>NC_051325.1:41378649-46378649 GCF_015220235.1 Choloepus didactylus
ACCCCTTTTTATTTGTTTGTTTTGATTTTGGAATGTGCAATTGTCTATTTTCTTAAGTCTTCCCACTAAGCTAGAATCATGAGCTCCAGGAGAGGCAAGCCTGGGTCTTGCCCCTGAAATCCCCATCAAGCCGACTACAGGGTCTCAGTGTTTGCTGAACAAAGCATCCCTTCCACATGTATGATTCCTCAGCTTGTGAAGACTTTGCAGATCTGTGAAATATATCCAAAGAACCCAGAAAAGAAGAATTATGAGATAAAAGCAAAAAATAATCAGATAGGAAAAATACTCAGCAGATGTGATTAATAAAAGCTTGGTTTCCTTGAAGATACTTCTGAACTAGACAAATCTTTGGTAAGTTTTGATCAAGAAAAGAGAAAGCAGTTTTAAAAAGCAATGCTAGAAATGAAAAAAGGGATAAACTAATGATTGGAAGATTTAAAAGAGCAGGAGAAAGCTGCATACAACTTTATAGCAATAAATTAAAAATCTAGGTAAAACAGTGATTTTCTATAAAATTACCAAAGCCCTTTCACAATTGTTAATTTCAATAAATTCTCACAGCCCTGTGCCTTGGACAGGCAGTGCTCCTGTTATGCTCTCTAGAAGAAAGGAGATTCAGAGGTGAACACCCAGCACAAGGCTCTAACAAGCTACCATCTTGTCTTAAAGTCACAGCCATCGGACCACATGTGCCTTGTCCACATGGAACCACACCACTCCTGCACTTCTTACCATCTCCTTAGGTCCCCTGTTTAGATGGCCAGCCTATTTATTTTTCCATTTGAAATGCCATAAGGGTTTCACTTTATTTTTATTTCAAAAGCAGCACCATAAAAATCCTTGATGATTAGAGCTCCAGCTGTCTTAAGCTGTTTGTCAAGGGATTGGTTACTCACATCTCCTATGGAGGGAAACAGTTTCAGGCGAGAAGCCATGGGAGCTAAGAAACACGAATGGCTCTTCTCTGAAAACTTTCAGACTCCCTCCTGTTTGCTGCCTGGCCTGCCCCCTGCTCCCCCTCCTCTAACCCCACCATCTGCGCTCCAGAGAGCAGATCAAATTTTCGGGCTGAGGTCCTCTGGCGCCAAGGACTCAGCCCCTCCATGCTATCCCCTGCCCCCCACCAACTTAGAAATCCAACACCACAACCCAAATGGACTGCAGCCACATAAAACCACAAAGTAAAGTTTATAAAGCTTTATTAAACATTTCAAACAGCTGTGCAACAAACACACCAGAAAGAAAAGCTCCAGAATAGCGGTCCAAAGATTTCACAAGTGCGGCCTTGCAGTCCCATTCCCTAGATGGAGTGCCTCCAGTTCTGTCCTCTGACTGGCCCACCTCCCTCCCCTGTCAGGCAACAGAAGATGGATGGTTCTGCCTGGTGGGGACAATCATGCCAATTCCCAGTGGGCAGGGGCCAGGAGAAAGTCTCATTTGTCAACACTTGTTATTGAAGCATAGAAAAAGAAGAAAGCAAGTGACAGTCACAAAGTCTTCCTGTGTATTCTTCATAAGGTACAGTCTATATGCGCAGGAACGAAGAGGCTCCTGGTGTGAGGACGATGGTCATCACTCCCCTCTGTCTTGTCTGAACCACCTCGGACTCCAGTGTGCTGGTCACTCTGCAATCCCCATGCTAAATAAAAACTGTAGTGGCACCTACTATAGCTAGCCATTGCTAAACCTCAAAATCAGAACATGTTCCATAAAGCTTCTTTAAAAGGACTATACATATGCATTCATACAAACACACACACACACGGCACACAAAAAAATATCCAAACATGTATCAAGATCATGGCTGTTTATGAAACACATGTAAGTACTCTCCCATTCACTCAGCTGGGGATGGCTAGATGTACATAAACACACCACCCCTCAATTCTGCAAAGCATGCACAGGAGACACAATGAGCCCCCCCCCCCCCCGCCCCCATCAAAGAAAGCAGGAAGAAGGGCAAAGGAAGTGAGGCTGGGCTGGAAAGCCATAAGCCCAGACACCCAGGTGAAAAAACAACATCTATCTGTTCCTTCTTTCTGAAAAATGAAGTGGAGAAAATACTGGTGATTTGTGGACAACTAACAGTCAAGGCATGTTTCTGCCTAGCCTGCTGAACAGGGAAAAAAGGATGAAAAAGCGAGGCTCTTGGGCGTCAGCAATCTCTTCAAATTCGAGATAAGTGCAAAAGCGAGCCCTGTCTTAGACAGGTGCTCCCCAAAAAGGAAAGGGGTAGAAGAGAACTAAAGGGAAACAAGGAGAGGGATTGAGAAGTCGGTAACATTCTGGGAAGGAAGGAGACCCTGACAATGAGACTGGCATTTTATCCGCCTCAGTCACCCCAGGGCTGTGGACCAGGATGAGTGCAGACTCCTTGTGGGAATGAGGCGAGCGGGGTGACCATCCCACCACCTGGGGATCGCGATGGGGACGGAACACACACACCACAAGATCACCCACAACTATAGGACTCAACATTAAGAGCACCGGTCAGTGCCATTATTCACATTATAAGGATAAAACATCACAGGCCAGAAAGGCGCCGTCAGGAATGTGGCACCCGCGCGGCTGCGGGATTTTAAACTCCAATGCTTTATGACCTATGTCAATGCCTCCCCTCCCGTCTTCTGCTTCCTTGGAAAGCTAATTGGGCAGCCTGTTAGGTGCCCACAACTCCAGGGTCATGCGCCAATTCCGGAAGCGGGGAATCAGAGCAGTGGTACAGGAAACAGTTTCCCCAGCAGCTATAGCAGATGAGGAACAGGGCTGCCAAGAAAACCAAGGCACAAATCGTGCAAGGTTTCCGCTCCAGGAGGAAGCTGAGCAGGTAGAAGCCCATGAACATGGAGTGGCTGAACCACAGGGCGGGGTTGAGGGGCTTGGGGATGAGGAGGACGGGCAGCAGCCACTGGAGGCAATACATGATCTCTGCTGGGCAGGGCCTTCGCCAAGGCCACCGGGCACCGCTGCAGGAACCGACCTAAGGGAGCCAGCGGGCGCAGGCGGCTGCCCTCCGCTTTCTTCAACCCTCACTCTCCAGAAGCTGAGCCGCTGTACTCTCTGGCTGTCAGCCCGGGATCACCAAGGCAGCAGGGATCCTGAAGAGAAAAGTCAACATAACAGACAAACAGACAAAAAACAGACAGACATAAAAAAAAAAAAAAACAGGAACAGATACTTATTTGGGAAAATGGATCATGATTAACAACAGCAAATGTGAAAGCCCTTTCCTCCCTGCCCACCCATGGGAGTCTACTCTGTAAGTCATCAGTTCTGGAAGCCACCTGGGGTATCTCCCTGGGCTTTTCCTGGGCTCAGCGGGAGGGCTCTCTGGCACGGTTCGGCACAGTGGACTGGCTTTGCCTGGGCCCTGCCCAGCAGAGATCATGTATCGCCTCCTGGGGCTGCAGCCTGTCCTCCAGGGGCCCAGACCACACAATACCGTCCTGCGGTTGCCACAGAAAGGACATGGGCTCCATGCTGTGCCCCCATGGGGTAAGGACAAGGTTCTGTATCTAGTATCTTCTACAGCAAGTTAAAGCAGTTAGTAGCACCCTATCTGCCTGCTACCGCGGGCAATGCTCCCTGAAGTGGCGGTGGCTACCACCAAAAATTTTGTTTTAAGATGGCAGCCTGGACCAGGCATGCCTGTCTTCAATAGCCTGGCATTATTTTGCCAAAACTTGCCAACTCCTTCAAAAATCAAGGTAAGGGGGTGGGGGAATACACCATGCTAGTGCATCCAAGTTGATCAGGCTTGGATCACTTACACCTCCATCTGCTGCCGGCGTTGTACAGAATCTGACCTCTGTGAGCTTTTAATCAAAATTAATTTTCCATCCACATAGGGGCAAATGCCTGTTGGCCCCCAAACCAGGCAGCTCGCTGGAGAGAGGTACACTTGGCGGGCCACCGGTGAGCTGGGGCCGCACTAGCAAACTGCGCTGGATTCTTCCAGTTCTCAAGACCCGCGCTCTGCAAGGGACTCGCCTAGCTGGGGAAGCGGAGCTGCGGTAGCCACAACCCTCTGGTGGTGGTAGCAAAACTCCGCTCGACGCTCTGGACGCCCAGCGCAACGGGTAGAAAGAAGAGTAGAAACCGCGCTGGCTGAAGCAGACCAGGACCTTGGGGGAGGAGGAGAGACAAAAGTTGCAACGACGACCAAATGGCCCCAAACGACCCCTGACCTCCAGACCTCCGCCCAGAGAGCTCATTCTTTCCGCGCACACAAAGGGCGCTAATCTCTCCCGGAGAGTTGACAGTGGGCGACTCAGCTTTTGCGCCTAGAGTGCAGTGCCCTGACTCGCCTCCCAATAGTAGGCGCTATTGATCCTAATTTTCTCATTGCCGGAAGATACAGGACGCAAGGAATCAGGAAAGGGCTACCCGCTCAGGAAACCTCATGAAGCAGAAGATACGGGGTTAAAACAACATCTAATATTAGGGAAGGGGAGCTGATCAGGGCCCTGTGATGCCAAAACTCCTGGAAGGGGCACTTTTTCACACTAGAGGAAGGATAATCCCTCCCCAATTTCGGTTTTCCTGGTTTGCAGTCCGTACCCAAGGTGGATTATGGAGCTGCACTAGACAGTGAGCTCGATTTGCAGGCCCAGGCTCGGAGAGAGGTATGCCTCAACACTAAAAGGCAGGCATCCCCTATGTTCAACCTATACCCTCTCCAGAGTTGGGGTCTACTCCATTTTACACCAAAATTCAAAAGCGGGCATAGCAGAATCTTCTAGAAAGGGACTAAGATGGTACTCAAGAGGAGGGGGTCGGTGTGGAAAAAGCAGATGGATTATTTTTTTCCTCTCCTGGCGAATGAGGAGCGCCCCCGGCCACCCCTCATGAACCTCCCCCAGCGCGCATGCGCACTTGAATGGCGAGCGGGTACTTAAGACACGGCCACCGCGGCTGCAGCAGTGAGCCCAACAGCGAACTCCGAGGGATCAGCAGACCCCGGTGAACCAGCGGCCCTTGGCAGCGCTCACTCTCAACCACCCACCCACCACCCTCAGAGCCATGGCGGCAGTGGCTGCAGCCTCGGCCGAGCTGCTCATCATTGGCTGGTACATCTTCCGCGTGCTGCTGCAGGTAAGTGTGCCCAGGCTCAGGGTGGGAGAGGGGCTCCCTATGCGCGGCCCCTGACCAGTCTGCCCGCGTCGCGAATACCACCTCCTGGACCCGTCCGGTCCTGACTGCCGCGATCCCTGCCTGCCCAAGTGCCTCCGCTGGCACCGCGCGCCTTGCGCGTTCCCTGCGCCCTCCTCCTCGCGCAGACCCACCCTAGTGCCCTCGCGCCCGGCCGGGAACAAAGACTTGGGGCGCGGCGGGTGCCCGCCGCAGATGATCGCCGAGGCTCTTAGCGACCGACGTGGTAAGAAAATCCGTTATACCCAGACTTGATCCCAGGAGGGAGGCGGGGCGCTTCTGTTTTGCGAAAGGAGACTTTACAGCTCAAGTAGGAAAATTTTTCCACCTTAAAAAAATTGCGCATTGCGGGGAAATTTTCTTAAAACAAAACAAAACAACAAACAGAGCACTTGCGGAGGTGGTGCGAAAAATAAGTTAGAAAAAGGCACTTCTCAGAAAAATTAAAAAACACTTCACAAAAAAATTAGAGAAAAAGTGCTTCACAGAAAAAATGAATTATAAAAAAAGCGCATTGCAGGAAAATCAGACAAAAACACATGGCAGAAAAAATGTATTAGATAAAAAGCGTACTGCAGGAAAAAATCAGACAAAAGGAACAAAACTGTACAAAAGTGCTTTGCAAAAAAAGAAAAACAAAACAACAAAAAAAACAATTAGTGGAAAAAGCCCTTCACAAAAAAAAGTGGAAGAGGAAAAACAGCGCTTCCCAAAAAGGACAAAGCGCTTTACAAAAAAAAAAAAAAAATCAAATAAAGACAAAAGCACTTGGCGTAAAAAGAAATAAATCATAAGAAAGCGCTTTGTGTATAAAGCCATTTACCCTAAAAACACCCTTTGCAGGAAGAATTTCCTGCTAAAGAATGTTTTGCCAAAGGAATCGCATATTTCCTTCAAGGTGTTCCTGGAATGCTGCATTTACTGGGTAGGATTCGCTTTTCGAAATCCTCCAGGGACACAGCCCATTGCGAGAAGTGAGGTATACCTAAGTTGTGGGTCCAATCATCTTGTCGCCATGCAGCCCTCAGCACAGTTGGAAAAGCTCCAGCTGTCCTGACTCGTGGACAAGCGGCGCTTACACCCGCCTCTCTGGCCTACGTCGGGCGGGCGGGGCTGGGGGTGGGGCGGGGGCGGGCATGGCAGCGCCGACAGATACACTGCCAGTGTGTTCCACTAAGGGTAGGTCCTGGGTCTCTCACGGCAGGTGTTCAGGTACTCCCTGCAGAAGCTGGCGTACACGGTGTCGCGGACCGGGCGGCAGGTGCTGGGGGAGCGCCGGCAGCGGGCCCCCAACTGAGGCCCCAGCCCCCAGCCCTGGGCGGCCGGGTCACCAGGTGCTCCTGTGCGTCTGGGCCAGCATGGGAGCCACTGCCGCGCAGGAATGGGGGGGGTCCCCTGTGCTCTCTCACCAGAGAGGCACGTGCCAAGGTCAGTGAGGGGCCACTAGGGCCCCCCCCCCCAGAGAAGCAGCATCGACAATGTCAACGATACCAGACCCCTTTCAACCCCCACTGCACCAGTCCCACTGAAGGGCAGGGTAGTGGGAGGAGGGGGGATGTGGGGAGCAGACCCCAGAGATCTGGGCCTAGGCACCGCATTCTGATCTGGACCAAGTTGGGACAGCATCATTCCAGCCTGCAGCCATGGCCACACCTGTAGGCCCCACCAGAGAGATCCAAGAACACCACACCAGCCAGCAGAATGGACATTTGATATTTTGACATCACCTGCGGAAGCCTTGACTCTTGGTGCAGAGAAGGCGCTGACTGCATGCCCCTGTGGCAGGACTGGAGGGCAAGGGGAGGGAGGAGAAGGGTGGACTCAACTGGGGTGAGAAAAGTGGGGCCCTCTCACTGTCCCTTGCCCACGGTATATGCATTCCTGCCTTGCTGCCTTTGCTCCCTCCATTCCCCATCCCCCCTCCTCTTCACCTCCAAGCCCACCCCACCCCAAAGAAATGTCTCTTGATTTGGACCTATTCAACAGTAAACTAATCCCAGTTTTACTAAAAACACCTCCAAGCCCCCCAGCCCCTCCAAGCCCTCAGCCCCTCACTGATCTTGCTTTTCCCTGGTCTCACGCAGTTGTGGTCAATATTGTGGTAATCGCTAATTGTACTGATTGTTTAAGTGTGCGTTAGTTGTGTTTCCCCAGCTAGATTGTAAGCTCCTGGAGGACAGGGACCACCTCTACAAAAAATAAAAACCAGTACCTCCCCTGTCTCGCACAGTGTCCTAGGGCCCTGCGAGATGGTGGAGGCGCACCAAAAAGTTGTCTGTTGTGACTTCTTTGAGGCTTAGACTAGGCTGATGTGCCACTGAGGAACGGGTACACTGCTGGAGGGGGGGGCAAAAATAAAATGGGAATAAACTGGGATTCTCACACACGCAGCCCTATTTCAATTTAACACTGTCCCCCACCTCCCCAAAGAGAAGGGTGGGCACCTTCACTTGCGGTTCTGGAATAAGGGACTGTTTCTCCCTGCCAAACAGAGGAGTGGGGGTGAATGTCTTCACTTACAGTCCTGGGATAAGGGGCTATGGCATGTAATAATCACTTTGGTAAAGATAGGAGGAGGGCAAGAAGGTGGGAGGAACCCTCAAAATGGGATACTAGGGACAGAGAGGGTGATCTGGATTTCAGAAGACAAAACCCCACTCCAGGTATCCAGGGGTCCCAAGGAAATGTGCACTGGGCAGGGCGGGCAATGGCTTGGATAATGAGTATGAACAAGGGATGTGGTACAGCAACCCATCCCCACCCCCTCTGCTCTACTTGGACCCCTACAAGGGCAGTCTCCTTACCCCTACTGTCCCCACCACCCCCACCCCGGCACCCTTGCTCACTCTCCCCATTACTGGGTTCCCTGCTTCTTTCAGTGCTAGCCTCCTTATTCTTGAGGGTGCTTACCAGGTCCCTGGCCCTGGGTTCTCCCCTGCCATAACATCAGGGTGGGTGGTGGACTGCTCAGCTTCTCTCTTCCCTCTCCCACTCCTTAGTGAGTCAGGGTTCCTTTTATGTGGGGTCAGATGACTACCTCACCAAAAAGCCCTGCCACCTGTTCTGCCTCGTCTCTGGCTTTCTGTGTCCCTGTCACTACACATCTGTTCTTGAGCCAATACCAAGAGAGTTGGAGGGCCATAAATCTCTCTTCCTGCCACTTCCTCAAATCCCTTAGTCACAGTTGTTGCAAACACTTCTGGAGCACAAAGTACCTTGTCCCCTTGAGCCTGATCCTGTTTTCCTACCCTAAGGTATGTACAATTTAAATTCATTGTCAGAATTTTGGGGCAGGAGGGCAGGGGGAACAGTGTAGACCTGGCCATGTCACCTCCCACCCCCCACCTTCAGTTCCTCTCTGTAAAAGAGCCACTAAGATCCCTGTGAACCTCAAAATATGAGAAACACATTCTGCCATTCAAGTGACAATCAGGACTTACTAGGGTTGGGGTGGGGATGCACAATCTGCGATTCCAGCTTCTTTAGGCTGGGTGACTCCAGCTGCTATCATTGCCTACAGGTGAAGCAGGTCGTCTCTTGCCCCGGAGTGACTCATCGGAAGGCAGTACTCATATCTCCTACCTTCAGAAGTTCGGATCTTGGCAGGCCTCAAGCCTGGGAGTTTCTGAGGTATTTCCACAATAAACCCATAGAACTACAGACATATTTCAACATGTGTTCTTAATGAAGGCTGTCCCTTCCCTCAGACTTTGAGGTATGCCTGCAACCCCACTGTCCCAGAAGCTTACCTTAGCTCAAGTAGCAAGGTGGCTGGGTTCAGGAAGGCAGGTGGGAACAGCAAGGAAGGGCCTGGCTGCTCTGCACCCTGTGCCCCCCCTCCCCCAAAGACAGGAGGCTGCTGACAGCCCCAGGACTTTCCAGATGATTTTGGCAAAGCCTGGCTGTGGGGCTTACTCCATCCATCACAGGGCTCTGGCCTCAGCAAGGTGAAATGACAGACCTCCAAGCAAGGGCTGCCCTGGTGGGACTGAGAGTGGCCATGTCCACTACCCACTTCTGTCTTCTCCTGCACACCCCCACACCCCCATAATATGGCAGCAAACACAACCCACCAGAGAAGACTGAAGGAATGTGTTCACTCTATCCCTGTGCAATATCTAGAAATCTAGTCCAAACACACCTTCTTTGTAAAATTCTTTCTACATACTATATCATTAAAACATTTTATTCTGGTAGCAGTGAGAAGAGTTGAAAACGACTAGTGTTTTATTGCAAAGTCCCCAGTGCACAACACTAAATGTCCACAGACCTCCTTTCCCCAAACCGCCTCCACTACCCTCACAAAAATTTGCCCCCAAAAAGGCCAATGATATAGTTACGAGGAGACTGGAATGGTTTTGTAGGACCCCAGCAACAGGTGAGACCCTTGGGACTATCGCCCCAAGAAGGATGTTAGTTTCTTGGCCCAACCAGTTAGGGTTAAGCTTGGGGGGAGTGGGGGTGTATTAGGTACTAGGACTTTTAGAGACATGGGGTGCTATGTGACACTGTTACCGCCATCTGTGGAGTATTTGGATTGTGATCAAAGGAAGAAGGGATGTCTGTTCTGGGGGCGGGATAGGCGGGCAAGTTTCTTGAGCTTCAGCTGCAGGGACAGCAACAGCAACATGTGGGTTGGATGGGGGAACGGTTTACTGTGAGCCATTTGCTATTATCTATTTTCAAACTTGTATCTACTCAGGAGCCAGCACCCCAAAGGGAGATTCTGAATTTACTTTTCCTCCAGAGATTGGTATGTGCGTGTGCACACACACGCACATTCACAAGACACTAGTATAGCAACAGTCTCTATTCCCTGATGATCTCTGACTTCCTCTATATACCCCAGAGACACACTGTCACCATCTTCTCTGAGAATGAGCCCTCCTCCCCCCATAGAGAAGCAAGATCCAGATTTCTGAGCAATAGCAGAGCAGGAAGTCAGAGAGGCAGGCAACACATGGTTCTTGGTATACCACACACTGACAGGCTTGAAATGGAATGCATATGTTTCAAAGATAGAGGAGAACAACAACAAAAAGAGAGCCAAACCCAGATTTCCAGACTCCTCTTTGAAACAACAGATTATAGATATAAGGTTAAACTGTTTTGGGCAGCAACCCTAGCAAAATCAGTTTCAGATATGGAACTGATCTGGTGACCGGAAACCAATCAAAGCCCCGAATCTTTTAACAGATTTGCTTGACATTAATCAGCCTCTGATTAAACAAACAAACAAACAGGTTCTAACACTTGACATTAGCGCTTAAGCTGGAACTGTTTTTTAACCCGACTTTGCTGTTGCCGTCCAGAAGGCTGACCCGATGATTGGACCATGTCAGGCAGGGCAAACAGAAGCTGTCCCAACACATCAGTTCCCTGAAAGGGATAAAACACGATCCAAACCTATAAACAAAAAGGCCATTTTTTCCTAAGACAGATCCTAGTCTCCCAACATTTGGCTTTGGAAAGGGACATGGAGGCCTAGAAGGAAACTAAAGGTTTGGAAAAGGGAAGGTAAAGGCAACTGTCCCCGCCCCCCCCCTCCATTCTTCCTTTCCAGGCCATTAGCGTGCCAGGCACTCCTTTCCTTCAGCTGCCCTTGAGGGCCACTCCTCATATATATTGGAGGAAAGGGAACGGGTGTCCAGACTTGATGTGAAGTTAGAGCGACTAAAAAGTGCTGTCACTCGAAGCAGAACGTCTACCCAAAGAGGGGGTCCGGGGCAGGGGACCCTTTTCTCCCCTCTCCCCCAAACCCTTTCTGATGAATAAAAAAAAGTGGCGGGGACAGGGTGACAAGCTGAGACCCCTGTCATGGGCCCCCAGGCCGAAGAGAGAGTGTTCGCGCCCACCAGCCCCACACCCTGGGCTCTACCTACCGGGTACCGCGAGCAGACAGACATGCACTGACTTTGGAAACCCAGGAGTTCAGTAACCCGCCCTCGGGCCGAGAAGGGACACCCAAGGCCCAAACTGAGGACAAAGTGGGCAACTCCCTGCTGCAGGGCAGGAGTCGCCCCTGGGTCCCCGGAAGAGCCCTCACTGGGGTGAGACACCAGGTGATGCCTAAGGTGACCCCAAAGGGACAACATGGCGGCGCGGCAGCATTGAGGGCCTCCCATCCCGTCCCCTCGCAGGCCGACGCCATGGTACCTGCGAGTTCTGCCATGGCACCGCCGCCACTGTCGCCGTCGTTGCCGCAACCAGCTTCCACCTCAGCTCGCCGCCGACGCCGCAGGAAGCCGGGGAGACGCCCCCTTCGCCTTCTAGTCTAGCCGGCCGAGGACCCCTCCGGGGATTGGACTGTCTACAGTAAATGCCTGATCATATGCCCCCCCAAATGTTGCCATATCCGCTCGAAACACTCTCAGTATCAGCCCCAGATGACAATTACAGGATTAAGTACGTATTTATGCGAAACTCTGGGTGCTGAGGTCTTCCAGTCCGACGAATTTTTAATCAGGCTCATCTAGGGCAGCTCCGAATCACGGACCCATGGTCCCCCCCCCCATACATGTACAGCAGATTGTGACCCTTACTCATTGAAAGGCGGGGGGGGCGGAGCTTAGCCTCTGTGGGTGGATCCCTGTTTCACGGGGCTTGCGTTGATGGTTTTCATACTAGTTACTGGGAGACTTTCTGGCGGTTTACAATCCGCCCCCTTCCGGGCCCTTTCAACAAGCGGCCAAGGCTCATGGATGGAGCGACCCCAAGCGCAGAACTTGGGACCTGACTTGTCCACCCCGACTCTCCAAGCTTCCCCATGTCTGATAAAATGCCTATTTCGTAGGGTTATTAAGGGGATTAAATGAATCGGTGTACTCACTTATTAGCTAATTAGGCACATTTCTTGAGCGCATACTATGTGCCAAGCTCAGTGCTAAAGGCAGGGGGTAGAAAAGAGGGTGACATAGACGCTGTTTCTGACCTCAAGCCACTGCCAGTCTCATGGGTGAGTGAAAAGGAAAGACAGTCATCAAATAATCATTCTATATTAATAAATTTAATCAAATAAATATATAATTTTGCATCGTGGGAAGTGCCATGGGGGAAAGCAAAGAGTGTTATGAGAAATTAATGGAGTCTTAATGTGGGGTGAGGGGTGAGGGCAGGGCATCCTTGGGAAGATGACATTTAGGTTGAGAAACTAAGGACAGTTAGGAGTTGTACAAAACAAGATGATGGAAAAGAGTGAGAGGAAAAAAAAGTTCTATGCAGAAAGAACAGCTTGCCCCATGCATGGAAGTGGGAAGGAGCAGAGCAAAGATGAAAAGTGAGCAGGGAATAGAGCAGATATTATAATCCATAATGGATTTGGATTTTAACTTGAGAGTAATGGGGAGCCTTTTTCATCAGGGGATGGATATTGAATTAGATTTCTAAAAGGCCACCCTGGCTGTCTGACTTGGAAGGCACTTGTAAGTGGGTGTGGGTATATCAGTTAAGAGGCTGTTGCAGTTTTCCAGACACAAAGTGGTGGTGACTAAGACAGGGTAGTTCTTGGGGAGGGGGAAAAGTAAAGGATACGAGAGTGAATGTGGGTGGGTGCTGAGCCATCAGGAATAACACCTAGGTTTTAGTCTTGAGTAAATGAAGACATGAAAGAGCCCTCTACTGAGGTGGTGAAACCTGAAAAAGAATCAAGAGTTCAGTTTTGAGAAATTAAGTTTAAAATGCTTGGGCAACATCTAGGTGGAAAGGGTGAATGGGCAGGTTTATATGAGACTGGAACTCAGAAGAGCAGTGAGGGCCAGAAATACATATTTGGGCATCATCAGCAAGCAGATGAGATGTAAAGTCAGATAAAGTCAGCATACAGGTGATATGCAAAGAATGAGATAGCAAGGGAGGGAGGGTAAAGTGGGCAGAGGTGGAGAAGCCAGGAAAAGAGATTGAGAAGCAATAGCCAGTGGGGTAGAAGGAGGACCAGGCGAGTATGGGGTCCCTGAGAAAGGGTTTCAAGAAGGAGGGAGTGGTCAGCAGGGTTGACTGCTATGAGAGGTCAGGTCACGGGAGGACAAAGATGAGACCAACCTTCACAAGGAAGGCTTGTGAACTGTGAGTTCCCCCAAAACCCTAAATCAATTGGTTAAAAAAATAAGTAGGCTGAGGTGGGGTGGGACGCTCTATGGCAGGCTAATTGAGTGATTTGGCAATGTCATCAGAGACCTAGGTTCTTCCCTCTTCTCTGCTCTGCTGCCCTCATGTTGGTTTCATGCTCATGGTCACAAGAAGACCACCCCAGTTGCTGGGCTCACATTCAAGTCAAGGAGAAGTCAATTCCTCCTCCAGCTGAGATTTGAATAGGCCTGAAAGTGGCGTCTTGCCATCCTGTTGCTTCTGGGCTATGAGCTCAATGCACCTGTGCCAGGTACACCCAATAGCTGATGGTGGAGGGAAAAGAGGAGTCTGGGAGTGAACGCATGTATAGAAAAAGAGAGGGGACTAAGTATTGGTAAGGATGTGGAGCAACTGAAACCCTTGCACACGACTGGTAGGAGAGTAAATTGGTAAGACCACTTTGGAAAGTTGGCAGTTTCTACTAAAGTTAAACATTCACCTATCCTGTGACCTAGAATTTCTTCTAGGTATTTACCCAAGAGAAATGAGTGCCTATGTCCACAAAAAGACTTGTGTAAGAATATTCAGAGTATCTGTATTCATAGTAGTTCAATCTGGAAAGAGCCCAGCCTCCATCAACAGGAAAATGGATAAACAAATGGTGGTATATTCATCCAGTGGAATACTATGTTTTACATAAACAGCAGACTACTGATTCATGCAACATCATGGATTAATCTTAAATATAATGTGTTGACTAAAGGAGCCAGATGCAAAGCCAGTACATACTGTATGAGTCCATCCATATAAAGTTCAAAGACAGGCAAAACTACTCTATGGTAGAAATCAGAATAGTAGTTACCTGGGTTAGGGGGGGTGGTAGATGGAAAAGGAGTAAGAAGGACTTTTCTGGAGTGCTGGAAAAGCTCTATGTCTTAATCTGGTTGGTGATTACATGGGTAAAAATTCATCAAGCTATACCTTAAGATTAGGGGACTTTGTGTACTTTATACGATAGTTTAAGAAAAATAAAATATAGTTAAAAAGAGAGAGAGGGAGGGGATCTGCCAGCCCAGGGCATGTGATGTATGCTGCTGAGCAAGCAAGAGGTCTGTTTTTCGGTATCCTGCCTTCCAGAATCTTCATGCCAGATCTGGGCATTGACAAGGCCCCTTGGAGCCCCATAAAACACCTGAAGGAGGTAAGGGCCTCCCACTCCTACAGGGCCAACTCCTGCCCAGCCAGTCCCCTTCCTCTCCACCCACAAGACTGCTCCACCCTCAAAGCTCAGTTGTAGGTGGCAGAAATGACCCCAAAGGTGAGCTCTGACCTGAGTGGCCTGGAATGTCTTTCCGCCCTAAAACTTTGCTCAACAACCTTCAATTTCCTGCCAAGTCCTTTCCATCCTTGTCCACCTGTCACCTCAGCTCACCCATGACTCCTCCTGGCCACCACTTGTTTCACATCCCCCAAGTCTTATCCATCCCTCCTGAATCTCTCTTCTGGACAGTTCTCTCCCCGTTGCCCAAAGCTTTGGTCCAGGTCACCATCCCCTCTTCCCAGACTGGGCATCACATTCCTCATTGGTCTTATTTCCTCCAGTTTCATCCAGAACCATCACCCCCCATACAGCAGTTAGGACTGTCCTTCTAAAATGACCCTATAACTCCACCTCTTGTGGGCATGCTCCCCACCCTGCCCCCACATCTGCACCTGTCAAGATCTTCCCAGGGCTTCAAAGCCTAGCTCAAATGCTACCTCTTCCACGAAGCCTTTGTATTCACTCAGTAAAACAATTATTGGGCACCTAATACGTGCCTGGCACTGTGCTAGGCATGGAGGATGGAGAAGTGAATTAGACACATGCATCTCAGGCGATCGGGGGAAGTGGGCAATGAAGCAATGACCGTGCGTGACACTTCCTGTGTCTGTTAACCCCCTCTACACTGTGAGCAACTTGAGAGCAGGGCTAATTTGTGCATTGTCCTTTGGCCTCAGAGCCCAGCACAGGGCCTGGCAGGAGGAGGAGGGAGTAACTATTGAGTGAATAGGTGAACAAATGAATGAATGAAAAGCCAAGCTCCTTCCGCTCTCATCTGTCCTCCAAGCCACAGATTTAGCTGGTTACTGGGTCCACGCTATTCAGCTGGAACTGGCTGGCAAATTTTGAGCCAAGTGATAAAGAATCAGGAAATAGTTGTGTTATAAATAGAAAAACATTTTGTGAAACCACAATACCTACTCTCCCATGTTGACACTCAATTTGACAATTACTTTTTTTGAAAATCAACATTATTCCCTTGCCAAGACTTAGATATAGGAAATTCAGCCTCTAATGGAGCAATAGTTACTTATTAAATCACCAAAGAAGCTATGTGATATCAAAAGATTTAAAATGTGCTAAGAAATGCTATTACCAAGCTGACCAAAGAATGAAGTAAGCTCTGGCATAGCACTGACTGCAGCCAGGGTTTTAGTTCCACTCTGCATTATTGGTGTGTTTGTCTGTATGTGAGTTACCAACCTTCTCTATACCTCCATTCTCCCATAAGTAAATGGGGAAAACATTAGAATTCACCTTATATGGTCTGTCACATAATTACTATCCATAGATACATATTATTACAAATGGATAGAATGGCTATCTCAGGGGCCGATTGAGCTGAGGGAGCCTTAGTGGGGAGCTCCCCTACCTACCAAGACTCTGAAGGAGGTAGGATGACTGGGTTCAAATCCCTGGTCTGTTCCTGACCTGCTTGCCTGACCTTGAGAAAGAAGTCTTTGTACTACTCTGGTCTTAATTTCCTCAACTCTCAAGCCCTTTCTCTTCCAGACTTCTTAGGGCTTCTTCACTTGGGGAGCAAGTGTTGCTCTTTTAGCCATGTCTGTGGTGACACCTAGTGGTAAAACAGGTAACTGCTTAGCCTCATTATTAAACTTATCCACAAATACCTATTCATGATACAAATAATAATAATGTATTAAGCGCTTACTATTTGCCAAATACTCGGTGCTACATTAACTGCCTTAGTTAATTTTCAGTGTGAGCCTATAAAGTATAGACTGTTAATATCATTTTTTTTTAACAGAAGAGGAAGGGAAGTTTCAGAAAGATGTAGCAGGTGCTTAAAGCTACACAGCTGTAGGTTAGGTGGCAGAGCTGAATTTGAATCCAGACCACATGGGCCTAAAGTCTGAATTTTTAACCCCTCTCTGTCAGGCCCCTAAATGAGTACTGGGAAAACCTGAAAAGTCACACTCTTGCCCTCACAGTATATAAATATAATCTGTAGTTATTTTAGGGGAAATACATGAGGCTCAGATTCCCATACTTGGATAAGTTACAAAATGCTTCTTCACTCTCCTTTGGAAAAGTTAGGGCTTGAATTGCTCTTCCTTCCCAAGGAACCAAGCCTATCCCAGAAAATCATGAGATCCTGCCAAGAATTAGCTATGAAGCCTAAATTCTAGGAGCCCAGTGGAGACACATTCATTCCTTCCTACAGCCAACATTTACAGAGTACCCAGCGCTGTGCTGGGCTCCTGGGGCACAGCAGTGATCAGGACACAGAGAGTGACTGACTTCACGGAACACAGTCCAATGGCGGAGGAGCCAGACGTAGAACACGAGCTTACAAGTGTGTACGATGGAGGAGAACAGGATCCTGTGGAATCATTACAAGAGAACCTAAATTAGTCCGGGAGCCAAAGAAGGCTTGCTGGGGGCGGTAGCGTTTACCCTGAGCCCTGAGAATGAAGGAGTTTGCTGGGTCATGAGCGTGGGTGATAGCATTAGGGGAACAGAATCTGAGGCAGTCCAGAAGCGAGAGATCACGGCCGTTCCACAGACCAGAAGCAGGTCTGTACGGCTGGACCTCGAGGAGGTGGCCTGGGTTGTAGTCACGGAGATCCTCGGGGACCATATCACACAAGGCCTGGTTGACCAAGGGGAGGAGTCTTAATTTTATCTTAGAGACAGTGGAGAACCATTGGAAGGTTTTAAGCAGGGGAGTGATATGCGTTTTTAGAAGCTCATGCTCACTGCGGTAAATGGATTGCAGAGTTAAGAGTGAGGAGGCTGAAGCAGGTGTCTGGGTGGTGGCGGCTTGGCTGGGGGTAGAAGTAGTAGGAGATACGGGGAGGCTGGCTGGCTTGTGACTTATTTTGGAGGCAAAGCTGTCAGGATTTGCTGATTGCTTGAGTGTGAAGGGGTAGGAAAGGGATTAAGGATGACTCCTGAGATTTTAGCTTGAAAAGTGGATGGACTTACTGAAATGGGGAAGACTAAGGGAAAAACAGCTCGAGGAGAATATCTTTTCTCATCTACCCCAAAGGGTGCAGCTTCTTGTTTTGTTTTGTTAGCGTCTGATGATGCCAGGAGAGTAGAGCTGACACAAGGATGTGAGGAGGTAATGGGTGCCAGAAGTGTCACTAAGAAGGACCCCTGGGTCTCTGCTGCCCTGGCCACTATGTAGACTAGTGCCAAAAGTTGTCTCTGAAGAGTCAACAAAAGGAAAAAAGGGAATCAGATTAATTTTCAATGCTTAATTCTACAAAAGGATACCCTTTAGATTTTTCCTTGGAGACTCCAGATGGGCCCACATACATATTAATAAGCACAGGAGCTTCTTTCTGGCAACTGAGTCCATTGAAGTGGGAACATACTTGAGATTCAGGTTGATGTGGCCCTGAGAAAAGTGTGCAGGCACTCTGGCCAAAAATCCTTGCCTAAATACAAGTGTATGCCTTACATTCCTTTGGTTGCAATGGAATTCCAGCTGATTTAAGTAAAAAGGAAATGCATTGGCAAGATCTTGGGGCTCACAGTATTGAGAGGCAATTGAAGAAGCAAGCTTAGGAAAACACAAGAATCCGGTAGGGCACCTTCCTGTCTCAGGGACTTTGCAAATGCTATGCCCTCTGCTGGAATACCTTGTCTGCCCTTTTTCACCTGGCTGACTCCAGCTCATCCTTAAGATTAGAAGTCCTCCCTGTTTTTTTGTTTTTTTGTTTTTTCCCAGATGAAGTTGGGTACCCTTGTTGGATGCTTTCTCAGTACCAAGTCCTTCTCCTTCATAGCTCTTAACATAATGGTGATTAAATAATTATTCATTTGATTAGTGTCTGTCTTATTTCATCTAATTAGTAGATCATGAGCTCCATGAGGGCAGGGGACTCCAGCACAAGGAATGGTTGCCTCAGTCAGCATAGGTGAGGTTATGCTGTAGTAACAACCAACTCCAAAACCTCAGTGGCTAATAACAAAATTTTTTTTCTAGCTCATGCTACACATGCATTGCAGCTCAGCTGTGGCTCTGCTCTATGTCATTTCACTTTGAAACCCAGTCTGATAGAGCAGTCTCTACCTGGCAATGGCCAGATCTGACTCACCCGTGTGTGCCAAGTCCCCTGCACAGGATGGGGCAAAAGGGTGGTGCAGCTTGATGATGGTTGAGCTGAATTGTACTGAGGTCCTGACAGGAAATAGGGACTTAGTCCCAGGACTCAGCTGCCTGGGAAAGCCACAGAATTTTCTCTGACAATCTTTGTTGCTTTTCACACATGCCTCTCATATCATTCCACTGTTAAACCTGAGTTTTAGAAAGATTAAGTGATTTGCTCCAAGTAACACAGCTAGTAAGAGCAATGGAACATAGAACAGTGATCAAGATCATCAGCTTTGGAGTCAGAAAGATCTGGGTTCAAATCTTGCCTCTTTTGAACAACACAGGCATCAGCATAAATAATGATAATAATGCGTTATTACCCACTGTTCCAGTTTGCTAATGCTGTCTTTTAGCAAAACACCAAAAATGGATTTGCTTTTATAAAAGGGGTTTATTTGGTTACAAAGTTACAATCTTAAGGCCATAAAGTGTCCAAGGTAAGGCATTAACAATCGGGTACATTCACTGGAGGATGGCCAATAGCGTCCGGAAAACCTCTTTTAGCTGGGAAGGCACGTGGCTGGTGACTGCTCCAGAGTTCTGGTTTCAAAATGGCTTTCTCCCAGGACAATCCCTTCTAAGCTGCAGTTCCTCAAAAATGTCACTCTTAGTTGCTCTTGGGGCATTTGTCCTTTCTTAGCTTCTCCAGAGCAAAAGTTTGCTTTCAAAGGCCGTCTCCAAAATGTTGCTCTGTAAGCTGCAGCTCCTCTCTCAGCTCCTGTGAGTTCTTCAAAGTGTCCTTCTTGGCTGTAGCAAGCTCGGCTCCTTCTGTCTGAGCTTATGTAGTGCTCTAGTCAACTAATCAAGGCCCATACTCAATGGGCGGGGCCAGACTTCCATGGAAATTATCCAATCAGAGTTATCACCTACAGCTGGGTGGGTCGCATCTCCATGGAAACACTCAAAGAATTACAATCTAATCAACACTAATACATCTGCCCACACAAGATTGCCTCAAAGATAATGGCATTTTGGGGGATATAATACATTCAAACTGGCACACCCACTGAATAAAATAAGATTCCATGAGTCCATACAGTTAATAAAGAAATAAAGGAGACAGAAGGGATAGACCTTCCTTACAGCAGAATGCCAACTAATATAGAAGGAATGATGACATTCGAACCATAATAGTAATAATTGACATGAGCAAGAATCATGGATACAAAACTATTAGGTAAAAGTTTGTGGAGGAAGAGAATATTCACAGTCTCAAAGTATCTCCCTTCAAATTGTTTATTAATTACAAAGGAAAAAATGATAAATATAATGGAGAAAACTGACCACACCACCCTAACCAAGACATCGAAGTTAATATCATCAGTGACAGTGATACTGATCAAAAGTAGGGGTTCTCTGCCCGATGCACTCAAATGACCAATTCTTGAGACACTGGAGTTTCAAAAGGAGAGTTTATTGCTAGGTGCAAAGCAGGAGATCAGACGGCCTTTCACCCTAAAAATGTTTCTCCAAACTGAAGTAACACTGATGGTTTCATAGTATCAAAACATGGGCAGGTTTTAGGATAATGAACACAATAGCTCGAGATGGCAAGGTTAGAGATGATCTAATTATTGAGCAAGCACAAATTAATTACATGCTTAGTCACAGAATGTAAGCAAACGGTGGCCTTAAGATGATGGTGGGTGTGATTTTTAGTATTATAATGAGGCATAGGCCACTTATAGGTTAATGTTTAAGCTACTGAGCATATCAGGCTCGGTAGCTCAAGCTCCATCTATCAAGATAGCCTTGGAATTGGGGTGGGTTAATTCTGGGCTGATTCAGGTCCCTTCATTAATAAACATTAGGGGCTGTCTTTAGTGATCGTAAGACTCTAAAGCTGAAAAAAATGGTGAGGGTCAGTCATAAGGTTTTTATTATCACAAGATAAAGGCTATACAATCATCAGAGATCAAGGCAGCTGGATTACAGTTCAGAGATTTCAGGCATTTCCCTCTGTCTATCTAAAATACCAGAAAGTAAAAGGAAGATCTATATAATAATTCAGTAATCATAATCATCCCCTAAATCTTACAACAGGATAAACCAACATTGTAATGCACCAAGGACACAGCATCACATCTGTTGTGTTCCTGCCAAAAATGTATAACCTGAATCTGGTCATGAGATAACAATTAGATGAACTGGAATTTAGGGATATTCTACAAATTAACTGGCCTGCTTCTCCAAAATTGTCAAGGTCAAGAAAGAAAAAAGAAAGGCTGAGGAATAGCTCCAGTTTAAAGAAGTCTAAAGAGATATAGGAACACAGGGCAACATGTAATTCTGAGTTAAATTCTGCACTGGAAAAAATCTGCCATAAAGCACTCACTGGGAAAGTTGGCAAAATTTGAATGTGAACTATGAACTAGATAATAGTATAGCGGTCAATGTTAAATGTCCTGATTTTAATAATTAAACTATGGTTCTGTAAGTGAATATTATTGTTCTTAAGAAATATTTACAGGAAAGGGGGCAGGATGTCTTCAACTTGCCTTCAAATATTCAGAAGAAAAAGAGGAAGAGAGAGAAGGTTAAAGTAAATGTGACAAAATGTTAACAATTTGTGAATCTGGGTGAAGGGAATCTGGAAGTCCTTTGCACTATTCTTGTGACTTTTTTATAGGTTTGAAATTATTCCAAAACAAAAGGTTAAAAAATAAAACACATTTAAAATTTGTGGCTCCTTCATTTTTTTTCTATATTTTATCAAAATCTCAATTTTTCCAATTTTAAAATACAGAAAAAAATGCCTTAGAGTTCAATAAACATGGAAGTTGTGTGACTGTGCCAGTTTGAATATATTACGTCCCCCAGAAAAAGCCATATTCTTTGATGCAAACTTGTGGGACAGACATATTAGTTGGGATTAAGTTGGAACTTTTGGATTAGGTGGTTTGCATGGAAATGTGACCCACCCAACTGTAGGTGATAACTCTGATGATATGTTTCCATGGAGATGTGTCCCCACCCATTTAGGGTGGGCCTTGATCAGTGGAGGCATATAAATGAGCTGACAGGCAGAGGGAACTCAGTGCAGCTGTAAGTGACGTTTTGAAGAGGAGCTACAGCCAAGTGGGACACTTTGAAGAAAGCACAGTACCTGCAGATGAGAGACAGCTTGAAGACAGCCATTGAAAGCAGACTGTTGCTCTGGAGAAGCTGAGAGAGGACAAATATCCCAAGTGCAACTAAGAGTGATATTTTTGAGGAACTCCAGCCTAGAGAGGAACGTCCTGGGAGAAAGCCATTTTGAAACCAGAACTTTGGGACAGACACCAACAACATGCCTTCCCAGTTAACAGAGGTTTTCCGGACACCACTGGCCATCCTCCAGTGAAGGTATCCGATTGCTGACATGTTACCTTGGACACTTGATGGCCTTAAGACTGTAACTGTGTAATGAAATAAACCCCCTTTTATAAAAGCCAATCCATTTCTAGTGTTTTGCATTCTGGCAGCATTAGCAAACCAGAACAGTGACCATAAAGGGAGGCCAATCATTTCACCTCTCTGCACCTCAGTGTCCTCATCTGTCAGTGGAGATGGTAATTCCAGCCTCTTCGCGTTTCTGTGAGGGCAAATCAGAAAATGCATGGAAAATGTTTAGCATCAAGCTGGCACATAGTACCTGCTCAATAAACGCTAGCTTTAAAAAGCTAGTGTAAAACTTTGGGAAGTGATGGATGCATTCATAATTATGATTGTGGTGATGGTATCAGGGTACATATACATGTCAAAACTTGCTAAACTGCACACTTTAAATGTGCAGTTTACTGTAAATTTTACTTCAATACAACGGATTTATAAAAAAACTGGTAGAAGCTCCCTTAACCACTTCCACTTAGGCAGTGCCCTCCAAGCTGCTGTCAAACACAGCAACTGAGGCCCATTCCTTGCTGACTATCCATGCCCAGGTGGACGCACTCCAGCATGCCCAGGAGGCTCTGCCCCTACCGGAGAGTTTCATATTTACCAAGAGTCTTCTGTGCTTCTTCCCAAACCTGTTTATGGCTGCTGATTTTATCGTAACCAGCTAATTTAATTTAATATGCAGATTGATGAAACTTGAGTATAAAAAGTAAGGTAGCAACATCATGGATGAATCTCAAAAACATTTACGCCAAGCAAAAGAAGCTAGACACAATAGTACATATGATACGATCTATTTATATGAAGCATTAGAACAGGCAAAACTAATCCATGGTGAAAAATCAGAACAGTGGTTGCAGGAGAAGGGGTTGTGGGTAGGGATTGTGGGAAGGGGTAGGAGGAAACTTTCAGGACTGATGGTGTGTATTTGCCAAAGTTCACAGAAGGATACACTTAAGATTTTGCATTTCACTGTATTTAAATTTTATAAAACAGATGTTGAACTCTAGTTAATGATATGCATGCTGAGTATTTAGGGGAAGTATACTGATATCTGCAATTTACTTTGAAATGCATCAAAAAAATAAGACAGGTGAATGGATGGACAGATGGAAAATAGATGGATAGATATTTGATAAAGGAAATATAGCAAAATATTCCATGTAGAATCTAGGTGAAGGTATATATGGGTGTTTGTTGTAAAATTATTTCAGCTTTTTTTGTAGGTTTGAAATTTTTTTATTAAAAAGTTGGGGAGAAAAGAATCAGAGTAGTTTCCATGAAAAATGTGTTGAATTCTTTGGGTAGACCCCAAAATAGCAAGTTGTTAAAAACCAATCTCTAATTAGATATAAGAAGGACAACTGTGGGAGAGAAAGCTCCAAGAAGGATTCTGTCCTCAGATTACTTCACAAGAGCCTTCAGTTCCCATTCCACTCTAAAAACATCACAACTGAAAATTATAAATGTAGGTAATGAACTAAAATTCCAATCAGTGGACTCCGTAAAGGAAAGATTTGATCCTATATCAAGATTGCAGCATGAATGTACATTTATATGTTTTAAGTTTAAATAAAACACTTAAACTTATATGTAACATTTTAAGGCTTTAAAAAACTTAACAGACTAAACTCCAGCCCATATATCATCTTTCTGTGAATCAGAACAAGTGACCCCTTCCTCTGGATGGATACAGTTATACAGTGAGAAAAGCAAGGACTTGATTTCAGTCCCCCCTTGGGCTGAGTGCTCTTGTGCTGTACACAACCTGCTCAACTGTTCACAGCAACCTGTAACTTTTCTCCCAGTCCCAAGCACAAATACATAATAGGGACTCCTCATGCCCAACAGAAAGGTCCCTATAAGAATGTCACCACCACTACTACCACTACCTTCCCTGGGCCCAACATCCTGGCCTCCTCCTTCCCCACCCATCCGTCTCCCCTTAATGGGGCAGGAAATGGTGATATGAGGATAAAGGGGATATCAAAGAATATCAGGATCACAACCAAGGAGAAATCAATTTTCCAGTCAGGGACATGGTTAATCTTTCCCCATCTGCTCCCATACCATGCTTTTGCATCAGTTCCAGGTTCTCAAACATGGTTGGGAGAGCATTTTAGGTGGTGCAAGGAAGGAAGTCTGGGGAAGGAGGAGAAACAAGAGCAGGGCAGTGACAGCCTATTCTTTTGATCATTAGTGTTCTCCTACACACACCTAGCCAGGTCTGCTCTGCCCCCATGGCCCCCCCCCATGCAGTCCATATATTAGCAGGGGCAGGGATCTTGGGTAAGGCTTGAATGGCCAGAGTGACTCCAAGCCCTGGAGTGCTGGGCAGCCCAGCTATCAGCCAAAGCCCAGAGTGGGAAGCTAGGGCCTTACCAATACACCTGACCCTGAATCAGCTTCCACTGTACTTGCCCAGCAGAGCTCAGCAGCTTTGAGGACTTCTGTAGGATCCCTCAGAGCATTCCAGTCCTGCCTTCAATACTGGGTGAGCATAGACAAGTCACTTTACTTCTTGGAGCCTCAGTTCCATATGGAGGTATTCCAGTTTGCTGATGGTGCCGTTATGCAAAATACGAGAAATGGATTGGCTTTTATAAAGGGGGTTTATTTGGTTACAAAGCTACAGTCCTAAGGCCATAAAAGTGTCCAAACAAAGACATCAACAAAAGGGTAACTTCACTGAAGAACATGTTGGCATATGGAAAACCTCTGTCAGCTGGGAAGGCACGTGGCTGGCGTCTGTTCCGGGGTTCTGGTTTCAAAAAGGGCTTTCTCCCAGGGCATTCCTCTCTAAGCATCTGGGGGTGTTCTCAGTTTCTCCCAGGCAAACTCTGGGCTAGCAAAGTCCGCTTTCAACAGCTGTCTCCAAAATGTCTCTCTCAGCTCCTCTTGGGGTGTTTTGTCCTCTTTTTGCTTCTCTGGAGCAAACTCTGGGCCAGCATTTCTTACCTAAGCATCTAGGTCTTGGCTTAGCATACCCTAGGGTGTTTTTCATCTCTCTGCTCTCTGTGCAAGCTCCCTTTAAAGGATTCCAGTAAACTAATCAAGACCTATCCTGAATGGGTGGGGTCAAACTTCCATGGAAACATCCAATCAAGAGGTCACACCCTAATCAAAAAGATTAATCAATCTGCCCCCACAAGATTGCATTAAAGAATATGGTTTTCTCTGGGGGATATAATATGTACAAACTAGCACAGGGGGTATCATCACAATTCTTCCCTCCTGGATGGTTGCAATGCTCCAAAGCATTTATGCGGGTACAGCGACTAGCATAGCACATGGTAAGCTCTCAGGAAGCAGTAGTTGCTCTTACACCTCTGGAATACCGCATAAGCCCTGTGCCTAAGGAAGGAGATCTCTAATCCCACCAGTTTGTCAACTGAAAAACAAAGGCCCAAAACCTTTTTGTGGTCTCATCTGTCTGACTATAAACTCAGCTGAAGAATTCTCTGAAAGTATTTTGAGCACAATGAAGAGACACTTAAAAGATTGAATTAAACGTCTTCATGAGTATTTTCCCGAGCTGGAAAGCCATTGTGAGTGTCTAAGAACCCTTCTTTGATCACTTTGCAGACATTGCCAAATAACTTGACACACTCAAAGCAAGGAGGATTTCTGGAGATGGCTTCAGATGACCTCTGGAAACAAAAGTTGGTTGTACAAAAGTCATTTTGGTAAGAAATTAATTCTCAGTGACCTACTCTATCAGAGAATAGGGCTAAGATCTCTCTTCTGATATCCAGATTTGTATGTCCAACTGCCTATTGGACAACATGCCCAAATCAGAAATCCTGATCCTTGCAGAACCCTCAAACCTGCTCTACCTGCATTCTTTTCCATCTCAGCTGACGGCAATTCCCATCCTTCTAGTTTCTCAAGCGAAAAATAGAGTCATCCTTAACTCCTCTTTCTTTCACACTCCACATCTGGTCAATCTCTGTGACTTTACTTTCAAAATATCTCCAGAATCCACCTACCTCTCACCATGTCTACCACTGATACCCTGGTCCGGATTATCATTTCTTACCAGTTTTGTTGCAAAAGGCTCTGCACTGGCCTCCTTGGCTCCAGTCTTGCCTCATTGTGGTCACGACTGATTTTGTTAAAATATAAATCAGATCATGTCAATGCTCTCAAAATCCTTACTGTCCTGCTATTTCTCTGAGTTAAATCCTCAATCCTATAAGATTCTTAGAAATAACATCAAAAGCATGATCTGAAAAAGGAAAAATTGACCTAATCAATTTTGACCTCATCAAAATTTAAAACTTTCACTCTGTGAAAGACCACGTGAAAAGGTTGAAAAACAAACTATAGACTGGGAGAAAATATTTGACTAAGGAGTTGTATGGAGAATATATAAGGAATTCTCAAAACTGAAAAATTAAACTACAAACAATCCAATTATAAAATGGGTAAAAGACATGAAAAGACCTTTCACCAAATGGGCTATATAGATGGCAAATAATCACATGAAAAGATGTTCAACATCATTAACCATTAGGGAAATGCAAATTAACACCACAATGTTATATCACTACACACTACCAGAATGGCTAAATAAAAAACAGTGACAACACTAAATGCTGGTAAGGATGTGGAGAAACTGGATCTCTCAAACATTGCTGGTCAGCCATCCTGGAAAAGTTTGGCAGTTTCTTATAAAACTAAACATGCAATCACCAAATGACCCAACAATTGCACTCTTGGACATTTATCCCGGAAAAATAGAAATGTATGTTCATACAAAAACTCGTACATAAATGTTCAGTGTAGCTTTATTTGTAATAACCCCAAACTGGAAACAACTCAAATGCCCTTCAATTGGTGAATGATAAACAAATTGTGATACATCCATGCTATGGAATACTACTCAGCAATAAAGAGGAATAAACTATAACATAACAGCTTGGCTAAATCTCCAGAGAATTAAGCTGAGTGAAAAAAAGCCAATCCCAAAAGGTTGCATAATGTTGGTGTCCATTCATACAGCATTCTTGAATTGGCAACATTATAGAAATTGAGAACAGATTAATAGTTATCAGGGGCCAGGTGGGTTGGCCAGAAGCAAGTGGATGTGGTTATAAAAGAGCAATGGGAGGGATCCTAATAATAATGGAACATCCTGTGTCTTGACTGTTGTGGTGGAAACACGAACATACACGTGGGATAAAATTGCACAGAATTACACACACACAAATACGTATAAGCAAAATCTGGGGAAATATGAACAAAATCAATGAATTATACTGATGTCACTATCCTAGTTATGAAATTGTACTATAGTTTTGCAAGATACAATCATTGGGAAAAAACTGGGTAAAGGGTCCATGGGATCTCTCTGTATTATTTCCTACAACTACATGTGGATCTAAAATGATCCAAAATTAAAAGTTTAATTAAAAAATAAAATAAAATTAGGTAAAATTGTTTTTGTTTTCATGGTTGTTTATTTATTATTGAGACATAGTGAATAAATCTGAATTGTAAACAATATAAGTAATCACCACCCAGATCTTTGGAGAAGTTTCAATACTCCAGAAAACTCCCCTGTGTCCCTCTGTCAAGGAGGTAGTGACTATTCTGATCTGTATTATCATAGATTAGTTTTGCCTCTATAGAATTTTAATATCCTACGTAATCCTTTATGTCTTACATTTTTTGCTTAGAATAATGTTTTTGAGACTCATCCATGTTATTGCATGCAACAACAGTCCATTCCTTTTCACGGTAGAGCAGTATTGCATCACAAAGATACACCATGATTTATCTGTTTACCTGTTAACGGACATTTGGGTTGTTTCCAATTTGGGACAACTACAAATAAAGCTGCTATGGACATTCTTGTACAAGTCAATTTGTAGACATTTGTTTTCATCCCTCTGGGTATGACTGGATCATATGGGAAGTGCACACACTCCACACTCTTCAGGCTGGCATCCGAGGCCCCCGTCACCTGCCACAGCCTGCTTTCTGTCCTTTCAGAATCCTGCCTCTCAACCTTCATTCATGCTTTGCTCCCCACCTGGATGCCACACACACAGCTTCATCTCTTGAAATCCTGCCATGACTTTGAATTCTGTCTCAGATACCACCATGATCTCGAGTCTTCCCCACCCTGTCCCAGTTCCATTTAATTTCACAAGCAGCCACTGAGCAATAAGTGCTTGCCAGGCGGTGCTAGTCCTTGTGGCCCCCTTCAAGTCCAGCTGGACGTCTGCAACAGCCCCTCCCTGGCCTCCCACTTCCTCCCACAGAGTGCCCCACCATCTGTTCCCCTCGGAGCAGCCAAAAAGAGAGATCAGGCGCCATCACTCCTCTGCTTAAAACTCTGCAAGCTGCCCCATTGCTCCTAGAAGAGTTTCTTAACTCCTCACCAGGTCCCTCTAGCCCGTGTGTCTTAGCTTGGGTTCCCCACAAAACAGACCCCCAAACAAGCAATTGGTGCAAGAAGTTACTATGAGAGGCGATAACAGGAAGTGCAGTGTGGGAGAGAGCTGACAAAGTGTGCTTTGAAAGGTGTGTTACTGATGGCACCTGGGGCTCAATCCTGCTGGGAATTTCTGAGAAACTGTGGGGAGCACACCTCAAAGCTGTCCTACTGAGGGACAAAAAACAAGGGCCAGGTCTAGAATTGGTTGAGTGAGGCACCTAGGGTGCAAAATTTAAGGAGAAACTGCAACGGGATATTGTGCACCCAGTAGGATGAGTGTAATAAAAAAGATGGACAATGGCAAGCATTGGCAAAGAGGGCAGACATTGTCACCCTCATGCATTGATAGTGGTGCTGTACCCACTTTGGAAAACAGTTCGGCAGTTCCTCAACAAGTTAGACCTATAGTTACCATATGACCCAGCAATTCCACTCCTAGGTACACACCCTTGGGAACTGAAAACATATATCCATGCAAAAGCTTGTACACAAATGTTCATAGCAGCCCTATTCATAATAGCTGACAAGTGGAAACAGCCCAAATGTCTTTCAGCCGATGAATGAGTAAACAAAATGTGGTATATCCATACACTGGTACATTATTTGGCCATAAAAAAGAACAAAGTCTGGATGATACGTGTTACAGCATGGTTGAATTTAAGTTCTGATTCTCATTGATTGAAGGTTGTCCCTGGGGTTAACTCTTCCAGCTTCCCTCAGCGCCCAGCCAAGCTCCTTGCTGTGGAGAAGTAACTCCCTCAGATGGACACTTGAAGCCATCAGTGTGTAGGGACTGATGGCCACAGAGAAATCAGCGTCTGCTATACTCTGTCTTGTGTGGCGACCACCATCCCTCCAAGCACATCTCACCAGCTCTTGCCTTCATCATGTTTCCCAGCCACCCTGACCTCCATTCTCTTCCAGAGACACACCACTTTTACACCTCAGGGCCACTGCACAGGCAGTTTCCCCTGCCTGGAAGCCTCACTCCAGCTTTCACCTTGCTGGCTCCTTCCCATTTTATAGGACTCAGCTCAAATGTTATCTCCTCATTGCAGCCTTCTCTCTCTGCCCTATCCAAATTGGGGTCCCAATCCTTCTCTCAAAACACTCAGAGAGAGGTGGGGCAAGATGGTGGAGTGGTGAGGTCTAGGTTATAGTTACTTCTCGGGGGCAGTTGGTAGAAAGCCAGGAACTTGTGGACTGTACATTGCAGAGGAATTTGGGATTGGATAAACGTCAAACAATACTCGCAAACGTGTGGAACAGCTGAGATCAGCGAAATCTGTTAAGTTCTCCTGGCCAAGGGGCCCACGCCCCTCCCTGCCAGGCGCAATCCGGAGGGAGGAGGGGACGTCCCTGCTGGGAACCAGGAGGGAGAATGAAAGCTGCAACCATAGATAAACTGAGAGCAGACACCAGAAAATTTGGGAGCAGTCAGCCCAGCGGAGAGGAGATAGGGCTAGCAAAACAGCAAAAAAATAGAAAACAAAATAAAAACAGAGACTTTTTGGAGTCAGGTGAACATAATACAGAGAAGGGCAGGGCTCAAACAGAATCAGGCACTTATGCAAATCCAGGGAGGGAAAGCCCTTGTCTGAAAAGCCAGCTTCTCTGCTTTCTTGATTGCTCCTTAATCATCCTCAACTCCTGGTCTCTTAGCATTTCAATAGCCCATTAGATCTGCAAAGACTGTAAATAGTCCATACTGGGCCCATCCTTTTTTTTTTTTTTTTTTTTTTTTTAAATTTTTTTCTCTTTTTCTAAAGCAATTACTCTAAGAAGCCCACCACAGAAAGCCTCAAAGACTTGCAATTTGGGCCCAGGCAAGAGCAGAGCTAAGATACCTCTGAGAGACAAAGTAACAAGTCTAGTAGCAGAGAAAATTCGCTGAACACCATAACTTCCCAGCCCTTTTGGGAACTCAGATCCCAGGGTTTGGAATTCATTAACTAGCTTCAGTCAGGCATATCCCAGACTGAGTTAGGGTCACCTGGAGAACTAAAGGCTCCTCACCTCCTTACACTGGTGGGGGAACTGCGAGCTGCCATGTGCCACCTGCTGGATGGCATAGGAGAAGCACAGAGTCTAAAGGCCTCACAGGAGGGTCTCATTTTCAAGGAAACTCCATACCCTCCTCCCGAGACCTGGGCCTCTCTGGACTAGGAAAATCTGACTGGGGCTGACAATATCTGAGGAGATCACCACACAAAAAGGCTACATAGAGGCAGGGCAAGAAACAGAAAAACAAGAGGTGAAAAACTCTGATCAACTAAACAGAATCTAAGTTAAAGGTCTAGAATAAGCTGAACTAAACACCAAAGGTTAGAGAACAAAGCCAACCAACAAGAAAATCCTAGGTAAAATAGTGAAGACAACTCCAAAATAAACTAATCAAGAAAGTCAGATGCCTAGTCAGCTTAAAATAATGAGCCATACTAGGAAACATGAAAATATGGATCAGCCAAGGGAACAAACTAATAGTTCAACTGAGATACAGGAGTTGAAGCAAATATTGCTAAATCAATTCAGTGAGCTGAAGGAAGAACTAATTGGAGATGTTCAAATAAATCTAAATCAATTAAAAAATCAAGTTAATGAACTAAGGGAAGACATAGCAAAATAGATGGAGAATATAAGATGGACACTGGATGACCGTAAGGAAGAATTCATAAACTTGAAAAAACAAATGACAGAACTTATGGGAATGAAGGGCATAACGGAGGAGATGAAAAAGACAATGGAGGGATACAACAATAGATTTGAACAGGCAGAAGAAAGGATCAGTGAATTGGAAGACCAGACATCTGAATTCACACACGAGAGAACAGATGGTGAAAAGAATAGAAAAATATGAGCAGGGTCTTAAGGAGCTGAAATGCACAAACGTATGTGTTATGGATGTCCCAGAGGGAGAAGAGAGGGGGAAAGAGGCAGAAAGAATAATAGAAGAAATAATCACTAAAAATTTCCCAACTTTTATGAAAGAAAATTAGAGATTCAAGAAGTACAGCATATCCCAAATAGAATATACCCCAATAGATGTACTCTAAGACACTTACTGATCATATTGTCCAATATCAAAGACAAAGAGAGAATTCTGAAAGCAGCAAGAGAAAAGCAGTCCATCACATACAAGGGAAGCTCGATAAGACTATGCACAGATTTCTCCGCAGAAACCATGGAGGTGAGAAGACAGTGGTATGATATATTTAACATACTGAAAGAGAAGAACTGCCAACCAAGAATTCTATATATCCAGCAAAACTGTCCTTCAAAAATGAGGGAGAGATTAAAATATGTTCAGACAAACAGACACTGAGAGAGTTCATGAATACGAGACCAGCGCTACAGGAAATACTAAAGGGAGTGCTACAGGCTGATAGGAAAAGATAGGAGAAAGAGGTTTGGAGAAGAGTGTAGAAATGAAGACTATCAAGAAAGGGTAAAAAGAGAGAGAGGAAAAAATAAGACATGACATACAAAATCCAAAAGACTAAATGATAGAAGAAAGTACTGCCCTTACAGTAATAACACTAAATGTTAATGGATTAAACTCCCCAATAAAAAGATACAGACTGGCAGAATGGATTTAAAAACAGGACCCATCTATATGCTGTCTACAAGAAACTCACCTTAGACACAAAGACAAAAATAGGCTAAAAGTGAAAGGTTGGAAAAAGATATTTCATGCAAACAGCAACCAGAAAAAAGTAGGAGTAGCTATATTAATATCAGACAAAGTAGACTTCAAAAGTAAGACAATTAAAAGACACAAAGAAGGACACTATATATTAATAAAAGGGTCAATTCATCAAGAAAACATAACAATCATAAACACTTATGCACCAAGCCAGAGTGCCCCAAAATTCATGGGGCAGACACTGAGAATACTGAAAGGAGAAGTAAATAACTCCACAATAATAGCTGGAGACTTCAATACACCACTCTCATCAATGGCTAGAACATCAAGACAGAGGATCAACAAGGAAACGGAGATGTTGAATTATATGATAAATGAATTAGACTTGACAGACATTTACAGAACACTACACCCCACAACAGCAGGATACACATTTTTCTCAAGTGCTCATGGAACATTCTCTAGGATATACCACATGCTGGGTCACAAAGCAAGCCTCAACCAATTTAAAAATATTGATATTATAAAAAATACTATCTCAGTTCATAACAGAATGAAGTTGGAAATAAATAACAGGCAGAAGATTGAAAAATTCACAAATATGTGGAGACTAAACAACACATTCTTAGAAAACCAGCAGGTAAAGGAGGAAATTACAAGAGAAATTAGTAAATACCCTGAGGCAAATGACAATGAAAACACAACATATCAAAACTTAGGGGATGCAGCAAAGGTGGTGCTGAGAGGGAAATTTATTGCCTTAAATGCCTATATTAAACAAGAAGAGAGAGCAAAAACTGAGGAATTAACTATTTGGTTGGAAGAACTAGAGAAAGAACAGCAAATAAACCCCAAATCAAACAGAAGGAAAGAAATGACAAAGATCAGAGCAGAAATAAATGAAACTGAGAGCAGGAAAACAATAGAGAGAATCAACAAAACCAGAAGCTAGTTCTTTGAGAAAATCAACAAAATTGATGGACCCCTAGCGAGGCTAAAAAAAAAAAAAAAAAAAAAAAAAAAAGAGTGAGAGAGAGCAGATGCAAATAAATGCAATCAGAAACAGGAAAGGAAACATTACTGACCCTGCAGAAATAAAGGAGATAATGAGAAGATACTATGAGCAACTATACGCTAATGAACTGGACAACTTACATGAAATGCACAACTTCCTAGGAAAGCATACACAACCAACATTAACCCAAGAAGAAATAGAGGACCTCAACAAACCAATCACAAGCAAAGACATTGAGTCAGTCATCAAAAAGCTCCCAAAAAAGAAAAGCCCAGGACCAGATGATTTCACATGTGAATTCTACCAAGCATTCAAGAAAGAATTAATACCAATCCTGCCCAAACTCTTCAGGAAAATTGAAAAGGAGGGAAAACTATGCAACTCATTCTATGAAGCCAACATCACCCTAATACCAAAATCAAACAAAGATACCATAAAAAAAGAAAATTATAGATCAATCTCTTTAATGAATATAGATGCAAAAATCCTCAACAAAATACTTGCAAATCGAATCCAGCAGCACATTACAAGAATTATACACCACAACCAAGTGGGGTTTATTCCAGGTATGCAAGTTAGGCTCAACATAAGGAAATCAATTAATGTAATACACCACATCAGTAAATCAAAGCAAAAGAAACACATGATCATCTCGATCGATTCAGAAAAGGCATTTGACAAAATTCAACATTCTTTCTTGATGAAAACACTTCAAAGGATAGGAATAGAAGGGAATTTTCTCAATATGATAAAGGCAATATATGAAAAACCCATAGCTAACATCATACTCAATGGGGAGAGACTAAAAGCTTTCCCTCTAAGATCTGGAACAAGACAGGGATGCTCACTGTCACCATTGTTATTCAACATTGTGTTGGAAGTTCTAGCTAGAGCAATCAGGCAACAAAAAGAAATAAAAGGCACCCAAATTGGAGAGGAAGAAGTAAAACTTTCACTGTTTGCAGATGACATGATTCTATATGTAGAAAATCCAGAAAAATCTATAGCAAAGCTATTAGAGCTAATCAATGAATACAGCAAAGTGGCAGGCTACAAGATCAACATGCAAAAATCTGTAGTGTTCTTACACACAAGTAATGCACAACAAGAGGAAGAAATTTTTTAAAAAATTCCATTTACAATAGCAACCAAAAGAGTCAAGTATTTAGGAATAAACTTAACCAAGGCCACAAAAGACCTATACAAAGAAAATTACAAGAAACTGCTAAAAGAAATCGAACAGGACCTTAAAAAATGGAAGAACATACCATGTTCATGGATTGGAAGACTAAATATAATTAAGATCTCAACTCTACCTAAACTGATTTATAGATTCAATGTAATACCAATTAAAATCCCAACAACTTACTTTGCAGAAATAGAAAAACCAATAACCTAATTTATTTGGAAGGGCAAGTTGCCCCAAATAGCCAAGAATATCTTGAGAAAGAGGAACCAAGTGGTAAGTCTCATACTACCTGACTTTGAAGCATATTGCAAAGCTACAGTGCTCAAAACAGCATGGTACTGGCATAAGGACAGAGATACCGACCAATGGAATTGAATTGAGTGTTCAGAAATAGACCCTCACATCTACAGACAACTGATCTTTAATAAGGCAGTCAAGCCAAATCAACTGGGACAGAGCAGCCTCTTCAATAAATGGTGTTTGGAGAACTGGATATCCATTTCCAAAAGAATGAAAGAGGGCTCCTACCTCACACCCTATACAAAAAATAACTCTAATTGGATCAAAGACCTAAGCATAAACGCCAAGACCATAAGACTCTTAGAAGAAAATGTAGGGCAATATCTTAAAGATCTTGTGAAACGAGGTGGTTTCTTAGACCTTACACCCAAAGCACAAGCAACCAAAGAACAAATAGACAAATGGGATCTCCTCAAAATCAAACACTTTTGCACATCAAAGGACTTTGTTAAAAAAAGTAAAAAGGCAGCCTACACAATGGGAGACAATATTTGGAAACAACATATCAGATAAGGGTTTAATATCCCAAATATATAAAGCAATCCTACAACTCAACAACAGAAAGACAAACAACCCAATTAAAAAATGGGCAAAAGACATGGACAGATACTTTTCTGAAGAGGAAATACAAATGGCTCAAAAACATATGAAAAAATGCTCAACTTCACTGGCTATTAGGGAAATGCAAATCAAAACCACAATGAGATACCATCTCACACCTACCAGAATAGCCATTATCCAAAAAACAGAAAATTACAAATGCTGGAGAGGATGTGGAGAAAGAGACACACTTATTCATTGTTGGTGGGAATGTAGAATGGTGCAACCACTCTGGAAGGCAGTGTGGAGGTTCCTCAAGAAGCTAAGTATAGATTTGCCATATGCCCCAGCTATTCCATTGCTAGGTATATGCTCAAAGGAACTGAAAGCTAAGACACAAATGGACGTTTGTAAACCGATGTTTATTGCAGCATTATTCACAACTGCCAAGAGATGCAAGCAGCCCAAATGTCCATCAATGGACGAGTGGATAAACGAACTGTGGTATATACACATGATGAAGTATTCTGCAGCTGTAAGACAGAACAAAGACATGGAACATGTAATAATGGATGAGAGAAACTAAGATGGCGGCTAGGTGAGACAGGACAAAAAAACACCTCCATGAAAAATACTAGATAAAAACCAAAAAGTGACCCAGAATACCGGTTACAGCAATGTACCAGCTGGACGAGATCTGCTAGTAGCACAGGGGCCGTATACTTGGTGAAACCGGGAGCCTACATTCTGAAATGAGTGAGTGAGCTGGCTGGAAGACCCGCAGCCATGCAACATTGTGGGGAAGTCAGGGCTGGGCAGTTGGAGACCGACTGGCTCTTTAAAAAAAAAAAAAAAAAAGGGAAAAACTCAGGAGCAGCTGCAGCAGCGATAGTGGGAACCACTCAGTAAAGCACAGCAAGAGGGGGCTGGGCCATCCTCTCGGTGTCTGGCCTGGAGGACAGTCCACTGCAGATACCCTCAGGGCCAGGGGAACGGAGGGGAGAGCTGGAAGCTGAAAGAAACCCCGTGACTCGCAGCTGGCTCCCCGGAGGGCTGGATAAACTCCTGCCTGGGGCCGTGCCCACAGCCCAGAGCCCCACCAGTTGTCCTGGACCTGCGAAAGAGGAACTGTGTGAGGAGGAGGGTCGAGACGCCCCGTTCAGCCATCTTTGCTTCAGTCTGAGAGCACCGCTGAACGCCCTGCGGCCCGGGGCTTCCCTTGAGGGACGGCGCACACTGGTGATGTAGCACAGCATTCCCTCAGCTGAGCTCCTTGAGGGTCATGGCTGGGAGGGGGGACCCGCTCGGAGAACCCAGGGACGCTAGGCCAAGTCCAGTGATTTGTGGGACAGCGAGAGAGAGGGTCTGGGGCTGAACTGAAATGAAGGCTTAGACTCTTGCAGCAGCCTTGAATCTCCAGGAACCTGGGGTATTTGAATATTAAAGCTGCCCTTCCTCCCTGGCCACCCAGACACATGCCCCACATTCAGGACGGAAGGCTCCAGCAACACACCCAAACTGAGATCTCCAACTGAACCCCACAAGAATCATTTCCCCACACACCACGGGAACAAGGTTGAGAATTGACTTGAGGTGTATAGGTGACTCACAGACACCATCTGCTGGTTAGTTAGAGAAAGTGTACATCACCAAACTGTGTTTCTGAAAAATTAGTTCGATATCCTTTTTTTTTTTTTTACAACTTGAAAGAACCCTATCAAGCAAAACAAATGCCAAGAGGCCAAAAACAACAGAAAATCTTAATGCATATGATAAAACCAGACGATATGGAGAATCCAACTCCAAACACACAAATCAAGATATCAGAAGAGACTCAGTAATTGGCACAATTAATCAAAGAACTACAATCGAGGAACACAAACATGGCAAAGGATTTAAAGGACATCAAGAAGACCATGGCCCAGGATATAAGCAACATAAAGAAGACCCTAGAAGAGCATAAAAAAGACTTTGAAAGAGTAAATAAAAAAAAGAAGATCTTATGGAAATAAAAGAAACTGTTGGCCAAATTAAAAAGACTCTGGATATTCACAATACGAGATTAGAGGAAACTGAACAACATCTCAGTGTCCTAGAAGTCCACAGAACAGAAAATGAAAGAACAAAAGAAAGAATGGAGAAAAAAATCGAAAAAAATCGAAATGGATCTCAGGGATACGATAGATAAAATATAACGTCCAAACTTAAGACTCATTGGTGTCCCAGAAGGGGAAGAGAAGGGTAAAGGTCTAGAAAGAGTATTCAAAGAAATTGTTGGGGAAAACTTCCCAAACCTTCTACACAATATAGATACACAAAGCATAAATGCCCAGCGAACTCCAAATAGAATAAATCCAAATAAACCCACTCCGAGACATATTCTGATCAGACTGTCAAATACTGAAGAGAAGGAGCAAGTTCTGAAAGCAGCAAGAGAAAAGCAATTCACCACATACAAAGGAAACAACATAAGACTAAGTTGTGACTACTCAGCGGCCACCATGGAGGTGAGAAGGCAGTGGCATGACATATTTAAAATTCTGTGAGAGAAAAATTTCTAACCAAGAATACTTTATCCAGCAAAACTCTCCTTCAAATTTGAGGGAGAGCTTAAATTTTTCACAGACAAAGAAATTCTGAGAGACTTTGCCAATAAAAGACCTGCCTTACTTCAGATTCTAAAGGGAGCCCTAGCAACAGAGAAACAAAGAAAGGAGAAAGAGATACAGAGAATTTTAACAGACATATATAGTACCTTACATCCCAAATCACCAGGACACCCATTTTTCTCTAGTGATCACAGATCTTTCTCCAGAAGGGACCATAAGCTGGGACATAAAACAAGCCTCGAGAAATTTAAAAAAAAAAATTGAATATACTCAAAGCACATTCCCCAAACACAAAGGAATACAAATAAAAGTCAATAATTTTTGAACTGTAACTCCACTATTTACTTCCTACATGATATAAAATACACAAACTCTAATGACAAATCAGTGGTTTTGAACTCAGTGTAAAATATGTAATTTTAGACAACTATATAAAGGTGGGGGAATGGAGGAGTATAGGAACATAGTTTATGTGTCCTATTGAAATGAAGGTGATATCAAAGAAAAACAAGATTGATATGGATTTAAGAGGTTAATTTTAAGCCCCACAGTAAACACAAAGAAATTATTAGAGAATATAACCATAGAGATGAAAAGTAGAGTATGGGTTAAGAGAAATGGGGGAAGGGGCAATGGGGAATTAAGAAATGAGTGTAGGGTTGCTGTTTGAGGTGAAGGGAAATTTCTAGTAATGGATGGTGGGAAAGAGCATTACAACATTCTAAATGTGATTAATCCCACTAATGGAAGGCTAGGGAGGAGGTGGAATGGGAAGATTTAGGCTGTATATGTGTTTCCACAACTGAAAAAAAAAAAAAAAAGGCAGTCTAAATAGATGACAATTGAATGCCAAGGATGAACCTGGATGGGATTGGAGGATGGAGGACAGGAGGCTCAAAGGGACACAGTTGAGACATAAAGAAAAGGAAATATAGAATGTAAGCTTTGTGTCATTGTTGAATCTCTTGTACTTCTTAGCTGCGCTTAATGAGATTGCATAAAAGAATGTTCTTATTCACGGGAAGTATATATGTGAATTATAGTGTTTGTTTAAGGGAGTGAGCAGCTAGCTCTCATATGTTCAGAAGACAGAGCAATAGAGGATGGATGATAGATAGGGAGGGAGGGAAAGAAATAGCGATGTGACAGCATGTTAAAGTTGGTGGATTGGACTATCGGGGGAGGGGGGTCAGAGTATGATGGAATTCTGTGTATGGGGTTAGTATTGTTTTTGCAACTGTTCCTATAACTTTGAATTTATTTCAAAATAAAAAAAAAGTAAATGAGATGACGAATTAAGAAACTTAAAAAAAAAAATAATGTGGATGAACCTTGAAGACATTATGTTGAGTGAAGTTAGCCAGAAACAAAAGGACAAATACTGTATGGTCTCAGTAATATGAAATAACACTAATGAGCACACTTTGAGAGTTAAAAGCTGACAACACAGGCTACCAGGAGATAGAAAGAGGTAGAGATCAGGCGTTTGATACTGAAGGACTACAGAAATCTTCCGCAGGATTGATTGTATAGATCCAGAAATAGATAGCATAATATTATGTAATGGTAGCACAATATTGTAAGTACATGGAACAAATATGTCTGTGAGTAAAGCTGAAAGAGGTGGGATAGGGGAATGTATGACACCAGAAGTAAAGACAGATGATGAAGACTGGGACTGCATAACTTGGCAAAAACTGGAGTGGCCAATGACTGCTGCTAAATGTACAAATATGAAAATGTTCTTACGTGTGGGAGAACAAATGAATGTCAACCATCCAGAGTGTTGAAAAAAAGGGATGGTGTGGGAAAAAACATAATCAAAGCAAACTGGAGTCTATGGTCAACAGTAACATTCCAGTATGCTTCCATTAAATGTAACAAAGGCAATATACCAAAGGTAAATGTGTATGAGGCGGGGATATAAGGGAGGGATATGGGATTCTTGCTAGTGGTATTGTTTTTGTCTTTACTATTGTATCGTATGACATTTTTATTTTTCTTTTTATTATCTTTTTCATAATAATCGATATATTCAAGTGCTGACTGTGGTGATAAATGTGATGATGCCATGAACAACTGATTGTACACTGTGGATGGTTGTATGTTATATGAATGTATCTCTATAAGATTGTAGGAAAAAATATAAATAGGAATAAAAGTGCTGGAGAAAACATGGAGAGAGGAATGTACCTATTTACTGTTGATGAGGAGGCAGAATGGTGTAGCCTTTCTTGAGGTAACTGTGGTGGCTCCACATGAAGCCGAGTATGTGGGGCCATGGGGTCTGGCACCCTTATTGTGGGGTGTGTATTTGGAGGATCTGGGAGTGGAGACATGGGTGGACATTTGCACACTGGTGTTCATGGAGGCAGTATTCATGATTTGCAGTGGGGGAGGTGGCCTAAGGGTACATTGACTGAGGAACAGAATAGTGAACTGTGGTGTGTGCGTACAATGGAATATTGAGCAACTACGAGAAGGAGTGAAGCTGTGAGACACTGAACGAGGTGAATGGATCCTGTAGACAGCATGTTGAGTGAAGTATGGCAGAAACCAAGGCAGACACTATAATGCCTCACCAATATGGGCTGACTACAGTGTGTAAACTCAGAATTGAATCTTAGAGCACAGCCTAACAGGGAAATGATTATTGTAATGATTCCTAGATTGTAAGCACTTACAGCAGTCAAATCTATTCCTGAATTGTAATGGCTATCTCCAAATTCTGAGATGTTCATCCCTTAATGTATAACCTGATTGGTCTCTGGAACATTGGGTATCTGTGTTACACCTGAAACTCAGAGCTAGAGCTCAGCAGAGATGAATATCAGTATTAACGCATACAGCAACTGTTAAAAAAAAAGCTGAAATAGAGCCCAGACTTCAATTAGAGATGAATAAAGCAGATCTGGTTAAGACTAGAGCAAATCGGGCCAAAGGGTAAAGGTTGAAACTGACTGTGTTCAAACTTCAACTTCCATGTGAGACCAAGGGAAGAGATGTTTATTTGGTGTAGAATCTATATTTTCTAAACAATATAACTTCTACAGTCAGTTTGTTCAAACATTACAATTACATGAAACTTTGAATAGGAAGTAAGCTATGGTAGGTCTGTATAGATTAGAATGAAATAGTAACACATCCTAAAGTAATTTGGGTGGAGAATAAAAATATATATTCGGGGACCATCTGAAGAGCTGGGAGAGGATGCAGAGGTGTTGGACTTCCTCACCTAGATTGCTACTGATGTTCTCACAAACACTGGGGACTGACGGCTTGATGTGCTGAGCCCTCTGTCTTGGGGCTGGTCCCTATGAAGCTTGTTGCTGCAAGGAGAGGCTAAACCTGCTTATAACTGTGCCTAAGACTCTCCCCCTGAGTGCCTCTTTGTTGCTCAGATGTGGCCCTCTCTCTCTAACTAAGCCACCTTGGCGGGTGAACTCACTGCCCTCCCCTCTACGTGGGACCTGACTCCCAGGGGTGTAAATCTCCCAGGCAATGCAGGATATGACTCCCGGCAATGAATCTGGACCTGGCATCGTGGAATTGAGAACATCTTCTTGACCAAAATAGGGATGCAAAATGAAACAAAATAAAGCTTCAGTGGCTGAGAGATTTCAAATGGAGTCGAGAGGTCACCTTGGTGGACATTCTTATTCACCATATAGATAACACTTTTTAGGTTTTAATGTATTGGAATAGCTAGAAGTAAATACCTGAAACTACCAAATGCCAACCCAGTAGCCTTGACTCTTGAAGATAGACAATTGTATAACAATGTAGATTACAAGGGGTGACAGTATGATTGTGAAAACCCTGTGGATCGCACTCCCTTTATCCTGTGTATGGATGAATGAGTAGAAAAATGGGGACAAAATGAAAAATATGGTGGGATGGGAGGGGTGATCTGGGTGTTCTTTTCTTCTTTTTCTTTTTTATTCTGATTCTGATTCTTTCTGGTGCAAGGAAAATGTTCAAAAATAGATTGGGGTGATGAATGCACAACTATAAGATGGTACTGTGAATAGTTGATTGTGCACCATGGATGACTGTATGGTATGTGAATATCTCTCAATAAAACTGATTTAAAAAAAAAAAAACAGAATGTTTTCTTAATAGCACTTACACAATTTGAAAATTAGATATTCATTTCTTTGTTTACTTGCTTAGTGTCTGCCTTCCCCAGCAGGCTGCAAGCTCCAGGAGAGAGGGACTGACCGGGTTTGTTTGCTCATGGCTGTATCTACCATGCTCTGTGCTGTGCCTGGCACATAGGCAGTGACCAAGAATGCTTGTTGGAGGCTTTATAAATAAGACCCACACCAGATCCTGCTGCCCCAAACAAGCACTCTCAGCCAAGTAGGGAAGGGAGGTGGCTGGGAAGGCATTTATGACAGTGGATGGTCTGTTCTATATCAGGTACATAAATCGAGAGTTGTAAAAATTCAGATGAGGGAGAAATTAATTCTTCTGTGGGCTCAGAGAAGGAATCGAATCTAGAGAGGAGGTGCCTTTTGAGCTGGGTGTTGAAGGATGAATAGGAGGTCATCAAGTACGTAAGGATATGGGAAGAGAATGTTAGGCAGGGGGAGCAGCATAGCTAAAGGTTTGGAAGCAAGTAAGTGTCGCTCGGCTATGTGTGTGTGTCAGATTGTAGGATGTGAGTCTGGAGATGATGGTGGAGCCCTGGATGTGCAAGGTTTTTAACACCCAGTTAAGGAGGCCAGATTGTTTCTGACTCCAAGAGTTTCCCTAAGTGTGATATGTGTCACAGGAGCGGGGCGAGAAGGAGGCTGGCTGGATGATTGGAGGCGGGACATCAAACTCATGATTTCACAGATTTTAAAATGGTATATTATTTTAATAGTTTCCTTTAAAGATAAATATATAGAAATCAAAAAGGCAAGTTAACGTGAAGAAAAATAAGTAAATAATAAATGCAGATGGATCCAGGGCAGCCGTTCGGCAAATGCTGCTGAGGACAAAGGGAGGAGCATGGCAAGGCTGGGGCTTTGGAGGCTCCCTCTGGCGGCTCATTGGCGGACCAGATTGACTAGAGAGTGCTAGGTGGGAGGGCGGAGGTCAGGGCCTAAGGGATGGGAGTTGGGGGGTGGGGAATCCATAGGCTGGGGGTCTGAGGAGTTTTTTTTTTTTTGCTTGAATGCACCAGGATGCTTCTATCAGAAGGTGTCACTGTCGGCCATATTCGAGCTGTTGTACGTCTCTATGAGACTTGGATTCTTATTTACCGCAATGAAACAAAATTTACAGAATTTGGGGTGGGGTGGCAAAATGGTTTCTTCCCAGCATCCCAGTTTGACCCTGCGGCAGATGTGGTCAGTGCCCTGTCCATATCCCTCAGCCCACCCCTAAGGAGGCCTGCAGATAGTTCTACATTAGCCAACAGCTTCCAATGTCTCTCCACCAAGGGCGTTCTCTGGCCAGAGCCTGCTCAGCCCACGTGTAGGGCAGCTGGACATGCCAGGGACCCTCAACCAGTGGAGGACAGGAGTTAGTGGATAAACAGCCCAGCTTCTTCTCTCCCCGAGGCGTGCTCCACGCAGTCTCCCAAAGAGGCCCCAGCTGGATCGAGCACAGCAGTAGCCCACTCAGTAATACCCCTTCCCTGGCTCACTTCCCCATTCTCAAATTATGGGTCCTCTCAAATAAACCACCTGCACCCATATCCTTGCTTCAGAGTTTGCTTTCATGGGAACCCCAATCTAAAAACCACAGAAGTCATAAATGCCAGGGTCACCCCCAGTTCCCCAGCCTCTCCTGGCACTGTGGTTTCATTCATCTCAGTGTGGGCCCTAATGGTCAACCACTGCAGTGGTCCTTGTGGGCACAACCAGATCACCAAGCCTGGGGCGAAGGGGAAGCAGGCCTCCGTTTTAATTATTCTAATCAGGTCAGCAGTTGGCAAACCACGGGTGCATCCTGGAACAACCTTTGATTCAGTTACATGTGGCAGGGAGGGAGAAAGCCTCAGGGCTCTGCACTGGCTGGTCCCTCTGCCTGGAATATTTTGCCCAAGACATCCCCATGTCCAGTTCCCCACTTCATTCAGGTCTGGACTCACCTGTCATCTCTTTAGAGAAGTGTCTCTGACCACGTTATCTTAAACATACCCCTGCCTCACTACTTCCATCCTATTTATAGCACCTGGCATTGTGCCTTTTTAAAAAAATTAAATTTATTGAGGTATAATATACACAGAATTGAGAACATCCATTTGAAGTCAACAGTTTGATGAATTTTGACAAATACCTATGTCCCTGTAACCCCCACCCTAATTAACATCTCCATCACTCCAAAAGTTTCCCTCAGACTCCCTTGCAGTCAGACCACCCTTCCCTGCCCCAGGCACTCTTTAATCTGCTTTCTGACACTATCTTTTAGTTTTGCCTTTTTTAGAATTTCATATAAGTAGAATAATTCAGGATGTACTCTTTGTGTTTGGTTTCTTTTGTTCAGCATAATGTTTTTGAGATTTATCCAATTGTTGTTTGTATCTGGTGCTCATTCCATTTTATTGCTGAACAGTATTCCACTGTATGGATGTACCTTAGGTTGTTAATTCATTCAACTGTTAATGGACACCTGGGCTGTTTTCACGTTTTGCCTGTTACGAGTAAATCTGCTGTGAACATTCACATGCACGTCTTTGTGTGGACATAGGGACACATGTTTTCACTTTTTTGCCTAGCAGTGGAATTGTGGGATCATCAACTGGCTTTATTTATATTGTCTATCTGCTTGCTTTTTTTAATTGTCCCTCTTCCCTGTGGAGGTAAGCTCCATGAGGGCAGGGATGTTGCTGACTGCTGGATATGCACGGCGGCCTGCAGTTTTTTTTTAATTGTGAAATATAATATATATATACAGAAAAGTGATAACTTTCAAAGTACAATATAACAAGTAGTTATAGAGCAAATTTTGAAGAATGTTATGGGTTACAGTTCCACCAGATCAGTTATTTCCTTCTAGCTCTTCTAAAACCCTAGAAAGAAACAAACAAAAATTTATATAAAGATTCAGTTTTTGTAATCCTTTGTTAAATCCTACCTTGTCTGTTGCTACCCTTCCCTCTCGTTTGGTTACGGTCTCAATCTTCAGGGATGTCTGAGCAGTGACCACCCTAACTTGTTCATACTGAAAAGGGGTGTTGACATCATGAGGAAGGGGGATGCATCTGGGTGATGTTCTTGAAGAGGCTGTTGCTTCTGGGTTTTGGGACTTATTTGGCATAGGAACGCTCTGGAGGATTTAAGGTTCTGAAAAATATACATAGTGAGTGAAACTTTTATAGAGTCTCATATAGGGACCTAGGTATTCTTTAGTATTTTCGGGACTACTGTTGATGAGGGCTTGGCTTACAGTGGCCATTTGGAATATCTAGCTGGCGCTTGCCTAAGAGTAACCTCCAGGATAGCCACTTGTCTCTATTTGAAATCTCCTAGCCAGGTGGCCCGCATCTTGCAGGGCATGTGGTAGGTGCTGAACAAGTCCACCCTGAACGAATAAAAAGCCAGCAAGACCGATTTCCAAGCATAAGTCTCCATGCAGGGATTTGCCGACCTTCCACGTCTCTTGGGGGAAGCCCACAGGAGAGGGGAAGTCACAGCATAACCATGCCAGGGAAACCGGCACGCTGGAGTTCCCCTCAGGGTTTCCCGCGCTGCTGAGATGCGTGACCGGGAGAGGAGCGGGGAGCCTTGCCTTCTCGCTTCTCCCTTAGGACTCGGCCTGCCCTTGGCATGTGGCCCTTTCCCCACTGCTGGGTGACTGGGGCCCTTTCCCTCAGTGGGGTGTTTAGGCAGGCCTCGGTGAGGGGCCTCCAGGTCACGCACGCGTGTGCACACTGCAGCCCGCGTGTCCAGGTTCTGTCCACACCTTCTGCCAACAGCTCCCCCCTCGCTCCTCCGGACTCCTCGGACCATGGGAAGGGGCGCCAGACGCCTGGTTAAGAGGGTGGGTGGTATTGGGTGCATATGTCGGGCTGCGTCTGCAATTTCTGAGGTTGTGTGTGTGTGTGTGTGTGTGTGTGTGTGTGAGAGAGAGAGAGAGAGAGAGAGAGAGAGAGAGAGAGAGAGAGAGAGAGAGAGAGAGAGAGAGGGAGAGAGGAGGGGGAGAAGGAGGGGAAGGGGGTGGGGGAGTGAGGGGAGAGGAAGAGACAGAGAATCTCTGTGGTTCCAGGCCTGGTGGCGCTGCAGACCGCTTGAAGCGCACCCTCTCCGCCTTCAGACAGCCTCCGCCCAATCCGGGAGGCTGAGTCAAGGGAGTGGGAAAATCCGCGCGGCGGCGCGGAGAGCCTGGGCTGCCCGCTTGCCTCTGCCCAGCAGGGGGCGCCAGCGCTCCGCGGAGAAGCGGCGCCGCGTCCACCCTGGGGCTGCAGCGGGCGGAGGATGAACCCAGTGTGACCACGCGGGTGTGTGTGTGTGTGTGTGTGTGTGTGTGCGCGCGCGCGCGCGCTGTGAGACTCCCAAAGCGTCAAGATCCATCCTGTTGCTCAGAAAGGGAAACTGGTGCCCAGAAAGAAGAAAGACTACTCAGATCTCCTAAATCCCAGACCCAGTCCTGAAGTCCCAAATTCCACCGAACCTCTCTAGACTTAATTGGGAGGGTGGCTAGTATATAGTAGTAAATGGGTTGGGAGTACTGGTCTTTAACTGGGCTGCTCAGACCTGCTTGGAGACTGGGGGATGGACTCAATGACCTCTCAGTCTCCTTCAGAGACCTTCATCAGCTGCTGGGAAGTCTGTGAGCCCAGAGGTGAGGTCTGGAGGGCAAGGCTGGGGCCCCTCTGGAGCTTGACAATGTGAGGGAGGGGCTGAGGGCCTGCTGACCCATCTGTAAAATGGCTGGGCAGGGAACCCGCAACTCTAGTTCCCTCCCTTCCCTTTTGCTTCATCCTAGCTCAGGCTGGAGGTGCAAGAGGTGACTGGGCCAGTATCCTGGGGACTCAATCCTTGAACTGTGCAGTGGCAACTACTTCCAGAAGAGACCACCCGCTCATTCCAGGACACAGCTTGCGTGGACAGTGAGGTAGTTGTCTGACCCAAGGGCATGCTTTTTCATTACCTGGGCACCCAGCCTCAAAATGATGAGTTGGGCCAATCAAATATCACTCTCCTGCTCTTCTGGGAATTTATACTGAGTTGCAGAGCAGGCCAAGCATCATGCTGACTGCTGGGGATACAGCAGTAAAGAGAAACATGTCCCTCCAGGCCTCGGCATCTAGAGGGGGAAGATGGACTGTCAAACAAGTAAACAACAAACAGATAATTACAAATTGTGGTAAACGCTGTGAAGGAAACCAAGAAAGGGCAGAGTAAGGAACTGAGAAAGAAGGGGCTTCTTGTAGCCAGGGCCTGCAGGCAGAGCCCCTCTAATGAGGCAGCGTTTAAACCAGGGGCTGAAAGATGGGATGGAACCAGCCGTGCAGAGACAAGATGAGTGGGAAGGGTGAAACAGGACAGGGAAAAGATCAGATTCGTATTTTTGAAAAGATCCTCTGGCTGCCAAGTGGAGAGTGGACTGGGGCAGAGCATGAATGGAAGCCAGAAGAACAGGGAGGAGGCTCTTGCAGAAATTCAGAGGAGAGGTGCTGGTGACTCAGACCAGGGTGTCAGCAGTGGAGGTGGTGGATTCTGGACATATTTTGAGGTCAGATTGATGAGTCTTGCTGTTAGATGTGGGTAAGAGACAGGGAAGAATCCAGGCTGAAGCTTTAGTTTTCAGCTTAAAAATTGGGGTGTTTGTAAGTGCCCTTTACAGAGATGGGGAAGTGCAAAAAAAGCAGGTTGGGATGGGGCATAGAAATTAAGAACTGCTGGCAGGAACTTAAGGTTCTCGAATGGAGTCCAACACTACCACCTTGTTCCCCTGCCTTTGGAGATGGATTGTGGTTCTGAACTCAAGATTAAGACTCCCCAACTTGTCATGGCCTCAGAATTATTCTGGAGCTTTGAGAAAATGCAATTCCTGGGCCCTGGATCAATTGACTCAGAAGCTCCCAGGGGGTGCTGCCTCAGCCAGCCTGGGCCCGTATCTGGGTGCTCCTGCCCCAGAGCTCAGGGTTTCTGTTCCCATTAGGACCCTGGTGACCTCTGCTCCCTCTTCCAGGTGGCCAGGACCAGATGAGGGAAGAAGCAGGGCGAGAGAGGAGGGAGGGAGTCCTGAGAGAGACAAATGAGCAGAGGCAGAGATGCTGAGAAATGCCCAGGGAAAAACAAGCCACCCTTTTTTTTTTCTTTTTTTTTTTTTTTACCTTATTTCTAAATAATCACAGCTACCAAAGAGGACTTTTTTTTTTTTTTTTGCTCCTGGGAAATGGGGGGTGGGGGGTGGGGGGTGGCTCCAGGAGGAACAGACAAACAAAGCCGGACTCAGAGGCTGAAATCCACAGACCACAGAGGTGAAGCAGGGGAAGGCTGAGGTCTTGGGGGCCACTCAGACCCTGGGGTCACTCCGGGCTAGGTATGAAATCTCCCTTGCAGCATTCCCCAGAAGTGTATCTGGACTCTGAATTCCTTCATCAGTGACAGGCAGCTCACTACCTTTCAAGATAGCCCATGCCACTTCCAATCACCTTTCACTATATTGTTGGAAAAGAGTGTGCACATTTACCAAGTGCCTCCTCTTTGGGAGCTGAGGGACCCAGAGGAAATCAGGTCCCTCCTGGTTGGGGAGAAGATTAGCAAATGGAGCCCCGCAAAGAACCTTAAAGTGGCCAGAATCCAGATGGAAATTATCTGAATAGAAGTGAGCCTGTGACCTCCAGACCCCACAGCAAATTTGCGTGTAATTTCTGAGAATTCATGGACCCCTAAAGTTCCATTATTCAGTCCAAATCTCTCATAGACGAGAATCCTGCAGCCCACAGACAGGGAGACTTCCCCAAGGTCAAGGTCACACAGCACCTAAGAGACAGTCAGGATCCAAACCCACATCTTCTGCCAGAAACCCAGCAAACTCCCCCCACACTACTCCCACATCAGGCCCCATTTCCAGAAAAGCCTAGAAAAGCCTTGCTTAGAGTTTAGATCCCAACCAGACCTCCAGCCCCCCACCCCCTGCCGTACTCTCCCAGCCCCTGCCATCCCCGGGGCTGGCCGGGAGATTTGCTTGGCTCCCTCAACCATTCCGAGCCACGTGAAAAGCTGGCGAGGGCCCAGGATGCCGAAGGGGGCGGACAGCGAGGCCGGGTGATGGGTGGTTTTAATATTTAAACACAGTTTGCTGCTGCGCAGCCAAAGGCGAAAGCAGCTGCCTCCCTTTTCTTCTCCTTCCTCTCCTTCCTTCCTTCTCTTTTTTTAAATCTTTAATGTCTCCCACCAGCCGCCGATGGGGGAGGAATTGTTGGAGTGTCATATTTCAAAGGGTTCACAGCTGGAGGGATATTCAAAGCATTTCGAGTCAATCCAGTGTGTGTGTGTGTGTGTGTGTGTGTGTGTGTGTGTGTGTGTGTGTGTGTGTGTTGTGTATATATAAATGTATATATGGGTTTCATTATCCCCTTCAGGGCTGCCAGAGAATATATTCTTTTAATATGTATAATATATTTGAGCTGTTACATGACTCTCTGGGGGTGGGAGTGGGTGGGAGGGAGGGTGGCCCACAATTGACATTTCAGAGGCATTTTCAAGGACACAGAAACAGCTGACTTTGGGAAAGGGGAGGGGTTCATTCCTCTGAGGCTGGCCCCTGAGCTGGTTTCCAGGGGGTGCTGAGTCTAAAGCATAACCCCTACCTTGTGGATTTTGGTAGCCCAGGACCACCCTCATGGTTGTTGGGCTTTTCTGTTTGCTTGTTTTTTTCCCTCTATTTTAATTATCTTTTATTGTGGATGTGTGAAAAGGGACATTTTATTCAATGTAAAATATGTTAGGAAATTAGACACTAAATCATTATGTTTTCTTACCTAAAGTTTAGAGAATTTCTAGCTTTTAGAAATAATAATTCCCAGAATGTTGTAATTGATTCATTCTTAAAAACTGTATTTATTATTTATTAGTTTCTGTAGATTAACAGAAAACTCATGCAGAAAATAGAATTCCCATATAGCCCCCCCCCCCATAGACACAGTTTTCCCTATTTTTAACACTTTGCATTAGTGTGGTATCTTTCCTATAATTGATGAAACAATGTTATTATAATTATATTATTAACTATAGTCCATAGTTTACATTAGGAGTCACAGTTTGTGTTGTACAGTCCTGTGGATTTTTAAAATTTTTATTCTAGTAACATATATACAAACTAAAATTTCCTCTTCTAATCACAATCAAATATATAATTCAGTGGTGTTAATTATAGTCACAATGCTGTGTTACCAGCACCATGATCCATTACCAAAACTATTCTATCACACCAAACAGAAACTCTGTACTAATTAAGCCCTAACTCCCTGTTTTCTATCCCCATCCAGACCCCTGGTAACCCGTATTCTAGTTTCTGACTCTATGGACTTGCTTATTCTTATTATTTCATATCAGTGAGAACATACAATATTTGTCTTTTGTGTCTGGCTTATTTTATTCAACTTAATGTCTTCAAGGTTCATCCATGTTGTTGTATATATCAGCTTTTTATAGCTGAGTAATGTTTTATTGTATAGACATACCCCATTTTATTTATCTATTCATTGGTTGATGGACATTTGGCTTGCTTCCATCTTTTGGCAATTGTGAATAATGCCACCATGAACTTCAACCCATTTTGACTTGATTTTTATACATGGTGTGAGGTAGGGGTCCACCCTCATACTTTTGCATATGGATATACAGTTTTCCCAGCACCATTTGTTGAAGAGAATATTCTTTTCCCATTGAATGAACTTGGCACCCTTGTCAAAAGTCAGTTGGCTTCTCACAAGCGTTGAGAACTACCAATTTAGAAGGCCGAGACTTCAATCTTCGGGCTTGCCTTTATGAAGCTTGCTAATTGTTAAGGAGAGGCTAAGCGTGCTTATAATTGTGCTTAAGAGTCACCCCCAGAGAGCCTGTTTGGTTGCTCACATGTGGCCTCTCTCTCTTTAAACCCGTTCAGCAGGTAAACTCACTGCCCTCCCCCCTACATGGGACATGACTCCCAGGGGTGTAAATCTTACTGGCAATGAGGGACATGACTCCTGGGGATGAGCCTGGACCCGGCATCATGGGATTGAGAAAGCCTTCTTGACCAAAATTCTTCTTGACCAAAAAGGGGACATGAAATGAAAAAAAATCAAGTTTCAGTGGCTTAGAGATTTCAAATGGAGTTGAGAGGTCATTCTGGAGGTTATTCTTATGCACTATATAGATAAGCCTTTGTAATTTTTAGTGTTTTGGAATAGCTAGAAAGAAATACCTGAAACTGTCCAACTGTAACCAGTAGCCTTGATTCTTGAGAATGGTTGTATAACTATGTAGCTTACACTGTGTGACCATGTGATTGTGAAAGCCTTGTGGCTCAGACTCCCTTTATCCAGTGTATAGACAGATGAGTAGAAAAATGGGGACAAAAATTAAATGAAAAATGGGGTGGGATTGGGAAGATGGGATGTTTTAGGGGTTCTTTCTTTTTTATTTTTATTTTTCTTCTTATTTTTATTCTTTTCTTTTGGAGTAATGGAAATGTTCAAAAATTGATTGTGGCGATGAATGCACAACTATATGATGATACTGTGAACAATTGATTGTATGGTATGTGAATATATCTCAATAAAGCTGAATTAAAAAGAAATCAGTTGGCCATAAATCTAAGGGTTGATTTCTGAACTCTCAATCTGATTTCATTGGTCTATATGTCTGTTCTTGTGCCAGTACCATACTGTCTTGATTACTGTCGTTTTGTAATACTTTTTAAGATTGGGAAATGTGAATATGACAATTTCATTCGTTTTCAAGATGGCTTTGGCAATTTAGGGGCTCTTACCCTTCCATGTATATTTCATGATTGGCTTTTCCATTTCTGCAAAGAAAGCTGTTGGAATTTTGATTGGGATTGCATTGAATCTGTAAACATTCCTGAGCTTTATTCTATTGGGAGGTTTTTTATTACTGCTCCAATCTCCTTACTTGTTATTGGTCTGTTGAGATCTATTTCTTCTTGAAATGGTTCTCTTTAAGTTTATCTGGTTTGGGTTCTATTGGGCTTCTTGAATGTGTATATTCATGTCTTTAGTTAAACTTGGAGAGTTTTCCACCATTATTTCTTTGAATATTCCTTCTGCCTCTCTATTTCTTCTCCTTCTGAGACTCCCATAATGAGTATAACAAGTTTGCTTGATGGTGTCCCACAGGTCTCTTAGACTTTGTTCACTTTTTGTCATTCTTTTCTTCTTTCTGCTCCTCAGCGTGAATCATTTCAATTGTCATGTCCTTGAGTTCACTGATTTTCTCTTCTGCCAGCTCCAATCTGCTGTTGAGATCCTCTAGGGAATTTTTCATTTGAGTTATTGTGGTCTTCAACTCCAGTATTTTTATTTTTTCCTTTTTAAAACTTCTATCTTTCTATTAAGGTTTCCATATTGTTCATTGATCATTGCCTCTACAGCCATTGCTTGAGTAGGAAGGGGACTGTGCTGATCTCAACATGAAAGCTGGGGCCCAACGGGAAGGCATCCCTCTTAGGGGAGGGAATCGGAGAGTTGCTTGTCTTCCCCTGAGCCAGAGGCACATGGAGGGGCATCGCAGGGATTCCCAATTCCTGGGACTGGGAAGGCAGCTGGGAGGTGGGGAGTGATGAGGGAGGGCAGACACTGTCCTTTTGCCAGGGCCACCCCTCAGGCAAGGTGGGACATTTGTCTGTTTCTTCACTCAGTCATTCTACGAAGAATTTACACAGAGCAGATGTCATTGTGCTCATTTTACAGACAAGGAAGTTAAGGCCCAGAGAGGTGAAAGTATTTGCTCCCAGTCACGCAGTTGCCAAGAAGTAAAGGGATCATAGCTAAAGTGGATTGAGTCTTTACTCTGAGCTAGGTCCATGTGGAGCAGCTTAAACTGTTGCTGAAGCCAGGATCCAAGAAACAGATGCTGAGATAGATTCCTGTGCAAGAGACTTATTAAGGAGGTGTACCAGGGGAGACTGGGAAGGGAGTGTGGGAGCAGAACAGGGAAGGGGGAGAAGCTGAGCAAGGCAGTGATTTCAGGCAAAGCCCTAGCCTCAGCCTGAGCCTGTGGGAGGACCAGAGTGTAAAGAGCTCACCTGGAAGAGAAGGAGCTCAGCCTTCCTACCCCTGCACCTGTCAGTCATCCGCTATGTGCCTCTCCAGGGGGACATAAACTTCCAGGCACTTCAGGCTCGCTCTAGCCCAAGGTCAGGCCTCTAAGTAAGGATGCAGATGTGAGCTATTAGCAGCAAACACATAGGCCATAGGGTCTGAGACTCAGAACAAGTAAAAGGAATCACAGCCTGGCATCAACAGTGTCCACTCCTGTTGTATCAGCCTATTTTATCTTTACAACAGCACTGGGTGGTGTTATTATCACCTCCAAGCTGCCGATGGGGAAAATGAGGCAGAGACCAGTGGCAGAGCTGGGCAGAACCCTAACTAGCTGAGGCCTGGTACCAAACTAGCTCCCTTTATCCTCCTGGTGGGGGGGTGGTTGGTGGCTGGTGGGGGGGAAACAAGTGTGGGAAGCTACCAGCAGCAGGGGCAGCAGCTGCTGAAAGAAGGCAAGAGAGAGGAGGCTTTGAGAGACCTATTGGACAGATAGGAAGGTAAAAGAGAGGAAAATAGAAGAGAGAGAGGAAAAAGGAGAGAGACATGGTAGTGGGGGGTGGGGAGACAGAGAGAAAGAGAGGAAGGAATGGAGGGAAAGTGGAAGAGAGAGAGGGAGAGAGAGGGAAGGGAGAGAGAGAGGGGTGAAGAAGGAAGAAAGAGAAAAGGAAGGAGACAGAGGAAAGGAGGGAGAGAAAGAGGGAGGAGAGAGCTACAAAGGAAATACAAGGAGGATAGGGGCAAGGGGTTCGCACAGGGCCCTCCTCTAAAGCATCCACCCAGTTCTCTGAGCTTGAGTCTTCTCCTCTGTAAAATGGGGTGAATGGAAGTAGCTGCCCCCTCACGGTATTTTGAGAGAATAAGTAAGAAGGTGCCCACCAAGCCTTGGCGTGGGGCGGCCTGTTGTGAGCGCTGACAGCCGCAGCTGTTCTCTCCACCTGGCCGAGAGGCACCGGCTGAGGTGCCAGGTGTGGGCCCTGCCTCTGGCCACGGGATGAGAGGCTGCACCGGGGTGAGTGTGAGCGTGAGCGTCCCTGTGCTGGGAACAGCTCTGGGCACTCCCCGTTTGCTGGTGCATTTCACCACCCACAGCTTCCTGGGGGTTATTTATCCCAAGCTTACAAATGAGGAAACTGAGGCTCTGAGTGGTCAGGTCCCTTCTGTGTCACCCAGAGAGTAGCACTAAGCAGGATTTGATCCCAGGTCTCCTGAGTCCGTATCCTGTGTGTGTGTGTGTGTGTATATGTGTGCACACACGTGCATGTGTGTGTCTGCGTATTCTTCCTCTCTGGGTGCCTATATATGAATATTTGGACATCATTCATTCATTCATTTGTCTAATCATTCATTCATTGCATAAGTTCATTCAAATTTATGGGCCAGGCAGTGGGGATAAGAAGGAGACCAAGACCGATGTCGTCTCAGGGAGCTCACCCCCAAGTGGATGTCGAGAAAGACATGACATACTCATGGGGTATCATGGTAACTCTGCCCAGAGCTCCCATGGAGAGCACAAAATGGAGATCTGAGCGTACTGGGGGTCAGTCAACAGGCAGAGAGCCGAGGGGAGGGTCCTGTACTCAAGTCAGAGAATGGTGTGAGCCCAGGCCCATGAGGCTGGGTGGCTGGAGTGGGCGAGTGAGGGGCAGGGTGAGCTGGGGTGGGAGACCGGGCAGGGCCTCTGTCTTTGCCCAAGAGCCCCGGGAAGGCCATTACCCTTCTTTCAGCAAGGTGTGTCCCAACTGCCACATGGAGCACCCAGGGGCCAGAGGGCGGCAGGGAGACCAGGAGCAGGAGAGAGTGGGGCTGGGCTGGGCCAGTGGCTGGGAGGGGATGGAGTGTGGGCCTGCAGAGTGGTTGTGTCTGCTTGTCACTGTGAGTGGTGTATCTGAGTGTGTGCTTGTGAGTGTCTGCAAGAGCATTCATGTGTCTGTGTAATGGTATGTGTGCATCTGAGTATGAAGTTGTGGGTGTGCATGGCATCAGTGTGCCTGTGTATTTGAGTGCGTGTGCAAATGTGTGTGAGTGGGTGTCTGGCCCAAACCCGGGGTGGCCCAGGGGCTGACAGAGCTGATTCTCAGACCAAGGCGGAGGGCTGGTGAGTGCCAAGTCTGGCCTGTTACCCCTCTATCCCTGAAGAAATGTTGGGGAGGCTCTCCGGGCCTAGGGAGGGGGCCAGGCCAGAAGACACGGGGATGCTGAACAGAGCTGGACAGGACTCCGGAGGCTGGGCCCATACTGGGGCAGAGCCGCTTCCTTGGGTCTCTGTTTCCATCTGTGAAATGAGCTCCACCAAAAGGTGGTGGTAGCTAGCTTTATACCCAAGGCCAGGAGAGAGTGACAGCTTGACCACGGTTGCCTAGGAAGTAAATGGTTGCTCGGGGGTCAGACCCCAGCCCTCTTGGGCCAGAGCCCTCTTGGGAGCCCTGGCACGTGAGCACTGGGGCCCCCATTCTCCTGAAGTCACTCAACAGCCTACAGCAGCCCGGAGGAACAAGTGTGTCCTGGTAGGCCCCTAGGTGTGCCTTCACAGCCTGAAAAGACACGAGAATCCCACCACCAGAGCCCGTGGGCTGTATATTCTGCAGGATTTCAGGACCAAGAAACAGCCCCTCCACCTGCCAGTCGTTTGACTATGTAAATATTTCAATTATTCCTTTTTTAAAAAGCAGATCCTTTCAGGAGGTATTTTGCTTTCCATATTGGGAGTTGGGTGGGACCATCTGTGGGACCAGTTCCTTGGGGGGTGGGAGGTGTCCTGAGGTCAAACCAGGAGCCCCAGCCTGGTAAAAGGAGGCACTGTGGTGAACAAGATGTTGAAAGAGTGGAGGCAGGAGCAGGTAAACTGAGGCAACAAAATTGGGGCCAGAGCCGACACTCTACTTAACAAATGCCTGCAGTGATGAACACCTTATTTAACGGTAAGCACGCTAGGTAATGTCAAACATCTTTATTAACAGTTATCACCCTAGTAAACTGCAAATAGCCAGTTAACAAACACCTTGGTTGCCAATGAACACTTCAGTCAATGGTGAACACACCTAGTTAATAGTCAACACCTTCATTAACAGTTAGCACCCTACCTTATAACAAAAACCTTTGTTGACAGCCAAACTTTTGGCAGGAAATCCTTTCCTGCTGGAAATCCAGTTGAGACACTCATGAGGGCGCGGGGGAGGGAGGAGGCGCAGGCTCTTACTCTGTCCTGAGGGTCTGGACAGCTCCTCGCGGCCCCCCTCTGGCCCTGCCCCGGGCCCGCGCCGCCCCTTCCCCATCCCTGCCACGGGAGCTCCCTCTGCCTGCCCCACCCCTGCCGGCTGCAGCCAGAAGGGTGGCTCTGGAACCCCCGGCTAACACAGGGAAAGATGAAACAGCAGCTGGAACGTGAAATGCATTATTCAGTTCAGAATAAACGCCCCATGTTACCTTCGATGGAAGCTCAAGTTCCTCTTTTGTGTCAGAGATGAAAGCCCAGGCAGGAGTGGGAGGGGAGCTTGGAGTAATTTGTGACCTCCCTCTCCCTCTCCATTTTTCTGTCTGGCCCCCTTTTTCCCTACCCATTTCTTTTTCTCAGTCTACTCCACCTGAGTCGGGCTCACTTCTCTCCTCCTCTACCTCACTTTCCATCTGTCTCTCTAGTTTCTGGCCTCTTCTCTTTCCCATCACTTTTTCTCAAACTATCTCTGACTCTATCGTTCCCTCTCCCTGTCTCTCTAGCTCTGTCTCTGTCTCTTCTCTCCCACTCTTTCTGTCTCTGCCTCTGTCTCTCCCTCCTTCCCTCCTCATCTTCCAGATCTCAGTCCTAGCACCACCTCCTACAGGAAGCCCTCCATGACCTCCAGGTCCAGTTTATACGTCCCTGTGTCACACACACTCTCCCAGAACCATGTTTCCTCCTTCCTTTAGGAGCTCTTATCTCCATTTGTAATAAATTATTCACTCACCAGGGTGATTATTTTTTTAATTCAGTTTTATTGAGATATATTCACGTACCATACAATCACCCACAGTGTACAATCAGTTGTTCACAGTAACGTTGTATAGTTGTGCTTCATCACCACAATCAGTTTTTGAACATTTTCTTTACTCCAGAAAAAAATAAAAATAAGAATAAAAATAAAAGTAAAAAAGAGCACCTGAAACATCCCATCCCCCCATCCCACTCTAGTTTTCAATTAATTTTTATTCCCGTTTTCCTACTCATCTGTCCATGCACTGGGTAAAGAGAATCTGAGCCACAAGGTTTTCTGCAGTCAGACAGTCACACATGTAAACTACATAGTTACACAATCATCTTTAAGAATCAAGGCTACTGGGTTGCAGTTCAACAGTTTCGGGTATTTCCGTCTAGCTCTTCTAATACACTAGAAACTACAAAGGGATATCTATGTAGCGCATAAGAATACCCTCCAGAGTGGCCTCTCAACTCCATTCAGGGTGATTATTTAATGTTTGTCTTCCAACGAACTGCAAGTTCCATGGGGGCAGGAACGTCACCTGTCTCACTCACTGCAGCATCCTTGGTCCTCATGTACAGCAGGTGTTCAGTGGATGCTTCCGTTGAATTGCCTTTCCTTCTGCTCCTTTCACTCTGTCTCTACTTTGTCCCAGATGACCAGTTGCCCCAGGACCCCTCTCTTTGTCTCTCTTGGGCCCCATTCCCGTTCTCCATCCCCCTGTCCCCACGGCTCCTGGTGGCCCAGGTGGGCTTTGGCTCTCAGTCTGCTGACCCAGATCCTCCGTCCCACGGTGGAGACCGGGGACCGAGTGAGGCCCCTAAGCCCTGAGCCTGACCCAGCCAGGACGTGCTCAGTACACTTGTCAAAGGAATGAATGGTGAAGAGAGAAAGGGATTTGGCATTCCAATCCCCGCTATCCCTGCTTGACGCTCTGTGTGACCCCGGGCAAGTCACGTGATCTTCCAGCTTCTCTTTCTCCAACTCTGAAGTTGTCTGAGGACTAACAAAGACACTAGATGGGAATGTGCTTTGAAAAGCATAAAGTGCCTTGTTGATGCCTGTGGCTATTAGATGTTAGTGTGACATTTTCCTTCAATATCTGAGCACCGAGGGAACAAAAATTCAGTGTGTAGCTCTCAGGGAGCCCCGACTTGGAGGTTTGTGGGTGCTGGGGCTGTTCATTGAGGAGGTACAGGGGGAAGAGGAGGCTGAAGTTTAAAACTAAATTCATCCACGCATGCATTATTGAGCACCTACTATGTGCCAGGCACTATTCGAAGTCCTTGGGATGAAGCAGCTCCCTGGCTCCCAGCTTCCCATTCAGTCATTCCATCATTCATGCATTCAATAGATGTGCATCGAGCACTTGCTGTGCACTGGGCCCAGTGGAGGCACTGGGACAGAGCCGTGATCCCTCCCCTGACGGAGCTCACATTCAGCGTTCGGTCCCTGTTCGGGGCTGGACACCCTTCCACACTCCTATTACTATTACCTTCATTCTACCCAGCCAAAGGGTGGGGAGGTCTTCTCCTCATTCGTCAATGAAGACACTGAGGATCAGCAACACCCAAGTCTCGCATGCTAGAATGTGGAGGAGCTAGATCAAAACTCAGATCTGTCTGACCTGAGGGCCCTAATCGGCTGGGGACCTTGGGTTTCACCTGCTCCCCTCTCTCTAAGCCTCAGTTCCCCTTTCCGTACCCTGAGGTGCTGACCTGGGTGACCTTGGAGACCTCCAGCTCTGCGGTTCACTGGGAGGAGGGTTGGGGCTGATGAGGGGTAGGGCAGTCTACATCCTTTCTTGACTACACCAGCTCAGCCTCCATGGAACTTTCCCAGCTTCAGAGTCCAGAGATGTTTCTTATTATTGGCTCCAAATGACATTTGCATCCATTTATTTGCTGCTTTTTGATTTTGCATTCAATTTCTGGTCCATTCACAGTGTCTGTGCTACCTGGGGGATGCGAAATTGAGGCAGCGAGGCGCACGGTTTGGACACGCCTGACAGCTGCCAGCTCCTTGGAGGGAGTAATGTTTGCCCTGCACCACCCCCCCACCCACACTCCCACTCCTGTTGGAACCAGCCAGGTGGCCTCCCGCCCGAAGGCTGCACCCCTCACCCCTATCCCCGCCCCAACACATGCTCCTGAGAGGGCCACCAGAAACCTAGCTGGTTCCTGGGATCTTCAGGCAAGTCGGGCTCTGGTTTTCATGAAGGATTTGAAAGTTTGCTAGAGAGATGAAGGGATACTTGAGCAGAGAGACCAGGCTTTGAATTCTAGCCTGACCCCTCCAACCCCTCCTCCCCAGTCACCATCAGTGGGGTCTTCCAAATGCTCAATCTGACCTTGACATTCTCCTGCTGAAGACCCCTCCATGGCTCCCCAGTGCCCTCAGGTTTAGGCTCCTGGCGCTCCTAGCCCTGTCCATGTCAGCCTCCTTTCTCGGCAGTTCTTGCCTCACATGCTAAGTTCCAGCATCTCCCAGTGGCGTATATTTCCCTAGGTCCACACCTCTGCGTAGGCTGTTCCCTCTGTCCAGTTCATTTGCCCCCACCTTGTCCTCCAGACAAACTCCTATTCACCCTTCACTAATTGTAAGAATTTCAGCTAACCCTCTGCACCAGGTACTGCACTGAGCACTTTATATACTTTGTTCACTTGGTACTCCCTACCATCCTAAGATTCCCATTTCCAACTCTTCAGAGGTAAGTGAAGACTCAGAGAGGTCAAGTAAGTTGCTCATGGTCACACAGCACGGTGCCAATGTATGCAGTCCAATTCCTCAGTGCCTTAGAACCCAGCTCAGAGACCACTCCTCAGACTCTCCCACCCTCCAACCAGACACACACACACACACACACACACACACACACACCATCCTCTATCCCAGCCCCTGTTCACAGTAGAGGGACCCCCTTCGTCATCTGGTGCTCCTGTGTATCCAGGGAGGGTTTTGATCGTTGCACCTCCACACTGGGTGGTGCTTTTCTTTCTTAGCATTCTGAGGCTCTTCCAGGACAGTGGTGTGTCTTGTTCATCTAGCAAGGGGACTTGGCACAAAGGGTAAATGTAAATTAAGATTATGCTTATCAGAGATCCCATGGGATGATGGAAAGAGCAAATGAAGTAAGCACAGATGAAGTGGCTGCTGGGTAGAGAGAGACAGAGAGACAGAGAGAGACAGAGAGACTTATTATACAGCTATACAGAGCGGTGACGTGAATTGCCTGAGGCCACGCAGCAGTGATCAGTAATATCTACACCGTCTTCCTTCTACAAAGGCAAGTCTGGGATGTTGGCTCTTGAAGGCTCCCTGAAAGCTCACCACCATTAGCCGGCTTAGTGTCACTCTGTCCCCCAGCCTTGGAATTTTGGGGAAGAAGGAGGGTACTAGCTGGGGAAGGGGGTCTGATGGAGGCCATATATCACAGTGGCAGCCAAGGCAGAGAAACGGGAGTGATTTTTCTTTGCGGTTTGTGACAAATGAGGTGGATGGAAAATGGATGGCAACCTTTGGCAGCGAGAGGCCTGGGGCCGGCGGAGCACCCAAAACTGCATGGGGAGTGGGAAACACAGGCACCCATTCTCTGCCACCTACCTCCATCCCCCAAATCCCATCCCAGCCTACTGTCCTCGAAAGAGGGAGGCAGGCAGCCCAGACTGGGCGGGGGGATGGGAAGGGAGGAGTATGTAAGGTGGCCTGGGTCTGTGCTGCTGACTGTATGATTTGGGCAACGTTAGGCCCTTTCTGGGCCTCAGTTTCCCCACCAGCACAATGAGTGGACCAGGGACTCTCCAAAGGAAGGTGCTACAACTTTGACTGAGTAGGGTCCCTTGGCCCCTTCCTTGTCAGGGCCTGGCAGAATCTTGGGACAAGAAGGAAGGGGGCTTCTTCCAGAAAATCTTTATTCTTTATCTGCCCCATGGGGGCCTGGGAGGCTCAGGAAAAATGGACACAACCTGGCAGAGGCCCCAAGAGCCCCAAAGCTAGACTTTCCCTACTTCCAAAATGTCCTCAAAACTTGAGGTATAGGGAGGTTAGAATCTTAGACCCCGGTAAGCTTATTATCCTAGAAACCCAACTGTCCTCAACTCTTAGCACAGTGGGTATAATTCTCCACTCATGCCCAGGCAGACAAGCGATGTAACTTCCTTTGTTTTTCTATAATGCAACATATATTTCCATCTGGTGGCCCTGTTCTGCCAGGTTGGGATCCCCTCTTTCATGGGGTTGGACTGAAATGGGGTTACAGGATAGGGCAGTCCATCCAGTGAAACACATGGTCCTGCTGACCCTCAGCTGCTGGTCCCCATGATATTCTGCTGTCCTCTTAGTCCAGTGAGTCTCCCTGGTGTTCCTGCACCCTGCTGGGCACAGGGCCACGGCAAGGCCATCTCAAGTCTGTGAACCCACACTTTCCTTTGCTGGGGCTCAGCTTGGAATGGGCACAGGTCACTGCTGCTTTCAGATCCTCCAGACTTGTCTATGGGTTCTTTCATCACCCTCAGTCCTAGAGAAGGGTGCAGGACTCCTTTCTCAGGGGCTTGTAGCTTTGAAGGCTCTTGGCTTCCCTCTGACTCCAGCAGGAGGAGGTGCTGGGTCATGGGTCTCAGGGAAGCTTGGGAGCGTGGCTGCTCCTGAGACCATGAGCTTCTCTCCCACCTCTGCTGTCTGTGCCCAAGATCCACCGAGGGCCAGGGCTTGCAAACTCAAGACCAGGGGGACACTAACTGGAGAACAGGGGTGGAATTGAGAGGAAGGTGTGAGGAGCAGCAAGGAGTAAGAAAATGAATTCATATTTCAAAATTATCATCTGATCACATTGAAATATTAGAATGCTCCACTTGTGGGATCTTGGAATCTCCATATCACAAAGTTTGAGTATCATTTAATTCCCAGGAAGAAGAGGATGGATAAATAAAGTGTGGCAAATTAGTAAATTACTCTATACCAGTTACAGTCACACATAGCCACTATGAACTTCAACTGTATGTATTGACATAGATAAATCTCAAAACTATAATGGTGAGTGAAAAAAAAAAAGCAAATTGTAGGAAGATACGTATGATTTGATACCATTTATGTAAATATAAAAAAATCAATAGTATGGACATATTCCTAACATGGATAGGTGGAAGGCTACACATTCTACTCCCTGAGAGTGTTTCCTCTGGGGAGGGAGCAAGAGAAAGGCATTGGATTGAGGAGTGGTCTATAAGGGTTTTCAATTGTAGCTGTAACATTTTTGTTTCTTTTAAAAAGGTAATAATTGATAAAATAGGTTATATACATGTATCTATATATACCCTGCTTACAAAGATTTTTTAAAGCGTGGCATGCTCTATGTATCCTTCTGAAGCTTGCTTCTTTCACTTACTGTAATGTGACCAAGATTCATATTTACTGTTGCTTCTTTTTATTGTTCATTCATATTGACTGTTGGATAGCATTCCATTGTGTGAGAACACCAGAGGATATGGATCCTGAGACGTCTCAGACACTGCTGGTGGAGTGTGAATTGATACCAGCAGTTTGGAAGTATCTCCTGAAGCGGAATATTCAGCAATTGCCTTCCTAGATATATACCCAAGACAAACTCTTACACAAACACAATAGGTGGCATGAAAAGAATGTTTAAGTCAGTTCTGCCCACAATAGCAAAAACCTGGAAACAACCCAGATGCTCATCAACAAGAGAGGGGATAAATAAGTTTGTTTGCTGATAAAGTAAATTTTTAAAAATCAATAAAAGGTAAGAACTGGAGCAAGTCAGGCATAATTTTAATATAAATTCAAACAGGATAGTAGGTACATTGATCCTTAGCATATTATTCTTTACATGCTTGAAATAATTGGCATAAAAATAAATATCTTAAAAATCCTGAGTCATAGCATCTTGGACCTATGGAGACCTGTAATCTTTGGTGTCATAAGGGATTTGAGATGATCTAGTTGAGTCTGAATCAACTGAGATCACGCACAGCTAGCCTGGGTACCCCTTGCAGTGGGTTGGCCCCGAGATGAATATGGAATGAACTCTAGGTGTTAGACAAAGAAAGAAAGATAATCCTCATCTGCAGAAATTGCTCACAGGGCAGGGAGGTAACATAGAGTGATGTAGAAAGGGCTGATATCAAGTCGGGGGGGCGAAGGAGGGGCCTCTAGTCTGTGCCCAGTCTCAGGAGATCTGGATGGGGGCTGCATAGCTGGAAAAGGGTATCACAGAGTGGAATGTGGTGTATGGGTCCAGCCTGATAGAGGGGGGCATCAGGCCTTGAAAACTGTATCTTCCTCAAACTCTTCCTCTCAAAATCATATCCTCTTCCCCAAGTCCCTTTCTGGTTCACAATCCAGTCTTCCAGCCCCACTGGGACATCTGTACCACATCTCTCTTTAACTTTAATGGCATGTTCGAGAACACATCTGTGCCTGAACACATGGACCCATATATGTACATGTGCATGGGCCTGGGCCTGTGTACAGATGGGACCTGAGGAGTAATTAGTTATGGACATGTGCAGCTCCCTGTGGACTGAGTCCAGGTGACACCATCCATCACTTTTGCCAGGTGACTGTCCAGCCTCTTGCTGGCTTCTCTGCCTCCCATGTCATCCCGTCCACGCTGGACAATGCAGCTGGGGGTGGGGGTGGAGGGATCTTTCTGAAACACAAATCTGGCCCCATCACTCCCCTGCATGGATTAATGAATGTGTGGCCCAGGCAGGTTTACATGCTTCTGCATGTGGTTCCTGCCTTCATATGTGTGCACATGACATGTATGTATATACCCTTTTAAAAATATTTATTTCTTTTTGAGTGAGTAATATGTGAACATGGTAAAAACATCACACAAGGCAAAAAGGTATCTAGTAAAAGTCAGTGTCCTGATGGCCAACTTCCAGAAGAGGAAGTAAGGACCTCCAAAAATCTGCTCTTCCATAAAAGCAATGGCAAAACTGTCAAATGAACTTTTTCAGAATGCTAGAAAATAACTAAAGACTTGCAACAATCCAAGGAGTGTTTATTCAAGAAAAACAGCTGAATCTGGTAAGAACAGCAAACTCTAACTTCTAAGTGGTGTCTAACTTCCATAATCGTATCCTCTTCTCCCCAGCTCTGTGGTAGTTTTGAAACCCAGCAGCCTAGCAGCCACTGGAGGAAGCAGAACAGGTCTGGAACTCCCCAAAAGCCCCATTTCCGGAGGACTGTCACTCTTTGACCTATCTGGCAACTTGCTGAAAATCTCCAATTTCAGGTTTCTCTTTATTTGACCTCACTCAGACCTATCTTTGGCAAATAAGTCTATCCCCCTAAGGATGTTTGTCAAAAACAACCAATGGCAATTGTTTAACACAGCTGCCTAAGGCAGTGCTGCCAGTTGGGGCTAGCATGAGGTGGACCAAAAATCTTAAAAAGAAAAACCAGGGAATGGATCAGGGGCTTTAAAGACCTCCAAAACATTCCTGGGAATCTGGAAGGTCATGTGCATGTGCAGGGCTATGTGCATGCTTAGGAAAGACTTGAAAAGGCCTGAATCTCTCATTTCTGGGTGATCTTGAGTCTCTGTGCAAAAACACATGAAGGCTAAGGTACAGTTGTAAGATGTGCTAACACATGCACAGAGCAACCTGGCAAAGGCTGTGAGATTTGTTGATTCAAGACATTTAAAGAAATCCCAGTCTAATCATTAGCTGACAACTAAGCTAAACTGAGTAGTGACTTTAATGGCCACACATAACAAAGAGTACGGACTTTACAGAATTTCTCCACAAAAGGCACCAAACAAACATACATGAGCAACAACAACAAATAGCAGCAGCAACAAACCCTGGGGAGGGGGACTCTGAGTTCCAGAGTTCCTGCATATATTATTTTAAATGGCTGATTTTCAATAAAAAATTATGAGACAGGCAAGAAACAGGAGAATATGGATGATACATGGGGAGGGAGGAGAAGAATCTGTCCCTGAGGAAGCCAGGACAGTGGACTTCCTGGACAAAGACTTTAAATCAGCTGTTACAAGTATGTTCAAAGAACTAAAGGAAACAATGTCTAAAGAATTAAAGTATGGGAATGATGTCTCACCAAATAAAAGATATCAATAAAGAGATAGAAATTGTAAAGAGAACCAAATTCTGGAGTCAAAAAGTACATAACTAAAATGAAAAATTCACCAGAGGGGCTAAACAGCATAAAAATAGAATCAGTGAACTTAAAGGCAAGTCAATTGAGTTTATCCAGTCTGAGGAACAGAAAGAAAAAAAGAATGAAGAAAAGTGAACAGAACGTTAGAGACCTGCAGGACACCATCTACACTCAACAAGCAGCAGGAAATAAAGAATAAAACCTAGAGAGCACTTCACACTCCCTTGGATGGGTAAAATATATTTTTTTAAATTCAGTAATAGGTATCAGCAAGGATTTGGAGGAAACGGAATCCTCAAACATATCTGGATGGGAATGTAAAATGCTGCATCCTCTTTGGAAATAATTTGGTGGTTCCTCAAAAGGTTAGAAATAGATTTACTATATGATGCAACAATTCCACTCCTAGGTTACACCCAAGAGAAATGAATACATATGTATGTGCAAAACCTTGTCCATGAATGTTTATAGCAGCATAATTCATGATAGCCAAAAAATGGAAACAACTCAAAAGTCTATCAATGATGGTTGCTAACATGCCCACAGACATAGGGGACGGGTGGTTTGATGGGTTGAGCCCTCTACCACAGGATTTACCCTTGGGAGGAGAGGCTAGGCCTCCCTATAATTGTGCCTAAGAGCCTCTTCCCGAACACCTCTTTGTTGCTCAGATGTGGCCTTCTCTCTCTAGCTAAGCCAACTTGAAACGTGAAATCACTGCCCTCCCCGCTACATGGGATCAGACACCCAGGGGATTGAATCTCCCTGGCAACGTGGAATATGACTCCCGGGGAGGAATGTAGACCCGGCTTCGTGGGATGGAGAACATCTTCTTGACCAAAAGGGGGAAATAATAGGAAATGAAATAAGCTTCAGTGGCAGAGAGATTCCAAAAGGAGCCGAGAGGTCACTCTGGTGGGCACTCTTATGCACAATATAGACAACCCTTTTTAGGTTCTAATGAATTGGGGTAGCTGGTGGTAGATACCTGAAACTATCAAACTACAACCCAGAACCCATGAATCTCAAAGACAATTGTATAAAAATGTAGCTTATGAGGGGTGACAATGGGATTGGGAAAGCCATAAGGACCACACTCCCCTTTGTCTAGTTTATGGATGGATGAGTAGAATAACAGGGGAAACAAACAAACAAACAGACAAAGGCACCCAGTGTTCTTTTTTATTTTAATTGCTCTTTTTCACTTTAATTATTATTCTTGTTATTTTTGTGTGTGTGGTAATGAAGGTGTCAGGGATTGATTTTGTTGATGAATGTACAACTATGTAATGGTACTGTGAACTAGCGAATGTGCAATTTGTTTTGTATGACTGCGTGGTATGTGAATATATCTCAATAAAATGAATATTTTAAAAAAAGTCTATCAATGAAGAATGGAAAAGAAAATGTGATATAGACACACAATAGAATATTATTCAGCAATCAAAAAAGAAGTACTGGCACATGCTACAACAAGAAAGAACCTCAAAAACATGCTAAGCGAAAGAAGCCAGATACAAAAGTCCACATATTGTACATATTGTATGATTGTGTATTGTATGATTCCATTTATATGACATGTCCAGAGTAGGCAAATCCACAGAGACAGAAAGTAGATTCGTGGTTGCCAAGAGCTGGGGGTGGGGGGGTGGGGGAGACTTGCACCTGTGAATAGGGCACATGCATGCTTGTGTTTATGACTGTTAGGAATCAAGCAGGAACACATGCATGCATGCCTATGGAAGCTGTCCATTTCAAGGTGGGCCTGAATGCATGTGCATGCTCATACCCCAAAACAGATGCATCTATCGCAGGCTCGTGCATGTGTGCCCACGCACATGTGTGTGTCATATGGTGCATAAACGGACTCTCAGAGCAGTTTAAAGGTATGCTTGTGCACAAGGCTGGGTGAACGAGGTCAAGAGAGCCCAAGAAAGCCCCTCAGAGGCTCTCTGTTGATTAAGAGTTCTTGTCAGGCGGTGACAGGGAGATGGGCAGGGTGTGCATTGTAATAGCTGCCTGTCTCGCGCCACCCTCTCCCCCCCGCAGCCGCCTGTCTGGTAACAACCTCATCAGTCTGGTCTCAGATGTATGTTCTCTCTATGCGAGCCTGCTGGAGCCGCCTGTCAGGGTTCTTACTAGCAATAGCAGGAAGCTGCGGTGGCACCTGTCACCAGCACCTAATCTCTGTCTTGATGACGACTGCTGGGAGCAGGAAGGTGACATGGGGCAGCTGTTGTTGGAGTCTGAGATGGTCTTTGTTCCCCTACTCCTTGACCCCTCTACATGGAAGGGTGAGCCCCTCTTCCTGTACGTCTTCTGGAATCACAGACCCACACACCCCATGCCACCCCTGCCCTCCCATCCGGAGCTGAGCCCTCACCAAATAGCACCCATGCTCTAGACTGTCTGGTCTTGACTCCAGCCTCCGCCTCCCCCCGCCCTCCAGGCCTGCTGTTTTCTGGAGCCAGCAGGTGATGTCAAGCCTGGCTGCGTCTCCTGGGCCCTCTTCCTCGAGGTCTTGGCTTCCCTCTTCCACCTGGTGAATTCTCCCTTCTAGGGCTGGTTCACACACTTCCCTCAGATGGCCCAGCCTGCTTCACCCAGGCAGAGCTGAGCCTCTTCCCAACCCCTCAGCTCTCTGCACACTTCTCTTCCATCAGTTGCCAAGAAGGAGAATCTGGTGGATGCCTCTATCTGATTCCCAGTGTTTGAGGATCAAGGATGGAGGCTGGGTGGGCTCGGTGCCCTCAGCCCAAGGGGAAAAGGGTCAGAGTCAATCAGGGGAGTCCCTGGATCCCAGGAAGGCAACTCTGTTGGTGTTAAAATGGGACCCTGGCTTATGGTGGGGAGAGAACTCTGGAGGGCACAGGGAAGGGTCCAGAACTCCCCTCTTCCCCAAGAGTAAGGGCTGCTGATGACGGACAGAGTATCAGATCCTAGGAAAGGGACACAGAAGTCAGGACAGGGCTGCAGAACTGGAGCAAAAACCTCATCATTCTGATAGAGCCCATCAGTTCCAAAGAAGACTAGAGTCCCCTGGATCTGGGTTCAAATCCAGCTCTTCCACATATCTGCTGTGTGACCTTGGGCAAGTCACTTCAACTTTCTGAGCCTCAGTTGTCACAATTACAACATGAGGATAACAGTGCACAGTTTAAGGAGATGATTTTGAGCAGAGCAGAGCATAGAGCTAGATGCATAGCAGGCATTGGTCTCTAATCTTGGGGAGAAAAGGCTGCAGCTTGACTCACCAGGACTGCCCAAGACAAGCTTAAGGAATTACTGCCAACTCCTGCTCCTGTTCCTGGAAGCCCCTAGGTTACATTTGACACCTGGCTCCTTTTCTTCCTAGCCGTGTGACCCTGAGCAAGTCATTTCACCTCTCCATGACTCAGTTTCCTCCCCTATAAACCAGAGATACTAATAGAACAAACCTCATAGGGTTGTTTGTAAGAATGAATTGCTATTAATTGCTATAAGAGTTGAATACTTGTTAATTGCTATGAATGTTAAGAATTAATTGCTATAAGAGTTAATTGCTCTAAAGCACCCACATCACTGCCTAGCACATAATGAGCATTCAGTACTTATTAGCCATTATTATTGTCATTATTGAGCCAACTAGGTGCCTGCTTTGTGTGAAGCTTCATGCCAGGCATCAAGGGCCTTGGGAGAGAGTGCAGAGCTGAGTATGACTTGGCCTCTGAACACTGAGTCCAGTCCAGGTGCAGGGTCGGAGAGGGGATGGAAGCACTCAAATGACCCATGTAAAGTACAAAATACCACAAGACAAAGTCAGATAAAAGTGAGGTGTGGGAGGGCTCCCTGGAAGAGAAGGCCTTGGATGCTCTGATGATTGGGAGGATAACAACAGTACAATTAATGTTTATTGAGCATTTACTAGTGTCAGGCACTGTAAGTGTTTTGCCTTCATTGTCTTGTTTAAAGCTCATAATAGCAGTAGGTAGCAGGGACCCAATTCGTGGATAAAGAAACTGAGGCTCAGAGAGATTAGGACACCTGCCCAAGAGCACCCAAGCCTAAATTTGAAACTGAGAAATTACTTGAGCTCTTGAGGCCCATGTTCTCCTGCACTCGGGTAGAAGAATGTCAAGAATAGAAAGTGGGGTGGCAAAAGCATGGTTATAGGAATTAACTGTTTATGTGTTCTGAGCATTTGCCAGACCCTGGACTAGGCAATTTGCCTACTTGATCACTTACAATCCTTACAACAAGCTATATGAGGTAGATAATATAATCTCCATTTTACAGATGAAGAAACTGAGGCTCAAAGCAGCTGAGTATTTTGTACAAGTTCACACAACCAGTAGTGGGATCTGATTGCTTGCAGGTCATACAATTCCCAAACCCAGTTATCTCCCTGATATGGTGGGTGTGTTCTGGGAAGAGAGAAGTAATTGCCCAATGAGACAAAAGCTTTGGATACATGAAGGGGAACAAGGTATGGACCATTTGGGGCTGAAGTGTGAAAGGCTAAATGCACATGCATCCTGTAGGCAATGGGGAGCCACAAAGATTGTAGAGCAGGGGCATGGCAAGGCCAGAGCTGCGTCTTCCCAAGATAAATCTGGTTGCAGCACCTAGGATGGATTGGGTGGGGGCGAGGGAGGCAGCAGGAGCCCTCTCAGGAGTCAGCACTGGGTGATGTTGACTTTATATGACGAGTGATATGGACAAAGTGGCCTTCTGCTGGAGAAGGAAAATGGATTGCTCAGCAATGAGAAACAGCCAGGGGCAGGGCCATTAGCCTTACCAAAAAGCTGATTGCTCTTAGCAAAGTGTTTAATACGATTTCCTGCTATTAGGGCCCAAACTTGGACTAGGAAGATTATTAATTCTAAAGATAATCATTAAGCTGGGCGGACTGTACTTTAATACATGGCAACAGGCAAGCTATTGTCATTTTTCCCCTTCTATCTTGATTGCAGGGCACCCAATTAGAACTGGCTTCAGATGCCCCTTCCTGGAGGTTGGAAGATAAGCCTAATATCCTCAAACAAGACTTATCAGCTGTGATGAGAGTCCCATAAATATTAATATATCTATAATTAGTCCTGTGAAAAGGGGGATCAATCCAGGAGAAGTTTCCACCCATTAATGCTAGGAATCAGTTTCACAAAGTTGCTGGGAAAGCAAGGCTTTTCTGTTCCAACTACCAGGCTGTTCTTTGTTCTAAGAGGATGCAGTTCTGTTGGATTTCCCAGACACTGCTTCACTCCTACTCTGCTATAGCACTATGGGGGCAGTGAGACTACCTGGAGGGCTCAGTAGGGAGGAGAAAGGCCTTCCAGACGTGGTGACATGAGAAGGTTGAGGGCCCCGTGGTCATATTTTAAATTATTTTAATTTTTAACAAATCATTTTATTATGTTTTGTACTTCCCTAGAAAATTGCAGTGGGATGGTGGGTTAACTGCAGGGGGTTCATAGAGATATAAAGTGCCCAGAGATATGAATACATTTTGTTTTTCTATTTAACATTTTTTATTAAAATATAACATAGACCCAGCACAATGACTTTTTACGTGTATACACCCGTGTGACCACACCCAGATCAAGATAAAGTTTTCATCACCCCGAAGTCTCCCTTGTGCCCTTTCCAGTCTACATCCCCCCAAGGATAACCACTGTTTTCATCTCTATTACTAAAGATACATTTTGCCTCTTCTTGAACTTCATATGAATGGAATCATACAGTATGAATCTTTTGGGTCTGGCTTCTTTCACTTGTTCTTTTTATTTATTTTTTTTTTAAATTCAATTTTATTGAGATATATTCACACACCATACAGTCATTTAAAATGCACAATCAATTGTTCACAGCACGATCACACAGCCATGCACCCATCACCCCAATCCCTCTTCCTTGTACCAGAAAAAGTGAAAATAAGAATAAAAAATAAAAGTAAAAAATACCCAAATTATCTGCCCCCTTGCACACTATTTTTCACTTAGTTTTTTGTCCCATTTTTCCACCCATCCATCCACACACTGGACAAAGGGAGTGTGATCCACAAGGCCCTTACAACCACACTGTCACCCCCTGCAAGCTAGTACTGCCATACAATCGCCTTCAAGAGTCAAGGCCACTGGGCTGCAGTCCCATAGCTTTAGGCATTCACCTCTAGCCACTCCAGTGCATCAAAACCCAAAATGGGTCATCCATACAGTGCACAAGAATGCCCACCACAGTGACTCCTGGATTCCACCCAGAATCTCCTAGCCACTGAAAATCTCCCTTGCCCCACCTCGCATCCCCCCCTTCTGGTCAAGAAGATGTTCTCAGTCCCATGATGTCAGGTCCAGGCTCATCCCCAGGAGTCACATTCCTCGTCGCGAGGGAGATTTACACCCCTGGGAGTCAGATCATATGCAGGGGGGAGGGCAGCGAGCCCACCTGCTGAGCCGGCTCAGCTAGACAGAGAGGGCTACATCCCAGCAACAAAGAGGCACTCGGGGAAGACTCTCAGGAACAACCACAAGCAGGTTCAGCCTCTCCTCCGCAGCAACAAGCCCCACAAGGGCAAGTCCCACGACAGAGGGCTCAGCAAACCAAACCGCCAGTCCCCAATGTCTGTGAGAATATCAGCAACAATCCAGGTGAGGAAGCCCAACACCTCCCACCCTCCCCCAGCTCCTCAGAGGGCCCTGCATATACATCTTTATTCTCCTCCAAACCACTCCGGGATGTCTTTCACTTGTTCTGATGTTCCAACATCATAGTTGAATTATCTGTTAAAAAAAAATCTTTTTTTCTTATCACAAAAGTAACACCTGTCACTGTGGAAATGGTATAAAGCACAAATGAACAGAAAAGAAAATGGTGGATGTCCCCTGTGTAACCGTGAGCTTTAAGAGCATCTATATATTTTTCTGATTATAATAATTAGACATGTTGGTTTGGGACATTTTGGAGACAAAGGGTTCTTGAAACCCAACTTCAACTGACTTGAACAAGATTCAATTTGTTGGCTCATGCAACTGAGAGAACCAGGGACTCAAATAATGTTGTCTCTTTCTGTCTCTCTCCCTCACCTTCCTGGTTTGGCTTTGCTTAAGCAAAACACTTTTTCCAGGCTCCCCCAGTCCGCTCCACCGAACCTCCAGCCCCATCTCAGCCCTGATCCGCTAGCACCCCACCCCCACCCCCAGGGTCTCTGTAGCAATCCCAGGGCAAGCTCTGATCGGCTTTGCTGGGGCTCACTCCCGGCCTCGGACCAATCACTGTGGCGAGGATCCTGGAGGATTCTGATTGGACAGTCTCAGGCGTGGCTGAAGCAGTCCCCTGATTTCAGGTCCGAGTTAGGGGATGGGGGCACCCCAAAGGCACCAGAAGGAGAAAGGCTGAAAAAGAGTACTGGGAGACATCAATTAGGGCGACTGCGTCCTTTTACACGCAGAAGTCAGCTGGAAGAGGAAGGTATGTTGTCAGACTGCACTGTGAGGCAGGAAATTCCTCAAGCAGAGGGGCTGGGACCGCCTCACCTCCTTCATCTTATCCGACTGTCTCATCCCTCCCTCCCCCCCGTTTTGTGCCAGCACTTCATATTTTTTCAAAGTCAAAAAAGCTTTGGGGTTTGAAAAATGAAGCAAAACGGGCTTGAAAATGTGGAGAAGACAATCCTTAACAATGTAGTCAAAACTAGCAGACTGAGCGCCTACGTGTCCCAGGCCAGCGTCCTGGCTGGGTCCCCAGCATCCGGCCCAAGTGCCTGACACAGAGACCTTGGTCCCCAGATGTTTAGATAAATGGATGGAGATGAAAACAGCATTTATTGAGCACTTGCAGCACGCCAATCCCTGTACTTCTCCGTACATCTCATTTTAGCCTCACAACTGTGTTATGTGGATAGGCATTATTTTGACTCTCATATTACAGATTTGCTCTTCTTGGGGTCACTATTCACTATTGAGGGTCTAGGTTGTGCCAGGCACTGAAAGGCAGGCAAGAGAATGACTCTCTTTCACAGAATTTATCATCTACTGGATGGGGAAAGGGAAGCACACAGGGTGAGCAGAGTTGGGTGCGGCGGGGTGGATGGAGGTTGGGTGTGGGAGGCCCTCTGGCTCTCCAGCTGGGAGAAGTCCAAGGTAGTGACGGGAGGCGTCTCCTGACCCCTGTAATGGGCTAGGAGCAGAGGAAGAAGACGCTGCAATTTCTTCCGCAGGGCCTTGACCGGTTTTAGCCAGTCCAGGGCGCTCAGGACCGCTGCAGCCCGGCCCCCTTCCCTCCACCTTCTCCCCCGCCTTGCCCTTCGCATTCCCCTCTCATTTCCTCGCTTTCCCTCCGCTGCCGCCGCCGGCGCAGTGATTGACGCGGTAATTGGTGCGCGTGAGCGCCGGGCTAATTGAGGTCGAGCTGCAGATTGCAGCGGTCGCCTCGCGGAGGCGGTGGGCGCTGTGGCTGCGCGCTCTCCCTGCCCACCCAGAGCCTGGTGTGGAGGCGGGGAGGGGAGGGCGAGCGGCGCCGCCCCTCCTTTTCCTGGGGGGCGGACGCTCCCCAGGGGCAGGTGTTGTGGGGGGGTGGGTTCCTGGGCCCTCCCTTTTCACGGGAATGGAGACCTCAGGCCGGCTTGGGTCGGCGGCAGGGAGCCCTCCCAGCCCAGGTCCAACGAATCCCTTCCTGGTGCCTGAGCTCCCCGGGAGGGCGAGGGGCAGGGGAAACAGCTTCTCCTTGGAATAGACTGTGCAATGAATCTGCCCTTGCCCCTTACAGTAGCTGTGGGGCCTTGGGCAAGTCATTTCCCCTCTCTGAACCTCATTCTCACTCATTCATTCATCCTCATTTTATTGAGTGCCTTGTGTGTGATTCAGATACTGGAGTTGAAGTTGGAATGAGCCAGACATGGTCCTGCCCTCTGGGAACTAACAGTTTGGCGCACACCAGTATTACCAGCTGTGAGAGGCATTATCTGCAGGGAGATAATTCAGATGGGGTGGTCACTGGAGATGGCTCTGGAAAGGTACATTAGAGCTGGGGTGGGAGGAACCAGAACACACTGAGAGGCAGTGTGCATGTGTGTGTCTCTCCAAGTGAGGTGGGCAGAAAAGGTCTGATGAGCAGTGGTTTTATATAGTATGTGTCATTCTGCAGCTTGCTTGTTTGGACTCATATTCTACTCATGAGATGGGGCCAGGTTGCTAACATGTGGTTCCCTTACATTCATTTTGCCCTTGCTTTCCCTACCACACTCAGCTGCTGCTTAGGCAAAAAGCAGTTCTGGAATGGTTTCTGAGCCCAGCACAGGAGAGGTGATTTTCCAATCTGCTTCTGGCAGGACTCCACGAGTTTGGGTAGGGGCTGGAGGCTCATTGCAGACAGCTGGAAAAAGCAGTTTAGGGCAAAAATTTGTTCAAGAAAAGATTTATCTAGCCTTGCAGATACTCCCCAACACTTACCAGCCTGAAGGAGTCAGGAAAAGGGGCTTGGGCTGGGAGACAAGAGGGGACCTGTGCCACAAACTCTGAAACTTTGGGGAGGTTCTTTCCCCTTTCCCATCTGTAAAATGGGTGTATGTGACAAGACAAGATCAGTAGTTTTCCCCTGGGCTTCTCAGAGTCAGATGGTTGTGTGAAGTCCCTTTGGGGGGTGGCAAAAGGGCAAAAGGAGGAGAGTCCAGGTACAGAGAGGGGGCTGGATATATGCACAACAGGCCCCCTCCATGGCCTCAGCTAGTGCTGTTCTCTGGGGCTCATGCGGTTGCTACATCTAGGGAAAGAGTTTTGCTGCTCCTTACACTTCAGAAACCTCTGGTTCTAAGAGCTTGTGCATCCCAAAAATTTGGTCTGGCTCCCACCTTCGTTCTACAATTGACATAAATCCATCCATTTCTGTTTATGTTTTCAAAGGGATTCTTTTGTTATTTGCTTTGATGACTGAGAAGGACTTGTGGGCCAATTATATTTGCTGATGGCTCTCAGCCATTTCCCCCTTCTATACTCCTGTAATTGCAGGGGCTAGAAGCCTGAAAACTGCATTTCCCAGAGGCCTTTGTCTGCTGGGGCCTGCAGGTTCTGCCAGTGCAAGGCCTTGGTGGGAGATTAAATGTAGCAGCTGACCGACAGAAAACTTCAGTTGATGACAGACAATGCGGACTCCACTAGTACCACGGGAGTGGCTCCTGCCCAGTGGCCGTGGCAACGCCTACAGCAGCTCAGCATTGCTGCATGTGGGTCCAGCCCAGAGTGGTAGCAGCAGCTTCCTGATAAATGCATAACACCCACTTTCCCCTTTTGCTCCTCTAGCCATTGCAGCTCCTCACACTTTTGGAATACATTTCATGCGTTCAGTCTCTCTGTATTTGAAATTCTAGAGTGGTTTCTGTTGGCCTGGCTGGACAGTGGCCAATCTTCTTGATATATCTGGGTTAATTAGGAAAGTGTGACAAAGACCTTGCTCACCTGGAGATGAGCAACATCTTTCGCTGCATTGTAAGGAGTATAGTGTTTGGATATGGGAGGGTGATATCTTGATCTCCTCAATGCTAGTTAGAGTCAACTCAGAGGATGACACTGGGTTGGACAACTGAACAGCATTCTGGGCTTCTTGGTATTCTTGAGTGGACTGGTGGTCAGTGCTGTAGCTGGTTGGGAAGTGTGACTGTCACACCAAGCAACCCTTTCCCCTAGTTAAAACCCCCCAATGGATCTCTGGTGCTAAAGCTTTTTAACTTGACTTTCAAGGCTATGGTGGTTAATGTCATGTTTCAACTTGGCAAGGTTATGGTGTCCAGTTGTTTGATCAGCCCGATGGTTACTGCAAGGATATTTCGTAGATGGATTTAAATCAGTTGGTTGCATCTATGGCTGACTATATCTACTATTGACAAAGGAGATTGTGTTCAGAAGTGAGAGGAGTCTCTTTAATCAAGCAGTTGGAAGCCTTCAAGGGAGAGCTGAGGATTTCAGCAAAAAGAGAAAAGGAAGAATTTCTGTCTCTATTTTAGCGACCAGCTTCTCCTGGGGATTTCACAGTCACCTTCATCAGAATTCCCAACTTGTGGCTTCTCCTGGAGAATTTGTCACTTTCCTTGTGTTTCCCACTTATATCTTGCCCTACAGAATTCAGACTTGCCAGTCCCCACAGTCATGTGTGCCAATTCCTATGATAAATCTCATATAATATTTATATATATATATACACACACGTGTATATATTTCTATATCCTGTTGGTTCTGTTTCTCTGGAGAACCCTAATACAAAGGCCTTTCCTGATCTGACTTGCAGCTCTCCGCAGCCTCTCCCTGACCTCTCCTTGCCTTGAAAGTTTATAATCCCAACTGCACTGAACTACCTGCAGTGCTGTGAATTTGCCATGCCCTGTTTACTCAACTGATGTTTATTGATGTTTATTGAGCGCTTACTATGTGCCTGATACTCTTCTAGGCACCAAGCAATCAGTAATAGACAATTCAAACAAAGTCCCTTCCTTGGTCTCTCTCCTCTAGACCTTTGCACAGGCTGTTCCCTTTGCATGGACTGATCTTTCTCCCCAGCATTTCACCACTTTCTCTCATTTCTCCTGGTTATCTGCTACCTTCAGAGCGCAGCAGAAGCAGCACCTCCTCAAGAAGTCTTCCTTGACTCTCCTACCCTAGAATGGTTTAGATATTCCCTTTATGCTCCTACAACTCCTTGAGCTTCCTCTAGCCCAAAACATGGATCTCTGGATTGTCACTGCTAGTCTGCACTAAGAGCTGCTGGAGGGCGGGACGTATCTGATGGGGGTCTGTGTCCCTAGGCTTCACAATTTCTGGCATGTGAATTCATTGAATGAATGAATACCTGTGGGCTAGAAAATCAGGAAATGTTGGAGGGAGGTGACCACGCTGGACTAGAAGGGGCACCTAAGATTATTATAGAACCTCTCTTGGGTCCCATTATCCTCAGCTGTGGCATTTGCTCTGGTCCTGCTGACCTCTGCAGCCCTATTTGTGCTTGCCCAGCCCAGGTCCAGTACTTCAAGGCAAATAGGATTTTGGGTTCGGGCTCAGCCAGATCCTGGCTATGTAATCTTGGAAAATGACTTCACTTCCTTGTGATTCAGTTGCCTCGTCTTTAAAATGGTTTCAATTATATTCCCAGGGTTTTTTTTTTGTGTGTGTGTGTGAAAACTCAAAGAGATAATCCATGTAAAGCACAAAGTTCAGGACTTAGTCAATGCCCAATCAGGGATGCTCTGATTATTCTTACTTATGATGAGGACTGTGGGTAGTCACGGGAGGCGGTTGAGCACTGGTAGGAGCCGTAGGGGTGGATTTGCTCCTTGGAGAGTGAGCCCTGGTGGTGGCTCTGGAGAGGGTGGCCTGGATGGGGCAAGACAGGGACAGGCTGGTGGTGCAGGCTGGTAATTTACACAGCTGTCAAAATCGGATCTTCAATGCTTTTTGGCCAACGGCTATTGTAAAAATTTTAGAGTGGAATATAAAATACAGTCTAATCTTCAGAGTAAATTACAAAACACAAAACAGAAACAAATTAGATGATACCATCTCACTGAACCCAACCAAAGTTTTCCCGGTGACAACTCAGGGCTGGGTCAGAAATCACGGCTGCTGGGTCCTCGGAGCAGCAGGGCCACGAGGCTGGAAGAGTCACAGACATGCACGTGGCTTCCAGGGATTTGACTTCCCAGATTAAATCTCATCTGTTTAAAACCTAATTTAAAAGTTATTAGAAAAGTAATATATGCACACAGTTAAATATTCAATTATTACTAAAGACATCAAAAGAAAACGTCTCCCTCCCACCCCAGGTTCCCAGTCCTCTTCTCACCAATAATGATTTATTGTTTATCTTTCCCAAGAATTTCCATCCCTTTGCAAGCACGGATGTACACATATAAATCCTTTCTCTCCAACACAGTCAATATTTTACACCCTGCTTTTACTTAATGATATAGTCTTTTTCATATTCCTTCTTTTAACAGCTGCATAATAATCCAATGTATGAATGGGCCATAATTTACTTACCCAGACCCTACTGATGAATATTTAGACTGTTTCTTCAATGTATTTGTGTTATAAATTTCTAGAAGATTGATGTTTAAAGAGCACAGGCATTTTTTGTATTGATAAATGTTTCCAGATTGCTCCCTTGTAGGGGACGCAAATCCCCTGAGATCTCTTTACTGGTTTGATGTTCTGCCTCCAATTTCTGTGAGCTTTGCTTCTAATGGTTCACACTTGTGACTTTCTCAGTGGACCTATCCCTGGGATACCTGACTGCCTTGCCCATGCAGCAAGCTGGAAATGCCTGGATGTTAAGTCCCACCTGGGAGGACTTAGCCATTGCCTACCTAGAGCAGGAGGATGAAAGCCTAGTTCCCTTATCTGGAAGCTGGGCAAACTGCAAGCTGTAATTCATCCTCCAGAACTCCCCATGGGATTGGGCTGAGCCTGGGACTTTGCCTAAAATCTCACTGTGGGAGGCAGTTCTGAGCTGGCCCTAGTGATCCTCGCCTCCTAGTAGTCCTGCCCGTGTCTTCTGCTCCCTGTGAATAGAATACAGCAGAAGTGATCAGATGTCTCTTCCAAGATTAGGTTTTTACAAGTCCGTGGCTAACTTCAGTTTCTGTGTGAGACAAAGGAAAGATGTTTATTTGGTGCAGGATCTATATTTTCTGCAGCACACTAAATAATTTAACTTGCATAGTCAGTTTATTAGTGTGAAATCCTGAGACATCCCAAAGTAATTTTGGCAGAGAATGAAAATATAAAAATATATTTGCAGGGCCTGAGGAACTGGGGAAAAATGCAGAAATGTTGGTCTTCCCCACCTGGGTTATTACTGATGTTCTCACAAACTTTGAGGACTAACAATTTAGTAGGATGAGCCCTCAATCTTGGGGGTTGCCCTTATGAAGCTTGTTACTGCAAAGGAGAGGCTAAGCCTACTTATAATTGTGCCTAAGAGTCTCTCCTAGAGAACCTCTTTGTTGCTCAGATGTGGCCAGTCTCTCTCTCTAAGCCCACACAGCAGGTAAAGTCACCGCCCTACCCCTTACGTGGGACATGACTCCTAGGGGTGGAAATCTCTTTGGCAACATGGGACATGACTCCCAGGATGAGCCTTGTTCTGGTTTGCTAATGCTGCCATCATGCAAAATAACAGAAATGGATTGGCCTTTATAAAGGGGGTTTATTTGGTTACAAATTTACAGTCTGAAGGCCATAAAACTGTCCAAATTAAGGCATCAACACGAGTATATCTCCACTGAAGGAAGGCCAGTGATGTCCGGGAAACCTCTGTTAGCTGGGAAGGCACATGGCTGGCATCTGCTGATCCCAAGTTGTGTTCCAGCTCCTCTCTCAGCTCCTGTGCTTTCTTCAAAATGTTGCTCTTGGGGCATTTTGTCCTGTCTTTGCTTCTCCGGAGCAAACACTGGGCTAGTACCCCCAAAGTGTCAGCAAAATTCTGCTTTCAGCAGCCATATCCAAAATGTCTCTCTGAGCTGCTCTTCAAAATGTCACTCTCAGCTGCTCTAAGGTCCTTCTGTTTGTGAGCCTTTATAGGGCTCCGGTAAACTAATCGAGAACCACGTTGAATGGGCGGGGCCACACCTCTATGGAAATAATCTAATCAAAGGCATTACCCTCAGTTGGGTGGGTCACATCTCCATGGAAACAGCCTAATCCAAAGCTCCCAACCTAATCAACATATATCACCCCCCACAAGATTGCATTGAAGAACATGGCGTATTGGGGAACATAATACATCCAACTGGCACAAGCCTGAACCTGGCATCGTGGGATTGAGAACATCTTCTTGACCAAAAAGGGGAAGCAAAATGAAACAAAATAAAGTTTCAAATGGAGCCCAGAAGTCACTCTGGAGGGCATTCTTATACGCTTTATAGATATACCTCTTTAGTTTTTAGTACATTGGAATAGCTAGAAGGAAATACCTGAAACTGTCGAATTGCAACCCAGTAGCCTTGATTCTTGAAAGCGATTGTATAATTACGTAGCTTACATGGTGTGACTGTGAGATTGTGAAAACCCGGTGGCTCACAGTCCCTTTATCCAGTGTGTAGACAGATGAGTAGAAAAATGGGGACAAAAACTAAATGAAAAATAAGGTGGGATGGGGGGGTGGTTGAATGTTTTAGGTGTTCTTTTTTACTTTTATCTCTTTTGGAACAAGGAAAATGGTCAAAAATGGATTTTGGTGATGAATGTACAACTATATGATGGTACTGTGAATAATTGATTATACACTGTGGATGATTGTAGGATATGTGAATATACCTAATAAAACCATATTAAAAAAAAAGTGTGGCATCTGTCTTGGGGGCTCTCTCTCTTGCTCTCTTTATTTCACATCTCTTGCTTTGGGAGAAGCAGGCCGCCATGCTGTAAACAACCCTATGGAGTGGCCCAAGTGGCAAGGAACTGGTCAACAGTTAACGAGAACAGAAGACCTGTCTGCACCTACAGGAGTGAGCAGAGAAGGGGATCCTCCTCCAGTTGAACCTTGAGGTGACAGCAGCCCTGGCCAGTCCTTACTTGTATCCTCTTGAGAGAGCCTGGGCTGGAACCACTCAGCTAAGCCATTCTCAGATTCTTGACCCACAGAAAGAGACAATAAATCTTTTTTGTTTCAGCCTGTAAGTTTGGGGTAATTTGTTACCCAGCAGTAGATAACTAATACATGTATCTTGCCTGGCTTCCTCCCCTTCCCTGTCCTACTTTCCCCACTCCCTTCCCAATCTCCCCTGAATAAATTGCTTGCACAGCAATCTTTGTCTGCTTCTAGGGAACCCAATTCAGCACACCTCTGGATGGTTGTGTCACTTTACACTGCCAGCATTTGGAAGGGTGCAGGGCTTCTCCACAGCCTCACCGACACCATGTGCTATTTAACTTTTTTTTTTTTTTTTACAGGAACACATATGCAACATAAACTTTCCCATGTCAGCCACTCCCAAGCATACCACTCAATGGAAATAATCACATTCATACCAGCTTTTGTTACTGAAATTTTCCCATCTCCGCAATTAGAAACCCTACACCCTTATGCACTAACTCTCTAATCCACCTGCCCCCCCCACCCTTGGCAACCTGTACTCTAATTTCTGTTTCTATGAGCTTGCATATTCTCTGATATTTTCTTTGTAGTTACTATGGGGCTTAAATTTAACATACTAAATCTATAACAACCTCATTTGTTTTGGTACCAACTTAACTTCAATAACATATAGAAACCATGTTCCTATACCCCTCCATACGCTTACCTTTATGTAGTTCTTGTCACAAATTACATATTTATACATTATGAGTCCCAAACCACGGATTTATTGTTACATTTTATGCATGTGCCTTTTAGATCCTGTGGGAAGTAAAAAGTGGAGTTACAAATCAAAAATACAATTATACTGGCATTTAAATTTACCCATGTCATTACTCTCATGGGAGATCTTTATTTCTAGATGTGGCTTTTTTCTATTGTCTATTGTCCTTTCCTTTCAACTTGCAGAACTCGAGCATCTCTTGTAGGCCTGGTCTAGTGGTGACAGACTCCCTCAGCTTTTGTTTACCTGGGAATGTCTTAAACTGTCCCTCATTTTTCAAAGACAGTTTTGCCAGATATAGAATTCTTGGTTGTCAAATTTTTGCTTTCAGCACTTTAAATATGTCATCCTACTGCCTTCTTCCCTCCATGGTTTCTGATGAGAAATCAGCACTTAATCTAATTAAGTTTCTTTGTCTGTGATCTGTTACTTCTCTCTTGTGGCTTTCAGAATTCTTAATTCTTGGCTTCAGCAGTCTGATTATAATATCCTATGGTCTATTTGGGTTTATCCTATTTGGAGTTTGTTGAGTGTCTTCGTTGTGTATATTCATGTTTTTCATTAAATTTGGGAAGTTTTCAGTCATTATTTCCATGAATATTCCATCTCTTTCTCTCTTTCTTCTCCTTCTGGGACTCCCACAATGTGTACATTAGTACACTTGATGGTATCCCACAGGTTCCTCAGACTCTGCTCCCTTTTCTTCATTCTTTCATCTTTCTGCTCCGCGGAGTGAATGATTCCAATTGTCTTCTCTTAAGTTCACTGATTGTTTCTTTTGCCAGGTCCAATCTGCTGTTAACCCCTTCTAGGGAATTTTAAATTTCTGTTACTGTGGTTCCTGTTTGGTTCCTTTTCATAATTTCCTCCTCTCTATTGATATTCTCTTTGTGTTCATCTGTTGTTTTCCTGATTTCTGTTCGTTCTCTGTCCATGTTTCCTTTATCTCTTTAAGCATATTTAGGACCACTTTTAAAAAGTCTTTGTCTAATGTGTTCTAGATCTGGTCTTTCTCGTTGATGGTCTCTAATACTTTAATCTTCTCCTTTTCTGGGGCCAAAAGCTTCCTGTTTCTTTGCATGTTTGTAACCTTTTGTTGAAACTTGGACATTTTGATATTTTAATGTGTTATTGCTGCAATTTAGCCTCTACAGCCATGCACATTTCCTAAGAACAAGGATGTTGACTTATTTAACCACCTTAAATGCGTTATCCAGTTCAAAAAATTTGACATTGATATAAAGTTTATAGTCTATATTCCAATTTGTTGGAATTGCTTACAGCCCATATTCCAGTTACATCTGTTCCTTAAGGTTGTATCCAGCTAGCAATATGTCCTTGAATGGGAGAAGCTAACAAAAAAAAAAATAAAAGAGGAGCTAAAAAAAGAAACTTTTAAACTCAAATATAGTCTCGAATTGGGCACACCATGATAACCCTGATTCCAAATGGAGTCACCCAGTGAAGTCTGGATTTTGGAGTTATGTCATACTGACCCATGAGCCCTCCCTCCAGCTCTGCCTGTGAATTCCCACCTCGCTGCCTTTAATTAGGCTCTCACTTTATCTGTCCATTGCTTTGTCCTTCTCATAAGACCCAGATCCTGAATGTTCTCCCTCCAGGAATCACCTCCTGACCTCTCCATCTTCAAGTGATGCTTCCCTCCCTGCTGGCCTCAGCAACATGTCAGTTTCTCTCTGGTGAATGTTAACACCTTTTACTCAACTTATAATTTCTGCTCAAGTATTATCTCTTTGCCTGCACTAAGAACCCGTTGCAGGCCAGGGTCCACCACCCAGGAGAGTGCTTGGGACAGAGTGAGGTCTGGGTGAGCCAGATGGGAGCCAACCTGAGCTCCCTCCTCTCCATCTGCGCCACTCCCGCCAGCCCCCAAGTCCTGCTCATTTCCCTCCTTAGTGGCCCCCCTGCCTGCCTCCCCTTCCATGCACAGCCACTGCTCTAGCTCAGGCCTTCTCACCTCTGCTGATGGTCAAGAATCTTCCTGTGCCATCTTTGGTTCCCTCTTCCCACTCATCTCTTGCTGTCCCTGATCCCACTACCTCCAATCCAGTCATGCAAGGAAATTAGCAGTTCCCTAAAAATCCTAAAGTCTCCCATTTTCTGGGCCATTTTCCAGGCCTTTGCTAAGCATTTTGCATCCTTATAATTCCTGTGTGAGAGGTACTGTGATAAGCTCCATTTTCCAGGCTCAGAGAGGCTAAGTTGACCCAGCTGGCAAGTGGCCAAGGCAGATGCTGTCAGTGCCCTGTCCAACCTCCCATCCATTCTGGGGGTCACCTGTAGACAGATCCTGGACATGCCTCTGCCTGAGAGCACCGTCTGCCTGCTGGAGCCTGTTTAGTCTGCAGGGGCAGGCTGGAAGTATGGGGAGTTAAACCCCAGGAGAAGCCTCGATTGAGGAGGGCACGAACCGGTGGGTAAGGATTCCAGCTTCCTCAGCCCTCGCAGGGATGATTCTGAGATTTATTCCACACTCTCCGAGGGTCCCCAGCAGCTTGAGCCCCATTTGCCCGCAGCAGTTGCCTGCTCATTAGCACACCCTGTGTTGGCTTTCTTGCCTTCCTCATCTCATGTCCCCCCTCTCTCACTGTGCTCAGGTCTCATCTCAAAGAAACTGCTTGCACCCACATGCTCATCTCAGAATCTGCTTTGGGGAAAACAAACACGAAGCAGTGGCTGAGTGGGATTTGTACTCAATCTGTCTGTTGGGGTTACTGTTCCACCCAAACATGACTGGCTGTTTCACAGCTCCATGACCTTGCTCTCCCCTGGAAACCCACCTGGAATATGCTCCCCAGATCCCCTCACCCCACCTCCATCTTTAAGACTCAGCTTATATAATACTCAGCTTTTATAAAAAAATTTGTGTGACACCCCAATCCTAGTTAAAATTGGTCACTTCCTCAGTATCTCAGTGAACAGACTCCTCTCCTGGCCCCTATAATATCTCAGTGGCCATACTTGTGGGTTTCTAGGTCCCATACCACCCCACCATATCTTACTCATCTCAGAAATTCCCAGGTCCAGAAATCCCAAGGTTTAGCACAGAGCAGGCGCTAATCCGTGTATGGCTGACTGTGGCCCCAACCACAGTTCTCTTCTCTTCCCTCTGCCTGTCTCTCCCCTTTCCACTCCTAAGCCCTCTACCCATTCACCAAGGCTTTCTCCCCAGTTTAGTTGTTTCCAAGGGGCAGACCATCGTTTCCCTACCCTTGCCTGCCTGTTTGAGCATACCCTGTCTGCCTCATGGTGACTCACCCTCTTCCTCTCTGACATGTGCTCTCTCTCTCTGCAGATTTCTGTCACAGCCCTTGTGACACTTCATTGCACTAATTTATTTTCCCACCTGCCTCCCTGACTGGATGGCAAGTCATTTGAGGCCCTCACTGTTTCTCGTTTATCACTATATTCACACTGTGCCCCTAGCACAGTACCTATTGCATAGTGGGCACTAATAAATGTTTGTTGAATGGATGAATATGTTAATTACTTAGTGCACATATCCCTGGATCCTTGAATGGAAGTACATAAGAGCTGGTATAAATTATTTAGGACTCCTTGGGTTGTAAGTGATAGAAACCAAACTCAAGTTGCTTAAGTAAAAGAAGGAATTTATTTGCTTGATCACTAGGAAGTCCATTTGGACTTCAGGCATGGCTAGATCCGGAAGCCAATTAAGGTCAGCCCTCCCCCATTCTCTCTTACTCTCTATTTCTCTCTCTCTTTTTCTCTCCCTCTCCTTGCCTCTCTGTAATTCTCTCTTCAAGTTGTCTCTGCTTCTCTTTCAGTTTTGACCTCATTCTCCACTGCCACAGGCAAATGCAATTGCAAGACCGTTAGTCACTTCTCTCTCTAGGTCTTGATTTCCCTCATCAATAAAATGGAGAGGCAATTCAACCAGATGATCATTAAAACTTCCTTATAGCTTAATAGTCTTAAAGAGGATCCAGGATTATTTATCAAACTTATAGGAAAGTTGCAAAAGTAATACAGAAACAAAACACAAGACTTAAACTCCAACATATCCCTACACAGATACCCAGATTTACGATTATTGGCTCACTTTTTGCTGTTCAGGCAGGAGAACACAGTACCTTGCTCTCTTTCTAAAAAACTTTTTATTTTGAAATACTTTGAAACTTACAGAACAGTTACAAAAATACTGCAAATCCCATGCATAAAATTCCAACATACCCCTACACCCCAGACACTGAGATCCACCAATTTTAACCACCAATTTGCCACATTTGTCCTATCATCTACATCTATCTATCCATCTAAAATAAAAAGTTTTAAAGGAGTACATCATAAAACTTATTGATATGCTAGTTACATATTTTTTCTAACCCTCTTTAAAGTAAGTTCCAAATGATTCAAATTAAAATTTTTACCCAAAACACCCCGGACATCCTGGGCACCCCCAGCAGCATGCATATCCTACCTTGCTCAACACTAATCTGATTCAATCCCTTCATCCTATTGAACAGATAGAAAACTGAAGTCCAGAGAGGAGCAAGGACTGAGCTGAAGTCACAGGAAGGGTCAGCAGCAGAACGGGGGCTGAAGCCCCAAGTCCAGGCCTCCCGCCGCTCCCACCACTCTGGGGCATGAGCCATTGCCAAGAGGAGCCAGGGCTTTTCCCGCTTTTGGGCATTTGCATAGCCTGTGCCTTCACCTGGAAAGCCCTTTCTCCCCAGCTCTCCCAGGCTGACTTCTGTTCATCCTTCAAGAGTAAGTGCAAACAGTCACCTTCTCTGGGGAGTCTCACTGGCAAGCGGAGAGTGAGATTTCCCCATGCAATGCTCCACCTCAGATTGTAATGACCTGTTTGGGAATCTTTCTCTGTGCGTGGAGACAGGGAGGCCCTCAAAGGCGGGGCCAGGCCTGATTCATCTATGCCCTGAATTTCACTCTGAAACTCTACACCCAAAAAACCCTGAGCAGCACTGGTTATTAGGGGAGGCTGAGGGCACTGGAGCTCAGAGGCCTGGGTCAGTCCTGTTTGGGCCTCAAGAAGGACATGGTCACCAAGCTGGCAGCTTGTCCCAGGCAATGAAAGCTTGGCCGGGGCCCCCATCACTTTACCAGATACATTTCAGCAGCTAAGAAAGAAGTTCAAGGGCTCACCTGGGTCTGTTGCTTAGCAACAGGAGGCTATAAAGGACATCGCTTCCAATGCTTTAACTAACCCCTCCATGGCAGGCAGAGGATAATGAAGGCAGAGGCAGATAGCAAGACAGAATTAAAAACTAGACCCAGGAAAGAGCAGAGACAGTTGCTGGGGGAAGCAGGGGACCGCGGCAGGCAGATGTGGGCCCGGGGATGTGGGAGGGTCTCTGAGATCCTCTCGGTGGCTGCTCTGTACCTGCTCTCTTCAGGAGCTCTGGGCATCAGAAATGTTTGCTAGCCTTAGACCAAGATTTAGTATACTTGGTCCCTAGCAAATAAATCTTCCTATGTTTGTACTTCCTGGGCACTATGCCTGCAATTCCAGCAGTTACCACTAGGAGAACAGCAACATTTCAAGAGTAGCAGACTTATGGTAGACTTAATTCTTTAAAGACCTTCTATAGAATCTCTGAGTTGGCAGGGAACCTAGATGGGGGCTAGGGGAGTCTATTTATTAAGCACCTACTAAGTGCATACCACTCTGCTTTACTTCTTTTAACTCATCTGAGCCTCATAATAACTACATGATTTAGCAAGGTATTTCCATTTTACAGATGAGGAAATTGAAGACCACTCATTTAGCAAAGATTTATTGAGTTTCTACTGTGTTCCAGGCTCTGTTCTAAGCTCTGTGGATACGGCCATGAACAAGACAGGAAAACGTCCCTGCCCTTAGAGAATTGATATTCTAGTTAAGAGGACAGATAATAAACAAGATAAATAAGTAAAATATATGGTATATTAGATGATGACAGGGACTATGAGGAAATATAGTAGGAAAGGTGATGGGAAATCTGGGGGAAGCAAATTAATTGAGTGGTCAGAAAAGGCTTTACTGAGGGGCATTTGAGCAAAGATCCAAAAGAAGTGAGGGAGCAAGTCATGTGACTACTCAGGGACAAGACATGCCAGGCAAAGATCCTGCGGTGAGAGAAAGCTTGGCATATTCAAGTTTTAGCGAAGTGGGCAGAGTGGCTGCAGCAGGATGAGCAAGGTGGAAAGCAGAAAGAGATGAAGTTTTAGAGAGATGGTGGGCCAGGCTATGCAGGGCTCGGTAGGCCACTGTGAGGATCCTAGGCATATCTCTGAGTGAGATGGATGCTCTGGAAATGAGTGTTGGATTTACCAAATAAAAATATGGGATGCTTAGTTAAACTTGAATTTCAGATAAAGAACAAAAGAAGTTTAGCATAAGTATGTCCCAAATATTGCATGAGATATACTAAAAAATTATTTACTATTTAACTGAAATTCAAATTTAAGTGGGCACCCCATATTTTATTTGACAGCTCTATGTGGGGGAGGGGTGTGGAGGAGTGACATAGTCTGACTTTTTTAACTGGATCACTCTGGCTATTGTGTGGAGCACTGACTGAAGGGGTATCACTATAGGGGATCCTCGTATTAACTCTGTGATTCAGGGAGGTGGAAGCCAGGAGCCCAGTGAGGAGGGTGAGCCATCAATAGAGGCTTGGATGAGAGGTGGCAAGAAGGGGTCAGATTCTACATGCACTTTTTCAGGGAGAGCAAGCAGGGTTTCCTGTTGTATTAAATGTGGGCTGTGAAGGAAAGGGGAGTCAAAGATGACTCTGAGGTTTTGGGTCTGAATGACGGGAAGGATGAAGGATGAGTAGCCATTTACTGAGATAGGGAAGGCTGACGAAGCAGGTTTGGGGACAGAAAGGGAAGATCAAGAGTTCAGGCTTGGATGTGTAAGTTTGAAATGTAATGAGAACTGCTTAGAGACATCGAGTGGGCTAAAGAGATCCGGAGTTCAGAGGAGAGGTTTTGGGTGGAGATATGGCTTGGGATTTATCAGGGCATAGATGATACTAAAAGCCATGAGATTGGATGAGACCACCAAGGTAGTGAAGGTAGATGAAGGAAAAAAAGAGGAGCAGGACTGGGCCCTGGGGTTCTCAAACTGAGTGGGTGGGGAGTTGAGGAGGGGTCAGCAAAGGTTACTGAGAAGCAGCAGTCAGTGAGGTAGAAGGAAAACCAGGCATAGCCAGGGGGATAAAGTGTTTCCAGAAGAAGAATGTAGTCAACTATACATTTTGAGAATGAGTCTGATTAGAGTGTATTCACTCTAATCAGATCCCTTGGCAGAGGTCCTGGAGGATCACGGCTGGGAGGGGGGACCTGCTCGGAGAACCCAGGGACACTATGCCAAGTCCGGTGGTTTGTGGGACAGCGAGAGAGAGGGTCTGGGGCTGAAATTAAATGCAGGCTTAGACTCTTGTGGCAGCCTTGAATCTCCGGGAACCTGGGGGATTTGAATATTAAAGCTGCCCTTCCTCCCTGGCCACCCGGACACATGCCCCACATTTAGGGCGGATGGCTCCAGCAATACACCCAAACTGAGTTCTCCAACTGAACCCCACAAGAATCATTTCCCCACACACTGCGGGAACAAGGTTGAGAACTGACTTGAGGGGTATAGATGACTCACAGATGCCATCTGCTGGTTAGTTAGAGAAAGTGTACGTCACCAAACTGTGTTTCTGAAAAATTAGATTGGTATCTTTTTTTTTTTACAACTTGAAAGAACTCTATCAAGCAAAGCAAATGCCAAGAGGCCAAAAACAACAGAAAATCTTAATGCATATGATAAAACCAGACGATATGGAGAATCCAACTCCAAACACACAAATCAAGATATCAGAAGAGACTCAGTACTTGGCACAATTAATCAAAGAACTGTAATCAAGGAATGAAAACATGGCAAAGGATTTAAAGGGCATCAAGAAGACCATGGCCCAGGATATAAGCGACATAAAGAAGACCCTAGAAGAGCATAAAGAAGACATTACAAAAGTAAATAAAAAAATAGAAGATCTTATGGAAATAAAAGAAACTGTTGGCCAAATTAAAAAGACTCTGGATATTCACAATACAAGATTAGAGGAAGTTGAACAACGTCATAGTGTCCTAGAAGTCCACAGAACAGGAAATGAAAGAACAAAAGAAAGAATGGAGAAAAAAATCAAAAAAATCAAAATGGATCTCAGGGATACGATAGATAAAATATAACGTCCAAACTTAAGACTCATTGGTGTCCCAGAAGGAGAAGAGAAGGGTAAAGGTCTAGAAAGAGTATGCAAAGAAATTGTTGGGGAAAACTTCCCCAACCTTATACACAATATAAATACACAAAGCATAAATGCCCAGCGAACTCCAAATAGAATAAATCCAAATAAACCCACTCCGAGACATATTCTGATCAGACTGTCAAATACTGAAGAGAAGGAGCAAGTTCTGAAAGCAGCAAGAGAAAAGCAATTCACCACATACAAAAGAAACAACATAAGACTAAGTTGTGACTACTCAGCGGCCACCATGGAGGTGAGAAGGCAGTGGCATGACATATTTAAAATTCTGTGAGAGAAAAATTTCCAACCAAGAATACTTTATCCAGCAAAACTCTCCTTCAAATTTGAGGGAGAGCTTAAATTTTTCACAGACAAACAAATGCTGAGAGAGTTCACCAATAAAAGACCTGCCCTACTGCAGATGCTAAAGGGAGCCCTACCAACAGAGAAACAAAGAAAGGAGAAAGAGATATAGAGAATGTTAACAAACATATATAGTACCTTACATCCCAAATCACCAGGACACTCATTTTTCTCTGGTGATCAAGGATCTTTCTCCAGAAGGGACCATAAGCTGGGACATAAAAGAAGCCTCAATAAATTAAAAAAAAAAAAATTGAATATACTCAAAGCACATTCTCCAACCACAATGGAATACAAATAGAAGTCAATAATTTTGAGCTGTAACTCCACTATTTACTTCCTACATGATATAAAATACACAAACTCTAATGATAAATCAGTGGTTTTGAACTCAATGTAAAATATGTAATTTTAGACAACTATATAAAGGTGGGGGAATGGAGGAGCATAAGAACATAGTTTATGTGTCCTATTGAAGTTAAGTTGGTATCAAAGAAAAACAAGATTGTTATGGTTTTAAGAGGTTAATTTTAAGCCCCACAGTAAACACAAAGAAATTATCAGAGAATATAACCATAGAGATGAAAAGTAGAGTATGGGTTAAGAGAAATGGGGGAAGGGGCAATGGGGAGTTAAGAAATGAGTGTAGGGTTGCTGTTTGAGGTGAAGGGAAATTTCTAGTAATGGATGGTGGGAAAGAGCATTACAACATTCTAAATGTGATTAATCCCACTAATGGAAGGCTAGGGAGGAGGTGGAATGGGAAGATTTAGGCTGTATATATGTTTCCACAACTGAAAAAAAAAAAAAAAAGACAGTCTAAATAGATGACAATTGAATGCCAAGGATGAACCTGGATGGGATTGGAGGATGGAGGACAGGAGGCTCAAAGGGACACAGTTGAGACATAAGGAAAAGGAAATATAGACTGTAAGCTTTGTATCATTGTTGAATCTCTTGTACTTCTTAGCTGCGCTTAATGGGATTGCATAAAAGAATGTTCTTATTCATGGGAAGTGTATATGTGAATTATAGTGTTTGTTCAAGGGCAGCTAGCTCTCATATGTTCAGAAGACAGAGCAATAGATGATGGATGATAGATAGGGAGGGAAAGAAATAGCAATGTGACAGCATGTTAAAGTTGGTGGATTGGGCTATCGGGGGAGGGGGGTCAGGGTATGATGGAATTCTGTGTTTGGGGTTAGTATTGTTTTTGCAACTGTTCCTATAACTTTGAATTTATTTCAAAATAAAAAAAGAGATGATGGATGGTTGTCCCTCCTTCTTTTCTTCTTTCTCTTAGCCCCGCCTCCCTTTTCCCCCTCATCTACCCTCTCTTTTCTTTCCTTTCCTTTCTCTTGGAGGTGATAGCATGGCCAGGTGCCAGAAGCAGGAGGACCCAGGAGGCAGCAGCATGGCTGGAGACCAAGGAGGTGGTAGGGCCAAGGAAGGGTCAACATGGTGGGGGATTCTTTACATATAGGGGAGCTGATCACAAAGTAAATATACTGAGGATAATGGGACAAAGTTTCTCAAGCTCGAAAGAAACTTGGAGGTAGATTAGAATTGGAGTTTTGATGTGAATGCATGGTTGTAGACAGTGGCAAATGTAGACAGATAAACAGATAAAGAGATAGATGGTATAGGTGTATAGAAGTAGGTAGAAATACAGATAGAGATAATGTTTGATGTGTGTGTACATATATGCATACAAATATTTCTTCACTATGCCTTCTGAGAGAGTCTGGAAGTGATGGCACCTGCTAGCAATCAGCATACAAAGTGCCCAAATATTGGTTTATAAATACCATCCTCCAGTAAAAGGAACAAGGATCCAGCTTGAAAAGGCTCCTATTGGCCAAATCTGGGACAATTTGAGCCTCAAAATGAATACAAAAGTAACAAATTGTAATCCATTGAATAAAACAGGAATCTATGCATACAGACTGATATAAATACTTAAACAAATAAATTTTGAAAAATAGGGTAGAAGGGAAAGTGCTTCCTTATGGTGGAATGACAACTAATCAATATAGAAGGAATGAAGGAAATAGAGACTCTGCATTTGGCAACCTTCGTGGTGGTGGCTGATTCAGTTGGATGTCCTTATAGAGGCTAAGCCTGTTCCCTTTAAAAGAAGTCTTGAAAGGTAGGAAATGACAGAGGGACGGTTCCAGATTGAAGGAGATTAAAGAGACATGACAGGTAAATGCAATGCACGATCCTGTGCAGGATCCTAGACCAGAAAAGAAAATGAGACATTGTTGGGTCCATTGGCAACATTAGGATGGGGTCTGTGGATTGGATGGTGGTGTTGACTCACGTTATTTCCCAATTTGGATGATTGTAATGAGGTTCTATAAGAGTGCGCCCTTGGGTTTGGGGAAATAGTCACTAGAATATTTAGGTGTGTCATGGCATCATGTCTGAAACCTGCTTTCAAGTAGTTCAGGAAAACTGTGTGTGTGTGTGTGTGTAGCATGGAACAATGTGTAAACTGTTAATAGTTGGAGGATTTGGGTGAAGAGGATACACAATTCTTCGTTCTATTTTTGCAAGCCTGAAATTATTTCTAAATAAATTATTTTTAAAAAATGAGAGAGAGCATGCGAGGGGAGGAATCGGACGCGGGAAGGATAGACCAGTGTGAATCAAATTGTGGTCTGCGGGCCAGCACTGTTCTATGAACTGTTTGCTACAGGTCTGATATGAGATAAGCATTTAGATATTGAGAGTAAGTTTTAGAAAGTTTCATAGCAATTTGATACTGCTGTGACGTGCAAGTGTGTGACCAGGGTACAGGCCAGAAGAATTAGTCCACAACAGATTGGAAAACAAAAACCCTGATTCTGCACTTACAGATAGTTTGGGAAGCACAGGTAGAGACAATTCTAAGTTTTGTTGTCAAGATCAGAAAATTAAGTTGCTTCCCTAGGATCACCGAGCAAGTAGCAATGTTGGGATTCCAACTTCAGTCTGACTGCAAAGCGTGTGCTTTTCCATCATACCGGTACTGGTGCTGCTGCATCCCTCTGCCTTGCTCCTTCCCTCCTGCCTCCCCATCCAAGCCTAGTCCCAGTCCTGCCCATTCTGCCTCCATAATCTCTGGGAGCTTCACCAGGTGTGCCTCTGCACAAATATTTACTACTGCTCGAGCTATTCATTTATTCTATTCCTTTGTTCAACAAATATTTTTGAGTTTGATACTGAACTGAGCTCTAGGGATATTGCAGTGAGCAAGACCTGGAGCTCACATTCTGGTGGCGAAGGCAGACATCAATCCAAAAATCACACAAGTAAATGTGAAATTACAACTGTGGTAAGTGCCATTCAGGAGAAGTTTATGGGGCTCTTTAAGCTTAATAATGGGACTTTGACCTACTTTGACCTGAGAAGTAATTTCTAAGTGGAGACGTGATAATGGGGAATCAGCAGGGGATGAGTGGTCCGGGCAGAGGACACTGCATGACCAAGTCCGGCTGGGGTTGGGTCCCAGGGTCCATGTGAGGCAGGAAAGAAGGCAGACAGTGGTGGCAGACAGTGGGGAGCAAGATGAGGCCAGAGAGATGAGCAGGGACCATGCAGGACCTCATAGGCCACAATATGGAGTTTGGTTTCTTCCTAAGAGCCATGGGGAGCGGTTTTGCAGAGAACCCCATGATCTGGGTTGTATTAAGCATGATCTTAATACAACCCAGCATGATCTGGGTTGTATTAAGAAAAGGTCTCTTTGATCAATATGTATGATATGGATTGTAGAGGTACAAGAATGGAGCAGGGAGACTAAAGAGGAAGCTTTCATTGTTGTCTAAATGAGATAGGATGGGGGCTCACTTGGGTATTCGATGTTGAGGTGGAGAAGAAGTGGGCATTAAAGCTGTTGGAAGAGAGAGGGTGGGGGTGGAAAGGTGGGCAGAAGTCAGGTTTTGAGCTTGGGTAAAAGGCTAGGTGGTGGGGTCAGTCCTTGAGATCCCAGAAAAGAGGGAAGAGCTGTGAGCTTGGAGGGACAATGGGTCATCTGGGTTTGGACTTGCTGAGCTTGAGGTGCCTGGGAAACAGTCATCTAAGCTCTTGGGTGTACAGGTCTAGAATTCAGGCTATGATGGTGACCTCTCTCTCAACTTACCACTGCCAGCCCCAAACACATGTGAGGATGAGATGAACTGGGGCAGGGGCATCAGAGAAGGTTTGATGGAGGAGGTGAGACGGGAGCTGGGCCTTGAATGACAGGTGTGGTCTGAGGAAGGAAGGGGGGTGGACACGACAGGTGAAGGACTGATATGAGCCCAGCATGGAGGTGGGAATTATGAGCCTAGCACGGAGGTGGGAATAAGCACGGTGCATGCCTGGGATAACAGGAATTGTGTGTGTATAAGTGTTTGAAGATGAGGCTGAATTGACCCAGAAAAGACCCAACAAAAGAACGTCTGCCCTCCTATGACTCTGTAGACTGTCCTGCCTCCTTTTGCTGCCCCTCTCATGCCTTCTGCCCAGGGCTGATGGAAGGAAGGCCCCGGGAGGATTTGCAGGCCTCCCAGCAGCAGAACCCCACCAGAGGCCCTTGGGGCATCCCCTTCCTCCACTCAGTAGCTCCACTTTTATCTGCTTTATATACTGAGCTTCCACAAAATATTTCTTTTGAAGAAAGGTTTACACATTGCATAAAGCTGGGAACAACCTGAATGTCCATCAATGAGGAGAATGGATAAATAAACCATGGATTATTCATACAGGGGACCCATAAGCAGCAGTGAAAATGAATGAAACAGAACTACTGCAATGAAGCTCACAAACATAATATTGAGTGAAAAAAAATAGATTGCAGAAAAGTACATAGAGGATGATGCTGCTTGGGTAAAGCTTAAAAACATATATAATATAAGAATACTGTTGGAGGATACATACAGCAGTAAAAGCATAAAAACGTGCATGAAAATGCTAAGCAGACAATTTGGGGTGGTGGTTATCTCTCAGGAGGGAGGAAAGCAGAGATGGGTCCAGGAATTTGGAGCACCTCAGAGGTCTCCCTGATGTTCTGCTGCTTAACCTGCATGCCAGACCCATGAGCATTTATTATGTGATTTACTGTATCTTCTGTAAGGTCAAGATCATTTTTGACAATAAGTTGTTTAGAGGGAAGAGTAGACTTAGGGGTCTGTCAGGCCTGGGTTTACATCACAGCTCCCTCTGCGCCTATGGGCAGGGAACTTCTTTAGATCTATAAAATGGACATAAAGAACTCTTCCCTCACGTTCGTTCTCTCTCTCTCTCTCTCTCTCTCTCTCTCTCTCTCTCTCTCTCTTTTTCTCTCTTTCTTCATATCTATCTCCCTTCCTTGCTCCATCCCTCCTTCCCTTGTTTCCTTTCTTCCTCCCTCCCTCCCTCCCTCCATGTCTCTTTCCCTTTCTTCTTTCCTTCAACAAATACTTATTGAATGTCTCCTGTTTGGAAGGTACTGTGCAAGGTACTGGGGATAAGTTCCCTGGTGAAACTTATGGTTTTGTGAAAGGGACAGGCATGAATCAAAAGGCTTCAGGAAATAAACAGGCTTCAGTGGCAGAGAATAATGGGGGACTCTGAGGGGTGGTCAGTGAAGGTATTTCTGAGGCAATCAAGGGGTTAGCTGGCCTTGGAGGCAGTGGGGAGAGAGGGGATGTGTCTGGAAGAGGGAACAGTGTGGACCAAGGTCCTGAGGTGGGAAGGCACGTAAGGAACGTGGCCTGTTGGAGTAAGTGAAGCTAGAGAGCCTCAGGCGAGGGGAGTGGGGCATGGCGCAAGAGGGGCAGTGGGGAATGGTGCCCGCAAGGAAACGCACCCTGCTTCCCCTTCCTGGGGCCATGGCTGGAGTGACAAGTGGATGTCTGAGGGCAGAAGGGAGCTGGAGCATCGGAGAGCCTCCAGAGAGCATCTGTGGTGGATTGGATTGTGGTTCCAATGCTTCACTTTCTTCCCAGCAGAAGGATTGTGTCCATTCTCTCTGCCCTAGTTCTTTGCAGTGCCCTCCCCCTCTGACTCTGACTTGCTCTGTGACTTGACTGTGGTGACTTGCTCTGGCTATTGGGATGTCTGCAGAGGTGCGACCAGCAGAGTCTTGCAACAGGAGCATGCCGGGCCTCGTCTGCTGATCCCCAGGGGAGGAGGGGGCAGAGCTGTGCCAGGCCACCCCAGCCAGGCCACCCCAGCGGAACCACAGATTTGAAAGCTATTAAATGCTTCTTGTTGTTTGCCACTGAGATTTTTCTGGCTGTCCCTGGAGACTGGACCTTTCCTGTCTCTCCTCAAACCCAGGGTTGCAGGAAGAGAGGTGGCTGGGCCGGAGCCCAGGGTTCTAGCCTTAGATTGGCAGAGGCTTCACTCTAAACACTGGGCAAGTCCTTTCTGATTTGGGACCTTGTGTCTTCCGTCCATATAATGAGAGGTTGGTCCCTGGTTGCTAGGGCTCTCGTGGCTTACAGTCACAGAGACTTGAGAGCTCAGTTTGTCCAAATATAACCATGTCCCTCCTCTGTGGTTCCCCATTGCCTTCAGAGAGAAGTCAAAGCTTCCTAGCCTGGCATTCAAGACCCTGCATGGCTGCCCACTGCCGACATCTGCACCTCTCGCCACCCACCCTTTGCTCCAGCCATGCCTTATGTTTCCAGTTTCTTTATCTCACTATGCCTGTTTAAGCCCCTGGGCCTTTGCACCAGCTGTTCCATCTATTTGCAATGCCCACCACTGCATTTCTCTGCTTGGTGAATTCCTATGTGTGGTATGTGGTTTGTTTTTAACTAACATTCACTGAGTTCTTACCTAGGCCAGGCACCTTGCTAAGTACTTTGAAGTGTGTTCTAACTTAGTCTTCTCAGCAACCCCACAAGGTAGGAAATATCATCATCTTCATTTTAAATATGTATACAGAGAAGTGAATTGACTGGCCTGCGGTTACACAGCCAGTAAGTGCTGAAGCCAGGACACAAATCTGAGAAGTCTGAGTCCCGGTCAACAGGGAAATATACAACAGATTTGAATCCGGGTCCCTCTGTTTCTGGAGCCTGTGTGCTTAGTCACTTCTTCATGCATCCTCTGCTTGCAGAATTCCTAGGCAAGCGCACAAACTATATTCATTCAATCCACAAGCATTTATTGAGTACCTGCTGGGACTGTGCACTGTGCCAAGCTCTTCATGAACAATCATTTAATCCACACATCAGTCCTGGAAAGTTGCCATTCTTATTGGTCCCGTTTGTAGATGAGGGCACCTCAGGCCAGGAAAGGTGCAATGACTGGCCTAAGGTCATGCAGCCAGTGAGTGGAGAAGTTGGGACACACCTAACCCTAACCCATGCCCAGAACCAAACTTGACCTCTTGGCCACGCTGCCTCTCATTTTGCCATAAGCTTCAAGATTCAGTTCAGGCACCACCTGCAGGATGACGAATGACTGAATCCCAGGGGTCGTGGCTCTGGCCTGTACGCCAGCCCCCCGCCCAGAGGCTTCAGATCTGACAGCCCAGGAGGCAAAATTGTCTGAACAGAAGCCAGGGGCCTGACAACGCTTCCGGCCGTCCCCCCTCCAGTTTTCAGCCCGAAGCACTGCCCTGACCCCCGCCCCACCTCAGCCCCACTCCTTGGGCTTCAGGCTCTGAATCCAAACAAACACAAAGTCAAATGACTTTCACTCTGTCCCTTCCAACTCAGTGATTTTGGAGGAAAATAAATACTGAAGCCACTGGCATGAATAGAAATTAATATAGAACCGTCTTAACTGCACAGGGATGTTTTTTAAAAAGAAAAAATTCTCAATTTAAAATCTCAACACAAATAGACTCTTATAAGGTCAAATGAAAGATAAATGCCTCCAGAAAGCAAAGAAGTCATCGTTTGGGCAGAATTTTCTCTCTCTCTCTCTCTCATTTCCTCAGCTTACCCCTCATCTGTCCCCCATCTACATTTCTCCCTGCCCTCCTCTGCTTGTGTTCTTCTGTGAGGCTTGCTCTCTTTCTGTCTCTGTGTGTTTTTGTGTCAGTCTCTCACTCTCAATTTAGTGGCAGACTTTCTACCTCAGGAGAGTCGTATATGACCTTGGCCAAGTAATTTTTCAGCCTGTGCTTCAGTTTTTCTAATCTGCACAATAGGAAGTATAATTACTCCTTGCAGGGAGATATCAAGCATAGCAGGACAGTCCATAAAGGAACATGATGCTTCTGCTCAGTGGTGGGGATGGATCTGCCCTTGTCCTTAGGCATCCCCCGTGCTCTGGGACTCAGGTCTGGTGGTGGGCAAAGATTAGGGGTAGACACCGTCTGGTCAAGTGATGCTAATGAACCAGCATGATGGTCTTTTGACCTTGGACTCTACTGTCAGTCTGATTTGGTCCAGAGTTGTCCTAAGAAGATGGTTCTGGTTAAAAAAAGGAGAAGCTGAGAGATATGTAAGGTCTGGTGTGTGGGAGGTGCTTCAAAGATGAGACGAGACTCACACTGAATAGGCAAACAGCTCCATGGCAAGCTTAAATTAAAGCCAGAGAGATTGTGATTAGCAGAAGGAAGAGTACCTTCACAACTGAAGGGGAATAAAGCCCTGGGAAAAACATTGGAATGGGAGGCACTAGGCTTTAATCTTTTTTAGGGCAGGGATCTCTTCCTTGTTCATCATTATATCCCCAGGGCACAACAGAGGGTCTGGCTCCATAAATGTTAGTGGAATGACCAACTTAAAGAGTGAGTGTATCTATTCCTGGAGTCCCCTAAGGTAAGACTAGACACCATTTACCCCAGGACCTGGAGCCTTACACGCAGCAGGTGCTCATCAACCATTGGCTGAATGTTGAAAATTTTGGCTATAGAGATTGCTGCTACAGCCCAGGCATCTCTTGAGAACCAAGTAGATCTGGGAGGGGAAGGGGACATCTCCAGGATGGAGCAGAAAAGGTGGGGTACCTGAATGATACTTTGCCAAGTAGCCTGTGCATCTCTGCCTGGTCAGTTTGAGGAATTCTGCTACACGTAGGCAGAGGATTAGAGTGAAAGAATCCCAGTAGCCCAATTATCATCTCCTTCCCAGAGGCACCAAGCCAGTAGACCAAGAGAGGAGAGGACTGGGAAAATGGAAAGAACATAACTAATAGCTTCTTGGCCCAGTACAAAGCACTTGACTGGGAGTCAGAAGTCCTGGATCATGAAGAAGTCAGAGAAGTCTATATCATGAGAAGAAGACCAGAAAACACCCAGAGACTTCTAACCTACAGGAACTGCTCTAGGAATGTATCACAGATTGGGTTCCTTAGGAAGCAGACTCTGAGATGGAGCTCACCATGCAGGATACTTATTAGGGAGTGATCTTGGCGTCAGCACCCGTGGATGACAAGGAAAGGAAGTGGGATTGGGTAGAGGGAAAAGTTGAGCTGTGGTTCAGTCTCAACTGGGGTTTCAGTCAACTCTATGTGTGGTCCTGAAGCTGGATGACCCTCCAGAGGTGTCCAGATGTGGGATGGGCCTTTACCCTGCCATGTCAATTAGTCATTGCCTTCAGACAGCCCTGGGAAGGGATGTTATGAGTGAAGCAGCTCTCTTCAGTGAGGCAATCCCTGCAAGGGGCTGGCAGCTGATGGGTTTCTGCCAATGACACTCCCAGTTGCTGGCAGACTAGGTCCTTTAGTCCTGAAGGGGGATCTAGGTAGGCATCACAGCATCCACCACCACATGCTACCCTCATTAACACTGATCCTTAATGCAGTCCTACAAACTAGTCATTATTATCCAGTTTCACAGATGAGAAAATTGGTACGGGAGAGTGTATCAAAATTGCCCCAAGCTGCATAACTAGTAACTACTTTAGGGCATGATACAAACCAGGTATTTCTTGGTTTTAACTACAACTCACTGCCTTAGGTTCTTTCATTCCCCACCTAACAATTCCCCTTGTTAACTCTGAAGACTTGACAAATTACCTTCTTTCCATGCAACTCAGCAACTCTGTCTATAAAATTAGGAGGCTAAACTATATCTGGGATTCTTAACCTGGGTTCTGTGCCATGAGACAGTAGCTAAATTTGGTTTGTATGAGGAAATTTGGGGGTTTATATATTTTTATGGGGAAAGGGTCTATGGGGTTATTCAGATACTCATAATGGTTTATGACTCCCAGGAAAAGTTGACATGTACCAGGCCAGATGGCTAAGGTTCTCTTCGGACGTGTTCTGTGATCCTGCATCCCTGCCCTTTAGCACCATGGACAGAGCCATGACCCAAAATCTACTCTGGTGCAGTCCCACCAACACTGACCCGAAGAGCAGATGATGGAATACCCCTTACTGCCCAGAATCAGTGAGAGAAGAAGTCAGAGTCTGCAGCAGCCACAGATGGCTTTACCTCCCCCTCCCTTTTTTTGTGAAAGAGACCCAAATGTTACAATTGTCCTCCTGGTGACATTTCCCCACATCCTGGGGGCCTCCTGTCCCTCTCCCCCCAACAGTGACAAAGAGGGTATCGAGCTGGGCAGTGGAGGACCCTGGTGACGGATTAGCACTGCCAACCACTGACACAAAACCATTTGGTGTGGGGAAATGATAGATGCTAACACTCATTTTAAACACAGGCAACTGAATTCTTGCAGACAGGCGCCACGGCTGGAATTTAGGGCACAGCTGCTAGGTTCAGATAAGGTGCAGAATCAGCCCAGCATACCGCGATGTTACTTAATAATGAAAATGCAGTGATTGATGCTGCTGTCTCGAGGATATAACCTCCCCATTTGGAGGTTTTCAGCTCCCAAATCATCCATTCCACCGTGTTTTTTTTTTTTTTTTCCTTTCTTTTTTTGGAAAGGCTGTGTGGAGGTGGGGTGGGGGTGGGAGTGGGGGGTGGCAACAGGAAGCTCATGATCTTAAGGAATTTGAAGAAGTTCAAAGAGCTTAGTTTGAAAGAATTCAATTCTGGCACACTCACCTGGCACAGCAAGTTCAACATGAAAGACTGGGTTAGACCAGTTACTTTCAATGTTTGTATGGTCAAGGGTTTCTTTTACTACCCCCCCCCCCCCACCCAATTGCTATGATGTCACAGAAAGCCAATCAGCATTTTTGATACAGAACTTTAATTCCCACCTCCCTCCTTCGTTCCAGGGAAGATGGGCCATTTATCTCTTGCCTCTTGGACAATGCCCCGCTGGAGAAAACTGAGATTCAGCATGTCCCAAACAGCTCACCTTCCTTCTGCTCAAACCTGCCTCTTTTTCTCAAACCTGCCTCTTTTTCTCATTTGGCAAGTGGCACTAGCCAAGGCAGATACCCGGCTATTACCCCAGACTCCTCCTTCTCCCTTATCTCCTATGTCCAGTCCCCCAAACCTGCTATTTTTATCTCTCAAATCACTCTCTTTTGAGTTTACCACTTCTCTTTATCCCCACAGCCTTAAAATAGGATCTCGTCCTCTCTCTTCAAAATAGCCTCCTGGGCTCCAGTCTTCCTCACCAACCATCTTCCACCAGAGTGATCTTCTTAAACAGAAATCTGCCATGTCACTTCTCTGCTTAAAACCAAACAGTGGCATCTACTTCCCTGTAAGATGAAGTCCATATCCTTACCCTAGCACCCAAAGCCTTTTAGGAACTGCTCCAAGTCTGTATCTGCTGCATATCTCTGGCCCCTCACTCTTTGCGGAGCCATGTGCATTACATGGCTCCTTGCCTTTGCACGTGCTATTCCTTTGTTTTGCAGCAACCCCCCACCCCCACCCCGCCCCATGCTTTGCCTACTTGGAAGGCTCTTAGTCATTCTTCAAGTCTCAAATGCTTTCTCCTTTGAAAAGCCTTCCTTAGCATCCTCCCCAACTCCTGACAATGTCAATTTCTCCTCGTTCTGTGCTATTACAGCTATAGTTAACCTGTATTATAATGATCGGTTGCCAGTCATTGCTGCACTTGCTAGAACTGGGTTCAAATCCCTGTTCCACCATTTATCAACCTTATGACTTTGACTTTGAGTGAGCTATGCATTCTCTCCAACCCGCAGTTTCTACCTCTGTAACATGGGGATAATAATAGAACATATCTTATGAGGTGGTTGTGAGAATTAAGTGATATAACAGATGTGAAACATCCAAAGATGTAAAGCATGGACCTTGGTACACAGTAGGTGCTTAATAAATGTTAATTCCCAAGTAGGGAAAGGTCATTAACCTACAGCCCATGGAAGACTTGGGAAGTGCATGTCCCAGGTCAGGTTCCTAGAAGCAGAGCCAGAGACAGGGATTCAGGTGTATGGGATTTATTGAGGAAGTGCTCTTAAGAAAAACCAGTAAGGCAGGGAGGAGAGTTGGAGATGGAATGGGAAGGGAACATGCAAGCATGTGGTCTCAGGTAGTCTAGCCTTGGCCTGATCCATAGGGGGATTTCCTCTGGGGCATAAATTGAATCACAGAGTTGTCCCTTCCTTGAGGCAGGGCAGTTGGCCTTTTGTACCCCCATTGTCAGACATGGCTGGCTGTGGTCTGCCCTGGGGTTGAGGAGAGAGGGTGGCTCCCGTCAGCTGGGAGTAATTCTTCAGAGAAGGACGCAGCTGTTGAGGAGGCAGTCAGCACTTACAGCAGCAGGGGAATGGGCGCACCCGCCTTGGGAAAGGGCTGGGGTGCCGACAGCGTCTACTAAGTGATGTGGGAGATACAGAGATATTACTGCCTTACAGGGGTGGAGAGGTTGTTCTACATGGGATGAAGGCAGAGTGCACACTTGTATGCCTCAAGTTGCCTTCATTCAGTATTTCTTGTGTTCTTTCAAAAGTTATTTACTGAGTGATGGGAATTGAATTACGTCCCCCACAAAAGGCATGCTCAGGTCCCAACCCCTGGTCCTGTGGGTGTGAACCCATTTGTAAATAGGATCTTTGCAGTTGTTATTAGTTAAAGTGTGCCCACACTGAGTGTGGGCTTATTCCAATAAGGCTAACATCCTTATAAGAAAAGGAAATTGGGCATGGAAAGAGAAGCCAGGGAGAGCCGCCAGAAGCTAGAAGTCAACAGAATCTGGGAAAGAAAGGAGAAGACGCTGCCATGTGCATTGACATGTGACAGAAAAGCTAAGAACCAGGGATCACTGGCAGCCAGCCCTAGAATGCCACAGTCTTCTCGGAGAAAACATTACCTTGCTGATGCCTCGATTTTGGACCCCTCCTAGCCTCCAACTCATGAGCCAATAAATTCCCATTGTTTAAGCTAATCCACTGTGTGGGATTTGTTTTAGCAGCTAGGAAACTAATACATTGAGCATCTAGTATGTCCTAGGTACTGTACTAGGACCTGGAGATACACTGAAGAGAAAAGAACGTACTCTTAGGACCTCATAGTATACCGGGGGTAGTAAATGTTTATCAAAAAATTGCACCAAAAGACAAAGGGCTCTGAATGGAGGGACTTGGTTCTGTGAGGGTAAATAGCAGAGGGATCCAGGTCAGCCTGGAAGATTAAGGAAGGCTTCCTGCAAAAAGAAACTTTTGAGTGAAAGTCTGAAATTTAAGAGTTTACCAGTGAAACCGGGAGTCATAATTGGGGGGGGGGGTTGATGGGTGGCTCCCTTCCTACTTCTTTCTTGAAGTCCTGCTGAAACAAGATGCAGTCGCATCATCTTAGAGCTGTCATCAGTCATTTACTTTTTTAAAAAATCATATTTTTTATTGTAGAATATAACATATATACATAGAAGTATGATTTAACCAGTAGTTAGAGAGCAAATTTCAGAGAATGTTATGGGTTACAGTTCCACAGTTTCAGTTATTTCCTTATTGTGAAATATAACGTATATACAAAAAGGTAGTATCTTTCAAAGTATGATTTAACAAGTAGTTATACAGGAAATTTCCAAAAATGTTATGAATTACAGTACCATAGTTTCAATTATTTCCTTATTGTGAATGTAACATATATACAAAAAGGTGATAACTTTCAAATTACAATTTGACAAGCAGCTATAGAACAAATTTCAAAGGATGCTATGGGTTACAGTTCCACCATTTCAATTCTTTCCTTCTAGCTATTCTAATACTCTAGCAACTAAGAAGAAGGAAATTACATACAGATTCAGTATTCATAATCCTTTGTTAAATTCCATCTTGTCTGTTACTACCCCTTCCTTTGGCTTAATCACTTTCCCAGTCTTCAGGGATGTCTAGGCAGTGACCATGCTAAGTTGTTCATGTTGAAAAAGGGTGTTGACATTATGGGAAAAGGGGACACATCTGGTTGATGTTCTTGAAGAGGCTGTTACCTCTGGGTTTTGAGACTTAGCTTGCATAGGAGTTCTCTGGAGGATTTAAGTTTCTGAAGAATAAACTTAGTGAGTGAAACTTTTATATAATCTCAGATAGGGATCCGGTAGAAAAGTTTTCAGGACTACTGTTGACTTGGGCTTATCATATTGTGGTCATTTGGCATATCTAGCTGAACCTTGCATAGGAGTAACTTCCAGGACAGCTTCTTGACTCGATTTGAATTCTCTTACCCACTGAAACCTTATTTTATTTCCTTTCTTTTTCCCCCTTTTAGTCAAAAAAGCATCCTCAATCCCTCAATGCCAGGTCAGGCTCATTCCTGGAATCTATGTCCCGTGTCTCCAGGAAGACTCATTCATCTGGGGGGTCCTGTCCCACGTCAGTGGGAGGGTGATGGGTTTATATGCCGAGTTAGGCTTAGAGAAAGAAAGTACACATCTGAGCAACAAAAGAGGTTCTCTGGAGCTGACTCCTAGGCATAATTATAGGTGGGCTTAGTCTCCCTTTTACAACCATAAGTTTCACCAAAGCAACCCTCATGATTGAGGGCTTGACTTATTAAGTAGGGACATCCTAAATTCACATAGCATATTTTCTGTCCATGATAATCCATCAGTATCTCACATTATCATCACTTAGTTGTATGATCCTCATCACTCTCCATTTTAAACAATTCCCATAACCCAAAACACCTCGTAGCTTTTTTCAGCCCTTAATTATTTGTCCCTAGTATTTGTGTGGCACTAGTATGGTATTCCTATTAATTATAGTCCCTAGTATGCAATAGGTAGATTTTTCCCATATACTGTTCTGTTGTCAACTCTCTGTACTAGTGTTATACCTTAGAAGTGTATCATGCAAGCACCTATCTATATTTATAGTGCTGATTTGTGGGATACCTACCTTTAAACAACCCCTTTCAATCCCATTTGCCTTCAATACAACTCTGATATTTATAATCGTTAACAACAATCATCACCCCTATCCATTCCCATACCTTTGAATTCACCATCGTTAACATATCTGAACATATTAGATTATCATTCCCCCTCACTAGCTTCTGTCTATCACTAGGTCCCCAATATTCTACATTATAAGGCATTGATTTTACATTGTTCAGGAATCATTTACATTTGCGTATTAATGAGGCTTTAATTCTTTTCTGAGAATAGCTTTTTAAAGGGGAATAAGGAAAGAGCTTAGGGTATTGAATGCTTTGGAGAAGAGCCCAAAAACTGCAAAAAAAGGGGAGTTGGGCAGAAAAGGAAGAAGGCAAGGGCCTTGAGACAGACTTGCTGATTTTACATCTTTTGCAGCAGCTGCCCTCCTCCCCATGCCCACCTCCTCCCCGTGGCCTCTCTCCCTCCTTCTCACAGGCTTCGGAAGCTGGTGGGAAGAGGCTAGGCTTGGAGCCCCCCGTGTCCAGGGCCTGCCTTTCCTGAAGTCAGAGGGGGCAGCTGCCTATGCACCATGATATAAAATCTTCTTCTGTGTCCAACTCTGTCACTAACATGCCAAAGGTCACTGCCTGGAATTCCCACTATTAGCACCTCATAGCCTGGGCTGGGAGTCCCAGGAGCTCAGTTCTTTTCCTGGCTCTCTTCCTCTGACCTGGGCATGTCTCTTCCCTTCTCTGTATTCAGGGAGGGGCTTGGGTTCAACTCCTCTGAGGTCCTTCCAGCCCTAGCTGTTGATGTGTTGCCCTCCTGAGGTTATGAACTCCAGGTGGGATGTGGTTTCCCCAGGGAGGCTGGGGGATGTCTGGTCTCCTGGAGCCAGGACCCTCTGGCAGGTAGAGGCTGTGGCCCAAGAGTAGGGAGGGAAAAGGGCACTGGAAGAGGCCCCCTGCCCCTTGTAGTCCTTTAAATGCTGCCCAAATGACTCCTGCTCCCCAGATTGCTGCCTGAGGCTGTCAGACACGCGTCAAGGTCAGGGGTGTACATCTGCCCCAGACACAGCAATAATGGCTTCTAATGGACTGTAAACAGGTGAAGTTTGCTGCAAAGACGCTGCTGCTGCTGCTGCAGGAACAATAAAAGCTCCTTTCTCCTTAACCCTTGCCTGGATTTCAATCGGGCCAGAAATGCACTGTTTCCAAACAGAGCTTTTACACTTTCTCTAAAGCACTTTCTTACTGGTGTCTCACCTGCCTTAACAACAGACCAAGAAGGAGAATGTTATTATGCCCATTTTATAGATGGGAAAACTGAGGCCAAGAGGGGAAAGAGATTTGCACGAGGTCTCAGAGCCAGGATGTGGCAGAGCCAGAACTAGAACTTAAGGTTTGTCTGGCCTCACAGCCACACCACTAACCACTGCCTACCCTGTCTGCAGCCCACTATTTGCACTGGACTTTGCTAACTGCCACAAGAGAGATAAAAAGTGACCTCAGAGTCCCAAGGTCTAGAGAGAAAAGTGAAGGCCTTTGAATCAGACTGACATGAGCTCAAATCCTGGACCTTTGACTTGCTGTGTGACCTTGGGCCCATCGGTTAACCTCTCCTGGGCTCCACTTTCCTTATTTCTAAAATGGTGCAATAAGATGGTTGTAAGGGTTGAAAGAAATTATGTGCATGGAATTTTTGGCACACAGGTCTCAATAAAAAAGGTCAGTTCCCTCTCCCACCACCTCCTCACCTTGAGTAAGACTGACCTGTCAGAGGCTTCCTAGACGAGTGACCCTAGCACTGGGGCTACCAGGTGAAGAGCAGTGACCCAGGCCCCAAAGCCCACCCTTCCTCTGGAAACCCTCAGGGACGTTGTTCCCAAGGTCATCATGGGCCAGGCAGGCAGAGAGCAGCCCCCGCCCGCAGCCCTGGCTGGAGAATGGGAGTGAAGACAGTGAGGGCCATAAATAAGGCCAACAAGAGGCAGTAACGTGGGCCTGTGCGGTGCCGGCCATTTCCCGTCACGCTGCGACTTTTAGTGCTGCCACCGTCATGGCCAGCCAAGGCTGCGGGGGGAGGGCGGACAGCTCCTCTGGTGGGCTGTTTTTTCTGGGCCTGTTAGATGGCAGGCACCCCGGCAGGAGGAAGGGGAGTGAGGTGGGGGTTGACGGAGGAGGGAGTGGGACCCCACCCCCCAGGCCTCACCACCCGGCTGCTCTCCCACCCTCCCTCTCACTGCTGCCCTTCTCTCCCCAAACAGAGATCTTTCTCCTCTTGGACCAACTTCCCCCAGTGGACCCTGAAGAAGGACCTTTGTCCCTTATTGTGGACACATACCTTCAGCTCCCTCTCTATAGATCCCTTTCCACAGCCACGTCAGGCTCACATTCATTTTCTCATCCCCGTCCCCACTTTATTTCCCTCCATGGACCTTTCCACTATCTGACATAGTTGATGCTTTTTATTCTTTCATTTGTTTATTGTCTGTTTCTCCCAGCACACTATCTCCCCACTCTAGACTCCCCAAGGGCAGGGATTTTGTCTGTTTTGTTTACTGCTCTGATCCCAGCTCCTAGAACAGAGCCCAGCACATAGTGGGTGCTCAGTAGAGTGCTGAATGTGTTTGTCCCTTCAACCCCTCTCAGTCATCTCATGCTAAGTCATTCATTCAGAAAACACGTACGCTAATAAATGAACCCACTGGTTCTAGGCACTGTGCATACCGCAGAGGAGTTTTGATGACTGACCCTGCCATCCCCGGGCCAGCTTGGTGTGTGACCTTGAGAAGGTTTCCTCGATCTCTGAGCCTCTGTTTCTTCATCTGGAAAATGGGGATAGTCAAAGGAGTGGTAAGGAGTCAATGAGAGGCTTTAAAGCCCAAGCCCTTAGCAAAGCTCCAGGCGCTAGGGGTATTGATTTCTGATCACAGCTACAACAGGGCCCAGAATGAAAGCATATGCTCTGATGGAGGATGAAAGCCCATGCTGAGAGCCTGCAGGGGAAGACGAGGGGTGCAGTCCCAGAGAAGCATCCAGGAGCCCAGGGTTCCTGGTGGAGGAAACAGTAGGAGCAAAGGTGCAGAGGTGTGGGAGGAGCTGCAGGCTCCTGCGGTGCAGGGCTGTTCAGGGTGGGAAACAAGAAGGGAGAGGAGGTGAAGTGAGATCAGGGGATCATTGAATGCTGAGGAGAGGAATTTGGCCCGTGTCCCACAGGTGTGGGAGCTACCAAAGGGCTTAAGGAGGTTGGGGGGCATGGCTATCTGGGCTTTAAAATGTTTGTCTGAGGTGGCCTGCATGGGGGGACAGGAGGCAGACAGGGCTGCCAAAGGGGCCACCTGGAAGGGAAAGGGAGAGAAAGCTCAGGGCCTGTGTCTCCTGCCCATTCCTGAACTCTCTGTCCCTCAAATGCCCCAACCAGCCACCCCAGCCTGATGGGTGAAAATCCCTGCTCTCCCACCTACCAGCAGTGTGGCCTTCATCAAGTCACTTCACCTTCGAGGTTTGCTCCTTTATCTGAAAAATGGGGAAGGCTGTGAGTCCCTACTCTGTATCAGGCCCTGCCACTCACGGAGGAGTAAATACCTCCCAGCCCTGGGGAATTATGAGAATTCCAAGTGAAGCTTCCAGCACAATCCTGTTTCACAGTAGGGGCTCATTTGCGATCTTCGCCCCTTTCTTCTCCTTCCTTAGCACTCTGCAGAAGTCTGCTCTGTCTTCCATGGTCTGCTGTCTTCCACTGTCTGCTCTGGAATATCTGGCCGACAAGAGTAGACCTTGTCATATACACAGTACTTGACAGTTTACACAGCACCTTTGACTTCATTTATCCAAAGGAGAGTAGGAGGTATGGGCTCCATTGTATAGAAGATAGGTTCAGAGAGGTTAAGCAACTCTCCTTAGGTCACACAGGATTTGAATTTAGAGCCCAAAGTCCTTCCCCTCCAATCTTGCCACCTTGCCAAGCATGTGAATTTCCTAGAGACAATGTGCATCTTCCACGACTCAATCCTCCACATCACCTTTTTTCCCAAGCATGTGTGTGAACAAGCAGGAGGTGCCACCAGGACTCATCTGGAATTCACTGATACTTACTACATGCCAAGTTCGTCACATTCCTTCTCCCTCATCTTTATGACGGACTCTGTGAGCTGGGAATCAGGATCTCCATTTTAAGATGCAGAAACCAAGGCTCAGAGACATGCAGGGTCATGTGCAGGATGAGGCAGCTCCTGAGGGGCAGAGCTGAGATTCAAGCCCCCAGCTGCTGAATCCATGGGCCAAGCTCCCCCTCCGTGGGAGGCTGGTGGTCTGGCTAACTGGGATGCCATGGTCAGTGGGGGATGGAAAGCAGGGCAGGACAGGCTGTGTACACAGGCCTTGTCCAGGTGAGGTCTCTGGCTGGGGTCAGGGGCTAGCCTGGCCCATTGTTCTTGGATCACGGCCCAGCTGTTTTTTCTCCTCTGTTTCTGGAGCCCCTCCCCATCAGGCTTCCTCAACCTTCCTTTGACTTCTTGAAGCTCAGGAGGGCCCTCTGGGCAGTGGAGAGGCGCTTACTATTCCACTTCTAGGCCCTTCCCAGGAACTCTGGAGTGGGATTTGGGAGCCGAGTCCTGGCAGGAGCCAGAGATCGCCTGGCAGCCACAGACTCAGTAAATCTTTCTCTCATTTCTGACCCAAACCTCCCTCTACTACAGAATTGGCCCTACTGACTCTTTGCAGGGCTAAGGGAGCAGGAAACGTCTAATTCAGGTGGACTTGAGTTCAATCCCACCCTCATCACCCCTTTCCCAGGAGCTTTTGGAGAAGCCACTTTACCTCTCTGAGTCCTCATTTCCTACTCAACTGTTACATGGAGCTAATCCTTGCTAAGATGATACCATCCCCATTTTACATATTGGGAAACTGAGGTTCTGAGAAAAGAATTAAATTGATGGAATTAGCAAGTCTGGATCCAGAGTCTGAGATGCTCTAAACTCTTATCCTGGAACTAAAGATAGTAGAAACCTCATGGCCTGTGGAGTTGGACCAACCTGTGTTGTCATCCCACCTTCACTGAAATTTACTACGTTTGTGGTCAAGGACAAGCCACTTTCCCTCTCTATTAAATCTCAGCTTCCTCACCTATAAATTGTGTATTGTTACAAAATAATGAGATTTCAAACAATAACTAGGGTGAAAATGCCTAGTGCCATCGTAGGTGCACACTAAAAGCAGCTCCAGCTACTGTTTCCTCTTACTAGAGGGTGAGTCTAACCCTCAACCCCCATGAGAGGTGCTGAGGTTGGTGTGGCTGTTCAGGGGCCCTCAAATCATGCTAGGAGGGCTCCCAGCTTCACCCCTACACAGGCCAGCAACCTGCAGTAGGGTTCAGCTTAGGAGTGGTCGAAAGGAGGAGACCAGCTAAGGGAGAAGAAGGCCTTAGAGCCCCAGACAAGAGAGAGTTTGGGAGATGTTGACTGTCAACCACCAGGGCCCCAAGCCTAGGACTGGGCTCCAAGGAAAGTCAACTCTAGAGGGTTTGGGCCTCTGAAGGGAAGCTTGCTGGGGCTCAGGTCTAGGGAGAAAGGAAAGGACATGGTCAACAGGATGGGGATAAAGGTGGTGGCCTGTTACCTGGAACACAGCGTGAGAGCCCTGGCTGGGCAGAAATGATGCTTAGGACCCTGAGACTAGGACAATGTAAACAGCATGGGTAAATAGGATAAAATGGCATAGAATCATGCACACTCATACCCACACACACACGTACAAGTAAGATTGGTGGATTGTATCAATGTCAATATCCTAGTAGTGAAAGTGTTTTGCAAGATGTTACTATTGGGAGATACTGGGAAAAGGGTACCTGGGATCTCTGTATTATTTCTTACAACTGCATTTGACTGTACAAGTTTCTCAAAATAAAGAGTTTAATTAAAGCTCTAGAGTCCTGGGCTCAAATCTCAGCTCTGCTCCTTACTCACTTCATGACCTTGGGCAAGTCACTTCATCCCTTTGACTCTCAGTTTCCTTATTTGTAAAATGGAGATAAAATACAAACCATGTATAAGTGAAAGGCAATAGTATATGCCATATCCAAACTGGTGGCATGCAGCCAAAGTAGTATTCAGAAGGAAATTTATAGCCTTTAATGCATTAGTTAGAAAATGAGATTGATTAAAAATAACTAAATTTTCCAATCAGGATACTAGAAATGTGACAAAGCAAATCCAAAGAAAATAGTAGGAAGGAATTTTAAAAGATAAGAAGCAAGAATTGATGAATCAGAAAATGAAATGGAGATAATAATCCATACAATGCAGTGTTTTAGCAAGAATTAAACATGATAATATACTTGCTTATTCACTCAAGAAAAACTGTAGTAAGCACATATGATATTCCAGGCACTCTGCTAAGTACTAGTGGTATAATGGTGAGCAAAACACAGCTCTGCCTTGTCAGAGTTTTAAGTCTAGTGAGAAGAGCAGATGAACAGATGAGTACAATGTTCAGTGAAATCAGTGAAGTTTAAAGGAAAGGGGCCTCTGGGAATCCAGAGGAGGGGCACTAACCCGGAGCAGGGAAAGTCCCCAAGAGGGAAATTTAAACGTGAAGGGTGAATGGCGTTGTTCTAAGAGTGTTCCTGGAAATGGAAACAGCACATGCCATTGTCTGAAGCAAGAGAAGCTGTGTCACATTGGAGGAAATCCAAGAGTTCCTAATATTTGTTGAGTATTTACAACAACCCTATGAGGTGGGTACTATTATCATCTCCATTTTATAGCAGAGGGAAATGAAGCTCAGAGAGGTTACTTAACTTGCCCCAGATCCCTCAGCGAGTAAGTGGTAAGGTTAGAACCGAACCCAGGTGACTTAGCCTCGGTGTCCGAAAACACTAAGGATGAAGGAAAGCTGACATGCTTTATGGCAAAGTGCAATCCTGGGGCATCAAGAATTCGGGGGAAAGGGAGGTGAGGCACAGAAGGAGGGAAAGCAAATACAAGGTGATGAGTTTCTGAGCTGGCCATGATTTTACAAGCTGACACAGCATGTACTGGGCCCCATGGGTTGTCATGGACAGGCCATGCAGAACTGCCATTCTCTGGAACAGTCCATTTATCTGCAGCTCCTTCCTATCTTGCGACTGTCAGTGTTCCCAATTTGCTCCATGGGGTGCTGTTACATGGCCCATCTGGTAGCCACTGGGGAAGCCAGATCCCAGGCCCTAAGCATGATGCTTTATCTGCATGCAAAGGTGGCAGAAAGAGCCAGAGCCTCCCTCAGATCGGGTTGGACCTGGATGTCAGCTGCTGCAGCTTTGCAGACTTGGTGGAAGTTATACTGAAGGCCACTTCTCACCCAGGGAGACTGAGGCAGCCAGGTTAGATAATGAGGCAAAAGCAAAGACTATGCTTTCCACTGACCAAGAGAAGGCAGGTGGGATGGAGTCAGCCTGGAAAGATGCATAAACTCATCCATGCACCAGGTCTGTCTGGTTCCAGAACTTACACTTAAGTGGCCAGAGCTGAGGCTGGATAGGCAGGCAGGAGCCAAAGTCTAAAGTCCTTACAGGCTGGCTGGGGAAATGGGGCTTTGTCTGCAGGGCAATGGGGAGCCATGGGAGGATTCTCAACCCCTGGCAGGATGGCCAGCACCAAGAGTGACTCAAGAAAAGCTAGATCCCACTGGCAGGAGTAGTTTAGTGACCTGCAGATGGCAGGGAGTGGGGGCTGTCCTGCAGATGGCAGGGAGTGAGGGCTGTCCTCCTGCCACCCCCTCTTAGATTCCGCCCCCCCCCCCAGGTCCAGGAAACAGCAGCTGGGTGCTGGCTTTATGCCTGCAGCACACATCCTTCAGTGTGACATTGGAACATTGCTGGGGGAGTGGAGGGTGACGGAGTGCCATCCCGGGTGGTAATGGCTCCAGCGCTGGGAGGAAAATGACATAAATAATATCCCATTAGAGGTGCTGAGCTGCTCTGCTGAGTGCCTTATTTCGCTGGCAACATTATGGGCTTCATAAACAGACTCATTTATTTTCCAGTCCTTGCTCTAGCTAAGGTGGGTGTGAGGTGCCAGGGAAGGTGATTGGGAGCTGCAGAGGCGGTGAGAGACAGGAACTGCAGGAGCCACTCCTTGCACTGGCTGCTGAGGCCCACCACAGTCCTCCCCTCCATGACTCAGCTCTCAGTCCTTCCCGACTGGATCACCCAGACCCCTGCCCTATTTCCCCCTCCAGACTTTTGCCTGTGCTCCCCTCATCCACATAGAATGCTCCCCCTAGCTCAGTCCTTAGAAACCATACTACTTCTTCCAAGGCCTAATTCAAGTGCTTCCTTCTCTATAAAGCCTTAACTCCCCATTTGCTTGTGACCTCACGTCTCTTTTAGCACTTGGCGAGGCAGCCTGGCATACCGGAAGGAGCTCTGGTGACCAACAGATCTGGATTCATATGCTGACTGCCACTTACAAGCCTGGTGATCTTGGGTAAGTCCTCTCACATCTCCAGGCCTCTGTTTCTTCTTGTGAAAGGTGGTGATAATTACGTCTTACAGACTTATTGTGACAAATATCTTATAGGCTTATTTGGAACACAGTAGCTTTCCATATATATTTGCTCTCCCTATCCTCTTTGTTTTGTACATAGATATTTGGTTTCTCCTCTCCCCAATGAGATAATTTATTTTCCTCTGTCCCTCCTGGACTCTAGTCTTGTGCCATGTACAAAGCAGGTGTTCAGGGCAGGTTGGAAGCTGTAGCCAGAGGTGCTCTGGGCCAGGTATGTGGGGCACTGGGTCTTGTCCCAGCTTGAACATTGATGAGCTGTGTGACCTTGGGCAAGTCCCTTTCCCCTCACAGGTCCTCTCTTCCTCCAAGTATAAAGCAAAAGGTTAAACAAAACGGGCACGTGTGGTCACTTTCATCCCCTACTCCCCAGATTCCAGGCCAGTACCTCATCCCTCTACCTGCCGAGAGATGGGCTCTGGCTTTGGGGTCAGAGAAGGTCAGGCTAGGCTCTTGCTCTGCTGTGTAGCCTTGGGCTAGCACAAAACATCTCTGGGTCTCAGATTCTTTTTCTGCAAAATAGGGACAGTAGAGCCCTCTCTACAGGGCTGGTGTGATAGTTTAGTGGAGTCACTAATCCAATGGCATTTACTGAGCACCTGTTATGTGTCAGGCACTGTTCAAGGTACTGGGGATATAGTGGTGCGCAAGACAGACCATGATTCCTTCACCCCAACAGAGCTCCTATTTTAGTGGGGGAGAAAGACAAAAGGAACCATCACAAAAATAAGTGTATGATTTGCAACTGTGATATGTGTTATGAAGAAAAACAAGATGGAACCAGGAGGACCTGACCTAGTTCTCCTAGTTAGGAGGTGAAGCATGAGGTGAGGTCTTGTTCTGGTTATTGCTGCGTAACAAATCACCCCAAAATCTGGTGGCTTAAAACATCAATGCTTACTCTTGCTTGTGGTTTCTGTGGAGAGGGAATTCAGGAAGGGCTCTGCATGAGGTTCTGAATCGAGGTCTCTCGTGGGGTTCCAGCAGATGGGGGCTGGGACTGAGCAGCTAGGGGCTGGCTGGGCATCGCTTTCTCCCTCTTCAAGTCGTCTCAGGGCTTCTCCATGTGGTCTCTCTGCCCAGGCTAGCTTGGGCTTCCTCGTAGCATGGCATCCTCAGCACAGTCAGGCTATGTATGTAGTGGCTCAGGGCTCCAGAGCCCATGTTCTTCTTTATTATTATTAGAGAATTTGTAGGTTTATAGAAAAATCAAGCCTGAAATTCAGAGTTACCATATACCACCCTATTATTAACACTTTGCATTAGTATGGTACATTTGTTACAATTCATGAAAGAACATTTTTATAATTGTACCATTAACTGTAGTTCATGGTTTACATTAGGGTTCACTGTGTTATACAGTACTATGTTTTTTAAAAAATTTTTATTCTACTAACATATATGCAACCCCAAATTTCCCCTTTTAACCACATTCAAATATATAATTCAGTACTGTTAGGTTCACAGTGTTGTGCTACCTTCACCACCATCCATACCAAAACTTTTTCATCACCCCAAATAAAAACTCTGTACAATTTAAGCATTAACTCCCCATTCTCTACCCCTACCCTGGCCCCTGGTAGCATATATTCTAGTTTCTGACCCTATGCATTTGCTTATTCTGATTATTTCGTATCCGTGAAATCATACAATATTTGTCCTTTTCTCTTTGGCTTATTTCACTCAACACAATATATTAAAGGTTCATCCGTGTTGTCTTTTATATCAAAACTTCATTTCTCTTTATGGCAGAATAATATTCCGTTGTATATATGTATATATACATTTTGTTTATCCATTCATTGGTTGATGGACACTTGGGATACTTCTATCTTTTGGCAACTCAGTAATGCCTTTATGAACACTGGTGTGAATATCAGAAACAGTGTTCTTGACCTTACTCTGGCAGTGTCCCAGTGTCACTTCCACTGACCCTATCAGTTACAAGCAAGTCATAAGCACACTCCAAATCAAGGGGAGGAGGCAGAGGCTCCCCCTCGCCATGGAGGGTAACCAAGGTGTATTTTATGAAGAAGATGTAGATGTTCTTTATAAATATTGTTGTGACTATCTTGGGAAAAGACAATCTGCCATAGATCTGAAGGGTGAGAGGGAGATACATAGAAGAACAGAGGGAAGAGGGTTCCAGACAGAGGGACAGCAGGCGCAAATGCCCTGGGGTGGGGGAAGGTATCTGGCCTGGTACTAAGGAGGCACACAGGTACACAGCGGCAAACAAAACAAATATCCATGCCCTGTTGAAGCTTACATCCTAGTGGGAGGGATGGACAATAAATAAATACCCAGATAAATAAACCCCATAATTATAGATTGTAATAAGTGCTGGGAAGGAAGTAAACAGGCTGTTGTGATGGAGATTGTGGACCGCGGTATCATTTCCGGTTGGGAAGGCTTCTCTGAGGAGGTGGCAGTTGAGCTGAGCTCTAGGAATGAGAAGGACTTGGCCCATCATGAAAAGAACTGGGGAAAGAGATTTCCCGTTAGAGGGCACAGCATATGCAAAAACCAAGAGGTGGGAAAGGGCTTGGCAGTGTGGCTGGAACTTGGTGAGCAAGCTAGCAAGCAGGTCTGACCTGATGTTAGGGAGGGAGAGGCCAGATTTTGCAGGGCCCTGGCAAGGAATTTGGATTTATTTCCAAGTGTGATATGGAGCCATTGGAGTTTTAGGTAGGGGAGAGATGCGATCTGATTTTGTAATCAAGATCTCTCTAGCTGCTGTATGGAGAATGGACTGCAGGGGGCAGGAGTGAACACGGGGAGCCCAAGAAGGAGGCTCTAGCAGTTGTCCGGGTAAGAGATGATGGTGGCCTGGACCAGGGTAGTGGCAGTGGAGACAGTGAGAAATGGACAGAATCAAGAGATTTGGAGATATGACTGATAAACTTGGTGATTGGACGTGGAACATGAGAAGAAGGAGAAAAAAAGATGACCCCCAGGTTTCTGACAAAGCTTAATCTCATTTCACAGCCCAGAGAGGTTAAGTAACTAGCCCACAGACACACAGCACATCTGTGGCACAACCAGGGACAGAAGTCAGGCTTCATGCTCAGAGTCTGGTGCCACCCTGAGCCAATCCTGAATCTGGGGATGCTGCTGCCACAGGGTCTTAGGTCTTCCTGTCTGTGTCTCCCCTGCCCTACCCCTTCCACAACTGCCCTTTCTCCTCTCAGGATGCTGGCGGCTATGGCTGGCACGGGCCCAGCAGGTGTGCTGCACCAAGCTGTCGGCGTGATGAACAGCCTCCCTTGGCCAAGCAGATAATGGTACATACACAGGTTGAGGGGGGCCCGTGTAGCCCATCCATCAGGCCCAGGAGCAGGCGGAGGGCTGGCACACCCTTGTGCCTGTTATCTGCCACAAATGTGTTTTTTCCCCTCCAAGGTTAACAGGAAGAGTGACAGCCAGACACGTGACCTCAGCAGGGCCGGTGCTCCTGGGAGCCAGACCGATGCTCCCTCCCGGCCTCCCACAGCCTCCGAAGGCCAGCCCTCCCCAGGTGCATGGCGCAGCTTCCGGGGTGTGGGGACACACAGGGCTACAGAACTGCAGGCTCTTTAAGCCTTGAGCACCGAATCTTTGAAACTGGAGGGACAAAAAGGGGAAACTGATGTTACCAGAGCCCAGAAGCTGGTGGGGCCTGGAGGGAGCTGGAGCCACAGAGGAATGATGGATATGCAGTTCCTGGAGACACCTCCTAAGCAGAGAGAGAAGTAGCTTGGCTTCTCCCTCCCTCTGCCCTCCAATCCCTATGTGCTATGATCAGGGGAGACAAATCAAAGAAGATGGGATCTGCCCTTAGGATTTTCAGAGCCTAGAGCATCATGTCACAGAGTATGTTCCTCAAGATACTGTCATGCAAGAAACTTCTTGGAAAAAAGTGTTCGTAGGTAAGTCAGATTTGGAAATGCTATATGCAAGAATCTCTCTCCTGCAGATCTGCCAGGCACATTACCACATGAAAGACAAGCACGGATAAAGGGGTCAAGAGCCCAGTTCCCTCAACTATCAAATGGGCATGGTAATAGTATCCAAATATCAACAGCTTCTGTTGGATGGTGAGATACTAGTACGGCTTTTAGGAAACGAGAAGAGCTCATCTCTTGTTTCACTTCAAAATGACCACATTTTGTGTAAATCTTGTCTGGGGTGGGTGGGCTGTAGAGTTCATTTCAGAGAGTTCTCTCTATAAACCGTGAGAGTTATTAAGTCATTCATTCAACAAATACTTAGGCAGCTTCCTCCATCCTGTGCTGCATGCCTGACCTTGGGGACACCCCAATTTCTCCAGCCTATAAAGAGATCATTCTGTTGTGGTGTAGAGGATCTAGATTTACCCTGTGTATTGTGGGAATCCAAAGAGAGGCTGCCTATTGACAATCTGGGAAGGCCTCCGGAGGAGGCAATGCCTGAGCTGAGTCAAAAAGGCGAATAGAAGCTAGCCAGTAGAGGGAGCCCCTATAGGCCTGGGCATTCTGAGGACCAGTTTGGTCTTGGCCCTGACTCCTTTGGGTCAGAGTTGACCTTAGGCCCTGGAGGAGGGCAAGTGTGAACAGAGATGCTCTAGTCCCCAGTAGTCACTTCTCCATTTTGGGGGAGAGATGGGGTTCCTGGAAGGAGCATCGGCTGGGAGTCAGATAGCCCTGGGAGCAAGCCCAGTCCCCCAGCCCACAGCCCACTAGCATGTGACCTTAACTCACGCCCCCTCTCTGAGCCTTACCATCCTCACTGGCAAATTGGGGATAGCAAAGTTTTCCCTACTGGGCTGATGTGAAGACCAAGGGAGACGATGGATGAGGAAGTGGTTTGTAAACTATTAAGTGCCTTGTAAACTATTGATTGCTATATAAACTGTAAAGCCCTGTGCACATGTGGTAGCTGCATGTCTTAGCTTAGTGCCCAGCTCGCAACAGGGGCACAAGGAATTGTAGAACCAAATTATTCTTCTGCTTTTTGAGCTCTATTTTCCTGGCTCTTGAAAGCCTCTGGGTCTTCCTGAGGGCTCTTATTAATATGCCAACACCTGAGAGGTGTTAATCCTCATTAGCTAATACCTTAGTTAGTGCTGGCACTTTCATTAGCAGTTACCACCTTTAGTTAGTAGCTAAATCTTTAACAGGATCATCTGACAGTCAGCTGAGAGAAGAACCTTTAAGAATGGGATCAGGAGGGGTTCCTGGTGATCTTGGAGTACCAGGGGGAGAGGGGAAGGGGGAGGGAGGGAGGGAGGAAGGAGGGAAGGAGATTGTCCAGGAGAATCCTTGACAGGGCTGTTTTGCCAAAGACCAATTCCACTGTTTCCCCGCTAGACCAAGGCTGGCAGACACCAGTGCCCTGGAGCCCCTCTGCCCCCTTCCCTAGCCAAGAGGCCTCAGGCAAACTACTTAACCAATCTGAGCCTCAATTTTCTCCTCCATTGGATGGGGCTTCTCAGCCTTACTCAACTACCTTTTGGGGGTCATTGTGAAGATTTAATGGGCTAATGTCATGTTTCTCAAATTAGCTACGTATTTATCGATGGTACCCAAATATTTTTCATTTTAATAGTGATGCATTTGTATCAGTCAGCTTAGATGAAGTTATGTCACAGTAACAAATGCCCCCCCTCCCCCCATCTCAGTGACTTTCAAAAATAAGGGCTTATTTTTTGCTCACCCTACATGGGCTTTTGTTCTGCTTCATGTTGCCATCATTCTGAGAATCAACCTGAAGGGGCAGCCCCTGCCTAGAACATCATGGTTTCATAGCAGAGATAAAAGAACAATGACAGAACCATATGATAGCTCTTAAAGCTTCCAGGCAGAAGTAGCACATTTCTGCTCACATTTCATTGGCCAAAGCAAGCCACATGGCTGAGCCTGATGGTGATGGGGAAGGAAGTATAATCCTTTTCAGGAAGGCATCTGATTAGAAGGGGCAGCAAGTGCTTTTGAATATAATACAATCTAAGAAAGTATTTATTTTAATAGGCACCAGAAAAATATATAACTATGCAAATATGAAAAACACATAGAATGATAAAGCAAATGGGGCAAAATGTATACAACTGATGATGATCTTTGTAACTTTTCTGCAAAATTTGAAATTATTTTTCAAATTAAAAGTTCCAAATACACACACACACACACACACACACACACACACACACACACACACATATCTCACATCTAGCCATGATGCCATGGATTGGCTGCTTGGGATGAGGCAAATGTAGAAAGAATAAAAAGAAACTGAGCTAATTTAAAGATGAAAAAATAATAGTACCTGAGTACCCGGTTATGACAACATTTGTGAAAGCAGGTCTTGACATGACAGATGTTTGGATAAGGTGTACGACATTGTTTACACTTCATTAGAGGGTCCTCTGGTTGGCAGCTCCCATCTTACTCATTCCATATGTACCTCGTTTTTGAGCACCTACTGGGTGCCAGGCCCCTGCCGAGCATGCAGCACACAGTAGGGGATGCCTTGCCACAGACACAAGCTGTCCCTCCAGCCTCTCACAGTCTAGTGGAGGTGTCACAACCGAAAACAACACAACGTGTACCCCAGGGAGCCCGGTTGCCAGCCAGAATTTTATTTGCATTGGGAGAGACTGGCTGCCTGGTGGCTCACCATGGGCAGGCAGTATGGGGAAAACCACCTCAGCATCCTGTGATTCTGGGTTTTTCAACAAGGAACGCGTGTGTCCTTGGGTCTAAATGATACTCTTGGGAGTGGGGAATGGGGAGAGGGGAGGCAGATAGGCAGAGTCAAAGTGTAAACACTGTACACCTCCTGGAATGCTTTTTGACACAAAGATTTGATGCCATGGGGCTAGAGAACATATTTTTTTTGTATATTAAAATCACAGAGGGACTCGAAAGGCACAAAAGAGAACTTTTTAGGATGATAAAAATCCTTTTTATCTTGATCATAGTGGTGGTTATGTGGGTGTACACATTTGTCAAAACTCATCAAAATGTACACTTAAAATGGGTACATTTTATTGTAAATAAGTCACACCTGGAAAAGTTGATCACCAAAAACAAAACCAAAAACAACAAACAGGGTGGAATGAAAATTATGACTTATTTTGGAGAGGCTCAGAGAGGGTGAGTAACTTGCCCAAGATCACCCAGCTACAGAAGGCAGGAGCAAGAAATAAGACACAGGTGTGCCTGACTCCAGAACTGACGCTATTAACCACAATTAGTACTTGCCCTTTATTTACCCACCTATACAAAAGTGACTTGTATTTTGAAAAGCAACATTAACAAACAGCACAACATCTATCCCAGGCATAAACATTTCAGAATTCTGAAGGAGTTAAGTGGCCCCAGAGTTCTTTCTCCTTCCTCTCCAGCCTCTTGACATACACAGATGCCCTTGTTCTTGGCCTCAGTTGACCTCTGGCCCCTCATAGGCCTCCCTGGAACCTTCCATGTTGTTTTGTGCTGATCCATCCTCCCTAACCCTCAGCCTCTCTCTCCTTTCTCCCTGGCCCTGGGGTCTGAGACTCTATCCTCTCTGTTGTATCCCAGCTAAACGTCCTCGTGTTGTCCCTGATATTTATTCTTCCACAGTTTGAGAGTCTTGGAAGGGCCCTTTGATCTAGGTGGGAAGCAAGGACCAAACAACAGGGTTTACCACTGTCCCCACTTTTTAGAAGAAACAAGGCCCAGAGAGGCATGAGGACCTGCCCAGGGTCACACAGTTTGCATGGGATAGAGCCTGAACCCACCCCGGTCTATCTTATTCCAGATCTCAGGATTCTTTCCCAGAAAGGGAGGAGGAGGCCAGGATGGGGGGGGGGGAGTCCCCTTCAAACTCCCCCTACTCCAGACCCAGCTCTGTTCTGTCAACGGCTGAGGAACCCCCAGTCCCTGAAGGGATGCGGCTGCCAGGGCCTCTTGCCGAGTGACTGCAGACCACATTTTTCTTAATCTAAATTGAAAACTGCTCAAGTAGAAAAATCATTTCTCTGCTTCATCTCAGAAAGGAAAAGAAGACGGGAGAAGGGAGGGGGCTGGTGGTGGCAGGGGAGTCGGGGAGGCAGAGGTAGCCAGAGAGGAAAGAGTGGTGGCTGTGGAGAGCAGGACCCTCCCTGCCCCATCTGGCCGCCCCAGCCCCAGAGCCCAAGGGGGTGGGTCTACCAGGCTGCTGCCCTCTCAGTCAGCAACCCCCCAGAACCCTGCTGCTCACCAGGCAGACCCTGGCCTGGGCTCTTGGGACACTAAAACACCACCAGGTGCAGCTCCTGTCCTCAGGGTGCTCCTGCTTTCCCCCCTCTCTCCCTCTCTTCCTCCTTCTTTCCTTCATTCTTCCCTTCAGTAAGTATTTATTGAAAACCTACCATGTGCCCGGCACTGTTCCAGATGCTTCAGATCTAAAAATGATCCTCGCCCTCCTGGAATGCACAGTGTAGTGGGGAAGACAGATTATTAAATAAATGGAGACTAACAAACTGAATTCAGCTCTGAAGGAAAATGTGAAGAGTGGGATGAGTGATTATTCTGTGGCAGGAGTGGGAAATGTGATTTAGGGTAGGCAGTTGGGGAGGGTCTCCTGGAGGAAGTGATATTTCAGCAAAGGCACAAAGGGTGGGTAGGAGTTTTCCAGGCCAAGGTAGGGGTGAGGTCACAGGTGGGATTGGGTGCCCTAAGAGCAGAAGGAAGTACTCTATAAGACAGATGCTGAAGCCAGGTTGATTGCCCCTAGCTAGCTGTGTGATCTTGGGCAAACATACTCATGTCTCTGTGCCTTGATTTCCTGATTTGTAAATATAGTGTTTTTGTGAGGATTAATTGGGTTAACATAAGGAGTGTCCTTAGAACAGTGCCTAAGCAAGCAAACCAAAAAGCCCCAACCTGGGCAAAGGCCCTGGGGCAGGGAACTGCAAGGTGAGTTATGGGAAAAAGGTCTGTGAACAAGCCTGATCACAGAGCAAACACAAATACAGTACAAACTGGAAACCCACGGGGTATCTGCAGAAAGGGCATAGGCTTAAAATCCTGCATCTGCCACATGATCACAGCAAGCATGTACTGGCACTTTATACCCCTCTCTTCCTGTAATATCCACAAACCTGGGTGGTAGCCATAGTTATCCCCAGTTTATGAATGAGAGGTCAAGTGACTAATGCAAGATCACACAGCTGGGGTTGAGTCCCGGTTTGGCTGACTTCAGAGCCTCAGTTCCTAACCATTGTGCTCTACTGCCTCAATTCTGAGACACAGCATCTGTGACTAGGTTTGATTATTTGTTGAGCACAACCTCTGTGTTGGGCCCTAGGCTATGCATGTCATACAGTATGCAGTTTATAAGATGCAGTCTAGGTATATTAGTGAGCATTTTCTGGAGAAACAGAACTGACAGGATATATACAAAAAATAACTTATTATAGAAATTGGCTCACGTGACCGTGGGGATTGGCAAGTAGGGATTCCCTAGGGCAGGCTGCAAGCTGGAAACTCCAACACAGGTGAAGTTGAATTCCCAGGAAAAGCTGACTGGCTGAAGTAGAAGCAGAAATTCTCCCTTTTGATTTCTGAAAGCCTCAATTCTGGCTTTTAAGACCTCCAACTGATTGGATGAAGAGTCTCCCCACATTGCTGAGGGCAATCTCCTTTGTTGATTGTAGATGCACTCAACTGTAATTGCAGTCAACTGATTATAGATGCAAATCCATCTGTGAAAAACCCTCACAGTAACAATCAGGCCAGGGCTTGCTTTACCAATAACTGGACATCATAACGTAGCCTAGCTGACACGTGAACTTAACTATCACAGTAGAGTAACCATATATTTTACCCAAACTGAGTCACTTTGGACAGTGAAAGGGCACTATTGATATTTATACCAGATCAACAGGTATCCCCTAGGTCTCCCCGAGCATAGGAAAAGATGATTAAGAGCGTGGAATCAGGCAGACCAGGCTGGCTGAGTAACCTGAGCAAGTCACTTGACTTCTCTGAGCCTCAGAGTCCCACATATAATATGGGAGTGATGATACCTCCTGGAGTTGTGAGGATTAAATGAGGTAATAGGCTGACAGGTGTTTAGCACAGCGCCTTCAGTAAATGCTAGATACTATTGTTGAATATGCAATCAACACAATTCCTGCTCTGTCTCTCTCCATCTGTCTCTATGCACTTACCCTGCTTCTCAGCTTTTTCTCTCCATCTCCCTACCCTGTTCAGGACCCAGTTCTAGTCTGATTCACGATATGTCCTTGGGCAGATCCCTCCAGGCCTCTGGTCCTGCTGTCCCCATCTGACCAGTCTGTGTTGACAAGGCTGCCGGGGTCCCCCCTCTCCTCCCCTCCTCCTTCTGCCCGCCTTCCTGCCCCAGCATCCATCCCTGGGCTCATTTTACAAGTCAGTTCCCTTTAATTAGCGGGGCTCTGAGCCTTTTCCCTTGCAAAATGGGAAACTACAGGTTCATCAAAATCTCATTAACCTCCGTTCCCCCAGTGGCCCCGTGGGGGGCGGGCCTCTCTTGAGCTGGGGGAGCCATCTCCCAGCCGGCCATGGTCCGGGGCTGGGGGTGGGGTGGGGGGACTGGTTTGTTGGTTCCAGACAACATTCTGGCCACAGCCTCCAGCCTTGCCAGCCCTGCTCGCCTGGGGGTCAGGGGAGAGGGGGTCTTCAGCACTTTAATTTGAAACTTGCCAGGGGACCGAGGGATGTTGGAGCAGAGGGGAACGGCTGTCTGCCGATGAATTAATACTTTGCTTGTAGCTGGCAATTTTCTCTGCTTTTATGTTGCCTGGCTGTTTCTTCTTCTTTTCATTATTTTCTTTCTTGGAGGGGTAACTGGTCCACTGCTGCCGCCTATCCGGGCCCTCATTTTTCATTCTGGGCCTTGTCTGGGCTCAGAGCAACCAGGGCTCACCTCCCGGCACTGCTCACGAAAGCTGCCACTCTGGGGGAACTTGAGAGCAGCGGGTTACCTGTGGGGGCTCTGGGGGCCCGGCACCAGCACCCGCTAAGTATGGGGCTTTGGGCAGGTTGCTTAGGCTCTATTCTGAGAGTAAAATGAGATAATGTATTTAGTACCTGGCAACCACTTTAGAAAAAACTTCTCCAGTTTCTAATGGTGTTAAACACACACTTATCATAAATCCCAACAATCCCCATCCTAAAATGTTTATCCAAGAGAAATGAAAACTTAAGTCCATCAAAGACCTGTATGCAGCTCTGTTCATATTCACCCCAGACTGGAAACAACCCAAATAAATGTCCATCAACTGGTGAATGGATAAACAAACTGTGATACATCCATACAATGGAATACGACTCAGCAAGAAAAAGAAGCAAACTGTTGATATCCACAGCCACATGGATGCATCAATCTCAAAAGCATGCTGCTGAGTGAAAGAGGCAGACTCAAAGGCTCAATTCTACATGGTACATTTATATGACGGTCTGGAGAAGGCCAAACTCTAATCAGTGGTTGCCGGGGGGCTGGGCTTCAGGGAGGGGATCAACAGCAAAGGGCCATGAGGCATCTTTTTGGGGGGATGGAAATGTTCCATATCTTGATAGGGGTGGTAGATATACTGGAGTGCACATGTCTGTAAAAACTCACCCAACAGCACACTTTAAAAGGGTGAATTTTATTATGTGGAAATTATACCTCAATAAACCTCACTTCAAAAAATAATGTTAGCTAATTTTTAAATTTATTTTTCCTTTTGATTGAGGTATGGTGCACGAATAGTATACTACACTGTAAAGTGACCAATCTTACACACACTTCTTGATGACTTGTACATTTTTTAATATACCACCCAGATCAAGATATGGCATATTTCCAGTCCCCCCCACCAACCCCGGCTCCCTCATGCCCCCTCCAAGACCACAACCCTCAAAGTTTACCACTTTGACTTCTATCATGCAGGCTACTTTTGCGAGATTTTGAATCTCATATAAATAAAATCATCCGGTATGTACTCTTTTCTGTTTGGCCATTAGCTAATTATTGAAGTCGTCTTCTATGAACACAAATAGGATTATGTCACTTCCTGCTTAAAAATCCTCCAGTGGCTGCCCATTATGCTGCCCACCAGGCTGTGTATGATCTGGCTCCGGCCACCCCCTGTCCCCACCTCGGACCTCCTCCCTGGCATGCTCTCACCAGCTGCCCAGGCCTCCCGCAGGAATTCACCCAGTCTTTCCTGCCACAGAGCCTTTGCATTCCCCACCTGGAACACTCCTGCAGGCCTGGCTGCTCCCTGGTCTGCAGATCTCCACTTCCAAGTCATCTCTTCCTAGAGGACTTTCCCCAACTTCCATTCCAGTGGATCCCTGCTCCCACCCTCGGTTATTTGCCATCTCAGTGCCGTTGGCTCCTCTATAACCCTCTATAATCAGAGTTTAGAATTACTGATCTGTTTGTATGTTGACTGCCCATCTCCTCCTTAGTTTGTGCGTTTCTCCAGAGCAGGAACTGAGTCTGATTTGTCTGCTTGTCCTCAGTGCCCAATCCAGTGCCTGGCATGTGTGTGCTTAATAAACATTGGCTGAGTCGATATGTGACATCAATTTCCACTTTAGAAGTTGTTTCCTACAGGCCCTCTCATTTACAAGAAAGTCAGGCATCATCAGCCCCCTCTCCAGCTGAAGAGCCTGGGGAAGTTGATTTGGTCACCACGTAGCACGACCTGGCAGAGCTGGGACCAGTCACCCCTCCTTGCCTCTTTCCCACCTCCCTGGGCCAGCAAATCCTTCCCCTGGCCCTCGCTTATCTTTTTGTTGGTGTCATCATTAAATGGGTATAATAATTATGTACAATAAAGTCTCGAGTTTTCAGCTCAATGAATTTTTACATATGTATACACGCACAGAACCATCAGCCAGATCAAGATGCAGAACATTCTAGCATCGTAGAAGCTGCCTCGGAAGGGAGCCTCTTCCCAATCAGTATCCACCTCTCCCCACAAGGGTAACCACTGTTCTCACTTCTATCACCGTAGTTTACGTTTGCTTGTTTCTGAACTTAATGTAAATGGACTCATTCAGTATGATCTATTGTGTCTGACTTCTTTCGCGTAACATAATATCTGAAGATTCATCCACATCGTTGCATGTATCGGTAGCTTGTTCTTTTTTTTATTGCCTAACCCATTGTGTGTGTATATCACAATCTGTTTGCCTAGTCTCCTGATAATGGGCATTCGAGTTGTTTCCAGGCATGCCTGATAACCCTGCTATGAATATCCTTTTGGTAGACATATGCGCTTATTTCTATGGGGTATTTACCCAGAACTGGAATGATCAGGTCGAAGAGTAGGCATGCAGTTAGCTTTCAGCTTTCCAAAGTGGTGCTTGTGCCTCGCACATTTTGGGAAACCAGCAGCCAGAAGCGTCAGCACTGCCTGCCCCACAGCCCCCAGCCTTCCTGAGACTGGATAAGTTGCCATAGGCCCTCCTGTGCCACTACTGGGACCCCAAGCTGCCCTGCTCCATTAGCAAACAGAGCAGGGAGAAGCAGTTGAGCCTGGAGTGGCAGCACAGACCTTTCTGCTGGGAAGCGGCAGCGGCGGGCTTGCTTGAGCCCCACAAAGGTTAGGCCGCCTTGCATTTTCCCCTGCAGTGATCTCAGCTCTTAGGGGCAATTAGTCGTCAGTGGAGCAGGGAGCTCAGAATATTAACCAGACGCAGCTGATTGTAGGGAGCCTTTCCCCCTCCTCCATCCACGCTTAGGCTCCACCTTGCAGACAGGGTGTCCTGGTGGGGGTTCAGGGAGAGAAGCATCCTTTATTATTGCCCCCTGTGCATTTTGTTGGTGTTCTGGGTCACCAGATGCTCTTTGGTAGGGAAATGGGGGGGTAGCATTCTGGTACCACTCTGCTGTTGCATGCTTCTGGGAACAGGACACTCATCACCACTCCTGGCTGCTGCTTGCTTCTCCCGCCAGCAATGCCTGTCATACAGTACTTCTTTTTGTTTGTTATAGTGCTGTTTGTTACAGCCCTACATTGAAAATAAGCTAAAAGTCCATTGGAAGGGGGTTGGTTAAGTAAATTATGTTATATCCAGCTAAATATGCAATGGATACTCTTATTCCTGTACACAAGGGAATAAGACATATTAGCATCAGGTACCACTGATACGAAGCCCCGAGAAGGGCACGGTAACACTCTGGTGATGCTCTTGCCCAACATGCATAACCTCAGTCTAATCACGAGAAAACAGCAGACAAACCCAATTTGAGGGACAGCCTACAAATTAACTGACCACTGCTTTTCAAGTGTCAGTATCATGAAAATCAAGGAAAAACTGAGGAATCATCATGGATTAAAGGAGACCAAACAGACATGACAACTAGATGCACTATGGGATCCTGGATCGGATCCTGGAATGGAGAAAGGACGTTAGTGGAAAAAATGGTGAAATTCAAATTAGGCATGAAGATTAGTTAATATGGTACATATATAAATATTATACCAGTGTTGTTTTGGTTTGCTAAAGCTGCCGGAATGCAATATACAAGAAATGGGTTGGCTTTTACAATGGGTATTTATTAGTTACGAATTTACAGTTCTAAGACTGTGAAAGTTAAGGCATCAACAGGATGATATCTTCTCTGAAGAAAGGCCGATGGCATCTGGGGTTCCTCGGTCACATGGGAAGGTGCATGACCAGTGACTGCTGATCCTTCTCTCCTGGCTTCTGTTCTCTCTCAGGTCTGGCTCCTTCAGCTTCTGTGGGTCCTTCCTTGCTTGTCCCAGGGTGTTTTCTCCCTCTTGCTGCTCTCTCTCTCTCTGTTCCTGCCTTTAATCCCCTCATAAAGGGCTCCAGTAAAGGATTAAGACCCACCTTGAATTGGGTGGGTCACAACCAGTTCCAGTTTGCTAAAGCTGCCAGAATGCAATATATCAGAAATGGGTTGGCTTTTTCAATGAGGCTTTATTAGGTTACAAATTTACTGTTCTAAGGTCATGAAAATGTCCAAATTAAAGCATCAAGAGGAAGATCCTTTCTTGGAGGAAAGGCTGCTGGCATCCAGTGTTCCTTTGTCACATGGGAAGGCACATGGTGACATCTGCTGGTTCTTCTTTCCTGGGCTCTGGTTTCAATAGCTGTCTCCAAAATGTCTCTCTCAATTTCTGTGGATCCTTCTTGCTTCTCCTGGCACATTTTCTTTTTAAGCTCTCTTTCTTGGTGAGCTCTCTTATAGGACTCCAGTTAAGGATTAAGACTCCCCCTGAATGGGCTGGGTCACATCTCCATGGAAACAACCTAGTCAAAAGGTCCACCCAACAATAGGTCTGCACCCACAAGAACGGATTAAAAGAACATGGCATTTTCTGGGGTATATAACAGTTCCAAATCAACACAAATGTTCATTTCCTGATTTTGATCATTATTTTATGGTTATGTAAAACACTAGAAGAAGCTGGGTGAGGAGTATATGGGAACTCTGTACTATTTTTGCAGCTTCTCTGTAAATTTAAGAATTTTTCAAAATAAAAAAGTTTTTAAAAAAGATTATAGTCTAGACCAGGGCTTCTTAACCAATTTTAGGCAAGGCCCATGGACTCCCTTGCAGAATAATATTTTTAAATACATACTGTAAAATATTTATGATTTCCAAGGAAAGCAATTTTATCAAAATACAGTTATCAAAATATTAATGAAAACAAATTCTGCTGTAGTAACACACACATGCTTCTTTAGTAATATATTCACTGACAACATCTAGCGGCAGATCTGATTACTGTGATTCAAAGTAGCGATGGGTGTAAACAATATTTTGAGATATCTGCAACAATGGCAATTTGATATGAACATATCTATGGTCAGGACTCGTGGTACAGTCACGATACCACTGATACCGCTATGGTTTGCTGCCTACATTCAAGTTGAAGGAAATTCAAAATTTCAGTTAGAGGTAGGTGAAAATAAGGATATAGTCTTTTTTCTCATTTGAGTTCACATACCCTCTGAATTCTGTTTGCAGCTTGCCAGTATCTATTACATCGCTGATGTAAATGTGTATTTATTGAACTGGAAAGAAGCTCATAATATGTTGGTAAGGGGGGAAAGCAGGTTATAAAGCAATATGTACAGTAGGATCCCATTTTTGTAAATTAAAATTGTCTACGTGTGTGTGGCATTTATGTATTCATTCAATAAGCATTCTGTGGTCATCTCCCTTGTGCCAGACTCCGGGAAGATAATAATGAAAAAGGCAGAGCAGGGCAGCTAGAAGCATTAATAACTTGCAACAAAATGTTAATAGTGATTATTTCTATGGCTTTTTTCTTCTTCTTGCTTAACTGTATTTTCTAATTTTTCCAAGTAAACATGTATTTTGGGTGAAATAAGATATTTTTTAAAACAAGAAGAAAAGTTCATCTTCAGCCAAAGCTGAAACCAGTCTGTAAATAACCCCCACACCCCCCTTTCCCTAGATCTGCCTCTCATACCCAACAAAACACACCCCTTAATGCCCCGTAACACCCTTCAGGCATGTGCAGACGGTGAACCGGAGAACTCCAGGCCTTTCCTTCTCCAGGCTGACCAGCCCCGGGTCCCTTGATGGCTCCTCATCCAATATCATTTTGAGTCCTCTCCCCATCACAGTGACCTTTCTTGGACCCACCCTAGTTTTCCCACATCCCTCTTAAAGTGTGGCATTGGGAGCTGAGCCCCTGATGGCATCTGCTTCATCTAGATAGCAGGAGACCATCATCTCCCTCCTTCATGATGTCATACATCTATTTATGCAGGCTAAGGTGCTTTATTGAGATATAATTCACATAACATATGAATTAGTTTTCAACTGCTGCTGCAATGAATTACTACAAACTTAAACCAACACAAATTTATTATCTTACATTTCTATGAACAGAGTCCAACGTGGGTCTCACTGGGCTAAGTTCACAGTGTTGGCAGGGCTGCATTCTCTCTGGGGGCTGGAGAGTAGAATCTGTTTCCTTCCCCTTTCCATCTTCTGGCGGCTGCCACTTTCTTTGGCTCAGGGTTCCCTTTCCCCATCTTCAAAGCCAGCGATGTTGGGCCAAATCCTTCTCACAGTGCCATCTCTCTGATTTTCTCCTCAGATTCCCTCCTCTTCTTTTAAGGTCTCTTTCAAGTCATTGGTCCCACCAGAAAATCCAGGATAACCTCCTTATTTTAAGATCAACTGCTTAGCAATTTTAATTCCATCTATGACTTTAATTCCTCTTTGTCATATAACCTAACCTATTCACAGGTTCCAGGAATCAGGATGACATATTTGACATATTTGAGGGGCCATTATTCTGCTTTCCACACCACATAATGCACCTATTTAAAGTATACAGTTCAGTGGTTTTTAGTATATTCACAGAGATGGCAACCATTGCCACATCAATTTTAGAACATTTTCATCACTCCAAAAAGGAACTCTATACCCATTAGCAGTCATTCCCCATTCCCTGGCCCCTAACTCCCCACAGCTCCTCCAGCTCTAGGCAGCCACTAATCTACCTTCTGCCTTATAGATTTGTCTGTCTAGACATTTCATATAAATGAAATCATAGAATATGCCATCCTTTGTGACTGGCTTCTTTCAATTAGCATGATGTTTTCAAGGTTCATCCACATTGTAGCATCTATCAGTACTTCGTTTATTTTTGTTTTTGAACAATATTCCATTGTATTATATACCACATTTTATTTATCCATTCATCAGTTGACGGACACTCAGGTTGTTTCCACTTTTTGAGTATTACAAATAATACTGCTATGAACATTGGTGAACACTTTTTTTTTTTTTTTTTTTTTTTGGATATAGGTTTCATTTCTCTTGGGTATATGCCTAGGATTGGGATTACCGGGTCATATGGTGATTCTATTTTTAATATTTTAAGGAACTGCCAAACTGTTTTCCAAAGCAGTTACACCACTTTACAGTGCCAACAGCAATGTACTAGGGTTCCAATTTCTCCACATCTCTGTCAGCTCTGTTATTATCTGTTTTTTTTTATTATAGTCATCCTGGTGAGTGTGCAGTGGTATCTCATTGTGGTTTTGATTTGCATTTTGCTGATGGCTAATGATGTTGAGCATCTTTTTGTGTGCTTTTTGGCCATTTGCATATCTTCTTTGGAGACCTGTCTATTCAGATCCTTTGCCCATTTTAAAAATAGGGTTAGTTGTCTTTTTATTACTGAGTTGTAAGAGTTCTTTATATATTTTGGATACAGTCCCTTAACATATGCATAATTTGCAAATACTTTCGCCCACTCTGGAGTTGTCTTTTCACTTTCCTCATGGTATTGTTTGCAGCACAAAAGTTTTCAGTTTTGATGAAGTTAATCTATGTTTTCTTTTGGTGTTGTGTCTCAGAGACAATTGCCTAAGGTGACAAAGATTTACTCTTATGATTTCTTCTGAGTTGTACAGTTTTAGTGTTTACATTTAGGTCAGTGATCCATTTTGAGTTAATTTTTTGTTTGTGGTGTTAGGTAAGATCCAACTTCATTCTTTTTCTTGTGGCTATTTAGTTTTCCCAGCACCTTTGTTGGGAAGATCATTCTTTTCCGTTTGAATTGTCTTGGCATCTTTGTTGAAAATCAATTGACCATAAAGGTGAGGATTTATTCTGGACTCTCAATTCTATTCCATTGATATATATGTCTTTCCTTATGCCAGTACCACCCTGTTTTGATTACTAAAGGGTTCTAGTAAGTTTTGAAATTGGAAAGTGTGAGTCCTCCAATTTTGTTCTTTTCTTACAAGACTTTTTTGACTACTCAGGGTCCCTTAAAATTCCATATGAATTTTAGGATGGGTTTTTTTATTTATGCAAGAAATTGCTGTTGGGATTTTGATAAGGATTGCATTATATCTGCAGACCACTTTAGGTATGATTTTCATCTTAAAAAATATTGTTTTCCAATCCATCATCACGAGATATTCTGTGATTTACTTAGGCCCTCTTTAACTTCTTTCAGCAATATTTTGTAGTTTTAAGTGTCCAAGTCTTTCCCCTCTTTGGTTACATTTATTCCTAAATATTTTAATCTTTTTGATGCTATTGAAATGGAATTATTTTCTGAATTTCACTTTTGGATTGTTCATTACAAGTGTATAAAAATACAATTGATTTTGGTTCATTGATCTTTTAAACTGCAACCTTGTATACAAAACTACTAGTTCTAACAATTTTTCAAAATAGATTCCTTAGGATTTTCTACATACAAGATCATGTCATCTGCAAATAGAGACAGCTTTACCTCTTACATTCCAGTCTGGATGCCTTTTCTTTCTTTTTTTTGCCTAACAGCTCTTGGCAGAAGCTCTAGTAAAACGTTGAATAGAAATGGTACAAGTAGACATCCTTGTCTTGTTCCTGATCCTAGGGTGAAAAGACATTTAGTTATCATTAAGTATGGTGCTAGCACTGGTTTTTCATAGATGGCCTTTGTCAGGTTGAGGAAGTTCCCTTACATTCCTAGTTTGCTGAATGTTTATTTCATGAAGGGTGTAGGATTTTGTCCTGCATCTATTGAGGTGATACTGTGGTTTGTTCTTTAGTCTATTGATGTGGTGTATTACATTAATTGATTTCCCTATATTAAACCAACATTGCATTACTGGGATAAATCCCATTCATTCATGATGTATAAGCCTTTTTTATAGATGGCTGGATTTGGTTTACTCATCTTTTGTTGAGGATTTTTGCATCCATATTCATAAAACATATTAGTCTGTGGTTTTCTTTTCTTATGTCTTTAACAATGATTTTTTTAAAAGCTATTTTTCACTATTGACTTGTTGAGTTTGTTGTCAGCAATTCCCTCCTGTACCAGTCCAGATGTCAGGAGACTTGTACTGGTCCCCACGTGAACACAACTGCACTGTGCAGTCTTGAACATGCCTTCTCTGGATCTCAATCTCCTCTTCTGTAATTATGAGACTGTAAACTCTTCAGAGTTGTAGAGTCTCATGACTGGAATGGACTCCCAGTTCAGTGCTCTTTCCCTGGGACCAAGTCTTAGAGGGTCCTCATTCTCCCCACTGATCAGCTAGACAATGTGAATCACTAGAAATCTTGCTAAAATGTAGATACTAATTCATCGTGTCTAGGGAGGGGCCCAAGACTCTGCATTTCTCACAAGCTCTCAGGTGATGCTGAGCCTGATGGACCCCAGTTTGGTAACAAAAAACTAGAATAGATTTTGTTTCCCAAGCTTTGGTCCCATTTTTGCCATATTTTTCTTTCACCTACAGTATTTTCTTTTAAAGGTTTTTTTTTTTCTTTTAGTTGACCAGCAATTAAATTGCTTCTTTGGGAGAAATTTAGACTCATTTAGGCAATGATATATATCAAATCACAGGTTTTATGTGCTAGTAATATTTTTTCCTAATACATATTAAAATACAAACATACCTATTAAATTTTTTTAAAAGTTCATCTGTGTACTACCAGAAATTTTCTTGCATACCTCTGGTCCATATATCCTCTGTGGTAAGTTTTGCATTAGAAGTTCCTAGGTGCTGAGAACATAGATCTTGCCCTTTAAACACCGTCACAGTTTAATTGGACACTTTTGACTTGCATCTCATGATTCTGCCCCATTTTTCCTGCTGCAATTTGGCCAGTGATTCCTGTCTTTCCCTCTATTATCCACTCTGATTAACTCAGCTGCACCTGTCAGCCTTTATTCGTGTGAGCGGGTGGAGCCAGGCATGCTGAAGAAGTCATTAAAATGCATGAGTTTGATCGTGTTCACTCTTTCCTGCCCAGAGCACAGGGGCTGAGTTCCTGGGCCCCACACCTGGGCTTCACACAACAGGCCTGGGGCTTGGGGCCCTGGGTGAGGACAGCTGTGGGAACCAGCAGGACCAGCCCGCAGCCTTCTTCAGTGGGCATTGCTGGAGCCCGGCTTGGCCTGGGTATCTGACAGCCTGTGGGTGTCGTGGCTATTGTCGCAGGAAGCAGGGACTAGGCTGTTCAGTGAGTTTTACCAGTGTTTTCCAAGAGAGGTGCTTACGGAGATGGAACAACGCTGGTTTAGAGAATTTTGATTCCTTTTGTTTGGTTGGTTTGTGTCTTTCAGGAACTGTGCTTATAGAACGAATCACTTCATCTCACAGAGCTTTCTTGTCTTCATCTATAAAGTGGGGATGATGTTAACTGTCCATGGGAGGCGGGAGCTGCAGTGGGTAAGAATTTAGGTTTTGATGTTTGACAGGGCGGGTTCTATCACTTCAATGTGTGTGACCTGGGGCAAATCATTTTACCTCACTGAGCTTCAGTTTCCTCCTCTGTAAAACGGAGATAACAATACTTACTTTAACAATGATAAAGTAGCATTGGGCCCAGTGGCTGACCCACAGTGAACATTCAGGAGATGACAGCAATTACCACCACCGTTGTTGTCATCATCATCACCATCATCATCATTAAATAAAACATTTAGCAAATCTGGAATATTTTTGGTACTTTATGTTAGTTGCCTCTTCCTTTCTCCCACCCTTCTGTCCCTGCCTCTTTCTTCCTTATTTCCTGTCTTCCCATATCCCAGCAACAGCACGTGGTGAAAGTGTGGAGATGAACCTGGTTGCAGAGATTGGGAAGGAGCAGTCAGGGCAGAAGCGAGAGCCAGAGAACTGAGACACCCAGAGTCCCGGAAATCAAGCAAGGAGGGTGGGGAAGGAGAAGTCGCCTCTCTGATTGAAGCTGACTGTGGCTTTTCTGGAGAAATAGCCCCACTCGCCCAAGCAGGAGAGCCCCGCTTTACTATATGGCCTCAGACAAGTGCCTAACCTTTCTGAACCAGCAGTAAAGGTGATCCTAGACCTCCGTGATGCCTTCTGACTCCCCAGCAAGACACTGCTGGAACCTCCAGGCTTCCATCATCTTCCAGCCTGCTCCCTGTTTGGAGATTAATTTGTTTACTTCCTTGCCTGGAGATGAACTGAGAGAACCAATCGTCCATCAGACACAACTCCCCCAGCCCCACACCACCCTGCACCGCCGCACACCGATGTCCATTTTCTGGCAAAATATGTCCTTGCTGCCGCTAAGGCTGCTTGGAAAATGCTAATTTTATTTTTGAATTACAATTTGTTCCCTTACCCTTGTTTTAATAAAAATGAAGCATCCGGAAACATTGCCACAGCGTAGAAGAGAAAGAGCTGACATAATTGTTTAAATGCCTTCAATCATGCTGCCTTCTGAACGTCTGTCCTCTCACCCTGACCGCCCCCCTCCCAATATCCCTACCCCCTGAGGCACCATTTACATTTCTTAATAACCCCTCATTAATATTCATGAGAAGGGGCGGGTAATAATGGCTGAGCACACCGCACTAATTCAATTTCCACCGCTTCGGCGTGTTTACTTAATCACCAAGGGACCCGGGTTACTTGGTACAATTATTTATTCGGAATTAGATCTGGAGGCATCTGGACTGGAAACTGGGAACCAGGAGCAAAATGGAAATCCAATTCTCTTTGTCCTCCCCTCCCAGCCGCCTCCTCCTGACTGTCTGCCAAGGCTCCTGGCTGCCAGCAGGGCCTGGCGGACAAGCCTCAGTGCCGGTTGGGCAGCTCCTGAAGGAACTGGCTTGTGCTGGGGTTAAATGCATTCCAGCTTGTCTGGCCCTGACGGGAATCTCTCATCAGTGACAGCCTGGGAGGTATCACCAGGCCTAGCAGTGGGCTAGGGGCACTGTCCCAGCCAAGAGTGTGTCCATGGGTGGCCTGCAGAGGCGGGGCCTCCAGGGAAGGCTGGGAGCTTGACCCAGCCTGGACATGCAGTGTGTTCCCTACCCCCCCAACCCCAGATGAGAATTGGTGACATGGGGTCTGAACAATGCCTGCTCATCATCAGCCCTTAGCTTAATTGTCACCTCCTCCAGGAAGCCTTCCCTAGCCCTGATTCCCTCCACCCCCTGGCTTAGGTTAGGTTCTTCTGCTACTCGCCAGGATGGCCTTCCTCACAGCACCTTGCACATTTATGGGTGTTCACACAATCCTTTCTACTTAGTTTTTCAGTCTGTGTCTCCAAATAACTGCCAGCTCCATGAGGGCAGGCAGGTTCCCTGGCTCTCCTGGGCATTGCTTGGTCCCCAGCCTCCAGCCACGTCCAGCACAGGAGGGGCTCCACAGATACCTGTTGACTCACTGACTGACCTGCTGATTCTCGAGGCTCCATCTCCTCATCTGTAAAATGAAGATAATAATATGGGTCTTGGTGTTGAGTCCAGTACTTGACACGTAAAAAAGTCTCAATTAACATGATGTGCTATTATTATTATTGTTTCTGATTGTGCTAGGGCACAGAAGGGTTAACTGTGGCAGGCCTAGGCAGACCCCAAAGAATCTGCCTCAGAGAGAGCTTGGCTCAGAGTCTTGACATGACTTTCCCAAGTTCCTGCAGCTCAGAAGGTCAAACCTCAATCCTGGTTTTTGCGTTTTAAGAGTTGAGTGACCTTGACAAGTTGCTTTAACTTGTGTGAGCCTCTGTAAAATGGGGACAATAACAGTTCTCACCAACTGGGTTGCTATGGAGAATTCACTGAGGTCTCTTATGCAATCTAGCAGGGAAATGACACAAATTAAAATTTGTTTCCTTACCCTTGTTTTAATAAAAATAAATTGAAGGGGTTATAGTCCTCCCAGATGTGGAGGGTGGTATCCAGGCAGAGGGAATGGCATGAATGCATTCATCTACTAATTCCTCATTCATTCATTCATTCAACAAGTATCCATTAGCCCCTACTAGGTGCCCCACCCAGCTTTAGATTCAGTGCCGGAGCAGAGGGGAAAGAAATGCACCTCCCTGAATGAAGCAGGAAGACAAGTCACTGGCACATCATCAAATGCCAGAATGACAAGGGGTGTTGGAAAGATGGCTTCCAGCTCCTGGATTCAGGGAAAAGTGACCGAAAAGGGCAGCATTTGGAGCAAGAAGAAAAATTTTCACCAGAGTGAGGAAGAAGAGCATCATAAGCTGAGAGGAGAGCAAAAGTAAAGGCCTGGCAGTGGGGATTTTCTGTTTCTTGCAGACAAAACATCCCTGACTGGTACACCTTTTTTTTTTATGCTACCCCCATTGCTTGGACATACCCCTCTACTATGAGGCTCAGTGTGGTAGCTTGGATCTATGTGTACCCCAGAAAAACATGTTCTTAAACTTAATCCATTCCTGTGGGTGTGAACTCTTGTAAATAGGATCCTTTGGATGAGTCTCAATCCTGTTACTCAACACTTCATAGGGAAGGTCACAGAGAGCCAGAAGCTGAAAGTCAGTGGAACCTGGAAAGGAAAGGAGAAGCCAGGAGAGGCCACCATGTGCATGCCATGTGACTAAAAAGCCAAGGACCAAAGATCGCTGGCAGCCAGCCCCAGAACTTCACAGTCTTCTTGCAGAAAGCATTGCTTTGCTGAAACCTTGATTTGGGAATTCTCCTAGCCTCAGAACCATGAGCCAATAAATTCCCATTAGTTAATCAAACCTGTTGCATGCTATTTGCTTTAGCAACAAGGAAACTAAAACAGTCAGCAAACTCCTGCTCATCCTTCAAAGCCCATCTCCAAGGAGCTCCCATTTTCCGATTTCTCCTGGCAAAGCCAAGACTCTTTCCTTGTGTTCTGCATTACTGTGATCCTACCCCATGCTAAGATTTCTCACTACGAATCACCTGCTTTCCTTTCTGTCTCCAGTCCTTACCCTTCTGCCACTCTGTGCTGTATCACAGGGGCTGACCCCTGGAGGCTGGGTTTCCCAGGCTCTTGGGTCAGCTGGCTTTGGTCAGTGAGAGGCACTGGTTGAAAGGTACCCCTGATCGCCAGAGAGGAGAGACAGCTGAAGAGTTCAGGCAAAGGCATTTATTCTGAGAGTGGAAAGGAGCCCGCCTGGGCAGTGCACGAAGTGGTGTCTGCACCGGCTGTGGCAGGGAGAATGCATTATATGCGTGTGGGAACCTGTGGAGGGAGGAGGAGGAGGAAGAAAAGTTTGTAGCAAAAAGTTTTTTAGTTGATGTCAGTCCTGGATGGGGGTGTTAATCTCTTATTGCTGTGGGCTGGTTTCCATCAAGGCCTCAGGGGCTGCTATTTCTCTGCATTTCTTGAGGAGGCTGGGCCTATCATCCTGGTCTTTTGGGTGAGGGGGGTTAAGGGGTGGCGTTATGCTTCTGTAGCGACTTCCTGCTGAGGAGGGCAGCAGTTGTTGGAGGCAGGTAGCTTGCTTGCAGAGTTTTGAGATGCCTGTTTTGATGATTCCCGATTGGTTTGTGAGGAAGCAGCATTGTTCCTGTAATAGAGCATAAATGCCTCCATGGGCAGCGGTTAGAAGGGTTAAGACTGAAAAATGCATGGTGGTGGGTGGAATTTGGGAGAAGAGCGTATATGGGTTGGGGACTGCGGGGTGTATGGGGATTACAGCTTGGTTGATGGCCCTGAGGTCTTGGACTAGGCAGTATGTACTGTTGGGCTTGCAGACGGGTAGAATGGGGGTGTTACATGGAAAGTGGGTTAGTTTTAAGAGGTTTCGAGTGAAGAGCTTTTGTATAATTGGTTTGAGGCCATAAAGGTGTGTGATAGATATGTGGGATATTGGGGGATTGCGGGGAAGTTGGGGGGATTTTTTTGTTGGTGGGTAAGATAGAGAAGTAAGGATGTGAGTCAGGGGATTGTTTTGCTCAGGGTAGGATGAGGAGTTGACATCATGGGTGTTCAGGGTAAGATAAGGAGTTGACATCAGGGAGGTTATTACATTATGGAAAATTGCTTATGTTCTTGCTCAGACTGCTACATTAGCTAAGAGTGGGTTTTATGTAAACAGTCATGTCTGTTGTGGGAGAGCTTCTAAGGGTGTGTTGTGTATGTGTTGGAGGTGGGGAGTTTTGCCTAACACTGGTGGGAGGTTGGAGGGTGGGAGGAAGGGAGAAGCCAGGGTACTTCTCCCTCCCTCCTGGCCTTGGGTGGTGTCTCCAGTGGGTGTCTGTGTCTCCACCATATCTCCTGTTGTTCTGTAGTTCCATCACGGCTCCACATCCCACCAAGTGAGCCTGCTCTTGGCTGGTAACACCACCTCCTCCCTCTGCCTCACTATTTCCAGCTGGCTTCTCAGCTCTTCCATCACTGTATTGCTAATTCCATGGATTAATCTTTCTCCTTTGTAAATGCCAAGTGTTTTCTGGTTAGACCCTGATCAGTACACTTCCCTGCCAGGCTGCAAGCTCCTGGTGGAAGGGCTCCATCTTGTATCCCCAGGGCCTGGACACAGAGAAGCTATCAAAGATGAATGAATGGATAAGTGAAAGAATTTGATTATGTGACTTTTCTAGCCAGGCTCTACTCTTGCTTAGCAAAAGAGAGGATGCATAAGGGGAAAGTTAATAAAATTTGCATTAAAACATCAACAATAATAATAATAACCAAGTGCTTTGTATACAGGAAAAGGCTTTATGAATAACTACAAGCCCATAAAGTTCTACGCAAACTGTCAAGTTCTGTTCCCGCACTGGGCCATCCTATTGTTTCAGCCTGGCTCAGCATCCCTGCTTAGGTGGCTGCGAGAAGGGGAGGCTGAGAGAAGGGGAAATAATGGACTGGAGGCAGCAACTCAGCCAAACAACAAAAGGTGGGGAGGAGCACAGGGGATAGTGGATGATTTAATCATTACAGGCTCATTTAGAGAGGCCCCTTGTTTTCATTCCTGCCTCCAAAGCCCCTGGACCCCCACCCAGACAAGTCCTTCATTAAAACCTGCTCGGAACTAGGGCTGGAGTGGAAGATGATTGAGGTCGACCAGCTTGTCTGCCAGGCAAGGCCAGAGGTTTGCAGGAGAAGACGTTTTTCTACAAGTCAGCTGGGAACAGCAGGATGGGTGGAACCTGGAAGAATTCCAGAAAGGCAAGGGACCTTTAGTGACCCGGCCTGTCTTAGGCTGTGCTTCCCCCAAAAGAGCCTTGGGTACAAGGGTACAAGCTAAATTTATTTGGGGGGTGATTCCAGGAAGCAGAAATGAGGGAGCAGGGAGAGTGAGACAGGGAAGCAGCAGGTCACTGCTGTGTGCAACTGGGGCTCAGTCCCATGGGGGACTCTCTTTGTAGAAGGCAGCTCAGAATCCTTCCTATCCAAAGGATAGGAAGCTGGAGCATTCACCTGCCAACTCCCATTCCCCCAGGGGCTGAGTTTTGCTTCTGGGCTGTGCCTCTGGGCAGGCTGAGCAAGCCACCAGGGCTGCCAAGAAAGCCTTGAGGTGGAAGGGCTGAGAGATGTGGTGGGCGCTTGAGGAAGGACGCTGCTAAGTGCGTGGGAACTGTCCACTACGGCTGCAGCTGAGGTCAGAGGTGGGGTGAGGGCTGTGGCACGGGGCTCCCATAGCAGCTACCCCACTACACTGCAGCCTGGGGGCTCATCTACCCTGTCTAGAGGCAGGTGGTTGCTGCATCCAGGCCAGATGATTCGAGTCTGCCCTTAGAGTGTGGGGAAAGAGAAAAGCACAAATGAAGAGCCTGCCTGCCCCTTCCAGCTTGTAAACACTGGGCTCCTTTAAACCAGAAACTCCCTTGTTCCAAGACTCTAGAGCTGTTTGCAGTTGTGTGATGGCCCTGAAAAGCTGATTCTCTCCTTCCAAGATTCTAGAACTCTGACATTCTGTAAACAGGGAAGGGTCTTCTGCTTTAGGATTCAAAAGGCCTCTGCCACCTCCCCAGAGGCTGCCTGGCCTCAGGACCCAGACAGGCCACATGGGGCAGGGGCCAGCCTGAAGGGAAGCCCCTACTTGCCCCTGTCTTCAGGCCTCATTCATAATTGATCCAGCTGCTCGGTGAGCAGCAGGTTGCAGACGCGTCGGGGTGGAGAGGGTGCCCCTGGAGAGAACGTCCCCTCCTCCGAGGAAGGTTCTGCCTCTGCCAGCCTGCAGGTCCCTTCCATGCCAACAGCTGCTCAACACCTGGCAGTCCCCACACCAGCCTCCTTCTCCTGCCCTTCTGTTTCCCTTTTTCATTCTCCTGCCCAAAGAACCAATTTTCACTCAGCAAACCTTTACTGGCTGCCTACTAAGTTTCAAATGCTGGGCTAAGCATTTGATGTCTGTCACAGATTGGGTTCTCCATAAACAGACTTTGCGGTGTAAGATACTTATTAGGGATCCACACTTGTGAGGAAGGGGGAAAACAGTACTGAACAGAGAGAAAAGTCAACTGTGGGCAGGGCTCTGTGGAACAAGCATGGCTTGGCAGAGCTGTCCTGCATCAGGTAGAAATGGCCGAGCCCTTAAGCCAACTTGAAAGGTGAAATCGCTGCCCTCCCCCCTACGTGGGATCAGACACCCAGGGGAGTGAATCTCCCTGGCAACGTGGAATATGACTCCCGGGGAGGAATGTAGACCTGGCATCGTGGGACGGAGAACATCTTCTTGACCAAAAGGGGGATGTGAAAGGAAATGAAATAAGCTTCAGTGGCAGAGAGATTCCAAAACGAGCCGAGAGATCACTCTGGTGGGCACTCTTACGCACACTTTAGACAACCCTTTTTAGGTTCTAAAGAATTGGGGTAGCTGGTGGTGGATACCTGAAACTATCAAACTACAACCCAGAACCCATGAATCTCGAAGACAGTTGTATAAAAATGTAGCTTATGAGGAGTGACAATGGGATTGGGAAAGCCATAAGGACCAAACTCCACTTTGTCTAGTTTATGGATGGATGTGTAGAAAAGTAGGGGAAGGAAACAAACAGACAAAGGTACCCAGTGTTCTTTTTTACTTCAATTGCTCTTTTTCACTCTAATTATTATTCTTGTTATTTTTGTGTGTGTGCTAATGAAGGTGTCAGGGATTGATTTAGGTGATGAATGTACAACTATGTAATGGTACTGTAAACAATCGAAAGTACAATTTGTTTTGTATGACTGCGTGGTATGTGAATATATCTCAATAAAATGATGATAAAAAAAAAAAGTAAGTGCTGCAAAAAGAGAAATATTCTATGTTAACACCAATGTGAACATTGTGAAAAATGTAAAATAAATGGTTTTTATCGTATAATATAGCGGACTTAATGATAGACAGCAAATAGTGAAGGGGGAACAATAATCTAATACAGAAAAGCCATAGAGGGTAAACTCAATGTTCTGGGAATTCTCAGAAATGACTATGGTTTGTTAATTTCTGAGGGGTAAGGTAGGAACAAGTTCACAGAAATGCAGTTATTTTAGGTTATTTGTTTTTCTTATTCCTTTGTCCTAGTCTGTTTATTTTCTTGGGGTAGGGTAGGAACAGGTTGGAAGCAATGTAGTTATTTTAGGTTATTTGTTTTCTCTTATTCCTTTGTTTTGGTTTTGTTTGCAATGTCTTTTTATTGTTTGTTTTTTAAATTTTTTGATTAAGTTAAAAAAACAATGAATGAGTGTGAAAAAAAGTAAATGAACAATGGGGGACACAGGGGAATGGAATGTTTTGTATGTTCTTTTTTATTCTAATTTTTATTTTATTTTTTGGAGTAATGAAAATGTCAAAGACTGTGATGATCAATGCACAACTATGAATAACTGATTGTACACTTTGAAGGATTGTATATTATGTGAATATATCTCAATAAAATTGCATTTAAAAAAAAAAAAAAAAAAAGAAATGGCCGAGCCTTTAAACCCCTGCCTGCTTGGCCATCAGTCCCTGGATGCAAGCTGGGACAGTGTGACCTCAGGCCAGGTGGCTCTCTGCAGCTGAAAGAGCTAATGGACGGAGGCTGCCTGCTGACCCAGTCCCCTGGCTGAGTGGCAAGTCCTTCCTTGACTGATCTACCACAACTGTGATCCGGCTTACCCTCCACCACTCCCACTGGAGTAGGAATAGCAAACCTCTTTTACAGATGAGTGCACAGAGACTAAGCAGCTTGCCCAAAGCAGCTTCCACAAAGCAAGTCAGAGGCTGAGGCAGAACTCAACCCCAGGTGTGTCCATAGCCAAAGTTTTGTGGCCTCTTCACTGTACCACAGGGGTCCTTGACACCGTGGATCCATTTTAATTCAATTTCTTGGAGGTGCAAAAGATAGCAGATTGGGGAGCACCAAGGATAATTTTCCAGAAGGTAGGTCTAGCATCTAACTCTCCCCTTCATCTTCCTTTGAGGTCCTACCCCTCTCTTACTCTCGGTCCATGTTGGCCAAGTGGGGCTCCAGGACAAAGCACCAGCCCCAGCTAAGCCAATCAGGCCTCACGTTCCCCTGGCTAGGTGGTTGGTTCACAGTTGGCCTATGACCCGAGAGGAGCTAATCTGAGTGAATTCTGGACTTTTGCAGGAGCTGCCTGGTAAGAGTCTTGCTCTTTCTAGCTGTACTCAGACCTAAAAAAATGTAGAGGTGGGGCTGCTTGTGTGTTTCAGTTATTCGTTGCTGTGTAACAAACCACCCCCAAACTTAGTTGATTCAAATGACAATCATTTTTTAATATAAATTTCTTTTATTAGAGAAGTTGTAAGTTTACAGGAAAATCATGCAGAAAATACAGAGTTCCCACATTCCCAAACACACATTAGTGTGCTACGTTTGTTATAAATGATGAAAGAATATTATCATAATGGTTCTATTAACTATAGTCCATAGTTTACGTTAGAGTTCATTGTTTGTGTTGTATAGTCCTATGATCTTTTTAAAACTTTTATTCTAATAACATATATATAACCTAAAATTTCCCCTTTTATAAAGTTTTTTCTTTATCAGAGAAGTTGTGGGTTTACAGAACAATCATGCATAAAATACAGGATTCCCATGTATCACCCCACCACCAACACTTTGCATTGGTGTGGAAAATTTGTTACAACTGATGATAGCACATTTTTACAATTGTACTATTAATTAAAGTCCATGATTTAACTTTGGGTTCACTGTATAGGTAGTTGCATGGATTTTTTTTTAATTTATTCTGTTACCATATATACAATCTAATATTTCCCCTTTTAATCATATTCAGATACATATTTCAGTGCTGTTAATCACATTCCAAATGTTGTGCTACTATCACCACTATCCTTTCCAAAACTATTCCGTCACCCCAAATAGAAATTCTGTACCATGTAAGCATGAACGCCCCATTCCCTACCCTCACCCTGGTCCCTGGTAAACTGTATTCTCGTTTCTGACTCTATGAATTAGCTTATTCTAATTATTTCGTAACAGTGAGATCATATAATATTTGCCCTTTTGTGTCTGACTTATTTCACTCAAGATGTTGTCTTCAAGGTTCATCCATGTTTTTGCATGCATCAGACTTTCATGTTTTTATGGATGAATAATGTTCCATTGTATGGATATCCACATGTTGTTTATCCATTCATTGGTTGATGGACACTTGGGTTGCTTTCATCTCTTGGCAATTGTGAATATTTGCGCATACCAGTATGCAAATATTTGTTTGAATTCCTGCTTTTAATTCTTTTGGGTATATGCCTAGAAGTGGGATTGCCAGATCATATGGTAATTTTATATTTAATTTTCTAAAGAACTGTCAAAATGTCTTCCACAATGGCTACAGCATTTTACGTCCCACCAACAATGAATAAGTGTTCCTATTTCTCCACATCTTCTCCAATATGTTTTCCTTTTTTAAGAACAGTAGTCACTCCAGTGGTTGTGAAATGGTATCTCATTGTGGTTTTGATTTAAATTTCCCTAACGACTAGTGATGTTGAGCATCTTTTCATGTGCTTATTGATTATTTGTATATCTTCTTTGGAGAAATGTCTGTTCAAGTCTTTTGCCCATTTTTAAATTGAGTTGCCTGTCTTTTTGTTGTTGGCATATACCATTTCTTTATATACTAAACCCTTTTCAGATGTGGTTTCCAAATATTTTCTCCTATCCTATAGGTTGACTTTTTATTTTGATTCCCAAAGGTTTTAAATTTTTCTTTTGTTGCTTGTGCTTTTGGTATAAAATCTAAGAAACTATTGCCTAACACAAGGTCCTGAAGATGCTTTCCTATATTTGCTTCTAGGAATTTTATAAGTTTTGGTTCTTGTTTTTAGATCTTTGATCCATTTTGAGTTTATTTGTGTATACAGGTTGAGGTAGGGTCCACCTTCATTCTTTTGCATATGGATCTCCAGTTTTCCTAGCACCATTTGTTGACGTTCCCAATTGCATGGATTTGGCACCCTTGTCAAATCAGTTGGCCAGGTAGCAACAGACAAGATGGAATTTAACAAAGGATTATGAATACTGAATCTTCATATCATTTTCTTTTTCTTAGTTGCTAGGGTATTAGAACAGTTAGAAGGAAATAATTGAAATGGTGGAAATGTAACCTGTAGCATTCTTTAAAATTTGTTCTATGGCAACTTGTTAAATTGTAATTTGAAAACTATATGTATGTTATATTTCACAATAAGGAAATAACTGAAACTATGGTACTATAACTCATAATAACTTAGGAAATTTCCTATATTGCTAAATCATATACTTGTTAAATCATACTTTGAAAGATATTACCTTTTTGTATATGTTGTATTTCATAGTAAGGAAACAACTGAAACTGTGGAATTGTAACCTATAATATTCTTTGAAATTTGCTCTCTAACTACTTGTTAAATTGCATTTGGAAAGTTATCACTTTTATGTGTATGTTATATTCTGCAGTAAAAAATATGACTGAAAAAAAAAGAAAATATCAGTTGGTCATTGTTTTAGTTTCCTCATTGCTAAAATAAATACCATGCAATGGGTTGGCTTAAACAATGGGAATTTGTTGGCTCATGGTTTTGAGGCTAGGAGAAGTCCAAAACCAATGCATCAGCAAGGCAATGCTTTTTGCCAGAAGACTGTAGTGTTCTGGGGCTGGCTGCCAGCGATCCTTCATCTTTGGCTTCTCTGTCACATGGCAATGTACATGGTGCCCTCTCCTGGCTTTCCCCCCTCTTCCAGCTTCCACAGCTTCTGGATGCTCCCCCTGGTCTTTTTTCCTGTGACCTTCCCTATAAAGCCTCAGTAATAGGGTTAAGACCCATCCTGACTCAGCTGGGCTACACTTTAACCAAAGTAACCTTATCAAAAGGTCCCATTTACAAGAGTTCATATCCACAGGAATAGACCAAGTCTTAGAATATGTTTTTCTAGGGTACATAGCTCCAAAACACTGCAGCTCTCAATTCAATTCCATTGGTCTGTGTGACTGTCTTTGTGCCAGTACCATGCTATTTTGATTACCATGACTTTGTAATACATTTTAAAATTGGGAAATGTGAGTCCTCCAACTTTGTTCTTCTTTTTCCAAGATGGTTTTAAATATTCGGGCTGCTTACCCTTCTATATAAATTTGATGATTGGCTTTTCCATTTCTGCAGAGAAGGCTTTTGAAATTATTATTGGGATTGCATTAACAACAATTTTTTACTTCTCCTGGTTCTGTCAGTTGGCAGGATGGCACTTCTGCTCCACATGGCTTTGGCTGGGGTTGCTCATGTGGCTACATTCAGCTGTGGCTGGGCTGGACGGGCCAAGAAGCAATAGTCTGTGTATGTATGGGGGTGGGGTGGGAGTGGTGGGAGTGATCTGTCCCAGGTGTAGGCAAGGGATGTGCACTGTTTGAAGAGAGTTTGAAAACACTTTAACATTGACTAAAAACCAATCTGCTTTTTATCATCACTTGGCAATGACAATTCTAAACAACATTAGTGATAAAATAGTCCATTCCACTAGGGTGAACTGCCCTTCACCTATTACAAAGGCCTTTCACGTGGTCCAGAGCCTCAGTGGTGCCTGTTGGCTGGAGAACCACCATGCTCCTCTCTATAGCCTTTCCCTACATGTGGCACCCCATCTTCCAGGACCTCTCCACATGCCTCTGTCTCTCAGCAAGATAGTCTAGACTTCCCTACAGCACAGCAGCAGGGTTCCAAGAGGGAGTGTTCCAAGACATCAAGCACAAATGTACAAGTGCTTCTCAAGCCTCTCCTTGCATCACACATGCCAATATCCCCTTGTCTAAGGCATGTCACAGGGTCACACCCAGGTTCGATGAAGGAGGGAACTCACAAGGACATGAATAAGGAAGTGCCACTAATGTAAGAGTCTCCCACATGGTGCTTGCTTACTTACCACCAGGAGAACCAGGAGCCAGGCAGGGTCCTCTGAGGAAACAGATGCACTACAAAACTAGGTGATTTGAGGAGAGTATAATAAAGGGACTCTTTACAAAGGTGTTGACAGAGTTTAGGGAAACCAACAAAGAATGGTGCAGTTCCTCTGGGCTAGTAATAGTGGGGAGGCTTTACCACCCCTAGGCCTGAGAGCAGGAGGAGGGAGTGGTGACCAGAACCCAGAGAGAGTAGCCGTGGCTGACAGGAGCTGTGGCCTTTGGCAGAAGGATAGGACCAGCCCATGGGGACCTGATAGTGAGGAACCTGGAAGGGAGAATATCCTACCTTCACTACTCTCTCCTTCTGATCTCCTGCCATTGCTTCCCATTGGCCGAGCCCCGTTGGAAGCCAGAGGGCAGGGGAGTTTGCTGACACATGTGCAGGTCAGCCTCCAAGCCACAGAGCAGGGTGGACAAGAGTGGAGAGCAGATCTGCAGGAAGATACCCAAGGAAGGTATCTGGCACACAGGGCTGCCTTGGTTGTTAACCCGAGAATGAAGCCATCACAGCACAAGATACAGAAGCTAAGTGGAGAGAAATTGGATCCTGAACACAGAATCCAGGCCCCTGAATCCATCAGATCCTGAAGCAGTTCATTCCTGTTTTTTGTTTTGTTTTGTTTTGTGTTTGTTTTTAAAGCTGTGTGAGCTAATAAAGTCCCATTTTGTTTAGGCCAGTTTGAGTTGTTTCTGTCTCTTGCAACCAAAAGAGTGTTGACTGATAAACTCGCATTGAGGGCCTGGCCCTCTAATGGAATGATTGCATGTCACCCTCATTAGTCCTGAGAGGTCATTACAGGCTCAGAAAGGTTAAGGGACTTGGTCATCGGGCCTATTAATGGCAGAGACGGGATGTGAACTTGGCCCAGTCTCAATATTCCAGTCACACTGAATCACTCTCTGTGCCCCAAATATGCCATACTCTCTTGCCTTTGGGCCTTTGCACACACCTTTCTTTTTGCCTAAACATATCCTCTTCCCTTCCTCAAATCCCCACTCAACCCTGCTGATTGGGTTTTATAAGTAGACAATCCTGCAGAGATAAGAGGAGACCTTTCAAAGATTTGCTCACACTGCACCCTTACATGTCTTTCTTCTTTGTCTTGCAAGTCTCAGCCCAAATGCCACCTCATCCAGGAAGCCTTCCCTGTGTTCTCACCCTCCTCTGTGCTCCCACCATCCCCTGGATTGCCTGTTATGGTTGTGCTGTCACTATCTGTTGACATGGCTGTTTCTCCACTCCCTTACTAGAGTGGACACACCTCAATGGCAAGGACTGTGTTTGATTCCTCTTTGTGGATGCAGCTGTATCCCACAGGTTCAGGCATCATGGAGACATTCACTAATATTTGTTGTATGAATGAACAGATTTTCAGTTCCCCTCCAGGTCTGCTCCACCTCTGGACCCCTGCCGCATGGGAGAGAAACCATTTCTGAGAGCATATGGGAAGCAGCTTGAGGTCACCAATGGCAGGTGGGGGTGGGGCACCCATCCTCGAGTCAGTCATGCCTAAGTGCAGCCCCTCTGCCCGCATAGCCAAGGCCCCGTCAGGGGCATGACAAACAGCTTGGCTGATGGCTTATAATGTCACAGATGATGGAAACAGGGAGGCGACAGCTGAAAGAATGGGTTGGGGATGCTTGTCATAACTTTATTTGTGGGAGGTGAGTTCCTGTCGGCTGGGTGATGGATGGTGGCAGGGCAGGCACAATACAGACTCTGTCACAGTGTCTCCCCCCTCTCTCTGAGCCAAATGACTTTGGAGATGAAAAATGACTTTCTTGGGAGAGCCAGGGGGAGGGGACATTCAGGGTGAGGGGCCCGTGTTGTTGGCACCTTGGAATGACTTTTGCTTTTCTTGCTGAGAGTTGAGTTTTGCCTAGTCCAGCCCAATAGTTTCTTTCTTTCCTCCCTCCCTTCTTTCTTTCCAAAGAGATCATTGATAATTATCCCAGACACAGAATCTGCCTCAATCCTCAAAACTGTCCAAAAGGGAATGTGTAGTTTTACAGATGAGGAAAGTGAGGTTCAGAGAGTGGAAGTAACAAACCCAAAGTTCCACATGAAGGGATTTGAACCTGGCCCAATTACCCAAAGCCTGATCTCTCTCAACGATGATATGATAAAGGCACAAAAGCAGTGTTCTAGTTTGCTAATGCTGCCAGAATGCAAAACACCAGAGATGGATTGGCTTTTATAAAAGGGGGTTTATTTGGTTACACAGTTACAGTCTTAAGGCCATAAGTGTCCAAGGTAACACATCAGCAATTGGGTACCTTCACTGGAGGATGGCCAATGGTGTCTGGAAAACCTCTGTTAGCTGGGAAGGCACGTGGCTGGTGTCTGCTCCAAAGTTCTGGTTCCAAAATGGCTTTCTCCCAGGACATTCCTCCAAAAACATGGTGGACACACATTGATCACCTTCACAGTGGGCATAATTCTTCAAAACTACTGTTTTGGGGGAAAATACATTGATAAACCTCCTTGGGGGCAGGTGAGGGCTTGGCTGGAACATGATGGTGTGGTGGGGGGAAGCTGCTGCCCAAGGGACCAGGGGAGGAGTTTGTAATTTGGACTATTGAAGGGTTGGAGGAAAGAAGTGATGTTAAGAGGGGGCAGAAAGAAGATAGAGGACATAGCAAGGTGTGAGACTAGATGCTGCATTAAGAAAGAGCTGAGAGAGAGAGAGAGAAGCCCTAGTGGCCAGGGGCTCCCCCAACACTTTGGAAATGTGGAATTTGTTGTCTGAAGGATAGTAGCACCGAGTGGTTAAGACTGCATGTTCAGGAGTCACACTGCCTTACTCTGAAATCTAGTGACACCTGGCTGTGCAACCCTGGGTAAGTTACCTAACTCCTCTGAGTCTCAGCTTCACTATCTGTAATATGGAGATAGAGTGGTTGTGAAGATTAAATAAGTGCTAAGCACAGTGTTGGCATATGCTAGGCCTTGGAAGAAAAGTAAATTGAGGTTCATAGTGGCTAACAACTTACCCAAGATCAGAGTCAACCTAGTACAGTGGAAGCAGTCTGCAAACCCAGTGTTTTAGTTTGCTAATGCTGCCATTACGCAAAATATCAGAAATGGATTGGCTTTTATAAAGGGGTTTATTTGGTTACAAAGCTACAGTCTGAAGGCCATGAAAATGTCCAAATGAAGGCATCAACACAAGTATACCTTCACCGAAGGAAGGCCAACGGCATCCAGAAAACCTCTGTTAGCTGGGAAGGCACATGGCTGGCATCTGGTGATCCCAGGTTGTGTTCCAGCTCCACTCTCAGCTCCTGTGTGAACTTCAGCATGTCTCTCTTGGCTGCAGTACCACCTTCTGTATGTGAACTTTTTTATAGGACTCCAGTGATTCAATTAAGACCCACCCTGAATGGGTGGGGTAACACCTCCATGGAAATTATTCAATCAAAGGACTCACCCAGTTGATTGAGTCACATCTCCATGGAAACACTCAATCAAAGGGTTCCAACCTAATCAACATTAATACATCTGCCCCCACAAGATTGCATCAAAAAACATTGTGTTTTGGGGGGACATAATACATCTGACTGGCAACCCAGGAATGCCTGACTTCAGAGCCCCTATGCCCAACCATTCCAATCTCCCACCTCCTAAAAGTAACTCCATGAATACAGAACCAAGGCCAGGGCCCAGAGCTCTGGGCTGGGTTTCTGGCAGTTGAATTCTTGCTCTCTGACACTAGCTCAGCCAACTGTGGCTGAGTTGACTCTGCTTTCAGTCCCCCTCCCCACAACCCTCTCTCTCCTCCTCCCTGCTTTCCTGGACAGTATTTCCCTGGGGCTCCCATTACCAATTTGCAGAGCAAAGACACGCACAGGCAGTCAGAGGTGGCGCGAGCTCAGCGGCTCTGGTATTGTTTTTAATTCAATATTTTGTCCCTGTGCACCAACCTCCTTTATTGGATGAGAACATTGTTATTGGATCCTGCCCTGCAGGAGAAAATTCAGGCTTCCCCGGACAGTGGCAGTCTGATGAGTCAAGGCAGGGTGAAAAGATAGCAGAGGGTTCCAGAAAATCTTGTGGTTACAAGCTGTTCTGTGACACGCACAAAAATATTAACATATGTATTCTCGACCTTTCCCCCTGTCCTCCCTTCTAGGGATGACAAAAGCCCAGGAGGCAGCCTTCACACTGGCTTCTCCCTTTCCCTGCACACACACTTCCATTACTTGGTCCTACTGATTTTACTTCCACTTCGCTTTGTGCTCAGTGCTACTTGGGTCCAATCCTCCAGCATCTCCTGCCCTGACGACTGGTCTACTCCCATTCTCCCCTGCAGCCCTCAGACCCATTGTCTTTATTACAGACTATCTTGTTCAGATTCTCCTAGAAGCTTGAGATAAGGAGTTGAGTGAATGGGAGTTTATTTGGGAGGTGATCCCAAGAAACACCAGTAGGGGAATGGAGAAGTAAAGCAGGGAAAGAAAGGAAGCCAGTAAAGGGTGGGTTATCAAGCAGGTCACACTGGGGGCATCTGGGGCTCAATTCCACCTGGCACTCTGGGATCCAGTGAAGAACAGGCACCTCAGAATTACTCCAATAGAATTATCTGTTAAGTCCTGTCAGGTAATGGCTGAGGGGTGTTCTGGAAAGCTGGTTGTATGTGTGTGTGCATGCAGAGTGGGAGGTGGTGGTGGTGGCGGCGGAGAATCAAATTCTCTAGTACCTCTGACTTGCTCCACAGGCAGGCAAAACATGTTCCAGTGGTCACAGATAGTTCTCAGGCAAAGAAACAGAGGCGTTGGCAGTTGGAAGTCTGCCTGGAGTATACTGAAATAGTAAGGGCAAGGGGATGTGGGTGGGGCAGCTGTGACATGTCTTCTATACAGATACACTCCTTCACTTAGATCCTTCTGATAGTTTTCCTTTGCTCTTTGGAGGTAAAGACCCAAATCCTTTTCTCTGTTGCACAAGGCCCTTAGTGGACTGGCCCCAGCCCACCTCCTCTGCCTCCCTTCTCCCCAAGCCCTGTTCTCCCTCACTTGGACCCCAGCCATCCTAGTTTTCTCTCTATCCTCAAATGTGCTTCCTCTAACCACAGGACCTTTGCACATGCCCATCCCTCTTCCTGAAAAGCTCCTTCCCTTCCTCTTTAGCTAGATAATTCCTACACATCTTTCAGACCTCTAGGCAGTCTGACCCCATCTCCTAGACTGGGTCATATTCCCTCTGTTTTCCATTCAGAGAACTGAGTTCCTTCCCCTCTGAGTCTTTATTTGTATGATTATATGATGAATGAATGTTTTCCCTACCACACCATTCAATCCAGCACACTGCTTGGAGCATAGCAGGCACTAAATAAGTATTCTGTTGACTGAATGAATGAATGGCTGAATGTGGATTCTTTGGGACCCTTTATTATGCCAACTGCACCATTGGGTACAGAGATGAATTTCAAAGAAACTAAAAGCCTAAATAGATTTATACAGGAAGGTATATGAGGTAGGTGAAGGGGCAAGAGAGAAGCAGACTGAAATTTGAGAGGGATGGATGAGAAAAGAGAGATTTGGGCTGGTGGTGTGCAGACTAGACGATGAGGCTATAAATACGCAAGGAAAATTGCTAGGAAATTTTCATGCTTATTATTCAATGTAATGCTCCTTGGCTATTTTCTAGAAACTTTTCAAGGTTTGTTTGTTGTATGTTTGTGTGCTCTTTTTGCATGCAATACAACCCTCTATGAAGACTGGTCCAAGGCAGCTCACTTCCTGTGTTCAATACCTGTGTATTCTGGTGTTCCATTGGCGTCATGATTGGGTGGAAATATCACAGGCTTGGGATGGAATCCTAATTCGGCTCTACCTAGCTGTGTGACCTTGGGCAGGCAGCTTATCCTCTCTATGTCTTGACATTCTGATCTGTAAAGGGAGGGTGATCTCCTGGCCTTGTGTGGTTGTTGGGAGGGTTGGAGACCAAACAGAAGTCCAGTGCCTGATACATGGTTTGGATGCTTAATAATTAATGGGCTTCTACTCTATGTCAGGTTTGTTTACACTTATTGAATCCTCTGTGTGAGAGAAATGTTTGAGACTGAGACAGTTAAGTGTTTACTGAATCCCACTCCCCATGGGTCCATGAAGAGCCCATATTCCTGCAAAGTACTCTTGTACTTTGGAGTGTTCATGTGACTATGCTGTGGAGAATGGGATGAGGATGGAAGTGAAATACACCACTTCCAGCTCTGGTGTGATCCTGCATGCTCTCTTTTCCCATCCATTGACTGGAAGCAAAGGTTTTCCAGCCCTAGGGGATGCTGAAGCCACAAGTGGAAGGAACTTGGATGCCTGAGTCCACACTGGACTGTTGTAGGAGCAATAAATTAATGGCCCTTTCTTTGTTTATTACAGTAGTTAGGCTACTGTAATACATGATTTTTATTCATATTTTATAGATAATGGAAAAGGGGCTCAGAGAGGTGAAGTGACTTGCCTAGAGTTGCACAGCTAGAACATGGCAGAGCTGAGAGTCTGACTCCAGAACATTCATAGAATGTAATCAATACTGAATTATTTTATTTTAATCTTTTGATGATGGAAAATTGCACCTATATAAAAATATAGAGAGACTAGTAAAGACAACCCCTATGCATCCATCACCCAGCTTCAACATCCTCTCATCTGTACTCTTGCCCACATCCATACCTTCTCCCACCTTGGATTATTTGGGAGCAAATTCCAGTCATCATATCACTTTTTCCATAAATATTTCAGTATGTCTCTCTAAGATGTTAGGACTCTTTGACAAAATAGTCACAATTCCATCTTCCTCAAAAACAAAACAAAGCAAAGCATATTATTCCTTATCATTGACTATCAATAGACTATTGACTTCTTACTTGGCTCACAATGTATCAAAGAATATAAATTCTCCTGTGTCTATTTGAGACCAGTGCCTCTTGGGCAAGTTAATTACTCTTTAGTGTTCACTCATCTCCTGTGTCTAAATCATGAACGTAAATACTCTTTGAAAAGTTAACTGATCCCAAATCCATACGGTGAGAAGCATAGTGAGATGGATTTGGATTGGAGTCTTGCCAGTTACTAACTCTATGACTGTGGGCATGTAACTGAACTCTAAATCTCCATTTTTTCAAATATTGAAAAATTGAAAATTATAATTTTCAATGGGTAACACCATGTCAAAATTAGTTGCTTAAACAAGGGCCATTTATTTAGCCCATGAGTCTGTGGGTTGACTGGGGGTTTCTGTTGATCTGAGCCAGGCTTTGTTGCACACTATTGGCTCTCTCTGGTGTCTTTGGTTAGTTGCTAAGTCATCTGGGGGCTGGTGGTCTTACATGGCCTCAGCTGAACAGCTCATCTGTACACATGGTCTCATCCTCCAGCAAGCCCATCCTCCTGGGCTTATTCACTTGACAGCAGGGTAGCGTTCCAAGAGAGGTAATGAAAGCATCGAGGTTTCTTGAGGCCTTCCCTATAAACAGTTACTTCCACTGCATTCTTTGCTGTTCAAAGCAAGTCAGAAGGCCAGCCCACATTCAGGAGGTGGGGAAATAAAACCCCTCTTTTATTGGGGGGAGCTGCAAAGTCACATTGCAAAAGATGTGTATATAGGGAGAGGTGGAAAATTGGGACCATTTTTCCAATCCATCACACTATCTCACAGGGTTGTACTGATTAAATGAGATGATCCATGTAGCGTTTAGCCCAATGGCTGCACACGCATTCCAAAAAGGGCAGCAATTATTATCATTAATTTATGGGACTAATAGTTTTAATAATGGTGGGATATGGCAAAACAAATAATTAGCCTTGAAAATGGAGGTTTAACCAGTATAATAACAAGATATGTAGCTTATTTTTTATGCAACTTTTGGTCTTTGGCTAGGGCATTAAGGAAATACAACCATTTTAGAGCACAGCCTAGTCTCACAGAAATACATTTGGCCACATGTGTAATCTTAAATTTCATAGTAACCACATTAAAAAGTAAAAGAAACAGGTGAAATTAATTTTAATAATATAGTTTCATTAATCCAATACGTCCAATGTATTATTTCAACATGGAATCAATATAAAAAATATTAATGAGATACTTTAGATCCTTTCCTTCATCCTAAGTCTTCAAAATGCAATATGCATATTGCATACTTACAGTACATCTCAGTTCAGACCAGCCATATTTCAGGTGCTCAATAGTCACAAGTGGCTGGTGGCCACCGTTTTGGGCAGCACAGGCCTAGACAATCATTTCCAGTCATATATGTACATTTTCATTTGCAAATTGTAAATGAGACTTTTAAAAAGCCTCTTTGCTATTAAAATAGCTGTGAGCTAAACGATATCTTTAGGGAAATAAAAGACCATTCATTCATTTATTCATACATTTATTCATTTTGCAAATATTTATTGAGCACCAACTATTTGCTAGGCAACATGTTAGGCCCTGGGAATATGAATGGGACAGCCACGTATTAGAGGAGAGGGGAGCTGGATTTGGGGAATAAGAGGCAGAGGGAACAGGGACTCCTCCCCCAGAAATTGCATTCTGCTCCCCAGAAAACATACCCCTTCCCACTTCCCTCCCCATATCTCTCCCCTACCCATTCAGTGACAAAACAGAGGAGTCGGAATTTCTTTGGTAGTGTCATATGTTTCAAATAAGCCCAAGGTTGCAGGTAGGAGCTCACAATTGGTGATAAATATATTTTATGATTTTTTTTTTTGTTTTTGTTTTTAGGAGTTTCCTTAAAGACTGTTCCAATAAATAACATACTGGGGTGATGAAAGATGAAGAAGGCGACTCTGATTGCTTCTTGGAGAACTAAAGCCTGAAGTTTAAGGATCTAGGCAGTCCACAGCTATTTTAAAACTTTCTAGAAGGGATAATTCTCCCATATTACATTTTTAAAAAAAGGTTACAGGCCATCAGTCAGCCTCCTGGGTGGCACCTCCTGGCTTCCTCCCATGTCCCTCATGGATGCCACCCTGAAATCATCATCATCATCACATGTTTTTGGAGTATCACTTTACACGTGAGGAAACTACAGCTTTGAGAGAAAGCACCTGGCTCTTTTGAACCTCTGTTTCCTCATTGTGAAATTGGGGTAGCCACATTGTTAGAATTTGGGATGGGGATTTGAAGGTATTTGATAGTATTATGGCCAGGAATTAATAAATCAACTAGAAGATTGATTGGTTCACTTATTAAATCAACAACTGTTTAGTGAGTGTCAATTAAGTGCCAGGTATTGTGGTAGGTTCTGAGGTTGGTATGGTGAACACTATATCAATCTCTAGCCTTCTGGAGCTTAGACTCTGGAATGGAAAACAGACCCCAGATGAGTAAAAAGCAAATAAATTTAGAAACACAAATCATGAGTGTTCTGAAGAAAATGGTCAGGAATACTGATAGAGAATATTGAAGGGAGAGGAGGAACTGCCTGAGATCTTGTGGTCAGGGAAGGGTCCTCTGATGTGGTGACAGAGTGAGTGCCCCAAGCCTCACCCCTAGAGGTTCCAGAAGCATTATGAATGGCCCCCTTGTCAAGGAAACATCTGCATATTTCAACATGGCATTCAAGGTCCTCCATGATTAGGGTTGCCAGATAGAATACAGATTGCCCAGTTAAATCTGAGTTTCAGATAAGCAACAAAATTATTTTAATATGTTACTGAATATTGCATGGGACATATACTAAAAAATATTCATTGTTTATCAGATTCGTTGAGATTCGGATTTAACCGAATTTTTCTAGCTTCTTCAGTTGATCCATTAGTTCTTTGATTTTGGCTCTTTCTTCCTTTTTAATATATGCGTTTAGTGCTATAAATTTCACCCTCAGCACTGCTTTTGCTGCATCCCATAGGTTTTGGTATGTTGTGTTCTCATTTTCATTCATCCGTATATATTTAGCAATTTCTCTTGCTATTTCTTCTTTAACCCACTGATTGTTTAGGAGTGTGTTGTTTAACCTCCAGGTATTTGTGAATTTTCTAAGTCTCTGATGGTTATTGAATTCTAATTGTATTCCATTGTGGTCAGAGAATGTGCTTTGAATAATTTCAATCCTTTTAAATTTATTGAGGCTTGTTTTATGTCCCAGCATATGATCTATTCTGGAGAAAGTTCCGTGAGCACTAGAAAAGTATGTGTATCCTGGTGATTTGGGATGTAATGGTGTGTATATGTCTGTTAAATCTAATTCATTTATCAGATTGTTTAGGTTTTCAGTTTCCTTATTGGTCTTCTGTCTGGTTGATCTATCTATAGGAGAGAGTGATGTGTTGAAGTCTCCCACAATTATTGTGAAAACATCAATTGCTTCCTTTAGTTTTGCCAGTGTTTCTCTCATGTATTTTGTGGCACCTTGATTGGGTGCATAGACATTTATGATTGTTATTTCTTCTTGTTGAATTGCCCCTTTTATTAGTATGTAGTGGCCTTCTTTGTCTCTCAAAACATCCCTACATTTAAAGTCTATTTTATCTGAGATTAATATTGCTACACCTGCTTTCTTTTGACTGTAGCTTGCATGAAATATATTTTCCATCCTTTCACTTTCAATTTCTTTGTGTCCCTGTGTCTAAGATGAGTTTCTTGTATGCAACATATTGATGGTTCATTTTTTTTAAATCCATTCTGCGAATCTATATCTTTTAATTGGGGAGTTTAATCCATTTACATTCAACGTTATAACCGTGAAGGCATTTCTTGAATCAGCCATCTTATCCTTTGGTTTACGTTTGTCATATATATTTTTTCCCTCTGTCTATTAATATCCTTTATTGTACCCATACCGAATCTCTTTAGTACTGAACCTTTCTCCAAGTCTCTCTGTCCTTTCTTTGTTTCTCTGTCTGTAGGGCTCCCTTTAGTATCTCCAGTAGGGCAGGTCTCTTGTTAGCAAATTCTCTCAGCATTTGTTTCTCTGTGAAAAATTTAAGCTCTCCCTCATATTTGAAGGAGAGCTTTGCTGGATAAAGTATTCTTGGTTGGAAATTTTTCTCACTCAGAATTTTAAATATATCATGCCACTGCCTTCTTGCCTCCATGGTGGCTGCTGAGTAGTCACTACTTAGTCTTATGCTGTTTCCTTTGTATGTGGTGAATTGCTTTTCTCCTGCTGCTTTCAGAACTTGCTCCTTCTCTTCCGTGTTTGACGGTGTGATCAGAATATGTCTCGGAGTGGGTTTATTTGGATTTATTCTATTTGGAGTTCGCTGAGCATTTATGATTTGTGTATTTACGTTGTTTAGAAGATTTGGGAAGTTTTCCCCAACAATTTCTTTGAATACTCTTCCTAGACCTTTACCCTTTTCTTCCCCTTCTGGAACACCAATGAGTCTTATATTCGGACGTTTTATATTATCTATCATATCCCTGAGGTCCGTTTCGATTTTTTCAATTTTTTTTCCCCATTCTTTCTTTTATGCTTTCATTTTCCATTCTGTCATCTTCCAGGTCACTGATTCGTTGTTCAACTTCCTCTAGTCTTGTACTATGAGTGTCCAGAATCTTTTTAATTTGGTCAACAGTTTCTTTAATTTCCATAAGATCGTCTATTTTTTTATTTAGTCTTGCAATGTCTTCTTTATGCTCTTCTAGGGTCTTCTTGATACCCTTTGTATTCTGTACTATGGCCTCATTGTTCATCTTTAGTTCTTTTAGTAGCTGCTCTAGGTGCTGTGTCTCTTCTGATCTTTTGATTTGGGTGCTTGGGCTTGGGTTATCCATATCGTCTAGTTTTTTCATATGCTTTATAATTTTCTGTTGTTTTTGGTCTCTTGGCATTTGCTGAACTTGATAGGGTTCTTTTAGAATGTGCAGACCAATTGAAGTCCTTATCTCTAATTTATCAGATCTACAGCTTTGTGGAGTACACTTCCTCTAACTAACCAGCAGGTGGCGTCCACGAGCCACCTGTTCTCCACAAGCCAGTTCTCCCCTGCTTTGCCTTTGTGGTGAGTGGGGGAGTGAGTCTTGTGGGGTCCAATTGGTGTACCAAGCTTGCGTGTGTAGTTGGTGTTGCCTGCCCTGTATATGGGGCATGTTCCTGGGCAGTCAGGGAGGGGGGGTGGCTCTAACAATCAAATCTCCCTGGTGATCCTGGAGTTTTAAAGCTGCTGCAATAGTCTAATCCTTCAGTTCAGTCCTGCCACAGTTTGTCTCTGCCACTGACCCACAAGTCCTTGGTATTGGCGTATGGCTCCTGAGAGTTGCGAGTGGGTCCCTCTTCCAGGCCGTGCACCCCCTGGTCCTCTGTTGAGGGATGACTGTGCTATGTCACAGGTGAGTGCCGTCCCCCCAGGGCGGTTCTGGGCTGCTGGGCTGTGTAGGGAGGCTCCCAGTCTGCTGAAATGATGGCTGAATTGGGCTTTGTTAATTCACACTGCTCCACCTTCCCAACTCTGGGACAATCAGCTGAGGGTGCAGGGAAGGCTAATGTCCATGCCCAGTTTTGTGGTGTGTGCCTGTTATTTGAAGCACTTCCGTCACACTGGGTTGTCTGGAGCAGCTCTCAGCTATGGGGCTGGTGATGGGCAGGAGTGTTTCCTGTCCACCAGAATGATGGCTGTGAGCGGACACCCCCCTTTTCTTGGGAAGTTGTGGTGTTAAGTGAATTTTCTCAGCCACTGGATTATTGCCTTTTGTCTCAGAGCTCTCTTAGTTCTGCTCTTGTCTTGACCTGCCCAAATTGCAAGTCTTTGAGGCTTTCTGTATTGGGCTTCTTAGAGTAATTGTTTTAGAAAAAGAAAAAAAGGATTAAAAAAAAAAAAGGGCCCTCCTCACAGATCTAATGGGTTATTGAAATGCTAAGAGACAAAGCAGTTAGGGCCATTAAGGAAAGGTCCACAGGGCAGAGAGATCAGCTTTTCTTCGGGATTTGCATATGAGCCTGAGGGCCTGAGCTCTGCCCTTCCCCTTTCTATGTTCACCAGAACTCCAAAAATCCTCCGCTTTTATTTTGGAGTTTTTTGTGCTGTTTTTTTCTATGCCTGTCTCCTCTCTGCTGGGCTGGCTGCTCTCAGATTCTCTGGTGTCTGGTCTCAGTCTATCTATGGTTGGAGTTTGGATCAGTAGAATGAGTTTCTGATAAGGGCTGCCACTGCAGTTCTCCCTTCTCCTTCCCGGAGCTGACAGCCCCTCCTCCCCCGGGACTGAGCCTGGCAGGGAGGGGCGCGGGTCCCCTGGCCGCAAAAACTTACAGATTTCGCTGATCTCAGCAGTTCCACGTTTTCATGAGTGTTGTATGAAGTATGTCCAAAGTCAGATTGCTCTGTGGTGTCCAGTCCACGCAGTTCCTGGCTTTCTACCTACTTTCCTGGAGGAGTAACTAAAACATACAGCTCACCAGTCCGCCATCTTGCCCCGCCTCCCGTACTACATTTTTATTTGCTAAATCTGGCAAACCTATCCACGCTGTTCCCCAGGCACCCTCTCTTGCCTTTTTCCCCACCATCCCCTCCACACGACCCATGCCCGTGTCTACAAGGAATGGTCCAACTTCCATGTCTTTGCTTACACTGTTCTCTCTGCTGGGGCCACCTTTCTCCCACCAGGTGCTTTTGGCAAACTCCTGTCATCCTTTAAAAGTCAGACCAAATAGCACCTCCTCTGGAAAGCCTTCCCCTGGCAGGACAGATTACTCCCATTCCAGAGTGCTCACTGAATTTTGGTTGCCTTATGAGTCTATGTTTTAAAATCTGGTCTCTAAAATTACAAGAGAAGATTAAATGCCTGCAACATATATGGATGTAAAGGAAAAAGTGGAAGGAATGCCCTCATCTTTCTCTCTCCACGTCCCACCCAGCTTATGATATTAATGCCAGACATGGATTGAACATTTTTCTGTCTGAGTGCTCTGCCTGCAGACTCTCATGTAAATCCTCCATAATCATATGAGGTAGATTCGGTCTGACCTCCACTTGCCAGGTGAGGAAATCAGGCTCATCAAGGCAAAGTATCTTGCCTCTGTTTCCACATCTGTAAAATGAGGATCATAACAACATCTCCTCCTGAAGTTTTCTTTCCAGCTAGAATATAGGTTCCAAGAGGGCAGGAACTTTGTTTTATAATCTGTTATAATCTCAGTGCCCAGAACTGCACCTGGCATTGACTAGGCACTCAGCAAGTAATACTTGTTGAATGAATGAATGAGTCACTTTACACATGAGGAAACTACAGCTTAGAGAGAAAGTAACTTGCCAAGGGCACACACCTAGACTTGGTGGAACTTTCTAGTACCAGAACCAGTGGTATGCCTAATCATGATATTCCCTTGCTTAAAACCTTTCAGCTTCCAGATTTCAAATGGAGTCGAGAGGTCACTCTGGTGGACATTCTTACGCACTATGTAGATAACCCTTTTTAGGTTTTAGTATAATGGAACATCTAGAAGCAAATTCCTGAAACTAACAAACTCCAACCCAGTAGCCTGGATTCTTGAAGATGATTGTATAACAATGTAGATTACAAGGGGTGACAGGGTGATTGTGAAAACTTTGTGGATTGCACTCCCTTTATCCAGTGTATGGATGGATGAGTAGAAAAATAGGGACAAAACCTAAATGAAAAATAGGGTGGGTTGGGGGGGGATGATTTGGGTGTTCTTTTTTATTTTTATTTTTTATTCTGATTCTGATTCTTTCTGGTATAAGGAAAATGTTAAAAAATAGATTGGGGTGATGAATGCACAAATATATGATGGTACTGTGAACAGTTGATTGTACACCGTGGATGATTGCATCGTATGTGAATATTTCTCAATAAAACTGAATTAAAAAAAAACAAAAAAAACCTTTCAGCTTCCCAGTGCTCTTAAGATAAAATCCAGTCTCTTGACCATGGCCCACAAGGCCCCTTGTGAAACCTCCCCCTCTCCTGTGAAACCTCCCCCTGTGTGAATGACATACACAATTCCTGTCCTCATGGAGCCTGCAGTCCGGTGAACAAGGCTGTCACTTAACAAGCAATCAACTATAAAATCCATAATAACAACATTGAGATAGATAAGCAGTGGAAGAGGTGCTAGGAAAATAGAAGAATAAGGAGGAGGGGGTTCTTAACTTGGACTGAGGGTGAGTTGAGGAAAACTATTTTTAAAAAGTGACATTTGAGACCTGAAGCATGAGAAGGAGTTGGATGAGGAGTGGGGATAGTTGCAGGAGAGAAGAGGATTTGTCACTTTGAAGAATAAAAAGAATTTCTGTTTACTTGGATATAGTGGGGATGTGATGGGTAGAGTGATTGTAAGTATCATGAATGTGAAGAGCTGGGAGTTTATGGTAGGGCAGGGCTTAATTCCATTGAAGATGGTGACTTATTTAAATCCCAGGCGCTCAGATGCTCTCTGTGAATGCAACTTTCTCCTCCAGAAAACCTTTTCATGTCACTCACTTAGAAACAAGATCATACAGTTCCTGCCTGGCCTTGCAGAGATGAAGAAACAGAAGCCCAGAGAGGGGACTGTGATTGCCAATAGTTTCTCAGCCAGTAACAGTTGTATTGCCTTGGACAAGTCACTTTCTGAGCCAGCGCTGTCTGATAGAAATAAAACTGGGAGCTTCATCGAAAGCCACAAGTGTAATTAAAAATTTTTAACCACATTAAAAAAAGTAAACAAGAATTGTTTCTACTAACCACATTAAAGTTCATTAATTTTAATAATATATTTTATTCGACCCATATCCAAAACATCATTTCCACATGTAATCAATATGTCTTAAAAATCCAGCATCTATTTTATTTACATTTATGGCACTTCTACATTTGGCCTAGTCATATTTCGGTTTCCTTATCTGTGAAATGAGGATCAAATAAGGATAAAGTTGCCCAGGTAGCTGGAAGGATTGTGAAAGCACACGTGAAACACCCAAGACTCCACCTTGCACAAAGAGCGCGTAGTAAACCTTGGTTTCTTCAGCCCCTTTCTCCCACCTCACCAACCTCCTTCAGATCTCCGCCCTCTTTCCCCGCCCCCTCAGACTCCAGGAGGAAGCAGAACTGTCACAAATGCAGCGCGCTTTACGGTCGCCCTGCCTTTTACCGCAGTGTGGCCTGCAGGCTCGTGGCGCACACTTTTACCCGGTTGGCTCTGAGGCCCCGCTCACGGCGCTTTACGGTAGTGTGGCTGAGCGGCAGCTGAGCGGGCCCCAGTTTCAGCGTGAGTAGGGGGGACGTCTGTGGCGGTGGTTGGCGGGACCCTGAACCATGGACGTGGGCGAACTTCTGAGCTACCAGGTATGAGGGTCGAGGAAGGGCCGTGGGTCCGCCCCTACACCCGGGCAAGGGGTAACAGGGCCTGAATCTCTTCATCTCACTTCCTCTCACCTCACTCCGGGCCCCCCGGGTTCCCACATTTCAACTTGTGTCACCCTGTGTCCAATTCTTTTCATTTCACTTTCCCAAGGCCCTCCTGGGCCCTCTCAGTTCATTACCTTCTCAAGGCCTGAGCCCCCTCACCTCTCCTCACTCCCTTCTGGGGTCCCTCAGCCCATCCTAGTCCTCCTCAACTTCTTTGAAGGCCCCAGACTACCGCATTTTTACGACCATCTCTCTCAGCTCCCTCCTACCCACCCCCGCCCCCGTCATTGAGTTTGTGGTGGTGGTCGGAGGACCAAGGGCCTTTCTTGGATTTGAACCCCAGCTTCTCCACTGACTGGCTGTGTGGCTCTCTGAGATCAGTTATTGTGCCTATAAAGTGGAGACAGTAATAACTATCTAATAGGGTTATTTGAGAACTGTGTCAGCTAATGGATATGAAAGCCGATTTTACAGAGTAGAAAGCTGTGCCCGTGTTAACTGATGTCATTGGGAGATGTCTGGAATCCTAGCATGGGATGAGACTTTAGGAATCTTTTTATGCCCTTGCTCTGAGTACTTGTAGGGAAACTTTGGCCCCAAGGACAGGAAGGTATTGCCCAAAGTTACCAGCAAGTTAGATTTGGGCTAGAGCTCAAGTCTCCTGGCTCACAGCCCAAAGTTTTTCCCCCTCTTTAAATTCCCCAGAAAGGCTTTGTTCTGGTTTGCTAATGCTGCTGGGATGCAAAACACCAGAAATGCATTGGCTTTTATAAAGGGGTCTATTTTGTTACAAAGTTACAGTCTTAGGCCATAAAGTGTCCAAGGTAAGTCATCAACAATTGGGTACCTTCACTGGAGGATGGCTAATGGTGTTCAGAAAACCTCTGTTAGCTGGGAAGGCGTGTGGCTGGCGTCTGCTCCAAGTTCTGGTTTCAAAATGGCCAGGATGTTCCTCTCCAAGCTTCAGCCTTTCTCCAAAATGTCACTCTCAGTTGCTCTTGGGGTGTTTGTCTTCTCTTAGCTTCTTTGGAGCAAAAGTCTGCTTTCAAAGGCCGTCTCCAAAATGTCTCTTTAAGCTGCAGCTCCTCTCTCAGCTCCTGTGCGTTCTTCAAAATGTCACTCTTGGCTGTAGCAAGCTCGCTCCTTCTGTCTGAGCTTATGTAGTGCTCCAGTAAACTAATCAAGGCCGGTGCTGAATGGGTGGGACCATACCTCCATGGAAATTATCCAGCGAAAGATCTTGCCCACAGTTGAGAGATCACATCTCCGCGGAAACATCCAATCAAAAGTCTCCAACCCAATCAACACCAGTATGTTTCCTGCCCACACAAGACTGCATCAAAGATAATGGCATTTTGGGGGACATTATACATCTAAACCAGCATAAGCTCCTTGAGAGAGGCAGTAGAGCTATGCTGTCCAATATGGTAGCTACTGGCTACTTGTGGCTATTGAACATTTGAAATGTAGCTAGTCTGAATTGAGATGTGCTGTAATTGTAAATTCACGCTAGATTTTGAAGATATAGTATTTAAAAAAATGTAGAATTTTTATATTGATTACATGATCATATTGATCATATTAGTTATTTTGATTATTAAATCATATTGATTAATCATTTTGGATAATGGGTTAAATAAAATATGTTTAAAATTCATTTCACCTATTTCACATTAAAAAGTTAATGTGGCTACTAGAAAATTTAAAGTTACATTTATAGTTGGCAGATTTCTATTGGATGACCCTGCAATAGAGAATAGGTGATTAAGAACCAGGAGTCTGGAGCTCCAGGTTGCTTGAAGTCTCAGTTTTGCTACTACTAGCTGTTGTAACTTTGCACAAGATACTTAACTTCTCTATGCCTTGGTTTCCTCGTCTATAAATGGGAACAATGATGGTACCTATTTCACAGGGCTGTTGTGAAGCATAGTTATAATGTGCTGACTAATTCCTATCAATGAGTAAACAGTCAGTAAATATTACTATTACTTTTGTGCCTCTTCCTCATCCATTATAGCAAGGACTGACCTGGAGACTCCAGACATGATGAGAAGGAACTTGTAAGCAGTGGGGAGGTATTTAACCAAGAGATTGTTCTTTTTAAGACAGTAGTTGAATGTGAAAGGAGAAAGGAAATAGGAGGGTTGTTGGGTGAGGTGAGTGGTTGTATGCCTTTTTGGGAGTTGTGGGATGGCTAGCCCATTGACTCAGAACATTAAAGCTCAACAAATATTTATTGAGCACTGACTGTGTGAAAGGGACTGTGTCTGCTAGGTGTAGAACACTGAACAAAACAGACAAGATTCTTGCTTTTGTGGAGCTTATAGTCTAGTGAGAAAGTCACAAGATAAGCAAGTAAACATTCAGATTGTGATAAGTGCTGTGAAGTAAACAAAGCAGGGTAGGGCATGCTATAGGACTGCACTATTCAGTGTGGTAGCCACTAGCCACATGTGACTATTGAACCCTCGAAATGTGGCTATACGTATGAAGTACACTCTGGATTTCAAAGATTTAGTATGAAAAATGACAGTAAAAATCTTGATTTTTATATTGATTACATGTTGAAATTATAATATTTTAGATTTATTAGGTTAAAGAAAATATTATTAAAATTAATGTAACTTTTTACTTTTTTAATATTTTAAAGTTTACATTTATAAATTTAAAGTACATGTGTGACTCATTTGTGGCTTTCGTTATGTTTTTAGTAGATAATTCTGCTACAGAAAATAACTCTTAGGTTTGGGGGACAGGATCTATTACTTTAGGTAATATGGTCTAGGAAGGTCTCACTGAGGAAAGGACATTAAAGTTGAGGACTGAAGGTTGAGAGGGACAGACTGAGGCAGACATAACAGCAGCATAAGCTATGAGGTCGAAGATCATGAAGCTTGTTAGAGGATCAGAAAAAGGATTGGTGTGACTGGAACATAGTAAGTAGGAGAATGGTGGTTGATGAAGTTGGAGATGTAAAAACTCTTCAAAATTGTAACATTTTGTAGACATGAAAAATGCATTGCTTACCTGCATTGGTACAGACAAGGAAACTGAGGCACAAAAAAGTACCTGCTTTAAGGCATCTAGCCAGATAGTGGCAAGGCTCCTGTCAGGTTCATCTCTTTACCCCTCAAATCTATGATCTCTGTTAGAAACAGCCTGAGCCTTAAGTCATGATACAGTTGGTTTGGGCTTCATCAGGTAATCTCCCACTCAAATAAGAGTATAGGGACAGACAATAGTTTAAAAGTATAGGGCACTCAAGACAAGAATTCAAATTCAACACATGTTTACTAAAGGAGCACTTAAGGTTAAAGGAACAGGTTTAGTGTAAAAATAAATGGTTACGTTACCAAGCCTGGGGACTTTTGCCCCTTCCAGATGCAGCTGGATAGGAATTCAGAAGAACCCTCCAGTCTAAGTTACAGAGAATTTACAGAGCCTTTTGATTTAGGGTACATTCAGTTAAGTCATACTCTGTTTTTATGTTTGAATCATGGGTGGTGAACTACAGGTGGTGAACCACGCGGTGAGATAAAAACAAAGGAGGGTATTCACAGCATTATTAGATATTCAAACTTAATCTTGAATGTTTGCAAAACTTTACTGCAAGTATTTCTACTAAGTAAGCTATGACTTCTATAAGAGCAATGTAACATACCTTTTACTTATATAAAAACTAAAAATTAGAAGAGATTACTATTACTTTTATCTAACTTATTAGTATAGTTTTCTTTTTTCATTCTATAATTAGGTTAACCACTGTATCATGTTGATAAGCATGCATTTGATTAAAACTGCATTCAGCCTTATTATTTTACTCATGACTCATTTATGATTGAAGTAACAGCTACAGCCCCATCCGGTTTTCTTTTACTCACAGGACAAGATGGTTACATGTAACCTATATCTAAGAAGGTTGAGAAGGGCTTTTTGCTTTTCTGAAGATCTTCATAGCTATCCTTAGCTATCTGATCCTTACATAGAGAGGAGTCAGTGTCCTCACTTTCAGATTTCCTGAGTAGAGATATCCTGCAACACTGGGTAGCCTGACTCCATTGCTGGAGCTCTTGACCACTGTGCTATATTGCCTTCCTAGTATGAGCCAGAGGCTGAGCTAAAGTGCTTTCACACTTAATTCTCACACTTAATTCTCAATATGGCCCTTTGGGGTAGGTAGAATGCCTATTTTATAAAAAAGGAAACTCAAGCCAGAGAGATCACGTTAACCTGCTCAAAGTCAAACAGCTAGTAAAGGGCAGAGCCAGAACTGAAACCAACAGAATACCCAAGTCCAGTTTTCCGTTTTGTTTTTAGATTTTTTTAGATTGCTTTTAAACTAAAAATATGGAAAACATAGAAAAATGCATTAACCCTAAGTGATGTTGATTTACATTTGTAAAATAGATTCGAGGAGACCACTGAAATTCACTTCTTGGGGACATATGGGAACAAAATTGTCTGATTTGACATGTCATCACCCCTCTTCCTCCTCTTCAGAAATAGGGATACTGTCAAAATGGGATTGCTGAAAGGATCCAATGAGATAAGGTATGTGAAGGCTGTGCTTTGTAGTAGGTGTTCATGGCATGTGGCAGTTGCCTTCCATTCCCTCTCCATCAGGGAATTCTTCCTATTCAGCTCAGCTCACCCTCTCTACTATCAATGGTACGTCTTTAGTCTGCTTCCCAGCCTTCTGCCTGCCTTTCCCTTTGCCACCTCTCTTGGCTCCAGCCAAAAGCGTAGACATTAACAGGCAAGCTACTGAAATAGGACAGGACTGGTTTGGGCCTTTTGGGCTCTGTTTACAGTAGCCTTAATATAGTACTTTCCCTTCTTTCACTGCTTGGCTGAGGCAGGTCACTTTCCTCTAGAGAAAACTGGGTTAAAGAAAGAGGTGGTAGAGCCATGTGGAAGGATCTTGACTGTTGAGTAGACTAGGAATTGTTAAAAGGTACATTGCTAGGCCCGATACCCAAAGTTTGATTCAGTAAGACTCTGGTGGGTCCTAAAAATTTGCATTTCTAACAAGATCCCAGATTATGCTGAAGCTGCTGGTCCATTGAGAGCCAATGGTCTGGAATGATCTACATCCCTTTAAAAATATTCCCCAGCTGAGACGTTCCTTTCTCTTCTCATGATCATTCGTATGCAGTTTTTTGAGCTTAAATTATTCTTTTTCCCTGTTACCCAAGATATTGAGAGCAAATCACTTAATCTTTCTGGGCCTCAGTTTCCTCACATGCCTAATGATGGACTTAAATAAGACTTTCTGAAGTCCCGTCTAGTTCCGCAATTTTACGATACCTAATTATATAGGTCCAAGGTCTCCAGAGATTTCAGGGGATAAAAAAGCTTGATGTAGTAGAATGAATTGGGGCTGAAAATCTGAGGGATTTGGATTTTAATCACACCTTTATCATAATTTATCTGGTGGCTCAGAACAAGTCATTTCCCTCTGTACATAATTTTTTAATCACTTGTAATATCAGGGGATTGTGTTATATGATTTCTAGTTCTTGCCATTCCTCAAATTCAGGCATTAAGGTGGGCAAGGAAAAATATCATCCAGTGTCAAGAAATGCCTATTAAAAGTGTTTTAACATTTTTTGGGTTTTTACTGTATTTCATTTTTGGGGAAACTTCGTGGGAAGATTACAGTTTTCTGCTGAGATTGGTTCTTCTAGTAATAAAATTAGGCAGGAGCTCTTCAGTATATGCTTTATATTCTTGACATATGTTAACTATTCATTTGTGAAGACAGGAGAATTACAATGTGGACAGGAAGTGTTGGAAAAAGTCTTAACGAAGAAATTAGTTATGTTCTCAATATGGAAATGTACTTTTTTGATGCCTTCAGGCTTAGACATCTCAAGAAGTGTGCCCAGCAGTTCCTTGGCTGAGAAGTTTCTGCTGCATAGAAGTGTATATGAACTTCAGGGTACTCTCATTTATGCAAATTCTACAGATATGTGGGAGAAGTTCTTCTGAAGTTTTGCAGTAAAGAATTCACATTTAGGGCAGCTTGGCTCAGTGGAAATGATTTGCTGTGTGACATGAGAGGTATTCTCTTGGAGGCAGATTGAGGTCAAGGACCCTTGGTTTTGGCGATATTGCAGACACCCACTTCTCTTGTCAGTTATCGGTACTATCACAGCATTTCAGGGGCTTATAGGAATCTATAATCTGGCTCCTTTCCTCCCCTCTTATTTCCTTCTTTTTAAATAAAAATGTTTAATGACAGTATACTAACAGGAACGGTATTAAAGAAGTGATTGAGAAAAGGGAAACTACCACCCTAATCCAGTAAATGTTTTGAATCTCACGGTCCTTATGTATTTTGCCTGGCTAATACAACCATTGTATATATTGTGTTTTGTGTTTTACATTTTTAATTTAACATTGCCAGAGATATTTTCTATGTTGTCTTGTTACTTGTAATGTTTGCATACTATTTACTGGAGTGATATATATACCATTTTCCCCTAAATTATTCTTCTGTAATTGGGTATTTAGGTGGTTTCTAGGTTTTTGTTCTTGTAGTAAACTTCTTAGTTCATGTGGCATTTTTTCGTCCCGTCTGTTGTTAGTAGTTACTGTGTACCAGCTTTATTGCATGTACTAAAATTATTAAGACCTGGCCCTGGCCTTTAAGGAATTTATAATTTAAGGAGTGAGATAGATATTTAAACAATCAACTTTATGAACACAATATTATGAAAGCACAATGGAAGGAATGATTGAATGTGCTTGGGGAGGGAGTATATTGATGGAAATGGATTTGGTTTGCTCGTTGAAGAAAATGGAGGTGACGTTGGAATCCCAGCCTTGATGAATGAGTAGGAATTCTGTGGGTGGTGAAGGGGGCTAGGAGAGTCATTCTTGACTAGGATTAGTAAAGGCAAAAGCATAGGAATGAAATGTTCAGATCTTTGGATAAGTAAAAGTGAGTGGCAGGAGATGATGGGGTCAGCTCAGCTGCAGATATGCTAAGCAATACATAGTGCTCATATGGAATTAATCCTTTATCAGTTTACAATACTACCAGCAGTGTGCGTTCTAGTTTTACTGCAATCTTGATAATATACTAAGTGTCATAATTTTAAATTCCCTTCTTATTTTACTAGATATAAAATGTTAGTTCAGAGGAATTGTGGGAAGATGGTAGATTTGGAAGATATGAATTAATTAATAGCACTGAATTATATATTTGAATGTGGTTAAAAGGGGGAAATTTTACGTTGTATATAGTTACTAGAATAAACATGTTAAAAAATAGATTTTCAGACAGATTTTAAATGCAAAGATGTCATAAGAGGCAAAGAAAGAAGGGCACAGAAATGAAGAGTATTATAAGGGTAACTTAAAGGAAAAAGAGAGGAGGGGGATAGATGTGACAACTAAAAACCTTCTTGAAGGTTTTTCACTAATTTCAGTTTTTTTAAATTTGTTAAGACTTGTTTTATGCCCCAGCATATTCTGTCCTGGAGAACATTCCATGAGTGCTAGAGAAGAATGTATATCCTGGTATTTTAGGATGTAATGATCTGTATATGTCTGTTAAGTCTAATTCATTTATTGTATTGTTCAGGTTCTCAGTTTCCTTATTGGTTGTCTGTCTAGTTGTTCTAGCTATAGAAGAGAGTGGTGGTGTATTGATGTTTCCTGCTGTTACGGTAGACGTGTCTATTGCTCCCTTCAGGTTAGCAAATGTTTGTCTCATGTACTTTGGAGGTCCTTGATTGGGTGTGTAAACATTTATGATTGTTATTTCTTGGTGAATTGTCCCTTTTATTAATATATAGTGTCCTTCTTTGTCTCTTAAGACATCTTTGCATTTAAAGGCTGTTTTGTCTGATGTTAGTAAAGCTACCCGTTTACTTTTGTTGCAGCTTGTGTAGAATATTTTTTTCCATCCTTTCACTTTCTGTCTCTTTATGTCACAAGGGTCTAAGATAAGTCTCTTGTAAACAGCATATTGATGAGTCATGCTTCTTAATCCATTCTACCCGTCTGTGTCTTTTAATTGGAGAGTTTAATCCATTCACATTATTACTGTGAAGGGAGTTCTTCAACCAGCCATCTTATCCTTTGGTTTTTAGTTGTCACATCTATCCCTTTCTCTCTTTTTTTCCTTTAAGTTACCCTTACTAATACTCTTCATTTCTGTGCCCTTCCTCAGACCTCTTTCTCCTTTCTTTTTTTCTCAGCTGTTAGAGATTGCTTTAGTATTTCTTGCAGGGCGGGTCTCTTGTTAACAAATTCAGCATTTGTTTGTGAAAATTTTAAACTCTATCAATTTTGAAGGACAGCTTTGCTGGATGAAGAATTCTTGGCTGGCAGTTTTTCTCTTTCAGATTCTTAAATATGTCATTCCACTGCCTTCTTGTCTCCGTAGTGCCTGCTGAGTAGTCACTACTTAGTCTTATGTTGCTTCCCTTGTATGTGGTGAATTGCTTCCCTCTTGTTGCTTTCAGAACTTTCTCCTTCTCTTCAGCATTTGACAATCTGATCAGTGTGTATCTGGGAGTGGGCTTATTTGGATTTATTCTATTTGTAGTTTGTTAGGCAGCTTTGATTGCATACTTATGTTGTTAGAAGGGTTGGGAAGTTTCCCCCAATTATGTCTTGAAACACTCTTCCTAGCCCTTTACTCTTCTCCTTCTGGGACACCAGTGATTCTTATATTTGTGCATTTCATGTTGTCCATCATTTCCCTGACATCCATTTCAAATTCTTCAATTTTTTTCATCATTTGTTCTTTTGTGTGTCCAATTGACTGTCCTCTAGTTCACCTATCCTTTCTACTGCCTCTTCAGATCTGCTGTTGTGTGTCTCTAGTATATTTTAAATTTGATCAGCTGTATCTATTATTTCCATAAGATCTGCTATTTTTAAAAAATTTACTCTTTCAAATTATTCTTTATGCTCTTCTAGAGTCTTGATATCCTTTATGGCTTTAGTCATCTCTTTGAAGTTGTTTTGGAGATTTGTGTGTACATCTTTAATTAATTGCTCCAAATTTTGTGTCTCTTCTGGCTTTTTAATTTGTTCGTTTGGCTTGTCCGTGTCTTCTTGGTTCTTCAGGTGCTTTATGATTTTCTGTTGGCTTCAGGGCATTTGCTTATCTTGGGAAATGCAGGTTTATTTGTTCATTTATGTATAATTTGACAGAACTACAGTTTGCTGGATTGCACTTTCCCTGTCCTTCCAGCAGATGGAGCTCTTGGACCACTTCTTATTCTCAAGCCAGCTTTCCCCCAGCTTCTGTGCTCTGGGAAAGGTTCATACCAGGTTGGGATCCAATCAGTGCACCAGTTCTCCATGTGCACTGTGGACTGCTTGCCCTGGGGGTGCAATGTGGGCCGTGTGCTGTTCGGCAGGGAATCCGCCTAAGGGCACCCTTCACCTTAAATGTGCCCCATTCCCTGCCTACTATGCACTTGCAAGCCTCTGGGGTGTGAGAGGGGCTCCTGGTGCTTCCGCATGGTGCCCTCTCTTATCCCCATTTCTTGCTCGTGCACTCTCCTGGACTTCCGTGGGGGGAGAGTAAATGCGGTCAATACTTGTCTGCTGTCTCCTGGGTTCCCTCACGGGAGCTCCTGGCCATGTGGCTGTGGAGGATTATCTCTACAGTTTATTGTTGAGTTGGGTACACAGGATTGGAGAGCTGCTGCTCACTCCCTTGCCAGGTGGTCATCTTGCCACTGCAGGCCCCAGGAGGCAGTCCTGGCCAAACAAACTCACCCCATCCCTCGAGGCACAGTCCTTCTGCCTTTCCATCTGCATCCCCACCACATGCTATAGGAGTCCCTCTCTCACCTCTCACACCCCGAAACCGCAGACCCGGGTGGCCTCTGGCCCCTCTCTAGTTTCTTTCACTGAGGAGAAGCCTGCTCCGACTTACCCACTCTGCCATCTTCCTGGAAGTCCTCATCTGTTAATTTTTATTACTGATATGGTTACAACAAACAAGTGCTACAGCAGAAAAAAAAATCCTAAATGCTACAAAACTGCCTCAGTATTTCCAAGGTCATTAGTCCCTTGGAGAACAAGGTTTAGAGTGCTTCAGAATGAAATGGGGACAGTCACCCACAGCTGCCACCATATAGGCTACTCTTTAGGTTAAAGCACAACCCTATTCCACCACAGTTACAGTCATTGATATCAGGAACTATGTAATCAACACAGTAGTTCTTTTCCCCAGATCTTTTTCATGTTACTAAAACATCTCAGTTTTCCTCTCTTCTAGCACCAGGAATCTCACAAATTACGCCTCCTTTTTCTTTTCTTGTTATCATTCTCGTTCTCGTTCTCTTTTCCTCTTCTCTTCTCTTCTCTTCTCTTCTCTTCTCTTCTCTTCTCTTCTCTTCTCTTCTCTTCATTGGTTTGAGTCTGAGTCTTGTATAGGTGTAGAGAAACTGGAGTTAGGAGAATGTGTAGTAGGAATTCTGCTATTGCTCTTACCTTGTTCAAGGTCAGTTATTTGGCTCTTTAGTATTTCAGTTGAAATAGTTCAAAACCATTTTCTTTTCCTTAGAGTTGCAGTAGTGACTCTGAAAGTGTGTTGGGCCTAAATTTTAGGACTACTACTCCACTGTGAGTTGTAAATAGAAAGTGGATTATTTTCATCCTGAGTTCAGGGAAAATTCTAGTGAGAACTACTTCAGTACATCTTCATTCTCAACTCATCTTAGACTGTCAGTTGCTTGTAAGCAGCCTACGTACTTTGGCTTATTGGACTTCCCTTCAACTACCCATCAATGTCCAGAGTCACTGGCTGATCAGAGAAGGATTTGAGATCAAGCACAGGGTATCATGATATTGCTCTCTGAGTGTGTCTGGACTGTATTCCAAAGCAGGTAAAATTAATAATTGACAATATATTTGGCATTATACATGAGTTCACTGTTAATACATAAAATTGAAGGTTGATTGCAGTTTAGAGAAATTGAGTTACAATTTTTTTTTTTGGGGGATCTTTAGTAGACTTACACATTGGCAGTACACCAGTCTGCTGGTGTACAGTGTTTGGAATGCCATTTCTTTTCATCTTTGGATAATAAAAAGAATTGTTGCTATAGTTTGTCACATTATCTTTTACCAGCCTCTCTGAACAATAATCCTGTCATTGGAACAGATAATAGCTTCTCAGATTAATGCTGAGGGAAACCTTTGAGCATTTCAATGTTACGTAATTATTTACAGAGAATCTGAAAATGGAGTTGGGGCCCTGGCTGAGGAGTAATTGTTGGGCAGGGGAAGGTAGAAATGCCAAGGAATCAACAGAATGCTGAAACTCAGCAATAAAGAAGGGCAAGAAAAAGACATTACCATTGATTTATTGCAGGTTGTAGCTGAAAGAAATCCAGAGATTCCTTATTAAAAAAGGTGATACAGGTTATAGTGGATTGTATTAATTCCTCATTTGTCAGTGTCTTTGAAAAATGTAGTGTTTCTCCTAAACAGATTTTCCAGATAACTGAAGCATACAGGTGAAGTAAGAGTGTTAGAACAGGAAGGAACCTAGAGATGATCTTTTCCAACCCCCTCTTTTTATAGATGGAGAAGCTAAGCTCCAGAGAGGGAAAGTGACTTGTCTCAGGATTCCAACTACTCAGTGACAGAATGGGATTCAGAGCAGTGCTTTTTCCATGATCATGCTTCCTCTTTTTCTACATATTCAAAACCTTTGTTTTTTTTTTTGTCATTCTGTATAGAGATCTTTCTAAAATATATGGATATTCTTGGCCTTTCTGGTTATTCTTGAGAATGTAATACTGGTTATTTTTGAGAATGTAATACTACATTCTCAGTATTATTATTGTGAGCACATGTTATTATACCCAGATTCTCTAATGACGTTTTGAGATGCTGAAGACTTTTATTCGTACATTAAACACTTTAGACTATTAGAGTTTTGGGGTTCTTGTGCCTACTTTTAATAGTTTTTCTCTCTTGTTAGCATCAGCTATTACTCTGTAGTGTTATTGTTTGTTTGTTACAATTATGTCTATTGAGAAAGTAGAGCCTGAGGGCTGTTCTTGTAAAGTGCATTACTTTTTTTAAAAAAAACCTCTGAGGCTTTTTTTTTTTAATTTTTTAATTTGTTTGCTTCTTTCAATGGTGTTGTGAAAAGTTGAGGTAGTTGATGAATGAGGCATTAGTATTCTTGGTCATCTTTGGATGATCTGCACATCTTTAGGTCTCTTCAATTAGATAACTAAAGTCTGTGAGATACTGGAAATAATATTAGCATAACTTGTCTTCATTTTCTATCTAGCATTTCCTCTAGCATTTCTTTGCCCATCACTGCCGTCCTGGGAACTTTAGAACATCTGAACAATTACTGTTGCCCAATGGTCATGAATTTTTCAAGAGAAACTGGCATTCACAAATAGGAGCTTCACCTGGCCTTCTGTGGAGTACCCCTTTTATGACTGCTTATCTTTTTGGAGAGGAGCCCTTTTTTTGTCTGACTGCCTTTACCCCGTATCTTTACGTAAGCTTTATATCCACATCTCACACCCACCAGCCCATGAAATACAATCACGGTCTGGTTGTAGCAGTTACCTTAGACTCTGTGTGCTTGTTCCTGATCAGTTCTTGCCTCTGCCCAGTTCCTGTCTGGTGCCTGGCTCTTGGCTCTACCTTGCATCCTTTCCAACACGCATACACCAGAATCTTTTAGATTTGGTATGTACATCTGAATCTCTGGCTTCCAATTGGTGATTCACCCTTAAGGACTTTGGCTGGCTGGTACTGGAGTTACTTCATATAGTGTACCTTATAGTGTGCTCTAGCTTTACCTTCACAACTGAGTCTTTAGCCCCAGCCCATTGATGAACACCATGGCTGGCCCATCCAATCCTCTGAAAGGATAATTTGGGTAAGACTCTACCCAAGATACTTGGAGATTTTCCACTTTTGCGTCTGTGAAAGTCTGCGTGTTCTCCATCTTGGTCTTATCCCCATTTCCCTTTGCCGTTGTTTTCTGGTTATTACTAGGGATTGGCAAAGAACTAGAATGTTGTTCATTGTTTCTAGGGCATTGTGACACATGCTGAAAGTCAGGCTGTGAGCCAATCCAGATTTTGAGGGGGCCAATCAAGATTTCATTTGAAACAGTGATCCATATTAAACACTGGGAATAGAATGATGCATGAGACAGTCTCTCCCTGTCTTCTTAGAGCTTACGTCCAGGGAGGCAAGACAGACAATAAACAAGAAAAACAAATACAAGTTGTTTTTTGAACTGAGAACTGAATGGTAAAGATCCAGCCATATGAAGAGCTGTGGAAAGAGCAATGTAGGCCTAGGGAAAACCAATACAAAAGCCTTGAAGTGGGAAAAAGCTTGTCAGGTTTGAGGCAGTATGGCTGGAATGTAGTGAGGGAGGAGGGGACAGCTGCAGGTGGGAAGGGGGGAGGAGACTAAAATTTTTGCATTCTATTCTTAGTATAATGGAAAGCTATTAGGATTTTTAAGCTGTGGAGTGACACCATTTGGTTTATTTTTAAAAGATTACTCTGCAGAATAGAGAATAGATTGTAGGGGAGCAATCTGGCCAGTTTAGTTCTTCAAGGGGGTAGAATTCATGGTTATGCTGCAGTTTTGCTCTCCCTGGGATAATTGCTTTCCTGCTTAGGTTGTTTTCAGAATCTCCCAGTTCTAAACATTTAATCTGTGTCCTGGCATAATCAAGAAGCTACATTGTCTTAGTGCCAGGCTTGGCACGGAAAATGTGAGTATGTGCCTTTCGTTGAGCACCTTGGCCTGGAGAGAATGAAGAAAGCAGCCCCTGGTGGATCTGAGGACAGTGCTACTAACCGTCAGCACCTGGTAACTTGTAGGAAGCTTTGGAATCCATAAACTTTATGTGCTTCTGCAAAACAGTTGCAGATGGTTGGAACTGATGATTAAATGTCACTGCTGTTTTGCCCAGAACTGCTGTGACCATCCTTTCCATGTCAAGTTTTGCATTACAGTGGGTAATTAAAGGGGCACAGCCATTTCTGTTTACTTCCAGGATATCTTTATCAGTTGGCTTAGGAGTAAATTTCAGTTACTGCCAGTTGTACAAGTAACTGCAGTGAGCAGTGTCTGTGAATGGCTACTTTTTATTTTCAAAATTTAAAAACAAACTTAAAAAGAACTGTCCCTAATGAAAGGGAATAATTGCTTGCCTTTGCTGTGGCTGCTGATTATTTGGAGGGAGTTCTGCCATCAGGCTTGTCAGAGTGGTTGGCAGGGACTTTTTCTCCTGAGTTAACACAGAGAGATCTGAACAGACGGCGATATCACAAATTAGCAATGGTGCAAGCATATCTGCAGAGGAACAGATTTCCTTCTGACCAGAGGTGCCATTGATGGGTACTACCTATTTCTTGATGCATCTCTTACTGCTGATGACAGGACTTTTCAGCAAATAAAAAGAATTGCTTAAGCACTACCTGAGTTGGCCAGTTTTTGTAAGACTAGAGTTTCAAAGGGCCTCAGGCTGCTCAGCCTGCCAATGTAAAGTCACTGAATATTATCTTCCTCATTTCTCACTTGGGCTCCTTACACCTCACTCAGCCTAATGAACTTGGGAAGACAGAAATCCTGATTCTTCTACATTGTTGTTTTTCCAACTAGATTGTCTTCTTCCATCCCCTCAACTGGCAAGGACACAGGAGATTCAGTGGGGGAAAGAGATGGTATTTGCCTTCTGGCTGACACTACTTGTGCCAGTGGTCATATGGGGATTCCGTAATGAAGATTGCACATCGCTTTCCATCCTCTTGGAGCCTGTCCCATAATTAGAAGATTCAACATTTTGTTATGATTAGTAATTTTTCCGTTCCCTCTGAGTACTCAAACCACCATTAGAGCAGGATAGAGACTGTTTAACTGTCTGACATTGGGCTCCATGTTCTGGATGTGATTGTCTGCCGGAGGTTGAAGAAGTCTTATTTTAATTGAAAAAGCAATTTTTAGCCATGGTTCACCTTGTGTGTGGCAGAGGCACTTCTGGCCATGTGAGCTTTACAATTGCTGAGTACAGTGAGTATAGCTTTCCTTTGGCGCATGACTCTGAGCCTAACAGGATAATCTTGTGAGGTGGATGTGCAGCTGTGCTTGAGGTACAGGCTCTGCAGATTTACTCTTTAACTGACAGATTGTCCTAGTGTTTGCACAAGAGGGGGTCACTTATAGGGAGGGTGTGTTCCTGATTTGATGTGAATGAAAAACAGATCATATAGGACTTGTGGAATATTTCATACTTCTAATGAAATGAAAGAAGTGTGAAGGTGTTTATTCCCCATCTCCCCATGCTTCTCGGCCAAAAGAACAAAACGAAGGACTGGGAATTACCAGGCATTGAATCCCACTGACAGCCAGTCCATGTGTTATGTTATCCCAAATCATCCTAAAGACAACCCTGTGAAGTCAGTCTCTTTATTCCCGCTTTACAGATGAAGAAAGGAAGCTCACAGAAGTTTAGTAACTTGCTCAAAGATACCCAGGAAGCAGATGGTATAATCTTACATCTTCCTACTAGAGGGCTCTGGTGGATGAAGATAGCTTAAAATCAAAACAAAACACAAACAAGCATGCAAGCAAGACTCTCGAGAGTAGAAGTCAGCAAGAATGCTGTCATCCCATGTTGCACATCCTCCAGTCTACCACATGTATCATTCCTTATTGAAATTATTTTTTGTTTTGCCTCCCAGTTGGACCATGAGTTTGTCAAGGACAGTGACCAGATCAGTACCTGTAAATGTTCAATAAATGTCTCGACTGAAGAAAGGGAAGAATGAGTAGTATGAATAAATCAGTGACTAGGCAGCTGAACTTGGGTCTCTTCTAGATATCTTTGTTTGCTGAGGCTTAGCATCTTTCCAGTTACCTTCTCTTTCTTGCCTCTTGTTGGAGAGTAGATAAAACCATTTGTGAATGGTGGTGGCATTGGTCATAGGAAACACTGGGTTGGGTGAAACTTGACTTAGATAACAGGTAGTCGACTTTCATTACTTTCATTATTGTAGTTACCCAAGAGTTGACTGGTATTTCTTTTAAAGATTGGGGTCATCTCTGACTCTAAAGCAGGAGATTGATTTATTTAATTATTATCCAAAGATTTACTGAAAGTCTTCTAAGGGCCATAATTGCTATTTTCTCTTTACCCAGCCTTATAGGCAAAAAATAAGAGCTAATATAGAACAATGAGATTAGTTTTTATTTTGTGTTGGTTGTATCTGGCATGTCCATTTCTGTTTATTTATTTATTTTTCTTAATGTTTATTGAGTACTTTTTGTGGTTTAGGCACTTCCACATATTAACTCAATACCCTGTGAGGGTTTTTACCAAGGATGAAACTAAGGCTGAGATGGCATGGTCACACACAAGTAACAAGAAGCCCAGGTGTCTGACTACAAGTCCATTCTCTTCTCGCTGTACTACACTTCCCTATTGATGGAACTAGTTTAGTATCAATGTTTTATGTTTTGTACAGGTCTAGGACACATATGGGTTTCTAAAGCAGAAAGTAATAGAACTCTTAACAGTTCATTTGGGTTTAAGGAGCCTCAGGAAACAGATCTGTAGTTAGCACAGAAATAGTTAAGCCAGGATGATTTTCCAATCTCATGGTGGTAGTATGATGTAGTAGAAAGAGCGAGAGCTTTAGTCTTAGACTGGCAATGTTTGAATCCCATTTCCATTATTTTCTAGCTCTTTGACCTTAGGCAATTTACTAAGTAAGCCATCTCAACCTTGGTTTCCTCACTTGTAAAAATGGAGAATGGTATAACTACTGATAATGAATTGTTAAATATCTGGCACATAGAAGGCACAGTTAAGGTAATGATTATATAGCTTGGATAATCACTTAATAACAAAGCTGTAGGGGAAATTCTTTATGGTTTCTTTAAACCGTGAGATTCTGAGGCCTCAGTGCCTCCTAAGAAGTTCTTTGTGGTGGTTGTGAGATTTATATGTCTATCTTTGCCTTTTGAGGCCCATCCTGGCTCACTTATGCAGCTTTGTTTTAAAAGAGGTGGCCGGTTCCCTTGTGCATAGGGTGTTTGCACCAGTGTAACTCTATGGTTTTTTGGTATGTTTACTGGGGTTTTCAAGTTTCTGAGTAATTTCTGCCTGAGACAAGTGAGTAGGATTGATGTCAGGCTGCTTTAACACAGGTGCTATAAACAAGATTAAGAGGTTGTTGAAAAGATATCAGTGGAGCTCTGGGGCTAGCTTTCTGAAGTCATTCTAAATTGACAGCTAATGGGTAGTTTGCCTTGATGGCTCTCTCTAAGTAGATTGTAACTGAGTAGAGATTCACCTACAGAGGAAACTTGCTTATTAAATTTTCCTTTCCTTTATTAGAAAATAAATCTGTAGTAACATAGAATACTGTTTTCTCATCATATTAAAAAAAAACAAAAACAGTTGCATCTTTGTTCTCTGTTTAGTAACTTTTTCAAGGAATCCAATTCTTAAGATATATGTGTGTATGTGTGAAAGAGAAAAAGAGGGAGAGGGAAAGGGAGGGAGAGAAAGAGAGAGAAAGAGAGGGATACCCTAAGTCTGCCAAGGTTCAGAGAAAACTTTAAAAGGGGAAGGGTGGTGCAAAATAATTGTTTTCTTCTGTTGTTTATTTTTCTGTTTAAGACTTTTATTTAATTACTTATGTTATATTTGATAGACTTTCTTCCTGTCTAGCAAAGACTGCATTTTGCTTTATCTGGTATACTTATGCTCTTGCTAGGAATGCTTTAGTTCTTGAAGTGAGCAGTTATTATTTAAAATCACTTTGAAATAAATTTTATAGGCTCTCTGAGAGAGTTGTGGTGGGGATAGAGCTTACAAAAGAAATTTGTAGGTGAGTAAGAGGCATTTACCAGGCTACCAGAGAATTCCTCTTGATGATATTTCCCCTAGCTAGGTGGTCAGGGTTCTACCTATTGTTTTCTACATGGAGGAAGCATTTCAGATACTGAATTGTTTCATCTGAGAATGACTCATTCACCATTGTTTCTTTTATTAGGAATGGTGGTATTTTGCTAACTTTTGTGGTTTTGTAAAGCTTCTAGAAATAGTAAAACCTTTGAGTTGAGGAAAACGAAGTGCATCTTAGACAAAAGCGGACATGACATGGACTCAGCAACAGGCATGTATTCAGGCCATAACACCAGTACTTCTTTCAAGTTGAGAGAGAGAGGTAAATCAGCACTCAAGTCCTAGAAAGTATATTATATAATCATGATATGTTTTCAGACTCTAAAATATTACACATAATGTTGAAAAATATTCTTTTTAACAAGATATTCAGGGTAAAGTTCCATGTGAGTTTCTTCCTTGAAATGAATGTGGCAGCTATTGTGTAACAGACTTAACATGGGTAAGTTTTACGCTTTAAAGAAATAATGGTAATAATTCTAAGGTCTAGGCTCCTGAGACCTAATTAATGAGCAACTGTGAAAGACTCAGATCTTGTAAGCAAAAAATGATTTCTGATACTCATTCACTTCCCTCTTCCCATGTTCTTAAACAGCTTCACTTTCCTCTTTTCTTTCTATGTGTTCTCCTGCTAGTATATAATACCCTTCCCTTCCAACCACTCCTGTTTGAAAGAGGAATGCAGTTTTGAGTCTTAGAGGTGATCTCAGAGGCAACTTATAGAAAAAAGCAAAGATTTTCTTGTCCCACTTTAGTCTTAATGAAACTGTCCACCGCTGGAGGCAATATTTCATTAGCTGGAGACTTCTCTGTCCACATTATTACATGTAACAGTATGCCATGTAACTTGCAAAACCACTGTGTGTGTCTGTTGGTTGCTGAATGCACCCTGCCCCACTCCCCAACCCCAGTGACATGCACTTATAATGTGTCTTAGCCTTTGTGTCACTCTAAATAGCAATGTGAATTTATTGTATCTGAGCCTTGGTTTAAACTATAAATAGTTTTAAATAGCTTTCCCATATTTTGTTATTTAATATTGAAGTGTTCGGAGTGGACTGGTGATAATGGTAGGTGCCCCAGGAATCATGGTAAATGTCCAAGGTTTCACAAATGATCCAGGGGAGGGATTTTTTAACTAAAATCTCCATATAGGCAACTGACACTAAGCTCCTCTAGGTGGTGGAATTCCAAATGGGCAAGAAGCAATGGCAGAAAGAGCTCTTGTAGCTAAAGATATAGGCAGCAGAGTAGCAGAAGGTTGAATGTTGGTTGAAAGATAATGGCAGCAGAGAGGGATGATGCAAATTATTCCTTTACCATGATAGTTTCTGAGGTGGTGACTAGGAAAAGAGATCTGGAAGTTGTGTATACTGCCTCCTGCAAAGGTGGGAGTTAGATTCTAGGTCCAGCTCTGATCTGTGGCTTAGACTTAAGTTTTGTCAAGTTCTCTGGATCTTAGTTTGCTCTTCTCTAAATTAGGGGGTTGAACTGAAATTCTTTGTTTGAGTCTGAGTTTTACCATACTCACTCACTGAATATTGCTTGATGCCATCATTAGAAAATGTACTAAGTTATATATAAAATATAGCCCAGTGTGGCATAAAGTGATTAATCATGTAGGCACAGAACAGATGGATTCTGTCTGGTTATAGTCATTAAAATGGCCCAAGGAACTCTGAGAATTTGTACACGTTGTATCCATTCATTAATAGTAAAGTATGATTCCTTGGTAGTTCATTGGGTTAGCTGTCCTCTCCCATTGAATTATTATTATTATTTTTTAAATCTTCATTTTATTGAGGTACAGTCACATACCACGCAGTCATACAAAACAAATCGTACATTCGATTGTTCACAGTACCATTACATAGTTGTACATTCATCACCTAAATCAATCCCTGACACCTTCATTAGCACACACACAAAAATAACAAGAATAATAATTAAAGTGAAAAAGAGCAATTGAAGTAAAAAAGAACACTGAGTACCTTCATCTGTTTGTTTGTTTGTTTCCTTCCCCTATTTTTCTACTCATCCATACATAAACTAGACAAAGGGTAGTGTGGTCCTTATGGCTTTCCCAATCCCATTGTCACCCCTCATAAGCTACATTTTTATACAATTCTTTAGAACCTAAAAAGGATTGTCTAAATTGTGTGTAAGAGTGCCCACCAGAGTGACCTCTCGGCTCCTTTTGGAATCTCTCTGCCACTGAAGCTTATTTCATTTCCTTTCACATCCCTCTTTTGGTCAAGAAGATGTTCTCCATCCCACGATGCCGGGTCTACGTTCCTCCCCGGGAGTCATATTCCACGTTGCCAGGGAGATTCACTCCCCTGGGTGTCTGATCCCACGTAGGGGGGAGGGCAGTGATTTCAACCTTTCAAGTTGGCTTGGCTAGAGAGAGAGGGCCACATCTGAGCAACAAAGAGGCATTCGATCTCCCATTGAATTATGATGCCTTCCTTGGTCTCCAGTTGATGTGGATACCTGTGCCATGGTCCCATTGTTCCCTGTGCATACTTCGGGTACAGCACCAACCAGAAGTTCAGTAATCGTCCATTTACCTGTTTGTGTTGTTTCTCACAAGGTTGAAAGCTCCTTGAGGATGAGAATGTCCCCTTTTGTTTTTCTTTTTAATGCAATTTTATTGAGATATATTTACATACCATACAGTCATCCAAAGTGTACAGTTGTTCACTGTATCATCATATAGTTGTGCATTCATCACCACAATCAATTTTTTGAACATTTTCATTACTCCAAGAAATAAAAATAAGAGGTATGAAAAAACACCCAAAACATCTCATATTCCTTTTCCCCTCTTATTATTCATTTACTGTTTGTCCTGCTTTTTTCTACTCCTCTGTCCACACACTGGATAAAGGGAGTGGGAGCCACAGTGTTTTCACAATCACACAGTCACATCATATAAGCTATATAGTTATACAGTCTTCAAGAATCAAGGATACCAGATTGCATTTCAACAGTTTCAGTTATTTCCTCCTAGCTATTCTAATACACTAATAACTGAAAACGGGTATCTATAAAGTATGTAAGAATAACCTCCAGAATGACTTCTCAACTCCATTTGAAATCTCTCAGCCTCTGAAACTTTATTTTGTTTTATTTCTCTTCCCCCTTTGGTCAAGAAGGCTTTCTCAATCCCACAATGCCCGGTCCAGGCTCATAAGTCATGTCCCACATTGCCAGGGAGATTTACACCCTGGGAGTCATGTCCCACATAGAGGGAAGGGCAGTGAGTTTACCTGCAGTGTTGGGTTGGAGAGAGAGCCACATCTGAGCAATGAGAAGTTCTCTGGGGGTTATTCTTAGGCACGATTATAAGTAGGCTTAGCCTCTCTTTGTAGTAACAAGTTTCATAAGGGCAGGCCCCAAGATCGAAGGGTTGGCCTACTACAATTGTAGTCCCCAAAGCTTGTGAGAATATCAGGAATTCCCCAGGTGGGGAAGTTTAATATTTCCAGTTTTTCCCCAGTCCCTCAAGGGGGCTTTGCAAATGCATTTTTATTCTTTGCGCAAATTACTCTGGGATGTATCGGGGCTTCATGCTAACCTGTACAAACCAATCAGATCTCACCCCCTATTCAAGGTTCCATGTAATTATGGTATTTGAATAAACTGACCATACAAGTTAAATTATATAGCGTGCTACAGAAAATATAGTTTTTCTACCAAATAAACATCTCTTCCTTTGGTCTCACATAGAAGTTGAAGTTTTAAAATACAGTCAATGTAATCCTTTCCCTTTGGTCTGATTTACCTTAGTCCTAACCAAGTCCATTTTGATCATATCTCTAATTAAACCTGATCTGTTTTTCAGCTTCTTTAACATTTGCTGTATGGGGAAATGCTGACATTCAGAGGTGCTGAACTCTGGTTCTGAGTCTCAGATATCACACAGATACCCAGAGTTTCAGGGACTGACCAGGTTATACACAAACGGCTCAGCATCTCAGAATTTAGAAATAACCATTACAACTCATGAATAGATGTGACTGCTTAAGAGCTTACAATTCAGGAACCTTTACCATAAGCCTTCCCCTGCTAACCTGTGCTCTCAGATTCAATCTCAGAGTTTGCACATCATAGTTAGTCCATATTAGTGAGGCTTTATAATATTTATCTTTTCGATTCTGGCTTATTTCACTCAACATACTGTCCTGATGGTCCATTCACCTAGTTGCATACTTCACAACTTCATTTCTTCTTGCAACTGCCCCATTTTCCTTTGAATGTATATACCACAGTTCACCATTCTGTTTATTGGTCGATATACCCTTAGGTCACCTCCATCCATTGCGAATCGTGAATACTGTTGCCATAAACACCAGTGTGCAATATCCATTCATATCTCTGCTCTCAGTTCTTCCAAGTATATACCCAATAACGGGGTTGCAGGACCATGTGGCAACCCCATAGTTAGCTTGCTGTGGAACCACCACACTGCCTTCCAGATGTGCTGCTCCATTCTACTTCTCTACCGACAGTGAATCGGTACATCCCTCTCTCCACATTTTTTCCAGCACTTGTATCCCTTTGTTTATTTTTTAAACAGTTTTATTCACATACCGTACAATCCATTCTAAGTAAACAATTAATGATTCCCAGTAGTTACACAGTTATGCATTCATCTCCATAACCTGTATTTTTTTGCAAAGAAAGAGGAAAAGGAGGAAAAAATGAAGAATAAAAATATAAAAAATAGAAGAAAAATAAAGTAAAATACAATGAAAAGGTCAGACAACAACAATACCACCAAGAATCCCGTATACTCCCTTATAACCCCCTCTTATAAACATTTGGCTTTGGTATATTGCCTTTGTTACAATTAATGGAACCATCTTAAAATGTTACCATTAACTATAGACTCTAGTTTGCATTGACTGTATTTTTTCCCTTGTACCATTCGATTTTCAACACCTTGCAGTGTTGACATTCATTTGTCCTCTCTCTTTTAAAAACGTTCTTGTATTTGTACATTTAATCACCATCAGTGACCTCTCTAAACTTAAGTTATACAATCCCAGTCTTTATCTTTTGTCTTTCCTTCTAGTGTCATACATGCCCCTCCCTTCCTCTTTCAGCTGTACTCACATTCATCTTTGTTCAGAGTACTTACATATTGTGCTACCATCACACAGTAATGTATTATCCATTTCTGAATCTATGTAATTAATCCTGTTTACCCTTATGTATTCCTTCAGCATCAAATGCCTGCTTGTCTGAAAATATTTTAAACTGTTCCTCATTTCTGAAGGACAGTTTTGCTGGATATAGAATTCTTGGTTGGCAGTTTTTCTCTTTCAGTATCTTAAATATATCATGCCACTGCCTTCTTGCTTCCATGGTTTCTACTGAGAAATTTGCACATAGTCTTACTGAGCTTCCTTTGTATGTGATGGATTGCTTTTCTCTTGCTGCTTTCAAAATTATCTCTTTGTGTTTGACATTTGATAATTTGATTATTAAGTGTCTTGTTGTAGGTCTATTTTGGATCTATTGTGTTTGGGGTGTGCTGTGCTTCTTGGATCCACTATTTTATGTCTTTCATAAGAGATGGGAAATACTCATTGATTATTTCCTCTATTATTGCTTCTGCCCCTTTTCTCTTCTCTTCTCCTTCTGGGACACCCATGACACATACACTCATGTGCTTCATGTTGTCATTCATTTCCCTGAGATGTTGCTCATCCCTGAGGCTGCACTTCTTGGATCTGCAATTTTATGTCTTTCATAAGAGATGGGAAATTTTCAGTGATCCTTTCCTGCATTATTGTTTCTACCCCTTTTCCCTTCTTTTCTCCTTTTGAGACACCCATGATGCGTATATTCATCTGCTTCATGTTGTCATTCAATTCCCTGAGACCCTGCTCATATTTTTCCATTCTTTTCCCTATCTGTTCTTTTTTGTGTAGGATTTTAGATGTTCTGTCCTCTAGTTCCTGAATTCTTTCTTCTGCTTCTTCAAATCTGCTGTTATATGTCTCCATTGTGTTTTTCATCTCTTCTATTGTGCCTTTCATTCCCTTAAGTGCTGCCAATTGTGTTCTCAAACTTTCAAGTTCTTCATGTGTTCACCCAGTGCTGCCTTTTTGTCCTTCATCGCTTTTGCCATATCTTCCCTCAACTTGTTGATTTGATTTTTGAATTGATTTAGCATATTTGTTTGAAGGTCTTTAATTAGTTGTTTCTCATTTAAAGTGTAATTTTGTTCCTTTGACAGGGCCATATATTCATTTTTTCTAACGTGAATCATAATTTTTTGTTGTTTAAGTATCTGGTTTCCTTGATTATCTGTCACATCTTCCCAGACCAGACGGGCCCACATCTCAGGAAGAGGGTATAATTGGTATTAGGTTTCCCTGAAAATGAGACTAGCAAGTTGTCAGTTTCCTGTGAAGCCTCTAGACTCTGTGCTTTTTTATCCTGCCCAGCAGGTGCTGCTTGTCAGCCCGCAGCTCCCCACCAATGTAAAGATGTGCATTGCTTTTAATTCTCAGTATACCTTGTCCCTGCCAGGAGCTGAGAGAGTTAGAAGCCAAGCTTAAGCTGTTACTGTTTTGTTTTTTCCCCCAGGCTGAGAGAGGACAGCCACTTGAGCTGGGCCTTGCCTTCCCCTTTTCTTAGGGAAGATAACCCTTTAGGGATTCATCTCCTACATTTGACTTCTTCCTTTGTTTCTCTAACTATCTTAACTCCCCCCTTGCCTGAGTCAGAGCTGACAATTCAAAATGCCTGAGGCTTTCTCTAATGAGCTACATAGACTGAGAGAAAAAAAAGGAAAAAAGAATGAAATCCAGTTTTCACAGCCAGTCCCCAGCCCCCCAGTTACCAGTCAAGAACTAGAGTTGGTGCCTGGTTCTGTATGCTCCTTTTCTTGGCACACAGCCCTTTATCAGTATTCTGAGCTCAGCTAACTCTAAAAGCTTCTGTTTTTATTTATTTATGTATTTTTTTTCCATCAGCCCCACCTCCTCTCTGCCAGGAGAAACCTGTGAGTTCCTTTCTTGCTTGCTCCGGGTTTATCTTTGCTGGTAGCTTGTATTCAGTAGGCCAAATTCATTAGCTAAAACTGCAGTTGGAGCTTGATTGAGCAACCTTCCCTTCCTCCTAGTAGACTGCTTCTTTTTTCCCACAGGGAAGTGTTTCAGCTCAGCCTGCTGTGCCTGTGTGTGTGTGTGTGTGTTTGGGGAGCTTTACTTACAGTTCTATGCTGTGATCTCAGCTGTTGCACCCATTCAAGACTGGTCTACAATGTGTGTTCGGTCACAGATGTCCCCCAACAGTTGTTCCGACTATTTACTAGTTGTTCCTGGCTATATGCTAGTTGTTCCAGAGGACTAACTAAATTCCACATCTCCCTAAGCTGCCATCTTGCCCCACCTCCCTCTTTTTGTTTTTAATCTTGTGCTCCTATCATGGAGCCTATGTAGGTGCTTAGTAAGAGTGCACTGTAAGCTCAAAGAGGGCAGTCCGTTTTTTCTTGTCTCCCCACCATGTTCACAGGGGTCTGTGTAGTTACTGAGGAGTTATTTATGAATAATATGGGATTTGTCTTAATTTTTTAATGTAAAACCTTAGAAAGTTTTTGAAAAGGGTTAATTCTATTTGGAATTAGATTAGCTGTGCAGAAAAAGATTTTGTTTTGTTTTCATCCTGCCTTTGTCCATGGCTGGTATTTATACAACTTTAAAACCTTATCAACAGGGCAGATAAAATAAAATTTTTTTAAAATTAAAAATGTTGAGGTAAATTATCAGGAGAAGATAGTTTTCATTTAAATTGGGTTAAGGCTAAGATACTGAATGCTAGAATCATGGAAGTCTAGAGAGGCAAGTCAGAGCAACCTGTTAACAGGTGCTTGACACGTAATTCAGGCTCTGTTGGGACACTCCCTGAATGGGGAGTTTTTTCTGTTTTTGTTCACTCTGATGGATATATGTGTGTTGATACGTATGGAGCAAAATTTGTTTCTTATTGATTTAGCACCTTGGGTTAAGTGCCAGGGAAAATGTGACTGTTAGGTATTGAGGTGTTAGGAGCAAGCATTTGATCGCAGGCTTCTACCCTTGAGGACCTAGCTCATGATTTAATAAAGCAGATGGAGATTTATAATGCATGTGCTGTGTGCTGATAGAGGTCTGATATGCTGCTGAGGAAACTCAGAGATTTTACTGAAGTATTTGGAAGACTCCCAAAGGAGGTGACATTTAAGCTATGGCTTAAGGAAGAGAAGGATTTCTTTACCTGGAATGAAAGGGTACGGAAGATGATGTTCTGCCATTCATGGTAGCAATTGCATGCATCCACCCCATTCCAAGGCATCCATTTAAATAATTGAAGATGACTTCATTATCCCTCCCCAAATCTTCTCTGGTTCCCTCATCTATTTTTTCTATAACAAGGTTTCCAGACCCTGTCCTACCCTGCTCAGGCATTCTTGAGTTTGTAATCCCTCTTTTAAAAGTTTAGTGTCTAATTCAGTGCTGTAAGACTGTGTCTGTGTTGGATGTTATGCTTCTAATACTGCACCCTTAATATGTATTAGCTTTAACTTTTTTTTTAAGTTGGTTATCCTGTTGACTAATTGAATTTGAAGTTTACTAAAACTCTCATCTCTTTTCTGAATGAAATCTTTTTGAGTCACAGTTTCCCTGGCAGTTACTATATATATTTGCTGTTTTGAATGTAACATTTCTCTTTGGGTTCAACCAGTTATGAATCTACCTCTCTGTACTGTCATTTCTCTCTCTGTCCATTTGAATCACTTTGTGAAAGATCTTGTTGATATAAAGATACCTCCTATGTATTGTAAAACTCTTAACCTTACCAGCAGTAACAATGTTGAAGGACCACAGCATGAACTGTTCTTTGTGGTCCCTTGCCAACTCCTGGTGATCTTTTTCCCCGCTCCCAGGTGTGTGCATACCTTATCATTATGCATGTTTGCTTCAGATTGTTAAGAAATAAAATATTGTAATCCGGTAGAATTCTCCTCTGTATCTCTCCCTAATCCCATTTCTCTCTCTCTCCTTAGAAGCAATCACTGTCTTGAATTTGATAATAATTTTTATTTGGTGATAATTATGCATTTAAAATTTTTTACTATTTATGTATGCATATGTTGATTTAAATGAATTGGGGGGGTGTTTCTTATTTAAAAATTTGCTCAAGTGAACATTCTTTATATACCCCCTTGTGCATATGTGTGAGAATTTCTCTAATGTGTATATACTTAGGAGTGGAATTGCTGGAATAATTGTAGATAATAGGCATCTTCAGTGTTATTGGGTATCATTAGATAGTTCTGTACTCATTTACAACTCCCATCAGCAAGTATTAACAGTTCCTGTTTCTCCACATCCTCACCAACACTTGGTATCGCTGCATTGTTGTTTTTTTTCATTTTTGCCAATTTGATGATTTTAATGTGCATTTTCCTGATGTCTAATGAAGTTGAGCCCCTTTTTATATGCTTATGGGCTATTCATTATTTTTTTCTTCTGTGATCATGTTTATAACCTTTGTCAAAAGTTGGTTTTAAGTAAAAAAAATCAGTTATGTATATATGACTTTACAGTTTGCAATCATTAAGAGAAATTGTATTCTAGGCTCTGTTTTCATTTGAAGTATGATTTCTTTCTCTTTTTTACTCTTATTATCCTTTTGTCACACTAAAGGCAATTCTTTGAGATAGCAGGGCAAGGACAGAGCAATTTTTGAAATGCAGCGTTGATAAGTCAAATGACTAATCTGAGGTCACCTGACTCTTAAGTGATTCACTAGAAAAATTTTTCTTAATATTTGTCCATTGCCTCTTTTTTTTTTTTTTAAATCATCATTTTATTGAGATATATTCACATACCACGCAGTCATACAAAACAAATTGTACTTTCGATTGTTTACAGTACCATTACATAGTTGTACATTCATCACCTAAATCAATCCCTGACACCTTCATTAGCACACACACAAAAATAACAAGAATAATAATTAGAGTGAAAAAGAGCAATTGAAGTAAAAAAGAACACTAGGTACCTTTGTCTGTTTGTTTGCTTCCCCTACTTTTCTACACATCCATCCATAAACTAGACAAAGTGGAGTTTGGTCCTTATGGCATTCCCAATCCCACTGTCACCCCTCATAAGCTACATTTTTATACAACTGTCTTCGAGATTCATGGGTTCTGGGTTGTAGTTTAATAGTTTCAGGTATCCACCACCAGCTACCCCAATTCTTTAGAACCTAAAAAAGGTTGTCTAAAGTGTGCGTAAGAGTGCCCACCAGAGTGATCTCTCGGCTCGTTTTGGAATCTCTCTGCCACTGAAGCTTATTTCATTTCCTTTCACATCCCCCTTTTGGTCAAGAAGATGTTCTCCATCCCACGATGCCGGGTCTACATTCCTCCCCGGGAGTCATATTCCACGTTGCCAGGGAGATTCACTTCCCTGGGTGTCTGATCCCACGTAGGGGGGAGGGCAGTGATTTCACCTTTCAAGTTGGCTTAGCCAGAGAGAGAGGGCCACATCTGAGCAACAAAGAGGCATTCAGGAGGAGACTCTTAGGCACAAATACAGGGAGGCCTAGCCTCTCCTTTGCAGCAACCGTCTTCCCAAGGGTAAAACTTATGGTAGAGGGCTCAACCCATCAAACCACCAGTCCCCTATGTCTGTGGTCATGTTAGCAACCATGGAGGTGGGGTAGGCGAATACCCCTGCATTCTCCACAGGCTCCTCAAGGGGGCACTACATCTTTTTTTTTTTTTTTTTTCCTTGTTTGTCTTTTTTCTTTTTTTTTTTTTTTTAACTTTCCCTTCTTTTTTCAAATCAACTGTATGAAAAAAAAAGTTAAAAAGAAAACAAACATACAATAAAAGAACATTTCAAAGAGACCATAGCAAGGGAGTAAGAAAAAGACAACTAACCTAAGATAACTGCTTAACTTCCAACATGTTCCTACTTTACCCCAAGAAAGTTACATAATATAGCAACATTTCAGTGAACTTGTTCCTACTACATCCATCAGAAATTAACAGACCATAGTCATTTCTGGGCATCCCCAGAACGTTAAATAGCTTATCTGTTCTTCTTGGATTATTGTTCCCCCTTCCTTAATTGCTCTCTACTGCTAGTTCCCCTACATTCTACATTATAAACCATTTGTTTTACATTTTTCAAAGTTCACATTAGTGGTAGCATATAATATGTCTCTTTTTGTGCCTGGCTTATTTCGCTCAGCATTGTGTCTTCAAGGTTCATCCATGTTGTCATATGTTTCACCAGATCGTTCCTTCTTACTGCCGCGTAGTATTCCATCGTGTGTATATACCACATTTTATTTATCCACTCATCTGTTGAAGGACATTTGGGTTGTTTCCATCTCTTGGCAATTGTGAATAATGCTGCTATGAACATTGGCGTGCAGATATCTGTTCGTGTCACTGCTTTCCGATCTTCCGGGTATATACCGAGAAGTGCAATCGCTGGATCGAATGGTAGCTCTATATCTAGTTTTCTAAGGAACTGCCAGACTGACTTCCAGAGTGGCTGAACCATTATACAGTCCCACCAACAATGAATAAGAGTTCCAATTTCTCCACATCCCCTCCAGCATTTGTAGTTTCCTGTTTGTTTAATGGCAGCCATTCTAACCGGTGTGAGATGGTATCTCATTGTGGTCTTAATTTGCATCTCTCTAATAGCTAGTGAAGCTGAACATTTTTTCATGTGTTTCTTGGCCATTTGTATTTCCTCTTCAGAGAACTGTCTTTTCATATCTTTTGCCCATTTTATAATTGGGCTGTCTGTACTATTGTCATTGAGTTGTAGGATTTCTTTGTATATGCAAGATATCAGTCTTTTGTCAGATACATGGTTTCCAAAAATTTTTTCCCATTGAGTTGGCTGCCTCTTTACCTTTTTGAGAAATTCCTTTGAGGTGCAGAAACTTCTAAGCTTGAGGAGTTCCCATTTATCTATTTTCTCTTTTGTTGCTTGTGCTTTGGGTGTAAAGTCTAGGAAGTGGCCTCCTAATACAAGGTCTTGAAGATGTTTTCCTACATTATCTTCTAGGAGTTTTATGGTACTTTCTTTTATATTGAGATCTTTGGTCCATTTTGAGTTAATTTTTGTGTAGGGGGTGAGGTAGGGGTCCTCTTTCATTCTTTTGGATATGGATATCCAACTCTCCCAGCCCCATTTGTTGAAAAGACCATTATGGCTCAGTTCGGTGACTTTGGGGGCCTTATCAAAGATCAGTCGGCCATAGATCTGAGGGTCTATCTCTGAATTCTCAATTCGATTCCATTGATCTATATGTCTATCTTTGTGCCAGTACCATGCTGTTTTGGCAACTGTGGCTTTATAATAAGCTTCAAAGTCAGGGAGTGTAAGTCCTCCCACTTCGTTTTTCTTTTTTAGAGTGTCGTTAGCAATTCGAGGCATCTTCCCTTTCCAAATAAATTTGATAACTAGCTTTTCCAAGTCTGCAAAGTAGGTTGTTGGAATTTTGATTGGGATTGCATTGAATCTGTAGATGAGTTTGGGTAGAACTGACATCTTAATGACATTTAGCCTTCCTATCCATGAACATGGAATATTTTTCCATCTTTTAAGGTCCCCTTCTATTTCTTTTAGTAGAGTTATGTAGTTTTCTTTGTATAGGTCTTTTACATCTTTGGTTAAGTTGATTCCTAGGTACTTGATTTTTTTAGTTGCTATTGAAAATGGTATCTTTTTCTTGAGTGTCTCTTCAGTTTGTTCATTTCTAGCATATAGAAACATTACTGACTTATGTGCATTAATCTTGTATCCCGCTACTTTGCTAAATTTGTTTATTAGCTCTAGTAGGTGTATCGTTGATTTCTCAGGGTTTTCTAGATATAAGATCATATCATCTGCAAACAATGACAGTTTTACTTCTTCTTTTCCAATTTGGATGCCTTTTATTTCTTTGTCTTGCTGGATTGCCCTGGCTAGCACTTCCAGCACAATGTTGAATAACAGTGTGACAGCGGGCATCCTTGTCTTGTTCCTGATCTTAGAGGGAAGGCTTTCAGTCTCTCACCATTGAGTACTATGCTGGCTGTGGGTTTTTCATATATGCTCTTTATCATGTTGAGGAAGTTTCCTTCAATTCCTACCTTTTGAAGTGTTTTTATCAAAAAGGGATGTTGGATTTTGTCAAATGCTTTTTCAGCATCTATTGAGATGATCAATTGATTTTTCCCTTTCGAGTTTTTAATGTGTTGTAATACATTGATTGTTTTTCTGATGTTGAACCATCCTTGCATGCCTGGAATGAACCCCACTTGGTCATGGTGTATGATTTTTTTAATGTGTCTTTGGATTCGATTTGCAAGTATTTTGTTGAGGATTTTTGCATCTATATTCATTAGGGAGATTGGCCGGTAGTTTTCCTTTTTTGTAGCATCTTTGCCTGGTTTTGGTATTAGATTGATGTTAGCTTCATAAAATGAGTTAGGTAGTGTTCCATTTTTTTCAATGTTTTGAAAGAGTTTGAGTAAGATTGGTGTCAGTTCTTTCTGGAAAGTTTGGTAGAATTCCCCTGTGAAGCCATCTGGCCCTGGGCATTTATTTGTGGGAAGATTTTTGATGACTGATTGGATCTCTTTGCTTGTGATGGGTTGGTTGAGGTCTTCTATTTCTTCTCTGGTCAGTCTAGGTTGTTCATATGTTTCCAGGAAATTGTCCATTTCTTCTACATTATCCAGTTTGTTGCCATACAGTTGTTCATAATATCCTCTTATAATTTTTTTAATTTCTTCAGGATCTGCAGTTATGTCACCTTTTTCATTCATTATTTTGTTTATATGGGTCTTCTCTCTTTTTGATTTTGTCAGTCTAGCTAGGGGCTTGTCAATCTTGTTGATCTTCTCAAAGAACCAACTTTTGGTGATATTTATCCTTCCTATTGTTTTTTTGTTCTCTATGTCATTTATTTCTGCTTTAATCCTTGTTATTTCTTTTCTTGTACTTGGTTTAGGATTGGTTTGCTGTTCATTTTCTAGCTTCTTCAGTTGATCCATTAGTTCTTTGATTTTGGCTCTTTCTTCCTTTTTAATATATGCGTTTAGTGCTATAAATTTCCCCCTTAGCACTGCTTTTGCTGCATCCCATAGGTTTTGGTATGTTGTGTTCTCATTTTCATTCGTCTCTATATATTTAGCAATTTCTCTTGCTATTTCTTCTTTAACCCACTGATTGTTTAGGAGTGTGTTGTTTAACCTCCAGGTATTTGTGAATTTTCTAAGTCTCTGATGGTTATTGACTTCTAATTGTATTCCATTGTGGTCAGAGAATGTGCTTTGAATAATTTCAATCTTTTTAAATTTATTGAGGCTTGTTTTATGTCCCAGCATATGATCTATTCTGGAGAAAGTTCCGTGAGCACTAGAAAAGTATGTGTATCCTGGTGATTTGGGATGTAATGTCCTGTAGATGTCTGTTAAATCTAATTCATTTATCAGATTGTTTAGGTTTTCAATTTCCTTATTGGTCTTCTGTCTGGTTGATCTATCTATAGGAGAGAGTGATGTGTTGAAGTCTCCCACAATTATTGTGGAAACATTAATTGCTTCCTTTAGTTTTGCCAATGTTTCTCTCATGTATTTTGTGGCACCTTGATTGGGTGCATAGACATTTACGATTGTTATTTCTTCTTGCTGAATTGCCCCTTTTATTAGTACGTAGTGGCCTTCTTTGTCTCTCAAAACATCCCTGCATTTGAAGTCTATTTTATCTGAGATTAATATTGCTACACCTGCTTTCTTTTGGCTGTAGCTTGCATGAAATATTTTTTTCCATCCTTTCACTTTCAGTTTCTTTGTGTCCCTGTGTCTAAGATGAGTCTCTTGTATGCAACATATTGATGGTTCATTTTTTTTGATCCATTCTGCGAATTTATATCTTTTAATTGGGGAGTTTAATCCATTTACATTCAACGTTAAAACTGTGAAGGCATTTCTTGAATCGGCCATCTTATCCTTTGGTTTATGTTTGCCATATTTTTCCCTCTCTCTATTAATATCCTTTATTGTACCCATACCGAATCTCTTTAGTACTGAACCTTTCTCCAAGTCTCTCTGTCCTGTCTTTGTTTCTCTGTCTGTAGGGCTCCCTTTAGTATCTCCAGTAGGGCAGGTCTCTTGTTAGCAAATTCTCTCAGCATTTCTTTGTCTGTGAAAAATTTAAGCTCTCCCTCAAATTTGAAGGAGAGCTTTGCTGGATAAAGTATTCTTGGCTGGAAATTTTTCTCACTCAGAATTTTAAATATATCGTGCCACTGCCTTCTCGCCTCCATGGTGGCTGCTGAGTAGTCACTACTTAGTCTTATGCTGTTTCCTTTGTATGTGGTGAATTGCTTTTCTCTTGCTGCTTTCAGAACTTGCTCCTTCTCTTCTATGTTTGACAGTGTGATCAGTATATGTCTCGGAGTGGGTTTTTTTGGATTTATTCTATTTGGAGTTCGCTGAGCATTTATGATTTGTGTATTTATGTTGTTTAGCAGATTTGGGAAGTTTTCCCCAACAATTTCTTTGAATACTCTTCCTAGACCTTTACCCTTTTCTTCCCCTTCTGGGACACCAATAAGTCTTATATTCGGACGTTTTATATTATCTATCATATCCCTGAGGTCCATTTCGAGTTTTTCAATTTTTTTCCCCATTCTTTCTTTTATGCTTTCATTTTCCATTCTGTCATCTTCCAGGTCACTGATTCGTTGTTCAACTTCCTCTAGTCTTGTACTATGAGTGTCCAGAATCTTTTTAATTTGGTCAACAGTTTCTTTAATTTCCATAAGATCATCCATTTTTTTATTTAGTCTTGCAATGTCTTCTTTATGCTCTTCTAGGGTCTTCTTGATTTCCTTCATATCCCGTACTATGGTCTCATTGTTCATCTTTAGTTCTTTGAGTAGCTGCTCTAGGTGTGTCTCTTCTGGTCTTTTGATTTGGGTGCTTGGGCTTGGGTTATCCATATCGTCTGGTTTTTTCATATGCTTTATAATTTTCTGTTGTTTTTGGCCTCGTGGCATTTGCTGAACTTGATAGGGTTCTTTTAGGGTTTGTAGACCAGTTGAAGTCCTTATCTCTAATTTATCAGATCTACAGCTTCGTGGAGTACACTTTCTCTAACTAACCAGCAGGTGGCGTCCACGAGCCACCTGTTCTCCACAAGCCAGATCTCCCCTGCTTAGCCTTTTTGGTGAGTGGGGGAGTGAGTCTTGTGGGGCCCAATTGGTGTACCAAGCTTGCGTGTGTAGTTGGTGTTGCCTGCCCTGTATGTGGGCGTGATTCTGGGCAGTTGGGGAGGGGGGGTGGCCCTAACAATCAAATCTCCCTGATGATCCTAGAGTTTTAAAGCTACTGCAATAGTCTAATCCTTCAGTTCAGTCCTGCCACAGTTTGTCTCTGCCACTGACCCACAAGTCTTTGGTATTGGCGTATGGCTCCTGAGACTTGCAAGTGGGCCCCTCTTCCAGGCTGTGCACCCCGGGTCCTCTGTTGAGGGATGACTGTGCTATGTCACAGGTGAGTGCCGTCCCCCCAGGGCAGTTCTGGGCTGCTGGGCTGTGTTGGGAGGCTACCAGTCTGCTCAAATGATGGCTGAATGGGGCTCTGTTAATTCACACTGCTCCCCCTTCCCAGCTCTGGGACATTCAGCTGAGGTTGCAGGGAAGGCTAATGTCCACGCCCAGTTTTGTGGTGTGTGCCTGTTATTTGAAGCACTTCCGTCACACTGGGTTGTCTGGGGCAGCTCTGGGCTATGGGGCTGGCGATGGGCAGGAGTGTTTCCTGTCCACCAGGATGGTGGCTGTGAGCGGACACCCCCCTTTTCTTGGGAAGTTGTGTTGTTTAGTGAATTTTCTCATCACTGGATTATTGCCTTTTGTCTCAGAGCTCTCTTAGTTCTGGTCTTGACTTGACGTGCCCAAATTTCAATTCTTTGAAGCTTTCTGTATTCAGCTTCTTAGAGTAATTGTTTTAGAAAAAGCAAAAAGGATTTAAAAAAAAAAAAAAAAAAAAAAAAAACGGCCCTCCTCAGAGATCTAATGGGTTATTGAAATGCTAATAGACAAAGCAACCAGGACCATTAAGGAAAGGTGTACAGGGCAGAGAAATCAGCCTTGCTTCGGGATTTGCATATGCGCCTCAAGGCCTGATCTCCGCCCTTCCCCTTTCTGTGTTCACCAGAACTCCAAAAATCCTCTGCTTTTATTTTGGAGTTTTTCGTGTTGTTTTTTTTCTATGCCTGCCTCCTCTCTGCTGGGCTGGCTGCTCTCAGAGTCTCTGGTGTCTGGTCTCAGTCTATCTATGGTTGGAGTTTGAATCAGTAGAATGAGTTTCCGATAAGAGCAGCCACTGCAATTCTCCCTTCTCCTTCCTGGAGCTGACAGCCCCTCCTCCCCCGGGACTGAGCCTGGCAGGGAGGGGCGCGGGTCCCCTGGCCGCAAAAACTTACAGATTTCGCTGATCTCAGCAGTTCCACGTTTTCATGAGTGTTGTATGAAGTATGCCCAAAGACAGATTGCTCTGTGGTGTCCAGTCCACGCAGTTCCTGGCTTTTTACCTACTTTCCTGGAGGAATAACTAAAACATACAGCTCACCAGTCTGCCATCTTGCCCCGCCTCCTCTGTCCATTGCCTCTTGCATTGTACTGTTACTTCTTTTAGATTAGTACAGTTCCACTGTTGTTGTTGGATTGATGTCTAATACTCCCTCCAGCACCTAATAGAGTAATGTTAAGGTTCTATTAACTCAGTAAACACTTCCTGAAATGAATGAAGAATGTTGATGGTTCTGGTGTAGCTGACAAATAATATTCATAATAAGTCTGTTAAAATAAAGATAGTTTACCTTGGAATGATTTTACAAGAATCTGCCTCTGTTAGCTTTGATAAATAAAGGAACTGAATCAACATTCAGCTTTCTAATGTAGCTGCAGAATTAATCAGAGAAGATGTCAAAGTAAATCATGGCTGTGAAAATATAGTTTGTACGTCTAAAAAAGAAATCTGCACACCCTTTGGAGGTGAGACAAATATATATATTCAGGCTTTAAGAAGGAATAAGAATTTTTTGGTAGGAAAAATTGATTAAGAAGAGTGTTCATGACTAGTGACTGAAATCATAAATCACATCCATTTTTTCAGCCAATCAGATTACAGATTATGAGTGAGCTTGTTAATTTTTATTTCTTTTACATTAATACTTTTCTCTTCATTCTGGACATTGATTAAAAAAAACTACATTCTTAAGTAATTACTATGGTCTTGGTACCTGGAATTTTTTTTACTGGGAATTAAATAAATGGAGATTCTGTTTTATATTTTGCAATGCACTTTGCTTTGGGATTTTGAGGAGTTTTGCCACCTGTTTTTTCCTCCAGAAGAAAAGGTATTAGATGGCATGATTTTTTTTTTAAGCTTTAAGTCTTGCAAAATTTGGAAAGACGCAATTATACAGTAATATCTGCTATGTTCACTCAGATATTTCCCAAAAATATGGTGATGATAATCTCTTACCTTGCTATAAAGTATAGCACTTTATAGTTTACATAAGGCTCTTTTATAAGGTGTCTCGTTAAATCCTCACAACAACCCTTTGTGGTGGGTGGAATTTTCTGTCTGATTACTTTGATTCTTAATTATGAACTTTGGCTGGTGGTAGTTTCAGCATTAGAGATTGTGAGCTTTTCCAGTTCTGGTGCCTTAAGCAAATTTGCAAGGGAGCTCTGATGTTAACTTTGGCAGGTTTCAAGCCTGCAGATATTGATTGAGCCAGAAGTCGTAGTTGTAAAATGTCACCAGTGAATGTGCAGCCGGCAAAGCCAAGGGAAAACTCATTACTGCAGCTCATCTATAACTTCTGGGTCGGGCCACTCACTACCATCTGGTAAAAATGAATGTTTGAAAACTCCCTTTTATTCTGACAAAAGGTAATCAGGAGAGGTTAACAGTGGATGATTTCTGAGCATTTCATACTGGTTAGATCAATCCTTCCACAAGCTTGGGTTTATGACATTCTGTATGTCTGTCTCAAGAGGTATCAGAAAGCTTTCAAATTATGAAATCCCAAAATAATGATGGGAAGGATTTAATTATGTGTATAACATCTTTTCTCCCCTGTGTTGCATCTCCCTCCCCCAATATTGAAGGTGTTTATTCTGAGAAAAAAAAAAGGCAACATGAGAGGAAGAAGTAAATAGGACTGCTGTCCTGAAATAATCTAAAGATTTTTTAAATATGAGAGTGAGATTAGACTGTTTTATACAGCTTCAAGGAGTCAGGTTTTGGACAAGAGAGGAAATTATAAGATGAAAGATAGCTGCTCAATTAAAAAAAAAAAAAACCCATAAAAAAATGGAGTGATCCAAAGATGGAGGGGACACAGTTTATGGGAAGAAAGTGAGTTTCCTAGAGGTGTTAAGAGCTCCCCAGCCAAATGTTTCAAAGAGAGATAGGAAGTTATGTGTATTGTCTTCTATGGGCCAGACTCTACTTGGCCCTCTAGAAACATCAGCCTTCACATGCATACATATATAAGTACATAAATGCATACATAAACATACCTACATATGTACATAAATGTTTGTGTGAAAGTGGCTATTGTTTCCAGTTTATAGAATGAGGAAACTCTAGCCTAGGAAAGGTAAGTTACTTTCCAAGTAACTGCTAATAAGTAGAGGGGCCAGGATTTGAATTTAGGAAAATCTGACTCCAAAACTCATTTTCTATACAAGATGTCATCATTACAATCAGGTTAGGAATCACTGGCTACTGCAATAATGGCTGCAGCCTCTTTCTGCTGATGGCCTCTAGTTGCCTAAAACAGGGACTAGTATGTGTTCTTATATTTTAATAGTAGCTTTATTTATTTACTGGTTATTTCTTCAACATCCTCTTATTCTTTTCTTTCCCATCAGTCTTGAGTTTGTATAGAGAAGGAAAAGCACTTGTATTCTTGCCCAGTGTGTAATCCAGCTGTGTGACAGGCAAATTGCTTAAACCCACTGGGCTCAGATTCCCCTATTCTGTAAAGAGAGGAATAAACTAGATCATCTCATTCCAGCTCAAATTTCTGAGTCTTTTACATTGTTTGCTATTTAGAAAACAGCACTTCATGTTCTACTTGCAAGGCCCTTCTCTGAAGTTGTCCGAGCTTCTTCTTTTTTTTTTTTTAATTAAATTCAGTTTTATTGAAATACATTCGCACACCATACAATCATCCATGGTATACAATCCACTGTCCACAATATGATAACATAGTTATGCGTTCATCACCACAATCTATCTCTGAACATTTTCCTTACATCAGAAAGAACCAGAACAAGAATAAAAAATAAAACTGAAAAAAGAACACCCAATCATCCCCCCATCCCACCCCATTTGTCCTTTAGTTTTAATCCCCATTTTTCTACTCATCCATACACTAGATAAAGGGGGTGTGATCCACAAGGTCTTCACAATCACACTGTCACCCCTTGTAATCTACATTATTATATAATCGTCTTCAGGAGTCCAGACTGCTGGGCTGGAGTTTGGTAGTTTCAGGTATTTACTTCTAGCTATTCCAATACATTAAAGCCTAAGAGGTGTTATCTATATAGTGCATAAGAATGTCCACCAGAGTGACCTCTCGACTCCATTTGAAATCTCTCAGCCACTGAAACTATTTCGTCTCATTTTGCATCCCCCTTTTGGTCAAGAAGATACTCTCAGTCCCACGATGCCGGGTCCACATTCATCCCATGTAGTGGGGAGGGCAGTGAGTTCACCTGTTGAGATGGCTCAGTTAGAGAGAGAGAGGGCCACATCTGAGCAACAGAGAGGTACTCAGGGGGAGACTCTTAGGCACAACTACATGCAAGTTTAGACTCTCCTTTGCGGTAACGAGCTCCATAAGGGTAAGTCCCATGCTCGAGGGCTCAGCACATCAAACCGCCAGTCCCAATGTTTGTGACAACATCAACACCAGTCCAGGTGAGGATGTCCAGCACATCCGCACCTTCCCCCAGATCCTGTCCGAGCTTCTTAATTCTAGTGAAGAATTCCTGCTTATTATAAGGCTATAGAAGATTTCCTTTGACTTTTTCCATTTTTTAGATAGGAGTGGACTTATTTTTTTCTTCCATTTATGTAAAAGTACCTTATCCATTTTTTTAGCCAGGTAATTTGGAATGTTGAGATGTATTTAGATATACCCCCCCCTCCATTTACACTGTACAGATGTGCTCTTCATACTAATAATTGCACTGTGTGTTTTCTTAATTTATCATAATGATACCATTATTGCTTATTATAAAAGTCTTGTCTCCCCCCACTCCCAAGTCTAATTGAGATTGAGACAGACCATAAATGTGATAATATAAATTGCATGCTCAAAGGAAATGGAGTTGGCTTCATAGTGGAGTTTTAATTTAGGATTCGTTCTGGTGATGAAGCCTCTTCCTATGGTACATTACTTTGAGCCCAATATAACTGCATGTTCCCACAGACCCTCATTATGGCTATAGCTTCTCACTGGTTTTTAATTAAAAAGAGTGGGGAGGAGGGAGAGAAATGAAACCAAAGCTTAGGTTGGATATTGTCTGGGTATGCAGAGAGTATCCTAGGCAGATTGCTTATTTAACTCTTTCAAAGCTTCCTTGGAGATGTCTTGATTTCTATTTCCAGGGGTATTGATGGATGGGTGTTTGTGTGTGTGTGTGTATACAGACATATACATATGCACACACCAGTAGGTGTCAAGATTATTGGAAAGTAAAGGCTTCGTGTATGTAATCTTGAAACCTATTGTAAGCTTTGAGCAAATGGGAATCCTTTATGTATTCTAGAAAGGCTATCAGCTGTGTGGGTTTATGGTGGCAAATGTTTAGTGAGCATTTATGTACTCATCGTCTATTGGATGAGGCAGGAAACCTTAAAAAAAATCCTTAAAGGCTGATGTTCTGCTACATCAGAAGTTAAGAGTTATTCATTTTTTCTCTAGTCCTATGGGCAGCAGAAGCAGAGGAATGACTTAATAATGTTCTTAATAAAGAACAGTTTCTTTTGTCATTCCTTCATCTTGAGGGGTTCCAAACACCTTTCAGACACCAAAACAAATTAATCTCCAAAGGTGACTGGTAAGAATGGCTTAAGACTTTTGGGATTGGTTGTGTAAAACACGAGCAGAACTTGGGCCTGAGCTGTGACCTCTCTGGCAGACTGTGAGTCTTATATTCCCTTTCTGGGTCAGGAGCCCTTTGGCTTTTCTGTAGTGAAATCATTTTGACAACTCCTAGCTTCTTCCTCTCTCACATATTCTTGCTTTGTTTTTTATAACTGATTGTGCTCTCAGGGGTGAATATTGGGTAAATATAATCTAGGTGTTTATTTCTGGGTCAGAATGTTGAGTTAGCGTCACAGTTTATAGTGTGGGCCCTTCACAAATAATCAGGACTTTGTTTTTTTGTGATTCCATAGTTTATTCAATGCTGCTGAAAAGACAGTTCCATTTTGGTTTTATCAGGGAGCAGGAACCCTAAGATGGCAGTTCCCTAGGCCTGTGCTATCCACTATGGTAGCCACTAGCCATATATGGCTCTTTAGCACTTGAAATTTGGCTAGTCTGTATTGAGAATTACTGAAAGTGTAAAATATATACCAGATTCCAAAGAAAATAACAACAACAAAAAAAAATGGAAAACATCACAGTAATTTCTATATTGATTACATGTTGAAATGATAATATTTTGGATGTATTAAATTAAATAAAATAGGTTATTAAAATTAATTTCACCTGTTTCTTTTTACTTTTCTTAATTTCCATGGCTTGCATCAGATCAATTGGACAGTTCTGTCGTAGACTCTAAAGCCCCTTGAAAGCAAGGGGGTGTTTGTCTTTTCCATACGTAAGTCCCCCATACCCAGCACAGTGCCTAAACATAGTTGGCACTTAATAAATAAATATTTATTGAAGGAATGAATACTAACCTTTATTATTCAGAATGGTCAAATTTTAGAAATGCATAGATACTTCTATTTGTAGTGTTAGTGTTTGAAAAAGAGAAAATTAAGGGTTGAAAAGAGAGGAGCAGAAGTTCTTAAAACTTTGTCCTAAGAGAGAAAAATGCTGAAATAAAATGTATCAGGGCCTTTGAATGGCTTACCCATCTTTTGGAGAGAGAGGTGAGAGCTGGTGTGTTGGTGAATGAGCTGGATCAGAATGTCCTAATGGGTTCTGCTATGATCTATCACAGAGTTGTCAGGAGAGGAGCTAAAGCTGAATACCTGTGTGAGGGGAAGCAGGGTTGGAAAAACAGTTGGTGAACTTAGAGATTGTCCTCCTAAGGATGTTGTGCTTGGACCTATTCATAAAAGTTAACAAAATTATTCTTATTTCAGGAATTCACGCTGGCCCTGTCTGTCCCCATGTCCCCATTTATACAGTACACTGTTGCAAACCTGGAGCTGCTACTGGGCCAGCTGATTACTTGAGGACTCTTCAAGCCTTGAATGCTTTAATAATTATTTATTGAATGGCTTAACAAATATTGTTTTGAAAGTAGCCAAGGTCTTGTATGACTTACATTTATGGGCATGGCTTCTTGCCTGAAAATCCCTCAGATCTGTCTCAGTTAGGTTCCTGGAATCATGGTATTCGCAGCCTCTCAAAAAATCAGGTTCAATTCATTGAAAGGACCATTGTTGTCTTTGGGAGAGTTTATTAAAGGATTTTGGGCTTCCTGTCTCCCTCCTTATAGAATAGAACTGTTAACTCCTCCTCCTCCCCAGAGATGTGGTGAAGCTTAAAAGAAGTGCTTTAAGTTCTGCAAAAGGGAAGTGCTATTTCTTTGGAAATTATTAGAAGTAAACATGAAATTCCTCCCCTGACCCGTGAAAGGTTTATTTCAAAGAACTGGGTTGGAAATGTGTGCAAAAGAGACATTTGCCAGTGTTATTTTCATTTTGTGTTTCTTAACTGTGGCAGTGTTTACCTTTCTTCTTTTAATTGTTGTCCACTCCCTTTTCTGTCTGCCCTCAAAGATAAACAATCCAGCAGTCTCCTTTCTGTGGAGAGCTATGGAGCTCAAGCTTTAACTTGGCTGCTGCAGCAGGCTCATGCTAATCAGAATCACAGCAGGGCTTGTTTTATGAGCCTGAAAGAAGTAGTGCTCTCAGGGGACTGAAGCTACCTACCTGCTGGGGAGCTACAGATTTCTAGTTTGAAGACTGCCTGCTTTTTGGATCAAGCAACTTTCCCTTCCCCTTCTCACATGACAACTGTCACCTACTTTTTCTTGTAGTCAGTGGTTACTGGCAGGTTGATTTCTGTTTTCTTTTTCTTTCTTCTTTTTAAAAAAATTTAAAGGGTAGACCAGTAATGATGGTGTAGATTTTTGTAATTTTACGGAAGTAGGGTGTAATCATATGAAGTTATAATCTATTCCAGTGGGTTGGGGAACAGTGAAAAATAGTAGTGCCCCACAAGTCAGATTGTCTAATGCAAATTTTCTAGGCAATGTCATATGCTTAGACTTACTGAAGCACCTGGAATGTGAAACCAGCAGGATACATGAATGTAGAGGGGAATGACTTTCCACACTGGGAGAGTGGAGTGTAGTAACAGTGTGGGTTGTAAGTCACAAGGTGAGATGTGTAACTTATACAGTAGAAATCTATCTGTTATGAAACAATTTAGGCTAGCAGTGAACATGACATTTTCTTCTGTTTGGTAGTAGCATAGTAACATACCACATTGAACACAGCACACTGTTATGGGTGTGTATAACAGATAAAAAGAAACTCAGTGAAAAGCCTAACAAAAATGGTTTATGTTGGGAAAGACGAGATCATGTATATCACCTCATAGTAATGATTTTATATATTTGTTTATTACTGTTATAGTTTAGAGCTCTTTTTTTTTTTTTTTTTTTTTTTTTTTTTTTAGTTTGTTTTGAGCTCTTTCACTTTAAAAGCAACCTTATCAAGTTCACAGGGAAAGGGATCATAAGCTGCATTTGCAGATAAGGAAAGTAAGGCTTAGTGAGGATAAATGAGGAGCCCAAATTGCACCAACAGTAAGCTGAGCTGAATGAAGACATTGGGCCATTTGACGATGGGTGCAGTGCTGTTTCTCCTCATCTTTGAAGCCCATTTCAGTGGTGCCCTGCTTTGTTCTAATTTTAATGAAAAGCAACTGTAAGAACTTCTCCTTGTATTGCAGTGTAAAAAGCAAAATGAGGTTCTAAACAGTACAGTGTAAAGAGTCCTGGCTGTGGAGTCATGAGATCCCAGTTGTGTTTTTAACTGCTGATGACTTTGTGACCTTTTGTAATACTTGACCTCTGGGCCTTGCTTTACTCTTCTGTAAAGTAGGTATTTGGAGTGCAGTAGACCCTTGGGAGTTACGTATGTAATAGTCCTGTTTGAACTACTTATATGTGTCTGTAAAAAAAGCTTTATAATCTTTCTTAGACATGAATTAAAATCACGAGCTAAGGCGTTGGTGTTGGCGGTTGAGTCCTAACTAGTAAATGAGCCTAACCCAGTGTCCCCATCTCAAGGTGGCTTTGTTCCCTGCAATTTCTATATGCACAGGAACTTTTGTGAAGTGGTAAAACTTCGCATATTAAAAAAATTCTGTTTTAAACAAAAGAAGCCAAGCTACCTTATAGGTGACTTTAGTGGTGTATTTATAGTATCATTAAGGGTCTTGCAAACCACTTAGAGCTTTGCTGCAATTTGTGGGAGAAATTAATCCTGTGTTTCATTCTTTGTTTTCTCAGCCCAACAGAGGCACAAAACGTCCCCGGGATGATGAAGAGGAGGAGCTGAAAATGCGTCGGAGACAGGCTGGAACCCGAGAACGTGGCCGCTATCGGGAAGAGGAAATGACTGTGGTAGAAGAAGCAGATGATGACAAAAAAAGGCTGCTTCAGATTATTGACAGAGAGGGTGAGGAGGAAGAGGAAGAGGTAATGTGGCAGGGTGGGATCTGAGATGACTGGCCCTGAAACAGTATCTGTGGAGTCTAATTTTGGGCCAAATACTTCTCAACTACCCACCTTCATCTGTAAATTGGGGTTAAGGATATTTATTTCACAGTATTGATGTGAAGGTTAACTGGGATAATGGAGTTGGGAAGGCATTTTACAAAGTGTAACAAACATTACAGGTACAGTTTTTTAAATTGTTCTGGAGTGCATGCTGTAATCAAGGCCCAAGTGCTGAAAAGTGGGATCAGAGAGGAAGGGGCTATTGTTGTTGACAGGGGAGGGTCTGGGAAGGCTTCCCACACCATTCCAAAGGCACATAGAAGACATTTATATTTTTGAACTTGTGAATTGGCATTTGGTCTAGTCTTTGAAAGAGGGGTAGAACATTATTAAACAGTGGAAGAAGGGCTTTGGGGGCAGAGGAAATATCATTAGTAAAACAACAAAGACGGGGAAATTCAAGGGAGAGCTATGAGATTAGGTATGACTGAAAAAATATGGTTTAGGGAAGGAGATGCCTCGCGGTCATTTTATTTGCTGTTCCTCAAGATGGTTTGGAGCCTTTGCACTCATTCCTGCCTCTGGACCTTTGTAATTCTGCGCCCTTGGCTGGAATGCTCTTCCCCTAAAGCTTTGCATGGTTGGTTCCTTTTCAGTCAAGTCTCAGCTCAGATATTTCCTCTTCAAAGAGGTCTTCCCTGTCATTGAGGTAGTCCCTCAAGTCATTCTCTCATTCTCTTGCCACATTAGTCTGTATATTGTCTTCATGGCACTAATCATGATCTGAAATCCTTATTTGTTATTTCACTTACTTTTTGCCATTTCCTTCCCACTCCCCAAATTGTAAGTTCCTTGAAAACAGGGACTAGGTCTATCTTGTTCGCAGCTTTGTCTGTAGCACTCAGAACAGTACCTAACTCTTGGTAGGTCCTTAATAAAATATTTATTGAATGATAAATGAATGAAACTGAAAAAAGTAGAGGTTTAAAATTAAAATGACCTTACCTTTGTGTCTTTTTAAATCCTTCAGTGTTAACTTGTATGTTATTTCACTCTGGCATTTTGTTCGATATGAATTATGGAAATAGATTCTTAAGAGCCAGCTGTTTTTTGGTTCCCTCAAAGAGATGATGCTAAGTTTGGATTTTAAAAATGAGACTGGAAGTGAATCTGAGAAGAAAAAAAATATTTCATATTCCAAAAAGGTCTTTACTGTGTTATGACAAAAGCTCTCTCTTCATTAGGATTTGTACTGGTGCTAATGTGGGGGCCTGCCCCTAAAAGATCACACTTTGAAAATATTTGGTGGGAGACAGTTCTGAATTTTTGAACTTCCTCTCTGAGGACAGCAGTTCTGCTAGGGCTTAGACAAACAGTGTTTGTGGCACCTCCACCCTCCCTCCTTATCACCAGCTTCTGCTCAATCTGTTAGCCCTGCAGCAGCAGTTAATTGGCAGGTATAATTCCCATATAGAGCAAAGCTGGTACTGGAGGATTAGGATAGTAGCTGTCATGGGTAAGTAGTTTCTAGCCTGGGAGACAGAAGTGTAATGTGGGACCAGCCCTTCTGTTAAGGGACAGAAAAAGAGACTACTTTCTAAAAATGACACATGGAAGGAAGGCTACAAGTCCAGGAGTTATTTTTTCACTACCACCAAAGTCCCATTTGATGAAAAACAAGTGATGTTTGCCCCCTGTAAAGTCACATGAACTTGTAAAATATTATTGTCCTTTTTGTGCTACATCACCAACATTCATCTTTCTGAAATCTCCCTCTGGTTTCTGACATTGAGCTATTGGAGATACTGCTGTGGCTGATGACTAAGACTGATAATTCAGTTTTTCCCCAGTGTTGGGAGAGAAATTAAAGGAGGGAAGACCAAACCCTTGAGAGGCTAGGACTTTGGAAAGCCTATGAGAGCGGTATTAACACTAATATGGCTTTTCTATAGGGTGGGCAAGATGTTAGCTAAGGGAGAAAAAAGCAGTGGATATTGAAGTCACTTGAAAGTGATTTAACCCTTTCCTAGAAATGTAGATTTCTTAATTAAAAATTAAAGCCTAGTGGTATATAGGGTACATTGTGTCTATTACTAATAGTAGCAATATCAGCTTACATTAATGTAAGTAACAAATAGTTTACAAAACCGTTTTATGCACAGTTTCTTTGCGTCATATCTTTGAACTTGAAAGATGCAGCTAACATATTCCTTTGTCTCTTCCCCTCCTCTTCCCTTCCTTTCTCTCCCTTCTCCCTTCCTCATTCTAAATGCTAAGTGGATGAATTCAGGAAAGACTTTAAAGATAGAATCAATTGGCCTTGGTGAGGATTTGAGGAATGTATTCAGGGAAGTAATGTTGTCACATGGCTAGTAAGTTGTGAAGCTAGGTTCATCCTTATTGAGCCAGGACACTGAGTTCAGTTTTTAACACATCAGGGAACCTGTTTTTAAGCTGTAGACCTAAAGGAGGAGGTGGGGACCCAACAGAGTACCTCAGATTCTAGGAGTCATTGATGTAATCTAAGAAATGTTTCATGCCCCAAATAATTTTATAGGTATTGCCTGCTTTAAACTCAATGTATGAAAATCAAAATTTAATAATAAAATAATAGCTAACATTTTTGAGTACTTAATAGAATTACAGGATGATTCAGTGCTTTCCAAAAGAATCTGTTTCAGGTTCTGTTAATAGCATTTGCTTTATTGCCTTTATGTATGAATTAAGGACAGTGACTACAAAGCTAGGAAGCTGGGAATTGGAAGAGTATTAGAGAGACAGTGCATTAAGCACATTGATTTAAAATGGAAAGTAAACTGCAGGTAAAACACTTCTGAAATTTTAGTGTAGATGTTTTTGGGAAAATGATTCAGTTTTCAAAAATTCATGTTATTTTCCTTTGCAGGGATTATTCAAGTGAATGAAGTTTTCTACTGTATGGTCTACTAATTTTTTTTTTTTTGTAATTCCTCTTGGCAAGTTTACTAAATTCTTGAGCTGCATCAGGATTCCAAAGACCTATCTGATTCCCTTCTCAACAGCTAGTCAGAACCAGACACAGTAATGTGTCAAACAGTGACTATAGCTAATTCTTAGCTCACAGGCTCTACAGAAATATGCAGCGGATAGGATTTAGCCCATGGATTGTAGTTTGCAAACCCCTGGTCTGGGGGAAAGATTAAGAGGCACTATCAATGACTCAGACTTTGACCTTGAACAAGTTCTTTTAAACCTCTGAGTCTTATCTAACTTGTATAACAAAGGAGAAAGACAAGATAAATATTATAATAATATTATCTGGTACTGTTGCTTACTAGATACCCTGTAGTGTGCTCAAGAAATGAGTCTTTGACTCCTTAAACTGAATTTCCTATACTATAGATACTGAGCATTTTGTGAGACACCCAAAGGGATACAAAGTGGCATTTAATCTAGACCCTTAACTCACATTCTAGTGGAGAAGACAAAATATGCTTTATACATTAACCCAGAGAGGTAAATGGCCGAGTGAGGCAGAGCGTAAGAGCCCAGTGAAGAACACAGGAAAGAAGTAATGATAGGAATGAGAAATCCTTGTGGGCTGAAGTTCTTGCATTTGTCCTTTTGTACCAGGAAGAACCACTGGATGAAAGCTCAGTGAAGAAAATGATCCTCACATTTGAAAAGAGATCATACAAAAACCAGGAGTTGCGGATCAAGTTTCCAGACAATCCAGAGAAGTAAGGCACTGTTTTGCTGATGCTTATCTCCTTTCTCCCCTGAGGTGTGTTTGTTGGTGGTTTTTGTTTGTTTTTTGCTTTGGATCAGGGGTTAATTATGTGGAGACCCACACATTTCAGAAATTGCTAGGGCTCACAGGCAGTGGTACTTGGGGCTATTGTTTATTATAGCTAAAGGGTACACAACAGGATCAGCAAGGGACAAAGACACATCAGGTGGTATCTGGGGAAATCCATTCATAGATTTCCTGTTTTCTTTCTCCCATTGGGAGGGGTCAAACAGACATGTTCCTTTCTTCAGCAGCAAAATGCTTCAACATCTGTGCAGTGTTTCTGCCCCGGGAAGCACATTTGAGATTCAGAGTCTTAAGGTTTTTATTGGGGGCTGGTCATGTAGGCATTTCTTTTCCAGAATTACCACGATTCCACACCTCCAGAAGGAGAGCAGACATGGAGTGCCCCAGGCAGGCAAAACAGCTTTATCACTTAGGAAATGTTTCAGAAGCCAAGTTCCCAGGTGGTAGCCAAAGGCCAGCCCTGCAAGCAGGCCCTTCTGAAGATCAGCCCTGCTATGTTAACTCTTTTTGCTATGCTGTACCTCTCAAGGCCCAAAGAAAACTGACCATGATTGCCATTAGTGATAGCTTTAATGTAGAGACAAGTGCCACAGGCATATATGGGTGTGACTCCCACCTAATCTTGAATAAGTTACTTTCCCTTTCTTAGTCTCAGATTTCTCATCTGTATAAGGAAATAATACTTCCTCACAGAGTTGTGAAGATTAAATGAGAATATATGGCAAGTGTTTAGCTTGGTACCTGGCACATAGTAGGTACTCATGAAATGGCAGTTAATATGATTGTTGCCGAACTGGCACCTCGGTGCACTGTGAATTACTATAATGAGGAGTCTGGAAACTTGTAGTCAGTCTTGAATCGTAACCAAAGGGATTTTCATACTTATACAGATTTTAGTGTTCTAAGTCCTTCTTTCCCTCCCTACCTTTCTCCCTCCCAGGACATACACTTTTAATGAATCTTAAGATGCCCAGGGCCTCTAGGCCATTAAGAGTTGAATAGCACAATCTTTGCATTCAAGTTTATAGGCTACTAAAGAGACTGACTCTAAATGCAAGGTAGAAAATACATACTTTGAAAGAGGTGGGAGCAGAGTGCTGTGGGAGCATAGCGAGAAAAACAGTGAATACCAAGTTGAGGGGCTATTGAGTTGCTAAATACAGAATTGGTATATTTGAGCTGGGCCTCGAAAGATTTGGATTTTAATAGGCAGAAAGGGAGCAGGAAAACATTCCAGTTGACGTGAATAGCACGAACAAAGACAGAGGCATCGGGGGGCATAGAGGCATCCAGTCTTCATGGCAACCTGATAAGGCCAGTGCTGTTTACTCTGTTCTTCCTGTTCTGCAGATGAGGAGGCAGAAGTAGGAGAAACTGGTTACTGGACCCCTGACTAGAACCCTGTTTGAAAATAGAAGTAGCTAGATCAGAGTTCAGCTTACCCAACACCAGAGTCCTATCAGGTTTTTTGCTGACCTCCACTATACAGTAGCACTTGTCATATTGCACTCTGTGTGTTTAATTACACAGCAAGACAAAATAATTGTCAATGTAAAAAATGCCAACAGTGCATAAGTAGAGTGAAAAGTGGAAGTTCTCCTCTACTGCATTTACCTCCTTTCCATTCTGCTCCCTGGAGGTAACCACTGTGAAAGAATTCTGTGAGTATCTTTTAGGTATTTACGTATATATATGGAAATATATTTTTTGTACGTGAATTACGGTATACATATTCTGTACCTTGATTTTTCTGGTCACATAGCATATAGTTATAAGAGTTCATTCCATGTTAGTATATATGCCTCTACCTCATAGTCTTTCTGACTAGTGTATAGTATTTCATGATTTGGCGATACCATAATCTGTTTATTTTTCTACTGATGAACATTTGGCTATTATATTGTTTTTTATGAGCAGTTTGAGTCCCTGCTTTCAATTCTTTGGGGTATATACCTGGAAATGGGATTACTGGGTTATATGGTAATTCTGCACTTAACTTTTGGAGGAACCACCAAACTGTGTTCCACATAGCCTGCACCATTTTACATTCTCATCAGCAATGAATGAGTGTTTCTATTTCTCCATGTTCTCTGTTTTTTTAAAAAACAGTAGTCATTCTAGTAGGAATGAAATGGTATCTCATTGTGGTTTTGATTTGCGTTTCCCTAATAGATAATGATGTTGAACACCTTTTCATGTGCTTTTTGACGATTTGTATATCTTCTTTGGAGGAATGCCCAAGTCTTTTGCCCATTTTAAAATTGGGTTGTTTGTCTTTTTGTTGTTGAGTTGAAGGATTTCTTTATATATTCTAGATATTAAACTTTTATCGGATTTGTAGTTTCCAAATATTTTTTTTCCCATTGAGTAGGTTGTTTTTTTACTTTTATTATAAAGTCCCTTGAGGTGTAAAAATTTTTAATTTTGATGAGGTCCCATTTATCTATTTTTTCTGTTGTTGCTTGTGCTTTGGGTGTAAAGTCTAAGAAATTATTACCTAACCCAAGGTCCTGAACATGCTTCCCTATGTTTTCTTCTAGGAGTTTTATAGTTCTGGTTCTTATATTTAGGTGTTTGATCCATTTTGAGTTGGTTTTTGAATATGGGGTAAGGTAGCTTCCACCTTCATTTCTTTTGCATATGGACATCCAGTTTTCCCAGCACCATTTATTGAAGAAACTATTCTTTCCTCATTGAGTGGACTTGTCACCCTTGTCAAAAATCAGTTGGCCATAAATGTGAGGGTTGATTTCTGAAGTCTCAATTCAATTGTTTGTCTGTATGTCTGTTCTTGTGCCATTACCATGCTGTTTTGATTGCTGTGTCTTTGTAATAAGTTTTAAGATTGGGAAGTGTGTGTCTTCCAACTTTGTTCTTCTTTTTGAGGATATTTGGGGTCCCTGACCCTTCTGTATTAATTTGATGATTGGCTTTTCTATTTCTGCAAAGAAGGCTGTTTGAATTTTGATTGAGATTGGGTTGAATCTGTCAGTCACTTTGGGAAGAATTGGCATCTTAACAATATTTAGTCTTCCACTCCATCAGCATGGAATGTACTTCCATTTATTTAGATCTTCTTTAATTTCTTTTAGCAATGTCTTATAGTTTTCTGTTTATAAATCCTTTACATCCTTGGCTAGATTTATTCCTAGATATTTGATTCTCTTAGTTGCCATTGTAAATGAACCTTTTTTCCTTGATTTCTTCTTCAGATTGTTCATTACTGGTATATAGAAACATTACTGATTTTGGGGTGTTGATCCTGCCACTTTGCTGAATTCATTCTTTGGTTCCAATGGCTTTGTTGTGGATTTTTCAGGATTTTCTCTATAGAGTATCATGTAATCTGCAAAATAGGGGAAGTTTTATTTCTTCCTTTCCAATTTAGATGCCTTTATTTCTTTTTCTTGCCTAATTACTCTGACTAGAACATCCAGTACAATGTTGATAACAGTGGTGATAGTGGGCATCTTTGTTTTATTCTTGATCTTACTTAGAGGGAAAGCCTTCAGTCTTTCGCCATTAAGTAAGATGTTAGCTGTGGGTTTTTGTATGTGCTCTTCATGATGCTAAGGAAGTTTCTTTCTATTACTAGTTTTCTACCTGTTTTTATCAAGAAAGGGTGCTGAATTTTGTCACATTCCTTTTCTGCATCAATTGAGATGATCATGTGTTTTATTCCCTTCATTCTGCCCATACCTAAGGATAAATCTCACTTGTTCATGGTGTATAATTCTTTTAATATGCTGTTCTAGTTTGCTAATGCTGGAGAATGCAAAACACCAGAGATGGATAGGCTTTTATAAAACGGGGGTTTATTTCACTACGCAGTTACAGTCTTAAGGCCACAAAGCGTCCAAGACAACACATCAGCAATCGGGCACCTTCACCGGAGGATGGCCAATGACGTCCAGAAAACTTCTGCTAGCTAGGAAGGCAGCCGGCGTCTGCTCCAAAGCTCCGGCCTCAAAACAGCTTTCTCCCAGGACGTTCCTCTCTAGCAAGCTTGCTCCTCTTCAAAACATCACTCCCAGCTGCACTCTCTTTCCTCTCTTTGAGTCAGCTCATTTATATAGCTCCGCCGATCAAGGCCCACCCTGAATGGGTGGGGCCATGCCTCCATGGGAACATCTCATCGAAATGATCTCCCACAGCTGGGTGGGGCACATTCCAAGCAAATCCAACCAGCACCAAAAATGTCTGCCCCATACAAGACCACAAAGATAATGGCATTTGGGGGACACAATACATTCAAACCGGCACATATGCTTTTGGATTTAGTTTGCTAGTATTTTACTGAGAAATTTCTTTCATCTATATTCGTAAGAGATATTGGTCTGAAATTTTATTTTCTTGAGGTATCTTTATACGGCTTTGGTGTAAGGGTAATGTTGGCCTCATAGAATGAGTTAGAGATGTTCCCTCCTTTTCGATTTTTTGAAAGAGTTTGAGCAGGATTTGTGTTAATTCTTCTTGGAATGTTTGGTAAAATTCCAGAAGCCAATCTGGTCCTGGGCTTTTGTCTGTTGAGAGTTTTTTCTATTATTTCTATTATTGATTCAGTCTCTTTACTAGTTATTGGTTCATTGAGAACTTCTATTTCTTTTTGAGTCAGTGTAGGTAGTTTGTGTGTTCCTAGGAATTTTTCCATTTCATCTAGGTTATCTAATTTGTTGGTGTACAGTTGTTCATAGTATCCTCTTATAGTCACCTTTATCAGTATATAATGACTGTCTTGTCCCTCATAATGTTTTTGACTTCAAGTCTATTTTTTCTTATATTAATATAGCTTTCTCAGCTCTCTTTTGACTACTGCTTGCATGGTATATTTTTCCCATCCTTTCACTCTCAACCTACTTATGTCTTCGGATTTAAGGTAAGACACTTATAGAAAGCAAATAGTTGGGTCATACTTTTTTATCCATTCTGCCAGTCTCAGCCATTTGAGTGGAGAGTTCAGTCCATTTATGTTTAAAGTCACTACTGATAATGCAGGACTTTCTTCTGCCATTTTGTTGTTCAGTGTTTCTAAGTTTTATACCTTTTTTGCCCCTCAGTTCTTTCTGTTAATGCCTACTTTAATATTTATTTGACTTTTTGTATTGTACCATATTGAACCTCTTTTCATTTCTATCTGGATATATTTTTTCATATATTTTCCTTGTGGTTATAATGGGGTTAAAATTTAACATTCTAAATATTTAATAGTCATATTTGATTTGGTACCAACTTGACTTCAATAGTGTACACATACACTGTTCCTATACCCCTGGATCCTCCCATCTTTTTTTATACTCATTACAAATATAAAACAATTTGTATACAAAATTGTATGTCCAAAACCATAGATTTATCATTACTTTTTATTTATTTGCCTTTTAGTAACTGTTGAAAGAAGTGGAGTTACATACCAATACAGTAGTACTGGCATTTATAATTACCCAAATAGCTAACCTTTACCAGAGGCCTTTATTTCTTTATGCATCTTTGAACCACTGAGTAATGACTGTCCTTTCCTTTCACTTTGAAGATCTCCCTTTAGTATTGCTTATAGAGCAGCTCTGGTGGTGATGAACTCCCTCAGCTTTTGTTTATCTGGGAATGTTTTAATATTTCCCTCATTTTTTGAAAAAAAGTCTTGCTGGATATAAAATTCTTGGTTGTCAATTATTTTCTTTCAACATTAAGTACTTCAACCCACTGCCTTCTTGCCTCCATAGTTTCTGATGAGAAATCACATTAGTACTTCATCTGATTGGGACTCATTTGTACGTAACACATTGCTTTTCTCTTGCAGCTTTCAGAACTCTCTCATTCTTTGCATTTGACAGTTTGATCCGTATGTGATAAGATGTTTTTTTCCCTTCAAATTTATCGTGTTTAGTATTCTCTGGACTTCTTGGATGTGCATATTCACATCTTTTGCTAAGTTTTGGAAGTTTTCTATCATTATTTCTTTGAATATTCCTTCTTCCTCTTTTTTTCTTCTATTGTAAAAAACCTTTTATCAGAAGTCTGATTGTTTTTTAAAGTGTCCATCTAAGGAAAATAAGTCTTAGAGGTTTGGTGAGCCCATTGGCTTTAGGGATTATCTAGATCGACTGCCCCATGGAATATTTGAATCGTTCTGCACCGTCTCTTTGAAATCATGCTTCTGATTCAGCTTCTACACTTTATATGATGGGCAACTGGTAATCTAAAAATATGATCTATTTGCAAGCAGAGTGGAAGGAGACTTTTTAAAAAGGAGTTTTTTTTTTTGGTGAAATCTTGATAAAATAATTTTGAAAGATACTTGGAATAATAAGCAGGTGAGAATAAGCAAGGGAGCATTAAAAATGAAGAATAACAAGCTGAGATTTGTGTTTTGCATTAACAGACAAATCATGCTAAAAGCCTTAATATGGCCCTGGTTCAAGAATTTGCAAAACTGGAATGAAAAGCCCAGAAACAGATCAGAGTTCACATTAAAATTTGGTTTTTGATAGAGATGGCCTTTCTTCAAATCTGTAAGAAAAAGGACAAATTATGATATTGGGACAATTGGCCAGACGTTTGTAGAAAATTAGGTTAAATCTTTGCCCTATATCATATGCTAAAATCAATTTCAGATAGATGAAACATTTAAATATATATAAACAAAAAGTACACTATACAGTATATCTGATCTTAGCATGGAAAAGACCTTGCTCAGGATACAAGTAAAATAGAGTTCATTGACTACTTAAACTTTTAAAAACCTTTCAGCCAAAAAGCATGATCTATAAATTAAAGGGCAAATATTTTTTTCCAGTTTGTTTTTTGCAACATATGACAGGGTTTAATTTACTTAATGTACAGCATTCTTATAAATCAATAAATAAATGAGCATCCTGATATAAAAATGGGCAAAGAAGAAATACAAATAATCAGTAAACATTAAAAAATTTAAAAAAATTATAATATCAGAAATGCAAATTAAAATATAAGTTTTATGTTTGTGAAGAGGGTGAATGGAAATAGGCACTTAATACCCCATTGGTACCTTTCTGGTAGTATATATCAAAATCTGTTAAGTTGTGCATGCTCGTGGACTTGGCACTTTCCTTCTGGGCATTTATCCTAACATAACTATATCTCAATAAAATTGTATTTTAAAATGCATGCATCTTTTTTTAAAAATGCAGTTTTATTGAGATATAGTCACACACCATATAATCCATCCAAAGTATACAATCAGTGGCTCACAGTATCATCATATAGTTGTGCATTCATTGCCACTATCAATTTTAGAACATTTTCATTACTTCAAAATAATGAAAAAATATAAAAGAGCACCCAGACCATTCCATACCCCTTATCCGCCCCCTATTATTTATCTATTTTTGTGATTATTTTATTACTCATCTGCCCATATACTGGGAAAGGGAGGATCAGTCACCAGGATTTCACTATCACATGGTCACACGATAAAAGCTATATAGTTATACAGTTATCATCAAGAATCAAGTCTATTGGATTACTATTCAAGATTCCGTCTAGCTATTCTAATAAAATAGAATCTAAATAGGAATATATATACATAAAAAATGCGTAATAATAACCTCCAGATTGAACTCTCGACTCTATTTGAGATCTCTCAGCCACTGAAATTTATTTTGTTTCATTTCTTTTCCCCCTTTTGGTCAAGAAGACATTCTCAATCTCACAATACCAGGGCCAGGCTCATCACTGGGACTCCTGTCACTCAATGCCAGGAAGATTTACGCTCCTGGGAGTCATGTCCCACATAAAGGGGAGGATAGTGAGAGTTTATTTGAAGAGCTCGCTGAGAGAAAGACGCCACATCTGAGCAACAAAAGACTTTCTCTGGGGGTGACTCTTAGGAATGCATGCATCTTAGTATTATTTTTAGTGGGGAAAAATTGGAAACCATCTGAATGTCTGACAAAGGGGGTTGATTAAATAAATTATAGTACATCCATACTAGGGAATACTATGTAGTTTTTTAAAATTTCTGATTTAGAAAGGAAATGCAGATAGACTTAATCTCCCAGTCCTACTGTGTGATTGGTTGGTTGAGAAGGACTCTGAAGCCATGTCTGGGCTCAGCTGTGCTCAGTGAGGGATTTTTGCCATGGGTGTAGGAAAAGGACTGACAGCAAGTGTGTAGGTATTGGCTTTTCCTATTGGAGAAGAAAATTTAATGATCAAAACAAAACAAAAAAGTGGATATAGAACTGTTTACTTACAGGCTTACTTTGGGTGGGGGGAGTCCATGAGTTGAAAAAAATGACTAAACATGCCAGAATATTATTAATGTTTATTTCTTTTCTTTTTTTAAATTAGAGAAGTTGTAGATATACAGAAAAATCATGCAGAAAGTACTATTATTGACACTTTGAATTAGTGTGAAACCTTTGTTACAATTGATGAAACAGTATTATTATAATTGTACTATTAACTATAATCCATAGTTTGCATTAGGGCCCACTATTTGTGTGTTTCAGTTCTGTGGTTTTTAAAATTTTTATTCTGGTGATATATAATTTTGTATAACCTAAAATTTCCCCCTTTAACCACATTCAATGGTTATTTTTTGTTAATAGGATTATGGATGATTTCTGTTTGCTTTTTTGAGGGCTTGTCTTTTATTTTCCAAAATTTCTACAAAAAGTAGTAGAAAGGAATACATAAATGTTATAATTAGGAATAGTAATGGGGAAAGCAGGAAATTAATGGGGTGAGAGATATTGTCTAAAATAAGGTCATGTTTTAAGGAATTACAGTTTCCAGATTTTGTTCCTTACAGAACCCACTTTTTTTTTTTTTTTTTTTTTTTTTTTTTAATTAATAATAAATTTTATTTTGAAATAAGTTCAATCTTACAGGAATAGTTGTAAAAACAGTACAAACCCCCTACATAGAATTCCATCATACCCTGACCCCCCTCCCCCGATACCCTGATCCATCACCTTTAAGATCCTGTCACACCACTCTTTCTTTCCCTCCCTCTCTCCCTCCCTCCCTCCCTCCCTAACATCCACCATCTATTGTTCTATCTTCTGAACATATGGGAGCAAGCTGCACATATTTTTGAACAGGCAATATAATTCACATATACCTTTCCCATGGACAAGAACATTATTTTATGCAATCTCATTAAACGCAGCTAAGAAAGAACCCACTTTTCTGAAGAAGTAATATCTGCCCAGCTTCTCAGCATCTAGAAGTTGATGAGTTCTATATGATTTCAAGAGTCTCTGCTTATGTTCCTTTTCTTTGTGGCCTCAGTTCAGTTAAGCAGGCATCTGTGGATATATAGAGACAAAAGATATAGTTCCTGTCTTTAAGATGGTTTTATTCTAAAGAGAAGATAGATGTGTAATAGTAATAATAATAGGAGTATTGCTAGTAGTAACAAGAACAAACATGTAATGTTTTTACATGAGAGGCATTGTAGTAAATGCTTTATGTGTATTTACTCATTTACTGTTTATGTAGCCCTGTGATATGGGTAACTTTATTATCCCCATTTACAGGTGAGGAAACTAAGGTATTGAAAGTTTAAGTCAGTGGGTAAGCCAGGTTCAAACTCAGGCAATCTGGCTTTAGAGACTGTTTAACCACTACTTCCTCTCAATCACTCTCAATCAGGTATTGTTCACTTTAAATGGAGTAGCTCATTTCCTTCTCAGAGCAAACCTTACTGCTTGCTCATCAAAAGCTTAGTGGGCATTCATATATATCAAACACGGAGTTGGGGGACTGCATGAAGAGGTGAATGCAAAGCTGTTCTTAGTGCCTGTATACAGGTTTGTTGGAAGGTTCAGGTGTGAAAATGTGAGTGAAATGTCATGCTGCATAAGGTATAATGATGATTACTGGATGGCAGATACTAGGTCTGCTTTACTTTATGATCTGCCTCTTAATCAGTTCACTGGAGGAGTTTTGGGGAGGGTATTTTGGGATGGCAGCAGAATCTCATTATCTAACTTTGGGAGATGGGGAATAGTTGACCCTTGATCTGAAGTGGGGAGTAAGAGAAATCCATTTTAGATTACTAGGATAGCTATATTTGGGGCAACAGAATGAATTGTCACACCAAGGGGTAACGGTAGGTACACAGGCCTGGTGGGCAGATCATTTAATGCGGCAAAATACTTTGGGAGCCTCTAAAAGACCACTTACAACTTCAAGAGTAAGGGGAACCCAGAAATGACATCTGTATCCAAGATTGATTTTTGTAATGAGGAAATTGATTTTCCTAGGAAATTGTGTGACAGTATGATATTTGGATCAATGTACTTCTTGGTTGGTCTGTTATAGACACTTGGACAGATTGTCTTTCTGTCTGGATTGTATTGCTATTTACTCCTCAGTGCTGAGAGCACCCCTTTCATTTCAGTGATGCTGTCTTGTTTTTCCCTTCTAGGTTCATGGAATCTGAGCTGGACCTAAATGACATCATTCAGGAGATGCATGTGGTGGCCACCATGCCAGACTTGTACCATCTTCTGGTGGAGCTGAATGCTGTACAGTCTCTTCTTGGGTTGCTTGGACATGATAATACAGATATCCTTTGAGGTCTGTCCTTAGTAGAAGGATTGACATGGTAGAGGAAAGGCTGTTTACTTTTCTCTCTTGTTTATCTCTGCTGATGTGTGCTCTCATGTTTGGTGTTCTATTTCCATTCTCATTATCTCCCATCTTGAAACACTGTTCTTCATTAATTTGAAAGTCTCTTTTTTATCTATTAATAAATCTTGGGCAATCCTTAATTGTCCTATTTGCTCTTAATCGTGATTTATCTGTTCACGCATTTAACAGCATTAATTTTCAGGATCTGGGTTTGGGGGCCCATTATAGTGGGAAGGCCAGACAGGATTTGAATCTGTTGATCTAAACATCTTTCTGCTAATAGATGTTCCATTGGAGGTGAGACTAGAGAAGGCAGTGAACCGTGGTGGAAAGCACATTAGGATGTCTGGAGTACAGGGATTTTTTTGTTTTGTCCACTTCTGTATTCTCAATTCCTTAAAAAGGCCTGGGTGCACAATAGTATTTTACATTTGTTGAATGAGCATTAGACTTCAGCGGAGAATCTAGGTTTGACTCTCGGATTCATTTCTTATGTGATATTTGGTGCCCCTCCAGGCCTTGGTGTCCTCATCTGCCAATGTGGAGATAGAAACCTTTGCCTTTCTGTGCTATTGAGGGGATTAAAGGAGCTCGTGTAAGTGCTGAGCACAGTCCTGCCACATAGTAAGCACTCAGTAAATGTTAGTTATAGCAATCTGAATCATGACTTCCAAAACCATTTTATACTTTGTTATCAAGTGTGCAGTAGTTTTAATGTAAAAGCCTTTTGATGTGCCTGTGGACTGGGTTATGTTCATTAAACCAAATTCTCTTCCAATAGTTGTTCTGTTTGAATCCAAATTTCTGAAGATAAGGGACAAATGTAGTTAGTCTGCTTAAGTGAGATTCATGGGGAATTTGCTACTACTTCATGTCATTTTCGTCTTTCTGGTAATCTGTCTCCTGAGAGCACGTCGAACTAGGTTTTTTCCTGCCTATTAATTCTCGTAGAAATAAATCAGTGAATAATTTTTTTTTTTTTTACATTTTATTTTGAAATAAATTCAAAGTTATAGGAACAGTTGCAAAAACAATACAAACCTCATACACAGAACTCCAGCATTCCCTTACCCCGCCCCAATACCCCGATCCACTAACTTTAACATGTTGTCAGACCGCTAATTCTTTCCCTCCTTCCCTCCCTCCCTCTCTCCCTATCTATCATCCATCGTCTATTGCTCTGTCTTCTGAACATATGAGAGCTAGCTGCACACATTCTTGAGCAAACACTATAATTCACATATACAATTCCCATGAACAAGAACATTCTTTTATGCAATCCCATTAAGCGCAGTTAAGAAGTACAAGAGATTCAACAATGATACAAAGCTTACACTCTGTATTTCCGTTTCCTTATGTCTCAACTGTGACCCTTTGAGCCTCCTGTCCTCCATCCTCAGATCCCATCCAGGGTCATCCTTGGCATTCACTTGTCTTCTATTTAGATTGTATATATGGAAACATATACAGCCTAAATCTTCCCATTCCACCCCCTCCCTAGCCTTCCATTAGTGGGATTAATCACATTTAGAATGTTGTAATGCTCTTTCCCACCATCCATTACTAGGAAATTTTCCTTCACCTCAAACAGCAACCCTACACTGATTTCTTAACTCCCCATTGCCCCTTCCCCCATTTCTCTTAACCCATACTCTACTTTTCATCTCTGTGGTCATATTCTCTGATAATTTCTTTGTGTTTACTGTGGGGCTTAAAATTAACCTCTTAAATCCATAACAATCTTGTTTTTCTTTGATACCAATTTAATTTCAATAGGACACTTAAGCTATGTACCTATACTCCTCCATTCCCCCACCTTTATATAATTCTTGTCAAAAATTACATATTTTACATTGAGTTCAAAACCAATGATTTGTCATTAGAGTTTGTGTATTTTATATCATGTAGGGAGTAAATAGTGGAGTTACAATTCAAAAATTATTGACTTTTATTTGTATTCCATTGTGGTCAGAGATTGTGCTTTGAATTTGTTCAAATTTTTTTTTTTTTTTAATTTATTGAGGCTTGTTTTATGTCCCAGCATATGGTCCATTCTGGAGAAAGATCCATGATCACTAGAGAAAAATGAGTGTGCTGGTGATTTGGGATGTAAGGTTCTATATATGTCTGTTAAAATTCTCTATATCTCTTTCTCCTTTCTTTGTTTCTCTGTCAGTAGGGCTCCCTTTAGTATCTGAAGTAGGGCAGATCTTTTTTTGCAGAGTCTCTCAGCATTTGTTTGTCTGTGAAAAATTTAAGCTCTCCCTCAAATTTGAAGGAGAGTTTTGCTGGATAAAGTATTCTTGGTTGGAAATTTTTCTCTCTCAGAGTTTTAAATATGTCATGCCACTGCCTTCTCGCCTCCATGGTGGCCGCTGAGTAGTCACAACTTAGTCTTATGTTGTTTCCTTTGTATGTGGTGAATTGCTTTTCTCTTGCTGCTTTCAGAACTTGCTCCTTCTCTTCAGTATTTGAGAGTCTGATCAGAATATGTCTTGGAGTGGGTTCATTTGGATTTATTCTATTTGGAGTTTGCTGGGTGTTTATGCTTTGTGTATTTATATTGTGTAGCATGTTTAGGAAGTTTTCCCCAACAATTTCTTTGAATACTCTTTCTAGACCTTTACCCTTCTCTTCCCCTTCCGGGACACCAATGAGTCTTAAATTTGGACGTTTTATTTTATCTGTCGTATCCCTAAGATCCTTTTTGATTTTTTCGATTTTTTTCTCCATTCTTTCTTTAGTTCTTTCATTTTCTGTTCTGTGGACCTCTAGGACACTGAGTCGTTGTTCAGCTTCCTCTAATCTTGTATTATGAGTATCCAGAGTCTTTAATTTGGCCAACAATTTCTTTCATTTCCATAAGGTCTTCTATTTTTTTATTTACTCTTGCAATTTCTTCTTTATGCTCTTCTAGGGTCTTCTTTATGTCCCTTTTATCCTGTTCCATGGTCTTCTTCATGTCTTTTATATCCTGTGCCATGTTTTTGTTCCTTGATTGTGATTGTTTGATTAATTGTGCCAAGTACTGTGTCTCTTCTGATATTTTGATTTGGGTGTTTGGGATTGGGTTCTTCATATCGTCTGGTTTTATCATATGCATTAAGATTTTCTGTTGTTTTTGGCCTCTTGACATTTGCTTTGCTTGATAGGGTTCTTTCAAGTTGTAAAAAAAAAAAAAAATACCAATCTAATTTTTCAGAAATACAAGTTGGTGGCGCACACTTTCTCCAGCTAACCAGCAGATGGCGCCTGCGAGTTACCTATGCCCCTCAAGTCAGTTCTCCCCAACTCTGTCTCTGTGGCATGTTTGGAAATGATTTTTGTGGGGGTCAGTTGGTGAATTCAGTTTGGGTTTGTTGTTGGAGCCGTCCGCCCTGAACGTGGTGCGTGTGTCTGGGTGGTCAGGGAGGCAGGGCCGCTTTAATATTCAAACCTCCCAGGTGTTCCCAGAGATCCAAGGCCGCTGCAAGAGTCTAAGCCTTCATTTCAGTTCTGCCCCAGACCCTCTCTGTTGCTGACCCACAAACCACCAGCATCGACGTAGTGTCCCTGGGTTTTCCGAGCGGGCCCCCCTTCTCAGCTGTGATCTTCCAGGACCTCTGCTGAGGGAAGGCTGTGCTACGTCACTAGTGTGCGTCGTCCCTCAAGGGAAGCCTTGGGCCGCCGGGCTGGGCAGGGGAGCTCTCTGCCTGATGCAGAGATTAGCCTATAATTCTTGACTGGTGTAAGTTCTGAATAAAGGCAGGTAGTAGAGCTGGGCCCCACCTCTTTCCTCTTAGAGAAGATAGACGCCTTAGGGGGAGGTCATTAGCATTTCAATGGTCTCTCTCTGCCTGTGCCACACCCCTGTCTGGGTCACAGAACTGGGAACTGAAAATGGCCAAGGCTTTCTCCACTGAGTCGAAAAAGGAACAGAGCTAGTCCGAGGCAACCCTCCGACTCTCCAAGGTCAGTCGTCACCCAAAGCCTCTGTCTACTTGTTGGGGATTCGTACCTCGTAGTGAGCAGTTCACACTCACTAATTAAAACCCCAGTTGGAGCTCAGCTGAGCTATATTCGCTTACTGGGAGAAAGCTTCTCTCTGGCACCACGAGGCTTTGTGGCTCGGGCTGTTGGGGAGGGGGTCTCCTGATTTGGATCCGCAGTTCTTACTTACAGATTTTATGCTGTGATCTCGGGCATTCCTCCCAATTCAGATTAGTGTATGATGAGTCAATGGTCACGTTTGTCCCCCTGCAGTTATTCCGGATTATTTGCTAGTTGTTTCAGGTTTTTTTTTCAGTTATTCCAGGGGAACTACTTAGCTTCCACTCCTCTCTATGCTGCCATCTTAGATCTCAGTGAATAATTTTAATGTAAACGTCTTGAACAGTGATCTTAAGACATTTCTGATACTTAATGTAATGTTAGACAGTATTAAGAATTGCTCTGCAGGTCCCCAGATTGATGATGTTCATGTTCCCCAGGGTTCATTGTGGGGTTCTGGGTTGTATGAGAATGCTACTCAGTTAGCTTGCTTTGGGGTGAGCTTGGTATACAATCTCATGAATTCATTCAGTAGATATTCTTTGGGTACTTAATATGTGCCAGGCACTGGGAAACAGACTGGTCTGGTTCCTCAAACAGCATCAGTCAATAAACCTATATTAGGTATCTACTATATGATTAATCCCATTCAAGGTACTAAATGATCCTCACAGATTTAGAGACTAAAAGCTTTAGTTGTGATTTAACATTTCAATTCATCTACAAAATGGTAGATTTTCAGAATCTGAACAGACCTTAGAGATGACTTAGCTCAGCACTTTATTTGTTTATTTATCTAATGATGAGTCTGTGGTCTAGAAGTTGAATGCTAACTGAAGTCAGGATTGAGGCTGGCACACTCGTTTCCTATTACCAGTCAAAGAACGTTGGTTATTTGTAGTGTGTACCTTGAGTTCTAAAGTAAGTGTCTTTTCTCTTTGGGATTTACTGTATTGTTGACAGAGTTGCATAGGCACCCATTACCCTATGTATTAATACAGAAATTACCTAGTTTGTTGCTGGAAACCAGCTCATTCTTTTCCCTACTGCTAACTGAATATAATAGTAGCATCTTTCCAAAGATACTGACAGTTTGCTGATTCACCAGCCTGGTTCCTGCTGGGGAGAAGACTGACACAAGAAATGCTGTTAGACATCGGCATACTTAGGAAAGGCAAGGACACAGATGTTCAAAGTTGTTAAGTTCTGGTCTTTAAAAAAGGAAAAAAAACAAGTCCCCCTGTGTCTTTGACAGACTGCCATTTCCCTCCTGTTTTCTGAGAGCTAAACTGATTCTCCACCCCATCCCCGTTCTTGTATGCCAACCTTCACCCAAATGCCCTTATACTATTTTTTAATTTGATTTTTAATTATGTCCTATGTCAAACTTAAAGTGCATTTGAAGTTTTTGTAATTAATTTAATTTTAATTAGAGGCAGTAATTAGGATAAATGTCATCTTCCTCAAAGTACAGTTTTTTTTTTGAAAGTGGTTTCAGGAAAGGGTAGACCCTCTTGACCTGAATCTAATATATTTCTGTCAGGTGGAACGCCGATCTCCTTGCAACATTGTATTCTCCTTGTCTTATCTGTGATCTATAATGGAAATTTTTCTTCAGGAACGGTTGTTAACAATTTACTGTTATACAGCTGTAACTGCCGGAAACACCTTACCATGAATAAACAATTTCATGGCAGTCCTGACTTAAATTTTTAATCTTTTTTTAACTCTTCATTTAGCAACCAAGACCATACATGGCTGGTTTTGTTCCCAGCAAGCACAGGTCATCTTTGCTTTGTCCTTCTCTGAGAAAACATAAGCTATAGGGATTTTAATTGGTTCAGAGGCTGGTTTGTTGTAACCTTAAGAGGCAGAGGATGTGAAAAAACAGCTTGTTCCTCGTCCTTTCAACCGTGAGAAGCTGCTTCAGAGTTTTATTCTGGCGCTCTGCATCACTGCTGCTGGCGAGGGTTTGTCAGCACTTCTTCCCCCCTTGAGAGGCTGGAGCTCAGTCATCAGCTGGCTTCAGAGAGGAATTCTGATCTGTGAAGAGCACCCAGAGGGGGGTAAACTGGGGAGGGGGGGACACACCTCACGCACTGTTGGAGAGTTACTCTAAAAGCATTAGGAGGGAACATAAGGTGGAATCCAACAGCTGCTACCTTTTAAAAATACTGCCTTTAAAACTAGTTTTTCCTTTAAAGTAAATCATTCAGACATGTTTAGAGCCCCTTTTTGTGAACCTTTTGGAGTATTTCTACAGAAAAAGTCAAAGATGCATTTGAAGATATTTTCATAAGATATTGCTAAACAGTTTTTTTTTAGCCTGGTTTAAGCCAAATTTATTCAGTTTGCCTAAAGGAACAAGGAGGAATAGAACAAGGGGAAGATAAAACCCTAGATGTCTTTGATCACCCCTCCCACTGCCAAAAATATCACCATGACACCAAATCCATAAGTATACTTCTTGATTTTGTGAGTCATTTGCCATATATTCAGTTTTAGTGACATGTCAGTGGAATCCTTTCTAAAGTCCTTTTAATAGATTTCTGACATTTACGGGTACCTCCTTTATAGTTTGACCTAGGACTGGGATAAAATTATGTCCAGGTTCATTCTAAATAACTTTGTGCCAGCTTATATAATAAGCTGTTCTGGGCACTTTTGGAAAACCAGAAATGCTAACTTCAGTTGAGAGGAAGAACCCTCAAATTACTACCCCTATGGCATATGGCCCTTGGAGTGTTACTCTCAGGAAATGCCATTGAAATTCTGAGAAGGTCTGGGTTATCTGAGGTGTGGGGGTGATCATGGAATTGGAAACTGGAAGGATGGGTACGTTTTTGGTAGGTGTGAAGGTAAGAACACAATTCAGGTTGTTTTCATGGTCGTCCCTGGTGCCGGAAGCTGCACTGTGCTCTTGTCCGTTGTGGCTGCTCATATGGTCACTACACACTTAGAATATCTGGTCTGTGGCTTTGTTTGAAAAAAAAAAAAAAAATCACAATTCTTGCTTTCCAGCTAAGTCCCTTATTCTTTAATAAAAGAAATTGAATAATCTAAGCCCAATTTATTCAAAGCCTGCCTTCTTTCCACCCTTTGTGATTCAGAAAAATGAGGTCTTATTGTAATGTTAAGGCATAAGTACTGTGGGTTGCATACTAATATGCGGAAAGGGAGAAATTTGTTTTGTTAGTTACAGAGTAGATCATTGGTGCTGATGAGACAGCGCTCTTTTTCTTCTTTTTTTGTCTGGAGTAATTTTAAGGAGTGGTTATTAGCACTATTCTTTTCTAAATTTACTGTTTTGTTTTCTCAGTCTCTAGAAAGTCAGGAGGACTTGCAAAGTTGTCCTGTTGCATTTTATGAATGATTACTTCAGGAAATTGGAAACTAAGGAGCAGACTGACACTTTCTTCTTTTTTTTTTTTAGACCAGCAAGGATCAATTGTACATGAGTAGTTTGGATCTGGAAATGCTAAAGTGGAACAGACTGACTGAGACACACCTTATTATCCCAGAGAGTGTGTACAGTAGTTGAGCATCCCTTGGTTATAGAGCCAGTGTTAATGAGCAAGAATGGGGCTGGGAAGGGTTTGAGCCTCCTAAGGGCTGTCTTCTAATTGCACTGGGAGGGAGTGTTACTGCTCCAGTGCTTTCTTGCCGCAAGTGGTGTCTAACAAGACTTAACATATCTCAAGCTATTGTTTTGCTAGAAACTGTTCTCATCTTGATATTTCGAGTGAAAACTACATTCAAAAGAGTTTACTTATGCTTTTTCTCACCTGTAGTCTACCTTCCCTGATAATATGTATTGGTAAGCAGCCCAGTTTTTGGAGCCAGTTAAATATGCGCTGAGGAAAGTCAGATTAGGTAAAAAGTACCAAAATACTAATTTAGGAAAAGGACCTTTTAATGTAATTTTTGATCTTGTTTGTGGGTTTTGGGTGAATTCTATGCCCCTGGAAGGTTAGGGTGAGTGTAGCCTGCTTTGAACATTTCCCCTGTGGCATAATAGTGTCCACTAGTGTTTAGGAGGTACTTAATAAGTGTTTAATTGAGTTTTTTCCATCATGTTAGTTTGAACTAGGACTGGGATAAAATTATGTCCAGGTTCATTCTAAGTAACTTTGTGCCAGCTGTTTGAAAAGGAGAAAAAAACCTTTTTGTCTGTGTTTTGAAATTCATCTGCATTAATTGAGCTATAGCTAATCATTGTCCTGGTCTAGGAATAAAAGAAAAAAAGATTTTTTTTTTTAAAAAACCCAAATTTGTTCCATTAAGTCAGTGACATACTCTGAATCTATACTGGTTTGTTTTTCTTAAGAAAGCCTCTTTGAAATGACTTTTTAAAAAGCCATCTGCTTAATGCTCCAATTTTTCTATCGTTTTAAAAATAATTTTGTTCCTTGTGGACATATCTCATTGGAAATTAATGAGATTAATGATCAGTTTCTGTACCAAGACTCTAAGATCAGACCAAGAAACAATTATCTAGGGCCAAAAAATAGAAGCAAACCTCTTTTTCCAAGACCCATTGTGTAATGGACCATTCTGTGCCCAGCCCGTCTTTTCTGCTTCACCGATTATTGCACTAGCTCATTGCCCCAGTGGTGGACAGGTACTGAGGGAGTGAATGAGTTGGCCTTTCCACTCGCCGTGACAAAATAGACTATCAAAAACTGTGTTTTAGTAATTGTCAGAGAGACAGGCTTTCTGTTTTCCCATTAAACTGGGATAGGAGAGCCTTTTACTTTGTGAAATGAAATTGTAACTGTGGTGGAAAAACCTATCACCCATGCCCATAGTCTTCCTTGTGAAGAAATACTGGATGGGTGGTAGACCACACTGAATTTCTCATCAAGATTGAGAGTGCATCTCTCTCATCTTTAGTTTCGGTTCTCATTCCTCTACTGTCTTCAAATGACCTCTGTCTTCTGGGTCATATTACATTACCCAGGAGTTGATGATTATAATTATGGACTCGTTACTGCTTTGCTGAAATGCTTTTTTTGTGAAAATTAGGAATTTATATAAAATCATTTAGTGGTAGGATTGATGAGATGTTTACCAGTCTTGGTGGGTAACTGGTTTCTTTGATTTTTCAACTGAGGCAGGGAAGTGGAAAAGGAGCTATCTCTTGAAACATTATAAAAAACTACTTTTCTTGGTAAAACTTAGACATTTATCCGGTTCCTATATAAGATTACCACCATTATAAAAATTTTTTCCTTTCCTTTTAAAAAGTTCCTTGGTTTAAAGTGATACATTGGTGAACATGATATAGGACTAATCAGGGTATAGGACTTGCCTGCGAGACCTTAGTGGCTGAAAAAAGACTTGATGAATCTGAATGTCTGTAGCATAGGTGAAATATAAAATTAGATCTTCCATCCTATTGTGACCCAGAAAAAGAGGGCCATGCTGTTGTTAGCTTAAATTTTAGATTTTAGAAGCTGTAGGGTAAAGGTAGGCTTTGGCCATTCTGTGGCAAGATTTAGATATAAGAATCTTTATGTAGTGCTTTCATAATCTTTTAGTACTTTGACTCACTTGCCCTTTGACATACATGACCTTATTTATTCCTGACAGGTACTGAGTGAGATAGGCTAGAGAGAGACCATTATTCTCATTTTACAGATGAGGAAACTGAGGTGCAAGTAAATACAGGGGCTTGCACAAGATTATATGGCTAGTGATAATTTGGGGATAGTTTGGCTTACTGAAGATTGAAGCAAAGAGGGTTCACAGATGAATATGGCATGATCCCTGCCCTCAAACTTGCTCTAACTCTTCTTCTATTACTCTTTCTGATGTAACCCACTATTTCAGTTTTCTAGGCTACTCAAAGCAGATACCATGAAATGGGTTGATATAAACAATGGGAATTTTTTAGCTTACAGTTTGAGGCCCGGAAAGTGTCCAAATTAAGTCGTCATCAAAGTGACTCTCTCTTCCTGGAGACCTGGTTGTCAGCGATCTTTGCCTCCTCTGCTACATGGTATGGCACATGGTGACATCTGTTGATCTCTCCCTTCTTTTGTGGGTTTCAGCTTCTTTCTTCTGTGGCTTTCTCTGTTTGTCTTGCTTCTTTTTATAAAAGACTCCAGTAGTAGGATTAAGATCCATCCTGATTGAGGCAGGTCACATGTTAACTGGTTAACTGAAATAGTGTTATCAAAAGGCTCTACATAAAATGGGTCCACACCCATAGGAATGGATTAACTTTAAGAACATGATTTTTGGGGGCACATACAGCTTGAAACCACCACATCCACTCTGTCTCTTGAGGCTATTGTTTAATTAACAATCACAATATGCTAATGAATAAACACTTAATCATGCATGGTGCTGTTCAAGGGATGTAATGTAATACTTATTGCATGCCTGGATTTTGGTCCTTGTCAGTCAGACATCTGACTAGACAGTATCATATATATATAATGTTGCTAGGCATATTAAGTAAGCATGTTAAATAATAATAATATTTTTACATCTCATATGGAAGAACTTTTCAAGTTTCTAAGATGTGTTTTCGAATTTCTTAAGATGAGGATGATAGGGAGGTGTCAGCATTTTGTTCTTCTTCCTGGGACCTTTAATAATTTATTCTGGAAGTAAGTGAGAGTTCTTTCCTCTATGATTGCAACAGGGAGAGTAGCTAGGGTTTACCTGAATCTAGCTTTATTTAAGCCTGGCATATTCTCCCTGTGCATTAATATGAAGTGTAGTGGCAAAAGCTTTGAACTTAAACATGCTCCCTTACTATTGCAGTGACCTTTTAAATTAACTACTCTGAGCTTTGGCTTTTTTATCTGTAAAATGGGAATTACATTTACCTTACAGTGCTGCTGTGAGGCTTCAGCACCAAAGTGCCTGGCATAATGACAACTTTAAAACATGGTAGCTAGAAATGTTGCTGTATTAGATTATTTTCTTGGGGTTGAGTAGGAACATGTTGGAAGTAAAGTAGTTATCTTAGGTTAGTTGTCTTTTTCTTACTCCCTTGTTATGGTTTGTTTGAATTTTTTTTTTATTGTATGATTTAAAAAAATTTTTTTTATTTAGTTGATTAAAAAAAAATGAAAAAAATATGCAGAGCCCCCTTGAGGAGCTGCTGGAGAATGCAGGGGTATTGGGCTTCCCCACCTCGATGGTTGCTGATGTGCTCACAGACATAGGGGACTGGTGGTTTGGTGGGTTGAGCCCTCTACCACAGGACTTGCCCTTAGGAAGACTGTTGCTGCAAAGGAGAGACTAGGCCTCCCTATAAATGTGCCTAAGAGCCTCCTCCTGAATGCCTCTTTGTTGCTCAGATGTGGCCCTCTCTCTCTAGCTAAGCCAACTGGGCAGGTGAAATCACTGCCCACCCCCCTATGTGGGATCTGACACCCAGGGGAGTGAATCTCCCTGGCAACATGGAATATGACTTCTGGAGAGGAATGTAGACCCAGCATCATGGGATGGAGAACATCTTCTTGACCAAAAGGGGGATGTGAAAGGAAATGAAATAAGCTTCAGTGGCAGAGAGATCCCAAAAGGAGCCAAGAAGTCACTCTGGTGGACACTCTTATGCACAATACAGACAACCGTTTTTAAGTTCTAAAGAATTGGGAGAGCTAGCAGTAAATCCCTGAAACTATCAAACTACAACCCAGAACCCATGAATCTTGAAGACGATTGTATAAAAATGTAGCTTATGAGGGGTGACAATGTGATTGGGAAAGCCATATGGACCACACTCCCCTTTGTCTAGTTTATGGATGGATGAGTAGAAAAATGGGGGAAGGAAAAACAAACAAACAAACAAAAAAACAAAGACAAAAAAAGACACCCAGTGTTCTTTTTTACTTTAATTGCTCTTTTTCACTTTAATTTTTATTATTATTTTTGTGTGTGTGGTAATTAAAATGTCAAAAATTAATTTTGGTGATGAATGCACAACTATATAGTGGTTCTATAAACAATTGAATGTATGCTTTGTTTTGTATGACTGCGTGGTATGTGAATATATCTCAATAAAATGAATAAAAAATAAACGTGGTAGCTATTACGATGGTGACTATTGCAGACTTTAGAGAGAGAGAATTAGTAATCCCTACTAGCCAGAGATAGCTCTAGGGTTTCTAGTGGTTAGTTCGTTAGACTTTTTTTTTTTTCTTTTTTTAATTGATTCAAACAACTTAAATATTTTGGTTTATTGGATCAAGTATGACATGTGGTCTTCTGTGTCAACTGTTTTCTGGTTACTTTGTTAATAAAGACTATAAGCATGGATGCGTTTTGCCCAAAGACCCTTAAGCTCTTTATACACATAAAGTTTTATAGTACTGTCATGTTTTGGGTAAATAACAACCTTCAAGAGAAAAAGAATAAGACACTGAAAGCTTAATTAACTTATTCGTGATGGACAGCCAGTCCATTGGAGATGAGTAAAACAAACCTTCAAATAATTTTTCTTTCAACAAAAGATGTTCATAAAATACCCAGAACATCAGTCAGCTGTTAGGAAGTCCTATCATACTTGTTAATGTGCCTTGCAGCTTTTATTTTATTTTGTTTCTTTCTAGTTCTAGTGAAACTGCCCTGATCCTGACCCTTCTTGTCTCATGTCTGGACTGTTGTATGTAGTAGCTTTAGAACAGGTTTTCCTGCCTTCATGCTTGGCTCCCACTCTACAACTAACTACCTGCACGTCCTGCCTCCTGCCTGTCCACCCTCGTCCCTCAACACAGTGCCTTAGTGCATCCTGTACATGGCTGTTAGGTTATTCTTTCAAAACTACTATTTTCTTCATATAGTTATAGTTACAGTATTTTTGTGCCACTCTCCTTTCCCCATTCTTCTCTCTCTCTCTCTCTCTCTCTCTCTCTCTCTCTCTGGTATGCCTTTGCACATTTCCATCTCTCTGCCTTTATTCCTGTGTTTTTGCTTTCTAACCTAACTGCTCTCAGTTTTTTTTAGTTGTCCTTTTTATGACCAATGTTCTAGCTCCTTTTTCAGGACATCTGCAGCTCATATTGTCTGTGTTCCTCACTCGTCACATGTTAGTTATTGTCTGTGGTGTATAATTTTTTTTCTGTCTTTGATTATCTAGCCTGACTTCCTCATTTTACAGGTGAGCAAACTGAGGCCCTGAATGAAGAATGGATTGCCTTTGTCACCCTCACAGATCTTTATTCATCATAGGTGTTCACTGAATGCAGGTTGACAGAAGGAGGTGTATATGTACTCCGTGTGTATGTATGTGTGTGTATGTATGTGTATGTTTTCCAGGGTGAGGGAAGGAAGCTTAGAAGTCTAGTTCTGCCTTCCACTTTCCAAAAGTAACTTTTTTTCTTTTTCATGTTTCCTTTTTCTTTCTTCTGTTTTTGCCTAGTGTTTAATTTTCATTGTTTCCCTTCCTTTTATGTCCAAAGCAGTATGATGTTTGAGGGGTAGGAGGTTGGTGGGGTCTAGCACTAGTCTAATGTAAATCCTTCCTTCTATATTTTAAACCTATTTTGTCATGCCCCAATCTCTGAAGACTCATTTGTGAACGTCAGCCACATCTTGTTTCAGAAATCATTACTGTCTTTGAAGGTGAACTGTACGAGGTAGTTAAGATCATAGAGTTTTAAGAATTTAAATTATGACATAAGATTAAGGGTGTTGGCCTATTTCTCACTGGAGAAGAGACCTCCTGAGTGAACTATTTAAAGTTTTGAAATTTATGAAAATACAGTGAACCTATGGAATGAGTTGCCAGGTAGGCAGCATTAGGAGAGACTGAGTTAGTTAACAAAATTCATTGAACATCCACTGTGGGTAGAATGCTGTTGTGGTGGTTTGAAGCTGTATGTACCCTGGAAAAACATGTTCTTAAAGTTAATCCATTCTTGTGGATGTGAACCCACAGTAAGTAGGACTTTTTGATGAGGTAACTTTAGTTAAGGTGTGGCCCACCTCAATCAGATGGGTTTTAATCCTATCACTTGAGTCCTTTATAAGTTAGGATGAAATTCAGACACAGAGAGAGAGAAGCCAGAGCAAACAGCCAGAAGCTGAACATCAGTGGAACCTGGAAGAGCAGGGAGAAACCAGGAGATGCTGTCGTGTGCCTTGCCATGTGACATGCTAAGGACCAGGGTCACCAGCAGCCAGCCCCAGAACACCACAGTCTTCAGGCAGAAGGCATTGCCTCGACTTTGAACTTTTTCCTAACCTCAAAATCAAAAGCAGATAAATTCCCATTGTTTAACTTGACCCATTTCATGGTATTTGCTTGACCAGTCCAGGAAACTAAAACACCTCTGTTGAAGAGGTATTAATAAAACCAGGATATATCAACGATAAATGTTGATGAAGCAATTGAGGAAACAGATGAGAACCAAAGATTTTAATAAAATGTCAGTGGGGTTTCAGCATGTACGTGATACCCTTAACGTTTTTCACATGTGTCTATAGCTGTGGTCGATTTGCTTCAGGAATTAACAGATATAGACACCCTACATGAGAGTGAAGAGGGAGCAGAAGTACTCATTGATGCTCTGGTAAGTTGCACATCCCTTTGTTGTTTTGCAGGTGTGTTTTAAGGTGATGACATCTTCACCGTCATTGTGTTAGGGTCAGGCGGGCATTAGGTGGTCATCAGTGGCAAGGCTGGTGGATGAGCCACATTGGTGAGAGTATAAAAGTAGAAATGCAACTTGAGGGTTATTTTATTCTTCAGTGCTGTATTGGTTGAAGGGTTGTAGGGGTTTAACATGTATTAAATACCTGCTACAGGCATGCTTTTTCTCATTCATTTCATTCTATTTAATCCTTACCATATTCCTCCATTCACAGATGGGTATTGCTGCTGTTATTACTATTTGACAGCTATGAGTCTAAGATCTGGAGAGGTAAAACAACTTGGCCAAGTCATACAACTGGGATTTGAACTTGTGTTTTCTTGGACTCTGTATTCCTGTCCGGTCCCATCCTGTCCTCCTATTCAATGCCGCCCCCCCCCCCCTTTTTTTTTTTACAAAGAGCTTTCAACAGATGTTTGTTTGCTTTTTTAGGCTTTATAATCTTAAGGAATAGGGAGGACAGGTAGTATTATTACTTATTTTACACATAGGTAGTCAGAAAGGAATCTGAGAGTGTTAAAAGCAGGAACAAACCACCTAGCTCATCTAGGCCAGAGTTGCATCCCCTGCCTGCAGAAGACAGGACCAGTTGATTTCTGCATTCCTTTTTATGGAGCCTTAACAAGATCTCAGAATTCTCCTCAGCTATGTTCCGGGCAGCAGCCAATCAAAAAGAGTTGCTATGTGAGGTGAAGTCTGTCTGCCAGGCCCAATTTAGTTTAGTCTCGCTTTATATGTGAGGACACACAGATGCAGAAGTTAAGCCTTCCGCTGGGTCACTGGGCCAGTCCCTGTAACAGCTAAGGTTAGAGCCTGATTCTTACCCCGCCAGATTCTCTTTCTCCCTGGTGATCAGAGAGGTGAAGGGCCCTGCCCAAGGCATCACAACTGGCCAGTGGCAGAAGTGGGTCAAGTCCAACCTCTCCCCTGATACCTTCTGTGGAGCTTTATCTGTCCACCAAGTTTCTCCGTCCTTAAGGCTCTCCTGATTTTACTTGCCTTGCTTTGTCTTGTCTTGCCTTTTCTCTCTGGGAAGAATGTTTGTAGGTACTGATTTTGATGCCGTTTGCTGAGTTTATCAAAGATTTCTGTAGCCACTTATATTAGAAGCATCTAGGATGCTCCTTGAGCTGCTTTCTGGCCCCACCCAAGACTTGCTGAATCAGAATGGCTGGGACTGAGGCCCTAAGTGATTGTGAGACCTACTGAAATGTGAGACCACACTGCATACTACCTACCGGCTTCTCACCCTTTCCCTCTTAAGGTTTTTAATGCTAGAAATTTCCTTTGGGTCATGCTTGCTGCTGGCTTTTGGTGTGAACAAAGGGGTTATAAACCCACTGGATATGAAGAACTGTCTCTTACAAAGAGCGAGGCTTGAGTCCAGCAGGGCCACTTGTGACAGTATGATGAAAATTTCTTTGGCCATTTTTCTTTCAAGCTTCTTCCTAGAGAAAACTGCCACTTTTGTAAAATTCTGGACCTTTATTTTTCCTTTGAATCACTGTGAAAAAGAAAAGGATGATGTATGGGTGTTCTTTTGTTTTGAGGAGCATCTGAAGGAAGGCTGTGGCACTTGCTCCCTCACTGTGTCCCTACAGTGTCATTTGTATAGTCTTACCTTCCGGAGGTTAATTGCAGTGTCCCTGAATGAGCCTTCCTGCTTGGTCCCTGGGCTGATTTTAATTACTATCATTTGCCTGTGTGAATAGAAGAGGCAGGAACCAGTAGCCTGGCTGCTGCTTGTAAAATGTACCCAGAAATAGCAATTCACACAAAGCCCCCTTTGTGTTTTCTGTGTTGCCAAGCCCACCAACAAATGCTGGATCTTGCAGATTTAATGTTTGTTTGGAAAGAAACAGTTTATTCTCCGTCTGGGGAGCCATTAGATAACTGCTGTTTGGGGCTTTTGGTTTATTTTGTTTAGAACTTTAATAATAATAATAATAATAAATTTTTTTTTTTTTTTAAATATTTTGACCCTTTCAGCGTTATATTGTTGAGGCTGGTGTGACTCACGAGCAGTTGAACATTCCTGGACTCTAATATATTAGTTGCTTGTCTTTAGTCAGTCAGAAGCCATCAGTAAAATGATGAGCAGAGGAAGTGGGTAGACTTCCATTTAGTTTTTTCAACCATTGTGCTACATTTGGGAAGAAGTTTGATACATATTCACAGTATTACAAGGGTTCTGTTGTCTTTGTAGTTTTAATATGGGGCCAATATCAGAGGCCTGGAATTGCAGGAGCAGAGGCTAGAGGGCATGTAGCATAATTTATTGTGGTGTGCAGTTTCACATTATTGCCTTGGTCTTTTTCCCAGTTGGATGTCCTAAGCAATACAGTAGCACATTTGTGGGGCAAGAATGCTATCCTGGCATTCTCAGGGATCTTTGGGGTTTTAAAACTTGGTTCACAGCCACTGCTCTTACTGATGCAAAAGGTGAATATTTGTGCTCTGTAACCAGTTGATTTGGTAGCCAGGAGAATAGACTCTTTTTCTGAAGAGTAGTAAATGTAAGGGTATACTGCTTTGATGGCAATTCTCTGGCATACTTCTCTAAAGAAGACTGGACTCTTTGAGAGTAGGATTAGGTTGCAGTCATTTGTCTACTTACTAGTCTGAAAACTTGCCACATGCTTGGTAGTCCCATGCCCTTGCTCATACTCTGCCTTCGGCTTGGCATGCCTTACTTCTCCTGTGCTACCTCGAATACTCCTACTCATAATCCTTGAAAGCCTAACTTAAACCTTGTCTCTTCTCTTTTTTCACTCATCACCTTAGCAGAATTTATGTTCCCTGAACACTTTGTACCTCCTGGCTCTTGTCACATTAGATTGTAGACATCTGTTTATAAGCTTGTCTTTGTGTAGTTGTGAGCCCTGTCAGCGGAGTGGTCAAAGTGGTAGCTCTGTCATGTACCAGTTGTGTGTTTCTAACCTCTCTAATTAACCTCTCCACTCAGTTTCTTCTTCTGAAAAATGGGGATAACAGTAATAAGATATTCAAGCAAGTCTTCATAACAGTGCCTGGCACAAGATAAACACCTAAACAGTGTGGGCATTATTGTATAAAGATATTATGCCTTGCACGTGATAAATTCTTAATAAATGTCAAGTTAAAATTATATGTACCATCTACCACACAGTGAGATATTTGTAAATGTTTGTTGAATACAATGAAGATTTTTGCAGTTCAACAGACATTTTTTGAGTATTGTGTACATAGCATGGGACAGCAGCTTCAAAGAGTATAGGCCTAAATAAGATGTGGGAAGGTAGGGGTTTGGTTTTTTCAAAAAAGGATGAAATAAGTAATGATGATAATGCAAGGCAGACTATTGAGCATGGCTGTGAGAGATGCAGGTTTCTATGGACATGAGGAACAGGGAGTGATTACTTCTGATGGGGGAAGAATCAGAAAGGATTGCAGAGATGCAGGTATTAGCAATAGCCTCTGAAGGAAGGTTTTAAAACCCGAGTGTGTGTGGAAGTGTCACAGTTAGAGGAGGAAGAGGTGGGGTTGGGCCATGAAGCTGGCCAGATTAATGAGGAACCACCATTGTAGGCCTTCGAGCACTCTGTCCCATGTGGGGACCCAGGAGTCCAGAGGCCATTGTATGACTCAGGATAGATTTATTTGAAGAAGCTTCTGGAAAGGGAGACTTAAGACCAACAAAAGGATACGACCAAGGATTTTGTAATGAAATATTGGATTATAGTGTATTCATATATGATATAAAAAAGAATAAAAGTCTGTGGAAAAGAAGAAAAGTGATACTGTAGGGAAGATAAGACTAAGGAGTTTAAAATGTAGAAAGATTATATGAAAACTGAATTTTACTATACAGAGTTTTGCAAAAGTGGCTTTGATGTGGAGAGCCAGGGGTGGGGGTGGGGCTCTTCCTCCGGACCCCTTCTTGCTGTTATTTAACTCTATTTTAATGTTAAACTTTGAAGTCCTTTATCATTTTGGTTCAAGTTGGTTGATGATGCATTTGCACTGCTCTTAGGCTGGGGTTCAGGTGAGGCTTAGGTTAGCAGTTTTTATATTCTTATGAGGGTATTCACTATGTAAATTTCTGGATCCTATCACTTTTATCCCTTCCCGTTTCCATTAATGTTCTCACCTTCATCTTTATTTATTCCCAAGCAAAATTCATTCATTCATTTATTCATTAAATGTTTGTTGAGTGCTTGGTATGTTCCTGATTCTATAAATTGGATATATTGCAGTGAACAAGATGTGACAAAGTCTTTGCTTTTGTGGAGCTCATATTCTAGTGTAGGAAGAAAGAGTAAATAAGTAAACAAGAAAACCATCAGATAGTGATTCTCTGCTATGTAGAGAATTAAAATAGTGGTGTGATGTAGAGTAACTGGGAAAGTTGGGGAAGACATGAATATGGGTGGGTGCTGAGAAGAAATCAGCCATTCAGAATGAGCAAGGGCAAGGTAGACAAGTGCAAAGATGTAAGACAGGAATGAGCTTGGCATATTTGAGGAACAGAAAAAAGACAGGTACTGTCAGAGCACAACTGGGTTGAGGGAGGAGAACAAAGCTACAGCAGTGGCTGTGAACCAAATTTTAAAACCCCAGAGATCCCTGATCTTACCAAGGCCTTGGTAAGAAGTTTCAGGGGGAGATTCTCAACATGAAAAGGAGTAATTGGGGAATTGTAAGCAAAGGAGTAGTGACATGGTCTTACCTAATGTTTTAAAGGGACCACTCTGGCAGCTGTGTGGATAATGGATTGGAGAGCCAAGAGTGGAAGCAGAGAAACAGGTTAGGAGGCTTTTGTGGAGATCCAGGTGAGAAGTGATGGTTACCTGAACTAGAATAGTGGTGTGAAAATGAACAGAAGGCAGATGGATTTGAGATATGTTTTGGAGGTAGAGTGGAAAGACTTGCAGATGGTTTAGATATTGGGGGTAAAGGAAAGAAAAGAATCAAGAAGACTACAGGTTTATGGCTTAGCAGCTCGATGGATGTCAGTATTATTTCGTGAGATGTGGGAAGCTGGGTAAGAAAACATGTTAAGTTTTGATTCTTGTTAAATATCCAGGTAGAGATATCAGCTTACTATGGTTTGCCCTATTAATGATAAAATATTACTAGATAGATTGCAAACAGGCATTAGTTTTGCATGATGACTGTTTTACCATATGCATCCTTAAAACTTACTGCTTCATCAAGATGTAAAGGAATTTTTTAATTATTGTTTTTTATGGAATTTTATTAAAATATGTTCGTATACCATGCAATCATCCAAAGTACAATCACAGTATTGTCATATAGTTATGCATTCATCACCACAATCAATTTTTGAACATTTTCATTACTCCAAAAAATAAAAATAAGAATAAAAATAAAAGTAAAAAAGAACACCCAAAACATCCCATACTCCTTCTCCCGACCTATTATTCATTTACTTTTGTCCCCATTTTTCTACTCATCTGTCCATGCCCTAGATAAAGGGAATGTGAGCCACAAGGTTTTCACAATCACATGGTCACACCATATAAGCTATATAGTTATATGATTGTCTTCAGGAATCAAGGATACTGGATTGCAGTTCAACAGTTTCAGGTATTTCCTTCTAGCTATTCCAATACACTAAAAACTAAAAGGAATATCTATATAGTCCATAAGAAGAACTTCCAGAATGACCTCTTGAGTCTATTTGAAATGTCTCAGCCACGGAAACTTTATTCTGTTTCATGTCTCTTCCCACTTTGGTCAAGAAGAATTTCATAATCCCATGATGCCTGGTCCACACTCATTCCTGGGAGTCATATCCCATGTTTCCAGGGAGATTTACACCCCTGGGAGTCATGTCCCATGTAGTGGGGGAAGGCAGCAAGTCCACCTGCCAAATTGGCTTAGAGAGAGAGGCCACATCTGAGCAACAAAAGAAGTTCTCTGGGGGTGGCTCTTGGGCACAATTATAAGTAGGGTTAGCCTCTCCTTTGCAGTAACAAGCTTTGTAAGGGCAAGCCCTAAGATTGAGGGCTTGGCCAACTAAACTGGTAGTCCCCAATGCTTACATGAATATCAGGAATTCCCCAGATGGGGAAGTTTAATATTGCCACACTTTCCCCCAGTCCTTCAAGGGGCTTTGCAAATACTTTTTATTCTGTGCCCAAATTACTCTGAGATACTGTTTTTTTTTTTTAAATATGAAATGTCTGGAACTCCAAATAGGTAGAAAAACTCTTGGAAAAGCTTCTTGGCAGATTGTACTAGATAGAAAAAGAATCTACAAATTCCCTCATCTGTGTTTTAAAAATTTCCTCTTTTCTTGTATCCATCCTTTTTGGCCAAGTGGAAAAGGCTGTCTGATCATGCCCTTGAACTTTGTTTTAAGTAGGTCCTGCTGGAATATTGTTTTGGAGACCCACCACAAGCAGAAATAATCAATGACTTACCAGAAAATGTCAGGCTTAATATAGTCCTGATTTCCAAGGCTAGGGCTGTTCTCTCAGACTGGTGCTTCAATGCCTAAGCAAGATTTGTTTTTAGTATCAGACTTAGTCATAGGCCCAAAAATAGGCATAAAGGTAGACTCAGAGGGTTAGAGAGAGTAGCAGAATGCTAATTTGTGCTTCTTGCTAGATGATAGAACTATGCATAACATAGATATTTTTCCAAGGGTTTTCTGAGCTAAATGTATTTTGACTGCTTTTGGCCTTCCTGCAGTCAGATAAAATTGCATTCAACCCAGCTAAACATAAAGTTTCACACTTTGCAAGCTTAAAAAGTCTGCCTGCTAGAAGTTCCATTTCTACAGCAAGAGAAAAAGATTTCCCTCCAGCCAGCTACCCATTATCTATAACCATTCAGCTCTGGGATTCAAACGTGTTGCTTGTTGCCACTGTCCCCACCACTTTCCAGACTGCAGAGCTGGGAGAAATAACTAAGAATCAAGGAAGAAAAAAATAATGCAGATAAAGCAGCAATAAGTAATTGAAACTATTGAAGCAGTTTACAAACTGACAAGCAGTGTGATACCCAGCAGAGTTGCAGTGTCTGCTGCTTTAGGATTCAGGGAGATTATAAGCCATCAGGGTAATTTAGAGAAAAACAAACTATGATATGGCTCATATTTTTTCTCCAGATGCTTTTCTGTTTTCTCTCACTTATCCAGATTGTCCAGTTAATTAAGGAAAACATTGTAGTGTGTTTCTTAGTGAAGCTTTTTGCTGGTTGTGAGATATGTGGGCAAGATTGTGTAATCTCTTTATGTAAGAGGGGAAAACAGCTTTCTATTGTGTTTATGTACAATCTCAACTCTGGCATCAGTACCCCCTCAAATATGTAGCCAGCCTGTCTTTCATCTTCTTCATACCAAGGTATAAAGTAGAGCCTAGAAAAATCGAATTCATTTGTGATTCAATTGTTACAAATTAGTCAGTTATTTCACATTTCCCCCCTTTCGTTGTGTTTTACCCAGAAAGAATAAAGGAGGCCTTATTTCAAGATCTGTCCCTCAGGTTCCATCTTCAGATACCAAGCTCAGTTTGAATTGTGTTAGACCGTGTCCATTACAGTGTCCTATGCACATGTGCTCAGAAAATACCAGTTGAATGAGATCACTTCCTTCTCTCCTCTTCTCTCTTCTTTTTCCCCTCACTGAAGTGATAGGGTTTAGTGGGAAAAAAATAGAGTCCTGGAGTTTGTCACCTCTGCCTCCAGTTTTGTGACTTTTGTCAACCTCATTATTTTCTGAGCCTTAGTTGTCCATCTGTAAGAGCTGTGAGGATTACATGAGGGTAAATGGAGCATATCTGTATGTACAAAGTAAGTTTTCCATCAGTTTATTTCAATTTAGCAAAATTTCCTGACTCTATTCTGTGAGTAGCATTGCTCTAGACTTGGAAGAGTATACCACAATGAATAAGGTGAGGAGCCTGCCTTCAGGGAACTTGGGTTTTTCTTAGTAAATAGTTAGGCTTCAGAAGGAGTAAGGGGCTAGATTCAAACTCTGCATGCTTTTTCAGCAGCTCCTATGAACCACACCCAGGGTAAGACATGTCATGTTTTCACTATATCTTTATCACTTATTCCCATTTCTGATGTGGGGAAACTGAGGCACTGAGAGAGGATATACTAGGAGTATGCAGCAGAACTTATCTTCAAATATAAATTTCCTTGTTGGTTACCTACTTAGAAATCTAATACCAGATACTCACTTCTTGATAATGGAAAATTAGGTGTTTCCTTACTCATTCCCTTCTTGGTGTGCCTCAGGATTTCTCAAAGGCAGTTGAGAACACAAATTGTGCACAGAAGGTAACATGAAGTAATAAAAGCATTATTTCGCCTAAGAGAAGTAAGCCTGCTTTTTGCTTTTGCTGCCACAGCTAAGTAGCTATGTTATCTTGACTAAGTCATTAACCTCTTCAAAAATCTACTTTTTGTAAATAGTTTTATTGAGATATAGTCACATATCCTACAATCATCCACAGTGTACAGTTATTTGCAGTACCATCCTATAGTTGTGCATTCATCACCAGAATCATTTTTCGAACATTTTTCTTATTCCACAAAAAATAAAAAAGAACACCTAAAACATTCCATCCCCCCCAATCCCACCCCATTTTTCATTTAGTTTTTGTCCGTATTTTTCTATTCATCTGTCCATACACTGGATAAATGGAGTGTGAGCCACAAGGTTTTCACAATCACACAGTCACACTGTGTAAGCTACATAGTTATACAATTGTCTTCAAGAATCAAGGCCACTGGGTTCCCATTTGACAGCTTCAGGTATTTCCCTCTAGTCATTTCAACACTCTAAAAACTAAAAAGGGATATCTATATAGCATGTAAGAATACCCTCCAGAGTGATCTCTCGACTCCATTTGAACTCTCCCAGCCAGTGAAACTTGATTTTGTTTCATTTTGCTTCCCCATTTGGTGAAGAAGATTTTCTCAATCCTATGATACTGGGTGCAAACTCATCCCTGGAAGGCATGTCCTGCGTTGCCAGGGGGATTTACAACCCATGTAGGGTGGAGGGCAGAGATGATCATGTGGATCTTCTTTGATTTATTGATGTGGTGTATTACATTAATTGATTTTCTTATGTTGAACCAGTCTTGCATATCTGGAATAAATCCCACTTGGTCATGGTATATAATTCTTTTAAAGTGCTGCTGCATTCATTTTTTTGAGTATTTTTTTGAGGATTTTTGCATCTATATTCATTAAAGAGTTTGGTCTATAATTTTTTAAAAAAAATTTTTTTGTAGTATCTTTGTTTCATTTTGGTATTAGGGTGATGTTGGCTTCATGGAAGGAGGTAACTTTCCCTCCTCTTCAGTTTTTTTGAAGAGTTTGAGCAGGAGTGGTACTAATTCTTTCTTGAATGCTTGGTAGAATTCACATGTGAAACCATCTGGTCCTGGGCTTTTCTTTTGGGGGAGCTTTTTATGACTGACTCAGTCTCTTTACTTGTGATGGGTTTGTTGATAATCTGATTTTAAGTGTCTTGGCATAGGTCTATTCAGATCTATTCTGTTTGGGGTACACGGTGCTTCTTGGATCTGTAATTTTATGTCTTTAATAAGACATTGATTATTTCCTCTATTATGGCTTCTGCCCCTTTTCCCTTCTGTTCTCCTGAGACACTTATGACACGTACATTCATGCACTTCATATTGTCATTCAGTTCCCTGAGATGTTGCTCATATTTTTCCATTCTTTTCCCTATCTGTTCCTTTGTGTGTAGGATTTCAGATGCCTGTCCTCTAGTTCACTAATCCTTTCTTCTTCCTCTTCAAATCTGGTGATGTACATCTCCATTGTGTTTTTCATCTCTTCTATTCTGCCTTTCATTCCCATAAGTTCTGCCATTTGCTTTTTTCAAACTTTCAAGTTCCTTCTTATGTTTAACCAATGTCTTCTTTATATCCTTCATCTCTTTTGCCATATCTTCCCTCAGCTCATTGATTTGATTTTTGAATTGATTTAGGAGATCTGTTTGATTATTAGTTAGTTGTTGCAATTCTTTATCTCAGTTGAAGTGTTGGTTTGTTCCTTTGTTCCATACTTTCATGTTTGTAGTATGGCTTGTTATTTTTAGCTGTCTGGGCATCTGATTTTCTTGTTTAGTTTATTCTGGAGCTCGTTTTCACTTTTATTTAGGGTTTTCTCGTTGGTTGTCTTTGTTCTCTATCCTTTGGCATTCAGTTCAACTTTTTCTAGACCTCTAACATGGCTTCTGTTTAGTTGATCAGAATTTTTCACGTCTCATTTTTCTGGTTCTTGCTCTGCCTCTGTATAACCTTTTTGTGAGAGGGTCTCCCCAGATATGATCAATCCCAATCAGATTTCCCCAGTCCAGACAGGCCCAGGTCTCAGGAGGAGGTTATGGAGTTTCCCTGAGAATGAGACCTCACATGTTGTCAGATCTTCCTGTGAAACCTCTAGACTCTGTGCTTTTCCTTTCCTGTCCAGCAGGTGGCACTTGTTATCCCGCAGCTCCCCACCAGTGTAAAGAGGTGCCACAGGTGCCTTTAATTCTCCGCAGACCCTGTCCCTGCCAGGGACTCATGCTGGTTTCTGTTTTCCAGCCCCTGGGGTCTGAGTTCTTTGAAGGAGGGCTGCCACTTGAGCTGGACCCTGCCCCTCCCTTTTCTTGGGGAAGTTATGCCCTTTAGGGAATTGTCTCCCCTGCTAGACTCATAGTTTTGTCACTCAAACCTATCTTAGCTCTGTCCTTGCCTGGGTCCAGTGGCTAATTGCAAATATCTGAGGCTTTCTATAATGAGCTACTTACAATAGTTATTTCAAAAAAAAAAGAGAAGAAAGAAAGAAAAAAAAAAATCCCTTTTCAAGGCCTTATCCCCAGCCCCCTGAGTTTTGTCGGTCAGGGTATGTGCTATTGAAGATACTCCCTTTAAGCTATTATCTCTTTCACCTGTGTAGTTAGTTACTCTAAGACAAATTTAGTTCTTAATTTTACCCTTGCCCAGGGCAGTGCTGAAGCAGGAGATCTGATGGGCTATTCAAAACCCTTTACAGAGCCAGACCCCAGCTCCCCAGGTTTGGAAACCAGAGTCCAAGTTAGTACCCATTTCTATGTGCCCCTTTTTCTTGGAACCCAGCCTTTTCTGGGATTCTGAACACCTCCAACTCTACAATCCTCTGGTTTTATTGTTGTTGTTGATGTCAACCCGACCTCTTCACTGCCAGACAGATTCCTCCTGGGTCCTTTTATGTCTGTTCCTGGTTTATCTGTACTTGGAGGGTTTTTCAGCAGTCCGAATTTGTTAATTAATTCTGCAGGGGTTGAGCCCCACTCCTTGTTCCCAAAACAGATTGTTTCTCTTTTCCTTGGGGAACCAGCTCCAAGGCAGTCTGCCATGCCTTGCGGCAGGGTGGGGGGGAGTGCCAGCCCCCTGGTCAGGGAAACTTACAGCTTTTCACTGCAATTTCAGCCATTCTACCCATTCCACATTGGTGTGTGATGCATGACTAGTCACAGAAGTTCCTGAAATGGCTGTTCCATACAGTTCCTGGCTATTTACCAGCTGCCCTGGAGAAGTAGCTAGATTCCACACTCACCACTCCGCCACCTTGCCCCACCTCCTAAAGTAATAGTTTTATAAAAGCTTAGCATGAATGTTAGAGTATTTTGAGTTTAACCCTGAATTTTGAGATCAGTGTAAAGTGTGGCTAGTAAACTTTTCAACTAAACATTTCTTAGTGCTATAGTCTAGAAATGTGTTTTTTTACTTGAATGAACTGTTGATCTGACTTAAGACAACCTTTTCGTAATTGTAAAGTACCACAGAGAAGTAGAAAAAGCACTGCCTTGGTTTTTGAAGGTCTAGGCACAAGTGTTAGCTAGCACTTTCACCCAGTCACCTATAGTTAGTTGTGTAAACTATGAATTTTACATTGTCTCCTTAAACTTCAATTTACTCATCTCATGTTAGGGATAATGATGCCTGTCCTTTCCTTGCTTCGGGTCACTTTAAGGCTCAAAAGAGATAATGGGATGAGGAGGACATGTAAACTGTAGATTGCTGATTATTTATTTATTTTGTTCATTAAAATAGTGGAGATTTGGGTAGGGGAATGGGGACATTTGGAGTACTGTTTTGTGACATGTGTCCCTCTCTTCCCTTGCTTCCCTGTTCCTGAAGGTGGACGGGCAGGTGGTAGCACTGCTGGTACAGAATTTGGAGCGCCTGGATGAGTCTGTAAAAGAAGAAGCAGATGGCGTCCATAACACTCTGGGTAAGGAGCAGGGTACTCAGCATTCCCTAAGTTTCTTGTGTTGGTTTTGGGTTTTGTGGCCATAGAGTTAACAGCGGAGTGTTTTTTCTACTTCTGTTCCCAAACTGACTCTTCAGAAATGAAGACCCCTGTGTAAATTTCATATAACTGGAGCTTTGGATTGGCTTACAGGTAATAAAAGCAGAAACCCACTAAGTAGATAGTCCTCCTGGACAAAAGTCACTGGCTCCTTTTACCAGGGCTTTGCCTCCAAAAGTTAGGAAGAAGTCTATGCAGGGTGAATTTTTTGCTTTGGAGAGTGTTTATTTTACAAATTTTAATTCCCTTATGTTGGTTTTTCTTTCTACTTTCCTTCAGTGGAACTACAAGTTTTTGAACAACTGTGTACCTTTATAGGGCATTTTATTTGAAAAGGAGTCAGTGTTTCTTTCTCTTATGTACAGTTTGCTATGTAAACTGAACTGAAATATTACCATTAACTTGCCTGCCCTTTCATCTTTTGTTCATTTGAGTGGATTCTTCCACAGTATTTTTCCTGCTCCTCAGATCTCCCCAGTCTTTCCCTTTGCAAAGTTGCTGAACCAATAGCCTATTTAAAATTGTGCTTTTGGATAGTCCTTTTTATCACCAGTTGCTGTCTGATAAAACCAGAGGTGACATGTCTGTAAGCAGAGCTTGAGAAATGAATAAGGCCCAGTGGAAACAGAAATTTTGATGAGACTTTCTCTCTTCACTTGTGTTTACCAAAGATTTCTCTTGTAGTTCTAGACTCTCTTCAGTGAGGAATATCATAAAGTAGGGGAAGATGTGGCACTTAGGGAGTAAAAGAAGAAAGAACATAATTATCTTTAATTAGAGGGTTGGCATTAGCTGTCTGGAGCCAGAATTTGTCATTGCCATCTGTTAGCCTAGTGCTGGATTTTGCTGAATAGAAAGCTTATCAATAGTCTTAACTGGCTGTCGTTAAAACAGGTCTGGTCCAATGGAGAAAACAGCAGACTGGCAGTCTACAGAGATCTGTTTTAGTTTTAGCTTGGTCACCTACCAACAATTGAAAAGATTCATCCCTCTCTCCCTTATTGAGTGCCTGACGTTCATTAGGCACTGTGCTAACATCACAGTGAATTTGAGCCCAGTCCTAGGCCTTAAGGGGCAGACTGATGGGAAAGTCTTGAACAGAAAGGAAAGATAGTATCAGGAAATAAATGGTATAATAGGAGTCAATGAAAAGCTCTAGGGGATGGGAGTGAAGAGGAGGGATCTCCAAATTACTGGATAGGAACAGTGAAGCAGATTGGAGCTGAATATGAAGACAGTAGCATTTGGATGGGTAGAGAAGTGTAAGAAGGGCCTCTGGGAAGGGGAGCATCATCTTCAGTCTCAAAACAATGGGTGGACATAGGGAAAGGTCAGAATGTACTAGGGCTGGAGCACAGATGTGTGAGGTGGGAGTTGTGGGAGATGGGGCTAGGGGAGTAAATTTGCCCAGATTGTTGAAGGCTTTTTAAACCATGGCAAGAAGTTTGGATTTTATTCTGTTGGGTAATGGGAAGCTATCTAAAGTTTAAGTGGAAGAATAAGATAAAAGCATAGGAAAGTGAATGCATTGATTTACTTAGAAAATGTGGGAAATTAATTTAGGATGTTGTAATGATCATCTCTCAAGGTCTCATTGCTCCTCTGCTCCCACAGCTTTGTATGACCAACCCTCCAAGGAGGGTGCCCAATCGTTCTGTACTTTCATTTGGTGGGACTGATTTGGGTGAGGGGAAGTGAGGAAGAAGATAGGAGGTGTGGTCATTTCTTCAGCCCTTTCACCTTCAAAACTCAGACCCAGTTCTGAGCATTGTGCTTAGAGAACACAGAACTCTATCTGCTTTATGATAGTAATATATTCTAGGATATGGAGTAGAAGGGGCTCTTTAAGAAATGAAAGCATTTGATATGTTAGAGTGGGACTCTAGGTGATTTTTTTTTAATGCCCTCTTTTTCAGTACCATAGTAATGCAATAACTTTTTGTTTTTGGCCTTTTAATTTTTAAGTTTTTCTATTAAGCAGCACTTTGGCTATTGAAAGAGATACCAGAACTTAAGTCATATTTGCTTCTGAGTACCTGATATTCACACTCAGCCAGCTTGGCCTCTCCCCTCTATGTACATTATTTTGTTCAGTTAGGAAGATCATGCTTGCCTGCATGGCAGTATCCTTGTTTCCAGACGTTATAGAGCAAGAGAACTGGAAATGGGTTGGTATGAAGAGGAAGAGACTGAATTCGTCATCCCCTGATTTTTTCCTATAGCTTCTACCTAGCTTCTTGTCTCTCTGGTTATAGGTCTCTGAGACTGGTACAGTGGGGACCAAGGGGACTTCTTAGGAAGATATCCATCCTCTTTTGTGTTCTGATCTAGTGTTTTTCTGTTAGCACAGAAAATATACCAGTTATTTCTTATGTGCATCTGTTGTTTCCAGTTACGAGTTTTACTTATAAATGTAAAATAACTTGAAGAAGAAAAAAAAAGCAACTGTGTGATTAATTTAAAAATGACAACACAGCATCTGGTGGGGAAGGATAGAGGGAAGTCCAAAGAGGAAAAAAATGTATGTCATGGGGAGGAGGTTTTTTGCAGATGAAAGGAAGTTGCCCCTCCTAAATGATTGGTGTCTGTCTTCCTTCAGCTATTGTGGAAAATATGGCTGAGTTCCGACCTGAGATGTGTACTGAGGCTGCCCAGCAGGGTCTTCTCCAGTGGCTGCTGAAAAGGCTGAAGGTGAGTTTGGCTTCATGGGACTGCAGCTCAAACGTCTCCTGAGCATGGCTGATGCTGGGCCATCAACTTAGATTGTTGTCCCAGGCTATATCATCTAGTTTGGGAATTTTTGGTACATCTTACCTCTTTCTTTGCTTCTCCTTTTTTGTTTGTTTTAGAGGAATGCACTTTTTTTTTTTTTTTTTTTTTTTTTTTTTTTTTTAAATCATCATTTTATTGAGATATATTCACATACCACGCAGTCATACAAAACAAATTGTACTTTCGATTGTTTACAGTACCATTACATAGTTGTACATTCATCACCTAAATCAATCCCTGACACCTTCATTAGCACACACACAAAAATAACAAGAATAATAATTAGAGTGAAAAAGAGCAATTGAAGTAAAAAAGAACACTGGGTACCTTTGTCTGTTTGTTTCCTTCCCCTACTTTTCTACACATCCATCCATAAACTAGACAAAGTGGTGTTTGGTCCTTATGGCTTTCCCAATCCCATTGTCACCCCTCATAAGCTACATTTTTATACAACTGTCTTCGAGATTCATGGGTTCTGGGTTGTAGTTTGATAGTTTCAGGTATCCACCACCAGCTACCCCAATTCTTTAGAACCTAAAAAGGGTTGTCTAAAGTGTGCATAAGAGTGCCCACCAGAGTGACCTCTCGGCTCCTTTTGGAATCTCTCTGCCACTGAAGCTTATTTCATTTCCTTTCACATCCCCCTTTTGGTCAAGAAGATTTTCTCCGTCCCACGGTGCCAGGTCTACATTCCTCCCTGGGAGTCATATTCCACGTTGCCAGGGAGATTCACTTCCCTGGGTGTCTGATCCCACGTAGGGGGGAGGGCAGTGATTTCACCTTTCAAGTTGGCTTAGCCAGAGAGAGAGGGCCACATCTGAGCAACAAAGAGGCATTCAGGAGGAGACTCTTAGGCACAAATACAGGGAGGCCTAGCCTCTCCTTTGCAGCAACCGTCTTCCCAAGGGTAAAACTTATGGTAGAGGGCTCAACCCATCAAACCACCAGTCCCCTATGTCTGTGGTCATGTTAGCAACCATGGAGGTGGGGTAGGCGAATACCCCTGCAAGGAATGCACTTTTAAAATAGGCTTTAATACATCTAAAAATAATACAAGCGTATTGTAAATACAAACAAATTCATATGATATAGAAGGTAAAAAAAGTGAAAGTAAATGTTCCTCTCTTCTATCCCTTCCAGTCCCACTTCCCAGAGGCAATCACTGTTAGCAATGTTTTATCTAACCTTCTGGAAAATTTCTGTGCATATATAGGTGTGTATGTATTTCACAAGCAGAACTATACAGTGTTTCCTTTGCAACTTGATTTTTTCATTGAACTAATGGCTGACTAGTATCCCATTGTACCAAAATTAATTTAACCCAATTTATAAGTTTTCAACTGTAATACTCAGTGCTGCAGTGAATATCCTTATATATACACATACTGTTTTTCTTGGACTTCTCTCCCTCAGTTTGTCTGTAGGATAAATTCCTAGAAGTGGAACTGATAGGTCAAAGGGTAGGTATTACAAAGCTGTCTTCCATAAAGGCTGCCCCTTTGATTTAAGTGTTTGTTTCTCTCTATTGTTAGCAACATAGGGTATTAACAAACTTCAAAAATTTTGTTAATCTGGTAAGTGAAAGCTAGTATTTTATTATTTTAATTTGGAATTTAAAAATCAAGTAAGGTATATTGGCCTTTTTTTTTATTAGCTGTTTGTATTAGTCTCTGTTAACTTCCTATTTATATCTTTTGTCCATTTTTCTGTTGGATTGTTCATTCTTCTTCCTTCTAGATAGTCCTTTTGATTATCTTTTTAACCACTAGTGCTGTTCCACAGGTAAATGAGGAAAGGGAAAGGCAAGAGCTTTTCTCAGAATAGATGGGAGGCAGTTTGGAAATGCTTATATGTTACTTACCTAAATCCTTGAGCAGGCAAGAATTCCCAACATTTTGGTGAGAAAGAGTCATTTGTTGTTTTTGGCTTGAATGATTCTCTAAACTGTCATGGCCTTGCTGGGCGTTAGGGTGTTACAGAGATCCAGAAAGTCTGAGGTGTTATCAGGTCAGATTTATCCCCGATTGCCTTGGCAGGGCTTAGGGGAGAAGGTTCTGCAGTACTACCTAAGATATCACACGCCCATGATTTCCTCCCTTTCTGACATTCTAGATCTTCCCCAGTGCTACTTATTTAACCATTTGTTCCCATTAAATCTATAATATGGACTTAGATAATATATTGTTTTGAGGATACTCACCTATCCCAGATATTACCATCAGTGGGTTTGGGCACATTTGTCTGGCAGAGAATGGATCTACTCCCCACCCCTGCCCCCCACTCCCACCCCTGCCACTTTCCTCTGAGTCCTGTAGTTAGCTGATGGTTTATTCATGCATTGGCATCTTTGTAACTTCCCTTTGACGTCCTCTCGTCAGTCTAGATGTCCTTTGGTTTTGGAACTGGACTTGTTTCCCCATGTAAATTTCCTTCAATTCTCCTAAACTGACATTTTTCTTTCCTCGGTACTCAGCACGTTTTTATTCTCCAAACACTTGAGACATTCTGGGAGTAAGAAGTGGGAAGGTAAAAGTAAAACACAGAATTAAAGGAAAGGGATAGATGGCAGAGACCTGAGTTATTAGTGAGGTGGCCACAGGCTGGGGCCCTAACCTTAAAATATGCAAAATAATCCAATAGCTTTTGTTTCAGTGAAGGCAGGACAAATTTTTTCATTTACTTGACACTTGATACTGATTCAGGGATCCCTCAAGGAACCTTCATTAAACCAGAATATAAGACCTCCTTTGCCTTTTGAAAAGTGTGGAAACTTGCTAGTCATCAGAATTTAACTCTCTTTTTGGAATTGTTAACATAGGAAAGGAAATGCAAACCTTTGGGTGTTTGACTTGGATTCCACAACCCTTATAATAGTAATGAAGTGGGTCCATTTGATAGTCTACCACGCTTGTTGGCTCTTCCCTTTTGTGCACAGGGTTTATGTAATCCTTGGGGCATAAATAGCCATATTGCTGTCTCTAAAATGTTTTTTTTTTTTTTAAGGTTTTGAGATATTTAAACATTAAAATGCTATTTGGTTATTTTTCTGGTAAGTGAGTGCCTTTAGAAATCCTGTGCTGCCCGGAACATTAGTGTGAAAAAAGTCCTGCTTAAGGGTGAGGCCAAAAAGGAGGCATGTCTTTAAAAGCAATGCCTTACTCGTATTTCTTTCTCATAATTTGGGAAAGAGCTTGATAGAATCTTCATCATAAACATCATTGTGCAGCAGACAGAGAGAACTGGACCCAGATCCTAACTTTACCCTTATTAGCTGTGTAATTATGGGCAATGGTCCCTTTTTTACTTGTCTGGCCTCTGTTTTCTTCCTTGAAAAATAGAACCATATTGCTCCTCTTTCAGTCTCACTGGGCTACCGTGAAGGTCAAATGTGATAATGCTTTTAAATTGTAAAGATCTATATAGCAGTGGTTTTCAGCTGGGATTATAGTATCAGGATTACCTGTGGAGCTTTAAAAAATAGATTCCCAGACCCCAGACCTATAGTCTTAGTCTTTGGTGTTGGTATATTTTGGAAAAGTCACATGTGATTCTAATGTACAACCCTCATTAAGATCCACTGGTCATTCTGAAGAAAAAAAAAAGGTAGAACGTTAAAAAGCAACAACAACCTAAGAGCCTCCTCCCGAATGCCTCTTTGTTGCTCAGATGTGGCCCTCTCTCTCTGGCTAAGCCAACTTGAAAGGTGAAATCACTGCCCTCCCCCCTACGTGGGATCAGACACCCAGGGAAGTGAATCTCCCTGGCAACGTGGAATATGACTCCCAGGGAGGAATGTAGACCTGGCACCGTGGGACGGAGAACATCTTCTTGACCAAAAGGGGGATGTGAAAGGAAATGAAATAAGCTTCAGTGGCAGAGAGATTCCAAAAGGAGCCGAGAGGTCACTCTGGTGGGCACTCTTATGCACACTTTAGACAACCCTTTTTAGGTTCTAAAGAATTGGGGTAGCTGGTGGTGGATACCTGAAACTATCAAACTACAACCCAGAACCCATGAATCTCGAAGACAGTTGTATAAAAATGTAGCTTATGAGGGGTGACAATGGGATTGGGAAAGCCATAAGGACCAAACACCACTTTGTCTAGTTTATGGATGGATGTGTAGAAAAGTAGGGGAGGGAAACAGACAGACAAAGGTACCCAGTGTTCTTTTTTACTTCAATTGCTCTTTTTCACTCTAATTATTATTCTTGTTATTTTTGTGTGTATGCTAATGAAGGTGTCAGGGATTGATTTAGGTGATGAATGTACAACTATGTAATGGTACTGTAAACAATCGAAAGTACAATTTGTTTTGTATGACTGCGTGGTATGTGAATATATCTCAATAAAATGATGATTTAAAAAAAAAATAATAAAATAAAATAAAATAAAATTGATGAAGGCAAAAAAAAAAAAAAAAAAAAGTAGCTTATGAGGGGTGACAATGGGATTGGGAAAGCCATAAGGACCACACTCCACTTTGTCTAGTTTATGGATGGATGAGTAGAAAAATAGGGGAAGGAAACAAACAGACAAAGGTACCCAGTGTTCTTTTTTACTTCAATTGCTCTTTTTCACTCTAATTATTATTCTTGTTATTTTTGTGTGTGTGCTAATGAAGGTGTCAGGGATTGATTTGGGTGATGAATGTACCACTATGTAATGGTACTGTAAACAATCGAAAGTACGATTTGTTTTGTATGACTGCGTGGTATGTGAATATATCTCAATAAAATGAAGATTAAAAAAAAAAAAAAAAGCAACAACAAAAGTCCTGCAAATTAATTTATACCATGGCCTTCACAATCATTTGTTCCACCACTAAGTTATTTAACAATAAAAGATTAATAGTCTTGCTTTTTATTATACTTTAAAAAAAGATCCACTGATCCCTGAAGATATGAGCATTTTTATTTTGCACTATTCACAGACTGACTTAAAACTCCATTTTCAGTATGCCAGTCCCTATTCAAGAGCCTACCTACAGTGATGTGAATGCCTTCTACATCCCATCTTCCCTGCATACTTTGGGCCCCCTTCACCTAGCCCAGTCTGACCCTTCCCATTCTCAATTTTGAAACATTGGCCTTCTTACCTTTCAGATAATTCATTTACCTCTCCTGCTCTGCAAAGGTCAAAACTACTTTGACCTCTGTGTCTGTCTTTGCTCATGCTACTTCTTCCAGCAGGAATGACTTTCTTCCTTCTGTATTTCTAAATTAACACAACCTTCATGAACCAGCTTAAATTCCCACTCTTCCATGTAGATTTCATCATTTGGCAGAGAAGTTTAAAACTTGAAAGGAAATTTCTGTCACGGATAAGAAATCAACAATTGAGACCTACAAAGATTAAGTGCCTTGCCCAAATCCATTCAGCTTGTTAAAGATAGAACTAGGATTAAAACCCAAGCCTCTGGAATTTTCCTCATGTACTCTTTTCCATAGCACTGCTTTATCCCCAGCCTATACTCTCCAGAGAAGGTATTATTTTATTATTTCCCTTTTACAGATGAGAAATCTGAGACCAAGAACTGTTGCTGACATCATAGATGCACAAGCATTCTCAGTTTATGGTGCCCTTAGTGTTGCAGTAATTTTGTTTTTCTAGCACCCCTATGCCAAAAAGTACCAGTCTCACTTAAGTAGTTAGGCCCAAGCAACTTAATAAATACTGATGTCCTAACAATTTAGTATCCATTTGCAAAAATAATACACAGTGCAAAAGAAAAAGTATTCTTATTTCATTCTTAAATACTATAATTACTATTGGATGTTGGGTGCTCTTGAATAGAACACAACTTCTCAGACCATGGATTCTGATGGAACACCCCACCTTCATTCCTGTTCCACATTGATTTCTACACAGTTCTTTTATCACAGCAACCAGCAAAACCCAGCTTCACAAAAGACATGATGTCATGAAAAGAAATGTACCTTGAGCTAGTAGTTAATACCATGTTCGACAGATGTCCAGTGTCGTTATGTTTTCCTTGAAATTTAAAATACCCTGCAGTGCCTCCCAGAATTTGATGTGGTGCTCTTGGCACCTCAGTAGCAGCACACTTCTGAGTCAGAAATGTGTCTGTTCCCAGATCCATGTTCTCTCTCTCTCTTTTTTTAATTTCACTGTACTACTTAATAAAATAATCTTAATTCAGTGTAACATTTTAAAATGCCATACCAGTGGACAGCGTTCATGTCTAATTAACCTGTGTTTCCTGTAGTGCTTAATTCTAAGTCTTGTATGTAGTAGGTGCCCAATAAATATTCATTGAAAGAAAGAGAAAATCTGCCCCCTGTTTTGGAGACAGGAATTTATAAAATCAAATAAAGGACAAGAGACATTGAAACCACAGAAAGGCCAGACTTCTTACAAACAAGAACCCTGGCCCTTGAAAAGCTGCATGTAAGTTTTTGTGACTTTATATCATTTAAAATATAGTAGAAATATTTGGAACTTAAATAATTTGAGGAAATAATTTCATGAGCAAAATCCTTAATTCTGATAGAGATGCTCAGCCCTTGGCTTTTCACTTTTTTAAAAAAATTGTGGAATATAACATATATACATAGAAGTGATAACTTTCCAAGTGCAATTTTACAAGTAGTTAGCAAATTTCAAAGAATGTTATGGATTAACAGCACAGTTTCAGTTATTTCCTTATTGTGAAATATAACATATACAAAAAGGTGATGACTTTCAAATTACAATTTAACAAGTAGCTATAGAGAAAATTTCAAAGAATGCTTTGGGTTACATTTCCACCATTTCAATTCTTTCCTTCTAGCTATTCTAATACCCTAGCAACCAAGAAAAAGAAAATTATATAGAGATTCAGTATTCATGATCCTTGTTAAATTCTGTCTTGACTTTTGCTACCCCTTCCTCTGGTTTAGTCCTTTCTCGATCTTCAGGGATGTCTAGCCAGTGATCACCCTAACTTGTTCATGTTGGAAAGGGGTATCAACATTATAGGAAAAGGGGACACATCTGGTTGATGTTCTTGAAGAGGATTTTGTCTCTGGGTTTTGGGACTTAGCTGGCATAGGAGCTCTCTGGCAGTTTTAAGTTTCTGAAGAATAAACTTAGTGAGTGAAACTTTTATGGAGTCTCAGATAGGGATCCGGGTATTCTTTAGAGTTTTGGGGACTACTGTCGACTTGGGCTTACCCTACTGTGGCCATCTGGCATATATAGCTGAAGCTTGCATAGGAGTAACCTCCAGGACAGCCTCTTGATATTTGAAATCTCTTTGCCACTGAAACCTTATTTTGTTGCCTTTCTTTCCCCACTTTTGGTCAAAAAGGCATTCTCAACCCCTGGATGCCAGGGTCCGGCTGATTCCCAAAATCCATGTGCCACATTGCCAGGGAGACTCATTCACCTGGGGATTCCTGTCCCTTGTTGGGGGGAGGGTGATTAATTTATTTGCAGAGTTGGGCTTAGACAGAGAAAGTCCACATTTGAGGCTTTTCACTTTTTTATTTTGGTTTTTGTAAAACAGTTTTTCTTAAAGTGAAACACACCACAGATTGTATTTAAACTCTGGCTGTTATGCTAAATTTCATGGAACAAGGCCTCAAGCTTGCCCAGGGAGCATACCTTGTAGTTAGCACATATAAGGCCTTGCATTTACAAATCTTTTAACCTAAGATGGGTCACACCTGGTCAGCCTCCTGTAACCCTGTGGGATACACTTAAGCTTGACGAGGAAGATGTGCTCAGAAAACTGAAAAGATGCCGGGTGTTGCTTCCTTCTTGAGTACAAAATCAATGTCCAAACAGAACTGTAAATAGTGCTTAAGGTGATGAAGGTGTTAGCACCATGATAAACACTTCCCATGTCCTTTCCAGGTACCGACATTATTTGTCATTTCAAAAACTTAGATAGGTAGAAAGGCTGCTGCAGATTAACAGTTTTTGTCTATGTTCCTACATATTAAGGATTGTGACTACCATAAATAAAAACACATTGATGATGCTTGCTCCTCTCTGTGCACCTTTTCCTAAGGAGCATTGTTAATGGTGAGATATTTGAGTCCTCACTACTAAAAACAAGGTTGATGGCTTTGAATAATAGTCTCTGCAGTAGATATGTCCTCTCTGAAACTCTAAGTAGCAGAGCATGCAGCAAGGAAAGAATTGTGGGTAGCAATTTGGGTGTTAAAATATTAACACATTTTTGCATATTTAATGTGGTTTCCTTTTTAAATAGTAGGCAGATTATGGCATACAAGCAGAGAGGTTTATGGTTTCAAATTAAATTTTAAGCATTAAAGTGGAAAAGGAACTACATTGTTATGAATACGTTCAGTCAATCTAATCAAGAAATTTGCTTACTTTTCAACATCTTTGGTTGTATATCAGCTAATTTATAGCCTAATTCTATGATTGTAAGTTGTAAAAGAAGCTTCATGATGAATTTTAGTCTTAAAATTTCAAAACTTTGATTCTCATTAACATTTGAGAGTCTACTAAATGCTAGACAATAGTCCCTGAACTCAAAATGGGAAATCTGGGAAGGCTTCACAGAGGAGTTGACATGTGACATTCATACGTGGGCATTAGAGGTGAGAGCCATTGTATCCATTTATGGTTTTGCTATGCAGTACTTGAGTCTTGTCATTGAGAGCAGAGGCAGACTTTTTTTACACTTAACCTGCCTTTTCCCTTTTTAACATCTACTTCTCTCTGTCTCAGATCCTAGTACTGGTGAAAAATTTGTCCTGGAGAAGGAAGCAAGGTCCCTTAACGTTTTTCTCATTTCTCCTATTTGCCCACAGGCAAAGATGCCTTTCGATGCCAACAAACTGTATTGCAGTGAAGTGCTAGCCATATTGCTCCAGGACAATGATGGTGAGGCTCCCTCTCAATATTGATATTCTGTTAGGATAGAAGCCAGGCTTGTCTCAGATCATGACAGCAAGCTCTCTTGCCTTTGGCATCCCCTTGCTCTCCCTCTTGCTCTCTGTGCAGCTTTTGTATTCTGTCAAGCTGTATTGATTTTGTTTGCTGATGTATCGGTGTTAGACGGCTGTAAAATCTGACAGTTAGCTTCATTTTTTTTCTTCCTCTATTTTTTTCTTTTAGAAAACAGGGAATTGCTTGGGGAGCTAGATGGAATCGATGTGCTTCTTCAGCAGTTATCCGTGAGTAATTCTTATGCTTCCTGTCTGCCATGAAGATACATGGCCTGGTTTAAATGGGAGGTGGAACTGGAAATCGTGGGAAGGAGTAAGCCATGTGATGCAAGCGATAATGGAGGTATGTTGGCAGGTTTGAGGTTACATTGGAAGGTTATCCTCCCTTTCTTAGTCATTTGCTCTTTATAACTAGATATCACTGTGAATCTGGTGTGGACTTTCTCAGTCTTCCGATATCATACTTGACACTCCAAAAGAGATGTGCTTCCTGCTTAGTTGTATATTCTTGTGCCAAGAATACCAGATTATTTTCAGAGTTGACCTACTCTCAAGATTATTCATCTCCCTTCCTTTCAGTCTGCCACTAAGATGCAATCTAGTCATTTAGGATCCAGGTCATCTCAAGGATATAATTTCCAGTGCAGTGGGAGAGAGGTCACAGAGGAGGGGAGGGAAGGATGTGACACTGGAGCTAGTAGGAGAAATTGGAAATTTCCATTTGCACACTGTAAGAAATGTAAATTCCAATTGAAATGTAGTTCTTCTGGTATTCTGAAAATATTGTTAAGATTTCTTCTAACCAGCTTCATCTGTGCTACTCCAAAAACAGGACTGAAAATAGATCATTTGGATAGACTCTTGAGAGTGTTGGGAATGTCTGAGATGTTCAGTTTACATACAGCTTTCGTTCTTGGTGCCAGGAGCCCAAGTGACTTGGCATCCACTCCAAATATAGAGCTTTTAAATGTGAATCTGTCTCCAATTCTGGGAAGGTACTTCGTTCTGTTCCTGCCAGATTATTGATCATTTTATAATATACTGTATGGGTATGTATATACTGTTAAAAGGCTTTTCCCTTTAACATACGTTGCATCTTTGGCAAAGGCAGACCTGCTTTAAACCCTTCCTGTGACTTACAGCCCACTACTTCATGAGATGGTTCAGTAGCCCTAACTGTTAGGGAAACTCTTCTTTATGCTGAGCCAAGGCTTGCCCCTATGAATTGTGGTTACTTTTAAAAGCGCTGCAAAGGGTTTGTGGTTGGGTTGGGCAAGTGGAGGGCTTTGGGGGTGACAGGCAACATTCTGTTTCTTGACCTGAATAGTGATTTCAGGAGTATTCATTTTATTCACTTAGCTATACATATACGTTACAGAGTTTTGTGTATCTGTGTTATATTTTATAGTAAAAATAATTTTTGTCTGTTTTTTGTTTGTTTTAAACCTTCCTCCCTGGGACTATCAATCACTGATAGATTGAGTGTTTTGGTTTTTTGCATGACTACTGTTCATGTATTTAATGCCTTTGAAGCAGACTGAACAAAGGCCAGTTTCTCTAAAATGCAAACTGGTGAGAATTTTGTTTGGTAAACTTTTGTTTCCTGAATTGTGGGGTTATCATGACTGGTGGTCTTTGGAAATTGATGAGTGATGGCTGATGAAAAGACTTTCTCATGTCTCTGTGCTTCAGCTGTCTGTCTTTGTTTGACAGGTCTTTAAAAGACACAATCCCAGCACAGCTGAGGAGCAGGAGATGATGGAGAATCTGTTTGATTCACTCTGTTCCTGCCTAATGCTCAGTTCCAATCGTGAGCGCTTCTTGAAAGGTGAAGGGCTTCAGCTGATGAATCTCATGCTCAGGTATGGTTCTAGTCTCTCAGCTCTGCCAGCTGTTTTTGCCTGAATCTTCACTTGATTCAAGAACATGTAGCAATGTCTTTTATTATGTTGAGTTTCCTAGATATATGTAGAACAGTAAAGTCTTCAGTTATAACTGTGTGTGTGCTGGGGGTGGGGGTGAGTTATGGTGAGTGAATAAAAAGTATATTTGGGTCTCTTTGTGCCCTGCCCTGTGGTTATGTTAACTAGTAATATGACTACTGCATTGAAGGAAGATTTTGTCTTGTTCTTTCCTTAGTGTGTTGGTTTGGGGGAAATCTAGTTATTAACTTCTCAACCTATCCTATGTTAATTTCTAAACTTAACTCACTCTCACATTTTCTTCATATCCCACATAGACCTGTCTTGTGCCTTATTTGTCTATATTTTTATCATAGACAGCAGTATATCAGTCAAATAACAAATTGCATGTGCAATGTGCCTAGCATAGCAAATGAGGAAATGTGCAAGACAAATGTAGAACGTTTCTTTATAGTACCTTCCTTATATATCTTATTATTTATCCTCTAATTACTTAAGGTATTTAAAGAAGATATCATGTTACTATATTTCACAGTATCCTGGAGTTGGAAGCAAAAAGGAAATAGCTTGTATTGCTAATTCTTGAGAAATTTGGCTAGGAGCAGGACTAGAGAAATGGGTAAGGGGTAACCAGATTATGTTGTAGGATCAAGAGGTAGTTTTTTAAATTGAGAGACACTGGAGTATGTTTGCATGGTCTGAAGATTAATCATTATGGAATTATTCTTCATGAAATTGAACCAGAGTCTGCTGTTGTGAAAATTCTTGCATGCAATGAAAACTCTGCTAAACTATTTCTTTGAAAAATTTTTTATACCTTTGATGTATTAAAAGTAATTTAGAATATACACATGTATAACTGCTGTTAAAACACTGATAAGTTACTATGTTAAGTACTAGGCTTATACAGAAGATAGGATTCCTAATGTCAAGAAGGTTGAAAAAATCTCTGCCACCTAAACACAACTGCTTTTTGGGTATATATTTTCTTCTAGTCTTTTTGTTCTATAGTTGTTTTCTTTGTCTTAGCAACTTGTTAGGTCTGCTACACATATAGTTTTCTATGCTATTTCATTTTAAACTTAATATTGCTATAAGTGTATTGAATGAAAAAAGGTTTCCCATGCTGTGACATAATCTTCATGAGAGTTTTCGATAACTTCATAATTGTCTTTAAGGAAGTATAGCTTATTAGTTAGTATTTTTCTGTTATTGATATTGAGGTTATTTCCAATGTTTTGCTATTGGAACAAATTATATATTTTTGTGTTTAAAACTATTTTTGTATTTAGGATTATCAACGTAATTTCTCTTTAAAGGCTTGCATGGGGCTGGAGTACAGTAGATTTCTTAACCATCCAGTTTGTACCAGACCTTAGATTGATTGAAAGTCTTCTCTTGAGGAATTGCTTTTTATTTTTTAATACAGTTTTATTATGATATATTCACATACCCTACAATCATCCACAGTGTATAGTCAGTTATTCACAGTACCATCATATAGTTGTACATTCATCACCAGAATCAATTTTTTAACATTTCCTCACTCAAAATAAATAAATAAATAAATAAATAAATAAATAAATGTAAAAAAGAACACCTAAAACAAGTAATTGCTTTTAAAAAAAAGATTTTTTTAAGTGCAAAGAGGGACATGGGAAATTATTCAGAGGCTTATACTGCTTAGCTGGTTTTTGCTAGTTTTGCTCTCTTGAGACTTTTGTTTGTTTATCTGTTTTACCCTTCTAATTGCCATGTCCTTTTGTTGAAATGACCCTCCTTCTTTGAAACATGTAGTATATAAAGGAGATACATTTGGCTTCTTGGGCCATGTAACCTTAGAACTACACTCTGCAGGGACTTTCCCCTAAGCTTCTTAAAGGTCTGTACTGCCAGTATCTTTGAATGGTTGAATGGAAGCATGAAGTGATATATTCCTGTAGAGTATATGGCTTGGTAATGTGCAGTGATAGGGAGCTGAATAAATAACCAGAAATATGGATTATTCAAACAGGAATGCTGAGGTTTGGGGCAGGAATGCAACTGTACCTCTCCAGGATCTCCTAATTTTTCATTTTTGAATCCTGAAATTGCTGTTAGATAAAATTTTTATATTAATTACTCATATAACAGATTCAACATACCCTTTTTTCTCTTTCCCATGTCCTTTTTTCTGTGTTATTTTTTTCTTCTTCAGACTCCCAAATGGAAAGGCTAATTGGGAGAGATTTTTTTTTATCCCACTAGATTTATTCTTCCTGGAGAAAATCTAGCCCAAATCAGGTAAATCCTGCCAGGTTGCTCTCTGTCTAGAAAGAGCCTATTCAGGAGAAGGAAGCTGTAACACTAGAAGTTCAGGAAAATTTCCCTAGTCTTAGGAGCTGGGAGATAATGCCATTGCCCCTAAATACTAATTTTTACTTTGATTCAGTCATTCATCAAACATTATGAAATGCCCACTAGTGGAAGTGGCGATTTGGTATAGTGTGAAAGAATGGACTTTGGAATTGAGGTAAATGTGGGTTTGGAACTTATATAAAGTGTCTGGGACAATTTCTTGGTGTATTATAAGCATACTGCTGTTAAAACATTGATAAAGTCCTGTGGTAAGTGCTAGGCTTATATAGAGATGAGTAAGACTGGATTCCTTCCTGCCTTCAAGAAACTGAAAGACTAATGAGAGAATCATGCATTAAGTTACTGTGAACATTATTTAATACAGTAACTTAAAATGGAGGAAGTGCTTGCTAAGATCTGAGAGCACAGTTGAAGAACAGTTAATTTTGTATGTCTATACGTAGTGAATTTTTTCATTTAATTTTAATATATTTTATTTTTCCCCATATCTTAAAAATTATCATTTTAACATGTAATCAATATAAAAAATTATTGGTGAGCCATTTTATATTCTTTTTTTCATACTAAGACTTCAAAATCCAATGTGTATTTTATATCACAATTCCATGCTAAATTTTCATCAAAGTATGTGATATATATTTAAGTTCATAAAGCTAACAGTTTTTCCAAACATACTTAAATATTTTCCAGTAATTGAATTGAGTATCAGTTTGAAATTAAATTTAAATTTATTTAAATTAAATAAAATTTAAAATTTTAGTTCTTCAATTGCATTAGCTACATTTAAGATGCACTTAGACTGCTATATTGGGCAGTGCATTATGGATCATTTTTGTACCCCACAAAAGTTCCCTCAGTCTCTTTCACAGCCAGTCCCTATCCATTCCCCCTGGCCTCAAGCAACCACTTTCACTCTAGAATTTCATATAAATGGAATCATACAGAATGAGTTTTTTGTGTCTGGTTTATTTTGCTCAATAGCCTTGCACGTACAAGTAGTTTGTTTCTTTTTCATGCTTTGTAATATTTCATTGTATCTCTATATGCCAGTATATCACAGTTTATTTATTCTCTAGTTGCTGGACATTTGGGTTTTTGCTATTATTAATAAAGTTAGATAAACATATGTTTTCATTTCTCTTGGGTAAACACCTAGGAGTGAATGACTGGGTCATACAGTAAATACATGTTTATTGTTATAAGAAACAACCAAACTGTTTCCCAAAGTGATTGTAAGTGTTATTTTCCAGAAAGATAAGAACTTCAGTTGCTCCACATCCTCACTTTGTCAGACTTTTAATTTTCGCCATTCTAGTGGGTGTGTATTGTGTTGACCATCTTTTCATCTGCATATTGAATTTTCTTACATCTTCTTGTGTGAAAATCTCTTCTCAGACATTTACCCATTTTTTATTTGGATAGTCTTACTGAATTGTAAGTGTTCTTTATATGTTCCGTATACAAGTCCTTCATCAGATATTTGTCGTACAAATATTTTCTCCTAGTGTGTAGCTTGCCTTTTCATTTTTAGCAGTGTCTTTTTTTTTTTTTTTTTTTTTTTTTTTTCCTTGATGTACAGCTTTATTGAAGAATCTCAGAACATTTTAGAAACATCTTAAGGTAAGTTTTTCTTAAACTGGAACCTGCAGACCCATGGGGCCAGTGTCTACATAAGCATTTTAAAGTTTGAATTTCAATGTAATATGAAAAAGCATTATTCTAGATCACCTGAATAACCACCTCATAAGTAAACACTGAATTGTATCAGTGCCTGGAATTGCAATGTGTTAACTTAAAGTGGTAACAAGTAGTAACTAGTAACCTAAAATAACAGCATTAAGTGTTGTTCAAACTGGTCCCTAAACATTCTCAGGGGTCCTTAAATTTTCAAATTTGAGAAACACTGTTCTAAACTTTTACAAGAATGTTTAACTGTAATTGAAATTTGTAACCTGAGAAACCTAACATCCATGACATATCTAATTTGAATTACCCCCCCCAAAAAAAACCACCATCAAAAACAAAAACCTAGGAACTCTTTATAAAAATATCAAATTTATTTCAATATCTAGTTTCATTTTTAAATTAGCTGTTGGACAATTTTCTGTAACTTAAAATTCATATAAAAAGTAAGGAAAACATTAATAAGCTATGAAAGACTGACCAAGAAAAAAAATTTTAGAGCACATATTTACAAAAGCCATGTTTAATAGCAAAAATTCCAGTTTTACTACTTAATGAGAAATAGTCTTTAGCTCTTTACTTCCAAATGTAACATTCTCATTTTGAAGTAATTTATCTATTTTCACCCCAATTACTATGCCCAACAAAATTTTTCCAAGCTTTTCTTAACACTTATGAAGTACGACTCAACTATTCATCTTAAGAGTTCCTTAAAAGAACTCTTTTGTTTGATCAAAAAGTATAGGACATCACTACCACATGAGTTAAACAAAAAAATGGAGTAAAAAACAAAAGTGGTATATAGTAAGCAAATTACCTGATAAGAATATTAACTATTTCACATTTCTACTTAGCACAAGCAAAAATAAAGAGGTTTCAAGGTACTATAATGTTTGGCATTTGTACTGCAAGCTTTAAATTATAATTTTATTCTACACAAGTCATGTCTAAGAAAATGGCCGTGCTCGTAAATAAAAAAAAATGTTATATACAGCAGGCAGTATTCTACAAGTCAAGAGAACTCTTTATAAAATTAGGTTTAAAAAATGCAGAATGTCTGATATTTATATTACCAGTGTAAAGGCTAAAAATCACACAAACCATACAGAAAATAAAGAATTAAATGATTAATATTTGCTTTGAGGAAACCAGAAATGATTATATTGCATGAAATAAGCAATAATGACAAAGGATGTGATTAATACTTTTTTAAGCCCAAACATACTTTTCATCTTAAAGAGGACAATTCTGACTTTTACTTTCTTTGTCCAGAACAGGACCTGAATTTAAGCTGCTATTTGAATAAAGTTCATAATCTAAAGTCATTTTGTTCACCATAGGATATTTTTATTTCAGTAGATAGCCTAATAAATGATCAGTTATAAAGATTTTGTAGAATAAATGCCAATTTACCCAATAACTGTCACAGATACCAACATATTTCTATATCCAAGCGTAAAAGTTACTGCAGTACTGAGGTCATAACTAACATGATTCTTCCATATAGTCAGACTTTGTTTACTATATAATACGGTCACAAAACCCAAAGAAGAAACCTTAGTTGAGTCCTTCTCCAAAGCTGCATAATTTTCCAAATAATTTTCCTCTGGTTTCAGAGCCTGTTCTTTTCTTCAATCCTTTTTTAGTCATTTGGCTTTTGCAATATTTTCTTGACGTTTTTGTTTCTTCTTCTGCTCCTTTTCCCTGGCCTCAATCATCTTGGCCAATTTCCGGGATAGTACAGCACTTGCTAGGAACAATGGAGTAAGGGCCAAAATCACTGTTGTAAGGAAGCCATATGGGTCCTTTGCAGCCCATTCCACAACATACTCAGCCCAAGCCTTTATATCAAACATCTTTGTAGTGGTCTTAGGAAAACTTATGCTTGAGTCGTGATCTCTGACTTTGTCCTGGAATTACTAGAGAGCCAATCACAATTTCAGATGACCCTTGGTTGTCGTCGTCTTTAGTTCTGCCATACAATTCTGAGAGAAGGTTTAAATTCATCAGACCAGAAGCAGCTTAGCAGTGTCTTTTGAAGAGCAAAAATTTTATCTTAATGATGTCCAGTTTACAAATTTTTTCTTTTATGAATTGTGCTTTTGGTTTTATATTCTATATTCTGTTTGCCTAAACCAGTGTCTAAAAGATTTTCTCTTACATATTCTTCTAGAAGTTTTAAGTTCTAGGTTTTACATTTAGGTTTATGATCCATTTTAAATTGATTTTGTATATGATATGAAGTATGAATTGATGCTTTCATTTTTATTTATTTTTATATATAGATGTCTACTTACAGCACCATTTATTGAAAAGATGATCCTTGTTCCATTAAATTGCCTTTATGCCTTGTCAGAAATCAGTATATCATATATGTGCAGGTCTATTTCTGTGCTTTCTATTCTGTTCCATTGATCTATGTGTCTGTCTTATTCTTAATGTTATATAGTTAAATTTCTCTGCTTTTTTCCTCAATCAAACTTGTTAGACGTGATTGGAATTTTTTGTGTTTTTTTAAAATGTGTTTCTTTGTAGAGCGCTATCTTTTGATTTTATATGTTGGTTTGGTATGTAATTTGTTTGTTTGTGTGCTTTTTGCCTTCTCAGGCCTTTTCTCCCTACTGTTTTTCTGCTTTTAATTCTTTTTTCTACTTCCTTTGCATTTACTTTGTTGCCCTTTTTCCACATTTCTGGGTTGAATGCTTAATGCTTTAAAAAATATTCCTGTATTTTAAAAATGAAAGCATTTAAGGCTAAAATTTTCCTTTTAATATTGCTTTAGCTTCATCCCATATTTTCAAGTGGTTAAGGCTTATTTTCTTATGTAAACAGAAAATATAGGATGTAAAGTATCTATTTTTCTGAATTTTTATTCATAGCCTTGTACTTGGCTAGTCCTATACATGTTCCATGGATATTTGAATAGAATTTGGGTTTCTAGGGTATAAAGTTATATATAAGTATTTCTTAAATCAATTTTGTAAATATATTTAATTCTTCTCTATTCTTAACTTTTTTTTTTCTGATTTGTCAAATTCTGAAAGAAGTATTAGTCTCTTACTGTAATTGTATCTTTTTTCCCCATTTCTTCTTGGATTTTTTGCTTGCTATATTCTAAACCTATGTTGTTCATCAAGTGATGCTAATTACTTTTATCTTAATCTTGTATGTTTTGTTATTATGAAATAGCTCTCTGTTGCGTGTAATGAAATTGTCTTGAATTTTTTTACTAATTTTGAATTTATCTATTGTATCCTTTCCCATCACTTTATCTTCAGCTTTTTATGTCATTTTTTGTTAATGTGACTCTTGTTATGATCTGTAGCTGTTTGTGTTTTTTTTTAAATCCAATGTAAGAGTTTGTCTATTTGCTTTTATTATAATAACTATTATATTTGACCCTTTCCATGTCTGTTTATTGGGTTCTTATCATTTCCTTGATGATTTATTATTTTGTTTCATCTTATCTTTTTTGGCCCTTTCACTGTTTTCCTTCTTTCCTGGAGATGTGGAAATTTTTCTATTTTTTTTGTACTAGTGCTATCTTTACTTTTTAAAAATTGGAGATTTGTTTCTTTGTCTGTGAACATTTGAAATAGTAACAGGTCCCTTCGAGATTTGGCCTCTGCCAGGTTCTCCTGCAGCCATCTCTTCTCATTTTCCCCTTCCTACACATTTACATTTTATTCTCTAAACCAATTTGTTTTAGACTCCTTAACACATTTTGCTATTTTCTCTGTCCCTACCCCCCAAAAGTTTTGGGGGTTGGTTTCTTTTCTGCTGTAGCATCCCTTGCTTACCTCCATCAGAGCACTTATTACCTATATGGTAATCATCTGTTTGTCTTGTCTTAGATTGTAAAGACCCTTGAGGACAGAGACCAGCTTCTTCCTCTTATATCCCCAGTGCCTAGCAATAGATATCCATTAGGCCTTCAGTAAATATTTGCTAAATGAATGAAAATCTGAGAAACATTTTTGCTTTTTATTATCATAGAATTTCTGGCAAATCGCATAGATAGACCCAAAGAAAAAGTGATTTAGTAAAAGTGTTATAGATGAGAACTCAATCTCCTGCCTGAAGATATTTGTTTCTATTTTATTTATTTATTTATTTGTTTGTTTGTTTGTTTTGCAGTCTCGAGTTTTTAATGCATGATATGAAGAGCACAAAATGGGCTACTAGGTAGTTGTGATCCACATCTTCAAAGCTCAGGGGAGGATAGGATAGAAGTCATCTCTAGTCCTGGGCTCTCTGCCCTTGGCAGTTGTTTGGCCTGTACTCATGCTGACCTTCAGAGCAGAAGCCAACAACAATGTCTGCACTTTAGTTTATTCCCTTTGAGACATGTGAACCTCTCAGCTCTCTTTGTCCATCATCTTCCTTGGCATTTTCAGAATTATGGTTTAGGTATTTGTTTCTTAAAACCATTCTACTCAAGATTCAAAGAAGTCCTTTATGCAGATTTGCAATCTCTCAGCTTTTGTTTCTAGGAACCGTTTTTAGAGGACCAGTATCTCCTTACCTTTACTTCAGACCTTTTCCCTCTATTCTGTCCTTTCACTCAGGTGTTAGTTTAGTTGTTATGTGATTTTTAAAAATTCCTGTGTTTAAAATGTCTGAATTTCACAATGCTTGACAGAATCAATAAGAGGAAAGCTAGTTTTTTGTTTTTTTTCTCTCTGCCAGGACAGATGAAGACATCTTAGAAAAGAAGAAAAGTTTATTGAGGCAGTATTTAAAGCTTGAGCTGATGCTGTGAAAAAAAAAAAGGCAGAAGGAAGCAGCAGGAAGCCTCTAGAGTAGAGGAAACAAAAAGGGACACAGTGGGGGGGGGGGTTCTCATTTGATCATGTGAGTATTTTCATAAAGAAAAAGAAGGGTTGATTTAGGGTGGAAGGTACAGAACTTTTGTGCAGTGTGGAATTGTACACTGAGAGAACAAGTCTCATGTTATAGAAGTTACTGTTCCTTCATGTGTCAGGCAGCTCAGCCTCATTCTTTCAGTTTGATAGCTGAGAGTTAGTGTTCAGAGAGGAGGTTTGGATGGTCTTTGGCTAGTAGCAGAAGAGTATTTTTGTAGTCAGGGAAAAAATTCAAGAAAATTGCAATTTAAAAAAGTGACCGGATTCAGAGGGTCCAATTCTCAGAAATAAGACTAAATTATCACAGATGGCCATTTTAGGATTTGGCAGGGAATGAAGATGAAGCTATAAAAATGCCCTCATTTCCCCTGGATGGAGACGGGTTTACAGTTCCATGTTCTTGGTTACAGATATCTCTCTTTGTAAGATGGTTGCTACAAATAGAAGATTCCAGTGTATCAGGTTTAATTATAGTCTGTACTCCAAATCATTTGCTTCTTGCCACCACAAAGCACCTTTTAACAGTATGTCCTTGTATCAAAATAGGTATAGTGTTTTTAAGAAACAACAAAACCAGTGGGAGACCAAAGAATTACATTGTCAGTTTCCTTGAAAATGTTGACATGAAGTTTATTACTTCTGCTGTAAAACCCTCTTCCAGTTAGGAGATGAGACCACTGTAATCTCAAGGGATATGTACAAATGCAAGTTTGGGTTGTATAGCAGAAATACACTGAACCCATCTTGATTATTAACTGTAAAGGCAAGAAAAGAAAGAGTGAGAAGGGTACACAATGTGTCCATTTCAGAAACCACCAGTTTTGTTTTGCTTTGAGGTTTTTCAGTAAGGTTTTCCTTAATCTCTGATAAACAAAACAGATAAAATGGCAATGGTATACCATCTGCACAGTAAGTTTTTGCATACCTAATTCTGGGCTGTGAGCTCATAGCAAGCTGTATAGGTATATAGGATAGCCTAGGGAATTACTTTCTTTTTGGGTTTTATAAAGGGGGTTTATTTGGTTACAAAGTTACAGTCTTAAGGCCATAAAGTGTCCAAGGTAAATCATCAACAATCGAGTACCTTCACTGGAGGATGGCCAGTGGCATCTGGAAAACCTATTAGCTGGGGAGGCATGTGGCTGGCATCTGCTCCAGAGTTCTGGTTTCAGGGAATTACTTTTTAACCTTGGAATTTTATGCCTTGATTTTTTTTTAATTAAATTCAGTTTTATTGTGATATATTCACATACTATACAATCATCCATGGTGTACAATCAGCTGAACATAGTAACATCATATAGTTATGCATTCATTGCCCCAATATATTTTTGAACATTTTCTTTACACCAGAAAGAATCAGAATAAGAATAAAAAATAAAAGTAAAAAAGAACACCCAAATCATCCCCTCCATCCCACCCTATTTTTCATTTAGTTTTTGTCCCCATTTTTCAACTCATCCATCCATACATTGGATAAAGGGAGTGTGATCCACAAGGTTTTCACAATCACACTGTCATCCCTTGTAAGCTACACTGCTATTCACTCATCTTCAAGAGTCAAGGCTACTGGGTTGCAGTTTGATAGTTTCAGGTATTTATGTCTAACTATTCCAATACATTAAAACCTAAAAAGTGTTCTCTATATAGTACATAAGAATGTCCACCAAAGTGATCTCTCAACTCCATTTGGAATCTCTCAGCCACTGAAACTTTATTTCGTTTCATTTTGCATCCCCCTTTTGGTCAAGAAGATGTTCTCAATCCCACAATGCCGAGTCCACATTCATCCCCGGTAGTCATATCCTGCATTGCCAGGGAGATTTACAACCCTGGGAGTCAGGTCCCACATGGGGGGAGGGCAGTGTGTTTACCTGCCGAAGTTATGCCCTTGATTTTTACTTTGTGCTACATTGGTTTTGTAACTGATGAACATTTGAAGGTCCAAACTCTGAATTGCATTTTTACTCTTGTGTCCCTTTACAATTTTGTTTTGTTTTGTGTTTTTAAGAGCTAGAGTCATCTCTTCTGACCTTCAGTCTTGCAGGATTCAAGTGCAAAAGCAAAATAATAATGGAAATCTTTTAGAAGTCAGCTGTGCTTCCTGATGGGGCTCTATATAGTTTGCACTCCAAGCTGTGCACACAGAGCTTGCTTGTTGTTTGTCCAGCAACAAACATTGCCTTTCCTCCAAAGCTGAATTTTACCATTATCTTTTAAATGGATAATAGTAGTTTGCACCTGTTCTCTAGGAACCAGAAAAATTCTTCAAAAGCACAAAGTAATCCTTCCAACTGCCCTGCAGGCTGGCATTACCTCTTCATAAACAGGAAAGTACTGTGGCTGAGAAGGCAGATTAACTGAATCAAGATTACCTAACAGGAAATGGTACAGGACCTGTCTGACCCTTTCCATCAGGTTTGTTAGCTATTCATCATTCCAGTGTAGTTAAATTGCAAATATTTAAAATGTACAATTTGGTGAGTTTAGAAATATGTATATACGCATGATACTTTCTCTGGAAGCATTATATAATCAACATATTTATCATCTCCAAATGTTTCCTCATGTCCCTTTGTAATCTATAACTCTTCCCTCCACCCCATTGTCCCCAAACATTGATTTGCTTTTTGTCCAATATAGATTAGTTTGTATATTCTAGAATTTTATGCAAATAGAATCATACAGTATGTACTCCTTTTTTGTCTGAGTTTTTTCACTCCCTATAATTATTTTGAGATTCATCCATGTCAGTGTGTATCAATATCCTTTTTCATTGCTGAGTAGTATTCCATTGTATGGCTCTATCATTTTTCTGTTACCCTGTTACCCATATTTGGGTTTCCAGTTCTTTGCTCTTAGGAAATAAAGCTGCTATGAATATTCATATACAGATCTTTGGGTGGGCATATCTTTCATTTCTCTTGGGTAAATACCTAGGAGTTAAATGGCTGGATCATATGATAAGTATATGGTTACTTTTTTTAAGACAATGACAAACCGTTTTTTAGAATGGTTGTACCATTTTTATATTCCCACCAGCAGTGTGTAAGAGTTCCAGTTGTTCCACATCCTCACTAACAGTGTGGTCAGCCTTTTTCATTTTAGCCATTCTAGTGGGTATATACTGGTACTTCATTGTGTTTTTAATTTGTATTTCCATCATGACTAATAATGTTGCACGTCTTCTCATGTGCTTATTTGCCATCCACATAAATCTTCTTTGGTGAAATGTCAGTTCAAATCTTTTGTTTTATTTGCATTGTTCATCTTATTACTGAATTGTAAGAGTTCTTTATATGTTGTAAATAAAATCTTTGGTCAGATTTATGTTTTGCAGATATTTTCTCCTGGTCCCTGGCTTGCCTTTTTATTTTCATAACAGGGTCTTTTGAAGAGAGAAGCTTTTAATTTTAAAGTTCAATTTATTTATTTGTTCCAATTATCTTTTCTATTTGAATAGACTTAAATAGTTTTTGTCTTTGTTGGAATTTTTTCAGTTTCATCTGAGTTTTCAAATTTATTGGCATAAAGTTGTTCATGAATATTCCCTTATTTTCTTTTTCTCTAACCCTTAAAAACAAACTTTTTGTTTTGTAATAACTTCAAACTGACAGGAAAGTTGCAGAACTAACACATAGAACTCCAAAATACCCCCTTCCCTAGATGCTCTGGTTTAGTAAATTTTAGCATTTTGTGACATTTATTATGTCATTGTCTTTCTATCTATCTTCTTATCTGTCTAATATCTAAACATTTGAGAGTAGGTTGCATACATCTTGGTCCTCTGATACTTAACACTTCCACATACATTTCCTAAAACAAGGACACTCGCTGTGTAACCACCTTAAGTACAGCTATCAAGTTCAAGAAATTTAACAGTGATTCTCTTATTTTCCTTTTTTGTCTGTAGATTCTGCAGTAATGTGCCCTGTCTCATTCCTAATATTGGTAATTTGTGTCTGTTTTTTTCCTCATCAGTCTGACTAGAAGTTTAACAATTTTATTGACCATGTCAAATAACCAGTTTTTGTTTTCATTGATTTTCTCTACTCTTTTTCTGTGTTCTGTTTCAGTGATTTCTCCTCAGGTCTTCATGATTTCTTTTTTTCTCATTGTTTTGTGTTTAATTTACTATTCATTTTTGGGTTTCTCAAGGTGGGGGAAGTTGAGATCATTGATTTGAGACCTTTCTTATTTTCTAATATTAGTGTTTAATGCTATTTATCTGCTATTCTAGCTGTGTCCCACATAGTTTTATGTGTGGTGTTTTCATCTTCATTCAGTTCAAAATACTTTCTCTTTTGACTTCATCTTTGACTTGTAAGTTATTTAGAGATGTATTTAGTTCTCTATCTTTGGGGATTTTTTAGGTATCTTTCTGATATTGATTTCTAATTTAATTCCATGTTGCCAGAGAACATAACTTTGCATGATTTGAGTCCTTTTACATGTATTGCGATTTGGTTTTGGCCCAAAATATAGGTAATTTTCCTAAATGTTCCTTGTGCACTTGAAAAGAATGCTTATTCAGCTTTTGAAGGGTAGAATATTCTATAAAGGTCAATTAGGATAAGTTGGTGGTCATATTGAATTTCTGTCTACTTATTCTATTATTGAGACAGGAGTATTGAAACCTCTGACTATAGTTGTGGCTATGACTATTTCTCCTTTCAGTTTTATCAATTTTTGTTTCATTTAAATTGAAGTTCTAGTATTGGGTGTGTTAATGTTAAGGATTGTATATTCTCTTGAATTCTCCTAATTGCTCTTTTATTATTATGAAATGATTCTCTTCATCCCAGGTAATGTTCTTTGCTCTGAAATCTGCTTTGTTCAGTATTAATATTGCCGCCACTGTTTTCTTTTTATTACCATCGTTTCTTTTTACCTGTGTGTATCTTCATATTTAAAGTGTGTGTAATTTTTTTTCTTTTTTTTTTGTAGACAGTGTATATTGGGTCTTCCTTCTTTACCCAGTCTAATACTCTCTGCCTTATAATTGGGTAATGAGGCCATTTTCATTGAATGTGATTATTGATATGGTGGTTTATGGTTGGGTTTAAATCTCCCATCTTGCAGGTTGATTTTTTTTTTCCCAATCTCTTTATTTACTCCCCATTTTTCCTTTTTCTCACTTCTGTTAAATTAACAGTATTGTTTATTATTCCATTTTATCTTCTTAGGTGGCTTATTAGTTCTACTCTTTGGTTTTGTAGTGGTTGCTTTAAGCTTTTTGGTATACATCTTTAACTTATCAAAGCCTACCTTCAATGAGCAGAGGACAGAGGGAATGGTTGTGCCAAGGCTCCGGGGCTTTCCAGAAATGGAAAGAAGGCAGAGGAAGAGGGGTAACTGTATGAGCCAGTGTCAGGCAGGTGAGCAGAGCCAGGAAAGCCCTGCAAGCCGTATCAAGGAGCTTGAGAAAAAAGAAAAAGAGAAAAACAACAACAACGAAAAAAGCCTACCTTCAAGTAGTACCACACCATTTCACCTGGACTGTAAGAACCTTACAAGAATACTTTACTGGTTTGTATATATTATCTCTCCAGAAAAAGCCATGTTCTTTGATGCAGTCTTGTGGGGGCAGACATATTAGTGTTGATTAGGTTGGAACCTTTGGATTAGGTTGTTTCCATGGAGATGTGACCCGTCCAGCTGTAGGTGATAACTGATAAGATAATTTCCATGGAGTTGTGGCCCCGCCCATTCAGTATGGGCCTTGATTAGTTAATTGGAGCACTATAAAAGCTCAGACAGAAGGAGCTTGCTGCTATAGCTGAGACAGACGTTTTGAAGACGGCTGTTGAAAGTAGATTTTCGCTAGTCCAGAGTTTGCCTGGGAGAAACTAAGAGAACACCCCTAGATGCCTAGAGAGAAGCATCCTGGGAGAAAGCCATTTTGAAACCAAAACTCCAGAGCAGACGCCAGCCCTGTGCCTTCCACTTAACAGAGGTTTTCCGGATGCCATCGGCCATCATTCAGTGAAGGTACCCTAATGTTGATGGCTTACCTAGGACACTTTATGTCCTTAAGACTGTAACTTTGTAACCAAATAAACCCCTTTATAAAAGCCAATTCATTTCTGGTGTTTTGCCAAATGACAGCATTAGCAAACTGGAACAAATACACTTCCGTTTCTTCCTCCCAGTTGTTGTACTGCTGTTGTCATACATTTTACTTCTACATGTGGTATAAATACCATTGCATGTTGTGTTCTTTTTGCTTCAAATGGTCAATTATAAAGAGATTTATGAAATAAAAATGTCTTTTATATTTACTCACATTTACCATTGGCATTGCTCTTCTTTTCTTTGTATAGATTCAGATTTCCTTCTGCCTGAGTGGCTTCCTTTAATATTTCTTATAACGTAGGTCCGTTGGTAATGACTCTCTTAGCCCTTTTTTTCTTTCAGTGCTCTAAAAGTGTTGCTACACTGCCTCCTTGTTTGCTTGATTGCCAAAGAGAAATCTCTATCAGTCTTTTATGTGTACCTCTGTATGTAATGTGTCCTTTTTCTGGCTGCTTTTAGGATTTTGTTTTTATCGCTGGTTTTGAACAGTTTGATTATAACGTGCCCCAGTGTAGATTTCTTCATGTCTCTCATGCTTGGGATTCCTTGAGTATCTTTGATCGGTGGGTATATAGTTTTCATCAAATTGGTAAATTTTCAGACACAATTTTTCACATTTTTTCCTGCTCTTTTCCTCCTTTCATGGATTGCAATTACATGTATATTGGGCTGTCTGAAATTGTCCAACCACGGCTCACTGATGATTTGTTCTTTTTTTTTTCAGTCTTTTTCCTTTCTTTGTGTTAATTTGGGTAATTTGTTATGTTTTCAAGTTCACTCTTCTGCATGTTTAATCTGCAGTTAATCTCATCCAGGGTATTTTTCATCAGACATTGTATTCTTCCTCTCTAATTGTTCAATTTGTATGTTTTTATTTTATTTATCTTCCAGGTCTCTAGTTAACAAGGTGAAGCTTTCTCTTACCTTCTTGACATGTCGAACATAGGTATAATAACTTTTAATGTCTTTGTCTTCCAATTCTGACGTGTTTTATTTTTATTGTTTGATTTTTCTCCTCCTTATGGGTTGTATTTTCCTGCTTCTTTGAATGCCTGGCAATTTTTTTTAATTGAAATTCACACACTGTGGATTTTACCTTGTTTGTATGTTAATTTTTTATTTTTATAAATATTCTTGAGCTTTGTGTTAGAGTGTATTTAAGTTACTTGGAAATAGTTTGGGTTTTTTTTTGATGATTACTTTTAAGCTTTATCAGGCACAACCAAAGCAGCCTTTAGTCGAGGGCTGATTTTGCCTCATTACTAGGTCAATACTTTTCTGAGTACTCCACCTGAGGCCCTCTGAATTAACAAGGTTTTTCCACTATGGCTGGTGGAACACATACTATGAGATCTAGGGATTATTCTCTGTACTTCTTTCAGGTTATTCTTATCTGCAGGCTCTGTTAGTTTCCTCGCATACACATGCTAATCTGTACTCAACCAAAGAGGGGGGACCCTCTGCAGATCTCTGGATCTTTCTCTTTGTGGAGCTCTCTCTGCTCTTATACTCTGCCCTGTGAGCTTTAGCTGCATTGTATTCTCCAATTATTCCTCCTCAATTCAGGGAGACCACCAAGCTGTAACTGGCTTCTCTCTCCCTATGCTGAGTGAGTGCTGGAAACTCTCTAGACAGCAAGCTGGGCTCATTGCATTTGTGCCCTCTCTCAGGGATCACTGACCTGTGCTGCCTGATATAAAGAGTCTGAAAACCATTGTTTCATATATTTGTCTGATTGTTTAATTGTTTTAGTTGTGTGCAATAGAGAGGGATTGCATAAATCCAGTCCCTGTTATACCATTTTGGCTGATAGTGGAAGTCCAAAAGTATATAGACTTTTGATACTTTTAAACTACATTTTCTTACTATTTATTGCTGGTAGAGAACAATGCGATTAATTCTGCTGTATTGATCTTATATTACACAACTTTGCTGTATCATGTATCAGTCATTTTTCACTAGGCTTTCCTGCAGTAACACCCTAAAATCTCAAGGGCTTTCAATGACAAATGTTTATTTTTTACTAATGCTACATTCATCACCAACCATCTGAAGCTCTGCTCCACACCTTCATTTCAGGCTAAAGGAACAGTGCTTAATGGGACATGCCTCTCTCATAGCAGAGGGAGAAAAGAGAATGATGCCATAAATCTTAAAATTTCTCCTGTAAGAAACATATGTCACATGCAAATTTTATTGGCCAAAGAAAGTCTCATCTTGACTGATGTCTGTGGTGGGAGGAGGAGTGTTTTAAGCAATAGTATGTTGGAGCTGGCTCGTATAGACTCATGAGATCCAATTCTGTGCATCTCATCCCATCTCAGCATTTGGTGACATCACACTGGTAATTTGAAATCAATTGTGGTGGCAGTATTTACATCACATGAATTGACAAACATTGAGGAATTTTTTTTCCTGGAGAGCTCATTGTTAAACTTGTAGTAGCAAACCACTGGGAGTGTATATCTTAGAGGCAGTGAATGTTGGGAACAAGAATATTTTTTATTACATTTATCAAACTTGTATTTACTTCTAATAATGTATCAAAATTTTTTTTTTTAATCATGCCAGTTATGACCTCTAGTGCAGTATTGAGTAGAAGTAGTGATAAAGGGCAAACTTACCTTATTTCTGTTGTTAAAGGGAATGCATTTTACCATTGAGAATAATGTTTGCTTTGGGGTTTTTTGGAGATAGCGTTTATCAGACTAAGGAAATTGCTTCACTCTCTGATGTAATAGATTTTATGTAATTGATTGATCAGTTTTATTAAATTCTTTTTTCTTATTCATTGATGTGTTTTTAAAAATCTGTTAATATGGTGAAAATTGCATTAATGGGTTTTCGGATGTTGAGCTAACCTTGCATTTCTGGGATAAGACCATCTTTTTTAATACTTTCCAGGAAGCTATATTTTATTTGGGATTTTTACACCTATACTTACAAATGAAATCAGCCTGTAATTTACTCTCTCTGAAAGATTTTGGTATCAGGTGTTTTTTTAGCTTTATTGTATGAGTTGAGTAATGTTCCTTATTTTTCTGTTTTCTGTAGTAGGTTAATGTTTTGTAGAACTTGTTAGCGAAGTCTTCTGGGCCTTGAATTCTCTTTGAGAGAAGATTTTTTTTAACTATTAATTCTGTTTGCTGAATGGCTATAGGTAGGCCCATTCAAATTTTCTTTTATTTTTCTTGAGTCAGTTTTGGAAGTTTATATTTTCCTAGGCATTTGTCCATTTCACCTGTTTCCCAGTTTTTTTGACATGAAATTATTCCTAATGTTTTCTTTTTAAATGTCTGCTGTATGTATAGTTTTCTCCTATTCTATTCATTCCCAATATTGTCTATTTTTGCCTTTTATCTTTTTCTTGATTGCTCTTAATAGAGGTTTGTTAATTTTATTGATCTTTTTAGAGAACCAGATTTTGGCTTTGTTCATCCCCATTATCTGGGATGGGCAAACAAAGGCCTGTGGTTCATATTTGGCTGAGGCCTGTTTTTTTCTGGCCAGCAAACTAAGAATGGATTTTACATTTTAAAAAACATTATATTGAAAACATACACACACGGACAACACAGAAGAGGCCAAATGCGGCCTGTGAAACCTGAAATATTTACTATCTTGCCTTTTACATAAAGTTTGCCATCTCCACTCTAGGTTCCTGGTTTTTGGTCTCTGACTGTTTATCTTCCTTTACTGTCAGCTCAGCCATGCTTTAAAAAGTTGAGGGGTTTTGTTTTGTTTTTAATCCAGTTTTTTGAGATGTTCTATAATGTGAGTGGTTTCTCTGCATATCTAGTCCACTGTACTACTGGGAACAGAAATCTTACTTATTTATTTTCTGAAACAGGCAGTCAAGCAGTGGTCGGTACTAGTAGTTTATGAATAATGGATGAGACTAGACATTTAAAATCGAAAAAAAAAAAATGTGTCTAGCATAGAAGACCACCATTATTCTACTTTAGTGGTAGAATATTTCTTAACATCTACCAGGCCATCAGTGTTCTTTGGCAGTAGAGTTTGAGAGCAATTATGAACTTTCTAATTCATAGAAATCCTAGATTCTAGAATGTGATCTTATATTTTGGGAACTCTAAAGGAAGGGAACTTTATCATGCACTTTATAAAGCAAACAAAAATGATCTAATATGGCACCATTCAAATTTCTTGCAAGGATCAGCTTATGGTTTGCAGGATCTTTTATGGAATACCTGTCACCTTTTTCTTTTCATCCAAAGTCATCCTTGACCAGGGAGGGAGGAAGGAGACTTTTTCTCCCTCACTTATCCTTTAAAAAAGATTCCTCTGGGGTTTCATCCCTCTTTTCTGCACATTTCTGTACTGTCTCAGGGTCGTCTTGGTCACACTATGGATTTGAGTGCTATCCATAACTTTAATGATTCTACCAAAATTTCCCCTCTCCCTAATCTTGTTCCTGAACTTTCTGTATGCTGGACATCACTGGCCTGTTCCACCAGTGTCTCAGGTTCAATCAGAACTCAGCCCTTTTTACTCCTAGTCCATTGCTACTTGCCTTCCTTCCCAGTCTCTCTGCCTCTAATAATGTTTCCCTCCTTCTGCTCCCCACTCCCAAAGTATTCTCCAATGCACTGTGACAAATATAATCTTTTAATTCACAAAATCAGCCAGCTTCATGTTTTGCTGCTGCCCTTCTTACTCTTTATATTCTAGTAGTAACATGCTCCACTTTCCAGAATGCTCCATGCTTCCTCATGTCTTTGCATGAGTTGTTGTTTCCTTCTACTTGAAGCACCCTCTCCCTGTTTGCCTGCCCAGAAAAGATATCCACTGAGGCTTGGTTCAAGCATTATCTCCATTGTGAGGCCTCCCTGACTCAGTCAGACATAGTCAGCCCTCCTTCCTGTGTGCATGTTCTACTTTGTTACACACCTCCACTGTAGTAGTTGGCTTCTCTCAGTATGCTCCTTGTTTGCATGTGTCTCCCCTTTGAACCAAGCTCCTCAAAAACACGAGTCCTTCATTGTCTCTGTATCCTCAACTTAATAACTGGCAACTTTTAGGTACCCTATAAATATGTGATAAAAGAACAGATGAACAAAGAAAGTTATACTTGGAAACCATGTTCATTGCAAAAGTGTTTTGTATAATCAAGAAGAATAAGCTAATTAAAACTGCACAGAAAACGTTTCCCCCTACAACGGAACATTTAGTTTTGCAGAATAGGGCAAAGTAGATGATTCAGTCATTTCCCACAACCACCCAGTTTTATAGAAACTACTGTTCACATTGGTTCTGGCATGACTGACAACCCAATGAACCCAGACAAGACTAAGATAAACTACTTGTCCTCTAGTAGAATAAATATTTCAAATAAAGTCAGCCGAAGAAAGTGAGGCCAAACAGCTATTGATTGCTAAAAGCCTGAACTTAAGCCCAATGAATATTCCAAAGTTCATCTCCTTGCAGCTTGCCTAAATGGTGATCAATATGCAATTACTGCCCCCTTTACGTGTGTCTTATACTGCCTACCTGAAGAAGGGTTTTACTTTTAAAATCCTTTGTTTATTGAATTTGCACATGCAGGGAAAAAAGCAAGAGACTTGGAGTTCTTTACCTTTAGTATTTCAAACAATATTGTGTTATTTGTGAAATAGCTTGAATGTATGCTGAATGGAAATTGAAGATACCCTGTTATGTGGCCGTCATACATTTCAAGAGGCCTTCTCTGATGTGACTAAACAATGAGGATATTGTATCTCAGTTTTCTAACTTCTGCTCACATGATTATTGCCCTGGTCATCACCTTTGTGTTTTCAAGCTTGTAAAGTAGCATGCTAAAGTCCAACTGCAATGAAAACAAATATATTATTTTTCTAGTTTCCTGGCTAGAATTCCATTTTGATGCAAAAAACCCTTTCCTGATGAATTTGGAATCTTGTTTATTCTGCACCTGGTATTAAGGATTTCATATGTCTCTCAAATATGCCTTTTTCATACCATTGCCATTCGCAGAACCTTTGTCATTTATCACTTACAGTGTTGCCATCGTCTCCTGTCTCCCCAAGCCCTACCCCTCCAGTCTGTTCATCACACTGCTGTCAGATTAAGCCTTCTGAAGTGTACCCAACTAGTGCCCTACCTTATCAGTGCTTCTCCACATCTATGGGATGGAGCCCCAGCTCCCGGGCGGCACATGCAGGGCCTGTCATGATCTTGTGCCTGCCTCTCCTCAGTCACACTCCATCTCTGGTTCCCCCCAACTGACATGCTCTGACAGGCCTCTGCACCTTGGCCCATGCTGTATACCCACTGCCACCATCAGTCATTGCTTTCCCTTCTCTGCCCAGCAAATACTCACTCTTCCATTTGATATGTTTACTGACTTATCCCAGATAAAGTTATGGTTCTCACTCCTCACCTCCTTTGACTTAATTTCCATTGCTTTGGGCTTTGGAAATTATTTTTATTCACTTGTCCTTAAATTGCTTAAAGATAGGAACATTTTAATTGCTAGAAACTAGCCTAGTGCCTGCTGCATGAGGACATGTGCTCAGTGGCTTTTTTTTTTTGTTTTAGACTCAGTAGTTGGAGTGAATGTGATTTGTGAGTATATATGGATTGTTTTGATTGATCCACAGCATGGGGGATATTCACAGTCCATCCTTGATCTTTCAAGGTTAACATAAGCTGTCTTGGTTTGCCCCAGACTTAAGGGTTTCCTGCTATGTGGGACTTTTATACTAAAAATAGGACAGACCAAGGCAAACCTGGGTCACCCTAGCACCAAAGGGCATAGTCAGCAAGCTGCTTATCTACTCCTTTCCTCTACTCATTGGGCCCTGATCTTGGCTGGCTAGAGTGATACAGAATAGGATTCCTTGTCATCATTAGCATTTTAATAGTACAATTCTTTGAGTTGCCTACAAAAGACTGTCCAAAAGGGATATTGTTTCTGATTCCTTTTCCTTGGCTTTCAGGTGAGAAAGTGGTTGAAGGACTTTGGGTTATATTATTAACACTTTTTGTATCAGGCCTCCTGACCAATTACCTTGTTCCATCTATTAATTCTCCCCTCTTTTATCATTAGTCTTGTCATTACCTGCTTCTAAAAATCTGAAATCATCCATATTCTTAAAAAAAAAAATTTTTTTTTTTTAATTTTATCTGGCTTCCTCTTCAGCTGCTGACCTTTTTCTTCTGGGCTTTACTAATGAATAGCCCATGCTCACTCTTCTTACTTTCTTGCCTCTTTTCACTTTTCAACCCACTTCTGCCCTACATATTCTTTCTGGAAAGTGGCCAGTGACTTCTTGATAGTAGAATCTGGTGGCCTTTTCTTAGGCTTACCTTTGTTTTTCTTTTGCTTCCATGACACACTGAAATTTCTTACAAAAGTTTCTCTGGCCTCTGAATAAATTATTCTCTTCTTGGGCACCCACTGTTGCTTAACTTATTCTTTTGGTACCTAGTCATGTCAGACATGAATTTTAAATACTTACATATGCATCTGTCTTTTCCCACTCTCCCAGATATATATGTTCTCTCCTCTCCCTCTAAAGTAACTAGCACAGAATAGTCTCAGAATAAAATGTTGGGTTGCATCTTTTTTTACTCTTACAATGTTATTTACTTGAAGGCCTTGTTTTGGTCTAAAAGGCTAGGTAACATGGCCTTTGATAAAGGCCCATGCTTCTCTTTCTGATCTAGGAACATTCTGCTTCTCCGTATACTTCAGCCACACTGGTCTTCTGTCCATTCTTTGACCAATTCTACCTAGACCATATACTTGCTTTTCCCTCTGCCTTGAATGTTTTGCCCCTAAAATTTTATGTGACCAACTCATCTCATCACTCAACACAAATGCTACCTCCTGAATAACCATATGTAATATATCCTCTCCATTCTTTCAACTTTGTTTTATTTCCATGATACTTATCACTGTAACGTAATCTGTTTTGTTCACATAAGAGGTAGGTTTGTAGATTGAATAATGCATGGGGGGAAAACTTAAATTATGTGCTGGCATACTTTTCCTTGATTGTTTCACATTAATTTGGTCTCCCTAAATAGATTTAAATTTTTTGAAAGCAGAAACTATGTCTCTCTTTTACCCACCCAATGCTGAGTAAGTGCTTAGTAAATATTGCATATTGGCTTGGTTGGTTGATTTACCAGGTATATAAAGATAGGAAATGATGTACTCCTCTCCACCTCATATAGTGTTAAAGAAAGCGATATAAGCAATTTTTTCTAATAGTTCTAATAGTTTATCTTTTCTGAAAAGTACTATATGTTCATTATAGAAGAATGAATGGTACTGAAAAGTAAAAAAAGGACCAATAAGTTGCAGAAAAAGCATTTGATAAAATCAGACACCCTTTCACGATAAAAAACATTCAAAAACTAGGAATAGAAGGGGGCTTCTGCATTCTTTGATGAAGAGCAACTGCAAAAAATCCACAACTTACATCATACTTAATGTTAAAAGACTGGATGCTTTCTCTCTAAGATCAGAACAAGACATCTATTCAGCATTTTACTGGAGTTCTACCCAAGCCAATTAGGCAAGAAAATTAAATAAAAGGCATACAGATTGGAAAGAAAGAAGTAAACCTGTCTTTCTTCACAAGTGTCATGATCTTATATATAGAAAATCAAAACTACAATAAGATGCCATTTCACATCTACTAGGATAGCTGGAATCAAAAAGTCAGATAATGATAACTGTTGGTGAGGATGTAGAGATACCAGAACTCTCATACACTTCTGGTGAAAATATAAACTAATGCGGCCATTTTGACAAACATTCTGACAGTTCCTCCAAAGATTAAACATAGAGTTACTATATAACCCAGCAGTTCCACTCCTAGGTATATAACCAAAAGAAATGAAAGCATATGTCCACAGAAAAACTTGTACACAAATGTTCATAGCAGCATTATTCATAATAGCTAAAAGATAGAAACAAATTGAATATCCATCTGATGAATGGATAAACAAAATGTGATATATCCATATTGTCAACCATAAAAAAGAATGAAGTACTGATATATACCACAACATGGATAAACCTTGAAAACAATGTAAGTGAAAGAAGCCAGTCACAAAAGACCACATGTATAATTCCATTTACTTGAAATGTGCTGAATAGGGAAATCGATAGAGACAGAAAGTAGATTAGTGGTTGCTTAGGGCTGGGGGTTGGGGAGGGGTGGGGGGTGGCAGGGGAAGTTGTGTGTGTGGGGGGGGTGAGAGCTAAAGGGTACAGAGTTTCTTTTTGAAGTAATGAAAATTTTCAAAAATTGACTGTGGTAGTGGTTATATAGATCTCTGAATATACTAAAATCCATTGAATTGTATACTTTAAATGGGTGAATTGTATGGTATATGAATTATATCTTAATAAAGCTGTTTAAAAAAAAAAAGGAATAATAAATTATCCATAATCCCATCACCTTGAATAACCTCTGACATTTTGATCCATTTTTTCCCACCTATTTTTTACATAATTCATATTTTTCACGTAATCAAGGTAATGAATTTTTGAATATTACCTTTTGTGCTTATTATTCTGACCTTAAGAATTTGTTCATTCTATTACAGACTCTCCTAATTGTTAATAAGTGTTTATATTCCATGTAAATAGACCATGATGTAACCGTTTTCCAGATTGTTGAACATTTAAGTTTGTTTATTTTTCCTTTCATTTTCTCCATTATAATGATTACTACAATAAATACACCTTTTTTAAAGACTACAACACCCAGGTTAGAATCATTAGGTTAAATGGTATGACTATCTTTAAAGCTCTTGATACAAATGTCTGAATTTCAGAAAAGTTTATAAAATCTTCATCCCACCGGTGGTGCAAGAGAAGTGACTTTCACTGTCTTTGTAGGATTGGTAATTTTTTCTTATTTAAAGTACTCTCTTCTGGAGCTGTCACCTTTTAATAGGTTATGAGGTATTTGGTAGGTAAACCTCCTTTTGGCATCACTGCTTCATAATTTCAAACTGTAATTTCATTTTTCTCCATGAAATGTCTATTTGAATCCTCTTTTGTTCACAGAGAAAAGAAGATCTCCCGGAGCAGTGCCCTGAAAGTACTGGACCATGCTATGATTGGACCTGAGGGCACGGACAATTGCCATAAGTTTGTTGACATCCTTGGCTTACGAACCATCTTTCCCCTCTTTATGAAATCCCCCAGGAAGATCAAGAAAGTGGGAACCACTGAGAAGGAACATGAAGGTAGGATATGTTGGGATGTCAGCCTAATTTAGGTGCATTAGAAGAAATGGGGGAAATGAGAACTACTTTGAAAAATGCTGATGTGCATTTGAAGAGTAGCGTCTCGGGAGGGAGAGTGCTACTTTTTCGTTCTGATTTTCCACTCATGGAAAAGCAACCAGAGACCCCAAGGCAGAGAGTCAGTGTTGTTCCAGTTCTCTGCTTGTTTGAATCCTGGTGGTTCCTTTTCTTTCTGGCCTGTTAATAAGTCTGTGTGTGAGGGTTTTATTTTCTTCACTGTAATTTGTTGCAAGGTGTCTCTCTGATGGAAGAACCTTTTGAAAAGAGTAATGAGGTGACAACCCATGTCACCTACAGAATGATACTTTCATGTATTTCTGTATTAAAGTATGATTCAGCCAGCAACAGGAATTGCTGAAATAAACTATTTACAGGCCGTGTTCCCCTTTTTATGTTTCTCCTCCCTGCTGGTGCACACTCCCAGCAAAATGCTGCCATGAATTGCGATGCTATAACCAGAGTAGTTACTGCTAGGCCAATCTTCTCCTGCTATTGTCTAGTGGCCTACTGTGTCCCACCTCCCAGTAAATAGCCACAGTACAATCTAGAAGGCAAGGGGTTTATGAACATGGATAGTTCTGCTGGGGGCTTGCAGATACTTGTACCAGGGAATTTACATAGTTGAAGGGTTATTTTAAAGTGTATGTGATGGGGGAGGAGAGGAGAGGAGAGAGAGGAGAAGAACCAGAGTTGATTTGCCCACTAATTTGGTTGTCTTGTCAGAAGTAAGATTTGTCCCATGGTTTGGATTTTATTATTATTTATTTTTATTTTTATTTTATTTTTTTGTCAGTGTTGGTAGAATTGGCCTAGGTATCTACAGGATTGCTTGCATTCCTCACCCTCCTGTATGAAAATGTGAGAGTTCCCATCTATTGCTTCTCAAATTGACTTGGCTTCCAACTTTTAGTGGCTAGTTCAGGGATGGCTAAAGGGAAGATGGTATGACCTGTCTTCAGTGGTCACATCCTGTGATATTTTCTCTTATCAAATCAACTCTCCAGAGGGAGCAAAGACTGGCAGAGGCAGGAGAGGAACTGATTGTACAAAGAACCATGGACTAGAGATCTAGAACAAGTAGAGAATTCAGTTCAACTCAGATCAGATACTGCCCAAATACCAGCTATCAACATGCTAACCCCACCACTGGTCTTTCTTCCCCCAGTGGAAATTCAGCAAAATGAGGCCATAGGAAAGGGAATGGAGTGGTCTTAGAGATCTAGAAGATAAAAGTTGAGATAATCACCACTCACTGGGAACATAAGACATTCCTGGCACTGCCACATTATGTGCTTTTTTATTTAGACTGGTGGTATCTTTGTTTTTTCAGAAGAGGAAATCAGCTGAGAAAGGAACCAAGCTATGGTTCAACAACTAGCTAGCTGTGTGACTTTAAACCTTTTGTTTAATTTCTCTGGACATCTTTCCTGCTCTGTAAAATGAGGAAACTGAAAGTCCTGATGTCTGTTACTTAAGAATCTGAGGCACAGACCCTAGTTGCCAAGGCTTTGTCCTATAATTCAGGAAACTGCTCAAGGACTGTGCTGTAGCTGACCTGCTGGGTTCTATTGAGAGACTTGATCCTGCATCTTGAACATGCTTGAAGAAAGTGTGAAGTAAAACAGCCCTTAGCAGACTCTTGCTCTGCGTGCATGGTATTAAGAAGAGGAGGAAGTGACAGATTCAGTGAGCAGCTGTTTCCTCCTGAAAAATGTGCCCAGTGGTGTGCTGGTAGCAGTACATTTGCTTTAGAGCACCTTCATTAGGAATTGGATGACATTATATTAGTGAGGGCAATGGCTTGTTAAGACAGTTCCTAGAAGGCATGTGTGGACTGTAATGGCTGGCGAGGATGCACTCTGCATCCTGAATACAGCAACATGCAGAAAGCAGAGGTGAACCCCAAAGGGAAAACACAGCCCTGGGCCTTCTACTGCCCCTGCCATCTGCTGTTGCTCCTGGTAAGCTGGTCCTCCATCCATGTATGGCAGAGTGAGAACAGAGGTGGAGCAGGGCAGGGACATATCATGCAAGGTTTCTTTGTCCCGTCTTATCCTCAGTATAAGCCTTGTTCTCTCTCTTGTTTTGTGTGCTGGTGCTTCTGTCAGGAATGGATCAGGTTCGTGTGCTAAGCTAGAGGACAGTAGCTTCAGACCACCATAACTGTCTGCAAATACATCAAGCTCATTCCTTCCCCCAGGCTTGTACAATGCCCTTTCTTCTGCCTGCAACACTTTTCTCTGACCTATCTGCTTGCTACCTCCTGCTCATCCTTCAGGTAGAGGTATCATTTCTTCAGGAAGCACATCACAAGCCCCCATACTATGATAGAGCCTCCTATTAAATGGACTCTTGGTCCCAAGACTTCGCCTTTGTAGTCCTTAAGATTGTGGCGATTAAGTGGCATTTGTGCAATTACCTGCTCAGTGTCTGCCTCTTCTACTAAAATGAGTTCTGTGAGAGCGGGAAACAATGGCCACGTCACCTCAAGGTCCCAGCACCTAGCACGGTGCTTGCCATGTAGTAGGTGCACTGTAAATGTTTACTGACTGCATGAATGAACAGCTGCTTCCCTGAAAGACTGTTCATTGAGGACAAACATGGATTCGGAGCTCTCCGCTCAGCCCTGCAACTTTGAAGTCAGTGCTTCAAAGTTCAGATTGATGGTTGCCAGTCATACACCTGGGGTAAATGGTCTTTTCACCCAACTTGTTCAGAAACAAAAACAAGTGGGTTGCTGGCCATAAATTTTACTTTGTCACATAGGCTTGGAGATTATTGAAGAAGCCCCCCTTTAGAGCCATGCCTCAAGACCTGTGTTATGAATAGAATTTCCTTATAGGTAAGGCCACCCTGTGACAAGATTCTCTTGGTAATTCAGCATCTAATTAAGCATGATGAACTGGGAATCAGCTTGTCAGTTCAGAAACCTTGGAAGGCTGCCCTGTTCTCTCCCCTTTCTTTCTTGTCAAGCCTCAGGAGCTTGGCACACATCCAGGTTAGCCTCTTGAAGTACTCTCTGGTCCTGTTTCAGCCCCTGCTACCTCTCAGGACCCTCCCCAGACTCCTGCAGTAGTGGGATAGCCCAGGGTGGAACACATGGATCCACTGTTTAACTGTATGATCTGAGCTTCAGTTGCTGCATCTGTAAAATAGTGAGGCTAGAATCTACCATGCAGAGTGGTCGTAAGGGTCAAGTGAGATACATATATTTGCTTAGCATAGTTCCCAAAATAGCATAGGCATCTTAAGTATTGGTTTTCTCCTCTGCCAAACCAGTCCTCAGTTCTGCCTACCTTGGCACCGGCCCTTCTAAGGGTTCAAGGGGAAGCCCTGGCAGAAAGATTGCCCACACCTTGGCTGGAAGGTGGGGGAAGGGGTCAAAGGGAGGAATGTAGGTTTTTTTTGCCTCTTATCTAATTGCTCCACAATAGGTGTGTGAGAATGGGCGAAATCATTCTTGCTGGGAAGGTTAGGAGTCATGATATGCTAAATAATGGGTTTAGGTAAAAACAGAAGGTTCCCCAAACCAACAAAAGGGGTTGCCAGAGGAGAACTTCCAGATTAAGATGACTCTGGAGAGGAGGAGAGAAGCAAAATCCATCCTTGTAACGTAGAATTGTTAGTGATTTAGTTCCTCTTTTGTGAGTTGGGGTGAAGAAAGAGAAGAATGATTTTAATTGAAATCCGTTCAGGTTTGCATAATAAAACCTTCAGGAATAGATCAGGGGAGGCACATAGCTTGGGGGATGGGTTAGAAAGAAATAATTTGCCCTTGGGTGCAATAGCATGATTGACTGCTTCCTTGGTTTTATAAAGAATAGTTCAAGTATATATTGTCTCCTTGGTATTAACTGCTTCAGAATAAGAAGAAAAGAGCTGGATCCAGAAATGGCATTTGACCTTTACTTCTTGTCTCTTTAAAATTCTTATTAAAATGGGCCCAGTTTTCTTTGTATTGCTTCATTAGGTAGGTGAGTTATTGAGTTTGTAGCAGTTCTAGTTAATTGCACTGTTCTAGCATGATTCCCCTGGAGGCTGTTAAGAGCTTTAAGAGGGTGAGTTACCAAACAATGTGTAGGTGTGTAGTATGCGTGCTAGGCATATGCACACATTTTTACCTTATCAGCAGTGACAAAAGTTGACAACAGGTCAGTGCTTTAAATAATACTTTTCTGTCGTCTACTAAGAATTGCACGAGAAGTGTGTAGTTGCTTTGTACTTCTTTGACTCCTCTAACAGCAAGGAAGTGCAGGTCAAAGCTCACATACCACCTGTCAAGGTTAGAAGAGGGAAATGGCAAAACCTCTCCTGCAGTCAGAAAAGAAGGGAGTTTAGCTTAACATAGAAAAAAAAAATTTAAAGTCTCCATGATAGGCTTTGGTAATGACATTGCATTGTTTGGGACAAATCTTTATTGAGGCTCCTGCTTTGTTAAGAGGCCTCCTGTGTGGCAAGTTCTGGGGAGATGGAATAAAATAAAATGCCTGTCCCAGAACTGACTACTCTTTCCTAGTATTTGGTCTTTAGATCCCTTTCCTCTGCCTATACCTCATGTGTTCATTTTTGCATGGATTGTCAGTATCTTCCCCCTGTTCTTTTTTTTTTTTTTTTTTTTTTCCCCACTCCACACACTCTCCTTGGGTGAGCTCATCCAAACCTCTCAGCTTTAACCTCTGTCTCTCCGCCAGTGACTCCCAAATCTTCATCTTCAACTCAATTCTCTCCCAATCTTGAGCCAGCACAGCTAATTAACCAGCAGACATGTCCACCAGATACTCAAACTCAGCCAGCTCAAAACCATATTGTTCCTTCTTCCCTGCCCAAGACTCTTCCTGTCTTGGTAAATAGCACCACCTTCCTCCACACCTGCCATAAAAATCAACATGCCATGCTTAACTCTTAACGGTTCCCATATTTCATATTTCTTAAGTCCTAAGAGTGCTATATTATAAGAATCTTTTGAATCAGTCCTCTCCATTGCTACTGTCTCTGCTCTCATCCTGAATTATCACTGCATCCTAATAAGTCTCTGCTTTAGTTTTCCAATTTCTCTGTCCTCTCAGAGTCTGTCCTACAGGTCACCACCCAGGCAAGGAGACATTCCCATCCCTCAAGGAATTTACAGATTAAGGAAAAGGAAAAACAGACATATTAAAAAAAAAACAATTTACAGGTATTTGCCAAAAAAGCAAAACAAAACAAAATAAAAAACATTAGCGATTACAAAGTCATACCAGACAAGAGTACTTCACTGTTAAGGAGAACAAGAGAACAGGAGTAATTTCAAGTGATACACTTCCTGGTAGAAGGAAGATGATGAGATAGGCTAAAACAAATCACACAAGTTATTAGGATCAAATGGTAGAATGAATTGGTGAAATTGTTAGGCATTTCTTATGCCTATCGCAGAGCTTGGTAGGTGCTCAGTAAATATTAGTTTAGTGCATAAATGATTATTTAACACCCATTAACCATGTACATCTACAATCAAGCTAGAGATTCATGTCTGTATGTTAATGCCAAAGTTTAAAGCATTGTAGAATTCAGAGGATTTTTACCGTGTTAACCAAATTATGATTCTACCATAAGGCTGCTAAGCATGTATCCAATGGTAGTGTTCAGTACATATTTATTTCTTCATCTGCGAGGATGGGATTAATACCTACCTTCTTGAGTTACTCTGAGAATTAAGTGAAATGGCTTATGCAAGTCTAATATAGTGTGGAGGTTTGATAAATGTTTGTTTGTTATGGGTCGTTCTTTTAATACTTACCTCAGACTATAATAAATGTTACACTAGGGGTTGTAGAAGCCCAGAGGGAGGAATATTCTAGCAATTCTGGTAATGCTTAAGAGAAGAGATGACATTTGAGTGTTCTTTGAAGAATAAGTAGTATTTCATTCTTACGCCAGGGAGGGGAGTGGCAGAGGAGACAGTGGGTGCTAAGACATGTATAGCTTGTTATATGATATGAATAATTAAGAACATGGGTTTTGTATTAAGACACGACTTAGTTTGGAGTCCTGGTTCTGTCACTCACTTATCAGCTGTGTAACTTTGGAAAAGTTGCTTACCCTCTCTGAGCCTCCATTTCCTCAGTTGTAAAATTGGAATATTATTAGACTTTATCTCATAAGGGTGCTATGTGGGGATTACATGAAATAATACAGATCAAGTGCTTATTAGCACAGTGCCTGCCTCATTAGTATCAGTGACTGGGATGGAGATGAATTTCCCATTTGTGTTCCTCTTGCTTCAACCATGTTGAGTAATTTTGGAAACACCCACCTGAAGAAATACTTTCCATCCCTGTATCTGCCAGTTGTAGAGGTGGACTGTAAATGTGCCAGCCCAAAGTAGAATATTAGAAGACTTCCCCAGAGAGGATGTACCTGGGAACTCTAGGTCTCCACTTCTCCTCCATATCACCTGTAAACAGAGAATTCAAAGATGTTTTATTCCCCTTTTTGTTTTCCCCTAACTTGCAACTCACAAAGGGCTGGTTATAGTGGTCAGAATAATGAGCAATGTTAAGAGTGAAGGGTAATTTTTAAGAATGACATTAAGCCATGTACTAACAGGTACTTCGCATTAAGCAAGAATGAAATGTCTTGCTGTTGTATTTGTTGCTATTTGCAAACCTTATAATTGAACAGTTTTTAGGTCAATTCTTTTTCCCTCCCTCCAGCAGCTTGTCTCATTCCAGACTTTGGATGACAAAAATGTAGGGATGCTGAAATAAGCGATGAGTTTGGACTTGGGGTTCCTCTCATCAGGCTTGAGGGGACAATTTTGAGTGTTGCACATCTGGTTCGCTAACTGGTTTGTGTTATATTAAGGACTTACCCACAGGTCTTTTCCAAGTAGAGCACAGTATAGTTCTTTGCCAGTGAGGAAGACAGTGAAACAGAGGGTCTGTTTGCCATCCTGGAGACAACTGCTCTTCTCTTTTGCGGGAATGGGGATGTATAGTAGGACAGGATAATGGCTAGCTCGCATTTATTGGGCACCTACTAATATACTCATCTTTATAGATAAGCATGCCTTATGAATCAGGCTTTTTTATCTTCTTTTTACAGACTCAGCTTAGTGACCAAATGCCCCTTAGCAAGCGAGGGACAGAAGCAGAATTTGAGCCCAGGTTTGCTTCTACAGTTTCTTCCAGTCTCATGGTGGCTCTAGTGGTCTTCTCATTGGTAATCCAGAAACAGTACAGAGTCATGGAGGAGGGTTATTTTTGGAGGAAGACAGACCTGTCTTGAAATCCCAGTTCTGCCCTCAAACTAGCTGGTAGCCTTGGGCAAGTTATTTTTTCTCTCTGGGCCTTGAATTCCTCTTGAATCAAACAGGCCTGATAAAATCTTTCTCAAAGAGTTGTGTGAAAAATAATGAGTATCCCTACATAGTCTTTAGCACATGGACGTTGAATAAGTCGTTGTATAGTTACTGCATATCAACCTCCTTTCAAAAATATCTCTCATGATTACATGTAGGATGTAAACTCCTTGGCTTTTGTGCATGAAGCCCAGCTGTGGACTAGGATACTATATGGGGAGAGGCTGGGTCATAAGAAGAACTACCAGAGAGATGGGACGGGCATTATTTATCATGATGACCTATTAACCTGGACCCTCGAGTTATGGTCCTGTGTTATGCCAGCCCTCTTAAAATTCATTACTGCTTCACTGTTTAAGTGATGTACCAAAAGTTTGAAGTTTCCATTCCATACTGCCCTTTCAAAGAGTTTATTTCTAAGTACCCTAAAGGTAGGTCAGTGAGGCTTCATTCGTTTTTTTTTTTTTTTTTTTTTTTTTTACTTTATAACAGCTTTATTTATAATTGTCAAAAATTGCAAGGAACAAGGTGTCCTCAGTGAATAGATCAACCAACTGTGGTAAATCTATATAATAGAACATCATTCAGCAATAAAAAGAAATGACCTCTCAAGCCATGAAAAGACATGGAGGAACTTTAGATAAATACTGCTAACTGAAAGAAGCCAGTCTGGAAAGACTACATGCTGTAACGTTCCAACTATGAAACATTCTGGAAAAGGCAAAACTCTTGAAACAGTAAAAACACCATTAGTTGCCAGGAGTTCCGAGTATGGGGAAAGGGATGAATAGGTAGAGCCTAGGTTATGTTTAGGGCAATGAAACTATTCTGTATGATACTGTAAGGGATATATGACATTATGCATTTGTCAAAACCCATAGAAATATACAACAAAAAGAGTGCACCCTAATGTCAACTATGGATTTTAGGTAATAATATGCCATCAGTATAGGTTCGTTAATTGTAACAATGTACCACACTGTGCAGGGGGTGGGGGTGAGAGAGGTTATATGAGAACTCTGTTCTCTTTCTGCACAATTTTTGTGTAAACCTAAAACTGCTCTAAAAAAATAGTCTATTAAAAAAAAGTGAATGACCCTTAAATGCCCCAGTTTTTATATCACTCCTTTAAAAAGTATAAGATAGTTTTGGGAAGAGCACATTTTGGAGCCTCATTGGCCACTTGAGGAACCAGGAAGGCCTTTCCCCAGGGAGAGTTGTGGGGGCTGATTATGTGGTGCTGAGTTATACTTGGAAAATCTCTAGTCTTTACAAGATTTCCATGATATCTGAGTTAAAATGTAGACAAAGAAGTGAAGAGAGGCAAGTGCAAGGGGTGGGAAGACCCTACTTCTATAACGCCCATACTGTTTGCTATTACTCTGATATAGAAATCCATAGTCCACCATACTGGAGGGGTTCTGGAATTCCAGGCTGTATCTTAGACGGTAGGCTTCAAAGCCTTGGCTTCTCCCACTGGACCAGGTTCGCTCTGGAGATAGACGTACAGCTGGACCAGCAAAGTTGCCGAGCATGTTACCGTGTCCTGGCTGAGGTCTTGTGGGTGAGAGATACTGATATGGACAGCTGAAGGAAGAGCTGTATATCTCATTTTCATCAGGAAAACTGTACAGTTCCATGATTTGGGATATGTCATAAGCATCGGAGTACAAAGCAGGAACTGAGGCCACAAACATTTCCAACTCTCGATCTTGCATTTGGGTTTCACTTGTGCGATTCCCAGAGAAGTCAGAGCCCCTTGCCCAATTGGAAGGGCCTAATGGCTGAGGTGGAAGGAAGCTGTAGGAATGTGAAACCACAGGAAAAAAAGAATAAGCGTTGGTGCTTGCTCTGGGTGAGATGGGCACATTCTCTTTGGCTGGAAGGATCTGGTTTAGTTTCTCTAGTGATCACTGTTGTTGCTGCTGCTGCTGCTTCCTCAGCTTGGATCGCCGGTTCCTGAACCAAATCTTCACTCTTGACTTCTCTATGTTGAGTTTCAAAGCAAGTTCTTTCTGGGTATTTTTAACTGGAAACATGGTCTGGCTGAATAGAGACTCCAGTTCTTCATGCTGTTTGTGGGAGAATGAGGTATGGTCATGATGCTTCCTCCAAATTGAGGAACTGCCTTGATCCTGAGGTACCAAGTACATGCTTGAACCATGCATATTGATAGAATGGTCTGGCTGAGGAGTCTCAAGGGGTATTCTGTTCATCAGGGGTATGGGATCAGCTGGATTCTGTGGTATCAAGTTCATGCTGGAATCACCCATGTTAACAAAGGCTGGGGGTTCTCTGGGGCCATTCTGTTCATCAGAGGTCCCGAAATCTGAGATGGAAAACTGTGATCCACTTGTTCTTGTGGTATCATGTTCATGCTGGAATCACCCATGTGGGTAAAAGAGTGGGGCTGGGGATTCCCAGGGGCCCCTCTGCCCATCTGGGCACCAGAGGGCTCCGTTGGTAGGTCTATCATGAATCCCTTCCAAGTGTCCATTTTCAGTCCTGTTTGATGTGTCTCTCTCTGGAAATGCAGTTTCTTCAGTGTGTCCTCATGGTGAATGGTGAATTTGAATGCTAGTTTTCATAGGACCTCTGCACCACCCAGACACACCTTCAAGTCCTACCCTTCCTTCTGTCCTTCCTTCCTTCATTCATTTATTCATTCAATAAAAGTATGCTTAGAGTCTAGTGTAAATGTTGCTAGAAATAGAGCCATTATTCATTTAATATTCAAACTTCCTACCTTTGACCAACTGTGTCCTCTCATTCTTTTATTGAATAAAACAACTAGCCCCTGCTTTGGAGATTGGTACTAGAGATAGAAGGTGAAAGAGCTCACAACCCAGCTAGGGAGACAGACATAGAAATCCACCTTTTCATTGCAAGGTAAAAAGGTGGAAGGAAGTACAGGGCACTGTGGGAGCTTGGAGAAGAGGCTCCTAATCCAGCCTGCGTAGTGAGAGAAGAGGTGGAGATTAGAAACAGCTCCACATAAGGAATGTCAAGTGGACAAAGCAACATGTATTTTTAAAAAAGGAGGCAGAGAATAGACTACAGAGAGTCTTAAACGTGGCTGCCCATTAAAATCATGTGGGATCTAGTTTAAAATTCTTCTGGGACTCTTTTGCAGAGATTCTGGTTTTGCCAGTCTACATGCATAATGTTGGTGGATCTGTAGTTTAATAAGCTCCCCAGGAGTATCTTCTGGAGACCAGTCTGGCACCAATCCTTGGTGAATGCAGCATGGAGCAGGAGATTAGATACTAGGTAGTTAAGCAGAAACCAGATCCTGAAGGACCCTGCAGAGCTGTTGTGAGGAATGACTGAGTTAATCTCTGCGCAGTGCTTAGGACAGTGCCTAGCACATAGTGAGTGCTTCTTAAATATTAGTAGTTATTGCTGTTTTTATAGTTATTTTATTGTTATACCAAAAAGGACTCCCCCAAATTTTACAGGTCATAGGTATAGTAATTATTGTAGTTATTTTGACTATTTTGGCAAATTTAGCACAAATTCAATTTTGATATTGAGGACCTGGGTGGGAGGTTGAAGGAGAAACAAACATTTAAAATTCCTATTTTTCTTTTGCATTTTTCATTTTGCCAGATAGAAAGTTGGCTCTTTAGTGGCAACATTAGCTGAATTCTTATTTTGGATATAGAACTTTCTACTGGTACATTTATTATTTTGTCAATATGACTCTGTTATTTCTCATTTATAACCTTGATTAAATTTTATAGAAATAGTTTTATATGCATTGTATCTCCTGTATAGAAGTGAAAAAAATATCAGGAATGTAGAAGCAACAGTAGAGAAGTAATCAGACCTTTCCAGGTTATTTCTCCAGTGTTTTTAGGAGGTGCCAAAAATGGGGAAGTAATTTAGGGGTTATTACTTGGGCCCTGGTTTAGTGAAACACAACACGTAATCTTTACTGGGTTCTGCTTCCTGATGTTACCATTTGGGGGCATTCTTTGTTCTGACTACTCTGGTGAGGTTTTATGTACATTTTTTCATTTCATCTAAACCTCATGATAACCCTATGAGCTACGTGTTGCTACCCATATTTTACAGGTGAGAATACTGAGAATTTGTCATTTTCACATCATACAGCTAATACGTGGCCTTACTAGTATATGACCTATGATTTTTCTGTGGTTTCCAGAAATTGAATCATATGCAGTGCTTTATGATTGTTTTTAAGTCATAAATTAAGGTTGCCCCCCCCCCCACCTCCTCCACTGAGGACCCTGATGTAGAGAAAGAGAATAATTTTATAGATATTGGGGAAATGGAGTCCCCTAATTTAAACTGCTTGGTGTCTCTTCCTATTCAATTTTTTAAGCTGTCAGTAGTCCTCAATCATCAACATTTTGTCCTGCCATACTTTGTTCTTGGCTTTAAACCTTAAGGTGTATCTGCCCACCAGTAGCCTCCTTTCTCTTTTTGGCACCTCACACTGGAGCTTAGCACTCCTTCAGCCTTCAGTTCCTCTTCCCAAGCATTCCCGTATGGTTACCTTACAATTGCCTGCCTTTAGTTAAAAACTTCACTCAGCACTCTGGGCCATTTTCTCCCTCTATTGGCCTCCTCTTTGGAATGAGACATAAATCTATAGTTTCAACCTCACTGACTATCAATATCATGTGAAGACCTTTGGCAAAATACATATTCCTAGGCTCTACCTCCAAAGGTCTGAAATTTTTAAGAATATATATATTTTTAAAGCTCTAGATTCTATTGCTCAGTTAGTGTTGAGAATCACTGGCCAGAATGCTCAGAGCACAGGCCTTGGTACACATGCTTTGTATTTTCTCTCTGTGCCAAGAGAAGATTCTTGACATGGTGGATCTTTGGGGGAGGTTTGTTAAAAACAACTTTATTGCTTTTTCTGAGTATGAATAAAGAAACTAATATGGAAGATTCAAGCATTGTGAAGAAAGATGGAGGGAAAGTTAAAATCACCCCCACTCCCATCACCCAGCATTAATTACTGAAAACTTTATGGAGATCATTCATTCAAACAGTTATTAGGGAAGGCAACTGTATATATGTGCATAGAATTTTATGTATATGGAATCAGGGAATATATGCTATTTTGTGACCTGCTGTTTTTACTCACCATGTCTTAGGCATCTTTGGCAGGGATGTGTCTTTTAATAGTTAGGAAACTAGACTCTATATTTTCTGAAGCAGAATAGATTTGAGGTTAAATTATTAGGTTATGGAGGTAATAGCAGTTTTGATACTGATCAGTGCGGGGGCTCTCTGCCTGATGCGCACAAATGACCAATTCCTGAGACATTGGGGTTTCATATAGAGAAAGAGTTTACTGCTAAGTGCGAAGCAAGGAGGGCAGATGGCTTATGGGCCTAAAATCTGTCTTCCTGAACTACAGTAACTCCGAGAATTTTGTGGTATCAAAGATGAACAGGTTTTAGAATAATGAGTATAGTGGCTTGAGATGGTGAAATTAGATATGATCTAATTACTGACATGGGCAGATTGATTACATACCTGGTCACAGAATATATGTAAGAAAATGGTGGCCTTAATATGATGATGGACATGATTTTCAGTATTATAATGAGGTATAGTTTAAGGTTGAAGCTATTGCAGATGTCAGGCAGGCCAATTTTGGTTAGATCCAGCTTTGTTTAGTAAAATAGCTTAGTAATTGAGGTGGGTTAGTTCTTGGCTGATTCAAGTTCCTTCGTTAATAAACATTAAGGGACTGTCTAGTGATTACAAGACTTCAAAGGGGTACAAGAGGGACCAGTCATGCATTATGATAAGGTAAAGATATAATCATTATCAACAATCAAGGCATCTGGGTTACAGTTCAGTGAATTTCAGTAGATTTGGGTATTTACTTTTGGCTATTCTATAATATACTTGAAAGTAAAAAGGCATCTATGTAAATATTCAGTAATCATAATCATTTGTTAACTCTTAACTTCTTGGTTACAATTTGAAGAGGTGGGTTGTGGTTGGATGGTGATGTTGTCTCTTCCAAGTATTGTGCATGTGCTGGAACTTCGAGATGGTTCAAGTTTGTTTGGGAAGAAGTAAGGATGCCTTTCAAAAAGTTTTGTGTGTGTGTGTGTGTGTGTGTGTGTGTGTGTGTGTGTGTGTGTTTTATGTGTGAATATTTAAGCGTGTTAGACATGATAGCCTCTAACAGTAGATGTAATGTGGAAGGGAATAAACTGAAAATAAACATGGATGCATTTCACTGCCCATAAAGAATGCAATTACATGTGTGAGGTGTTTGTTAGTGTCCACCTTCTGGAACTCTTGTGATATTGGATGTGATTTTTATATGCAGCAGCCTGCAGGTTGCTGGGGAAATGCTCTGTGTATTTAATAATGTTGCAGTCTTACTTGTTTGTTTTTGTTTTTGTTTTTTATGAAAGGTAAATATCTTTGGCTTTTTTTTTTTTTTTCCCCTTCTTTTCTTTCCCAACCCCCTTTCTTTGGCTTGCTTTTATAGTTAGATTCATTTTGCTTGTGGCTGTCCAGATGCTGAAGAGCTGTAATTAGCATAAGAAGGAGGTTGGAAAAATGTTGAACATTCTTTTCAGGTAGCCAAACAAAGGATCCTCAAATAGAAATTATTCTCATGTATTAAGTTCAAGAGAAGAAGCCCTTTTCTCTTTCAGTCGTGAACTATTAAGGGAGGTATGTGCTGGCCTGGGTAAGTCACCCCTAAGGATGGGGGTTGCAGAACACTGCTGTGGACCAGTCATAGCTTAGCACCTCTGTGAGTGTGGTAACTTGAAATCCCTTGACTTCTCAGCCTTGTAGTATGAAAGGAGCCCTGGGCTGGGTTGAGAATATCTGGATTTGCATTTCTGCCATAACTCTCATGCACAGGCTCTGAGTTTTGGGCAAGTCATTTGATCTCTCTGACCCTGTTTCTTTACTTCAAAGATGGAGACAGTAGTATTTCACAGTGTTGTGAGAATTGGCTAAGGTAAGGTATAGGGAATGTACTTTGTATACACTATGCACATGTAAGATATGGTGGTGGTGGGTTTTAAATTCTGTTTCCTCCCCACCCACCTCCACCTACCCCTGCCATCTCCTACATTCCTTACACTTTTTTCCTTGTAACAGTTTTCTTCTTGTCCCTCGCTCCAAAGTAGAAAGAAAATGATTGTTAATTTGTTCCCTATTTGCTGCAGGGTTACCATAAAATAAATTAAGCTTATCATTTTGATAATCACTAAAAAATATGCCTACAACTTTCTTAAATGTATTGATTACTAAGAAATCATGTCTCTTTTAAGTATGCCTACTGGCTGGCTAACTTCTGGAATAACGATGCTTGCTAGTTAACAGACTGCTTTCCTGATGGTGTATCAGCCAGTCTGAGGAAACTGTTGATAATGGTGGTGGCAGGGATGGTGTCTAGCATTTATTGAGTATTTGATGTGTTCCAGTACATTCATGACATCATTATCCCTAACATCAACTCTGCGCTGGGTATCATTAGCCTGTGTTATTACTGAGGTAACATCCCCCAAAGAAGTTAAGTACTTTCTGAAATCACGCACACAGTTTAAATTAACATATGCAAGAACCTAAAAGCCCATATTCTTGAAACTGTGCCTCAGTCTCTCAGGAGGTATCTGAAAACCAAAGCTACAATCCAGTAACTTTAGCTGTTTCTAAAAATAAAGTAGAAAAATTATAATGTTGGCAGGCCAGGAAAGCGATATTACCAGATGTTTTCTCTGTTTGGTAATGTGGGGTATGAAATTTTTGTGTGTGATTTCAGTCTAAATTTTTGAAATAATGAACATGTTATAATAAAGTTTTTTCTATGTATTTCATATTAAGTTACATATGTTTTTCTGAGCTGTAAGTTTGACATGGATCTCAATAGCAGTGTAGAGGGAAAAGCACAGCCTTTTAGAATATGCAGCTTATACCAGCCGTGTAACCTTAGGCACATTAACTAGCTTTAATGATCCCAGATTTTACATCTATTACAGTGGTCTCACGTTTTATCCTGCTTATGAATCCTACATATGATCTTATTAAAATGCAGATTCTGATTCAGTAGGTCTGGTGTAAGGCATTAAATAGTATATTCTAAGTAGCTCCCAGGTGGTGCTGATGCTGCTTGTCCTGCAACCATACATAGAGTTGCAAGGATCTATGAAATGGAATAAAGCCCCAGGATGCAGAAAGCATATCCCAAGTCCTGAGCTCAGGATTAAGCTTTAAAATGAGAGATCTCCACATCTGCAAACAGCCTGATGACTTAGAAGACTCATCTCAAAGAGGTAGCCCAGAATTAGGAGTAATTTAGGAAGTCTCTGTGAAAACCTTTGCCTGTAAGGTAACCTAAAAGAAACCTCGACTGACCTCTTTCATGAGTTCATTCACTCCTCATTCTGCCAATATATGCTGAACACTTAAGATGCCACACAAGGTCTTAGGCCCTAGGTGACACAAATGAACCACATCAGGCTTACCTTGGAGACACTTAACTTTCAGTGGGGAGACAATATGCAAATAGTGATTACAGTATAATACATTAAAGGTTACAAAGGAGGTAGCTACAAGTTACAGTTGAAAGCACAGCCAGAAGAAATTGGCCCCCAGTCTACTTGGCAGAGCACTGGAAATATTGAAAAGGAGAAGGAACTTCCCAAGAGGAAAAGAAAGGCAAGAGCATTTAGGCAGGGAAAATAGCATATACAAAGGTACAGAGACTGTGATGGAACTCAGGGAAAGGCAGATACTCCAGTGTTGTGGTCTTGGGGTTTGAGTCTAAGCTAGAATTAGCTTTGCCTGTTCCTGAGCCAGGCTGCTGACAATTATCAAGGCTGGTAGAGGTGACCAGGAGGGCAAAGGACCTCAACCAAGACAGCCTTCTTCTAAACCAACCTTGGCAGATACTGTTAGCCAAAGTATCAAACTCTTGTATGAGCCTGAAACCTTCAAAAAGTGAGTGACAGGAAGGAATTTCATAACCCACGTTATTGGTGTCTCCCTCAGCTATTGTCTGTAAATCTATTAAATTCATTTTATTTTTCAATACCTTTTATAGATTCGTCTCTGTTAATCTCCAATTTTGGTCTCTCCTTTAGTCAAACCTCTCCTTTAGTCTCTACTTCGGAGTTCATGTGACACTGGTCAAACTATAAAATACCTCTGGAGTTTAATCTTGCAATTCCTACCACTCCCACTACTCCACCCTATACCCTTAGTTCCTTTGTCAGATAATTGCAACATTGTTCTCCGATTACCAGCTAACTGTTGAAATTCTTACCTCTCTCCAAGCCATCCTTTGCTCCCTCCAAAACCCTAGAAAACACAGATGAACTGCCTCAGGTGCCTAAACAACAAATTTGATCACATGACTCTGCAGTTTATTCCTTTAAAGGCTTCTTGTTAATACAGGCCTGGGATAACATCTAGACTCTTTAGCATGACATAGAAGACCTGCACATCTGGCCAATTGCTTTTCTTGCTTTTATCCCTTTGCTCATCTCTCACCCTGTGTCCAGCCATACTGAACTATTGCAGTTCTTCCCAGTTTTATTCTTTTTTTTATCTTTATGTCTTGACACGTGATACTTTCTGTTAGACTGACTACTTATTCTTTAAAATTTCCCCAAATCCTACTTCCTCCTTGTAGCTTTCCCTGATTTCCCACATCTGTTCTTAGACTGCTCAGGTATCCCTTTCTTGTGCTCCAAACAAGTATCCCTTTAAGGTGGGTTCCTTGGCTTGCTTGTTTCCTCTCAGCTGTAAGCCCTACCAGGGTGAAGACCATGTCTTATGCTGGGAGGGGTCAGGAAAGAGGGAGAAGTCCCTTTTATCTCTTATCTCCCTTCAATCAGAAGAAAAAAAATACTTTTTGTTATGGAAACTTTTAAAAAATATACAAAGGTAGAGAGAATTATATATTGAACCCTTATCACCAAGCTACATTGATCAACATTTTGCCAATCTTGTTTCATCTCACCTCCACCCCTTACCTGAACCTCCCCCCTTTTCCTGGAATATTTTAAGGCAACTCCAGACATCATGTGATTTCATCTCATATGGAATCTTTAATTTACAATATTAATAATTTATATGAACAAGAGCCTTGGGTATTAGGCATTTTTCTAGCCAGAACACGTTAACATTGTGTTCTAGTTTGCTAATGCTGCTGGAATGCAAAACATCAGAGATGGATTGGCTTTTATAAAAGGGGTTTATTTGGTTACACAGTTATAGCCTTAAGGCCATAAAGTGTCCAAGGTAACACATCAGCAATCGGGTACCTTCACTGGAGGATGGCCAGTGGTATCTGGAAAACCTCTGTTAGCTGGGAAGGTACGTGGCTGGCATCTGCTCTGAAGTTCTGGTCTCAGAATGGCTTTCTCCCAGGGCATTCCTCTCTAGGCTGCAGTTCCTTAAAAATGTCACTCTTAGTTGCACTTGGGGTATTTGTCCTCTCTTAGCTTCTCTGAAGCAAGAGTCTGCTTTCAACAGCCATCTTCAAAATGTCTCTCATCTGCAGCTCCTGTGCTTTCTTCAAAGTGTCCCTCTTGGCTGTAGCAAGCTCGCTCCTTCTGTCTGATCTTATTTAGTCCGCCAGTAATTTAATTCAGACCCACTCAATGGGTGGGCCAACACCTCCATGGAAATTATCCAATCAGAGTCATCACCCGCAGTTGGGTGATAGGTCTGCCCACACAAGATTACATCAAAGATAATGGCGTTTGAAGGGACATAATACATTCAAACTGGCACAATTGAAATGTATTGCTAATTCAGCCTCATATTTTCTGTCAGAAATAGCTTAGATCAAGGTTTCTCAACCTAGGTACAGCTGACACTGGCCAGCTAATTCTTTGTTGTAGAATACTGTCCTGTGCATTGTAGAGTATTTAGCACCATCCTTGACCTCCACCTGTTGCTGGATTCGTGTTCCTAGGTTCTTGGCCATGCTATGAGAAAGAATTCAGGGGCACAGCACAGCTTGAGAAAGCAGGTAGAAAATTTATTAAGAACCCATGTAGTTATAGGCGGGGCAAGATGGCAGACTGGTGAGCTATATGTTTTAGTTACTCCTCCAGGAAAGTAGGTAGAAAGCCAGGAACTGCATGGACTGGACACCACAGAGCAATCTGACTTTGGGCATACTTCATACAACACTCATAAAAACGTGGAACTTCTGAGATCAGCGAAATCTGTAAGTTTTTGCGGCCAAGGGACCCGCACCCCCCCTGCCAGGCTCAGTCCCGGGGGAGGAGGCGCTGTCAGCTCCAGGAAGGAGAAGGGAGAACTGCAGTGGCAGCCCTTATCGGAAACTTATTCTACTGATCCAAACTCCAACCATAGATAGACTGAGACCAGACACCAGAGAATCTGAGAGCAGCCAGCCCAGCAGAGAGGAGACAGGCATAGAAAAAAACAGCACAAAAAACTCCAAAACAAAAGCGGAGGATTTTTGGAGTTCTGGTGAACATAGAAAGGGGAAGGGCAGAGCTCAGGCCCTGAGGCTCATATGCAAATCCCGAAGAAAAGCTGATCTCTCAGCCCTGTGGACCTTTCCTTAATGGCCCTAATTGCTTTCTCTCTTAGGATTTCAATAACCCATTAGATCTCTGAGGAGGGCCCTTTTTTTTTTTTTTTTTTTTTTAATCCTTTTTTCTTTTTCTAAAACAATTACTCTAAGAAGCCCAATACAGAAAGCTTCAAAGACTTGCAATTTGGGCAGGTCAAGACAAGAGCAGAACTAAGAGAGCTCTGAGACAAAAGACAATAATCCAGTGGCTGAGAAAATTCACTAAACACCACAACTTCCCAAGAAAAGGGGGGTGTCCGCTCACAGCCATCATCCTGGTAGACAGGAAACACTCCTGCCCATTGCCAGCCCCATAGCCCAGAGCTGCCCCAGACAACCCAGTGTGATGGAAGTGCTTCAGATAACAGGCACACACCACAAAACGGGGCGTGGACATTAGCCTTCCCTGCATCCTCAGCTGATTGTCCCAGAGTTGGGAAGGTGGAGCAGTGTGAATTAACAAAGCCCCATTCAGCCATCATTTCAGCAGACTGAGAGCCTCCCTACACAGCCTAGCAGCCCAGAACTCCCCTGGGGGGACGGCACTCCCTGTGACATAGCACAGTCATCCCTCAACAGAGGACCAGGGGGTGCACAGCCTGGAAGAGGGGCCCACTTGCAAGTCTCAGGAGCCATACGCCAATACCAAGGAATTGTGGGTCAGTGGCAGAGACAAACTGTGGCAGGACTGAACTGAAGGATTAGACTATTGCAGCAGCTTTAATACTCTAGGATCACCAGGCAGATTTGATTGTTAGAGCCACCACCCCCTCCCTGACTGCCCAGAAACACGCCCCATATACAGGGCAGGCAACACCAACTACACACGCAAGCTTGGTACACCAATTGGACCCCACAAGGCTCACTCCCCCACTCACCACAAAGGCTAAGCAGGGGAGAACTGGCTTGTGGAGAACAGGTGGTTCGTGGACGCCACCTGCTGGTTAGTTAGAGGAAGTGTACTCCACGAAGCTGTAGATCTGATAAATTAGAGATAAGGACTTCAATCGGTCTACAAATCCTAAAAGAACCCTATCAAGTTCAGCAAATGCCAAGAGGCCAAAAACAACAGAAAATTATAAAGCATATGAAAAAACCAGACAATATGGATAACCCAAGCCCAAGCACCCAAATCAAAAGATCAGAAGAGACACAGCACCTAGAGCAGCTACTCAAAGAACTAAAGATGAACAATGAGACCATAGTACGAGGTACAAAGGATATCAAGAAGACCCTAGAAGAGCATAAAGAAGACATTGCAAGACTAAATAAAAAAAATGGATGATCTTATGGAAATTAAAGAAACTGTTGACCAAATTAAAAAGATTCTGGACACACATAGTACAAGACTAGAAGAAGTTGAACAACGAATCAGTGACCTGGAAGATGACAGAATGGAAAATGAAAGCATAAAAGAAAGAATGGGGAAAAAAAATTGAAAAAATCGAAACGGACCTCAGGGATCTGATAGATAATATAAAACGTCCGAATATAAGACTCATTGGTGTTCCAGAAGGGGAAGAAAAGGGTAAACGTCTAGGAAGAGTATTCAAAGAAATTGTTGGGGAAAACTTCCCAAATCTTCTAAACAACGTAAATACACAAATCATAAATGCTCAGCGAACTCCAAATAGAATAAATCCAATAAACCCACTCCGAGACATATTCTGATCACACTGTCAAACACGGAAGAGAAGGAGCAAGTTCTGAAAGCAGCAAGAGAAAAGCAATTCACCACATACAAAGGAAACAGCATAAGACTAAGTAGTGACTACTCAGCAGCCACCATGGAGGCGAGAAGGCAGTGGCACGTATATTTAAAAATCTGAGTGAGAAAAATTTCCAACCAAGAATACTTTATCCAGCAAAGCTCTCCTTCAAATATGAGGGAGAGCTTAAATTTTTCACAGACAAACAAATGCTGAGAGAATTTGCTAACAAGAGACCTGCCCTACTGGAGATACTAAAGGGAGCCCTACAGACAGAGGAACAAAGAAAGGACAGAGAGACTTGGAGAAAGGTTCAGTACTAAATAGATTCGGTATGGGTACAATAAAGGATATTAATAGAGAGAGGGGAAAAATATGACAAACATAAACCAAAGGATAAGATGGCTGATTCAAGAAATGCCTTCACGGTTATAACGTTGAATGTAAATGGATTAAACTCCCCAATTAAAAGATATAGATTCCCAGAATGGATCAAAAAAAATGAACCATCAATATGTTGCATACAAGAGACTCATCTTAGACACAGGGACACAAAGAAATTGAAAGTGAAAGGATGGAAAAAAATATTTCATGCAAGCTACAGCCAAAAGAAAGCAGGTGTAGCAATGTTAATCTCAGATAAAATAGACTTTAAATGCAGGGATGTTTTGAGAGACAAAGAAGGCCACTACATACTAATAAAAGGGGCAATTCAACAAGAAGAAGTAACAATCGTAAATGTCTATGCACCCAATCAAGGTGCCACAAAATACATGAGAGAAACACTGGCAAAACTAAAGGAAGCAATTGATGTTTCCACAATAATTGTGGGAGACTTCAACACATCACTCTCTCCTACAGATAGATCAACCAGACAGAAGACCAATAAGGAAATTGAAAACCTAAACAATCTGATAAATGAATTAGATTTAACAGACATATACAGGACACTACATCCCAAATCACCAGAATACACATACTTTTCTAGTGCTCAGGGAACTTTCTCCAGAATAGATCATATGCTGGGACATAAAGCAAGCCTCAATAAATTTAAAAAGATTGAAATTATTCAAAGCACATTCTCTGACCACAATGGAATACAATTAGAAGTCAATAACCATCAGAGACTTAGAAAATTCACAAATACCTGGAGGTTAAACAACACACTCCTAAACAATCAGTGGGTTAAAGAAGAAATAGCAAGATAAATTGCTAAATATATACGGATGAATGAAAATGAGAACACAACATACCAAAACCTATGGGATGCAGCAAAAGCAGTGCTGAGGGGGAAATTTATAGCACTAAACGCATATATTAAAAAGGAAGAAAGAGCCAAAATCAAAGAACTAATGGATCAACTGAAGAAGCCAGAAAATGAACAGCAAACCAATCCTAAACCAAATAGAAGAAAAGAGATAACAAGGATTAAAGCAGAAATAAATGAAATAGAGAACAAAAAAACAATAGAGAGGATAAATATCACCAAAAGTTGGTTCTTTGAGAAGATCAACAAGATTGACAAGCCCCTAGCTAGACTGACAAAATCAAAAAGAGAGAAGACCCATATAAACAAAATAATGAATGAAAAAGGTGACATAACTGCAGATCCTGAAGAAATTAAAAAAATTATGAGAGGATACTATGAACAACTGTATGGCAACAAACTGGAGAATGTAGAGGAAATGGACAATTTCCTGGAAACATATGAACAACCTAGACTGACCAGAGAAGAAATAGAAGACCTCAACCAACCCATCACAAGCAAAGAGATCCAATCAGTGATCAAAAATCTTCCCACAAATAAATGCCCAGGGCCAAATGGCTTCACAGGGGAATTCTACCAAACTTTCCAGAAAGAACTGACACCAATCTTACTCAAACTCTTTCAAAACATTGAAGAAAATGGAACACTACCTAACTCATTTTATGAAGCTAACATCAATCTAATACCAAAACCAGGCAAAGATGCTACAAAAAAGGAAAACTACCGGCCAATCTCCCTAATGAATGTAGATGCAAAAATCCTCAACAAAATACTTGTAAATCGAATCCAAAGACACATTAAAAAAATCATACACCATGACCAAGTGGGGTTCATTCCAGGCATGCAAGGATGGTTCAACATAAGAAAATCAATCAATGTATTACAACACATTAAAAATTCGAAAGGGAAAAATCAAATGATCATCTCAATTGATGCTGAAAAAGCATTTGACAAAATCCAACATCCATTTTTGATAAAAACACTTCAAAAGGTAGGAATTGAAGGAAACTTCCTCAATATGATAAAGAGCATATATGAAAAACCCACAGCCAGCATAGTACTCAATGGTGACAGACTGAAAGCCTTCCCTCTAAGATCAGGAACAAGACAAGGATGCCCGCTGTCACCACTGTTATTCAACATTGTGCTGGAATTGCTAGCCAGGGCAATCCAGCAAGACAAAGAAATAAAAGGCATCCAAATTGGAAAAGAAGAAGTAAAACTGTCATTGTTTGCAGACGATATGATCTTATATCTAGAAAACCCTGAGAAATCGACGATACGGCTACTAGAGCTAATAAAGAAATTTAGCAAAGTAGCGGGATACAAGATTAATGCACATAAGTCAGTAATGTTTCTATATGCTAGAAATGAACAAACTGAAGAGACACTCAAGAAAAAGATACCATTTTCACTAGCAACTAAAAAAATCAAGTACCTAGGAATCAACTTAACCAAAGATGTAAAAGACCTATACAAAGAAAACTACATAACTCTACTAAAAGAAATAGAAGGGGACCTTAAAAGATGGAAAAATATTCCATGTTCATGGATAGGAAGGCTAAATGTCATTAAGATGTCAATTCTACCCAAACTCATCTACAGATTCAATGCAATCCCAATCAAAATTCCAACAACCTACTTTGCAGACTTGGAAAAGCTAGTTATCAAATTTATTTGGAAAGGGAAGATGCCTCGAATTGCTAAAGACACTCTAAAAAAGAAAAACGAAGTGGGAGGACTTACACTGCCTGACTTTGAAGCTTATTATAAAGCCACAGTTGCCAAAACAGCATGGTACTGGCACAAAGACAGACATATAGATCAATGGAATCGAATTGAGAATTCAGAGATAGACCCTCAGATCTATGGCCGAGTGATCTTTGATAAGGCCCCCAAAGTCACTGAACTGAGTCATAATGGTCTTTTCAACAAATGGGGCTGGGAGAGTTGGCTATCCATATCCAAAAGAATGAAAGAGGACCCCTACCTCACCCCCTACACAAAAATTAACTCAAAATGGATGAAAGATCTCAATATAAAAGAAAGTACCGTAAAACTCCTGGAAGATAATGTAGGAAAACATCTTCAAGACCTTGTATTAGGCGGCCACTTCCTAGACTTTACACCCAAAGCACAAGCAACAAAAGAAAAAAATAGATGAATGGGAACTCCTCAAGCTTAGAAGTTTCTGCATCTCAAAGGAATTTGTCAAAAAGGTAAAGAGTCAGCCAACTCAATGGGAAAAAATTTTTGGAAACCATGTATCTGACAAAAGACTGATATCTTGCATATATAAAGAAATCCTACAACTCAATGAGAATAGTACAGTCGGCCCAATTATAAAATGGGCAAAAGATATGAAAAGACAGTTCTCTGAAGAGGAAATACAAATGGCCAAGAAACACATGAAAAAATGTTCAGCTTCACTAGCTATTAGAGAGATGCAAATTAAGACCACAATGAGATACCATCTCACACCGATTAGAATGGCTGCCATTAAACAAACAGGAAACTGCAAATGCTGGAGGGGATGTGGAGAAATTGGAACTCTCATTCATTGTTGGTGGGACTGTATAATGGTTCAGCCACTCTGGACGTCAGTCTGGCAGTTCCTTAGAAAACTAGATATAGAGTTACCATTCGATCCAGCGATTGCACTTCTCGGTATATACCCGGAAGATAGGAAAGCAGTGACACGAACAGATATCTGCACGCCAATGTTCATAGCAGCATTATTCACAATTGCCAAGAGATGGAAACAACCCAAATGTCCTTCAACAGATGAGTGGATAAAGAAAATGTGGCATATACACACGATGGAATACTACGTGGCAGTAAGAAGGAACGATCTCGTGAAACATATGACAACATGGATGAACCTTGAAGACATAATGCTGAGCGAAATAAGCCAGGCACAAAAAGAGAAATATTATATGCTACCACTAATGTGAACTTTGAAAAATGTAAAACAAATGGTTTATAATGTAGAATGTAGGGGAACTAGCAATAGAGAGCAATTAAGGAAGGGGGAACAATAATCCAAGAAGAACAGATAAGCTATTTAACGTTCTGGGGATGCCCGGGAATGACTATGGTCTGTTAATTTCTGATGGATATAGTAGGAACAAGTTCACAGAAATGTTGCTATATTAGGTAACTTTCTTGGGGTAAAGTAGGAACATGTTGGAAGTTAAGCAGTTATCTTAGGTTAGTTGTCTTTTTTCTTACTCCCTTGTTATGGTCTCTTTGAAATGTTCTTTTATTGTATGTTTTTTTTTTTTTTTTTTTTTTTTCATACAGTTGATTTAAAAAAGAAAAAATGTTAAAAAAAAAAAAAAAAAACAAGGAAAAAAATATGTAGTGCCCCCTTGAGGAGCCCAGTGCAGGGGTATTGGCCTACCCCACCTCGATGGTTGCTAACATGACCACAGACATAGGGGACTGGTGGTTTGATGGGTTGAGCCCTCTACCGTAGGTTTTACCGTTGGGAAGACGGTTGCTGCAAAGGAGAGGATAGGCCTCCCTATAATTGTGCCTAAGAGCCTCCTCCCGAATGCCTCTTTGTTGCTCAGATGTGGCCCTCTCTCTCTGGCTAAGCCAACTTGAAAGGTGAAATCACTGCCCTCCCCACTACGTGGGATCAGACACCCAGGGGAGTGAATCTCCCTGGCAACGTGGAATATGACTCCCGGGAAGGAATGCAGACCTGGCATCGTGGGACGGAGAACATCTTCTTGACCAAAAGGGGGATGTGAAAGGAAATGAAATAAGCTTCAGTAGCCGAGAGATTCCAAAAGGAGCCGAGAGGTCACTCTGGTGGGCACTCTTATGCACACTTTAGACAACCCTTTTTAGGTTCTAAACAATTGGGGTAGCTGGTGGTGGATACCTGAAACTATCAAACTATAACCCAGAACCCATGAATCTCGAAGACAGTTGTATAAAAATGTAGCTTATGAGGGGTGACAATGGGATTGGGAAAGCCATAAGGACCACACTCCACTTTGTCTAGTTTATGGATGGATGAGTAGAAAAATAGGGGAAGGAAACAAACAAGCAAAGGTACCCAGTGTTCTTTTTTACTTCAATTGCTCTTTTTCACTTTAATTATTATTCTTGTTATTTTTGTGTGTGCTAATGAAGGTGTCAGGGATTGATTTAGGTGATGAATGTACAACTATGTAATGGTACTGTGAACAATCGAAAGTACGATTCGTTTTCTATGACTGCGTGGTATGTGAATATATCTCAATAAAATGAAGATTAAAAAAAAAAATGTATTTGCAGCCTGCTTCCCCCCTCCCCGCCGAGGAACTGGGGAAAAATGCAGAAATGTTGGACTTCCCCACCTTGGTTATTACTGATACTCTCATAAGCATTGGGGACTGCCAATTTAGTAGGCCAAGCCCTACATCTTGAGGCTTGCCCTTATGAAGCTTGTTACTGAAAAAGAGAGGCTAAACCTACTTATAATTGTGCCTAAGAGTCTCTGCCAGAGAACCTCTTTGTTGCTCAAATGTGGCCTCTCTCTCTCTCTGTCACTGTCTCTCTAAGCCCACTCGGCAAGTGAACTCACTACCCTCCCCACTATGTGGGACATGACTCCCAAGGGTATAAATCTCCTTGGCAACATGGGACATGACTCCCAGGGATGAGCCTGGATCTAGCATTGTGGGATTGAGAAAATCTTTTTGACCAAATGGGGGATGTGAAATGAAACAAAATAAAGTTTCAGTGGCTGAGAGATTTCAAATGAAGTCGAGAAGTCACTCTGGAGAGCATTCTTATGTGCTATATAGATATCCCTTTTTAGTTTTTAGTATATTGAAATAGCTAGGAGGAAATACTTAAAACTGTCCAACTGCAACCCAGTAGCCTTGATTCTTGAAGACAATTGCATAACTATGTAGCTTACTTACATGGTTTGACTGTGTGGTTGTGAAAACCTTGTGGCTCATACTCCCTTTATCCAGTGTATGGACAGATGAGTAGAAAAATGGGGACAAAAAAAAAAAATAGTGTGGGATGGGGGGATGGAATACTTTGGGTGTTCTTTTTTACTTTTATTTTATTTCGGGGGTAGTAAGGAAAATGTTAAAAAATTGATTGTGGTGATGATTGCACAGTTATCTGGTGGTACTGTGAAAAGTTGATTGTACACTGTGGATGATTGTATGGTATGTGAATACGTGAATATATCTCAATAAAACTGAATTAAAAATTAAAAAAAGAAACCATGTAAGAGTACATGCCAGCACTCTTCCAAGGAAGGAGGTGGGAAGTGGGAGGCCCCCAGCACTGTGGGGCAATCTGCTTTCATAGATTTTTGTTCCTTTTGTACTTTTTATTAACTATTTTACTACCCTCCTGTTCTTCCTCTTAGTTGATGCTTAAGTGGAGATGACTCACTCAGGCCAGATCAGTTGGCCCTACCCTTCTCCCTCCTTTGTGATGTTTGATCTTAGATGACTCACTCAGATGGAGTCCTTTGGCCCCCCAGATGCTGTTTTTTTGCTGTTCTCAGAGATATCTTTCTCCTTGTGGACTGACTGCTTTTTGGAGATCTCCCTTTGCTCAGCCAGCCAGCCACCACCTTTATTCTAACCCTGCCTCATGCTCACTAGATGCCAGTGGCACCCCTCAGTTGCAACAAACAAAAATGTCTCCAGACAGCACCAAATGTGGAAGGGGGGTGGGGCTCCTTCACTCCCCCTGCACACACACCCACACACCACCTCCAGTAAGAACCACTGATGTAGAGAAAGGGAAGAATTTTCTAGATGTTGGGGAAATTGAGTCCCAGAAACGAAGAGTGACCTTCTGATTGTTACTTGCTTATTAGTTTCATGCTGGTGAGTAAAATCTTTGTATTCTGATCCCTGTGTCAGTATGCATCACACTCTACCAAATGTACTTCTGGATAATTCTGGGAACTACCAGGGTGATGTCAGAGGCTTCCTAGGTACAGGAAAACTTCTTGCAATCCTGGTAGGGGTGTCTCACTGAAGAAGGAAGATCACAGGGTCAGGCTGAGACGGGAGTTATGGGATACTGTTACCTGCAAGGACACATTGCTGCTGTTTTGCAGTTGGGTTCAGCATCTGCTGAGGCTGCTTGTCATCCACCTTTACCAAATATTTATGATGAAGCTGGGAAACTCAATCTTTGGGAATGCATCTTGGATTCCATAGTGATAGACAAGTAGGATTTATTTTATAGAAATTCCTTTGAAGTCAGTTTTTGCTAGAAATCATCTGTTTTGTATAAAGCACAGGAACAGAATATTGGCATTTCAGTTTACAGTTTTGTTCGAAAGGGGCTCTCTGCTTATTTCTCCTAACCCAGTTTGCTAAGCAGTGCCCTGGAAAGTTGGGTGGTAATAAATTTAGTTTACCACTAGAAAGAAGGATTTGGGGCAATGCAAGAAAGCCGATCTTTGGAGCCAGATCAATCAGGTTTTAGCTCTTAACTAACTCTGAGAATTTGGGTAAGGCACATAACCTCTTTGGACCTTATTTTTTATCATCTGTAAAATGGGGAGAATAATTCATAGCTCCAAGTCATGAATATTAAGTGAGGAAAGGGTATGCAAAACACCTAGCTTGGTAATCTGCCACCTAACACTCAGAAATGTTTTTTTCCTTCTTAAGAAAGGAAAAAGGCATGTAGATCTCTCAGGCCCTTAGTTCTTTATTTGTACAACCATAAAATGGTTGCACTGGGTATACAGAAATATTGACTTGTGAAAAAATGATGGTAAAGTATTTCATATATTTGCCAATTGTTGATTATACCCTGCTTGCTAAAACAGAGCCTAGAGTTGTTCTTCACAAATGCAGTATGTTTTTTAGGATTAACTAGGTTCTTTTATCTCTTCCTTGTGATGTGTTGGATCTCTGTTAGAATTTGATTTTCACAGAGATGACTGTATGTTTATACTGTAGTTTTTGTGTGTGAAAGGTTGTAGAATGCCTTAGTCTCAGACTAGAAATGAAAGAACTATGTTAGTATAGCATTGAAATTTCTTCTGTCCTTTCACTCTGCCTTATTACTGGCTGATGGAAGAAGGGTTAAGAAGTCAGATTTCAGGAGAATGAACCTAAGTCTGCCTTGGGTCTGCGAGCAGGTTTTCTGGTTTCTGTGGAAATCAGTTGGAGCCTTGGAGCCCAGAGTAAGTGTGTGTGGAGCCCAACAGTTGGCAAGGCTGCAACAGCTTAAAGGAGGACTTTGCTGCTTAATGTGGGAAGAATAGGAGGAGGAGGTAGTGGCTGTTTGAAGAGTGCAAAGGCAGGACTGGTGAATAACATGAAAGTAGAGAGGAGGAAGTTTTAGATTATTCCCTGAAGGCTTTGGAAACAGGTGTTTTTTGTTTTTGTTTGTTTCCTTAAATTGAATATTTAATCTCAAACAGATATGCAGAGGAGCCTTTCAGAGGAGTGTGAAAAGCAACCCCCTTGCTCTGGGGCTGTGATGACCAGCTCTCCTGCACAAAGCAGTTGATATTTGGAAAGTGGGAAATTGGAATAGTAAAGGAATTACTGATAAGGGAGACAATGGGGAGAATTTTGAGCATTTGTGCTTATTCTTCCATGTGTCACAATCCAGGTGGTAGTGTGTCATGCTGTGACAGGGTTCTGCTGCACTTCCCCAACCTTTTAGGGCTATTTGAGAACACAGTAAGCTAACCATTAAAAAGTATTCTTTAAAAAAAAAAAAAATCACTGTACAGATATTCAGTAGTCTTGTTTTAGGATCAAAAGATTTTTTATGTTTTGTCAGATGGGAGTAGGGAAAGGAGTGATAACTAATGTACTTTTCAGAACTGCAAAGAACTTTTAGGCCATAGAGTCAGTTTAAGTTGGGTGAAATGAACTCTGAAAAGTGATATGCTGTAGGAAACTGAACTGTGAACCAGCCATACCTGTCATACAGCTGTCTTCATCAAAGGTACTCAGTGAAGGACTCAGTTTGGAGAGTCAGAAGCCTGCATCTGGGTAGTCATTCTCAAACCCAGTTCCTCAAAATACTAACAGTGTAGGTGCTGCTAAGGTGACTGTGGGAATACAGAGATAAAACAAAGATGCTGAAACCCCAGAAATTTATTTTTTTTTTAAGGATTTAATTGTTTTTAATTCAGTTTTATTGAGATATATTCACATACCATACAGTCATCCATGATGTACAATCAGCTGTTCACAGTACCATCTATAGTTGTGCATTCATCACCCCAATCTATTTTTGAACGTTTTCCTTACACCAGAAAGAATCAGAATGAGAATAAAAAATGAAAGTAAAGAAGAATACCCAAATCATCCCCTACATTCCACCCTATTTTTCATTTAGTTTTTGTCCCCATTTTTCTACTCATCTATCCATACACTAGATAAAGAGAGTGCGATCCATAAGGTTTTCACAATCACACTGTCACCCCTTGTAATCTACATTGTTATACAATTGTTTTCAAGAGTCAAGGCTACTGGGTTGGAGTTTGATACTTTCAGGTATTTACTTCTAGCTATTCCAGTACATTAAAACCTAAAAAGTCTTATCTATATAGTGTGTAAGAATGTCCACCAGAGTGACCTCTCAACTCCATTTGAAATGTCTCAGCCACTGAAGCTTTATTTTGTTTCATTTTGCATCCCCCTTTTGGTCAAGAAGATGTTCTCAGTCCCACGATGCTGGGTCCAGATTTATCCCTGGGAGTCATATCCTGCATTGCCAGGGAGATTTACACCCCTGGGAGTCAGGTCCCACATGGGGGGAGGGCAGTGAGATCACCTGCCAAAGTGGCTTAGTTAGAGAGAGAAGACCACGTCTGAACAACAAAGAGGCACTCAGGGGGAGACTCTTAGCCACAATTATAAGCAGGTTTAGCCTCTTCTTTGCAGTAACAAGCTTCATAGGGGTAAGCCCCAAGATGGAGGGCTCAGCATATCAAGCTTTCAGTCCCCAATGTTTTTGAGAACATCAGCAACAATCCAGGTGAGGAAGTCCAACACCTCCACATCCTCTCCCAGCTCCTCAGGGGGGACCTGCATATATATTTTTATTCTGTGTCCATATTACTTTGGGATGTGTTACTATTTCACTCTAACCTATACAGACCTACCATATCTCACTTCCTTTTCGAAGTTCCATGTAATTGTGGTCTTTGAACAAACTGACTTTACAAGTTTTATTGTTTAGAAAATATGGATCCTACACCAAATAAACATCTCTTCCCTTGGTCTCAAATGGAAGTTGAATTTTTAACACACAGTCAGTTTCAACCTTTACCCTTTGGCCTGACTTGCCCTAGTCTTAACCAGATCTGCTTCATTCATATCTCTAATTGAGGCCTGGGCTCTTTTTCAGCTTTTTTTTTTTTTTAACAGTTGCTGTATGCATTAATACTGACATATTTTTGCCATTACAATGATGCAGGTTAATTTAAAAAAAAAAAAAAAATAGCTTGTATCAGTCCTTCTGGCGAGGTTCTCCGGAGTCTATGTACAATAAAGGAAAACTGTTCACAGGTTGGTGAAAGGAAAAGAATGTGCCTTTTTCATCAACAATTACTCCTGGTTCCAGGACTATCCCCACTGGGATGTATGGCACGTTCCAAAAGTGAGTGAGGCTGTACACCAGGTTTTGCTTGGGGAAAACACCTGAACGCTTAGGATTTGCACACTCTCTTTTTGCCTTACTTTAGACTTCCTAGAAAAGAACTTTCTGGATTAATGTGTCAGTTTGAAATTGCAGTTCATTGCTAGAGGCTGGAAATAACAATGGTTTAAATAAAATAGATCATATACAGATTTATTTCTCTCTTACATAAAACAATTTCAGAGGTCAGGAGCCCAGGCTCCATCTGTTATTCTATACCATCTTCCTCATCACAGGACTAGAGATGTTTGTGTGTATGCTTGTTGATGTACCCTAAAGCACCATATAAAAGTACCTGGCTTCCATATTCAAGATTGCCTCATTCTCTCAGCTGGCTACAAGAGCTCCAGTTATTTTCTAAATTCTATGCAGCAGGAAAGCAAAAGAGGGAGGTGGGGGGGAGGAGAAGTGGGCATGTCCCCTTGGAAATTCCAAATATCAGTTCCACTTAAATCTCTGACCTGAATTTAGTCACATAGTCACACCTTCCATTAAGGGAAGCTGTAGTTGTTTTTTTGTGTGTGTTTGTTTTAAGCTGGGCATATTACCTCTCCAAATAAAACGGGTTCTTTTACTAAGAAATAAGAAGAGAATATAGGTATTGGATAGGCAACTGGCAGTCTCAGCCATAGCCAGATTGCTGCCACTTTGTATGGAACATCCCTCATGAGCAGAGTTTGGCCAGGCTTTCTCAGAGGTCCTGAAGTCACTAATGCCTTGCTCCCCAGAGCCAGCACTCCCAATCGACACTACTGCCACTGGAATGATGGGGTGGTTTCATTGACAGGACATTATAGGAACCATCAAAAACAAAATAGAAAACTACAGATGGGAGTCACTTCCCACAGAATTGCTTGTGTATGCATGTGGCAGACACTTACAGCGTCATGGATCTCTCCATCCCATCTGGGAAGTGGGCCTTCCCCATATGTGAACAGCTGACCTAGGAAACTTCATGCTTCTGCTCAAGCCCTGAGAGGAAATGTTAAGATGCCAACATTCTGATCTTTTTACTCTGAGCCCTTGGGGAATAGTAACAATAGCAGAAGGAAGCATTTCTTGAGCATATCTATCCCCTTCTTGCTCCCAGCACATTTTCCCACAGGTACAGAGATGTAAATTAGTTAAGATAGCACTTAAACACCTTTTAATCCATAGTGCTGCTGGAACATTCATAGAGGAGGGAAAGGAATCCTATGGGGACAGTGAAAATAAGTGAGTCAACCAAAGGCAACATCTAATCTTTTAGGTGTTGGCCTTTGTACCTAGTAGGTGCTTAGACAGTGTTTGTGGAATCTCATCTCAACTGAAAAATGAGAATAGTGAGGTGATTTTGACCGTATTTCAGGTTAAATGGATTTCAGTGGGCCTATGTCAATGGAGAATGCATTCAAATTTTCAAATAATGACATATAAAACTATTTTTTGGAAAAACAGCCTTTGGGAATCTCATTTATATTCCAAGTTCACATCACTCTCACTTTTTTCTTACCTCCTTCACCCGAACAAAATTTTATTAAGATTTTCAAACAAACAAATTTGAAAGAACTGTACCTACCACCTAGATTCTATAATTAACATTTCATCTCTCTATCTTCCATCTTATTTTTTGATGCATGAAAGTTGGAGACATCCATATCCTTCACCCTTGAATACTTCAGCATGCATGCCATTAACTTAGAATTCAGTATTCATTTCTGTTTTTTTAGATAAAATTACAAAAATTGAAATGCACAAATCTTGAGTGTACCATTTAATGAAATTTAACAAATACATACTCTAACAAGATAAGGAACGTTACTCCCACTCCAGAAAGTTCCCTCATGCCCTTTCCTAGTCAGATCCTTCCCTGCGCCTCACAAAGGTAACCACTGTTCTAATTTTTTTCACCATAGATTTAGGTTAGCCTGATCTCAAACCTCCTATCAGTGGACTCATATAATATGTACTCTTTTTGGGTAAGGCTTCTTTCACTGAGCATACTGCTTCTGAGATTCATCCATGTTGTATGCATCAGTGGATATTGTTCCTTTTTCCTGCTGGATCATACTCCATTATGTGATATACCACAACTTATTTTTCCATTTTTCCTGTTGGAAGCCTCTTTCAAATTTTTAGCTGTTTTGAATAGAACTACTATGAACATTGTGGTACAAGTCTTTTTTGCTGTCATATGTTTTCATTATCTCTTGAATAAATGCCTAGGAGTAGAATTGCTGGGTCATTGGATAGTTATTCATATCTTTTTTTGATAACTAGAATCTTAGGTGTGTATTGCAAGAGGACCTTATAAATCATCTAGGCCAACTCTCTCATTTTACAGACGAGGATTGAGGCCCAGAGAGTAGGTGGGGAAAAGGCCTGTTCAGTCACGTAGATGATTTTTCTCAAAGTCTGGACTAAAACCTAAGTCTTCTAACTCTAGTCTAGCGTGCTTATGTGAAACTTCTCTCCTTCCCCTTAGAAAGGGGAAGGAAATGGGGCTTCTTTATCTGAAAAATCAACTGTTTCAGTTTTTTCTCAGGGAGAATCAACTATTAGATATACCTGAATGCAATTTATTCTGTTTGTTATATATGTTTCTGTCATAATCTGGCCCTATGTCTCCTCCAATGTATTCTCTGTACATCATCCAGGATGGTTTTTCTGGAATACAAATCTGATCATTTTCTACCGTCTATTCTATAGGTCCTATAGGATAAAGTCCGGACTCTTTAGGAATAGTATACAGGTTCTTGCTTACTTTTCTTGCCTTATCTTCCATCCATTGCCCGCCTCCAGCCCCTGGCAACCTCTCCTATGCTGTGCTCCATCTTATTTCCATATCGTTAACCTCTTGTATTTAGTCTGGAACACCCTTCCCCATTTTCTCTCTGATAAATTCCTACTATTGTTCAGGATTTGGCTTATCTTGATCCTCTCAGAGAGTCAGTTATTCTTTTTTTCACTATTCTCATAGTCCCTTTCTATGTGTGTGTGTGTGTGTGTGTGTATACACACACACACACACACACACACACCTCTTGTAGCTAACTGTTACCGTGGTGTTGTGTTATGATGCCAGATTCAACGTTAGTTGAACTCCTGGCACAAGACAGACACGGAAGGTACAAAGAGGAATAGAGAAGGGCCCTGCCTTTGAGGAGTTTACCATCTGTTAGGGAGATTCCAAGAGCAGAGTAGTTTCAGTATAACATGGTAGGTACTCATGCGCAGCAGTGTATGAGAGCTCACCTCCCTACGTCTTTCCAGGCATGAAATACTTAAATATTTTGAAAGCGTCATCAAATGAAACTATCTCATTGTTTTATTTGTGTGACTAGTGAGGTTGAATTTTTTTTTTTTTAATCTGCTTTTTGGGTAATTTTTAACTCTTGAAGAAAATGATCAAATATTATTATAATGGAACTAGCTACGTTATTTCCTAGCTCTGAGACCCTGAGGATTAGGGGAACAGGAGGGGCAAGTTTCTTTTGCTAACCCAGTCTCTAGTTCCTTATCTGTAAAATGGGGAGAATAATAAAATTTAATTTCATTGGGTTGTTGTGAGAATTAAATGAGGTGATATATGCAGAACACACAGTAGGTACATAGTAGGTTCTCAGTAAATGTTACCTTTTAGTCACAGTCTCTAACCCAGTGCCTGCCATATATTCAGTATTTGGTAAATGCTTGTGAAGATTAAGAAGGTATGTATTTTGTGTATGTGTTAAAAGGGTTCTTTATAAAGACACATAGATCTATCTATCTTGAGAAGAATGTTTGATTTGACTTGCTTCAATATTCAGCTGGAGTGGCTGAGCACACATGCATGACTCTTCTTGGGTTGCCACATCTCCTGCTAGGCAGATGTCCATTATAATGAAATGCAAAAGGGGAAAAAAATAATAATAAAGGCAGAGGAGTATAATGTTATGGCTTGATTTGACACGGCCTCCTGCTACTTCAGCTGCCAGTGCCAGGCCTGGAACAGATTAATCTGTATTCCAATACACCACTGCTGAAGTCAAGATTGATCTAATTAGGGTGTTTTAAACATCCTGTTTGCATCTAGAATCTTACCAGAAACCAGGATGTCTATCCATCTGGGGGAGCTGGGGGAGGGGGCAGCAGTAGGTGGGCAATGAGGTTTGTCAGTAAAACAGAAATAGTTTTAATTTGAGAAGTGAAAGAAGAACACTTCTCTATGATTTCCTTAAAACAAAAGAGCTAATGGCCTTGGATGGTCTGTGGAAACAAAGGCAGCTCGGCAGCATGGCCTTGAATTTTAAAGCTCCTGCAAGATCTTGCGAAGACACAGGCCTGATTGTTGAAGTACAAGGACAGTTTCCATCCTAGACTAGAATTCTGGCTGACCCATGTGTGTTTGTCTTAACCATTTGGGCTCCTGGAAGGCACGTGCAGGCTCTGAAGCTGGTGAGTTCATTCTCCAAGTAGCCAGGCTGGGCCAGTATTTACATGCCAGTTCAAATACCACTTACCTATCAATCTTCCCAAATCCCCTAGCTGGGAGAGTCTGTGCTCTATCAGTTCCCTATCCTCTTGTCATGTAATTTTAGACCACAAGCATCTGGAGGGCAGGATCAGTGTCTGATTGGTTCTGTCCCCAAACACTGTATCTTATACATTGTAGGATTCCTGTACCTATTTTATAAATAAATGAATGAATCAGTGTCGATTCCTTTGCTAGTGATCCCATGGTCTTCTCCTATGGCCAAGTTCTGCTTACTAGTGCCTCTTTTTCCTTTCTGGTGAATGTAATCTTCCCCTGCCGTGCAGGACTAAAACATCAACAGAAATGGCAAGAAAGGCATCTCTGAAATTTGGAGGCACAATTCTTGGCATGGAAGGATGAATAAGTCATGTTTAGGAATTATTAACCTCCTCACCTTCTCTCTGCTCCCCATCTCCACTTGGGAGGCTGGTTGATACAGACTTTTATTTATCCCTGACTTTAGGAATATGGTCTTGGTCTGTGATTTTTTTCTTAAGAGTGAGGGTGAGAAAAGCTAGTCCATCCCATTCTTTTTACAAAATGGCGCACGCTCCAAGAGGCTGGTTGGAGTAACTGCCGCAGTCTGGTTGTGCTGTTCAAGGGTTCGTAGCCACGGAGCCACCCCTAAGAGATGAGAATGCTCTGAAACTCCATGGAAGATGTTAAGTTCATGTATATATTTTGGGAGAGATAGCATGCATAAGGGTTCATCAGATTCTCAAAGTTGTTTGTCATGATTTAAAGAGGGAAAAAAAAGGTAAATTGCAGGTCTAAACTCCGGTGGCCCACAAAGATGCTTTTGTCCTAACGCAGATCACATCACTTCTCAGGGCTGTTTCTGTACTCAGAACCAGAGAGTAGTTGGACCAAAAGATTTCTATTTTTCCTTCCAGCTCTAAAAATTAAAAAAAAAAACAACTAACTGTCCGTGAAAAATCACACCTTAGCCTGCTTGCATGCACCCAGGGGGCTAACCCATTGCTAATCATCCAGGAGAAGCCTTGAAAAGAGTTTGAGCTGGGGGAAGGCTGGGCCAGAGCCACCCCTCCAGGCAATTTCAGTAATTAGTGTCTGAGGCAGCCAGTTATCTGACTGTTGAGAAGGGCACCCAGCAGGCAGGGACCCATACTGGCACAATTTCAATACTGGCTGACTCTCTGACATTCCACCAAGATACCTACCTGCCTACCTACTGATTTGAAAATACAGATTTGCCTTGCCTTCCCCTCTTTGGGGCCTTGTGGCTTCCTCTAGAGTGTGTGTGTCTGTGTCTGTGTCTCGGTGTGTTCTGTTCTTCCTGGGCCTTGCCTTAGAAGTTGCTCTGTGCAGGAGGAGCCACCACATCCACCCCATCCGCATTGACAGCTCTATAGCCATTCTTCACCTCCATTTTATCCTGTCGAAATGACAGAGCAGCTGAGTGGCATTGGCCAGCAGATAAACCTGTTATCTCCCCTCCTCTCTGTGCCAGCAGCTCTCCCATCTCCTTGGTGCGTGAAAAATTAACACCACCTTGGGCTGAAATCTGTTCCTAGGGAAGCTACATTTATTAGTAGCTAATGAAACTGTGTGCATGTTTGTGTAAACCTTGGGGTGGCTGAGGTGGTTTTCTGTCTGGCAGGCATCAGTGACCTATGGCAGGCCACAACCTCCAGATAGAGAGATGGAAGGAACATAGGCAGCTTCTTGTCTCCTGAAATAGACAGCCTATTCTTTACTTAACACCCCAAACAAACAGGGAAATGTCATTTGTTCTTAATATACGACTACAGTTGATCAAGGTATCTCCTGCTTCAGGCTAGTATAAGCTGTGAACATGCTTGCTAATATGGTCTAGTGGCAATAAAAGGATGATTCTTCTGCATTTCCTCTTCGGAAAATTACAGCCCCTGATACCCTCTCTCTGTGCCACCAATACCCCCTGTACCAACAACCCCACCTCACCCCCACCCCTTTTGAGGTATGTAAGGAACATTGTCTTGCAACTCTTTCTCATCTGTCTTTATCAGCAAGATTAAAAGGGAAATTGTTGAGAACCTCTGGTTCAGTATTTGTGGAGCTGCCTCAAACCCAAAATTTTAACTTCTTTATTTGGATTCTGGTAGAAAACTCTTCTGGAAAGTGTAGTTCAGTAAAGAGAGGAGGGATTGTTTTTCATGTCTCACTCCACGTAGCTTTTTGCTTCATTTTACTCTCATTAAAACTGTTAACTTAAAAGAAGAAGAAAAAAAAACACCACAAATAACCAAACCATATTTACATAGTTCCTGTGTTTTGGACACAGTGAGCCCCACATGAAACGCATTTTCAGGCCTTGCATGGTTTAGTTTCTGGTCTCTTTTAATCTTCCTTCTTGGGCAGCTTTGATGATTTTCTTTATTGATATCTGACTTTAAATATGAAGCATATTTACTTATATTTTTATATATGGGAAGCATGTAACATAGTAGAAAAAGCTTATACTTTGTAGTCAGAAAATTTGGGTTCAAATCTAAGCTCCCACCGTATACTCAAGGATCTGACCTTGAGTAAGTTAATTAACCCCTCTGGGCCTTAGATTCCATGTTGATAAAATGTTGATGAACATCTCATTTTTCACCTATCAAGTTGTCACAGTTTTTTGTTTGTTTGTTTGTTTGTTTTTTAATTAAATTCAGTTTTGTTGAGATATATTCACATACCATACAATCATCCATGGTGTATAATCAACTGTTCACAGTACCATCATATAGTTATGCATTCATCACCCCAATCTATTTTTGAACATTTTCCTTACACCAGAAAGAATCAAAATCAGAATTAAAAAATAAAAGTAAAAAAGAACACCCAAATCATCCCCCCCACCCTATTTTTCATTTAATTTTTGTCTCCATTTTTCTATGCATCCATCCATACACTGGATGAAGGGAGTGTGATCCACAAGGTTTTCACCCATTGTAAGCTACATTGTTATACAAGCATCTTCAAGAGTCCAGACTACTAGGTTGGAGTTTGATAGTTTCAGGTATTTACTTTTAGTTATTCCAATACACTAAATCCAAAAAGGGTTATCTATATAGTGCGTAAGAATGTCCACCAGAGTGACCTCTCGACTCCATTTGAAATCTCTCAGCCAGTGAAGCTTTATTTCGTTTCATTTCACATCCCCCTTTTGGTCAAGAAGATGTTCTCAATTCCATGATGCTGGGTCCAGATTCATCCCCAGGAGTCATATCCTGCATTGCCAGGGAGATTTACACCCCTGGGAGTCAGGTCCCATGTTAGGGGGGGAGAGCAGTGAGTTCACCTGGCTTACCTAGAGAGAGAGGACCACTTCTGAGCAACAAAGAGGTACTCAGGTCTCCCTGGGAGACTCTTAGGCATAATTATAAGCAGGTTTAGCCTCTCCTTTGCAGTAACAAGCTTCATAACGAGGGCTCGGCACACCAACCATCAGTCCTCAATGTTTGTGAGAACATCAGCAGTAATCCAGGTAAGGAAGTCCAACACTTTTGCATTTTCCCCCAGCTCCTCAGGGGGGCCCTGCATACATATTTTTATTCTGTGCCCAAATTACTTTGGGATGTGTCGCTATTTCACTCAAAGCTATACAAACCTACCATATCTCACTTCCTATTCAAAGTTCCATGTAATTGTGGTGTTTGAACAAACCGACTGTAGAAGTTATATTGTTTAGAAAATATAGATCCTGCACCAAAGAAACATCTCTTTCCTTGGTCTCAAAGGGAAGTTGAAGTTTTAAAACACATTCTGTTTTGACCTTTACCCTTTGGCCCGATTTGCCCTGGTCTTAACCAGATCTGCTTCATTCATATCTCTACTTGAAGTCGGGGCTCTTTTTAACAGTTGCTGTATGTGCTAATACTAACATTCATATTTGCCTAGCTCTAGCTCTGAGTTTCAGGTGTCACACAGATACCCAGTGTTCCAGAGACCAATCAGGTTACACACCAAGGGATCAACATCTCACAGTTTAGAGATAGCCATTACAATTCAGGAATAGATATGACTGCTGTGAGAGCTTACAATCTAGGGACCACTGCAATAATCATTCCCCTGATAGACTGTGCTCTAAGATTCAATTCTGAGTTTACACATTGTAGTTAGTCCATATTGGTGAGGCATTATAGTGTTTGCCTTTGTTTCTGGCGTACTTTACTCAAAATTCTGTCTACAGGATCCTTTCACCTCGTTGCTTATCTCGCAGCTTCACTCCTCATAGTTCTCAATATTCCATTGAGTCACGGTTTTTGAAGTTGGATAATGTCTAATTGTTTCCTCAACAGTGAAAGTATGGGGAGATAGATAATCATATTTATTGAGAATGGAAGTGTAATTGGTACAACCTTTTTGGAAAACAATTTGTCAGTATCTGTCAATATTTTTAATGTAAATATCTTTTTTTAAACTTTGTATTTGAAATACTTTCAAACTTACAGGACAGTTATAAAAATAATACAAACCCCATGCATGGAACTCCAACTTTCCTTTACTCCTCCCAGATATCAGATCCACTAAATTTTAACATTTTGCTATGTTTGTCATATTCTATTTATCCGTCTGTCTCCCAGTCTGTCTGCCTGTCTGTCTGTCTATTCATCAATCCATTTTTTGAACACTGAGTGTTGGTTGTATACATCATGTTCCTTGAACAGTTTATACTGCCATATGCATTTCCTAAGAACAAAGCTATTTACTTATTAACCATCTTAAGTGCAGTTATCCAGTTCAAGAAATTTAACACTGATATAAAGCTTACAGCCCATAATCTAATTTTTTAATATGTCCAAATAATGTCCTTTTAAGCCTTCTCCCTTGTTAGATCCCATCAAGGATCATGTAATGCATTTAATTGTCATTGTCTCTTCAGTTGCTCTTTCTTTCTTTTTTTAATGTGGTAACAAATATACAATATAAAATTTTCCGTCTCAGTCCTCCCAACCCCAGGCTTACCATTGAGTGGAATTAATCACATTCACAATGTTGCTTATGTAAATTATCTTTTGACCCAGCAATTTCCCTACTAGGAATTTGCTATAAGAATAGGCATGCAAAAGGTGCCAGAATGAGCATGGATGTTCATTTTTGTTTCTAATTGCAAATAAGGAACCAGAAACAACCTAAATATTCATGAATGGGGCACTGGTTAAAATTACAGTAAATAAGTTCAGTGGAGATCTAGAGAGCCATTTAAAAAATGAGGAGTGTGCTGATGTGGAAAGATACATTAGGAGATGGAGATACGTATATATGCCAGCAGCCCTACCCCCCAACTCTGCTGAAAATATGCACAAGAAAGTTGGTTTTTCTTAGGAGAGAAGACTGGGGTAGTGGGAGGCGTATAGGAGAAGAAGATGTATTAATAGGTCTTCAGTAACTATTTGTTGAGTACATTTTATGCCTTTTTTTATAGTTTGATTTTTACCATATGCATCCATTACTTTTATTTCTAAATCCATTGGTGGGGGGTGGAGGAGATCAACAATAAGGCATAAATGGAATGGCTTCCTGTAGTAGAACATAAACTCATCTTGGAGCTTCCTAATAGCCAAGGCAAAGAGGGAACCCTGATATGGAAGCATAACAAATTTCATCGGTAAACAGAAATATTTTCCTGATCTTGCTCTCTAAAAGGAATGTAGCTGGGGAGATTGGTCTAAACTCAGATCTGATCTTGTCTTTCCCCAGCTTAAAATTTATTGGTGGATCCTTAGCGCTCTCCTTTAATGGTCTACCTGACTGGTCTCTTTCCTGCGGGTATATGACACTGTATCCAAAACTGGCTTTTGCATATGTTGTTCCTTCTATCTAGAAGGTTCTTTCCTCTTCTCTGTCTAGTTGTTGCCAATAGCTGTTGTTTTTGTTTTTTAAGATTTTCAGTTGTTTGTTACCTCCAGTGGAAATCCTTCTAGTTCAGGTGTACCTCGTCTGTGTTCCCTAAGGCCCCCTATGCCTACCTACCTCAGTAATGTAACTTATACACTGTAATTATTGTTTTGTTTTTCCTCTAAATAAGGAGCTCATTAAGGTTAGGGATACTGTGTTGTTTGTTTTAGGAGTCTGAGTACCCTGTACTTGCCAGGCACAGAAATAAGTGCTCAGTAAATGAATGGATGGGTGAATAATCTGAGGTTTGAGTTCTGCCTCTTCCACCATGTAGCTGTGTAGACAAGTCACTTCTCTCTGGGTCTCAGTTTTCCATCTATTTAATGAGAGACTTGCTCAGATAATCTACGAGAACTCTCTGGCTCTGATTTTTTTTCCTCTTCCTCTGTGGTTGTCAGATTGTTATATATATACCTGGAGGTTTCTACTAGCTGCCATGCTGAGTAATTTCAGAGTTTCAGAACTGAGCTTGTTAGAATTCTGTGCATTTATTATGGTCTGTCCCACATCTGTTCACTAGTTGAAAAAGAGCCATATCCAACTTGCTTGGCCTAAGATTGAAAGATTGAAGAACTGATTATATCCTAGCTCTTCCTTCCTCTAATCTTCTTTCCCTGACATGTACCACCAAAGACATCCCTTGTCCTACTTTCTCACCCTGAGTTGAGCTGTCTTGTTTCATTTTTTCCTTAACATGGGTTCATGATTTTTTTTTCCTTCATCTACTGATTAGAGATATTTTATTGAAACTGATGGCTCCCTAGAAAAAAGCCATCCACCTACACCAAAGTGCAAAAAAAAAAAAAAAAGAAAAAGAAAAAATCTTTAAGGACCTTTTGTAACTGGACAATTTGAGCATTTTAGCAATGCAAAGATGATAGCACTGAGAACTTGGGATAGGCACTTTATACAAAGGGGTGAATGCTATTTAAAAGCATTTGAAAAATATCCAGGGTTGAAGAGTGCTTGGTTTTCCCACCCCTACGACCATCATCACAGAAAACTCATATTGAGAGCCTGCTTTCTTCCCATTCATTCAGCAAGTATTTACTAAGCATCGACTGTGTAGTAAGCATTGTTCTGAACTGGGGATATAGCAGTGAACGAAACAGACCAAAATCCCTGCCTTCGTGGAGCTTGTATTCTAATTGAAGGGAGATAGTGAAGCAAATAAATTAGTAAATTATATAATAGTTTAGAAGGTAATATGTGCTAAAAAGAAAAACAAAGCAGATAAGAGAGAATAGGCCATTTTAAAATAGGTTGATCAAGGAAAAGCCTCACTGAGAAGATGACAGTTGAATAAAACTAGACCTGAAGAGTAAGCCATGCAGATATCTGGTGAAAAGCATTTCAAGTGGAATAAACAGCAGGTGCAGAAGCCCTGAGACAGACACATGCCTGATAATAGAAGCATTTAGTCTGAGTGAGTTGGAGAGCCACTGGAGAGTTTTAAACAGAGGAATGCCAAGATCTGACTTAGGATCATTCTGGCTGCCCTGTGGAGACCTTGTGGGAGGGACAAAGGTGGAGGCAGAGACCCCAAGTAGGATATTGGATATTCCAGGAAAGAGATGGTAGTGTGGACCAGAATAATAGTAGTGGAGGTAGTAATAAGAAGATTGGTTTCTGGATGTAATTTAAAGTTAAGCTATTGAGGTTTCCTATAGAACATGTTAGAAGAGAATCGATCTTTCATTCTTTTAAGCTTGAAAAATTGAAGAACCCAGTTGCCATTAACTAGGTGGAAAAGACTGGGGGGAACAGGTTTGGGAAGAAGATCAGGAGTTTGGTTTTGAGCACATTAGGTTTAAAGTACCTGTTGGACAACCAAGTAGAGCAGGTAGACAGGATCAACCTATAAATAGAAATTTGGGAGTCATCAGCATGTAAATAGTTTTAAAGGTGCATGGGACTATGTGAGATCACCAGAGAAGAGGCTCTAGATAGAAAGCAGAAGTTGTTCAAGGACTAAGTGACTCCAGCATTAAGAGATTTGAGGAATGAGGAGTTGGGAAATGCTTATAATCGTGAAGAAAAAAAAAAGTATATCTGTGGTATAGTCAGAGAAGTAAAAATGCTTACTTGAGGCTTTCCTTAATATTTAAGTGACTTTTAGGGAACTTAAGATAACTTTGATGTATGAAGTTGTTCTTCAGTCGATTTTCAGATATCCACACTCTGAGCATTTTATTTCAAAATAAACTTTGCTCTGCTGTTTCTCCATGGGTAGAATTCTCCCACCTCCTTTTCAATGTCATTATTCTTGAATTTTTAATATATTTTTTAAGAAAAGCATCTCTTTACAGTTGAAGGCTGTAGCATACCTTTCAATTACCATCTTCTTCCCAGGGTAGAAGAATAGCGTTTCTTAATAAAAGTCCTGGGTTATGTGAACTCAATAAAAATTATTATCACCATTTTGAAGTACTTACAGTCCAGCTGCCTTTAAATTTGAAGTGGTAATTTTAGCTGTACCAGAATGTAAGTGATAGGACTGGGACCTGGTCATATTTCTTTATTTAATTCTAGGTTATTTGTTTGGGTCAGTTATAAGGCAACTGAAGAATTTCCTTGGAATATGTCTTATTTGTTTATTTGCCCATCTCATGGTTGATATTCATATTCTATTCATAGGTAATTTCTGTAAATGGGGGATTTGTTTGAAGTTCAGTTGTGTACAATAAAAATCAATTAATTCCAGGAAGAATAAAAACTCTAGTTAGTTTTGATTCACTTGCTCAAGTTGTCCTTGAGAGTATTATCCCTTTTGAATATGTTTCTTATGCAGCATGTGAAGATCAGTTCGGTTTTCCAATGATGCAATTTGGATTCTTGTCTTATTAATCAATAGCAGCAGTCAGAGAAAGTCTACTTATTCCTCCTTCAATAGAACTAGACCAGGCTTGAAGAGAGGTTATAATTACTGCTCTGATCTCAGCATGTTCTCTTTTCTCTTTCCCAACCCAGAGCATGTCTGTTCGATCCTGGCTTCCCTCCTGCGGAACCTGAGAGGGCAGCAGCGGACCCGGCTTCTGAATAAATTCACTGAAAATGACAGTGAGAAGGTGAGTGCTTGTTGGACTATAAGGATGGGACCAGACTGGGCTGGAGGGATGGGGGGTGGGTAGAAGGGCTCTTTACCTGATGAGATCTGAGAGGGGTGCTGGGTTAGTGTTCCTATTCTTAACACATTCAACACATCTGTACCACCATCTGGGCCCATTGCTTTGGATCGCAAAGGATTTCCTGGTCTTTCTTACTCTCAACTTGAAATGCATTCCTTTGGGAGGGTTAACATCTTTGGGTGGTATCAACTAGTACTTTAGGGGGATGTTTAGACCTAGTGAGAGGGGAATATAATAGGATTTTGGTGGTGGTTAAGAGCATAGGCTTTGGATTCAGGCATCTCAATTTGATTCTGTCTTCTACTTCTGAGGTGTGCTACTATGAGTCTCACTTTCCCTGGCTATAAAATAGAGATACTAATATCCATCTTGAAGAAGCTGTTGTGGGGGAGGGGGGAAGGGGGGTGGATTACATGAGTTCTCAGTAGGTGGCGGTGGTGGAAATGAAGATAATGATAATAAAATGGTGGAGCCTGACCTCTTTGGGCTGCAGAAGCTGGAAATGATCATGTAAATGAGATTAGATGGATAGTTTATATTGTTATCTAGCATGCCAAACCATAAGATTTTAACAATAGTAAGAGCTACCTTTTATTGAGTGATTGTTGTGAATTCGGTATTATAGCAGGTGCGTTTCATTTTTGCATATATTCTCACAATAACCCTGTGTGGTTTATCCCTGTGAGGGTATTATCCCCATTTTAAAATAAGGAAATTGAAATTTAGAGACATTAGGTGACTTGCCACATTCATACATCACTAATAAGCAGCAGAGCTGGGATTTGAACCCAGGCTTGAGTCTAGGAGGTCTTTGTATTCTGTCACACCAGGCATGAGTAGACAATCTGGAGATGAGTAAAATTAAGAACCAAAGCCCTCTCTTAATCAATAATAATTTCTTTCTTTCCTACCTGTGTCCAAGGTAAGGCTGAATTTTTTTCCTACTTTGGAGAGAGGTTTAAGAACATCTCTTTGAGCCTACCTCTGACTGTTTTTTCTACCCTCTTTAGCTGTGTAGCATGGTGAAGAGGCACTCATATCTTAGCACTCATACCACTCTGTGACATCATTAAATTAAGTGCTTCACTTTTCTCATCTTTAAAATGGGGATTACTATCTATTTTTTCTGCCTACCTTATCAGAGTTTTTTAAGGTTTAAGGAAATAATGGACACAAAAATATTTTGTAGACTGAAATTTACATCATCATTGTTAACCAAAGAGGGTTTGGACACAGTATTCCTGGACTGTCTGATGCCACATTGAAATGACATCTACTATTAACCAATATCAGCTCCTAGGTAAATACCAGGGTTGCCAAGAGCTGTGGTGGTACCAGCCTAATAAAAAGATAAGGCCAGAAGTCTGAGTTTGCTTCATAATGTTCCTTCAATCTTTTAGAAGTATTAGGGAAAAATGAAACTTTCAAACCCACTAAGTGTTCCTCAGGCCATGTTTGAAGCATGACGTTTGCCAAGTTTAAAACTGATTTTAAGTTATTGCTGAGCAAAAATCAGAGACTTTTTAAGTTGCTGAAGGAGTTTTTCTTGCACTCGCTGACTCAGAAGCAACTGAAGAGATTTCAGACCTTTTTAAAAAAAAAAAAGATCAGCTCTGGGGCAGAATCTGAACATGAAACATTTAGGTTTGAAAAAAGAAATTTCTGTAGAGTTCAAAGTGAATATCAAGTAGGTAATTTCAAACTCCTTTTTGCAAGAAGGAACTTGAATTTTTATTTATTCATTTGTTTTTAACAACTTGTATTCATGGGAGTCCTAGAAGGGCTGGATGTCTCCTTTTGGTAATGGGCCAGTATTCTTTGATTCATGCCTGATATGTCCCTAAGGAAAGCTCATATACATGTCAGAAGAGATAGAATGAGTCTCCCTTTGTGAGAAGTAACGCTGAGATAAATAGGAGCTCCACTCTTCTCTTGCCTTGGCATTCGCTTTCCTTCTCACTCATGCCTGTGAAATATCTCTTTCAGGTTGACAGACTGATGGAGTTGCATTTTAAATATCTGGATGCAATGCAGGTGGCTGACAAGAAGATTGAAGGAGAAAAACATGTATGTATCCCTGCCTGTCTTTTGCCAGCTATTGGCTTGTACTGTTCGAGTCCCTGGTGTGCTTCATGTCTCCCTACAGTACAAGGAAGGGCAAAGGTACCATCTGCTCTCATGTGCTATCTAACATGTTGGCAAGAACATAGCAGGTGATGGTCTGCCAGTGGTTATAACTGCTTTCCTGACAGTAGTGAAAGTCCTTCAAGAGGAAGGATATGTGGGACTGATCCAGGTCTAAGGATAGCACAATTACCCTTGACAAGTCTCTTAGAAAATCTGGCCAAAGTATGGTGATATGACTTGGTACCATTTTGGCAAAGTGTGTGTTTAGTATACATTCTTGCCAACATCTGCATTCAAAAGGAAAACGTTCCTTTGGGTATCTGAGTGACACCTGAAACCCAGAGCTAGAGTTCAGCAGCTATGAATGTCAGTATTACCTCATACAGCACCTGTTAAAAAAGCTGAAAAAGAGTTCAGACCTCGATTAGAGATATGAATGAAGTGGATCTGGTTAGGACTAAGGCAAATCAGGCCAAAGTGTAAAGAACATTATTGACTGTGTTTTAAAATTTAAACTTCTGTGTGAGACCAAGGGAAGAGATGTTTATTTGATTCAGGATCGAGACTTTCTGCAGCACATTAAATAATTTAACTTGTACTATCAGTTTATTCAAACACTATAATTACATGGAACTTTGAATAAGAAGTGAGATCTGGTAGGTTTGTACAGGTTAGTGCGAAATCCTGTTACATCCCAAAGTAATTTGAGCAGACAATAAAAATATGCTTGCAAAGACCCCCTGAAGAACTGGGGAAAAATGTAGAAATGTTGGACTTCCTCACCTGGGCTATTAGATATTCTCACAAACATTGAGGACTGCCACTTTAGTAGGCCAAGCCCTCGATCTTGGGGCTTGCTGTTATGAAGCTTGTTACTGCAAAGGAGATACTAAACCTACTTATAATTGCGCCTAAGAGTCTCCCCCAGAGAACCTCTTTGTTGCTCAGATGTGGCTCTCTCTCTCTCTCTCTCTCTAAGCCCACTTGGCAGGTGAACTCACTGCCGTTCTCCCTACATGGGACATGACTCCCAAAGGTGTAAATCTCCCTGGCAATGCAGGACATGACTCCCAGGGATGAGCCTGGACCCGGCATTGTGGGATTGAGAAAATCTTCTTGACCAAAAGGGGGAAGTGAAATGAAACAAAGTTTCAGTGGCTGGGAGATTTCAAATGGAGTCGAGAGGTCACTCTGGGGGGCAGTCTTATGTGCCATATAGATATCCCTTTTTAGTTTTTAGTGTGTTGGAATAGCTAGAAGAAAATACTTGAAACTGTGGAAATGCAACCCAGTAGCCTTGATTCTTGAAGATGATTGCATAACTATGTAGCTTTCATGGTGTGACTGTATGATTGTGAAAACCTCATGGCTCATACTCCCTTTATCCAGTGTATGGGCACATGAGTAGAAAAATGGGGACAAAAAGTAAATGAAAAATAGGGTGGGATGGGGGGAACAGAATGCTTTGGGTGTTCTTTTTTACTTTTATTTTTATTCTTTTTGGAGTATGGAAAATATTCAAAAATTGATTGAAGTGATGAATGCACAACTATATGATGGTACCGTGAACAGTTGATTGAACACTGTGGATGATTGTATGGTTGTGAATATATCTCAATAAAACTGAATTTAAAATTAAAAAGAAAAAAAAACATTTCACTGAACTAAAGAAGCCAGATGCGCCACCCACCCACCCCACCCCCCAAAAAAGGAAAGCATTCCAAGGAAAAGCAGTCACAGAGTTTAAGAGCTGAGCTGGGAGGAAACTGAGAAGTCATCAAATCCACTTCCTCCATTTACAGATAAAAAACTGGAGACTTTGAGAAGGGAAGCCCAGATACATTGCAGCAAAGCTTACACACCAGGTTCAAAATGACTGACCTGCATTTTCTTTTGATGATGGTTGCTAAGGAAAGTGAAACCTGCCAGATTATTATTTTTTTCTTGAGAGGCTGAGCTTAAACTATGGTGTTATCCTACCTTTTGTATTTTTCACCTGTTTCCATTCTCTTCTCTGCCATCTCTGGCCTCTGTGGCCTTCTCATCTGTACTCCTTAATTAGGGCAAGTTTTCTTGTCTGCTGTTTAATGTAAATATGTGTTCTCTTTGCTACAAGACATTCTTCAGTCTGTGGTCACATTGCAAAATGATCCTTTTCTTGCTTTTTTCAAAGTCTGTAGTAGAATTCATTCTCCTTGTGATCTTGATTTGCTGCATTCACCCATTCTCTTTTCACTCTTCCTGCCTTAAAAGTACACTTGAGGCTTTTAAACTCACTGGTAGGAGAGCCAGTTTCAGCAACCCCCTCCCATCTATGTCAGGGCAGTCCAGCTGTGTAGCAGAGCTATGTGCACTTTCCCTCAAGCTATGCCTTAGGCTAGGATGAGAAACTAGAGCTTGGGGAAAGAGAGTGACCCTTTTGTCTGTGTCCTGTGTCTCTTTACCCCTTCTCATCCACCCCTCCCCTTTTACAAAATGTCCCTTCATTTATGAATACCATTAGAAAGGTAACTATGGGGAGAACCTAAGATGGCAGCTAGGAGAGACAGAGCAAAAAAACACCTCCATGAAAAATACTAGATAAAAACCAGAAAGTGACTCAGAACACCAGTTCCAGCGATGCACCAGCTGGACAAGGTCTGCAAAATCCACAGGGACCGTGCACTTGGTGAAACTGGGAGTCTGCATTCTGAAACAAGTGAGTAAGCCACTGAATATCTGGCAACCATGCTGCAGTGTGGGGAAACCAAGGATTGGCATTTGGAGGCGGACTAGTTCTTTTTTACTTTAATTGCTCTTTTTCACTTTAATTATTATTATTGTTATTTTTGTGTGTGTGCTAATGAAGGTGTCGGATTGATTTAGGTGATGAATGTACAACTATGTAATGGTACTGTGAACAATCGAATGTATGATTTGTTTTGTATGACTGCATGGTATGTGAATATATCTCAATAAAATGAAGATTTAAAAAATAATAATAATAAAAAATAAAAAAATAAAAAAACCCAAAAGTGGCTGCAGATACAGCAGCGAGAACTGCACAGTGAAGTGCGGCAGGAACGGGCTATGCGAACACCTCAATATCTGGCATGGAATATGGCCTTTCGTGCACCCGCTGCTAGTTGTCTTGGAGCGAGGAAGGCAGAGGTGAGCCAAAAAGGGAAAAAAACCACGCCCCTTGCAGCCATCTTCCCAGCAGGCTGGGAACGCTCCTGCCCAGCGCCGGAGCCACAGCCCAGAGCTGCACCAAAAAACCCACTGTGACAGGAAGTGTTTCCAGCAATACATGTACACACCACAATATTGGGAGCGGACAATAGCCTTTCATGCACCCACAGCTAATTGATCTGGGGCTGGGAAGGCAGAGCTGTGCAAAAAGGGGGAAATTAGCACTCCCCATTCAGCCATCCTTTCAGCAGGCTGGGAATGCCCCTACATGGCCCGGCGGCCCAGAACTTCCCTCGAGGGATGGCGCACACTTGTGACGTAGCACAGCCTTCCCTCAGCAGAGGCCCAGAAGAACATGACTGGGAAGAGGGACCCACTCAGAAATCCCAGGGACCATACACCAATATCAAAGACTTGTGGGTCAGCGGTAGAGACAATCTTTGGAGAGACTGAAATGAAAGTTTAGACTCTTGCAACAGCCTTAAATCTCCAGGAACACTTGGGAGGTTTGATTGTTAAAGCTGCCCTCCCTCCCTAACCACTCAGGTACACGCCCCACATTCAGGGCGGACAGCACCAACAACACATCTAAACTTTGTGCACCAATTGGACCCTACAAGAATCAGACCCCCACACACCCCAAAGACAAAGTTGGGGAGAACTGACTTGAGGGGAATAGGTGACTCGCGGACACCATCTGCTGGTTAGTTAGAGAAAGTGTACACCACCAAGCTATAGATATGACAAATTAGAGATTCATCTTTGAATAATCCTCCATATTCTAGAAGAACCCTGTCAGGTAAAGCAAATGCCCAGAGGCCAAAAACAACAGAAAATTTTAAAGAATACGATAAAAACAGACGATACGGATAACCCAAACCCAAACACCCAAATCAAAAGATCAGAGGAAACACAGTACTTGAAGAAATTAATCAAAGAGCTAAAGACAAACAATGAGAGCATGGCACAGGATATAAAGGACATTAGGAAGACCATAGAAGAGCATAAAGAAGAAATTGCAAGATTAAATAAAGAAATAGAAGATCTTATAGAAATAAAAGAAACAGTTGATCAAATTAAAAAGATTCTGGATACTCATAGTACAAGACTAGTGGAAGCTGAACAACGAATCAGCGACCTCGAGAACCACAGAATGGAAAATGAAAGAACAAAAGAATGGGGGAAAAAATCGAAAAGGACCTCAGGGATATGATAGATAAAATAAAACATCCATATATAAGACTCACTGGTTTCCCAGAAGGGGAAGAGAAGGGTAAATAAAGGTCTAGAAAGTGTGTTCAAAGAAATTGTTGGGGAAAACTTCCCAAACCTTCTACACAATATAAATACACAAAGCATAAATGCCCAGTGAACTCCAAATAGAATAAATCCAAATAAACCCACTCCAAGACATATTCTGATCAGACTCTCAAATACTTAATAGAAGGAGCAAGTTCTGAAAGCAGCAAGAGAAAAGCAATTCACCACATACAAAGGAAACAAGATAAAGACTAAGTAGTGACTACTCAGTGGCCACCATGAGGTGAGAAGGCAGTGGCATGACATATTTAAAACTCTGAGAGAGAAAAATTTTCAACCAAGAATACTTTATCCAGCAAAGCTCTCCTTCAAATTTGAGAGAGAGCTTAAATTTTTCACAGACAAACAAATGCTGAGAGATTTTGCTAATAAAAGTCCTGCCCTACTTCACATACTAAAGAGAACCCTACCGACAGAGAAACAAAGAAAGGAGAGAGAGATATGGAGAAAGGTTCGGTACTAAAGAGATTCAGTATGGGTTCATTAAAGGACATTAAGAGAGAGAGGGAAAAAATATATCTGACAAAGGATAGGATGGCTGATTCAAGAAATGCCTTCACAGTAATAACATTGAATGTAAATGGATTAAACTCCCCAATTAAAAGATATAGATTGGCAGAATGGATCAAAAAATATGAACCATCTATATGTTGCATACAAGAGACTCACCTTAGACACAGGGACACAAAGAAATTGAAAGTGAAAAGATGGAAAAATATTTCATGCAAGCTACAGCAGTAGTAGCAATATTAATCTCAGATAAAATAGATTTTAAATGCAAGGATGTTATGAGAGACAAAGAAGGCCACTACATACTAATGAAAGCGGCAGTTCAACAAGAAGAAGTAACAACCATAAATGTTTATGCACCCAATCATGGTGCCACAAAATACATGAGACAAAACACTGGCAAAACTAAAGGATTCAGTGGATGTTTCCATAATAATTGTGGGAGACTTCAACACATCACTCTCTCCTATAGATAGATCAGCCAGACAGAAGACCAATAAGGAAATTGAAAAACTAAACAATCTGATAAATGAATTTGATTTAACAGACATGTATAGAACATCACATCCCAAATCACCAGGATACACATTCTTCTCTAGTGATCATGGAACTTTCTCCAGAATAGACCATATGCTAGGACATAAAACAAGCCTCAATAAATTTAAAAAAAATTGAAATTATTCAAAGCACATTCTCTGACCACAGTGGAATACAAATAGAAGTCAGTAACCATCAGAGACTTAGAAAATTCACAAATACCTGGAGGTTAAACAACACACTCCTAAAATAAATGGTTTATAATGTAGAATATAGGGGAACTAGCAATAGAGAGCAATTAATGAAGGGGGAAGGATAATCCAATAGAACAGATAAGCTATTGTGGGTAAATTTAACCTTCTGGGAATGCCCAGGAATGACTACGGTTTGTTAATTTCTGATGGGTATGATAGGAACAAGTTCACAGAAATGTTGCTATATTAGGTTATTTTCTTGGGGTAAAGTAGGAACATGTTGGAAGTAAAGTAGTTATTTTCTTACTCCCTTGTTATGGTTTGTTTGAAATGTTTTTTTATTGTATATCTTTAAAAGAAATTTTTTTTATATAGTTAATTTTTTAAAAAAAAGTTAATTAAGAGTTAATCAATGCAATATATGATACTGGAGTGGATCTAACAATGGAGGAGAAAAGCTCAAAGGGGGCATAAGGAAAAATTGGAATATAAGCTTTATATCCATATTAATTTTCTTGAATTAACTGCAGTTAAGTTAATGGCATAAGTGAATATCCTTGTTCGTAGGAAATGTACATGGAAGTGTTACGAGTTCAAGGAATATGATATATGCAACCCGCTCTCAAACGTTCAGAAGATGATAAATGTGTAGATAATTGATAGAAAGATAATAGATACAGTTGAAAGAAAGACGGGAAGGAGGGAGGGAGGAAGAGAAGGAAGGAAGGAAGGAAGGAAGGGGAAAGAAAGGTACTGCAAAGGTAGCAAAATGTAATACTGGTAGACACAGATATCTGGGGGTGGGGGGGTGTTGGAGTTCTGTGTATAGGTTTGTATTGTATTTGCAACTGTCCTATATGTTTGAACTTATTTCAAAATAAAAATTAAAAAAAAAGGTAACTATGTTCTCTTTCCCACTTTTAGCAACTGCGCTTTTTATTCTTGTGATTTCCCGATGATCCCTAAATCTGACAAATCCTTGGATGTTTGTTGATTGATTGAATTGATTAACTGGGACTTTCTTTTATACGGTGATACTACTATAAGACAAAAGGCAGGGACCATAAATTCTGAGAGTGGACTTCAGATACTAGTGTGTTCCACACAAAATTCTTTCGTTCTACATATCCCACTTCCTTTGTTTTCTTCTTTGATTGGACTTTCCTCTTCAGTCTTTTCTTCCCTACACAGTAACTTGTATATGGTGCACACTTAATGGTTGTTAAAATGTCTAGAGTAATATTTTCTCTTTGTCTGAATGATAATTTGAAACAAATTGAAAATTTCCCCAGACTTTTGTAAGGTAAGAGCCACGAAACTATTGGAACTCCAGCTCTGACAGAACCCCCAACGTTATCTGCTGCAGGAGATTTTAAGGGGGGGGGGGGACTGGAAATTTAGTGCAGGCCCCATTTCTAAATCACTGCCTAAGCCATGGCTTGTCACTTTCCCTCATGTATGTCTGTTTCTTAGCTATAAAGTTGTATTAGCAAAGGTGATCCTTAAGGTCCCATGTAGCTTAGTTTTTTCCCCTCAGGTTCAGTTGAGCATCCTTTTGGTAATGCTGCCATTTTTTGACAATAGAGCAGATTAAAAGTACAGCAAAAGGTTGATCAGTGACTGAGTTGTCTTCTAGATAGAGGAGCAGCAGCTAGTAGAAAAGGTGTACATGAAGTGGGGAGTCTCATAGCCCTGGGTTTCAATTCCAGCTCTACCACTTCCTACCTTTGACACCTCTCTAAGCTTTTGTTTTCTCATCTGTGAAATGGGAATAATAATACCTACCTTTCAGTGTTAAGAAGATTAATGAAGATTAAGCATAAAATATGTAAAACACCTTGCTAAATAAGTAGAAGCTATTGCTGCTGGTAGGTTTTCCTAGATTCCTTTGGAATTCTTCTGTAACTTTTAAGTAAGCCAGGCTGTCCTTTTAGTGAGCGCATACTCCTTGCCAGATGTCCCAGAAGGAGTCACCCTAGCAGGCCAGAGGATTAGCATCATCAGATTCTTTGTTTGAAGTGAAGCTGGAATAGACAGTTTTTGAGGGCAACTGAGTAAACTGTTGGGCATCAGGGAGCAGCTTGCTTGTAGCTGTTAGGAAACTTGGCCTGTATCTATTATCAGCATTGAAGAGGGTGTGAAATTGATTAGCACTGATGGAAGTAATCGTTGCAGCCATTCACTCTTCCCAGTGTACAGAGCCTCTCTGTGCCCCTGCCGTTCCCTGACAAACGTCTGTCTCCTTGATGCCAAGGCTGTTTTGCTGGGCACTGGCAAATACTCCAAGGCCATCAGTGCTCAGCAGCCTCAGAGTTGCTTAGAGAGACAGGGCAGGGTGGGGGCGGTGAGGGATGCGTTTGTGAGCAGTGTTTGCTGCCAGCTCTCAGGCTTCATCCTGACAGATGAAGCTGCTTCACGGGTGTAAAGTGACTTAGAACAAATGACCTTTTCTTTTCACCTCTCCCTCATACAGCCTTCTCTCTTAAGTCATGAACACTGTGTCCTCATCCCACCCCCATTAAATTTGGATGTCCTATATCCATTGGGAACTCAGCAAATATTTGACTTGAATACTTGCTTCCCAGGTGTTTTGAGGACATTGACTGTCAGATTAGTAATGAACAAGTATCCCACCTTCTTTGCCAGTTCCGCAGCAAAATAAACCTTAGATAATGGGATCAGGTGTTGACCCAGATAACTGGGTTAGGTACTGACATGTTTAGCATCTGGTAGCCACCACCTCTCCTGTACACTTCAGACTTCATAGACACAATATAACCATCCATGGTTTTCAGTTGACCAAGATTCTAGTATTTGGCAAATGTTCATCAGGCACCTGCTCTGTGCAAGGCACTGGGCCAGGACTGGCTGGAGTGGGTGGCAGAAGTGTCAATAAAAGAATTGGCGTCAGGTGTGGTGCTGCTGATGTGGGCTGGAGGAATCCAGGGAGCAGGAAGAAGTCATCTATAGCTAGAGTTACCCTGAACAGTTCTGTGGATGAAGGCAAGATTCAAGCTGAACCTTAAAAAGTAAAGATATATAGGGCATTTCTAGTCTTGGGGGGAACATTAGCAAAGGAGGGGAAGTGGGAAGCCAAGTAAATTAAATCTCAGGAGCAGGGCTTGTGACAGGGAGAACATGCACTTTAGAGGCAGGCTTCTTGGTTTTCTGACTGTGGACAAATTGCTTAACTGCCTCAGCCTTATCTTCTTCCTTGGTGGTGTTTTGTTTTATTTTGTTTTTAAGGCATACATCCCAATTGGAATACTTTGAGAAATTACGTATGTAGGGATAAATATATGTGAAAACCACTTGCACAGAGCCTGGTATGCATGGGGTGGTCAGAGAACCTTTAATTTTCTTCTCTCTACAAGAGCAATTTGCCACCTCACCCTCCTCATCTCCTTAATTCCCTAGTACTGCAAGATTTTGCATGATCTGGCAAAATCTACTTCTCCGACCTCTTCTCCTGCCACTGTGCACGGCCTTCCCTGCCCTTGCCTTTGCATCTTCCACTGCCCTGGCTCTTCTCATGGTAGCCACTTCCCATCTCAGCTCCTCCTCAGGAGTACTTTAATGATCACGATGTGTAAAGTATCCGTCCTCCCTCCACTGCGTTATGACCAGTAGTCATTTTATTTTTCTCTTATCTCTGGACTGTAATTTTTCTTGTTCATCATATTCTCAAGACTTAACATAGTATCTGACATTCAGTAAATGGAGGACCACTGCTTATTAGATGTAATTAATATTTGTCCATGGTTATTAAGGGAGATAGAGGGTCACCATGGATTTTCCAAATTATTCCTTAACTAATTTTTAACCCTAATTTTTGTTTTCTCTATAATTAACCTCCTCATCAAAAATATTCTAGTACAACTGGACATAACTGTAGCAATATTCAGTAAGGAAAAATACTCCTACTTGGAAGAGACTACAGGACAAACTGATAATTTTATGCCATTCAGTTTAAATTATATTATTTCAGTAACCTGTGGCTAATGAAGACTTCCATGTCTTGGGCAGTGGCCCACTGCTTTCGTGTTATGTTCAGTATCCATGAGATTCTAGGGCCACAGAGTATCTGGAAATACCCTAAAGGTTGCTTTAGGAACATCTGACCTGAACTTTTAAAAGCCATGTTATTTCCAAGACTCTTCTAGTGAGCAGATGTTCTCTGTGATCTGTAAATATCCAGGATGCTTGTCTCAGCAGATTTCACCTGTCTCCCAAACAACATGAAGCCCCCAAAATGCAAAGGTTCCTGTTGTTGGGAAGATGTTCTGACTCCTTATGGGTTCCTTCAAGCTACTGATGGTTAAATGTTCAGAGCATGTCTGGCTTCTGATTGTCAGAAGTAAGACATAATTATGTAGGTACTTACTAAAAGAAGGAGGAATGTCTTAGAGAGAAGGTTTCCCCTTTTTAGTTCCTAGGAAAATTATACTCGGCAAGTTTCTTTGATAAAGTATTCTCACCACATACTTGTTCTTACCACTGTAATGACCTACAAATTGCATGCTGAGTTTGCCACAGTTAAAAGTCATTCCAGGCTTTATCCTGAAAAGAGGAAGATGGACTCCTTGTAATGAAACAATATCCATAGGACTTGATGACTTAAACAGATTTTGACTATTATCTTAGCATTTGAAACTCATTTAAAATGGCTTGATTTGTATGAAATGGGGTGAAGAGCAGGAATGAGTGTGTGGGGTATGTGATCCTAAAGCACTCAATGGGAGAGAATGCAGACAGTGGAAGGGTGAGGCTGCCATCGATTCTTCTGCTAACTGTGCTGAAAGCCTCTGGGGCAAGCTTAATGAAAGAGAATCCTGCTGAGTTTCTCTCAGCTGTTCTTTAAACCAGTGGTTCCCAAACTTTTCATCTATGAACTTGCCAGAATATAGCTCATAGCCAGTAGAAGCTAGTGGTGGTGAGAGAGGGGTATCATATCTCTCTCTCTCTCTCTCCTTAACATCTTAACATCTACAGATAAATCACAAATGCCAGGTCATCCTCTACTGCCTTCTTGCTCCCACTTCCCAATCACAATCATCCTTTCTTCATTGAAAGAGAAGTCAGAGGACCTGAGTTCTGATCCTATACCTCTGTCCCTTACTTCGCAGTGTTGCCTTCAGCACTTTATTTTGCTACTCTGATCCTCTGTCCTCCTCTTTCAGTGGGGTTAATAGCCTCTACCCTACTGACCTCAGAGGCTGGTTGCAAGGCATGGTAAGTAAGCTGAGAGCTCTGTGTCAGGGACTGTTTGTAGACACATATAGCCAGATCCCATCTGGACACCACCCCCAAAGACTTTTCCAAATGAGTTATTCCAAAACCAGGCTTGTGGGCCTACCCTCTCCATAATCTCTTCCCCCTCCTCCCCAAACCAGGGTCATTCACCAGTTTGACCAGAGTATAAACCTAGACATCATCGTTTTACTCCTTTCTCTTTCCCTTCCATCGTACATACCTCTGGTAAAATTTACCTCTATAACATCTGTGCACCCTATCTACTTTTCTTTATCTTCATTGCCAATGTTTAAATTCAGGCTACCATCATCCTTTTTTCTTGCATTAGTGCAATACCCTCCTAACTATTCTCCCTAACTCTAAGTTTGTCCCCTCCAATTCATTTCCTACACAGCAACCAGAAAGTTTTCTAAAATGAAAATTCAATTATGTTACTTCCCTACCTAGACTTTGTAGACATTGGCTCTGCATTACCTTCAGGATATGGTCTGAACTCCTTACCTGGTCTTACAGTGCCTTTCCCAGTTTGGTTCCTGCCTGCCTTTTTAGCTGCATCCCTCACCACTCTTCCTCCTTGTGATGTGTAAAAGCCATTCTGTAATACTTATGCATTTTCAGACCTTCTGGATATTTGCCCTTTGCTATTTACTCTGTCCAAAATACTGCCCTGTGCCACTTTTCCCCACGCTTTCCTTCAGCTGTCTCATTCCTCTGTATCCTTCAGGGCTTTGACAAACGAATCAGTCAATAAAAACATTTTGAGTGCTTACAAGGAACTAGGCTTGGTGCTTAGTGTTTCATTGTGAGCTCTTACAGAAGCCTTGCCTGAGACTACCTGAGCCCTTCTTGTGTACCCCAGTTGCACCGTGCACAGTACAGCCTCATACTTAAGATGATGGACTCTGGACCCAGATCACTAGGTCCAAATCCTGGCTCTGCCTCTTCCTAGCTGGATGTTCATAACCAAGTTACTTAAACTCTCTGTTCTTCAGTTTCATCTTCAATAAAAGCAGGAAAATAGTAGTATCTATCATAGATACATGTAGGGCTGTAGAAAGGATTACATGAGTTAATATGCATAAATCACTTAGAACAGTTCCTGGCACAAGGAAGTACACTGTAAGTGGTAGCTACAATTATAAGGATTTCTGACCTGCATACTTGTCTGTCTTTCCCTCTAAACTATCTTCAAGTCTTTACAAGCAGGGACTAGATCTTGTTCACTTTCTCTGTGCTTCCAACAGAGATTATAGTTTTCTGGCCTTTTATTATTGTATCTGCTATCATGGAAGCCCTGGTTCTCTCAAGGCTGGCTAATGTGTTGTCAAAATGCAAGTAAGCAGTCTGGATTTTTTTTTTCCTAAGTAAAAAATGTGATGGAGGCATTATGGTAGCATAGAAGGAACACATGAGCGCTGGAGTCGTACAAGCCTGAGGTTAGATCCCAGCTCTGCCACACACTGACTCAGTTCATTTGGGAAATGCTTTGTCCCATGTGCACATCAGTTTTCATGGTAGCTTTATTATAGGATCATTCTGAAGATTAATGAGATTGTTTGTAAAAACTGGCACGTGCCTATGTGCTCAGGGCACGAAGTTCTGACTTGAGATCCTAGGATTCTTATCAGAGCTGCTATCAACTAACTGCATTCTCAAAAAAAAATCCCTTTTACTAATTCTCCAGCCTCAGTTTTCCCAGACAGAAATGATCTGCAGTCTTTAGAATCCCTTCTCTAACAGTTTGTCCTATTTTAGGAGTTTTTGGAGGAAGGTTTTGTTTTGCCTCTCCCATTTCCACTTACCTCTCTCTCTTGTGGTTTAAGTTCTCTCCTTACTTTGGAAGGAAAAAAGAAAACTAGCATTTTCTGAATGCTGGGGTACTTCCTGCTCATGACTATAGGCAGTAACTGTGACCCCAGTTGAGGTTTTTTGGATGAGATTTCCTGTTTAGGCTCTGAGTCATGTCCTCTCTTATTAAGGCAAGAGATTCATATTGGCTTGATAGCAGCCTCTCTTGTGACTGTATCCTCCCATCAGGAAGGGGTAACTCACAGCCTGTTAGGGGCAGATTAGAAATGGCATCCACATGCTCATTTGGAAGCTTGTGACTTAACTGCTTAGAGAGACAGAGGCACGTGGTAAGATGGTGATTCGGTAGTGCTCCCAAAGACAGATTAACATTTAGAGTGAGGTTATGGCTGGAGGAGGGGAAGAACACACATACAGCCCTGCAGGAATGGCACCTTGATGCTACACGTACCACCTCCTTGTGTATCTTTGCAGATGAATCTGTTTATTTTAGCAATCCCCAAACAGGCTTATGCTGCTGTGAATTGCAATCTGTTCTACTTAATGCGCCATTCACAGAATTACCATCTAAGTTTTTATTCTAGCCCTCTACTATGGAATGAGCAAAACAAAACCTATCAGAGTGTCTTTTTTTTTATTTTTAACTCTCCCAAATTGCATGTGGAATTTGCTGGTTTAGCTCTCCTCAAAGGTGATATTTGAATGAATTAATCCATGGAAGACTTCCTTTAAATCTTAACTCTCAAATACAGTTCATTATATGTAGAGATTTTCACTGTGAAATTTTGTAAAGTGTGATATGTTTACAACATTTGAGGAGGATACTGGATTCTTGGGCTTTCTCTTTAGTCATATTAATCATATTCCCATTTGAAGTGCACTTGATTTACGTGCCTAAATTATCTTAAAATGGCTTGTCTAATAGCAGATCCAGGAGTTGTCTTTCTATCACAGGGAAGTTTAATTTATTGATGAAAGGACAAACTAGTTGTCAATGCTGACCATCATGTCATATTGAGGTGATGATGCGTGTCTTTGGCAAGAGCCATTTCTCGGCAGTGGCTCTCCTGGCAACCTGGTAACACCATCGGTCAACAGCCTAAATCCATCTATGTACACATACATAAGCAGAAATCCATTACGCCTTGTTATTGATGTGCTTTGGTCCCAGTATTGCCACAGATGAATCATGGCCGAAAGGGACCTTTGAGAGCACCAGATCAGAGAAGACAAACATGAGGCACATTGCCATTCCCCCATCCTGTAATCAGTGCAAGTATTGCCAATTGATTTCAGCACTCTTCCACTAAGCCCCAATTCAGCTTCACAACCCTTTTCCACATAGTACTCTATAGCCACTACAGTGAGTTAGAATTGGCATTCGAGGTGAACCCTATTTGCCTTCCTAATCTGGTTCAAGGTTCTTATTTCCAAGCAAAGAAGCTGAAGCCAAGAAAAATTAAATGACTTACTTAAGCACACTAGTAAGTTAGTGTTAGAATTGGGACTTGATCCCATTTGCTTAGCATCCTTTCTCCCCCTGGCAGAGGAACTTGCTTGTAGAATTCATATACCACAGTTCAGAGAGGTCCCCAATATCCATTTAACCTAAATTCTTGTACTGTCAAGGATTGCTGAGAGGGAAGGAAAGTGAGGGGAGGCTGGTTACCTTCTTTAGAATGGGGTATTTGTAGCTTGTTGGTTCAGTGGCAATCTGCTGAGGAAGTTGTACAGCAGGTTTGATCTCTGCATGGGCCAGTTGACTGCACTCTGTTCTTTGCCAAGTCACTTTTGAAATGTGTCTCATTGGTCAATTAGGAATAATTCAGTTCTTTCCTACCACTAGTGAAACAAGTCCTCTTTCATATTACTAATACATCACCTTCAGAGTACTGTAAATCAGACTCCTTTAGTTCTTTTGGTCTCTTTTATTGGGGGAAGGAATGGGGTAGCAACAAAGACACAAAGAATTTCATTTTTTTTTTTTTTAATTCATAGAACTTGATATTTCTTCTCCAAAAACCAGATCCCAGCCAGATGATCATGAGGTGTACCAACCACCATTTTGGAGTTTCAGACACCCTTAGAAGTTCTTTCAGATGTCTAATTCTACTTCCTCAAATGCAGTTATCCAAGGAACTATATTAAGTCCTTATCTCAAGGTCAGATTTTGATTTGGTATCTTGGAAAATCAGGAGAGGAACCAGATATTCATTAATCCATTCATTCATTTTTAAGACCTTTACTGAATGCTTCCTCTCATCATTGAGGCAGAGTCTACCTTTGGGGCACTCAGTAACTTGAGAGGGAAATGAGGCTCATGCACAGCCAGGACATGAGAGAGAAAGCAGCAGTTGCCATGGGTGCATTATGGACATGCAGCTCTGGGGGGAAGAGATGGCTGCCATCCTGGGGAGATGATATAGTTATAGAAAGTAGCATTTCAGCTGGACCTTAAAAGAAGGACTGCAGTTGGGATGTGCTGAGACAGGGAAAGGAAATCAATTCCTATTGTTGGCAGCCTTCAGCACTGTGGTGTTTCTGCCTTGTGACCAACAATACACATGTAATATTTGTCCTTACATAGAAAGACAGGGCTGGGAAGGTGAGGGGTGGAGAATGGAGGGGATAGGCTATCCCAATTCTTTTTAAACATACCAAAACTTGAGAATATGTACCTAAAAGAACTGTGCCCAAACTTTCTTGCTTCTTTATTTTCCATCAGAATGAAACGTAATCATCCGGCTTTTTTAATTTCCCTTTAAACACTGAGTACACATCTGTGTTCAACTTCCCTATATCCATTCAGCTTAAATATTCCATTCCACAGAGTCATGACAGGTTGGATAAGGTGCTGTCCCGACAGCAGTCAGCTTCTGTGCATGCTGGTTTCTATGATGCTTCTGAAACTGTCAGGCAGAAACTTTGTCTTCAGAAGCCAATCTCTGTTTCATCTTTGTACATGTTCAATGCAGTGATGGTGATGCCTTTCTTGGAGATGAGCTATAGTCGTATCTCAGATCTGCATTTGAAAATTTCACTTTCAGATCATATGGCCATATGTCTAAAGTAGAATGTTGAATTGAAAATTGTCAGTCTTGCATTTCTGAGGAAAGAGGGAAAAAATGGGTTTGGTTTGGCATTGCTTTCTTGAGTCCATCCTTTCTAGGTGGCAATAATTTGAGAAACTAGGGGGTGTACCATGTATCTGTCTGGTTAAAAGAAGACCAGATTGTGGGGAAGAATGTGGAAAAGGAATTGGAGAAACTTAATTTAGCTAAGTTCCATTCTTGGTCCTTTCTGCAACTCTTATTTTCCATCTTCTTTTGTTCTCCAGAGAACTCTGATATCCATACCTCCACAAACATGGTAGTATGAAAAGAGCTACACAGACCTGGCTTTGAGTCCTACCTTGCAGCCTTTGAGTGGTTACCTTTCTTAAGCCAGTTTCCTCATCTAAAGTGGGGGTAATAATCCCAGCTTCCCAATATTGTTATGAGAAGTGAAGAAATTAATATACATAAAGCATTTAGCACTATGCCTGATTCATAATAAGCCCTAATTAAATGCCAGCTACTCCTCTTAGGTGATGGTAAGGGTGGCTGTTATTCAGACTACCTCACACAATGGCTAGTATGTAGTGATCCATCAAAAATAAGAAATAAAAAAATGAACATCTGCCAATAGCTGAAATTTAATAAACAAACAAAAAATGCCCCCTTCTTCTTTCTAACCTCTTTATTAGTGATACTGCTATTCCATTGTTCTCTTCCTCCACACTAACCAAATTGACTTTTCTGTACCTTTATTCATGCTGTTACTCCTTCTTGAAATGTCCTTCCCAGCTTGTCAAATTCCTTCAAAATCTAGCTCAGACATCACATTTCCTTTGAATTCTCCAGAGTTCTCCCAGAAATACTTAGTCTATCCTCTGTGTGGTTTGAAAAGTAATTTATAAGAGTCATTATTACATCTTAGAAAAAATAATTTGTTCATGTTTGTAACCTCATTAGGTGATAAACTCCTTGATTATATAGATTGTTGTTGTATTTATCTTTGCTTCCCTCAGCATATCACACAATACCTGGCACATCATTAAGTGTTCAGGATAGCTTTATTGGATGCATAGATGAGTGCATTACACTCAGCGTCCCATATTTGCAACCTCTGAAGTACTCGTCTCATCTCATTTTGTCTCATCTCTTCTCTTCTCTCTTCGTCTGATCTACTTGTTACAAGGCTAATACTGTGGCCCTGCAACTCTTTACTCTGCTTGCCGCTCAATCTTGTGAGCCAGCGTGAGCCTGTATGTCCATCATACAGCTGTTCGCGTATTCTTGCTCATGACATTTTTCTGCACAATGCTGAGTCTGCAGCCCATCATGACTAACTTCTCTGTTCAACATTCAAACCTCCCACCATCTAGCCCTGCAAGGCACTGTTCCCTCTCACCATTTCCTGGTGTTTCGCCTTCTACCTCAACCATATAAGTCTTAGCACACACAGCTTATTAAACAGCTCTAAACCTCTCCCTGCTTATTTTCAGTTCTGTTTGCCACATGCTTTCTGAGAGCCTACTAAGCAAAAAGCTCCATGCAAAGTGCTTTCTAAGGTACAAAGATAAGAAAAACACAATTTTTGCTTTCAAGGAACCTGCATGGGAAAGAGGTACACACCTGGATAATTGTTACATCTAATAACTATGACAATGCAGGACATAGGAAATACCCTAAAAGAGGTATAAATTCAGGGCTTTGGGTTCTAAGGACTGAAAAATAATATCTGCCATTGTATCTCAGGAAAAGTTTTAAAAGAAACATCACATTTTAGACATTAATTATATTACATTAGGTAAGACCTCAGACAATGGACAGGCCATGCCTTTAAGGCATTCGTTCTGCTCTCTGCCCATCATAAGCCTTGACAACTGACCCCAAAGTTACTTCTTCCAGGATACCCTAACATCTTAACCATCTTGTGGGTGTGCCATATCCCTTTACTTTCTGGTCGTTACCTGGGTTTCTGTGACCTCCCTGACAGTTAGTTCCTTATTTAAAGCAAGGCTTCCCCTTGCCTTCACCTTCTTTTACTGCCTTAACTCAATGCTTAGAAAGGTGTTCTGCCAGAAGGCATTTAGTAGGGCCAGGGTTCTGAACACTCCACTCCCTGGTTTTGATTTCCACATCAGAGGTAAATCAGACAGAGAATCTCTAGTCTTGGTAACTGCTAATTATGTGATTATGAGCAACTTACTCAACCTCTGTGTGCCTTCGTTTCTAATTTGTACGATGGGATTAATAATCCCTCTCCTGCCCTCATTAAATTTGGTAGTAAGGATCATATAAGTGAAAAAAACTCTTCAAACTCTATAGCATTATAGAAATGTAAAGTATTAGCAGCAAATATTTTCTGCATGACTGAAAGTCAGGAGTAGTTTTCCTTCCTGTGCCCCCAGCTGCTGAACATTTAAGAGTTCTGGAGCAGTAAGTTATGATTTTGAGTAAATGAGAAACTAAAGAGGCCCTTCTGTTTTTAAACACCTTGGACATCAGACCAGTTCTCCATGACTGCCTAGTGAATATTAACACTATTACCAGATTACCAAGGAATTTGCTACTAAATGAAGCTGGGAATTAGTGGTGGTGATTTGCCAGACATTGCAGGGCCTGGCATTCTACAGCCCTCTTTTTTTTTTTTTTTTTTTTTTTTTTTTTTTTTTTTTTTTAAATCATCATTTTATTGAGATATATTCACATACCACGCAGTCATACAAAACAAATTGTACTTTCGATTGTTTACAGTACCATTACATAGTTGTACATTCATCACCTAAATCAATCCCTGACACCTTCATTAGCACACACACAAAAATAACAAGAATAATAATTAGAGTGAAAAAGAGCAATTGAAGTAAAAAAGAACACTGGGTACCTTTGTCTGTTTGTTTCCTTCCCCTACTTTTCTACACATCCATCCATAAACTAGACAAAGTGGTGTTTGGTCCTTATGGCTTTCCCAATCCCATTGTCACCCCTCATAAGCTACATTTTTATACAACTGTCTTCGAGATTCATGGGTTCTGGGTTGTAGTTTGATAGTTTCAGGTATCCACCACCAGCTACCCCAATTCTTTAGAACCTAAAAAGGGTTGTCTAAAGTGTGCATAAGAGTGCCCACCAGAGTGACCTCTCGGCTCCTTTTGGAATCTCTCTGCCACTGAAGCTTATTTCATTTCCTTTCACATCCCCCTTTTGGTCAAGAAGATGTTCTCCGTCCCACGGTGCCAGGTCTACATTCCTCCCTGGGAGTCATATTCCACGTTGCCAGGGAGATTCACTCCCCTGGGTGTCTGATCCCACGTAGGGGGGAGGGCAGTGATTTCACCTTTCAAGTTGGCTTAGCCAGAGAGAGAGGGCCACATCTGAGCAACAAAGAGTCTACAGCCCTCTTTTGCCTCATAGATGGAGGCCTTCAGGAATAAGATGAAAAGTAGCCTTGTATTGCTACAGGCTGGCCCCCTGGGCAAATAATGAATTACATTATCTATCTCTCAATAGTCTCTGAGGGCTTTGTGTTGGAGATTGATGGCCACAATGGTAAGTCCTTCCAGTTCAGGAGAATGGAGAGCAGGGTCCCAAGGGCTTCTGTCAGTGACAGGAACCTGAATTGTCAGAGGGAACCATGGCCATAAAACTACGGACAGAATTAAGAAATGATTGTTGTCATCAAAAGCATGCTTAGTTAAGCACCTGTCTTCTTAGGCCACTCTGCTAGTTGTATGGAATGAATCCCCTACCCAGTTCTCACTCCTGAGAACTCACAGTCCAAAACAGAGATGTCATTTTCTCTCATCCACTGCATGGATGTGTACTGAGCTGGGATATAAAGATAAATAAATTTCAGTCCCTGCCTCCACAAAGCCCTCAGTTCATCATAAAATTAAGGCCGTAGAAACAGTGGGAGTTGATGATGACTGGAATTAGTATGTTATGGAGTAGCTTGTCAAAGGTGCTTTTGGAAAGGAGCAATTGGTAGCTTTAAATAAGAAGCTATCTTAAGGTAATCAGGGAAGGTTTTGTGGTAGAAGTAACTTAGAAATAGTGTGGACTTGAAAGATACTGCCAGAATCCCCAGGCGTGAAGGTGGTAGGATCCTTTGCTGGCAGGAAGAACTCTCTTAGCAGAGGTATTAAGAATCCACTAGGTGGGGTTTCTTTCTGGGGTGATGAAAGTGTTCTAAAGTTGATTGTGGTGGTGGTTGCACAACTCTGTGAATATTCTAAAAGCCATTAAATTGTACACTTTAAATGGATGAATTGTATAGTATGTGAATTACATCTCAATAAAGCTGTTTTTTAAAAATCCACTAGAAAAGAATAGTGGCAGGCCTGGCACTACAAAGGTTTAGGGAAGAGACTCCATCACTTTTTTTTTTTTTTTTGTTTTTGTTTTTGTTTTTGTTTTTTTTTTGTTTTTTTTTTTTTTTGTTTTTGTTTTTTTTTTTCTTTTTAAATATAGTTTTATTGAAATATATTCACATATCCTACAATCATCCACAAGCAATTATTCACAGTACCATCATATAGTGTGCATTCATCACCAGAATCAATTTTTGAACATTTTCCTTACTCCAAAAAAAAAAAGTTAAAGTAAAAAAGAACACCTTAAACATTCCATCCCCCCATCACACCCTGTTTTTCATTTAGTTTTTGTCCCCATTTTCTTACTTATCTGTCGAGACACTGGATCAAAGAAGTGTGAGCCACAAGGTTTTCACAATCACACAGACACACCATGTAAGCTATATAGTTATGCAATTTCCATCACTTTTTTAGGGCTTTTGCCTAGAGGAGCATTGGACTTAGGAGATGCAATGGAAAGGTTGGTAGCATTTTGCAATGGACAAAATGTGAGCCAGAAGGGGCAAATGTACTCAAGTTGAGTGCCTATGTCATCAGTTTCACCAGTGTATCAAAACAGGGTTGTGGAGAAAGGGGACTTTTCTTCCCTAAGTTTAATTTTATTTGAAAGGGAAAGAGAGTCAAATATATCCTGTGGACAGATTACTTGTGAAGGCCAGAACCAAAGAGGAAAGAGTTAGTGGAAGCAGGTAAATAGCTTAGATTTATGTCCCTTCAGCTTATTTTTCTAGGTTGAATATGTGAATGAGATAATTTTGGCCCTAACTCATCATATAGAAAAATATGGTCTTTAAGCTTGACTCCTTGGGGCCTCTAATCCATTAAGAATAAAGAACTTAAGAAAGATACTTCAGAATAATGAGAGAAGTAGACGACAAATCAAGGTTGAGTGATTTTCTGTTGTTGTTACTCTTCTTTTGTGTGTTATGGGAGAAAAGAAGTCTATTCTTTCCTCCTCCACTCACCTCCCAGATTTTATTTCCAAATATTCATTTGTTCCCAGGACATGGTCCGGCGTGGAGAGATCATAGATAATGACATTGAGGATGAGTTTTACCTCCGGCGCTTGGACGCAGGGCTCTTTGTTCTCCAACATATCTGCTACATCATGGCCGAGATCTGCAATGCCAATGTCCCCCAGGTAGGAGGGAGCCTACCCTGCCCTGGATGGGCCTATCCATCCTGACTCCTTACTTGCCACCTGCTTAGATAGAGACTTTCAAGGGAAGAAGTGGATCGCCCTCTCCTTGAATTCCTTCTCTCCATGTGGGTCCTCTTTTTCAGGGATGGGGATGGAGTGAATACTTTCAGTAAGATGTATTCTGGTGTCTGCCAGGTCAAATGATCCTTTTTCTTTCATTCCCCAAACTCTGCCTTCTTTATTAGATTCGTCAGAGGGTTCACCAGATCCTAAACATGCGAGGAAGCTCCATCAAAATTGTCAGGCACATCATCAAGGGTGAGTTGTATATTGCTTGTGTCTGGAGCCCCAGAGAATTAGACGATACTTATTTTTTTGAATGAGTCTCAGGCAATATCCCTGGTATTAGGTGCTCAGCATTGTTGCGTTAAAAGCTCCAGTGTCATGTCCAGCTCACTGTGTGTCCAGAGAGGGCACTAACTTAGTTATTCTCTGCCTCTGACCCTAAAGAATTTAAAGTTTTTTAAATGAAGAAGTACTTAGGCTAAAAAAAATTGTTAAAATTTTAAAAAAAAGTAGAAAAAGGCAAAACAAAAAACCAACAAAAAGTTCAGTTCTAATCTGCATCTAAGTAGAAGGAAATTGCTTTCTTGGCGGGAAAAAGCAAGAAAGTGACAAGAAATAGCTGGTGCTGTGCAAGATAGACAAAAGTGAGTTTGAAGCAATGTGGTGTAGTACAGAGAGCTCTACCTCCCATCAGCTGTGTGAATGTCATCACAAGTTATTCACCAAAAAGGAAACTTGCCAGGATTAAATGAGATGATACATGACAGCATCTAGTCTAGTGCCTGGCACATAGTAAGTGCCGTCAGTGTGAGTCTCCTTCCCTCACCTGCCCCAAGGAGTCCCTTCAAATGCTGTCAGGTCCTTTGCCACATTGACCCAGTCTGAGTGGCTCCGAGAGGTCTCCAGTCAGTGAGCAAGCCCCTGATCAAGAGGCCAGGCCCTGTACTGGACTCGGTGATGCAGCTCCACCCTCGGGCCACTTAAGCACTAACTGGGGAGTGTAGACTAACATACATGGCCCACTACAAGGCCAGTGTTAGACTCTATGGTATTGATCACGCCAGAGTTCAGATAGTAAAGTGGACCAGGTAACCACAGATCCATCATTTTCCCTCTCTGGACCTCTATCTACCCCTTTCTAAGAGAGTAGGCTAGGTTTACTCAGAGGGTTTGCCTTTAAGTTGTTTATAGCTCCTGTTACAGGTGGGAGATGAAATGTGAAGATAAATAATACACACTTTAAAGTGAAGAGAGGTTGAGAATGTGGACTTTGAGATATCCCTCCTGAATTTGAATACTGGCTCTGCTACTTACTGTGTTAACCTCAAGGCAACATACCCTTTTGTTCTATGACCTGATAGAATGGCTGAGAGGATTAAATGAATTGATGTATGTAGAGTGTCTGACTCTTCATAAGTTCTCGGTAAATATTAGTTATTATGAGTATTATGAAATATTATAATTATCATCAACATTATTATAAGTGAAGCATAGCTAAAATCCTGTGGGAAACCTTGTGAAAGGGGTAGCAGTGAGCAGGGTCTTAGAGGCTAGAGACAGGGCATTCCAGGAAGAATGAGCAGTATGAATAAAGGATTAGGGGCTAGAAATCACATTGTCAGCATAGGGTTCCCAGGCAGGTGAAAATAGTGAATTCATTCTGCCCATTTTGCAGATGGAGAATTTGAGACCTTGGAATCTATCATTTTCTCCCTGAGAAAAAGAGGAGAGTAAAGAAGATACCCATTCATGAGCCTCACCTAGTATCTTGCCTTCCACTGCAGCATCCTGGGTGCTCCCATCTCATTCTCAAGTGTGATTCATATGAATTACTGCTCAGAGTGTCATTCTACCTCCTCCCTAAGGTGTAGCTGTGGTGATTTGCAATTCCGTCTTTTAAGTGGCATTTTCTTTTAATGCCTACGTGTTCAATTCGAACTTTTTATTACTCTCAGCTCTACCATCTCTCATTTAGGTGTTTCTTCCCTAAACCTCTATCCCTGTAATCAAAACAGTGATCTTCTGAGAAAGAAAAAGTGTTTTTAACTGGTGCTGACACATAGTAGGCGGATGCTTTCCTTTCTAAAATCCTAACAGGTATACCTTTGGTTGTTCAGGCTTCTATCTTTCTCAGATCCTGGTTTATCCCTCCAGTGCCTATTAAAGTGCTGGGCACACACTAGATGCTTAATAAATATTTGGTTGTGGGGCAGTGCTATTTATTTTTTTATTAGAGAAGTTGTAGGTTTACGGAAAAATCATGCATAAAATACAGAGTTTCACATATGCCACCCTATTATTAACACTTTGCATTTGTGTGGAACATTTGTTACAATTCATAAAAGAAGATTTTTATAATTGTATATTAACTATAGTTCTTTGTTTAAAATAGGGTTCACTGTGTTTACAGTCCTTTTTTAAAAATATTTTATTCTAGTAACATAAATACAACCTAAAATTTCCCCTTTTAACCACATGCAAATATATAATTCTTTGCTGTTAATTTCATTCACAGTATTGTGCTATCATCACCACCATCCATTACCAAAACTTTTCCATCCCTGCAAGTAGACTGCCCTGTACAATTTAAGCATTAACTCCCCGTTATGCCCTATGCCCACTCCAGCCCCTAGTAACCTATGTTCTGGTTCCTGACTCTAAGATTTGCTTATTCTAATTATTTCATATCTGTGAGATCCTACAATATTTGTCCTTTTGTGTCTGACTTATTTCCTTCAACATGGTGTCTTCAAGGTTCATCCACGTTTTTGTATGTATCAGTACTTCATACCTTTTTACTTCCAAATAATATTCCATTGAACATATATACCACATTTTATTTATTCATTGGCCGATGGACACTTGGATGCTTCCATCTTGACAGTTATGAATAATGCCTCTATGAACATTGGTGTGCAATTATCTGACCGAGTTCCTGCTTTCAGTTCTTTGGGGTATATGTCTTGAAGTGGGATTGCCAGATCATATGGTAATTCTGTACTTAACTTTCTGAGGAACCACCAAACTGTTTTCCATGGTGGCTGCACCATTTTATATTCCCACCAGCAATGAATGAGCCCTCCTGTTTCTCTACATCTTCTCCAACGCTCATAATTTTCCATTTTTTATTAGTAGCCATTCTTGTGAGTGTGAAATGGTATCTCATGGTTTTGATTTGCATTTCTCTAATAGCTAGTGGCATTGAGCATCTTTTCGTGTGCTTTTTGGCCATTTGTATATATTCTTTGGATAATTGTCTATTCAAGTCCTTTGCCCGTTTTTAAATTGGGTGGTTTGGGGTTTTTCGTTGTTGTTGAATTGAAGGATTTCTTTATGTGTTCTGGATATTAAACTTTTATTGGATATGTAGTTTCCACATATTTTCCCCCATTGGGTAGGTTGTCTTTTTACTTTCATGATAAAGTCCTTTGAGGCACAAAACTTTTTAATTTCAATGTAGTTCCATTAATCTGTTTTTTTCCTTTCATTGCCTGTGCTTTGGGTATAAAGTCTAGGAAACCATTGCATAACACAAGGCCCTGAAGATGCTTCCCTATGTTTTAGGAGTTTTATAGTTCTGGCTCTTATATTTAGGTATTTGGTTCATTTTGAGTTGATTTTTTAATACGGTGTGAGTTAGGAGTCCACCTTCATTCTTTGCATATAGACATCCAGTTTTCCAAGCACAATTTGTTGAAGAAACTGTTCTTTTCCCATTGAATGAACTTGTCACCCTTGTCAAAAATCAGTGGGCCATAAACATGAGGGTTGATTTCTGAAGTCTCAGTTTGATTCCATTGATCTGTATGTCTGTCCTTGTGTCAAAACCATGCTGTTTTGATTACTGTAGTTTCATAATACATTTTATAATTGGAAAGTGTGTGTCCTCCAACTTCCTTCTTCTCTTTTAAAATGGGTTGAGTATTCAGGGTCCCTTTCCCTTCCATATAAATTAGATGATTGGCTCTCCCATTTCTGCAAAGAAGGCTGTTGGAATTTTTATTGGGATTGCACTGAATCTATAAATAGCTTTGGGTAGTATTGACATCTTATCGATATTTAGTCTTCTAATCCATGAACATGGAATGTCCTTCCATTTATTTAGGTCTTTGATTTCTTTTAGCAATGTCTTACAGTTTTCCATGTATAAGTCCTTTACATCCTTGATTAGATTTATACCTAGATATATGACTCTTTCAGTTGCTATTGTAAATGGAATTTTTTTCTTGGTTTCTTTTTAAAATTGTTCATTACTAGTATATAGAAACTTTACTGATTTGGGGGGTGTTTAATCTTGTACCCTGCCACTTTGCTGAATTTATTTATTAGTTCCAGTGGCTTTGTTGTAGATTTTTCAGGATTTTCTTTATATAGAATCACATTGTCTGCAAATAGGGAAAGTTTTACTTTTTCCTTTCCAATCTGAATGTCTTTTATTTCTTTCTCTTGCTTAAATTGCTCTGGCTAGAAGTTCCAGTACAAGGGTAAATAACAGTGGTGACAGTGGACATCCTTGTCTTGTTCCTGATCTTAGAGGAAAAGCTTTCAGTCTTTCACCATTGACTGTGATGTTAGCTGTGGGTTTTCCATTTAGCACTTATGATGTGCTAAATAAGTGCTTGTTGAATGAGTGTGTGGTGAAGTGAGAAGGTGAGTGAGTAAGTAAGTGAACGTCCCGCAAAAATGCTATATTCATTCCTACCTGCCTCCATTCCTCTCCTGTGCTGCCTTCTTTCCCTCCTCTGTCCAGATCCTCATACCCATCTCTCCAGGCCCATTTCCAGCCCTTCAGTTCTCTCTCCATCATCCTTCACAGCCAGTCCATTCATAAATCCTGCCAGTTCTTCCTCCAAACTCGATCTTAAATCCATCTACTTCTCTCCATCTGTTGTTTTATATCACAGCACCCTGTGTATTTCCTTTCTACCCCTTATCACAGTCTAAAATTGTTTTTATTTATGTGTTTGTTTACTCATTTTGTCTATTTCCAACCTTCAAATGTAAGCCCATGACATAGGAACATTGTCTGCTTTGTTTACCACGTATCCTCAGCACCTGGAGCAATGCTGGGCACATGATAAGAACCCAAGAAATACTTTTAATGTTGTTGAATTAAACCCTACTCTTGTAAGAATGTAATTTGGCAGATGCTTACTCAGGCTTTTCTCAGAGCTAGGCACAGTGCTAGATACCATGCTGCAAAGATGTCACTCAATACCTGTCCTCATGGAGTTTGTAGTCTGGGGGAATATAGATGTATAAATGACCAACCAAAATTCAGAGCTAAATGAAATACATGCTTCAATAACTACTCAGCTAGCATTGCTCGGTGCCAGCCTCTGTATCCATCCAGTTCTAAAGAAAAAGAAGAAAAAGCGAGATCCCTATACTCAAGGTATTCACAATCTATTGGGGAGAAATACTCAAAACTAATTAAAATCTGGTAAGTGTAAGAGTTGTGAACAGTGTGCTAAGGGAGTGGTGAGGAGGCAGTAATAGAGGCACACACCATACCATGGAATCTCAGAGGAGGGAGACGCTACTCCTCCTCAGGACTGGGAACAGTGTCGCAGGGGAGAGGTGTTGGAGGGAAAGGCATATTCCAGGCAGAGAAATCAGAGACCTAGAGGCAGGACAGGACAGCTGTGGCCTTTGTGAGGGCTCTGATAGCATCAGTGGAGCAGAACGGGGATGCAAGAGGCTGGAGCAGTGGGGTGGAGTTGGGGTGGTGCCAGGCAGGGCTCTTGAGTTCTGTTAGGTACACAGTGAGATTGGGATAAGGTAGTGATACATGTCTTTATTCACCAGTAGACAGACATTCTCATTAGAGCTCAGGAGAGATACTGGTTTGGAGAATTTGAAGTCTTTAGTTTGGAGGTGATACTTAAAGCTGGGGAATTAGATGAAATTGCCCAGGTCGAAGAGGCCTTCAGCGTGACTGACTTAAAAACAAAAAAAAGTTCTTTCCAGGGGAAGCCTGCTGCCAAATCAGTGTGGTCTGGAGCAGGGCATGCTTGTGCAATGTGGCATTTCTCCGTGAGCTGCCCCTCAACAGCAGTGCAGTGAAGACCCTTATGGGGCTCTGTGGTGGCTGGGCAGAGTTGAGGTTGAAAAGTGGGGAGACTACAGTGGGCGTTTGGAGGCTTGGGCCTCTGCTTAGGCCCACCTCTTAAAGCCCATCTGTTTCTCTTCTCCTTCTTCCTCCACCCTTCTTCCATCAAAAAACATGAAAAAACAAAGCCTCATAAAGAAAATCAGCTCATCAGTCTATTCTCTTTGATTTGAATTTTGTTTTTCAGTTTGGGTTGCTTCATTTTATCCTCTTTTTTTTTTTTCTTTAACATACTAATTAGATGCAAGCTTTTTTTTTTTTTTTTTTTTTTTTTATAGCCTACATCTTTCCTAAGTTTTGCTGGCAGGATGACAGCTGATGTATCCCTTGAGGCCTCAGGAAAACGCTGATGAGGCAAGCCCAGCAGGGGATTTTTCCCTTTATTTTTCTGTCCCCTTTCTCATGATTCCCCTCCCTCCTTTTCTTTTTGGGTGCCAAGAGAGCTGGGAATAATTGATGTCTCATTAAAGTCCTTCTTTCTGCAGACTGCTTACTCGGCGCTCAGAAAGTCCAGCCTTCCCTGGAACTGGTAGCAGCTCTGGGCATGAGAACTGTAAAGGCCACATAGGGCTGAGAGGGAGTGATGATCTCCTTACCCATCTTATCGCTGCTAGAGAAGGGCAGATCAGACCTTGTGCTCCTCAAGGACAGTAATAGTTTCCCTGCTGTTCATCTTTCTGTTGCCTGACATCAGGGTGGCACAGAGGAGGGCTCAGTTAATGTTCACTGGGTGAGTGCAAAGGTAGTCTTCAGGCTTCTTTGTGCTATTCCCCCCAAAAAACAGAACTACAGTAAATGGAATGGTCACTCACTGAGCACCTCCTCTATGCCAAGATTTTAATGCTCATGAACTCTGGTCCTCACAACAACCCTAGAATGCAGAATTGTAATCTCCATTTTGCAGATAAGGAAATCAAGACCCTCTGAGGTTAAGTGACATTACCCAAGTTACTAGTAATTTTGAAAGCTGGTTCCAAACTCAGTCATTATATCTTGCAGAAAGGAAGGATCTATCAAATAACACTGCTACATACTTTTAAAAAAGAAAAGAGCATTCAGGGCATCCACCTTTATAGAGAATCCACTTGGCTCCACACCAGGTGCTGGGTGGGCTCCTAAGATGAATGGGACATTTGGGAGGCCCCATCCTCAAGGGGCATACAGTACCATCGAGGTGCAGTAACTCACCCATAACAGAATGAAATCAGTGCTAAGACGTGACAATACAGTGGGATTGAAGAAGGCACAGTTAATTCTGCTGGGGACTAAAAGGAGCTTGAAGATCCAGGAAGGCTGCAAAGAGGAGTTGGCTTCTTGAAGCATAAGAAGGATTTCCATGTGCAGATAAATGTACGTAGTTGGGTGGCCATCTCCTTGGATGTGGCGTAGGAATTGTGACCTGGAAATAGTTCTTAGTATAAATACTGTGCCAGGAGTTACAACAGATGTCCCCAGAGAGTCTCTTAAATACTTTAGTCCAGTGAAAGCTTTCTGATGAAAGTTGTCAGAAGACCACCCCGATGCTTGGAAGTAGCCGAGACTACTGTCCAGTAGCAGGGCTGTTTTGCAGAGGAAACCTTAGGAAGATTACTAACTCTAAACTCTTTCACTGGTAGGTGAAAAGAATGAGCAGAGACTTCAAAATGCTTTCAGAAATTGTCTCTTGGCCATTTAATTTGCTTATGTTCTTTATGGCTTGAAATATCCTCTTAGAAGCTCATAAACATGTATTTCCATATTGATTTGGTGCACTTGGTAACCTGAGCTTTTCCTTTGCAGTTTTTAAAGCTGCAGAAGCAGATAGGATTTATCTTTTGATGACCAGTTAGGGTGTGTGTGTGTGACTTGCACCAGGTCAGGGCTGCTGTGACCATGGGCTATTTGGAGGCAAGAAAGGATCCTGGAGAGAGGCCTGTGTGTTAATTAACCCTATAGCCAATTGCCTTGACAGAGCTCAGAGGCATCTTAGGGACATCTCTGGATGTTTTCAGCAGGATGTGAAATTTGCCTTGGAATTACTGCTCCCTGAGACTGGAACCCAGTTTACCCAGGGGGTTTTCCAGAAACACTGGCTTGGGTAGTATTGTGTAAAAGAGGGAGAGAAAGAAGTATCTTTGAGAACCAAATATGTAACAAGTAGTCTGCTGAGATATTTTACACATGGTATCTCCTCTTGTTCACAAAATTCTCATTATTATCCCTACTTCATGGATGAAGAAATGGAGGCTCAGAAAGGTTATAGAAAGCCAAGGGTTAAGATAGTGGAGTCTGCCTTGAAGCTGCCTAGGTTCAAATCCAAGCTCTGTTACTTTCTATCTAGCTGCCTTAGGCGAGCTCCTTACCCTCCCTGAGCCTCAATTCCTTCATCTTCCTGAGAGGGGCAATATTTATTTTAGGTTTGTTTGATGGAGGTAACCTGCCTCGAGAGGTTGCTGTGAGAATTAAATGAAGTACCATATGTAAAGTGCTTACATGTTGCCCGACACATAATCAGTGTTTGGTAAATGTTAGTTCCCTTTATTGTTGTAATTACTGTCCAAGCTAAGCCAGCTAGTGAGTGGAAGAACCAAGATACCCAGACCGGTATAAATTCTGGCTCTCTGTGACTCTGGGAAAGTTAGTAGATAAAATGTTTGAGCCTTGAAGCCTTCGCTGTGAAAGACAAACCTGAAATAAATACTGGCCTTCTCAGGAAGCCTCTGGGTTGAAATGCAATTGCGGGCCTGGTGCTAGTAAATGAAAGTTCCTTCCTTCCCTTCCTTGACCAGCTCTTTCATCTGGAGCTGGCAGGCAGGAAAGCCTGTAGGTCAGCATCCAGCCCAGGCTCCCCAGGGTCTTGGGTGAATGGGTATTGGTGGGTGCTTTCCCAACCAACTAAAATGTTTTCAGGACTTGGGGTACGTGACCCTGCTAGCTTCATCAGCTAGAAAGTAGATTCCTTCCCCTTTGAGTGGGTTTCATTTTAATGGTATCCCTGATGAAGTTATACCCCATATCCCCAGCAAAATGTTCTCCTCCTTGAGAGCTGTAACATTAACAACTTCCAAGTTCATTGCTGACATTGAGGAATCTGTTAGACCTGAAGGATTTTCCTTTCCTAGTTTCTGTTTCGTGGTTATTTCTGTCTTCAAGGGTTTTTGGTGTGAAAATATTGGCATTCCTCTTCTCGCCTTCTCCTCCCCCCACGCCACCTCCTTTAAAGGGTTAGTATTTAGGGCTTAAGGAACAGGGATCTGAACTAGGTTTGTGAGCACTGGTCCAAGTCTCCACCCTGAAAGACAGATCTGACCATCCAGCAGCCTCAGTGCCTCCCTCCCTCTCCTTCTAACATAAACAGAACAGCTTGTATTCCATGTCTGAATAGTAAACCTGCTGTCTAAAGTTTGCTTTAATATTTATGTGTTCAGCACTGCTGCATGTTTTTGAGCTCCATCAAAACTTTCATTGTAAGAGCATTTGAAAATGCTGGGGAAGTAGAGAAGGGAGTTGTGTATACCATCTCTCTCTCTCTCTCCAACTGGCTCATCCTCTTCCCCTCTCTCCCCTCTCCTCGTCTCTCTTCCTCTCCGCCACCCCTTGGTACTACCTTCATCTAGCTCCGCTCACTGCATTCTCTCTTTCCTCTCTTACTCACACGCTTACACACACACACAGAGAGCAAGGGAACTTTTTCCCAAGACCTCTGGGAGGAATCTGTTCAATATTTAAAAACTGCTGCAGCAACTATAATAACCAGAGGTAGCTGGCACCACCAATATTTGCTCCAAATAGGATTCTACTCTGGAAACAAAGAATGAGTAGGGGCAAGAAATGGGGAGCAAGGGGGTGAGGAGCACAGTTAGTGCAGGCTAACGGGCATTGTAAGGAGCACCAGATGAGCTCCACAGACCTGAGTTTAGGTAGGACCCTGCCATCGCCTACCTCCTCGGGGTGGCAGTAAACTTCTGAGAGCCCTGCCAGCTCTGATATTCAGTGATCTGGTAGAGAGTGTGGCCTTAGATAGCCCACCCAACTTCTGCCTGCTTGGGCTACTGCGGACCCCGTACCATAAGACATTCCCTCTAGAGTCTTAACTTTTATGAAGACTTTGTAGGCAGATGCCCTACTGGGACTGGGCCACTTTGAAATGCTCACAGATCAGTTGGTTTTTTGTTTTTTTTTTTTTTTCCCCAAAAGATGAGGTGCAGACAGCGTAGGGTGTCGCTTGGGTAAGTGTATGCCCACCACATGTGTTCTGGAGTTTGGATTTCAGCTCCTCTACCATTGTAGACTTGGGCAAGTTGCTTACCTTCTCTAAAAAGCCCCAGTTTCTTCATCTGTAAACAGGGATATGTTCTTTACCTCATAGGATTGATGCAGAGATTAACTGAGACAACATATATAAATGCCTTACACATATTCACCTTTCAGTACTTTGAGTTCCCATTTCACAATGTATAGGATAACCCTTCTTTCAGATTATTCTGACTGCCCAGGTAGAAGTCTGACATCCCATTCCAAAGAACAGGTAACCCGACTCTGTATACTCCTTCCCCACCAATGCAGTGGCAGAGGATATTGCCCACAGGCTGGGTCCTCTGTGTACAGATGTGTTTTTCTAAGGCTGTGGCAGAGGTGGTTCAGCAAAGGGATTGATCCAGACTTTGGTTTTCCTCTACTTTGTGCATCCCTTTAAAGAGATTAGGTCTCTCCAGGGAAGCTGGCTTCTCCATTAGAAAATCACTATCCCAAAGGATTAGGCTTTTTTCTCCATTTCCTCCCTCCTGGGTCTGAGAATACATTAGGAGAGCAAAGTGTTAGTTCAATCCATTAAGACTCTTGCTTCCAGACCAGGCCTCTGGGGGTATTAAATGCCATAATGGTCATTTCTCTCTCTCCTGGGGCAGCAACTATATGGTTCACGTGTGAGTCAAAGATCCCAGTTACATACAGCCCTACAGCCATCTCCTGCAGCTCAATTCCTATTCTCCAGTCACCCCCGCCCTCTCTTTAAGGGGCTTTAATAAGAGCCATCACAACCATTTGCTGTTGGAGGTGATGGATGGGCCTAACAGAACAGGATGATTTCCGGGGGGAAACACACAGCTAGCACATCTGAATCCCAAATCCCATTTTCCAGCACATGTCCAAAGCAATCAAGAGGAAGGAGGGAAAATGTAGAAGTAGTAGGAGCAAAATTATTTCCCCAGAATAGAGGGTGGGTGTGGGGTTGGTTTGCACACTTTCTTCCCTCTCCTCAGTCTTTGTCTGATTTGGATCAGCAGATGTTTTATTATGCATAAGCCTCTTACCAGAGAGTTCTTTATACCTGCTTATGGGAGTCACCACAGGAAGCCCAAGGCCCCCTGATCACCCCTCGTACCCTGGACTCTAATCCCTAAGTTCTACATCATTTCTGCCACCGTATCCCACCCCTCCCCATCTCCAAAAACCAGGGTGACTGCATAATTTTTTTATCTGTACCAGGACATTTCTGAGAATGAAATGGAATACTGTTAATTACTGTGCTTGGATAATGGAGCAAATTGGGATTGTCTTGGGCAAACCAGAACATATGATTACCCACCTGAAAACTCTTCCATTGTGTCCTCTGAAAATCTTCTGTCATCAGCATCAACTCCTGTATCCTCACCCTCCTTTTGAATATTTCCTGTATCTTCCTGCTCTGAAACCTGACTCTCTCTTGTACCCTTCTAAAGTAGTGACTGTTTTCCCTCCCATGTTCTTCCTACCACTGGAGGCAGAGTAGGTGTCTTGCATGCTCCTCATGAACACCTCCTGACCCTGACCATCCTCTTTCCTTCTCCTCACTAAAAACACCCTGCTGTTTGAATCTCACATCAGTGGACTACACCACCCACAGCCCCATCAGATCAGCCATCTGATCCCTTCATTCCTTGAAGGAATTCCTGGCTCACTGTCACTTTCTTCAGCATTACTCTCATATTTCTTGGTGATTTCAATATCCACATCTCTTTCACTCACACCCCATTTCCAACCTATCAGTAAGTCTCCCCCTTGAGAATACATTCCATCTCACACCTCTGCCATTACCTCCCTAGTCCAAGCCACCATCAAATCACACCTCCTTGCTTCTGCCCTTGCTCCCTCCAGGGTATCTTCCACACAACAACTTGAGTGGTCCAGTTAAAGGTCAAATCATGTCATTCCTCTGCTCAAAAACTGTCTGATAGTTTCCCAATTCAGAGAAAAGCACAAAGGCCTTATGGTGGCTCACAAGGACCCCATGATCTGTGCATCTGCCCCTCCCCCTGCTCTGGGCTCTGGCCACATTGACCTTCTTGCTAACCCTCAGATGGACCAAGCAGGTTCCCTTCTCAGAGCCTCTGCTCCAGCTGTCCTTCTGCCACCCACTCCCAGATATTCCTTCAGGTCTTTAAGCACATATCCCCTGCTCAGTGAGACCTCTGGCAGCCAGTCTATATATTTATTTACTCTTTGGTTTGTTTCCCCCACTAAAATATAGGCTTCATGTGAGTAGAGTGTTTCATCTATTTTGGTCATTACTTTGTCCTCATTGCCTCAAATAGTGTTTCTCAAACTTGATCATGCATCAGAATCACCTGGAAGACTTGTTAAAACACAGAGGACTGGGCCCCACCTTCAGCATTTCCTATTAAGTAGGGCTGGGGTGCAGCTCAAGAATTCGCATTTCCAACAAGTCCCTGCCTGAGGCGGATGCTGATGATTGGGGTCTATACTCTGAGAACCCTTAACCTAGACCAACTCCTGCCCATGGTAGCCATCTGGTATATATGTGTTGAGGGAATAAATGAATGAGTGAGTGAGTAAAGGGTGTAGTTGGAGAGGAATATAAGCACCACAAGGTAAGTTGGGCCCTTTTCACTGAGGACCTTGAATGCAAGACCACAGAGTTTGGCCACAACTGCCACTGTGGGGGCTGCTGGAGCCATTAGAGCAGCATGAGTCTCCATGGGAGCTGGGATTCAGGGAAAGGTATGAACAACCCAGACATTGTGGGCCCCATAGATTGCCTTGGATTCATCCCTAACCTGCCTTTGTCTTCCCAGAGTATGCAGAGAACATCGGGGATGGGCGGAGCCCGGAGTTCCGAGAGAACGAGCAAAAACGCATCCTGGGCTTGCTGGAGAACTTCTAAAGGCCCCTTGGCCCTGTGCATCATGGACTTTTTCTGGGCCTCCCTCCCAGAAACAGTTTTTACATAGCTCAGTGTGGCTTTTGGACAAATTAAAGCTAGTTTTGGTATTCCTGGGCTGGCATTCTTTGTAACAAAGCATTACCATCTGACCTTTACCCAGCACTTGCACAACAGCTGTGTCAGGACATATCTGAGAAAGGTCAGTTTTTGGCCTCATTTTGCCTGGAGGAAACTGAGGCTCAGAGAGCATGTCATTGATAAAATAACCACTGTGACTACTCTGCATGTCAGCCATGCAGCTGCCAGTTTATAACTGGGTGGTAGGGGGAAGGGGTAGACTACTGACCTGTCTGGGGCATCCAGCCCCAACACAGAGAGGCTGGCGGTTTACAAGAGTTCAGAAGCACTCCCTGGGAGGCTTCCATGTCACTGTGAGGCCACAGAGAGCACAGCCTTCAAAACAGCATCTGAAGCCTGCTGCACATCAGAATCACCCTGGAGAGTGGGCAGCTTGGGGTAGGGCAGTTAAAAGATACATCAATGTTGGGCCCCACCCAAACAATGAAGTCGGAATCTCAGGTGCAGCCCTGGCCCTGGTATTTTTTGTTTTCTTGTTTATTTTAAATTTTAAACCTTTTATTTTGAAATACTTTCAAACTTACAGGACAGTTACAAAAATAATACAAATCCCATACACAGTACTCCAACATTCCCTTACCCCTCTAGACATCCAGATCCACCATTTTAACATTTGCCATATCATTCTGTCTATCTGTCCATCAATCTTATCAGTGTATCCGTCAGTCCATTTTCTGAACACGTGAGTGTAGGTTGTATACATCCTGCTTCTTGAACACTTATCTATCTACCTTAAGTACATTTATCAAGCTCAAGATATTTAAAGCTTACAGTCTATATTTTAGTTTTTCATGTCCTAATAATGTCCTTTAGAGCCTTCTCTCTTTCCTTGTTAGATTCCATCCAGCATCATGTATTGCCTTTGTCATTATCTCATTAGTTGCTCTTTTTTTTTAATTGTGGGAACATGTATACAACATCAGCTTTTCCATCTCAGCCACTCCCAAGCATAACATGCAGTGGGATTAATCATATTCACTATGTTGCGGTACCCTTACCGCCTTCCGTTACTAAACTGTCCCATCTTCCCAAACAGAAGCTCCACACCCATTGTGCACTACCTTCCCATTCCTCCTACCCCCTACTCCTGGCAGCCTGAACTCTAATTTCCCTGTGAGCTTGCATATTCTTCCATATTTTCTTTGTAGTTACCAGTGACTTAAATTTAACATTCTAAATTTATAAGTCTCATTTGCTTTGATACCAACTTAACTTCAATATGCAGATTATGTTCCAAGGCCTCTCTGGGCCCCCACACTTATGTAGTTTTTGACACAAAAAAATAAGTCCCAAACCACTGATTTCTTATTATATTTTATGTATTTGCATTTAGATCTCATAGGAAGAAAAAAAGTGGCATTACAAACCAAAAATACAGTAATACTGGCATTTATATTTACCCCTGTCATTATCCTCACCGGAGTTCCGTATTTCTTTAAACAGCTTTGATCTGTTGTCTATTGTCCTTTCCTTTCAGACTGCAGAACTCTCTTTAGCATTTCTTGTGGGGCAGGTCCAGTGGTGGTAAACTCCCTCAGCTTTTGCCTATCTGGGAATTTCTTAATCTCTCCCTCTTTTTTTTTTTTTGGTTTAAAACAACAAATTTATTTTCTCACAGTTCTGGAGGCCAGAGGTCTGATATCAGGGTATTGGCAGGGCCACGTTCCCTCTGGAGCCTCTAGGCTAGGAGCAGTCCATCCTTGCCTCTTCCCAGCTTCTGGCAGTTACCAGAAGTCCTTGGTACATTCCTTGGCTTGTGGCGGCATGATTCAGTCTCTGTGTCCGCCTTCATATGGCCATCTTTCCTCTGTGTCTCTAACTCTGTGTCTTCTCCTCTTATAAGGGCACCAGTCATATTGGATTAAGGACCCACTCTACTCCAGTATGACCCCATCTTAACTAATTACATCTGCAATGATTCTGTTTCCAAATAAGGTCACATTCTTTTTTTTTTAATTCAATTTTATTGAGATATATTCACATACCATGCAGTCATACAAAGCGTACATTCAGTTGTTCACAATACCATTATTATGTAGTTGTGCTTTCATTAACAAATTAATTTTTGAACATTTTCTTTACTACACCCAAAAAAATAATAAGAATAAAAATTAAAGTGGAAAAGGACAATTAAAGTAAAAACACTGGGTGTTTTTTTGTCTTGTTTTGTTTTGCCCCCATTTTTCTACTCATCCATCCATACACTGGACAAAGTGGAGTATGGTCGATATGGCTTTCCTAATCACATTGTCACCCCTCATAAGCTACATTTTTATACAATTATCTTCAAGATTCAGGGGTTCTGGGTTGTAGTTTAATAGTTCCAGGTATTTACTGCTAGCTATTCCAATTCATTAGAAACTAAAAAGGTTTGTCTGTATTGTGCATAAGAGTGCCCACCAGAGTGACCTCTTGGCTCCTTTTGGAATCTCTCTGCCACTGAAGTTTATGTCATTTCCTTTCACATCCCCCTTTTGTTCAGGAAGATATTCTCCATCCCACAATGTCAGGTCTAGATTCCTCCCCAGAAGTCATATTCCACATTGCCAGGGAGATTTACTTCCCTGGGTGTCAGATCCCACATAGGGAGGAGGACAGTGAATTTACCTGCCAAGTTGGCTTAGCTAGAGAGAAAGGGCCACATCTGAGCAACAAAGAGCCATTCAGGAGGAGACTCTTAGGCGCAATTATAGGCAGGCCCAGCCTCTCCTTTGCAGCAAAAACTCTCATTTTTGAAAGACAGTTTTGCTGGATATAGTATTTTTGGTTGGCAGTTTTTTGCTTTTAGCACTTTAAATATGACATTCCACTGCCTTCTTGCTTCCATGGTTTTCAATGAGAAATCAGCGCTTACTCTTATTGAGGCTTTCTCATATATGACATACAAGGGCTTTCAGGAGTCTCTGTTTACCTTTGGCATTTGACAGTTTGATTATAATATGTTGCATGTGGGTCTTTTTGGGTTTATCCTGTTTGGAGTTCATTGAGCATTATGCACGTCCACATCTTTTGTTAAACTTGGGAAGTTTTCGGCCATTGTTTTTTTTTTTAATATTCTTTCTGTCCCTAAATCTCTTCTCCTTCTGGAACTCCCGCAATGTGTGTATTGGTATATTTAATGGCATCCCACAGGTTCCTCAGTTTGCTGGTTTGAAGCTGTTATGTACCCCCAGAAGAGGCCATGTTCTTTTAATCCTGTAGATACAGGTCTGTTATGGGTGGGACCTTTTGATTAGGTTGTTTCAATTGAGATGTGACTCACCCAATTCAAGGTGGGTCTTAATCCTTTACTGGAGTCCTTTGTGGGAGGATAAAAGATAGAAAAGCCCAGAGAGCTTAGAGAGAGATACACCCACAGAAGTTTGGAGAGAGAGCTTAGAGACAAAGTCCCTGGAGGAGACAGAGAAAAGTTCCAGAGAAGCTGAGAGAAGACCCACAGAGGAGGCCACTGGAACCAAGCTGAAGGCCACAAAACCCAGGAGCGAAGGACCGGCAGACACCAGCCATGTACCTTCCCATGTGACAGAGGTGTCCCAGATGCCAGAAGCCTTTTTTCAGAGTCCAGGTATCATCCTCTTGGTGCCTTAATTGGGATATTTTCATGGTCTAAGAACTGTAAATTTTACTTTAATAAATATCCATTGTAAAAGCCAATCCATTTCTGGTATATTGCATTCCCACAGCTTTAGCAAACCGAAACACTCAGGTTCTGTTCACTTTTATTCATTGTTTCTTCCTTCTGTTCTTCAGACTAAATTATTTCAATTGTCTAATTGTTAAACAGAGTGATTCTTTCTTCTGCCACCTCCGATCTTCTGTTGAACCCCTCTAGGGAATTTTAAATTTCTCTTGCTGTGGTCTTCAGCTCTGTTTGGTTCCTTTTCACAATTTCCATTTGATACTTTTTGTATGTTCATCTATCATTTTCTTGATTTCCTTTAGTTTTTTTGTCCATGTCGTCTTTTAGATCTTTGAGCATATCTAGAACCATTTTTAAAAAGTCTTTCTCTGATATGTCCCGGGTCTAGTCCTCCTCATTGATTGTTTCTAATGCCTTAATTTCTCCTTTGCTTGGGTCATCACTTCCTGTTTCTTGTGTGTTTTGTAATTGTTTGTTGAAACCTGGTGTTTTAGTTTGCTAAGGCTGCTGGAATGCGATATACCAGAAATGGGTTGGCTTTTAACAATGGTGATTTATTAAGTTACAATTCTAAGGCCATGAAAATGTCCAAATTAAGGCATAAACAGGAGGATACCTTCTTGGAGGAAAGGGTGCTGGCATCCAGGGTTCCTGTGTCACATGGGAAGGCACATGGCAACATCTGCTGGTCCTTCTCTCCTGGGCTCAGCTTCTGGTTTCCATTCTCCAAAATGTCTCTGGGCTTCTGTCTCTAAGCATCTCTCTACTCTCTCCAAAATGTCTCTGCATTTTATCCTGTCATAGAGGACTCCAGCAAGGGGATTAAGACCCACCTTTAGTGGGTGGGGTCACATCTCCATGGAAACAACCTAATCAAAAGTTCCCACCCACAATAGGTCTGCCCTCACACGACTGAATTGAAAGAACATGGGCTTTTCTGGGATACATAACAGATCCAAACCAGCACACTGGACATTTTGATATTTTAATGTGTAATCACTGGAATTGAGACTCTGAGGTGTCTGTTCCTTAAGCTTGTATCCAGCTAGTCTTATGACAGAGCTTTCTGTGAATACCAGGAGCTAACCAAAAAAAGAAGAAGAAGGGATAAAAACACCTTTCCCAGTCTTTACAAATCAGTCTGTGAGAATGCTCTCCTTCAGGGCTTAACCATACAATGAGTTTAGAGAGTAACTCAAGACCAAAGCATAGGGGCTGTCCTTATCCCCTCTGTGCTTATGTCTTGTCTTGCCTTACATGTTGTCATGCACATGCAGCCCTAGAAATTCCATTTACGCGGTTCTGAATGCCCCCCTTCCTTTGGAAACGATTTCCTCAGTCCTGGGCACTGCAGGTGTAAGTCTACAGCCAGGAACCCCTTTCCCGGGCAACCACAACTTGTTTGTACAGCATTTGATAGTAGCTGCACACAAGACAAGTTATGGAATGGCGAGTCCCTCAGCCACCACCAGATAAATTGGGCCAGGCATATATGCTCCCAGTATGTCCATAAGGGTTACTCTGCTCCCTCTGGAACCAGGACCAGGAATCTGCACGGGGAGCATGGGCTAGCTCCAAACAGAGAAGGTGAGTGATGGAGGAGGGGCAAGCCAGGGCATCACAAAATCTTACTGCTTTTAAGTAGCCTTTTGTTTGATTTGGCACTCATCCTTTTATTGCAGACCTTTAAATGTTTTCTGGAGCTTTGAGAAAGATGTTTCTACCTATTTTTGTTGGTTATTCAAAGCTTCTTGGGCCAGGGGGCAAGGGTAAGGCAGAACCTTGAAGCATCTCACTCCGACATCTTTATCAGTTTGGGCCCATTGGTATCATTTTAAGCTTCCCAGGTGGCTCCAGCGGGCATCAGGGCAACACTTTCGAGTAGACAGATTTTGGCTCCAAATCACGGCTGCTCCATTTACCAGCTGTGGCATTTTGGATACATGACTTTATCCCTCTGAATCTCTCACTTCCTTCATCTGCAAACTGAGAATAACACCCATTTGGTGCTTTTGATGGTTTCAGTTTGTTAAAGCTGCCGGAATGCAAGATATTAGAAATGGGTTGGCTTTTACAGTGGGGATTTATTAGCTTACAAATTTACAATTCTAAGGCCATGAAAATGTCCAAATCAAGGCTTCAACAGGATGATACCTTCTCTGAAGAAGGATGCCAGCATCTGGGACACCTCTGTCACATGGGAAGGCACAGGGCTGGTGTCTGCTGGTCCTCTTCGGGGTTCCATTGCTTTCAGGTTCTGGCTTCAGTGCCTTCCTCTCTCTGCTTCTATGAGTGTATCCTTGTTTCTCAGCTTCTTTGGGGGCATCTCTCAACTCTCATAAAGGACTCCAGTAAGACCCACCTTGAATGAAGTGGGTCACATCTCAATTGAAAGAACCTAACCAAAAGGTCCCACCCACAATAGGTCTGCCCGCACAGGAATGGATTAAAAGAACATGGCCTTTTCTGGGGTACATAACAACTTCAAACCAGCACAAAAATGAAATAACTCATTTAAGCATGCAACACAGTGATTGGCAGACGGTAGGTGTATTATAAGTTGTGCTTCATTTTGTCCTTCCTACGCACACTTGTGGCTTCAGAATTGCTGTTTCGGCCACTTTATGTGTATTGTGAGAAAGTTGGTCTCCTTTACAAAGATCAGCAGTGCTTTAGCATGCTTTTAATCCATTCTCAAAGAATAAAAAGAATCCTCGTGGGGTGGGGAGAAAGAACAAACAATTTGGAAAGCAGCATTTCATTAAAATGAAGTATTTAGCCCAGGGTCAGCAAAAAGGTCGCAGGGGATGCCCACACACCCTTGCTCTGCACCCAGGCAGACGTTGCTGTCAGCAGCTCATTCGCCTCAGTGAACCCTGAGGGATGCATCTCCCTCCTTTACCAACTGGCCAGAGTCCGCATGTACTTAATTAGATGGCATCTGCTTTGTGCCTAACACTGGGCTGGTGATAGGACAGTGAGACAGGCGTGGCCCCTGCCTCCAGTTGCCCCTGTCCAGTCTGGTGGGGCAGACCAACAGTGCGCCAGTCACTCCCCTCAGGTAAGTGTTCTAGCAGAGAGGTGCTGGAAGGGGGCGGGGGTGGGCAGGGGGCTATTCTGAAGCAGAATTGTACATTAACAGTTTGGATTTAGTTATTTTTTACATAGTTTTTCTATATCATTGGTCCCAAATATTGAATGCTGCCTGCTTTGTGCTACTTGCTTTACATTCATTCTTCCTAATCTTCATAACAGCCCTGGCTAGGGTTGTTATCCCCAATTTTCCAAAGCCCAGACTGAAGCTTCAGAGAGGGTAAATAAGTAAGTTGCCCAAGGTCCTTGGCCAGTAAGCATCAGAACCTCCATTCTAACCGAGTCTGCCTGACTTCACAGTCTATCCTGTCTCCCCCAAGTGGCCTCTCTATCTGGAAGAGAGTCACAGATCACTGCCTGACATTATGCTTTTGATCTGTTCCACTATCAATAGGTAGTCTAATAAATTAACAAATAAAGCATGTCCAACTGTAACCTATAAGAATCATAGACTTTTTGATCTAAGGTTGGTACTTCAGTGACCATTAGTCCTTCAGCTTTATTTTCTTTTTAATTTTTTTAACCAGGTAATACTTGAACATGATACAGAAGTTTGAAATTTAACAGAAAGGTAAACAGTGAGAGTCTCCTTCCCCATCTCCTGTACCCAAGGCCTCCTGTCCCCCTCCCATCCCTGTCATCTGATTATTCTTCCAGAAGTTCTGTCCAGTGGTTTCCAGCCATATTCTTCACAATGTGCTTTCTGACAAGAGCATCAGAAGCCAACACAGGAGGAGGGGGTGGGCAAGGTGGGTGCAGCTCCAGGCCATTCACCCCCTTCAACCATTGCAGCTCCACTTTGCTTCATATATTGGGGTGCCTCCTAAGATTTTGACTGAAAAGTTCCTCTGCTAAAAACAACTTTGAACCCACCCCTTCAATTTACAAATGAGGAAAAGTTCCCCTTTTCTCACAGGTGTTTGTGGCGGGAGGATTGGGGGAACATGAGATATAATTCCTTCAAGTATTCGGAAGGGGTTCACAGTTCCAGGTGTTGGGGGACCAAGGAGAATAGGTAAAGAGAAAGCTTCAGCTTCTGCTTTCTAATTTTAACAACCAACTAAACAAGGCTAAGAGAAAAGTTCAAGGTAAAGATCCTCATTACTAACCTTATTAATCCACAGGCTCCTGGGATGTGGCCCTAGTTCTTGGGTTTGCTCCTGGCTGGCTAAAAAGCAGTCTGTCTCATCCGAGAGGATTTCCTGGGCATCCAGGAAAGGCCACCCTTGCCCAGAGGTCTGAATCCTACCTCTGGGTCTGTCCACTCTCGAAGCTCACACCTCTCCCCTTTAGACAAAGCCCTTTAATGACCCTCCTGTGTCCCCAGCTAAGCAGTCCCAGGCTTAGCTTCCCTGGATAGCATTCCTGTCCAAACACGGCAATAAAATAGCCTTTCAGCAATATCAGCCAGAATTTCTTCACCAGGGAGATGAGGATTTCGTTCTCCTTTCCCTTCACAACTTGCTGCTGTTTGTGGTGGTTGGCATGCCCAAATTCAGCAGTGGCAAGATGGGCCCTGTCTGATTTAGAGAAATTTGCATGCTGGCTGCATTCTTTATCTGGGGGGAAATGCATTGTCGGGGAAGCTTGAAGGCATCTTTCAGTCACTCCCCCAGTAGCCCCAGTGCCCAGGTGCGTCTCCTGCCATTACTGAGAGCGTCAATTTAGTGTCAACAGGGAGATGAGACTTACTTTCCTAAAGGCAGTAACTTCTTGATTAGATTTTCTTACCCAACAGCAGAGTTAAGAGCAGACCCACATTTTTCAATCTCTCTTGCTCTTTGGTACACATAGAAAGTGGTTGGTATCACAGCAGTGGGCCCTTGGTATCTGTGCTGAAAATATGGCAAGCGTTCCTTCAGTCACCTTTTCTTGATTAGGTAACACATGCTCTCAGTGTAAACTTCAGAAAGTACCTAAAGGTGTAAAATGCGTAAATCTCCCTGCCGGAAGTGTCTCCTGGCCATCTTGTGCCTCTTCATAGAAGTAACCACTGCTAATCAGCTAAAATATCCTTTCAGAGATAGTCTATGTGTTTTCAAGTGAATAAAAAATATTTTTTAATGCAGATAGTGGCGTATCATGTTCTCTGTTCTGCACCTTGCTTTTCACTCAGTACATCTACCAGACATACAGTTGTCCTCACTCCTTTTAATAGCTGAGCTCCATTGCAGAGCTGTACCATAATTTAGTTAATCACGTTACTGGACATTTAGGATTGCTTCCCATCTTTGGCTGTTACAATTCTGAAGTGAATATCCTTGTATAGAACGTCATTTCACACGTGTGAGTTTAAATTCCTAAGTAGAATTGCTAAGTCAAAGAGAATCTGCATTTTTTGTTTTGATATATCTTTCCAAATTGCCCTCCTTCCATCCGCAATATATATGTGTCATTTCCCCACACCCTCACTGTTAAGACTTCAGTCTTTGCCTCTGATTGGTGGATAGTACGTCCTGTTTGTAATTTTAATTTGTATTTCTCTTATGAGTGAGGTCATTTAGTGTTTTAGAAGGATGAATGCATTGATTATGTGCTGTCATAGCTAATACTCACTGAGCCTTTTCTATGAGCTAAGTACTCAGATTATTTCATTTAACCCTCATTCCTGAAATGTAGGTACTTTTATCATCAACCCCATTTCACAGATGAGGAAACCAAATTGAGAAGGTCAGTGACTTAAAAAGTGACAGAGCTGGGAGTGGAACACAATCAATCTGTGCCAGAGCTGTACCCCAAATCTTGGTGCTGTGCCGTCTCCCATCTGGTAGAGAAGGGGCTCAGGTGAGGCTGGAGAAGGTGCAGCAGCTGGGAATCCACCCAGTGCACACAGAGCGCATTGGAAGTGACAGTCTTCAGCCAAGTTGTGCAGGAAGCCCCAGAGAAGCAGCCCTTCACAGGGGTTCTGCAGGGTCTTGCCATCTCAGCTCTCCTTCACTGGGAGACTGAATGAGAGGGTCTCTGAGGGGCCAGCCTGGGGAATCCCACACAAACCACCATCCATCCCTCCATCATTGACTGAACACCCACCATAAGCTGTGTGGGGAACAGGCAGACATGGGCCCTGCTGGAGCTCACATCCTTGCAGCACAGCCCAAAAGACAATAAACTTGCAAACAAATGAATGGTGTGATTACTGAGTATTACAAAGGTGTGAATAAGGTGTGCAGTGATGGAAACTGAGTAATGGGAAATAGACTGGAGATTGGGGGTCTGAGTAGTCCTCTGATGAGTGAAGTGCCTTTGAACTAAACTGAATGATGTCGAGGAGCTGGGAGAAGATGGTGCTAAGCAGAGGCACAGGAGCAGAGGTCCTGGTTTGGAGGGAGAACGCTGTCATCCTACAGAAACTAACCAAAAGGAGCCACTGTGGCTGGACTTCACCCAAGAGTGAGGCAGGATCAGATAGGGCTAGCAAGGGGCAGGGGCCAGGTCTTGCAAGGCTTTGAAGGCCACAGAGGTGTTTTGAGCATGGAAAGTATGTGGTCTAACATTTTGGAAAGATCCCTTTGCCTGTCCCATGCAGGACACCCTAGAGCCCAGAATGGAAGCAGAGAGACCCAAGAGGAGGCTGGTGCGCTCGTCCAGGCAAGGAATAGTGGTGCTTTGGAGCAGGAGGGGATGGGATTGGAGACAAGTGGGCGGATCTGGGATGTGTTGAGGTAGAGCTGGCCCCTCACCACGCAGGGAGGGGCCCTGCCCCAGGGAGCCTTCCCCCAGCTCCGTGGGCTGCGAGCAACTTCCTTGGCCCAACAGGAGTCGGGTGGGGTGGGCAGGGTAGCTGCTCAGTATATAAATATCTTTAATGAATAAATAGAAGTGCTTTTAGGGCTGGCAGAGTCGTATCATTTCCACCTGCTGTAAAATTTCATTAGAAGCAGGCGCTGCAGGGGGAGAGGAATGACTGCGATAAATCTGCCGCCCACCCTCAGCCTCTGCTCTGCTCCCAGCCGCCTCTGCCCGGCGCCCTGTGGGATCCAGCCCCAGGCCCTGCTCCTCAGGCCTTCCTGGGGCCCAGGAGAGTTGGGTCCTTCCCCACCCTCCCCCACAACTTGAACAGGCATGAGGAAGCAGTGGACAGGGCCACTGAAAATCAGGGGCCTCACTCTCCTCAGCTGGTAAATGGGCACAGTTCCTGCTCCCACCTGCTCCCCCTCCCCAGGACTGCAGTGCAGATCAGATGAATTTCAGGAGAAGCAGTGTTCAGTGCTGTTGTATTCCTGGAAAAACAGAGCTGGGTGACAAATGACAAAATGGAGGCCCCAAGAAAGTAGGTGACTAACCTGAGGTCACAAAGGATCAGGAACAAATCCAGGCCTCAAAATCTACCACAACGACGGCTATCATTTTTATCTAGCAGCAACTAAATACCTGGCTCTCTACCAAGCATTTGACATGCATCATCTCATTGAATCTAACCCAAATTCTGGTGACATGGGGAACTATTACCTTCCCATTTTGCAGGTGAGAACACTGAGGCCCAGAGAGAACTAGGATCCAGGTCACTCCATCAGTTAATAACAGCACGAGATGGGAATCCAGGTGTCCATCCTACCACAGCATTTTGTCTGTTTTGTTTTGTTTTGTTTTCAAGTTTGACAGGGCTGGGATTATGCTTTCTTGAGCCTATAAATTGTCAAAACATGAGTCCTTCCAAGGACTGAGACGGAAAATTTGCTGAGGGCCTGCTATGTGCCTGCCAGTCTCTAAACTAAAGGCTTCTGTCCCCAGCACCTCATTTCATCCTGGCAGCATCTTCCAAGATTACTATGCTCCTCTACATTTTACAAACAAGAAAAGGAATTTGCCCAAGGCCACACAGCTTGTCCCCAATGATAGCCAAGGGTGCCAACCCTCTGGGGATCCTCAGCTTCTCCCTTGACCCATTGCCACCCTCTCTAGCCAGGTGGGTGTAAGTCCAGGAAGTCTGGCCACATGTACAGCAGGGCTGAGTTGGCAACCTGCCTGGGCCCATGGTTATCAGTTAAGCTCATTAAGTGGCTGTGACAGGACAAGGCCTGGGGCAGCTGCCTTCCTTCCCCATCCTACTCCAGTCTTCTTGGGAGCAAGGCCTATGGACAGGCCCAGGCTTTTAGCAACTGCAAATAAAAGTCTCTCTGTAATTGGGGAAGATTAAAAGATGCATGGGCTGAACTTCACCAGGCCGGCTCATGGGCCTGCCTGCTGCCTGCCCTCTGCTAGTGTGAGCAGTTAGCAGAGGATGTGGATGCTAGAGACAGGCTGCCAGGGTTCAAATCCCAGCTCTGCTACTCCCCAGCTGCATGACCCTGGGCAAGTCACTTCACCTCCCTGAGCCTTGGTTTTCTCATCTATAAAAGGAGATGACAATGCTATATAGTAATGCTCTTTAGATCTGCAACAGATTGATGCATATGAAGTGCTTGACAAGTTGTATAGTACCGATCAATGGCCATACAATATCCTTATCTTACTATGTTTTCTTATTCCTCTTCCCAACTAGATTGTGAGCTGATTCTTTTCTATACCTTCCACAATGAATGCTCAAACCCTTGAGGGAATCAATCCATCCAGCAATAAATCCCCAAGCCATGGTGCTAAGGAGCAGAGTGAGCAGTGTGTCCTGTATACAGCAGGTGCTCTTTAAGGGGTTGGGGAGCTGAACCAAAGCACCATGGGCCTGAGGAACTGCCGTTCCACTGCTCACGGCCTTCACTGGTGCTCCTCCCCGGAGGCCTCTGGGACCGGCCGCTGCACCTCCCGCCCTGCCGCTCGTCCATGCTGTTCCCGCCACCTGACCTGCCATCCTCCAGGCCAGATGCTGCCCTCTCGGGGACGCAGGAGCATGGGTCCTGCCCTCATGGAACTCACAGCCTTGGGAGGGAGGGGGGAGGTGGACAGGGGGGCTGTACAACCTGCCATCAACCAGAGTGTGACAAGCAGAGGCCTCCAGATCCCCATATGCCTCCTCTCTGCATTCCCCAAGCCCCCAGGAGACTTCCTCACCCTGCTTTCCCCCCACTTCCCTGTGTGCTGCTGGGGGGCAGGGCTGTATTTCACCCATCTCCAAATCACAGGGTCCAGCATGAGATGAGCGTCTGGCAGGTGATCCTTCAACGTTTTTTCAGCAAATATTTTCTGAGCATTTACTATGTGCCAGGCCCATGCTGGGCTGAGGGATGTAGAAGGCCTTTCTGAGGAGATGATGAGACTGGATTGAGCAAAAGGGCTGCTAGGGAAATCAGGAATCATATTCGAGGCAGAGGAAATAGCGAGTGCAGAGGCCCTGAGGCAGGAGCGGGCTTCACAAGTTCAAGGAACATCCAGATGGGCCTGGAGCGTGTGATGGAGGAGAGCAAGAGAGGAGTTCGCAGAGGTGGGCAAGGGCCAGACCACACAGGCCTTGTGAGCTAGTAAGGAGTTTGGATTTTCTTCCATGTGCAATGGAAACCATCAGAGAGTTTTCAGTAATAGGGAAAATAATCTTAGGGAGTATGTGTGGAATATGATGAGTCACGGAGGGAGGGAGGAGATGGGTGAAGGAAAGGAGGACAAAAGGATGAGTGAAGGGTTAAGAGACAGAGACAAAGACAGCCTGGCTGCCTGCAGGGAGGAGAGGCCGCCATGAATGGGGCAGGATCTGGGCCCTTTCTGTCCTCTGCCTCCCTTCTGAGCCATGTCTGGACTGGCTGGCACCAACCTGGGATCCCAGTGGTCAGAGCCACAGGCACAAAAGCTTGGGTTGGGGTAGGAAGCAAAGGTTCTGGGGACACCTGAACTGAGCTTTGCCAGGGAGGGTCCCTGACAGCTTCATGGAGGTGGCAGCTTTGATCCAGGGAATGGACGGGTGAATAGAAGTTCACCAGGTAAGATGATGGGAAGGTTTTCCATAAGATGAAACCAGAAGCACAAAGGCACAGAGGTAGGAAGGAGTCCAGCTCTGAGCTGTGGGCCTTAGACCCAAATCTAATTCATCATCACCACAACCCTGTGACATCAAGCTATTATCCCCATTTTATAGATGAGAAAACTAAGGCTTGGGAAAGGGAGGAGGGTAGCCTAAGGCCACACAGCTGTTATGGGTAAGAGCTGAGACTTAAACCCAAAGCCCAAGAATGGTCAATAAAATATAGTCTAGCATTCTGGTTCATGACCGGTGACAGTGAGGGCTGGAAAATACTATCGAAGACAGAAAAACACAATATGGGCATCAGAACAGCTCATTCTCCCAGGCGCATCATGGAGCACATCATGGAGAAAGTGGCATTTGAACTCCACCGTTAAGGGAAAGTGAGCTCGTGATAGGGGGAGAGTTGGGGTGGGTGGGGAGGGGGTGTGTGCAGAGGGAGCAGCATGGGCAAAGGCTCAGGGGGAGGAAAGCCTGCCTGTGCGGAGGAAGTATGGCCTCTCCAGGGCGGCCTGAACATGTGTGAGAGTGGGCAGAGAGGAGGGCAGCCAGGGCGTGGGAAAGAAGACCAGGAGGAAGGTAGGAATTGGATCATGAAAGCCTTGAATGCCAAGGTCAGGTGTGTGTATTCTGAAAGCCAGAGGGGTCCCAGAAGGGTTCTGCAGTCTGTCTTGTGCATAACGGACAGTCAGGAAGCTGGAAGAGCAGAGAGGGGGCCGGCACAGTTGTCCAGCCAAGCCAGGGTGGGAGCTTTAAGCAGGGCCATGACCTTGGGGGTGGAGAGAAGGGGACACTTGAGAGCTATTATGGAGTCAGAGTGGGCTGCACTTGGTTGGGGGGGAGGGGGGGATCAAGAGCAGAGGCTGAATCCCCTACTGGATCAGTGAGCTTGGTCACCTTCCCTGCCAGACACTAATGCCATTCATTAATTCTTTCATCCCTCTCTCTGACCATCCATCCATTTATCCTTCCTTCCAGCCAGCAATTATTATCCCCTCTCTGGGCCAGTCCCTCACTGTTTTGGGGGCACAAGAATGACCAGATAGGTCCCTAGCTCCCTGGGGCAGTTCATGGTCTAATGGAGGAGACCATCATGAAAAGAGGGGAGCACGATCCAGTGTGATGAGTGCATGTGACAAGGGAGACAAAGGTGGGGCTGGGGAGGGGAGAGAGAGGAGAGAACGGAGGGGGCTTAGCGCAGCCCAGCTCCACCGCAGAGAGTGGGTCTGCAATGTCATCATCCCAGATGAAGGACAGTACATTATTAGTGTTATTAATTATCATTAATGTAATTAAATGGCAATTACAATTAAGAACACAGTGATAAAAATGCCACCTTGGATTTAAATGCCTCTTTTTCTCCAGCACCTCCCTGAGTGATTTCCCATGACTCAGCCCTACGCCCCACTGCACACTGGGCACGCAGTAGGTGCACAGCCAACTCTTTTGTTTCAAAGTCCCAGCTGAGGGCTCACAAAGTCCAACACCCTTGTTTTACAGATGGGCAAACCAAGGCCCAGGAAGGAGAAGTGACAGGCATTAGGTCACCTCCCAAGTCTGTGGCGAAGGGTAAAGTCATGCCAGGAATCCCAGTTACCCGCCATGATGGTTTGGAGGCTTTATGGACCCCAGGAAAGTATGTTCTTAAGTTAATTCATTCCTGTGGGTGTAGACCTATTGTAGGTGGGATCTTTTAATTCTGTTATTTCGATTGAGATGTGACCCACCTCATTCAAGGTGAGTCTTAATCCTCTTACTGAAGTCCTTTATAAGAGGATAAAACTGAAATGGAAAAAGCCCCAGAGAGGCTGAGAGGAAACCATTGAAGCCAGAAGCTGGAAGCAACGGAACCCAGGAGGGAAGGACCAGCAGATGCCGCCACATCCCTTGCATCTGACCAGAGTCCGAGCTTGCCGGTAACCAGTCTTCAGAGAGGGTGTCGTCCTGTTGATGCCCTAATTTGGACGTTTTCATGGCCTAAGAGCTGTAAGCGTGTAAGTTAATAAATCCCCATTGTAAAAGCCAACCCATTTCTGGTATATTGCATTTTGTCAGCTTTACCAAACTGAAACACCAGCCACCTCCCAATTCGCCCCACCCCTAACCTTGCCATCCCAATCAACTTCCAGGAAAAGCCCCCTTTCACGAACGGCCTTTTTTTCCCCCCCGGGAAAAACAGCTGTCAGAGGCAGCCATCCTGTTAACGATTAAACAAGGCAAGTTCTATTGGAATAGAATCGGAGACACCCATGGACACCTTATTACCCAGTCTGGAACGAGGAACATGGTCAGGGAAATAGAATTATGAGCAAACACCAGTGCGGCCGTGACAGCAGAGGGGCCTCCCTGTAGCCAGAAGCTTCACCTCCCTTAGGCTTCCCTGCCAAGATGTGCCACCCAGTCTTTAAATGAGATCCCTGCTCTCTGAGAAGAGGCTCCCAGCCTGGCCCTGAGCCCCTGCCCCTTCCCCACAGCAGGCAGCCAGAGCCAAAGAGACCCCAGGGGGAGACCGTGAACACGAGCCTCTGGCCAGGAGCGGGGCCGCCTCACAGAACCTTCTCAGGAGCCTGCGGAAAGCAGGTTTCCCTTCAGGTTTGCAGGTGGGACGATCAAAGCCTGGGGAGATGCAGCTCTTACTCAAGAGACACAGACCAGGGCCCTGTCTAGGGACCTCCCTTGGGGACCTGCTCTCTTCTGGCCAGCCAGAGTGTGTCCCTGGAGGTTTTGTTCCATCAGGCTGTGCTACGTGCAGGAGGCTGCGCTCGGCTTCCCTACCCACAGTGAGAGTCTGGGATTGTCTCTTGGGCAGCTGTGTGAGCCAATGAGGCCAGAGCTCCTGTCTGATTTCATTCCTGGGTTCTTCACCTTAAACAGCATCAGGGAAGACATTCATGAATAGGGGAATTCAAACTTCATTCCACCGTGTTTATGGAGCAGAATTTACAATGTGCCAGGTGCTGGGCTGGGCTCTGGGGAGGCAACAGGGAACAAAGCAAAGACCTCTGCTCTCAAGGAAGTCCCTGTCTAGTGGGGGGAATCAGACACTAAACAAGATAACAAAACAACCAGACAAAGAAAGTTTAAAAACATACATTCAGATAGAAAAGAGTGATATGAAGAAATTAAAACGAGATAATGGGATAAAGGCAATTCAGGGTGGCTGTGTTGGGGGAGGGGTCTCCTTGAGACAAGAGGGTTCTGAAAGGCGGCAGGAGGAGCTGGGCAGGGAAGGGAGGAGCTGGGGGAGCGGGATGTTCCAGGCGGAGGGACCAAGTGCAAAACGGATGAACCAGTGAGTGCAGAGACCAGCTAATGGGTAGGTGGAGGGGAAATGAGCAGGAGGGGGGCCGCCTTATAGAAGCAGGGCCTGGAACCAAGGCAGAGCAGGGCCATCCCCTTGCTCTGCTCCACGGGGGTCCTTGTCCCTGATGGGCCATCAGCCCCTCTGAGAGCCTTCTGTGCACCTCCCTCCACCCCCTCTTCTCCCACAGCCACCCCGTCTCCACCATGAGTGGTCTCCAAGGTGACTTTGCTGGTTCTTTATTGTAGTATTGGTGGGCCATTAATAATAGTTATTCCTCACCTTCCCTCCTGGCTTTTCACTTTTCACCGCTGTTTGCTTTCTCAACATAGGTCAAGGGGCCTAAGAAAAAAGTCACTTGGGCTTTCTCGGGGTCTCATCCCCGAGTGGAGAGTGGGAGACCTCACCCAGGACCCCACCTGAGTCCTGGTTCTGCCCCTTCAAGCCTGTGGGTGCTGACCTCAGCCCTCATGCCTGTGACCTGGACCAAGTGGCTGGATGTCCCCAGCCTCCATTTCTGCTTCCAAAACGGAAGTGGTAAGAGGACCCCTCCACCGCCATGTTGATTCCCATGCAGCAGCAGCCCTGCAAGGTCGGACTGTCACCTCAGCCATCCCCTTGGCAGATGAGGAAAGGGCCAGGGGAGGCCAGAGGGCTTGGCCAAGGTCAAACCACCAGTAAGAGGTGGAGGGGACTAAAACCTAGGCCCTCGCTGAGATTAAACAGCAGCGACGCAGCGACACTGGTGTCCCACCTGTGGCAGTCGTGTTGCAGTTCTGTTAAGAATATGTCTTTGTTTTAGAAAATACACACTAAAATATTCAGGGATGATGGGGTACTTGCAACTTTTTGGTAAACTGAGATTATTGCAAGTTTTAAAAAATTTAAAACATCCAAATAAAAAAAGCAAAAAACAAACAGAACTCAGGCTCTCGGACCGTGGTGCAGGGCTCCCTCCACGCCGTGCCCGGCCCGAGCTGCCCTGCAACCGATGCAGACGCAGTTCACACTCACTGCCCCCTGCAAGGTGGGTGATGTTATTTTCCGCCTAATTTTGCAGATGAGGAAACTGAAGCTCAGAGTCACCCAGTCAGTTTCTGAGGCCACACAACCTGCAGGGGTCCCGGCCACCTTGCAGCTGGGCGGTGAAGCAGGGAAGGTCTCTGGGGGGCAGGCTGCTAGGCCAAATGCCCACCCCACCCCCCATCCCTGCCTTTTCAGACCCTCAGCCCTACTGAGAGGGGAGGAAATCCCAGTGCTCCCACCCCGGTCAAGGCCCAGCTGATCCTCCCGGTCCCGAGCTCGTCCGCACATCCGCACCTCGTGCTGCAGCATGTTTTCTTGTCTCCGATTGTAAACGGATTTGACTAAAGAGGTAAATTAGAAGTTAATTAGAGAGAACATGATTGATGAGGCAGTTTGCGGTGATTGGGAGGCGTGGAAAGGATGGGGCTCCCTGCATGGAGAGGGAGGAGGGAGAGCGGGAGGAAATATTCACAGGCTGGGCAGATCTGGGGGGCCTGGCATGGTGAAGGGCTGGCTCCAGGCCGCCCTTTCTCCCAGGCTCCAAGGCCAAGGCCAGGGCTGCCCGGGCTTGAGGTCACAGGCAGAGCACTCCACATGACCCCGTAATTGAAGCAGGCAGCCCATCCTGTGTATGGCCAGAACTTTTATTCCTGGATATGCATGCTGGGCTGGGGAAGATGCCGACTCTTCTCAAACCCTTAAGCTGCTCCAGGCCCTGTGCGTCTTCTCAAAACCTAGCAATGGTTGATGCTGTGACCCCATTTTCCATATTAGACAATCGAGACACAGAAAGTAGAACTGACTTGCCCAAGTTCATACAGCTGAGATTGTCCTCTTTAGAACGATCTGCATTCAGGCTGTGTGCCTGGTCATGTGGTTCAATCACCCAGGTGGTGCAGAAATCCTTGACATCATTCCTGCTTACATACCTCCAGCAATGGTGAGCTCGCTTCCTCCATGGGTAGCTCTGACTGCGGGAAAGTTTGTTCTTGGGTTGACCTGAATCTAACTCCTTTCAGTCCCCACCTGAGGGCCCAGCTCTACCACTTGTCTGCCTTCTTCATACATGGGTCTCTGGGTCCAGAGACCCCCCGGGGGAGGAGGAATCTTAGAAGACATTTTACCCAACTCTCTCGTTCTCCTGGGGAAACTGAGGCCAGAGAGGGCTGCAAAACACCAGAGTCACACAGTGAGCCAGTGTCACTGCAGAGCTGGGACTCCACTGCAGCTTAAGTACAGTGATCAGGCCCCATCATGCCCCACATCTTCTGCTCTCCAGGTTGAAGTTACAAGTCTTCATTCTTTCATTTATTTTTTCCTTCTCTCATTCATTCGGCAAGATTTACGGAGGCCCTACTATGAGCCAGGCTCAGAGAATACAAGAATGAGAAAAACCAGGCAGAGCCCTGGAGGATGGGGGTGGGGGCCCACAGCCGAGGGGGATGGCAGGCAGGATCCAGGTGAGGACTGCCAAGGAGAAGGGGAGGGTCTAGGAGAGCCCACAAAGGGGTGAGTGGCCCCCCAGGGTATGGTACTAGAGGGTGTTCCCAGCAGAGGGAACTGTGGTGAGAGGGGACATGGCACATTCTAGGCTCTGCCTGAAGGCCGAGAAGCTGGGAGAGGGTGAGGGGCGCTTGTGGGGGGTGAGGAGGGTGAGACCCAGACCCAGGTCACAGAAGGAAGGGGCTTGGATTCTATGCTGAGCAGTGGGGGCCATTTAGTTTTAAATAGAGGAGGAGCAATCGGCTCTGCGTTTGTAAAAGAGCACCCACAGGCCTTGTGGGGCAGAGGAAGCAGGAAGTGGCTGCAGTTGTCCTGTGACTGATGGTGAGGTCGTGGACCAGGCACAGGCAGTGCGCACAGAGACGTGGATGGAGGAGGGAGGTGCTGGAAAGTTCAGTGGGCAGGGCTTGGGGCTGGATTAGATTTGGGGTGCAGGAGAGGTAGATGGATGGGGGTGTCGCTCAGAGATGGAGAAGCCAAGAGAAGGACTAGGCTGAAGGGGGAGTGTTGGGTTTGAGTGCTGGTTCCAAGAGGAGATGTGCTGTACGCAAGGTCAGGGGCTGGCAGGAGCTGGAGACAGTTTGGGGCATTGCCCCCCAGAGGCTGATGGACTCACCCCAGTGAAAATGTGTGGTCTGCAGGCCCCTCCCATCCCCAACCCAACCCCCACCCCTACTTCCTGACCATCGACTCAGTGTCCCTCTTAAAAGGGGCAAAAAAGTCTGGAGGGGGTGGGGGCAGCAGAACAGGGCTGGGCAGATGGAGCAAAGCAGATTCTCCCCTCCGCTGTCCTCAGCTATGCTCCTGTGAAGTCTCCCTTTGGCCACACGTCCTTGGTCAGACACCTCATCCCTGGCCTTGAAGCCCAGCCTGACCGTCAGCTCCCCTCACTCCCCAGAACTCTCCAGTCCCCGAGCTGGGGTTCACCTGGGGAACGGCCACTGAATCAGACCAGTGGCACACGAAGGCCTCTGATCAGCCTTGGCCAGGGGCTAACAAATGGCCATGAATGAGTCATTGCTATCATTTTCTGAGCCAGCACTTTCTGTAGACCAGACACTATAGCAGTGATTATTTTGTACATCAACCCTCTGTAATAGCACTGTTGCTATTCCCATTTCACAGACGAGGAAACAGAAGCTCAGAGAGGGAAGGAAACGTGCCCAAGGTCACACAGTTGCACAATCAGCAGGAAGCAGAGTCAGGATCCAAACCCGGACTATAGCATACGCTCGGGGCAGTCCACCGGGTGCCTTCTGAGGGACCAGCTGGGCCTGTCCCGCCTCACTGGGGTGGGGGCGGGGTGGGGGCGAGCCTGTGCTCAGAGGGCAGTGGGGGCCAGTGTGCTCCACCAGTTGAGGGGACAGGAGCACAGGCGGAGAGAGCAGCAACACTGAGCAGCTGTCGGCTGCCTCCTGCCTCCAGTGCACCAGGGAAACACAGGAACAGGGACTGGATTTTGCATGTAGCAGACACTGAGGCCAACGCTGAGCTGGGGCTTGAAGGAAACACATCTGACCTTTGACTGGAAGTGGCCTCCTAGGGGACATAAGCTTTCCAGCCTCCTCCCTAGTTGGGGCTGGGGCTTCTGGTCCCTCTGGCTGCAAGAGGTCGGTGGGGGCAGTGGCGGAGCACTGTGAAGGGGCTGGGGCTGGAGGGCCAGGATCTAACCCTGTACCTGCATGTCCAGGGTGTGTGCTCTCAGAGATCCCTGCCCTCCCTTGGGCCTCAGTTTCCCCACTATAAAATGAGGTAGTGCACAAAGATAATGTCCAGCATCCCTGACAGCTATGGATTATCCTGTGCCAGATGCTGAATATGTGCTTCTCATGTATATCTCATTTGGTTTTCACAAAGCCCAGTGAGACAGGTATCCTGATCATTTTAGAGATGAGGACATGGAAGCTCAGAAAGATCGAGGAGCTTCCTCAAGATCACACAGCTGGATGTGGTGAGACTGTGGTCGAGTCCGCACCTTGCCTGGCTCCCACCGAGGCTGGTGTTTCTCCTGAGAGGCAACCCAAGGTGGTGAGAATCGTGCTCGATCACTCACGTGGATGTTTTCATCACAAACAGCTTCCCACAGAGATGCTCCCCGGCACACGTGCATGAGCTGTGTGTGCTCAGAGTGCACTCTGCAAGGGTGTGCTAGTGGGGGGGAGTTTGGGAAGGGGTGGATGAGGGTACGGCAGGAAATGTGTGATGGATGTGGGTGGAAGTGAGCAAGAAGAAGCCACTGTGCAACTCTGACAAGTCACCCACCCCTGCATATCTCAGTTTCTTCATCAGTAAAATGAGGTTAACCATAGTCCCCACCTCGAGTGGTTTAAGTGGGAAGGTGTGTTTGAAGCAAGGGGCATAATGTCTTGTTTGTTAAATCAGTGCCCAGATTCCATCTCATCCACTTTTCACAACAGCACTAGGGCTCGGGGTAGGGGTGGGGGTGGGGGAGGTGCACATCTCTGAGATGCAGAAACAGAGGCTCAGAGAGGCAAAGAGACTCGCCCAAGGTCACACAGTGCTGAGTTTGAACCTGCTGGGTGAGTTGTCACCACTATGTCACACCAGCAAAAAGCAGAAGCTGATCAACATTGGATGGATGGACTGAAAAATAAAGATTTGTACACAGTCCTGGGGACCCTTTTCCCTCCAAAGCATCCTCAAATATTCTTAGCCCGGTTTCTCATGAGACCAGAGGGTAAGGGTGGGGGCCCAGCTCCAGGGTCACAGGCTTCCGCCCAGCCCACTGCTGTCCTCAGTCTGCCTCTGTCCTGGAAGGCTGCTTGCCCCTGGGGGGAAAGAAGCGCTGAAGGCCCCGGATGCTGTGCTGCCTTTGGGATCACAGCTGGAGACTCCCACGGATTAGAAGGGAAGTTTATCCCTTCCTTGAGCTGCCATGGAACGGTTTACAGGCCTTGGTGAGTGCCAGGAAGGATTGGAGCAGCTTCCAGCCCTTTAAATACAATTACCTGGGACCTCATCCAGAGTCTGCCAATAGGTCATTAATATGAGGTGCCTGGGGTGCCCCAATGATGCCTCCACCCAGCAGCAACCCCTCAGAAGACGGCTCTGCCCCACCGTGACCAGCAGCCTGGGTTGAGTGGGCCAGACCTTGTTCCCCATCCGTGTCTGAAATTTCACTCTTAGAACATCACTCCTAGGGTTTCAGTGTCCAGTCCTGGTTTCAAAGGACATTTGCTGCAGTGGGGAGAACATTAGCCTGGATCTCTGAAGATCCACATTGGAAACCTTGGGTGCTTTGGTCCAGTCACAATTACCTCATCTCCTTCTTGCACCTTGGACCCTTGAGCCAGAAAATCTCTTCAGCAATGATCAGGTTGTGCCCTTCTGTTTAGAGACGGGGAAGGCACAGCTCGGAGAGGACAGCTGCTGGGGTGCCCTGGCACTCAGAGGAAGACAAGGCTAATCAAAGCTCATCGTGCCTGGCCCCCAGGTCCTTCCAAGGTGGGGAATCAATCTCAGCATCAGAGGGAGCCAGCCACACACAGCCTGACCTCTCCCCTCCACCCAGCTGAGATCTTGGCACCAAATCACACCCTTGGGGTCCTTGTTACAGTTAAGAGCTCAGACCCCACAGACAGATCACTGGGCGGAGGTGTGTCACTTTTTGGTGTCACTTTTGGTGAGTCTTTGCACCCCTCTGAGCCTTGAGTTCCTCACCTGTAAAATGGGGGTGTTAGTGGTCCAATCTCACAGGGTCACTTGTGATGCTTCAAGAAGGAAAATTAACATAAAGTGCTCAGCTCAGCAACCAGCATGGGGTCAACATAGTAAGTGATATTTATTATTTGGAGTCAGGAGGATTGGAACTGGATCCTGGATCTGCCACTTGCCAGCTGTAAAACCCTGGGCACCCGTCTGAGCCTTAGTTTCCTCACCTGTACAATGGGGGTGAAAACGCCCGCCTTTCAGTATTGTGAGGATTTTAATGAGAAAACATTTTAGGCACTTGGTGTGTGGCCTGACATGTTGTGGGGGGGGGGGGGTTACAGGTGTGTTTCTCATTTCTGCTGCTGCTGCCACCCCTGAGTTCAAGTCCTGCTCCCTCTTCAAAGCTTGGGGTACACTCAGCAAACTCTCAGAAGGCTCCCTTTGCAAAGAGTCTTGTAACACAAAGGGGAAAACAAGAGAGAAGTAAACTGAGCTTGCAGGCTCATGAAGACAACCCCAGCTTCAGCTTTCACCTCTGCTGATCCTCCCAAGGCCCTGTCTTTTGACAGCCCTCACCTGAGACCTCTGTCCACAGAAACCCGGGACAGAGGGAGAGTGTGGACCTTGCTCCCAGCTGCTGTGTAACTTTAGCCCAGGCACTTTACCCCTCTGAATCTCAGTTGTCTCAGCTGTAAAATGGGGTGAGCACCACACACCTCCCAGCCTCGTTATGAGGATTAAATGAGATAAATCACGGTGACTGGCACTCAATAAATGCTCCTTCCCTTTCCCTGTGTGGGATTTATGGAGACACTAACCCCAGGCCCCCCTCACAGAGGTCTAGCTCTGTGTCCAGTGTAGCAGTCATGAGCTACATGTGGCTACTGAGTTCAAACTGAGATGTGCCAAAAGTATAAAAATGCACATGGGATAGTGAATACTTGGTACATAAAAAGGGATGTAAACTATTTCATTAATAATGTTTTGTCTTGATTACACGTTGAAATGATAACTTTTTGATATATTGGGCTACATGTAGTATATTACCAAAATTAACTTCACCTGTTTCTCATTATTTTTTAAATGGGTTTACTGGAAAATTTAAAATTACATACGTGGCTCACATCTTATTTCTACTGAATGGGTTGGTTTAGTTAATTGCTTACAGCTGTGGATTATTTAGACTGGTGTTTCCATGCCCTCAAATCATTTCAGGATTTTAAAAACCCTCCTACAAGCTGGGTCTTTTAATTGGCGGAGACCCTGCTGTCCCTCCATGCTTAATAAGCGCCCAGTTTGCAGGGTGAGGCCCTTGGAACCCACCCCTCTGAGGCAGTTAATTGCCTTTGATGGAAATGATCATTAGGCTCCTTGCTGTGACAACACATCCAGGCCATGTGAACGTCTTGCTGGCCTTGACAGAGCTCAATGTGTGTATGGGCTTGGGTTCAAATTTGAGGGCCGAGGCCTAGAGGTTTCTTTGGACCTCGGAGAGCTGTCCCATTGGGAAGCTGCAGAGTTGTGTGATTCGGTGAGTAGCTGCTTGGCTGCAGCGTCCATGGTGGATCCTGTCTGCTTTCCTCAGGCACTGCCAGGTGGAGCAAAGACCCCAGCTTGGAGTCAGAGGTCCTGGGTCCTCTCCTGGCTCTGCCATCCCTTCCTTCTGAGATCCGAAGCTTGTCACCACCCCTCTCTGGGCCTCAGTTCCCCCATCTATACAATGGGGTCATGCTGATCGTTCTTTGATGATCTTTTTCTGTTAAAAGATGGAGATATTTTAAGTTCTAGGTTTTGGATGATGGCTTCACTCTATGAGGCCCACCCAGGCTGGAATCCAGAAGAAAAACCTCAGGGATGGGGGCACCCATGGGTCTTCATGCGGCTACTTACTCAGCCTGGCAGAGGGCAGGTGTCAGGCTGCATGACCTCCCCTGCCCCCCAGGCAAGCCCTTTAGCCTGGTCAGGAGCTTCCCAGGAGGCCTGTGAGCTGTGGCAGAGGCAGAGAGCAGACAAAGGCTCAGGAGCCATCCAGATGGGAGGACCTGGTCTGCACCGAGAGTGGGCCATGTGGGCAGGAGGGTCAGAACCTGGAGGCTGGTGTGATGGGTACAGGGCTGGACTGTAGCTTGGGGCGGGGCACAGATAAGGGGATCACTCATAAGAGGAGAGGAGCATCCCGGAACTGGGTGGGGGGATCACAGCTTAGCACCCTGGCCTTCCTTCCAGATGAGAGCTGGGGCAGGTGGCTCCTCATCCCAAGAGGCTGGCTCTGCCCCATGTGAGGGGCAGAAGGGGTGAGTCCCCTGCCCCTTACCCCTGTTGGAATCATCCCTGGGGATCCCTGCATTACATGCACCTGGGGTGCTTCGTGCACTCGCCAAGGTACCCAGATAGCCCCTCCCCCAGCCGGACTGAAAGAGAATTCCCGGGGCGAGGGCAGGGCTGGGCATGTGAGGGCACCACCAGCCTCCTCAGAGATTTTAAAGCACACTAACCACTCAAAACTCTGCATCTAGGGCAGAATTATTGCACCCAACCCTGGCTGTACATTGGGATCCCCTGAGGAGTATTTTTTGTTTTTTTTTTTTAATTAAATTCAGTTTTATTGAAATATATTCACATACCATACAATCATCCATGGTATACAATCAACTGTTCACAGTACGATCATACAGTTATGCATTCATCACCACAATCTATTTCCCTGAGGAGTTTTTAAAAGCCAAGCCTCACCCCGGACCAACTAAGTCAGAATCTATGGGGTGTGGCCTAAGCATTAATATTTTTTAAAGCTCCCCAAGTGGTTCCAGTTGTATCCAAGGGCTGCCCCTGTTCTAGATCAATTCTAAGCACTTCCACATGAATGTTTAGGAAAAAGGGGAAGTTGTGAGGCTCAGAGAGGGAAAATAACTTGTCCAGGTCACTCAGCAAGGCAGTGGCAAAGCCAGTCCTGGAACCCAGGCCTCTTTCCTGAGCCTGGACCCGATTTATCTCCAGAGGCTGAATCTCCATTTCAAGACCAGAGCCCAGACAGGCACCACCACAGTATTTCACTTTAATAATTTTAGAACCTGGTACAGTCAGGGCCACTGCCGTGATGGGGTGGGAGCTGTGATGGCGATTAGTGTAGCTGTAAGTCTTTGGCTTTATCCAAATCTTGGGCAGTAATTTAGGAAATTTAATTAAAGGGGGAGAAACGGGGACACCTCGAGCTCCCTGCCTCCTGTTATAATGAGTGAAATACACTGGGCTGTAAAAGGAAATGCTGTCTGAGACGCAGCCCCGATGTTTTATTGCCAAGTTTTATTCGCTGATATAAACGTAATCGCTGGAAACCGGAGCTCTATTAACGCGCATATTTTCACACATCCAGGGCCCCACCTGGGTTCCCCCTCCCTGTGGGCTTGCTCACCCACTTCCGAGGGTCAGCCCTGGTGCTTTCTAGGGATGCCTATGCCAAGTCTGGATTTCCCCGCCGGTTTCATACCCTCCCATGGCAGATAAGACTTTAATAGAATTCCATTGCTCCTCGGAGCTCGGTAATGCATTCTGGAAATTAGGCGGCTACATACTGAAGCCATTGTTCCCCCTTATAAATGGGCTCCCTGGAAGCCAGTGACCGTGAGGTCTCTGATAAGCTCTCATGAAGCCTTGCTCCACATGTTATTGGTGTGTTAAAAGGTACAACTCCAGGCTTACATTACTCATTGTTAGGGGCTGATACATTTAAGTAGTTTCTCCATGAATCAGGCAGCTTAGGTATTTCCCCCTCTTGGCATTGATAGATGAGCAAAAGGAAGCCATTTAGACGGTGCTATATAGGGCCCCAGCCCACATGGTGAATGATTTCCAATGCCTGGTTTAATTTATTTTTAAATGAAATTTGTTATTGATTCTGGATTAAAAGGACAAATCTTACAGTTGTTACCACTGACAGAGCCATGGTGTTCAGTGACACCTCTCAAGGAAGGGAGGGAGGGTGTCCTTCCTGAGTCAAGGGGAAGGTGGAGACTCTCCAGGGAGCCTGGGTCAGAGGTCAGGGTCAGAGGTCAGAGAAAGAGCAAGAATCCCTGCTTCAGAGGAACTTAAAACAGATCATCTTACCCGACTAAAATACTTGACATGATGTTCACCTTCTGAGCCTCATTTATGCAATGGAGATAGCAATGATATTTGCTTCGTGGCCCCCCCTCCAAGCAACCATTTGGTGCTTGTTTAATTGCCTCCAGGCATGGGAAGCTGTGCCGGTTTGGATGTATTATGTTCCCCAATGCCGTTATCTTTGATGCAATCTTGTGTGGGCAGACATATTAGTGTTGATTAGATTGTAATTCTTTGATTGAGTGTTTCCATGGAGATACAACCCACCCAATTGTAGGTGATAACTCTGATTAGATAATTTCCATGGATGTGTGGCCCCACCCATTCAGCGTGGGCCTTGATTAGTTTACAAGAGCACTATATAAGCTCAGACAGAAGGAGTGAGCTTGCTACAGCCAAGAGGGACATTTTGAAGAATGCACAGGAGCTGAGAGAGGAGCTGCAGCTTACAGAGACATTTTGGAGAGCAACTAAGAGTGACATTTTGAAGAGGAGCTGCAGCTAAGAGAGGACGAAATGCCCCAAGAGCAACATTTTGGAGAATATCATTTGAAACGCCACCTGGGAGCAAGTGGATGACAGCCCCGTGCTTTCTGAGCTAACAGAGGTTTTCCGGATGCCAATGGCCATCCTTCAGTGAAGGTACCCAATTGTTGATGCTTTACCTTGGACATTTTATGGCCTTCAGACAGGAACTATGTAACCAAATAAACCCCCCCTTTTAAAAGCCAATCCATTTCTGGTATTTTGCTTAACAGCAGCATTAGCAAACTGGAACAGAGGCTTACCATCTCCCAGGGCATTCTTAAAATGAAATCAGTGACAAAAGTCATTTACCCTAGTGAATTCCTAGACTATTTCCTGGGATGATCTTTGGTTGATTCCTGCCTCCACTAGGCTTTTAGCTCCCATGGTGTCTACAGTTTGTACTTGCATTAGAGAAGCAGACAGGGGACGGAATTACACAGAAGAATTATACTGCATGGGCTAGTGATTCATCCACTCATATCTTGGCTCTGTCCTACCTCACTGTGCAACTTTGTGCAGGTTACTTCATCTCTTCAAGCTTCAGTTTCCTCATCAGAAAAGGAGGATGGTAATAATAGTGGTCTCAGGGGTTACTGTGTGAATTATATGAGGACATAGATATGAATGTAATTTGTAAACTGTAAGATGAAATTTAGGTGCTACTGGAAATACAAATGGGATAGTAATTCCTGAGTAGAAAGATGGAGGACTTGGATCTAGTTCTGTTCTGTTGTTGTTGGCTGTGTCACTCTAAGGAAGTCACTTACCTTTTCTGGGTCTTAGTTTCCTAAACTACAAAGAGAGGGGATGAATTCAATATGCTCAGGTGGTTGCCTGAGAGCATGGGCTCTATTATCAAACATATCTCAGGTCTACTGTGGCCTTGATGCATGACTTTGGGCAAGAACCTTAACCTTTCTGAGCTTCTGTTTCTTCTTCTTCTTCTTCTTCTTCTTCTTCTTCTTCTTCTTCTTCTTCTTCTTCTTCTTCTCCTTCTCCTTCTCCTTCTCCTTCTCCTACTACTACTACTACTACTACTACTACTACTACTACTACTACTACTTAACACTTATAATGCACTATTCTAAATGCTTTCTATGTAGAAATTCATTACAACAACCTCATGAAGGAAGTATCATTATCCTTGTTTTATAAATGAGGAAATTGAGGTACAGAAAGACTAAGAAACATGCCCAAGGTCACAAAGCTAGCAAGTAGCAGGAATCAAAACTCAGAGAGTCCACACTATCCTACCCTATATGATCTAGTTGTTCTAAGGATTAAATGGGATACTATAAAGTTCTTACCACATTGCTGGATACATGATTATGGTCCAGTAAAGATGCAGAGACCCAGAGAAAGCTGCAGACATTTCTTCCTCTGGGGTAATCAAAGTGGATCCTGAGCCTTGTGGGGCTCAGCTAGATGTAGTGGGAAGCATGCAAGTGGAGAAGGAAGCACTGGGAGGGTAAGGGAATGTTGAAGCTAAGGCATACTCAGGGAGGGAACTGTGACAGGAGTAGAGGGTATGTGCAGGAGGTGAGGATGGGACAAAGGAAAAACCAGAGATGTCAGTGTTTCTTTAATAGACATGGCCATTGGAAGGGTTTGAGCAGAGCAAATTACATCATGAGCCTTTTCAACAACATAAAATCCCTGAAGGTCTGTCCTTGAAGGAACACTAGAGGTTACTATGTTTAACCCTATTCCAGAGTGAGGACTCTAAGGACAAAGGATTCCTGAATGTCAGTCTATGGGCCAGAGGCAAAGCAGGACCTGGAGCCCTGGCCTCCTTCTTCTCCAGGCCCCAAGCAGAGTCTCTTGTTTACTCCTCACTCTTCTAATCTCCTCTCTCTCTTGTGCCCTGGCCTGTACCCCCATCCCTCCACTCTGTGGTCTAAGAGGAGAAATCCCTGGGTTTGAGCCCTAGTCCACCACCACATCCACCTGGAGAGGCCTCAGGCTGGGGTGGAAGGGCCTGGGTTTCAGTCTTGGTGCTGCTGCTATGTGATCTTGAAGTTTCTCAGTTTTCTATCTTTATAATGGAGGCAATAGTACCCATCTCATTGGGAGTGAGACTCACTTGAGTTATTGAATGAGAAAATGCTGTTGTCGAGTCTAAGATGCCTGGCAATCCCAGGATAGCCTAAATACTACCTCTTTGGGAAGTAAATGAGAAGTGAGTTCATCAGGCAAAGCGGCTCCTTTTGTCCAGAGACTGTGGTCCGGGACTGGCCCGGCACGACCCTGGGGATCTGTCCTCGGTGCTGAAAGCAACGCAGCGCTGCCCGTCCTGTAAGGGCTGTCAGTGGTGCTGAAACATAATGGGAGCGGCCCTTCAGGGGCTATCTTTAGTTTTGAAGGAATTGGATTGTTTCTAGCGACCACCAAGCCCCTCTTGTGTGCTGCTCACCATATTATTGGAAAGGAAGGGCTGTGAAGACAGAGTAAAGACAATAAAAGGAGGCTTTCCCTGGGGCTCTAACCACGTTCTCAAACTTGGGGTGCTTTCCACAATAGTGGATCCACTCGGAGTCGAGAGTAGGCCGTATGCAGTGCTGATCCCCATTCGTGTGGGGGGGGGGAACGAAATAGGAGGATCTGCCCGTGGTGCTGAATCCAGGCATGCGAGACCCAGAGAGGTGTTGCCGAAAAGGTCGCGGCAGGTTTGGTGCTCTCCTCCTCCATGATGCTGAAACTGCCGCGGATAGGACCTCGCCCCAGACTCTTTGTGGGACCTCAGGGAAGCTACTTCTCTAATTTGATGTTCTTCCTCTTCTTTTAAATGGGGAACCCTGTGTCTGTACTGGGTCGGTTCCAACAGCCCCAGGAAAACGGCCAGAGAAGGAACTAAAGGATCCCGTTGCATTCTTGCTCGTGGGAATGGGAGGGGCTTCATGCTCTCCTTCCCCCTCCCCGCGATACTTTCCATCCAGGCCTATGGGTCCAGGGAGGAGGGCCCGACAGTCCAGAAGGGGGCGATCCGATCCACTTCTTAGGGCCCAGCGTCTCCAATCAGGAAGGAACCCCAGAGATTGGCCTGCCTCAATCCCATTATACAGACGGGAAAACTGAGACCCAGAGAGGAGAACAATAACCACTGTGTTCCTAAATGCGGGCGGCACTATGCTAGGTGCTTTATATACATAGTTTCAGCAAATACCACGACCCCGGAGGTAGCTATTATTACCCCCATTTTTCAGATGAAGACTTTGAGGCTCAGACAGGGGCAGATACCGGGACAGGATCACACAGGGAGCCAAAGGCAGCAGCAGAGCTATAACCAAGTCTCTTGTGTCTCAGCCAGGTGCCTTCCTTACCCCAGCCTCATCTCCAACCCCGACTGGCCCCTGGCCCAGGCACCTCCCTGCTGCCAAAGCTGAAGGGTCCCTGTGAGCGTGCTGGGTCCGTAGAGATGGATTGTTTTCCCACCTCATCACGCTGGGTATTCTTTCTGTTTCTGAAGCCAGTTGTGTTATGATTTGCGGGAACCAGGTCCCTGGGGTGGCTTCCTCCACCCCATCCCGCCCCCACCCCCGCTCTCGGGCAGGGAAAAGTTGCGGGTACCGCTTTAAAAATCCCAGCCTGGGCAAAACTTTGATGATAAATCAAGCGGCAGATCCCTCCGCCGCCGCCTCCTCTGGGCTGGCGGGCGGGAGTGGGAGGGAGGGGGTGCGGCGGCCGCGCCGAGAGAAGTGGCCTTCCGCGCAAGGGAAGAGTCCCGCAGTCGGAGGCGGCCGGCTGGGCGTGCGCTCGCTCCACGCAGCCGAGGCTGGGCCGGCGCCGGGGCCGGACCAGGGACAGCGGGCGAAGGGCAGGGGCCGGAGCCAGGCGGTCCGGCCACACAGGGCAGGGGGCGGCGGGCGCCGGGTCTGCGGTTTCCTGAGCCCCGATGTGAGGCGGCGGTGCTCCCGGCCCGAGCGCGCACCATGGGGGCCCCGCTCGCGGTGGCGCTGGGCGCCCTCCACTACCTGGCACTTTTCCTGCAACTCGGCGGTGCCACGCGGCCCGCCGGCCACGCGCCCTGGGACAACCACGTCTCCGGCCACGGTGAGTTGGTCGCCGCCTCCGCGGACTTCCCCACCGAACCCCACCCCGGGCTGCGCCGCTCCAACTTGGAGGCCCCAGGGTTCGAATCCGCGCTGGCCCTGGCGGGAGTCCCGGGGCGCCCCCTGCCGGGGCTGTAGACCTGCCCGGGCACCCGGGCCACCCCTGCGGGAGAGGGGAGCACCCCGTGGGCACCCCCTTTCCCGCTCTCGCGATCTCCCCCCACCCCACGCGCTGATACGTACACCTCCACGGTCACACAGGTATTCACAGTCGCCGACACACTCAGATTCACACTCAGTTGCTTTCTCACACAACTGTCCTCACGTTTCCAGACACCCTCTCAGACCTCTGCCCTCACTCAAGCACTCACACTTATGCCCACGACACGTCAGGCACCGTGCTGGTGGGCTTGCACCCTGCCGGTTGGCACCCAGGCACACACACCCTGCCACAACTCTTGCCCGCACTGGTGCACACACACTTGTGAACACACTTTGCTCGCCCACTCCTCTCTGCCCATCTGCTTTCCCTTTTGTGGATTTAACACCACAGCTACCCTTGTCCTCTCCCTCTCTGCATCTGCCCCTTACACCTCTGGGAAAGGTTCTGAGGGGCAGAATCGGCAGCCCGGGGCTGCAGCCATCACTGTCAGGTGGCGGTTTGGTGGGAGCCCCTGGAAGACATTGAAATAGTTGGGGTTGCTGCTTCCAACCAGAGGCATGGGAGGGGGAAAGGGATATGAGGTGTTTTTGTCTGCCTCTGGGGCTGGGCAGGGAGCCCCTATCAGTCTTCAACAGGATACACTTTCCATTCTCGTCCTCGGCCCTGGAGGACTGAAATGTGGAAAATCTCAACTCCAGCCACTGTGGAGCTGGGGAACAAGCAAGCATTCCCAACACTGGTTGCCTGGGTGTCAGCTCTTTTAGCCCTGGACGAGCCCAAGTTGGCAGCAGAGTTGGACTGTCTGAGGCTGGCAGCTGTGGGGGTTCCCTTTGCCCCCTGTGAGCCAGGCTTTGGTACAGGGCTGGGGGATAAATGAAAATGAAGGCGACCCTTCTTCCATTCATCCCCTCCCTGGAGGGAATCCCGATGTGGTGGGGGAGGTTGCAGCACCAACGCCGGGCACCATGTGCCCAGGGCTGGGGGAGTTTGCACAAAAGACAGAGAACCAGGAGATTTATTGATGGGAATGAATAAGGGGTGGGGGTAGGGGTTGATAATCAGGAAGGGTTTTATTGGGGTGTGACACATGAGTGGGATTGCTCCAAGAAGGTGGGCTTCCAAAGCCATTCTTGGGGGTCTCTGCTTTGGGGAAACCATGTTTCCTTGCACCCTTTGCCTCAACCATGTTTGGTATTAATTGCTCTGGGTGTAGTTTATGCATGCTTTGTATTCCACATCTAATTTCTCCCAACCTGGATGGAGCAGTAGTAAATAGGGAGGGGCTTATTATGATCCTCAATTTACAGAATGGGGAAACCAAATCTCAGAGAGGTGAAGGGACTTGCCCAAGGTCACACAGTAAGTGAGTAGCTGAGCTGGGACTGTCTATTGAGCAAAGACAGTGCTTTTTCCAGGACATCCATCTCCTCTGTCAGATTCCCTCCCATTCAAGGGAAAGTGGGAATTCCTTCTTCCTCTCCTCTCTTTGCTCTGCTCAGTTCATTGGCACAGTTGGAACTTACACTAGGAGGGTTTTCCAAGGAAGGGCTTCCCTGAGTTCATGGTCCTGAGCGGGACTAGGGCTTTGAGGTTTATGGTCATCCCATCCCTGGAGAACCAGACCCCAGGGTTTTGGGTGCCACTCCATCATTCCCTGGACCCCCAGGTGGTCCCTCATAGGGAAGCAGGGCTTGCCCTTTGTGTGACAGTCTCCACGTGCCCCCTGATGCCAGGCTTGCTGTGAGGCACAGCCAACTGTAGTCTCCCCCTCTGCACCCTGCAGAGGTCCAGCTGAAGCCAGAGGAGAGGGTGGATGGAGAGGAAACAGCACTGGCTGTTGGGGAACCTGGCTTCTCTCAGCTGACTGTGTGGCTCTGGGCAAGTAGGTCCACCTCTCTGGGGCTCCCTCTGTTCCCTAAGAAATAAGGAGGTTTGGCTGGTCTGCAGGGGTCAGGCTGCCTTCCCTCGACACTGCCAAGTTCAAAGTCACCAAGTAGTGGCTGCTGAGGAGCCCCCACAGGCTGCCCCTCTGCGGGGCCAAGCACCGCCACCACGGGAAGGGTTTGGAGCCACTCACTTAATCACAAAAAGAAACTGTTATTAATGATAGTGAAACGCAGCGAATAAGTGGGTCATGTCTAATAAGCCATTTGTGTTCAGGAGGAGAATACCAATTTGATAAAAGCTGTGTGTGCTGAAAAAGCCCAGAAATTGCTGTTTAGCAGATTGGAGGCTGATCATTTCATTATTCCTGGGCTCCACGTGTCCTCAGCTGATTCAGGAAATGTGGCCAGATCAGGGAGGTGTCTCTATGTCTGTGGGGGTGGGGGTTGGGAGTCGGGGGGGGTGGTCCTGGGCAGGGGCCCACTGGCCCCAACTGCTTGGTGGCTGCTCACCTCTCCAGCTCCATCCGAGCCAGCCTTGCCGCCAGGCTAACGCCTTCTGCCTGCTTGGCCTGGGCTTCTCACAGGGAGAGCCCGCAGTCAGGTGGGTCGGCAAGGACAGCTGTCTCACCCCCCATCTCCCTCCTACCTTCACTTAACCCACTTTGCAAAGGGCTTTTTAAAGGCATGAGGGATGCATGGGGAGGAGCGGTGCACACTTCCTAGGAGGCATCAGGCACTGAGAGGCTGGGGGCTAGAGGTCAGTGTCCACACCTAACAGATGCTCAATAAGTGGCAGCTATTTTGATTTTTCCTTATCAGAAAGGGCAGCTGGGGTGGGAGGAAAGGGAGCTGGCATTTGTGAAATGCCTACTGTGTGTAGGTGCTGCCAAGCTCCTTGTCCGTATCAATTCACTGCGGCTGACATCGTTCATGCAAGGCTGGTGTTGGACATAGGAGGAACTGAGGTTTGGAGAGGGCCAATGACTTGCTCAAGGTCTCTGAGACAGAGAGCTGGAGAGCCATGTCTAGGATGGAGGTGCATCTGGCAGTTCTGGGGCTCCCTCCCGTGGGTCAGCTTGAAGCAGGCTTGGTCCAGTCATGTGATGAGACTTTTTCCTTTGCTCACCCCTAACCCGAGTGCGCTCCCTTCCAGTGCCCCAAAGAACTGAGAAAGCAGTGGGTTCCACCAAGAGCGCCATCGGCTCAGAACAGGGCAGGATCTTCCTGAGGCCACATGCAAGTTAGAAGCAGGCGGCTGGACTAGACTCCTCATCCCCTACCCCTTCCAGATCTTGTCCAGGGCATGGGCCTGGAGGGCATGATCTTTGAGAGGGCCATAGACCCTTTGCCTTGGAATCATCCAGGGAGTTTTGTAAAAACATTTATCCTAGGGCCCCCGCCCAGACCCACAGGACACATTTGTGGATGGAGACCTGCAATCTGCATTTTAAATAAGCCCCCCAGACAATTCTCGTGCAGGCTGGTGTTTGGAAGCCAGTGCCTTAAGCATCTACCCCTGTCTGGTGGGAAATGTAGGGATGTCTGGTGCTTGGGGCTGGTTTGGTTTGATTTTGCAAGGGAGGGAGAGGTCCAGGCTGGAGCAGTTTTTATAGACCTTAAGAAAAACCCCAGGAAGCCTCGCAGTGCAGCAGCCATCCATTCTCCCACCCCACCCCTGCCACACACTTGTACACACACACTCCTGGGCCAGCACCTTCAATTATTAATATACCCCAATGCAGACAAAGATCCAAGTGCTGTCCTGGCGCTTGGTCCATTGAGTGATTCACCATCCTGGGGTTCTCTCTGTTTCCAGGAGAGAGCCGCGGGGTGCTGGGGGAGGGGGCGGAGGCCGCTGGGCCATTTGGCAAACAGCCTGTGCACTGAAAAATGACTCTGGCTTGCTCACGCTCCTTACCGAACTGTTGGTATCTCACCATCAATAAGCCGGCTGGTTTGGTGGCTGGAGATGGAGAAAATTGAGTCCTGTCTTCTGAAGGTTATGATGTTAAAAATGTGCTTGCCTTTGTCTCAGGCATTGGTGATTATTCTATCAATTACTCCCGTAAACACTCCACCTTGGGCTGAGGGTTTCCCGGCCTCCTGTGGGGAATTGGCCCTCACAAGCAGTTTTCCCCAAGTCCTTCACACCAATTGGTTTTGACACCTTGCCCATTAACGGCTCCTGCAGCCTCTTCTCCAAACGAGGGGAGCCGCAGGCAGCCGGCAGGACTTGGGGAATTCGGCTCATTGCCACAGTGACGGCAGGGGTGGCAGGTGAAGTCTCCCCATGGCAAGCAAGCGGGCAGGGTCAGGAGGAGTCTGATCCACGAGCCAGTGGCCGGGGCTGGAGCACCTCGGGATGAACTGCCACGGCTCAGGCTGAGCCAGGGAGGCCCCTTTCAATCATCTTTCTCAACCCCCTCTTTTACGGATCAGAAGACTGAGGCCCATCCATGGGCAAGGAAGGATTTGCCCCAAAATGTGTGGGGATAAGTGGTTGGCTTTGGGGATCTCCTTGCCTAACTCTGTATGAATAGAGAAATATATGGAAGCAATGTCTGTTGAGTGCTGTGCCAGGGCCTTACATGGCACTGTCTCTTCTGAGACGGGGGGACTGTCTCTGGCTCAGTGTACAGATGAGAAAACTGAGGCTCGGTGAGGTTAAAAGACTTACCCAAGGCCACACAGCTAGCAAGTGGTGGAGCCCAGACTTGAACCCAGCGGTCGGGCCCCAGGACCTGGCTCATAGTGCTGCCGAGACCCAGAGAGGAGACGGGAGAGGCCCGAGGTCACGCATGGAGACTTGAGACTTGGCCCAGTGGTGGAAAGAGCTTGGTGACTTCCACTTTTCACATCCAGGGGCTGTGCCGACTTCCACAGCCAGAATCCTGCCTCAGGAACCTTCTAACCTCCCTTGGAGAATGGGGAGGGAGGAAGTGCCTGGTTGAACAGCGACATGGGTGTCCCCATGAGGGGCAGGTGTCAGGAAGAGGATGGGAAAGGGGGCCTGACGCAATCCCACCTCCAGGTGCTTGGCCGTTACCTTGGACTTTGGGGGCAAAACTAGCTGTGGATGGAGTTTTAATGAGTTTCTGAGCCCTGAAGGGAGTGTGGGAGCTGCTGGGCACCCAGGACCCACATCCAGTCTTGCTCATCACCCCATTGTAATGACCAGGGCTTCGGAGCAGGGGCCCATCAGATTCCTTGTGTCCCGGCTCCCACCATGATGCCCAGCCCAGGGAGGTGGCTGGGAAGGAATGAAAAGGAGGACGAGGCCAAATTCTTAAACTTTTGCTAATTCCAAGTTGAATGTATTTTTGAACATTCAAATAATTTTAATTGCATAAGGAATCCCTGCTTGTGGTATTGAAAAAAAAAAATCACAGAATTGGAGCCCCTCCTCATCCCTGCTGACCACAGCCAAGGGCATCCTGGGTGGGTAACGCTGGTTTCACCTTGCAATGGGGGGACGCAGGCTCCCGGCCCTTTGGGATGCATATGAGATGCCAGGTCATGAGAGTAAAGGGGACTGAGGGATCGTGCCCCCCCATACTGTCAACTTCCAAAGAGACTCTTCTTTTAGAAAAGAGAGCAGAGGTCTAGCTGGGGGAAGAAATCCACCCTCCCCCAGGGGAACCTGGGACCTGGAAACCACCCAGCTGGCTCCCTCTGGTACCCACGAAGTGGAGACGTGAGGTGAAGATGGGGAGGCCGGGGGGCCGCTGCTCCTCCAGGCGCCCCTGCCCACGTCGTGCCCTTCCCTGGCTCCTCATCCCTTCCTTGAAGCATCAGAGTTGCCCTGGGACTCAGCTCCCCTTCTCAGTTAAAATATTCTCAGCAACCCCCAGGGCCCTCAGTGTGATTGCATCCTAGCCAAGAGATGACTTTAGGCAGAACCCACACAAACCTCTTACATTTTAATAGTTATGCATTTATTTTAATGTGTATTGAAAAAATATAACCAGCACATCACAACTGTGATATCACGGATATGATTGCTTAGGATGAGGCTAACAGTTTTCCTTTTAAAAAGTGGGTTAGTTTACAGGAAAACATTAAGGTCATAATCGTGCAGCTGGTACAGAGGCATGTACGTGGGACTCTGCTGGGTGGGGGTAGGGGGACTGGGGGCGTGACACCCACAGAGTTAAATGCCAACTGCCAAGGCTGCCCCCTCCAACCCCGCACCTCAGCCACTGGGGACCACTGGCATAACAAATATGATTGATCCAACATCTACCAAGTGTCAGGCCATTTTAGCCACTGGCGACATAGTAAAGAAGAGAGATAAGGTTCTTGCTCTCTTGGAGTTCTTGGTCTAGTGGGTGGAGACAGGTGACTAAACCCATAATGAATATCTAAGTATAAATCGTGATGGGAGTTCAGAAGCAGGAATGATGTTCAGCCTGGAGAATGGCATTTACCCCTGGGGACAGTGAGAGTATATATAGTAGTAAGCCTCCCGTCACAGAAGATATGTGAGCTGGACATGGTCATTTATTAGCCAGGGGAAGATTCCTGCCTTATTTCCAAAGGAGCAAAGCCGGGAGAACTGGGTGAAGCCAGCAGAGAAGCCAGAACACAGTGGGCAGTTGAAAGCTGGCTGTGGTTTTAAAGGTGTGTCACACAGTGGTTTCATGAAGGTGCTGGGACAAGGGCCCAGGTGGGCTGAGCTGCCAGCTCCGAGGATGCCTGCCCCACACGGGGGATATAGCAGTCAGTGATGGTGGCCTTCGCTGTCTCTGTGTTGAAGGATGGGAGCAGTGGCTCCTTCCTGATCTCACTTTCTTTGGCTCGGAGTTAGAGTGCCAGTGAGGGGAGTGGCCCTGGGGTTTTATCCACTCTTCTCCTGCCTCTGCCTTGCTGGGTGACTTGGGAGTTCCCTCAGTTTCCCCATCTGAACAATGGTGGATTCATCTGAGCTCTAAGCCTCGAGAATTCTTCCATCTGTGCCCTTCCAGGCCCTAGCCTTTGTCCTGCAATCAGCCAGCGGAGGTGAGGAATTCCATCCAGCAGACGGTGCTTAACTCTTAGTGGACTTCAGGGGTCCATGAACCAAAACCAGCCCTCATGGCACATCTCCGTGCTCTGGCTTCCCCTACATCCTCTCATTTAGTCCTCAGACACCCTATAAGGAGGGCACTATTACACTCCCGTTTTACAGATGAGGACACAGAGGCTTGGGGGAGAGGAGGTGCAACTTGCCCGAGGTCACACAGATGCTGAGTGAGAAAGGCAGGCTTGAACCAAGCTGATGGGACTCCAGAGCTGGAGTTCTTAACTCGCTCAGCTCTTCTGCTGGGGGCTGCCACCCGGGTGGGGGGTTTGTGGGCAGGTGCTTTGTTCCAGGGCCAGCGCCCCGTCTCATCAGATTCCAAAACGTTCGCAAAGGCCTGGGTCTGAGTCCAGCCTGGTAGATCTGAGTCCAGCACTGTTGTGGGGAGTGGAGGGGCCCTGGGGGCATGAGTGTGACCCTGTGGATACCTGTGTGCGTTTTCTAGCTGAGGAGGTGCTGTTTTTTGTCTGAGCCCAGGTCTGCAGTGAGTGTGTTTGTGTGGATGATTGTGTGTGGTTTTAGGGGCTGTGGCAGGGTGGAAGGGAGCTTGGGGGTTCTTTAGCTCCCCAAGCCCAGGGTGCCAGGCCAGAGCTCTCCGTCCTGCAGCCTTTCCTTTAACACCAGCCTCCCCAGCCCCTCCAAGCGGCTGCCTCAGGGGTGGGGCCTGGGGCAAGGCATAGAGGCTCCGGGAGCAGCTGGGAGGTTAGCGCTGGAGCAGGGAGCGGGGGTGTTTCTCCAAGCTATCAATTAGGGGGGCTGGCAGTGACCATCTGTGGCAAGTGCTCTGCCTGCCCCTCTCCCTCTGGATCTTTTTCTCCCTGGGTTTATCTCTGTATCTGTCTCTCTTTCTGGGTCTCTAGATCTCTCTCTGCATGTCTCTCTTTTGCTCTCTATCTCTTTCAATTCATTCTGCCTCTTCATCTTTCTTTATTCCATTCTCTGCATCTTCTGCATCCATCTCCCTCCCTCTTTTCATCTCCCCTTCCTTGTTCCTTCCTTTCTCTCTGAAAACACACACACACACATACACACACACACCCTCTTCAGATGACTTCTTGTGGAATTACACACACATATATTCTGTATATCGCAGGCAATCCATAAATGTCAGTTGAATGAATAAAGTGAATGAATGAATGGGTAGATGACCAAATGGTAGAGCTGGAAGGGATTATGAGGCTTGTCAAGACTAGAGGTTCCTAATTATTTTGGAGGCCACAATCCTCTTTGAGAATCTGAAGAAAACTGGATCATTTCCTCAGAAGACTGCCGTATCGTTTTGCCCACAGTTTCACAGTTTTTGTCAAGGACTCAAAGTCTTTCCCTGGCCCCTTGTGGAAGCAATCTTCATTTCTCCAGTGAGAAAACTGAGGCCCAGAGAGGAGCCCGGGCTGACCCAGGATACAGGGCCAGACTGTGGCAGGGCCAGGCTTGGAACCCAGAGTCCTTCCCCTCCTCCACCAGCCCACTCTGGGAAGCTTCTGGAACAAAGCTTCGTTCACTTTGCCCACCAAGTCATTGATGAGTATCTTCAGACATGGAACTGAGGAGAGAGAATGGAGGACATAAAACTGAAACAGCAGAGGCCAGCAAACCATCCAGAGGGAGGTCTCCAGAGATGCATAGCGAAGGTTATTGTGTCCTGGTGCAGTCAGGGAAGACTTCCTGGGGGAGGCAAGCCTTCTTCTAGGCCTGTATCCAGGGACCAGCAGAATGGAGAGGGGACTCCAGAGGTGAATACTGGAGCCTTGCCTGACTGCGTGGGTCTGACAGGGGCTTCATTTGGAGAGTCCTGCATATCCAGAAAAGTAGGTTGCAGCTGGATCCTCCAAGGATGGCTGTGAAGCTTGGTCTTGATCCCGAGGGCAGTGAGCAGCCTGGGAAGATTTCCGAGTAAGAAAGGCACCTGGTCTGGCTGGTGTTTGGGGAGGTACGGCTGGCCGTGGTGAGTGGAAAGGGGGAGCTCAAGCAGGACTTGGAGGCTGGAGGTAGAGAGGCTGGTTTGCCAGGAAGGTGCTGAGTTTGGTTTGAGCCTCGCTGAGTTTGTGAGCTCTTGGGAGGCTGGGGCTGGCCACGGTGTCCGGGAGATGGTGGAAACCTGGGCTCCGAAGGTGAAGGGAATTGGGCGTGTATGTGTGTATGCGTGTGTGTGTGTGTGTGTCCAGTAACACCCCATCTCCTTCCTCCAGACGACAAAGTCCTGCATGCTTTGCTTGTTGCTGACCCACCCGGTCTCATCTCTTACCTGCCTCCCCCTTGGTCCCCTTCCCAGCTACACTGACCTTTCTAGTCCTTGAACACGCCAAGTGCCTCCCTCCTTAGGACTTTCTCCCAAGCTCTTCCCTCTGCCTGGCATGCTCTCTTCCTACCTCTCCTGCCTCCTGCTGTCTCCTTCATGCTCCGTGACCCCCGTCGGAGCCTCGTCACAGTCATCCAGCAGGCATCCTGGACACCTGTCACTGCACCCATCTTGCAGAGGAAGAAACCGAGACTTAGAGAGGTGTGGTGGGCCTAGGACTCCACAGCTAGTTCAGAGCACGGGGAACAGAACCCATTTCCCCCAGCCTCAGTTTTTTAAGAGTGTCCCTTGGGGTCTGAGGTCTTGGCTGAATCCTCCTTTCCCGAAACCCTCAGGCCTGGTTCCCAGCTGAGGTGGGGGAAAGCGGAGAGCAGACGGCAGGGTGTCTGTTTTGCTTTGTGAGGTTTTAAAAAAATCATTTCCGGCCTCGGAGGCGGCAGCAATTACAGCCTGCTCGCTGGGGAATTGTTTGCCGCCTGTCATCGGTCCTGGGAAAGGGTCCCTAATGGAGGCCTGGCGGCCAGAGCGCAAGAGAGTGGAAATAGCGCTCAAAACAAAGCCGCACTAACGGTCTCCCGGCAGGCAGAGGCCAAGGAGGGGGAGGGCAGGCTGTCGACTGGAAGGCCTCTGGGGCCAGACGGGCCGGGGTTCACCAGCTGGCCTCCTTAGGCCCCCCAGGGGCCCGGGCAGTGGTCCCCAAACTGCAGCGAGGCCCTGGGAGCCCCACATCCCATCCTGGCTCTGCTGCCTTCTGGACCTGTGGCTGTGGGAGGGTACATCCCCTCCCGGGCAGAGGGAGAGCAAGCACAAAGACCCTTCAGCCATGGATTCTCTGGTTCTAGAATAGTCCAGGCCAGGCCCCTCTTTTCAGCAGGGAAAAGGGAGGTGGGAGCTTGGATTGGGGCTGGAACAAGACCTGAGAGAGGGAACATGGACAGCCTCCTCCTAGTCATCCTAATGGTGCTCCCCGGAGCCCACCAAGTGCCAGACGTTGATGGGTGTGTATGATCCCGTTGAATCCCCACAGCACCCCTTTTACGGATGGGGAAACCGAGGCCTGGAGATTTGCCCAAGGTCCCACCGTAAGTAAGTGCAGTTGGGGTTCAAATCCAGGTGAGGCCATCTCCAGAAGCCGTGTCTTTACTGAGCAAACTTGGATTTTTCTGACACAGTTGGGCAGTGGCAGCAGGGGCTGGGGTGGGGGCAGGCACTAGGTCCCGAGTGGTTCCTGGGAGAGTGGGACTTGGTCCACCCTGTCCTCTGCCCCTGCCCACTGGCCACTCCCAGAAGGTCTGCTCCCTAGTTGTCTGCCTCGGTCTCTCCCCTCCGCACCCAGCTCTCAAGTGCCCTCAGCCCTGCCTCCCCTCTTCTCTCCTGCAGGTCCCGGCTCTCCCTGGCTCCTCCCTGACCTCTTCCCAGCTCCTCTTGCCTCCCCTGGCGCCTCTCCTTTCTCCTTTACAGTCTGGCACTGCTCCTTTCTGGGGCTCTGGGGCTGCTGCCCCCTCCCTTTGCTCCCCCCACTCCTCCCTCTCTGCCCCTCGCAGGCAGCAGGGATGGGTACGGCCCAGGGTTCAAATCCTGCCACGAGCCCTCCAGCCTCTCTGAGCCTGATCAGCCAAGGGTGTGATGGGCTCATCACACCGGCTTTGCAGGATGTACGGTGAGGATGAAAAGGAACGGCATCTGCACGGACACCAGGAAGCCTGCTTTGCCTCCTCCCGTCCCTGCCTCCCCCATCCTGGTCCCTGCCCTGTCACCGGCTTCCTGCACGTTCCCACAATTGCCTCTCTCCCGCCCACACCTTACTCCCTGTGGCCCAGATGCGTGGGAAGAGAAAGCGGGAATTCCACTGGGGAAACCTGTTCGACTCCCACAATCCTGCAAGTGCCAGAATATTTTCTCTCTCCTTAAATCTCCTGGATTTGTAATTCCACCGCTGTCTCCTTCAATCTGCGTCGGTGGCCTTGGGCGGCACCCTGCCCCCAGCTGCCGGTGCCAGCACTGCCCTCCCAGTTTCGGGGCTGCCTGGCAGGGGACCTGGGCCAGCTGCCCGCCCCTCCAGCCTCAGTTTCCTCGTTGTCAGAAGAGGAGAAGGGTACGGCCTCTCCCAGGTTGTTTGGGGGATTAGGCGTATTTTATTGAAGAAACATCTCTCGAGCACGTACTCTGTGCCCGGCCGTCCACTTTATAGATATTAATACACTAAATCCTTACAACAACCCTTTGAGCTAGTTGCTATTATTATCCCCATTTTACAAACGAGGAAACTGAGGCATTGCATTATGAGGCACTTAACTCATACTAAGTGCTGAAAAATGTTGATTATTTTAATTTTTGTTAGGTGGGGCAGCCTTCCTTCCCGCTGCTGGGGGAATATGCCTGTGTTTGTCTAGAACTTAGAAGCGAGTGAGTTCCACCTGGCCCAGTAGCTATCAAGGCCCTACTGTGTCCCACACACGGAAATGCGCTCTTCACACATATTGGTTCGTTGGTCTGCAAAATAAGCCTTTAAACCATGGGCCATGTGGGAATGGAAGCTCAGAGAAGGGCAGTAACTTACACAAAGCCACACAGGGGTCAGGACAGAGCCGACACTTGCACCCTCACCTGTAAATCCGGGGCCCTGGAGTTCTTGGTGCTCCGCCTCCCCGCTCTGCTCCCCCCTTAGCCCCTCCCCTTCCTCCTGACCCCTCCCCCTTCAGCCAACACCTGCACTTCCTTGCATGGGGCAGGACACCGCGGGAGAAGCCACGAGGCTGGGTCAGACAGGAGGCCTTGCATACTACTCCATAATATATTCATGTTTGTTTTAAGATGAAAATGATGCTCTCCCCATGTTTTTTTTTCAGGGGTGGGGGCAGGGGGGTGAAATCGATGCCTCAGGCCGTGGCTTACCTGGTACGAACAGCACGGCCCATCAGAGAGTCAGTCGCCCATTCATTTCTTTGTTTCTCATTTTACGAGTGTGCACTGGAGCCTCCTGGTTGCTTAAACGGGTGTTAGTCCCCCCATGTGCAAGGCACAGGGTGCAGTAAGGTGACCCAGACGGGGCGCTGCCTTGTGGGCTGGGCTGGAAGAATCCGTAGGGTTCCGTCAGGTGGGTGGCAGGGCAGGCTTCAGGTATAAAGTCCGGCCTGAGTGAAATCCTGGAGGTGGGATGGGGAGGATGAACTGCGGGGTGGGGCCAGCGGGCCTAGGAGGCTGGCGGTGGTGTGGAGGTGCCGCCTCCCCCGCTCCCCACTCCACCCAGGCCTGCCCTCCAGGCCCCTCCCGATCTGGAAGAAAGGCTCAGCTTGTTGCTGTTCTGCAGGTAACACTCACCCAGGCCAGCTCCCTTGTTAAGAGGAGAGAATGAAGACTGAGGCTGAGAGCCTGCGGCAGGCAGCGCTTCCCTGGCTGGGATTTACGAATGCTGCTTGGTTTTCATAGTGTTTACTTTTACAGTTACCCTCTATTTATGGCAAGTGATGCTGATTTTCCATTTATGGCAGTAATAAAAGCCTTCTTTTAAGTTGAATTTATTTAAGTAAAAAGAGAAAGATGCTTTGAAAAGAAATATGAAGTAAATAATAGTGCAAAGTGGTACAGGGATCTGGCAGAAACGGTGGAGGTGGAACCCAAAAGATGGTACGTGGGATGGCCTTTCCTGCTCGGACTGCAAACTCCTTCAAGTTCAAGCTTGTCCCCTCCTCCAGGAGCCTCTTCCCAAATCTCCAGGCTGACCGTGAACCCCTTTGGGGGCCAGGGGGTGGTCTCAGGCATCTTGGGAACCCAGCACAGGACCTTGCCCGGCGTAGGGGCTCCGTCAAAGCTAATCTCTTTCACTCCTTCTGGCAGTGAGGACTCGAGAGCCTGCTGCACGCTCAGGCCACGATCCTCCCACTAAGCCATGCTGCAGTTCCTTAAGCTTTTACATAATGTCTTCCTCTCCACTTCTCCAGAAGAGGGACGCTTGTCCATTCTTGCTTGCCCATTATTCTGAGATGTAACAACCTTCATTGACTCACACCACGATCCCTCTCGCTGCAGGCAGCCCTCCAGGGAGGAAACAAAGAGAGCCCTTGGGTGCGTCCCCTGGGCCCATCCCAGGGCAGACGCTCTGCACCCACCCCTGGGGAAGAGAGGGCACTGTTGTTGCCTGCCCAGATCCCTGCCCTCCATGCAGCCATCCCCCCCAGATCCTGTGGGACGTTTCCATTTTGTTTATGTGATGTCCCTCCTCATGGAAATTTTACGTCCTCTTATTTCAGGAGCCAGGTGAGATTTACATGCAGGCAAGCTGGGGCCTCATTAAACACTCCTGCAGGAGGTGAGAGGGGCCATAGGCTTTCTGCTCCCATGCCACACACCCCTGGGGCCCCGCACCCAGCTGATCAAGGCATGGAGCAGGCTCTCTAGAACCAGCCCCCAAACAGTCACAGTTCTAGAGCTGAAGGGGGGGAGGGGTGCTTAGAGAGGCTACAGGCTTTGGTTGGGAATTTTGCAGTCAGCCCTGGGGTTGAATTCTGACGTCATCCCTCCTTGCTGTGTGACTTCAGGCACCTACACTCCCTCTCTGAGCCTTGATACCCCACTCTGTGAATTGGGGATGATAATAGTGCCCACCTGCTCAAGTCTTTGGGTGGATGAAGTGGCATCTTGTGTACTAAGCCTGGCACATAGGGAGGGCTTCAGAAGGGTTTCCTGCCTTGGATACAGAGGCAGGGGACTGGCCTTGATGGCCCTCAGGTTCTCTGAGCTTTGGTTTCTCAAGCTGCTGAGAAAGGCCCAGGGACTATGGGGCCATGGGTACCTTCAACCCGTCTTCATCATTGCAGCGATGGCAGCAGCCAAGAACAGGGGAAGAGTTTTGACTGCAGTCCCAAGGCCTGGGTTTGAATCCCAGTTCCTGCCCTTGACTTGCTGTGTGACCTTGTGCAGAGCCTCTCTGAGCCTCAGTTTCCCTGCCTGTAAAAAGGGACAAGGATCCCTGCCCCACAGGGTCGCTGTGAGGATTCCACGGGTCAGCCTCATCACGTTTCTTGTGTGTCGTGGGCCTCCAATCAGAAAGATGATTCAGCAGGGTTGCTGGCACGCAGCCACAGCCCCGCCCAGTACTGTCGGATTTATTTATTACCCTGTTTCATTCTTGGTCACATTGCACAAGGTGACTTTATGGGCCCTCACAGGGCAGCCTCCAGTCTGACTGGCTGGGTGTCCCCTCGGTCAGGCCCATGTGAGCTTGGGCGGCTGGTGGGAATGGGGACAAAAGGCTGGAAGTGGGGTGAGGGAGGCCGGCCTGCTGGGGTCCATGTTGTCCATATGTCTGTCTTATCCCTGCTCATGGGCATAGGACCCCTGGAAACCCCAGTCTGGCACACAGTTGGTGCCCAATAATTGTTACGTGAATGAATGAATGAATGAATGATCTTTCTGCCTCTTACAGTTTCTAACTCTGGGTTTTTGTCTGACCTTCCTTTATCACTTAATTCATTCCCTAGTCATTCATTTGGCACATGCCTAAGAGCACCTCCTGAGTGCCTGCTTCACTGGACAATGCAGAGGCCCTACCCTGGAGGAGACAGAGACACCCCGCTATCTGTCATCTAACACTGTGCTGGGGCAGTGAAAGGAAGACACTGAGACAATTAGGGGGGCAGCAAAGAGGGCTCCCACCCTGGCCTGGGGAGGGGGGTGCCTCCAGGCAGAAGGCACCTGTCAGTCCAGACTCCAGGGACATCAGGATGTAAGTGGCTAAGAGGGGCGGGAGGGGCTGCAGTTGGTAGCAAGGCAGGGCCAGAGCCTGAGGTTGTAGATGCCCAATCTGGAACCCTGAACTTGACCCTGAGGGCTGGCAGTTTCTGAACTGGGCATCCTAAGTATGGGGTTTCCTGGAGCTCCCAGGCACTCTGGAGCAGGGAGAAAAGGTCCCATCTCTGCCTCTCACCAGAGTCGTTGTGGTGCGTCCTATATAATAGCAGCAATGTGTTTATTGAACACCTACTATGCACCTGACATTGTTCTAGGTGCTGGGCTTCAGCAGTAAACAAAACAGACTAAAATCTCCTGCCTTTAGGGACAGTAGGTGAGATCGGTAGGTAAAATATACTATGATAGTGATATGTGGTAATGAAAATCGATGAAGAAGGGAAAGGGAGGGTGGGGGTGGGGCGCAGGGAAGAACTCCCTGAGGAGGTGACATGAGCAAAGACTTGAAGGTGAGAAGTGAGCTGTGTGAGCATCAGGGGAGTCGCATTCTAGGCACAAGTCCAAGGAAACTTTTGTTGCATGAAAACCAACACAGTGGGCCAAGGAAGCCATTGGAGGCTTTGAGCAGGGGAGTGTCACAGTATGTCCCAGCAAGAGATGGGCCTGCAGGGCCACACCGCTTTGCTCCCCTCACCCTCTACTTCTTTCTGGCTTCAGCTCTGTCTTGGCTTTCCTGACTAGGAGCTGTCCCTGCTCCCTGATCTTGTTCTGGCTGAATTCAAAGGACTTGAGAAGCCCAGAGGAGAGACTGATAAGTGGACTGGGGACCAATCCCTGCAGGCTTCCTGGAGGTGGCAGCCTCAAACCAGAGATTTGAAGATTGGACAGGCAGGGATAGCTGTGCAGAGGGAAGAAGATTTGGGGCTGAACCAGAGGTTCTGAGGTAGAGAATCTGAGCTCATAACTAGAGGGAGCTGGGGGCTGCACTAAGTCTACCTTTGGTGGACAAACCTCTCAGGCTTGTGTGGTCCCCTCTGGCTGCTGGGCGGGGAGGGCCATCGGGAGCCAATGAGGAAGGAGAGGAGGCACAGGACTGATGGATGAGAGGACACAAGGCCCAGGAGTGAGTGAAATATAAATGTCGTGGCCACTGTTTAAGCTGATGAAGCTACAAAGAAGCATTTTTAAAAATGTTTACAGACATGACATGATTTTTTGAGCTGAAAGGTGAGAAGGGAGTGCTATTTATTGAGCACCTACTATGTGCCAGGCACAAGGCATATGCTTCCCTGTTTTAATCTTCCCCTTGGTCCTGTTTTCAGGTAAAGGAGCTTGCCCAGGGGCACACAGCTAAGAAAGAGAGGAAATAGGATTTGAATCCAGGCCTGAAGGAAAACCCTGTTTGTGCTGAACCAGAGCCTGGAAGGTTAGGGAGGAGGTCAGGCTTGGGTCTGGAAGGGCAGGCAAGATCTTCCGGGCCATCCCCCGCCTCTCCCAGAAGCTAAGCCCAGTGCTTCGGGCCAGGACCCAGGGCTGTTTCCTGCAGATGATGCACCGATAACTGGGCCTGGGGTTAATTAATACATCACTCCCCCAATTAAAAGCAGAAAGGAAGAAGATGTTGCATTCAATCAAACCCCTTTCTCCTTCTCCTGAAGAATCCTAATTTGTGACACCGTTTTTAATTGTCTTCCCAGCGAGCCTGGCCCAGCTTGGGCCTTGGGGCTGGAGAACACAATTGCATCTTTCTCAAAAATCTGTAATTATACTGGCCTCCCTGGGGACTGGCTGTGAGGAGTTACCTGAGCAGGGAGAGAGGGCTCAGAGGCGGGAGAAAGTCAAAGAGGAGAGATGGGTTTTATGTCCTGAGCTCAGCAGTGATGCTAACGCTGGAGAATGGGGGGCTGGAGAGAAGGAGGTGGGGCTGGGGGACAGGGAGGAGGAGCTGCAGAAGGCTGATCTAGAAGTTAGTTTTTCACTCTAGAGTCCTCTAGGACTGGGTTCAAATTTAATTACTTACTCACTGTGTGCCCTTGGACAAGTCACTTAACCTCTCTGAGCCTCAGCTTCCCAATCTGAAAAACAGGATAATAATGATCACACCTACCCCATAGTATCATGATGGGAATGTGGGAAAATGTACGCAAAGAGCTTGGCACAGTGCCTGGCACATAGCAAGCACTCTATTTTTCTTAGAGATGATTATTATTACATTATCATCATCATCATTGTCCTCATCATTACTAGATATACTAAATTCCAGTTTCTGGTGCTGACGCAGTGTCCTCATAGAGTTAGGAGAGGGAGAAAGAACCTCTTGCCAATTACAGCTGCCCATCTTTAGTGGCTGTGGGAGGAATTGAGCTCCCCATCTCTGGAGGTATGCAAGTGAGGTGCAGGAGTGTGGAGCCTGCTGGCTGAACTTTACCTGATAGTTCAGACCAGACCTTGATGAGGGCTGGTGAGCCCCTGGGTCTTGGTCACAACTGCTGGTCAGATCTAGGTTCAAAATCCAGCTCTGTGTGAATCGTGGGCAAGCGTGTTACCGTTCTGAGCCTCATTTTCCTCACATGTCATATGGGAGTGGATTAGAGACCATATCAGCATAGTGCTAGGCATAAGTAAAGGCTCAATAAATGGTGGGGAGTTTTTTTTAACAAGCTCTCTGGATTTCCCTCCTCCCTGCCTTTACTCACACCCATCCTGCTACCTGACATGCCTTTGTGTCTTGCCTTTGCCTGTCAGTATCCACCCATCCTTTAAGGCCTGGCTTACATGCTGCCTCCTCTCTGAAGCCTTCCCAGATTCCTCCCACCCTCAAGTGGAAGTGACCTTTCCCCTTCCCAGTCCCCAGGGTACTGCCTTATGAAGTACATCACTTTCTCTCTCAGATTGTCTGAGCTGGTGGGACTCTCAAGGACCATCAAGACTGACCTCCACTGTCCAGCTCCTGGCAGGGTCTGAGGGGACCAGAGGGACCCCAGGGCCAGGACTGAGCTACGGGGAGGGAGAGCTGGTGGCCCCAATGCCACCAACTCACCTGGCTCCCAGGACACCTTAGGAACCAGATTCTCTCTCCATCCTCACACTCAAAGCCCCCCCACCCCCACCCCCACCCCAGGAGGGTGGGGAGGTCATGCCCCAGAACCACTCACCCCACCCAGGGCTAAGGCTGGGGCCATACCTCCTCTGGGAAGCCTGTCCTGATTGCCTCAGGTTGGGTAAAATGCTTCCTCTGTGCCTGCCCAAGGCCTTTCTACTCAGAATAAACCAGCTCCTGCCCCACGAGACCCCACCAGGCTGGCCATTTTGGACATTTCTTTTAAAAAAGAACTCTACCACCGAAAAGAGTTTGAACACTCTGAAAGGGCATGGACTCCGAGTCTTACAGGCCTTGGTTCAAGTCCAAACTCTGCTGTGTGACCCTGGGAGGGCGATTTACCTGCTCTGGGCCTTGCTTGCCCCCAGGAGCAGTGGGGAGCTGTGATGGAGCGGGGGCGGGAGGTGTGGCACAGGTTCATCACCCTCTTGTCCTGCGCTAGCCAGGACATTGGCTACTGGCCACACATGGCTACTGAGCACGGGAATGTGGCTAGTTCAAACTGAGATGTGCTGTAAATGTAAAATACCGTAAAAATACGGGTTTCCAAGATTTAGCATGAAAACAGAATATAAAATATCTCATCAGTAACTTTTATTATCTGTTGAAATAATATTTTTGATATCTTGGGTTAAATAAAATATATTATTAAAATTAATTTCACCTGTTCCTTTTTACTTTTTAAAATGTGGCTCCCAGAACATTCAAAATTCCATATGGGATGCGCATTTGTGGCTTGTATCCTATTTCTGTTGGATAGCCACGACTGTAATTTTTGTGACGCTGAGGCTGTGTGGTTGCAGTCTGCCTTCAAGGCTCTTGACTCCCCATCCAGTGCTCTTGCCCTAACCCAGGCTGCTGTGCCCATGTCGGCCTCCAGGGCTGGGTCTGACCGGGGATGAGAGGGCCTGGCCAAGGACTCGGCCTGACCTTGCTGACCCCTAGCTGCTGAGTATCCCCAGACCAGACACTGCCCTCTCCGAGCCTTGCTTTCTGCATCAGTAAAGAGAGATGATGGACCAAGGTCAGGTTTTCAGACAGTTCTTGGGGACCTCCCGGTAAGGGGAGACTGAGCAAGGATAATTGGGGGCCCAGCCTCTCCCAGTCACCCTGACGGAGCCTCCCCCCAAGAGCATCCCATCTCTGCCCTTCCTGCCACTCATGAGATCAACACATGCGATTTCTTCTCTGCCAGATGTGATTCCCCAACGCATCTATTTCTGGGAGGAGGAGAAGCACAGGGGCTGAGTCACACAGGCAGGGATTGGAGGGCTGGCTCTGCCCTTCTTAGCTCTGTGACCTTGGGCAAGCCATCCCCCTGATAGCTCTGAGTCCCCTCTCCCCGTCTGCGGGAGGGAAAATGGCAGGCATTTTCAGATTTCTGTGGCTTAGGCAATAGCACCTTGAGGAGGTCACAGCCGTGTCCAGCCAGAGCCATACCACTTGGCTCGAGCACCACTCTCCTCCTTCCCCTGTTTGCAAAGGGCCCCTGATGCTGGGTCAGCAGGGGCCTAGCTCAAGGTAGAATCTAGCTATCCCGGGGACAGGAGCCAACAGCTCATTCTTATGGCCTCCTGGCCCCTCCTGGTGGCTCAGGTTCTCCACAGCCCCCTTCAGTCCCGTTCATGTTGACAAGTTGACATCAGAGACAGTTCCGAGGGCTGGGCCTGGCCTAGGACTTTCAGGGTGGGGCTCTCCTGGCTCTGGACGCTGGGCAGCCAGGTCTCTTCATTCATTCATTCAAAAAGTATTTATTGAGCACCTACTATGTGCCAGGCATGGTTCTAGTTGCTAAGGATATATCACTGAATAAGGCAGGTACAGTCCTTGCCTCCTGGGAGGGTGGGTGGACAACAAACAAAATAAGTACATTAGCTGTGCTGCGTAATATGGCAGCTGCTACCTACAGTGGCTATTTAAATTGTGGTTTAAGTTAATTAAAGTCAAATAAAACTTAAACTTCAGTTCCTCAATCCCACTTCAAATGCTCAATAGCCACATGTGGCTGGTGACTACCATATTGGACAGCTCAGATGCAGAACACTGTGGCGTTGGCCAGCACTGATGGTGTGTTGGAAGGGAAGGCTGATATGCAGTGCGGGGTTGGGGAGAGAGGTGCAATTTTAAATGAGGTGACCGAGTATAGGCCTTATTGAGAAAGTGATATTTGAGTGGCGGGGGAGAGCGTTCAGGCAGAGGGAACAGCCTGTGCAAATGCCCTGAGGTGGGGGCATGGCCAGGAGGTTCCAGGACCTGCAAGGAGGCCACTGTGGCTGGAAGAGTGAGTGAGGGGTCAGGCAGAAGCTGACCCAGAGGGGAAGGGCCCGAACGTGGTAAAGATGCTGGCTTTTCTCTGGGTGAGATGCCATGCGAGAGCTTTGAGTAGAGCTGGGACAGGGTCTGCTTTATGTTTTGCCAGGATACCTCTGGCCACTGGGTTGAAAATAGATGGGCAGGGAGGCAAGGTAGAGGCAGGGAGGCCGGAGAGGAGGCTGCCGGAGTGTTACAGGTGAGAGGTGATGGTGGCTCGGCCCAGGGTGGGGCAGTGGAGGGGGGAGGAGGGTGGGATTCTGGAGAGAGTTGAAGGCAGAGCCCACAAGATTCCCTGCCACACTGACATGGGCCATAAGAAGGGGTGGGAGGGACTCCCAGGGGTGTAAATCTCCCTGGCAACGCAGAGTATGACTCCCGGGGATGAATGTGGACCCGGCATCGTGGGACTGAGAGTATCTTCTTGACCAAAAGGGGGATGCAAAATGAGACGAAATAGTTTCAGTGGCTGAGAGATTCCAAATGGAGTCGAGAGGTCACTCTGGTGGACATTCTTATGCACTATATAGATAACACCTCTTAGGCTTTAATGTATTGGAGTAGCTAGAAGTAAATACCTGAAACTACCAAACTCCAACCCAGCAGTCTGGACTCCTGAAGAAAATTATATAATAATGTAGATTACAAGGGGTGACAGTGTGATTGTGAAGACCTTGTGGATCACACCCCCTTTAGCTAGTGTATGGATGAGTGGAGGAATGGGGATAAAAACTAAAGGACAAATGGGGTGGGATGGGGGGATGATTTGGGTGTTCTTTTTTCACTTTTATTTTTTATTCTTGTTCTGGTTCTTTCTGATGTAAGGAAAATGTTCAGAGATAGATTGTGGTGATGAACACATAACTATGTTATCATACTGTGGACAGTGGATTGTATACCATGGATGATTGTATGGTGTGTGAATGTATTTCAATAAAACTGAATTTAAAAAAAAAAAAAAAAAAAAGAGGGGTTGGGAGGGAGTCAAGGACGATTCCCAGGTTTGGGGCCTGAGCACCTACTGGGAAGGTGGGAGCAGGTGAGGAACTTCCCTCCAAGGGCCCAGGTTGTCTCCGCCTGGTGGGGGATCAGGACAGCCCCACCTCTCAGGCCGGCTGTGTGCAAGCATACCTCACACCACACCTGGGAGGTGTTCAGTCATTAACACAAAATTCATTCTTATTAAGCAGGCTCTGCTTCCACAACAGCTGCCCTGTCCCTTCCAAACCTCAGAGAACTGGGAAGACTTCATGAAGCATTTTATAAACCTCCCACCAGGGCGATTCAGGATGTTTCAGACTTTCTTAGCCTAGAAACCCCTTGCTCAAGTAAAGCTCCACATGGAAACACAGTGTGTAAAGCAGAAAAAAACAGAAGCTTCTGGATGGATGGGTTTGTCAATCCCGGATCCTCCCAAAGCCCTTGTATTAGGCGGGGCGCAAATCCGGGCCTCTTGCCTCCCAGCTGAGCATGAGGAACCACTGGGACTTGGATGTCCTGGTACCCTGGGTGGGGGTGCCTGGAGGGGCTGCAGTGGAAGGTGGGGCTCCCGGGGAGTGGGGAGACGCAGCATTCCCCAGGGGACCTGCACGTTGATGGCATCTTTCCAGGGTGATAGAATCTCTCCCGAGAAGAGGAAAGAATTCTAATTACATCCCAGGACAATATTTGTTTGGAGAGATGAGAGACAGAACATATGGTGGGAGGGGCGTTGGGGCCATATTAAATGGGGGTTTGTTTTCTCATTTACCTGGTGGCCTGGTGGGGGTTGGGAGGCTGCTGGATGGGGGCGGGAGGTCCCTGCTGGAGAAGGGGAAACGTTGCGTGGGGGCCTGTTCTCGGGACCGCCCTGGGATTTAGTGGGGGGCTGGACCTCACAGGAGACAGGCGTGGCTCCCCTCACACTGTGGGGGTCCCCGAGATGATGGCGACTGCTCCGTCCATTCAACACACATGGGGTACCTGTCAGGTACCAGGATCTGCGCTTGCCCTGGGGAGCAACACAAGACAGGCTCATCCCCACCTTGCTCGCGGCGCCCACCCAGCCCTCCCGCTCCTTCACTCCGCATCTGGAGTCTCCCCAGGCGCCCCCGGCTCCGGGATAGAGGCCCGGCTCCTGGAGTGGCCTGCGGCTCCGAGGCGCACCTCTTCACCCCGTCTCTCGCGCACGCCCCCGGCCCCAGCTGTGTTGGCACTGCGGTTCCGCCTGCGGGCTGCGCGCCCCTGCCTTCGCCGCCGCTCCCGCCCGCAGCCCTCGCCCCCGGCCCTGCGGCCTCCTGAGCCGGGCCGCCCGCGCGTTTCTCCGCACAGCCCTCTTCACCGAGACGCCCCACGACGTGACGGCGCGGACGGGCGAGGACGTGGAGATGGCCTGCTCCTTCCGGGGCAGCGGCTCGCCCTCCTACTCGCTGGAGATCCAGTGGTGGTACGTGCGCAGCCACAGGGACTGGACCGACAAGCAGGTGTGGGCTTCGAACCAGGTAACGCCCGGGGAGACTCCCGAGTAGGGCTGCGGGAGCCCTGGCCCCCAGGGTGGGGTGTCCCTCCGCTCCTCTCCTCGGAGGGACCCAGGCTCCCTGTGTTTGTCCTCCCCAGCACCCAGCTGCCGCCCTCCCTTTCTCCCCCTGGGATGGGGATTTTTGGGTGAGGGGGTGCCTGCCAGCACCATCCCCTCATGGAGGTTGATTTGGGGGGAGGGGCAGGAAGCAGAGCTAGGCTGAGCACCTGGGGTTTCCAGAAGGACCCTCTGTGAGCAGAGTTCCTCCCTTCAGTATACAGATGGGGAAACTGAGGCCAGAGGGACTCAAGCTGGCTCCAGGTCTCCTGACTTGCCTTCCACCACTCACTCTTCCAAGCTGCGTGGGCAGTGGTTGTGTAAAGGGCACTGAGTCCATTTCAGGACTCAGGCTCACTCCCAGCACACCCAGCCATTGCTCGTGCATCCACCTCTAGACACGTACATGCTCACATGTACACACCCCTACAGCAGATGCTGCCCACATGCCACCAGCCCAGCTGCCCACTGCCAACACCTGTGACTGTGCCCCAGGGCTTTCTTGGGACACCTGAGCCTGCTGGCAGCCAGGCAGGCCGGGGATGCTGGGAGGTAGTGTCCACAGGAGCAGCCCTCAACCAAGGGCTGGCAAGAGTTGAAGGAGAAACCCCCGGCTCCCTCGGCCCTTCTTCCCTGGCTGGGATCATGAAGCGTGTCCTCCATGGTCTCCCAGAGCTCCCCAGTTGACCACAGCGGTTACTGGCTGGATAACATATCCATTGTTGACTTCCTTCCCTTTTCTGCCTCACTCACCCCCCCCTTTTAACTGCAGTTTCCTGGGATCACTTCCCATATCGGCTACTTGCACTTGAATCTTTGTCTCAAACCGTGCTTCTTGCACATGCATGTATACAAATGAGCATATCTGCATACCTGCTCATGCATGAACACACGCATTTATACACTTTATATGCACACACCAGCAGGCCTGTCTATTCCTGTGTGCTTGTTAAATGGCTTCTAACAAATACACAAATACCTGTGACTCTCCCTCTCACTCCTGGGGGTGTCTGCCTCCCAACACTTCCAGCCTACCACACGCAGGCCTAGAGGACCCCGCGGTCAGAGAGAGCCCTTAGGCAGAGAGTAGTCGGTATCTGCAGTCAGAAGCCTCCAGGTTAGCTTGCTGAGGAGTGGTTATGTGGGCAGGGGTCTGTCAGCACCTGCTACAAACACACACTCACATCTACGTACCCTGAAAATAAAAGTACACTCAGATACAGACACACATCCTTTGCCACATACATACTGCCAGGTGCACCAAACTTGCCTCACATTTCTAAACGCATAGCATATGCCTTGTGCACGTCTACACACACTTCCTTCATCTTTGCTCTGACTATCCCATCCCGAGTGGACCTAAAGCTGAGGACCCTAACCCCACACCTGTCATTTGCTGTCACTCGAATTTTAACTGCTGTCCGTATCCCCGCCCCCAGGATGCCTTCTCCCCACCCCCTGCCCCAGCCCCCAAGCTAATGCCTGTCTCGCTCTCTCTGCTCCCCTCCCCGCTCCCAACAGCTAAAAGCATCTCAGCAGGAAGATGCCGGGAAGGACGCGACCAAAATAAGTGTGAGTTTTGATAATGACTTCTCGCAAGGGCTCTAATGGAGGACGCAGCTGTAACTTTTTTTAATTTTTTAATTTTTTTGGTCCAGTTCAGCAGGGAGCTTGGGCAAGAAGATGGAGAAGAAAAAGAGAAGGAAATAAAATGGCCCCACTCTGTTTTTTAAAAGCCAGAGCTTTTTCAAGTTCATTGAATGACAGGCACAAAAAAATGACAGGGAGAGACGATGCGTTCTCTGCTGTCGGGGCCAAGGTCGCTTGAGCCTGTCTCCGCAGCATTTTTCATTTGGGGAAACAACGGGGTCTGATGGGACCGTGCCGGCCCATCTCGGCCCATCATAACCGACTGCTGCAGCTTCTCACAGCCACTCTGGTGAACTGGCTCCCGGGGGGGACGGCAACTGGAGGATTCCGGGACTGGACAGGCTTCTGATCCTTTGCCACAACCCTCTAGGGAAGGACCAAGCATTTTACAGATGGGGCAACTGGGGCTCAGAGGGGTGGAGGACTTGCCAAGAGTGACTGTTGGAGCTGAGCCCCTGGCTTCAGTGCCCTGTGAGGGGGGGGCACCCAGGGAGGACTCAGGGGGTGACAGTTTGTGTGGGAGGGGCCCCCAAAGCTAGAGCTGGAAGGGGCAGGCAGCACTGAGGAACACGCTGAGCAGAGGGGCTGCCTGGGGACATGTGTGGCCCTGGGACCAGGCTGGTCTGTGCCTGGGGTATGAGGTCAGCCTGGCAGGGGGCCAGAGGTCCACTAGCAAATGCTCAGAAAGTGCAGGGCCTGCAGGGCATGCATGGCCGGGTGGGTTGCGACCCCTCCAAGTCACTCTTTTCTGCTTGGTTCTTCCATGGTTCTTTACAAGGACTTGTGGGGATGATGAGGACCCCAAGGCCAGTTAGACACAGACCCCCAGAAGGACTGCACCCTTAACAGAGGTTGCAGTGTAGAGTAGGTACCAGGAGGCATGGGGGCTGGGGGAGGTTAGTGTTGGGCATCGGAGGCTGCAGTGGGGAGGCAGGGAGGCCAGGGAGGAGGTAAGAGGTGGGCCCGTGAAAAGCGAGGGCCTTCTGTGTGTCATCTGTGCTGTCCATCATGGGGCCTTTTGGGTCAGGGTCTGGAGGTTCAAGCCATTTCCAGCTCAGAGCAGCTACTGGTACACCCCCTCCTCTCACCTTCTGCCAAGGCCATGTCCGTATCTAACTCCCCATTTCTTGCCCCAAACACCTATCAGCTAAGCCTGGGCAGTTGGAGATTTGTGGCTATATTAATACATCCCGTTCATTGCAACTCTCTCTCCTATGATTTCATTTGGGCTTTAAAGAGCATTTCAGGCAAAAGAGAGAATAATCTAATTGACTTAGAGGATTAGAATTCAAGGCTGCTGGGCCACGTGAGGGGAATGTGAAGATGCTAATTAGTTAAATAAAATAAATGTGCTCGGCGTGATTGCACAATCACACCCGCTGCTCTTCCCCCTCCCCTCCCCATCTAGTCCTGCGCTTCCTGCACCGGCTGCAGTGCTGGGGTCTGCTTAGGAAACACACAGACCGATGTAGACCAAGCTATGAGTGCAGACAGCACCACTGGAACAACTGCCAAAAATACACAGACACGTAGTTAAGTGACCCCTAAATGGATGCACAGCCTGGTATCCTGGAGTCTGGGAGAAGCCTCGGGCTTTCTCTATGGCTTCTGCGGCTCTGCGTGACTTGCTGTGCCCACCCACCCTCTGTTTCCCCCCACCCCCCACCAGTTCCTTTCCACCTCCCCTGTTCCTTCCCACCTCCAGGCCTTGGCACAGGCCGACTCTCTGCCTAGAAAGCTGTTCCTCCCTCTCTCCCTTCAGAGCTCGGCTCAGGGAGGCCTCCCTTCCTTTTCCCTGCTGGCTGTATTTCCATCTGTGATTATCCAGTCGTGTGAGTGTTTGATTCGAGTCTGTCTCCCAGGAGCTCCCAGGAGGCTGGGACTGTGCCTCATGATCCACTGTTACCTTTCCAGAGTCTGGCCATAGTAGATGCTCAGTAAATATTTATTGAATGAGCATGATGCACACGCACATATGACCTGGACAACACATGGGTAAATCCATCTGCAGAATTTTACACACAGACACACCAACACGACATGGGGCCCAGGCCTGGGCATGTTTGTGCACAGGGGACGTGGACAAGTGAAGAAGCTCAGGGGAGTCCGTGGGCACTAGGGGAGGCCAGGCCCTGTATATACAGGGGGCAACTGAGCCAGGCAGAAATTCAGGCCCAGTATTCCCATGTCTTCTAAAACCCTAATTTCAGTGGACTAGCTCCTGGGTATTTAACTGTTGGGAACTAATTTGATTTTTTGAAGTCTTGTGTGAGCCAAACAATGCATTCTGTGAGCTTTGCGGAGCGCAGTGGGGGGAGAGAGGGAATGTGGGCCTGTTGGGGTCTCTGTGTTAACCTGGCGAGTCGGCTGTGCTGAGGGCCAGGTTGGGAGGTGCCATGGAAGACTGTGAGGACACAGTGGGCAAGCATTTAGTGTCCCAGGAGCCTGAGTCCTGGTTCCAGCTCTGCCACGTCCCTGAGTCTCCCTTTCCCCTGTGAGCTGCTAAGGCATATACCAAAACACTTTGGAAACTGTAAAGTGCTACAGATCTGGCCGTGTGAACGGCAATGGTTACAGGGGTGGAAACTTGTTAATGTGAATTTGTGAATCATGAGATGTCCTATTCCCAGCATGCAGGGACTGGAGCAGTGCAAGGAGGCCCACTTTCTCTGCGGGAAATGGGAATGAAAAGAGCTCAGACTCTTACCGGGAGATCAGATTTGTGGGAGGATAGGCATCTGTGATAAAATAATGATGATAATAATAATAGTAGCTGACAGTTATTGAGTGGGTACCATATGTTAAGAACTGTGATGAGCACTTTACATGAATTATCTCATTTAACTTGGGGCCTGGGGAAGGACCCCTGGCCTAAAAACATCTCCCTTGGCAGCTTGCATATGCTAGGATTCCACCATTAGGGCCCCAGTCCCATGGCTCAGGCAAACACTTGTGCTTATTGGCTATTTTCAAGTTTTGGAAGTTTTTTTTTTTTTTTTTTTTTGATCTAACTAAAGTCCTTTGTGCTAGAATTTCAGTGAATTTCCCCTTAACCAGCTTTACAAGTAGAGATAGTCCCCAACTTCCTCATTTTAAGACAAGGTAAAATTCTACACATCCTTCTCCCCAAGGGACTCACCTCAGTGCTCACAGTCTTCACCATGTAAGTCCCTCCTTGAGTCTAACAGAAGTTTTTTGTGCTGTAGGTTCAGTTCCTGTAACCTGTTTCAGTCCAAAATAGCCATGGGCAGCCTTGGTCCCGATGTTCATATGGCCCAGTGCTATGGCCCACTCATCCTCACCCCTTGACCCCCCTCCAGCCAAGCCCTGAAAGCCAGTTACAGCTGGAGAGGCCATCAGGAAGCACGCTGCAGCCCCTGCCCCCAAATCCCCATACATGGCCAAAAGGCAGTGGCATTTGTTCAATCAGTCCTCTGTGTGATCCTGCAGGTCCAGCCCCGTCTGTCCACCTGGCTGCCACACACGCAACACTCACGTGTGGACACCCACATTTCCTGGCCAGCAGGGAGAAGTGGGGTAAGGGCTGGGCCTCTGGGGATGCTCACGAGTCTCCATCCTTCCAGAGCAAATCTCTTTCTTTTTCTTAAAATTTTTGCAGAAATCTGCAAGGGGAGCAAGGCTCATGTGGAGTCAAAATCACCCTTGGAAATTCCTCATGACATCCATGGAGTGACTGGCTTGCAGTTTGGGTCATGTGAAACAGAAAATGCTTCTGTGAAGGCTGTGGTCACATATACCCAGTCTCTGGCCTCCTGGTACTCCCAGTCCAGTAATCATGCATGATAAAAGTAAAATTACAAATGTGGCAAGATGAGAAGGGAAGCTGGTGACAGGGGAGCTGACCTGGTCTGGGGAGATCAGGAGGGCTTCCTGGAGGAGACGCTATTTGACATGATCACTGACGGTGTGTAGGAGTTGACTAGAGGGGATCTGTGTTGGGCATGTGTTGGAGGAACTGCTAGGGACCAGTGTGGCCGAGGGGCAGGTGGGGACTGGCTGGTGCAGAGCCTTGATCGCTGCTGCGGGGAGCCACCAGAGGGTTTTAAGTGGGGGCCTTTTGAAAAGATCAGTCTGGCTGCCATGGGAAGACAGAGTGGAAGGGGCCAGAGGGGATTTGAGGCGACCCAGGAGGAGGCTGGATGACGATCCAGATGACAGGAGCCCCTGGCCTTGGCAGGGCGTCTGGACTTGGGTGAGAAGGAGTCCAGTGATGTTGTGAGGGAAGAAGGATGGTATACAGGGATGGATTGTGCTGGGGTGTGGGAGGGGCGGCGTGGATGATGATTTGGTGGGGTCTGGCTGGAGCACCTGAGGCCTTCTGGGGCCCAGATTTAGGGAGACCCTGAGTTGGGTTTTGAGCATGCTGAGTCAATGGAGGCACAGGTGTGGCCAGGGGCAGGGACTGTCTGACCCCTGTTCCCCACGCCAGCCCCCTCCTGGGCGCCACCCCCCTCACTCTTAGTCTGCAGCCATGAGGCCCCTTGCAGGAAAGGGCTGGTCTCCTGGGCACACACCCTTCTCCCTGGCAGCTGGGAGGAGAGCCCTCAGCCTGCCCCCTGTAACTGCCCAGGGGGCCCTTGCCATGCCCCAGAAGGCCCAGGCTGAGCAGAGAGGGGCCACATTTGGCCGTGGCATGGGCTTGGCCTTGTCTCTTTCAGCGTAATTAGGCGCTTAATTGCACTGCTAAGCCCTGTCGATGCCTGCACTGCTGCAGTGATTGTGATTTACAGCCAGGGCTGCCGAAGTGGGGTCTCTTCTCCTCGTGGCCACTCAGTCGTGCTGGAGGCTGGGCTGCAGGCTTTCCTGCACAAAATCCATCAGGCCACCATCCCGAGAAGCTGCAGCGGGAGGCCCTCCATGGGATAGGCCTCAGAGGAGGTTTTGGGCTGGGCGGCTGCAAGCCAGAGAGAAGGAAGTGGGTGGTGGGTGGGGTGTGGTGTGCAGGAAGACAGACCTATAGTTACAGGGCAGGGAGGCTCCCAGAGATGTGGTTAAGGTCTGGTCCCCGTCACCAGCTGGGCCACCCTGGGCAGAGCCCTTTATGTCTCCGAGCCTCAGTTTCCTCCCCATACAATAGGCACCGGGGCAGTGGGGATTAGGAAGGTTCGGCACAGTACCTCACCGTGATGGCGTGCTCCTAAACATTAGCTACCAGCACGATGACTACTGCTGCCTTTGGTTTTCTTATTTGCCTTCTCTGGATTGTGCTGGAAGCACAGACCACTGGGGCTGGCTGGTGGTGGAGTTTGCCGTCACCCCTCTTCCACTGGAAATCCGCTCCCTGAGCTACTTGATTATGGGTTGAGGTCTGGGTTCTCCATTAGACTCTGAGCCCATACAGGCCAGGTTGGGGTCTCACTTGTACACTATTGCATCCCCAGGCCCCTCACAGTGGGCGCTCATGAGATGTTTGTTTAATGAATGGATGAATTTTGCCCCATAAAACGGAGGCCCAGGGGCTGGAGGCTTGCCAGGGTCACAGCCTGGCCTCCCCCTCTCTCGTCAGGGCTCCCCGTCCCTCCTCCTGTCTGAGAGGGGAAGGGGCTCTAGGCCTGAGGGCCACACTTGGCTTGCTGGCAGAGGCGATGGTGGGGTGGGAGGCAGCGGACTGCCCCTGGGAGAGCACCCCCCACCCCTGCCCTGCCCTCCTTCCCCCAGAGTGCCAGGCCAGTGGAGGGGGGTGTTGGTGAAGGGTGGGCCGCGCTTGGTGCTTCCCCCCCAGGAGCCGGTCTGTTCCCAGAGCTTCGCATTATTACTCCATTAGCGCCTTGTAGGGTTGACAAATGAAGGATAATTAATATCCGTGAGGGAAACAGATGTTGAGGTAATTTGCTCCCCGCTGCGCATTTGCAACAGCATCTCCTAACTCGCGCCTGAGAGCGTGGCAGGACCATGGGATCTCTCCGTGCCCTTGGTCAGAGGTGATGGAGCCAGCAGGACAGGGCGGCCACCAGCTGGGCCCAGCCCTGGCGCCTGGTCCTCAGCACTCACGTCAAAAGGGGCAGCTGCAAGAGGTTCCCACTGCTCGCTCTCGGGAAGTTCTGCCGATGTCCCACTTCAGCCCCCTCTGCTGTACCATGGCCCAGGTCTTCCTGCTTCATGGGAGATGGTGGCCAGCCTGAAAGGCCCTGAGTGAGGGAGGCTGGGCCAGGCTCCCAGCTGCTGCCCACCCACCCTCTTCCCGTCAGGGCCAGGGGAGCCACCTGTGGCCCTGCAAAGGGCCTGGGGTCTGCCAGCTCTGGGTGACCCTGTTTGGGCCTGTCGCTCCTTCTGGAGGGTTAGAGTGCATGGAGTCAGGCCTGGTTCGATTCCCAGCTCCACCACGCACTGATTCAGAGCCCCTGGGCAAGTCACTTCGCCTTTTGGAGCCTCAGTTTTGCCATCTGTAAAGTGGACATAATCATGTATATGTGGCCTAAAGTTAGAAAGCATGGCATCTGGGTGCCAATTCAGTTGGAGAAAGGAGGAAATGGAGTGGGCCTGGGCTTCTTTCTGCTCTAAGCAAGCAGGGGCTGGGGAGGGATGGAGCCCCCCTCCCATCACTGCTGCCCCTTTCCAGAGGCCCAGCTCCCTTTTAAAAAGAAACTTTCTTATTTTGAACTAATGATGGACTCATAGGACGCTGCAAAAACAGATCATAGACTCCCGTGTACCCTTTGCCCAGCTCCCCCAATGGTGATGACTTACATGATTGTCCAACGGCCTTTTCTTTTTAATTGAAAAAATTCACAGCAGCTTTTTGTTCATAGCAGATTTATTCATAAGAGCACTAACCAGGAAACTCCCAAATGTCCAACAACAGGTGACTGGATGAACAAATTGTGGTATATTCACATGATGGAATACTATACAGTGATGAAAAAGAACACACATCAACATGAGCAATCCCCCCAAATTATGCTGAACTAAAGAATCCAGACTCAAAAGCGTTCAAGAACAGTCAAAACTAAACTATGAGGATTGAAATAAAAATAGTGATTGACCCTGGGTGTGTGGGAGGTGGGGTAGGTGTTGACTGTGAGGAACACAAAGGTATGCTTTGAGGGTTATAAATGTTATAAATGTTCTAGGCCTTGCTCTGCTTGGTGGTTTTATGGAGGTACACACAAGGGATGTTTCATCAAAGCTGTGTACTCAAACTGTGTGCACTTTAGTGTATAAAATTAAAACTCAATTTTAAAATAAGAATTAAAAACCCAAATAAACAAAACAGAAAAACAAAAGCCACAGTTGAGTACAAATATAACAAATACCATTGCTCTCTCCAACTGGAGTGAATAATTGTTAGCATCTTGACATGTTTGTAACCAACCTTATCTTTTAAAGAAATAGAACATTTCAGACCAAGCCAAGAATACACTTCGCAATCCTACCCTAGGCCCGCATCCCTCCCTTACGCCCACAGAAACAGCTCCTGTTCCGAGGCTGGTGTGTTCCCTCCCTGTTTCTAAACTTCTACACACAGAAGGCTCCAAAACCAGGACATTGGCTTGTATTTTTTAAGTGTTTATGAAGATAAATGGCATCACCTGGTAGGACTGTTTTACATTCTGGAGAACTGTTTTTATTCCTATAGGATAAGGAGCTCTAACATGCTAGAGCCAGTTCATCCTTTTTAATGCTGTGTAGTATTCCATTAGATGAATAACCACTGGTTATTTATCCCTTCTGTGGTTGGACACTGGAGTTGCTTCTACTTTGCTGCTATGTAACTTGCTCTTCTGCAGAAACTTCGTGTGTCCCTGTGGGAGTGTCTCTGGGTCCCCAGTCCTAGGAGGGGACCCCGGAGCTGCCCGATGGACATGTCACGGTCTCTCTGTCGCCCCCAGGTGGTCAAGGTGGTGGGAAGCAACATCTCCCACAAGCTGCGCCTGTCCCGGGTGAAGCCCACAGATGAGGGCACCTATGAGTGCCGAGTCATCGACTTCAGTGATGGCAAGGCCCGGCACCACAAGGTCAAGGCCTACCTGCGGGTGCAGCCAGGGGAGAACTCGGTCCTGCACCTGCCTGAAGCCCCGCCCGCTGCGCCGCTCCCTAAGCCAGGCAAGGAGCTGAGGAAGCGCGCGCTGGAGGAGGAGGCCTGCAGCCTCTAGCCCGACGCCCCCGCTGTACAGAGCGCATGAGGCGCCGCTGGACTGCTGGGGATGGGACTGCCTGGCCCAGCCGCCTCCCTGTCCCTGCCCGGGGCTACTGCGCCGGCCCTCTGCCTACCATCCCCTAGCTCAGCATGTAAGCCCCACCTGACTCTTTCTTTTTAGATCCCTGGTGACCTGGCTCAGAGAAGGTGGCCCCAGGCACCAAAGGGGTGACCGCCCCGAAAGCTGGGGCAGGGGCCATGCCAGGGCCCGGGCTGCCTCCATTCTGTCACCAGCTTTCGTGAAGTCCCGTGTTTCGCTTTGCTTGCTTGCCCCCCACCCCGTCCTGAGCTGGGGCCTCCCAGCCTCACTCTCCCTCCCTCCCACCATCCCCCGCTTGGACTTGCAGGGGTGCACAGTGACCCCTCCCTGAATGTGGACTCAAATCTTCTGAGCAGAACTAGGGCCTCTTAAGGCTGTGGCCAGTTAGCAGGGTCACTGCGGGGGCCCTGGGAGAGGGAGAAACCCCACTGCCTCCCGATGGTTCCTTCATGTTCAGGCTCCTGAGACCTGAGACCCAGTGAGGCAGGGGCGCCAGATACCTGCCCCAGATGTCCCACGTATCAGCAGGGAGTGCCCTTCCCCTCGGAGCCCACAGCCCCGGGCAGAGATTTGCACCAGCAGGCCCCTGCTTCGGGAGTCTTTGAGGCTCTCCCAAGAGCCCCCTCTGCCAGCTCCCAACATCCCAGCCCCCTCTTGGGGCCCATGCCAAGTCCACCCAAAGTTCTGGGCTGTTGGGAGCCAAGGGCCCCCCAATACCACCTCCCCCACAACTCCCAATCGGGGGACACCCACCCCCTGGTGATCTGTAAATATTTCTATTGGCCCCAACACCCCCTTGGAACTGGCCCAAACCTCTAGTTGGCCCTCAGAGATGGTGTAGGGTGGGGGTGGGGGTGGGGGGTGAGAGAGGCTGGGGGTGTGCCTAGGGGTGGGCGGCTGCCCTGTACACATGATCCAGTCCGTGACTACCAGCCAACCTGAATAAAGCGGTTTAAAAGAACCCCTGGGTGTGTCTTTCTGGGGCCTGGTGCCCGGGAGCAGCCCGGCAGGTGAGGGGAGTGGGTGGAAGAGCCCAGACCGCACCTCCCTCAGCGTGTCCTGGCCCCTTCTGCCCCCAGGCAGGGCCCGGCTCTGCAGCGCAGAGCACAGGAGCCAGTGACTGCGCAGGGAGAGGGCGAGAGAGGCCCAGCCTTTGTCCAGCTCCACTCCAGTTAGCTGGCACTTTAACTACACTTTAGATAATCGTGTGTACAGAGTGCCTAAAATGTGTTTACAGTTTGGTGAATAATCATAAAGGAAATACGCAGATAGTCAACACCTACCTAACAGCACCCAGAACAGATCCCCCACCCGCCACCCCCAACACCCTACCCCCGAGCTAAGAGGGAACCACTCCTTTTATGGTAATCCCATTCTTAAGGCACTTTTTATAGTTTTACTACCTATGCATATGTCATCCTAAACAATTTTTTGAGTTTTGTCTATTTTGTGAACTTTATATGCGTCTATTCTTTCATGCAATGCTATACTTGAGAGAGTCGTCCGTGTTGTTGCATGTGTTTGTAACTTGTTCATTTTTATTGCTGTATAATGTTCCACTGTGTGACTATCCCACAACTTGTCAACCTTTTGATCCACTGTTGACAAGTCTTTGGAGTGTGCTCCTGTCTGGGTGCTGCTGCCAACAACACAGCTCTGGGCATTCTGGTCCATCTCCCTGGTGCCCACAAGCCTCTCAGGGTGGATTTGCTGGTCAAAGGTTTAGGCACTGTACTTTGGGGATCTCATTTCCTCCTGTGAGGTGTCACTGTCCCCATATTACAGCTGAGGAAACAGGCTCAGAGAGGTCAAGCAGCTCCCCTAAGGTCACACAGTTGTTGAACTCAGACCTCCCTGACCCCTAAAGCCTTTTTGACCTGCATGGCCAGCTGGGCTCTGGACTCTCCTTGGCTCACCCCAGCTGAGGGGTCCCACCTGCCGTGGTCTTGCTGAGAATCTGAGGGCGGGTCAGTCCAGAGCCCTTGTAGCCAGTGTGGCCAGCCGGTCCCTCTCTGAGCACCAGCAGAACCACGGCATCCTTCACACTGAGCCGGGGCATCTGCCTATCCTTGGGCTCCCCTGCCAGCCAGACTGAGCAAGCCTCCCTTGGGGCAAGGACCAGGAACTGTTGAAATGATGACTGATGTCTGTTGAGCCCTTTCCATGGCCAGGTCCTCTGCTGAGCCCCACAGCAGCCCCAGAGGGAAGTGTTGCAGCCTTGATTCTCAGATGAGGAAACTGAGGCTCAGAGCTGGATGGATTGGAGGATGGATAGATAGGGACCTGAACAAAGGCTGTGAAGCAGGCAGGGCTCTGGACCTGTTGCAGAAGCTGGGTGTCCCAGGGATGGATGGGCTAAGGCCTGCAGTCCCCTTGGGCCAGTCAGTGGCCAGCCTTTATTTAACGGATATGTTTCCTTCCAGAAAGGCCCAAATGCAAGGCAGGCCTCAAGGCCCAGGTCCCTCTGGGAGGGTCTCAGGGTACAGGTTCATGCTAGACCCTCTGGGAGGGTCTTGGGTTACAGGCTCATGCTAGAGTGAAAATAAAACTCACCAGTCCTGAGCACCTGCTATGTGCCGGCACTAGTGAGAGCTTTCCCCACATCTCATCCAACCCTCCCAGGGACCTGTGTTGTGTCTCTGCCCCCCTCCTCCCACAGCGGGGTCCCCAGCCTCATTGGAGGGATTTTCCTTGCTCCACTGGGAAGGCAGCCCAAAGGAGAGGAAAGTGTCTGGGTTAGAATCTTGCCTCTGCCCATCCTTGCTGCAGGGCCTCATGCAAGAGTCATCGCCTCTCTTAGCCTCAGTTTCCTTTTCTGCAAAATGGGAATGCTCCCAGGGAAATGCAAATTTAAACCATAATGAGATACCACTTTATATGCACTAGGATGGCTATGATAAACAAGACTGACATGAACAAGTATTGGTGAGGATGTAGAGAAATTGGAACTCTTGTACACTGCTGGTGGGAATGTAAAATGGTTGGAAAACAGTCTGGCAGTTCCTCAAAAAGTTAAACGTACAGTTACCATATGCTCCAGCAATTCCACTCCTAGGTATATTCCCAAGAGAAGTGAAAATATATGTCACCCAAAAACTTGTACATGAATGTTCATAGCAGCATTATTCACAATAGCCAAAAAGTGGAAACAACCCAAATGTCCATTAACTGACGAATGGATAAATGAAATGTGTTCTATTCATACAATGGGATATTGTTTGCCCATAAAAAGGAATGAAGTTCTGGTAACACGCTACAACATGGATAAACCTTGAAAACATTACGCTAAGTGAAAGACCAGACACAAAAGGCCACATATTGTAAGATGCCATTTATATGAAATGTCCAGAACAGGCAACTCCGCAGAGGCAGAAGGTAGATCTGCGGTTGCTAGGGACTTGGGTGGGGAAAGTGGGGGGTGACTATTAGGGAATGGGGTGATAGAAATGTAAAATCGATTGTGGTGAGAGTTGTATAACTATGTGAATATTTTAACAATCATTGGCTTGTACACTTTAAATGGGTGAATTGTATGTTACGTGAATTTTATCTCAATAAATCTGTTTAAAAACATGGGCTGCTCTTAAGTACAATTCAGTGCCCCCGTGCCCAGTGGAAGGCATGTGGTAGGCACTTGAGACGCTGGCTTCCGTAACTACTGCTGTGATCTTAATGTGGAAGCCAGAGCTGAGCTGTGCTGACCTCAGGGCATCGCCGGTGAGTGGCAGGCTGTGGGGGTGGAGTGGGGGGTGTGGGTGGGGGGAAGGCAGTAGAGGAACATGGGACCTGGGGGAGGGAAGCTCCTAAAGGGGACACCCCAGGCCGTGCTTCAAAGGCTCAGAGAAACCTCCGTGCACCCCCAGGGTAACTGCAGACAGCTTTTCCCCTTGGGCCTGTCCTAGTCTGCCAGAGCTGCTGTGACAAATACCACACAGTGGGTTGGCTTAAACATCAGGAATTTACTGTCTTGTGGCTTTGGAGACTAGACGTCCTTTGTATTGACAGGGCTGGCTTTCTACCGGAGTGGGTAGAGTTCCGGCAATCCTCTGTCCTGCGTCCATCTTTCTCCTTGTGTCTGCTCCCCTGGTTTCCGCTGACTTCTGATGTCTCCTTCCGGGCCCAAGTTCCTTTGCTTATAAGGACTTCAGCCATACTGGATTAAGGCCCACCCTCATTCAGTTTGACCTTCACTGATAATAGCATCTGGAAAGGTCCTATTTACAACGGGTTCACACCCACAGAACTGGGGGTGAGGGTTAGGGCTTGAATATGTGTCTTTCGTAAGAAACTTAATTCAACAGTGCCACAGCCCAAGAATCCCCTGGAGTGGGTGGTGCTTGTTGTAAATGCAGATGTCCAGGCCCTCCCTGGTCTCCAGATTCCCACCTGCCAGCGTCTAGTTATTTAGTGCCCCCAGGCGGCCGTCATCATGGGGAGAGACAGGGAACTTCTGGTCAGGGACAGCTCCCCACACTCTTGCTCCTGAGTTGCCCCAGCCCCCCCAGCAACCTTGAGTCCCAAGTCCCTGAATTCTGGTCCAAACTCCACGTGCCCTGGCCATCTGGACCTCAAGTGTGGGTCCCCTCTCCACTCACTACCCCAGAACTTCCCTTCCCATCTCCTCTGCTGGGTGGGATGGAACATGCCTGCCATGCAAACACACACATTCCAACAACTGGATGCGAGAAACTGACAGCAAGGACGAGACCTCTGCTCCCCATTCTTGGTTCTTCACCCCAGGGTTCGGAGTATGTGGAAAGACGTCCTATCTAAGAAGGTGAGAGAATGTTCAGTAAGTTTCAGCCCAGAGGCTGGGCCCTCTCAGTTCAGGGCAGGATTGACCGTATTCCAAGTCGCTGGCAAGTGCTGGGGGCAGGCTATGTGGTTAGCTAGTTAGAGGGTCCGGGCAGTCTTCAAGGTCAATCCCAGCACCTCAGTGAGGAACCAGCGTGGGGCTGGCAATGCTGAGGTCTGGTCCAGAAGAAAGGGGATTGGGACCCTGGAAATGGGTGGGACTGGCTGCCCTCCCAGATGCACACTTCTCTAGGCATCTGGGTCATGGGAAGGTTTTGTGGCTCCATCCCTGGAGATTCTGATCCAGTGTAGGTCTTAAGTGGAGTCCAGGAAATTGTATGTCCAGCAGGCCCCCCCATGATTGTGATGCAGGTGGCCAATGGGCTTATAATTTGAGAAATATTGCTGCATATGATCTTTTATAGAATAGGCATAACGTAACTTAAAAAAGTACTTTATAAAAGTGGGTGCTTGTTTCACTTAACCATATGCTATGGATGTTGCTTCTCACTAGTTCTCATAAATCTATCTCATTTTTGCTGCAAACCAAAGAGCATTCCAGCCACTCACTGGAAATACTCACCATCTCATTACAGTATTTCTTATAATTTGCTGTTACAGGCAATGATTCTGAGTATAGTTCTATAGATACCTCGGCACAGCTGGGGTGTTTAGGGTGTGTGGAAATCCCTAAACACGGAATCACTAGCACCAGATAGATGAATACACTTTCATTTTGAAATACTCTATGAAGTTGTTCTCTCCAAACAAAACTGACAATCTCAAAATAATTTTTGAATATGAGTACATGGTACGAAAGTGCAAAAGTATATATATAGAGAATTACATTTTGCTTCCACCCATCCTGCTGTCAACCAGTTCTCCCTGCAGACAACCAGTCAGGGGGTTCCCAGCTCTCCTTCCAACTACAGTCTGTGCACATATGCGTGAATCATACATGTAGCACATACACACGGTTGCTTTTTCCACTTAACATATCTTATTGACATAATTCTTTAACGGCTCTTTAACAGCTGTAGACTATCCCATCACACAGACGAACATTTAGGTTGTTTTTAAACTTGTGCTATTATAAACAATATTGTGGTGAATTTCCTAGATTATAAATCTGTGTACACATATGCAAATGTTTTTAAGATAACTATTTAGAAGTTAGAATTGCTGGGTCAAAGAGTTTGTGCATTTTTAATTTTGGTAAATACTGACAAATTGCTCTCCGCAGAAGTTGGACCAATTTACACTCCTCCAAGCTGTGGGTGAGAGAGTGCACCATCCCCTGCTCCCCCCACTCTTATCATGAAAGGTTTTATCTTGGTTAATCTACTGGTTAAAAATGGGATTTCATTCTGGTTCAATCTGCATATTTCTTATGAGTAAGACAAACCATCTTTCTGCTTATTGAAGAACCATTTGTACTCCCTTTTCTGTGAACTGACAGTTCATAATCTTTGCCTGTTTTTTATTGGTTCGTTGGTTGTCATCTTCGTGAGAAGAACTGCAAATATTTTTTTCAGTCTTTCGTTTGCCTTTTGCCTTTGCTTTTGATGTTTTATGCCAAGTAAAAAAAATTTATTGTTAAGTAATTTGTATTTATTAATCTTTTATTTTAACATTTCTGCACTATATGCTGTTTCTATAAATGTTTTATCCACTCTGAGATTAAATTTTTAAATTCGCCTATATTTTTGCCTAACAACATTTGTAGTTTCCTTTTTATATTAAAATTTTGATCCTTCAGGAATTTAAATTGCTTTAAGATATGTGACAGGGTTCCAATTTTATTTTTTCTAGATGTCTATCTCTTGTCTCAACACAATTTTTTCCTCACTGATTTGAAATGCCACCATTATCATATTCCAAACTCCCACATATACATGTCTTTCCTACTCTCTTGAACTCATTCGTGGGCCAGTACCACATAGTTTTACAATATATCTTAACACATTCCACGACTTTTTCCACTCCCCTCTCCATCTACTTTTTGTTTCCAGAATTTGCCTGATCTTCTTTCTTTTTTGCTTTTCTATATGAACTTTAGAATCACTTTGTCCAGTTAAAAAAAATTCAATTGTTATTTTATTTGTGATCATGTTAAATTCAAAAATTAATATGGGAAGAACTTACATATTTAAAATGATATCTCATCAAGAATATGGCATGCCCTCTCTGTTAGTTTCCTAGGCTGCTCCAGCAAATACCATGAAATGGGTTGGGCTCAAACAATGAGAATTTATTCATTTATGGTTACAGTCCAGGAAAATGGTCAAATCAAGGCATGAGCCAGATGATGCTTTCTTCCTGAAGACTGGCTGCCAGTGATCCTTGGCTCCTATGACACATGGCAAGGCACATGGTGGCACCTCCTGGTCTCTCCCTCCTCTTCTTTCAGCTTCTTGCTTCCCTGGCTTTCTCTCTTTGTCTGAATTTCATTCTCTTATAAAGGACTCCAGTAATAAGATTAAGACCCAACCTGAATGAAGTGGGATCACACCTTAACTGAAGTAGCCTCTTCAAAAGGTTTACAATGGTTTACATTCACAGGAATGGATTACATTTACATACAGCCTCAAACCCTCCCATTTTAAGACTTCTTTTGTGGCTTTTCAAAAGAATATTTCAAAAATAAGATGGATGTTTGGATGAACAGAAGGATGTATATACGGACAGGTATATAACAGAGAGATGGATAGATATGGATACTACATGAGAAATACGGTAAAATGTTAACTTGTAGAATCTAGGTGTGATGATATATCGGTGTTCTCTGTATGGTTATTTCAACTTTTATGTATCTTTAAATTTTTTCATAATGAAATGTTGAGGGAAGAGGGAGCATTTAAAAGTATTCTTCATACAGACCTTTCATCTTTTTTATTGAATTAATTCATAAACACATTATTATTATTTTGCTATTATAAGTGGGGCCTTTTCTGTTATGCCTTCTAACTGGCTGCTGTTCATATAAATGTAAAGGATACTGGTTTCTGAATTTTAGTTTTGTATCCAGCCCCTTACTGAATTTTTATTGCTTGTAATAGTTTTTCACTTGATTTTTTTTTCAGGTAAATGGTATCTGCAAGTAAGATAAACTTCCCATTTCTTTCAATCTATGTACTTTTTCCCCCTTTCTGTTGAGTAATTGAATTGGCCAGTACCTCCCCAACAACGTTAAATGATAGAGCTGTTAGAGGACATCTTTGTCTTGTTTTTAACTTTATTGTTAACGGTTCTAGTGTATCCAATGCTGTGAATGTTTTAGGAGACTCAAGACTCACTGATGAGGCACCCAAACTCTTCAACACGAATATCCACACACATGGGTGGGCCTACTCTCCTGGCCTGAGAAGATGTCTTTGGCCCAGACCTCAGCTTCCAGGGTTCTGCCTTTGAAGTAATCTTTCCTTCAGTCTGTTCCTTTTAGTCCAGGCTGGCAGTGGTTCCATTCATACAGATCTCCACAAAAAAACTTGTTGGTTTTGCACGTAGTACACAGGGGTCCAAACCACCAGACAGAACTTTCCACACATCCTTTCTGGAGAACTGCATTTCCAATCCTGACTTGCACTGAAATGGCTGATGGATTCATGTTCAGTTAAACCCTCATATTGAGCAATATTCTCTGGGAACTCGCTTTCTGGAAACTCAGAATTTCTAAAGCATCAATTTCTGGTTTCTTTGTGCCCAGGAATTCAGTTCTCAGCTTATCCCTTTCCTTCCGCATTTTACTACAAGCTGCAAGGAGAAGCCAGGCCGCAATTCCCACGTTTAATTTGGAAATCTCCTCAGCTAAATATCCAAGCTTGTCACTTTCAAATTTTGCCTTCCATCTAACATCAGAACTCAATTTTGCCAAGTTCTCTGTCACTTTAAAACAAGGATCACCTTTCTTTGAGTTTGCAATGACACATTCATCATTTCTGTCTAAACCCTCATCAGAAGTACCTTTAGCATCTGTATTTCTACCAACAGTCTCTTCAAAGCAATCTAGGCCTTTTCTATCAAGCTCCTCACAATTCTTCCCACCTCTACTCATTAACTAGTTAAAAAGCCTTTTTAACATTTTTGATATTTGCAATAGTAGCACCCCACTTTGCTGGTACCAAAATCTGTTTTAGTTTGCTAAGCTGCTGAAAGCAGATACCATAAAATGCATTGGCTTTAACTAAGGGAATTTATTTGCTTACAAGCTTCCAGTTGTGAAGCTGTGAAGATATCCAAATCAAGGCATCATCAAGACGATGCTTTCTTTCTGAAGACTGGCTGCTGGAGACCCTGGACTCCTCTGTCACATGCCAAGGCACACTGTTGTGTCTGCTAGCCTCTACCTTCTTTTCCAGGTTTCATTGCTTTCCACTTCTTGCTTCCCTGGCTTTCTCTCTGTCTGAATTTCATTCCTTAAAAAGGACTCCAGTAAAAGGATTAAGACCTACTCTGAATGAAGTGGGTTACATCTTAACCTAAGGTCCTACTCACCAACAGATCCTTATAATGGGTCCACCCTTTCAGGAATGGATTAACTTTAAGAACATACTTTTCTGGGGTCCATACTGCTTCAAACCATCACGAGGTTCATTTCAAATTGGCCCTGTTCAAGCCTGGTCCCAGGAATATGTCTCCACTTCCAACCACTCTCCCCATAAAAAAAAAAAAAAGAAAAAGAAAAAAAAAAAAATTCTGGAGCTATGCTAAATGCCGTTTTAGTCACCTTCAGGTATGGTTCTGTAAGTCAACATGTATGGCATTTAAAGCATGGGCTTTGGGGTCTGACAGACATAATTTCAAATCCCAGCTGGGCTACTATTCAGGTACATAGCTTTAAGTCCACCTCCCTTCCCTGAACCTCACAGTTTCCTTCAAGAACTTAAGGGGACACTGTGAGTTCAGAATCTTCCACACTAAGGCTGTTGTTTACCAGCAAGGGAGGTGGTGGTGGTGGTGGAGCAGGGTCAGAGAACCTGCATTGCTAACAAGTTTCTCTGCTTGCTAAAGTTTGCGAGCTATTGGGATATCGCTTGTGCATAGCAAGTTGTCCGAAAAGGCACCAGCAAATTGGATATTTTGTAAAGGGCAAGTATTACATCTGTAACTTAAAACATATATAAATATTTAAGGAAAACCAACTGGGAAACAAAAGTAAATAAAATGGGGGAAATGAAAGAATGCCAAGGTTGGCAGGAATGTTACTATGTGCACCATCTCGTGTCTGAGTCCCCTTGGCAACGGCTCTTCCGTGGGTGGAGAGAAGTGTTTTCCTTCTGAAGGAAGCCCTTGCTGACACTGCCGGAGCACAGCCTGGAGCTATGCCCACCCTACTCCTCCTCCATCTCCCCCACCTTCTCCCTTACTTCCCCCCCCCCTTTTTTTTTTTGTTTGTTTGTTTGTTTGAATTGGTTCTGATTTAGTTCATATTGCTTGAGGCCACTTGTCTAGGAAAAGACACCTACTCCCAGCCAAAGGGTGTGAATCTTGATTAGTCGAAGCCAGGGGCAAAACCAGAAATCCACAGACCCCATCCTGCTCTGCCTCCACCCCAAGGAGTCTGCAGATAGAATTCAAGGGATTCAAAAACTTGAATGGAAAAAAACCAAACCAAACAAAAACACTCTACATCTTTATTTTCTTTAACCTCTAACTGAAATTTAGCATTTCCTTCTATTATGAATGTAGGCAACAAACCACAGTAGCATTAACAGTACTTGTGACTTTGTCACCAATAGAAATCACAGATACTTTCACATCACAAAACAGTTATTGTAGGTATCCCAGAACATCATTTATGCTCTTCACTACTTTGAAATTATGGTTGTTATTAGACCTGCTGCTAGATTTTGTTATTTAATGCACTCATAAAGAAGCACATTGATTCTTGTATCACATCTCAAAAAATATTTTGAAAATTGTATTTCAGTATAATTGATTTCCTTGGTAATCCTATCATTTTATTTTATGCAGTTAAAGACATTATTCTGAGGAGGGGTCCATAGGCTTTACCAGACTGCCCAAGGGGTCCATGGCACAGAGGAGGCTAATAAACCCTGGTCTAAGTCAAACCTGACAATTCCATTATTAGGAAGTGCCTTGTGACGTGGTGATGGCCAATGAGATGTGAGGGGTCATCTGTGGAGGGGAGGGGAGTTGCTCCTGGGAAATGCTTTTTAACTCCTAAAAAAGAGATGCAAGGAAGATATACAGTCTCCCTCTGCTTCTTGGTCTTTGAGCATGTGAAGCTGGGAGTTTCTTCCACCATTGGGCAATCATGAGGAGAGCCACTGACCCACTTAAAGATGGCAGAGAGGACTTATGGGAAAGCCTGGGTCTTTGAAGACATGGTTTAACTGGTGAATCAATTAAACACAGTCATGGTTGAGCTGGCGAGTTAATCAAACAGAAACTCTCTACCTTTGGACTCCTGTTATCAATCAATAAATTCCTTACTTGCAGCCAGTTGCTTTTAGGCCAGTTGCATCAGTTATGTTACTTGCAGCCAAGGGCACCTTCTCTACTCTGCCATGCTATTTTCTTCCCCTGTGTTTTCTATGTTCATTTCTAACTATCATTGGGGAGATACAGAGAGACAAACTGGCTCCTTCTTCCATCTGAACCACCTTTAGATTGGTCAGATCTTCTTTTCTCAAGGATGAACATCCTGAGGTCCTTCAATCATCATCAAAAGGCATGGCGTTGAGTGCTTTACCCACCCCTAACATGTTTGTCTCCCTAGGTCGGTGGTTCTGAAACCTTAGTATGCATCACAATCATGCTAAAGTTTGTTAATCTTAGTTTGTTAAAACACAAATTTCTGGACCCACCACCAGAGTTTTTGATTCAATAAGTCTGGAATAATAATTTGTGTTTCTAACAAATTCCCAGATGCTGCTGATGCTGCTGGTCATGGGTCCACAACTTGAGAACCACTGGTCCATGTCTCTGTGAAAGCATGGCTCTCAAAAATGAAACCACTATTCAAGGTGGGGTCTGGCTAGTGCTAAGCAGGCAAAGCTAACATCTCCATCAATGTTGACACCATGGTATTATTGCAGCCCAAATCTGAAACTGTTTTTTCATACTGTTGAACTCTATGTCAACCAAAAGTCAGAAAGTAGTTTCATACATGTGCCTCCTAAGTCCTTTCCCTACTCTATATTGTGGGAAGTATCACTTGTTCAGTGTTTATGGTGTGCCAAGAGTTTTACATGAGTTATCTCATTGAATCCTCCCAACAACCTTTGAAATGGGCAACTACGTGGCTCTGGGGAGACTGATGCTCTAAGAAATAAACAAAATAAAACAAAAACCCAACCTGCCCAAGGTTACCTAGCTGATAAATAAATGGGAGACCTGGGATTTTAACTTGGATTATAGAACTCTATAATTAAGAACTCCCCTCCCGCTTAACAGCATCTATTAATCAGCTGTCCCTTGGGGTCCACAACAAATTTACCTAATTGTGCCTCATCAACTCATTTCTCTTTCTTGTGCACAAGGTCATCACTGAGGACTTTTGTCAAATGTCCCAGGTTTCTTTCTTTCTTTTTTTTTTTTTTTATTAAATTCAGTTTTATTGAAATACATTCACACACCATACAATCATCCATGATATACAATCCACTGTCCACAGTATGATAACATAGTTATGCGTTCATCACCACAATCTCTCTGAACATTTTCCTTACATCAGAAAGAACCAGAACAAGAATAAAAAATAAAAGTGAAAAAAGAACACCCAAATCATCCCCCCATCCCACCCCATTTGTCCTTTACTTTTTATCCCCATTCCTCCACTCATCCATACACTAGATAAAGGGGGTGTGATCCACAAGGTCTTCACAATCACACTGTCACCCCTTGTAATCTACATTATTATATAATTGTCTTCAGGAGTCCAGACTGCTGGGTTGGAGTTTGGTAGTTTCAGGTATTTACTTCTAGCTATTCCAATACATTAAAGGCTAAGAGGTGTTATCTATATAGTGCATAAGAATGTCCACCAGAGTGACCTCTCGACTCCATTTGAAATCTCTCAGCCACTGAAACTATTTCGTCTCATTTTGCATCCCCCTTTTGGTCAAGAAGATACTCTCAGTCCCATGATGCCAGGTCCACATTCATCCCCGGGAGTCATATTCTGCGTTGCCAGGGAGATTTACACCCCTGGGAGTCGGGTCCCACGTAGTGGGGAGGGCAGCGAGTTCACCTGTCGAGATGGCTCAGTTAGAGAGAGTGTCCCAGGTTTCTTGAGGTCCCAATATCTCCATCTGTAACTCAGCCCCTTCACTGCCCCCATCTCCGCCCCAAGGCAGGAGGCTTGTCTTGCTGAATTGCATTTAGAGCCAGGAGAGTTTGGTATCTGAAAGTGTTAACTGTGGGCACATCTTAATAAAGGCCACTTTCTATACAACGTCTACATAAATGTTCCAATTTAATATGCAAATGTACTGCAAGTGATTTAGGGTGTGCTGGGCCTTTATTGTTCTAGTTGCAGTTATGTTGATTTAGCCCACAGCTTTATGGTAAATAATTTAGTAAGCAACCTTATTTTTTAATCTCCCTTTGTCCTTATGCCTCATCCTTTTCCACATTAAGAGACTTAGGCCTATGTGAAGATTTGGTTTAATGAACAATCAATCCTTGAGTAAGTGCAGCTGCAAAAAGACTTGATCCAAGTGCTAGGAGAGGCTTTTAAGTACATGATTTTTCAGCTTCTTGGTGGGATTCTTGCTTTTATAATAAATATAATAACTCACTTTATCCCTAGTGGTGCTTTTTGACTTATATCCTATTTTGCCTGAAATTAACTTTGTTAGACTACTTTTTTTGGTTGGTATTTGCCTGAATATATTTTCCATGTCTTTTTTCCCCCATATTTGTGTGCCACTTTGTTAGTTATATCTCTTATACACAGCTTACAGGTGGATTTTGATAAATTTTTTAAAAAAATCTCATCTAACAGTCTCTGTCTTTAATAGGTAAGTTTAATCTGTTTACATTTATTGCGATTACTGATTTATATGGACTTAATTGTAGTCTACCACCTTCTTTTTGGGGTGTGTGTTCCCATTACCATGGGATTTTTTTGGGGGGGGAGAAGGGGGACATGTGGTTTATTTCTTCCTTTCGCAGTTTTGATGGATTAATAGAACCTTTTATCACCCCACTCTCTTTCTTCCCACTGATTGAAGGCTATAAATCACATTTCTTTTGGTGGTTTCACTTTAATTCTTAACATACTTAAGTATATTGGATCACAATGAATAACAAAGAAAAGTTATTCAGTATCTCAATTTTCCTCCTGAAAAAGCAATCCCTTTAACATACCATAACTACCTCACCCCATCTACCTTGTTATGGTCTAGAATTTCTGTTCCACCTTTTTTCATCAAAAATTTACTGAATTTTAAATTTGTAAATTTATTAAGTCATAAAAATTTAGTCAAAAATTAATATTTACATTTTCAAAAATGAATTAGATTTACCAATATATTTGAACAATTTCTATACTCCAGGTTCACTTTCAATACTACTGAAGTACATATTTTGTAATCCTTTCAGTAAGAGTATGGGTGGTAAACTCTCTTAATCTATGAAAGTCTGAAAATGTCTATATTTTGCTCTCTTTGAAAGGTCATCTAGCTGTGTGTTGAAGTTGGTTGATAGTTTTTTCCCTCTGCATGGTCAGGATATTACTCCTCTGCTCTGGCATCCATTGTTGCTGATGAGAAGACTGCTGTCAGTTCAATCATCATTCCTTTATTGGCAATTTGTCTTTAATATCTTGTAACTCTTAGGGCTTTTTTCCTTTATATTTGAAATTATGCTCTGTCACTACAATGTTTCTGGTTGAGATTTATTCTTAATCATCATATTTACCATATGGTATGTGTTCCCTCTCTGAGGATTTTCTCTTTAGTTCTGAAAAATTCTCAGCTATCATTTCTTAAATATTTTATCTCCAATTATTTCCTTTTATCTCTCCGTCTGCAATTTCTATTACACATGTTGGAGCTTTTCAATCTTTTCACCATGTCTTAACTGTTCTTTTATATTTTCCATTAAAAAAAAAAAATCTCCCTGTGTTGCTTTCTGGAATATCTTTCAATTCACTAATTGTCCCTTCAGATGTATCTGATTTAGAGTTTATCCCACTTGAATTCACTTTGATCAAGACAATTTTCAATTTTAGGATTTCTAATGGTTTCCTTTTCACATCTCAGTTAATTCTGTTTTTGTTTCATATATATATTTTTCTTTTTGCAAGTCATTCCCTCCTTTACCTTTGTTAGGATCTTAAACATATTTTAAAGTCATTTTCAGATTGCTTTATTATTTGCTTTTATCATGAGTGAATTCATCTGTTAAGAGTTAAGTTTTTTGGCTCTCTTTCTTAGTCAATTTTTTAAAATGTGCTTTAGAATTTTGCTGTGCAGGCTTATTTTAAAGAGAAATCTTTCTTTGCTTTTCTTTTTCTTCATTTGTCTAAATCCAGCTCCTCAGGACCCCAGGCCCAAAACAGGCCTCCTATTGGCAGCTCAGGATTCTCAGCTTTTGATGATATCAGAGACATCACAAGCACAGCTAATGAGCCAGGGTGGCTTGGTTCAGATGCCAGTTGCCAGACCTGGATCTGCTTCCTCCTGTTACCTCAGATGGGGTTTTAAGCAGTGAGTCTGAAGCTAGACTACAGCTCTCAAAGAATCCTTTTCGTCTTCATTTACGCTGCAGGACGTGGACTCCTGATCACTTCTGCCTGTTTCTAGACCCGACGTCTCACAAGCCCAAGGTTTCAGCCTCTATTTATCTTTGTGATTCTGTTTTCCTTCTGTTCCATAGAGAAGTTTACTTGACTTGTGATCATGGCTATGTAACTTTATTTATTTAAAAAATATAATTGATCTATTATTGCAGTGTATGATGGAGGTTATTTTTTCCCACTTATTCATGAACAGTGTTATTCTTTTATATCAGTTTTACAGCAGAATAATTTACATACAATAAAATTACCCATTTAAAGTGCTTAATTCAATGAGTTTTGATAAATATAAATGACCATGTAACCACCATGACAATCAAGAAAGAATTTTTCATCACCCCCCAAAACTTACCTCGTACGCCCGTTTGTCCCCTTTCCCTAACTCCCCAAGCCCTAGGTAACCACTGACCTGCTTTCTATAGATTAGTTTTACCTTTCCTACAATTTCATATAAATAGAATCATACAGTATGCTATCTTTTGTGTTTGACTTCTTTCAGCAAGCATAGTGATTTTGGGATTCATCCATGTTGTTGTGTATATCAATAGCTGATTCCTTTGTATTGTAGTATGAATATATCACAATTTGTTTATCCATTCTATTGATGGACATTTAGGTTGTTTCCAGTTTGGGGCTCTTAGGTATAAAGCTGCTATGAATGTTCATATACAAGTCTTTGCACAGACATATTTTCATTTCTCTTGGGTAGAGACTAAGAATGGGATTGCTGGGTGGTATGGTAAGTGTACGTTAACTTTACAAGAAATGTCCAAACTGTTTTCAAAGTGGCTGTACCATTTTGCATTCCCATTTGCAATGTATGAGAGTTCTGGTTGAAGGGCAAAGGTTATTTTTAAAGCATGCCATCCTGACTCAATGTGACTGTAAAAACACTTCAGAATGTACACAGAGCTATAAAAGTGCCAGGACTGGTAACAAAGGCTCCACAAGGACGCAGATTTTAATTTTCCTGTTTACTGCTCCATCCCCAATGCCTAGCACAGGGCTTGGCTCATGGAACCCACTCACTGAATGAATGAATGAATGAATGCATGATTTGTCTCTGACAGACATTAACAGTTTATAAGATTTGGATCAAAGTTTGGATCAAGTGTGTCTTATTTAACCAAGGGGAGTTTTGGGTGGGTGGGTGGGGGGGTCCTGTTTTCTTTTTTCCCAAATTTCACAAGACCCTTTGTTTTGAAATAGTCAGCATTTCTACCCTGTTACCACAACATTGACCTTCTCTTCAGCCAGGCTGCTACTTCACAGCCCAAGACAGTTGCTCTAACCCTCAGCTACCGGGTCTGTGTTTCAGCCAGCAGGAAGGAGAAAAATGGAAGGGTATACCACCCCCTCTTTAAGGATGCTTGCCTGAAGTTGCAGATGATTTCTGCTTACATATCATGGGCCAGAACAGGCACAGGACCACATCTAGATGCAAGGGAGAATGTAAAATATGGCCTTTATACTGAGCAACTGTGTGCACAGAAAAGTACCAGGATTCTTTTACTTAGGAGAGGATAGATATTGGACCCCTTCTAGCTGGCCCTACCCTTGGTTGACTCTATCCTGAACAGCTCTAGGTCCTTTGAGCTCAACACACTATGCCGTTTAGAAAACATGGATTATTACCCAACCCCAGGAAGAGAGCTTTCAATTCACTAGACAAGAGTCAGGCTGGTGAGTGCAACAGGTGTCTCAATGCACCCCCAGCCCTGGCCCCAGCACTCAGGCCAGCCACCCCTGCCAAGGCTGTCTGTTCAGCTGCAGGGCGGGGAGGGGCAGATGAAGGATGGCGCTTTCAGAGAAGGGGGAGTGGATAATCAGTGATGGGATGGGGATTGGCATCCCTAGTGCCTGTCTTCTGGGTGACTTGCGTTGGGGTGCTGACAGCTGGGTTTGCTCAGTTTGCCAGTTCAGCAGCCCAGCTTCGCAGCCGACAGGGTGTAAGTCATGTTCCAGAGCTGTGTTGTCCCACATGGTAGCCATTAGCCATGGGTATCTGTTTAAATTTAAAAGAATTTTTAAAAATCCGGTTCTTCAGTTGTATTAGCCACATTTCAAGTACATGATAGCCATCTGTGCCTAGTGGCTACCACATTGGACAGTGCAGAAATGAGCATTTCCATCACTGCAGAAAGTTCTACTGGTCAGAGCTGCTCCAGAGGAAAGCCATCTCAGGTTGTATTAACAGAGGAGAATACTGAGAAAGAGGCAGGTGATGAGGCTGCTCTAACCATGTCAGGCCCCGGGTGGGCCACCATGTCCATGGGCTCCGTGCTCTGAAGGAAACTAATGAGAGGACAGTGTCCTAGATGTGGAGGAGCTCGAAATCTGTCTCTGCTTTGCTAAAGGATGTCTTAGCTGGTTTCCTCCAGAAGCAGACTCTGGGACAAAGATTTGAGGGCCAAGTAATTTATTTGGGAGGTGATTCCAGGAAGCACCAGTAGGCAAGGGGAGTTTCTTTTTATATACCAACTTCCATCAGTCACTGGCTGAGGGCTGCTCCTGGGGTGTTAATTCCCCAGGATTTCTGGTCTGCCAAATGTGGAGACAGAGGCCTTCCTTGGAGGTGTAGAAGGTCCTCAGGCAGAGAGCATGGGCAGCTGGAAGTTGTCTGGAGCACACTGAGGTGGTAAAACCTGAGGCACTGTCTGCTTGCTACAAAGAACAGGGACCAAGATCCTTAACCCTGAGCCTCATCACACACACACACACGCGCACACACACACACACACACAACCCTTGCACACCTCTCACACTGGCCTCTTCCTTTTCCTTAGACTCACCTTGCATCTTCCTACCACAGGACCTTTGCATACACTGTTCCCATGCCTGAAACACTCATCTACGTGTTCCCTTCTCCCTTCGCCTAATTACGTTCTACTTCTCTTTCAGGTCTCAGCTGAAGTGTCCCTTCCATTGGGTAGCCTTCCCTGATAACCTCCCCCACTCTGGCTCCCAGGACAAGATCAAGTCCTCCTGTTGCATACTGTCCCAGCTTTCTATCCTATAAGAGTCATTAGGTTTGTGAGGTTATTTGATTAACGTTGTCTTCCTCATCACACTGTGCGGAAGGGATCTTGCTTGTCACATTTAGTGCACAGTGACACACAGTAGGGGCTCAAGAAATGAATGCTGAATGAATAAATGAATGAGTTCCAGTCATATTGACTAAGGCTCCCACTAGCCACAAAAGCAATTAATCAGCGAAAGACCCCAGGAAGAGGAGGCTAATTAGCAATTCATTAGGTTCCATTTTCATGTCTGTAGTCAATGCTAATCACTTGTTTGTTTAAAATGGGAAGTTCTGCACTCATTAAATCCATTAGTAAATGAAAATGTTTCTCGGGGAAGCCTGGCCTCCCGCCTTGGAGTGTCAACTGGAAGGCTTGCACCCCCTCTTTCGTAGAGAATTCCCAGAAGTCAGCAAAGCAGGTGCTCATAGTTGCAAACACTCCAGGTTAGGACGCTGGTCCTCCCTCACAGCAGGACCTTAGCCACCTGCCCTTTCAGCAGTCTGAGCTCAATTTCTGTCCCTGTAAAATGGGCACAATATTCAACCTCGCGGCTGGCTGGGAGGTCAGAGAGCGCTTTGTAGCCAGGCATTCCAGCTCACACCTTGGGATCACCCTTGCTGACAATCTAGCAGGTCTAATTTGAGAATGTAGCTGCCTGCCAGCCCCACCAGTAATGTGACCGAGGCCTTGAACTCTGCTGCTTTTAGTCACAGCTTCCCCTCTCCTCCTCATAAGCAGTCCATGTTCAGAGAGAACTCCCGGGCCATGCTGTGCTCACCCTGCCTTGTATTATCTCATTTAATCCTCACAGTAAGAACTGGGTCTTGCACAGGTGCTTGCCTAGGGCTTGTGCTCCTCGCCACACTCAGCCATCTCCCCCAGGAAGCCAACTCTGATCCTCAAGGCAGAAATGGTTGCTCTCCACACTCTGTGTGCCAGCAGGTGTGGCCTTACTCAATCTCATGTCCCTAGGGACCTGGTGCTCTGCAGAAATGGAGGCACTACCTTTGTTTTGTGCACTAACTATATAGCAGCCTCAGCACTCAGTGATTTACATGCATTAACTAATACTCCTTACAAAAACTCGATGGGTTAAGCTAAGATGAGCAAACTGACTTGTTACAGGTCAATGGCAGAGCAAGGACTCAAACCCAGGCAGTCTGCCTTCAAAGCCCCCACACCTGGCCTTTTGGTGGACTATTCTGCTCCCAAACAGCTCTCAGAAACTGTGGGTGGGGCTTGGGTTGGTGGCCTGGCAAGGGTGAGCTCCGCATCTCATGCAGCCAAGCCCTGCAGAAAAGCGCCAGAGAACACCACTTCATCTTTGGCCATGCTACCTGACTGTTCTCAGGTATCCCCGGAAGGAGAACTCAGGCCCACCCTCGGGACGTTGAACAGGCCAGCGTCCCTTCCCGAAGCCTTGTGCTTTTCTTCAGCCTCATCACCTACCACTCCCACCTGCCCCGACACAAGCAACCCTGAAGTGTTGTTTGAACTTCCATATCTCAGGGGCCCTTCCCTTTGTGCCTGATGTGCAAACACTGGGAAGCTCTCAAGTCTTCTCTTCCACGAAGCCTCCCGGTTGCCTCCAAGTTCAACCTCTGTGCTGCCATTTATAGCTCTGAGGTGTCATTCTCTTCATTGCAGAGGTGGACTTTTGGAGAGCACTCCCCAGGGGCCTAGCCCTGAGCCCAGAATTTATCAATCTAATTGTTACCATGCGCTCAGAGAGGTACTGGATTTATTCCCGTTTCCCCAAGGCAGAGTGGTGAAGAGACTTGCCCAAGGCCACACAGCAGGATCAGAATTCAAACCCGTACCATCTGCCTCCAGAGCCTGGGCTCCTAAACACTGCTCCTTACCTCCTCCCAATACAGACTTTCATTGTTGCCGTCTCATCAGAGCTAGTCTTGATCAGCCCTCCTCTGAGCTTCAGATCCCAGGAAGCAGCATTTATGTCTTTTTGTCTCTGGGTCTGGCACGTAGGAGGCCTCAAGAAATGCTTTCTGAACTAAAATTTCCAACTAGGTGACTTTGGGCCAGTCACTGGACAGCCAATCATCCTGACTGAAACCAAGTGGCCCGCCATGCCCCTGTCCACGGTGCTGAAGATGCAGGACCGAATGCAACGCCCTCATGAGGAAAAGGCAGCAAGCCCCACAGTGCCATGGGGGCTGGGTGGAGGGGGGTCTGCAACGTCCTGAGAGCACTGGGTGGGAGTCCCGACTTCCATCCCTGACAGTCAGAAAAGATTTTAAGGTCCAATCCCTCTCCCAGGGTTCTGGGAGCTCTTGGATCCTGTCCAAGACCCCTTTGCTCATCTGGATTAAGCACCCCCTCCTTCTCATCTTGGCCTGCCTGCAGCCCGGGTGCCCCTGGAGAAATGCAAGGTCCCTAACCCCAAAACATGAGTTTACTATAGATTTACAAACTCACCCATGTTTTATTATTTTTTAATAGAAATTTTTTTCTAAGTGAATCAGTTATACATGCATATGGTAAAATTTTTTTGTTTTAAATTGAAAGAGAATAAACGGTATATTGTAAAGACTCCTCATCCCTGATCCTGCTTCTCTTCCTAGAGGCTGCCACTTGGGTGTTCAAGATTCCAGACCTCCACCATAAATAGTAGCATTGGTCTTGTCTTTTTCCTTAATTATGAATCTTGGAGATCTACAGAGAGAACCACCTCATACTTTTTTAAAGGCTATGTGGTTCACTACATGTTTGTGAGGTATTCATTTAACCAGTCCTCTCTTGATGGACTTTTGGATTGTCTCCAATCTTTTATTAATACAGACGCTTCAGTGAACACTTTGTTCATCATCTTTGTACACATGCAAGTAAATTCCTAAAGGCAGGATTGCTGAGTCAAAGGGTATGTGCATTTTTAAACTCTTAGTAGCCTCTGCTGTCTTTATTCCTCTAAAACGCTGCACAGCATTTTTTTTATATGGAAGTACCATGGTTCAATTAATCAGTCCCTCCCTCACTCTCTATAACCCTTTTCCTTGCTTTCTTTTTAAATGTACACTTCCTTTTAGGAAATAATTAACAATAACATTTCATGACTTCTGATACACTTGAATACAGTTCAGTAGAGTTTCTGTGTGTGTGGCGGGGGCATGGCTATTTCAGCCTCTTTCGGGTTTTGGGTGGATGTTGAAGTCCTTATGATTAGGCTTTTTCCTCTTTTGCTTCTCAACTTTTGAGACTTTAAGGAAAAGCACTAAGCATAATGCCTGGTACATACTGGACATTCAGTATTTGTGAGCTTTTGTAAATTATGAACAAGGTTGCAGTGAATTACCTATGCATGTACATCTTGATGTACACATGTACTAAATTTCTTGAGGCAGAATTGCTGTTGAAAGGCGTGTGCATTTAAATGTGGTAATTACTGCCAAATTCACCTCCAAAGAGGTGGTACCAATTTCCACATCGGTTTGCCCACACACTTGCCAACACTGCCTTAGGAAAGTCTTAGGAGGTAGAATGATGCTTGGAGACTGCTTCAAACCCTCACCTGGCAGACAGGGAAGCTGAAGGTCAGGAAGGGGGATGCCCAAGGTCACATGAGCTGTGGCATGACTCCGTCCCCATTTCTGACGTTTCTGGTCCTCTCAGGGAACGGGGCTGGAAGGTGGGGTGGGCAGTGTCCAGGGCAGAACGTGTGAGAACACTGGGTGGGGTCCTTGAGGTGAGGAAGATGAGAAGATGGGGTGAAGGGGAAGTGGGGTGCATACAGACCTGCTGCTCGTCCACACCTCTGCCTGGGAGAATGCATGCAGTGTGTTTTATTCCATGAAGAAACTTCTGACTCTTCACTACTTCTCCCTGCCCTCCCCAATCCTTCCCCTTGGAAACGGCCTCAGATTCTGAAAGGTGATTTCCTTACTTCTGAGCCTGCCTGCGTGGGAGGAAGCTGAGGACGTGAGGGTACTGATTGAAAGAGCAGGTTGAGACCCGGGAGCTGTGTGCAAAAAGAATGGCAAATTATATAAGGGAAAGTGGAAGGGGTGGTGGAGGCAGCCATTCATCAGTGCTTTTTAACCCTTTCCTGCTGAAAGAGCAGGCAGCCCTGGATGTTGGGATACGGCTGCAGCAAGAGACATTTTCATAAATGGTTTGTGCTGAAAGCTTTGAAGGAAAGAAGGCACTGTTCCCTCCTCGCCCTTTATAGACAGGCTTTGTGCTCTGGGTAAAACTGTCGGAAAAGGTAGAACAGCTCCTAATCTAGGAGATGATTCCTGTGGGAAATCAGGCTGCTTTTCAAGCGTAATTTGAAAAGCCGTTGCCTCCAAACTTCAGTGGTGGCGGGCTGGGCGGGGGTGGGGAAGCAGAGAGAGAATGCCATTTATAAAGCAATCAACGCTTTGACAGAGTCCACCATTACTCAGAATTATTTTCGGAAATCTGGCCTCTGTTCCTCACTCTGGAGGAAAGGCAATATGGGCACTTTGCCTCCAATCAAGCCCAATGCCGAGGACGACATGGGTAAGTGACACAAAGGGACAGCGGGGCCCTGCATTGTTCATCATGAGCCGGGGCTGCGGAAAATCACTCCTAGGGCTCCTCAACGCCCTGGAACGAGCCGAGCCAGAGGAAGCCTCATCAGATGGTGCATTCATCTCACCTCTTTCTTTTAAACTTTAAAGTACATATTTATGTGCCTCAAGTTGGCCATGAACCACAGCATGTCAAACAGTTTGGGGTTGATGGAAGAGGTACATTTTCTCGTCCTGGGACTTTCAGAAACACAATTTCATCGCCAGTCTCTCTTTCTTCCAATCTCTCCTGTATGCTGCCACTAGATGAATATTCTTAAAACACTGCTTTCAGTACATTCCTCACCTGTTCAAGAACCTTCTCAGGACACTTCTTGGTGCCTTAGGCTGAGATCCCCAGACTGGCATTTAAGGCTCTCCATAAATGTGGCCTCTGCTTCCACAACCTCCTGACACCCTCCGAGGCTGCCGGGCCACAAATTTGGGGTGGTGAAGGCCTATCATGCCCATTTCCCTCTTTGCAACCAAATGCAGTGCTTCCTTTTGGGGAAAACCCCAACTTTCTCTCCATGTGGTTTAGGAGAGCTGACCTTACCCCCTGCCTCTGTGAAAATGCTGTAGATCAGGGGTAGGCAAACCAAGGTCTGTGGGCAAAATCGACCCTGGTCTATTTTTGTAAGGCCATCCGGCTAGGAATGATTTTTCCATTTTTAAAAGCTGGTAAAAAAAAAAATTCAAAGAAAATGCCACAAAGACCCCATGGCCTGCAAAGCCTAAACTATTTACTATCTGCCCCTTTACAGAAAAAGTGTCATGACCCTACTGTAGGTGCACAATGACTGGTTTAGGGTGGGGCAAAGGACCAGCTGGGCGGGTAAGAGACAATCCTGGGACTTTGACTGGAAGGCTAAGAAGGAGGTACAGATTCCTCTAGGTTTGCTAAACTGGAAGAATGTCAGCCTGGAACTACTGTGGCCATCTTTGACATTTCATAGAGATAAGCTGCTGGAAGATGAAACCAACAATGGGGAAAGCCTAATTAAAAGGTGGAAACAGGCCATGGGATCTGGAGGTGGCTGGGCCTTTTGGTTATAGGAGCCAATACATTCCCTTTTGCTTAAGCTGGGTCTCCTGACCCTTACAACTGAAGGAGTTATGATGAACACAGATACTGGCAGGTCTTCTGGTATGCCTTTGGGCATGGGATTTTCCCTGTCTGGAATGCCTGTTATCCTCTCTGCCTGCCCAAAGTCAATTGTCCTACCAAGATCTCACTTCCTCCTAGAAGCCTTCCTTCTTTGATTCCCTCTCTACTGCGGTCCCTTGGGTGGTTTATTCTGAGATCTAAGCAACTACTTCCTCTGCTATACCTGTCTGGAGGAGTTTGCATCCTTAACAGAGGGGAGGGAATGCACCCGGCCAGATGCTCTATAAATACTACAGCATTTATTCCTCCTAACCTAAGAGGCAGAGACAGCAACTCCACCTTAGAGATGGGAAAATGAAGCTCAAAAGCAAAGTGACTTGCCCAGGGTCACATGGTTGTAAAGAAGTAAAGTCAGAAATCAACCTCAGCTGTGATGAACTACAAATCACCCATGTTCTCTCCACAATATGGTGCGAGGACCACGCCTGACCCTGACCCTTCTCCAGCCACTTCCAGATACAGCTCTACACTTTCCTGAATCCTCTAGGAGCCTTTCACTGCCTGCAGATCAAAACTCAAACATCTCAACCCAAATCTAAGGCCTTTCAGTGTGTGCTCATTAATCCTACCTACCCATAACTCCAGCCAAATTATACTGGAAATGCTGGTGCTCCTGAATGAAGAAACCTTCATTGTACCAGCAAGTTTTAACAGAAGGAAGTGATCACTTTGTGAAGCCTATGTTAACAAGCATTAGATTGAATCAGCTGGACACATTCAAAATTAAAGTTGCCTGAATATAATAACTGGAAAGGCACTCTAATTTGCTTTAAAAAAAAAAAAAGTCAAGTGCAACAATCTGCCTGCAGGAATCCGAAAGCAATACAGGATGTTTTAACCCTTTGAGGAAGAGGCTGGCTTTCTGGAATACTATGGTGAATCCTTCCATATGGAGTCTCTCCTGAGCACTTTGCCAGAGTCCATGTTTTATGACAGGATGGGATGTGTATGTACCTCCCCCTGCCTCTCCGCACCTGACACTCTGGGCTGGCAGGTACTTTAATTTCAGTGAGAGCTACGTAATGCTTGACAAGTCACCCCACTTCTCTGACCTATTTTCTCATTTGCCAGGACATAGATTAATTAGCCTATCACTTTGTGTCCCCAGTGGTATTAGGAACAATGCTGCAGAACCTTTTACAATCCCTCTGAATAGAAGGCTTTCTGCCCCCCTTTCCCAAATAAGCTTAGACTCATCCCAGAACTTTAAAACTGGAAGAGAGTAAGTGATTATTTCTTCCAAGAGCTAACTGTAGCTAGAAGTCTGTGAGTCAGCCACTCAGGCCCAGCAGGAGAGGAAGAGACGGTGCCTGACTGCAGTCTTTCAGGGATGCAGTGCCCTCCTGCGGAGGAGCAGGAGCATGTTTCTGGGGAGTGGGGCCTCTGATTCTATCAGATTCCTAGATAAACCCAAGAACCCCAAAAGAGGAAGAGCTCTCCCTCTGGCCCAATTCATCTCCACTTTACAGGCTGGAGCAGACTGCGGTCCCAAGGGAGAAGGGCCCCCCTGAGGACTGACCGGCAGAGCCAGACAAGGCAGGCCTGATGCCACCCAGACCTGAGCTGCATACCCCACTGCCTCTGCAGAACAGATCATAAAAGGTGTTGGGTGAGGCCTCTCTGGTACTGGTTGTGGACCCTCGCTCCAACACATTCCCATGCCAACAACCTTCTGGGATTTTTCAGGCTTGGGGATTATCTATGTCATTGGAAGAGGTATCTAGATGGTGCTTCACCATGCACATGGGGAGGAAGCAATCGCCAACTCTGGATCCCACAGCTTGTGTGTGTGTGTGTGTGCGTGCGTGCATGGGGAGGTGGTAGTGACTGTATCTAAATTTACATAATATCAAGTAGAAAAATATCAAGTTATTTATCCTGCCTTTTCTATACAAATTGTACCTCCAGGTTACCACATGGTTGATGAAGGGAAGATTCCCTTTTCAGAAGTACTCTAGCTGGGATGGTGGAATCTGCAGTCCCTAATGAATGAACAGATCCATGTGACTATGATCAATGACTGTAACATTACAAGAACAGGTCAGACATGATATATGTCATGATGGAAGTAAATAATACCACCTATAGAAGAGAACTGTCAAAAATCAGAAACAAAATAAAACAAACAAACAAACAAAAAAAACCAAACCTAATCAAGACGTCTGCTCTGCCTCCCAGTTTACAACAAATGCAGGAGCCCATGAGATGACCCCACAGGGATGCAATCAGCAAATCCAGACTGTGGGGCATGCTGTAGGATAAATGGCCTCATTTCTTTAACAAAAGACTTGCAAGGTAAAAAAAGAAGAGAAAGAGGGGGAAACTATAAATTAAAAGAGATTTATTACGGGGCATCCCAACAATAGCAATGTATCAGTGTAAGTCTCTTATTTGGATCCTGATTCGAACACACTAGGGAAATTTAAACACAACGAATATCTGACAATATTAAAAGATCACTTAATTTCTTTAGGTTGTGATATGGATATTGTGGTGTACATTTAAAATAAAAGAAAGTTTGGATATGATATTTGGGATTTGGTTCAAAAGAATCCAGGGAGTGGGTGGGGGGTAGGGGTATAAGTGGGCAGGGGTACAGACGGGGCAAGACTGGCTCTGTGATGACAACTGGTGAAGCTGGGTCATGGGTACATGGGGCTTCATTATACTAGTATCCATAACAAAACATTTTAAAAATTAATCTCTCACTTAGAAAGTATACCACACAGAATCACCCAATTTAAATAAACTCCAAAGTGAGCTCTTTATCATTCTTTTCATCTAAGAAGTGCCTTTATTTCATTTTCTTCGAAAGAACTGGCTAGGTACAAATTGGCTCCACCCCATGATTTGGGGAGAGGGAGGTGTACGTTGGGGAGATTGATCTGAGTGTTTGGGATGGCGAGGCAGGTTTCTGTTGGTTCTTAGAGCCTGATACTTAAACATGGTCCTCAGGAACTCAGAGGACATGGATGCCATGCAGCACAGGGTCTGCCCCGAATGTCCTTAAGCTCTTCGGTGTGTGAGTGTGCACGCCTGGTGTGGGACGGTGGGGGCCTGTCAGGCAGCTGCATGGTGTGCTGGGGCCATGGAGATGGTAAGCTAAGGAGTTAAACCCTTAGAGCTGCCAGACAATGTCATTTGAAAACACAAGGTATGACATATAAATAACAATCAGCTACTTTTCCTTCAATCCAATTTCAAGCAGTTGTGTGATCGATCAATTTATAAATTGATTGCTGTCTAAGCCACCTTCACGGTCTTCTCTGCTGCTGCTGCCACCCCCTTGGGCAGGGGTTGGGGTGAATGCAAGCCCCAAGGGGCCAGCAGGGGAGGAGGGAGGCGCGGGTCACTGCAGCTCCTGGAGCAGGCGTAGCACGTTGGCCGTGTAGGGGTTCTGCTGCCCGGCCGCCCCCCTCAGCCGCACAGGGTGGAGGCAGGGGTGGGGAGGCGTGAGCTGCTCAGGGCAGTAGAGATCGTTCAGGAAGAACCAGGTGGAGTCCGGGTCCACCTTCATCAAGTGGAGGAAAACGCTATGGAGAGAGGGAAGGGAATGAGCAGAGGGCCCGAGGGCAGGGACGGGAGGGAGCAGTGCAGGTGTTTTATCCAAGAAGCTATTTACTGAGTTATTTGAGCAGAAACTGATGATAATATCAAATCACTTCAGACAGCAGAACAAACCCACTAAAGTTCACAAGACAGGGGCATTAGGATGGTTCCAAAGCCTAAAAGAAATAGAGGTAAGCAGTTTCATATCCATTGACAGAGAGAAAGAAAGCAATTAGTCTTAGAACAATATTAACAACAAACAAACTCTTGGCAAAGAAACAGGCTGAGTTCTGGGGTGTAAAGGAGGACTTTCCAAAAAGAAATAAAATGACAGGGCTCACACTTCCTTACAGGCACCACTTGGCTCACAGGCCCAGTAGGGTGGGGGCACAGGAAAGAGGGTGGGGCTGGATCAACCCCAGAGTGAAGCCCCTCAACTTCTAGCTCACTGCTAAACTCTGCAATTTCAACCCTTTCCGGCCACCGTGAGCCATGGACTCTTGGAAATCTGGACACATGTTCGTGGTTCTCTTGGCAAGGAGCCCACTTACCCACAGGGATCAGGTCCAACAGAACTTGCTGCCCTTTGCAGGCTGACAAAAGACTCCTTTATTCTCCTGGGGCAGTACTGATGTCCTCCACATGATGCTGGCAGAGCTAAAGGGCCCGGGCCTCTGTACCCCAAGTCCCATCAAAGGTGTAGTGCTTTATCTTGGACTGAACTTTGGGGTCACTACCTTTGCCTCTTACCTACTCAAATCCAATTTCTGAATGATCAGTCATGTGCCCATGTATTGGACAGTCTAAGTGTAAACTGTACACAGCTGGCCAGCAGGCCCACCACAACGTTCAGAGTTCAGCTTCTCAATTCCAGGAAGGGGGAGACACCCTGCCCCAGCCAGAAGTCCCCCTGTCATCCATCCTTCCCACCTCAGCTCATGCATCACCTCCTCAGGTAAGGCTGGCCTTCCTGGACATTTTTCTAGGTAGGCTGCTCCTCATTTTTCTTTCAGGCACTGTCTCTATTGACTGGCCCCCTTCCCCAGAATACTGGCCCCTTCCCCAGAATACAAGCTCCCTGTTCACTGCTGTATCCTGGGCACCCTGGTGTGTGCAGGACACAGGGTAAGTAATTGATAAATACCTGTTGATCAAAAAGGCTCCCATTTTTAACAAGACCTTGTAAGTGACTTATCATATTACCCGCTAATGACTTAAGATGACATCCCTTTCTGGAATATTCACATTATATAAATGCATCGAAAGAGGTCAACTGTTCACCACCAAGGGAGGAATAAGGAACATTACAAACAGGGCTGATGTTATCACAGGTGTCACTAGCTGTGGGAAATTATTCAACTTTGCTGGGTCTCAGGCTCATTTCTAAAATTTGGGGTGTATCCCTCAGTCAGGGTTTGACTGAGATTTAAATAAGAAAACCCAGATCAAGGCCCACATAGTGTCTAGCACATGTGATTCTTATCTACCAATTAACAGTGGACAGTGTACCTATCTCATGGATTGAATTTTATTCTTGACAGCTATCCCCAGCAATCTCTCTATACTGCTGGGCATTAAGTAGGAACTTAAATGCTTCCTAAATGAAACTGAATTTTGGCTTTTAATTTTGTTAATTTGAAAACCTATGCCCTCAGGGGTCTTGTGTCTTAGCTCTGGTGAAGCCAATTTGTTTTCTTCCTTGTGTTTAATAAACACACGTTAAGGCGACAAAGGAAACAGGTGGGGACACTGTGACAATCTTTCTGGATGTTTCGTGCCTAAACAATTTAAGGTTTCTTTGCTTAGGATAATCTTCTGTTTATAACCTCAGCAGTGGTTTCTGGAGAAGTGATTAGAATATTCTAATTCATCGTTTCCACTTCACTGCAGAAAGGAGATGGGGCCTGCGTGGGAGACAATTTTTGTTTAAAAACAAAAATATCTTTGATAATTAGAGTGGCAAGGGAAATTATGAAAAAAAAAAAGCATCAAAAATGGGAAGCAGATTTCTATTTACACATGATACAGCTGACAGTTTTCCCTGGTGCCAAAGACTGTTAGAATGCAAATAGTTTCACTTGATTTTTTCCCCCCATCGAGTACTGGAACAATTTTTCAAGCTATAGCAAGGCAGACTTCCAGCTTCAAGGAATATTTTTATCTGGGTAACACCCAGCAAAGTGGTGTCACGGCCCAGTTCAGTCAGCTTGCCTCTGATTTACACGGCATGAAAACATGGCATGAAAACACGGCACTGTTCGTTTTCTGAGCCCTTTTTAACATGCTAAATGCGGATGTTGTACTCGTTGGCAGGAAAGGAAAGAAGCTACTTTCTTTGCCCAGTGAGATCTCTAAATAAAATGCTAACAGGGAACAAAGGAAAAGTCAGTGCGAAGTTCAACTTCTTTTATTAAGCAGGAGCCTGACTCTTAGAAGAATTACTTTGAGTGACATTCTGAACTCTTAAAGGCGTGGACTCCCCAGAATGGCAGGAAGCAGGGCAAGTGCCTTCTCCTGTCTGAGGTTTAGAGCAAATTATTTTGCCTCCATGAACCTGTTTCCTCTTGCTCCAGAGGAAGATGATCACTCCTGCCCCACCCTTCTCAGGTTTATTTGAGACTCTAAGGAGACAAGGGACAGGAAAAACACTTTGAAGTGGATAATGAAAACACTGTTCCTTCCAGAAAGAGTGTGTGCATGTTTAAGGAATAATTATCACCGCCAACCCCAGCAGCACTGCCACACCATGGAAAACTCCCAAACACTCTGAAAAGGGCAAAACATACATTTGTCTTTTGTCTTACTCATAATTTCCTCCATATTGACCTGAAGCAGGGGGTGGGCTTCCCAACTCTCAGCCAATGGGGTTCTGATTTTATCCATTATTTTCAGGAATAAATGAATGTAATATATATATATATTTTTTGCCGTCTGCATGCCTGAGGCAGGGAGCAAATGCCATGCCATGCAACCAGATGGCTGGCAGTCATAGCCACGTTCTGCTTGGTGAGAGCTCTGAAACCCGCTAACTCCAAATGCCGACAAATTCTGAACTGAGCCTTCATACACTTGAAGCACCTGGGAGCTGAGCCTGAGACCCAGGAGGTGTTGTCTTCTCAGACAGCAGGCTTTTCTCCAAATTCCAGGACCACTTGGTCCTGGGGCCAACCATGAGATAGGAAGAAGGACCCTGAGAGGGTGAAGAGACAAAAGCTGAAAGCTGAAGTCCTTGAAAGTCCATTTTACATAATCGAAAGCCAGAAGACAAAGAGAGGACCTCCGCTTTGAAGTGATTGGGGTAACTGCCTGGAAAATGTTCCCAATACATCCCGAGACACGACAGAGATGGCTGTTGAACATGCCAAATGGCCTGCTCTATCTTTTTCTCAAACCCAAAGAGAAACAATTTTTAAAAAATATATGTACACCATTTAACTCCTGAACAAAAATGTCTTTCTTCTTCCCCAGGCCCAAATCAGTGGCTCCAGGGAGCACAGTTATCAAGAGATTATCCAGTCCCCAGAGTATCGGGAGGCACTCAGCTGTGCCTCCGAGTGGCCTGAGGCGAGTGATTATCTCTCAATAACCTCTAGGGCCGTGTAGCTTAAATGATAACTTGACTTTAAAAAATTTAGAACTCAAGGCAGTTTCTAAGCAACCTCTGTTTCCATGGCAAAGAAGCCTGGTGTTTATACTGATTTTTCACTTAAAATGCAGTTTTATTGAATTTCACTTCATGCAGGCGGCCATTTCCCTGCACTTCAGCCCTATCTGCAATTGATGGGTATCAGTAAGTACCTAATATACCCCAGACGCCAAACCAACAGAAGCGGCTCATTCCTTTGCAATCAATATTGGGGTGCTCTGAGTGACCAATCTGGGTGGGAGGTGGCTTGGGTCCTACCTCCTTGTGGTTTACCAAACATTTACTAACCCCTGTTCCAGCCCAGGCACTGAGGAAGGTGCGCTGGGATGCAAAGATGGATGGACGTGGGTTCTGGCCTTGGGCTTCCTGTCTACTGGGGAGAACAGTCCATCGTGGTGAGTGCCATGCTAGAAGTCCCGTGCAGGTGGAGCCGCGGAAGCCTTCCTGAGGTTACATGGCAAGTTGTGTCTCTGCTGGAGGGTGGTGGATCGGATCAACTCTAAGGTCCCTTCCAGTTCCAACAGTCCACAGCAGTCTTCAAGTGTGGATAACGGATCATAAACAACCCTTGCCAGCACCCCAAAATGTGGCAAAACCAAAAAGAGACCTCTGCTATAAAGGCAAATATACAGAGTATGTCCTCATCATCTCTGTGTAGACAGCATCCACTCAAAGGGAGCTCCAGAAAACTGCCAGCCAATCAAGGCCCAGCAAAGCTAAACAAACTGTAACTGAAATTCAGGGCTTCCAGCTCTCTTGGGTGACAGGCTATTCTTTCTCTGTCAATTACTTGCTTGAGGGATCCGCTGCTTCTTGTCTCTTTCCGGATTTATAAAATGCTCTCATGAGCTGTCTGAGTAAATGCCAGCAGTAAAGAACTTGTGGCTTTGTGATCTATTTATTTATTTTGGGATTCTAAGGAAGTTATTTGGGGCTGTCTCCTTAAGAAGATGATACAAGTTACCTCTATATGGGCATGATTAAATGCAACTGGAAAATAAACTCACTTGTTGGAAAGCAGGCATGTACACAAAGTGATTTTAAGCTTCCCTGTTGTTCCCTCTTTGGCATTCATTTCTTCTCTGGCCATCTCTTCTCCTGTTACTCTGTACATGCCAATGTTACAAATGAGGCTGTGTGCCTCCTTTTAAACAAATGGATGCTCAGGGTGTCAACGTGTCCTAGCCAGCAAGCAGTGGGGCTATGTTTCTATATGCGGTAATTTACTCTAATGGGTCTCGGTTCATTGGTTAACCAGTATTTCAATCCTGTCCTTTCTTGCTATTAAGTTTAGTGACCTTCCCATGCATGGAGGTCGTTTTTTTTTTGTTTCTAAATGTTGGAAATGGAGGATTATGACTTGAAGCAACAATTTACTCTCCAAATAAATACTACCAATTACCTTTGCAGCTATACACACTCGTTAGGTTTAACTGTATTTACCTGTTCAAAACCATTCATCTTTCGATCTAACTCCAACCTGCCTACTCACACACAGACCAGTATTAAAAATACTGAAATGCAATGAGGACAGGATTTAAAACCATAAGCACCAGTAGATGCATACGATGCTAATCATGCCCCTGAAGTACCACAAGACAAAGTATCATAAATGCAGTGGGATGACTCCATTGCTTTGTGCATATTTAAAAAGATATGGCACAGAGAGGCCCAATCTGTTACAGACAATTCAAAAATAAACCAGAACCTAGAGGAATTTAAATCCCACTGGGGTGGAATTCAAAAGCAGTCCCTTCCATCTGGCCAGCTCTCCCGCCTCCAGACTCCCCACCCTCACAGGTCTAGATACCTGAATGATGCTGCCAGGCGGATTTCCAAGGGGCCACTCTGTGCAGGAGCCCACAAGCAGCAGACTCGGGCCTATGCCCTAGCTAGCTGTACGCTCAGGCCACCTGCAATGTTTCCTGACCCTCTCAGGAATGTATGTAGCCATGGAAATAAAGACATCATACCAGCCCATCCATTTTGTCCCCTTCCCCGACTATTCTCCTGTAACCTGTGTTTTGGCTATAAGCTACCAGCCTCCACCAATGGGTGCTGGAAGAAACAGATCTAGGAAACATACTTCTTATATTTAATGCAAGGATTTGGGGGATATTAGTCATAAAACTACCCAGTGTCCTTCTTAGGTGACCTGCGAATAAATTAGGGCTCAGTACCAAGAAAAATCATGCCTCCTCTAAAAAGGTTTCTTTCCTTTTTTAAAAAAACAAACAAACAAACAAACAAACAAAACACTTATGAATACTGAAAGTTGTATAACAGAATGCATTCCTCTCTTTGCTCTGCTAGGAAGCCCAGAGCCACAGGTAAGGCTCACCTCAGGCAAGGGTGAAGAGTTCTAAGTCTGCATTTTATATATCAATCTTAACAATGGCTTCATCTAGATTGTGCTATTATTATTTCCTTTTCTTTAATTTCTTCACTTATTTTTTTTTTACCTTGTCACATACACTTTATAAAATGCCCTAAGTCTTTTGGTTTTTTTGGGGGGTGGGGGGGTGGGGATAAAGAGGAAGTTTAAATAATAACTACTATTTACTGAATTTTTACTCAGTGCAGGTATTCTGTGCTAAAGAATTAATACATATGAATTTACTGAATCCTTGCAATTATTTATTAGGTGGGTAATAAGATGAGGTATTACCAGATGAGGTAGCTGAGACTTAGTGGGGTTAATTAAGGCTCCCCTGCTATTGAGCAGCAATAGGAGGCCAGGTCTAACATACTCATCTTTGAAATCTTTTAACTCTCAACCAATATTTGGTTCATAACAGACACCCAATAAAAACATCCGTAATAACACAAGAGAGGCTGTTTCCCTGGTTACTTTACTTGGACAGACCACAGTCCCTGTAAAGTGATGAAATTGCTGCCCTGGGGTACGCTGGGGCTTTTGATCACTGCAGCCCACTTGGGGGTGGGTGGTCCAGCTCCCTGACTCGATCTGCCATCAAGAGCATCCTGGTTCTCAACCCAATGCCTGCACATATATGCACCAACATATCTCACACTTTGCTTTTCCACTGGGTGATAAAACGGTTGACCCTGGCAGATTATCAATCATATGACAAGAATGAGGAGAGAAAAAGGACTGGTAGCTCTGATTCAAGTAGCAAAGAGGTCCCTGCCTTCAGATCTGAAACCCAGCAGCTTACTTAGCTTGTAATCTGCATAGCAGATGTCTCTTATCTTTGACACCATGAAATCATGCCTATATGTGCACAGTGAACAGCTTCAGATCTGAGTGTATTTTTAGAACAATGGGCCTTGAAAAGAAAAGCAGCAATGCCTGTCAAAGCATGGATAATAGGAAAGCTAACTACTTGGGCCTGGATTTGTCAATTATTAATCAAATGTCAAAAGGAAAAAAAATATTAGGAGTGACCTCATTTCCATGCCAGGTGCAATCCAAGGGGGAAACAGCTTTGTAGCCCAAACGCAAACAAACTGCCCACACCATTTAAGGGATGAGCCACTAATTTCAAGCTCAGCTGAACTAACAGATCACCTCTGTGGCTCCTGATCCATTCAAATATAATAGGCCCATGTGTGGGTAAAAGAGAGGAGTTAGGGGCTCTGACAGGGATGAAATGAATGAGCCTGTGCCAGTCCGTGTTCATTCAGTGTTTGAAGGCACCGGCTTGTTCTTTGATGGGGCTAGGATCCTACTGCTAGAGAGAGAGCAGGGAAGTCAGTCAGTAAATGAACCTTCAAGCCTGGTCCCGAGTTCTCATGATAAAGGGAAAAGGGGGGAGGTGGCACAATTAATGTGGAAAAGAACCTTCTGAGGTGAACATCCTTGCTCAGATTTCAGTAGAGAAGATGAAGCAGGCTTATAACAGGAAATACTGAACTAAAATGAAGTGTGTAATGTGTGTATGTGTGTAATGTATATCATATACAAAATACACCATATATTTGGTAAATATATATATATATATATATCCCACATAGGTGTGTACACATATGTAAATATGCCTCTAGGATATAAGCAAATGAGGGCAGAGACCTCCTCTGTCATATTTCCCTTCTATTTTCAGAGTCTAGAACAGTGCCTGGTACATAGAAAGTGCTCAACTGATCTTAGGATGAATGAACATCGAGTGGACACCCTAATGCAATCCATCTGCACAATGGCCCTGTAAGGAAGGTATCATCAGTTGACAACTTCCTCAGTTGACAGAGGAAGAAAATGAGGTGAGAGGAAATGAAGTTCATTTGCTCAAGGTCACAGACCTAGTAAGATTTGAATCCAGGTTTGTTCAACTCCAAGATGGGTGCCTTTTACCCTCATACCCAATGGCTAAACAGGAGAAGCTGGGAGGACAGACATCAGGGATTACAGCAATGATAGCATCTAGTACCTGCACAACCAGAAGGCACACCAGCTGGTCACTACCTGCTAGTACCCTGCATTTCCACCCAGGCTCTGGGGTTGGCAGGTGGGGCCAGGAAAGAGGGTGGAGACCAAGCAGCCTAAAAGCATTGCTCCTCTATCATGAGATCTGTTGGGCATGGACTTCATCTTTTTAAAATAGGAATTGTTCAGTCTTGTTTTCTTTTAGTCCCAGAGTGGAAAGGCTCACTGGATAATCTGAGACTTCACTGCAAAAGATGGGGAGCCTCAGAGGCTGCTAGAAGATCAACCCAAGGAGTGTGGCTTTAACTGAGTTGAGTTTAATCAGGCTGAGTGCATGTACCAGCTTGAAAGAAAAAGAAAACTGGGAAATGTGCTCTCATCTCTAATCTTTTCATGTCTGGAGGAAGAATCTCCATGGCCAGAAAGGCAAAGAACGGTGGAGGCCCACTGCATGCTGGGAGGTGTCCCGGAGACTTCCAAGGCCACCTGGGATTTAAGTCAGTTAAGGTCTGCCTCTGCAATCAGCTGGGATGGAGGACTTGGCTGATCTGACCACTGATTTTGTAACCCAGTGCTTACCCTCAGGGGTACTGCCTTATTTCCAGCTCACGGTATGCTGACCATACCCCAAATATGATTTTCTGATTTGTTATCCATTGAAGTTATTTGACTAGATGTACTGTGGGGGAGCTGATATTTTTCTTGCATAGCCAGTTAACAGTGACACCTGGTGGTAACATACAGCAAGGTTATACCCTGCCCCCACCCCCACCCCTCCCCCCAAGTTGCAAGATTTATGCCCCCTCCTTACAAGGCACATTAGCTAGATAAAAGCATTGAACTGGAACGGCATCTCCATTCTTAGCATTTATAGCCTCGGTTATATCAACCGCCCCCTGATCAATTTCCATTTCTAGAGTTTACAGCTTGGATGTAAAGAGCCTGCCACAAAGGCTATATTTAATGTGACAAATTAAAAAAGCAAACACAGGCTTGGCCATTCTTTGGAGCCAGGAAACGCAAACAGGAAGGACAAACCCAACTCTAAAGGATGCAAGGCATGGAATCTTCAAGGAGCTGCCGAATTTGCTCCATTCCAACAGGATGAAGGCTGCCTTCAGAAGCCCAAACCCACCTGCCAGACAGGCCCTGAGAGGGCTCCGCTGGCCTCAGCCCACCCGGCCTCCTGGGTGTTCTCACCAAACCTCCCTCAGACGGAGGGGTCACTTCCCAAACAAGCTGGTCATCTGCCCAGTGATGGGCAGTCACTGCCTCTGAAGGATTGAGTTCACCTCCAGTCAGCTCTGGCTTTTACTTGGTTCTAACAAATACTGAGCTGAGCCTTGATTTTTGTAACCCCCTGGTTACAGGGCTCCCTGTTGGGCCCTTGTCTGGCCTAGAGAGACGGCTTGGACATTTTCAGAAGCAGACATTTTTAAGAAGTTAGAAGACTGGCTTTACTTCTGGAATGGAAGTGGGGTGTGAAGGAAAGAGAAGGATTAAAGAGCAGCAACTGGATGGATGGTGGGGCCATTTGTTGAGAGGGGGCCTCCATCTCATTCAGGGGACCTCATCCATCAGCACTTGTAGGTATGACTATTTCAAAGCTAATCTCCCACCATCTCCCTCTCTTTACACGGTAATGAGATTCATGATGAGACCAGGTTTCCCACTGTCTCAGATTTCTTCTCCCATTTAGAGAGCTTATTAATTTCTGAATCAAGAAGCCAAATCAACTCCTGATCAAGCACAACACTGATTTTTTTTCCTGACTTCAAAATAAGTTTGCAAATGATGTGTATGTGAAGCAATCAACCTTGCCCTCCACCACCTCCCACCGCCACCCTGCCGTCCCCCAGCCCTTCAGAATGGAGGTCATCTGATTCAGCCCCGAATGGAATGTGGTGACACAAACAAAGCCGCAGCAGTCAAGGGTCTGGCTGCATTTTCCTCCTCAGAGGGGCACCTTGAATACCAGCTCAAGAATAGGAGAGGCTCAATTCCAGGTTTAACTGCTTTTCAAAAAGAGAATTAGAAATGAAAGATAATGCATTGTGACTATTACCGAATATTACCATGTTTGATGGGTCTACACTTGAAGGGTGGGTGTGGGGTGGGGACAGAAAAATAGAATGGGACGAGGAGTGTGAAAATCAGAGCTTTGCAACACTTGGTTGTAACAGACACCCGAAAGAATTCACTTCAAGATAAATGTAGTAAGTTCCTGGGTTGCTCTTTAACTTGTAGTACAACTATCTTCAGGGGCCCCACCCAGGGGAGGGCAAGTTTCACCATAAGGAATAAGAATGCCCAGGGACAAGAAGCTCCTTGGGATGCTGCAGAAACCATGACTAATTCTGGGCTTAGGGGATGTGACAGGGGGTGGTGGTGGGGGATGGGACAAAAAGAAAAAAGCAAATGGAAAATCAAAAGCAAAAATTGCAAAGGACAATAAGTTAAAAAAGATATTCCCATCACAATGAGGTTTATAAAGGAGTGAGTCGGTTTTCCTCCTTTCAGTCAGAGCAGGCTTTCATCCCTTAGGTCATAGCTGACTATGCAAGGATGCCTATGGACGGTCTCTAGAAGCCTAAGAAGGGGGAGGAACGGAATGTGGAGCTGCAGGGCCCAGAGCAGGGTGCAGTGCTTCTGCGCCAGTCCAGGAGATGACCAGCTCAAAGGAAAGCTGGTATCAGGGGGCCAGAGTGCATTCTGGGTCCCAAGTCTGGGGAATGCAGCTGGGCACAGAGTTTCAGCTTATTAGAAAGACCCCTGAGGACTTAAGGAACTGGACACAGCTTCTTCCATTAGAGGGTGCATTTATTCTCTAATAAGTATGGTCAAAATTCTTAGAAATTAGAATCATGTAAATTCAGCACCAGAAAAGGCCTTTGAAACCATTAGTTAAGTGGTTTTTAACATTCTTTGGGTCACAGACTCCTATTAGAATTGGATGAATGTTGTGGCCCCTCTGTCTAGAAAAAATACATGTATGCATCTACTTGCACACATGTCCCATTGTGCATACAATTTGTGAGGGTTCACAGCTCTTGTGGCCCAAATAAGAATGCCTAGGGAATCAGGTATGCCAGACAAGTAACCCAATGCTTTTGCTTTGCACATGAGGGAGCTGAGTTCTAGAAAGGTGGCAGGGTCACCTGGTCACCAGATGAGCAGGGCCTAGAACTGGATTGCCCTCCGAGGAGGAAAGAGCTTTGTCTCCTCCAGTACACGGTCTCTCTGCTTTTTGCCCCTTTGGAATTGTTGCTGACATCACAGCAGAGGAAAAGGTTACTTGCAAAGAGAAATGAGTCTAGTAAAAATACCATCTCTAGAGTTGGCACAGTTAAAGAAATCATCTTAACCTGGCAGGAAGAGAGAGAAAGAGAAAAGAGAGTGGAGATGCTTCAACTCTGCTTGCCATTAGCAAATCATCTATAATTTAGAACAAACGCAAAGAGATGAGGGTGATCAAGCAGACTTACCTCCTGGCAGCCTCTTGTAATTTCACGGGCTGTTTGGCACTGAGGTAAATCAAGCAGGCATCAGCCACTTTATTCAGGTCACCCTCACCTGCAGAGAGGAAAAACAAAACAAGCAGTGCCCTCAGACTGCATTTGGGACAAGCTGTAACCAACTGCTCTCTGGTGAAACTGGAACAGCCAGGCAAGATGCCCTGGGCTCTTTACCCGTTTCTAAGTCAAAAAGCACATCAAGATAAATGGATAGATGAGGACAAAATAAGACTGAAGGATGTGCATGTGAAGGGAGATGAGCCGAGTGCTACAGCAGGGGTGAGACAAAGTGCAGACTTGTGTGTGTTCACTGGTACCTACCTAGGTCCAAGCTCTCACAGAGGGGGCCCAGGCCCTGCAAGACGGCCAGCTGCAACTTGAAGGCCAGCGTGTGGGAGTAAATGGGTCCAGCCTTGGCACTGATGGGAGCCTGGGTAACTAAGGAGCCAGCCAGCTTTGGCAGGATATCTTTGCAGAACCGGCTTCTCAGAAAATCACCACACTTGCCTCCCAGAGTACGCAAAACCTGTGGAAACAGACCCCAGCTTGGTGACTGAATAAGAGAGCTAAAGAATGTTTGGTAATTCAATTTCATCTAGGGCTCTGCTTGAAAAAAATAGAATTACTGCTGTTAATTCCTTGCCCATGGTTTGTGATTCTGACAGTTATGAATTTGGAGGTCTCCGCTCCCAAGGCATGGCTGCTTCTATCCATAAATACAGATTACACGGAGAATAACTCAAAGGAATCTTGGGTTGGATAAATAATATGATTAATACCTTTATTTTCCTCCCCCTTTTTGTTAAAAAAAAAAGAGAGGAGAGCTTAAAGCAGCTCACATAGATCATCTCTTGAATCTTCCTAATATCCCTTGAGAAAAGAACTGTGCTTTTAACTCTAGCTAGGCAAACAGACACAAACACTGCTCAAGTTCGGGCATCAGGAGGTCAGTGACTGGGCCGAGGTCTCTTGGCTGAGTCAGGGCAGGGTTCCCAGCGGCTGGAGCCAGCTCTGCCTTCTTTCTGTTCAGCTGCACAATTTCTTATGTATATCAGCCTCATCCCATCTTTCATAGCAGGCAGTTTTCTTTGCGTGTCTCTTGTTTTAAACTTTCTCTAGCAGAACATATTGAAATGCTTTGCCCTACTGCACAGGACTGAGTATACAGGATAATAGGAATTTCTTTAAAAATTGGTAAGCAAAGCATAACCAGCACACAGAGTGTTTGCTGACTTTGCAGAGGATGAGGTGCTTATTTCAGGCCCCTCAGCTGGACGGCACAAGGTGGCACAGACCTCTGCTTTCATCAGTATGTCTGGGAGTGGAAAAAACAGCCTCAGTTTACAGCACACAGACCTTTATATTTTTTCATTTTCTACCCTTGCTGTCATTTCAGATAACTTATTAATTTGCATAAAGGAAAACAGCCATCCCCTCCCTCTATATATACATAAGCACAGATATACGCGTATACGTATCATTTTGCATATTTTGCTTGGGGAAAATAGTAACAATTTTATTCAAGCTTTAAAAACATAAGCTTGTATTTTGATCCACCATACGTTGAAGAAACTTACAGAAAACCAAAATATTTTTGCTAACTGTATTGGTCACATTCCTGGCTTCATTTTATGTCCTTACACATCTTTTCCCTTTTTCCCCTACTCTGATTTATGTTAACTTGCCATGGTAAATGTATCTCTGTAGGTGGCCTTAAGTGCTTTTAAGAACAAGGAAGGATATAAACAAATGAACTAAGATATTTGTGCTAATACAAGCCAAACTAAGTCAGGGATATTAAAACCTTACATATATACACAAGGCTTTTAACTTTTCAAAGCATTTCACCAAATGGCCTCATTTTATCCATGGGAAAGGTAGGATAGGTGTTCCTAAGCCCGACCTGAAAAGGGGCTGCCATGGGCTTTGCCCAAAGTCACCTGGCTGAGCAAAGCACACCCACTGCTAGAACACAGGCCCCTTCACCTTAACTCTTGTGCGGTACAAAGATGGACATGGCAGTGAACTCACAGATCTGGGTTCTATCTCTTACTAGCTGTGTGACCTTGAGAAAATTCCTTAGCTTCTTTCCATTTGTTTTTCACTCTACCAAACATGGAGATGATAATTTCTACTTTGCCAGGTTGTTATACACTGTGCTGAGCACACTGCTTGGCACATAGTAGGTGCTCAATATTGGTGTCCTTTTTCTTCTGCTGGTTTTTACTCTGCCTTAAATTCAAAAGGAAACTAACTTATTTTCTTCTTTGTGCTTTCCTTATTTTTTCTACTCTCTATAAGGCATATGACATTACAATCAGATGAAAAGAGAACCAGCCCCCAAAGATATTGGAGAGTCCCGTGCTTACTACCCCCACCCTCAGGAGTGACAGGGGAGAGTGGCGGTACAGTACCTTGAAGGCTCTGAGCACTGCCAGGGGGTCATCATTTGTGAGTCTATGGACAAGCGAGGGCCAGGCCCGATGAGCCAAGGGAAGGAGCTGGTTCTTATGGGACTGCAGAACAACCACACACAAATCCAGCACATCTAAGACCTGAAAGAAAAGAGGACATGATTTTAACAGATGGTAAAGGGCTGGAAACCAGACACTTGTGGTCATGTTATCATTTTAAAAGAATAAAAGTTTAGAAACTCATTAATTAAATTAAGTATTTACTGAGGCCTGCTTACAATCCAAGCTCTGCTAGGTACTGGGGACACACACAGGAACAAAATACACAAGTTCCCTGGCCTTCGAGGGGTTTATAATCAACTAGGGGTAGAATTTAATTAGGTGTCAATTAAATAAAGTGACAATGTCAACTGTGACAAGTCCTAGGAGGGAAAGTAAAGGGTAAAATGTAAAGAAACTAAGGGGAGGGATCTCAACGATGTAGACTGCGGGGAGGGCTTCCCTGAGGAAGCAAGACGTACAGGATGAGTAGAAGCTAGTCACATGAAGAGTGAAAAAGTGTTCCAACTGGAAACAGTAATGAGGAAGAACAAGAGGTGGGCCAGAGCTTGCAGCACAACAGAAGTTAAAGCAGGGCAGTGTGGAGCAATGCAGGGGAGGGGTAGATGGGGCTGGAGTGAGCGGCTGGGGCTGGACCACGAAGGTATCACATTAAGGAATTTTTCACTTCATACTAAGAGCAGTGGAGAGCCACTGAAGTGTTTCAAACAGGCAAATGACAATAAGATTCATGTTTTAAAAAGGTCATTCTGGCTACTGAGTTGAAAGGGGAGTGGAAGGGGGCAGGAGAAGTGAGGGGGTTCTTTAGGAGACCACAGCACACCACATGAGGGAGGAACGTGACACCGGCACGTGATGTGGCAGAGAGAGAGAAAAGCCAAAGGACTCAAGACCTATTCTGGAGATGAAATGGCCTGATTACTGAAGGAATGGATATGGGGAAGGGGAAGAGAAGTACCAAGAATAGCTGTGTGGGTTCAGTTGTAGCAGCTGAATAGATGTCAGGGCCACTTAATGAGATGGGGAGCAATGGAGGAGGAGCAAATCTAGAGGCTGAGTGACAGCGAGTTCTGTTACTTCTAAATGGAGAGGTCAAGTAGGCAGCTGAGATATAGGTCAATCTTAGAAGAAAGGTTTAGGATAGACTAGATGAAAACTGGACTTTTTACCTTCCCTGACTTTATGTTTTCTAATCTCTCATATCTCAAAGCTCACTGAAGACAGACAGCCCGCGTCAGTGTCCTAGGCAGTGGTCACCACGACGACAGTGCAGGTTTCCCTCCCACATAGACGGGCTAGCCTTTTCCAAGCAGGTCAGGGTGCATGTTTGAGTCAGAAAGACTGACTGAAGCCTTCCAGCTTTAATCAGTAAACCCTTACTGGATGCTTGCAATGTGCTGGTCCACGCCAAGAATGGAACAGAAAGAACAAAAGGGGCCTTGCCTTTGAGGGGTGAGCAGCTAGGCAGGGATTAAGAGAGAGCTGAGTAGTACAGAGGGGAACAGACTATTATTGAATGGTGGTCTAGTGAAATGGCTTTGGTGTCAAATAGCTTTGAATTTGAGTTCTGCCACTAATAAGAGCAAGTTACCATAATTCATTAATTCAAATATGCACAATTTCCCCCTGTGCCTGGAATGTTCTTCTCCCTACCTTTGCCTATTTGCAAGGCTGCCTCCTCCTCAATCTTTAAGTATCAGCTTAAATGTTCCTACCTCAGAGAGGCCTTCTCTGATGACACAGTCCAAATCACAGTACAAGCTCTATATCTTATTCAACAGGGTTGAGTACAGAGTAGGTCCCCAATATATGTTTGCTACCTGGGTGAATTACTATTTACTGTCACTGAACCTGTTTACTGCCCTCCCAGCACTAACTTGTATGTGTGTTTGCGTATTGTCTCTTTCCCCACAGGAGGCAGGAAGCTCTGTGAAGACAGAGATCACATCTGCTTGACTCCCTTTTATACAGCCTTGGCCTGATCAGTAGTAGTCCTAATTAAACATTTACTGAATGAGTGAATGAGTGCCTGTGCCATACCCCATGCTAACTATTTTATATTTATAATCAACAACTTTGTGAGGTAGGCACCATTATCTCCATTTTACAGATGAAGAAGCTGAGGATCAAAAAGTTGAATTAAATACTCAAGGTCAAACAGCTACTAAGAGGCAGAGCAGGATTTGAACTGAGTTATATTGGTCTGACTCCCAAGTCGATGCTCTTAATAATTACAATATGTATATAGCTGCTACACAACCTCCATAAAGAGGAAGACACTTGAGCATGACCTTGGAAGATATCAGGAGTTTGCTAAACATATGAACCAGAGACCTATAATAAAGCTGGGGCATATAACAGGCACTCAAAATAGGCTGAAAGAAATAATGAATGAATGCTAAGAGTATCTCTGGGAAGACAAAACAAAAATTCCATAAGAGACAGACTGAGATTTGAGACCATCTATGCATCAGGGTTTCCTAGCCCACTGCCCCTGAGCAAGGCAATGTATTTGCCTGGGGAATAGTGCTTGACTAAGGCTGGTGTGGTCCTCAGTCCTGCCTGGGGGTAGAGAGGAGTGGGCCTGGGCCAGGCTGTGTTGTTTCCCTGTGGGTATAAGATCTCCCAGGCAATTCTGACCCCCTCCTGTTATTGGAGTCACTACTGTATTTTTAAGTCCTGGCGGACAGGGGTGCTATTGGGAAACTGCCAGGAAATGAAGGTGTATGATTAAGAAAAGTGTTGATGTTTCTCCTAGGATGAAAATGGAAACAAACAGAGATAAGAGCAAGTGTTGGGCTTCGAAGAATGACCTCTTTAAAGTACTAAAGACTGCATCCTACATTAAGTCAGCTCAGAAAATGATATCGTTTCTAGAGAATATGACTTTCTTTCCCCTGGAGATTCAATGAATCCCCAACATTTTGTGCTTTTAAAACTCAGCGGATTCAGTCCCTTTTGGTTTCTGAGCAGACACAGACAGATATGACTGTCATCCCACAGATCAATTCCTCTTGATGCCTCCTCTTGGCCACAACACAAGGACCAGGAGATAAGGGAAGCTACTTCCTCATCCGTGTAGTCATGCTGACCAGAACAAATCCTTAGTCCTGCTGCTCTGGATTGCGGAGGAGGGTTACACACTGACCTTCAAACGGATTTTCAGATTTTTATCTGACAACAAGTGGATGCAGCGCTCCATCACATCCTTGGCTATTTGGATCTGCACTGGCAGTGGAGGCTCCACATCAGGATGGGTGTCGTTTTCGTCCACTTCAGGAGGAAGTGACTGCTCTTCTGAAAAAGAACAGAACTGGGGACAGTTTTATGAGAGAGAGATGACCCAATCCAGCTTAATCTCCCAACCTCAGACTCAAGATCAGGACCTGTAACTAGGAACAGATCCTAAGGAAAACATCTGCAATTTGGGTCAACTTGTATGAGTCAAAATGTTCACCACAGCCTTCAATGTTGGAGCTAAAAGCCCTCCATCTCCACTCAAGGGGGAATGTTTATGTAAACCAGGGACCATCCATACAATGGCAAGTTAAGAACTCCCTAAAATTTGTGTTTACCAAGAGTTTTAATGACAAGGTAAGATGCTTTGATCAGACAACATTGTGTTAAAAGAGAGAAGCAGGATACACATTGCATACACAGCCTGAGCACTATTGTGCACATCTCTACATGGAAAGAAGTACAATAAAATATTAACGGGTGACAGGGTCATGAACTAATAGGTGGTTTTCACTTTTCTCTATATCTTTCGTCTTTTCTACATTTCCATTAATAAATATTTAGAATAAAAGCATTAAGAGACCAGGGTTCTAATTTGGCTTGAGGCTGGGGAGTTACTTGTCTTCCCCACCAGCCTGTAAAATCTTTGGATGGCCAGGATTAAGTCTTACTTATCCTGCATGATAAAAAACAATAGGAAGCATGGTGCAACGCACAGGGCATGGGGTTTGGTCATAGGAAGCTGGTTCAGATCTTGCCTCCACAACCTACCAGCAACTTCTTCATCCTACATTCCCTCATTTGAACAATGGGGTTAAAGCATGTATACCTCATATGCTTGCTGAGAAGGTTAAATGAGATGCAGGGCACCAGCTATTATCATTCTTTCACTGCCTAGAGCACTGCATTGCATGAGATAGGTGAAAATTTGTAAATTAAAACAGCAAAAACACCTGAGCGTTGCATGAAACCTAGGCTAAGATACCACCTCTGAAACATTTTCTTCTCTTCACTTAGTCTGTCTCCCCCTCCCAATGGCCCCATTGCTAGGTGTGCTTATTTCCATTGGGCTGAGCACTGCTCTTTTAACTCTTTCCCATTTATGTTTCCTCTGCTGGAAAACAAAAACTTACAGTAGAAGCCACACCTGTCTCTAACAGATGCTGCAAAAATAAATGAAAATGCTTTTGTGAATGCTTGGATTTCTTGGAGAAAGGGGCCTCAGATATACAAGATGCTTTTATTTGTGGGTAAAACAAAAAACTCATATCAAACAAACATCAAGCCAAACATTCTTTATAACGCTAAGTGTGTGGTATGTACTTGACAATAATTTTAAGAATAATAGGGCTGTGCTCTTCTTCCCAGAGGATTTGTTGTTTGAAATTCACCTATTGCAGAATGTTATTTGAGGGAGGTGGAGTTTTCTGTTACTGGAAGAAAGGTTTGATTCATTCAGTCTGCTCCTAGTGAGCATCAACTAGAACCAAAAGCTCCTAATCATGAAAGAATGGATTCACTGCCAATGCTCGGATTTCAAAGATGAAGGGCAAATTCCGACTACGGGGGATCAAGCCACCTCTTCTTCTTCAGGGTTTTGGGCGAGGGTTGTAGTTCACAAGAAGAAGGATTGGGTTGGCTCAAGAAACAAACCTGAGAAGAAAAAGCCTGATAGATTTCTGATCAGAAAACTGTCCTTGGGGAGAGCAATGACTTAATCCTGTATAAAGCATTATTTGGGTCCTGTGATGCTTCCCTGTTGTTTAGGAGGAATTTGTTGCCGTTAGTTGCATCAAGCTATTATTTCCTGTTATCCTGGAAGTATTAGCTTCAGTTCACCCAAGATTGCCAAAAAAGAAAAAGGAAAAAAGAAATTTGCTCTATTCCAATTTAACAAACTAATTTGGGACTCAGTTCCATTTAGGACAGTCCTGAGACCACCAAGCTCATTATGACTTGGCATTTTATGTTTGCAGAGGAGATTCTAATAATTTATTAATCCTTCTGTGATCCGAAGCTCCAGATTGAGCTTGTGAATAAAACAACAGGCCAGAGCTTTAACTAGCCTGAACTCCCTTCTCCTTTATCATATAAATTGGTAAGAAAAACATTGAAATCTCCTCCTCCCACTAATAAATAAATGGACAAAGCATATGAATACACAATGGGCCTAAGAAAAAATTATTAGGAAAGAAGCATTTAGAAAGACATTCAACCTTGCCAGTAATCAAAGAAATGCAAAGTAAAGTAACAAGAACCTATTAACTGGTAATAGCCAGTGTTGGTGAGGTTGTGGTGAAACCAGTATTAATCCAGCATTGCTGGTGGGAAGGTATAAATTGATAAAACCTCTCTGGAAGCCAATTTGGCAAACATTAAGTAACAATCATATTTTTGACCCAGAAATCCAACTTTTGGGAATTCATAAAGAGATACGGAAAAAGGAGGAAAAGGACTTGTGTACAGACTCATCCACTGCAGCATTGTTTATTAGCAAGAAAAGCTAGAAGCAAACTAAACTTCCCAGAGGAGAAGCAATTAAAATATTACTTGTGAAAACTTTATAGCAAAATGGAGAGTTGCTTATGCTATAACTAAATGCAAAAAGAGTATACTACATTTAAAAGAAGGCTGCAACCACACAAAATAAGTTTGTAACAAAAAGAATGGAAAGGTACACAAAAATAAGGATTGCTATGCTAGCAAGGTGAGATTATGAGTGACTTTTCTTGTTTCCAAACTTTTTGTAATGTTGTTTCATTGTTTTTATAATAATCTATTTGAAAAAAAAAACTAACCCAAAATAAATGTTACCTTCTTCATTATCAAAATCCATGACATTTCCATCTGCCACATTCTTTTCTTTGAGATAGTTCAGCAAGAACTGTTCAATGTCTTCAGCTGTGGTGGAATTCTGAAGTTCTTTCTCAAGAGTTGTTGGTCTTTGGGTCAGAAGACTTCCCTCCTTCCCTAAAGTCTGTTCTTGGAGTTGCCCGAGATTGCTTGTGTCTGGGAACCACTGGGCTATAAATAAAGGGTTATAAAGCTTATATAATGACCAACTATTTCATTAACAATAGGCATTAATACTTTAAAAGCAGAATAAGCTTTTGCCATGGCCTGTGGGGCCCCTGCATGATCCTGTCCATACTTGCCTCTCCCATCTCATCTTCTACCACTCCCAGTTGCCCATTCACTGACCATCTTCCAGTTCTTCCAATGTGCCAGAAAACATGTACAAGCAACACAATTCTGAGTCCAGGATGCACTACTCATTAGCAGAAGACAGGTTCTACAGAGCTTGAGAATGGACAGAGTCTGGCATGTGTATTTCTAACATAAAATGTTATCCTGCCATTAGAACTTGTGCATGTAGTGTTTCCTCTGTCTGGAACACTCCCCACCCCAACCCCTGCCATTCCTGGTTAATTCCAACTCAATTTTCATGTCTCAGTACAAATATAATGTGCCCAGTAAAGCCATTCCTTGACTCCCCAATATAATTTAGGTCCCCCATATATTCTTTTAGTTGCACTGTATTCTTTTCCCTTGCATCAACTCATCACCACGTGTCACTCATTTTTGTGTATCCTGTTTAGTGTCTGAATCTCCCATGAGATTCTGTGCACCATGAGCTAGCAGCCTTTGATTGCCAATAGAAATCCAGTATGTCCAGCATAGTCAATGCTCAAAATTTATGCTGAGTGAACAAATACACTAGAAGCAAGAACATGTACAAGTGACAAAATTCAGACTACAGGACACACTAGAGAACAGGCTCTGCAGAGCCTTGAGAATGGACATAGTCTTGCATATGTATCTGACAAAAAATGTTTCAAAAGACTGGCCATTTTCTCTCCAATGCCTTCCTTCTTCAGTGATGCTCCAAAAGTTCTGATTCTGTGTTCACCGAATAATTCTTAAATGTTACTGGGTCCAGTGGTTTTCCAACTGTACAATGAGGAGCCTTAGGGCTCTGCAGAAAAGTCTCAGGGGTCACAAAAGGGGAGGGCATCAAGGAGACCACAGGCTAAAGGGATGAGTTCCAAGGTCTCTATCCCTTCTTCAAACAAAGCAGCTCTAATTTCAACTGTTTTGTATATTGGGGTTTCCCCTGAGGCGTCACTTGAAAAAAAAAGGCTCTACTACTTAAAAGAATGAAACAACAAAAATCCCATAACCTGAAAATCGCTGTTCTGGTCCAGCACCTTCATTTTGCAGACAGCTGGGAAAAAGTGTCTGATAATCTTTAGCACCTGCTAATCTGCTTTTCATCAAGGAGATCTGCACAAAGGCAGATGAGAGATGCCAGAGCTAGGTCACTGGGAGTGGCAGCAAGCAAATGCCTGAGATGAGAACCTTCAATCCAGTATCTGGAGTTTCCTAACTGTAGGGATCAATTACTTACATTTCTTTGATACCCCATCCCCAGAAGTAAATCAGGCCCTTAGTGTACTCCAAAGGATTGCACTCCCAAACAGAGCCAGCATGCCACAATTACACTGCTAAGAGCAGACACACTGCAAGGCTTATTTCTACATTCAAGGCTAGTGCCAGATATTAAAAAGTCTTTGCTCACAAACAGCTTTTAAACATATGAAAAGAAGCTCAACCTCACTTTTAATGGAAATTAAAATTATAACAAGGTGCTATTTTTTTCCTATTGGATTAGCAAAGATCAAAAAGCTTGGCAATCTTGTGTGGGTGAGGGTGTGGCCAAATTGGACTCTGTTACATTGCTGACGTGTTTAAATTGGCACAACCTGTTTGGAGAGCAATTTGATACTCTCTATCAAAAACTGAACCGTAATACCCTTTAAACCAGCATTTTTACTTTTAGGAATTACGCCACTGATCTACTTAAGACGAGTTCAAGATGACCTACAAAGATAATCATTGCAGCCTTTTTTTGTGGTGGTGGAAGATTGGAAACAACTGAATGTCCACTGAGAAATGACTGGTTACATAAATTATTGTATAGCCACACAGTGGGATAAATATACAGCCATAAAAAAGGACACAACAATCCTGTGTCCAGATATGGAGCAATCTCCAAATTCCAATGTGAGTTCACAGACGATATTATTTTCAAAGCTACCCTGTATTCTTCTTGTTATCAATAATCAGCCAATCAGTAGTTGGTGCTAAGTGTTAATTTAACCGATGGCTCTTACCCTGAGGTACCTGATGTTTTTCAGTCAATGCATAGTGAACCACTGGGCTAGCGTTAACTCAGTTTCCTAAAACATCTATTGGGCTCTTTTATGACCTTTCGGAAGTTCTACGAGACCACATGTCTACTCCCATCTTAAAAGAGTGGTCATCAGTTAAACAATTCGATGATGAACAGAAGTACTAGAATAAAGTATGAATTTGATTCCGGCTTGATCATGTCAACTCTGCCTTGGTTCTGTTCATTATTCACAATGCCAAGTGTACTCTGGGTCATTTCAGAAAAGTTCTATTTTTCTTTCTTCCAACTCACTTAAAAAAAAAAAACATGACTAAAGACATCAGCAATCTGAGGCAACTCAATTTTCAAGGCCTAAATTAAGATTTCTCCCAAGAGAGTATATTTAATTGGACTTTTCTTAAGATATTTTTAAAATCTCAAATTTAAATATAGAACAGTCCCCCAAAACAGTAAAGGCAGAATATGGGGTCTATTTGGACCATGGAAGTCAGTCATAGTCTAAGATGTATATGCAGTCTGCTGTTCTTAGGAGTATGTCCTGTTCACTGCTGACTCCCAAGCAACCAGCCCAGTACCCAGGCCTCCCAGTGCTTGCAAAATGAAATCTAAACTCCTTCCCTCGATCTATAAGGCCCTGCAGGATTTGTCCTTGCCCATCTTTTATCTCTCATGTGCCATTCTTTCTACACTGGCCTCCTTTCCGTTTTCCAAAGACCCTAAGCCTTTCTTCCCTCCAGGTCTTGCACCTGCCGTTCCCTTTGCTTGAATGTTCTTAAAAGCCAAAAAAGAATGGGACAGCCCCATGCGTACTGACGGGTCCTTCTCATCTTTTAGGTCTCAGTTTGCGTCACTTCCTCAGAGAGGCCCTCCCTGACTACTTATCTTAAAGTAGCCTGTCCCTGTTACTCTTCCATCAACTGTCTATGTCCTTCAGTGCTTATCAGGATCTGAAATGAACTAGTTTCATGATTTTTTACTAGTTTATCATCTCTTTCCCAGGAAAGATTTGTGACAGTTCATCCATAGTGTTCACTGCTGTATCCTCATTAGTTAGCACAGTGCACTGCATGTGAATGTTCATGAATGAATGAATGAATTCTGGAAATGGCATCAGCTATGGGGGTACAGGAAATCCCAGTCATCTAGGGCATTATTTTTTTATTTAAAGCTTGACTTTTCAGTTGAGGATTTCTTTTTCTTCTAGCCCAAAATTTCGCCATTTCAATGGGAGCTAACACTTCTAATAGATACCCAACAGGATCAAAGACAGGAGGAGAAAATCAAGCCAACTCACACAATTAAAAGGTTAAAGGAAGTTTTCAGAACCGCTCTGTCCAGTATGGTAGCCACTAGCCACAAGTGCTTATTTAAATTAAATAAAATTAAAATCCACTTCCTCAGTCACATGTGCTGCATGACCACATTGGAAAGCACAGATATAGAACACTTCTATCGCTGCAGAAACTTCCATTGGACAGTACTATTCTAGGCTATCCATGGACTGAATAATCTATGTTATTCCTGTTCTTCATTAGCACAGATATCGCTAACTCGAAGTACTGCCAGAAGCAGTTTGGTATATTGAAAAGAACTTTGCTGTGAGACCAATTTGTCAAAATCCTGACTTTACCCCTCATTAATTGTGTGACCATGGGTATGAAGGCTCTCACTGAGTCTTACTTTTTCTTATCAGTAAAATAAGAATAAGGTTTATATTTAGTCTGCAGGGTTTTTATCCTTGGCACAGAGCAGGAGCTCAATAAATGGTAGAGATTATTAAAAGTATAAAGAAAAATAGACAAACAATAGTAGCCTCCATAACATGTAGGACTGGGATAGACAACTATTCAAATAATGTCCTCCAGAACATAATCATGAACAATGAAAAACATAAGTTTAGGCAACCTAGGATATTAGTCTTGTCCCCAAATCAGCATTAAAGAGGGCTCCTGATGTACCTAATGCTGCCAGCAGGGCGTGCAGAACACTGACAAAGGAAGCAGCTCTCTTATCATAAAATTGGTCCAGGGTGGCCAGGACATCCTGAACCACATCTGCCACCAAAGGAAGCAGGCTAGCATCTGAGTTCCGCAGCATGACTTCTAAGACTTTTGGGGTGTGAGGATGCAAAGCCAGATGACGCAGATTTAAAGAGATCCCATTCACCAAATAGTCTGAATTTTGATTGATCAGGTGCTGCAGGGAGTCGTAGCCACAAGCATGGCAAATGTCCATCATGGTGCTGGTAGCTGTCTGACGGATGAGCAGGGTTTGGTCTCCTGCCTTCTCCAGCACAGGATAGAGGGCTGACATCAAGAGCAAACAAAAGTCTTTTCCTAGTGCATATGCAAAGTGGCCAATCCCTTCCAACTGGATGCATATTTGCCAGATGTTGCTGTTCATGGAGCAAACAGTGGGACTTGGCTTTGAGAAGGCTGGAAAAGATGTAACTTGGCAGGTGTGTGCACCAGACGTGATGGCCTGGAGGCCTGACTGCTTCATCGTCAGCTCCCCTCCCATTTCCTCAGCCTCCACACAGGTAACCAAATACCAGTTTTCTTGGTTCGTGTATTCTTCAAGTATAGATGTCACGATCTCTCTCAGTTCCTCTGGGCTTGTTTTAATATGTTTTTCATGAATATCCTCCACCTCTAGCCCAGCAGCCCCTACAATTAGTTCATTAAGGATCATGGCAGCTTGTTTTCGATAAACCACAGATTCACGGTACAGTTCCATAAAGTGATCCACAAGCAAATAGAGGTTCCCATAAAAACCAAGAAGCTGACAAATCTGCCTTAAGAGCAGAAAGACCCTCTCGTCAGTGAAGAAGCGGAAATATCTCCTTTGGATCTGATTCCACGGCTGTGTGGCCAAGGTCTTTGGAGAAGCACTCAGATCATCAGAGTTCCAACACCGCTCTTCAACAATTTTGATATCAGCCATGTCTAATTCTAGAACTTGGATGAGTGCTTTGGAAATGCGCTGGAGGTGGGCCACGGAGTTGAGGACAAAGTTTACTTTGGGACCCAAGAGTTTCAGATAACCAAGTAACAAGGAAAGAGTAGAGAGTTTGCCCTGATCATCTTGGGAGTTCATTAGGCGGGGAAGAGATGTGGCAAGGGAATGCAGGTTTTCTGACAAGATATCAGCAAAGGCTCCGTTGCCCACCACTACTCTCTGTTGTGCAAAATGTCTCAGAACTTTACTGCATTGGGCTTGGACTTCAGGGCTCTCATCGTTTATTAGACCCACCAAAGCCTTCAGAAGGGGACCCGCAGATTCAACCAGTGACTGATTGCACTTCAAAAGCAGGACTTCCACAAGTTCTACCAGTTCCAACCTCACCTTCCAGTGTGGGTGAACGGAAACACACTCAATTATCTTTTTAATAAGGATAGTCAGCTTGCCACCAGTATTTTTTACCCAATCTGCTTCTCTGTGAACCATCAGTTCTGCTACTCTGTGCTCAACTGCAGGCTTTGTTTGGACCTTTGAAATTCTTTTGAGCTGTTCATCAGCCAGAATGAAGCCCACTGTCTTGTAAAAGATCCTTAGGGAAGATACCACAACGTTGTGACCTTGTTTAAAGTCTCCTGTGATAACCCTGGTAAGTGCAGTTGAGATTCCAGGTAAAAAAGAAGCAAATAAATCCCCCAGCTGCTTTTGCTCATGCTCATCCAAGGACCTTGGATGGTCTTGACAATCACACTGCAAGAGTAGAATCTGCAAACATTTTAAGGCAGCGATTTTAATTTGCTTTGATTTCTCCTGTTCTGCTAGGCCTAACAGTAAAGATACAGCAAATCCTAAACGAGGCAGGATGGAGGGCTCATAAAACGTCAGAATGATGTCCCCATAAGCCGAGTGCATTAACGTACTGAGTCCTTGGATCACAGCCAATTTCAACTCCTCTGACACAGCTGCGAGTTTTTGGGAATTGGGTGAATACAGACAAGCAGAGAGTTCCGAAAAGAGTTCCTGGAGAAGTTCCCGTTCCTTCACACATGTTGAGGAGAGGACGAATGTGAGGCACTCCACCACACTCTGGATCAAGCGTTCTCTTTTGGGGCCTGGGGTCTTCAGGGTGAATCGCAGAGGGAAGAGGATGTACTGCTGAAGTTCCTGAAGGGCAGCGTCACTCACGGCTCGTAACTGTGCCTGCAGATACTCCACATTCTCCACGGTCTGCGTCTTCGTGAGCTGAACACAGACTGGACGCAAAACACCAAAGGCCTCTTCAGGAGTATCAAAAACTGCCATTGTGCACGAGCCTTCCTCTCACCAAGGAAACATCCTGCAGGCTGAAGGAAGGAAACTTTTCAGTAAAGAAGGTCAAACTTGAAGCAAATACAAAGTGAACCTGCTGACAGTCACTGTGCAAGGTACCAAGGTGAGCAATGGAACTGAAAAGTCTAGTGGGAAAGACAGGGGTAGAGTTACAATACAGTCTGTTAAGGGTTAGTTAGGATAGGCCTGTGCTTACAGTCTAGGTGAGTGTGGAAGAGCTACTAAGTAATAACCCTGAGAAAGCCAGGATGGGTTTCAAAGGGAGAAGATACTTCAGCTGAGACTTGAGGAAGGAATGAAGAATCTGGGCTATTTGAAGGAGTTTGGATTTTCACATGTGGAAGTGATTGGGAGCCACTGAAGTTTTTTCCTTTTTTTAAATTGAGGTATAACTCATATAGAATAAAATGTATTAGTTTTAATGTTCAGCTCAGTGAATTTTTAATGTATGTATAGACCCAAGTAACCACTACTCAAATCAAGATACAGAATATTTTCAGGATTTTAGAAGGCTCCCACATGTCCTCTCACAATCAATTTCTATTTCTCCTGCCCACTGGTAACCACTATTCTGACTTTTATCAGTTCAGATTAGTTTTGCCTTTCTTGCCATTACAGGGTTTTAAGCAGGGGTTGCTATGATTAGCTTTATGCATTGTAAAGATCTCCTGGCAGCCAGTAATATGGGAGGTTAGATTAGAGCTGGGTGAGACTGAGAGCAAAGAAAAATGAAAGGAGTGCCGAGAGAAATGGAAAAACCAGGAGCGCACACTGTCATAGAAATCATGGGAGAAGAGTTTCAAGCAGAATGGAAAGATAGACGGCAGGCAGGCAGGTAGTGAAAGGAGATAGGTTTATAGGTAAGCAAAGGAGCTGGGCAACTTAACACCTGAGAATCTCTTTTTTTCCTCTGTGAGGAGAAAAGCAAAGTCATGGGCCAACACTGAACCAGAAGGCGAGTAAACACGGGCTTCAGAAGAGTAATAGAAGTCTCAAATAGTCCCTTTGGGGAAGCAGAGCACTCTGGGAAGACATAAAAGTGTGGCCCAAGGGTACTGAGGAATGAGCTGATGCTGGAGATCATAAATGTGTACAACTGTAAATGTTGGCATTGCAAGGAGACTTAGAGATCACCTAATCTGGTGGTGGTTTTCTCCTTTCTCCTTTCTCCTTTTTTTTTTTTTTTTTTTTGGCTCTACCTGTTGGGATTTCTGAAAAGACAGATGACAAGAAAGTGTCCCTAATGCTTCCCTCTGCCCCCAATCCAGTGAGCTCTCCTGAACCAGGTGACTGCAGGGCTAGCAGACAAGTGGTACCTGGTGGGTGTGACAAGACCTGCTCAACCTAGAGAAACAGCTGGTGCCAGACTTTTCCCTGGGTCAGGAAAGGCTCCAGGGCAACAATTGGGACTCTGATACTCTGGAGAGAGTTTGGCCCATTGACCTCCATGGACCCCTTGAAGAAGACGATTGCTGGTCTGCCTGAGGGTTTTTGGGCAGAAGCCAGAGAAGAGATGAAGTGCAAGTCTTCTCTAGCCCAGGTTAGGAAAACACTAGGTATGGTTGTTGAATACTGACTTCCAGGAGCTCCGGCCCAGACACTGATGACCCAGAGGCTACAGCCAGCCCTGCCTGAGACTGGGTAGCTGGATCAAAGAGTAGAAAAGGAAAATAACTGCTTAATGGGACCTGGCAGCTAGGGGTAGGAAAAGCAAACAGAGCACTCCTTGAGTTGGTAAATCTTAGGTTAACAGAAGCCTTAAAGGAGACAGACAAGAATTCAAATAACAATAAAAAAACCAATTATGGAAATTAAGTTACAACACAGAGGCTATTTCTTAGAACTAAAAACATGATTTTCAACACCAAATAAGCTCAATTGATAAAACAAACAAAAAAAGAGATGGTTAATTGCTGAGACCCAATTAGTGGCCTGGGAGATCAAGTAAAGCTATCTTAAAACTCTGAGCAGGATCATAAAGAAATGGGAATTCTGAGACTTGGAGGACAGATCTAGGAGAACCAACATGTAAGTAACTGGGAATTCTGGAACGAGCCAAAGGAACAGATGGAGAAGCTAAAACAAATAATAGTAAAACATTTCCCCTAGCTGCAGAAAGATTTATCTGGGGACTGAAAAGATTTAAGGATACATACCTAGTCACAGTCTAGCAAAATTCCTGAACTCTATGATAATGAGAAAAATCGTACACACTTTCAGGAACAAACAACAAATAATTTATAAAAGGAAAAGAAACTGGCACTGGACTTCTCATTTGCAACAATGGATGCTAGGAGAACAGTGGAATAGCATCTACTGATTGCAACTAAAGGACTGTGGTCTCCAAATCCTATTCACAGCTAAGATACTCACGTCAGGGTGAAAGAACAACAGGCAAAGATTCAGGGAAGGTATCACCCATATACCCTACCAGAGGAAGAGACCTGAGAAAGAACTCTGTTCAAACAATAAACAAATCAAGAACAGAGACCTAAGCAGGGAAAGATGGATTAAAAAGAAAACACTGGTGAGTAATGTTTTTCTTTTAGCTGTGGAAAACTTTCTTCAAAAAAAAATTTAAGTGGAAACCCAATATATAAAACAGCTAAAGTCAGAGCACCTCTGTTTAAAGCTAGGGTGTGGTCATGCTGCATCTCTCTTACCCACCTTATGAGTTTCAAGAAGATAATTTGGGGGCCCCCAGGGTGGTGAGCTCTCAAAGTATGTTCTTGGATTATACAGTAAAACTTGTAATAGAGCTAATGAAGTGGGCACACAGTGTATGTCCAAAACTAAATTCACTGGCTCTTCCTACTGAATGTTCTTTGTTATTTATGGCATCGCTGTCCACCCAGTCCTCATACAAACCAGAAAACTTGGAATCTGATTTCTTTCACCTCTCTCTTCAGCCCATCATTCCCTGTTTCATCAATTCTGCCCCTTCAACATCTTTCAAATCTGTTGATCATCATCATCTCTTGAATGCTAGGCTGACTGTAACAGTTTCCTCCCTGTACCCTCGGCTTCAAAGCGTGCCCTTCTTGAATCCACATTTGATACTGACACTTAAGTAATCTTTCAAAAACAAAAATATAGTCAGTCCTTTCCATGCTTAAAATCCATCAATTGCTGTCCATAGCCTGCCTAAAGGGTAAACACCTTTTTTTGCCTTGCCATTTAAGACTTTTCACCATCAGCCCCCTGCCTATTTCTTCAGCATCTCTCACTGCTCCATTCTTTGAACTCTAAACTGCAACCATATAAAATTACAGTTTTCGAATTACAATGCAATTTTCCAAACAGGTGCTGCTATTTCACATTCACCTCATTTGTCCTACCACTTTTCACATCTCTATTACAGTATTTAGCTCACTGTATTATTTGTGTATATGTTTGTCTTACCTACTTTAGACCAGGAGCTTCTTTGAGGGCAGGGACAATTCTATACCCAGATCATGGAAGAACATCTGGCACATGGCAAGCACTCAAAACCATTTGTACAAATTCTCTTTCAAGTAGGATGTAGTAGGTGGGGCAGGCCAATAATCCTGCTGACAAATAGAAAAAGCCAAATGAATCACAAAACTCATTTCTTAAAGCATCAAATAGTTGTGGAAGTAACAAGGACGAGATGGACTACTATTCTAGAGAGGGGAGAATATTTAGAGATGAGCCAACAACCAATAGCTATTCTGCTGGGGTTTTTGGTTTTCTTTTTTGCCCTTGGTACATTTTCTGCTCCTGGACACGAGCTCAGGGTTAGGGTGTTGCCCAGGCTAAGGGCTGCCACTGGGGAATGAGAAACCACAATGCTTTTAGTGGTCATGTGGGGCTGGCGAGACAAACCGCAGTCTTGGGCGACCTGAAAATACATGGCTCTGGAAAAAGGGTGCTGCTGGAGTGCAAAGAGATCAGCAGGGATTTTGGAGTTCTTCAAAGATGAGGTAATAAAACTGGAGATTTGAGGTGCCTTAAACACTTGACTGGTCTCCTATTAAAGATATTTACCAAAGTTTGAAGCTATGTGAAGTGGTAGCTCAGAGCTAGAATGAAAACCTCTGAAGGGCAGAACTGAATCTCTCACAGTCTCTCAAGGTTAAGAAGACAAACATGTTAGGCTCTCAACTGAATGTCCTGGAGGACCACACCCTAACAAGGGTGAACCAGAGTAAGACTGAGCCTTACCAGGACTACAACTCAGCTCAATCCCTGACTGAATTGAACTGTTCAGCTCCCGCTCCATCTACCTGATAGAGGAAAGGCAGGACACTCTTTGGTGGAAGAAAATATTATATGGAACAACTATGATTCTTTTATTTAATGTCTGGTAAATAACAAAATGTTTTCTAGACATAGGAAGAAACAAAACCCATATAACTGACAATCAAGAGGAAAAACAGACAACAGAAGCAGACCCACAGATGACCCACATATAGGAATTAGCAGACAATGACTATAAAATAGCCAAGATTAATACAGTCAGGAAATGGAAGACAAGATGGATGAAGTACATGAAAGGATGAAGAATTTCATCACAGGAGTAAACCACAGTGTATACACAATAACCAAATGGAATTCAAGAGCTGAAAATTTCAGCATCTATAATGAAGAACTCAATGGAAGGTATTAATAGCAAATTGGACTTAACAGAAGACAAGATTAGTGAACTGGAAGATAGGGCAATACAAGACACTCAAACTCAAGCAAGCAAAGAAAATAGGACGGTAAACACAGACAAGAGCATAAGAGATGTGGAATATACTGAAACGTCTAACGTGAATAAATAAGTCCTAGAAGGTCAGGAGAGAGAGAAAATAGGGCAGAAGCAATAGTCAGACAATGACTGAGAATTATCCAAAAGAAATAAAAGACGTCAACACATAGATTCAAGAAATCAACAAACCCCAAGCATGACAAATACAGGCATACCTCATTTTATCCATTTTGCTTTACTGCCCTTTGCAAATATAGCATTTTTTACAAATTGAAGATTGTAGCAACCCTGCATCTAGCAAGTCTATTGGGGACAGTTTTCCAACAGCATCTGTTCATTTTGTGTCTCTAGGTCTCATTTTAATGAAGGTATATACACTTTTTTAGAAATAAGAATATTGCACATTTAAAAGACAATAGTATAGTGTAAACATAACTTTCATGTGTGCCGGGAAACAAAAAAAACTCACGATTTGCTTTATTGCAAGATTTGCTTTATTGTGGTGGTCTGGAACTGAACCCACAGTATCTCTGAGGTATGCCTCTACAAAGAAAAGCACACATAGACACATCATAGCATAACTGCTGAAAACCACAATAAAAGAGAAAAATCTTAAAAACAGGAGAGCAATAAGACTGGCAGCTCACTTCTCAACAGAAATGACGAAATCCAGAAAACACCAGAATGATATCTTTTAAGTGCTAAAAGAAAGTAACTACCAACCTTGAGTTTTATATGCAACAAAAATATATTTTAAAAATGAAGGCAAAATAAAGATGTTTTGAAACAAACAAAAACAGAGAATTTGTTGCTATCAGGCCTACACTAAAAAAAAAACTAAAGGGAAAAAACAAACCCAGACAAAAGCATAGAAATGTAGGAAAGAATGAAATACACTGGAATAGATCAATATAAAAAATATTAACTATACAAAACAATAATTGTTATGCCCTTTGTAGTCGAACTACATATAAAACGAAAATGTAAGACCACAATAATGCACAAAAGGCAAGGATGGAGGTAAAAGGAATTAAGATGCTACAGTATCAAAAGGTGGTAGAATAATTTGTATTATATTGTAACATGTCAAGATGCCTGTTGAGGGGTGTTTTGGGTCACAAGAATTGTTTAAAAATGGAGAGTGGCAATGACTGTACAACTAAGTGAAAATAATGTGAGATGCTGATTGTTTATCTTGGACAGAACACATGCTATGTGAAATTAGGAACCCCCTACTTAATAAGTCAAGCCCTCAATCTTGAGTCTTGCTCTTGTGAAACTTAACAGCTGTAAAGGGGAGGCTAAGCCCACCTATAATTATGCCTAAGAATAACCTCCAGAGTGGAGGGGCAAGATGGCGGCATAGAGAAGAGTGGAAGCTAAGTAGCCCCCCTGGAACAACTACAAAAAACCAGAAACAACTAGTAAATAATCCAGAATAACTGCAGGGCGACAAACGAGGCCATCCACTCATCATACACCAACCTGAATTGGGAGGAATGCCCGAGAACACAGCATAAAATCTGTAAGTAAAACCTGCGGAACCAAGTCGTGGGACCCCCTCCCCCATAGCCCGAGCTGCAAAGCCTCGTGGTGCCAGAGAGAAGCTCTCTCCCAGCAAGCAAATATAGCTCAGCTGAGCTCCAACTGGGGTTTTAAGTAGCGAGTGTGAACTGCTCACTACAGGTATGCATCCCCAAAAAACAGACAGAGGCTTTGGGTGACGACAGACCTGGGAGAGCCAGAGGGTCGCCTTGGACTGGGTCTGAAGGGGACTATCTGTTTCTTTTTTGGCTCAGTGGAGAAAGCCCCAGTCATTTTCCGTTTTCAGGGCTGTGAAGTGGAGAAGGGTGGAGACAGCACAAGCAGAGAGAGAGACCATTGAAATGCTAATGACCTCCACCTGGGAGCTCTGTCTTCTCTAGGAGGAAAGGGGTGGGGCCCTTTCCATTCAGAACCAGACCCCAGAGCCTGGGGGAACACGGCCATACCGCCTCACACCAGTCAAGAATTATAGGCTAACAGGCGTCACCTGCTGGGCAGAAAAGCACAGTGACCCGAGGCATCAAAGGGTGGAGCAATTTTCTAAGACACATCCACAGGGAAACCAGATACTGAATATTTCTTCCCTTTGGGACCTGAGCCTGTTCTGGTCTGCGAAAACCTGATTTGGATAACCAAGGAAACCATGCCTAGACAACAGAAAATTACAACCTACACTAAGAAAAACAAAGTTATGGCCCAGTCAAAGGAACAAACGTACCCTTCAACTGAGATACAGGAATTTAAACAACTAATGCTAAATCAAATCAAAAAGTTTAGAGAAGATATTGCAAAAGAGATAGAGGCTGTAAAGGAAGCACTGGGCATGTATATGGCAGAAATCAAAAGTTCAAAAAAACAACTAGTAGAATCTATGGAAATGAAAGGCACAACACAAGAGATGAAAGACACAATGGAAACATACAACAGCAGATCTCAAGAGGCAGAAGAAGACACTCAGGAACTGGAGAACAAAACACCTGAAAGCCTACATGCAAAGGAGCAGATGGAGAAAAGAATGAAAAAATATGAGCAACGTCTCCGGGAACTCAAAGATGAAACAAAGTACAATAATGTACATATCATTGGTGTCCCAGAAGGAGAAGAGAAGGGAAAGGGGGCAGAAGCAATAATAGAGGAAATAATTAATGAAAATTTCCCATCTCTTATGAAAGACATAAAATTACAGATCCAAGAAGCGCAGTGTACTCCAAACAGAAGAGATATGAATAGGCCTACGCCAAGACACTTAATAATCAGATTATCAAATGTCAAAGACAAAGAGAGAATCCTGAAAGCAGCAAGAGAAAAGCGATCCATTACATAGAAAGGAAGCTTAAAAGACTATGTGCGGATCTCTCAACAGAAACCATGGAGGCAAGAAGGAAGTGGTGTGATATATTCAAGATACTGAAAGAGAAAAACCACCAACCAAGAATCCTGTATCCAGCAAAGCTGTCCTTCGAATATGAGGGAGAGCTCAAAATATTTTCTGACAAACAGACAATGAGAGACTTTGTGAACAAGACACCTGCCCTACAGGAAATACTAAAGGGAGCACTACAGGGTGATAGAAGACAGGAGTGCGTGGTTTGGAACACAATTTGGGGAGATGGTAGCACAACAATGTAAGTCCACTGAACAAAGGTAACTATGAATACGGTTGAGAGAGGAAGGTGGGGAGCATGTGAGACACCACAAGAAAGGAGGAAAGATAAAGACTGGGACTGTGTAACTTGGTGAAATCTGGAGTATTCAACAATTGTGATAAAATGTACAAATATGTTCTTTTACGAGGGAGAACAAGCAAATGTCTATCTTGCAAGGTGTTAAAAATGGGGAGGCACTGGGGGAGGGATGCAATCAGCATAAACTAGAGACTGTAACTAATAGAATCATTGTATTATGCTTCCTTTAATGTAACAAAGGTGATATACCAAGGTGAATGCAGATAAGAGGGGGGGATAGGGGAGGCATGTTAGACACTTGACATTGGTGGTATTGTCTGATTCTTTATTCTACTTTGATTTAAGGTTATTTTTCCTTTTGCTGCTTCCTAGCTGTGTTTTTTTTTTCCCTCTTTCTTTTGCCTCTCTACCTTCTTTGACTCTCCCTCCTGCCTTGTGGAAGAAATGTAGATGCTCTTATATAGATAATGGTGAAGGTGGTGAACACATAAATGTATGACCATGCAGAAAACCATCGATTATTTACCTGGGATGGAATGTATGGTGAGTGAACAAAACCATATTAAAAAAAATGGGTTGATGACAAAACCTCGAGGGCAATATACTGAGTGAAATAAGCCAGACACATTAGGACAATTATTGCAGGATCTCACTGATAGGAACTAATTATAATATGTAAACTCATAGACATGAAATATAAGGTACCAAGATATAGGACGAGGCTTAAGAATGGGGAGTGGTTGCTTAGTATGAGCAGAATGTTCAATTAGGATGAACTTAAATGTTTGGAGATGAACAGGGGTGTTGGTAGCAAGATGTGAGAATAACTAACAGCGCCGAATGGTGTGTGAATGAGGTGGAAAGGGGAAGCTCAGAGTCATATATGTTACCAGAAGGAAAGCTGGAGGTCAAAAGATGGGAATGTATAAAACTGAATCCTATGGCAGGCAATGTCCATGATCAACTGTACAAATACTAGAAATCACTTCCATGAACCAGAACAAATGTATGACAATACAATTAGAAGTTAATAATAGAGGGGCATATAGGGAAGAACTATATACCTATTACAAACTATATACTACAGTTAGTAGTATTTCAACATTTTTTCATAAACAGTAACAAATGTACTATATCAATACTACGAGTCAACAATTGAGGGGGGTTGGTTAGGGATAGGGGAGGATTAGAGTTTCCTTTTCTTTTCTTTTTTTTTTTTTTTTTTTCATCTTTCACTTTATTTCTTGTCTGGAGTAATGAAAAGTTTCTAAAAATTGAACAAAAATTAAGTGTGATGGATGCACAGCTGTATGTACCCAGGGGCAAGTGATTGTACACTTTGGATCTTTGGATAATTGTATGGTATCTGAACAATCTCAATAAAAATGACAAAAAAAAAAAAAAAAAAAAAAAGAATAACCTCCAGAGAACCTCTTTTGTTGCTTAGATGTGGCCTTTCTCTCTCTAAGCCCAACTCTACAAATAAATTCATCACCCTCCACCCTGATGTGGGACACAGATCCCAAGAATGAGCCTGACCCTGGCATCAAGGGATTGAGAATGCCTTTTTGACCAAAACGGGGAAAAGAAAGGCAACAAAATAAGGTTTCAGTGGCTAAGAGATTTCAAATAGAGTTGAAAGGCTGTCCTGGAGGTTACTCTTATGCAAGTTTCAGCTGGATATCCCAAATGGCCACAATATGACAAGCCCAAATCAACAGTAGTCCCCAAAACCCTAAAGAATATCCCGGTCCCTATCTGAGACTCCATAAAAGTTTCACTCACAAGTTTATTTTTCAGAAACTGAAATCCTCCAGAGTGTTCCTATGCCAGATAAGTCCCAAAACTCAGAGGCAACAGCATCTTCAAGAACAACAATCAGATGCGTCCCCTTTTCCCCATAATTTCGACACCCGTTTTCAACATGAACAAGCCTAGACACCCCTGAAGATTGGGAAAGTGATTAAATGAGAGGAAGGGGTAGCAACAGACAAGATAGAATTTAACAAAGGATTACAAACACTGAATCTTTTTATAATTCTTTTTCGCTTAGTTGCTAGGGTATTAGAATAGCCAGAAGGAAAGAACTGAAATGGTGGAATTGTAACCCATAACATTCTTTGAAATTTTTTCTATAGCTACTTGTTAAATTGTACTATGAAAGTTATCACCTTTCTATATATATATATATATATATATATATGTTATATTTCACAATAAGGAAATAAACTATGGTACTGTAACCCGTAACATTCTTTGAAATTTGCTAACTACTTGCTAATTGCACTTTGAAAGTTATCACTTTTATGTATATATGTTATATTCCACAATAAAGAAAATGGAAAAAAAAAAAAAAAGAATGCCTGTTGAAAATCTATAGGGAAAGCTCTAAAAGAATTATAAAAGAATATATACCTAACTAGTTAGTAAACCAGTACAAATGGGATAAATATTCTTGATTAACCCAAAAGATGGTAAAACAGGAGAAAAAATAAGCAAAGCAATCAGGTCAAAAAGAAAACAAATAATAAGCTGGCAGACAGAAGTGTTACTATAACTGTGAAGCCCCACTATAACTACTGACATTTGGACTGGGTAATTATATGTTGTGGGAGCCGTCCTATGCATTGTAGTATATTTTGCAGCATCCCTACCCTCTACCTGCTAGACACCAGTAGCACTCCCCCAGCTGTGACAATCAAAAATGTCTCCAAATATTGCCAAATGTCCCGTAGGGGTGGGGGGAGGGGACAAAACTTCCCTTGAATGAGAACCACTGGTATAGATTCAACATAATCCCAATCAGAATCCCAGCAGGACTTTTGTGGAAATCAACAAACTGATTCTAAAATTTATATGGGAATGCAAAGGATCTAAACAGCCAAAACAATTTTGAAGAAAAATGAAATTGGAGAACTTAAACTATTGGACATCAAGATTTACTGTGCAACAATTAAAGATAGTATAAATTGACATAAAGACAAACAAATTAACAGAACAGAATGTAGTCCACACATAGAACAGAGAATCCAGAAACAGACCCACACATCTGATAAAGGTGACACTGCAATGAAATAAAGGTAAGGATGGTCTTTTCAATTAAAGGTGCTAAGTCACTTGGTTATTCATATGAAAAAAAAATACATATCTTGATTCCATCTCACACCAAAAATCAATTCCAGATGAGCTGCAGATTTAAATGTGAAATGTAAAACAATAAAGCTTTCCAGAAACCACTCAATACACACCCACAGTAGGTGGATAAATAAATTGTGGGAAAATCCCTCAGTGGAAGAATTTACAGATGAAGATTTACCACAATCAAAGATATTCAAAAGAATGGGCTACAGGCTCAAAAACATATTAACCAGCTTTCTGTAAGGAAGACAGTATAACACATTGCTACTTTGACATGACTATAAAAAGCAATCATATAGCTTTATGGGATGGCCATGAAATCACATTTGTGTGACAACACGTCAATTACAGAAGGAATTGTTTATAGAGATTTAGAGCCTTAAAAGTCCTAGATTCTACTCCTATAAAATGCAACTCTGATTACTTAAAGTAGCACTGCAAAGGTTGATGTTTATACAACTGACAGCAACAGGGGAATTCTGAACCAGAAAGTGATACTGGGATGAAGCATTCAGAACAAGCTGCTAGCCTGGGTGAGTAGAGAAAACCACTCTGAGTTCAACTGTGGCAGATAGTGACCGAATAAACATGAGTAAACATAAGCATGAGTAAACAGTTCTTGACTGCTGATGGCCATCTAAACCTTTCCTGGTTCAGTGTACTCCCACTGTGGACTGGAGAGGTGGGGGAAGAGATCTGAAATTGGAGAGCATGAGTGAGCTCAGCCACCCTGGCAATACCTCTCCCCACCCCCAATCTCACTCTGCTCCTCACAGGGATGAGCTATTTAAGATCCCTGGTCCATGACTCATAGATAGTAAAGACAAACGGGACAATCTATACATGATAAGGTGTGTTACACTTTATAAACACTTAAAGCATAAGATGGTAGATCACAAGGTACTTAGTGTATCACACAATAAAGAAGTGAGAAAGGGAAAAAGGTGCATAAAGAATCTGAAAAAGAATGAACACCAACAGGGAAGCACTCATGGAAGGAGAAGGATGTGTGTTGGGGAGAGGGAACTACACATTTGGGGCTGAGTGGGAAGGCTACTCAAGGTAAAGACTGGTCATAAGCAAAGGCCAGAAGGAAGAAAAGTCATAGCACCTGTTACAGGCAGAGACAAGACAGATGACATCACGGCAAGTGAGCTAGCTGTTCTGACCAGGCCTTACACAGGGGTGATATTCTGATGAGACCACTTGCTCGGAGCCTTTGCACTTGTTGTTCTCCCACATATGCTCATGGCTAGTTCCACCACCTCTTTCAGGCCTTTGCTCAAACATGAATTCTCAGTGAAGCCTTCTCTGATCACTCCTATTTAAAACGGTAACCCATCCTCACTCCTCCCCACCCTGGCACTCCCTATTACTTTTCCCTGACTTTTTTTTTTTCTTTAATGATTAATTTTTTATTCAAAAAACAAACTCCAGAGGACAGAGGGAGAGGCCTGCTCCTGTGGAGGCAATAACAAGCCAGACCAAGACCCATTAAGCCAACGAAGGCCTGAAAGTCTCCAGATAGGGGAATGGGAAATGTGGGTAAGTTAGGGGAATGGAGGGGAGGGAAATGGATGCTATTGGCTGGCTCAAGGTACAGGAAAAGAAGTAAAAAGAAGAAAACAATGGAGGAGAAAAAGAAGTATTAAACTTCTTACAAACCTCTCAGCAGGTCAAGGGGAAAAGGGCAGTAAGAAGCCTCCGGATTTCTTTCAAGGGACACCTACTGTGCTAATTGGTCCAGAGGGCAAAATGGATGCAAGTGCCAGACACCAGGACCACCAGGCTGATGGGGTTCCCAGCCTCAGGACAGCAGACCTTCCAACAAGACCCCGGGAAGCATACTGGAGAGGTTGCAACTGTGGGGGCTCAAAGATTGGCAGCAGGGCCTGCTCTGGGGAGATACTTAAAGGGCAAGTGACCTCTGATTGTGCCCAAGTAAGAGAAAAGGAGAGAGAAGCAAGACATGTCATGGGCTTAAGAACTTTCCTAGGGGCTCATGTTTATTGGATTTGGCCCACAATCTTGCTCATGGGCAAGCAAGCAGCGCTGTCCTGTGGGTAGGAAAACTAGCATCCTACTCCTCTCTCAGCAGTCTGGGTCAATTCACCATCCCAAACTCCTCCCACCCCCACCAGTAGTCCAAAGAAGGTAAAATGGCCTGGGGACCCAGTGTGCTGCTCTCTCAACAGTCTGCTGAGTCTCAGAGTTGGAGGGTGGGGAGGATGTCAAGTTCTGCCTGTTTAGTTCCACAAGCAAAAAACAGGCAGGTAGTGGGGAGCAAAGATGCTGGCAGCCCTGCATCTTGCTACGTCTTTATAGCCGTGTCTCTGGATTTGTAGGCCACTCCTTGACTCTTTAGCTCTCGTACAATTCCTTGGGGCAGGCAACCCGTGACTGACACAGCATACACACCTGGCTTAAAGTTACTGACTCACTGCCACTTGGAGACTCAGCTGTCCTCTGGACTCATCATTACAATGATTCCATCAAAGGAAGAGCTGGTGCAGTCATATACCATCTCTGGGTTACCCTTCCTCTGTAGGTATGCATCACAATTGTCACAGCCATCATATTCAAACTGATCTATGGTCTTGACCAGCGAACACAGCAAACAAGCCCGCAGATGCCGCAGGTCCTTTGGCACCGTCTCCAAGGCCATCTTCTCTGAGAGGAAGAACAACAGAGAGAGTCCCACCTTTCCCTAACTTTTAAATTTTCCTCCATAACACTTAGTACCATCCATCAAACAGATAACTACCTATTTATTCATTTACTGTCTCCCTCAGTCAGACTACAAGCTATATGAAGGCAGGGATTTTTTAGTGGTTATATTGCTTTTGGCACAAAGCAGTATTCAATAAATACTCCATAATTCAATGATTCAGCCCAAGGTTTGATTCTCTCATTGACAAGCTTTCATATTAACTATGTTTGAACTGGATTCTGGATAAAAACTGTTACACACTTCTTCCCTTGGGATGGGTTATTCCTACAGAAAGTTGACTCACCTATTATGGGAGGATCTTGCTAGATTCAATCTCATGGAACAATCATAATTCTAGATTTTGGCTACACTCCCGCCCTCTTTTAGGTTATATTTCCACAACAGGGAGAGAAAAAGCCTGAGAACAGGAATCTGACAATCTGGGCTCTAGTCCTGGCTGGCTGTGGGACTTCCATGAAGTTTAGTTTCTTCAACATAAAATAAACTTGTCCTAAACTTCTGACTCTGAATAATCAACAGAAGGATAGGAAGACTGGATTTAGTTTTCAGAGAAAGGTGTTTAGACATAAGAATTGCCAGTACAAGTTCTAGAATAGAAGGAAGAGAATTAGTATTTGTTAGAAAAACCAACCATATGCCAGGCAATGTGCTAGGTATTTTATGTACATAAATTCCTCTTCTGCAGCCAAGTGCCCCAAGGCTCAAAGAGGTTAAATGACACCCAAGGTCACAGAGCAAGCAGGTGTCAGACATGGATGGGATTCATCTCAAGCCTGTCTGACTTCAAATGTTGTATGTACTCTTTCCACTAAATTAGAGGTTCCCAATATGACTATTTATCAAAATCAAGGAAGAACAATTTAAATAAAGATCCCCCCCTCCCCCGGCCAAGAGATCTACTGAATTAGAGTCCATATTTGTGGGGAGGTATGCTTGAGAATCTATGATTTTATCAGTTCCCAAGGTCAATCTTATGACCAGCCAGGTTTGGGAATCCTGTACTATATACACTCCACCTATATGCTCCTTTTCAAAAAACAGGAGTCATGTGATAAAAAAGGTACTTGTTCAATAATCCACCTGGCAGTAGTGTTCAGAGTGAGCTGGAGGACTACTGTCTTGGGTTAAATTATCAGTTTATTTGTCTCTTTCTCCAACCAAATTGGTATTTTTTACTGCTGCAGCTTTACTTGTCGTTTCCCAGCATCTGGAACAGTGTCAGCTAAATAGTTCCCACTCACTAAAAGTCTGTTTAATAAACAAGTAAAAGAAGCCGGATAAACATTAAACCTTCAGCATACCCTGAAGTTTGTTGCTTCTTACTCATCCTTCCTTCTCCTACGAAATGTTTCCGTTGCATATACTATGAGCCACACACCTGCTAAACTCTTGAAGAAGAGGAGAGATAAAAAGTTAACCAGAGGATCTAGCCCTAAAATGGGGAGGGCATTGAAATAAAGTAAGTACACATAATAGAATGTGGATGGGGGAAATCAAGGAGGCCTTCCATAATCTTTCCAATCTCGTGAGAATTAAGTTACTTGAGACTCACTTTGTACTTTGTTTATAGTTCTCCTCTATAGATCTTGTGTCTTGTATTATCTGTCCCCTTTACTAGACCAGAAATTTTTTTGGAGGAAGTATATTCTAGAACAGTGATTCTTAACCAAGGGTGCATATTAGAATACATGGCTAAGGCCCCCCAAAACAATATCCTGGCATTGGAAATTGGGATAAGCTCTCCAGGTGATTTAGCTATTTATGCATTTAAAAATAAGTAAAAAGCCCCCATGCTGATAAAGATGGCAGAGTGAGATGATTCCGGGCTCTGTCTCCCACAGGAGCTTTGAAAAACAAACAAGAACTGGCAGAAAAATCTTTCAGGGCCCCGGAAAACAAGTAAAGGACTGCAGTACCTGGCTGAATGCCAAATAAGAAAAACATCTCTTCAAGATGGTAGGATCTCTTGGCACCCTGGCCAGCACCACCCCTACCCCTTACCAGCTTGGCATGGAGCTAGCCCACACTCCCAATACGGATCCCTGGTCCCAGTTCCAGAAGTAGCAGAGTAACCCATGTACACACACTGGAAGCCTGTATGTCTGGCCCAATCTGTCCTGTGGCAGCCTGAAGGATCTGCCAGCTCAGAACTTGCCCTGCATGTAGAAGGCAGCTCAGAAAACTTGCCTAAGGAAGCTGTGGGAGAGCAGTCAAGTCATGCTGCCTGGGGCAAGAGATTGCTGGCTGTAGGACATACAGTGCAGTGCCTGGGACCCAGAGAAACGGGGGCTTCAGAATTGTGTAAATGGGGGAATTCCTAGGGCCATACACGCATTCCAAAGACAAGATGCATGAGCAGAAAGGATGAGGGAGGCCCCTACACTTTGGTCTGAAGCTATTCTCATACAACCCATTGTATGGATAAGCCATGAAGGAGATCACTTGCACAGATCAATCTGCAAAGACTGGGAAAGATGTTTTTTTGTTTTTTGTTTTTTTTTTTCCTTCTTTTTCTTTCTTTCTTTTTTTTTTTTTTTGATAGCTCTTAGCATTCAAGGAAAACTCAGTCTTAGCACTAACTGGATACAATCATAAGGAACAGATGCCACACAGAGTCTACATTTCAGCAATAACACATTAAATTATCAAAATGTTCAGATTTTAACAAAAGATTACAAAACTTACAAAGAAACAAGAAGCAATGGCCCAGGCAAAGGAGAAGATTAAAGCCTCAGAAACCATCAATGAGGAGGACTAGACCTGGGATATACCAGACAAGAGACTTTCAAAAAATGGTTCCAAATATGCTCAAAGAGCTAAAGGAAAATATGGACAAGGGAAATCAGGAAAACGATAGATGAACATAAGTAGAATGTCAACAGAGAGATGAAACTATGAAAAGGAATCAAATAGAGCTGAAGACCAAAGTAACAGAAATTAAAAATTCTCTAGAGGGGTTCAATAGCAGATTAGAGCTGGCAGAAAAAAAAATCAGTGAATTTGAAGATTAGATAACTGAAATCATTCAGTCTAGGGATCAGAAAGAATGAAGACAATTGAACAGAGCCTAGGAGACCTGTGTGACATCATCAGGCATACCAATAATACACACTGAGGGAGTCCCAGAAGGAGAAACAAGAGAGAAAAGGGCAGAGAAAACATTCAAATAAATAATGGCTGAAAACTTCCCAAATTGAATGAGAATCATGGATATGCACATCCCAGATGCTCAGTGAACTCCAAAGAGCAAAAACCCAAATAGACCCACCCTGCAGCATATTATAATCAGACTGTCAAAGGCCAATGATAAAGAGAGAATTCTGAAAGCCACAACAGAGAAGCAACATGTCATGTACAAAGGAGCCTCAATGGGATCAAATGCCCATTTTTTTATCAGACTCCATGGATGCAAGTACACAGTGGAATGATATATTTAAAGTACTGAAAGCCAAAAATTGCCACCCCAAAATTCTATATCCAGCAAAACTGTCTTTCAAAAATGAGGGAGATTTTAAGACATTCCCAGATAAACAAAATTGGAGGGAATTCTTCACAGCTAGACCAGCCTTACAAGAGATGCTAAACAGAGTTTTGCACATTGAAAGGAAAGGATAATAGACCATAGATTGAAGCTGCACAAAGAAATAAAGAAATCTCCAGTGAGGGTAACAATATGGGTAAATATAAATGCCAATACTATTTTATTTCTGGTTTGTAACTCCACTTTTTACTTCCTTCAGGATCTAAAAAGTAATGCGTAAAAGGTAATTATAAATCAGTGGTTTGGGACTCATAATTTATAAACATGTAATTTATAACAAGAACTACATAAAGGTTCAGGGAAGGAGAAGTTTAGGAACATAGTTTGGGTATACTAGTGAAGTTAAGGTGCTATCACAGCAAATGAGATTGTTATAGATTGAGGATGTTAAATTTAAGCCCCATGGTAACTACAAAGAAAATACCAGAGAATTTGCATGCTCACAGAAACAGTAAGTACAGGTTGCCAGGAGCAGGGGATGGGGAAATGGAGAGTTACTGCATAATGGGTATAGGGTTTCTGTTTGGAGAGATGAGAAAATTTTAGTAATGGAAGGTGGTGGGGGTATTGCAGTACTGTGAATTTGATTAATCCTATTGAATGGTATGCTTGGGAGTACTTGAGATGTTCTATTAATTAAAAAAGAAGAAAGGAAGAAAGAGCAATGAAAAAGACAATGGCAATTAAATACAATACATGATTTGGATGGGATCTAGCAAGGGAAGAGAGAGAAAATGCTCAAAGGGACATTATTGGGACATATAAAAAATCGGAATATAGTTATATGCTTTCTATATATGTTAAATTGCTTGAACTTGATAACTGTATTTAAGGTGATTATTTAAGTGAATATACTTGTTCTTAGGAAATGTACATGGTGGTATTAAGTGTTCAAGGAGCCTGATGTATATAACCTACATTCAAGTGTTCAGAAAAATGGACTGATAGACAAACAGGTAAATAAACAGAAAGAATGATATGGCAAATGTGACCATCCCCTGTTCCTCCCTTTAAGTATAACCAAAAACCCTGAACATTACATATAAAACAAACAATAAGAAGACTCTACAAGGTGGAGAGAAGAATGTAGGCAGTAGGGATCCAAAGACCTGAGGTACAATGTGGTAGCAAGTTTGCTAAGTTTTCTTTGTCTCACATATCCCAGATTCCAAACTGAAGAAGCTTGCAACCCAGATTAAAAAGCCCCAACAAAAGCTTACTCTCTCTAGCATCAGGGAAAAGACGGCCTAGTTAGACAAAAACTTTTGGACAGTAAGAGCTCTACTCAAGCCAAATATCACAGAAAAAAACTGTGGCCCCATTCCAAACTGCACCAGCAAAGGTTGAGTGGAGAGCCTAGATTTCCACCCTCCCAAAGCTGTAATGAGGTGCTCCAACACCCCTGCCAGGGTGGTGCCAGAGAAGGCCAAGTAGAGAGCAGGGACTTTCACTCCCACCAGGAGGCAAGCCCCAGTTTCCACCACCACAGTGTTAGTGGAGACCACCTGGTCAGCCAGAACTTCTGCCTCTGTCCAGCAGTAACAAGGAACACCCTCCACTGAGTGTCAACAGAGGCCAAGTGGGCAACCTGGACTTGTATCTCCACCTGGTAGTAATGAGGTGTCACCCTCTCCTTCCCCTGCAGCAAGAGTGTCAGAGAAAGCCAGCTAAAACAGAAAACTTAAATAAGATCCAGAATCTCAGAACATAATACAAAAATGTCCAAGTTGCAATCAAAAACTACTTATCACACCAAGAATCAGGAAGATCTTAAACACAATGAAAAAGACAACCAATAGACATCAACACTGAGATCACAGATATGTCAGAATTATTAAAGCAGCTGTGATAAAAAATGTTTCAGAGCAGAACATGCTTGAAACAAATGAAAATATAGAAAAGCTCGGCAAAGAAACAAAGGATATAGGGGAGAACCAAAAGAAATTTTAGATCTGAAAAATATAGTAACTGAACTTAAAAGCTCAGGGGTGGGCTCAACAGCACAACGGAGGATATAATCTGAGCAGGAAGAAAGATTACTAAAAATTGCCCATTCTGAACAACAGAGAGAAAATACACTGGGAAAAAAAAAAAAGATCTTCAAGGATCCGTGGGACTATAACAGAAGCTCTAACAGTTCCGGAAGAAGAGGAGAAAGAGAGCTGTGCCACCAAAAAAATACTCATATTGGCTGAAAATTTCCCAAAATTGGCAAGAGATATAAACCTTTAGATTCAAGAAGCTGAATGAACCCCAAAGAAATGTACACCAAGACACATCATAACTAAATTTCTGAAAACTAAAGGCAAAGAAAAAATCTTGAAAGGAGCCAGAGAAAAATGACTCCTTACTGTTAAGTGGGAAAACAAATAGAATCACAATGGATTTCGCATAAGAAACCATAAAGGGCAGAAGGAAGTGGCAAAATACTTTTCAAAGGTGCTTAAAGCAAAAATAGAACTGTCAACCTAGACTCCTATATTCAGCAAAAATATCCATTAGGAATGAAAGAGAAATCAAGATATTACCAGATGAAGAAAACTAAGAGAACTTGTTGCCAACAGACCCACATTAAAGGAGTGACTAAAGGAAATTCTCTAAATAGAAAGGAAACAATAGAAGAAGGAATCTTGGAACATCTGGAAGGAAGAAAGAACATGGTAAGTAAAAATATGTGTAAATACAATAGGCTTTTCTCATCCTCTTGAGTTTTCTAAATTGTGTTTGACAGTCGAAGCAAAAGCTGTAACACTGTCTGATGTCATTCTAAATGGATGTAGGGAAAATATTTAAGACAATTACAAATGGCGGAGGGTAAAGGGACATAGGGAGAGGTTAAGTTTTTCATACTTCACTTAAACTGGTTAAGAGTAATTATTTACATATAATGTAATACTCAGAACAACAACTAAAAAAAGCTATACAAAAAGCTATACTGGAAAAACATTATAGATTGTCAAAATGAAATCCTGAAAAATGTTCAAGTAACCCACAGGAAGTCAGGAAAAAGAAAACAGAAAAATGAAAAGAGAGAACAAACAGAACGTAAAAAATAAAATGGCAAACTTAAGTCCTAACATATTAATAATTACATTAAACATAGTCTACACACACCAACTAAAAGACAGATTGGCAGGGTAGATGACCCAACAATACACTATCTATAAGAAACTCACTTCAAACATAATAATATAGGAAGGTTGAAAGTAAAAGGATGGAAAAAGATATATTATGCAAACATTACTTGAAGGAAAGCAGGAGTGGCTACAGTAATATCAGATAAAGTAGACTTTAGAGCAAAGAAAATTACCAAAGACAGAGAGGGACATTATACAATGATAAAAGGGTCAATCCACCAAAATCACATAATCTTAAATGTGTAGGCATCAAACAACAAAGCTGCAATATACGTGAGGCAGAAATTAATAGAACTGAAAGGAGAAATAGACAAATCCACAATTATAGTTGGACACTTCAAGACCTGTTTCCCAACAATTAATAGAACTAACCAGAAAATCAGCAAGGGCATAGAAGAACTCAACACAATACCACCACAAACCAACCATATCTAACTGACATTTATAGAACACTCCACTCTGCAACAGCAGAATACACATTCCTTTTAAGTTCCCATGGAACATATACCAAGATAGACATCCTGGGCCATAAAACAAACCACACATTTAAAAGAACTGAAATGATACAGAGTAAGTTCCCTGGCCATAATGGAATCACAGTACAATTCAATAACTGAAAGATAACAGGAAAATCTCCAAACACCTGGAAACTAAACAGCACACTTCTAAAGAATCCATGTCAAAGAGAAAGTCTCAAGTGAAATTAAAAAAAAAAAAAAAAAAAAAAACAATGAACAGAATGAAAATGAAAATACAACATTGACATTTATGGGGACACAGTTAAAGCACGGCTGAGGGGGAAATTTATAGTACTAAATGCATACATTAGAAAAGAGGGAGAGTCCCAAATCAATAATCCAAACTCTACCTTAAGAACCTAGAAAAAGAACAGCAAAATCAACTCAAAGCAAGCAGAAAGAAGGAAATAAAGATATGAGCAGAAATCGATGAATTGAAAACAGAAAGCATTAAAGAAAATCAATGAAACAAAGCAAGTTCTTTGAAAGAATAGTGACAAACTTCTAACAAGAAAGACAAAGAAAAAAGAGAGAAGATACCAATTACCAAGATCAGAAATGAAACAGAACTTGTAGCTATCAAAAGGATAGTAAAGGAATACTACAAATAACTCTATACACATAAATTTGATAACTTAAGACGAAATGGGTGAACTCCTTGAACACCACAAACTATCACAGCCCACACAATATGAAACAGATCATGTGAACAGCCCTATAACTATTAAGGAAACTGAATTCGTAATCTAAAAACTTCAAAAATAGAAATCTCCAGGCTCAGATGCTTTCACTGAAGAATTCTACCAGACATTTAAAGAATTAAAACCAATTCTACACAAACCCTTTCAGAAAATAGAAGAGGGGGAAACTTCCCAATTCATTTTACAAAGCTACTACTACCCTGATACCAAAACCAGACATAGACAACATGAAAATAAAAAAAATTACTGATGAATAGCCCTCATGAATATAGTCGCAAAAATCCTAAACAAAATATTAGGAAATGTAATTCCATATTATATATATAAAGAATTACACAACATGACAAAGTGGGGTTTATTCCAGGGATGCAAGACTGGCTCAAATTTTGAAAATTGATCAATGCAATGAATATGAATAGACTAACGAAGAAAAATCACATGATCACATCAGCCTCATCTTTCAGATCTCTAAATGTTGAAGTACAGGAGGATTCAGTCACTGGGCCTCTACTTTTTTTTTTTTTTTTTTTTTCATTTTTATTGAGATTGTTCAGATACCATACAATTATCCAAAGATCCAAAGTATACAATCACTTGCCCCTGGGTACCCTCACACAGCTGTGCATCCATCACCACACTTAATTTTTGTTCAATTTTTAGAAACTTTTCATTACTCCAGACAAGAAATAAAGCGAAAGATGAAAAAAGAAAAAAAGAAAAGGAAACTCTAAACCTCCCCATCCCTAACCAACCCCCCTCAATTGTTGACTCCTAGTATTGATACAGTACGTTTGTTACTGTTTATGAAAAAATGTTGAAATACTACTAACTGTAGTACATAGTTTGTAATAGGTATATAGTTCTTCCCTATATGCCCCTCTATTATTAACTTCTAATTGTATTGTCATACCTTTGTTCTGGTTCATGAAGTGATTTCTAGTATTTGTACAGTTGATCATGGACATTGCCCACCATAGGATTCAGTTTTATACATTTCCATCTTTTGACCTCCAACTTTCCTTCTGGTGACATATATGACTCTGAGCTTTCCCTTTCCACCTCAATCACACACCATTCGGCGCTGTTAGTTATTCTCACATCTTGCTACCAACACCCCTGTTCATTTCCAAACATTTAAGTTCATCCTAATTGAACATTCTGCTCATACTAAGCAAGAGCATCTACATTTCTTCCACAAGGCAGGAGGGAGAGTCAAAGAAGGTAGAGAGGCAAAAGAAAGAGGAAACAAACAAAAAAAAATGACAGCTAGGAAGCAGCAAAAGGAAAAATAACCTTAAATCAAAGTAGAATAAAGAATCAGACAATACCACCAATGTCAAGTGTCTAACATGCCTCCCCTATTCCCCCCTCTTATCTGCATTCACCTTGATATATCACCTTTGTTACATTAAAGGAAGCATAATACAATGATTCTATTAGTTACAGTCTCTAGAGTTTATGCTGATTGCATCCCTCCCCCAATGCCTCCCCATTTTTAACACCTTGCAAGGTTGACATTTGCTTGTTCTCCCTCGTAAAAGAACATATTTGTACATTTTATCACAACTGTTGAATACTCTAGATTTCACCAAGTTACACAGTCCCAGTCTTTATCTTTCCTCCTTTCTTGTGGTGTCTCACATGCTCCCCATCTTTCTCTCCCAACCGTATTCATAGTTACCTTTGTTCAGTGTACTTACATTGTTGTGCTACCATCTCCCCAAATTGTGTTCCAAACCACGCACTCCTGTCTTCTATCACCCTGTAGTGCTCCCTTTAGTATTTCCTGTAGGGCAGGTGTCTTGTTCACAAAATCTCTCATTGTCTGTTTGTCAGAAAATATTTTGAGCTCTCCCTCATATTCGAAGGACAGCTTTGCTGGATACAGGATTCTTGGTTGGTGGTTTTTCTCTTTCAGTATCTTAAATACATCACACCACTTCCTTCTTGCCTCCATGGTTTCTGCTGAGAGATCCGCACATAGTCTTATGAAGCTTCCTTTGTATGTAATGGATTGCTTTTCTCTTGCTGCTTTCAGGATTCTCTCTTTGTCTTTGACATTTGATAATCTGATTATTAAGTGTCTTGGCGTAGGCCTATTCATATCTCTTCTGTTTGGAGTACGCTGTGCTTCTTGGATCTGTAATTTTATGTCTTTCATAAGAGATGGGAAATTTTCATTGATTATTTCCTCTATTATTGCTTCTGCCCTCTTTCCCTTCTCTTCTCCTTCTGGGACACCAATGATACGTACATTATTGTACTTTGTTTCATCCTTGAGTTCCCGGAGACGTTGCTCATATTTTTTCATTCTTTTCTCCATCTGCTCCTTTGCATGTAGGCTTTCAGGTGTTTTGTTCTCCAGTTCCTGGGTGTTTTCTTCTGCCTCTTGAGATCTGCTGTTGTATGTTTCCACTGTGTCTTTCATCTCTTGTGTTGTGCCTTTCATTTCCATAGATTCTACTAGTTGTTTTTTTGAACTTTTGATTTCTGCCGTATACATGTCCAGTGCTTCCTTTACAGCCTCTATCTCTTTTGCGATATCTTCTCTAAACTTTTTGATTTGATTTAGCATTAGTTGTTTAAATTCCTGTATCTCAGTTGAAGTGTACGTTTGTTCCTTTGACTGGGCCATAACTTTGTTTTTCTTAGTGTAGGTTGTAATTTTCTGTTGTCTAGGCATGGTTTCCTTGGTTACCCAAATCAGGTTTTTGCAGACCAGAACAGGCTCAGGTCCCAAAGGGAAGAAATATTCAGTATCTGGTTTCCCTGAGGGTGTGTCTTAGAAAATTGCTCCACCCTTTGATGCCTCGGGTCACTGTGCTTTTCTGCCCAGCAGGTGACGCCTGTTAGCCTATAATTCTTGACTGGTGTGAGGCGGTATGGCTGTGTTCCCCCAGGCTCTGGGGTCTGGTTCTGAATGGAAAGGGCCCCACCCTTTCCTCCTAGAGCAGACAGACCCCCCCAGGTGGAGGTCATTAGCATTTCAATGGTCTCTCTCTCTCTGCTTGTGCTGTCTCCGCCCTTCCCCGAGTCACAGCCCTGGAAACTGAAAATGACTGGGGCTTCCTCCACTGAGCCAAAAAAGAAACAGATAGTCCCCTTCAGACCCAGTCAAGGCGACCCTCCGGCTCTCCCAGGTCAGTCGTCACCCAAAGCCTCTGTCTGTTTTTTGGGGCTGCGTACCTGTAGTGAGCAGTTCACGCTCGCTACTTAAAACCCCAGCTGGAGCTCAGCTGAGCCGTATTCGCTTGCTGGGAGAGAGCTTCTCTCTGGCACCATGCGGCTCCGCAGCTTGGGCTATGGGGGAGGGGGTCTCCCGACCTGATTCCGCAGGTTTTACTTACAGATTTTATGCTGTGTTCTCGGGCATTCCTCCCAATTCAGGTTGGTGTATGATGAGTGGATGGTCTCATTTGTCCCCCCGCAGTTATTCTGGATTATTTACTAGTTGTTTCTGGTTTTTTGTAGTTGTTCCAGGGGGACTACTTAGCTTCCACTCCTGTCTATGCCGCCATCTTGCCCGAGTCCCCTCTATAATATGGGGGGCCTCTACTTTTTTTACACGTAATGCCCCTTACGATTTACATCTAAATCGATTTATACCTGGAGCCCAGATCTCTCCCTTGAATGCCAGACCCATAGATCCAACTGCCTATCAGACATCTCTACTTGGATAGGTATTTTCAATTGAACATGTAAAATCCAAACTCCTGCTCTTTCTCCCCAAACTTGCTCTTTCCCAGTGTGGTAAATGGAAACTCCATTCTTAGGGCTGCTTAGGCTAAAACCCTCTGGGCAATGGATTTTCTCTTTTGCGCCCCATATCCAAACTGTCAGTAAATCCTGTTACCTCTTCCTCTAAAATTATTCCCAGAATGGGATAACTTCTCACCACTTCAGAGGCACCACCCTGGTGTGAGTCATTCTTTCAACTGTGTTATTACAACAGCCACCTAACTGGTCTCCCTGCTTCTACCCCTGCACTCCTACTATTTTCTACTTAGCAGGCACAATGATCCTCTTTTGCTCAAAACTATCCAATGGACTTGAATTTCATTCAGAGCAACAGCCAAAGTACTTACTACGGCCTTCAAGTCTCCATGTGATCTGACTCCTTGCTACTTTTTTTGAGTTCATTTCCAGCCACACTTCTGGTTCAAATCACTCCAGCCTTATTGTCTTCCTTGTTGTTCCTCAAAAATGCCCAAATGGTCTAACCTCAGGACCACTGCACTTGTTTTTCCCTCTGCCTGGAACAATATTCCATGATATAGCACATGGCTTGTTCTCTCACTTTTTTCAGGGCTCTGATCAAAAGTTACCTTGTCAATGAGGCCTTCTCTGACTATCATAAATAAAATAGAATCCTATCTGCTCACACATATACAGTCCTCATCCCCCTTATCATCCTTGATTTTTATCCAAGGTACTTATCACTGACACATTTTATACTTATATGTTTATCTACCTTCCCCACTAGAATGTAAGCTTCCAAGAATATGGATTTTTGTCTATTTGTCTAGAAAAGTACTTCACACATAAGTGCTCAACAGTTGTTTGCTGAATGAATGAATAAACCACTGGCTTAGTGGTGAAGAATTCGGGATCAGACATCAGATAGCCTTGATTTGACTCCTGGTTCTACAATTTCCCAGCTGTGAGATCTTAGATTACCTAACCATGCTTAGTTTTCTCATCTAACAAATAGTGATAATTATTACTCCATAGAATTGTTGAAAGGATTAAATAAAAGAATGTATGTAATGTGCTTAATATACAATCACTTGATATAAAGTGCTCAATATGACAGTGTTATTTAATGTAGACAGACCAGAGCTGGACTCAAAAACCCTAGGTTATGACTATGACTTGTTACTAATTGTGTGATTTTAGGCTACTCATCCTTTCTGTATTAATCCACTCAATCAGTTAGGAATCAGGGACTGGGGGCAAAGAGATGGGAAAGATGCACTCCCTGTCCTCAAGTCTTAGCAGTATCTTGGTCAGGTCACTTAACTTCTCTGAGCCTCAGTTTCCACATTTGTTAAATGGTAATTACATAATACTGAACTTGCAGCATTGTTGTGAGGATTAAATGAGTTACTGTGTGAAAACAAGTTCTGGCACATAGGAAGTGCTTACTAATTTTTAGCCATAATTATGAAGATTCTAGTCTGGTGGAAGAGTAAAGGCATCTGAGCAAATTATGTGATGCCTAGGGTCTGCCCACAACTGGGAGGTTCAACGATGACCAGCAAAATTTTAAAATTCTGTTATGTCTGTGATAACGTAACTCCCTACGCCGTCCCCCCATCAGTTAGAAAGACAAAATTTCTTTGCTGCTTTGATAACTGTTTTTTAAAACTTAAAAATTAAAAATTAAAAAAATAATTGGGCAAGACCTCAGACTCTCAAATAGTGTTTCTTAAAGGAGGTTCATGGCTGCGGCACGGTAAAAGAAGTCCCTCCTACCGCCCCCCCCCCAATATAAAAGGTTAACGTGATTTAAGTTTGAGAAACATTTAACTGGATGACCTCCCATAGGGCAAGGGCAAAATGGAATTGTCTGAATGAAGCAACCAATTAAGAGCACAAAGGTGTGGTTCTGGTTATGCTGCCACCGACTAAACGTCAGAACTGGACATTAAAAGTGGGTCCGGAGGCTGAATAGGAGCTCACCAGGTGAGAAAGAGGTCGTCACCTTTGGGAGAGGACTGCAAGAGCCAAGGCGCGGACATGTGAAAGCGCACGTGGGTGGTTTGGAGGAAACAAAAAGCAGCTTTTTGTGGAAGGCCAGAGGGCAGAACATGTATGGAGTTAAAGTGCGACCTGGGGCCGGCCAGGTAAGGGAAGAAGCCCTCCCCCATATCCAGGCCATGATCCCTCAGTCTCGATGTCACCTCACGATGCCCTCTCGGGCTCCCATCTGCTACGATCCCTCTTGGTCCCGCCACTACTCTCTTACCTCGTCTTGCAGTCTTTCCCCTCACTCTCCCGCCTCCTCCGCCCCAGCGGAAGTGAGGCAAAAACGAGAGCGCCGTACCGCACTAGAAAAGTTCCGTGGGCGCGGGAAAAAGGGTTCCTTTTAGACTCACTGCGCCGGCGTGCCGGTGCGAGCGGTCAAAGCGCCTTCCGGCAGCCGCGGAGCTGAGCGCCTTCACTCTATCTGTCGCCATTGGAGTACCTCAAGCGAGGTCCACAGAGGCCGCCGTCCCCGGTGGGGCATTATTCCACAGCTCCGGACACCTCTGGGTACTTAGTTATTACGGCTCTTGCCCTTTGACCTCGCTTTCGCGGCAGGGTGAGAGGTCGGTGGCCATCTTGTGGCGGCGGCGCGGGCGGCTGTTACTGCGGAGACCTGTCCCCTCCCTCTTCACTACTGTGGCCGTCTGTCAGTCAGTAAAAGAGTCCGGTGGTTTCTCAGGTGAGGCTCTGGCCTCGTGCAGTCGCACTTTCCGCCGTTCTCGGCGGCCCAGGCCGCTCTCTGCAGGGCCTCATCGCCGCCACCATGTCCTCCTTCTCCGAGTCGGCTCTGGAGAAGAAGCTCTCTGAGCTGAGCAACTCTCAGCAGAGCGTCCAGACCCTGTCCCTGTGGCTCATCCATCACCGCAAGCACGCGGGGCCCATCGTCTCCGTGTGGCACCGCGAGCTCCGCAAAGGTAAATAACCCTTCCCCGCCCCCTTGTGCGTATCCCCGGGTTGTCTTCTCCGAGGCCCCTCTAACTTCTTAATTGAGCCTTGCTTTCCAGGCCCGGGCTTTTCTGTTTGCGATTCTGAGGTGTTATCTTCATTTTTTTTTTGGAGAAAGAAACTGAGGCCCAGGAACGTTTAAGGCACTTGTCTGAGGCCCCACGGACCAGGGCCCAGTTTCTTAGACTCCCAGTTCATCAAGCCGTTTTTCCCGTAGGCTCCTCTTCACACTTGTGACTGTTACTGTCTCGGCAGCATTCAACGCCCGTTGGAGGGTATTGGCCCGAGCCTGTTAACGTACCAGGCGCTGTGCTGGATATTTGGAGTAAGATCGGGTCCTGGCTCAACCTCTTACAACTTAGTGATGCTGGGCCGGTTTATTCATCGTTGCCTCTGTTTTCTCATCTGTAAAACAGGGACAAGAATAGCTACCACTTACATGCAAAGCTTTTACTCAAGGCCAGCCGTAACGCTATGTATATCCTGGCACTTAGTCCTTAGGACAGCCCTTTGAAGTGGGTGCAGTAACCCCACTTAATAGAGAGGCTGAGGGGCCACATCATCTAGACCTTATCTCTCAGGCCTCTCTTTCATGCAGTTGCTATTGATTCCAGGCCCTGACAGATGCTTTGAGCTCAGCCTGTTATGTGCCAGGCACTGGGTACTTGATAGCATGTTGGCTCCAGAGGCCAACTACCTCAACTGCCACTTACTAACATTGGCAACTTAACCTCTTTGTCCCACAGTTTCCTTATTTATAAAATGGAGGTGATGATAACTGGTGTTTACTGTCCCTTTATTATGTTCCAGTAACATAATAGCTCTACATACATTGTTGTTGTTTGTTTGTGTTTGTTTTTTTAATTCTGAGAGCCCTGTGAAGTAGGAACTTTGTAGATAAGGGAAAAACTGAGGCTCAGCCAACTCATTGTTATGATGAAGAGTAAGCAAGATAATCCAAATGAAGATCCAGTATGGTGTCAGGCATAATGTAGACATTGAGAAATCATGGTGAGATGGAACTATTGACTATTCAATGTGAGGCATGGTTTTTGCCTTCAAGTTGCTTGCAGTCTTGTGGGAAAAGTTGGGAATCTACACAGCTATCTGATGTGAGTGCTGGTACAGCAGGTCGAGGAGATGATATGGGAAACCTCTGAGTTGTTCTGGACAGTGTATGTGTGGTAGGCCCTTTGTAGTATAGGAAGGAGCTTTACATGGATTCTCTACTATCTGCGAGGTAAGGGATGTCACCTTTACAGATAGGAAACTCAATCTTGGAGTGGCTAAGTGGTATTTTCAAGGCCTTAGAACTGGTGAGACGCAGACTATGTCAGGCTGGCAGACTCCAAAATACAGGATTTTTTCATGAGACCCAGTTCTGGCCCTCTGGGCATATATCATGTGTTGTACTGAGATAGGCATCTCCTCAGCCTTCTGGGCAGTTGGGTAAAGCCTGGAACTGCCAGAGCCTCCTTCACATACCCCAGTGTGTGTTTAAATACAGCTGTATTGTTATTAGATATGGTGAGATGTGGGGGGAAAAATCACCTCTCTGTAGGATCCTGTTGGTAGGATCTCAGAGATGGGTCAAAGCCCATCTCAAATATCACTTCTCTGAAATCTTCCTGATTCCTCACCTTGCCCTATCTGAGTTATTGAAAATAACATTCTAGAGTGCATTTGTTTATGAATCTATTGTATTCCTAATCTCATATGATAGAGACTTGTGTTTGCTGTAAGTAGGCTGATATTATTATCCCCATTTTATAGAAGAGAGACATCTTGTTCAGAGGTATAGAGATAGGGCATGAGGCCAAGACTGTCTGATGATTAAACTTGTGCTCTTTCAAATACCTTATGTCTTAATGCCCTTAATGAGTGAAGGTGGTCATCTGACTCCAACCAAACCCGTAGTGCTTTCATTTGTTAGAATTAATTGGTGCCTCCCACCCCCTCAAAGCAATTTAGCATTTATTTCATTCTTACTAGTTAGGTCTTTTTCTCTAGATTGTATTTTGAGGGAGGAACTGTACCTTTTTGTTTCTCTGTAACCACCATAGCATTTAACATGATGTCTGTTATACAGTTAATAAATAGTTTAGGAGTTAAAACTGTGGTCTCTGACACCATTTTCATGGTGAGTAAAGAAAGGATCTAATCAGCACTGCTCAATAGAACTTTCTGTGATCATAGAAATGGTCTGTATCTGTGCTGTCCAATGAGGTAGGTAGCCACTAGCCACATGTTGCTTTTGAGCACTTGAAATGTGCCATTGAGGAATTGAATTTTCAAATAAATACAATTAAAAGTTCAGTTCCCAATTTGAGGTAGCCCCAATTCAAGTATTGTTTAATAGCCACTTGTGGCCAGTGACGTTCACGTTGGGCAGCACTGAACTAGAGGACGTTCCTTTCAAGCATCAAGATGCATTTTTCTAGGCTCCTTTCATGAATTGAAAGATCCCCAAACTAACATAGAACAGGATTTTGTGCCCTAACATTCAATTTGACTAGCCTTTTTAGGTTCTAGCCTACCCTGATTCTTCAAGAAATGAATATTTGTATCTGCAGTCATTTTCCCTGGATAAGATATTCACAGACTGTCTCAGAATTGTTTTCGAAATATTTATCAGACTTACAAAAACTACTTTTTCCTGCTGAAATACTTTTTTTTTTTTTTCTTCCTGATTCCCGATGTATTATTTCCATTTTCTAGGAATAATTCTTAATTTATCTCTTTGGATTCTGTTCTTTATGGAGTAGGTTGGTATAAAATGCTCTTAGATGAGCATTTTTTAATGGTACTTCTACATTTTGTCCTGAATGCATGTAAATAGGCCTTTTATCTAAAGTTACTTTAAAACTTTTCTAGACTTTAGAACTTAGCAAACAGATGAAAATTTTTGTTCAGCCAATTGTTTAAACTTTTCTTAAAAACTAGTCAAACAATTTGTAATTGTCATAAGTTGGAGTGTCAAGAGACCTATTTTGTCATATTGAAAAGACATCTTTTCAGTATGAATTGTCACCCAGGGCTAGAGTGGAGGGGGATGTGTGTTGTTTGTGTTACGAATGTATGTGTTCAGGTGCTCTAGGGCTTTGTCATATCACCTTTACACAAGTGGTGTTTATGTTGACTGTTCAGGATGCTGGATGTGGAGGGATGAAGTTTTATCCTAAAGAAATCCCCATGGTTAAGTTTGAGGATGATGAAAATTAATTGGCATCATAGGTGGTAAAAAGTTGGGCTCTCTAGCCTCTTAGTTATCATATTTGTAATATGAAAAATGTATTCTCAAATGTTCAAATTGTTTTTTACACTATGGCTTCTTGATTTTTTAAGCATAAAGTATATGGAATTTGTAAATTTTCACTTAATTCAGATTTGCTTTGTTGAAGTTTTGTTTACTGTTGAATTCACTAACTTTCATGGCATTGTAGATTGGGTATTTTGACTTACTGCAACTTGCCAGAACAAGGTTTGCTTTGGGGAGAAAAAAGCCTTTTGCCATAATCATAACTTTGCAGCAACAGTGGGATATTGTAGTTATTGGCAGGTTTGTTCTGCTTTTGAATAATAATTAGAAAAGTTCATGATAACTGCAGGTCTCCAATACTCTCATCAGTTGGCCATCTAGATTATTATCAGAAGGTTAGTACCATTGAGGGTATCCATGCTTAATTTTATGGGTACTTTAATACTTTAGTTAAGCTATTAATGTGCTTTAAAAATCTTGTTTTTAACTTGGTTTATTCTTATGTAGCTACATTTTAAAATGTCAGATCTTATGCCTGCTGTGTCAGAACTTATAATGCTGGGTGCATTTCAAAAGAAACAAAAAAGTGATTTCTGAGAAAAATGGAACAAGGACTAGTAATTTAGGTGTGTAAAGGTTGACATAGAGCTTGCTTGAGTTTTCTTAGTATTTTGGCATTGGAGAAAACTGAGTGTTTGAAAGTACCTAATTGTATTCTTATTTATTTCTTTTAAAAGAAAACCAAGACCAAAAATGTTAGTGATGTAACTTTATGGTTGAGAAGTTATGTGCATAGAAGCCAGGAAATTCAGTAATGTTCTCCCAAGCAACTGTAACTCAGACATATTGCATGAGGTTTTTATGGTTTAATACATGATGCCATATAGAGTAATAGGAAATACCACATCTAGTATGTATAACAGAGAAGAATTATGGTTTTTGTGAAAGCCATAATTTTGACTATTTGGACTTCAAATGTGTGTACATTTTCAATAATATTGTAGTATTAATGTATATTTGTATTTGAGATAAACATCCATTGGTACTTCTAGAGATTCCTCTGGATTATAGAGTTGATATTCTTGACTGATTGTGATTATTAGAGTGTTCAAAGAGAAACTCTCGGTTTAGGAGCATAATTTATGTAAGAATAAATTATATAAATTATAATTTCTACAAGAATCTATTCTGAAATTGAAACCTAATAGTCTTAAATTCTGTCATATTTGTTAACAGTGAGTTGGAAATGTTCATCTTTGTAATAGAATAAATGAAAGCCTTGGTTTTTAACATGTCTTCTTGAGAATGTTGAATGCTTTTTGTCCTTTAGGAATTTTCTTTGGGTCATCTTCATTTTTAACATCAGTTAATTACCCTGGTTGAAATGACACAGACATGAAGATGGCCCATTCTTTTTTTTTTCCTTTTCAAAATTATAGTCCCAAACCTGTTTTGTCAGAGACTTAACATGAGTTCCTTAAGGAACTATAGCAGCGTTGATCCGCAGGTAGATAATGCTTGTCTTTATGTTCTTTAGGAATAGCCTAGGGCAAAAAAATTTTGGAAATGAGAATTTCCTTGGTATAAGTTTAACCACTTTCTTCTCTCTGTTTTTTTTTTTCCAGCCAAATCAAATAGAAAGCTTACTTTTCTATACTTAGCGAATGATGTCATACAAAACAGTAAAAGGAAAGGACCTGAATTCACTAGAGAATTTGAATCTGTCCTTGTGGATGCTTTTTCTCATGTTGCCAGGTATGTTGTCTTTTTTTTTTTTAATGTGTAACCTTTTCCTTCTTTTTTTTCTTTCCTTTTCTGAGATAAACTTTATAAATTTAAAACTTCATACTTTTCAGAGAGTGTTGTAAAGGCCAAATTATGGTTTGCCAGACCCTTAAGAATTATCTCAGACATGTGTACATTTTGATGCATTCAAGAGATTCAGTGTAGTACTTTAAGCACATCTTTTCCCCCGGTGTATTGATTTATGAAATAGCTTTCTTAAATATGGTATTTTCCTGAGTTGTCTCATTAGCTTTTATGATCAAAAAACAAGATAGTACTAGGGAATCTTTTGATAACAAAACTTCAATGGGAAGAAATAAGTTGCTTATGCCTTCATTTTTACTTATTTCCTTCTGAATGCCTAGATGGCTACTTCACTAAATACAGTAATCATTACTTTAACTGCAAAGATAGTAATTATTAGTGTGAAAAGTATTTGCTCTGACTGTATTATATTAAGTCTCTGCTACCATTTTGTTTTGTGGCAGACGACTGAGCCATAGTGCACATGTATAACTGATAGCATGGAACAAAATTTTATTAAAAGTTTTATAAATCATTGTCATTTGTTTAACCAACAAGCTGCTTTCTATAGACACAAGTTATGTGCCCAGGAGGAGTAAAGAAACACTGGCTATTTTTCAGTAGAACATTACTAAGTAAACATAAAAGTAAGCATCTCTGCAGAAGGAAATTAGGACAGGTGTGGAAAGGACACTAGTGGGTTAAACAAATTTTTCTAAGATCTAAATTGTAAGTGAAAGGCCTTACATATGAAAGCAAATCTAGCATTCTATGACAGAATTGAAAGGTTTAAATGAATAATATAAAAAATCCATAAGGAAGAAATGAAATCTTAACTTTCTAGAGATGAGGAAAAAATGTTTTAATTGGTAAGCTACATACATAGCTGGCTCTTTATTTTGATGAACATGGACATTGATGAAACAGAATGTGTTACTGACATGAAAATATACTGAATCCTCCCAACAGGGAATAAGCATAGAACAGACTAGAGTAGCCATCTGAAATTGGAGATGGGTATTTTCTTGTTTTGATGAGATTCAACTCACAGTTTCTTAGACATTGAATATAACTCTACCTCGAACACTGTCTAAATAACCTTGGCTGCATTACTTAATGGTTTGAGCTCAAGTTTCCTGATTGGTTTAAAGGGGATGACACTACCTATCTCATTAGAGTTGTGAGGCTAAAGTAAGAATACTTTTGAAAGTATAATGCCTGATCCACAGTCTTTGCTCATTCATTGGAATATACTAAATTATAAGTTTCAGGTAGATAAGAAACTTTCCTTTCTGCATTCTTAGCAAAATGTATGGCACAGAGTTGCTGGATTTCATTGCTCTAGGGGCTGTAACATATATGTAGACTATGTGAACGATGTCCTGAGAGTTGGGCAACATTGTGGTCTACCTTAGCATAGAGGGGTTCTCAGTGGCCAGTAAACATAGCACTTTGATCAGTAAGCTTTAGCTGCTCCCAAATCAGAAAAGGGTAAGTAGAAAGGGGTGGGAAAAGGGAGATGGGTAATACTGGGATTAAAAGTTCTTTTTCTTCTTGGTGTCATCTTAAAATCTATACAGGAGGCACTGTATACTCTTTGACAAATTCTGTGGTATGTCGGGAAAATAAACCTGGTCCTCCTCAATAAAAAATAGCCCTAAGTCCTTTCTGTTTGCATTCTTCTAGTTCTTTTAACTTCCTGTTTGGGTGTTGTGTTCAGGTTACCCATTTTCCAAGCTCCCTCCTCTCACCCACTATTAGAACTGCAAGTCTAACTTTGCTCCAGTGGCAGATGTACCTCATCAATATCATCATGATAACTCCCATTTTTTCCTTCTTTTCTCCCTCCAAAAAGATTCTCATGTTAAAGAAAGCTTGCATGCTAATAGGGTAGATTTGATTTGATTTATCATTTAATTAACCAGACGATGAAGTTATCGCTTATGCAAGTGCCTTCTTTTCTTTTCAGTTTGGAGATAGTTGTGCATTTTACTTCTCATTCAGCAGGTATTCAGGTATCTTCTGTGTGCCAAGTACTGATCCAGACACTAGGGGAATAGCAGTGAATGAGACAGGCTAGGGCAGATAAGTGAATTAAGATACTTTCAGAAAGTGATAATATGGACATAATAAAGTAGAATGTTGTTTTATAGTTAATGGGGTGGGGGATCTTTTCTAGGTCATATGGTCAAGAAAGGCCTTTTAGGAAAATAACATTTGAGGTAATCATGTGAAGTAGGAACAGGTATTAAGAACCAAAGGCAGAAATGATCTTGGCAAATAAAGAAACAGAATGAAAGCTATTGTGGTTAGAACAGAACATAGTGAGCAAAGGAAAAGTACATCAGGTGAGATCAGAAAGGTAGGCAGGTACCAAACTACCTTGTAAGCCTTGGGAGGAGGGAGTCGGATTTTATTCTGATGGGATATGAGTGAAGGGTTTTATGCATGGGGATGATACATTCCAACATATGTTTTTACAAAGATCCCTCTTGCTTGGTGTGGAGATAGATTGTAAAGGCCAAGGGATGTGGCAGGGAGATGAGTTTGGAGGATTTTGCTATAGTACAGGCTAGAGATGACATTGGGTAGGACCCAGAAGCAGTGAGAAGATAATAATCAGCTTTCATTTATTGAATGCTTACTTTGTGGGTGAGTTTGGGGTATGTAAAACCTATAGGGCTTGTGGGAGTGAGGGGGATGGGCTAGTGGTAAGGGCAAAAAGAAATCAAAGATGATTGCTAGCTTTTTGATGTGAGTATTACGTGGCAACAGTGCCATTTACTATGATAAATACTGGGGAAAAGATTTGGTAGAGGAAACCAAGAGTTTCTTGGCCATGTTAAGTTTGAGATGGCAGATAGGCAGATGGATAGATGGATAAAATAATCTGGCGCTCAGTAGAAAATTAATTTTTAGAGGCATAAATTTGGGAATAATCACCATATACACAAGATTTATTTATTATTGCATTGGGGGTCTCCATGATTACTCCCAGGTTCAGAGACTTTCCAGGAGGACTCATAGGACTCTGCATATAGTCATATTCATCTATGATTTATTGCAGCAGAAGACACAGCAAAGTCAGGAGAAGGAAAGAGGTGCATGGGGTGAAGTCCAGAGGAAACCAGGCCTCTCCAGTGGGAGAGTTCCTTCTCATTGGAATCACATAAGACATGCCTTGTTCTTCCAGCATCTAATTGTGATAACACATGTGAAGTGTTGTCTACCAGGGAACACATTAGAGACTCAGTATCCAGGGTTTTTATTGGGGTTGGTCATTAGGGTACCCTCTGCCTAGCATGTAACAAAATTTCAGACTCCCAGAAAGAAAGCAGGTATTCAGCATACACCATATTGTTAGTGTAAACTGTTGGGGCACAGTAAACCACACCTAGGGAATTAATAGGAACACTCCCAAAATCCAAGTTCTCAGAATCTGGCCTAGAGCCAACTTGTGTGCAGGCTTGTCTAAGGATAGCAGTCTCACGCTTGTTTTGTTAACTCTTTTAAGCATGATTGCAAAGAAACATTTCTGCTCCAACTTTACATAAGGTGCTGTTGGAATACCATTGGGGATACTAAAAAAGATTTCCTGCCCTGAGTAGGCCTACCATAGGCCTACTGTGTGGGGGATAATACAGAAACATCTAAATTACAGTGTATGTACTATAGAACTGCACAGGAGGAAGAGACCCCTATGCTGGCTTGGCAAAGCTTCAGGTGTCCAGCCAATACTTGAGTGGCAACTGTATGTGTATATATTTAAACAGTAAACAATTTTCACTCTTTTAAGGTCAATTTTGCCATCTGTGTTAGAAAAGTGAGCAGTAATTGAATTTATAATTAATCAGAATTAAAATACATACTGTGAAGTTGTATTCAGCATATTAAACTATGTAATTATTAATCTCCCTCCAGTGTATTCGTAGACTGGTGACAAAGTTTTTTGGTCTTCTTTCACTTAAACATTTCTCACTTTATATTGGAGTTAGTGGCAACATGAAAAGGGAGTTACTTCTGTTATAAAACTACATTCTTGCTTTAGTTTTATCTGATTGTAGGTGCTTCCGTGACTTCCAGTTTACTGGACTTGACTTATTTCAAAACCTCATCAGTAAAATGATGTCTTGAAATATTTTGTCTGTAACTTTGGGACTTATCTGTCAAAATCTTGATTTACCAGAGTGCCCAAGGAAATAATCTATCCTGGCTAATCCCATTCCCTAATTAAAATCCTGTTTCCTTTTTTGGCTTTAGCCTTTAGTGGGGAAAGCTTTTCAAAATGATTTGTGGTTTGTGCATCAGTTTCCACTATATAATGTCTACTCAAAATCTGTCTTAATCTTAATTGAACTTCAAATATCCCCAGGAATGGTGGGTGTGAGTAGGTTTTGCCTTTTTTTTTTTCTTTTTTTCTTAAACTAAATGCCTGATAGGAATTTGTTTTCATGATCATTTCTCTTTCTTTTAAGTGAACAGAGAATCTACAGAGGGCAGATTTTACATTGAAGGTACCACTTAGTTAAGTTCTGATTAGTTGTGGTTTGTTAATACTAGTTATAATGACTTTGTCTTTCTAAACCTTAGATTTGATCACATCAGGGAATTCCTGTTGCCTGCAGGGTAAAGGCCACATGCTTAATATGGCATTTGGGGCCCTCTAAAATTTGATTCCACTCTATCCCTCCAGATTCTTCTGCTTTTTCGTTATGTTCCCCATGTATGTCATTTGACTGAATTACAAACAGCTTCCCCTTCTTTACCTTTGTTCAATTTGGGGGGTGTGGGCATTCAAAGGAGAGGAAGTAGCATGAAGAAAGGCATGTGGATAAGAGGGTGGAATTTCTGAGTAGAAAACTACATATGGCTTAGTGTTACTAGAATGTGACACCTGGTAGAGTGTGCAAAGGAGATGAGCTCTGAGGGGCTGCCAGGTTGAACGCCAGAAGTCAGGACCCAGGCCTTATTGTTTGTATTCCGAGCACAGTAATCCATAAACTTTCACTGCATGAGGGGGTAAGGCTAAGTAGGTGTTTGACATGAATGACGTTGATGTAGTGAGGTGATCATTGAAAGTTAAATAACTGTATGACTTACTGAAACCTATCTAAAAAAATTTTTTTTTAATATTGCAATTTGACACATTTATGGTGCTTGTTCTAGGGCATATAGCAGTAGGAGGAAAAAACAAATCTCTGTCTTGCGGAAATTGCATTCAAATGGAAGGAGAGTGTAAACAATACGTAAACTGAATAATGTAGTTAGGTTGATGTAGGGACATATTAAGTGCCTAGGGTTTTTAATTCATCTGTAAGGTGCCACCTGAGTAAATAGCTGAAGGAGGAGAGGAAATGAGCCTTGCTACCTTCTGGGGAAATAAGTTTCCAGGCAAAGCAAAGGAAGGGTAAGGGCAAGACCCTGAGGCAGGAGGGCCAGTGTAGCTGTTGTGAATAGAGAGAGGGAGGGAAAGAGTGGGTAGGTGATAAGGCTAAAGAATTAATGGGCTGGCTTGAGAAAGGCCTTATAGGCCTTTCTAAAGAAGTTGACTTTTATTCTGAGGGAGAATGAGAAGAACCCATTGGGAGTTTTGAGCAGAGGAGTGAAGTGATCTGACTTAACACAGAAACCAGAATCTTGAGAATAGATTTAGGAGGACATGGGTGGAAGCAGGGAAACCAGTAATGAGGCTGTTGAAGTAATCCAGGCAAGAAATGATGGTGGCTTGGACCAGGTTGTTAACAGAGAAAGATGTGAGAAGTAATTTGTTTCTGGATATATTTTGAAGGTGGAATAAAAATGCTTTATCACAAATATTAAATAATTTGAGCCCATATTTAAGTTTAATAAGCTGTCAGTAGAAATGTTAACCCTTTTTACCCTAATCCTCACCTCTGACTGGGAAAAAAAAAAGTTTAACCAAAAAAGCATTGATTTGTATATACCCTGATATAGTCCTTGACCCCAATTCAGTTAAATTTGCCACTAATAACTCATAAGTAATACAATCGGAAAAGGCTAGGCTGAAACCTCTCCTACCTTGCGGTGTTAACATAAGCTTTAGAACTGTACTATCAGGGTTGTGAGTGAATAAGTCTCATCTCAGTTGACTTGGGTATGGTTTCTTCTTGAAGTTCCTGTTAAAGATATTTGACTTGGATACTGAGATGTAGAGGTGTCCCTTCTTGTTTAATGTTACCAATATAAGATTTTTAACACAGAATTTTAAATTACCGTCCAAACAGCCTCAGAAAGTAGAATACTTTACAATAACACAGTTTGTTTTCCTTTCAGATAGTCTTCCCCCACTCTTCCATTTTCTGTCTGACACTTTTGACAGGCAACTGGTTCACACCAAGTACCAGTTAGAAGTCATCTGATTGAAAAATACTCTGTTTCAAGAGTGTCAAGGGCAAAACAAAAAATCTGCTTCTTTCACATATAAATTACAAAGGACTCCATTATTCTTACTGTGTTCTAAAATTATCTATTAGACTACTTTTGTGTACTGTGTAATATAGACATAGCCCAGAATTAAAATAATTATGAAGTAGTTGATTTAGAGTTGAGATCAATCTTGGCACATATGTGTATGATTGTATTTATACATGTAGAGGTGTTGGTGTGTTAGCATTGACGAGTTGCAGTGAATTTATTCTCCATTTTAAACATCTGTGTTGTTTTTTAATCATTTTTCCTATTCTGTAAAGTTTTGGCCCACTTTATTTTTCAGCAGAATGCCTGGTACTAGATTTCACTTAATACCTTCTTAAAAAAGAAAGCTATCATAATTGATATGGTCAATTTTTTAATTCAGTTTTATTGAGATATATTCACATACCATACAGTCATCCAAAGTGTACAATCAGTTGTTCACAGTACCATCATATAGTTGTGCATTCATCACCCTAGTCTATTTTTTGAACATTTTCCTTGTACCAGAAAAAGTGAAAATAAGAATAAAAAATAGATGTAAAAAAGAACACCCAAGTCACAACCACCCCCCACCCTATTTTTCATTCGGTTTTTTGTCCTTATCTTTCCACTCATCCACCCATACACTGGATAAAGGAAGTGTGATCCACAAGGCTTTCACAATCACACTGTCACCCCTTGTAAGCTATATTGCTATACAATCGTCTTCAAGAGTCAAAGCTTCTGGGTTGGAGTTTGATAGTTTCAGGTATTTACTTCTAGCTATTCCAACACATTAAAACCTAAAAAGAGTTCTCTATATAGTGCATAAGAATGCCCACTAGAGTGACCTCTCAACTCCATTTGGAATCTCTCAGCCATTGAAACTTTGTTTCATTTCATTTCACATCCTCCTTTGGCCAAGAAGATGTTCTCAATCCCGTGATGTTGGATCCAGACTCAGATATGATCAATTTTTGATAATTGTCTGTAAAACTCAGCTGTTTTGCCCTATTTATCCTATCTCTCAAAAGGGAAAAAAGACACATTACTTCAGTACTATAATCCCTCTCTTCCCCACTCATGACAGGAAGCATGTAATGTCTGGTCAAGTTGGGTATCCAGATATCACAATATGTGCTTTACTCTTCCTTCTGTTTTTTTAAATATGTAAATCATTTAGTCAGTTGTTGATTTTTTTTTTTTTTTTTTTTTTTTGAGTACATCTGTCCTAATCAAAACAAAAAATATCTTAAGCTTATATATATCTTTTCATCTTTTCTGGGCAGAGAGGCAGATGAAGGCTGTAAAAAACCTTTAGAAAGATTGCTGAACATCTGGCAAGAAAGAAGTGTGTATGGCGGCGAGTTCATACAGCAGCTGAAGCTGTCTATGGAGGACTCCAAGAGCCCTCCCCCCAAAGGTAGAAACATCACCACATGTTTACAGCTCTTGGTCTTTGCCTACTTTCGAATCAAATATGAAAAGCTACAGTGGGGGTTGCTGTGAACCACCAGCGATTATATGATTCTTCAGAGAGAGATGATCATGAATGATGGTGAGATTTTATGTAGTGCTCGCAGTGTGCAAGCCTGATTATAGTACTCATAGTATCCATCATCTCACACCTAATTTTCACTCTGATTCTCTTTGGTTCTTTTCTGCCTTTCAGAGACATTTCTTGCACAAGGGAAGGGAACTACAAAGTTGTTTCCAGTTGTGGTGAACTAGGAAAAGTGTCCTGGACTAAGATTTTGTCCTTGCCCTGCCATTAACTACTAGAGGATCTTGGATAAGTCCCTTAACCCTTCTAGAACTTGGTTTTATTAAATATTGATGTGGTTTTTGGAACATACTTCCGTGGTTGTCAGCTTGTTTAAAATTGATTTTGGTCTTTACTGAACCCGGGACATGCCTGGAAGGTATATACATGTTAGTGTGTCAATTTTTTGAAGTCCTTTGTGAGAGCTTATGTTAATATTTTTCTTCAGAGTGATATAAGATCAAATGCTATTGGTTTATTTTGCTTCTGGTTAGTTGTGCTTTAACTCTAGTTGCATGACATGTTTCTAAGTTATAGACCTAATCTAATTGCACACATGCCATTGCCTGGAGGATCAAGTCCAAGCACTAACATGGTATTTAGAACCCTTTATAATCTGAGCTAGTCTCCTTTTCCAGATTCTTCTGGCATTCCCTCACATATACCATATTCTTTGGCCACATTGAATCACCAGGTTTCCCCTCTGGATGCTGTGTTGGCACCCCTTCTTTCCTTTTCATTCATTGTTACCTCTGCCTGAAATGTCTTGCTTTTTTACTGTGTGGTGAACTCATTTTTCAAGAATGCTACTCTCATTTGACATCTTGCCAACTTGTCTCTGGGCACATGTAGCCATATCTTGTTCCTCTGGTACTTTGTACATGCCTCTACTATAGAATGTAACCATGATAAGCAAATGTGAAAGGATCATTCATTCAGCACCCCTTTATTGTGTACTTGTCATGATCTCTTCCAGATCTAAGATTATAAGCATTTTAAGGTGGGATAGCTTTCCTGTGAAACTGAAGATTTGAGACTTTCTAAGGGTGACATAAGTGCTTTTAGACTGCGGGTCATTGTTATTTTAGTTACAGTTGATGGAAAACAATTTTGGGGTCAATCTGTTGGTAACATCTGAAAAAGCAAAATGTTTTCTATTTTGGATTCTGATAATGTTTATGTTGTGTCCTTTGGACCTATTCTGTATAGCATTGGGGAATTATCTAGCATTCTTTTCTCTATTCCTGTTTAGAGTTCATTGGTAAACAGTTCTGATTTTTTTTTTTTCCCCACACCTTTGGGCAAGTAGGAGAACTCTGTAGAGGATGCTTGAAGCTAAATGTTAAATTTCAGTTTAACAAACATTTGCTAGACATGTGCTTTGAGTAAACAGCTATGCTAGATGCTGTGAGAGAGAGAGAAAGAAGTGGGAAATATTCCTGCACTCAGGGAACAGTCAGACAAATTGAAGAATTTGTGGCAGTGGTAGATTTGAAAATAGCTCAGTTGGGTTTCTGATTTTTTTGAGTCTAGGCATTAACAATGACTTAGGCTGTATTCCTCTGTGTGAAGGATAATGCTGATCTAAAGGTAATTTCTCTTTCTTTATTCTGTAAAGATGAAAACAGTATCAAAATACTCCAATGTGAGTATTAGTCCCAGGTAACTCACTGTATCTTCTCTCTGTCTTCTTTGGACCTGAGTTATCAGAATATTTTACCATAATCCTTTGAAGATGTTGAGTTCTCCTGAAGTTTACCTCTTAATTTGAATAGTCCTTTTATATTCCCACTTTAATTTCTGAGTAATTGTATGTCTGCAAACACCTTCAGAGTTTACCTCTGCAGTAAAAATTTTCCTGTGGAACTTTGACAGTTCTAACGTTGGAAAATGAATGAGCATAGGAATTCTGTTTTAGAACTGGAGATTTCTTTTTTTTTTTTTTTTTTTTAAATTCAGTTTTATTGAAATACATTCACACACCATACAATCATCCATGGTATACAATCCACTGTCCACAGTATAACATAGTTATGTGTTCATCACCACAATCTATCTCTGAACATTTTCCTTACATCAGAAAGAACCAGAACAAGAATAAAAAATAAAAGTGAAAAAAGAACACCCAAATCATCCCCCCATCCCACCCCATTTGTCCTTTAGTTTCTATCCCCATTCCTCCACTCATCCATACACTAGATAAAGGGGGTGTGATCCATAAGGTCTTCACAATCACACTGTCACCCCTTGTAATCTACATTATTATATAATTGTCTTCAGGAGTCCAGACTGCTGGGTTGGAGTTTGGTAGTTTCAGGTATTTACTTCTAGCTATTCCAATACATTAAAGCCTAAGAGGTGTTATCTATATAGTGCATAAGAATGTCCACCGGAGTGACCTCTCGACTCCATTTGAAATCTCTCAGCCACTGAAACTATTTTGTCTCATTTTGCATCCCCCTTTTGGTCAAGAAGATACTCTCAGTCCCACGGTGCCGGGTCCACATTCATCCCCGGGAGTCATACTCTGCGTTGCCAGGGAGATTTACACCCCTAGGAGTCGGGTCCCACATAGGGGGGAGGGCAGCGAGTTCACCTGTCGAGATGGCTCAGTTAGAGAGAGAGAGGGCCACATCTGAGCAACAAAGAGGTACTCAGGGGGAGACTCTTAGGCACCATTACATACAAGTTTAGACTCTCCTTTGTGGTAATGAGCTTCATAAGGGCAAGTCCCATGCTCGAGGGCTCAGCACATCAAACCGCCAGTCCCAATGTTTGTGACAACATCAACACCAGTCCAGGTGAGGATGTCCAACACATCTGCACCTTCCCCCAGATCCTCGGGGCTGGGGAGGGGGAGGCTGTCAATATATTTTTTATTATCTGCCCAGATTACTCTAGGATGTGTCACTATTTCACTCCAGCCTATACTAACCTACCGTATCTCACTTCCTATTCAAAGTTCCATGCAATTGTGGTGTTTGAACAAATCGGCTGTAGAGTTGTACTGTTTAGAAAATTTAGATCCTGTACCAAATAGATATCTATTCCCTTGGTCTCATATGAAAGTTGAAGTTTTAAAACACAATCAGTTTCAACCTTTATCCTTTGGCCTGGCTTGCCCTGGTCAAATGACCTGCTTCATTCATATCACTAATTGAAGTCTGGGCTCTTTTTCAGCTTTTTTTTTTTTTTTTTTTTTTTGACAGTGGCTGTATGCACTAATACTGACATTCATATCTGCCGAGCTCTAGCTCTGAGTTTCAGGTGTCTCAGAGATATGCATTGTTAGAACTGGAGATTTCTTGAGTTTGTATGTCCAGGTGTGAGATCCAGGTGCTCTAAAGTGGTGTCTCTGTTCTTGGGAATACTCAAGCTTGTTGCATGGCTGAATGGAACTTTATTATTTGCTTGAGTCACACATGAATCGTGTAGTATGATGTAGTAGTAGAAGGATTTAGAAAGACAAGGGTACAAAGGAACTAGCACTTATTGAACATCTGTTATGTACTGTTGTCTCTGCTGGCTGCTTTCCATTCATTTTAATTCATTAGATCCTTACAACTACTCTATGAATTTGATATTTTTTTTCATATTTCAGATGAGGATATTAAGATTCAAAAGAATATAGTAATTTTGTTCAAGGAGATATAGCTGATAAGTGGAAAATTCACACTTGGGTCTGTCTGCTTTTTCCTGGAAGCACGTAGTTTCAGTAGACTTGAATTATAGTATGAATTCATAAGCAGGTCATCCAGCTCCCCTGAACCTCAGTATAGTTTGGTTATTCAGACTATGGATCTGGAATCAGACTTTGAGAGTGTGAATCTCAGCTTTGCCACTTCAGAGCTGTGTGACTTTGAGCATAGCATTTGACCTCTCTGAGCCTCAAGTTCCTCACTATATATAATATGGCTATTAATAGTAATATTGGTAAGGTTGTTGTGAGGGTTGCTTGAGATAACGCAGGTAGATGTTAACAGGGCTGTGAGATGACTTTTATTTGCCCCTCCCTGTTCTAATATTCAGTATTCTGAGTTTCTGAATATGAGCCAGTAGCAAAAGTAGGAGGACACTTTTAGTATTTTCATTTCCCCGGTGCTCCAGTTTGCTAATGCTGATGTTATGCAAAATACAGAAATGGATTGGCTTTTATAAAGGGGTTTTATTTGGTTACAAATTTATAGTCTACAGCCCATGAAAATGTTCAAACTAAGGCATCAATAATAGGATATCTTTACTGAAGAATGGCCAGTGGTGTCTGAAATACCTCTGTCAGCTGGGAAGGCACATAGGTGGTGCCTGCTAGTTCCTGGTCGTGTTTCAGCTCCTCTCTCAGCTCCTGTGCACCCTTAACTTAGCACCTCTTAACATCCTTCTGTCTGCAACTCCAGGCATCTCTGAGCATCTCTGGCAGCTCCCAAGTGTCTCTCCAAAAGTCTCAGTTGCTCTTGGAGCATTTTGTCCTCTCTTAGCTTCTACGGAGCACACTCTGGGCTAGCATCTCAAAGCTTAAGCAAGCGACTGAGTCTCTCTTAGCCCTTTTAAATACTCCAATGAATTAATCAAGACGTGCCCTGAATGGGCGGGGTCAAGTCTCCATGGAAACATTCAGTCAAGAGGTCACACCCTAATCAGAAAGATTAATAAGTCTGCCCCCACAAGATTGCATTAAAGAATATGGCTTTTGAGGGGACATAATGTATCCAAACCGGCATACTCAGATTTCATGCAAGCCTGGGGAGCATGGTCTGTAGGATCAACTTCCCTGAGTTCAAGTCTGGACTTAAGCTACTCAGTTCAGATGATACAGGGAAAGTGCTTTTAGGACTGGGCCTCAAGTGTTAACCCTTTATTTGTTGCAAGTCTTCTTCTATTAACAAGTAAAATTTAATGTCCTTTTCAAAAAATTTCCATTATTTTGCAGGGAGGGAACAAAAAGTGTGATGGTCTTGTTGTAAACAATATTTACTAATTCTTTTCTCATAAAAGTAATATAAAATCATTTTTTATCCCAGAAAATTTCTAGTGGATCCTTTAGCAGATCCAGCTTTTATGGGTAGTTGACTGCATTTTGTAATGTAATTTGTGAGCCCTTAGGCTAGCTTTTTGCCTTAAAATTAATTTCACAGACTGTCATGGTATCTAAAATTCTACCGTAATCAAGTCCTCAAAAGTCATATCATAAACCCGTAGGTAACCGGGTTTGCTTGAAAGTTAGCCAAGTACAAAGCCCCCTGGAGACACATGGACAGATTGGAGATGAGAGACTAGGTGTGCAATATATGAAGACAGGGATACTGGCCCTGGTAGTATTTGCCCTGCCAGTATACAAGTGGTTGAATGGGTGAAAAAGAGAGCTTTAAATACTGTGTTGACATGCCAAATCTGTAGTGGAAGTATGCCTTCTCTTAAATAGACACAGGAATTGGGACTGATAGATTTCGTAGGTTATTTTTAATGGCTGGCTGACTAGATTGAGAATTTTGGGCATCATAACTATTAACCTTGTACGGATGAGTTACGATAGAGTTACCAGAACACTTTTCCTGGTTTGTGTAAGGGGAAGCAGTGACAGTCATTTCTGGCACGCCAATAGTGCTTTCCAAGCTCCATGCCTCCTCTGCCTTTGAGAGGTTTGTTTCAAATTCCTGTGTGTTGGCACTTTCCTAGGTACTATAGCGATATGAAGGAATCAGGCATTTAATGTTTCTATCAGAGAGGAAAGTCATATGTCTGCCAACAGCCATACAAAGTAAAGGCTGCATGCTGTGGGAATTTAGAAGGACATGTGAAGACTGAGAGGAGGAAGGAAGGAGTGCTAACAATGACATTGCCATACAGGTAGTATGGCTTTGAACTTGGGAGGAAAGTGTAGCCATTTGAGGTTTTTGACTAGAGATGTGACAGAGTCAGAACTCAGCTCTGGGATGATTAATTTAATAACAGAGTGTAGCTTTTAAGTTGGAAAAGGAGCATCTAGAGGCACGGAGACCAGTTGGGACAGTAGTCTGGACAATGCATGATAAAAGACAAAAATGCTGTTAGGAGCTATGGGAAGGAGCAGAGAAGGGGTTGTGTATGAGATCCTTCAGAGGTGTGGAATCTGTTGGAAGCAAGGACTTTGGAAGGGATTCTGGTGGTCTCCATGTTTCTGTACTTGGAAGATTGGGCCAGTGGAAGTGCTCATAACTGAAATAGGTAGCTCAGGGAAGGAGGAGCCCTATGGGGTAAATGATGAGTAATTGGTTTCCCGAAATCTTAGGTTTACAGCACCAATAGGTGCTCCAAGTGGAGATAGGAGAGAACTGGAAAAGGAGAATGTTAATAGCACTTTCTATTATTATATCCTTTTCATCAGGATGGCAAAAGACAGAAATGACCCTAAAACTACTTTTCATCAGTTTGATTCTAGGCTTGTCATACTGTGAGTGAGTGGCAGCATGAAGTGGTAAAAACAGCTCCTGATTAGTAGGCAGAAGACACTGGCTGTAGGACCCAGGGTAAAGAGCTCTGTTACTTTGGACAAATTACAACTTGTGGGCTTCAACAATTCTCATATGAAAAATGAGATGGGGAAAGCAAAGACATGGGTTGATCTAAGGCCATCCAGTGCCTAAATTCAGTGATTCTAAGTGTTCTGAGGTATTAAGTGATGTGTGGTTTTTTGTTTATTTGTTTTTTATTCAATTTTATTGAGATATAATCACATACCACACAATCATCCAAAGTGTACAGTTGTTCACAATGCCATTATATAGTTGTGCATTCATCACCACAATTATTTTTTGAACATTTTCATTACCACACACAAAAAATGAGAATAAGAATAAAAATTAAAGTAAATGCAACACCCAAAACATCCCATTCCCCCATCCATCCCTAACATGCATTTACTTTTTGTCCCCATTTTTCTATTCATCTCTCCATACACTGGATAAGGGGAGTGGGAGCCACAAAATTTTACAATCACACAGTCACACGGTGTGAGCTTCATAGTTATACAGTCATCTCAGAGAGTCAGGGATACTGGATTGCAGTTCAACAGTTTCAGGTATTTCCTTCCAGCAATTTTAATACACTAAAAACTCAAAAGGGCTATCTATATAATGCCTAAGAATAACCTCCAGAATGTCCTCTCAACTCCATTTGAAGTCTCTCAGCCACTGAAACTATTTTGTTTCTTTTCTCTTACCCCTTTTGGTCAAGGAGACTTTCTCAATTCCTTGATGCCAGGTCCAGGTTCATCCCTGGGAGTCATGTCCCTCATTGCCAGGGAAATTTATACCCCTGGGAGTCATGTCCCACTTAGTGGGGAGGGCAATGAGTTTACCTGCAGAGTTGACTTAGAGAGAAAGAGGACACATCTGAGCAACAGAAGAAGTTCTTTGGGGGTGACTCAGGCACAGTTATAAGTAGGCTTAACCTCTCCTTTGCAGTAACAAGTTTCGTAAGGGCATGCCCCAAGACTGAGGGTTCGGCCTTCTAAATTGGTAGTCCCCAATGCTTGTGAGAATATCAGTAATTCCCCAGGTAGGGAAGTTTAATGTTTCTGATATGTGTTTTTTATATATAATAATTCTTGTATGAGGCTTTGAAAATGGAAGAATTTCAAGTTTTGATTTTTTCCCACTTTCTTTAGTGCTTTAGTGCTTTTTTTAATGCAATTTTATCCAAAATTTACAATCTGTTGTTCACAGTGTCATCATATAGTTGCGCATTCATCACCACAATCAATTTATTTGTTTTTTTTAATAAGTTCAGTTTTTGAGATATATTCACATATCATACAGTCATCTGTGGTGTACAAGCAACTGTTTACATTACCATCGTATAGTTGTGCATTCATCACCCCAGTCTATTTTTTGAACATTTTCCTTAAACTGGAAAAAAGTAAAAATAAGAATGAAAAATAAAAGTAAAAAAGGACACCCAAATCCCCCCTTGCCCTATTTTTCATTTAGTTTATGTCCCCATTTTTCTACTCATCCATCCATACACTAGACAAAGGGAGTGTGATCTACAAGGCTTTCACAATCACACTGTCACCTGTTGTAAGCTACATTGTTATACAGTTGTCTTCAAGAGTCAAGGCTACTGGGTTGCAGTTTGATAGTTTCAGGTATTTACTTCAAGCTATTCTAACACGTTAAAACCTAAAAAGGGTTAGCTATGTAGTGCGTAAGAGTACTCGCCAGAGTGACCTCTCAGCTCTGTTTGGAATCTCTCAGCCACTGAAATTTTATTTTGTTTCATTTTGCACCCACCTTTTGGTCAAGAAGATGTTCTCAATCCCACGGTATGGGGTCCAGATTCATCCTCGGGAGTCATATCCTGTGTTGCCAGGAGATTTACACCCCTGAGAGTTAGGGCCCAAGTAGCGGGGGAGGGCAGTGAGTTCACCTGCTGAGTTGGCTTAGCTAGAGAGAGAGGGCCACATCTGAACAACAAAGAGGTACTCTGGGAGACTCTTACGCACAATTATAAGCAGGTTTAGCCTCCCCTTTGCAGTAAAGAGCTTCATAAGGGCAAGCCCCAAGATAGAGTGCTTAGCATACCAAACTGCCAGTCCTCAGTGTTTATAAGAACATCAGCAATAATCCAGGTGAGGAAGCCCAACACTTCTGCATTTTCCCCCAGCTCCTTGGTGGTCCTGCATATGTATTTTTACTCTCTGCCTGAATTACTTTGGAATATGTCACTATTTCACACTAACCTATACAAACCTACCAGGTCTCACTTACTATTCAAAGTTCTATGTAATTATGGTGTTTTAACAAACTGTATGAGTTAAATTGTTTAGGAAATACAGGTCCTGCACCAAATAAATATCTTTTCCCTTGGTCTCACATGGAAGTTGAAGTTTTAAAACACAGTCAGTATCATCTTTGGCCCCGATTTGCCCTAGTCCTAACTAGATCTGCTTCATTCATATCTCTGGTTGAAGTCTGGACTCTTTTTCAGCATTTTTAGCAGTTGCTGTAGCGCTCTAGCTCTGAGTTTCAGGTGTCACACAGACCCAAAGTTCCAGGGATCAATCAGGTTGTACACGAAGGGATCAGCATCTCAGAATATGGAGATAGCCATTACAATTCAGGAATAGATTTGGCTGCTGTAAGAGCTTACAATCTAGGGACCATTGCAATAAGCATTTCCCTGATGAGCTGTGCTCTAAGATTCAATTCTGAGTTTACACATTGTAGTTAGTCCATGTTGGTGAGGCATTATAGTGTTTGCCTTGGTTTCTGGTGTAGTTCACTCAAAATGCTGTCTATAGGAGCCATTTGCTCCATTGCGTGTCTCATAGCTTCACTTTTCGCAGTTGCTCGATATTTCCGTTGTATGTACACACCACAGTTCACCATTCTGTTCCTATCAATGTACCCTTAGGCCACCTCCACCCATTACAAATCATGCATACTGCCTCCATAAACACCAGTGTGCAAGTGTCCATTCATGTCCCTGCTCTCAGATCCTCCAAGTATATGCCCCATAATGAGGTTTCAGACCTTGTGGCACCCACATACTTAGCTTCTTGACCACAATAAATTTTTTGAACATTTTCATTACTTCAAGAAATACAAATGAAAATAAGAATGAAAATAACAATATGAAAGAACAGCCAAAACATGTCCTGCTCTTCCATTCCCCCCTCCCCCATTATTCATTTACTTTTTTGTTGCCCTTTTTTCTACTCATCTGTCCATACACTAGATAAAGGGAGTGGGAGCCACAATGTTTTCATTATCACGCAGTCACACCATGTAAGCTGTATAGTTATACAGTCATCTCAAAGAGTCAAGGATACTGGATTGCAGTTCAACGGTTTCAGGTATTTCCTTCCAGTTATTCTAATACACTAATAACTAAAAAGGGACGTCTATAAAATGCAGAAGAATAACCTCCAGAATGTCCTCTCAATTCCATTTGAAATCTTTCAGCCACTGAAATTTTATTTTGTTTCATCTCCCTTCCGCCTTTTGGTCCAGAAGGCTTTCTCAGTCCCACAATGCCAGATCCAGGCTCATCCCTAGGAGTCATGTCCCAAATTGCCAGGGAGATTTACTGCCCTTGGAGTGATGTCCCATATGGAGGGGAGGGCAGTGAGTTTACCTGCAGTATTGGCTTAGAGAGAGAGGCCACATCTCAGTAATGAAAGAGGTTTTCTGGGGGTGACTCTTAGGCACAATTATAAGTAGACTTAACCTCATATTTGCAGTAACAAGCTTCATAAGGGCAAGCCCCAAGATTGAGGGCACGGCCTACTGCAATGGTAGTCACCAGTGCTTGCAAGATTATCAGGATTTCCCAGGTGGGGAAGTTTAATATTTCCATTTTTTCTCTCAAGGGGGCTTTGCAAATACGTTTTTGTTCTCTGCCAAAATTATTCTGGAATATATCAGGGCTTCATGCTAACCTGTACAAACCAACCAGATCTCACCCCCTATTCAAGGTTCCATGTAATTATGGTGTTTGAGTAAACTGACCATGTAAGTTAAATTATATAGTGTGCTTCAGAAAATATAGATTTTCCACCAAATGTACATCTCTTCCTTTGGTCTCACATAGAAGTTGAAGTTTTAAAACACAGTCAATATCATCCTTTTCCCTTTAGTCTGGTTTACCTTAGTCCTAACCATGTCCATTTTGTTCATATCTTCTAATTAAAATCTGATCTATTTTTCAACTTTTTTTAACACTTGCTATAAGGGATGAAACTGAAATTTGTAGCTGCCGAACTCTGGCTCTGAGTCTCAGGTGTCATACAGATACCCGAAGTTTCAGGGACTGACCAGGTTATGCACAAAAAGCTAAATTAAGCTATCTCAGAATTTAGAAATAGCCATTACAACTCAGGTATAAATGTAACTGCTGTAAGAGCTTACAATCTAGGAGCTCTACCATAATGCTTCCCCTGGTAACCTGTGCTCTCAGGTTCAGTTCTCACAGTTTGTACATTATAGTTAGTCCATATTAGTGAGGTATTATAATGTTTATCTTTTTCAATTCTGGCTTATTTCCCTCCATAAGGTCCATTCACCTAGTTGCATTACTCATGTTCCAGTTTGCTAATGCTGCCAGAATGCAAAATACCAGAAATGGATTGGCTTTTATAAAGGGGGTTTATTTGGTTACACAGTTACAGTCTTAAGGCCATAAAGTGTCCAAGGTAAGGCATCAAGAATCAGGTACCTTCACTGAAGGATGGCCAATGGCATCCAGAAAACCTCTGTTACCTGGGTGGCTGGCATCAGCTCTGGAGTTCTGGTTTCAAAATGGCTTTCTCCCACAACATTCCTCTCTAGGCATGTGCTTCCTCCTTGCTTGCATTCTCCAAAATGTCTCTGTAAGCTGCAGCTCCTCCAGAATGTCACTTTCAGTTGCTCTAGCAGTGAGCTCCTTCTGTCTGAGCTTTTATATGGTGCCAGTGAACTAATCAAGGCCCATGCCGAATGGGCGGGGCCATACCTCCTTGGAAATTATCTAAACCTTTCACTCACAGTTGATTGAATCACATCTCCATGGAAACAATCAAAGAATTCAAATCTAATCAACACTAATATATCTGCCCACACAAAATTGCACCAAAGATAATGGCGTTTTGGGGGACATAATACATCCAAACCAGCACACCTCACAACTTCATTTCTTCTTGCTGCTGCTCAGTATTCCATTGAATGTAAATACCACGGGTCACTATTCCGTTTATCAGCTGATGTATGTTTACGTCACTTCCATCTGTTGTGAATCATGAAAACTGCCACCATAAACACCAGTGTGCAGTCTACTGATGTCCCTGCTCTCAGTTCTTCCAAGTATATACCCAGTAACAGGGTTGCAAGACCATATGGCAACCCCATAGTTAGCTTCCTGTGGAACCACCACACTGCCTTCCAGATTGGCTGCAACATTCTACTTCTCTACAGACAGTGAATAGGTACATCCCTCTATCCCTCTTTCAACATTTTCTCCAGCTCTTGTATCCCTCTTTTTTTTTTTTTTTAATTTATTGAGATAGTTCACAAACCATACAATTATCCAGAGATCCAAAGTATACAATCATTTGCCTATGGCACCATCATACAGCCATGTAGCTATCATCACAATTAATTTTTTTTTCAATTTTTAGAACATTTTCATTACTGCAGAAAAGAAATAAAGTAAAAAAATATAAACTCAAATCCTCCCATACCCCTAACCACCAGCCCCCTCCATTATTGATTCATAGTTTTGGTATAGTACATTTGTTACTGTTGAAAGAATGATAAAATACTACCAACTGTAGTATATAGTTTGCAATAGGTATATATTTTTTCCTATATGCCCATCTATTATTAACTTCTACTTGTAGTGTCATGCATTTGTTCTAGTTCATGAGAGAGATTTCTAATACTTGTAGTTAATCAGGGACATTGTCCACCACAAGATTCACTGTTTTATACATTCCCATCTTTTGACCTCCAACTTTCCTTCTGGTGACATGTGTGACTCTGAGCTTACCCTTTCCAACACCTTCACACACCATTCAGCACTGTTAGTTATTCCCACAACATGCTACCATCACCTCTGTCCGTTTCCAAACTTTTAAGTTCACCCTAGTTGAACATTCTGCTCATAATAAGCAACCACTCTCCATTCTTTAGTCTCATTCTATATCCTGGTAACTTATATTTCATGTCTATGAGTTTACATATTATAATTAGCTCATATCAGTGAGACCCTGCAATATTTGTCCTCATGTGTCTGTCTTATTTCACTCAATATAGTGCCCTCAAGCTTTCTTCATCAACCCATTTTTTTAAGATGGTTTTGTTCACACACCATACATTCCTTCCTAAGTAAACAATCATTGGTTCCCTGTATAGTCACGTATTTATGTATTCGGCACCATTGCCACTATCTGTATAAGGACATCTCCATTTCTTCCACGAAGAAGGAGGACGAGTCAAAGAAGGTAGAGCGACAACAGGAAAAGGGAAAAGAGAGAAAAAAAAATCCGTGACAACTAGAAAGCAACAGAAGGAAAGATAGCATTAAACTAAAGTAGAATAAAGAGTCAGACAACATCACTAGTGCCAGGAGTCCCATACCCTTCTCCTATGCCCCACCCCCCCATATGCATTTAGCTTTGGTATATTGCCTTTGTTAAATTAAAAGAAGCATAATACAATAGTTCTGTTAATTATGGTCTCTAGTTTGCATTGATTGTATTGCCCCCCCAATCCCACCCTATTTTTAACACCTTGCAATGTTGACATTCATTTGTTCTACCTCATATAAAAACATATATGTAGCTTTTATTACAATTGTTGAGCACCCTAGGTTTCACTGAGTTATACAATCCCAGTCTTTATCTTTAGTCTTTTGTTTTGGTGTCCCACATGGTCCTAACCTTCCTCTTTCAACTATGCTCACAGTCATCTTTGTTCAGTGTACTTACATTGCTGTGCTACTATCTCCCCAAATTGTTTTTCAAACCTGTCACTCCTGTCTTTTCCTTTTTGTCTGCAGTGCTTCCTTTAGTGTTTCCTGTAGAGCAGGTATCTTGGTCACAACCTCTGTCATTGTCTGTTTGTCAGAGAATATTTTAAGCTCTCCCTCATACTTGAAGGGCAGTTTTGCTAGATATAGGATTCTTGGTTGGTGGTTTTTCTCTTTCAGTATCTTAAATCTATCACCCCACTTCCTTCTTGCCTCCAAGGTTGCTATTGAGAAATCCACACATAGTCTTATCAAGCTTCCTTTGTATGTGATAGATCGCTGTTCTCTTGCTGCTTTCAGGGTTCTCTCTTTTTGATGTTTGATAATCTGATTATTAAGTGTCTTTGTGTAGACCTATTCAGATCTATTCTATTTGGGTATGCAGTGCTTCTTGGATCCGTAATTTTATGTCTTTCATAAGAGGTGGGAAATTTTCATTGATTATTTCCCCTATTATTGCTTCTGCCCCTTTTCCCTCCTCTTCTCCTTCTGGGACACCAGTGACACATAATTCCTGCATTTTGTTTTGTCTTTAAGTTCCCGGAGGCATTGCTCATATTTTTCCATTGTTTTCTCTATCTGTTCTTTTGTGTGTAGGCTTTCAGGTGCCTTGTTCTCCAGTTACTGAGTGTTTTCTTCTGCCTCTTGAGATCTGCTGTTGTATGTTTCCATTGTGTCTTTCATCTCGTGTTGTGCCTTTCATTTCCATAGATTCTGCCAGTTGTTTTTTTTGAACTTTCGATTTCTACCCTATGTACGCCCAGTGTTTTCATTATACGCGTCATCTCTTTTGCCATGTATTTCCTAAACTTTTTGAATTGATTTAGTACTATTTGTTTCAATTCCTGTATCTTAGTTGAAGTTTAAGTTTGTTCCTTTGATTGGGCCATAACTTCATTTTTCTTAGTGTAGGTTGTAGCTTTCTGTTGTCTAGGCATCTGGTTTCCTTGGTTACCCCAATCAGGTCTTCCCAGACCAGAATGGGCTCATGTCTTGGAAGGAGAGAATAGTATCCTATTTTCCTGAGGGTGCCTTAGAAGATTGGTACACCCTGTGAGGCCTCAAGTCACTGTGCTTTTCCTCCCAGCAGGTGGTGCTTGTCAGCCTGTAGCTCCAGACTGGTATAAGGAGGTGTGGCTCTTGGCTGTTTTCCCCCAGGCTCTGGGGTCTGGTTCTGAATGGAAGGCAAGTAGTAGAGCTGGGCCCCACCTTTTTCTTCTTAGGGAAGATAACCCCCCTTGGGAGAGGTCATTAGCATTTCGATAGACTCTCTGCCTGTGCTATCTCCACCCTTGTCTGGGTCAGAGCACTTGGAACTGGAAATGGCTGAGGCTTTCTCCACTGAGCCGAAAAAGGGACAGAAAGCCCCCTTCAGGGCCAGTACGCGGCCACCCTCCAGCTCTCCGAGGTCAGTCATCACCAAAAGCCTCTGTCTGCTTGTTGGGGATTCATAGCTTGTATTGAGCAGCCCACGCTTGTTAATTAAAACCCCATTGGTGCTCAGCTGAGCTATATTTGCTTGCTGGGAGAGTGCTGCTCTCTAGCACTGCGAGGCTTTGCAGTTCAGGCCATGAGGGGAGGGGGCTCCTGGCTTGGATCTGCAGTTTTTAGTTACAGATTTTATGCTGCAATCTCGGGCATTCCTCCCAATTCTAGTTGGTGTATGATGAGTGGACAGTCACTTTTGTTCCCCCGCAGTTATTCCAGATTATTTACTAGTTGTTCCTGGTTGTTTATTAGCTGTTGTAGGGGGACAAACTAGCTTCCACTCCTCCATGTGCCGCCATCTTCTTCTGTCTCCTCTGTTTGTTTTTTAAACAGTTTTATTCATACACCATACAGTCCATTTTAAGTAAACAATAAATGATTCCTGTTATAGTCTCATAATTATTCATTCACCTCCACAACCTATATGAGGATATTTTTGTTTCTTCCACAAAAAAAAGAGGAAATGGAGAAAAAAAATGAAGAATAAAAATATAAAAGATAGAAGAAAAATAAAGTAAAATACAACAAAAAGATCAGACAATATCACCACCATCAAGAATCTAATATCATTCCCTTATAACCTTCTCTTATAGACATTTAGCTTTGGTATATTGCCTTTGTTACAATTAATGGAAGCATCTTACAATGTAACCATTAACTATAGACTCTAGTTTGCATTGAGTGTATTTTTTTTCTCTTGTACCATCCAATTTTCAATACCTTGCAATGTCGTCATTCATTTATTCTCCCTCTTTTAAAAACATTCTTATATTTGTACATTTAATCACCATCATTGACCTCTCTTAAGTTTCAGTAAGTTATACCATCCCAGTCTTTATCTTCTATCTTTCCTTGTGTCATACATGCCCGTAGCCTACCTCTTTCAACCATATTCACACTCATCTTTGTTCAGGGTACTTATAATATTGTGCTAACATCACACAGTACTGTGCTATTTCTGGATCTATGGAGTCAATCCTATTTACCATTATGTACCCCCTTCAGCATCAAATGCCCAAATTCTAAGTTCTTTCAATCTCTTGATAATCTGTGTTCTCAACTTTAATTCTCAAATTTCACTCATCAATATTAGGTAATATTAGTGAGTCCATACAGTACCCATCCTTTTGTTTCTGGCTAATTTCACTCAATGTAATGTCTACTGTCTACCATTTTGACTTTTGGAATTTGTATGTCACATCTTGTTTTATTTTCCCTCTCTCTCTTTTTGCTCTCACTGATAGTCTTAATTTTACTCTCTTCTCTAAACCTCTCTCCTATCTTTCCCTATCTGCTTGTAGTGCTCCCTTTTCTATTTCTTGTAGAGCAGGTCTCTTGTTCACAAACTCTCTCAGTGTCTGTTTGTCTGAAAATATTTTAAACTGCCTTATTTTCGAAGGACAGTTTTGCCAGATATAGAATTCTTGGTTGGCAGTTTTTCTCTTTCAGTATCTCAAACATATCATGCCACTGCCTTCTCACCTCCATGATTTCTACTGAGAAATCTGCATAGTTTTATCGAGCTTCCTTTGTATGTGATGGATTGCTTTTCTCTTGCTGCTTTCAGAATTCTCTCTTTGTGTTTGACATTTGATAATCTGATTATTAAGTGTCTTGGAGTATGTCTAACAGGTCTATTCTGTTTTGGGTACACTGTACTTCTTGGATATGCAATTTTATGTCTTTCGTAAGAGATGGGAAATGTTCAGTGATTATTTCATCCATTATTGTTTCTGCCCCTTTTCCCTTCCCTTCTCCTCCTGGGACACCCATGACACATATATTCATGAGCTTCTTGTTATCATTCAATTCCATGAGACCTTGCTGATATTTTTCCATTCTTTTCCCTATCTGTTCTTTGAGTAGGATTTCAGATGTACTGTCTTATAATTCATGAATCCTTTCTTCTGCCTCTTCAAATCTGCTGTTGTATGTCTCCATTTTGTTTTTCATTTCTTCTATTGCGCCTTTCATTGCCTTAAGTTCTGCCAATTGTTTTTTCAAACTTTCAAGTTCTTCCTTATGTTCACCAAATGTGTTCTTTATATCCTTCATCTCTTTTGCCATATCTTTCCTCAACTCATTGATTTGCTTTTTGAATTGATATAGCATGTTTGAAGATCTTTAATTAGTTGTTTCAACTCCTGTGTCTCATTTGAAGTGTAAGTTTGTTCCTTTTACTGGGCCATAGCTTTGTTTTTTTTCTAGTGTGAATCATAATTCTTGTTGTCTATGCATCTGGTTTCCTTGATTACCCCAGTCAGATTTTCCCAGACCAGATGGGCCCAGGTCTCAGGATAGGGCTGTATTCGCTATCATGTTTCCCTGAGGACGAGACTTAGAAAGTTGTCAGACTTTCCTGTGAGGCCTGTAGACACTGTGCTTTTCCTATCCTGCCCAGCAGGTGACGCTTGTCAGCCCACAGTTCCCCAAAGGCATAAAGAGGTGCATTGCTTTTAATTCTCAGTATATCTTGTCCCTGCCAGGGGCTGAGAGTGTCAGAAGCCAAGCTTAAGCTGTTTGTTTTTGTTTGTTTGTTTTCACCCAGGCCCTAGGGTCTGAGTTCTTTGAGGGAGGGCAGCCACTTGAACTGGGCTCTGCCTCCCCCTTTTCTTAGGGAAGATAAGCCCTTTAGGGATTTATCTCCTACATTTGACTTCTTCCTTTGTCTCTCCAACTCCACCCTTGCCTGGGTCAGAGCTGACAATTGAAAATGCCTGAGGCTTTTTCTCTAATGAGATACTTGGAATAAGAGGAAAAAGAAAGAATAAAGAAAGACCCCCTTTTCAGAGCCAGTTGCCCACCACCAACCCCCCCCCAGTTACCAGTCAAGAACCAGAGTTGGTGTCTGGTTTTGTGGGCCCCTTGTCTTGACACACAGCTCTTTTTCAGTATTCTGAGCTCAGTCAACTCCAGAAGCCTCTTTTTATTTATTTGTGTATTTTTTTTTCCCATTACCCCTGCCACTCTGCAGGTAGAAGCCTCCGGTTCCTTTCCTGCTTGCTCTCAGTTTATGTTCTCCTAGCTTGTATTCCTTAGTCCATATTCATTAACTAAAACTGCAGTTGGAGCTTGGTTGAGCTACCTTCCCTTCCTCCTAGTAGATTGCTTTTTTCCCCCACAGGTAAGTGTTTCAGCCCACCTGCCACTCACATGCCGGTGGGGGAGGGGCGCCAGCTCCACACTTCGGGGAGCTTAGAGTTCTTATGCTGAGATCTCAGCCATTCTATCCATTCCAGACTTGTGTATGATGCGTGTTTGGTCACAGATGTCCCCCAACAGTTGTTCTGGACTATTTACTAGTTGTTCCTAGCTATATGCTAGTTATTTCAGAGAACTAACTAAATTCCACACCTCCCTGTACCACCATCTTGCCCTGCCTCTCTTTAGTGTTTTTAGTGGTTATTTATTGAGCACTCTAAGTGCTTGGAAGTGAACAAAACAATATAAAACTTTTTGCCGCTCTTGTGGTGATTACATTCTAGTGGCTACTCCTCACATGCGAGCACTTTAATGCTGCAGTGGCTACTGTCTGTATTGGTCACACCACACACGACACAGCAGCAACTCTGGGCAAAGGGCCTTTAAGATATTTCACATGTAAATTATAGCCTAATAGATTTTCCATATTAAAAAATATAGTTGTCCTTGCTTTGCATAATAGTGCAGGGATAAAAATGACCATGCAAGCTGAAACTGTGCTAAATGATCTTAATCAATAGGACAATTACAAATGTTCTGTTACTTTAAAAATATTTCTGTCAAAACATTTAAAACTGTCTTACTGCTTGTTATAAAATACATATTGCTATTTTGTACTAATAGTAAAATAGTAAAACTAGTAGTTACTTAGTTTGCTGTAAATGGTAAAAACTAATAATTATTTAGTATGTTGTAATTTAAAGCTAGAAATTTTGAGAATTAAAGTGTTTTTATTTCTTTGTAGCAAAGTTATCAAGAGTAATTTGAGCAAAGCTTGCTTTGTTTTCATTATATACTTTATGATATGGAGCATGCATCTTTTCTATGCCTTGGTGAAATGTCATGCTCCACTCTAAGGTTGTATGAGCTTCCAATATTTCATCCTTTTTGCTTTCAGTGTCATGAAAAATCTCTGAGAGTTCTTTTAATGTGAAGTTTTTTGCCAGCGTCCCTTCTTCTGGGACCTTGTCATCCTTTTCATCAGCACTACTTTCTTCTTTTATGATTAGAAGTTGGGCTTCAGTAAGTTCCTCTGGCTGCGTATCTGGTGTCAGCATTCCCACAGCTAGCTATTTCTTCTGTAATGCCATTTAAATTTGACTCAAATTTCACTTCCAGCATTTTAATTTTACTTTTTTTGTTGTTGGATTTTTTTTTTTTTTTTTTTTTTTTTTGCACTTTCATCTTTGTTGGCTAATTCCCACTTTCATTTACTCATTTTTTGTAAAATGTAACGTGGGTTTTATGCTAGAAGACAAGGGGGCAACACAAAAACTTTGCTGTCTGTGTGTAAACTGAATAACAGATGTGCAGTGACTAAGCACTGAGACAGAGACTATGAAAGACTTAATATGTTGGTCACCGATCATGATGTATCATCTTTTATTTATGGAGTAATTTCTGGACTGAGGGGTTAGCAAAATTTGTACTTGACAGTTATTCAGTTGTTATGCCATAGTAACTGAAATTTGAAAATTAAGCCATTGTTACAGAAATCTATGCATATCACATTCATGCAAAGAGAGGACTGTTTGTATTGATGTTGATGTTTCTTTCTTTGAATAGAACAGGCAAAGTATTAAGAAAAAATAAAACCCATATTATTTACTTGGCTTTCATGTCAAACATATTTTGGTCAGTTACTGTGTAAGGTAGAGAATGGGCTATCAGCTTTGTTCCAGAAGAAAATGTTTAAGTGAAAAGTATATGTTATTCTATTTATTTATAACTCATAATAATAAATCTGGGACAGGTGCATGTTGTCCCCCTTTTTTCACAGATGAGGAGGTGATTGTGTGGTGCTAAGTGATTTTAATGTAGTGGAAAGAGCACAGGTTTGGAGTCATATCGTTAGATGAGTTTTTACACCTACCTGGGCCTTCATTTTCTTACCCATAAAAATGCAGATAATTCATTTTTGAATTGTTGGAAGGATGAAATGTAAAGAATCTGTTGCACATGTAGGTATATAATAGTTTCTTTATTTTCCAAGTCAAATTTATCATTTAGATTATTTCTCACAGTTGTCTGGCATTTGTTTTGTATTGTCCAATTTGATGTAAAAGGAATGATTTTGGAATTAACACATCTAATATATCAATTTAAAAACGCTCAGTACAGATAATAAAAAATGTAATCTGTCAGCCCCAATAGTAATTGATTTAAAAATAGCAGCTTAAGTCATTTCTTCCATAGTATTGATTTTAATTTTAAGGTAAAATTAGGTTTGTTTTTATAAAGGAATAGTTGAAAAGATATTTGTGTTTTGAATTCTTGACACAATTATTTTAAGGGTTTCTCCCATTTATTTTCAAAATGATCCTTGGGAAGCATACATTTTATATGTGGTATGTTTTCTGTGAACCCTCACACACATTGAGTTGCTCTGTTATATTGTCTAATGGATTCTTACCATTTTACTTTTCCAGTTAACTTTTTATTTTAAAAGGTAATGAATTTTAAAATTAAATGTGATGGTTTTAGTAGGAAGATTTACTTTTAGATGCTTGTTTCCAGAGAGTCAATCTGAGATGACAGACTAAGCAAGGCCTGTTTGCCTATTTTCGGTAGTGTAGGGAGCTACAGCCAATTTTAAATAACTGGTGTAAAAGTTAATTTTAAGCCATATTTGAAAATGTACACCCTTTCTACCCTATTTTTCACATGGGCTATTGTGTATAACATTTTATTCTGTTCAGAATATGTGGCTCAAGTCTGTTACTTTTTTCTTTCCTCTAGTAACTGAAGAGAAAAAATCTCTGAAGCGAACTTTTCAGCAGATACAAGAGGAGGAGGATGACGACTACCCTGGAAGCTACTCCCCGCAGGATCCTTCCGCGGGACCCCTATTGGTATGTCCTGACCACTTCCCAGAATATATAGAGCAGGGTGGCCTGGTGAAGTGACTCTGACTGAAGATGAAGGCCACAAGGTGGTGCCAGTGACCAATAGCATGGAATCACCAAAGGCAGCAATCAGGGCACCACATACCAGATCCAACCAGTAAAGCTTGTTGATCCAAACAGCAGGCTTGGCTTTGTCTCTACATGCCGTGTCTCTGGGATGGATTTGTGTGTTTTAAAATACCTAGACTTTTTTTATCCACTCCTAGAAATTAAAACTATTTTAAAAAATGGATTTTGTGAAAGAGGTAGATGTTACAAAGACATTCAAAAGGTCCTTTGCCATGGCCTCCAATAACATGGCTGTTTTCTAAGTAAACAGCTCTGGTTTCTAAGGACAGTCTATGTGGCAATAGCAAATTTGCTATACTATAACTTATTTTAACTATAAAAACAGGGAACTACCATTATTGATTCTTATTAACATTGTATTTATAATGTTTGGCCCTTCATATAAGTTAGCTCTTGAAGTTGGTTCAATTCATTCATTCGTTCATTGACTCATTTACAGTCAAAGAAAAGGAGGCTCAAGGTGGCAGATTCAAGTAACTTGCCCGATATCTTAATTTGAATCTAGGTCTGCCTGACCTTTGAGTCCCTGTTCTTTTCACTGGGTCACACTGTTTACTCTCATTTTGCCCCAAACAGCTTTTGTTTATTAACACATCGGTAAATTTAAGCCTTATGTAAATAGGAAGCATGTCTGGTTTGTGTTATGTCAAAATGTTGAATTAGGCTAGACTTAAAATGACAGCAACATTAGACCCCATATATCTTTGCATTTAAGAACTACAAAGAGAACAGCATGAATTATCTTTCAGGATAACCTAACTACCATTTACAGAGTCAGCTACTCCTAGGTCATTACGGACTGGCTAAGCTGCCAAGAGTCTGTGTTTTCTGACAGTTTAATGAACTCCTTTTTGATATGGACAAAGTATGCATTCTTGGTTTGCTGTTCTTGGTTTTATTCTCTTTGTTCGTAATTAATGAGTTTGACACATTTAATTTTGGGAGTGGCTGCCCAAATTGAAAATGTCATCTTTGTGGCATTCATTATGTAAAGTAAACCCAAGAAAGAATTGAAGTGGCTGGTGTACATTTCACTTAATCAGTCAAACACAGTTGTTAAAACATTTACTCTGTATACCTTTTTATATTCTGTACTGGAGACCATCTATACTGGAATTCATGCACCATTTGAAACAAATAGTATTATTTGTGCTAAGCAATCTGAATCAGACTCTGTTTTCTTAGTTGCCAAAAACGTGCTCTTTTAGAATTTTTTTTGAAAGAATTATAGAGAATTTCATTTATTTCTTGCCTGGACTTAGAAAAATTAATTTTGTATATTCTCTTAGAATCCATATCATTGCCTGTTAGTATAAGCTCTTGGACTAAGAAAAGTTTTTTCAAATGTCAGGAATGACAGTTTTTAGAATTTGCTTCTACTACATTTAACTCTGGCTAATTTTCTTTAAAGCCTCTTATCTGTTAATGGATCTTATTGTTTGTGTTTTCATTATACAGACTGAGGAACTAATTAAAGCTTTGCAGGATCTGGAAAATGCTGCATCAGGGGATGCTACTGTTCGACAGAAAATTGCTTCATTGCCCCAGGAAGTGCAAGATGTTTCTCTATTGGAAAAAATAACAGGTGAGAAGATAGAGTTTGGGTGAAAGGCAAGGAAAGAAGGAAATATCTCTAGAGCATCAAACCCTAGGACGTGCTTGTGTCTGCTGGTGTAGACTTCCCTTGTGGTGTTGGGTACTCTGCCTTCTTGGAATTCTTCCAAATATAACTCACTTGCTGAATAGTAAAGCTGCTGGTATAGTTAAAGCTTGAATAGTGATTCTAGGAATTACTGTAGAAATACTGGTGTGCCACAACGTGTGGCATGCTATATAAGGTCTATGGAAACAGGCAAATTTGAGGAGGAGGGGCATTAAACTCTTAACCCTCTTAATAAAGAAAAAAATTATGATTCAGTGCTGTGTGATTTATACACTGTGTGCTAACAAACCCCATAGATTAGGATGCCTTCAATGCCAAGAACTTCAGGAATGTATTGTTAGTCATGTCATTTTGCCCTAATGGTGATCACTCCCAGTTAAACAGGGAGGAGCGGTTGACTTTTTCTCGCTTTATGCATGGGAAATCGAAAAGAAGGCATGGAAATACGAACCAGTATTTATAGAGTAGTCTTTGTGCCAGGTACTTTTACTCCTCATGATAATCTTTTGAAATTGCTGATTTTATATCTCCATGTAGTATTGGAAAAAATTGAGGCTGTGGGAGGTTAGATGTCTTGCCCAAGATCACACGAATAGTGGATCTTAGGATTCCAACCTAGGCTGTTCTTTACATTATAAAAGACCAGACCTTTAATTCCGTTCTTTTCTAGTGTTCACCTTCAGTCCCTTAACTTGGCTACTTCTCTGACTTTTTCCATATCCATCTAAAGGAAATCATGGCCACTTACGAATTCATTGCTTCATTCAAGAAATATTTGAGGCCCACTGTGTAGCAGATGCTCTCGGTGTCCCACCTGTAAACCTGGCCCATCCTAGTTGTGAGAAAACTAAAAACAGGGATAGAAAACTAAAGCAGGGATACAGGGATGAAGAATGATTGGGGAAGTGCTATTTTAAAGGTGATCAAGGAAGGCCTTTTGGGTGAAATGATGTTTGAATAGAGTATAAAAAAAAAAAAATGAGGAATCAAGCTGTGAGGCTGAGGAAACAGTGTGACCCAGGTAGAAGGAACAGTATGGTAAAGGCCTTAAGACAGAAGTGTGCTTAGTTGGAGGAACAATACGGAGGCCTTCTAATGATACACAAAGCATCTCAGTTCACTTCCTCTACTTCCCCAGCTCCAATAATTCAGCCCTGCTGGAATCTACAATCCATTGATCCATCTACCTTTTCTTAGCCTTCACTCTCCTTACATCCTCATTTTCTTTTCTTTTTTTTTTTTCACTAGAGAAGTTATGGGTTTATAGAACAATCATGCATAAAATACAGGATTCCCATATATCGCCCTGTTACTAACACTTCGTGGTGGTGTGGGGCATTTGTTACAATTGATGAAAGCACATTTTTATAATTGTACTATTAACCGTAGTCCATGGTTAAATTAGGGTTCACTGTGTAGTGTAGTTCCATGGATTTTTGTTGTTGTTGTTCTGTTACCATATACACAATCCATAACGTTTCCCCTTTTAACCACACCTAAATATATATTTTAGTGCTGTTAATTATATTTACAATGTTGTGCTACCATCACCACAATCCATTACCAAAATATTGCCATCATTCCAAACATGAACTCTGTATATTTTAATCCTTACCTTCCTATTCCCTATTGGCTTGCAACCCCACCTACTGTCTCTGTCCCCTGGTAACCTGTATTCTAGATTCTGACTCTTATGAGTTTGCTTATTCTAATTATTTCATATTGGTAATGTAATACAATATTTGTTCTTTTGTGCCTGGCTTATTTCACTCAACTTGATGTCTTCAGGTTTCATCTATGATACATGAGACAGTGTGGATGAACCTCATTTTCTTCTTTACTCAGCTTAGAGTCTGTGATTTATCTTTATAATCACTCCTTCACATACATCTTCAACCCCCTTTCTTCTTTTTCCCCTTATGTGTAGTCTCCCGGCAAAATTTCCAAACTAGTTAATTCGACTTTTCATCTTTTCCTTTCCTAAACCTGTACAGCTCAATGTGACTTGGAAAAAAAATTCCTATGCCTAGGCCATTTACTGACTTTCCCTCCTATTTTTATGGATGAACATGCTGTTTTCTAAAGCAGCTCCTCAACTTGTGTGTTAGACCTGATCCTTCTAACATACTTGGTGACACTGCTCCAACAGTCCCCCTTTTCTCTTGCATCTTCAGTTTGTTTGTTTTTTCCTCTGCTGGATCATTCTCAACAGCATAAAAACATGTATTTTTCCTCATCTTTCTTGACCCTTTATCTTCTGCTAGTTACTGCCTCATTTCTCCATTCCTTATAGCAAAGCCCCCTGAATGGCTTGCCTGTGCTCATCTGTCTCTACTTATTCTCCCATTCTCTCTTGATTCCACTCTACTGAAATTGCTCTTGTCAAAGTTGCTGATAACTTTCATGTTGTTAAATCCAGTAGTGGATCCTCTGCCTTCATCTTAACAACATCAGTAACATTTGGCCCATTTGATCATTTCTTCTTCTTGAAATTAGTTTCTTCACTTGATGGCGTAGTCAGAATAATGCCACCCTCCCACCCAAAGATTTCCTTGCCATAATCCCCAGAACCCATGAATATGTTACCTTACCTGAGAAGAGACTTTCCAGGTGTGATTAAATTCAGGGTCTTGAAATAGGGAGATTATCCTGGCTTATCTGTTTGGGCCTGATATAATCACATATAAGAGGGAGATGGGAGGGCCAGTCAGAGAAGTTGTTACTCTAGAAGCAGGGGTCTGTAGTCAGAGATTTGAAGATACTATGATGAAGGAAGGGGCCATGAGCCAAGGAATGTGGGTAGCCTCTAGAAGCTGGAAAAGGCAAGGAGATAGATTCTCCCCTAGACCTCTAGAAGTTATACAGGCCTGCAGTCACCTTGATTTTAGTCCAGTGAAACTGATTTCTGACTTCTGACATCAAGAATTGTAACATAAATTTATATTGACTTAAGCCACTAAGTTGGTGATAATTTGTTAGAGCAACAATAGGAAACTAGGACCCCACATTTTCCTGGAATTCTTCCTCCCTCCCTTCCTCTCTCCCTCCCCCCCCCCCCGCCTCTCCCCTCTTGTACGTGCACACCTTTTTCAGTCTCCTTTACTGGATTCTTCACCTCCCCTTGACTTCTTAATGTTGAGTACTTAGCCTTCTCTAACGAGTTTCACTGAAAAGTTGGTCTCTTCCAGTCTCAGGTCTATAAATAACAATTTTATAGATGTTTCTCTAATTTACATCTCTAGCTTTGACCTCCCCCTTGAACTTCAGATCCAAATATTCAACCTCCTAATCAGTATTACTAGTTGAATGTCTCACTAGTCATTTCAGACTTACCCTGCCCCAAACCAAACTTCCCTTCAAAACCTATTTCTTTTATGGTCTTCCCCATTGTAGTAAATGACCCCATCATCAGGACAAAAACCAGCATCTGACACTCCGTCACCACCTCTACTGCCACCACCTGGTACAGGTTACCACCTTCTTCACTTGGATTATTTTTTTTTTTTTTTTTTTTTTTTTATCATCATTTTATTGAGATATATTCACATACCACGCAGTCATACAAAACAAATTGTACTTTCGATTGTTTACAGTACCATTACATAGTTGTACATTCATCACCTAAATCAATCCCTGACACCTTCATTAGCACACACACAAAAATAACAAGAATAATAATTAGAGTGAAAAAGAGCAATTGAAGTAAAAAAGAACACTGGGTACCTTTGTCTGTTTGTTTCCTTCCCCTACTTTTCTACACATCCATCCATAAACTAGACAAAGTGGTGTTTGGTCCTTATGGCTTTCCCAATCCCATTGTCACCCCTCATAAGCTACATTTTTATACAACTGTCTTCGAGATTCATGGGTTCTGGGTTGTAGTTTGATAGTTTCAGGTATCCACCACCAGCTACCCCAATTCTTTAGAACCTAAAAAGTGTTGTCTAAAGTGTGCATAAGAGTGCCCACCAGAGTGACCTCTCGGCTCCTTTTGGAATCTCTCTGCCACTGAAGCTTATTTCATTTCCTTTCACATCCCCCTTTTGGTCAAGAAGATGTTCTCCGTCCCACGGTGCCAGGTCTACATTCCTCCCTGGGAGTCATATTCCACGTTGCCGGGGAGATTCACTTCCCTGGGTGTCTGATCCCACGTAGGGGGGAGGGCAGTGATTTCACCTTTCAAGTTGGCTTAGCCAGAGAGAGAGGGCCACATCTGAGCAACAAAGAGGCATTCAGGAGGAGACTCTTAGGCACAAATATAGGGAGGCCTAGCCTCTCCTTTGCAGCAACCGTCTTCCCAAGGGTAAAACTTATGGTAGAGGGCTCAACCCACCAAACCACCAGTCCCCCATGTCTGTGGTCATGTTAGCAACCATGGAGGTGGGGTAGGCGAACACCCCTGCATTCTCCACAGGCTCCTCAAGGGGGCACTACATCTTTTTTTTTTTTTTAACTTTCCCTTCTTTTTTCAAATCACCTGTATGAAAAAAAAAGTTAAAAAGAAAACAAACATACAATAAAAGAGCCTTTCAAAGAGACCATAGCAAGGGAGTAAGAAAAAGACAACTAACCTAAGATAACTGCTTAACTTCCAACATGTTCCTACTTTACCCCAAGAAAGTTACATAATATAGCAACATTTCAGTGAACTTGTTCCTACTACAACCATCAGAAATTAACAGACCATAGTCATTTCTGGGCATCCCCAGAACGTTAAATAGCCTATCTGTTCTTCCTGGATTATTGTTCCCCCTTCCTTAATTGCTCTCTACTGCTAGTTCCCCTACATTCTACATTATAAACCATTTGTTTTACATTTTTCAAAGTTCACATTAGTGGTAGCATATAATATTTCTCTTTTTGTGCCTGGCTTATTTCGCTCAGCATTATGTCTTCAAGGTTCATCCATGTTGTCATATGTTTCACCAGATCGTTCCTTCTTACTGCCGCGTAGTATTCCATCGTGTGTATATACCACATTTTATTTATCCACTCATCTGTTGAAGGACATTTGGGTTGTTTCCATCTCTTGGCAATTGTGAATAATGCTGCTATGAACATTGGCGTGCAGATATCTGTTCGTGTCACTGCTTTCCGATCTTCCGGGTATATACCGAGGAGTGCAATCGCTGGATCGAATGGTAGCTCTATATCTAGTTTTCTAAGGAACTGCCAGACTGACTTCCAGAGTGGCTGAACCATTATACAGTCCCACCAACAATGAATAAGAGTTCCAATTTCTCCACATCCCCTCCAGCATTTGTAGTTTCCTGTTTGTTTAATGGCAGCCATTCTAACCGGTGTTAGATGGTATCTCATTGTGGTCTTAATTTGCATCTCTCTAATAGCTAGTGAAGCTGAACATTTTTTCATGTGTTTCTTGGTCATTTGTATTTCCTCTTCAGAGAACTGTCTTTTCATATCTTTTGCCCATTTTATAATTGGGCTGTCTGTACTATTGTCATTGAGTTGTAGGATTTCTTTGTATATGCAAGATATCAGTCTTTTGTCAGATACATGGTTTCCAAAAATTTTTTCCCATTGAGTTGGCTGCCTCTTTACCTTTTTGAGAAATTCCTTTGAGGTGCAGAAACTTCTAAGCTTGAGGAGTTCCCATTTATCTATTTTCTCTTTTGTTGCTTGTGCTTTGGGTGTAAAGTCTAGGAAGTGGCCTCCTAATACAAGGTCTTGAAGATGTTTTCCTACATTATCTTCTAGGAGTTTTATGGTACTTTCTTTTATATTGAGATCTTTGGTCCATTTTGAGTTAATTTTTGTGTAGGGGGTGAGGTAGGGGTCCTCTTTCATTCTTTTGGATATGGATATCCAACTCTCCCAGCCCCATTTGTTGAAAAGACCATTATGGCTCAGTTCGGTGACTTTGGGGGCCTTATCAAAGATCAGTCGGCCATAGATCTGAGGGTCTATCTCTGAATTCTCAATTCGATTCCATTGATCTATATGTCTATCTTTGTGCCAGTACCATGCTGTCTTGGCAACTGTGGCTTTATAATAAGCTTCAAAGTCAGGGAGTGTAAGTCCTCCCACTTCGTTTTTCTTTTTTAGAGTGTCTTTAGCAATTCGAGGCATCTTCCCTTTCCAAATAAATTTGATAACTAGCTTTTCCAAGTCTGCAAAGTAGGTTGTTGGAATTTTGATTGGGATTGCATTGAATCTGTAGATGAGTTTGGGTAGAATTGACATCTTAATGACATTTAGCCTTCCTATCCATGAACATGGAATATTTTTCCATCTTTAAGGTCCCCTTCTATTTCTTTTAGTAGAGTTATGTAGTTTTCTTTGTATAGGTCTTTTACATCTTTGGTTAAGTTGATTCCTAGGTACTTGATTTTTTTAGTTGCTATTGAAAATGGTATCTTTTTCTTGAGTGTCTCTTCAGTTTGTTCATTTCTAGCATATAGAAACATTACTGACTTATGTGCATTAATCTTGTATCCCGCTACTTTGCTAAATTTGTTTATTAGCTCTAGTAGGTGTATCGTCGATTTCTCAGGGTTTTCTAGATATAAGATCATATCATCTGCAAACAATGACAGTTTTACTTCTTCTTTTCCAATTTGGATGCCTTTTATTTCTTTGTCTTGCCGGATTGCCCTGGCTAGCACTTCCAGCACAATGTTGAATAACAGTGGTGACAGCGGGCATCCTTGTCTTGTTCCTGATCTTAGAGGGAAGGCTTTCAGTCTCTCACCATTGAGTACTATGCTGGCTGTGGGTTTTTCATATATGCTCTTTATCATGTTGAGGAAGTTTCCTTCAATTCCTACCTTTTGAAGTGTTTTTATCAAAAAGGGATGTTGGATTTTGTCAAATGCTTTTTCAGCATCTATTGAGATGATCAATTGATTTTTCCCTTTCGAGTTTTTAATGTGTTGTAATACATTGATTGTTTTTCTGATGTTGAACCATCCTTGCATGCCTGGAATGAACCCCACTTGGTCATGGTGTATGATTTTTTTAATGTGTCTTTGGATTCGATTTGCAAGTATTTTGTTGAGGATTTTTGCATCTATATTCATTAGGGAGATTGGCCGGTAGTTTTCCTTTTTTGTAGCATCTTTGCCTGGTTTTGGTATTAGATTGATGTTAGCTTCATAAAATGAGTTAGGTAGTGTTCCATTTTCTTCAGTGGTTTGAAGGAGTTTGAGTAAGATTGGTGTCAGTTCTTTCTGGAAAGTTTGGTAGAATTCCCCTGTGAAGCCATCTGGCCCTGGGCATTTATTTGTGGGAAGATTTTTGATGACTGATTGGATCTCTTTGCTTGTGATGGGTTGGTTGAGGTCTTCTATTTCTTCTCTGGTCAGTCTAGGTTGTTCATATGTTTCCAGGAAATTGTCCATTTCTTCTACATTATCCAGTTTGTTGCCATACAGTTGTTCATAATATCCTCTTATAATTTTTTTAATTTCTTCAGGATCTGCAGTTATGTCACCTTTTTCATTCATTATTTGTTTATATGGGTCTTCTCTCTTTTTGATTTTGTCAGTCTAGCTAGGGGCTTGTCAATCTTGTTGATCTTCTCAAAGAACCAACTTTTGGTGATATTTATCCTTTCTATTGTTTTTTTGTTCTCTATGTCATTTATTTCTGCTTTAATCCTTGTTATTTCTTTTCTTGTACTTGGTTTAGGATTGGTTTGCTGTTCATTTTCTAGCTTCTTCAGTTGATCCATTAGTTCTTTGATTTTGGCTCTTTCTTCCTTTTTAATATATGCGTTTAGTGCTATAAATTTCCCCCTTAGCACTGCTTTTGCTGCATCCCATAGGTTTTGGTATGTTGTGTTCTCATTTTCATTCGTCTCTATATATTTAGCAATTTCTCTTGCTATTTCTTCTTTAACCCACTGATTGTTTAGGAGTGTGTTGTTTAACCTCCAGGTATTTGTGAATTTTCTAAGTCTCTGATGGTTATTGACTTCTAATTGTATTCCATTGTGGTCAGAGAATGTGCTTTGAATAATTTCAATCTTTTTAAATTTATTGAGGCTTGTTTTATGTCCCAGCATATGATCTATTCTGGAGAAAGTTCCGTGAGCACTAGAAAAGTATGTGTATCCTGGTGATTTGGGATGTAATGTCCTGTATATGTCTGTTAAATCTAATTCATTTATCAGATTGTTTAGGTTTTCAATTTCCTTATTGGTCTTCTGTCTGGTTGATCTATCTATAGGAGAGAGTGATGTGTTGAAGTCTCCCACAATTATTGTGGAAACATCAATTGCTTCCTTTAGTTTTGCCAATGTTTCTCTCATGTATTTTGTGGCACCTTGATTGGGTGCATAGACATTTACGATTGTTATTTCTTCTAGCTGAATTGCCCCTTTTATTAGTATGTAGTGGCCTTCTTTGTCTCTCAAAACATCCCTGCATTTGAAGTCTATTTTATCTGAGATTAATATTGCTACACCTGCTTTCTTTTGGCTGTAGCTTGCATGAAATATTTTTTTCCATCCTTTCACTTTCAATTTCTTTGTGTCCCTGTGTCTAAGATGAGTCTCTTGTATGCAACATATTGATGGTTCATTTTTTTTGATCCATTCTGCGAATCTATATCTTTTAATTGGGGAGTTTAATCCATTTACATTCAACGTTAAAACCGTGAAGGCATTTCTTGAATCGGCCATCTTATCCTTTGGATTATGTTTGCCATATTTTTCCCTCTCTCTATTAATATCCTTTATTGTACCCATACCGAATCTCTTTAGTACTGAACCTTTCTCCAAGTCTCTCTGTCCTGTCTTTGTTTCTCTGTCTGTAGGGCTCCCTTTAGTATCTCCAGTAGGGCAGGTCTCTTATTAGCAAATTCTCTCAGCATTTCTTTGTCTGTGAAAAATTTAAGCTCTCCCTCAAATTTGAAGGAGAGCTTTGCTGGATAAAGTATTCTTGGCTGGAAATTCCTCTCTCTCAGAATTTTAAATATATCGTGCCATTGCCTTCTCGCCTCCATGGTGGCTGCTGAGTAGTCACTACTTAGTCTTATGCTGTTTCCTTTGTATGTGGTGAATTGCTTTTCTCTTGCTGCTTTCAGAACTTGCTCCTTCTCTTCTATGTTTGACAGTGTGATCAGTATATGTCTCGGAGTGGGTTTTTTTGGATTTATTCTATTTGGAGTTCGCTGAGCATTTATGATTTGTGTATTTATGTTGTTTAGAAGATTTGGGAAGTTTTCCCCAACAATTTCTTTGAATACTCTTCCTAGACCTTTACCCTTTTCTTCCCCTTCTGGGACACCAATGAGTCTTATATTCGGACGTTTCATATCATCTATCATATCCCTGAGGTCCATTTCGAGTTTTTCAATTTTTTTCCCCATTCTTTCTTTTATGCTTTCATTTTCCATTCTGTCATCTTCCAGGTCACTGATTCGTTGTTCAACTTCCTCTAGTCTTGTACTATGAGTGTCCAGAATCTTTTTAATTTGGTCAACAGTTTCTTTAATTTCCATAAGATCATCCATTTTTTTATTTAGTCTTGCAATGTCTTCTTTATGCTCTTCTAGGGTCTTCTTGATTTCCTTCATATCCCGTACTAGGGTCTCATTGTTCATCTTTAGTTCTTTGAGTAGCTGTTCTAGGTGTGTCTCTTCTGGTCTTTTGATTTGGGTGCTTGGGCTTGGGTTATCCATATCGTCTGGTTTTTTCATATGCTTTATAATTTTCTGTTGTTTTTGGCCTCGTGGCATTTGCTGTCCTTGATAGGGGTCTTTTAGGGTTTGTAGACCAGTTGAAGTCCTTATCTCTAATTTATCAGATCTACAGCTTCGTGGAGTACACTTTCTCTAACTAACCAGCAGGTGGCGTCCACGAGCCACCTGTTCTCCACAAGCCAGTTCTCCCCTGCTTAGCCTTTTTGGTGAGTGGGGGAGTGAGTCTTGTGGGGCCCAATTGGTGTCCCAAGCTTGCGTGTGTAGTTGGTGTTGCCTGCCCTGTATGTGGGGCGTGTTTCTGGGCAGTCGGGGAGGGGGGGGTGGCCCTAACAATCAAATCTCCCTGATGATCCTAGAGTTTTAAAGCTACTGCAATAGTCTAATCCTTCAGTTCAGTCCTGCCACAGTTTGTCTCTGCCACTGACCCACAGGTCTTTGGTATTGGCGTATGGCTCCTGAGACTTGCAAGTGGGCCCCTCTTCCAGGCTGTGCACTCCGGGTCCTCTGTTGAGGTATGACTGTGCTATGTCACAGGTGAGTGCCGTCCCCCCAGGGCAGTTCTGGGCTGCTGGGCTGTGTTGGGAGGCTCCCAGTCTGCTCAAATGATGGCTGAATGGGGCTCTGTTAATTCACACTGCTCCCTCTTCCCAGCTCTGGGACATTCAGCTGAGGTTGCAGGGAAGGCTAATGTCCACGCCCAGTTTTGTGGTGTGTGCCTGTTATTTGAAGCACTTCCGTCACACTGGGTTGTCTGGGGCAGCTCTGGGCTATGGGGCTGGCGATGGGCAGGAGTGTTTCCTGTCCACCAGGATGATGGCTGTGAGCGGACACCCCCCTTTTCTTGGGAAGTTGTGTTGTTTAGTGAATTTTCTCAGCCACTGGATTATTGCCTTTTGTCTCAGAGCTCTCTTAGTTCTGCTCTTGACTTGACGTGCCCAAATTTCAATTCTTTGAAGCTTTCTGTATTGAGCTTCTTAGAGTAATTGTTTTAGAAAAAGCAAAAAGGATTTAAAAAAAAAAAAAAAAAAAAAAAAAAAAAAACCGGCCCTCCTCAGAGATCTAATGGGTTATTGAAATGCTAATAGACAAAGCAACCAGGGCCATTAAGGAAAGGTGCCCTGGGCAGAGAGATCAGCCTTGCTTCGGGATTTGCATATGCGCCTCAAGGCCTGATCTCCGCCCTTCCCCTTTCTGTGTTCACCAGAACTCCAAAAATCCTCTGCTTTTACTTTGGAGCTTCTCGTGTTGTTTTCCTTCTATGCCCGTCTCCTCTCTGCTGGGCTGGCTGCTCTCAGAGTCTCTGGTGTCTGGCCTCAGTCTATCTATGGTTGGAGTTTGAATCAGTAGAATGAGTTTCCGATGAGAGCAGCCACTGCAATTCTCCCTTCTCCTTCCTGGAGCTGACAGCCCCTCCTCCCCCGGGACTGAGCCTGGCAGGGAGGGGCGCGGGTCCCCTGGCCGCAAAAACTTACAGATTTCGCTGATCTCAGCAGTTCCACGTTTTCATGAGTGTTGTATGAAGTATGCCCAAAGACAGATTGCTCTGTGGTGTCCAGTCCACGCAGTTCCTGGCTTTTTACCTACTTTCCTGGAGGAGTAACTAAAACATACAGCTCACCAGTCTGCCATCTTGCCCCGCCCTCCTTCACTTGGATTATTGCTGGAGCTTCCTACCTGGTCTCCCTGCGTCTTCCTTGTCCCCCATCCCCACCCTTCAATCTCTTCTCAATGTAGTGACCAGAGAGATTCTGTTAAAATGGAAGTTGGAGCTTGTCTCCCTCTGCTCAGAGCACCCCAATGGCTTCCCTTATCACCCAGAGTAAAAGCCAGAGACTTCAGTGCCCTTGATCGTCTGGCTCCCATTACCTCATACCTTTCTACTGCTTTTCCCCTTGCTCACTGCTCCAACATAGGGGCTTCTTCCCAGGCATTCTCCCTCTTAGGACCTTTTACTTGCTGTTTCCTCTACTTAGAATGCTCTTCCCCAAATAGTCACTAGGCTTGTTCTCTCCCTTCCTTAAAGTCTTTATTGATTTATCTCCTTCTCAATGAGGCCTACTGACTACCTCATTTACATTTACCTTTCTGCTCTCCACCCCCCATTTCTTCTCCTCTGTCTTCTTTTTCTCTACAGTTCCTATCTTCTGCTGGTAAATAAGTAAAATATAGTATATTATTTCTCTTCTTACTTGAGAATGTACACTTCTTGAGGGCAGAGACTTTTTGTCTGTTTTGCCTGCTTTCTCTGAAAGCTTAGAATGGAGTCATTCACAACACAGGAACTCAAATATTTTTTAAGTTAATTGAATGGTTTTGAGCAGAGATTTGGTGGGTATAAAAGCTTGATGTGGATGGGTTTAAGGGACAATAGTAGGAGAAGGGGTGGATGTTGGTCTTGAGGAGCTTTGGGGAGATGGGACAATAGCTGGAGAGTGATGTGTGATTGATAGAAGATATAACAGCATGTTTTTATGCTGATGGTAGCACTTCAAGAGGGAGAGAGAGAAATTGATAATGCATGGGGAAAGAAAGAAGACAATGGCAGAAGCTGAATTTTTGAGTAAGAAGGAATGGGGTACCCACACACAAGTAGAAGGCTTGCCGTTAGAGGCACACAGCCACTCACTTGATGTTATAGGGCAGAATGTGAGTACAGTACAGCCACAGATAAGTTTCCTGAAGCTATCATCTTGCTTCTGTAGCATCTTTTCTTCACTTCCTAAAACTATTACAAGTTATTTTTCAGAATTGTAATCATTTATGAAAATGAATTGTCTCCCTTATACAAGTTCTTGGTGGTTTCCTTGCCAATTTTTGCCATAGGAAAAATTAACCTTTTTTTTTTTTTTTTTTAAATCATATAGTCAAGCCAATGACAAAGCTGAAACCAACCTAACCACCCCAACAGCTTGTTCATAGAATATACCACCAATCTAGGAAATTAGTTTTACCCTCTTCTTTACCTATGGTTGAGATTGTCTCTTTCCTTTGTGTCCTGTTTTTCTCATTTGTGTTATAGAACCAGACTGGAGACATTGGAATGGGATTTATTCTTTTCACTCCTTCCCTTTCACCAAAAGCTTCCGTTTCCCTGTGCCTGAGGACATTAGAAGTGCCTGGTCTTTGGCATCAGACCCACTTTGGAATTCCTCAGTAGTTCATCTCCCAGTGTTGCATTAAGGCATTTAAAAGCCAGGAATACTGTTTACCAATCAGGGAAATCTTAAATTCCAAAAGCCTGTGTGAATGCTGTGTCATCTCCAGTAGCCTATATTCATAGGGACCAACATAATCTGTATGAGTGGCAAGTCATACATATGAGACTCACTTTTTAGTTTGTCTCATAGAACCACTGGAATCTCTGTCACTCTTTGTTTCAAAGCACCTGCCTGCTATTTTGATTTTCAAAGGACTTTTTAAAAATGAGGTATACATATTTAAAGTTATAATCTCACCATTACCCACATAATTAATTACATCAGTTCTTTATAAATACAAATTCTGTTTTTTTTTCCCTTTGAAAGATCATCTCATTTCACAAAATTGAACCTTTGCTCACCACTACTTTCCAAGAATATCCTTTCTTATATTTTGAAACTTCACAGTTTTTTTTCTTCCAAATCATGTGTTGCAGCCCATTAATTGGTCCTGAAATCAGTCTGATAGGTAATGACCTGTATTTTTTTTTTAAATGGAATAGAATTGAGGATAGATTTCTTTGTACATAGTAAGGATAAGTATTGTTTCACGAAACATTTGTGATTTTTTTATTTTTATATTTGTTTGTATGAAGTGTAGTCCTTACTGTAGGTCATTTTCAGAAGCATTTGAAAGCCTCCGTTCTTTATCAGACCTTATATTTTGCTGGATGTAAGCAGAGAGCTCATTATATGCAAGTTCAAGGCTTATAGAGGTCCATTTTAGAGACCTGATTCTGATACTACCTCCTTAGCTGTCTGCATGTTATCAAACTTGTTATGTAGCTTTCTTTCATCTTAGGTTACACATTCAAGAATTGAGTGCTTGCTTTTTTACTTCAAAGGAATTTGCAAAGAATACTTAATGAAATAATTTAAATGAAAGCACTTTTGTAATTCTCTGAGGCAAAGAAAAATTATTTCAAGAATGAACTTAAATATCTCCACTTATTTTGTTCGTAGAGCTTTCACAGGAATAGGCATTTAGAAATCCTTTGCAGATTCCCCTCCCTGTACAATTGCATCATGTCAGGTAATTCAAAAATGTCCTGCCTTGTTGATAGAAGTGCCTTTGGATTTCTCATTCAGCCAGTTTATTGTTTGTCCACAGGTTCTGGCTTTTTCTTGGACTCTGTACATTGAGAGAGAACCTGTTAACTTCCCCCAGAAACATTTGCAGTCTATACCTATGTGATTTGTATATTGTCTCTATTTTTGGTCACATTTGTACTTAGACAAAGAGGCAGCTGAACGTCTTTCAAAAACAGTGGATGAAGCATGTCTGTTACTAGCAGAATATAACGGGCGCTTGGCGGCAGAACTGGAAGATCGACGCCAGCTGGCTCGGATGTTGGTGGAGTACACCCAGAACCAGAAAGATGTTTTGTCAGAAAAGGAGAAAAAACTAGAAGTGAGTACTTTGCAAGGCAACCCAGACTTCCCTAGTTTCCCTTCCTGTAGCCCATATTAAGAAGTTTTTTAATGCCTTAATTGATACATTTTTGTCTTAAAATTTCATGAAATGGGAACATCTATCAGATACTGTAATTATTTGAACCTAGATGAAAATTGAAATCATGTTTTATATGTCCAGGAAAGAACAGATCAAATGGTGTGAAACAAACAGTGAACTCTTAATCACAGAATTAAAGATCTTAATATTGCTCTAGTTTGAACTCATGTTTTTTAAAAATTGTAAATTGAGGTTAAAAAAAAGAACAGAGGAGGTCATCAAAACCAAAGAATGTTGATTGGGTGGCATTTGGGAAGTGCCTAATTTTTTTTTTCCTTTGGGTCATATTGAGGTTCATTTCTGACTTACATCCATGCTAAGGCCAATAAGTAGTCTGCCCCTAAGCTCTGTCTATAGTCAGTTTTTAAATTTCACTCTAATGTTTATGGAGCCCAGTTCTCAAACTGTTGAGAAGTTACTCACTTCTGCCCTGAGTGAGGACGTTAGTTGAGTGTTTTGGGGGAGGAGGTTCAGAAAATCATTCCTTATCATGGGTCTTGTTTGGCTTCTTAATTAAGTATGCATTGGTTTAATCTCAGTGTTTAGTCCCTTGAGATAACAGAGCCCACAGTTTAGGCATTTGGGAAATTTTGTTTGCCCCAAGCTGCTAGGCTTCTTTTTCAGTAATATCTTCCTTTCTTTTTTAAAAAGAGGCATGAAAATGAATCACAACCAGTGGTTTGTGAGAGAAGGACAGTTTTGAGTTGGGAAGTCAGTCATATTATGTTTTAAAAAATACCTCTCAAATCCCATTCGGAGTAGGTAAGGGGCATGTGGGGAACAGTGTCATGGATTCCCCCTGATTCCAAGAAACAAATGCATAAACAGGCACAGAGAGAGGGAAAGTTGAGCATCTAGCCTTGTGGCTGAGATTATTGTATTTGCCTTTCAACATAGTCATCTGATTTCAGGGGGGGAATGAGCAATAGGCCTTTTTACCATATACTTACCTGTAGTGATTATGGGAACTGCAATGGGCAGTGGTTGTGGGAACTTCATATTCCTAGCCAGTTTGAATGTGGGAAATAGAAAATGGCTATAAAAAGGTATGGCTTAGATTTAGAAATCAGCACTGACCAGAAATCCTAAAGGAATTTTCACAGGCAGTACCAGACGGTCATTTATCTGAAATGTTCATCTTTCACTGAGGAAGCATTTTCAGCACTATGCCCCTGGGACTAATAAGAGACTGTAATTAATGATTCTGGTTGTAAGTCACCATGCCATCTGTTGAACTGCCCCTTGGCGACACATGAAGGGCTTTCTCTGATCTGTCAGACATTGATTATCATGAGCATCTGTTGTTGAGTGGAACATGGCAAGCTACCATAGAGGACAGAGTCTTTGAGAAGGAGATTGGGTTGGTAGAGTTGGTTAACTCTGTTCTGTTTCCCTTCTCCACAGTTGCACTCTCCTCTGTGCATTTCTTGGAGAATCACTGTGGTGATTCTGGGTGCCACAAGAGGTCATTGAGGCAGAGAAATGGATCAGAGATTTGAGTCTGTTCTATAGCTTTCCAGTTCGCATTTCTGTACTCATCTGGGCATGCCTAAAAAGCAGAAGAGAAAGGTCCCACCACCGAAAAGTGCAGATTCCAATTTTAAGTTCCTTTATCTCAAATGATGTCCCAGCCACTTGAGCAAACCCATTCATTATAAAAACGAAGGTAAATTTGGTGAATTTTAAAAAGCAAATGATTAGATACAAGATACTATGTGTTCAAAGGTAGCTTTAGTTCTTTCTTTATATCCACACTGAAAAAATGTGAAGTCCAGAATCGAAGATTTTTCTCTCACATCCCATGATAACTGGTCTTAATCCATTCTATCCTTATTGAGGTGGTAAAACTTGCCAAGTACGTGCCACTTAAAAGATGCGTTAATACTATGAACTCCAAAAGCATAAAGAGATTCTTTTTCCATTCCTGCCGAGACAAATCCTTTCTCCCATAGAGATTTTTTTTTTTTCCCTCTCTGCTTAAAAGGTCAGAGAATTGGACTGAAAAAAGAATGTTTCCTTTTGGATTATATTATTTTTGCCAGTACACAAGATATACCCACCTTTTTAAAGTTCTTTTCATTGTCTTCAATGTATGAATACGTTGAATTCTTAGAGCACTTCGAAAATGTATTTATTTGTTTGGGAATGTGTTTTCTTCCCAAAGTTCTAGTAATATTTTAATTTGTTAATGCTTAGTTTTTCTTTTTGCTTTTAAGTTTATATCTTCATTTATGTAGCAAGCATACATTTTTATTTCTTTCAGTTGAGAATTTTATGTTAGATTTCACAGTGGCTCCTAAACTTTGGGATAGAAAGTGTGATGATCCCTGGGCTGTAGGAGGGAGAGTTATGGATCACAGAAAGAGATTGTGTTTCTGTCCTTAAGGAAGTCATATTTTGGCATAAACAATATATAGGTGAATATGAAACCAAATGGAGTGATTGCACATAATGTAGATTAAGGAGACAATTGGCAATTTGGATTGTGGTTTAAAGCAAGACCACATTTCCTGGCAGTCAGTAAAGCCTTTCTGTAAAAGAGCATAGCAATTGAAGAAAAGTATGTTTATAATGGGGATCAGCCCAAATGGAGCAGACAGGTATGTGAAGAAAGACAAAGAAAGGCTGTGGGAGGAAGGTGCCAAAGACCATGAGCAGGGACTTAGGCTCAGAACTCTTAAGGAGTTGCTTATTCATCATGAAAGTCAACAGAACCTCTGCCAGTTAGGCAGTATACAAAGATGGGTAAGATGTGCTCTCTTCCCTCAAAGATCTTAATACTCTAGGGGATGGGGATGGGGTAGAGAACACCTGCAAACATGGAGTTAAAATAGAATGGAAGAAATGTTATAAGTAAAGAGAATATCCTCAGTCATTGTGTCAGAATTGAAATAGACCAAGAAAGAATTAAAATCCTAAAAATAACATCTTAACGATCAGATGTTTATTAAAAATAGAATTATCAAATGCATAGCTGTTTCTGAACACCATAATGCTTGCTCACAATGCCAGGAACATATTTGTTCCTCAAAAAATATTTGTTCTGGGAGTGAAATTCATCACTTACATAATAACCTTACCTATAAAGAGATTGTTTTTTGGGGGTTGCATTAAAAATGGTTTAACAAATCTAATACAATTTTTGGTTTTAAGGGATTTGTTAGTACAGAAAGGTGACAAAGGATTTCTGATAGAAACTTCTGGGGGTTTTCTTCTTTGTGCTAGTTTTCGTTTTTCCTTAAAGTAGAATCATGATTCATTTTAAGATGATCTTTTTTTAACTATACACTTTTGCTTCTGAGCATCATGGTTGACATCGGCCTATCACTTTTTCCTTATACTCCAGGCAAGGTTAGAAAGAGAGTTGCTGAAAATCTGTTTGATGCTTTTGTCACAAACATGAGAAAACCTAGAAATGGGAAAGAAAGCAAGCATAAAGACACAGAAAAAGCAGCCCATAGGTGAGGTTCAGGAATGTGGAGGATATAGAAGATGATTTAAAAAGGTAAAGGCCAAAGAAACCAGAAAAGTCTCTTTTGATAGAGACGGCAGTTCCAAGTGAATGCTAGTAGCTCACAAGCCTTAATCTTAGTGGTGGGATAGGAGGGGGGCACAGAGTTCCTGTCTCATCAGCAGGAATAAAACACGTTGTGAGTATGCTCTGTAAGAATGATCATATCATGCGGAAGTGTGTGTATATGAGAGAGAGAAATATCCACTTACACATACAGTGAAGAAAAAAAAAAAGGATTAGATAACCACAATTTTACCACTTTAACATATCATTATTTTTGTTCAGATCATGGTGTGTGACTGTCAGTGATCTAGAACTGAATGTAGACAGTCCTCTGTGGGGTGCATTTGCCACGTAGTGCACACACACAGGTTATATGCTACAAAGTGAAGAGCTCTGGGGAAGTATGTTCCTAGCTGCATTTTTTTTTTTAATGAGGTAATATTCACATAAAAATAAAATTAACCATTTTAAAGTGTACATTTAAGTGTACAATAATAATATCATCTTAACTTGACCAGATGTTTATTAAAAATAGAATTATCAAATACATAGCAGTTTATGAACACCATAATGCTTGCTCACAGTGCCAGGAACATATTTGTTCCTCAAAAAATATTTGTTCTGGGAGTGAAATTCATCGCTTACAAAATAACCTTATCTATAAAGAGATTGTTTTTGGGGGATTGCATTAAAAGTGGTTTAACAAATCTGATTTAATTTTTGGTTTTAAGGGATATGTTAGTACAGAATTGTACAATCACCACCTATATGAAGTTCCAAAATGTTTTCATCACCTCAAGAGAAAACCTTATACCCACTAAGCAGTCACTCCACAAAAAGGATCTCCTTTTGTTTTCCATTTCTGCAAAAAAGGCTGTTGGCATTTTAATAGATTGCGTTGATTCTTCTGACTTTGAGGAGTATTGCCGTCTTAACAATATTAAGTCTTCCAATCTATGAACACAAATGTCTCTCCATTTATTTGACGACTTTGATTTCTGCTGCAGATTTTTTTTTTATTGTTAAATTCAGTTTTATTGAAATACATTCACACACCATGCAATCATCCATGGTATACAATCAGCTGTCCACAGTATGATAACATAGTTATGTGTTCATCACCACACTCTATCTCTGAACATTTTCCTTACACCAGAAAGAACCAGAACAAGAATAAAAAATAAAAGTGAAAAAAGAACACCCAAATCATCCCCCCCATCCCACCCCATTTGTCCTTTAGTTTTTATCCCCATTTTTCTACTCATCCATATACTAGATAAAGGGGGTGTGATCTACAAGGTCTTACAATCACACTGTCACCCCTTGTAATCTACATTATTATATAATTGTGTTCAGGAGTCCAGGCTGCTGGGTTGGAGTTTGGTGGTTTCAGGTATTTACTTCTAGCTATTCCAATACATTAAAACCTAAGAGGTGTTATCTATATAGTGTGTAAGAATGTCCACCAGAGTGACCTCTCGACTCCATTTGAAATCTCTCAGTCACTGAAACTATTTCGTCTCATTTTGCATCCCCCTTTTGGTCAAGAAGATACTCTCAGTCCCATGATGCCGGGTCCACATTCATTCCCGGGAGTCATATTCTGCATTGCCAGGGAGATTCACACCTCTGGGAGTCGGGTCCCACGTAGCAGGGAGGGCATCTGCTGCAGATTTTTAAAAAACATCATAGGTGCCATTTACTGATGCATTTGCTATTACTAAGACCCTGTTTAGGTGCCACGGGTATTAGGGACCACAGATTGAGAGCCAAAGTGTCACCTTTCAGTAGTCAGTTTAACCCCAACCTCTAGAAAGTGTGCGCATGCACACATGCATACAACAGAGTCTCCAGGGCACTGTCATAATAGCTGGCCTTTTTCTGCAATGTAAAGTGACACGTTGTCTAGGTAAAGTCATTAACAGGATTATTGAGCTGGAGGGAATCTTAGAGATAGTGTGGTTGGCCTCTGACTTGATGAAGAAACTCAGACTTTGAGAAGAGAGTTAGCTACAGACCAGGAATAGAACCCAAGGCAGGTATCTTGTAATTTTCCATCAGGTTTGTGTTTTTTTGTTTTTGTTTTTGTTGTTAAATCTGATTCCGTGAGGTCAACAGCAGGAAGACATCTCAACAGATGAACCAAAGTTGAGTCATGTAAACAATCCCCAAGAATCTTGTTTTAGGGAAATGACATCTCATTTAAGGTGGTTAAAATGGCTTCATGAAAGCATTCCAGAGTGACCTCAGAGAAAGCCTTTCTAGGTTTGAGAGAACCCATGATGCTTTTGTTCTGAATGGAAAGGGAGAAACTGGTTCTTTGAACTTGGGGCTGCTGCAGTTTCTCCTCAGCTTGGTACCGCCTCCTTGGCTATAACAGATACTTAGGATTAGAGCCTTTTACTTCAGACAGTACAGCTGGAAAGACAGAAATGTTCCAGAATCCAGCATCGCCTTGTGACTTTTCATATTTCTGTTTGCAGTTTGATTATAACAACTTGAGAAATACTTTGGCTACAGCTGAGGAAGCACTAAACCAAACTGATGGCCCTCTGTTGTTTTTGGCAGCATCCCCCACCTACCTCCCTGCAGGGTGCAGATGTTTGGAAGTTTTTCATTTCAATAATGAAGCAGGCAGTAGGTGGTGATAGAGAGCTCCTTTTTGTCAATTTTGGATTAAATGACCCCCATCCCCATGATGATCAAAGCCTGTATCTCTTTATCCCTAGCAGTAAGGGCAGCGGGAGCAGGTGGTTTCATTCTCATTTTAGATGAGAAAACAAATCTCAGGGTTTAACATGAGTAAGTCAGGGTCACAGAGGAAGTCAGTGAGGACCAGAACCCGGGTCTCCTGACTTCTGGGTTTGTGAGCCATCCGCTGTTTTCTCTTGGGAGCTGAGATCCTTCCGAAAGCTGCCTCCTCACATTTCTGCCTAGCCTGGCCCCATCTACCCACCCAGTCCTCTACTCCCATGGGCATCTCACAATCACTAAGGACTTGGTTTGCCAACCCATGAAACTTTACATTGGAAAGGTGACATGATTTTGCAGGTCTTCCCGCAAGAATTCCATACTTTGAGCCATAGCATTGTTTTCATATATATAGACCAACTTTTGGTGCTTCCTCCTGCTTTCTGAAGCAGCTCCACTGAGTTTCAGGCAGTGTGTTTGGCACTAATTTTTCGTATTTATAAAGTGCATACACGTTAAGTCAAAACAGTATCTGGGCCCCTTGTACTGCTTGAAGAACATTCATTCTTATTCAAATAATACTTCGTTCTATCTCTTTTCTCTTTCTTTTTTTCTTCTAATTGTAAAAGTAATACATCATAGGAAACTTAGCAAATAGGTATAAAGAAAAAATTTTAATCTCACTACCCAGAGTTAACAACTTTCAATTTTGGCATATTTCCTTTATTTTCTCCTCATTTAAAATAGTTGATCATAATATATGGTTTTCTGTCATGCCTTTTTTTGCTTCACACATTTTCCTATATTAACAAAAACTTTATAAATATTTTAAATGGCTGCTTTAATACCTATGGTTGGATATTCTTTCTCTCTTTCTTTCTTTTAATAACTTTGGGCTAACTTTCAGTGTTTGGATTAGTTCCTTCCTACTGATTTCTAGTAATGGCTTGTGTGTGTCTATGCAGATGTCTGCTTGCCTTTAAGTACACTGAAGGTCATGTATTTCAGGGTCTTTGCCAACAGTATGCATTCCTGCCTGAGGAGTTATTGCTCTTTTCTTTTTCAGAACACCTTAAGATGCAGTCACAAGCAGCCTAGGACTTCATTGAGCTTTTATTAAAAATTCTCCACAAGTTAAGGATTAATCTTTGTTTTATGGAGGAGTAATCATCAGATAGCTTAATTAGACAAATGGGGCGCTCTTCAGGGTTTAAAATTATCTTCATTACATTTGAAACAGCTGTGGGAAAATAGTTACTAACATTATAACATTGACTTGCATGAGCATAACTTTGGGAACAGGTTTCAGATTACAGAAATGTGAGCTTTAGTGGCTTAGTGTCTATCTGACCCAGTAGGTACATGTTTATTTTAAGCAAAGATCTATTTTGGTCATTATGAATGCTCCTAGTGGTCCTGGAATGAATGGTCTTCTCCTATTTCAAGTTAGGATTTTGAAAAAAGGAAACTTACCTTGTGGCATACTTTGCAATCTCTGAAGTTAATCTCTGGCTTTTTTTCCTTTATAAAATCTAGAACTTGAACTGATATCGAAAGAGCCCTTTTCCATGATAAGGGCAAAGTCTCCGTGGTTGATTCATGGTTGTAGGCATTTGATAGTTACAATAAGGTAAAAATGAAACCTTTGCAAACAAAGTCCATGAACCCTCAAAAGTATGGGGTGAATTATGTGAAGAGGAGATGGTACCAGCCAGTGGTTGTCATGATTTTGCAAGCTTCCTTATTTGTTCTCTTCCTTATTCAGGTCCTCTGTCTTTAAACATGTCTAGGAAGAAGTATGTGCAATTCTTTTTGCTTAATATGTTTAAATCTGAGAATTTAAAGCAGAGAACTATTGCAAGTTTCAGCAAAAGTATTTAAAATTTATTCTTGGGGTTTGGAGAGTGATGTGAGTAGGCACATCTCACTTTTTCTTCAAGATGTCTGCTTTTCTGAGTCCATTTATTTTGCCCACATAATATTTTGTAGGGCACAGACTTACTTAAATAGGAGTTACTCCCATAAAATACCATCTACCTCAGTAATGATGCAGTGATTTCGATCTGCAATGCCTATTCCTTGCTGTTTCTGGCTTTCTCCATAGAGACCAGTGGTCTTCATGAAGCCTTCTAGCTTGCATGTAGTTTTTCATGTATAAAATAACAATTCCACACTCACCTGGTGTAGCAGGTTTCAACACCATGTCTAACTTGAAGTTTGTTAGTTTCTGCTTTTCCTTGTCACAGAGGGCCTTAGGGCCAATCTCTTTTCCTAACTGGGAAAGAAGTTTCCAGTAGACTGGCTGAAGGTGTCCTTCTCACCATGTAGTGTGGTTTGCCTCTCCAATATTAAAACAAAATGCACATTAGCACTCCCCTAGCACCACTAGCACTATCGCTTTTTAGCTACTGCCATATCCCATTTTCCCTTGCTGCCTCTGCTTCTTTGCCCATTGCAGATTGGCATGTGTGTCTACCATTTCTACTGAAGTGGCTGCTTTCAGAATCCCTCCCAGTGGTCTAATCTTAAAAGCCAAAAGATACTTTTCGAGCAGTCTCTTTGTCTGCCTTTCTCTTTTGGCCTTCTACAGAATCTAATGCTGATTATTACCCTTATATGTTGTCCTTCACTGGTTTCTGTGTATCACCCTCTGCTGGTTCGAGTCCTACTTTTTTGATCTTCCATAAGCTTTTCTCCATCTCTGTCCTATAAATGTTGGTATTACTTTAGCCTTTTTCTCATTCCAGACCTTTTCCTTGAGTGTCTTAAACTTACTTCAGCTACAACCTGTATGCTGATGACTTAGATCAGATCTTTAGCCCAGACCCTTCCTTATATTTCAGACCCATATATCTTAATTCCACAGATATCTCAAATGTAGTATGGCCAAAACAGACCAACCATCCTCCTTCTAACCTGAGCTTTCCTTCTCTTGCCTTATATTGGAGAATGACATTGTCATTCATCCAAATGAGGCGCTAGACCTCATCCAGTATTTCTCACCTATTTTTCTCACCTCCCAAATCTGTCAATTTTGCCTCCTATTGTCAGTCTCTTCTTTTGTTCTTCTGCTGTACCTCTGTCAGATTACCTTGCAGTCTCCCATCTTCCACATTTAAGTTGTCACCAAGCCATCACGATTTTGTTTCCTTAGTTTTTCTTGACTCTCTCTCCATCTTTGTCTCTATTTGTACCATCTTAATCCAAACTATCATCATCTCTCACCTGGACACCTGCAGTAGCCTCATTGCTGATCCATCTGCATTTGCTCTTAAGCCCTGTAATCCATTTTTCACTTGGCAGCCCATGTGATAGTTTCAGTGTGCAGCTCTGAGCATGTCATTCCCCTGCTTAAACATTTAAATGGTTTCCCGTAGGTCTTAGAATGTGGCCCCAAATCCTTGCATGCACTTCCATTGTGCTTTGTTCGTACTGGCCTTTTGTCTCTGGCTTTGCATATGCCATTTCCTTTGCCTGGAACAAGCCTGCCCTTTACTTCCCACTTTCCACTGGTTACCCTTAGTTAATTCCTATTCATCATTTATAACTCGAGTGAAACAGTATTTCCTCAGGGAAGTTTTTCTTAAGACATCCCGCCATCCCCTTATAGAGCCAACTCCTCAGACCTTCCCTCCATATATACTGTGATGGCTATCTGTGTCTCCCGTATCTGACCTTTTATCATATCTACCTATCTTTTTCCTTCAGAACAACAAATAGCTTGTCATTCTTTTTGCAGATTATTTGACTCCCTCCTCTCCCACACGACTAGACCATAAAATCCTCTTTGTGTTGTGACTTGCACCCCCACCCCTAGCCCGATGCTTGCCACAGAGCATCCTGATCTCTGGGTGGTAGATATGATTGCAGCTCGGTTGATTTCTAGACTAGTTCAGAGAATATCTTTGTTGGAGGCTCATTCCAGTTTGAGAATGTCCCTACAAGATCTAGGCTTTACTCCTAAACCATTCCTGACTCAGGTGGCCTTAGACAAATTCCTTCCTCTCTCTGGGCCTGTGGATTGGTGGAATTGGACTGTGCACAGATTCCAAAATTTGCACATTTGTGTGCAAATTCCAAAATTTTGCACTTAGTTACAAAATTCTGTGGATTTTTATTTTTCCATCTTGGAGGTAAGCCTTTGAAAGAAAAAGGGATGCCCCTGGTCAAGGGCCCTTTCATTTTCCCAACTTCTACTAAAGTAATTTATGGGAGGAAGGATTCTGTAGCCCATTAATAATTCTCTTTTTCTTCAATTCTGTATGTGTTTTCTTAACATACAAATCAGAAAGATTAAGGATTGCTCATAAATTATAGAACACGGATGGACTGATTGTTCTTTTATCGCCTCTCAGATCTGTTTATTCACGTTCAGCAGTTTAGCAAGTGCCTGGTCTCTTTGAAGTCTCATAACCACCCCGTTGTATAGGTATTATTTCCATTCCCATCTTATATAAGGGCACTAAGTCCGGACTGATTGTTCTTTTATCGCCTCTCAGATCTGTTTATTCACGTTCAGCAGTTTAGCAAGTGCCTGGTCTCTTTGAAGTCTCATAACCACCCCGTTGTGTAGGTATTATTTCCATTCCCATCTTATATAAGGGCACTAAGTCCGGTAAGGTGAAGCCACATATGTCATACTGTAAGCAAGTGGTAGAATAGGATTTGAATCGAAATTTTCCTGACTGGATTCCTTTCTATTCTTATACAGCCACCTCTATCCAGTGGGAAAGATGTGATATCCTGTCTTTTGGAATACATGTTTCCCTTCTTTTGGTGGGGAAGGTGGGGAGCCAAGAAATAGATAAGAGTCATATGAGATTTGCTGCTGCTCCTGGAATTGGAATCTTATTACATGTGGAGAGAGCTATATCCAAATGCAGTACAGTAACCTACAGGCTACCTTGCCCTAGGCAGACCTTCTAGCACTTAAAACTATAAATAAACATTGTGCTTAAATTATTTTGTTTGAAAACTGTCCTTTTCCTTCCTACCTTTTGCTTCTCAGCTGCCCTCCCAGAATTCTTGGCCTTACCAGTATTTGGTCTATAAAGGAGGGACTGCTGAAAAGTCTGCATCTTTGATGTTTGTCTGCATAACATTAGTTACCCGGCTTTCCATTAAAATAGTCCTTAAGGAAGCCAGCTTGTGGGGTCTTTGTTACTTGCACAAAGCTTACATTTTTGACACTTTTAACTTCTGGGGAAAAAAAAGAACTAATTATATATACTTCAGTATTTTGATTTTACTGGGTTTTACGAACAAGTGGATAAATGTAAATGTTTTTAAAAGACTCAGGCACATTTTTAATAAATATTTTTAAAACACTTTCTGAACATCTGCTAAATTGTATATGTTTAGCTTTTAAAATTACAGAAAGGTTTGAAAAATTGCCCAGACCTAAAATTGATTTTAATTTTGTTAGTTTCATTTTTACTAGTTTAATTACATGTACACTTTTCCCCCATTTTTTAAAATTAGAGTAGTTTAAGTTTTACAGAAAAATCATGCAAAAGTAGAGTCCCCACATAACACCCTCTACCCACACACTGTTTTCTCTTATTAACATTTTGCATTAATATGGTACCTTTGTTATAATTGATGATACACTATTATTATAATTATACTATTGCATATAGTCTGTAGTTTACATTGTGATTCACTCTTTGAGTTTTAGACACTAACTTTTTATTCTTCTTCCCTTACTTCTGAAAATCTGTCAGCTTGGGATCTCTGTTGTGTTTCCTTATCAAGCCTCTTGTGTAGAGGGTCCTCTGGGGAGACAAAATGAAAACATTTTGTGATACAGTTTCAAACTGAGGAAGTCCATTCCCAGTTGACTCCTCTGATGGCCAGTTGGATTGCTCTGAGAACATTCTCCTGATTGTAGCCATTTTGTCCTTTTTCCTTTTGGGAAATACTTTGTGTGTACCTTTTTTGTTGATTTTGGTAATGGAGCTGAGAGGCCCCGAGACACAAATTAGAGACACAATTTCTTCTTTTCCTTGTATCTTCCCCAGTTTCTTACTCAGCAGCTCCAGCCCTGCTGTGACACCCCAGAATGTATCATTTTGAAATGTCGCAGCTGCCACTAAGTCATATGGGAGCATGGAGCTGGCTGGGAGACAGGTACAGGTCAGTGATGGTTTTTTGTTCCCCTGTGGATTTTTGAAGAAAAATTAAAAGCAACATTCTTATTTTCAGCCCAAAGATTTATATATTGTGTTTTCCTTTAAAAAATGAGTGAATGAATGAATGAAATTGTGGTTTAAAGTAGAGGTTATGATTTCTTAAGTAGAGGTCCCATGTGCCTCTGTGGAGAGAGATAAGCCACATGGCAGGACAGGGAGGGCTGGGTAGATGTAGCTGGATTAAATAATACTGGGGCTGGGAGTCAGCTTTCCCTTCCTACATGAGTCTCTCAACCTTCATGCAAGGAAATAATTTTTTGACTTAAGTTCAACGTGGTGGGTCACCTTTAGAACAAGGCCTTTCATAAACTGCTTTGTGTATAATAACCCTTTATGACTCTTAATGGGCGTAGCTGAGCATTGGGTGATTTTTATATACCATATGTCCTATAGCACAACAGGGCAAAATAAAGAAAAACATGAGTCTTGATAATTGGAAAACTTGTCTCATCAAAATTAAGCCCCTGCCTGTGGTGTTTTGTCTAATATAATTTTTCTTATGTAAATAATTCCTAGCAGGAAAGAAAATAGATTTGACAATGTTTGCATTGTTGTTTTGCGTGGTATTTTTTACATGAGTTGCTAGAGGAAACACTTATAATTTTATTTGTTTTGAAAATGAAATTCCTGTAGAAAGGTCATTGCAATGTCAGCCTCTGTCATTTCTAACCCTCTTATCCCAGAGCTCCATCTGAAGCATGCCAGGTCTGGTTTACTGCTTTAACCAAAAAAGGCAAAGAATGCATAAGCCCTGCTTCCTTCAGCGAATCTTCTTGGTGCCTGGTGGTGGTCTGTGTTCACACAGTGTCAGCTGGATCCAGGAAGCCGAGGGATGCTAGACACATTTTCTAGCAAGTTAGGGGAGTCTGTGAGGCAAGATTCCAAAGCTTTGCCAGGAACATAAATCCTAGGTATTATCTCAGAACTACACATTGGGCCTTACTCTCCACATTTTAAACATTTCTTGGCAGTCAAATAAACCCAGGTAGTTTATCACAGGTGCCTGCCACCCACTCTACTTCCCCTCCTCAGAGAGTCCTGAAACAGGAACAGCAGCAAATCTCATATGACTCTTAACCTATTTCTTGGCTCCCCACATTCCCTCTGAGGTAAGACAGGGTTTGCTACATAGGTGCTGGCAGCCAAATGGAGGCTTCAGCCGACCCCTCACCTCTACCACCACCCCAGCATAAATTATGTACAAGCAGGAAAGGAAAAGCACAAGGACCAATTGGGTTTGCCGTGTCTTTCCTTCCTTGTAATGAGAAGTGGAATAATGAGGCAAGTATGTGAAAACTGGGGTACAGGGAAGAGCTATGCAAAGTAGAAGGAGAAGACTGATAAGCAGGAGTGCTGTGATGTGTTGTTCTGTGGATCAGTTGTGAGGTCTTGCTCTTGAATTCCTTTACCAGGCAGGGTAGCATGAGTGTTAGATTAAAGGCTTGGTCTGTATTACACACACGTATAAGGCGTTTTAAACATGGAACATGCGACCACCTTGCCGTATCATTTCTCCTCCTAAGTGGTACTTGGTGTACTAAAGAGATTGTGGGGTGTAGCACACTTCAGTGAGTAAAGAATTTGAATGGGTCTCAGCAAATTGTAGTTGGTTTTAGTGGTATCGTGAAAAGAGGTCAGGATTTCTTCAAAGAGCAGGAGTTGCTGAGGGCACAGTTTGGAACCTTGTAGCAGCAGAATTTGTGGGTTGCACTTTTGCCCAATAGCAGGCTGGTTGGTTAAGACAAAAGATTCTTGGTTTTTCCTGAGGTATATCTCCCTTACCTGTCCAGAACCAAAGAGAATAACCTGGAAAGGCCAGCTAGTAAAGTTATGTCATGACCTGAGTATAAGCGGGGATGGTTAGAAGGCAAGTGAAGGCTGGAGTTGTATTTGGCAGATAATTTTGTTTGGATTTACCCTTAATTTTTTGTTAGTCCTTAGCAACATTTACAGATGACTTTATTTGGAAACCTGAACATTAAAAATGGGGGTGGGGATGTCACAGAATCAGTTACCACTGAGTGTATTTAGGGGATTATAAAATCATTATAGTTTCAGTTTGACCTAATAAGAGCCTGCAGTGAATTCTAGCCTGCTCCTCTCTCCTCAGGGTACTTAAATGAAGTTTTGTCCCAATTTAGTAGGTGCGTGTTTTACCAGTTTTAAAGGCCAACTCTACCTGTATTTGGATATTCAAAGTATAACGCCAGTCACCTTTACTGACAGGTTTAAACCTTTTGGCCCATAGGGCTTTTGTTGTTACTGTTCTTTTCACCAATCTAGATTTTTTTAATGCTTTTCAATAAGAATCCCATTCTCACCGTTTTCTCTTCCTAGGTTCACATACTTAAAAAAAATATCCTATGAAAAGTATAACTCAGTGGCATAAGGAACTGTAGGCAAAATCCATCAGGTTTCAGACTGGCCCAAGGAGAGGGTTTGACTGTGGAACATATTTCCTTCTATTAAAATGAAGTTTCTTGGGTTATATCTAGAATATAGTATCAGTCTAAGCATGATAGGACACCCCCCACTGTGCCAAACAGGAACCAGTGGGATTTTATTTTAAGGTTGCTTCAGAGAGTATTATTTGAACTTAAGGTGGTATCTAAACAGATCAAATCAAGTGTCTTCTCTTTCAGCCAAAATGGATTTGCTAAGTTAGTCTGAAAATCACTCAAAAGTGAGGAACCTTGGATTCTGACCTCGGTTCAGCTCACTGGAGACTCTGGTTTTCATATTACTCTTAAGGAACTACTTCCACTGAGGAGCTTTGTAGCTGCCAAGAGTAGATGGCTTCAAATTGAGGTAGCTTTGATTTGTCAGCTCTGGTCACAGGATTCAGGTGGGAGGCAGGGGGTAAATATGCAGTAACTAGTTTATTTTTTTCATACTTAGTGTTCAGGAGACATTTATTGAATGAATTCATGTCCATTAATAAAGTATTGGTCTTCATGCTTTATGTTATTTGTCTCAAAGTGTGTACAACCAAAGTAGAAAAACTTTTTAGGGGAAAGGGACAGGTAACTTTGGCTTCAGATCCTTAGATTTGAAAACCAATAGAATGAAATGTGACTGTTGACCAGAGTCTAGGTTTTAGGAAGATTATTTAATGTGGTTTACTGATACATGTCAGGTTTTAAATGTTGTTAATTCATTGGGCAAATGTGCTGGGTATCCACTGTTAACTGACTACTCAAAGCAGAGGACCTGGTCCCTGCCTCCTGGAGCTTATTAGTCTAATGAGGGAAGTTATTAATAATTGATGTAAAATATTGTTTCATTTCATGTGGTAAGTCTACAAAGGAAAGAAGTAGGGTGCTAGGAAAGCTTATTTCTGCCCCTGTCTTCTGGACAAGAGTTCATTTGATGATCTGTTCAAGCAGCTCTCATTTTAGTTGGAAAGCTGATTGCAGGCAGTAATGTGGAGGAGGGGTTAAGGAGAGCCTCAGTGGCTACATACCCTAGGTCCTGCTCCCATTCCTCACTTGAACTTTTGTCTTTACAACTTGAATGTAGGATTGTTCATTTAGCCTGTTTACCACTCGTCACTCTTTCTAGAGTGCTCAAGCTTTTGTTCTCAAACCCTTTGCCTCTTCAAGTGTGCATAAGGTTTTTAGCATGAAGGCATGTAAAACTTAGTGATGTAGTCCAATTTTCTTATTTTCAAGTAAGGAAAAGAGAGAACACACCCACAATCATACAGCGAATTAGAGGCAGAGACAGAGCCAGATCTAAATCCTTGTCTTTGATTCTTGGTTTGGTAATTTCTGTTAATGATCCTGCTGGAGAGACTTTAATCAGTAAGGGCCCAGCCTCAGGGACCTCCTTGCAGAAACCCCTATGGGGATTAAGGCAGCTAGAGAATAAAAAACAAGACCCAAGGGGGCCTAAGCCACAGATGCTACAGGTTTTCCAAGAGTCTACCTTTTGCCTGGGAGGTGAGGAAAGAAAAGAATATACCTGCTTCTTATCACCAGGGGATTCATGTGGTAGAGGAACATAGATGACAAATTTGTATGAAGAGAGATCATAAAAAGCAGACTGTTAAGGGTTAAGATACACACTCATTGCATAGGAAGGCCCCAGAGCAAGGGCAGATGGAGAACAATCTCCTAGGTGAGGAGGAAAGATTTTCCTAGAGAGGTAGAGTTCAGCAGGTATATACAGGACTAGAGTCAGGGCTTTGCTAGGACCAGTAGAGCAGAGGTACCTCCAGGCTTGAGGGAAATACTGAACAAACGCCCATGCAGGAAATGGCCTCTGCCGAGGGGGTTGTGGAGATGTGAGAAACACATTTGGGCAAGGGCTGATTTTAGAAGACATTGAGCTCTGAGTAGTCATGGAGAGAATACAGTACATTCTTTCCTTTCTCAAAGGAATTACTTGATGAAAGCTGTGCTCTCAGTGGGTAAGTGTGATGACATGTTTGGGGAGGATTAGGGGTATGGAGACTATTAGAAGACTTGATCAATGAGGAGAGGAGGTCCCAGACACAGGTAGTGGCAGAGGGGTATTTTGAGCTTCTGCATTGTTTGTTCAAGTGTTTGCTAAGCTCAGTTGAGGCTTGTTTTTATTTAATAATGGGTTAATTCTACTACAAATACAAATCTCTAAAAATGATAAATGTGGGTCAATCTCTTAAGTTTTAAAACAGAAAGTATAACTTTATACTGATTTTTGGGGTCCATATCTACATGGAGCTGCAAATGATTGTAAAGATTTAGTGTCAGTATTTTATTTTATAAGGCATTTTGAAACAGATGAAAACCAATGAAAAGAGAATGCGCATACTAAATGTCACTGCTTTTTACTTCCAACTCTGAAGTGCTAAGTTGAATACCTTTAATTCACTCTTGCCAGTATTGTACTTTGCTTTCTTGTTTTTATATAATGTTTTGCCTTTTGAGAGTTTGAAAACTCTAGCATTATAGTATAGCTCATCTACAAAGGGGAGGGACAGTCTGGTGGGAAGGAGAGAACAAAAGGGTAAAAAGTAGCTACATTGACTTCTTAAGCATATCTGTTCAGCACACACAGATTTAATTGCATTATCTTCTCTTTGTCTCCTTAGGAATATAAACAGAAGCTTGCTCGGGTAACTCAAGTCCGCAAGGAACTGAAGTCCCATATTCAGAGCTTGCCAGACCTCTCTCTGCTGCCCAATGTCACAGGGGGCTTGGCCCCCCTGCCTTCTGCTGGTGACCTGTTCTCAACTGACTAGGACAGATGTCATGTGGCCCCAGATTCCCATCTGTACCAGCAGGAGGAAGAGGGTTCGAGTCATGGTTGGAAACAACCTTCTAGCCCCTGCTTCTGTCCCTCCTTCCACCTGGCCCCCTGCCTTCAAGAAGAAACCACAGACTCTGATTCTCTTCTCCAGCTTCTCATGTTGAGCACAATTCAGAACAGTGAGGAGTGGAATCCAGTTTAGATTCTTATTTGGAAAGAATATAAGCTCTTTCTCCCACTTCATGTTTTCAGGCCCCTGTTGGTTTTCCATTCTTAAGAGCTCTCTCTTCACACCTAAGAAGTTACAAAAATCATGTGCACTTAGAAGCTTTCAACAGAACATTTGTTCTTCATGACAGCGTTTACTCATGAAAGGAGCTTTTCCTTTCTGAGCTGGGCTTAGTTCAAGTTAGCTACAGAATTCCACTGAGGGACTCACTCTGGATCCGTTGGCTTTCCTGGGTACCACCATCCTCTAAAGGTTGGAGGCACAACTGTTGAGCAGCTTTGCCATAAAGAGTTTGCCAAATCTTTGGTCCTCCCTTACCATTACTTCTACTAGTGATGTACAAGGTTAGGAACATTTATTTTGTAAGCAGACTATAGAATTTAGCAATAAGATCCAAAGTTGATCTGGGCATATGAAGTCACAGTTCAGAGACAATAACAGGGATTACAAACATGAGTTAAAAAACAAATTATTTGCTTCAAGCTCCTACATACAACCTTCCCAGGCTGCACTTATTAAGGGTCCTACCCACTGTGTCATAGAGCACATTCCTAAATACATGATCCTTTGATCCCTATCAATTGAGAAGGCAGTTATTGGAAACTGTACTGATGGGCCCCAAAAGGTAAAGGCTTCACACACAGGTATGCCAAGGGTCTGGGCTCTGCATGGGTGTTGCTTTGACCCTTTTGTTGGGTGGGGGTGGGGTGGGAGGGCACACACTAACGTTGAGTCCATTGTGTGGGCATATGTCCACAGTATGGTGACTAAACTTGAAGCATCTCCCCTGCAGGTGTGACACACTGTGCATGTCCGTCTGTCATTTCATGCCACTGCACATGTCCTTTTGCCTATATGATGATGAGTACTTTGCTTCAGACATTATTGAGTAGCTCATATCAGGCAGGGGAAGGAGGAAAGTAGGGGATTTTAATTTTGGGTTTTAATTCCATTATCATGCCAGCTGACATTATGACAATATAATGTAGTTAGAAAGGATTTTTATCTTGCTTTTAGTAAAGGGTAGGCCTGCCAACTGTAAATCATTCTAATTTGGCAGGCTTATTTTTGACATTGGAAAGGGCAGAAAACAATTTGCCCCAATAGTGTAATAGGAATTATAGCCCAGAGGCTGAAATCCAAAAGCTATTAAAAGGAGTTCAGTGGGGGGGGCTTTAGAATCTCCATAATTTTGAATTGCTGTTTTCAGGATTACCAAAAAGCCATTTACATGTAATTTTACATGTTAAATATAGTCTGTGTTTTTAAAAACTACAACAGGATTCCCTTCAAGAAGCTCTCCTGCCTGCCATGAAGTGAGAACAATGGAAACTCATAGCAGGTGTTCAGTTCAATTCTGTGTAGAACCTGGTAGCGTTTAAGCTGTTTTTCAGATTTGAATACTGACTGTGTGTTGTTTGCTTATTGACACTGCCTGTTCTGTCACTGTTAAACTGATGAGTCTAAAGGTTTTCTCCAGAGGCCATAGGGCAGTAGGTGGTTTACTAAAATTGCAAGGTAAATTCTAATCTTTGCTGGTCTGCACATATTTCCCCATACCCATATGGTGTGCTGATTTAGTCCTGCAAATGAGCTTGTTTTTGAACAGACTCATCTTGGACATTCTCTGTGCTTTCACCAAGGAAGCAAAATTTTACCAGCCTCAAACCAAGCAACAGGATATGTAGATATTTGTTCTGATCAACTAGATAAAATGTTAAAACATAATGGATTTAGCCCACTGCTATGTTTTATCTGAGTCTTTGACCAGCAATTGGTGCATAATTATTACAGCAGAGAAAGAAATGAAACTGTAGCAATTATGTAAATGATTGTGTTGGCCTCTTAGCACCTGTTACTAGTGGACTTCCTGTGAGGAAGTTAGTCTTTTTTTTTTTTTTTTTTAATGAAATGACTTTGTTTTTAAAATCTTAGTTCTTTTCCCCTATACTCCCAAAGTGTGCTTTACTTCATTTGTTTAATTTAAATGATCTTTTTTCCTTGTATGTATGAGATGATTTGGGGACGGGGGAGGGAGGGTGGTTTTTGTTTTTGTGTTTTTTCGCCTTTACTTAGGGCATCCTTAGGCCTCAAAGGACCTTTCTTTTAGGTTATATTCTTCAGAAAGTCTTTAATCTTCCTTTGTTGTTTTTTTCCCTTGTTAAAGAATATTTTTAAAGCTTAAATTTGTATATTAATTTAGGACTTTATTTAGAAGTATAGGCTGTCATTGGAGGCAGCAGTATATTCTGAAATGTCTCATAGATATATATTTTTGAATAAAGATGGTGTTGTTGAACAACATTGTGAGGTGTTTCTTTTCCCTACCCCATTATGGAAAACCCCAAGGATTTCTTTGTAAGCTGTGGGTGATTAGTAATCACGAAAAGATTGTGCTGTCTGTACAGATACTTGTCCCTTAAGAATTTTTTTGACTGTTAGTGGCTCATAAATACTCAGTACTTACCTAGTATTTTCTGGCTCTTTCCAGGGGCTTAATTAGCTTTAATTAGCCAGTCCACGTGGTGCCCAGGAGAGATACCGCCATAGGTTTATCCCCCTTTGTACAGAAGTGGGAACTGAAAGAGACAGTTAAATGATTCTTTCCCCAGTACTGCACAACCAGTCTATGACAGATTAAAATTTGGAAGTTCTTTGATTTCAGTGCTTTTGTTCACCTCACTAGGCCTGAGAGCTTTTGGTTTTGACAAAACAGTGAAAGCCATTCTGAACCATTTAAAAAAAGAAAAAAGGCAAGATAATTTCAAACCCAAGTGATATGTCTTTTAAAAACATTTTAATGGGTCTCCTTTTCCTTTCTTTTCAGTTTTAAATTCAATGAAGGCATATTAATGAAATATTATTGGTTATGACTCAATAATAGAAAAACATAGGTTTGAAATAGGTCCTTTTGAAGCAATTGGTAAAGTGTTGGAAGGATCATTTTAACCTTTCCACTGGGTGAGGGCAGCATTTGTCATTAGGGGTGGGGTTACCCATTTATCTCATGATGCAAATACTGCAGTAGCTGTGGTCCATCAAGACTAAATGCAACTCCATAAACTGAAGGCTAGAATTAAGAAAGTTGAGACTAAGTTTGGTTTTAAAATATAAAGGTCAAATGTAAATATGTGGATCTTGGAAGACAAGATGATCTCTCTGTCCCCAGGTTTCAAGACCTAGTTAATTTCTTTACTCCCACCAATAAATAGCATGCTCATAATTCCTCTGATTTAATTAGCACTTCAGGCTACAAAATGTGATTCTGAGGTTCTCAGAGCTGAAGATAGAGCTACCCAAGAGTTTATGAATTTGTCAAAAATGCCAAAGTTTTGTGATTAGAGCATTAATTCTCTGTGTGACCTTCTTGGGCAAGGTACTTCCCTCTTTGGGCCTCAGTTTTCTCTTCTACAAAATGTAGTATTGCATTAAATTACTTCTAGGCTCCCTGCTAGTCCTAAAAGCCTATGATTCTTATGTTTCATAAGAGGAATCCAGGGCTAAAGTCTTCGAGAGCACTAGGTTTTGTAGCCTAGATTTCCAATAATATTTGGTGGATAAATGAATAACATTACCACTATGTTATACCCTTATAAAAGAAAAAAAGATCATATATAAAACTCTGGAGATAATAGTCTTTGTAAGGGTCAGAACACAAGACAGTGCCAAGATTAGGAAGATTAGGGTAACAGTCTGCTTTTGTTTTATTTGGGATCTTTTAAGAAAAAACTATTTTCTAGCCTGGTTTTGCTCTCTTACTTTCTCTTAAAATATTTGTCTAAACTCATTTTTCTTTGCCACCATTGTGGGATTTTCCATTAAAAATAATTCTTCAATTCTGAGACAGTGTCAACTAGGAATCTATTATTCTCCCCTACAGTAGATTGGGATTCATACAGCTTTATGTAGTGTTGAAAGCCCAATTTTTTAGATTCTGAAATACTTTGCATTAAAAATACAATTGTGGAGGCGGGGCAAGATGGCGGACTGGTGAGCTGTATGTTTTAGTTACTTCTCCAGGAGAGTAGGTAGAAAGCCAGGAACTGCGTGGACTGGACACCACAGAGCAATCTGACTTTGGGCATACTTCATACAACACTCATGAAAACGTGGAACTGCTGAGATCAGCGAAATCTGTAAGTTTTTGCGGCCAGGGGCCCCGCGCCCCTCCCTGCCAGGCTCAGTCCCGTGGGAGGAGGGGCTGTCAGCTCCAGGAAGGAGAAGGGAGAACTGCAGTGGCAGAACCTTATCGGAAACTCATTCTACTGATCCAAACTCCAACCATAGATAGACTGAGACCAGACACCAGAGAATCTGAGAGCAGCCAGCCCAGCAGAGAGGAGACAGGCATAGAAAAAAAACAACACGAAAAACTCCAAGATAAAAGCGGAGGATTTTTGGAGTTCTGGTGAACATAGAAAGGGGAAGGGCAGAGCTCAGGCCCTGAGGCGCATATGCAAATCCCGAAGAAAAGCTGATCTCTCTGCCCTGTGGACCTTTCCTTAATGGCCCTGGTTGCTTTGTCTCTTAGCATTTCAATAATCCATTAGATCTCTGAGGAGGGCCCTTTTTTTTTTTTTTTTTTTAAATCCTTTTTTCTTTTTCTAAAACAATTACTCTAAGAAGCCCAATACAGAAAGCTTCAAAGACTTGCAATTTGGGCAGGTCAAGTCAAGAGCAGAACTAAGAGAGCTCTGAGACAAAAGGCAATAATCCAGTGGCTGAGAAAATTCACTAAACACCACAACTTCCCAAGAAAAGGGGGGTGTCCGCTCACAGCCATCATCCTGGTGGACAGGAAACACTCCTGCCCATCGCCAGCCCCATAGCCCAGAGCTGCCCCAGACAACCCAGTGTGACGGAAGTGCTTCAAATAACAGGCACACACCACAAAACTGGGTGTGGACATTAGCCTTCCCTGCAACCTCAGCTGATTGTCCCAGAGTTGGGAAGGTGGAGCAGTGTGAATTAACAAAGCCCCATTCAGCCATTGTTTCAGCAGACTGGGAGCCTCCCTACACAGCCCAGCAGCCCAGAACTGCCCTGGGGGGACGGCACTCACCTGTGACATAGCACAGTCATCCCTCAACAGAGGACCCGGGGTGCACGGCCTGGAAGAGGGGCCCACTTGCAAGTCTCAGGAGCCATACGCCAATACCAAGGACTTGTGGGTCAGTGGCAGAGACAAACTGTGGCAGGACTGAACTGAAGGATTAGACTATTGCAGCAGCTTTAAAACTCTAGGATCACCAGGGAGATTTGATTGTTAGGGCCACCCCCCCTCCCTGACTGCCCAGAAACGCCCCATATACAGGGCAGGCAACACCAACTACACACGCAAGCTTGGGACACCAATTGGACCCCACAAGACTCACTCCCCCACTCACCAAAAAGGCTAAGCAGGGGAGAACTGGCTTGTGGAGAACAGGTGGCTCGTGGACGCCACCTGCTGGTTAGTTAGAGAAAGTGTACTCCACGAAGCTGTAGATCTGATAAATTAGAGATAAGGACTTCAGTTGGTCTACAAATCCTAAAAGAACCCTATGAAGTTCAGCAAATGCCACGAGGCCAAAAACAACAGAAAATTATAAAGCATATGAAGAAACCAGACGATATGGATAACCCAAGCCCAAGCACCCAAATCAAAAGATCAGAAGAAACACAGCACCTAGAGCAGCTACTCAAAGAACTAAAGATGAACAATGAGACCATAGTACGGGATACAAAGGAAATCAAGAAGACCCTAGAAGAGCATAAAGAAGACATTGCAAGACTAAATAAAAAAATGGATGATCTTCTGGAAATTAAAGAAACTGCTGACCAAATTAAAAAGATTCTGGACACTCATAGTACAAGACTAGAGGAAGTTGAACAATGAATCAGTGACCTGGAAGATGACAGAATGGAAAATGAAAGCATAAAAGAAAGAATGGGGAAAAAAATTGAAAAAATCGAAATGGACCTCAGGGATATGATAGATAATATGAAACGTCCGAATATAAGACTCATTGGTGTCCCAGAAGGGGAAGAAAAGGGCAAAGGTCTAGGAAGAGTATTCAAAGAAATTGTTGGGGAAAACTTCCCAAATCTTCTAAACAACATAAATACACAAATCATAAATGCTCAGCAAACCCCAAATAGAATAAATCCAAATAAACCCACTCCGAGACATATACTGATCACACTGTCAAACACAGAAGAGAAGGAGCAAGTTCTGAAAGCAGCAAGAGAAAAGCAATTCACCACATACAAAGGAAACAGCATAAGACTAAGTAGTGACTACTCAGCAGCCACCATGGAGGCGAGAAGGCAGTGGCACGATATATTTAAAATTCTGAGTGAGAAAAATTTCCAGCCAAGAATACTTTATCCAGCAAACCTCTCCTTCAAATTTGAGGGAGAGCTTAAATTTTTCACAGACAAACAAATGCTGAGAGAATTTGCTAACAAGAGACCTGCCCTACTGGAGATACTAAAGGGAGCCCTACAGACAGAGAAACAAAGAAAGGACAGAGAGACTTGGAGAAAGGTTCAGTACTAAAGAGATTCGGTATGGGTACAATAAAGGATATTAATAGAGAAAGGGGAAAAATATGACAAACATAAACCAAAAGATAAGATGGCTGATTCAAGAAATGCCGTCATGGTTATAACGTTGAATGTAAATGGATTAAACTCCCCAATTAAAAGATATAGATTCCCAGAATGGATCAAAAAAAATGAACCATCAATATGTTGCATACAAGAAACTCATCTTAGACACAGGGACACAAAGAAACTGAAAGTGAAAGGATGAAAAAAAATATTTCATGCAAGCTACAGCCAAAAGAAAGCAGGTGTAGCAATATTAATCTCAGATAAAATAGACTTCAAATGCAGGGATATTTTGAGAGACAAAGAAGGCCACTACATACTAATAAAAGGGGCAATTCAGCAAGAAGAAATAACAATCGTAAATGTCTATGCACCCAATCAAGGTGCCACAAAATACATGAGAGAAACACTGCAAAACTAAAGGAAGCAATTGATGTTTCCACAATAATTGTGGGAGACTTCAACACATCACTCTCTCCTATAGATAGATCAACCAGACAGAAGACCAATAAGGAAATTGAAAACCTAAACAATCTAATAAATGAATTAGATTTAACAGACATATACAGGACATTACATCCCAAATCACCAGGATACACATACTTTTCTAGTGCTCACGGAACTTTCTCCAGAATAGATCATATGCTGGGACATAAAACAAGCCTCAATAAATTTAAAAAGATTGAAATTATTCAAAGCACATTCTCTGACCACAATGGAGTACAATTAGAAGTCAATAACCATCAGAGACTTAGAAAATTCACAAATAACTGGAGGTTAAACAACACACTCCTAAACAATCAGTGGGTTAAAGAAGAAATAGCAAGAGAAATTGCTAAATATATAGAGATGAATGAAAATGAGAACACAACATACCAAAACCTATGGGATGCAGCAAAAGCAGTGCTAAGGGGGAAATTTATAGCACTAAACGCATATATTAAAAGGGAAGAAAGAGCCAAAATCAAAGAACTAATGGATCAACTGAAGAAGCTAGAAAATGAACAGCAAACCAATCCTGAACCAAGTAGAAGAAAAGAAATAACAAGGATTAAAGCAGAAATAAATGACATAGAGAACAAAAAAACAATAGAGAGGATAAATATCACCAAAAGTTGGTTCTTTGAGAAGATCAACAAGATTGACAAGCCCCTAGCTAGACTGACAAAATCAAAAAGAGAGAAGACCCATATAAACAAAATAATGAATGAAAAAGGTGACATAACTGCAGATCCTGAAGAAATAAAAAAAAATTATAAGAGGATATTATGAACAACTGTATGGCAACAAACTGGATAATGTAGAAGAAATGGACAATTTCCTGGAAACATATGAACAACCTAGACTGACCAGAGAAGAAATAGAAGACCTCAACCAACCCATCACAAGCAAAGAGATCCAATCAGTCATCAAAAATCTTCCCACAAATAAATGCCCAGGGCCAGATGGCTTCACAGGGGAATTCTACCAAACTTCCCAGAAAGAACTGACACCAATCTTACTCAAACTCTTTCAAAACATTGAAGAAAATGGAACACTACCTAACTCATTTTATGAAGCTAACATCAATCTAATACCAAAACCAGGCAAAGATGCTACAAAAAAGGAAAACTACCGGCCAATCTCCCTAATGAATATAGATGCAAAAATCCTCAACAAAATACTTGCAAATCGAATCCAAAGACACATTAAAAAAATCATACACCATGACCAAGTGGGGTTCATTCCAGGCATGCAAGGATGGTTCAACATAAGAAAATCAATCAATGTATTACAACACATTAACAAGTCAAAAGGGAAAAATCAATTGATCATCTCAATAGATGCCGAAAAAGCATTTGACAAAATCCAACATCCGTTTTTGATAAAAACACTTCAAAAGGTAGGAATTGAAGGAAACTTCCTCAATATGATAAAGAGCATATATGAAAAAACCCACAGCCAGCATAGTACTCAATGGTGAGAGACTGAAAGCTTTCCCTCTAAGATCAGGAACAAGACAAGGATGCCCGCTGTCACCACTGTTATTCAACATTATGCTGGAATTGCTAGCCAGGGCAATCCGGCAAGACAAAGAAATAAAAGGCATCCAAATTGGAAAAGAAGAAGTAAAACTGTCATTGTTTGCAGATGATATGATCTTATATCTAGAAAACCCTGAGAAATCGACAATACAGCTACTAGAGCTAATAAACAAATTTAGCAAAGTAGTGGGATACAAGATTAATGCACATAAGTCAGTAATGTTTCTATATGCTAGAAATGAACAAACTGAAGAGACACTCAAGAAAAAGATACCATTTTCACTAGCAACTAAAAAAATCAAGTACCTAGGAATAAACTTAACCAAAGATGTAAAAGACCTATACAAAGAAAACTACATAACTCTACTAAAAGAAATAGAAGGGGACCTTAAAAGATGGAAAAATATTCCATGTTCATGGATAGGAAGGCTAAATGTCATTAAGATGTCAATTCTACCCTAACTCATCTACAGATTCAATGCAATCCCAATCAAAATTCCAACAACCTGCTTTGCAGACTTGGAAAAGCTAGTTATCAAATTTATTTGGAAAGGGAAGATGCCTCGAATTGCTAAAGACACTCTAAAAAAGAAAAACGATGTGGGAGGACTTATACTCCCTGACTTTGAAGCTTATTATAAAGCCACAGTTGCCAAAACAGCATGGTACTGGCACAAAGATAGACATATAGATCAATGGAATCGAATTGAGAATTCAGAGATAGACCCTCAGATCTATGGCCGACTGATCTTTGATAAGGCCCCCAAAGTCACTGAACTGAGTCATAATGGTCTTTTCAACAAATGGGGCTGGGAGAGTTGGATATCCATATCCAAAAGAATGAAAGAGGACCCCTACCTCACCCCCTACACAAAAATTAACTCAAAATGGACCAAAGATCTCAATATAAAAGAAAGTACCATAAAACTCCTAGAAGATAATGTAGGAAAACATCTTCAAGACCTTGTATTAGGCGGCCACTTCCTAGACTTTACACCCAAAGCACAAGCAACAAAAGAGAAAATAGATAAATGGGAACTCCTCAAGCTTAGAAGTTTCTGTACCTCAAAGGAATTTCTCAAAAAGGTAAAGAGGCAGCCAACTCAATGGGAAAAAATTTTTGGAAACCATGTATCTGACAAAAGACTGATATCTTGCATATATAAAGAAATCCTACAACTCAATGACAATAGTACAGTCGGCCCAATTATAAAATGGGCAAAAGATATGAAAAGACAGTTCTCTGAAGAGGAAATACAAATGGCCAAGAAACACATGAAAAAATGTTCAGCTTCACTAGCTATTAGAGAGATGCAAATTAAGACTACAATGAGATACCATCTAACACCGGTTAGAATGGCTGCCATTAAACAAACAGGAAACTGCAAATGTTGGAGGGGATGTGGAGAAATTGGAACTCTTATTCATTGTTGGTGGGACTGTATAATGGTTCAGCCACTCTGGAAGTCAGTCTGGCAGTTCCTTAGAAAACTAGATATAGAGTTACCATTCGATCCAGCGATTGCACTTCTCGGTATATACCCGGAAGATCGGAAAGCAGTGACACGAACAGATATCTGCACGCCAATGTTCATAGCAGCATTATTCACAATTGCCAAGAGATGGAAACAACCCAAATGTCCTTCAACAGATGAGTGGATAAATAAAATGTGGTATATACACACGATGGAATACTACGCGGCAGTAAGTAGGAACGATCTCGTGAAACATATGACAACATGGATGAACCTTGAAGACATAATGCTGAGCGAAATAAGCCAGGCACAAAAAGAGAAATATTATATGCTACCACTAATGTGAACTTTGAAAAATTTAAAACAAATGGCTTATAATGTAGAATGTAGGGGAACTAGCAATAGAGAGCAATTAAGGAAGGGGGAACAATAATCCAAGAAGAACAGATAAGCTATTTAACGTTCTGGGGATTCCCAGGAATGATTATGGTCTGTTAATTTCTGATGGATATAGTAGGAGCAAGTTCACAGAAATGTTGCTATATTAGGTAACTTTCTTGGGGTAAAGTAGGAACATGTTGGGAGTTAAGCAGTTATCTTAGGTTAGTTGTCTTTTTCTTACTCCCTTGTTATGGTCTCTTTGAAATGTTCTTTTATTGTATGTTTGTTTTCTTTTTAACTTTTTTTTCGTACAGTTGATTTAAAAAAGAAGGTAAAGTTAAAAAAAAAAAAAAAGGAAAACAAGGAAAAAAAAAGATGTAGTGCCCCCTTGAGGAGCCTGTGGAGAATGCAGGGGTATTCGCCTACCCCACGTCCACGGTTGCTAACATGACCACAGACATAGGGGACTGGTGGTTTGGTGGGTTGAGCCCTCTACCATAGGTTTTACCCTTGGGAAGACGGTTGCTGCAAAGGAGAGGCTAGGCCTCCCTATGGTTGTGCCTAAGAGCCTCCTCCCGAATGCCTCTTTGTTGCTCAGATGTGGCCCTCTCTCTCTGGCTAAGCCAACTTGAAAGGTGAAATCACTGCCCTCCCCCCCTACGTGGGATCAGACACCCAGGGGAGTGAATCTCCCTGGCAACGTGGAATGTGACTCCCGGGGAGGAATGTAGACCCGGCATCGTGGGACGGAGAACATCTTCTTGACCAAAAGGGGGATGGGAAAGGAAATGAAATAAGCTTCAGTGGCAGAGAGATTCCAAAAGGAGCCGAGAGGTCACTCTGGTGGGCACTCTTACGCACACTTTAGACAACCCTTTTTAGGTTCTAAAGAATTGGGGTAGCTGGTGGTGGACACCTGAAACTATCAAACTACAACCCAGAACCCATGAATCTCGAAGACAGTTGTATAAAAATGTAGCTTATGAGGGGTGACAATGGGATTGGGAAAGCCATAAGGACCACACTCCACTTTGTCTAGTTTATGGATGGATGAGTAGAAAAACAGGGGAAGGAAACAAACAGACAAAGGTATGCAGTGTTCTTTTTTACTTCAACTGCTCTTTTTCACTCTAATTATTATTCTTGTTATTTTTGTGTGTGTGCTAATGAAGGTGTCAGGGATTGATTTAGGTGATGAATGTACAACTATGTAATGGTACTGTAAACAATCGAAAGTACGATTTGTTTTGTATGACTGCATGGTATGTGAATATATCTCAATAAAATGAGGATAAGAAAACAAAACAAAACAAAAAAAATTCAATTGTGCTGTTTTGAAAAACATTAAAATTAGCAGTATGAATTAGAGTTTATCTAACTTTTTTACGAATGAGAGGCAGCTGTAGCAAGCAATAACCCACATCTATTCTTTTACAGTGATGACCTTGGGCAAGTCACTCATCGCTGCTTCTTAAAGGAAATGAGTGAGGTGGACTAAGTAACCTCTAATGTCCTTTCTACATCTCAAGTTTTATGATTAGGCTTACAATATAACTTTAATTATTGAGAATCTTATTAATAAACTCAGTACCTGCATAATGCACTCCATAGTTTTTATTTTGTTTTGCCTTTTTAAGGTAAGCATACCTGGAATCTTGTTTTTTTGTTTGTTTGTTTGTTTTCCCCCTGGAGCAGTTACAGGTTTACAGAAAAATCATGGAGAAAGTACAGAGTTCCCATATACTTCTCTCTCACACAGTTTTCCCTGTTAACATTTTGCATTAGTGTGGTACATTTGTTACAACTGATGAACCCATATTATTATATCATTGATAGAAGTCTATGGTTTATATTGGGATTCATTCTTCATGTTCTCCAGTTCTATAGGTTTTCAAAAATTTTGTTGTGGTAACACAGCATGGAAATTTCCATTTTAATCATAATTCCTTGAAATGATACTTCAAAGTATACAATTCACTGGTGTTAATTACATTCACAATGTTGTGCTACCTCAACACTATCCATTACCAAAACTTTTTTATCACCCTAGACAGAAACTCTGTACCAATTGAGCATTAATTCCTCTACTGTTTAAGCATTAATTAAACATTAATTACTGTTTAATTAAGCATTAAACAATTAAGTAGTGGGATTAATTAAGCATTAATTCCACTACTGTTAACCTGTATTCTAATTTCTGCTTCTATGAATTTGTATATCTTAATTATTTCATATCAGTGAGATCATACAATATTTGTCCTTTTGTCCTTATTTCACTCAACATGAGTCTTCAAGTTTCATCCATGTCACATGTATGAGAGTTTCATTCATTTTTATGGCTGAATGATGTTCTGTTGTATGTATCTACCACATTTTGTTTATCCATTTCTCTATTGATGAGCAGTTGGGTTACTTCCACCTTTTGGCTATCGTAGATTGTGCTACTATGAACATCAGTGTACAGATTATCTGAGCACCTGCTTTCAGTTCTTTCAGGTATATAGAAAAGAAGAAGTGGGATTGTTGGGTCATATGGTAATTCTATACTTCACATTCTGAGGAACTGCCAGACTTTTCCACAGCAGCTACATCATTTTACATCCTTACCAACAATGCATGAGGGTTTCTATTTCTCCACATCCTTGACAATACTTGTTGTTTTCAGATTTTTTAATAATAGCTGTTAAGTGGATGTGAAGTGGTATCTTGTGGTTTTGGTTTTCATGGGTTTATTGGCCATTTGATTTCTTTGGAGAATTTCTATTCAAATCTTTGGCCTGGTTTTTAATTGGGTGTTTGTCTTTTCATTGTTGAGCTGTAGGAGTTCTTTATATATTCTGGATATTAAACCCGTATCAGATAATGTGGTGTTCTAGTTTGCTAATGCTGCCGGAATGCAAAACACCAGAGATGGATTGGCTTTTATAAAAGGGGTTTATTTGGTTACACAGTTACAGTTTAAGGCCATAAAGTGTCCAAGGTAACATATCAGCAATCGGGTATCTTCATTGGAGGACGGCCAATGGTGTCCGGAAAACCCCTGTTAGCTGGGAAGGCATGTGGCTGACGTCTGCTCCAAAGTTCTGGTTTCAAAATGACTTTTCTCCCAGGACGTTCCTCTCTAGGCTGCAGTTCCTCAAAAATATCACTCTTAGTTGCACTTGGGATATTTGTTCTCTCTCAGTTTCTCCGGAGCAAGAATCTGCTCTCAACAGCCGTCTTCAAACTGTCTCTCATCTGCAGCTCCTGTGCTTTCTTCAAAGTGTCCCTCTTAGCTGTAGCAACTTGCTGCTTCTGTCTGATGTTATATACTACTCCAGTAGTTTAATTCAGACCTACCTTGAATGGGCGAGCCAACACCTCCATGGAAGTTATCCAATCAGAGTCATCACCCACGGTTGGCTGGGGGCACATCTCCATGGAAACACTCAAAGAATTACAATCTAATTAACACTGATAGGTCTGCCCACACAAGATTACATCAAAGATAATGGCATTTGGGGGGACATAACACATTCAAACTGGCACATATGGTTTCCAAATATTTTCTTCCATTCTGTAGGTTGTCTTTTCATTTTCTTGATAATGTCCTTTGATGCACAAAAGTTTTTAATTTTGTTGGAAGTTCAACTTACGTTATTTTTTCTGTTGTTTGTGAAACTCCATAGATTTTTGCATGTCCCTTCTTAGTAATGAAGTGGATATTTCAAAGTAGTTACAAACATGTCTATTAATGTGAAATGAGATATTTGTAAAAAGGGCCTACTGTCATGTCTGGGGAAAAGGAGTGCAATAGTAGTTGTTACATTAAATAATGAATGTAGATATTTAATTGTACACATAACAAGAGGTTAAAATCAATGTATCTTGGCAGGCACCAATAGTTACCACACACCTATACCATATGCAGGATTTACAAAGAAGTTGATCCAAAAACTAACCCTCTTAAATCCCCTCATTCACATTGAGGATATAAAAGGGTCAGGAGTTAGAGTTGAAGGAGGAGGATTAAATTTATTTCTCTGAAGAAAGCCATTGGTGTGTTTTGAGGCCCCCAAAGGAGAGCAGAGGATGCCACTTGCCCCTTACCTCAAGGCCAGGGGAGAAGGCCTCAGTGGATTACCTACTGTATGTGTCCCCTGTACGTTGGTGATCTGGTGGACTAGGATTTTTCTCTGCCTGGAAAAACCTAAAAGATGAGATGCCAGTGGCTGGCTAGGTGCTTTGATGATGCAGCAGGGAGAGGTGGCTGAGTTGAGTGTGGATCCTACTTCTAATTGTCAGGGCAAGGGAAGCATGCATGTCTCCTGAGCATGGGATGTAAGTTGCATGCAAGAGAACTGGCATGCGGTCATCTCAGAGCCTGATAAAGAGGTCAAGGGGTCTCCTTCAGGAGGCAAACTTGAGATTCAAAGTGCTGAGGAAGGATCAGGAAGCAAAGAAGCAAGAGTGAGACATCCCTAGTGATGGATGAGGATGGAGCACCTTGGAGAAGGGAGGGGATGAACTACTCCAAAGAGTGTCCAAGGAGTCTACACAAGAAAGAAGCAGTAAAGCTCTTGCCAAGCCACTAAAGTATTTTCTCTTGCTTCACCTGTCTCACTCCCACTGCTCTATTCCTGGAGGGATCAAGAACCTTAATAAACAAGGGAGGACTCTCCCAGAGAAGTCTCAACTTGATAAATCATTTTGATTGTAATATGAGATTGGGCATTTAAATTAAGTCTTAAATTAAGACTGATTTGCACCTTAAATGTTAATTATGGAGTTTTAAAAATTATTATTAAATAAGATTGACTAGATAAGTTGTGTTTGGGGGGACTACCTGAGTTTTCATCTAGAGCTAGGGGAAGCCTAGCCCCACAAAGTGGATTAAAAGGACAGTAAGAGGCAGAAATAAAGTTGCTTTGTGAATGCAGTCCCACAAACCTGCTTGTTTATTGTAATGTTACACACATAAGGCTTTTAGTTCTTAGTTCACAGTTCTATTTTTGTTAATTAAAAAAAGTTCATTTCCAAAACCTCAATTTGCTACTTAGTGAATTCATTAATTATCCCTTACTTAAACACTTTACAAAGCAAATTTAATTGTTAATTTAAGAAATGGCTATTCTTTCATCAGTTGAGGTCAACTTTGAAGTTCTTTCCCAGGTCAACCTTTTATTAAAATGTTGACAGAGCCTGGCTCCCTGGTAGTAGAATTTTAAAACTTGAGCATTCTCATTAACTAACTCCAAACACAATTTTCCTTCTTAAAGCTCTCTACCAACCTTTAATGTGGGCACCCTCTATTAGTTAAACCAAAAATATAATATAAAACAATAATGTAAAAAACTAGGGTAGAGACTTTCACTTCCACCTATGAAGGATTAATGGGTAATTGCACTTCCACCATAAACTACTAGAAAAGCAGACACAATATATAAAACAATTATTTTCAGCTGTTGGACAACAGAAAGCACAAGCTGAGAATCCCTGAGAGAAGAAAAACAAACAGAACCTTATGATTGTCCCACCTTATTCCTAGGAGTTTCCAGTCTGAATCAAACAGGTCTGTGGTATCACTGAGTTGAAAAGACAGAAATAAGAGTTCAGGAGGGCTGAGGTGGCTAGAATTTGCAGAAAGAAATAACAAGAGAGGAAGGTAGTTGTGCAGATTCAGAACTCAGGAGATTTGCAGAGAGTGCCCTTTACCCTCTGTCAGTACGTGTGTGGGATGAAAGCCCCTGAGGCCAGAGAAAGAACAAACAAAGCAATAGGCCAAATAATTTTGAGTGCACACAGGTTGGGAATAGTTGAGGTTTCCATTAACCAGAGTGGGGAGAACTTAAAATACTCGAGCATTGGGTAGAATCCTCAAAAGGGTCATATTTTGGTAGTGGGACCAAATTAGCCCTGGAATGAAGACTGCTACCAAGCTGCTATAAAAAATCTTAATAGCAAGCCTCAAAAGACCAAACTGATGTGCAACTAACTTATCTGCATGGCAGAACAAAGTCCAATATTGATTTAGAAAATACAACAAAACCCAGTACACAATGTAAAATTTACTATTTTTGGCATCTGATAAAAAAAATTACCAGGCATGCAAAGGTGTAGGAAAATATGACCCAGAGCCAGAAGAAAAATAAATCAATAGATCCAGAATAACAGAGATTCTAGAATTAGCAAAGACCTTAAAACAGCTTTTATCAATATAAATACTCGAGGATTTTTTTTTAAACGTGATTTTAATAACAGACATTGAGATATCTGGGGGGAGAAAAGGCCAAATAGAACTTTTAGAGATGCAAATTACAATATCTGAAATGAAAGTACTGTGAATGGGATTAAAAGCAGGGTGGACACTGCAAAAGAAAAGAAATTACTAAAAATGAAGCACAGAGAAAAAAGACTGGAAAAGGAATTAACAGGAACCTGTAGGACAACACCAAGGAGCTAACACATATGTAATTGGGGTCCCAGAGGAGAGCAAAGAGGGAAAGAACAAAAACATTTGAAAAAATAATGGCCATTTCCCAAATTTGCTGAAAACTCTAAAGCCATAGATCCAAGAAGTGGAGTAAGCCCCAAGAAGAATAAACATTTTAAATACCCACACACCAAGACATATCATAGTTAAATTGCTGAACCAGTGATAATGAGTAAAAATCATATACAGAGGAACAAAGATAAGAATGGCAGACTTCTCATCAGAAACAGTACAAACCAGAAAAGAATGGCATAACATCTTTAAAAATGCTGAAAGATAAAGAATAAAACAAAGCACTGTCAACCTGAATTCTATACTTAGTGAAAGACTTTTTCAGAGCAGGAAAAGTATTTGCCAAAACAGACCTGAACAATAAGAAATGTTAAAGGAAGCTTTTCAGTCAGAAGAAAATGATAACTAGATGGGGAATCTGGTTCTACGCAAGGGAATGAAGAGCAGTGAAAATAACTACATAGGTGAGTATATAATTTTTAATTCTGTGAATCTCTTTAAAGGATAATTGACTATTTCAACAACAAAAAAATGACAATATATTTGGGATTTATAACATACGTGAAAGTAAGATGTATGACAATAGCATGAAGACCAGAGAAAGGAGAAATGGAAGTAACCCATTGTTAAGGTTCTTATTGTATTCGTGAATTGCTATAACATTGCTTCAAGGCAGACTTTGTTAAGTTAAAGAAGTATATTAAAAACCCTAAAGCAACCACTAAAATAAAATAGGTAATAAGGCAACAAAAGAGATACAATGAGATCATAAAAATTATTTAATTAATTAATCCAAAGGTAGGCCAAAAAAAAAAAAAAAAAGATGGGGGAGCAAAGAACAGATGGGACAGATAAAAAGCAAACAGCTAGGTGATAGACTAAAACCTGATCATATCAATAATCACATTAACTGCAAATGGTATAAACATCTCAATTAAAAGGCAGAGGTCAAATTGGATTAAAAAAATCAAGAAAGGCCCAAATATATGCTACATACAAGAAATACACTTGAACTATAAAGACACAAATAGTTTAAAAGTCAAAAGGTGGAGAGGTAGAGTAGGAAGCTCTAAGAATCTGTCCCTCCACTGAAACAATGATTGAACTGACAGGAACTGTCTGAAACAACTGTTTTGAAGCATTGGAATCTAGTGGAACTCTGTGTATCATCCAAGGAAGAGCTGGAGGAAAGAAGCTGGTAACTTATAAATACTGGTGAATTTCACCCTCTCCAGCAGCTACCATCTCCCATCCCCCAGCCACATGGTAGGCAGCAGTGGGGACTGCAGTCCAGGCTCCTGGTGCAGCTTGCTGGCACCAGAGTGGGTTATAAGGATCTAGTCCTCCAAACTCTGGAGGTATGCAGTCTGATCACTGATCACTGCTTCAAATCTCTGGCAAACTGGCTTTGAAGGTAGCCTCTGTTCCAACCCTTACCAGATAAAAGCAGTAGAGGAGTCTTAAAAGAGGGAGTTACCTTTTTTTTTTTTCCTTTTTTCTCTTTCTGGTCCCTGTTTGGGAGCAAAAATAGTTTGGAAAAGTTACCAGCTGATGTCTCCAGCTCTCAACAACAACAACAAAAACTAGCAATCCTCAGAATGTCCAGTTCTCGAAAAAAATTACAAAAGACACAAAGAAACAGGATAGTATGGCCCAACGGTGGGCGGGGAGGGGGGGGGATTTGCCAGGAACGATCCCTGAGTGAGCGCATACATTGGAACCATTTGATAAAGGCTTTAAATCAATGAACTAAAGGAATCCATATACAAAGAACTAAAGGAAATTAGGAAAACATTGTCTAAACATAATAAAGAGGTGGAAATTATAAAAAGGAATCAGACAAATTTTAGAGCTGAAAAGTACAGTAATTGAAATGAAAAACTTATTAGGCGGATTCACCAGCAGATTTAAATAGGCAAAAGAAAGGATGAGTGAACTTGAAAAGACCGTTGAAACCTGGTGTGAAGAGCAGAAAGAAAAACTAATGAAAAATGAACAGAGCCTGAAGGACCTGTGCAAGCATACCAACAAGTGCGTCATTGGAGTCCCAGAAGGGCAAGAGGGGGTGAAAAAGGCAAAAAAGCTGTGTGAAAAAAGAATGGCCTAAAACTTCCCAAATCTGGTGAAATACATGCATGTACACATGCAGGAAGCTCAATGAGCTCCAAGCAGGGTAGACTACGATAGCTACATGAAGATGCATTATAGCAAAATCATCTTAATACAAAGACAGAATTTTCAAAGCTACGAGAGAGAAGTGACTTTTCACATACGGTAAGAATAATAGCAGATTTCTCATCAGAAACCATGGAGACCAGAAAAACAATGTGATGGTATATTTGAAGTCCTTAAAGGGGAGAAACAAAACAAAAGCAACAAAAATCTCTACCCAATTTTCCTTACCCAGCAAAATTATCTTTCAAAAATGAAGGAGAAATTAAGGCATTTACAGATAAAAGGTGAAAAGGTTCATTATCTGAAGACATGCCTTACAAAAATGCTAAAGGGTATCTGTCAGGTTGAAATAAAAGGACATTAGGCAGTAACTCAAACCCATAAGAGAAATAAAGAACATTGGTAAAGGTAACTACACAGGTAAATATACAATCCAGTATTATTGTACTTTTGATTTGTAATTTCTGTTTGCCCCCATGTGACTTAACTGGCAAGGTGTAAAATAGCATTTTTTTTTCTTTGAGAATTCTGTTGGTTACCTTATTTCATATAAAAGTTACATTGAAAGAAGAGCTGGAAAGTCATGTATACTTAGTTTGCACACACTTGCCAAGTCTCACAGAATTCAACCACTTCGATAATTTTTTTATTGATAAACAGGATATACATATTAAACATCTCACATTGAAGCCCAACACATGTCCAATCCAAACAATGGATGTACAAATAAATATGCAAAACAACCTCTGGAGGTGTTGTCTCCTGGGTCACGCACAATATGTGTGTGCTCCTCTGGCCATGACGCAGTTGATGCTCTCCTAGCTCACGCAGTTCTGCAGTCACTGATTCCATTTCAAAATGTCACATGGTTTTGTTCACATGGCTACCAACTATATCAAGTAGGTCCCATTGAGATTTTGCATCAACAGTGGTATAAGCCCTGATGAATTTAGGGTACAGATTAAGTTTTTTAAAAAGTTCACAGATAAACAAGAAGGCATAATAACTGAGTGAGAAACACCAACTTTTTCTGGGTGTAGGAGGTAAAATGAAGACCTTTAGAATCTGTTATAGATTGTTTCTTGATACATCTGGCAAAAAAAATGTACAAACCAGGCAGGTTTAAGGCAAATCCCGAAAGAGGGGAGCCATTTGCTTTCTGGCATAATTTTAAGCTCTGCACCAAGATTCGTTCCTATTTTGTCATGGGGGTGGGGGTGGGGGTAGAGAAACAAACTAATGAAATCCAAAAATCAAGCAAGCTGTTATCTTTCAGAATATTCATCTCTTCTCCAGTGTTTTCATAACCTGCTTCCTACTGTCAACTGTCACCAAGGTGTGAAGTGTATCCCCCCCCCCCCCCCGCTACAGGGCTTCCTGCCCACTGTTCCTGCACCATCTCAGTGACCCCAAAAGGCAACCGCCTGGTTTCTTCTTGTGTGTCCCTGCTGGGTGTGCTGCAGTGAAGTGTGAGGGCCACAGTGAGCTTCCATCTGCTCTTACATACTCGGCTGGAACAACAACAAAAAAATCAGTGCCAAGGTCCTTGTGCCCCCAAGATTTAAAAATAAAATTAAAACAGGAGGGCAACAGAAGACCATGTGGGAGTCTGTTCTTTGGATCAAGACACTCTCCAGGCTGCAATACATTCATGTCAACCCCACTGGAGGGGGATGCTGTAGTGGCTCTTCCCTCATCCCTGAAATGTCGGTTTCTAAAAAACAGCTTGTTTGCTGTGCATAGCCATTAAATGCTCTATTGTGTGAACAGCACTGCCAGTTTAAAAACACACATGCACGCACACACATGCACACACACGAGTCTTGCTGAAAGGGTCAAGGGACACCTCTGTGGTGACACTGGGGAGTGTTCCTGGAACTCACTTTGCTGTTCAGTGCCCAGAACTTTGGCAACTTCAGTACAAAATATGTGTAAGAGCCAATCAAGACCAAAATGTATTTCTAAGTAAACTCTGCTTGTGTGATCGAGGAGGAGCACTAAGGAATCACAGGTAAACAGGAACTCCCTGAAACACTAGTCTGAGAATTCTTGTTCACAACATTGATTTATTTTTTGTCTTCATGATTGAAAAATGCAGCTCAGTACACAGAATTTTATAACCCATGTAATATCCCAAACAACTTCTTACAAAATGCAAAGTATTCTTAACAAAAACCCTAACTGTGCAGGAAGATAATGACATTTGGCTTCTTTGTGTGGCCACATACCGTTCATTAGTTGTCCAGGTGAAAACTGATTAGAGCATCATCCAGTTATTAGTTTGGAAAATCTGCCATCTGTGACTATAAATATATAAAACTCTGATTGCTGCAAGCAGTTGGTTTGAGTAGGTTCAGTTTGCCCTATTGGTCACAGATGAGCCATTGATACCCTTTCAGACCCCAAATAAAGTCTGTCAGCAAGTTCCAGAATGATGAGAGGAACCTCAAACAGAACTCCAGGCCTCCTTTCCAGGTTCGTGCTTGCAGTCACCTAAATCAGAATCCTACAAAGGAGTTCATCCAGAGGAGGGAAGGGGACACCCCAAAGACAAGACAGACTCCATCCCTTCCCGCTGCAGCCTCCACCCCTACATTGGCTTCTCACTTTTCAGTCTCAATCTCCATTTCATCGTTGCATATTGAGTGGATTTGGGTGCCAAACATAACTGCAGTGAAACTGAAAAAAACGGAAGACCCTCGAGGCACAGGAAGAAAACAGGATTACAGTTATTGGTGGTGAAAAATCACTGCATTCTGTCCACTGCCCTCAGACACAGGAAATAAACTGAAATCTGCAGAGAATTGGAGCATGGACTAAAGACAGAGCTATGTACATAGTAAAGAGCACCAAAACCTCTGATTCTTTTCTCCCACACAATTGTTCACCCACGGGCAGTGGTGATCCATCTTCTAAACACATCTTCTGCAAATACCGCAGTGGTGAGTGCTCTCGGGCTTGATGCAGCAGCACTTTGGGCACTTGTAGATCATTTTGCCGGGTTTCAGCTTCAGACTCTCTGTGTATTCTTTTGTAGCATTCCCTTTGGGTACTGCCCCAGGTTCGGTGAGCATCACTCTTAGGTGAGAAGACAGGGCAAGGACTTCCAAGCAGTTAAAAATGGCTCCATTGACATAGAGTACCAAAAGTCTTTGGAAGGAAGCAACATGATGAACATTGCCACGAAGTCTGCATAGACGACCAGCAGCCACTTCATGATGGCACAGATCATGCCACAGCCATCTGGGATGAACCAGAGCCTGTCAGCCGCATCGGCCTCAGAGGAGTCATGGTTGTCACCGTCAGCCAGGAGTGGGTGGTATACGATGTCTCAGAGCCTGTGTCCTGATGACTGCATGATTCCCCAGACTTGCTGGGCAGAGGGATTCCACACCCACTGGTCAGGCCCCAGGGAAATGCACACATGCACAGGCTGCTGTACCCAGGCCAGCTATGATTTGCCCTGGGCCATTTTATAAAGATAATCTCACAAGTTCTTTCTTTTTTCTTTTTTTTTTTTATTGTGAACTTTAACATATGTACGTAACAATGATAACTTTCAAAGTATGATTTCACAAGTAGTTAAGAGACCAAATTTCAAAGAATGTCATGGCTCACAATTCCACAACTTCAGCCATTTCTGTTATTGTAAAATATAACATACATACAGAAAGGTGTCGACTCTCGATGTACAGCTCAACAAGCAGTTATATGGGTAATATCAAAAAATGTTATGGATTATAATTCCACAGTCTTAGGACCTTCCCTATTATGCAATACAATGTATACACAGAAAGGTGAAGACAATGAGCAGCTATACGGCAAATCCCAAAAGATGCTACAGGCTACAGTTCCACCATGTCATTTACCTCCTCCCAGCCCTTCCAACATGCCAGCATCATATATATATATATATATAAAACTATATAAAGTTTCAGCATTCATAGACCTTTGTTGAACCTTATCTTGTTTGTTGCTACCCCTTCCTATCACTTAATCTCTTTTTTCATCTTCAGGGGTATCTAGGCAGTGAGCACCCTAACTTTTTCATATTGAAAGGTGGTGTCGACAGTATGGGGAAAGGGGCTGCATCTGATAGTTGATCTTAAAGAGGCTGTTGCCTCTGGGTTTTAGGACTTGTCTGGCATAGGGACACTCTGGTGGATTTAAGTTTCTGAAAGATAAAACTTTGAGAGTGAATCTTTTATAGAATCTCAGGTAGGGACCTGGGCATTTGTGGCTACTTTTGGTAAGGGCATGGAATATTCTGGCCATTTTGGATGTCCAGCTGGATCTTGCATAAAAGAAACCTCCAGGATAGCCTCTCAACTCTATTTGGGATCTCTCAGCCACTGTGACCTCAGCTTGTTACCTTTCTTTTTTCCCCCCTTCTGGTCAAGTAGGCATTTTCAATCCCTCTCTGCCAGGGCCAGGCTCGTTCCTGGGAGTTATGTCCCATGTCACCAGGAAGAGTCATTCCCTGGGGAGTCATGTCCCTTGTGGGGAGTGGGGGTCAGGGAGGTTAATGAATTTATTTGCCAAGTTGGGCTTAGAGAGAGAGAAAGGCCACATCTGAGCAACAAAAGAGGTTCCTTGGAGTGCCTCTTAGGCATAATGATAGGAGGCCTCAGCCTCCCACTTACATCCCTAAGTTTCACAACAGCAAGCCTCAAGTCAAGGGCTTGATTTATTAAGTAGTGGGTTTCTAACGTCACATAACATATATTCTATTCCAAGATAACAGTCAGTTTCTTATATTAGCTTCACTTAGTTTTACAATCCTCATCACTCTCAACTTTCAACAATTATCATAACATAATACATCCCAGAGCTCTTATCAGCTGCTAATTGTTCATCCCCAGTATTGGTATAAAGTTGGCAAGATATTCCTATTAAATATAGTCTTTAATATCTAATGGGTAGTTTTTCCATACCATTCTTTTCAAAATCATAATTTGAGGTATTTTTACTATTTAATTGAAGAGTATTTACTATTTGACAAAATGATGGGGGGAAATCACTGTCATCTTTTTATGTTTCAGAATGTTTTCTTGGGGAATAACAATGAATGAATAGTAGGAATTAAGAAAATCCCAATACGATAAGTGTAGCGAGGAGAGGTTCTGTTCAAATGGTTCCCAAATTATGCACACAGCTCCATGCCCTTTTCCCACCTGGACCTGAGCCTCCCTCTGAGATGCAAACCAAGCAGCCATGCCAGTCCCTTCAGATGTCACCTTCTCCTGGCAGGTTTGGGCTCGAGGGCATTTGTCTCACTTTTAGGATCAGATCCAGCCAACCAACTGTGGCTTCTGTGTTGCTGCCAGACTCATAATTGCAACTCCGTTCCCTGCCTTGTGGTCTGCTTTTTTTTTTTTAATTCAATTTTATTGAGATATATTCACATACCATGCAGTCATACAAAGCGTACATTCAGTTGTTCGCAGTACCATTATATAGCTGTGCGTTCATCACCAAAATTAATTTTTGAACATTTTCATTACCACACACACAAAAACAATAAGAATAAAAGTTAAAGTGAAAAAGAACAATTAAAGTAAAAAAGAACACTGAGTGCCTTTTATTTTTTATTTTTATTTTTTTTGCCCCCATTTTTCTACTCATTCATCCATACACTGGACAAAGGGGAGTGTGGTCCATATGGTTTTCCCAATCACATTGTCACCCTTCATAAGGATTCTGGGTTGTACACAAGTTATTTCTAAACATTACTTGAACATTTTGCACCCTTTCTTCAGGATCTTAAGGTGCATGCTGTCCTGTGTGAGAGGACTGAGGCCCAGGTGGGGTTGCCGGAGTGACTGAAGCGACCAAGGCAGGGATGCATCATGTTGCTGCACTCGTGGCTGAACCGGGGTGGGTCCTGTGGCTTGGCTCGATCTCACTGGGAAGGTTTGAGGGAGCAGAGGCCAAGCAGATGCCGGAACCCACATCTAAAATAACATTTTAAATCCATGTTAATGGACATACAATGAATGAAAATGTAATCTGATCCAATAACAATATAAAAGGGAGGGATGGAGATACATAGGAGTAGAGAGTTTGCATACTACTGAAACTAGGTCAGTACTAGTCAAACTTGGTTGTTATTAGTTTAAGATGTTTATTGAAATCACAAAGGTAACCACTAAGAAAATAACTAAAAATTATAGAGAAAAGAAGGGAATCAAAATGATACACTACAAAAAAGCAACCAAATACACATACACACAAAATAAGGCAGCAATGGATTAATTGAAGAAAATATACAAGACATACAGATAACAAATAGCTAAATGTCAGAAGTAAATCCTTCCTTCTCGATTATTACCTTAAGTGTCAACGAATTAAACTCCCCCTGTTAAAAGGCAGAAATGGGCAGATTAGATGAGAAAGCATGATTGATCTATATGCTATCTACAAGAGACTTATTTTACTTACAAAGATGCAAAGAGGTTGAAAGTAAAAGGGTGGAAAAGATATTCTATGTAAACTAATCAAAAGATAACTGGAATTGCTATATTATTGTCAGACAAAATACTGTAAGTCAAGAAGAATACAAGAGAGGAGGGGCAAGATGGCAGCATAGAGAGGTGTGGAATTTAGTTAGTCCCCTGGAGCAACTAATAAACAACCAGGAACAACTAGTAAATAATCTGGAACAACTGCTTGGGGCCAACTGTGACAGTCCACATATCGTACACCAACCTGGATTGGGGGAAATGACTGAGATCACAGCATAAAATGTGTAAGTAAAAACTGTGGACTCATGCTGGGAGCCCCCTCCCACCATAGTGGGCTGAGCTGCAGGACCTCACTGTGGGAAAAAGCAGCATTCTTGGAGCAAGCAAATACAGCTCTGCACAGCTCCAACTGGGGTTTTTAATTAACAAATGTGGACTGCTGAATACAAGCTACAAACATAGATAAACCTGGAGAGGAGGTGGGACTGATGGGGAAAAAAAATAATTAAAAAAAAATACTGAGGCTTTTAGGGACTGACTTTAAAGAGCCAGAAAACACCTGTATCCTAGGAAAGGGAGCCCAGAAGACCAGGTGCTCTGTCTGACCAAAGGGTGAAACTGGGGGGCTGTGGACTGACTCTGAAAAGGGGCTTTCTTTCCCATTTTCTTTCTTTCAAACTGATGGCTCAGTGGAGAGAGCCCCAGTCATTTTCAGTTCGCAGCACTCTGACCCAGACAGGTTGAAATAACAGAGTCAGAGAGACAAAGAAGCTATTCAAATGCAGAAGATAGCTCCCTAGGGGGTGTGTCTTCCCTAAGAGGAAAAAGGAGGGGCCCAGCTCTAGGGCTGGCTGGCCCTTCAGAACTCAGACCCCAGGGCCTGGGGGAAAACAGTCAAAACAGAAACAAACCAAGCTAAGAATTAAAGGAACCATATCTCCTTACACCAGTGGGGAGCGACAGGCTGATAGGTGCTACCTGCTGGGCAGTTTAGGAAAAGCACAGCAGCTAGAGGCCTCACAGGAAAGTCTATCAATCTTCCAAGACACACCCTCAGGGAAACCTGATACTGAATATAGCCCTCTTCTGGGACTTGAGCCCGTTCTGGTCTGGGAAAATCTGATTTGGGTAAACAAGGAAACCAGATGCCTAGATGACAGAAAAATACAAATCACACTAGGAAAAATGAAGATATGACCCAGTCAAAGGAACAAACTTACACTTCAACTGAGATACAGGAATTGAAACAACTAATGCTAAAGCAATTCAATGAGTTTAGGAAAGATATGGCAAAGGAGATGAAGGATGTAAAGAAAACACTGGGCGAACATAAGGGAGAACTTGAAACTTTAAAAAAACAACTGGCGGAACTTATGAAAATGAAAGGAACAATACAAGAGATGAAAAACACAATGGAGATATACAATAGCAGATTTCAAGAGGCAGAAGAAAACATTCAGGAACTGGAGAACAAGACACCTGAAATCCTACACAAAAAAAGAACAGATAAGGAGAAGAATGGGAAAATATGAGCAACATCTCAAGGAATTGAATGACAACATGAAGAGCATGAATGTATATGTCATGGGTGTCCCAGAAGGAGAAGAGAAGGGAAAAGGGGCAGAAGCAATAATGGAGGATATAACCACTGAAAATTTCCCATTTCTCATGAAAGACATAAAATTACAGATCCAAGAGGCACAAACAGAATAGATCTGAATAGACCTATGCCAAGACACTTAATCAGATTATCAGATGTCAATGACAGAATCCTGAAAACAGCAAGAGAAAAGCAATCCATCACATACAAAGGAAGCTTGATAAGACTATGTGCGGATTTCTCAGTAGAAACCATGGAGGCAAGAAGGCAGAGGTATGATATATTCAAGATACTGAAAGAGAAAAACTACCAACCAAGAATTTTATATCTGGCAAAACAGTCCTTCAGCTATGCGGGAGAGTTTAAAATATTCTCTGACAAACAGACAATGAGAGTTTGTGAACAAGATACCTACTCTACAGGAAATACTAAAAGGACCACTATAGACAGATAGGAAAAGACAGGAGTGAGAGGTTTGGAATACAATTTTGGGTGATGGTAGCACAATAATGTAAGTACACTGAACAAAGATGACTGCGAGTATGGTTGAAAGAGGAAGATTAGGGGCATGTGGGACACCAGAAAGAAAGAGTAAAGATAAAGACTGGGACTGTATAACTTAGTGAAACCTAGAGTGCTCAATAATTGTGATAAAATGTACAAATACGTTTTTACATGAGAGAGAACAAACGAATGTCAACCTTGCAAGGTGTTAAAAATGGGGTGGTATTGGGTAAAAAATACAATCAATACAAACTAGAGTCTATAGTTTTAAAAAAATAAAAGTCACATTTAACTGTAAAAAAGTGAGGGAGAGTTTAAAATATTTTCAGGCAAACAGACACAGAGAATTTGTGAACAATATATCTGCTCTACAAGAAATACTAAAGGGAGCACTATAGGCAGATAGGAAAAGCAAGGAGAGAGAGGTGTGGAGAAGAATGTAGAAAAAAGACTATCAGTAAGGGTAAAAGGAGAGAGAGAGGAAAAGAAAAATAAAATAAAATATGACATATAAAATCCAAAAGAAAACAGTAGACAGTAGACATTATATTGAGTGAAATTAGCCAGAAACAAAAGGACAAAACTATATGGTTTCACTAAATTGAACTAACATTGATGAGCGAACTTTGAGAGTTAAAGTTGAGAACACAGGTTATCAGGAGATAGAAAGTGGTTAGAGATCAGGCATTTGATGCTGAAGGAGTACAGAAGGTTCAACAGGATTGATTGTATAGATCCAGAAATGGATAGCACAATACTGAGTGATGGTAGCACAATAGTGTAAGTACTCTGTACAAAGATGAGTGTGAGTATGATTGAAAGAGGAAGGCTAGGGGCATGTATGACACCTGCAGGAAAGAAAGAAGATAAAGACAGATTGTATAACTTCACAAAACCTAGAGTGGTCAACGAAAGTGATTAAATGTAAAAAATAAGAATATTTTTACATGAGGGAGAATAAATGAATGTCAACATTGCCTGGTATTAAAAATTGGATGGTATAGGGGAAAAATACAATCAATGCAAACTAGAGTCTATAGTTAACAGTAACATTGTAAGATGTTTCCATTAACTGTAACAAAGGCAATATACCAAAGCTAAATGTCTATAAGAGGGGTATATAAGGGAGTGGTATGGGATTCTTGCTGTTTTTACTGTTGTCTGGGCTTTTCATTGTATTTATTTTATTTTACTTTTTTTTTTATTCTTCATTTATTTTTCTCTTCTTCCTCTTTATTTGCAGAAGAAATGTAAATATCCTCACATAGACTGTGGTGGTGAATGCATAACTATATAATTATACCAGGAATCATTGATTGTTTACTTAGGATGGATTTATGGGGTGTGAATAAAACTGTTTAAAAAAAATAAACAGAGGGATACAAATGCTGGAGAAACTGTGGGGAGAGTTTTGTACCTATTCCCTTTTGGCAGGGAAGTAGAATGGTGCAGCCCATCTGGAGGGCACTGTGGTGGTTCCACAGGAAGCTAAGAATGGGGTTGCCATATGGTCTTGCAACCCTGTTATTGGGCATATACTTGGGAAGAACTGAGAGCAGGAACACACAAAAGACATTTGCACACTGGTGTTTGTGGCAGCAGTATTCACGATTTGCAATGGATGGAGGGGGCCTAAGGGTACATCAATTGATAAACTGAATGGTGAACTGTGGTGTATACATACAATGGAATATTGAGCAGTGGCAAGAAAGAATGTAGCTGAGGTTTGCAACTAGTGTGAATGGAACTTGAGGACAGAATATTGAGTGAAATAAGCCAGAATTGAAAAGACAAACATCATAATGCTTCACTAATATGGAGAAGCTAAAATGTGCAAACTCTGAGAATTGAATCGGAGAACACAGGTTATCAGGGGAAGGCTTATTGTAAAGTTACCTACATTGTAAGCTCTTGTAGCAGTCATCCACTCATAGTTGTAATGGTTATTTTTAAATTCTGAGATGATGAGCTGTTTGTGTATAACCTAGTCAGTCCCTGGAACTTTGGATATCTGTCTGACACCTGAGGCTCAGAGCCAGAGTTTGGCAACTACAAATGTCAGCATTACCTCATACAGCAACTACTTAAAAAGATGAAAAAGAGATCAGACTTCAATTAGAGATATGCATGAAATGGACTTGGTTGGGGCTAAGATAAATCAGACTAAAGGGTAAAAGATGATATTGACTGTGTTTTAAAACTTCAACTTCTATGTGAGACCAAAGGAAGAGATGTTTATTTGGTGCAAAATATATATATTTTTGTAGCACACTATTTGATTTAAATTATATGGTCAGTTTATTGAAACACCATGATTACATGGAACCTTGAAAGGTGGTGAGATCTGGTTGGTTTGTACAGGTTAGCATGTAGCCCAATACATCCCAGTGTAATTTGGGCAGAGATAAAAAGTATTTGCAAAGCCCCTGTTCCAGTTTGCTAATGCTGCCATTATGCAAAACACCAGAAATGGATTGGCTTTTATAAAGGGGGTTTATCTGATTACAAAGTTTTAGTCCCAAGGCTATGAAAGTGTCCTAATTAAGGTATAAGACGAGTATACTTTCACTGAAGGAAGCCAGTGGCATCCAGAAAACCTCTGTTAGCTGGGAAGGCATGTGGCTGCCATTTGCTGATCCCAGGTTGTGTTCCAGCTCCTCTCTCAGCTCCTGTGTGTTCTTCACAATGTTGCTCTTGGGGTGTTTTGTCCTCTCTTAGCTTTCCCAAAGCATCAGCAAAAGTCTGCTTTGAACAGCCATCTCCAAAATGTCTCTCTTGGCTGCTCTCCAAAATGTCACTCTCAGCTGCTCTGAGCTCCTTCTGTCTGTGAGCTCTTTTATAGGATCCAGTGATTAATGAAGACCCACCCTGAATGGGTGGGGTAACACCTCCATGGAAATTATCTAATCAAAGTTCTCACCCATGGTTGATTGAGTCACATCTTCATGGAAACAATCAATAGGTTCCAACCTAATCAACACTAAAAGGTCTGCCACCACAAGATTGCATTATAGAATATGGCTTTTGGCAGGACATAATAAACTACCACAGCCTCCTTGAGGGGCTTGGGGAAAATGTGGTAATATTAAACTTCCCCACCTGAGGAATTCTTGACATCTTGCAAGCAATGGGACTACCAATTTAGAAGGCCAAGCCCTTGATCTTGGGGCTTGCCCTTATGAAGCTTGTTACTGCAAAAGAGAGGCTAAGTCTATTTATAGTTGTGCCTAAGAGTCACCCCCAGAGAACCTCTTTTGTTGCTCAAATGTGGCCTCTCTCTCTAAGCCAACTCTGCAGGTAAACTTACTGCCCTCCCCCCCTACATGGGACATGACTCCCAGGGTTAATCTCCCTGGCAATGTGGGACACGACCTCCAAGGATGAGCCTGGACCAGGCATCGTGGGATTGAGAAAGACTTCTTGACCAAAAGGGGGAAGAGAAATGAAACAAAGTGGCTGAGAGATTTCAAATAGAGTTGAGAGGTCATTCTGGAGGTTATTCTTATGTGTTATATAGTTATTCCTTTTAATTTTTAGTGTATTAGAGTAGCTAAAAGGAAATAACCTGAAACTGTTGAGCTACAACCCAGTATCCTTGATTCTTGAAGACGATTGTATAACTATATAGCTTACATGGTGTGACTGTATGATTGTGAAAGCATTGTAGCTCATACTCCCTTTATCCAGTGTACGGCCAGATGAGTAGAAAAATGGGGACAAAAAGTAATTAATAATGGGGGGGGATGAGATATTTTGGGTGTTCTTTTTTCACATGTATTTTTATTCTTATTTTAATTTTTTTTGAAGAAATGAAAATGTTCAAAAATTGATTGTGGTGATGAATGCACAACTATATGATGGTACTGTGAACAATTGATTGTACACTGTGGATGACTGTATGGTATGTGAATATATCTCAGTAAAGTTGCATTAAAAAAAAAAAAAAAAAGAATGGAAAACTAGTGAAAAGACCTGAATTTGAGAGCCGATCAGTATTAACCAAGTCTGAATTTCAGATATGTCCACTGACCTCACTGCACCCCTACATCTTTATCTCTCACAAGAAGATTGTGTTTTTCCCGTCTCCAAGTGTTGGTGAGTTCAGATAAGATCAGAGATGTCAGGGTACTTTGAAAACTGTAAGGTTGGAACAAGTACAAAAATTGTTTTATGGCAAGAGGATTCAGGCTAAGATTGCTGAGAAGTAGAGCTAAAATCTTTTAGCTACTGTTTTAATTTAATGAGCAACTAAGAGTTGCCTATTGTGGGCAAACAGATACTGCTAATCTGCCTGAAAAGTTATTTTAAGTAGCTTGAAGTAGAGAGCCTGGCTTGTTAAAGGCAATGTACCTTTCCCATAGGTTAGCGCACAGATCAGTAAAGTGCCCTGAGCCTGTTTCTGTAGAAAAGTTTTATTGGAACACAGCCCTGCCCCTTCATTAACGTATCATCTATGGCTGATTTTGCAGAGTTGAGTAGTTGCCACAGGGACTGCAAGGCCCACAAAACCTAAAGTATTTACTCTCTGGCCCTTTACAAGAAAGAGTTTGCCCATCTCTTAATTAATGTAATATGAACTTCAGCCTATCAGAGACCATGATGAGTTCTTTATTATTGAACTATGAATTAATGAGTTCTCTCTTTATTTCCTAACACGTGTACTTTGAAAATATCAGATGCTTAGGCTAGTGGAAAGAGTTGGATGATGACCCCCAAAAAGATGGGTCCATGTCCCAGAACTGTGAAAATGACATTATTTGGAAAAAGGTCATTGCATCTGTAATTAAGTTAAGGATCTCAAGATAAGATCATCCTGGATTATCTGGGGGGGGGGGGGGGAGAAGGCCCTAAATCCAATGGCAAGTGGCCTTATACAAGAGACACAGTGGACAGGGAGGAAGAGACTAGAGTTACACCCCCCACAAGCCAGGGTGAGCCACGAGCCCCCAGAAGCTGGGCGAGTCATGGAAGGATTTTCCCCTAGAGCATGTTGAGAATATGACCATGCCATCAACTTAATTTCAGACTTCTGGCCTCTAGAACTGCGAGAGAATAAATTTCTGCTGTTTTAAGCCGCCAAGAGTGTGGTAATTTGTTATGGCAGCCCTAGGAAAGCAATGCCGTTGGGTGGTTCTCTTCTCTCCCTGGCCTAGGGGCCCACGGTATAATTGTAGCCTGTCAGATGCCACGCATGTGGGCACAGCTCCAGGTGAGAATGCATTTCGCTTCCCTGGATAGCATCTCTGTGACGTTGCTACCCTGGAGGATTTGTTTCCACTTCATTTGAATCAGATTAGTCCACCCAGCCTGCTCTAGGCTAGAGCAAAGAACACTGAATTTGGAACCCAGATGAAGTCCCAGCTCCATCACTGCAGAACCATGTGACTTTGTACAAGTCACTTCACAACTCTGCTTGGAGCCAACATACCAGGAAGACTTAAATATTTCCAGATCTCTCTGGAGGCCTTCATTCCCATGTTTAACATAAACGACTGCAGAGACAGGCAGCTCTGTGACAGTTACAAGCGTCAGCTGCAGACCCAGTGTCTGGGTTCCAGTCCCAGCCTCCACACTTAGCTGGGAGTTTGGCCAAGTCATTTTACTCCCCTGTGCCTTGGTTTCACCCGTACAAAGCGGAAGATAGCAATAGAATCCATCTCATAGGGTGATAAGGATTTAATGAATTGATGTTAAAGTAAGCTGAGCTATGGGAGTATTTATTAAATAAATAAAAGCTGTTTGGTGATATGGAACAATCTGTGTACAAACAGTGAGGAATGTGATCCTGAGATGTGACCTAGCTGGGCTCCAGCCTTTCTTCCCTTGAGGTCCTGGAACAAGAACTGTGTCCTCAAAGTCCACAACTATTGTGAGAAGATGCTGATGAGGGATACTGGGCCAAAGAGCAGGAGGATGGCCAGGCCTCCAAACCAAATCCTGCAAGGAATGGGGGGATGATCTGTAACAGGTTAGCCTGCAAATGAGAAAAGAGCAAGTTTGGGGTATTCAGTTGCTGTAGGTAAAGATAGGGGATAAAAAGAAAAATGGTTCTTCCCTTGAGGATCAAACTGCAGCAGAAGATGGGAGTTTCCATGGGGAAAACTTCTGACACATTATCCAGAAGACTTATTGTCCCCTCAGAGGTTGGCTGACCTGTCTGGTCTGAGGTGCTGTAAGGAACATCTCAATTAAGGGAGAGAATTGGACTCAATGAAACATACAAGGCCTCTCCCAGATCCAGGTGTCCCAGACTCAATATTCCTGTTGGCTTTGAGATTCTACTACTGATAAGTTTTGTAGGAGAGGAGGCATTACTACTTAAAAGTTTCAAAGTTTGATGCTTGCCAAAGGACTATAAAGATTGCCTGCCCAGACTCCCTGGGCCACCTCCTGATAAAGTGCTCAATAGTCTGACATTCCTATTATCCTGCCCCCCCCACCCCCATGGATCGTAAAACATGGGTGGTGGGGACAGCGCCTGGCAAGCTCAGGAGTCAGCCGAGCCTCGTCTGTCATGGAGAGACAATTTGTCCAAGAGCCATCTTAGCTCAAGAATCCAAAGATGGATCTCTAAACCCTCTTATAGTATCTGCTGTGGCTGCCTTTGAAACTTCAGACGGGCCATCCAGATTAGCCCCCTAGTTTGCTGAGAAAGTTGTGGCATCTGGATTTCATTTCGATCACCAGGAAGTCTGTGACGTCATTTCCAATGGTTGCTTTCTTATCTGTCTCAGTCAAAGCAAGCACAGGGAGTTCTGATTATGAGGCAAAGTTTATTAGGCTCTGGGATTACATTCTAGCAAGACTCATTATATATGAATTTATATAAGCCATGGTACAAATCACAGCAACCCCGTCCACCACCATCAACTGACCAGCATGAGAACAGACTAGTAGTGAGCTTCCTGTCCCTGGAGGCATCAAATAGAGCCTCTGTGACCACTTATCTGGGGGAATACATTACAGAGGGGATTCTCACATGCACTAGAACAGGGGCTGCAAACTCAAAGGCCTACAAGGGCTGGAGAGGCAGTGAAAATAAAGGAATTGGGCCAGCTGTGGACAGGAGAGCGTATGACAGGAGACTGACAGCTAACTCATTTCAACCAACTGTCCGCTTGCCGGAAGGCAGGACCAGCATTGCCAGATATTGATTTTTCTGAGAGAAGCTAGAAACCTGGATTTGGATGTAAAGACTCTCCATTTTTAATATTGGCAAATACTTGGCATCTTTTTGGAATACCAGTTTGCTGCCTTGGCAGTAGAGTTACTGTCCTTCGAGGACCTGTGACAGGAATCTGTGTAGCTGACCACAATCTGAGTAGAAATCCCCTGTTCTGAAAAGAATCAGTTCGCCTAGTTCAGGGCCAGGAAGCACCTTCAAGTTAATCCAGTCCAGCTACTCGCAGCCTGGTACAAGGACAGGAGCACTGGACTGAGTGGGGAGGTCTGAGTTCTGATCTCAGCCATGTGTGATCTTGGGAAAGTCACTGTGCCTCTCTGGTGTCAGTTTCGCTTTCTGTAAAATGAAGGAGGAAGGAATTGGTCTAGGACATCTCAGGTCCCTGTCAGCTCAAACGGTCCAGGACACCACTTAGGAGAAGCCCAAAAAGGAGAGTTTTCAAAAGTAGGGGCAATTCTAGATATTGGGAGAAATGGCTGTTTTCAGGACTGGTTACGCGTCTTTAGGTAGTTCCAAATCTAAGAATTTACCAGAAGGGAGGCTTTGCCAGCAGCTTCCAGAGTCTTTATGCCAAATTCTTAGGGCTAATGAAGGCAATCTTAGCGTTCATCAAGTGCCAGTGGCGGTTTAGGTGGTGACTGAAAACAGATGTGGCTGTGACAGATGGAAAATCACAGGCAAAGGGTGAGGGGTTACACCAGAAGCCTGGCTTCTCTTCTCCGTTCTCGCTGACTCTGCAACCTGAAGAAGACCTTCCTTATCTCTGGGCCTCAGTTTCCTCTTCTGGAAATGAGGAGGGTGGCTGACTGGGTCTAGGTCCCCTTTGAGGCCTGGAGTTCTGTGATAAGGGATTTATGTTTTTCCAAGTTGTAATTTTATCATCTGCACAAGGACTTTAATTTTTTTTAATTCAACAGATGTTTCCTAATCACCCACTGGTGAAAGGCACCCGGATACAGTCTAGCAAAACTAGACCCGATCCCTGCCCTCATGGCACCCACAGTCTTGGGGGAGACAGACAGGGACCAAACAATTGCACAATGTACCATGTACCTAGAAAAATGCTATGAGCAAGAGGTTGACTTTCAACAGGAGTCTCAAACCTAGTCAGAATGGACAGAGAAGGCTTCTCTGAGAAGGTGGCTCTTGGGCTGAGAGCTGAAGGATGAGTAGGGGTTGACTAGGAGAAGAGGACAAGGAAAGCATTCCCAGAAAAGGGACAGTGTGTTCAAAGCCGGGGTCAGCAGGGTGCAACGCATGTTTGAGGCCCTGAAAGGAGACCAGCACTGTTGACACGCAGAGAGGGTATGGGGGACCTGGTGGAGGAGGTGAGGCTGGGAGAACCAGTGGAGGTGAGGCTGGCAATGTTGCACATGAGCTAGTCCCAGAAACTTGGAGTCCATGGGGGGAGGGCTTGGCTCTTCATGCTGAGAATAAGAGACAACCTCTGAAGGATTTTACTCAAGGAAAGACAGGATCGGATGTGTGTTTTGAAAAGACTCCTCTCTTTACTGTTTGGAAGAGATGGGTGGGGTGGGAGTGGATGGGGTGGGGTGGGGAGGAATGAGCCGAGCAGAGCAGGTGCAGGAGGACCAGTGAGGGGCTGGTGAGGCCATCTGGAGAAGCATAATGGTGGCCTGGCTGGGTGATGGTCTAGAAGGAGCAAGTGGTCAGACTTGAGAGCCACGTGGGATTTTACATCAACAGGGCTTGGTGATAGGTGGAGTGGCCGGCTGTGGGCGGGGTGTTAACGCCAGCTCCTAGCTTTCTGACAGGTGCACCTGAAGGTGAGTCCGCCCTAGAACGCTGTGTGCTTATGGCCCCTGAGTGCCAGCAGTGGCCCCCTGCAGCAGGCAGCCTTGGAATGGACCCCAGTGAGCCCCACTTCCTGGTTTTCATGATGGTGTAATTCCCTTTCCTTGAGTGTGGGCCGGACTTACTGACTTGATCTAACAAATAAAGTATATTAGAAGTGGTGTGTCAAAAGGTTAGGTTGTAAAAGAACCGTGGCTTCTGGCTTGGCTTTCTCTTGCTCAATCTTAGATTGCTCACTCTGGGGGAGGCCAGCTGCTGTTGTGAGGTGCCTGTGGACAGGTCATGAGTGGAGCTTGGCGTCACATCCTCTCCCAGCCGAGGCAGGCGGTGAATGCAGCTACACTGCAGCCACGTGAAAAGACTTGAGTCAGAATCACCCAGCTGAGCCACTTTCAGATTCTTGAGCCACAGAAATTGAGAGCTAACAATTATTTGTAGTTTCTGGCTGCTAAGTTTTGGGAAATCTGTTATCCAGCAATAGATACTCAATGCAGCCCTCAGAAGCAGCGCTCTCAGCTTCTCTGGGGCTGGCTAGGGGAGGGTTAACCCCCGCGCTCAGGCCTGTGGGCAGCAGGTTAATGCCTCCAGCTTGAGGGACAGTTCATCGCAGAGTCGTCTAGCAGCTCAGTCAACGTTTGGGTCTGCTGCCAGCTGGGTCTCAGCCCACCTGTGGTGCCTGTCAGTGCAGGGGCCCTTGGGCGGGGGCCTCCCGGGAACTGACAGATTTATTAGCACCCTCACTTCCCTGCATCTGCCCGTAAAGCGGCCAGCAGCAAAGAAAGCGGACGACGCTGACCTGGTCATGTCCCCAGCGGGGGTCAGGCTCTTCCTGGGTTTGGCTTCTTCCAGAGCTCATGGCCCCAGGTTGCTGTGTTGCAAGTCCAGAGGGAAGTTCTGAGGGGCTACCCCAGTCCTAGAGGGGCTACCCCAAATCCTAGAGACTTCTCATTACCACAGCACCTCCTGGGTATGAAGCCCTTATATTCACCTTCTCTTTTAATCCTCATGATTATGTTACAAAAGTAAGAACACCTGCTGCCCCATTTTCCGGTTAGGAAAACTGAGGTCATGTCTCCTGGAAGAGGCAGGGCTGTGACTCCAAAGTTTGCCTGCTTTTCCACTTTGCCACCTTAGTCCCTCCATGGTGAGGATTATAGACTTTGTGTTTTAGTGGTATGTGGAGCGCTGTTTTGGGGGATAAGGTGAACATTGAGGCAGGCAGAGCTCTGGGCCCCTATCCCTGTTCCAGTGGAGCAGCTCCACTGTTTTGTGTTGTGCCATTAAGGGACCATGTAAAATTTCACTTGTCAAGGTTGACAGAGTGATAAAAACCAAACCACACTAGGTTGCATGGTATTTCAGAATGCATGATCTGAGCTGAGATTATGTCCCAAGTTCCCATTTAGGCAGGGTAAGCCACTTACACTTCTGGAGACTCACTTTCCAAAACATTTGCAACATGAAGGTAATAATAGTCCCCACCTCCTGGGGATATACAGGGGACCCAGGGATGTCAAACGTGGAAAGCCCTCAGCATATCCTAGGCCCACAGCAAGAGCTTAACAGATGTGGTTGTTTTCAAGGAAGTTTTTGCCTTTACAAAGGGAGTTTATGGTGTTGAAAAAACATTATTCCAGGTAATAGGGAGCGTTTGAAGGCTTTTAGCAGAGGAGTGACCTGCTCCGTGTTTCTGCTTGTGGAGAGGAACCCCAGCCCAACCCCAGTCTGCCACCCACCACACTCCCAGCTCACTCCCACCCACCACACTCCCAGCTCACTCCCACCCACCACACTCCCACCGCTTGGCTGAGCTCTCCTCCCCAGAACGTGAGCCAGGAAGATAAGGCTGGGTGCTGGGGCGGGGGACGGGGAGGAGCAAGAACGGTTGTGGGTTTTCTCTGAAAGCAGAGCCTGGAGGAGGGGAGTGGACGGCGATAAGATTAGGGAGAGTTACAAACATTTCCTGGAGTTATAAATCCTGGTTTCTTTACCCCTGTTCCCAGAGGATTAAGTTACTTTTGAGAGGAGCCGCCCATGGCCGACACTGAGAAGAGCTGAGGTCCGGCCTGGGGAGGCACCAAGCTCTCAGTCTGGCTGGAATCTTTCTCCAGCCCCCTGGAGGCGGCCCAACCTGTCCCTGCTGGGGCCTGTCCCACAACGTTCATCTCTGAATGTCCAGAAGAGCTTCTTGTCCCCAAGTGCACATCTTCCCAGGCAGCTTCGTCAATAATTCAGTAAGTCTTTCAGCCCCTACAAGGAGCCAGGCATCTTTTGAGGAGGGAATAAGACAGGGAGCCCAGAGTCTACTGAGGGAAGACAGATCTTGTATGATTATACCATTGTATAACATTATATGATTATAAGTGCTATGACACCAGTTGAAAGAGGGTGATGTCACATAGGGTGGACAGGAGGGCCTCTCAGACATTTAAGTGTGGGCATGAATGGCAAGAAGGAACTAGCTGTGGCAGATTGTATTTTCCAACAATGGCTGCACCGATGTCTTCCTTGGGGCAATGAGACTTGCCATGCCCCCATCAAAGGATAGAGTCTAATTACCACCCCGTGATTCTGGGTGGGACTTGTGATGGCCTTGACCAATGGAACCTGAAAAGCCCTTTATTGATTATATGTGCTGCCAGTAACTTCTCCCATTCTGTAGCATTTTTATACTCTTTATAAGATCTTTTAATCAAGAAGTTCGTATTTTTAAAGAAATCAAATGTATTGAACTTTTCCTTTATAGTTACTGCTTTCTGCGTCTTAAGAAATCTTTGCCTATCCTTAGTTGATGAAGATATTCTCCAATGTCATCTTCTAAAAGCATTCACATTTTGATCAATTCTACTTGGAATTGATCTGGGATTGATGTGCCGGTAAGGTTACGATTTCATATTTTTCCATATGAATACCCAATTGCCTCACACTATGTATTTAAGATCTCCTTTTCTCACTGACTTGCAATGCTGCCTTTGTCATAAATCTCGTGTTCATAAACATATGTTTGTTACTGACTTTTCTATTAAGTCTTGACGTCAAGTAGAATAAGTCTTCTCACCTCATTGATCTTCAAGAACAACTGTTAGTCATTTGCATTTCTTTATACATTTTTAAATCACCTTGTCAAATTCCACAAAATCTCCTTGGGGATTGAGATTTCATGAAGCTCATTTATATTTCCTATAAAATAATTTGGGAAGAATTGACAACTTTACAATATTATATCTAACAACCCATTAACTTGCTTTATCTCCTTTTTAATTTAGGTTTTCTTTTATGTTTCTCAATAAAGTGCTATAATTTTCCCTATAGAGGTCTTGCATGTCTTTTATTATGTTTATTTGGAGCATTTGATTTTTTTCATGTAACTCTAAATGGTATCTTTAATTTTTTAGTTTTCTTATTTGTTGTTATATGGAAATGTAATTTTTATGCATTTATTTTGTATCCAATAAATATGCTAAATTTTCTTGTTAATTCTAATAATTTATCTCTAGATTATTTTGAGTTTTTTCTATACATAATTATATCACCTTGGGAAGATAACAGCTTTGTTTCTTCTCCAAATCTTATATCTTTTGTTTCTTTTTTTTTTTTTTGTTTTTACCTTACTGCACTGGCTAAGTCCTTCAGTAAAATGTTGATTAAGATTGATATAGTAGGCATCCTTGTCTCTGATCTCAAAATAAAAAGCTTTCACTATTTCACCATTAATTATATTTTCTCAGATGTAATCTTCATCAGATTAAAGAAGTTCCCCTCTATTCCTAATTTCCTAGATTATTAAATTTTTAGCTTTAAAATCAGTAATAAACATTGAATTTTTATCAGGTGTTTTTCTGCCTCTATTGAGATGATCATGTAGTGTTTGTCCTTTAATCAGTTTATATGCTAAATTACATCAATTGATTTTCTAAATCAACCTTGTATTCCTGGGATAAACTTTACTTTCTTATGGTATCTTTTTATATATTGATGGATTTTTTGGCTAATATTTTATTAAGGATTTTTTATTTATATTTGTGAGTAAGATTCCTCCTGTAATTTTCCTCCCTTGCAGTACCCTTATCCTGTTTTGATATGAAGGTTATTTTAGCCTCATAAAATGAGTTGGGGATGATTCACTCTTTTTTATCTTCTGGGAGAGATTGTTTCAAAGACTGGAATTGTTCCTTCTTTGAATGTGTGCCAATGTCGATATATTATGTCCCCAGAGAAGCCATGTTCTTTAATGCAATGTTTTGGGGGCAGACTTATTAGTCTTGATTAGGTTGGAACTTTTTGATTGTTTCCATGAAGATATAACTCACCCAACTGTGGGTGAGACCTTTGATTAAATTATTTCCATGGAGATGTGGACCCTACCCATTCAGGTGGGTCTTGATTAGTTCACTGGAGTACATAAGAGAGTCGAGAGCCAACACAGATGCTGATGCTTGGAAATGTGGACAGAAGGACATTTGGAGATGCTAAGCTAAGAGATGAAGTCCAGAGTTTGCCCCAGAGAAGCTAAGAGAGGACCTCCAGATGTTTATAGAAAAACGCCCTGGGAGAAAGAAGCAAAGATCCACAGGAGCTGAGAGAGAGAGGAGCGAAGACAGAAGCCCAGAGACATTTTGGAGAAAGCCATTTTGAAACACAACCCAGGAGCAAAGGACCAGTAGACGCCAGCCATGTGCCTTCCCAGCTGAGAAAGGTGTTCTGGACGCCATTGGCCTTTCTTCAGTGAGGGTATCCTCTCATTGATGCCTTAGTATGGACGCTTTTATGGCTTTAGAACTGTAAATTTATAACCTAATAAATCCCCTTTATAAAAGCCAATCTGTTTCTGCTATTTTGCATAATGGCAGCTGTGGCAAACCAGAACAGAATGTTAGATAGAACTTGCCAGTGAAGTCATCTGGGGTTGAAGTTTTCTATATGGAATGTGTTTTATCAATTGATTCAATATAATTGTTAGAGGATGATCCAGGTTTTCTATTTTTGTCTTGAGTCAATACCTTTCTAGGATTTTCTCCATTTCATTTAAATTTTCAAATTTATTGATGCAAAGCCATTCAAAATATCCTCTTTTTTCTTTACTGTCTACAGCATCTGTATGATATCCCATTTTTTATTCCTGATATTGGCTATTTGTGCCATTCCTCTGTTTCTCAAGATCACTTTCACTCAGGGGCTTATCAATTTGACTGGTCTTTTCAGGTCAGAATTGACTTTGTTACATTATCTCTGGTTTAAATTTTCTTTTCCTGTTTTATTAATTTCTGTTCTCATCTTTATTTTTTACTTTGTTCTACTTTTATTGAATTTGTTTTGATGTTCTTTTTCCACTTTCTTGGGGTGGATTTTATTTTATCGATTTTCAATTTATTTTCTTCTCTGACATATTCATTTAAGACTATAAATTTGCCTCTAAATATTATTTTATCTACAACTACAAATTTTGATATGACTTTTCTTTATATCATTTGATTCAAAATATTATCTAACTCACTTTATCAGCTCTTCTTTGACCCATGGGTTATTAAGAAGTGTGTTTCTTAATTTCCAAGCTGTGCCAGTTTGGATGTATTGTGTCCCCCAAAATGCCATGTTCTTTGATGCAGTCTTGTGAGGGCAGACCTGTTAGGGTTGATTAGGTTGGAATCCTTTGATTGAGTGTTCCATGGAGATGTGACTCAATCAACTGTGGACCAGACCTTTGATTTGGATAATTTCCATGGAGGTGTTACCCCACCCATTCAGGGTGGGTCTTAACTGAAACACTGGAGTCCTATAAAAGTATTCACAGACAGAAGGAGGTGCTGCAGCCAAGAGATACACTTCGAAGAACACACAGGAGCTGAGTGGAGCCGGAATATAACCTGGGATTAGCAGATGCCAGCCGTGTACCTTCCCAGCTAAGAGGTTTTCCGGATGCTATTGGTCTTCGTTCAGTGAAGGTATCCTTGAGTTGATGCCTTCATTTGGACATTTTCATGGCCTTCAGACTGTAACTTTGTAACCAAATAAACCCCCTTTATAAAAGCCAATCCATTTCTGGTGTTTTGCAAAATGGCAGCATTAGCAAACTGGAACAGATTTTGGTACCAGAGAAGTGGGGGTTCTGGTGCTGCTGAGTTTGCAAATACCAAACATGTTGGAACAGCTTTCTGAATGGATAAGGGGAAGATTCTGGAAGAATTGTGAGGAGCTTGACAGAAAAGGCCTAGACTGCTTTGAAGAGACTGTTAGTAGAAATATGGACTCTAAAGATACTTCTGATGAGAACTTAAACAGAAATGATGAATGTGTCATTGCCAACTGGAAGAAAGGCGATCCTTGTTTTAAAGTGGCAGAGAATTTGGCAAAATTGTGTCCTGGTGTCAGATGGAAGGCAGAATTTGAAAGCGACGAGCTGGGATACTTAGCTGAGGAGATCTCCAGACTACATATGGAGGATATAGCCTGGCTTCTCCTTGCAGCTTATAGTAAAATGTGAGAGGAGAGAGATAAACTTAGAACTAAACTCTTGGGTTCAAAGAAACCAGAAACTGATGGTTTGGAAATTTCCGGGCTTCCAAAAAGTGAGACCCCAGAAGCTACAGCCCCACATGAGTATATAACCAAACATGGAACCCGACCGCCATTTCAGTACAAACCAGGATTGGAGACGCAGTTATCCAGAAAGGATTTGTGGAACGACCTATTTTCTGATGGTTTTGACCCCTGTAAACTGCATGCCAAGCCTACAGAATTTTTGCGCGGTCCGTATAGACGGAGCCACTGCCGGTCTGGACTGGCGGGGACATTGAAGGAACAAATTGAAGGAAAAATTTCTTCAAAGACAGAATGACAGAAATTGAGGTCTGGAGTCAAGAGGTGTCAGGCAGGGAGAGAGGAGCGCCCCTTGCATGTGGAAAGGGGAGTTTGTCCCGGAGGCAGAGGGCCGGCCTTCTGCCTCAATGCCCAGGAAGAGTGCTGCCACCCAGACCCCAGAGAGGGTGGAGCACATTCCCAGGGAATTGGGGAGAGCCTGGCTGCCACCCCACTGTTCGGAGAGGGGAAAGCCTTTGCCCCAGAGAGGCAGAGTCCAGTGGCACCCCAATATTTGAGGAGGGTGGGACCGAGAAAAAGATGGTCTCCCCAATACGTGGATATGTTGGCACACTCACCCCAGTGTTTGGAGAGTAAAGGGCTGCTACATAAGCCTTTGGAAAGTGTGGGACTGCCGCTCTCTCAAGCCCCAAGGATGCAAATTCTGTGAATGACTCTCAGAATTTGGAATCTAATGGAGTGTGCCCTGTGCATTTTAGGAACTGTTTTGGTCCTGTGTACCCTGTTTTCCTTTCAGTTTCTCCTTATGGTAATGGAAATGTTTATCCTATGACTGTCCCTTCTTTATATATTGACAGCAGATAACTTGTCCTAAGTTTCACAGGTCCACAGCCAGAGGGGAATTTTGCTTTAGGACAAGAACACACATGCGACTGATTTTGAGGGGATCTTGTTCTTACCTATTGTCACTGAAATTATTTAAGTTTTTTGTGATATTGTGATGGGATGAATGTATTTTTTATATGGAAAGATCATGTCATTTTGGGGTCCAGGGGGTAGAATGTGCCAGTTTGGATGTATTGTGTCCCCCAAAATACCATGTTCTTTGCTGCAATCTTGTGGGGGCAGATGTATTATTTTTTGCTGTTGAATAATATTCCCTTGTATAAAAACACCACATTTTATTTATCCATTTGTCAGTTAATGGATATTTAAGTTGTTTCCACCTTTTTACTATTAGGAATAAGGCTGTTATGAACATTCAAGTACTCGTTTTTGTGTGAACATATGTCTTCATTTGTCTTGGAAAGGCTGGGTCACATAACTCTATGCTTAGCATCTTGAGGACTGTCAATCTGGTTTCCAAAGTGGCTGCACCATTTTTCATCCTCATCAGCAGTGTATGAGGGCTCTGATTTCTCCACATCTCTGCCAACACTTGTTATTATTGGTCTTTTTGATCGCAGCCATCTGGTGGGTGTGAAGTGTTATCTCTTTGTGGGTTTGATTTGCATTTCCCAGTGCTAATGATATTGAGCATCTTTTCATGTGCTTATTAGCCATTCACATATCTTCTCTGGTGAAAAGTCTGTTCAAATCCTTTGCCTATTTTTAAATTGGGTTATTTATAGTGAGTTATAAGAGTTTTTAAAAATTCTGTATTCAAATACTTTATATATATGATTTTTAAATATTTTCCCCTAGTCTGTGGGTTGTCTTTTCACTTTGACACACAAAAGTTTTTAATTTTGATGAAGTCCAACTTATTGATCTCCTCTTTGATCACTTGTGCTTTTGGAGTTATAGCTTACGTTTTAGTTTTTAACCTGGGCACTGGTCCCATGGATGTGTTCAGCTTGTGAAAACTCACCAGGCGGTATGATCATTGCACTTTTCTGCACATGTGTGTGATACTTCAATAAGCGCTTTTTCACAAAGGGCCGATGAAAGCTGCAGCTTCCTTCGTGGGTCATTGTGAGGACTGAAGGAGAGAGTGCACATGCAGCGCTTAGCACAGGGTCACAGTGCTACTGCGTGGCAGTCGTTATTGTTGAGATTCTTAAAATCCAGTTCCGTCCCTTTTTGGCTGGGCTATCTTGTCACTTGACCTCTTCAAGCCTCAGTTTTCTCTTCTTTAAAATGGGTTAGCACCACCCATTTCACCAGGGCCACCAGGGGCCTCAATGAGACATTGTCAAGGAGACATCCACAAAGGCTTGAGTCAGTCAAGAAAACAGGAAAGAGGAAAAAGAAAAACCAGAGTCATGCTGCAAGAGATTGAGGATAGCGTGGCCCTGCGGTGTTTCCGTGAGCAGGAGTGCAAGGCCTGGGAAGGAATAAGAGGGGGCTGGCAGAGAAAGTTGGTTCCAGGGGAAGCAGGGCCTGGAGTCATGGTGCCCCACTGGGCCATAGGCTGGCTGGGCAGGGGGCAACTGGAGCTCGAGACCAGATCCCCCTCCACTCCCTGCCCACCCTCACTGGTTACCCCTATTCTATTCTAGCTTCCAGGGGCTGGTGAAGGTTTTGAAGGGCCTGAAGCTTTACATTGAGGGATTTTCAATTCAAGTATAGCATGCCTGCAGGGAAGGCACAAATCATAAGTCTACAGCTTGATGAATTTTCCAAAAGTGAACATGCCCGTGTAAACCAGCACTCAACTCAGAAGACCTCTGGTGCCCCTTACTAGTTGTTACCCACCCCCACCCCCCAAAGTTAACCTTGCCTGGTTTGGGACTTCATGTGAACAAAATCATTCAGTATGTGCTCTGTGGTCTGTGGCTTCTTGCGCTTAACATGCTTGTGAGATTCAGCTAAATAGTTGCATGTAGCTGTAGTTTGTTCTTACTTATTCCTATAGTACTCCATTGAATGAATATACCACAGTTTATTTATCTACTCTACTCGTTTGGGTTCTTTCCAGTTTGGGGATATTGTGGAAAAAGCTGCTATGAGCATTTTGTACATATCATCGGGGGGCATATGGATGCATTTCTGTTGGGGATACATCAGGAGGGAAACTGCGGGATTGTAGACATAGGTCAGTGTTCAGCTTTAGAAGATTCTGCAAGCAGTTTTCCAAAGTGGTCGTGCCAGTCCACACACACACACACACACACACACATGCACACAGCCATTTATGAAAGTCCTGGTTTTTCCACATCTTCAAGCTTGGTACTTTTTTTGGCTTTTTCATTTTAGCCATTCTGGTGAGTGTGCTAAGTTATCACATTGTGGTTTGAGTTTGCATTTTCAGGGACCCTATTAAAGAAAAGAAATCTAAAATAAAATTATGAATATAAAATTGGGCACAAAAGTAAATATTTATTAAGAATATGAAAAGAAATCACAACAGATTGCTGAAGACTTTTCAAGCTTCAGTTTCCTTTCTTCTGAGAGCTTTTGAAGCTGTTTCCCAGAAATGCTTCCATTGAAATGCTTCCTAATTGCAACCTGGCTCCCCTCCCTGCCTAGAACCCTTGACGGCTCCCTGAGATTCCCAGTGTGTAGAGTCCCATGAAGTGAGGGTCCCAGAAGCTTAAGCTCCATCAGCTTCATGGGAAATTGCCTCTGCTTGGCCCTCACCTGCTCCTGGCTCCTGCCCACCTCTCCAACCCCAGCTCACAAATTCTTCTGTCCTGGGCCGTTCCTCCTCTTTGGGGTCTCTGTTTCAACTGACCTCCTTGTCTAAGGAGAACCATCTCTCTTTGTAAGTCCATGTCACGTGACAGATGATAACGGAGCAGGAGATTAGGAGCAAATTATTGCAGACCCAACCTTCCTGGAGGACATCCTGGCTCTACCGCTTTCCAGCTGTGTGACCTTGGACTCGTGGAATGTCTCCATGCCTCAGTTTCCTTATCTGTAGAGTGGGGATGGTAATGCTCGCTCCTACCTCAGAGGGATGTTATGAGGATTCAGTAAGTTAATGCCTGGAGTGCACTTGAAAGGGGCTTGGCCCTTGGCTCTTCTGATTGTTACGATGGCCCCGTTCTTCTGAGCCTTCGTTTTCTCCTTCCTGGCACATCTCACTTCACACTGGCGATCTGCTTGGACCCTCTAGGACAGGCCTGCCGTTGTGACTGTTATATCCAGTGGCTGGCACACAGCAGGGGATCAAAACATGTTGTTGAATCTCCTCTCTGTATCTCTGTTACATCCATGTCTCTCCAAGCCACGGCCCACACACTAGTCCAGGCCAGCCCACCTCCCACCTGGAGACAGCAGCTGATTCCCCCATGCCTCCCTGTTCTCCCCACAGCAGGCCCTGGATAATAAATGAGCCCTGGCCACCCATGCTGATCTCTCTTTTCTCTGACTTCTGGCCAGAGTTCCCTTTAGCTTCCATGTCCACGGCAGTTTATAACACTTGTCCCCTTCCGTGATCTCATCCCCGGGTTGGGTTACAGGGCAGCAATTGGGAGCTCTGATGTGACAGAGGAGGACAGAGGCCTGGAGAGAGTGAGTGGCTTCTTCACACAGCGAGAGAGCAGTGAGAGCTGGGGCACGGGCCCAGGACTCCCAGGGTGAGGCAGCCTCAGCCTCTGTCCCGGGGCAAAGGGCCTCTCTCATCCCTTCCAGTGAGCACCATGGTGGGCACTTGGGCTGTTCCTTGGCTCTGGGGTCAGGGGCATGCCTGACCTACCCGTGTCTCAGTTTCCCCATCTGTAAATGGGGTTAACTTACCAAGTGAAGGCAGATCCCTGTCTTGATGGGCCAGTTTCTCTGACTGACAGCTCCAGGATGACTCTGGAAGGAGATGTGGAGTTGGAGACATGCATTTGGGAACTGAGTAAGGGTATGGAAGGAAACTGGAATTTCCTGGTTTCCTTCTTGATATGGAGGAGCAATGTTTGGAGAAGCCTCTCTTCTGTCATTTCTAAAAGACTTGATGAAATGTGGCCAGATTTTGGTGAGCCAAAGACAACTGCATAGATCTCAATGTGCGACTAGGGGTTTACTTTTCCTCAGCTGACCCCTTGGCTGCACAGGGTGGGAAAGTTACAGATGGGACCGGGGACAACTGTTGTGAAAAGTGTGACCACATGCCTGACTCAGAGTCCCTCCACGTCAACTCTCTTCTCCCCATTTTACAGCAGGGGCAAATAAGGCCCAGAGAAGGTAAGAGATTTACCCAAGGTCACCCAGCATATCCGGGCTGATCTTGCAAATCAGAATCAAGTCTGAGAACCCCTAACAAGCCCAACCTTCTTTTTCTTCCCTGTTTATTGTTCTTTTTTTTTTTTTTTTAACAGCTTTGTTGAGATATAATTCACATGCTATACAATATACAATTTAGTCTTTTAAAGTGTACAATTCAGTGGCTTTTAGTTATTCACAGAGTTGTGCATCCATCACTACAACCAATTTTAGAACATTTTTATTACCCCAAAAAGAAACTTCATACCCCTTAGCCATCACTCCCCATCCTCCCACCCCCTTCTCCCTGCCAGGCAACCACTAATCTTCTGTCTCTATGGATTTACCTATTCTGGACTTGTGATGTTAATGGAATCATACAGAATGTGGTTCTTCATGACTACCTTCTTTCACGTCACATAATGTTTTCAAGGTTCATACATGTGGTAGCATGTATCAGTACTTTATTCTTTTATGGCTGAATAATATTCCAGTGTATAGATAGACCACTTTTTGTTTATGTATTCATGCCGAGGGCTGGCCTAACCCTCAGCAACGGGCAGGGTCCTGATAGGGGGGCTGGAGTTGGTGAAAAAACGAGACAGACACCTTGTCGTGTCCGGGTACGAAGAGGAAATCTCCGACCAAGCAGAGCCTCAGAGCTTTTTTTTTTATAATTTTCTGTAACATACGCACTAGCATTTAGGCAAGCAATACTAGAATAGTTTGGCTAAATTTCAGACATTATTTATTCTTACACAGTGATCAATGGGTTTGCAGGGACAGACTCCTTGAAGCGCAGCAAGGCACAGTGTTCCGGCCCAGGCATAGCAGTTCCTATTATTTAGTACCAAGCAACCTATAACTATTTTTTGTGTTCATGTTTTAGAGTCTGCTAATCATTACCTTTTTGTTTCTTCTAGCTAACTCTTTCAAAGCTTGGGAAGGGGGATTTTGAGCAGAAAGGGTGACCTGTTGTTTTCTAAGAAAGGAGCAGGCATTTTCACTACGCTGACGCTAATGCAGGGTAGGCTGCTGGCTCATTAATGTAGCTAGGTGTGGGAGCATTCCACCACCACAGAGCCCAAAAGACGTCAAATGAGAAAAAGAGGCAGTGTGAATATAAGAAACAGCAGCAAGAAACAAATTCCTTTTAGGCAGGAGTCATAGGTGCCACTCGATGCTCCGCCTGGCGGAACGGTCACCACGACATGTACTGAAGGCCCAAGGACCGTGCCACTAGGCCGACTGCCGGGTGCTGAGTTGGCTGCCCACACATTCATTCATCAGTTGATGGACATTTATGTTGTTTCCACTTTTTGGCTATTATGTATAACGCTGCTGTGAACATTTGCGTACAAATTTTTCTGTGGATGCATGTTTTCATTTCTCTTGTGAATTGCTGGGTCAGATGGAAACTCTATGTTTATGAGCCCAGTCTGCTGTCTCTGACTTTCTCAGACCTTGGGGTCACTGACGGGGAGATGCTGCTACTTCTAGTGTCCAGGGTCTGGGGAACAAGTTCTCCCATCCACCTACCAGGCCCTTCCATGGGGTGCCTTGGGAGAGCCAAGTGGATTCTAACCCCTGCTCTGCCATCAACTCACTGGGTGACCTTGAGGAGTCGTTTTACATCTATAATTCTCCATCTGGGATTGGGGGTGATAGATGAGGATTAGTTGAGATCATAAACATGTGGCTTTACACTCGTTCACTCAACATAGTCATTGATGACCAACAGCAAGCATGCCATGTGCTGTCCACAGCAAACGAAACAGACAAAATCCCTGCCCTTGCAGTCTGGTATTTGCATAGGAAGCATCTCATTTGAGCCCCACAGTACCCCCAGAGGTACACCCTCCTGGTATCCCCATCTTCCAGAGGGTGAAATGGAGGGAACCAGAACCCAGCAGATCTCACAGCTGGTCCTGGAGCTAAGTTCCCGCGGCACCCAGCTCAGAGCCTGCTCTCAACCCCCTCTGCTCCTGCGGAGGATCCCACCCAGCACCTGGTACAGAACAATGCCCAGTCAATGCTGAGTCCCTTCCCTCCAGACCCCTTTGGACTCTAGTTTAGAACCTTCAAGTAAAGCATTTTCTTAACTTTTTATCAAAGTGTGTCATACTTACAAAAAGTGCATCATCATATGTATATCACTTGATAAATTCTCACAAACTGTACATACTTGTTTACCAGCATCCAGATGAAGAAAAGCAAAAGAGCCTTAAGCCCCCAAAGCCCCTCCCGGCTCCCTTCCAGTCTCTCCCCCACCGGGGGAAACATACTCCCGACTGCTAGTACCGCAGATTAGCTCTGCCTGTGCATGAACTTTCTGTGAACAGAAATACGTGGTATGTAGTCTTTTGTGTCTGCTGCATCTACTCGACATTAGCTCTGTGAGAGTCGTCTGCGCTGGGGTGTGCCGTGACAGGGCTTTTGTTCTCCAGCCTGTATAGTGGCCCATTGTGGGAATAAACCATCAGTTTTTCATCCCTTCATCTTCTGATGGTCCCTTTGGGCTTGGCCTCTTGAAAGAGAACACAGCTTCATTGCCCCCCAGTGTGTCCCTGTGCATCTGCCCAGGCCTTCCCTGTGGGAGAGTGTGTGTGACCCAGGCCCGGCTGCTGAACGTGCTGCTGGGAGCCCTGACTTGGCCCTTAACCCAAGGCCCCTCCTGCTTGGGCTCCACCAACAGTTCTGCTATTCTGGGCTTGGCTTGAGGCTAAGGGGTGAGCTGGCGGGCATCCTACATAAACAAGAGCAGCTGGAGAAGAGAGGGGATTTTAGGGGTGGGAGGATGCACCTGATCAGACTCCCACCCCCCGAGGGCTTGTGTGAAGACCCCTGCTCTGTGAGCCCTGGAGTAGGGTGGTGGATGGGCAGAGGCACAGGCCAGAAATTGGGGCCTGCTCTGGGCTGGGGCAGGCCAGCCTGCCTGGGTTCAGTCCCAGTTCTGCAACTTACCAGCTGTGCGACTTTTGGGTACAGTGCTTTACCTGTCTGTGCCTCAGTTTCCTCATCTATAAAATGGGAGAACAACATGACAGGATTGCTTAAGGAACAAATAACTCAGTGCATGTAAAGGTTCTTGACATATAGTAAATATTGACTATTACTATTATTACAAGTACCTCATGTATAATCATTTTATTGAACCTGCACATCAGCCATGGAAGTAGACACTGTATCATGTTATCTCCATTCAACAGATAAGGAATTAGAGGCACAGAGTGGTTGAGAACTTGCCTGGAGCCACACAACAATCTGTGGCAGAGCCAAGTTTTGACCTGGGCCTATCTAACTCCAGATCCCAGGGCCCTGACACCAGAGCTATGAACTGAGCTTGAATGGGGGCCCAGGACAGTGACCAACCTGGAGCAGTGCCTGGCACTATACTGCAGGGGCCCAGCCTACAGTCCTCGTCCTCATGTCTGGTTTGGAGAGCAAGACCTCAGGATCATTGTCTCGTCTATAAAATGGGCCTAGGTGACAAGAAGGGTCAGCATCCTTTCTCCTTCCTGGGGTTCCTGGCCAATGGGCCCCCACGAGTGGGGCAGACTTGAGGTCTGGGCAGCAGAGGCTCTTGTGTCTGCCAAGCCCTGACACCTGGGCAGGGGCAGCCCAGCCTCCACTTTTTTGGGGGGTGGCAGTTGGGTCTGGAAGCCAGAGAGGGCAGTCTGAGCCTGGCTCAGTGTTCCCCTTGCTGCGGATGTGTCCTGATCCTACCCTGGGGGTGCTCTGGAACCTGGGGCAGGCACACAAAGAGCTCTTTCTAACCCAGGCTGCTGAGTGCTGTAAAGAAGACTCAGTGATATGTTGAGGGGAACCAGAGATTGAAGTGCCTGGCTGCAGTCCAGGAAGGCTTCTCAGAGAGGCCTCCTTGGAGCAGGGGTTTGAAGATTGGGAAAGAGTTCCCTAAGCAGAGATTTTGGTAAAGGTGTTCTAGATGTTCAGCTGCTCAGCAACATCCCCACCCTTGCATCGCCACCTGTTTTTAGGAGGCTGAAAGCCTGGACGTGACATTTCCCAGAGCTCCTGCCAGCTCATTTCAGTTAGGGTCTGCCAGTGGGAGGCAGAGAAGGCAGGGCGATGGGAGCTGCCAGCCCCCTCTGGCTCTGGCCATGGAGACCCCTGCAGACTTTGTAGTTTCCAGCAGCTTCTTTGGTTCCAGCGACTGCAGTGGCAGCCCCTCCCGCAGCGAGGCGCTGAGTACTGACTTGTCCTTCTCCACCTGAAATAGCTGAGTGGTTTGTTTTCCAGCTTGCCACTAATTGATACAATGCTCAAGGCTCCAAAGGCCAAAACTGGTGTATAGTGTTCATAGAACAGAAGGATTCAGCACCCAGCTAATGTGATGTGTTATTTTATTTTTATGTGCATGTCATGAGTTTCAACATGAGTTCTTTGAGGGCAGAGACTCTCTTATTGTCTGTTCATTCAACAAATATTATTAGTGCCACATCAATGGAGAATGAGATAAATGTTCAAGGCCTGGGGCTCAAGGAAATGCCCAATACTGAGCACATGGAATATGGCTAGTGCAAACTGAATTATGCTCTGAATGTAAACAATATACCGGATTTAAAAGGCTTAGTCTGAAAATAAGAGTGTAAAATATCTCATTAATAATTTTTATATTGATTACACATTGAAATGATAATATTTTGAATACGTTAGTTTAAAAAACTAGTAAAACTAATGTCATCTGTTTCCCTTTGCTTTTTTTAAATGTGGCCACTAGAAAATTTTAACTTACATATGAGGCTTGCATTTGTGGCTTGCATTATATTTCTATTGAACAGCTGGTCTGGTGGGACCTGGGCTGGAACACATTGATTTACCACTTCAGCATTTATTAGCACCTATATGAGATGCTTTCTGGTAGGATGGGAAGGAGTCAGATATGCCAACCTGGAACTAAAATTCACTGTGATAAATGCTCAGGTTGATCCATGTACTAGGGTCTCTGGGGCCCTGAGATCAGGGAAGGCTGCAGAGAAGAAGTGACTTTGATGTTAAGCATTGTAGGATGAGTAGGAATTTCCAAGACAGATAAGGGAGAGGAAGGGCACTCCATGCTCAGGGAACTGCACATGCAAAGTCTAAGAGGTAGACTACTGCACAGGGTGTTTGGGGGATACAGGAAGTTTTCAGTGTGGCCCAAATATGGTTTGTTTGTGGAAGGGGCCTGTGATGGCTAAGTCCCTGTGTCAGCTTGGCCAGACAATGGTGTCTAGTTGTTTGGTCAAGCAAGCACTGGCCTCATTGTTACCGTGAGGATATTTTGTGGACTTAAATCATCAGTGAGTTGATTGCATCTATGACTGATTATATCTACAATCAACCAAGGAGATTGCCTTCATTTACGAGAGAAATCTCATCCAATCAGTTGAAGGCCTTAAAAGGAGAAGTGATGATTCAGAAGTCAGAAGGGAGAATTTCCATCTCTCCTTCAGCCAGCCACCTTCTCCTGGGGAATTCTTTGAGGACCTTCATCGGAGTTCCTAGCTTGTAGCCTACCCTATGGAATTTGCTTCACATATTCCCACAATTACATGAGACAATTCTTGTAAAAATCTCATAATATTTACAGCTATTTCCTGTTGGTCCTGTTTCCCTAGAGAACCCTGACTAATACAGGGCTGGAGATGGAGACGGACCATTAGGGCCTTGAACGCGAGGGTAAATTTAAACTTGGGGTAGGGCTGGGGCTCAGGAAAGGCTCCTAGGCAGGAAGTGGCTGATCCAGATATAAGGAGCTCACCCACTCACCCTCCTCAAAAGTGCCTGGAGAACTAGACCAGACCATGTATTTGAATGTGAAAAATAAACTCTCTTTATTTCAGTGCTCCCTCCTTGTGGTTCAAAAGCACAGCTACTAACTGCTTGGTACCCAAAAGCTTTTATAAAGCCATAAAGAAATAAAGCTATCTTTATATAGAACATATACACGTTGGCTCATTTGTGATTCTTCCCTATGCAAAGCAGAAAGTTCTAAGTGCATTAGCGTGACTTTCCCCCCAAGTCCCTCTCAGGAATTTTGGGGGCCCTGGAGGCTGTGAATTCTCCCTCCCCTTCCAGCCTGAGGGAGGCTCAGTCAACTGGGGATAAAAGCAGAGATGACAACTCATGGGCTCCCCAGGCTTACCCAAGAGGGAGCAGCTAAGGCACTGACCTTGTTGGTTAGTGACCAGCAGAGGCAGCTAAGGCTCTGGGTGTGAAGTCTAGGCACTGTGGTGGGAAGGCTCATGGGTAGGAGGGGCATCCAGGGCTCTTCTCCCCCAGAACTGGGGTCTGAAGGAAAGTGTCTTCATAAGTTGGGAACCAGGACAGGGCTGGGGGCAGAATGGTGGTCATGGTCATGGTTTGCTCTCAGAAGCATCCTGGGCCTGTTATCTAAGGCTCTGCGGAGCTGGGGAGCGGGCTGGTAGTTATTCACAAGGCTGGGTAATGTGGAAGGTATCAGAAGTATGGAGCTAAGAGGGTCTTGAAAATGAGCTGGTTCATTCACTCCTCTGACCAATGAGGAAATGGAGGCCCTGAGATGGGAAGGCACTAGCTCAGACTCATACGGCCAGACTTGAGGCTGGAACCCAGGACGCTGACCTCCAGCCCCTCCAACCACCTCTCTACCCTTGTTCTGACTGGGGCCTTTTTGATCAGGTCCCAAACAGCCTCTCTGTCCTCAAGTCAGGGCTGGAGTCATGAACTGAGCACTAGATTCAGAGTCAGAAGGCCTGCCTCCAGCTTACCAGCCTGTCGAATAACCAGGAGCTCTGCTGGTGGAGAGTAGACTGCCTCACCTCTCCCAGCCTCAGTTTCTGTCGAGAAAGCAGCTCCTACTCTGCAGTTTCCCACAGCAATTAAATGAGCCTGTGGCTGGGTGAGCACCAGCAAGCTAGGAGGGGCCTGGCCCCGAGTAAGCCCTCCACAATGGTGAGGTGGGTGGGGACTGTGGGACCAAGGCTGCTGGGATGGGGAGGGGAGCTTGGACCTGACCTATTCCTGGACCCCTCCCCATTCCATCTGGCTCTTCCTGGGCATGGTCAGGGTGGGCGGGTACAGGACCCACTCAGAGTTGAGTTGATCCAGCCAATGGGCACTCTATCCTTTTTTTTGCCACCTCCAGGGGGGCTGTGGATTAGATCAAACAAGATGGTGGGTGGTCAATGACTTTCCAAACGGCCTCTGGGCTGGACAGATGTGAGATTTTGCCCCCCTCCTCCTGCTCCATACCCCCAGCCAGCCCAGGTGGGGGCTCTCACTGGGGCTGCAAAGAACATTCCTCATGGCTAAGGATGGATGGGAAACCAGGCTCAGGGGAACAAGATGGGCCAGAAGCACATTCCCTTCCAAAGGGTCCCCACAGGCAGCCCACCTCTACCCTGGGGTATGGAGCTCAAAACGGGGCATAATTTGCTCATTAGCTTGGGATCAAGGTTGGGGTCCAGTTGGGGAGCTCTCAGCAGGCTGCGGTGGGGCTGGGCACGGGAGCCCCTTAGGGGGGGCCAATGATGACGTTCCGGTAGCCCTTGACTGCCTTCAGCTTGTCGCACCCGAAGTTCACCACCAGCTTGTGGCGGCCCACATGGAGCGGCAGCAGGTCCACCCTCACCTTGACCTCCTCCCCTGCCTCCACGGGGTCCGGGCTGTAGCGAGAGATGAAGAGGGTGAGGAGGGGGGGTCCTAGGCCTGGCCTCCCCATGACGGGCCCAGGCTTGGATGATGTGACAATACCAAGAGCTCAGCACGGAGGCTCTGTGAATGCAGAGCCATAGGAAAAAATAAACGGGTGGTGATGAACGCCCAGCCATGGGATGAGCCATCGATCTGTGCTTTGGATGGTCTGTATGGTGTGTGAATATAACAATAAAATTGCATTAAAAATAATAATGCTATATAGCATGGTGAAAAAATTAATTAATTAAATAAATAAATAAATACATGGGCCCCGTTGACCACCCTCTGTGGGGCCTGGACAATCTGCCCTCCCTAGATGGGCCCTCCGCTGTGGGGCTGCTCTGCGTGCACGCAAGTGGATGGTGCTGTTTGGGGGTAACCACAGGTCTGCTCAGGCGGCCACATTTGGAAAATGCATGGAGCTGTAGAGACACGATTTGTACTCTCTACTGTATGTAAGTTATACGGCAATAAAAGTAAAAAATTCCAAAGTGTGTATGCTCCTGTGTTGGCATTCAAACCCCTACCTATGAGGACACACCCACACGTGCACGCGGGTGCACCTGCACGCGGGCTGACATTCGGCGTGCAGAGACCTGTGCTTATGCAGGGACCCCATGGGTCCAGAGGAGGGAGCTTAATAATTGAAGATTTGGGTTTGTGAAGACCCGTGCCTGGAATGCAGGTGATGAGTAGGGATGTGAGTGTGGGAACTGTGCATCATGGGTGTCTGAGAGCAGACTCGGGATACAGTATGCAGGTATCTGATGAAGAGGAGGAGGAGGTCATGGGTCAGGGGAAGGTGTCTGGGGGCAGCCCCTCCCCCCGTTAGCCTCGCCCTCCTCCACCAGCCCCCGAAGCCGGAGGGACAAGAGCTTACATCTCCACAGTCTTCTGCTCCTCAGTCAGGCCAGCCCCCTCCACGGTGAAGGCACAGCCTGACAGGGGCACGGTGAGTGGGTTCCGCAAGGACACCTCAGCCACCAGCTTGCGGTTCTGCTTGGGCTCTCCCAGGATCTGGAAGACAGAGCAGGGCAGATACCAGGGACAGCAGCGACGGGGAAGAACCAGAGGCCCTCAAGGGAGCCAGGGCCCAGCCCGGCCAGCTCTGGATTTGCTGCAGTTTGGCCTAATATTTACTGAACAGAGCCCTGCTCTGCCACTAGCACTCTCAGCCAGTGCAGATGATGGTAATACGTGCCCCAGGTTCCCTCATGGAGCTGCAGTGAGACTCCACACGACCCAGGGGATGTACAAGGCACCTTCCTTGTTCTAGAGTCTGGAGTGGAAAGATCATGGGCTTTGAAGCCAGGCTGACCTCTTCCCCTTCCTTGCTGTGTGACCCTGGGGGAGTGACTACCCTCTCTGAGCTTTGGTTATTTTCCATGGGAGAGAAATGCCTGACCACAGGGTTCTCATGAAGATTAACTGAGCTAATGTGTACAAGCTACAAGCAGTGCTTCTTGGCACACAGTAGGTACTCAATCAGTGCTCACTGCCTTCCCTTCTGCTGTTTACCATTCATTTGCAACTGCTGCATTCAGGGTTCTGGGCATGCAATGATGGTGGTGGCAATGATAGCTTTCATTAAGCCCTAATAACGGTGCCTAGTATGGTTCTAAGTGCTTCCTGTGGACACACATTTAATCCTTATAACATCCCTAGGTGCTGGGATTAACCCCATCTTACAGATGAATAAACTGAGGCACAGAAAGGCAAAGTAAGGTGTCCAGGGCCACCCAAGCAGAAATCCAGGCAGTCTGACTCCAGAGCCTATGCCTTAAACCCTCCTGCCCCCATCTGCACCTCATTAGGGCCACCATGGCCTGGAGATCCAACTTTAGGAGTTTAGCATTTTAAGGTCCATGCTTTTACTGACCTGGGATCCTAGGATTCATTTCTAGAGATTCCCAGTCCCCAGTTCTTCCAGCTTCATGATGCTTTACTTTGATGAGGGTTTGGGGAGCCCTGAGGCTCCAATGGTTTGAGGATGCCTGGAGGCAGGTGTGTATGTGTGGTGTGCTGCCTGGGACCCTGTTCCTGCCCCACACCCTGCCCAGCCATCCCTTACCCGGATCTTGATTTCCGGATTCTCCAGATAGATGTCCCTCTCGGCCAGCAGGTAGTTGTTGGCGGCCGGCTCGATGAGGAGGCCCCGCACCTTGATGAGGTTGGACTCCGTCAGGCAGTCACAGTATTTGTCATAGAGGATGCGAAGAGGAATGCTCTTCTCTGCAGGGAGGGGAGTGGAGAGGGCACTAGTCACGGCCACACCCCTGCCTCTCCCCACCAAAGTCCACCAGGCACAGAGAGGGGAAGGAATGTGCTGAGGTCACAGGGTGGTGACTGCCTGGACAGGTCCCAGACCTTCCCCCACCTGCCCTGGCTGGAGGGGGTCGGAGGAGGAGGAGGCGAGAAGGGGAGTGCTCAAGATCCCGTGGGCCTGGGTTCTAATCCTGTCTCCGGCCCTTGCCAAGTCCATCCACCTCTCAGGCCTCTGTTTCCGTGCCTGTATAGTCAGGGCACTTCCAGGACTAAGGGGAGGCACACACTTGGCGCTCGGTGTGCGCCAGCTGCTGCTGTACCATGGCAAGAATCAGAGCTGGCACTGGTTGCTGTGCCAGGCCCTGTGCTTTCCACAACGTTCCCCCGCTTCACCTCCATGACCACCCTAAGAGGACTGTACTGTCATTATTCCCCAGTTGACAGATGAGGCTTGGGAAGAGGAAACAACATGGCCCTAGTCAGCAGCTGGTATAATCCAGATCTAGAGTCGAATGGCATAATCCACACTCGTGGACTTGAGCATGTCCCCCCTGAGCCGGTGGGATGGGGCCCATTTTACAGATGAAGGAACACCTCTGCCAGTAATGGTCAGGAGACCCTGCTTGGCTGGATGAGCCTGGGCAGATGCCTTGCCCTCTCTGTTCTCTCTTTGATCCCCAGGACATCTGGTGCTTGTTGGGCAGAGCTAAGACCCAAGGTCATTTCAGAGTAGAGCAGTGGTGAGGGGATGAGAAAGCAGCTGCAGGACCCACCGCTCCCTCCGCAGAGAAATGAAGCAAGGGTTTTAACCTCATTTTTCTGACAAGAACACTAAGGCCCAATGTACAGGGTCTGCTCATAGAAGGCAGGAAGAAGCAGTAAAAAGAGCACTGGACTGAGTCCACAGGCTGGAGCCCAGGTCCTGCTTGTCCACTCACTCGCAGAGAACCTTGGGCCAGTCCCTTCCAGTCCGTGGGCCTCCCCTGTCAAATGGGAGCACTGGAGGGATGGTCTTGGGGCTCCCTGGTGCTCAGCAACCTCTCATCGTCTCCCCTTCCCCCAAGGCAGGAGTCAGCATGGTGAGGGAAGTGCCTCATTTCCGCTCCTTGCCTGGACCGGGGTGTCCCAAACTCCAGCCGCTCATGATTTTTCGCATACCTGTTTATATCATTAATTGCTTATTGTTTTTCTTTAAATCGACTCACTTTATGTTTTAGCTATTTTTGCTTAGGAAAACTTTTCATTGTTATTTGCAGCAAACCAGTCTCATTTACCATAACTGGAAGATAACAAGTAAAATTAAATACAAGCAAAGTCATGTTATGCAATTCTTCATAGACACTATTGCCTGCCAAGGGCCCTGAGCTTGACTTACTGTAAAATGGGATTAGCGAGGGTTAAGGATGTTTAAGACCAATTGGCTGAGACTCCTCCAGGTCATCTGAGGACTGAAAAACTGAGAAGAGGGTCCTGCCCACTGGGTAAAGGCAAGATGGGGGCCTCGGCTGTGCTCACCGGTGTTCACCATCCCACTCCTTGGAAAATATGGTACTAGCTGAGCCAGCCCGTTAGCCTTTCATTCCCAGAGCAGACCTGCTGCAACCTCTGATAAGATGACCAGAGGGGAGAAGAAAACCAAATGTTCTGCCAAAAGGGACCAAAAAGATTGATAATCAGTGGGTCAAGATCTGATGGAACAGCGTGGAAACTCTGACCCACTCCACAGGAATTAAAGAAAATATTGTTCTCCAGAACTTTGAGGATATGGCCCAATTGTTGATTTTTCCAGGAGGCCGAGGTCAGGGCAGGGCTGGGCCTTTGAGAGCTGCTGTCCAAGGCCAGGGACTGTGGCCTTGGCCTTGGCCTTGTGCCAGGTGTCAGGAGAAGGAAATGCATGCAGTCAGTCTCAAACATTCCTTGGACAATTTGCCATGTTCTAGAAGATGCCCTGGGGGTGGTCACCCAGGCCATGGGGGCTGCATTCCCAGTGATCCACCTGCAGAGGTGTGTGAGAAGAGAGAGAATGAACGTGGGGGCCGAGGGAAGGGAGAGAAACAACTGAGCCAAGAGGAAGAGGTGGGGGCAACTGGATCCGGTTCAGCTGCCCTGGCTTCCTTTCTCCTATGGAAATCCCCCAGATGGTGTCATCAAAGAATAGCAAGCAGCTCAGCCAAGGCGCGGGGTCTTACTGGGTGAAAGGATCTATCTCAAGTTGAGCTTGGAATTGGAAGCCCCAACAAGGTATCTCAGATGATCCCCACTTTCCAGCCGGTGGGCAGCACCTTGGTCTTTGCCCTCCCACCCTCTCCCCGCAGGCTGTGCCCTGGTGGGCGTCTGCAGCAGGAGACACCCGCTCTGTGTGAACTCCCCACCCCCCAGGATGATGACAACAGCAGACGGGCTTGGCTGAAGCCGGCAGAACAATGCTTCAGGCACCCTGAGTGTATCCAGGAGGCCTGGGAGGAAGTTACCCCAGCCTTGCCTCTGGCCCAGACCCGGCATTCACCCCGTGCCACACATGCCAGGAGAGAGGCTTCCTCCGCTCAGGGCAATTCTGAGCATGAGAAAGAGCTGATAAGCGTGTGTTCAGACAAATGGGCTGGAAGGGCCTGGGAAAACGCATCAGCCATTGCACAGATAGGGGACCTGAGGCCCAGAATGGAGAAGAGAAATACCCAGGAGCCCATGCCAGCTGGGGGAGCTGCAGGATCTAGAGCGAGGGCACCTGCCCACCCATCATCTGTAGGGATGGGCTCTGCTTCTGACTCTGGGTCCTGGATGCAAAGGCCAGAGCTGGGTCCTTTCTACGCCACAAAAGTTGGCAGAGGCTCGGGGCCCCTCAGCCCTACTGCTGACACCACTGTCTGGCACAGTCGGCACTCAGGAAAGGCCCACGGGGCTTCCGGCCTCCCTCGCATCTTTGTGCATCTGCTCTGAGAGGAGCCACAGGCCCCACGGCACCCCAGCTTTCTCCGAGTCCCCGCTGGGCACCACACCCTGTCCAGAGCCCTTTACACACATCCTCTCCTTCAGTCCTCACAGCAATCAGGAGGGCATGGCTACTGTCCCATTTCATAGATGAGAATTCCTTGAGTCCCCAGCGCATGCTCACCTTGCCCAAGGACACAGTGGAGGCAAGAGTCAAAGCCAGGTCTGGCTGCAGAACATGTGCTTGCAACAGTGCAAGTGTTGGGGCCCATCTCTGGTACCCCGAGGCTCTATCTTTTGAGGGCTTGGCCCCGCTAGGGGCTCTGCCTGGGCCCCGATGGTGGCTCTGCACTGGGGTGCAGCACCGGGAGTGGCCACAGTGGGCCCATGATCGAAAAACCAGAGGTGGCAACTGTCAACACCAATGACGGGCTTTCTTAGTAACCTGAAGGCTGGGCCCCCTGAAACTGACCCTGGGGCCATGGGTCAAGGCGCAGGTGAAAAAGGAGTGGAAATATTACTGGTTGGACAGGCATGGCACCTTAAACACAGAGTGCACCTGCCCTGGGCTTCTCCCTTCTTCTGGGTATAACCGTACTGGCTCCATGCATTGAGCACCTGCTGTGTGCACAAACTCATACCCTCCTGCCAATCCCGTGCTGTGGGCTCATGATCCCCACGTGCCTGACGGGGAACTGAGGCTCAGGGAGGCAGCCATTTCCCAGGTCCCACAGCGAGCAGGACCCTCCTCTGCAAGGCCCCAGGGCCAATGTTGCCCCTCAGACGTTGGCCAGTGTCTTACTTTCCAGATCTCTGGTCCTTTCCCAGCTCTAAGTACCCTCTGCCCTCCTCACGCCCGCAGGACTCCAAACAGAAGAAAACTGGATGTGGGAGACCTGGGTTCAAATCCTCGCTCTATGCTGCCTCATTATGTGGCCACGACCCCTCTCAGACCCTCAGGTTTATTTTTAGGAAAATAACCAGGTGCAGTGACCAAGCCAGGCAGTGAAAGGGACCAAGGAGACCCCATTTACACTCACAGCTGCAGCCCTCCCTTCTCAGCTGAGATTCCTAGAGAGAACTAAGCTCTAAAGCCCCGACACATATAGAATGGTACTATGTACCATCCTTGGGAGATTTGATAAAATAGTCACTCAAATCATTTTCTGTAGGTCTTAATTCTCTCGTAGAACTCTGGTTGAGAAAAGTTGCCCCAGACACCACCAGACACATGAGGAAAGACATCCTAGAGCAGCCAGTACCTGGCTGGCCTGCCGGCCGACCACAAACACAAGAGTGGGCCCCACTGGGACCAGCCAATTTGACCCAAATCAGCAGAACTGTCCAGCAATTAAAAAAAAATGCAAGCAATAATAAATGCTTATGGTTTTAAGGCACTGAGTTTAGGGTGGTTTGTTATGCAGCCGTAGCTGACTGATACACAGAGCTAGGCAGGTGAAGAAAGGAGATGCCAGGAAAGATGTAGACAGTTGAAAAAGGTGAGGCAAGGCTCCAGTTGTTTGAGAGGATTTGAGAACTGGAGTGAGTCTAGACCTTTCCGAGACCAGAGGAAGCATCTTTTCCTTTTGTTTTATCCTTTCCAGCTAAAGCACCCTGTCAGTCCTGAAAAGTCAGTGAGGTCAGATGATCAGGCTAACTCTCAGCTCTGCCTCTCACTTTGTCTGTGCCTTTGGGAAATTCTTTCCCTCTCTGGCCTTGGTTGCCCCTCCTGAACAGCTGAGCTCTTATTACCACTATACCTCACCACCACCAGGCCTTGTGGGCCATATGAAGATAAGATGAAACAAAATAGTATAGCTGCTAAGAGCACAGGTTCAAATCTCAGTTCCATCTCTTCCTACCTGCGGGGCCTTGGGAAAGTTACTTGCCCTCTCTGTGCCTCGGTCTCCTCATCCAGAAAATGGGGGTGATAATGGAATCAACCTCCCACTTCTGTTCTAAGATTTAAATGAGTCAGTATTTGTAAAGCGTTTAGAACAGGGCCTGACCCAGAGTAAGTGCTATTTAGGTGTCTGTGTGCTAAACTATACATATGAGCACTCAGAGCTCTGCTGAACGTGTCATCCGTTGGTGGTCAATGCATGCTCCAGGGACACAGAGCCTTACCAGAGAAGGGCTCCAGGGCAAGATTGAGCAGGTCCTTGGTGCCGCACTCGGGCCCCAGGATCCCGTTGTAGCTGACCGTGCGGGCACAGAGCAGGAGGCGGCAGGCACGGTCCTCGGAGGTGTTGTTGTTGATGTGGGCAAAGACGTCAAAGTCACTGCCCATGTTCGTGCCATCGCCCACGCGAATCCGCATGGCCACCCCCATCTCCTCCTTCTGGACCAGCTTGTTCAGGTGGTTGGCCCTTGTGAGGGCTTCCTTCTCCTCTGGGGACCCTGGGGAGACAGGGAAGAGAGTTGGAATGGGGGCCAGAAAGGGGCTGGAACAGGGCAAGCTGACATCTCAGCATCCTGGCGTCTCAGAGCAGCCCTGAAGGAGCCTCTTCCCTACATTTCTGTGCCAGGAGGAGGAAAGAGCATTTTATTCACTTTCTGCAAGTGAACACCTATACATCCCTCAAAACCCAGTCCAAGTGATCCATCCCTCTTCCAGGAAGACTTCTCTGACCACTGCTCCCCCAAGGATGAATGAGTCACACCTCTTCTGGTTTTCCACAGCTGCCTAATGCCTACAGTGGTTTTTCATCTCACCAGGTGGTTTTCTGTTTATGTGCTTAACCCCCTTGAGGGCTAAGACTGCGTTTTCCTTATCTTTGTATCATACCCAAGGCCTAACAACAGTGCATGGTGTATCATAGGCACAGATACACCTTTTCAATAAATGAATCAATGGGAATGTTTTCACTTCCAAGTGTTTGCACTGGAATTTCTTCTACCTGAAATCCTTTCCCTTCCTTTCTCCACCTGTCAAGCTCTCCAGCGAGAATGACGTCCCTCCTTTATCTTCCTTTTACGTCTCTCCTATGCTTTTAAAAGTTTTTCTCTGGTACAGATGGGGACATATCTATCCCTTTTATCAAACCAGCAGCTCCAGACCTTTCAGAGACTTTAGCTTTTGTTCTATCCCTTCCAGCTAGAGCACAGCCACTTAACTGTCAGCCCTGGACAGTCAGTGGGGGTCAGAGGAGGGAGGTAACTGCTTTCTTAGTCACCTCTGTTAGCCCCACTGTGCTTGGCACACACAGTAGATATTTAGAAAATATCTATTGCATTGAATTGGCTGTTGTATATGCTCCAGTCCAACCTCTAAAATAAACCAAGTCCTTTTTTGCCCTACTGATTTACCATTAACAGCAGAAAGAGGTCTCATCTTTATGTCTGACTATGGCACATTATCTTAAAGTTAATTTCTTTTGACCCATTTCTCTTTGATTCAACCCTCCCCCATTTACCTGCAAGCCTCAGGTCTATGTAAATAATGCAAAGATAAACAATGTAAAGTTCCAGAAACTCTTCCCTCTTGCCTTTTGTAACTTCAAGCCTCTCAGGTACAAATATGTTGCCCAAAACAGAACAAAACAAAAAAGCATGGAATTGCCTACCCACAGCTGTAGGTCCTGCCATTCATAAGTACTGTGCTAAACAACATAATGAATGACATTGTTAATTTTTCTGTTAAGATGCGTGCCCTCTCAAGTAATAGTTATTCCCTTCAATTTTATTAAAAGTCGAACCAACCAAAAAAGTCAGACTTAAAAACTGAACTAAACCCTTGTAGAAAACAGAGTGCCTTTCCACTTAATAATCCTCTACCACAATCTTCCAATGTGTTTGATAAGTTTTGTACTTGCTTCTAAGGAATCTCTTAAAATATAGCGTTACCCACAGGTCATTGTTGTGTGCAGGATGCCAAATAACACACACACACACACACACACACACACACACACACACACGCCCGCTGGGCTAGTAAAGTAGATGCTTGTCTGCAAGGCAGTGTTAGAGTGGGGACCGACCCTCTGGGTACTTGTAGGTGTGAGTGATGTCTTCCCGCTCGTCTCGGCCCACACGCTTGGTGCTGATCTTCAGCCCCACAACCAGGGACTTGTTGACAGACTGGTGCACGGACCCATCGTCCTGACGGATCCAGTCGACCACGTCGGCATTGACCTCGGCAAAGACAAAGGGGGCGTCGTACTTGGTGCTCAGGTCGCCCTCCCTGATGGCACGGACGGGAACTGGGCCGCAGCAGTACGTCCCTGGATGGGCACAGGAGACGGGGGAGATGGGCCTGGGCTAAGTGGAGGACGGCACCCGCCAGGACCCTCCACAGTTCAACTACAAATAAAAATCTCAAGAACATGCCGCCCTTTGACGCGGTGACTCCATTTCTAGGAGGTCAGTAGAGGATAAGGATTAAGGACAGGGACTCTTGAGCCCAACCTTTAGAGTTCAAATCCCAGCTCAGCTTCTTATTAGCTGTGTGGCCTTGGGCAAGTTTACTTAAACTTCTCTAAGCCTCAGTTTCACGTGGGGGATAATATTTGTACCTATCGAATGAAGATTTGTGAGTTACATATGTAAAATTTTTAGTATATACTAAGTGCTATACAAGTGTTTGATAATTAAAAATACAAATTTACCCCAAGGCATCCTAAGGCAATTATGGAACCAAGCAGTAAGTGGTACATTAGGAGGGGATCTATCTGTTTTTTTTTATTGCTCACATGGGAAGTGGTGCCTGGCACGTGGTCAGCCCCAGGGAGTGGGTTGACCAGATGAACGTGAGTGCTGGATGTTTAGCTCAGTGTGGTCTCTGACTACCCCAAACCAGCCAAAAATAAATGTTGAAGAGAGAGGCTGAGTGGCTAGGGAACACAGGAACTTTAACCTAAAATTCAAATCACAGAAATCTATCTGACAGAGAGATGCTATGATAATATTGAGAAGCGACAGAGCAAGATAAAGTCCCCACACCGCAGCAGTTCCTCACCCAGGGTCCTCGGACCCCCCGAGGTGCTGCAAATGGAATTCAGGGGTCCACGAACCTGGATGGGAAAAACTGCTTTTGTTTTCATTCTATTTTGATAGTAATTCCTTTGATTACGAACGAAGGCAACAAACCACAGTTGTCGGAACCTATGATTTGTCGCCCATAGGAACCACAGATGTTTTCATATCATCTTGTAGTCATCACAGATAACTAGAAATATCATTTACATTCATCTCTGCCACTAAATTATGGAACTTATTTACCCTACCACTAGATCTTATTATATAAAGAAGCATATGAAGCATATATATTATATCATAAATTTATCTTTTTAAACTTCTGATAACTATATCTTAATGGTCATTGGTTTTCTTTGTAACCCTATGTTTTATACTCTTTGCATTTAAAAATATTATTCTGAGATGGGGGCCCTCACACTTCACCACATTTTGTCAAAGATGTCCTTGGCTTTCTTTCTCTTTTACATGCACATACACAGCTATAATAATACATACACATATGTACAATCATACAGATATCTAATTAGAAATTACTGGAAGATATGTGTGAATGTTATCAGTGCTTATTTTGGGGACAGAAGACAAAGATGCTATTTGACTTTTTCTTTGTACATCATATTTTCCAAGCTTTCCATGACGCATGTGAGTAACTTCTCAAATGATAAAAGAAGTGTATTATGAAAATATAAGTGCGATCCCTCCACCCTCCTGTGGATGAGTCAGTGGTCTTTGGAGTCAGCCAGACCTAGGTGAGAACCACAGCTCTGGAGCCAAAGGACTCCGGGTGACTCGTTTTAACTTTCTGGGCTTCAGTGTCCTCATGTGGCAGTGGGGGCCTGCCCACCCACCTTCACTCTTCTCCTGGGGCGTGGGGTCAAGGGCCTGCCACCCCTCGTACCCCGGCTGCAGGTCGGGCCTGGTCATCCATGACTCCACCCAGCAGTGGAAGTTCCTGTTGGGGGAACCAAGCAGAACCTTGGCCAAAACTCAAACGGGGGCTTTTCACCGTCACCTCCCGCAGGCAGACTGCCAGCCCAGCCCTCCTCCTCGGCCCCTGCCCTGGCTGGCCCACAGACACACACTCTCCTTGTCCTGCGCTGAACCCAGCATCGCCCCCAGAACTCCTGCTCTGCTCTGCCTCCAGGGGCCCCTCTCCAGGTGCTCACTCCTAGACTGGGGTGTCATTCGCAACTCCTCTCCCCAACCCCTGCCCGTTTCAGTGGCTCCTTGGGTCTTGCTGACTTGATCTCCTAATTTCTTGGCTCCCTGTCCCTTGTTTTCCAGCCCACAGGCCCTGCCCTGCTTCAGACCTCATCACCCCCCACCTGGTGCAGGCCCCAGCCCCCTGCCCCCAACCTCTCTCCCGTAGACCTCCTGGTCTGCAGCCTTCAGCAAATCCCTCTCCCACTCTGAAGCTTCTAGGGACAACCTGTTGCCTCTGGAGTCAAGTTCAGACTTCCAAACCTGGCATTCCAGGTTCCCAACACCTTCCAACCTAATTCCCTGGTGCTCCTTTTTGTATCCTGTGGTGACTCTCCCTCTTTTAGGCCTTCGCTCATGCTGTTCCCCCTACGTGGAAGGCCTTCTCCTGTCCAAGCGCTGCTCAACCTTTAAGGCTCAGTTCAAATGTGACCTCCTCCAAGAAGCCTTCCCTGGTTTTTTCTCCATAGGACCTTCTCCACTGGGCCCTGCCCCTATCTTCACCACCACCACCCCACCTCCCAACTCCTTACCAGATCATCTCGCTCTTGTCACCCTGGATCTCCCCGAACTCGTTGCGGAAGTACTCGATGAGCAGGTTGCTGTTCTGGTCGTGGGCCGAGTTGTAGTTGGTCACTACGCGGGTGGGGATGCCAAGGCAGCGCAGCACTGGATAGATGAGAGGGGGGAGCAGTGCACAGACAGACGGGTTAGGGGGTGAGCTGAGGCCTTGGAGACATCTGCCCAGGCATCTCCTCTGGGCCTCCACATGCCCATCTGTACCCCAGGGAGTGCTGTGCCCATTGTCCGGGTGAGGGTGTTCGCCATCCCCTCTCACCCTGAGGATGGCATCCACTTCACTGGTGGCCCCAAGTCCACTCTGTCTCCCTCACATCACAGCTGCCAGAGGGAGGCTCTAAAATGCAAACCTAACTCCAACACTCCCCTGCTGAACCTTCAAGGGCTCCCCATGGGCTTCTGGATTAAGGCCAGACCCGGCTGTGACCCTGGGCCCTTCAGGTTCCGACCTCTCACTACCCCCTGGCACACTTTGTTCCAGCCACACTGGCCTCCTGGCCCCTCCTCGGCTCTCTACACTCCCACCAGCCACAGGGCATTTGCATATGCTGGTCCCCTGCCTGGAAGGCACCCCACCAGGTCCAGATGCCCACTGTTTGCACTCATCAGCATTGCCACTGCATGCAAGGGACTCTTGAGCTCACCCTGAGGGCACTGAGGGATCTGCCCTGTTCTATGTCCCCAGGGCCCAGCCTAGGCTTGGCAGAACATTTTGTCAAGTGGGTGAAAGAGTGGGTGAAGGAGAGGGTGAAGGAGGGAGGGAGGCAAGTAGGGAGAGAAGAAAGGCATGAATGAATGATGCAGGGAACAGAGGGATAGAGAGCTTCCATCAAAGCCCTGCATTGCAGCTTCCAGGCCCTGTGCCTGGGGCGAGTTGCTGCACCTCGAGGCCTTGTTTCTTCCCGGACAAGAAGGGCTCTGCCTTCAGGCCAAAGCCCAGTTTACAGAGGGGTGCGAAGGCTCAGAAGTGGCAGATGTTGGGACTGCAGGTGAATAAAAGACCGGGGTGGGGGCGGGTAGCAGCTGGCATCTGCAGGCCCGTCTCAGCTCTGTAAGGAAAGGAGCGTGGCGGCGGGGGAGGAGGAAAACCCTGGGAATGACTCTCACCCAAGGGAAGCTGTTGCTGGGTGCTCCAGGCAGGTGGGGTCATGGGTGTTGTGACTCCCTCATTTTTTCTAACGTGCTTTCTATGTATGCTGTAAAAGTAACAGATTCTCAGGATAAGATAAAGGAAGTCAATATCTCAAAAAAGAAGTGAAACAAAAGTCCCACAGGAAATGCATCCTGTGGGACTTTTGTTTCACTTTCAGTTTTGATTGAGGTTGAGCCCCCAGAAGGGGGGAGGGCAGGCCTGTGACCTTTGCCCCGGGCCCACCATCGGCCAGGGCAAGAGCTGCCCGGAAGGCCCTGGATTCTGGCCGGGAGCCGTGCGGAGCAGGGAGGAGTGACTGTGACCCTCCAGCCCCACCTCTTGCCTGGCTCCTGTACCCTGTGGCCTCAGAGAATGGACCAGGGGCAATGCAACCACTCCCATCCCAGGGAGGGCGGCCAGGAGGCCTTGTCCCCGCAGTCTAAGGCCAGGGGCTGCCCCAGAGTCATGCACACCTGATTCCAAGATTGGCTGTGCCACCCACCAGCCGTGTGACCCTGGGCCAGGCGCTTCCCCTCCGGAGCCTCCGGTTCCTCCTCTGTAAGAGGAGCTAATAATAGCAGCTTGACGGGATGTTGGGATGATTTGGGGAGAGGCGGTGGATGTGAGCAATCTCCATCTGCCCCTCTCTGGGAAGCCAATGCCCAGCCCAGAACTCAGGAAGTCTGTGGATCAGTAAAGTGTGTCAACAGTCAGGGCCAACAGCTGCCCACTCCGCGTCGGCCGGCACGTGGACACTGAGGAAATGCCCAGGAACCCAAATGAGAACAATGAAATCCCCGCTTTCCCTGGAAACCCCTAACCCAAACCTACTCTGAGTCAGAGCCTGTGCTAAGATTTCATCACCTCACCACAGGTCCTAACAGTTCCCCATGAAGTGGGTCACCACTGTCTCCATTTTACAGGCGACGAAACTGAAGTTTGGAGACATCAATTCATTTCCACTTAGGGGTTAGAGGCAGAGCTGGGATTCCAACCCAGGCAGTTGGCTCCAGCGTCCATAGGCTGATCCACCATTTGGCTTCCAACAGGATCAGTTGGTCCCTTATTTACCAAGATTTCTCTGGCTGTGCTACACACTGGGTCTGGGGAGGCCACAGGGAGCCTGACCCAGCCCCAGCCTCGTGGAGAGGACAGTTAAGGCAAGATCTGCTGCTAAACCTTCAGGTGGCCACAGCCCAGGCGTAAAAGGCTTCTGCCCATGAGTCTGGAGACCCAGGCCATGGGCTGTGGGGTTCTCCAAGAAGCTATGTCTCAGGCATCTCATAAGGAGTAGGGGCTTTCCCCAAGAAAAGGGGAATTCAGAGGTCACAGGGGAGCAGGCAGTCACAGGCAGAGGCAGGGCCAGGGAGAATAGCAACAGCCCAGCTGGGAACTGGGCCAGGCTGCCCCCACCCAGCCTACTGCTATAGGGGACAGAGCTATGGGCCCCAGAGACCCCTCCTGAGCACTGGGTCAGAGTCAGAAAAGCTGGGGACCCTAGATCAACCTCTTACATTTCCTGAGCCCATTGATAATAATAATAATAATGATAAGTAGCATTATATAAGTATTTGCTGCTATGCACCTGACATCACTCTAAGCACGTCACACATGTTAGCTCATTTAATCCCCACAACCATCCCAGGATAAAGATGCTATTATTATTGACCATTTTACAGATTTTATAGAACTGAGGCTCAGAGGAGTTAAGTGCTTTGCCCAAGGACACACAGCTGGCAAGAAGCAGAGCTGGCATTTTAACACAGGTCTTGACTCTAGAGTCCAGGCTGTTAACTAGAAGGTCCTACCTCATTCTCATAAACACCATCAACTGCAGATAATTCAAAATATTTTCTGGGCTCAAGTTTGCAAGATGTATTTTTTTAAGAGTTTTTTTCTTATTTGTTTTAAATTGCTTGATCCTTCCCCCTTTACATTTTAGAAAGTGCTTTCTCTTTCTTGACACTGATGATATTACTGTTATTGTTGAGTTATTAATAGCTAACATTTACAAAGAGCTACTCTGGGCCAAGTTCTATGCTGAGTACCTTCATGTTATGGCCGCCCCAAGAGGTAGGTCCTATTGTTGTCCCCATTTTACAGATGAGGAAACTGAGGTTCAGAGAGAAGTCATTTGCTGAAGGTCACAGAGCAAGTGAGGAGGAGAATGGGTATTTTAAACTCAGGTCTGCCTGGCCCCAGAGCCCACATTCTGAACCCTGAGCCCACGCTGCCTCCTGAGTGGCGTCCCTGGTCTGAACCACCACCTGAGCCACCTGAGGGGTAGTTGTCAGGAAAAGGACCAAAGAGGGGCAGCCACCAGCTCCAGGCCACACAGCGCATTGGTGCCATTAGTGGCAGAGGCAGGATCGGTAATGGGGTCTCCTGCTTCCCACTCCAGTGCTCTCTGTGCCCCGCAGGTTCCAGGCCCTCCCAGCACCCCAGCACGTAGCTCACCTGTGCAGGCCACAGCAGCAAAGACCCAGCACTGGCCGTACTTGACGTGCTGGCAGCCATGGGTCTTCCAGCGCCGCAGGATGTCCACGCTGCCAATCCAGAACATGGGGCTGATACCGTCCCCATAGTTGTTGTCCCAGCGACCCAGCAGTACTCCCTGGTCATCATTGCAGTTGACCTATAACCAGTGGGTCATCATGAGAGACCGAGCCTGGGGAGAAGGGAACAGCTTCACCAGGGTATGCACAAGTTTGGCATGTGGTGAAGGCAGGGAAAGGAGTTCCAGGATAAGGGATCAGCAGGTACAAAGGGACCAAGGTGTGACAGATTGTGGCATGTTGGAGACGGCAGGGAGCTGGAACTCAGGGTGCAGGAAAGGGAAGAGGGAGCAAAGGAGGTTGAGAGAGGTCAACACCTGAGATGCTGGAGATGGGAATTTGTCCCATGAGCACTGGGGAGCCATGGGAGAGTATAAAGGGAGGGAGTGACACAGTGCGATCTGAAATTATAAAGATCTGCTCCAGGGCCTGTCTTTACTGTATCACCCTTAAAACCCTCCCAAACTCCCTCTACCTCTAGAATAAAACCTATCCTTCTGACCACGGCCCACAAGGGCCTGAGTGACTTTGCCCCTGCCAATTTCCACAGCTCGGTCCCTCCACTCTAGCCACACTGGCCTCCCTTCTGTTCTTCAAGCCTGCCAAAGTCGTCCCCTCCTCGGGGCCTTTGCACAAGCTTCTCCCTCTGCCTGGAATGCTCTTCTCCTTCTAGTTACCATCTCAGCTCAAGGATCATCCCCTTTGGGAGGTCCTCCCTGAGCCAACAGTAGGTCAGGCCTTGTGGTCTGGTGCTCTCACACATCGGGGTTCCTGAAGTGTCATAATTTACAACTGTGCGCTCATTCACGTGATATCTTGGCTATTGTCTGTCTCCCTCCATTCACCAGAATGTCAGCTCTGTGAAGTCAGAGACTGTGCCAGTTTGAATGTATTCCGTCCCCCCAAAAGCCATTATCTTTGATGTAATCTTGTGTGGGCAGACCCATCAGTGTTAATCGGATTGTAATTCTTTGAGTGTTTCCATGGAGATGTGCCCCAGCCAACCGTGGGTGATGACTCTGATTGGATAATTTCCATGGAGGTGTTGGCCTGCCCATTCAGGGTGGGTCTGAATTAAACTACTGGAGCACTACATAAGATCAGACAGAAGGAGCAAGCTGCTACAGCCAAGAGGGACACTCTGAAGAATGCACTGGGACAGAGAGAGAAGCTTCGGTTACAGAGACATTTTGAAGACGGCCTTTGAAAGCAGACTTTTGCTCTGGAGAAGCTAAGAGAGGATAAATGCCCCAAGAGCAATTAAGAGTGACATTTTGAGGCGCTGAAGCCTAGAGAGGAATGTCCTGGGAGAAAGCCATTTTGAAACCAAAACGTGGAGCAGACGCCAGCTACGTGCCTTCCCAGCTAACAGAGGTTTTCCAGACGTGATTGGCCATTCTCCAGTGAAGGCACCCTACTGTTGATGCGTTACCTTGGACACTTTATGGCCTTAAGACTTTAACTGTGTAACCAAATAACCCCCCCTTTTATAAAAGCCAATCCGTTTCTGGTATTTTGCATTCCGGCAGCATTAGCAAACTAAAACAGAGACCAAACACATCTCATTCCTGGCTGTATTGCCAGTGCCTGGGATATCGGTGGCTCTTGAGAAACGTTTGCTGAATGAATGAATGAATGAATGATTGCTTTGGAGGGCCACCTGGCATCACTCTCATTTGTATGAATCTCTTCTTTCCAAACACCAGCTCTCCTCGCTGAGACCTGCCCATCTCCTCCCACCGTGCCCTGCAGAGCCTGCCTCTGCCATCACTGGGGCCCATCACAGGCCCGGGCCCTGGGGTGGGCCCTGCTCTCACTCACCATGCCACTCACCACCCGGCCCACGTAGATGGGGCTGCTGCGGCGGGAACAGTCACGGTTGGCGTCCTTCAGGAACTTGGGGTTAACATCCAGGAGCATCAGGCAGATGTCCAGGATCCCATCTTCAAACTGTGCCAGAGGGAAGAGGAGAATGAGGGAGACGAGAAGTCACCTCCTCCAGGAAGCCTGCCTCACAGCCCCAGCAGCTGCAGGTCCTCTCGGCTCTGTCTCACACCCTAGAGAGGCCCAGGGTGGGTCAGCTGTGTCTCTATGGTGCCAGCATCACCCAAGAAGGAGTGGAGTGGGGTGATGACTGAGCAGGCTGTGAGGGGGTCAGAGGAATGTGCCTGGATCCAGGGCATGGGGTGGGGAGAACCTGGGAATTCGGGGCATAGCCCACAGAGCGGGGGAGCCACATCCCTGGGGCTTCCTTTCCCCTCAGAGTCACCCCAGGCCCTGCCACTGGCCCCGTTCCCTCTCTGCTCAGCCAAGGCTGACCTGCAGAGCTGCTAAGAGCCTCCTGCCCACCCCCCACCCCACACTGCTCTACTTGGAACCAAGGTGGATTATACAGATATAAATTCAATCCCATCACTCCTCCATTCACAACTCACTGGGACTCCCCACGGAACCCCCAGTAAACCCTAGATTCCTCCCAGGGGCCTGTAAGGCCCTGTGGGATTGGCAACTCCCTCCTCTGTTTCCCCCTCACTCTTTCTGCCCCAGGTTCACTGCCTCTCTGCTGCAGGCAGAAATGGGGCCTTTGCATCTTCTGTTCCTCTGCTTGGAATGCTCTTCCTACCACTCTCAGTATGGCTCACACCTTCTTATCATTGGGGCTGCAACTCGAATATCATCTTTTATCAAAACTGGGACCCCCCTCCCTGTCACCTTATCAACATCTGACATGTTCAGGGGCTTGTCCATCCATCTGTCCCCAGTCCTCCTCTCTGAGGTACTGCCCTGAACCAGGCCTCCTCACAGGCCTCTCCCCATACGTGCTGTGTGACTTCAGGCCATGCTTGGGCCCTCTCTGAGCCTCCAGCCATTTCACAGCCCTCACATCCTGACAGCATGGGGTAGGCAACTCTGTGACCTACTCAAGACTTTGGCTGCCCCAGACACCGGGTCTGGCACAGAGCAGGGCTGAGACAGCTGGGAGTGGCAGCAGAGGGCCCTACCTGTCCAAAGTTCCAGGGCACACTCTTGATGAACTTGGCCGAGCCCTGGTAGATGAAGCCCTGCTGGGTGAGGACGTATTCCAGTCGCTCCTCATCCGAGTCCAGGTACACAGCGTCCGCTGCGGGCAGGAAGGAAGGGGACTCAGCTCGGGGTCTGGCGAGGCTCAGCGCCCCACGGGCATCACAGCCAGGTGCCAGCTCCCCTGGCCAGGACGGTGGCTCAGAAGCCCTCCTAGTTTCTCATCAGAAAAACTAATCATTAATTAGTAATTCTATGTCAATGAGACAAGGTGTTATCAGTTAGTAACGGTTACTAACTGCCATTTATCCAACACCGGGCACATGCCAGGACCTGTGTGTGGCACTCACGAACTCATTAAATCACACGAGAGCCTATGAGGAAGGGAGCCTTGTAAACCCCATTTTACAGATGGGAAAACCAAGGCTCAGAACTTTTTTACTGATGGGAAAACTGAAGCCAAAACAAGAGACAGAGGAGCACAGGAAACTCCGGGCTCTGATCCACCTTGCTGTGTGACCCTAACAGGTCACTTCTCTTCCCACCTGACTGTGGACCAAGAGCAAAATGTGATTGCAGATCAGAAAGGTGCTTTGGAAGCTGAAGCACTGGGCCAGCATGAGGAAGGAACATCGTAACTCAAGGTGCAGAGAATTCAGTGCCAGATGGGAAGGCCAAGGAAGGGGGAGGTGGGATCCTGTCCAGCTTGGGAAGTCTGGGAGAGCTCTCTGGAGGAGGTGGCATCTGAACATTGCCTTGAGAGTGACTCAGGTTTGAACAACTGGAGCCTGGTGGAATGGCATTCCAGGCAGAGAATGAGAGAGAGCAGTTCCCTGCAGCTGGAGGGAGGGGAGAAGAGGGGGCTGAGGAAGTTGGGGCTGGACAGCAGTGGTCCAAAGGTCAGGCTGGCCTTTACTACCCCCACTTCACAGATGAAGAAACTGAGGCTGGGAAGAGGGACCTAAGGCTGCATGTCCTTTGGTGGGACCTGGGCATTTTTGCCTCTGTGGGCCCCTTCCTCCATTAAAAAAGATATTAAAAATTATATTTTATGACTACATTGGTACAAATATTAATATACTAATGTTACATAGTAAAATGTATTCTTGGACTTCAAAGTTAACTTTTTTCTTTTGATTTTAAAAGAAATTAAAACATTTCATGGGCCCCTAAACGTATCGTGGGCCCAAGGCACGGTGCCCACTGTGCCTGATGGAGAAGTCAGCCCTGGGAAAACCCACAGAGTTCCTGGCCGAGCTGGGTGGGCCTGGAATGCAGCTGCTCAGACCCCTCTGGACCCCATGGCTCTGTGGGGCCCCCCAGCAGCGACCAGCACTCCCACTTTTATCAAAGTGAGGAGAGCAAATGTGGAAATGGCCCCGCCTGCTCGGTGTTTTGCAAATATAGCCTTTTGTGTGTCCTACTCTTTGGCCCCTGGGATTGAGCAATAAAAACCAACCTTAAAATAAATGAACTCTATGACTGTAAATCAGCCGGGCAGTGTGGGAGAAAACAAAAAAGAAAGAAAAAGCCTGCGGTGTTTCACCATCCCCATCCCTGGCCCAGGACACCAGGCCGTGGCGTCCCAGCTCACATCTCCTGCTGGCAAAGCCCCACACATAACTGGCCTTGAACATGCAGCTCTGGGAGCTCAGGCACAGCACGGTCCCTTCACAGCTGACCCCTGCCCTCTCCCACCCATCGGAGACATTTCCTCCCCCTGCAACCTCCCACACCCGTGCCCAGCTTCCTGCCTCTGGTTTCATGGGCTCCTCAAGCTCCCACCCTCGGGACGTGGGGCACTCTCAACACTGGGCTGCTTGGCAGACGCCCACCTCAACACTCTGGGTGGGCAGGAGCAGAGCTCCGGGATGCACTACCCATTCCCTGAACCCCCCAAAGCCCCGCAGGGCTGGCAAGGGTGCGGCCTGGCAATTCCCGCTGCCCCACAGTGGCAAAGCTCTGCAGGATTGACCAACATTTCCAACCAGCATCCGGGGATCTGGCAAGGCTGCTCCAGGGCCGAGCAACCATTCCCTGTGGCCACAGGGCACACGAGCAAGGGTGCCGGTGGCCGTGCCCTCGCCCTCTCCGGCAGGGGCCACTGGAATGGCCTCCGGCCCAGCGGTGGGGCCGGGTGAGCGAGTAGTCCACAGAGCAAGGTCGGGCATTGCGGGTTCTTCCAAAGAACAAGGTGGATGACAGATCATAGACATATGGCCAAGGGTCAAAAACAAGCTGCAGGTTGATGTATGCGGTATACCGGATCCCTCTTAGGTTCAAGAGAGAGAATGAGATAGAGAGAGTGTGTGCATCAAATACAGATTTCTCCAGGCTCTCACCCAGGAATCTAAGGCGAGGAGCCCCAACGACAGCTAACAGTGGTGAACTCACTTGCAGTGCTTGAATCTTTTATAAAGGAAGATGTTCTCATGTCTTATTGATATAATTAGAAATAAATGTCAAAATATGTAAAAAAAAAAAAAAAAAGGGCAGGGTGTCTAATGCTGGTGAGGTCAGAATTTCCACCTTGGGCCCAGGTTTTGGGGAGAGGGACCCCATTTCTAGGCTGAGGCTTGCCCATGAGGCCTTTCTATGCCTTGCTCTGTCAGAGGAGGAAGGAAACAGAGGCTATCTGTTTCTAATAACTGCCTTATTAGTCAGATGGGGAAACTGAGGCCAGGGAGGGCATGGCAACCCCTGCCACTTCCTTGCTGCTCATCAGCCTCAGTGCTTCCAAGCTCTCCCCTGTCTCTTTCTCCAGCATTGTCTAATTACTTAATGAAGGTGCTTCCAAAAGCCACTTAACCTCTCCCAGCCTCTATTTCCCACCTGCAAAATGGGGACTCTGACATCTCCCCCTTGGGATTGTTGAGAAAAGTCATTGAGGTAGTGGACAAAGAGGTACTTAGGTAGCCAAACTGCTCCTGCCCCCTTTCCTGGCCACCCTCACCCCTCTGCCTCCCTGGGATCCCCTCCTCCTCCCAAACCAGTCTGGTGAGATTTGAATCAAAGCCCCACGAGACAGAACTGGGCCATGGTGTCACGGCTGTGGGCATCAGTGGGACGCCCCATTCCTGGAGTGGGGTTTCTGAACCCAAGACACCACATGCCTCAGTTCACACTGCTACGGAGACGTATGGGCTTCCAAATCAGAAGGAACTAGGGTGACACCCGTGGTAGCTGTGTGGCTGTGGGCTCATCATGTGGGCCCCTCTTCATATGTCAGTTGGGGATAACAAGACTGTCACACCCATGGTTTCTATGTTGCAGGGGCATGGACCCAGCAGAGTGGGTTTCACTCAATCCACTCTGATGCCTCTTCTGCCCTGTTGGCTCCACCCTTGGTGGCCCCCAGGGATGGGCCTGGCCCTGCCCACCTGCCCATCCCACCTGTGGCTGGTGTGCGGCTCACCTGGACACCAAGTGTTGAAAAGCAGGATGAAGTGGCCCAGCACGAAGCTGGAGCCCTGGTAGCCAGTGGAGGCCTCCAGGCTGAGACGGTACAGGCCGATGGGGGCATGGGCCGGGGCGCTGAACTGCAGCGAGAGGACGTTGTCCTGCTGGCCCGCCACCACGGCTGTCCAGGTGCCCTCCTCCTCGGCTTCGGACAGTGGGAAACGGGCCTTGGTCCCAGCCTCCTCGCTGGGTGCTGGGCCTGCAGATGGAGGAAGCAGTGGTGGTGAGCCCGGGTGGGCAGGGAGGGAGGGAGGCAGGGCTGGTAAGGGCAGGGCACATGCCTGGGGTCCTCCTGTACCGAAATCCTTTCTCTTTCAGAGAAAGAAGCCAAGCCTCTAAGTAGAACGGGACCTGGTCCTCCGATGCCCAGACCAAGGGTCTGTCTGAGAAGTCCCCGCTGTCAGCCAGCAAATGGTGCCGGTCAATACAGCCTTTCAGCGTCTGCCCAGCGCTCCTCCAACTGCTGGCATGTGTATTCCCACAGGCAGCCCCGAGGAGCTGGTCAAAACTACCCCTCACCTCCCTACAGGCTTTTACACTTTATGATGTGCCTTGACACTTCCTGCTCCTCCTGAAACCCCTTGTACAGGTGAGAAAACCAAGCTCCAAAGAGAAGGGGCTCCCAGTGGCTTGCATCTGAACGAAGCATCTGAAGCCAGGTCTTCAGGTTCTAGGCACATCCTCCGCAGCTCTTCTCGTTCCCAAAGTAGATACTCCCCAGAGGGAGGCTCAAAGGTTCAGTGATGTGTAGGGTCCGCCTCAAATGCAGCTGCCTTTGCAGGTGGGGCAGAGGGCCCGGCCCACAGCAGACAGGTCTGAGTCACAGGGAGGGTGAGGAGGGGCTGGTCACCCTTCCTGGACATGGGCGACAGAGAGGAGAAACAGAGAAGCTTCTCTGCCTGGTTGGCCGGTGGCCCAGGAGGTTTTATTTTTATTCCTCCACCTCCCTCCCTGCAGCTCTGTCTGTCCACTGCTGACAACATCAGGGCCTGCTCACCGAGGGGCTCCCTCCCAGAGCTCACCCCCTCCTCCCCACCCACCAGCCTACCCCAGAGCCAGGGCCAAATATAGCCATGAACTAACAGGCACGGCACAAGCCTTCAGGGCACCAGCTGAGTGCCAGGAATTGGCAGGAAGCCTCTAAACACTCTGTGACTTCCAGAGTCCACATCTGGGGGAGAAGCTGGGCAGCCCCGGGGCCGAGAGCCAGCTCAGGTCTGGCCACTGGTCCGCTCCTGAGCACTCTGTGACCTGGGCCACGTCACCAGGCCTCTCTAGTCTGCAATTTTCTCATCAAAGGAGAAAAGGGACGTAGACCACATGCCCAAGAAGGTCTGATTCCAGATCTGAAACTGGCTCTGCACAGAATAGCTGGGTGACCTTGGACACGTTATTTAGTGGCCCCGTGCCTCAGTTTCCTCATCTGTAAAATGGGCCAATCCTCATAAAGTTGCTGTGGGGATTAAAGAAGCTGAGGCCTGTAAAGAGCCTGGAACATAGAAAGTGCTCAGAAATTACTGCTTATCGTTGTCACCGCTGTCCTAGAGCTATTCAGTGGGAGTCCAGAGAAGGCATTTAGAATAGCTCATAGTATTTGTGCAGTAAATGTGAGCTCCCCTCAGTGTCATCAAAAGGGACCATTAAAAATCAGAATTCTCAGGCCAACCACAGGTTGTGAGGAGGGGAGCAGGGTGTAGAGATTGCCTAGTTTGATTGCCTGTCTTTACAGACATGGAACCTGAGGCCAAGAGGGGTAAAGTTGGGGTGACCATATGTCCTGGCTGGCTCAGGACAGTGGGGTCATGCCCATGGCCCTGACACAATCATTCTCAGAAATGTCTTTGTTTGGACAAGCAATTATCTGGTCACCATAGTAACGGGCCCAGGCCAGGTCCATAGCCACTATTGCTGTTGACATACCATCCCTGGGGAACAGGTCAGGAAACATACTTCCTTTTCTCCCTGTCCTGGGGCAGCCATGTGCACACACGCACGTATCCACACCCCTTTCCTTCCAAGAGACCTTGGAGGACAGGCTGTTTGCACGGTCCCACTGCCACTTACGTAAGCAGGCCTTGCAAATTCCTTGGCTGAGCTCGGCACTGTACTCTCTGTGGGTCAGGGGTGCTGCAGGGACCATTCTGAGCTGAAATGAAGCTCATCTGGACCTGGCCACTGTCCCTGACCTTGGCCGTGGGGACTGGGGTGGGGGGTGAGGGAAACCTTCCAGAGTCAAGTCTTCTATTAGTCTTATAAGGGTTCTTTTCACTCCTTCAGGCTGACCTCACTCCCTCCCCACACACCCAATCCTGGTCCTCCCTGGAGGGAAGAAGAGCTTCATTCCGGAACAGGGACAGTATCTGTCTAGTGTGGACTGCACCCTGTAACAGAGCCTATCAGGCCTCGACCATTCAGGGTGAAAACATACAGCAGCTGGATATGTGTGGGGCCAAACCACAAACTCCGTCCACTGAGTGACCTCGGCCAGCTCTCTCCCTCTCTGGGCCTCAGTTTCCCTGAAGACGTAGAATAACCTGGTCACAAGCTAGAAGGTTCCTTCACAGGAGCAGGGCCCCAGGCATGCCCAGATTTGGGGTCAGGCCCAGGTCCCAAGCCAGGCCTTGAGAGCGAGTGCCCAGCTTCTGGGAATTGTCCCTCTGGCTTCCCACTTCCCGGGAGGGTCTTGGTTGCTTAGACAGGAAGCAAACGTGTACCCAGAGATATAGGGGCACCTGTGGCCTCCCACAGAGGGGTCCTGGCAAGTCTCTGGTCTTTCCAGCCTCAGTTTCCCTCTCTGTAATATGGAATATGGATGGTTAAGGGCTGGGGGTGGAGGTTACCAGGGCAAGTTGGCTATGGTTTGAGATAAGTCAGTGGAGACTGGAGAACAGAGATCAGCTGTTGGGGTAAGAAGGTCAGTTGCCCTCCACCCAACCTTAAACTTGGGGACCTAATGGCCTAATGCCAGGCTGCCCAGACAAATGGAAACGGAGGAGAAAGAAGAAAGAGGATGCCTTGAGAGAGAAAGGAGGAAAAAGAAAGGAAATCACAGGCTGCCCAAGGTGGTGGCTCCTCTGCCATCCCATTTCACAGAGCCACCAACTGAGGCCTGGCAGGCACTAGTGATGGATAGGTAAATGTGACTGCTGTGGGGTCAGAGTTTGAATCATACTCTGTCCCTCACTTGCTGTGTGACCTGGGGCAAGTGACTTGGCCTCTCTGAACCTCAGTTTTCCCATCTGCAAAATGGGGCTGCATATGCTTCCAAGCTGGGAGGATTCCAGATGATCGCGCATACAGTAAGTGCTCCATACATGTTGGCTGCCGTGATTTTCACCATCCCAAGCCTGACTCTTCTCAGGGCACCACACCCAGCCCTTACCCATCATGTACTCCAGCTCCCATTTTACAGAGAGGGAAATTGAGGCAAGAAAGACCAGAGACTTGCCAGGGCCCCCCAGTTCTATAAGAAAGGGCCCCAAGGATGCCGGGTTGGGGGTGTCCCTGTCTAGTGGGTGTGTTCCCGCCAGGAGGGGAGGGGCAGGGAGGAAAGGGATGGAGGGGATATCCGTAGTCAGCCTGCAAGCACTGTGATAAGCTTTATCAAACGGCCTCCCAGGTCAATAGAAGCTCAGCCAGAGGGGTGCAGCTCCTGCTGGCTGCTCTCTCTGCCTTGAGAGACCTCAGAAAGAGCCAGCCCTTTCCACCCTTGGGCCCGAGTCCCAGCCAGGTGGCCCCTCACTGACCTCGAGGGAGTGGTTCCCTCCAGATGCCAGATGACCCAATTTGGCATTTGAAGCCACTTTCCTGGAAATGGCCAACAAAGAAGATTAGACACTAGATATTTGGGGACAAGGTGGCTCAGGCCTCAACATCCCTTTGCTCATCCCTGTCACCCCTGAAGTGACACCTGCAGCAGCTGCTAATGCCTATGGGGCCCCACCCTGTATGCCGGGACCTTATCTCTTAACAACCCTCCAGTGTGAGTGCTTGTCAGACGGTGAAGCCCAAGATCAGAGAGACTAAGTGACTTGCCTAAGGTCACACAGCGGGTAGGTAGCCCAGCCTGCACTGGAAACCAGGTCTGACTGTCCAGCCCCTGAGCCCAGATCAGACATGGCAAAGGAACTGCAGAATACAAAGCCACCTACTCTGACAGTGGGAGCCTGGTTGGGTTGTATGGATTGCGGAAAGCCACTGCTGATAAGAGTTCGGAAAGTTGTTTTGATGTGGGGAGGAACAAGCAGGATCTTCATCTGCCTGTACAGCAGGAAGCTGACCCCTACGCCTGGTGATAACAGGTTTTCAGGAACTCAGGCGTCCAGGGGCAGTCCTGTTTACAAGACTGGGCTGTCTGGGGTGACTTCTCTCCTATCTCGGGGCCTCAGTTCCCTCATCTGTAAAAAGGGGCTACAGATACCCTGAGGTCTGCTGGGCAAAGGAGGCAAAAGGGCGTGAAGTCACCTGTCGAGGTAGCTATCAGGAGACATGAAACCACAGACCAGAGAGGGGGCCAGGTCAGGGTGGAGAGGCACGGAGTGGGGCTGGAGGCGCTCACCTGTCGCGATGTTGAAGGTGAGGCTGTCCACGCTGGCCTCGTAGCCGCGGCCCTCAAAATGCAGCGTCAGCTGGAAGGGCTGGCCCCGCCGCACCACCAGCCTCTCCCGGCACAGTTCGGCTGTGTGGTGGTCGCGGCCGTTGGCCTCCAGTTCCAGGTCACACCTCTCCAGCACCAGCTCTAGGGAGGCAGGGGAGGGCGTGAGCCGCGGCATCACTTGCCTGCTGCGAGCCCCCTGGACGCGGGGACCTCGGGGCCCCCCAGCCCTGGTGCTCCACGGACACGGCTCTGGGTGAGGGCAGCCTTCTCCCCACTCCCCACGCAGCACATCCCCACCCCCTCCCGGGGGCGGGCAGGGACCAAGTCTCCCAAACTCCTTATTTTTTAGCTTTTTATTTTGAAATACTTCCAAACTTACAGGACAGTTGCAAAAATAATACAAAGCTCCTACAGAGAACTCCAATGTAACTCCCACCCAGATACCACCAAATTTTAACATTTTGCGACATCTGTCTTTTCATCCTATCTATCCATCTATCGGTCCATCTGTCTGTCCATCCATTTTATTCATTAATTCTATTAATGTATTTTCTAAACATTTGAGCGTAGGTGGTATACATCATGCTCCTTGAACACTTAATAACTTACTACTTCCATGTACTTTGGCAAAGAACAACAATATTCACTGATGTAACCACCTTAAGTGCAGTTGTCAAGTTCAAGAATTTAACACTGAAATAAAGCTTACAGTCTACATTCTAATTTTTTCATATGTACCAATAATGTCCCTTTGGGCACTTTCTCCTCCATTAGTAGATCCAGTCCAGGACCACGACTGCATTTAATTGCCATTATCATTTTAGTCTCTCTCTCTTTTTTTAATTGTGGAAATACATACAATGTGAACTTTCCCACGTCAACCACTCCCAGGCACACCATTCAGTGGGATTAACCGCATTCACAGTGTCATGCTGCCCTCACCACCATCCGATCCCAGAACTTCCCCAACATCCCAAACGGAAACCCTCCACCCACTGTGCATCAGCTCCCCATTTCCCCCACCCCCCACTGCCCCTGGTAATCTGAACTTTACTTTCTGTCTCTATGAATTTGCATATTCTAGCTCTTTCATTGAAACGGAATTACACAATATCTGTCCCTTTGTGTCTGGCTTATTTCACTCAACATTAAGGCTGAGTAATATTCCATTGTGTATGTCTAGACCACGTTTTTCTTTACCCATTCTTCTGCTGGTAGACGTTTGGGTGGCTTCCACCTTTTGCCTATTGTAAATAATGTTGTTATGTACATAGGTGCACAAATATCTGTCTGCGTCCCTGCTTTCCCTTCTTTTGGTGTATACCTAGGAGTGGGATTGCTGGGCCATATGTGTGTAACTTTCTGTGGACTCCCAAACACTCACAACTGCAAGGTTGTGCTCACTGTGGTGTGTTGTGTGACCTCAGGCAACTTGATATTTCTGGGCCTCAGTTGCCTCATCTGTCCCCAGGGGGGAAACAGTGGGATCTACCCCAGGGTTGTTGTCAGCATGACTAAATTAATGATCAGCAGGAGCTTATTGTTATGGGAGGGTTCTCTTGGTTCAAATAGGGGCAGTATGTGGCAAAGGTTCGTTACCCAGGCTTTTCCTCTAGATCTAACTTTCGATTTACAGGAAATACAGAGGACCAAGGAACATAGTCCACACACCACAAGGACACGATCAACAAAATCCATATCCAGGGATGCTATAGGCAAAGGACCTGGTTTCTTCAAGAAATGAATTGCAAGCAAAAAATGAAAAAATGTTGAAGGGAAAACTTAAAGATTACAAGAAACTTGAGAGACATTTCAACCCATTGTGATGCAAGGTCCTTACTTGGATCTTGATTTTTAAAAAAAACTACTTAAAAATATTTATGACATGTATGAGACAATTGGAAATTTGAACACTGAAGGAAAAATGGGGTATTAAATTTTTGCTCATTTGTTTATGTCTGTAAAACAGAGCCTTTATACTTTAGAGACACATACCGAAATAGTTACAACGAAACGATACGATGCCTGGGATTTGCTTCAAAATAATATGGGGGGCCCTGATGGGGTGTGCATGGGGCAGGAGTGGTCCTTGGTTGGTAGTAGTTGGGGCTGGGTGATGAGACTATAGGGATTTAATATATGATTCTCTCTACTTTTATGTATGTTCAATCTTCTCCATGTTAAAAGGTCTACAAAATGACAGGGCAAGTGGACAAGTGTCTCTGCTCTGTGCTTCCTTCTCTGAAGTCTCAAACGGCTGCTGTGAGATCTAGGAGAGGCTGTTCAGGACACCTTCCTCCAGGGTCTGGCCCACAGTGGGGGCTTGATATGTGAAAGCTTGTCTGCTTATAGCTTCAGGGGGAGCTGAGGACCAGAGCAGGGGCAGGGGAGAGTTGGGTGGGAAACTGAGGGCTGCCCAAACCTCTTAACTCTTGGCAAGGTCAGGATTGGGAAGACCTTGGAGTTGGGAGAGTGGGCAAGGCAGATTCTCAGAGTTGTGCGCCTGTAGGAGAGCATCTGGTCCAACTGAGGCCTAATGGAAGGACTTGCCCAATGTTACCCAACAAGTTGGTGCTTCCACTGGGTCTAGGGCCTCCCTCCGCGGAATTACCCCAAAAGCAAGGTGCAAGCAATGTTTCTGGCACACTGCAAATGAGAAGAGCTTTTGCATGGATAATCTCAACTTGAACCTCACAGTAACTCCACTTATATAGGTTTTATCACTATCCCCATTTTAGGGAGGGTAAAACTATGTGGACCCAGGTCCTGGAGCAAGTGGCTGCTTTGGGATTTGAATCCAGGGCTGTGGGATGCTGGAGCCTGTACTGGTAACCATCTCCCTCATAGCACAGGGCTTCCTCTTCATCCCCCCTGCAGGTCCCCCACCTGCCCCTCTTGTTCTGTGCTGTTCTGTAGCCTCCAGCAAGTCCAAAGCATAGGAGAAGCTGAACCCCTGCAATCACAGCAGGAGAGATCTCAGCTGGCCACAAAGAACTTCCTGCTGGCCTGCTGGGGTGAGGAAATGTGTTTGGAAACTTCAACCCCAGAGAACTTAAACAGGAAAGAGATCACTGTTACTGTCCTGGGAAACCTTGGAGAAATGGTCAATCCCTGGGCTGGGGCAGATGAACATTTCCTTAGACTATTGTCTGAGGATTTCCAGAAATAATGCCCACCTCCAAAGGTGCAGAAACACTGGGATATAAAATCATAGCATTTCTGCCCTGAGAAAGGACTTGACGTCTTCTGGGCCAGTGTGACCCCTGACTGGAGTGGCCACTGCAACAGTGGGGTAAGGGGTTTATCATAACCGGATTCTCCAGAGTCCCCCAGTCCCCCTGCGCCCTGCTCTTGGTGATGGGGGTAGGAAACTGCATTGGGGACAAGCGGCCACCTAAGTGACACATCATGGCCATCCCTGAGCTGGGTTTTGACCCCTCCCAACACTCTGGGGAGCCGGTCCCAGAGAGGGTTGGGGGCGGTGGGGAACTGAGTTTACACAGCCGGCCAGGTGGGTCTATAATTCCACCCACCCATCTCTGCGCCCTCCTGCCCTGTGTCCCTCTCCAAATTCCCTCTCCCAACTTTCCTTTCCAAGGAACTGCAGTGGGTGCACAGGCCATCCCCAAGTGGACACTGGGTCCAGCAGTGTTAGTGCAGGGACATCCTCCATTACACAAATCCCTCCCCTGGGGATACAGGACAGCGCCGCCCGTGTGTGTGTGGGTGGGGTGGTGGGGAGAGTCAGGCAGGATTCCTTGGACCCCTTCTCCATTCATCTCACCCCTCACAGACGAACCATGGCTGGAATTATTGTTCCCATTTTACAGGAGGGAAAACAAGCTTAGCAAGTATCCAGGGACTAGGGTTACAGAACTTGAAGGCAGGAAGGGGCATGTCCTTTCTGGCCCCCAGAGCCAAGGTATCCAGCTTGCATACCACCAGGGACAGCATGCTCACCCCCTTCCGGCGGGACCAAAGCCAAGGAGTCTGAGGCCAGGCCAGTGTCCCCTCCACAGCTCCACGCCACCAGGCACCCAGCAGGGACTCAGACCCCACTAACTGACCAAGGGCAGGTGACAGTGGTCCGCCAGGACAGCACGTTACAGGTTACAACACGTGGTCACATTCCATAGCCTCATCTGATTCAGGGAGACAAGGCTTAACCACTAGTCCTGGGGAGGGGAAAACTGAGGTCCCAAGTAGCAGCAGAACTGGGACCCAGGCACCTCCCGCCCAGCCCAGCCTGCCTGCTGCGCTCCAAACGGGGTCGGGATTGACTCCCAGATGGGTCCTGAGACAGGGACCCCATTCCGCCGACGGAACCACTGGTCCTGTACTCACCCTCGGCCATGGTCGGGCAGCGGCGGCGGCTCCTTGGGCTGGCGGCGGGATCCTCCAAGCGCCGACCACCGGCGGCGGGCACTCGCGGACCCCGAGCGCGGCGGGAACTTATAGCCCGCTTTGGGGCGGGGGCGGGACGGCGCGGGTGGGCGGGGGCCGGGCGAGCCACCCATTGCCCCCTCCGCGGCTCACGCTCCCCGCGGGCTGGGCGCACCCAGGGGGCAGGAGCCCGACGGAGGGAGCGGCGGCCGGGCAGGGGCGCCCCCTGGGGGAGGGCATGGAGGCGCGGGCTGGACACACCACTAGACCAGGACACGCAGACACACCTGGACACACAGAGAGACCCGACGCACAGTGAGACGTTGGGTCGTGGAGACGCCTAGACACAAAAAGACACACAACACAGTCAGACAGAAACACAGACACGGAGACACAGATCAACCGGGACATACAGTCATACCTGGACACAAAGATTGGACCCACTGTCAGATCTGGGACCACAAAGACACACACACACACACACACACACACATCCACTGAGATACAGACACACAAGGAGCAGACACAGACAGAATCAAAAACATACAGATGTGGACACACAGGGACACAGATATGCTCCCACAGCAGATAAGCCTGGACACACAGACACACCTGGACACACAGATATAAGGACAAGGACACAAAATCCACTGAGAATCACAAAGACATGTCAGTACATAGACACAGCTAGACATACAGAGGCACATATCCTTGGACACACAAATAAGCGAGTGTCCAGATGCAACTGAGCTCATAGACACACACAAACAGACCTCACAGACACCAACAGACCCTCAGATGTGGACCCCAGATCAGGCTGGGGCACCCACAGACACACAAATATGCAAATACTCAGAGATGGACACACATGCCGACACACCCGTTAAGTCAGATACAGCCATACTCCTTCCCTGTAGCTAAAACCCAGATAATCCACCCATCCCACACACTCACCCATCTGTCCATCCAGCCATCTGTCCACCCACCCATCTGTCCATCCACCCCTCCAGCCATCTACTGACCCTCTTTGAGGATGCACTGCTTGTCCAGAGGAAGTAAAGCCAATTGCCCATGGGTGCAGCCTCTGAGCCCTCAAACCTGCCCCCTTCAAGGGTCCCCATCTCCCATCCAGGTCCCTCTGACCCCCTGATCCCCTACGCTGCCCACACCCACACTGAGAGCCCGAGCAGGGAGGGTGCCTGGAGAGACAGAGGCCTGTGGGCCTCCCCTGGCCCTTTATCTGGAACAAGTTCCCGCATCGATTGATGCATTTGGGCTACAAAACTGCAGTTTCCATGCGTGCGTCACAAATAACAAAGGGAATAAACCATGTTGCTTCAGTGGGTGTTTGTTCCTGGGTCAAGTGGGCCCTGCCTGAGGCCTTAGCGAACAGACTCATGAACACACATCCTGGGCCCCCATTGAATGAGTTAAGCAGTCCCATGGTGTTCTGGTTTGCTAATGCTGCCTTTTTGCAAAACACCAAAAATGGGTCAGCTTTTATAAAGGGGGTTTATTTGGTTACAAAGTTACAGTCTTAAGGCCATAAAGTGTCCAAGGTAATGCATTAACAATTGGGTACCTTCACTGGAGGATGGCCAATGGCATTCGGAAAACCTCTGTCAGCTGGGAAGTCACGTGGTTGGCGTCTGCTCCGGAGTTCTGGTTTCAAAATGGCTTTCTCCCAGGACATTCCTCTCTAGGCTGCAGCTTCTCAGGGCAAACTCTGGGCTAGTACCTCCAAAGCGTCAGCAAAACTCTGCTTTCAATGGCGGTCTTCAAAATGTCTGTAAGTTGCAGCTCCTCTCTCAGCTTCTGTGCATTCTTCAAAGTATCTCTCTTGGCTGTAGCAAGCTCGCTCCTTCTGTCTGAGCTTATATTGTGCTCTAGTAAAATAATCAAGGCCCAAGCTGAATGGGTGGGGCCACACATCCCTGGAAATTATCCAATCAGAGTTATCACCTACAGTTGGGTGGGTCACATCTCTATGGAAACACTCAATCAAAGACCTACAATCTAATGAAAACTAAATACATCTGCCCCCACATCAAAGAACATGGCGTTTGGGGGGACATCATACATCCAAACCAGCACACAGGGGGTGGGCACCACTCTTGCCCCATTTTACAGATGCTGTTGCAGAGCTCAAGGGAAGGAGCAGTGTGAGCGGACATTGGTCAAGAGGTCAGGGTGTGTGTTCTTTCTCTCTGCTCCTGTCCAGCAGGGTGGCCATAGGCAGGTAATTCAGCTTTTTGGGCCTCAGTTTCCCCTTCTGCAAAATGAGAGCAAATCTCTCCCTTGCAGATCCAGAGTAAGACTCAACTGAGGGAGTGAGGTCCAGAACCTGGTACGTGGTGAGTGCTCAGTGGCTGGGGCTCCTGAGCCTGGCAGCAGTAAAAAGCCCACGTATCCCAGAGCCCGGCCCCAGGGACACAGAAGGCATAATGGCAGTCTGGCTTCATGGAAAGGAGGCCACAGGCTGTGAAGTTCTGTCCCAAAGGAAAGGATGGATGTTGCTTTGTCTGTCCTTTTCAGTTTGGAAATGGCATGTCCTTCTCCACCTGGCACTGAATTTCCTTTATGTCCCCCAACCTGGGAGCTCCCTGGAGAACAAGAAGCCACTCGTGTCCTTTTACTCTTTTTCACCATGGTGCCTGGCACAGTGCCTGGCTCACTGCTAGCCCCCAGAATGGTTGATATGAAGGGTCATCAGTAATACTATTAACAGCGTCCCCACTGTTGTTGTCATTCTCTCCTTTCCCTCTCCTGGACTCAAGTCATCTCACATAGTGAGTATGTCAGACAGCCTTGGGTTTACATCCCTGCTTCCTTGCTGTATTGCCTTGGGCAAGTCACTTAACCTCTCTGTGCCTTGGTTTCCTCATTTGTAAATGGGGATGATAACTGTCCCCACTGCACAGGGTGTGGCCAGAACTAAGTGAGATAATGCATGGAGAGGATTTAAAACAGTGGCCAGCATACAGTCAGTGCTCAATGAATGCTGTCTGTGAGAATACCCTTCAGGTTATTCTTGGTACCTGGCATGGGGCTTGGTCTCAGGCTTGGCCCCGACCCAGTCAGCTGCTGCTTCTTTCCTCTCCCTCATTCCACAGAACCACGACCACCTTAGTGATGCAGTGCCTGGAGCAAGCCTAGGATGGGGCCGGCTGGGGTTAAGGCTGGTTTCTGAGGAGGTGACAGGCAGAGGTCAGGGCCTGGGCTGGGCCTGGTCCTGGATTCCAGTCCCTATGACCAAGGGCTCTTGCCTCACTTTGGGCTCCATTTTCTCATTTGTCCAAAGGGTCTGAGAAACCCTGCCTTGTCCCCTCACTGGACAAGTAAGGATTCAAAACCCTGTTTTATGGAGGAGGGGGAGAAACTGAACCCTAGAAAGGGTGATTGGGGAATCAAGGTCCCCAGACAGTGCAGGCAGGGATCCTTTGTCATCCCATGCAAGGGAATTGTTATGCAGTGGTTAGAGCAGGGGCTGTGAGGTCCTTCTTGGCTGTGTGACCCCGGGCAACTTACTTGGCATCTTTGAGCCCCAGCTTCCTCTTCTATAAACTGGGTATAATGATACAATGATATATATCTCTAATTCCTTATGGGGAATTAGAGATACCTGAGCAGTGCCTGATACAAAGTAAGTGCTCATTAAATGTTGCCTAAAACTTCTTGATGTTGTTGATGATGGTGATGATGATGAAGTCATCAAGAGTCAGGACAATCTTCCCCTAAAAAGGGAAGTTCCTATGTGTAGGTGAAGTAGGTGGCAGACAATGTAGAATATTTGTGGGGCTTATCCTTGCCTCCCGGATAAATCTCACATCCAGGGTCACTGATGCCTGGAATTCCATTAGAGGGAGTGAGCCCTTTACTTCCATAGGATTTCTAGACCTTGAGATGGAGACCAAAGTGAATTTTTAGAAATTCCTGAATAATCCAGTACCAGCCAAATGTCCCATTTAAATCTCCCAATATGGCTTTCGTGGTTTGTTAAATGGGGCTCAGAGAGGTGAAGTGACTTGCCCAGGATCACACAGTCAGGAAACAGGGGTGGGGAGGGGCAGAGCCTGGGGCTGACTCAAAAGCCTGTGCTGGCTCTTCTGTGGTTCAGACGTCAGTCCTGCTTCCCCCAGCCCCTGGGCTTCAGGGCTGGGTCACGTCCAGTCTTACCCTCGGGAAGCCAGGCCTCTGAGGGCTGCAGGGCTTGTTTCTGACCCTTGGTGTCTGGTGCACAATTGATGCTCAATAGATGTTTGTGACGTGAGAGTCAAGAAGAGATGAGTTAGAGAGAGTTGAAGGAAGAACAGAAAGAAGGAAAGGAGGGGGAAAGGAAGAAATGGATTAAAGTTCAGAGAAGTTGAGGAAACTGCCTGAGGTCACACAGCACAATCAGACTCCCAGGCACTCGCTCAGCTCAGCCATTCCCCAGAGACAAGGTCCCCCTGGACTGCTGAGTTGGGAGTTGGGGCAGGGGAGTGCAGGGACAGGGATGGGTGGGACTGTTCTGGGATATTTGGAGGCCTCGTTTTTCTACTGACCAACAGGTGACTAATGGAGGATGAGCAGCGTCTGGCAAGCCGAGGGAGGGATGGGGCAAGGTAAGGATGTCAGGACAGAGGACTTAAGGAAAATATCAAGAGGCAGGCATGACCTTTCAGGCCCTTTGAGTGGGAATGTGGTTGGGCGGCCTGCCTGGGGCAGGATCAGGGTGTGTGAGCCTCGGGAGGACAGAGAACAGGTTTGGGGAGGGCCTACCCAAAGTGCCCATTTTGCAGAAGGAGAAACTGATCATCTTGTGCCCATGGGCAGCCACTGCCTCTGGCCCCGGCCCCATGCCCCGTCCTCAGCTCTGCACCCCACAAGGTGTCACCCACCAAATCCATCCATCCTCCCTCCCCACAGTCCCTGCACTGGGCATGGGGGTTGACTGGCTACGTACCAGCCCCAACTGTGCCTTTTAAACTCTGTGAACCATGGACACTTTCATTTACCTCCCCAATGCCTCAGTTTCCATTTCTGTAAAGTGGGGATCATATCCTAGATGTCACACGGCTGGGGTGAAGATGAGAGGAGCTGTGTGGCCAGAAGCAGCCTTCTGAGATGCAGTGTGAGCTCAGCCCTTCCCTGCTGAAGCCCCCTTGGGGGAAAGTTTGAGCTCTTCTACTTGGCATTCAAAGCCCTTCATGTCTGGCCCAACTTACCCTCCAATCACAGCTCCCACAGTCACCCTCCAGCCTCACTAGACCCTCTACTTGCCCCCTGTTGCATCCTGCAATTATCCACCTCCAGGGTTTTGCTCAAGCTGTGCCCTCTACCTGGGATGCTTTCTTCTCTTTACTTGTCAAAGTTTTATCCAGGCTTTAAGCCCCATCCAAAGGCCCCTTCCTCCCAGAGCCCACTCAGAGAAGGACTTCCCTCTTGTCCCCTCCACCCACTAGCCTTGTCCCCAGCACTCATGGGACACAGTCACAGTCTGCTTGTATAAGCACCAGTGTATGTGTGCATCTCTGTTCCCTCATTTATTGAGTGGTTGCTCCATAAATGTTTGTTGAATATGTGATCTACATGTGTATGGGGATGGGGCAGAGGGAAGGAGGAAGAGAGAGAGAGAGAGAGAGAGAGAGAGAGACAGAGAGACAGAGAGACAGAGAGAGAGAGGGACCTCTGGGGGAGTTAGCTAGGAAGCTTTGGTTGGCTGGGTTTGTGGTTTGTGGTGCTGGATGTCCCTGGCAGGATCAGGAGCCAGTGCATGGTGCTGGGGTCTCTTGTTTCCATCAGAGATGTGAAGTCTAGGCCCAGTTTAGCCTCCCAATTTAGTCTACAATCCTAGGATAGCCACTGGGAGATGAAGCAGGATCAGATCTGAGCCTGGGGATGTCTGGGTAGCAGAGTAGAAAGATCCAATATTAAGCACCAGAGAGAGCAAACAACTTTCTCCAGATCATGCAGCAAGACAGGCAGAGTCACAGCAGGGCCTCCAAGCACTGCAGAAAAGTAAGCACTGGCCTTGTGCCATACCCTCCCCTCGTCATCCCCCCGTTCTGGTATTTTTTAAAAGCTGCTTTTAAGTTGCATCTGGGTATTGAAACACGGAGCGGGGTGGAAGGTGAGGCTCAGATGGTGGAACCAGTGGTGAGGTGGTGTGACAGGGGCTAAGATGGGGTCAGATGGCTGTAGTCCCAAATCCGGCCCCCCTTTTACTGGCAGTGTGGCTTCCAGCCTCAGATCCTCTTCTGTAAAATGAGACGCAAACCCCACAGCCCGCTGGGTTCAGAGGAGATCAGAAGAGGAAGTAAAAGCCCCACCCGAGGGGATTAGGTTGATTCAATTGTTGTAGTCACCACTAAGTGGTTCCAGTTCTTAATTCTCCAGATGTCCCAGGGAATGGGGAGTTTTAGGATCTGGGGAGAGCAAAGTTCTCGCCATCTCAGGCATCAAGATTGGCTTTATTCAGAGGAAACCTCCCTCCAGACCCATACTCACTACCGAGTATCACTTACTTGCCATATGATCCTAATAAAGATGGTCACCCGATATAGCAGCCCCCCAAACTAGAGGCGAACACATGGGGGTCAAGGAGGAGAAACACAGGAAGGCAGAGGTGCCAAGAGTGTGTCAAAAAACCGCACAAGCAGGCCCAGGAGCTCTAACATTGGCAAGGTCTGGGGCCGTTTGGGGTCGGGGTAAGTGGTCCCGCTCACTCCCCCAGGCCTCACAGCGTCACGACCGGGACCCAGAGGCGCCCCATTAGTAAAGGGCTTTGTGACCTGCCTGTTGGGCCCGTGAGATGCTTTTTGCTCCCTGTCTGCTGCTCCAGCAGCTGCCAGGATCCATTACGTGGACACAGGCTGGGGTGTTCGTCAGAGCTGGGATTTGAACTGCTCGCTTTCCTGTGGATCTTGGGTGAGTACGAACAATTTTCCAAGTCTCATTTTCCTCATCTATGAACTGAGGACAATAATATCAGTGTCCACCTTTTTTTGAGGATTAATTTGCCTGGTAGAATCAGGCATGTTAAAAGGTCATTGATTATTCATCAGCAAAAAGGAGTGAAGTACTGATTCATGCGACAGCATGACTGAACCTCAAAAACATTATGCTGGGTGACATTATGCTAAGTGGAAGAAGCCAGTCCCAAAGGACCACATACTGCATGAGTCCATTTGTATGAAACGCCCAGATTAGGCAAATCCATAGAGAAAATAGATTTGTGGTTTCCGGGTGTTGAGGGGAGAAGGGGATGAATAGTAACTGTCAATGGGTATGGGATTTCTTTTTGGGGTGAAAAAATGTTCTAAAATTAGATTGTGGTGATGGTTGCACAACTGTGTAAATATACTAAAAACTGTTGAATTGCACACTTTAAATGGATGAATTTCATGGTGTGTGAATTGTATCTCAAAAACATGGTTTAACAAAACAATTGTTGATTTGAAAAAAAAAAAAGCTGGGAGTAAAGCGCAAATGCTTTTCCAAATATTGTTCCATTCTCAAAACAAAAACCCAAGAGAAATGTTTGCACATGAGTCCAAGGAGGTGTGCGCTGTTTGTTGTGGAAAAAACGGGCCACAAACTAAATGCTCAACATAGAGGTATGGAGAAATAAACCAGGCTCTGGGGACTACACAGCAGGTAAAAAGGAAAAAGGAAGTACTCTGTGTATGGACACAGAAAAAATTCCAACTCCAATTTTTGTAGCAAGAAAGCAAATTGCAGAACATTGTGTGTGTATGATTCCACAGGATTGTTCACTTTCGATGCAAGCAGATAAGTAGATAACATCTAAAATATATACTTATAAATATATAGAAGATGGTTTGGAAAAATCCACTCCAAATTCCTTACTGTGGTGGGGAGATGTATTGGGGGCCATAATTGGAAGGCAGGGTAGTGGTGATTAAAGGTGACTTCAGTCTTCTCTGAAAGGTGATGACATTTTTTAAGGGAGGAAATGTCTTTATGTATCACTTAGATAAATAAAGATTAAAGTTTAAAGAGAAAGGCATAACTTATTTTACATTTAGAATGGAGATATTACAAGAACAGAAATACTCCAAAATAAAGAAATCTGGCAAAATAGGTAGAAAAACTATAGACAGAGAAAATAAATGTGCCAGAAAAAAATCCAGTCAACTCATAAAAAACTTTTGTAAATATTGGCATCATCCTATAAAACAAAACCCACAATCACGACACAAGAATAAAGTAGAGATTCATGATGGTAATACCCACATCTGAAATTCAGAATTTCTAGCACTCTACACTGGGTTTCTGTTTATCTCCCAATCCCCTTTATGTCTTAAAATGCTTCTGGAGCACAGCCCCCAAAGTCCAAGAGAGTGCTTGAAAAATCTCTTTCTTTGTGTAAACTGAGATTCAGAGAGGCGAAGTGACTTGCACAAGGTCACACAGCTTGGGCGGAGACCATGCTTGTAACAAATGCTGCTAGAATTTTGTGCAAGGGGAGTTCAGCCTTGGGTGGGTGGCTACCCAAGCTCCCATGGCCATTTGGGGCTGTCGGAGACATGGGGATGAGCAACCTGGGATTCTGCAGCCTTCTCCTGGGTCTCCCTCCCCTAAGGCTGAGTCGTCTGTTGGGTCTGGCTGGCACACCCAGTTCAGTCAATAAGAGCCAAACACACTTTCTTTCATGGAAATAAATGATCCTCCAGGGCAGTGGCTGAGCTTGTCCTACTAAATTGACCATTTGTTTGATTGAACTTGTTTCTCCTGCCAGTTCAATGAGCCACTCGCATGGCTGGCTGCCTGGACCAAAGGCTTGCAGGTCTGAAGCAAATTCAGATTGACCCAGTTTGTCTGAAACCCAACCATCACATCTGAGGGGAGCTGCAGTCACCATGACCCATCGTCACAGGGGATGGGCAGTTCGGCCCCATTCCTGAAAGGCTAGGGCACATGTCTCCTGGAGACCCCTTCAAAGAGAGAGCTGGTCCTCTGTTTTGCCTCTGGGTAATTTTCCTATAGGCTAGATGGAACTGTCCATCAAGTGGCCCTGCCCAACCCTGGTTAAGGGTGGGCCTGGGACCTCCACTCAGTCAATCAGACTCTCCCCTGGGACTTTCCATCTTACAACTCTTATATAAGTTCTAAATAATGGTTAAAGCTGTCTGGTTCACCCCTAGAACAACTTCAGTTCTTGTTTCTGAAGCCAGGCTTTTTAGCTTTGCCTTTGAGTTTTGTTTTTTTTTTTTAAGTCAGATTTACATAGGATAAAACTCCCCCATTTTAGGTTTGCAGTTCAATGAGTTGACAAACATATACAGTTGTGTAACTACACTATGATCATGATATAGAACACTTCCATCACCCCCCAGAATTCCCTAGTGCCCTTTTGCAGGCGTTTCCTTCCCCAAGCCCTCAGCCCTGGCTCCTCTGATCTGGTTTCTGTTCATATAGTTTTGCATTTTCCAGAATGTCATATAAATAGAATCATACAGGTCTTTTGAGCCTGGCTTCCCACACTTAGCATAATGCATTTGAGATTCAGCCATGTTGCAGCAGTATTAGGAGTTCATTCCTTCTTAAGGCTGAGTAATATTCCACTGTCTGAATATGCCACAATTTATTGATACAGTCACCAGCTGAAGGACATTTGGGTTGTTCTGGGCAATTATAAACAGCGTTGCTATGAACTCCATGTAAAGGTCTTTGTGTGGACTTATGTTTTCATTTCTCTTGGGTAAATCCTAGTGAGCCACCTCCACATCCTTCCTCTTGATCTTTTTGTGTTACGCTGGCCAGAGTTTGGACGTGGTGCACGCAATCAGAGAGCTGAACAGATACACCTGCTCTTCCCCTAGTTCATGCTCCCAAAACTCTATGGGCCTTTAGAGATTACCGTTCTCATTTAACCAAGGAAACCAAGGCTCAGAGCGCCTAAATAACCTGCCCCAAAGCACATGGCAGGAACTTGGATCCAAATCAGTGTCTTTCCATAGCTTCCTTTCTAAATTCCTAGGAACCCTGGTGGAAGGCAAGATGGGCGGCTTCACAGTGAGGGGCCCACCAAATGCTAACTGAATGCTTACGGGCCTCATTTTTCCTTTTGTGAAATGACAAGGTTTGACTAAATAATGCATTTCCAATACCCTTTGGGGCTCAAAAGTCAGTGTTTCCAGTGGAGCCATCAAGGCCCTCTCCTTTGATAAAGAATTCCTGGGAAATGGAGCCAGGGATGGGGGGTGGGGGCACAGCCCTCACCCCACACCAGCCCCCACAGGAAGCCTCCTGAGCCTGCACCCAGGGCTGCTTGAGCCCTAGAAAACCAATTTGCACTCCCTGCCTCTCAGGCCTAAAAGAAAAATACACCTATCCCATTGGATTAGCATCACTCCTGAGGCTGAGAATCTTCAAAAGGGTGCAATCCCCTCTCTTTGCCGACATTTTTAGAATGTTCAGATTTCTAAACAAATCTGACAGATTGGGTTTTTAGTTTTTTTAAAAAGCTTTTTGAAATAAAAAGAATCACTTTGTGCATGCTCTGAGGGCTCAAATTAGATTAACCCTGTCCTTTCCTAAGCGTCAGTGGGGCTGTTGACACGTGCTGGGGGATGGAGAGGCTGGAGGAGGGAGGCGCTGATGTCTGGGCTCCGACCAGAAGTCCTGCACGGGACTGTGCTCGGCGCTCAAGGCATGGGAACGTGGGAGCGGGCTTCCCAGCAGCCGGAGCAGAGCGGATGGAGGGCTTCAGGGTCCAACAGCCCCCTAGCTGTGCAACTTTTTGCAAGTATCTTCATGGCTCTGCGCCTCAGTTTGCCATCCAAATAATGGGGTATTGAGAGTACCCACCTCATAGGGTTGTTAAGAATAACTGAGTTATTGCACAGTCTGGGTTGACACGGGAAAGCTGCACAAACGTTGGCTGATTTTATTATTCTTATTATTATTTCCAAGGGCTTCGAGGACCCCATTCTGTTTGCACCTTCAGGTCAGCCCTGGGGTGGGTGTGCCGTGCTCTGAGCACAGAAGGATTATGCACACTATTGCTTTTTGTTTGCTTTGTTCGTTGCCCACCAAGGACACTACGTTGCCAGCCTCGCAGGTAGTTCATCCTCTTTCTAGATGTGACGAGTAAGGTTTAGAGAGAGCAAGGAACTCACCCACAGCCACTGGGTGGAAGTTCTGGGGCTGGGATGGGCCATGGGGTTGTCAGGGTGGGTTCATACTTGGTCTGGTCCTTTCCGGTTGGTTCCAGGGCCCCCGTGTTCGGACTCATCCTGCCAGCAGCTGCCCCTGCCGAACACTCCCAGCTCTCTCCACTCCGCATCCTCCATGCCTGCCCCTTCTCGGCTGCTGTCAGGTAGCCCTGGGGAAAGTGTGTCTTTCTAGACCAGCCCCTCCGGCAGCTCACTGCGACTGCCTTGCTGGAGCTCAGATGGGCCATTCACTGGGGCACCCCAAGGAGGCAGAGGCTAGCAGGACCATCAGGCCTTCTTCTCTGAGCTCTTGGCCTTCATCTGTCCTCCCCCTCAGCCCACAGGAAGCAGCAGACCCCCACCTCACCTACCTCCAATGGCTCTGTGTTAAAGGCCCACAATGCCCCCCTTTTACAGATGGGGAGACTGAGGCACTTACCCAGGACCAGGCTCCAAATCTGATGCTTTTTGCAAAATTCCTTCCCCCTGTCAAGGAGGCCAATTGTTCATTGGGGTGGGAGTAAGAAAGTGGGGAGCACTGGGAGTGTCCAGGTGTGAAAGGATGCAGGCCCGGGGGAGGGAGAGGGTGGGAACTGCTCACCCCTCCAGGCCTGGCCTGTGCTGTTCCTTATGCTGGTTTATCCTTCAAAGCTCAACCTCAGGGTCATCTGTGCCGGTGACAACTGCCTTGGCAACCACTGTTGCCATCACTCACTATACACTTACTGTGGGGGAGGCCTGTGCTTTACAGCTGTCATCTCCTCCAGCTCCCACCTAACCCCAGGAGACAGTCAGCCAGCCTCATGGCTGTGGATGCTGTGTGTCTGCTGATGGTATTCCTGGATTTCAGACCTGCATCCTTCTCTTTCCTGATCCTCCCCCCATCTGCTCCTCCCCTAGTCCCCTATCTCAGTGGATGGCAAGGCATCATTCCATTTGGTCCCAAACCTTGGCATTGTCCTTGATTCCTCTCTCTCTCTCTCTCTCTCTCTCTCTCTCAGATCCCACCCTCTCTCCTTCGGGAGCATTGGGTTCCCCATCTGGCTAACAAGAATGACAAATGAAGTAGTGGCTGGTGCTGTCAAGCATTCTGGGGTCTCCTCCGATCCTCACAAACACCCTAAGGGGGAAGAGGGCTAACCTTTTCCACATGCCCTATCCATTGGCAGTAAGTGTGAGGCAGAAGTTGGTTCTTGGTGAGATGGGGAAACTGAAGCCAAGAATCTATCTCATTAGCCCAGGTGTGGTTCTGGATGGCACAATGACAGTTGGGACTCTCACTTTCACCATTCTGGTCCCTGCACTCCTCCTAATGTGACCTAAGACCCCAACAGCTGCGTAAGTGAAAGTGGTACAAACCGTGCATTGAGGAACTCCTCACCAAATCAAGGGGCAGCCTGGAGAGGGATGGGTCTCCCCCTCTGTCCCCAGAGAGCCTCTGCCTGTCTGAGCACAGCTGGTGCAGTGATGTTGGGCCTGGCTCACTGGCTTGGCAGGATGAAGCAAAAATGGCCCCAGGTCCTGCTGGGTGCACGGGAGGGGCAGGACTGAGTCATCCATCCAACTTTCACCCTAAAGGTCCTTGGGCATGACCTAACCTTGCACAGCCTCAGCCAGGCACCCAAGACTGGCACTTGGGAAAGGTCACGCACCTTTAGTGGGAGAAGCACTTCTGTACTAGAGTTCAGGATTGTCTTAGAAGCTCAACTCTACCCTCAGGCTCCTTGAGAAAGACCCAGGAGTCCCCCAGAAGCAAGCAGGGGTGCACTCACAGTCACCAAACCTGCATTGGTGCCTCCTCTGGGCCCAGCCCTAAGATAGGCCCTGTGGGAGGCAGAGAAATGAAGCAGGCATGTTCTTTCTGTGACTTTAACAGAAATCTCTGTGTTTTTTTCCTAACTGATATTAATGCATATTCACTATTCAAAATTTAGAAAATACAGAGGAGCCGAAAGAAGAAAGTAAAAATCATTCCATATATCACCAGAGAGGACAACGGTTAGCATTTTGTTGTATTTCATTCAGTATTATGTCATATTTGAGTGTGTATGTATATATATATGTATAACTTATGCAGATATATATAATTTCTAAAAATGAAATCACACAGTCATCCAATAAATGTTTATTGAGTACCCAGTGTCCAGGCATGACCAAAGCAGATGTGCTTCCTGCCTTCACAAAAGATGCCTGTAAGTACTTTCTTGTCACCTGCCTTTTGTTGACACATCTTTAGCATCTTTTAAAGTCACAGTATGTATTTCTACAAGATTTTTTGTGATTGCCTAGAATTTTTCATTGAATAGATGAACTCTAATGTATCAACCCCCTTTTGTTGCACATTTTGGTTGCTTTCCCATTTTTTTTCACTGTTGCAAATAGTGTTCGCCCCTATAGCCATGGACTCATATGGTGACTGGTTCATTCAACATCCATTTCAACCTTTTTGTGCCTTCCTGTACTGAACGGTGAAGATTGCATTTCCCATATTCCCTTGCAGCTCCGAGAACAAGTCGGTCATTCCTATTAAATGCACCGGTGTGAGATTTTGAGGGCAAAAAAGTGGAGGTCATCTTGCTGCATTTCCTATCTCTATAGCATTGCCTATTCTGGACATTTCATATAAATGGAATTATGCAATAGATGGTTTCTTGAAATGGCAATTTCTTATGGCTCCACATTTCTCCACATCCACTCCAACACTTGTTATTCTGATTATAGCCATGCTAGTGGGATTGAAGTTGTAATATGTCCTTGTGGTTTTTGCATTTTCCTATTGACTAAGGATGTTGAACATCTTTTCATGTTCTTGTTGGTTATTTGTATATCTTCTTTAGAAAGATGTCTGTTCAGATCCTTTGCCCTTTTTTAAATTGGGTTATTTATCTTTATTATTGAGTTTGAAGAGTTCTTTGCATATTCTGGATACAAGTCCCTTATCAGATGTATGATTTCCAAATCCTATGAGTTATCTTTTCACTTTCTTAATTGTGTTCATTAAAGCATAAATATTTTAAATTTTGATGAAATCCAGTTTATTTATTTTTTCTTTTGTCATCTGTGCTTTTGGTGTTGTAGCTATAAAGACCATTGCCTAACCCAAGGTCACAAAGATGTAGCCCTATGTTTTCTTCTAAGAGTTTCATAGTTTTAGCTCTTATGTTTATGGCTGTTATCCTCTCTGAGCTAATTTTTGTGTATGGTGTGAGGAAGGGTTCAACTTCATTCCTTTGCATGTGGATATTCGATTGTTCCAGCACCATTTGTTGAAAAAACTATTTTTCCCCACTGAATTGTCTTGGCACCTTTGTCAAAAATTAATTGACTGTAAATGTGAGGGTTTATTCCTAGTACCATACTGTCTTGATTACTACAGCTTTGTAGAAAGTTTTAAATTTGAGAAGTGTCAGTATTCGTATTTTATTCTTCTTTTTCAAGATTGTTTTGGCTATTCTGTATCCCTTACATTTCCATATGAATTCTAGAGTCAGCTTGTTGATTTCTGCAAAAAAAGTCTAGCTGGGATTTGTTAGGGGTTGTATTGAATTATCTATGTATTGATTTGGGGAGTATTGCCATCTTATCTTCTGATCCATGAACATGGACCGTCTCTCTACTTATTCGGATCTTCTTTCATTTTCAAATGATTTTTCCTTTCATTTTTTGGGTGATACATTGCTAGTATATAGAGTTACAGTTGATTTTTGTATATTGATCTTTTATCCTGCATCTTTGCTGAACTTGTTTATTGGTTCTAAGTGTCTCTTTTTAGTGGATCCCTTAGGATTTTCTATATACAGTATCATGTCATCTGTAAACAGGGAAAACCTTTACTTCTTTCTTTCTAATCTGGACTCCTTTAATTTTTTTTTTTTCTGGTTAGTGGCTCCAGTACAATGTCAAATAGAAGTGGCAAGAGAGGACATCATTGTCTTGTTCCCGATCTTACGGGGAAAGCATCCGGTCTTGCACCAGTAAGTATGAAGTGAGCTGTGGGTTTTCTGTGGATGCCCTTTTTCAGGTTGGGGATTCACTCATCTTTGAAGACACTGGTTTGTTGTGTGAATTGTGAATATTTTCAAGCCCCCTTTAATATGCCAGTCATTCTCCTTCAGTCACATTCCAGGGTAAACTGGGTCACTGTGGAGGTGTAGCATCCGTCAACAACCAAAGCACTCCAAGCAAGTGCTGATCAAATGAGGTCTGATCAGCAGAGAGATTGAGAGAGAGAGGGTGAGAAAGAGAGAGAGAGAGAGAGAGAAAGAATGAGTGAGAGAGAGACAGAGCATCACCTCCCTTGATCTAATTAGAATCCTCCTTTTCATTCACACAACCTGAGGTAACTATAGGAATGATGTGGATTCCTTTATGTGTTTCAACTAAATTAGTGGTTCTCAACCCTGTCAGCTCAAAGCTCTCCCTCCCTTTTAAAAACTTTTAGTGGGAGGCATAGCAAAATTCAGAAAAGTGCACATAAAGTGTACCTCTTGATAAATTTTCACAAAGTGAACAAAAGTGACCAAACAGGGCTTCGCCATCACCCCAAAAGGCCCCATTGTGCTTCCACCCACTCACTAACTGCCCAGAGGAACCACTCTTGTGACTTCTAATAGCATCAATGAGTCATGCTGGTTTTAGAACTTGACATAAATAGAATCACTCAGTGATACCTTTTTGGGCTGGCTTCTTTCACTCAACTGTCAAGTTCATATGAGATTCATCTTTATCGTTATGTGTAGTTGTAAATAGCTCATTCTTCTTGCTGTGGTGGATTTGATTGTGTGGCTACACTTAGTTTATGTATCCTTTCAGCTGTTGATGGGTATTTGCATTGTTTCCAGTTTGGACAATTACAAATGGTGCCACTGAGAACGTTCCTGTTCATGTCTTTTGGTGAACATGTTTACATGTTCTAGTAGGATATAAACCTTAAAGTGTAGTTGTCAAGGCCCCTAATTTATATCAAATATATTTATGCTCCCTTACATTTTAATTTTTTGATGAAATTCATGGATGATAATTTACTAACACACATTTATCTCCATACAATGCCCGCTCTGTAATATAAAGAGGTGTAAAAGGGAAGTAATTTATAATAAAATAATGTGTATTTCAATATGTTTATGGCATAATGAAGAAGGCTACCCTTAATTAATAAGTTTGGATTCCATAGATGTAAGCAGATCAGACTCCATTACGCATGAGAAGTTCAGAAAAGTGAAAGGGCAGGAGGGGTGGGTGGAAACAAAAATAAAAACTGCTCTTAGGGCGAGACATGACTGGACTTATTTGTATATGATAAGAGAAAGCAAAAAAAACTTTAATTGAAGTAAAGAGAACATGCCAAGACACAGTGCAGTTTATCAAGTAGAGAGAATGTTCTAGTTTGCTAATGCTATTGGGACGCAAAACACCAGAAATGGATTGGCTTCTTTAAAAGGGGGTTTATTTGGTTACAAAGTTACAGTCTTAAGGCCATAAAGTGTCCATCAACAAAGGGTACTTTCCCTGGAGGATGGCCAATGGTGTCCGGAAAACCTCTGTTAGCTGGGAAGGCGCGTGGCTGGCGTCTGCTCCAAAGTTCTGGTTCCAAAATGGCTTTCTCCCAGGACATTCCTCTCTAGGCTGCAGTTCCTCAAAAATGTCACTCTTAGTTGCTCTTGGGTGTTTGTCCTCTCTTAGCTTCTCCAAAGCAAGAGTCTGCTTTCAACGGCCATCTTCAAACTGCCTCTCATCTGCAGCTACTCTCTCCGCTTCTGTGCATTTTTCAAAGTATCCCTCTTTGCTGTAGCAAGTTTGCTCTTTCTGTCTGAGTTTATATAGTGCTCTAGTAAACTAATCAAGGCCCACGCTGAATGGGCAGGGCCACACCTCCATGGAAATCATCCAATCAGAGTTATCACCCACAGTTGGGTGGGGCCCATCTCCATGAAAACACAAAGAATTACAATCTGATCAACACTGATACGTCTGCCCACACAAGACTGCATCAAAGATAATGGCATTTTGGGGGACATAATACATTCAAACCAGCACATTCCACCCCCTAGACCCCAAAATGACATGCGGCATTTTCAGAAGTAAAATGGGCCTCAGAGTAAAGTTTTAAATAATGCTCATTTTATGACACAGGGTAATGATGAAGTATCACAGCAAAATGCATCTTCCTTGAAACCCCACTGCTCTAGAGAGGGGTGCATTCAGCCTGCAGAACTCAGACAATCCTTTGTCACTACATCCCCCCAAAGGTGAAAAGGACCAACGGATGAATAAGAGGAAGCTTTACGTCCAACATTATGGAGAAGTCATGTGGTGCCCCTATGGGGACCATTTCCAGGTAAGATTGGAAAATGACAGGTCACCTAAAAGTAAATTATTTCAACATGTAATTTCCAAAGCATAGATTCAAAACAACCATCACTAAAGAAATTCAATGCAATTTCTTGTGTCTTTGCTAATTTACTGACCCTGGGCCTAAAAGGAATCACACATTGTGCTGGTTTGGATATATTATGTCCCCCCAAAAGCCATGTTCTTTAATGCAATCTTGTGAGGACAGACTTATTAGTCTTTTGATTTGGGTGGAATATTTTGTTTGAGTGTTTCCATGGAGATGTGCTTCACCTAATTGTGGGTCATACTTTTGATTAGATTTATTTCCATGGAGATGTGGCCCCACCCATTCAGGGTGGGTCTTGATTAGTCTACTGCAGTATTGAAGAGAGAAGCTGTGAGCTGACGCAGACCCAGATGCTTTCTGACACTTAGAGATGCCTGGAGATGCAGACGGAAGGACACTTGCAGATGCTGAGCAAAGACAGATACCCAGAGACATTTTGGAGGGCGCCATTTTGAAACACAGCCCAGGAGCAAAGGACCAGCAGACACCAGCCACGTTGCCTTCCCAGCTGACAGAATGTGTTCCAGACACCATCGGCTGGTCTTCAGTGAAGGTATCATCTTGTTGATGCCTTAATTTGGACACTTCTATGGCCCTTAGGATTGTAAATTTGTAACTGAATAAACCTCCTTTATAAAAGCCAATCCATTTCTAGTACTTTGCATAAGAGCAGCATTAGCAGACCAGAACACACATCTTCCTCCACTAAATATTTGCAGTGCGTTTCACTGTTTTTGCAGTAGCTGCATTTATGCCCTGAAAGTCTTTTTCTCCAAATATGTAGTTGGAGATGGTCTAATCCATTGGCTAGATGGACTGTGTAGAATGAGAAAATTAAACAATAATTGAGTCACTGTCCTTATCCCATTTATGTTTCCCTATTGATAACTTTTCCTAAGTTACTCAGTTTTTCACATAATTTATCATAAAAAGTTTCAGTATTGCCGTGTACTAAAGTGTGACCTGCTTGTATTTGCCATGGGTTTTCATCTGGTGGACATTTGAAAATCATGAAGGATGTGAGTCATTTTCTGTTGGGTGGGACGGTTCTCTGCATTGTGGGATGCCCAGCATCCCTGGTCCCTGCCTCTTAAGTGTCAACAAAGCACACATACACACCTGCCAATTTTTGTGACAGCCAAAAATGACTCCATAAATTTGTAAAATGCTCCCTGAGAGGTGGTAGCCCCCACTTCTACCACATGAGAACTCCGACTTAAATCTGCTTCCTTGCAACCCTGTCCTCCTTATCCCAAACTCACTTACTGGCTTTTAGGTCCAAGTACAAGGGTTGACATTCACTCTTATTATATTTCTTCTTCTTATATTCAGCCCATCTGTCCTATGCGTAAAGGTCTTTGGGCATTCTTCTTCTGATATCCAATGTCTTATTGCCCCTCCAGCCACAGTGAAATAGGCCATCGTTCACCTTAAAGTGATCAGTGGGCTTATTGACTAGGACAGGGCTTGGGACAGAGCCCTGTGACACTCCACTCTAGGACTTTCTCAAGACCAATGGTGAGCGGATATTTGGCATCTTCTGGTTTCTGGTAACTTGTCTATGTCATAGAAGACAGCTACATTTCATCAACTTGTCCTTAGAATGCTTGAACATCAGAACTCCATAGGATGTAAGATGGGAAGCATGCAACTCAGAAGAGAGAGGTGACTTGCTCAGGGTCACTTGGTGAATCAGAGACAGAGCCAGGGCACAGCAGGCTACCCTAGCAATGACCCATTCTGGGGCTCGCGGGATTTAAATTCCTCTGATGGCTGCTCAGCAGCCCAGAGTGGACCATGTGCTGCTTGATCTGGCCTAAAAAGGGGTGGAATCCAAGGGCCTGCCGCAGCCAAACGCACAGTATCTACAAGCTTATTTCATCATCTTGCTTGGCTTCGGAGACTGGGCAGGGAGCCAGTGTTCTGTGGGGAGGGCGGGGTGAACCGGCCATATCTGATCAGTGGGGCAGAGTGGTGGACAGAGTGCCTGGAGGGGTGATCCGTGTTCCAGACCCAGGAACATAATCTCTAGCCCTGGGCCTCGTTTCCCTCTCTGTAAAGTGGAAGCCATCCCTCCTCTCTTGCTTATCTCTCAGAAGTATCATAAGGAGCCTAACAAGAAGGACCAGATGGCAAAGGGTTTATAGAACATTCCAAAGGCATCGTCTTTTACTCTGTTTGATGGGAGCCATCAAAGAGCTTTGAGCAGAGGAGAGCTGCGTCTGGCTAGGTTTTAACAGGATGGCTGGGATGCTGTGTGGGGAATAAACCATATGGGGAAGAGGGGGAGCTTGAAGCCGATTGACCAGCGAGGAGGCCATTGCAATAATCCAGAATAATCCAGGCGGGAGATGATGGCAGCTTGGACCAGGTGACAGTGGAGAGGTGGTGAGAAGGGATCAGATTCTGGATAAATCTCTAAGGTAGAGCCACATGATTTGCTAGCAGATTGAGTACAGTGTGAGAGAGAGAGGTCTCCAAGACTGTTCCAAGGGTTTTGACCTGAGCCAGGAGGGAATTGTCATTGTCTGGGGTGGAAAAAGCTGTGGGAGGAGCTGGCTTGGAGCCCGGGAGCAGAAGTTAAGTTTGGGACGTTATGTTTGAACTGCCTCAAACATCCAAGTGGCAATGTCAAATACATCATCATTAAATAAATGAGCCCTGCTGCATCTTGCCAAAAAGCATGACATCAACAGCCTGTACTTAACTTTCTTACAATTACTTGGTCAGAATTTAATGTCTGCATTCAAAGTGTCTGCCTCTTGACCACTGCTTTCTTTTGCTTCCCTTCTCTCCTTGGCTCCTTAACATACTTTCCTCATCTCCCATCTCCCTCTCCTTGGGCCCAACCAGATGACCTCTACTTTCTTTCTGAGTTGTTCTGGGTATACCTGGAAATCCCAAAGAGAGTTTGGAATGCTTAAGTCAGCCCATATTTAAAATCTGATCATCTGAACATGCCCACTCTGTTGGGTAAAAATCCACCCAGCTGATTTTGTGGATGTGGTAATAGACAGAGAGTATTTCATTTAGGTAGGTCATTATGTATGTGCAAGGGCTCTGGACCCCATCCCCATAACTGCAAGGCGGGGAATTACTAGTGAGTCACTTAGTCTCAAGCCTGTTTCCTCATCTGTAGAATGGACGTAAGGTCCTTGCCTGGGCCCAGGAAGAGATAATAAGAGTGCGGTTCAGAGCCACGTCTTCTTGCCACTGGCGCAGAGCCTATTGGGCTCCTGAGCTGGTCTTGTGGGGTCCACACCCAAACGTTCACGGTGCTGGAAGCAACCCCTGTAGGCCAGATAAAGAGGCCCAGAAAGGGACAGTGGCTTTCTCACATCACACAGCAATGCAGCTCTGTCCTGGGGCTGGGCCCTGGGTTTCTCTGACCCCAGTCCGGTGCGTTGCCCTCACTCCTGCTCCGTCCCCCGCTTACCAGCCCACTCCCTGTTCCACCTTGCCTGAGAGCCTTCCTCCCTTCTTCTTTCTCCCTGGACCCTCTCCCTGTCTGTCCTGTTGCCATCTGTCATTTGTCCACTCAAACCTTCATGAACTACAACTTCAGAGAAGGATCTAGACTTCTGGTTTCCCACAGGCCCACATACCTAAGTGCAACTCTTACAGTGTGTTTACTGCATGCCAAGTGCTGTCATAAGCAAGCTCTTATCCAATTCTCTCCACAACCCCAAGAGGCAGAAGTTATTAGTCCTGTTTTACAAATGAGTAAATTGAGTCCCAGAGAGGTTAAAAGGCAGAGCTGGTATTCAAAAACCAGTCATCTTAACCATCGTCTTAACCACCATGTTGTCCAGAAATCCTGCCTGGGCAACTGCTATGGTCACTGCTACAGGCAGCCCCCTTGGCTCCAACCACTGCCTGCCCCTTGACCAGGAGAGCCAGGCTTCTGGGGTGGACTGCAGCCTGGGCAGTGGCCTCCAAGAGGTAGGGAAGGCCAGAGTGGGGTCAGGTTGGCATGGGGACAGGAGATTGAGGCCAGGCCAGGGTCGCTCCCAGAACCCCTCACCCTCAGCTGAGGCCTGGCTGTGCCAGGGGCTGAACCAACCCCTAGGGAACACAGAGGAGCCACCCCCAGGGAAGGCCAGGCCCTGAGAAACAAGCTTCCTCCTTCTGCCAACTCAGCCTGTCCAGCCCTGCTGGGGCCTCACTGGCAAAGCCACCCTCCCCATGGCTGAAGGCTGGACTCTTCAGGACATCCAGCCCCAAGAGCGAGTGGCCCTCAGCTCTGTGCTGAGCTCCAGCCCTCTCTCTTGGAAAGGATGGAACACACACACACACACACACACACACACACACGCACGCACACACACACAAAGAACCCTGTTCTCTTCCTGCACACACATTCCAGACCTTTCTTTACCCTGGGGGCAGGGGACCAAGAGAGGAGTCCAGAATGCCTGCAAAGACTTCTAAGCTGTCCATTGAATAATTGGGGAAACCGAGGCAACAAGCAGGAAAGTGACTTACCAAAGGTCAGTTAGTTAAGTTGTGGGTCTGGGACTCAAACTCAGATCTGTCTGACTCTAGAATCAGAAGAGGCTGGGGGGGTTCAAGTGTGTGATAGGGACCCTAACCCCCACCCCAAAGGAGAGTGTCAGCAGCTCCTCCAGCCCCTGCCAGATGCTCACTGTGATGTCAGAGCTCAGCCCTTCCTGGTAATGAGAGGGTCAGGACAGGGCCACTTACGAAACCATTTCCTTAGAAAAGGAAAGGACAAAACCAAAACCAAAAACCACTCAAACCCACAGTGAGCAATCAGACCCCTCCACCACTTAACATCTGAGCTACAAACTTAGATGGCAAATCTGGGGGTGGCTTGGCTCCATTCATTCATTTATTCACCAAGCACTTGTTTGACCACCTACTACGTTCCAGGCCCTGTGCTGGACATTAGGGATTTAACTCTGAGCAAACCAGTTGCGATTCTCCAGGAGACAGACAAGAGGCAACTCCAGCTCCATGATGGGGCAAGAACAGGAGATGTGGGTCTCAGAGAAGGCACCAAACCCAGACTGGTAATCTCAGAGCTGTGTTTCAAAGAATGTGTAAGAGTAAGCCAGGCAGGTGAGTGTGAACAACAGGTGCAAACACCTAGAGGAGCAAAAGAGTACAACTTCTTTAAGAAACTGCAAGGAGGCCAGTCTTGAAGTGAGGCTGGGGAAAGATGAAACATGAGCCAACCATGCCACCCCCCTCAAACCCCAATGCTCATTTTCTGAGTACCCCAAGACCTGCTCTGACCCAGACAAGGGTCGGGAGGAGGACATGAGGGTGCTGGGGACTTAGCCAAGGATGCTCGGGGGAGCTGATGACCAGGCAGCTTCTTTGGAACATGCTGAAACAGATCTCTGAGCTACTGGCATGTCCACAGCTCAGGGCCGGGAGCAGCTGTTTCTCTGAACTTGCATTTCCCATCTCAGGATTCAACAGGTGGTAGAATCCAGGATGTTTAGAGTTAAGAGAATGAAGATGATGATAATGAACATGAATTCCTCACAGAGCACCCACCGGGCCAGGCCTGGATCAGTCATCTCCCAAATAGGTTTGTAATTCTTGCCCCCATTTTGCAGAGGAGGCCAGGAAGGCCCATGAGTTGGTCAGGAGAAGAGTTGGGAGCAGATCCAGGTGTGTCTGACTCTGGCTTAGCCAGGTGGGAAAGGGGTCCCGAGTGGGAGGGGACTGTCTTAGGTGGGGGCCCTGAGTCAGGATCGCCAGAAGTGGAGTGGAGAAGTGAGATGGGGAAGGGAAGGAGGCCAAGCAAGGGTGTGCCAGGAAGCTCTGTCCTCCCACAGAGGAGACGTGCAGAGGCTGGAGTATTTACAGCCCACACCCGGACTCACTGGTGAGGGGCCAGTCCCTCCCAGAGATGGGGGGGGAGGCATACATTTCCGGGCACTGCCAGCTCTCCCTGGGCTCAGGTAAGGGGGGTTCTGGCAGGCGAGGCAGCCCCTCGACACGGAGGCACAGGTGCAGGCTGCTGGGAATGAACGCCCTTTGGGTGTGCAGGAAATGATAAAGTGACCCGAGGGGATGGGTGGAGCACAGCCTGGGAGCATCCTTGCCGGACACCGCTCCCATTCCCCTGGCCAGTCCCTGTCCCCGGGGTCCCCTCAAAGTCATCCATCACCTGCAAAATGCTTTTTGCCCAGTTCCACCTCCACACTTCAAACTTGCTGTGCCGTGCACATTCATTCCACACGCAAACACACACACACACACACACACACACACACACATGCACGCGCACAAACCAAGGCCCTGTGATGTGTCCATCTTGTGTTCCGGGAACAGGGCGGCAAAAGGAACAGCTCTGCATGGTCCCTGCCCCTGTGGAGACTGGATCCCAGCTCGGACCATCACCGTGAAGGGACGTGGGCTCTGAAAGGAAAGCGCACGGCTGTCTGAGAACAGAGGAACTTGAGCCAAATGGAGGGCATCAGGGAGGGCTTCCCTGAGGAAGGGACGCTGGGGCTGAGAGCTGGAGGGGAAGAGGAACAACACCGGCCATGGGAACTGTGGCCAGTGCTACCCTGCCAGGGGGCTCTTAGCCCCAGGAGCTCCTGGGGGAGGTGGCTCTTGTTCAGGTTGGTTCCTTTCTCTGAGCCTCAGTTTCTCCATCTGTACAATGGTGTGGAGGGGGCTTGGACTTCTAGCTCTGACCCTGGGCTCACAACATCCACTGAGAAGTGAGAAGAGCAGCCACCTCAGGGACCCCGATGACGTCTGCCCCTGTGAACCCCAGAGACTTCCTCCCGTGGCCCTCCGTGGTTAGACTGTGGGCTTATCAGCCAAGCCCCCAAGAGCCCCACGTATGATGCCTGGATTGCAAAACGGCTGCCCAGTTCCCCAGCAGCCTGCCAGCTCAGGCTCCCTCCGCCCAGAAAGAGAAATGTCTGCTTGGGAAATATCAGCCCCCAGGGGAAGCTGCCTTGGGGTCAGTCCTTCCTGGGCCCTTCCAGAAACAGCTCTGGTTCTGGAGAAAGCCTGGCTTCAGTGGTAGCAAACTGGGTTCCGGACTCGCAGCTAACAGGGCCTTGCTGTATGTCCCCAGGCAGCCCGTGACCTTAGAGTCATCACATATTATCCTTAGGGGCCCTTCAAATCTTCAGTGCCTGTTCATTAATTCACCATTATTTACTGCCTACCTACTATGTGCCACCACTGTTCTAGGTAGCAGGGGAGATAGCAGTAAACAAAACACAGGACAAAAAATCCCAAGTGAAAAAGCAAACCCCTGTCCTCGTGGAGCTTACGATTCTGCTCAGGGAGCCAGACGACGGACAAATAAACAATGCTGGGTAGTGACAAGTGCTTTGCAGAAAAATGCAGGACAGAAACTGCTACATAAGACAGAGAGGTCAAGGAAGTTCTCTCAAGAGGTGATGTTTGAGTAGAGACCTGAAGGACGTGAGAGAGGAAGCCATGTGGATATCTGGGGAAAGGGGGTGCCAAGTAGAGGGAACAGCCAGTGAGCGGGTCCTGAGGTGGGATGTGCTCCATGTGTGAGGAGTAGCTTTGGGGGCCAATGTGGCTGGAGCCGCGTGGTGGAGAGGGAGAGTGGGCCAGACATTGGGGTCACGTATGGAGGTGTGCATTTGCCAGTCTGTGTTTGGAAGTGTGTGTGTGTGCACATGAGAGAGACCTGGAGACTCAGAGTTTCCTTCTTCCTTTCTTTCACCAGCAACCCTCCACCCCCACCCCCAACCCCCAACACACACATTTGGGGACCATCAGGATTAAAAGGGGAACAAAACACAGATGATTAAATGATTTTAAATGTGCAAGTGAAATAACACCTCGGTGAGCACATTATGCAAATCTATGCAATTACCATCACCAGGGCCAAGGAACTCATTTCTCTGGGGGCTCCAGCTCTGATCCTGCCTCTCCTGAATGCCAGAGACTTCTCTGGGTGGGCCGAGCTCACTGCAGAGAGGGCCTGCTGGGTTTGGGGCTTGTGCGCAGAGGGGCTTTACCCTCATTCTTCCCGGATGCCACCCCCCCCCCCCCACCGCGGCCAGCCAGCACTTCTCTGAGGCAGGAATGCTTATTGCCCTATTTTGCAGAAGAGAAAAGTGAGACTTGGAGTGGGAAGGAGATTAGAACCCAGACCTCCAAATTTAGTGCTGAAGATTTTCCAATTGACCTTTGGGGAAATATGAGCTTCTTGAAGGAGCAGCAGCTTCTTTAGTTCTTTAAGGCAAAAGTTGGCAAATTTTGCTGTAAAGGTCCATGTGGTAAATATTTTAGGCTTTGTGGCCATTCTCAACCCTGACCTAGTAGCTAAAGCAGCCATAGGCAATTCGTAGATGCCTGGGCATGGTGGCATTACAACAGAACTACTTACAAAAACCCAGCAGAAGGCCAGGCGGAAGGCTGCCGCTTTCTCCAAAGTACCTGGTTTCATCAGGGCTTCTCCTGCGACTGGGTGGTCAGCCACTGAAGGATTTGGGACCCTCCCCCTGTCTTCTTTACCTGCACCTGGAGGGGGATGTTCCAGGTGAGGTGCAGGGCGGGGGAGGGCTCGGAACCCCAGGTGGGGCAGCCCCCAGCCCTAGGCATTCCAGGCACCGCATTGCTGCGTGGGGTAAAAGAACATTCATGATGCTCATGGATTCTGAGTCAGGAACTTGGACACAGTGCAGAGATGGTTTTTCCTGATCCCCGATGTCAGCTGGGACACCTGGAGGGTGACTCAGCGGCGGGGACTGGAATCACCCCAAGCACCTTCACTTGCAGGTCTGGGGAGGGAAGATGCCTATCGGCGGGACCTGGGCTGGGCGTCGGGGCACCCACACGCGCTCCTCCTTGGTCTCTTTGTGGACTGGACTGGGCTTCCTCCAAGCCTCTGGGGAAGTGCATTTTATGACCCGGCCTTGGAAGCCATGAAGTCACACGCTGACTGTTGGTCAGTGCGGTCGCAGCGCTCCCCTGGGGTCTTGGGGAGGGAGCACAGACCCCACCCCTCCACGGGAGCAGCTCCAGGCCACCTTGTAAGGAAAGTGAGCAGGGTGGGAGTTGTCCTTGTGGCCATCTTTGGGAAATACGATCTGACCCACACATAGGGCCCCAGAGGGGGTCTGGGCCCTGAATCTTGCTTTGCCGGTTCAAGGCAGCCCGGCCCAGGCCCGGCCACTGGGAGCCCAAACCCCTCAGACCCCTCCCTGCCCAGGACGGCCAAGCCTTTTCTAGTCAAATATGGGCTTAATCCTGGATCTCCTTCCAGAGCTAATCCAGGGAACATAATAGCAGTCAGAGTTGTTAAACCTTTTTCTTACAAACAATGAAGGAAACAAAAGCAAACAACCCCACCCACACAGCAGCCCTGGTGACCCAGACTTTGCAGGAGGGTTGGCCAAGCAGATGGGGAAATGTTTAGATAAAACCTGTTAGGAAATGCCTCCCCAAAGCCACCCCCACACCAGACAATGATTATTCCTTGCGGGCTGGAGGGTGGAGCTGGGGTCCTGGCCTGGGCCCACAGCACCGAGACCCTCAGAGAGCAGCCGGGCCCCTGGAGGTGCTGGAGCATGCCAGGGTCTTGTGGCTGCAAGCAGATTTCAGAGGGCAAGGAAACCCCAAAATCAGAGTTGCTGAGCTTTTGGGGGGAGACGTGAGAGCCAGACCAGCCTCTGCGCACCGCCCCCATCCCTAACCCCCAACCCCCCACTCCCATCCAGTTAGATTAACAACTGGTGCCTGATGCAGCTCATTCCGGACTTCCACCTCTTCCACCATCTGATCCCCTCTCCAGCAAGAGGAGGCAAGAGGAGGAGCCCGGGCTCACTGAGGAAAGGGGCTTGCCCGGGGTCTTACAGTAGCCCAGGGCTAAGCTGGTACTTGAACCCAGGGCCCTGCTTCCATCCACTGAGGTGGTCCAGCAGAGGCCTCTTGGGGTTCATAGTCCCTTGTAAATGGGTTTAGTTTTTCATCATCATCAGTGTTATTGTATCATCATATTTATTCTGGCCACTGGTGGCTCCCTGGATGTGCCCATGTCAGCTGGAGTTCTTGGGAGCTGTGGCAGCAGGTGGGCCCCACAGGTGTCCCACTGCAGAGCCATCCCATCCCAGCATCCTGCCAGTTAAAGCCAGGAAATTTCTTCCCAATTTAACAGATGGGCAAACTGAGGCCTAGAGAGGAAACCGGGCCACCCCCATCCACAGGAGGTGAGGGTGGGGAGCAGAAGCTGCAGCTGCACCCTGGCTGACATCCTGCCCACGGCTCCTTCCCCAGGGACAGTGGGATGCGTGGGAATGTGAAGGAGCAGCAGCTCCCTCCCTGCAGACTCCAGCTGATCAGAAGGTCCCATGACTCATCCCCATATCCCCACAGCAGCCTGAAGCGGCCCTGGTCTCAGCCTCCCCAGCGCCACACCTTCCCATCTTCCCCCGACCCCCAGTGCCCCACTGCTTTCGTTCTCTAGTGAATGCCCCAGATGGGTAGGGTGACTATATAATTTACTGTCGAAACTGGAACGCTTTAAGAGTGAAAAGGGAGCTATTAATAATTATGTGGGGACAGTAGGTGTGAATCCAGACAGTTTGAGGTGAGCGGGGATGTGTGGTCACCCTACCGACAGGGTCTTGTTCAACTCAAAGCATCAGAATTAACGACAAACGCTCAGGCTCCAATCATGTGCCAGGGCAGGAGAGTTCTGGGGCAGGTATATTTTGAGAACTCCTCAAGTAACGGGGCACCCCAAGGTGGATTCACATCTCTGTGTAGAGGTGCAGAGCACAGACTCTGAAATTAGACTGCCTGGTTCTCATCCTGGTTCTGTTTATTGGCTGTGTGAGCTCGGGCACACTACCTAACCTCTCTGACCCTCAGTTTCCTCATTCATTAAACTCACCTACCTCCACAAGACTGTTGTCAGAATAAAATGAGAAAATACAGGCAACTTATCCACAGCCATGCCTGGCACAGAATAACTGCTCAGCAAAGAGAAACTATTGTTACTATTTTCATTAGCTTTATTGTTCTTCATTAAATACGCCAGGTACTGAAGTGGGCAGGCCTCGAGGCCTCAGATACCATCGTGCCCTCGGGATGTACATAGTGCTGTGGAAACAAAGTCCAGGTCAAGCGAGTGAGGGCTGAGCATGGACGATAAACGAAGGCTGTGAGGTTCCGAGATGTAGGCGGGCCTTTCTGACTTGGGTAGCGGAATCAGGGTGATCTTCCTGGAAGTGGCAGCCTCTGGGCAGGTCCCAGGAAAGGCTGTTTGGGGGATCAAGTCCGGGAAGTCTGTTTCTAAAGAACTCATAATATCCCTTTTTCTTGCGTAAGTTCAAAAAAAAAGCAAGACCAGTGAAGTTCTGGGTTTTATCTTCACAACAACTTTGATCTTCTCTTTGAGATGCCAAATACCAAATCCATTACTTCAAAAAGTTCTTTTTGGGGGTCCCTGAGGTCATATTTCATTGGCCTATAGTTCATCCATGCTACAAGGAAGAAAAATCTCTGGAGTTTGCTCAAGCAAGAGAGGAGGATGGAAGAGGAGGCTGGGGCAGGCGGTGCAGTGGTGATGGTCGCACCTGTGGCAAGCTGGCAGCGTGGCTCAGGTGAGGCTTGGGACTGGACGGGGACCCAGAGCTGTTGCTGCCTCTGGGTCTCCAGGCCTGTCAGTCTCCCTCACTGAGGACTATTTTTATGTTTTGTGGGGAGCGGGGAGCATGACTCAAACCAGGTGCCCTCAGCCCTTGAGTTTATGCATGCCTAGTTCAGAAACTGCCTAGCATCTCTACTTCTCAAATTAAAGTCCCAGGAAAAAGAATCCCACTGGCTTGCGTGGGTCACACACCTGCCGCCTCATTCAGCAGCCTATAACCAAGGGGCAGGTGGCACAGTAAAACCAGAGAACTAATTGGGGTGGGTGGGGGTGGGTATTGCTACTGATGTGTATTATTTTGACATGTAGAAAAGGGAGAAGGCTATTCCCAGAGGAGGGCATAAGTTAGTGTTCTGATTTGCTAATGCTGCCCATTATGCACAATACCAGAAATGGATCGGCTTTTATAAAGGGGGTTTATTTGGTTACAAAGTTACAGTCTTAAGGCCATAAAGTGTCCAAGGTAAGTTATCAACTACTGGATACCTTCACTGGAGGTTGGCCAATGGCGTCCGGAAAACCTCTGTTAGCTGGGAAGGCACGAGGCTGGCAACTGCTCCAGAGTTCTGGTTTCAAAATGGCTTTATCCCAGGACATTCCTCTCTAGGCTGCAGCTTCTCTCCAAAATGTGACTCTTAGTTGCTCTTGGGGCGTTTGTCCTCTGTTAGCTTCTCTGGAGCAAGAGTCTGCTTTCAAAGGCCATCTCCAAAATACTTCTGTAAACTGCAGTTCCTCTCTCAGCTCCTATGCATTCTTCAAAGTGTCCCTCTTGGCTGTAGCAAGCTCGCTCCTTCTGTCTGAGCTTATACAGTGCTCCAATAAACTAATCAAGGCCCATGCTGAATGGGCGGGGCCACACCTCCATGGAAATTATCTAATCAGAGTTATCACCTACAGTTGGGTGGGTCACATCTCCATGAAAACACTCAAAGAATTACAATCTAATCAACACTAATACGTCTGCCCACATAAGGTTGCATCAAAGATAATGGTGTTTTGGGGGACATAATACATTCAAACCAGCACATTTAGTGTCAGTCCTAATGTGGCTGCTTGAAGGGCCATGTCCCTGCTCCTGAGCCCAGAGCCCTGTGCACTCCAGCTAGGAACAAGGAGAACGAAATCAAGAAATAACAGGCTTCACAGGAGTGGTAATGACATGTTAACTTGAAAATTGCAAGGAGAAGCGGCTGTGGAGGTGGATGCAAATTTCATGTAGATGAGATGCAAATGAACCTGCTCGCTCTTGCCTGGTGCATCTGGATGTGGCTCAGTGACAAATCCTAACAGGCACTGTGTGGCTGTGTGATTGATTATCAAGACCAGCTGGGATGACAACTGCACCCCCACCCCCCTCCTCCTGGGAGCTGTGGGAGGGGTGAGACTCCATTTCTAGGGTCTGATGGGGGACCCTGAGGCATGGACATATCTAGTCCAGGGATAGCAAATTTGGGGCACACCTGCTACTCCTAACCCTGCCGGCACCCACTGCAGACATCATTAATCAACTGTAGAATTTTTATTACCAAGCCAACCAGGTGCAGCCCATACGAATCAGTGAGTTGGCATTCATTCATTCACTGATTCTTTCACCTAACAAATTTTGTGGAGTTTCTTCCCTGTGCCAGGGACGCATTGAACAGGGCAAACTCAGTTCTTGTTCTCACGAAGCTCACAGTTTAGTATGGGATATGGGTATTAAAATATTGTAAAATGTCAATTGAGATCAGGGCTATGAGGAGAAAAACATGGTTTTCATAAAAGGGGTTTTTGACCCCTTCAGAGTGGCCAGGAAAGTTTGACCCTGTTGCTGACTTCTGAAGGATAAAGAGGGCTTAACTAGTTGAAAAGGTGGGGAAGAGCATTCCAGACCTTGAGACTAGAACAGCTTGTAGCAGACATTGTCAATGCTCCACTCAGATCCCATCTTATCACTTCCTGTTTCCTGGCTTCCCCCCTCTGGCTTCTGGGTGCTTTGTTTCTAAGGACCCACACCTGCAACTCCCTTGCAAGGCCTGCCCTCTGGCTCCTGGCTCCCGCTTGGTGCGTGGTGCAGCTTGCTTTTACAGAGCCAGAAGGGCCTGAAGGGCCTTGGCAGTGTCATCGACACTCCAGCGTTCCCCCAACACCACTGGGCAGGGGCTGGGGCTTGGTCTGAAATTGCCTCCTTGCTTGGCTTCCTTCCCTTCCATGTCCTGTTTCCCCATTCTTTACTGATTTCTCCCCATCACCTCCTCAAAGAATCACCTGCACCCGCATCCTCATCACCGGATCTGCTTCTGGGGAACTTGACCTCAGAAAGAGCTTGGTGGGCCTGAGGAATTGAACGGAAGGCCTTGTTGTTAGACCTCAGAAAATATGGAGGTTGGGGAGTAAGGTGAGGCCAAGGCAGTGGGAGGAAGGCTGACCACGAAGGGCCCTGGAGGTGACAGCAGGGGCTGGGGTTTTTCTCTGAAGAGCATGGGATGCCACTGGGCAGTGTTAAGCAGGGACTAACATTATCTTACATTTTGCAAAGGTTCCGTTACCTTCTGCTTGGAGGACAGATGATAGGGGCCCAGTGGCCTCAGGAAGACCGTGGAGGATACTGCTCGAATTGTCCAAAGGAGAGAGGATGAAGGCTGGGATGAGGGTGGGGAAGTGGAGGATTAGAGAGAGATCGTGGCGGGTAAGGGAGGCGTTTGGAGACAACTTGCAGGCCCCCAGCCTGGGTGTCTGGATGGACGGTCAGTGCCCAGAGAGGAAGGGCAGGTCAGGAGTTCCACATGAAGATGTCGCCAACCCCCTTCCCCCATTCCACAGAAGGGGAGAGTGAAGGTTCACCCAAACTTCCCTGTCATGCCCTAGGCCATGTGGGAAGAGACCCCAGGAGTCTAGCCCTCCAGCTGGAGCACTTAGTGTCCATGGGGCCCGCTGGCTGCATAGCTGCAGCCTCAGAGAGCTCTTTTCTGGATGGGAGAAGGTGGGGTTTCAGGCCGATAGGTTGGTCCTGGGCTGGAAGCCAATTTACAGCCCCCAGAGAACAGGACATCTCTGTTTCATCAAGGCAGACTGTGCCCTGAGCCGGCCAGCTGCTCCACCTGGGCTGGCATGGTGACGAGGGCACGGGGGTGACAAGAGGGAAGGGCATCTGCTGTCCTGGATTTGATACTGATCAGAACTAGGTCCAGATCTGAGGCTTCCACTTCTTAACCCCCTTCCTGGCTGGGTGACCTTGGGCAAGTCACCTTCCCTACTGGGCCTGGGTATTATCTGTAAAGTGGTGATGTTCTAGAGTATGACTTCTTTGTTCCTCAGTGTGGTAGTGAATATTGGCTGAGGAAAAGGATGGACAATAAAGTCCTCTGTAAACTGTAAAGTGCCTAGACTTCTCTTTGGGCTCAGTCCTGCCTCTGCCCCATGCTGCTGCCCAGCTGACTTTCTAGGCCTTGCTCCTTCCCAAAAGAGATGCTCCCCTGGAAAGGAAAAAGGCCTGGTATGGAGCTCAGGGATCCAGAGACCTTATTATCCTGGCCCTGCAGGCTTGACAACCTGCCTGGACACCTGGGGTAAACTGAGGTCAACCTGACTGGGTCACCCAGGGAGTCGGTATCAGGGTGGGAATGGCCCACGAAGCCCCTGACCCCCAGGGCACACTCCTCCAGCCACCCCTTGCCCACCAACCCCTTAGACTTGAGAAAGGGGCCTCATCACACTGGGACACTCACAGAAATGTTACTGGGCAGGCTTGGGGTTCCTTGAAGGCGTGTATCCTCCTGCCAGAACAGGTTGCAAAGTTTGTCAAAAAATCCTACAGAGGGACACTGTGACCTCCACCTCCCCCAGGAGCCTCCTGGGGGCGGAGGCTTTTAGATTCAGAGCTGTGTCCTCACTGGTGGGGAATTTCCTCAGAGGCAGGTTTCTCCAAAGCCAGTAAATTAGGCCCCTTTGGCTTTGGAGAGCAGCTGGGGTTCCAGAACACTAATGTGGGCATCCACCAGAGCCTTGGAAGTGAGTGAAAAGCTCTTCGGGAATCAGTGGAGGTGTTTATTGGTGGCCTCTGGCGAAATCGCTTCCTGATCTCAGGTCATGAAGTGGAGCTGGCAGGGCTGGGGCCAAAGTATACTACTAGACACCCTATTATGCTGTCTAAGGCTTCTCACTTATTCACTCATTTAATACTTACAAGGAAGCCTCTGACTGATCCTCATTTTATGAGAAACAGAGACAGAGAGAGTTACTACTTCTTGGCTAAGCTCTCACAGCTTGTAAGTGGAGCCTGGGCCAGAACCGGCCAGTCCAACTCCAGAACCCCTGTGACTATCCACTCTGCCACATGGCCTCGGGTGCTTACAAGGCACCCAGATTCAAGTGGTGCCTGGAGGACGAAACCCAGGCCAGCTAAGACTCCTGGACACACGGCAGTGGCCAGGCACAGCAGGGCTGCTGGGAGGACGGAGCTCCTTGTCACCTTGGACCCAGCCATCAGCACAGGTTTGCCTGATGATGACTCCAAAGCATCAGTCCCAGCTCTGCCGCTCACTGTGTGTCGCTGGGCAAGATGTTGAACCTCTCTGAGCCTCAGTTTCCTCCTCAACCTAAACGAGGAGAAATCAGTACCGGCTTCATAGCTTTGTTGTGAAAAAACTGATGGGTCCTATAAATTTGGTAAAGGGCTTAGCATAAAACTAGACACAAAGAGAATGCAAAATAAATGTTAGCTAAAATAATATTATTCACTGTTTTCATATGTTATGAATATTCATTTTTATATTCTATTTCTGCATCCCCTCCTCCCCCAGGGACTGCTGAGAAGACAAGTTTTGGGGGTACAGTTCTTTCTGGAGGCAGATGGATGGAAAAGGTGACCTCGGGGACTCCTCCCACACAAAGATTATTGGATCACTGCATCCTGCCTCCAGCAGTAGCTGTGGTCTCTCAGAAGTTAGTTCCATCCTTGCACCCCAGGTTCCCTGGCTCCCTGCCTGTGGTTCCCACTAGTTGGATGCTGTTACTATGGCAATGGCATTTTAAGAGCCTGTGACCTCCCTCTGAGGAGAAAGACTGAATGGAGATGGGCTGATCGAAGGCCTTGTGGGTCCTCAGGCCTGTCTGGACTGAATGTTGAGGGAATCAGAGCTGGCCTGGGGTGGGGAGTGGGGAGCTAGCTCAGCCCCCAGCACCCCATATTTCCCAACTGCAACCCCACCTTGCTGAGCCGCGTGGGGAAACACCAGAGCAGTCTGTTAAAATGCAGATTCATGGGGAACCACCAGGGCAGTCTTAAAATGCAGATTCCCAGCCACCCCCTCTCCCAGCCCCAAGATTCTGACTGCAGTTGTCTAGGGTGGGGTCCCCAGGAGGTGGCCTTCTGACCAGCTCTGTTCATGGTTCTGAGGCAGGCAGGCCACAGCCCACACTTGGAGAAATCTTGAGGCTTAGAAAATTCCTGAAGACCTTTCAGACGCTGAGGTTTGTACTACCCACCCTTTGCTGAGGTGACTCCTGAGAAACCCTGTGTGTGCACCCAGGCCTGCCTCTCCCTCCCTCCCTCCTGTGCCACAGCCTTATTTGTGGGAGGACGTGTGTCCCCTCCCTCTTCGCAGAGCAGGGAGATCTCCAGGGCTAGACATGGTAGTGCATCCTGGCTGGGGAGCCCAGCACTCTTGCAGCCTAACAAAGTTCAGGGGTAAATCTGGACAGTGCAAAAGGCAGGCGCCGCTTCCTTCCAGATGCTCCAGCCCTGGGTCCCACCATCCCCTGGCGCCTGCTGAGGACGCTGCTCCCCACCCTCACCAGGTCTCCACCGTCAGCAGAGCCCCTTTGACACTTGTGCCAGAGGCTGGGCCTAGAATCTAGGAGACCCGTGGGGAGGGAAGACAGAGAACATCCAGGATGGGGGAGACATCTCTCTCCTGGTGCAAGGGAGGACAAGATCCTGCGGGGTTCCTTGACTTTGACAATGGTGGCCCATATCTGCTGGAGGAGTGGAGAGCAGCAGAGGCTGTGGCGGCCCCGCCCTGCCCCCTCGGGGGTCCAGGCCTGGCAGGTGGTTCTCTGTGGCCCCTGGAACCCGCTTTGCCTGCGATCCAGAAGTGCTGGGGAATTAACACCTTCCGGAGCAGAGCTTGTGGGAGTTGGTGAATCAATTCCCTGTCCCTCGCCCCTTGCCCCTGGGCTGGGATAACTCTGGGGTGAGAAGCTAAATCATTCAGTGGGATGGAGCTCCAGCTGCCCCCGTGACTCACCTGATAAAGCACTCTTGACGGGCTGCCTCCTCTCTGGGCACATGTCCTCACCCCCAACCAGTCATTCTGGGATCACGGCCAAAAAAACTGACACTCAAATCCTTGTCTCAGGTCTGCTTCCACGGGAACCCTAAGATAAGAAGCCACTCACCAAGCTCCCCACCCTGAGGCTTCTGTGTGAGACTGACTGTGCCCCTCTTGCTGAAAGGGAATGTTCTGTACTTTCCCGAATGCCAGGTGGGCATTTGGCCTAAGAGGGAGACCTCAGGATGGGTCTGAATCACCTCCTCTTTTCCGCAGTGAGACCCCAGAGTTATGGAGTCAACCACACACTTTATTGCCTCCTGGTCCGGACCCACACTCACTATTATGAATGTTTGAGAATCTGGTCTTTCTGGAGTTTTCCTGGAGCTGGGAGCAGGCCCACAGGGCCCACCCTCGCAGCACAGGCCTGATGTACAATAAGGACCGCGCACAAACTGTTCAGGAGCTTTGCCTCAGTGGGCTTGGTCAGCCTCCCCTGCTCCCTCTTCAGCTGACCCCGCCCCAGGCACCCCTTGGAGCTTAGGGGTCCCAGCTAGAGGGACACACGGGGACTTGTCCGGGGTGAGTCCTCCAGAGACGTCTGGGAGTCTGTCCCATCTGAGGAGAGGCTGCCCCCAGTGGGGCGGGGGACCTGGCTGTGAGAACTGAGGCCCAGCTGCCTGGGGGGCCGCTGGCAGGAGAAGGGGGTGGTGGGGGTTCGCTCAGGGGCAGGATCAAGGGGCTCCTGGGGGCCTTGGCCTTTATCTGTCCCTACAGCCCAGCCAGCTTCCTCGGGGGGAGGGCCAGGCTGGAACTTCCTGTTCTGCCCTCTTCGGGCGGCCCGAAGAGGCCAACAGGATTTTGGTAAATGATCCATGCCCAGTGAGTCCTGTAAGGGCAGGGCCCACCTTCCTCCAGAAGCGACTTCTCCGTTTGGACCAGGGACCTTGGCAGCTGCCCCCCTTGGTTCTGGACATGCCACGTGAGCAGAGGGAGCAGCCTGCTGTGGGCAGTGAGCCACTGCCTTCTTCAGAAGGATCTGGATCTCCTCATACCGTGCCTGGGCTTCCTCCCACAGGTCCTGGCCCAGGCCCTCCTGGCTCAGCGAGGCCACCTGCAGCCCCATGGCCGTGAGCTTCTCAGCAGGGAACTCGGATGCCAGTCGCTGCAGGTAGCGGTGGAGGCGGCGCTGGTCCCCAGGGCTGGCCCCTTGGGCCTTGCCCCACCTGAGCTGGGTCATTAGGTCCTGACAGTCCATGTGGAACCAGGTCATCTGGGGGACAAGAAGAGAGCAAGGTGGGGGCTCAGGCTGGGACTCCATGAAGTCTGGGAGGTGCCTGTCTGAGCTTGATGAATAATAATTATTAGATTGAGCTACTAATAAGTGCCCAATCGATAGGGCCCTCCCTCAGTTTGGCCGTGATTTGCTCCCTTCCCCGGGGGGAGCATACCTGCCACCTGCAAACAGACCCTACTAATAGACCTATGGGCACCAGCAAAGACTCACCTCTCTCTGGGGCTCGGTTTCCCTTTTTGTAAAATGAGAGGTGGAACTACACGACCATGGAGAGCCTTTTGAGAGCTGAAAATTTTTGAATTCTGGGATTGTATTAAGCCCTTATGAGTGGTGTTGAAGGAGGAGTCTGACTAACACTTACTGAGTACCAACTGTGTGCTGGGCCCCATGCATCTTATTTGCGATCACACGGGGCTATATTAACAGCGCATTTTGCAGAGGAGGAAACAGGCCCAGAGAACTGAGGTTGCTTGCCCCAGGTCACACAGGAACTCGGGATGACCTGGGATTCAAACTCCCACCTGTCTGGCATTTGGGGGAGTGTCTTCCAAGCACCTCCTTGCACAAAAGGAGACACTGTCTGGGGTGGGGATGGGGGTCGCCTTCCCCTGTCACACAGGGAGACAGTTGCCTGAGCCAGGCCCCAAGGCCACCCCTTCATCCAGCTGGGCCTCTGCCCCCCTTCTGTGGTTCTGCCTGTCCCCACTTCACCCACAGAATATCTGCAAACTGCAAAGGAGCCAACCCATTCCCAGCAGCTCGTGAAAAACATAATCTTTCTCTCCATTAATTTAGAACCCGACAGTGAGCTGTTAGGCTGTAGGGACTGGAGAACCATTTTCTCCGAGGAAACCATCTTTTCGTGGATTAAGGGAATTTGTCTTTAGATAAATGGCTTCATATTCGCAGAAGCACACAGAGCTCATGGCCGGGAAAGGGCTCCATAAATCTCCGTTAGCGGCACAATCGTGTTATTATTATTTAGCACCAAATCTGAGGCATGTACACTCTCCTCCCGGGTCTGTCTGCCTGTGACTCGACCTTCCAGGCCGAGCTGGCCAGAGATCATTTTGCCCAACCCCTTGTTGCATGGATTGAAATTTAGGGCTAGACAGAAGGGGCCTGCCCAGGTCTGACAGTGAGATTTGACAGATGTGGGGCTGGAATGCAGGGCTGCCACCTCCCATCAAGAGGCCTCCAGGCCTGGGACACACTCCACCTTCCCACCAGGGCCTCCCCTCCCTGGTCTCACTGCTCACACTTCCTCCATTTGCTCAGTCACTCACAGCGGTCACTGAGCACCATCTGTGCCATGACCCCGCTCTGGGCACTGGGGAAAGAGCCAGAAACAAGCCAGACCCGTTCCCTGCCTCGGAGTGTCCACCTCACAGGGCGAGACAGATGAGAAACAAGCACGCGGCGAAGTGACAGCATGATTTCAGATCACAATGAGCACCACCAAGAGATAAAAACAGGGTGGGGAGAGGGAACGGGCAGCGGGCCTAGAAGGCTCTCTGTGACAAGGGGACGTGGGAGCCAGGAGCTGAAGAAAGGCAAGAAAGAGACCAGCCAGTCGAGGGGCAGAATGTTCTGGGCAGAGGGAATGGCAAGTGAAAAGGCCATGGGGCTGGAACAAGCTGGGTTTATCCAGGGAAAGCCAATGGGCCTGGAATTGGCTGAAACAAGCCAGCAGGAGTGAGATGCTTTCAAAGCTCTTGAGGCATTACTACCACTACTATCAAGGATAATGAACATAATATTGAGGTTAATAATAATAATTCCATATTTGAGGAAAGCCCTGGCCTGGCAGATTACTTACATTTAATTTAATGCTTTCACTCCTGGCAAGGATGGCACTAGAGCCTGCTGGTCTGGACTTGAATCTTGGTTCTGCCACTTCCCGGCTGTGTGGCCTGGGATGAGTTATTTGACCTCTCTGAGTTTTCTCATGTAAAAATGGGGTAATAGTAATTCCAGCCTTATATGGTTGCGTGACAATGCAATGATACATGGAACAACTAGAACAGGGCCTGGCACATAAGAACAACCACAGAAGCATTAGCTGCTACTATTATAATTCTAGCCAGGACCCAGAGTTGGGCAGAGGGTTGCTGAGGTCACAGAGCCCGTGCAGGCAGTACACCCCCTAACTCTAAGCCTCAGACTCCGCCTCTATCTCCCTCCCTGAGCTCAGTGTGGCTGGGAGGAGGGGAGATCCCTGAGGCTGCTGCCCACACCTGCTTCCCACCTTCTCCCCACGTTGACCAAGGTCTGTCCCACTGCCCTCTGGAACCTCCTGTTTTCTCTATCCCCCATGTACTGGACCGGACTGACAGCTGTGAGGTTGGGTCAGCTCCTTCCCACATTCTGTCCTTGGTGGTGTATACGAGGGGCAGCAGAGGGCACTGGGCCTGGAGCCAGTGATGTCCCAGCGGGGTCACAGCTCTCTCATGCTGTTCTCTTCTCCCCATGGGCCTCAGTTTCCCCATCAGGAAACTGAGGGGTTTGGCCAACAGACCTAGAAGGGATGGGGTCTCTTAAGTCATATCCTGCTTGACTACCAACTCTCTGGGGGACTTTGAGCAAGTTGCTTCCCCTCTTCGGCCTCAGTTTCCTCACCTGTAAAATGGGAATTCTGTGAGTGTCTTTCCCCATAAAGTTATGATGAAAATTAAATCAGGTAAGGTGTGCCAAGTGCATTTAGCAGAAGTCAGGCATGGGGCACACACTCAGTAATGTGGGCTCCCCTTATTACAGTCTAATCATTATCATGCCTGCTTGGACATGGGGAATCTGTTGCCATTGCCCCCTTTTCTTGGAGAAGGGCATAGGGCCTGTTACAGAGCATGGGCATCTCTGTGTTCAAATCCCAGCTCTTCATCTCTCCAGCTTTGTGGGCCAGATCCTTCCCCTCCTTGGTCCTCAGTTTCCTCATCTGTAAAATGGAGCTGATCAGCCTTGTTGCCTTGGGTTGCCGGAGATGATAGATGCAAAGTAATGAGAGTCCCTCTTGCCTTCTACCCCAACAATCCCCCCACCCCCACACAGTAGGGCCACCCCCTCCTTCCTCCTGGTCAAACTCTGGTGGGGTCTGAGGCCTCTGGCCCATCCTCAGCCAACTGTCCTCTCCTGCCCCAGCACCCGCCCCCCCAACTTGGTCAAGGCACAGTGAAGCAGAGGAAGGAGAACTAGAATGGGAGTCTACTGCTGGTTTGCTGTGTGACCTAGACTAAGTGCCTGCCCCTCTCTGATCCTGTTTCCCTCACTCTGGAACAGAGATCAAGGTTCTTAGCCAGGGACCCTCTGGGGTGGCCCTAGCCCCTTGAAGTTGCGTGCAGAGATCTACATGTGGGGAGAATATGGCTTTGAGGGGATTCTCAGAAGGGCCTAGGCTGCCTCCTCCAACTCCAAAGTTTAAGAAGCAGGTGCTTTCTGAGGATCCTTTGAGAGCTGACATCCAGTCACTGGGAGGTTGCTTGCTGTGGTGGGACAAGCTGGCGTCAGGTCAGCTGGACCTGCTTTAGGAAGGTGACAACTTAACTGGAAAATGTGAGGAATGTTCTCTCCCCCTTATGGGGCTGGTATGTGGGTTTCACGGAGTGAATCACACCGAACTTCATGCATATGAAGACCACTCCCAGTGCCTCCCACGGCCCTGGCTTGGGGGCTGTGCAGGTGGGCTGCAGGGCTCACCTTCTTGCAGAAGCGGTGGAGGTGGAGCAGTGACCCAAAGTCCGTGCGCTGCCTCTCGGCCGCCATGTAGAAGTGGGTCAGCTTAACCTGGAAGGCCCTCTGGGTGGTGGTGAAGGCTGCCAGCTCCGGGAATCCTGCTTCTTCCACCTGGCTGGCCTCTCCTGCTGCAGCTCCCAGCTGGGCCGCCTGCTTGGACAGCTCCAGGCCACGGCGGTACTGGGCCTGAGCGGGGAGAGGAGAGGTGGCCACTCAGCCCCCGTCTTGGCCAGGGCCTCCCCCGGAGGTCAGTAACCTCCTGCTGCCCCCTGAGTCTCGGTTTCCTCATCAATGAAATGGAGACCCTAACAGCACTCACCTCACAGGTCCCAGCACACGGTAAGATCTTGTAGCTGTGCTTCTGAAAGCCCCAGACAGTTCACTTTGCCCAGCTAGGCCTCTATCACCTCCTCCCAGAAACCCTCCCTGACCCCAAGTCTGGGTTAGGGGCCCCTACCTTGTGTCCCCACAGCCCCCCCACCCCCCACCTTTCTGTCTGTTTCTCTGTCCCTCCAGCCCTGCAGTGGGAGTTCCTAAGGGCTGAGGCAGAGGCCTAAATAATCACATAAAAAATAAAAATGACATAAAAAGTGCAGATTCCTGGCCCCTGCTCTCTGAAGCTGACTCAACAGGTCTGGGGTAGGCCCCAGAGTCTGAATTTTAACAAACCTCAGGGATTCTGAGACAGGTGGTCTTTGGACTTGCCCTCAGGGAAGTCTTCCCAGAGATAGCATCCAACCTAAACCCTGGTGGTCCCAGCTAGTCTCCTCACTGTCTCTGGAAGTTTCCTTGCACTTTCCCACCTCCACCCCTCTGCCTGAGCAGTGCCCCCACCCGCACCGCACGCCCTCTCCATCTGCTCCAGCGCTGCCCCGCAGGTTTTTGGAACGCACTGCGGCCTGAAGGAAGAACTCCTCGAACTCGGTGTGGGCTTTCTCCACTGCCTCCAAGCTTCCGTTCTTGGGGGCGAGCGCTTGCAGGCCCCGGCTTCCTTCCTGCTCCATCCAGTCGCTGACCTGGGAAGGGAAGGGAGGCTTGGGCTTGAGGGATGCTGGGGAGGCGCCTGGCTCCCCGACCTCCCTGGAGGCTGGGGGCTCCTTGTCCTCAGTCCTTCAGGGGCTGCGCCTGTGCCCACTAGCCTGCACTGAAACCCACCCAAATCTGGACAGAAGGAGAAGCGACTTGGGGAAAGGATCACATTCCCCAAGAATGTAACAGGGTCACATTCTTCAAATATCCTGAATGGGAGCCCACCTGGCCTGGCCCGGTGGCCCACACATAGCTTTCAGTGAACATCTGTCTGAATGAAGTCACAGGACAGCAAATTTCAGCTTACTCTGACCACTCAGAGCTGCCCAATCACAGAAGGGGCTGCCTCAGGGGTGATGAGCTCCCTGTCCCTGGGGGTGTGCAAACAGCTCTGGAGAGAAAGCTGCCTGCTGTAAAGGAAATGCATGCATCTGCCACGAAATCACTGCGCGAACTGGGCAAGTCACTTGTCCTTTCTGGGCCTCACTTTATTCAGTGGTAAAACAGGGGTAGATGTGAGGATTCAGTGAGGGACAGAGTGTGTAAAACAGCACTTGACTCCTTGAGCTGGTCTCCTCCTTATTCTGGGGGGTCTTAAAGACTATGCATTAGCTCAGTTTATCCCCACAAAGGCCAATGTGGCAGGCATTAATACTGCTCCCCAATTAACAGATGAGGCACCAAATAGTTAAACAACTTGTCTAGGGTCACAGGACTCGTAGGTGGTAGAGCCAGGATTGGAATGCAGGCTGTCTGGCTATAGAGCCTGTGTCAGGGACCACCTTGCCCCCTGCCCCAGGCACGAAGGGACCCTTTGGTCCTAGGCACCAGCAGTGGGGCAAAGTGGTCCCAAGGGTGGGCTCCAGGATCAGATCCCCAGGTGTATGACCGCACAGGCAGGTAACATGATTTCTCCTGACTTTTGTTTCCTTATCTGTGCAGTGAGGGAAATTCTAACACCTTCCCCATATCACTAGGAGTTGATGAGGTCAAGAAGTGACGATATACACAAAAGCCCTGACCCAAGGCCTAGTACACAGTTGGTGCTCAATAAATGCAGCTCTTAGGGTTACATCTTCACTCAGGCACTTACTGAGCACCTTGTCATGTGCTATGCCTGCCTGGCCCTTGAAGAACTCCCAGCCCTACTCCCTATTTCCTGCCGGGGTAGGATCTAGAGTAGGGTTGTTGCTTGGAGGGTGGCCAGGCAGCCCCCTCACCCTCCTGGGCCAGCCTCCCCACTCACTTGGCGGATGGCGGCCTCCAGGCAGCCCAGGCGGACTTGGAGCTCCAGCCTCCTCAGGAGGTGGTTGGATGCAGTGACCAGGACGTGCAGCTGCTCATCCACGAGGCCGTACAGGGCAGTGGCTTCAGCCAGGTGGCTTCTGGGAGGTGGAGGAGGGTGAGAGAAGGCCCAGAACCACCCCCTGCACCACTCCCCACCCCACACAGTGCATCTGCTTATAGGTCTGCCTCCTCTAACTCCTTCTAATTCCCTCCAACTCTTGGGCCCCGGCCTGGATATTTCAGCTGCCAACTGGCTGTGTGACCTTGGGCAGGTCCCTACCCGTCTCTGGGCCTCAGTCTTGGCCTCCATGAGACCAGGAGGACCAGAGAACCCAGCAGGAAATGCAATGAGCTTTCCCCTTCCCTAGGAGGGTATGCACTGACCTGGGCAGATCCCAGTCTGGGTTCAAATCCCAATTCTGCCACCTCTAATAATGGGACTTTGTGCAAATTTCTCAACCTTTCTTTGTCTCTGTTTTTTATTTGTAAAGTGGGGATAATGACAGAACCCACTTCATAGAGTGGTGGTGAAGATTAAATGATCCAGTGCCTTGGCTTTCAACCCTGACTGAACATTAGACACAGGTCCCCTCACCCCGCCTCGGAGCTTTTAAAATCTCGGTGCCCAGACACCACCCCAAGCCAACTAAGTCTGTCTGGGAGTGCGGCCTGGAGGTCAGCCCTTTCTAAAGCCCCTCAGGTGGTTCCCGGGCACAGCCAGGGTTGAGAACCAGCCCTCGGGCGCTCATAACGCCTGACAAAGTGCCCAGCAAGCAGGAAGCACAACCCCGTTTGCCATGAAGCCACCTAGCTGACAAGCCCCCTGCCCAGCCGCCATTTTACAGATGGGAAACCTGAGGGCCAGGAAGGGAACCGACCCTCACACACGGCAGAATTAGAGCCATTTTCTGCAAGCAATTTTTAAAAATGGTCAAGGCCAGCAAGACATGAGGGAAGGGGTGCTGACGGGGGATCCCAGGCGTGGGGGCATGTGGGTGAATGGAGGACTCTAGGACCTGTCCCCAAGCCCCTCGAATCCCACCCAACCCCCCAGCAGGTCTTGCTTCAGATGGAAGAAGAAAGAGGGAAGGTCTGCTCTGCCTGGGCCTCCCCGTCTGAACACCGCGCCCCGCGGCCGCCGCCCGCCGCCCTTGCAGGGAAAGCCGAGGACCCGAGGTGCGTGAACCGGGGCGGAAACGCCAGCCCCCCTGGCCGAGGGAGGCGGGAGAGGGGCGGGGGCCCCAGCGGCAGGGCCCCTCCGAGAGCGCGCGCGGCGGCGCCTGTGGGACCACAGCGCCCCCTGGTGGAGCTGCCGGCGGCCGAGGGCCGGGAGGGGCCTGAGGTGGACGGACGGGAGGGGCTCCCGGCTGGTTTGTGCCCGCCCCAGAGGGCAGCGTGAGGGGCAGGGAGACAACCGCGCACCCGCACCTCCGCGAGACCCGGCCGCCCTACCGCCCACCCCGAGTCGGGAGCACACCTCAGGGTGCCATGCTCCAGGGGCCGGGGCCGGGTTGCCTGAGTCCCAGCTCCCCGACATGGCCGCTGTGTGGCTCCCCACTATGAAATGAGATTACTAGGATCAGCTTCATGGGCGGGAATCACACAAGTTGATATTTGTAAAACCCTTATAACAATGTTGTATACTTACCAAGTGCTAATTAGGTGTTGGTTAAATAAATTCCTAAAAGCTGATGCAAACGTTGCACTTGACTCCTGAATATAAGTAACTGTCTTTGTTCTAATAGAGACAAGGTTTTTATAATTATTCACCAATTTAATTACTGACTTTCTGCTGCCCTTTAAATTTAAGAAAACCGGTACTTTCCAGGAATGAATGTTACGCATTCTGTGGCTCCAAGACCCCAGCCACACCACGAGGTTCTCCCGCCCGGCTGAGGAGCGCCCTGGGAGGTGGGCGCTGGGGGGTCAGCAACGGCCTGGCTTCCAGTCCGCTTTGCCTCGCTGATCTTTTACTCCACTGAGCCCCCACTGAGGCCAAATGAGGATGATGCTGACCTCCCAGGGCTCTTGTGGGGAATAAATGAGATGGGCCTGGTATTTGGGCCAGAGAAAGTGCTCGGTTCATAAGGGTGACCAGAAAGGAGCAGAAGTCACCCACCCCAGGTTGACGGTGGCAGGGGCTGAAGGAGGGTGTCAGAAATGGAGGAGACATGGTGTGGGGACAGATGTCCTGCAAATACCCCGATCCTGGGCATCCGTGGGGCTGCCCTGTGTGTCCCTTCGGACGGTGGCCCCAACTCCAAGCTCCCAAGCTGGGGAACGGGGTGGGGGGTGGGAGGAGAGGCCTAGGTCCGTACCTGACCTCAGGGCTGTAGTGCAGCCTGCTCGCCTCCCGCCGCAGCCTGGCCAGGGTGGCTCCGCCCTCCCGCTGGAGGCTCAGCAGGCCCGGCTCCCGCAGCACGGCCTCCATCAGCTCCTTGGACTTGCTCAGGCACGTGGCGGCCTCCTGCCAGGGTGGGGGGATGGCCTGAGGCCCCATCCCCACTCTCCCCCAACCACCCCCTCCAGGGCTCCTCACACCTAGATCAAGCCCAGCTTCCCCACTTTAGCATTCAAAGCCCCCCAGAAAGTCTGTCTTTTCTCTCTCTCAAATATCTCTAGCCCTCCCACCTTGCATCTCATCGCCATGGCAACCTTGTAGTTCCCCTCATCATCTCTTGCTGGGACATCTGCCCTAACCTCCTTGCTCATCTTCCTAGTACACTCTGCCTCCCTCTATGGGCTGTTCTCCACACTGCAGCTGGAATGATCTCGAAGTGCAAATCTGATCTCCAGCATCCCCCCTGCTTAAAACCCTCCATGGCTTTCCTGGAGGCTTAGACTCAATTCCCAGGCCAACTCCGACTTGATCCAGCCCCTGCCAACCTCTATGTTCTTCTCGCCTTCTCCTCCCCACCCCGAACCTCCCACTCTGCTCCACTCTGCCCCCCTTGCTATACCTGAACACGCCATGCATCTCAGGGGCTTGCATGTGTTTGCTCTCTGTCTGCAGCACAGGCCCCATCCCATTCCCATGGCAGGCCCCTTCTTGCCCTTCAGACCTCAACTTAAACATCACCTCTTCAGGGGTGTCTCCTTGGAATTATGACCCTCCACCCCTTATTCTCAATCTTGCTTTCATGGCAGTTGGCACAATTTGTAATTACATATTCATTTTTTTGTTTACTCTTCAAATGACTACTTCTGCCACCCTGAGCCCCATGAGGGCAAGGACTTGACTGTTCCACGCTGGGTCAAAAGGATGGGGCACACAGTGAGTGCCCAATAAATATTAGTCAAATGAATGAATGAATGAATGAAAAACAGGGATGATGACCCCTACCCTGGGTGTTTCCTTCACTAAGCCCTTAGTCCATGGAGTGTGGGTGTGGTGGACTGCCTCACCCCATGCTCCAGACTCACCTGCACCCCCCCTGGGGGGTCACCCTTCTTGAACTCCTCAGTGGAGGCCTGTAGCAGGGAGGAAGCTTGGCGGAGGTCAGCAAGGAAGGGGTCTAACTTCTGCAGGACAGAGGGCCAGAGCGGGGGTGTCAGCCTGGGCGGGTGGCGAGGATACCCTCCCTCCCCACAAGGAGGACACACGGGAGGTGTTGGGTGGTGGTTCTCAAGCTCCAGCTACTGCAGAATCACCCTGAGGGCTGGGTAAACACAGAGTTCTGGGCCCCACTCCTGAGTTTCTGATTCAGTAGGTCTGGGGTGGGGCCTGAGAGTTTGCATTTCTTAAAGGTTCCCAGGTGATGCTGATGCAGCTGGTCCGGAGACCACACTTTGTGAGCCACTGGTGCTGGGAATGGGAGAGAAAGAAGACAGGCCTAGTCCACTCCCAGGCCAGGGGGGACACCCTGTGGGTGGGGTAGAAAGGAGAGTGAGAGGGCAGGAATAGGGGGACATCCTTGTGGGGTCCCACTTCAGCCCAGCCCCACCACTTACTTACCTCCACTGTGAAGTGGGGATCACAGTAACTCCCACCCTATAGGCTTGGGGAAGGATTAAAGGGACTGTTTTGTGTCAGGCCCTTAGAACAGTGTCTGGCTCAGAGTGTCAGCCAGCCACCATCATCAGTTTTATACTCTGGGTCTATAGGTAAATGTTTCATTTCAAGGCAGGGGTTGAAGTTCAGAATTCATTGCCTCTAGAGAGGGGACCTGGGGCACTGCGGGGGCAAATAGGAATGATTTTACACTATATACCCTTTTGTACCATTTGGATTTTGAATATGATGCCTATTCAAAATGGACACAATTTACAAAAGAAAAGCAAGTAGGCAAAAAGCAAAAACAAAAAACAAAAAATAACATGTTAGATCGTCGGTGTAGCTAAGCAATGAGCAGTGGGAGTGGTTTTGCCCCCAAAGGGACATTTGGCAATGTCTGCTGACATTTTTGGTTGTCACAACTTGGGGACTGCTACTGTCATCAAGTGGGTAGAGGCCAGGGATGTGGCTAAACATGCTACAGTGCACAAGACAGCTCCTAACAGAAAAGAATTATCTGGCCCAAAATATGAACGGTGCTGAGGTTGAGCAACCCTGGTGGAGAGAGAGCTCTGGGTGGGCATTTATGGGCACTAGTTCCATTTGCTTTGAGCCTCTGAGTGGTGTTGCACAACTCACCCCCATCCTGTGTGTCCTCAAGTGTTACACTGGGCATGAAATGCCCCCTTGCAAGGTTGCGGTGAGGAGGGATAGAGATTGCGTGGGAAGGAGCCAGGCACTGGCTGTTTCCTTACTTCCTCCCTCACACAGAAGAGAGCATGTCTGCCTCTCCCACCAGACCCCGAGTTGTGTGGGGCCACAGAGCAGATACCTGTAGGGTTATTTTTAGTTAGCATCGACAGCTCTTAACATGTGCCAGACACTCTCCTAAGCTCCTTATCTACATGAACTCATAACAACCCCATAAGGAGGTACTATTATTATCCCCATTAGGCAGCTGAGAAATCAGGGCTCAGAGAAGGTAAGCAACTTGCCCAAGGTCACACAGTCGAGCTGGGACTGGAACTCAGGCAGTCTGGCTCCAGAGCCTGAGCTCTGAATCACTTCACTTTGCACTCTCATTGTAAACATTTGATGAATGACTCTGTTTTGGAACCTGGCAGAGTTGATGGGTCCACGGGGCAGGAGAGTGAAGGGAGGAAGAGAAGGGGCGAGGGTGGCGACCAGCGCCTGCAATGGTAGACACCTGGAAGAATTGCACCCACTCGCTGTGGCAGTAGGGGAAGGAGCCTTCCAGGGCTGCAGGCAGCTGGCTGGGTTCCACGTGGTGGCTGAGGGCTTTCAGTGAGGTCAGCACCTCTACCTGCAGGCAGAAGAGGACGGCCAGGGGACTCAGGGTGGGGACTGAGAGGGCCCATCCCAGATCCCCACCCAGCACCACTCCACCCCACCACATCTAAGGCCAGCCCCCCGACTTTGAGAGTTAGTTTCTTAAGAGTTGGCAACTGAGCCTTTCTGGAAGCTTTGACAAATCAGAATTCAGAACCAGATGCTGGTCGAGGATTGGCAGATGAACAGCTGTTGTGCTGCCACTCTCCTGGCCTCTGCCTCAGGCAGACATTATTAATCAATCACAGCACTCGCTCCCTCTGAGCTTGGCTCTTTCTCAGCACAGCTCTCTAGGCCATCACACAAATTGATTAAAGGTGGTTCTTGTGATGAGACCCCTTTGTAATCCTTGTACTGCTTTCTGGTGACCCAGCAGAGGTACTGTCTCCTTCTTGGAGTTGATGGGAGAGGTCACCAGATCCTAACAGTGTTCTGTAAGACCTGGAGGAGGGACTCAGGGGCTGCTTTTCCTTGGGCTTCATGCTGGAAACAGCTCCAGATACCTAAGCTTGGGACCGGGTGGCTTCCAAGGTTTTTTGGACCCATCTACTATCCTTGCCACTCAAAGTGTGGTCCACGGACCAGCAGCATCAGCCTCACCTAGGAGAAGGCTAGGAATGTAGAGTTCCGGGCCCCTTCCAGAACTGCCTAATCAGAACTGATACTTTAATGAGATCCCCAAGTGCTTTGTAGGCATATGAAAGTTTGAAAGCACATCTCTAGCTCATGATGTGCCTCTTCACACACCAGGAGGAAGAATGAGACCTTTTAAATCACTTTCCGACGCAGGGCAGAGGGCTGGGCGCTCATGCTCATTATTGTGGTATATGGCACCAATTAGAGGGAGCTGCAGGGCTCTTTCCTGCTAAGTTCCGAATCAGCTCAGCATCTGTATTAATTAGGGAGAGAAGTGCAGGAAGAGCAGGGCAGCAGTATGGGAAAGGCACTGGACTGCGAGTCCAGCTCTGCCTCTAGCTTGCTGTGTGGCCTTGGGCCTCGGTTTCCCCATCTGAAAAGAAAGGAGGGGGAGTTGACTAGATGAGGCTTGTCAAATAGGTTTCATGTCATGGACAATTCTCAGTCACATGGTCATGCCCACCAGGAGTTGATAAGGATCTATCTATGATCAGTCTGGTGATGCCTGCCATGGGGTGGGACTGGGGCTTTGTATTGATGGATTACACTTGAAATATCAAGGCCACTTAGGGCTTTTGAATTCTGCAATTCTCTATTCCCTTTGCTCCAGCTCAGCTCAGGCCCAACAATGCCATCCTCACCTGCCTGCCTTGCCTTCCCCTCACCTGGATATCAGGTAATGTCTCCAGCTGGGCAGCAGCCTCCTTCTCCCCCAGGAAGAGCACAGTATGGATGGAGGCTGGGACCAGAGCCTGCAGAGAGAACCATGTCAGGTAGCCAGGCCCTCACTGAGCTTCCCCACCCCTTCGTTCCCTCCTTCTCCTCTAAGATGCTGGGAAATGGGCCACAGGTGCAGTATGGGGTTGTCCATGGCTGGGATGTTTGTGTGATATTATGTTTAGCAGGTGACTCATTGGAAAAGAGCAGCAGTTCCAAGCTGCAGTGCAAACTTCCTAGATGCACCCCACCCTGGGCCTCAGTTTCCCCATCGATCAAGCAAGGAGGTTAGCATATGTGCAACCTCCACTTACCCTGCTGCCCATAATGGCTATTTAGGAATCCCTTCCCTCCCCTGTTTTCAGGTCACCTGAGGCTAAGCCAATCAGTGTACTGCATTCCCCTGCTCATGGGATTGGTTGAGGGATGGGCATCTGAGCCAATCAGGGCTAATGAGACACAAGAGACTTTTGCTGGGACCTCTGGGAAAAGAATTTCTCTTTCCGGCTGGGTTTAGCTCAGGGACATATTGCCACCAAGAGGGGGCCCAGCTAAGAATAACACCCACCCCTGAGAATGATGCCAGAAATGGAAAGAGAGGAAACAGGTCCTGCTGACAATATTTGAGCACCTGGATCAAGCCATACTTGAAATTAGATTTAACTCCTGGAGTGTCCAGTTACATGAACCAATGAACTCCCTTTGTCTTTAAGCCTGTTTGGGCTGGGTTATCTGTTAGCTGCAACAGAGGGTCCCTGCCAGGTTCTGACCAAGTATCTGGGGGTCCTGGTTCCAGCTCTGGGCCCCCCTGGTTCTGTCAATATCAGAGACCCCTGGTGTCTCCCAAGACTTGCTAGACTAGGGTGTCCACCTCCCACTCACCTGGGAAGCTTGCAGGGCACTGATCAGACTGGGATGTGGGGGCTGTTTCCTGGCATCAATCACAACCGCCAGCCCCTTGATTTCAGCTTCAGGCCTGTAGGTGGTAAACAGAATTGGCGTTCTTGCTAGATAGACTGGGAGCTTTCCATGGGGAAGGACATAGAAGGTGATGGAAACTCTCTGCTAGAAAGCCTTGGTGAACCACTCATCCCTTGAGACCAAGGGCCAATGCCTCCCCACCAGGAAGCCCTCCATGATTCTTCTCCAGGAATAGTCCATTACTCCCTCCGTGGTGCTCCCCCAGTACCTTGCCCAGCCCTCTCCTGCAGCCCTAATGGTCATAACTATCATCATTTTACAGTTGCGGGGTGTGGGTCCCCCAGCATTCATCCACCCTTCTGTGTGGGCAAAGCCTCCATTTTGTTCAGGAATCTAACTCCCCCCATACAGCCCTGTCCCCCAGGGGCTGGTTGCTGATTGGTTGAGGCCAACAGTAGTGGCTCAATTCCCCTGGTCAAAGAGAGGTTTACATATGGTCATGGGACATAGTTCTGGCCGATGTGATGCGATGGGAAGTTTGCTGGGGGACTTCTAGGAAAGACATCTTCTCTTTTAAAAAGTTCTTTAAAGGAGATATAAGGCAGACATGAGAGGATAGATTTCCTTATCGGCCAAGACATTTTGATTTGGAATCCCTGCTACTTGCCAAGATACTCTCACTGGTTCAGCCACAGTGCACCGAGTTTACCACGGGTCACTTTTTAGTGATTATCATAGGACTTCCCAAACTGACCCAATTGTCAGGGCTTGTTAAAATACTGTTCCCTGCACCTCCCCCGCCACCCCACTCCTATCCCCAACATCTGGTCAGTAAGTCTGGGGTGGGGCCAGGGAGCCTGGGTAGTTACCAGTAACTTTGGCCAGGCTGATGATCAGGCAGGTTTGGAAAATAACCCCTAACTGCCTCTTAGCCTTACAACCACCCATTTCCTAGAGTGAGGTGGTCTATCTCTCTGAGAATCAGTTTCTCCATTTCTAAATAGGGATAACACTACCAGCTTCATAGGAGTGTGGTGAGGACTAGATTCATTTATGGAAGAGGGATGCAGATGTTTGCTATTATCATTGGCCTAGAAGGGGAAACTGAGGCACAGAGAGGTGAAGTGGCAGTGAGAGAAGGCTCTTGGAGGTGGCACCATGTCTCTGACTTGACATTCTACTCAGCTCTCTCTGGCTCTGCCCGGTGCCGGAATAGCGGTTTGCTTTCAGACTTGTCTCTGCCACCAGCCTGGAAGCTGCTAGAGGGCATGGTGTGATGTGACATCATGCAACATGAAGTTGGGCCCATAGCGGGTACCCAGGCCCAGCCAGTGTTCCAAGCCTAAGTGGAAAAACAAGTTCAGTACACAAGAGCCTTGTATGCACTGCACTCTACAGTTCACAAAGCATTGCATGCTACCCTCACCCTGTTCCCACTTGTGGCCCCACTTGGTCCTCAGTGCCCTTCTGTGAAGCCATCCCCTTTTTTTCAGGTAAGTTTCAGAGAGGGGCAGTAACCGTCCCAAGGTCACACAGCAAGTTGTAAGGTTCCACAGTTCTGTCTACTACCCCAGCCACTTCTCAGCTCAGAAAAGGGGGTTCTGTCTCCCATTCAGCCAGAAAATCCACTCCACCTTGGACCGGAGGAAGAGAAATTTCAGGGGCCAGCAGGTGGTAGTGATAGACTCCATGGGGCAGGTGGTGTGCCTAGAAGGTTACAAAGGGTTCCTTCAGTGCCTGCACCCCTGGCCCCAGCAGCAGATATGTTGGGCTGTGGTCTATAGCTACAGCCCCTATCAAACACCATCTCCAAGACTGCCCTAGCCAGGGGCTGGGATTCAGATGAAAGGATGGTGTCTCTCCCCCAGCCAGTCCAACATTACATCTGAATGGTGGGGGTGGCAGGGGGTGGAGGGTGGAGGGCATTAGAAATCAGCCTGGGTCACCCATCATTCACTCACTCACTCACTCACTCTGCTCACTCATGCACTTTCGCATTCATTCATTCATTTTCATTCATTCCTCTATTCATTCTTTCCTTTGTTTATTCAATTAATATTTATAATTCGGATGTCAGCGCAATTATCACCTCCTCAGGGACGCCTTCTCTGATTTCCAGTTGAAATTGGCCACCCCGCTCTCTCACTCTACAACAGTGGTTCTCAAAGTGTTTTACCCAGACTGGCAGCAGCAGGATTACCCGGAAATCTGTTAGAAATGAACATTCTCAGGTGCCTCCCCAGACTTACTGAATTGGAAACTCTAGGCATGGGGCACAGTGATCTGTTTAACCAGCCCTCCATGCATGCTCAAGTTTAAGAGCTACTGATCCACAACATTCCTGTGCTTTCTTCACCACACTAACACTCCTGAAAATTGCTTGTCCCTGTTTTTGTTTCTTGCATACTGTTAGTCTCCTCCACCAGCCCGGGAATCCCTGAGGGCAGGGACTGGATCTGTCCTGCCCCCTGCCACCCTGCCCCAGGTAGGCGCTGGCTCTCTCACACACGATTAGATGGGAGGGTAGAGGTCTTGCCACTCGGTGCCTGGTCCAGGGTCAAGAGGGCTTTAGTGGGGCAGAGCAGCCAGGTGGTCCAGTCCCTTACCTGGAGATGGTGCACAGGTAGGAGAGTAGCTTGGTGACCTCCGAGGCCAAGCACCATGGTGCCTCCCAGGCCACTTCGTCGGTTGACACCAGAAGCAGGGGCCGCCCTGCCCTGTCCCGACCGCCTGGAGGAGAGAGGACACCGTGAGCAGGGGAATTTTGCAGAACCCACTACATAAGCCGGTCTTTGGGCTCCAGGCCTTTGCCGGAACTGGCCCCTTTGCCTGGAATTCTTTCTCTCCCCTTCTCCTTCTGGGAGCTCCCAACACCTATTCATCCTCCAAGACTCAGCTCAAAGCCACTTTCTCAGCGAAGTCTCCCCTGCTTCCTCCTCCGTGCATAGTCCTCTAGGCTCCTCTGTACAACTGCCTCGGGAGGCCACACTCGTGGAATGAGGTTTGGGGTCACACAGAGGTTCAAGGCCCGGCTCTGCACTCACCCGCTGGGTGTCCTTGTGTAAGTCGGTGTGTCTTGGACTTGGCCAGTCTCAGTTTCCTCATTTGTCACCACCCGGCTCTACATGTGCACAGCCCTCTACAGTGTGCAAGGCCCTTTCACCTCCCGAAGCCTGGACAGTGTGACCACCTTCACAAGCCTTAACAGGGGTCCAACTGCCTGGGGCACCCTTTCTTTTATATATATTTAAAAATCTGACAAAATTTAAAAATTAATATATACATATAACTTTATATCCTCTTGATATCATGGGTTTGATTTTTTTCCTAATATTTACAAATTACAAAAGGAAATTTAAATATGAGCTGAGTATTGAAAAATATTAGGGAATTATGTTTAATTTGGATAGATGTGCTAATGGTGTGGTAGTTATTAAAGAAAATGTCTTTATTTTTAAGAGATTCATGCCAAAGTATTTAGGGGTAAAATATTAAGATCTGAAATATATATCAAAATACTTCAGGAAGTAAATAAATGAATTATGCCAAAATGTTAAGATTTATTGAATCTGGTTAATGGGTATGGGTGTTCATTGTATTATTCTATCTACTTTTCTATATGTTTGAATTTTTTCATAATAGAAAGTTTTTTTTTTTAAAAGGTGAAATAATTGAACCATGAAAAAAATTGCCTAACTTGCAAAGTTCGAGTGTGGCCCTCCAAAATCCTCTCACAGTCCTGCGTCCCCCACATCAGAAAACACTGCACCATGTCCCTGATGAGGAAATTGAGGCCTGGAAAGGAGAAGCAACTTCCCAGTTTCCCACAAACCTGGACCCCAACCTGTCAGCCAAGCTGGAGTCATGCCTGATTTGCCCTCTACCCTGGGTCACACTAAGAGGTGAGCTTTTGTATGCTGTAAACCTGATGACTGCAGCTCCAGTGGTGCTACTCCCCTGCTCAAAAACCTTCCATGGCTCCTCATGGCCTGTAGGAGAAAGTGCAAACTTTCTGACCAACACGTAAGTCTCCCAGAGCCTGCATACTTTTCTAGCCTTGTTTCATGTACTGATTCTCCCCTTGTCACCTATGGCCCAGCTGGATGGTGTCATCTGTTATTACCTAAAGCAGCCTGAGCCCTTCCCACCTCCCACCTTGGTTCATGCTGTTTCTTCTGCCAGGTATGCCTTTCCCTCATCTTTCAAAGTGCAGCCCAGATGTCCCCTCCTCCAGGACGGCATCTTCTGTGCCTGTCTTTAGAAGAACCCCTTCCTGGGTTGCCACAGCAAGCACAGGCCTCTATTAGACCCTGCAAGACTTACAGAGTGTACTCATTGCACCCCAGCACTCGGCACAGGGCAGCACAGATAATCCATGTCTGTGACTGACTGACAAATGAATGGATGACTAGAGCAGTGTCTCTCAAACTTAGATGTGCCTGGGGATCTTGACAGAAGGCAGATTCTGACTCTGTAGGCTGGAGAGGGAGCCTGAGATTCTGCATTTCTCACAAGCTCCAAGGCTTGTGAGGGGTTCAAGCGCTCAGGACATTTCATTTTGGACACAGTTCAGGTATCTGGTTTCCCAAAAAACTCTGCCTGGAACAGGGCTCTGCACAGTGCTAGCACTGGCTGTGCACGTAGACGCTGGTTGAGTCAACTAGTGCAATGGGCAAATATCCACCCGATTTGCCTTCAGCTGGGCCAGGAAGACCCCTCTATCTCACCTGACAACTGATACCAGAAATGCCATCATTAGCACCTCAGGCCTCTGCCTTGAAGTTGTGCTGTTTGAATTGGGTTATGAGTCTCAAAACAAAGGAGAGATGGCAACTGGGAGAAGGTGGTGATGGAGAACCCAAAGCCACAGAAAACTTTTTGCACATTCCTGTAGCCTTAGATTCACTCCAAGTTTGGGAAGAAATAGTAAGCAATTCTTCTGGCAAGGAATTTAAAGCATTTTCATATTGAAATAAGTACAAATGTAGTCTTAGATAGAATACAAAATATGTAGACATTCTAAAGACAAAAAAAGATTTCAAAGATAAATCACAGAGCGATTGAGAGCTCTGGGGCCCCGCACACTCTGGGGTTTTTCAGTGAATATCTGTGGAACCCCCTCTGAAGATTTTATGCCTGTGGAAGACTGAACAATGGCCCTCCAAAGATGTCCATGTCTTAATCCCCAGATCCTGTGACTCTGTTAATTTACATGGCAAAAAAATGGCTTTGCAGATGAGATTAAGTGTATGGGCTTTGAGATGGGGAGATTATTCTGGATTATCCAGATGGGCCCAATATAATCACACAAATCCTTAGAAGCAGAGAACCTTTCCTGACTTTGTTCAATCATAGAAAGATGTGAGAATGGAAGAAAGATCAAAGAGATGCGATGTTGATGGCTTTGAAGATGGAGGAAAGAGGCTGGAGCCAAGGAGCGCAGGCAGCCATGAGAGGCCAGGAAAGACCAGGAAACGGCTCTCCCCTAGGGCCTCCAGAAGGAAAGCAGTCCTGCGATGCCTTGATTTTAGCCTAGTGAGATCTCTGTCGGACTTCTAACACACAGAGTGTAAGAGAAATAAATGTGTTTTTTTTTAAGCTACTGACTTAGTGATAATTTGTTACAGCAGCAATAGAAAACTAATACAGTGCCTAATAAATACCCTCCCACCCACCCCAACCCTGCAGCATGTGAGCACCTCTCCTGAGAATAGATATTTATGGAAAAGTCAGAGCTCAAGGGACTTGGAGAGAGGAAAGGCGAGACTGGGATGCTTGCTCCACAAGGGTTGTCCTAGAGCAGGTCTTGAACTTGGAGCACAGACTTTGGGACTGTTTGGGCTACAATTAAATTCTAGTGCAGCAGAGAGGCCCATGAGGAGCCTACTGCAATAGGTGAGAGATTGTGCTGGTTTGGACCTGGGTGGTGTGACACTATCAGACTCTGGGTATATTTTGGTAGCAGAGCTGGCAAAATATGAGAACAAATTGGGTGTGGGGTATAAGAGAAAGAGATCAATCAAGGATTGGACTGACATCTTTTACTGGGATGAGGAAAGACTAGAAGTTTGGGGATGTGTGGGAAATCAGGAGTTCATATTTGGACACGATAGGTTAGAGATGCCTGTTGACATCCAAGCAGAAACGTCAAGTAGACGCTTGAATGAATAAGCCTGGAGTTCATGGGCAGGATCCAGGCTGGAAAATAAGTGTGGGGTTTGTCAGTGTAGAGACAGCATTTAAAACAAATATTCAACAGCGAGACCGGATGAGATCACCTAGGAAGTGAGTGCAGATGGAGAGGAGAATGGGTCCAACGACTGAGCTGTGGAGCCCTCCAGGGTTTACAGGCTGAGGACATGAGGGGGAGGCAGCAAAGGAGACTGAGAAGGTGTGGCCAGAGAGGCAGCAAGAAAACGAGGTGAGTGTGAGGACTGAAAGTCAAGTGAAGAAAGGGCTTCAAGAAGGAGGTGGTGGTTATTTGTGTCAAATGCTGCTGGTGAGTCAAGGACAATGAGCACTGAGATCCATGGATCTAGCAGCATGGAGGTCATTGGTGACCTTGAAAAGACCTGTTTTTATGTGAAGGTGGGGAAGGAATTCTGATTAAAGAGAATCAAAGAGAGAATTAGAGGACAGGAGGTGCAGAGACAGGAAGCACGGATAACTCTTCTGTGGAGTTTTGATGTTAAAGGAAAAAGAACTAAAGCAGTGGCTGTGGAGGAATTTGAGGGGTCTAGAATGGGTTATTTTAAGCTGGGCAATGTTACAGCAAGTTCTTATGCTGTTGGGAATGGCCATCATTCCTCTGTTTCTCCTCTTACAAAAATGGGAACCTGAGGCTCAGAGAGGGCAAGCAACACCTCCAAGGTCACACAGGGAGCTGGTGGTAGAACTGGAGCTAGAATGAGGTCTTCTGCCTTAAGCAGTAATCTTCAATGTACAAAATCTGAACCCTTAGCACATGACAGCCCAAAGAGGATCAGGAGACCATTTGTGTGCAATTAATATGGGAACAAATAGCACAAGCTTCACAAAAAGTGACCAGGAAGAGGATACGCAATACCTTCTAGGAGCTGTAATGAATTATATCCTGTCCAGCTATAGAAGTCTATGAAATAAAATAGAATTTCAGGACATTCAGTTCTTAGGAAGCACCATCGTCCTCTCTTGCCCCTAAGCCTTTGCACATGTTGATCCCTCTCTATGGAACACTATTCCCCGACCTTTCACTTGGATAACTTCTATTCATATTACAGGACTGAGGTTTCCATTACTTCCTCCAGGAAGTCTTCTCTGACTTCTCCCTACCCCAAGCCTTGTTGGGGATTTCATCTGTGCCCCCACAACAGCCCCTTGAACTTCCCCACTTTTTTCTTACACTGGGTTGTAATAACCTCTTGAATTTTATTCCCTCACCAGAATGCAGATTCCCTGAGGGTAAAAAACACATCGGATTTGTTCCCTGCTGAATCCCAAGGGCTAAGCCCAGGGCCTGGCACACGTCAGGTGCTCAAAAAATATTTGTTGCAATGGTGAATATTAAACAGAGTGATAATGCCCTCCATGTTAGTGCCCCACCCAGACCCCCTCATCAAGCCAGTGCACCCAAACCCCAGAGGCTCTAAGTATTGGCTGTAAATGGCTCACAGATGCCCCTGTTTCTGAAGACTCACCCTTGGTCTAATGTATCACCGGCTCGCCCTCATTCCCGTATCAGAATCAGTTCACAGTTGACGACTGACAGGCAGAGGGGTACAAAGGCCAGCCCTCCGTACAAAAGGCTGACCCTGTGGTGTAATCTGTGCTCCAGAGCTCCCCGTGGGATCAGACTGAGGCTGGTCTCCACTGAGCTCATGTCCTTACTCAGCTCCATCCCCTGCCCTGTCCTGCTTCCCTCACTCGCTTCTTCTGAGAGACTTCCTTGATAAATCACTTTCCCGAGAATCCCTGTCTCAGATTCTGCTTCTAAGGAACCTGACCCAAGTCACCCACCTGAGGTGCCTCACTGAATTTTAGATGGATGGCTGGATACCTAGAGATGGCTTTCATTTGGTTAGTGAGAGGAAGAAACTGGGGCCTAAGGAGGTGTGGTTGAGAACCCTGGCCTCCAGGTCTTCCCCTGCCTCCCCATACCCACCAGCATCTCAGGAGGCTTGGGGACCACCCCGCTCCCTCCCTTCCCCTATAACCCCCAGGACCTGGCAGGCATGCTATCCTGGAGCAGAAGATCTTGTCACTCAGAGCCCCAACTCTGGGCTCAGACCCTGGGAGTGCCTCATCCAAGCTGGAACCTCCTTCTGGAGGGCCTGCAGAAGCTTCTGGGAAACCATTCTTCGCCCCCGTCAATGAGTCTGAGTCAGCGGCCCGGCCAGATGTTTTGGTCTGAGTTGATCCAGCTGCGAAAAGCAACAACAAGAAAAAGGGTGTTAAGCAGAAGACAGATTTTCCCAGGGGAAAACTCACCTTCTGACTGATAATAATAGCTTGCAGCTATTGATCTCTTACTATTTGCCAGGCATTGTGCTAAGCTCTTTACTTTTGGTATCTCTTTGAACCCTCAAAACGACTCTATGAGGTAGGTAAGATCCCTATTTTACAGACAGGGAATGTAGACTCGGAGAGGGTAAGTGCTTGACCTCACACCGTCAGTGTCAGTGCATAGGGAAGCTGGGGCGTGAACTCAGGCAGTCTTGACATAGTCAAAGTTCCAGACACAGGAGACTTCCATCCCCTTCACATGCCACTAAACCCCTTGCACGGAGCCATCTCAGATGGGTCTCTGTCCCTTAGGTCCAGAACCACCTTGTATCCTGATCACTTCTGGGAAAAGAGTTCCCTTGCCCAGGTGAGCAGGTGGGCACCTTACCTTTTCCCAAGGGCTTGGCTCGGTTGGATTTGGGAGAGTAGAGAGAGCACAGGACTTTCCAGGGCCCGTCGTGCTGGAGAGAGGCTTTCTCTGGGGGCACGAGAGGTTGTTTCTGCCCTTTCAAGAACAAGAATTTGAGCCCAGGAGTGGGGGACCCAGAGGGGGAGGTGTTTTGACCAGGGCCAGTCATCGTCTTGGGAAGTCTCCCATTTCCCCATCTGGTCCTCTCCTCTACCTTTGTTTCAAGGGCTGGAGCATCAGGTGGAGAAGCTGGGGCCAGGTGGGAAGAGGAAGCTTGCCTTGATCCAGTCCTGGGCTGGGTCATATTCTCTGGGTGTCCCCGAGGTCCCTGGGTCTCAGAGGCAGCTGGCTTTTCTGAGACACCCACCTCAGAGCCCCAGGCACAGTTCGGTGGGTTCTCAAGGACATTGAGGAAGGGTTCTTGGGGCTGGCGTTCTGAGTCGCAAGCAGGTACTTTATGGTCGACTTTGCTCTTCAAGCCCTCGATGCAGAATTCTTCCTCTGAGCTGGCTGACTTTACACAAGTCCATTTCTCCAGGGTAGATCCCCCATTGGCTCCTGAGAGAGGCAGCATCTTTTGAGAGAGAGGGATTTCCTTAGTTTTGGATACTTCCTCCAGTGCCCCGAAAGAGCACCCACTGGATGTCTCCACCTCCTTACTGGGATACCCTTTTCTGCTCCCTTGAGAGAGAGCCACATAGTCTCCCTCCAAGTCCTGGCTGCCCACAGCGTCCATCCTGAAGGCCACCTCTCCAGGCCTGGCTTGCTCCACTTTGATGAGTCCTGGATACTTGTTCCCATGTGTTCTGCCCTTCCCCTTGGTCAAACTCTGGGCAAGAAACACCTGAGTGCTTGGGGACGTGGCCTGGTGCAGCTCTTGGGGGCTGCTCAAATCAAGTGCCTCTAATTGAAGGGACCCCCAGGGTGGGGAGAGGACATTTGCTGCTTGGGGTCTGTCATCCACAAACTCTGGGCTGGTTATCTTGGTCCAAGGCACAGGGGAAATCCCATTTTCTGAAGCTACCAGGCAGCTGTGTAGGGGACATCCCTCAAGGTCTCTGTTGATGGCCTCCAGCCATTCTTGGGTGAAAAGTATAGGGTGGGATGACTCAGGAACAGGCCTCTTGTCCACTCTGCAGAGGTCCAAGGAGAGGTATTTGATCATGATGCAGACAGACTGCTCTTCCCGGGGCTCAGCTTGGAGATAGAAGTCACCTTGGCGCAATAAGAGGGGATTGAGAGGGGCCAGGTGGACCACAACCGCATCCCGCAGACAGAGTGGCCAGCCCTCGTGCAGGAAGAGGCTGTGTGAGTAGGGGGCCTGCAGAGAGAAGGGGCTGGTATCAGAAAATCTGACTGTGGAAGACCCTATGTGTGGATCTGCTTTCTCCCCTCACTTGATTGGAACCTCGAACAGGGCAATGCCTAGGATGCTGGCCTTGCACTTGCATGACCCTGAAAGTGAGGGCCTCCTTTTGCATCCTAAATGCCTCTCTTGCTTCACCCTACCCCTGGCTATGACCTTGAAAGTACTTGAAATACTTGCCCCAGGGAGAAAAGCTCTAAGTGCCAGGCATTAGTTAGCAAGCACCTTTCCCATGAGGATCTTCACTCATGTGCCTTCCTTCTCGGGATCTATTCAAAATTTCTTTCAATCCAGCTTAACCTGTACCCTTTCACTTTAGAACTACAAAGACATGGGTTCAAAGTTTTGAATTGCTTTTTGTGCTAATTACTTAACTGTCTTCAGCCTCAATTTCTCCATCTGTAAATAGGAGTAATAATACCTTTGGCATTATTGGGTTGGTATGACAATTTGTAAATGAGATAATGTATATGTAAAATACCCAACATAATTCCTGGCATATAATAGGTAGATGCTCAATAAATATTAATTCCTTCTCCCTCTTGAATAATTGTGGGTATTAATTTTTTTTTTTAATTTGTTTACTGCTTTTATACCATTCTCTAATTTTTAAGTAGAGAGGTTGGAATAACACTACATGAGAAATCAAGAAATCTAGCCCTGCCATTATCTTGCTGGGTAACCTTGAAAAAGTCATTCCACCATTCTGAGCCTGAATATTTATTATTTGCTTGTTCATGATTTATTTATTTATTTATTTATTTATTTATTTATTTATTTACTTATCTATTTATTTCCCATTAACAGGTAACAAAAGGGAAGGTGAGGCAGTATCTATTTTTTTAAACAGAAGGTGCCAGCAATTCTCTGTGTAGGTGGACAGAGCAAGTCATACATGATGCCTCTTAGTTGAGCCTCTCCCCACCAGGCTGTGCCTCACCAATGTTCAACAGCGCCACCATGTGGCAACAACAGAAACAGCTCTGGTCAATTGACTATCTTGGGCCTCTCTCTACCTGGCTTTGGGAAAAGGGTCCAAGTCCTGGACAATATCATATAATTTGCATTGGGGGGGGGGTCTCAAGAGTGACACAACTTCCTGCTAATTAGGCAGGTGTTTCCTGGAATTATTAATTGGAGAGATTATAAAGGTCTGACCGTATTTGTACCTGAGATGATAAACTAGTTCTTATCAGTTACACTGTAGACTTGACTACCCCAGAGAACCTTCATGTCTATAAAATCTCATGAGTCTATGAGTTATTCCACCCCTTTCATTTAGCCCTCCCTAGTTTACAACATGCTTTCCCTCACCTGCCCAATGAATGAGACATAACAGCCCAGCAGCATTTTGCAAACAGCAAAGCACCATAGAGATGTCGATTTTGATTGGCTTATTTGACACTCACAGCAGCTCAGTGGTGCAGGAAGTTCAGGCTTTATAATTCTCACTCTACAGGTGAGGAAACTGAGGCTGGCAGAGGTGAAATAATTGGCTCATCGTCACACAGCTGATGCAGGACTTGTGCCTACACCTTTACATTTGCAGGATAGTGTCTGTCCTCAAACCCCACTAGCCTTCATTCGAGAGGGGCTTCCTCTGGGCACTGGTGGTTCGAAAGGCAGACTTTGAGGCTGGCATAATGTGATTCCAGAGGGAGAAATGAGGAAGCGGGGGAGTCATAGCCAACGGCTATCGAGCAACTACTGCATTCCAGGCTGTGAGTCACACTGTATATATTATTTCTGGGAGTTAGGTACCATGTTATTAACTTTCCCATTTTACATATTGGGAAACTGAAGCTCGGAGGGGTGACATTGCTTCCCCAAGTTCACAGCGATGGAGCTTGGATTTGAACCTGGGCTCCTGACTTCAGATGCCACACTGCTAACCCTCGTGCCACTCCTTCCTACTTGGAGGCAACTCTTATAATTACTACAAGAGAAATAAAGAAGTGGAAGGGTTGTGAACGCTGTCAGTGGAAGAAATGAGAAAGGGGATGGTACAGATGTGGTTTTAATGACCAAATAAAGGAAGTGGGTGGTTGGGTAGCTTGTCAAGGAGAAGAAATAAGGATGGAAATGTGGAAATTGGCTGCAAATATTCCCTCTCCTACAATAACAATGACTGTATATTGAGCTATTTCTATGTGCCAGGCGCTGCGCTAAACATGCTAAATGAATGTTCTCTCTTTCCTTCCAGTTCCAACCATCTCCAGTTCTGGTTCCTAAGCCTGAACTTTCAGCCATCTTGGGCAATTTCTTTTTGCCACTGGAGTGACACACACAGTCCCCACCCTTACTTTTGCTCCCAATGTGCCATGCCCCTCACAGGCAGTAAGCAATTCAGGAAAGGCTGGTGGGGCCTAAGAACCTCTTTGGCCATGATTCTGGAGGCTGGAGTGGTGGGGGGGTGGGGGGTGGGCGTTAAACAACAGCAGAGCAGGGAACAGCCGGCAAACCAGTGAAGGGTGTTGGTGGGTTCCTGCAGTGGGCATCTGAGGTTTTGGTCTCCTGAGTCCTCTTCCTGCCCTTTTCTTAAAACAATCTCCACCCTCTCACCATAGAGGTGGGCACATGACCTAAGCCTGGCCAATCCTGGTACCCCATCCCTCAGGCCATGGTGATTGGTCCAGGGATGGGCCAATCAGAGGCCTCCCTTGAGATTTTTCTCTCTGCAGCTGATGAGAAGGAGTTCATTTTCTTCTCCAGGGACAGGAGATAATCCCAGAGTTGCCCAGGTCTCCAGCCTTGAGGGAAAACCGAGCCTGAGAGGATGATGCTAGCAAGCAGGGAGAAGTAGAGACAAGAGACAGAAAGAGTCCTCGAAGGGTTGGATCCCTGGATCAATTTTTGCCTGAGGCTTGATCCACCCTGGCCTGGTCTGATTAAGGATTCTGTCATTTGCAGCCAATGAGTCCTGCCTACAACACTTTTCCTTTTGCTTTGTCTCAGAAAGAGGTGTCCCCAAGATCTGAGTTTGAAGGGGACTCCGGGGAGGACAGCAAGAATCCTGATGCTTAGGGGCTCTGGGGAGGCCCTGGAATGTTTTCTGCTATCTCCATTGAAGCTGCCCTACTTTAGCCCAGGCAGCCTGGCAAAGCCCTCCATCTCAGCCCCAGGGACCTTCTGCCCTGCTAGTCAAAGAGCAAATGTGGTTGACTCCTGGCTGTCAGAGAGTAAAGGGCCAGGAGACTCTCCTGCTCCATTCAGGGGGCAAAGTCTCCCTTTGAGCAAACAGTGCTTCTTGGACCCACATCCGCAATCCTTCCTTTGAGACAAGACAGCCCACTTCCTTCTCTGCTCACCTCTGGACCCCTGGCCCTGCATCCTTCCCCAACTTACACAGGCTGCTTCTCGCACTTGCTCACACAGGCGCTTGGCAGGGATCAGGAAATCCAGGAGGAAGCTCAGCCCATCCCCCTGGAAGTTGGCATCCAGGAGACGGAATACCTGACCCAGGACGGTGGGTGCCGTGGCCTCAAATGGGGGATACAGGCCTGCCAGGGCATGCTGGATGGCTGAGTCCAGGGATGGGGTATCCTGTGGGGATAGGAGGGGAGGGTGAAAAGTAATAGTAGCAATAATAATAAGAGTAGAGTCCACTTCCCATGGTGTTCCATGGTGCTAAGACGCGATTGTTGTTTTAAGCCTTAGGGTTCGGGGATGTTTGTTACACAGCAATAACTAAATGAGACAAGCCCAGTGCTCTAGACTCATATATCCAATTGCCTCCTGGGTGGCTCCCCCTAGATGTTTCTCAGGCACACAGAGCATCAACATATCAAACCCAACTCAGCACCTTCCCAAGCCTGCTCCTCCCGCCTTGTTCCTTCCTCCCTGATGCCCCCCACCATCCAGCCAAACTCCTAGGCCAGAATCTGTTCATCATCCAGTCCTGTCCTCCTGCCTCCTCCACCCAACAGATAACGGTCAGCCATACCTCATACAGTCTACTCACCTCCAACAGCTCACTATCTTCTTCCTCCTCTCTGTTCCCTAGCCCCCGCCCTGACTCTTGCCTCCATCATCTCATCCACTGAATCACCTACTCATTGGTTTCCACCCTCTAGTCTTCCTCACTTCAAGTCACTCTCCTCCAGGACCTCAGAGTGACCTTTCTCAAATGCAAACCTGACCTCAGCAGCCTCCTGTTCAAAACCCCTCGAAGGCTCCCCACTGCCTCTAGGAGAGCATCTGACCTCTGGGTGCTCAGATCCCTGTGACCTGGTCACAGCGCACCCCTCCGGCCTCACCTCCAGGCACTGCCTGCCTCCCAGGGTTCAGCCACATGACATTTGCATTCTTCTGCTCTCCTCTGGGCCTTTGCACATGCTGTTCCTTCTTCCTGGAATGCCTTGCACGTCCACCCCCTGCTCATTCTCCAAACTCAGGTCAGCCCTCACCTCTTTTGGGAGATTTTCTCTGCTCTCCCGTCCCCTACCCCAGCTGGGCCAGGAGGCCCTCCCAGAGCTCCTACAGGGCCCCCTGTCATAAAGATTCCCACAGCAATTGCTACCTCCCTCCGTGGACTCTGGGCTTCCTGTGGGCAGGTGGGTAGGTAGAACAATGCCCCCCAAAGACACCCATGTCCTAATCCCCAGAATTTACGAATATGGTACCTCACATGGCACAGAGGACTTAAGGCTGCAGATGGAATTAAGGTTGCTAATCAGCTGACCTTAAAACAGGCAGATTATTCAGATGGGCCTAATCTAATCACAAGCATTCTTAAATGCAGAAGAGAGAGGCAGAAGAGGAAAAGTCAGAGGGAAGCAGGGCTATGGGACAGGATCAGAGAGATGCAGAGTCACTGGCTTTGAAGATGGGGAAAGTGACTGTGGGACAAGGAACGCAGCAGCCTCTTGAGGCTGGAAAAGGTAAGGAAACGGATTTTCCTCTAGAGCCTCCAGACTTTAGACCAGTGAGACCCATGTCAGATTTCTGACCATTTAGTTTGCTTTAAGCCACCAAGTTTGTGTTAATTAAGTTTGTTTTCATTACAGCAGCACAGGCACTGGCTCCTCTTCCTCTCTGATCCTCAGTTTCTGGCACAAGCCTGGGACCAAATAGGTTCTTGGTAAATTTTGTGGATGGATGAACAAAATGTCTTTCTCTGAATCTCAATTTTTCCACCTGTGAAACAGGGAAGTTAAGCCCTGTTTAACTTCCAAAGGTTTCCAATCAGATATTGAAAGTCCATGAGTTGTGATTTTCAGATCTTAAAAAGCCCAATGAAAGGCATTCTCTGCGATGTGACAAGGCCACCCTGGCAGAATGAAATGTCCCTGTTCTGTGCACAGGGCTGGCATTCTTCCAGCCCCAGGCCTGTGGCTGGTTGCCCCAGGCTGGTTGCAAGCTCTGGGTCCATCTATTCTTGAGCATGCAAAGGGAGATGAGGATAAATGAAGACTCAACACACAGGAAATTACTTAGGAGGGGAAATTGCTTTCTATAAATGAGGCCACTGGAGACAGGGAAGTAAAAACAGGAACTTGGAGGAGGAGGAAGATGGCATTTCTCGATCCCAGCAAGATTTCCAAACCAGGAGGCTGTAAAACAGGGGACCCAGGCTCACCTCCTCCCAACCTGTGGCCCCAAATGCCAGGGCATTTAGATAAATGACAGTGTCATCCCTGTGTCCCCAGAACCAGACAGTGCTATTTGTGGAATGAACGAATGAATGAATGTCTACAGTTTCCACTTTGAAGGAAAAAGGGAACTGGCACTGACATGGCAGTGAGGTCAGAGAGAGTGATGTACAGGCAGGTACTTGAAGTGCACATGCCCAGCAGGGGCTTTCACACTGTGGGGTGGGGGGTGGGGCAGCTCTTTAATATGGTGAAACAGGGACAGGCTCGCCAGGCCCCTTGCTGATTTCTTCCGACGCTCCCTCCAAGCAAGACCACCCCCCACCTTGCAATCCTGGGGACAGCAGAGGGAACAGGGAGGGAGGTGGAGGACTGCATCTGGCATTCATGAGCGAGTGTGTGCGTACGCACACACACACACACACACACACACACACACACACACGGAGACAATTAGGCTGGGCAGCCCTCCCCTGTCAGATGCCCACCAGCCCATCTAGCCTCTCTTGGGGCCGTGGGGCACGGGGGTCCTCCTTCCTTGTGGGGCCTGCAGTAATCCCTTCCCCACTCTGGGCTTTTTCCTGGCATGCAGACTGAGTTGGGCTATGTTTGTTTTGGTTTTGGGAATTTAATCATGCACTATCACTAGCATCTCCCGGTACCATTTGTACCATTAGCACTTACTGTTTTTCTTCAAATTCAAATTCCTCACTTATTAAAAACTTCCGTAGTTGTATTTTAAATGGAGACTCTATACCACCATACTAATTAAGAGAATGGAGCCAGACTGAGTGCGTTCAAATCCTGGCTCTGCCACTTACTGGTTGTGCGGCCTGGCAAGTCACTTAATTCTCTATGCCTCAGTCTCCTTATTGGCAAAACCAAAGATTGTAATCATCTCTACCTTAAAGAGTTACGTGAGATTGAACGGGGTAGTGTATGTAAATTCTCTGCACAGGCTTAGCATTCAGTGGGTGCTCATTAAGCAACAGCCATCACCACTATTTTTGTGGCTGTTATTGTAGTTATGATTATGTCATCATAAATGGAAAAATCAGTATCAATTGACATAAATGGATTTTAACTCCAAAAATAAAGCATGTATTGGTGATTTTACATTAGTTCATTTATATAAATATGTTAATATTTTTATATATATTATCATTATAAACATATTATAAGTATATATTTATATAAATAACATAATATAGACATCTATAATAAGTTACACATTCACTTATAAATTTATATTTATTATCTAATCCAATTTATATATACTTTATTATTCTGTTTCTTCAAAAATAACTATTTTTTAAAAGAAGAAAGTAAACACAATGAAAACAAAATGCTGCCATTAAATTCTAGTGACATCTGGTTACCTTCTGAAGGCCAGAGTCTGAGACTTTCTCTTTTTTCCAAAACGAGATTTCTGAGCATTGGAAAGACTTTAAAGACATCCTCTCACCAAGCAGAGGCTTTCTCCTTGACTTGTTAGAAGATCAGAGAGGAATTCAGAAGGGACAGACCTCACCACAAGCCTTGAAGGGATTTATTTCCTGACTGTGACGTATTTGAATTGCCTTGTGTCCTACCCGTGATCCTCATCCCAACCTTTGCAGAGCAATAAGCTGAGCTCTCTCTCTCCCTTAGTGTGCGTCAGTTTCCCCATCTGTAGATGGGAACTCCAGTTCCTCTCCTGCCTCACTCAGAGGGTTGTGGAGAGACAAGGAGATAACAGGGAGTCTTGGGAAAACTAGAAGGTGCAGCTGCTCCATTATTGTTATTAATTATTATTTATTTTTACTCATGTTATCAGACAAAGCTCAAGTCCCATCCACTGCAGAAATACGTCTTCTTTCTCCTGGTCCTCCCTGATGTCTTCTCTGACCTTAATCTCTTGCCTACCAAGATTTGGGGGGCAGGTTCAGCCCCCAGTCCCTTCCCAAATCCATTACCATCACCCCAGTAATAATAGCAGCATTCACGCACCTACTGTGAGTCAGCCCTCTTCCGTTCATATTCTCTTGCTTAATCCACACAACTGTCCTAGAGTCTAAGTAGGAACACCCCCATTTTGCAGGCAAAGAAACAGGCTGATCTTGCATAAGATCACAGAGAGGAGGAGAAAGACAGCAAGATCCCACCCAGGGCTGGGTCAGCCAAGCTGGCCCTCCTGCCTATCCCCTGCCCCCTCGTCTGCCTCCTTGGGGCCACCAGCAGCTGGGGTGCCTCTGGGGTGACCGTCCCAGCTGTCTGTCCTTTGCTGTTTCATGTGAGGCTTAAAGAAGCTGTTTGCCTCTGGCAGACTGAGGCTCACCGATTGGGAAGCCTGCAGCTTTCACAAATTGGCTCAGTTCTCCACACATTGTAACCCTTTACGGTAGAATATTCCCATTTAAAAGGACACTGAGCTCTTGGCCAAAGCCATACCTGCCACAGGCCTGAACCCTGGGGGCTCCTGAGATGTTCAAGTATTTTAGGGAGACACACGGTGAAGGGGGCCCGAGAGGCTGCAGGAAGGACCCCTGGCCAATCTCCCCTCAAAATCAGCCCGGCAGCCCCAAGCCACCATCCAGACACAGGCCCCTCAACATGATTTCTGTGAAACCTAATAGATGTGTTTCCCAGTCCTCCCCAGCGAGCACAGCCCGGCTGGGCCCTGAACTGTTCCTTTGCAGGAGCCAAGACAAGAGGGTGGGTGTGAAACTGAAAAGAAAAAACATGAGGCAAGCAGGAGCCAGCCTGCCACCCTCTAGCCCATCCTCTGCCACCCTCTAGCCCGTCCTCTGCCACCCGGGGACAGCAGGACTCGGCTCCATTGCCGGCCCCTAGGCGATGCTCGCTGCCAGGTTCTCTGGACTGACCAGGGAACCTTGCATGGTTCTGAGAGGCAGGCAGAGTATCTGTTCACAGCCATGACGTCTAGGGAGGAGAGGAGAGAGGGGCAGTTTATGCATTTCTATTTCAATGTCTTTGCCATGAGCCTCTATTGCTATTGTAATTTTAGGTGTTACTTATGTACAGTAAGATAACAAATACAAAAAAGTGTACAGGTTGATGAATTTTTACCCATGCACACACCCCTGTAACCACCACACAGATCAATATACCTAATATTTCCACCACCCCAGAAATGGGCCCCCTCCCTATCAACCTCTCCACCTCCTGTGTAAAAATGCATCTGAGCCTAAACAAAATCCAAGAGGACATTAAGTAAAGTGTTAACTGCAGTTCCCCCGAGGGCTGTGGAGGGCAGCAGGGTGATTAGGCACCGTTTTAATTTTCTTCATCATTTGCTGGATTTTCCATATGTTCTATAACCGGCGTGTGTAGTTTTTATAATCAAAGGAACAAAAATAAAAGTGAGATTGTGTGTTTTTTTAAGGCTGGTTCCTTTTTTAGATGGTCTCACCAGATGTTGGTTGGGCCTTCCGAGATGTGGGCAGAAATTCCTTAAAGTCCCAGTTCCTCCATTTACCCCAAAGGGCAATGATTTAGGAACACTGCACTGGCCGCCTCGGAGCTTGCGAAGGGAGAAGACTGAGAAAAGCTGAGGTGGGCAGTGTCCTAGGCATGCTCCCCTACGTTGCTGAAATGTTTAGGACTCATGGGGGGTGTGTGACCTTGGGCCTCAGTTTCCCCTTCTGTAAAATGGGGGCATCAGGCCAGGGCATTCTAGAATGCAATGTAGAATCAGGTTCAGGAAGGTCTGGAGCTGGGATGCAATTTCTGAATGGGATCAGTTAATCATTGGTTGGAGAGAGAGTTGAAAAAGATCTTTTGTTTTGTCCATCTCCCTACCTCAGCCCTAGGGAGAGTCTAAACTGGCAGCCACAGGTGAAAATACCCACAGGGGCCTGACAGGTGACCCAGAAGTGGGCCAAGTGTGAGAAAACGACCCCTCCCAGCTCTTTGGTGAGTGGCCCCTGACAGTCAGCCACAGCATCAGGAAAGCAATAGGGAGTGGTGGGGCCTGGGGTGCATGTCCCATCTCATCAGCTCAGCCCGGCATCACCTAATCTGATGTTTTAGTGAAATCTCCCAGTTTTGTAACCAAATACGAATTGTTTTGCCAGACCAAATATGAATGTAAGCCAGATTCAGCCCAGTGCATGCCAGACTGTGACCTCCAGGCTCAATCGCCTGGGACTTTCCTCTTGAACGTCTCAGAGCTGGAGATTCTGAGACCAGTGTTCTGTTGCTCTGGCCACTAGGAAGTTCTTGCTCACATCCATCTCAAACTTCTGCTTTAAGTCCTTTTAATGTTTGTGTGGGTGGAGGTGTGATCGAGAATTGGCTCTTTCCATAAACCTTTCAGAAAATGGAAAAACAACCCAGATGCCATGAACAGAGAAGCGAGTGGGTGTCAGAAGGCCCATGTTCAAGCCCAGCTCTGTCATGTGTTGGAGTTGTGACCTGGAGCAAGCTGCTCATTTGGTCTATTCAAGTGAGAATTTTGAGGTCCACCTGTGTGTTCCTTCTTCCTCCTCTCCCATTTATCCTTGCCCAACTCCCATCAAAACCACATGGTGATAACAATTATATCAAGAGCTGCTTTTTTCTGAGCACACCTTCTTTGTCAGACTCCATGCTAAACACTTTCCATGCAATATTTTCTTTTGTCTTCCCAACAGTTCTATGGCCTGGGTATTTTTATTTCCCATTTTACAGGTTAAGAAGCTGAGCATAAGTCTCCACCACTAGTAAATAGTAGAAGTGGGATCTGAGCCTGCACACATAACACCATCTCTCCTGCCTCCACCCAGGCTCCCTGCTACCAGGCCAGGATCCCCTTTGGCCAAGTCAGCGGCCTTTCTAACAAATGGATCTCAGCGGTGACCCTGTGCTGCTCAACTATCTCTGGTGGCTCCCCATCGCCTGAATAACTTGGCTTGGCATTTGCAGCCCAGCAATCCACTCCCAGCTGATCTTTCCTACTTCTTCTAACACACTTTGTCCCTAGCCCAGTGTTTCTCAATCATCCAGATACCACATTCAGGAGGTGGTTGTGTTTGTGTGTGTGTGTCATGTTCACAAGTCCTAATTTCTTATTTACTTGATACTTACTATTTACTTAACATTTGTCTTTTTGTTAATTTTTACTTAAATTTATTTTTATTTATTATCATGGGTTTATGCCATTTAAATCACTTCCTGATACTCATTAAGAAGAAAAGTTGAAAAATAAAAGATGTTCATCTAAGTACCATCTAAAGTTTCCCCAATTAGCACGGGGGTGGGAGCCCGCTTTGGGAAGTGCCTCCTGAAGACACATTTCAGTACCTCGGCTCTCAGAGAATGGGTCTACCTTCCCCAGGGACCCAAGCCCCCAGGGTAGGGACCAAGACTTACTTGTCTCTGTCACCAGGTCCTCACCCAGGGCTGGCCCCTGTAGGAGATACCTTGGCAATGCTGGATGGATTGAATTGGACTCAACCAGTTTTTCTCAAAGCATGGGATGGGATCACAGATGGCCCACAAGATGATTTTCAGAGGACATGGACTCAACATGAAATCACAGTAAGAAAAGTTACTCTAATTCTCTTACAGTCTTGATTACACCAAGGAGAAAGCCTTACTTTGGGGTTGATATATCACGAACAGCTCTCAGACATTCATTATTCTTTTTAATAAAGAATAAAACAGTCCTGGGGCTTGGAATCATCCACAGGTCACTTCATTCAGCTGGAATGTACTAACATGGTTTGGATTTCATTATATATATATAATATTCATTTACTTCCTATTTATGACAATGCATACTGATTTTTCATGATCCTGATGCAAAATTTCCTATTTAAATAAATTTTTAAGTTTATAAAAAATTAAGCAAATAATAAGTAGTAAATTTCATTATTTCCTTATAAAACTTTATCTAGTATACATGCAAAAGTTGTTACGATGATACTGAAATTTGGGAAATGTGACACAAGATAAATCTTAAGCCTTTTGTCATCAGATTCTCTGACACTGGGCTGCCCCAGAACACTAGATAGTTATTAATCAAATTACCCCCCAAATAGATGTAAAATTACAATGGTGGTGGGTGCCATGAAGGAGAGGTGTGTGGCATGCTAGACTAACAGTTGGGGAAATCAGGGAAGCCTTTCCTGGGAAGGTGACGTTGGACGGCTTTGCAGGAGGAATAGGAATTCATCAAGCGAAGATGTTCTACCCAGCAGGAGCAGCATGTGCAAAGGCCCTGTAGCAGGAGGGAGTATAAAACGTATGAGGCTCTGAACCAAGGCCAGAATAGCTGGAGCACAGAGGTGCATCCGGAGAGATGGGCAGGTGATCACCTTTACTATTTAAACAAAGAGGTGGGAGGAAAGAGTTGCTCAGCCTTTGAGATGTGGCAGCCTAGTGCCTGACCCTTAACCTTAGAGCTGCCCAGTGGGTCTGGGGCTCAGCAAGAGGTTTCTGGATTCTAAATGTCATAATTGGATTGAGTCCAAAACCAGGCAAGACTTGGAGTGGCCGTGATGGCTGATGGCAGACTCAGGAGTCAGGCTGTCCTAACTCCCACTTCCTGGTGGGGATGACCTTGGGATAGCCAGTTAAGCTCCCTTGGGTGGAGATACACCAGCGGGCCTGCTCTAAGAGTTGGTGTGAGTTACATAAACAACCACATGTAAATCATTGAGCTTAGGGCCTTGTCTGTGGTGAAAGGGTGATGAACCAAATCAATAATTTGATTATTATTTTCAAACAGCTCCAAGAGCAACATGTGTTTATACTTTCTCTGTTGGTGTTTGGATTTAAGTGTCTGGTGTTGCAATATGTCTTTGGAGTGTATGCAGGTGTATGCCCATATTTAGCAGGTGGACAAGGCCTGTTGTATATGTTCAGCTGTGTGTCAGTAGGAGCATATATTGGTGTGCTGTGTGTGTATTAACACATCCTCTATTTAGAATTCTTCTGTGGGTGGATGTGCCTGTGAGTGAAAACCCACAAAAATTCAACACGGTTGATCACAGTCAAGGGGTTAAAGCCCTGGCCTGTCTTCACAGCCCATTTCCAAACCTCCACCACTTCTGTGGACCCGCCTGGGGCTCCTGGGCCTGCTTGGAACTGGGCAGGGGTTCCCGGAGCACAGACTTTTCTTTCATTCCCTATTCCCAGATACTGCCATGCACACACACACACACACACACACACACACACACACATGCACATACACCCCTCTCCCAGGGCAACCCAACCTTCTCAAGCGGCCAGCCCAGGAGCTGGGGTAGGGGAGTGTTGGCCTTCCTTTGCCCTACCCTTTACCTACCACCCCATCCTCTTCCCAGGCCAGGACAATGGATGTATCTGACCTTCCAGCTCCAAGTTTTGTGAGCAACTCCGTTCTCTCCACGGCACACCCTAATCTCCTTGCCCTGCACTGTCTGGCCGGGTTGGGAGGAGACTTTAACCCCATTCCCATCCAAACTCCCTGGAGGGATAACGTGCATATCCGACTCTCCAGCCCCATCCAAAATGGCAAAATCCCCCTGGATTTTGTACAAGGTCCAAGAGCTAACATTCAGTTTGTGCCATAGACTGGGGCAATATCAAAGTTTAGAAGTCATCCATCTCACTAAGGCCCAGAGAGGAGGCGGGACATGGTTTGGGTAGTGCAGTGCCAGAGATGTCACCATCCTGCATCCCCTCTCCAGCGGCCCCTCCTCCACCTCACCCCTGCGGAGCAGTGGGGCCGTTAAGCACACACACCCCCACCCCCGGCCAGGTCCTGGAGTTAGTCTCAGAGGAAAAGCTCAGGGTCCACCCTGGACACCCCCTCACACCTCCCCTGGCTGTGCTTGTAGGGGTTCGGGGAGGCGCCCAAAGGGGCAGAGCGAGGTGGTCCAGGCCTGGGCAGGTGTTACCATGGTGACAGGCTACAGGAGGTGGCGGCTGCTCCTCTCCTGGGCTCCCGGGTCTGTGTGTCCGCGGGTCCGTCTGTCCCGTGCAGCCCTCCCGGCTCCTCCTAGGACCGGAGCGAGCAGAGTGGGCTGGCCCAGAGCGCCGACCCGGGCCTCATCTCCGAGGGGAGGCCGGAGAGACAGAGAGAGACAGAGAGAGAGAAGGCGAGCGGAAGCCCGGACCGAGACAGGGAGAGGCAGAGGGGAGACGCTGGCTGCGCGGGCCGGGCCACCAGCCCAGGGGCGGCCTCCGGGGCCGGGGCGGGGCGCTGCTCCCCGCGTGGGACGAGACAGCGGCCTCTTTGTGCGGCGCCCCCCGCCCCCTGCCCGCCGCGGCGGCTGATGAGATGCAGGCGCCCCCTCTGGCCCGCGGGCCGCGCCGGCTGCCAGGGGGAACGCGAGCCGGGGCCGCCGTGTTTTCCTGCCCGCTGCTCCCGCTTCCCACGGCGCCCCCGCCTGGGTCTCGCAGCCCCGCCCGCCGCGGGCAGCCCCCGGCGCACAGACCGGCAGCTCCGGGCCGTCAGCGCCCAGCGGACCGCAGAGTCGGAGCTGGGATCTGGGGGGAGTCTTTTCCTCATCTGCTTCCCAGTTAGGGGATTCGGGCAAGTCACAAACTCTCTTAAGCCTTAGTCCCCTCATCTCTAAAATAGGGATCACGATGACAGCAGTACGTGCCTCTTAGATTTGGCGGTGAGGCGTAAGCCTTGGTCGCTGTGTATTCTTCCCCTCTCCCGCTGTCTGTGAGTTCCGATCTTATCCCTCACACAGGGACTGAGTGATCTTGGACAAGTCATTGTTGCCGGATGGGCCTCAGCTTTTCTTATCTGTTGATAAGGAGGGAGGAAGAGAAACTAGAGGATGACTAAGGCTGTTTCTGGTTGGATGACTCTGAGATTCATCCTATTTATTTATCAGGCGTTGTGTCAAGCACTGGGCCAGAGCAAGGCAGAGTTCCTGTGCTCAGATAATGTCCTAGATTGTACCAGAAGAGACAATCAAGAGACAGATAAACCAATAATAATAATTAGTAATTAAGCACGGTAACTGCTAAGAAGGAAACAGACAGATGTTCACTTTGGGAATTGTAGGGAGGTAACTCAGAGCTGGTGATCTAGGAAGGGGAAGCCTAGATCTGAAAAAGGGAAAAGAATTAGGTGAAGGGGCAGGGGAGAGAGGAGGGCAGGAAAACAGAGTTACAGGCACAGGCAACAACATTGCAAAGGCTCTGAGGTAGTATTAAGCTTAAAGAAATTGGGGGTAGGTGAGGAAGTGAAACAAGTATAGTGGACAAGGGTTTGTGTTCAAAACCCAAGCCCTATTTCACAGCCTGTCTCCCACCCCACATAGTTTAACCAAATTTTAGCAGGGAGATTCTGAGCAAGAGCCATCCCATCTTGCTGTGTGACTTGGGGCAAGTCCCTTTACTTCTCTGGGCCTCCGTTTGCTCATCTTTAATTTGGAGTCTGGAGGATCTCCTCAGTGGTGTTTATTAAGCAAACAAATGCGTCTTCTCCAACCTGCAGGCATCAGTCTGGATGGTTTTGGTATCACTCTCCAGCCATGAATTTGAATGTCCAGAGGGAACACTGTCAGTGTTGGGTGCAGAATTCTGCTGGGAGTACAGGTCATAGCCTGGAGGTTCTAGAGTCCTTGTTTTTGCAGTCAGACAGAACTGGCATGTCAGTCAGTGTTCTGGGGTTGCAGGCAACAGAAACTAATTCTGAGTTAGTTAAGCAGAGAGATAATTTCCTGGCAGGGTGTCAGGTGCTCCCAGAATCAGTGAGAAGGCTGGGGACCTATCCTCGGGAAAGGACAGGGATAAGCTGGATGCTCCAGAGGTCTCATTAGCATGAATGGATTGCAAGCCCTTGAAGAATGATGGAATTACATCAAAACAAACAACCAACCAAAATAGAACTTATTATGTGTCAGGCACTGTTCTAAATATGTAACAGTGATGAGTAGATTCTATTATGATTCTTATTTTACAGAAGAAATAAACTGAGGCACAGAGATTCTTGTAGCTTGCCCAAAGTCAGAGAGCTAGTCAACAGTGGGGCCCAGAATTGGACCAAGTCTATCCAGTTCCAGAGATTATTCTTTTCACCACCTTCCCATGCTACCTGAACAAAGCCCAAGAATGTATCACTCCGTGCTATATTCAGAACTCTAAGACAGAGATCCTTTTTGGCTTCTCTGGGTCATGTGCCCACGGCCCACCCGTATCAGGAAGCATTGGCACCCAAAAGAAAATTATGTTGCATAAGACATGGAGAATGGATATAAAATTGCGTATAAACAACAAGTATTCATTACAGTCCACTCCTTGGGCCTCCCAACATCCTTCACACTCTTATTCCCATTCACAGTCTTGCAATATGCAACCAAAAATGTACACATAGGCACGCACACCCACATGTGCACACATATACCTGTGTGGTTTGTATCCATGCTGTTTGTGAACTTTGAGGAGGTTGCTTTGCTTTTCTGAGCCTCACATTACTCATCTGCAAGACAGACAGAATAATAAATATTTCCTCATGGGGCTGTGGAATAAGTTAATGAATAGAAGGTGCTTTGCTCTGTGTCTAACAGAATTATTATACAGCACATAAAATGGTGTTGTTTATTTTGGGGCTGATGGTTGTGAAATCAGTCTCCAAATATACAGCCTTAACTGTTGGATTGGACTTGGTTGTCTCTCAGGGAATTTCCAGAGGATTTTCCAAGGAACTTTCAAGTATTCACTTCCTCCGTCTTTGGTAAATGAATAACTGAATCATGCTCCAATTGCTGCACTAGATTTAGAGAAATAACAAAACTCGTCCCTGACCTTGCATATAGCAAGAGTGGAGAAAACAGGGACGCAATGGGAGAATTGGGCTCTGCTATGGATTTGCTGCGTAGCCTTGGGTAGTTTCCTCTCCTCTCAGAGCCTCTGTTTCTTCAGCATAAAATGGAAGACAGATCCTCTCCTCATGGGCTGTTGTGAGAATCCAATGAGATAATGAATTGAAAGGACTTAACACGTGATGATAAGTCCCCTGCAAATGGCAGGTGCCAAGACACCTCACTGGGGCATAGCCTCACTAGAGGGAAGGGAGTTGCCTAATTTAAGCAGAATGTCATGAGATTCAAAATCTATTCACTCACTCACTCATTCATTCATTCAACATATATTTATTTGTTTCTATGACAAGGATGACAGACACTTGGCACAATGCATACTCACCCCTCCCAGACCCAGGGTAGACATCACTAATCAATCCTGGAACTTCCTGCTTAGCCTAGAAGCAGCCTTAGGATCTTTCTCAACAGAGAGCCTAGGCAGCCACTGGCAATCAATTCAAGTTGACATTGGATGCAGTACTTAATCGCTACCTGTGGTCCACAAGATATAAGGCAGATCTGGAATTGTGTAGAAGACACAGGCTCTGGAGGCAGTAGGCTTGGGTTTGAATCCTGACTCAAAGCTCCCTATAGGCCCCCCTATAGACTCCATATAGACCTCTGTTGTAATCCTGCCTCAAAGCCCCTATGGACCTCTGTGAGACTCTTTCCCCTGTAGACCCTATAGATCTGTTTGCCAATGCATTGTGGCAGCCATGGAGTGCACCACTCAGCTCTCCCTTCAAGAGACAGCCTTCTGCAGGGACTGCAGTGAGCTGTGGATGCCTTCAGGATCTGCTTCAGGTAACCCCCAGCCCATGACTTAGCACAGTGTGAACAAGGGAGCACCGTTTCTGCCCTATGTGGGACTCCTCTATGAGCAATTTTTGTGCCAGAACTTCCCATTAGGCTGGCTGAGACGTTCTCATAGCCGGACCACACTCAGGAACTTTTTCTACCCAATTTTTCTTCCTTCCCCCTCTCCAGGATGTCAGAGCTGCATGATGGTCTGAAGGCTTTCTCTTCCAGCTCCTGCTCCCTTTCCCCTTTTTCCTTCACAGGCATTACCCTAATGAATCTTGTTCTTCTAACTTTGTCTTTGGCATCTGCTTCTTGAAGGAGGCAATGGACTCAAAGCACTGTGCTGCATAATACTGGGTGAAAGAAGAGTGGTGCTCCCCTTCTCTGATGGTGAGAATAAGGGTGGCACAAAGTTATTGTGAGGCTGGGGCAATGAGTGACCCTAAGCAGGAAGGCTGAAGGACCCAGTAGCACAGCCCACAGCCTCACCCTGGATGAAATTGGCCTTTCTCATCAAGGATTCTTGATTGCAAGTGACAGAAATTCAACTCAACCTCGCTCAAGTAAAAACGGCATTTAAGGGTCTTATAAATGAAAAATGTTGTCAGGGTTCTGTTGTCATTCTGCTGATGCCTCCCTTCCTGTGGCCAAGGAAGATGGACTCCAGGAGCTCTAGGACTACATGGTCTCAGATCACCCTTCACAGTACAATGACAACATCTTTTTTTTGACATCCCTATACAAATCCCAGTGAAGACCTGGATTGGCCTTGCTTAGGTCAGTCACACATGCATTCCTGAACCAGTCGCTTGGTCAGGGTAATGAGGGCATTCTGAGTGGCTGGAATAGAGTCTATGCCCATCCCTGGGTGGGAGCATCATGATGGTTGGCTCTGCAAGGACCACTGCAGTGGGGAGAAGTTAAACCGGAAAGCCAGGAGAAGGGGGCTGGGAACACAGGCTAAGTCAAAAGTTTTGGTGATCATTGCCCACTTCATAAACACTGGGAGGTAACAAGACAGAAAAGACATGGTTTTATCCCTCAATGATCTCTCTTCTCACAAGGGAAAATATGATGTTTAAATGAGTTTCCCAGCTTCTGGGATGGGAGTGAGGGACACCTGTGGACACACAGTCCCATCCTCTCTTATGATGCTGACAGTCTGGTGGAAGGGGCAGAGATGGAAACAACTCATGGGAACCAAAACCCTCAGATTCCCTAAAAGGCACTTAAAAATGTACCTTGTTGGCTCCTCCTGGATCAAGATGGTAGAGTGAGATGCCTCAGGGCTCCATCCCACAGAAGTTTTGAACAGCCAGTAAGAACTGGTAGAAACATCTTTCTCAAAGCTCCAGAAAACAGTTAAAAGACCACAGCAACTGGGCAAGCACTGAATCAAGCAGAAGGCTGTTTAAAGGCAGTAGGATCTCATGGCACCCAGGCTGGTTCTCCTCTACCCTTCACCAGGTCAGCACAGAGCCGGAGATGCCAGTGGGATCTTTCACACCAGTTCTGGAGGGAGCAGAGTAACCTGTGCACTTTCTGGGAGCACGTATGTCTAGTCCAGTCTATCTGGTGGTGGCCAGAGGGACTTGTTGTTCCAGAGCTCTCCTACAGAATGCCGTGGGAGAGGTGTCAAGTCGTGCTGCCTGGGCAAAGGATGGCCAGCTGTAGGACATACGGGGTAGTGCCTGGAACCGTGAGGAAACTGTTTCTTAGAGAAAAAAGGATACTCAGAGACGTGTAAACAGGGGAATTACTAGGGCCCAAGCATGCCACAGACAAGACACACAGACAGAAAGTACTAGGCAGAATGGGGAGTTAGTGCATAATGGGTGTAGGTTTTCTGTTCGGGGAGACGGGAAACTTTTAGTAGTGGGAGGTGGTGAGGGTACCTTGTGAATGTGATTAATCCCTTTGAATGGTATGCTTGGGAGCGGTTGAGATGGGAAAGTTTGTATTGTATATATATATTCCCACAATTAAAAAAAAAAAAAGAAAAAGCAACTAGGAGATAATGACAATTAATTGCAATACAAGATCCTGGATGGGATCTAGCAAGGGAGGAGAAACAGCTCAAAAGGACATTGCTGGAACCAAGGACAAAATTGGAATATAGACTGTAAGCTTTATACCAATGTTAAATTTCTTGATCTTGATAACTGTACTTCAGGCAGTTACATAAGTGAATATCCTTGTTTTTAGGAGAGTACATGGCAGTATTAAGTGTTCAAGGAGAATGATGTGTACAACTTATACTCAAGTGGTTAGTAAATGAATTGGTAAATAGATTGACAGACAGACTGATAGACGGATAGAGAGAATGATACAGCAAATGTGGTGAAATATTAAAATTGGTGGATCTGCGTATCTGAAGGGGAAGAGGTAGGTTGGAGTGCTCTGTGTAGGGTTTGTGTATTTATTTTTGTAAATGTCATGTATGTTTGAAAGTATTTCAAAACAAGAAGCTAAACAACAACAAAAAACTGTCCTGGTTTATGGCAGGGAGATACACCCAGACAGAGATGACACACGCAACGTCACACTGTCCAGCCAGGGACAACTATTTTTCATACTTGGCCTGCTCCCCAAACTGCCCTCATGGTGCAGGGGCTCATGGTATACATTTAGAGGCCCTGAGTTCAAATTCCTGCCTGCCTCTGATGCTCTGGGAAATCTTGGGATTTTGCCTAAAGTCTCTGAACCTTAGTTTTCTCACCTGTATAAAGGCGCCAACATCCTCTGCTTTGCTTCCCTCCCATGGCTGCGGTAAGGCAATGGCCATGAACAGTTGTCAAGTCCTGTGAGGGGTGAGGCCATGAGAGGCAGTTACCGAGGGCCCACTCTGGGCCAGGGGCAGTGTGCTGGGTACTGGAGGGATGAGGGTGAACTTGACAGGCAGCCCCTGCCCTCGTGTGGCTCACAGTCTAGTAGGGGGGTCAGACTTTAATAGTGAATAATGCATCATACAAATCGTGGTAAAAGTTCACATATCAAAGGAAGCAGACAGATTATGGGGGGTCTGGGGGAGCTACCCTGGTTGCTTAAGCTGAGATCCATAGAGAGAGGAAGAGTTAACTAGAGAAAGAAGTCAGAGAAGAGCATTACAATGAGAGGGAACAGCATGTGCAAAAGTCCTGTGGTAGGAGAGCATATTGGAGGCACTGAAAGAGGCAGCGGGTGGGGGAAAGGGGCACGAGAGGAAGTGGAAAAGTAGATAAGGTTTGCAGACAACAGAGAATAGTTTGAGTTTTCTCTTCAGAGCCACGAAAAGCCATGGCAGGGATTTAAGGAAGGGAGTTACATGATCAAATTAGTTTTTTCAAAAAGATTCCTCTAGCTGTTGGATGGGGGAGACAGTAGAGGAGGGGGCTGTGGAGACTTTCCAGCAGGAAACATGCGATGGGAACCGCCAAGGACAGTGGAAGCCAAGAGCCAGAGCTCCAGGGGAACTGGGGGCTGGAGGCCCCAAGGCAGGGTTCTCTGAGGGCTCTTATGCACCCCCTAACCCATCCCTTAACCCCCACCCCTCTAGGCCCTGCAGCCCCTGGGGTTTCTCTTTTCCTCCCAGTTAGGCTCTTTCTTGTTATTGTAGGACCGACTCCATGGATGACTCATCAGGGACTTGGGTTTCTTGTCCAGACGTCTCTCTTCTTCTTGCTCCTTTGGGCTACTCGAGGCCTGCAGGCCTCACCCCTCAGCAGCTGGGGAGACAGCCAAGGGTGCCCCCCAACCCCAGCTGTGGGGAGGTCTAAGAGGAAGTGCTGGGACTCTGCCAGCCTCAGGCACCACTCATGCTTTCCTCCCTCTGGTTTTTCTCCCCCTCTTCCCTACACCAGGCGATTCCCTTTCTACACGTTCTGTTCATCCTTCCAGGACCACCTCCTCCTGGAAGCCCTGCCTGGTGCCCCAAGCATCTTCCCTCCCCTGCTCAGTGACTTGTCATCCACCCTGTAGAAATGATCCAGTCCCTGTCCCTGCCCCTGGGGAGCTCACCTGCTGGCGAGGGTGGCAGAGGCGTGCACTGATGGACCTGTGAACACAAATAAGGAGGGAACCAGTGACTTCCCCTAAAAGTGGACTTTAGAGGAGGTTTCCCAGAGGAATGGATATTTGCTCCTGGGTTTTGAAGGAGGAGTAGAAGTTCACTATGGGAAGAAAGATGAGAAGGCATTCCAGGTCAAGGTAACCGTGTGTGCAGTGGCACAGAAACATAGAAAAGCATGTGTTTGAGGTAACTGCAAATCATTTCTATAATGTGTGGAACGGTTATGGTGCAGAGAAATGTTTGTTGATTGAAGAATGAATGTTTGGGGAGGGGACATTGAGCAGTTCAGTGTGGCTGCCTCAGAGCTACAAACTGGCAGCATATGGACCAAATGGCAACAGTAAGTGTGAACAAACAAACTACAACAACAAACTTGAATAAGTAGTCAAATCCTAAAAATTGGAAGGCTTCACATAAAGTTCTAGGGCTGGATGGCAGCTTCTCCCTTCAGACAGGCAAGTGCTATCCAGCTCACCACAGTCCCCACCCGATTTACTTCACTCATTCACTCATTCACCTGGTGGACATTGGAGTTTGCTACCCTCGGTCTAGATGACATACCCTCAAGGTTCTGAACCACGAGCTGCTCACAGCTGGGCACACAGCAGGTGCTCAATTCATGTTTGTTGGCTGCATGGATAGATGGTGGTGGTGGTTTTAAAGCATGTCCACAAGTTTCTTAGCACTTCTCCCTTCAAAAGGTAGAGCTTACTTCCTGGTTGGGCTTAGAGGCCCACTTTTTTTTTAAATTCAATTTTATTGAGATATATTCACATACCATACAATCATCCAAAGTGTACAATCAGTTGTTCATAGTACCATCATATAGTTGTGCATTCATCACCCCAATCTATTTTTTTTCTTGAGTTATTTTTTTTATTAAATTCAGTTTTATTGAAATACATTCACACAGAATACAATCATCCATGATATACAATCCACTGTCCACAGTATGATAACATAGTTATGTGTTCATCACCACAATCTATCTCTGAACATTTTCCTTACATCAGAAGAACCAGAACAAGAATAAAAAATAAAAGTGAAAAAAGAACACCCAAATCATGCCCCCTCCTACCCTATTTTTCATTTAGTTTTTTGTCCCCATTTTTCTACTCATCCATCCATACACTGGATAAAGGGAGTGTGAGCCACAAGGTTTTCACAATCACACTGTCACCCCTTGTAAGCTACATTGTTATACAATCGTCTTCAAGAGTCAAGGCTACTGGGTTGCAGTTTGATAGTTTCAGGTATTTACTTCTAGCTATTCCAATACACTAAAACCTAAAAAGTGTTATCTATATAGTGCGTAAGAATGTCCACGAGATTGACCTTTCTACTCCATTCGGAATCTCTCAGCCACTGAAGCTTTATTTCATTTCATTTTGCATCCCCCTTTTGGTCAAGAAGATGTTCTCAATCCCACGATGTCAGGTCCAGATTCATCCCGGGAGTCATATCCTGCATTGCCAGGGAGATTTACACCCCTGGGAGTCAGGTCCCACGTAGGGGGGAGGGCCGTGTCAAAGGCCCACTTTTAAGGAATTGAATGTGGTGAGAGTTATGGTGAGACTTTCACGACTGGGTCATAAAAGGCATTGTGGCTTCCACTTTGCTGTCTGGGAGCACTTGCTGCCATGCTGTTGGGACCCTCAAGTGGCCCCTTGGAAAGGCCCACGTGGTGAGGAACAGAGGCCTGTGCCAGCTTGCCAGCCGTGTGAGCAAGTCACCTCGGAAGTGGCTTTTCCAGCACAGTCAGGCCTTCAGAGGATGGCGGCCCCAGCCGACACCCAGTTACAACCTCCTGAGACCCTGAGCCGGCACCACTCAGCTAAGCTGCTTCCAAACACCTACCCACAGGAACTGCTGAGACCATAGATGTTTGTCGTTGTTCTAGGCTGCTGAGTTGTGGGGTAAGTTGCTAGGCAGCAATAGTTAATTAATACAGATGGATGGATGGATGGATGGATGGATGGATGGATGGATGGCAGGTATGTTGGATGTGGAGGAATTTCCAGTGGGAATGTAGGGAAGGGTCAGATTCCAAATAGGTTTGTCATCCTGGAGAGCCAGAAGAAGCTTTTAATCCTGGGGTGCCATGGTCCTCTCTAAGTTTTAGGCAAGTCACTCAGGCTGCCTGGTAGGGGAAGATGAGTTGATGAGCCATGAGCCGGGAGATCAGCAGGAGGCTATCCTGTGTCTCTAAATCCAGCTTCCTCAAGCAGCAGTTGCACCCCAGTCCTTCCCACCCTGTGGTCCTGGCTCTGTCTCCCTGGGCCCCAGCTGGCCCTCGAGTGGTGGAGGAGGTCACGACTTTGGCATTTCTCAGAGGCCAGTCCTCCTCCTCACTCAGAGCCTTCTTTGTGTGGAGGAAGCGGTTGCTCCCTTGGCTGGTGGGGACCCAGGGCAGGGTCAGGGGCCCGTAGGAACCCGAGATGCAGAGTGAGGAGCTTCTGGCTCTCTGTGGAGACCCTGCTAGGGTATGACCGGGAGCCACAGCCACCAGCCCCCCATGGGGTCAGGTCGACTCTGAGATCCAGTGTATCAGGTTTGATTAAAATGGACCAGCACGTGCCATGGGGATTGGCACCTGCCCACTGCCCCCTAGTGCACATCTGGCTGAGGGGCATGGACTGGCTACCAACTCAGAAGTTTCAGGTCATTGTGACAAAGGGAAAGAGAATGCAGCAAATCGTGCACTGGTTTTAAGGACTTTCACCTAGAAGTGACAGAGATAATTTCTGTTCACATTTCATCAGACACAGAAAGCCATTTGAATTTTGAAGTCTTAGGTCAAAAAGGACAATGTAAAATGTCTCATTAATAATATTTTAAATTCATTACAGTTTGAAATAAAATTTTAGATATAGTAGTATAAATGAAATATCTTATTAAAATTAATTTCCCCTGTTTCTTTTTAAAATATGGTTACTAGAAAATTTTAAATTACCTCTGTGGCTCACATTGTATTTTTATCAGACAGCACAGCTCTAGAGGAATATTCTCCAGGCAATTTTCCATGAATATAGTTTCTCATGGTCACCCTTCTTATGAGAATTAGGCAGCAGAAAATGCACAGTTGTACAGTTAGACAAAAACTTGGTCTGTACCATAAACAAAGTCAAAAGACAAATGATAATTTGGGAGAAATTATTTGCAATGTAGATATGAAATAAGGCCATATCTAATATACAAAGAGCTCTTTAAAAATCAAGAAAAACACCAAACACCTAGCAGAAAAATGAGCATGACATGACCAAACAATTCACAGAAAATGTAGATACAAATGGGTTTTACACTCATGAAACGTTTTGATGCAAATCAAAACTGCACAGAAATACCATTTCTCACCTATCAAATGGGCAAAAGTTCAAATATTTGACAGGATATGTGAGCTTTGAGCAAACAGCCACTCTCATACATGGTTGGTGAGAACGCCAACTGGTACAATCTTTATGGAAGAGAATTTGGTAATCTCTAACAAAACTACATATGCTTTTACTCTCTGACCCAGCAATTTTACTTTTAGGATTTATTCTGAAGATGTACTTCCACAAATACGAAACAGCTTACTCCTTGCAACGTTATTTGTAATAGCAAAATGTTGGCAATACAAGAATGTCTGTTCACAGGACTTGTAGGGTGAATGAGCTGTGGCAGCACTTGATGGCTACAGGTCATACAAATGATCCTATGAACAGATAGGGAATGACTTCCAGGACATAGCATTAAGTTAATATCAGGGTGTAAAGGGCTGTATATATAGTATGCTACCTTTCATGTAAGAAAATTTAAATATGTATATTTTAATTAATTAATTAATTAATACAAAGAACTCAGGAAAGATAAATCAGAAACTTATTAAAATGGTTACTCATAGGGAGTTGGTGGGAATACAATGGAGAAGAAAGAGATGGGAGGGAGATTTCTCTGAATTTTTTTTTTATATAGTTTTGATTTTGAGCTATGTAACTATGTTTTCAAAAATAAAATTCAATAAAAAAGAGAAAAATGTAAACCCTAAACATGTATCCAAAGGGAAACAAGTGAGCTTAGCCGTTTGTCAAATTAATAATATAATCACCCAAAGAAAAGAATTAATTCAAGTATCTTTGGCCCAAAGATTCTGACCCCTTAGTAAGGTGTATTCTAAGGACAAGGAGAACTACAAAGAAATCCTGAACTTCACTTATAGTAGTTGGTAGAGATATTCATGTTATAACTCTGAAACTATTATTTGCATATTATGTGATAGAAGAAGTAGGTAAAAAATATTGACTGTGGGAACCAAGCTGTAGAGAAAAGAAGTTAAAAACATGGACCTGAGGAAAAATCTGTGGATTTAGTTTTCAACTGGAGACAGGTGGGGGGTGGAGGGGGAGGGTGTCCAAGGCAGCCAGCAACTCGGCTTCCCCAGCCTTGCTTTCCCGCACTCTGGAAGTAGGTGTATGAAATGGGGGCGCTCCTTGCGCCCCAGCCCCCGCCCCCACCACCGCGGCAGCTTGGCCTGCTTTCCCACGTCCCTGGGATTCTCAGGCATTGAAATGCCTCCTCCTCCAAGCTCGGGCTTCCTCTACTCCTTTCTCACGGGATGGCCCTTTCCCTCTGTGGCCCCAAGAACACCCCAGGCCTCTTCGCTACGTGTAAAAAACCAGGCAGATGCTGCAGCTGTGGCGCCGCAGCGGGGAGGGCTGGGGTCACTCCCGCCGGGCGGAGAACTCAGCCCGCCATGAAAGGCCTGAATTGTCCTGTGCAGCTGTGCTTGCTTTTCCTCCCCTTCCAGTCTGCTGCCCCGACAGGGGAGGAGCTGAGGGGAGACGGTCACTTTTCTTCCTGCCTGTGCGCCCCCACCCCCAGGGAGTCTTCCGGGGGCCCTCGAACACTGCTTTCCCCTTGTGAATTCTTGCTAAAGCCGAGTATCTGGTGTGCAGAGTGGGCAGGGGCCTTGGAAGCCACAGTGTCCAGCTCTGTGCCCCCAGGGGGTGCATTACATGCAGATGTCCCCCTTCCCCCACAACGGGGGCAGAACCCCCAGGGCCAGGGCCCGGAATTACCATTTTATTAAATACAGCTGATTAGTTAGACCCCAGGATCCACAGATAGGGAAAAGCTGGAAGCTGGGGCCAGAGAAGGACGGGCACTTGCTCAAGGTCACAGATCAAGTCCCCCGGCTGGACCCAAGGAGATTCATTCATTCACTCATGCAGGCATTCAGGCAGCACTGACTGTTCCAGGCCCTATGCTAAAGATTTACCAGTGAGGGTGTTTGCTCACAAGATGTTCATAATAAGCAAGTGAGCAAACCACAACAATGCTTGGGTTTGTGTGTTCATGAGATGATGTTTTACACTTCTTAAAAGTGCAGTGACAAGTACAGCAATCAAGAGATGTCCAAGACAACTCTAGCAATGGGGGGGTGGGGGGGTGGGGGAGAAGGGATACTAAAAACTAAAAAACTTGACAGGAGGCAGAAATCCCCAGGGCTGGAGGTCGATTGACTAATGGCAGGGGAGACGGAGATGTCCCGGAGATAGATCATCAGGTAACAGGTGGGAGTGGGGCATCTCTTAGATAAGGGCACAGGAGGAAGAGCAGGATTGGGGAAAAGACACATTTAGTTTTGACTCCTCAGCCCCAGGCCCCTGTGGGACATTAGAGATCTGGGGCTCCTGGGGCTATAGAGATCTGAGCTAGAGAAGGGGGTTGGAGAGTTGGCAGCAGGATGGGGGGATGGGGAAAGAGCTTGAGATGGCTCAGGGCGCTGAGAGGGCAAAGAAGGGGGCCCAAGACAGAACCCAGGAAGTCCCAGGGCTTAAGGGGTGGGATAGGCCCCCATTAGGGGAAGAGTTGTCTAGGCCTCAATGAGATTAAGTGAAGCCAAAGGATGTTTCCACGGAGAAGAGATGGGCAGTGTAACAGCTGCTCAGAGATCTACTAAATCAACTACTAAAATATGACCACAGAATTTTGTCAGGTGTTGAAGAGAATGGCATAGCTCTCTATGGATTGATTTGGAACTATCTTCAGGGTTGTATTAGTCATCTACCACTGTGTAACAAATTACTCCACAACTCAGCAGCTTAAAGCAGCAATGAACATTTATTATCTCATACAGTTTCTATGGCTTAGGAATTCAGGAGTGGCTTAGCTGAGCGGATCTCACTCAGGGTCTCTCAGGAGATTGCAGTCAAAATGTTCACCAAGGCTCCAGTCATCTGAAGGCTTGACTGAGGCTGACAGATCCACTTCCAAGGTGGCTTAGTCCCATGGCTGATGAATTGGTGATGGCTGTTGGAAGCCTCGGTTCTTCACCCCATGGAACTGTCCGTGGGGCTGCTTGAGTCTCCTCACAGCATGGCGGCTGGCTTCCCCTAGAGCAGGGATCCAAGAGAAGGCAAGGCAGGAGCCGGAAGTTCTGTGACCTAACCTCAGAAGTCACACACACTCATTTCCACAGTATCCTATCATGGTCAGCCCTACTCAGAGAGGGAGGGACTCTGTGAGGGAGTGAATTCCAGGAGGCAGGGACCATTGGGGTCATCTTGGGGGCTGCTTCCTCGGGTGAAGGAAGTCAGAACTTCAAGCGCCTTCCTATTTGTGGAAGTTTTTAAAAGGCCACCCATTGACATGAACATATGATACGTATTTGCTTTTACTTTCATAGAATATCTCTGGGAGGATATGCTTTTCACCGTTTACCCCTTAATATTTTCTACATTTTTTCCTATTCTAATTTATCCTTATCTATCTCTCTATGTATGTTTGTGTATATATGTATGTATATATCATCTATCTGTCTATCTATCTATCTATCTATCTATCTATCTATCTATCTTTCTAATTATCAAATGATCAAAAGGAGTGTTCAAGTGTTCATTGAGTTTGGCAACAAGTTCTTTCATTGTTCCATCAACAAATATCTATTAAGTTCCTGTTGTGTTCCAGCACTTTTCTTGGCCCTGGAAATGGCGCAGAGCAAAGCAAAGTTCGGTGAGCCAAGAGTCCCACTCTCATAGGCCAGACAATCTACTGGGGAAGTCAGATGGTAAGCAAATAAGTTTATAGTATCTAAGGGGGTGAGGAGGGTACTGAGAGAGAAAGTAAGGCAAGGCAGCCTGTACGCCAGGGGGAAGGTGTTGCTATGATACATGGGGTGGGAGGTTGGGGGTCTTTAGTGCGATGGGTGGCCTGAGGGCAGGAAGTAGATGCAGAAGGAGTGGAGAGTCCGGGCCAGGGAGACAAATGAGGTGTTGAAGAGGGGAAGCTGAAGAGGGGAGAGAGAGTGGTAGCTGGAGCAAGGCCTGGAATCAAGGGGGAGTTTTATCTAATTTTATGATGGGAGAGTCTTGGGAGCTGAGAAGATGCCAGAAAAAAAGAGGCTGGTGATTTAGAAAGGGAGGGCAAGACCCCAGGTGGAGGGCCGAGAGAAGGCAGGGAGGAAAAGAGGGAGGTGTGTGCATGTGAGTTAGGGTGTGGGGTGGAGGAAAGCGAAGTTGAGCCGCTCCCCTTCCGTGGTGACAGAGGCAGACGAGGAGGAAAGGATGTGACCTGCAGAGAGGACAGTGGAGGGGCAGGGGCTGGCAGGTTTGGGAGGTGGCTGAGGGGCGCAGGGAGTTTGAGTGTATGGGGGACTCCCAGACCTCCCTCTCAAGCCCCCACCAACCCTGTAGATTCTTTCCTTCCTGTTTCCACCTCATCTCCCCCAGGGACCCTCCTTTGACGTGTCTGTGGGCCCCACCCTCCCCACAGCTGTCCTCTCTGATCAATGGATGCTGTGTTCTCCCCAGCCCCCCACTCCACAATGTGTCCCCCTTTGCAGGGGTCACATGGTCCCACCCCCAGACTCTCAGGCCCCAAAACACAGACCCTTGGTGAAGACGATCACCATCTGGCCGCGGAGACGTTCTGCCTCCACATCTATGACAATATTTGAAATTCTCAAGATGCTGTATTTATGTCTTATCATGTTCTTCAGATTCCGGCCTCCCAGTGGCTCCCCACTGGTCAGAGAACAAAATCCAAACACTAGCCTGGTCTCCAGGGTCCTGTATGGTTTGGCCTCTGTATTGCTTTTAAAAATACATGTATTGTGAAATCATTTTAGATTTACAGAAGTTGCAAAGACAGTGTAGAGAATTCCAGTATACCCTTCACCCCGCATTTCCTAATGTCAACATCTTACATAACCATAGTATACGCTAAATAAAAACCATTGTGGATTTTTTCATCTTCTTTGTGAAATATGCCATAGATATAAAGGCATATATGTAGTTTGAAGAATAGTGATAAATTCCCTTGAACCCACCAATCTGCATTGTCCTTGAAGCCCCTTCCATCAAATCTCCTGCCTCCATGCCCCTGCCCCAACCCAAGGCAATGTATTCCCTTGCTTTTCTCTGTATCTACACTTACCCCCTATATGAAGATCCCTAAGCAAAAAATTCTTTAGCTTTGTCTGTTTTCAAACTTCTTATAAATGGAGTCAGACTAAATATATTCTCCTGTGACTTGCTTTTCTCCCTCGACATTCTGCTTTCAAGATTCATCCATGTTGACACAAGCAACTGAAGTCCATTTTCATGGCTATCTAGTATTTCCTTGCCTGCATTTTATGCAGTGTGTCTGTTTTCTAATTTTAATTGATTTTTGAGTTGTTTCCAGTTTTTTGCTGGTATAACAATGCTATTGTGACCATTCCTGTATATGTTGCTGATATACAGATACGGGGGCCTTTTTTTGGAGTAAACACACTACAGGGCAGGCATCTTCAGATTTACCAGAAAACAGCAAACTGTTTTCTAGAGTGACTGCCCAGTTCACACACCCACCAGCTCTCTCTGGATCCTCATCATCCCTTGGTGTCCTCTGACTTTTTAATTGTTGCTAATCCAGTGGGCATGTATTGATGTCTCATGTGGCCTTAATCTGCATTTCCTTGAATGATAATGAGGTTGAGCATCTTTTCTCATGTTTATTGATTATTTCTAACCTCTTCTTTTATGAAATTCCCGTCGTATCTTTTGCTCATTTTCTATTGTGCATTTATTAGAATGTTTCTTGTTGATTCATAGGTGTTTTTATATATTCCAGTTACTTAATCTTTGGCTAGTTATGTGTGTTGCAAGTAGTTTATTGCAGATTATGACTTGTCTTTTCATTCTCTTGATGGGGTCTTTTGGCGAACAGAAGTTTTCAAATCTAATGTAGTCAAACTTATCAAATATTTTCTTTGTGGTTTAAACTTTTTGTATCATTTAAGAAATAATTCCTAAAAGCATTTTCCATGAAGATACTCCCCTACATCTTCTTCTAAAGTTGAAAAATTTTCATCATTTACATTTAAATCGTTAATTCATCTGGTATGGATTTTTGAATGCAATTTTATTGGGAATATTTGCACACCATATGGGATGGATTTTTAATACATGGTATGAAGTAGGGAGTCATTTTCTTTTTTTTACCATATGGGTTGCCAATATTCTGGCACCATTTTATTGAAAAGACCATCCTCTCCTCCCATATCTGCAATACAGGTTGTGCTGTTTATGAGGTTTTTATATATGTGTAAGGATAAAAATGTTAAAGAAAATGTAAAACAAAATTAAATGATATGCAACTGTTTGTCCCAACCATTCTATGCCTAGGAATTTATCCTAAAGAAATAGTTGTAAATGTAAAAAAAAAATTAGCTCAAGGATGTTTATTAGAGGAAAAAATTGCAAAACAATCTAATTGTATATCCAATAAGAGTGGATAGTTTAAATAAATTTTTTGTATTTCTAAAATAGAACATTGTGCAGTAATCTAAAAAAAATGTGGTAGCTCTTAATATGGTCATGAAAAGAAATGGAGAAAACCAGATTGAAATGTTCAAAATATCAGATTTAGAACCACATATCTAGTATAATAATTTTTCTGTAATCTAGAGGTAATATATGTTGATAGATGCATTACAAAGAAGGAGGAATTTAGGTTAAATGTTAGCACTTTATCTGTATTGTTTGATTTTTTTTTTAACAATGATTTTGGACAGCCATAAATAAAACACATTAACTTTTTCCATGTTAAAAAAAAACGATGTTGCATACACTCCTGAAATCCAGCAATTCCACTTCCAGGCATTTACCTAAGAGAAATGAAAATTTATGATCACACAAAAACCTGTAGGTGAGAGCTTATAGCAGCTTTATTTATAATCATCAAAACTTGGAAACAATCCAGAAGTCCTTCAACTGGTGAATGGATAAACAAATTGTGGTACATCCATATAATGGAAAATTACTCAGCAATAAAAAGAAACACTGCTGATACACACAACAGCACGGGTGAATCTCAAATGCAATTATGACAAGCAAAAGAATTTAGACTCAAAGGCTACATACCTTATGATTCCATTTATATGACATTTTTGAAGAAGTAAAAGTACAGGGACAGAAAAGATATCAGTAGTTGCCAGGGGCTGGACAAGGGGAGGAGTTGACTAAAAAGGGTCACGGAACATTTGGGGGTGATAGGACACTTCTAAATGTTGATTATGGTGGTAATTACTTGACTAAGGGTTTGTCATAAAAAGAACTTGACACTAGAGAGGGTGAATTTTACTGTATGTCGATTACACCTCAATAAAAAATGTGAATTGTAAAACGGTGTTGTGTATAATGCCTTTGTAGATCAAAATAAGCCAATAAAATGAAAACCAAAGAAAAACAGATTGCATAAGAATATTTAGTGATACAGAAAAACATCCACAATATGGCCAAATGAATAGCCACGTCACACAACTGTATACCAGCCTTTCATGGGCAGGCAGACACACGACATGTACACTGGTAGAAAGAAAAACTGCTAAACTCCAAAAATGGTGTCCATGAGTCTCTCCGGGTGGATGGGTTATAACTGATTTTCATTGTCTTTCGCTCCCTGTATTTTCTATTTTTCCCACGATGACTATACTTTGTCCTGGCTCCTCGGAACCGCTGGAGTCCAGGGCTGACTCGAGGCTCCTGGGAGGGGACAGACACACCACAGCTGGGAAAACAGCAGCCCTTACTGAACAGAGCCTTGTCCTGTCAATGTTTATATTTCCTCTCTGGGGGGACAAGGCAGGAGCTTCTAAGAGGTCCTTTCCCTCCCTGGCTGCTTGGCTCCGGCAGATACAGTGTGAGCTCAAGAGGATGGACTCTGGTGCTAACAGGTTTGAGTCCATCACATATCAACTGAGTGACACTGGGCCAGTTACTCAACCTCTCTGTGCCTTGGTGTCCTCCCTGGAACATGGGGATGTTGAGTGTGTATGTGAGCACATGCACTCATGTGTAAAGAGCTTAGAGCGACGCCTGACATCATGTAAGTGCTCAGTAAAGGTTTAGGGAGATTGTTGTGTAAAACCCAGCTGATAGATACATGAGTCTACTGATCCCATCTCCAGGAATGTGGTGGTCACAGTCATGGTCTTGACACTCCCAAAATATTTTTACTCCTGAAAGCCCTTCACTTGTGTTTTGGGGTCTCCTAAAGGGAATATTCCAGTCTGCAGAAATGCTTCCTATGTTTCCTCTCTTCAACCACCCTCTTCCTCACCACAATGGCCACCATTGCACTGGGGATCTCCTGCTCCAAATTCCCTTCATTCCGCCAACACGTGTTTATTGAGCACCTAGTATATGCCAGATACTGTTCTAGGTGCTTGGGGTAGATCAGGGAAGAAATCAGATAAAGATCCTGTCCACAAAGAACCATTTCTGAGAGCCAGCCCAGATCCTTAGTCTTCTCTCCCTGCCCCTTTCCTCCTTATTCTGCCACCCAGAATCCAAGAAAATCATGCCACCCTCCTCAGCAGGTGGGGGTGGTGATGTGTGTGCAGAGGAAGCGGCCAAGTCAGCAAAGCCAGAAGCCCCTTCAGCAGACAGGGCTCCAGCAGAGTCTGAGCACCCTCCGTCAGCAACAACCTGTGCCCCAAACGAAATGGAGAGTGCCAGCACCTGCCTGTCCTGCAGTATGGGCTCAGCAAGTGGAGTCTCAATTTACAGTGGTCCTTCTGCCCCGAGTTGGATTGGCAGCAATTTCCAGATGCAGAGCCACACTGTTTTCATTCTTTGGGGAATTACAGCACAGGGCAAGATGCATAGTAGGCTCTTGGCTGCTGGCAGGGTGCTCTGGGGTGCCCCATGGGCTGATCTCTTGCAGAGGCCATGGATGGCCCAAGTCAGAGTCCACTGGTGTGCTGGGGAGGTGATGGGGAAGCTCACCAGCTGCCAGGGATTTTTTCTGTGTACATAACAGCACAGCCCTCCATACCCTCTGGCACCCTCACCTGGCCGGTCTCCACCCATGTAGTCCTCAAGGTATCTCTGTGAGCTCCATGAGACACCAAGAAAGACATCAGGTTTGGACTTATTCTCAGCTCAACCTGTCAGTAGCTCTGAGACTTGACAACCTGCCTGACCCTCAGGGTCTTTATCTGTAAAATGCGAATGTTAGCCACTACTTTGGTGGAGAGGATTAAACGAGATGGTGTACGTGGAAGCATTTTGCAGATGCTTATTTTCCCTTTTCTCTCAGAAAGGAAGCCTCCACCTTCGGACTACTGGGCCCCTGGCCATGGACCCCAGGAGACAACTGCCTTTTGTGGTTCTTGTCACCTGTGGTCACCTCAGTTACTCAGAGCTACACCTGCATTGTATCAATCAGGGTTCCTAATTGCCAGCAACAGAAAGCAACTGCAGCTCCTTTGAGAAAAAAGGAACTTATTGAAAGGATATTGACCTACAGAGTCACAGGAAATTCTCCAGGCCTCTACCCTGAAGCCTAAAATTAATTGAGACACACTCTTAGCATTGTGCCTCACATATAGTAAGTGCTCAAAAAAAGTTATCTAAATAATAATAATAATAATAATAATAATAACAACAAAAGCACATCTTATCTGCCCAAAATCCTCCAACAGCTCCACCTTGTCCACCGAGGCAATCCTGGCCTGTGGGTTGGGAGTTCTTAGTGCTGGTGGTGGGGTGCAGGTTCTGAACTCTTTCAAAGGGTCTGCAAACCCACATCTCCATGAGGCAGTGTCTGTAGGCCCAGGGCGGGGTGGGGGTAGGAAACACTCTCACTCCCACCCTCTGCTGCTCCTCTGCTCTCCCCATCCCTTCTCCTGCCCCTAGGAAGCTGGAATTGCTACTCTGATCGGCTGAATCCTAGGACATTAATTGACCTTGTAGCTAGTAGGCGGGAGTCTCTGTGGCTGAAGGCCACATACTCGGGTGTGCCCTTTCTCTCTGTTCTTCCACTTTGTGCCAGGCTTGCTCTCGTACTCTCTCCCTCCATCCCTGCCAGTCACTGTTAGGATTTCTCTTCTGGGTGTCCAGTCTTGGCCTGGCAGGGAAGGGTTTGAGCCGTGGGAGGCCCCACTTCCAGCTTTTATTCAAGCCCTGTCTCAGCCATCAGCTCCTGGCCCAACAAATCATAAATCAGTCTTTTGTTGCTGCGTGGACTAGTCCCCTGTGGCCTCTCCTCCCCATGTGTTTTATGGGAGCAGGGTGCAGGGAACCAGCAATGCAAGTCTGGGGCCTTCCGAGGTCCTTCCAGCCACATACTATTAACTGTCATCTCTGGCTCCTCAGGTCAAAGGTCTGTAAACTGGGGACTAGAAAAATGCAAACTCATTTAACAGGGTTGCTAAATTTGTAGTGGCTTTTTCTCAATCAGTGGGCTTTGCAAATTTAACGGCCATCCTGCTACCCACCTACCCCTCCAGCCTGCACAGTCAGGAACGCACATTGGGTCACCCTGCTTGCCCTGGGCCTGCCCTGCAGCCAGTCTCCTGGGGTTTCCCTTTACACATCTGTTAAGTCCGTGGGACCCTCTTCCCTACAGAGCAGGGCACTGGTCTTTGATGGTGACATACCCTCCAGGCCTGGAGTTGCTGAGAATCAGGGAGGTGAGGCCACAGCCTGAGCAATCAGAGGGGGCACTTTGAGCCACACTTCCTTCCGCTTTTGCAGGAATGTCTTGCCCAGCTGGCTGAGGGGGCCTTGAGTGGCACCGCTTCCTGGCCTGGGAGAACCCCCGAGGTTCCCCAGCCTGAACACATTCAGTCACCTGACCCTGAGGGGCAGGCTTCCCCCGACCCCTGCCTGGCCCAGGCCTGGTGGGCAAGGGGCTGACTTTTACTTGGGGTGAGCTTAAGATGCCGCAGAAGGGCAGGAGGGCAGGGTGGGCTTCCTGGGGAAGGGTATTGCAGGCAGTGGGAACTGCATGTTCAAAGCAGGGAGGCATAACGCAGCTTCACATGTTCAAGGTGATTTTTCTATTAGTCTTTCTGAAGGTGTGGCTTGGGACCCACCTGTGTGAGAATCAACTGCGAGATTCCCAGACGGTGTTACTTACCTTCTACGTCAGAATCTTGGGGGTGGAGGGTGAGAAGGAGGGAAGTGGGGGAGCCTTGGGAATCTGCAGAGTAACAAGCACCTGCGTGATTCTACTCAAGGTACAGTTTGAGAACCACTTTGGGGGGGGAGGGGGGTTGGTGGTGTAGAGGGCCCTATGAGCCAGTTTAGGAAATGGGCTTTGCCCCAGGGTGACTCAAGCCGAGAAGAGACTGTGTTGGTGTGTGGCTTCTGCGAGAGCTCGCTGACAGCTGGGGTGGAGAGGAAACGAGGGCAGCGAGCCTGGGACACTGGGAAGGAGCCGTGGCACTGACCCGAGCCACCCCCTCGCCCAGGGCCTCAGCAGGGGCCCAGCAGAGCACCTGGAGAGAGAAGCCCCACCCTGAGGTCCCAGGGGGTATTTCTGGGGCAGTGTGGCCAGGCCTGGTCCCAATTCCTGGGGAAATGAGGACAGGCAGGAGGTTGCAACGGTCAGCAAACCCCCTCTACACTTCTTTCTTCTCCTGGCTAATCCCTGCTGAGGCTGAGACCAATTCTAAAACCACAGTCCCAGATTGGGCACAGATGCACTGCTTGCTGAGAAGCAAAACGTCCCCAATGCCTGCACCAGCTGCGGCCCTTCCTCCCCGAGTGCCGGAATATCTGAGGGGCTCTGGCTGCAGTGCACACCCTCTGCCTCCCCAGGCCTGGGCCCTGGGACACTTTCTTAAAAAATATATAATTTGAATAATATAGTGATAGCTACCACCTTTTCCCCTCCTAGTGCCCCGGGGATTCAGCCTGTTCACCGGGGTGGTTGCTGGGGCTGGAAATTTGTCAAGAGATTGGCCTTATAAAAGAGGCATTGAGAGTAATGGAAGCCAGGAGAAGGGGTTAGAAAATGGAAAGAGGGAAGGTTGGAATACATTTTGTGATGTTGAATTGGAACTGGAGGTCTCAGTGTAAAGTCATCGGTTTTAACACGTAGAGATAGTTACATGTGTATATGCATGTGTAATATGTGTAGATTATTATCTAGATAGGTACATATCTGCATGTATATATGCATATACATATGTATATACTTGCATCTGTTTCCTAGCTCTGTCCATTGAGAGGGCCTAGAAGCAATGACACCCCAAAGGGCTCTCCTGACCCCCACATATCAGCTTCCAAATGGCAGCTTCACTGGAAGAAACTGGAGCTTCTTGTAGCAATAAACTATGAGGTGAGCCTGGAACACCTTGTAGGCTCAGAACATAAGGAAGTTTTCAAAGAATAATGGGAATGTGTCAAAAAGATACAGGAACTAACTTGAAGGAACAACCCCTGGCCAAAATGGGACAATTTGAGCATCAAAATAAATAATGATAGTAAAGGATTGTAACCCATTAAATTAAATAGGAGTCTATGAATGAATAAATGGGGTAGAATAGAAAGCCCTTCCTTCTAGTAGAAAGACAACTAATGAGTTTAGAAGGAATTACTGCATTATAACAATTGCTACCTCATAAAAGAAATAATTGATTCAGACTAGAATCATCCATGATTGCTAAAATTAGTGAGTGAACACTTGATAAGAAATAGTAAGTTTACAATCTCTACTTTTAATACTTACTAATAACTTTGCAGCAGACACCATCTTAATCAAAAGATCAACATTAATCTCACCAGTCATGGGGCAAACAGATGTGTGCCTCCAGATGTGATGCACTGAGAAGAAGACAGCGTCACTTCTGTGGCACCCCTGCCAAAAGTGCAAAAACTGAACCCAATGCTGAGGAAGCAGAGACAAATGCAAACTGATAGAAATTCTTCAAAGCATCTGACTTGTTCTCTTCAAAAATGTCAAGGTCATGAAAAACAGGAAATAATGAGGAACAGTTCCAGATTAAAGGAGGCTAAAAGATATGACAACTAAATGCAACATGAGCTCTTAAGTGAAAATGCGAATGGGGCCCGTGGACTAGATGGTTGTACTATATTAATGTTTATACTGTGATTATGCAGGAGCGTGTCCTTGTTTTTAGGAAATACACATTGAAATATCAGGTCTGCACTTACTCTCAAATATTCTGGAAAAAATTAAATATACACATACATAATGATAAGGCAAATGTAGTAAAATACTAATAACTCGGAATCTGAGTGAAGGGTATATAGGATTTTTTTTGCATTATTCTTGGAGCTGTTCTGTAAGTTTGGGATTTTGAAATAAAAATAAAATATTTTTAGAAAGTGACTTAACAACCAAAAATTATACTAAAAATAGCTACCATGATTGGGTGTCTACTGTGGGCCATAAGGCATTCGGTCATTTAATCTAACATTATCATTCCTAATTACAGAAGTGGAAACAGAATTTCAGAGAGATTAGTGACTTGCCCAGGGTCACACAGCTCATAAGCAACAGAGGTGGGATTTGAACCCAGGTTGAGCTGGCTTTAGAGCCTACATTCTCAACCCTTTAAGAGATGGACCAAAGGGTAAATAAACAGATGACAATTACAGAGGGTGGCAAATATGGAGATGGGGCCCGAAGGGAACCAAGAGCAGTTGGAAAGCTCCAGTTGGGAGGTGACATTTGAGTTGGCCTTGAAGTATGTGGGGAGTTCTCTGATATGGGAGGGCACAGGGAGGCTTCTGTGGTATTCAAAATGTTCTATATCTTGATTTGGGTGATAGCTGGGTGTAGACCCGTGTAAAAATGTAGATTTAAGAGTGTGCACTTGACTGTATATGTTATACTTCAAAACATAGTTTTTAAAATAAAATATATTCCCCCATGTACTATTAAAAATCATCTTGATCCCTATCAGGGCCACCTAAACCATCCTTTGGGGAAACCGGGCTGAGTACTCTCCAAGGCCTCTTCTTATTTTGATTCAATAACTTCCCCAAAGTCACAAAGCTGAGCCAGAACTTGAACCCAGGACTTGTGTGTCCAAGAGCACCATCCCTTGTCTTCGTACTTGCCCTTGGGGGAAGACACAGAAGGACACAGTCTCAGAACTTGCAGGGCTCTTGGGGATCACCCAACATCCCTTTCTCACTTCTTCACTGTGTGGCCTTGGGCAAGTTACTTAACTTCTCTGAGCCTCAATTATCTAATCTGAAATGTAGCCAATGGTATCTACTATCAGAGTCAGATGAGGATTGAAAGAGAATGTCAGCCAAATGCTTGGCTTGGTTCCTGGTGGGGATTAAGCTGTTCTTATAGATGAGGACCCTAGAGTCCAGAGAGCAGCAGACAGTAGTCCAAGTTCACACAGGCACTTAGGGGCAAAGCCAGGGCTCAAATCCAGCCCTGTTCCTCACTGGCCCCCCTCTTGTCCAGGCCTACTGTGTCCCCAGCCAGTGCTCTCACCCCCACAGGGCAGGGTCAGGCAGGTAGTGGTTCTTTTCTAGCAGAAGTTCTCTAGGGCTCTGCTGAGTACACACACCTATTTCCTAACGTGACTGAGGGGAAATATCTCTGGGTGTCAGTGATCCTCAGACATTTGGCAAATTCCTGTGTGCTTTTCTTCCTGTGATCCTCCCTTGGTGTGCAGAAGGAAGAGCCTGCATGAGCCAACATTGTGACACAGGCGAAATTCATCAGTTGTGGGAAAAAAAGGAGAAGTGGAAGAGACACCACCCTCTCCACCTTCCCCTGGGAGAGCCACTTTACTTTCTGGAGGTCTTTATTTCTTTAGGGACTTTGAACCACTGTCTAGTGTCCTTCCCTTTCTGTCTGAAGGTCTCCCTTTAGCACTGCTTGCAGGGCAGGTCTAGTGGTGATGAATTCCCTCAGCTTTTGTTTATCTGGGAATATCTTAATTTCTCCCTCATTTTTGAAAGAAAGCCTCGCTGGAGAGAAAATTCTTGTTTAGCAGTGGTTTTCTTTCAGCACTTTTTCAGTATTTTAACCCACTGCCTTCTTGCCTCCATGGTTTCTGATGAGAAATCTAATTGGGGCTCTCTTGCACATAGCACGTTGCTTTTCTCTTACAGCTTTCAGAACTCGTTCCTTGTCCTTTACATTTGATAGTGTGATCAGTATATGATGGGGTGTATTTTTCTTGGTGTTTATCTCTTTGGTGTTCTCTGGGCTTCTTGGTTGTGTATATTCATGTCTTTTGCTTAGTTTGGGAAGTTCTCTATCATTATTTCTTTGAATGTTCCTTCTGCCCCTTTCTCTCTTTCTTCTCCGTCTGGGACTCCCATGATATTTACATTGATGTGCTTAACAGAGTCTCAGAGGTGTCTTAGGCTGTTTTGATTTTTTGTAATTCTTTCTTCTTTCTGCTCCACAGCCTGACTCATTTCAATTTTCTTGTCTTTGAGTTTCCGAGTTCTTTCTTCTGCCAGCTCCATTCTGCCTTTGAAACCCTCCTGGGAATTTTTCATTTCAGTTGTTGTGGTCTTCAACTTCAACTTTCTGTTGGGTTCGTTTATAAAATTTCTATCTCTTTAGTAAGATTCTCATGTTGTCAATCAGTGTTTTCCTGATATCCTTTAGTCCTTTCTCTGTATCTTCCTTCATCTCCTTGAGCATTTTTTTGTTTTTGTTTTTGTTTTTTAATTTTATTTTGAAATAAATTCAAAGTTACAGGAACAGTTGCAAAAACAATACAAACCCCATACACAGCATACCCTGACCCCCCTCCCCCGATACTCCTATTGTCGGAAATAAAGCGGTACCTGTAAGGGAATAAACGCTCACTCGGTTCTGGAGGAGAAAAGAATTTATTTACGATCTTGCAAGATAGGGCATCCAGCCAAACACGTGGAAGGCTGGCGCGCCAGAGGAAGAGAATGGCGATCTTTAAATCTCCTACTCCTAATTCGCAAGTCCCTCCCCTGTTTCCCCATTGACTGGGTACTACAGAGGTTACAGCCTATCCGAGAACACTAACTAATTCATCTTTTGAGATTTTAATTTGTACAGCCTATCCAAGAGAGCCAACTAGCTCATTATTGAGATTTTGAACTGATCAGCCTATCCCCCCCCCAATTTTTTTTTTTTTTTTGCTGTGAGTTCCCGCCTCTGATTTTACCTCATATCTCTTTACATTCCAGTAACTATGGTCACTTTTCCATATAAGGAGCAGGCAGATTTTCTCTTCTCTTTGTCTGGGGTTTGTTTAAACTGGTTTTGCCTCCATTTCCCTTATTCCATGCTGTCTCTATGTGAAAACTAAACTTATTCCTTTCTTACACCTATCCATCAACTTTAACATGCTGTGCTTGAGCATTTTTAAGATCATTTTTAAAAAGTCTTTGTTTGGTATGTCCACATTCTAGCATTTAGTCTTCTTAGTTGGTGTTTTCTGGATTTTTATCCCCCTCCTTTTGATGGACCTATTTCTTTGTTTTCTCGTACTCTTTTGTTCCATGCTATTTTAATATTTTAAAATGTTAACTCTGTGATTTATTCCCTGAGATGTCTGTTTCTTGATTTTGTAGCCAGTTGGTGATGAAACAGCAATTTGGGCTTCATCCCTCCTACAGGAATGCAGTGTGCAGGGGCCTTCCTGTCTTTTCTGGGCCTGTGTCTTGTCCTGGGCTTGTGCTTGTTCATCGTTTTGGAATTCCCTGTATACAGGGGTTTGAATGCCCCTTTGTGTCCCAGGAGGCAGACCTCCCTCTCCAGGTATTTAAGGCAAGCATCCTTGGCCCCAGACTGTCCGTCTGGATAGTTTCTTACATTCCTGGAGGGCAAATTCTTGGGAGGGGGCACACGCCAGAGAGACATTTCCCAAGTTGGTCTTTCCCAGCCAAAACAGGGCTAGGGACCCCCGAAGGGGACACAGACTGGCTCCAAAGTGCCCTGGAGAGGGGATTAACCGCCAAGGGCCTCTTCTACAGCTCCCCAAAGCTGAGCTTTCTTGACCTGCCCAGCAAATCAGCTCTTCAGCTAACTGCCCCCTGCAGCCCTGAGGAAGCCGAGGGACCTTAAGTCTCCTCTGCTGCAGCCTTTGTCCAGGGCAGACTGGAACAATTGCCACCCTCAGAGCTGGGCCCCCAGCGATTCAAAGACCCCCTGAAGTCACTGTGATCAGTAATCGGTCATGCCCATCCCTGGTTTGGGGAAGCGGATTTTTAGGTACCTTTCTGTCACCAGCGAGCTAGCCAGGGGCTGGACCCCACCGCCACCTGCCGCAAGAATGGAGGATGGGTTCCAGTTACCGCTGTGCAGAGTGAGCAATTACTGGTCTTGACTGTAATTTACCAGCCTCTTCCTTCCACTCTTCCCTGGATGCTGTACTGTGTTCTTCTCACCCTGGAGTTTCAAAATAGTCATTTCGGACATTTCCTGCCTGTTTAATAGTTGTTCTGTTGGAAGGACTGAGTCCTGGATCTCCCTACTCCCCCATCGTCCCATAGTTCTCTTGAAATGTGCTAATTTTTGAAGCCAATGTGAGTTGGGGGTTTTCTGTCACTTGACATGGGGCAGAGGGTCAGGTCTGAAGCAGTGGGGCCCCTCTGGCCTGCGGCAGTGCTGAACAGGCCAGTGGACTCGTCTGGTTCTGGCTGGGCATGAGCCATTGGGAAGAAGCCAGTGGGAATGGCTTGTACGGAAACTTGCCATTTTTTTTTTTAAGATTCTGACTTTATGGCAGTGTACGTCATCACCACATGAGTTTCATCTCAGTGCTCCTTCCCTGCCCTGCTAGACACCCTCACAGATGCAACATCTGCCTGGGACCGGGGGACACAGGAACTTTGGGCAGAGCTGGAGGTGTTCAAAAGTGTGCAAGATAATTTTTCAAAAGTCCAATTTTATGACAAGTCATTATTCTACATGTTTTGGCTCCTACTTAGAGCTATCTTCCTTGTACAGATGCAAAATCTGACAGATGGGGGTGCAGGTTGTTTGAAGGAAGGCAGAGCTGGGGTGAGGACCCAGAGTGACAAGTCCTCCTGGCAATCTTCTCTACATAAAAGGTGGTGACAGTGACTTAATTGCCTTGTGACTCAGTTTCCTCATCTCAAAAATAGAAAATAATCATGCCTCTCTCATGGGTTGTTTTCAGGCATATAGTAGATGTTTTGTACATGGCCAGTATTTCATTCTTAAACAAGCAGGAAGGATTCCAGTTGCTACAGATGAGGGCAGGAAGGGAGGCTCCTTTAGAACAAAGCAAGGGGAAGAAGGGAAAAAAAACAAAACCCTCAGGAAGTCTCATGCTCTCCTGGCTCAGCAGGTTTCATTAGACTCTCATAAAATCAGAGCCAGGGAGGCAGGCGCCAGGGGGCTGATGGGGACCCAGCGGGAGGGAAGCTGGCTGCCCTCTCCGCGGCCCCGCCCCACCTCTCATCACCATGGAGACCGGGCTGCCTGCCCAGCAGGGTTCCAGCCCACCCGGGGCCTGAGGCTGTTGCCAAGGGAGGGGCAGGGGCTGAGCAGACAGACACCTGCTTGGAAAGCTGAGCTGGGGGTGGGGAGTGTCCAAGCCCCTCAACTCCCAAGGCGTTGAAGGACCCAGGCTGTGTGGGATGCCTCTGGTGGCCCGTGTTTGGAGCTCAGCTCTGCTGGCAGCTTGCTGCATGATGGGGGGCAACGTACGTCCCCCCTCAAAGCCTCAGGTTCCGCATCTGTGAAAGGAAGGAGTGAAAATGTAATTTTAAAAAGCTTGGTTAAGGAAACTGGAGGATAGGCAACAGTGGAATATGGTGCAAGTGGAAGGATGTTTAATGCTGGGGAAAATATTCACCACAGATTTATTTTTAAAAAGGCATGTTACAAAAGTGAGCAGTGTGATCCCATTCTTGTCTGTTACAAAAACAAAAACAAACAAACAAACAAAAACTCTACTTGTGCTTGCCAAAAAAAAATACAAGGAGAGGGGGAGAAATACTCTAAACTACACATGCGATTTTTATTCTCTTCTTGGTGCTTTCTCAAATTTTGGCCAATGAACATGAATTACTTTCGAAACCAGAGTGATCTTAACCATGGACTTAAATGTTCCATTTGGGTGCTTAGTAAGCAGGGGCTGTGCGCCAAGGGCTTTAAGTGATTTAAAGCTCCTTCTGTCTTCACGGTGATCCAGGGAAGGATACCTACTAGTATCATCCCCACTTCACAGAAGAGGAAACTGAGGTTCAGAGAGGCTAAGCAGCTTGCCCAAGGCCTTTAGGGAGTGGCAGAGCTGAGGTTTGAAACAACAACTAAGATGTTAGACTCCAAAATTTGAGCATTTACTCACTGCCTCGAATGACTCTCAGGACAAGAAAAAGCTACATGTTCCATTTCCTTAACATCTTAATGTGGAAAATATCAAAGAAATCAAAAGTAGAAAGAATCGTACAGTGAACCCCATGTGCCTACCACCCAGCTTTTGCACAGCCCTGAGATGGGGGGATTTGGGTGGGGGTTCAGAGAGGGGGTTGGGGTGCTCAGGGTCGGAATGATGCCCAGGGGTCTCACTCCACACACACACATGGAACCCGGCTCTCCTCCTGGCTTCCTCTGGGGCTGCTGAACCACCCAGCATGGGGACCGCAGACCCCAGCCACGCCCCGTTCCTTCCTCATTTCACACTCAGGTCACTTGCGTTTCCTATGCGCCTCCTTTATAGGCGCCCACTTCCCTCCCAGGCCCGAGGCTTTGGCGGCTCTAGCGGACGGAGCCATGGCCCGATGGACCGCCCTGGTGGTGCTGGCTGCGGTGGGCACGGCCGTGGCGGTGGCCACCAATCCCGGCTTCGTGGCCAGGATCACCCAGAAGGGCCTTGACTACGGTAATCGGACGTCTTCCGTCCCTCCCCTCCCACCCCTGAGGTGAACTTATTGAGCACGAACTGTATGCCAGCCCTTTAAAGCCAACATTCTTATTTCTTATTAACAACATTGACGGGTGGGTCCACTGAGGCTTGGAGAGGGGACGTGGGACATGGGGAGCTGGATTTGAACCCTGGTCTTCCCTGATGACCCAGTAGAAATATAAACTGCAGAACAGCAAGTTCTGCAGACCAAGAGAGAGAGAGCAGACCGCCACTGGTCAAGTGTTCAGGGAAGTCATGGCAGAACTCAAGGAGAACTTGTATCCCACCCCTGAATTCCTACCCTTGCCCTGCAGGACACCCCAGAAACTGAGGGATGCAGACAGCAGGCCCCGCATAAGCTGGGAGGAAGGAGCATGCCCTGCTCTGCACCTAGATCTAGGATGGCCCTGAAGGTTTTCTGGGAGCAGAGACTTGGGCTGGGGCTTTAAACCTACAAGTCCTCATGCCCTGTTATAGCAGCTTCAGTTTCCCCTTCTGCCTGTGTCCCATGTGGCATTCCAAGTGAGTTTTCTGAAATGCAGCAAAATCTGTTCTCGTCTCTCCCCTGCTTACATGTTTTGATGGCTCCCTAGTGCCCTCCGAAGATATCCTCACCCTTTGGCATGCCGTGACTTTCAGATCCTGGCCATCCCAGGTTTCCTTTCCCTTCCAAGCAGGAACCATGTCTGTGTTGTTTACTTTTGACCCCCCAGAAGGCCTACCCAGGGCATGGGTTCTGGGATCAGAAGGCCTGGGTTCAAATCCCGCCTCCACCACCCATCAGATGTGTGGCCCTGGGCAAGGCACCTCACCTCTCTGAGTCTCAGCTTCCTCATCTGTGAAATAGGGGCAATAATGGGACCTACTTCCTAGGATTGTTAAGATTCAGTGACTTAATACATGTACAGAGGCTGGCACAGAGTAACAGCTCGATAATGTTTACTACTACTTCTGCTACTACTATCCCTATTTTCTTAGCTGACTCTTGGAAAACAGAAGGCTCGGACCACAAAGGCTCAGGCACCCTCCAACCCCAGGCTTACCTTCCCTGGAAGTAGCCCTTGCCCAGATCACTCCTTTGTTCCTCTTTGTACTTCCTGCTCACCTCCTTGGCAGCTGAGGCAGATATGATGGCCTCAAGTTATAGAAAGAGCACTGGACTGGGAGTCAGGAAAACTTGGCTCCAGAGTGCCGGTATGGAAGAGCTGGAAGTACGTGGGCATGATAGTTAGCCGGCTCAGGGTTCAAGCCTCAGCTCCCTCATCTTTCTACTGGCTCCTCTCTAGCTCACATATTTGCCTTGTAGTTGGTTCTCTGAAGCTGTTAAATGCGCAATAGCTTATGGTGGAATTCCTGGCATTGGGGAGTTCGTTTCTTGAATCATCCAACAAATATTAATTCAGTGCCTTCTAAGTGCAGGGCACTATGATAGATGTAGGGGACAGGTCAGTCACTAAAACCAACATTGCCGCTGAGCTTACATCTAGATGGGGAGAGGGACTTTAATCAAAGGGCCATGGATAAGTGGTACCTGGGGCTCCAAAGGAGGTCTGTAACTCATGAGAATGGTAACAGGGGGTTGTTCCCAACCGTTGAGTCAAGGAAGAGCTGCTCAAGCTGGCTAGAAGTTGGCCAGGTGAAGGTGGGAGGGAAAAGGTTTCCAGGCAGAAGGAACGGCATGTGCCAAGAGGCCCTGTGGAGAGACGGATTTTAAAAGCCAGAGGGAGTGGGATATCTGCAAAGGCACAGCACAGTGCTGGGCATGGGGTCAGTATTTAGTAAATACTTGTAGAGTACTTGACTGGATTTTGGGGTGATATTTTAGACCACATGTTGGCAAACTGCAGCCTACAGACCAGATCTGGCCTACTGTGTAATTTTGGATGGTCTGTGAGCTGAGACTAACCTTCACATTTTAAACAGTTGAAAAAAAATCAGAAGAAGAATAATATTTATGACACATGAAAAATTATATGAAATTCAAATTTCAGTGTCCATAAATGAAGCTTTATTGGAGCACAGGCCTGCTCATTCATTTACGTGTTGTCTATGGCTGCTTTTGTGTGAAAACGGCAAAGTCGAGTAGCTGCGACAGAGACGGTGCGACCCACAAAGCTGAAAACATTTACTATCTGGCTCTTTAGAGAAAACCTTAGCTGATCCCTGTTTTGGACCCCTCCAACTGCACCTCAGAGGTGGGACCCTACGGGCCCCTCCTATGGACAGGGCCAAGGGCCCGGGCCTGTCCTGACGTTGATCCGCCCTTCCAGGCTCACAGGCTGTGCCCTGACCGCCCCCTTCTCTCTCCCCTCAGCCTGCCAGCAGGGAGTGATCGAGCTGCAGAAGGAGCTGGAGAAGATCAAGATCCCCGATATCTCAGGAAAGTTTAAGATCAAGCTTTTAGGGAAAGGGAGTTATGAATTCTACAGGTGAGGCCTGTCTGTGCTGAATCCTCAGTGTGCAGGAACTGTCGTCTTCTGGGGCCATCCAGACCTAGAATTGCAGAGCCTCAAACTCCTAAACTCAGGGAGGTTAGGATCCAAAAGGCAGTGTTTACACTATCGCAAGGAGATACGCTGCCCGAGCTCAGCTCGGAGGAAGCCACAAAAACCGTGTCTTCCAGGCACTCACTATAACTCCCAGGGTACATGAAAGCCAAAACACTATGCCAGCCCATGTATCAATTATGATTTGGGTGGATTTCAAGGACAAAAAAAATCCTAATCCGAAATGGCCTAAGCTAGAATTTAATGGCTCCCATGGCTGAAAAGTCCCCGGCATTGTCTGGCTTTAGGTTCAACTTGAGGTGGGCGCAAATGATGTCACTGGACCCTGTTTCTTTCTCACCAGCTCTCAGCATCCCTTCCTTGGGGAGTCCCAGGTCTCAGGGAGGGTGTCCCCCCGCCAGCATCTCCTCCTTTATCTCCTCAACACTCCCTCAAACTCAGCTCAACCCAAAGCCCTAACTAAGAGTGACTCTGATTGGTCCATCTTAGGTTGTGTGCACACCTGAACCAATCACTCTGGCCAGGGTAATAGAATACACTAATTGGCTTAAGCTTGGGTCAGAAGCTCCATCCTCTGAAGATGCAGGTAAAACCAAAATGAAATAGCAGTTCTGTTACCATAAGAAGGGTGTGTGGCTGCTGTGCAGAAAAACCGTTAAGTGTTCTCTACAGAATTTTACCCGCCCCTTCATTCAACAGATATTTTTGAGCACCTACTAGGTGTCTGACTCAGCAGGCTCTGGGGCTATAAGAGTGAAAACAGAGACACACCCCACCTCTTTACAGAGCTTGCAGCCAATGGGAGAGCGTTCATTAGCTTCACTGGTTATCACATACCCTGCAAGACAGAGAGTGTTGTTCCCATTTTACAAATGAGGAAACTGAGGCTCAGGGTGATTAAGTGGCCTTTCCGGGTCACACAATCGTAAGTGGAGGAGCAGGATTCAAACTCAGATGTGTTTGACTTCAAAGCCCTCCCACTGCACTGTCTTCTGGGACCCCCTGGGGTGGACGGGGTGAAGGACCAGGGTGGGAGGGGGAGATGAGTCTGCGTTAACCAAACCCTCGTGTGGGCACCCAGGAGGCTGGCTGAATTTTTCTCCTTTGCAGCATGGCTATCCGCAGATTCCAGATGCCCAGTTCCGAGATAAGACTGGTGCCCAACGTGGGCCTTCGATTCTCCATCAGCAACGCTGATGTCGAGATGAATGGAAAATGGAAGGCACGGAAGTTCATGTGCGTTTCTCTGCCCAGAGCTATTGGGTATAAGGGTGAATTCTTGGTGAGATTTGACAGGGACTAGGGATGGATTCCCAGGAATGCCCAAATTTGGCCTCACCCATCACCCTTGTCCTTGCAGAGCTCCTGAGGGAATTTTCCACATAAGAAGATTCAACCAAGTAACTCTTTTTAACAGCTGAACATTTGTCTGACTCCTCAATGCTGGACCCTGGCAAGGCTGAGGGGGAGCCTGTGGCTTAGGAGGAGTCTAAGTGGCATCTCCAATGTATCAGTTAGCTATCACCATGTAACAAACCATCCCAAACTCAGTGGCTTAAAACAACCACCATGTAATATCACTTTCGTATCTGGGGGTCAGCTGAGGTTCAGCTGGTCTAGGCTGGGCTCGGCTGGGGTAACTCTGCTCCCCATGGATCTCTGCTCCTTGGACCAGTGGGCTCGCCAGGGCGAGGTGTTCTCTTGGTGATGGCAGAGGTGCAAGAGGACAAGCAGAAGCATGCCTGTCCTCTTAAGGCCTAGGCCCAGAGTGGCCCACGGTCACTTCTACCCATGTGCCCTTGGCCAAAGCAAGTAGTGTGGCCAAGCCCAAAGTCAGGGCCTTGGTAAGGGTGTGGATGCAAGGATGGGTGAAAAATTGGAGCAACTCACCCAAACTACAACTTAGAATCTAAATATTGACCGATCACTTTAACACCTTCTCCTTTATGGGGAATCTAGAGAGAGGAAGGAGCAGAGGGCATTGTAGCTAAGGAAAAGGACATGAGTCTGCCCTCCCTTATAGGGACTGGGTCTGTCCACTTCCCACAACAAGAAGTGCTTCATTCTTCACTTGGGCTCTTCAGCATCTAACATTCCACTTGTTGATAAAATAATAATAACAATAACCCTTCATCATATTATAGACAAGTTGACAGATTACATTCATGTAACCTGATTACATACATTCTGTAATCTGGTTACATACAATCAGATTACATACATTCTTATCCAAACCTCATTTCATCTCTAAGGGAAGAGTTATTAATCCCATTTAACAAAATGAGCACATTAATTAATTAAAGTCATTGGCCCCAAATCACCCAGTGTTTTAGTGGCAAAGCAGAGACTGACACTCAGGTGTTCCACTGCTGGTCCAGCATCTGGGTGAGGAAAGTGAAGCTCAGAGAGGTTAAGAAATGTGCCCAGGGCCACACAGCATTAAGTCACCAAGGCAGTGGTTAAGAGCAGAGTTGTGCCAGGAAGACATGGGTTCAAACGTAAGACTAGAATCCTGGCTGTACCACTCAGCTGCTGTGTGACCTTGGGCGAGCTCCTCCCCTCTCTGAGCCTCCCCTCCTCACCCTGAGTGGGGATAACAGCAGAACCTTCCTCCCAGCATTGGTGTACAGTTTGAAAGCAGTGGGGAATAAAGCGCCTGCTCCAAATAATTTCTTTTTGTTGTCATTTAGCAAAATCAGTGGCAAGTTTGACCTGAGAGTGGACGGCATATCCATTTCCGCTGACCTGAAGCTGGGCAGTGACCCCGCCTCTGGGCACGTCACCGTTGCCTGCTCCAGCTGCACCAGCCACATCAGCGGCGTCCATGTGCACATCTCAGGCGGCAGCTTGGGGTACGATCTCTCGGGGGTTAGGTGGGGGGAGGAACCTCAAGCAGAACTGTCCTCAAGGTGACTGTCCTGTGGTCAGAAAACACGTCTGGAGTGCCACCTCCACTCCACGACTCGCTCAGAGTCTCCAGGTGCAGGGGAGGGGCAGGGGTCCTCAGATGAGGCAGACACTGTCCCCACCTCGAGGGATGACTTGCTCGTTAAGCGTCCTGCAGACTTGAACGACTACTTACCATGACCCGGGCTCTGTGCTAAGCACTTTATATGCACTAAGTTTCAAATCCTCACCACATATCGTAGGCATCCATCCATCCATTCATTCAACAAACATCTACTGTGCACAGTGCTCAGGAAGCAGTAGCAGGAGCACTGCAAATCTAGTAACAGCGAACATTGATTGGAGGCTTAGTATGGCCAAGCACTGTTTCCAGCATGTGCAGTTTCTCATTCAATCTGTACAATGACTCTATAAGGTTGGTCTATCATTATCCCACTCTCAAGGAAGGAAACCGAGGCACAGAGAGGATAAAAAATAACTCAAATTCCCATAGCTAGTGAGTGCTGAGGAGGGTTTCAAACGCTGGAATAGCTGCCTCCAGACTATTAATTACACAGTTCCTGTCTTCTTGAAGCTTTCAGCCCAGTGGGGAAGACAGACATTAACCAAATCATCACATTAATGAATGGTTAATGGATAATTATAAAAGGAGATGAGAAATAAGAAGGGGTACATGGCGCTGTGAGTGCACAGAACAGGGGGATCTGACCCAATCTGGGGGCTGGCCAGTCCTTCCTTGAGGAAGAGACATTTGAACTGAGATGAAAAGAGTAAGTAGGAGTTAACCAGGTAGCTTTGAGGACAGGGGCGTTTCAGGCTGAGGGAGCAGCATGTGCAAAGGCCCTGTGGTGGGACGAAGCTCTGGACACAAGAGACCGTGAGCACCTAGTGTGGCTGGAGGGCAGAGAGGAAGGGGAGTGCTGCAGCTGAGACCCAGGCCGGGTTGAGACGCTGACCCCAGAAACAGATCCCACACGCACAGGGTGAGAAGCGCCTAATGGGGTGTGCAGAGTTGGGACCCAGGGACAAGCTTGCCTAGTTCTACTTGGAGGGGGGAGGAAGGCTTCCTGGATGAGGGGACATCTGGGAAGCCTCATGCATGTCCTGGGGTGTCAATCTCCAGGTGGCTGATCCAGCTTTTCCACAAAAAAATCGAGTCTGCACTCCGAAACAACATGAACAAAAAGGTAGGTGGGGCTCCGCGTCTCGTCGGTGGTCAAGCGGGAGCGGACGTCAGCGTCCACACGCCCAGTGCATCATGGTCACTTTATTCCCACCCTAGAGCCCCTCAGCAGTCCTCACAGACCTTTGAAACCACAAATCCAGCTCTAAAAGTCAGCCATGCATATTTTACTGAGGATCCTACCAAGAGACAGAGAAGGGGCCATATCACACATACCACAGCAGAATTTCCCCCATATCCACTTGAACCACCACTGCTCTGCCCCCACTGTCTCTCCCTGCAGAGAAACTACCAACACTTCCCTCCCACCAGCCCTCTGTTCCCATCATCTCCTTCCCCCACCCTCCCCTGCCCACCCCAAATTCCCCTCTTGGTGCTCCCCACCCAGAAAACATGCAATTGATTAAGTCTCAAGCCTGGGCTTTGGCCAAACCCCACTTGCAACCCATTTCTTGAATCTGGAACTGTTACAAGAGATGGGCACCAACTAGTGTTTCCCAGCCCTGCCATACTCTGAACTCCACCAACCAGCTTCTCCAGCTGAGAAGAAGGGCCAATAATTGGGCTGGTTTTCCATTAACAAAACATCAGCTCCCAGAAATCACCTGAGCCTGTCTCATAGGGCAAGCAGCTCAAGACAGTGAACTTGGCCTTTCTCCAGAGAACAGTGGGTAGCCATTGAAGGGTTTAGGCAAGGGGGTGACATGGCCAATCTGTGCTTTAGAACAATTTCCATGTCTGCTGTGAGAACAACTGGAGGGGCCAGGAGTGGAGGCAGGGAGAGGCAGGGAGGCTACCACGGAGGCTGGTACAGTCTTCTAGGAGGGAAATGTCGGCTTTTGGTCATGGCTCTGACAACTCAGGTAGGAAAACATCACTCAAATGTGATAATCTATCTGAAAGCACTTGGCCAAAAGTTAAAAAAAAAATGCATGGTTTTCCAGCTGCATAACAGTGGATTAGAGAATGGGGTTTGGGGGTCACATCCTCTAGGTTTTAGTTCTGGCTCCAGGGCCTAACTGTGTGATCTTGGGCAAATTTCTCGACCATTCTGAGCCTCAGTTTCACCATCTGTAAAACGGGAACATTAATAGCTTCTTCACCAAGGTTTTGTGAAGATTAATGAGATAATGTAGGCAATGTGCTCCTCTGCCAAGCAGACTCACCCACCAGCTCAATTCTTTTTTCTAATTGAGTAATAGTATGAGGAGGACTGTGATATATAAAATTCATAATTAATAAAACAAATTGTTTCTTAGTACCACCCAAGAGTGGCTCCTGTACAGAAGCCAAGCTAAAAAGTGATAACACTGCTGCTGCTGCTGATTATGACAAGAATGGGGGTGATGGTGAAGATGATGGTGATGAAGATGATGATGATCACGATGAGAATGAGGGTGATGGTGAAGATAGTGGTGGTGAAGATGATGATGATGATGAGAATCGGGGTGATGGTGAAGATGGTGGTGATGAGAATGAGGGTGATGGTGAAGATGACGATGAGAATCAGGGTGATGGTGAAGGTGATTGTGGTGATGAGAATGAGGGTGATGGTGAAGATAGTGGTGGTGAAGATGATGATGATGATGAGACTCAGGGTGATGGTGAAGATGATGGTGGTGATGAGAATCAGGGTGATGGTGAAGATGATGATGAGAATCAGGGTGATGGTGAAGGTGATTGTGGTGATGAGAATGAGGGTGATGGTGAAGATGGTGGTGATGAAGATGATGACAATGATGAGAATCAGGGTGATGGTGAAGGTGATTGTGGTGATGAGAATGAGGGTAATGGTGAAGATGGTCATGGTGAGGAGGGTGATGATGATGACGACATGTGCTGAGTGTTTATAGAGAGCTGGCTAGGAACACTATATGGATTCTAGCATTTAATCCACACATAGTTCCTAAGGGGTGAGCCATGATTATCCTTTTTAAACATAAGGAAACTGAGGTACACAGAGAGAGGAAGTGATACTGGTGGGATTCAAACCCAGGACACCCTCTCCAAAGGCATAGCTCTCAATCATAACAAGGAGTACTGGCTTGAATGAATGAAAGAATGAATGAATGAAGTGTCAGGGCTCCATGACTCCAGGAGGGGCTGGAAGTGAAGAGGAGAGAGCTGAGGAGTCCACCTTGCATCTGCGAGAAGGAAGAGCCCCAGTCCAGATAGGGTGTGTAGGGTGAGGGGGAGCCAGACTCCCAGCTGTGATTTCCTGTGGTTTGGAGCCATCTGTGGGCCTGACAGGTGAGCAGTGTTGGAGGCCGGCGGCTGACAGGCAGCTCAGGTGTCCAGCTGTGCCCCAGCCACCAGATGTGCTGGGCCAGCTCCTCAGGAAACAATGTTCTAGGTCCTCTTGGGACTTCCAGAGTATGATGATAGAAACACACTCTGGGGAAACCAAATTTTTTTCCTCCCTTCTCCATTTTTTCTTTCCTCCCTTTCCTCCGGTGCTCCATTCCTGGATAAAATGACCTGACTGGCCATGGGGAAGGAAGGGGAACAGAGGGGCGGATGGTGGGGCCAACCTGAGGAGGAGTAACAGCCTGAGGCATGTGGTTTGGGAGGTGCTGGCCTTGGGGGTCCTCAGGAGAGGCCTGGCTGCAAACCAGACCCGGCATTGGCCACAGAATGGCAGCAGTGGAGATACCTTTGCTTGGGTTCGCTCCAAGGCAGATGCCCAGATGAGGATTTCGGTGTAAGAAGTTTATTTGGGAGGGGCTCCCAGGCAGCGCGGTGCGGGAGGGGGGAAGGGAGTGGGGAGAGGTTACAGCTGTGAGCAGCCAGGGCTCAGTCCTGCGGGGGCCTCTCAGAGGCCCGTGTGAAACAGACTTCAGGATTGTCCCAAAAGGGGTTAAGGAAGCTGGGGCATTTATGCACCAACTCTTACCCCTCTTTGGTCGAGGGCTGTTCCTAGGGGTTTTTACTCCTTGGAACGTCAGAGCTGGGTCCATGGGCGAGGGAAAGCCCCCAGGAGAGAGGTGCAGGAGCTGGAGGCAGAAGACTTGGAGGTGTGGATGGGCCAAGGGGCTTGGGGTGTAGCACTGGTATCGTCTGCTCCAGGGGGCTGTGGGTCTGCCTGCTATGGCTCAGGGACGGGGCATGGAGAGCAAGGAGTGGAGAGCAGAGAAGCAAACCCTGAGAGCTGCAGCATTTACAGGGACAGAAGAGGAGCTCACAAAAGGTGTGCGGGGAGGAGTGAGGGAGACATGGGAGGAGGGACTGGAGAGTCCTCGATCACAGAGCCCGAGAAGGCGGGAGCCGTCAGCCATGCCAGGGGCTGCCCAACAGCCAAGAAAGGCAAGGCCAGAAGAGACTCATTGGCTGACCAGCAGAGGTCATCTGTGCCTTGGGGAGAACAAGGTGGAGAGGGTGAGGGTAGGGGCATCTGACCCCACCCCCAGCCTCAACCCCTTCAAGTTGGGGAAGGCTGTGGTTTTAATCCTATGTTCCAGCTCTCTATTGCTCTCAAACAAACAGCCGCAAATTTAGAGGCATAAAACCACCACCCTCGTAGAATGATCCTGGATTCTGTGGGCCAGGAAACCACACAGGCATGGTGGGGTGGCTTAGCTTCTCTGCCCCACGCTGTCTGGGGCTTCATCTGGGCAGATTCAAAAGCTCAGGGAATCATCTGGGGGGAGAGACTCCTCTCTCACACATCTGCTGCCTGGGCTGAGCTGGAACTGTCGGCCAGAGCAACTATTCGTGGCCCGGGACACAATGTCACTTCCGCCACTTTCTGTTGGTCATGAGCAACTCACAGAGCCTGCCCAGCTGCAAGGGGAGAGCTCCTTGACTCCATTTCTTGGTGGGGAGTGTCAAGGTCACATTACAGAAGTGCAAGTGGAGTGGAAAAACACAACCTGCCACATTCCATTTGAGAGATGAAGATGTGGAGAGCTAGAGAAACGGAGTACCAACCTCAGTGGCAAACTTGGCTTGTGACCCAGATCTCAGACGAGCGCATGTTCTCCTGAGAGTTATGTGGGAGGGGGTCAGGGAGGCCTTCCCCAGCCTTACACTGCAGAGGTGAGGTGCCCACCCAGGCTCTTGCAAAAGGCCTGTCCACCTTGCTCTGGAGCAGCACAGAAAGGGGAGGGCTGACCACTGACCACTTCCTGTTTGTTGTTTTTTTTCACCATCTCATTCCACAAAAGATCTGAGATGGTAAGAGCAAACAAACAAAACCACATTATAAAATAGAAAACAAAAATGCCCATCAGGGAAGTTCCTCACCAGATGGGGAACACAGTGCAGATTTGTAGGTCATACAATCATGTATAGTTACTTTTCCAAACTGCATGTTGGCCTTTGAGCTTTCTGGTGGCCAAGGAGAAAAGGGAAACTTGATTAGATACATGATTTTCAAGGAGACATTCAAGGAAAACAAAGCACGTCCTGGAAGGACACTTTCCACTATGGCAGACCCTCACTGATCGATTCTTTGGTTCTCCCCAGATATGTGCAACAGTGACCAGTGCTGTGTCCTCCAAGCTGCAACCTTATTTCCAGACTCTGCCAGGTGAGGGCTAGGTGGGGGTCAAGGAAGGCTGGGTTGAAGGGGGAGGGGTGTGGAAGGCAGGGTGGGTGTTACGGAGCCAAGAGGTTTCCGAGACAGGCCCAGACCTGGGTGGGGATGGGTAGAACAGGTTATTTTCGAATGGCACCTGGGGTTGGATCCCTACTGAGCCAGATCCTTGTGGCAGGTTCAGAATTTAGATGGAAAAGCAGCTCGTACCCCACACATTCTCCACTCCTGCAGAGCCAAAGAGCCGCATTTTCCCAGCTCTCTGAGACCAGAGCCGCATGGCTGGCCCGAGATCTGAGGCTGGTCACTTCTCCTCTCTGAGTCTCAGTTTCCTGATCCTTAAGATGGGGACAACAGTCCCTGCCCTTGGTAAACTGCAGCCAAGGAGGATAGCTGCCATGGCCGGGGAGGACTCCCTCTTACCGAGGGCTCACCTAGTACCAAGCGCTCAGCAGAAGTGTCTTTTCCCAGCCTCCCAGCACCCCACTAAGGTAGGTGTGATCTCCCTGATTTTACAGACGGGGAAACTGAGGCTCAGAAAGGAGCTGTGGCTTGCTCAAGGTCCCAAAGTCAATAAGAAGCAAATGCAGGATCCAAATCCAGGTGTTCTTATTCTGGAGTTTGTGCCCCAAACTGTGACCTGGGCTGCCACCCTGCAGAGCCTGGCATGGCAGGCACCTGGTCATGCCTATTTAATTTGAATTTCCTTCCTCCAGGTACTGCCCCCAGCCCCTCCCAGGGTAGGACCCACCCTGTACTTGTTCAGTGCAGTGACAGTGGCCAATGTTTCTTCCCATCAGGCAGGAAAAGGATTTTGGATTAAGTCTCAGCTCTGTCACGTGCCAGCTCTACCAACCTGGACAATTTGCCGTTTCTGAGCCTCAGTTTCTTTCCCTGCAACATGGGAAGGAAGGGTTAAAAGGGGAATTGAAATTATTTAATTCTCATTGATTACTGTGAGGAAACAATTGAGACCTGAGCCAGCCTGGGCTGGGCCTGGGGTCTTGCCACTACTCTGCAGGGGACGTTTGGCATGCACCTCATTTAATCCTCCCAGCACCTGTGAGGTCACATTCTATAAATGACAAAGAGAGAGGCTCAGAGAAGCAAAGGGACTGGACGGAGCTGGTGAGAGGCTGAGTTCCATTCCAGCCCAGGCCTGTCTGTTCCGTTTAGATACTCATCTTGAGGCTGTAGGAAGAAGGGAGTGGGATAATGTCTGTGCATATGGGGTGTGGGTTCGTTTTCCTTTGAGGGGAGCTCATTTTCATGGAGGGCTTCCTGGAGGAGGGGGTGGGGCTGGAACTGGCACAGCAGTTCCTGATCCCGTGCCCCAGACCCCAGGGACACTGCTGTGGGGAGCCAGTTCAGGGTCCATCTCTTTTCCCTCTAGTGACAGCCAAAATAGATGCCGTGGCTGGGATTGATTACTCGCTGGTGGCCCCTCTGACAGCCACAGCCGACTACCTGGATGGGAAGCTGAAGGTGAGGCTTACACGGTGAATCACACACCCTCCTGTCAGTGCCTCAGGCCCTCCCGGGGCTCCCTCTCACACTCGGAAACGTGGCTCCCCTCACCTCCTCTTTGCCCTTTGCCCGCACACCTCCTCAGTCACCCCCTCCTCTCCCTGCTCCAGTCACTCTGGCCGTCTTGCCATTTCTTAAACACACTATGCTCGCTCGCTCCCCAGGACTTGGGCATTTGCTCCTCCCTTTGCCCAGGCGCCCCTTGCCCCCCAGTACCCACAGCCCTCCTGGGCTTACCACACATCTTTGCTCAAATGCCCCCTCCCCAGACAGGCCTTTCCTGACCACTCGCTGAAAAGCTCCTTCCTCTTCCCCTGCATCCTGCTTTATTTTTCTCAGTAGGATTTATTGTGTGCGTGTGCACACACACACACAGGACTTATTGCATGCATGCACACACACGCACACACACACAGTCTGTTTCTCTCACTAGAATGAGAGAGAAGGGGATGTGCCTCCTTTGTTCACTACAGAATGTGCAGTACCTAGAAGTATGCTTGGCATTGACAGGTGCTCAGTAAATTTTTGTTGGGTGGATGGATGGGTGGAGGATGGAGGAAAGGAAGGAGGGAGGGAGGGAGGGATGGAGGGATAGAGTTTCACGTTGTGCCACTCCCCTATTCGCTCACCACGGGCTCCAACCAGAGATATCCGCCTGTGCTTCCTCAAACCCCTGCAGCTGGTTCCCTCCGCCGGGCCCTAGACGAGGGCCTGGAGCGCCTCTCGCTGCCAGGGCCCACCTCTAGCCGGCTGGCGGCTTCTTACGCTCCGGGTGGGTCTCTGCTCAGTGGCCCTTCTAGCGCAGCCTTCCCCGGCCACCTGGCCAGGGCAGGTCCCCTCTCCCCAGAATTCATTCTGGAGGTGCCTCATTCAGCAGGTGGCTTGCTTGTTTGTTTACTGTTTGTTTGCCGTTGTCTGCCTCTCCCACTAGACTGTGAGCTCCCCAGGGGCAGGGGCCAAGTTGGCTTTGTTCACGGCTGTATCCTCATCCCCTGGAAATGAAATAGATGAATGAAGAAAAAAAAAACACATTAGGTGTAAGAAGGAAAATTTAGAAACTACAAAGAAGCAGAGGAATAAATAGGAAGGGGAGGAAGGGAGGAATGCGGGAGTCATTACCCAGATCTTACAACCCAGAGATAACTACCATCAACAACACAAGTTTAGATCCTTCCAATCCTGCCTATGCCAAGACAAAGGAAAACATCCACACACACGCATACACACATAGAGACATGGAAACAAATGTACTCACGCACGCACGGTCCTGCAATGAGTCACACGATACATGCTCTTTTACAACTTTTAAAAGACATGAAAACGTAACGTATCTTTCTGTGCTACCAGGGATCATGCTCCTGCAGGCCCCCTGCCAGCTGTGCTGTCTTTCGGCGGGTGGTGGGCAGTGCCCCCTCCTGGGACATTCTCCATTCATCCTCTTTTAGTTGCAGCTCTGCCCATCCTTGAGTATTTCCCAGAAATTGCTGGGCCAAATGGTGTACTTAAAAAAAATATATGTAAGTGACACAGCAAAGTAAAAGATTAAAATATTAGTACATCATAATCATCGCTAGCAAATCGGGAAGGTTCCCTTCACCCCACCCCACCCCACCCAGGCTCCTGCACACAGGTCCTGGCTGTCGGCCGTGGAGTGACGCCCCCCGGTTCCCTGGTTCTAAGCATTCACGTGCACGCACTCTTCAGAACTGTATAAATGTATATCCCCCGGCAGTGTATGAACACTTTCACCAAAAACTATAGAGTATAAATTTAAAACACTTAAAATGGTTTACGTCTCTCTTTAAAAATTTTGCTAATTTGGTAGATTTTTTTTTTTTAAAAAAGGAGTCTCATTGTTCTTTTACTAGGTTTCTGTGCTTATTAGCAAGGTTGAGGCTGAGACAGTGGGGTGCTTAAGGGTGTGCTCGCTGGACCCTGGAGGCCGGGGTTTGATTCCTGGCTCTGCCATTTCCCACCTGGGTAACCTTGGGCAAGTCACTTAACCTCTCTGTGCCTCAGTGTCCTCTCCTGTCAAAGCACAGTTACACCTACCTCCCACGGCTGGCGTGCAAAGCACTCAGAAACTCACAGGGAGGAGGCTTTCGATGCACAGGGGCCACTGCGTTTTCTTCTGTGAATGCATGACCCGTGTCCTCAGCCCCACTTTTCCCTGAGATGGAGCCGCGGGTGTTATCCCTGAGGTTCTCCTGGGTTCACTCTGTGGCCTCCGCCCTCAGGGGGAGTTCTTCAGGCTGGCCGGCCGCACCCCATCCCCCTTCACCCCGCCCGTGCTGGCCTTTCCCATCGACCACGACCGCATGGTGTACCTGGGCATCTCTGACTACTTCTTCAACACCGCTGGCCTTGTGTACCATGAGGCCGGAGCCCTGCAGCTGACCCTCACAGACGATGCGGTAAGGCCGGGCTGGGGGAGGATGTGGGAAGAGCACTGGACTCAGAGTCCAGCAAGCCTGCTGGGGGAGCCCGAGGTCTTCCCGAGAGCCAGCCAGACCTGAGTTTGGATATCCACCTCACTCCTCTCCAGCTGGGGGAGCTTGGGCAGTTACTCAACCTCATCTATCAAACGCCAGTAACAGCACCTTCCTCAAAAGGTTGCAATGAGGCTTAAACGAGATATTAAAGCATGGACACACTTGGCACAGTGCTTGGCATGTCAAAGAACTCAGTGAACAATAAAACTAGCAGCTCACACTGACCGAGTCCTGCCGCAAGCCGGGCTCCGTGATCCAGTCTAAGTGTCGTGTCACATTGTTGTCATCGTCTTCATTGTCTCTATCACACGGTCATGGTCGAGGCCCACTCTGGCCTCAGTTCACCCATCTGTAAGGTGAGGAAAGGACCATCCTCTCCAGAATAGAGAAGCAACCTGACCCCAAGGCGGTCACTCACCTTGTGTGGTTCCTTCTATGCTGCTCCTGGAATGTCCCACGTGCTCCCTGCACATATGAACAAAGACAACCCAAATGGGAACAAGCCAGCCACTTGTTCAGAGCAAGGGAGACAGACACCATCACTTGCCTTTGGCAGAGACTCAAAGGCAGGCGGGGGTGGGGGGTGGGAAAGCTCTACCGTGGACAAAAGTGAGGGCTTCAGGTGTGCTCTGACTGCAGGTGGCTGCTGTGGGGAAGCTGGGGGAGGCCACCTAGAAGCTGGGCATCCTCAGGGACCAGTCTGAGGACCATATTTGGCTTTCTCAGGGATAAAAATAATAGGGCAGCTGGCAGTCACTGATCAAGTCTTGACCGTCCTCGGCTGATTGCTGCAGAGAGTGAGGTTTGCTTCCTGGGCTGAGGTTGTGGATCAGAATTCTGTTGTCATATATGATCTGGTCACTGTCTGCTTGTCTATTCAGTCTCTCATTCCCATATAGAATTTGCCTTCACACTCCATCTATAACATAATCCCCCAATCCTCTTCTCTTCTCTTGTTAAAGATTCCAGAGAAGTCCAGATTCCAACTGACAACTGAGATGCTTGGAACCTTCTTACCACAGGTAAGTAAAGGGCCTGGATCCTTTAGTCAGCTCAGGAGGTGGCCTGGGGGTGCTGGGGGGTGCTGGGCTCCACTGAGTGGCTTCACGAGTCCTCCCCTCCCTGGGGTTGGAAGAGAATTCCTACAGCCTGTCCCCCATATGGAGAAGCCCCAAGCACCCAGTTGGCCAGGAGAGATCCTAGATACTAGGGATCATCCCACTCAACACATATCTATTGAGTGTCCATCGTGGACTGGGGCTGGGCACCCCCAAAGCAGACTCAGTGTCTGCCCTCCTGGAGCTCATAGTCCAGTGGAGAGAGAAAAACAGTATTCGGGTGCACCAAACAATTACAAAGACAACGACAGATGGTCATAAGAGAGGCTAACAGGTGGAGGAGTTAGACGAGGCGGTCAAGGAAGACCTCCCTGGTGGTGCTACTCCAGAAATTTCTCTACTGGAGGTACTGGTGGTGGTGGTGATACTGGGGGTAGATGGAGCAGGGGAATTGCCTGGAAGCTGCAGGTGCATAACAATCACAATATTTTTCCTCGGACTGTGAGCTTGCCTGGCGGAGGATTGGAAGCTCACCTAGATGGGGATCAATAAGGCCCTTGCCATTGTCCTCCTGAAGCTATTATTGCACTTTGAGGAGGTGACATTTGAGCTGAGACCTGAAGGAAGGACAGAGCCAATTTTGCTTAGAATGGGGGACAAGCATTCAAGGAGAGGGACCAGAAAGTGTAAAGGTCTTAGATCAGAGCTTGCCGGTTTGAGCTGCAGAAAGGAGTTCTGTGTGGCTGGAGTGGAGGGGGGCAAAGGGAAGAGATAGGTGCATGAGGCTAGCCTGGCACCAAGTGCCAGATTGCGCAGTCATCTGGATTTATTCTAGGAGCTGCGGGAAGACACTGGAGGCGTGTAGGCAGGGGAGGGGCATGACACGATTTAGAAACATTTTCATAAAACCTACCCCTCTGGTTGGCCACCCTCGCGGGGCTGCAGGTGGCCAGGATGTTCCCCAACATGAAAGTGCAGCTGCTCTTGGCCGTCTCCTCCCCACCACGCCTCACCGTGAGCCCCGAAGGCCTGGCCTTCATCCCCGACCTGGAGGCCCGGGCCTTTGCCGTCCTCCCCAACTCCTCCCTGGCCCTCCTCTTCCAGCTTGGCATGGTAAGCTGCCCCAGGCATGGGCGATGAGTCACCCCTGAGCCCTGAGCCACTGCTCTCAGCTGCTCCTCGCTCCCACAGGCATTCAGTCATTCATTTGTGTATTTGTTTATTCATTCAATCACTCATTTGTTCAAGTTTTCATTTACTCAGTTACCCATTCTGTCCATTCACTTGTAATATGTTGTACTGTTTCCAATTCATTCACTCATATCTTTTGTGATTTCAATTATTCATTGGTGCATTTTGTTCATCCATTCATTTATTCATTTGTGCATACGTTTGTTCATTCATTTCTTGGTATATGTGTTCATTCACTCATTCACACTCATTCATCCCTTTTATTATTCATTCAATTATTGACTTAAATAGTCTATGCCCTTTCTGGTTGATGAGGCGTTCATTTGTTCAATTACTCATTTATTCATTTATTTGTATCTTTGTTTGATCATTCTTTTTTATATTTGTTTGTTCATTCCTTTATTCATCCATGCATATCTTTGTTCATGCCTTCATCTGTGTATTTGCTCAATCTTTCATTTATTCAAATTTTCATTCCATGTCGACTTGTGCGTTCAGTCATTTGACCATTTCACCACTCCAGAAACATCTGATAGCAGCCACCACAGCCATGAGGGGTACAGTCCAACCCCTCTCCCCACCTCGAGGTATCTCCTGTCTGCGGGGCCCATACAGGCTGTGAGCCACCATCTCCACTTTGCAGAAAAAATGGGGCCTGGGGGGCTTAGTGACTCACCCAGAGTTGTGCAGACAGTGAGCAGGAAAGCCGAGGTGGGACCTTGGTTTTCAAACTCAGGGAAAAGTTGCTGAGTTGAATAAATAAATGCATGGTTGTGAGAAGAGGGCTAGCCCAGACTCCAGCCTGCAGTCCCTGTCACACGGTCCCTCTGGGAGTGGCCCTGAACTCTGAAATGGAGGAGAAAACGGTAACCAGCTAACAGCCCGGGACTTCCCTGCCCGGGGGTTCTGGGGTCTGACAGGCGTATGGTCTGCAGGCCTCGCAAAGCCCTGGGCTCCTGGGGCAGGGAACTTCACCTCTGGGTCGTTGCTTTGCAGCACACAAACGTTTTTGTGGAGGTCGGTGCCAGGTCTGACAGGATCATTGGAAGGCTCACGCTGGGCAGGTGAGTGGGCTGGTGGGGCAGGAGGAGGGGGCTGCTATCCATCCTTGGTGCCCATGTGGGAGCCAAGGCCATCACTTTCCTGTTCATTCACCATGTTTAAGCCTCAAGTGATGCGAGACAGGCACAATTATTCCCATTTTGCAGAGAGTAAAATCGATGCTCAGGGATGACCTGACTGGCCCAGGGTCACCAACCGTCTTGATTTGCTGGGAGGGCCCCCGTTTTAGCACTGATCATCCTGTGTCCTGGGAAATCTCTCAGTCCCAGGCAGACTCACCTGGCTGGGCAGCACCAGGCATGACTCCACTCCACACCGAACCACACAGCCCCCCACTGCCTCCTGCTGCCCCATGTTCCCGGCCTTCCTTGGCACTTGGAAACCCCCTTCAACATCTTCACACCCCATCCTAAGGCAACCCTGCCAGAGGATTCCGGCTTCGAACTGAGCTGGCTTTGGATCCTGACAGAGGAAGTTGTGGCTCTGATGTAAAGTTGTGCATTTGAAGCCCAGCTCGCCTTGGCAAGCACCAAAACTCTCCAAACTTCGGTTTCCCTGGCTGTAAAAGAAGCCCTGGAAGAGATCTTTGCCAGTAGCATCCTTGTGATGTTCACATGTGGGTAGTGTTCAGAACACCGCCGGGAGGCAAGTGCTCAGTAAGCAAGAGGGAAAGAGAAAGAGGTGCACAGAAAGAGAGAAAGACAAAAGTGGGAGAAGAGACAGAGGGACACAAAAAGAGGGAGATGGGGTGGGGTGTAGAGACACCAAAAGACACACACACAGAGAAAGACAGAGGGAGCAACAGATGAAGAGGGATGGAAAGAGGAAAGGGGAAGACAGAGAGAGAGCAAGTGTGTGTGTGTGGGGGAGGACAGAGAGGAGACACCCAGAGATACACGGGGAGGGAGCAAGAGAGGGCAGAAGTGAGGACCCGACATTTAGACTTGGCACCTGCCTCTGAACCGTGTTCGCACTGGTGGAATTGAGTTCTGACCCACATTCCTGCCACTCCCACTCCTCTCCGGCTCGGCACTGTCCTTCCCAACCTTGAGCTCAGCCCCTGAGGTTGACATTCTCCTCATTTCTCTTGGCCTCATTTTGACAAGTGTTACACTTCAGAAACATGTGGATTCAATTTTCCCTGGAACCCCCGAGGGCCTCTCAAGTCGAGGAGCTGGGGAGGAGACAGCTGGGTGGTGGCTGAGCCCAGACTTTCTGAAATACGCAGGGGGTGGGGTTGGGGGTGGTGAAATCCCATAGTGCAGGGATTCTGGGGTTCCCAACTTTGGGGGGAACAGGAGCAAGTTTTCAAGCTTTGCCGAGTTTTGGAGACAGCAAGGGCTTTGGCATCAGAGAGCCCTGGGCTCGAAGTCCTGCTTTGGTAAATGTTAGCTGCGTGACCTTGGGCAGATCGCGTGATTGGAGTGTCACCTTCCTCATCTGTAAAATGGATCCTTGTCTCTTGAAGTTTTGCATAAATTCAGTGGGACAAAGTACCCAGCACAGTGAATGACAGGCGTTCAATAAACAGCTGTATATTCCTCCTTTTTTCCTGAGGTCACTGTTAAAATGCCATGAAGTCTGTAATGGGAGCATGATTTATTGGCTCCTACAATGGAAAAGTCCAAGGGTTTCAGGCAAGGGTAGATTCAGGTGCCCAAATGATGTCACGAGGACTGTGACTCTCCATCTCTTGGCTCTGCTCTCCTGTGTTGGCTTCAGTCATAACAGGCTGTCACCAAGTAGTGGCATAAATGGTTACCAGCAACCCCTAATTTGGGTGAGGAAAACAGAACCCCTCATTCTCAGAAACTCCAGCAGACTCCCTGAGACCGGCTCTCACTGGGCCAGCATGGGCCATGGGTCCCTCCCCGCAGTGGTCACTGTGTCTTGGAGGCAGCCTCTGCCTTTGGCCAGGTCTGAGGCATCTGCCCCAGAGGTCGGTGTGGGGTCAAGAGCACTCAAACATGGGGAGGGGGCGACTCCCCCAAAGGGAAAATAGAGGCCTGTGACCGGAGGAAGGGGGAATGGGTCCTGGGTGGGAACAAGCTGGTGTCTACCCAGAGCAGACCCCTTATCCCCAGCAACTGGGCTCTCATACGGGCCAAGAAAATAGTGGTCTCCATCTCCTGCTCCCCTTCTCACAGGCTGTCCCTGGAGCTGAGGCACTCGAATGTTGGCTCCTTCTCGGTGAGTCTGAGGCCCTTGGTGGCTTCCTTTTTCCCCTGATCTGGGGGTCTGGGGGTTACTCCAGGATCCTGGCATCCTTATAGGAGGTCACTGGTTTGTTTGCATATAATTTGCATATTAAATAATGGTGGGCAGAGCTTTGGGGCTAGAGAGACCTGAGCTGGACTCCCTGCTCCACCGCTTACTGTGTGGCCACTTCCCCTCTTTCAACTTCAGACTTTCCCCAAGAGTCAGGCCTAACCCTTTCTACCCAAGGTAGCGTGGTGAGGTTTAAATGAGTAGATGTGCACGAGCCAGTGCAGAAAACCTGCACAACGGATGTTGGTTCAATGAACACGTGAATCATTTTATGGCGCACCTGCCACATGCCAGGTACTGCCCCAGGTAGAGGGGCTAGGCTCAGAGCCTTACAATGTGGTGAGGGCACAGAGAAGAAAGTCATGAAGATCATTTCAATCATGATCAATGCTAGGAGAAACAAAACAGGGGTGGGGTAGGAAGGGATGGGAGGGTTGAGGGTTCAATGGTGTCATCAGGGAAGACCTCTTGGAGGAGGCAACGTCTGGGCTGAGAATCTGTTGCAGGCGGAGGGGACAGCAGGAGCAAGGGCCATGTGGTGAGAGCGCGCTTGGTATGTCTGAGAAACAGAGGGGAGGCCAGGGTAGCTGGAGCCGAGTGAGGAGGAGGTGCAGGAGGGGATGCGGCCGGGGAGGCAGGCAGGAGCTGGGAGGGGAGATTGTTCTCAAAAGGCAGTGAGAAGCCAGTGAGCTGTTTCTTGCAGGGAGTGACATGATCTGATTTATATCTTCATAAAAGATCCCTTTGCCCGGGATGGGGCAAGGGTCCAGGAGTGGATTACAGGGATAAGAATCAGACCAGAGAGATCATGGAGCAGCTGGTGCTTTGCCCACGTGAGAAATGGGGACTGGGATTAGGCCAGGAAGGAGAAAGATGGGGATATATTTTGTAGGCAGAACTGGGCGAGAGATTTGATGTATGTGGTGAGGGAAAGGGGAATCAAAAACGACCCCTAGATTTTTGGCCTGAGCAGCTGGGTGAATGTTGAAATCGTTGACTGCGATGGAGAAGGGACAGGTGGGGAGGAGCAGGTATAGCCTCAGCCCAACGTGATTCCACTACTGGAGAATCACTGACCATCGATAAGTAGACTGCCCTCTGCTGCCCTCACCTGGGGCGTGGACGGCGAGCTGCCCGTGTGAGCAGCAGCTCGATGCCCTTCAGCGCCAGCCGTTCAGGGCAATCCCTCGGGACTTACTTCACAGGCCACTGTGCATCGACTCTGTCCATGGTGTCTAATACAAGTAGCCTGAGTCCCCTAGTGGGCTCATTGCTGAACTCCAGTTTCCACTGCCCCAGAGAACAATTCCTTAGATCCCTGAGTTGCCCCCAAGTTCCCCACCTAGCGAGTGCCCTTGTGAGTCACCCAGTTCTGAAATCAGACTGTCCCAACATCCCTCCAAACCTGATGAAAACCCACCCAGTCTTTTCTACCTGATGAGATAACAAACAAACAGATGGGTGGAAAGCAACCTCATTTTATTTTCATGGATTTATTAGTGCTAGCGTCTCACTCACCGTGGCTTGACTAAGTCAGTAGCTAACTTCTGCTTCTGCAGAAAATAAAAATTTTAAGCTCCCAGGATTCATGGTAAGAAAGTCACCACATTTGATGCGCCCAGGAAAGTGTAGCCTGGGGAAGGAAGCTCAATTGTTCCAGAAACGACAATGTACATATTTACAAGTTGTAAATGTCAGCACTGTAGGCAATTATCTTGAAGGTTTTACATCATTTTTGAATTTTTTTTCTTATTGCCAAACCAAAATATACACTGTAGAATAGTCAGAACCTACAGATTTGCAAAACGAAAAAAATAAAAACCATCCATACTTTCGTCACTTAGTTAATATTTTGGAAGATATTCGTCCTGACTTTTGGCTAAGCACATTTAATTAAAAAATGGATTACGTGGTTTCTATAGCTTGCTTTTCCTTACTTAAAAGTGTCATGAATATCTGAGTTGATACATTTCTACAATATCGTTCTTAACAGTTGCATAGTATTTCCCAACATCAAAGGGCCATCATTTCCCCCAATTGATTACCCCATGGTTGGACATATAGGTGGCTTTTAGTTTTTTGTTTTGGTTAAATTTATTGCTTTGGTGAGCATTCTTGCATCTAAATTTTCCTTAGACTAATGATCATGGAGGCAGGTTTGCTGGCCCACACGGCACACACATTTTTAAGGTTTTTGACGAACAGTGTCAAATAGCCCTCAAAATGGTTGAACCGATTTGCCCTCTAGCCCGCAGTATCTGAGAAAATTTTTTTTTACACAAAGGTTTTTCACGTTTCAATTTACTGTCTGATGAGCCTCTTTAACCTTTGCCTTGCACCTGACAGTTCAGAATGTGTTTTGCACCTGGAATCCTTAGCGCAAAAGAAAGCATTTCTGTGACCTTGGTCAGGATGCCTTGTTCTCACGTCACCACTGTGTCACTGCTCTGCTCTCAGGGGTCCGGCTGGTGGGGGAGAGGTCGGTCGGAGTGGGAAGAGGGTGACGCAGGGCCCTCTGGTTTCCAGGTTGAACTGCTGCAGGCTCTCATGAACTATTTTGTGCCTGAGATTGTGCTTCCCAAGGTTAACGGTAAGGAGCTTGGGAGGAACAACTGATTTTTGTCCTGGGGGAAGCAGGTGAGGATGGGTGGGGAGGCTGCCCTAGAGACTCCCACTCCCGGTTCCAGTTGTGGGGGTGGAGGTGGTCCCCTGAATTGAACCTCAAATGGGATGGGCAAAGGGAACTCACAGGTGTTGTGTTCCTACAATGTGCTCATCCATTTTTTCATCTAATCCTTACGAGAGCCCCATGAGATGGGAATTGGAGAAATGGATGTTCAGAGAGGTTAAGTAACTCACTGTAGGTCACAGAGCAGGTGAGAGGTTGATGCTGGATCCCCATGCTGGTAAAAGCTTCAGACAGACCTGCCGCTAACCTCTGCAGAGCCACAGGCTGGAGTACAGAGGCCCCCATAACATGGGATGAGGACATTTAGAAATTATAAATTAAGTCAAAACATTATAGAGTATGATCCATCTTGCTAATTTGACAAATGCAGCTTGACAATGACTGGGGAGTCCACTCTAAACTCAAGTTCAGAATTCCTGGTCTCTCCAGAGTTCTGTGTAAAATGTGGTAGTATACGGAAGCTGGTCCCCTGACTGCTGCCCATCTCTGGCTTCATCCTAAACCTTGAGGGGCTTCCCACACACACAGGTGGGGACCCATAAGCACATGTCCGAGCTCTGTCCACACCCCTGCAAGCAGCCGCCCTGGGGATGCCACCTGGGCCTCGTGAACAGCAGCAGGGCAGCCACCCCCAGGAATGCAGAGTCCCATCCGGAGCATGGTGGAGGAGAGGGTGGGAGGTGCAGCCTCCTTTCGGGCATGTTCACCCATGCCAGTGCCTCCCTGGAGCCAGGCATGTCGGCTTGGGAAGGCTGCAGACCCTGGATCTCTTGTCACCCACACCCTCTGCTTTCTCTCCCCTGGTCCTCACCGTCGGCTTCCATTGCAGAGAGGCTGCAAAAAGGCTTTCCTCTCCCGCTGCTCGCCCGCCTCCAGCTCTCCAATCTGGTGCTTCGGCCTCACCAGGTGAGTCCCAAAGACTTCTTTTCACTAAATCTCCCATGAGAATAGTGATCTCCCACTGAAACGCTTCCTTTGTGCCAAGCACTGTATCAAGCGCTTTCTACTCTTACATCAACCCTGGGATGTAGGTGCTGTTAATAAACAGAGGACAACCAAGTCTCTGAAAGGTTAAATAACTTGACCAGAGCCACACAGGTACTAAATGAGGTCCAGATTCAAAGCCCAACTCCCTGCTTTTAACCATCGGCCGCATGGTTCCCACACGACACTAGGTAAAAACGAAACTCATTTGGTGACCAAAGAGCCCCTTTGATAAGGTAGATGCACTTAAATACTTGGCAAATGCCTATGGCATGCCTTCTTTGCATCCAGCATCTTTCTGGGCACGGTGGAGTATGAAACGTGGTCAGTGTCTGACAGATTTAGACACTCAGGCTTCCTCTTGGCTTCCACCCGGCCTGACCTCCGAGCAGAGCTTGACGCTAGTTGCCCCTTCCCTTGGCATGCTTTCTTCTCTAAGTCTGGAAGATGCCCTGGCCTCCTGGTTTTCCACCCACCTCTCTCCCTCGGCATTGCAGTCTCCTCACTGTTCCCACTGCCCCTTCCCAGCTGGGGTTCTCCAGGGGTCCTCCCTGGGCCCCTTCTCTTCCCCCATGTTGGCTTTTCCTGGTCACTCTCACTGACTCCCTCAGGCTGAACGGCCTTCTCCATGCCATCCAGTGTCCCGGCCACCCTTCCAGCCTCCTTACTGCATCTAAACTCCTGACTTGGGCACTTGCCGATTTCCTCAGTGTCTCCAGCATCCCCTGAAACTCAGTGCGTCCCAGCGATAGCTCTGCCATGAAGCCATCACCACCACTGTGTTCCTTACCATGGTCGATGGCTTTCCTGGTAATCCTGTGTCCACCATGGGAGCCCACCCCCCCCACGTTCCTTGCTCTCCCTTTGCCAAAGCCCAGCAAATCAGTCCCCGCTTCTTCAGACCAGGATGCTAATGAGGCTAAGAGACTGTAGAAAAATAGCTGAGAGGGCAGAAGGAACACAACCTCCATATCTCCCAAGTTTTACCAAGTTCATCCTTGGAAAAAAGATTTAAAAGGCCCCATATCAGAAATGTTTCCATTTCTGAAAATTCTGAGTGAAGGGCACAAAGGAGCAAAGAGAAGTTGTTTTGCAGCCTTCATTGGAACAAGGGCTCCCTTGAGCTGCCAAGAGGCAGGGGTGACATACGAAGGCCTCTGAAACATCCGGGGGGTCTCCGCATCGGAGACGGAAGCAGCTGCCAGGGAAGCTGCTGACAGATTCACGGGCCTGGGCAGCCATTGATAAGCAGGCCCCAGTGGCGAGGCCCCCCATGCCCCAGCTCACCTCTGCCTTTCTGTCAGCAGACAGGCCCTGCTCTACTCTCTCCTTCACAATAGGCAGGCTCCCAAGGTTTCCTTTTTAATAACCCAGCAGCCCCCACACTTACAAAAAAGGGGTGCATTTCCAGCTGATGATGCTGTTCCCATCTCTCCCTAGAATTTCCTGCTGTTTGGAGCAGATGTCCACTACGGCTGAAGTCGCTGGGGACACTGGGTCTGTCAGCTGCATGGGGGGTGAGGGCTGCCAGTGCCTGCTCCCAAGAGGCCTGAGGGACACAGGCAGTCTTTCTCCAGTCGTTTCTCTCTAGATCTTTACGAAGAAACCCTTGCAAACTTCTCCAAACTCAGATTCTGGAATGATCTAAACATGGGAACCTTGTTCATTGGGAAAATGTGTTAAGGATTATGAGCTTTTCTCAAGAGCTAAGGCTGCACAAACATTTACTCCAGAAATGCATTTCATATCCTTTTTGTGCTTCACCATAAAAAAAACAAAACAAAACAAAACTTTTTTTTCTCTGTGGAACTCTGTGTGCTGATGTTGTTTCCTGCTTGTGTCATTCATTCATTCATTCATTCATTCATTCATTGGCTATAAACAGTATGGCCTGCAGTGTCATTTAACAGCATTATCACCTCTTTTTCTCTCTCTAATTAAGCTCTTGAGCCTCCACATCTCTACACTAGCAGAAAGTCCTCTTGCTACTTTTTGAGGATGCCCCTCATTACACTCTGAGAGTACTTGGGTTCACTCAATGCCAGGCATTGAGAGTCTGGAGAGGGGATCCGTCCACTGGGTTGTTGTTCCGGTCTTTGCCACATGGTGTCGCTGTTGAACAGCAGTTCCGCACAGCCTGTCTTCCTTGGTCCACACTTGGCCTCCCTGGGGATGGCTCTCTTTGTCCTCATTTTCCTGCCCAGCTCTTGTGCCCAAAGCAGAACCAGGGTGGAGAACAGAGGTCACTAGGGTTTCCAGCCTCAGCCTCATTCCTGATGTGGAGGCCAGATCCCCAGCCCAAATGCCCCTTGGACTCTGGGTGAGCTTCCTTGGGGACTCTGGGCCATTTCGTGCCATGGGACATCAGATGAGCCTATCTCAGGCCATTAGAGGGTATCATATAGCATTGAACTTCATATCCATGGAGCAGTCACAGAAGGCCTCTCTGAGCAAGTGATATTTGGGTTGAGACCAGAAGGATGAGCGAGAGCACCCACTACTCAAAAGTCATGCAGCAGAAGGTGAGATGGGGGTGTGGGTGCTGGAAAGGGTGTGACCTGACCAGATTTAGTTTTTAACATGTTTTGTTGTGACTTCTGAGACAACCGGGCAGGGCAAGAGTGAAAGGGGGCAGGCACAAATTAGCCGTCTACTGCTGACATTCAGACTTCAGTCCGGATGGTGATGGTCAAAATGGAAAGAAATGTTTGTAACAAGGAAAAGCAGATAAAAGGTATTTTGAATTTTTTAAAGAAAACTGCACATGTCTGCCAACATCATTGATTCTCTATGAAATGGGGGTAGAGATCTTGGGGCCAGCAGGAGCAGGGCGGGACACTGATTGAGCACCCGCAGGAGTCAAGTACGGCACATGCCTGCTCTCCCCAAGCCTCACAGCACTCCCTGCCCTCCAAAGTGGGCATTGCTCAGTCCTTTAAATTAAGTCTTTCTCCAGATCACACAGCTGGCAAGTGGCAGAGCTGGGATTCTCACCCTTTCTGCCATTCGAGCTCATGCTCTTTCCACCTGACCAGATGCCAAAATCTTGTCTGTCTGTTTGATGCTTGGCATCTTCAAGGGCAGGACTGCTCTGTGCAGTTACATAGGTCGTGCACTGTAAAAAGGCACCAGAATGAGGGAACAAAATCCTTTCTCTGATTTGTCCGCCAAGAGGACAAAGGCTAGCAGAAGCCCCAAAAAGGAACAGAAACGCAGTCAGGACTGCTAGTGGGAAGAGATCATGGGGCAGCCCAACATGGGATGAGGCTGGGAGGCTGTTAAGGACTCTGGATTTTGTTCTAAAATATAAGAGTTTTGAGCAGGAGAATAACACAATCCAATGCACGTTTTTAAAAGACCCCTCTGGCTGCTGCAGAGAGAATAGTTGGAAAGAACACGGACCCAACCCTGCCTTCTCCAACTCCCCTTCCTCTCACATCATTCTCTTTGGAGATAATTGGCCCCTCCCACCCCCTACCCCCTACTTGCCAAAACATTCAGGCAGCCCCCGCCCCACTCTCTATAGAAAAATCTCAATTATTTCTTGGACCTCAAGCCTGGCAACTGGAACCCAGTGTGCCCTGCAGGTCTCTCTCTAATGGCTGTGAAACAGGCAGTTGTCTGGGAGTTATGGCTGGAGGAGCACTCCCCAGTGCACTCCTTATCACCTGCCAAGCTGCCTATAAACCCATTATTTGAGCAAATTCTCCCTTCAGGCTCAGTACTGTCTGCTCTGAATGACTGCTCATGTATACACAGTCTCTTTTTGGGGTGTTGAAAATGTTCAAACAGTAGATCGTGATGACAGTGGCACAACTCCCTGAAAATACTAAAAACCACTGAACTATACTCTTTGAATGGGAGAATTTGTTATAGAATGTGAAATATATCTCAATATATATATAAAAATTGCCCACCCCAGGCTACCTAAAAGCTCCAGACTGCCATGGGAAACTGTGCTGACAGTAAGCGTGAGCACAGCTGTAGAAATGTTGAGCTTGGAGCAGCCTCCCTTCTGGATTAAGCCTTGACCTCCTGGGCTCCTTTTTGGAATGCTGTCTGCAGTGTTCCCAGGGCCTCGGTGTTGTAAATGCACTTACTGAACCTGAAGGAGGGGTGCCCTCACGAGAGAGAAAAGGGAAAGGTGGGTTATGGGGAGATGAGTCTCTGTGTGCACCATTTTGAGACAATCGAAGGCCATGGACAAGCTGGGTGTTCTCCCGATGCATATCAACTCATTTAACCCTCATGACAACCTCCAAGGATAGACCGTGTGATCCCCATTCTTCAGATGTGGAGTCTGAGGCTTAGAGAGGTTATGTGGCTGCCGAGGTCACTCAGCCCAGGCTACGGAGACACCCAGCTCCTCCTGCATGACTTTCCACGTATTACTCAACTTCTCTGATCCTCTCTTTCTCCCTCTGCAAAGTAGAGATAAAAACTGTGCTCAGCTCACTGGGGAGAGGTTGTTGGCATGAATTAGTGGCACAATTGTTGACCTCATGGCACAATGGTTAAGACATCCTGGGTTCAAATCCCAGCTCTGCTATTCACCAGCTGTGTGACCTTGGAGAACTTACTTACCTCTCTGAGCCTCAGTTTCCTCATGTGTAAAGTGAGGATGATAATAATACCTCACAGTTTTGTTATGAAAATTGTGTGTGTGTGTGTGTGTGTGTGAAATCTGTGGCTCAGGTCCTGAGAAATAGTAGTCAAAGTTAGCTCTAAATATTATTAAACCCAGTTCTTCTCACTAGACTGTAAGGACTGTATCTGGCTTGCTACAGTTGTATTCCTAATGCCTGATATACAGTAAGTACCCAATAAATATTTATTAAAAAAAAATCTAGGATTTGAACCCATTTGCATGACCCAAAGCCATGAGGTCAGTGATTCTCGAAATGTGGGCCAGTGCTGCCTGCCTGGTGGGGCCTCATCCGAGGAATCAGAACCCCTGGCTGCCCAAAATCTGGGTCCCTTCTCTCTGACAGTGATGGGCTCACTCTGTGACCGGGGTCAGTCCCTCTCCTTCCCTAGGTTTGCTCCCCATCTGTAAAAGCAAGAGTTCTCTGGAATTCCAGGAAAGAAATCCAATAAAGTGAGCTCTGGCAAATATTAAAGACTCTTTTCTTGCTGAGACATTTTCATTGAACAAAAGCTTCTTAGGGCTTCCAAAGCCATCAAGACTGAGCAAAAGAAGGTGAGTTCTGGGATTGTAGATGCTGCCAATTGTAGAGGCAAAGAGAGGGTGGAGGGAGATATGGGAGGGTTCCCAAATCCCTTAAATTTCCCCATGGGGTGAGGGGCTGTTGATTCACAGGCCAGCCTGGCTCCAGGGAGCCTCCTAGCACCCCAAGTAGTTGATGTACACACAATCCTCAAAGCACCTGGATCTTCACATATTACTATTCAAGTATGTGTGTGTGCATGTGCATGTGTGTGTGTGTGTGCAGTCTGCAGGCAATGGGGCTGTGGGGTCAGGGGAGGGGTTGGTATAAATATCAAAACTCCGACTCCAAAGGACCCTACAGAAATCCAGAGCTGTGGTGTCCACAACAAATTGCTCTCTTCCATCACAGCCGTTCGTCTCAGGGGTGTGGACACTGCCACAGGAAACTGCCCGGAAAATAAGTGTGAACGGAGTTGTAGATCTGTTGAGCTTGGAGAGAACTTGGAGGTCCTCCAGGCCCTTGTTCTCAAAGATGAACCAGGACCGTTGTACACCTTACCTGGGAGTTTATTAGAAATGCAGTCTCTGATCCACCCTGACCTGCAGAAACAAAATCTGCATTTAGACAGGATCCCTGGAAGCTGTTCCAGCAGATCCCTGCCTAAGAAGGGCTGTCCTGGTCCAACACCCTCTTCTGCCCTGGGGGATGGGGAAAGGAGAGAGGATCAGAGAGGGCTGTGGTTTGCGCAAGGTAACACAGCCCCTCAGCACGCCTGGATGGGGCCGCAGGCTTCCCGGCCCCCAGGCCTCCACATTGCATCCCTCTGTGTTTCGGCACACGTCCTTCCCGCTTCCCGGACCACCCTGTCTCCGCAAGCAAAACCTCCATGTGGCCGTGAAGATCAGCTGGGATGTCACCTTCTCTACCACATTTTCCTTGGTGCTTCCACAAGCGGCTTTCTGTCCCCTCCATATGACCTGTACCGGCTTTAAAAAAGGTTTCAAAGCTGTCTGCAAGAGGAAAGCATTTGCTACAAAAGATCAATAAGTGCAGAAGAAATGCTCAGTGTTACTGATTGCGTCAAACAGCGTCCAAGCAGGAAAACAAGAGTCCAACTGAGAAGGTTCTTGGGGTTTGAATTAAGGGGCTATTTGTGTGTGTGGGGGGTGCTTAAAGGTCCCTACAAGGCGTGTGGAGACACCGTGGGTGAGGGGTCGGGGGAGCGGCAGAGCCACAGCCAGAGGAGGGAGCAGGGAAGACGTGTCTGACCCCTCCCTCGCCCTGAGTCCTGACTTCCTGTCATGCTGGCCCCTGGCTGAACCCAACCAGAACCTGTGTGCCAAGAGTGAGGCCGAGGGATCCAAAGGGCTCAGCCTCCCAGGACAAAGGACAGAGAGGAGGAGAACAAGTGTGGGGGAGACTGCCCAGAGATTAACCAGAATTGTAGTAATTAAAACAATGGATGTGGGGAATAAAATTAACATCCACACGTACACGCTGACATGAATAAATAATTGGTTAAATAAGTAAGCGGGAGAGAAGGCACAGCCCTTACAGAAGAATTCCAATTAAGAGTAGAAGGAATGAGGGAGACACAAAATCACCCTTAGGCACCAGTCGGTAGTAATTGTTGCAGGCAAAATCCACTGGATAATAAAATTGGGGGACAAAAGTTTAAGGAGAAATAGGATATTTGCATAGTCTCAAGGTATCTATTAATTACAGAGGAAAGAGGTAACTTTGCAATGGAGAAACCTGGCAGACATGACCTTGACCCACTGATCAAGGTCAACAGCATTCGTGCTGAGCCACAGTGACATCATGACCCCCAATACGGTGCCCTGTGAGGACACAGTGTCACTTCTCTGGAATTTTTGCCAAAAATGCATGGCCCCTATGTAATTGTAGGAAAACATCACATGAACCCAAATTCCACATTGTACAAAAAAATTGAGTAGTACTCTTCAAAAGTGTCAGGGAAAGTCACATAAAACTGAGACACAGTTGCAGACAGGAGAGGACTAAGACAATGACCAAATTCCAAGTGGGATCCTGCACTGGATCCTGGAACAGAAAAAAGACACTAGCAGGAAAACCGGTGAAATGCGAATTCAGTTTGCAGTTTAATGAGCACTATTATGCTGAGGTGAATTGCTCAGTTCTGATAATTATTTATGATTAAGCAAGATGTAATCTTAGGGGAGGCTGTTCTAGTCTGCTAATGCTGCTTGAATGCAAAACACCAGAAATAGATTGGCTTTTATAAAAGGGGGTTTATTTGGTTACACAGTTACAGTCTTAAGGCCATAAAGTGTCCAAAGTAACACATCAGCAATTGGGTACCTTCACTGGAGGATGGCCAATGGTGTCCGGAAAACCTCTGTTAGCTGGGAAGGCACGTGGCTGGTGTCTGCTCCAAAGTTCTGGTTTCAAAATGACTTTCTCCCAGGACGTTCCTCGCTAGGCTGCAGTTCTTCAAAAATGTTACTCTTAGTTGCACTTGGGGTATTTGTCCTCTCTTAGCTTCTCTGGAGCAAGAGTCTGCTTTCAATTGGCCATCTTCAAACTGTCTCTCATCTGCAGCTCTTGTGCTTTCTTCAAAGTGTCCCTCTTGGCTGTAGCTCCTCTTCAAAACATCACTCACAGCTGCACTGAGTTCCCTCTGCCTGTCAGCTCATTTATATGGCTCCACTGATCAAAGCCCACCCTAAATGGGTGGGACCACGCCTCCATGGAAATATCCAATAAGTTATCACCCACAGCTGGGTGGGGCGCATCTCCAAAGAAACACTCAAAGAAATCTAATCAAAACTGATAATGTCTGCCCACACAAGATTACATCAAAGATACTGGCGTTTGGGGGACACAATACATTCAAACTGGCACAGAGGCTGGGTAAAGATAGACACTCTCTGTACTAATTTTGCAACTATTCTGTAAATCTAAAATTATTTCAAAGTAAAAAGTTGAAAAAATAGATGTTGTGGTAAGCAGAATTCTAAGATGTCCTCCAATGACCCTTGCCCTTACAGAATCTCCTCCCTTTGAGGGTAAGCGGGACCTATAAATATGGCAGGATATTACTCCATGACTATGTTACATTCTATGGCAAAGGTCAAAGGATTTTTCAGATGTAATTATTGTCCCTGATCAGTTGGCTTTGAGTTCATCAAAGCAGTGATTTTTGTGGGTGAGCCTGGCCTAATCAGGCGAGCCCTTCAAAAGAGGGCTGAGCCCTTCCCTGAGTTCAAAGGCTGTAAGAAACAGAGAGATTCTCTCCCTGGCTTTGAAGAAATAAACTTCCAGGTTGTACCTCATGGCAAGGACCTGAGGGCACCTCCAGGAGCTGAGAGCAGTCCTTGGACGAGAGCTAGCAAGAACCTCAGTCATGTGTCACAAGGAAATGAATTCATCCAATGACCTGAATGAGCTTGGAAGCAGATTCGTTCCCAGTCAAGCCTCCAGATAAGAATGCAGCCTGACTGACATCTTAAAGCAGAGGGCCAAAGTAACCTTTGCCCAGACTCCTGACCCATGGAACTATGAGATAGTAAAAGTGTCTTGTTTTAAGTTGCTAAGTTTATGGCAATATGTTATCCAGCCATAGAAAATGATCAAAGTTGATCCTTTTTTTTCCCACAAATTTGCAAAGATTTTAATTAAACAAAAAAACTCATTGCTAGTGAGGATGCTGTGAACTGGGCACTCATCCACTGTTGGTGGTAGTGTGGCTGGTACAGCCTTTTTAAAAATGTTTGTCTACAGGGACTACAAGGCTTTAAAATGTTTCTGTCCTATAACCCCATAGGACAACGTCTAGGAATTTATTCCATGAAGATACTCAGTAATGAGATTAAGTTTTAAGTAAAATGCTTACGGTAATATTTTTTATAATAGTAATAATATGGTAAGAAATCTAGCCCAACAAACTAGTTATTGGATGAATGAGTAAATGAGTGTGTTGATGGGCACTCTATCAAAAATTACAACCCCCCTCCAATAGTCCCTGCTCCCTACTCTGCTTTATTTTTCTCTCTAGCACCTCTTACCATCAAATTCACCATATGTTGTCTGTCTACCCCCCATTAAAGTGTAAGCTCCAAGCAGGCAACTATTTCTGTTTTGTTTACGGCTGTATTCCCAGTGATTAAAACAGTCTGGCCTATAGTAGTTGCTCAATAAATAGTTGTTGCATGACTGAGGACATGAATAAGTGGAGGTGTATAAAATGAAAAATCCAATGCAGAGAATTGTTAAGAAGGTTGAAGTAGCCAACAGAGTAGGTAGAATATTGCATAGCCTTAAAGTTGTGTTTTGGGGAGGTGTTTGGTAAGAGAAACACTCATGACATGATGGAAGGTGTGGTGGACTGTGACGTGCCCCTTCAGGGCATGCTGCCACAGACGGCCTCAGCTGTAGAAGGTCTCCTGACCGAGGTCACACCCTTTCCAGCGTGCCTGCATCTCCAGGTCTAGGCGACACTCCCCTGGCCCCCTCATTCTAACTCGGGTCAGCCCCCAAGGGTCATCATGCCTCGGAGCTCCCCTTAGGGTGGGCTGAGGTTGTGTTGAGACTGCGCAGCTGCTCCTCCCCCAGCCTTCTCCAGCCTCCTTCTGTTCCCTGATAAACCTCTCAATCAAAATCTGCTCCTTGGATAACCCAACCTGCAACATGTGGTTAAAAAGACAGGATAGGCAAGTCACAAATACACCCCGAGAGAACAGACCTGAGAGGAAATGTGCCCATGTGTGAATACTCTCACTTCCGGAAGGTGGCATTGCTCTAACACCTGTACATGCCAGGGACAGGTGTGAGCACTTTACGAACATCAGCACGTTCAATCCTCAGAGCAACTGTGGGAGGCAGATGCTGTCATCATCCCTGTTTTACAGGTGAAGAAACCGAGTCACAGAGTGTCCAAGGTCACCCAGCAGGTGATCTGGGATTCAAACCCAGGCCACCTGGCCCCGAGACTGAGCTCTTAACCACACTGTTTTCTGCTCTGTGTTCTTGTTCTTTCATCAGTTTTCTGCTCTGTGCTGGAAAGAATTCCAGGCACTGGGGTTTCCCAATTCTGGGTTTTCCAAATTCTTTTCAACCAGCACTTTTATGGTCGGAAAACACTAACACCCTTCCTGTTCAAAGGGGGAGGGTTTTCACTGGGGTAGGGCCAGGCGGTGGCAGGAGCAGCGAACCCTATCACCTCCCTGGAGGTGGACGGACAGACAGCCTGGCTGGAGAAGCATCCAGAGCTTCTAACCAGCCTAGGGGTCATCAGCAGGGACCCGGAGCCGGGGTGGGTGTCTGTGGGGGCGGAGGCCTGGCCTGGGGGCACGTGGCACCCTAGCCCGGGCAGTTTATGGTCCAGAGGTTGCTGCTGTGGGAAATTCACAACTCTGCTAATGCCCCCCAAGCTGCCTCAAAGTGCTGCCAGAGGAAGAGTGGCACCCGTGTCCCCGCCAGGTCCCCACTCTCTGTCCTCCACTCTCCGAGCTGGATGGGCCCCCTGGCACCACCTGCTCTGCCCTCCTTGCTTACAGAGGAGGAACAGGAGGCCCATAGAGGAGAAATGCCAGCCCAGGGTCCCACGGCCAGACAGGGACTGAGCCAGGCCATGGCCATGGCCCTGGGTCCTAACTCCCAGCCCAGGACTTGGCAGGCCAGGGCTCCGGTGGTGGATGGTCCTGGGTACACCATTTGTGGGCCCAGGAGCCCCTCTTTGCTTCTCTGGGGCACGGACACCCTGCACTGGAACCCAGAGAGGAACATGTTCTGGACCTGAATGCTGCCCTCTCTTTTTGGCTGTGTGATTTGGCCCATTTACTTTATCTCCTAGGCTCACTTTACACATGTCTAAAAAGGGGCCAAGGAGTCTACCGGATAGGATGGCTGGGGGTGGGAGTGGGGTGAGGTGGCGGCGGGCAGTGTAGGATTACAAAATGTGGAGCAATTGGTATCCCAGCTTTGCCACTCCAGCTATGTGGCCTTGGGCAAGGTCATTTCTTCTACAAATATTTACTGAGCAACCCCTATGTGCCAGCCACTGTTCTAGGTATTTGGAAGTCAATGAACTGCAGACAAAAAAAAAAAAAAAAAAAAATATTTCTTTCTAGTGGAAGATAAAGACTATCAACAGTGAATTTTAAAAAAAGAAATATGTTATTTGGTATATTAAATTGTATAAAGGGTTATAGGAAAGACAGAGTGGAGTCAGGGAGATCAGGATGCTGAAGTCAGTGGACAAACTCCTCTGATAAGGATAAGGTCTAGCTCATAGAGTTGCTGGGATTATTCAGTGAGATAGTGTATGTAATGTTCTTAGTGTAATATATAGAAAACTTTCCATAAAGATCACTGTTGCTATTTTTAACTTAAACTTGAAATACCCTGAGCATGTTCAGTGTTCAAGACATATTTGTTTCCTTCTAGACAGCATTTTCCAGTGACTTTGTTCTTTAATTCCCTATCTCATGGAAAGGAGCTTATAAACTAATTCTCACTAGGGTGTAAATGACTAACAACAACCTTATCCTTCCTATCTGTCAGAGGACAGTGGTGGACTCGGGGTTCAGAGAGTGCTTCCTTGACCTCCTGGATTCAGAGAACTCTGTGATCTTGGACAAATCACGTCACTTTTCTGAGCTCAGTTCCCTTTCTAAAATGGAGATGGAACGTACTACTTGAGTTGCACTGCCCTTCTGTTCCTGAGACTCTGCAAGTGCTTCCCTGCCTCCAGGACTTTGTCCTGGTCCTCAGTCTAGAATGGCTCTTCCAAACACCAGCTCCTTTTCATCCATAGGGACTCAGCCCAGCATGTCACCTCCCTGACCATTGTCTCAGGATGAAGCCCCAGACCTGGGTTCAAATCCCTGCTTAGGTGACTGTGGCCAAAATCACTTCACCCCTCTGAGCCTCTGTTTCTTCTTCTCAAAATAAGACTAAGATATCCAGCCACAGGTCCATGGTAGGGATGCAGAAAAGGCAGACAGGGACCTCAACAAACCTCAGCCCAGGGGCAGGAACAACAGAGTGCAGAGGTCAGGAAGGCCTGGGCTCTAGGGTTCCCTGGGCTTGAAGTGGTAAGTTCTGATCTCAACCACAATTCCAGTGCCTTTTATGACCCATCTTTGGAAGCCACTTAGTTACTCCTGCCACAGTCTATTTGTTGAGGCAGTCATAAGGATCTGCCCAATTTCAAGGCGAGGGACATAGACGCTACCTTTGGATGGGAGGAGTGTCAAAGAATTTGTAGATACCTTTATTGTGAAAGGACCACAATTACCAAAAAGCAGAGAGGAGTCAATGCTACAATGGAGGAAGTGCAGAGGATTCTGGAACCTCAAAGGAGGACCTTTCTCTAATCCAAGGAAAACATGGGGAGTAGTCAGGGAGGGCTTCCTGAAAGTGGAGGCAGAACAAAGCTCACAAATATAGGGAGTGTTGGGGCAAAACCCTCAGAATTAAACACAACCTCCCTATGAAATTTTTTTTCCAAAATAAAATCTTATTTATTCTCTTATTCCAAATACAATATATGCCACAACCTTCCAAGAATTTATAAAAATATTAATAAAAAAATACCAACAAGCAAAATGATTGTTAAAGTACCCATCATCTTTGCCATTCAACCAGAGACAACCCATCATAACTTCCTGCTAAATATTTTCCAGGTTTGTAGACATGGAAACTAATTTTTAGAAAATATCATTTCACTATATGCTATCTGTTCCAGTTTGCTAATGCTGCTGGTAAGCAAAATACCAGAAATGGATTGGCTTTTATAAAGGGGGTTTATTTGGCTACAAATCTACAGTCTGAAGGCCATGAAAATGTCCAAATGAGTATACCTTCACCAAAGGAAGGCCAATGGTGTCCGGTAAACCTCTGTTATCTGGGAAGGCACGTGGTTGGCGTCTGCTGATCCTGGACTGTGTTCCAGCCTCTCTCAGCTCCTGTGCATTCTTCAAAGTGTTGCTCTTGGGGCGTTTGTCCTCTCTCAGCATTTCCAGAGCAAAGTGTCAGCAAAAGTCTGCTTTCAAAGGCTGTCTCCAAAATGTCTCTGTAAGCTGCAGCAGCAAGCTCCTTCTGTCTATAAGCTTTTTATAGGACTGCAGTGATTAAATCAAGACCCACACTTTAAACGGCTGTATCGTATTAATTTAACCAGTGCTGTTTTGTTGAATACTCTGGGCTGCATCCCCACTTCTCCCTCGCCTATTTAACATAGCAGAGCAAACAGTATCTGAGAATAGTCACGTATTTGCTCATGGACATAATTATGCACTGAGTGTTAAGTTCCAGAAGTAGAATTGCTGGGTCAAAGGGCATGCCGGTGTCTAAAGATTTGTCAGTTGCCTTCTAGAAAATTTTATCTCCAGCAAGGTTTGAGGTGCCTATTTCCCATGGGGGAGGATGACCTGTGACCCCAACAGTGTCGCAAGCACAGATCATCTGCTGGGCCTCCCCTTCCCGCTCCCGGGAACCCGCCTCTCTCAGGAACTGCCCCCAGCCCTTGGGCCTGTGCTACTTAAGGGCATCCGGGCCCAGGTTTTGTGACAGTCCTGCATGGACCCACTGGGGATCCAGGATGATTTCCGGGGCCCTGCCGTCTCTGCTGCTGGGATTGCTGCTCGCGTCCACCCCAGGGACCCTTGGCACCAACCCCGGGCTGGTGGCCAGGGTCACCGACAAGGGCCTGGAGTATGGTAAGAAGCTGTGGCTGTCGGGCTGGGCTCGGTTGACCCACTCACCCTGGGCTTCTCAGAGTATGTGGGGGGCGCAGCCGGGGTGCTCGCCCTCCAAGGCAGGCAACTGAGGCTCCGATTCGACTGGGGCATGCTGCTTGTCTTAGTTTGGGTGCCCCCAAGAAGACCTGGAGAAAGGCTTTGGGAGGTGATTCCGGGAAATACTGCCGAGAACGGGGCCGTGGGCTGGGGAGGGAAAGGCAGCCGTGGTTGTGCTATCAAACCAGCTACCACCCCAGTTCCACTGGGAAAATTCTTTGTGAAGTTTCTAAACACATGCATTAAAACTAGAAGCCAGAATCGTGGTTAGCTCTGGAGGCAGTTAGAAGCCTGGAAGGGGCACAAGGGAGTCTGGGGGTGCTAGGAATGTGCTGTATCTTGGACTGGCCAGTGGTCATATGCATGCAGACAAGTTAAAAAATATACTTAGCTATACATTTAAGATAGCATACTTTAGGTACTTTATGTATGTTATTACTCATTTAAAAAACTGGGAAAAGTAGGACTATAAAAAAATGCTGAAACAAAAAGTCTCAGAATTATCCCATCCAAGGGGAAGGGAGCTGGGGTATTTATACACCACTCCCGCAGAAATTGCTTGAGTGCTGTGTGGACAGGGAGGTGTCAATTCCCCAGCTCTTCTGTCCTGCGGCGTATACTGACTTTCTGTAGTTCCAGGACCCAGAGCCTCCAGGCTGAGAGGCAAATGCTAGCAGCTGGGAGTCGGCTGTCACTTGCAGAAAGGACTCCAGCCTACAGGTGGGCACTGACAGCCTGTGCTCCTTACATCCCTGGAGCCTCAGTTGCCATATCTGTTAAATGGGGTAATAACATTCCCTCCTGTAGGGTTGTTGGGAGCCCAGACTGGAAGAGGGAGAGAAGTCAGGGAAGGCTTCCTGGAGGAGGTAATCCCTGAGCTGAGGTGGAAAAGACAAGTGGGAGATAGCCAGGACCGAGGGGTGCCATGCCAGGCTGAGGGACCAGCATGAGCAAAATCTTGGAGGGGTTCTGTTAGGGTAGAGGAAGGAGTATACGTTTAAGAAAGGTGAAAAGGGGAGGCCAAATAGGCAGAGAGCGGTTGTCACATGTGCACCCGTGATCTCCTGGAGGGCAGAGACCGGGTCCCTCCTGTCTTGGAACCAACAGCAGAGCCTATTAAATGCTGTTTCTTTTGAAACCCTAAGTCGGGAGGGCTTGTCTCCTATTCCTTCCCACTGTGTGAATGTGCCGTGTTTATTTAACCAGTCCTCTAAAGTGGGATGTTTTGGTCCTTTCTGGTTTTTGATCATAAAAACTCTGCTTTGCTGCTCCAGGCATTTACTGAGTGTCTGCTGTGTGCCTTTTGGCTCCCTTAAGCCTCACATCACCCCAACGAGGAGAGTATTGCTACCGTGCCACTCAACAAAGGGGGAGAGTGAGGGGTGGGGGCTTCCAGAGGGTCCGCCAGCTAGCAAGCTGCCTCAGCCAGGTTCTAACCCTGCTGAGCCCTAAAATCTTTACAGTTTTCCCCGTCCAGACTCCGTGTCCTGGAGGGTAGCAAAGAGCACCACGCACCCAAGCGAACAGTTCTCCTCCCCGGGAGAGTGGCCGGCAAAGGTCTCCCATTTCCTCATCTGTAAAATGGGCGTGAACATAGCACCATGTTGGTTATGAGCATGAAATGCGGTGACACCCCTGCGTGTTTCTCACGCTGCCTGGCACACAAGGGCTCAGTAACCTGTAACTGCAATGAACACTAATAAGGAAGTTGGCCTTCCTCCTGGGGGCAGGTGGGAGTCACCGAAGGGTTTAGAGCAGGGCAGAGAGGCAGGCAGAGCCAGCTGACTCCTGCTTCTTTCCCATGCAGCGGCCAGGGAGGGGCTGCTGGCTCTGCAGAGTGAGCTGCACAGGATCAGGCTGCCCGACTTCTCCGGGGACTTCAGAATCAAGCACGTCGGCCGCGGGCACTATGAGTTCCACAGGTGGGGCCCTCGTTCCTGCTGGGGTCCCAGGAGGCTGGGGGAGGGGGCTGGAGAGGGAGGGGGAGCCCAGGATTGGGTCAGGGGACCTCTCTAGGGTGGACAGTAGGATAGTTCCTGTCCTCAGGGGTTCAAGGGGAAAATTCTGAGAGGGAATTTGGCTCCTCCATTCATTCATACAGCAAATATTAATGAAGACCTATTAGCCATGTGACTTTAGCCTCAGCTTCCTTATTTGTAAAATGAGGATGATACTGATACCTCCATCAGAGTGATAATCCAGGCTGCAATCTGGGCACTGGATATAGTCTGGAAGGGGAAATAGGCCTTAAACTTTAACTTTAGGAGCCCAACTATTAGAGCTGAGGTTTGTACATTTCGGGGAGTCAGGGAAGGCTCCCCAGAGGAGGTGGCATTTGAACTAAGTCATTAAAGGATCATTAGACTCTTGGGTAGCTGGTGATTTAAAAATTAATGTTTGTGGAGGGCTAGGCAATGCAGGGAGGGCAATCAGGCCCACAGCATATCACACCCCTCCTTGCTTACTGCCATTGATCGTTTCATTCCTTCCTTCCCTCATTCAGTCCATCAGCAAACATTTGTTGAGCACTTACTATGTGCCAGGCAAAGAGAGGCAACTCAATCATTCTTTTCTCCCCTGACCCCCCCCCCCCACCGCCAACGCTTTGTGTGTCTTCTCTCAAGTTCCTTGACAGGAGGGCATGGTTAGGGGAAAGAGCCATGGAACCAACGGGTATGTCTACAGGCCCTACTCAGGATCCCAGAACCCAGGGACTTGAGGTTCGTGGGGGCTAATCCTGACCGTGTGACCTTGGGCACTTTGCATCCCTTCCCCAAGGTTCTATTCCCCCTCTGTGAAAAGGGGATAAGAACAGTGCTGAGTCCCCAAGGCTAGTGGGAGACATAAATTACATAATGAAAAGTGCTTGGCAGGTGGATGCCGGCACACAGCAGGTGCTCGGCGGTGGGGGTGGCCGGATGCCTGCCTGAAAGCTGGTCCTGCTGGTCTTGTCCCTACCGGGGGTCAGAGCAAAACAAAAGTGGAAGCGAAACCCCTGGTGAGGCTGATGGCCCCTCCCACTGTCTCTCTCCCCAGCTTGGAAATCCACAGCTGTGAGCTGCGTGGCTCCACTCTGAGACCCCTCCCCAGCCAGGGCCTGAGTCTCTCCATCTCCGACTCCTTCATCCGGGTCCAGGGCAGGTGGAAGGCACAAAAGTCATTCCTGTAAGTTGACTCTGTTCTTAGGCCCACCCCTCTTGGCTCGGGTGTATCCTTATGTTCTAGTTTGCTAATGCTCCTGGAATGCAAAACACCAGAAATGGATTGGCTTTTATAAGGGGGTTTATTTGGTTACAAATTTACAGTCTTAAGGCCATAAAGTGTCCAAGGTAGGGCATCAACAGTAGGGTACCTTCACTGGAGGATGGTCAAAGGCTTCCGGAAAACCTCTGTTAGCTGGGAAAGCGCATAGCTAGCATCTGCTCCAAAGTTCTGGTTTCAAAATGGCTTTCTCCCAGGACATTCCTCTCTAGGTTGCAGTTCCTCAAAAATGTCATTCTCAGTTGCTTTTGGGGTGCTTGTCCTCTCTTAGCTTCTCTGGAGCAAGAGTCTGCTTTCACGGCCATTTTCAAACTGTCTCTAATCTGCAGCTACTCTCTCAGTTTCTGTGCATTCTTAAAGTGTCCCTCTTGGCTGTAGCAAGCTCACTCCTTCTGTCTGAGCTTATATAGTGCTCCAGTGAACTCATTCAGATGCACCCTGAATGGGTGGGGTCACACTTCCATGGAAACTATCCAATCAGAGTCATCACCCACAGTTGGGTGGGGCGCATCTCCATGGAAACACTCAAAGAATTACAATCAAATCAACACTGATACGTCTGCCCACACAGGATTACATCAAAGATAATGGTGTTTTGGGGGGCATAATTCATTCGAACAGGCACACCCTAGTTCATTAGAAAGCCACGCCATGGACGGAAAGGAGTCCAACCCAAAAGGGAGATGGATCTGAGTCCTGATCCTTGGCTGAGTCACTTCCCCAGATATACACCAGATTTGAAGACTTAGTAGGAAAAAAGTATGTAAGAAATCTCATTAATTTTTATATTGATTACATGTCAAAATGATAATATATATCATTAGAGTTGATTTCACCTGTTTCTTTTTACTTTTTTCTAATGTGGCTACTAGAAAATTTTAAATTATATACTTGAGTCGCATTACATTTCTAGGGGACAACCCTGCTTTAGAAAGAGGCTCAGTGTGTACACGTGTGTGTGCACATACATACTATTTCCATTAAAGGAATCAGGCCACATTCTTTACTTTTTTCACTGAATTATCTTAAAGATCTCTTCAAATTAGCACATGAAAACCTACCTTTTTCTCTTTAAAGGCTGCATAGCATGGGTGTTCCTTGACTTATTTTAAATGTCTCTGCTAGTGGACATTTAGGTTATTTCCAGTTGTTGTTTGTTTTGTGGTTTTTTGGCTATACCACGATGCTTCAGCAAGCCCCCCCCACACATATATCTTGGAAGGAGAGCCACTGAATAAAGGTTTAGAAGTGGAATTACTGGGTCAATGAGTATATGTTTTGAAATTAGGATAGATCCCACCAATTTGTGTTCCAGAAGGCTTGTGCCAGTGTGCTCTCCCAACAATAGTGTCTGGGACTTCCTCTTAGCCTATTCCTTCACCAACACTGGGTAATATCAAACTGCAAAATTTGGAGATGAAAACTGACATCATTGTTATTTATTTTGTATAGTTTTTCATATGCATATTTTCTATTGAACTTCCTATTCATATCTTTGATCTTTTTTTTTTTTCTTTTGGGTTGTTTTGCTCTTTTTTTATTAATTTGTGTAGGTTTATTCTTTGTATATTAAGGAAATTAGCTCTTTGGCTGGCTTCTGATGCATTTTTCTTTTACTCTGCGTATTGCATTTTCTTTTGTTCACTGAAGTTTTAATTTTCTATGCTGGCAAGTTTAGCAACCATTTCCTTGTTGGCTTCTGAGATTTGGATCCTGCCTAGAACGGTACATCTCTGACGTTAAATAACTAGACTCAGGTTTTCTTTTGGAGCTTATATAGCCTCATTTGTTAGTCTTAAGTCTTTACTCCACCTGGTATTAATTTGGGGGCTTCATATTCCTCTCCCCTCCACCACACACAGTGGAGGACTCCGGTCTAGAAATCAACCATTGCTTCTCTCGTCTCCTCCAGGAAATTGCGAGGCTCCTTTGACCTGCATGTTGAGGGCATCACCATTTCAGTGAACCTCCTCTTGGGCAGTGAGCCTTCAGGGAGGCCCACGGTCACTGCTTCCAGCTGCAGCAGTCACATCCACGACGTAGAGCTGAAGGTGTCGGGGGGCTTGGGGTAGGTCATCATCAGGACCCTAGCCGACCCGACCCCTGCTTGCAGCCCCTGGCCCATGCAGCCCAAGGCCTGGCGTCAGATGGAAATGAGGATCCAGCGTAAGACACCATTAGGTGATGCTTTGGGGGACCCTGCTGAGATTAACAGGTGCAGATTCAAGTCAGGGGTCTTGGTGTGACATTTAAACACACACACACACACATATACACACACATCAGGGGACCCTCCTTAGACAAATGACATTTGGCTATTGGAGAAGCAGTTTTTTGGCCAAAGAAGGGTTTGTGAAAAATATACGGGTCCTTGGACAAGTCATTTCCTCGGTTGGAGTCTCAGTTTTCTTGGATATAAAAATGCAATTCCTGAGCCCCAGCCCCACACCCCCTGGATTTGATGGGGGTGCAGCAGGGGGGCCCCAGGTGCATGATCAAGGAGTGGGCAGAGCAGTTCTGGGACCCAGAAGGGCACCAGGATGGAGTGGGGAGGGCTCAGCCAGATCCTGGTTTTCCCGGCCATCTTGGTGCTTGGTGGCAGGCAGCCAGCTGCACACTGTGGTCCTCTCCCCAGGTGGCTACTGAATCTCTTCCACAACCAGATCGAGTCCAAGTTTCGAGATGTGTTAGAAAGCAAGGTAAGAAGATCCAAGCCACTGGGCGTCTGCCGAGCTGCATGAGGGCTGGGCAGAAGTCCTCACTGACCGCTGGCCCTGGATGGAGCCCCAGGCACTGGTTCAGACATACTTGGGCATAAGGCCCAGGGAGGACAAACCATTTGCCCAAGGTCACAGAGCTGGTGTGTGGCAAAGCTGGGGGCACAAGTCCATCTAGTTAGGCAGAGAATGGCAAGATGCTCGGCCAAGGGTTAAACAGGCGCCAACAGACAACCCAGCCCTCCCTGAGCCTGGCCCTGCCCACTGCCCCACACTGCCCCGCATTCCACCAGGTGCCTGCAGAGACCAGGCAGGCAACCTTGGGGAGTGCCATGGGCCGGGTAGGGACTGGGGTGAGCTCATGAGCACCCACCCTGGGTGGGGAGGCAGCAACATGGTCAGAGTTTCCTATTTTTCAAAAATAGTTTTTACGTGAAAACTCCAAATTTTGTTTTCTGTGGCTATAACAAAGAGGTTTCCTGTTAACTTTCAGTTCTCCCAAACACTCATTTCACCCAAAATCCCACTTCTGAGTTATTGTATACATGGAGCTGTGCCTGTAGCAATGCCTTCATAGGAAAGAAGAAAGTGGAAAAGAGAGCACTTAGAAATATTTACAGAATCAATGATCAATCAGCGAAAATGTGAAATAATACAACCACAGTGATTCGCACCAGGCCAGACCAAAGCTGAGGCACGCACTTGGGCTTTCTCTTCCCATTTTTTTCAGATTTGCGAAATGGTCCAGAAATCTGTGACCTCTGACCTACAGCCTTATCTCCAAACTCTGCCAGGTAGGGAACTCCAACTCCCTGGGACATTTTATTTCTATTAATGTTTATAAAGGCATGTATGTACCTTATAAAACATTAAATGGGGAGGGGACTCTAGAAAGTAAAAATTTTGAATCCCCTTTTCTCCCAATTTTGCTTCCAAGAGATGATCTGTGTCTTGGCTATTTCCTTTCAGATGTTTTCTTTGCATGTACAGATAAAGATACAAATATAAACAAGCATATGAAGATCCATTTATAGATCCCTTTGGTTTATGAATATATGTCGATATGCATAGAGGTGAATATATGTTATTCTGCTCTGCATCCTTTTTTTTTCTTTCAACATTTTGTTATTGTGGTAAAATACACATAACACAAAATTTATTATTTTAACCATTTTTAAGTTTAAAACTCAGTGACACTAAGTACACTCACAATGTTGCGTAAGCATCACCACTATCTACTTCAGAGCTTTTTCACCATCCCAGACGAAACTCTCTAGCCGTTAAGCAATAACCCCTCCTTCCTCTCACCTGGTCCCTGGGAACCCATATTCTACTTTCTGTCTTAGTGAATTTGCCTATTCTAGATACCTCATTTAAGTGGAATAATCCAATATTTCTGCTTTTGTGTCTGGCTTCTTTTATTCAGCATTATCTTTTGAAGGTCCATCTATGTGGTCACAGGTATCAGAACGTCATTCGTTTTTATGGCTGAATAATGCTCCACAGTGTGGATAGACTACATTTTGTTTATCCATTTGTCTGTCAGTGGACACTGTTGTTTCCACCTCTTGGCTCTTGAGAATAATCCTGCTGTGAACATCGGTGTTCATGTCTCTGGTTGAGGCCTGTTCCTGTTTGCTAATGCTGCCGTTTTGCAAAACACCAGAAATGGATTGGCTTTTATAAAGGGGGTTTATTTGATTACAAAGTTACAGTCTTAAGGCCATAAAGTGTCCAAGGTAAGGCATCAACAATAGGGTACCTTCACTGGAGAAAGGCCATTGGCATCTGGAAAACCTCTGTTAGCTGGGAAGGAATGTGGGTGGCATTTGCTTGCTCCCAGGTTGCATTTCAAAACAGTGTTCTCCAAAATGTCATTGTCAGCTTCCAACGGCCATCTTCAAAATGTCTCTCTAAGCTGCAGCACCTCCTTCTGGCTGTGAACACTTTTATAGGACCCCAGTGATTCAATTAAAGACCTACCCTGAATGGATGGGATAACACTTGATTGAGTCACATCTCCATGGAAACACTCAATGAAAAAATTCCAACCTAATCAACACTAATACATCTGCCCCTACAAGACTGCATCAAAAGAACTTGGCATTTTGGGGGCCATAATACATCTAAACTGGCACAAGGCCCTACTTTCAATCCTTTTTTAACCTGTATATCTGGGAGATCTTTCTATATCAGCACACATAAATTGACCACATTTTGAGAACTTTTTAAATTGGAGTGTACACAAGAGGAAAGTGTTCAAATCATAAGCTTACAGAATTTCCATAAACTGAGCCAACTCCCGGAAGCCGCCAATGAAGAGACAGAACAGCCGGCCCCTCAAAGTCCCCCGTGTGCCCTGTCACCACCCCCCACCACGGGAACCACTCTCCCAACAGCTACCACAAAGATTAGTTCTGCACTTTTTACTATATGGAATTATATGGAATTTAGGGTCTTTTATAAGAAACTAGATGGCTGTCTTTGCTTCACTTTAATTGTGTTCCCTCCATAATATGGCTTGTAGTTGTAGTTTGCCCCTTCTTGCTGTGAGGCTTTTCCAATACGCAGCTGTCTCTCCATTCATTCACCCATGCTACTCCTAAAGGCCATCATGGTAGCTGTAGGATTAGGCCATTATGAGTTACTCAGCTGTGACTCTTCTTGTCCCATGGAGGCTTGCCTTTGGGTATACACCCAGGCACAAAAGTGCAGGCTCAGCACGGGCAGATATTGCCAAACAGTCTCCACAATCCTGGTGGCAGAGTGCACTGTTTCGATAGCTGCATAGTATTCCATCATATGAACGTGTCTTCATTTATTTAATAAGTCCCCAAGGAACGGGCATTTAGGATTTTTGCTGTCTTTTGATATTGTAAGCAGTGCTACAGGGGGCTCTGCAGAAAGTCATAGGAATCTGGGTCAGCCAGAGCCCTCACCCCTTCATCATTAGCAGAAGACTGCTCCTGACTCTTAATTCTACCCTCCCCACTTCACAGTCACAGCAGAGATTGACGGCTTTGCTGGCATCGATTACAGCTTAACAGAAGCCCCTCGGGCAGCAGCCCAAATGGTGGACGTGATGTTTAAGGTAAGGGTCCAGGAAGCAGAGGTGGATCCAGCTCCAGTGTGGCATCCCCACATCCCCAAGGTCAGCTCATTTGTGGGGCTTCCTGTCCCCAGCTTCACACCTGTCCTCATCTCTTCAGTGGGTCCAGCTGGGTGATATGAAGGGCAGGGCAATAGGGAGTGGTGGGGAGTGTTCCCAGAGCCAGGATCCTCCCCCAGGTGTCCCACAACCCTTGGTACTCAGTGGCAGGAAGGGGCTGGCCAGTAGGTCATGGGCATTAGTTAATAGATCAAAATTTCTGGGGAGCTTTTTAAGAGATTCCAGAGACACGACACTTCATGCCATAGGAAAACACCTCCAGAGATGGAGTTTGAGGCAGTGTCTCCAGCTAGTGCCCCTTCAGCTCAGATGTCCAGCTCAGGGATAGACTTTGAAAAATCCAACTGGACCCCATTTCTCTCCCCAGGGTGAAATTTTTAACCTCAACCAACGCTCCCCAGCTGCCTTCCTTGCTCCTGTCATGAGCCTCCCTGATGAACACAGCCGAATGGTCTACTTTGCTGTCTCAGATTATGTCTTCAGCACAGCCAGCCTGGTTTATCACCAGGCAGGATACCTGAACTTCTCCATCACAGATGACATGGTGAGGATGGTGTCAGAATAGTGCACATGAATGGCAATGTAACCTGCACTTCCTTTCTTCTTTCCTTTCTGCCCCATTTACATCAGTAAAAAGTACATTATGACTAAGAAAAAAATAAGGAATAGGAAAAATATGTTAGCACAGTCTCCCTTTTCACTTCGGCTTTCAGGAAGCTCAAAGCCAGGGTTTTATCTCCCTTATTACAACTGTGGAAGCATTCAGGTTCTTCTTCTCATTGTTTTTCTTTCCCCCCAGACTAGATCTGTTATTCTCTAATTCATATTTTCCATCCTCCTGTTTGTGGATGTTTTAAGAAAAGATTTTAGTGACTGAGGCAGGATAATAGGTATATTGATAAATGCATAAAGACCAAGCAAAAAGTAAGACCCATTATGAAGACAGTGGGCCCATAAAAAAAATTTTTTTTTAAACCACAAATCTATCTGGGAGCTTCCTTGTAGCCAAAGTGAAAAGGGTACATGATTTAATGATTCATGGTGAAAAGGACAGATTAAGTCTTCCTATCACTTAGCTCTAAAACAACTGTCTCCAATAGGGTTGAGTAAGGGAAACTGGATTTTACAGTGGATCACCTCTTTAGAATTTCCCCAGCTTCTTTACTATTTCTGAGTTTCAAAAGGTTGTTTCTTATAGCACTTTGTAAAAGCTGAGGCTTCAGTGATCATGTCAGGATTGTGGAGGAAACACAATAGGGTCCAACTTGAATGATCCAGCTTACCCTGGCAATAAATCATGAACTACCTGGTAGATGGTTGAGTGACTCTTCACTTCCATTATTATTTTGATTCATCCATCACTCCTGAGATGCATGTGTGCGAGATGATCATGGGTGAGATGATAACAGCTCTATTTTATTGAGTGCTCACTATGTGCTTGGCCTGTGCCAGATGCTTTGTACACACCATCTCGTTTAGCTGTCATAATCACCTGCTAGCTGGGGCCTATTATTATCCCCATTTTATAGATAAGGAAATTGAGGCTCAGAGAGGGGAAGGGACAGGCCTGAGATCACACAGTGACAAAGAGCCAAACCTAGGTTGTATGACTGCAAACCTTGCACTTGCAGATCCTCTGAGCAGGGTCCCCATGTTATGTTCACCCCAAGGAGACCATGGAGGGACTCATGCACTGATGGCAAATTCAGAGCCGACATCTCATCACCACCATAGTAACTCCGGGTTGTTGAAAAGTTACTGTCTTCAGCCTCCCCCTACCTCCCATCTCTCTTTGTCTGGCCGGAGCACATGAAAACTTCTTTGTGTATCCTTCTGCAGATTCCGCCTGACTTCAACACCCGACTGACCACCAAATCCTTCCGAGCCTTCGTCCCCCGGGTAAGGCCGCCCTCGGCCCTTGGTGGGTGCAGGATGAGGCCGTTAGACTTTGGGGCTTCTTTTTAAAACCCCCTTCTCCTCGAGCTCGACCAAGAACAAGAAGGCTGGCACTGGAGATCGGGGTGCCGTGGCCCTCGGGAGCCTTCAGAGCCCAAATCGTCAGGGCTGGGCCCCTGTCTCCTGGGCCCACGGGTGGTATCTGAGAATCCCAAGGAACACCAACGTGTTCCACAAAATGTACCCTGATTAATATCATCAAATAATTATAAAGACCCCACTAGAGGCCAGGCTCTGCTTTCGGCTCTTTAAAAAAATTATTTGTTGAATGGATAATAAATTCTCATGGTTTGACATTCAAAAGATATAAACGATTATAGAGTGACAAGTCTCCCTCCCACTTCTGTCCCCAGCCACCCAGTTCCCACCCCCAGGTTCCAATATTACCAGATTGTGTCTATCCTTCTAATGATAGTCTATATATATGCACATTCCATATAGGCAAATAAAGCATTAAAAGTGCATCTGCTCTTTGACTCTGGGAATATATCATCTGAAATAATGGCCAAAGGCGTACAATGAGGTGGTCATTGTCATGGCAAAACCTTGGTGACAACTTAATGTCCAATAGGGTTGGATCAGTTATGGTGTGCACGCACAAGGGAATACAATGCAACCATGAAAAAGATGTATATCTACATGTCTGGCATGGAAAGAGGTCCAGGTATGATGTTAAGAGAAAAAGGCAGGGTCACAGAACATTTTGTGGGAAATAAAATCAGCCAAAACACAAGTTTCTCCTGGCAGACTGTGTCTTTCCTAATTCTGACTCTCCTAATTCTGCCCCCAGATAGCCAGGAAGTACCCCAACATGATCTTGGAACTTCAAGGAGCAGTGGTCTCCACGCCATTCTTGACCTTCAGCCCTGGGAATATGTCCTTGGCCCCCCAAGTGGAGATTGAGGCCTTTGTGCTTCTGCCCAGCTCCCTCAGGGAGTTTGTCTTCCGGCTTGGTATGGTAAGGTTCAGAGACTTTGCAAATGCTGTTCTCCTTTCCTACAAGATTCCCCTCCCCACCCCGCCCCTTGCCACCTGGCTGATTCCTTCAAGTCTCAACTTACATATCACTTCCTCAGAGAGGCCCTCCTTGGTTGCCTTTACTCCCAATCTACCTTAGCTCCTGGTCATTTTTTTTCTTCCAGCACCTTATTATTTTTCTGTCTAGCATTCACTGTAAAGGTACTCATGTAGCTGTTTGCAGATTGCTTTAATGTTTGTATCTCCCACTCAGTAAGTCTGGGCTATTGTGAGAAAGAAGGTGTAAGGCTCTTGGCCTGTTTGCTCTGCTCTGTAGCTCTTTCTGACCCCTGCAGGTGACATTTCCCTGTACTCTGGCTTCCAGCTGGGTTAGCCAACGGAGGTACTTTCAGAAGAATGGAGGTTGGGAGGAAGGGAGAAGCCAGAGTGCTTTTCCTCTCTCTCTGCCTTGGGCAGCGCCTATGGCAGTGGCTATGTCTCCTCCAAGTTTCTAGATTCCAGCAAGTCACCCCATCCCCTGGGGTCCCACTACCCCCACTCTCCCTCTTCCTCCAGGCCTGGGCTGGAAGTGACTTCCAGCTACAATTAATCTCTGAGTTGCCTCACCAACCCTTTTTTGGCTTCTCAGCTCTTCCATCATTTGGATAACCAATTCCCTGTATTAAATTCCTTCTGTGTTAAATTGCAAGAATGATTTCTGCTTTCTTGATGGACTCTGACTAATAGAGGAGGGGTTCTGATCACTGGATGGAGAAATTTGCTGTCTTGTTTCTGGTTTGAAACTCACAAGTCAAATCTCTGGAGGAGTTATTTCTCCTAGATGTCATGCCTACAATTTGATATTATTTGTATTGTTATAAAAATTATTGTCATTATTAATGTATTTTCAATTAAAATGCAATCTATTATTATTATTATTATTATTATTATTATTATTATTATTGCTGAATCATGGCCTTGAAATAGCCAGAGAAAATCCTCTTTAAAGATCTCCAGGGACAAATGCTCCACACCTTCTCTTAGTAGTCTGTTCCAAAGTTTAACTGTCAATAGAGCCTGCAATTTCAAGTAAAAGGTCCAAGTTCAAACATTTATTGAACACCTATCATGAGCTGCCTAGGAATTCCCTAGTCTAATGGTCAAGTTTTCTGCTTTCACACATCGAACTGTTGGTTGAGAGGAGACAACTGGTCCTCATAGTTATTCTTCCTGTACATGACACCCTCAATCATTTAGACCTGTTTCCCTCTCCCGCCATTTCTAGGCCACTAATGTGACTGCCATGTTGAGCTTCAACACCAGCAAGATCACTGGGTCGCTGAGTCCCGGAAGGTAGGTGAGCCTCCTGCCCTCAGGAGGGCGCTCTCGCGGGCTCTGTCTGGACACTGAAGCTGATTCTCAGTAGCTGGGGGGTGGGGGGTGGGGATGACAATATCCTCCTGCCATTGTTGGGGTCCCACCATTGGCCCAATCTTTTTGCCCCTGGTCCTGTCCCCACAAACTTCCTTTCCATCAGCCCCTCATTACTCTCAATTGTACCGTAAATAGAATTTACTGTTTTTTTCTTGATCTATGATTTTTAGAAGTCAATTATCGACTTCCTGAAATGACTGATGAGGACTGAGCACCTTTATACCATCCCACCTTCTGCCTGCCAGTCTTCCCAATATTGTTTTTAATTGTTCATCTTATGTTTTCATCCCCATCCCCACTCCACCCTTGGCCTTTCTAGGGACTCCCAGACGGCTTAGGAGTCCCACAGGGTAATGCTTACATCTCTGAATCTTCTCTGATTCATTCCAGGGTACAATTGGAACTGAAAGAATCCAAAGTTGGAGTATTCAATGTAAGTTATTGTTTTTTATTTGTGAAATGTTTAACTATTAATTAATTTAAGATCTTTACTAAGCAATTGCTATGGTACCCTAAATTAGGAAACATAAAAAGAGACGAGCTGATCTCTGCCCTAGGAAAGTGTAGACACTCTTCAGGACATGAGCCATAAGGTCAAGGAGCAGTTACCCCCCCAATATAAGACAGGATTCTTTTAAATGCAAGGAACAGAACACCTACTCAAATTAGGGTCATTGTATAGGGTCATTATAACTAAAACAATGACAATTTTTAAAAATACCCAAGGCTAGAGGTTTCAGGCATAGTTGGATCCAGGTGCTCAAATTAGTTCATCAAGAATATCTCTCCGTCTCTCCATCTCTCCATTCTACTTTCTTCTGTGTTGACTTCATTCTCAGGAAGGCTCTTCTCACTGCTGGCAATGTCAACATTTTCTGTAATTTCATTTTCTAAAAACCTGCAAAAAAATTATTGGACTAATCTGGTCATATGCCCATTTTTGAGCCAATCACTGAGGCCAGAAACTGGCAAGGCCAATTGGCCAAGCATGGATCCTCTCCACACCCCTGGAACCAGGATTTGCAGTCAGCAAAACCCAAACCATATTTACTATGATTGGAGAGGAGAATTTCCAAGGAAAAGGAGACCCCATTATTAAAACAAGAGGAATTAGATGTTAGACAGGCAAAACTAGGACATGATTTCTACAAGGAAGAAATTGGTGAAATCGACGGTACCATGCTGAAGGAGGAAAAAGAATGGAATATCAGTGTGGGGTGAAGCAATCAAGAAGAACTTCCTGAGGAAGTGGGGTGAAGGCAGCTGCTCCTCAAAGGTGGAGGAGAAGATGGATAGTGTTTAATTTGCAGTGGTTGTCTTCCCTTCACCATCCCACGGAGGCTGGCCTCCTCTCACCACCCTCACTCTTGCCCTCTGCTTCTAGACTCTCCATTAAGTGCTTTGGAAGTGGAAACACCTGAATAAACTGGGAAGAGATCCTGACCCCAATGACCCCAAGGATAAGTCCTTTTAGAGAATAAAAGATAAAATGAATAATGACTTTGTGCTGAACATGTTTTATTCTGAGGAACGTGTAGAAATGTTCTGCAGAATAAAACACTACATATGTGAAGAGTCACAAAAAAAGTCATCACATCAGAGTTTCAGAACATGAAATGTAAAAAGCAAGAGCTATGGGATTAGAGATATCCGCATTCGAATCCTGGCCCTGTTGCTCAATTTCTCACTGTAAGAAATTAGGTATTGAAGATAAAGCTCGGTTACACCTTGACGTTCTTCCTAGAGGAAAGACAATTGGGCATGTAGTCTTCCAAAACATTCCCTACACATTTACATTCACGTAGATGTGCATCTCAAAATAGTTTTATCTTAGAAAGTACAACCATGCTGTAGCTATCGACCTGCAATTTGCTTTCTTCAAGCCATTTGCCGAATTAGCACGTACATATCCCCATCCTTCCAAGCATCTGTGTAATTAGGCAGAGGGAGACCGGACGCGGTTTATTGGGGAGCAAGATGGCACCGTGGTCAAAGTGGACTTCTCCTCTCCTCCACCAGGTGGCGCTGTTGGAGGGGCTTATCAACTACTACACTCTCCACACCCTCTACCCCAAGGTCAACGGTAAGCATTGCTGAGGATTTTTCCAAGTCAAGAGTGAACACTGCTCTTTGGGGGAAAGAGAGTTGATTTTGAGTTGGGAAACAGGGCTGCTGACCTGCAAGCTGCGTGACCTTGGTCAGGTCACCTCTCTCTCTGCTTTAGTGGTCTGGTGTATGAGTTGGGGGCATTGAAGCCGGCCTCACCTCCCTCCAGCGCTCTAGTGAGGGGTGGGCTCAGGGACTGCTCTTTTGGAGAACAGGAGACCTCCTCGTGCAGGAGAAAGTGGGGCTCATGGAAGTGACCCCCACACCCTGAAGTGACAGGTGAAAGACTGAGGACCAAGTTATTGTAAAGGTCACGAGGCAGCCTGCCTCTGAATTCACATTGCCCAGTTGTTTGCCCAGCCCCTAGTCAAAAATCCTTGCTTCTGTGAGGTCCTGCTTTGATTGGCTGCGATAGAAAGTAGGACAGGGGTGGGGGCAGAACAGGTGCCCACCAGCTCCTTTTTACACGTGTACATCACCCTATACCTGCCACTTCCTCCCTGTAGCCCCCTGCCTGAAAGCCCAGACTTGTGTGTCAGTCTCTCTGGGTTCAAATCCCGGTTCTGCCACTTTCTAGCTGTGTGACCTAGGACAAGTTACTTGGTCACTCTGTGCCTCAGTTTCATTATCTGTAAAATGGGAATAATAATTCACACCTATCTGATAGTCTTTAACAAGAATTAAATGAGGATACATGGTATCTGACAGGAAAAAAAACCTCAATAAATATCATCTATAACTGTTGTTTATTAACAAATCTTTCTCAATGTCGTGCCTTAACCTCCAGAGAAGCTGGCAAAAGGCTTCCCTCTCCCTATGCTAAAGCACACTCAGCTCTACGACCTCATTCTTCAGATTCACAAGGTCAGTGGGTTTGGGGGGGCGCTGAGGATTTGGGTGGGGAGTTAGCTTGGCAGGTTCAGAAGCCGTGACTCAGTGGGTGAGACCCAGCCCAGCATAGCAACCGAGAAGTTCTGGCCTGGGGCTGGGATGCCCCCGGCTCTGCCACACACCACACGCCACCCATATGTCCTTAGGAAGCGGCACCTCTATTGGCAGGAGCTATTTGACACGGCTCTTTGCCTCCACTGCCTCCCACTCCCCACCATGAGTGACCTGAGGGAGCCTCAAGACCAACTCATTTTGAAAGTGCTGCAATCACAGACTTGGCAACAGTGAGGTTCTGAAAGCCCTTTGGAAGTTTTTAAAAGTTCTTTTAAATTCTTAAGTAAAAGAGCTTGTTTGGTGTGTCCCCTTCCACTTTAAACAAGTAATATAGCCACATTACAGATGTTTTTAAAAATTATTCATAAACCCATTGCCTCACCATAACCCCAGTTTGAATTTTGGTACACTCCCTTCCAGTTTTTTTTCTTTTCTTTTTTTGCCCAAACATTTTTAAAAATGTTTGTTTTGGATAACTGCATTGCTCCTGCTCATATTTGTTTTCTTTCTTCCTTTCTTTTTAAACTTGGCACCATCCCTTAGCTTGTTTCCTTGCTGCAACCTAGCTCCCTCCCCCACAGTGTTAAGTAGCTGTGTGACAGACCATGGTTACTTACCTATTTTAATACCAAGGAATATGTCTCAGTTTTCACCATTTAACTAGTGTGGTCATCTGTGTTCCAAGGCTCAGGTTATCTTTCTAGAAGAGCATCTCTAAGGTGGGATGACAGGGTTGGAGGGCTTGTGATAATTAAAGGAGATGATGCATTGTGTGTGGTTCTCTTTAATAATAACTATTAAAGAGAATAAAGGGCAGAGGAGTGGTTAGGAGCATTGACATTTGACCAACTGGTATATTTGGTAACAAATGTCCCAAACTCTATTGGGCCCAGGGATACTCAACACCCAAATACTGTTGAGTGTTTACGAGTGCTCTCAGACAGATGGGAATGCAAAGCCAATTCACTTGGTTGGCCTCTGTATTCTATTCTGTCAAAGGGGATGTAGCCCAAACCTCACTGGACTCTTGTGAAGAGTACTGGCTAAGTATGGAAGCTTCTAGCACCATGCTTGCACATGGAAGGTTCTTAGATGATTTATTGTACATTATCTTATATTATTCATATTCATTAGAGGCCAACTCTGTCCATTTATCTGACCACCAAAGGCAGGTGATGGGTCACTGTGGGAGAGAATTGGACTTTGCCTTGAGTTGAGAATTCCATCCCCTCTGGGCGATGGAACTTAACAGGAGGCAGGAGAATAAACCCCAGCAGCTTGCAATTTTGCATTTATTCGCCAAGGAGAGAAAATTTAGGTGACACAAAGGACATTTATGAGGCCTGCGAGGAAACAGCAGCTTGGGAAGTGACAGATAAATTGCTACCTTGGAGAAGGTAGCTGGCAAAGCTGTGTTTTATGGAGACCGTGGGGACTGAGGCACACTCAGGATTTATGCACTGACCTGCTTTCTGGCAGAGCTTGTGTTTCCCAAGACAGGTGCTTCCCTTTAAATTTGAGATGCCTCCTTTTGGAGTAGAGGATGCTCTTTACCATCCTGTCCCGCTTTGTCTCTCTTAGGACTTCCTGTTCTTGGGCGCCAACGTCCAGTACACGAGAGTTTGAGAAGAAGGAGAAAGACTTGCCGTTGGGGCGTGGAGGCTACAGCTGGATCTACAAGTTGCCTTTCCAGATGTGCAGCACATTTCTGGAGACTCTCAGAGGATAGACGACACTTGTGTTCCCAGCTCCAGGGACGAAGGTCTGCCTGGCTCCTGCTCTCATGCTCCCTTTTTAGACTCTGGACCTTCCTCTCTGCCCCCACCCCCACCCCCACCCCAGGATGGTCTCCCCTCTTTCCAGTGGTATGGACTCTCGCTGAGAGGCAGGCTCAGAACTCAAATTCTAGAAGAAGCTGAAATCCTGTGAAGATAGTTCACGGTCTGTGCCCCTTGCCTAGCAGAGTGTTGGCACTTAGTAGGTCCTCAATAAATATTTATTGAAAGGTTCAATGAAGGAGGCACCTGGTTCTCTGGCTGGACCTCCTTGCTGTCCACCCTCTTCTGGCCTAAGGGGTCTTTGGATGGTCAGCCCCATCGGTGGTCACCAAGGCTAGGTAATGACCACACCCCCATTTCCCATCAGCCATTGCAACGGGAACCTCAAGGAGAGAATAAGAGAATCCATCAGCTGGGACCTGGCACTGATGTCCCATCTCTTAGGCCCTTTTCCTGCCTCAGTTCAGAGGCTGACTTTGGGTGAACATATGCTACCCCCCTCACTTCTTGTCTGCTGCAGACGTGGGAGCCAGTGGGTTTCCCAGGGCAGAAACTCGACCTCCTGCTGCTTTCCCCATTGAAATGGGTGTAAATCAGGAGGAAATGGATCCGTCTAGGTTTTTGATCCTACCCAAATAAAAAGCGCATCCAGCCGTTGTTTATGAGCCCTAAGCCCGGAGGAAGAGGCCATGATTTCCAATTACTGAACAATGAGCCTTTGATCAGACTTAATAAAGAGTCATTTCCAGGTTCTGTAGTTGGGCCCCTGGGGACTGGGAATTGGAAGGCTCATTTGATATATTTTTTTTTATTGTGTAAATGAGCAGATGGATGGAGCTGCAGGCTGGCAGATAATTCACAGGGAATAGACCCATTTACCCCATGTGTGACAGAGACGCGCTCCACCATGGGACGATGCGTTGTCTCCCAGCTGGTGGCAGGCCAAGCCATGGCGTCACCTCCCCCTTCCCCTTTATTTTTGTTCACTTGCCCACCACCAGCTCCATCCATGTGTGGACTGTAACCAGCTCAGGTTTGGTCCAGTACTAGCCAGGTGGTCTTGGGAGGTCACTTTCCCTGGCTGGAGCCTCATCTGTAAAATAAGGGAAATAATAATAGCCACCTCCTAAGGGCTGTTAGGTGATGATATTAGGTGGCACATGTAAAAGTGTTTATTTAGCCAGAGTGGGATGTTTGACATTTACTGGCTGGGAGTGTTTGCTGAGCACCTACTGGGTTGCAGAGCGTGGGCCTGGGCTGCAGAGTGTGGGGAGAAACTGAGGCAGCACAGACTCATTCCAGTATCTGCTTTTCAGAGCATTGCCCCAGGTATGGTGCAAAGAACCAGGCTGGATTCCAACTTACTTGCTTTGGGCCCTCGGGCAAGGCACTCCCCTCACTAAGCCTCAGGGTCCTCGCCAATCAAATGAAGCTCAGCCTTGCAGGGCAATTGGGGACCAGATGAGTTTATGGATGTAAAGCTTCTGGGAGCACCTGGTACATAATCAAGTCCTGGTAAGTGGCCAATGTGATTATCAGCTTTCTTAGTTTGGGTTCCCCCAGAAGCAAGTCCTGAAACAAGTATATGAGGGTAAGTAGATCCCAGGAAGAGATTGGAAGAAAATCCCAGGCAGCACCAGTAGGGGAGTGGGAACTGATGGGGAAGGGGAGGCAGCCCATGGAGTGCATGATCAAACCAGTTACTACCATGGGCAACTGAGCTTAATCCCACTGGGGAGTCTGAGAGCCCATGTCTAATCCCACCCAAGGGCCAAGAGGTGTGGGGTATTTATACACTGTCTTGAGTCAGCCATTGGTTGAAGGATGCTCCCTGGGGACACTAATTTTCTGGTTCTTCTAGTCTGCCCTGTGCATGGCAGCCATAGAAATCTCTTAGGCAAAGAAATCAGAAATCAAGCTGGTGAGCACTGATGTAAGAGATAGGGATATGGGTGGGATACTGACATGTTTTATGCATCATCTCAGATCCCTGGGTGTGCTATAACATAGTTTGCCACATTTCCAGGGAAGTTATGGGTTGTTCCCCTCTGTATATTTTGAAGAAACTCAGGCTAGATTAAGCAGTCCTGCATTCTGGGACATTTTAGGACATACCAGAACATTCCAAAAGAGGGCTCCAAGCAAAGGCTCAGAGAAGCCCAGGCAAGTCCTTGACGGGTCGGGGGCAGCTGGTTTGCTTATGTGACAGGGAAAACAAAATTTGTTTGTGAGCAGGACAACATTTTTGTTATTCATAAAGCAGGGAAAGGCCATTCTCACCCCTGAGACTAAATAGATTCATTTTGAAACAGTTTCACATTACAGTCATCGTATCTTACTGTGACTGGTACAGGACAACCACAGCTGACCCGGGGCCCCATGGCAGGTCCTGACACCCTGAAACCAGACCTGTAGGCATGTGAGTATCCTGAACAGCTCAGACTGTATAGAAGGACTGACCTGGGACAGGAGGTTCTGATATTAATGATCAGAATGCTGGGCTGTCAAAGAACCATCAGGAGCCCACAGTCTCATTGCATCGTAGACCTCATTGTCACAGAAAAATAAGGTGCCACCTTGGAGAGCCTCCTCTCCACTACAATTGCTTCTTTTGCTCCACTCTTCATTGAATACCCATCTCTGATTTGATCAAGACCTCTAGCTCCTCCAATACCTTCCAGCCCAGTATTCTGATTTCATTTGTCTCCATAGACTTAAGCACAATCCATCCTCTTCGACAGAATCTTCTGATATCTTCACCATCCCACCATGCCAATCCCCAGCCCTGGGCCTATGCGTAGGCAAGAGAATTACCAGAGGAGAAGGCAGGGAGCAGAGAACAGGCAGTTGAGGTCTCCTTCCATCAGCAAAACCACAGCTTTACCCAAATGGCCTGAGCAGCAGGAACAGTCTAGAAAATGGCATCCGTGATGTCCCTGATTAGAATCTAAGAGAAAGACTTAGAATCTATTCAGTGTTGGGACATGCATTTCTTCTCCCTAAGGAGCTGAAGATGGAGCTATGTCAACATAGGCAGTATCTTGGAGAAGTACTGCAGTATAAGTGATGAGGTCAGGAGAAACCATAGTCTGAGCAGATGGAGAGATGAAAGCTGTTGGCTAGGGGATTGAGGGGTGAGGCAGACAGTGGAACCAAGAAGTCTGCATGTGTGGGAAAGACAAGAAAACAAAACCAATGAAAACAAAACCAGATACAACACTCTGCGGCAGGTATTAGGTAATCAGATGGGGGCTAGACTGCCAAAAGGCAGAACTCACAGGCATTTAGCTTTTTCCACTGGAAAGATCCATGTTAGTACCTGGAGATCTTCTGCATTAGTTTTTTTGTTTGTTTACAGCCACAGAGTCTCCCCCATTTGTCAATATATAAGTGAACTTATGCTTAGTTAAAATTCATAGGCTCTTCTGAGTTGGGGATTGAATCACAAACCCCACAAAAGCCATGTTCTTAATCTTACGACGTGTTCCTGTGGGTGTGAACCCCTCTGTAAATAGGACATTTTGAAGATGTTATTGTTAGTTAAGGTGTGGCCAAACTGACTCAGAGTGGGGTGGGCCTTCATCCATATTACTGGAGGCCTCATAAGGAGGGAAATTGGGACACAATCAGTAGTAGAAACAAGAAGCCAGAAGTCAGAAAAAGCCATAGGAGAAGGCCATTTAACAGAGGCAGAGAGAGGCAAGCCGAGGAACCCCAAGGACTGCAGCGCGGCATCACCAGGAGCCTACAGGTTTCAGGGACTCAGCATGGCATGTCAAGATGTTGAGATTGGGCTTTCAGCCTCCAAAACCGTGAGACAATAAATGCTTGTTGTTTAAGCCAACCCATTGTGTGGTATTTGTCACAGCAATCTGGCAAATTAAGACATCCCACTAGGAACACACCACAATTTACTTAACCAGTCTCCTACTGAGGAGTCTTTAGGTTGTTTCCAATCTTTTGCTTTTATACATAGAGCTCTGGACAAATAATTTTATCCCTTTATCATTTCATCTATGTGCAAGTACATTGTAGAATAAATGTCCAGAAATCCAATTCAGTCATTTAAAGTCAGTTCACTTAGCAATTGGGTGTTTGCAAATCTTTTTCCTCTTTCCACACTATCTCCTTCTCCGGAGGTGGAGCCTCAGTATCCAGGGGAAAGGGCTCACTTGCATTGTGGCAGTGGAATGGAAGGGTCATCTGTTCTCCAGCTCCTGCACGCACCGGACATGCTGCGGGCCTCAGATGCTGGGCGTGAGGCTGGTTACAATTGGAATCTATTTACTGTGGGCTGATCAAGTCCTGGAGGACTCCAGCTCCTGCTCCCAGCTAATGCATCTCCATCTCTGCTCTGGTGAGGGCTACAAACCCTGTATTAGTCAGGCTTCCTAACTGCAAACTTTGGAATCCACTCTGGATATTTTATATTGTGTCACTCACCATGTCATACACATAACATGTGCTTATAAGCATGCTTTGTCTTACCCATTTAAGATTGCAACGTTTATTTAATGCTCAATTATCTGCTTATGAAATACCTACTAGCCCAGTGCTTCTCAAACTGCAGTGTGCCTGTGAATGGTCTGAGTATTTTATTAAAATGCAGATTCTGATCCAGTAGGTCTGGGCTGGGGCTGAGAGCCTGCATTTCTAACCAGCTCCCAGGTGATGCTGATGCTACTGGTCCTGGAATCAGACTTGGAATAGCAAGACAAAGTAAACTCCATGGGGTTATTGTGAGAAACAAGCACTATTCCTAAAAAGGAATAAATGCTCACCCGATTGTGGAGAAGAAAAGAATTTATTCACGGTCTTGCAAGAACGGGCGCCCAACCAAAATGAGGGGGTTGGTGCGCAGAACAATAGACTCAGCAGTATTTATTCCCTACCCCTAACCGCAAGTCCCTCCCCTGTTTCTCCATTGGCTGGATGCGGGACACTGTTATCGAGTTCTGACTTGGCGGGCCTGGGCCAGGGGAACTGATCAGCCCCTAGGAAAGGTAGTGGGGCACGGGTGGTTGCGCCCTCCACGGCCCCCCGGGCCTGAGAAAGTGGAGCCGAATGCAGGCCCCATTTCCTCACCCCAAAGTAAAAACCATTGGGGAGGGCTTGCCGGAGAAAACCGCCCCCTTTACCTTGCCCACCCACTCCCCGTTGCCAGAGCAACTCCCCCACCGCCAGTGCGCATGCACTGTTGCCAGAGCACCTCCTGCCCGTGACAAACAGCTTCCGCGTCCTCTCAGAACCAATCCAAGCCTTTAACCCTTACAGCTACCCCGCCCTCTAAACCGCCCGATATAAACTTGTACTCTCCCTTAATAAACTCTCTCTTGGTTTTCATCATCCTTAAAAGAAATCGTGTCCCGCCTGTTCCTTTCTCGCCGCCCTCCATACTTGCACGCCTCCCACCGGGGACCTGGCCAAGTCCCCCGCCTCGCCCTCGCCTCCGGGAAAGAGCCCCCGCCGCCGGTACCCTCGGAGCAATCCTGGGAGCCTAGGATTTAGCAACCGGCCGCCACCCTCCCCCAGACGAATCAACTGCGACCGCAGCTGGATACTTCAGAGGCTACATTCTATTCAACAAGCCTAACTAGCCCTCGCAAATTTGAAACATGCATCCCGCCCAAATTGGAAACATTTGAAATACCTTTTCCGCACAAATTTACAACATTAGGAACTGTTGGAACAAATCTCCACCCCTGACTATAATGGTTATGCCCAGGCCTCTTTAGAGCCAGTCCGGACTAGTTTGGTAACAGGTTATGAGGCTATTTTGGGAACCTCTATTCCGAGTCTCCACCTTGCAAGGATAGTAGATAGTGGGCGGATAAGCAGGGGGACTGACTATGGATTACAGTTTGTCTTTTTAACCTTCTACCAATTCCTTAACTGCCCCACCCTGCAAGGCACACCTGTCCTGTGTGAAAGCTAAACTTAACCTCATTCTCACAGTTATGCAACCCAGAAATCCCCCAGAACAGAGCCTGGCACATAGTAGATAGACAGCAAATATTTGTCACCTTAATGGATTTAGCCCTTAGATCAGACTTGGCCCAGTCTTTCCCCTCTAACACTCTTAGTTGTTGGTCCCCATCATTCACAGTTGTCTGGTCCCAGGAAGGAAAATGGATTGAAAATTGCCCCAAAGCTAAGTAGAAGCAGGAAGCAGTTCAGCTGCCTGGTTTAGGTGGTCAGGTTTATAGCATTGCTGGACCAAGGTCTCAAGGAAAAGTCCCCTTCCAGGGAGAAGAGACCAGTCTCCCATACTGAAGAAATCTAAATAACTTATGTAGCTGCTTGCCCCGTAAGGAGGTGGAGCACAACTGCCACCCCTTAGTGTGGGCTGTGCTTACTGACTGGCTCCCAAAGAGCACTGTACAGCAGGAAAGGAGGGACAAGTGACTTTACACTAGAGGAACCTGACAAACACTACCTCAGCCAGGTGATCAGACCAACGTCCTCAGCGATCTTTCATATTGTCACATGTCCTTCTGACATGCTATGATGAGAACGGCACTTGACCTCTGCGGTCCTCCCCCCAAAAACCCACATCTGCCTTCTAATCATGAGAAAAACGTCAGACAACTCCAACTTGAAGGACATTCTACAAAACACCTGACCAGAGCTCTCAAAAATGTCATGGTCCTCAAAAGAAGGGAAAAAAGGGCAAGTCAGTGAAAAATTGTCACAGCTCAGAGGTGCCAAAGGAGACATGACAACTAAACGTAATGTGGGGTCCTGGAAAATAAATGGGAGATTAGGGGAAAAAATATTAAAATCTGAATAAAGTATGAAGTTTAGTTAATAATAGTGTAGCAATATTGATTCATTAGTTGTAACAAATGTGATACTAATACAAAATGCTAATTTAGGGACAGGTGGGTATAGGGTGTATGGGAACTCTGTCCTATCTTTGCAACTTTTCTGTAAATCTAAAACTATTCTAAGACAAAATTTTATTTAAATAATTTTGTAAAAGCAAGACGGAAAAAATTTCCACCAAATAGCGCCAGGTGTGGAATCAGAAGTTGCCAGTCGTCCACCTAGGAAACCGTGCGCCAGAGCCACAGGGCGTCAATGTGCCCTCCCTACCACCACCACCAGATGGCGGTAGCAGTTGATCGGTTGGGGTCCCTTTGAACTTGAGAACTAATAGAATCTCTAAACAGGGTTTAGAATCGCCTCTCAGACTGAAGTCGGGTCACAGACACTGGAGGAGGGTTGGGTTTCCTCCCTAGCGATGCAGTTCTCTTTGCTTGTGGGACGTGTCAGTGGAGTCTTGTTTGCTGTGGTTAGGGAGAAGCATCAGAAGGCTGTGGTTGGAGAATTCAAGTTCCCCGCTGGAGAACCACATCACCCAACACCGACTCCTCACATGATAAAATACCTGCTGGCCTCCTCTGGCCAGGCCCCCTAGGCTGCTTGTTGGCTTCTCGGGACTTCTCTCTGCTCCTGCCTGCAGGAGAACGTGAACGTGAACGTCCTGCCCGAGCCTCTAATGTCGCAGTCCCTTGAGCTCAGTCCGGGACCCTCTTTTCTTTCTTGGCCCTCCACCAGAAGGAGAATTCTGCTTCCCAGAGCTTTGAGGATGGTCCATGGTTGCAGTGACTCCTGTGTTTCTGTCCCCAGTCCAGACATCTTTGAGAGGCTGTACCGTCCCTAACTGCGGGCTGCACGCCCCCTTGGGCCGACTGGGTTTGGGGGGCTACACCTGGCTCCTGCGCCTGGCAAATGTAACGGCCTCTGAGGATTTCTTCCGGAGTTTGGTGCATAAATCCCTCCATGGCACACCAACCTGGGCCTACTCCCGGCCCACAGAGGAAAGCTGGTGGTAAAACATGGCAGAGCAGATGGCTGCTTTGTGGGCTGGAAGAGAACGATGTCTCACCTGGGGCCACTAAAGAATCCAGAGCTACGTTCTCTTCTTTTCCCTGAGAGAAGGCTTTCCTCCCATCTGGAGTGATCTCAAGGGGCTCTTAGTACAGGCGAACAAGCAGAAATCCCAGGAACCGGTGGGTTATTTAAAAAGGGTGCTCCCACATTCCACTGTCTCATCTGGGGTGAGGACTTGGGCCTTGCTAGGACAGTGCTGACAGGTCCCCAGAACCACCATCTGCATCCCCCAAGCCCAGTCACGCACAGCCTTCCTCCAGCCCTACCTGCCACCCTGCCAGCTTTCTAGGACCCGCGGTTCAATCAGGAGTGGGTCTCTAAGAACTCTTCCTGTGCAGAATCGTTTTTAAACTCAATATGAATGGCTAAAATGAAAAAGCTGGATGAAATCGAAGTATTTGAAAGAACATGGAATCACTAGAACCTTCATCCCACTGGTAAGAGCGTAAATCGGTACCACCCTTTCGGCTGTTTGTTTGGCCGTATCTCAGTATCTGTTAAAGTCACACGCTCGTGCCCCATGATCCAGCAATTCCACTCCTCGGACCTCACCCGACAGAAATGCCCACATGTGTTCAACAAAAGACACATAGCAGAATGTTCACAGAGCACCCTTCCTCAGAGCCCCAAACTGGAAACCACCCAAACGTCCATCCACGGTAGATGGATAAATGAACAGTGGAATCTTCACACAGTGGGATACCAAACAGCGATAAGCATAAGTGAACTACAAATTCATGCATCCCGGTGGGTGAATCCTGCCAACAGAATGCTGAGCGATGGAAGCCTGCCACAGGAGGTGCTTGCTGGGCGATCCCATTTCTACAGAGTTCAAAACCAGGCCCAGGTAATGCTACATTAATTTAATTTAATGTAGATTAAATTCAGGAGCGTGGTCATGCTGAGAGGGGGTAGGAGCAGCTAGAAAAGGAAATGAGAGGCCTCCAGGGCCTGGGGTGATGTTCTGACTCCTGATCCGTGTGCCGGTTACCTGGGTGAGTTCACAATGTGAAATCCATCCATCTGTACATTTTTCTGTATATATGTTATACTTCAAAAAGTATGCATAAGAAGAGTCTATCTGTATTTATAGTGCCTTTGATTACTTAGGTTCACAATAAACAAAGCTGCATTTTCCATATTGACTCATCCAAGTATACCAAGACACGAGCTTGAATAGGCTGTTTATTTTTGCATTGTTTTCAGTAGCAAAACAGTAGTAAAACACAACAAAACAAGAGCTGAAAGCAGCCTGTGTGTCCCTCGGTGGTGGATTGGTCGATAAATTATGGGGCATTGTGCAAAGAACACTCTGTCGCTGTTAAGAATGAGTTCCCCTACATGTACAGACATGTAAAGATGTGAAAGGCATTAAGTAGAAAGAGTAAGCTGCAGAAGAGGAGGTACAGTAGTTTCTCCTTTTATTTAAAATGCTATTAATCCATACATCCATGCTTATATGTGTAGAGGAAATTTCTAGTAGGTTTTCCAAGATCCTGGAAACAGAGGTTACTGCTGGAGAATGACAGTGCAGTGTTGATCAAGTTGGGCAATTGTAAATTTCCTCCAGGTACCATTTTGTACTGTTTAGATTTTTTTTTACATGAGCAAATATTACTTTTTAAAAATAAATTTTTAAGGATGTAAATCAAAGTAATTGAGGCACTTACTCTAAAAAAATAAAAGTCTCCAAGGGAACCACTTTTAACACCTTAAGTGTTTCTGCTCTTAGAGCTTTTGATAGGTACCTCCAAATCTCAAATAATGCTTCTGTCTCCCTTTTTTTGATATACTACTTTTAAAATTTTTTCTGACTTCATGAGGCTTTAGCACATTAACCTGCCCCCACTCATCCTCCTGCTTTCAAAATAATTATGTGACTCAATATTTTTGGAGAACCTTGGTAAGTGTTTAATTTTAGATCACATATTCACACATTTATCTTCTGCTCTATGGACTATATATAGCTGGTGTCTCTTGACTTCACTGCATGACCCTGGAACTCTCTGAACCTGAGTTTTCTCACTGAAAAAGAAGCAAATGTGGAGGAATCTAACTTGCTACTCACCAAACCAAACCATTTCTCTTTCTTCCTGGGCACACAGCTGGACTATGTTTTCCTTGCAATGAGGTGTGGCCATGTTCTCTTTCTGTTGGGCCCCTCTCTCTGCCTCTCTGCCTCTCCTTGGGATAGATGTGCTGGAGATGGCAATGCCTCCATCAGCCCGTGCCCCTGAGCAACTGTGTTGGAACCCACCCCCAGCTGTCATTTGGACTTTATAAGAGCAGAAATAAATCTCTATCAAATTTAGTCACGAGATTTGGGGATTTATTGATTACAGGACCTAGTGTTGGTTTTCATCCGTTCAGAAGGTATCAACAGCATCCCATGAGACTGTTGAAAGATTTAAATGAACTAAAGTGTGTAAATTACTGAGTCTGTAGTAAATGCTCAATAAATGGGAGCTACTATTATTGCTTATAAATTATTATTTATAAAAATGCCAATGGATATCAGGCTTCTCCCCTGCATCCTGTCCAGAGCCCTCCTACTTTGCCTTGATCAGTTAACCCTTCCTTTTTCCCAGCAAGAAAATATGTACCTATCAACACCATAAATAATCAAATAATCTCTCCTTTTGCAGAATTCCTACTAAAGCTTGTTATTGGCTTGACAGTTCATTTGGCAGCTGATCATGCAGTATTGTGAATTGCTATTTAAATATTTTACCTAACTTCTGATTTTTATGACTAACCTCCCTAATTAGATTATAATGTCCTTGAATGCAGGAAACATTTAACAAGCTTTTGCATCACCCACGGCTCACTGCAGTACTGAGCTGTACACTTAATATGTACCTGGTGGTTTGATGAGAAGTCTCTTGTCACTCACCTAATGCTCCAATCTTTTCCCCAGTTATGGGCTGCCCTGGGCCCTTATTGCATAGCTCCTCCGAGTCACGGGCGGCTGGTGCTGATCTCCCTCCCCTCGCCTCTGCCTGGGCTGCACAAGCTCAATGCCCCTGCACATCACTTCATGTCACTCCTGTTAGGGTCAAAAGCCCCCAAAGGATCTCTGCTGCCCTTTCTGATGGCTCTAAGCTGTCTCCTGGGGCTCCAGAGGGCACTCTGCATGTTGATGTCATGGAGTGTTAAGTTGGGAGGGTGGAAACCACTGTGCCCTTTGGAGGGTGGTCCAGGACTGCAGGGACATGAGGCCTAGCAGGAGGAGAAGAACTTTACCGTGGTCAGCATTTTGGTGAATTTCCTTATGGGAGGGGGCTCCACACACAAAAAAACTTTGACAACCTCCCATTTCAGGAGAGCTTGGGCTTGGCTGAGGTCCTTTAGAGAGGGAGTACACAGTGAGAGGAGGACTAAGGGCAACCCAAAAGGAGGAGAGTCCCCAACATCTAAAAGGTGGTAGAAGAACAGGCACCCAAGGAGAGGACAACGTTGATGGGGAAGTGAGCCCACCCAGACCTCATCTTGTAATGGAAGCCGAGGATCACACCCTTGGTCATGTTCTGCACATGACCACAGAGAGTGTGAACCACAGCCAGTTCCTCTCTACGTCCCCACCATTTGTCCACCGGACGCCTCTTCTTTTTCTTTCCAAGGACACTTTGTCCTACACTGATGTGATTGCAGTCCCTCTGCAGGGCTCCTCTGAGACCCTTCATGATATCTGTGCATCCCCTTCAGCGTGACATTGACATTTTCTGGGGTGTTGCCAGCCTGGTTGCTGAGGACGGTTTTCACTCTTGCAGTAGATGCAGCAAAGAGCTGTACATGATTCTTTTTGTCCTTAGCCTTTTAATAACTGGTCAAAATACTGTTTCCCAGAGTTACTTAGGTTAGTTCTTTTATTCCCCACACCCTTCGCTGAAGTTGTCTTACACGTTTGTAACACAGGTTCATTTGCCACGGCTTATTGTCCATTCAGGGTTTCTACCGCATATCCTGGTTGACTTTATTTTTTTTTTATTTTTTTTATTTTTTTTTAATCATCATTTTATTGAGATATATTCACATACCACGCAGTCATACAAAACAAATTGTACTTTCGATTGTTTACAGTACCATTACATAGTTGTACATTCATCACCTAAATCAATCCCTGACACCTTCATTAGCACACACACAAAAATAACAAGAATAATAATTAGAGTGAAAAAGAGCAATTGAAGTAAAAAAGAACACTAGGTACCTTTGTCTGTTTGTTTGCTTCCCCTACTTTTCTACACATCCATCCATAAACTAGACAAAGTGGAGTTTGGTCCTTATGGCATTCCCAATCCCACTGTAACCCCTCATAAGCTACATTTTTATACAACTGTCTTCGAGATTCATGGGTTCTGGGTTGTAGTTTAATAGTTTCAGGTATCCACCACCAGCTACCCCAATTCTTTAGAACCTAAAAAAGGTTGTCTAAAGTGTGCGTAAGAGTGCCCACCAGAGTGATCTCTCGGCTCGTTTTGGAATCTCTCTGCCACTGAAGCTTATTTCATTTCCTTTCACATCCCCCTTTTGGTCAAGAAGATGTTCTCCATCCCACGATGCCGGGTCTACATTCCTCCCCGGGAGTCATATTCCACGTTGCCAGGGAGATTCACTTCCCTGGGTGTCTGATCCCACGTAGGGGGGAGGGCAGTGATTTCACCTTTCAAGTTGGCTTAGCCAGAGAGAGAGGGCCACATCTGAGCAACAAAGAGGCATTCAGGAGGAGACTCTTAGGCACAAATACAGGGAGGCCTAGCCTCTCCTTTGCAGCAACCGTCTTCCCAAGGGTAAAACTTATGGTAGAGGGCTCAACCCATCAAACCACCAGTCCCCTATGTCTGTGGTCATGTTAGCAACCATGGAGGTGGGGTAGGCGAATACCCCTGCATTCTCCACAGGCTCCTCAAGGGGGCACTACATCTTTTTTTTTTTTTTTCCTTGTTTGTCTTTTTTCTTTCTTTTTTTTTTTTAACTTTCCCTTCTTTTTTAAATCAACTGTATGAAAAAAAAAGTTAAAAAGAAAACAAACATACAATAAAAGAACATTTCAAAGAGACCATAGCAAGGGAGTAAGAAAAAGACAACTAACCTAAGATAACTGCTTAACTTCCAACATGTTCCTACTTTACCCCAAGAAAGTTACATAGTATAGCAACATTTCAGTGAACTTGTTCCTACTACATCCATCAGAAATTAACAGACCATAGTCATTTCTGGGCATCCCCAGAACGTTAAATAGCTTATCTGTTCTTCTTGGATTATTGTTCCCCCTTCCTTAATTGCTCTCTACTGCTAGTTCCCCTACATTCTACATTATAAACCATTTGTTTTACATTTTTCAAAGTTCACATTAGTGGTAGCATATAATATTTCTCTTTTTGTGCCTGGCTTATTTCGCTCAGCATTATGTCTTCAAGGTTCATCCATGTTGTCATATGTTTCACGAGATCGTTCCTTCTTACTGCCGCGTAGTATTCCATCGTGTGTATATACCACATTTTATTTATCCACTCATCTGTTGAAGGACATTTGGGTTGTTTCCATCTCTTGGCAATTGTGAATAATGCTGCTATGAACATTGGCGTGCAGATATCTGTTCGTGTCACTGCTTTCCGATCTTCCGGGTATATACCGAGAAGTGCAATCGCTGGATCGAATGGTAACTCTATATCTAGTTTTCTAAGGAACTGCCAGACTGACTTTCAGAGTGGCTGAACCATTATACAGTCCCACCAACAATGAATAAGAGTTCCAATTTCTCCACATCCCCTCCAGCATTTGTAGTTTCCTGTTTGTTTAATGGCAGCCATTCTAACCGGTGTTAGATGGTATCTCATTGTGGTCTTAATTTGCATCTCTCTAATAGCTAGTGAAGCTGAACATTTTTTCATGTGTTTCTTGGCCATTTGTATTTCCTCTTCAGAGAACTGTCTTTTCATATCTTTTGCCCATTTTATAATTGGGCTGTCTGTACTATTGTCATTGAGTTGTAGGATTTCTTTGTATATGCAAGATATCAGTCTTTTGTCAGATACATGGTTTCCAAAAATTTTTTCCCATTGAGTTGGCTGCCTCTTTACCTTTTTGAGAAATTCCTTTGAGGTGCAGAAACTTCTAAGCTTGAGGAGTTCCCATTTATCTATTTTCTCTTTTGTTGCTTGTGCTTTGGGTGTAAAGTCTAGGAAGTGGCCTCCTAATACAAGGTCTTGAAGATGTTTTCCTACATTATCTTCTAGGAGTTTTATGGTACTTTCTTTTATATTGAGATCTTTGGTCCAATTTGAGTTAATTTTTGTGTAGGGGGTGAGGTAGGGGTCCTCTTTCATTCTTTTGGATATGGATATCCAACTCTCCCAGCCCCATTTGTTGAAAAGACCATTATGGCTCAGTTCGGTGACTTTGGGGGCCTTATCAAAGATCAGTCGGCCATAGATCTGAGGGTCTATCTCTGAATTCTCAATTCGATTCCATTGATCTATATGTCTATCTTTGTGCCAGTACCATGCTGTTTTGGCAACTGTGGCTTTATAATAAGCTTCAAAGTCAGGGAGTGTAAGTCCTCCCACTTCGTTTTTCTTTTTTAGAGTGTCTTTAGCAATTCGAGGCATCTTCCCTTTCCAAATAAATTTGATAACTAGCTTTTCCAAGTCTGCAAAGTAGGTTGTTGGAATTTTGATTGGGATTGCATTGAATCTGTAGATGAGTTTGGGTAGAATTGACATCTTAATGACATTTAGCCTTCCTATCCATGAACATGGAATATTTTTCCATCTTTTAAGGTCCCCTTCTATTTCTTTTAGTAGAGTTATGTAGTTTTCTTTGTATAGGTCTTTTACATCTTTGGTTAAGTTTATTCCTAGGTACTTGATTTTTTTAGTTGCTATTGAAAATGGTATCTTTTTCTTGAGTGTCTCTTCAGTTTGTTCATTTCTAGCATATAGAAACATTACTGACTTATGTGCATTAATCTTGTATCCCGCTACTTTGCTAAATTTGTTTATTAGCTCTAGTAGGTGTATCGTTGATTTCTCAGGGTTTTCTAGATATAAGATCATATCATCTGCAAACAATGACAGTTTTACTTCTTCTTTTCCAATTTGGATGCCTTTTATTTCTTTGTCTTGCCGGATTGCCCTGGCTAGCACTTCCAGCACAATGTTGAATAACAGTGGTGACAGCGGGCATCCTTGTCTTGTTCCTGATCTTAGAGGGAAGGCTTTCAGTCTCTCACCATTGAGTACTATGCTGGCTGTGGGTTTTTCATATATGCTCTTTATCATGTTGAGGAAGTTTCCTTCAATTCCTACCTTTTGAAGTGTTTTTATCAAAAAGGGATGTTGGATTTTGTCAAATGCTTTTTCAGCATCTATTGAGATGATCAATTGATTTTTCCCTTTCGAGTTTTTAATGTGTTGTAATACATTGATTGTTTTTCTTATGTTGAACCATCCTTGCATGCCTGGAATGAACCCCACTTGGTCATGGTGTATGATTTTTTTAATGTGTCTTTGGATTCGATTTGCAAGTATTTTGTTGAGGATTTTTGCATCTATATTCATTAGGGAGATTGGCCGGTAGTTTTCCTTTTTTGTAACATCTTTGCCTGGTTTTGGTATTAGATTGATGTTAGCTTCATAAAATGAGTTAGGTAGTGTTCCATTTTCTTCAATGTTTTGAAAGAGTTTGAGTAAGATTGGTGTCAGTTCTTTCTGGAAAGTTTGGTAGAATTCCCCTGTGAAGCCATCTGGCCCTGGGCATTTATTTGTGGGAAGATTTTTGATGACTGATTGGATCTCTTTGCTTGTGATGGGTTGGTTGAGGTCTTCTATTTCTTCTCTGGTCAGTCTAGGTTGTTCATATGTTTCCAGGAAATTGTCCATTTCTTCTACATTATCCAGTTTGTTGCCATACAGTTGTTCATAATATCCTCTTATAATTTTTTTAATTTCTTCAGGATCTGCAGTTATGTCACCTTTTTCATTCATTATTTTGTTTATATGGGTCTTCTCTCTTTTTGATTTTGTCAGTCTAGCTAGGGGCTTGTCAATCTTGTTGATCTTCTCAAAGAACCAACTTTTGGTGATATTTATCCTTTCTATTGTTTTTTTGTTCTCTATGTCATTTATTTCTGCTTTAATCCTTGTTATTTCTTTTCTTGTACTTGGTTTAGGATTGGTTTGCTGTTCATTTTCTAGCTTCTTCAGTTGATCCATTAGTTCTTTGATTTTGGCTCTTTCTTCCTTTTTAATATATGCATTTAGTGCTATAAATTTCCCCCTTAGCACTGCTTTTGCTGCATCCCATAGGTTTTGGTATGTTGTGTTCTCATTTTCATTCGTCTCTATATATTTAGCAATTTCTCTTGCTATTTCTTCTTTAACCCACTGATTGTTTAGGAGTGTGTTGTTTAACCTCCAGGTATTTGTGAATTTTCTAAGTCTCTGATGGTTATTGACTTCTAATTGTATTCCATTGTGGTCAGAGAATGTGCTTTGAATAATTTCAATCTTTTTAAATTTATTGAGGCTTGTTTTATGTCCCAGCATATGATCTATTCTGGAGAAAGTTCCGTGAGCACTAGAAAAGTATGTGTATCCTGGTGATTTGGGATGTAATGTCCTGTAGATGTCTGTTAAATCTAATTCATTTATCAGATTGTTTAGGTTTTCAATTTCCTTATTGGTCTTCTGTCTGGTTGATCTATCTATAGGAGAGAGTGATGTGTTGAAGTCTCCCACAATTATTGGGGAAACATCAATTGCTTCCTTTAGTTTTGCCAATGTTTCTCTCATGTATTTTGTGGCACCTTGATTGGGTGCATAGACATTTACGATTGTTATTTCTTCTTGCTGAATTGCCCCTTTTATTAGTATGTAGTGGCCTTCTTTGTCTCTCAAAACATCCCTGCATTTGAAGTCTATTTTATCTGAGATTAATATTGCTACACCTGCTTTCTTTTGGCTGTAGCTTGCATGAAATATTTTTTTCCATCCTTTCACTTTCAGTTTCTTTGTGTCCCTGTGTCTAAGATGAGTCTCTTGTATGCAACATATTGATGGTTCATTTTTTTTGATCCATTCTGCGAATCTATATCTTTTAATTGGGGAGTTTAATCCATTTACATTCAACGTTAAAACCGTGAAGGCATTTCTTGAATCAGCCCTCTTATCCTTTGGATTATGTTTGCCATATTTTTCCCTCTCTCTATTAATATCCTTTATTGTACCCATACCGAATCTCTTTAGTACTGAACCTTTCTCCAAGTCTCTCTGTCCTGTCTTTGTTTCTCTGTCTGTAGGGCTCTCTTTAGTATCTCCAGTAGGGCAGGTCTCTTGTTAGCAAATTCTCTCAGCATTTCTTTGTCTGTGAAAAATTTAAGCTCTCCCTCTAAATTTGAAGGAGAGCTTTGCTGGATAAAGTATTCTTGGCTGGAAATTCCTCTCACTCAGAATTTTAAATATATCGTGCCACTGCCTTCTCGCCTCCATGGTGGCTGCTGAGTAGTCACTACTTAGTCTTATGCTGTTTCCTTTGTATGTGGTGAATTGCTTTTCTCTTGCTGCTTTCAGAACTTGCTCCTTCTCTTCTATGTTTGACAGTGTGATCAGTATATGTCTCGGAGTGGGTTTTTTTTGGATTTATTCTATTTGGAGTTCGCTGAGCATTTATGATTTGTGTATTTATGTTGTTTAGCAGATTTGGGAAGTTTTCCCCAACAATTTCTTTGAATACTCTTCCTAGACCTTTACCCTTTTCTTCCCCTTCTGGGACACCAATGAGTCTTATATTCGGACGTTTCATATTATCTATCATATCCCTGAGGTCCATTTCGAGTTTTTCAATTTTTTTCCCCATTCTTTCTTTTATGCTTTCATTTTCCATTCTGTCATCTTCCAGGTCACTGATTCGTTGTTCAACTTCCTCTAGTCTTGTACTATGAGTGTCCAGAATCTTTTTAATTTGGTCAACAGTTTCTTTAATTTCCATAAGATCATCCATTTTTTTATTTAGTCTTGCAATGTCTTCTTTATGCTCTTCTAGGGTCTTCTTGATTTCTTTCATATCCCGTACTATGGTCTCATTGTTCATCTTTAGTTCTTTGAGTAGCTGCTCTAGGTGTGTCTCTTCTGGTCTTTTGATTTGGGTGCTTGGGCTTGGGTTATCCATATCGTCTGGTTTTTTCATATGCTTTATAATTTTCTGTTGTTTTTGGCCTCGTGGCATTTGCTGACCTTGATAGGGTTCTTTTAGGGTTTGTAGACCAGTTGAAGTCCTTATCTCTAATTTATCAGATCTATAGCTTCGTGGAGTACACTTTCTTTAACTAACCAGCAGGTGGCGTCCACGAGCCACCTGTTCTCCACAAGCCAGATCTCCCCTGCTTAGCCTTTTTGGTGAGTGGGGGAGTGAGTCTTGTGGGGCCCAATTGGTGTACCAAGCTTGTGTGTGTAGTTGGTGTTGCCTGCCCTGTATGTGGGGCGTGTTTCTGGGCAGTTGGGGAGGGGGGGTGGCCCTAACAATCAAATCTCCCTGGTGATCCTAGAGTTTTAAAGCTACTGCAATAGTCTAATCCTTCAGTTCAGTCCTGCCACAGTTTGTCTCTGCCACTGACCCACAAGTCTTTGGTATTGGCGTATGGCTCCTGAGACTTGCAAGTGGGCCCCTCTTCCAGGCTGTGCACCCCGGGTCCTCTGTTGAGGGATGACTGTGCTATGTCACAGGTGAGTGCCGTCCCCCCAGGGCAGTTCTGGGCTGCTGGGCTGTGTTGGGAGGCTCCCAGTCTGCTCAAATGATGGCTGAATGGGGCTCTGTTAATTCACACTGCTCCCCCTTCCCAGCTCTGGGACATTCAGCTGAGGTTGCAGGGAAGGCTAATGTCCACGCCCAGTTTTGTGGTGTGTGCCTGTTATTTGAAGCACTTCCGTCACACTGGGTTGTCTGGGGCAGCTCTGGGCTATGGGGCTGGCGATGGGCAGGAGTGTTTCCTGTCCACCAGGATGGTGGCTGTGAGAGGACACCCCCCTTTTCTTGGGAAGTTGTGCTGTTTAGTGAATTTTCTCAGCCACTGGATTATTGCCTTTTGTCTCAGAGCTCTCTTAGTTCTGGTCTTGACTTGACGTGCCCAAATTTCAATTCTTTGAAGCTTTCTGTATTGAGCTTCTTAGAGTAATTGTTTTAGAAAAAGCAAAAAGGATTTAAAAAAAAAAAAAAACAAAAAAAAACGGCCCTCCTCAGAGATCTAATGGGTTATTGAAATGCTAATAGACAAAGCAACCAGGGCCATTAAGGAAAGGTGCACAGGGCAGAGAGATCAGCCTCGCTTGGGGATTTGCATATGCGCCTCAAGGCCTGATCTCCGCCCTTCCCCTTTCTGTGTTCACCAGAACTCCAAAAATCCTCTGCTTTTATTTTGGAGTTTTTCGTGTTGTTTTTTTCTATGCCTGTCTCCTCTCTGCTGGGCTGGCTGCTCTCAGAGTCTCTGGTGTCTGGTCTCAGTCTATCTATGGTTGGAGTTTGAATCAGTAGAATGAGTTTCCGATAAGAGCAGCCACTGCAATTCTCCCTTCTCCTTCCTGGAGCTGACAGCCCCTCCTCCCCCGGGACTGAGCCTGGCAGGGAGGGGCGCGGGTCCCCTGGCCGCAAAAACTTACAGATTTCGCTGATCTCAGCAGTTCCACGTTTTCGTGAGTGTTGTATGAAGTATGCCCAAAGACAGATTGCTCTGTGGTGTCCAGTCCACGCAGTTCCTGGCTTTTTACCTACTTTCCTGGAGGAGTAACTAAAACATACAGCTCACCAGTCTGCCATCTTGCCCCGCCTCCCCTGGTTGACTTTATATATTTGTTTGCTGAGTATGTGAAACATTACCATGGTCCTAAGTATCAGGGCTATACAAAAAGGTATATTTGTCTGCACTTGATATTGTCAGTATTTTTCACTTTAGCCATTCTAGCAGGTACGTGATGGCAACTCATCATGGCTTTAATTTGCATTTCTTTAACGATAAGTCTTAAAATCAGGCAATGGGAATTCTTCCAACTTTAAGCTTTATATTCAAAATATTTTAAACTATTTTAGTTCTTTTGCCTTTCCATCTAAATTTTAGAATCAGCTTGTCTATATCTACAAAAATCCTTCTGGGAGTTTGATAAGATTTATGTCAAACCTCTTAATAGATTTGAGAACTGTCTTCTTTGCTATGTTCAGTCTTCCAATCCCTTAGCACACTGTGTACCTCCATTCACTCATGTCTCCCTTGATTTCTTTCAGCAGCACTTCATACTTTTCAGCATACAGATCCTATGCATGTTTTGTGCCTAAATATTTTTTTTCTTTTGATGCTATTGTAAATAGTATTATGTCTTTAATTTTGGTTTCCAATCGTTCATTGCTAATATGTAGAAATATAACTCATTTTTGTGCATTGACTTTCCACCATTTAGTTATAGTTAATCCTTTAAATATATTACTATATTCCATTTGTTAATATTTTATTTAGGAGTTTTGCTTCAGTATTCTTTGATGAAATTAGTCTTGTGAATTTTTTGCTACCTTATCAAGTATTGGTATTGGTATCTTCATAAAAATAACTGGACAGTTTTCTTTAATTCTTCATGCTGTAGCAGAATTTGATGAACTTTGGAATTATCTGTCACTTATGGACTTAAAAGAAACTACATAGTCTCTTGGACAACTTCCTTAATTTCCTTAGTTAATTGTCTGTTTAGGTTTTCTATTTCTTCTTGAATCGATTTTGGCAAATTTGTGTTTTTTTTGTAGCTTACTTTAGTTTTAAATCATGCCAACTTTCAAGTTCATAAATATTGAATCATGTTAAATATGCCTTTATAATTATTTTCTTCCCTATCTATACTGTATTATATCATGCAACAGTTCAAGAGAATAAAGTAGATCTATATATGTTGACATGGAAAGATCTACAAGACAAATTGGGAGAAAAACATTAAGTCTCAGAAAAATACAGAGAGAAGCCATTTTTTAAAATAATTTTTTATTTTGGTGTTAGACTCTGACTTTTAGATATAAATGATCTGAAAAGCTACTCTGTAATAACCAGTGGGCAGCAGTATCACCCTTAGACCCTAGCCAGAAGGGGTCCTGTCTTGTACTTCGTGCTGTAGGGGGTTCTGCTCCAGCTTCCCTCTGGATGCACCACGCTCCATGGGGACGTGGCCCCCGGAGCCTGTGCCCTCCTTCTGGGCCAGGCTTCATGTACTTAGGGTGCTGGAATTCCTTCTGGAGCCCGTGAGGGCCTCACCCCAGGCACGTGCTCCCCAGGGTGGAGCCTACCAATGTGGTGACCACCGCCGAGCCTGACGGCTAACCAAGGGGTGGCTGCTGGAGGGGGTGGAGGAGGGTGATGTGCAGGTTGGAGGCTCTGTGCAGACACGAGAGGCCACAGTGGCATGGACAGGGCTGGATGTGGGAAAAGAAGTGCGGCTTTGCTCTTACATTCTGGCAAGGAGTTCTGGAGAGTCGGGGAATTCTAAACCCAAACCTGGTGTTCCAGGTCATCATGGAGGGAGGAGGATCGAACATTTTTATGGAAATGTTTGTTAACTTGATTTAGCAAGAAAATATGTAGACATGGGGCCCCAGTTTGACTCTTGTTCTGGATCTCACAGATGTCAGGGTGGGCCTGGTTGATGGTTACTCTGGAGGAAGGGCTGGACTTGAAAGAGGGCTTTAAGTCATTGGCTCTATTTATTTCTTATTATTTGACTTTTGTCTATAATGCACATATACCCATGCATTATTTATGTAATTAAAAAATACATATTAAAATATCCCCTATAACACTATTATCTTTCCTTTTCTCATTCCTGATTGTGCTTTTACCGTCTTTTTTTCCCCTTGATTAGATACCTCATTGCTTATCTAGTTTAGTGTAGGGTTTTCCACAATTAATCAGTTCTTAAATTTATCAGTACTATCTTTGTTTTGTTTTCTGATTCATTAATTTCTGCTTGCCTTCATTCTGTTCTTCTCTCCTTGGATTTATTTTGTTGCTTATATTCTATTCTTCCTGGGTTAAATGCTTCATTTATCATTATTTTTCTCCTATATTTTCTGCAATATAAGGGTTAATGGTTAAATTTTCCTTTCAACATAGTTTTAGCTGGATCTCATTGCTTTTGAAATGCAATGTTTTCGTTTTTGTTCAATCTGGTTTGAACTTGCAATTTTGACTTCTTTTTGCTCTCAAGTGGTGTTTAGGAGGAAAATTTAAATGTTCCATGTGTTGGCTTTTTGTCTCATTTCTACTTTTATTATTAATTTCTGGTTTTATTACTTGTTGGTCAAGGAGGTTGTCTTAGTTTGCTAATGCTGCAGAATGCAAAACACCAGAGATGGATAGGCTTTTATAAAACGGGGGTTTATTTGGCTATACAGTTACAGTCTTAAGGCCACAAAGCGTCCAAGGTAACACATCAGCAACCGGGCACCTTCACCTGAGGATGGCCAATGGCGTCCGGATCAGCAACCGGACACCTTCACCTGAGGATGGCCAATAGCCTCCGGAAAACCTCTGTTAGCTAGGAAGGCAGCTGGCATCTGCTCCAAAGCTCCGGCCTCAAAACGGCTTTCTCCCAGGACGTTCCTCTCTAGCAAGCTTGCTCCTCTTCAAAACATCACTCCCAGCTGCACTCTCTTTTCTCTTTGAGTCAGCTCATTTATATAGCTCCACCAATCAAGGCCCACCCCGAATGGGTGGGGCCACACCTCCATGGGAACATCTCATCAAAATTATTTCCCACAGCTGGGTGGGGCACACTCCAAGCAAATCTAACCAGCACCAAAACTTCTGCCCCACACAAGACTACAAAGATAATGGCATTTGGGGGACACAATACACTCAAACCAGCACAGAGGTTTATACTGTTTCTTTTGGGGGGAAATGTGTTGATATTTTCTTTATAGCTTTGGTTAATTTTTATAAACACTTTCACAGGTGCTTCAATAAAAGGTATATTCTCTATTTGCAGGATACAGAATCCTATATTATCTCTTACACCAACCCGATCAGTCCTTTGATGCAGATCCTCTGAATCCCTTTTGTGACTGCGACTTGTGGGAAAGCCTTGGGCTGCCCTTTTTCTGGTGTGATTCAGTTTATTTATCTCTGCTCAGCTGGCTGTGTGCCTTCCCCATCTCTCCTCTCCCCACATGTTGCCCCTAGGTTGTTGGTTTGGGTTAGAAGTCTCGCTCAGAGAAAAGAAGTGTGGGTCCTTCTTTCAGCCCAAGTTCCACCGTCCTGGGCTTGAAGACAGGCCCAGTGTGTGACCTTCCCTAATTCTCGTGGGTGCACCCTGCCCCAAAGCCTCGTCCTTCCAACTAAAGATGTTGGGTAGGCCCCTCAGGGCCCTGTCCCTTACTCTTAAGATACCTGCACTTGCTTGAGGTCTGGGTCAGTGGGAGGGACTTGGGGCCGGCCTTCGACTTGTTGCAAATATCTCTGTGTGCCTAGAAGACAGCCTTGCCAATGTGTTCAAATCTGCCAGATTCGTTGTAGATGATATATTCTTCTATAATTTGCTCTGTCATTTTGCCAATACTTTTCCTCCTCACGCCCATCAATATCAATTGCTTCTGTCTATCCATTGCCACAGCCCATGAAAGCTGATGGCTGGATTTTCACTAAATTGAGAGACTATGTTTAGAATTGTCTGGCTTGAAATAAAAGCTATCAACTTTGCAGATCCCAGGGGCCACCTCAGAGGTCCTTGTGAACCCAGGGTTCAGCAGAAGGCTGGTGTGCCTGCTGCCCAGGACAGGAAGTGTGCGTGCTAAGTGATTGAGGGAGAGCACGGTGGCTTCAGAACACAAGTCACAAGGACAGAGATGGCCCCAGCTGCATCTCACAGGGACAATGCCACCCGGCCCCAGGGTGAGCTGCACCCAGGACTAATGAGTTAATGATATTTAATATTGTTCCTTTCATTTTCTTGGGCAACATCAGGGAGTCTGTGCTTTAAACTTCCTCTTCTTTCATTTAAGCATCTTAAATTTCTGTTGTGTGTGTACAGGCTTTTGTGGGATTTTTTTTTTTTGTAAGATATTACAGGCACACACACAAAAAATGTATAAAACATCACTCTACAGTATAGCTCTCTATATCCTATACACTAGACAGTATAGAGAATATGACTTAAAAGGCTGGTCCATCTCGAGTTGGAATCATCTAAATTCAGAAGACAGATCCTAAAATGTCTAGACTACCTGGCTCAGTTCCCTAGAGCAGGGATTGGCAAACTTTTTCTGTAGAGGGCCAGAGAGTAAACATTTTAGGTTTTGTGGACCACGTGGTCTCTGTCTCAACTACTCAACTCTGCTGTTGTAGAACAAAAACAGGCACAGGCAATATGTAAACAAATGGGTGTGGCTGTGTTCCAATAAAACTTTATTTGCAAACACAGATGGCTGGTTGTATTTGGCCCAAGGGTCATAGTTTGCTGACTCTTATCAGGATTCATTGATTTGTTGTTTCATTTAGCAGCATTTACTGAGCATTTCCCATATGCCTTATGTGATCTGTTGCATTTTACATGACTATGAATTGTGCACATTTGTAATTGTATTATACAGAACGACTGAGTAAAACTATACATACAAAATACAAAATAATGCAAATTCACTCCAACGCATAAGGTTATCAAGGATCATATGTTGGCAAAGCTGGTGAGCAGAGGTGAATTGTGTTTGTGTAGTTACCGTATGGCAGTGCCATTTCAGCTGTAAGTAGAAATTCTGACCAAACTTTTTCAGGATTAGCTTAGAATTATTCAAGTTTTTAATTATGTGGGATTCAATACTCAGAAATATTGAGAGTGCAGAGTTTTATGAGTTTAAGCCACAGACACTAACCTGATTATCTTGAGCCAAAACAGGGGAAGCTGTGGAAGGAAGAACTGCACAACCGAGCCTGGGGAAAGGAAGGGCAGGTGGTTCCAAGGACCTCAAGAGCAGGAGTTTAGGGGCAGTTGTGGACAATCCCATTAGAGCCCACCACTGGGGACATCTCAGCTCCATTTTCTATCCTCATAGGTCCTCAATCGAGACAGCCTGATTGCCTAACTTAGAGCACCATCCCCTTTGGGATGAGCCTGGGAGGAGGTCCTTGACTGGCAGTCCCACTGGGATCACATGGAACGGAGGAAAAACAGGTCTCCAAAGCGAAAACAAACTGCCATTTCCAGGAAAGGATGCTAGGCAGACAGGTACTCACTGCAATACCCAGAGACATTTACAACCCCTCTTTACAGCTGCTTTCAATCAAGGAAACTCCTATAAAAAATTTAACATTTTAATAAAATTCATAGATTTTAGCCATGGAAAAGGTGTCCTGGCTTTAGACACCTTTTAGATCTAGAGATGAGGAGTGAATTGCAAAAGTCCGAATAGTCAGTGGGAACCAGGTTTGGGCTCCTTGAAATTTATGTCTTTGCTCTTTCTACTGCTCACTTGGTCTCATCACCCCGTGTGCCAGTCAGGACCAGCTCCCAAGCACAAGGCACAGAAAATCAACCACATTGGCTACGGCAAGGAAAAAAGAGGGAGAGAGAATTTTATGGTTCATGTCACTGACAAGTCCAGGAGTGGGTCAGACTTCAAGTTCCACTGGGTCAGAGCCTCAGATTAAGTCTTTAGGGTTCAGTTTCTCTTTTTCCTTGGCTCCCACCTCCTCTGTGATGGCTCCACTCTTAGACATTGGGATGACAAGACAATGGCAGCAAGTCCAGGCTCACATTCTTTTATTTAGGAGATATAATTCTAGGGGACTTGATGATAGGTTTGCATGGGACAGTTGCAAAATAAACATGGCATAGCAAGAGGGATTAAGGATAGACTTTAAACCTTTTCCACATAAAGTTGAAGACTATTGATTCACGAGACCTCTGAAAAGAAGAGATTATTATGAATTCTTGATTGTTAAAATATTCAGGATTGTTACAATGATCTCTTGAGAATTCAAGAGATTTGTGACTCCAAATGATAGCTATTGTCCAGAGCATCCCAGTTGTCCTTTTGGTCCCCAGGACCTGGGCTCTGCTGTGTTAGAGTGGCAGGCCTCCTGGTGAATGTGATAGGCTATCAGCTATTCAACCTGGCCATGCACATCTGCACCCAGAGCATCTTCCAGCTCAGTTCCCTCCAGGCATGCATGTGGCAGGCAATGTCTGTACATCTCACACACAATTGCCCTCCAGTTGCTGCTCAGGGCCTGAGCCTGGCCTGAGTCTTCTCAGGGAAACCACATAGATGAATCTTACAAGCATAATGTTGAGAGAAAGAAGCCAGACATGAAAGACCACATGCTGAATGATGGCATTTATGTCAAGATCAAAAACAGGCAAAATCCATCTTTGTCACTAATCTAAGTCAGGATAGTGGTTTTCCTTGCAGGAGGGGTGACTGGAAAGGAGAATAAGAGGGGCTTCCAGGGTGCAAGGAATGTTGTGTTTTATTTGATCTGGGTAGTTACGTATTTATGATCACTTTGTGAAAATTCTTACAGCTGCACAACATATGATTTATGCATTTTTGTATGCATGTTAGACTCAATAAAAGTTTTAAAAATATTAGGTAAGTAAATGCTCAGAAACACTTACTCTTTTTAAAAATAGTCACTGCTTCTCAGTCACCTGAGAAAGTCAATGTGTGCAAAGTAGAAAGAACGATTTTGTATATTGTTGGAAGCTTTCTGTTCATTTCTGAAGTGATTGCATGAAAAACATGCCTCAGGTTAAACATTATTGTATCAGCTAGGAATTAAATTCAACTGCAAGGAACCTAAAAACTCAAATAGCAGCATCTCAGTCATGATAGGGGTTTGTTTTTCTCTCAAAATGAGGAGTATGAAGAAAAGCAATCCAGGGCTAATAGGGCAGCACCACAAGGACATCAGGTACCAAGGTTCCTTCCAGCTTTCCTCTCCATCATCCTGAGAATGTCACTTTCTCATGCTCACAAGACGATGCTCTGGCTTCAGCCATCATGACCATTTTCCAGGCAGGAAGAAAGGGAAGATCAAAGAGCAAATGAGACAAACTAGCCAAGTCTATTCCCTTTTAAAGGGTTTTCCCAGGAATCCGTCCCTTCCTGGTTCTGGTGTGCTCACTAAGCAGGCTCCTGCAGGGCAGGCAGCTCCCCCAGCATCCAGTTCCTGCAGTACACAGCAGTCAGCAATATCTGGTGGCCAGCAGCTTTCCCCAGCACCCCCATCTCCAGTGGTTTTGTAGGAGAGTGCCTCCAGAGAGAACAGTTTTCCACCAAGTTCTAGAGGACAGATTTCCAGCAAGTTCCACTAGTGTGGCATCACAGTGAATTCTCTGCCAGGGAGTGAATCGCAGCCGAGTCCTCTCCGACAAAGTCTGGATCTCAGCCCTGGGGAGAGGGATGGTGGAGGGCGGCTCTTCCTCGGACACTGACGCCCTAAGAGCAGTGGCTGTTCCTTATCTCTGCTACTCTTCTATACTCCAGAGTTCTCTTTACCTCTTACAAGCCAATCCCTCATTACTCCAATTCCCTGTTACAGTTAAAAATTCTTTATATTAAACTTGGTTCTTCCAATAACCATGTGGTTTCTCTCTCCTGATTTGTTCCGGACTAATATGCCCAACCAGCAGTGTTGGACTAGAACTCATTGGCTGCGACTAGCTGCAAGTGTTACTGGGACATGCAGCTCTATAGCTGTGCATGTGGCCAGATCAACTGAACTGGAGTTCTAGTAATAGGAAGATGAAACTAGATCTTGCATAGGCAACCGGCAGTGTCTGCCTCAGCAGCAATATATAGTGATAAGGATGCCTTCCGGAACTCCAAGTTTCCCTGTTTTCTAGGCTGTGTCTGTTGGCCACACCCATTGGTGAACATTCCCACCTACCCACTTCTCCAGGCTCATTTCACACTGTCCTCCTCCTCCTTTCCCCGAAAAACTCCTCCAATGCAATCTATTAGAAACAAATTAAATAAGTGGCAACAAATTCAACAAGTATGATTTCTCTAGAATGGGCATTACACAGATCAGGTCGAATGTCCCACAATGTCCCCCAAGTCTTCAGAGCCCCCCAGTCCCTCCAGCCTCTCAGAGACTACTAGGCAGCAGTCCCAAAGGCCCCCCATGTACTGTGACCAAGCTGTTTCTGCCTCCCTGACCATTTGAGCCCCCCCTTTACAAGGGGGCTGTCCTAAGCATCTGTTTCTCGCAGCTCCCTCCCAGTCACCCCGACAGCTCTCCCCTGACTCTGCAGGGAAGGCCATCCTCTCCTTTCCCCTCCTGGAGCTCAGAGCACATGCCTGCCTGCCTGCGGTGCAGACTCTAGTGTTCCCCAGCCCTCCTCTAACCTCAAGTACAAGTTCCAACCAAATGGAAATGGAGGTGGTGACACTGGCTTGCTGAGTGACCTTGGGCAGTGACCTTCCCTATCACAATACCCTCCCCAAGGGTTGTTGCAAATGTCAAATGAGAAAGTGAATGGGAAGTGCTTGTCACAGTGTCTGGCACACAGCAAGCTCCTGGTAAATGCTAGCTGTAGGTATTATAACTGCTATTATTTTAACAGTTCTTGGCTTGCTCTTCAGAAAACTGGTCAGGTTTTGGGGGGTGACTCTCACCCCAAGGGGTGTCTTGTCTTCTGGTTTAGGAACCCCCAAGTGAATTCTGATCCCTGGGAGGCCCTGGGGCAGGCATCCAGTGCAGTCACTGGGAAGGGACAGGAGGGGTGCAGTGGTGAAAACCCCCTTCCAGGGAGGGAAGACGAGGAGGGAGGCAGCGCCAACCACCAAGCTTCCCGGCAGATGTTGACTTGAACTCACCGGAAGCGCCACAGTGGGCTCTTTCCAGATACAGGGAAGCTATGGTGACAAGTGCAGACTGCAGCGACATCTACCGGTCGCATCTTGGAATGGTTCGGCTAGAGGGAAGATTCTAGATAACTGGTTGTCTAGGATGCTGGTAACCTAGAAGATCCCCAGGCCGCACTCTCAGAAGTACTGATTCAGTGAGTCTGGGTGAGCCACATGCTTACAGGATGTTCTTGTGCAGGGGATCCAGTGCTTCCCAGTTATAACACCCATTGTAGAAAAAATGTTTTTTCACAAACATCCTCCCATACACACACAACAGCAATTGATCTTTACTGTCTACTGTCTGAGAATATAAAGAATGACAAAATGCCACCATAAATTGAATTCCACATTAAAATTTTAACACCTCACCTTTTTATGGAACACTTACTAGGTGCCAGGCCATTGCTAATTACTTTTTGCCCTATGACCAGGGATTGGTAAAGTATGACCCATGGGTCAAATTGGGCCTGGTGCCTGTTTCTGCAAATAAAGTGTTATTGGAACAGAGTCACACTCATTTACTTTCTACAGCTGTTTTCTGATGCAATGGCAGAGCTCAGCAGCTGACAGAGACCACACGGGCTGCAAAGCCTACCTACCATGTCGAAGAAGACATTTCACCTGATGATGTTAAACAGGCAAGGATAAGTTTAGTCAAAACTATATACAATAGGGAAAAGGGAGAGAGACCAGAAGGCCAGCACAACAGGGAGAGACAGAGGGCTCAGCTCTGCTGAAGGGCAGGAGAGCTTTTAGGGCCTGGAGTGAGTGAGTGGAAAAGTGCCGAAGGGGAAGTAAGCACCTGGATGTGTCAATTACGTGGAGCTCCTCCAGGTAGAACATCTGGATTCTGAAAGGGCCAAGGTCAGGGGCCTACAGACAAGGAGAAGCCTGTCTAACGTTTAATCAAGTGAAGGGGAAATTAAGGCCAACTTGGTCGGTATCACAAACGGGATGGGATTTCTTAATCCACACTCTTTTCCAGCATCACAGGGATCAGACAAAACTCAACACTGGATTATGGAAAAAGTTTGCAGGCCTCTGATTTTGACTGCAAGCTTCATGAAGGCAGAGACCACATGTTTTGCTGAATCTCCTTTCAATCCCCTAACACCAAGCCCAGAGGCAGAAGCTAATGCAGGAAAATCATCAGAAAATTGAAATCAAAGTATGCTGAATAAGTGTGTAACCTGTATAGAGGCTGGATAGTCTCGTGGTCCCATCTCAATAAATACTATCTTCCAAGAAATGAAAAACAAAAATGGGAGCCCACATCTCTCTGACTCTTGCTCCCTTGACCAGGACATCAAAAGGTACAACTAAGTCGTCCAACATGTTTAATGTTGAGCAGGAAGCTTTGGGCGGTGTAGGGATTGACCACTGTTCATGCTTTTTCCTTTACCAAGGTTTGTTCTAGTGGCCGCCTGGTAAGGAGTTGGGGTTGAGTTCCCCAAAGTGACACTGAGGACAGCTGCAAAGAGAACATGTAAGGACATGGGCAGGACAAGGAGGGAGAGGAGGAAGGGTGGGGAGGTGGGCCGTCGTCAGGTGTGTCTTCAGGTACCGTAGGATCTCTGGTGACCAGTTTACATGGGGACAAAGGGAGCTCGGGGGAAGGAGGCAATATGGCTGCGGCCTCGGTGCCTCCACAAGGGCAGGGCAGGTCCAGCTGTGGGGTCGTTCACTCCTCCAGCCACAGTTGCTCCTCTTCCATCTTCCGCCTAATCAATGTTGGCCCCAAAGAGCAAGAAGTTCTGGCAGGAAAGCAAAAAGGACAGACAAGAAAGATCATTTTCTGAGCTGCACAGGAGCTTCTTGGAAAATGGGCCTTTACTGGGAGAGCCAAGTTCTCACTCTAACTGAAAGCCAGATCAGCATAGAAACCAAGTCCTTAGAGTTGGAGGACCCCATAAAATACTGTCCCTATCAGCTGCTTGCCCCTAGTAATTTACCTGCATTTCCCAAGCTGCTGCTTTCTGGAAGACATTCATAAATGTCACTTAGTTCTTCCAGAATTTTCTCTCCCAGGAGAACAATGCACACCTGGTTGTGGCCTGAGGCTACTCCCTTGTCCCTAGACGACATGGATTCTGGACATGAAAGGCCAGGTTGAGTCTTATCAAAAACCATCCCTCACTGCTGTGGGCAGGAGGGCTGGCTTGTGGCCCAGTGGAGATCATCACACTTCCAAGGAGATTCTGGACTCACTCATGTGGCTCCTCATCACCCCAGAAGTGGTGCATCTAATCTGACTCTTGCTCAGTCCCCTTCCTTCGCACATGGCTAAAATGCCTTGCATATTGTAGATGCTCAGACGTTGTTTTTGAACTGATTATTGGGAACTGAACAATTACAAATAAAGCCAATTCCAGTTAATCAAAACTTGACACTGATACTCAAAAATTTAACACAAAAATAGATTATTTTCTATAAAAATTGGGTTCAGGATGCACGTGGCAGTCAGGGGTTCCCCCTAGTACCCACCAGCCCCTGAAGCAGCCCTCCCAGCAAGACTTTGAGTTCCTGCCCAGACCCCACTTCCAACTGACCTTGTGAATTTGGAGCACCAAACTGTTGAGGTAGATGTCCCTTGGCAGAGGGAGTGGGAAACCCTCCTCAAGCTTTGCTGGAAGATAAAAAGCAGAGAGAGAGGATTGGAAAGGGAAAATGGGGACGTGTGCAGATATAGTATTGCATTTGCAAATGCTCAGAGAAAGTGGGGCACTCCAAAATGCTATAGGCAACTGGATCCATGGCTGGTTTGGACTTGAGGTAAAGGCTCCAGAAATGCAGCCTCTTCAGGTGTGGACTGAGGTGGACAGCACCTTGGGACTCTGTCAGCCTGTCTGAGAGCCAGCCCTCACCCAGTACCCGCAGTGGCCAGGGCTGGGGCATGTCATGTTTGTATCAGGGGATTCATCCCTGAGGACCACCACCTCCACAACTTTCTCTTTTCCACAACAATTGCAATGCTGTTATCTCTTTGTTGTAAAAGGTAGAGCGACAGTCAGGCTCAAGAGGCCCTGGGATGGCAGGAGGTCTGCTGGGTTCTTGGGTGGTCATTGTCCCCAGCGCTGCCTCCATCATGGTCACCCAGCAACCAGGCGTGCAACCTCCAGGTGCCATCCACGTGCTGCCCGGAACACTCCACTTCCCTTGGCCTGACTCCTTACCCCCAGGCCTCAGCTTGGACTCACCTCTCCTGGAAGCTTTGCCTGACCTCTAAGTCCATGCTCAGTGCTTCCTCCTAGCTCCCGCAGTCCCCGGGGTTCCTTCCATCACTCAGCACACTGGGCTGTCACTGCCTGTTACACGTCGGCCCTCCCAACAAAACGTGAGTGTGCACTCCGTGGGGCAAGGATCAACCTTGCTAGTACCCCAGCCAGGACTGAAGAGAGGCTCAACTTGTTGAATGATGCATGAATGAATGAATGAACCACGAAGCCCACAGCAGGGTAAAATCCAGCCTTTGCATGGAGCAACCAGTAGCAGCTGTTCCTTACCATTGAGAGAGGGGTATATGGTGTGCTGTGCATAGTAATTGAAGATGGTTTCCATCAACTGCACCTGGAGCAGAGAGGACATCAGAACACAGGGATCAAATAAGACACGAGTAAAAACAGGAGCCAAAGGGAGGAGCACCTGGCTCCCACCTCTGGAAATGACATGTCATTAGTTTACAAAATAGAGGTTGACCTTGACTACCACAGCTACAGATGAAAAGCCCCTTATTTACAATCCCAAAACCTCAAAATCTCTAATAATTAGTTTTCCATAAATGCATGAGGCCCATTTTGTGGCAAACCTGACAGGAACTGTCACAAGGCTATTTGTTGTTTCTTTATTCCACTTTATGTGAATATTCATAAATTTTATTGCAGAAGTTAGATTACAGAATGCTGCACTGGGTTCTGCAAGGAGTGTTAGACAACATATGTTGCATGCATCATGTAACATATCAAAAATTCTCCATTTTGAAACCCCTAGGGGTTTGCACGAGGGAGAGTGCACCCAGGCACCACTGTTAAAATGGTGAATCTCCACTGAGGGCTTACTAGGTGTGACATACTTTGTGAAGGTGTCTTTTTTACTCATATTTAACACCCATTTGAGATAGATACTATTATTATTCCCATTTCACAGACTAGGAAACTGAGGCTCAGAGAGGCTAAGTGACTTTCCCAAGGTCACACAGCAAGAAAGTGGCAGAGGTGGTATAAGAGCCCAGGTTGAGCTTACTTCTCAAATCATGGCCTTAATGGCCATGTCCAGTCACCCATTTGCTCCCCCAGACAGAGACCCTTGTGTATAGTTAACGCTCAGATGTGGGTGTCCTGTTTCCTCTGAGACTGCAGTGCGTCTCTTTCTGGGACCTGGCTGCTTCTCCTAGAGCCCATGAAGACCTGCTTGGAGAACACACTCAAGAAATCCTGAGAAAAATAACTCACATTGAAGACACCGACATTGGATTGTTTCAGTTCCAGTTTCAGCGTACTGTGTAGAGAAAAAGAGAATCACAGGTCACGCCCTGCCATGGCTGGTACTTTCTCACTGTAAACCCTGTGCTGCTTGGGGTCAAGGTCATTTCTGGGGGCTGGGAACCCAAAGGTTCTCTGCAATCTGTGGCTTGTGGGTTTAAGACTTTAAGAAGTAGCATTTTAAAAATAATGTTTACTGAGCATTTTTAATACTTTGAAGAAAAAATTGTGTTGTATTATGTGGAAAAGTGAAACATAAAAATGCATGCACTGACTCCAATTATGTAAAAAACATTTTTAAAAGACTGTATGAAACACATAAAACTGTTAAGAAAGGTAGACTCACTTGTTAAATTGTACTTCAAAAGTTACCACTGTTCTGTATATATGTTAAATTTCACAGTAAAAAATGTATTTTAAAAAAAGGTAGTCTCTAGGTGGCAAATTTATGGGTGATTTAGTTTACTTTTTCACACTTTTGTACTTTCCAAATTTCTTCTTTTGCAATGACGATGTATCATATTTGTAATTTGGAAATAGACAACAAAAACAGAAAGGAGGCCTTACAAATGATGCGGGAAGCACTTGGCGCCCCCTGGGGTGAAGGAAGGCGGAGCTCCTCAGGGTACCTGGATCGCTGTCGCTATAGAAGCTGAACCCCAGTTTGCCCACTGATCCCCCTCCTGACAGGCTTTCTTCTGGCCTGCTGCCCGGGTTCCCTTGTTCAGGAACTTCGGATTACCTTGGACAGATCTCTTTGTTTCCTGCTCTTCAGGGACACTAGTTTGCATGTTTCCTTGGTGAAGTCATTGCATAAGATCCTCTCAAATCCTCATCAAAGGTCTCATCACTTTATGTCTCCCCCCAGTCTAAGCCCTTGGCTGTCCTCCCCAACACTGCAGAGACCCCAAACCAGGTTTATGCATAAATTCAGACTCCAGAGTCCTCCAGGAATCCATCTGTCCCAAAACAGCTCCCTGTCAGTCCTCCACACTGCCCCAAATGCAAACCATTATCTTGTCTTTTTAAACACAAAGCAGGGAGGCTGGGCAAGATGGCAGACTGGTGAGCTGTATGTTTTAGTTACTCCTCCAGGAAAGTAGGTAGAAAGCCAGGAACTGCGTGGACTGGACACCACAGAGCAATCTGACTTTGGGCATACTTCATACAACACTCATGAAAACGTCGAACTGCTGAGATCAGCGAAATCTGTAAGTTTTTGTGGCCAGGGGACCCACACCCCTCCCTGCCAGGCTCAGTCCCGTGGGAGGAGGGGCTGTCAGCTCCGGGAAGGAGAAGGGAGAACTGCAGTGGCAGCCCTTATCAGAAACTCATTCTACTGATCCAAACTCCAACCATAGATAGACTGGGACCAGACACCAGAGAATCTGAGAGCAGCCAGCCCAGCAGAGAGGAGACAGGTATAGAAAAAAACAACACGAAAAACTCCAAAATAAAAGCGGAGGATTTTTGGAGTTCTGGTGAACATAGAAAGGGGAAGGGCAGAGCTCAGGCCCTGAGGCTCATATGCAAATCCCAAAGAAAAGCTGATATCTCTGCCTGTGGACCTTTCCTTAATGGCCCTAATTGCTTTGTCTCTTAGCATTTCAATAACTCATTAGATCTCTGAGGAGGGCCCTTTTTCTTTAACCCTTTTTTCTTTTTCTAAAACAATTACTCTAAGAAGCCCAATACAGAAAGCTTCAAAGACTTGCAATTTGGGCAGGTCAAGACAAGAGCAGAACTAAGAGAGCTCTGAGACAAAAGGCAATAATCCAGTGGCTGAGAAAATTCACTAAACACCACAACTTCCCAAGAAAAGGGGGGTGTCCACTCACAGCCATCATTCTGGTGGACAGGAAACACTCCTGCCCATCGCCAGCCCCACAGCCCAGAGCTGCCCCAGACAACCCAGTGTGACGGAAGCACTTCAAATAACAGGCACACACCACAAAACTGGGTGTGGACATTAGCCTTCCCTGCACCCTCAGCTGATTGTCCCAGAGTTGGGAAGGTGGAGCAGTGTGAATTAACAAAGCCCCATTCAGCCATCATTTCAGCAGACTCGGAGCCTCCATACACAGCCCAGCAGCCCAGAACCGCCCTGAGGAGACAGCACTCACCTGTGACATAGCACAGTCATCCCTCAACAGAGGACCCGGGGTGGACGGCCTGGAAGAGGGGCCCACTTGCAAGTCTCAGGAGCCATACGCCAATACCAAGGACTTGTGGGTCAGTGGCAGAGACAAACTGTGGCAGGACTGAACTGAAGGATTAGACTATTGCAGCAGCTTTAAAACTCTAGGATCACCAGGGAGATTTGATTGTTAGAGCCACCCCCCCCTCCTTGACTGCCCAGAAACACGCCCCATATACAGGGCAGGCAACACCAACTACACATGCAAGCTTGGTACACCAATTGGACCCCACAAGACTCACTCCCCCACTCACCAAAAAGACTAAGCAGGGGAGAACTGGCTTGTGGAGAACAGGTGGCTCGTGGACTCCACCTGCTGGTTAGTTAGAGAAAGTGTACTCCACGAAGCTTTAGATCTGATAAATTAGAGATAAGGACTTCAATTGGTCTACAAATCCTAAAAGAACCCTATCAAGTTCAGCAAATGCCAAGAGGCCAAAGACAACAGAAAATTATAAAGCATATGAAAAAACCAGACGATATGGATAACCCAACCCAAGCACCCAAATCAAAAGATTAGAAGAGACACAGCACCTAGAGCAGCTACTCAAAGAACTAAAGATGAACAATGAGACCATAGTACGGGATACAAAGGAGATCAAGAAGACCCTAGAAGAGCATAAAGAAGACATTGCGCCCCAGACAACCCAGTGTGACCAAAGCGCTTCAAATAACAGGCACACACCACAAAACTGGGCGTGGACATTAGCCTTCCCTGCAACCTCAGCTGATTGTCCCAGAGTTGGGAAGGTGGAGCAGTGTGAATTAACAAAGCCCCATTCAGCCATCATTTCAGCAGACTCGGAGCCTCCCTACACAGCCCAGCAGCCCAGAACTGCCCTGGGGGGCACTCACCTGTGACATAGCACAGTCATCCCTCAACAGAGGACCCGGGGTGCACAGCCTGGAAGAGGGGCCCACTTGCAAGTCTCAGGAGCCATACGCCAATACCACGGACTTGTGGGTCAGTGGCAGAGACAAACTGTGGCAGGACTGAACTGAAGGATTAGACTATTGCAGCAGCTTTAAAATTCTAGGATCACCAGGGAGATTTGATTGTTAGGGCCACTCCCCCTCCCTGACTGCCCAGAAACACACCCCATATACAGGGCAGGCAACACCAACTACACATGCAAGCTTGGTACACCAATTGGACCCCACAAGACTCACTCCCTCACTCACCAAAAAGGCTAAGCAGGGGAGAACTGGCTTGTGGAGAACAGGTGGCTCGTGGACGCCACCCGCTGGTTAGTTAGAGAAAGTGTACTCCACGAAGCTGTAGATCTGATAAATTAGAGATAAGGACTTCAATTGGTCTACAAATCCTAAAAGAACCCTATCAAGTTCAGCAAATGCCACGAGGCCAAAAACAACAGAAAATTATAAAGCATATGAAGAAAACAGACGATATGGATAACCCAAGCCCAAGCACCCAAATCAAAAGATCAGAAGAGACACAGCACCTAGAGCAGCTACTCAAAGAACTAAAGATGAACAATGAGACCATAGTACGGGATACAAAGGAAATCAAGAAGACCCTAGAAGAGCATAAAGAAGACATTGCAAGACTAAATAAAAAAATGGATGATCTTATGGAAATTAAAGAAACTGTTGACCAAATTAAAAAGATTCTGGACACTCATAGTACAAGACTAGAGGAAGTTGAACAACGAATCAGTGACCTGGAAGATGACAGAAAGGAAAATGAAAGCATAAAAGAAAGAATGGGGAAAAAAATTGAAAAAATCGAAATGGACCTCAGGGATATGATAGATAATATGAAACGTCCGAATATAAGACTCATTGGTGTCTCAGAAGGGGAAGAAAAGGGTAAAGGTCTAGGAAGAGTATTCAAAGAAATTGTTGGGGAAAACTTCCCAAATCTTCTAAACAACATAAATACACAAATCATAAATGCTCAGCGAACTCCAAATAGAATAAATCCAAATAAACTCACTCCAAGACATATACTGATCACACTGTCAAACACAGAAGAGAAGGAGCAAGTTCTGAAAGCAGCAAGAGAAAAGCAATTCACCACATACAAAGGAAACAGCATAAGACTAAGTAGTGACTACTCAGCGGCCACCATGGAGGCGAGAAGGCAGTGGCACGATATATTTAAAATTCTGAGTGAGAAAAATTTCCAGCCAAAAATACTTTATCCAGCAAAACTCTCCTTCAAATTTGAGAGAGAGCTTAAATTTTTCACAGACAAAGAAATGCTGAGAGAATTTGCTAACAAGAGACCTGCCCTACTGGAGATACTAAAGGGATCCCTACAGACAGAGAAATAAAGAAAGGACAGAGAAACTTGGAGAAAGGTTCAGTACTAAAGAGATTCGGTATGGATACAATAAAGGATATTAATAGAGAGAGGGGAAAAATATGACAAACATAAACCAAAGGATAAGATGGCTGATTCAAGAAATGCCTTCACAGTTATAACGTTGAATGTAAATGGATTAAACTCCCCAATTAAAAGATACAGATTCGCAGAATGGATCAAAAAAAATGAACCATCAATATGTTGCATACAAGAGACTCATCTTAGACACAGGGACACAAAGAAACTGAAAGTGAAAGGATGGAAAAAAGTATTTCATGCAAGCTACAGCCAAAAGAAAGCAGGTGTAGCAATATTAATCTCAGATAAAATAGACTTCAAATGCAGGGATGTTTTGAGAGACAAAGAAGGCCACTAAATACTAATAAAAGGGGCAATTCAACAAGAAGAAATAACAATCGTAAATGTCTATGCACCCAACCAAGGTGCCACAAAATACATGAGAGAAACACTGGCAAAACTAAAGGAAGCAATTGATGTTTCCACAATAATTGTGGGAGACTTCAACACATCACTCTCTCCTATAGATAGATCAACCAGACAGAAGACCAATAAGGAAATTGAAAACCTAAACAATCTGATAAATGAATTAGATTTAACAGACATCTACAGGACATTACATCCCAAATCACCAGGATACACATACTTTTCTAGTGCTCACGGAACTTTCTCCAGAATAGATCATATGCTGGGACATAAAACAAGCCTCAATAAATTTAAAAAGATTGAAATTATTCAAAGCACATTCTCTGACCACAATGGAATACAATTAGAAGTCAATAACCATCAGAGACTTAGAAAATTCACAAATGCCTGGAGGTTAAACAACACACTCCTAAACAATCAGTGGGTTAAAGAAGAAATAGAAAGAGAAATTGCTAAATATATAGAGACGAATGAAAATGAGAACACAACATACCAAAACCTATGGGATGCAGCAAAAGCAGTGCTAAGGGGGAAATTTATAGCACTAAACGCATATATTAAAAAGGAAGAAAGAGCCAAAATCAGAGAACTAATGGATCAACTGAAGAAGCCAGAAAATGAACAGCAAACCAATCCTAAACCAAGTAGAAGAAAAGAAATAACAAGGATTAAAGCAGAAATAAATGACATAGAGAACAAAAAAACAATAGAGAGGATAAATATCACCAAAAGTTGGTTCTTTGAGAAGATCAACAAGATTGACAAGCCCCTAGCTAGACTGACAAAATCAAAAAGAGAGAAGACCCATATAAACAAAATAATGAATGAAAAAGGTGACATAACTGCAGATCCTGAAGAAATTAAAAAAATTATAAGAGGATATTATGAACAACTGTATGGCAACAAACTGGATAATGTAGAGGAATTGGACAATTTCCTGGAAACATATGAACAACCTAGACTGACCAGAGAAGAAATAGAAGACCTCAACCAACCCATCACAAGCAAAGAGATCCAATCAGTCATCAAAAATCTTCCCACAAATAAATGCCCAGGGCCAGATGGCTTCACAGGGGAATTCTACCAAACTTTCCAGAAAGAACTGACACCAATCTTACTCAAACTCTTTCAAAACATTGAAGAAAATGGAACACTACCTAACTCATTTTATGAAGCTAACATCAATCTAATACCAAAACCAGGCAAAGATGCTACAAAAAAGGAAAACTACCGGCCAATCTCCCTAATGAATATAGATGCAAAAATCCTCAACAAAATACTTGCAAATCGAATCCAAAGACACATTAAAAAAAATCATACACCATGACCAAGTGGGGTTCATTCCAGGCATGCAAGGATGTTTCAACATAAGAAAATCAATCAATGTATTACAACACATTAACAAGTCAAAAGGGAAAAATCAATTGATCATCTCAATAGATGCTGAAAAAGCATTTGACAAAATCCAACATCCCTTTTTGATAAAAACACTTCAAAAGGTAGGAATTGAAGGAAACTTCCTCAACATGATAAAGAGCATATATGAAAAACCCACAGCCAGCATAGTACTCAATGGTGAGAGACTGAAAGCCTTCCCTCTAAGATCAGGAACAAGACAAGGATGCCCGCTGTCACCACTGTTATTCAACATTGTGCTGGAAGTGCTAGCCAGGGCAATCCGCAAGACAAAGAAATAAAAGGCATCCAAATTGGAAAAGAAGAAGTAAAACTGTCATTGTTTGCAGATGATATGATCTTATATCTAGAAAACCCTGAGAAATCGACGATACAGCTACTAGAGCTAATAAACAAATTTAGCAAAGTAGCAGGATACAAGATTAATGCACATAAGTCAGTAATGTTTCTATATGCTAGAAATGAACAAACTGAAGAGACACTCAAGAAAAAGATACCATTTTCAATAGCAACTAAAAAAATCAAGTACCTAGGAATAAACTTAACCAAAGATGTAAAAGACCTATACAAAGAAAACTACATAACTCTACTAAAAGAAATAGAAGGGGACCTTAAAAGATGGAAAAATATTCCATGTTCATGGATAGGAAGACTAAATGTCATTAAGATGTCAATTCTACCCAAACTCATCTACAGATTCAATGCAATCCCAATCAAAATTCCAACAACCTACTTTGCAGACTTGGAAAAGCTAGTTATCAAATTTATTTGGAAAGGTAAGATGCCTCGAATTGCTAAAGACACTCTAAAAAAGAAAAACGAAGTGGGAGGACTTACACTCCCTGACTTTGAAGCTTATTATAAAGCCACAGTTGCCAAAACAGCATGGTACTGGCACAAAGATAGACATATAGATCAATGGAATCGAATTGAGAATTCAGAGATAGACCCTCAGATCTATGGCCGACTGATCTTTGATAAGGCCCCCAAAGTCACTGAACTGAGTCATAATGGTCTTTTCAACAAATGGGGCTGGGAGAGTTGGATATCCATATCCAAAAGAATGAAAGAGGACCCCTACCTCACCCCCTACACAAAAATTAACTCAAAATGGACCAAAGATCTCAATATAAAAGAAAGTACCATAAAACTCCTAGAAGATAATGTAGGAAAACATCTTCAAGACCTTGTATTAGGCGGCCACTTCCTAGACTTTACACCCAAAGCACAAGCAACAAAAGAAAAAATAGATAAATGGGAACTCCTCAAGCTTAGAAGTTTCTGCACCTCAAAGGAGTTTCTCAAAAAGGTAAAGAGGCAGCCAACTCAATGGGAAAAAATTTTTGGAAACCATGTATCTGACAAAAGACTGATATCTTGCATATATAAAGAAATCATACAACTCAATGACAATAGTACAGATAGCCCAATTATAAAATGGGCAAAAGATATGAAAAGACAGTTCTCTGAAGAGGAAATACAAATGGCCAAGAAACACATGAAAAAATGTTCAGCTTCACTAGCTATTAGAGAGATGCAAATTAAGACCACAATGAGATACCATCTAACACCGATTAGAATGGCTGCCATTAAACAAACAGGAAACTACAAATGCTGGAGGGGATGTGGAGAAATTGGAACTCTTATTCATTGTTGGTGGGACTGTATAATGGTTCAGCCACTCTGGAAGTCAGTCTGGCAGTTCCTTAGAAAACTAGATATAGAGTTACCATTCAATCCAGCGATTGCACTTCTCGGTATATACCCAGAAGGTCGGAAAGCAGTGACACGAACAGATATCTGCACGCCAATGTTCATAGCAGCATTATTCACAATTGCCAAGAGATGGAAACAACCCAAATGTCCTTCAACAGATGAGTGGATAAATAAAATGTGGTATATACACACGATGGAGTACTACGCGGCAGTAAGAAGGAACGATCTGGTGAAACATATGACAACATGGATGAACCTTGAAGACATAATGGTGAGCGAAATAAGCCAGGCACAAAAAGAGAAATATTATATGCTACCACTAATGTGAACTTTGAAAAATGTAAAACAAATGGTTTATAATGTAGAATGTAGGGGAACTAGCAGTAGAGAGCAATTAAGGAAGGGGGAACAATAATCCAAGAAGAACAGATAAGCTATTTAACGTTCTGGGGATGCCCAGGAATGACTATGGTCTGTTAATTTCTGATAGATATAGTAGGAACAAGTTCACAGAAATGTTGTTATATTAGGTAACTTTCTTGGGGTAAAGTAGGAACATGTTGGAAGTTAAGCAGTTATCTTAGGTTAGTTGTCTTTTTCTTACTCCCTTGTTATGGTCTCTTTGAAATGTTCTTTTATTGTATGTTTGTTTTCTTTTTAACTTTTTTTTTCATACAGTTGATTTAAAAAAGAAGGGAAAGTTAAAAAAAAAAAAAGAAAAACAAGGAAAAAAAGATGTAGTGCCCCCTTGAGGAGCCTGTGGAGAATGCAGGGGTATTCGCCTACCCCACCTCGATGGTTGCTAACATCACCACAGACATAGGGGACTGGTGTTTTGATGGGTTGAGCCCTCTACCATAAGTTTTACCCTTGGGAAGACGGTTGCTGCAAAGGAGAGGCTAGACCTCCCTATATTTGTGCCTAAGAGTCTCCTGAATGCCTCTTTGTTGCTCAGATGTGACCCTCTCTCTCTAGCTAAGCCAACTTGGCAGGTGAAATCACTGCCCTCCCCCCTACGTGGGATCAGACACCCAGGGGAGTGAATCTCCCTGGCAACGTGGAATATGACTCCCGGGGAGGAATGTAGACCTGGCATCGTGGGACAGAGAACATCTTCTTGACCAAAAGGGGAATGTGAAAGGAAATGAAATAAGCTTCAGTAGCAGAGAGATTCCAAAAGGAGCCGAGAGGTCACTCTGGTGGGCACTCTTACGCACACTTTAGACAACCCTTTTTAGGTTCTAAAGAATTGGGGTAGCTGGTGGTGGATACCTGAAACTATCAAACTACAACCCAGAACCCATGAATCTCGAAGACAGTTGTATAAAAATGTAGCTTATGAGGGGTGACAATGGGATTGGGAAAGCCATAAGGACCACACTCCACTTTGTCTAGTTTATGGATGGATGAGTAGAAAAATAGGGGAAGGAAACAAACAGACAAAGGTACCCAGTGTTCTTTTTTACTTCAATTGCTCTTTTTCACTCTAATTATTATTCTTGTTATTTTTGTGTGTGTGCTAATGAAGGTGTCAGGGATTGATTTAGGTGATGAATGTACAACTATGTAATGGTACTGTGAACAATCGAAAGTACGATTTGTTTTGTATGACTGCGTGGTATATGAATATATCTCAATAAAATGAAGATTAAAAAAAAAAAAAAAAGACAAAAGAGATCTTCATTTTAATGGGATCAGGGCGTTCTATCAGCCAGCAGGCTTCTCACCCAGAGGCCAGGAATTAGTCCATCTGATGAACCCCTTGTGTATGTATCTCAGCGGGAGTCAGAAGCAGAGGGGATGAGACAAGGTGGCAGGGAGGGCTCAGCAAAGACATCGCTGGTCCCCAGGGTAAGGACATAGCCTCTGCTCCCCAACTGTGAGTTTCTTGAGGACGATGAATCTCTGAACCCTTTACATCCTTCCCCCACCACACACCCACAGTGCGCAACACAGGGCCTCTAAGCCTGTAGGAGCGCAGCAATAGCCGCTAGTACTCTGGGCACTTACCATGTGTCAAGCCATGTGTCAAGCTCTTTACAGACATTGATTGCTTTATTACCCCCAGCAATCATTGTTTTTTAGTTAGGGACCGTACTCATCCATTTCACAAATGGGGGAACTAAAGTTAAGACAAAGAAACTTGGGCAAGGGCAAAATCAAGTGCAGAGGATGGCTGGGATTCAAATGCGGGACAGTCTTGCTCCAAAGCCCAAACTCTTTCCCCCATCGACTTACTGATTAAATAAATACCTGCTTATTGATTGGGTATTTGGGCAGTGGAGTCAGTAAGGAGTGGCCTGGGGTTTCCCTTAACCTCTCCAGGTTTTGATTTGTACAACTGACAGTGCTTCTCCATCTTATATGCAGTCTTTGCAAACATGGCTTCAATGCCAACTCCCCCAGCCTGGGTATCTCCCCCAAGTGCCTCCTCTGTTGAAATTCCAGTCCCTCCACTGATGCCTGAGTGTGGGAAGTGAAGAGCCCAAAGTGATAGACCTCTGATACCTGGAGACTTTTCCCGGATTCTGAGGTGCTGTCAACATGCCTTTCCCAGAGGGTTGCTCAGATTACAGGATGAGCTGGTTCCGGTAGGGATCTTGGTTTCCAAGGTCCATCCCGATGCTTGAGCCACTGTTGGGATGTTCCCATCTACCCTCACTCCTGCCTCTCCCATGGCATCTTACCTTCCTGTGGTCATAGAACCAAAGATTCTGCTGGAGCTCACATCAATGGTGATGGAGATGTTGGTTCTCTAGGAAAGCAAAAGAAGATGACTCAGGTGCCTCCGGCAATTCAGATATCCTGTTGGCTCCAGAGACAAATTTCCAGAAATGGAAAGCACAGCCAGATGTGGGAAATTTGAAAGCAACTACCCAAAGATAATGGACTGGGCACAGGACATGAGTGACTGCACAGCTGACTTTAAGAAAGGTGGAGCCAAGGTTTCAGAAATCTCCATCTTGATGGATGCATCAAGAAGGGAAATAAGGTCAAACTGAAAATACAGAGCATTTGTATAGATATACCTTCTGCCTATTAGCATGAATAAGCTTTGGAGCAGCCATTACCAAGGAGATTCAGAGAGACTCTGGAGCCCTGGGGGAATTTAAAGACTCCACCAACTGATAATTGTCTTTGAGGGTGATGGCAGGTCTATCAATGGGTGGAGTTGAACGAGGCAACCTCTGGAGGCTCCTCATAACCCTGTACCAACTATGATAATCAGATGTTCTACCTGAGCCCATTTCCTCTTTCCAGTAGGCAAGAACTTACTTGTAACACCTGGGAGAGTGTTTGTGGCAGCATCACTGAACAACTCCACTTCAAAACTAAATTATGCCACAGAGACTGGCAGAAGGTAAAAGGGAACACTATTGTGTCCCATCCAAAGGTCAGAAGACTGGCTTCTGCTCAATGCTGGACAAGTTCAGGATTGATTTGAGCAGTGACCAAGAAAAACTGAGGATAGATGAGGAAGGTTCTATGGCAGACTGCAGTGTGCTTATTAAGACCCATTTCCTTTATTCACCGGGCACCCAGTGGGACTACATTTCCCAGCCTCCCTTGCAGTTAGGTGTTGTCATGTGACTTGGTTCTGGTCAATGGAATGTGGGCATAAGTGATGTGCGCCATTTCCAGTCATGGTCCATGAAACACATGTGTGAGCCTAAAGTCATTTTCCAATCTATTGGCTGTATGGACGAGATTCCAAAGCCCTACAGGAGGTAGGAGGTACAGAATGAAGGAGACTATGTCCCTAAATGACCATGTGGAAGGCCATCTGCCAATCAGGAACACTAGATTGGACTTTATGTGAGTAAGAAATAAACTTCTAAAGGGAAAGATTATTAAAACTTGGAGGTGATTTATTAAAGCAGTTAGCCTACCCTAACTACATACGGCTGATAATGACTAGGTATTTTGAGGTCTTTATATTTTTTTGCTTTTTTAATATAGCTTTATCAAGCTATAATTTATGTACCATATAATTCAACCATTCATTGTACAAAGTTTTTGATATATTCAGAGTTGTTCAATCATCACCACAATCAATTTCGGAGTATTTCGTCCACCCTAAAAGAAACCCTGAATCTATTAGCATTCATCCCCATTCTCCCCAAACCCCCAGCCCTAGGCAACCATGAATCTACTTCCTATCTCTATTAATTTGCTTATTATGGCCATTTCATACAATATGTGGCTTTTCATAACTGGCTTCTTTCACTAAGCATAATGTTTTAAAGGTTCATCCATGTTGAAGCATGTATCTGTATTTCATTCCTTTTTATTGCTGAATTATATTCCATTGTATGGATATACCATGTTTTGTTTATCTATTCCCCAGTTGACACAGTTTTGGGTTTTCTAGTTCTTGAGCTGGTAGCTTAGATTATTGATTTGAGAACTTTTCTCTTTTTAATATATGCATTTTGGTGCTATAATTTTTCCTCTCAGCACTTCTTTTGCTGTGTCCTACGTATTTTAATATGTCATACTTTCCTTTTCATTCTGTTCTATGTATTTTTTAATTTCTCTTGAGATTTCCCCTTTGAGTGATGGATTATTTAAAAATATGTTTTTTAGTTTACAAGTGTTTGGAGCTTTTCCTGTTATCTTTTTGTTATTCATTTCCAGTTTTATTCCATTATGGTCAGGGAACAAACTCTGTATGATTTCAAGTCCTTAACTTTATTGAGGATTTTTATGGTCCAGAATATAGTCTATCTTGATATATACTCTTCAGGCACTTGAAAACAGTGTATCTTCTGCTGCTGTGGATGGGGTGTCCTATGAATGTCCATTAGATCCTGTTGGTTGTGTTGTTCAGTTCTTTTAAATCTTGCTGACTTTCTGTCTAGCTCTATAAATTGTTGAGAGAGAGGTGTTGAAGTCTCCCAGTATAGTGAATTTATCTACTTCCTCTTAAAGTTTTTTCAGTGTTTGCTTCATATATTTTGCAGCTCTGTTGTTTTCATGCATACATATTTAGATTTAGTAATATGTGGACTGATCCTTTTATCATTATATAAGGTCCCTCTCTGCCTCTAGTAATTATATGTGCTTTGTAGTCTACTTTATCTGATATTAATATAGCAACTCCTTTCCTTTGATTAATGTTTGCATGATATATCTTTTTTTGTTCTTTTACTTTTAACCTACCCATATGTTACATTTGATATGAGCTTCTTGTAGGCACAGTAACATTTTTTACTCCACTCTGCCAATCTCTGTCTTTTAACTGGTGTTTTGAGACCATTTACATTTGGTGCAATTATTGTTATGTTAAGCCTCAGGTTTACCAATTCATATTTGTCTTCTGTTTGTCCTGTCTGTTTTTTCCCTAACTTCCTGTGAGTTACTTGAACATTTTTTAGAACTCCATTTTGATTTGTCTATAGTGTTTTTTTAGTATATCTCTTAGTGTAACTTTTTTAGTGTTTGCTCTAGGTATTATATTATATAAGCCCAACCAGTCTACTGGGGTCATCATCCTATCTCCCATTATGTACCTTTACCCTCCTCATTTATAAAATAATTGTTTTAAATATTTCCTCTGTATACATTTAAAACCATGTAAGACAGTGTTACGATTTTTGCTTCAAAAAAAAATGAAACATAATTTAGAAAACTCTAGAGGAGAAGAGAAACCTAGTGTATTTACCATAGTTTTGCTTAACATGTTCTTTCTTTTTTTCCTGCTATTCCAAAGTTCCTTCATTTATCATTTCCTTTCTATTTAGAGAACATCCATTAGCCATTCTTTTAAGATACATCTACTGATGACAAATTTTCTTAGTTTTTCTTCTCTGAGTATGTCTCAATATCCCCATCATTCTGGAGGATATTTTCACTGGGTACTGGATTTTGAGCTGATAGATCTTTTCTTTCAGCACTTGAAAAATATTGTGCCATTTTCTTCAGGCCTCTGCAGTTTCTGAGAAAGCTGCTGCCACTGGAATTGTTTTTCCTCTATGGGTAAAGTGTCGTTTTTCTCCAGCTGCTCTCAAGATTTTTTCTTTCTTTGTCCTTGTTTTTCAGAAATGTAATTGTGATGTGTCTTTGCATTGCTTTCATTGGTCTTATCCTATTTGCAGCTCACTCAGTTCTTGAATCTGTAGATTTATGCCCATTACCAAATGTGGGAAGTTTTCAGCCATTATATGCTGAGTACTTTTTTCAGCCCTGTGCCCTTTCTCTTCTCCTCTGAGACTCTGATGACAATGATATTAGCTCTTTTGTTATAGTCCCACAGGTCTCTGAGGCTGTTCCTTTTTCCCCTCCCTGTTTTTCTCTGTTGCTCATGTTGAGTAATTTCCATTGTCCTATCTTCTAGTTCACTGATTCTTTCCTCTGTCCTTTCCTTTCTACTGTGGAATCCATCCACTGAGTTTTTTATTATTCCTTTTAGTGCTTCCTTACAGCTTCTATTTTTTTTGGGGGGGGGGGGAGACTTTATAATTATTCATTTGCTTCAAGCATGTTTGTAATTGATCATGGAACATTTTTATAATGGATACTTTGAAACATTTTTCAGATAATTCTAACATCTTTATGATCCCTTATCAGATATTAAATGGGTTGTTTTCTCACTTTCTTGAGGTATCTTTTAAAATACAAAAGTTTACACTGTTGGTGAAGGCCAAGTTATCAATTCTTTTTTTGTTGTTGTTGCTTGGGCTACTGGTGACATATATAATCCATGGTCATGAAGATTTATTGCACTGCTTTCTTCTAAAAGTTTTGCAGGTCTAACTCTTAGATTGAGGTCTGTGGTCCATTTGGAGTTAATTTTTTATGTGGTGAACAGAAAGGATCCAATTTCATTCTATTGCATGTGGCTTTCTAGTTGCCCCAGCACAACTTATTGGCACTTTTGTCAAAAAGCAACTGAACATACATGTGAGAGTTTATTTCTGGACTCTCAGTTCTATTTCACTGACCCATATGTCTATCTTTGTGCCAATATCACACTGTCTTGATTACTGTGGCTTTGTAGAAAGTTTTGAAATAGAAAAGGGTTAGTCCTCCAACTTTGCTTTTCTGTTTGAGGATTGTTTCAGCTATTCCAGGAACCCTGCATTTCCCTATGAATTTTAGGATCATCTTGTTAAATCATTCAAAAAAGTCACCTGGAATTTTTTTAGGGATTTGCATGTAATGTATAGATCAATTTGGGGGAATATTGCCTGTTAGATCCCAGAAGAAGAAACTAACATGTAGAAGGAATTTCTAACCCAGGGACCCCACAGCTTATCTCACAGAAAACAGGTGCCCCATAAACTAAAGAATGAAGGCTGTTTAGAGCTGTTCAAGGCTGTTCCAGCCACAGTGATGCCTCAAAGGCAGGTGAGGCAAGATCAGATACGTCCATAAGATGAACAACCAAAAAGGCCTGCTCTCCCTAGCTAGGTAACGCAGCTGCTTTCCTAAAAAGAATATTGTCTCAGAATTCTAGCAACCAATCAGCCCAAAACTTGATAAGCACTTACCCAGTTGAGGCACAGAACATCACAGCAGACACCCTTCCCAACGTGGGTTCCTTTTTTTTTTGTTAAAAAATGCCGCTCTCAGATACAGAGAAGGAGCCATTATCTTTCTTTCTTTCTTTTCACTGGCTCCCACCTGCTTTCTTTCTCTAATAAATCTTAAACTTTATACTTAAACTTTGACTTGCTGCGTTGTGTGGATTCCTGAACAACTCCAACCTAACATTGCCATCTTAAGACTTCTTGAAATTTTACACCCTCTTTAAAAAGGTAATTTAATGATTTTCCTTTATAGCAATGTAAGTAAGGTTATGCTTTAAAATTTTTACAACAAACATAATTGAGTGATAAAAGTAAAATCTTCATCTCAGGTGGAATGAAAGACTTTTAAGGTTTCTTGCAATCTTGACAGTGTATGAGTTGATGAACCATCCCTACTGATGCCAATGGTAGAAATAAATAGCTCCCAGCCTCTATCAGCATGTAGTCCCTGACCTTTCAGCTGAGGCCAACATCACCACACTGAGGGAGGGGCTTACTCCCACGACATGCTGACCCTTTGCTGCCCTGGCCAGGACCAGACTTACCCCCCTGAGTTGGAAGAGTGGCATGCGGTCAGAGGATTTTGGCAGGAGAGCGAAAGCCTGTATATCCACTACTGCCATTATGGTCACATTTCCAGGGGTGAGTATCAAGAAGGGCGCAGATTCGGGTGATACCTCAAGCTCCATTTCCATATTGGGGTACAACCTGGCCAGCTGGAGAGAGAAGGCAGAGAATCAGGGGAGGGCAGGAGACAACCAGAGGGGCCATAAGCTGTATTGGGGAAAGCCAGGTGGACAGTACCCAAGGCTCCCATCTCTAAAGGCCCTAAATCAGCACTAGAAATATCACAGAATGAAAGTAACTAATTTTCTAGAATTTTTTTGCAAGACAGCACTGTTATGCTTGGAAGAGGAGACTCTGAGAAAATATCTGGGGTAGTGAGACATCCCAAAAGGGCATGCTCAAATAGCAACAGGTGGTCACCAGACTGCCCTCTATGAGGCCAGCTAGTGTTGACTGGTGAGCAAGTTTGGGGCCAGAGCTGAATTGCCTGGGTCAGGAGAGAGAAGCCTGAATGTTCTGCTCCACTCCAGCCCCACCAATTTTCAACGATGCTTCTAATAAATATCAAACAAATATCAATACTTGTTGCCTTGGCTCCCAATTATTAGCCTGCTCAGGGTGCTCCCTTTTGTGCCCTGGAGGGACCCTTGTACATTTGCACTGGTTAAGGCTTTAATGTCCCACTTGCTTCTCCAGCAGACCAATGGGATAGTACGATTGTCCCATTTGGCAACAAGGAAACTGAGGGCCAGTGAGATTGATAGCGATAAGCTAGATAATAGCTTATTCAGGATTCAAACCCAGGCGGTCTGAATCCAGATCCCGTGTCTTTGTGCCAAAAGAAGTCAGAGAACAATGGGAATGTGAACAAAATTTAGTTTCAGAATTTTTATTTTTACCCATTGTTCTAATAGCACAGCACACTGGTGTCCAAATCCAGTCTCCAGATTGGGCTAAGAGCTTGTCTTCTCCCTCGTGATGAGGAGAGAGAGGACTCACCTTAGGAATCAGGACCCGGAATGAGCTGGTGTGCAGGCTCATTGGAGAGTTCAGGGGAAACTGCAGCAACAGAAGCAGGAAGCTGTTTGAGAAGCAGGACAGGGTAGTAGTTAGAGGTGCGTTTGCCTGAGACAGACAGCTTGGGTTCGAGTGCTGCTTCCGCCATTTTTTAGCCGACTGATGGTTGGACAGCTTTGTTAGGTTCATTAACTGTAAAACAGAGACAAGAATAGCATTTAGCTCTCAGGTGTTTGAGGATTAGAGGAGGTAATATATTATGTATATAAATACCAATGTGCTAAGGACAGTGCCCGGCACATAGTAAATGCTTAATAAATGTCCATTATTGTTATTTGCTATTTCTGGGGGGCTCTCCCTCAAAGGGCCAGATGGAGTCTATAAACACCACATTCTGGCATGTGATGTCCTTCCCAGTATGCCCCCACTTTCCAACCAGCTTTTCTAGCCGTCTCCCATGGGGTCCATTCTCCACCCCCCCATCACTTGCTGACCCTTCTGCCAGGCAAACCCTGTCTATACCCATCCACATTCCCCTTCCTTGACCTCTCTTTCCGCACCTGCCCTCTTTGCCTGGCCTGCTCCTATACAGTTACCCTGCATGGTGGCCGTGGAGGGGCACTGCTCAGATTGCCCTTCATGGGGATCAGCTACAAGGAGGGCACTGAGGTGATGCCCCAGCTGCCTAATGTCAGACCTGCTCACCATTCACATGTAGGCCACACTCCCCCAGGCAGCTCTCAGCCCGTGGCTGAGCGAGGCAGGACCTGCAGAGCTGACAATTTCTGCCCGGCTTGGGTCTCCTGTCATAAGAAGTCTGGGCTCTGCTTGTCCCCATCAGCTTGGCTGAGACTTTCTCAGAGCTGTGCAGCCTGAGGGTCCTCCCAGCCCATCCTCCTTCCTTCCCTCTCTCTCTTCACAGGTGTCAGACCTGCACCAAGGCCTGAGATCTGCCCCTCAACTTGATCTTCCTCTCTCGCTTCACAGCCGTTTCCCTAATCAATCCCTTGCAAGACTAATGCTCTTGGCATCTGTTTCTCAGAGGACCTGATATGACACACCACAGTCTGCCTTACTTTTAAAAATACTCCTAAAAGTAGCTGTATGTATTATGTGTCAGACACCAAGCTCATTATTGACAATAGCTCATGTAATCCCAGGGGACTAGGCACTAGTAGGATCCACATGCACAGATGAGGAAACTGAGGTACAACTTGAATTTGAAACTATGTTTGGCAGCCTCCAAATTCCACATGCTTTCTGCTCCCTCCGGCAGCCACTGCAGGTCTGCAGTCCCACTGCAGCTTTCTCCCAAGGTCCCCAGCTCCACCCCACGCCTACTCACATGCTCATTTCGGATGATGAAGTTCATGCGCTTATTCTGGCAGTAAACCCAGCTGGCTGTGTTGAAGACATACTCAGAGACCGCAAAGTAGATCATGCGGTCATGTTTCTGGGGGAGCATGATGGCTGGGGCCTCAAAGGGGATGGGGGAGCGCTGTCTTCGGTTAAAGAATTCACCCTGGAGACAGAAGGACATATCAGTCAGGCAAGGTTCCTGCTAGAGGGAGCATCAGGCAGAAGCACCCAAAGCCTCCTGGGGAGAGGCCTCTGGGCCTGGGGTAGTGACCTGGGAGGCAGCTCCTCTCCAGAATGTGGGGCCAGGCTGCAAGATTCCCTCCCTCCCTGTACCATCTGGGGCATACAAGTGCCTGGAATCCCTGTTATCACATCTTCCCTTTGGGGTGGGGAAGTGAGTCCTGTGTTCCCACAGACCCCAGGAAGTGGCAAAGGAAGCATAGCCTGGTGGCACAGAAGGGGCTCTGTGGCTCAAAGGCCTGGGTTTGAATCCTGGATCTGACCAGCGGTGTGACCTGGGGCAAGTCACCAGCTTTCTTCTGCCTCAACTTCCTCACCTGTAAAATGGGGACGATGCTAATAGTTCCTACTTCACAGGGGTGGCATGAAATTTAAATGCATCAATATTTGTACACACACTTAGAATGGTATCTGGCACATAATAAGAAGCACATAAGCAAAGGTGAAATAAAATTGCGGAGTGTGTGAGGGTGACTCTGAGGCCTGGCTCAGCACACAGGGGAGCTGTGGAGATGACAGGAATGAAGAGGGGTGTATTAGTTTCCTTCTGCTGCTGTAATAAATTACCACAAACTTAATGGCTTAAACAACACATGTTTATTCTCTTACAGTTCCAGATGCCAGAATTCTAAAATCAAGGTGCTGGCAGAGCTCCATTCCTTTCTGGTGACTCTACCCAAGATTCTGCTTTCTTGCCTTTCCCAGCTTCTAGAGGCCACCTGCACCCCTTGGCTCGTGGCCCTTTCCTGACTCCACTCACTTGCTCCCTTCCTGCTCTGGCTTCTGTCATCTCACTGTCTTCTGTCCCTCTGATCTCCTGCCTCCCTCTTCTAAGGACTCCTGTGATTACAGGGGCCCTCCAGGTAATACAGGATCATCTCTCCGCCTCAGGATCCTTATGTTGCCCTCACATGCAAAGTCCCTTTTGCCATATAAGGTCACATAGTCCCAGGTTCTGGGGATTAGCCTACAACAAGGGGTGAGGGGAGCAGCACCAACAGTGCCACCTTCCACATTTAACACGTGCCAGGCCGCTGCCGAGCTCTTTATGCACATCATTTCACTTCATTCCCAACCTTATGAGGTAAGCTTATGATTATTATTCCAATTTAACAGAGGCTCAGAGAAGTTAGGTAACTCTCCCAAGGTCCCACGGCACAAAATTGGTGGTGCCAGGATTTGAACTTGGGACTTCTGGTCTCCAGACAGATTTACCATGTTGGATGAGAGACCCAGTCATAGGTTTTGCTTGACATTGCCTAGTACCAGGTCTGCCCACTGAGGGCATGGGTCAGGGATGTGGACTGACAGGCAGATGAACTGAAGAGGAAGGAGAGAAGTTAACTCCGTGAGCCAGAGCTGATTTCCTGCCAGCCGTCAGCTCCAAAGCCCTTTCCCCACTGTCTCTCACCTTAAAGAGCATGTCCAGGCTTTGGGAGGATACTAAGGGGGCTCCTACCAGCCTGTAGTCAATGCCAGCAACCTCATCAATCATCCAGGTGACTGCGGAACAGGAAAGATGCAGGGTTATGAACAGGATAGCTTAACACAGTTGGACAGGTTGTGCACTGCACAATTACAGGGAGCTCCATTCACATGGATTAGAGTCTTTGGAGAATAAAAATGGGGCTGGGGTTGATCAATGGTGCCTTCGGTCATGGAGAGAGATTGCTCCATTCGTTTATTCATTCATGCATTCATTCAATTACTGAAATATTATTGAGCAGCAATGCAACAGAGGATTGGACGGGGGGTACCTGACCTAGACAGGTAGTTATGGAAGGCTTCCTGGAGGAGGTGTTGCTTGGGCCAACCACTGAAGGAGGAATAGATGTTAACTGGGTGAAGAGGGTAGATGTAGGGGAAGGGAATTCCTGGCAGAGAGAATAGCATGCTATGAGATCCTGGAGGACATGGAGCATGGCATCTTAAAGGAACTACTAGGTGCCAGCATGGCTGGAGCACAAAGGACAAGTGAAGGAGGGATGCAAGATGAAGCCAAAGGCAGGGTGGGGGATCAGACTGGACCATACAAGGCCTTGTTGCCCCCAGTTGGGCTGAGTATTCTGAGAAGCAGAAGGGCCTTTGATGAGTAGCAAGAAGGCAGGCTGACCTGACCTGATGTAAAGATGGAAAAGTTTTGGTGGCAGCCAGAGGGCAGGCTTGGGAGGTCTCCTAACCCTACACGGGGAGTTCCGAGCATGCTGGTTTGGTCAAAGCAACCAGACCATGGCCAACTCTAGATTCCATCATGTTTTGTAATCCTCAGCCCACCTTCTCATTCTCCTGGCAGGTTTCAGAATCGCAACCTCTCATCCCCTCATCTACAACCCTACCTCCACCACCCCCATAGAGCAGACTCCAAGGAGGTGGCTGCCCCATTTCCAACTCTGTAGGATGGAGAGATATCTGATGGGGAAGGTTCCCAGGACCCTGGAGGCAAGATGGTCCTGGGATACTGGGCACCATGGCATTTGATGACATGCAGGGAAGTGAGGGGCTCCAAACCTGGCAGAGTCTGAAGATAGGGCTGCAGGCGTGAGGTTACTGCCTTCCTGACCACGTTGCAGATCTGTCAAAAGTGGGTGAGAACACAGGTGAGCTCCTTCTCTTTCCTTGGCAAGGCACCCCTTTCCCCACTCCCACCTGCAGACCCTGTGGGTCATAGCCCTGCCCTGTAGGCCTGTGTGGAGGGGTGGAGAGAAGGGGGAAGGGAACCTGGTCACTGGCGCGTCAGGGCTGGCCTCACACAGGTAGGCCTAGCTTAAGTCCCCAGAATTTGGGGCACACACGTTCAAAGCAGATGCTGGTACAGGCAACACTGCCCTCGGGTCTGCTCTTCTCATGGTCCTCAGTTCTGTGTCTCAGCAGGTAACGTGGCACATGGTACAGCACGTATAGGTGTTTCTTAGAGAGCAGAGGGGAGAACGTGGAGGGGCTTCCGGGGCAGGAGGCAGCTCCTGACTCTAGGCTCCACCAGCCCATTCCCCAGCCCCTTTGCCTCCTTTTCCTGCTCAGAGAGGCCTGAGATCACGGCCATTACCTGGCCAAGGCCACCAGGGAGGAAGAGGGGCCTGACGAGGAGTATGGCCTGGTCTGCGGGCAGTACTGACTGAGGCCACCAGAGGGCCCCGAAGCAAAGCCAGGCGGGAGGTCAGCCCCGAGGTCAGCCCGGGAAGCCCACTCCTCAGCCTGCCGCCAGCTTCCTCCTGGGTGGGGCCTGGGGTTCCGGGTGGGTGAGGTCCCGGAAGCCCCTAGTCCTGTGGTTTCCCAACTTCACCTATTCCTACACCACCCTCAGGATTCTGCTTTTCCCGCTTCACTCCTGTAGTTATTTAGTCCATATTCACTTTACACCAACAGCCTCTAACAATTACATGGGTTTAAGAAAATCTGGGAAACTTTATACACTCTCGCCAATGGGGAACTGGTATCCCTTGACATGCACAGGATATAACAGGGGAATTGAGGAAACGCTGAGGATGTGTCGCTAGATGCTGTTGCCTGGATAGTTACCGCCAGCTTTCTGTTACAAAGGGAAGTGCTCAGGACACATTAGTCTCAAACTCAGACTTTCCCTTGACATAAGGAGGAGGAGAAAGAGGACTGCTAAGGGAATCACTTGTTTATTCTGTTTTCTGCATAATTTAATACCAAGGTTTCACATCACTTAATATCAAACCTCATTTTGAGGGAAGTTTCCCCACTTTGGGATCCACTGCCTTAGTCCACACTCCAGGCAGGCAGGAGCCCCTCTGTCACAGGCACTGACCGGACTCTCCTGGAGCCACGTGAGGCCAGCGCTGTCCAGGCAGCCAGGGCCCCCGGGCTTGGAGTGTGTGTCCTCCCTGGGGCCAGCACCCGTCCACACCCAAATCCCACGGCCAGGGCTCCTCTCCTGCACAGCCAGTGAGAGCTTTGTCCATCATCCCGTGGAGCCTGAAACCAATGACCACACCCCCTGGAACTGTCCCTTCAGGGTCAGGCTTCCCCACCCCCAGTTCCATGGAATGCAGATTTCTGTGACCCCCCACTCCTGTATTTGTAGGGCAGAGACCACAACCCACCCCTGGCCTCAGCCTGCCCCACAGGGGTATTGATGATCACAGATGGCAATTAAAATAACCTCGCCCCATTCACCCGGCTCCTACTCTGTGCCAGGCACTAGTGAGCGTCCATGGATGTGACATCATTCAGTCCTCACATCAGCCGCGAGGGGGGTGCTATGATTATTCTTATTTTGCAGATGAGAATCCTGCGACTCAGAGAGGTAAGCCAGTCACCCAAAGCTGCACAGCCAGCACAGTGGCAGAGCTGGGATTGAAACAGAGTTTCAAACTGACTGTGGGGCTTGTGATCTTGGCAGGAAGATTCCAGGGGGGCAAAACCCACCTGAGAAATGGCTCTGAAACTGCGATAATGGTGACTGTTCTGAGCAGACCCTGTGCACCAGGTACTCAGTGCAGTTATCTAACTGGTCCTCACCTACACTTCAAGGTCAGGGCCGTTGTCTCACTGTGCTGAAGAGGAGACAGGCCTCAGCGGCACATCACCTTGCCCAGAGATATAAGAGAAATGGATGAGGACCCCCTTTTCCTCCACCCTCAAGGCTTTTCCTGAGGTGAGTGACACTGAGGGCCGTCTCCACTGCCATTCGCAGTGTGGTTAGCATTTTTGTTTAGCATGTCCTATTCAAGAAATATTTTCCTATGCTCAAGGTATGCAAGATATACTAAATTTTCTCCATAAAGTTTTTAAGATTTGTTTTGTCATTTAAATCCTTAGACCATCTGGAGTTTACTTTTGTGAATGCTGTGAGGGTGGGATCCAAACTCATTTCTACTCCATATCTCTCCAATTTTATCTGCTATTACATAGTCAAGTAACATTCCATCGATTCCAAATGCTAATTTAGCCTATAGGAACTTGGGAATGCCTTGAAATTTGTTTTGCACCACAAATGAGAAGGTTTTGCTAAGCACATTCAAATGGCAATGTACTTAAAAGAAAAGGCTGTTTCTAAACATCAATCATGTAGATGCCAATGGTGTGCTAACTTCAAATCTGCTTATCTATTTGTTTACCTTTTGTTCCAACATATTTTTCAAGTTCTTTTCAATTCTTTCTTGGAAGAGGTTCAGCATCCAGCTAGAGAAAAAAAGCAAAGGGGGTAAAGTTACACTTAATGATTAACTTATTTCAGGTGAGGAGGGCTGGCCATGGATCTGTCCTTTCCCCATCCTCTAAGAAGGGACCCAGCCTGCTGAATTTAATCCCTGGAGGGTGAGTCATGGTATTCTCCAAATCAGAAATGTAAGTGGGAGTAGGCTAGTTGAGGAAGGGGCCTTTTCTTTGTATATCTGGATTTCACTTCTCTAGCATCCTTTTCCTTCCTTCTTTGGAAACCCACTCCTTCCCCATTTTCAGTTCTCATGGTTAAGTGAGGCCACCCCACCCGTCCCCCTAGGTCTAAGGGTGGGTACCAGACCATAGCCCAGCCAACCATCATCCCAATTGATGGGTCTAGGGATGGGCATGTGATCAACACAGCTTTTCTCAGGGTGTTTTCTGTAGCTGTTGGGAACCACTTTCCTCTTTTGCTGAGATTTTCAGCCTGGGCTCCTGGAGACCATCTTTGCCACTCTAGGGATGGGGGTCCCTACCTGAGAATAAAGCTAACAGAGATAAAAGGCAGAACCAAAAGATAGAGAGATTCCTGGTGACACTGGTGGATCCAGTGATAGCTTTGTATCCAACCATGGACTTAATAGTCATGTGAGCCAATCAAGTCCCTTAATGCTTAAACATCTCATCTAAATAGTACTTTCCTATTTGTAATTTAAAGGACATGGATAAATTTAGAGGTCAAAAATCTTGGGAAGGGGCAAAGTTTTGACCTCAAACCTTCTTGGAGGGCAATTCATTGATATATAGATAAAAATACAAAATGCATATGCTCTCTGACAGCAATTCCATTCAAAACACGTAACCTGCAATACATTCATCCAACTACAAAATGATGTTACACACAGGGTTAGCCTTTGTAGCATTATTTGTACGCTCAGAAGACTAGAGAAAAGAGACTAGAAAAATAAAAACTAAACTAAAAGTCCATGAACGGAGGGCTTCTTGTATATATTGTAATGTCTTCATATAGTGGAGTATTTTGAAAAGGAAGGTCCTGTGTTTTGATGTGGAATTACTTTTAAATACGTCATTAAGTGAAAAAAGCTAGGGAGCTGATACAGCATAGAGCATGCTGCTATGTGACAGGCACTGAGGGGACAGCGGTGACACGGCAGCCTTGCCTTCTAACCTCACGGAGTTTTTGATGTGAGACTAACCCACTTCAGCCACCACTCCACGGGAACATGACCCAGAATGGGCCTTCCCGCCTGTGGGGAGGGTTAGAGGTTGTGGGGAAATAAGGGCACTAAGTCGGTTGAATTATTTTTGTTGAAAAATTTTTTCTCCCATGAAGTCTTCTTTACCATTCAGTGCTGACTGAATGCTCAGCTATGTAGGTTTGCTTTTGAAATTTGATTAGACACATGCTTAAGGTTGGGATTTTTTTTTGATTTTCAGCTCGTAAGTTAATTGGATTTTTCTATGCTTATGATTCCTTCCCTAATTTTGTGCTGAAGAAATTAATGTGACAGAACCAGACATAAGCATTTCCTGGGATTCTGCAGAAAGCATCAGGACTGTCCCCTGAGCAAGCCTAAGACCCACATCCTGGCTGGACCTTGGTGCCTGGTGCCCAGCTCCCAGTCTCAAACAGATGGTTGCTCCCTGGCTGTTGCCATAGAGACCAAAGCTTGGATGGAGTGTTGATCTGGCCTCTCCTACACCCATTGTACTGAGGCAAGTTCAAAAGCTTGAAGCAGTAAGAGATTTTCCATGGGTCAAGGACTACATAAAGGCTTCTTGGACTCCTTCCTCCTCTTGTTCCTCAATCCAACCCAAACTCCTAAACATGCCTGGACACGTTCCTTCTCTCCATTCCACTGACATCACCTACTTGGAAGGACCTAAAATCTCACTCTTATGCCTTATCAGGTGCATCTGGCTTGGCTGGACGCTGAGGCAGTTCTGAAAATCTCCACAAATGTACACTTACCTTAGGTTTCCAGAAATATCAATGCTGACCCGGCCAATGGAGCTGCTGCAGTGGCCCACAGAGGCAGTGGGTCGTCCAAAGTGGTCCTTGCCCAAGTTCAAAGAAACCGACATGATAATGCCATCGACACTCAAATCAAAGGAGCCCGCCAGAGACCTGGTTGGGAGAAATGAGAAGCAAAGGGCTGTATAATCAGGGGCAGCCCCAGGAAGAGGATCCAAAAGAACACCCCAACCCAGGTCTGACTCCGAAGTCCCCACTAGCTATCTGTGTATCCTCCCTGAGCCTCAGTTTATCACAGTAGAAGCAGCCAATGTTTGAGTACTCTCTGTGTTTCAGGTACACTATTGAATGCCTTATTTCAGTTATTTTATTTAATCCATAATGCATCTATTGAAGTAAGCTATTATTAACTCCGTTTACAGGTGATGAAAGTGTTAGAGATAGTCAGACCCACTTACCATAATACACTGGACTTTGAGAACCCAGGAATGGAAGTGGAGGGTGGGAGGACACGCTCTTGCCCAAGGCTGACAGATGTTCTAACACAAGTACTACTCACATGAAAGCCTTTTTCACCTTCCACATCCCACTGAGAGACACGTAGTCATTGAACAGAAAAGCTCCCACACCCCGCTGCGGGAGTAGTTCCAATTCTGAGTGCTGGACCACAAAGTGATGGATCTTCAGGCTGGGGAAGGAAGGCTGACTGTCAACTCCAGGCAAACCAGGGGCACATCAGTCCGCTGAATGAGTTCATGGAGTTCCCTGCAATTTCTCACTCTGCTTTCAAATTTATTGATCTAAACCACAAAGGACAATCAGATCATCTCATCCACTTCCTTCAAGGTCTGCTCAGGCTCTACCTCCTTCAGGTCTACCCCAACCTTCCAAGACCAAGGACTTTCCTCTCTCCTTTGTCACCTCTGCCCCTGTAGCTCCTCCTGTCCACCCCGCTCGCTTGACCCTGGGAGAGTATCCGGTGATCCTGGGAGAGCAAAAATCCAGGACTAGAGTCTCTGCAGGACCAATGTACTGGCAAATGGTTTCTAAGGGTATCCCTTCTGTCCTGCTGATCCAGCAAATATATAGCACTTTCCAGAAGCCCCAGACAAGCTGACCGTGATGCCTCTGTCTTTAGAGAGATGACCCCATCCCAACTCTTGATCACACTCCTTCACAACCCTAGGCCCCCATCCTTCCTCCTTGTCCCTGTGCTGGAGAACAGAGACCTCACCTGTGGAAGTCATAGCTCACTTCTCCAAGCCAACTGAAAGAGAATAGTCCTGAAAAATCAGGCAACTTGATGTTGGAACGCTCATTCTTCAGGGTGGCAACTCCATGACGGTGGGCTGGCAATAAAGAGAAGGTACTTTGAGTTAGCTCATTTAGGGGAATGCAGCTTAGCATAACAGTCGGGTGAACAGGCTTTGGAATCATATGGACTGGGATTGAATCCTGGATTTGCCACTTACTCTAGTTGTAATCTCAAGCAAGTTTCCTAACAACTCAGAGCCTCAGATTCCTTATCCATAAAATGGGGATAATAATGGCTCCAACTTGAGCCTGAGGAATTAAATTAGTTCATGAACTCAAAGTGCTAAATAAATGGCAATCATTGTTATTAATTTATTCAACAGGATTTTGCAAGCAATGACAAGGCTTTTGAAGAATCACTTACTGCAGTTTTGGTCAAACACTAGGGTTTTTCAGTATTGCCTAGGCCATATGTTAACAATACAGATATTCAGACCAAATTCCAGTCAGTTTAGGGATGGATTCCAAGAATCTGTATATTAACATGGGTCCCAGCAATTCGAATGGGAAACATGCTGATCTAGCCCCATCCTTACCTTCCCATTCTCCACAGGGGGAAACAGAAGCCCAGAGAGTGACACACCCAAGGTTTCTAAGCCAGGCAGAGGCAGAACCCCAATCATGGAGCCCTTGTCCTTGTTACCACTCCAGTCTGCTGGGCAACAGGGGCACCAGAAGGAACAACCAAGCCCCCTTACCATATTCTAGGCCTTCTCTGGTGATCCTGGCCACAATCCCAGGATTAGAAGTTTCTTCTCCAAAGCTGGAGACCTCTGCAAGCAGCAAGAGAGCCATCACCACACGGTAGAGTCTGGACATCACCCTGATCCTCAGCTCTTTCCTGGGGAACATCAGTCTGAATCTCTCTGTAGGTGAGAGCAGAGGCTGGGGTGCTTACAACACCAGGGGTCAGATGAGGAACTGGTCCAGCTGGGAGGGACACACTTTGGAGGCTTTGGGGCAGCCCAGTTTCCAGCAACTCGTGATGGGGAGAAAGTGATTTGTGAAACTGTTTGAGGTTTATTTCTGGCCTGAGTATAGCAGAACTGGTGCCAGGCCTCTAATCTCTTCCTCCTCCAAGCTCTCCTCTCCAGGGAGGCCAGAGGAGCTTCCCTCACCTCCAAGTCCTCTCTCTACCTGGACACCCTCCATTCGTCCCCCCTTATCTGACTCCGAAATCCGGTCACTCAGCCTGGCAGCACAGGCCGCCCGCCTTGCCTACAGTGGACCCCTCCAGCCAGATCTGCCACTACCCCAGCCTGCCTGAGCCCTGCACTCTAGCTCTGCAGGAATCCGCTATCCTCCTCTTACGTCACACGAATTCCCATATTTGTCTGCCCCTCTTCCCCTGCCCAGAATGTTTCCCCCTTCTTTAGTCGCCTTGCAAGACCATCTCAAGTCTGGACACAAATACAGTGGATGTATTCCACAACTCTAGGCTCCAGACACTTTCACATTTTCTCTTGTCTACATCTGTTTTTACTCAACTTTATTCAGGTATAAATTATGTGCAGTGAAATGTACACATTACAAGTGTACAGTTCAATGAATCTTGGCACATGTATTCACCTGTGTAACTACCCTGTAATCAAGATAAAGAACATTTCTGTCACCCCAAAAAAGTACTCTTGTGCCTCTTCACAGCCACTCTCCCTAGACATCTGCTCCAGACAACCACTGATCTGCTTTTTGTTATCATAGATTCTTCTGTCTGTTCTATCACTTCTTTTAAGTGGAATCATACAGTATGTATTCTTTTGTGACTGGCTTCTTTCATGCAGCATTCTGTTTTTGAGAGTCATCCACATTGTTGTGTGTTATCAGTGCTTCATTCCCTTTTATTGCTGAGTAGTTTCCACGCAATAGCCAGAACAATCTTTTTCTTTTATTTTATCATGTTTTAAATTTTTCTCTTGAATTCTTTAACCACCTGCCATTCCCCCCATCTCAACCCAAAAACTGCTAATCTACTTTCTGGTTCTGTGGATTTGTCAATTCCAGGCATGGCGCCTTTGTGTCTGGCTTCTCTCACTTAGCATGTTTTCAAGTTTCACACATGTTGCCGCATGTATCAATATTTCATTTCATTTTATGGCTGAATACTATTCCATTGTATTGATATACCACAATTTGTGTATCCATTTATCTATTGATAGACATTTGTATTGTTTCCAGTTTTGGGCTATTGTTAATAGGACGACTATGAACATTTCCATACAAACATTTGGTTGAGGACCCATTTTCAGTTCTTTTGTATAAATACCTAGGAGTGGAATTGCTGGGTCATATGGCAATTCTATGCTGAAATTTTTGAGGAACTGCCACTGTTTTCCAGTGGCTTCACCATTGTACTTTCCCACCAGCAATACATGAGGGTTTCAAATTACTTGCATTTTTCATATGAGGAAACCTTGACCCCAGAGAGGTGAAGTGACTTGCCCAAGGTCACACAGCTAGTAAGTGATGGAACTGGGATGTGCTCTCTGAATCCCAAGTCATGGAAGTCCAACTAGCAGCTCATAGGGTCCACAACACTCAAGGAGAAAGTAGAATTCTCCCTATTAAAAGGATCGGGGACCAATGCTGCAGCTCTAGCATCCGCGACCTCCTCTAAACACGCTTGGCTTCTTGGCTCTGCCTCTGACCATCCAGGGGCTTCTCCAGGCATGCCCTTCACTGTTTTCATGTGTGCCTCCCCCAGCCCCTCTTCCCAGGGCCAGCTCTTCCTCCACGGCTTCTTCTCAAGCCCCCACACAGGAGGACCCTCTCCCTCCTCTGCACCCTCACAACGCTATACCTGTCCCTCTCTCAGGGACTCTCCCACTCTCCATCTCCTCAAACAATTCCTTTGGCAGAGGCAGAAGAGTGTAGATGTTGCTAGATCCAGTTCAGGACTCAGGCAGATCTGGGTTCAAAACCCCAGTCTGCTGCTTACTGGTTGTGTGATCTTGAGCAAGTCACTTCACCTCTCTGAGCATCTTCTAAGTAAAATGGAACTCTTCCAACCCAATTCCTGATGAAGAATCTGTGAGCGGAGCTATGCAGTCTTTCATATAGCACCCAGCAAGAGCAAGCCCTTAATTGATGTTAGCTCTTTTTTTAATGTCCTATCACCATAATGGCTGTTTCAATTTTTTTTTCAGATGAATTAGTCATAAGGATGTGCCAAAATTTTATTTCAAGCTTGCCACAAAACCAAGACAACAGTTTTCTCTTGTTAGACATTTCACAGAAAAAGAGAATGGTTGGATACTCATTATTAAACTGGATAGAAGACAAAAAATGTCTGCTAACCAGTTGAGTGATGGGGCAGCTGATTAAGAGGTCTTAATCTTGTAAAAGTTTATCAGCAGATTGCTTAAGCATTTATCAGGAATGCTAATTTCCTCCCAGAAGGAGGCTGTGAATTCTATCCCAGACTATGATTAGGATATTTTTAAAATTATACGCATAATAAACACAGCTAATATTTCTTGAGCCCTCACCGTACACCCTGCCTGATTCAGTATACAGGCCTAGCCGTGAAACAGGTCCGAGATGCACTGCATCAATGTCCCCTGGTCCCACTTACAGCATTCCGTTTAGGGTCAGACTGTGGTCATGGCTGACCAAATACTGATAAAATGGGTGAACGGGAGCAGCGGCCGTCACATCCCAGCCTTTGCACAATGTAGGCATCCCCTTCTGTCCTCCACATCATCAAGGTGGAAGTAAATGGGATTCTGAGAGTAGAAAGACCATCTACTGCCCTCCCTATTTAATGGGATGTAAATATGTGCTATTCAAGAAAACATGCCTTGGTTAGGCTTTCTGGCCCAATACCATGAAGGAAGGCCCTTACCAGCTACATGACAAAGTGCTTTATTCTGGCCACAGAGCCTGGCAGAGGGAACAAGCTCACTAACAAGCATGGATGTCTATCTTGACAGACAACCGAGAACTAGATCCTCATTGCTCATTAGCTTCCTTAGGGATTTGTTGGACGTCATGCTATTGTATGAACAAACAGATGTACTTGGCTGCTGGCTGAAAAGATTCTTTGTAGGTAGCAGAATTGCCTACCCCTTGTGAACAGCAGAACAGTGTGTCAGGTTGGGGTGCACTGTCTCCAAGCTGGTTTTCATTGAGGTTGATTGTTTTCGAAGTGTAGTTCCCTAATCAGCAGTGTCAGCATCGCCAATGAACTTTTTAGAAATGAGAATTCTAAAGTTGAGTTAAGTTGTAATATTTTTTCCTCTTTCCTTCTTTTTCTTCCCACCAATTTCCCTCCCTCCCTGTCCTCTCTCGTTTTTTATCCTCCATAGACCAGCAACACCTTCCCAGAAGCCTTGGGGACTCATCCTTAATGCCCCAGCTGGGTTGTGAGGCTCCTTGATAGATCATCAAAGAAAATGGAAGATTATTAGCTTCCAGAAAATTGTCACATTCTCCCAGCTGAACACATGAGAGGAAACCTGCCTGGAGGAGCTAGAGGACATGCTGATGGCCATCTCAGGTTGTGGTCCTGACTTCTTTCCAAGTCAGAATCAAACCCAGGACTGAGTTTGGAGTCTGCAGGAGCCAGTCCTAGCTGATCTTAAGGATGTCTGGAGCAAAATGGCCTAGAAAAAGAATAGCAGCTGGGAGAAGAGATTAAGAAGTGGCCATAGCCAACCCCAAAGCCTGGTGCAGCTGAGCTATTCAGAGCAAAACAGGCAGCAGGGTGGATTTACTGGAATACATCAGCATTTACTTGGGATTCAAATGGATTTCCTACAGGGCAGTGGTTGATAGTCTGTGGATATTCAAGGGAAGGGAGACTGCTGATGTCTGGAGAACTGGGGACACTCATATGACACACACAAAAGAAGATACAGCCCAACTTATTTATTCAATAAACATTTGCCAAGTGCCAGCAATTCACTGTGGCACATGCTGGCTTTGAAACAAGGACAGGCCAGTTACCTCACCCTAGTATTGTGGCCTCTTCTAGCAAGCTCTCCAATCAGACCCTCAGCCACCTCTGGGTCTGATTAGACACTCAGGATCCCAAGGAAGCTTGAGGGTGTCAAATTCCAAGGCTTCCCCCTGCCCAATGATACCAAGCAGTCCAGTTGCCATGGCTACACTATAGGATGGGGGCAGGGACAGCCCAAGAGGTGATCTCATTCCAGAGCCTTGTCCTCAATGTTCCCACTAATCCACCTGCCCTATTCCAAGCCAAAGTATAGAGAAGGGAAATTTGGACCCAATTATCCCTTTGTTACCTGCTTCTCTGCTCTCCTTCACCTCCCACAATCCCCCGGAGTCAAAAAAGCAACAGACTTCTCTTTTGGGACTCCTACATTATGTCTTTATTCTTTGTAACTCCGGCTAAGCCTTAATAGTGGACAGAAGTATCTATTCCTTATCCCTGAAAAATTCTATGGAAACCTTTGTTTATTGGAATAATGGAGAAATAAAAGAATTGGGGAAAGAATTTAGGAAAAATTTGAGTCTGACTGGCATAGATTAAGGTGATCACCCCTCACTCTATTTGCCAAGCAGATGAAAGGGGGAACTGTTAGATCCCAGAAAGAAAGGAACTAACATGTAGAAGGAGTTTCTAACCCAGAGGCCCCGCAGGTTATCTCACAGAAAACAGGTGCCCCATAAACTAAAGAATGAAGGCTGTTTAAGGCTGTTTCAGACACAGTGGCACCCCAACCCCAAAAGGCGGGTAAAAGCAAGATCAGATATTTCTGTAGGACAAACAACTGAAAAAGCCTGCTCTCCCTAGATTGATAATGTAGCTGCTTTTCTGAGAAGAATAATGGGCTAGAATCCTAACAACCTATCAGCCTAGAAGTTGACAGACACCCACCCAATCGAGGCCCAGAACAGACTCAGCAGGACCCTTCTCCCCCAACACCCTTCCCTCCCCACATGGGTTTTTCCTTTAAAAATGCTGCTCTCAGATAGAGGGCCGGAGCCATTTTTTCCTTTCTTTCTTTTCCGATGGCTCCCACCTGCTTTCTTCTGCTTTCTTCCTCTAATAAACCTTAAATTCTCTACTTAAACCATGACTTGCTGCATTTGTGTGGATTCTTGAATGGCTCTGAACCTAACATTTGGTGCCGAAACCCAGGACGGAGGTTTGACCGAGGTTTAAGTTTCCTGGCCCCTCAAGACAATGGGGCGGCCTCCCAGTCAACTCCATTCCCTGAACTACACAGCCATTCAGGTTTCCATGCATTCAGCGGCTTGAGTCCATCAACTCAGACCAGCTTGATGCGATGCCGGCTCACCCTCACGGCTCTCAAACACCTACAACTAATTCGGCCTTAGGTAGGTAAGTGACGTCTTTCTGTCCAGATCCCCCCTCAGGAGTTTTGTTTGGTGTCCCGTGGACACCCTGGCCCACCTGAGTGAGGGTAGCGCCTCGGCTCACTTTCACGCGATGCCCGGCTTCGTAAGCCTAGGGAACCTGAGCGCTCAGTCAAAACTCTCCAACACTCCGTGAGTGTCTTTCCCCATTGCAGCAGTCAAAGTAACCCGGGGGACGCCTTTGGTGAAAGACTGCACGCATTTCCTGACCCCCAATGACAAACCGGGGACGCCTGCTTTGTTGTTGCGACCAGGTCGTATGGGTCTGGGCCATTAGTCTCACTTGGGCAATGTTTTGGGTGGTCTCTGTCAGCCTCTAAAGGAGCAGGGAACCATGGGTCTTCCCATGGGCAATCTCCGTAAGCCTCTGACGAGTGTAGCCCCAATTTGTGTCAGCCTCATCCAGGGAAACTGTAAGCCTCTAAAGGAGCAGGAAACCGTGAATATCTCTCACAGGCAATCTCTATAAGCCTCTGATGAGCAAAAATTCCCTAACAAATCACAAGCCTGTCAAATTTCTTAAATAATCATAGATAATATACAGTCACTTTTCAATAGTTCCAAAGCTAAATTTTCTCCACCACTCAGATGTTTAAACTTCAATTAAAAGGGGAAGTAGAACCAATACAATTTGGTTGCAGTATCCTTTAGAACAACAAAAACATTGGCCAGAAAATGGCACTTTTAATTGTCAAATTCTCGCTAAACTTAATAATTTTATTCGGCACAACAACAAGTAGTCTGTAGTTTTTAATCTTAAGCTTTCTAAACTGTTTGGTCCCGGCTATTCTTGGGCCACTCTGTCTTCTCCTACCAAATCCTCCTCCTTCACAAAAAAATTCTTCTAAGTCCTCCGCTTTCCTCTCTACAAAAGTTAACCCTGAAAAGCCTTTAAGCAGCTTCTCTTCTTTAACCCTGCAAACCATCCCCCTTGTAACTCTCCTCTAACCCCTTCCGCTCCCCTCCCCTCGCTGTTAACCCCTTCCCCCACTTCTCATCCCATCACGGCTGCCTCCTCATCTCACCCCACCCATGCGCAGCCCACTGGCTGCCTGTGGACCCCTCCCCCGTCTCCCTCTCCAGCCCGCCTCTCCCGGGCAGGAGAGTGCAGCACAAACCTAAAGCGTGCACACCTGGTGTAACCGGAGGATAAATGAATAAGGCAAAAACTCCTCAATTACTGTCTGCTGCTGTTTTACTATCAACAAACCTACCCCATCCCTAACAATGTTTAGCCTCTAATTTACAAACACTAAATTTACATCCCAGTGAGCTGCTTCAATGTGTGAATGACCTCCTACTGTGCAGCTGCCCTAGCCTTGTCGCATTCCCCTTAACTTCCTCCAACAAAAAGGATATAAAGTTTCCAAGAATAAAAAAACAATTTTCTAAGCCACAAGTCACTTACTTAAAAATTTCCCTCTCCCCTAACAAAAAGAAAACTTTATTTTTCTATTTAATGAGAGATCAGGCAAGCCTAACTATTTAAAACCATGTTTTCAAATGCCCTAATCCATGTCTTGTGAGCTGTGGAGCTCCCCTCAGCTACCCAGAAATTTTTCCTAGAGTACCAGGACTCAGAAGTCCAAATGGAAGCACCTGCTGCAAACACCAAATGCATCTAAGTTAAAATAGCTTTACAGTTGAGACTTTCCCTGTGTTTGGTAAGTGTGTAATTTTTTTTTGTTTATTATACTCACTTTGCTTTCTTTTGTTTCAATTAATCTATTGTGCAGTAATGCTAATTAAGTTAATCCAAGGGTCTGCATGCAAACTCAGTGGGCTTAAGCCCCACTAACTGTAACCCCAAATTTCTAGTTCTCTTTTAAATTCTGTGCAGTTTGCACAGTTTGCATTTGTTTAAAAAAAAAGTAACATTTAAACAGCTCCTACTCCTATATTCTGTCTTTATAATTTCTTTTGCTGTTGTTCAGCCATGGGAAACTCTCAAAATGTGCCAGTTACATCTTTCTTAAAAACTATTCTTAATAATTAGTCTAAATTTAGAAAGTGTCATTAAAATTGTTAATAAGCTATAGCTGTAGCCAGCTAGCCTTTATGTGTGGTATGGCTAGCTATAGCAAACTGCCTCAAAAAAAAAAAAAAAAAAAAAGAAATCTGTAAGTTAAAAAGAAAAGTTACAGTTTAAAAAATATATGTGAAACTTCCACCTCTGCTTTAATATCACTACTTCCAAAGCAATTAAAAACTATAGTAATAATGTAAATGTGCTAGCCTATCAGTTTTTAAAATTAAGAAGTCAAAAAGACCTAGTAAAAAGGGTCCTTACAAAAACCTAAAATTGCTAAAAGAACATCAAAAGTAACTAATACAATTTAAAAATCAGCAAAAGTGCAAATTATCAAACCAGTGTCATAAAATAATATCTCTTCTAAAAAATCTGATAATGAGAACTTTGACTCTCTCTATAAAGGATGTTTTGTTTTAAAACATTTAGCATCATTCTAACAAGTTTAATTTTAGTGGTAATAGCATGTTGTATAGAAGGAATAAAGAATGTTTTTCTAATTAAGGGAAAAAAGCAAGTAGCTTTGTCCTAAATGACTGATCATTTAGGAATGTAAAAGAAAGCCTAGAAAGATAGAAATGTGGGATAAAGCTTAGATAAATACAAAAAGTTGTAAAAGGTTTGTAGAGTGAAAAATTTATTTCTGTAATCAAATTTAAAAGATAAGTACAGAAAGCTGTAAAAAGTTTGTAAAAACAATTATTTCTGTGGTCAAAGTTAAAAAAATGGTAAAAACTAGTAATAACACTGCTTAACAACAAAACCTCAAAACTTAAAGAAAAAAGTGGTTTTATAAAACAAAATAGCATTAAATATTTTAACCACCACCCAAAGCAGTAATATGCAATGTTATGGATATGTGCCTAATAATTCACAAAATAAAACATTCCTCACTGTACTGCAAGCTTCTCACATTAAGATCTCTTGCTGTTTTTATTAAGAAAAGGTTTCCTTAAATTATTAAGGTGTTATTTCTCGATAAAAGGTTGTAAAAGTGTTTTTCTGAGTAATCAGTGTAGGACGCAAAAAGTCTCTTTTATCAAAATAACTTCTTGCACTTTATGTTAACATTATTATGTTTATTTAAATTCTTGTATTAGGCACTCTCTACTTTTAAATTATTGTCTGTCCCTATACTCTTATTTAAATGGGAGGTTACTTAATGAAACCCGAACTGGCTAAACAATGACCTGATAAGGCTCAGGCCTTTTCTAATAGAAACCATAGGTTTAAAGTATAACAAACAAACCTGTAACATGAGCACAAAGTCCCTTTAACAGCCTTGTTTAGCTAGTAAATAAAACTATGTTTACTTATTTTATATTAAAATTTAACAAAACTAAGAAAACAAAATACTTTCATGAATTTCAAAATTCATGCAAAGTTAAATCATTGTGTGCATTTAAAAAAATAATAATAATAATGTAACACCTATACATTCCATTAATCCTTGCCAATAATTGTTTATTACTATTTCAAGATGCATTAACTAAAGTGTTTTAATTATTTAGCAATATTCTAACAAGTTTAAACCTATATTTTTAGTAAAATGTTATAAAATGTTTTCCTCAATAATCAATGTAAAAGGCAAAATGATTAAATTCATGTAATATATTATAGGTTGCAGAACAAACATTTAAACAATGTTATAAAAATTAAAAACTTCTAACCTTTTGGTTACTAATGTGCATAACATCAAACAACAACGTAGTACTGCTAGTTATAATTTGTTATTTTTAAAGTGTCATCTGTCACAAAAACAGCCAAATTTCCTTGTAAGTTACATTGTTTACTCTAATGCTTCTCTAAAAGTGCTTGCAGTTAGCTACAAGTCAAAGCTTCATCTTCAACAACAACAACAAAGAAACACTTTAAAAAAGAAGCAAGGCAAGTATATAAATTGTGTTCTACCCATTATCTAACATAACCCTACTAAAAATGTAAAGAAAAATTAGACCTCTATTTTAATTAAAGTGCTTGCATGTTTAAACCAAGCTCCTAGTGCTGTGCCTGCATGCTCTCTCCCCATCACAGTTATTGGTAAGACCCATTTCTGTGGTCCCTAAAGCTATAAGGGTGTCAACCACATCACATGGACGTGCTCCAGAAGTAAATGGACACATGCTGTTACTGCAAACACCTTTTACTACAGACACCTTTGCCTCTGCCTGCCAGAAAAGACTCAGTCACTTAAGCTTTTAGGTGAACATCGCCTCCAGACTAGCTCTGCTGCATGGTGCCACAGGGTGCTGTGGAACAACCAATGAAACCCTGAAGCCCACCGTCCTGCTTCCCAGAGGACCAACGATGCTGCACTACAACTGTACAAAGAAGATACCTCCCGGAGCTGCAATTGCCAGTGTAATGTGGTTAAAACCTAAAAACATAATTAACACTAAGGCCTGCTCTTATGAGGGGACAGCATGTATGGTATTATAAACTTAACACCCAATGCAGCTCAGGAAAAACTTAAACATTCATTAGCATTCAGTGCTACACATATACACCAAATAAATATAACAATGTCTCTTCAATAATAAATGATATGCAAAATAATAATAATGTTAAAATTATAGTAAACTAAATGCATTTTCTAAGTGGTTAATGAATTTACCATAAAATAGAAAATGGCCCTTATTACCATAGTTTGTGTTCTGCTTGTCACTTGTTTGTCTTAATTGTTGCCAATATTGTATGTATAAGTTTATGTCCAAAGCATCTTCCAGATTAATATAAGAGCCTATTAAACCTTGCTCAGCAAAAAGCAATTACAAGAAAAACCTCCACCCACTTCCCCCTTTATAGAAGATGCTTACAAAATACAGTTTCTTAAAAATAAGAAAATGTCTCATAAAAAGGAGAAATTTAATTGCTGAGTAAGTCTAAGTAAGTAAGAAATATTCAATAAAACTTTCTCTCAAATTTTTATTCTTTTCCATGCAATATTCAATAAAACTTTCTCTAAATTTTTCTTTCATTCTTCTCCATACCTCTACGAGCTATTCTACTCCCTCTTATTGGGCCATTAATTATCATTATATTAATTTTTCTTTTTGCTCCTTGTCTCTTACATGTAAGAAAGGAATAAGTTTCGTTTTCACATAGAGACAGCATGGAATAAGGGAAATGGAGGCAAAACCAGTTTAAACAAGCCCCAGACAAAGAGAAGAGAGAATCTGCCTGATGTAAAGAGACATGAGGTAGTATCAGAGGCGGGAACTCACAGCAAAAAAATAAAAATTTGGGGGGGCATTGGCTAATCAGTTCAAAATCTCAATAATGAGCTAGTTGGCTCTCTGGGATTGGCTGTACAAATTAAAATCTCAAAAGATGAATTAGTTAGTGTTCTCGGATAGGCTGTAACCTCTGTAGTACCCAGTCAATGGGGAAACAGGGGAGGGACTTGCGAATTAGGAGTAGGAGATTTAAACATCGCCATTCTCTTCCTCTGGGGCGCCAGCCTTCCGCGTGTTTGGCTGGACGCCCCATCTTGCAAGATCGTAAATAAATTCTTTTCTCCTCCAGAACCGAGAGAGCGTTTATTCCCTTACAGGTACCGCTTTATTTCCGACAACTTGGGGGCTCGTCCAGGATCCAAAGCTTCGGAGGGGGACCCCCGAGGTGGACAAAGGGAAGGCGCGCCCCGCTGATTGAGCGGTCTCGGACTCCGCCATTGGGGGCCCATCTCCGGCAGCTAAAGGGCCCGAGACCAGACGCTTGGATCTGCCGGTTGTGGATGAGAAAAGGGGGAAAGGGCTTGCCTCTGTTTGACCAGGCAACTCCGTGCACGGACCAAGGTAAGGAAAGTAATATATTGCCTTGGTGGTCGGGAATTCCTGATGAGTCTGGAGCTGCTTGTGTGTGACTGAGACGTGCGACATACTGCACGAAGCGAGTGCGGAGTCTCAATCTGCGGTTCCCTTCTCCCGCGAGGGAAAGGGCCAGAGACAGACGAAGCGAAAGGAACTGAGAGAAAGAAGCCCAGACAAGACTCAGGATGGGAAATAGAGGCAGTTGGCCGGCCGGGGAAGAAGAAAAGGGGGCACCTATAGAGTCCCTCGGGGACATCCCTCCAGATAGCCCACTAGGTAGGATGTTAAAATATTGGACCGATAGCGATCGGACCAAGGGAAAGGACAAAAAGAAAATGATTAAATACTGTTGTTACATTTGGACTGAAGAAAGCATTTCACCGCCAGACGTATTCTGGCCAAAGTATGGGTCAGAGGAGGACTGGCTCTGTGCCAACCTTGTAATTTATGTTAATGAGAAGAAAACCTTTTCTAAGGAGGAGTCTGATTATGCCACGTGCTGGCTAAAGAACAAAAAAACTCCCCTTTACCTTGTGAAAGATAAAAACCCAAACTTGGAAGATGAGTTGGTAGAATCTAAACCCTGGGACCCCTTATTAAGCCTTCCTCCTCCCTACTATTCCCCTCCTCCCCCAGGGCAGAGATTGTTAGAGTCTGAGGACCTAATAAGGTCCGCACAGGTTCCAGGGGAATCAGGAGGCCCATCGGCGCCAACTGCCCCACCAGATATGACCCATCAATGGTTGAGGAAAGAATTAACACAGTGCAAAAAGGATGTACAGAATTTTCCATTTCCAAAAACTCTTGAAGGAAAGAGAGTAAGGGAACATCACCCCGTTAAATCCCTTTACCCCTTGAGGGAGGTGCCTATGGGGCCAAAGGAAGTCGGGTATGTAAATGCCCCATTAACGAGTGCAGAAGTAAGAAATTTTAAGAAGGAGATGAAATTGCTAATAGAGGACCCAATGGGGCTGGCTGAGCAAATAGATCAGTTCCTAGGCTCTAGCCTATACACGTGGTCTGAACTTATGTCCATATTAAACATCCTCTTTACAAAAGAGGAGAGAGGAATGATAAGAGGGGCTGCTATGAAAGAATGGGAAAGGCAACACCCGCCAGGGCAAGGGGTGATGGCAGCAGAGCAAAAATTTCCAAATACTGACCCTGATTGGGATAATAATGATAAAGAGGATAGGGCACAAATGAAGGATCTCAGAGACCTCATTGTAGAGGGAATAAAATTGGCGGTACCCAAATCTCAAAATTTGGATAAGGCCTTTGAGGTAAATCAAGAGAAAGATGAGTCTCCCTCTGCTTATCTACAAAGATTGAGAGAACAAGTAAGGAAATATTCAGGTATGGATCCTGAAGAACCTGTAGCCCAGGGAATGTTAAAGGTCAGCTATGTGAAGGGATCTTGGCCTGATATTCAGAAAAAGATTCAGAAAATAGATGGATGGATGAATAAGCCATTGGAGGAGTTATTAAGGGAAGCACAGAAAGTATTTGTAAGAAGGGAGGATGAAAAACAAAAGCAGCAGGCTAAAGTCATGATAGCCACTGTTGACCACTTGGTCAAGAAAAGATTAGAAACAGGAAATGGGGGATGCAGACAGAGGCGAGATAGGGGAGGGGGCTGGGCTGATTTAAAAAAAGGAGCAAGGAAAATGCAGAACTCTGCAGGGTGTTATCATTGTGAAAAGCCTGGCCATTTCAAAAGGGAGTGCCCAGACTTACAGAAGGAGGGTCAAGTTATACCGCTAATGAATTTTGAAGACTAGGAGAGTCAGAGGCTCCTCATCTCAGAAGCCCACCGGGAGCCTTTAGTAAATTTAAAGGTGGGCCCATATCAAGAGGAAATTACATTCTTGGTAGACACTGGAGCAGCTTGCTCCTCTGTAAATCATCTTCCAAAGGGGGCCAGGCTCTCTGGCAGTTCCCTCACCGTCACAGGGGTAAAAGGGGAGGGATTTAAAGTTCCCATTCTTGAACCTACTAACATTTGTTGGGAAAATAATCAAATCATAGCTCCCTTGTTGCACATCCCAGAAGCTGGGAGTAATTTATTAGGAAGAGACCTAATAATACCTATGGGACTGGATTTAGAGGTAAGGAATGGACGGATTGAGGTTTTGGCCCTGCTCACTGAAGAAGATGAAAGAGACATTAAGGAGGAGGTATGGGTAAAAGAAGGAAACAGGGGAGGGTTGCAAATTCCCCCAATTAAAATCAAGTTAAAAAAGGAAGGGGAGGTCGTGTGCCAGAAACAATATCCTATTCCTCTTAAAGGAAGACAGGGACTCCAACCCATCATTGAGGGTCTCCTTCAGGATGGACTCTTGGAAACCTGTATGTCCTCTTTTAATACTCCCATTCTCCCCATTCAGAAACCAGATGGTAGCTGGAGAATGGTGCAGGATCTAAGGGCCATTAATAAAATTGTCCAGGTTCGACACCCTGTAGTTCCTAATCCTTACACTCTCCTGAGTAAAATTCCCTTCCATCATAAGTGGTTTAGTGTAGTAGATTTAAAGGATGCCTTCTGGGCCTGTCCCCTTGATCCAGAAAGTAGAGACCTGTTTGCCTTTGAGTGGGAAGATCCCTTCAATGGGCGAAAGCAGCAATACAGATGGACGGTCTTACCTCAGGGTTTCACAGAGTCCCCCAATCTCTTTGGGCAAAAGTTAGAGAGGGTACTGGAAAAATTTCCAGTCCCACCTGAAATCACCCTTCTGCAATATGTAGATGATCTATTAATATCAGGTAAAGAAAGGCAAGTGGTGGCTCAAGCTACGAAAAATCTACTGAACTTTTTAGGGGAACAAGGATTAAGGGTATCTAAAAGTAAACTGCAATTTGTAGCAAGGGAAGTTAAGTACCTAGGCCACCTCATAAGTGAAGGAAAAAGAAAAATCCATCCAGAAAGAATCCAGGCCATAGTAGAGTTGCCTCTTCCTCAAACAAAAAGAGAGCTAAGAAAATTCCTGGGATTGGTAGGGTACTGTAGATTGTGGATAGATTCTTTTGCATCTCGAACTAAAGAGCTATACCAAAAATTACTAGAGGAAGAGCCTGACAAGATAGAATGGGAGGAAGTGGAAATAAAGGCATTAAATGAACTCAAGCAGGCACTGGTGCAAGCTCCTGTTCTAGCACTTCCTTCCCTCGAAAAACCCTTTCACCTGTTTGTTACAGTAGATAAGGGAACAGCTTTGGGGGTCCTAACCCAAATCTGGGGAGGCCAAAGAAGGCCGGTGGCTTTCCTTTCGAAGGTTTTAGATCCAGTCTCTAGGGGGTGGCCTGGGTGTGTTCAAGCCATTGCAGCAACTGCCCTTTTAGTAGAAGAAAGCAGGAAATTAACCTTTGGAGGGGCATTAGTAGTTAGTACTCCTCATCAAGTGAGAACTATTCTGTCTCAAAGGGCAGGGAAATGGTTAACTGATTCTCGAATCTTAAAATATGAAGCAATCCTAATGGAAAAAGATGATTTGGTCTTAACAACAGATCATAGCCTAAACCCGGCCTCCTTCCTCTGGAAGGGGCCTGAGCAAGTAGAGACCCCTGAGCATGACTGTTTAGACCTAATTGAATACCAAACTCGAGTCCGACCTGACCTAAGGGATCTTCCCCTGCACTCGGGGGAAAGACTGTTCATAGATGGATCCTCCAAAGTCCTAGAAGGAGAAAGGCACAATGGCTATGCAGTTGTGGATGGGATAACTTGTGAAGTAAAAGAAGCTAGCCGATTGCCCAATAAGTGGTCAGCTCAAACTTGTGAATTGTATGCACTAAATCAAGCCCTCAAATTATTAGAAGGAAAGGATGGTACAATATACACTGACTCTAAGTATGCCTTTGGGGTAGTCCACACCTTTGGAAAGATCTGGGAAGAAAGGGGATTAATCAGTAGCAAAGGAAAAGAACTGGTTCATGGGGAATTGGTGAAACAAGTATTAACCAATCTACTCTTACCTAGAGAAATATCAGTGGTACATATAAATGGACACCAGAAGGGACCTACTTTTGAGGCAAAAGGCAATAGGTTGGCTGATGAAAAGGCTAAGGAGGCCTCTCTCTACCCCCCTTTAAAAATAATGATCCTAATACCCTCTATCCCTAAGGAATTTGGGGTCCCTACATTCTCTGCCAAAGAAGTAGAAGAGTTGAAACAGTTAGGAGCAACCTTAAATGATCAGGGGAAATGGTTTCTCCCAGATGGCAGACAAATGTTAAATAAACAAATAATGAGGGAGATATTAGCAGTCCTACACCAGGGGAGTCATTGGGGGGTACAAGCCATGTGTGATGTAGTACTTAGACAATTTGGATGTGTAGGCCTTTATACAGTTGCTAAACAAATCTGTGAGCGGTGCATAATTTGTCAGAAAATTAATAAAAAGGTTTTAAGAAAACAGGTACAAGGGGGAAGAGAGCTGGGCCTGAGACCATTCCAGAGCATTCAAGTTGATTACACTGAAATGCCCCCAATCGGTCGTTTAAAATATATTTTGGTAATTGTCGACCACCTCACTGGATGGGTGGAAGCCTACCCTCTATCCTCAGCTACAGCATTGGGAACTTCTAAAGTTATCCTTGAACAAATCATTCCCCGTTATGGGTTAGTGGAAAATATAGACTCTGATAATGGCAGTCACTTTACCTCCCGTGTGTTGCAAAATGTCATGAGAAGCCTGGGTGTCACTTGGGACTTCCACACTCCCTGGCATCCACCATCCTCTGGGAGAGTGGAAAGAATGAATCAAACCATAAAGAAACATCTTTCTAAATTAGTTTTGGAAACAAAGTTACCTTGGATCAAGTGCTTACCTATAGCTCTACTAAGAATCAGGACTGCCCCTAGAAAAGAACTGGGAATTTCCCCTTATGAAATGCTTTTTGGTTTGCCTTTCCCCAGGTGGACTGGAGAGCTCCCCTCCCTAGACACAAAAGATCTTTTTCTTAAGAATTATATACTGGCCTTGTCTTCTACTTTATCATCTCTCAGGCACCGTGGACTGCTGGCTCAGACCCCGCCTCTTGAATTTGCTGCCCATCGACATCAGCCTGGCAGCTGGGTTCTGATCCGGTCGTGGAAAGAATCCAAACTTCAACCGATCTGGGAAGGACCCTATCAGGTCTTGCTGACAACTGAGACGGCAGTCCGAACGGCAGAAAGAGGCTGGACTCATTACACACGAGTGAAGGGACCGGTGCCTGAACCAGACGATAAGTATCCAGCAACTCAACCTGAATCCTGGAAAGTGACTCCTACCTCAGATCCCCTAAGGATCACTTTAAATAGGCAACAGTTGAAAGAACATACTAGGAGGGAGGAAGGGCTGGATTAAACCCTATGTTTGCATTGTGCTCTGTGTATAGCTTAATGATGAAATTGCTTATACTGATCATAATGTTCTATATTCAAGGAGTAACAGGTTCTGCTAAGCTGGTTATAAGTGTAGTCAAAGGCTTAAAGTCTCAAACTGTACAATTTGATGTTTGTCAAGTAATGAGCTGTAAAAATCTAAAACGTCAGCAACAACTGAGTGAGGAATATAAGCATTTATGTAAGCAGACTGTTCAAATAGAAAGCAAGATTGTTGGGGGGCGAACATTTGAGAGTATAACTTACGAGACACCTAACCCCTGTTATTCTTGGAACACTGCTTGGTGGACCACACAGTATGAGGGATGGGTCTTACCCAGGTTGGAGGAAAAACCATTAAGGGAAACTTGGCTGGAATTTAACTCTCCAGTTCGAATTGACCCCAAGGTCATTAGAACACTTAAGACCAAAGACTTAAAGCAAACCACAGAAATAGAGACAGGTTATGGAAATACAAATGCCTGGGTAGAATGGGGCAAACATACCATCCAGAGTCTAAACAGAAGTGACTGTTATGCTTGTACAACCAAACAACCCACTGTTCAGATTATGCCCTTCCCCTTGGGGATGAAAAAGCATGAAAGGGAGTTTAAATGTATAACACTCCTCTTTCAAAATGCTACTCCTGGTGAAAGTTGTAGTACGTTGTCCTCCCTTTTCCCTCCAGTCCAGAAGGGAAGTGTCAAAGCCATACCAGCGTCTCACCTTGGTCCCAGAAACCACTCTGCCTGTCTCTCCAGATGGGAAGGAGGGCTCCAGGATCTTGGTACCATGGCTCTGTGTACACAGGTGTGGAATGTGAGCAAGGATAGTACTGGCAACTTCTCCAGCCTAACTATACCCCGAGCAGACCTCTGGTGGTACTGTGGGAAGGGCATCCTCTGGCCAACACTACCTGAAAGGTGGGGAGGAACCTGTGCTCTGGTTCAATTGGCTATCTCATTTACCCTGGCATTTGAAAGTAATAAAAAAGTACCAACCCAAGGCAAAGGAGAAAAGAAAAATGTACAAACTGTACCTAGTTCCTTCAATAAAAAAATGTTTGTAGATAGTATAGGGGTTCCCCAGAAAGTTCCTAATGAGTTTAAAGCTAAAAATCAAGTAGCTGCAGAATTTAAATCGTCCTTATTCTGGTGGGTCACCATCAATAAAAATGTCAATCATCAGCTAAAATTTATCAACTATACCAGGGATGTCATTAAAGAAATAGCAGAACAGTTAGATGCCACTAGCCGAATGGCATGGGAAAACAGAATGGCCCTAGACATGATGCTAGCTGAAAAAGGAGGCGTCTGTGCTATAGTTGGGGGAAATTGTCGCACATTCATCCCCTATAATACCGCGCCTAATGGAACTATCACCAAAGCCCTACAAGGCTTAACAGCCTTATTTCAGAAACTAGAAAAGAATTCTAGCATTAACAACCCACTCATAGAATGGTTGGAAAATTGGTTCGAGAAATGGAAAGGAATTGCAACATCTATTTTAATTTTCCTTATCATTCCAGCCAAAATGTTTATAACAGCTGGGTGCTACATAATCCCGTGTGCTCAAAGGCTAGTTCAAAAACCCATCAAAACCACTAGAATCAAAAATAAGAAAGATCCGTATGATGAGGAATGTGAAAAAGCCCTTAGCAAATTTGAGAATCTAAAATGTGAAAACTAAAAGTGTTTAAAAAAGAAAGAGGAGGGAATCTGTAAGAAAGGAATAAGTTTCGTTTTCACATAGAGACAGCATGGAATAAGGGAAATGGAGGCAAAACCAGTTTAAACAAGCCCCAGACAAAGAGAAGAGAGAATCTGCCTGATGTAAAGAGACATGAGGTAGTATCAGAGGTGGGAACTCACAGCAAAAAAATAAAAATTTGGGGGGGCATTGGCTAATCAGTTCAAAATCTCAATAATGAGCTAGTTGGCTCTCTGGGATTGGCTGTACAAATTAAAATCTCAAAAGATGAATTAGTTAGTGTTCTCGGATAGGCTGTAACCTCTGTAGTACCCAGTCAATGGGGAAACAGGGGAGGGACTTGCGAATTAGGAGTAGGAGATTTAAACATCGCCATTCTCTTCCTCTGGGGCGCCAGCCTTCCGCGTGTTTGGCTGGACGCCCCATCTTGCAAGATCGTAAATAAATTCTTTTCTCCTCCAGAACCGAGAGAGCATTTATTCCCTTACAGGTACCGCTTTATTTCCGACATACATTGTCTAATTAAATTTATCAATAGGTCAATAGCAGCCGTAACCCACCAACAAAATCCCGAAAACATACTCCTACTGCAGCAGAAGTTTGAAAACCTGCTCCTGCCGCAACCGAAGCCTCACTAACAACCAGTTCCATCAAAAGATATTTAAGCATCAATTTAATAATGCTAAAGCTTAGTTTGAGGCAACTATCCCCAACTACACTCCCATGCAGCTGGAAGTAGCCAAAGAAAGAACGATGCCCCAGTCCCCTGCAAAGGTTGCCTCAAGCTAAGTTAAAGCCTTAACCCTAATACAACCCGAAAACCCTGCCAATTTTATTAAAAGCAAAAAGCAGGAATGTTAGATCCCAGAAAGAAAGGAACTAACATGTAGAAGGAGTTTCTAACCCAGAGGCCCCGCAGGTTATCTCACAGAAAACAGGCACCCCATAAACTAAAGAATGAAGGCTGTTTAAGGCTGTTTCAGACACAGTGGCGCCCCAACCCCAAAAGGCGGGTAAAAACAAGATCAGATATTTCTGTAGGACAAACAACTGAAAAGGCCTGCTCTCCCTAGATAGATAATGTAGCTGCTTTTCTGAGACGAATAATGGGCTAGAAGCCTAACAACCTATCAGCCTAGAAGTTGACAGACACCCACCCAATCGAGGCCCAGAACACACTCAGCAGGACCCTTCTCCCCCAACACCCTTCCCTCCCCATGTGGGTTTTTCCTTTAAAAATGCTGCTCTCAGATAGAGGGCTGGAGCCATTTTTTCCTTTCTTTCTTTTCCAATGGCTCCCACTTGCTTTCTTCTGCTTTCTTCCTCTAATAAACCTTAAATTCTCTACTTAAACCATGACTCGCTGTGTTTGTGTGGATTCTTAAATGGCTCTGAACCTAACAGGAACCCTTGATCGTGGAAGATTACATCATTTGGAATCTCTATTGCTTTTTATTTGTAACATCAAACATCCAATTCCCTGGCAAAATTTCCCTTTTAAAATTTTGTATCTTGACCTTGATTTTTCATTTGATTATATAAGGGTAGGAGTTTACAAAGATGTGGGCGAGGCTGGGGGAACCAAGGATTGATAATGCACTGGGGACTAGCAGCAGTGGGGAGCATTTACTGCCCCTAGGCCTGAGGGCCAAGGCAAGGAGCTATTGCCAGAACCCGGAAAGAGCTGTAACCATGGGAGAGGGGCCACCCAGCAGGAGCTGTGGCCTTGAGGAGAGGAACCAGCCACTGTCAACCATAGCCTGGCAGGGAGAAAGCCAAGATAATAAAGAACCTGGTCTCTCTCTTCACCCAATGCTCTGATCTCCTCTTCCATTGCCTCCCATTGTCTAAATCCAATCCAAAGCCCAAGGACACTTGAGTCCAGTTGACGTGTCCATAGAGGTCAGCCTCCCAGGCCACAGATAGGCTAGTGAAGAGATCTGGAGGGGCCAGTGGAGAATATTCAGCTACTTTAATCCAGCAGGCTCTACACACCATCCAAAGATAGAAGGCTCTCAGATTTATATATTCAGCCCAGATCACTACCCTGCTCTCTTACATCAGATGCCTGCTTGACAGTCTCACTTGGCTGAATAACAGGCAAGTCAATCTACATATATACAAATGGAGATTTTTATTTCATACTTGATGGTGTCCTGTTTTTATCCACCCTAATAAGTGGAATCACAAAACATGCATTACTTAATGCAAGAAGTCAGAAGTTATCCTTGATTCCCCTTCTTCCTCACCTCCATATCCAGGACAACAGCAAACCCCACTTACACTGCATCCTAATCCAAGCCACTGTTACCCACTCCCCAGATCTAGCGCCTTCCTTATAGGTCTTCCTGCTGCAACTCTCACCATCCTCCATTCTATTCTCCACCCAACAGCCAGAGTGATTGCTTTAAATTCTTTATTCTCAGAACAAAGTCCAAACTTCTTATCATGGCCCCGAAGCCCAAATGAGCTGGACTCTGCTGACCTTTCTGATTCTATTTCTTACCCCTCTTGACTTCACTCATCATACTCCAAGCACAACAGCCTTCTCTCTCTTACTTAAACACAGCAAGCCTTTGGGCACCTTAGAACACTTGGACTTTCCCTTCTACCTGCATGGAACACTCTTGGCATTCCTTGGTTTATAGATGCATCGTTCCTATCTCTATCTCTTACATCTTCACATGGCCTACTCCCTTGTGTCTGTCTTTCTCTGTGTCCAAATTTCCTCTTCTTAAAAAGACACCAGTTATACTGACTAGGGCGGATCCTAATCCAGTTTGGCCTCCTCTAAACTAATCACATCTTCAGAGACCGTGTTTCCAAATAAGATCACATTCACAGCACTGAGGGTTAGGACTTGAAGGGGACACAATTCAACCCATAACAGAAGGACAGAGGGGAAAGGAATTAGGAGTAGGCAGAAAGAGCCTTCATTCTCAATGCAGGTCTGACATGTGTGCAGGGGAAGAGGGGAGGAAGGATTGGGTAGAAGCTGATGGGGGCCCTGCAGTAATGATTGCCCATTAGAGGAGTCTCATATCAGGTAGAAATTGTCTGGCTCTAGTACCCCTGCCATGCCCAGTCATTGGCTGGGAGCAGCCATGGAGTAGGGCCTCAACGTGAACAGTGAAGAGGATTACAAAGCTGTGGCAGTCGGAGGCTGTGGGCTAACTGCCCTCCTTGGAGCAGGTTTTCTCTTGGAAGGAGATCAGAGCAGAGCACCTCCATGGTTATGGACTTTGGCTGCCTTGCTGAACACTAGAGCAGGCATGATCCATAACACTCAGGTGCAAATCAAATCACACCATTTTGTTTTGTTTCTCCAAATCAAATTGTGTTTTCCCTGAGTCTACACCCACCAGAATTGGAGAAAAATTAAGTCTCAGCCTTTAAGAGTGAGGTCCTCCCATATTAAATGGAACCTCCAAAATGAGAGATGGGCTTCCGAGATCGTGGTGAGCTCCACCCTGATTCCTTCTCTTTCTAATTAAGAATGCCACTGTTGAACACTGGTTGTCCGACATCTACTGGGCACTGCTGCACTGGGAAAGCTCAGAGATGTCCCTCACAGATATTTTTGCTTCTCCATCAGGATTAGCTACAGAGATTGTTAGAGCTACCCTTGAGCCATGACTTGGCTCCCAAGTGTCAAGCTTCCATGGCTGATCCCCCTTTGGAAGATCTGCATACAAACAGATCTGGGATACCCTCCACAAAGAGGCTTTGTTTTGAATGAACTCTTCACAGCATTTGACAACACTTATCACTTTCTTCTTGAAACCCTATTCTCTTGGCTTCTGTGATAACCACGCTCTTCAGGTTTTCTTTCCACACTATCTGGCCAATCTTTTCAATTTTCTGTATCTACCCTACTTTTGTTCCCCATCTTATAAATTTTGGGCTTCCTCAGAGTTGTCTCAGAAACCTTCTTTTCTTCTTTCCCTAAATACTGTCCCTGAGTGATCTCAACCATCTTCATGACTTCCATTACCATGCCCCTTTGCGATGAAAATAAAAATCTTGTTCTCTTTCCAGAGACTCCAATAAGCAGGCATGGGTCCCTTGTGAGGATCCTTCCCTCTTGTGAATATTCACCAGTCAGTCACAAAGTTTTCAATAAGCTTTTTTTTTTATTTTGTAATATGAAAATAGTTTTTTTTTAATTTTAAAATGCAAAGTATTGTTAAAATATTCAATGTGTTGATCTAGGACCTCCAAGAAGTAGACACAAAGACAGAATTAATCATGTAAGAATTTTATTGGGGGATAATAATAAAAAGAGGGAGGGATCTGAGAGAGCCTGGGACAGTCAACAGATCACAGAGCAGGTCCGAGCTGAGTGAAAGACAGAGGGTAGGAAAGTTGGGTGTAAGCATTGTAGTCCATGATTTAATCTAGGGAAAGTTTGGAAAGGCTTTTAGGAAACCCTGGAGCCAAAGATGCTCATTAGAGGAGCCCTGCCTCTCCCAAGCATGGGCCTGCCTTAGTATAGGTGCTGGTTTGAATCTATTATGTACCACACAAAAGTCATGTTCTTTTAATCCAATCTTGTGGGTGCAGACTTACTGTGGTGGGATCTTTTGATTAGGGTTGTTGCCATGGAGATGTGACCCACCCAACTGTGGGTGGGACCTTTTGATTAGTGACTTAATTCAGACCCACCCTGAATGGGTGGGGTAACACCTCCATGGAAATTATCCAATCAAAGGTCTTGCCCACAACTGATTGAGCCTCATCTCCATGGAAACACTCAATCAATAGGTTCCAACCTAATGAACACTAATATGTCTGCCCGCACAAGACTGCATTAAAGAATATGGCTTTTTCTGGGGGACATAATATATACAAACCAGCACACTAATAACCCCCCACTGTAAAAGCCAATCCATTTCTGGTATATTACATTTCTGGCAGCTTTAGGAAACCAAAGCAGTACCCCTGCTGCATGCAGTCATTGGCTGGGAGCAGCCCCTGGGAAACATGGCTTTGGGGCAAGTATTGCATTCGATTTCAAAGCAGAGCAGCTGGGGCTGTCTCGGTCAACTACACTCCCTATATTTAGCTGCATCACATGGACTCCACATTGAATATGTTCTTTCAAATTACACATGTACACACGCCCCCTCATCACTAACTCTTTTGAGTACTTGTCCAAATGCTGATGATGCCAAATTTTTTTTTATCTGTCATAAACCTCTCTTTCCTAACTCTAGATTTATATCAAAATTTCTATTGGACATTTCTATCCAGAATTCTGGACATTTTAAACTTAACACATCCAAAATGGAATCAACCATCTATGGCCCCCACCTCCACGCCCACCAATTTACTTTCTTTCCTGTTTTTCCATCTCGGTGAGTTGTAAAACTATGCAACCAGAAGCTCAGATCTCATCCTTGATTTTTCTCTCTTTCTCTCAATATCACCACACCCCCAAACTCTCTTTTTCTCTCAACCCCACCACTGCCCCAAATAACCGATCACCAAGCCTTGTTAATTCTACTCCTCAAACACTCAAATTCAGCCACAGTTCTCCCTCCCCACCTGATTATGTCATTCCAGACCACCATCATTTCTCACCTGGATGGCTGCAACAACTTCCTCGCTGGTCTCTCTGTGTCCCTGATTAGCTCTCCAAAATATAAAACTCATATAACATTTCTTTTCTTAAAAAACTCACAATGGTTTCCCAATTCCCTGAGGGTAAATTACAAACCAAACACGGCTGGAAGGCCCTCAGGTTCTGGCCCCTGCTTAGAGCTCTAGTCTTGTCTCTCCTCCTTTCCCAACCTTGAATGCTCCTTATAAGCACAATGAACTTCTTCCCATTCCTAGAATGTGCCTAGTTCATTCAGCCCATCAGGTTTTTGTATATGCTAGCTGCCCTCTCCCACTTTACTGGTGCACTCTTTGCTTACCCTGTGGACCACATCTTAGATATGGCTTTACCAGAAAGCCTTCTCTGACCTTGTAAGTCTGTTAGTCCCTCTTAGGTGTTCCTAAAGCACCCCATACTTTCTCAGCCCAGATTCCAGTTTTTAACACACTTTAATGTGGCTGTATGCTTAATTACCTTTCAACCCCCTGAGATTGTAGGCACAGGAATTTCTCAGCGGTCAGCTTAAATCTAGCAGAGTTTGTTCCTCCTGATGTTAGCTTGCTTATCTTTTATCAGCAGTTGAGAGCTCTGGAACCAATTATGTTTCCCTCTTGGGCCCTGGTACAGGGAAGTCACATGTTATTTTATGTTCAACTGCTATAAATTTCCCCAGTCTTAGCTTTTGGTTACATCACTCTTCCTTCTCCTTAATTACTTGGCCTTTTCCTTTTTTCTGCTATGCTTTAAATATATGTTGAATTAATAAATATAATCAAATCCATCTCAAATCCTTTCTGGAATCAGCTAGATGAATAGATGGATACAGGGTTGCTGTGTATGAATTTTTTTTTTAATGTTGCACATTGCAGAGCTCTAGGGGGCGCCGTTCACAAGGGCTGTAATATGAATGGTGCTCTCTTGTGTTGTGGGGAATTCAACCTACACAACCATACAGTGTCCTGGTAATGAATGGATGCATGTGTGAATGAATTGATGGATATATAAATGATGGATGGATGGATAGATTAATGGATAGATGGATGGATAGATAGGTAGGTAGATAGCAAGATAGATGATAGTAGATAGATGATTAGATGTATGGAGACATTAAGACAACATTTCTTAAGACTTGGCAACTAATACAAGTGGCTATGAGAAGGGAGGAGTCATTGAGAGAAGTCAAATCTCCCAATCATTAAGCATAAACCTGAGGAAGATTGTACCACTAAAAAGGCCTTTTATAGGGGGAAGATAACAAATTTAATATTTGGTCTATTGCATAAGGGTGCTGGTGAGGTATCCAGTTAGGGGAATCATGTGCCAAAAATTTCTATGTAATGGTTCTCCTACCCCTTCTAAAAACAGCACCTATCTTCAAAAATCCCAAATGCCCAAGTGTTCCTTCCCACCCAATCTTCCCTTTAAAGATAAGACACTGGATTAGAGGAAATAGAGAATGACTTTAATATAATCCTTCACGGCCCATTTGCCATCCAAACCCAGAACTTCCAACAAAGAGAGAAGTCCTGGAAAAGAATCATGAATGATCTTAGGCAATTCAATAAAACTCAGCATTGGAACTTGGGCTCTAAATTCTGTGAAATTTAGGTATGAAAAATGTTACTCTTCCCGATTGACAAATTCAATGCAATCTCAATCAAAATTCCAGCAGCACTTTTGCAGAAATGGAAAAGCCAAATGTAAATTCATATGGAATGGCAAAGGGCCCTGAATAGCCAAAACCATGTTGAAAAAGAACAAAGTTGGAGGATTCATGCTTTCTGATTTCAAAACTTAATAAGTATATCTCAATAAAATTGCATTTTTAAAAAATGTTATGGTACCGGCATAAGGACGAACATATAGACCAAAGGAACAGAATTGAAAGTTCATAAATAAACCCATACATCTCTGGCCAATTGACTTTAAACAAGGCTGCTAAGTCCACTCAACAGGCAAAGAATAGTCTCTTTAACAAATGTTGCTAGGAAAACTGGATATTCTCATGCAAAAGAATGAAGATGGACTTCTAACTCATATGTTCTAGTTTGCTAATGCTGCTTGAATGCAAAACACCAGAGATGAATTGTTTTTTATAAAAGGGGGTTTATTTGGTTACACAGTTACAGTCTTAAGGCCATAAATGTCCAAGGCAACACATCAGCAATCGGGTACCTTAACGCAAGGATGGCCAATGATGTCCAGAACACCTCTGTTAGCTGGGAAGGCATGTGGCTGGTGTCTGCTCCAAAGTTCTGGTTTCAAATGGCTTTCTCCCAGGACATTCCTCTCTAGGCTTCAGCTTCTCTCCAAAATGTCACTCTCAGTTGCTCTTCAAAATGTCACTCTCAGCTGCACTGAGTTCATTCTGTTTGTCAGCTCATTTATATGGCTCCAGTGATTTAATTTAGACCCACCCTGAATGGCTGGGGTAACACCTCCATGGAAATTATCCAATCAGAGTCATCACCCACAGTTGGGTGGGGCACATCTCCATGGAAACACTCAAAGAATTACAATCTAATCAACACTGATACGTCTGCCCACACAAGATTACATCAAAGATAATGGTGTTTGGGGGGACATAATACATTCAAACCGGCACTTTCCACCCCCTGGACGCCAAAATGACATGATCTTTCCATAACAAAATACATTCATCCCATCACAATATCACAAAAACTTAAATCATTTCAGTAACAATAGTTTAGTATAAAATCCCATTAAATCAGTTACAGGTGTGGTCTGTCCAAAAGCAAAATTCTCCTCTGTGGACCTGTAAACTCAGAACAAGTTATGTGCTTCCAATATACAAAGGAGGGACATTCACAGGATAAACATTCCCATTGCCATAAGGAGAAACTGAAAGGAAAACAGGGTTAACAGGACCAAAACAGTTCTTAAAACCTGCAGGACAAACTCCATTAGATTTCAAAGTCTGAGAGTCATTTACAGAACGACGTTGCATCCTTGGGGCTTGAGAGAGCAGGAGTCTAACCCTTCCTAAGGGCCTTTTCGGCAGCCCTTTCCTCTCCAAATGCTCGGGTGAGTTCTCCAACATATCCATACACTGGGGAGACCACCTTCTCAGCTCCACCCTCCTCAAATATCAGGGCAGCACCCAGATTCCCTTCCATCTCCGGGGCACACGCTCAACCCCTTCAGAACAGTGGAGTGGAAGCCAGGCTCTCCTCAAATACCTAGGAATGTGCTCCACCCTCTTTGGGGCCTGGGGTGGCAAAACTCTTCCGGAGCATCGAGGCAGAATGTCCACCCTCAACCTTTGGGGCAAACTGACCCTTTCCATGCACGTGGGCCACTCTGCTCTCCCAGCCCAAGGCCTCTTGACTCCAGACCTCAACCTCCATGGCTCTGTCTTTGAAGAAATTTTTCCTTCAATTTGTTCCTTGTCTGTCCCCTCCAGTTCAGACCGGCAGCGGCTCTGTCTATAAAGATCTCGCAAAAATTCTATTGGCTTCGCATGAAGCACACAGGGATCAAAGCCGTCAGACAATAGAACTTTCCACAAATCTTTTCTCAATAACTCCATTTCCAATCTTGGCTTGTACTGAAATGGCGGTCGGATACCATGTTCGGTTAAATCTTCACGTGGGACTGTAACTTCTGTGGTTCCACCCCCTGGAGGCCTGGAATTTTCCAAACCATCAGTTTCTGGTTTCTTTGAACCCAAGAGTTCATTTCTCAGCTTATCTCTGTCCTCTCTCATTTTACTATAAGCTGCGAGTAAAAGTCAGGCTACTTCTTCTATATTTTGCTTGGAGATCTCATCAGCTAAATATTCCAGGTCATTGCTTTCAAATTCTGTCTTCCATCCAACACCAGGACTCAATTTTGCCAAATTCTCTGCCACTTTAAAACAAGGATCTCCCTCCTTCCAGTTTACAACAACACATTCATCATTTCTGCTCAAGGCCTTGTCAGAAGTATCTTTAGAGTCCATATTTCCACAAACAGTCTCTTCAAAGCAGTTTAGGCCTTTTCTATCAAGCTCCTCACAATTCTTCCAGAATCTTCCCCTTATCCATTTAAAAAGCCTTTCCAACATGTTTGGTATTTGCAAACGCAGCAGCATCCCACTCTCAGTACCAAAATCTGTTCTAGTTTGCTAATGCTGCCAGGATGCAAAACACCGGAGATGGATTGGTTTTTATAAAAGGGTGTTTATTTGGTTACACAGTTACAGTCTTAAGGCCATAAAGTATCTAAGGTAACACATCGGCAATCGAGTACCTTAACGCGAGGATGGCCAATGGTGTCCAGAACACCTCTGTTAGCTGGGAAGGCATGTGGCTGGTGTCTGCTCCAAAGTTCTGGTTTCAAAATGGCTTTCTCCCAGGACGTTCCTCTCTAGGCTTCAGCTTCTCTCCAAACGTCACTCTCAGTTGCTCTTCAAAATGTCACTCACAGCTGCACTGAGTTCCTTCTGTTTGTCAGTTCATTTATATGGCTCCAGTGATTTAATTTAGACCCACCCTGAATGGCTAGGGTAACACCTCCATGGAAATTATCCAATCAGAGTCATCATCCACAGCTGGGTGGGGCACATCTCCATGGAAACACTCAAATCTAATCAACACTGATACGTCTGCTCACACAAGATTACATCAAAGATAATGGTGTTTGGGGAACATAATACATTCAAACTGGCACATCATACCAAACACAAAAATTAACTATAAATGGATTGATGACTTAAATATAAGAGCAAAGATAATAAAACTTTTAAAACATAGGAGAAAAACTTCAGGACCTTGTATTAGGCAATGGATTCTTAGATTATGATACCCAAAGCACAAGCAGTAAAGGAAAAAATAGAGAAACTGGACTTCATTAAAATTAAAACATTTCTGTATCAAAGGACATTATCAAGAAGAAGAAAAGACAACCTGCATAATGGAAGAAAATATTTGGAAATCATATACCTGATAAGGGTTTAATATGTAGAATATATAAAATACTCCCACAACTCAACAGCAAAATTTAAAATTGGACAAAAGGCATGAATACACATTTCTCCAAAAAAGGATATGTGAGTGGCTAAGAAGCCCATGAATATATGCTCAACCTAAATAGCCACTAGGTAACTGCAAATCAAAACCCAATGAGATACCATTTCACACCTATAGGATGACTATTATTTAAAAATGGAAAATAACAGATGTTAGCGAGGATGTGGAGAAATTGGAACTCTAATGCATTGCTTGTGGGAATGTAAAATGCTGCAGCCTTTGTGGAAATCAGTTTGGCAGTTCCTCAACAAGTTAAACATAGCATTGTGTACCATATGACCCAGCAATTCCACTTCTAGGTATATACCCCAAAGAAGTGAAAGCAGGTACTCACACAGATACTTGTACACTAATGCTCATAGAAACATTATTTACAATAACCAAAAGGTATGAACAGCCCATGTTCACTGACAGATGAATGGAAAAACAAAACATGGTATATCCATTCAATGAAAAACTATCCAGTCATAAAAAGGAATGAAGTTCTGATACATGCTACATCATGGAAGAAACTTGATTAGACTAAGTGAAATAAACCAGACACAAAAGAACAAATATTGTATGATTCCATTTATATGAAATATTTAGACTAAGCAAATTCACAGAGACAGAAAGAACATTAGAGTTTACAAGAGTCTGGAAGGAGGAGGTATTGGGAAGTTATTGCTTAATGGGCACGGAATTTCTGTTTGCGGTAATGCAATTTTTAGTATTGAAAGGTGGTGATGGAGGAACAACATTGTAAAAGTAATTAAGGCCACTGAATTGTACACTTAAAAATGGTCAAAATGGCAAATTTCAAGTTATATATACATGCTACCACAATTGACAACTTCAATAACCTACATAAACTATGTTCTTATACCCCTCCCTGTCCCCCCACTTTTACGCAATTCTTGTCACAAATTACATATTTACGTATTATGAGTCCCCAAACCAGTGATCTATTATTACATTTTATGCATTTGCCTTTTAGATCCTGTAGGCAGTAAAATGTGTAGATACAAATAAAAAATACAATAGTACTGGTATTTATATTTACCTATGTCATTATCTTTACCAGAGATCTTTTTCTCTTCTTGTGGCTTCAGTCAATTGTTTAGTGTCCTTTCCTTTCAACCTGCAAACTCCCTTTATCATGTCTTGTAGAGCCTGTTAGTGGTAACAAACTCCTTCGGCTTTTGTTTAAATAGGAATGTCTTAACCTCTCCCTCAGTTTTGACTGTTTTGCCAGATACAGAATTCTTGGCTGGCAATTTTTTGCTTTCAGCACTTTAAATATGTCTGTACACTGCCTTCTTGCCTCCATGGATTCTGATGAGAAATTGGCACTTAATCTCATTGAGGCTCCCTGTGGGTACCACGTTGCTTCACTCTTGCAGCTTTCAGAATCCTCACTTCATCTTAGGCAATCAACATGGCATGGTGTGTGTTTATTTGGGTTTATCCTGTTTGGAGTTCATTGAGTGTTCTGGATGTGTATATTCATACATTTTGCTAAATTTGGGAAGTTTTCTGCATTATTTCTTTCAATAATCTCTCTGCCCCTTTATCTCTTTTTTTCCCCCTGGTATATTGGTATGATTGATGGTGTCCCACAGGTTCCTCAAGCTCTGTTTATTTTTCTTCATTTTTTATGTATTTTTTTTAATAACAGCTTTATTTAGATATGCCACACACCATAAGAGTCACCCTTTTAAAGTGTACAATTCAGTGGTTTTTAGTGCATTCACAGAGTTGTGCAACCATCACCATTATCTAATTCCAGAGCATTTTTATCACCATGATAAGAAACAATCTGTAACTGTGAGTAACCTAAAACAATTCTGAGCCTTTTACAAGTTCAGATCTTTTCCATTTTGTAGGCTTCTAACATATTAAAAATGAAGAAATTCCAAGTAGTTTTACAGATTTAATTTACAAAGTTTACAAAAATTTAGATACCTACTTCTAACAACAACAACAAAAAAACAGTATTAAAATATATAAAAGTACAATGCAAAATAACCAAGCTATTCACAAGATAATTATAGGATACGTTTTTTAAAAAATTAATGCACAGTGCACCACAGGCAAAGTTAGTTCAGGAAGGAGACACAAATTTAACTTTGAGGATTAACCTCCTGAGACTCTAAACCAAATCCTTTGAGAAAGGGAGGCCCAGCCACACGTGGGCCATTTCCCACCATCATCCCACCCCTACCCATTCTAGGCCTTGCAAAAGTTATTCTGTAATTATGGAAGGCTATGTTAAGTGGCATTAGTACAGACAATAAGGAATTCACCACCAAAAAGTTCTGCTTTTTATTACTCACCCCTCCTTAGAACAATGCCAATTTTCTCAATCCCACATGCCTAAAAATCCCTACAAATTGCTTGTGGTGCACATGCCCACAAGCTTCAATACTTTTTAATAATAACATAAGAAAAGAAGAAATTGGGGGTACATCTTGGAAAATGATCTGTGGTAGCCAGCCTTCAAGATGGAGAGGGGACAATCCCTCTCTTGCAGTCAGAGTAAGGTCTTGTGGGATTTAGATTTTATCCTAAGAGAGATGAGGAGCCACTGAAATGTTTTAAAGAAGTAACATAATCAGAAGATCATTTTTGAAAGATGACTCTGGCCTCTGCGTGGCGAATAGGCTAGAGGGGAAGACGTACGGAACAAGGGAGACTGGAGGAGAAGTTATTTGCCATAGTCAAGGCAAAACATACAGTGTAGCTGGGATGATCAGCGGCCATGGTGATCAGATTCTGGACAGTAGCACTGTCAGGACTTGCTAGTGAGTTGGAATGAGGTTTGATGGGAAGAAGGCCCCTAAATATTTAGCTTAACCACAGAATGGATGTGGGATGGATCTATTTACTGAAATGGGAAGAGAGGTGGGGAGAATGAATCAAGAGTCCTCTTTTGTCCTGTAAACATTAAGATGTCCAGTAGACATTCAAGTTGAGATGTTGGGCAGACAGTTGAGTCAATGAGTCTGGAGCTCAGGAAAGAGGTAAGAGCTGGAGATATAATGTTGGGGGGGGGTGGTGGTGGAGCTGGGACTTAAACATTTAGAAGGCATTTAAGGCCAAGAGACTAGATGAGGTCCTCTAGGAACTGAGAGAAGAGAGGTAGGCCAAATAATTCAATATTTAGAGCAAAGGACCCTGAGAAGAAATAGCACGTGAGGTAGGGGGAGATCCAGGAGAAGGCATTGTCCTAGAAGTCAGGTGAAGAAAATGTTCTAAGGAGGGAGGGATCAACTATGTCAAAAGCTGCTGAGAGACTGAACAAGATGAGGAATGAGAACTGATCATTAGATTTGGAATGATGACGGTTGTAGGTGACCTCAACAAGAACAGCTTTGGTGGAGTGGTAGGGGTGAAACGTGATTACCATGAGTTAAGAACAAGAAAGGAGGAAGTGGAGATTGTGAGTCTAGACAACTCAACAAAGGAGTTTTGCCTGGTGCTATTAATTTCCCCTTATGATCCACACTCCACTCCTCTACCCTGTTCTGTGCCCGGGGAGGCTTACTTGTATGGACCACACCATGGGTTTCTTACTCTCTGTGGGTCTGGCAGGATGTGGGAAGGAGAAAAAGAAGGTGAGTCAGGGTCTCTACAACTCTCAGCTTCCAGTTCCAGTAACTGCTTCCTCTCTTCTCTTTTTGGGCCTAGGAGGTAACAGTCCAGCTGCCACTAAACCCGAATTCCTGCGCTATCCCTTGTGGCTCCAACCCCACCCCACCTGCTGCCCACCCCTTTGAAAATAATTCCTTTGTAAATCATATATGTATCATATGCTATTGTATGTGAATAAACGCTGCTCGAATGGTCCTAACTTGAGTGTGCCCTCCGTTTCCTGTTGGGACCCTGACTTATACGTGCTGTAAGCCAAGAATTATGCAGGGAGCTGGGGAACTTTTAAAAAGTTTCTTTTTAGTGTGGAAAATTTCAACATATATTGAAGTAGAAAGAATATTATTATAAAACTCCATGGACTCATGACCTCGTTACCTATCTTCAGCAAGTAACTCATGACCACTCTCATGTTATCTAATCATCACCCACTTCCCCACCCCACCCCAATTAGATTTTTTTTTTTACTTTTTCCTTTTTAATAAATTCAGTTTATTGGGATATACCCACAATCATACAATCATCCATGGTGTACAATCAGCTGTTCACAGTACCATCCAATAGTTATGCATTCATCACCCTGATCTATTTTTGAACATTTTCCTTACACCAGAAAGAATAATAATGAAAAATAAAAGTAAAAAAGAACACCCAAGTCATGCCCCCCATCCCATCCTATTTTTAATTTCGCTTTTGTCCCCATTTTTCTACCCACCCATCCATACAATGGATAAAGGGAGTGTAATCCACAAGGTTTTCACAATCACACTGTCACCCATTGTCAGCTACACTGCTATACAATCGTCTTCAACAGTCAAGTCTACTGGGTTGGAGTTTGACAGTTGCAGGCATTTACTTTTAGCTATTCCAATACATTAAAATATAAAAAGTGTTATCTATATAGTGCGTAAGAATGTCCACCAGAGTGACCTCTCAACTCCATTTGAAATCTTTCAGCCAGTGAAACTTTATTTCGCTGCATTTCATATCCCCCTTTTGGTCAAGAAGATGTTCTCAATCCCACAATGCCAGGTCCAGATTCATCCCCGGGAGTCATATCCTGCATTGCCAGGGAGATTTACACCCCTGGGAGTCAGGTCTCATGTAGAGGGGAGAGCAGTGAGTTCACCTGCTGAGTTGGCTTAGCTAGAGAGAGAGGGCCACATCTGAGCAACAAAGAGGCACTTGGGGAGACTCTTAGGCACAATTATAAGCAGGTTTAATCTCTTCTTTGCAGTAACAAGCTTCATAAGGGCAAGCCCCAAGATAGAGGGCTCAGGATACTAAACCATCAGTCCTCAGTGTTTGTGAGAACATCAGCAACAATCCAGGTGAGGAAGTCCAACACTTCCATATCTCCCCCAGCTCCTCAGGGGGGCCCTGCATATATATTATTCTCTGCCCAAATTACTTTGGGATGTGTTGCTATTTCACTCTAACCTATACAAATCTATCATATCTCACTTCCTATTCAAAGTTACATGTAATTATGGTGTTTGAACAAACTGACTGAAAAAGTTGCATTGTTCAGAAAATATACATCCTGCACCAAATAAACATCTCTTCCCTTGGTCTCACATGGAAGTTGAAGTTTTAAAACACAGTCACCCAATTAGATTATTTGAAAGAAGATCCTGGACATCATGGACAATTATCCATAAATAGTTCAGTATGGATCCTAAAAAGTAAGAATCTCTTTTACATAACCACCATACCAATAATTTAACCATAATTCATTAATGTCCTTAAAATATTGTCAGTGTTTAAATTTCCCTGATAGTCTCATAAATGTTTTTCCCAACTTAATTTGTTTGTATCAAGATCCAAACAAGATCTTTTACATCCCTTAAGTTTCTATAGGGTCTCCATCCCTTTATATTTTTTCTTTGCCATTTGTTTGTTGAAGAAACCAGGTCATTTGTCCTGTAGAATTTCCCTCATTTAGAATTTTTCTAACTGCATCACTATGAGGTCATCAAATATTTCCCCTCCCCTGTGTGACAATTAAATTAAGTTTAGCTTTCGCACACGGTGGGGGCAGCTCAGGGGAATGGCAGAGGGTCAAGAAGCCAAGCTTTAATCCCTGGAGGGTCCTCCTGTTTATCCACCCACTATCTTTGCAACGTGGAGACTCCAGGGTAGAGGTTCCTAAAATAGCTTCATAAGTTGTTACCAAACTAGCTCAGACTGGCTCTTCAGTTTAAGAACAAAGGAAAGTGGCGGGGCAAGATGGCAGACTGGTGAGCTGTATGTTTTAGTTACTCCTCCAGGAAAGTAGGTAGAAAGCCAGGAACTGCGTGGACTGGACACCACAGAGCAATCTGACTTTGGGCATACTTCATACAACATTCATGAAAATGTGGAACTGCTGAGATCAGCAAAATCTGTAAGTTTTTGCGGCCAGGGAACCCGCGCCCCTCCCTGCCAGGCTCAGTCCCCTGGGAGGAGGGGCTGTCAGCTCTGGGAAGGAGAAGGGAGAACTGCAGTGGCAGCCCTTATCGGAAACTCATTCTACTGATTCAAACTCCAACCATAGATAGACTGGGACCAGACACCAGAGAATCTGAGAGCAGCCAGCCCAGCAGAGAGGAGACAGGCATAGAAAAAAACAACACGAAAAACTCCAAAATAAAAGCGGAGGATTTTTGGAGTTCTGGTGAACATAGAAAGGGGAAGGGCCCTGAGGCGCATATGCAAATCCCGAAGCAAAGCTGATCTCTCTGCCCTGTGGACCTTTCCTTAATGGCCCTGGTTGCTTTGTCTCTTAGCATTTCAATAACCCATTAGATCTCTGAGGAGGGCCCGTTTTTTTTTTGTTTGTTTTTTTGTTTTGTTTTGTTTTGTTTTGTTATTTTAATCCTTTTTTCTTTTTCTAAAACAATTACTCTAAGAAGCCCAATACAGAAAGCTTCAAAGACTTGCTATTTGGGCAGGTCAAGTCAAGAGCAGAACTAGGAGAGCTCTGAGACAAAATGCAATAATCCAGTGGCTGAGAAAATTGACTAAACACCACAACTTCCCAAGAAAAGGGGGGTGTCCGCTCACAGCCATCATCCTGGTGAACAGGAAACACTCCTGCCCATCGCCAGCCCCATAGCCCAGAACTGCCCCAGACAACCCAGTGTGACGGAAGTGCTTCAAATAACAGGCACACACCACAAAACTGGGCGTGGACATTAGCCTTCCCTGCAACCTCAGCTGATTGTCCCAGAGTTGGGAAGGTAGAGCAGTGTGAATTAACAAAGCCCCATTCAGCCATCATTTCAGCAGACTGGGAGCCTCCCTACACAGCCCAGCAGCCCAGAACTGCCCTGGGGGGACGGCACTCACCTGTGACATAGCACAGTCATCCCTCAACAGAGGACCCGGGGTGCACGGCCTGGAAGAGGGGCCCACTTGCAAGTCTCAGGAGCCATACGCCAATACCAAGGACTTGTGGGTCAGTGGCAGAGACAAACTGTGGCAGGACTGAACTGAAGGATTAGACTATTGCAGCAGCTTTAAAACTCCAGGATCATCAGGGAGATTTGATTGTTAGAGCCACCCCCACCTCCCTGACTGCCCAGAAACACGCCCCATATACAGGGCAGGCAACACCAACTACACACGCAAGCTTGGGACACCAATTGGACCCCACAAGACTCACTCCCCCACTCACCAAAAAGGCTAAGCAGGGGAGAACTGGCTTGTGGAGAACAGGTGGCTCGTGGACGCCACCTGCTGGTTAGTTAGAGAAAGTGTACTGCACGAAGCTGTAGATCTGATAAATTAGAGATAAGGACTTCAATTGGTCTACAAATCCTAAAAGAACCCTATCAAGTTCAGCAAATGCCACGAGGCCGAAAACAACAGAAAATTATAAAGCACATGAAAAAACCAGATGATAAGGATAACCCAAGCCCAAGCACCCAAATCAAAGACCAGAAGAGAGACAGCACCTAGAGCAGCTACTCAAAGAACTAAAGATGAACAATGAGACCATAGTACGGGAGATAAAGGAAATCAAGAAGACCCTAGAACAGCATAAAGAAGACATTGCAAGACTAAATAAAAAAATGGATGATCTTATGGAAATTAAAGAAACTGTTGACCAAATTAAAAAGATTCTGGACACTCATAGTACAAGACTAGAGGAAGCTGAACAACGAATCAGTGACCTCGAAGATGACAGAATGGAAAATGAAAGCATAAAAGAAAGAATGGGGAAAAAATTGAAAAAATCGAAATGGACCTCAGGGATATGATAGATAATATGAAACGTCCAAATATAAGACTCATTGGTGTCCCAGAAGGGGAAGAAAAGGGTAAAGGTCTAGGAAGAGTATTCAAAGAAATTGTTGGGGAAAACTTCCCAAATCTTCTAAACAACATAAATACACAAATCATAAATGCTCAGCGAACCCCAAATAGAATAAATCCAAATAAACCCACTCTGAGACATATACTGATCACACTATCAAACACAGAAGAGAAGGAGCAAGTTCTGAAAGCAGCAAGAGAAAAGCAATTCACCACATACAAAGGAAACAGCATAAGACTAAGTAGTGACTACTCAGCAGCCACCATGGAGGCAAGAAGGCAGTGGCACGATATATTTAAAATTCTGAGTGAGAAAAATTTCCAGCCAAGAATACTTTATCCAGCAAAGCTCTCCTTCAAATTTGAGGGAGAGCTTAAATTTTTCACAGACAAACAAATGCTGAGAGAATTTGCTAACAAGAGACCTGCCCTACTGGAGATACTCAAGGGAGCCCTACAGACAGAGAAACAAAGAAAGGACAGAGAGACTTGGAGAAAGGTTCAGTAATAAAGAGATTCGGTATGGGTACAATAAAGGATATTAATAGAGAGAGGGGGAAAATATGACAAACATAAACCAAAGGATAAGATGGCCGATTCAAGAAATGCCTTCACGGTTATAACATTGAATGTAAATGGATTAAACTTCCCAATTAAAAGATATAGATTCGCAGAATGGATCAAAAAAAAATGAACCATCAATATGTTGCATACAAGAGACTCATCTTAGACACAGGGACACAAAGAAACTGAAAGTGAAAGGATGGAAAAAAATATTTCATGCAAGCTACAGCCAAAAGAAAGCAGGTGTAGCAATATTAATCTCAGATAAAATAGACTTCAAATGCAGGGATGTTTTGAGAGACAAAGAAGGCCACTACATACTAATAAAAGGGGCAATTCAGCAAGAAGAAATAACAATCGTAAATGTCTATGCACCCAACCAAGGTGCCACAAAATACATGAGAGAAACACTGGCAAAACTAAAGGAAGCAATTGATGTTTCCACAATAATTATGGGAGACTTCAACACATCACTCTCTCCTATAGATAGATCAACCAGACAGAAGACCAATAAGGAAATTGAAAACCTAAACAATCTGATAAATGAATTAGATTTAACAGACATATACAGGACATTACATCCCAAATCACCAGGATACACATACTTTTCTAGTGCTCATGGAACTTTCTCCAGAATAGATCATATGCTGGGACATAAAACAAGACTCAATAAATTTAAAAAGATTGAAATTATTCAAAGCACATTCTCTGACCACAATGGAATACAATTAGAAGTCAATAACCATCAGAGACTTAGAAAATTCACAAATACCTGGAGGTTAAACAACACACTCCTAAACAATCAGTGGGTTAAAGAAGAAATAGCAAGAGAAATTGCTAAATATATAGAGACGAATGAAAATGAGAACACAACATACCAAAACCTATGGGATGCAGCAAAAGCAGTGCTAAGGGGGAAATTTATAGCACTAAACGCATATATTAAAAAGGAAGAAAGAGCCAAAATCAAAGAACTAATGGATCAACTGAAGAAGCTAGAAAATGAACAGCAAACCAATCCTAAACCAAGTACAAGAAAAGAAATAACAAGGATTAAAGCAGAAATAAATGACATAGAGAACAAAAAAACAATAGAGAGGATAAATATCACCAAAAGTTGGTTCTTTGAGAAGATCAACAAGATTGACAAGCCCCTAGCTAGACTGACAAAATCAAAAAGAGAGAAGACCCATATAAACAAAATAATGAATGAAAAAGGTGACATAACTGCAGATCCTGAAGAAATTAAAAAAATTATAAGAGGATACTATGAACAACTGTATGGCAACAAACTGGATAATGTAGAGGAAATGGACAATTTTCTGGAAACATATGAACAACCTAGACTGACCAGAGAAGAAATAGAAGACCTCAACCAACCAATCACAAGCAAAGAGATCCAATCAGTCATCAAAAATCTTCCCACAAATAAATGCCCAGGGCCAGATGGCTTCACAGGGGAATTCTACCAAACTTTCCAGAAAGAACTGACACCAATCTTACTCAAACTCTTTCAAAACATTGAAGAAAATGGAACACTACCTAACTCATTTTATGAAGCTAACATCAATCTAATACCAAAACCAGGCAAAGATGTTACAAAAAAGGAAAACTACCGGCCAATCTCCCTAATGAATAGAGATGCAAAAATCCTCAACAAAATACTTGCAAATCGAATCCAAAGACACATTAAAAAAATCATACACCATGACCAAGTGGGGTTCATTCCAGGCATGCAAGGATGGTTCAACATAAGAAAATCAATCAATGTATTACAACACATTAACAAGTCAAAAGGGAAAAATCAATTGATCATCTCAATAGATGCTGAAAAAGCATTTGACAAAATCCAACATCCCTTTTTGATAAAAACACTTCAAAAGGTAGGAATTGAAGGAAACTTCCTCAACATGATAAAGAGCATATATGAAAAACCCACAGCCAGCATAGTACTCAATGGTGAGAGACTGAAAGCCTTCCCTCTAAGATCAGGAACAAGACAAGGATGCCTGCTATCACCACTGTTATTCAACATTGTGCTGGAAGTGCTAGCCAGGGCAATCCGGCAAGACAAAGAAATAAAAGGCATCCAAATTGGAAAAGAAGAAGTAAAACTGTCATTGTTTGCAGATGATATGATCTTATATCTAGAAAATCCTGAGAAATCGACGATACAGCTACTAGAGCTAATAAACAAATTTAGCAAAGTAGCGGGATACAAGTTGAATGCACATAAGTCAGTAATGTTTCTATATGCTAGAAATGAACAAACTGAAGAGACACTCAAGAAAAAGATACCATTTTCAATAGCAACTAAAAAAATCAAGTACCTAGGAATAAACTTAACCAAAGATGTAAAAGACCTATACAAAGAAAACTACATAACTCTACTAAAAGAAATAGAAGGGGACCTTAAAAGATGGAAAAATATTCCATGTTCATGGATAGGAAGACTAAATGTCATTAAGATGTCAATTCTACCCAAACTCATCTACAGATTCAATGCAATCCCAATCAAAATTCCAACAACCTACTTTGCAGACTTGGAAAAGCTAGTTATCAAATTTATTTGGAAAGGGAAGATGCCTCGAATTGCTAAAGACACTCTAAAAAAGAAAAACGATGTGGGAGGACTTACACTCCCTGACTTTGAAGCTTATTATAAAGCCACAGTTGCCAAAACAGCATGGTACTGGCACAAAGATAGACATATAGATCAATGGAATCGAATTGAGAATTCAGAGATAGACCCTCAGATCTACGGCCGACTGATCTTTGATAAGGCCCCCAAAGTCACTGAACTGAGTCATAATGGTCTTTTCAACAAATGGGGCTGGGAGAGTTGGATATCCATATCCAAAAGAATGAAAGAGGACCCCTACCTCACCCCCTACACAAAAATTAACTCAAAATGGACCAAAGATCTCAATATAAAAGAAAGTACCATAAAACTCCTAGAAGATAATGTAGGAAAACATCTTCAAGACCTTGTATTAGGCGGCCACTTCCTAGACTTTACACCCAAAGCACAAGCAACAAAAGAGAAAATAGATAAATGGGAACTCCTCAAGCTTAGAAGTTTCTGCACCTCAAAGGAATTTCTCAAAAAGGTAAAGAGGCAGCCAACTCAATGGGAAAAAATTTTTGGAAACCATGTATCTGACAAAAGACTGATATCTTGCATATATAAAGAAATCCTACAACTCAATGACAATAGTACAGTCAGCCCAATTATAAAATGGGCAAAAGATATGAAAAGACAGTTCTCTGAAGAGGAAATACAAATGGCCAAGAAACACATGAAAAAATGTTCAGCTTCACTAGTTATTAGAGAGATGCAAATTAAGACCACAATGAGATACCATCTAACACCGGTTAGAATGGCTGCCATTAAACAAACAGGAAACTACAAATGCTGGAGGGGATGTGGAGAAATTGGAACTCTTATTCACTGTTGGTGGGACTGTATAATGGTTCAGCCACTCTGGAAGTCAGTCTGGCAGTTCCTTAGAAAACTAGATATAGAGTTACCATTCGACCCAGCGATTGCACTTCTCGGTATATACCCGGAAGATCGGAAAGCAGTGACACGAACAGATATCTGCACGCCAATGTTCATAGCAGCATTATTCACAATTGCCAAGAGATGGAAACAACCCAAATGTCCTTCAACAGATGAGTGGATAAATAAAATGTGGTATATACACACGATGGAATACTACGCGGCAGTAAGAAGGAACAATCTCGTGAAACATATGACAACATGGATGAACCTTGAAGACGTAATGCTAAGCGAAATAAGCCAGGCACAAAAAGAGAAATATTATATGCTACCACTAATGTGAACTTTGAAAAATATAAAACAAATGGCTTATAATGTAGAATGTAGGGCAATTAAGGAAGGGGGAACAATAATCCAAGAAGAACAGATAAGCTATTTAACGTTCTGGGGATGCCCAGGAATGCCTATGGTCTGTTAATTTCTGATGGATATAGTAGGAGCAAGTTCACAGAAATGTTGCTATATCAGGTAACTTTCTTGGGGTAAAGTAGGAACATGTTGGAAGTTAAGCAGTTATCGTAGGTTAGTTGTCTTTTTCTTACTCCCTTGTTATGGTCTCTTTGAAATGTTCTTTTATTGTATGTTTGTTTTCTTTTTAACTTTTTTTTCATACAGTTGATTTAAAAAAGAAGGGAAAGTTAAAACAAAAAACAAACAAACAAAAAAAAAAACAAGGAAAAAAAAAAGATGCAGTGCCCCCTTGAGGAGCCTGTGGAGAATGCAGGGGTATTCGCCTACCCCACCTCCATGGTTGCTAACATGACCACAGACATAGGGGACTGGTGGTTTGATGGGCTGAGCCCTCTACCACAGGTTTTACCCTTGGGAAGACGGTTGCTGCAAAGGAGAGGCTAGGCCTCCCTATGGTTGTGCCTAAGAGCCTCCTCCCGAATGCCTCTTTGTTGCTCAGATGTGGCCCTGTCTCTCTAGCTAAGCCAACTTGAAAGGTGAAATCACTGCCCTCCCCCCTACGTGGGATCAGACACCCAGGGGAGTGAATCTCCCTGGCAACATGGAATATGACTCCCGGGGAGGAATGTAGACCTGGCATCGTGGGACGGAGAACATCTTCTTGACCAAAAGGGGGATGTGAAAGGAAATGAAATAAGCTTCAGTGGCAGAGAGAATCCAAAAGGAGCCGAGAGGTCACTCTGGTGGGCACTCTTACGCACACTTTAGACAACCCTTTTTAGGTTCTAAAGAATTGGGGTAGCTGGTGGTGGATACCTGAAACTATCAAACTACAACCCAGAACCCATGAATCTCGAAGACAGTTGTATAAAAATGTAGCTTATGAGGGGTGACAAGGGGATTGGGAAAGCCATAAGGACCACACTCCACTTTGTCTAGTTTATGGATGGATGAGTAGAAAAATAGGGGAAGGAAACAAACAGACAAAGGTACCCAGTGTTCTTTTTTACTTCAATTGCTCTTTTTCACTCTAATTATTATTCTTGTTATTCTTGTGTGTGTGCTAATGAAGGTGTCAGGGATTGATTTGGGTGATGAATGTACAACTATGTAATGGTACTGTGAACAATCGAAAGTACGATTTGTTTTGTATGACTGCGTGGTATATGAATATATCTCAATAAAATGAAGATTTAAAAAAAAAAAAAAAAGATATAATGCTGAGCAAAATAAGCCAGGCACAAAAAGAGAGATATTGTATGCTACCACTAATGTGAATTCTGTGAAAAATGTACAATGTTTTATACTGTAGAATGTAGGGGACCTGGAGATACCAATTAGTGGAGGGGGAATGATAATCTAATAAGAACAGATAAACTATGGAGGGTAATCTCAATGTTATGGGAATGCTCAGGAATGATTATGGTTTGCAAACTTTCTTGGATATAGTAAGATCATGTTGGAAGCAATAGAGTTATTTTAGGTTTTTTTTTTTTTTCTCTTATTCCTTTGTTTTCTTAGGGGTTGTTAATTTTCTTGGGGTATGGTAGGAACATGTTGGAAGCAATGTAGTTATTTTAGATTATTTGTTTTTCTTACTCCTCTGTTTGGACATGGTTTATTAATTTTCTTGGGGTATGGTAGGAACATATTGGAAGCAAAGTAGTTATTTTAGGTTATTTGTTTTCCTTAATCCATTGCTTTGTTTGAAATGTTGTGGGGTTTTTTTGGTTGTTGTTTGCCTGTTTGTTTTTAATTTTTTGATAAACAAAGTTAAAAAATTGAAAAAATATCAGTAGAAAAATGGGAGTAAAAACTAAATGACAAATACGGTGGGATGGGGGGATGGTTTGGGTATTCTCTTTTCACTTTTATTTTTTATTCTTATTCTGATTCTTTCTGATGTAAGGAAAATGTTCAGAAATAGATTGTGGTGATGAACGCATAACTATATGATCATACTGTGAACAGTTGATTGTATACCATGGATGACTGTATGGTTTGTGAATATATTTCAATAAAACTGAATAAAAAAAAAAAAAAAGAACAAAGGAAAGAGCGGTGGAGACTTGTTTCAAATGTTTCAAGTTTGCCCAGTAGACTTTTTTTCAAATGTTTCCAATTTGGGTGGGCTGCATGTTTCAAATTTCATGGGCTAGTTAGGCCTGTCCAATAGAATGTAACCTCTGGAGTATCCAGCCCCTGGAGAAACAGGGGAGGGATTTGCAAGTTAGGCATAGGGAATAAATAGTGCTGGGTCTATTGTGCTGCATGTCAACCCCCCACATTTTGGTTGTGCGCCCGTTCTTGCAAGATCATGAATAAATCCTTTTCTTCTCCACAATCGGGTGAGTGTTTATTCCTTTTTAGGAATAGTGCTTGGTTTCTCACACCTCATTTGGAATTTTTCTAATTGCATCACTATGAGGTCATCGAATATTTCCCTTCCCCTGTACTTCCTGTAAAATATCAATGAGATTTAGAGACTGATCAGATTCAAATTTCATATTTTGGCAAAAAAAAAATACACATAGGTAGCTCTGTGTACTTCTGTTTGCATCATATCAGGAATTACATAATATCTTATTGCGTGCAATGAGCACTCCTAGTGTCCAGTTCTTGATTTCTGAACACCATTCCTAAAAGAAACCAGGATTCTTGGAGAAAGAGCTGATCCAAGGCTGGAGCAAGAAGAGTATAAGACCAGCCTGAAACATCTTCTTGCACCAGAAGTGAAGAAGTGCTCAAAGGCTGATGGAGACATATCAAAAGGACATATGAGCCAGCTTGATGGACTCTCCCTGGATAAACAAATAATGATATTGATGAATTATAACCTATTGAATAAAATAAAGATAGGTGACTCCATCTTGGTATGAATGAATGGATGGATGGATGAACAAATGCGGGACACTGATTACGTGCTTTGACTTGGCGGGCCTGGGCTGGGGGACCTGATCAGCCCCTGGGGAGGGTGGTGGGCACGGGCGACAGCGCCCTCCACAGCCCCCCGGGCCTGGGAAAGTGAGGCCGGAGGCAGGCCCCATTTCCTCACCCAAAATACTACTGTTGGGAGAGGCTTGCCGGAGGGAACCGCCTTTTCCCCACCCCCTTATCTCGCCTGGACACTCCCCGTTGCCAGAGCAACTCCCCCACCGCCAGTGCGCATGCACAGTCACCGGAACTACTCCCGCCCCTTGTCTATCAACCTCCGCGCCCTCTCTGAACCAATCCAAGCCTTTGACCTCTACAGCTACCCCGCCCCCTAAGCGCCCAATATAAGCTGGTGCTCTCCCCTAATAAAGCTCTCTTGGCTTCTTCACCCTCAAAGAACCGTGTCCTGCCTGTTCCTTCTCGCCGCCCTCCACACCTTGCACGCCTCCGCCAGGGACCGGGCCCAGTCCCCCGCCTCGCCTTCGCCTCCGGGAAAGAGCCCCCGCCGCCGGTACCCTCCGAGCAACGCCGAGAGCCGAGGGTTCAGCAACCGGCCGCCCCCCCCCCCAGATAAATCAACTGCGACCGCAAACAAATAAATAGGTCCAATGGGAACACCCTTTCTTATAGTAAATAAAATAGTGGGTAAAAGCTTGATGAGGAACAGTAAATTTACATAATCTCAAAATACTTCCCCATAGGATATTTATTCCTTACAAAGGTAAAGTAATAAGTTAACAGTGGAGAAACCTGGCAGGCACCACTTTAACCAAGTGGTCAAAGTTAGCATTACCAGTAATGAGACACATCAACATTTCCTGCCTCCTGCTATGATGCACTGAGAAGGACATGGCATCCCTTCTGTTGTATCCCAGTCAAAAATGCATAATCCGAATCCAATCATGAAGAAACATCAGATTACTCAAACTGAAGGATATTCAAAACACAACTGTCCTGTACTCTTCAAAAATGTCAAGGTCACAAAAGACAAAGACTAAAGGACTATTCATGATTAAAGGAGACTAAAGAGACGTGATAACTAATGTAGCATGTGACCCTGGATCAGATCCTGAACCAGAAGAATTTAAAGAATAGTATTAGGACAATCGGTGAAATATACGTAAGATTTGTAGATAAAAAACAATACTGTATCAATGTGAAGTCTCCTGATTTTTGATAACTATAATATGGTTATGTAAGAGAATGTACTTATTCTTGAAAAATATATACTGAAGTATTTGGGAGTTAAAGGACAACTTACTCTCAAATGGTTCTGAAAAGTAAAATAATAATATATATACAGAGAAAGAAAAAGTGATAAAGAAAATGTAGTAAAATGTTAGCAATTGGGGCATCTTGGTGTGCTGGTTTGAATCTGTTATGTACCCCATAAAAGACTATGTTCTTTTAATCCACTCTTGTGAGGGCAGACCTATTGTGGGTGGATCTTTTGCTTAGGTTGTTTCCATGGAGATGTGATCCCACCCATGCAAGGTGGGTCTTAATTAGTTTACTAGAGTCCTTAAGAGAGCTCAGAGAGAGAGAGAGAGAGCTCAGAGCCAACAAAGACCCAGATGCTTGGAGATGCAGACAGAAAGACATTTGGAGATGCTAAGCTAAGAGAAGCAGCCCAGAGTTTGCCCCGGAGAAGCTAAGTGAGAACCCACAGACACATAAAGAGAAAGCCACTGGAATCAGAAGCTGAAAGCAACACATTCTGGGAGCAAAGGACCAGCAGATGCCAGTCACTTGCCTTCCTAGCTGACAGAGGTGTTTCGGACACCATCGGCCTCTCTTCAGTGAAGGTATCCTCTTGCTGATGCTTTAGTCTGGACACTTATATGTCCTAAGAACTGTAAATATGTAACCTAATAAGTCCCCTTTATAAAAGCCAATCCATTTCTGGTATTTTGCAATTCCGGCAGCTTTAGCAAACCAAAACACTTGGTGAAAGGTATATGGAAGTTTTTTGTTCTATTCTTGCAACTTATATGTAAGCCTGAAATTATTTCAAAATAAAAAGTTACCAAAAAATAAAGTTACCTTCTTGCATGGTCAAATTGTATGTAAATTTCCATCCCCCGTTTCCCAAACAGTGCCTCCTTATACATATATATTGGCATAGATCTGAGAGAATACCCTTATAATAATTTCCTGGCAGTAGAATTACTGGGTCAAACTATATGCGTATTTTAAATTTAAATATTTATTGCCAAATTGCCCTTCCAAAATGTGCCAAGTTATACTCAAGCATTTGGCCCCACATTGCTGACTCTGGGTATCATCAACATTTTTTAACTTTTAAAACTTTTGTGACCCAAGCCCACCCACACCCCGATCCACTGAAACAGGGGGCTCCGACAGGTTCGTAAGAAGTTCCCTGGAAATGCAGGCACCCAACCACAACTGAGAACTCCTGCTCCACTTCCCTCTTGTTCTGCAGCTGTCTGGGCACCACTGCTTCCTTCGTGAACCCTGGTTGACTTCTAACACCCAAGGAAGAAGAGGAGGTGCTCCACCCCAAGATGCCCCCTCCTTGGCCTCCAGCGAGGGCAGTGAAAGGACAAAGCTTCTGCAGCCATCCCACTGAGGATGAATTACAACATGCCATACAAATCAGTGCACACAAGAAATCTCCTGGCAGCCACAATAATTGATGGGGAAAAAACCCACCGAGAAAGAACAGTCCAGCAGCTTTTAAGATCCCATACCATCTCTCTTCTTTGCATTTATAAGAACATCATAATTCTCAATGTCTCTTTTTTTGGAGTTTAACACGTCCACATCCCTCTGGCCCTTACCACAACCCTGGAAGCCAACGTTATTATCCAGGATTTAGGCAACAAATGCAAACATTATAGAGGGGATATGATTTATCCAGGTCCCACAGTTAGTCATGGCAGAACTGGTGCACATCATACCACACTCTTCACTGCTAAACCTTTCTCTTCCCTGGTCTTCTCAATATCTTTCTGTGCTAGGCTGAGCTGACACCGGTTCTCTAAGGCTACCTTCATTTTTCTTTTGGGCTGGCAAATCCAAGGAAGATTTTAGCCAAGCATGTGGCAGTCTCTCTTGGACCAGGATTGAGAAAGGAGGGCTGATGAAAGAGCAGTTCAGTGTGTTCTGACCCATCTTTATTTCAAGGCTGGAAGGAATAAGATGAAGTCATAGGAAAGGGCCTAGGCCCTTCTCACATGGGTTCCTGGACAGAATGAAGCCCTAATGCCTTACGGCATCCATTGTACCTAATGTATAAACTCTCTCATGTATCTAAAACGATACTAACTATGCACCGCCCTTGGGGAAATTTTCAGTCATTCAAGTCATTTTCTGTAGGACTTAATTCTCTTGCAAATCCCAGTAGAGAAAGACTACCCAAATGTTAATACCAATAGTGTGCATGTATTGGGTATTTACTATGCTCTAGGATTTTCCTCAATAATCTCACTTAATCCTTGCTGCAATCAGTCAGATATATTTATAGTGAGAAAAACCAAGACATGGAGAAAGCAAGGAACCTGCTTAATGGCACAGAGCTAGTGTGGCAGACACTACATCCATTTTCATATTTTTTTCCTAAAAGGCCCCATTTTTTTTTTTTCCAAAACAACAATGGTTCTGTTAAAAATACACCAACTCCCAGCCTCTCTAGAAGCAAGAAGGGGCCATGTGACAGGACTGGCTAATGAGATAAAAGTGGATGTTCCCAGGTAAGATACCCATTCCTGAATTTGAACACAAAATCTTGAAAAGAAGCTTTTTTTTTTTTTTTTTTTGTCCTTCTGTCACCTCCTTACCTGGAATGTGGATATGATACCTGCATCCCCAGGTACAACAGTCATCTTGTGACCACAAGGACTTATCATAAGGATGGCAAGGAAGAAAGGAAAGGAGCCTGGGTTCCCAATGACTTCTTGAAGCAGCAACCCCAGCTCTGGACTATGTACCTTCAAACTATGTGATGCCTGGAAAAAAAAAACACTTTGTTAATATAGATTGTTTACTAATCTTTCTATTACTCACAGTCAAACAGAATCTTAAATGATACAGCTAGTAAGTGGTGAACTTGGTTTTTTTTTTTTTTTTTTTGCAACAGCCCTGGAATCCTTCTCTCCTTCTTTTCTCTGCAACATTGTCCTTTCTGCTCTCAGAGTCCATGCTCCTTACTTACTCAACATCGATTACAGCTGCATCTATGATAGTTCAGCATCTAAGATCTGTTATAATGAGGCAAATGCCTACCTTTCTAATTTCATCTCACCATTTCCCTTACATGCACCTTGCACTTTGGCTGATCAAATTCTACTTAAAGAGCAACTGACTTAAGCACACCCCTGCCTCAGGGCCCCAGCACATATTTATCTCCCTGACTCAGACTAAAGTCTACTTTTCCTTCAGGACAGGAATCCTTTCCTTTACAAAGTACTCCCAGAATTGTCCCCACCACGATCCTGGGCTGGGGTCAGTACCCTTTCTCTGTTCTATCTTAGCATTCACATAATGTATTATAGTTGTGTGTTTTCTTGTCTACCTCAGCTAGTGTTTCATAAACTCTGGTCCAAGAACCTGGCAGGTCCAAGTCATCACAGGGGCCTGAGGCATTGAGTGTGTTACCAAACAATACGTAGAAACACAGCAGGGACCAAAGCAAAAGACCCATCCATAAATTGGGCACCTGGGTGCAGGCGTTTGGGAACTACACTGCTTGCTGGGGGCTGCCATTGAGGCAATAAATGTGGAAGGCCATCACTTTCCAAGTCACGTAAATGAGAGTCAAGCACAAGGCCCTAAAGACTTCCAGCATCACTCAGGATCAGTATAGGGCTAAGCTTCAATGGATAGAGACATGGAAGGTCCAGTGGGGTAGAATGGGCAAAGATGGGTGCAGGCATGAAGAGATGGGTTCAGAACTGGCTGGATCTTTGAAGACTGGCTTCTTTCACTTAGTATAATGAAATTATACTAATGGATTGCCCTATCTACTTTGACTTCCTTATGCAGACCACACCCTTGCTATTCTCCCTACTTGGGACACTTTCTGTCTATGCTGTCTCCTTTTCTGCCAATGTTTCCCCACCAAGATCTCAGCTAATTTTCATTTACTCAGAAAAGTTTTCTTTGACTCCCAACCCTCCCAAAAGCTAGGTCAAGTCTCCCTTTTATATGTTCTCATGGCCTTTGCCACAATCATAATCCTTCCATTTATCTGTGTGGTTATTTGATTATTACGTCTCTTCCCCACTGGACTAGGCCCATGAAGGCAGGGATCACATCTCCTGTTGCTCTTCACTGTAAACCTAATGCTGAGCCCAGAATCAGGAGCATGGTAAGTACTTGATGCATATTTGTTGAGTGAATAAATGAGTAAAAATTATTTCTCTTAAACATGGATCTCTTACCATATGATCCAGCAAACCCTCTCTTAGGTGTATGCCCAAGAGAAATGAACACATATGTCTATACAGAAACTTGTAAATGAATGTCCATGATAGTATTATTCATAATAGCCAAAAAGCTGAAAGATTACAAGTGTCCAGCAACTGATGAATGGATAAATAAAATGTGATACATCCATACAATGGAACATTATTCAGCAATAAAAATAAATGAAGTACTGATACATACTACAACATGGATGGACCTTGAAAACATTATACTAAGTGAAAGAAGCCAGTTAGCAAAGATCACATATTATATGATTCTATTTATACAAAATGTCCAGAATAGGCAAACCCATAGGTAGTAGGGGGCAGTCCTTGTGGCCTGCTGCCTTTCCCTGGGACCCACAAATACATCCCGTGCAGGATAAACACAAACCCCTGGAAGATAAGGGGACTGCTGGGACATTCCTTCCCCTACTGTCCCAAGCATGTGTAAATAATCACTGGAGACAGTCTGACTCTGGTGGGCAGGTTTTACGACATCCCGCTCACACCCTAGTGGTATATCTGTCCCTGGCTGGGAGGGAGCGGAGTCCTCTACTGTGACAGGGTGTTCTAGTTTGCTAATGCTGCCGGAATGCGAAACACCAGAAATGGGTTGGCTTTTATAAAGGGGGTTTATTTGGTTACACAGTTACAGTCCTAAGGTTATAAAGTGTCCAGTGTAACACATCAGCATTTGGGTACCTTCACTGGAGGATGGCCAGTGGTATCTGGAAAACCTCTGTTAGCTGGGAAGGCGCATGGCTGGCGTCTGCTCCAAAGTTCTGGTTTCAAAATGGCTTTCTCCCAGGATGTTCCTCTCTAGGCTGCAGTTCCTCAAAAATGTCACTCTTAGTTGCTCTTGGGGTCTTTGTCCTCTCTTAGCTTCTCCAGAGCAAGAGTTTGCTTTCAACAGCCGTCTTCAAACTGTCTCTCATCTGCAGCTCCTGTGCTTTCTTCAAAGTGTCCCTCTTGGTTGTAGCTCCTCTTCAAAATGTCACTCACAGCTGCACTGAGTTCCTTCTGTTTGTCAGCTCATTTATATGGCTCCAGTGATTGAATTTAGACCCACCCTGAATGGGTGGGGTAACAACTCCATGGAAATTACCCAATCAGAGTCATCACCCACAGTTGGGTGGGGTGCATCTCCATGGAAACACTCAAAGAATTCCAATCTAATTAACACTGATAACATCTGCCCACACAAGATTACATCAAAGATAATGGTATTTGGGGGACACAGTATATTCAAACTGGCACACAGGGCATGAACACAAGAGGGGGTGCTGCATGCAGAACATCTCCCTGGGTCAGCCACAGATTAAGACCCACTGACTGTGAGAAACCAGCTCCCACTAGTGAAGCTGACCTTGCTCTGTCTCTTCCCTATGTGAGTAAAACATCTTTCCATAAGAGCCTCTGGGAGTTTTGCTTTGGCTAGAAACGCTAATACCTGTATCAGAGTGGGCTGACAACTCTAGGTGTCTCTCCTTCTGACCAACACCACAGACCCAAAAAGTAGATTGGTGGTTGCCTAGGGTTGGGGTTGCAGGAGAAATGGAGAGTGACAGCTAATGGATATGGAGTTTCTTTTGGAGTGATAAAAATGTTCTAAAATCGATTGTGATGATGGTTGCACAGCTTTGAGTATACTAAATACCATTGAATTGTATACTTTATGTGTGAATTGTATACCACGTGAATTATATCTCAATAAGACTGCCTTAAAATGATTTCTCTATAGAATGCAACAGAGCTCTTTCTTCTCCCTTGCCTTCTCCACTTTATGATACATAACTTGTATGAGGACATGAATGAACTACTAATGCAACCTGCAGATTAAGAAAGACAGTAGAGAAAACTATAAGTTGGCATCACAGAATCAGAATCAGAACTGAATGTAACTATATATCCCTCGATATAAGGGATATAACCCGTATATCCACCTATGTGGCCCAGCCTCACAAAGGCCCATATAAAGAAGCATAATATAGCATCCCATTTTTATTTGTATCTATCGAAGGACTTTAAAGGGGATTTGTTTTATAAACTACTGCAATTTTTCTTAAATCTCCCTTTTCTCTTCAATTCTTTTTTACTCCATGATTGATTTTGAGCCTCTCATTTCCAAAACCCCAAAGCTGTCTTTAAGAATCAAAATACTTTAAAGCTAGAGTATCAGAACACATACCTAGACATGGCTTAAACAGTAAAGAGTTTATTACCCAACATACCAAGCAGTTTACGAAAGGAAGTTCTAGGGGTGGCTAATTCAGGGGCAAATAATGTCAAGGATGCAGGTGCTTTCCATCTTCCTACTCCGCCTTCCTTGGGAAGTTAGCTTCCCTCTTTGGGCTTGACTAGACATGGCTGCAAGATGGCTGCTTCAATTCTAGATGTCACATCCTCAACCAACCTTCCTAGAAGAGTATCTCCTATATATTGTATATTAAATATATGCCAAGTACATACATGTGATAGATATTTAATATTTAAATTTAATATTTAAGCAGGGAAGAAAAATCTTTCCCAGAAGGTGCATCACATACCAGTTCCTGATTACTGGCAGCAATAATGGAAGCACAGTTGGCTTCAACCAATTAACATTCCTCCTCAGGGACTGGGAAGGGATCTCCTCCTCCGTCTTCATGGAGAGGGTGAACAACAAAACAAAATCAGGACACTTCAATAGAAAGAAGGGAGTGGAAATGGCTGCGTGGGCAGTCAGCAGTGTCCACCACAGCCTTCCTCCAGGCTCAGCCTACACGACTTTCCCCCTCTCCCAGTTTATTCTTTGCTAATCAATTTAGCATCTCTGGCAAAGTCCTTCCTCATTTCCTTCCACTGCTCATGTCCTGTCCTTACCTACTCCTTCTCCCTACTCTGCCACCCACATGTCCAGAAAGGGGATTAGCAAAGATAGGGCTCTCCTCAGGAACTAAGAGAGAGGCAAATCTGTGAAATGAAGGGAAAAATCTGTTACTGGATAATGGGACTTGAATGGAAAACTGTGAACACTTATAAAGGGCTAAATTTTGCCCAAGTCACATAAAAATTTCTCCACCAACTGTAACAATGGACTGAGTCTAATCAGCTAAAATGTAATCATAATATCTATGTGGTTCTGCACAGAGGTTGAAACAATCAACTGCATATCTATACAGGTTCCAAAGAGCACTTATGTTCAAAAGACTGAGGAGGTTCAGACAGAAACCAACAAAGGCAGTGAATCAGCACCATGGCAAGGGCTGGGTCAGACGGCCTTCATGGATCTGGTGGGTTTCAGCTCCACTTACCTCCAGCTCTATTTAGACCTCCCATGGAGGCTCATGTTTGTCCTAGGCAGTCCTTGGGGAGAGAGCTGTTGACCAGAACTAGAGTGTTCCAAGAGATGCCAGCCAGGATTAGTGAGCGGAACAAAACCATGCTTCCCTAAGAGTGACTGCAAGAAGAGCGTGGGGTGGGAAAACATGAGCACTGCCTTTGCATAGCTGAAGAGTGGCCACCTACTCTGGAACTCCTCTCCCCACCTCCCCACCTTCAGGTCTAAACAGCAACATCATCTCCTCAGGGAGACTTTCCCTGGACCACCACCCTCCCCCTGGCTAAACCAGTGTCCCCTGTTGAAGAGAGGTGGCAGTGGGGAATAGTGAGGGACTCAGGCAGGCCTGGGCTCAATACCTAGCTCTGCTGCGTATTCATTGTATGAACTTATTTCATGTCTCTGATCTTCAATTACCTCATTGCAAAACTGTGAAAAAAGTTATTTCCCACCCTATGAGGTTATAGTGAGGATTAAATGATATGGTGCTTGTCAAGCACTCAGCACAATGCATGCCACATAGTAACATTAGCTATCCTTATTGATATTACTTAACTCTTTCTTCCCTCTTCAAACCTTGTAATTGTTTGGTTAATAACTATATTCGCCAATATACTGTATGATCCATGAGGGTATGGACCATAAATCCTTCATCAACACAGTCAACAAACATGTATTAAGTCCTATCATGTACTCTGTATCAAGATTTATGTAAACAAACATGAATAAAATTGGCACAATACCTTCTCCCAAGGAACTTACAGTCTGATGAGAAGACAGACAATTAAAAATAAACAAATTTTTAAATGAGTGCAAAGTATTGCCAAGTATTGGCGAGAGAGTTACAACTACTGGACCACCCTCTCATTTACGACCCTGGACAAAATGTGGAAAACCACCATATGAAGGCACTGGCAAGCAACTCAAAACAGGCAGACACTGGAGGAGAGTTAAAACATGAAATAAGCAATCAACACCGGGTGAGTTTTTCATTTTACACGGCTTTTAATCTGATGGAAGGCCCAAGTCTGGGCCAGTCGAGGCAGCTAAAATTTGGATAAAAAACCCACTGCTTCGCTGCTTTAAAGAACCCGAAAACTGAGCTCGTGGCAACTTGCGTGATTAAAAAGTGAGGGGAGAATCTCTGAGAGAGTGGAGCTACAAATTCTGTTATAAACTCTGCCCAAACCTCTGGCTGACACCTGAACTAAGCATGTTCAGTGAAGACTCCAAATAGCCCAATTATGCCTAAAATAACTAACCTGACAGTTCAGCTGCTGCTCAGCACAGAGGAGGCAGAGTTTGCAGTTTGAGCTCAGCGAAGGCAACTAACTGCCTCCTTTAAAAATCAGAGTCCGCTCCCCGCCCAGCCTCTGCCAAGCCGCGCCAGCGCAGTTAAGAAACAGGGCGCAGAGGACGGCGCCTGCGCGGTAGCGGCCGTGGCACCAGGGGAGCGGCGGAACCAGCCGGCGCCAGCGGAGGGCCGGATCCGGAAGGCGGTGCTGTGCCAACGCTGTGGCTCCCGGGTGCTGCAACTAGGGACCGCTCCCTTCCGCCGACAGCTTTTCCTTCCCTCCATGAGAAGGAAACCCGCTCAGGCTGATGGTGATGTCCTCCAGAAACACTGGCTGGTTGATGACATGTTCATCTTTGAGAACTCAGGCTTCACCAAGGACGTGGTCTGCGCAGACTGTGAAATTGGACCAATTGGCTGGCATTGCCTAGATGACAAGAACAGTTTCTGTGTGGCCTTGGAAAGGGTTTTGCATGAGTAACTGAAGGGAGGGGTCCTCAACTCTACCTCCAGCTATTAAAGCTACTACCTGTAAGAACTGACATTTAGACTTCTATGTACTAATATAAAATTATGAGTACCAACATGTCCACTTAAATATGCAAAAGGTTAATCCTTCTTCCTTAAAGCCTCAAGCGGGTGCCTGTTATTTAGTTAGCCTTGCATCACAACATTTTCTCATCTCCATTTCTTCCAGTTTGGGGACACTGGAATACCTCCACAAATCTGTTCTCATCCCTAGTGTTTTGCCTAGGCTCCTTTTACCCAGGGGCTCCCTGGTTTCTTGCTTTAGAAGAGCAGTGTTCAACCTCTTAACCATGATGACATGACAGATAATGCTCATGTGCTCATAGTTGGGAACTTCACCCTTTTCTCTCTCATTCAAGAAAGCATATATGAATACAAGTGTCTGACAGTGACCTTGTTGTATGGCTAACCTTGTATCTACAGTAATTTGTTCTTTTAAAGGATATAATGCTTAGGAACTTTGGTATTTAAACCACTAATCAGAAACACATTATTTTGGACACACCTCTAATGTATCTCTAATGCCATGTTTGAGAGCCTCCGCTCTCGGTTGATTGTGATGTTTTATTGTAATGATGAAGTCAACCCATCTTTCCTTCAAATCCTGAGATGGTTTCTCTTTGTTATTTCAGCTACTCACTGCTACAGGCTTTTCAACCCTACTGACAGCCACCCCAAGGAAAACTCAGCCCTAGCTGTTTTCGCAGGATCTCGTGAAAGATATTGGATATTTGAGGGACAGGCCTTTGCCAAATTATACATGAGTTTGTAGGTCTGTCTCATTTGGACAAGTAACATCCTTGGTTCTTAGGAAAAACTTTCTGAATGGATACCATCCTTGACTGAATTTACTGGGCATAGTCTCCGCAGAGTTTTGGTTCAATCAGAATTTCTATACCAATTCAGCATACAAACTTTCCATTCAGACGCCTCGATTTCTATAGCTATGAGGTTGATCTCACAGATTAATGTTGGCATGATTACTTGTTTAACCCTTCTATTCTGAAATGATTTGCCACCTTATAATCTGTACACCAAGGTTTCAGGTCCTCCCATCATCTTTACCTTTAAGATTCAGGAGGCCTAGAATTGAAATAAGGACTACATAAAGAAAGTCTGGGATTTCCTCTTTTCTCCAGCCCATTTCTTGGGAATCCTGCTGACCAGGTTAATTGTTGTGACCGGCTGAATCAGCAATGGGACTCACCCTGAAAGAAGAAATACAGGAAGACTCAACCGGGACTTCCCCAAACCACCCTACATTGGGTATTGGTTGAATTCTGAAAAAGCAGTACTAAATATCAGGGTGAGCAGTTCAAAAGCATTTATTAGAGGAACTTATGAACAGAGAGCTGCAGCTATCTCACAACAGACTGCAATATGGCAAGTAGTTCACTCGCATATGTACACAACAATGGCAACTGTTCTACGATTATATATAGTTGAGGAACAAAGGCGCTAAATCCATGGGCTTATGAACAGTATTAGGAAAACAGCTTGGTATGTGCTCTTTTCTCAAAACAAGATGTGCTCAGAACAGGCTGTGTTCCAGGTTATAGCAGCAAAGCTTGTCATGCTTCCAGGGTGTGATGGGAAGGGATGTCTGAGGAGGAGGGCTGGGATGAGAGCAATCCTTGATCAGGTAGGAGAGGCTATATCTATTACATAGTCAACCCCCTGACTAGTCCTTACAATCTCACATGCTCCCTGGGCCATGGGCAGGGTGGGGATATGGCTTGTAACACTGTTTTTCCTGCTTTGGAGGAGTATTGGAGACGGAACCTACACCAACAATATATATCAGTGCATAATATGGCCGAGGCCACAGCACCTGAGAAGCCTCATCTAAAGTGTTTTCCTCCAGCTACCCCATCCTGTGAACCAAGCCTTCGTTTGATCTATGAGTTGCATTTGTTTTTGACAGTGTGCTAAGGACTTATTCACTTCAGCTTCTTTATCTTGACTGTAGACACAGCACTCAGTTTTTAATAAAGTTCATGAACCCCCTTGTTCTGCGGTGATAACATCAAGGGCCATACAGTTTTGTAGCATCACCTTGCACATAGGCATAGTTTCTTGATTGAGTGTGAAGAGTCTTGTGTCATTGAGCACCATGGTTACAAACTTTTGGAATGTTCCCATATTGAGCATGATGTCAGTATCACCTCCTTGGGGAACAAAAAGAGAGATCAAATAATCCCATCAAGAGAATACAGACCTGCTTCACTTCTCTCTCCAAACAGGCTCATTTAAAGGCACTAGAGTGCATCCATGAGAAGCTAAGAATACATCACCCATCCACCCAGGTGGTAGCCATGGCCACGTGTTTGTGCCACATAACCACTGTGTACTGTTAGGGGAAATCCAATAGATGCCAGGACGTCAGCTCCAGTCAGCAAGCCAGTCATTGCTAGTTAGGACAATGGAATGGGAGTATGTTTCAGGAGATAGACTGCCCAGATATCTAGTAATAATTGGTTCATGGTCTTTTGTGTGGTTTCTTTGTTGCCAACACAAGCAGTAGGTTGTGATAATATCCCCATGGTAGGAGTTAGCCAAATAAATCCATCCCACAATTGGACATAGGACCTCCACTGGAAGAAGGTGCTGTCCTTTGTGGCATTATGTGCCTTCCTGATGGATTCTCTTTCCAAGCCTTTGCTGGAAAAGGTTAGGTTGTGCCCCAGGGTGTTTAGTTCCATTCCCGCCCCACCCACCCCCTCCACGAGTTGACTATATCACTTATGGTGTTGGTGATGTTCAAGATTGACATTTCCTTCTCTTGCTCTTGAATCCAGCATTGATCTGCCTCCCAGTCATGAACTCAAAGCGGATTGACCCATGATGGAGCGTCTCCATAGTTGCTCAAAGGCACGAGGCTACAAACCCAAAAGTTGGACAGGCTGTGTATGTGTCTGCCATGTAGTCGGCTCAGGCTAAAAACATCTTTTCAATGGTGCCCCAAACATTAGCATAAGCAATTAACCATAAAAGACAGCATAACCTAGCAGCAAAAAGATAACAACTTGTTAGGAACACAGGTTGAGCTATCTCACCCTTCTATTACTATAAGACTAGTGTTGATTCCTCCTTCAGCACAGCTGACGATACCATACCTTTCATCCCACCATGAAAGTGTGAAGGAGGCTGCCACTCTATGTTAATAGTGTTAACCCTAATCCAGTGCACCATTGCCACTGACGTGCCTTTCAGGATTGGATGCTCCTTTGTCTATTGCTACCATGTCTCTATGAGAATCTCTCTTCCAGGAATGTTGGTGCTACCTCTAGGGTGGGGGAGCCTCCTGCCTTACTTGCCTTATTGGCAAGAGAATCCTAATCCATCCTTTGGGTGCTGTCTACCCAGACCACAAGGTATTCCAGTTCCTGGGATGATAGTGATTAGTTTTTAGTGTTTTCCCATATTGGGTGGCATTTAGGTCGTTGCTACATGCCTCCTCCGTCTGTTTCCAGACATGCATGGTTTGTATGAGGGCTTGTGCTGTAAGGATCCTATCAAAGGCTGGTTTACCTCCCTGGTGGGTGCTTCATAAGGTTTCTGAGGGCCTGTGGTAAGACTACTGCCCATCCTTTCAGAGATGTCTGTCCAATGCATAGTTTGACCTTTCTTTAGTAGGCCATTCTTCCTCTGTATTAGGCCATCCCCTTGAGGGCAATAAAACAAATGAAACTCTCATGTTTTCCCCTCCTTTTGTGCCCAATCTTGTATTAAGGTGACTGGGACCCTTGGTCACTAGAAATAACACTTGGCATGAGAGAACTAGCAATACATGTGCCATTTACGCCCCACTCTTCTGGAGTCCTGAAAACACCACTTTCACGGCAGGTATGAGGAATAAATTATTAAAAGTGGCACCTCCTGTTTGGAAGGGGACCCTCCTCCCTGCTCTACGTCCTCTTGTCGGTATCCCTGCACATGATGTATGACAAGCCCTTGATGAGATAGGATAGAAAGAGATGGATGCCAGGACATCCAGGATCTGGAGTGCCAAATTGGAGAGTGAAATACAAGGAAAAGGAAAACTGCCTCCCCCCAAATCCAGTGCAAAAAGGGTTTCCTGTAGCTGAAAACTGGAGTGCTACAGGAGAAAACCGACAACGAACCCAATGCTATCCTACTGAAATACTGCAAGGGGCTAAAGCCAGAATATGATACACTAAAGGGCCCCACAGACAAGGGTTAAAACCAACTGTCTCCACCCCAAGGAGGAGGGCACCTTAGACATCACTATAGGAGAATTTTACCTAAGCTTGAGAGGCTTGAAGGTGGTGCTGCAGGGCATGCCAGGTGGGAACCTGTCCTTCTCCCATGATCAAGGAGAAAGATGGCTATTATACAATATCACCTGCTTGGGGGGCACAGAGAAATACCTGCAACTGTATTGGAATTGAAAAGGTACAAATTATCTGACCATCCCAGATTCCTTTCAATAGCCTGGTTTCGCCTGTGGGAAAGCTAGATGGGATGCTCCCGTACCATTGTCTTAACTAGCAATGACTTGTTTGCTGACTGGAGCTGATGTCCTGGCATCTACAGGATTTCCCCTAACAGTACACAGTGCTCATGTAGCACAAACACATGGTCATGGCTACCACCTGGGTGGATGGGTGATGTACATTTAGCTTCCCCTGGATGTACTCTAGGATATCAGACACAATCCCAGTGCCCTTCAGTGAGCCTGTTTGGAGAGGGAAGTGCACAGTATGTATTCTCTTGGTGGGATTATTTGATGTTTTCCTAATAATTGCTCACAAGCCCCTAGCACTTAGCCACCTTTGTTCTTCAAACATACATAATCTGTAGAGCGATTACCATAGATGCAGACATACTTGAGAGAACTTCTTGCCGTCTTGCTGTCTGTTGCAAGGTAGCTGAAGCTCTGTGTTCCCCTAATAAATGGTTTTGGATTGATCACTCTGGCATGAAGAACTGTGTTAAGACTACTGCCCATCCTATTTCTTCAGAATCTCAACTGGCCCTGATACAGGCCAGTTTGGGGCAGTCCCAGGTGGGTTTTCTCCTATTTTTTCTTTAGGGGCTAGTCCTCTTGTTGGTTCAATGGGACATAAAACTTAACATGAGAAAATAGAAAAATATGACCTTACCCTCAAGAGAAAAGATAATCAAGACACCAACACCCAGAGGATCCAGATGTTGGAATTATCAGGTAAGTGTTTTAAAATATCTATTATAACTATGCTCAAGTATATAAAGGAGAAAATAGTACACCTCAGCAGAAATATAGAAACTAGAAAAAAAGAACCAAATCAAAATTCAAGAACTGAAAACGACAATATCTGAAATTTCTAAATTCACTGGAGCAACAATAGCAGATTGAAGATAGTAGATAAAAAGAGTAAGAAAGCTCAATAGAAAGTATCCATTCTGAAGAACAGAGAGAAAAAGATTGAAAAAGTAATGAACTGAGCCTCAGGTACCTATGGGACTTTACCCAAAGGTCTAACAAATATGTAATTGGAATCTCAGAAGGAGAAAAGAGAGCAAATAAAGCAGAAAAAAAACATATTTAAAGAAATAATAATCAAAATTTTCTCAAATTTAATAAAAGATATAAATGAACAGATTCAGGATGTTAATTTATGTTAAGCAACATAAATACAAAGAAAACCACACCTAGGCACATCATAACACAACTGCTGACAACCAACAATTAAGAGAAAATCTTGATAGCAGCCACAGAGCATATAGAGGAACATTGATTTGAACACTGATTTGAATGATCAATAACTCGTTAGAAACGATGGAGGCCATAAAGCAGTGGATCAACATCTTCAAAGTGTCGGAAGAAAAAACTGGATTCTACATCCAGCAAAAAATATCAAGAATGAAGATGAAACAAAGAAAGGTTTGAAGAAGGTGCTAAGGTAGAGAATAATGGGGATGACATGGAGGTAGTGTCCATTTATGCAGAGTCAGTAGGGACAGCCTCACTGAGAAGGGGACATTTAAGCTGGAACCTGAGGGATGAGTAGGAGCCAGGCTTGGGAGATGTCTCATTCACCACTGTACCTTAGCTTTAGCACAGTAACTGCCAAGGGGTAGGTGCACAGTGCATTTATTTGAATGAACAAGTGAAAGAATGAATGAATGAAAAGTTGCATTTGAAAAGGATCAGACCTTTTCTTGGCAGTTCTAGAGGCCAGAACTGAGGTCAACAGGTGGAAGTTACAGGGAAGCAGGAAAGAGTTATCAATTAGCATTTTGATAATAGAAGAGTGATGATAATAGAAGAGATATAAGACAATTGACTATAGAGTGAAAAAGAACAGTGCAATCTGGGAGAGGGAGGAACTGGCATAAAACCTACCCCACCCAAGATGGGCAAGGAAGAGGTATCCCAACTCAGGTACCGAGTAGGCAGGTTTCACCTGGCAAGTGGTCAAAGATTACAATAATTATCCTTATACTTCAGCATGCATCAGAATTATCCAGTAAGCTGGTTATAGTTGCAGATCCCCAAGCCCCACCACAGTCTTCTTTAGTATGGCAGTGGTGGGACATTAAATCTACATTTTAATATTCTTCAGGTGATTTTTATTCAGGTGACTAGAAGATAACACTTTGAGAAAGAAACATTCATCACAACATCTGGCCACCATCCTTTGGTCTATTAGCAACCAGAGAAGTGGCGGGTGAAGGAACTAGACATTCCTAACAGGAGAACAGAGGACTGTAACAGGAAATCCTACTGAGCATTTCCCAGAAATACATTCAACCACCAAAAATTGTATTTGATGGCAGAGAGAAAAAATATATTTATGCTTGCCAGAAAAGTACTATCTATACAGTAAGTGCACTTCAGGCATGTCAGTTTCATAAAGTATTAAGTAATAGATTTCATTTAGGCTTCTGGCTGCAAATAAGAGAAAATTAGTATTTTACATAACAGCAAGTGCCACAGTTATCAGCTCCAGGTTTGGTTCATTCAGTGGCTCCATGGTTCACCAAAGACAGATTCTTTCTAGCTTTCTGCTCTGCATAGTCAGCTTGTCCTTGGCTGGCTCCCATCATTGTACCAGTATGGCTGCCACAGATCCATGCATCGTGTACTAACATGACAACCTCCAGCAGAAGGGGGGCTATATCTTCCTATGCAGATTTTTAAAAACATCTATCAGGAAGCCTTCCTCAGAGGACTTCTACACCCATCAGTTGTCAGAACTGAATCACATGCCTCTTCTAAGCTAATCACTGGCAAGGGACTTGTATTATCAAGACTGACTTAGACAAATCAAAATCTCTTAAAATCACATTGGGGAGGAGTGGGCACTAGAACAAAATCCAGGCTTTGTTTGCAGGGGAGGGGAAGGGGAAAACTGCTTTGGGTTAGGCAAACAATAGACACTACTACACAATATTTCTTCATATTTCCTACTTGAGTGTAAGAGAAGAAAAATCAAGGTCTTAAATTCATTAGTCTCCCTTCACTCATTCATTTATTCATTCATATTTAAGTTCCTACCATGTGTCAGATAGTGTGTTGGCAGGTAATTATGCAGTTGTAATAAGATAAGGAAGATTATCTCCCATAGGGTAAATGTACTTTGGTATGTGTTTTTAATGGTGTAACAGCAAATACTACCAAAAACAGCTACGAAACTGTTACAAAATAAACAGCTACAAAAAAATGGCCCTTCAAATATTGTATGATTCCACTTCTATAAAATATCTAGAATAAGAAAATTCACTTAGACAAAAAGTTGATTAGAGATTACCAGAGGCCAGGAGTCGGGAAGAATGGGGAGTTACTGCTTAAAGAGTACAGCATGTCTGTTTGGGGTGATGAAAAGATTTTGGTAATGAGCAGTGGTGATGGTAGCACAACACTGTCAATGTAATTAATACTACTAAATTGTACACTTAAAAGTGGTTAAAGTGAAGTGTTCTATGTTATATATACGTGTTACCACAATAAAAATTTAAAAGAAAAAATGGTCCATGTGGGCAGGAAGTGAACATGTGACGGGAAATGAGAAGTGGGCTGCAGTTGCTGGCCCGACTTTCAGAGCGAAGTCCCCAGCCCTTCCCAAAATGAAACAGAGATGTGTGAATGAGTACAACTGGCTTGACAAGAATATAGTAAAATATACAAACTGTGTGAATACAAATGTTCTGGGTGATGGGGTATTTCCCACAGATACATTCAAATACGTACACAAATGCATTTGCACATTGATACTACCAGCTGTATAGTCTGTCATAGCAGGAATGGAGCCAGTACAAATGTCCATCAAGAGGAGACTAGTTAGCTAAGCCCACTCATAATTGTGCCTAAGCGTCTCCCCCAGAAAGCCTCTTTGTTGCTCAGATGTGGCCCCCTCTCTGTCTAAGCCCACTCAGCAGGTGAGTTCACTGCCTTCTTCCCTTTGTGAAACCTGACTCCCAGGGATGTAAATCCCCCTGGCAATGCAGTAAATGACTCCTGGGGATGAGCCTGGACCCAGCACTGTGGGATTAAGAAAATCTTCTTGACCAAAAGGGGGAAGAAAGATGAAACAAAATAAGGTTTCAGTGGCAGAGAGATTTCGAATGGAGTCAAAAGGTCATTCTGGAGGGTATTCTTATGTTCTATATAGATATCACTTTTAGTTTTTAGTGTGTTGGAATGGCTACAGGGAAATAGCTGAAGCTGTCGAATTGCAACCCAGTGACCTTAATTCTTGAAGTTGACTGTATAACTATGTAGCCTGCACAGTGTGACTGTGTGATTGCGAAAACCTTGCGGCTCGCACTCCGTTTATCCAGTGTATAGACAGATGAGGGGAAAAATGGGGACAAAAATTAGATGAAGAATAGAGTAGGATGGAGGGGATGGGAAGTTTTGGGTGTTCTTTTTTGCTTTTATTTTTATTTTAGAGTAAGGAAAAGCTTCAAAAATTGATTCTGGTGATGAACGCACAACTGTATGATGGTGCTATGAATAACTGATTTTACACTGTGGATGATTGTAGGGTGTGTGATATATCTCATTAAAACTGTATTTTTAAAAAAGTAAATGAACAATGTGAGGAGGAGGGGGGATGTTTTGGATGTTCTTTTTTATTTTAATTTTAATTTTATGTTTTGGAGTAATGAAAATGTTCAATGATTGTGGTGATGAATGTACAACTATATGATGATACTGTGAACAACTGATTGTACACTTTGGATGATGTTATGTTCTGTGAATATATCTCAATAAAATTGCATTAAAAAAAAGGAGTCCGGTTAAATAATTGCGAACTTCCATATAACGGAATACTCAAGTCATTAAAATAGATGAGCCAGATTTGTATGTACTGATATGGAACCATGTCCAAACTCTATTGCTAAGCACAAAAAGCAAGGTGTAGAGGGCAATTTATGCTTGTGTAGTCATGAGGTGTTCTGAAAGATGAGAAAGACTGCCACTGTGGGAGAGAGTTATTTTCACCCCTTTATACCATTTGTACCATTTTTATCATGCACAGGTATTACTTATTGAAATATTTTTTAATCTGCTAAAACCGAGCTTCGGTCTAGACTGAAAGAAGCAGATGAATGAAATTGAGCCTGGAGTAAAAGACCAATAGAGGACACAAAGCTCCCACTGCAGGTCAAGATCTTTAAGGCACTGGAGTAGTCACAAGGTAGAGGTCAGGTGGTCCCCTACCTGATCAGAGGAGAAAAATGCAAAGGCTAGGCCGGCCACAGGCATTCACAGGATGGAGTGAGCTCTCTGTCCTTGAGAGAAAAGCGATTTGGATGGAGAAGAGTGGGGAGACCAATCCCAGGATAGGTGGCAAAGGGAACACCAAGTCAGACATGCCCAAGATGCCCTGAGGGGTCCAATGAAGAGAACAGTTTCTTTAAAAATATCTCTAAGAAGGCAGTTTTTTTCAGCCCAGAGCTTCTAAGAGGCTTTAACCCTTGAGCTCTGAAGTATTAGCTTCCAGTTTCCTGGTCCTAGCTTCAAGCTTCAGCCAAAGGAGATGTGAAAGCCATGATTAGGAGTACTTCTTAGCTCTTGGTTCCACATTTCCAGCAATATGTGGTGTCTCAGGAGTCAGCTCAGAGGATGGTCCCCAGTTTAGGTGACCTCATGTCCAGGATAAGTGGCTGCAGGTGCTAAGTCCCTCAAGAAACCTGTGAAGTCAGTACTATTACACCCATTGTGTGTGTGTGTGAGTTGGGGGTGGGGGTGGGGGGTAGTAATAGCCTCAGAGAGTAGCAGTAGTAAAGGAGCTGGACTCAAATTTCAGCATCACCATGACCTTAACTGCCTCCCTCTCTTGCCACCACTGATGGTACTCTGTTCTGTCCCTTAAACAGATCTGGGGTCTATCCCCATGCTACATCCTTAATGCAGGTCTTTTCCATCCTGCAACTACTGCTCAACCTATCTGAGAACCCAAAACCTGACCCTACCACTCTTCTGATTAAACTATTTCCTGGATTTTTTAAAAAAAAAAAAAAAAGGCCTCACTTTTTTTGTGATAGAATCAGGACTGAGATGTCACAAAAGGAGCCGATTTCCCAGGGGAAAAGGAGAGTTAAACAGAGCATGAGGAAATTACTGAAAAATTAAAACTATTCTAAGTTCTAAAATTACCTTATGAGCTAGAAATTCCACTCTTAGGTACATTACTAAGATAAATGAAAACATATGTTCACACACAAACTTGTAGAGAAATGTTTATAGTAGCATTATTCATTAAAGCCAAAAGGTGCAAACAACCCAAATGTTCATCAATGGATGAAGAGAATAATAATTCATAGTATAGCCATACAATGGAATATTACTCAGTCATAAAAAGGAATGAAGTTCTGATATATGCTATAACTTGGATGAACCTTGAAAACATGGTGCTGAGTGAAAGAAGCCAGGCATAGAAGATTACATATTGTATGATCCCATTTATATGAATTATCCAGAGTAGACAAATTCATAGAGAAAAAAAGCAGGTTAGTAGTTGCCAGGGGCTAAGGAAAGAGGGAAATGGGGAGTGATTATTTAAAGAGCTCAGGGTGTTTTCCTGAGATGATGAAAAAGTTTTGAAACTAGTCATTAGATTTCACATTAGCATACTTAATGTGAAAATTTAGTGTGCTTGTTCCCTAAAAGACTGACTCAAGGCATTCATTTGTGTCACGTACCCTAGAATATAGTCAGAATGGAGAAGTGGTGTGGAGAAGAGGTACAAAACCAAGCAAACTGCTGCAACTAGGGGTGAAAGATGGTGGATGAGGCATAAAATACAGTGCTTGGGGCATGGGAAGAATACCTGGGTAGTTTCTTTTCTTGGGCAGTTGGGGGGAATGAGGACTCCCAGGAATATGGTGGGATTATTGAAAGCTACCACACACGCTCAGAAAGTCATGAGAAGGACCTAACTGTTCACCACAGGGTAATCTGTAAGTTCAGGACAAACTGAGTAAGCATTGAAGGAGAAGCTCAACACAGGGCCAATCTAAATACAGCCCTCAACAATTAAAAAAAAAAAAAGCAAACCCTACAGAATGGGAAGAATCTGACTTCCAGAATTAACAGATAAAAATATTCAAATGTGGAGACTTCAACAATAAAATCATGAGGCATACAAAGAAACAGGAAGAAATGGTCCATCCAAAGGACCTAATAAAGTAAAAGAAACTATCTGCTGAGAAAGCCCAGGCATTGAAACTACTAATCAAAGGCATTAAGTCAACTCTCTTAAAAAATTTCAATGAACTAAAGGAAACACAGACAACAACTAAAGGAAATCAGTAAAATTATACATGAACAAAAGGAGAAATTAGAAAAATTTTAAAGGACCCAAGCAAAAATGCTGGAGACAAAAAACAAACAAAAACTGAAATTAAAAATTCACTAGAGGGGATCAACAGCAGATTTGAACAGGCAGAATAAAAAAATCAGTGAAGTTGAAGACAGAATAATTGAAACTATTCAGTGTGAGAGCAGAAAGAAAAAAAATTTTCAAACCCGAGCCTAAGGATCTTGTGAAACACCGTGAAGTATATGAACATACACAGTATGGGAGTCCTAGAAGGAGAATAGAAAGAGGCAGAAAGAATATATGAACAAATAATGGCCAAAAGCTTCCCAAATTTTTGCAAAGGATGTGAATATACACACCTTAGAAGCCCAACAATCTCCAAATAGGATAAATGCAAACAAATCATGAAGACACATTATAGTCAAGCTACCAACAGTCATGGACAAGGAGAGAATGCTAAAACAGCAAGAGGGAAGCAACTTGTCACATACAAGGGATCCTTAATAAGATTAAGTGCCAATTTCTCATCAAAAACCAAGGAGGGCAGAAAAGAGTGGGATGACATATATAAAGTGCTGCAAGAAAAAACTGTCAACCAAGAATTAAATATCATGAAAAATGTCCTTCAAAAATGAGAAAGTAATAAAGAAATTTCCAGATAAACAAAGCTGAGGGAGTTTGTTACCACTAGATTTTCCATAACAGAAATGCTAAAGAGAGTCCTTCAGAATGAAAGGAAAAAATACTAGACAGTAACTTGAAACCATATAAAGAAATAAAGTAACTACATGGGTAAATATAAATGGCAGTGTTATATTCTTGGTTAATAACTCTACTTTTCATTTCTTAGAAGATCTAAAATACAAATATATAAAAATAATTACAATTCTATGTTATTGGGCACAAAAAGTATAAAGATGTAATCCGTGACAAGAACAGCATAAAGAAGAGAAATGGAGGGATATGGAGCAAAGATTGTGTATGCTTTTGAAATAAAGTTGGTATCAATTCAAACTAGATTTTTATAGATTTAGGTTGTTAAATGTAGACCACATTATAACCACAAAGTAAATATCTAAAAATATACAGAAAAGGAAATGAGAAGACAATTAAACTGTTAAACAAAAGATCAACTATGCAAAAAATGTAGAGAAGCAATGGAGGAAATGATGGACAAATAAGTTATAAGACAAACAAAAAAAAAAAACCACAAATGTCAAAATGGCTGAAGTAAGTCTGGCCTTTCAGTAATTACATCAATTGTGACTAGATCAAGCTCTCCAATCAAAAGGCAGAGATTGGCAGAATGGATAAAACAATGTAATTCAGATATACGCTTTTTACAAGGACTTTCCTTAGAGCCAAAGACACAAATAAGTTGAAAGTGAAAGGATAAAAAATTATTACATGTAAATCATGACCAAAATAGAGCTGCGGTGGCTATAATAATATCAGACAAAACAGACTTTAAGTCAAAATTGTTACAAAAGATTGAGAAGGATAATAAATATTAATAAAAGAATAAATTAATCAAGAAAATACAACTATAAACATTTATGCACCTAATAACAAAGCCCCAAAATACATGAAGCAAACACTGACATAACTGAAGGAAGAAAGAAACAGTTCTACAATAATGTTGTAGACTTCAAAACACCATTTTCAATATGGATAGAACATTTAGGGAGAAGATCAATAAGGAAACAAACGATTTCAACAATAATATAAATCCAATAGACCTTGTGCCAGTTTGAATGTATTATGTCCCTCCAAACGCCATTGTCTTTGATGTAATCTTGTGTGGGCAGACATTATCAGTTTTGATTAGATTTCTTTGAGTGTTTCTTTGGAGATGCGCCCCACCCAGCTGTGGGTGATGACTCTGATTGGACATTTCCATGGAGGTGTGGCCCCACCCATTTAGGGTGGGCCTTGATTAGTGGAGCCATATAAATGAGCTGATGGGCAGAGGGAACTCAGTGCAGCTGTGAGTGAAATTTTGAAGAGGAGCTACAGCCAAGAGGGACACTTTGAAGAAAGCACAGGAGCTGCAGATGAGAGACAGTTTGAAGACGGCCATTGAAAGCAGACTCTTGCTCCAGAGAAGCTGAGAGAGGACAGATACCCCAAGTGCAACTAAGAGTGACATTTTTGAGGAACTGCAGCCTAGGGAGGAACATCCTGGGAGAAAGCCATTTTGAAACCAGAACTTTGGAGCAGACACCAGCCACATGCCTTCCCAGCTAACAGAGGTTTTCCGGACGCCATTGGCCATCCTCCAGTGAAGGTACCTTATTGCTGATGTGTTACCTTGGACACTTTATGGCTTTGTAGCTGTAAATGCCTACATTAAAAAAAGAGAAAGATCTCAAGTAAATAATTTAGGCTTACATTTTGAGAAACTAAGAAAAGAGGAGCAAACTAAGCCAAAAAAAAAAAAAAAGTAGTAGAAGGAAGGAAATAATAAAGATTAGAGAGAAATGAAATAGACAACAGAAAAACAATTGAGAGAATCAATAAAACCAAAACTTGGATTTCAGAAAACTTCAATAAAATTGACAAACTTTTAGCAAGACTGAAAAAGAAAAAGAGAAAGAAGATGCAAATAACTAATATCGGAAATGAAAGTGGAAACATTACTATTGATTTTACAGAAATTAAAAGGATTATAAGAGACTACTAGAAGCACTTGTATGCCAACAAATGAGATAATCTAGGTGAAATGGACAAATTCCTAGAAACACACAATTTACCAAAACTGACTCAAGAATAAATAGGTCTCAACAGAACAATAACAAGAGATTGAACCGGTAATCAAAAACCTTGCAAAACAAAAAGTCCAGAGACAGACAGGTTCACTGGTACATTCTACTAAATATTAAAAAGAATTAACACCAATTCTTCTCAAACTCTTTGAAAAAATTTTCAGAGAAGGGAATTCTTCTTAACTCATTATTTGAGGCCAGCATTACCCTGATACCAAAGCCAGGTTAACATATCACAAGAAAAGAAAATTGCACACCAATTTCCCTTATGAATATAGAGGCCAAAATCCTCAACAAAATACTAACAAAGAGAATCCAAAGGCATATTAAAAGGAGTATACACCATGACCAACTGGGATTTATCCCAGGAATGCAAGGGTGGCTCAATATAAGAAAATCAATCAATGCAATACACCATATTAATAGAACAAAGGAAAAAAAATCACATGATCATCTCAATTGGTACAGAAAAAGTTTTTACAAAACCCAATACCCTTTCATGATAAAAATACTCAGAAAAATAGGAATAGAAGGGAACATCCTCAACATAATGAAGGGCATATTAAACAGCTAACATTATAATCAATAGTGAAAACTTTCCCCCTAGGATCAGGAACAAGGCAAGGATGACTGCTTTCACCACTGCTATTCAATACTGTACTGGAAGTTCCAGCCAGAGAAATTAGGCAAGAAAAAGAAATAAAAGGAATCCAAATTGGACAGGAAAAAGTAAAACCATCTCTATTCACAGATGACATAATCCTTTATATAGATTCCCAAAGAATCCACACACACACACACACACACAAAAAAAAAAACAACTAGTAGAGCTAATAACAAATTCAGCAAAGCTGTGGGGTAAAAATCAATACTCAAAAATCAGTAGTGCTAGGTCAAACTTAAATGTTTGGAAATGAACAGAGGTGACTGTAGCACATTATTACGAGTATAATTAACAGTGCTGAATTGTGAGGAATGTGGTGGAAAGGGGAAGTTTAGCATCATGTATTTCACCTGAAGGAAAGCTGGAAGTTAAAACATGGGAGGGTATAATACAGTGAATCTTGTAGTGGACAATGACTGTGATTAATTATACAAAGATAAAAAAGTTCTCTCATGAACTAGAACAATATATGACACTATTACAAGGAGTTAATAATAGAGGGTTATATGGGAGAAAATGTGCCTATTCCAAACTATGGACTATTGTTGACAGAAATATCTTAATATTCTTTCATCAATAGTAACAAATGTACCACAACAATACTAGGTGTCAATAATGGGGGGGGGGAGGAAGAGGTATGGATGTTTTGGGTTTTCCTTTTTCTTTTTTATTTCTTTTTCTCGGGTAATGAATATGTTCTAAAATATATCATGGTGATGAATGCACAACTACATGATGATACTGTGAGCCACAGATTGTATACGTTGGATGGATTGTATGGTGTGTGACTATATTTCAATGAAATTGCATTTAAAAAAAATTCAGTTGTGTTTCTCTATACCGGCTATGAACAATTCAAAAAGGAAATCAAGAAAACAATTCCATTTACAATAGCATCTAAAAGAATAAAATATCTAAGACTAAATTTAACCAAGGAGGTAAAAGACTTGTACACTTAAATGAATATTACGGGAGAGGAGGGGTTTGAATGATTTGGGTGTTCTTTTTACTTTTATTTTTATTCTCATTTTTATTTTCTGTAGTAATGAAAATGTTCAAAAAGCGATTGTGGTGATGAATGCACAACTATATGATGATACTGTGAACAACTGTTTTACATTTTGGTTGATTGTATGGTATGTGAATATATTTCACTAAAAAATTAAAAAAAAAAAAAAGGCTTGTACACTGAAAATTACTAAACGCTGCTGAAATGAAAGAAATTAAAGAAGACCTAAATAAATGGCAAGGCACCCCATGTTCATGGATTGAAAGACTTAATTTTGTTATGATGTCAATACTACCAAAAGTGATCTACAGATACAACATAACCCTTACCAAAATTCCAGCAGCCTCTTTTGCAGCAGGTCAATGAAAAATCCAATCTTCAAATTCATATGGAATCAAAAGGGGCCACAAATAGCCAAGTCAGTCTTGAAAAAGAGCAAAGTTAGAGGACTCATACTTTCAATGTCAAAACTTACCACAAATCCACAGTAGTCAAAACAGTGTAATACTGGCACAAAGATACACATACAGACCAATGGAATAGAATTGAGGGACCAAAAATGAAAACGCACATGTATGGGCAACTGATTTTTGACAAGGGTGCCATATACATTAAATGGAGAAAAAATAGTCTCTTCAAGAAATGGTGTGGATGCCACAAGCAAAAGAAAAGAATGAAGTTGGACCACTACCTTGCTTCATGTACAAAAATTAAATCAAAATGGATCAAGAACAAAAACATAAGATCTAAAACCATAAAATTCTTTGAAGAAAACATAAGGAGAAACATTCATGACTTTGGATTTGGCAGTGATTTCTTAGCTATGACACCAAAAAGCATGAGCAACATAAGAAACAAAAGATAAAATGGACTTCATAAAAATTAAAAACTTTTGTATGTCAAAGGACATTATCGAAAGGTGAAAAGACAATCTAAAGGATGGAAGAAAATGATAGCAAATCATGTATCTGATAAGAATTTAATATCCAGGATATATACACAACTTTAACAACTCAAACAAAATAGCAAACAATCCATTTTAAAAGTGGGCAAAGAACTTGAATAGACATTTCTCCAAAGAAGATAAACAGATGGCCAATAAGGCATGAAAAGATGCTCAACATCATTAGTCATCAGGAAAATTCAAATAAAAACCACAATGAGATACCACTTCACACACCCCTAGGATGGTGAAAATTTTTAAAATGGAAAATAGCAAGGTGAGGATGCAGAGAAATAGCACCAATTAACATTGCTGGTGGGAGTGTAAAATGGTGCAGCCACTGTGGAAAACAGTTTGTTGGTTTCCCAGAAAGTCAAACATGGAATTACAATATAACTTGGCAATCAAACTTCTAGGTATATATACCCAAAAGAATTGATAGCAGAGATTTTGAGAGATATTTGTCCATCAGTGGCACAGAAGCATTATTCACAATAGTTAAATGGTGGAAGGAATCTTAAGTGTTCATCAACAGACAAATGGATTAAAAAAATGTGATATATATATCCAAAGAAATATTATTTGATCATAAAAAGGAACGAAGTTCTGATACACATGACAACATGGATGAACCTTGAAGACATCAGGTTGAGTGAAATAAGCCAGAAACAAATACTGTATGGCAAATATTGCATGATTCCACTTACATGATATACCTAGAATATGCAAATTCATAGAGACCGAAAGTAGATTACGGGTCTCTAAGGGCTGAGTGAAGTAGGGGATGAGGAGTTATTGCTTAATGGTTAGAGAGTTTCAGTTCGAGGTGATGAAAAATTTTGGTAGTGGATGGTGGTGATGGTACACAATATTGTGAAAATGATTAACACTCTGAATTATATACTTTTGAAGTGGTAAAATAGGAAAATTTGAACTGTATACGGGTTGCCATGATAAAAATATATATTTTTTAATTATAAGGGATGTGATTTGCACAGACATAATATGTGTGAGTTTGGAACCAGTCCCTCCCCTACCCCTACCATAGTGATATTCAACACACAAAAAAAGAAAGAAAAACAATTCCATGCCCACACTTCAACATAGACTGGTTAATAGGGCCCTTCAAGATGAGTTTCCTGCCAATGTTTGAGGCTCCTCATCCACGACTCTCTCTTCCATCCCCCCCTTCACCCTTTACTCTCCCACAATTCTTTGTTCCTTCCCCAACGGGCAGTGTGTCTCAGGCTTTCACGTCTTAGCTTGCGTTGTTTTCTTTCCGAGGATACCTTTTCTCTCTATGTCTGTTTGTCAAATTCCTACTCATATTTCAAAGCCAAGCTCAAGCACTTCTGCTATCTTGATCGCTCCCTCTCAATGCTCCCATTGCCTCTAGAATGTAAGCTCTCAAAGCACCTTCTATGTCTCCTGGCAAGTATGACAGTAGAAGACTAAGTTGACTTGATGGAGAGGAGATAAGAACTGGGAAGATGCAAAGGAGGGATGAGTGTTAGACTTTTCACAGCATATTTTTGTATATTGGTTGATTTTTTGAACCATGTGAATTATTTCCTAATTGAAGACAATTAAAACATAATAAAACAAAATAAAAGGATTGTTCTATCTACTGTGTAGTCTACTACTCAGCAATAAAAAGAAATGAAGAACTGATACAAGCAATAGCAAGGATGAATCTCAAAAACAGAATGTTACATGAAAGAAGCCAGTCACAAAAGAATACTTACTGTATGATTCCATTTATATGAAGTTCTAGAACAGACTAAAAGAATCTATGGTAACAAAAAACAGATCAGTGGTAGTCTGGAGCAAGAGATGTCTAGGGAGATTGGCTGGGAAGAGGCACGAGAGTACTTTTTTGGGGTGACAGAAATGTTCTTTATCTTGATTACAGAGTAGTTACACAGGTGTATACATGTGCCAAGATTCACTGAACTGTACACTTGTAATGTGTACATTTCACTGCACATAATTTATACCTGAATAAAGTTGAGTAAAAACAGATGTAGGCAAGAGAAAATGTGAAAGTGTCTGGAGCCTAAGTTGTGGAATCCATCCACTGTATTTGTGACCAGACTAGACGGCCTTGCAAGGCGACCAAAGAAGGGGGAAACATTCTGGGCAGGGGAAGAGGGGCAGACAAATATGGGAATGTGTGTGACATAAGAGGAGGACAGCAGATTCCTGCAGAGCTAGAGTGCAGGGCTCAGGCAAGCTGGGGTAGTGGCAGATCTGGCTGGAGGGGTCCACTGTAGGCAAGGCGGGCGGCCTGTGCTGCCAGGCTGAGTGACTGGATTTCAGAGTCAGATAAGGGGGGACGAATGGAGGGTGTTCAGGTAGACAGAGGTTTGGGGGGTGGGGGGAGCTCCTCTGTCAGCCCTGGACAGGAAAGATTAGAGAAGGAAGAGGTTGGAGGCCTTGGTACCACTTCCGCTACTCTCAGGCCAGAAATAAACCTCAAATGGTTTCACAGGCAACCTTCTCCCCATCTCAAGTTGCTGGAAACTGGGCTACCCCGAAGCCTTGAACCTTTTCCCTCCTTGTCTGTTCACCTCCTAATGTGGTCCCTGGTTTTATAAGCACCCCAGCCTCTGCTGTCACCTACAAAGAGATTCTAACCAACCTCTTCCCAGGAAAGAGCTGAGGACAAGGATGATAGCCAGACTATATTGTGTGGTGGTGGCCCTACTGCTGCTAGCAGAGGTCTCCAGCTTTGGAGAAGAGAACTCTGATCCTGGGATTGTGGTCAGGATCACCAGAAAAGGCCTGAAATATGGTAAGGGGGCTTGGTTGTTCCCTCTGGTGCCCTTTGTTGCCCACCAGACTGGAGTGGTAACAAGGACAAGGGCTCCATGATTGGAGTTCTGCCACTGCCTGGCTTAGAAACTTTGGGTGTGTCACTCTCTGGGCTTCAATTTCCTCCATTGAAAACAGGAGGGTAAAGATAGGACTTTATCAGCATTTTTCCCAACATTTTTCTGACATTAGGTTTGCTGAGATACATGTTAAAATATAGATTCCTGGAATCCATTTAAAAATATCTGGAGTTTGGCCTGGGTATCTATATTGTTCATATATGGCCCAGGTAATACTGAAAAACCAGAAGGCTTACTCACAACCACAGTAAGTGATTCCTTAAAAACCCCAAAATATTCTATCATTGCTTCCAAAATCTTGTTGAATGAATTAATAACGATTGCCATTTATCTAGTACTTTGAGTTCATGAACTAATTTAATTCTCAGGTTCAGGTTGGTAACATTATCCCCCATTTTATACATGGGGAAACTGAGGCCCTGAGATGTTAGGGAACTTGCTTAGGATTATACCAAGAATAAGTGGTAAATCCTTGATTCAATCCCAGTCCATGTGTTTCCAAAGCCTGGCTACCCAACTCATACTAAGCTGCATCCCACCAAATGCGCTAACTCGAAGCCCCTTCTCTTTCTTGCCAGCCCGCCATCATGGAATTGCTAACCTGAAGAAGGAGCTTTCCAAAATCAAGTTTCAAGATTTCTCAGGGAAATTCAAAATCAATTGGATTGGACACGTGCGCTATTGGTTCCATGGGTGAGGTCTCCATTTTCCACCACAGATGCTGCCGAGAAGAAAGGGTGGGACTCTAGGGTCATGGGGGAGAGTGGTGAGAAGCTGGGATGGGGTCACATCCTAGACTAAAAAGAGAAGCATCATGGCCAATTCTTGGAGGGCTTCTGGAAAGCGCTATATGTTTCTTGAGTTGTCAGTTCAGAAGGGAAACTATTAGTTGCCCAGCTGCTAAAACAAAAACCATAGAATGGTTTGACTTAAACAATGGGAATTTATTGGCTGACAGTTTTGAGGCTAAGAGAAGTCCAAAATCAAGATGTCAGCAAGGCGATGATGGCACTCTAGGGCTGGCTGCAGGTGATCCTTGGTCCTTGGCTTTTCCATCACATGGCAATGCACATAGCAGCATCTTCCCCTTTCTCTTACAGGTTCCATTAACTTCCAGCTTCTGGCTGTTCCCCACATTTTCTGTCTCTATGACCTTCCTTATAAGGCTCCAGTAACAGGATTAAGACCCATCCTGATTCAGTTGGGCCATACCTTAACTGACGTAACCTCATCGACAGGTCCTATTTATAGGAATGGATTAAGACTAAAAACATGTTTTGGGGGGTACATCTCTCCAAGCCACCACAGAGACCCTTAGAACCATTCACCAGTAGGTTGGCCTGCAGAGATCTAGTCCTGGATTTTTCCTCATCCAGGGTCACTGGATACTCTCCTGGTTGCTCAGATAAGCTATCTGCATAGACATACCATCTATCCATGCAGAGCCTCTTAGGCATCTGTATCAAGGGTTTTAAGTTTTTCTGAACACATTTACATTTTATTTGTATATTCTCTCCTAGGAGTTGAATCCATATATATATTTCCCCAGTAAAGAATAAAGTCAGGGTCTTTCTGGTCCTGGGGAACAAGCACTGGGTCCTCAGATCCATTCCCTGAAGGGTTAACTGACCTTACTGTCTCCTCCCAGCTTTCATGAATGCAGTCAGAGGTCTCGCCCTCTACTCTTTACTTCATTCCTTAGTTACATAGATTTTTCTTCTCCTGACCTATCAAAGTCCAGATTAAGCCCTGGAAGATCATTAATGATCATTGACAGAAAAGGTTGACTCGGAATCCTCCCCAGGTCCCTTGAGACAAATCCTGAAAGCTGTAGGAAAATAGGAACTATTCCAAAATATCACACACACACACACACACACACACACACACACACACACACACACACACACACACAATATCCAGACCATGGCACTTAGAGGGAGTTGCCCCTTCCCACAGCCCTAGAGCACCCCTTGTACATGGTTATCATGGTAGGTTACTATTGTCTGTTCACATATTCATCAGATCTGCCACATGCTGTAAGCTTCTCAAGGCCAGGGACTGAACTTTGAATCTTTGAGGCCTCCATGCCTGGATCAGGGTTTGACAGAACAGAATCACTATGAATCTTTGCTGAGTGAATGAATGAGTGTTGATCAGACACATCACTGACTTAAATGGTCACATGGGCCTCAGGGAATGTAGATGAGTATATCAGGCAGAGTAACCATTTCCAAGACCAGCCAGGAAAACAGAGCCTACACCAGGTACTTCAAAGAAGGGAATTTAATAGAGGGAATTTGCTTTAATGTGTCAGATGAGATGATGAGCCAAATAGGAACTGATGAGGCCATCCAGATGTTAGTAAAACCAGGGTCACTAGCACCCCTGCCACTGGAAATACAAAGACAGGTGGTGGTATTAACAGAGCAGCGGGGCCAGGGCCTCTAGTTAGGAGCTGGGATCATTAAGGAAGGCGGTGTCCGACAGCCTCTGGCACCACCGCGGAAATGGAGACTGCCAGAGGCACAATTCTGGGCAGAGACAGAGGAGAAGAAACACCCCAGCTTTTCCCCTCTTCCCACCCACTAATCTCCCCCCATGCTTCCCATTGAACAACCCTAACTAAGGCCAATTTCAGGGGAGCCTTGGAAATGTCCTTTGTACAGGTCAGTCCCATTTAATATAGGTCAAGGGATGGTCAGGGAGTGGATTTGAGAGCAAATGGGCAAATGGCCAGCGTGGCGTTTACTTGGAGGGCACCTGCTCCATTTAAAGGGGGGCTCCTGCAGTTGTTCACATTCCTTTTTGATCCTTTCAAAAGAATTCAGATATCCAGATATTTTTAGTGTGAATATCCCAATTTTAAAATGCTGGCAAGTCAATCAAATTTTTAAAAAAACAGAAGCATGTCTACAGGCCACATGCGGCACAGAAGTTACTAGCAGGTGATCTCTGATGTAAACGCTGAGCTGAATTTACAAACTGAAGTGTGGGAGGGTGGAGAGAGGGTAGGCTCCTCCCCTGGAATATAACCTCAGCCACAGCACCCTCGCGGATGTGAGGGTCGAGTGAGCGGGGTGGACAGGAGGAGCTACGGGGGCAGAGGTAACAAAGGAGAGAGGAAAGTCCTTGGTCTTGGAAGGTTGGGGTAGACCTGAAGGAGGTAGAGCCTGAGCAGACCTTGAAGGAAGTGGATGAGATGATCTGATTGTCCTTTGTGGTTTAGATCAATAAATTTGAAAGCAGAGTGAGAAATTGGAGGGAACTCCATGGACTCATTCAGGGGACTGATATACCCCTGGTTTGCCTGGAGTTGACTGTCAGCCTTCCTTCCCCAGCCTGAAGATCCATCGCTTCACTCTCGGAAACTCGAATATGAGTTTACACCCGCAGCAGGGTGTGGGAATTTCCCTGTCCAATAACTATCTGTCTATCCACGGGATGTGGAAGGTGAAAAAGGCTTTCATGTGAGTAGTACTTGTGTTAGAAATCTGTCAGCTTTGGGCAAGGGCGTGTCCTCCCACCCTCCACTTCCATTTCCAGGTTCTCAAAGTCCAGTGTATTGTGGGATGTGGGTCTGAGTATCAGTTTCATCACCTGTAAAATGGAGTTAAAATAACTCGCTTTACGAGCTGCATTGTGGATTAAATAAAATAACCAAAGTCATACATTTAGTAGTGTGCCTGGTACATAGAAAATACTCAGTAAACATTGGCTGCTTCTACTGTAATAAACCGAGGCTCAGGGAGGATACACAGATAGCTAGTGGGGACTTGGTCCAACTGGGTCAGGGTGTTCTTTTGAATCCTCTTCCTGGAACTGCCCCTGATAACACAATTATTTGCTTCTCATTTCTCCCAACCAGCCCAGTGGAGGGCAACTTTAATTTGAGTTTGGATGGTATTTCCATATCATTTTCTCTGAACTTCAGCAAGGACCACACTGGACGACCCACTGTCTCCATGGCCCACTGCAACAACTCCATTGGCAATGTCAACATTGATCTTTCCAAGAACGTACGGTAAGTGAACCCACATGCCCACCGGCCATCAGAGCTGCTTCTGCATTCAGCTCACGTAAGTTGCCCCTGATGGGGCACAAGAGCAAGATTTTAAGACTAATCAAGATCAGGGGCCAGCAAACCACAGTCTGCTGGCAAATCTGCCTGCCACCCATGGTTGAAAATAGTCTTATTAGAACACAGCCATGCTCACTTGTTTCTGTATTGTCTGTGGCTGCTTTAGCAGTACAACAGCAGAGGTTAGTATTTGCAACACTGTATGGTCCTATCTGGCCCTTACTGAAAAGTCTGCAGACTCCTAGTCAAGGTTGTCTTTAATGGAAACCCAGCAGATCAGCATGTCTTGCCCATGGAGTACGCTCAGTGAATATGGACTGAATGGTGGCAGTCTGCAGGCTGACTGCTATAGCACTCGGTTTTGTGGGCATCGCATCACTCAGGTCCTGACAGGAAGCAGAGCACATACTCCAAAGGTTTATTTGACAATAACATAATGAAGAGAATATTAACCAAGGTGTGGGCAAGGTTAAGGAAACAACAGATGTCAAGGCACCCAGATAGTAGTGATGGCAGGGTGCCATTAGCACCCCTAGAGTTGGAGGGAAGAGGGGAGAGGATGTTAGCAGAGCCTGGAAAAAACTGGAACCCTGAAGAGGGGGCTACTGGACAAGAGGGGAACCTGTGGAGAATTGCAGCCACTGCCAGAACAATAGTGGGCAGGGAGAGAATGGGGTGCAATTACCCCAACTTCTCTTTCCTTCTCACTTGTGCCTATCATTAGCCAAAATGACCAGAAGCCGGAGAGCAAGAGTGCTGAATCTGTAGGTGCCAGCCAACAGGACACAGAGAATGGCAGAGAACGGAACTGGCAGGGGTGAAAAGTGACAAATAGCCGACCAAGTACCTCTTTGCTTGAAGTTAATTTGCTCAGTGAACAAGTTGAGGGGAACAAAATAACACCAGAAACCTGGAGCCCTTTAATCTTCTCAATTTCAGGAGAATTTATACTTTGGGGGAACCCAGAGACTGTTGTTTGTTTATTCAATTGACAAATGTTTTCTGCATGAATACTAGGAGCCTTGACCTGGAGGCTGCCATTTGGGAAAGAAAACTTTTAGTTGAACCTGTATAGCTCCAAAGCACTGAGTCATTTTAATTGGATGTGTGTGATTCCCCACTTCTCAGCAGCAAATCCATCAAATTCTATGTGGATTCCAAAAAAAAGGTGAAAATAGACACAGTGGGACCAGCAAAATGGGTTAGTTATTTTGTTGTGGTGGTGATTGTTGCATGGTTGGGGTAATATGGATATGAACACCAGAAAACATGGTCTTGACCAAAAAGGGGTAGCTCATAGCTTTATTCATTAATTTAGCAAATATTCATTGAACCCTTACTATTTGCCAGATCCTGAGCTAAATGCTAGGAAAACAAGAGGATACAAAATAGACAGGGTCCCCACCCTAGTGGGGGAGAGAGACAATGAATATTTTAATATGTAATGAATTACCTTCAATATAGTTGTGATAACCTGCTCAGGAGAGTACTGAAGGCTCCGAACGTAGTCAGAGTTAACAAGCCTTTGGAGCAGAAGTGATATATTCAAGGAAAGGAAATCTAAGTTGAGCGTTGAATGTGAGCTGATGAAGGGAAAGCTTCTCTAACAAGGGAGAAACAAGTGAAAAGATCCTGAGGCCTGAAAAAGCTTGTGTTTTCCAAGAGGTGAAAGTAGGTCAGTGGAGAGCATGGAGACTGGGTGGGGGAGCGCGGTCAAATTAAAGGTTAAGGAGGTAGGCAGAACCAAGACTCTAAAGGGCAATGGGAGCCATCGGATAGTTCTAAGAAGGAGGAGGGGTGATATAATCAGATCTGATTTTTGAAAAGATCACATCCTTTAGAAGAGAGTAGAGTGGGGCAGAGTGTATGCAGGGAGACCAAGGCGGAGGCAGATGCAGTTGCCCAGACAAAAGGAGATGATGCCCGGGGCAGGTGATGGCAGTGGAGGTGGAGAGAAGGCATGTGTCCAGACATATTTAGGAGGTTGGATTGAATTGGAGCAACAAGAGGGGGAAGGAATCCAGAGGACTTCAGGCAGTTTGTGATTCACTGAAAATCCCTGACTGCTTCAATCTCTTTAACTTTGATCCACGGATGGAGAAGTATCCAGGAGTGTGGGAGGGTACAAGTCTGGAAGCAGCACTCCAGCCATGCCTGTCAGGGACACCAGCCATCATCTGTATGGCAATAGCCAGGGAGCTACCATCTGCTTGAGAATGGGAGCTGGGTACCAGAGCGCAAGGATCAGCCAGGCTCTGGGTCCCAGGCTTGCTCAGGGGACAGAGTTTTGATGCTTTCTGCAAAATTCCAGGAAACACCTGCATCTGATTTATCTCATGATTTATTCAGCACAAAATTAGGGAAGGAATCATAAGGACAGAAAAATCCTATTAACTTATGAGCTGCAAATAAACAAATCACAACCATAAGCACATATTGTTAGATCCCAGAAGAAGGAACTAACATGTAGAAGGAGTTTCTAACCCAGGGGCCCCACAGCTTACCTCACAGAAAACAGGTGCCCCATAAACTAAAGAATGAAAGAAAGTTTGATAGAAAGTTTTTTAACTAGGTAGAAGAGAGAAAGCTGTTTGGTCAGCATTTTCCTGTTATTTTTAGTTTTTTTCTTATTTAGGCTTGCTTTTTAAGGTTTTGATTATGAGACTACATGGTTATATTCCTCATATTTTACCACTGGCAATGCTGGGAAAGTTTTTGGGAGTAGAGAATAAGTTTTCATTGTTGAGATTAGAGCAACAGCAAGTTATGTTAACAAGGGCCTTTTATGGTTAGAATAACTGGTTAGAAAAATAAAGCTGCTTGAGTGAAGTAATTTTAATAAACAGTTTTTTCTTTTTCTCTATTGGCTATTGAGCACTATATTAACCATTTTTTAGCTAAAGAATTACACTGAATATTTTGTATTTATTTAGCTTTTAAATTTTCCTTTTTTATGAGACATTTTCTTTATTTTTAAGAAACGGTATCTTGTGAGCATCTCTTATAAAAGGGAAAGTGGGTGGAGGTTTTCTTCTTGTAACTGCTTTTTTGCTGAGCAAGGGTAAAGAGGTTTTTAAATTAATTTGGAAGATGTTTTGGACATAAACTCACAGATACAATATAGGCAATAATAAGATAAGCAAATGACAAGCAGAATAAAAAGTATGGTAATAAGGGCTATTTTTTATTTTATAGTAAATTTTTTAACCACTTAGAAAATGCATTTAGTTTACTATAATTTTAATATGATTATTATTCTTTTGCATATGATTTAATATTGAAGAGATATTGTTATATTTATTTGGTATATATGTATAGCACTTAATGCTAATGAATGCTTAAGATTTTTCCTGAGCTGCATTGGGTGTTAAGTTTACAATACCATATATGCTGTCCCTTCATAGGAGCAGGCTTTAGTGTTAATTATGTTTTTAGGTTTTAACCACATCACACCGGCAATTACAGCTCCGGGAGGTATCTTCTTTGTACAGTTGTTGTAGTGCAGCATTGTTGGTCTTCTGGGAAACAGGACGGTGGGCTTCAGGGTTCCATTGGGCTGTTTCATAGCACCCTCTGGCACTATGCAGCAGAGCCAGTTTGGAGGCGGTGTCCACTAAAAAGCTAAAGTGATTGAGTCTTTTCTGGTAGGCAGAGGCAAAGGTGTTTGTAGTAAAAGGTGTTTGTTTGCAGTAACAGCATGTTTCTATCTACTTCTGGAGCACGTCCACGTGATGTGGTTGACACCCTTATAGCTTTAGGGACCACAGAAATGGATCTTACCAATAACTCTGATGGAGAGAGAGCATGCAGGCACAGTACTAGGAGCTTGGTTTAAACACGCAAGCACTTTGATTAAAATAGAGGTCTAGTTTTTCTTCACGTTTTTACTAGGGTTATGTTAGATAATGGGTAGAACGTAATTTATATACTTGCCTTGCTTCTTTTTAAAAGTGTTTCTTTGCTGTTGCAGATGAAGCTTTGATTTGTAGCTAACTGCAAGCACTTTTAGAAAAGTATTAGAGTAAAACAATGTAACCTACAAGGACATTTTTTTTCCTTGTAAAAATCTGTTTTTGTAACAGATAACACTTTAAAAATAACTGAAATTATAATTAGTACTATATTGTTGTTTGATGTTAAGCACATCAGTAACCAAAAGGTTAGAAGTTTTTAATTTTTATAACATTGTTTAAATATTCCTTTTGCAACTTATAACATATGACATGAATTTAATTATTTTTAGCACTTTATTATTATTATTATTATTTCTAAGGTGAAAGAACAAATTCTTTGTAACTGTTGGGAATAAGGAGATATTCTTTAGGGCTTGACCTTGAGAAATCAAATTGTTAAAAGTTATTAGCTTTGAAAAAAAGACTTAGTGCTTTTAAAAATGAGAAAATATTTTTAAACAATTAAGGACAAAATAAGGCTAACATGAAGTGCAAGAAGTTATTTTGATAAAACAGACTTTTTGCTTTCTACACTGATTACATAGAAAAACACTTTGACAATCTTTTACTGAGAAATGACACCTTAATAATTTAAGGAAACTTTTTTAAATAAAAGCACACATTTTTATATATATTTCATTTTAAAAGTTATTAAAATGATTTTTGAAATTGTTTTCACAAACTTTTTACAGCCTTCTGTATCTATCTTTTAACCTTGACTACAGAAATAAATTTTCTACTCTACAAACTTTTTGCAACTTTTTTATCTATCCAGGCTTCATCCCACATTCCTAAACAATGAGTCATTTAGGACAAAGCCACTTTTCTTTTCCTCTTAATTAGAAAAACATTCTTTATACCTTTTATACAATGTTATTACCACCAAAATCAAACTTGTTAGAATGATGCTAAATATTTTTTTTAGTCATTGTCAGATGTTTGGTTTTTTTTTGTTACTTTTTTTTATTAAATTCAGTTTTATTGAAATACATTCACACACCATACAATCATCCATGATATACAATCCACTGTCCACAGTACGATAACATAGTTATGCATTCATCACCACAATCTATCTCTGAACATTCTCCTTACATCAGAAAGAAGCAGGACAAGAATAAAAAATAAAAGTGAAAAAAGAACACCCAAATCATCCCCCCATCCCACCCCATTTGTACTTTAGTTTTTATCCCCATTTTTCTACTCATCCATACACTAGATAAAGCGGGTGTGATCCACAAGGTCTTCACAATCACACTGTCACCCCTTGTAATCTACATTATTATATAATTGTCTTCAGGAGTCCAGACTGCTGGGTTGGAGTTTGGTAGTTTCAGGTATTTACTTCTAGCTATTCCAATACATTAAAGCCTAAGAGGTGTTATCTATATATGCATAAGAATGTCCACCAGAGTGACCTCTCGACTCCATTTGGAATCTCTCAGCCACTGAAACTATTTCGTCTCATTTTGCATCCCCCTTTTGGTCAAGAAGATACTCTCAGTCCCATGATGCCGGGTCCACATTCATCCCCGGGAGTCATCCTTTGCGTTGCCAGGGAGATTTACACCCCTGGGAGTTGGGTCCCACGTAGGGGGGAGGGCAGCGAGTTCACCTGTCGAGATGGCTCAGTTAGAGAGAGAGAGGGCCACATCTGAGCAACAAAGAGGTACTCAGGGGGAGACTCTTAGGCACCATTACATACAACTTTAGACTCTCCTTTGTGGTAATGAGCTTCATAAGGGCAAGTCCCATGCTCGAGGGCTCAGCACATCAAACCGCCAGTCCCAATGTTTGTGACAACATCAACACCAGTCCAGGTGAGGATGTCAACACATCCGCACCTTCCCCCAGATCCTCGGGGCTGGGGAGGGGGAGGCTGTAAATATATATTTTTTTATCTGCCCAAATTACTCTAGGATGTGTCACTATTTCACTCCAGCCTATACTAACCTACCGTATCTCACTTCCTATTCAAAGTTCCATGCAATTGTGGTGTTTGAACAAATCGACTGTAGAGTTGTACCGTTTAGAAAATTTAGATCCTGTACCAAATAGATATCTATTCACTTGGTCTCATACGAAAGTTGAAGTTTTAAAACACAATCAGTTTCAACCTTTATCCTTTGGCCTGGCTTGCCCTGGTCTTAACCAGACCTGCTTCATTCATATCACTAATTGAAGTCTGGGCTCTTTTTCAGCCTTTTTTTTTTTTTTTTTTTTTTTTGACAGTGGCTGTATGCACTAATACTGACATTCATATCTGCTGAGCTCTAGCTCTGAGTTTCAGGTGTCTCAGAGATATGCATTGTTCCAGAGACCAATCAGGTTATACGCTAGGGGATCAGCATCTCAAAGTTTAGAGATAGGCCTTACAATTCAGCGATAGAGTTAACTGCTGTAAGAGCTTACAATCTAGGGACTATTACAATTATTGTGTCCACGTTAGGCTATGTTCTAAGATTCAATTCTGAGTTTACACATTGTAGTTAGTCCATATTGGTGAGGCATCATCCCTCTCACCATGTTTTCTCCAACACTTTTACTCCTATATATATATTTTCCTACAATTTTATAGAGTTATATTCACATACCATACATTTATCCACAGTGTACAATCAGTTGTTCATGGTATCATCATAAAGTTGTACATTTATCACCACAATCAGCACTTGAACATACTGATTACTACAAGAAAAGTTTTTTTTTTTTTTGATGCTAAATATTTTTAAACATTTTAGTTGATACATTTTGAAACAGTAATAAACAATCTTTTGGTTTTTTTTTTTAATATTTATGGCTTTTAACTGCTTAGCTTGTCTTGAAGTATAAACTTTTAATATAGGACTTGGAGGATATGAATCATTTGTTTTAGTTATTATATTAAGACTTTTTACTTTTTATTATTTAGAAATTGTATTTTAGTGTTTTAGGGTGAAATTTTGTTAAATATGCTTTTATGTTAGAAGGAATAACTGGTTTTTTACCATCAGAACACAAATCATTAGTTGACATATGAGAATAACAAGGCTTTTTAGCTGTTTGAGTTTTATAGAGAGAGGGAGTTAAAGTTTTTATTATTAGATTTCTCAGTAGAGATATTATTTTATGACACTGGTTTGACTATTTGCACTTTTGCTGATTTTTAAATTGTATTAGTTACTTTTGATGTCTTTCAAGCAATTTGAGGTTTTTGCAAGGACCCTTTTGACTAGGTCTTTTGACTTCTTAATTTTAAAAACTGATAGGCTCGCACATTTACATTATTATTTCTTTAATTTAACTGCTTTAGAAGGCTTTCTATTAAAGCAGAGGTGGAAGTCCACATATTTTTAAATTGTAACTTTTTTTTTTAACTTACAGATTTCTTTGTCTTTTTTGAGACAGTTTGCTATAGCTAGCCATACCACACATAAAGGCCAGCTGACTACAGCTATAGCTCATTAACAATTTTAATAACACTTTTCAAATTTAGACTATTAAGAATAGTTTTTAAGGGAGACGTAACTGGCGTATTTTGAGAGTTTCCCATGGCTGAGCAATAGCAAAAGAAATTATAAAGACAGAACATTGGAGTAGGAGCTGTTTAAATGTAACTGGTTTTTTACACAAATGCAAACTCTGCAAATTGCACAAAATTTAAAAGGAGAACTACAAATTTGGGGTTACAGTTATGGGGCTTAAACCCACTGGGTTTGCATGCACGACTCTTGGATTAACTTAATTAGCTTTAGTACACAATAGACTAATTGAAAGTAAAGTGAACACAATAAACAAAAAATTACACACTTACCCAGCACAGGGAAAGTTTCAATTGCAACGCTACCTTAACTCAGATGCATTTGGTGTTTGTTTGCGGCAGGCACTTCCACCTGGACTTTCCAGTCCCGGTACTCAAGCAAAAATTTCTGGACAGATGAGGGAAGCTCTACAGCCCACGAGATGTGGATCAGGGCATTTGAAAACATGGTTTTAAATAGTTAGGCTCACCTGATCTTTTATTAAATAGAGAAATAAGTTTTCTTTTTGTTAGGGGCAAGAGAAATTTCTAAGTAAGTGACTTGTGGCTTAGAAAATTGTTTTTTATGTTCGGAAACTTTATATCCTTTTTGTTGGAGGTAGTTAAGGAGAGTGACTGTTTTTGCCATAAGGCTTTGGAGGGACTGCATCGCAGGAATTTATTTATATATTGAAGCAGCTTACTGGGATGTAAATTTAGCGTTTGTAAATTAGAGGCTAAATATTGTTAGGTATGGAAGGGGTTCAGGAAAGGAAGCGGTTGATAGTAAAACAGCAGGAGACAGTAACTTGAGGAGTTTTCGCCTTATTCATTTATCTTTCGGTTGTGCCAGGCACGCGCGCTCCGGGCTTGCGCTGCACCCCCCAGCCCGGGAGAGGAGGGCTGGAGTGGGATGGGAGATGGGGGGAGAGGCGCGCAGACGGCGAGTGGACTGCATGCAGGCAGGGTGAGGTGAGGAGGGGGTGGCGATGGGACGAGAAGGGAGGGGAAGGGGTTAAGGACGAGGAGAGGGGAGCAGAAGGGTTGGAGAGGAATTAAGAGGTGGGTATAGTTATGAGGGGGATGGTTTTCAGGGTTAAAGAAGCAGAAGCTGTTTAAAGGCTTTTCAGGGTTAACTTTTGTAGAAAGGAAAGTGGAAGATTTAGGTTTTTTTTGTGAAGGAGGATTTGGTAGGAGGCAACAGAGTGGCACAAAGATAGTCAAGATCGAAGAGTCAAGAAAGCTTGGAAATAGGGGGCTTCAGACCATTTGCCATTGCGCCAAATAAAATTATTAAGTTCAGTGAGAATTTGCCAATTAAAAGTGCCATTTTCTGGCCAACATTTTTGTTGTTCTAAAGGATACTGCAGCCAAATTGTATTACAAAAGTGGATGAGTTTTTTTGCTTCTATTTCCTCTTTTAATTGAAGTTTACTACAATTGTGGATTAAACATCCAAGGGGAGTAGATTTAGGAGGAAATTCAGTTTTGGAGCTACTGAAAAGTCACTGTATATTACCCATGATTATTTAAGAAATTTGAGAGGGTTGAGGTTTGTTAGGGAACTTTGCTCATCAGAGGCTTACGGAGATAGCCCGTGGGAGACTCACAGCCCCCCTGCTCCTTTAGAGGCTTACGGTTTCCCTGTAGGGAACTTTGCTCATCAGAGGCTTACAGAGATCCCCTGTGAGACCCCCACGGTCCCCCCACTCCTTTAGAGGCTTACAGAGGCCACCCAAAACGTTGCTCAAGTGAGACTAATGGCCCAGATCCACACGACCGCCGCAATAACAAAGCAGGTGTCCCCAGTTTGCCATTGGGGGTCAGAAAATGCATGCAGTCTTTCGCCCAAGGCATCCCCCAGGTTACTTTGACTGCTACAATGGGGAAAGACACGGAGTGTCGGAGAGTTTTGACTGAGCACTCAGGTTTTCCTAGGCTTATGAAGCTGGGTGCCTCATTAAAGCGAGCCGACGTGCCACACAGAGGTGGGCCAGGGTGTCCATGGGACACCGAACAAAACTCTCGAGGGGGGATCTGGGCAGAAAGATGTCACTTACCTACCTAAGGCCGAATTAGTTGTAGATATTTGAGAGCTGTGTGGATGAGCCGGCATCACGTCAAGGTGGTCTGAGTTGATGGACTCAAGCCGCTGAATCCATGGAAACCTGAACAGCTGTAGTTCAGGGAACAGAGTCGACTGGAAGGCTGCCCTGTTGCCCTGAGGGGCCAGGAAATTTAAACCTTAATCAAACCTCCGTCCTGGGTCTTCGGCACCACATGTTAGGTTGGAGTTGTTCAGGAATCCACACAACGCAGCGAGTCAAAGTTTAAGTATAAAGTTTAAGATTTATTAGAGGAAGAAAGCAGGTGGGAGCCAGCAGAAAAGAAGAAAAAAGATAATGGCTCCAGCTCTCTATCTGAGAGCAGCATTTTTTAACAAAAAAAGGAACCCACGTTGGGAAGGGTGTCTGCTGTGGTGTTCTGTGCCTCGATTGGGTAAGTGCCTATCCAGTTTTGGGCTGATTGGCTGCTAGAATTCTAAGACAATATTCTTTTTAGGAAAGCAGCTACATTATCTAACTAGGGAAAGCAGGCCTTTTTGGTTGTTCATCTTATGGACATATTTGACCTTGCCTTACCCGCCTTTGAGGCATCACTGTGGCTGGAACAGCCTTGAACAGCCTTGAACAGACTTCATTCTTTAGTTTATGGGGCACCTGTTTTCTGTGAGATAAACTGCGGGGCCCCTGGGTTACAGACTCCTTCTACATGTTAGTTTCTTCTTCCAGGATCTAACACATATGTCTAATCAAATTTCAAAAGCAAACCCGCACAGCTGAGCATGACTGATAGAATATGCATCAACATTCACTCATTCAGCCAACACCAAATAGTAAAGAAAATTTCATGGGAAAAAAAAATTTTCAACAAAAGTAATTCAACCAAACTTAGTGCCCTATTTCCCCACCACCTCATCCCCCACCCCCCAACACAGGATTCCAAGGAGCACAGTGGGAAGGCCTGTTCTGGGCCATGTTCCCACAGAGTGGTGGATGTGGTTGAGAGGGGCTCTCAGGGGCAACTTTCTCTGAAATGGGTTAGACTCACATCGAAAACTCCATGAGGGTAAAAGAAAATGCTGCCGTGTTCACCGCTGTCCCCTGAGCACGTATCACAGGGCTAAGCATGAAGGAGAAGCTCAGAAAATGTTTGCTGAATGACTGAATGAGTGAGTGAGTGAGTGAGTGAGTGAGTGAACAAATTGCTGGACTGCCAGAGAAGTTGTCAAGGGAATATGAAGGGCGGGGGGGGGGGTATACATGATAGGTCTAACCTATTCCTCATACACTTTCAAGTTTTTAAAAATGTTTTCCATTAGGCAATTCATTCACATAGTTCATAATTCAAAAGCTGCAAAAGGTACAGAGTGAAAAAAAAAACACTCCCCACACTTGTTCCCACCTTGTTCCCCCACTGACCAGCTCCCACATCAGAAGTAACCAGTAGTACCTTGGGGATCATTTCTGAGAGAAACTGGGCCTGCACATCTAGATACTCTATTCTTTTGCTTTTTACACAAACAGCAGCATACTATATATGGTATTAGGTCCCTAGCTTTTTTCACTTAACAGTGTATTTAGAAGTAATTCCACATCAAAACACAGGAGCTTATTTTTCAAAATATATCACTATATGAAGACACTATAATATATATAATTAGCTCTCCATTCATGGACTTTTACTTTGGGAATCTTTTACTCCCCTAGTCTTTTTTGCTCTAGTCTTTTGATCATACAAATAATGCCACAAAGGCTAACCTTGTTTTGCAGTTGGGCAAATATATTGTAGGCTAAATATTTTAAACAGAATTGTTGGGTCAGAGTGTATGTGCATTTTGTAATTTTAATATATACTAACAAATCGCCTCCAAGGAGTTTTGTCACTTTCCACTCCCACTAGCAATAGATGAGTGTCTGTACTCTACACCATTCCCAACACAGCATATACTCAAAGATTCAGCTTTTGCCAAGTGAAAGATGAAGTATCTTAGTTTCAATTAGTGTTTACCTAGCTATGAATGACAGTGAGTAGCTTCTTGTATATTTCAGAGCCACATATATTTCATTTTTTCCAGTCTATTCATGTCCATTCCTGTCTTTTCAACACACCTTTTACCCCTCCCAAATAGTTTTCAAGATTTTTAACATCTAAATTCACCCAACTCCTTTAAGTTGCAAGTCACAAAAATTCAACTCAGATGTTTAAGCACTGAACTACTTAATTGGCTCACATATGACTGAAAAGTCCATAGACGGATACAAAACTATCACTGGATCAAGGTGTTTCACCAAAGTCACTAGGACTCTCTCTCTCTTTTGGTTCTGCCTTTTATCTCTGTCGGTTTCATTCTCCAGCAGAATGCCCTACCTCTAGAGCGCTAGGCTTTCTTGGCCCTTAGTGCTCAATATCTCAACAAAGAAGACTGGTTCCTCCAACAGCTACAGAGAAAGCCCTTAGAAATGCTATGTTTGATCACATGCACATCCCTAGACCTACCATTATGAAGTATGGTCAGCTGAGCCTCGGTCTGGTACCCACCTTTAGACCTAGGGGGAAGGGTGGGGTTGGCCCCACTGAACAACTGAAAATGAGAAAGAAGTGGGTTTCCAAAGAAGGAGGTAAAAGGATACCAGAGAAGTGAAATCCAGATACACATAGATAAGGCCCCATCCTCATCTAGCCTACTCCCACTTACTTTTCTAATTTGGAGAATACCATGGATCACCCTCCACGGATTAAATTCAGCAGGCTGGGTCCCTTTGTGGACAGGACGGGGAAAGGACAGATCCATGGCTGGTCCTCCTCAACTAGTCTCCTCACCTAGGACAGGATGGGGAAATAAGTTAATCATTAAGTGTAACTTGACCCTCTTCGCTTTTTTCTCCAGCCAGATCCAGAGCCACTTCCTTGAAATAGTTGAAAACAATTTCGTAAATATCTTGGACCAAAAGGTAAACAAAGGATAAGCAGATTTGAAGTTAGGACAGCATTGGTATGTACAGTGATCTTCGGAAACAGCCTTTTCTCTTAAGTGCATTGCTATTTCAATGTGCTTAGCAAAACCTTCATTATTTGTGATGCAAAGACAAATTTCAAGTCATTCCCGGGTTCCTATGACTACATGGGCTAAATTAGCATTTGGAACCAATGGAATGCTATTTGATCAGTAGGAGTACATAAAATTGGAGAGACTTGGGGGAGAAATGGTTTTGGATCCCACCCTCACAACGTACACAAAAATAAACACCAGATGTCTAAGGATTTAAATGCCAAAACAAATCTTAAAACCCTTATGGAGAAAATTTAGTATATCTTGCTTACTTGAGCATAGGAAAATATTTCTTGAATAGGACATGCTAAAAAATGCTAACCACACTGCCAACAGCAGTGGGGATGGCCCTAAGCATCACTCATTTCTGGAAAAGCCTTGAGGGTGGAAAAGCCATTTCCCGTGTATCTCTGGGCAAGTTGATGTACCCCTGCAGCCTCTGTATCCTCTTTAGCACAGTGAGACAATGGCCCTGACCTTGAAGCGTTGGTGAGGACCAGTTAGATAACTGCACTGAGTACCTGGTGCACAGGGTCTGCTCAGAGCAGTTACCATTATCGCAGTTTCAGAGCCATTTCTCAGTTGGATTTCGCCCCCCCCTGGAATCTTCCTGCCAGGATCACGAGCCCCACAGTCAGTTTGAAACTCTGTTTCAATCCCAGCTCTGCCACTGTGCTGGCTGTGCAGCTTTAGGTGATTGGCTTACCTCTCTGAGTCGCAGGATTCTCATCTGCAAAATAAGAATAATCATAGCACCCTCCTCGCGGCTGATGTGAGGACTGAATGACATCATATCCATGGACGCTCACTAGTGCTTGGCACAGAGTAGGAGCTGGATGAATGGGGCAAGGTTATTTTAATTACCATCTATGCTCGTCAATACCCCTGTATGGCGGGCTGAGGCCAGAGATGGGTTGTGGTCTCTGTCCAACAAATACAGGAGTGGAGGGTCACAGAAATCTGGATTCCATGGAACTGGGGGTGGGGAAGGCTGACCCTGAAGGGACAGTTCCAGAAGGTGTGGTCATTGGTTTCAGGCTCTATGAGGACGACGGACAAAGCTCTCACTGGCTGTGCAGGAGAGAAGCCCTGGCTGTGGGATTTGGGTGTGGATGGGTGCTGGCCCCAGGGAGGACACACACTCCAAGCCCAGGGGCCCCTGGCTGCCTGGACAGCTCTGGCCTTATGTGGCTCCAGGAGAGTCTGGTCAGTGCCTGTGACAGAGGTGCTCCTGCCTGCTTGGAGTGTGGACTAAGGCAGTGGATCCCAAAGTGGGGAAACTTCCCTCAAAATGAGGGTTGATATTAAGTGATGTGAAACCTTGGTATTAAATTATGCAGAAAACAGAATAAACAAGTGATTCCCTTAGCAGTCCTCTTTCTCCTCCTCCTTATGTCAAGGGAAAGTCTGAGTTTGAGACTAATGTGTCCTGAACACTTCCCTTTGTAACAGAAAGCTGGCGGTAACTATCCAGGCAACAATATCTAGCGACACATCCTCAGCGTTTCCTCAACTCCCGTTATAGCCTGTTCATGTCAAGGGATACCAGTTTCCCATTGACGAGAGCGTATAAAGTTTCCCTGATTTTATTAAACCTATGCAATTTTTAGAGGCTGTTGGTGTAAAGTGAATATGAACTGAATAACTACAGAAGTGAAGTGGAAAAAGCAGAATCCTGAGGGTGGTGTAGGAATAGGTGAAGTTGGGAAACCGCAGGACTAGGAGCTTCTGGGACCTCACCCACCCGGAACCCCAGGCCCCACCCAGGAGGAAGCCGGCGGCAGGGTGAGGAGTGGGCTTCCCGAGCTGACCTCAGGGCTGACCTCCCGCCTGGCTTTGCTTCGGGGCCCTCTGGTGGCCTCAGTCAGAACTGCCCGCAGACCAGGCCATACTCCTTGTCAGGCCCCTCTTCCTCCCCGGTGGCCTTGGCCAGGTAATGGCCGTGATCTCAGCCCTCTCCAAGCAGGAAAAGGAGGCAAAGGGGCTGGAGAATGGGCTGGTGGAGCCTAGAGTCAGGAGCTGCCTCCTGCCCCGGAAGCCCCTCCACGTTCTCCCCTCTGCTCTCTAAGAAACACCTATACGTGCTGTACCATGTGCCACGTTACCTGCTGAGACACAGAACTGAGGACCATGAGAAGAGCAGACACGAGGGCAGTGTCACCTGTACCAGCATCTGCTTTGAATGTGTGTGCCCCAAATTCCTGGGATTTAAGCTAGGCCCACCTGTGTGAGGCCAGCCCTGATGCACCAGTGACCAGGTTCCCTTCCCCCTTCTCTCCACCCCTCCACACAGGCCTACAGGACAGGGCTATGACCCACAGGGTCTGCAGGTGGGAGTGGGGAAAGGGGCACCTTGCCAAGGAAAGAGGAGGAGCTCACCTGGTGTTCTCAACCACTTTCGGCAGGTCTGCAACGTGGTCAGGAAGGCAGTAACCTCACGCCTGCAGCCCTATCTTCAGACTCTGCCAGGTTTGGAGCCCCTCACTTCTCTGGGTGTCATCAAATGCCATGGTGCCCAGTATCCCAGGACCATCTTGCCTCTAGGGTCCTGGGAACATTCCCCGTCAGATATCTCTCCATCCTACAGAGTTGGACATGGGGCAGCCATCTGCCTGGGGTCTGCTGTCGGGGTGGTGGAGGTAGGGTGGTAGATGAGGATATCAGAGGTGGTGACTCCGAAACCTGCCAGGAGAATGAGGAGGTGGAAGGAGGATTACAAATACATGGTGGAATCTCGTGATGGCTATGTCCTGGCTGTTTGATCAAACAGGCATGCTCAGAGCTCCCTGCCCCTTTGGCTTTCACCAAGAATTTCCAATCACACATCAGGTCAGGTCAGTCCCCCTTCTTGAAACTCATGAAAAGCCCCTCTGCTCTTCAGAAAACTCAGCCCAAATGGGAGTGACAAGGCCTTGCATGTTCTGGTCTCGTCCACCACCACTGCATCCAGCTTCACCTCACTCCCCTCCTCCAGTTGTCCTCTGTGCTCCAGCCACACTGGCAGCTAGAAGTTCCTCTAACATGCCGTGTTCCATAGTACCCAGGATCTCATAGAATGCCGTTCTCTCTGCCAGGAATGCCCCTCCCTCACATCCACCCCCTTCATCCAGTTAACATCTATTCCTCCTTCAGTAGTTGGCCCAAACACCACCTCCTCCAAGAAGCCTTCCATGACTCCCTGTCTAGATCAGGTTCCCACTTGCCCATCCACCATTATATGGCTGTAATCATCCTATGGCCCACTCCAGCCAGAGTTGCAATTTTACATTTATTTGCTCAATTATTTGATTATCTCCACCCTGGACTCTCAGTTCCAGGAAGACAGGTACTTGAACTTCTTCAGCCACAGCATAGTGCCTGATACATAAAAGATGCTCAGTAAATATGGATTGATTGAATGAATGAATGAAACAATTGTTCTGCATGGCAGAAGGCACCAGGTTCATTTCCATTCTCCAAAGGCTATAATCCATTAGAACAGAGCACCTGAAATTGTACACTGCACGATGTGTAAAATGTGTTTGGCTACTGTGTTCGGCTACCCTTTCATAATCCTGCGTCTTTCCTGTTCCACAGTCAGCACAATGATTGACTATGTTGCCAGCATTGACTACAGGCTGGTTGGCACCCCCATGGTTTCTCCCCAAGGTCTGGACACACCCCTTAAGGTGAGAGCTGTGGAGAAAGGGCTTTGGCACTGAAGGCTGGCAAGAACTCCCCTCTGGCTCCCAGCGTTAACAACTCTCCTTCCTCTTCAGTCCATCTGTCTGTCAGTCCACATCCCTGACCCATGCCCTCAGTGGGCAGACCTGGTACTAGGCAATGTCAAGCAAAACTTAAGGCTGGGTCTCTCAACCAACAGGGTAAATTTGTCTAGAGACCAGAAAGTCCTGAGTTCAAATCCTGGCACCACCGATTTTGTGCCATGGGAACTTGGGGGAGTTACCTAACTTCTCTGAGCCTCTGTTAAATTGGAATAATAATCAGAAGCTTACCTCATAAGGTTGGGAATGAAGTGAAATGATGTGCATAAAGAGCTCGGCAGGGGCCTGGCATGTGTTAAATGTGGAAGGTGGCACTGTTGGTGCTGTTCCCCTCACCCCTTGTTGTAGGCTAATCCCCAGAACCTGGGACTATGTGACCTTATGTGGCAAAGGGAACTTTGCATGTGAGGGCAACATAAGGATCCTGAGGTGGAGAGATGATCCTGGATTACCTGGAGGGCCCCTGTAATCACAGGGGTCCTTAGAAGAGGGAGGCAGGAGATCAGAGGGACAGAAGACAGTGAGATGACAGAAGCCAGAGCAGGAAGGGAGCAAGTGAGTGGAGTCAGGAAAGGGCCATGAGCCAAGGAGTGCAGGCAACCTCTAGAAGCTGGGAAAGCAAGCTTTCAGAAAGTACACGAGTTATAAATGACAACTACAAGCATATGACCAGTTGCATAAATGAGGACTGTAATTGTTATGAGTGTTTCCTTTGTTAAAAATATGTTGGTTACATATATAATGCAAATATTCTTGTTTTCTTCTCTCTCAACCCTTTATGTCATAACATAAGTTGTATTAACTTTATATGATAGCAATTTACGTTACAAGATATCAAGGGAAGAGTGAATATCATCCAAGGACTTGCGTCCTCTTCTGGGGAAATGGTTAGTACATTTTTGGTTGTATGCAGGATAGCTGTATCACAGGGGGTTGTATTATTTTGCTTTTGTCTTTATTTGGAGAGTAAGTATGATTTAAGGAGGGGTGTACAGGTGCCAGTTGACAAGGAGTAGACTGTGACGGTTAGCTTGATATGTCAATTTGGCTAGATTATGCTGTTGAGTTGTTTGCCTAAACACTGGCCTACTTGTTGCTGTGGAGACATTTCATAGATGATGTGCCAGTTTGGATATATCATGTCCCCCAAAAAGCCATATTCTTTAATGCAATCCTGTGGGGACAGACTGATTGGTCTGTTGATTAGGGCAGTAGAACCTCTGATTGAATTATTTCCATAGAGGTATGGGCCCGGCCCATTCAGGGTGGGTCTTAATTAGATCACTAGAGTCCTTTAAAGAGAGCTCACACAGAGAGCAGCTGAGAGAGACTTTTGGAGAGACGCTTAGAAGCTGACTTGGAGACGCTTGGAGATGTGGACAGAAGGACATTTGGAGATGCTAAGCTAAGAGATGAAGCCCAGAGTTTGCCCCAGATAAGCTAAGATGACCCCCAGACACTTAGAGAGAAATGCCCTAGGAGAAAGAAGAGAAAGCCATTTTGAAACACCGCCTAGGAGCAAAGGATCAGCAAACACTAGCCACATGCCTTCCCATCTGACAGAGGTTTCCGGACACCATCAGCCGTTCTTCACCTGGAAAATGGGGACAATGCTAACAGTTGAGCCTTAGTTTGGACACTTTTATGGCCTTAGGACAGTAAACTTGTAACAACAACAACAAAAACACCCTTTATAAAAGCCAGTCCATTTCTGTTATTTTGCATAATTACATCATTAGCAAAAACAGAACAGATGAGATAAGCATCTATAATCAGTAAAGCAGATTACCCTCTTTAATGTAGATAGGCCTCATCCAACCATTTGGAAATCATAACAGCAAGAACTGAGAGTTCCAGAAATCAGAAGAAATTCTGCCTCAAGACTTAAACATAAACTCTTACCAGAAAGTACAGATTTCCAGCTTGCAACCTGCTCGACAAATTCAGACCTGCCAGGCCCCACAATCACATGAGCCAATTCCTTAAAATAAATTTGCTTATGTGGCTTATATAAACATCTGTATATATACACACACACACACACACACACACACACACACACACACACATATCCTGTTGGTTCTTTTTCTCAGGAGAACCCTGAGAGAAACACCATTCTAATACCTTGAGTTTAGACTTCTGACCTCCAGAACTGTAAGAGAATAAACGTGTTGTTTTAAGCCACTAAGTTTGCGGTAATTTATTACAGCAGCAGAAGGAAACTAATACACCCCTCTTCTTTTCTGTAGCCTCCACAGCTCCCTTGTGGCTGAGCCAGGCCCCGGAGTCATCCTCACATGCTCCACAATTTTATTTATTTCACCTTCACTTATGTGCTTCTTATTATGTGCCAGATGCCATTCTCAGTGTGTGTACAAATATTGATGCATTTAAATTGCATGCTACCCCTGTGAAGTAGGAACTATTAGCATCGTCCCCATTTTGACGGTAAGGAAGAAAGCTGGTGACCTGCCCCAGGTCACACCGCTGGTCAGATCTAGGATTCAAACCCAGGCCTTTGAGCCACAGAGCCCCTGCGGGTGCTAACAGGCTGTGCTTCCTTTGCCACTTCCTGGGGCCTGTGGGAACACAGGACTCGCTTCCCCACCCCAAAGGGATGATGCTTTAACAGGAATTCCAGGCACTTGTAGGTCCCAGATGTTACAGGGAGGGAGGGAATCTTGCAGCCTGGCCCCACATTCTGGAGAGGAGCTGCCTCCCAGGTCACTACCCCAGGCCCAGAGGCCTCTCCCCAAGAGGCTTTGGGTGCTTCTGCCTGACGCTCCCTCTAGCAGGAACCTTGCCTGACTGATCTGTCCTTCTGTCTCCAGGGTGAATTCATTAGCCGAAAAAGGCACATTCCAGCCCCCTTAGATGTGCCAGCCATTGAGATGCCCCAGAAAAAGGCCCGCATGGTCTACTTTGCTGTCTCTGAATATGTCTTCAACACAGCCAGCTGGGTTTACCAACGGGCCAGAAAGATGCATTTCAACATCGAATCCACGCAAGTACGGAGGGGTGGGAAGGAGGCTGGGGACCTTGGGAGAAAGCGTCAGGCGGGACTGCAAACCTGGAATTTGGAGCCTGCCAAACATAGATTCAAATTTAAGTTGTACCTCAGTTTCCTCATCTGTGCATGTAGATCCTACTAGTGCCTAGTCCCCTGGGATTACATGAGATGGTCAGTCAAGTGCCTGACACATAACACATATGGCTATTTTTAGGAGTATTTTTAAAAGTAAGGCAGACTGTGGTGTGTCATATCAGGTCCTCCGAGAAGCAGATGCCAAGAGCATTAGTCTTGCAAAGGATTGATTAGGGAAACGGCTGTGAAGCGAGAGAGGAAGATCAAGTTGGGGGGCAGGCCTCAGGCCACGGTGCAGGTCTGACACCTGTGAAGACAGAGAGAGAAGGAAGGAGGATGGGCTGGGAGGACCCTCAGGCTGCACAGCTCTGAGGAAGTCTCAGCCAAGCTGATGGGGACAAGCAGAGCCCAGACTTCTTGTGAGAGAAGACCCAAGTCAGACAGAAATTGTCGGCTCTGCGAGTCTTGCCACACTCAGCCATGGGCTGGGAGCCGCCTGGGGGAGCGTGGCCTCCAGGTGAATGGTGAGCGTGTCTGACACAAGGCAGCTGGGGGTGTCAGCTTAGTGCCCTCCTCGTAGCTGATCCCTGTGAAGGGCAATCTGAGTGGTGCCCCTCCACAGCCACCACACAGGGATAACTGTATAGGAGCAGGCCAGGCAAAGAGGGCAGGTGAGGAAAGAGAGGTCAAGGAAGGGGAATGTGGATGGGTGTAGACAGGGTTTGCCCAGAAGAAGGGTCAGCAAGTGATGGGGTGGGTGGAGAATGGACACCATGGGAGACGGCTATAAAAGCTGTTTGGAGTGCAGGAGCATACTGGGAAGGACATCACATGCCAGAATGTGGTGTTGATAAACTCTGTTTGGCCCTTTGAGGGAGAGCCCCCAGAAACAGCAGATAACAATAAAGGACATTTATTAAGCATTTACTATTTGCCAGGCACTGTCCTTAGCTCTATTTATGCACGCACAGAAACACACACATATATATAAACATATTATCTCATTAAATCCTCACACAACCTGGGAGATAAGGGCCATTATCATCCCTATTTTACAGATAAAGAAACTAACAAAGCTGGCCAACCATCAATCTCCTAAAAATGGCAGAAATAACATTTGAATCCAAGCAATCTGACTCCAATAAAAACCTCCACCTACTCCCCTATCCTACTTCTCAAGTAACTTCCTGCTTCTTCTGTTGCAGATTCCCCTGAATGCTCCAATTCAACTGCACACCAACTCATTCCAGACCCTGGTTCCCCAGGTAAGACCGCTGCCTCCTCATCACAGGAGGTAGGACAAGCTCCTCAGCATAGCCCAATTGGGAGATTGTAGTTGGAGACTATTGGATTGTGTGTAGACTTGTCCAGACAATCATCTTACCTATTAGAGCAGTGGGTATTATGATACTATCTTTTTTATACAAAATCCCCATCATTCTCTGACTTTTACTGGAACAAAGACACTGGATCTGGATTCAGACCGCCTGGGTTTGAATCCTGAATAAGCTATTCTCTAGTTTATCTCCCAACAATCTCACTGGCTCTCAGTTTCCTCATTGCCAAATGGGACAATCGTACTATCCCACTGGTCTCTTGGAGAATCAAATGGGGGATTAAAGCCTTAACCAGTGCAAATGTACAAGGTTCCCTCCAGGGCACAAAGGGGAGCACCCTGAGCAGGCTAATAATTGGGAGCCAAGGCAACAAGTATTGATATTTGTTTGATGTTTATTAGAGACATAGCCAGAAATTGGTGGAGGGAGGAGTGAAGAAGAACCTTCAGGTTCCTCTCTCTTGACCCAGGCAATTCAGCTCTGGTCCCAAACTTGCTCACCAGTCAGCACTAGCTGGCCTGCAGAGAGAGCACTATGGTGACGATCCCGTGTTATTCAAATATGCCCTTTGGGGGTATTTCACCCACCCCAGATATTTTCTCAACATACCCCCTTCCAATCCCAATAGTCCTGTCTTGGAAAGGAGTTCTGTGAAATACGATTCACTCTATACTGTGATATTTCAAACGCTGGCTTAGGGTCTTGAGAGAGAGATTTGAGCCTTGGGTCTTGTCCATCTGCCTTCCCCAGTGCAGCTCATAGTCCCTCTGTTTGTCTCCTGCCCTCCCCTGAGTCACTGCCCTCTCTCTAGCTGGGCAAGTTGTACCCTAATATGAAGATGGCGCTTGAGGTATCACCTGAATCAACACCATTCCTGATATTCAACCCGGGAAATGCGACCATCATGGCAGTGATGGAAATCCAGGCCTACGCCCTCCTGCCCAAAACCTCTGACCACATTCCACTCTTCCAACTCAGGGCGGTAAGTCTGATCCTGGCCAGAGCAGTAAAGGGTCATGCATGTCGTGGGAGTAAGCCCCTCACTCAGCGGTGGTGATGTTGGCCTCAGCTGAAAGGCCAGAGACTTAACGGCTCACAGATGCTGGAGGCTATTTATTTCCACCACTGGTATCAGTGGGCCCTGCATCCTTGGTCTGGGAAGTCAAGTTGCCCAGGGCATAGTTCATCAAGTCACACACTGTCAGGCTTGCAGAAAACCTTAAAAGTCATTCACTCCACCTGAAATGAAGATTTTAGCCCTCTCACTCAGTTTTGTTTGTTGTAAAAGTATTAAAACTCTATTTCTATCACTATAAATAAAAATCACCAAATCACTTTTTTAAAGATGAAAAATTTAAAGAATTTAAGATGGTAACATTCCCCAAATGGATCTACAGATTCAAGATTATCTTTATAAAAATCCCAGCTGGCTTTTTTGAATAAATTGACAAGATCATCCTAAAATTCGTATGGAAATGCTAGGTATTCTGGAATAGCCCCCCAAAAAAACTTTAAAAAAGAAAAACAAAGTTGGAAGACTCACACTTTTCAATTTCAAAACTTAATACAAAAAGCCACAGCAATCAAGACAGTGTGATACTGGCACAAGGACAAACATAAAGCTCAATGGAATGAACTGAGTATCCAGAAATTAGCTCTCACATTTTTGGTTAACTGACACCAGACAAGGGTGCCAAGATAAATCAATGGAGAACAAATAGTCTTTTCATTAACAGGTGTTGGGGCAACTAGAAATCCATATGCAAAAATATCAAGTTGGATCCTTTCCTTATAACAGTCACAAAAATTAATTCCAAATGAGACCTGAATATAAAAGCTAAAACTATAAAACTTTCAGAAGAAAACATAGGAGCCTTAAGTAGGCAAATCACAAACAAAAAATAACAAGAGTTTCTCAAAATTAAGTAAACTTTTCTTCATAGGACACTACCTAGAAAATGAAAAGTTGACCCAAAGAATAAGAGAAAATATTTGCAATTTATGTATATAATGAAATTCTTGTATCTAGAATATATAGAAACTGTTACAACACAATAATCAAAGATAAATAATGTAATTAAAAAGGAGGAAAGCATTTCCAGTTTGGGAAGATGAAGTAAACATACTTTTTCCTATTTCTCCCATTAAGTACAACTAAAAACTTTGGATATTACATGTAAAACAAACATAAGACAACTCTGAATGGTGGAAAGAAGAAGGCAGACCAGCTTGAGACCTTACGGATTAAGAAAGACAAGGCGAGGAGTTCCCTGGGTTTTCTTCTTCCCAATATATCCTTGTAGCTGAAGGTAATGCCAATTGGTGCAGACAAATAAAAGTGCCAATAAAAGCCTGCTATCTCTAGCCAAAGGGCCAGGAAAGGGGAAGTCTAACGAAACAGAAAACTTTCAGACAATAACTCTTCTGCTCCAGCCAAATGCCACAGAAAAGTCTGTGGCTCCATCCACACCCACACCAGCAAAGGCTAATTAGGGAATCTAGACTTCCACACTTGCCAGGCTGTAACAAGTTGCCAACACCCCTATTGGGGTGGTATTAGAGAAGGCCAAGTAGAGACTCCTGACAGCTGATAAAGAGCCCTACTCTCTATCTCTACAGTGTCACTGGAAACTACATGGGAACCTGGACTTCCACCCCCACAAGCAATAACAAGGCACCCTTCCTCTCTCCTCAGGGATGGTGAAAGAGCAGGTCTAAGGAGACTGAGGACTTTCACCATCACTCAGCAATAATAAAAGCACCCACCCCAGTGAAGATCTGGACCTCCCATCCTTTCCAGCAGAAGTTCACCCCTTCTTGGCTGTTAGCAGATAGAGGCAGAGTGGGGAACCTGGACTTCTACCTCTACTTGGCAGTAGCGAGGTGGCATCCTCACCCATTTTTGTCCTGGTAGAGCAGTGTTAGAAAAATCCTGTTAAAATAGAATGTTTAAATAAGATCCAGAGTCTCAAAACATGAAATGAAAATTCCAAGTTTTGATAGAAAAATCACTCATCATACCAAGAGCCAGGTGTGAATGAAAAATACAATAGATGCCAACAACAAGATGATGGAGGAGACAGAATTATCTGACAAAGCTTTCAAAGCAGCCATAATAAATTGCTTCAACAAGGAATTACAAACATGCTTGAAACAAGGGAAAAACAGAAAGCCTCAGGAAAAAAAATAGAGAAGAAGACATAAAGAAGAACCAAATAGAAATTTTAAAATGACAAATACAATAACTGAAATAAAAAGTTCAGTGGATGGGCTCAACAGAGGAATGGAAGGGACAGAGAAATGAATCGGTGAACTGGAAGACAGAACAATAGGAATTACCCAATCTGAAAAGCAGAGAGAAAATATACTTTTAAAAAATGAACAGAGCCACAGGGACCTGAGGACTCTAACAAAAGATCTAAGATTCATCTCATTGGAGTCTTAGAAAGAGAAGAGAAATAGGTCAGGGCTGAAAAAGTACTTGATGAAATAATGGCTGAAAACTTCAAAAATTTGGTTTGAGGCATAAATCTACAGATTCAAGAAGCCAAGTGAAATTCAAGCAGGATAAAGCCAAAGAAATCTATACCAAGAGTTATCATAATTGAATTTCTGAAAACTAAGGACAAAGGAAAGATCTTGAGAGCAGCCAAAGAAATTGACATCCTATTTACAGGGGAAAAACTATTCCACTGACAGCAGACTCCTAATCACAAAACACGGAGGGCAGAAGGATGTAGCACTAGAATTTTTCAAGTACTGAAGGAAAGGAACTGTCAATCCAAAAACCTATACTCAGTGAAAATATCTTTCACGAATGAAGGTGATATCAAGACATTCTCAGATGAAGGAAAAGGAACAGAATTTGTTTCCAGCAGTCCTACTGTAAAAGAATGACTAAAGGAAGTTCTCTAAACAGAAAGGAAACAACAAAAGAAGGAATCTTGGAATATTAGGAAAGAAGAAAGAACATAGCAAGCAAAAACAGGGTAACTAAAATAGGCTTTCCATCTCTTGAGTTTTCTAAAATATATTTGATAATTGAAACAAGAATTATAACACTGATGTGGTTAAAAATGTACATAGAAACAACCATCTGATGCTACTGTGACCTACTGATTGTAGACTTTGTATGGATTGTATGGTGTATGAATATATCTCAATAAAATTGCATTAAAAAAGAAAAAATGTATGTAGAGAAAGTATTTAAAATAATTATATTATAAACGGGGTAAAGAGAGGCAAAGTTAGGTAAGATGACAATGCCAGTAGACTATGATGTGTGTGTGTGTGTGTGTGTGTGTGTGTACCTAGAGCTAGGTATATATAAAATGCTACACAAAAAGGTACACTCAAAAATTATAGATAAGTCAAAATGGAATTCTAAAAGCAGTTCAAGTAACCCAAAAGAATGTAGGAAAAAGAAAATAGAGAAATGAAAATCAGAGAGAACGAACAGTGGACAAAAAATAAAATGGCATATTTAAACCCTAACATATTAATAATCACACTAAATATAAATAGTGTCTATTAAAAGGCAGAAATTGGCCAAGTGGATTAAAAAACATGATGCAACTATATGCTATCTACAAGAAGCTCACTTCAAATATAACAATATAGTCAGATTGAAAGTAAAAAGATGAAAAACATATGCAAATATTAATCAAAGGAAAGCAGGACTGGTTATACTAATGTCAGATAAAGTAGACTTCAGAGCAAAGATAATACCAAAAACAGAAAGGGACATTATTTAATGATAAAAGGGCAAATACACCAAGAAGATAGAGCAATCCTAAATGTGTATACATAAAACAGCAGAGCTACAAAACATGTGAAGCAAACATTGACAGAACTTATTTCAGAAATAGACAAACCTGCAATTATAATTGGATACTTCAACACCCCTCTCTCAACAACTGATAGAACAATTAGACAGAAAATGGCAAGGATATATTTAACTCAACACCATCAACCAACAGGATCTAATGGACACTTATGGAACACACCATCCAATATCACAGAATGCACATTCTTTTCAAGTGCTCACAGAAGCATATAGACCATATCAGGTACCATAAAACAAACCTAAACAAAGATAAAAGAAATGAAATCCTGTAGGGTGTCCGGCGCTGCCCCGCTCGGTCCCCGGTTCCCGGCCGGCGAGGGGAAACAGGGAAGGAGAGAGAGAGATGCAGACTGCGCGAACTAACCTGGTCATGAATCACGACTCGAACCACACGGCAGTTGTGAAAGCAAGCCCTTTACTACAGCTAGATGAACATTCTGTGTTACTGGTTCCCACACGGGGCACGGCGCCTCGTGGGAGAGCAGCCTCGATGTGGCCGTCAGGCACGGCTCCTTGTGGGCTGTCTCACCCTACCCCGTCCGGGTAAGACCTTTTATACACAATTAACAACCAATAAGCTTCTAGGCTAGTATCGCGTATACAGGATTTCGATTGGTAGGAGCGGGTGGCGGATACATGCGTCACTATGCGGAAACAGGATGCAGGCGCCATCTTGGCTCACTCGATGGGCGGGGGTAACTCTAGAGCAGGCTGCAGCGCATACGCTAGGCCCGATTCGGGAGGCGGCTTTCCACATCTCCCCCTTTCTTATTTATTTTTGACCCAGTGTCTCCAGTGATGAGCGTGCTCCCGTGAACCCAAATGGTTCACAACCTCTTTGGTGCTTTGGGGAGTCTGGACTAGGCCTCAGCCATCCAGCGGCGGAGCCTCTAGCACCAACCAGAATGCTCACGTCATATGGAGACCGGAGAGTCCGTAAGCTGGAAGCAACGTGACTCTCCCTGCAGTGCTTTGCCTGGCAACTGGGGAACAACGACGGGGGCAGGAACAGCAGTAACCAGAGTCGGGGGTGTCACTAGGTGTCTCTGTGCAATGGCTAGGGTCCAGTCTGGCCACAACTAGGACTCTGCCCTAGAGACCCACCTGAGACAAAATTATGACTACTGGTGTCGCCTTTTACACCCGAGAAACAGCCATGCGATTCGCTACAAATTTTGCTCCAAAGCGCCCCACCTGAGGCGACCAGGAAGGGGTATGGTTAATAAATCGGTCACTATCGGGGGTAACAGAGGTGGGAGTCATAGCCATCATAGTGGTAACACGCAATTGCTGCTGCGCTTGAAACAGGCGTTCTAGCAAACATTTAACAACGACTAATCCCACCAATAATCCCACTGCAATGAGGATCCAATTAGTTAAATTGGGCCAAGAGAACCAGGAAGAAACACTGTGCAATAGTTTCTGTAGAACCTCGCCTAACCCGGAGAGATCGACTTTAACGGGTTTTAACTTGATCCCCCCAATTGTGTCTAAACTAGATTCCACCTGTTGGGAGAGATTAACAAATTCAGGAAAATATGACCTTTTCAGCCAATCAGAGACTCTGGAAATGCTTCCGGTCACGTTGGCCCTGACAGGAGTGACACAGAGTTTAACCGTAAGCCACCGGGTGTCACATGTTTGCTGAAGCACTCTCCAGAGTCCATCTATTTCCAGTCCAAGTTCATCTATCTCCGCTTGGAGTTTCTGAATGGCCTGGAAATTTAAGTTCAGCATCTGATTGTGGCGGCGTAGCACGTCTCGGGTAAGGTTGACCAAGCCATTTACCGTTTCCATCGTTATGGCGAGCTGCCGATCTGTCCATGCTTGTAGCACAGCCTGCCCGATCGTTGGGACAAACAAAGAGGAAGCTACACTGGCAGCATTCGATAGCCATTCTTTTATGCCTCTTGGACGCCTAGACTTAGAGAAGGGGATATTGTTAAGTGAAACAACTTGAGAAACAGGGCCAACCCAGTCGGTTGCCTTGACGGGGAGCCAGACATAACTTGGGCGATACACTAGGATAGCGGGGCGGCGAGGCATCCGGGTCTTTGGAACGGTTGCAGACTGTAGGAGCAAGCCCTGGAAGGAAAAGGCACCTTTGAGTCTCCTTTTTACTCAAGATCCCTTCACAAGACTGGCGGCTCTTCCCTGTAACGTTAAGAAATTCAAGCAAGACTCCCTTACTTAACTCGCCATTACCAGTTTCACAAGTAGCATTCGCCGCAACTGTGGTGTTGACAACCTTGACAGAGAGGTTAGCAAAAGAGAGGATCAGTGTGTCATTGGTGAGGGGGAAGGACTCGTTGAAGCTTGTGGAGGAAATAAAGTTCCACTAAAAAGAAAAAGGCAGATTAGAAGGATTGCTATAGGAGAGCAAAGAACAGAGTTACCGATCCTCTTTTTGGGCAACCGCGGGGTGGTCAGTCCTACTATTATCGTCTTGTCGGTCGTCGCCATCATCAGCAGGGTCGGAGGCTTGGTCTAATGGTTCAGGTTGTATATTCGTTGGCGTTTCTGACAGCTGTTCCTTGGCTTCTTCAGGTGATGTCACGGTTCTCACCAGTCTTTCCGGAACCCACACTGGTTGACGTCCTGGTTCCTGGGGAAAAACACAAACAGAGCCTCTGGCCCAGCTGAGCACCGGGTCAGGGCCTTTCCACTGCCCCGACAGGACATCCTTCCAACGGACTAGACCTCTATGCGGAGGACTCGGGGTGGTGTGTTGCAGGGCAGGTGTCATTCCTTGTGAATTTTCGTTTAAAAAATTATATGTGAGCAAGGCTACAGACAGTCGAGCTTTTGGGGACAGGCCGTGGCCTATACCCTCTTTCTGTTTTTTAAGCAAGTCTTTGAGAGATCTGTGCGCTCTTTCAATGATTCCTTGCCCCTGAGGGTTATAGGGGATGCCATGTTTTAATTGGACATCCATGTTGTCACAAAATTTTTGGAAGGATTTACTAGTGTAGGCAGGCCCGTTATCCGTCTTTAACGTCTTTGGCTTACCCCAAGCTGCCCATGCAGCAAGGCAGTGTGCAATGACGTGGGAGACTCTTTCTCCTGGTTCAGCAGAGGCAAATAAAACTTGGGAGCATGTGTCCACCGACACATGTAAGTACTTGATCTTACCATACTCTGAATGATGAGTGACATCCATCTGCCAAGTATCCCCTGGGGTGAGACCCCTAGGGTTGACCCCAACCGAGGGGACTGCTCTCTGCTCTGCACAATTGTTGCAGGCTCGGACAATATCTCGAGCAGCTGCACGTGGTATGCTGAACCGCTTAGCTAGGGTACCTGCATTGATGTGAAACTTGGCATGGAATTCTCGGGCTTGTTGATACGGTACCAGCGTCGGAAAGATGTGCAGCTGTCGAGTGGCTACATCTGCGCTATGGTTCCCCTGGGCCATAGGGCCAGGCAAACCTGTGTGGGCTCTAATATGGGTTATGTAAAAAGGGTGTTGCCTGGTCCATATAACCTCCTGTAGTTTGGCAAAGAACGTCCTTACTGTAGAGGAATGTTTAACAATGCCCACCGTTTCTAAAATTTGTACAGAGTTCACAACATAAGCAGAATCCGAGACGACATTTAAGGGCTCGGAAAGGCTTTCCAGGACTGCAATGATAACCTGCAGTTCTACCCATTGAGGCTTTTGTGGTTGGAAGAGCACTGTTTTAGGAGTGTCCCCCTCCACACAATACGCCCCTGTTCCAGAGCTGGAGCCGTCCGTGTATACGGTGGGGGGCGCCTGCTAGTGGCCTAGGAGAGGTTACTTTGGGAAAAATCACTGGGTGCCGGGTGACAAACTGCAAGAGAGGAGCCTTAGGGAACTGATTGTTAATGGGACCAAGAAATGTACACCGGAGAATGGCCCATTGATCTATGCATCCGGTGAGTATCTCAAGCTGCTGGGAAGAATAAGGCACCCTGAGATTTTTGGGCTGCTGACCGAAATGCTGCACAGCCCTTTTAATGCATTCTAGGGCCAAGTCTGCATACCGCTGTAGGATAGTGCTCTAGGACTTTTTTGGGGGAAACTCCAGGGTGGACCCAGAGCAGCGGCCCCCGCTGCCACAGTACCGCAGTGGGCTGTAATTCTGTCGGCAGCACGCAGGCTTCAAAAGGCTCATCAGGGTCTATTCTCTTCAATGCAGCGCCACTGAGCGCCTGTTCCACCTGGCATAGTGCTCGCCTTGCCTCTGGAGTGAAGCTTCGAGGTGAGTTTATATTAGAATCCCCCTTCAACAGGTCGAACAAAGGTGTTAGTTTGACATTGGGTATTTTTAGGTATGGACGGATCCAATTGATATCCCCCATGAGTTTTTGTAGATCATTGAGAGTGTGTATATTGTCTAGCCTGAGAGACACCTTTTGGGGGGAAACATGAGTGGGTGCGACTTTCGCCCCCAGGAAAGTGGTAATGTCAGTCATTTGGATTTTTTCAGGGGCAATCTCTAGGTTAGCTTCTCTAAGACTAAGGACTAAATGTGACAAAACTGTTTTAAGAAGATCTGTGTCTCTATGGGCTAAGAGAATGTCATCCATATAATGGATGATTTTCACTTGAGGGAACTGCTGCCGAGTGCTAGCTAGCTTCGCAGCGACATACAGCTGGCACATGGTAGGACTATTAGCCATGCCTTGGGGCAGGACTGTCCATTCAAAGCGTTGACAGGGCTCCTCTTGATTACTAGAGGGCACAGTAAAGGCAAACTTAGGGGTGTCTTCAGGGTGGAGCGGAATAGAAAAGAAGCAATCTTTCAGATCTATGATGAAAATCGACCAGTGCTCCGGTAATGCCGAGAGGAGGGGCAGTCCCATCTGAACGGGCCCTAAAGGCTCCATGCAATCGTTAATAGCTCTTAGATCATGTAGCAGTCTCCATTTACCAGATTTCTTTTTTATTACGAATATAGGGGTGTTCCACGGTGACGTGGAAGGGGCGATATGGCCCTTTTCTAGTTGTTCTGATACTAGGGCGTGCAACGCTGCAAGTTTTTCCTGTGGCAAGGGCCACTGAGGCACCCACACCGGAGCCTCGGTTTTCCATTTTAGTTTTATAGGTGTGGGTGGGAATCTCTCCTCAGTGGCCCCTATGAAAAACCCAAGCCTCGTCTGTCAGACTTGGGGGCAGCTTGTATAGGCTCCGCACGTCCGTGCAGTGAAGCTCCTAAACCCTTGCCGGGGGTATACCCCATTTCTTTTAGCAGTCGCTTAGAGGTTGGGGAGTAGCCGCTAATTAAAGTAACGTCCATTTGGGTCAGAATGTCTCTTCCCCACAAAGACACAGGCAGGGCTAATACATAAGGCTGGAAACTGCCTTGGTGTCCTTCTTCATCGGCCCAATGAAGGGCAGCTGCACTGAGCATGGGCGCTGAAATTTGGCCTATTCCTCTAATGGGCTCTTCCGCCCTGCTCGTTGGCCAGGTGGGGGGCCATTCTTGTTGTCTTATGATAGACCGATCGGCCCCTGTATCGAGCAGGCCCAAGAAAGATCTGCCTTGCACCTTAATGGTTAGCATAGGTCGAGACTCCAGGGACATATGGAGTCCCTCAAAAATCGCTCCACTGGATCCGAACCCTTTTTCCCCTCTCTGTCTGATTCTGCTTGGAAAGACTGCATGTAAGCTGGGTAAGAGCAGGAGCTGCGCCAGCTTATCACCTTCTGCAATGACTAAGGTGCCCCGCTGAGATTGAACCATAACTTGGGCACGGCCTGTGAAATCTGAATCTACAAGTCCTGGTATAACTGTTAATCCTTTCAGGGCCGTGGATGCTCTTCCCAATATGAGCCCTACAGTACCAGCCGGTAAGGGCCCCTTGAAGGAGGTCCCTACTAACTGGACACCCATGGAGGGGGTTAGTACGAGTCTGGAGGTGGCACAGAGGTCCAGTCCTGCTGAGCCGGGGGACGCACGAATTTGATCAGATCCTGTGTTGTCGAATGGCATGCAAGGGGGTCCGTCGAAAGGGCGGACCCCCTCTTCCCGTTTTTTGGAATCTGCTCGGGGCGGCCAGAGAGGCGTCTACCCTGCGCATCGAAAACCGATTTACAGTCTTCTGCGCGGTGGGGGCCTTTGTGGCAACGGCCACACGGCCTGGTTGCTGCACCTGGTTCGCCAAACCGTTGAGTGGCAGGGGGTTGACGTCTATTGGGACAATCTCTCTTAAAGTGCCCTGATTGGCCACAGCCATAGCACCCGTTAGACTTTGCCCCTAAGGTTCTCGGGCTTTTTGTAGCCACCTGTAGGGAGCTGGCTAGCATGGCAGCTAGACCTGCATTAGTTAAAGGGCTGCCAGCATCTCTACAGAGCCTGACCCACTCTGTCAAATTTTTTGCTCTGTTTTGTGCCAGGATAACTTTGCACTCCTTGTTGCACTGCTCAAAAATCATTTGCTTAACCACAGTCTCTGCTACTCCTGGATCTGAGAAGATTCTCTCAGCTGCGGTTTGCATCCTGGCTACAAAATCCGCAAATGGTTCTGTGGGGCCTTGGTGTATATTGCTGAGTGAGGCCTGAGCCTCTCCCTCACCTGTTAGCTTTTTCCAGGCACCCACAAAACAGCGGAAGATCTGGGCATAGACCTCTTGTGGGAAACCCGTTTGGTTCTGGGCATGGGCGCCTCTCCCCAACAGCATGTCAGCATTCCACCCGCCACGTCTCCCCGCCGCATTCCTTGCGGCCTGCTCTTCAGCTAACTCCTCAAACCATGCTTTCCAATCTATGAATTGGCCTGACGGCAAGCAAGCACGGGCTAGCTGAAAAATATCTGCGGGTGTATGATTTAGAGCAGAGAGGTTCTCGATCATGTTCAAGGTATAAGGGGCATTGGGGCCATACTGATGGACGGCCTGCCTCAATTCCCTCAATAGTTTGTAATCATATGATTCGTGCCGATTGCCACCTTGGGGATTGATAATAACCGGGTACATTTCTGAGACTGGCTGCGGCTCAAGTGGCTGGTAGCCACCCAGCATGCCAAAAGGTCTAAATGTTGTGAAAGGGTTCCATCTCCAGAAATGTCTCCCACCACTACCTAATGGCAAAGGGTCCTGAGGGCCTGTATACTCGGGCGGGGGGTACGGCAAAGGTTGCCCCTCCCCTGACCGACCCATCGGGGTTTCCGGGTCTGGCAGCAAAGGATAATTACATTTACTGGGCATGGCCACTAGAGGGAGCTCTCGGCAAGGTCCTTTGGTGGGACCGCCCAAGGCGTCAGTTGGGAGCTGGGGTGTCCCTGGGGGTGCAGCGGTAGACATTGGCGGGGCGGAAGGCCGCACGGGTGTGGCGGGAGGCTCCTCCCACTCAATTAGCGGGGATGCTTCCGCCTTCTCGTCAGTATCGCTATCTGACTCTGAGTCAGTCACTGGACTCCGGCGGTTTGCCCTTACAGGAGCCGTCCGCTGACGAAACTGACTGGGTTTCTTGGAGCGCGCACCGTGCTTCTTGCAAGACAGAGGACGGGCTTAGGCCGGTAGCCGATTCTAGTTCAAGGACCGCACGGACGGTCTCCCATATGGGTACTAGAATCGGGTCCATACACACGCCCGTCTGGCGCGCTCGGTCTATGTCGCGACCGAGCTTCATCCAAGAGGGTAGGCTAAGGCTGCCGGTGCAGGCAAACCAAGGGGCAAAAGTATCAACATCATCAAGAAAACGCTGAAGGGAGCTTTTCCTGACCGAGATACCCCGTTGTTTCAAAAGGTTCTTTAAGGGAGCTAAGAGAGGTGAACTTCCGGACTGCCCCATGATTGCAGTCGGCACTATACTTCAGTCACTCGGAGAGCTCTTCCGAGTCCCCCGGGGTCACCTGAAAACCCACGGGCCCTAACTATCATGTAATAAGACGCACTCACCTTCTCGCGTTGATCAGGCGCGGGAAGTCCGCCGTAAGCTCGACGCGCAGCGCTGCTCTCCTCACAGAGGGACCGTCGAGAGCGAGGCAGGAGGAGGAGCTTCCCCGTACGGGCCACCACTTGTCCGGCGCTGCCCCGCTCGGTCCCCGGTTCCCGGCCGGCGAGGGGAAACAGGGAAGGAGAGAGAGAGATGCAGACTGCGCGAACTAACCTGGTCATGAATCACGACTCGAACCACACGGCAGTTGTGAAAGCAAGCCCTTTACTACAGCTAGATGAACATTCTGTGTTACTGGTTCCCACACGGGGCACGGCGCCTCGTGGGAGAGCAGCCTCGATGTGGCCGTCAGGCACGGCTCCTTGTGGGCTGTCTCACCCTACCCCGTCCGGGTAAGACCTTTTATACACAATTAACAACCAATAAGCCTCTAGGCTAGTATCGCGTATACAGGATTTCGATTGGTAGGAGCGGGTGGCGGATACATGCGTCACTATGCGGAAACAGGATGCAGGCGCCATCTTGGCTCACTCGATGGGCGGGGGTAACTCTAGAGCAGGCTGCAGCGCATACGCTAGGCCCGATTCGGGAGGCGGCTTTCCACATAGGGTATGTTCTCTGGCCATGATGGAATCCAACCAGAAATCAATGACAGAAAGATAACAGGAAAATCCCCGAATGCTTGGAAGCTAACAAAACCCTTATAAATAATCCATGGGTCAAAGAGGTAGTCTCAAGAGAAATTTTTAAGTACATGGAACTGAATGAAAATGAAAGTACAACATATCAAAATTTGTGGGACACAGCTAAGGCAATGTTGAACGGGAGATTTATAGTATTAAATGCATATATTAGAGAAGAATAAAAGTCTCAAATCAGTAATCTATGTTCCCAGCTCAATAACTTGGAAAAGGACGCGCAAGATAAACCCAAACCGAGCAGAAGGAAGGAAATAATAAAGAGCAGAAATCAATGAAATTGAAAACATAAAAGAGAAAAATCAGTGAAACAACTGATTCTTTGAAAACATCAACTGACAGATCTCTGGCATGATCAACAAAGAAAAAAAAAAAAGAGAAGAAACAAATTACCAACAGCAGGAATTAAACAGATATCACTACAGACTCTACAGACTTCAAGAGGATAAAAAGGGAATACTACAAACAACTCTACTCACATAAATCTGACAACTTAGATGAAATTGATCAATTCCTCAAAAATCACAAACCACAACTCACCCAATGTGAAATAAATAATTTGAATATCCCTATAATTAATAAGTAAATTTAATTCATAATTTTAAAAACTCCCTAGAAAGACATCTCCAGACCCAGATGGTTTCAATGGAGGATTCTATCAAATATTAAAGGAGAATTAATTCATTTCCAGAAAACAGAAGCAAAGGGAATACTTCCCAATTCATTTTTTGAAGATAATAGTACCATGATACCAAAATCAAAGTATAAAAAAAGAATACTACAAACCAATAGCACTTATGAACATAGAAGCAAAAAACCTTAACAAAATACTAGCAAATAGGAGTCAGAAATATATAAAAAATAATTATACACCATAACCAAATCGAGTTTATTCCAGGTATGCAAGGCTGTTTCCTTATTTGAAAATCAATCAACATAATTCTCCATATTAACAAACTGTGATGGATAGGTTCATGTGTCAGCTTGGCCAGATGATGGTGTCCAGGTGTCTGGTCAAGCAAGCACTGGCCTAACAGTTACTGCAAGGACATTCGTGGCTGGTTAATAACCAGAAGTCTGGTTTATTAAATCATCAATTGACTATATCAGTGACTGATTATATCAATGAAGGGCATGTCTTCTGCAATGAGAGAATTCAGTCAGCTGGATTTAATCCAATCAGTTGAAGACTTTTAAGGGAGAAAAGAGAAGACCTTCACTTCTTTGGGTAGCCAGTGTCTCCTGAGGAGTTCATCGAACATCTTCATCAGAGTTGCCAGTTTGCTGCCTGCCCTACAGAATTTGGACTCATGCTTCCCCACAATTGCTTGAGACACTTTTATAAAATCTTATAATTACAGATATCTCTTGTTGATTCTGTTTCCCTAGAGAACCCTAACTAATACACAAGCTAAAAAAGAAAAATCACATATCATACCAATTGATGCAGAAAAAGCATTTGACAAAATTCAACACCTATTGATGACAAAAATTGTTGCAAAAAATAGGAACATGGGAATTTCCCCAATTTCATAAAGAGCATCTACAAAACCCTATAGCTAACATTATACTTAGTGGTGAAAGATGAATGCTTTCACCCCATGACTGGGAAACTGGGAACAAGGCTAGGATGTCCACTCTCACTATTCTTATTCAACATAACATAGTGCTGGAAAGTGTGGCCAGTGCCATAGGACAAGAAAAGGAAATTAAAATCATATAGATTAGAAAGGTAGAAGTAAAATTGTCTCTATTTGCAGATGACATGACTGTCTACATAGAAAAATCCCAAGAAATTTACACACCAAAAAAAAAAAAAAAAAAACCTCTTACTCTTAGAACTAATGAGTTCACCAAGGTTACAGAATACAAGATAAGCATACAAACATCAACTGTAATTCTACACACTAGCAAGAAACATATTGTGCCAGTTTGAATGTATTATATCCCCCAAATGCCATTATCTTTGATGTAATCTTGTGTGGGCAGACGTTATCAGTGTTAATTAGATTGTAATTCTTGGAGTGTTTCCATGGAGATGTGCCCCACCCAACTGTAGGTGATAACTCTGATGAGATATTTCCATGGAGGCATGGCCCCACCCATTCAGGGTGGGCCTTGATCAGTGGAGCCATATAAATGAGCTGACAAACAGAAGGAACTCAGTGCATCTGTGAGTGACATTTTGAAGAGGAGCTACAGCCAAGAGGGACACTTTGAAGAAAGCACAGGAGCTGCAGATGAGAGAGTTTGAAGATGGCCGTTGAAAGCAGACTCTTGCTCCGGAGAAGCTAAGAGAGGACAAACACCCCAAGAGCAACTAAGAGTGACATTTTTGAGGAACTGCAGCCTAGAGAGGAACGTCCTGGGAGAAAGCCATTTCGAAACCACAACTTTGGAGCAGATGCCAGCCACATGCCTTCCCAGCTAACAGAGGTTTTCCGGACGCCATCGGCCATCCTCCAGTGAAGGTACCTGATTGCTGATGTGTTATCTTGGACACTTCATGGCCTTAAGACTGTAACTGTGTAACCAAATAAACCCCATTTAATAAAAGCCAATTCATCTCTGGTGTTTTGCATTCCAGCATCATTAGCAAACTAAAACACATATGAACACTGAAATTAAAAATACAATACCATTTACAATTGCTAAACAATGAAACAGATATAAACAACAAAAGATGTATAGGATTATATTCTGAAAACTACCTAATACTGATAAAATAAATCAAAGAGTATCTAAATAAATGAAGAGACAAACTGTATTCCTGGATTGGAAAGTTTAGCATATTACAGATGTCAATTTTACCCAAATTGGCATTTAGTTTTAATGAAGTTCCTATCAAAATCCCACCAAGATCTTTGATACAGAAAAGATTATTCTATATAGAATTATTCTGTATAGAAAATATTATTCTAAAATTTAAATGGAAAGGCAAAATAACTAGAATAGCTAAAACAAGTTTGAAAAGGAAGAACAAAGTGGAAGAAATCAATCTACCTGATTTCAAGACTTATTATATGGGCACAGAAATCAAGACTTTGTGATAATGACAGTGAACTAGACAGAAAGATCAATGGAACCAGAGAACGCAGAAATAGACTCACATAAATAATGCCCAACTGATTTTTGACAAACATGCAAAAGCAATTCAATGGAGGAAAGACAGCCTTTTCAACAAATGGCATTAGAGCAAAACATAGTGGGCAAAATATAACAGTAACAAATCTCAACCCAAGTCTCACAGCTTGTACAAAAAGTCACTCAAAGCAAATCACAGGTTAAAATGTAAAATGTAAAACTAATAAGCTTTTAGAAAAAACATAGGAGAAAATCTTTGGGATCTATGTCTGGGTAAAAGTTCTTGGACTTTTCACCAGAAGTATAATCCATAAAAAGAGAAGTTGAGAAACAACTTCATCAAAATTTAAAACTTTTGCTCTGTGAAAGACCCTGTTAAGAGGTTGAAAAGACAAGACAAGCTAGAGAGCGGGATAATATATTTGGAAACCACATATCTAAGAAAGAAATAGTATCTAGAATTTATAAAGAACTTTCAAATTTAACAGCTAAAAAACTATCCAATTAGAAAATGGGCAAAAGACATGAAGAGACATTTCACCAAAGAAGATAAACACATGAAAAAATGGTCAACATCATTAGTCATTAGGGAAATACAAACTAGAACCACAATGAGATATCAGTACATACCTACTAGAATGGCTAAAATAAAAAAATAGTGAGGATGCAGAGTAACTGGATCTTTCATACATTGCTAGTAAGGTTATAAAATGGTCCAGCATCTCTAAAAAACAAGCCACTGTTTAAAAACTTAACATATAGCTACCAGAGGACCTAGAAATTGCATTCCTGGGCATTTAATCCAGAGAAATGAAGACTAATTCGCATAAAAACCTGTACACGAATGTTTATAGCAGCTTTACTCATAAAAGCCAAAAACTGCAAACAAGTCGTCAGATGTCCTTCAATAGGTGAACAGTTAAACAGTCATAATGGAATACTACTCAGCAACAAAAAAGGAATTAATTATTAATACATAAAACAACCTGGATGAGTCTCCAGAGAATTGTGCTGAATTTTAAAAAGTCGATCTCAAAAGGTTACATACCTTATAATTCCATTTATGTAAAATTCTTGAGATGACAAAATTACATAAATAGAGAACAGATCAGTGGTTTCCTGAGTTTAAGGAGGGGTTGGGGGTGTGAGGGAAGAGGGTTTGGCTATCAAAGGGCAGCATGAAGGATCCCTGTGACGATGGAAATGTTTGTATCTTGACTACTTCAATGTTATTATCCTGATGTGATATTGTGCTACAGTTTTGTACAATGTTTCCCTTGAGGAAACTGGATAAAGGATACACTGAATCCTTCTATATTACTTCTTACAATTGCATGTAAATCTACAATTTTATCAAAATTAAAAACATTAATTAAAAATGATCAAACTCTCCAAATAGACATTTCTCTAAAAAAAAAAAAAAATCACAAAACAGCCAATAAAAACATAAGAAGACCTCAAAACATTAGCCATATGGGAAATGCGCCCAAAACCACAATGAAATACCACTTCCCACCCACTAAGATGGCTATGATCAAAAGAAAGTTAATAACAAGAGTTTTCAAAAGAAAGATAACAACAAGTGTTTGCAAGGGAGTAGAGAAATTAAAACACATATATTGCTGGCAGGAATGCAAAATGGTGCTGGCACTTTGGAAAACATTTGGTGGTTCCTCAAAATGTTAAATATAGAGTTACCATATATTCCAGTTTGCTAAAGCTGCCAGAATGCAATATACCAGAAATGGACTGACTTTAACAATGGTGGTTTATTAGTTCACAAATTCACAGTTCTAGAGCTATGAAAATGTCTCAATTAAGGCATCAAGAGGTAGATACCTTCTCTGAAGAAAGACTGATGGCACCTGGGGTTCCTCTCTCACATGGGAAGGCACATGGGGACGTCTCCTGGTCCTCCATCTCCCAAGTTCTGGTTTCAAAATGGCTTTCTCCAAAATGTCTCTGGGCTTCAGTCTCTCTTAGCTTCTCTTGCCTCTATGCTTGTTTTTCCCAGGGCATTTCTGTCTAAGCATCTCTGAGTCCTCTTTTGGCTTCTCTAGGGCATACTTGGGAATTCATCTCTTAACTTCTTTTGGCTGTGGTTTCAACAGCTGTCTCAAAAATGTCTCTGGGTGTTTTCTTTCCAAGTGTCTCTGAGTTCTCTTCAAAATGTCTCTGCTTTATACTGTCTCATAGAGGACATCAGTAAAGACCATTAAGAACCACCTTGAATGGGCAGGGTCACACCTCTATGGAAACAATCTAATCAAAAGCTCCCACCCACAATAGGCTGCCCCCACAAGATTGGATTAAAAGAACATGGCTTCCCTGGAGTACATAATAGATTCAAAACAGTACACCATATGACTCAGCAATTGCACTCCTAAGTCAATACCCTCCAAAAAAAGAAAATATATGACCACACCTACACATCTACACAGATGTTCATAATAGCATTACTCAAAATAGCAAAAAAGTGGAAACAAATGTCCATCAATTAATAAATGGATAAATAAAATGCACTTACATACTATGGAATATTATTTGGCCACAAAAAGGAATGAAATACTGATACATGCTAAACATGGATGAAACCTGGAAACATTATGTTAAATGAAAAGCCAGTCACAAAGGACTGTATGATTCCGTTTATATGAAATGCACAGAATAAAACATCTATAGGGACAGAGAGTAGATTAGTGATTGTGTAGTTTGTAGGGAGCTGGAGGGAATGGGGATTGACTATTAGTAGTGGGTATGATATTTCTTTTTGGAGTGATAAAAATGCTATAAAATTGTGGTGATGAATGCACAACTCTTAATATACTAAAAACCATTGAATTCTATATTTTAAATGGGGAATTGTATACTATACGATTTGTAGCTCAATAAAGCTGGCTTCAAAAAAAGTTAACAAAGGCTCTGATCAAGATGGAGGGATAAGAACCTCCAGGGCTCTATCCCCCTACAGATATTTTGAACAACCAGCAAACTAGCAAAAAAAATCTTTCTCAAAGTTCCATAAAAACAGTTAAAGGATTACAGTAACAGAATACAATGGTTAATTTCATGTGTCAGCTTGGCTAGGTTATGGTGTCCAATTATTTAGTCAATCAAGCACTGGCTTGATTACTACTGTGAGGGTATTTCATGGATGGATTTATCTCATTAGCCAGTTGATGCATCTATGGTTGATTTTTATTTACAACCAACAAAGGAGATTGCCTTCAGCTATGAGGGGAGTCTCCTCATCCAATCAGCTTGAGGTCTTAAAGCAAGAACTAAGGATTTTAGAAGTCAGAAAGAAGAATGTCTGCCTCTTCTTCAGATAGCCAGCTTCTCCTGGAGAATACAACTTCACCTTCACTGGAATTTCCAGCTTTCCCTACAGACTTCAGATGTGCCAGATTTCAGAATCACCTTTTTTGAAGTTTCCAGCTTGTGGCTGCCCAAGGGAATTTGGACTTACCAATGCCATGCTCACATAAGCCAATTCCTATAACAAATCTCTTAATATTATACACACACATACACACACACCACTTTTTTATTGCATTTTTATTGAGATATATCCGCATAACATACAATTCTTCAAAGTGTACAATTCGTTGTTCGTAGTTGTCACACACCACTTTTTACTTCCTACAAAATCTAAAAGGCAAATGCATAAAATGTAATGATAAATCAATGGTTTGGGACTTAATGTATAAATATGTGATTTGTGACAAGAAATATACACTACAGGAACATAGTTTATGCACATTGTTGAAGTTAAGTTGGTAACAAAGCAAATGAAATTGCTATACATTTAGAATGTTAAATTTAAGTCCCATGGTAACTACAAAATATCAGAGAATGTGCAAACTCATAGAGACAGGCTGCCAGGGGCGGGGAGCAAAAGGAATGGGGAGTAAATGCCTAATGGTATAGGTTTCTGTTTGGGGTGACGGGGCTACCACAACAATGTGAATATGATTAATCCCACTGCATGATATGCTTGAGAGTAGTTGAGAAGGGAAATTTTATGTTGTACATATGTTTCCACAATAGAAAGGAAGGAAGGAAAGAAAGAAGAAAGGAAGGGAGGGAGGGAGGGAAGGAGGGAAGGGCAACTAAAGAGACAATGAAAATTAAATGCAATACATGATCCTGGATGGGATCTAATAAGAGGGAAGAGACAGATCATATAGACATTACTGGGACATAAGGAAAACTTGGAATTTAGATTGTAAGCTATATATTATTGTTAAAGTTCTTGAACTTGATAACCTCATTGAAGGTGGTTACATAAGTGAATATCCTTGTACTTAGGAAATGTACATGGAAGTATTAAGTGTTCAAAGAGCATGATGTATACAATCTACTCTTAAATGTTCAGAAAAGAGAGAGATGACAGATACAGATAGATGTAGATGGATGGATGGATGATAGGTAGATAGATGAAAGAATGATATGGCAAATGTGGCAAAATGTTAAAATTGGTAGATCTGGGTATCTGGAGGGAAAGGGGTATGCTGGAGTTCTCTCTATGGGGTTTATATTATTTTTCCCCTATCCCGTAAATTAGAATTTTTTTCAAAATAAAAAATTTAAGGAAAAAGAGTCAATGAATTCAGAAAACGTGGTTTTAATTAGCTATATACAGTAAAGGTAGGCTAACTGGTTTAATAAATTACCTCCAAATTTTAATAGTCTAACCCAATAGAAGTTTATTTCTCACTCAGAAAAAGTCCTATCAGGTGTTCCTTTGTTGGCAGATGGCCTTCCACATGCTCATTTATGGACAAAGGCCTCCTTCATTCTGTGCCTTCTACATCCCCTAGGGCTTTGGAATCTTGTCCATACAGCCAATGGATAGGGAAATGACTGGAGGATCACACAGGTGTTTTCAAAGACCACAGCTGGAAGCAGCACACATCACTTACGCCCACATTCCATTGACCAGAACCAAGTCACATGACCACACCTAACTGCAAGGGAGGCTGGGAAATGTAGTCCAAGTAGGTGCCCAGTGGATAAAGGAAATAGGTCTTAGTAAACACAAAAAAGTCTCTGCCAAAGAACCTTCCTCATCTATCTTCAGTACTTCTTGGTTACTGCTCAAACCAAACCTGAGCTTGTCCAGGATTAAGCAGAAGCCAGCCTTCTGTCCTTTGGAAATGGGCTCAGCTAGAACACCTGATCATCACAGTTGGGACAGGGCTATAAGGAGCCACGAAAGGACATGGCTCAACCCCACACTTCTGCAGCCAGTCCTCACTCTCAAAGACAGGCATAAGCTGGTTAAGTCTTTACACTCCCCCAGGGCTCAGGAGTCTTTCTGAAACTCCTTGGTAACCGGCTCCAAAGTTCGGTTATGCTTATAAGCATAAGGTATCCCTATTTGAATGTTCCGTGTCCTCAGTTTGTGAGCTTATTCCCTTTCCTGATGCTTCCATAAAGATGGATATCTCTGAAACCTTGGCTCTACTTTTCTTAAAGTCAGCTGTGCAGCCACCCACTTCTGGCTGTTTTAAATCCCACATCTAGCTGTATTTTCCATTTCTGGAGATTTATCTCCAGAGCCAACAGGACACCTGAATTGCCTGTGGCATCTGAGTCATCTTCTTTTACTTTTCTAGAAAACCAGCCTCTACCCCACTTTCAATGTGATCTCTGGCAAAATCGTTGGTTTTGTGAACACGGGAAGGTAAGAGGCCATGGGAGAAGGGAGGAATGGTTGACGGGAACATCCCCACAGCAGCTCAAGCATCCAGTCTGGATCACTGAAAGAGCTCGGGGTGGGCTTTGGAAACCAAGATCCCCACCAGGACCAGCTCATCCTCCAATCCAAGCAACACTCTGGGAAAGGCATGTTGACAGCACCTCAGAAGCTGGGAAAAGTTTCCAGGTAGCATAGGTTACTTTCAGGTCCTCTATCACCTTGGGCTCTTCACTTCCCACACTCAGGCATCAGTGGAGGAAGTGTAATTTCTACAAAGGGGGCACTTAGGGATGACACCCAGGCTGGAGGAGTTAGCATTGAAGCTGTATTTGCAAAGACTCTGCATATAAGGTGGAGAAACCTGAAGAGATTTTGGATGGAGAATTAAGGGAAACCCCAAGCCACTCCTTACTGACTCCACTGCCCAGATACCCAATCAATAAGCAGGTATTTATTTAATCAGTAAGTCGATGGGGGAAAGAGTTTGGGCTTTGGAGCAAGACTGTCCCGCATTTGCATCCCAGCCATCCTCTGCACTTGATTTTGCCCTTGCCCAAGTTTCTTTGTCTTAACTTTAGTTCCCCCATTCATGAAATGGATGAGTACGGTCCCTAACTCAAAAACAATGATTGCTGGGGGTAATAAAGCAATCAATGTCTGTAAAGAGCTTGACACATGGCTTGACACATGGTAAGTGCCCAGAGTACTAGCGGCTATTGCTCCGCTCCTACAGGCTTAGAGGCCCTGTGTTGCGCACTGTGGGTGTGTGGTAGGGGAAGGATGCAAAGGGTTCAGAGATTCATCGTCCTCAAGAAACTCACAGTTGGGGAGCAGAGGCTATGTCCTTACCCTGGGGACCAGCGGTGTCTTCTTTGCTGAGCCCTCCCCTGCCACCATGTCTCATCCCCTCTGCTTCTGACTCCCGCTGAGATACATACACAAGGGGTTCATCAGATGGACTAATTCCTGGCCTCTGGGTGAGAAGCCTGCTGGCTGATAGAACGCCCTGACCCCATTAAAATGAACATCTCCTTTGTCTTTAAAAAGACAAGATAATGGTTTGCATTTGGGGCAGTGTGGAGGACTGACAGGGAGCTGTTTTGGGACAGATGGATTCCTGGAGGACCCTGGAGTTTGAATTAATGCATAAACCTGGTTTGGGGTCTCTGCAGCGTTGGGGAGGACAGCCAAGGGCTTAGACTGGGGGGAGACATAAAGTGATGAGACCTTTGATGAGGATTTGAGAGGATCTTATGCAATGACTTCACCAAGGAAACATGCAAACTAGTGTCCCTGAAGAGCAGGAAACAAAGAGATCTGTCCAAGGTAATCCGAAGTTCCTGAACAAGGGAACCCGGGCAGCAGGCCAGAAGAAAGCCTGTCAGGAGGGGGATCAGTGGGCAAATTGGGGTTCAGCTTCTATAGCGACAGCGATCCAGGTACCCTGAGCAGCTCCGCCTTCCTTCACCCCAGGGGGCGCCAGTGCTTCCCGCATCATTTGTAAGGCCTCCTTTCTGTTTTTGCTGTCTATTTCCAAATTACAAATACGATGCATCGTCATCGCAAAAGAAAAAGTTTGGAAAGTACAAAAGGGTGAATAAGCAAACTAAATCACACATAACCCTACCAACTAGAGATTACCATTCTTAACATTTTTATATGTTTAATTCAGTCTTTTTAAAATGTGACTTTTACATAATTGGAGTCATACAGTGAATGCATTTTGTATTTCACTTTTTCCACCTAATGGTAATTATTCAAGTTATTTAAAATGCTCAGTAAACATTATTTTTTAACAATATTGCTTCTTAAATCATAGAATATGCTTAAAGCCTTAAACTCAGAAGCCACCGATTGGAGAGAACCTTTGAGTTCCCAGCCCCCAAAAATGACCTTGACCCCAAGCACCACACACCTGAGAGGGTTAACAGTGAGAAAGTACCAGCCATGGCAGGGCATGATCGGTGATTCTTTTTTCTCTACACAGTACGCTGAAACTGGAACTGAAACAATCCAATGTCGATTTCTTCGATGTGAGTTATTTTTCTCAGGATTTCTTGAGTGTGTTCTCCAAGCAGGTCTTCATGGGCTCTAGGAGAAGCAGCCAGGTCCCAGAAAGAGACGCACTGCAGTCTCAGAGGAAACAGGACACCCACATCTAAGCGTTAACTATACACAAGGGTCTCTGTCTGGGGGGGACAAATGGGTGACTGGACATGGCCATTAAGGCCATGATTTGAGAAGTAAGCTCAACCTGGGCTCTTATACCACCTCTGCCACTTTCTTGCTGTGTGACCTTGGGAAAGTCACTTAGCCTCTCTGAGCCTCAGTTTCCTAGTCTGTGAAATGGGAATAATAATAGTATCTATCTCAAATGGGTGTTAAATATGAGTAAAAAAGACACCTTCACAAAGTATGTCACACCTAGTAAGCCCTCAGCGGAGATTCACCATTTTAACAGTGGTGCCTGGGTGCACTCTCCCTCGTGCAAACCCCTAGGGGTTTCAAAATGGAGAATTTTTGATATGTTACATGATGCATGCAACATGTGTTGTCTAACACTCCTTGCAGAACCCAGTGCAGCATTCTGTAATCTAACTCTGCAATAAAATTTATGAATATTCACATAAAGTGGAATAAAGAAACAACAAATAGCCTTGTGACAGTTCCTGTCAGGTTTAGCATAAAACAGGGCTCATGCATTTATGGAAAGCTAAGTATTAGAGATTTAGAGATTTGGGGATTGTGAATAAGGGACTGTTCATCTGTAACTGTGGTAGTCAAGGTCAACCTCTATTATGTAAACTAATGACATGTTGTTTCCAGAGGTGGGAGCCAGGTGCTCCTCCCTTTGGCTCCTGTTTTTATTCGTGTCTTATTTGATCCCTGTGTTCTGATGTCCTCTCTGCTCCAGGTGCAGTCAATGGAAAACATCTTCAATTACTACGCACAGCACACCATATACCCCTCTCTCAATGGTAAGGAACAGCTGCTACTGGTTGCTCCATGCAAAGGTTGGATTTTACCCTGCTGTGGGCTTCGTGGTTCATTCATTCATTCACTGATCACTCAACAAGTTGAGCCTCTCTTCAGTCCTGGCTGGGGCACTAGCAAGGTTGATCCTCGCCCCACGGAGTGCACACTCACGTTTTGTTGGGAAGGCCGACGTGTATCAGGCAGTGACAGCCCAGTGTGCTGAGTGATGGAAGGAACCCCGGGGACTGCGGGAGCTAGGAGGAAGCACTGAGCATGGACTTAGAGGTCAGGCAAAGCTTCCAGGAGAGGTGAGTCCAAGCTGAGGCCTGGGGGTAAGGAGTCAGGCCAAGGGAAGTGGAGTGTTCCGGGCAGCACGTGGACGGCACCTGGAGGTTGCACACCTGGTTGCTGGGTGACCTTGATGGAGGCAGCACTGGGGACAATGACCACCCAAGAACCCAGCAGACCTCCTGCCATCCCAGGGCCTCTCGAGCCTGCCTGTCACTGTACTTTTTACAACAAAGAGATAACAGCATTACAACTGTCATGGAAAAGAGAAAGTTGTGGAGGTGGTGGTCCTCAGGGATGAATCCCCTGATACAAACATGACATGCCCCAGCCCTGGCCACTGAAGGTACTGGGAGAGGGCTGGCTCTCAGACAGGCTGACAGAGTCCCAAGGTGCTGTCCACTTTGATCGATGCCTGAAGGGGCTGCATTTCCCAGGCCTCTTTACCCCCAACCAGGCATCAATCCAATAGCATACTGTGTTTCAAGAAGAGCCCACTCTCTTAGGGTAGCTGCAAATGCAATGCTGTGTCTGCACACCTCCCCATCCTCTCCTGTCCAACCCCCTCTCTCTGCTTTTTATCTTCCAGAAAAGCTTGAGGAGGGCTTCCCACTCCCTCTGCTAAAGGCCACCTACCTCAGGCGCGTGGTGGTCCGAATTCATGAGGTCAGTGAGAAGTGGGGTGTGGGTAGGAGCTCAAAATCCTACTAGGAGGGTTGCTTCAGGGGCTGGTGGGTAGTAGGAGGAACTCCTAATTCCCACTTGCATCCTGAACCCAATTTTTGTGGAAAATCAAATATTTTGTGCATTATATTTTGAGTATCAATGCCAGGTTTCAATTAACTGGAACCTTGGCTTTATGTGTAATTGTTCGGTTCCCAATAATCAGTTCAAAAACATTGTCTGAGCATCTACAATATGCAAGGCATTTTAGCCATGTGCGAAGGAAGGGGACTGAGCAAGAGTCAGATTAGGTGCACCACTTCTGGGGTGATGAGGAGCCACTTGAGTGAGTCCAGAATCTCCTTGGAAGTGTGATGATCTCCACTGGGCCACCGGCCAGCCCTCCTGCCCACAGCAGGACCTTTCATGTCCAGATTCCATGTCCTCTGGGGACAGGGGAGTAGCCTCAGGCCGCACCCAGGTGCGCATTGTTCTCCTGGGAGAGAAAATTCTGGAAAAAATAACTGACATTTATGGATGTCTTCCAGAAAGCAGCAGCTTGGAAAATGCAGGTAAATTCCTGGGGGCAAGCAGCTATAGGGACAGTATTTTATGGGGTCCTCCAACTCTAAGGACTTGGTTTCGATGCTGATCTGGCTTTCAGTTAGAGTGAGAACTTGGCTTTCCCATAAAGGCCCATTTTCCAAGAAGCTCCTGTGCAGCTCAGAAAATCTTTCTTGTCTGTCCTTTTTGCCTTCTTGCCAGAACTTCTTGCACATTGGGGCCAACATTGGTTAGGCTGAAGGTGGAGGAGGAGCAACTGTGGCTGGAGGAGTGAACGACCCCACAGCTGGACCTGCCCTGCCCTTGTGGAGGCACCGAGGCCGCAGCCATATTGCCTCCTTCCCCCGAGCTCCCTTTGTCCCCATGTAAACTGGTCACCAGAGATCCTACGGTACCTGAAGACACACCTGACCACGGCCCACCTCCCCACCCTTCCTCCTCTCCCTCCTTCTCCTGCCCATGTCCTTACATATTCTCTTTGCAGCTGTCCTCAGTGTCACTTTGGGGAACTCAACCCCAACTCCTTACCAGGCGGCCACTAGAACAAACCTTGGTAAAGGAAAAAACATGAACAGTGGTCAATCCCTACACTGCCCAAAGCTTCCTGCTCAACATTAAACATGTTGGACGACTTAGTTGTACCTGTCATTTGATGTTATGGTCAAGGGAGCGAGAGTCAGACAGATATGGGTCAAAGTCTTATTTTTCAACTTCTTTGGTGTTAATAACTTTTGGGATGGGATCACAAGACTATCCAGCTTCTACGTAGGTTATACATTTATTTGACAAACCTTGATTTCAACTTTGTGATGCATTTCCTCATTGGTATCTACCTCAGGGCTTGGTGCTGGGGGGTTGAGAAACACCTGGTCTCTGCCCTCATTAAGGTTACAGTCAAAAACAGAGTCCTGCAAAACTTTTCTGTAAAGGGCTATATAGTAAATAATTTAGACTTTGCAGATCATATGATTTCTGTTGCAACTACTCAACTCTGCCATTGTAGCAGAAGCCATAGATAGCAAATGAGTGAGTTTGGCTGTGTTCCAATAACACTTCATTTATAATAACAGACAGCAGGCTGGATTTGACTAAGGACATACTTTGCCAACCCCTTGTCTAAAAGAACAATCCATCATGAATGCAAGCCTGGTGTAGAATTAGGAAGTTTACTAATATATCACAAGAGCAATAAAGAGCACAGACTTGGGACATAACTGACCTGCTTTAGAATTTTGGCTCTACCACTTCTTCACTAGGTCAGCAATTTACTAAACCTCTCTGAACCTCAGATTCTTCCATTTTAAAATAGGGAAAATCAGTTTGAAATAAGATATGTAAAGTGCTCAGAATGATGCTTGACTTATACTAAGCCAGGTCAACAAATTAAAGTTATCATTATCATCATCCATTTCCAACTTTTTTAAAATTCTTAAATAGTAAGAATAGAATGACATTTACATTTTCTCATAAAATATATCTGTCTTAAACAATCAACCAATATCATACTTAATGGTGAAATCATATAATCAGTCTTCTGTTTTTGTCCCGGAAGGCCCAAGAAATTAGCACCAAAATTGCTGTTCCTCAAGGATGATCACCTTGGGTTTTCCCAGCCAAGGACACTGGGCAATCCTGGCTAGTTGCCCAGATCTCCCAGAGTAAAGACATGCCTTCTCCAGTCAAGAGGTTCACTTGGCGCATGCCCCTCTTCTCCTGCTTGTTGGGAGTGTGCCTGCTATTTTATTTTTAAGTCAGCAGGCATGTGTGCAGATTGACAAATAAGGGCTGAGATGCAGCAGTGTTGTCTGAAAGCTGTGAGCAAAGGCAGACACACACTTTTAAGAGCTCGTGCATACCCTGATTGCTGGATTCCTCAGTTAGCCAAGCCAGTGTCACAGACTAGCAAGTCTTCCTAAAGAAGCTAAACCCCTGTTGGACCTCCTGTAAGGGCCAGGCACATAAAAGAATACACTAATAAGTGGCCATGTTTGGCAAGCTTAGAAAAAGACTTGACCTTTAAAAAGACTTGACATGATGCTTTGGGTTGTAGGTGACAGACACCCAACTTGACTGGGCTTATGCAGAAAATAGGAAACTTTATCAGAAAGTTCATATTGGTAATCAAATGGAAGGGCAGAGGAAGAGCTGGGCCTCCAAGACAGTAAGTACTGGAATTCCACCAAGACCCTCTTCTACATCTCTGCCTCTGTGCCATCTGTGCCTATTCCTTCTCTCACACCCACTCCTGCTTCCTGCACCTGTAGGTGGAGGCCAATGCCAGGTTTGCCCCAGGGCACACCTCCATCTTCTTCTGCGGGTAGGCAGGACTGCCACATATGGCTATCTCTTGGGAACATCAATCACAGAGATGCTGAGGAATGCCCAGAAAACAGGTGACTAAAACCAGAGTCTCTCAACCTCAGTGCTATAGACAATTTGGGCCAGATAATTCCCTGTTGCAGGGGCTGTCCTGTGCATTGTAGGATGTTTGGCAGCATCCCTAGCCTCCATCCACTAGGTGCCAGTAGCATCACTACCACCACCCCCAGTTGGGCCAAACAAAAACGTCTCCAAACATTGCCCAGTGTCCTCCAGGGGATAAAACTGCTGCCTATTGAGAACAACTGACTTAAAGGAAAGAAAAGAAAAGCTTCTCCAAGCACTTCCTCTTCTGCTGGAGAAGACTGGCCCTAAATTACCCATCCCAGGGGAGCACAGGATATGTCACCCTCATTAATAAAGCCACCAGAGAATATCTTGAGAGCCAAGCCCCTGTGGAGTTTTTTATTCCCAAGAGAAGATAGCTAAACCTGCTGAGAGCCAAACTCATGCAGCGCTTCATAGGAAATGGAGGTGGTTTTACAAGAAGTGTGGGAGCTCCCTAAGAAAAGAAGCCCTTAACTACACACCTGTGTCACTGAAGTAGCCAAGTCATGAAGATACCTGGAGATTTTTCTCTGTCAAAGCTATCTACATAGAAGTTCACTGTATAAAAGCTTTCTGCCTTGGATTTGGGGAGGAAAACATTTTCTGTCACAGAGACTCCCCCACAATTGTTGGAATGATGCCCAAACAAAACAGTATCTCTAGCAGATAAAAATCAAACATAACTTAAAGCCTGGTTTGCTTCAATACCTCCTACAGATATCAGGTATGATCTTATTCCACAAAACTCAGGAGGGAAAAATGTCTCATTCCTTTACTTTTGCTAAATCAAATATAATCTCTGTGCTACCATTTTATAGAACTATCTGGAAATTCGATCTGTGCTGTTAATGGGATTCCTTATGCCCTCAGGGACAATATAAAGGCCCTGTGTGTCTCGGGTCCAGAACATTGGGGAGGGTCTACTAGTCTCCAGTCTTCACTGTTGTGTGCTAAAAAAACTCATCAATGAGTCCACACTGTCCCCTGAAGGTGGGAATTCTTGCATCTCCAAGAGGTTCTTTCGCCCAGGGTCATCTCTCCGACACCTCACCCCTTCAGAGGGTCTGCTACCTCTCACTGAGAGAGAAAGGGGCTTTGTGAGGGACCTGCTCACTGCTGGGTAGACTGGGTGAAGTTTCTCATTTTACTGTTTCTGCTTCCCTTGACTCTTACTTCCAACCCCAATCCTTCTGGGGTAGTTCAGCAAGATTCCTCCTCCAGCAGCCTGTGGGATCACCATTCTCTCTCTCCTGCATTCCTGCTGTGGCCCTTTTCTGAGGTTCTGGGAAAAATAGCTTGGCCATCTCTGGGGCTCCCTCACCTGACTTGTCTCATTGATGGGTTTGGGAGATGTCATGCAAGAGTCAGCTCCTTCCAGGTTTCCGGGTTGGTGGGTCATCAGAATGCATTAATGATTTTCAGCTGAAATCCTTGTTCAAAGACTGACACAACACTTTTATTTCAAGAGCTCAGCACATTACCCTGAATGCTGGATTTCTCTGTTAGCTAGGCCAGTGTCACAGATGGGCAAGTCTTCTGAAAGAAGCCTACTGGGTCTCATGCAAGCTCTGTCCTGTGAGGTGGTGGGCAGCAAGCTTACAACAGGGGGGTATTAGTGTTAGGTCTGGGCCATGGGCCCCTCCCCGATCTCCGTTTTGCAAAACCAGGCTGCAGATCAGACCATGCCTCACGTTGTTGCCCCCTCCCTTCCCCCATTTTGCGCCACCTTCTTTGTTCTTGCCCATCACTGCCCCACCCCCTTCCTTTCCCCCATTTTGTGCGCCACAAATTGCCCCCACCCCCACCCCCATTCAAATGCACAAACCAGGCATTGCCAAAGTTACAAGATAAACTATGTGAATCCCCTATTGGCCAAAGCTCACAGACCTTATGTGTCCAAGACACCGTGTAAACTCCTAATGGATAGAAAGCCCTATAAAGAGAAATCCCACCCCCCTGACTGTGCACTTTCCCCTCTGAGAGGCTTCTCTCCAATAAAACTTTTCTATTGCCTGCTGTTTTGGCTTTGTTGCCCATCTACCTTACAATTAGGTATTACGGAGCCCTCACAATGATGGGTGCCTATCTATGCTGTACACTTCTTCTAGTTCTTATGAGTAATAAAACTACATTTTTATCTCTATCTGCCTGATTCCTGTTTCCCTCATCTGGTGTACTCAGAGTATTTGAGGGAAGTGAGCAATATCATCACCCTTAAAGGACATTGGGGGCGGGGCAAGATGGCAGACTGGTGAGCTGTAAGTTTTAGTTACTCCTCCAGGAAAGTAGGTAAAAAGCCAGGAACTGCGTGGACTGGACACCACAGAGCAATCTGTCTTTGGGCATACTTCATACAACACTCATGAAAACGTGGAACTGCTGAGATCAGCGAAATCTGTAAGTTTTTGCGGCCAGGGGACCCGCGCCCCTCCCTGCCAGGCTCAGTCCCGGGGGAGGAGGGGCTGTCAGCTCCGGGAAGGAGAAGGGAGAACTGCGGTGGCTGCTCTTATCGGAAACTCATTCTACTGATTCAAACTCCAACCATAGATAGACTGAGACCAGACACCAGAGACTCTGAGAGCAGCCAGCCCAGCAGAGAGGAGACAGGCATAGAAAAAAAACAACACGAAAAACTCCAAAATAAAAGCGGAGGATTTTTGGAGTTCTGGTGAACGCAGAGGGGGGAAGGGCGGAGCTCAGGCCTTGAGGCGCATATGCAAATCCCGAAGCAAAGCTGATCTCTCTGCCCTGGGCACCTTTCCTTAATGGCCCTGGTTGCTTTGTCTATTAGCATTTCAATAACCCATTAGATCTCTGAGGAGGGCCGTTTTTTTTTTTGTTTTTTTTTTTTTAAATCCTTTTTGCTTTTTCTAAAACAATTACTCTAAGAAGCTCAATACAGAAAGCTTCAAAGAATTGCAATTTGGGCACGTCAAGTCAAGAGCAGAACTAAGAGAGCTCTGAGACAAAAGGCAATAATCCAGTGGCTGAGAAAATTCACTAAACAACACAACTTCCCAAGAAAAGGGGGGTGTCCGCTCACAGCCACCATCCTGGTGGACAGGAAACACTCCTGCCCATCACCAGCCCCATAGCCCAGAGCTGCCCCAGACAACCAGGGTGACGGAAGTGCTTCAAATAACAGGCACACACCACAAAACTGGGCATGGACATTAGCCTTCCCTGCAACCTCAGCTGAATGTCCCAGAGCTGGGAAGGTGGAGCAGTGTGAATTAACAAAGCCCCATTCAGCCATCATTTGAGCAGACTGGGAGCCTCCCTACACAGCCCAGCAGCCCAGAACTGCCCTGGGGGGACGGCACTCACCTGTGACATAGCACAGTCATCCCTCAACAGAGGACCCGGGGTGCACAGCCTGGAAGAGGGGCCCACTTGCAAGTCTCAGCAGCCATACGCCAATACCAAAGACTTGTGGGTCAGTGGTAGAGACAAACTGTGGCAGGACTGAACTGAAGGATTAGACTATTGCAGCAGCTTTAAAACTCTAGGATCATCAGGGAGATTTGATTGTTAGGGCCACCCCCCCTCCCCGACTGCCCAGAAACACGCCCCACATACAGGGCAGGCAACACCAACTACACACGCAAGCTTGGGACACCAATTGGGCCCCACAAGACTCACTCCCCCACTCACCAAAAAGGCTAAGCAGGGGAGATCTGGCTTGTGGAGAACAGGTGGCTCGTGGACGCCACCTGCTGGTTAGTTAGAGAAAGTGTACTCCACGAAGCTGTAGATCTGATAAATTAGAGATAAGGACTTCAACTGGTCTACAAACCCTAAGAGAACCCTATCAAGTTCAGCAAATGCCACGAGGCCAAAAACAACAGAAAATTATAAAGCATATGAAAAAACCAGACGATATGGATAACCCAAGCCCAAGCACCCAAATCAAAAGACCAGAAGAGACACAGCACCTAGAGCAGCTACTCAAAGAACTAAAGATGAACAATGAGACCCTAGTACGGGATATGAAGGAAATCAAGAAGACCCTAGAAGAGCATAAAGAAGACATTGCAAGACTAAATAAAAAAATGGATGATCTTATGGAAATTAAAGAAACTGTTGACCAAATTAAAAAGATTCTGGACACTCATAGTACAAGACTAGAGGAAGTTGAACAACGAATCAGTGACCTGGAAGATGACAGAATGGAAAATGAAAGCATAAAAGAAAGAATGGGGAAAAAAATTGAAAAACTCGAAATGGACCTCAGGGATATGATAGATAATATGAAACGTCCGAATATAAGACTCATTGGTGTCCCAGAAGGGGAAGAAAAGGGTAAAGGTCTAGGAAGAGTATTCAAAGAAATTGTTGGGGAAAACTTCCCAAATCTTCTAAACAACATAAATACACAAATCATAAATGCTCAGCGAACTCCAAATAGAATAAATCCAAAAAAACCCACTCCGAGACATATACTGATCACACTGTCAAACATAGAAGAGAAGGAGCAAGTTCTGAAAGCAGCAAGAGAAAAGCAATTCACCACATACAAAGGAAACAGCATAAGACTAAGTAGTGACTACTCAGCAGCCACCATGGAGGCAAGAAGGCAGTGGCACGATATATTTAAAATTCTGAGTGAGAGGAATTTCCAGCCAAGAATACTTTATCCAGCAAAGCTCTCCTTCAAATTTGAGGGAGAGCTTAAATTTTTCACAGACAAAGAAATGCTGAGAGAATTTGCTAACAAGAGACCTGCCCTACTGGAGATACTAAAGGGAGCCCTACAGACAGAGAAACAAAGACAGGACAGAGAGACTTGGAGAAAGGTTCAGTACTAAAGAGATTCGGTATGGGTACAATAAAGGATATTAATAGAGAGAGGGAAAAATATGGCAAACATAATCCAAAGGATAAGATGCCCAATTCAAGAAATGCCTTCACGGTTTTAACGTTGAATGTAAATGGATTAAACTCCCCAATTAAAAGATATAGATTCGCAGAATGGATCAAAAAAAATGAACCATCAATATGTTGCATACAAGAGACTCATCTTAGACACAGGGACACAAAGAAACTGAAAGTGAAAGGATGGAAAAAAATATTTCATGCAAGCTACAGCCAAAAGAAAGCAGGTGTAGCAATATTAATCTCAGATAAAATAGACTTCAAATGCAGGGATGTTTTGAGAGACAAAGAAGGCCACTACATACTAATAAAAGGGGCAATTCAGCAAGAAGAAATAACAATCGTAAATGTCTATGCACCCAATCAAGGTGCCACAAAATACATGAGAGAAACACTGGCAAAACTAAAGGAAGCAATTGATGTTTCCACAATAATTGTGGGAGACTTCAACACATCACTCTCTCCTATAGATAGATCAACCAGACAGAAGACCAATAAGGAAATTGAAAACCTAAACAATCTGATAAATGAATTAGATTTAACAGACATCTACAGGACATTACATCCCAAATCACCAGGATACACATACTTTTCTAGTGCTCACGGAACTTTCTCCAGAATAGATCATATGCTGGGACATAAAACAAGCCTCAATAAATTTAAAAAGATTGAAATTATTCAAAGCACATTCTCTGACCACAATGGAATACAATTAGAAGTCAATAACCATCAGAGACTTAGAAAATTCACAAATACCTGGAGGTTAAACAACACACTCCTAAACAATCAGTGGGTTAAAGAAGAAATAGCAAGAGAAATTGCTAAATATATAGAGACGAATGAAAATGAGAACACAACATACCAAAACCTATGGGATGCAGCAAAAGCAGTGCTAAGGGGGAAATTTATAGCACTAAACGCATATATTAAAAAGGAAGAAAGAGCCAAAATCAAAGAACTAATGGATCAACTGAAGAAGCTAGAAAATGAACAGCAAACCAATCCTAAACCAAGTACAAGAAAAGAAATAACAAGGATTAAAGCAGAAATAAATGACATAGAGAACAAAAAAACAATAGAAAGGATAAATATCACCAAAAGTTGGTTCTTTGAGAAGATCAACAAGACTGACAAGCCCCTAGCTAGACTGACAAAATCAAAAAGAGAGAAGACCCATATAAACAAAATAATGAATGAAAAAGGTGACATAACTGCAGATCCTGAAGAAATTAAAAAAATTATAAGAGGATATTATGAACAACTGTATGGCAACAAACTGGATAATGTAGAAGAAATGGACAATTTCCTGGAAACATATGAACAACCTAGACTGACCAGAGAAGAAATAGAAGACCTCAACCAACCCATCACAAGCAAAGAGATCCAATCAGTCATCAAAATCTTCCCACAAATAAATGCCCAGGGCCAGATGGCTTCACAGGGGAATTCTACCAAACTTTCCAGAAAGAACTGACACCAATCTTACTCAAACTCTTTCAAAACATTGAAAAAAATGGAACACTACCTAACTCATTTTATGAAGCTAACATCAATCTAATACCAAAACCAGGCAAAGATGCTACAAAAAAGGAAAACTACCGGCCAATCTCCCTAATGAATATAGATGCAAAAATCCTCAACAAAATACTTGCAAATCGAATCCAAAGACACATTAAAAAAATTATACACCATGACCAAGTGGGGTTCATTCCAGGCATGCAAGGATGGTTCAACATAAGAAAAACAATCAATGTATTACAACACATTAAAAACTAGAAAGGGAAAACTCAGTTGATCATCTCAATAGATGCTGAAAAAGCATTTGACAAAATCCAACATCCCTTTTTGATAAAAACACTTCAAAAGGTAGGAATTGAAGGAAACTTCCTCAACATGATAAAGAGCATATATGAAAAACCCACAGCCAGCATAGTACTCAATGGTGAGAGACTGAAAGCCTTCCCTCTAAGATCAGGAACAAGACAAGGATGCCCGCTGTCTCCACTGTTATTCAACATTGTGCTGGAAGTGCTAGCCAGGGCAATCCGGCAAGACAAAGAAATAAAAGGCATCCAAATTGGAAAAGAAGAAGTAAAACTGTCATTGTTTGCAGATGATTTGATCTTATATCTAGAAAACCCTGAGAAATCAACGATACACCTACTAGAGCTAATAAACAAATTTAGCAAAGTAGCGGGATACAAGATTAATGCACATAAGTCAGTAATGTTTCTATATGCTGGAAATGAACAAACTGAAGAGACACTCAAGAAAAAGATACCATTTTCAATAGCAACTAAAAAAATCAAGTACCTAGGAATAAACTTAACCAAAGATGTAAAAGACCTATACAAAGAAAACTACATAACTCTACTAAAAGAAATAGAAGGGGACCTTAAAAGATGGAAAAATATTCCATGTTCATGGATAGGAAGGCTAAATGTCATTAAGATGTCAATTCTACCCAAACTCATCTACAGATTCAATGCAATCCCAATCAAAATTCCAACAACCTACTTTGCAGACTTGGAAAAGCTAGTTATCAAATTTATTTGGAAAGGGAAGATGCCTCGAATTGCTAAAGACACTCTAAAAAAGAAAAACGAAGTGGGAGGACTTACACTCCCTGACTTTGAAGCTTATTATAAAGCCACAGTTGCCAAAATAGCATGGTACTGGCACAAAGATAGACATATAGATCAATGGAATCGAATTGAGAATTCAGAGATAGACCCTCAGATCTATGGCCGACTGATCTTTGATAAGGCCCCCAAAGTCACCGAACTGAGTCATAATGGTCTTTTCAACAAATGGGGCTGGGAGAGTTGGATATCCATATCCAAAAGAATGAAAGAGGACCCCTACCTCACCCCCTACACAAAAATTAACTCAAAATGGACCAAAGATCTCAATATAAAAGAAAGTACCATAAAACTCCTAGAAGATAATGTAGGAAAACATCTTCAAGACCTTGTATTAGGAGGCCACTTCCTAGACTTTACACCCAAAGCACAAGCAACAAAAGAGAAAATAGATAAATGGGAACTCCTCAAGCTTAGAAGTTTCTGCACCTCAAAGGAATTTCTCAAAAAGGTAAAGAGGCAGCCAACTCAATGGGAAAAAATTTTTGGAAACCATGTATCTGACAAAAGACTGATATCTTGCATATATAAAGAAATCATACAACTCAATGACAATAGTACAGACAGCCCAATTATAAAATGGGCAAAAGATATGAAAAGACAGTTCTCTGAAGAGGAAATACAAATGGCCAAGAAACACATGAAAAAATGTTCAGCTTCACTAGCTATTAGAGAGATGCAAATTAAGACCACAATGAGATACCATCTAACACCGGTTAGAATGGCTGCCATTAAACAAACAGGAAACTACAAATGCTGGAGGGGATGTGGAGAAATTGGAACTCTTATTCATTGTTGGTGGGACTGTATAATGGTTCAGCCACTCTGGAAGTCAGTCTGGCAGTTCCTTAGAAAACTAGATATAGAGCTACCATTCGATCCAGCGATTGCACTTCTCGGTATATACCCGGAAGATCGGAAAGCAGTGACACGAACAGATATCTGCACGCCAATGTTCATAGCAGCATTATTCACAATTGCCAAGAGATGGAAACAACCCAAATGTCCTTCAATAGATGAGTGGATAAATAAAATGTGGTATATACACACGATGGAATACTACGCGGCAGTAAGAAGGAACGATCTCGTGAAACATATGACAACATGGATGAACCTTGAAGACATAATGCTGAGCGAAATAAGCCAGGCACAAAAAGAGAAATATTATATGCTACCACTAATGTGAACTTTGAAAAATGTAAAACAAATGGTTTATAATGTAGAATGTAGGGGAACTAGCAGTAGAGAGCAATTAAGGAAGGGGGGAACAATAATCCAAGAAGAACAGATAAGCTATTTAACGTTCTGGGGATGCCCAGAAATGACTATGGTCTGTTAATTTCTGATGGATGTAGTAGGAACAAGTTCACTGAAATGTTGCTATACTATGTAACTTTCTTGGGGTAAAGTAGGAACATGTTGGAAGTTAAGCAGTTATCTTAGGTTAGTTGTCTTTTTCTTACTCCCTTGTTATGGTCTCTTTGAAATGTTCTTTTATTGTATGTTTGTTTTCTTTTTAACTTTTTTTTTCATACAGTTGATTTAAAAAAGAAGCGAAAGTTAAAAAAAAAAAAAAAAAAAAGAAAAAAGACAAACAAGGAAAAAAAAAAAAAAAGATGTGGTGCCCCCTTGAGGAGCCTGTGGAGAATGCGGGGGTGTTCGCCTGCCCCACCTCCATGGTTGCTGGCATGACCACAGACATAGGGGACTGGTGGTTTGATGGGTTGAGCCCTCTACCATAAGTTTTACCCTTGGGAAGACGGTTGCTGCAAAGGAGAGGCTAGGCCTCCCTGTGTTTGTGCCTAAGAGTCTCCTCCTGAATGCCTCTTTGTTGCTCAGATGTGGCCCTCTCTCTCTGGCTGAGCCAACTTGAAAGGTGAAATCACTGCCCTCCCCCCTACGTGGGACCAGACACCCAGGGGAGTGAATCTCCCTGGCAACGTGGAATATGACTCCCGGAGAGGAATGTAGACCCGGCATCGTGGGATGGAGAACATCTTCTTGACCAAAAGGGGGATGTGAAAGGAAATGAAATAAGCTTCAGTGGCAGAGAGATTCCAAAACGAGCCAAGAGATCACTCTGGTGGGCACTCTTACGCACACTTTAGACAACCTTTTTTAGGTTCTAAAGAATTGGGGTAGCTGGTGGTGGATACCTGAAACTATTAAACTACAACCCAGAACCCATGAATCTCGAAGACAGTTGTATAAAAATGTAGCTTATGAGGGGTGACAATGGGATTGGGAATGCCATAAGGACCAAACTCCACTTTCTCTAGTTTATGGATGGATGTGTAGAAAAGTAGGGGAAGGAAACAAACAGACAAAGGTACCCAGTGTTCTTTTTTACTTCAATTGCTCTTTTTCACTCTAATTATTATTCTTGTTATTTTTGTGTGTGTGCTAATGAAGGTGTCAGGGATTGATTTAGGTGATGAATGTACAACTATGTAATGGTACTGTAAACAATCGAAAGTACAATTTGTTTTGTATGACTGCGTGGTATGTGAATATATCTCAATAAAATGATGATTAAAAAAAAAAAAAGAAGAAGGGAAAGTTAAAAAAAAAAAAAGAAAAAAGACAAACAAGGAAAAAAAAAAAAATGTAGTGCCCCCTTGAGGAGCCTGTGGAGAATGCAGGGGTATTCGCCTACCCCACCTCCATGGTTGCTAACATGACCACAGACATAGGGGACTGGTGGTTTGATGTGTTGAGCCCTCTACCATAAGTTTTACCCTTGGGAAGACGGTTGCTGCAAAGGAGAGGCTAGGCCTCCCTGTATTTGTGCCTAAGAGTCTCCTCCTGAATGCCTCTTTGTTGCTCAGATGTGGCCCTGTCTCTCTGGCTAAGCCAACTTGAAAGGTGAAATCACTGCCCTCCCCCCTACATGGGATCAGACACCCAGGGAAGTGAATCTCCCTGGCAACGTGGAATATGACTCCCGGGGAGGAATGTAGACCCGGCATCGTGGGATGGAGAACATCTTCTTGACCAAAAGGGGGATGTGAAAGGAAATGAAATAAGCTTCAGTGGCAGAGAGATTCCAAAACGAGCCGAGAGATCACTCTGGTGGGCACTCTTACGCACACTTTAGACAACCTTTTTTAGGTTCTAAAGAATTGGGGTAGCTGGTGGTGGATACCTGAAACTATTAAACTACAACCCAGAACCCATGAATCTCGAAGACAGTTGTATAAAAATGTAGCTTATGAGGGGTGACAGTGGGATTGGGAATGCCATAAGGACCAAACTCCACTTTGTCTAGTTTATGGATGGATGTGTAGAAAAGTAGGGGAAGCAAACAAACAGATAAAGGTACCCAGTGTTCTTTTTTACTTCAATTGCTCTTTTTCACTCTAATTATTATTCTTGTTATTTTTGTGTGTGTGCTAATGAAGGTGTCAGGGATTGATTTAGGTGATGAATGTACAACTATGTAATGGTACTGTAAACAATCGAAAGTACAATTTGTTTTGTATGACTGTGTGGTATGTGAATATATCTCAATAAAATGATGATAAAAAAAAAAAAAAAAAAAAAAAAGGACATTGGGACCCAGACTTTTTCAATTAGAAGTTAAGAGGTCAAATCGACTCAAGAAGTCATTCTAGAGATAACTCTTATATTATATAGATATCCCTTTTTAGTTTTTAGTTTATTAGAACAGTTAGAAGGAAATATCTGAAACTGCTGAACTATAATCCAGTATCCTTGATTATTGAAGGTGTGACCATGTGAATGTGAAAACCTTATGGCTTGGGGGAGGGGCAAGATGGTGGCATAGAGAGGAGTGGAATTTAGTTAGTTCCCTGGAGCAACTAATAAACAACCAGGAACAACGAGTAAATAATCTGGAATAACTGCTGGGGGACAACCCTGACTGTCCACACACTGTTCACCAACCTGGATTGGGTGGAATGGCTGAGACTGCACCATAAAATCTGTAAGTAAGAACTGTGGAACCATACCAGGAGCCCCCTCCCCCCATGGCAGGCTGAGCTGCAAAACCTTGCTGTAGGAGAAAGCAGCAGTCCCGGAGCAAGCGAATATAACTCAGCCCAGCTCCAACTGGACTGCTGAATACAAGCCACAAACATAGACAAACACCTAACAAGCAGACAGAGGATTTTAGTGATGATGGTCCTTAAAGAGCCAGAAAACGCCTGTGCCCCAGGAAAGGGAGCCCAGAAGACCAGGTGCTCTCTCTGGCCGATGGGCAAAACTGGGGGGCCATGGGCTGGCTCTGAAAGGGGGCTTCCTTTCCTTTTTTCTCTCTCACAGCCTGAGTGGCACAGTGGAGAGAGACTCAGCCATTTTCAGTTCACAAAGCTCTGACCCAGACAGGGGTGAAGATAACAGAATCAGAGAGACAAAGGAACAATTGAAATGCAGAAGATAACTCCCTAGAGGGTGTATCTTCCCTAAGAGGAAGGAGATGGGGCTCAGCTCTAGTGCTGGCCTTCCCTTCAGAACTCAGACCCCAGGGCCTGGGGGAAAACAATCAAACCAGAAACAACCTAAGCTGAGAACTAAAGGGGCCACACCTCCTTACACTAGTCGGGAGCGACAAGCTGATAGGCAGCACCTGTTGGGCAGGTTAGGCAAAGCACAGCGGCTAGAGGCCTCACAGGAAAGTCTCTCAATCTTCTAAGATACACCCTCATGGAAGCTTGAAACTGACTAGTTCAAGTCTGGGAAAATCTGATTGGGGTAACCAAGGAAACCAGATGCCTAAACAACAGAAAACTACAAATTAAACTAGGAAAAATGAAGATATGGCCCAGTCAAAGGAACAAATCTATACCTCAATTAAGATACAGTTGAGATATTGTTTTCACTTTAATGAAACAATCAATTAAAGATTTTCAAAGAAATATGCTAAATCAATTCAAAAGCCAAATCAACAAGTTCAGGGAAGATATGGCAAAAGAGATGAAGGATATAAAGAAAACACTGGGTGTGCCGGTTTGAATGTATTATGTCCCCCAAACGCCATTATCTTTGATGTAATCTTGTATGGGCAAACGTTATCTGGGTTGATTAGATTGTAATTCTTTGAGTGTTTCTTTGGAATGCACCCTACCCAGCTGTGGGTGATGACTCTGATTGGATAATTTCCATGGAGGTGTTGCTCCACCCATCCAGGGTGGGTTTAAGTTGATCAGTGGAGCCATATAAATGAGCTGACGTAACAGAAGGAACTCAGTGCAGCTGAGTGACATCTTGAAGAGGAGCAAGCTTGCTAGAGAGGAACGTCCTGGGAGAAAGCCATTTTGAAACCAAAACTTTGGAGCAGACGCCAGCCACGTGCCTTCCCAGCTAACAGAGGTTTTCCAGACGCCATTGGCCATCCTCCAGTGAAGGTACCTGATTACTAATGTGTTACCTTGGACACTTTATGGCCTTAAGACTATAACTGTGTAGCCAAATAAACCCCCTTTTTATAAAAGCCAATCCGTCTCTGGTGTTTTGCATTCCGCAGCATTAGCAAACTAGAACACTGGGCAAACATAAGGTAGAAATTGAAAGTTTGAAAAAACAATTGGTGGAAGCTATGGAAATGAAAGGCACAATACAAGAAATGAAAAACACAATGGAAACATACAACAGCAGATCTTAGGAGGCAGAAGAAAACACTCAGGAACTGGAGAACAGGACACCTGAAATCCTACACACAAAAGGATAGGGAAAAGAAGGGAAAAATATGAGCAACATCTCAGAGAATTGAATGACAACATGAAATGCTTTAATGTACATGTCATGGGTGTCCCAGGAGAAAAGAAGGGAAAGGGGGCAGAAGCAATAGAGGAAACAATTAAAATTTCCCATCTCTTATGAAAGACATAAAATTACAGATCCAAGAAGCATAGCATACCCCAAACAGAATAGATCTCAACAGACCTATGCCAAGACACTTAATAATCTGATTATCAAATGTCAAAGACAAAGAGAGAATCCTGAAAGCAGCAAGAGAAAAGAGATCCATCACATGCAATGGAAGCTTGATAAGACTATGTGCAGATTTCTCAGTAGAAACCATGGAGGCAAGAAGGAAGTGTTGTGATATATTTAAGATACTGAAAGAGAAAAACCACCAACCAAGAATCCTATATCTAGCAAAACTGTCCTTCAAATATGAGGGAGAGTTTAAAATATCTCTGACAAACAGACAATGACAGAGTTTGTGAACAAGATACCTGCTCTACAGGAAATACTAAAGGGAGCACTACGGACAGCTAGGAAAAAACAGAAGTGAGAGGTTTGGAACACAATTTTGGGTGATGGTAGCACAGCAATGTAAGTACACATACTGTGAGTATGGTTGAAAGAGGAAGGTTAGGAGCATGCGGGACATCAGAAGGAAAGAGGAAAGATAAAGACTGGGATTGTATAACTCAGTGAAACCTAGAGTGCTCAACAATTGTGATAAAATGTACACAACTGTGATAAAATGTACAAATTATGTTTTTACATGAGGGAGAACAAATGAATGTCGATCCTGCAATGTGTTAAAAATGGGGTGGTATTGGAAAAAAATACAATCAATGCAAACTAGAGACTATAATTAACAGGAACATTGTATTATGCTTCCTTTAATGTAACAAAGGCAATATACCAAAGCTAAATGCATATAAGAGGGAGACATAAGGGAGGGGTAGGGAACTCTTGGCATTGGTGACGTTGTCTGACACTTTATTCTACTTTAGTTTTATTCTATCTTTCCTTTTGTTGCTTTATGGCTGTCATTTTTTTTCTTTCTTTTTCTTTTGTCTTTCTACCTTCTTTGACTCTTTCTCCTTCTTTGTGGAAGAAATGGAGATGTCCTTTTATTGATAGTGGTGATGGTGGTGAACGCATAAATACGTTATTACACAGGGAACCATCGATTGTTTACTTAGGACGAAATGTACGGTATGTGAACAAAACCGTCTTAAAAAAAAAAACTGGTTGATGAAGAAACCTTGAGGGCACTATATTGAGTAAATAAGTCAGACACATAAGGACAAACTATCTCACTGATGTGAACTAATTATAATATGTAAACTAATAGACATGAAATATAAGTTACCAGGATATAGAAGGAGGCTAAAGAATGGGGAGTGGTTGCTTATTATGAGCAGAATGTTTAACTAGGCTGAACTTAAGTGTTTGGAAATGGACAGAGGTGACAGTAGCATGTTATTGTGAGAATAACTAACAGTGCTGAATGGTGTGTGAATGTGGTGGAAAGGGAAAGCTTAGAGTCACATTATGTCACCGGAAGGAAAGTTGGAGGTTAAAATATGGGAATGTATAAAACAGTGAAACTTGTGACGGACAAAGTCCGTGATTAACTATACAAATATTAGAAATCTCTTTGATGAACTGGAACAAATGTATGACACTATAACTAGAAGTTAATAATAGAGAGGTATATAGGGGAAAATATACCTATTGCAAACTATGTACTACAGTTAGTAGTATTTTAACATTCTTTCATCAACAGTAACAAATGTACTGTACCATACTATGAGTCAATAATTGAGGGGGGTGTGGTTAGGGGTATGGGAGGATTTAAATTTTCTTTTTTTTTGTCTTTATTTCTTTTCTGGAGTAATGAAAATGTTCTAAAAATTGAAAAAAATTAATTGTGATGGATGCACAGCTGCATGATGGTACCTTGGGCAACTGATTGTGCACTTTGGATCTTTGGATGATTGTATGGTATGTGAACAATCTCAATAAAATTAAGTTAAAAAAAACAAACAAACCTTATGGCTCACACTCCGTTTACCCAGTACATGGACAAATGAGTAGAAAAATGGGGACAAAAAGTAAATGAATAATATGGAGGAGGGGGGTATGGGACATTTTGGGTGTTCTCTTTACTTTTATTTTTATTCTTATTTTTATTTTTTGGAGTAATGAAAATTCAAAAATTGATTGTGGTGATGAATGCACAACTATTTCATGATACTATGAAGAACTGTTTTACACTTTGGATGATTGTATGGTATGTGAATATATTTCAATTTAAAAAAATCTTTAAAAAAGTAAATGGGGGAGGAGGGGTATAGGATGTTTTGAGTGTTCTCTTTTATTTTTATTCTCATTTTCATTTTTATTTTTTGGAGTAATGAAAATGTTCAAAAATTGATTGTGGTGCTGAATGCACAACTATATGATGAAACTGCGAACAACTGTTGTACAACTTAGAAGACTATGGTATGTGAATATATTTCAATAAAATTACATTAAAAAAATTGAAGGCGTGCTTAAAATTTTCACAGAGAAACAAATGCTGAGAGAATCTGTTAACAAAAGACCTGCACTACAAGAAATACTAAGGGGAGTTCTACCAGCTGAGAAAAAAAGGAAGGAGAGAGAGGTCTGGAGAAGGGAACAAAACTGAAGAGTTTTAATAAGAGTACCTTAAAGGAAATAAAGAGAGAGAGAGAGTAAAAATAGACCTGACAAATAAAAGCCAAAGGATAAGATGAATGATTCAAGAACAGCCTTCACAGTAATAACATTAGATGTGAATGGATAAACTCCCCAATTAAAAGATACAGATTGGCAGAATGGATTTTAAAATATGATCCATCAATATGCTGTTTACATGAGACTCATCTTAGACCTAGTGACACAAAGAAATTGAAAGTGAAAGGATGGAAAAAATAGTCCATGCAAGCTACAGCCAATAGAAAGCAGGGGAAGCAATATTAATTTCAGATAAAATAGACTTTAAATCCAAGGATATTATAAGAGACAAAGAAGGACACGATATACTAATAAAAGGGACTATTCACCAAGAAGAAATAACAACCCTAAACGTTTACACATCCAATCAAGGTGCTCCAAAGTATATGAGACAAATACTGGCAAAACTGAAGGAAGCAACAGATGTGGGAGAATAATTACGGGAGACTTTGATATGACACTCCCTCCTATAGATACATCATCTAGACAGAAGACCAATAAGGAAACCAATCAAACTTAACAGACATATATAGAGCATTACATCCCAAATCACCAGGATATACGTTCTTCTCTAGCGCTCATGGAATGTTCTCCGGGATAGATCATATGCTGGGGCATAAAAAAAACCTCAATGAATTAAAAAAAAAAAAAAGGAAGAAGTAGTAAAGAGGGATCTGCTCTTCCACCACAGCTCAAACTGACACTCCCCCAAGAGTGTGGTAAAGGCCTGAAGCTGCTCGTCTGTGAACACTGGCGCATGATCCAGACCAAGCACCCCAGGGTCATCACAGCAGCAGAGACCAGTTTTCAAGGGATTTGCAGAGGTTGCTGACAGGGAAAGCCCCAGCTATGCGTAGAGAATAAATTTCTTCAGCCAGAATGCCTGGGTTGACTTTGCAACCCAGATCTGATGTTAGGACCTGCACACACAGCCCTGCTTTGCTTTGAGCTCGTCAAAACGCTAATCTCCACTCTCCCTACAAATCTTACAATAGTCCTGTCTCTTCCTTTGTTTGGTGAAAGGCATTCCACGGTTCCTCTGGAGGGCCTTCTTTCATTGCAATACATCAATAAACATGACTTCGTTGGACTACAGATTTGTCCTTGGTGGTCTTTATCAGATGGACTTTATCAAGCAAAGATTCCACTGAGATTTAGTAAGACCTCGATGCCATGGACTGATACTCCCGACTTGGAATGATGTGGACATCTGAGACCCCCTGAGACTCTGCATACTCAAGGCTGCCCTGCTCGTGGCTGTGAGCAAGGTTTCATGCTGATTCTGGACTCTTCATAGATCTCTTTGGCTCCTCAGTGTTAGGTTTATACTTATTTCTCAGGTTTGGGGTACTTTGAGAAACTGGATCAGAATCTGTTTTGGTGTCCACTGGTAAAATCTAGCTTTTAACATCATCTTTCCTCATCTATCTGCACGTCCACTATCTTGTGTGTTATTTATCTATAAAGATTTTCCCTTGTTCTGGTCTGTGTATGAGAAATTGGTTTTGGAAGAGATCTCTACACATTCCACCTTCAGTGAGACCTCTGACTCTTTGGGCTATCAATTGGAATAGAATGACCTCAGCAAATGAGGGCCCCAGACATTGACAAGCAACACACTCTTTTTTTGCCAACTATCAGCCAATGTCTCTTAGGTTTGTGCTAATAAACTTGCTTTTCCTCCTGGCAGAACTCTGGCTGCTGTATTCTCATTCCTGCATTTATCTTTCTAAATGACATAACTTTAAAAAGGACAATTTGAAATTGTACAGACCACTTTGGGAAACTTTTGACACGAACAAGTTATTCGTTGAAGAGTTCCCTTAAAACAAAAGACAAAAAAAAAAAAAGAAAAAGGAAAAATCCTCACATAGAACTAGTATTGTCTAAAAGTGACAGATCACTTTTTTTAGCATATGAGACAACCCCCTCCTATGTTTCTATATATTAAGGGTTAGTAAGTACTGGTTTTTTAATTGTACAACTTGGATAAAATAGCGAAGGGCTCAAGTTATTGTTTAAGCTAGATATAATGACTCTTACTCTGTTGGGTGTATCTAAATTTTACATCTAAATTTTACATTTGTCAGAAGTTGGTTCCCTCTTACTTCATTTTTCTTTTTCTCCCCACTCTGTTCCTTTCCATCATTTTCATTCTACTGGAAAACATTAAAGATTAAGTGATCACACACAAAATCATCTTGTCATTATATGCCCACTCTTGAGTATCTAGTTAAGAATTCCTAAGAGAATTTTTTAAACGTTATTAAACTGTTTGTGTTTCTTTTACTCTAAAATATGTGGACACTGAGACATGTATTTGAATAATGGTCTTTATCACTAGAGTTGCAAATTAAGAGAAAAAGGTCTCAGTTCCACGATAAAAGAATTTTTAAACATGATTGACAGAATCTTTAAAATTTGGTTCATAAATATGAGGTTTTATAGGGCTCATGTACTATTCCTGAGAAAGAGGACACCTTCACTGAAAAGTGGACGATGGCATCCAGAAAACCTCTGTTAGCTGAGAAGGCACGTCTGCTGATTCTTTGCTCCGGGGTTCTGGTTTCAAAATAGCTTTCTCCACAATGTCACTGAGCTTGTTTCTCTTCGCTTCTCCGGAGCAAACTCTGGGCTAACATCTCTTAGCTAAGCATCTCCAAGCATCTCTAAGCATCGGTGTTAGCAAGCATCCCGGTCTGTATGGCTCTTTTATGTAGTCCAGTGAACTAATCAAGACCCACCCTGAATGGGTGGGGTCAAGTCTCCATGGAACCATTCAATCAAGAGTTCACACCCTAATCTAAAAGTTTAATCAATCTGTCCCCACAAGATTGCTATAAAGAATATGGCTTTTTCTGGGAGACATAATATATACAAACTGGCACAGAGATGAATCTTAAAAATTAAACTGAGGTAATATTAGTTTACGAAACTCCATGTCTTCTGTCTAGTTTTATTCAAGTTAATGTCAACACAATATCCTAGTTTATTTAAGACTACAGTTAAATGTCCTATGATTTAAACTTTCTAAATTTCCTACACTGGTTTTGTAAATATAGTACCATTGTTTAAGATTACAAAAATATAAAATTGTGTTTCGTTATATAAAATTGTAATGATACATGGAAACTTGACTAGGGAGTGAGACCTTGTTGGTTTGTACAAGTTAGCATGAAGCCCTGATACAACCCAGCATAATTGGGTGGAGAATAAAAAGTATTTGCAAAGCTCCCTTGAGGAACTGTGGAAAAATGTGGAAATATTAAACTTCCCCAGCGGGGGAATTCCTGATATTCTCACAAGCATTGGGGACCACCAGCTTACTAGGCCGAGCCCTCAGTCTTGGGGCTTGCCCTTATGAAGCTTTTTACTGCAAAGGAGAGGCTAAAAAAAAAAAGATTAAACCCGGTTACTAAACCTAGTTTTAATTTTAATTTACCTTTATTCTAACACAATTTAAATGGTTATAGATTAATAGGATGCACAAATCTCTTTGGATAATATTATATAGAACAATAACATAAAATGCATGCTTATGGAAAAAAAACCAGCTAGACAGTTCTTGGTTTCCTGTCTTAGTTTTCTCTGTGTCTAGAGAAAACAAAAGTTGTTTATGTTGCTAAAGGTGGTAATTAACAAAAATGATTAAGACTATATGAGCTATAATAATTACAGAGAGATACAAATATGTATACAAGATAATAGATATTGTTTGTTCAAGAGAATTATTAGTTTATTATGATGGTAAATTCAATTTAATATGTACATTGTTAATATATTGATATGGTTAATTATATTTTGAAATTAAAGTTAAAAGCTTCAAGTTTATCATCTCTATACATACTATTTATCATCTATATACATAATTATTTATGTATGTCTAAAAATATGCATATAAATTTAGATTATTCATTTTTAAAAGTCTCAAAGTATTAAGAATAAAAAAAGACAAATTAAAGGTATACTGTAAATGTAAATATTTTAGTAAAAATTTTTTGACCTGCATTTATACAACCTACAATTAAAAAAAAAAAAAAAGAACTATATTAAAAATTTTTTAAAGCTGGTTAAATGGATGTATTCATAAGTAAAAATATATACATTCCTTATTGCAAATTGTTACATGGTTGATATGAAAGAAGAATAAAATTAGAATTTGGGTTTTCTTTAGGGAAAATGATCATTATTTTAGGCCCAGATAATAGAGATTTCATTTTATCAGAAAGACATTCTATTAACTCTCTATGCTTCTGGCATATTTTCTATTCATTTGAACAAAAATTTCCTTATTTTTAAAACAGTTTTTAATCACATTTACCTTCTGTTGTGTCTGTAATTTTTCCTACAATTAAAATTTATGACATGTTCATAATTTGTCTCTTCTAACAGCTGCTCTTGACTTTCCTTTCTCAAATTCAGAATAATAAAACTTAAAAATTTTTTTATGCCTAAACTACTTTTGGGTTTCCTTGAATGGCTACCAGGCAACACAAAGATTTGCTCCTTCATCTTAAAAAGGAAGGATGAAAGAAATAACTAGATTTTAGCATTCTCAAAATTTTAATTAACTCAAAACTATTGTGTGACATATACATTAATAGATTAATGTGGTATATACATAGAATGGAATATAATTCAGCTGTAAAATGGAATGATGTTCTGATACATGCTATATAACATGGAAGAACCTTAAAATCATTTTGCTAAGTGAAATAAGCCAGTTGAAAAAGGATATATATTGGATGATTCCACTTATACGAAATAACCTGGAATATGCAAATTCATAGAAACAAAAAGCAGATTAGAGGTTGCAAGAGAGGGGAAAATGGGAGTTATTGTTTAATGGGTACAAGAGTTTCTGTTTGGGGCAAGTAAAAAGTTTTAGAAATGGATGGTGGTGATAGTAGCACAATAGCTTGAATATAATTGCAATACCACTGAACTGTATATTTAAAAATGGTTAAAGTGGGCAATTTGGTGGTATATATATGTTATCACAATAAAGTTTAAAAAAAATTTTTTAAACATTATAAAAGCCCTTTTGTTTACCAAATTTAGGTTAAAAGCCAAAAACACAGCAAAAAAAAAAAGTTCTGTCTTCCTAGGTTAATTCTGTGTATATAAACTATATTAATATAAAAGCATTCCAGTAACTTTGTACTTTTAAGTTTAAAAGAAACATACCCATGGCCAAGCACAAAGACTGGTACAACTGTCTACAGAGTAATTTTGTTTCTAGGTTTCAATAACCTTGTCAATCAGGAACAAAGCAATACAAATCCAAAGGAGTTTGCAGGTGTCTTCACAGTTCAAAATATGATCTTACTCCAAGGTAATCCTTGACTATATACTCATAAATTAATTGTGTGTTATTCCTCAAGAGAGGATTTCCCTCTCTCCACTCTGATTAATTAGTTGGAGCTGTTAATTCTTACCACCTTAATAGAGGTAAGCAGTTGCCATCTTAAACCAATGTTGTTGGAAAATTTTAAAGGCCTGACCAATGAATTTTCTAGAACACGTCCTACCTGCTTACGACAAAATTCAAACAAAACTAAAAAGATGGGACTGAGTCTGAATCCAAAGTTTCAGAGACCCTTTAAATGCCTCTGAATAGATTTTATGCAATTGCTTGTAACAATGGGATATAAATATGTGTGGGTCTTAAAATGTCTATTCCAGGATGGATCAAAATTTTCCTTCTCAGAAAGCCACATAGCTTCAACAGTGACAAAAAAGTTTCTTGATTTTGTGTTTCCTGCCCGGGAAATCCTGAACTATTTCTTTAATGGTGGAAACACTCCCTTCACTGGAACTGTTGCTAAGGAGCTTTGTGTTTCCTCTTACTCAAAATCCCCACTGTGCATACCACCCTCAGTCTTTAGGCAAAACAGAAGGACAAATGGACTTCATACTTGAGTTAGACAAACTGTCAGAAATTCTTGAACTCCTTTGGCCTAAAGTGTTGCTTTTTTTCTAAAGACGATGAGGCCAAACCCCTTCAGGAGCCCATCAGCTCTTTCATCCATGAATTGCTAACTGGGCTCCTACGCATCTGTATCAGTCCTCTCCAAGCTCTGCCTTATACAGGCTGATGTAGACATATAGTATAAGTAACTCATGGTGTACATAGTTTTATAATCAATCGATTATGGAAGCATTTCCACATCATCCTCTGAAACAACCCCTTCATGATTTAAAACTCGACCTTTTTTCAGACCTGTTATCTGAAAGACTACCCTTAAATCTCAATGGAAAGGAACTTAGCAGGTACAATTAATAGCTAACACAGCAGTAAAAACCTGAGGATATTGATCCAGCATCTCTCAATTCAGAAGATACAACCTGGACTTCCGGAAGATAGCGGCTAGGAGAGACAGGGCAAAAAAACACCTCTGTGAAAAATATCAGATAAAAGCCAGAAAGTGACCCAGAACACCAGTTCCAGCAATGCACGAGCTGGACAAGGTCTGCTAAATCCACAGGGACCGTGCACTTGGTGAAACCAGGAGTCTACATTCTGAAACGAGTGAGTAAGCCTGCTGGATATCCTGCAGCCACGCTGCAGTGTGGGGAAACCGTGGGTTGGCGTTTGGAGTTGGACTAGTTCTTTTTTAAAAAACCCAAAAATGGCTGCAGACACGACAGCGAGAACTGCCCAATGAAGCGCAGCAGGAACGGGCTGTGCCAATGCCTCAATATCTGGCATGGACGATAGCCTTTCACACACCCGCTACTAATTGTCTCGGAGCGAGGAAGGCAGAGGGGAGCCAAAAAGGGAAAATAACCACGCCCCTTGTAGCCATCTTCCCAGCAGGCTGGGAATACTCCTGCCTGGCGCCGGTGCCGCAGCCCAGAGCCATGCCAAAAAACCCAGTGTGACAGGAAGTGTTTCCAGCAACACACGCATGCACAATATTGGGCACGGACAATAGCCTTTCGCGCACCCACAGATAATTGTCCCAGAGCTAGGAAGGCGGAGCTGTGCGAAAGGGGGAAATTAACATGCCCCATACAGCCATCCTTACAGTGGGCTGAGAATGCCCCTACACGGCTGGTGGCCCAGAACTTCCCTTGGGGGACGGCTCTCACCTGTGATGTAGCACAGCCTTCCCTCAGCAGAGGCCCTAGGAGGGCACAGCTTGGAAGAAGAACCCACTCAGGAATCCCAGGGACCATATGCCAATACCAAGGACTTGAGGGTCAGCAGCAGAGAAAATCTGTGGCGAGACTGAAATGAAGGTTTAGACTCTTGCAACAGCCTTAGATCTCCAGGAACACCTGGAAGGTTTTATTATTAGAGCCACCCTCCCTTCCTATCCGCTCAGACACACGCCCCACATTCAGGGCAGACAGCACCAACAACACACCCAAACTTGGTGCACCAGTTGGAACCCCACAAGAATCAGACCACCACATACCACAAAGACAAAGTCAGGGAGAACTGGCTTGAGGGAAATAGGTGGCTCGCAGATGCCACTTGCTGGTTAGTTAGAGAAAGTGTACGCCACCAAGCTGTAGATTTGACAAATTAGAGATTAGTCTTTGAATTAGCCTACATATCTTAAAAGAACCCTATCAAGTTAAGCAAATGCCAAGAGGCCAAAAACCACAGAAAATTTTAAAGCATATTAAAAAACCAGATGATGTGGATAACCCAAACCCAAACACCCAAATCAAAAGATCAGAGGAGACGCAGTACTTGGAGCAATTAATCAAAGAACTAAAGACAAACAACGAGAGCATGGCACAGGATATAAAGGACATGAAGAAGAGCATGGCACAGGATATAAAGGACATGAAGAAGATCCTAGAAGAGCATAAAGAAGAAATTGCAAGGGTAAATAAAAATATAAATGATCTTTTTATCATTTGACCAAATTATGTTGACCAAATTAAAAAGATTCTGGATACTCATAGTACAAGACTAGAGGAAGTTGAACAACAAATCAGTGACCTGGAGGAGGACAAAATGAGAAATGAAAGAACAAAAGAAAGAATGGGGAAAAAATAAAAAAAAATCAAAATGGACCTAAAGGTATGATAGATAAAATAAAACGTCCAAATATAAGACTCATTGGTGTCCCAGAAGGGGAAGAGAAGGGTAAAGGTCTAGAAAGAGTATTCAAAGAAATGGTTGGGGAAAACTTCCCAAACCTTCTACACATCATAAATACATAAAGCATAAATGCCCAGAGAACTCCAAATAGAATAAATCCAAATAAACCCATTCCAAGATATATTCTGATCAGACTGTCAAACACTGAAGAGAAGGAGCAAGTTCTGAAAGCAGCAAGAGAAAAGCAATTCACTACATACAAAGGAAACAATGTAAGACTAAGTAGTGACTACTCAGTGGCCACCATGGAAGCAAGAAGGCAGTGGCAAGACATATTTAAAATTCTGAGAAAGAAAAATTTCCAACCAAGAATCTGTTATCCAGCAAAGATCTCCTTCAAATTTGAGAGCCTAAATTTTTCACAGACAAATGCTGAGAGATTTTGCTAACAAAAGACCTGCCCTACTTCAGATACTAAAGGGAGCCCTACCGACAGAGAAACAAAGAAAGGAGAGAGAGAGATGGAGAAAGATTCAGTAATATATTGTTGGATTTGATTTGCTAATACTTTGTTGAGAATTTTAGCATCTATATTCATAAAAGATATTCGTTTGTAGTTTTCCTTTCTTGTAATGTCTTTATCTATCAGGGTAATGCTGGGACTTGTGTAACTTCTCCCCTTCAGTCTCATCAAATATATAATTGGGTTTAAACAACAGGTGCTACTTCATTAGGTTATTATGCAGGTTAAACCACTAAATAATGTAAAGCACCTATGACAGAGCCTAGTACATAATAAGTACTAAATATACATTTTTTAAAGTATTGCTTTCTTGGAAGTAAATTCTACATGGTTACAATTCAGTATTCAATTACCATGTTGTTAGATTTCACTTGTTAAATGTTTATGAATTTTTCTTTGGTGTTTGTAAAGTGATTCGCTTATCATCTTCTTTAAATATCCTGTTTTTGTCCACCTTTGGTATCAAGGTTCGGCTAACTTCCAAAAGCAAGGTGAATAGCTGTCCATCTTTTTCTATGCTCAGGAAGTGTTTACATAATATAGAAAATCATCTGGGCCTGGGTTTTTTTGTATTAGTTATATATTGCTGTGTAGCAAATTACCCCCAAAACTTAATGGTTTAAAACAACAAATATTTATTACCTCATAATTTCTGTAGATCAAGAAACTAAGCATGGATCTCTCACAGGCTGCAATCAAGGTGCTGGCTGGGATTTCAGTCATCTTAGGGCTATCTAGGGGGAGGATACATTTCCAACCTCACTCATTTGGCTGTTGGCAAGATGCAGTTTCCTGTGGGTTGTCTGACTCAAGACCTCAGTTCTTCATGGGCTGTTGGCCGAGGCCCCCTCAGTTCCTTGACACATGGAACTCTCCCCAGGGCAGCTCACAACTTGGCAACCGGCTTCACTAAGGGAGAGAGTCACGTAGCAAAACAGGAGTGACTGTCTGTTTTGTAACCTAACCCTGAATGTAATATCCCATCACTTTTGCTGCAGTTTATTGGCTAGAAGAAACGAGTTGCTAGTCCAGCCACCCTCAAAGGGAGATTACACAAGGGTGTGAATACCAGTAGGTGCTATTATGGGCCATTTTAGAGGCTGCCTGCAACAAATTTTAAAGGTAGATCTTTGACTACTCTTCCACTTTCTTCTACGGCTATTGGTCCATACTAGTCCTATACCTTTTCTTACACAATTTCAGTAATTTATGATTGGCCTACCAAATAATTATGTTTCTGTTTTGAAAATTTATTTGTTAAAAAATCTAATCTGGAGCTGAAGCTTATTCCTATCATTATTTATGTCTCCCCTCTCTTTTTCTTTATCAGAAAGAACATTTCTCTAATTGGTTGGTCATTGCAAAGAAGCAGTTTTTTTTGTGTATTGCTCAACTCTATTTTTTGTATTTTCTTTCATTGATTTTTGACTTTATTAATTACTTCCTTTTACTTTTATTTGAGCTTATTTTGTGTGCTTTCACCTAGATTCTTGAAAGCTTGGTTTCTTTGTTTTCAATTTTGATTTCTAATAAGTGCATTTAAGGCCATGGAAGAAAAAAAAAAAAGATAAAACCCATCCTCAAATCACTGGAATACTCCCCAGCCAGTCCCCAGCCAGAGACCTCTCCTCCAGAAGCCAATAAAGGTATAAAGGAATTAGCTGCCATCCAAGACCACCAGAACAAGCAAATGATTAGAAGAAGTGGACAGTGTCTTAGTTTTCCTGAGCTGCTATCACAAATATTATACAGTGGGTTAGCTTAAACAACAGAAATTTATTAGCTCGGTTTGGATGCTAGAAGGATTGCTTCCTCCTGGGGTCAGTAGCATTCTGGCTGGCTGGCAAATGGGGTTCCTTGGCTTTCCTGTCTCAAGGTGATGTCTTCTCCTTTCTCTTCTGGTTCCCACTGACTTCTGGCTTCTAGCTCCTCTCTGTGGCTTTCTCTTTATGTCTTAATTTTCTCTGCTTATAAAGGACTCCAGTATTCTAGATTAAGACCCAATCTCATTCAGTTGGGCCTCACCCACTTAAAAATAACATCTTCAAGAGATCCCATTTACAATGGGTTCACAACAGGAAGGTGGATCAAGACGAAGTACATTATAAATTGGGATGCATAATTCAATTCACCATGGTTGGCTTCTACCCAAGATCTATGAAATAAGTACTCTAATGAGCGGTCTCTAGAGTCATAAATGCTACTACACAGTTACTGTCATGTCAGATAATGCAACAACTCATCTTACAATAAAAGGAATGTGAAGGACAAACCATGTTCTCCAAACATCACTTTAATCAATGAAAACAGGAAAATAGTGAAGTTCTGTGGGAGGGAATAATGTCCCACAGGGCAACTCTGTCTGCCCTTGGTCAAAAGAGACTGGAAGAGCAAAATTCAGCCCAGAACTGAATAAAAATCACCTCTGATTGAGAAAGTTAAAAATCAGAAGTAACGATGTCGTGAAACATATGACAGCATGGATGAACCTTGAAGACATAACGCTGAGCAAAATAAGCCAGGCACAAAAAGAGAAATATCATATGTACCACTCATGTGAACATTGAAAAATGTAAAATAAATGGTTTATAATGTAGAATGTAGGGGAACTAGTGATAGAGAACAATTAATGAAGGGGGAATGATAACCCAATAAGAACAGATAAGCTATTGTGTAGTTATTTTAGGTTAGTTGTCTTTTTATTATTCCCTTGTTATGGTATGTTTGAAATGCTTTTTTATTGTATATTTAAAAAAAAATTTTTATATAGTTAATTTTAAAAAAAAGTTAATTAAAAAAAAAAGAAAAAAATATGCAGAGCCCTCTTGAGGAGCTGGTGGAGAATGCAGGGGTGTTGGGCTTCCCCATCTCGATGGTTGCTGATGTGCTCACAGACTTAGGAGACTGGTGGTTTGATGGGCTGAGCCCTCTACCACCAGACTTGCCTTTGGCAGGACTGTTGCTGCAAAGGAGGCTAGGCCTGCCTATAATTGTGCCTAAGAGCCTCCTCCCAAAAGTCTCTTAGTTGCTCAGATATGGCCCTCTCTCTCTAGCTAAGCCAACTTGGCAGGTGAAATCACTGCTCTCTCCCCTATGTGGGATCTGACACCCAGGGGAGTAAAGCTCCCTGGCAACGTGGAATATGACTCCCAGGGAGGAATCTAGACCCGGCATTGTGGGATGGAGAACATCTTCTTGACCAAAAGGGGGATGTGAAAGGAAATGAAATAAGCTTCAGTGGCAGAGAGATTCCAAAAGGAGCCAAGAGGTCACTCTGGTGGGCACTTTTAGGCACAAAATAGACAACCCTTTTTAGGTTCTAAGAATTGGAGTAGCTAGCAGTAAATACCTGAAACTATCAAACTACAACCCAGAACCCATGAATCTTGAAGATGATTGTATAAAAATGTAGCTTATGAGGGGTGACAATGTGATTGGGAAAGCCATGTGGATCACACTCCCCTTTGTCCAATGTATGGATGGATGAGTAGAAAAATGGGGGCAAAAAAAAAAAGGCACCCAGTGTTCTTTTTTACTTTAATTGTTCTTTTTCACTTTAATTTTTATTATTATTATTTTTGTGTGTGTGGTAATGAAAATGTTCAAAAATTAATTTTGGTGATGAATGCACAACTATATAATGGTACTATGAACAATTGAATGTATGCTTTGTATGACTGCATGGTATATGAATATATCTCAATAAAAATGAATTTAAAAAAAAAAAAGAGAAAAAATCAGTTCAGCCATTAACTCGCACTGGGATTACAGATCAAATAAAGCCAGTAGCAAAGTTAAAAGGAAATAGCATTTCTTAAGGTCATATTGTAGCTATAATTCAGCAGGCTGCACAATTAAATTTTGTATTTGATTTCCAGCAAAATCAATACTGCAGCTACAAGAATAAGAAATTATTTTAGGGCTGTCTTGGAAGCTCTCTGGTGTTGAGACCATGACTTGAGCTAAGAGTTAACAACCTGAGTTTGTCATTTACTCTTTGTAAGTGCTCAAGTTGCTCTCAAAAGAATCCATCCCAAGCCACAGTCCTTAGAGTCAGCATCACTCCATTATGGTAAAGCACAACCCCCTCCGAGTGACCCCTGCTTTCTTACCAAGGATGACCCCGGCTCTGCTTTACTGTTCCCATCTCCAAAACAAAGATTACTGGGAAATCTTGTTCTTTAAAATCATCAGTCATCAGAAAATCTGTTGTTTGAAATCATATCAGAAAGAATGGCCATTCTCACTTTTGCCTGGAAGATCTGAGCCCCACCAGACTCTTCAATACAGATAAGCAGTTTCCACAGAGACTCACATAAAAGGTTTTCAGAGACAACAAACCACATTTATCTTAACTTTGCAGCTTCCAAGGAAACAAGATACCATGTCTGCTTTTCAGTCCAGACCTGACAATAACCCCATGCATGGCCCTGTTTTTTATTGATCCTATTAAAACACTGCTTAATTTCCATTTTACCTAAAATTCCTCAAATCCTATCTCTTCCTTTTTGGGTAAGACATTGCACTGTTCCTCTGCAGTTCCTTAGCTGGTTGTAATAAATCAAATCAGGCTTTGTTAACTATAGATTTGACCCTTGTGGTCTTTATTAAATGGGTTTTATTAGATTATCCAGGTTTTCAATTTCTCGAGGTAATTTCATTTACATTTCCTAGAAATGTGTTCATTTTGTCAAACTGTCACATTTTATGGACAAAAAGTAATCTATATTATTCTCTAACTTCTTAATCCCAGCTTTATCTGTCCTATACCTCCTTTTTTCATTCCTAAAATTACTGTCATTCTTTTTCTTCTTCACAAATTTTACTGGAGGTTTCTCCATTTTATTAGTCTTTTCAAAGAAGTAACTTTTTGCTATGTTGGTTCTCATTATTGTATATTTGCCTTCGGCTTTTTAAATTTCTGCTCCTATTTCTATTATCTCATTACTTCTATTTGTTGGCATTCTGTTGTATTTTTCTTTCTTGTTACTTATTAAATTCCAGTCTTTCTATTTTAATATAAACATTTAAGGCTATAAATTTCTTAAGAATGATTTTGCTGCATCTCAGAAGTTTTGATATATAGAATTTTCATTATCATTCACTTGTATTTTCTAATCCCCTTTACAGTATATTCTTGATTAAATGTCTTAAATTCACCACATATGCATAATTTTTAAACCTTTTTTGTTTTTGTTGCTATTGTCCTTAAATTATATTGTAATACAAATCTAGTTTGTATGATACCGATTCTTTGTTATTGAAGATTTGTTTCCTAAGCCTGGAACATAAAAAGTATTTGTAAATACTCCTTATATAATTGAGACAAACAGCTATTCTCTCATGGGGGGGTAAATATTTCTAAATACCTAAGAAATCAAGTTTAATCATTGCATTTTACAAATCCTGTTTTAAGAGTAGGAGGGTAACTATTTTTGCCTCACAGGAAACTTTAGCTTTGGGGGTTACAATCTGAAAACCCTCCGAGACAAAACTGGCTAATCTTGGGAGAGCTTCCCTGTTTCTCTAAAGGTCAAGTCTCCCTACATAGTGTCATGGGAACGCAGGCTTTCCCTCCATAAAATTCATTACGGTTTGTAATATCTTCATTTGTGGGTCATTTTTTGTTTCGCCCAACTACACCGTGAACTAGGGACTGTCACCTTCACTACTGTGTGTCCAGTGCCCAGGAGAGGATGGCATATACTAAATGTTCAATAAACAGTGACTTGAGTGGATAATCGGGACCATGAAGGAATGGCTTGTGTGGAGAATCATACCTGGTACTTGGGGCCTGCCTCCCGAAGGCTCTGGAACATGAGGGCATCATTCATCATCCCATCTGACATATCTGACCTTCTTGCAATGCACGCTGAGGCCCCGGGACCCCATGGCCGGCTAAAGGGTCACCGCTTCCGCCGCCGCCCGCCCTACATTCAAATCCCAACAGCTACAGGGCGGGGCGAGCGCGCCCCCTGGAGCCCGGAGGCTGCGCGCGCAGGCCGCAGCATTCACAAGAACTGAATTTTTAAATTTTATTTAAATAAACTTAAATAGCCACACGTGGCTAGTGGCTTGCTCTAATGGACAGCACAGTTCTAAAAAAGGTCCATGAGTCACCATGTCTGTTTTGATGAATAGCACTTATCTACTTATTATCCACATACCTGCCTGTGATCCACTGGAGGGTAAACTGTTTACTCATCATTGTATCCCTATTTGTAGCTCAGTATCTCTCCGAATGCTTTGTGAAAGAACCTTCTGTCCAGCTCTGCAATCCCCCCTCAGTTTTGCTCTGTACTCTCCCACCAGCTGCTTCACAGGCCCTGCAGTGCCAGGTGCCGGTTTCCCAGTGCAGGCTTCCTTGACCTTAATTCTGGTTCCTGGGCCATGTTGGTGGTAATGCTCTTCTTGGGTTTCCTCAGGCCCTGAAGACCTGCGATGGCTCCTGCCTCAGCCAGAACAGAACAGAGGCCAAACATGGTGATGTGCTGCCAGGTCAAAAACGCCTGGTGTCTCCACGCAGCCCTGTTAAACACTGGCTTTTTTTCCTGCTGCTTCCCACTCCACACCAGCAGACATTAATAATCAGTCACAGCTGACTTCTCTTGGCACCTCTTCTGAGAGCCACAACCAGTTGACTAGAAATGGGTAAGAGGTCAGAGGATGCTCTTGTAGGAAACTGGCTGGCATAGTGGAACATTTCAGTCATCAAGAATGCCTACCCCAGGCAGGAGACCATCAAAGTGCCAAACTCATCAAGGTAGGCTTGAGAGCCTGAGTTCTGCCTCAGCCCCAGCCAAGATGATTTCGATTTAACTCCACCATTCAATTATGGCCTTTGGGATGTACTTCCCCTATGCAGGCCCCTCCATCTGTAAAGTAGGGATTAAAGAGTTCCTGCACACACATCCTTAGCACATCATTGCTTTTGCTGCAATTACTGATTTTATACCATTATCTTCAAAAACCCACATCCTTAACAGAAACCCTGCCCAATACATTTCCCTACGCATATATTCCCCCAAGTTCCACTAATGACGGCTGCTCTATGTTCACACCCCTCCTCTCACTTCTACTCAAAAACCCATCTTCTCAAGTTGACACCATGTATTTTACCTCCCAGATAGGCTGACCAACTCATCCCAATTTGCCCAGGACTTTCCTGGTTTTAGCACTGAAAAGTCCCATGTCCTGGGAAACCCTCAGTTCCAGGCAAACCAGAACAGTTGGTCACCTGCTGCCAGAATTCAGGCATACTGCAACCTTCCTCAATAATTGGCCTGACTCACAAGTTCACCTTATCAGCCACCCTTCCAAGCCCTGCCCCCCATGTTTCTCCACACTCATGGTCCCAAATCTGAGCTAACTGCCATCACTTGTTATCCTCCTAATCCTAACTGGATGTCTCTAGTCATATCCTATGTGCCAAGCCCCAGAAAATCTCAAGGAGGGAAAACAAGAACTGGTCTGTGACCCACTTTCTCTATAACCAGCCTTACTGGCACATGGGTTGTTACTGATTCAAAAAGCAAGTCTGTTTATTGAATGGACAGGAGGAGAGGACAATGATGAAAAGGGCTACAAATCCAAGAGAGAAACTCTTGCTTATTAAAAAGGCATTGTAGGTGTGGGCAGAGGGACACAAGACTGTCCCTCTGGGGCACTGTTGTCCCAATCCAGAACCAGCTGTAGTATCTCCAATGTCTGGACCCCAAGCCCACAGCCTCAGCACTTTTTCTCTGATCTCTTGTGCAGAATGACAGTTGTTTCATGATGCTCTGAGCCAGCAGGAGAGAGCCCTGGTGATGCTTCATCTGGCAGCCTCAATCTCCACTCTGTGCCTCTCTGGTTTCCACAAACACCACCAGGAATCTGAAAAGAGAGGGAAAGATGAGACCAATGGTTTGGGGTTCCCACCTGCATAAACACAAACCAGTTTAGCTTCTGACTGTGGGCCCCCTGCCCCTGGCATTAACTCACCATGGTGAGAAATATCAGGCAAACCCAGATCCCACGTTATCCTGAGGGTCACTGACTCCATGGCCTCGGACTTTCTTCAACAATCTCCAGATCTAAGGCTGAGACCTGGAGGGCAAGGAAGCAGATGAGAATTTAGTATCTACCACATGTTCTCCTCTCCAAGCTGACGTCAAAGGGTCCCAATCAACCATGTCTAAAGCTCCCAGTTTATGCACCCCAAACTACTCTCATTAAGCACTCTAAATATTCCCAGAAAAGAAAGGGGGGGCGGGGCACACATCTTAAAAGTCCAGTTTTTACAATACAGGATTTTCATTCAAGTTACTCACAATCAGGGCACAAGTACTCCACAAGAAGACAGCTCAGCAACACCCTGCCAGAAGCTTCTGACACTGAGATTCCACTGCATCCATCTTTTTCTTTTCTCTAGATTAAACACATTTTTTATTTTAAGTGGGAGGACATTCCATTCTGTCAGATTGAATAAGGGATTAACATATTTTAGTCAAGGGTATGTCAATTGCTTCTCAAACAAATTTAGACCCCTTTGGTCCCACCGAGATCTGGAATATATCTGCACATAGAATGTCCCAAACAATCATCAGAAAGGTAGTCACAATCATAAGGAGTATTTCATCTTGTATTTCAACTTGAGCAAATACTTCCCTTTTTTTTTTTAAATTAAATAAGTTGTAGGTTTATAGAAAAATCATGCCTAAAATAGAATTCCCAAATACCACCCTATTTTTAACACCTTGCTTTAGTGTGGTACATTTGAGACAACTAATAAAAGAACTTTTAATTTGTGCTAGTAACTATAGTTAGGGTTCCATGTTTGTGTTGTACAGTCATATGGGTTTTAAAAAAATTTTTTATTCTAATAATACATATACAACCTAAAATTTCCCCTTTTAACTGCATTCAAATATATAATTCAGTGCATTAACTACATTCACAATGTTGTGCTGCCATCACCTCCATCTATTACCAAAACTTTCCCATCAGCCAAATAGAAACTCTATAATTTAAGCATGAACTCCCCATTCCCTACCCTCATCCTGGTCCCTGGTAACCTATATTCTAGTTTCTGACTCTATGAAGTTACTTACTCTTATCAGTGAGACTATACAATACTTGTCCTTTTGTGTCTGGCTTATTTCACTCAACATGATGTCTTCTAGGTTCATCCATGTATGGACCATGTGGTGGTTTGAAGTTGTATGTAACCTCAGAAAGGCACGTTTCTAAATTTAATCCATTTCTGTAGGTGTGGAGTTAAGGTGTGACCCACCTCATTCAGAATGGCTCTTAATCCTCTTATGGAGTCCTTTATAAACAGAGTGAATACAGAGGAGGAGCAAGAAAGCCACAGAAGCAAGAAGTTGAAAGCAATAAAACCCAAAAGAGAAGGAAGAGACCAGCAGACACCGCCACGTGCCTCACCATGTAGCAGAGGAGTCACAGATCGCCAGCAGCCATTCTTTGGGAAAAAAGCATCATCCTGATGCCTTGATTTGGACATTTTTCTCAGCCTCAAAAGTGTAAGCTAATAAATTCCCATAGTTAAGTCAATCCATTTCATGGTATCTGCTTTCAGCAGCCTAAGAAACTAAAACAATCACCATCCTCACTAGCTATCTCATCAAATTGTCAACTTCCGACAAGACCTGTTAGTCTTGTCTAGCTCTTTGAAAATCAAGACTACCAAGCCCATTTGAAAGATAAATGAAAAAAAAAAAAAAAAAAAAAAAAAAAACGTAATTAATGTCTGAGGATGTTACATGACAAGTGAACCCTAACTCAATCCACAGGACTCTACATCCAGATGCTTGGATTAACAGGTCTGGGGTGGGAGGCAGATAAACTGTCTTCAAACAGCTCACCAGTGTGCACAAAATCCACCTGCCTGGCTGAACTGAAGAATCCCAGGACCAGGGCTGTGGGACAGGACAAGCCTCTCATGCAAAAGGGGAAGGAGGACAGGTTTGAAGGAAAAGGGAAAACCTCAGATTTATTAAATGGCTATTAAATACCAGGTGATTCAAATATATTATTCTCACACTATCCCCACATCAAGAGATGAGAACTAAAACATCTGGTGAAAAAGCAGCCCATTCTCAAATATGAGAGACCTGAATGTAGAAGGAAGACGACTGGGGAACCAGACCAGAGTCCTCAGACACTCCACAATGTGATGAGTCCTATCACCTTACAATAAATCGTCTCTCCTCATTTTCTCTCTGTCCAGTTGCTACTGCCAGGCACCAGATAGATAGAAAGGCAGAGGCACCACCCTCAAGCAGATCACAGCAGAACAGGAATGATGAGCAAGCCAATAATTTCTCAGAGGCATGGGAACAGATGCAACAGGGAGGTAGGGGAGGCAGAGAAAGCTTCCAAGAGGCCCAGAAACTCGCTGAGGCAGGGCCCCATGCTGCCACAGCCCTTCCTTAGGCCTCAGAGCCCTGCACCATGCTGGTCAGAAGGGGCACTCAAACCATACAATACCAGGAACCAGGAGGTAACAACAGTTGGTGGGAACCACTCTTAGGTATATACCCCAAAGAACTAAAAGTAGGGACTTGAGCAGATACTTGTACTTCAATGTTTCTAGCAGCACTATGCAGAATAGTCAAAAGGTAGAAACGCAAATGTCCACTGACAAATGAATGGATAAACAATGTGCATACATACAATGGAATATTAGTCAGCTATAAAAAGGAATGACATTCTGATGTATGCGACTTCATGGATGAACCTTAAAGACATCATGTTGAGTGAAATAAGCCAGACACAAAAGGACGAGTATTATATGATTCCACATATGTGACATAACTAGAATAAGCAAATTCATAGTGACAGAAAGTGGACTGGAGACTGCTGAGGATTGGGGAGTTAGGGGAATGGGGAATTATTGCCTAATGGGTACTGGGTTTCTGTTTTGGGTGATGAAAAAAGTTTTGGTAATAGATGGGGGGTATGGTAACAAAACATTGTAAATTAATTAATGCCACTGAAATGAACATTTAAAAATTTTTAAAATAGGAAATTTTAGGTTATATATTTACTTATTTATATATTTTTTAAAACTGGGAAAAACGACATGTGTGAAAGCTCCAGGGTTTGTAAAGGACAGGAATGGGCCCTCCAAACACGGGGAAATGCTTTCAGCAATTCCTCTCCCTGCACTATCAATGACCAGGGCACAGGCAGCCCATGATCACTTTCGAAAGCAGGTGAAGAAAGGGCAGTGAGCGAGCCAAGAAAGGAGGCCACTGCCAGCAGACTAGGAAATGGCCCAGCTGGGATATAAGAGAACAAGTCAGTGACCAGACTCACAATCTATTTTTCCAGCAGTTACCTCTGATTCTCACAAAAATTCTTAACATAGTTGTTCTAGTTTGCTAATGCTGCCAGAATGCAAAACACCAGAAATGGACTGGCTTTTATAAAGGGGGTTTATTTGGTTACACAGTTACAGTCCCATAAAGCGTCCAAGGTAACGTATCAACAATCAGGTACCTTTACTGGAGGATGGCCAATGGCGTCCAGAAAACCTCTGTTAGCTGGGAAGGCAAGTAGCTGGCATCTGCTGTAAGTTCTGGTTTCAAAATGGCTTTCTCCCAGGACGTTCCTCTCTAGGCTGCAGTTCCTCAAAAATGTCACTCCCAGTAGCTCTTGGGGCATTTGTCCTCTCTTAGTTCCTCCAGAGCAAAAGGCTGCTTTCAATGGCCATCTTCAAACTGTTTCTCATCTGCAGCTACTCTCTCAGCTTCTGGGCATTCTTCAAAGTATCCCTTTTGGCTGTAGCTCCTCTTCAAAATGTCACTCTCAGCTGCACTGAGTTTCTTCTGTTGGTCAGCTCATTTATATGGCTCCAGTGATTTAATTTAGACCCACCCTGAAATGATAGGGTAACATCTCCATGGAAATTATCCAAAGAGTCATCACCCATAGTTGGGTGGGACGCATCTCCACCGAAACATTCAAAGAATTACAATCTAATCAACACTGATAAGTCTGCCCATACAAGATTACATCAAAGAAAATGGCATTTTGGGGGACATAATACATTCAAACCGGCACAACAGTGCTTCTCAAACTTGCATTTATTACAAGTTGCCTGTTAATGCTGGTCCAGACACTACACTTTGAGAACTACTGTTTTAATGTTTCCCTGCTAAGAGAATGACAGGAAGATAACTTTTGCGAAAATATTGAGAACTCATTGGGTCAGGAAGTCTGAGAATGTGATAATACCATAAATAACTTTGTAACAAGTATTCCTATGAAGGCAGAAAGAAAATCGTTCAGCTAATTAGCCTGATTCCAAAATCAGCCTTCTTTCTGTTTCAACAAGCTGCTGCCGACCCAGATCAACATGAGGGATACATGACATCCCCAGAAAGCTCTCAGAACTCAAGCTCTCAGAACACCTATTATGTTTCCAGAATTGTGAAAACAAGAAATTAAAAAAAAATTTTTTTTTTTAAATAGGGGTTCCACATGTCCCTGATGGCCCCAGTGGGGGAGGCAAGCAATGGGAAGTAGCCTTCACCTTCCCTCTCATGACCTTGGCTTTACAGCCTGAATATTGGTGCTTTAGAGAAGCACCCAGGATTCCTACCTTAAAAGCATCATGGTCCCGTTTGTTCTTGAAGACACAGCACACGGAGTCCTAGGCACACAGGACTGTGATCCCACACTGACAAACAACCACATATGTCATTTCCCATAACATATTCAACAACCAAAGATGATCAAGAGAAAAAAAAACCTCTATTTGGAAGGGGGTGGAGGGAACTTGAAGGTGGTTTTATCAAGGACTTCTCTTTAATCCTCCCGCTCTAGTTTCATTCTTCATCTTTCAATTCCAACCTCCAGGGTGACCTGAAAACCCAGTCTTTCCAAGGGGAGCCCCCAAAGGACATGGCAGAGGAATGAAGGGCTGGGAACACTGGCCAATGAGTGACACCAACATACACATCAAAGGGCCGGAGGAGCAGGCAAAACTCAGGAGCCCTTGCAGGCTCAGAAGCAAAGAAATTAGTTTTACATCTCAGAAATTTGTTTTACATGCCCTCCTTTTGCAACCACAAGTACCTTCCCTTTCTTCTCTCTTACCAACACACACTTAACGATCATCTATTTCAGACCACTGATATGTACAGATGCTATCCCATCCCGTTTCTTCTAACCACATGTACCCCTCCATCCACCCAGCCTCAAGGTCTCCCCCAGGGTCCTCCCTCTCCCTGGAACATGTTCCCACCAGCCTTCCTATTCAAGTCCTTTAAAAACCTACCCAGGGGCGGGGCAAGATGGCAGACTGGTGAGCTGTATGTTTTAGTTACTCCTCCAGGAAAGTAGGTAAAAAGCCAGGAACTGCGTGGACTGGACACCACAGAGCAATCTGTCTTTGGGCATACTTCATACAACACTCATGAAAACGTGGAACTGCTGAGATCAGCGAAATCTGTAAGTTTTTGCGGCCAGGGGACCCGCGCCCCTCCCTGCCAGGCTCAGTCCCGGGGGAGGAGGGGCTGTCAGCTCCAGGAAGGAGAAGGGAGAATTGCAGTGGCTGCTCTTACCGGAAACTCATTCTACTGATTCAAACTCCAACCATAGATAGACTGAGGCCAGACACCAGAGACTCTGAGAGCAGCCAGCCCAGCAGAGAGGAGACAGGCATAGAACAAAAACAACACGAAAAACTCCAAAATAAAAGCAGAGGATTTTTGGAGTTCTGGTGAGCACAGAAAGGGGAAGGGCGGAGATCAGGCCTTGAGGCGCATATGCAAATCCCGAAGCAAGGCTGATCTCTCTGCCCTGGGCACCTTTCCTTAATGGCCCTGGTTGCTTTGTCTATTAGCATTTCAATAACCCATTAAATCTCTGAGGAGGACCGTTTTTTTTTTTTTTTTTTTTTTTTTTAAATCCTTTTTGCTTTTTCTAAAACAATTACTCTAAGAAGCTCAATACAGAAAGCTTCAAAGAATTGAAATTTGGGCACGTCAAGTCAAGAGCAGAACTAAGAGAGCTCTGAGACAAAAGGCAATAATCCAGTGGCTGAGAAAATTCACTAAACAACACAACTTCCCAAGAAAAGGGGGGTGTCCGCTCACAGCCACCATCCTGGTGGACAGGAAACACTCCTGCCCATCGCCAGCCCCATAGCCCAGAGCTGCCCCAGACAACCCAGTGTGACGGAAGTGCTTCAAATAACAGGCACACACCACAAAACTGGGCGTGGACATTAGCCTTCCCTGCAACCTCAGCTGAATGTCCCAGAGCTGGGAAGGGGGAGCAGTGTGAATTAACAGAGCCCCATTCAGCCATCATTTGAGCAGACTGGGAGCCTCCCAACACAGCCCAGCAGCCCAGAACTGCCCTGGGGGGACGGCACTCACCTGTGACATAGCACAGTCATCCCTCAACAGAGGACCGGGGGTGCACAGCCTGGAAGAGGGGCCCACTTGCAAGTCTCAGGAGCCATACGCCAATACCAAAGACTTGTGGGTCAGTGGCAGAGACAAACTGTGGCAGGACTGAACTGAAGGATTAGACTATTGCAGTAGCTTTAAAACTCTAGGATCATCCGGGAGATTTGATTGTTAGGGCCACCCCCCCTCCCCGACTGCCCAGAAACACGCCCCACATACAGGGCAGGCAACACCAACTACACACGCAAGCTTGGGACACCAATTGGGCCCCACAAGACTCACTCCCCCACTCACCAAAAAGGCTAAGCAGGGGAGATCTGGCTTGTGGAGAACAGGTGGCTCGTGGACGCCACCTGCTGGTTAGTTAGAGAAAGTGTACTCCACGAAGCTGTAGATCTGATAAATTAGAGATAAGGACTTCAACTGGTCTACAAACCCTAAAAGAACCCTATCAAGGTCAGCAAATGCCACGAGGCCAAAAACAACAGAAAATTATAAAGCATATGAAAAAACCAGACGATATGGATAACCCAAGCCCAAGCACCCAAATCAAAAGACCAGAAGAGACACACCTAGAGCAGCTACTCAAAGAACTAAAGATGAACAATGAGACCCTAGTACGGGATATGAAGGAAATCAAGAAGACCCTAGAAGAGCATAAAGAAGACATTGCAAGACTAAATAAAAAAATGGATGATCTTATGGAAATTAAAGAAACTGCTGACCAAATTAAAACGATTCTGGACACTCATAGTACAAGACTAGAGGAAGTTGAACAACGAATCAGTGACCTGGAAGATGACAGAATGGAAAATGAAAACATAAAAGAAAGAATGGGGAAAAAAATTGAAAAACTCGAAATGGACCTCAGGGATATGATAGATAATATGAAACGTCCGAATATAAGACTCATTGGTGTCCCAGAAGGGGAAGAAAAGGGTAAAGGTCTAGGAAGAGTATTCAAAGAAATTGTTGGGGAAAACTTCCCAAATCTTCTAAACAACATAAATACACAAATCATAAATGCTCAGCGAACTCCAAATAGAATAAATCCAAAAAAACCCACTCCGAGACATATACTGATCACACTGTCAAACATAGAAGAGAAGGAGCAAGTTCTGAAAGCAGCAAGAGAAAAGCAATTCACCACATACAAAGGAAACAGCATAAGACTAAGTAGTGACTACTCAGCAGCCACCATGGAGGCGAGAAGGCAATGGCACGATATATTTAAAATTCTGAGTGAGAGGAATTTCCAGCCAAGAATACTCTATCCAGCAAAGCTCTCCTTCAAATTTGAGGGAGAGCTTAAATTTTTCACAGACAAAGAAATGCTGAGAGAATTTGCTAACAAGAGACCTGCCCTACTGGAGATACTAAAGGGAGCCCTACAGACAGAGAAACAAAGACAGGACAGAGAGACTTGGAGAAAGGTTCAGTACTAAAGAGATTCGGTATGGGTACAATAAAGGATATTAATAGAGAGAGGGAAAAATATGGCAAACATAATCCAAAGGATAAGATGGCCGATTCAAGAAATGCCTTCACGGTTTTAACGTTGAATGTAAATGGATTAAACTCCCCAATTAAAAGATATAGATTCGCAGAATGGATCAAAAAAAATGAACCATCAATATGTTGCATACAAGAGACTCATCTTAGACACAGGGACACAAAGAAACTGAAAGTGAAAGGATGGAAAAAAATATTTCATGCAAGCTACAGCCAAAAGAAAGCAGGTGTAGCAATATTAATCTCAGATAAAATAGACTTCAAATGCAGGGATGTTTTGAGAGACAAAGAAGGCCACTACATACTAATAAAAGGGGCAATTCAGCAAGAAGAAATAACAATCGTAAATGTCTATGCACCCAATCAAGGTGCCACAAAATACATGAGAGAAACATTGGCAAAACTAAAGGAAGCAATTGATGTGTCCACAATAATTGTGGGAGACTTCAACACATCACTCTCTCCTATAGATAGATCAACCAGACAGAAGACCAATAAGGAAATTGAAAACCTAAACAATCTGATAAATGAATTAGATTTAACAGACATCTACAGGACATTACATCCCAAATCAACAGGATACACATACTTTTCTAGTGCTCACGGAACTTTCTCCAGAATAGATCATATGCTGGGACATAAAACAAGCCTCAATAAATTTAAAAAGATTGAAATTATTCAAAGCACATTCTCTGACCACAATGGAATACAATTAGAAGTCAATAACCATCAGAGACTTAGAAAATTCACAAATACCTGGAGGTTAAACAACACACTCCTAAACAATCAGTGGGTTAAAGAAGAAATAGCAAGAGAAATTGCTAAATATATAGAGACGAATGAAAATGAGAACACAACATACCAAAACCTATGGGATGCAGCAAAAGCAGTGCTAAGGGGGAAATTTATAGCACTAAACGCATATATTAAAAAGGAAGAAAGAGCCAAAATCAAAGAACTAATGGATCAACTGAAGAAGCTAGAAAATGAACAGCAAACCAATCCTAAACCAAGTACAAGAAAAGAAATAACAAGGATTAAAGCAGAAATAAATGACATAGAGAACAAAAAAACAATAGAAAGGATAAATATCACCAAAAGTTGGTTCTTTGAGAAGATCAACAAGATTGACAAGCCCCTAGCTAGACTGACAAAATCAAAAAGAGAGAAGACCCATATAAACAAAATAATGAATGAAAAAGGTGACATAACTGCAGATCCTGAAGAAATTAAAAAAATTATAAGAGGATATTATGAACAACTGTATGGCAACAAACTGGATAATGTAGAAGAAATGGACAATTTCCTGGAAACATATAAACAACCTAGACTGACCAGAGAAGAAATAGAAGACCTCAACCAACCCATCACAAGCAAAGAGATCCAATCAGTCATCAAAAATCTTCCCACAAATAAATGCCCAGGGCCAGATGGCTTCACAGGGGAATTCTACCAAACTTTCCAGAAAGAACTGACACCAATCTTACTCAAACTCTTTCAAAACATTGAAAAAAATGGAACACTACCTAACTCATTTTATGAAGCTAACATCAATCTAATACCAAAACCAGGCAAAGATGCTACAAAAAAGGAAAACTACCGGCCAATCTCCCTAATGAATATAGATGCAAAAATCCTCAACAAAATACTTGCAAATCGAATCCAAAGACACATCAAAAAAATCATACACCATGACCAAGTGGGGTTCATTCCAGGCATGCAAGGATGGTTCAACATAAGAAAAACAATCAATGTATTACAACACATTAAAACTCGAAAGGGAAAAATCAATTGATCATCTCAATAGATGCTGAAAAAGCATTTGACAAAATCCAACATCCGTTTTTGATAAAAACACTTCAAAAGGTAGGAATTGAAGGAAACTTCCTCAACATGATAAAGAGCATATATGAAAAACCCACAGCCAGCATAGTACTCAATGGTGAGAGACTGAAAGCCTTCCCTCTAAGATCAGGAACAAGACAAGGATGCCCGCTGTCACCACTGTTATTCAACATTGTGCTGGAAGTGCTAGCCAGGGCAATCCGGCAAGACAAAGAAATAAAAGGCATCCAAATTGGAAAAGAAGAAGTAAAACTGTCATTGTTTGCAGATGATATGATCTTATATCTAGAAAACCCTGAGAAATCAACAATACACCTACTAGAGCTAATAAACAAATTTAGCAAAGTAGCGGGATACAAGATTAATGCACATAAGTCAGTAATGTTTCTATATGCTAGAAATGAACAAACTGAAGAGACACTCAAGAAAAAGATACCATTTTCAATAGCAACTAAAAAAATCAAGTACCTAGGAATCAACTTAACCAAAGATGTAAAAGACCTATACAAAGAAAACTACATAACTCTACTAAAAGAAATAGAAGGGGACCTTAAAAGATGGAAAAATATTCCATGTTCATGGATAGGAAGGCTAAATGTCATTAAGATGTCAATTCTACCCAAACTCATCTACAGATTCAATGCAATCCCAATCAAAATTCCAACAACCTACTTTGCAGACTTGGAAAAGCTAGTTATCAAATTTATTTGGAAAGGGAAGATGCCTCGAATTGCTAAAGACACTCTAAAAAAGAAAAACGAAGTGGGAGGACTTACACTCCCTGACTTTGAAGCTTATTATAAAGCCACAGTTGCCAAAACAGCATGGTACTGGCACAAAGATAGACATATAGATCAATGGAATCGAATTGAGAATTCAGAGATAGACCCTCAGATCTATGGCCGACTGATCTTTGATAAGGCCCCCAAAGTCACCGAACTGAGCCATAATGGTCTTTTCAACAAATGGGGCTGGGAGAGTTGGATATCCATATCCAAAAGAATGAAAGAGGACCCCTACCTCACCCCCTACACAAAAATTAACTCAAAATGGACCAAAGATCTCAATATAAAAGAAAGTACCATTAAACTCCTAGAAGATAATGTAGGAAAACATCTTCAAGACCTTGTATTAGGAGGCCACTTCCTAGACTTTACACCCAAAGCACAAGCAACAAAAGAGAAAATAGATAAATGGGAACTCCTCAAGCTTAGAAGTTTCTGCACCTCAAAGGAATTTCTCAAAAAGGTAAAGAGGCAGCCAACTCAATGGGAAAACATTTTTGGAAACCATGTATCTGACAAAAGACTGATATCTTGCATATACAAGGAAATCCTACAACTCAATGACAATAGTACAGACAGCCCAATTATAAAATGGGCAAAAGATATGAAAAGACAGTTCTCTGAAGAGGAAATACAAATGGCCAAGAAACACATGAAAAAATGTTCAGCTTCACTAGCTATTAGAGAGATGCAAATTAAGACCACAATGAGATACCATCTAACACCGGTTAGAATGGCTGCCATTAAACAAACAGGAAACTACAAATGCTGGAGGGGATGTGGAGAAATTGGAACTCTTATTCATTGTTGGTGGGACTGTATAATGGTTCAGCCACTCTGGAAGTCAGTCTGGCAGTTCCTTAGAAAACTAGAGATAGAGCTACCATTCGATCCAGCGATTGCACTTCTCGGGATATACCCGGAAGATCGGAAAGCAGTGACACGAACAGATATCTGCACGCCAATGTTCATAGCAGCATTATTCACAATTGCCAAGAGATGGAAACAACCCAAATGTCCATCAACAGATGAGTGGATAAATAAAATGTGGTATATACACACGACGGAATACTACGCGGCAGTAAGAAGGAACGATCTGGTGAAACATATGACAAGATGGATGAACCTTGAAGACATAATGCTGAGCGAAATAAGCCAGGCACAAAAAGAGAAATATTATATGCTACCACTAATGTGAACTTTGAAAAATGTAAAACAAATGGTTTATAATGTAGAATGTAGGGGAACTAGCAGTAGAGAGCAATTAAGGAAGGGGGAACAATAATCCAAGAAGAACAGATAAGCTATTTAACGTTCTGGGGATGCCCAGAAATGACTATGGTCTGTTAATTTCTGATGGATGTAGTAGGAACAAGTTCACTGAAATGTTGCTATAGTATGTAACTTTCTTGGGGTAAAGTAGGAACATGTTGGAAGTTAAGCAGTTATCTTAGGTTAGTTGTCTTTTTCTTACTCCCTTGCTATGGTCTCTTTGAAATGTTCTTTTATTGTATGTTTGTTTTCTTTTTAACTTTTTTTTTCATACAGTTGATTTCAAAAAAGAAGGGAAAGTTAAAAAAAAAAAAAAAAAAAAAGATGTAGTGCCCCCTTGAGGAGCCTGTGGAGAATGCAGGGGTATTCGCCTACCCCACCTACATGGTTGCTAACATGACCACAGACATGGGGGACTGGTGGTTTGATGGGTTGAGCCCTCTACCATAAGTTTTACCCTTGGGAAGACGGTTGCTGCAAAGGAGAGGCTAGGCCTCCCTGTGTTTGTGCCTAAGAGTCTCCTCCTGAATGCCTCTTTGTTGCTCAGATGTGGCCCTCTCTCTCTGGCTGAGCCAACTTGAAAGGTGAAATCACTGCCCTCCCCCCTACGTGGGATCAGACACCCAGGGAAGTGAATCTCCCTGGCAACGTGGAATATGACTCCCGGGGAGGAATGTAGACCCGGCATCGTGGGATGGACAACATCTTCTTGACCAAAAGGGGGATGTGAAAGGAAATGAAATAAGCTTCAGTGGCAGAGAGATTCCAAAACGAGCCGAGAGATCACTCTGGTGGGCACTCTTACGCACACTTTAGACAACCTTTTTTAGGTTCTAAAGAATTGGGGTAGCTGGTGGTGGATACCTGAAACTATTAAACTACAACCCAGAACCCATGAATCTCGAAGACAGTTGTATAAAAATGTAGCTTATGAGGGGTGACAGTGGGATTGGGAATGCCATAAGGACCAAACTCCACTTTGTCTAGTTTATGGATCGATGTGTAGAAAAGTAGGGGAAGCAAACAAACAGACAAAGGTACCTAGTGTTCTTTTTTACTTCAATTGCTCTTTTTCACTCTAATTATTATTCTTGTTATTTTTGTGTGTGTGCTAATGAAGGTGTCAGGGATTGATTTAGGTGATGAATGTACAACTATGTAATGGTACTGTAAACAATCGAAAGTACAATTTGTTTTGTATGACTGCGTGGTATGTGAATATATCTCAATAAAATGATGATAAAAAAAAAAAAAAATTAAAAAAAAAAAAAACCTACCCAGGCACACCACTGTCAGAAAGCTGCTCCTTGGAAATTCTATGGAAATCACTGTATGCACCCCATATTACATTTATTCATAACTTTTATCTTCATTGTAATTCACTGTGACTCCTTAAACAAAATACTCCCTCCCATGGCAAGACGGGTGCTCTATAATCCTGAGCCATCTCTCATAATATCAAGTCCTGTGCTGGATAACAAACCCCTCAAGGCACACAGACATTTGGTTTCTCAAAACTGGAGGCCAAGCTATTCAAGACCCAGGCAGGATATCCCCTGGCATTGAGAAGTGTGTGAAAGCTCCAGGGAAGGACGAGGTGGACGCTACAAACACGAGGCTTCCTCTCTCTGCACTATCAATGACCAGAGCACAGGCAGCCTGTGATCACTTTTGGATGCAGAAGCAGAAAAGGGCAGAGGGAGAGCCAGAAAGGAAGGGAGGCTGATGCCAGGTGCTGGGGGAATGGCCAAGTTGGGCAGATCACAGGACTACAGCAGCTGCCACTGCATCCTGCAAAGATGCCATAAAACCTAACCACCAAGGGGAATCAGAAGGAAGACACTTCTGACAAACACTAAAAAAGTTTATGGAGTCATAACAATAAAAATGTCTTCTCTCAGAGCTTTTGTTTTCCAGATCAAAAAATTTGGGGTCAAAACAGGTTGGAGACTGGCCCTTGGCTGGGCTCTCCGAGTGTTCCCAGTCAACAGTTAGCTGATCAGGGCGGATGGCTGGGCCTAGGACTGTTTATGCAAGCAACATGATTTATGCTGAACACTCGCTTTCCTCCTGGGAGTCTGGAATTTCCATATATTCTAAGCAGAAGGTGCCCACGTGACCAGCCCTGGGAAACAACTCTGGGTGCTGAGTCTCTAATGGGCTTCCCTGGACAGAAACATTGCACACACGTTGCATTTTTGATGAGAGCACGCTCTGTGTGACCCCCTCATAAGAGGGAAAGAACAAGGAAGCCTGTACATGGATTCCTCCAGACTCAATCTATGTCTTTTCTTCCATTATGATCTAGCTGTGCATACTTACAATTTTGTTATAATAAATTTTAACCAACCATGACATGAGTAGTACTTTAACAAAAAAAAAAAGTCAGAGTTAGAGGGTGGTAGAGAAGGAACTGAGAGTCAGGTATGGATGGATGTCTCTCAAGCCTAAAGCCACCACTACCCATCATGACTTGCTGCCACTGACATTCCAACATAGGGAGAGCCCCAGGGGGGTTCTACCCACACAGGTCCCTGGAAGCTCCTCCTCTGCAGCAGCCCCTAAAGGCCTGCAAAGAGGGGCTGGATGTGATCCAGGTTGCATGTGCTGTGTGTATCTGAGGACCCGCAGGACATTCATCTCCTCCTCACCTTCCCCTTCATCACGTTCAGCACGTTCCTACATGACAACACCTCTCCCAAAGCCCCTCTGCGCACATTGGATCCATCTGCTACAGCCAAGAAGCCACAAATAAGCAGCCGCCTCATCATGGTTCAAAGCAGACCCCTGCAGTCACAGGGAAAGCACTAGGCACCTGGCAGTCACTGAGTAAAGAAAGACACCAGAAGACTCTGCCCTGAGGATCACAGCAAAGAGGGCTAGGAGACAAGCACACCAACAATTTCCATGGGGTGGGATTAGTGCTGACAGGCAAGGTTAAGAGCATGGGACAAGAAGGTGGGGAGGCAGAGAAAGCTTCCGGGAAGGAAGCTGAGGAAAGCGATCTCCATTGTGCCTCCACAAGAAGCAAATATACTCCTTGAGGAGGGCCCGGTGCTTCAATGTCTTCTTAGGTTTCACAGTAACCTGCACTGGGCCAGGCAGAAGGGGTGCTCAAACCAGATGATACCAGGTACCAGGAGGCATTTCAAGGTGATGGGGACCCTGCCCCAATCAAGATGGTGGAGTGAGACACTTCAGGGCTCTGACCCCAACAGAAGCTTTGAAAAAGCAATAAGAACTGTCCGCAACATTTTTCTTAAAACTCCAGAAAACAGAAGCCTGCAGAACAGGGCAAATGCCAAATCGAGAAAAAAGCTACCTAAAAGCAGCAGGATCTCATGGTGCCCTGGCTGGCCCCTTGCCAGCTCCACGTGGCACCTGCTGGTTCTGGAGGGAACAAAGTAAGCCTGTGCAATACTGGGAGCATGTATGTCTGCCCCGATTGCTCTGATGTCTGGCCGGATCACTCTGGTGGTGGCCTGAGGGACTTGCCTTCCCAGAACTTGCCCTGTGTGTAGAAATCAGTTTACAGAGCTCTCCTACAGAACACTAAGGAAGAGCAGTCAAATTGTGCTGCCTAGAGTAAGGGATTGCTGCTGAAGACATAAGAGTGCAGTGCCTGGGACCGTGAGGAAACTGCTTCCTAGGGAAGAAGGGACTTTAGGAACTGAGTAAATGGGGAATTCCTAGGTCCACTTGAGCATGCCCAAGTCAAGAGACTGTGCAGAAAGGACCAGGGAGAGGTCCCTACACTTTGGCCTCGAGTTATTCTCTAAACTCACTGTATGGATAAGCCCTGAAGCAGAGCACCTGCACAGGTTAACCTCCAAAGACTGGGAAAGGTGTTTTTCCTTCTTTTTAATTTTTGTCAGTTCCTGGCATTCAAGGAGAGCTGTCATAATACTAGCTGGATAAAAGCTTAAGGAGTAGATGGCTTAGGTCTAAATTCCAGTTATAACACATAAAAAGATCAAAATGTCCGGGTTTCAACAAAAGATTACAAAACATACAAAGAAACAGGAAGCGATGGCCTAGGCAAAAGAGAAGATTAAAACATCAGAAACCAGGTTCGTGGAATGTCTGGGTCATTTCAGACAATGACATTAAAGAATAACAAAAGAGAGATGGAAATTATGAACAGGAACTAAGCAAAGCTAAAAACCACAATATCAGCTTTTAAAAATTCCCTACAGGGGTTCCACAGCAGATTGGAGCTGGCAGAAGAAAGAATCAGAGAACTTGAAGATAAAGACAACTGAAATCATTCAGAAAGAAAAGAGAATGAAGAAAAGTAAACAGAGCCTGAGAACCCTGTGAGACACCATCAGGCGTATCAATACACACATTGTGGGAGTCTCCAAAGAAAGAAAAGGACAGAGAGATTATGCAAAGAAATAATGGCTGAATACTTCCCAAATTTAACAAAAGACATGAATATTCACATACAAGACACCAAAAAAGTGCCAACACAGGACCCAAATAGACCCTCATCACAGCGCATCATAATCAAACTGCTGAAAGCCAAAGATAAGTGAGAATTCTGAAAGCCACTAGAGATGCAATGTGTCACATAAAACAAAGCCTCAGTAAGATTAAGTGCCCAATTCTCATTGAAAACCATGAAGGCAAGGAGGCAGTGGTGTGACACAGTCAAGATGCTGAAAGCAAAAAACTGCCACTCAAACATCTTTTTGACCAAAAGGGGGATGCAAAATGAAACGGAATAAAGTTTCACTGGCTGAGAGATTTCAAATGGAGTCAAAAGGTTACTTTGGTGGACATTCTTACGCACTGTATGGATAACCCGTTTTAGGTTTTAATGTATTGGAATAGCTAGTAGTAAATATCTGAAACTATCTTGAAGACGATTGTATAATAATGTAGGTTACAATGGGTGACAGTGTGATAGTGAAAACTTTGTGGATCTCACCCCCTTTATCCCGTGTATGGATGGATGAGTGGAGAAATGGGGACAAAGACTAAAAGAAATAGGATGGGATGGGGGTGGTGGTGATTTGAGTGTTCTTTTTCACTTTTGTTTTTTATTCTTGTTTTTATTCTTTCTGGTGTAAGGAAAATGTTCAAAAATAGATTGGGGTGATGAATGCACAACTATGATGGTACTGTGGACAGCTGGTTGTGCACCATGGATGACTGTATGGTATGTGAATATATCTCAATAAAATTGAATTTAATTTAAAAACAAAACAAAAAACTGCCACTCAAGAATTCTGTATCTGGCAAAACTGTCTTTGATAAATGAGGGAGAAATTAAGAGGGTCCAGGCGTGTCCCCGCTGGCCCAGAGTGAGGAAAAAGTGGGAGCAGTGGGAAGTGGCTTCACCTGTGTTCTCACTTCCCGCATCATAAGGCCTAAACAGCTCTAGCCTCACAGCCTGCATAGAACCAGAGCTCTAGACAACAGGGCAGGACACTGCTCTCCTGGAGCCAAGGACACCGCTCATGCACACCAACAACAGTCACATGACACTCCTGCAGGGAAGAAGCAGCCAGCATGTGATTGGCCCACCTGACCCTGCTTACAAGTTGCCCAGGAAACCTGTTTCTGCTCATTAACAGAAGTATCTTTGGGAACTGGGGTCTTAAGTGAAACCGCTGACAGCTTCCTCAGTTCCCTGACTACCTCATGCTCTTGTCACTGCCAGTCACCCAAGGCTGTCCCATTTGGAAGGAACAGGTATGGATCTCCCTGAACACAAGGAAACCTCTGCAACTTTTCCTTTACCTGCATTAGCAATGACCAGGACTCAGGCAACCTGCAGGGGCAGAAAAAGACACAGGGCTTGCTGAAAATGGAGATCAATGACAGAAGCCCAGAAAATACTCTGAGCTGGGGAAAGCAACACAGCAGTGCACAGGACCCAGTAGCTGCCATCGTGTTCTGCACAAATGTAACCTGCTCCATCAGGAGAGGCAAAGTTGTCAGGGTTTTAAGATTGTGGAACAGGGACTACATAATCATAACTAAAAATCACATCATTGTATTCATGCTTTCTAGACGAGGAAGGACTCATCTAGATCAGGAGATTCCAAAGCTAGAAGGGGCGAGACCTGGGTGCAGGTAGATTTGATGTCAAAATCCTTCTGGCTTTCAATTAAGACATTCTACTGCCGACACACCTATCTAAAGATTCCTGGAAGATACACAGGACCCGAGCAGACATGTAGAGGAACCAAATGCACTCTTCATAGCCCCAGAAGGGCCTTGTGTTTACTTTCCCAACTACACCATGCTCAAGAATCCCGTGTGTACCCTTGTGGGATGCAAAGCCCCAGAGCCCCAGAGAACATACTTTACCTCAGGAACCTCATGGTCCAGCTGCTTCCTGACAGGATGGAGACACCTCTCTTGGGTCTTCCTGCACTGAGCTGCCTTCTCTGCAATAAAGGAGATGCTCTGGATGAGAAACCTTGAAGCCACCTGGTCACAAGTCCCGATAAGAACATGGAGAACACATGGCACAGAGCTCCCAGATGATTATTACCTCAACAGCCAGCCTCAGTAACAAAAAGCACATCTAAGGAGAGGACCATGCATGATCTACAGCGGGGATGGCTTCTCAGTTTCATCTTACATACACACTGGCTGACATGCAGTGTTCCTTAAGCAGTATAATGAACTGGACATTGAACCTGGGTCAGGTCTGGGAGTGTGTTGTACTGGCACAACAGGGTCTGGCATGGACAGAGAGGGCAATTAGGGGCAGGAATGGCTCATCTCTATCTGGGTCAGGGCCAGTTTCACGGCTCACTTAATTATGTCAGCCCTGTCCAGCTGCACTTCTGCTTTGGTCCCATCCCAACCACGATGCAAAAGAAAATCTTCCCTGGTGGGCCACAGAACCATTCCATGTCAAGGGGGCACAACTGGATGCATAATAGACCAGCAGGGGGACTTTGGTTGCTTTGCACAGAAGGATTCCCTTGACATGCCACAATACGATGAGCCCTGTCACCTTACAACAGATATCTCCTTTTCTCATCTTTTGTTTTTCATTTGTTCTACAACTGGTAACTATCTGACCCGGCACAGAACTCAGGCACTCAATGTTCATAGCAGCATTATTCACGATTGCCAAGAGATGGAAACAACCCAAATGTCCTTCAACAGATGTGTGGATAAATAAAATGTGGTATATACATGATGGAATACTACGCGGCAGTGAGAAAGAACGATGTCGTGAAACATATGACAACATGGATGAACCTTGAAGACATAATGCTGAGCAAAATAAGCCAGGCACAAAAAGAGAAATATTATATGCTACCACTAATGTGAACTTTGAAAAATGTAAAACAAATGGTTTATAATGTAGAATGTAGGTGAACTAGTGATAGAGAGCAATTAAGGAAGGGGGAACGATAATCCAATAAGAACAGATAAGCTATCGTGTGTAAATTTAACGTTCTGGGAATGCCCAGGAATGACTATGGTCTGTTAATTTCTGATGGGTATAGTAGAAAAAGTTCACAGAAATGTTGCGATATTAAGTTACTTTCTTGGGGTAGAGTAGGAACATGTTGGAAGTAAAGTAGTTATCTTAAGTTATTTGTCTTTTTCTTACTCCCTTGTTATGGTCTGTTTGAAATGTTCTTTTATTATATGTTTTTTTTAATTTTTAAATTTTTTTAATTTTTTATACAGTTGATTTAAAAAAAAAATTAAAAAAAAAAAGGAAAAAAATATGCAGAGCCCCCTTGAGGAGCTGGTGGAGAATGCAGGGGTATTGGCCTGCCCCACCTCGATGGTTGCTAATGTGCTCACAGACTTAGGGGACTGGTGGTTTGATGGGTTGAGCCCTCTACCACAGGACTTGCCCTTGGGAAGACTGTTGCTGCAAAGGAGAGGCTAGGCCTCCCTATAATTGTGCCTAAGAGCCTCCTCCTGAAAGCCTCTTTGTTGCTCAGATGTGGCCCTCTCTCTCTAGCTAAGCCAACTTGAAAGGTGAAATCACTGCCCTCTCCCCTACGTGGGATCAGACACCCAGAGGAGTGAATCTCCCTGGCAACGTGGAATATGACTCCCGGGGAGGAATGTAGACCTGGCATTGTGGGATGGAGAACATCTTCTTGACCGAAAGGGGGAAATAATAGGAAATGAAATAAGGTTCAGTGGCAGAGAGATTCCAAAAGGGGCCGAGAGGTCACTCTGGTGGGCACTCTTACGCACAATATAGGCAACCCTTTTTACGTTCTAATGAATTGGGGTAGCTGGCAGTAGATACCTGAAACTATCAACCCAGAACCCATGAATCTTGAAGACGATTGTATAAAAATGTAGCTTATGAGCATTGACAATGGGATTGGGAAAGCTATAAGGACCACACTCCCTTGTCTAGCTTATGGATAGATGAGTAGAAAAATGGAAGGAAATAAAGAAACAAATAAAGGCACCCAGTGTTCTTTTTTATTTTAATTGCTCTTTTTCACTTTAATATTGTTGCTATTTTTGTGTGTGTGGTAATGAAGGTGTCAGGGATTGATTTTGGTGATGAATGCACAACTATGTAATGGTACTGTGAACAATCAAATATATGATTTGTTTTGTGTGACTGCATGGTATGTGAATATATCTCAATAAAATGAATATTTAAAAAAAAAAAAAAAACTCAGGCACTGCCCTCAAGGTTGCAGCAGAGAGACACAAAGAGACAGTCACACCAACAATTGCCAGAGGGTATGATCAGCACTGAGAGACAAGGGATAGAGGCCTGAGACCCAGTCAGGAGAGGCAGGAAAGTATTTTTGGACAAGAGACCTCAAAAAGGCTGACCTCAGTTGTGTCTCCACAACCAATCCCTGAGGTAAGACCCCACCCTATGCTTCTTTTTCAGAGCCTCACAGAAACCAGCACTGAGCTGCAACCAAAGGACACTCAATGAACCAAATGGACCAGGAGGCAGACAAACAGTGGTAGAAGGAAGAAGTGTAGGAAAGCTCCAGGGTTTGGAAGGGACAGGAATGGGCCCTCCAAACACGGGGAAACGCTTTCAGTGATTCCTCTCCCTGCACTATCAATGACCAGGGCACAGGCAGCCCACAATCACTTTCGTATGCAGGGGCAAAAAACGGCAGAAGGCAAGCCAGGAAAAAAGGCCCATGCTAGCAGCCTGCTAACCTGCCCAAGTAGCGAGAAAGCAGTCCAGCCGAGCCCCAGATGCCGAGAGCTACCACCCCTTCACATAAAGATTCCAGCTCCCCACATCAAGAGTCCACAGAAAGACCAACTTTAGCAAAAATGCCTAAATTGTTCCTTCTTCCCTCATTTACTAAGTACCTACCATGCTCCAGGCACTGTGGATTCAAATACAAAGAAAAATACAAAGTCTCCGCCCTCACAGAGCTTCTGCGGTTCTCCTACTTTAGAGAAACTACAGTTCAGAAGGAAGTACCTTACCTGAAGCCACATCGCTAATGAGTGGCTGGGCCAAGGTCTGAACTTGGGTCTTTCTGGCCCCCAACTCAGCACCCCAACTCCTATACCTGGTTTCTATCTACACTATTAACACAAGGGCTTTGCCGGACAGTTCTCAGAACACACAATGACCTTGAACAGGCCGGGAAAACTACAGTCTTCAAGGTGCTCACAAGCAGCAGCACTTTCCCATGGGAAATCCTTACTTAAGGACAATGGGAGGGCGTCCAGGAGTGTGGATCAGGAGACACCAGGGCGCCGGCTGATGCAGAACCAGCAAAGCCTTCCAAGGGAGAGTTTTCATCTTGTGTACAAGAGACCCGCTCAGCCCCCCGTGGCCCTGGCAGGGAAAAAGCAAATAGGGGTTTTAGTGCAAAGCAATTACAGGAATCCAGACTCTGTCCCCCTGAAGCTCTAGGAGGGTCCTGAATTTAAACCTCAGCCAACCAGTCTGTAAAGCAGGGCATTTAAATCTTACCTTTAAGTTACTGAGGGAAGAATGAGTTAAAAGTCATAAAGACACAGCAAATGCCCAACACTTTGTAGACAACCGACAAGTGACTTCTGGAGCTTAAAATGCCCAAAATCGGAGGTCCCGGAGTAAATGAAAATCACAGGGGCTTTGGGGCCCCTCAGACCCGGGTTCAAACCGGGCTCAGCACACTAATTGGGGGGTTTCGGGCACACGCACGGCTGGGCATTCGCTTTCCCTACGGACCCTACGCCCTTCCCCACAAGGTGTTTGTGAGGACAGAGGCTCTGCCACCCGCCCGGGTTCTGCTCAGAAAGCGTTCGGCCGACGGCGACGCGCTGACCAAACAAACCTCTTTCTCCAGGAAACGCGAATCCCGAGAGGTCCAAGCCGGGAGGAGAGGAAGGAGCACTGAACCCGGAGCCGGGTCTGGGCTCGGGCGCCCATCTTCGGCAGGAGCTCCCCTCCTCGCCTCTCTCCGGGCCTCAGTTTCCCTCCTGATGATGGGTATTGAGGGGGAAAGAGGACTGCAGCATGGGCCTTAGGGACCGCTCCCCGTGCACACGAGGCGCTGAGCAGAGCCCCACCATGGACTCATCCGGGCCGCCGAGACCAATGGCGCCGGATGAGAGCGAGGACAACGAGGTCCGCGCGAGAAGATGCGGGATGTCGAGAGATTTCGCTGGATGACGGGTGTCAACGAGGCACGGCGACCGCACGCCCAGGAAACGCTCCACCTGTCCAGCGTCGGCGGAAATGAAGCTGGAGGGCGTGAGCAGAGGCCTAGAGCGGAGCCTCCGCGGATAGGAACCTGAGCAAGCAGTTCTGCAGCGCCTCCTTGTGGAGCGGAGCTGAAATTCGGGCTCGACTTCGCAAGCCATTGACGCCCTTCTTCATCCAAGAATCCATTCGTCCTCCCATCATTCAACCCACCCAGCCCGCCTGCCTGCCTGCCTTCCCTCCTTCGTCCCTTTGTCCCTCCCTTCCTTCCTTTCCTCTCTCCCTCCCTCCTTCCCTTCTTTCCATCCAGAAAACATTTATGGAGCAGTGATCTCGTATCAGGCACTGGGCTAAGCAGTAAGTGGCTCATTCCATTAAAAATATTTCACCCCCTGAATTTGCCAACTCAGGAAGTTTCCCTCAAGAAATCACTACCTAGAAAAGAGCATGGGGTAATTTTTCATCCTGGTTTACTGGAAATAACATTCCCTTGCTTGCTCTGCTTTTCTGTTCGTTCTGGAGGTGTTCCTTGGTGGCTGGTTTGTCGATAATCTGAAGAAAAGGGCAATCTTCCATGTCCGGGGCTGTTACTAGCATGCACTTACATGGATTGTACTTCATGTAGACTTTTTTCTGCCAAGCACCATAGGGATCTTGTATGTTTGATTCACCACGATGTTCATGGCACCTAGTGTGGTGGCTTGCACCTAGTAAATTGAAAAAATGAATTGGATATTGAGGGACTAAAATATTATTCAGATGGCCTGAGACTAAAATGTGAGGGTGAGGAGGAGTGAAACCTGGAGAGGTGGGCAGAGGACAGATGTTTTGTTAGCTTTATTCTAAAAGTAATGGGATTGGGGGTGGAGAGGGTCGTCGAAACAGAAGGAAACTGATCATATTTGCGTTCAAGGGACCAAGTCAGATTTGCGTTTGAGGAAACCGATCAGATTTGCATAGTGGCAGAGAAGGCGGGCAGATGCCCCAGCTCCTAACGACACACTGGAGATAGACTCAGGAGGGGGCTCATGGCCGCCAAATCCTCACAAGCACCAGCACTGCCTGCATCCTGAGCTAAGCATGCCTCTCGGACCTGGGGCAACCCTACCACTAACTCCGCCCACATTCTGATTTGGGCCTGAGGAGGGTGCTCCCACAGTCAGACTCCTGGGGCTCACAAGGTTGGCATGATATGGAGATCCAGGGCTGACTGACGCAACCATAAGGAAAACAGGATCCCTGAGGATGAAATTCTGTGTTTTATACCTAGGAGAAGCCCTCAGGATTTTCAGATTATGAGAACATTGGGGATGTCTGTGACAGAAGGGGCCACAGGACTCTTGATTGTGAGAAAGCTGGGTGAGGAGGTTGGGAGCACAAGCTGTGGCCACACAGTGCTGGAGTCCTCTCCTGCCTTCTGCTCTCCTACTCCCTGTGTGACCTCAGCTAAGTGACCTAACTTCTCTGCTGAACCTTAGTTTCCTATTCTGAAAAATGGGCAGGGTCAGGGTTCTTCATCGTAGGATTGCTGTGAAGATTAAGTAAGATGATTTATATGAAAACTGTAGCTCGGGGCAAATGTCTAAGGTATGGAGTTGCTGTATTTTAATATTTCTGAGGAAGTTGATGGCTTCTGTCACTGTGAGAACCCTGTGAGATCATATATGAGGCAGAGGGAGTGGACTGACTTTGAAAAGTTGAAGGCAATGCAGTTTAATAGAAATATAATATGTCACATATGTAATTTTTAATTTCTAATAACCACATTAAAAAAGTAAAAAAGAAACAGGTGAAATTAATTTTTTTAACATTTTATTTAACCCAATATAACCACAATATTATTATTGAACATGTTATCAATATTTAAGGGTTATTAATGAGATATTTACTATGCTTTTTCTTCCACTAAGTCTTTGGAATCTGGTGCACATTTTACACTTAAGGTAAATTGTAATTTGGACTTGCTGCATTTCCAGTGCTCCATAGTCATGCATGGCTGCTTAAATTAAGCAATACAGGTCTACAGGATCAGCCCGTTGGAGCCACAGGAGAGAAGCAGCAAACAGGAGGCTGAGAGCATGTCCCTCCAGGGTGCCCCCACCTGGGAGATGTTGGGGACCTGATTATGCTTAGCTGGAAATTAAGGCAAAGGTGCCTTCAGAAAGCTGGGAAAAGGCTGAGCCACGACCCAAACCTAGAGTTTTCTTCTGCACCCCTTACTCCCGTGACACAAAGGAAGGAAGCTTGGCTAGTTCATTTCTGCATCTCCAATGCTTAGAGGAGGCTGGGAATCTGAGAGGAGTGGTTGATGCTTGTTAATTGTTAGTGTAACAGGATGCTAAAATAGAAGTTTCAGTGGAAACACCAAGGAGGCCCCAAGATACAGGGATGAACCATATAAAATTGATGTTGTGGTAGGTCAAAATTGGATGAATATTGACAAATTTTTAAGGTTCCATCTAATAGAATGGCAGCTGCTTTCCAAAGAAAGTATTGGACCAGATGCAGAATTTGGGATGGAAATAACTTTAAAAATGGTTACATATGGCTCTTGAATCCTTTTCAATTTGAGGGTATTAACAGTACAGAGTGAGACATTAAAGAGAAGGGGAATTATGAATTATATTTTTTTGGAGAAGGCAGGGCTGTGAGTCCCAACCCCTGCCCCCAAGGGTCTCTGCCTCTCCAACTAAGTAGGAGGAGCTTTGGCAGGATGACAGGGAAGCTTGAGATATGTCACCTGGAGTTGGGAAGCACAGGTAACTGGTGCCTGACCCACTCCAGAGTCAAAGTTTCATAGTCTCCTTCAGGAGGTATAGAATCTGTGGTAGGAATATCTCAACTGGTAGCCACAGGTCCTTCCTAGGAGGTAGCCTGCTAGGGCAACAAGATCCAAAAAAACTGTCTTATGCACATCACTAGGTATGCAGTAAAGGAATAACTCAGCAAATCTGGGTCGTTCCACACCCTGCACGTCCCAAAGAAAGGCTTGGCCCTTGCCTGACTCCTGGGAGATAACCTCTAAGCCCCTGAAATATCCTGCCTGATAAGAGCGTCTTCATTTACTTGGAGGCTTTGAGCTAAGCCAGATAGTCTATGACAACAGTGTGATTTATGGTAGGGGTTCTGGACCACATAGTACAGGTGACCCCTGGAGGCAGTGGAGACTAAGGTCAGCCATGCAGGTGGTCATCCATGCCCAAATGACCTCCAATAAAAACCCTGGATACCAAGGCTCGGGTGAGCTTCCCTGGTTGGCAATATTCCATTTGTATAGTCACTCGTCAATGCTGGGAGAATTGAGCCCTGTCTGTAGGACTCCTCTGGGAGAGGATAATTGGAATCTTGCTCCTGGTGTCTCCTGGACTCTGCTCTATGTGCTGTTTCTGTTGCTGATTAAAATCTGTATCCTTTTGCTATAATAAACCATAACCATGAGTGTAGTTGCTTTGCTGAGTTATGTGAGTCCTTCTAGTGAATCAGTAAGCCTGAGAGTGGTCCACTGGAACCCCCAACTACACTAGGGGTATAGTCAAAAGGAACTAGGAAGGGATTCTTGAAAGAAGCTGTGATGGTTAGGTTCATGTGTCAACTTGGCCAGGTGGTGGTACCCAGCTGTCTGGTCAAGCAAACACTGACCTAACAATTGTTGTGAGGATGTTAGTGGCTGGTTGATAAACCAACAGGCTGGTTTGTTAAATCATCAGTCAATTGACTGCAGCTATGACTGATGACTCACCAAAGGGCGTGTCTTCCACAATGAGAGAATGCAATTGGCTGGATTTAATCCAATTAATCAGTTGAAGACTTATAAGCGAGACAGATGGAAGACCTTCACTTCTTCTTCGGCTGCCCAGTGAAGCGTTTCCTGAGGAGTTCGTCGAAGTTGCTGGTTCATTTCCTGAGGAGTTCATCGAACACATCGTCGAAGATCCCAGTTCATTTCCCGAGGAGTTTGTCAAAGTTGTTGGTTTGTTTCCTGAGGAGTTCATCGGACAACTTCCTTGGAGTTGATAGTTTGCTGACTACTCTACAGAATTGGGACTCCTGCATATCCACAGTTGCATGAATCACTTTTACAAATTTGATAGTCAGAGACACCTCTCATTGATTCTGTTTCCCTAGAGAACCCTAACTAATACAGAAGCTGAGAGAGAAATACTCAGCACTAAATTCATGACCAGCCTGGAGAGGACACAGCCATCTTGCAAAAGTACCAGTTAAAGAAGAAGTCTCCCATCCACCTTACTCTTTACTCCATCTGTTTTGATTCTGGACTTATAGGGAGTGGGGTGGGCAGACATTTCCTGGTGAAGAGAAATACATTTGGACAAATGAAGAGAGAAGGCTCATGTTCACTCCCCAACTTCCTCTACCTGGTGGAGGGGAGAGAAGTCTTGCCTTTGAATGATCATTGAAGACTTGACATGAGATTAGAGTGGACATTTCAAATCACTGAATAGAGAGAAACTAAGATGGCAGCTAGGTGAGACAGGGCAAAAAAACAACTCCATGAAAAACACTAGGTAAAAACCAGAAGGTGACCCAGAATACCGGTTACAGCGATGCACCAGCTGGACGAGGTCTACTAGTATCAAGGGGCCGTATACTTGGTGAAACCAGGAGTCTGCATTCTGAAACGAGTGAGTAAGCTGGCGGGAAGACCCACAGCCATGTGGCATTGTGGGGAAGTCAGGGCTTGGCATTTGAAGACCGACTGGCTCTTTTTAAAAAAAAGGGAAAAACCCAGGAGCAGCTGCAGTTGCGGGAATGGGAACCACGCAGTAAAACACAGGAAGAGGAGGCTGGGCCAGCCTCTCGGTGTCTGGCCTGGAGGATAGTCTGCTGCAGATACTCTCGGGGCTGGGGGAATGGAGGGGAGAGCCGGAAGCTGAAGGAAACCCCATGGCTCGCAGCTGGCTCCTCGGAGGGCTGGATAAACTCCTGCCTGGGGCCGTGCCCACAGCCCAGAGCCCCGCCAGTTGTCCCAGAGCTGGGAAGGAGGAACTGTGCGAGGTGGGGGGGGGGGGTTGAGACGCCCCATTCAGCCATCTTTGCTTCAGGCTGAGAGCGCCGCTGCACGGCCCAGCGGCCCGGGGCTTCCCTTGAGGGACGGCTCACACTGGTGACGTAGCACAGCATTCCCTCGGCTGAGCTCCTGGAGGATCGCGGCTGGGAGGGGAGACCCGCTCGGACAACCCAGGGACGTTATGCCAAGTCCGGTGGTTTGTGGGACAGTGAGACAGAGGGTCTGGGGCTGAACTGAAATGAAGGCTTAGACTCTTGTGGCGGCCTTGAATCTCTGGGAACCTGGGGGATTTGAATATTAAAGCTGCCCTTCCTCCCTGGCCACCCAGACACATGCCCCATATTCAGGGCGGACGGCTCCAGCAACACACCCAAACTGAGTTCTCCAACTGAACCCCACAAGAATCATTTCCCCACACACCATGGGAACAAAGTTGAGAACTGATTCGAGGGATATAGGTGACTCACAGACGCCATCTGCTGGTTAGTTAGAGAAAGTGTACGTCACCAAACTGTGTTTCTGAAAAATTAGATGGATATCCTTTTTTTTTACAACTTGAAAGAACCCTATCAAGCAAAACAAATGCCAAGAGGCCAAAAACAACAGAAAATCTTAATGCATATGATAAAACCAGACGATATGGAGAATCCAAGTCCAAACACACAAATCAAGATAGCGGAAGAGACTCAGTACTTGGCAGAATTAATCAAAGAACTACAATCGAGGAATGAAAACATGGCAAAAGATTTAAAGGACATCAAGAAGACCATGGCCCAGGATATAAGCGACATAAAGAAGACCCTAGAAGAGCATAAAGAAGACATTGCAAAAGTAAATAAAAAAAATAGACGATCTTATGGAAATAAAAGAAAATGTTGGCCAAATTATAAAGACTCTGGATGTTCACAATACAAGATTAGAGGAAGTTGAACAACATCTCAGTGTCCTACAAGTCCACAGAACAGAAAATGAAAGAACAAAAGAAAGAATGGAGAAAAAAATCGAAAAAATCGAAATGGATCTCAGGTATACGATAGATAAAATAAAACGTCCAAACTTAAGACTCATTGGTGTCCCAGAAGGGGAAGAGAAGGGTAAAGGTCTAGAAAGAGTATTCAAAGAAATTGTTGGGGAAAACTTCCCCAACCTTCTACACAATATAAATACACAAAGCTTAAATGCCCAGCGAACTCCAAATAGAATAAATCCAAATAAACCCACTCTGAGACATATTCTGATCAGACTCTCAAATACTGAAGAGAAGGAGCAAGTTCTGAAAGCAGCAAGAGAAAAGCAATTCACCACATACAAGGGAAACAACATAAGACTAAGTAGTGACTACTCAGCGGCCACCATGGAGGTGAGAAGGCAGTGGCAGGACATATTTAAAATTCTGAGAGAGAAAAATTTCCAACCAAGAATACTTTATCCAGCAAAACTCTCCTTCAAATTTGAGGGAGAGCTTAAATTTTTCACAGACAAACAAACGCTGAGAGAGTTTGCCAATAAAAGACCTGCCCTACTTCAGATTCTAAAGGGAGCCCTACCAACAGAGAAACAAAGAAAGGAGAAAGAGATATAGAGAATTTTAACAGACATATATAGTACCTTACATCCCAAATCACCAGGACACTCATTTTTCTCTGGTGACACGGATCTTTCTCCAGAAGGGACCATAAGCTGGGACATAAAACAAGCCTCAAGAAATTAAAAAAAAAAAAAAATTGAATATACTCAAAGTACATTCTCCAAACACAATGGAATACAAATAGAAGTCAATAATTTTTGAACTGTAACTCCACTATTTACTTCCTACATGATATAAAATACACAAACTCTAATGACAAATCAGTGGTTTTGAACTCAACATAAAATATGTAATTTTAGACAAATATATAAAGGTGGGGGAATGGAGGAGTATAGGAACATAGTTTATGTGTCCTATTGAAATGAAGGTGATATCAAAGAAAAACAAGATTGTTATGGATTTAAGAGGTTAATTTTAAGCCCCACAGTAAACACAAAGAAATTATCAGAGAATATAACCATAGAGCTGAAAAGTAGAGTATGGGTTAAGAGAAATGGAGGAAGGGGCATTGGAGAGTTAAGAAATGAGTGTAGGGTTGCTGTTTGAGGTGAAGGGAAATTTCTAGTAATGGATGGTGGAAAGAGCATTACAACATTCTAAATGTGATTAATCCCACTAATGGAAGGCTAGGGAGGGGGTGGAATGGGAAGATTTAGGCTGTATATCTGTTTCCACAATTAAAAAAAAAAAAAAAAGACAGTCTAAATAGACGACAATTGAATGCCAAGGATGAACCTGGATGGGATCAGAGGATGGAGGACAGGAGGCTCAAAGGGTCACAGCTGAGACATAAGGAAAAGGAAATATAGAATGTAAGCTTTGTTTCATTGTTGAATCTCTTATATTTCTTAGCTGCGCTTAATGGGATTGCATAAAAGAATGTTCTTGTTCCTGGGATTGTATATGTGAATTATAGTGTTTGTTCAAGGGTGTGAGCAGCTAGCTCTCATATGTTCAGAAGACAGAGCAATAGATGATGGATGATAGATAGGGAGGGAGGGAGGGAAAGAAATAGCGATGTGACAGCATGTTAAAGTTGGTGGATTGGGCTATCAGGGGAGGGGTGTCAGGGTATGATGGAATTCTGTGTATGGGGTTAATATTGTTTTTGCAACTGTTCCTATAACTTTGAATTTATTTCAAAATAAAAAAAAATCATTGAATAGAAATTATTTCCCATTTTGAAAGATTGCAAGATTTTTTATTACCTAAGAATGATCAGAAAAGTTATGAGGCCTGCCTGATCATTCTCTAAGGGCAGGGAAAAGATACTTCTGCTTAACAAGTCTAAAGAGACCAGGGTGAGAGAAATGTTGCTTTTATGATTATACCCTGAGTACTGCTTTAAACTTACTGGTTATGTTAATAAAGGATTGGGCTGTAGCAAGAGGCCAAAATTCTGCCTTCCTGGAGCTTGTGACCTCACAATGGCTGAGAGATCCCAGAGGTCTGGAGCACCCTTAGGGAGATGCAGTCACAGCCGACAGGACAGATTGTTGCAAGGAACTGGTGCCCAAGGTCTAGGCAGGAAGTCAGCAACGGAGTATGTGAGGCCTGTAAGCTCCAGGCCCCAGCTCCACGCTAAGAATGATGAGCATGCTGGAGACCCTGTTGTGTCTGTTTATCCTCCTCCTCTGCTGCTTACTGCTCCTTTGTTACTGCTTCTTTCGCCAGAGATAGACTCAGGCTCCTGAAGGCTGGGGCTGAGGCCTGCTGGAAGCCTTGGCAAGTCCAGGCCCCAAGGGCCTCTCAGGCAGAACAGGCTCTTCTTGAGCTGCCCCATGGCCCAAGTCTTGGCCTGTTCTGGGGTCACCAGCAGCTGCAGGCCTTCACTGGATGTTTCTAGCAGACTGACATGAGTCCTGGGGTCTCCCCGCCAGGGTCAGCTGCCACCCAGCTCTTGGCAGCTCCTCATCCCTGGATCCCCTACCTGGGGCCTTGGGCCCTCACTGCCTCTCTGTCACTAGTTTTGTTTCTGGTTCATTTTTGCCCTGGGCTGAAGGCCACTTGCTCTAGAGACAGACATGAGAAGAGATGACCCTCTCCGGAAAGCTGGTAGAGCTAAGCCCTGGGGAGCTGGAGTTCTAGCTAAAGACTGATAACCTCAGTCGGTGACATTGGATTTCCTGCCTATATTAATGGTGGACAATCCCAGAAAATAACCTTCTTGACTAATGAATCTGGATGGTCTCAGCTAATTAATTTGGGCCTCCTTGAGCAACAAATTTGGATCTTCCTCTCTAACTAAATAATTGAGATATTTCTCATTGATTACTTGAACTTCTGTGTTTTGAGAATTGTGACTTTCTTGCCTAATTATCTGGGCATTGCAAGATAATGATATTTGACTTTGATTCATTCTTTTTCACCATGCTAGCTGATGGTCATTCTTAACTGTTAAGTGCCCTGGGTTTTCCTGGCCAAAGGCATTGGACATCTCTGGATAATTTCCTGGGTCTTTCAGTATAAAATCAGAAGAATATTTCTATGATTTCCCCGTTAAGTATGATATTGGTCGATGGTCTAAGATATATGTCTATTTCTTGTATGAGTATTTTTAAAATTATGAATGGATATTAAATTTTATCAAGTGTCTACTGATGATAATTATGATTTATTACAGTAGCATACAATTAGCCAACAACTGTGCAAAGTACTTTAGGTACTGTATTTCTGGTGGCTTGGAGTTATGTTCCCCAGAAAAACATGTTCTTAACCTTATTCTATTCCTGTGAACCCATTGTAAATAGGACTTTTGATGAGTTTTTTTTAGCAGAAGTGTGGCCAACTGAATCAGGATGGGTCTTAACCATATTACTGGAGACTTAAAAATAAGACCACACTCTCTCTCTAAGCCCACCTTGGCGGGTGATCTCGCTGCCCTCCCCCCTATGTGGGACCTGACTCCCAGGGGTGTAAATCTCCCTGGCAATGCAGGATATGACTCCGGGGGATGAATCTGGACCCGGCATCATGGGATTGAGAACATCTTCTTGACCAAAAGGAGGATGCGAAATGAAATGAAATAAAGCTTCAGTGGCTGAGAGATTTCAAATGGAGTCAAGAGGTCACTCTGGTGGACATTCTTACACACTATATAGATAACACTTTTTAGGTTTTAATATACTGGAATAGCTAGAAGTAAATACCTGAACCTACCAAACTCCAACCCAGCAGCCTTGACTCTTGAAGACCATTGTATAACAATGTAGCTTACAAGGGGTGACAGTGTGATTGTGAAAACCCTGTGGATGGCACTCCCTTTATCCAGTGTATGGATGGATGAGTAGAAAAATGGGGGCAAAACCTAAATGAAAAATAGGTTAGGATGGGGGGGTGATTTGGGTGTTCTTTTTTTATTTTTGTTTTTTATTCTGATTCTGATTCTTTCTAGTGTAAGGAAAATATTCAAAAATAGATTGGGGTGATGAATGCACAACTATAAGATGGTACTGTGAACAGTTGATTGTACACCATGGATGATTGTATGGTATGTGAATGTATCTCAATAAAACTGAATTTAATAAAAAAAAAAAAGAAGAAGGCCACAGAGAGAAGCTACTGGGGAAGCAAAGAAGGTGAAAGTTAATGGAACCCGGAACACAGAAACGCCAAGGAACCCCAAGGATTGCGAGCAGCCAGTTGCCATAGTCTTTGGGGAAAAAGTATCACCTTGCTGATGCCTCAATTTTGGAATTCTCCACTCTCAAAACCTGAGCCAATAAATTGTCATTGTTTAAGCCAATCCATTGTATGGCATTTTTTTTAGCAACTGGGAAATAAAATGGTATTTCAATTTATTATTTTACCTATTTTAAAATTGAAAAATCTGAGGTTCAGAAAGATTAAGTAACTTGCGAACACACAGCTAAGATGCAGTAGAGCAAATTTTTAAGTATGTCTGTCTTGCTTCAATCTCGGTGATATTTACCACACTTTTGACCTCCTGACGTGATAAACTACTAGACTTCCCAAAATAAAACCATGTTTACATTCATGGGACAAACCTCATTTGATGTTGATAGGTGTGCCAGTTTGAAAGTATTGTGTCCCCCAAACGCCATTATCTTTGATGTAGTCTTGTGGGGCAGACATTTTGGTGCTGATTAGATTTGCTTGGAATGTGCCCCACCCAGCTGTGGGTGATGACTCTGATGGGATATTCCCATGGAGGCATGGTCCCACCCATTCAGGGTGGGATTTGATCAGTGGAGCCATATAAATGAGCTGACTCAAAGAGAAGGAACTCAGTGCAGCTGTGAGTGACATTTTGAAGAGGAGCAAGCTTGCTAGAGAGGAACGTCCTGGGAGAAAGCCATTTTGAAACCAGAACTTTGGAGCAGACGCCAGCCACGTGCCTTCCCAGCTAACAGAGGTTTTCCAGACACCATTGGCCATCCTCCGGTGAAGGTACCCGATTACTGATGTGTTACCTTGGACACTTTATGGCCTTAAGACTGTAACTGTGTAGCCAAATAAACCCCCTTTTTGTAAAAGCCAATCCATCTCTGGTGTTTTGCATTCCGCAGCATTAGCAAACTAGAACAATAGGTTATTATATTAGATCACAAGTTTGGAGGAGGGCAGACACCATGGGTTTCTCTCATTCATCCCTTTACTTCCCAGTCATTATATAAACAAAAACAAAAACAAAATGAACAATAACAAAAAAAGGAAAAAGAGAAAGAAAGAAAACAGTTGTTAGGAAAATGGTATAAGTTTTCAAGTTCTGTTACGGGGAGTTTAGTATTTTTTTTTTCTTTTTAATTTCCTTCAGAATCAGACTGTGGTAGATATCAGGGTATCTGTTGAGCAGACCACTTCTGATTTTGAGTCCCTAGCACAGTGCCAGACAGAGTGGAGGTAATTAAAGAATGAACAAATAATCAAGTGTTATTCTAGTCCTTCCTGTACCATCCCCCAGGTCAGAGTAACCTGTTCCTGCATCTATGCTCCCCCCACCCTTAGGAAGGCCTTTGTCTTAAACCCTTATAAAAGGCTTTCTGTCCTTTTTGCATCAATCGGTCATCTTCCCTGCGAATGTGATGCCTGCCCAGCCTGAGAAAGCCGTCATGATCTCTCCATGGCTTCTCACCCTGTAAGTAAGCCCTGAATAAAAGTTCATGTGTCAGGAAAAAAAAAAAAAAGAATGAAGAAATGAATGGATGAGTGAATAAAAGGTTCATTGGCTCAGCAGTGTTGTCCCCACTCCCTGTGGTAGATTGAATTATGTACCCCAACAAAAGACATGTTCTTAATCTTAATCTACAGTCCTGTGGATGTGAACATATTTGTAAATTGGATCCTTTGAAAGACATATTGTGAGTTGAGGTATGGATTCATTTGTGAATAGGATCTTCTAAGATCCTATTTAGATGTGGCCCAACTGAATCGGGGCGGGTCTTAATCCATGTTAAGAGAGGAAATTTGGATGCAGTCAAAGAAAGCCACAAAAAGAAGCCAGAAGTCAGCAGAAACTGGAAGAGCAGGCACAAGGAGAAAGAGATTGCTGTGTGACAGGAGGCAGAGATACAAGCCAAGGAACGCCAAGGACTGGAGCAAGCTGGCTCCAGAGCTCTTCCGACTCAGGAAGAAAGCATGGCCTTGCTGATGCATTGATTTGGGACTTCTGGCCTCTAAAACCATGAGCCAATACGTTCTTGTTATTTAAACCAACCCATTGTGTGGTATTTGTCTTAGCAGCCTGGAAAACTAAGGCAGACACACCCTTTTCTTTTGGTGCTACTCTTCTGTCTTGATGACTAGTGGCTCCGAGTGACTGGTGGCTTCCTCCTCTCCCTACAGTCCTCTCAAGCTTCACCCCCTTCACTCCTGAGATGGCCATGGTCCAGGCAGACCTAATCATAAGCCCACACCTGCCTGGACCCCCACTGGAAGTAGCAGGCCCCCAAAACAAACTCCCTAGTCAAAAAGACCCATTTCAGACATGCAGCCCTTGCAGAGAGTGTGCCTGCAGTTTTGTTTTGTTTTTAGCATCAACAGATACATTGGGTGACTAACAAATATGGGTGAGCTGCTAAGAATGGACTTTGTCTGAACAGCATGGGCAATGGCTGTCATGACACACTAGTGAAGGTTGTCATGACACCTTTATTTCATAGGCTTAGCATGTCACCCTGTTTACTGGGCTCCCTAGTTAGCCAGGCCAATGTTGCAGATGGGAAAGTCAGCATGGACAAGCAAAATGCCTGCACTGTGTTATGCAACAGCCAGACCCCCAGTGGAATACCTTAATAAATGGCCATTTGGAGTAAGTTAAGGAAAAGTCTCAGAATTTCCAGGATGCATTGGTGACCAAAACCTAATTTATGCTAAAAAAGGAAATGCTCTATTGGAAAGCTCATGTAATCGAATGAGGGGAAGGGCAGAGGTAGAGATGGGCCTATAAGACAACAAACACCAAGACTGGAATTCCACCAGAACTCTCACTTTGTGTGGACTTGTGACTTCACACTCACTGTGGTTCCTTCCATAGGGTGGGGTGGGACACATGCCATGTTTACCCTGAGACACTTCTCCATCCATCTTCCTCTGTGGGTAGGCAGGACTGCCACATAAGGCTGTGCAGGTTGTGCACTGCACAACTCATGGGAATGCCATTCACATCATAATCTGGGGATGCTTGGCTGAGCCAATGCCATAGAAAACGCTTGACTTAACAGAAAGAAGACATTTTCCTAGCACATCCTTCTCCAGTGCAGGAGGGTTACCCTAATTTATACCATCCTGTGGGGGAGATTTTTAAAAAAGCCACTCTATTCCTTAAATTATGTATCTAATAAGAGCCCTTGTGAATATTTGAAGGACAACACTTTGGAGAAGTTTTCTGTTCCCAAACTTCACTGGGGTCAAGCAGGAGATAATTAAACCTGTGACAGCGAAACCTGTGCAGGGCCATTAGAAAAAAAGAAGGGTTTGCAAGAAGTGGGGAGGGGTGGGGCACTTTCTGAGAAATATACGACTTTAACATTGGAGCTTTCCATATTACTTTCTGAGCCACCATTTTTATAACTCTGGGAGGAAATACCCTTCTCTGAGAGCCTCATCAATGTCTCATGGATGGACTGAGAGGTGTTGACCGTGCACAAGGCACCCTCTCAGGGTCCATGTGGTTCATCCATGCTGGTGATGCTTGGCTGAGTCCCTTTTCCTTCCTGGATGAGCTCACCTGCTAGGCCCTGCCTAGTGAGGCAGTGGGTGTGTCACCTTCAACAGTGGTGGAGGGAAGTGGGAGCAGGTATCAGGGAGCCCGAGGATGGCAGCACTTGAGCTGTGTATTCCATCCAGCTTTCACCACTGATCAAGATGTGGTTGATTTCCATCTTCCCAACACTTATGTCCCATCTTTTAAATGATGGCTCCTTTTAATAAAGGCCTTGCAAAAACTGGTGGGGAGTTTCTAATCTTAAGCTTCACTCAAGCAGAAGACAATTAAACCTGCAACAGGGAAACCTGTGCAGCACCATGAGAAAAAGAGAAGACAAGAATGAATGAATGAATGAAAAAATAGAAAGTTCATTGGCCCAGTAGTGCTCCTCACCTTTTTGATGTTAGTGTCCCGTCTTGATGACCAGTGGCTCCAAGTGGCTGTTGATCAACTCCTCACTATTCCTACCCTTCAGTGGCACCAGGGCCAAGGTTGTTTCTACTTGAAGTTTTTGTTTAGAATGTTTACATCTACATTCATAAGTGAATTGGATTGCAACTTACTTTCTTTTTATTGACCTTGTCTAATTTGGGAATCACGGTTATGGGAACTGAGGACTGTCCCCTCTTTTTCTAATTATCTGGCAGACTTCGTGTAAGGCTGTATTCTTTAAAGGCTTTGTAGAACTTAGCTATAAAGCTACAAGGATACGTTTTCTTTGTGGAAAAATTAATCACTGATTAAATTTTTAAGTTATAGAATTATTTGGGTTGTCTTTTTTCCTTAAATAAATTTTGTTAAATATTTTCTTGGAACATGTTCATTTTACTAAAGTTTTAAATTTTATGGGCAAAAGTCAAACATGGTATTCTCTAACTAGCTTTGTATGCTATGCTTTGTCCTATGTCTCCTGTCTCATTCCTAAAATTGTTTGGCTATGTTGATCTCAAGCTATGTTCACTTTCTGCCATTTTTGTTTCTACTCTTGATATTTCATTAATTTTATTTGGATCAGTTTGGTTGTCCCTTTTTTTCACTTTCTAAGTCTCAGGAGGCAAGAGCAACTAGGGCACAAGGAATTCTTCTTTCATTTCAGAATTGGTTGAGCCCCTCAACCCTTGCAACAATGAGCATTTCCCTCTCTTCTCTTGTGTTAACATTTAAGACTATCTATCACTGGCCATGGGGTAGAGACACTACCCCAACCACTTCCTAGCTTGTACACATACCAACACATGCATTAACCTGCCCCCCTTCCTTTCTCCCACTTCAGCTCCAAAGTTTTCCTCTTCCTCATTTTTCTTGAATACCTTCCCAGTGCCCCTTCCTATCTGAGTCTTTCAAAAACCCATCAAGGCACACTACCTCCAAAAAGCCTCCTTTCTTTAGAAATCCTCTGGCAATCACTGTATGTTCTCAATGTCACACTTATTCTTGCACTCAGTTATTAATCATAATTCATCTGGCCGGTGAAACAGAATGTCACCTCCTTCCTCTGTGCAGGATTCTGTGATCCTCAGCCATCACTCTCACTAGATAACCCTGTTCTGGGGAGCAAATAGTCCTTGATACACATAACCGAGTTTCTGCCAAGAGGCGAAGCTGACAAAGGTCAAATGAGGAAATAGCAGCTCACAATGCCCCCAGAGACCTGAAAGTGTTGGCAAGAGAGAAGCCAGAATGTGTTAAAGTGCTAAAGGATGGGGGTGGACGCTCCGAAGATGAGAAGATGCTGTCTGCAATTCTTCTCCCTGCCCTGTCAATGACCAGGACACAGGCAGCAGGGATTGCTCTCAAATGCAGGGACAGAAAAGAGCAGAGCCAGGGAAGGAGGCCAATGCCAATGCTGATGCCAATGGCCACAGTGGGGGAGAGCAGCCCAGTGCAAGCAGAGCCCAAGCAACTGCCATCCTGTCCTACAAAGACCTCAAAGCCCCACTGCCAGGAGGAATGAAAGAGAAGACACTTCTGGCAAAACAGAGGGATAATCTTGGCATTGGAATAGATCAGCTTTCTAGTCATAATGACACAAATAGAAATTCCTTTCTAACCAGCTTTGTTTTCTAGAGGGTAAGTAGGTTCAGTCGGTCAAGAGCTAGACGGTGGCAGAGAAGGAACTGGGACCCAGCGACAGGATGGTCTGATGCCTAATCCACCCACTTCCATTATAATATGCTGCTGCTGACCCTCTGATACAGGAAGTGAGGGCAGAAACCCTAGGGAGTTCTCATTACCCAAGTCAGACTTTCGAGGCACCTCCCCGGCAGCAGGAGCCTCTGAAGGGGTCAGATGTGACCCAGATAGTGGCTCAGCAGGAGCAAAACTGAGGACCAGTGGGACAGCTCCCCTGCCTGCCTCTCAGTTCCCCTGACATCAAGACCCCTGGGAACATGCACATGATATACCAGATGCAAGGAAGCAATTCTCCAGACAGCAGAGCAGAGATCTTACCTCAAGGGCACCAGGGTCCAGGATCCTTCTGACATAACAATGGCAACTCCCAAGGAGACTCTGCACACACTAGACATCCACAACAGACAAGATGCCACGAATGAGCAGCAGACTTGGTCCCTGATCACGGCACATCCTGGTGGGTACAGAGAAAGCCTGTACCACAGTAGATGCTCGACAGTAAGCATTCTGCAAGCGTTCACCAGTATTATTGTTATTTATACAGACACTATTTTCTCATGAAACAGAAAAGTAGTTTGATGGTAAAGAGGGAGACAGTGCATGGTCTTTGGCCAGGTGGCCAACTCAGATCAATGAGTAGTCTTCAGGGATAGGTTGAAACGCATGCCAAGGCCAAGAGGTTTGCTTATAGGACTGTGCCAGAACTGACAGTGACTGATGTGGACCCAAGTGATCCTGGTGGCAGGAGGGCCTCAGGTCTGCCACCTGCTGTCGTGCGAGGGCTGTGTTATATTCGATTATATTCTGCTCGGGCCACCTCTTTATTGCTCTGGTCCCCGCCATCTTAATCAAAAGCCAGAGGGGAAAAGCTTCCCTGGAGGACCTTGTGCCTGTCCCATGCCAAACAACCTCCTGGGGCAGAACTTAAAGCAGGCTCTAATGAATGTGCCACTGAAGGAAGAACACCCCAAGGGGACAGAAAAACCCCAGGCAGCTCGGTTTGCTGAAGTGTAGCATTTTCCCCTGACACTCCACAGTATGACGAGCCCTGCAACAGCCGTGGGGGTCTCTCCTCTTCCTCTCCTGTTCTTTCGTTTTTCTTCCTTTGTCATTGGTTCCATAGTTACTGAACACTGAACACTTGTTATACAAGAAGAGAGGCTCAGACACAGCCTTCAAGATCCCAGCGAGAAAGGGAGACAGAGATCAGCAAACCAATCCTTACAATGAGACATGATAAATGTCAAGGGCCTGGGAAAGGAGAAAAGGGGGTAGCAGGACAGGCTTCTGGGATATGAGACCTTGACTGAGAGCTGGCCCCACTGAATATTCCACGACTAGCCTCCAAGCTCCTTTAGGATTCATGCTTTCTCACACTCAAAGCACAAATACAAGGAAGAAAATATAATTTGCCCAGCTTGGGTCTCATGTTCAGCACTTTGCCAGGGGAGAGCAGGACACCATAACTGACATGCCCAACAAGACTCATTCAACAGGAAAAATGGATGCTTCAAGAAAAATCAGGGTCCTATTCTAGTAATTGGTAAAGGGGTGGATAGATCAAAACCACAGATGTCCTCAGCATTTAATATTCTTCAGATTATGTGATATTCAGCAGTGTGTTGCCTTTAAAGTTTCACCCCTAAATGTAAGGTTGTGGGTTGCTGGTGGTCTATCACATGATGAAAAATATCCTTTTGGACCAAGTATTCCAAAAAAATATTTTTCAGATCAGTCATAGAAATTGAATGTTATCAACCACATTTTTGAGCATCTACTAAATTGCTCTTAGGTTGCTTTCTGGTTTGAATTTTGTTTCTGCTACCTATGGTTGGGAGAAGCAACCTGCCATAGGCCCTGAACATCTCTGCACATTCTTGTTGGGTATGCCAAGAATGCAAGACCCTGGCTGCTCTTTACCTGGGCCATTTCTTAGCGTTGTATTTGCAGCCTTGAGGGGTGAGGTAAGGTTTCCTCCCAGGCTAAAAGCAGGCATGCCTTTGTTTGCTATAAAAATAGTATATCCCCCAAGCTCAGCACTCCTCTCCTGTAATAGAAGACACTGTGAGCCCTGTCCACCATTGTGGGACCTGTGGGGCATGGGCAACCAACACATGCACGAAACTCTGCCTACTGCTCTGCCATGAACAATAACGTCCTTAGACTCTGTGACTCAGGAATGCTGTGTCTTTTGACAGCATCCTTTAAATGATAGCAGACTCTTTAGCTAGCAAGTAAGGTTAACTCCCAGACCATGCTCAGTTCTTGACGTATATTAACTGTGTGAACTTGGATAAGTTAGTTAAACTTTCTGAGCTTTTATTTCCTCATCAGCAAAATGGGGATAAAGTAATGTTTCCCTTATAGGATTGGAATGATGATTAAATCGATTAAACACCTGAAATATTGTGCATTCTAAAAAATATTAGTCAGTATTTGCCATTACAGTTGCATTCCTCTGTGGTATTGATGGAAGCTATAACAGTGAGAAATACTATGAAAAACATTGTCGACATGCTTCCGTTAATTTTACACCTTCACATTGTTTTACTTTTACATATGCTCCTGAATATAATCTGCTAATATTGTCCTGGCTTGCTCCTTCTTCTCCAACTGATTTTAGATTAAATGTCATTTTCTCAGAGATACCCACCCTTGCCAAGTTGGTCCCCATTGTTATTCTTCTACTATCCTTCCATTTCCTTTGTGACACTTATCATTTTTAATTATTGCATTTGCCGTTCACTTGTGTATTATTCCCTCTAGAATGTAATCAACACAAAATCAGGGACCATATCTGTCTTCTTTCTTCATTTCCAATGCTTAGGCCTGTCTGATGTGAGGTAGCTGCATGTGAAGATTTTTTGAATGGGTGGGTGGGAGTCTAGATGAATAGATTCGCAGGAAGATGGATGGATGGGGAAGATGAAGCTCCATAAATGTTTTCTGGATAAAGGGACGGATGGCTGGGTGGCTGGGTGGGTAGGTGGAATGCTGAGAGGATACATACTCGGTGGGATGAATGGTTTTAGCGGTCTGCAATGTCGAGTCAGAATTTCAGCTCCGATCCATTAAGGGGCGCTGCAGGACCGCGTGCTACTTGCGCCGGAGGAGACGCCAGTCTGCTGCCCGCGCACTCCATCTGTGTTTCCGCCGACGCGGGCCGAGGGAAGTGTTTCCTGAGCGTGAGGCTGCGGTCCTGCCTGGTCTCGGGACATCCTGCACCTCCCAGCGCCGTCTGCTGACATCCTGCACCTAATCGCGCCGCCTCTCAGTCCCCGCAGCCATCCTGCGCCGTCAGCCCTGGAACCCCGGGTGAGTCCAATGAGGGACTGTGCTTGGTGAGTCGCATGCGTGGGAACATGGGCAGTCCAAGACTGCAGCTGCGCTCCATCCCCTATAGGAGGGGAAACTGAGGCCCGAAGAGGGGCGAGGAGAGGAGCTCCTGCTGAAGGTCGGCTCCCGAGCCCAGACTTGGCTCCTAATTCGGTGCTCCGTGCCCTCCGCCGGGTGTGGATTTCTGGGGATTCGCGTTTCCTAGGGAAAGAGGTTTGTCTGGTCAGCGTCGCCATCGACCGAGCGCTGGTTCTGAGCAGGCCCCTGCGGGTGTCAGAACCTCTGTCCTCAGAACCACCTTATGGGGAAGGGCTTAGTTAGTGCCCTGTTGATGAGGAAGCGAAGCCCCAGTCACGCGTGTGCCGACGTCCCGCAGTGAATCGTGCCAGCCCGGATCTGAGGGGCACCAAAGCCCCTGCGGTTCTCACTAGCCCGGGGGCCCCTGGGGACTCTTAATGTTTGAAGTTCCAAAGCCCCTTGTCGGTTGCCTGCAAAGGGTCAGGCATTGTATTATGTTCTTAGGATTAACTCATTCTTCCTTTAATAACTCTAAAAGGTAAGTATTAAATTCCCTGTTTTACAGACCCGTTGGCTGAGGGGATGCTTCCAGGGCGCCAGAGGGAAAGAATCTGAATTCCTGCACCTGCTTCACACTAAAGACGTTCCTCCAGGCCCCGCCGGACTATGGTAGTCGTGCAGATCCATGGGAAATCTTCCTTGGGTGGCTTGGCTGGTTCTGCATCATCTGTCGCCCCCTTCTCACCTGCCAAACCCTGCAGGTGCTGCCTGCAGGACCCTGACCTGCGCTCCCAGACCCGCTCCCCCTCTCTCCCGATGCTGAGGTTGCCCCGGGCCAAGTGCTCTGTGAGCACCTGGAAGACAGGGCTTGTTGCCTTCCCCTCCCACACAGGCAGAGAGTAAGTGACACAAGCCTTCTGTAATAGATGGGGGGCTGGGTTTGGGAGCCAGAAAGACCTGAGTCTTTCTCAGCCCCTCATTAACTCCGTAACCTTGGGGCAGTTAATTTCCTTCTCCTGAGCCGTAATGTCTATAAAGTAGAAAAGCAGCAGAAACTCTGTGAGGGCAGAGACCTTGTGTGTTGTTTGTTTGTTTGTTTTGTTTTGTATTTGTATTTGAATCCACAGTGCCTGCAAAATGGTAGGTACTCAATAAATTTTTGTGGGATGAATGAACAATTTAGGCATTTTCACCTGAAGCTGGTCTTCCTGTGGACTCTCTTGATGGAATCTTTATATGAAGTGATGGTAGCTCTCAGAGTCTGGGGCTTGGTTGGACTGCTTTCCCCTATTTGGGTGGGTTAGCAGGCTGCCAGCATTGATTACTCTTTCTGTCTTGGCTTCTACCCTTTTCTGCCCTGCATGTGAAAGTGATCAGGGGCTACCTGTGCCCCAGTCTTTGAGAGTGTAGGGAGAGGAATTGCTGAAAGCATTTCTTTGGGTCCCTTCCAAATCCTGGAGCTTTCCCACACTTCTTCCTTTCCACCACTGTTTGTGTGCCTCTCAGTGCCTTATACATTCTGGCTCATTGAGGGCCCTCTGTGTGCAGCCCAGTGCTGGTTTCTGTGAGTTTTGTAAAAGGAGGATGAAGCATGGGCTGTGTCTTAAGGAGCTTACGGACTGGCTCTGGGTTATTCCTCAGCTAGGTCCCCCTCCAGAAAACCCTCCCTGCCTCCCCCACACCTTTCCCAGGTTCTTAGTCACACAGGTTCCCTGGGTGTGATGCTGTATGGGCAGTGGATTGACATGAAATGAGGGCACTAGTCACACCTTGTGGAAATTGTTGATTTTGTGTTCTCTCTACCACTCCACTCTGAAGTCAAAGTCAGTGTCTACAGTGTAATCATAACTTGCACTTAAGAAGGTACCAAAAAGCCCTGGATAGTCTTTTAACCCTCTGGAGTTGTACACTTCTTTCCTTCCTGAGAAAATGGTGTCACTTGTGGGTTAATAATAAGCATTTACTATCGGGCAGAGCTACTGTGCCAGATACTCGGATGTACTTAGCAGGCTGTATTGTGGCCAGGTGACATCTAGGTTACTGATCTAGGGCTTCTTGTTTAATGTAGAGGAGGCAGCTCTGTGCAGAGAAACCCCAAGAGGTGTCTCCATCCTGTGAGAAACCATAGTGCTCCCAAGATGAGGTCTGTTCTCCGGAGCTCTGGGGCTTTGCATCCCACAAGGGGCATGATGTTGTCTGGGAAGTAGAGTCAAGATGAGGTGGCTTTGTCTTGGCCTCTGGGCCGTTGAGATTGCATCTGGTTCTCATTATGTGCTTGCTTGGGTTCTGAGAGCCTCGGGAACCCTCCTTCAAATTGTTTTGTTGCAGGAGAATGTCTAAATTGAAAGCGGACAAGATTTTAGGATCAAATCTTCCTGTCCCTGGGTCTCAGTAACTCCTAGCTTTGGGACCATGTCTATCCTCAGTTTCATCATCTAGAAAGTAGGAATACAATGAGGCAGTTTTTACTATGATCACACATACATTTCCTGTCTTCTACAAACTAAGAACTCAGTCAGTTTTCTTTCAGAAGTGTCTTCCCTTTACCTCTCCTGTCTGCTCGTATTGAGGGAGTCCTGTCCTTGTTTAGGGTGATTTCTCCAGGTCTCTGCAGTTGGCATCCCTTTTCAGCAAGCTTCTGTCCTTTTCTTCCCCTGCATTCGTAAGTGATCAAGGGCTATCCATGTCCTGGTCATTGGTCATGCAGGCAGAGGAAATGTGGAAAGGGTTGCCCCATGTTTGGAGGGTCCACATCTACCCTTCCAGTTCTGGAGCTTTCCCACAATTCTGCTTCTTCTGTGCACACACCTCAGGCCTGCAGGACCTTGGGGACTGAGGGTGCATTATCACTGTTGAGTATCATTTTTGAGGCTTCACTTCCTACCCCACTGCTGTTGGGAACTAGGCTATATTGTTGCTTAAGTTCCCCTTGATGCCCAGTAGGAGGAGCTGCATGGCACACACTGATAAACTTGGCCTTGGCGTCCTTTTCAACCTGTCAGAGTTGGCCACCCTGTCAGCGACCCTCCACTGTCTCCTATTTTAGAGCTAACTCTTCTTTTCCATGAGAAAATGGTGTGTCTATTTGGGCAGTAACAATAACCAATATCTGTGGAATTCTTACCATCTGGTAACTACCACACAAAGTTCCTTCTCTTTGCCTACCATGCCCTGATGTGGGCAAGGACGAAGCAGCTGCTCATTAATGGCTTTTCATTGTTGCAGATACTTCATGGGAGTTGTCATGTCAGGAACATTCTAGACCCTGATGTCCTTGAGGTAAGATCTCCAGTCTGTTGTCCACAATGTTGATACCTTGCATCTGGTACATGTTCCCTGGGGCTTTGGGTGATGTAGGGGAGCTTAGAGGTGAGATAAAGATGGGGTCCAGGGTTCCCAGAGCCTCCCCTCACACCAATCCTGGGCACCTAGATCACATCTGGCCCCTCATATGCCTTCAGCAGCTGTTGCAGGAGAGGGCCCTCCAGAGTCTGACATGGGCAATGAGAAATCCCTGGAGTATCTGCCTTCCCCAGTATTGGAGTGTCAGCAGCAACATGTTACAGTGGAAATTGCTGGACCAGGATCAGAAACTCCTGTTCTGGAGTCTGAATTCCCTTTCTTCCACTGTGTCAGTCTATGACCTATTTAGAACCTCATTTTCTTCATCTAAAAATAAAACTGTAAGAGAGGTGACTTTTGTTGTACTTAGGATCACATGATTTTTCTCCAGTCCTAATATTTTTCTGTTGCTCAATGTGACTTTTCTTTGACCCAGGGATTTGGGGGTCTTTCACAGTAAAGATTGGCTACTACTAGGAACCACTGTTCAGTTGAGTTCTTCTTAACCAACCTATTCCACAGGCCACGGGCTTCTGCTTGCTTTTCTGGATGTCTCTCTTTCCTTGTATGCACCTGCAGTCAAAAGTGATCGTGGGCTGCCTGTGTCCTGGTCATGGATAATGCAGGGAGAGGAATTGTGGAAAGCAGTTTCCCGTGTTTGGAGGGTCCACACCTGTCCCTTTCAAATGCTGACGCTTTCACACACTTCTTCTATTCTGCCGACTCTTCCCAGCCTTGGGAGCATCGTAGGCCACTGCCCGAGAGTGATATTTTGAGGGCAGCTGAGGATTATAGAGCCTTAGTCCTGCTTACATGACCTTATATCTTTTTAAGAAGCCAAGATGAATTATGTACAATGAAAAAGTGCGATGTTGGGTAGTAGATAGTGATTGCCGTATGATTTTCCAAGAGAAGTGGCTCCTTGTTGCTGGTGGATCTGGGCAGTCTTTTGAAAGAGTGGAAAGTACTGGGCAATTGTAGGGTATTCCAGGGAAGGGGAGCAGCAAGAGCAGGACTTTGGGGCTAGAGTTAGTTCTAGCACCTGCTCAGGAGCTAATGGTCCTGCTGGGGAGACATGTTCAGGTCAAGTAGTGACAGTGTGGAGGGTGAGAAGGTGGTCCTTGTTCATGGGGGAAGCCCCTGAAAGCAAGCTCCCAAGCTGTCTCTGCAAATTACTGTATTTGCTCTGTGCCCTCAAAAGCCCTGTTTGAAATAAAATAATTTATTGGAAAACCTAGACTTTTAACATTTTTCATTATGACTCTTTTTTTCTTTTTTTTTTCTTTTTTTCTGTGAGCATTGAGATTCCTTTTCAAGACACATTTGGTATGAATAAACTGGCAGCTCATACCTGGGTAATTGGGCATTCTCCTTGATGTCAGCTCAGAGCAGGAGAAGATAATGTTGGAGACCAAATACTTGTAGTGACCTCCTGCCTGGTGGACCTCCTCCCCACTCCAGTGGCTCAGCCTGGGACCCAGAGATTGTTGAAGGCAGCCCCAAGGTGACGTGGGCACTGGCTCCTTCAGGATGATGACCTAGGGTTGCAGCTCCCCGGGAGGGGCCTCCTCATGGTGAGTTAGTGCCGAGAGACAAAGTTGGTCTGTTGTTTTTGCAAATGGGAATTCCAGGCCTCCAGCCTCATTTGACTTTTTCCTTTAGATTATTTTGGGGTTAAACATGGACGCTCAAGTAGCAGATTAAAGAGCAACATTGCTGCATGAAGCATCGCCAGACCTTCACCTCAGCACAGCGTGGATCAGCTCACACTCTGCATGAGAGGGCCGGGGGAAGCTCTGGGACTCTGGGGATGTGGTGTTCAGAATTAGAGACCATTCAGCTGGCTCTGCCCCTCAACAGCAGTGCCACTGGGCACCAGGAACCAAGAAGGCTGGTTGTCTATAGTCTAGGTCAGGTCATTCAGTGGCAGCCTCCCTTTCTCTTCCTGCCTTCACCTGGTGTAATTTTTTAAGAACTAAGAGTTTCTATTGAAGTTTGCTGTGCTGTGCATTATTGTTCTCCCATCCACCTCAATAAATCATGGAACTATGTCCTGCTGCTCATTTGGTTTCTTTTTGTTTTTAAGTAATATTCCTTCTGAATAGAGAGTGGGTCATGGGGACAGATCTTCTGATTTCCACTCGTTGAAACTTTCTATTTAGCACACTCCTAAAGACATGACATATGGGTTATGAGATGGGATGTGGAATTTAGACTAGGAGTTGAACAATCCCAAGTGCTGCTGGGTGGCTCAGTTTAGGCAATGGGAACCATTAGAATTGAGATTACTGAAGAATATTTGGGCCAGCGCTTTGGGAGAGATGATGGCGGATTGGACTTCAGAGACCATGGCAGGGGCTGAATTCCTTGAGGAAGTGCTCTGAGCTCTGAGTGATGACACTACATCAGGAGAATTTAAGGAGAAGGATTTTGAGCAGAGGTGGAAGTGGGGTATATGGAGAACAGCTGCCCTTAGGAGAACTCTGGGGATGTGGTCAGCCAAATGCCACATGTTGGGGTTTCTGTTACCACAAGGTAGGTTGGTCCTTGGTGGTGATGTTTGGTAGCAATAGTTGCAGTGATGTGTTATGCATGCATATGTATCACCACCCTATGGGGTATGTGTTACTTTGTCCTCATTTTTTCAGGTTCGATCCACACAGAGGAACTCTCCCAGAGGCCACTGTGGAAAGGGGAATGGATTGGTCCATTCCTTCAGTTGAAATTGGAATCAACTCATCTGGGGCCCACCTCATTTTGCCTGTGGCCTGCCTATCCACCCTCATCTCACACATCATTCCCCACAAGCGTCCCATTCCTCAGCCACTCTACCATTTATGGGTCCTGAACATGCTCTCCTTGTCCTACGTGCCTGCAATGCATTATCCATTTCAGACGCTTGGCTGAGTCAGCTTGTGTCACTTCCTTCAGGAAGCCTTCCTTGGCTAAACCTCCACCCAGACTGGATTTACTGACCTCCTTTCTTTCATATTGAGTATCAGTTATGAGCAGGCACACTTCTAGGCACTGGTAAGCTGAGCAGCCAAAAGAGCAAATCCCTGCCATTACAGTGCTTACATTTTAGAGGACAGAGAGACATGCCAGAAACTATAAGGTAAAGTACTAAAATATGTAGTATGGTAGAGAAATGCTAAGGAAAGAAAGAAATAAAGCAGGGAAAGAAGATAGGAAGTGTGGGGGCCAGCACAGGGGAGTGGCCTTTTAAATCGAGTAGACAAGGAAGGCCTCACAGGACTGGTGTGATATGATAAAGTGAGGGGTACCCACCTCTGGGTGTTCCCCACAGCCTGTGCATGGACCAGGAGTGGTGGGAGGCTTTCCTCTTCGACACCAGCTTCAGTAAACTGGAGAGATGAAAGGCACCTCTGCAGCATTGCCCTGATTTTGAATGTCTGCCATGTTGTGGTGAGGGTGGCAGCTGAATCAAACCAGAATTAACAAGTCCACACCAGGTCGTGCATGTCTTGGGGACAGATTCCATATGTATCAGCCCTACATCTCCCTGTTCCCCAGCCACAACTCATTGGACTAGGGAAACACAGTGCTCCAAGAAGGGCAGTCGCTGATAGGCCTAACCCAGGACCTGGCCCAGGCCCAATAACAGTGATGACCTCTGGGAGAGTTTTGAACATGTCAAGAGCCTGAGCAATTGATCTCAGGAAGAGAGAGAGTAGTTGAGCCCCCTTAACAGTAGAGCCAAGCATACACAGCATTGAGCTCCTGCTACAGGCAAAATCACCCAGTTTCTACAACTCTTGGGTACTATATGATACCCATTTCCGAACCATGTTTAGGCTCCACGAGGCCTGGCTATGAGCAGAGCAGTACTTGGACTGGCCACAAGGCCTGGGGTGCAGCTCTCCCTAAATTTTTTTAAAATTCAATTTTATTGAGATATATTCACATACCATACAGTAATCCAAAGTGTACAATCAATAGTTCACAATAGCATTATATAGTTGTGCACTCATCACCACAATTAATTTTTTAACATTCTCATTACAGCAAAAAAAAAAGAATAAGAAAAATTAAAGAACACCCAAAACATCCCATCCCCCATCCCTGCCTATTCATTTACTTTTTGTCCCCATTTTTCTACTCATCTGTCTATCTTAGCCTCTCCTTTGCAGTAACAAGCTTCATAAGAGCAAGCCCCAAGATCGAGGGCTTGGCCTTCAAAACTGGTAGTCTCCAATGTTTGTGAGAATGTCAGTAATTCCTCAGGTGGGGAAGTTTAATATTTCCATGTTTCCTCAGTTCCTCAAGGGGATTTTGCAAATACATATTTTTATTTTCTGCCCAGATTACTCTGGGATGTATCGGGCTTCACACTAACCTGTACAAACCAAGTAGATTTCACTCGCTATTCAAAGTTCCATGGAACTATGGTGTTTGAATAAACTTGCCATACAAGTGTGCTACATGACATATATAGTGTGCTACAGAAAATACAGATTTTTCACTGGATAAACATCTCTTCCTTGGTCTCACACAGAAGTTGTGTGTCTCACACTGTCAATATCATTCTTTACTCTACTCTGGTTTCTCTTAGTCCTAACCAAGTTCATTTCGTTTCTGTAAGTCTGATCTTTTTTTCAGCCTCTTTGACATTTAATGCTGACATTCATAGCTGCCAAAATCTGGCCCCGAGTCTCAAGTGTCACATCACACAGATACCCGAAGTTCCAGGGACTGACCGGGTTATGCAAAAGAGCTCAGCATCTCAGAATTTAGAAATAGCCCTTATACTTCAGGGATAGATGTAACTTCTGCAAGAACTTACAATCTAGGAACCTGCTTTCCCTAAATTTTTATAAGGCATGGCTATGAGACCGAGATTCCTATCTTCCTGTTTTTATGAGAAACCTTGCATTTGCCACCACTGTGCCTCATCACTAGAGCAAGCTAAGTGAGTCTCTGCGCGTTAGATCAAAAGAGTGTAACTTACCAGCATAGTGACTGACACGTGGAAGGTGCTCGGTCAGAATTTAGGGACGAGGAATGAGGCCATTGGTGGCTTTGTCATTTTACACCATGGATAGCTCATGCAGACTCCTCTGTCCGAGCTACAACTGCCATGTCACTGGGATGCTCAACGAGACCCACATTGAGAGGCAACCCGGTGAAATCATTAAGAGCCGGTCAAATTCTTGTAGGGTCACTTAATCCCTATGGGGCTTGGGGTATGTTCTTTTGCCTCTCTGAACATTAGTTTCTGACCTTGAAATTTGACCATTAGGATAGCACCTACCCCACATATTAAGGATTAAATAAGATGATGCATTTTAAACGTGTTAACATGGTACCTGCCTCACACTGAGTGCTCAATAAATGTCAGCTATTTTTATTTGATGAATATGTATAGCTTGTTAGTTAAAAAGAAGAACAAATATAAAATGTCCTTATGACAAACTCATTTGTTAACATGACACCACAAATGCTTTCTTTACTTATTTGCATACATCCCAGTGGGACTAGTGTTAATTATTGCTACCATTGATCAAACTTTTATTAAATGCCATGCACTATACATATATGTGTGTATATATATGTGTATATATTACTACCTCATTTAATCTTCTCAAAAACCTAATGAGATAGATTTAATTATCCTCCGTTTTACAAATGAGGAAACCAAGGCTCAGGGAAATGAAGGGACTTGTCTCACACCTGAACAAGTGGCTCAGCTGGTTTTCCATTTCCTGGTGTGTTAAGTTGTGAAAATGTTACAGGCTGATTTCATAAATAGCATGAGCCTGCATACGAGGCTGTCAGATGCTTGTTTGTACTGGGAAATTGGAAATTAGTATATTTTACTGTTTCCTCCATCTGCTCCAAATTGTTGTCTGTTATCCAGCCTTCCTAAAATATTTCCCAACTAAGTCAACAGTCTTGAAGGCTGAATTTATGAATCTGACATGTATGGAGACAATAGGCATGTTTTAGCCAACACCAAAATAAGCATCCCTCTCACTACTGTTGTGTCTGAAGCAGGAGTCATCCAAGTCCTCAGAGCTTGAGGAAACCTGAGCGAGAAGTTATTGTGGTGGCCCAAGGACTGGGATTAGGGTCAAGAAAGAGTCATGACCCTGACATGTAGTCCCTGGAATCAGAAAGCCTGATGAAAAACACTTGGGAAATTACATAGAATTGAGAGCCAGGAGAATGGAGAGCTGGACAGAATGAAGGCTCGCTCATCCATTCAAACACCATTTATTAGGCACTGTGCTGGGAATAGAGCTACAATGATGAACAAGAAAGTTTTTGCCCTCAAGGAGATCACGGACAAATATGGAGATTAAAAATGCTATTAATTCACAGCCCAGATGTTCATTTAACAGTCAGTATGTGCTGGGCATTGCTCTCAGCTGGCATACAGCTCTGAACAAAGCAGAGTCTAGAAAGGCACTGTCCAATAGAAACGTAATGTGAGACACATATGTAATTTAAAATTTTTCTAGTAGCCTTATTAAAGAAAGCAAAAGGAAACAGGTGAAAGAAATTTTTGTAATATATTTTATTTAATCCAGTTTATCCCAAACATTATCACTTCCACATGTAATCAATATTTTTAAAATTAGATATTTTACATTTTCTCCCCCAAGTCAAGTTTAAATTGAGTATCACAACTCAATTCAAATTAGCTGCACTGCAAGTGCTCAATAGCCAAGTGTGGCTAGTGGCTACCATATTGGACATTACTGATCTAAACGATGAAGATTCCATAGATAAAGTATTGCTGGGATGCCTTCTTTACAGGAAGGCTGCTGCATCTTGTAGGGGCTTAAAGAAGCTGCACCAGCCTGGGTCCCCCATTCCCTGAAATCATCCCCCAGCCCCGATCTGGGCAGAACTGGGCCAGGTATATCAGGTGTGCCTGACGGAATCTCACGTCATATTCCAGAGCCTTCTGAAGGCAGCATGCCAAGTCCTGGGTATGATTTTCCATTGTAAGTGCCACCTACAGGAGTTAACCCAGAGTTGTTTGTTCGTTCATTCATTCGTTCACTACTTGTTTATTGGGCACCTACTGAGTGCCAGCCTTCATTCTAAGCACTGGGAATACAGCAGTGAACATAAGACAGTCATTAGCTTACAGTCTAGCAAGTGAGACAGGGATAAGTAACCCACAAATGAAGGGATCATTACAGTCTATGAGAAATGCTATGACAGATAAGTCAAAAGTGCGGTCTGACTAAATAGGGAGACTAATCTTTTCAGGGTCAGGGAAGGTCATCCTGAGGAAGTAGAGTTAACTGTGCAAAGGAGGAGGGAGAGTGGTCCACGTGCAAAAGCAGCCTGCAGGATGCAGAGAGGAATGAAGCATGTTTGAGGAGCTCAAGGATGGCCAGTGTGGCAGATGTGCAACCCTGACAATTAGGGTAGCAGTCTGGAATGGGTGTAAGAGCACTGGCTTTGGAGTCATACAGACCTGGGGTCTAATGTCACCTAAGCCACCAGCCAGGTGACTTAGGGGAAGTTTCCACCTCTGTGGGCCTCAGTTACAGGAAGGTGGTGAGGTTTAAACAGAGTGAAAGCTCTTGGTATAATGGACACTCTGATTCACTGTTGAACTATTACCCTCTCCTGCTGTTATTGTTTAGTTCAGGGTCTTCTGTACCATAACAAGAAGATGGCCAAATTTTGTGTTGTTTTTCTTGTCTTGAGGCCTTTGGTGTTGAAGTCCCCAGGGCAGAAGTTTCTAGAGAAATCTAGACAGAACCCCCTCCTTACTTTATTTTTTTTTATTTTTATTAGAAGATTTGAACAACACAATTGAATTGATTTTTTAAATAAACTTTTTATTAAAACTTGTAAACATAGTACAGAGAGTTTCCATATACCCTCACCCACCTTCCCCTAATGTTATCATCTTATGTAACCATGCTACATTTGTCAAAACTAAGAAATTAATGCTGGTGCGTTACTATTAACTGACCTACAACTCTATTTAGATTCCACCAGTTTTCCACTAAAGTCCATTTTCTGTCCCAGGATCCAATTCATTTAGTTTCATGTCTCCTCAATCTCCTCCAACCTGGGACATTTTCTCCATCTTTCCTTGTTTTTCATGACATGATGGTTCTGAAGGGTACTTGTAAAGTATTTTGTAGAATGTCTCTGAATTTGGATTTATCTGATGTTTTCTCATGATTGGGGTTATGGGTTTTGGGGAAGAAGATCATAGAGATGACATGCTCTTCTCATCACATCGTATCAAGATGTACATGTTATCCACATGGCTTATCACTGGTGATGTTAACCTTGATCACTTGGTTAAGATGATGACTGCCAGGTTTCTCTACCATAAAGTTACTATTTTCCCCTTCCATTCTTTTACCTTTGGTGTATCTAGCTTGATTTTAAATAAATACTTTATTTAAAAAAACATATTCAGAAATATTTACGCAACAATCAGAGAATATATATGTTTTTCCCAAACACATTTGGAGCATTTACAAATATTGACCATGTTTTATGCTACAAAGAAAGTCTCAAATATGAAAGAACCAGTATCATACCACTACAATAGGGGACTAGAACTTAATTAAAGTCAAAATGAAAACAAACTTTAGAAAATTCTTAGCCCAGAGTGATAATGAAAATACTATGTATCAACATTTGTGGAAAGTAGCTAAAACAGTACATATGAAGAAGTTTATAACCTCAAATACTTTCATTAGGAAAGAATTTCCCACTAGTAGGGAGTATATGGCCCCTCACATGGGGAATTTACTGGCAATGGTTGGGGCAGCAGAAGATCAGAGGGTTTTATCCAATGTGCTGGTCTTCAGCACTCCCCCTGGTCCTTTGCAGGACCCTGAGAGAATCAGAGTCCTGGTATCAACTGAGTTGACTGGCCCACCAGTTCAATAAAGTGAGTCACAGAACAGATTATATTTGAATGTGCAAAGACAAGGAAGGAGACATTTTTTCCACCCCAGCTTTGTGAAATATGTTGCATTTGCGGTATCATAGGAGGTGTTGAAACCCGTCTTTATGTTATGTTTGATTTAGATCTGCTTGAGACACTGGTTTGATTGGGGCAAGAGTTTTGTAATAAAAAATGCTCTCTTTCGTCCCAAATCCAAGGCAGACATCTTTTCTATCACGAAATGTCATGTAAGAATATAGTTTTCACATTTTCTCACTTGATCCCCCACCCCATCCCCAATTCTAAGTAACTTTGACATTTCCTCCAGTGTCAGTCATTGCTGTTAAGTGCTATTTTTCTCAGAAGGTCCCAAGGTCCATTTCTAATAAGCCCCATATAGGTTCACCTGTCACAGGTTTGACTGTCTTCTGCTCAATTTGCGTCAAGCCTGGGAATATAAAACTTCACAGAGTCAATGTATTTGAGATATTCCCTGACAACTTTATTAGAGAGGTTAATCGTAAGGGTTAGGATAGGATTTCTTGAGCACTTCTAGAATGAGCTCACCAAGGGCCACCCTTCTGCATCAGAGAAGGTCATGCTAGGAAAATTTTTCTTTTCTAATTCAAGCATTTTCATTGGCATCAGCTCAGCCAAGCATCCCCAGCATCTCTGCTTCTCAACCACAGTCTATGATGTGAACAATGCTCACATGCATTGTGCAGTGCACAACCTGCACAGCCATATGTGGCAGTCCTGCCTACCCACAGAGGAAGATCGATGGGGGTGTGCCCCAAAGTAAACCTGGTACATCCCCCCCTCAGCCCTCCATGCAAGAAACTGGAGTGAATATGAAGTCAGAAGTCCACACACAATGAGAAGCAACGATGCAGGCAAAGAGTCCCAGTGGAATTCCAGTCCTGGCATTGTTTTGGCTTGGAGGCCCACCTTTACCTCTGCCCTTCCCCTCATTTATTAATTACATTACAATTTCCAGTATAGCTCCCCTTTCCTTCCCTTTTTCTGGCATAACTGTATTTAAGTTGGGTGCTTGTCACGTAAACCCAACACTTCTTGGCTAAAAAGCCCATTTTCTTCCTCAGTTGCCAAAAATGGCTGGTTATTAAAGTATTCCATGGAGGTTTGGCTATGCATGAGGCACTGCAGGCATTTTGCTTATCCAGGTTAACTTTTACATCTGCAAGACTGGCCTAGCTAATTAGGGATTCCAGCAATCAGACTGACATGCTGAGCTCTTGAAATAAAGGTGTTGTGATAGCCTTTGTTTACCACATTTAAACCAAAGTCCATTCTCAGTGGCTCGCACATATTTGTTGATCACAAACTGCATTTCCTGGCATTAAAAAGCAAAACAGAACAAAACAGGCATACTCCCTGCCAGGGGGAAAAGTATGTGTGTAAATCAGACCTTTTTTGACTGGAAGGAGTGTTCTGTGGCATGAGTAGCCACTCCAGTGAGGGCCCAGGCAAAGGTAGGTCAGCAATTAGTACTGCATGGATACTAATGGATACTTCGATACAAGAATGGAGGAATTGGGTACATGGGAGCTCGAGGAAGCTGTAAATGGAAGAAGAGGATATCAGACAAGTTTGTCTTAGCATGTGCAAGGTCCTAGAAGTTTTTGCTTGATTTAAAAAATGTATTACAAAATTCATGGGCCCATGTGAGGTATAGTGACTTATGGATGACAATTTATTGATGACAAATTAGAATCTCCTCTCCTTTCAGAATAGGAGAAGTACTGGGAATTTATTGTCCTATCAGTGCATGTGAAGATTCTTCATACTGACCAGACACCATCTCTCCCTGTTCAAGTCCAGGAACCATTGCTTCATGTTTTTATTGTAAAATGTGCTGTTTCTGCTTAGTTTCATGTTTCCCACCGCAAAAAAAAAAAAAAAAAAAAAAAAAAAGATATGCTGATTGGGACTTGTTTAGTATTGAAGCAATGTAGATCTTATTGCCTCTACAGTTCCCTGATACAATTATTTAATGTTTATGATATCATTACTCATGATGTCACATCATCCATCATGCTGCCCCAGAATACTGGTTTCCAGTGATCCTCTCAAAGATTGTTATTGTGCCTTGTTGATGAGAACTACAAATGCAAGTATTATCCAGAATATGCAGGAAAAATGTGAATGATAATTTGTGTTTTGGTCATGTTAAATTTACTGTTTGGAATTATATATCATAGATGTAGAACAACACATCTTCCAACCATGTATTGAACTCCTTATGCCATAATCACTGCATTCCTAAAGTGCAATCACTTGTGATGTTGATTGCATACCCCCACCTCCAGCCTTCCACACACCACCATTGGCAAGGAGCACAGGCAAGAGGCCCATGGGCAGTGTGAGAACAGTCTCATTCATACAAGAAATATATGTCCCTTGCCTTCCATGGCTTAAGACTAACTCAAGAGGGCACAACACCACTACATTGGTTGGAGGCAAGAAAGCACTTTGATCCAAAGAACCCATTCACATTGTGGAGGAATGGTCTTGAAAGTCCTTGGAGGGGAAAGGCATGGTCACTTCTGGAAGACTTCCTCACACGTAGTGTAGAGCCTGCCCAGGGGTGTGGTGACTACTCTGGGGCTGGCTTGGTGGTGGAGGGGGTTAATGCAGAGGACAAAGTGTACCTGCTATCCCACCCTACCCCCATCACCCTGGCTGCAGTAGGCCAGAGATGGCTCTGTGGTTTGAACACAGATGTGAGAACCAATACACAGGCCCACTCATGCAGTTCAAGTCCAAGAGTCTTAAAGAGTTCTGAACTCTTCCTGTATGCAGTGTGAGTGAGAGTTACCCAATATCAGCATGTCAACACCATTTTAGCAGCCCATTCTCATATAATCTGGTGAAAGAATACCATGCAGTCATCAGGAGTGAGCTGCTTGCCAGGCTGCCCTCCTAGAACTGAAGCCAGTCATGAGGTCCCAGGATGACTCCATAGGTCCCAGAGCTCCTCAGTATATCTGGTCAACACCACACATAGGTAAAAGAGAAGAAGGGGTGAGGTAGAGGGTTGAAGAGTACTTCAAAGGGGAGAAATAGAGACTGAGACTCACAGGAGACAGACAGACTTGGTCTGGTACTGGGTCACCCTGCCTGGATAGCACTGCTGGCCCTGATCAGTCCCAACCACTAGTGGAGGACTTCAGAAAGTTTCAAGGTATAAATTTCTGGCCAATAAAACATGTGGGAACTGGTCTGGGCATAGGGCACTCTACCTAGATAACATTGCTGGCCTGGAGGAACACTGAGAAAATTTTAAGGAATACAGTCCAAAGTGAGGCACAGGGTCTGGAGGAGAGGCCCCCTTGCTTGGGTCTAATGGTGGAACTGCCACTAGCCACTGGGTATTTTTTTTTATGACTTAAGAGTAGCAGTAAGAAAGTGGACTCAGTGCTGAGCCAATGAACCTTCAGTCCATCCATCCATCCATTCAACACACTTACACTGTGCCACTATTGTGCTAGGTTCAGGAGAAACAGCAATGGTTCCATCCAACCATTATCTACCCCAGGCTGGTTCTGCACAATTAATAAAGAAAAAGAAAAAAAAATGGCTACAAACACATCTTACATACAGCTGTTCAGTTAACATCTCTTATCAATTATTGCTCTTAAAAAGTTTCCAGTTTCAGTGACTGCATACAATTTATCCCAAAACTTAGTGGCTTAAAACAATGACAAAATTTTGCTCATGATTCTATTTGGGTTGGACTCAACAGGGTTAGCTCATCTCTGCTATTCTTGTTGTCAGTTAGACCGGCTTGATGCCTGGGGACTGGAATCATCTGAAGGCTTCCTCATTCACACTTCTGGTCATTGATACTGGCTGTCAGCTGGCACCGACACATGGTCTCTTCATGTGTCCTGCACTTCCTCCCAACACAGTGGCTGGATTTCCAGGGTGAGCATTGCAAGAGGGAGCAATCTAGGTAGACGCTGTATTCTCCTTATGATCTAGCACCCAAATTCACATAGCATCACTTCTGCCCCGTTGGTCAGAGTGGTTGCAGCCTCCAAACAGATTCAAAGAGATGGAACATAAGACGCCACATCTCAGTGGGAGGAAGAGGGTCAGTTACATTTTAAAAACAGTGGGATGGGTTCTATATATGTGTGGCCATCTTTGGGGAAAAAGTTTGCTGCAGAAGATTATACCACTGTTCCTTTTTACCTTTTTCTAGTGCAATGCCTTTTCATACACACTAAAAGTATACAATGTGGTATTTTGACATTACAGTTTCAGACAGACACTCCCAATTTTATGTTTCTAGTCAAGAGCTTTTCTTGTGGAACAAATTTGAATTGTGTACTGTGTACACAGAATCCAAGATGTTTCATTCTGCATAGCATCTCACATGCCTCTTCACTGTATTGTATATGCACGCTTTTTCTCTACATGGTTCAAAATATTCTAATGCTTAATATTTAATTTTCCTTCAAAGTTTTTTTCTGTTTTAGTTTTCTAGGCTGCTCAAGCAAATATCATGAAATGGGTCAGGTTATACAATGGGAATTTATTCACTCCAGGTTTAAAGCTGGGAAAAACTCCAAATCAAAGCATTATCTGGGTGATGCTTTCTTCCCAAAGTCTGTGGCATCCTGGAGCTGGCTGTTGGTGATCCCTGGTCCTTCATTTGCCACATGGCAAGGCACATGGTGACCTCTTCTACCTCTCTCTTCTCCTCCAGGGTCCAGTGAGTTTCAGCTTCTAGCTGCTCCACGTGGTTTTTTTCTCTCACTTTGTCGGAATTTCATTCTGCTTAAAAAGAACTCCAGTATTAGGATTAAGACCTATCCTGATTGGGCTGGGCCATACCGTAACTGAAGCAACCTCATCAAAAGGTCCTATTTACAAAGAGTTCACCCCCGTAGGAATGGGTTAGATTTGAGATCATGTTTTTCTAGAGTATAGATAGCTTCAAACCACCACACTGTGAATGCACTATAACTTTATTTTTATGTCAGTATAAGTAAAGCCCTCAAAAAATTTAAAAACTGCTAAAGGGTGCAGAAAGAAATCACCCTTTAAAATTTTATTTATTTTTAATAGAGAAGTTGTAAGTTTACAGAAAAATCATGCAGAAAAGTTCCCATGTATCTTCCTATTATTAATGCTTGCAAAAATATATCACCTTTTAAAGAAGGACTCACACCTCTTTTCCACAAATCCCCACCCAATTTAAATCTTGTTTTCTTGCTGGTACAATAAGACTCTATTCCTTACATTTTATGTAATTTAAAATTATTTATTGCTTATGTTATTTTTGTTTGCATTGTTACATTAACATATTTTTCTGTTGAAAATATTTAGGTATCTTGGGTTGAAATTGAATATATCCTAATTTTTTTCCATTAAAATAATGGAAATATATATATATTTTTCACTTAATGGCTTTTCACTTAGAGACAGACTTTTCAGGAATGAATTAAAGTTGCCAGGCAGGAGAAAGTTGTATTCTCATCATATCTTCAAGGGCTTTTAGCCAGCTTCTCAGTCCTCTGTGTCTGTTATTCTTCCAATTCCAATCATCCATTGGTCTTTCAATTTTCACCATTATCAACCCCTTACCTGTCTGGTATATTACAGCTGCTCAATACATACATAGTCTGGCTGCAAGTAACAGAAAACTTAACAAACTGTGGTCTAAAGATTTTCTCCTCTCATAAAACAGGGAGGCAGTCCAGGTCTTGTGCCCCTTCTTCAGAATGTCCTAAAGAACTAGACTCTTTTTGTCTTTCTGCCCTGTCTTCTTTATGTTAGTTGTCCTCATGGTCTCATGATGGCTGCAAGGTGGTGTGTCTCAGTTCCAAGCATGAAATAGGGGAAGGGTGAAGAGTATATGCTTCTCCAAGGGCTTCATTTTTATTTATTGGGACTTCTGCCTACATCTTATGGGCAGAGTTTAGTCTCATTGCCACCCCTAGCTGCAAGGTTGGGAATTGGGTTCTTTGCTTTCCTGTCTCTGTAGTACTGAAAGGCAAGGAAGTAGTGGAATAGATACTGAGTGAGCCTTCTATACTATGTGTCACTCTGAGCTTAACTGAAATACAATATTGCTTTGATCACAAAGCATCCTTGAAGTAACTCCATTCTTGTCTTGGAGAACTCCTTTTCCCTCTTCCCTCCCCTGGCTATGTTCCTGGGTGGGGTAGGGGGTATTCTGAGGAAACACTTTTGTTTTATTCTTTCTGTGAGAATAGCAGTTCTTTTCATTCCTTCCTCCATGGTCTCTCCTAACTAAGCGTGAAGAGGAGTCAGCATCCTCTTTGCTCCCTTCTGCTCTTTTCAGACAACTGAGACCTTAGTCAGCCTTCTGCACTACCCATAAATGTCCCCTTCCTTTCTGAATATTCAAGGTCAGTCTCAAGGCCAGGTCTTCCTTGAATTCCACCATCTCTCCTTTCTTTCCTCTGTCACCCTGTTTTCTTCTTTGCACTCCCAGGGCTCTTGAGCTGTACCTCTCTTATGGTATTTTTTTCTCGTTGACGTTGAAACCAAATTATTGAAGGTGGCACTGTTTACAAAATGTATTTTAGGTGTTCAATCTGGTATCTCTTACTATTATTACTATTAATAATGTTCTCTCATATCATGAGCTCCTTAATGAGAAGCTCTGCATATGATGTCTGATTCATCTTTGTAACCTACACCTGGGCTGTTATAGAGCACCACTCATAATTAATGCTGTTTCTGTGCATTAAGGTGACGGCGGGTAAAGGGCAACATTTCAAAGGAAAAGTTTTGTAATGGTGGGATGTGAGGCGTTCTTAGAACCTGGGTGGGAGCCAGAATCTTGTAGAGAAGCCCCTTCCTCCGTCTGCACTGGAGACAGGTGGTCTGCGTTGTAAGATTCATAGCGACATACGTGCACCGCTTCCCCAGAAGTACCGCGATGGGATAGGTACATCCGTCACTTCATTCCTCCCCTTCTACTCGATCCGGAAAGGGCGGAGGGAATGCGCCCCGCGCGGCGATCTGGGATAGCTGCGCACGCGCAGCTTCCGGCTCCTTTTCTTGGGAATTATTTGACGCCGCCGCTTCGGCCCCGCAGAAGTCTCTCATTAGGCGCTCTGCGCACGCGCAATGGTCCACTTAGCTCTGGGAGTAATTTGACGCCGCCGCCCCTGGCAGTCGGAAGTTGCCTGAGTAGAGCTTAGCTAGCCGGCCCGACTGGCCTTCCTCGTCCCCGGGCGCCCTCCGAGACTTACTGACGGGTGGGCGGACCGACAGCCTGAGGACTGACGGCCGGGGCGGCGAAAGCGCTGTCCCCATGGCGCAGGTCGCGTGAGGCAGAAGGCCGAGTGTGGCCGGCGGCGGCTGCGCGCGCCCCAGCGATGCGGGCCCCGCCCGTCGCCTCAGGTAACCGGGCGGCTGGACCCGCCGTGGCCGAACCTTCCCTACCCCTCCCCTCCCAGCAGTGCTGGACGGGCAAGACTCGTTCTCTTCTTCTCCGTCCTTGGGTGCGCCAAGGGCCCGATCTTCGGAAGTGCAGTCCTGCATTTTTCTGGGGACCCGCGGGGGGGGCGGGGGAAGCCTGACCCTGGAGTCGGCGGCTTCTGTCGGGTTTGTGCACCTCGGGTCTAGTAGTAGCCCTGGCGGTGCGCAGCACTCCTGGCAACCTGGGGGAGGGAGGCGGGACTGGAGCAGAGCGCGACAACTCTGGCTAAGAATTTGGTCCAGCAGTAAGGTTGGTCGAGTTACTGCCTCCCTGTGGGGACGATGCTGCCTTTTGCATAATGACAGTCAGATGAGAAGGAGTTAATGATGAGAACAAACAGTTAATCCTTATTACGCGCTTACTATACGCCAGGCACTGTGTCAGTCCATTACGTTCTCCATGTCTAACTTCACTACTACTCTATGAGGTAGGATTATTATCTCCATTTTACTGATGAGACAACTAAGGCCCAGAATAGTTAGATGATTTATGTGTTTGAAGTCACAGAGCTGGTTATCTGAGACCAGGCAGTCTGACCCTAGAGTCCAAGTTTTTAACCATTAGGTCCGTGTTTCCCTAATTTTGATGCACACTAGAATCACATTAAAGATCCTGATGTCCATGTAATACCCCAGATCAATTTAATCAGAATGTCTGGGGCAAGGAAGCCAGACAGACGTCAGTGTTTTTAAATGATCCTCGTGTGAGTCCAGTGTGTAGCAAAGTTTGGGAACTGTTACAGTAGGTAATCCTGCATCTTCAAAGACGTGGGTTTCTCCAGCTTAAGTGTGCAGAAGAATCACCTGGGAGTTTGTTAAAAAGTCAGGTTCCACCCCCAAAAATATTTTCAGTAGGCCCACGGACTACACCTTGTGAAAGGCTGTTAGGGTGGTGGGAAGTAATTTCTCTACAGGAATTCTGAGACCTTTTAAAGGCCTTTTGGGCCTTTTAAGTATATGCATCTTAGGCAAAACTGTTGGTTTGCAGTTTTCCTGATTACACAGTACTCATGAGTATAGTGCCTCTGACCTCTGCATCTTCTTTGCATATGCTCTTCCTCTGCTTGGAATGTCCTCCATGCTTTCTCCCCAGTCCACCCAAATGCACACACTTTTCTCTCTCATATATGTATCTATCTTTTCTTCCTTTCTCTAATTGCATAACTCCCTACATTCTCTTCAAGAAGCCTGTGTCGCTGGCCCCACCCTTCATGCTGCAAGCAGATCCTTCTCTATTTCCATTTTCATAAGTGTTTGCTAGTTCATAGTGTTTAGGGTTTTGTGCTTGGGAGTACTCTAGATAGGTTATTAATTTATTTATCCATCCACAAGTTGAACAAATACTGAGTTATTATCACATGTAAGACTAACCATGTGCATTCAACATGTGTGATTATTATCTAATAAAAGAATTATCACAAGAGGCTCACCAAATTATAAAAATGAGGCACATGTAAAGACTCTTTTGGCTGCTATGCTCTGTAAGAGAGTTATGTTTAAAGTGCCCCTTTGTGGTGTGAAGTCTTTTTATTGCCCTTATGCCTCCTCCTGGATTCCCCACCTCATTGTCCAAAAGTGCATTTAGTTGTCCACTAAATGCTTTTGCCTTTTTGGCACTTAGTGAATTCTACTAGTAAATGGAGTTGCTGTTGGTCATAGTTCATCTTTTCACCTGGAGAGATGACTTAAGAAGTACTTAATGAAGATTAAAACCTCAATGTCTGAGGAACTGACAAACTTAGGTTTTTATTGCAGAATGCCTGAATTGCAGTTGCCCAAAATATTTACAAGTTTTAAGGGAAAGTAGCCAGTCATTCAGACTGTATTTGTTCTTGGCTGGACTTAAATCCATGTAAGGTTTATAAGAGTGAGTGTATTTGTGAAGGTCATTATGAAGAATTTTTTAGACAATAGATTTTTCTATAGCAGTCAGATATAGTGAGGTCTGTAGACTCCAAAAAAATACACAGTTCATATAATAGAATTCTTTACTGTATTAAAGGGTTGTTACAGAAAGATTTTTTTGGTTCAGTTTTGTACTCTGCTCAATTTTTAGGCTGAGCAAATTTTGAGGCTAATATAGAGACTGATGTTTAACAATTCATGTTAAATTCAGATACTCAAGAAACTTGTCCTTGTTTCTCTGATCAGAAACGGTTAGAGTATCCAGTTCTAGCCTCTGCATATGGAAGAAACTCAGTCTATAAGCCTGAGGTGTAAATCTCTAGTCCTTCCCCAGATTGAAGAAGAAAAATATCACATCTCAATTAATGAAGAAAAGTGACTGTAATCATGATAACCTGAGAATTAGAAATGGATTTTCTTGAATTTGAGGTACCTGGCAGTTTACTAGTTGTGTTCCTTGAGGTGTGCAAAGGCCTTTTAGACAGGATACATGACTTTGGTGCAAGATGATTAAAGTTTTAGCATTAAGGTGCATGAAGTTTAATTCTAACTTTCTATAGATGATGAAAGCAGGTAACTTGCCCAAGGGTACATGGATGGCTTCCAGACACCTAGTACTAGAAAGCAGGACTCCTGCCTCTGAATACAGTGTCCCCTCTTTCCTCCATGTACGAGGATGTTTTGTTTGTTTTGTTGTGTGTGTGTGTGTGTGTGTGTGTGTGTGTTGGGGATGGGGAAAGTAAACAAACGGTAGTCTTATGTTTGAGATATTCAGTTAAATTTTTAGTGAGTACTTGGTATATGACACCTACTTGGCTACATAAACTGGAGATAAGATAAATAAGAACAGCCCCTGCTCTCAAGAAGTCTATAGTCTGGTTAGGGTTGTAAGAAAAGTAGAGGGTCTAAGGCAGCTCTGTCCAGTCGGATTTTCTGTAATGTGTAACTGTTTTGTACCTGTGCTGTCCAGTATATTAGCCACTAGCCATTATGCTGTTGATCACTTGAAATGTGACTAGTATAAACTGAGGTACTAAGTTTTTAATTAAATTTAAATTGTTGCGTGTAGTTAAGTCTACTCTATTGGACAGAGCAGGTTTGAGGTATAAAAGATGTGAACTGTGGTGGTGCAGGTGGGGGGGGGCAGGCAGGTATTCACATTTTGGGGGGTAGGCCAGCAAAAACCACTTGTTTCCACTTTTAGGGAGAAATGCAGGCAAGATTTTGTCTGTCTTATAATTCAGGTATTTGGTTGGATACCTAACAGTTAGGATCCAATAGGTGCATAGGTGATCACATTCCTTTTTGGCAAAATTTCATTGATGTTTGCCTTGTGGGGGTCATTGGAACTATCAGAGAAATCCAAACTATGATCCTTTTGTCTTTATTGGTCGTGAAATTATATGGGTGACCTTGAAGTCCACCTGTGTGCCTTAAAATCTAGCCTGATTCATTTATTTACTCAGTGTTTTGGCACCCTGTACCCTATTTTTCCCAAGAAAAACAAGGCATGCCTTATAATGTGTATCTTGCATTTGTATATCTTGACATATGTTGACTTATGTTGCTTTATTTATCCTTCTCCCAAGTCACTTTAGATAGGCACAGCAGGTATTTTCCCTGTTTTACAGATGAGGAAACAATGACAAGGAAGTGCCAAGTGACTTGCCCAAGGTCCCATGGTAAGTGACCAAATGAAAGAGCTTTGGACTTCGAGGAAAGAAACAGAGTTTCTTGTCTCAGGTCTACTATTACTCATGTGACTGTAAGCAAATCATAGGGTTACTTTGTTTCCTCACCTGGAAAATGTGGCTAGTGACATCTGTCTTAATTAACCTTCCTGGCTTATTATTGAAATAAAATGAGATAAGATATGAAAGCTTTTTGAAAATGACCAGTTATACAAAGGCATATTGTTATCAAACAGAATCTCAAATAGTTTTCTGTTGTATTATGCTGCCTTTGCTTTTGTTTTCTACTGTGCTGTGGTGTCATAATTCATTTCTCTTGCCTTCTTCACTGTGAAACCTCTTGGACAGCCATTGTGTCCTGTTTATATCTGTGCACATAAATCCTAGGACAATACCTGACAAACAGTAGGTGTTTAATAAATATTTGTTGAGTGAAATAACTGATGTCTGGATTTACTTTATGAAGTTTATAAAAATTGTTCTCTGTAATTAGTCATGAAGCTCCTTGGAAACAGGGATGATGTTTTTATTCACTATTGTATTCCCTGTCCTTGTATATAGAAGATATATTAAATACTGATTGAATCAATTGGTGTGATTAGTGTCAGGCTGTTGTCTTAGGACTGTAGCATCCACCACTATTTAGATCATTTTGGTAATTTGACCAAACCTGCATGTTACTCGTGGTGGTATCTTCACAAGCCATAAGCTGATACCCAGACGGTCACTTGATAATAGAGACCTCCAGAGAAGATACCTTGAAAATGGGTACTTGTACAGTTAGGAAGGAAAGTTAGGGAGCTGCAGGGGGCACTGTCTTCTTCCCCTTTCCTCCCATCATATTTCACTTTTGGAACATTGAAGATGGAGACTTCTCTGCTAGCAGTTCATTTGACAGTGGCCAGAACCTATGTGGGGAGAAGATGCATAGGATCCTTTTAGCATAGCAGCCAAAGCCCTTAATCATCAGAATTCAGTTATATGTCTTCATAGCTCTCTACAATATCCAGTCCTCCTCCCCTCATCACCAATACATTAGCCACACTGGAATTTGCTCTTCTGTTGACACTTTAGTCTGTCTTGGACATTTCCATTAAACTACGAGAAATTCAATTCCTGTTGTATCATTCCTATTTTAAAGTTAAACTTTCCCATCCCCTGCCTCCAGTGTTCATTGGTTTAATTACAAATCTCCCATCCTAGCATTTGAAGTCCTTTAAAATTGGTCACTGCTTACCTTTGAAGCTTTACCACCTTACACATACAGCCTTCTCTACCACTCTGGATTTCTAGTTTCTAGTGCTGTTTTTTGCTACATGAAGTGTGTCCTTCCTCTTATGTATTTTTCTTTCTTCCTCCACCTGCCTATTCTTCCTCTCATTCTTATGTAAATCTTACCTCTGTCAGAATTCTAATCTTCCTTCAATGTCCAGTTCATATGCCCCATATTTTATAAAGTTTTTCCTGATCTTTCTTTATTCTTTCCCACTTCAGCCCATCTTTCATTCAAAAGTTATCTTTCTTCTTTGAACTTCCATGACATCTTGCCTATAATTCTTTTATGGCATTTAGCACTTTAATGTTCTACCTTATGTTATAGGTGCATAGGTGATCACAACCCTTACCTCCCCACTTAAACTGTAAACATATTGAAAACAGGAACCAAGTCCTGTGTATCTTCTTCATGGGCTTAATACTGCATTGTACATAGAAGATGCTTAATGACTTTTGAGTAAGTCCATTGGTGGTTCCTCCCAGTGTCTGAATGTTCATATGTGTAGACAGGGTGCTGACATACTTATCAATTCTACGACATGAGATTTATTAACAAAAATTTGTTACATCAAATTTTACGAACAGATCTACCACTTAGTTAAAACTACTTGCATTTCTCTGTGATTCTTCTAATCTTTATATATATATGTTTATTTAGTTGAAATTTTTTAGTTACTTAGTCGCATGTGTGTTTTTCTCCCTCCATTTAATAGCTATTATTTATTGATTGCTTTCTTGGACTAGGGCATATTCCAAACATCTTACATATATTGATTCTTTAATCATTACAACTACAATGAAATAGGTGCTGTTATCCCCATTTTACAGATAAGGATGCTGAGATACAGAAGTAAAGTAACTTTTGCAAGATTACACAGTTTATAAGTGGTGAAGCTGGGATTTGAACCAAAGAAGTCAAGTTCCAGAGCCCTTGCTCCTAACCACTCTCCTATATGTTTTCATACTTGTATGTAATCAGTGTTTCATAGCTACATACTAGAACATGGAGTTAGTTTACTCTAATTTATGACAATTAAATTATCCCTGTTTCCCCATCTTATGTATGATACTACAGTGGACATTTTGTGTATTTTTCTATTAAATTGTTTTATAAAGATAAAGTGAGTGGTATTACTACGTCAAGGTGTCCAATATTGCCATGTTTCCTGCTATGTATTGGCAGAATATTCATGCTATCCTTGGGTGAATGATTAGAGAAATAACATGTCATCCTGAGGTGCCTTACAATTTATTGACAGGTTGGAGCCACAAACAGCCCTGTGGTAAGTGGGATGCTAGGCAATTGAGGTATAGCAGTGGAGGCACTGTTGTGCCATGGAGCTATCCTGAGAGGTCAGTGGGCATATGGACATCTTTGCCCAGGAGTGCCTAGGCTGTTTATCAGTTCTGTCTCCTGAAAGCAGTGTTGATTTTTGAGATCTCTGGATTTGTTACTTTGGACAGCCTGAACTATAACAGCAAGAGGAGGTTCTTGTTTGTATGTAAGAGTTTGTGGCCACTGACAAAACTGGGCCCAAGAGAATTCACTCCACTAAATCTGTCACACCACACTCTACCCTCTTTTATTTCCCCAACAACAGTAAAAATGAAACAAACTGAAGTTATAGGACCTCCATAGTTGGGTTATAAGTCCTGCTCCTGCAGCAGAGGTGAGTGATTCAGGTGGGTGACTTTCTAAGGCAGGAATAGCTCATCCATAGTGTATGTTTCACTTCCCTCCCTTTGTGAAGATTGTGCTTATTCAGTTACCCAAACCAGCATATGCCTTTATCTTTCATCAGAGGCATAAATTGGCCCACAGATGAGTTTTTTTGGCTCACATTGTGGATTTTTTTTAAAATTTGAATTTGTTGCCAACATTTAAAGACTGGGAGACTTCACAGAAATGTCCACATTTTCTTTTTCTCTTGAAAAATCGGATTATCTGGCAACACTAGGTCTGTATTCCTTCAAGGTGATATTTGGCTAGAGCTGAGTAGTGGCTGTGCCCTTTAAACAGAGCCTGTATTCTCTAGTTTTTCACAGCACCTGCTCTGCCTGCTTTGCTGCTTGTTATGTCTTTGGTCCCTAGGCTAGTGGTTCTCAGCCTTCTCAGATCTAATGCTACCCTCCCCCATGTTTTAATAACAAATACTTGGTGTAATGACCACTTCATTATCCTGAAATTATATAGATATATAAATGAAACTTCTAGCCACAACAAATGAAAAGCATAATGTTCTTCTTCCAATAAAATTAGTGTTTTAATAAAATCCTCAGCCACAGCTATACTATATGAGACAAACAAAGTAGCCAAATGCTTGCGTCTGCTTATAAGTTGAGAAGTTAGACAATATATACTTTTCCTTTATTTTTGACATTTTGAAATAAGGGATAAATAAGTATATATGTAGTACTTGTGATTGTATTCCCAATGCCACTGTGTTGTTTTAGCAACTCAGATACCACAAATGGCATGGCCATTGGTGATGTGATTTTTCTGAAGTGGTGAACAATTCTTGATATGGTAAAGTTCTAAACAAAACAAAGTACAGTTTTTCCTTGATTTGCTTGATTAATCGTAATACTGGAAAATTCAACATGTATTAAAATAGCACAAAATATTTTTTATTTATATATAAAATGGAGTTAGATTTCTAGCCTTAGACAATTAAGAACAGAATAGTTTTCTGGCAGTCATTTGAAAGGCATGTGAGATGTAGCATAATTGTTCATTGTGCAGGGCTCTCGTGCGTTGCAGGATGTCTAAAGATCTGACCTACCTTTAACCCACTCCAATCATTGTGTTAACTGAAAGTGCACTTCATGTTTGTACAATGCCCCCGAGGTAGTAGTTCTTTCTTACTGAAAACCATTGCTCCAGGCTCTGGAGTATGTCACTTTGGCCTTATATCCTAATCAGAGTTGAGTTCTTATCACTTGTTTTGCTAGTTTAGTAGATACAAAATGATACCTCAGTAGCTTTATTTTGTGTTTTTTTTATTTTCTTTTTTTGATTCCAGTGTTTATTTTCTCTTTTTTCATTGTTTTGTTTAATTTACCTGTAATTATAATGCACTTCTTTTTTAATGTTTTTTTTTGTCTCTCTGTGCTTTGTTAAAATTTAGCAGCTGCTTTTTTTCTATCATGTGTTTCAATATTTTAGTTCAACTTTTTCATTGTATACTTTCTATGCCTTTTTACTTTGTTTCTTGAAAGCACTTCTTTCATTTTCTTATATTTAATTTAATTGGAAAAGTTTTTAAGAAGAACTTGAGTTATTAAACCAAGTTTTAATTGGTCTTTCATGGTGTTTTTCAGAGAATGATACTCCAGTCTTCAGAATTGGGATGGGTAATAGATGTTTCTTAGAAATACAGGTCCCCAGGCACCACACCAGAGCTCCAGAATTGTGATTTCTGGGAAGGAGGATTGGGAAACTGCATTTACAGTCAGGGCCCCTGGATGATTCTTATGGGTACAGTAGAATTTGAGACTTAGCTTGCCTTTGTTTTTTTTGTTTTTTTTTTTTTTAAATTGCACTCTTGAAACATTTTTTCCCACCAATAATATGTTGTCTGGAATGGATGCTTTTCTATTTATTCCTTGAATATTTAGAAACCATCCAACTACTTTTTACTAATAACATTTAAAAGAAGTGGACATTTTCCAATTTGTATTTGTACATTCCATGTAAAATTTTGCACATACTCTAGTAGAATGAAGGGAGCACCTTCTAACTTCTTCCTTTTTTCCCATTGGTAAGCCTTGACATTCTGAAACATTTATTCATTACCCACTGTGTGCCAGGGACTTTCAGAGATTCAAGAGGTGAGTTTCTCCACTCAGAAAAGGCTGAGACTTGTGTGGGTAGATAACTATACACAGCTAACAAATAATCTAGTATGAAGCTCAGTATGAACAGCCTGTAACAGACACTCAGAACAGGTGAGGAGGGGTGATTTGAGGAGTCTAGAAAAGTTTTACCAAGAAGTGGTAAAACTTATTTGAGCTGAGCCCTGAAGGATGAGTACTTCATAAATTGGTCAAGGTGGGAAATGCCATGTCAGTGAATGGGAGTAGCATGGGCAATGACTTATCGGAATGAAAGAACTTACTGGATTTGAGCAGTCGTCGGTGGTTCTTTGTGTTCATAACTTGGGGTGTGTGAGGAAAAGTGGCAGTAGTAGATGAAGCTAGGAAGGTGGCATAAGCAATTTCAGTTAGAATCTTGTCAGGGTTTTGTCGTTTTTTTAATTGGATAAAAATCTTTTAAAATTTTATATAGAAGAATAAATGCCTGAGAATTGACAAAGTTTTGAAAAAGAACAGTGGAGGTAAAGGGAATTTCCTTTCCAGTTACCAAATATTCTGTAAAGGCACTGTACCTAAATTATCATGGCAACTAGACAAATAGTTGAACAGAAAGAAGAGATTTATATATAGATGAGAATTTAATATATGACAAAGTTGGTATTTCAGGTCAGTGGGAAAAGGATATATATATATACACACACACACATATTTTTAAAATGTAATTTTATTGAAATATATTCACTTACCATACAGTCATCCAAAGGGTACAATTGTTCAGTTTCACCATAATCAATTTTTGAACATTTTAATCACTCCAAAAAATAAAAATGAAAATAGGAATAAAAATAAAAGAGAACACTCAAAGCATCCCATACCCCACCTCCCCCCCTCATTTAAAAGGATATATTTTTAATAGATGACATTGACATAGCTGACTGTACATCTGGAAGAAAATAAAATTGGATCTTTCTTACACCACATATAGGGATAATTCCAGATGGATTTAAAACTTCAATGTGAAGACTTAAACAATGATATTATAGAATAATGTAGGAGACTATATATATACTGTTTAGGGTTGTGTTTTTCAGAGTTTTGGATCAAGATCTGTAATAAATATATTTTTACATTGTGACCCAGAACATATGCACATATAAAATGAAACAAGTTTCACAGAACGTTGTTTACCTTTACTATTTGTGTTCCCCCTGTTGTATACTCTATTCTTTATCATTAAAAGTATTACCTGTTAAGTTTATTTTGTGATCCACAGTTTGAAAAGCACTGGTAGAGGAGGAGGGAGGGAGAATTCTTAGAGACCAAAGGTAAACACTTGGCTAGAACAATGAAATTTCATTTCATACCCTCAAATTGGCGAATAAATGAATAATGACTATTCCCTAGAAGGGGGTGGGATTGAGGGGAGGGAAGGGCTCTTACCATTCCTAATGTAAGTGGGAGTTGTTACAGCTGTTTTTGGAAAGTAATCTGGCAAGACCTATTAACATTAAAAATACATATACCCTTTGAACCATCAGTTTCACTCTTGGGAACTTATTCCTTAGAAATAAAAGGGCTACTGTTTAAAGATTTATGAAAAAGGATGCATATTGCATCATTATTTCCTAGTTACAAAAAATGGAAAATAAAGTAAACACCCATCATTAGGAAATTAGTTGAATAAATTATGCCACATCCATGCCATGGACTATTACACAAACATTAAAATGAATCCATTATTATATTAGTTATCTTAGAAGGATGTTCATGAGGTGCTGTTGGATGGGAAAAACAATATGCAGAAAATGTGCATCTCATTCTTATAAAACAGATAATTCTTAGTTATGCATGTATATAAATTATTTTATTATTGAATTAGAGTGGCACAGAATACAGGAAGAAATGTCAGGCTGTTAACATAATTATCTGTTGAGGGAAGTGAATTATGTGGACAGAGAATGAAGCCTAACAAATAATGAAAAGGGTGAAGAACTACATTAAAACCAAACATCCTGTAGTATAATATTCTTGTGCATTTATGTTCTTGTTCATATATATATATAGGGTGTGTATATAAATTATATATACTAGTATGTATACTATATACATTTATATAAGTATGTGTATGTGCATATATGTGTGTGTTAATTTTTAAAAAGCGAGAAAAAATGTATGGGTAGGAAGTTGTGGGAGATGGCGCCCTATCAGAGCTTTCCTTTTTTTTCCTTCCATGTTTGAAAGTGTTTATTTTAGGGGGTCATCAGGATATCCTTGGGGGAATCCCTTATTAATCCTGAGGAAATGGAGGCAATTTTAATAATTGGTTGCATCCACCTTTCCTTAGAATTATTGGATCCTGCTTTTTCCCATTCTTTGGCTCATTTTTGGTTCTTTCCTCCTGCCTTCTCATTTTTAGGACCTTTTGGTCCAAAGGAGAAGACCAGAAGATCCTTACAGGGTCACTGAAAGGGGCCTGGTCCCAGAGTCCCTCAGACTCTAAAAGAAGCTGTGAAGAATAATTAGGATGGAGGAGGGCGCAGCTCAGCTCCAGGGCCTCCAAGGGCTCTAAGGGAAGAAAAGTGAGGGGAAGGGATGCAAGGAAAGGAGAAAGAAATTAATTTGGCACTAGGCTATGAAGGACTGACTCTCATGCTAAGAAGTTTAATCTTCATTCTGTAAGGTCCCTGATTCTCAAAAGCCATATGCTGTTGAAAAACAGTGGTGTTTGGTGAACTAGAATAAGGTGTTCCAGGATAAAATTAAGCAATGGTAGTCTGTTCCCAGTTTGAAGAAAAGTTAAACCTCAGGTATAGAACTTTCTTAATATTAAGATTAATTATACCCATGTATTTTGCTTAAACTTTGCTAGCTGGGCAAACAGATTTTATAACCAATGAACAAGGAAAAAATGGAAGTTAATAGAAATGAATTGGAAAGGGCTAGCCATCCTTGATTCTTTTCATGGTTATGATACTTACGGTTATAATATTTACATTGCATTCAGACAGTTATGTTTCCTGCAGCTAAAATTCCTTATTTGAATGGTAAACTTAGATACCATTTCATAGGGAATGTATAGGAAAAAGGCAGTCCTGGCTATGGTTAAGAGCATGGGCTCCTGAGCCCAACCCCAATATAGCTCTGAAGCTTAGGGAAGAAGCAAACCTCTATATGCCCCAATTTCCTCATCTTTGAAATAGGGATAACATTACTTAATATTCACAGGGTTGTTTTGATGATTGTATGAATGAGTCGCATGTAGTAAATGCTCAGTAAGTGGTAGCTCTTAATATTTTCTAAAGACTACTAACTTCCACGTGTTTCACTACTGGAAGTTTGAGTGCCACTGCTGCAGGGAATGAAGTACTCTCAAAGGATTTTGTAAAGTCTAAATAAAGTCTAATTTGAAGACGTTTGTGGGAAATTGCAGGGTTATGTTTCTAACATGTAATAGGTATTCAGAAATTGTTGAATGAAAAATCTGGGTCATAGATAAATAAAGTCTTTCCTTTGTTTCTCTTTCCTATTTAGGCATGCCATTCTCTCTCTATTTTTTTTAATCTTGGAGCCATGGGAAAGATGGGCTCTTTCATGTTATGGGTATCACAAATCTGATCATTTTATTTCCCTGGCCATAATGGCCATTTACCCCAGATCAGCTCCAGGGGAGGGCCTCCAAGGGTTCTTTTGAGGAGGTGCTCAGACATTTGCTTCCCTGCCAGCTCTTACCTTGAGGCTATTTTGGGACATTCCACAAACATTTCGATAATTTTTCTTCTCAGTCTTCTAGAGGCAGTACCTTTGCAACCGCCTTTATCTTGTCTGTGGGGTAAATCTGTGTTTTACTTATTTTATTAATTTGCAGCATTATAATTTGACATGCAATTATGCTTTGTCTTTTCAGGTGTCGTTTGGATAGTACTTTAGTAGCACAATGTACTCTGAGTGGAGGTCGCTTCATTTGGTGATTCAGAATGACCAGGGCCATACCAGTGTGCTGCAACAGCTATCCTGAGAGTGTTGGGGCGAGAGGTGGCAAATGCAGTGGTGCGTCCTCTTGGGCAAGCCTTGGGTGCCCCTTCAGTGGCTGGTAATGAGTGTATGTTAAAAACTGACAAAGAAGTAAGTGTTGCTTCATATCATTATACTATGTGAAAATACAAATTTGTTACTGAAAAATTTATTTGACGTTGACTTTTTATGGATTTCTGCGCAATGCAGCATAACATCTCTTTTTAACCTCATTTGGATTGAGAGTTGGAGCTCAGGGTTTGTGGGATAAGGAATAGGCTATACCATTTTGTTGCTGGGGTTTCCTACTAGCCAGGCCCAATTCTCCACTTGAACTCAGTGTCCCAGACAGAGACTTGAGTGTCATGCCCCCTCTCTTTAGGGTGGGCTCTGGGCTTAGTCTTCTGGTTTCCATTCAGAGGTATGTTTGGAAGGTCTTTATTTCTATCTCTAGATGGCCCCTGACTGGAGGCCTATCTTGTGACAAGTTTTCAGGCTGTGACACTTACATGCTGAGCTTCAGCTCTCTTGTGTTCGCATCTCTCCTTATCCTTGCCTGGTTTCCAGCTGTAAGAATGTGCAGAGCAACTGAGTCCTTCTGGCTGTGAGCCCAAGAGATTGGAATTGGGGCTGTATCTGCTATTCCTAAAGATAAGGAGCTCTTGGAGTGGCTGTCACAGTGACTTGGCCTGGAGCCAGGCCTCTGCTCTTGGATTCGGGGACTGAGCTGAAGTTAAGTTACTAGTGGGAAGTAGTGGAGGGTGCTAAGAATGGAGTGATACTGGAGCTTGCTAATATGAGGTCTGGTAAGGTACAGGATTAGAAACTTGTTCCCGGTGCTTGTAACCTTCAGGCTTTGGGTTTACCAAAATCTGTACCCCATTTTCAGACCCTATGTGTTTTCTTACTTTTTGGTTTCTCATGAAGAAAAGATTAGACTTGGATATAAGACTAAACTTTGTAGCTCTGTAGGCAGTTTGTAACCTTCTTTTGGCCATGGGTCACTAAAGGACGAAGCCTCTCAGTCTGAGGAGCATTTTTATCTCTTCAGAGTACCTTAGCAGAGATTTAACCCTGAGGACCAGTGTGGGTGCTGGCATGTTCTCTTGGTGTGTCTGTAGCCCTTTGTCTTCTCTTGGGAAGAGATGACACACCTGAGTAGATGGAGGTAGTTTGGTGTACTTCTGTTTCTTCTCCTTTCCCACCTTCAAAAGGATATGAGAGAATAGTTCTTCAATCTAGTGCCCTGTAGCATTATACTCTTAAGCTATAGTATGACGGTATCACCAAACCTCTCTTCTTTTTTTTTTCCTTCATCTGATAGCTGTGGACCTCTAGCTTCTTTTCAAATCCCTTCTCTTGTGTGCTGAACTCTCCACTCGCCTTTCAAATTTGTCACAACTTCACTATGCAGTTATAGTCTTCTTTAACATTTATTGCTGTTAAACCATATATTTTCCACCCTTAACCTCTGCAAATTTTTTTTGTTTGTTTCGTTTTCTGGTCTCCAGATTTGATAAACAAATCAACAGACAGTTCAAAAAGTGAAATAAACAACAAAGATTACCAGCCAACATAAATGTTAATCAAGTGTTCAGAATGTAACCAAAAATATGTACTGTATGGGCAACAAGGATCACTAGTAGAGTACACAGCAGATACACAATTTCATAATAAAATCATCCTTGTAAAGTGTTTTACACTTTGTTGACATATTAACAGAGAAATTCACACTTCACAGAAAAGTCATTAAGACAATTACCAGGTCATTAGTGTAGACTTTTTTTTTTAATGCAATTTTATTGAGATATATTCATATACAATATAGTCCATCCAAAGCATACAATCCAATATAGTCCATCCAAAGCATACAATCAGTGGCTCACAATATCATCATGTACTTGTGCATTCATCACCACAGTCAATTTTAGAACATTTTCATTACTCAGAAAAAAACCTTAAAATAAAAAAGAACACCCAAAAAATCCCATACCCATTATTCCCCCTGTTATTTATTTTTTTTTCATGTTTCTTACTCATCTGCCCAAATACTGGATAAAGAGAATGTCAGTCTCAGGTTTTTGCAGTCTCTTGGTCACACAATAAAAGCTATATACTTATACAGTCATCATCAAGGATGAAGGCTACTGGATTACAGTTCAACGGTTTCAGGTATTTCCTTCTAGCTATTCTAATACACTAGAAACTAAAAAGAAATGTCTATATACTATATAAGAATAACCTCCAGAATGATCTCTCGACTCTGTTTGAAATCTCTTAGCCACTGAAACTTGACTTTGTTTTGTTTCTTTTCCCCCTTTTGGTCAAGAAGGCATTCTCAATCCCACAATGCCAGGGCTAGGCTCATCCCTGGGAGTCATGTCCCATGTTGCCAGGGAGCCTTACACCCTTAGGAGTCATGCCCATGTAGAGGGGTAGGGTAGTGAGTTTATTTGCAGAGTTGTCTTAGAGAGAGAGGCCACAACTGAGCAACAAAAGAGATTCTCTGGAGGCAACTCTTAGGCATAATTATAAGTAGGCTTAGCTTCACCATTGCAGAAATAAGTTTCATAAGGGCAGGCCTCAAGATCGAGGGCTTGGCTTATTAAGTTGGGAGCCCCTAATGCTTGAGAGACTATCAGGAGTTCCCCAGGTGGGGGAATTTAATATTTCCACCTTTTCCCCAAGTCCCTCAAGGGGACTTTGCAAATAATTTTTTATTTTCTCTGCAGTTATATTTATACTTCAACTATTTAATACATGTATTTATCTTGTTAGATTCAACTTTAGTTTTCAGTTGTTGAAGGCTTTTTGAATCCTGAATTTCTATCCAACAAGTTAGACATCCTTTTTAGTTTTGTGATATCTACAAATTTCAGCATATGATCTATTTTTCTTTTTTTTTCCCTAAATCAGATTCTTGGCAGGGCTTTTGGCATGCCACTGGACACCTTCTTCCAAAATGATCTTGAATACATTAATCTACTATTAGCCTCTCATGTGATATTTCAACCAGTTGTAATGCCAACCATTCTACCATCCTCTGGCACATATGTTTCCATCTTGTCCACAGGGATATCTTCCATCCGACTGAATTTCTTCTTGCAAAACCCCAGATCCCCCTTTGCCAGGGAAGGCTGCTAATGACATGGTGAGAATAGCTTCAAATTTACATTCAGAAGATAGGATTCAACTTGTTCACTCCACCATTTACAAACCAGTGATTTGGGCAAATTGCTTAATCTTGCTAAGCTTCAGTTTTCTTATCTGTATAGTGAGAATAGTTTCCCTTTTAACACAGGGTTATTGTGGTGGTTAGATTATATTTTGGAATGTGCTTCTTCAATTTTAAGTGCTACACAGTTGTCAGCTGTCTTCATAGTAACCCTGTTAAGAAAGGAATGAAGCTTGTCTGGCATGACTTGTTCTTTTTGCACAGGCTGGTTCCCAGTGATCACGCTTCCCTCTTGTAAGTGCTCACTGATCATCTGCTTAGTAATTTGTCCCGGAGTTTTGTCTGGAATTTACTTAAACTTTCCAGTCTATATTGTCTGGAATATATTTTCATCCTCTTTTGCAAATTTAGAGTATTTCCCCTTTCTCATAGCACTTTACCCATTCTTCATGACTGCAGGCAATGGTTCAACAGTTTCTTAGGCAAGTACTTTCAGCCCCTAGGATATGATTCAGAAGGTCAGGAGCCTGGAAGTCCCTCAGTACAGCTGAGTGAGTGCTCAGTTAAGATCCTATGTTTGTTCTCCTTTCCATTCTAAGTATTATTATTATTGGCAGAGAAAACAGTTGCAGAGTAAGAGTTGAACATTTCAGCTTCCTCCCTTTCATTTGTTAACATTTCATAATCTGGAGATGGAATGCGATTGAATTTATGTATATGATTGCCTAAGTGATGCACATATCTGTATGCAAATTAAGTTGGGGAAATCTAAAATTTTCTATTTCTGCTTTTCCTATCTCTGTGGAATATCAAAATAACCTGTACTTGATTTTATTTCACAGAGCAAATGATAATGGCTAAAAGGTAAAAGTCAGCATAGGCTTGATATTTAAAAATAAGTAATTAATTTAGAAAGTGTTGTTCAAGTATGTCTGATACAGGGAAAGTGCATTCACTAGAAAAAATCTGATACATCTGTTGAGATGAATATACTGTCAATTTAGAGGTTTTTAGCAATAAAAGAAGTTAATATTTTAAATCAGTCTACTAGGATATAGATAGGAATGCATGATAATTCTGTATGTATTTTTGTTTGTTTGTTTAGGTAAAATGGACCATGGAAGTAATATGCTATGGACTGACCCTTCCATTGGATGGAGAGACTGTAAAATATTGTGTTGATGTGTATACAGACTGGATTATGGCTTTAGTGTTGCCGAAAGATTCTATTCCATTGCCAGTTATTAAAGAGCCTAATCTATATGTTCAAAGTATACTAAAGCACTTGCAAAATCTTTTTGTTCCAAGGTAAGCTCTACCTGACTATTTGGTCTGTTTTTAGAATCATAATAAAATATTCATAAACTTTACTTTTTTATGTTATAGAAGCTGATTTTGTTGTTAATCCTTTGAGCAGTGACTTTCATTACTCGTCCAATTAAAGAGGGTATTAACATGAATGATATGAGAGATGGGCTTGTATAATATTTATCTTACTAGAGGTTTTTAACAGGTGTGTGTTTGTTTTAAAAGCTTTTGGCTTTGATTTTAAGATCTAATGGCTGTTATATAGTAAAATACTGTGACCTCTTTCTCTTCCACTCAAACAAGTACACTTTTGCCTGTCATAATTCTTGTCTCACCTTAAGCTAAAGTGACTGTAAAATGAATCTTCAACATTAAAGTGAACCTTTCCTATGAGAGACTGAAGACACTGAAGCAGACAGCCTTGAAATTATTTTGGACAAATTTGTGGTAGGCCCAAAGATTACACTTGAAAGTTTGTTACTGATATTTTCCTATCTTCTGAAACAAAGGCCATAATGTAGGATATTTGCCTTACTTTTGCTTTAAAAAAGTTTTTTTTTTTCCCTGATTTTAAAAGAATTTTATGTCATTGTAAAGAATTTGGAAAATATAGTAAAGAATGGAGAAAGAAGCATTAGCTCCTTACTCATTTGTAAGAATTTTCTATAAGAAAAATATCAGCTTTCAGCTATGCTCTATGAAAGGGTCAGTGTCTCCTTTTGGAAAAGTTCTGGTTAAAGCTTTTGGTCTGTCATATGGTGAGGGACTTTGAATCACCTGAAAACCAGCTTTGTAAATTTTAGCTTTGTCAATTTAGAAGGAAGATTACTTTGGAAAATCTGAATTAAAACAAAACAAAAAAATTTCAGTTAAAAACTCTGGTCTGTAGGAACAAGTGTAAATTCTTGCATTAAATGCCTGCTGTAATCTGCATAGTCCTGCTCTTTAACCAGACTAATAAAGATTCCCCTAAAACCTCTTAAAGACCTTCCCTGTCATCACCTACCCTTTTGTCTTCCTCCTCTCTCTCTCTCCTGGCTTTCACTTACTGGTTTACCTTAAAGTCAGCCTTTTAAGGAGAAGCCTTACTTGATCACTCAGGCCTACAGTGGTCATACCTCTGAACCTGTATGGTGCTTCCTTTATCACTCCTGAATCTCTCCACTGTTCTATTGTGTCTTGTTTCCCCTTCTGACCAACTTGGTGACAGGAGTTTGGTTCTGACTATTTTGTGCTTCCGCAGATGTGGTGCAGTACTGCCCTTATTGTGAATTAAATGCTTGTTGCTTGTATTTATTGATCTCAAATGGCAATAATAAGAGGAGGTGGTTGTCAGTAATTAGTATATTGTTTGTGGGTAAGCAGATTCTTCTAAAACAGTATAATAGCTTTAATGCTTTCTTGTTACCCCGTTTCGTAGACTGATTTACTGGGCTGTGTGTGTGTGTGTGTGTGTGTGTGTAACGGTTTCATAAGTAGTATTGTCACTCTATCTTTTTATCCCTACCACCTCTCAGTGCTCAATAAATTTGTGTTGATGAAAAAAAATTAATGGCATTTGATTTTTCCTTTTGAGAAACGTGACTGCCTTTTAAATTGTTTGTTATAATTGTTTCTTTTACTCTTTGGTAATTAACTTGTTTTCTGAAACGTGCGTTTTAATACTTAAAATGTTAGTAAATTCTGAGAGTGCATTGCACTGAATATTAGAGTTCTCTCCCAGGCCAATAATGTCTTGGGGAGATGAGCTGAATATTTTCAGTGCTAAATATTGGTATTTATGATCTCATCTTCCACCGTTTGAAGTTTCAATTATTTTTTGATTCAGATAGTTCATGAAATTGTCATATAAACTTACTTAATTAGTTGTTTTTATAAAAAGTGACACAGAATAGAGGACATTGCCTTTACTACTTTGCTAGAGATCAAGTCAGTGTGGATATAACCTTTCTCTTTTGCCCATCTGTTTGATTTTTTTTTTTTTTTTGCATAATTTAGTGGGAGTGAACCACCTTATTAAATTAATTAGGGTTTTAATTGCTCTCATATAATGATACTTAAAAAATGTAGGTCTCTGGCTATTACATGGGGGGTGGGGTGGGGCAAGATTAACAAAAAACATACATGCATACATATAAATGTAAGTAATACTGTTTTTTTTTTTGTTTTTTTTTTTTTTTATGGATATACCATTTCATTTTTTCTTATATCCCAATAAAGTCCTTTTGGGCATTTTCTCCATTATTAGATCCTGTCCAGGATCATGTATTGAATTTAACTGTCATTGTCTCTTTAATCTCTTTTTTTAATTGGTAACATTTTTTTTTTTAATTTTTTTTTTCCATTTTTATTGAGATTGTTCAGATACCATACAATTATCCAAAGATCCAAAGTGTACAATCACTTGCCCCTGGGTACCCTCATACAGCTGTGCATCCATCACACTTAATTTTTGTTCAATTTTTAGAAACTTTTCATTACTCCAGACAAGAAATAAAGTGAAAGATGAAAAAAGAAAAGGAAACTCTAAACCTCCCCTATCCCTAACCAACCCCCCTCAATTGTTGACTCCTAGTATTGATATAGTACGTTTGTTACTGTTCATGAAAAAATGTTGAAATACTACTAACTGTAGTATATAGTTTGTAATAGGTATATAGTTCTTCCCTATATGCCCCTCTATTATTAACTTCTAATTGTATTGTCATACATTTGTTCTGGTTCATGAAGTGATTTCTAGTATTTGTACAGTTGATCATGGACATTGTCCCCCATAGGATTCAGTTTTATACATTTCCATCTTTTGACCTCCAACTTTCTTTCTGGTGACATATATGACTCTGAGCTTCCCCTTTCCACCTCATTCACACACCATTCGGCGCTGTTAGTTATTCTCACATCTTGCTACCAACACCCCTGTTCATTTCCAAACATTTAAGTTCATCCTAATTGAACATTCTGCTCATACTAAGCAAGAGCATCTACATTTCTTCCACAAGGCAGGAGGGAGAATCAAAGAAGGTAGAGAGGCAAAAGAAAGAGGAAACAAAAAAAAATGACAGCTAGGAAGCAGCAAAAGGAAAAATAACCTTAAATCAGAGTAGAATAAAGAATCAGACAATACCACCAATGTCAAGTGTCTAACATGCCTCCCCTATCCCCCCCTCTTATCTGCATTCACCTTGGTATATCACCTTTGTTACATTAAAGGAAGCATAATACAATGATTCTATTATTTACAGTCTCTAGTTTATGCTGATTGCATCCCTCCACCAATGCCTCCCCACTTTTAACACCTTGCAAGCTTGACATTTGCTTGTTCTCCCTCGTAAAAGAACATATTTGTACATTTTATCACAATTGTTGAATACTCTAGATTTCACCAAGTTACACAGTCCCAGTCATTATCTTTCCTCCTTTCTTGTGGTGTCTCACATGCTCCCCATCTTCTCTCTCAACCATATTCATAGTTACCTTTGTTCAGTGTACTTACATAGTTGTGCTCCCATCTCCCAAAATTGTGTTCCAAACCACACACTCCTGTCTTCTATCACCCTGTAGTGCTCCCTTTAGTATTTCCTGTAGGGCAGGTGTCTTGTTCACCAAGTCTCTCATTGTCTGTTTGTCAGAAAATATTTTGAGCTCTCCCTCATATTTGAAGGACAGCTTTGCTGGATACAGGATTCTTGGTTGGTGGTTTTTCTCTTTCAGCATCTTAAATATATCACACCACTTCCTTCTTGCCTCCATGGTTTCTGCTGAGAGATCCGCACATAGTCTTATTAAGCTTCCTTTGTATGTAATGGATTGCTTTTCTCTTGCTGCTTTCAGGATTCTCTCTCTGTCTTTGACATTTGATAATCTGATTATTAAGTGTCTTGGCATAGGCCTCTTCATATCTCTTCTGTTTGGAGTACGCTGCGCTTCTTGGATCTGTAATTTTATGTCTTTCATAAGAGATGGGAAATTTTCATTAATTATTTCCTCTATTATTGCTTCTGCCCCCTTTCCCTTCTCTTCTCCTTCTGGGACACCAGTGATACGTACATTATTGTACTTTGTTTCATCCTTGAGTTCCCGGAGACGTTGCTCATATTTTTTCATTCTTTTCTCCATCTGCTCCTTTGCGTGTAGGCTTTCAGGTGTTTTGTTCTCCAGTTCCTGAGTGTTTTCTTCTGCCTCTTGAGATCTGCTGTTGTATGTTTCCATTGTGTCTTTCATGTCTTGTGTTGTGCCTTTCATTTCCATAGATTCTACTAGTAGGTTTTTTGAACTTTTGATTTCTGCCGTATACATGTCCAGTTCTTCCTTTACAGCCTCTATCTCTTTTGCAATATCTTCTCTAAACTTTTTGAATTGATTTAGCATTAGTTGTTTAAATTCCTGTATCTCAGTTGAAGTGTACGTTTGTTCCTTTGACTGGGCCATAACTTTGTTTTTCTTAGTGTAGGCTGTAATTTTCTGTTGTCTAGGCATGGTTTCCTTGGTTATCCAAATCGGGTTTTCTCAGACCAGAACAGGCTCAGGTCCCAGAGGGAAGAAATATTCAGTATCTGGTTTCCCTGAGGGTGTGTCTTAGAAAATTGCTCCACCCTTTGATGCCTCGGGTCACTGTGCTTTTCTGTCCAGCAGGTGGCGCCTGTTAGCCTATAATTCTTGACTGGTGTGAGGAGGTATGGCTGTGTTCCCCCAAGCTCTGGGGTCTGGTTCTGAATGGAAAGGGCCCCACCCCTTTCCTCCTAGAGAAGACAGACCCCTCAGGTGGAGGTCATTAGCATTTCAATGGTCTCGCTCTCTGCTTGTGGTGTCTCCACCCTTCCCAGAGTCACAGCCCTGGAAACTGAAAATGACTGGGGCTTTCTCCACTGAGCCAAAAAAGAAACAGATAGTCCCCTTTAGACCCAGTCCAAGGCAACCCTCCGGCTCTCCCAGGTCAGTCGTCACCCAAAGCCTCTGTCTGTTTTTTGGGACTGCGTACCTGTAGTGAGCAGTTCACACTCGCTACTTAAAACCCCAGTTGGAGCTCAGCTGAGCTGTATTCGCTTGCTGGGAGAGAGCTTCTCTGTGGCACCACGGGGCTCCGCAGCTCGGGCTATGGGGGAGGGGGTCTCACGACTTGGATCCGCAGGTTTTACTTACAGATTTTATGCTGTGTTCTCGGGCATTCCTCCCAATTCAGGTTGGTGAATGATGAGTGGATGGTCTCGTTTGTCCCCCCACAGTTATTCTGGATTATTTACTAGTTGTTTCTGGTTTTTTGTAGTTGTTCCAGGGGGACTACTTAGCTTCCACTCCTCTCTATGCCGCCATCTTGCCCGACCCTAGTAATACTGTTTTAAAGCAGTAGTTAGCAAACTTTTTCTGTAAATAGCCAGATAGAAAATATTGTAGGCCTTGAGAGCCATATGGTTTCTGTCACAGCTACTCAGCTCTGCTGTTGTAGCATGAAAGCAGCCATGGATAATACATAAATGAGTGAGCATGGCTGTATTCCAGGGAAAATTTATTTGCAAAAACAGGTGGCAGGCCAGAGTTGGCCCATGAACTGTAGTTTGCCAACACCTGTACTGAAGCAGTTGTTCTGAAGATCACAAGTTGTTGAAAATATTGAGGAGAAAAGCAGATGTCTGGCGTTTAGACCTTTCTGTGTTTTTACATACAGGTTACTTTGTTTCTCTTAGCTTTAGATACTTAGACGCAACCTCTGAGTTTAGACATTCTGAGTAAGATTATACTATCTTTGGAGCAGGTGTTTCCTTTCTTGTCACTTGACAATTATCTGGAAATGGTGGGTAGGCCTAGGTTACCATTTGGGAGGCCTGCAGTGTTATTACTGGCTTGGAAGAATGTTACCCCAGGACCATTGGCTTGGTGGTTGTCTTATTTGGGCTTCCTCTTAAATGGCTAAATGAAGTTTGGGGCTATTATATAATTATTCTTCAAGTAGCTATAGCAGCAGACAAAAGCCTGAGCCTCATAGTTTCATATGGACTGGATTTACCTCCAGCTGAAGATGGGACATCTCCCTGCTGTTGGGGGCTCTTTACTTTTCTTAGGTGATCGTCTCCTCATTTTGCTTTAGGTCTGACTTCCTTAAGGAAAATTAAAATGGTGTCATTTGTTTATACCTCCTAGGTAAGCATCCAGTTTTCTGGGTCATGGCCCAAAACCTCATAGTCTCCATCCTAAGGTTGGGGTGGGAATTCTAGGGATACTCGCTCTATTTTCTGGAGTATTCTTGAGGAAACAGCCTGATTCAGACATATTTCTATCAGTGCTTTGTATACAAGTCACAATATATAGAAACTTGGCTTCAAGATTTATTCATTGATAATTGGGTTTCACACAGAAGATCTGGACAGGTCACCATTCTGTAATGTAATGATTTTTGTACTATTCTCAAAATTCTCACGTGGTCCACTTTGGAAGTGGGGATAAACGCTAGGGCTTGTACCCCTGTCTTCCTCTTATATAGCCACAACTATAGCCACAATACTTTTTTTTAAAAATAGCAATAGTTCACCCCTTTTTATTGCTGAGTAGTAATCTATCCTATGGATATACAATTAAGAGCTTTTTTTTTTTTTTCAAGAGAAATTGTGGGTTTACAGAACAATCTTGCATAAAATACAGGATTCCCATCCACTACCCCACCACAAACACTTGCATGGGTGTGGAAAATTTGTTAAAATTGATGATAGCACTTTTTTGTAATTCTATTTTTTTATAGTGGTTATGTTTGTTACAATTGATGAAAGTTTAAGTTAGTACTGTTAACTGTTGTCCATAGTTTACATAGGAGTATTTTCCCCCATATTCCTAACCTATTATGTATTATTATTTTTTTATGCATGTGTGTTTTATTAATCATCTACATAGTCACTGGATAAAGGGGGTGTCAGTCACAAGATTTTTACAATCACACAGTCACAAGATAAAAGCTATATAGTTAATACAGTCATTATCAAAGATCAACCTGGCCACAATACTTTTATCTGTTTTATAGATTGGCCTTCTGTATAAGATTTCCCTTTGTGGAAAAACGGTTCTTCAGACTAAAAGAGAATTTTAAAACTGTTTTTCTAGGGTATCTTGGGAACTTTCAGAGCCCTCATCTTGGGTCAAGTTGTCCTTTTAATTAGAGCAGCAGTAGCAGGAATGTGTCTCTGAGGCAATCACTACATACCTCATCAATTCTGGGGACCTGTTGGGATATTCCATTGGGCCTGTAGGTTCTTCTGTAGCAGACATTAGCTTCAGAGGGACTGTGAGCAACATGAAATCACTTGCTAAATTTGTGTGCATGTATTTTAAATTTTTTTTATTTTTTTAGAGAACAGAAAGGCCATTCTGCTTCAGTGTGAGCAGCAGGAGTGGCTATGGATATTTGTTCGTTCAGCAGAAACCTATTGATTACCTGCTGTTATGAGCCAGGCACATTTTAGACATAGAAAGCCCAGAGGTGAAGCTTACTTTCTAGTATTTCTCCTCTCCTCCAGGAGCTTTCCAGGTTCTCAGAGGAGTGGCAGATTGAGATTCCAGAGTACCATACTGTAGCTTTAGACTGAAGTGGTGTGCCTGGGCCAGTCTTCTGGTTCTGGTAGGGAGCTTCATTGAAGCCACTGCTGCTGCATCCCTAAGCTGCCCATTGCTGTCTCTCCTCAGGGTTTGTCAGTGATATCTGTCTGTCTTCTTTAGACAGGAACAGGGCTCCAGTCAGATCCGACTATGCTTACAGGTCCTGAGAGCCATTCAAAAACTGGCCCATGAGTCATCCATCATGGCCCGAGAAACCTGGGAAGTCTTATTATTGTTTCTTCTGCAGATTAATGACATACTTCTGGCCTCACCAACTGTTCAAGGTTTGTTTATTTTTTTTTTTTTTAATTTATTTATGAGCTCCAAATACAGTTTACCTTTAAAATCAATGAGTGTTAGACTTACTGGGAATTTAAATTTTCGCATGGCAGTTAACAAATCAAGGTTAACAATTCTTGGGATGAAAACCCTCAAAGGTAAAGTATGACTTTAGCACTCATGAAATTGTTTTACCTTCAGTTTGATTTTCCTAATATAGGGAGGGACTAAATGAATTAATATATGTCTGATAAGCTAGGAATAGTAGCTTGTTTAGTATACTAGGATAAAGCCTAGTCAAGAAATGATTAACTAATTAAATTAGAGCATATGGATAATGTACCTGATTACAAAATACTTCTCAAAGTAGAGTCTGAAAACTTGATCTCTGCAGAAGATATTCCTTCAGCAAATGAAACTTCCAAAGTCTTGAAGTATCCTATTTGGAAGTATGACAGTATGCCATTCATTAGCTAGACATTAAAAAGCTCCCAATTTTATAAGACTTTTGAGCAGATTTCAGAAGCCCTACTTTATATGCTATAGCACTGTAGACACAAGCTATATCTTGATATTCTAGTTACAAGTTTCATTGTTGCTTCTTCTGTGTTCCCTTTTCATTAACACACATGTGAATGTGCTTGTGCTCTTACCCAGATATTGTCCAAGGACATATCTAGAAGGAATCATGGAATTTTAGTGTTGAAAGGGATACCCTTTCTGGTATTGATGATAGCTGGCCAGCCATTGATTCATCGGCTATCTGCTACACATTCCTCAAGCCTGGGATCAAAGGCAGGCAGTTCATCCCGTTATTGGGCTCTTTGTTGTTGAGGCTTTATTTTTGCTCATTTGAAATCTGCATCCTTATACCTTTACCTACTGGTCCCAACTTTGTCTTGTGGAATTTTGTAAAGACCACTGCTGTTGCTGTCCCTAGTTCCAGGGCTCAGAACAGAACAGTTCTGTTTTCATGGTTGAGGCTTTGTCTTGCCCAGTTCTAATCCATTTGCTCCCTTCTTTGTCTAACTGTTCCTTGAAGGGTGGCATTCAAATACCTGAAGCATTTCATAGCAAAGTTTGGAGGTAGAAAAACCCCTGGGTGCTTGCCCAGAGTCCTTCACTTATTGGCTAATTGAACTTGGGCAAGTTACTTGAACTTCCTGAAGCTAATTTTTCTCATTTTCAGTATTGGTATAATTGATAATTGGTAATAGTTGTTATCAGTACCTATCCCACAGGATTTAATGTAAGGATTTTGTGATGTCATGTTTATGAACTACTTGATACAGAAATTCAGTCATAGTAGACATTCATTCTTTCCCTTTATTCCTATGTGTCCTTGTCCCCAACCCCCACCCCTTCTGGAAGATTAAAATCTCCAATAAGAACTGAGCAGGGTGCCTCGAATACTTTCAAAGTAATGCTTTGTTGATGTGTCCATGATTTCCTTCATTGGAGCTCCTAAGTATAGTTTCCTGTTTTTACTGTTAAAGTTATTTGAAAGTCAAAACTTAACATTGCAGTTATTATTTGACCAGTTCTCCCAAATTAGTGATTCTGAAGATTGTGTTTTTGAAATGAGCGTGCCAAAGTTATGTTTTCTTTTCATCGGTAAGGTGGCATTGCTGAGAATCTAGCCGAGAAGTTGATTGGTGTTCTGTTTGAGGTTTGGTTACTAGCTTGTACTCGGTGCTTCCCAACACCACCTTATTGGAAAACAGCCAAGGAGATGGTGGCTAACTGGAGGCATCACCCAGCGGTAGTAGAGCAATGGAGCAAGGTCATCTGTGCACTCACTTCAAGGTAGGTTATCCTCATTGACTTGCCATCCTCATCCCTACCTTAGGCAGCTTTCCCCTAGTTCACTATCTTCCTGGGATTTGTGAAATACATTGAAAAAAGCCTGTGTCTGTTACTATTGCTCTTCAGATATCATAGCATTGAACCACTTATAGATATAACAGCTTGGCTAGTGCCTATCTGGTTTACTTCAGAATAAACAGGTATATTTGAGAAGCAGGTAAATTCTGCAACACCCCTCCCCAGTCCCAGTCTTGTTCTAATTATTAAAATATGCATGTTCATTACTTAAACACACCACAGAAAGGTATAATGAGAAAAGTTAAGTTCACCAGAAATGCCATTATATGTGTTTATATATAATTTGACCAAAATAGGAACATGCTATGCGTGCTACTTTATAACCAAAATAAGCAGTTTATTTTAACTTTTTTTTTTACCATTTATGTATAATACCATCAGTATTCTATGAGTAAACTCAGACATGTTTTTTCCAGACTTGCTTTCTCATTTCAACCCTAAATATTTTAATATATAACTTTGAAAGATAAGGATTCTTTTAAAAACATAATCACAATACCATTAACTAAAAAAAAAAAAAAGGACAGTTCCTTACTATCAGATATCTAGTCAATGTTCAAATTTCCCTGAATGTCTCAAAGTATTTTTTTCTTTTTACAGTTGGTCCCTTTGTATCAGAAAGCAAACAAAGTTCAAACATTGCATTTAGCTGATGTGTTTAAGTCTGTTTTAGCCTATAGGTTCCTACTTTCTCATTTTTGTTTCTTTGCAGTTTTTTCATTGCAGTGTAGTTTGTCCTATAGAGCATTTCATATTCTGGATTTTGCTGATTGTGTCCCTGTTGTGTTATTTAATATGTTCCCGTGTCCCCTGTCCTGAAAAGTGATGGGTAGATCTAGACTTGTTCTGATTCCCATTTGATTGGTTTTTTTTTTTCAGGGGGAAGGAGTACCAATACTTTGTAGGTGGTATGGTATATCAAAAGGTAGACTTGTCTTTTTCTGAGTTAATAAAATGTTTATATCTTTATCATCATTTAAACTAAAAGATGAAAGTTTATAATAGTATATTGATTCTGGTGATTCATGGTGAACATCAACATGAGTTTTTTTTTTTTTTAATTACATTACTTTTTATCTTGATTATAAAAGCAATACATACTTATAATAGAAAACTAGGAAAATATAGAGGGGAAGTATCTATCACTTAGAGATAACCAATGTTAACATGTTAATGTATTTTTTCCCTTTTAGTTCTTTTTTTTTTAAAGCCAGTTTGAGATTATTGTCTGTGGTAATGTTATCTGCTTTTTTCATTTGGGGTCTCAAGTGCCTTTTTTTTTCTTCTTAAATACCTTTGAGATTATCTCTTTAATGGCTTTACAGTTTTCTGTTATGTAAATAGTCCATAATTAATTTAGTAATTCTCCAGTTTTTTGACATTTATGTTGTTCGCAGTGTTTTTCTTAAAAAATGTTGTTGACATGAATACTTTATAGAGTCTTTGTGGATCCTTTATTATTACAATGTAATCCCTAGGTGTAGAATAATTGGATCAAAGGGCTTTGAATGGTTTCAATACATTTAAAATATTATTAAATTTTAAGTAATTACGGTATTTTTTAAGGGATTCTATACATTGCAAAGTTTCATGTACAAAGTTGTGTAAAAGTTATAATGAATAAATTATAGCTTAGTTGTGTTGGAGGAGTTTGTAGTAGGATGAATCTTTAAAAAAATAATGTGAAATTATTCCCCTCCCCTTTTCAGTTTGTCCGTTTTATAAACTAAGGTTTTTATATGTCTTGTTCACTTCAGCAGGGTACATGTTTCATCTCTTTTTTTCTTACCACATTTTAATGCCTGAGTTTGTCTTTCTGTTAAGAAGTAAACTTAGTGATGTGCATTTTTTTTTATTCTCTAGATTGCTCCGCTTTACATATGGTCCTTCATTTCCTCCATTTAAAGTTCCTGATGAAGATGCCAGTCTGATCCCTCCTGAAATGGATAATGAGTGTGTTGCACAGACATGGTTTCGCTTTTTACATATGTTAAGGTACTGCTGTTTTAATATTTCATATGCTGTTCACCCGGTGAATGTCTTAGTTCCCTGAGAACCATGTTGTAACTCTTGGCTGGGGATCAGAATGTGGATCCTAAGCACAGCGTATTGAATGGATCCAAATTAGACAACAAGCACATCTGCATCATGTGACTCCCGCTCTCCCCATCCCAGTAAGGTTAGGGCTGTCCTCAGCTGCTCATTTTGCACTCCCTAGGAGCTTGTTCCCTGTGGTGGTGCAGCTCTTGTTCTCTTGCCTGTTGCTGTAGTCTGGATGGCAGTATGTCTCCCAGAACTCTGTCCTGTTCTGTGGGGACTGGAGACTTCCCTGCTTCTCTCCAAGAGCCATCAGTCTGGCTCTTAGGGCCTCTCCTTTTTCTAGTAGCGTTAAAATTTCACTGAGGTATATACCGCTATTTCCTCCCATCCATTTCTTCATGGGAATTCTCTTGAGTTCAATTTCATCTCTTCCTACCTTTCCCTCTACTAGCCTACCCATGTGCTCTGTGGAACTTCAGTCTTGTTGTGAACTAAGTGTTGATTCTTAAACTTTTTCTAAGTTAGTTTTTTTTTTCTTTTTTTTTTTTTTTGCTTAATCTCTGAGCTCTTTTTTTATAATCACATTTTTTTATTGTGGAATGTAACATATATACATAGAAGTGGTAACTTTCCAAGTGCAATTTAACAAGTAGTCAGAGAGCAAATTTCCACAAATGTTATAAACAAACTCACCCATCCCTCAAGTCACTGTCTCTCTGTGTTGTTGTCCGCATCCCCACCATGTACTGTAACTTCCCTCTATGGCCAGTTACACCCTGAAACCATGGTCTCAGGCATCCTTCAGCCCCTCTCTAGTTTATTTCATGGAGGAAGCCCGCTCTGTCTCACCCACTCCACCATCTTCCCAGAAGTTCTCAGTTAGTTTTTGATTTTGTGGAATATGAAAGGGACATGCCTAAAAACAAAAGAATATAATACTGTTTTGGATCCCTTTCTCATGTTACTGCAAAGAAGAATAAACCAAGAAACACCTAGAACTGCACTGTATTTCTCTGAAGGACTACAGGGAAAACAAAGTTGTGCAGATGATCAAGCAAAATTTCCTGCCTAAAGAAGCTCAGGAATCTGTACAAAAATTTAGGGTTTATTTCAGAACCTATCCCCTGCCCTTCAAGTGAACTGAGAAGACTTGATGAGAAAAGACTAACATTCTGTGTTAAATCCAGTTGACAATGACATAAAACAGAATTTTATGCAGCTGCCTTCCCATAAAAATAAAAAAGAATGCATTCTTTTTTTAAAATTTTTTAAATACTTTTTTTTGTGAAATTCAACATATTTATGTAACAGTGATAATTTTCAAAGTATGATTTAACAAGTAGTTAGCAAATTTCAAAGAATGTGATGGGTTACAGTTCCACCCTTTCAGTTATTTCCTTCTAGCTATTCTAATACCCTAGCATCTAAAAAATATTTATATAAAGATTCAGTATTCATAATCCTTTGTTAAATCCTATCTTGTCTGTTGCTACCCCTTCCTCTCATTTAATCATTTTCTCCGTCTTCAGGGGTGTCTAGGCAGTGACCACCCTAACTTGTTCATATTGAAAAAGAGGTGCCAACATTATGGGGAAGGGGGCTGCATCTAGTTGTTCTTAAAGAGGCTGTTGTCTCTGGGTTTAGGACTTGTCTGGCATAGGAGCACTGGTGGATTTAATTTTCTGAGAGATAAACTTAGTGAGTGAAACTTTTATATGATCTCAGATAGGGACCTAGGTATTTTGGGACTACTGTTTGTTAGGGCTTGGCATACTGTTAACATTTGGAATATCTAGCTGGAGCTTGCGTAAGAGTAACCTCCAGGATAGCCTCTCAACTCTATTTGAAATCTCTTAGCCACTGTAACCTTATTTTGTTATCTTTCTTTTCCCCTTTTTAGTCAAGAAGGCATTTTCAATCCCTCGGTGCCAGGGCCAGGCTTATTCCTGGGAGTCGTGTCTCATGTCACCAGGGAGATTCACTCCCCTGGGAGTTATGTCCCACGTAGAGGGGAGGTTAATGAATTTATTTGCTGAGTTGGGCTACAAGAGAGAAAGGCCACATTTGAGCAACAAAAGAGGTTCCCTGGAGGTGCCTCATAGGCATAATTATAGAAAGGGTTAGAGTCCCATTCACAGCATAAGAGCAAGCCTCAAGATTAAGGGCTTGACTTATTAAGTAGAGGATTCCTAATTTCACATAGCATATATTCTGTCCAAGATAAATAATTATTCCAGTTCCTCACATTATCTTCACTTAGTTGTACAATCATCATCACTCTCAATTTTAAACAATGATCGTAACACAAAACATCCCAGAGCTCCTGTCAGCCGCTGATTATCCAAGAATGCATTCTTGATGTTTCTGAACATAAATGCAGTATAAACGAAAGTGACTTAGAAGAACTAAGGTTGCATGACTGTCCATGAGGGCTACAGGCATCTGTACAATTTTCTAATTTCGAAAGAATAATAGTGCATCTCAACTGAAACAAAAGTCAGATACTGTGCTTTTTCCAGCAAAGGATCTGAAGGAAGAGAACCTTAATTCAACATTTGGTGGTGATTCTGGTCTGCAATAAACAGTTCACAGGAGCACCTAACAATTCAGGCAAACACTCCTTCCCATAGCCCTCTCATGGAACCCAAATAATTGTGACACCAAGAATATGGATAGTTTGCTTTCTGGTAAAATCCACTGGAAAGTGAAAATATTATTAGGAGGAAATAAAAAAAGAAAATTTGGAACCAAATGTGGAATCAGATAAGAAAAGAACTGAGTTTCTTACTAGGCAAGAAGAAAACAGAATTTGTAGTTCACCAGTACAATCTTTACTGGACTTATTTCAGACTAGTGAAGAAAAATCAGAATTTGGGGAATTTACAAGCTATACTGAGAACAGTGGCATGTGTGATGGTATAGATATTTGGCGAGAAGAAAATTCAAATAATCTGTTAATGTTTTTCTCTTCCCCTTGTACGTTTACTGGCTTTTAGTCTTGAAACAATTTATACTTTTCGGAAGTGATAAGGATCATATTCTTGAACTTTTTATAAACATGTATAAAATTCACAGAATTTTTTGCCAGCTTTGTTTACAGAACCAAATGTAAACATTAATAATGAAGACGATGTTTGCATTTTTCTACTAAAAAAAAAAAAGAAACAAAATGTGAACATAAGAATTGATGATGCAGTATTTAAGATTTTCTATCCAGTGGGCTTTTCCTGTTTTTTTTTTTAATCTCATTGGCTTGTATTTCTATTTTTGTACCAATGCCACATTGATCCAAGTTTAAGGAAAAAAAAATCTATTGCCTGCTGCACACATAGGCTTCCTTGTCATTCTTCTGGTTTGAATAGTCTCATTTTTCTATTTGTTTATTGGTGATTCCAAATTACTCTGTGTGACCTTTTAATAAATTAGGTATGTTAATTATTTTCTATCTTTTTTTTTCTCGTTGGTGGATGTAGTTTCTGTTTTCAGCTTTCATTGATTTCAGCCTTTGTTTTTGAGTCTTTTTCATGATTATTTTCTATTTCCTTTAGGGTTAGAAGTCTCTCTGCATTCAGTACATATTTGCCGAAGATTTCTTCTAATTCAGTTTCCTTTTTGATGTCAAGTTCCTTTATATACACCAGTATCTGTTTTGGGGCCACATATTATTCCATTAATCTCTTAATATATTCTTATACCAGATACACAGTTTTAATTATTTTAACTTTATAATAGGTATTGATATTTGATAGGTCTAATGTCTTTTTCTCTTTTTCCTTCTCTTAGAATATTTTTTTAGCTCTCTCTTCTTGAAGCCTGCTTAACATTTCAGATGAATTTTAGAATCAGTTTTTTGAGTTAAGAAATACAAGCAAACAGAAATCCTACAAAACCCTTACCGATTCGTTTATGTATTAATTAGAGTAAGGAACATGCTCTGCTTCAGCAGAGGGAAACCTAAAATCTCAGTGGCTTAGCACAATATAAGTTTCATAAATTCTGGGGTAGGGGTGACTGGGCTCATGTAGTCGTTCAGAGGCCCAGGCTGACTGAGGCTCTGCGTCTTCAACATGTGTCTCCACTGGGGCCTCAGTGTTGTAAGTAGGAGTCTCTGCATTTGGCTAGCAAATGGGGAAGAGAGAGCATGAAAACTTGTGCAGGAGGTTTTTATGGGCCACACCTTGAAGTGGTGTTAAGTCACTGACAGCAGTGTTCCATAGGGCAGAACGCAGACATATGGTTACACTTAACTGCAAGGGAACATGGGAATTATGGTCTACCTTTGTACCCAGGAGGAAAAGAAAAACTGGAAGAACAGTTAGCCAGATTCTGCCAAGGATAAGAATTATATTAAGATTGTATTTAAAGTTAAGGAAAAACTGATGTCTTAATATATTGTCTCCCTTTCTAAGAGTTTATATTTTTCTTTTGTAGAATCTCATATGTTTTACCAAAGTGTTTTGTAGTTTTCTTCATAAACATCTGCATATTTATTTTAGCATTATTCCTAGATATTTATTGCTGAGGTTGTGAAAGATGAACTTTTTTCTGCTATTATATCTTCTAAATGGTTATTGATGCTGTAAAGAAAATTTTTTATTTTATTTTGTATGTTATAATGGGCACTTAAAAGAACTCTGAGTATGTCACTGATTCTTCTGAGATTTCTAGATATACAGACATCATTTGCAAATAGAAGTATCTTTTTTCTATTAGTTTGTACTCTTGTCTATGATAATTAATTAAAAGTGTTTTGGATGCAGCAAAACCTGGACTCGAGTTCAAGTTCTACTACTTTCTTTGTGAACTTGAGCAACAGTTTAGTCTCTCTGTGCCTCAGTTTTTTAATCTATAAAATGGGGACAATAATAATCATCATCATGTTACAGAATTAAAGAAGGAAAAACATGTAAAACAGTACCAGGCCTAGTACATGTTAGGGACTTGAAAAGTTGTAGCCTCTTTTGTTATTATTATTTCTATATATTATTTAACTGCATTAGTCAATACTTCTAGAACAGTGTTAAATTAATATGGTACTGTTTTGGCACCTTTTTTTCTGATTTTAATTGGAATGCCTTTAATATATGAAAGTTTGAGTAGAGTATTGGTTGTTGATATTAGATAGTTACCCTTTATTGTGTTCCTGGTTTTCTAAGCAACTTAAAATCTTAAAAATTTTGAAAATTTAAATAAAACCAGGAATGGTTATTGAATTTTTTCAAATCGTAGTTTGATCTCTGTTTAGGCAATTAAATGATTTTTCTTCTTTGATCTACTGATGTGATACGTTAATTTATTTCCTAATATTGAACCCTCCTTCATTCCTAAGAGAAAAATTCTGCTTGGTTATAGATACTTTTCTTTTAATGTTTTGTGAATTGTCTCTATTTTTAGTTTTTGACTAATTTATGTTTTGGTAACTTAAAAAAAGCAAACAGGAAAATTTCCTATCTTTTTTTATTGTCTGTTGCAGTGTATATAGCATGAAGGTTATATGTTCCTTAAAAGTTTGAAATTAATCACCAGTAAAATTCTGGTCCTGCAGTCTTTTTTTGAAGGTAGTTCATGGATAACCTTTTATAATTTCTTCACTATTAATTGATTTCTTCAACCTTTTTTCTTCCTTCTTGAGCTGACTTTGATATTTTAGTCAGGTTTCTTTGGGGATATAAGGAATAGAAACCCACTTAAGCAAACACAAGGGAAAAAGAGGGGTGGTTATGTGACAGAGACGTCCCACTGAACTCTAAAAAGCAGTGAACAACCAGTCCTTATGATGGCGAGGGGTCAGGGCAGCCTTGGGACAAGCCATTCTTTCTTCCGTCTTTCCTGTGCATCCACACTGTTCTCATTTTCCGAGTGGCTTCCCAGGGATCCCTTTTTCCTTCTGCCTTTGGGTTATGTGTAACCCCATGCTGACTGCTCAGTGATGTAAACACCTGTGATGCAGATGGCTCTTGGGCTTTAACTTTAGCCCTCGGTTCACTGGGCTTTTCCTTCGCTCAGATTCTCAAAAGGAATAAATTGGATCAAATTATTTTTGTTAGTTAGGCTATGTTAGTTGTAGGTCTCTAAGCAGAAATCTGAAAAGACCACTTTGGGGGCAGTTTTACAGAGATTACTATGGTCATTGGCAAATTTCCTGGGAAGAGGGCTGACTGTGATCAGGAGACAGGTACCAAACATTTCTTTAGTTATGGTAATGCTTTATCTTTTTCTAGGAGAAACAAAAAATGTTTCTCATTGATTTTAGCACTACTGTTCTCAGTTATTGTCCTTGGATTTGTTTGTGTGTTGCACCTACATAAGAATTACTGGAAAGATTGTTAAAGATACCTGTGTTCCAGGCCTCACTCAGAGATTCTGTTTTAGTGAATTTAGATGGAATCTGAATTTTTAACAGGCTCCCCAAGTATGTCAGGTACACAGGGGTTTGGAGCTGTAGGAATGTAGTTTCTGTTATTTGTTCCATGCCCTTTGTTATCCATTCTCATTGCAAATTTTATTTCTTTTCTTCTCTTTTCTTTTCTCTTTTCTTTTCTTTTTTCTTTTCTCTCCTTCCTCTCTTCCTCCCTCCCTCCCTCCTTCCCTTCCTTCCTTCCTTCCCTTTTGGTATTATTACTCAGGTCTTCTTTTTGTGGATGTATAGCATACATTATCATTTACAAAATTTACCAGTTTTTAACATGATCTTCCCTTTTTTAAACTTTTTATTGTAGTCACCATTGCAAAGCACAAAATTCATTTTAACCACATGCAAGTGTGCAATTCAGAAGTATTATAGTCACAATATTGTGCTACCATCACCAACATGTGTTACCCCTCCTTTTTTATCACCTCAAACAGAAACTATTCACCCGTTAGATTATAACTCCCTTTTCCTAACCACCACCACCCCCCCTCAACCCTCCCCTGTCCTTGGTAACCTGTAAACCACCATCTGTCTCCTTGAAGGTTGCTGCTTCTGGGTATTTGATATAAGCAGTATCATACAATATTTGTCGTTTTGTGCCTGGCTTATTTCACTTAACATGATGTTGTCAAGGTTCATTCATGTTGTAGCATGGATCAGAACTTCATCCCTTTTTACAGCTGAATAATATTTCATTGTATGTGCATATCACATTTTGTTTATCCATTCACTCGTTGATAAAGACTTGGTTTGCTTCCACTTGTTTATTTTCTTGACTCTAATCTCTGAAATTTGGGTTCTGATAAAATCATTTCAGGTTTACATCTGGAGGAGCTGGTAAAAGCCTTTCTCTCCCCGTTTTCAGTATCTGTTCTCCTAGACTGTGGTATAGTCCATTCCAACCTTATTTGTCTCAGGTTTTCTAATTTTTGAGCAGATAAACTACAACCCCCAGCAGGCACTGCTACTGGAGACTTTTTTTTTTTTTAATTAAATTCAGTTTTATTGAAATACATTCACACACCATACAATCATCCATGATATACAGTCCACTGTCCACAGTATGATAACATAGTTATGCGTTCATCACCACAGTCTATCTCTGAACATTTTCCTTACATCAGAAAGAACCAGAACAAGAATAAAAACTAAAAGTGAAAAAAACACCCAGATCATCCCCCCATCCCACCCCATTTGTCCTTTAGTTTTTATCCCCATTCCTCCACTCATCCATACACTAGCTAAAGGGGGTGTGATCCACAAGGTCTTCACAGTCACACTGTCACCCCTTGTAATCTACATTATTATATAATTGTCTTCAGGAGTCCAGACTGCTGGGTTGGAGGTTGGTAGTTTCAGGTATTTACTTCTAGCTATTCCAATACATTAAAGCCTAAAAGATGTTATCTATATAGTGCATAAGAATGTCCACCAGAGTGACCTCTCGACTCCATTTGGAATCTCTCAGCCACTGAAACTGTTTTGTCTCCTTTTGCATCCCCCTTTTGGTCAAGAAGATACTCTCAGTCCCACAATGCCGGGTCCACATTCATCCTACTGGAGACTTCTTTTTTTTTTTTTTTTTTTTTTTTTTTTTTTTTAATCATCATTTTATTGAGATACATTCACATACCACGCAGTCATACAAAACAAATTGTACTTTCGATTGTTTACAGTACCATTACATAGTTGTACATTCATCACCTAAATCAATCCCTGACACCTTCATTAGCACACACACAAAAATAACAAGAATAATAATTAGAGTGAAAAAGAGCAATTGAAGTAAAAAAGAACACTAGGTACCTTTGTCTGTTTGTTTGCTTCCCCTACTTTTCTACACATCGATCCATAAACTAGACAAAGTGGAGTTTGGTCCTTATGGCATTCCCAATCCCACTGTCACCCCTCATAAGCTACATTTTTATACAACTGTCTTCGAGATTCATGGGTTCTGGGTTGTAGTTTAATAGTTTCAGGTATCCACCACCAGCTACCCCAATTCTTTAGAACCTAAAAAAGGTTGTCTAAAGTGTGCGTAAGAGTGCCCACCAGAGTGATCTCTCGGCTCATTTTGGAATCTCTCTGCCACTGAAGCTTATTTCATTTCCTTTCACATCCCCCTTTTGGTCAAGAAGATGTTCTCCATCCCACGATGCCGGGTCTACATTCCTCCCCGGGAGTCATATTCCACGTTGCCAGGGAGATTCACTTCCCTGGGTGTCTGATCCCACGTAGGGGGGAGGGCAGTGATTTCACCTTTCAAGTTGGCTTAGCCAGAGAGAGAGGGCCACATCTGAGCAACAAAGAGGCATTCAGGAGGAGACTCTTAGGCACAAATACAGGGAGGCCTAGCCTCTCCTTTGCAGCAACCGTCTTCCCAAGGGTAAAACTTATGGTAGAGGGCTCAACCCATCAAACCACCAGTCCCCTATGTCTGTGGTCATGTTAGCAACCATGGTGGTGGGGTAGGCGAATACCCCTGCATTCTCCACAGGCTCCTCAAGGGGGCACTACATCGTTTTTTTTTTTTTTTTTTTTTTTTTTCCTTGTTTGTCTTTTTTCTTTTTTTTTTTTTTTTTAACTTTCCCTTCTTTTTTCAAATCAACTGTATGAAAAAAAAAGTTAAAAGAAAACAAACATACAATAAAAGAACATTTCAAAGAGACCATAGCAAGGGAGTAAGAAAAAGACAACTAACCTAAGATAACTGCTTAACTTCCAACATGTTCCTACTTTACCCCAAGAAAGTTACATACTATAGCAACATTTCAGTGAACTTGTTCCTACTACATCCATCAGAAATTAACAGACCATAGTCATTTCTGGGCATCCCCAGAACGTTAAATAGCTTATCTGTTCTTCTTGGATTATTGTTCCCCCTTCCTTAATTGCTCTCTACTGCTAGTTCCCCTACATTCTACATTATAAACCATTTGTTTTACATTTTTCAAAGTTCACATTAGTGGTAGCATATAATATTTCTCTTTTTGTGCCTGGCTTATTTCGCTCAGCATTATGTCTTCAAGGTTCATCCATGTTGTCATATGTTTCACCAGATCGTTCCTTCTTACTGCCCGCGTAGTATTCCATCGTGTGTATATACCACATTTTATTTGTCCACTCATCTGTTGATGGACATTTGGGTTGTTTCCATCTCTTGGCAATTGTGAATAATGCTGCTATGAACATTGGCGTGCAGATATCTGTTCGTGTCACTGCTTTCCGATCTTCCGGGTATATCCCGAGAAGTGCAATCGCTGGATCGAATGGTAGCTCTATCTCTAGTTTTCTAAGGAACTGCCAGACTGACTTCCAGAGTGGCTGAACCATTATACAGTCCCACCAACAATGAATAAGAGTTCCAATTTCTCCACATCCCCTCCAGCATTTGTAGTTTCCTGTTTGTTTAATGGCAGCCATTCTAACCGGTGTTAGATGGTATCTCATTGTGGTCTTAATTTGCATCTCTCTAATAGCTAGTGAAGCTGAACATTTTTTCATGTGTTTCTTGGCCATTTGTATTTCCTCTTCAGAGAACTGTCTTTCATATCTTTTGCCCATTTTATAATTGGGCTGTCTGTACTATTGTCATTGAGTTGTAGGATTTCTTTGTATATGCAAGATATCAGTCTTTTGTCAGATACATGGTTTCCAAAAATTTTTTCCCATTGAGTTGGCTGCCTCTTTACCTTTTTGAGAAATTCCTTTGAGGTGCAGAAACTTCTAAGCTTGAGGAGTTCCCATTTATCTATTTTCTCTTTTGTTGCTTGTGCTTTGGGTGTAAAGTCTAGGAAGTGGCCTCCTAATACAAGGTCTTGAAGATGTTTTCCTACATTATCTTCTAGGAGTTTAATGGTACTTTCTTTATATTGAGATCTTTGGTCCATTTTGAGTTAATTTTTGTGTAGGGGGTGAGGTAGGGGTCCTCTTTCATTCTTTTGGATATGGATATCCAACTCTCCCAGCCCCATTTGTTGAAAAGACCATTATGGCTCAGTTCGGTGACTTTGGGGGCCTTATCAAAGATCAGTCGGCCATAGATCTGAGGGTCTATCTCTGAATTCTCAATTCGATTCCATTGATCTATATGTCTATCTTTGTGCCAGTACCATGCTGTTTTGGCAACTGTGGCTTTATAATAAGCTTCAAAGTCAGGGAGTGTAAGTCCTCCCACTTCGTTTTTCTTTTTTAAAGTGTCTTTAGCAATTCGAGGCATCTTCCCTTTCCAAATAAATTTGATAACTAGCTTTTCCAAGTCTGCAAAGTAGGTTGTTGGAATTTTGATTGGGATTGCATTGAATCTGTAGATGAGTTTGGGTAGAATTGACATCTTAATGACATTTAGCCTTCCTATCCATGAACATGGAATATTTTTCCATCTTTTAAGGTCCCCTTCTATTTCTTTTAGTAGAGTTATGTAGTTTTCTTTGTATAGGTCTTTTACATCTTTGGTTAAGTTTATTCCTAGGTACTTGATTTTTTTAGTTGCTATTGAAAATGGTATCTTTTTCTTGAGTGTCTCTTCAGTTTGTTCATTTCTAGCATATAGAAACATTACTGACTTATGTGCATTAATCTTGTATCCCGCTACTTTGCTAAATTTGTTTATTAGCTCTAGTAGGTGTATCGTTGATTTCTCAGGGTTTTCTAGATATAAGATCATATCATCTGCAAACAATGACAGTTTTACTTCTTCTTTTCCAATTTGGATGCCTTTTATTTCTTTGTCTTGCCGGATTGCCCTGGCTAGCACTTCCAGCACAATGTTGAATAACAGTGGTGACAGCGGGCATCCTTGTCTTGTTCCTGATCTTAGAGGGAAGGCTTTCAGTCTCTCACCATTGAGTACTATGCTGGCTGTGGGTTTTTCATATATGCTCTTTATCATGTTGAGGAAGTTTCCTTCAATTCCTACCTTTTGAAGTGTTTTTATCAAAAAGGGATGTTGGATTTTGTCAAATGCTTTTTCAGCATCTATTGAGATGATCAATTGATTTTTCCCTTTCGAGTTTTTAATGTGTTGTAATACATTGATTGTTTTTCTTATGTTGAACCATCCTTGCATGCCTGGAATGAACCCCACTTGGTCATGGTGTATGATTTTTTAATGTGTCTTTGGATTCGATTTGCAAGTATTTTGTTGAGGATTTTTGCATCTATATTCATTAGGGAGATTGGCCGGTAGTTTTCCTTTTTTGTAGCATCTTTGCCTGGTTTTGGTATTAGATTGATGTTAGCTTCATAAAATGAATTAGGTAGTGTTCCATTTTTTTCAATGTTTTGAAAGAGTTTGAGTAAGATTGGTGTCAGTTCTTTCTGGAAAGTTTGGTAGAATTCCCCTGTGAAGCCATCTGGCCCTGGGCATTTATTTGTGGGAAGATTTTTGATGACTGATTGGATCTCTTTGCTTGTGATGGGTTGGTTGAGGTCTTCTATTTCTTCTCTGGTCAGTCTAGGTTGTTCATATGTTTCCAGGAAATTGTCCATTTCTTCTACATTATCCAGTTTGTTGCCATACAGTTGTTCATAATATCCTCTTATAATTTTTTTAATTTCTTCAGGATCTGCAGTTATGTCACCTTTTTCATTCATTATTTTGTTTATATGGGTCTTCTCTCTTTTTGATTTTGTCAGTCTAGCTAGGGGCTTGTCAATCTTGTTGATCTTCTCAAAGAACCAACTTTTGGTGATATTTATCCTTTCTATTGTTTTTTTTGTTCTCTATGTCATTTATTTCTGCTTTAATCCTTGTTATTTCTTTTCTTGTACTTGGTTTAGGATTGGTATGCTGTTCATTTTCTAGCTTCTTCAGTTGATCCATTAGTTCTTTGATTTTGGCTCTTTCTTTCTTTTTAATATATGCGTTTAGTGCTATAAATTTCCCCCTTAGCACTGCTTTTGCTGCATCCCATAGGTTTTGGTATGTTGTGTTCTCATTTTCATTCGTCTCTATATATTTAGCAATTTCTCTTGCTATTTCTTCTTTAACCCACTGATTGTTTAGGAGTGTGTTGTTTAACCTCCAGGTATTTGTGAATTTTCTAAGTCTCTGATGGTTATTGACTTCTAATTGTATTCCATTGTGGTCAGAGAATGTGCTTTGAATAATTTCAATCTTTTTAAATTTATTGAGGCTTGTTTTATGTCCCAGCATATGATCTATTCTGGAGAAAGTTCCGTGAGCACTAGAAAAGTATGTGTATCCTGGTGATTTGGGATGTAATGTCCTGTAGATGTCTGTTAAATCTAATTCATTTATCAGATTGTTTAGGTTTTCAATTTCCTTATTGGTCTTCTGTCTGGTTGATCTATCTATAGGAGAGAGTGATGTGTTGAAGTCTCCCACAATTATTGTGGAAACATCAATTGCTTCCTTTAGTTTTGCCAGTGTTTCTCTCATGTATTTTGTGGCACCTTGATTGGGTGCATAGACATTTACGATTGTTATTTCTTCTTGCTGAATTGCCCCTTTTATTAGTATGTAGTGGCCTTCTTTGTCTCTCAAACATCCCTGCATTTGAAGTCTATTTTATCTGAGATTAATATTGCTACACCTGCTTTCTTTTGGCTGTAGCTTGCATGAAATATTTTTTTCCATCCTTTCACTTTCAGTTTCTTTGTGTCCCTGTGTCTAAGATGAGTCTCTTGTATGCAACATATTGATGGTTCATTTTTTTTGATCCATTCTGCGAATCTATATCTTTTAATTGGGGAGTTTAATCCATTTACATTCAACGTTAAAACCGTGAAGGCATTTCTTGAATCGGCCATCTTATCCTTTGGATTATGTTTGCCATATTTTTCCCTCTCTCTATTAATATCCTTTATTGTACCCATACCGAATCTCTTTAGTACTGAACCTTTCTCCAAGTCTCTCTGTCCTGTCTTTGTTTCTCTGTCTGTAGGGCTCCCTTTAGTATCTCCAGTAGGGCAGGTCTCTTGTTAGCAAATTCTCTCAGCATTTCTTTGTCTATGAAAAATTTAAGCTCTCCCTCAAATTTGAAGGAGAGCTTTGCTGGATAAAGTATTCTTGGCTGGAAATTCCTCTCACTCAGAATTTTAAATATATCGTGCCACTGCCTTCTCGCCTCCATGGTGGCTGCTGAGTAGTCACTACTTAGTCTTATGCTGTTTCCTTTGTATGTGGTGAATTGCTTTTCTCTTGCTGCTTTCAGAACTTGCTCCTTCTCTTCTATGTTTGACAGTGTGATCAGTATATGTCTCGGAGTGGGTTTTTTTGGATTTATTCTATTTGGAGTTCGCTGAGCATTTATGATTTGTGTATTTATGTTGTTTAGAAGATTTGGGAAGTTTTCCCCAACAATTTCTTTGAATACTCTTCCTAGACCTTTACCCTTTTCTTCCCCTTCTGGGACACCAATGAGTCTTATATTCGGACGTTTCATATTATCTATCATATCCCTGAGGTCCATTTCGAGTTTTTCAATTTTTTTCCCCATTCTTTCTTTTATGTTTTCATTTTCCATTCTGTCATCTTCCAGGTCACTGATTCGTTGTTCAACTTCCTCTAGTCTTGTACTATGAGTGTCCAGAATCTTTTTAATTTGGTCAACAGTTTCTTTAATTTCCATAAGATCATCCATTTTTTTATTTAGTCTTGCAATGTCTTCTTTATGCTCTTCTAGGGTCTTCTTGATTTCCTTCATATCCCGTACTAGGGTCTCATTGTTCATCTTTAGTTCTTTGAGTAGCTGCTCTAGGTGTGTCTCTTCTGGTCTTTTGATTTGGGTGCTTGGGCTTGGGTTATCCATATCGTCTGGTTTTTTCATATGCTTTATAATTTTCTGTTGTTTTTGGCCTCGTGGCATTTGCTGACCTTGATAGGGTTCTTTTAGGGTTTGTAGACCAGTTGAAGTCCTTATCTCTAATTTATCAGATCTACAGCTTCGTGGAGTACACTTTCTCTAACTAACCAGCAGGTGGTGTCCACGAGCCACCTGTTCTCCACAAGCCAGATCTCCCCTGCTTAGCCTTTTTGGTGAGTGGGGGAGTGAGTCTTGTGGGGCCCAATTGGTGTCCCAAGCTTGCGTGTGTAGTTGGTGTTGCCTGCCCTGTATGTGGGGCGTGTTTCTGGGCAGTCGGGGAGGGGGGGTGGCCCTAACAATCAAATCTCCCTGATGATCCTAGAGTTTTAAAGCTACTGCAATAGTCTAATCCTTCAGTTCAGTCCTGCCACAGTTTTGTCTCTGCCACTGACCCACAAGTCTTTGGTATTGGCGTATGGCTCCTGAGACTTGCAAGTGGGCCCCTCTTCCAGGCTGTGCACCCCGGGTCCTCTGTTGAGGGATGACTGTGCTATGTCGCAGGTGAGTGCCGTCCCCCCAGGGCAGTTCTGGGCTGCTGGGCTGTGTTGGGAGGCTCCCAGTCTGCTCAAATGATGGCTGAATGGGGCTCTGTTAATTCACACTGCTCCCCCTTCCCAGCTCTGGGACATTCAGCTGAGGTTGCAGGGAAGGCTAATGTCCACGCCCAGTTTTGTGGTGTGTGCCTGTTATTTGAAGCACTTCCGTCACACTGGGTTGTCTGGGGCAGCTCTGGGCTATGGGGCTGGCGATGGGCAGGAGTGTTTCCTGTCCACCAGGATGGTGGCTGTGAGCGGACACCCCCCTTTTCTTGGGAAGTTGTGTTGTTTAGTGAATTTTCTCAGCCACTGGATTATTGCCTTTTGTCTCAGAGCTCTCTTAGTTCTGCTCTTGACTTGACGTGCCCAAATTTCAATTCTTTGAAGCTTTCTGTATTGAGCTTCTTAGAGTATTTGTTTTAGAAAAAGCAAAAAGGATTTAAAAAAAAAAAAAAAAAAAAAAAAAAAACGGCCCTCCTCAGAGATCTAATGGGTTATTGAAATGCTAATAGACAAAGCAACCAGGGCCATTAAGGAAAAGTGCCCAGGGCAGAGAGATCAGCCTTGCTTCGGGATTTGCATATGCGCCTCAAGGCCTGATCTCCGCCCTTCCCCTTTCTGTGTTCACCAGAACTCCAAAAATCCTCTGCTTTTATTTTGGAGTTTTTCGTGTTGTTTTTTTTCTATGCCTGTCTCCTCTCTGCTGGGCTGGCTGCTCTCAGAGTCTCTGGTGTCTGGCCTCAGTCTATCTATGGTTGGAGTTTGAATCAGTAGAATGAATTTCCGGTAAGAGCAGCCACTGCAATTCTCCCTTCTCCTTCCTGGAGCTGACAGCCCCTCCTCCCCCGGGACTGAGCCTGGCAGGGAGGGGCGCGGGTCCCCTGGCCGCAAAAACTTACAGATTTCGCTGATCTCAGCAGTTCCACGTTTTCATGAGTGTTGTATGAAGTATGCCCAAAGACAGATTGCTCTGTGGTGTCCAGTCCACGCAGTTCCTGGCTTTTTACCTACTTTCCTGGAGGAGTAACTAAAACATACAGCTCACCAGTCTGCCATCTTGCCCCGCCTCGCTACTGGAGACTTCTTAACTCCTCTACTCCATATAACTTATTTATAGAGACTACTATGAATCCCTGGATACAGCGTGTGTGGCTACTAGAAGTCCGTTTTCCACACAGGCGCACGTGCTCCCCTGTCTTCACCTGGTATTACTTTAAATTAAGAGATTTCGAATGCATAGAGAACGAAACTTGAAAGGGCAGAGCTTGTATATAAACCACTGATTTATATTTCTCAACTGAGTTCTATTGGCCTTGTGGCTAGTGGAAATTCCTTCCAGGTGCTGGCTATAGTTTGGTTATCAATATTATTTTGAATTGTAGAGGATGTTTAATGGACAGCTAAGCAGATAATCATTGTGAGTAGAAATTTAAATCTGTTTTTTAATGGAAATATTTAATGTTATTTGCACATAAAATATAACTTGAACCCAAATACATTGTTTTGAGAGGTATAGCTTTAATTCATACATATGAATACAACATAAAACTGTACCACTCATCCTGATTTTCATACAGCTTTTTAAAAAAATATTTGGAAGTGTTAATATTAAAGTAAAATTTTCCCCTCTGGTTTCTTGTTAATTTATTTACAGCTTTACCATTCCGTTACATAATTACAAACATATTAGAAAAAATATCCAATAATGCTCTTTAAAGTTAAAAACTTCTGTTCTTTGGTATTAATCTCTGGATAAGCAAAATTAGTTCATGTAAGCCCATTGCAGATCTTTTGTAAAAAGTGTTGATGTTTGAGTCCCTGGGCCGTTAAATACAGACCAGATTCTTCTCTGAATCAAAGGAATAGGCATAAACAACCCTGTTCTTAAATTGCATGCATTTTATTGCTAAAGAAATTTCTAAATGTATAATTAATTTTTCTTTCTTTTTTAATAGTAATCCCGTGGATTTGAGTAACCCAGCCATTATAAGCTCCACTCCCAAATTTCAGGAACAGTTCTTGAATGTGAGCGGAATGCCACAAGAATTGAATCAGTATCCTTGCCTTAAACATCTGCCTCAAATATTTTTTCGTGCCATGCGTGGAATCAGCTGTCTGGTGGATGCATTCTTAGGTAAATTTTGAGTATGTTGCTAGATGTTTGGAGAACTACATTTAGATAACTCGAGAGGCCAATCCTAGAAACTACTATAGAAAGCACAAGGGAAAAAATGAACAGATTCGATTGCAAATAAAGTATGGAAAAAAAATATTTGCAACTATTGTGATAGGTTATGGGTTATTATAATCTGTATAAATTAAGACACAGTAGATAAATGGACAAAGGATATGAATAAATGATTTGAAGAAAAGTGTTCATTCTCATTAGTTATCCAAGAAAATACAGATCAAAATGTGTTAAGTACTGTTCCCAAGTATAACATGAGATCAAAAATTTTAACATTCTGTGAACCATTGTTTAGAGCTGTTTACCACATTTTAAGAATATGAAGTCAGAATTTTTTAACCCATCTAAAGTCAGTGATAGGTGATATCTACCAGTTTCTAAAACATTTGTTAATATATTGCACAGTTAATATATTTTGATTGTTTGACTGCCATATAACGGAAATCCCAAAATACCAGTAGCTTAAACAAGATAGTTTATTTTCATACACGTTAGGCCCAGAGCTAGGGAGTACAGGGCTGGTAAAGCAGTTCCACCATCATTAGGGTCTAAATGCCCTTCCCATCTTGCAGCTCTCCCTCCTTCTGCACTGCTTCATGATTAAGTTCTAACCAATCTTTCCAGGAATTAGGAAGGAAGGAGAGCCTACTCTTGGTTGTCTGATTCTTTTAAGTAGATTTCTTAGAAAACCTACCCAACAATCAGCCACTTCTTTCTGATCAGAACATGGCTATGCCGAGCTGTGGGAGGCTTGAAAATGTAGTTATTTATTCTACATAGCCATGCTCAGCTAAAATTTGTTTTCTTTTATCCAGGAAGAAACATCAAATGGATATTGGGAGGCAACTAGGAGCCTTTTCTATAGTCTCCATGTTCTGAGACTTGTCGTGTTGCTTGGAGAAGATTTTCTGACCATGTATTTTGAACTCTGAAGAATAACTCCATTTGTCTTTTTTTAAGGCATTTCTAGACCCCGATCAGACAGTGCTCCCCCAACACCTGTGAATAGATTAAGTATGCCTCACAGCACTGCTCTCAATACCACCCCACCACATAACCGGAGGCACCGGGCTGTTACTGTGAATAAGGCCACCATGAAGACAAGCACAGTAAGAGTTTTCATCACCATTGTTAATGCTGTATAAGGTTGGCTTTTTAAGCTGCCATCTTTTTGGAAAAGTTCTGCTGTTTTCTCAAACTCTTCATGGGTGTGGGGGGATTCTTGTGTTCTTCCAATAGGTTAGTACTGCTCATGCCTCAAAAGTTCAGCACCAGACATCCTCCACCTCTCCTCTGTCAAGTCCAAATCAGACTAGTGCAGAACCCCGGCCTCTGCCTGCCCCTCGGAGACCAAAGGTTAACAGCATCTTGAATCTTTTTGGATCATGGTTATTTGATGCAGCATTTGTTCACTGTAAACTTCATAATGGAATAAACAGAGACAGCAGCATGACTGGTAAATATTGCTCAAGAAATATTTTTTCATTTTTTTCTTTTCTTTTTTTTTTTTCCTTTTAATCTTTCCTACCTGCAAGATTAATATGTATCTTAAAAAGCTCTGTCTCTGACGAAGCAATATCTTATGCTTAACCCCTTCCAGCTGAAGTAACAGAACTTTGGAAGTTTTCCTGTCTGTCCCTTTTATGTATGTTCTGTGAGGTTTGGCCATTGGTCTGGTTTTATTAGACACACTTCAGGTTAGCCATTTTTTGTTGAATCATATTCCTTTCTGTAGGTGACCTGAAAGTTCCCTTCATGTCAGCCAGGATAATTATATTAATATGAAGAATTAAAGATTTTGTCCAGGCATATACTTATAAAAAGTGTTTTTCATAGATTTTGACAGCCCACTCATTAGTGCATGTAAAATATCGGACAATTTCTGCTTCACAAAAAGACTGACCTCTCAGGTTTTTGTCTAGAGCTGTGTTTCAAGGGTACTCTTGCATAATACCATTTGCTCTATAATCTAAGACTGGTAGATAATTATATTCATTATTCAACCCTGTAACCATGTAGATTTTATTGCAGAAATGAAACTATTTAAATAAAATTTGATTTATTTTTGTCATTTTACCGTTATGCTTGGAGGTAGTGGCTTAGAGTGCAGGATGGGAGAGTAGGGTAGTGCAGATGGACTGAATATTTGTGACACATCTTTTGAGAGCCAGATAATAATAATAGTGGTTGGCATTTATTGAGCTGTAATTTCTATGTGCTAGGCACTGTGCTAAGCACTTCACATGCATTGAGTGTATTGGTTGTTTGGTAAAAAGTCACTTCTCCACTGGGGTTGGAAATAGATTAAGATAAGAGAATGTCTAAAAAATGCATTAGCTTATGCAGCTCCAGGGAGAGTGTTAATTCCAAAGATAAAACTAATTTAATGGCTAGAGAGTCTGTTTTCTCTCAGAAATGCATTCTTAGATATTATATATCATCTCAGCGCTAAGGTATATGTATGTGAACATTATACACATACATAAATATTTTGGATGTTCCTTCAAGTCTTTTAAATAATTTTACAAATTTGTGAATATAAAGATGTTTTCAGGCATATAATTTGAGATGGAGTAATTGAGTTTAGGGATTTCTTTGCTTACTTTATTTGTCCAACTTCAGACACTTGATATTCTACCATTTTCATACCATAATTTTATTTACAAGTTTGAACATCGTGCTTCTTTATGGAAGTATATGTGCTTATTTATGATGACTAAATGAAAACTTTTTATTTTTCAATTTTTATTGTGGTAACATATATATATATATATATATATCATAATTTTTTCCATTTTAAAGTGTACACTTAATGAAAACATTTAAAAAACCATTTTGGATTATATTTTCTTTATGTTCATATGCCTTGTATTTTGTTTTCTCAGCCATGTTTATTAATTTGTATTGTATTTTCTAGATTGAGTCAATCATATTTTTATTTCTTGTTTTATTAAGATGTAATTCTTAACAATATAACTTTTAGATATAGAAAGCCGTTGATACTAAAATCCCTGCATCCAGAATGGCTCAACCTGAGGCTTTGTTAGTGGGCTTGCTTAAAAGGAACTTAAGATCTTTCCACTCCCTAGGGAGTTTGTAACAGCTTTGCTCATCCTCCTGCACCAAAAGATAGAATTAAGATGATATGTGGGTAACAAATTCTTAATTTTAACACTTAGATTTTCCTTGTGGGGATAGACACTTTTCTTCTCCCCTTTGTGTTCAGAGAGGATAAAGGCTGTTACATTACCACATTACCCAGGAATATGAGATATCAAAATAATTGAAGGGCTTACAGTGCCATTGGATGCCAATCTTGAGGTCTTGGGTGGGGTGGGAGGTTTGAATATACTAACATGGTTAGTCTGTTTTCTGAGTACTGGCTGCCATCAAGGATTCTGCCATGCAGTTCACCTTTATCTTAAAATGTTTGCTTCTTTGAACTGGTTAGCTTTAGATTATGTAACAGTACACTGGTCTTTGTAAAAGTAACATTGAGCTGGGAAGGGTTAATGAACTAAAATTTTAATGCACGTTATGGGCAGTTCAAAACTTCTATTCTTTGTAGTTATGTAATTTTCTTTGTTCATTGTTTTGCATGATACAAAAATCATTATTTTGGACCTGAGTGCACAATGTCCTATGTTTTTGAATTAGCTTGCGGTATCATAAAGCCTTTAGTCTAACTTTTAAAAAGCTAAAAAGCTCCTTAACTTATTGTAAAATTTCACCATCTTTAAAGTATTTTATAATTACTGCTGTCCTTTGATTTGTTTCCATTTATTTCTATTATCTTGCAGCATCTTTTATCCAAATTCTTCTTTCTTATAAATCTTGTAAGTAGGAATCAGAAGCTTCTCCTTAATTGCAGTCATGTTTTTATTTTTTTCATAATTCCATTAAAAATTTTGATTGTCATTGTCTCTTGTAGTTTTTGCACTTGGGAAGGAAAATACTTTTCTGTGTTTTGAATGGGGAAGATTGTTGGCAAAAGCAAATTAATCTGCCTGAATCAATCCCATTATTTCTGTACACTAGTCTGGTCATGTCATGAATTCCAGGACTTTGCACTAACTGTGTTTCGGCTTTTTTTTTTTTTTTTTTTTTTTTTTTTTTAAAGCTTTAAGCTTATTTTTATACAGATTTTAGTGTTTGGTTTGTATGCATTCTGCATGTAGTGTTTTTCAAATGTATTATTGCTGGATAGCTTATTCAGGACTAAAAATGGCTCATGGGAAGTTGCATAAAGATTTGTGCTTGACTCTGCATTCTATTGTATCTATTATTACAAAATAATTTAAACATTTCATGTAGAGTGATAAAAAGATTTCAGAGCGATTTTCGATACACTATGAAATCTTTTGTTAAAATAAAAAGCAACTTTCAAAGGGCTTCTTTTCAGTGATAATGAAATGACCATGATAATCTTTCTTACCAACCCAATTTTCTGATATATCAACCTCAAGTTAGCTGCTGTTTGTGGTTGTTAAAATTCATTCTCATTTTGCTTGGTTGGACGATTCTTTGGTGTGTGTTTTGGAGTTGGGTGGGTGGTGGGAATGCTTTTTCTTCCTCCCTACCCGTTGCTCATTCTTACCTTGCCCTTTCCCTAAAGAATATAAAATGGGCATTGGATTGTCCATTCAGTTACAATGTCCATCTGGGGGTAAATGTAAACTCTAGTAGCTATTTTTCTTAATGTTTAAGCATCATTCTATAAAGGGAGGAAAAACAAAATAAATAATAGAAAAGCCAAATTCTGTATTATATATCTGTATTTGAATACAGATATATGTATATGTACTCTACTGTTCAAAAATTCAGTTCAAAATGCTTCTAGAATCTGTTAAACTAATTCCACTGTAAATTAATTGTGACCCATTTTCAATGAAGATTTCAGAGAGCCCTTTATAAAAAAAATTGACATAGTTGCTAAACAAAAGCATTACTGAATTCTATTCAAGTAGCTATTTTATGATATCAACATTTGATCTTTGTGTCCAGGGTCCCATGAGCCTACTGGCGTATTGACAAATATAATAAAACCCTCCTTTTCTCTCCCCAGCCATTACAACACAAGCTAGCATGGAGTTTCGACGGAAAGGGTCACAAATGTCCACAGACACCATGGTTTCCAATCCTATGTTTGATGCAAGTGAATTTCCTGATAACTATGAAGCAGGAAGAGCTGAGGCTTGTGGGACACTGTGTAGGATTTTTTGTAGCAAGAAGACTGGAGAAGAGATTCTGCCAGCTTATTTATCCAGGTCTTAGAATTTTTGTTTGTTTCTTTTCCATTTATAGAATTTTCATAGTGAAACTATTGTAGCATGGCTTGGTAGGCTGAATAAGTAAATGACGGTCTGATATACCTGCAAATGTCTGTAAGTAATTGAAATTTTTGCTTGAATTCTTCCATTTTACCCACCTCTTCAGATTTGATAAAGACCCGTAGGACTCTTTTTTATTTTTGAAGTGTCATTTATCCCATCTTATTAGACTTTTATTAATTATAGACAGTTTTGGAGGGACCACACTAATTTGTTAATAATTTTCTAGCACAATATTAGGTTCTCTGGAAAGTCCAGAAATAAGTCAGCAATAAATTCGTCTCCAAGGAGTTTTTCCCCCTAGAGTGAGTAAAGCCATTGCACAAGAAACAGTAATCCAAGACGGAATAGAAAGTTGATAGGAGAGAGGCACAGACAAGGTATTGTGGGCATTCAGAAGAAGAAGCAGCGAGCAGTTACTCCACAGGTTCAGAAGAGAGTTTGAAGAACTAGATGATTATGCTGGATTTATAAAGGATGGTTAGTATTTAGAATTATGTTAGGAAGTTAGGTAGGTTCATCTTACCAAATTTATGGCACCAGCCATGTTGTGAAAGGCTCTGCCGTTCACTCTGTTGCCCAGGTCAGAAACTAAAAGTCATTCTAGACTCTTCTTCCTCAGTACTTTTAGTTGGCCAATCAACCCTTGCCTTTCTGTCAGTTAAACTTCTTTCTAAACTCTTTCTACTCTGTCCCCACCACTACACTGAAGACCTTGTCAGTTTTTTCCTAAATTAACTGAAATGGCCCCCTGTTTTCCTTGACTCTGTTTTGCCATCCTCGACTGATCATACACACAGCTGCTAAGGTGATGTTAATGTCAACAAGTGTATTCAGGTACTTGTGTAACTGCTAGGTTCTCAGGAGAAGAACTGTCAGAGTGAACCAGCAGCAAAAGCACATAAGTATGAAACAGAATGGTATCTGCAGGAAACTAATCAGGAGTATCTTAAGCATAGGCTCTTGGCTTTAAGTAACAGAAATCTTCTCAATCTGACTTAAGCTAAAGAGAAGTGAGTTCTGAGGAACTAATGCTAGTCAATAAATTCTAAGTTCGAATAGTAGAGCAGGGCATCATGAGGAGTGGGAACCAGACACTGGAAAATGTTCGAGGACCAAAACAACTTTCTACCTTTCTATTTCTCTTCATGGTCTCCATAACTGCTTCATTCTTCTGTTCTCTGCCTACCACCTTACATTGCAACATATTCCTAAGTTCCTAGTTTCTATGACCTTGATCTAGGTGACCAACAGGGCTGATTTGCATCTCTGAATCCTAATTTCAGATTCCTAGGAAAGAGGATCTGATTAATCAGGTGTCTGTCTCTGGTTTAGTCCAGAGCACTAGCTGTGAAGGTCATGCATGGGTGCCGGAGCTCACCCGTTGTGGTGGAGGCACATTTCTCAGGAGGGAGACCATGGGCTGGGTTGACACCTCAAAACGTATCAATGACAATAAAGACCATGAGCTTTCTGGCCAACGAGACTGGATGGGTGGTGTTGCCATCAACCAAAAGCAGATTTGGGAGAGAGGAAATGATGAGTTTAGATTTGAACCTTTTAAATTTGAGGTGTCTGTGGGATATTGGTCAGTATAGTTGTGCCCAGGGAGTACTGTAGTAATCAACAATGTCTTGCCCTCAGATGTCTTAACAAGTTTTTGGCTAATAGACATGGAGCTCAGTTGAGAATTGTGGGCTGGAGATTGATTCGATAGTATTTGGCTCCTTAAGTAGTCTTGAAAATCAGGCTAGTAGAAGGGGAAGCTTTGAGAACTGAGGGTGGTAGCCCAAGGAAGACCAATATTTAGGGGGCAGGTGGAGTAAGAGGATCTGTTAAAGGTCAAAGAAGAATAAAGAGAGAAGGGAGAAATCAAAGGATTGAGTTAGAATACAGACGGGTCTCCTAAATTTGGCAATTGAGAGGCCATTCATTATTTGCTGATATGACTTTAGATGAGTTCTAGGGAGATAAAGTAGATTGAAATGTGTTCAGGAGTGACTGGAAGGTGAGCAAGTAGTTTCTGAAGTTTGGTGCAAAATGCTTCACAGTGGTAGAAGAATGTTCTGAATGATTGAAGACTGAATGCTTAGTGAGTTGATTGGGGGTTGAGGGTGGGGTTTAAAAGTAAGGTATATTCAGGTATATTCTAAAAGGTATCTGAGTGATTTTCAGAGCATGATGAATACAGAGTTGAGTGAGGTTTCTTTTAATTATCCCCCAAAAATAATAGAGAAGGAAAAAGGACATAAAACACGCTTTTCATTTTTTTTTCAGTTGTGAAATGCTACAAAATTTTACTAACATGGAATTCAATTCTGTAATTCCCCCAGTTTATTGATAATTACTGTAATCATTTTGTTTTGTGTTTAGGTTGCCTCATTTGCAGGCACATATAGCATTGAGTTGCAAGGCCTAAAACTTAGAAGGTGTAATAGATGTGAATCTTTTTCTTATTAGGAAAGATAATTTGGTTTTTACTATATGTGTTTCTGAATTGTTTTAACTCCAGTAATACCTTTTAAAGGCTAGAAAGAGTGAAGACTGGAAATAGACTTTCAGATGACTATGTAGAAAATGATTAATAATTATGTAAACAGTCAATAGCAGTTTGTTTAAAATTTTTTTCTTGCTTTCCTAGATTTTACATGCTTTTAATTCAAGGTTTGCAGATAAATGATTATGTGTGCCATCCTGTCTTGGCCAGCGTTATTCTAAACTCCCCTCCTTTGTTCTGCTGTGACTTGAAAGGGATTGATGTTGTGGTTCCTTACTTTATTTCAGCTCTTGAAACCATTTTGCCTGACAGGTAAGCTATCATTTCTGTAATATTATATCAACTTTCTGGTTTGGCCTGGTCCATTTTGATGCTTTCACCCCAGTTTCCTAATTTATCCTGCCCAGTTGTCTTCATAGCCTGAGGGGACTCAAGCTACATTAAATGAGTGTAGAACATTCACACCCACCTCATCCCTGAACTCCCTCAGTTCTGATTTGTCCATGGACTTGTCAAATCCTTTTTGGCCTGTTCTGGAGGGGAAAGAACAACCATAGCTCAGAGATTCTACCTTTGTAGAATAGGCCTCATGTTTAAAATAAGTAAATAAATTCCCAGTTTAATTCAGTAATGGTTTGACATAGAAATTCACAAATTACAGTATAAAGTGGAAAGTAGTTATTGCATTCCTTATGAAACTAAACCCAATGCTTGTATTGTGAAAAATTGGCGTAATATATATTCAGCAGCAGCTAAAAAAAATTTAGTTCAAAAATACTAATAGCAATTTTTTTTTTTTTGGCAGAGAACTCTCAAAATTCAAAAGCTATGTAAATCCAACTGAATTGAGAAGATCCTCTATTAATATCCTGCTTTCTTTGTTGCCCCTGCCTCATCATTTTGGCACAGTCAAATCTGAGGTAATGTTTCATTCAAGTTTTTTATATTCTATATTGCTTTGTATGCTAATTCAAGCCCAAAAAAATTTTTAATGGAATAGAAATTTTAATTCAGTTTATTTCAAGTGATTTGTTGCTTTGTTGAGATATTTCTTCCATCAGTCTGTCAGCATGGCTTTGTTCAAGTGATGATATAGGCTGATGATCTTTGATAGTTGCTGTGTAAGCTAATGACAGATGTAGCACAGTGGCTAATATCAATTAGACTGAAAGCCTTGCTTGCTAGACTGACTTTCTCTTTGTCCACTGTGTCAGTTCTACCTGGGCATACTGAACAAGAGTTGATGTTAAATATTGTTTGTTTCTTCCATAGGTGGTCCTAGAAGGAAAGTTTAGTAATGACGACAGCTCTTCATATGATAAACCGATAACTTTTCTGTCCCTGAAGCTGAGACTTGTGAATATACTAATAGGTGCCTTGCAAACAGAAACAGACCCCAACAACACTCAAATGATACTAGGTTTGTGTTCACCCATTATTTTGTAATAACAGACTGACACATCCTTGAGATGGTGCTAAAAGGTGTCTAAGACAGAGGGAGAGGAATCCTAAACAGATAAGGCACAGTTGCTGGGTACAGCATTTGGAGACACCTAATTAGTTGCCTGTGGCTGAGCAAAAAGTTTTATAGGGTTCTCACAAATTCAGATGCTATTAATTTCATTAATTTGTGAGTACAGTTTTCTAGATTCACAAATCTAATTCTTTGCTTTTTGCATTCCCAGATAAGAAGTGTAGTTATGTTCTTGTGTAGGCTGGGTTTTTGAGACCTTCTGAAGTTAGTGTGGTCAGTCTGACCAAGGGTCAGAACCAGAGTCCACCAGTGGCATCAACGCTGTCTCTGGTACATTTTAAACTCCTAGGGGAAAGTGTATGTGGAGAGGGGTAATGTTTTCATATATGAGAGCCTACAAATTATAATATTTCAGGTTACTCAAATAACATGATTTCACTTGAAATCAGGAAATTTCTACAGTTGATGTGGTATTTACCCTTTCTCTGAAGAACTCTATATACCAAGTCCAAGAAAGTCAGTTGTCACTCCTGCTATAGAATGTTAAATCTGTTACTGTCCTCTCTTTATCCGTTATGGGCAAGAACACTCCCACACTGGAACATGAGGCAGTATGCTAGTCTCTCCATTTCATTTCTGTCCTAATCTTTCCAGGGATATGGCTCCTTAATAATAAATAAATGCAGCTTGCCCTTAGAATAGAAAGTCATGAACAAGCCCTGAGCCTGTGAGTCTTTAACCATTGTTAAAAAGCAGAATGATCAGAAAGATACAGTTGTGGTTTTGTTATTTTTGTTATATTTTTAAAATATCAGAACCTGGTTTTAAACATATTCCATAATACTGTCTTTAATTTGTATTACCCTTGAAATTGAGATTGTTTACATCTGGCCTTTCACACCAATTAAAAATTTAAATTTTTATGTAAACCAAAGTTTGACCTTCAGATTTATTTTAGAAAAAAATAATAGTTTTAAAAGAGATTTTAAAACTTTGGGGGCAGATTAAAATTAGGGCATTTTTTAAATGTAATTTCTTTGAAATATATTCACATACCATACAGTCATCCAAAGTATACAATTGTTCGGTTTCATATAGTTGTGCATTCAACACCATGATCAATTTTTGAACATTTTCATCACTCCAAAAAATAAAAATGAAAATAAGAATAAAAATAAAAGTAAAAGAACGCTCAAAGCATCCCATACTCCTCCTCCCCCATCGTTTACTTTTTTAATTGAAATATATTCATATATCATACAATCATCCAAAGTATAAAACAGTTATTCACAGAATCATCATATAGTTGTGTATTCATCAGCACAGTCAATTTTTGAACATTTTCATTACTCCAAAAAATAAAAATAAGAATAAAAATAAAAGTAAAAAGAGCCCTCAAAACGTCCCATATCCCCCTCCTCCATATTATTCATTTACTTTTTGTCCTGATTTGTTCTACTCATTTGTCCATACCCTGGGTAAAGGGAGTGTGAGCTATAAGGTTTTCACAATCACGTGATCACACCATATAAGCTGTGTAGTTGTACTATCACCTTCAAGAATGAAGAATAGTGGATTCTGCAATTTCAGATATTTCCCTCTAACCATTCTGATAAACTGAAAACTAAAAAGTGGTAATTACAAAGTACATAAGAGTTACCTCCAGAATGACCTCTTGACTCTATTTGAAATCTCTCAGCCACTGAAACCTTATTTTGTTTCAATTCTCCTCCCTCTTTTGGTCCAAAAGCCTTTCTCAATCACACAATGCAGGGTCCAAGCTCATTCCTGGGAGTCACATTCCACATTGCCAGTCATGTCCCATGCAGGGGGGAGGGCAGTGAGTTTACCTGCCGAGTTGGCTTAGAGAGAGAGGCCACATCTGAGCAACAAAAGAGGCCCTCTGGGGGTGACTCCTAGGCACAATTAGAAGTAGGATTAGCCTCTCCTTTGCAGTATCAAGCTTTGTAAGGGCAAGCCCCAAGATCAAGGTCTCAGCCTGCTAAGCTGATGGTCCCCAATACTTGCGAGAATATCAGGAATTCCCCAGCTGGGGAAGTTAATTTTTCCACATTTTTCCACTGTCCCTCAACGGGGCTTTGCAAATACTTTTTATTCTCCACCAAAATTACTCTGGGTTGTATTAGGGCTTCATGCTAACCTGTACAAATAACAAAGTCTCCCTTCCTAGTCAAGTTTCCATGTAATTGTGGCATTTGAGTAAACTGGCCATGCAAATTAAATTATATAATGTGCTCCAGAAAATATAGATTTTGCACCATATAACCATCTCTTCCTTTGTTCCCGCACAGAAGTCAAGGTTTTAAAACATGGTATATCATCCTGTACACTTTAGTTGGATCTACCCCAATCTCAACCAAGTCCATCTCGTTTATATCTCCAGTCGAAGTCTGCTCTCCTTTTTAGCCTCTTTAGCAGCTGGTTCATGGGGCAATGCCTATACTCACAATTGCTGAACTCTGGCTCTGAGTCCCAGGTGCCACACAGATACCCGAAGCTCCAGGGACCGACCATGTCACACACAAACAGCTCAGAATCTTAAAATTTAGAAATAACTTGCAATAAATGAATAAACATGATTGCTATAAGAGCTTACAATCTAGGAACCTTATATACACCTTTCCCTTATAGCCCATGTTTCTGGATTCAATTCTCAGAAATTCTCCGAGTTTCCACGTTGTTAATAGTCTATATTATAATATTTGTCTTTATTTCTGGTTTATTTCACTCAGCCTACTGTCCTCATGGTCCATTCACTTTGTTGCATACCTCATAACTTCATTCTTTCTTGCTGCTCCCTCATGCAAAAACATTCTTATATTTGTACATTGAATCACACACATTGACCACTCTAAGTTTCGCTAAGTTACACAGTCCCAGTCTTTATCTTCTGTCTTTCCTTCTGGTATCATACAGACTCCTAACCTTCCTCTTTCAGCGATATTCACAGTCATCTTTTTTCATCGTACTTAAAATATTGTGCTACCATCACACAATATTGTGCTATCCATTTCTAGTTCTACACAGTCAGTCCTCTAGAACATTCTATACTCCTTCAACATCAAATGTCCAATCTCTACCCTCTTTGTATTTCCTGATATCTTCATTTTTATACTCTTTTCCAAACCTCTCTCTCCTGTCTTTTCCTATCTGTAGCGCTCCCTTTAGTATTTCCTGTAGAGGAGGTCTGCTGTTCACGAACTCTCTCTGTGTCTGTTTATCTGTAAATATTTTAAACTCTCCCTCATTTTTGAAGGGCAGTTTTGCCAGATACAGGATTCTTGGTTGGTGGTTTTTCTCTTTCAGTATCTTGAATATGTCATACTACTGCCTTCTCACCTCCACGGTTTCTGCTGAGAGATCTGCACTTAGTCTTATCGAGCTTCCCTTGTATGTGTTGGATTGCTTTTCTTTTGCTGCTTTCAGAATTCTCTCTTTGTCTTTGACATTTGAAAAACTGACTAGTAAGTGTCTTGGAGTAGGTCTGTGTGGGTCAGTTCTGTTTGGGGTACACTGTGCTTCTTGGACCTGTAATTTTATGTCTTTCATAAGAGTTGGGAAATTTTCATTGATTATTTCCTCTATTATTCCTTCTGCCACTTTTCCCTTCTCTTCTCCTTCTGGGACACCTATAATACGTATATTTGTGCACTTCATGTTGTCCTTCAGTTCCCTGAGACCCTGCTCATATTTTTCCATTCTTTTCCCTATCTGTTCCTCTGTGTGCAGGATTTCAGCTTTCTTCTCCATCTGACTGAGCCTTTCTTCTGCCTCTCCAAATCTGCTGTTATATGTCACCATTGTGATTTTCATCTCTTCTATTGTCCCTTTCTTTCTCATAAGTTCTGCCATTTATTTTTTCAAGCTTATGAATTAATTCTTCCTTATGATCACCTAGTGTCTTCTTTATATCCTTTATCTCTTTTGTCACATTCTCTCTCATCTCGTTGATTCGATTTAAAAGATTTGTTTGAACATCTATAATTAGTTGTTTCAACTCCTGAATCTCAGTTGAAATGTTAGTTTCCTCCTTTGGGCCATATCTTCTGTTTCCTGCTGTGGCTCGTGATTTTCTACTGTCTTGGCATGTGGTTTTCTTGATTGGTTTATTCTGAAGTGGTTTTCTCTCTTTTGTGTAAGGTTTTCTTGTTGGTTGACTTTGATCTCTATCTTTTCTTTGTTTCTCTCCCTGGCCAGTTGTCAGATTGGCTCTGTCTCCCAGGCTTTCCCTCAAAATCAGGCCCCCACTGTGACCTGCCACAGGGATGGGAGGGAGGCATTGGGCACCCCAGCGAGTTCACTGTGTGTGGTAATACAAATCTGCTGGCTTCCAGTGGTGCTGTTTTCCACTGGCTAGCAAGACCTGGGTTTGTTTTGGGTTCCTGCTTTAGTTGGGTCTTCCCTATTTCTCAGCCATACAGGGCATATAGACCAGCTTCCATGTTCCTAAGAAATGGTCCTTGCACTTTCCGGACTGTCCAGCAGATGGCGCTGTTTGGTAACTTAATTGTCCTCAGAGGCTGCTCTGCCTCGGAGCTGGCTGCTGGCTGCTGCTTTCCTTGAGGGTGGGGTAAGGGCTTTCAGACCCAGGGCTGGAAATGCATCTCGGCCCGTGTTTTCTCAGTCTCTTTGTTCCTCACTGATCTGGGCCTTGAAATGTCATCCCCTGTCCACCAGGTCTTCAAACAGTTAGGGTATTTTCCACTGTTGTGAGATTTTAAAATCTGTGTCCCCAGTAGGAGGGGCCCTGTCTGCTTTTTCTGTGCCTTTCCCTCACGGAGACCAAGTGAGGGGGAAGGGAAAGGACTAGCTGGTCTGGGACAGAAAATTCCTACCTGATATTTCTTCCCTTTCTTCAGTTCGACATTTGCAGGGTCTTACTCCAATCTATATCCTCCTCAGAGTTTCAGTCAATTCAGAATTGTCCTTTTTTTTTTGTTGACTCTCTGGAGAGAAGTTTTAAGTAGCTGTTTACCTCGCCATGTTGATGATGTCACCCCAGGGCATTTTTTTTTTTTTAAGAGTATTTTTTTCTGACCTATCAATGGATTTATTAGTAATTTTATGGGAAATACTTTCAGGAATGCTCAGCCAAAATCATATTCTTATCCTCTACCATTAGTTATGTGAAATTTTTAGCCTTTTAGTGTTCTTGTTATATGTTTTATATAAAATGCTCGTTTTTGCTGTTACAGGGGCAATGTTAAATATTGTTCAAGATTCAGCACTTTTAGAAGCTATTGGTTGCCAAATGGAGATGGTAAGAATCATGTTATTAATACCTCAGCTCCAAATGTCATCTGTCAGTTCTGTTTTTATGTAAATTACATTCTAATTGTCTGTCCTTGTGATTTTTAAAGGCATTTTGTTTGTAAATTCAACTCATTAATTCAGAAGGATCCTATTTAAAAATACCATATTTATATATGTTGCCGTTTCTCACCCTTCAGTGCCTCATCAGCTATCCATCAGGTCCCTTAGAGATTCTGCATGAGAGAATCACAATATTAATAGACAGTGTCTACTGAAAACTCTTTTTTTTTTTTTGCTATGCTGGTGAACTGGCCTGAATAATCTACCCGTCAGCTATTCATCAGGTCTCTTAGAGACTCTGATTGAGAGAATCACAATCTTTATTAATAGACAGTGTCTACGGAAAACTCTTTTTTTTTTTTTTGCTGTGCTAGTTAACTGGCATGAATAATCTAAGGAAAACACCGGCTCCATAATTCCTGCCATCCGTGGTAGATCTAGTGCTGGCTATAAGTAAGCATCCAGTTTATTCTTTCCCTCTAATCATCTCTTTCTAGCCCCTGTAGACCAAAGTTTGAAGATCCCCCAAAACACCAGTGCTTCTAAATCAAAGAAGCTTTCCAGAGGGTTCCAGTGCACCCTGCTTCTGTCTCCAAGATATGTGAAAAAGAAATGAAGGGAAAAAAACAAACCTTTAATTGATGCCTTTGCCAGCCCCTATACACATAGGAGTCAATCTTTATAATGACCATAGTATTTTATTGTTTGTGTTTTCTTACATAACTGCATTTGAAAGTTGTTTATTTGTGTAGTTTTGTTTGTTTTTTTGTTTGTTTGTTTTAAGATGGTATGCCTGTTCTGAAGTTTTACTTGACTGGTACTAGGGTGTTTTCTTTAAGGACTCAAGAGTCATTATGTGTGTGGACTTAGTTTCACTATTGAATTCAAACAAAGATGGAAGGATTCCTAGGCTGGCCATTTTTAGACAGCAGCAAAGCAGAACCCAATATGGGCATCTGTAGTCATCAAACCTTTCATACCCTACAGTAGATAGTGTCTGTGCAAAAATAATATAGCAGTTTTAATCCCTTGTCAGTTTTGCCATACATGTCAGTTTGGGCTATTTAGTTGGCACATTCTATTTTACCACATAGTTTTTAATGATTGATCTCTATCCTTGTTCACTATGGGTTTTGGCCTCAAGTATTTGATTCATTCTAATTTGACTAGGGTGGTGGAGAAAACAACCTGAAGAGTCATAGTCGCACTAATAGTGGCATTAGTTCAGCAAGTGGTGGAAGCACAGAACCCACAACTCCCGATAGTGAAAGACCTGCTCAAGCTCTCCTAAGGGATTATGGTAAGCCATGTTTGTCATTTGGAAATCCAGAGTTTTACAGAACAACTTTAATGCCCAGTTTTATGAAACAAACATACAAACAAGCAAAAAAAGTTAATGTTCATGATTTTTAATATATTTACAATAAAGAGGATATTAGTGTAAAAGGCTAGAAGAATCAAACAAATCTTTTTAGTTTAGCTATAAGGCTTTTAGTAGTTAGGTTTTGGGTAGTTTGTTAGATTTTATAATTGATTGTAATAGGTGGTCAGGAAACATTTCTGGACTCTGTATCAGGTGCTGGAGATACAGAGTCAAGTAAGATGTGGTCTCTGCTGTGGAGCTCACGATCTGATGGCAGAAGATGGCCAGTAAATCAAGTGTTGTAGCGTGGTAAGGGATAATGGGGGATGCATTAGATGGAAATCCAGAGGAGAGTCTGTCTTCATGTCTAAATCTATTTACCCTACCACGTCTTGTTAGATTCTTTACTCACAAATTTTAAGCAAGAGTAAGGAAACATTTTTATTTTTTCGGCTGTCAAATAAAGCATTTGCAGCATAGCATCTTATTCAATGATATCTGTTACCTGGGCAGTTACTGTATAGGTTCTGAGTTTGTTTGTGCTGTTATGTTTTTATACACATATACCAATGTATTGAATCTGTGAGCATTAATAAAACTAGATAGGAATGAAATGATACTTAGATGTGAATTTAATTTTTTAATTATCTGGAGAGTTCATGAGCCTAGTGGCCCAGGCATGTTTTTATGGTTTAAGTTTACATTAAGTATCTTTGAGCATGTCAGGTACATGAAATCATTATGTAGATATTCAACACATTTAATATTGCGTTTATAAAGTTATTTAAATTGTTACCTTATTTATTATGTATGTAGATTTAGGTACATTGTAGGTTAAAAATCATGTTTATTTTTCATGCCTTCTAAAACACTTAAATTTTTACATTTCTGTATGTGTTCTAATATATATGTTTAAAGTAATTATTGTTTGTTTCAGCATTTTGAACTGGTGTTAATGAGTTCTGCTTGTAATGTCGTAAAATATTTTTTACTAAGAAATCCAGATTTGTGTTAGTGTTGCATGAATGTCTCTCTTTAATCATCATTCCTTTTTCTGTTGTCACTGCCCTCTTTCTGATAGGATCGACAGGTATAATGTCCCTAAAGCTTCTCTTATAAGTTCAGTTTAACTTCTCCTAATTTAACTTATCTTAATTTGTTATTAGCTAAGTAGTAATTACTTTTAAATATAGAATTGGAGGCCAAAAAAAAAAAAAACATAGCAGCAGAGTTATTTAATTTTTTTTTTTGAAGTATTAAAGTAGTCTTAGAGAGGTGAATGTTAAACTATGCTTGAAAAGGCATTGCATGTAATTTTTTGATGGTTTAAACCCTGAAAGTAATTTCAGCAGATGATTTAGGATAATTTCTAGCATCTGAGGAGGCTCTAAAATTGGATTCTCTCCTCTATAAAATTCCAAGAAAAAAATTGATGACTGTTTCATCCCTTTGAAAATATAATTCTCTGTGAATTGTTAATTTAGAAATTTTAAGTGTGACATTGTTATAAGAATGACTGTAACATCCAAACCCCAGGGGACAGCTGTCTAAAAGTACCTGGGAGCTAGAAGCTACTGTTGTCCATCGTTTGTACCCTGTGCACTGTTCAGTCAGGCTTGGCACTCAGGGCAGTGGGGTGGGGTTGTATAGCACTGTGTGGGTGCCCGTCGTGCTCACTGTGGCTGCTGTGGTCTGTGCCTGGTGGAATGCTATGCTTCTCGTTACTAATGCTTAGTTGTTTTCCCTCCCTGTGGGATGTGGCATTGGGGTTATATCCTAGCTCTTAATACAGATTCAGCTGCTGGGCTCCTGATTCGCAGCATTCATCTCATCACCCAAAGACTCAACTCCCAGTGGCGGCAGGATATGAGCATATCATTGGCAGCTCTGGAGCTCCTCTCTGGCCTGGCAAAGGTAAAAGGATGGTCCTTTCATTTTAGTCCAGCAACCTTGGGCCTTGGTTCAGTTTTATGTACTGCTCAACCCCTTGGTGTGGGTATTGCAGCATTGGTCATTCTCAAACATTGTTTCTAGTCCAAAGTGTGCAAAATTGAGCCTTCAAGAGAAATTTTATAAAATAAACTTATTTTTTAATAGAGTAAAAGAGTATGTATGATATTTTTGCTGTTAAATTATAAAAACATTTGAGTACTTGCCATTTATTTGTGCATAATAATAGAATGCCTATTGATTTTGTTTTTTAATTAGAGCAGTTGTAGGTTTACAGAAAAATCATGCAGAAGATAGAGTTCCCTGTACACCCCTCCCCACACAGTTTTCCCTATTAACATTTTTCATTAGTGTGATACCTTTGTTAAAATTGATGAAACCTGTTATTATAATTATACTAGAGCTATAGTCCACAGTTAATATTAGGGTTCATTCTTTGTGTTGTACAGTTCTGTGAATGTGTGTGTTTGTGTGTGTGTGTTTTAATTTTTTATTCTGGTAACGTATATATAATCTAAAATTTCCCAATTTATCTACTTCCTGATATACAATTCAGTGGTGTTAATTACATTCATAAATGCTGTGCCACCACTGCCACCATCTATTACCAAAATTTTTCTATCATCTCAAACAGAAACTCTATCCCGGTTAAGCTTTAACTCCCTATTCCCCACCCACGATCCCCTAGTAACGTATATTCTAGTTTCTGACTGTATGAATTTGCATATTCTGATTATTTCGTGTAAGTGAAATCAAACAGTATTTGTCCTTTGGTGTCTGGCTTATTTATTCATCATGATGTCTTCAGGGTTCATCCATGTTGTCACATGCATCAAAACTTCATTCCATTTTAATGGAATGTTTGTATGTACTGCATTTTGTTAATCCATTCATCTGTTGATGGACATTTGGGTTGTTCCCACCTTTTGACAATTGTGAATAATGCTGCTATGAGCATTGGTGTGCAAATATCTGTTCAAGTCCCTGCTTTCAATTCTTTTGGGTATATAACTAGCAGTGGGATTACCAGGTCATATGGAATTCTATACTTGAATTTTCTGAGGAATTGCCAAACTATTTTCCACAGGGGTTACACCATTTTACATTGCCATCAACAATGTATGAGGGTCCCTGTTTCTCTGCATCTTCTCCAACACTTGTTATTTTCCATGTATTTAGATAGTAGCCATTTCAGTGGGTGTGGAATGGTACCTCGTTGTTTTGCTTTGCAGTTTCCTTATGGCTAATGATGTTGATCATCTTTGCATGTGCTTATTAGCCATTTCTGTATCTTCTTTGGAGATTTGCCTTTTCAGGTCCTTTGCCATTTTTGAATTTTTTTTTTTTATTATTAGTCTTTTCATCATTGAGTTGTAAGAGTGCTTTATATATCCTGGATATTAAACCCTTATGAGAGTTTTGGTTTCCAAATATTTTCTCTCATTCCGTAGGTTGTCTTTTTACTTTCTTGATAAAGTCCTTTGATACATACAAGTTTTTAATTTTGAAAGTCGAGTTTATTATTTCTTTTGTTGTTCGTGCTTTTGGTGTAAACTCTGAGAAACCATTGCCCAACACAAGGTCCCTATGTTTTCTTCGAGGAGTTTTGTAGTTTTGGTTCTTACATTTAGGACTTGGATCCATTTTGAGTTGATTTTTTGTATATGGTGTGAGGTAGAGGTCTATTTTCATTCTTTTGCGTGTGAATATCCAGTTTCCCCAGCACCATTTGTTGAAGAGACTATTCTTTCCCCATTGAGTGGACTATACACCCTTGTCTAAAATCAATTGGCCATAGTTGTGAGGATTTGTTTCTGAATTCTCAATTTGATTCCACTGGTCTATATGTCTGTCATTATGCCAGTACCATGCTGTTTAGATTACTGTAGTTTTGTAATAAATTTTAAAATTGGGAAGCGTGTGTCCTTCATCTTTGTTCTTTTTCAAGATGGTTTTGGCTTTTGGGGGCCCCCTTACCTCTCCATATGAATTTGGTGTTTATCTTTTACATTTCTGCAAAGAAGGCTGTTGGAATTTTGATTGGGATTGCACTGAATTTGTAAATTGCCTTGAATGGATTTGACGTTTTAACAATATTTAATCTTCTAATCCATGAATTTAGAATGTTCTTCCAATTATTTAGGTCTTCTTTATTTCTTTCAGTAGTAATTTGTAGTTTTCCATGTATATGTCCTTTACATCTTTGGTTAAATTCATTCCTAGATATTTGATTCTTTTCATTGCTGTTATACATGGAATGTCTTTTTCTTGTTTTCCTCTTCAGATTGTTCATTACTAGTATATAAAAAGTCCACTGCATGTTTGTCTTGTACTCCATCACTTTGCTTTGTTTATTAGCTCTTAGTAGCTTTGTTGTGGATTTTTTCAGAATTTTCTATATATAGGATAATGTCATCTCAAATAGGGAAAATTTTACTTCTTCCTTTCCAATTTGGATGCCTTTTATTTCTTTTTCCTGCTTAATTGCTCTGACTAGAACTTCCAGTACAATGTTGAGTAACAGTGGTGACAGTGAACATTCTTGTCTTGTTCCTGATCTTAGGGGGATAGCTTTCAGTCTTTTGCCAATGAGTATGATGTTAGTTGTGGGTTTTTCGTATATGCCCTTTATCATGTTAAGGATGTTTCCTTCTATTCCTAGTTTTCTGAGTCTTTTTATCAAGAAAAGTGCTGAATTTTGTCAAATGCATTTTCTGCATCAATTGAGATGATCATGTGGTTTTTTTGCTTCGTTCTTTTAATGTGGTATATTACATTAATTGATTGTTTTGGGTTGAACCACTCTTGCATTCTTGGGATAAATACCAGAATACATATTGAGTTTTTTATTTGCTTATAATACCCTTAAATTTTCAGCATGGCTTTTCCTGCCATTATAGGGTCATCTAATTTTAATAAACAAATACAAGTTTAATAAAGGGAGAGAAGGAGCTCTTTTTATAAAGAATAAATGTCCTAAAATATGCCATTTGGGATTATGTATGATTCTTTCATCTTCCATTATCAGAGATAAGTGGAAATTGGTGATATTTTCAAAATTTTTATACAGCTGTTATTTCAGTTTTGTGAAACTTTAGAGCTGGATAGCCACTGACACCTCTTTAAGTACTTTCTTATCTGTAAAATGCTTATTATCTTGTGAGGATTAAATTAGGTGAAATATGTAAAACACTTTGTGAACAGAAAGGTGATATACACACATAAGGTGGTATTGTCTGAGATAGTGTAGTTCAAGCCCTCATTTTATAGACATGGAACAGGTGAGCAGATGCTTTATCAAAGAATAATAAGCACATGAAAAGATGCTCAACATTATTAGTCATTAGGGAAATGCAATTAAAACTCCAGTGAGATACCATTACATACCTATTAGGATGGCTAAAATTAAAAATATTGGTGAGTGTATCGAGGAACTGGAACTCTCATAAGTTGTTGGTGGGAATATAAAATGGTACAACAGGTTGGCAGTTCCTTAAAAAGTTAAACATACATAGATGTCCTTATAGATATTGGTGAAGGTGGTGAACACATAAATATGTGACCATACAGAGAACCATCAATTGTTTACTTAGGATGGAATGTATGGGGTGTGAACAAAACCATCTTAAAAAAAAATGGGTTGATGTCAGAACCTCACGGGCAATATACTGAGTGAAATAAGCCAGACACATATGGACAAATATTGCAGGGTCTCACTGGTAAGAACTAATTATAATATGTAAACTCATAGACATGAAATATAAGGTACCAAGATATAGGACGAGGCTTAAGAATGGGGAGTGGTTGCTTAATATGAGCAGAATGTTCAACTAGGATGAACTTAAATGTTTGGAAATAAACAGAGGTGTAGGTAGCAAGATATGAGAATAACTAACAGTGCCGAATGGCATGTGAATGAGGTGGAAACGGGAAGCTCAGAGTCATATATGTCACCAGAAGGAAAGTTGGAGGTCAAAAGATGGGAATGTATAAAACTGAATCCTGTGGTGGGCAATATCCATGATTAACTGTATAAATATTAGAAAGCTCTTCCATGAACCAGAACAAATGTATGACATTGCAACTAGAAGTTAACAATAGAGGGACATATAGGGAAGAAATCTATACCTATTGCAAACTATATACTACAGTTGCAGTATTTCAACATTCTTTCATGAACAGTAACAAATGTACTATACCAACACTATGAGTCAGTAATTGAGGGGGGTTGGTTAGGGATACGGGAGGATTCGAGTTTCCTTTTCTTTTTTTTTTTTTCCCCCATCTTTCACTTTATTTCTCGCCTGGAATAATGAAAGGTTCTAAAAATTGAACAAAAATTAAGTGTGGTACCAGGGGCAACTGATTGTACACTTTGAATCTTTGAATAATTGTATGGTATCTGAACAATCCCAATAAAAATAAAAACAAAATTTTAAATAAAAAAAATAAATTAATTTAAAAAAAAAAAAGTTAAACATACACTTGCCATATTACCCAGCCATTCCACTTGAAGGAAATAAAAGAGCATATGTCCATAGAAAGACTTGTATATGAATGTTCATAGCAGCTTTATTTATAATATGTAGAAGCTAGAAGCAGCCCAGATGTCCATCAGCAGGTGAATGGATTAACAAATCTTGGTTTGTACATACAGTGAAACACTCCTCAGGAATAAAAAGGAATGAATAACTGATGCACACAAAATGTGGATGAATCTCAGAATAATTATGCTGAGTGAAAGAAGCCACACAAAAAAGAGTACATACTGTATGATTTCATTTATATAATACTATAAAAATGCAAGCTAATTTATAGTGATAGAAAGTAGATCAGCAGTTGCTTGGGGGATGGGGGTGTGAAGAGGAGTGGGAGAGGGAGGGATTACAAAGAGGAATGAAGAGATTTTTGAGGGTGAGGGATATGTTCACTATCTTGATTGTTGTGATAGCTTCGTAGGTGTACACGTGAAAACTTACAAAATTGTACACTTTAAATATGTGTGTCCAGTTTTACCTCTGAGCAGCTGCACAGAACTTTGTGGCCCTTAGAACATCATAGTGTAGTTGGGTTAGGGGGCTTGCTTAGTTTTCTAAGGCTGCTGTAACAAGGTACCACAAACTGGATGGCTCAAAACAACAGAAATTTATTGTCTCAGAGTTCTGGAGGCTGGAAGTCCAAAATCAAGGTGTTGGCAGGGCCATGCTTCCTTTGAAGTCTGTAGGGAAATTTCTAGTTTCTAGTTTCTGGTGGTGGCTTGCCAGGACTCCATTACATTCTCCCTCTGACTCTGTCTTTGCCCACATTTCCACTTCTTGGGATACCAGTCATATTGGATTAAGGACCCATGCTCCTCCAGTGATGACCTCATTTTATTTTCTCTAATTCCATCTGTAGTGATCCTGTTTGCAGATAATGTCACATTCTGAGGTACTGGGATTAGGCCTTAAACATAACTTTTGGGGGTATAGTTCAGTCAATAACAGGGCTTTAAAAATGTATGTTCATTCCATTGCCAGCTATTCTTTTGACCTCTAGCAATGATGATTCAGTGCACCCAAGGGGTTTAGGTTTTAGGACGTGAAATACTGTGTTGAAATAAAATACCACTATTTTTGTGGTGTATCATGTGACAGTACATCACAGTATTCTGCATCTGTTATCAATAATGTAAAAAAAGTTTCCTGTAGCATATCACATTCTCAAACAGGACAGGTCTCAGTGCAGGTGCTTTGAAATTTGTACAGTAGTTTCCAGTCAACTGTTTTTGTTTTCCAAATGGATATGCTCAGGTAAAGGTGATGGTTGACTCAGGAGACCGGAAGCGAGCCATCAGTTCCGTGTGCAGCTACATTGTATACCAGTGTAGTCGGCCAGCTCCTTTTCACTCCCGGGATCTGCACTCCATGATAGTGGCAGCTTTTCAGTGTCTCTGTGTCTGGCTGACAGAGCACCCTGATATGCTTGATGAAAAGGTGAGTTTACAAGATCTTAAATCGTTATGTGGAAACAAAAGTGTAGGTTGGGAAAATGCCTTTAAAAAAGGCTATCTAAATTTAAATACAATTCAAACTGAATGTACTTGTTTGGTTTCAGAAAACTGCTTGTCCTTTGAGCAAACTTGAAAGCTGTCATCATGCTTATGTTTGGATGCAAATTAACTCATAGGTTGTAGTTAACTCTTTGGAAAGATGGAATCTTCACTAATTTATTGGAACTATCAAGAACATTCTTACTTGAAAATATGGCAGCCTTGGAACAGCTAGTAGTAGGCACTTTGATCACCAAATCAAGAAAAGCATTTGATATCCAGCCTACCAAACTACAGCACAGCTTGTACATAAAGGTTGCTGTATATATAACTATATGTGTAGTTTTGGAAATGGTGCTATTGATAAATGTTAGTTCATTTTGGTTTCTATAGTTATGATGTCAGAAATTGCTTTAAAATGTCACTAATTGATGAGCTGCCCTTTGAATAATCTGGCATGTCTTGAACCATCCAGATTTAACTGAATTACTATTACATGTCTTTCACTTGGGCTTTTGTGATTTACAGTCCATGGTAGCTTTAAAAGAATTGTGACTGGTAAAATTGAATTGAATATATCATCTGTCACTTTTCTAACTCTCTGAAATTTGGTTCCTTAAAGAGAAATTTCTTTTTTGCAGGGGTGGGGGCAAATTTTATTATTTTGACATTAATATTTACCTATTAGAGAAAATTAGAAAGAAACTTGAGCCCTACCACCAAAACACAACCACTGTTTGCATTTTGGTATATTTCCTTGTCTTCTCAAAAGATAGGTTTGTTACAAAAATTTATTTCCCTCTCCTGCTTTTAGGACTGCCTTAAGGAGGTACTGGAGATTGTGGAACTGGGTATCTCAGGAAGTAAGTCCAAGAATAGTGAGCAAGAAGTCAAGTACAAAGGAGATAAGGAACCAAACCCTGCCTCTATGAGGGTAAAGGATGCTGCTGAAGCCACCTTAACATGGTATGAAACTGATTGCACAGGGATTATTCTAGGAATTGGAGGAAGTTAGCTGTGATTCATGTTGTTTCATCTCTGATTGGTTGTTCAGCATTAAGTGGCTCAACCCCTTTAAGGATACTTTTTCTCCAGATATAAAATGGAAAGGAAATACTCCTACCTGTTTTGGGGAATATACTAGTAGACCAAAAAGAAACCAGGAACTTGGGACCGAGAGTTTGAGTCCTTGTTCTGCTCTGCTGGTTAACATTAGCTCAGTCATATCATATTAGAGCTGGAAAGGATTTTGGAGAGCCTTACTCCATCCTCTCACTGGTTGCTGAGTCCAAAGGGTGGGGGGGTTAGCTATCAGTGTTCCTACTACTAGGTCTCCTGCTTCCCAATTCAGTAGTCTGTACTCTCTGCCACACTTTTTATATTATATATCATATGTCATTCAGCCAAGATTTATGAAATTTCTCTTACAAACTGGTAACAGGGTCATAAACATGAAACTTGATTCAGTCACCACTCTTAAAGTCCAATAGAAAAGATAAGATATAAACACAAATAGCTATAATATTAGATGGAAAAGAAGTGCTCCAAGAGAAGAGGTACAGGTAAAATATTGCAAGTTGGAAGGAGGGAATGATTACTTTCAAATAAGGGAAAATCAAAGTAAGACTCCAAGAGAAAATGACTTTGAACTTCATTCTTACAGGGTAGGTAAAGTTTGAGCTATAAGCCAGATTATAGGGTGGTTAAGAAGGCAGCAAGAGAAGGCTATTTTTTTCAAGCATTTTGGTAGTGAAGGGTTAGAGACAGAGTGGTTGGTACCTTGGAAAGTAGCAGAGAGAGTTGAGAGTTTATGGATGGCTAGTGAGTAAGGGGAGTGGAAAAAGGGAAAGAAGGTGATTTAAGTACATTTATGGACCAGAGAAAAAAGTTAAGTGGAGAAGATTAGGTAGAAACAGGGTGCAGATGGCAAGATAGGGCTTAGGAAAGGGAGAAGACACAAAATATAAAAGGAGGAATGTCAGGTCACTCTGGGTTGGCTGATCTTGGTCATCTTAGTTAAGTGGCTGGCAAGACTGCTTGAATATTTGTATGTGAATGAAGCATTACCAAGGATCCCAAAATCTTTTGTGAGTTTGGTGGTCTTGTTTACTTGAGTACACAAAGAAGTTGGATTCACTTCTGTTCCTAGTAGGCTTTTAGATCATTCAGTGATTTGGGGGGTAGGGTAAAGGGAGGGGTAGTTGCTTTAGCTTAGTTGTGTTCACTGTGCAAATGCTGGGCTTTCACTTTATGACATTGTGACTAATAGCTAGAAAATAATCAGAAAAATAATGACCGCAGTTACTTAAGCATTTGCTTATGCAGATGATGAGACCGGAAATAATAAAACTTCACAGAGGAGATCATGTATGGGTTGGAATAGGATTTGATTTGTGCCTTAAAGAGTAAGAAGGTTATGGAGAGGAAGGGGAAGGCATTTCTAACTAAGAAGTCTGCATTATACAAGAATAAGTTTGCTCCATTCTACCCTGGCTTGTGCATTATTATGAAAGTATGATTAGAAGTGACTTCTGTCATCAGGAAACATCCAAAATGAAATTTCTCTGTTTCCTCACAATTGCTGTTTTATGTCAGTATCACCACTGTTTTCCAGTTATGCAAACACAGAACTTTGGCTTTTTCTCTGATTTATGGGGAATGACAGTGTCCCTAATGACAGAACTCTTCAGGATACTTCTCAGAACTAGAAACTGGAGATACCATTTGTGGAGTTGGCAGAAGAGATGAGAGAGCTGAAGATGAACAGATGAGCCATCTAGAGTAACTATTGGCTACCGGGGGAAGCATCCCTGGGGCTCACTACTCATTCTGAGCACATATCCAGTCCTCAGGAATCTCTAAATCTTGCCCCCAAGTTTATCATGAGACACTGTCAAATGCTTATATATCTTGATTTCAGAGACTATTATCTGCCTTTCCAGTCTAGTCATTATTAAGAAATGAAAATGTGGTTAAGCTGGTATGATGATTTGACCTATTTCTTTGCCAACAAGCCGTTTGATAATGTTTTAGGATCTTGCATGAAACATGGAAAAGGTCACTATGTGCTTTGTGACATCCATCTCTGTCCCATTTTAGAAAACCAAAGCCACATTTTCTCATTACTAGTCTGCTGTTGGTATTTCTCCTATTTTTCCACAAATCCTTAGAGACCTGAGTAATCTCATCATCAAGTTTTCCTAGTCCTTGAAATTGTTAGACAATCCTCCTTCGGAAAGAAATGGAAGGGCAGTATCTGTTAACAATGCCTTTTCTATAATCAGAGATATTTGGGCTCTAGCATTAAAATGAAAGAGAAGAGGAAAGTCCACTGTAGTTTTTGTGAGCTGAGGATTGAGATGATAAAAAATGGTGTTTGGGCCAGAGTACTGCAGGCTTCCCCTACCTCCTTAGCACCAATTCAGTAAACAGCTGCATTGAGAAAACAATAGGCCTTTGTCTATACCTTCTCCTTCAGATGATTTTAGAAAAACAAACAGGATAATCCCTTTAGAGGAGTGGTTCTCCCAGATACTGGACTATGGACAGAGGCCAGACCATGTTAAAAGTTTTGAACCATTCATCACATCCCTTTCATATAAATTCCTGTTCCATATTGGGCAGTAAGGGTTCTGTGCAGCCCTGAACCCCACTCTAGGTATGAAGGAGTGACAGAGAGGCCCCTGAAGCCCCTTCCTGCTGCCTTCACTGGTCACCACCAGAGCTGCTACTGCCAGCTTTCTTCCTGGCCTGGCCACAGAACTAAAAGTCTGAAAACTATTCTTATTCCCTTTCTCTCCATTCACCAGAATATTTCATGTTAAGTGAAAATGCATTGACTGTTGATAACTGTTTTCATCAACATATCTGTCAAAATGGAGTGTCAGCAGTAGCTGTGATAAAAAAAATAAAGTATGAAATAGCTAGAAAAAAGAAGTGGTATTTGGGTGCTATTAGTTTTCCAAAATGAAGAGTCAGGTGATATTAGGACTGCGAAGTAAAATCTTTGTTATAATTACAAGGTTTTTACTCTCTGTGCCTCAGTTTCCTCCTTATAAAATGGGAATAATAATAGTACCTTCTTCATAGGTTTGTTATGATAGCTAAATGAAATACCTTGTGTAAAGTGTTCAGAACAGTGCCTGACACTTGGTAAATGCTATGTAAGTTAGTTGTTATTATTCATTGAATGTATGTGGAAATCTATACAGCTATAAATATTTCTGAATGGTAAGGCTTTAATCAGTTGAAATCCAGTTTGCAAGCATTTTTTTTCATATATATTTTCATTTAATAATTGCAACAGTTCTGTGAGATGAAACTATCAGTACTTTAAGTTTCTTATCTGTAAAATGAGGATAATATCAACTCACAGCCACAGAGTGAGAATGCAGTAGACCCCTGTTTCTGGTCTTTCAACGATCACATCTCTTTGGAGCCTGAATTTCCTCATTTGAAAAAGAGGGGGTTTGGCTGATCTCTGGGTCCCTTTTTAGGTGCAGAATGCTTTCATTTTTATGGCTAACATAATCCTGAAACTTGGAACACACAAGATTTTTTGAATATATATTGAGGACCTTTGTGATGTGGAAGTGTGGTTAGTTAGGTTTCCTGGGAAGTAGCCTCTGAGAGAGAAATTTGCTTGCACGAAGTTATTGCAGGCTGCTCTTGGAGTAAAGGGAGCAGGATTGGGCAGAGGAAGGAGCTGTACTGTGATGCAGTTGTAACAAAGGTCTCATTAGCCAGTCTTACAGGGAGCTCTGGAGTTGGGATGGCCCTTCAAAGTTCTCTTGAGTTGGGGAGAGGGTATTGGGACTTTATAACCCTGCATCAGTCCTTGGAAGGAGCTGTAATCTTCAGTGAGGTGTTTCTCATTGGCCAAGGACAAGTCCTGGAGAGGAACTAAGCTAAGATCTGGGGTCATTAACTCCCTGCATCTTCAGGAATGGGTCTTTCAGTCTTGGAGAGGAGGAATCTAGATAGCACACCATGACATCCACTGCAGGGAGTAAACCTAACCTGCGGAATTCATGGCTGTGATCACTTAAAATTCAAAAAAGTAAATGGGAAAAAATATATCTGACAAACATATACCAAAGGATAGGATGGCTGATTCAAGAAATGCCTTCACAGTAATAATGTTGAATGTAAATGGATTAAACTCCCCAATTAAAAGATATAGATTGGCAAAATGAATAAAAAAATATGAACCATCAATATGTTGCATACAAGAGACTCATCTTAGGCACAGAGACACAAAGAAATTGAAAGTGAAAGGATAGAAAAAATACTTCATGCAAGCAACAGCCAAAAGAAAGCAGGAGTAGCAATATTAATCTCAGATAAAATAGACTTTAAATGCAAGGATGTTATGAGAGACAAAGAAGGCCACTACATACTAATAAAAGGGGAAATTCAACAAGAAGAAATAACACTCATAAATGTTGATGCACCCAGTCATGGTGCCACAAAATACATGAGACAAACACTGGCAAAACTAAAGGAAGCAATGGATGTTTCCACAACAATTGTGGGAGACTTCAACACATCACTCTCTCCTATTGATAGATCAACCAGACAGAAGAACCAATAAGGAAATTGAAAACCTAAACAATCTGATAAATGTATTTGATTTAACAGACATATATAGAACATTACATCCCAAATCACCAGGATCCACATTTTTCTCTGGAGCTCACAGAATTTTCTCCAGAATAGACCATATGCTGGGATGTAAAACAAGCCTTAATAAATTAAAAAAAATTGAAATATTCAAAGCACATTCTCTGACCACGATGGAATACAATTGGAAGTCAATAACCATCAGAGACTTAGGAAATTCACCAATAACTGGAGGTTAAACAACACACTCCTACTAAACAATCAGTGGGTTAAAGAAGAAATAGCAAGAGAAATTGCTAAATATATCGAAACGAATGAAAATGAGAACACAACACATCAAAACCTATGGGATGCAGCAAAAGTAGTACTGAGGGGAAAGTTTATAGCCCTGAACGCATACATAAAAAAGGAGGAAAGAGCTAAAATAACAGAACTAATGGAGCAACTGAAGAAGCTAGAAAATGAACAGCAAAATAATCCTAAACCAAGTAGAAGAAAAGAAATAACAAGGATCAAAGCAGAAATAAATGACATAGAGAACAAAAAAACAATAGAGAGAATAAATAACATCAGGAGTTGGTTCTTTGAGAAGATCAGCAAGATTGACAAGCTCCTAGCTAGACTGACAAAATCAAAAAGAGAGAAAACTCATATAAACAAAAGAATGACTGAGAAAGGTAACATTACTGTGGATACCGAAGAAATTTAAAAAATTATGAGGATGCTATGAACAACTGTATGCCAACAAACTGGATAATGTAGAGAAAATGGACAATTTCCTGGAAACATATAAACAACCTAGACTGACCAGAGAACAAATAGAAGATCTCAACCAACCTATCGCAAGCAAAGTGATCCAATCAAGAAACTTCCCACAAATAAAATGCCCAGGGCCAGATGGCTTCACAGGAGAATTCTACCAAGCTTTCCAAAAAGAACTGACATCAATCTTAATTAAACTCTTTCAAAACATTGAAGAAAATGAAACACTGCGTAACACATTTTATGAAGCTGACATCAATCTAATACCAAAACCAGGCAAAGATGCCACAAAAAAGGAAAACTACAGGCCAATCTCCCTAATGATATAGATGCAAAACTTCTCAACAAAATACTTGCAAATCGAATCCAAAGACACATTAAAAAAATCATAACACCATGACCAAGTGGGGTTCCTTCCAGGCATGCAAGGATGGTTCAACATAAGAAAATCAGTCAATGTAATATAACACATTAACAAATCAAAAGAGAAAAAGCAAATGATTGTCTCAATAGATGCTGAAAAAGCATTCGACAAAATCCAACATTGCTTTTTGATAAAAACACTTCAAAAGGTAGGAACTGAAGGAAACTTCCTCAAGATGATAAAGAGCATATATGAAAAACCCACAGCCAGCATAGTACTCAATGGTGAGAGACTGAAAGCCTTCCCTCTAAGATCAGGAACAAGACAAGGATGCCCATTGTCGCCACTGTTATTCAGCACTGTGCTAGAAGTGCTAGCCAGGGCAATCTGGCAAGACAAAGAAATAAAAGGCATCCATATTGGAAAGGAAGAAGTAAAACTGTCATTATTTGCAGATGATATGATCTTATATCTGGAAAACCCTGAGAAATCGATGACACAGCTACTGGAGCTAATGTAGCGGGATACAAGATTAATGCACAAAAGTCAGTAATGTTTCTATATGCTAGAAATGAAAGAAGGGGAGACAGTCAAGAAAAGGATACCATTTTCAATAGCAACTAAAAAAAAATCAAGTACCTAGGAATAAACTTAACCAAAGATGTAAAAGACCTGTACAAGGAAAACTATATAACTCTACTAAAAGAAATAGAAAGGGACTTTAAAAGATGGAAAAATATTCCATGTTCATGGATAGGAAGGCTAAATGTCATTAAGATGTCAGTTCTACCCAAACTCATCTACAGATGCAATGCAATTCCAATCAAAATTCCAAGAACCCACTTTGCAGACTTGGAAAAGCTAGTTATCAGATTTATTTGGAAAGGGAAGATGTCTCGAATTGCTAAAGCACTCTAAAAAAGAAAAACGAAGTGGGAGGACTTACACTCCCTGACTTTGAAGCTTGCTATAAAGCCACAGTAGTCAAAACAGCATGGTACTGGCACAAAGATAGATATATCAATCAATGAAATCGAATTGAGAATTCAGAGGTAGACCCTTAGATCTACGGCCAGCTAATCTTTGATAAGGCCCCCAAAGCCACTGAACTGGGACGTAACAGTCTTTTCAACAAATGGGGCTGGGAGAGTTGGATATCCATATTCAAAAGAATGAAAGAGGACCCCTACCTCACTCCCTACACAAAAATTAACTCAAAGTGGATCAAAGACCTCAATATAAAACACAGTATCATAAAACTCCTAGAAGATAATGTAGGGAGACATCTTCAAGACTTTGTATTAGGAGTTCACTTCCTAGACCTTAAACCCAAAGCACAAGCAACAAAGGAAAAAATAGGTAAATGGGAACTCCTCAAGCTTAGAAGTTTCTGTACCTCAAAGGAATTTGTCAAAAAGGTGAAGAGGCAGCCAACTCAATGGGAAAAAGTTTTGGAAACTATGTATCTGACAAAAGACTGATACCTTGCATACATAAAGAAATCCTACAATTCAATGACAGTAGTACAGACAGCCCAATTATAAAATGGGCAAAAGATGTGAAGAGAAAGTTCTCTGTAGGGGAGATACAAATGGCCAAGAAACACATGAAAAAATGTTCAGCTTCACTAGCTATTAGAGAGATGCAAATTGAGACTGCAACGAGATACCATCTCACACCAATTAGAATGGCTTCCATTAAAGAAACAGGAAACTACAAATGCTGGAGAGGATGTGGAGAAATTGGAGCTCTTATTCATTGTTGGTGGGACTGTATAATGGTTCAGCCACTCTGGAAGACAGTCTGGCAGTTCCTTAGAAACTAGATATAGAGTTCCCTTCGATCCAGCAATTGCACTTCTCGGTATATACATGGAAGATCTGAAAGCAGTGACATGAACAGATATCTTTATGCCAATGTTCATAGCAGCATTATTCACAATTGCCAAGAGATGGAAACAACCCAAATGTCCTTCAACAGATGAGTGGATAAATAAAATGTAGTATATACACACAATGGAGTACTATGCAGCAGGGAGAAGGAACAGTGTCGTGAAACATGTGACAACTTGGATGAACCTTGAAGACATAATGCTGAACGAAATAAGCCAAGCATAAAAAGAGAAATATTATATGCTACCACTAACGTGAACATTGCTGGGGGAGAATGCATGGGGTGTTGGGCTTCCCAGCCTCGAAGGTTGCTGATGTGCTCACAGACATTGGGGACTGATGGTTTGATGGTCTGAGCCCTCTACCATGGGACTTGCCCTTAGGAAGACTGTTACTGCAAAGGAGAGGCTAGACCTGCTTATAATTGTGCCTCAGTGTCTCCTCCTGAATGCCCCTTTGTTGCTCAGATGTGGCCCTCTCTCTCTAGCTAAGCCAACTTGGCAGCTAAAATCACTGCCCTCCCCCCTATGTGGGTTCTCGCACCCAGGGGTGTAAATCTCCCTGGCAACGTGGAATATGACTCCCAGGGAGAAATTTGGACCCAGCATCGTGGGATGGAGAACATCTTCGTGACCAAAAGGGGGATGTGAAATGAAATGAAATAAGTTTCAGTGGCAGAGAGATTCCAAAAGGAGCCGAGAGGTCACTGTGGTGGGCACTCTTATGCACAATATAGATAACTCTTTTTAGGTACCAATGAATTGGAATAGCTAGCAGTAAATACCTGAAACTATCAAACTATAACCCAGAACCCTTGAATCTTGAAGACGATTATATAAAAATTTAGTTTATGAGGGATGACAATGTGATTGGGAAAGCCATGTGGATCACACTCCCCTTTGTCCAGTGTATGGATGGATGAGTAGGAAAATGGGGCAAAAAAAAAAAAAAAAGGCACCCAGTGTTCTTTTTTACTTTAATTGTTCTTTTTCACTTTAATTTTTATTCTTATTACTTTTGTGTGTGTGGTAATAAAAATGTTCAGAAATTAATTTTGGTGATGGATGCACAGCTGTATGGTGGTACTGTGAACAATTAATTGTACACTTTTTATTACTGTGTGGTACATGAATATATCTTAATAAAATTGAATTATTAAAAAGATAAATGGACATACTGTATACATGAGGTAAACTAATAGTATTGCTTTGGTAATTAACTGATAACTTTTCCATTTTTCATAGTATCATGCAACTGCTTGGCGCATTTCCTTCCCCCAGTGGTCCTGCGTCTCCCTGTAGTCTAGTGAATGAGACCACTTTGATTAAATACTCCAGACTACCAACCATCAACATGCATAGTTTCCGGTACTTTGTCCTGGATAACAGTGTCATCCTGGCAATGCTGGAGCAACCTCTTGGAAATGAACAGAGTAAGTTGTAGTACTTTTGTGTTTTCTCTACTGCTAAATCAGAATGTGTTCATCATTACTATCAAGCTATTCCCAGGAACTGGGAAGGAAAGACTGCAAGTTTTAAGTAATTTTGTATTTGTTGAAAAGACTTCTAGCTGTGTTACAATAGCAAGTGAAAAACAGAAGCTCAGAAAATAGAAAAATGCATATTAAATAGACTCTTTTAAAGGGTCTTCATGTATATCCAAAATATCAGAAAAGGGATCTATCTGTAGTTTTATAAAAAGTGTTATTTTAATGAGATATTTTCTGTTGTTTTTATGTATAAAAATCATTGTCATTCTTCCTTCCTGTTTGAACTTTGGATCCTGCCCCTCTACTTCCTTACCCCTCGCCCCTCATTGTTCTATTTCAGTTACTACTGTCATCCAGGTGGTTTGGAAATTCAGGGAGTCACATTTGCCTGCTCCTTCCTGTTTTGGTTTCTAAGTTTCTACCTTCCCAGTGACTCTTGAATCTTTCCTCTGCTTTTCTGCCAGTACAGCCAACTGCAGGGCCTTGTTATTTCTTACCTAGTTTCTTCCTACATAGTCTGATTCCCCCATGTTGCCACTTGCAAAATTTGTTTTTCCTTTCCTCCATCCTTCTTGCTGCCAGTGCTACAGTATTCCTCCTCAAATACAGATCTAACCAGGCCAGTGCACTACTGAAACCCTTCAGTGATTCTCTGTTGACAAAACGTGCACTGTTCTCTCCCCCCACCCTCCAATTATAAATCATCTCAAGATGTGTTTACCACTGCAACCCATAATCAGAGTATATTTTTTCCTGATGATAGTTGGCAACAGCCAGGGTATAAAGGAAGAATGTTTTCAGAGAGACCCTTATTGTTGAGAAGATGAAAGAGTACAGGTTACAGAATGTGTAAGCATAAAGGAAAACAAGGAATCATCTAATGTTCAATTCCCTTGTTTACAGTTATGAAACTAAGGCTTAGAGGGGGTATGCCACTTGTCCAGGGCTTAAGTGTATAAGCTAGGACTAGAACTCAGATTTTCTGAACCCTACACCGTCCCTTTCTGTTATTGCTGCCCCATGGTGATAGGATTTGCTCAGTGATTAAAAAATTGCTTTCTTACCTTTGCATAGGTGGAAAAAGTCTTAGAGTCAAATGCAAATTCTATTGCTTAGATGCAAATAGGATCTCATAAATATGTAAAATGAAAGTGAAACATTTCCCTGCAGTTCAGGGGTAAATGAATGCCATCCCAAGTGTCCACTGCATGTGGTAGAACAAAATGACTTTAATATGAAATCTTTGGACCTTTTTTCATTGCCCAACTCCAGAAGGGCTCATCCCATTCTTTTCTGCAGTCGCTTCTTTCTTCTCTTCTCCAGACCTAGGGCTTACTTCGGCTTTTTTCCCCTGAATGGTGCCTATTATTCATGATTACTCTTGCCTCACTTCCAAGCCACCTGCTAAGGAGGCTGCAAAATCCTAGTATCCCCTTCTGGCTTCCTGGCCTGAGGGGTAAGTATGCAGCTCTTTTCCAGGTGTTTGAGGACTCCCCTATCCTCATTCCAGGGATTTTATTGCATAGGAAAGTTACCAAAATTATATACAATTGGAGTTTTATCGACTTAAAAGGACATTTTGATAGTTTATTATAATAGTTATAAAAATAAACAGAAGAAATAAGAGAGAAATTTTAGCAAGTTTGACTTTCACACCAGAGATTTATTAAAAAAGGGAATAAGAAGAATAAGAAGCAGCATCTGGGTCACTTCAGAAGTCCACCCTGAATTTTCTGTGCTTCTCTTTCCGTACCTCTGCTGGGATGGAATAATACCTGCCTGTGATGGGCAATGGTATGCAAAGGCATGGACAAAAGTAACATCAACACTGCAAACTCATAGTCTGTCTTTCTGCACTTAGGTTGTTCCCAACATCAAGAAGTTAGTGTTTTCCAGGACAGTGTTTCCCAAAAATGTTATCATTTACCACTGAAGGTAAATGAGATGATGTTAGTTGATACGTTGGTGAATGCTATTTTATGTATTTAAGTGTATTTTAAAAATATATAACTGACACACCAAACTCATGACTTCCCATGTAAAGTAATGAGAACCAATTTACCTTTTAAATAAATTTAAGAAAAAAAAAAAACTGATAATGGTATTTATAGTACCTGGATTTGGCAGCAATCACAAAGATGGTAGCCAAAAGACTAAAGTTTGGGAAACACTGTGCTAAGGCTTTGATTATTAGAAGCTCTGTAGTTGATAACAGGTTTGTTTTAAATTATTGTTGTCTGAAACAAACTTTTACACAAACATTTTATTCTAGATGATTTTTTCCCTTCTGTCACTGTGCTGGTCCGGGGAATGTCTGGAAGACTTGCTTGGGCACAACAGCTTTGCCTTCTACCCAGAGGAGCAAAAGCAAATCAGAAGGTATCCATCAGAAGTACAGTGAAGTGACTAGGAGTGTGTGTGTCTTTGTATGTTTGTGTTGTGATTTTAAAAGTTAAATAACATTCAAAAAAAACCGCAAATAAAATAATTAGTTTTGATCTGTAGCCAGACATCTGTACATAGTCCCTGTGCGTCAAGGTTGAAAACTACCCTGCTTGAAAAATATACTTAGAAATCATATGAATAAAAGAAAAATGAAATATTGTTGTATTTAGGAAAAGATTAAAGTCCTCATAATGTGCCATCTAAATGTGGATATTCATTGGAATTGCTTAGATATAGGGATTCCATGCTTCCACTGGTTCTCAGTCAATGGGTTTATATTAGAATCCCTCTTAGCAGGTTAGAATGCTAGACCTACTAAATTAATCTTTAAAGGCATCTTTGAGGCAGGGTATGTTCAAGCTTTACAGGTGATTTTTTTGTGCACTTATGATCAAGAACTACTGTCTTAAAAAATGGTCCTAATTTTTTTTATGCAGTGGTAAATATAGTAAAAGTGAAGTACATACTATATATGAAAATAATTTGATCAGACTCTTGATGTCTGTGGCAACAAGATTTAGTTTCAAATTGTTTTATATCATTTATTCCTGTATAATTGGTAATACACTGTAGAATTTATTGATATCATTTTTTTTGTGGTGGCATGGTTTATTTTCTTTATAACATTCATGTTGTAATTATGTGAATAAACTTGCTCATGGAAGAAAAGTTGGAAAATGCAGATAATAAGAAATTTAAATCACCTGTATGCCACTCACTCTTCAGAGATATTTAACCACTGTTAATATTTTAATGAATTTCCTTCTAATTGTTTTTTTCTTTCTATACACAGTAACACTTAAATAGAATGAGTCGTTTGTGTACTACTGTTACCACTTATTACATATATTGTAAGCCTTTATTTACATTACTAAACATTGTTTAAAACATACTTAATAAAATTTCAACTGCTTTTAAGAGAAGAACCCACAAAATTGGAGCAACTGTCTAAAATCATTTAATGTCTAGATGTCTCTGTTAGATGGGATGTCTTTATCACCCTTTTTCTCTCATGGCATCATGTAGATCACATGCTCTGAGCAGCTCTGTAGGCCACTAAGTTGGCATTAAAGACTGAGGAGAGAGGGGATCAGGAAAGGAACTAAAGTTTGTTGATGGTTTATGCCCTATGCATTTTCGCTTAATCCACTTCTGTTTTTCAGATGTGAAAACTGAGGTCATACAGCTAATACATATTAAAGCAGGGTTTTGGAGCCAAGAAGACCTAGATTCAGTGCCCATTCTCTTTCAGTTTTGCCATGCTAAAACTCTACTTGAACTCACTTTCTAGAAATGCCCAGTGGACCTAAGCTTGTACTTTATTATATGGAATGATTTGAGAGCCCTTGGAGAAGGAAGGAAGTTTGGACCTTACACTACAAAATACCTTACCACTGGCAATGGAAGATTCAGGTCTGGGGCAGTAGAAGTCCACAACCCTTTTATCAGTCATGAAATCTGTAATAAGTTGATGAACATTTTTATAAAAGTAAATAGAGTTGAGTAGACTAAAAAAATACAAGAGTATAGCACTTATGGTAAGGGTAAAGTATTTTGTATGTGCATGCTGGATCACACTGAAATTTTTTGCTGGGGATTGTGGTCAAAAAATTTGAAAGCCACTGTCCTAGGTTGTGTACTATTCTACACACTTCAGTTTAATGTATCAGTATCCAATAAGGCCACTGGCTGAAATGTTCTAAGACAGTATCACGGAAGTGTAATTTCGGAGAAGGGTAGGTAGTCTGGTGATTTTGGACCCCTGGAAAGGGGGAGAAAACTGAGTGTATAGAGAAACTTGCTAAAAATTAGAATGGAGAAGAAACCAAAGAAAAATATTGGATTTCAGGTCAGCCTGTTCTCGAGGTACCAGCTATACAAATTGCTTATCTTCACTGTAGAAAAGAGACACATGCAGATATATGATCCTAGGAAAGCAGAAGCATCTGAGAGACCAGGGAAACGCACATCATTACAAGCGAGTATTGGACCATATATAATAAACAGAGTGATTTTGTTTTATTTTAATAGCTTTTTGTGCCTGAACCTCGTCCAGTTCCTAAAAATGATGTTGGATTTAAGTATACTGTGAAACACCGACCATTTCCTGAAGAGGTGGACAAGATCCCTTTTGTGAAAGCAGATCTGAGCATTCCAGATTTGCATGAAATTGTCACTGAAGAAGTAAGACACGTTACTTTTAGCTCTTGTTAAGGGAGTGAATATAAATATTCTTAAATGACCACTATGGTCAAGATACTTCTTTAGTGTTACTGAAGGTAATTCATGAAATGACCTGAGTCCCTGTCATCTAGGAGGTTGCCTTGTAGTCAAACAAGTATAGATTGTGGCTGATTGAAAGTCACTGGATGGAAATGTCTGTTAGAGAGAGGCACCACTGGGCCGCCTGGGTTGGTAGGTTTCAGTAGTATGGTGACATGATTAGCTTCTGGTAATGGAGGATATTTGGAGAGGGAGAGCAGTTCAGAGACTATTATGACAATCCACACAGAGGGAAGGAAAGATTAGTGTACTGATAGTGCAAGTTTAAATATATGAAATATATCACAGAAGTAGATCCAAACAGTCTTGGATTGATGAGGGAAGGAAAAGGGCCAAAGAACTTTAGTTTTTGAGCTTGAGTGACAAAGAAAAGTATCAGTGCCATTCACAAAAATAATTATTAGGAAAAAGAAATGGGAAAATGTATTTGGTTTTAGATTTGCCCTAGAAGGCTATCTTTTATTGTATTGATTTCTTAGGTCAAAATAGAAGAATTTTAAGAAATGTAGGACAAAGGTATGTCAGGGCATGAGAGAATGAAAGGGCAAGTGTGAAGGCTGCCTATGCTATCAAATGCTAGAACACTCAGAGAGATTGAGGAGTAAGAAAAGGCACCTGATTTTGGCATGAGGTTGTATGTGACCGTTAAGAGCTTAAAGGAATCTTAAAGTGAGTGGCAGAGTATAAGGGGCAGATGAATGAATGTTTAGAGGCAGTGAGTATAAGCTACATTGTTAGCAGTATAAAGGAAGGCTACAGAATGGATGGTAGCATTTTTTTTCCTTTAATTCAAGGATGGGAAGAATATGAACATGCTTATAGGTTGAAAGAAAGGAGCCAGTGGAGAGGGGTCTGTCTCCAGATGGGCTAGGGAAATTATAAGTGAAAGAATAAGGCCTTGGAGGCAGTATGATCAAGAGTCCAGGTGATTGGGCCTGAAAAAGGGATACCCTGTGGTAAAACTAGAAGGAAGGGGAGAGTAGGTGAAGGTTCGGAGACATTTAGAGGTGGAAAGGAGGGAACCTGAGGGAGTTTATATAACACTTAATCTTAGTTTTTGGAATGCATGTTCTGGGAATCAATGAAAGATGGCTCTTAAAATTACCAGGCAGTATTTGCTTGGTGTGGAGATAGACAAGGTTGGGAATATGGAAGGATAAGCATAGTAGAGCCATTTTATGTGTTAAGGAGGCCATATTAAATTATTGTATCTTGAGGTTAGGCTTGGTTGGGAAGCAGATGACGCCAGAAGGATGCTAATGGATTGGGAAAGTAAGGGAAGGTATTGAGTGCCTCAGGATCACAGTGATGGCAAAGTGCAGGCTCAGGAGGAGTGAAGGTTTGGGAAGGCTACAGGAAGGGGCTTATGACTGAAGGAAAGAATTTCAGAATTGTAGTTCTTGAAAGTAAAGCATGTATGAGGGACAAGGTATGCTCATGGATGTCATAGTTGTGAAGGTTGAGGAGGTTATAGAAATGTAAGCCAGGTTATTGGAAGGATCATTGCTCACCAAAAAGGATAGAAATTTAAACTAGGATTGATCAGAGGGAAACGGAAGGAGCACGAGGGAGTATCCAAGAGTATAGTCCAGTAATTCGTATGGGAACTTCAAACATGTTGGGGTTACTGCAGGGTGAAGTTAGTGATCTGGAAGAGGGGATGGGAGCAAGAACTCTGCCCCCTTTTCTTGCCTGTTTGAAAGGAAGCAGTAAAATAATGAAGGGTGAAGAGATGAAGGTGTGATTGTTGAGGATATAGGGCAGGTTTGTTTTGGTTGTAACCTAGGAACATTTTTGCTTAGTCATATACTCTGTTGAACTGAAACTCATGATTGGTCCCTGAGAATTATCTTCATTTACTTTGTTGCTTGTAGTTTTATTTTCATTTTAAAATTAAACTGACCCTGTGACTTTTATAATAGTCCTAAAAATGAAATATCTGGTTTATTTCAGCTAGAAGAAAGACATGACAAATTAAGGAATGGCATGGCCCAGCAGATTGCTTATGAAATACACCTCGAACAACAAAGTGAGGAGGAATTGCAAAAGAAAAGCTTTCCTGATCCAATTACGGAGTGTAAGCCCCCACCTCCTGCCCAGGAATTCCAAACAGCACGCCTTTTCCTTTCACACTTTGGATTTTTATCCCTAGAAGCATTGAAGGTAATTTTCATAAACTTCTATGAGTAAATATATTTATAAATTAACGTTCAGCTGATGGTAGCTAAAGCATTTTTATGAAGATAGAAGAAATTTAAAAAAAGTTTAAATCTTATCCTGCATGCAAGTAAATGAAATTCTATGCTGCTGTAGATTGCAATATTAGCTCCAAAGCACTTTATCCCCTTAATGCATTGAGTTCAGTCTAAGGGAACTGCTCAGATAATACATTCAGCTCTGAATTTTCCTGGGTAATGCAGGATCCGTATCACACACATAAAGGAAATCTATAGATAATTTTAAAAAGAATGTTTAAAATCTGCCCTTGGTAAACTTTTATTACTGAAAGTGTGGACTAAATTGATTCTGCTTTTTCATGACATTTAAAAATAGGAAAGAAATTAAATACTGTAGTATGTGTAAGTCAGGCACTGTTTATGTCATGGAGTTTCTAAAGTCAGACTGGCTAGTTTATGTCTTAACATCACTACTTTCTAGCTATGCCGTCTTGGCAAGTTACCTGATTTTTCCTCATCTTTAAAAGGTGGATAATAAAGTATCCCAATCTTACAAAGAAAGTGTTGCTGTTCCTGTTTTACGGTAGTGGAAACAGAGGCTCAAAAATGTGAAATAACTTGCCTTGAAGTCCTGTTTATTTTGAAAATCACAACTGAAAATGGCCAGGTGAGAAGTTGCTTGTTGCACAAATTGTCCCATGCCCTCACTACTAGCAACTACTTGGTCCTAGGCTTTTCAGCTTTTCAGAAAAGAGAGCGTATTGCTGTCTGATTTTGAATTTCAGGATTTAGAGAGAAAAAGAGTATGGGTTGTGAAACATGTTTTACGTTGTAGAACATGGAGCTAGCAAGGAGGAGTATGAATATAAGAACTTCCTTAAAATGCGAAAGCAAAAGGAGGAAAAAATGAGAAATCGAGTGGTAAATGTGGAAGGCAAGGAACAAAGATCTACAAATGATTAATGATCTTCCTTAATTTCTTCTAATTGAAGAAATTAGAATAGAGTAGGAGCATTAAATGAGAATCTACTGGAAAAGAACTGACATCCTGTGGACTGCAGGGAGACAAGAAGAGCCTTAATAGGCCTGTCTCCGAGATTGTAATTTTCTGTTCGTGTTGTGTATTCTTGTTGAAATGTTTAAGCTTTCAAGAAAATACTTTTCATAGTTTCTCATCTTTTTCAGAACATAGGAAAAAGTCATAGAGTTGCATGGATTACTTCATGAATCTTAGCAATATCTCTAATAACTTAAACCTGACAGCACACACATACAAAAAACTAAATCAGTCTTACTTATGAAGATATATGTATATAAAAGTATTTAAAAGTATTTAAAAGCTCATAAAATGTTAAGCTAATTATCTTCCACAACAAAGTAAAATTTATAGCAGGAATTAAGGAGAGTTAAATAGGAAATATCAGTAAAGCTATTAAGAAAATAATTTGATCCTATTAGTAGATGGTTAAGTCATCAATAAAACAGTAAATCAATATTCAATAAGACAATATTCATTCTGATTTTAAATTAAAAAAAAAATACTTAGCCAGGATTAGAAGTGTAGGTTCTTACATTATAGATTACTACTGCTCGTGGGGAAACTAGAGGTACCTCCTTGTTACAGTCAAGCTCAAAGATGTCTATATTGACCACTAACACTGAGAAGTTTTAGTCAGTGAAATTTTTTTTAACTTTTTATTTTGAAATGATTACAGATTAACAGAAAATTGCAAAAAAAAAAAATATATATATATATGTATATATATACACACACACACACACACACAGAGTTCTTAGGCACACTTTGCCCAGTTTCTTCCAATAGCAACATCTTAAACATAACTATATGAATATAGTACAGCATCAAAACCAGGATAATCATGAAATATTAAAACTAAATAATAACTAAATATTGGAAAGGAGAAAGGAGTTTGCAGGTAATGTGACTTCTGTTGGATAACCATAAGAGTGTCAATAATACATATATATGTGAGAGAATTAAGATTGCTATACAGAAAGTACAAACATTGATGACCATACCTGCAATATTGAGTTAAAAATACAGTGCAAAACAAACAAACAAAAAAACACATTTACAGCTGTGATATTGGCAAAAGTTACTTAAACTATGTACAACCTACATGAAAGAAGAAACTTTTAAAATTTATTAAGAGATATAAAATAAGTACATAAGTACCTGCTCTGTTCCTGGATTGGAAGATCATCCAGAAGAATGAGCAGGTAAAATAGTTTACTTAAAAAAAGGAGAAGAAAGAGGCTTTGCCCTACAAGGTATATTAAACTTGCTACACTTTCACATACTTTATACGCAATTGGAGTAAAAACACTGAAAACCATAAGTTTTTTTGTACATTTGTGGTAAATTTATTTAGTGGTAAAATCTGACCTGAATTGACATGAAGCTTTTTGTAGTCTTTACTTATTTCACGTGGTATTAATACTCTTCTATATGACTGCAGAAAAATTAATGTCTTTGATTATAGATTGTTGCCCCAGCCCCTGTTAAGAATGTTGTATAATAGACTAGAAGTCCAGGCCCACAATTCTTGCCAATCTTTGGGGGGTGCTTTTCTGAAAAAATAACCATGTCAAGATCAAAATCTCAAAGAAGATAAGAGATGGGGAAAACAAAACAAAATGTGCATTAAAAAAAAAAAAGCAAAAACATAGCACATAGAAGTTCTAGAAAGCATGGTATAATAGAGAAAATCGGAGCCAAAATTTTACACAAAATATAATCCCAACCATCTTTAACGAAGAAAAATCAAATAAAAGAACCTAGATGGCAATATATTCTTTTGGGGGAGGGGAGGGGCGGTGGAGGGAGGAACTCAAAATCTGTATTTTATCACTAATTTGTGTGAGAGAATGAACAGATTCATAGGAGGCACCATAATCTTCAACCCCAGCCTAGTCTACATTGATCTTAAAAGTTCTAATTCCAAGATCATAAATTTATTTCCACATAAACCTTTTGGGGAAGAAGCAAGCCTAAAACCCAGTCCAGTAGTCCGTTAGAATTATTAGTAGTCATATCTCTCTCAACTTAACATGTTGGTAGTTGGCTTAGTTGGTGATGAGCTTCCCATGCCTGAAGACAGTCAAGCAGAAGCAGAAAAACATCTGTCAAGTGGGCTTGGAGGAGAGTCCTGTGCGGTTCTTTGAGGTTGCAGAAAATTGTCAGGCCAGGGCTGCAGTTTTCTGAAAGTTTGGCTGGGAATGAATCTGTTTCCATGATGGCTGACTCTCCTGGTTTGGGTTGTTGGTTTGAAGCCTTAGTTTCTCCTCGGGTGGACTTCTTCCCAGGCTGCATCATAATGTGGTAATTGCCTTTCCCCAGAGTGAGAAATCAAAGAGAAACAGAAGTGGAAGACATGGTGTCTTGTTACATAGCCTTGAAAATTACATACCTTAATTTCTGCATCATTTCTTAGGTTACACAAATAAGCTCTTTTTCAGTATAAATGGGGATTCCACAAGGGCATGAATACCAAGAGGAAGAGATGGGGGTTTTCTTGGAGGCTGGCAACCACACGCATAATTTTGAGCATGCTGTTCCTTTGGCCTGGGTTGCCCTTGCCTTTTAACTACTTAGCACACTCCTATTGATCCTTCAAGACCTATCTCAAATGCCACTCTTATTTGTGGAGCCTTCACTAAATCCATTAAACAGAACTAATCATTCTCTTTTCTATTTTTTCATAGCGCTTTGTACGTCTTCCATATTCTCCTTTTTCTATTTTTTTTTAATTGAGATTGTTCACATACCATACAATTATCCAAAGATCAAAAGTGTACAATCATTTGCCCCCACATCATAGAGCTGTGCATCTATCACAATTAATTTTTTTTTTCAAATTTTAGAACATTTTCATTACTCCAGAAAAGAAAGACAAAAAAGGAAACTCAAATCCTCCCCTCTCCATTGTTAACTCATAGTATTGGTATAGTACATTTGTTACTACTAACTGTAGGATGTAGTTTGTAATAGGTATATTTTTTCCCTATACACCCCTCTATTATTAACTTCTGGTTATAATGTCATACATTTGTTCTAGTTCATGAAAGAGATTTCTAATATTTGTACAGTTAATCACGGACATTCCCAAAACAAGATTCACTGTTTTATACATTCCCATCATTTAACCTCCAGCTTTCCTTCCAGTGACATATGTGACTCTGAGCTTCCCATTTCCACCACATTCATGCACCATTCAGCACTGCTAGTTATTCTGACAACATGCTGCCATCATCTTTGTCCATTTCTAAACATTTACGTTCACCCTAGTTGAACATTCTGCTCATAATAAGCAACTGCTCCCCATTCTTTAGCCTCATTCTGTATCCTGGTAACTTATATTTCATGTCTATGAGTTTACATATAATTAGTTCATATCAGTGAGACCCTGCAATATTTGTCCTTATCTTTCTGACTTATTTCACTCAATATAGTGCAAAGTTGCTTCCTCAACCCTTTTTTTTTAAGACGGTTTTGTTCACTGTTCTAGTTTGCTAATGCTGCCAGAATGCAAAACACCAGAGATAGATTGGTTTTTATAAAAGGGGGTTTATTTGGTTACACAGTTACAGTCTTAAGGCCATAAAGTGTCCAAGGTAACACATCAGCAATCGGGTACCTTCACTGGAGGATGGCCAATGGTGTCCGGAAAACCTCTGTTAGCTGGGAAGGCACATGGCTGGCGTATGTTCCAAAGTTCTGGTTTCAAAATGGCTTTCTCCCAGGACGTTCCTCTCTAGGCTGCAGTTCCTCAAAAATGTCACTCTTAGTTGCACTTGGGGTGTTTGTCCTCTCTTGTCTTCTCCGGAGCAAGAGTCTGTTTTCAATGGCTGTCTTCAAACTGTCTCTCATCTGCAGCTCCTGTGCTTTCTTCAAAGTGTCCCTCTTGGATGTAGCTCCTCTTCATAATGTCACTCTCAGCTGCACTGAGTTCCTTCTGTTTGTCAGCTCATTTATATGGCGCCAGTGATTTAATTTAGACCCACCCCGAATGGGTGGGGTAACACCTCCATGGAAATTATCCAGTCAGAGTCATCACCCATAGTTGGGTAGGGCGCATCTCCATGAAAACACCCAAAGAATTACAATCTAATCAATACTGATAGGTCTGCCCACACAAGATTACATCAAAGATAATGGCATTTGGGGGGACATAATACATTCATACTGGCACATTCACACACCATACATTCCATCTTAAGTAAACAGTCATTGGTTCCCTGTATAGTCACATATTTATTTATTCACCACCATTGCCACTATCTATATAAGGACATCTCCATTTCTTCCACCAAGAAGGAGGAAGAGTCAAAGAGGGTAGAGTGACAAAAGAAAAGAAAAAAGGAGGAGGAAAAGAAACAAAACAAGAAAGAAAAAAAAAAAACATGATAGCTAGGAGGCAGCAAAAGGAAAGGTAGCGTTAAACTAAATTAGAATAGTCAGACAACATCACCAATGCCAAGAGTCCCATACCCCTCCCTTATATCCCCCTCTTATATGCATTTAATTTTGGTATATTGCCTTTGTTACATTAAAGGAAGCATAATACAATGTTTCTGTTAATTATAGTCTCTAGTTTGCTTTGATTGTGTTTTTCCCCCAATACCTCCCTATTTTTAACACCTTGCAAAGTTGACATTCATTTGTTCTCCCTCATGAAAAAACATATTTGTACATTTTATCACAATTATTGAGCACTCTAGGTTCCACTGATTATAAAGTCCCAGTCTTTACCTTTCCTCTTTCCTTCTGTTGTCCCAGATGCTCCTAACCTTCCTCTTTCAACCATGCTCACAGTCATCTTTGTTCAGTGTACTTACATTGCTGTGCTACTGTCTCCCAAAACTATTTTTCAAACCTCTCACTCCTGTCTTTTTCTTTCTGTCTGCAGTGCTTCCTCTAGTGTTTCCTGTAGAGCAGGTATCTTGTTCACAAACTCTGTCATTGTCTGTCAGAGAATATTTTAAACTCTCCCTCATATTTGAAGGACAGTTTTGCTGGATATAGGATTCTTGGTTGGTGGTTTTTCTCTTTCAGTATCTTAAATATATCACACTTCCTTCTTGCCTCCATGGTTTCTACTGAGAAATTCGCACATAGTCTTATCAAGCTTCCTTTGTATGTGATGGGTTGCTTTTCTCTTGCTGCTCTCAGGATTCTTTCTTTGTCTTTGATGTTTGATATTCTGACTATTAAGTGTCTTGGTGTAGGCCTATTCAGATCTATTCTGTTTGGAGTATGCTGTGCTTCTTGGATCCATAATTTTATGTCTTTCATAAGAAATGGGAAATTTTCATTGATTATTTCCTCTTATTATTGCTTCTGCCCCTTTTCCCCTCTCCTTCTGGGACACCCACGACACGTATATGCATGCCTTTCATATTGTCATTCAGTTCCCTGAGATGTTGGTCATATTTTTCCATTCTTTTCACTATCTGTTCTTCTGTGTGTAGGATTTCAGGTGTCTTGTTCTCAAGTTCCTGAGTGTTTTCTTCTGCCTCTTGAGATCTGCTGTTGTATGTCTCCATTGTGTCTTTCACATCTTGTATTGTGCCTTTCATTTCCATAGATTCTGCCAGTTGTTTTTTTCAAACTTTCTATTTCTACCTTACATATATGCTTCATCTCTTTTGCCATATCTTCCCTAAACTTTTTGAATTGATTTAGCATTAGTTGTTTCAATTCCTGTGTCGCAGATGAGTGTAAGTTTCTTCCTTTGACTGGGCCATAACTTCATTTTTCTTAGTGTAGGTTGTAGTTTTCTGTTGTCTAGGCATCTAGTTTCCTTGGTTACCCCAATCAGGTTTTCCCAGACCAGAATGGGCTCAGGTCCCAGAAAGGGGCAATATTCAGTTTCAGGTTTCCCTGAGGGTGTGCCTTAGAGTGTTGACACGCCCTGTGAGGCCTCAAGCCCCTGTGCTTTTCTTAACCTGCCCAGCAGGTGGCACCTGTCAGTCTGTAGCTCCTGACTGGTGTAAGGAGGTGTGGCCCACTTAGTTTCTGTTTTGACTGTTTCCCCCAGGATCTGGGGTCTGGTTCTGGATGAAAGATGGGTAGTAGAGCTGGGTACCACCTCCTTCCTCATAGGGAAGATACACCCCATAGGGAGTTATCATCTGCATTTAAATAGGTTCTTTATCTCTCTGACTCTCCTATCTCTGCCCTTGTTTGGGTCAGAACACTGCGAACTGAAAATAGCTGAGGCTTTCTCCACTGAGCTCTTGGGTTGAGAGAGAAAAAGGGATAGAAAGCCCCCTTTCAGGGGCGGTTAATGGCCCCCAGTTTCATCCGTCAGCCAGAGATATCACCCAGTCCTCTGGGCTCCCCGTCCTGGGTCGGAGAAGTCCCCTGGCTCTTCAAGGTCAGTCGCCACTAAAAGCCTTTGTCTGCTTGTTGGGGATTTGTAGCTTGCATTGAGCAGTCCACATTTGCCAATTAAAACCCCAGTTGGAGCTGGACTGACGTATATTTGCTTGTTCAGAGAGTGCTGCTCTCTGTCACAGCAAGGCTTTGCAGTTTGGGCTGCCGTGGGGGGAGGGGGCTCCTGGCTCAGTCCACAGTTTCTACTCAGATTCCACGCTGCAATCTCAGGCATTCCTCCCAGTCCATGTTGGTACGTGATGTGTAGACAGTCACAGTTGTCCCCCAGCAGTTATTCCAGATCATTTACTAGTTCCTGGTTATTTATTTGTTGCTCCAGGGGGACTAACTAACTTTCCCTCCTCTCTATGCTGCCATCTTTTTCCATCTCCTCCCTTATTCTTTTTCACAATGATGTATTTTTTTTGTCAAGTACAAAGTCTTTCTGCCCACCAAGAGCTATGTAAAATAAAGGACTGTATTTTAGCTAGTGTTTCCAACAATAAGTTCAGTTTTGGCAAATAATATGCATTTACCTAATATTTCAATGAATTGATATCATTCTTCCATCTCACCATCTCTAACCTAGTTTCAAGGGGAAAAATTAATGCCAATAAAGTAAAGTACAAAATGGCACCTGTACCGGTTTGTCTATATTACGTCCCCCAGAAAAAGCCATGTTCTTTGATGCAGCCTTGTGGAGGCAGACATATTAGTGTTGATTAAGTTGGAACATTTGGATTAGGTTGTTTCCTTGGAGATGCTCCCCACCCAACTGTGGATGATAACTCTGACTGGATAATTTCCATGGAGGTGTGGCCCCGCCCATCCAGCGTGGGCCCTGATTAGTTTACTAGAGCACTATATAAGCTCAGACAGAAGGAGCGAACTTGCTATAGCCAAGAGGGACGCTTTTAAGAATGCACAGGAGCTGAGAGAGCTAGCTGCAGCTGACATACACATTTTGAAAATGGCCATTGGAAGCCAACACTGACGTTTTGGAGAATGCCATTTTGAAACACAACCTGGGAGCAAGCAGATACCAGCCACGTGCCTTACGAACTAACATAGGTTTTCCGGGTGCCAATGGCCTTTCTCCAGCGAAGGTACCCTTTGTTGATGGACACTTCATGGCCTTAAAACTGTTAACTGTGTAACCAAATAAACCCCCTTTTATAAAAGCCAGTCCATTTCTGGTGTTTTGCATTGGCAGCATTAGCAAACTAGAATGGCACCTAAGATAGAATAAAAAGCACCAACCATTATTTTTTATTTAAATCTTAAACCTACATATAATTCTGTATAAGAAAACAGCTTTCTATAGGGAAAAATTGGGGTAGAAAAGAAAAGAACTGTTTAGGGCAGGAAAAAGCCTTAGAAATCAAGTTGCACATATCTCTCATTTTGCAAATGAGAAAAATTGAGACCTGATTTTCACACAGTTCTCTTTTTTTTTAATTCAGTTTTATTGAAATATATTCACATACCATATAATCATCCATGATGTACAGTCAATTCAGAATACCATTATATAGTTGTGCATTCATCACCACAATCAATTTTTGAACATTTTCATTACCATACCCAAAAAAGATTTAAGATGAAAGTTAACATAAAGAACACCCAAAACATCCCATACCCATCATTCATCCCTATTGTTCATTTACTTTTTGTCCTCATATTTCTATTCATCTGTCCATACACTGTGTAAAGGGAGTGGGAGCCACAAAGTTTTCACAATCATGTGGTCACACAGTGTAAGCTATATAGTTATATAATTGTCTTCAAGAATAAAGGCTACTGGTTTGCAAGTTCAATGGTTTTAGGTATTTCCTTCTAGCTATTCCAATACTCTAAAAACTACAAAGGGATATCTATATAATGCCTAAGAATAACCTCCAGAATGACCTCTCAACTCTATTTGAGATCTCTCATCCACGGAAACTTCGTTTTGTTTAATTTCTCTTCCCTCTTTGGTCCAAGAAGACTTTCTCAATCCCACAATGCCAAGGTCAGGGTCATCCTCACGAGTCATGTCCCACATTGCCAGGGACATTTACACCCCCAGGAGTGATGTTCTGCCTGGGGGGAGGACAATGACTTTACCTGCAAATTTGGCTTAGAAAGAGAGACCACATCTGAGCAACAAAAGAGGTTATCTGCAGGTGCCTCTTAGACACAATTATTTTATTTTATTTCATTTTGAAATAAATTCAAACTTACAGGAACAGTTGCAAAAACAATACAAACCCCAAACACAGAACTCCAGCATACCCTGACCCCCCTCCCCTGATACCCCGATCCACCAACTTTTAACATCCTGTCACACCACCATTTCTTTCTTTACCTCCCTATCATCCAGTATCTATTGCTCTGTCTTCTGAACATATGACAGCAAGCTGCACATATCCTGGAACAAACAATATAATTCACATATACATTTCCCATGAACAAGAACATTCTTTTATGCAATCCCATTAAGTGCAGCCAAGAAGTTCAAGAAATTCAACATTGATACAAAGCTTACATTGTATATTTCCTTTGTTTTTTTTTTCTTATGTCCCAACTGTGTCCCTTTGAGCCTCCTCTCCTCCATCCTCAGATCCCATCCAGGATCATCCTTGGCCTATAGTTGTCATTATCTATTTAGACTGTCTTTTTTTTTTTTTTTTCAATTTTGGAACCATATATGCAGCCTAAATCTTCCCATTCCAGCCCCTCTCTAGAATTCCATTAGTGGGATTAATCACATTTAGAATGTTGCAATGCTATCACCTTCCCACCATCCATTACTAGAAATTTCCCTTCACCACAAACAGAAACCCTACACTCATTTCTTAACTCCCCATTGCCCCTTCCCCCACTTCTTGTAACCCATACTCTACTTTTCATCTCTATGGTCATATTCTCTGATGCTTTCTTTGTGTTTACTGTGGGGCTTAAATTTAACCTCTTAAATCTATAACAATCTTGTTTTTCTGATACCAACTTAATTTCAATAGGACACGTAAACTATGTTCCTATACTCCTCCATTCCCCCACCTTTGTGTAGTTCTTGTCAAAAATTACATATTTTACATTGAGTCCAAAACCACTGACTTATCATTACAGTTTATGTATTTGAGATCCTGTAGGAAGTAAATAGTGGAGTTACAAATCAAAAATACAGTAGTATTGGTATTTATATTTACTATATGATCTTCACTGGAAATCTTTATTTCTTCATGTGGTTTCCGTCAGTTGTTTAATGTCCCTTCCTTTCAGCCTGCTCAGTTCCCTTTAGCATTTCTTATGGGACTGATCTACTGGTGATGAAGTCCCTCAGCTTTTGATTGTTTGGGAATGTTTTCATCTCCCCCTCACTTTTATCCTCCAGTTGTTTGTGAATTTTCTAAGTCTCTGATGGTTATTGACTTCTATTTGTATTCCATTGTGGTCAGACAATGTGCTTTGAATAAATTCAATTTTTTTTTTAATTTATTGAGGCTTGTTTTGTGTCCCAGCATATGGTCAATTCTGGAGAAAGATCATGATCACTAGAGAAGAATGTGTGTCCTTGTGATTTGGGATGTAATATTCTATATATGTCTGTTAAATTTCTCTGTATCTCTCTCTCCTTTCTTTGTTTCTGTCGGTAGGACTCCCTTTAGTATCTGAAGTAGGGCAGGTCTTTTTTTTTTTTTTTTTTAACATTTTATTATGGAGTAAATTCAAAGTTATAGGAACAGTTGCAAAAACCATACAAACCCCATACACAGAACTCCAGCATTCCCTGACCCCCCCGATACCCCCCAATCCACAAACTTTAACATGTTGTCCCACTGCTATTTCTTTCCCTTCCTCCCTCCCTCCCTCTCTCCCTGTCTATCATTCGTCATCTATTGCTCTGTCTTCTGAACATATGAGAGCTAGCTGCACACCTCTTTGAACAAACAGTATAATTCTCATATACAATTCCCATGAACAAGAACATTCTTTTATGCAATCCCATTAAGCGCAGCTAAGAAGTACAAGAGATTCAACAATGATACAAAGCTTACATTCTGTATTTCCTTTTCCTTATGTCTCAACTATGTCCCTTTGAGCCTCCTGTCCTCCATCATTCGATCCTATCCAGGGTCATCCTTGGCATTCAATTGTTGTCTATTTAGACTTTTTTTTTTTTCCTCAACCATGGAAACGTATATACAGCCTAAATCTTCCCATTCCACCCCATCACTAGCATTCCATTAGTGGGATTAATCACATTTAGAATGTTGTAATGCTATCACCTTCCCACCCTCCATTGCTAGAAATTTCCCTTCACCTCAAACAGCAACCTTACACTCATTTCTTAACTCCCCATTGCCCCTTCCCCCATTTCTCTTTGATACCAGCTTAACTTCTATAGGACACATAGACTATGTTCCTATACTCCTCCATTCCCCTACCTTTATATAGTTCTTGTCAAAAATTACATATTTTACGTTGAGTTCAAAACCACTGATTTGTCCTTAGAGTTTGTGTATTTTATATCATGTAGGAAGTAAATAGTGGAGTTACTATTCAAAAAATTATTGACTTCTATTAGTATTCCATTGTGGTTGGAGTATGTGCTTTGAATATATTCAATTTTCTTTTTTCTTCTTAAATTTATTGAGGCTTGTTTTATGTCCCAGCCTATGTGCCCTTCTGGAGAAAGGTCCATGATCCCTAGAGAAAAATGAGTGTCCTGGTGATTTGGGATGTAAGGTTCTATATATGTCTGTTAAAATTCTCTCTATCTCTTTCTACTTTCTTTGTTTCTCTGTCGGTAGGGCTCTCCAGTATCCGGAGTAGGGCAGGTCTTTTATTGGCAAACTCTCTCAGCATTTGTCTGTGAAAAATTTAAGCTCTCCCTCAAATTTGAAGGAGAGTTTTGCTGGATAAAGTCTTCTTGGTTGGAAATTTTTCTCTCTCAGTATTTTAAATATGTCCTGCCACTGCCTTCTCGCCTCCATGGTGGCCGCTGAGTAGTCACTACTTAGTCTTATGCTGTTTCCTTTGTATGTGGTGAATTGCTTTTCTCTTGCTGCTTTCAGAACTTGCTCCTTCTCTTCAGTATTTGAGAGTCTGATCAGAATATGTCTTGGAGTGGGTTTATTTGGATTTATTCTATTTGGAGTTCTCTGGGCATTTATGCTTTGTGTATTTATATTGTGTAGAAGATTTGGGAAGTTTTCCCCAACCATTTCTTTGAATACTCTTTCTAGACCTTTACCCTTCTCTTTCCCTTCTGGGACACCAATGAGTCTTAAATTTGGATGTTTTATTTTATCTATCATATCCCTGAGATCCATTTCGATTTTTTCGATTTTTTTCCCCATTCTTTCTTTTGTTCTTTCATTTTCCATTCTTTGGTCCTCGAGGAAGCTGAGTCATTGTTCAACTTCCTCTTATCTTGTGTTATGAGTATCCAGAGTCTTTTTAATTTGGCCAGCAGTTTCTTTTATTTCCATAAGATCTTCTGTTTTTTTTTATTTACTTGTGCAATTTCTTCTTTATGCTCTTCTAAGGTCTTCTTTATGTCCTTTATATCCTGTGCCATGCTCTCGTTGTTTGTCTTTAGTTCTTTGATTAATTGTGCCAAGTACTCTGTCTCTTCTGATCTTTTGATTTGGGTGTTTGGGTTTGGGTTCTCCATATCGTCTGGTTTTATCATATGCTTTAAGATTTTCTGTTGTTTTTGGCCTCTTGGCATTTGCTTTACTTGATAGGGTTCTTTCAGGATATAAAAAAATACTGATCTCTTAATTTGTCAGATCTACAGCTTGGTGGCATACACTTTCTCTAACTAACCAGCAGATGGCGTCCGCGAGTCACCTATTCCCCTCAAGTCAGTTCTCCCCAACTTTGTCTTTGTGTGTGGGGGGATCTGATTCTTGTGGGGTTCAATTGTTGCACTAAGTTTGGGTGCGTTGTTGATGCTGTCTGCCCTGAATGTAGGGGCGTTTGTCTTGGTGGTTAGGGAGGCAGGGCAGCTTTAATAATCAAACCTCCCAGGTGATCCCAGAGATTTAAGGCTGTTGCAAAAGTCTAAGCCTTCATTTCAGTCTTGCCACAGATTGTCTCTGCCACTGACTCACAAGGCCCTGGTATTGGCGTAGGGTCCCTGGGATTTCTGAGCAGATCCTCCTTCTCAGCCATGCTCTTCCAGGACCTCTGATGAGGGAAGGCTGTGCCGCATCACAAGTGTGTGCTGGCCCTCCAGGGAAGCCCCGAGTCGCCGGGCCGTGCAGGGGTGTTCCCAGCCTGCTGTAAAGATGGTTGAATGGGGCTTGTTAATTTCCCCCTTCTCGCACAGCTCCACCCTCCCAGCTCCAGGACAATTAGCTGTGGGTGCACTAAAGGCCACTGTCCACGGCCGATATTGTAGCATGTGTGCAGTGCCATGGGAAACCTCCTCACTTTGGGACCCCTTGCACAGCTCTGGGCTAATAGCTCCAGCCCCGGGCAGAAGCATCCCCAGCCCACTAGGGAGATGGCCACAAGGGGCGTGGTTTCTTTCTCCTTTTGGCTCCCCTCTGCCCCGCTGGCCCTGAGACAATCAGCAGCAGGCTATCCTCCATGCCAGACACTGAGACATTGACACAGCCCACTCCTGCCATGCTTCAGTGCGTGGTTCTCACTGTCGTAACCACAGCCGTTCCCAGGTGTTTTTTTTGTTGTTTTTTTTTTTAAAAAGGACTGGTCCATCTCCAAACACCAACCCATGGTTTCCCCACACCGCAGCACGGCTGCCGGACTTTCACCCAGCTCACTCACTCGTTTCAGAATGCAGACTCCCGGTTTCACCAAATGCACGGTCCCTGTGGATTTAGCAGACCCTGTCTGGCTGGTGCATCGCTGGAACTGGTGTTCTGGGTCACTTTCTGGATTTTATCTAGTATTTTTTCACAGATGTGTTTTTTTTTGCCCTGTTTCACCTAGCCACCATCTTAGGTTCTCCTCAGACACAATTTTAGGTAGGCTTAGCCTCTCCTTTGCAGTAACAAATTTCCTAATGGCAAGCCCCAAGATCGAAGGCTCGGCCCTCTAAATTGGTAGACCCCAATGCTTATGAGAATATTATTTATTCCCCCATGGGAAAGTTTAATATTTCCACATTTTCCTGCAGTCCCTCACGGGGACTCTTCAAATACGTTTTTATTCTCTGCCCAAATTACTCTGGTATGTATTGGGGCTTCACGCCAACCTGTAAAAACCAACCAGATTTCACTTCCTATTCAATGTTCCATGTAATTATGGTGTTTATTCAAACTGACCATACAAGTTAAATTATATAGTGTGTGTTCCAGTTTCCTAATACTGCCCGTTAAGCAAAATACCAGAAATGGATTGGCTTTTATAAAGGGGGTTTAATTTGGTTACAAAGTTACAGTCTTAAGGCCATAAATGTCCAAGATAACGCATCAACAACAGAGTACCTTCACTGAAGGATGGCCATTGTTATCTGGAACGCCTCTGTTGTCTGGGAAGGCATGTACATGGCTGGCATCTTCTTCTTTGCTTCCAGGTTGTGTTTCAAAATGGCTTTCTCCAAAATGTAATCTGCAGCTCCTCTCTCAGCTCCTGTGCATTCTTCAAAGTGTCCCTCTTGGTTGTGGCAAGCTCACTCCTTCTGTCTGAGCTTATATAGTGCTCTAGTAAACTAATCAAGGCCTAAACTGAATGGCTGAATGAGCAGGGCCACACCTGCATGGAAAAAATAATCAGAGTTTCGCCTATAGTTGGGTGGGTCGCATCTCCATGGAAGCACTCAAAGAATTACAATCTAATCAACACTTATACATCTGCCCACACAAGATTGCATTAAAGATAATGGCGTTTTGGGGGACATAATACATTCAAACTGGCACAGTGTGTTACAAAAGATATAGGCTTTGCACCTAATAAACATCTCTTCCTTTGGTCTCACATAGAAGTTGAAGTTTTAAAAACACCATCAGTATCGTCCTTTACCTTTTGGTCTGATTTACCTTAGTCCTAACCAAGTCCATTTCATTCGTACCTCTCATTGAAGTCTGATATCTTTTTTCAGACTCCTTAATGTTTTTTTTTTTTTTAATTCCTTTCTTTTGAGATATATTCACATACCATACAGTCATCCATGGTGTACAATCAGCTGTTCACAGTACCATTAAATAGTTGTGCATTCATCACCCCAATCTATTTTTGAACATTTTTCTTACACCAGAAAGAACAAAAATAGGAATAAAAAATAAAATCATCCCTCCATCCCATCCTATTTTTCATTTAGTTTTTGTACCCATTTTTCTACTCATCCATCTGTACACTGGAAAAAGGGAGTGTGGTCCATAAGGTTTTCACAATCACACTCAGACTCCTTAACATTTGCTGTATGGGATAATGTTGACATTCATAGCTGGCGGACTCTGGCTCTGAGTCTCAGGTGTCACATAGATACTCAACGTTCCAGGGACCGACCAGGTTATATACAAAGAGCTCAGCATCTCAGAATTTAGAAATAACTATTACAATTCAGGAATAGATGTAAATTCTGTAAGAGCTTACAATCTAGGAATCTTTATAATAAGCTTTCCCTTGGTAGCCTAGGCACTCAGACTCAGTTCTCAGAGTTTTCACATTATAGTTAAGTCCATATTAGTGAGGCATTATAATGTTTTTCTTACCATTTCTGGTTTATTTCACTCAACATGCTGTCCTCAATGTCCAGTCACCTCACAACTTCACTCCTTATTGTAGCAGCTCAATATTCCATTGTATGTATACACCACAGTTTGCCATTCCATTCATCAGTTGATGTACCCTTAGGCCACTTCCATCCACTGCAAATTGTGAATACTTACACTATAAACCCCACTGTGCAAATGTTTGTTCATGTCCACCTTTTCAATTCTTCCAAGTATACACCCAATAACTGAGTTGCAGGATATGCCAGTTTGGAAATACTATTCCCCCAGAAAAAGCAATTCTTTAATGCAGTCTTGTGGGGGCAGACATACTTGTGTTGATTAGGTTGGAACCTTTTGATTGATTGTTTTCATGGAAATGTGACTCAGTCAACTGTGGGCGAAAAGTTTGATTAAATTATTTCCATGGAGATATGGGCCTCACCCATTCAAGGGTGGGTCTTGATTTAATTATTGAAAGCTGACACATTTTGGAGAACACCATTTTGAAACTCAACCTGGGAGTAAGCAGATGCCAGCCACGTGCCTTCATAGCTAACAGATATTCAGATGCCATAGGCCATCCTTCGTATCCTATTTTTGATGCCTTAATCTTGGACACGTTATGGCCTTAAGACTGTAACTTTGTAACCAAATAAGCCCCTTTATAAAAGCCAATCCATTTCTGGTATTTTGCATTCCAGCAGCCTTAGCAAACCAGAACACCATCCTAAGTAAACAGTGGTTCCCTGTATAATCACATAATTATGCATTCACTACCACTATCTATATAAGGACATTTCCATTTCTTCCACAAAGAAAGAGGAAGAGGCAAGAAAAGTAAAAAGAAAAAAGAAAAAAATGACAACTAAAAAGCAACAAAAAAAAAGTAAAGTTAAAATACAATTTAAAAAAGTCAGACAACAACAGCAACGCCAAGAATCCCGTACCCCTCCCTTGTACCCCTTCTTTTAGACATTTAGCTTTGTTATATTGCCTTTGTTACAATTAATGGAAGCATATTACAGTGTTACTGTTAACTGTAGACTCTAGTTTGCATTGATTGTGTTTTTCCCCAATACCACTCCATTTTTAACAATTGCAAATTTGACATTCATTTGTTCTCCCTCATATAAAAACAGATTTGTACATTTAGTCACAGTCATTGACTACTCTAGGTTTCACTAAGTTATACAGTCCCATTCTTTATCTTCTGTCTTCCCTTATGGTGTCTTCCATGCCCCTAATTTTCCCCTTTCAACCTTACTCACAGTCATTTTTGTTCAGTGTACTTACATTATTGTACTACCGTCATCCAATATTGTGCTCCAAACCTCTCTCTCCTATCTTTTCCTGTCTGTACTGCTCCTTATAGTATTTCCTGTAGAGCAGGTATCTTGTTCACAAACTCTCTCAGGTCTTTTTTTCTGAGAATATTTTAAACTCTCTCTCATTTTTGAAGGACAGTTTTGCCAGATATAGAATTCTTAGCAGGTTTTTTCTTTCAGTATCTTAAATACATCATACCACCTCCACGGTGCCTTCCGCCTCCTCGGTTTCTACTGAGAAATCCACGCATAGTCTTATCAAGCTTCCCTTGTATGTGATGGCTTGCTTTTCTTTTGCTGCCTTCAGAATTCTCTCTTTGTCTTTGACATTGATAGTCTGATTATCAAGTTTCTTGGCATAGGTCTATTTGGGTCTCTTCTGATTGGGGTGTGCTGCCCTTCTTGGATCTGTAATTTTGTCTTTCTTAAGAGATGGGAAATTTTCTGTGATGATGTCTTCCATTATTGTTTCTGCCCTTTTTCCCTTCTCTTCTCCTTTTGGGATACCCATGATACGTACATTCAAGCACTTCATGTTGTCATTCACTTCCCTGAGACACTGCTCATATTTTTGCATTCTTTTCCCTGTTATTTTGTGTATAGGATTTCAGATGTCCTGTCCTCCAGTTCATGTATCTTTCCTTCTTCCTCTTCAAATCTGCTGTTGTATATCTCCATTGTGTTTTTCATCTCTTGTATTGTGCCTTTCATTCCCATAAGTTCTGCCAATTGTTTTTTCAAACTTTCGAGTTCTTCCTTATGTTCACCCAGTGTCATCTTTTATATCCTTCATCTCTGTTGCCATATCGTCCCTCAACTTGTTGATTTGATTTTTGAATTGATTTAGGATATTTGTTTGAATAATAATTAGTTGTTTCAATTCCTGTATCTCACTTGAAGTGTAAGCTTGTTCCTTTGATCAGGCGATATCTTCATTTTTTCCTAATGTGATTCATAATTTTTTGTTGTCTAGGCATCTGGTTACCTTGATTACCCCTATCCGATTTTCCCAGACCAGACAGGCCCAGATCTCAGGAGGAGTCTATATTCATTATCAGGTTTCCCTAAGGGTGAGACCCAGCAGATTGTCAGACCTTACTGTGAGGCCTCTAGACTGTGTGTTTCCTATCCCGCCCAGCAGGTTGCACTTGTCAGCCTTCAGGTCCCCACTGGTGCAAAGATGTGCGGTCCCTTTTATTTTCAGCAGACCCTGTCCTGGCCAAGGGACTAGGGGGTCAGAAGCCAAACTTAAGTTGTTTCGGCTTTTCTGGTTTTGTTTTTTAAATGCCCTGAGGTCTGAATTCTCTGAGGGATGGCAGCCACTTGACATGGGCCCTGCCCCCCTTTTCTTAGGGAAGATACGCCCTTTAGGGGGCTGTCTTCTACACTTGAATTCTTCCTTTGTCTCTCTGTCTCTTAACTCCATCCTTGCGTGGGTCAGCACTGAAAATTGAAAATGCCTGAGACTTTCTCTGATGAGCTTCTTAGGATGAGAGAATAAAAAAGGAAAAAGAGAGATAGCCCCTATTCTGAGCCAGTCCCCAGCCCAGTTTTGCCGGCCAACTGGTATTCGTGCCCAGTTCTCTGTGCCCCTTTTCTTGAGACACAGCTGTTTTCCAGTGTTCTGAGCTCAGCTGTCTCCCACAGCCTGTTATTAATTATTTATTTTTCCCCCATCAGCCCTGTCTCCTCTGCTGGGAGGAACTTCAGGTTCCTTTCCTGCTTCCTCTGGGTTTATCTGTGCTTGTAGCTTGTATTCACTGGTCCAAATTTGTTAATTAAAACTGCAGTTGGAACTTGGTTGAGTTATTTTCCCTTGCGCCAGGTGACCAGGGTCAGTGAACTATAAGACAAAATATCTGAAAGCCTACACATAAAGGAACAGATAGGGAAAAGAATGGAAAATATGACCAGGGTCTTGGGGAACTGAATGACAACATGAAGCGCACAAATATATGTGTTATGTGTGTCTCAGAAGGAGAAGAGAAGGGAAAAGGGGCAGAAAGAATGATAGAAGAACTGATCACTGAAAATTTCCCAACTCTTATGAAAGACATAAAATTACAGATTCAAGATGTGCAGTGTACCCCAAACAGAATAAATCTCCGTAGACCTACTCCAAGACACTTACGATCATACTGTCCAATATTAAAAGACAAAGAGAGAATTCTGAAAGCAGCAAGGGAAAATCAATCCATCACATACAAGGAAAGCTCAACAAGACTATACACACATTTATCTGCAGGAACCATGGAGACGAGAAGTCAGTAGTATGATATATTTAAGACATTGAAAGAAAAAACTGGCAACTAAGACTTACTCTATATCCAGCAAAACTGTCTTTCAAAAATGAGAGAGAGAGATCAAAATATTTTCAGTCACAGAGAGTTTGTGAATGAGAGATCTACATTTCAAGAAATACTAAAGGGAGTGCTAAAGTCTGATAGAAAAAGACAAGAGAGAGACGTTTGGAGAAGAGTGTAGAAATTAAGACTATCAGGAAGGGTGAAAGGAGAGAGAGGATGTGCCAGTTTGAATGTATTATGTCCCCCAAACGCCATTATCTGTGATGTAATCTTGTGTGGGCAGATGTTATCAGTGTTGATTAGATTGAGTGTTTTTGTGGAGCTGTGCCCCACCCAACTGTAGGAGATAACTCTGATTAGATATTTCCATGGAGGCGTGGCCCTGCCTATTCAGGGTGGGCCTTGATCAGTGGAACTATGTAAATGAGCCAACAGGCAGAGGGAACTCAGTACAGCTGTGAGTGATATTTTGAAGAGAAGCTACAGCCAAGAGGGACACTTTGAAGAAAGCACAGGAGCTGCAGATGACAGACAGTTTGAAGACGGCCATTGAAAGCAGACTCTTGCTCTGGAGAAGCTAAGAGAGGACAAACACCCCAAGAGCAACTAAGAGTGATATTTTTGAGGAACTACAGCCTAGAGAGGAACGTCCTGGGAGAGAGCCATTTTGATACCAGAACTTGGAGCAGATGTCTTCTCCAAGCCACGTGCCTTCCCAGCTAACAGAGGTTTTCCAGATGCCATTGGCCATCCTCCAGTGAAGATACCTGATTGTTGATGACTTACCTTGGACACTTTATGGCCTGAAAACTGTAACTTTGTAACCAAATAAACACCCTTTATAAAAGCCAATCCATTTCTGGTGTTTTCTCTTCCAGCAGCATTAGCAAATTAGAACAAAGGGGAAAAAAAAAATAACATATGGCATATAAAATCCAAAAGACAAAATGGTAGAAGAAAGCAGTGCACTTACAGTAATAACATTAAATGTCAATGGGTTAAATTCCCCAGTAAAAAGACATAGACTGGCAGAATGAATTTGAAAACAGGACCCATCTATATGCTCTCTACAAGAGACAAAAATAGGCTGAAAGTGAAATATTGGAAAAAGATATAGCACACCAACAATAACCAGAAAAAAGTGGGAGTAGTTATATTAATATCAGACAAATTAGACTTCAAATGTAAAACAATTAACAGAGACAAAGAAGGACACTATATATTAATAAAAAGGAAAATTCGTCAAGAAAACATAACAATCTTGAATATTTATACACCAAGTCAGAGTGCTCCAAAATACATGCGGCAAACACTGTCAGCACTGAAGGGACAAGTAGATGCCTCTACAGTAATAGTTGGAGGCTTCAATACACTGCTCTCACCAATGGATAGAACATCTAGACAGAGGATCAATAAGGAAACAGAGATGTTGAATTGTACAATAATTGATCTAGACTTGACAGACATTTATAGAACACTACACCCCACAATAGCAGGATAAACATTTTTTTCAAGTACTCATGGATCATTCTCTAGGATAGACCAGATGCTGGGTCATAAAGCAAGTCTCAACAAATTTAAAAGAATTGATATTACGCAAAACCTTCTGAGACCATAATGGAATGAAGTTGGAAATCAATAACAGGCAGAAGGTCAGAAAACTCACAAATATATGGAGGCTAAATAACACACTCTTAGATAACCAGTGGGTAATGGAAGAAATTACAAGAAAATCACAAAATACTTTAAGGCAAATGAAAACAAAGACACAGCATATCAAAACTTATGGGATGCAGGAAGGGTGGTGCTGAGAGGAAAATTTATTGCCCTAAATGCCTATATTAAAAGAAAAGAAAGAGGGAAAATTGAGGAATTAACTGCTTACCTGAAGGAACTAGAGAAAGAACAGCAAACTAACCCCAAAGCAAACAGAAGGAAAGAAATAACAAATGTTAGAGCAGAAATTAATGAAATTGAAAACCAGAGAATAATAGAGAATCAACAAAACCAGAAAATAAATAAATCTTTGAGAAAATAAATAGAATCAGTGGGCCCTTAGAACTAGGGTAACAAAACAAAACAAACAAAAAAAGCACACACACACACACAAAACATATGCAAGTAAACACAATCAGAAATGGAAAAGGGGACATAACTATTGACCCCACAGAAATAAAGGAGCTAATGAGAGGATATTATGAGCAACTATATGCTAATAAATTAGACAACCTTCATGAAATGGACAACTTCCTAGAAAAGCGTGAACAACCAACACTGACTCAAGAAGAAATAGATGACCTCAACAAACCAATCACAAGTAAAGAGATTGAATTAGTCATCAGAAAGCTCTCAAAGAAGAAAAGCCCAGGACCAGATGGCTTCACATGTCCATTCTACCGAACATTCAAGAAAGAATTAGTACCAATCCTGCTCAAACTCTTCAAAAAAAATTGAAGAGGAGGGAAAGCTACCTTACGCATTCTATGAAGCCAACATCACCCTAACACCAAAGTCAGACAAAGATACTACACAAAAAGAAAATTGTAGATCAATCTTTTTAGTGAATATAGATGCAGAAATTCTCAACAAAATACTCACAAATTGAATCCAACAGTAAATTAAAAGAACTATACACCACGGTCTAGTGGGATTTATTCCAGGTATACAAGGCTAGTTCAACATAAGAAAATCAATTAATGTAATATGCCACATCAATAAATTGAAGTGGAAGAATCACATGATCATCTCGATCGATGCAGAAAAGGCATTTGACAAAATTCAACATCCTTTCTTGATGTAAACACTTCAAAGGATAGGAATAGAAGGAATCTTTCTCAATATGATAAAGGCAATATATGAAAAAACCACGGCTAACATCATACTCAATAGTGAAAGCTTTCCCTCTAAGACCAGGAACAAGAGAGGTGCCCACTGTCACCACTATTATTCAACATTGTGCTGGAAGTTCTAGCTAGAGCAATTAGGCAAGAAAAAGAAAAGACATCCAAATTGGAGAAGTACAACTTGCACTGTTTGCAGACGACATGATCCTGTATGTGGAAAATCCAGAAAAATCTGCAAAACTACTAGAGCTTATCAGTGAATACAGCCAAGTGGCAGGATACAAGATCAACACAGAAAAATTGATAGTTTTCCTATACAGAAGTAATGAGCAACAGGAGGAGGAAATCAAGAAAAGTATTCCGTTTACAATAGCAACCAAAAGAATCCAGTATTTAGGAGTAAACTTAACAAAGGCCACAAAAGACCTATACAGAGAAAACTACAAGAAACTGCTAAAAAAAAAATTTAACAGGACCTAAAAAAATGGGAGAACATACCATGTTCATGGATTAGGAGACTGAACATGGTTAAGATGTCAATTCTACCTAAATTGATTTATAGATTCAATGTAATACCTATTAAAATCCCATCAGCTTACTTTGTGGGAATATAAAAACCAATAACCAAATTTATTTGGAAGGGCAAGGTGCCCCAAATAGCCAAAAATATCTTGAGAATGAGGAAGGAAATGGGAGGTCTCTCAGTACCTGACTTTGAAGCGTACTACAAAGCAACAGTGTTCAAAACAGCATGGTACTGGCATAAAGATAGATATACTGACCAATGGAATCGAATTGACTGTTCAGAAATAGACCCTTTCATCTACAGACATTTGATCTTTGATAAGGCAGTCAAGCCAAAACAACTGAGACAGAGCAGCCTCTTCAATAAATGGAATTTGGAGAACTGGATATCCATATCCAAAACAATGAAAGAGGAATCCTCTCTGACACCTTATACAAAAATTAACTCAAAATGGATTAAGGATCTAAACATTGGCACAAAAATCATAAGACTTTTAGAAGAAAATGTAGGGAAATATCTTAAGGATCTTGTAATAGGAGGTGGCTTCCTAGACCTTACACCTAAAGCACGAGCAATCAAAGAAGAAATAGATAAATGGGATCTCCTCAAAATTAAACACTTTTGTACATCAAAGGACTTTGTCAGAAAAGTAAAAAGGCAGCCTACACAATTGGAGACAATATTCGGAAACCGCATATCAGATAAAGGTTTAATATCCAGAGTATATTTTTAACAATCCTACAATTCAACAAGAGGAAGACAAACAGCCCAATTTAAAAATGGGCAAAAGACATGGATAGACATTTTCTGAAGAGGAAATACAAATGGCTCAAAAATGTATGAAAAGATGTTCAATTTCACTGGCTATCGGTGAAATGCAAATCAAAACCACAATGAGATGATATCTCACACCTGTCAGAATGGCCATTATCCAAAAACAAAATTATAAGTGCTGGAGAGGATGTGTAGAAAGAGGCACACTTATTCACTGTTGGTGGGAATGTAGAATGGTGCGGCCGCTCTGGAAGGCAGTGTGATGGCTCCTCAGGAAGCTAAGTATAGAATTGCCATATGACCCAGCAATTCCACTGCTAGGTATATTCTAAGAGGAACCGAAAGCTAAGACACAAACGGGTATTTGTAAATCAATGTTTATAGCAGCATTATTCACAATTGCTAAGAGATGGAAACAGCCCAGATATCCATCCACGGAGGAGTGGATAAACAAACTGATATATACACACAATGGATTACACAGCTGTAATACAGAACAAAGTCACAGAACACACAATAATCTGGATGAACCTTGAGGACGTTATGTTGAGTGAAGGTAGCCAGAAACAAAAGGACAAATATTGTATGGTCTCACTAATATGAACTAACATTAATGAACAAACTTTGAGAGTTAAAACTGAGAACACAGTTTATCAAGAGATAGAAAGTTGTTACAGATCAGGCACTTCATGCTGAAGGATTATAGAAAGTTCAACAGATTTGACTGTGTAGATCCAGAGAGTGCAGTGCTATGTGATGGTAGCACAGTATTATAGGCACACTGAGCAAGGATGACTGTGAGTAGGGTTGAGGGAGTAGGGCTGGGAGCATGTGTGATACTAGAGGGAAGCATGGATGATAGAGACCGGGACTGTGTAGCTTGGTGACACCAAGAGTGTCAGTGATGGTGACTAAATACACAAATGTAAAAATGTTTTTACACAGGGGAGAACAGATGAATGGTATCCTTGTGGGATGTTGAAAAGGGCAGGTATTAGGGAAAAGAATAACCAGTGCAACTGGAGTCTGTGGTTAACAATAACATTGTAGTATACTCCCAATAAATGTGACAGGAGCAATATATCAAAGCTATATGTCTGGGAGGGAAGGGTATAGGGGAGGGTTATGGGATTCTTGGTAGTAGTGTTGTTGACTGACCTTATTGCTGTATTTTATTTTGTTTTTACTTTTATCCTTTTTATTATTTTGTCTCAATTTCTTTTTTTGAGTAATGAACTGTGTAAATGCTAATTGTGGTGACAAATGCACAACCATATGATGATAATGTAAACAGTTGATTGTACACTGTGGATGATTATATGGTATTTGAATATATATCCCTATAAAATTGCAGGGAAAAAAATAAACAGAGGCTCACAAGCTGGAGAGAACTTGAAGAGAAAGATGTATGTATTCACTGTTGGTGGGGAAGTAGAATCATGTAGCCTATCTGGAGGACAGTACGGTGGTCCAACAAGAAGCTAGGTATGTGGGGGTTTCAAGGTCCAGCAACCTCAGTATGGGGTATATACTTGGAAGATTGGAGAGCAGGGACACAAATGGACGTTTATACACCGGTATATCTGGTGGCAGTATTCACTATTTGCAATAGATAGAGGTGGCCTAAGAGTACATTGACTGAGGAACAGAATGGTGAATTGTAGAATATTGAGCGGCTACAAGAAGAAATGAAGCTGTGAGACATGCAGCTAGGTCAGTGGATCTTGAGCACAGCATTTTGAGTGAAGCATGCCAGAAATGAGAGGACAAACGTTATAATGCCTCACTAACATGGACTAACTATAACGTGTAAACTCTGAGAACTGAATCTTAGAGCACAGCTTATTAGGGGAATGCTTATTGTAATGGTCCCTAGATTGTAAGCTCTTACAGCAGTCACATCTATTCCTGGGTTGTAATGGTTGTCTAAATCCTGAGATGCTGAGCTCCTTGTATATAACCTGGTCAGTCTCTGGAATTTTGGGTATCTGTGTGACACATGAGACTCAGAGCTAGAACTTGGCAGCTATGAATGTCAATATTGCCCCAAAAGGCAACTGTTGAAAGAGCTGAAAAAGAATTCAGACTTTAATTAGAGAACACAGAGGATCTGCTTAGGACTAAGGCAAATCAGACCCAGGGGTAAAGGATGATACTGTTTTTTTGTTTGTTTGGTTGTTTGTTTGTTTGGTGGCCTAAACAATAGTTTATTGTCTCACAGTTTTGGATGCTGCAAGTCTAACATCAGGGTATCGCTGGGCCATGCTTTCCTAAGTTTGTAGCAGTCTGGTGGGGCTCAGGTTCTGCTTGGGTCCCATGGCGAGCTGTCTTTCTCTTTCCTCTGGTTTCTCTGTTCAGTCTTATTAGGAATTCAGCCAAAATGGATTACGGCCCATGCCCACCAGTTTGGCCTCCCCTTAACTAATAACATATTCAAAGATGCTATTTACAAATGGATCACACCCACAGGACCAGGAGTTAGGACTTGAGCATGACTTTTTGGGGAGATGAGATTCAGTGTGCTCTAGAATGGGACTTGAATTCCTCAGTGAACCCACACTCATGACATTCATAGCTGCCAAGTTCTAGCTCTGAGTCTCATGTCACACAGATAATCCAGAGCAAATCAAAATTTCCCTTATTTGGGGGAGCCGCAGCATTCTGACCACCTTCTGCTCCTGAGTGCCAGACACCCCTTCCCCACCCATGGCCACAAAGGCTTTGCACCCTGCTTTGACCAGCTTCTGTTTCAAAAGAAGTTCTTTTCAAGGCCAGTTTTACCTACTTCATGACCTACTTGGAAAATGGACAAGGTGCCAGGAGAGAGTTGGAAAGACTGGACAGTGGCACCATGCAGAAAGTCTCAGTCTGGGGGCTGGTGACTTGCCCTGGCTTTTAGGTTGCAGAGGTTGCTCTGTGAAATGAGATTTAATCTTTGCAATATACTGACTGGGTTTTGAAACTACAATTTATGTGTGAGACCAAGGGAGGAGATGTTTCTCTGGTACAGGATCTATATTTTCTGTAGCACACTAGATATTTTAACTTGTACAATCAGTTTGAACACCATAGGTGCATGGAGCTTTGAATGGGAAGTGGGATTTGGTGTGTTTATACAGGGTAGGGTGAAATCCCGACACATCCCAGAGTGATATGGGCAGAGAGTGTAAGTGGGGAGCTGGGGAGAAATGTAGAAGTGTTGGACTTCCCCACCTGGGCTATTGCTGATTTTCCCACGAACACTGAGGACTGCCAATTTAATGGGCTTAGCCCTCGACCAGGGGGCTTTCCCCTGTGAGGCTAGTTGCTGCAAGGGAGAGGCTAAGCCCACTTATAATTGTGCCTAGGAGTCATGTCGTCTCCCCCCACCCCCAAGAGCCTCTTAGTTGCTCAGATGTGGCCTCCTTTCTCACTAAGCCCACTCGGCAGGTAAACTCACTGTCCTCCCCCCTACGTGGGATATGACTCCCGGGGTATGAATCTGCCTGGCAATGCGGGCAGTAACTCCTGAAGATGAGCCTGGACCCAGTACTGTGGGATCAAGAGGATCTTCTTGACCAAAAGAGAGAAGAGAGATGAAACAAAATATGGTTCCAGTGGCTGAGAGATTTCAAATGGAGTCAAGAGGTCACTCTGGAGGGTATTCTTGTGCGCTATATAGATACCACCTTTTAGTCTTTAGTGTGTTAGAATGGCTAGAGGGAAAGACCTGAAGCTGTCAAACTGTAACCCAGTGACCATGATTCTTGAAGACGACTGTATAACTATGTAGATTGCACAGTGTGACTGTGTGACTATGAAAACCTTCTGGCCTGCACTCCCTTTATCCAGTGTATGGACAGTGCACCATGCAGACAGGTGAATAGGGTAGGATGGAGGAGATGGAAAGAGTTAGGGGTTCTTTTTTGCCTTTATTTTTATTTTGGAGTAAGGAAAAGGTTCAAAAATTGATTCTGGTTATGAACGCACAACTGTATGATGGTGCCTTGATTGATTGTACACTATGGGTGACTGTAGGGTTTGTGAATATATCTCAATTAAACTATATTAAGAAAAGGAAATGAACAATGGGAGGGGGAGGGGAATGGGATGTTTTGGGTGTTCTTTTTTATTTTAATTTTTATTTTATTTTTTGGAGTAATAAAAATGTTGAGAGTTTGTGGTTATGAAAGCACAACTCTATGATGATACTATGAAACACTGATTATACACTTTGAATGATTGTATGTTATGTGATTATATGTCAATAAAACTGCAAAAAAAAAAAAAAAATGCAATAGCAAAGGCTTTGCTAAGTACCAGAGATCAACATTCAACAATAAAACTGATTTCTTTCTAGGCGTGTGGGGGAGGGGGGTGGATTGGAGGGAGTAGAAAGGGAACGGGTGGAGCATATTTTGAAGTTCAATCTCAAATTTAAGTTGTAGTTTTGCTCTGAGTAGCTCAGGGGCAATTGAAGGGCCCTGTTTCCTTTCTGTGGGATCTTCATCATCTAAAATTGGTGTAGGTAGTTCTCATTTTCACCTGTTGTGCCATTCTCATCATGAGTTTTCAGATGCTCCTTCTCCCCAGGTTTGATAATCATAAAATATGATTCTCAGGGCTCAGAGGATGAGACTAAGTCAAGTTCATGCAGAGAATTAGTGCAAAGTATGGACCCCAGGTTATCTGGCTTCTAATGTAGTCTATTTTCCAATGCATCATGTTTTCTTCTTCTTCTTACTAATGTTTACTCAATCAGTTCATGGAGTAGAAGACAGTGTATCTTAAAATCTCTTGCCTTAAGGCAAGGATGCCCTGAGGTATCCAAAATCCTCAGTTGGAAAGATATTCTTTAGTTTAGGATTATGGTTGTTCTTATTCCTGTGACTTTATCATTTTCTTGCTTAATTTTTATTAAACCATGAACAAGTGTTGCTTTATAGTTAAAATAATGAAAAGAGATCATAACTGCCCCTTTCTTCTTTTGGTGGTAGGAACCTGCAAATAGTCGTCTACCTCCTCACCTTATTGCACTTGACTCCACAATACCTGGATTTTTTGATGACATTGGGTATCTGGATCTCTTGCCATGTCGTCCCTTCGACACCGTTTTTATTTTCTATATGAAACCTGGTCAGAAGACAAACCAAGAGGTAAGAATTCTGAACCTTTTTTTGGTAATTTTTTATGCTATAAATATAAACAGTTTTACATGGCTTGTACTTTCCTGTGATAGGAAATGCATATTTTGTTCTTGATGTTTAAATACTTTTTATGAACCAGCCTAGAAACTGAATTAATTAAAACTGTGGTGTTTAGTCTCATGATGCTTTTGGCCCTTAAGGAATATATTTTAGAGAGAAGCCATAGCATATCTTTTTTCCACATAAGGAGTTCAGACTCATTAGACAAAGGAAATGAAAATACAGAAAGTTAGCCACAAAAAGCTAAAGGTAGGCCCGATTGCCCAAGAAGAGTATAATAACTGCAATAAATATTTATTGAACTTCTCTGTGCTTCCTTGTGAACCGGGGTACAGGAATGAATAAATATCTTTGCTTTTGAAGCGCTCACCTTCTAGGTAATTTCACAAGCAAATAATTTCAGTTGAAGCATACAAATTGTGTAATAGAGAAAATAGCACTTGAGATAAAGTAAAGAATAAAAATATAAGACTAGGTAAAATACATTTGGACAAGTACAGCAAAGAGACTACAGGGTGCAGTAACCACAGACTAAAGGATGAAGAAAATATAGGAGAGAGTGGAAATCTGAGAGGAAATGACAGGAGATTTGAAGTTTCTGTTGGAAGTGAGTAGTTGAAATATGGAATAGTCAGGCAGTTACCAAAGGAAATGACCAAAGTAAGATTTTTAAAATCTAGTATTCAGATGTGTAGGGCACTGTGACTGGCACGATGATCTTAAAATTTTACCATAGTCCCTTTAAAACCATTCATTAGCCAATAAGTTGAGCACACCTTAAGAAATTAGCCAGTCACAAAGTGTTTAGATGCACTATTTGGAAATTATTGGTGAGTTACTAGAAAAGAAAATTGATTTATGAGACAGTACTCATGTTATGTTATTCATTCAATAAGTATTTGTTAATTGTCTGCTATCTATTAGATGCCAGTGTTAACTGTTGAACAAGATCTGACAGATTTCTGGCCTCCTATAACTGCTCTCTAGAGGGGAAGACAGGTGATTAAGTAAGCAACTATAGTGAAGTGTGATAATAGGGGCACCAAAGCACGTTATAGGAACCATAACAGGAAAACCTAACCTGGTTTTAACAAGGTGTTCTGGGGCAAAAGACATTTAAGCTGGTATTTTGGCATGCATTGATGATAGGTTAAAAATCAAAGTAGATTGTTACTGACAAAGTAATAGCAAAAGCCCTAGAGGAAGGAGAGAACAGCATCTTTATGAAATTGAGAGAAGTTCATTATGGGTTCCAATATGCTTGGACCTTGGAGAAGTGAACTGGTGGTAGCCGGGGATGAAACTGAGGGACCGACTGGTTGTAGCCAGGGATGAAACTGCATTATATCATTTAATCTTCACAACAATTATTATTATCCCCATTTTATGGATGAAGAAACTGAGACTTAATGAGGTTAAAAAACTTGCCCTGGGCCCAACCAGAATTTGAACCCAAATCTAACTCCAAAGTTTGCTTGCATCCTTAACTTTAATGCCTTATTTCCAAGTTTATTCTGAGCTTGGACTTGAATGGCATTGTCGAAAGCTTTGTCAAAAGCTTCAAAGCTAACCAATTTTTATGAAGATTTATTTTGATAATGCTCTTTTGTTTCCTTCGTTATAGCTGATGATTCGTATGTATTTCAGATTTTAAAGAATGTGGAATCTTCCAGAAATGTTCAGTCACATTTCCTAGAATTTTTACTATCCCTTGGCTGGCCGGTAGATGTAGGCAAACACCCTGGTTGGACTGGGCATGTTTCCACGAGTTGGTCCATTAACAGCTGTGATGATGGTGAAACATCTGAACAAGGTAAAATTCATAATTGTTGTTTGTTTTTTCTTGTTTTGTTGCTCTTGATTTTTCCCTTTGTAATGATTTTGTAATGTTATTTCAAAAACAATACCAAACAGATGTATATAAAGGAAAAGTTTCCCTCCCTAATTCCAATTATCGCAGGGGGTCACTTTATAATAATTTGTATATTCTTCCAGAATTCTCCGTGTATATGAATTATGTATGTATGTATGTATATGTATTTGAATGTTTGTATGTGTATATATGTGTGTGTATATATACATATGTCTACAGACATATGTATATATATAATTGATGTGGCTAATTAATATAAAATTAATGGCTTAATTGTCACAAGGCTGGTAAGCCCCTTTTTTATAGTATTAGTGAAGAAATTCAATTTCCTGTAAAAGTATTCTAATAAATTTAGGTTATCCATAGCAAACAATACATACTGTTCCCTGTCAAATACAGTTTTCTGTAACAGGTGTGTTTTATAAATTTTGTGGCTATCAAAGATTCACATTAAAGGTTACATTTTTGGGACATTATATAAAAATCTTTGTGGTTAATAGCTGGCTATCCATGAGAGATTCTTGCCTTTCTCTACATGTCTTTTTGAAGAACTCTAATGATGATAACAAGTACCAGAGCAAGTGTAAATTTAAACTTAAGGTCTTTATGCCACTTGGCTAATGCTCTTTGTTCTTTTGTTCATTGCTTTGAATTATCAGAGTTCTTGTATTAACAAGATTATACTCTTTCAAGGTTTCTCATTAAATACCATTGTAACTTACAACCTGTAGTTTCTTTTAATTTCTGTTAAGACTGAATCAAAGTATTTAGGGATATACTGTAATTTTTATTTCCACATACCATTGTACATATGCTTGTGTATATCCATAGGCTAAATTCCTATAAGTACAGTTGTTAAAGGATGTGTACATTTTTCATTTTGATAAGTTTATCAGTTAGATGCTTATGGTTGTAAGAGAAAACCTGACCCAAACTGGCTTAGATTTTGAAGTTCATTTATTGCCTCATGTAACTGAAAATTCCAAAGTTTAGTGTAAGTTTTTGGTGTCATCTGATCAGCACCTCTATTCTGTTTTTCTGTAATTTTCCTTGAGCTCTGCTCTCCATGCATTGGTTTTGTCCCCAACCTGGCTTCTCTCGTAGTGCAAAAAGGCAGTTCCAGGCTTTACGTTCACATATCACACTGTCCTGAAGAGGAGAGATTAGCTGGGTCTCAGAATCCCCTAACTCGCAAAATCCTGAGCTATACAGTGATTGGATCCTGAACCTGTCTCTGTGACAAAAGAGATGGAATGACCTTTAGAGAGAGCTATAGACAAGTTAGAGCTGATACAAAGAATCAATCCCACCTGCTCTTCATGACTGCTGTAGAGTGGAAATGGGTTAAAGTGGGTGTTGGCCAGTAACCACAGTGTCTACTACAGTAGATACGAAGCACCTTTCCACAGGCTTAACCAGGGGTTGGCAAACTACGGCCCATGCCTATTTTTGTAAACAGTTTCGTTGGAACTCAGTCACACACTCTATTTTCTACGTATTATCTATGGTTGCTTTCAACTATAAACCTGAGTTGAGAAGTCATACCAGAGACTGTGTGGCTCACAAAGCTTAAAGGGTTTACTATTTGGATCTTTACAGAAAAGGTTTGCTAATATGTTTGCCACATCCTCATCAACATTAAGTATCCTTTTCAATCTGTTAGGTGAGAAATTTTTCTATTTTTAATTATAATTGAATTTGAGCGTCTTTTCATATTTTCTTTCGTTCCTGAGAACTGCTTGCTCATATCCTCTGCTCAATTTTTTTGCCAGATTGTTAGGGTTTTTTAAAATGTATTATTGGTAGGACATTGTGTTCATTTTCACTGAGAACTGTACTAGCTCTCAGGAGGGTTTCTTAGTTAATTCGGTTTTGCCAGTGCTGGCTTAGAGCAGATGCTATTACTAAGACTGCCTGTACATCTTTATATCATATCACCAACCACTGGGGGAGACAGAAGCAGAACTGAGAAGCAGTAGAGAGAGATTGGGGATAGAAGTGCCTTGAAAGCAAGGATACATACATAGACACCCCGCTCCAGCTCCCCTCAGACGGACTGTCATGGTCTTCTTCCTTCTGATAATTGCCTGTTGTTCAAAAGGACTGCTCTCTTAACCTGCTTCAGATGTAGGAGCTAAAGGCCCTGCTAATCAGCAGTGGTCTGATTTAGTGTAGTTTCAGAAACTATGAAATAAAGACTTTATCATTTTAAAATCAGTGTAAAGATAGTTAATGAACATTTATGCTATTCTCACTCACTTATTGGTTCTAGTGGAAATGTACTTTCTGTTTGTTGTTCTTTATTAACTAGTTGGTTATAGATTTTGATATTGGATTTTGCCACTTTTCATAGGAGTAATGTCATGTTTCTCATTCCTAGATGAAGTAATTTCCTCTGAAGATGTTGGGGCTAGCATTTTCAATGGGCAGAAGAAGGTGCTGTATTATGCCGATGCCCTTACAGAAATAGCTTTTGTGGTTCCTTCTCCTGTGGAATCCTTAAGTAAGAACACTTTTTTGTTTTGTGCTATTTAAGAATCTATTTTTGCATTCACTGGTCTGTGCAATATTATTGCATTTGAAGAGATTTTGAAGTCATCTAAGGCATTATTCATTTTTTAAGGTGTGATAACTATTAAATTATGCAAAGGTGTAAGATGTTATTTCTTAACTTTCTTATGGGAAGTAAAGAGGATTAGACTGCCTTTCTAATAATTATCTTTGAGTGGTAAAGGACTCCTATTTCAACCCATTTCTGGTCTTTCTTTAACCCAATGAGTTTTCCAGTCTGTTCATTTAATTCTCTAATTATGAGTGATCCCCCACCTACTTCTTTTTCCATGTGAGAGCCTTTATATGGAACCTCATAGAATCCTACAACCAGAAGGCTCTCATGATGGCATCTGGCTGATTATCTAACACCAAGAAAGAGAAACTTAAGCCACCTAGAAAAGACAGCAATCAAGGCTGTTCTTCTTAAGGATTAGGAGTGATAACTACTTCTTAGTTTGAACTCAGTCTTGTTTTGCCTAGAACATTGGCTTTTTGGAAGGTATGTCTGTTTCTTCATGCCTGTCAGTAGGTGGAAAACTTCACCTCCTTCTTTAGTGAGACTGTTCTTTGGATGGGAGAACCTTTCACAGTCTCATCTCCAAGCTTATGATTTTTCTTGTGCCCTGCCTTGATGGCTCTCTAACCTTTGTACTGGATCCTTGAATTTTTCTCTAGGCCCTTCCTGTCTCAGACTCTGGGACCAGTTGGGTCCCTGGCAGGATGGGCCTTCCATGGTCTAGGTCAGTATCTTAGCAGCTGCTTGCCTTTGTGTCAAGGCTGTTTTTTATAAAACCCCATCTGTACTCTATGGACTAAATTCCTGCCTGCTTCTCTGGCCCTGCCTGTTTGTACCAACCAAGTTGTACTAGGGCTAGATCGTTTCCTTTCACTGTACTTCCCACCATGGGGTCTTTGTTTCTTGTGATGAAACATCCCTATGCCAGCTGCACCCCTGCTCCAACTCAGCTTCCTCCTGTGTCTTAATATTTGTATTCCCTTGGTTTGTTTTTGTTTTTATTCTTGGTGTGTTTGTTTCCAACCAGATTGCTCCTTAATCACAGAGGCTATCCTTTCTAGCTCTTGGATGCCCTGTTGCCTACTGTGCCCCATTGCACAGTGCTGCATCATTGAATTTAAAATTGAAATACTTTCGAGAATAACAGATAGATTTTATTATATTCTGTATCTGAAAAGTCAAATATTTTCTGGTCTTATCTCAGTTACTCCTAGAGCAGGAGCTGGTAAACTATGGCCCACAGGCAAAATTTAGCCCTGTAGGAGTAGTTTTTACATTTTTGAAGGGTTGTGGGAGGAAAAAATTTACAAAGAAGAATATTCAACAGAGACTTATATGGCCAGCAAAGCCTAAAATATTTACTTACCTGATCTTTTACAGAAAAAGTTTGCCAACCCTTGCTCTAGAGGCAATGCTTTAAGTGATTCAGACTAGTTAGCATAATTAAACACTTTTGCTCCAAAGAAGTAGGAGGTGTTATAATTGACTTTTGTTTTTTTTAACACCATAGCTGATTCATTGGAAAGTAACATCTCAGATCAAGATAGCGATTCAAATATGGATCTTATGCCAGGAATTTTAAAACAGCCATCCCTGACACTTGAGCTTTTCCCCAATCATACAGACAATCTTAATTCCTCACAGAGGGTAAGTCACTTTGTTGATATATCTCCAAAAAATTATAGTGAAATAGTGGTAACTATAGAATCATGCTGAAAAGCTTTTAATTTTAATCCAGAGAGCAATTAAAGCAGAATAAAACTTAATTTTTAAAAAATAAAATTCTCACTATTTTTTTAAGCCTGTAACAAGTAGTTTCTATCCAAGACAGCTTTTATTGTTTTCCTTAATTTAGCCATTCTGACACTAAGGTTGGTCCTTCACCCATTCTTTCCAAGCCTAGGTTTTTATTCAGTGTTTGAAGTATGCACTCAAGTCACAGCAGTGGCTATATATTCTACATCTTTAATCGTGCAATGCTCAATTTATGTCTGACCTCATACAAATGATAGCATTTTGGAGAGTAACTCAATATGAATAAATGCACCAAGTAAGGTAGAAAGCAGCTACTACAGCAGAGGGTTTTAGCTTTTATACTTTTTTCTTACATTATAAGATGTTATTTCTTTGTTATCTGTACCCCCCCCCATGTTACCTTATAGTCATTACTGGAAAGCAATCAAGTAAGTGATAGGAAGAGTACAGGATCAGTTCATAAGTGTAAAGAAGATTGATTTAAAACAAATAAGAAAAGCATGCAAAAGAAGTATAAAGTTGACTGAAGCCATTCTCCCCATTGTATAGAAATTTAACTTGGTTTCTTCCACAGTGAAATTATTTTTAATGTAAGTATATGCTGAAAAAAATATGGAGGGATGTTTTACCATTTTTAGAGAAAAAATCAAGTTTTATGAGACTTTGTAATGAATGATTTGTAAGTCAGGAGTTGCTGTATTAAAAAAAGTTTCGCAGAATACTTTAGAGATTAACAAGTGAGTTTTTGGTGGTAATGCAGGATTTTAGCCAGTTTCCTCTACTATTCAGTGATTGACTGCCCTTTTACTCATTTTCTGAATTCCAGGATAGTTATTTCCGGAGAATAACAAATCTGGAATAAGTAAAACACACCATGTTTTTATTTATCATTTATACTTCTCAATCTACTAACAAACTAGGAAAAATCATATTACCTCAGAAGTAGCAGTTGACAAAAATTCAACACTCGTTCATGAGAAAAACTCTTAGCAAACTATGCTTACAGGGGACCTTCCTCATCCTGATAAAGGGCACCTACTAAAAACCTGTAGCTAACATCATACTTTTGCATTATTCATTATTCTTGAATGTTTTCTGTCTGAGATTAAGAACAAGGCTAGGATGTCTGCTCTCACCACATCTGTTCAACATGATTTTGTAGGTCCAATACAAAAAAACAAGGCAAGGAAAGGAAATAAAATTGGAAGAGAAAGTCCTTGGAAACAACATTTGCAAGATTGTGTTGAAAAATACTTGGTGGGGAATGTTTGAGGACCATCCAGCTTGGGCAGCATCCTTTTTTGGTCCTCTCAGTTCATAGATATATTTAAGAGAAGAATGGTGATATAAGAAATCTAAACTCAACATAGAGGATGTTGATAAGAAACTAAGAAGGAAAAGGTTTGAAAGTAGTAGAGATGTTCTAGCAAATGACTGCTATTGCAGAATATCTCCGTAAAGGACCTAAAGGAGACCGCCATGATAAGGGAGGCCACTTAGCTCACTGGTTAAAAGCACAAGCTTTACAGTCAGACCTGGGTTTGAGTCCAAAAATTCAGCCAGTTATTTGTGTGGCCTTGGGAAAGTTCTCTAATCTTCCATAAAGGGGATAGTCATACCTATGTCACCAGGTAGTGATGAGATTAAATAAGGAACTCGATGTAAAATGTTTGTCACAGTACTCAGTACAGAGCAAGTACTCAGTGAATCATAGCTGCTCCTATACTGAAAGTTGTTATTTGGGTAAGAAAATTCACAAATTCAGAAACAGGTCTTTTGGGATATTGTGAATATGTTAAAAGCTGCTTAGGAGCCATGATGCTAAAAAAATAGTCTCTGAGGATAGCTGGATGTCTGTCCTAGTCTGAGGGGCATTTCTTGGTCCAGGTCATTTTCTGTGCATAATATAATAGAGACAGTCTTCTGGCTATCTGGTAAAAATACTTGCATATTTCTGTGTTAATAAGCAGTTTTATTTTTAAAATTCAACAAGTATAGGATTTTCCCCCTCTGTGCACATGAGCTTTTTTTAGGGCACATACTTAGCTCTGCTGCATCCTCTAAAAGTGGTGGGGCTCAGAGTGCCAGTTTGTTAAAGGGGAGTCACATAGTCCTCTTGGCCTCTCAAAGAAAGGGTACTGCCAGTTGGAGGGGTGGAGGAAAGGGCAGGAGGCTGGAAACGAGCTGCATGACAGCCAAGGCCCATGCAACTCTGTTTCTTTCTGCTGACAAGGAAAGAGGAGTTAGGCGTAGACTGCAGTAGGAAACATTTGGTCTGGGCACTAGGAACAACATGCAAATGGAGTATTTTAGAAGTTAGGATCTCCAGAGAAAGTAGTGATATTGCTGTGATGGGGAAAGTGTAATGCCTTCTAGCCATAGAGATAGAGTCACATCCTCTTAAGCCCTCATTAAGACATTGCATGCAAATAACCATTGTCTTATAATTGTTCAGTATTCCTTACTTTTTTTCCCTTTGACAATTTTAGACCTATTTCTTTGTTATGGGTTGAGACTGATAAGGAAGAGCTTTTTTGCAAATGTATTTCACACTTTTTTCCTGGAGTGATTTCCACAACTTGATACTTTCCTTTATTCTCTCTCTGGCATTAATGGGCATCTTGATAAATGCATAACTAGATAGTTTTATTAAGCTGCTCTTTTTTTTCCCCCTCCTCTTCTGGTTTTCTGTGCCTCATATAGCTCAGTCCCGGTTCCAGAATGAAGAAGCTGCCTCAGGGTCGCCCTGTACCTCCCCTAGGACCTGAGACCAGAGTTTCTGTAGTCTGGGTGGAGCGCTATGATGATATAGGTACTGCATGAGTATTTTGTCTGTAAATAAAACTGTAGTAGAATGACAGTGACTTCTAATTATCTAAAAGGAGAGGCAGCATAGACATGGCATGGTGGACAAGAACTGATACTGGAACTCGGCAGACCTGGGTTTCAATTCCAGCTCTCCCACTCACTCACTTTCTTTAAACTTTAGAATACTCGTCTGTTAAATGGGGGCAATCTTGGCACTTATTTCCTTGTGAAGATTTGATGAGACTAGCCTTTAGTTTTTGTTTTTTTTTGTTTGTTTGTTTGTTTGTTTGGTGTCACAGTTAATCGTTTTTTGCCAGTTGGTCTCACTGCATATAGTTCTCCCAGTCACCCCAGGGACCCTGGAAAGAGGAAGAAGGAGCCCCTCACTCATCCTCTTTCCGCAGCACTTTTTTTTTTTTTTAAGCAGTTTTGTTGAGGTACATTCACACACCATACAATCCATCCAAAGTATACATTCAGTGACTCACAGTACATAGCACTTCTTTTGATTAGTCTGGTGTACCTTACTGTCTAATTTTGGTTTAAAGGTTAATTTACCCCTAAGAGTTCTGCTATGGATAAGTTTCTCATGGTTTTTATGTAAGCAACGTAGGAGGCACTAGAGATGCGTTCTTAGCCTAGAATCTCATCCAGCTCAGAGTTTGTGGGAAAGTGTGATGGTTGCTTTTCAACCAAGTCCTCGAGAACCACAGATCCTGTTCTCTAAAATCCCTCTGCTATTTTTCAGTTTTATTGAGATATATTCACATACCCTACAGTCATTCACAGTGTACAGTCAGCTATTCACAGTACCATCATATAGTTGTACATTCATCACCAGAATCAACTTTGAACATTTTTCTTACTCCAAGAAAAATAAATAAATAAAAATAAAAGTAAAAACACCCAAAACATTCCATCCCACCCCATTTTTCATTTAGTTTTTGTCCCCATTTTTCTACTTATCTGTCCATACACTAGACAAAGGGGGTGTGAGCCACAAAGTTTTCACAGTCACACAGTCACACCATGTAAGCTACATAGTTATGCAATCATCTTCAAGAATCAAGGCTATGGGTTGCAGTTCAACAGTTTCAGATACTTCCTTCTAGCTATTCCAATACACTAAAAGCTGGAAAGGGATATCTATATAGTGCATAAGAATGCCTTCCAGAGGGACATCTCAACTCCATTTGAATGTCTCAGCCACTGAAACTTTGTTTCATTTCACTTCCCCCTTTTGGTGAAGATTTTCACAATCCCTTGATGCCACGTCCAGGTTCATCCTGGGAGTTATGTGCCACGTTGCCAGCGAGATTTATATCCTTGGGAGTCATGTCCCACGTAGAAGGGGAAGGCCGTGAGTTCCCCTGCCATATGGGCTTAGAGAGAGAGGGCCACACTAAACAACAAAGAGTTACTCTGGGGGAGACTCTTAGGCACAATTAATAAGTAGGCTCAGCCTCTCCTTTGCAGCAACAAGCTTTACAAGGGCGCAACCCAAGATCGAGTGCTAATTCTACCAAACTGTCAGTCCTCAACGTTTGCAAAAGCACAAGTAACAACCCAGGTGGGGAAGTCCAGCATATCTGCATTCTTCACTAGTTACCCAGGGGAGCCCTGCAAATATATCCTCATTCTCTGCCCAGATTACTTTGAATCCCTCTGCTTTTGATCAACCTAGCTAAAATGTTTCTTGAGGGATTTTATTTTATTATTGGTGGGGAATAGTTGGGATTAGATAGATATATGTACATATGTATGCATGTGTATATATCTATAGATATATATATGTGTCTATAGATATAGATACAGATATAGAGATCAGGGTAACACCATCCATGTATTTGTTGCCCACTTGCGTAAAAAGGTTAGGAAATTAGGTTTCCTGTTATTTGTTTGGGAGAAATGAAGGCAATATTAATTGTAATGCTATCTTTTTTCTTCCAGAAAACTTTCCCCTCTCAGACCTGATGACAGAGATCAGTACTGGTGTGGAAACAACTGCAAATAGTAGCACTTCTCTGAGGTACACTGTGCTTACTTGCTTGAAGTTTATTAACATGTTCTTGTGTTTATATGCAGAGATACACCTAGTTTTTTAGTAATATGTTCATTGCAATTGAATAAGGAAATAAAGAATTATAAGAAAAATGAAATGAAGGCAATAAGAAATAAACATAATTAGATTAGGCAAAAAGAATACAAAATGAAGTTTGTAGATAAATGCACAAGATGATCAAATTAGCAAGGATCTTTTTGATGGTCTGATTATTGCTATTTTACATTTATCCGCATTTATCTGCAGCAAAAAGGAAAATGGAAAGTGGATACATGTAAGTATTAATGAAAGACCATGATGATAACAGAGTAGAGTTTTAGATAACAATAAAACTATCTGGATAGATAGTTAAAACATCCTAATTTTATGAACTATTTAATGGGAAAAAATTAAGTCAGATATGATGCATGTTTTAATACGTATTGATATTTTTATTTTTACCTGCCCGTTGTATGGGCAAAAAGAATAAAAAAGAGAATAATATGATTCCAAGAATAGTAACAATATATTAATATAGGTTTTATAGTTTTTAAGGCTTTTTGCCTGTTTTTTTGTTTAAACAAATCTAAGAGGGAGAGTTATCAACCCCGTTTTACAGATGGTCTCAAGTAAATTCGTAGAGGTTATTCCTCAGGGTCACACATCCCGTGTATGAAGGAGAAAGCTGTCTGAACCCAGGCCTCTGACCCCAAATGCTAACTGCATCTTGCACATCATAGAGCTAGAGTAAGTTTTTTCTATTAACTTACTCTAATTGCATTTAAGATTAATTTATTCCAACACTGTCATATTATTGTCAATAAAGATAGTTGAAGTTTATTTTAACATCATTTTAAAAATTTCTAGATTATAGCAAGTCATTTTTTAAAACTTCGTGTTTTTTTATGCTGACGTATCTTAAAGCAAATACCAGATATCCTGACATTCCACTTCTAAATACACCAGTATTCATCTCTAAAAAATAAGAAAACTTTAAAAATAGCTAAAAAAAAATTACAATAATAAAATTAGTAAGAATTCCTTAATGTCATCTAATAGCCAGTTTATAGTCAAATTTCTCCACTTTTCTCCAAAGTATCTTTTTAGATTGGTTATTCAAACCAGAATCCACTCCAGAACCATGTATCGCATCTAGTATTAATTTCCTTAATTCTCTTTAATTCAGAACAGTCCTTTTTTCTTTTTTTTCTTTTTTTTGTCTCCATTACACTGATTTGCTGAAGAGACTAGAATAGTAGTCGTGAGGTAGATTTTAACTGTCTTGTACTGTTTTGTTGTTTGTTTTTTTTAATTTAATCTTTTTAGGTCAAAGTTGTCATATGGTTAGACTATAATATTTGTATTTTAATGGAACATAAGCAAAAGTTAGAATTTGTCTTGGGGACAGGATTACGATAGGATTGATTTTGTTTGTCTGTTTGCATGTCTGGAAAGATTTGACTCGTTGCTTTTGCCAAATCACTTTACCCATGGGAAAGAAAGCTCACTGTGTTGCCAAAGGAAAACTGATATGTAGCATCACAGAGTAACATGGGTACTTTTGGGTATGTCAGATATGTCCCTGAAGTATGATGTATAACTCACTCTTCTCCAAAGGTGCATCTGTTATCTGTTCAAAGGCCTCGAGAGCCTTGGTCCTGCCCAGACATGGCTATTTATCCCCCACACTGAGGGCCCAGCCTAACAGCCCTTCCCTCCCCTAAAAAAATTATATCAGAGATTCCCATAATGGGCCTAAACTGTATTCTTACTTCCACTCTTAAGATTGCAGCCTTGACTGTAGTAGAATTCACTGCACACTGGCCAGCCCCATTTTGTTTCCTGCAAGAGGGAGGAACTAAATGAAAGTCCCATAGCTGGTCACTAAATTTGTAGTTCCTCACAATAGATTTCTCTGGCCTTTCCTTCCTCCCTGGACCCCAGTGGTTTTCTGAGCACATTTTCTCAGACCCGTTGTGTCAGAACCCTGACCCTAATCATGGCTGTTTAGGACCAGGCATCAGCAGGGGGCTGGTACCATGGGCTCTTGGGAGAGGATTCTGAGCAGACTGACCCCTTGGCTCTTCTCAAACCACTGCCTGGCAGTAGGTCCCTTGGTATTCCCATGGTGCCTATGGGGAACTTCTGTTGTGTATCTGGGGTAAAAAGAGTCTTGTCTTTTCTTAAGATCTACCACTCTGGAAAAAGAGATCCCTGTCATCTTCATTCACCCTTTGAACACTGGATTATTCCGGATAAAAATTCAAGGAGCCATTGGGAAGTTTAACATGGTCATCCCTCTTGTGGATGGGATGATAGTCAGCAGGCGAGCACTTGGTAAGGTTTCATTTGTGGCTAAAGGGCTAAAGTTTGCTTCTTCTTTTTCTTTTACATTTTTACAAGCCAGATAGAAGTACAAATAAGGAAATGGTGATGTTGCTTAATAAGTCCCACATGATTATGGTTCTTGTTACAAAGAGAGCAGGTTTTGTTCTGTTTTTAAACTGTTTCATCTAGTAAATGTCAGTAGAACTAGAATTTACAAACTTCTACTATGGGAAAATGAAGATAGCTGCCTGTAATCCAAGGCAGAAATGTCAGACCAGATTTTTATTCTGTTTTTCCTTGTCATTATGTTTCTTCTATTAGTTTTACCTTGGTAGTGCGATGTCTTTCACTCTGGGGACTGGGTCTTTTACAACTGAAATTAAAATAATTTGAGTATGCTGAGGATAGCTCACCTGAATACTCATAGTTCTCCTAGCTGACTTGTTATTAAAATTTATTTTTATACCCTCTCTTTTTAAGGTTTTCTAGTGAGGCAGACAGTAATTAATATTTGCAGAAGAAAAAGACTGGAGAGTGACTCCTACAGTCCACCACACGTCCGCCGGAAACAGAAAATCACTGACATTGTCAATAAATACCGGAACAAGCAGTTGGAGCCAGAGTTTTATACTTCACTTTTCCAGGAGGTTGGACTCAAGAACTGCAGTTCTTAGACCATTGTCTATCTAGGACTATTTAGCTCCAGTTTGGGGGCTGTAATATCAAAGCAAAACTATATGACAGGTAATCACTGTAAAAATAAAAACAAATCACTCCCCAAGAGCTTACTGTTTAATCACCAGAGTAGAAGAAACACATTATAACCCCATTTGATAGAAGACTTTCTGCTTTCTAGTGAAATGGGCTCCCAGACACAATCATATTTCTGCTGGTAATGGTGATACACATTTTAGCCATAAACTTTCTTTTTAAGGTGACAATTTTAGTTAAATATAAGCTGTTTCGGGAGAAAGGCTTTTATGCAGCTCAGTTAAACATGTGCATTGTTAGTATAACAAATTTGCAAATTAGAAGTTGAAGATAGTTGTATACCTCACTTTTTAGGAGGTTGTGTTCAATATTAAAATCTGTCTCCAAATCTTTCAGGACATTTGAAAGCTCAAAAGGTATTGATAGCATGGAGAAGGAGGAATGAAATCTCAGCCTTCTGCTCACTTGCAGGTCTTTTTGTTGTCCAATTTCCAAACTGGCAAAAAAGAGCATAAATGTTTTTTACAAATAAGTCTAATATTAAAATTCTTCATATTTTCCCTACACATGTCAAAAAGTTATCAGTCTCATCACTGCACAGAAGATCAGTCTGAAGCCTCAGTTTCTGGGAGACCCAGGAACAGACCTAAAATGGAGGCATGGCCTTGTCCTTTAATTGCAACACAAATGAAGTTTGTGGAGTTACGAGTTGTAAGAAAGCAGTGATGCCTCCACTTTTTCCATTATGGTCCAGCTCAGTGACATAATGGCAGGTTAAACATTTGTAATCCCTTGGTAATTTCTTGATTAAGTGTCAAGAAATGTAAATTCACAACAAGGGTTGTTAAAAATTACTTGGTTTCGTGCATTGTCTCTTATTTCAGGACCAAGCTGGAAACTACAATAGTTTATGAAGGATTCTAATTTGGGGTTCAGGAAGTAGCCTTTCAACACTAGTAATTCATATCTCTCCCAGAGAGCTACTGGATTTCATCAAAATTGACAAACATTAGTGACCACCTCCTTGGGTGGCTGCTCTTAGAAATGGCTGTTGTTGTCATGTTTTCTGGACTTTGCCAGCTGAAGGCACAACAAATCCCTGCCAGGGATTTGGAAATACTGCTGTTACCTAGCTGCTACTTTTCTGCCAGGGATGAAAGATTTGAGGTGGCCAAACCCAGAACATCCATGCAAGGATACCTGTTACAATGCTAGAGTATACACTACTCATTTCTACTATTCTTATCTGCTTTCTTTTTAATAATTAAAATTTTATTATGTTAAGAAGATAAGTGACATTTGAAGTCCAAAGAAGAGTGATCACAGGTGTATAAGAGGTTTTTTCACTTGAACTGTGACATCAGTAGATTCTATAGGTCAGAGCTACAATGGTCTATTTGATTATTTCTTTTGATTTGATGTTTTGGCATTTTAATTTGGGGGTAGGGTAGTACCTAATTTCCTGTGCAGATATTTCTCTTCCAGAAATGTGTATCTTGCCATCTGTGAGCAAGAGACACGGTCATAGCAGCTCAGTTTTAAGGTTGCCATACCCTTTTTGTCATGTTTGTTTTAAGCTCAGGTAAAGGTAACCTCCACCTTCTCTAAGTCCATTTTCTATTCAGGGTATACTATTATTCAATAATTGATTTCCTTTTTAAGCTGGGCAATAAATTGATGTTCCCAGATGGTAGCATGGGAAGGGGATGTAACAAAGATTAGCAAATTCTACCCTTAAAATGTTTTAATAGCTCAGCAAGTATAAAAGATGAAGTTTGATAACTTTCAAAGAAATTCCAGATTGATATTTCTAGGGGGAAAAATGGGCCCTTGATCTGGTTAAAGTGAACAAAGAAAGGGATAAATTGATGTGCAACTTATAACATTCCAGAGGTTAAAAATAACTGCTATAGATGTTGTACTTCCTCAGTGTGATTCTTCAGATAAAATTTTTTACCTTCAGCATAGTTCTCATGTCAGAAAAATGTACAGGTATGTGTGTATTGGGGGTGGGTTTGCTAATCTTTTAGTTAGGTCCAATTTCTGGCAACTTTTTGTAATTCTGATGGCTTTAACAAGTGAACAAACATGTTGAATGCAGTTTGTAATCTAGACGACTTTGTGGTCTCCTAGGGACAGAGGAATGGGTTCAGTGACGTAGAGTCCCTGAAGGCATGAAACCCCCAGTGTGTACAGCACGGAAAAAATATGGGATACACATCCCTAATCGGACTGGTTCCTTCTACTCAAAATAACATCTAAAAAAGGGAATGTGGTAAGAACTCTTGGACCTTTCACTAGTACATGTTTTTGAGTTCATGGTCACTCATTTCACGCAACTGCCTTTGTTAAAAATCACTGAGTAGTTGATGCTGGAGGAGCAAACTTAGTCCCTGATAATAATTTTTAGTAGTCCACTTGGTTAATTTCCTAGCATATGTCCATAACATTTGGAGGAAGCCAGGACCACTTTGGTCTGTGACTTTTAACAGTTTAGTTGTCACCTGTGATGGGTTGCTCTTAGGTCTGCACTGGGGGATCCATGAGTAAGAAAGTATAAGGGACAGAGGTAGGTAGCCCCTCGTATTCCTTTCTCAAGTTTTTTGGGGGACTTTTCTCCTCCTCTCTAGGAGTACTGAGGACAGTAAGGAGGGCTTTTGCCTTTCAATCCTTTTCCTTGTTTAAACTCTCTCCCTTTTGTCCAATGCTTCCTCCAAAGGCTCCCACCCCACCCCCCTGCTTCTGTCCATTGGCGCTTTGAAAGGAGTTACGTGGTAGGTGACCTCCCAGCTTCCCTGGCTGCATACACACACATACACTGAGACATCCTCCACTTCCAGGTCCTCTGTTTCGGGGCAGCCCATTCTCCTCTGGATTCATTTATAAATACAAAGTATCTCCATCTTTGGCCAATCACGCCAGTTGTCTCTGGGTCCCTGTGTGGGCCCTTCACAGTTCACCTTCTTCATAGCTGGGGAAGCATTTGTCAGGCTCTACAGAACTGGTTTCAGAGATGCAGAAACTTGGTGAGTATCTATTTCTGTTGGAAGGTGAAACTTTCTCAAAATGGGAGTCAGCCTTGCTCAAAGACGTATGTTGTGGTAGATGGTGAAAAATGTATTTGAAGTCATTTGACACTCTTCCTGGCAGTAGTTCTCTATTCAGCGTTTAAAAGCTCATTCAGGTTATATATTCCTAAAAAGAATTGACTTATATGTTTACACGAAACAATAAATTGAGTTAGATGGTCTGTTTTTAAGATTTCCATTATAGCCTCTTTTCCTGAGATGAAGAGATTGTAGGTAATCCATTCATACAATGTGGAATCAAACTGTGGGTTTCTCAGTAACTAAAGAAGCCATGTACTGTATAATGTTTTCTCAGAATAACAACTTATGTTCTTCAGATGTTTTTCTTTTTTTAATGCTGAGGGAAAAGGTATAATTTGGGATTCCACAGTGCCTTGCATATAGTAGGCGCCCAATAAATATTTGTTGAAGCAAACCAAGTTTCCCAAGTCCTCGTCTCTTACAGTGACCAAGAACATCTTTCTCCTCTGAAGGGCTTGGCAGTTGTGGCTATAAAATAAGCAGTATCATTTGCTTGAAATCATATATACTATTGGTATGAATTTCGGTGTGTTGCCAAGACATGATCTTTTTCTTATTGTATTTTCTGTAAATATTTCTGGCACTGAACTGTAAAGTAAAGGTGAAATGTAAATATGAAGGTGTACTGTGTCCCCTTGCCTCCTGTGTTATATCTTCGTCGGTTAGGCAAGGAGGCCCAGAAACTTGTTTATATTTATGTCAATCTTTTGTCCAGAAGAAACCCATGGATTATTGAATGTAATACATTTAGTCAATTAAATTTTAAGGAGATTTCTTCTAATAACCTCGTGTGTGCTTTTGGTTAAAGGTCAAGGGTTCGACTTTGCATGGATACTCTTAATTTACTTTTTTTTTCTTTTTATTGTGAAATATAACATATACAGAAAAGTGATAGCTTTCAAAGTACAATTTAACAAATAGCAAATTTCAAAGAATGTTATGGGTTACAGTTCCACCATTTCAGTTATTTCCTTCTAGCTATTCTAATACCCTAAGAACTAAAAAAAAAAAAAAAAAAAAATGATATAAAGATTCAGTATTCATAATCCTTTGTTAACTCCTATCTTGCCTCTTGCTACACCTCCCTCTCATTTGATCACCGTCTCAATCTTCAGGGATATCTGGGCCATGACCACCCTAACTTTCTCATATTTGAAAAGAAGTGTCAACATCATGGGGAAGGGGGATGCATCTGTTTGATGTTCTTGAAGAGGCTGTTGCCTCTGGGTTTTGGGACTTATCTGGCATAGGAACGCTCTGGAGGTGTTAAGTTTCTGAATAATAAACTTAGTGAGTGAAACTTGTATAGAGTCTCGGATAGGGACCTAGGTATACTTCAGTATTTTCAGGACTACTGTTGCTTTGGGCTTGGCATCCTGTGGCCATTTGGAATATCTATCTAGCTGAAGCTTGCGTAAGAGTAACCTTCAGAATAACCTCTCAACTCTATTTGAAATCTCTTAACCACTGAAACCTTATTTTGTTACCTTTCTTTTCCCCCTTTTGATCAAGAAAGCACTCTTAATCCCTCAATGCTGGGGCCAGGCTCATTCCTAGGAGTCATGTCCCATGTTGGGGTGGGGGGTGGGTAATGAATTTACTTGCAAGTTGGGCTTAAAGAGAGAAAGGTCACATCTAAACAACAAAAGAGGTTCTCTGGAGGTGACTCTTAGGCATAATTATAGGTGGGCGTAGCCTCCCATTTACAGCCTTAAGTTTCACAAGAGGAAGCCTCAAGATCAAGGGCTTGACTTTTTTAAGTAGGGGGTTCCTAATTTCACACAGCATATATTTTGACCAAGATAAACAATCAGTGTCTTACATTATCTTCACTTAGATGTACAATATTATTAATCTCAATTTTAAACAATTGCTATAACCCAAAACACCCCAAAGCTCTTATCAGCCCCTAATTATTTATCCCTATCTTTATTTACTCTTTCCAGGAGTTGTCTGCCATCTGTGGCTACCCTTTGTAATTTAGATCTGTGATTTTCACCCTGGTTTTGTAGTTTCCTGAAATACTGAAAATTCAATTAATTTTAAAGGAAAAGTCTCAGGCCTTCTACACTGGAGGGAGCTTGTGTAATGAAAACACTGCCAACAGAGCTCACTTTAAAGAGGCATGGGGTGGGAGGGGCGGTTCTCTGTCTTGGGAACAGGGAAATGTTTGGCAGCTGTGCTGTCTGCCTGCAGAATACCTGAGCTCTGCCAGTGATGGGCAGTCAGGAGAGGACAGAGAGACAGAGACCGTCCCACTCGGCCACCTGCTGCTCTTATGCATAGAGTTGGCTGCAGAGGTTAAATGGGACCAGACCAGCATCTTAATGCCTGGATTGCACATGGTGGGATGGTTATAAGTAAAACTTGAGGAAACGGTGATAAGAGCCATTTCTGCCTTTGCCAAGAGCAGCCTCCTCTGACCTGACACAGACTCAGTGTGACTTTAGTGCACTCCCCTGAGCCAAGTACCTGTAGGAACTGTACCCCTGCAGGTTAGAGTTGTGTGTCCTCTCCTGCTCTGCCCAGATACCATAGGGCCTCCAGCTGGCCAGGAAGCTTCTTGCTGAACTGATGGCACAATGGCCTTGTTTGGTGTCTGACAAGGTTTCATGGCCAGAGAATGGATGTCCAAGCCTTTCCTGCCTGTGCTGCACAGTTCTCTCTGACCCCAGCCCCATCAGGACCCAGTGCTAAGTCACCCCCAAATCAGGCCACCCAGCTCCTGGTCTTGACCTCTGGGGCCTGGGTTTGCTGTAGCCTGCCAGGGCACTCCTCATTTTGGATACGCATTCCAATACCATCTGCCCAGACCCCTTCTGGGGACTCTGGCCATCCCACTGTTAGGTCAGAGTCATTCAGGAATCCACACAATGCAGCAAGTCAAAGTTCAAGTATAAAGTTTAAGATTTATTAGAGAAAGAAGGCAGGTGGGAGCCAGCAAAAAGAAAGAAAGAAAGATAATGGCTCCGGCTCTCTATCTGAGAGCACCATTTTTAATGGAAAAAGGAACCCACGTTGGGAAGGGTGCCTGCTGTGGTGTTCTGTGCCTCGACTGGGTAAGTGCCTATCAAGTTTTGGGCTGATTGGTTGCTAGGGTTCTAAGACAGTATTCTTTTTAGGAAAGCAGCTGTGTTATCTAACTAGGGAGAGCAGGCCTTTTTGGTTGTTCATCTTATGAACGTATCTGATCTTGCCTCACCCACCTGAGGTGCCGCTATGGCTGGAGCAGCATTGAACAGCCTTGAACAGCCTTCATTCTTTAGTTTATGGGGCACCTGTTTTCTGTGACATAAGCCACAGGGCTCCTGGGTCAGAAACTCCTTCTACATGTTTGTTTCTTCTTCTGGGATCTAACACCCACAACTGGACTAGGACTCCTAAAACCCTGGCCCGCCAAGCCTCGATGTCCCCTATACTGCCAGGTTTTGTGGCTGGTCTCCACTTGCCTTCCTTCCTGCCTGGTGTCTTCCTATAAGGGGGTCCTTCCACTGTGTATCTCCCTCCAGGTTTACCACCCATTTCCTGCAGCTGCTCCCCAAGCCTGGAATTGGTCTGCCAGACTTTACAACCTGTGCTCTTAAGTCACAAAGCCAAGTCTGGATCAGAATCACCCTGGCTGTTAATGAAATGTGTCAAGTCCTGAGCCTCACCTCAGAGGTTCTGTCTCAATCGATGGGGGTGAGCCTAGGAATTGGCCTGCTGAATAAGTACCCTCCAGCCATCACCCACCTGCTGGCAGTGCAGACATGTGGTCCAAGCACCCCATTGGAGAAGATCATGCACTTTCCTCCTCCACCTCCACAAGCAGCCACTCCTCATTTGAACCTTCCCACATCCATCAAGATCCCAATCTGGATCCAGCCTAGGGGCTTTGGGGGCTGGTAGGCCCAGAGCCTCCTGCCTGCCATTGGATCTGGCATGTGAAGGAGGTTTACTATTTCATGAATGAGTGAATGATAGGGGTGAGGTGGGAGATGATAAGAATGGCATTTTGGAGTGTTTTGGCCCCCTAAGAGAGAAAGGAGTAAGGTCAAAGCCTGTAGAAGCCCCTCACTGAAAACCCTAAGGAAAGGTGCGGAAGCTTCCAGGTTAAATCATTTATGGAGGGCCTGTGTTAGATTAGAAATCTTTAAATGACACCCAATGATCCAGTCTGGCCTGGACATGTATTTTGTTTAGCTAACAATGTTTTAGCAAGGTTTGATTGAATATTTTAAAATTAAAATTTCACATAATCCAGATTTTTTGACTCTTGGAAAAGTCAGGAAATCTGGCAATATTGGGCCTGCATTTCCTGCATAGCAATTGTTGGTGGGAGCTGAGTACAGCTGCCTGCTTTAGATGAACTAAACTGCACTCAGTTTGCTGCGATCCCCACCATTCACACAAAGTAGAAATGTGGGTGTGTGCAGCTGGAATTACAGGGCCAGAGGACCCGGCTGGCCCCTGGACGCATCTGCAACCTTGAGTGTTTGAACAGCCACCCATGGGAACTATTTATCCCATCATCTATTTTTCTAACTTAGCAGCTTGGCAAGGTAAGAATTATTTCCATCTAACAAGAAAGAGCATCAGGGAGATGTCACATGAACCCATTAGCAGCTTAGCACAGGGATTCAAACCCAGACCTGCACACCTGCCTAGAAGCCTGAGATTTTTCTCTCAGCCAAGCTATCTCACTGCCTGGGATCCCACTGGTTTGTCCAAAACAGCTTCCCCTCAAGGTCTTCCCCAACAGGCTTCACCTAAAGGACACTAGGCTTTCCTTGTTATGTCACCATCTCAGTCACAGTTGGGCTGAGGGCAGAGTGTGGCCGGCCCACCAGGTCCCCAGGGGCCGCCCTGCCAGCCCAGGCTGGCCCAGCTCACCACACGTGCACCATGAAGTACCCACTGGTGCCACTCGTCAGTGACTTCACGTTTTCTTTCCTGGTGTTCTGGCTCTGTCTTCCCGTGGGCTTGCTGCTGTTCTTACTGATCGTCTGGTTGCGCTTCTTACTTAGCCAAGGTGAGCCTTCCAGGCTGGGCCCTAATCCTGGAGCTGGGCAGGGGGCTGAACGGATCAGGGTGTCCCAAGACAACTGCAGAGAAGTGTTTGGTTCAGGCGTTTTTATGGCTCTAAAGCCATCCTCAACTATCCCACCCCAACTCCTCATAAGACTTTCTCCTGAGAGCTGTTTTCCCAGCAACATCTCGTGGCATTTTGAAACACATCCTTTTGTTACTTTTGCGAGGTTGGGCAGTCCTCCCTCAGGGTCCCTGTTCTTGGAGTTCTGTGTTCTGTGTGCTCTGCCCTTGTGCTGGGAACAGGCCCAAACCCAGAGTCGGGGCCTGCCACGGTTTGTGGGACTGGGAGGGAGCGGGGGGCAGTGTCCAGGGACAACCAGGCCTGTGGTCCTCTACCTTTTGTGCCATGGATCTCTTTACTGGAATCAGTTTGGCCTGGAATCCAGTATGAAAAGCAGAAAAGCAGACAGGAGTAGCTCGGGGACTTCTGCTCCCTGCCACCCACTCAGCAGGGCAGTTTCAGGGCAGGAAAGTGGCCTGAGAAGTCGCACTTTCCCAAGTCGAGGGAGGAGAGAGGAACTGCCTGGTGAGACTGCCACTGAGGCAAAAATAGATAATGGGCTGCTGAACCCCTGAGGAAACTGACCTGTGGGGCCATACTGATCCCCAGCCATGACCTGGGGAGAGAAGATGAAGCTGCACGTACCCTTCAAGGGGAAGATGTTTTGCTGTGGACATTTTTCTTGTGCAGTTTGAAAGGAGTTTGCAGAAAGAAGGGAATTCTCCAAAGAGATGGATTTGGGGGCTGAAACAGGAGTGGGCACAAAGCTGTAGCTCTGAGTACCCTGTCCCATAGGCTGTGCCTGTGGAAATCCTGCCCCTCATGGTGGCCTTTGGACCAGAGCTGGTGGAGCAGCGTCTTAAATTCAAAGCTTCCTTTGAATTCCTGGACTTCAAACAAGTGCCCCCAGCAGAACTCCAAGGGCTTTGGAGCTAGGAGGTTGCATCTGAATCCAACACCGCCACTTCCTGGCTATGTGAGCCAGGACAAGTCACTTCACCTTTCTGAGCCTTCAATTCCTCGTCTGTAAAATGCAAATAGTACTAGTAATTACCTTCAGGAAGTTATTAAGAGCATTAAATGAGAAAACTTAGTACATAGTACATGCTCAGGAAACAATCACCATCTCTAGTAAAGAACAACACCTCAAGCCAACATACTGATTTTTTTCCAATTCAGGTTTATGGAGATATAGTCACATACCCCACAATCATCCACAGTGTACAACCAATTGTTCACAGTCCCATCATATAGTTGTGTATTCATCACCAAAATAAATTTTTGAAAATTTTTATTATTCCAAATAAATAAGAAGAAAAATACAAGTAAAGAAGAACACTCAAAACATCCCATCCACCCTATTATTCATTTAATCTTTGTTCCCATTTTTCTACTCATCAATCCCTACACTGGATAAAGGGAGTGTGAGCCAAAAGGTTTTCACAATCACATGGTCACACTATGTAAGCTACATATTTATAAAATTGTCTTCAAGAATCAAGTCTACTGGGTTGCAGTTTGACAGTTTCAGGTATTTCCTTCTAGCTATTCCAATACACTAAAAACTAAAAAGAAATATCTATATAACACATAAGAATAACATCCAGAATTATCTCTCAACTCATTTGAAATCCCTCAGCCACTGAAACTTTATTTTGTTTCATTTCACTTCCCCCTTTTGGTCAAGAAGATGTTCTCAATCCCTCGATGCCAGGTCCAGGCTCATCCTTAGGAGTCATGCCCCATGTTGCCTAGGAGTCATGTCCTCCCACATAGGGGGGAGGGTAGTGGGAGGCCACAACTGAGCAACAAAAGAGGTTCTCTGGGGGTGACTCTTAGGCACAATTGTAAGTAGGCTTAGTCTTTTCCTTTGCAGTAACAAGTTTAATAAAGGCAAGCCCCAAGATCGAGGGCTCAGCCTTCTAAATTGGTAGTCCCCGATGCTTGTGAGAGTATCAGTAATTCCCCAGGTGGGGAAGTTTAATATTTCTGCATTTTTCCCCATTTCCTCAGGGGGGCTTTGTAAATGCATTTTTATTCACTGCCCAAATTGCTTTGGGATGTCTCAGGATTTCACACTAATAATGTAAAAACCAACCAGATCTCACACCCTATTCAAAGTTCCCTGTAATTATGGTGTTTGAATAAACTGAGCATACAAGTTAAATTATTTAGAGTGCTACAGAAAATACAGGTTTTGCACCAAATAATCTTCTCTTCCTTTGGTCTCACACGGAAATTGAAGTTTTAAAACACAGTCAGTATTATCCTTTACCCTTCAGTTTGATTTGCTTTAGTCCTAGCAAGATCCACTTCATATCTCTAATTGAAGTCTGAACTATTATTCAGCTTTTTTTTTTTTTTTTTTTTTTTTTTACAATTGCTGTATGGGGTAATACTGATATTCATAGCTACCAAATTCTAGCTCTGAGTCTTAGGTCTCAAAGTTCCAGGGACTGAGCAGGTTATACACAAAGAGCTCAACATCTCAGAGTTTAGATATAACCATTACAACTCGGGAATAGATGTGACTGCTGTAAGAGCTTACAATCTAGGGATCATTACAATAAGCATTCCCCTGATAACCTGTGCTGTAAGATCAATTCTCAGAGTTTGCACATTATAGTTAGTCCATATTCATGAGCTTTACTCATTTCTGACTTATTTCACTCAAAATGCTGTCCTCAAGATCATTCACCTGGTTGCATGCCTCACAAATACTGATTTTTAAATCACTAGTAACCACCATTGTTGAACACCTGTGCTAGACCACGTGCTGAGTTTTACATGTCTTACTTCAGTTAACCCTCTTCATAGAAGATACTCTTATTATGTCCATTTTCCAGATGAGGAAACCAAGGCTCAGCCTTTTCTATCTCTTGCCCTTGGTCAATCTGATACCTGAGGGCTCTGTTCAGCCTCCTTTACTCCTTTGCAATCAGTAAGACAACGCAAGAGTATAGTAAGAAAAATAATAATCTCCCCACCTCTTCTCCTTTCTCGCTTTGCCTTCCCGAGATAAACCATGTTAGTAAGTTCATGCACACGCTACATTAACATACATAGGGTTAGGTTTTGTTTTTTTGGGGGGTGGGGCGGTTATTTTTATGAGTAAAGGGATCGTATCATATGCATTTCTCTGCAACTTGCTTGAAATACATTATGGAATTTGGAAGATACAGATCTAATGCAATCCTTTTAATAGCTTCATAATGTGCCATTGGACAGATGGACCAGGTCTCCATGCGGTGTGAGTGTACCACAGTTTAGTCAACCAGACCGCTCATGATGGACGTGCACACTGTTTCTAGGAGGTATTTTGTTTTTTGTGTGTGTGTGTTTTTTTGTTTGTTTTAACTTTTTATTTGAAATAATTATAGGCTCACAAGAACTCACAAAAATAGTTCACGTCCCTGGTACCCTTCCCCCAATGATAATATCTTATATACCTATAATACATTACAAAAATTAGGAAACTGACCTTGGCACAGTACAATTATCCGGACTACAGACTTTGCTTGGATTTCACAACCTAAATCCTTTTTTGTTGTTGTTGTTGTTTCTAAAAGCATGATCTGTGGTGGTTTGAAGCTGTATGTACCCCAGAAAAACATGTTCTGAAATGTATTCCATTCCTGTGGGTGTGAACCCACCGCAAGTAGGACATTTTGATATGGTTGCTTCAGTTAGGGTGTGGACCAGCCCAATCAGGAATCCTATTATTGGAGTCCCTTAAGCAGAGTGAAACTCAGACAGGCAGAGAGAGAGCCACAGGAAGCATGAAGCTGGACATCAGTGGAACCCCAGGAGGTTTTGTTGTTTGTGTTTCTCACCACAAAGCAGTGCTGCAATGGAAATCATTTTAAATCTATACTCAGATATGTGCTAATGAATGAACTAGTGGTTGGGTGGGTGGCTGGGTGGATGGATGGATGGATGGATGGATGGATGGATGGATGGATGGATAAATGGGTCAATGATTGGGTTTGGATCACCTCTGTGCCTCTTCCTGGACTGTGCCAAATACAGTAGGTCATTTGCTCACCTCTAGGTTCCCTCTCTCTGTAGTAGGTCAATTTTACCTCTTTTGCAGTCACAGGACAACCTTTTTTCTTGGCCCCTGGTCACCAGTCAAGGCCCTGAAGTTTTCCTAAGGCCACAAGGCTGGCCGATACGCTCTGGATCTGCTTTGGCTCCCTGGCCCCAGAGAAGGCTGCAGGAATGCCCAGACTAACCTGGGGCCCCTTTTGTGTCTGAAGTAGTTGACAGGATGGGACTACCCAAGAGGCCTTGTCTTGAATCTCCACAGATTCAGAAGAAAATGACTCAGATTTATTATGCTTGGATTGGGAGCCATGGAGCAAAGGCCCAGCCGAGTTTTGCTGGGAAGGGAAACTCCATAGCCAAGAGGAGGAGAGGCCTGGCTGGTGAGCCTGCTTTACCAGGTGAGGCCCTTCTGTGGGTGGGTGGGCTTCAAGGGGGAGTCTCAGGGACTGCCAGAGGCTTGGTGGCTGCCATGTTGGAGAACACACTGCCTCGTTTTGTTGGAGACCTGCTGTTTTTGCCGTGTTGGAAGACTGACTGCCTCTGCCAGGCTGAAGGACCAGCTGCCTCTGCCATGATGTGTTTCCTTACAAAGTTGCCCCCACCTTTTACCTCCCTGACTTCACCTCCCACCAGTCACAGGCCTCCTCACCACTCCTCAAATGTGCTGTGTACCTCCTTTCTTAGGGTCTCTGAACTGCCTGGTCTCTCTGCCTGGAACACTCCTCCAGACATCCACGTGGTGAACTCCCTCACCTCTGAGTGTTTGCTCAAATGTCACTTTTTCAGTAGCCTCCCCCTCACCATGCCTTCCCCCATTTAATATTGCAGAGCCTGTGCTAAGCATTTCCTTTTCACAGGCTCATTCACGAAATCCTATGAGGAGGATATTATTATCTCCACTTTACAAATGAGAAGACTGAGGGTCAAAGCAGTGAAATAATTTGCCCCAGATAATAGAGCTCTTGCACACTCTAAACCCCTGGGAGATCTTGTCCATTCCAACAGGGTTAAATGCAATCTCTATGCCAATGGCACCAAAACATGCATCTCTCTCTCTAATCTTCTTTCTGAGCCCTATTGTATAACTGCTTCTTGACACTTTTTCATGTCTAGAAGAGAAATCTTGATTCCTGCTGCTACCCAACAAAGCAAAACATGCCAGCAATCTTCTGCAGCTTTTCCCCATCTCAATGAACAGCACCAGCACTGACTGATCAAATTGCTCAGCCAGAAACCTGGAAGCCAACCTTTGTGCTTTTCCTTCCCCTACTCCACGTCCAGTCCATCAGCAGGTCCTAATGGCTCAGTTCTAAACTCATCTCTCATGCACCCGCTTCTCTCCATCCCCACTGCCACCAGGGCCTGCCCTTCTACAGTCGGTGCTTGTGCAACATGTTACTAACCCCCACCCCCAGAAGGGCCACAACCACCTGTCTGAAGTAGAGGGAGGAGGTAGGGGTGAAAAGCAGGGACCCTCACTTAACCTCAAGTACAATGATTCTTGACTTTTCTGGGTCACAATGCCTTAACAGTTGGGGGGCCCTGTCCCCAGAAAAATACATATAGGTACATGTACCTATATGTTTGTATACAGGGTATGTGACCTGTGAAGTTGCCCAAAGTTCCATGCTCAGAAGAACCCTGTTTTTAAATTCTTAATAATTGTTAAACTGATGGGCCACACAAATTATTTGGCCGGGCCTGTTTGTGTATACAGTTAGTGAGGCGAGAAAAACGGATTTTGAACTCTGCTCAAGAAGCCACACCTTAACCTTTCAATTTGTTTCTGGCTCAGTTTTCCCAGAGTCAGCTGGGCCAGGGCAATGGCCGAAGTGGACAGGAGAGGCCAGCTGGGGAGGGAACATGATCTTGGTGAGCGAGATGCTATCCTGGGACCCCCAGCTCTCATCTCTTTCCCGGATGGACATACGAAAGCCCCAGGAGGAAGGGGCTGTTTGTATTACCATAGAAGACCTCCCCGATGCCCAGGGAGGAGCCCAAGTTTGTGAGAACAGTTTTAGCAGGCACGAGGGGAGAAGCTGGCCAAGTGAATTCAGAGGCGGTCCCAGGACAGGGCTGGGCCAGAAGGTGGGGGGGGCTGTATTAAAGTAACCAGGAGCTACCTGTGCTCAGGAGCCCCTGACAAACCTGCCAGGCCCGACCAAGCCCATTCATTCGGCAAGATCTGGATCCGAGGTCCAGTCCTGGCACTCATTTGACCTTTCCCTGTCCCTTTCTGGGAATTCCTCTCCCTCTTTTCCCACAAAAGTTGGGAGGGGATGGATTACTCTGAACTTCCATTCTCTCATTTCAAACTCACTCCTTGACTGGACTTTAAGTTGATTTGAATAACAAGTATCTATGGAGTGTCTACCATATGCCTAGGTATAATAACAGATCACATTTAATGAGCACATGTGGGTGCCAAACACGTTTCTATGTGCTTTACACATACTATCTTTTTTAACCCTCATGAGAATCCTATGAGGTGGGTCTTTGGTTATCCCTGTTTTATAAATGGGGAAACTGAGGTACAGAGCTGTCAGGTAACTTGCTTAGAGCCGCTCTGGAGGAGTTGATTGTGAATCCAGGCCCCATGACTCCAGAGCCAGGCCTGATCCACTCTGCCAGTTCCTCTCTGGGTTGGGAAGCTCTGGTGGGAGGCACAAGGCTCTGACTTTGAAGGAGTCCCAGGCTGTCCTTGCACCCACCCCTGGTGACCCTGTTTGGTGGGGTTGAAAGGCCGGGGAAGGGGCAGGCCCTCCTGGGTAGCACCTGGGTATCTCCTTTGACCCCTTGTTCTCCCTCACCCCACATCGCACCAGCCACCACATCAGGCTCTTTAAATATCCAAGGGGGAGAGGATGGAGCTTGGATTATTAGTTGGTCTCCCAATTTTAGTCTCCCCCATGCTGCTTTTTCTGCCCTGTTAGTCAGAATGGTCCTTTAAAGCACAAAACTAAGTAGATTCCTTCCCTGCTTAAAACCCTCTGTGGCTCCCTATTGCCCCCAGTTAAGTCCAAGCTTCTCATACTAGTGTCGAGAGTCACACTTTAGGATCTGAGCCTTGCACATTTTGCTGGAGAAGATTTCTGTTCTTACAACAAGGCTGCAGGGAACAGAAGTGGGTTTCTATCTACAGGATGAATTCTGAAAGGAGAAAGGTTGACTGGCAGATATATGCATTTACATTTTGCAGATAGTGCCAAGTTGCCCTACCAAAAAAGTAGCACCAACGGTGTGTATAAACGTGCATATAAAAGTTTTCCCCAGCCCTTTGCCCCACTGTAGACTCCCAAACACACACACACACATACACTCACACACATTCTCACCTATTCATACACACATCCTCCTATACACACTCACACACACCCTCACACACACTCTTAAACACTTTCACACACACATATACTCTCCTTATCTGTCTTACACACACACACACATTTCTCCACACACTCTTTGTTCTGGCTAAGATTTGTCAATGCTTCGTTTTCCTGGGAGCTTCAGGAACGGCATCAAATAAACACTTCTGTAACAAACCCCCAGAGGCTGATGCTCTCCCTGGCTTTGTCTGGCATCTTTTCCCACTGCCTGGTTCGTGGGAACACTTAGTTGGCCTGGGCACCCCCCCTACCCACCTCCTGCTGCCAGGGGCTGCTGGGGCATTGTCACCTAGCAGTGCCAGTGGAACTGCCAGCTCTGCCCCCTCCCAGGCCCCCACCACTTGGGAGGAGCCACAAGGGGCAGTCCGGGGGCTCTCAAACCCTGAGGGAGTAGGGGCAAGCCAGGTTCAGCATCAGGGCCTTGCAGGAGGACGTCCAGCCAGGTTCCTGCGGGCACCTGTGGCAGAAAGCAGCGCCTCTGGGTTCCTGGCAGGTAAGCAGCTCTGGAAGGTGGTGGTGGGTGAGTGTGGGGAGATGTGCATCCTGCTTTGGAGGAGCGGCTGGGACCGCAGACCTCTGAGGGTGTGGATTGGGCCCTCCTCTGGCCTTCAGTTCTGTGAGGCAGGAGGTGTGCGTGTGTGTGTGTGTGTGTATGTGTGTGTGTGTGTGTCTATACATGGGTGCCCCTGCCCAAGCCAGCTCCACCCTGGGAGGAGGTTGGACATTCATCCCAGCATGGGGGTGTCTGGAAACCAGGCGTGCCCCAGGGGCCCTGAGTCCTTCCTCTACTCACATTGCCGACTGAGTCATCCCCACAGCAGCAACCCAGCACCGGCCCAGGAGCCACCAGGGTGCCCACCCATGGCCGAGCCTGCCTTCTCCTGGCTGCCCAGATGGGGAGGCTGGCCAGGATGCCCGGGGCCTGGCCGTGTCCCCGGATCCCACGGGCCCGTGACGCCAGGCAGCCGGGGCTCTGTGCCCTGTGTTGGTTGGGGCCTGAGCTGCAGGTACAGGCATCACAGGAGGGGACGGGGGAGGTTGGGGCCACTGGTGTCTCAGGGCCAGGCCCGTGGGGCGAGAGGCCCAAGCCGGAGGCCCACCATGTGCCGGGGGCCTAGGCCATCTGAGTCCCCACAACACCCCTATGAGGCAGAATTTTCCTCTCATTGTACAAACGAGGAAACAGAAGCTCTGAGAGGTCAAGTAATTTGCTCAAGGCCACCCAGCTGGCCAGGGTGGAGGTGTTTCTCAAACCCTGGTCTCCAAACCCGGGCCCTCCCCAAGAAACACAGTCTGGGGCTCCTGCTGCTGGCCTCTTGCAGGGGTCTCTGACTTTAGGGTTCTTAGAGATGCATGACCCCTAGTACACACCATTTCTCCTTCCTCTGGGTGCACAGCACATTAGGGACCCCAGGTGTCTTATTTGGGGCTCAGGGTTCCCGACCCTAAGCTTGTGTGGCTGTGTGCAGCCACCTCAGCTGAGAACCGTTGCCCTGCTTCCTGCTCGGCATGCCTGACGGCCAAAACCAGAATTTTTAAAAAGGTCGTTGCCCCCAACTGTGATTACAAGCATATTACAATATTACACGCCCCAGAATTAACCACTGTTAAAGTTTTGGCATATGCCTTGGGGATCCAACTTTATGGATGCCCCTTGATTAATTTAAGGCAGCCCCCAGTTAGTGGACATTTAGGTTGGTTCCACTTTCTAACAGTTCTAAACAATGTGGCCATGAACAGCTTTGGTGATTCATATGAGCTAAATTGGAATTTCAGGCTTAAAAGGAACAATTAGAATCTTGCTAGATCCTGCCCAATTGCCCGCAGAAAATGTTTTAGCTTGGAGCACACCCAAGGCAGGGGTCACCCATTGCCCCACTCACCTGCCAGTCCCAGAACCTGAAGCTGATGGTGGCTTTTAATTGGAGAGTGGTTTAGGGGAGTCTACAGTCTTAACTAGAGACAACTGAGTACATGGAACTCCCTGATGATGGAAAAGCTTCTAGGCTTGGGGAAAATGGGAGCCGAGTGAAATCGTTTCATTCGCGCAGTGTGTTCATTGAGCTTAGTGTGTGAGCTCTGCCCTATCCAAGACAAAATTTAAAAATTACTCAGGATCTGATTTCATAGAGAATCAATCTTAATACACCAAAGACATGCTTTCTAACCTACCTACCTACCTGTTATGGGTCCTCCCACCACCTATCCCCACCCCCACCCCATCTCTTGGTTCTTGTGATTCTGAGGTTATTAATACTGAATTCACTCTAAGAGGGCCTGACCCATTGAATGTGCTCAGAAGTTTTTGACTAAATGAACAAATGAATAAAACCTAAAAAAGAATTTAAAATTCACTTGTATTCACTTTGTTACTTAAAAGAAAAACAACACTTTTACCTCCAGAACACTGGTTTCTCAAACTCTAGGGTTCTGTAAATATTCTATTTGAATTTAATTTTTATTCTACTTTTAAGTACTGAAAAACTAGTAAAAACATCACATAACTCAAGTGTGTTATATTCCAATTTTTTTTCCCCAAGAAAATCACATTGATCGTCTGATCAGTAAGATGAGGAAGCCACAGCTCAGGGAGGTTCAGGGAATTTCCAAGGTTACTTCTCTGGTCAACGACAGACTTAGGATTCTAAGTCAGGTCTATCTGACACCAGAGCCAAAGCTTGTAACATCCAGACTCACGGTTCTGGTTATTTATTGTTTAGAGGCATAAATCAACAACCCCCTTTACCGTGCTCACAGATTCTGTGGGTCAGGAATTCAGACAGGGCAAGTGGGGTGGCTTTTCCTCTGCTCTGTGATGTCAGGGCCTCAGCTGGGAAGATGGAAAGGCTAGAGGTGGTTTCAGCACTGGGAGCTGGAATCGTCTGGAAGCTTCCCCACGCACATGTCCGACACAGAGCCTGAAACGCCTCCAAGGCTTGGTTCAGCCGGGAGGTTGACAGGAGCAACTACTCATGACCTCTCACATGGCCTGGACGTCCCAGCGTGGCAGCCGGGGACCAAGAGGGAGCAGGCGAGAGCCAGGGAACCAGGCAGCATCCCCGTGGTCTTTATGACCCCACTCGGGAGACGCGAGCTTCGCTTCTGCTGCGTTCTGTTGGGTGATGCAGTCACAAGTCTGGCTGGATTCAAGGAGAGGGGACATAGACCTCACCTCCCCATGGGACGAGTGTCAAAGAATTTGGGGACCATGTTTTATATCTGCCACACCTACTATGTGTCAGGCAGTGTTCTAGGCACTGGGGAGATGGCAGTGAATAGGGAAGATAAATATTTCCAATAGAAAGTGATGAGTGTTATGCAAAAGCCAACAGCGGAGACTTACTCGTGTTTAGGGAGCAGGGAGCCCATTTGAGGAGGTGGCCTTCAGGCTGAGACGGAGGAGGCGGCAGCCGGAGGAGAGAAGGGACTTCCCGACAGAGGGAGGAAGAAGGGATGGAGATGAGGCTGGAAATGCCGTCGGGTCTAATCAATGACATCTTAAGGCATCTGGAGTTTATCCTTAGGACACTAGGATGACACTGAGAATTCTATACAGGGCCCTTTTATGGTCAGCTTTGCGAACTTGAAAGATCCTCTATAACCAGATGGGACCTAGAAAAAAATGTCTGAAGACTGCAACGGGGCTGCTGTCCAGGTAAGAGGTGATGGTGCTTAGACGAGGATGGTGGCCAGGTGCATGGGGAGAGGTGGGTGGGTGCAGGAGATGTTCAGAGGGTGGAGGTAGGTAGTAGTTGATGGCATGTGGAGAACGATAGAGAAAGGGCTGTCAGGAGCGGCTCCCAGAGGGCTTGTTGGTTCCATCTTGAGAGACAGGGAACCCGGAAAGGGAAGCAGGGTTTGTGGTGGGGAAAAGAATGTATTCAGACCACTTCAGGGACACCCAGGGGCCTTCTAGCACTTATGAGCACTGGAGCTGGAGCTCACAACCTGATTTCAAATCTTGACTCTGCCACTTGCTAGCTGGATAAGTCTGCTGTGTGTCTGTTTCCTTGCCTACAAATCAGGGACAATAGCACCCACCATGTGGGGCTGAGGTGAATATTATATTGACACTCAAACTTGTGTGCGGCTGGGTCTGGAGGGAGAGCTACAGCTAGAGGCAATCGTGCTCTACATTTGCAGTTGGTGCACTTTTCTGCATCCAAGATACATCTGTAAAATATGAAGAACAATAAGAGCAATCCAAAAATTGGCTGTGTTTATGAGGCTCTGAACAAATTTGCGGCAGTGCTGAGACGTCCTTTGTTCTCTCGCTGAAGAGGGATCGCGTGATCTTGGAACGATTGCACATTTAGATTCTTGATGTTTTATATTTCGTTTCTGTTCTTTCCTGCACCCTCTCTGCCCTCCTCAAAAAGTTCGTTCAAATAAATAATTGCTCTCCTCTCACTGCTTAGCTGCCAAAAAGGAGACACAGTTGACGACTTTTGTTTTGGTTTAGTCACTGCAGTTTTCAAATTGTCACAAAAACACACAGATGCTGGCAATTTCCAAGTGAATTGCAAAGCAACTAAAGAAACCAAGCCATGCACCAGCATGGGGTGCAAAACATATTCACAGGAGGCGCTCTGACTAGCAGCTTTCTCGAAAAGCATAAATAGAGCAGAACGGCCAATTTTATAATTAACTGGGAATTGAATTGATCTCAGTTAAGCTTCTGCTCGGTGAAAACGGCCAAGCTGTTGCCTGGAGAGAGGGCTGTGTGTTTCTTCTGTAGGGCATTGGTGGACTTGAGGTTTCTTTGCTTTACCACATGTACCTGTGTTGTGGGGTGGGATTGTTTATAAAGCAGATTTGAGCTCGGTGTGCGGACAGGACACTTGAGAGACAGGCCCAGGCCGGGGCTCTGGGTAAGGTACACGCAGGACAGAACCCAGTGCATGCGGGCCCCTTGTACAAAAATTATTAAGAATTTCATGTCGGTGGCATCAGAGCAGTGACCAAGCATGGGGACTCTTATAAGCACAGGGTTCTGTGACTGCACAGGTCATCCACCCACGAAGCTCATGCTGGGTACTGGGTCACGCCTCCAGAATTTGGGGGAACATCGATGGGTGGGGTCTCCTGCTGAGGGAAAATACAGCCTCAGGGACTCCAGGGCACAGAACCCAACCAGGAAGACAGGCGGGTGCTGGAGCACAAGCAGCACCCCGCCCTGGGCTGACATAAAAACAATCAAAAATCCAATATAACAACCCTTTTTTTTGGAAGGCAATTTGGCAAGAGATGTCAAAATTTCACATACCTGATTCAACCATTCAACTTCTAAGCAATTTCGTTTGCTGTTACTTCTGCAAAAGGGCACAAGGTAATAAATACCAAGGTGCTTGGTGCAATATTACTTACAGCACTGACAAATGAAAACAACCCAAATACCCATCCAAAGGTAATGGCTTTAAAAACTATGATACCTCCCCACATGGGGATTTTTTTCAAGTAAATTGCCATGCACGGTGTGAAGTGACCCTCCTTGTGAGCTGACAGCTCTTCAGGAAAGAGCTATAAAAATCACAAAACCTTGGTGCACCTAGAGTTCTTGCAGTTCTTGGGGAACTGAGAACAGTATCTTGGCTGAGACGAGCCTGAAAGAGGGTCTGCCTGGATGGGAAAGGGGCAGCCAGCTCCAGCTCCAACTCCAGCTCCAGCTCCAGGTGAGAATATGCATAAGGAAAAACCTGAGACTTATGCACATAGGAGTGTTTGCAAGGATAGCGTAGTAGTCATTGCAGGGAAGTTATTAATTTTCTACTTTATTCACTTCTGCATTATTTGGAATTTTTACAATAACCATGTCTTGGCTTTAGAAAGAAAAAATAAAATATGTAAAAACCTACATATTTCATGTTCTCCTGGTAGAGCAGAGAGAACGTGAGAAGGGCAATCATAAAGGGTCGATCTTTACAGAAGGAAACTTGGGGTTGGTGTGGACCCCCAAGAAGTCCTCCCGGTGACCCCTGGATCATAGGTCTGGGATGATGATTTCTACTCCATCCTTTTAGGTAGGACTCAAGTCATGTAGATCCTGCCTACTCAGCATCCGCACTGGGCCAGCTGCTGAGGCTTTGTCCACCTGTATTCGTCATCTGTAGCTGCATAACAAACCACCACAAACTTAGTGGCTGTAAACTACACCCCTTTGTTATCTCAGTTTCTGTGAGTTAGGAGTGTGAGCTTGGCTTGGCTGGGTTCTCTGCTCAGGTTCGCACAAGGTTGCAGTGAAGACGTCAGCTGGGATGTGATCTCACCTGAGGTTCGGAGTCCTCTTCCAAGCCCACTGATTGTCAGAATCCAGTTCCTTACAGTTGTAGGACTTGTAGGACTAAGGCTCTCAGCAGCCGGAAGCCACCTGTAGTTCCCTGCCACATGGCCCCCTCTGCAGCATGGCAGTTTGCTTCTTCAAGTCCCATAGGATAGCATCTCTGCTGCTTTAGGTCTCTGATTTCTAGACCCTCTTTTTTTTAATTCAAAAATTTTATTGAGATATATTCACATACCATACAATCATTCAAAGTGTACAATCAGTTGCTCACAGTACCATCATATAGTTGTGCATTCATCACCCCAATCTATTTTTTGAACATTGTCTTTGTACCAGAAAAAATGAAGATAAGAATAAAAAAAAAAAGGTAAAAAAGTGTACACGAATCATCCCTCCCCACCCTTTTATTTCATTTAGTTTTTTGTCCCAATTTTTCTACTCATCCGTCCATACACTGGATAAAGGGAGTGCAATCCACAAAGTTTTCACAATCACACTGTCAACCCTTGTAAGCTACATTGCTATACAATCATCTTCAAGAGTCAAGGCTACTGGGTTGCAGTTTGATAGTTTCAGGTATTTATTTCTAGCTGTTCCAATGCATTAAAACCTAAAAAGGGATATCTATATAGTGCATAAGAATGCACACTAGAGTGACCTCTCAGCTCCATTTGGAATCTCTCAGCCACTGAAACTTATTTTGTCTCATTTCGCATCAAGATGTTCTCCATCCCACAATGCCAGGTCCAGATTCATCCCCAGGAGTCACATTCTGTGTTGCCAGGGAGATTTACACCCCTGGGGTGTCAGATCCCACGTAGCGGGGAGGGCAGTGAGATCACCTGTTGGCTCAGCTAGAGAGAGAGGGCCACATCTGAGCAACAAAGAGGTACTCTGGGGGAGGTTCTTAGGCACAATTATAAGCAGGTTTAGCCTCTCCTTTGCAGTAACAAGCTTTATAAGGGCAAGCTCCAAGATAGAGGGCTCGGCACATCAAACCGCCTGTCCTCAATGTTTGTGAGAACATCAGCAACAATCCAGGTGAGAAAGCTCAACACCTCTGCATTTTCCCTCAGCTTCTCAGGGGTCCCTGCATATATATTTTTATTCTCTGTCCAATTTACGTTGGGATGTTAGACAGACTTTTAAAGGACTCGCCTGATTAGGTAAGGCCCATCTAGGATAATCTCCTTTTTAATTAACTCAGAATCAAATGATTTGGGACCTTAATTACATCTGCAAAATGCTCTCACCTTTGCTGTGTAATGTAACCTAATCAAGGGAGGGACATCCCAACAAAGTCACAGGTCCCCCCCAGGAGACAGGAATTTGGGGAGCCATCCTAAAATTCTACCTGAGACCCCCCCCACTTCATCCCCTAGCTTTGCTTCTCCAGTTTCTTGCACCTAATTATGTAACCCAAAGCTGGATTGCTACCCCTTTCGCAGGGTAGTATGGACTTGGGGTGAGTGTCATTAAATTGCCTCTTTCTCTGCACTGCGAGGTCCGGGGGTTTAGACCAGTCCCTGGGTCTCTGTTGCTGTTAGTAAGACCTGAGCCTTGTCCCTCACACTGTCCTCATGTCAGAATGCTGATCAAGGCCATTTGATTAGATTCGGCCTTGACTTCCCCCTGAGACTGGTTTCAGGGGTGCCATCAAAAGACAGCAGTTGCTCTAAACTCTGTCTCTGCAGATTTCCAACACCAGAGGTATCATCAGGACACCTTAGGTTGCAAGTAACAGAAAACTCCAACTCAACCTGACTCACCCTTGTTCCTGGAGGTCTAGAGGTGGGACAGGGCTCACCCTGGGGTTGATTCAGCTGCTCAGTGATAGCACCCGGAGCCAGCTTTCTGCTTCTTTTTATCGTGTTTGTTTATTGTGTCATGAATCCACTTCATTCTCAGGCTGGATGCCCAACATAGGGCTGCCAACTATTTGGGGCTACTTGTTTTTCATCCATGTCTAGGGCAAGATGTCTCTAACCCAGAATTCTTAGTAAAAGTCCTGAGCTTTACTTTCCTTGAATAAATTCTTGTGGCTGGAGGAAAGCACACAATCGTCCTTTTCTTCCTCTTTTTGAATAGCAGCTTTATTGAGATATAATCCACATGCCCTACAATTCACCCATTTAAAATGCACCAGTGAATAGTTTTCAGTATACTCACAGAGTTGTGCAATTATCACCACAATCAATTATAAAACATTTTCATCACCCCCAAAAAGAAGCCCATACCTATTAGCAGTCCCTCACACGATGGTTCCTTGTTTTTCAATTGTAGTAACATTTATATGACACATTTGCCATTTTAACCATTTTAAACCAATTCAGTGGCATTAATTACATTTATAATGTAATTATAATCACCACCCATTCCCAAATCCACACAATGGTTCTTATCCAAGTTTGCCTGAACCAGGTACTGGGACCAGGCTGAGGTGGAGTCAATCCCCCTCAGCCCCAAGGGCTGCTACACAATAGGGGGTGGGGTGGAGAGGACGTTGGGAAGGCAGCTCCCCACGTGCACCCTACCTATCCTCACTAACTCCTGAGGTTGCTTTATGCTCACCTTGCCCCACAATGCTGACCGCCTCCTGCAACGGGCCGGACACTGAGAGTTCAACCTGCCCTTCTTCACCAAGCTATCATCTGAAGACTGTTCCTGGTGCAAAGGAGTGGGCCAGCCCTCAAGCAAAAGGGATGCAGTGGCCAGGATTTGGGAAGCCTGTCCTTGGCAGAGGGGACAAATTATACAAAGGCCTGGAGGTAGGAGAGAGAGGGTTTGGGGAATTTGCAAAGTTGATAACTAGAAGGCAAGATTCATATTGGGAAACGGCAAATGATGAGGACAACATGTTTCTATCAAAGTCACATTTCCAATAGTTCTTGCAAATGTTTTTTGCCATGACATCAAGTGCATAAAGTTTCCTGTCACAAATTCTTTGCGGATCGCTCTTCACCCTCCTGAATGCATCTTAATCCAAACGTAATACTGATAGTTCTGTCTTTTTATTAATGTTTACCCAAGATTTTGCCCATCCTTTGCCATTTTAATATATGTGTGCCCTTTAAAGCAGCAGATGAATGACATTTTTTAAAAACCCAAATTGAGTCTTCTTTTTTAACAAGGAAGTTGAAATCATTTATGATTATTGTTTCTTTTGCCTTTTGTCTGTTTCCAGACGGACTAGAGAAATCTGTCCAACAATCTTGCCAGGAATCAATATTGAGCTCAAATATCTATAGAATTTGCAAAATATACTTTTTCCCCACTTGAGGAAATTGGAATATATTTCCTCTGTCATCTGGCAGCGGTGGTTTATGGTGTTTACTGATACGTTTCAGGGTCTTGCAGAGTCCAGTCTAGGAATGTTGGCACTCTGTCTTCCCCTCCTCACCATTTCTCAAAGATTCTGGACAGCAACAGATAAATTGTTTCCCCAAACTCATTTGAAGTCCCAAATATCATTTATATGGACCAGGAGATTTGCACTTCCTTATACCAGGATTATTTGCTTGCACGAAATAGAGATTCATTCAGTGTAGCCTGTGTCGTAAAGGGGAATTGAAGGGAAGGAGGCAAGGAATCAGGAGTGAAAGGGTAAACCACATAGCCTGTGCTCATGAGCGGCTGGAACCTAGAAAATCAAGCTGAGGTTAACAACCCCCAATCCTGTCTCTCCATGAGAGCAGAGAGTCCCTGCTCTTCTCCTCCCCACAGACCGGCCGCGTGGCACCCCCATCTCCACATGGCCCCCGTCCTCGTGGCTGACATGGACTCCCTTAGTCTCGGAACTTGAGAGAATCTGCCAGGCTCCCTTGACAGACAGTGTGACCTGTAAGCACCTACACCTGATGAGAGAAGTCAGGAGAGTGGGATCTGGCACTTGATCTACTCAAATCTGGCTGCAGGAGCCAGTGGGGAGAGGTGGTCGTGTGTTATAAAGAGGAAAAGCAGGGCGGTAGACCTCAGATTCACACATAGGGGCACAGATAGGGAGGAGATAATAGACATTTCTGGTAAAGAATGAATGAGGACAGTTAGGTGCTGCATTGTAATTTCCACACCTGTCCTGGGGTTTATTCTCTCTTGTTAGTGCTTACTCTGCCACATACATGTCAAAAATTGTTCTCTTTGCCCAAGAAAGTGGAAAGCAGCAGAGCCACCAGCCCTGTCTCTGTCTTCTGAGCCGTCATTTGTACCAAGTGGCTCTGACGTGGGGGATGGGTGACGGGTCAATTTGCTGACACCGGCAATGGGTCTGTCACCCCTGAGAAACATGCCTGGGGAGCTTGCCAGCTCTCAGAAGCCCCTGGGCTGATCTCTGGTTGTTTTTGTCTAACCATGAGAATTAACAAGGGGGTTTAGTATGAAAAAAAGAGAGAACCAATTTCTCATTTTTTTCAAATGTTCCATTGCTCCAGCACAGCTCTTTCTAAACTAGGGTGTAGTCACTTACAAAATTTAAAGCCATTTAAATTTAAAGTCATTTAAAAATGGGTTTTTAAAAAGTGAAGTATAATTTACAGTGAAGTGCACATTTTTACTAGATATGGCTTGATAAAAGTATCTACAGAACTACCATCCAGATTGAGATGTAGAATATTTCCATCACCCATGAAGGCTCCCCCCTTCCTCTTCCCTGTCATTACTGCCCCCCGCCCCCACCACCACCCAGGGTAACCACTCTCCTGACTTCTCTCATCAGGTGTAGGTGCTTACAGGTCACACTGTTTTTAAAGGAAGAGGTTCTTCATTGACCAGCATTTGTATGTGCTTCGATAATCCTAAGTAACATCTTACTGAGTCCTTCCCTGGCACCAGGGGTTGCTCCAGCTTTACTTGGCTTATTTCCTCACCTTGCCCTAGGAGACGGATTCTGTGCATGCACCCCTAACTTTATGGATGTAAAAGAAGTATAGCTCAGAGAGAAGAGATGACAGAGCTGGCTGACACTGAGGTTAGGTTTAGAACCCCCAGCAGCCTGAGCCCAGAGTCTTCCCGATGGATCCCCCTCTCTAGGATACTGCCCCCCACATACAAGTGTGAAAAAACTCTCATTTGTTCAAATGAAAAATTTTACAATCTTTTATTGTGGAATAATTTTAGACTCACAAGAAGTTGCAAAAACAGTAGAGTTCCCATGTACTCTTCACCTGCTTTCGCCCAGTGATAATATCTTATGTAAACATCATACATCAAATAAAAACATCAAAGATGATTAATGCTTAATGTTATTTTGTCTCTTAGATTTCATGGTTTGATTTCCCTAATCAAACTATGAAAGGTGACAATGATCATTAATAATGCTAACAGAAAGCATGTGCTGAACTTCTACCATGGACCAGGCATTATACCAAATACTTTACATATGTGATTTAGTTTCATTCAGTTATGTTGATGGTAGCTGTCTGTGTAAATAAAGTAAAAAAACAGTGATAGTTAATAATTATCAGGCGCTGTGTTTTACATGCTTTATCTAATTTAGTGTCCCAAATAACCCCGTGAGGTAGATACTGTTATTAGCCCCATTTTTGCAGATGAGAAAACTGGCACACACAAGGGTGAAGCTGTTTGTCCAAACTCACAGATAAAGTCAGGATTTGAACCCTGGAAGAGTTTGACTCCACAGCCCATGCACTAAGCATAGGCTGTAGTATAGGCATAAGATTGTTAAATACGATCATGGCCCGCTTCCTGTCCCTTCTGAGAGCACTCTACTGGGGCGCTGGGGGATGACCTGGCAAGTCCTCCAGGCAATACTGAACAAATCCGTCGCGCTTTCATGGCTGTGTTTTTCCTTGGGCAGCAGGGATGCCTGGAGCTGCCTGTAATGGCTGTGGCCTCTAGATGGCGCCATGGGGCATTATTTGTTTTTCAATTGATTTTCTATCATTTTGATAGAGAGGAGGAGCACTGGAGCTGAGGAAGGCCAAGCTTAGGGATGGATGGGCTGAGGGAGAACAGCAAAGGGCAAGAACAGAAGTGTTGCTGAGAGGCCCATGGGGTGATTCCTCATGTTAGAAGGCACGTAGTGAAACAGCTTCCATTCACTGGGGCCTTATTACGAGTCTGAGGCTATGTTAAGCCCTTTATACGTTCACTCCCTTTGCCTTCACAGAAACCTTGTGAGGTTGGCACTGTCCATGACTACAGGTGGGAATTAGAGACTCGGAGAGCCTCCCTGTTATTAGAGGTACAGCTGGGGTTTGGACGTTGGACAGAATCCCGAGTCCCTGTCCCGACTACTCTCCCCGCTGCTGCCTGGCTGCTGGGAGGGATGGCGGAGGCTCAGCAGACACTAGACGTGTGGTTTGAGCAACTCTCTTTACCTCCCCCCCTAGAAGTTTAGAATCCCCAAAGGCCGCCTTGGCGTGACGAGAATGGGAGACTTGTCCCTGCAGGACATGAAGAGGTTCCTTCCTCGGGCCCTCGTAGAGCTGACCCCGCTCTGTGACGTCCCTGGCTTGGGCCTGAAGAGGTGGCAAAGTGGAAAGCAACCGGCCAGCAGCCCCAGCACACTAAGACAACAGCTTTCTCCTTCTTGCACGGGAATCTCCCACCAAAACAGGCTTAGCCTCTATACTTCTTTCAGTTATAGGTATTGGGTTTTTGTGGATTTTTTTTTTTTTTTTTTTTTTTTTCTGATAATGGAAACAATCCCTGCTCATTATAGAAAATTTGGGAAATAGAGTAAAACATGAAAAAGAAAAATTACAATTCAGGATAAGCAGTTACCATTTGAGTTTATTATCTCTGACATTTTTCTTGTCTGTATGTAGGTGTGTGTATTCTTTGTTTTTTCACTGAATATTATAGAATTTTGGTCATTTCCCATTATTATTGTGTGTCAGCTACTGTCGCAATAATCTACATAATAAACAACACCAGCGCTCAGTGACTTAAAACGATAATGCTTTACTCTTGCTCGTATGTCTGTGGGTGAACTGGGGGTTGGTTGGATGATTCAAAACTGAGCAACATACCAGTTTTGCAGACTTCTAGGTGAATGTTCGTTGTAAGTGTTTTTCTGTTGTAAGCGCATAGCCCCAGCTGCAGGCTGGGTCTAGCTCTGCCTCACACGTCCCCCAGCCTTTGGGGACCAGCCGGGCAGCTAGAGCAGGTTCTTCTCATGGCAGTGGCGGAAGCACAAGAAAGCAAACCCCACCTCACAACTGCATTTTACACTTCTGCTTGCGTCACGTAGGCTCTCGTTCAGTTGGCCCAAGAAAGTCACACGGCCAAGCCCAAAGCAAGGCGTGGGGGAGTACACTCTGCTTCTCTAGTGGAGAAAACTGCAAATTCACATGGTGAAGGAAGGCAGGTACACCGGAAGAGGTAATGAATTTGCAACAATATTATCATTACCACAATTATTAAATGTTCTTTGAAAACATGACTGTTAATCACTATACTATTTTCCTCCTTACAGATATATCCTTGTTTAGGTAACCACTTCCCCATTAGTGGATATTTATTATTTCCATGCTTTTGCTATTATATAAAATCCAATAGCCATTGTTGTATGTACAACTTTGCATCTTAGATTATCTTCGAATACACTTAGTATATGCATTGCCCTCCAGTTGTGTGTGAGAGTGTTTATACCACTGCATCCTCCTCAACATTAAGCATTTTTTGCTGCTTTAAAGTAAAATGCCTGGAAACAAGAGAATGGTAGATAAGAAAGTCCAGGGATAGGGATCTGGCAGAGAAGGCAGTAAGGAAGTAAAGTGGAGAAAGAAAGAGGTTATAGAGAAGATTTGGAAGGAGGAGTTTTCCAGAGAAGACCTGAAGACAGGACTGTAGAGAAGTCCTGGGAAATGCAGATCTTAGGAACTAAGAGCTAGACCCTCTACCTCAGTCTGTTGTATGCACCGTAGCCAGAACTCTCTGAAGCAGCAGCATATTTTCCTTTCAACACTTCTTTACCCAGTTGAGGTTTTTCTGCTTGGTGACACATCTAATGTTTTCTTTATTGCTGAAGCCAAATGCTCTGCTAAGGAAATGTGGAGAAGTTCGGTTTGGCCATTTTCCAGAAAGTTCAGTCCTTACACAGAGATCGGAGTCTGATGCCAGCCCACCCGGGCGGTCTTGCAGGTTGCCAGCTGTGACTCCAGGAAGTGAAATGCACGTTCTGCTCTTCAGATCTCCTGCAGAAACACCTTTTTGGTGTGCTCCCAGATGCACTGCTAGAAGCTGACTGCAGAGTCCTCCCTGGCACCCAGGACCCTGGTCCTTCAACCAGTAAGTTGTGGCCAGCCTGGGTGTCGAAAAGGCTGCTTTGTTTAACCCCTGAAGGCGGGCTCAGGGCCCTGTTGGGATAGCTAACGCAGGGGATAAGGGTATGGCTCTTGGAGTCAGGGAGACTTGGGTTCAAACCCAGGCTCTGACACTTGCCAGCACTGTGACCTTGGTGAGCCTCCCTTTCAGCATCTGTAAAGTGGGGTTACTAACAGCACCCTCCTTCTCCTGGTAAGGGTTAAACAAGAAAAAATGCATACAGAGCTCTCAGCACAATACCTTCCTCATGGAACTGGTTAAGAAAGCTACTGTTATCATTTTGAGGGAAACCCTTCTTCTAGCACTTCCCTTTCTGGTTTTCATGGGAGATGAGTTTGAATCCCCTTTTTGATGGTTGCTGGTTAAAATCTTGGTTTCTTTCTCTCCTAGCTGCTGTCCTGTCTAGAAAAGAGAGGGGTGGACACAGAAGTCATCCTCAGGGTGCCCGGATCCCAGGCCAGGGTCAGGGTAATGGTTTGACTTCCCCTTGCTCACTACGGCTGCATCTCCCAGAGCCTTCACGTGCGTGCCACGTGGGAGCGGATCCAGCTCACAGCTTGTCGGTGTTCTGTTTGTTGGTGTCTTTGTGGGTTGTGGAATTCCGGGAGGGCTGGAAAGGGAGGTGTCTGGCACAAAGAGCATGGTGGTTGACAGCGCGAGCTCTGGCATCAGGCTGCCAACATGTATGGAGCCCAGCCCCGTGCTGAGTGACACGCACACCCATTAGGGCCTTTAATCTTCACAGCAGCCCTGTGAGGTAGATGCTATTATCGCCCCCACTTTGCAGATGAAGAAACTGAGGCCCAGATTGGTGCTAGAGCAACTTTTACTGGAGCTTTGGGCCAATTTCTCATTCTTCCTTCAGAGTCTGGAACAGTCTAGAAAGAGACTTCTATGCTGGCCTTTTTAGCTGGGATGAGGTTCCTCACAATGACGCATCAAATTTGCTCAAAAGATTCCTCCGAGAGCTCCCGGTGCCTCTGCTCATTGCTGAGGACCTTTCGGCCCTCAGTGTGGTGTCCAGTGAGCGTGCTCCAAGCGGAGGAGAGCGAGAGCTCAGGGCCAGCGGCCTTGGTTGGAGAGGGAAGCAGTGGGAAGACAGGAGTATCTGTGCCCAGGAATGTCTGTTTCCTGTGATCTGGAGCTGATGGGGGAGGAAGTGTGTGTGTGCACACGTGTGTGTACAGGGTGTACAGGAGCAGAGGCCTTTTGACAGTCCTTATGACAGTCCCTCACGTGGACCAGTTTCTTTCTGTTCATAGCATGTGTGGGGTTGCACTTACTGGGTACATCCAACTGTATCTATGGGGACACGTGTTTGTGCATGTCCCCCCATCTGTGTGCATGCTGCAGATTGGCGTGTACTGATATCCTATCTATATACTGCACGCATATGCCCCGTCTGACTTCTTCAGAATCCATAGGGTGCAAACACAGTCACTTCTATTTTTCTAAAAAATATTAAGTTACCCACCTGAGATCCTGCTTGCAACCTCATAGGAAGCCCAGGCTCTCTCTCTGAACTCCCTGAAAAGCTTCAGGGCTCAGACAGTCTGACTTCCACCCAAAGCCAGGGGTACACGACCCTGAACAGCCCACTCCAGCCATTGTGTCTCACAGCCCTGTTTTAAAACATAAATCAGATCATATCACTCCACTGCTTCACACCTTCCACGGCACCCTTGCAATGAAATCCCACAGGGCCTCCTCGGCACTCAGACTCCAGCTCCTGGTCCCTGCCCCTCACCACCACCCAGCCAGGTTTGCCTGCCTTTACGTTCCTCTTCCTCTTTCCTTTTTCAGGGCCTCTGCCCTTGCTGTTCTCTCTGCCTGGAAGCCCCCAACCCCTCTTCAGTTGGCTGCTTCTGGCCATTCAGGTGTCACTGCTGGGGCGTCCCCCACCATCCCAGGCTACTTGCTCACCCATCCAAGACTCTGCTTGTAACACTCTGTTTTGTTTTCTTCATAGTACTTTCTGTACCTGAAGATACTTGGCCATTTCTTTGCTTATTGCCTGTCTCTCCCCTGAAATGTAAATGCCATGAGGCTGGAGCCTCGTTTGTTCTCTTCACAGTGCCTGGAATGGAGCATGGCACATAATAGGTACTTGGCAGTGAGTGAGTGAATGAGTGAATGAGTTAATGAATGAGTGAGTGAGTGAATGAGTGAGAGAATGAATGAGTGAGTTAATGAATAAGTGAATGAGTGAGAGTTAATGAATGAGTGAGTGAGTGAATGAGTGAGTGAATTAATGAATGAGTGAGAGAATAACTGATGGATGGATACCACTCAGGGCCCTAGGATGAAGCCTCTGGCACACAGCCTCTTTCTTCCCCTCTGTGAGCCCTTGGCTGAAGGGTCCAGCTCTGGAGAAGTCTCTCTTTAAATTCTGCAATTACCATCCCCCTCTTCTACCTGAGATCCTTACCCAAGGTGAGGGACAGCTTTTCCTTCTCAAACATCAAAACACAAAAGATTTCCATTAAACCCTCTTTCCAGGAGAGTTGAGCCTTCCAGCTCCCCTCCCCTCAGTGTCTTGAAGGGGCCTGAGGCCTCAGACACCGAAGGTCTAATTGTAGCCCTGGCTGTGTCCACAGTACCCAGCTCTGCTTTGTGGGGAGGGAGCTGTTGTCTTTACCAATGTGGCTTTCCAGAACTTTCTCGTTAATGCAGTGAAATAATAATAATAAAAAAGAAATCCTCAGCACAGCGTCCCGCTATGTGTGCTCCTGCTCATGCATGCACTTTCCCCATCTCTCTGTATGTGATATGTGAGCCTGTAAGGGCAGACTGTCACGCGCTTTGATACCTTTCCACGTGTGTCCATCTGGTGTGTGCCTGCCTACATGCGTGCTGATGGGCGAGCATTTCATAGGAATCTCTACCTAAAGATTGGGACCTCAGACCCACTGCATTTCTGACTCTGGGCTATAGCTCTCAGACTGCAAAGCTGAGAAAGTGTGCATGCATGCGTGTGTGTGTGTGTGTGTGTGTGTGTGTGTGTGTGTGTGTGTGTGTGGCTTTTTATCTACAAAGTATAGCAAGTGAGCCTCTGGACCAGCGCTGCTTGGGGCTCTTTCAGAGCTGACACTTGTCCAGGAAACAATTCCCAGCCTTATGAAGAAAGGGTTCCTGGCTATCCCTGAACTTTCCAGCTCTGGAACCTCCCTCCTCGGAAGGGTCCAGACAGAGGGAGGGGGAGTCCAAGCCTCCCATGAAGACTGAGGCCCTCCTTCTTCCCTCAGAAATCCCCAACCTGAAGCAGCGCCTGCAGTCTCTCCACCTGCTCATCCCGAACCTCCCAGAACCCAACAGAAACACCCTGAAGGTGAAAGTTACCATGAGCTGCCTCCACTCCATCACCTCAGCCCACAACCAGTCAAGGCTCCAGATGTGCTCACCCATTTTTTTTTTTTTTTTTAAAGCTGAGGGTCCTGTTTTCTTGCCATTTGTTTGCCTGGCAGTTTTGTGCTCAGTATTATTTAGTTAGAAGAATGTTTAATATTGTGGCTGATTTGGATTGCATGAAATAAGATAGTCAGCTTTTGGAAGCCAACCCAGGCCACATATATTTGAGACTTAAATGCTGAACCTGCATGGCACATCTAGATGTTTTAGAAGTTGCCAAACAGGAGTCACACACCTTGCTTGCAGCAGAACATCACCCATTCTTTTATTCAACAACTATGGCAGCTGCTGGACACAGGGATGACCACTGTCCTGTGACTTTCTTCTTAGAGAAAGCAGATGAGTCCTGAAAGAAGAAAGTGCTACCACATGATGCTAATAGGTGTTACAGGGAAAGGGGGCTCTATGTCCAAATAAGATGGGTAAATATTGAATTAGTGAAGCAAAGTTAAGGATAATTCTCTCCTACAGGACTTCTGATATGCTACGACTTTATGATCTCCAGGTGGGATTAGAGTTTGTAGCAATTTCCCAACTTATTTGCTCATGGACCATAAGCCTTAGTGTTCCATGGGGAACCAGTTTAGGAATCACTCCCTTAGGGAAACCCTTCTGTGTGCTATGGGTGGGGGCTCAGCGCTGGGGCTCAGCCTTGGCTTAGCTCCCTGCATCCTCCTGACTGCCCAGGGTAAGACTGTGGGGAGGCCTGGGGTCTACTGGGATCCTTGCCTGATGTGGATGTAGGAAACCTCAAGGAAGTCTGTAACCAGGTAGAGCAAGGTGAAGTCATCACTTCTTGTGCCTCAGCTTTGGCTGAAGGGACAGCCTCTTTGAGTTTCTGTTTCCTTTTCGGTAAACTGAGGATAATAGTAGCATCTTGTGTGATTGTTTTGGTTATTACAAGATCTAACACAATGAGAAATCATGGGGTGGAAGATGTGGTGCTTAGCAGGGGCTCAATATATGCCGTTTCTTCCACCCATCTTTTAATCTACCCACCCATCTTTACTTCTTTTCTTATTTCTTTCTTTCATTCCTTCCTTTCTTCCTTGATTCCATTCATCCATTCATACTTCCTTTTGTCTTTCCTTTTGTCCATCCATCCATACATGCATCTGTCATCCATCCATCCATCCATCCATCCATCCCTTTCTTCCTCCCACTCTTACTGGCTGTGTGGCCCTCGGCACAATCTCCAAGTCTCAGTTTCCTTCTCAGTAAAATGGGTACAATAGGAGAACCTTATAGAGTTGTCGTGAGGATTAAACAAGATGATAATGCATGTAAGATGCTAAGTAAAGGGCCTAGAACATGAAGAATACTTAATAAATGTTAGCTATTATCACCTACCCCTTTTCTTCCTATCCTTTCTACTTTCCCCTTCTTTCCTTAGCATTTTGGGCAGATCCAGACTTTAGAAAGAAGGAGCTATCCTGGGGTTTGCCAGGAAAAGACCTGCTTCCGGAGCCCTGGCTCTTTTCTGCCTGCAAGTTGAAGTCCCACCCAGAGGAGCAGGGAAGAGGGAGGGTTTCCGCCACAGTTTGCAGAAAAGGAAATAGATACAGGGAGATAACTTGGCGGGCTGGTGGCAAGGCTAGAATTGAAACTCCTATTCCTGCCTTCCTAGCCCCTGGCTCCTTCCAAATGTCCCTAAGCTGTCAATCAGGATGTTCCAGGCAAGGTGGGGATGCCCCTGGGGTATCCTGAGGTTTGGGAGGAGTTCTGTGTTCTTGCCCAGGCGCTCCTGGAATTCCTCAGAAAGGTGGTGGCCCAGGAGCAGAGCAACAAGATGACGCTGTGGAACGTTTCCATGGTGATGGCCCCTAATCTCTTCTTGCTCCAAGGAAGATCCCCTGAACTCCCCAAGGACAAGAAGCAGCTGGCAGACGGGGCAGCTGGGGTGGTACGGATGATGGTGCACTACCAGGACCTGCTGTGGACGGTGAGTGCTGTGGGACTTGGGGGCAGGAGGCGACGGGCGCCCTCCTCCGCTGGGTGCACTGCCCTGCCACCCCTGCCATCCAGGCTCAGTGCTGCCATCCCTCTAGGCCCCAGTTGTGTCTATTCCTGGACCCTTCTTGGGTTCTATGTACAGACCAGGGTCTTCTCCCTCTGCCTTAGCATCCAGGAAGAGGTGTCTATATTTGCTGTCTCCACGGCCACACCTCTTGGTCAATCCATGGACATCTGGCTTGCTCCAGACAGCAGGCATTCCCTGAGCTCCCACACAGAATTCCTTCATGTCAAAACACTGAGGATGCTCAGAAAACCCCATTTTGAGGCTCAGGCATGCAGAACCTGCCTAAAACAGAGACTGGAGCTGGAGAACCTAGATATCCCCTGGCCCCACCCTGAGCTTTGCCCCGAGTAACAAGCAATAGCAAGGGCAAGGGGCAAGAGCAGAGCCAGAGGCCCCCTCTGAGGTGTGGGTATGCAAGGCCTACTGAATGTTGAGGGTGGAGCAGAAGCAGAGACCCCTCTAGCCCTTGAGATTCCCACAAACACAAGATGGCAGCCATCCTCCACTACAGAAATTTGAAACTTCAAATGCAGAATTTGTTGAATGTTTTGGGAGCATTCCTTGCTTTAAAATGTACAGCCTTTTGTATCCATCCCTCCTTTCATCCTTCAATATGGTCACCCATCCAGCCACTATCCATGCACTCACCCATCCATCCACCCACTCACCCATCCATCTATCCATCCATCCATCCACCCACCCATCCATCCATCCATCTAGCCACCTGCCCATCCATCCATCCATCCATTCATCCATCCTCCTACCCCTCCTTCCATCCATAAGTCATAAGGATAGATTCCTTGTTCCAGAAACTAGTCAGTGAGGCCCTCTTTGGCATTTCCCAGTCTCTCCCCCATACCTTGCCCAGGCACTCCTCTGTGTTCTAAAGACACCAAATGCCAAAGACAGTTCTCAAACTCATCTTGCACTTTCACACTTCTGAGTTTTTGCCCAAGCAGTTCACCCAAACTGGAATTCCCCTCCCTTTTTAGAAAGGGCAGAAGCCTGGTACCTCCTGCTCATTCTTCAAGACCCAGTTGAAGAGTCAGCTCCTCTGTTGAAAGTCCCCTCTCCTCCTCCATACACCCCATATGCCCCCATAGTTCCTTTCTTCTCCATACTCTTCCACCCTCTGAGGTAATGTTACTACTAAAACATATCCGATCATAATACTTTTTTTATTGTAAGGAACTTAAAAACTTCAAGAAATGCCTAAATGCCTTCTTGTACAAGTTGCAGGCAACACAGATGCATATAAAATAAAAAATGAGGTAATTCCCCCATCTACTCCCCCAAGATGCTTTGTATATATCATCTTATTTAGGTGCCACACATTTAGAAAAGAGAGGAGCCAATAATCAAACCCAGTTCTGTCAGACCCCAGGGGACATGCCTTTTATTACTAGCCTAGTAAAGAGTCAGGATTCTCCTGATGCTGTGTGCTGGGTTCTGATTCTACAGAGGAGCTTGGGGTGACCTGGGAGCCTCTTTCGGCATTTTCCAATGCAGGACTGGCTGGGGGTTCTCAGGGCTGGAGCCCATTCCAGGTGCTTTGGAGACACCTCTGCCTGAGTGTGCCAATGAGCAGCTGTCCCACAGCAGGTGCATGGCCCTCCAGCCCTCTGGGGAGACAGCTGCCCACTAAGCCTCAGGTTGTGCTCTATTCTCAGAGTCCCCTCCTCCATGACCTTCTTTAGAGGCTAAATGGACCCCTTTCTACCAGCAAACTAGTTCTTCAACCCCAAGTCCAACAAGTATGTATTGCCAAGCCCTGTGTGGGGCCACGGTGACACCAGAGGGGGCCCTGCCTGCCACCCCCAGCAGCCCCACGCCCCTGCTAACGCTTGATTCTGTCTGGCCAGGTCGCCTCCTTCTTGGTCTCCCAGGTGCGAAAACTGAACGACAGCAGTGGCCGGCGCCCCCAGCTCTGCGACAGGGGCCTCAAGACTTGGCTGCGGAGGATGCATGTGGACCGAGACAAAGCGGGAGACGAGCCCCGCCTCAGCTGGGACGGAGAAAGGGGCGCAGGGCGTCACTGTCCTCCCACTCACTTCTGGCTGCCAGGCTGCCAGGAACGAGGCTTCCGCTGTAGGCCACCAGGAGGCGCCCGGGTCCCATCGCAGCGAGCGAGCAGAGGGCGTCGGAAATGAGGGAGATCAGGGGGCTGAGGAAGTGGAAAGTGCATGCGCGGGACGGGGCGCTTCTCTTAGGCACCTATCCCCGCCCCTCTTTTAGGCAGCCCCCTGTGTGCCTGGCCAAGCGGTGGGAAGGTGAGGGTCGCTTCGTGGGCGTGGGGTGATGGAACAGGTGTAGAAGGGAAGGGCGGTCCAAGAACACTAAGTGTTCCGGGGAGAAGTCCTGAACCTGGTTCCTTGTTAAAGTCTGGAACAGAAAAATCGACCAGCCTTGCATCTGGGCTGTGCATGATGTGTGTGCAAGGAGTATTTATATCAATCAATACAAGTGCATGCACTCTTCTTGTGTGTGGAGTATGAATGCACGTGCACACATGTGTTTTGGGGCCAGCATTTTCCCACGTGGGACCAAAAGTCAGTGAGGACCTCCCTTCCCGGCCTGGGGTCCACAAGCAGTGGCTGGTCTTGCTGCCTCCAGAGGAGGCCAGCACGTTTCTTTTCTCTGTCTTGCAGCAACAGGTTCACAGAGTCAGCCAACATCCTCCTCTATAAAGTTGGAGGGAATATCAGTGAGTTCCCCCGTGTGCATGGAAATTACACCAACCGTCCAGGTCCCTGGACTCCAGGGATCACAGGGATCACAGGGCCTCTCTGGGGGAGACCGCAGTTCACCTCCGGATGAGCCTTCCCCCCAGGCATCTGTTCCCAATGAAACCAGTGAACCAAAGGTGGAACCCTACTGGGAGGTTGAGGGTCGGCCTGTGCCAGGCCTTAGAATTTCACCCTGGAGTTTGGAATTTTCCCTGGGGCTTGGAGAGAGGGGCAGAGTTATTATTAATTTATTTTATTTATTTGTTTGTTTGTTTGTTTGTTTGTTTGTTTATTCTTGGTGTGAAGGCTGTCAGTTCCACCAGTGAAATTGACCCCTGGGCCAATGGGCCTGGATTCCTTAAGGAATTCAGCAAACACATGTCCAGTTCTGAGAGGTCCTTGGCTTTGTGGGCACCACGACTGGACAGCTGTTTTCAGTTGAGTTCCCCAGAGCAGCAATTCTCAAACTTGACTGTAGAGTGCAAACACCCGGAGGGCCGTTAAAGCCCAGACTAAGGCCCTAAAAGTGCCCAGGTGATGCCGATGCCACTGGTTCAGGGACCGGGCTTTGAGAACCACAAGAAGCAGAGGCGGTGATGAGGCTTCAGCAGCACGTGCCGCCCTGGGGAGCGCCTCAGGAAAAGCCTTGCAAGGGTGGGAGGAGCAGGAGGCAACTGGGCAGGGGCAGGGTGTGATGCCAGCATGTCTAGCCCTGGCCTGGTCAAAGGGGCTCTAGAGCATAAACTGCTTCACAGTCGTTCCCTTTTGAGCCAAGGGGGCTGGCCTCTCACCCCTCTGCATCAGTCAGTCATTGGCCACGCTGCCCTGGGGATGGGGCACGTCAGCAGAGGCCATTTCTCCAGAGACGGGGTGGCTGTGAGCTGAGAGCAGCCAGGGCTCTTGCAGTTGGGGGCATGTGCACAGGGACCTGGTGAGGGGACCTGGGCAGGGTGACAGCACCTTCCACAGCCGCCACCCTCAACCGCCTTGGCCCCTCCCCAACAGGTAAGCGTCGCCTGGACCCAGATGCCTGCCTCTTGGATCTGAACTGCACCAACCCCCATGGAGAGTGGGTCATTAAACAGAGGACAGGTTGCCCGCTTGCCTCGTCATTGCTTCCTGGAGGAGCCGTGCCTGGGAGGCCAGAAGCACCCAGAAGTCAGCTCTGTGAGGGTGTTCAGGTTAGCATCAGAGCCGGGAGAACCTAGCCACAAAGCTCTAAGCTGGCCAGCCTGGAAGCAGTGCTGCTTACAGGGAAGGTCTGAGACCCCCCGAGGCCTCCTTCTTCTCTGAAATGCACCCCCTCATCCCACAAACGACTCAGGGCTGGTGCTATCCGAGGCTGCCTCCTCCCCTTCAAAACCACAGCCACAAAGCCCTCCTTTCCATCCACTCCCCAGCCCCCAGGGGAGTCTGCGCCTACACTGAGCTTGCCGAGTGACAGCACCACTTGGTGTCCCTGGATCTCTGTGGACTTTTGTACGCGACTCACAGCCCCGAGGAGAGCTGAAAGTGCAGCACCTCTGTCAAGAAGCAGTTGTTTTTCTAGGAAAACTTGCTTTGAAAGTAACACTGCAGAGGAAACCAGGAGGGCTCTGTGACCTTGAGCAGGCTCCTTCCCCTCTCTGATCCCTTGGAAAGATGAGGCGGTTGGGTTTAAGGGAGCGGGGAGCAAATGCTGGGGCCACGAAGAGCCCTTAGGGGCTGGGAAGAGGAAGAACTTCCCTTCAAAGGTTTCACGTTTTCAATGCTGGTTTGTACATCCCTGTCATCTTGTAATATAATATTTAAATTCTGTTTGAACATTAAAGACACAAAGTTAATTGTCATTTTTGCTTCTTTCAGGTTTTTTTCCTCCCCGTCCAGCTCTCAGTGGGTGTTGTCCTACCAGTGAGTTAACATGGGAGCTTGTGACAAGAAAGTCTTGTGGTGCTGGAAGCAACAAACCCCCACGGGGCCAGGAAGAGTCCCCAGAACGAGAGGGATGGCGCCCCAGCTGTTTACTGGGAGGGGGCCGCTACAAGGACAGCCTCTCAGGGCTCCCATCCACCAGCCCTCCCATCTCCTATAGGCCCAGGTCTCTCCCTCCCTCCTTCCCTACCGTTGGTCTGGCTCCTTGGGGTAGGTGAAGCCTTATTCACCCATTCATTCGCTCATTCATTCATTCATTCATTCAACAGTGACTTCATTGGCATTTAATATAGGCCAAGAGCTTTACAAATTTAATCTTCACAATAATCCAGTGTCCCCAGACCCTGTCCCCCCAGTTGAAATTGCCTCCTCTGCCTCTCTCTATCACATCACCTTCATTTATTTCCTTCCTAGCATTTGTCACTACCTAAAATCGTCTTCGATTTTTATCTGTCTCCCAGACTAGAATACAGCCCCAAGGGTGGAGACCACGTAGGTTTTGTTCACTTCAGCATATACCGTATAATCCCTGTAGATACAATGGTACATTATAAGTATTCTGAAAAGTTGGTGAAGGAATGAATGAGTAAATGAATCCCCCTCTGCCCCTCTGTCTGTTCCTTCCAGAAACCATTGCCCCCACCATCTGATTTAACCCGTCTCCCTGGTGTGCTATGTGAGAATAAGAAAACGCACCTCAAGTACCTGACAGCACTTGCTCAGCCAGTGCTCTTGCATTATTATTATTAAGAGCCAAGCAGCGAAATGGCAACTCATGTCATTAGCTCCCCCATGGTTCCCAGCACTTGTGCTGGTGCCATCGCAAGCCTCCCTTGCTCATGTACAGGGCCGGGGTGGCAGGGAGCTGTTGGTAAGAGGGAAGATCCTTTCACCTTGGTGGAAGGAGGGGTGGGTGCCTGGGGGGCACCAGGAACCCTGGCCTGACTCTGCTACCCTTACACTGAGTGGGTTGTTGGCAATCAGTGCAGGATCCCGGTTTAATCACACGTCAGTTTCCCCATTTGTCTTCCATGCTATCTGAGGGTTCATCTTTTCCCAGCCTGTGGCATTGTCATGATTGATGAGCCCACACCAGCCCCACCGCTGGGTTAGCACAGCTCTTGGCTTCTCAGGGCTCTCTGCCATCTGAGGCCAGCGTGGGCTTGGATGTGTTTTTTTAAGGAGCCCCTTGTTGCCTCCAGCTTCTGAGATAAAGGAGGATGGGATTTGCAGAGATGTCCTCAAAGGGGAGCACTCTGAGCAGAGGCGGTGACAAACCTGGCATTAAGGTGGGTGCTTTCCTGGGAGAGGCACCCTTTCCTGGTGGCCACACTGGACTAGAGGGCAGGCCCCGGGCTCCCATCCACCTCTGTGGGCTGCAGGTAACCTGCCCTCCCTCTCTGTGCTCCTGGGGATTCAAGCTGCTATTTCCAGATCACCAGGGAGGACGGCTAGGATGAAATGAAGGAATTCCCAGTCATGCAACAATTATATTAAGTGCTACTGTGCATCAGCACTGGGCAAAGCCAGGGCCAGTGTTGTGAACAAGACAGTGAACGTCCAGCCTCATGGAACACACAGACTAATTTTGAAACAAAATCATGTCAGACTGTGATAAAATTCTGCTGAGAAAGTAAAACAGATAGAGAGGCTAGAAAGGAGGTGGGGAATGTGGAGTGGTCAGGGGAGGGTCTTACGTTGGTTGGCCCCCGCAGCAGACCCTAGCTGAGAACTGGAGGCAAGCAATTTATTTGGGAGGAGACCCCAGGAAGTCCCAGAAGAGGATGGGGAATGGAGATAGGGAGGGGGAGGAGCCAATTAAGGGTATGCTAATGAGCAGGTTACTGCCATGGCAATTGGGCTCAGTCCTGCTGGAGACTTCTGGGAGACCATGTAGGGGGTGCTTCTGACGTTTCCCACCCAAGGAGTAAAGAAGATAGAAAATTATCCACCAACTCCCATCTTCCATTGGTTGAAGGCTTCCCTAGGGGGTGTTAACTCCCTGGTGCTCCTGGCCTGTTCCACAGATCCAGGCTGAGCCCCCTTCTGTGGGAGAAAGAACTTGGGCAGAGAGTCCCGGGTGCTTGCAGTAGGAAGCCATCAGCACGTACAGGAACAGGGGGTACCCAGGATGTGGGTGGGACAGGTGGAGGAGGAGCGTCTGCTACAGAAGGCCCTTCTGAGGTCATGACACCTGAACTGAGACCAAAATGCCGAGAAAGAGCCAGCCACGGGGAGAGCTCGAGGAGAGATGTGCAGATAGAGTGGACAGAAAGTTCTAGGCCACGGCCATTGTTGCTGGAGCCTCGTGTGCAAGGTCAGGGAGGTTGTTAGGGGCAGACTGAGGTAAAGGATGGATCAAGCCCCTTCCAGAGGTTTCCCGCCCTGCCCTGGAATCCACCTTCATTCAGACCCCTCACTCTGCACCCAGGTACAACAGAGGCAGTCATTGGCTGGCTGGGAAAGTGGGCGGGGCCTTTGGTGTCCAATCCCAGGAGGCCCAGGCCATTCATTGGCCCCTGCTGGGGTGTTGGAGAGGAGCTGCCCACCACAAAGAGGTGAGGGGCGGAGCGAGTGGCCGAGTCCTGCGGCCACCATTGTCGTCATTTCCTCAGTGCTGGAGGAGACAGGACTGAGCCCTCCCTGGCCGTTTGGTGGTGCTCCAATGTCACTCTGCAACCCCTCCTTGTGGCCCTAAGGCACATACCCCCAGAAACCCCAGCACAGAGTGTGCAGCACCAGCCTGGCCTGGTGACCAGATCAAAGAGGGCAAAGGGGCAGTGAGGGGACACATGCGAGTCTGACTGGAGTACAGGCGCCCCACAGAAGGGTGCCCTGTCTTTGGCAGCCAGGCTGGGAGTGGAGCCCTGGCCCTGGATGAGAACATCCTTCATGCCAGCCCTTGGGCTTCCCCTGGCCTTGACAGTGTCTCAGTGTGGGTGCCCAGAGCAGACACTAAGACAAGGATTCAAGGGCAGCTAGTTTATTTGGGAGGGGAAGGAAATGCCGGTAGGGGATGGGGACACGAGACTGGGAAGAGAATCAGCTAATATACAGTGCATCATAGGGCACACACCAGAGCTGAATCCCACCAAGGAACTCAGAACACAGCATGGAACTCTCCTGAGTTATTCACTCCCAAGGGGTGAGGAAGCAGGAGTACTTAAAAGCCTACTCCCAATTTGGGTGGAGAATAAAAATATATATTTGGGGCCCCCCTGAAGAGCTGGGGGAGGCTGCAGAAGTGTTAGACTTCCTCACCTGGATTGTTGCTGGTGACAAACACTGGGGACTGACAGCTTGATGTGCTGAGCCCTCCGTCTTGGGGCTGGTCCTTATGAAGCTGTTCACTGCAAGGAGAGGCTAAACCTGCTTATAATTGTGCCTAAGAGTCTCCCCTTGAGTGCCTCTTTGTTGCTCAGATGTGGCCCTCTCTCTCTCTAACTAAGTCACCTTGGAGGGTGATCTCACTGCCCTCCCCGCTATGTGGGACCTGACTCCCAGGGGTGTAAATCTCCCTGGCAATGCAGGATATGTCTTCTGAGGATGAATCTGGACCCGGCATCCAGGGATTGAGAACATCTTCTTGACCAAAAGGGGGATGTGAAATGAAACGAAATAAAGCTTCAGTGGCTGAGAGATTTCAAATGGAGTCAAGAAGTCACTCTGGTGGACATCCTTACGCACTATATAGATAACACTTTTTAGGTTTTAATATATTGGAATAGCTAGAAGTAAATACCTGAACCTACCAAACTCCAACCCAGTAGCCTTGACTCTTGAAGACGATTGTAAAACAATGTAGATTACAAGGGGTGATGGTGTGATTGTGAAAGCCCTGTGGATCGCACTCCCTTTATCTAGTGTATGGATGGATGAGTAGAAAAATGGGGACAAAACCTAAATGAAAATAGGGTGGGATGGGTGGGTGATTTGGGTGTTCTTTTTTATTTTTATTTTTTATTCTTATTCTGATTCTTTCTGGTGTAAGGAAAATGTTCAAAAATAGATTGGGGTGATGAAAGCACAGCTATATGATGGTAGTGTGAACAGTTGATTGTACACCTTGGATGATTGTATGGTATGTGAATATATCTCAGTAAAACTGAATTTATAGTAAAAAAAAAAAAAAAAGCCTACTCCCACCAGTCATTGGCTGAGGGCTGCTTTGGGGGTGTTGATTCCCCCTCATGTCCAGCCTGCATGCATTGGAAGGAAGCCCCAAGTCCTTAGAACTTGCTGGAACACACTGATGTGGAAAAGCCTCAGGGAATGGATGGAGTGGGGACAGTGCTTGGAAATTACCAGTCCTCAGTAGTCCCTGCACACCTATGAGGCTACCCTAGGGAACACATTCCTCTTTTGACCTTTGCTCCCACAGCTCTTCTTCCCGCAGTCCCCAGCTTCCTTTGCGACAAGGCACGGTGTGTCCAGGAGGTACCTTCCCCAGGGATTCCACACCCCACAGTGCTCCTCACCACTGGCAAAGGCCACCCAGCCCCCAAGCCCTTACTCCAAACCAGCAGAGCGGGCCCCTCCCAAATGCTCCATGCTTGTCCCCTTGCTCTTCCTGCCTCCCCCTTTTGGCCCCAACAGCCTCTGGACCTCCTCCTCTTCTCTTGTCTGAGAGCCTTTGCTTTTGTGGTTCCCTCTTCTTAGAAAGTACCCCTGCCCGATTTCTGCCTGTTGAAATTTCTGTTGAAAGCCAGGCCCTGAGAATGGAGTGGGGAAACAACAATACCTTTGTCTTGGAGTTTACAGTCTGATGGAGGAAGAGAGATGCTAACTCGTCACACAAACTGCCTCATAATTACAGCTGTGGTGAGTGTGATGAAGGAGAAGGGTAGGGGGCAATAAATGCATAGGGCCGGGGTCTGGAGTTTTCCAGGAGGCTTCTGAGGGGAGTGATATTGAAGCTATGGCTTGAAAAATGAACGAGTGGGAGGTGGAATGCACTGAAGGAGCAGCATGTGGTAGGCCCTGAGATGGGAAGGAGCTTGGCATGGAGGAAAAGCCCGAAAGGCTGGTGGGGCCTGAGTGAGTGCAGAGAAGGCTGTGGGCCGAGTGGGCGGGGACTGGAAATTGATCCTGAGAGATATGGGAAGACTGAAAGGGGTTAAATCTGCCCGGCCACCCAGCTTGGGAATTCTCCAAGAGTTCCTCAGAACATCCCAGGTTGCCCTCATCTCCCCTAAATACAGCTCCACATGCTGCTGGATGAAACCACCCAGCTGATCTGCTCCAGGGTCTGACTTGGGGCTCTCACTGCCCCAGATCCTCAAAGGGGGTCTTACACATCCTTCAAGGCCTTGTTTGAGCCCCACCTTCCCTGAGCAGGCTTCTGTTCTTGAGATCAGAACTTCTGCCTCCCGTGCCCTCCCCAGCACTTTGCTCTTCTGTGTGTGAAGGGGCACTGGAATGAGGTGCCGCTGGGGGCAGGCCAGCCCAGGCTCTGGCATGGGGGCGGGAGGGTGCTGCCTGGTACCTCACCGTGGGAGGGGACTCTCCCACCAGGTCCTAGGGTCTGTCATCCCTGTCTGCTGCTCACACCCGGAGGCCAGGATAAGGGCAGTTGGGGTTTTGATGGATCCATAAAGACTTGTCTTAGGCATGGATGGGGAGGAGGCAAATGCTTTGCCAGGGTAGAGAAAGGGAAAATGGTTCCTGGCAAATCCATCCTCCTGTCCCCCACCTCACCCCCTCACTGGGTTGCCGAGAGAGTGGGTGATGCTTTCTATTGAGAATCCCTACCCCCATCCCAGCCACTTTGCATTCTGGGGGGAGGGGAATGGGAGCCACTTATCATTGTCCCTGAACACTGGCTGGCAGGAGGCCCGGGGAGGGGGCTCCCCAATAGAGAATCTGCAGCTGTGTCTTTAAGGTAAAATTACCGTAATTACCCCAATTACCAAATCCATCAAGAGCTTTGGACTGAGGAGGCCTGGAGAATAATCCGGACCTGACAGATCTGAGCAGTGTGAGTCACGGGGGTGGGGGGACTGATGTTAGACCAGACTTTTGATTGGGTTGGGGGTGGGGTGACAAAATGTAGGAAAATCATGATGAACCAAGACCTCATTTTTCTCCTTCAATGAGCAGATTTTTCTCCTGTACTAGAAAGAAAGAAAGAAATCCTCTCTGCCTTTTCCCCCTTTCATATAACCCCACACCCTGTGACCATCTGACTTGGACCCTCTTTTATGTTCTAGGAGAACTAAAAGGTAGCTGTTCTAATAATAAAGTAAAATAAAATAAAATAAAAAAGAACAATGTCTCTGAGGCCTTGCTCTGTGCCAGGCTCTGTGCAAATAGCTTTTCAAGCATCACCCCGTTCAAAGCCTATGGAGCAGCTAGTGGATTTTGTCTCAGTTTACAGATGGGGTCATCACACTTTTTCCTCTTGGCCTAAACATTCCAGAGACCAGAACCTGGGTCGGTTTTGCTCTGAACTACTCCTCCGGCCCCGTCTGGTAAGCCAGGCTTGGCGCACACTCAAGAGATGTTTGGTGAAGGAAATGAATGCACATGGCTGGCAGATTTGGTGGGTTATGGGAAATTGTCTCATTGGGAATGTCCGCTTAAATCACCTTTTCACCCACCTTCCATGCTTTCTCCATCCAACCTCCAGTCCCTAATGGTGGCTCACCCAGCACAGAAGATTCTGCATGGCCACCAGGCCGACCCTAAAGAGACAGGAGACTGTCCCTGTAGACACTCATGAGAATGATTTTCCCCACTATGGGGTTTGGAGCTGCCTCACTCTTCCAGGCCTTCTGGACGAGTTGGCCACTCCTTGGTAAGTCCAGTTAAGTGAGGCTCAGCTTTGCCGAGAATTTCTTTACTGTTTTGCCAGTTTTCATGATTATCTTCATTTCTACTAGAATTTCACTACATTTCAGAGGCAGTAAAAACATTCAGATTCTTCAACTCAGTTGACCCACGTTTCTGGTCTAAGGAAATAATCCCAAATTGGGGGGAAAGCCAATTATGAAGATATTCCTTATAGTTGGCTGTTCACTTAAACCTCGAGGGGAGGTCCAGGCTGCCAACCTCTCTGTTCTCCATCTCCAGGAGGAATTTTGTCAGTAGGACCCTGACCTGGAGGAAAGAGATCCCCTTTGCCTCAGTAGACTTGGGCCAGAGTTGGGAGGCCAGTCAGGGTTCCATGGAAGGTGTTGGAACCCACTAATTGTAAGACTGCACTTTGACTTGGCTTGTCCTTTGTGCCTATATCTCCTAGGTGACCCTATAGGACTTACTGGTGCCAGTCAAAGATTAGGAACTTGGGGTCCAGATCAAATAGCTTCCTAACTCATCATAACAAATATGATTAGCATGGAAAATTTTGAAACAATTTGATAGGGAGACTGGATAAATAGATGGAAACTTTTGCAGGCTTCTAAAATAAAATCTTGGAAAATCTTTTTTGAAATCTTGGGAATTACAGTAGAATGTTCATTGTAATGCTATTTCAGTAGTGAAATGTTGAAAGCAATGCACATATCCAAAAACAGGGGATTCATTGAGAAAATTGTGGTTCATCCATACATAGAATGATTTATAGCCATTAAACATGATAAAAACCAAATAATATGTAATGGTATGGAAAGATATTCATATATATTTTCAAACACTTTATTATGAAAATTTTCAAACAAAAGTTGAAAGAAATGAACAGTAAGCAACCATATCCTCACTATCTCAATTCTACTAAATTAATATTTTGAATATTTTATCATACTTGCTTTAAAACATATGTGACTATCCATTCATCTACCTTTTCCTATGCAGTTCAAAGTAAGTTGCAGTAAATTCAAAGTAAGTTGCTCATCCCTAAACAATGCAGCATGAAATGATATATATTTTACCTTATTAGGGTATAACTTATGTACAATAAACTGCACATATTTATACACATTAGTACAGACCCATGAAACCAACCACAACCAAGATAAGGAACATATCTATGACCCTTTGCCATAAATATCTTTTTATTAAATAATGTGCAGGTTTACAAAAAAATGTTACATAAAATACAGAGTTCCTGTATACCACCCTATTATTAATACCTTGCCTTAGTGTGGTAGATTTGTTACAAGTGATGAAAGAACATTTTTATAATTGTATTATTAACCTTAGGGTTCACTTTTGTGTTGTACAGTTCTATGTTCTTTTTTCAATTTTTTATTCTAGTAACATTTATACAGCCTAAAATCTCCCGTTTTAACTACATTCAAATATGTAATTCAGAGTTGTTAATTACATTCACAGTGTTGTGCTACCATCACCACCATCCATTACCAAAACTTTTTCTCTTTGCAATCTATCACTTTCTCCATTCCTGTCTTCAGGTAACCACTGATGTGCTTCCTGTCACTGTAAGTTAGTTTGCATGTTCTAGAATTTTATATAAAATGGAAACAGGTAGACATACTCTTTTTTGTCTGGCTTCTTTTGCTCAACATAACGCATATGAGATTCATCCATGCTGCTGTTTGTATCAGTAGTTTGTGCTTTTTTTATTGTTGGATAGTAACCCATTGTTTGGGTGTGTACCACAGTTTGTTTATCCATTAATCTGTTGATGGACTTTTGGGTTGTTTCTAGTTTTTGGCTATTACAAATAAGACTTCTATGAATATCTGTGTATATGTCTTTATATATTCATATGTTTTTCTTTCTCTTGAGTAAACACCTAGGAGTAAAATGCTGATGTATGTTTAACTTTTTAAGAGGTAATATATTTTTCAGTGGGAAACCACAGAATCTACTATGAAATCAGTGGTATGACTATATCTCCATAAAATGATGGTACTGTAGAAACATGAAAACTGTTTTTGAATTAGTATTCTGGAGGCATTTAAAACGTTTCTGGCTTTTAAAATATTTTTGTGCAATAAAGACAGTTTAAAATTACATTTGCTTATGCAGAACCTTCCCGTTCCACTATGTGACTGTCGACCCTTTGCTTCCTTTACAGAGGTTGATGTTTTGAGTCCTGGGGTTCCAGGTCTAGGATTGATGGGGCACTGGCCTCCTTACGTAGGGAGGAAGGCATAGCAGGGCTCCTCGTGGAAGGGTCCTGAGAGCCCAGAGAAGGGCAGGGAAGAGCTGGAGCATCCATCACCCATTCCCGTGCCAACTCCCAGGGGCTCAGTCGCTGCCCCTAGAAGGCCTGGGCTCTGGGAAGGCCTGGGCTGTGGACACCGTAGGGCAGCACTCCTCACGGGCAGAGGACAGTGAAGGCGAGCTTGGTGGGAGTTCCAAGCAAACCTGAACCTAGCCATTTGCTCATCCTTTCATTAACCCATTCACAACCAGTTCTCAGGGCCTTCTGGAAGTGTGGACTGCAATGGGCCCTGGGGATACTGCGTGAGCCAGATGGACTTGATCGCTGCCCCTCAGAGCTTCCAAGACCACACAAATTGCTCCCTTTTTTGAAATCTCATCATATTGTCTTCAAAATCATGTGAATTTTGCATCCTATTACATAATACAATGGCGCTTTTATTTTTTAGTTTAAAATTGATGTTAACTGTTATATAGTTATTTCCCCTGTAATCTTTGAATAAAATGGACATTACAGGAAGGAGTAGCCATGGTTTCTGGCACCCTCTGGTACCCAGCCTACTCATACCCTTCTTTGGAAAGCATGGCCATCATTCATTCATTCATTCATTCATTCTGCAAATGTTGGTTAGACACATAATGCATGCCTGAAGTCTGCTAGATGCTGGGGATATGAGGATGAGCAAAACTGGACACAATTTCAGCCTCCAGGAGCTCATGGGATGGAGGAAAGGCAGGTTTGTTTTTGTGATCACTGTGACTTTAAAGGCCCAGCCACCATTCTCAGAGCCCAAAGAGGAAGTCTCTGCTCCTAATAGGGGCGATCACTCTCCCCTTTCAATGTCATTGGTGTGGGCAGGATGGGGTTCTCTATTCCTCTCACCTGCTTCATTCCTTCCCACTCTGCATCCACAATGCAGAATTATCACCCCCATTTTGCCAATGAGCAAACTGCGGCTCAGGAGCCAGGGCTGGCTGTGCTGGGGACTCTCGCTGGATGGTCTCTCTCCCCAGATCCCTTCCCCTGCCTCCCGCCCTCTCTAGTCTGGACGGCTCTGACCACTCCTCAGGCGGGCTCCTGCTGAGTCTTGGTGCGTCCTAGCGTCTGAGGGCAAAGACAAGGGGCCTCGCAGGAACCTCCCTTTTAGCGGCTTACCACTTCCCGTCAGAGAGCACCCTGGGTTCCTGCTGGGGCAGGCCGGGCTCCCGCTGTCTGCTGGTTTCCATGCAAGCACCTGTTTGCCACTTTTTGGCTCAGTGCAGCTGGAGCCCATGCTCCACAGTCCCACAGACCCAGGTTTAATTCTTAGCTGACCTGTGGGACCTTAGTCAAGTCATCAGGCGTCTGTAAGCCACAGCTTCCTCACCTATAAAACCACTATTTCGATGGAGAAACAAATTGTGCTCACTTGATGGACTACTGCCCAGCCATAAAAAGGAACAAACTACTCACACTTTCAGCAACATGGATGAATGTCAAAAATAGCATACCATACAAAAGCCAGACATGAAGCCTATGTACTGTATGATTCCATTTATATGACATTCTAGAAAAAGCAAAACATATCTGTAATATAGAAAGAAGATCAGTGGTTCCCTGGGGCCAAGGGAGGATCAGTGGGAGGATCAATTGCAGAGGGGCAGGAACTTTCTGGGGTGATGTAAACATTGTGTCTTGATTGTGGTGGTAGTTACATGGAAGAATACATTTGTCAAAACTCATCACTGAAGAGTATACTGAAAATGGGTGCATTTTACTGTATGTAAATTATACCTCAATCAAGTCAAATTTTAAAAACCCTACCTCAAAGGGTTAAAAATATGGCCCAGCTGAAGTTATTAGAAGTAAATGAGTTAATGCCTGCAAAGTGCTTGGCTGGGAACCTGGCACAGAGTAAGCACACAAGTGAATGGTAACCATGGCAACCTGAAAACAAGACTTTTGCTCAGTGACTGGGTCAGAGAGAGAAAAAACCGCTGAGGGCCACATGGAGAAGAGGAGGAGATGCTCCTGCCCGCCCAGAGCAGACAGGCGGGGCTGCGGACCCAGGCTCGGACTCAGCGGATGGCTCTCTGCTGGCCTGGGAAGCTTCCCCGTCACATGTCAGCGTCTTCCAGTCCCTGTGATCAGCCACCAGCACCTTAGCCCCTACTGGGCCCTGGTCCTATTTTCTTCATTCATTCATTCAGTGAACATTTAGTTCATTCAGTGACCTGGAGGACCATGACCCAGCACAACAAAAGACATCAAGAGCTGTTTCTATTTACAGTGTGCATTTTATATTTGGATGCTATGCCCAGTGCTTGACAGTGCCTCCTAACTGATGAAAGAGCTGACATTCAACCAGTTTTCACCACAGAAATGACAGTTTTCGGTGGTTCAACCTAATACGTGCTCTCTTTCCATCCCTACAACAAGACTGTAGAGTAGAGGTTATTATTCCCATTATGGGGTGAGAAGACAGATGTGCAGGCTGTGAGGTGACTGCACCAAAGTCACACAGCTGGTGAGTGTATGAATTTGAACCTAGGTCTAGCTATGAAACTGTATGTTACACATCCCTTGTCCTTAAGGTGTCACGGTCTAATGGAGAGATGCACACATTATATGTGTCTCCTCGGGTCTCACCCAGAGCACCCCCTGAGTCTCCAGCCAGACTGCCTCACGTCTTCGGACACAGGCTATGAGAATCCTCTGCCTTGCCAGGATGCCAGGTCCTGCCACCCCTGCACAAGGCTCCCCTCGCCACCAGCACATCTTGTCCTCACCTGGCTGCTTCTCTCTGGAACCTGGGGGCTTGGTGGATGGGCAGTGCCTGCTGGGCCTCTGGTGAGGCCTATATTCGAGCTTCTCTGTGCCCCAGGAGTTGGCCTCATTCTGTCCATCTTGGCCTCACTCTAGGCCAGCCTGTCACCAGCCTTGGCCTCCTTAAAGCCTCCCTCCAACTTCAGCTTTCTTTAATTCACAGCTTATTAACAGATCAAAGAGGATGGTGATATCCTGAGTCTAGGGGATCCTCAGGCGGCCCATCCCCACTGTTTAACTGAGGTCCCCTATTTGGCAGGAGGCAAGGGACACCCCTTGGTTGTACTTTGTAAAGGGAAGAGGGGCTGGGACCCGGCTCCAGGCTCCCCCATCCACAACGGGGCCAGAGGTTTAGCTGGCGGGGGCTGAGGCAGAGGCGCTGCTTTCCAGTGTCAGCCCCCTTCTCCGGGGCCTGAGCGGGATAAGGACAGTTAATTCCTCTGGTGTTATCAGCTGGGCACAGGCGCTGGTTGCATAGCAACCCAGATTGGTCTCTGTCTCCAGTGCTCAAAAAAAAAAAAAAAGAAAATCAGCATTTTTCTCCCGCTCCACATCAGTGAGATGGAAATGGGCCCTGGGCAGCCCAGACTCCCTGCCCCCAAGTGTAGCTCATTTCCAGGAAGCCCCTATCCATACTCCTTGGCGGGCCCCTACTCTTAAGGCCTGCACCTCCCTCTTGCTCCTCCATGCCAGGTTGGGGGTAGGAATTCACCAATCAGCCTGTGCTGCGGCATGGAGCTGGGTCAGGAGCTAGGTCCAGGTTCATGCAAGGAGATGCTGGACAGGTCTGGGATGTGGGTGATGGGTAAACTGAAGGGTCTCCAACCAGCCCTGGCAATGGAGTTGATTTATTTGTTCCTTAAGAAATATTTACTGAACACCAACTGGGTGCCATAACCCTAAACTCTCCAGATTTGGTGGATTGAGGATGGATGCAAATTCTTTGCCACTCCACCCATGGAGTAGTAAAATTTACTTCCTTTCCTCGAAAATTGGGGCTGGCCCTATGGCCTGTTTGACAAGAAGAATATGGTAGAAATGACATTGGGTAACACTGTGACTGGGCCCTAATTGCTGGCAGCTTTTGCCTTTGAGACTTGAAATACTTCTTGGAACCCAGCTGCCATGCTGTGAGGAAACCCAAGCAGCCACATGGAGAGCCTTGTTGTAGCCTCTACCAATTGCCAGCCATGCAAGTGAGGCCCTTTTGGACCTACCAGCTCTCCTAACCAATGCCACGTTGAGAAGAATCATCCAGCTTAGCCCTGCCTGAATCTGCCACCCAAACAATCAAAAGCAAAAAAAACCTGTCATTTTTAAGTTACCAAGTTTTAGGGGAGTTAGTTATGCAATAATAGATAACCAAGACACCAGGAGAGCTTACATTCTCATTCATAGACTCTCTGATATAAAAAAAAATACTGATTAGGCACCTGATTTTTGCCATGCCCTGTACTAAGCTTGAAAGCAAAATGCCACTCAAGAGAGCTTAAATCCTAAATGCCAGGTGCCGAGGGTATCAGGACGTGGTACAGAGGCAGGGGAATGGAACCAAGAGCTCAGAGGCAGGAACAGACAATTAAATATAAGCAGTTGGCAAGAAAACAGGTGGGGAAGGCAATGCCAGTCCTTGACTAGAGCAAATAGTTTAAAATTCAGGTACTGGCTTTGCTGATTTGGAAATAGGTGCCTGGACTATATTGGGAAAGATTCTGAGGCTTAAGTCTGAGTGCTGTGATTGATTAATGATGTCTGCCCTGGGTGAAAGAGAGGAGAAAGGAGGGAGGTACGTGTGTCAGGCAGGTACATCTTGAGTCTACCCTGTTGGCTGGCTTTTGGGACTGACTCTTCTGGGCTGGCTTGAATGTAGAGTGAGGTTGGACAGCAGGTTGCTCAGGCTGCTCCATGAGGGCTGGAGCAGGGAACACCCCAGGCGCCCCAGGTGTGCATTCGTGCTTATAAATTACCTGCCTCCTTCCTAGCCAACAGGGCAGCTTCAGAGGGGTTGAGTTTCATTTGTTTTTGTTTTTTAATTTCTCCTGGCCAATCCAGTTCAAAATTCTGTTGTGCATTCTGTCAAATGTTTTTGATACTTGCTGCCCATCAAAATCACTTGGCCTTTTTTTTTTTTTTTTTTTTTTTTAATATTGATATTTGGGCTCTATGCTCCAGAGATTCTGGTTTTATTGGTCTGGGGTGTAGCCTGGGCATCAGTATTTTTAAACTCCCCCAGGTGATTCTAACATGCTCCTGGAATTGAGAAAACAACTGCCTGAGCCCTGGAGACACAGCTGAGAAAACAAAATTTGGGATGGGGTGGAATAGGGAAGCAGTGTTATGCTAGAAAAGGTTTCCCTGTTTTCCAGGGAAAAGAGGCCTGATTTATAGTGTTTTCTGATTTCTGTGATGTAAATACTTTCACCATAGCCAATTTCAAGCGACCAACACAACCTCACTGAAGGTACACAACTAGCTCTTCCTAGATGGTAGGGGCCCGCTCCAGCACACCACTGGAGGTAACACAAACAGTTAATTCCAGGACCACACGATAATTGCACTAATAGCCTTGCACTGAAAGTGAGGACCAGCAGCCTTGGCGTCACCTGGGAGCTGGTTAGAAATGCAGGATTTCAGGTCCACCCTGGACCTACTGAGTCAGCATCTGCATTGTAACAAGATCTCCAGGTAATTCACGAACACATTCAAGTTTGAGAAGCATAACTCTAAAATCAGGATTTTAAACAAACTTTTCTAGGAACATGGAGAAGGAAATAACCATCCCTAGAGAGGCCAGAAAAGAATTCCTAGGAGAAGTGGCATCTGAACTGGGTTTCAAAGGATGAATAGGAGTTTTCCAGGCAGGGAAAAAGGTAAGGGTGGGGAAAAGGACTGTTGATACAGGGATCGTATCAGCAGGGGCAAAGCCATGGGGTGGGGAAAGGTGTGGTGTGCAGAGGGCATGGGATAGGGTGGAGGACATGAGGCTGGAGAGTGGCACTGAGGAGAGAGCAGTGGTTCGCAAAGTGGGGTCCTAGGACCAGCAACATCTGCAACACTTGGGAACTTGTTAGAAATGCACATTCTAACTTTGGGAGTGGGGCCAGAATCTGTGTTTTAACAAGTACTTCAGATGGTTCGGAGGACGGACACATGCTCAAGATTGAGAACCAACTGAGTTAGGAGCAGCAGAAGGAGGGGAGGGAGGGAGCCAGGCCTGGGAGGGTCAGATGTGTGACCTGGAGAAATTCCAGATGATTGGCAGGTGTGGGTCTCTCCCTCACTGACTCCAAAACCTCTCTCCTAAGTGGAGGCCCCTTGAGAAGAGATCACGCCGAGGAGGCAGGGTCACCTTCTTCCTCGGTCTCTTCTGGCTGCACCTGGTTCTAATGTTCTGTCCTTGTCTCTCTCTCCCACTTGAGGCTGCTTTTGCCATGTATTACAGCATCAGTCACAATGCAATAATCACGGGTAATTGTGGGTAATTTCCTTATTCATGTGCCCATGTTGCCTACAAGTATCACATCAACCACTCGTACCATTCAGTCCCCAGCCCTGATTGCTGAGAGAAATGGACTTCACATGTGTGACTGACTAGAAGGGCTCTGCCGGCACTGGCTGGATTTGCGGATGAAAGAGTTATGGAGTCCCCTGGAAGCATTCCCCACCTCCTACCCCTACTCCTACCCCAGCCTTAGTCTGACAAATTCATACTCACTCCTGGCCTTGGCTGAGGCGCCACTTCTTCCAAGAAGCCCTCCCTCCCTGCTTGCCACTCCCTGCCCCCCAATCTGGATTATGATCCCCACCCCCACCACTGTGGGCCGGCCCACAGCCGCCTCGGCCCTCCCTGTTACAGCACTGCTCACTGTTCTCTAATTGCTTGATTAACTGCTTCTCCCTTCACCAAAAGCCCACTGGCACCTGGTGCCCCTTGCTCAGTGCGACACCCCAGCACCCTGCCCTGTGTCACCCCATTCTAGCAGCTTGCTCTGATCGAGAGGTTACCATGAGCCAAGCCAAGGGCTTCATAGGCACTATGTCATCTAAACCTGATGACCGTCCTAGCAGATGGGTACTATTATTTTCACCCCGTTTTACAGATGAGGAGACTGAGGCACAAGAAGTCAACAGATTGCCTACAGCCACACGGCTGGCAAGCCACAGTCGTAAACAAACAAATCCTGGTGTTGGTGTTCCAGGGAGTAGGAGGAGAAAAGGGGAAGAAAAGACAAGGGGTTTCCTTGAGCATCTTCATTTCCTCTGGGTTCTGCAGCCCCTCCCTGACCCTTGCCTTCACTCTCCAAGGACATTAAGGAGGCAGCTGGCAGAACTGAGCCTTGTCCGGGACCAGGGGCCCCTTCATTTTGGGGACAAGGAACCAGCGTCTCTGACTTGGATTGGCCTGCGGAGAGACGGGAACAACCCCTAACTGACAGCGCCTCTCAGCTCCCCCTCACCCACTGCTGTAGACAGAAGCGCTGCAAATTAGAATTGTAATTGCCTTTTAACTATTCATAGCTGTGAAAGAGACCAGGCCCGGCCCCGCCTCCCCTGCTTGGAGAGCTGCGGTTCCAACAGCCTGAGGCCCCATTTCCCTCTCCAGGCTGGACCATCCCCTGCCCACCCTCCCAGGAGCTTCACCTCCCTGAGCCTTGGTTTCCTGGTCTCCCAAGTGGGGATGATAATCCAAATTCCAAAGGCTTACTGTGATGCCTGTAAAATGACAGCAATTGCTGTTATAGCCTGGAGACCCAGAGAGCAAAGAATATGCAAGTGAGTGACAGGAGGTGGGGCAGGAGGTGGTGGGAAGGGGACTCGGCACCACACTCATTTATAAATATTTATCTATCACTCAGTGTTTACAGTGATCAGCACAGAGCATGGCTCAATAAGTAAGTGTTGTTACGACTATGACTATTATTATGTAGCTCTGAAAATCAGCCCTTCAGACCTCACCTGATAGACCATTTCCAGGCCTAGATTTTAAATCCCCTGCACAATTTAGTATCATGGCTTGACTTTAAATTGTAAATCCTGTAGTAGGAGACATACCTGCATCTTTAGCATCTCTCAATTCTGGTTAGGCAGAGAAGAAAGTATCATTTTGGTGCTGATGTCTTTAACTCCTCCCTAATACTTTCTGATCTCCCTTTTTTATTGTTGTTGCTAGAGAAGATGAGACAGGTGAAGTTAATTTTAGTAGTATATTTTATTTAACTTAATAGATCCAAAATATTTCAACACGTAATCAATGTAAAAAGTTATTGAGATCGTTCACATTCTTTTCTTCATACCAAATCTTAGAACTTAGTCTGCATTTTACACTTTCAGCACATCTCAATTCGGATCGCTGCCATTTCAGTTGTTCAATAGCGACATATGGCTCACGGCCACTGAATGGGACAGCACAGCCCCACGGTGCCAGGCACTCAGGGTCTGAGGCTGGATTTGGGGTGAGGGCCTCATGAGTCCAGTCATGGAAGGCCCTGCCCACACTGAACTCCGACATTCCCTGACCAGACTTGCCAAGGGGATCCCTTTTTGCTCTGCCCACTTTTCTTGCATCCTGACTCCCTTTGAGCATTCACTCCTCATCCATCCATTCATCCTCTTTCAGGAGAACCTAAGACTTGAGAGGCACTCAGCTGGGTGAGTGGGAAAAAGGTGGTGAACAAGAAAGAGGTCCCTGCCCTTGCGAAGCTTTAAACAAACAACAAATATCTAACTACAAGATGTGATACATGCCTTGAAAGAGAAGGGAAAGAACAGGTGATGTCATAGAGATTGGGGTGAGGGGTGATCCACTTCTGAGAGGTCAAGGAGGGCCTCTTCCAGCTAATGATACTTAAGTAGAGACCAAAAGGAGGCAGTCATTCAGAGATGGGAACAGCATGCCAGGCAGAGGGAACAGTACATGCGAAGATCCCGAGAGGAAAAAAAAGGGCTTGGCTTGTCTCAGGAACAGAAAGGAATACAATGAATGTGTGGGGCGCTGAAGGGGCACCGTGGGGGGTTGAGCTTGGAGCAGTGGGCAGGGGTCCCATCACACGAGTCTCATCCGCCTTGGCGAAGAGTGGGTATTTTATTCATCCCTGGAGTCAGAAAGGATGGCCAAAGGCAGTCCACCGAGAGGACACTGCCGGAAATACTCGGAATTGGGCACGGTTTGGCGGGGTCCTGAGGCCTTTTTGGACACGGGGCATTGTCTACCGAGCTTCAGGGTCCAGCCATGGGGTGTCCCTAACGTCTAGCCCACGAATCGCAGTGCCTTTCCGGCCCGTTAGAGACCGCAGGCTGCGTCCCCTTGGGCGAGTGCCGGTCCCTCTGCTCGTCTCCGCCCCCTGCCCACCTGTCCAAGTAGGGGGCGAGAGAGTGGGGGCACTAATGGAGGCCCGATCAGCGTCCTCGGACTTTTCCGCCAATGTTTAATCTTGGTGTTCTCATTTCCTCTGCAAGGAACAATTTTCTGCTCGGCTCCGCGTCGGCCAGCAAATTAATGGGGAGCTTTTACTCGGCTGCTTGATTACAGGGGCGGGGGGGAGGGCGAGCGCCGCGCGGCTGGTAATGAGGACGCGAGGGCCGCGCGCCTCCCGGTCAGCCTCCAGCCCCCGACACCCCGCGGCCAGGCCCGGGCCCCAGCACCCTCCTCCGAGACCCGAAACCCCCTTTCCGAGAGCACGCCCCCAGCCGGCGCAGGCGCAGTGCGCGCGATGGCCGCGGGCGGGGGGCTCGTTATCCTGCAGCTGTGTGGGATTAGGGCGCTTTTGTTCCCGCGCCGCCCGAGAGCGCGTGGGGGAGGCGCGCGGTGGCGGGCTGTGAGGCCCCGCCCCCTGCCCCTGCTCCGCCCAGGGTGGGGGTGGAAAGGGGGTTCTGCCCAGTCCCGGGCCCAGTCCCGGGAGCCCGGTCCCGCGGCACCCAGCGCTCACCCGCTCCGTCCCTGCCTTCACTCAGTGCGGACTTTCATTTTAAGATCCGGAGAGGTGTTTTCAGGGCTCTCAGGGAACCCCAGAGCAAGGCCCCTAAACCCAACTTGTGGACTATGGGTAAGCCACCCGAAGGAGGAGCGTCCACGATGTGGGAGCCAAAGATGGGGTGTGGTGGGGTGAGGTCTTGGAGGGCTTTGATATCAGGCAGAGGGTCTGAGAGCAGCAGGTATCCGCAGGGAAATTGGAGCTAGTGGTGGATAGGGGGGTTGCCCACATTTGCTTTCTAGAAAGTTCCCTGTGGCTTTTTTCAGGCAGAGGTGAGACTGAAGATCAGGGAACCAGGAAGAGGCCACTTCCCTTGTCCAGGTGGGAAAGGATGTTCATGACCTGAGTGGGATGGTTCTGGGGGACAGAGAGGAGGAGAAGACTTGGAGCGCTATTCAGGAAGTAAAATCCACACACTTGGTGGCTGGTTAGGTCTAGGTGCTGGCAGAAGAAGGAGTTGAGAACACCACCCAGGATTGTGTTTCGGTGACCAGGTAGATGACAGCACGATTTCTGAGATGGGGGAGAGGAGTGGAGGTTGCTGGGTTGCAGATGCCCTGAGGGGCGTCTTTCCCCATCCCCGTTAGGGCCTCCCCTCACTTTGACTTCCTTCCCAACCTCTGCACTTTCCATACTTTACTAAGAAGACTGTAAGACCCTCATTTTCTCCAGGCCTGAGTTCCAATGTCACCTTTGAGTGGCAAGGTCTTTGCTGCCCACCTTTTATAAAACCAGAACCTTCCCCATCACTTCCTACCCCCTTAGCCTGTCCCATCATTTCATCACAGTGCTGACCTCCTGACGTTGTATTTGGATTTGTCTTTTGGTTTCTTGTCTCTACCCCACTAGACTGTGAGCTTCTTGAGGACATGGGGTTTGCAGTATCCTCAAGACCTAGAGCAGCACAGACTGGTTGAATGAATGAATGAATGAGGCAGTTCAGGGACCAGGCCTTGCTGGTTTATCACACTATCCTGGGCAAGCACTCAATAGCAGTATTGCTTTAGTTTCCTAGGCTGCACAAAGCAGATACCATGAAATGGGTTGGCTTCAACAGTTGGGATTTATTCACTCACAGCTGAGGCCCAGAAAATGTTCAAACCAAGGCATCATCAAGGTGATGCTTTCTTCCCATAGACCAGCTGCCAGTGATCCTGGGTCCTCTGTCCCTTGGCAAGGCAAATGGCATCATCTGTTGGTCTCTCCCTTCTCTTCTGTGATTCATTGCTTTCAGCTTCTTGCTTCTGTGGCTTTCTTCCTCTCTGTATCCATTCTGTTTACAAAGGACTCCAGTAATAGGATTAAGACCCATCCTGAATCAGGTGGGTCACACCTTACCTGAAGTAGCCTCATCAAAAGGTCCTACTTACAATGGGTACACTCCTCAGGAATGGATTAAATTCAAGAACTTGTTTTTCTGGGTTATATACAATTTCAGACCACCACAAATATGTTCAAAAAATGCATGAATGAATGGATGGTTGCTTCAAAACCTAGCAGAATGTGAGAAACGTGCCATGAGATACCACTGGAGGACTAGACTAACTCAGCTGTTGCTTCTAGGTGCTTCCTGTACCCCAGGACTGTGCTACCTCCTGCACCTGGGTTAACACATTTAGTCCTCCCATCAACCCTACGGAGTTAGAACTGTTGGTGGCCCCTTACACAGATGAGGAAACTGAGGCTGGGAGAGGTGGAATAATTTACACAGCCAGTAAGTGGCAGGGCCAGGATCTGAACCCGAGAAGTTGGTGAATGCTGTAGAGTGTGAGAAAGGACCAAGAGCTTCTTCACAGCCACGCACAAGACTCCTCCCAGCTAGGATGCTCCCTTCCCAAGGCGTGAGAGGCCTCATGTTGCCCTGGCCAGCCCTAGAGAAGCAGCATGGATCTGAGTGAGTGGGGAGGCATTGGCACCAAATCAGCCTGCTCTGACCTCCACGATGGAGCCCTCACTCTGCTAAGGGCTTCATGTGTGTTACAACATTTAACCTTCACAGCAGACTCAATGAGGCCCCCACTGTTATCTTTATCCCCATTTTCCAGATGGAGAAAATAAGGCATAGTGAGGTTAACCAGCTTGCTTGAAGCCACACAGCTGTTACATGGGAGAGTTGGTATCCAGTCTCAGGCTGGCTGAGTCCAGATCTCAGGCTTTGTGCTTCCTTCAAGTTGACTGCATGAGGAGGCCAGGGGTGGCCAGGCCAGCCCGGGCTGACTGTCCTCAGTGCCAGGCAGTGGTTGCCAGGCGTGGCTCAAGCAGAGTTGGTTCTGCAGCTTTCCTGCCTCTGCTCCATGATGGAGCAGCCCTGGGAGCATCATATGCTGAGGCTGGGCTGAGATAGCGATCTGTGTCCTCCATCCCCTGTCACTGGCCATCCTGCACTCAATCAACCACATATTCATTTCTTCTCATTGTTCTCTTTTTGACTGTGATAAAGTCATTTTTATAGCACTGAGAACGTGCATTTCATTTGAATTGAGCATGTTGGAGTCTGTGAGTATGTGTTGGAGAATCAGGGTGATAAAGGAAGACGTATTTCCTTCCTTTTAACTGATTGTTTTCCAGGACACTATTAAAGAGTCTCACTTGGGGTGTATGTGGATATGACAATCTGCATTCCCATTGCTGGAACTCTGGGATGCCAAGGACAGCCATCTAGAAGCTGGTCTGTAGGAAGAGTCTGAGCACCCCTTAGAGAAGCAATGAGGGGCTGGTTTCCTTACAAGGAGGGGAAATTTAGACATAGTCAGTAGGAGACAGACAGACAGATGGCCATGTGTTGGAGGCAGAGCTTGCATTATGCCACAAGCCAAGCAACATGATGAAGAAGCGTGGTCCTTCTGACACCTTGATTTGGGTGTCTGGCCTCCAGAAGGGTAAGATAATGAATTTGCTGTCTAAGCCACCTCATCCGTTGTACTTTGTTACAACAGTCCTGGCAAACAAAGACAGAGCCCATGACTAGTTGAGTTTCCTTCTTGCCCAGCTGGATTGGGGTTTGGGACTGATCACATTTGATTTAAGGAAATAAGTTCTATGACAATTTTGACTCCCAAAATTGTGGAGTTAAATTCAGCTTATTTCAGGGATGTTAAATGGGGTTGGATAAGTGCTCCTGGTCCCAGGGGAACCTCTTTTACGTTCCTCTATTTAACAAGCTTTGTTATACGAGCTGAATCTCCCGGAGGCCAGGTCTGCTGGAGTCTCACAAACCAGTGGTGAAGTGGAGAACCTCTGGTGGAAGAGGGAGGTCTTCCTAAGCAGCCAGCCTGGCCAGAGCCGCCATGTCTAGGATTAGCACGTCACCGCTCCCACAGGTCCACACTTCCTTGGCAGCCCCCTTCATCTCTTCTCTGTTACCTCCTTCCCTTCAGCATAGGGTCCCCTAGCCGCCCTTCTCTGTCCCGGGGTGAGGGATAGCTTTGGAGTGTGTGCTTGTGCGTGTCTGTGCAAACCCACAGTGTGCACCCATGTGGTATGTCTGTGCATTTGTATGTGCCCTCTGTGTGTGACAGTGTGCGTGCACATATGTATTTGTATGCCTTTTTATGGATGCACATGTGGATGTGCATGCATGCTTTAGGTTCTGTATACATGTTTGAGCATGTCTGCATATGTGTGTGCAGTTGTGTGCATGTGTCTGTGTGTGCACAGAGGGTGAGAGCCTTCGATGATGCGCCTCAGCTTTCTTCTGAGATAGAAAACCTCACAAGATTGCTGAGAGTTACACAAAATTGAATCCTGTGCAAAATGAGGAAATGTCCTCCACCTGGCACTTCCTGAAGGTATAGGCCATGTCTTTGTGCTGTGTAGGGGACCTAATGGATGGCAAGCTCTCCATTCATGTTTCTTAAAGGCATGAATGAATGAATGGATGAAGAATAGTGTCTGAAACACAGTGGGTACACAATAGAAGGTGATTGGATTTCTCAATTGTGTTCCACAGAGCAGTGCTGTTCCTTAAAAGATCAAGAGAAAAAAAAAGTCATAATGAAGGGATATTTTATGGTTAAATAATTTTAGAATATGGAAGCCCTTGAAGCTTTCCAAGATTAATTAATTAACTCAGTACAGTTTAACTTCACATGTACTATATGCCTGGCACTGGGCTAGGTTTGAGGATAAAGTTGTCAATAAAAGAGACAAAGTCCCTGCACTCTCGGAGCCTACTTTCTAGTGCACATTAGTATATTCAAGACCCTGAGAAGTCTAGCAGTAAGGAAACCTGGTAAACTTTGTTTATTCCAACATTGTTGATGTTTATTATGTCACGGAAACTACCCCCACTTTTTTTTCTAAAATGCAAATCCAATCCTGCCCCATTCCTCATCACCTGCCCCACTCCCAACCCAGAGCTCCCTCAGGAGGACTATGGAATATAATAATCCAAACAACTGATTCTGGAGTCAGACAACATTCCCACCACTTACTAGCTATGTGACCCTGGTGAACCTCAGTTTCTTCATGTGTAAAATGGATTAAATGAGATAATGCTGTATGTCCAGTGGCCGGCAGTATGCCTGTTATGTAGCACTGATTCATTTAAATAATAGTTACCACTCCAGGCTTTCTCAGCCCTTACAGGATAATGGTCAAGTCCCATATATGGTAGCCAGTGCCCTATTCATCTCCCCAGAGTCATCTGAAATCACTCTTTCCTGTGATCTGGCCATTTGGAACCACTTGATAATCCTCTGGCTCCAAAACGACCCCCAGTTGTTACACACCTTTGCTCACATGTTGCTTCCTTGTCTTAAAATGTTCTCAGTGCTGCCCACCTGGAAAACACATACTCATCCTCCAGACTCATTCCTTGAATCACCTCCTCCATTAAATCCATGCTCCAGCCCCAGCTGACCCAGGCAAGGCCAGCAGAAGAATTTCTCAGGCAATCCACAGAATCATAAGAAATATAAATCATTGTTGTTTTCAGCCTCTAAGTTTTGGGGGTGGCTTGTTATGCAGCCATAGACAACTAATATGAGCTCCTTGAGGCCAGTGACTAGTTTCAATTCATCTTTGTCTTGCTCATTGTTATGCAGAGAAGCAGTGCACTGGAATCTCTAGAACCATTGGTGAAGCCAGGAGGCAGTGAACGTTCTGGATTATCCCTACTCTAGACTACATATGGGATAAATGAGTGACCTCCCCTAAACCAGCAGTGGAAGGACCCTGAGGCTGTAAGAATGGGAACTATCAACAGATCAGTGGCAGATCCTGTGCGCTGTCCAGGGGCTGACCCTCCTGTTCCAGGTACACCCAGTGTCATCTCTGTACTTGGCCTGTTTCCCCAGCTGCTACTGCATGCCTTGGACCTTCATCACCTGACTTTGGCCATATTAACACAACCATGCCAGTTTTGACCTCCTAGAAGGCTCCAAGCCAGATTCCCACTTTGTCCCAGGCTCCATGACTGCTTTTTCCTGGCTAACATTTCCTGAGCACCCTCAAGGTGTCAGGAACTGTGCTGAGGACTTCACATGCATACTCATTACTCCTCACTGCCTGCCAGGAGCTGGATGGTACCATTGCCACTTTATAAATGTAGAAGCTGACTTTAGAGAGGTTGCTGGTTTAAGCAAAATAGAGCCAAGCCTAAACTGTTTGGACAGTTTGGTGTTCCCCTTTGTTACCATGCGCCTCACCCACTATGACCAGTTTTTCTTCATACAGAGGTTTGCTGCTAGTGTAGACCTTGTATGACCCTCTGGTTAAAGTATCCCCATCCACAGTCATTCTCTTTCCATCAATCCCTTTTGATTTTTTCGTATCATTTGTCACCATCTGATTACCCCATTGCGTATATATTTCCCTGTTTATTGACTTCTTGAAGGTAGAGGCTATCACAATTTCATAACCCTGCTGCATCTTCAGTGTCTAGCTCAGTTCCTAACACATAGTAGGTGCTTAGTAGATATTTTCTGTATGAATGCATAAAAACACAGTTAATAAGATAGCCCTGGGTCTCAGCCAACACATCAAAGGAGACCCTAGGTGTGTGTGAGGAAAGGGGCCACGGTGTTGGGGTGGACCACCTCCCAGGGCAGCTGAGAGGTCTTATGAGGAAATGGCCATGATACTGCCCTGGATTCTAGAGATGTGTCCAGCCAAAATGGTCCTTCTGTCTGTGATGGAAAGGAGGGATGGCTTCTGTAAATGGACTTGGGATTGAACCCGTCAGAGGGTGAGAGGGATGAGTCTGGGCCAGTGGTAAGGCTGGAGAGACTCCAAAGGAAATTCTGTTTGTCTAGAATCAGGATTAGATGTGCAACCCGAAATTTGACTTGGATGTCAAGGCAGATTGTGCCAAACATGCACCAAGAAGGTATGAAAAGGTTTATTACTCACATAATGAGGCTTTCTGGGGAGAGCAGAACAGGCTTCTAAGCAGGTCTGAAAATGACTAAAGCAGGTAGGAGGGGTGGCTGGCTTGGAGTTTTATGGTGATTGTAGAGTAAGGATTCCCTTGCATGTTTTGAATATCTCCCTGATGGCAAAGGAGGGAGCTTTGGGCTTTCTTATCAGCTTGCCCGGATTGAGGCAGAAGAGGAAGAGAGAGTGATGGGGCTTGAAAGTTGTCAGCAGTCAAGCATCAAAAATGGAGTCGGAGCCCAACCTCAATCAAGATGGCAGAGCAAGATGCTTCAGGGCTCTGTCCCCCCCGCAGAAGCTTTGAACAGCAAGAACTGTCAGAAACATCTTTCCCAGGGCTCCAGAAAACAGTTAAAGTACTGCAGTAACAGGATGAGTGTCAAAGCAAGGGAAGGCTAGTTAAAAGTGGTAAGATGTCATGGTGCTCTGGCTGACCCCTCTCCCAACCCTCACTGGCTTATTATGGAGGCAGCCTTCACTCCTATGGATCCATGGTCCCAGTTCTGGAAGGAGCAGAGTAACCCTCAGGCACACACTGGGAGCATGTATTATGACGCAATATGTCTTATGGTCGCCTGAGGTACTCATCATCTGAGAGCATGCCCTGTGTATAGAAAGTAGTTCACAGAGCCCTCCTACAAAACACTGTGGGAAAGCAGTCAAGTGGTTGTCTGGAGCAATGGATTGCTGGGTGTGAGATATACAGTGCAGTGTCCAGCACCATGAGGGAACTGTTTTCTAGGGAAGTGTAGACATTTGAATATGTATACATAGGAGAATTCTTAGGGCCACATGCATATGCCCAAGGAAGGCACATGTGCAAAAAGGATTAGGGTGGCCCCTACACTTTGGTCAAGAGCTATTCTTTAAACTCATTGTATGGATAAGCCCTCAAGAAGAGCACTCATGCAGGTCAATCTACAAAGACTGGGAAAAGTGTTTTATTTTTTTATTTTTTTCTGTGAAATCCTGGCTCCTAGCATTCAAGGAAAACTCTGTCATAACACTAGCTAGAGTCAAGCCTAAGGAACAGATTGCCTCAGAGCCTAAATTCTGTTGTTAGCACATTAAAATATCAAAATGTTGAGGTTTCAAGAAAAGATTATAAAACATTGAAAGAAATAGGAAGTGATTGCCCAGGCAAAGGAGAAGATTAAAAAATTAGAAATCATCGTTTGACTTGGATGTCAAGGCAGATTATGCCTGTTACATACCAGACAAAGTTTTTTTAAAAATGATCCTAGATATGCTCAAGGAGCTAAAGGAAAACATGGACAAAGAACTAAAGGAAATCAGGAAAATGAAAGATGAACACAGACTATCAATAGAAAGATGGAAATTATGTAAAGGAACCAAGCAGAACTGCAGGCCACAGCAACCAAAATTTAAAATTTCCTTGAGGGGTCAACAGCAGATTGAGGCTGGCAGAAGAAAGAATCACTGAACTTGAAGATAAGAAAGTTGAACTTATTCAGGCTGGGGAGCAGAACGAAGAAAGAATGAAGAAAAGTGAACAGAGCCTCAGGAACCTGTGGGACACAATCAAGTGCACCAGTGTACGCATTGTGGGAGTCCCAGAAGGACAAGAAACAGAGAAAGGGGCAGAGAAAATATTTAAAGGAATAATGGCCGAAAACTTCCCAAATTTAAGGAAAGACACAAATATATGCCTCCAAAATGCTCAATGAACTCCAAACAGGATAAACCCAAAATTTGATAATACCCAATTATTATCAAACTGTCAAATGCCAAAGATAAAGAAGGAATTCTGAAAGCCACAAAGGAGAAGCAGTGTGTCTCATACGAGGGTGCTTCAATAAGATTAAGTGCCGACTTCTCATCAGAAACCATGGAGGCAAGATGGCAATGGGATAACTATTTAAAGGGTTGAATTAAAAATAATTGCCTCCCAAGAATCTCTGTCCAGCAAAACTGTCTTTCAAAAATGAGGAAGATTAAGACATTCCCAGATAAACATAAGCTGAGGGAGTTTGTTGCCACAGACCTCCCCTACAAGAGATGCTACAAAGAGTTCTGCAGGTTGAGAGGACAGGAAAATAGGCAATGGATAAGAGTCATGTGAAGAGATAACGATCTCCATTAAGGGTGACAAAATGGGTAAATACAATACCAGTACTATTGTATTTTTGGTTTGTAACTCCACTTATTACTTCTTACGGGATATAAAGGACAAATGCATAAAATGTAATGATTAATCAGTGGTTTTGGACTCATAATGTATAAACATGCAATTTGTGATAAGAACCACATAGAGGTGGGGGAACAGGGCATATGGGAACATTGTGTATACTATCGAAGTTAAGTTAGTTTCTAAGCAAATGAGATTGCTCTGGATTTAGGATGTTAAAATTAAGCCCCATGGTAACCCCAAAGAAAATATCTTAGAATATGTCAGCTCATAGAGACAGAAATTAGAGTACAGACTGCCAGGGGTTGAGGACCAGAGAGAATGGGAGTTACTGCATAATGGGTGTGGGGTGTCTGTTTAGGGAGTTGGGAAAATTTTAGTGATGGAAGGTGGTCAGGGCACCACAATATGGTGAATGTGATTAATCCCATTGAATGGTATGCTTGGGAGTGGTTGAGATGGAAAGGTTTATATTGTATAAATGTTCCCAGAATTTAAAAAAAAAAAAAGAGCAATTAAAGAGGCAATAACAATTAAATACAACACATGACCCTGGACAGGATCTAATAATGGAGGGGGAAAGGCCCAAAAGGACAATTGGAGGACATATGAAAAAATTGGAATGTAGATTGTAAGCTTTATGTCATTGGTAAATTTCTTGAACTTGATAACTGCATTTAAGGTGGTTACATGTAAATATCCTTGTTTGTAGGAAATGTACAAGGCATATTAAGTATTCAAGATACATGATGCATGCAGCCTACACTCAAGTGTTCAGAAAATGGATTGGTTAATAGATAGAAAGACAGAAGGATAGGTAGATGGATTGATAGAATGATATGGTAAATGTGGCAAAATATTAATATTGTGGATCTGGGTATCTGGGTATATACAGTTATGTTGGAATTATCTGTAAGGTGTTTGTATTATTTTTTGTAACTGTTCTGTAAATTTGAAAGTATTTCAAAATAAAAAGTTTTAAAGTAAGTAAATATAAGAAAAATGGAGTCAGGCTTTTTATTATAAGAACCCAGTGAGAACCAGTTCGGGGTTGGTGGCAGCCATAAAGGAAAAGAGGAGAAGACAAGGAAAGCATAGAATTAGGGGTCAGGTAGAGCTGAGTTTAAATGCTGATGCTGTCATTTACCAGTTGGTGACTTCAGGTAAGTCCCAACATCTCCATGAGTCTCACAATTTTCCCGTCTACTAAACAGAACACTATTCCCTTGTTTACAGGATTATTTAAATAATTAAAAGACTTAAAGCTTGTGCAATGCAGAAGATGTTACATAGCATATTATATGTGATCTATATATTACTATCTACATGGTAGGCATAAAGTCTGGAAACATAGATAATATTATTTTGTGGTGTGTTGCATTGCAATATCAGTCACCCACTGGTTATGTATTCATCTATGTTTCCAGACATGGTGGCCATCCTCTGTAGCCACATCTCTATCTGTATCCAGAGAGAAGACATTGTAGCCAAGAGCACAGGCTTTGGAGCAGGCAGATCTGTTTTGGAGTTCCTTCTCCATCATTTATTATCTGCTGTTCTAGTTTGCTAATGCTGCAGAATGCAAAACACCAGAGATGGATAGGCTTTTATAAAATGGGGGTTTATTTCGCTACACAGTTACAGTCTTAAGGCCACAAAGCATCCAAGGTAACACCTCAGCAATCGGGTACCCTCACTGGAGAATGGCCAATGGCGTCCGGAAAACCTCTGCTAGCTAGGGAGGCAGCTGGCGTCTGCTCCAAAGCTCCAGCCTCAAAATGGCTTTCTCCCAGGACGTTCCTCCCTAGCAAGCTTGCTCCTCTTCAAAATGTCACTCCCAGCTCACTCTGTTCCTTCTCTTTGAGCCAGCTCATTTATATGGCTCCACTGATCAAGGCCAACCCTGAATGGGTGGGGCCACTCCTCCGTGGGAGTATCCCACCAGAGTCACCACCCACAGCTGGGTGTGGCACATCTCCATGCAAACAACCTAATCCAAACATTCCAACTTAATCCCCACTCTTGTGTCTGCCCCACAAGATTGCATCAAAGAATATGGCTTTTTCTGGGGGACATAATACATTCAAACCGGCACGTCTGCATAAACTTGGGAAAGTTTGGGAATCTCTCTGAGCCTCAGTTTCCTCATCTACAAAATGGGAATAATAATAGCTTCTACCTCAAAGATTGTTGCAAAGATTGAGTAAAATGCTGCCAGTGCTTAACACAGTTCCTGGTCCAGAGCAAGATCTCAATAATTGGAATTGTTGCTGCTGTTTATTGTGGTCATCATCTTCTTCCTTCCTGGAGGTACTAACAGTGGAATATGCTGGATTTGGAAAGCTGGATGGAGGCTTCTGTTCCTGTGTGAGTGAAAGTTCCCTGAGGGAAAGACTGCCTCTCTCTTACTCAGTCTTTGGGGCACTGGTGACTAGCATAGTGTTTGGCAAATGGACAGCCCTCAATAAACATTTGTTGAAGAAGCAGAGTGAGATATCTTTCTGTACTGGAATCTGCTGGGCTCCATTCACTTCTCTTCTGTTATTGGGTAGGACTCTGATTCCTCTGCTCATTACACTGACCTTGGGGCCAGCTGGCAGGCTGCAGCCTCTCCTGCCCCAGCGTCACCCTACACAGCCCCTGGCCCTAGGCTTGGTTGTTCTGCTGACATCTGAGAGAACCAGCCTTATGGTTGGACAGAGGGTTGAACAACACCTGTTCCAAATCGAATTTAAGTAGAACATTTGCACTTTCACCCTTCTTCTCAGGGAATCCTAGGACCATTATAATAAAAATCCAGCTTTATGTAAATACCCTATCCTCCAAGTAATAAATGCCATTAGCTGAGCCCGTCTGAGCAACTGCAGGCTTTTAAACATCCATTTGAAGATCTTTGAAAGCTCTCTCGAGGCTCTTGCTCATAATTCACTAAGTGGGAGTTGGTAATAACTGTGTTAAATGGCCAGACTCAGCGATTCACAGGAGGTGTGTCTGTTTGTGTGTCGTTGGGGTGGGGAGAGGGATGCTGGAAAGAGGATGCCCTTCCTCTTCCATGCTGATCGGTTACTTATTTTTAAGAGTCCCCTGGGACTCACAGTCCTTTGATGAGCCACTAATGAAAAAGCTAGATCTGACAATTAATTTCCCCAGAGTTATTATTTGTTGTTTTGGCAACAATGCTCAGAAAAACCTTAATATTCACCTGGCTTCCTGATGGTTGAGGGGAGCCAGGGGTTGGAGAAGAAATGGATTCTACTTGTTTATTCAATAGTCATGGATTGAGCACCTACCGTGTGGCAGGCACCGCACTAGATCAAGTTACACCCCCTGCCTCAGGGAGCCCTTAGTCTGGTGGGGGGTAAGAGAGAAGTTAACAGGCAGTTACAATATAGTGTGATACATACTATAGAGGACGCTATGGAGGGGCCGTGGTGTTATGGGAGGCATATAACCTAGACTTGAGTCAGGGAAGGCTTTTAGGAAGAAGAGGCCTTAATGATGAGCTGGAGTCAGCAAGATAAATAAGAAAATAGGGAAGGCAAGTGCTCCAGATACAGGGGCCAGCATGCTCCAAGACTCTGAGAAGAGAAAAGGCATCTATGAAATTCTTGTGAGAAGGTAGAGCACTGGGAATTCTCAGCCGGTGCTGGTGGAAGTGTGAATTGGTCCGGCCACTCTGTAAAACAGTTGGGCATTATCTATTGAAGCTGGGAAGTGCAAGCCCTGTGACCTGCAATGCCATTTCTTTCTGGAGACACTAGCGTATAAGGCATTAGGACACATACACTCACTGATCATAGAAGCATGGCTTGTAATATGGGACATGACTCCCAGGGGTGTAAATCTCCCTGGCAACACAGGACATGACTCTCAGGGTGAGTCCAGAACCAGCATCAAGGGATTGAGAAAACCTTCCTGACCAAAAGGGGGATGCAAAATGAAGCAAAAGAAAGTTTCAGTGGCTGAGAGATTTCAAATGGAGTCCAGAGGTCACTCTGGGCAGGCAGTCTTATGCATTATATAGATACCCCTTTTAGGTTTTAGTATATTGGACTAGCTAGAAGGAAATACCTGAAACTGTTGAACTGCAACCCAGTAGCCTTGATTCTTGAAGACAGTTGTATAACGATGTAGCTTACAGGGTGTGACTGTGTGATTGTGAAAACCTTGTGGCTTACACTCCCTTTAACCAGTGCATGGACAAATGAGTAGAAAAATGGAGACAAAAAGTAAATGAATAAAAGGGAAGGATGGAGGGGATGGGATGTTTTGGGTCTTTTTTACTTTAATTTTTATTCTTCTTATTTTTTTGTGGTAATGAACATGTTCAAACATTAACTGTGGTGATGAATGCACAACTGTATGATGGTACTGTGAACAAGCAACTGATTGTACATTTTGGATGACTGTATGGTATGTAAATATATCTCAGTAAAATTGAATTTAAAAAATAAAAAAAAACAATGACTAGAAACAACCCAAATGTCCATCTGTGGTAGAATGATTGTGATGTAATCACATAACTGAATACTATACAGCAGTGAACATTAATAAACCACAGCTACAGATAGCAACATGGATTAATCTTTCTTATGTTGACACCAAAGAATGCATATACCATGAATCCATTTATATTAAATTCAAAATTGTTTTGAGATGCATACAAAGGTGGCAAAGCTATTTTTAAAAAGTAGGGAAATGATTGCCCATAAAAATTATTTTTTTTATGGGGAAGAAGGGCTCATGATTGGGAAGGGTTCCATGGGAAGTTTCAGGGGTGCAGGCAATGTTCTATTTCTGGATTTGGCTGGTAGGTACATGGGTATTTAGAATTATTAAATTGTGTGCATTTATGTTTTATAAATTTTTCTAGATGTATGTTATATTTCAAATTTTTTTTGTTAAAAAGGGTAAGAAAGCATCATTGTAGCCTCAATCCCTGGGTCTCTAATCTGGACATATCTATGAGAAGCCTTGCACACCCAACAGGGTGATTGCAGGTGGGTGTCAAGGAACCCCGTGGACCAGCATCCTGCTTGGCTCTGTGTGTGTGTGTGTGTGTGTCAGAGGCAGCTCTTGTGATGGCAGTACCAGGAGCTGCCTGGGGCCTGTGGTCCTATGCACTCACCTTAAGGCATATCTGTGAAATATGGCACTGCTCAGTCCCGAGAATATCCTACATGGGCCCAGGTGCAAGTTTCACATGGTTGGAAATGAGCCTGGTGATGCTCCGAGAGAGCCTGAGGAGAGATGAGGCATTGCTTTTATCTTTTCATCTGCAGGTCCCTAGATTGGGTGAGGATCTGGAGGTGTAATCTGGTCTGGAAATCTGACTTCGGAGGCCCGGGCTTCTCCCACCTGGGCTCTGTGGAGGGTGTGCTGAAACGGACATCACCACGAGGCTCTGGCCTGGTCAAAGTGACTCGGTGCAGGTGGGGAAAGGAGATGGGGGTCCCAGGGAGGTCAGAGCTGGAAGAACTTGCCTCAAATCAACTTCATAATTGTTCATTTATAAGAGTTATAAATTATTTTGTAGCAATTCATACAATATGTAAGTCAATTAAAAAGTTGCTAGTTTCCCCACCCCAGTTATAATGTCATTCTATGAGGGGACCAATATTAATATCCTGGTATATTTTGCCTACTCTTCATGCTAAGCTCATACACATATATATGAATACTGTTTGGGTCCCTTTTCTTTTCCTTTTTAAAAAATTGGATCATCTTATACTCATTATTCTGTCACTTGACATTTTCACATTGCAATATATCATGCACATCATTCAAGATCAGTCCTTACAGATCTAATAGGTTTTTTTCAGTAGCTCTGGAAGATTCCTCCACTTGGATTTAGCATGATTTATTCAACCAGTCTCTTATTGATAGAATTTTAAGTAACTTCCAATTTTTGCCACTACAAATAATGTTCAATAAACCTCCACCATTTATACCATTGTTTCCTGATGTCTTTCTTCCTTTAGGCAGATTGCTGAGTGAAAAAGATGCACTTTTTATTTTAATAAATCCTGACAGATTACTTTCGCAAAATGTTGTAGTCTTTCACACCCTCACCAATGATATAGGGAATGCTCATTTCTTCACGCTCTTTCCAACACTGGCTGTTATCAGTTCACAGGGGATTCGCCAGTCTGATGAGTAAATGAGCAAAAACTGATACAAAATCAAAAATAAACACAAAACAATACCCCCAAAACTTATTTTAATTTGCATTTCCCTGACTACTATTGAGGTTGATTTATCTTTTCAAATATTTTTTCACCATTTGTATTTACTTCTCCATGAAATTCTTGTTTATATCACGTACCTATCTTCATATGAAGGGATTTCCCTTTTCATTATTGATTTGCAAAAGATCTTTGCGTACCCAGTATTAACCTGTTGTCTATCACATGATGCTTTTTTTATGAAGATGGAGAAGTGGCAAGCACAGAAAGGGGAAGTAAGTTGTCCAAGGACACCAGCAGGTGCATGTCAGAGCTGGACAGCGTCCCTTTTCTAGATTCCATGCACAGTCTCTCATCTCTGGACCACTCCAAAGCTCAGACCGTCTTCCTTGTGGTCAATTTTCTGGGAGCTGCTTGAAAAAAATGTTCTCAGTTTGATCTAAGAACTTCCTTATCAGAGTCAGCTAGTTACTTCTTTAAAGTTCAGATTATAGACCCACTCTCAAAACCTATAGAATCAGAATATCTAGAGGTATGGCCAAGGAATCTGCATTTAAAGAGGACTTTTAAAGTTTTTATTATATTCCCTAAAGTTAGAGAACCAATATCCTGGAAGCTCTAAGTCCTTGCAAAGGCACCAAGGGCACTGCCTAGGAAGACAGGAACATCCCCAAACCTGCTAATACTCAGAGTGCTTCAGGACCAGGTCTCAAAGGAGACCCCAGAAAGCAGGGGGTGTGGAAGTTAAAGGAGAAACAGCAGAGTCACCACAGCCACCCCATCACCAGTGAGAGATAGCGCTAAAGGCTGAAGCACAGAAACAGAGCTATCACTGGGGACCTTTTGGCCTCGTGCTGCCCTTAAGCCAAGAGCAAGCTTTCCTGGCAATAGGGGTGAATCTAATATATCACTTTCTTGCTGGTATAAAGGTGTAAATGTCAGTTTCACCTCATTTTTGTGAAGATTTGACAAAGCACTTAGAGCGGCACCCATTTTAATCAACAAAGCAGCCAGAAAGATCACAGGGCAGCAAGTGTGTCATATCCTCTCTGAGCTTTGTGTGGATTTGAAAATTGCACTTTTAATTAAAATTGGCATTTCTGAAGCTGGGGTTGGAGCTGGCCGTTTTGCTGGGGAATTGCAGGCTTGCGAGGCAAACAATCCGAGAGCGAGGTTTAAGAGTGCAAAGAGGAAGGTTTGTGTATGAACAGGGGATGCTTGTTTAAATAATGAAGTGGAGAAAAGATAATGTAAAATTGCCTTTGTCGGTGTTTAGTTAGGTTTCCTCAGAGACCCTGGTAATTGTCGATGAGCTGTCCGAGGTGCTGACGGCTGGGTGAGCGAAGCGCTTGACTGTATCCACAATGCCAAGAGATACACAGCTGCTCCACACTTGTCAGTCCGATAGAAGTATGACCTCTTTCATGGGTTTCTTTCTGACCAATGACAAAAACAAAGCAAAATGTTATACTACAGTATCACTCATTCATTCAGTCCACAAAAGTTACTGATAACCTGCTATGTCTAGTGTATGGTGTTGTGAATAGGGAGTGACTGCTAATGGGTAAGGGTTTCTTTTGGAGGTGATGGACATGTTCTGGAATCAGTGATGGTGATAGTTGCACATCCTTGTGAACATACTAAAAATTGTACATTTTTAAAGGATTAAATTTATGGTATGTGAATTACATCTCAAAATTTTTAAATTAATATATTCTTGTGAAAATCAAAGCAATACACATAGAAGATACTATTTACCCATGCATCAGGTTGACAGAAATTGAAGTAAAATGCAGACAGTGTGATGAAAAGAATACGCCAGTAGAATGCATGTGGCGGTGTGAGAATTGGTACAACCCCATGGAAGGCATTTGGCACTTTAAAAATTATAAAATGTGTTACCCTATTACCTAGGGATTCCCCCTTCCAGGACTATTTTAGAACCACATGCACAGCACAGCCACAAAGAGGCAAGAACAAGGATGTTTATCACGGGATTATTTTTAATAGAAAAAAATTGGAAATGACCTACATTTACACCAGATGGTTAAATGACCTATGATACATCCATGCAAGGCAAGAAGGTGGGCTCTGTGGTAGAGCCAGCCTGAATGGGTTCACATCAAGACCTTGCCACCCTCTAGCTGTGCAACCTGGATTTAAGGCCTCTAGTTGACCAAAAACTGAAGAAGTGTCAACCATGTGATCCAGCTGATAATCAAGAGAACACACAACCTAAGGTTTTGTTGGTAAAGGCATAGTACCCCCAACTCAGGAAATAATAGACACCTCACTTGATGACCATTTCCTGACTTGCTTATATTTGAATAAATTAATGAAATTGAGTGATTGTCTTACATGACGAAGTGTAAGGTGGGAGACAGTCCACCCTAGACTTTGTAGTAATACTGGCCTGGGTTTGAATCCCAAATCTACCAAGTATATGCTGTGCAACCTTAGGAAAAAATGTGACCTCTCTGAGCTGTTTTCTCATTTGTAAAATGGGAATAATAATTGTAGCAGCATTAAAAGGCTGTTGTAGGACTAAATGAGGTACTGAATGTAATACCCTTAGCATGGTGCCTGACGCAATTTAAGCCCCCCTCCACCCAGTGTTATTAGAGGTATTATTAACCATGAGTTCCAAGGTAGTACCATAGAGATTATATGTCATCTCTATGGGATTCTTGAGGAAGCTCCTTTTTGGGGGTCTGGGAAAGTTGTGCAATCATTTGCCAAGAGAACCAAATTGCTTATGCACACTCCCCCACTCCCCACCTTCCACCACTGACCTGGAGATATCCCAGGGCCCATGTGGTCTCATTTCATTGCATGAGCCACTGCGATCAATGTCCAAGGCAGTGAGCCAGTCAGGGAAGGGGCTGTCCAGGAGTGAGAAGATGAAGAAATCGAGAAGCCGCCATAGCGGCGACAGGAGTTCATTGCTTCCTTCTCCCTAAGGGCCAACTCAGGCAGCTGGGGAAGCCTGTCATTAACTCCCCTTATTGTCTACATTTTCTGCCTCACTGGCTCATCTGAGGAGGCAAATGGGACTGGCTGTAAGTCATTGCTTGCACGGACCTCGTTTCACTGGCTTCTGGAACTGGGAGGAGCTGGAATCACTGAAAATACTGACTGTCCAGACAAGCATTTAACCTGTGAGATGGGGAACTGGGTGTGCACAGAGCATGATCTGTGGTAGTTTCCACTCAGCAACACCTTATTTTGAGCCCAGCATCTCCTACCACCACTGAGAGGATTAGCCTTGTCCTTTCTAGCCAGACTCATACAGATTGCCCCTTGCATTTTGTTTAATAGTATTCTCTCACAAGGGTAAGGGCAGTGCAGCATGGACTCTGCATATAGACATTGATGTGCTGCTTACTGGTCATGTAACTTTAGACTCCCTGGGCCCAGCCTCTCTGTAAAAATGGGGTTGATTACACCTGCCTAGAAATATTGGAATGAGGAGAAATAACATCCCCCCTTCCTTTATTGAGTGCTTACTATGTGTCATATCCCTGATGCTTGAACATGAGATATCTCAATACAATCCTCATAACAGTCCAATGAGCTAAGTATGATTATCATCCTCATTTTGTGGATGAGACACAGAGTGGTTAAGCAATTTGTCCATAGTAACACATCTCTCTCTCTCTCTCTCTCTTTCTCTCTCTCTCTCTCTCAACCTCTACCCTCCTTCCCACTTCAGAAACTCACCCATTCCCATGGCTTTCTATATCATCTGTAGCCAGTGACTCATGTTTCTTTTTCCAGCCCCATCCTCTCTTCTGAGGTTCAATGTCATACATCCAAAGGCCTACATGACTTGTCAATTTGGGGGTCAAATGGGTCTCTCAAACTTAACTGCCCCTGAAGAGATGAAGACACTGAAGATCAGGGAGGTGAAGCAACTTGCCTAAGGACTCACATCTAGGGAGTTCTCAAGCCAGAATTTGAGTCTATGTCTCTGACAGCAAAGTTTGCACTCATGGGCACACACTATCTATGAATTGATTCTCTCTTCAAAATATCTCTCTCATTCTCTAGCACTCACCCTTGTTCAGATCTACCAGACCCCACCCCAGGACCACTGTGATACTTACCAAGTCAAACTACCTGCTCTCTCCCCCAAGCTAGAGAGGCCCTGGGCTACAGTCTTAAGGGGTACCAAACAAGCAGCGATCCATAAGGACAAAGGGGAATCCCAAAGAGAGTCACAGGGAGGAAGAGCTGTGAAGACATCTCCTTCTTTCAAAAATTACAGCTTCCTCTTCTGTAGCTCAGATATTATGTACTAAAAAATTCCAATGTGTGTTCAGGTGTTAGGAAGAATCTCTGAGCTTCCCCCCAAGAGTTAGAATGTGTAAAAATTCTCATGTATCAAGGCTGCCCAAACCTTTCCCCATCTTCAGTCCATTTACCCCCAATAGCAGATGCTCTCTCATCTCCAGCATCATCCTCAGTGTGGAGCCTGGGACCAGGCCCTCAGGTGGGGCTATGCTACTAGGTAGCGAAGCCCTTCTCGACTTTCCAAAGAAAAGTAGATGGAAAAGACTCATGGTAATTCAATAACATTTACCAAGCATGTCAGGTTTGAGATCATGGAATCTCTGTGGTTTCCCTCTAAGGCTGTCAGAGAACAGGGAATTTGCCCAGGGTCATTGAGGGTTAACAGCAAAGCTGAAGCTTGACCTGGCGTGTACACTGCTTTCTGGCTATTCCTTCCACCTTGGATCAGCCAAAGGCACAAGAGGATTTTCCAAGCTGACCCTAAGTGCATTTGAGTCTCTTTCCCTCCTTGGGAACTAGCCATAGTGTGACTGGGCAGCAAGTCAGACCTCAGGGCCTTCCCTGAACAGCGCTTTCTCTGCTTCAAAACAAGTGGGAGCAAAAGGCCCAGGAAAACTGAAAAGTACTTCTTTAAGCTAAAAGATGGAACCCAAGACTTTCCTGTTGCATGTAAGGGGATACATGAACTAGCAAGTTTAAGGAGAGACCAGCTCTGCATTGAAAGTTTAAAGAGATACTGGACACTCAAAGTGGATTGAAAGGATGGGGAGGGTGGGATGGAGGAGACGCTAAGCAGAAATCCAGTTCCTCCCAAGGTGACAGGCATTGCCACCTGCTGGTAGTGCGACTTCAGTCTTGTTGTTAAACATACCTAATACTCCCGTTTCCTCATTTGTAACACAGGAGATAGGATGGCATCTATGTCACAAGGTTGGTGTGTGAATAAATGAGTTGTAGCATATAAAGAACTTTGCATGGGGCATGACACAATGAATTCTTGCTTTATTAATGTAGTCACTTCCTTCAAGTCACTTCTTTGGACTCTGTTGGTGTGGAATATCTATTTTTTCCCAAGCCCTTCTTTGTCCAAGGTCAGAAGGACCTTCAGTTTCACTCAACCTCTATTGGAAGTATAGTCAGCCTTTTCTTCAACCATTGGACAAACTGAAAAGTGGAGATCCAGAAACACCACACCATTATTTCCCCTGCAAATGAACTCACTCTTCCCTCCCTTCTCCCTTCCCTTCCTCCTTTATTCCTTTACTCCCTGCCTCCCTCCCTCTAACCTTGCTTTCTTCCCTCCTCCTTCCACCTCTTAGTGGGAACCTATGCAAGGCACTGTCCTGGGTGCTGACACATTTTTCTCTCTTGTTCAGCTAGGGATGAGACTATTCGAATGAAGACAATGCCTTACCGCTAGCAAGTCTTAAAGCTGGTGACACTCCCAGCTAAATTCTCTGCCTTTAGAGTGGTCAGGGCTGTCACAGTGCCCTGGGAAGACCCTCTGGAAATGCAGACTTGGACTGGACATACCAGCCTTGGCCTTGCCCCTTCCCACAGCCATTGACTTCAGAGCCCCAGGGCCCAGGCATTGGACACCTTATCTGGATGCCCCAGGGACTGCTATTGGCACAGTGATGGCCCCACAGGGACTGTGCTCATGGAACCCAAGCAGGATACACAGGCCGGCGATAAGGCCGAGAACAGATTCCCTTTGGCGCTCAGGTGCTGTTCGCCAGAAATCGACAGCCCCACAGCCCTGGCTGATGACAGGTGCAGGATGATAACAATGCCATATGCCTAACAGGGCTGGAGGACAGGCTGTCACTGGCTCCCAGAGATAAGGGAACAATGAGAAATCCCTCTATCTAGGGTCGGGCCTGCACAGAGCTTCCAGGGCAAAGCAGCAGGAGCTAAAGCCTGTCTCTGACCCCTTTGCCTTGCAAGAGCCCCCTCCTCCCAACAGGCCCCCAGAACTCCCTCCTATCAACCAGAGACCTCTGCCCCTTTATACACCTCCTCTTCAGAACCCTGTCTCTGGAGTTAATCATGTTATCTTTGGAGCGCAGGTGTTAGTAGATGATAACAGACAAGGGCCTCCCTCCCCACCTCCCTGCCCCACGGAGGCTGCTCAGGGAGTGGATGGGGTGGGGGCAGAACTTTCTCCAGATCATTTACCCTGGCTCAGGGCTCAGCATTAGCAACCCTTCTCTAAGATCAGGCCCCTCAAGTGAGCCTCAGAGGCCAACTGGAGGTCAACCCAGGACTCCTGAGGAATTAGAAAGGTATGGATGACAGCAGCATTTTCTGGTGTCTGCCTCCACACACCCCCAAGAAGCAAAGCTGCTGACCACACACTTGGGCCCTAGTTTCACCAGGGATCTGCTACCTCTGGCTCATCTCTAGCTCATCCCCCACTGCTGCACACTCCTCTCACTACCATAGTCACAACGTCCATGAAGTGGGGAGCCAGAACACAGGGGTTCCAGTCCTCTCTGAACTTGAGTGATCTTAGGGATCATAGGCAAGTCACTTCACAGATAGTGAAGACTCAGTTTCTTCAACTGTAAATTGGGATTACTAAAATGTGAACATCAGACCTGTCAGCTGGGGTGATGTTCCAGTGAAATAAGTGTATGTGAGCCAGGAGGGAAGCCTGAGATTTGCCCTCCACAAAACAGGTGAGAAGCTGGGTCTCAGCCTGGGTGTCAGCTCCGCCAGACTCCCCATGAGAAGAGATCACCCTCCTCCAATCCCCCTTGTGTATTCCTTCTGCCTTTCCTCTTTCAAGTCTATGCTGTGATTTCTCATTGGTCCAACCTCGAGGCTCACCTCTGTGATGTCCTCCTCTTTTCTTTCTTTCTGTTCCTGTCACTCCATTGGTTCTTGTTCTTGCCCATTTGCTAATTTTTTATGTACATACATCTGTAAACCTCACCGTGCATCTTCATTTGTTGCTGATAGAAAATGTACACAAAGGATTATTTATCTAGTCCATATTTTGACAGAGTTATGGATGACTTTGATGTCTCTATGGATGACCGTCCAATATCCTGGCTTCACAGTGATCTGAATCTCTCAACTTCAGTGACCTTCATTCCCTTACCCCTTTTCAGTTTGAACCCATGGGCTTTGTCATCACTCATGATCTTCCCATCGGTTCCAGTTTGCTAATTCTGCCATTAATCAAAATATCAGAAATGGATTGGCTTTTATAAAGGGGGTTATTTGGTTACAAATTTACAGTCCTAAGGCCATGAAAGTGTCCAAACTAAGGCATCAAGAGGATACCTTCACTGAAGAACAGCCAGTGGCATCCAGAACACCTCTGTTAGCTGGGAAAGCACATGGCTGTTGTCTGCTGGTCCTTTGCTCCTGGGTTGCTTTGCTTTCAGCTTCTGATTCCAGCGGCTTTCTCTCTAAGAGTCTGGGAGTCCTCTCTTAGCTTCTCCAGGGCAAACTCTGGGCTTCATCTCTCAGCTTAGCATCTCCAAATGTCCTTCTATCTGCATCTCCAAGCATTTCTAAGTGTCAGCAAGCATCTGGGTCTGTGTCAGCTCTTAGCTTCTTTCTTAAATGCTCCAGTGAACTAATCAAGACCTACCCTGAATGGGTGCGGCCACACTTCCATGGAAATAGTCTAATCAAAAGTATCACCCACAGTTGGGTGAGCCACATCTCCATGGAGACACTCAATCAAAAGTTTCCACCCTAATCAAAAGACTAATAAATCTGCCCCCACAAGATCGCATTAAAGAACATGGCTTTTGGGGGAACATAATATACCCAAACCAGCATACCATCTTTCAAACTTTCTGATGATAGCCTCCTTTGTTCTCAGTTCCATATTTCCACTCTGCCTTCTCTCTAACATCACTAACTCTCCAAATCCTTATGGCTTCCATGTTCTACCAATCTGCATGCCCCCTGTTGGCTCTTCATGCTCTCTGATTCATCATATCAAACACTTTCCTGCCAGTAGCTCCTTTGACCTGCTGCCGCCCTAATTCATTCATTCACTTTGTTCATTCATTCATTCAGTCATCTATCTATCTATCTATCTATCTATCATCTATCCATCCATCCAGTGCATTTTCATTAAGCATCTTCTATGTACCAGACATGTTATTAGGTTCCAGAGAGACCATGGTAAGCAAAACAGATGTTGGGTCCCCTCTAGGGCCCCAGACCTGCTTCAGTCCAATCCAGTCCAAGCTTAGCTCTTATATCTGGAGTGTCAAGTGTTCCGACAAATATCTGCTTTCCAACATTCTCTGGATCCTCATTTTTGCCAGAAGTCCTTCCACATGCAGTAGGGAATCCTGGGAATCCTGTCTCTCATCCTCCAGTGACTGTCTCAAATGTCACCTTATTCTTAAATTCCCTTTGTGAAAACTTCCCTGAATCTCTTTGAGTTGATGGACCTAGCTTTCTATGTCTCTGCAAAAACAGAGGCCGTTAGGTCTTAATTCTGAGTATTAGGTTATACTGTACATGGCATACGTGCAGAGGAGACCATCCCCTGCAACATGTGAGTTCTAACTAGTCTTGGCTGTGACATGGCCTTACTGGGAAAACTCCGGTGATCCTCATTGTTCCCATCTTTTGAATGGATGCTGCATTGGATTAGTGGTTCTAGACATTTTGGTTTCTCGACACTTTTATAAAGCTTCTAGAAGCTATGGATCTTCTCCCCAGAAGAGTGCCCTTGTACGTACATTCCATTGGCAGTTTCAGGACCTCCATGGACTTTCTGAATCCCAGTCTCTGAACTAGATGAACTCTAAGGACTTTTCCAACTCTGAGTGTAAAAATTACTGATCTTATATTGCCTTCAACCTATATACCATCATATACCACATCATGGAGCAGAGGGCAAGAGTCCAATTGGAGGGACAGAGGTGTGGATGAAGATGGGACAGATATAGTTCAGTCTCTCCAATGTGCATAAAAGTCACTTCCCAGGAGTGCTGATTTTGGAAATGTGGATGTATTATCTATTACTGGGTAAAAAAATAAAAATTACCCCAAAACTCAGTAATTTAAAACAACAATAAATATTTTTATCCCTTATAGTTTCTGTGAGTTAAAAATTCATGATTGGCTTTTCTGGGTGGTTCTGGCTGGGAGACTCTCACAAAGTTGCAGTCAGGATGTAAGCCTTCATCTGAAGGCTTGACTGAGTCCAGAGGATCCACTTCTAGGATGACTTACTCCCCTGGGTAGCAGATTGGTTCTGGCTGTTGGTAAAAGGCCTCAATTCCTCTCCACATATTTGTTTTGTTTTGTTTTTCCAGGCAGACCAGAGCAATCTTTATTCTGCAGAGGAACAATGACTACAACATGGTGGTTGAGTCTCGCCCAGAGCAAGTGATCCAAGAGAGACTGTTTTAGTTCCCCAACTGCTAAAACAAATACCATACAATGGGTTGGCTTAATAAGAGGAATTTATTGGCTCAGTTTCAGAGGCTAGAAGGCTTGCTTCCTTCTAGGGTCAGTATCTTCTGGCTGGCTGCCAATCTCGGGGGTTCCTTGGCTTTTCAATGTCACTTGGTGGCACTTTTTTCTTTCTCTTCCAGGTTCTGTTGACCTCCAGCTTCTGGATACTTCCATGGCTTCTCTCTCCATCTGACTTTCATTCTGTTTTTATAAAGGGTTCCAGTAATCTGGATTAAAGCCCAACTTGATTCAGTTGGGCCACACCTAAATGAGGTAACATCAAGAGTTCTTATTTACAGTGGGTCCACACCCATCAGAATGTGGACCGTGACCAAACTGGGGTATACAATTCCACCCACCACAGACAGCAAGAGGGAAACTGCAGTATCTTTCATGACCAAGCCTCAGAAGTCACATTTCATCATTTACACAACACTTCATTGGCTATACAGGTCAGCCGTATTCAGTGTGAGAAGGGACTAATGGGGCATGAACGCCAAGAGGTGAGACTCGCTGGAGGCCTTCTTGGAGGCTGAAGACCACAATGGGAGATCTTCCCAAGGGAGGAACACCCTGCCTGGTGTGATGGTTAGGTTCATGTGTCACCTTGGCCAGGTGATGGTACCCAGCTGTCTGGTCAAGCAAGCACTGGCCTAACTGTTACTGCAAGGACATTTGTGGTTGGTTAATAAACCAACAGGCTGGTTTATTAAATCATCAGTCAATTGGCTGCAGCTGTGACTGATGACGTCAATGAAGGGCATGTCTTCCACAATGAGAGAATGCAGCTGGCTGGATTTAATCCAATCAATCAGTTGAAGACTTTTAAGCCAGACAGACAGAGGACCTTTACTTTTTCGGCGGACCAGCGAAGCATTTCCTGAGGAGTTGGTCAAAGTTTCCAGTTCGTTTCCTGAGGACTTCAACAAACATCTTAATTGGAGTTGCCAGTTTGCTGCCTGCCCTATGGAATTTGGACTCATGCATACCCACAGTTGCATGAGTCACTTTTATAAATCTTATATTCATAGATATCTCTCACTGATTCTGTTTCCCTAGAGAACCCTAACTAATACTCCTGTTTATAGGTTCTTCATAAGTTGGGAGTTTCTCAGTCAAATCTGCCTGTGCCTTGGAGGGCATCTGTTAGGGTCTATTCGTTCATTTCCCTTTGCATTCCAGCTCCATGAGGCTCACTAGCAGAGCACCTTCTCTTCTGTTACAAATGTGGATGTGCATGTTATCACTATATTGGGAGTAATGATAAAAACCAACCCCATGTGTAGCGCTTACTACGTGCCAGGCTGTCCAAAGCACTTTATATACATTCACTCATTTAACACTCAAATAACCCTATGAGATAGGAGCCATTATTGCCCCCATCTTACAGATGGAAAAATAGAGGTGCACAAAAGCAAAGTAACTTGCCTAAGGCCACATGGCTAGCAAGTGCCAGAGTTAGGATTTGAACCAAGGCAGTCCATTGCCAGAATCTGTGCTCTTAATGGCAGCACTTGGTGGCTGTTGGAGGGTCAGAGATCCTGTAGGAGTGTGTGTAAGTAACCAAGCTTGCCCGGGGAGCAGACTGAAAGCTGGAGGGTGCTGATGTGTAAGGACGGCAGCAACGGAAGAGCTTGGGGAGGCGGTGGAAAGGGACAAGCTAAGAAGTAGAAGAAGAAGCAGGGGATGGGTGTATGCTGGAGATCAGATGTGAAAGGAGATAATTTGGTCAAAAGCATTACAAGCCACAACATGGTTGAGGAAAATAAGGATACTCAGGCCAAAAGGATGGGCCCGGATGGTTTGGGGAGAGCAGGGGGTGGGGGTGGGGGGAGCAGTCAGATGATAGAGGGTTGGGAGTGGGTGGGAGGTGAGGCAGCATGCATAGACCACTCTTAGGAAAGGCTGGCTGTGAACAGATCCCAGCTGGAGCCCTAGTCTCCTACCCAGAGCTTAATCTGCCTGGCAAAGGCTTGTTCCCAGTCCCAGAAGGAACCTCTTCCCAGCGAGTGCCAAGGGAGGCTGGAGACACAAATATTTGTTCAGTTTCTGCCCTTCTTGTTCAAATATGGTGTTTGCTTTGGGGATGGAGGCTGGCTGCTGTAGCAAGAAAGTGAGAAGTCGGTGAAGGTGGGAGAGCATGAAGGAGGAGCGATTGCTCTCAGGGCCACTAATGAATTCCCCAGGCTCCTGAGACACTGGAATCCATTAGCTCATCAAAGTAGCTAAATAATGCCCCGGCTCCTTTACGAGACATCTGTTCAAACAAAGCCAACCTTTCCCGCACATGATCAGACTCCATCCACCTCCCCGGTGCCTGCTCTGCCTGGCTGGGGCTACATCAGTGGACTTGGTGCTGTGTGGGACTGCCCATCCGTGCCCCAGGCTGTAAGACAGTGTCATTGCGAGACAGTATGTCATGTTGGTGACCATGATCATGTGTTGCCCTAAGGCTGTACCTTATGTGGGTTTCTTTCTGCCAGTATGTGAGGGCCTGTGCCTGCTGCTGTGGAATGAGTTACAGGGTGTGTGTGTGTGTGTGTATGTGTGTGCATTTGCAACACTGTCTTGCTGTACAACTGTATCATGTGGCTATCACCCTAATACCACATGTCTGGGACCATGCATTGCTCTAACAGTGTTTCTTTCCATGCTGCAATGATTTGTGTTCCTGTGTGTTCATGTGAGATGATGGTGCATTACTGTGTGTGATTTGGTGGTTCACTGTGGTGGTGCATACAGACTCCTCCTCTGTGTGTGTGTTTGTGTGCGCACACACTGCAAAGTCATCACAGGGTATGTACATGGTAGCATTACAGTGTCTGGTCATGTTCAACAGTCTTTGTACATGGTATGCAACAAATATTCACATATGGTGTCACATGCAGAGAAGTAGTTTGCCACTGCGGGACACTGCGTGCTTTAATAGGACACCTCATTGTGTCTGGACAGTATGAACAGAAAGACCTCACTCTCAGATTTCCCTTCCCAGGGGACCAGGCACCACCCTGTAGAGCGCTGGCCAGACATGGAAGACGTGAATGCATGGTAGGGAGGATGGGGCACCCCTTCTCCTTAACTGTTGGATGAATGTCCAAGGCCTAAATCCTAGGAAGGATCAGTCAAGGACAGAGACAACACCCATGAGGCAGCCAGTCCAGTAGCTGCTGAGCAGTATCCTGGAGAGAAGCACGGTGGTCAGCGAGTGGCTGCCTAGCCCGAGGCAGTGATCAGGTTGGGGCAAGGGCAGGGCCGGGAGATTCCAGAATGACCAGCAGGGACCTGCTGCCACCATGATATACTGGGGTTAGACTACAACCTTCCATACGCGTCAGGATCACTTGGGGCGTTGGCTTAAATGCAGGTTCTGATTTAGCAGGGCTGGCATAGAGCCCTGAAACCTGTATTTTGAACAAGAATCCCAAGTAGTCAGGGGTTACCTGACTGACAATTGAACTTTAAATTACCCTTTAATACATTCAGTTCCATGGACCACTAGGAAAAGATGCTGGGAAAATAAGACACAGTAAGGAAGTAGAGGAGGAGAGTAGGAAAGCAAAGGGGAAGAAGAGAGAGGGAGAACAGGTGGAGAAAGGTGATGTAGCCCTCCCCATATCCCCTGGACACTGACCATTCCAGTAAAGGCCCGCAGTGCCTGGGAGTTAATCCCCAGCAGCAGCCCTTGGCTGATGGGGGGATGGGAGGGAGGAGTAAATGCCAGCCCCCTCGTCCCTTGTCCCTCGAGTGGGATACTTCGGAGGCGTGTTCTACTCTGTCTCCCGGAAGTCCCCAATGGGACTGAGATACAGCTGCCCACAGCAAAATCCTCTTTTTTTTTGGCTTCCTCTTCTTTCCTACCTCGCTGGCTTGCTTACTGTCCTTCTGCTGCTTCCTGGGACCAGTAAGGAGAAGAAACAGGTGCTGGTTGGAGCTGATCAGCTGGAAGCACACATGGGGGAGGGATCCCAGGCTTCCCTTCCTATCAGCTGTTTGAGTTGCCCCTCCTGCTTTGCTGTGATTTGGTGATTCAGGGAGACACTTCCTCTGTGAGTGTGTGCATATACACAGACTGTAAAATTATTATTATCCCCTGAGGAATAAATGGTGAAGCCTCTCTGGATGTATCTGCTTCCTCCCAGTCTCTGAAGCCCCTGATCAATCTGACTGATCCTTAGAAGTCTCCACTAAGTGTTGTTCTTGAGGCCACAGGCTGTTGTCCTGACTGTCTGGCAGCCAGCAGCCCCATCAAAGACATCTCTCAGTGCCTCCGTCTTAGCCCCTGGCCTCATCTGCAGTTCCAGGCCAGGAGGCCTCCTTCCCGCTCCATCTGGATAGGATTCCTCCTGTGCGGGCTGTGTTTGGAAACAGTGTTTGTGCCATCGGATGTTGCTGTTCTTTAGTAAACCCAGCCGGTCTCCCTTGGGCAGCCCCTCCATCTGCTCTGGCACTTTCTGTTGGAATGTAGTGTGTGGACTAAGACCCTTCTGTGACGGGACCCAGCTGCCCAAAGGTCAGCCCCTGTGGGTGGAAAGTTTGGGCTTTGTTCTGGGGTCATTCCAATGCCGGCCTCTGATGAGTGCCCACACCACTCCAGCCTCTCCCCCCACTGCTAGAACATGGGGCTCTGGGATCTGATCCACGGGTCATGGGTCTTTACTAGAACAGCAACTATGTTTCAGACAATATGAATGGATGACAGCCCGGGGTGCCATGCTGAGAAGGATTCTGAAGCTGTGTCTGGGTCCAGAAGGAAAGGGGTGGAGGGGCTTGGAGAGGTCCGGCATGACGCGGCAGCCCACTGCCAACACCCCACCCCACATTCCTTTGACCACCTCTAAGCTCGCTCCGGCCTCGGTGGACAGGCCCCAGGCAGGCTGGCAGCTTCCCACCTCTTCTCAGCCTGAGGGCTTTCTCCCGTGCTGTGGGAGTTAGCTCAGCTGCTGTGCACAGCAACCCACAAGTGTGAGAGATTTACTGCTCCGGGGACAACCCCCAACCTGTGAGGGATGGGAGTCCATGGGCGAATGCTCCAGGCTCCTGTCCCTCGGTGGCACGTCCTGTACCAATCCTCAGAGGGTCTCCAGTGGGACTGAAGCCCAGTTGCCCACAGCGGCAGCCACTCAGCACAGCTGCCACTGGCTCTCCCCTCCGCCTCCCTCACGCGCTTCCTGGGATCCCCTCCCAAATAAACCACCTGCACCCAAGCCCACGCTTTGGGGGGGATTCCAGACTCCCATAAGGTCTAACTTCAAGTCGGAAAATTCACTCCCATCTCCTATGGGTCTTTGGTCTCTAGTTTGAAGTCCTGCATTTGCTTATACAACCAGTGGTGTGCATTAACCCTGAGCGTTTGCCTCCAACCCAGGAGGGGTGACTCTAGCATGGCTAGTACCCGGGGCAGACCTCACTAACTGACCATGATAATCTTTCCTGCTGAGGATACACTTGGCCTCAGAAGCCACCTCAACACAAGTGTCCTGCAGGTCACTGCCAAATGATAGGGACCCACTCGCACTTGAGGAAGTGTCTTGGGGCCCAGATGATAGCAATGATGATGATGGGGGCACCAGCAGTGATAGAGACAAGGCTTTCATTTGCAGATGTGCCTTCTGGTCTGAAGCTTGCGAATGACTGTCAGCTACATTGCCTCCACTGCTTGTCCCCACAGCCTTTGAAGGTGGGACTCTTTTGGTTGAATGTAACAGAATTTTTCCTCGATCACACTAGAAAAAACCCCGCAAAGAGCACCGATGCCTAAGCCTGGGTCACAGCCCCGTCCCTGGGGTCCAGGGATTGGCCTCACCTATGCCATGTGAACTGATGAGGAGGACTATGGAATGGGGGAGGGGGGCAGGTGATTCTCCAAAGGAATGGATTTTTTTTTCTTTTTTAAAAACAGGGACTGTATGGTGTGCTTGGCTTCACACAAATACATTTGAAAACTTAGATATAATGTTTAATTTTCTAAGAACGTAATTTACCAAAACTGACCCTAGAAAAGATAGAAAACCTCAGCATACTGATTTTCATAGAGGAAATGAGGCTGTCAGAGGTACCCCCACCCCCATCCCCAAAGCTGCACCAAGTCCAGAGAGTTTCACAGGGACAGCCCACCAACTCTCAAAAGAGAATTCTGATTATTTGTAAGCTGTTCCAGATTAGCTTTTGTGGGGGTTCAAAGCTGTACGTACCCCAGAAAAACATGTTCTTAAATCTATTCCAGGAATGGACTTTTGAGGGACAGAAAGCACAAGTTCACAAGAGTATGACTGCCTCTCCCCATCCTACAGAGGAGGAAACTGAGGCTCAGAGACGGCAAGAGCCTTCACACAGTCTGTAAGTGGAAAAAACCCTGAGTTCAGGATGCTTTTCTCTTCACCAGATCTGCTTCTTGGAGAGTAAAGCAAAATGACCTTTTCTACCCTCAGGAGAACCCCTGAGAGAGAATTTTGAGGGTGTCTTAGGAACTCTGGCGAGGACCTCTTTTTCATCAGCGGGGCCAGAAGGCGCCTCCTCTGCTGCACTGGCCTCTCCTGACTGGCCTGGGCGTGGGTTCAGAGGAGACGGCGGGGGCACGGTAAGCAGGGATGCCCTCCTCCCAGCCGTCAGCTGCCCTGCGTCCCCCATCCGGGCAACAGCAGGAGCCCAAATGGCAATTAATTACTGCCTGGCAGCCGCTGGCTCCCCATCCCCTCTGCTCAACCAAGTGTGTAATGGAAATGGGACCCAAACAGACTCCCCTGCCCACAGGGACGCTGGCAGGCCCAGCAGAGGAAGACTCCAGCGGAGCAGGGGGACGGGCTGCGAAGCAGAGTGAGTCCATTAGAACCAGGCGTTTGCCCTGACCCCGCCTTCCTCACTCTTGCCTTACTCTTGGCCGCAAGATGGGGGTCCTGCTCAGGAGGGGACCCTTCCTGGCAGCTTGAGCTTAGTAGCGTCGCTGATATTATAGAGAATATTAACAGCAGCATATTAGGCACTGGGCTATGTGTTTTGCAAGCATTAGCTCTTTAAATCCTCAAGTAAGTCCTGTGATGTGATTTTTTTATCCCTATTTTACTGATGGGAGAGGTTGAGGCCAGAGAGGTGAACTGGGCTCTGAGGGGATGCTCTATGTCATGGTTGGGAGCCCAGGCTCTGGAGCCAGGTAGGGCCATTTATGACCCTTGTTACTTATTTGGCCTGGGCAGGAACTTAACTTCTCTGTGCCTCAGTTTCATCTACAAAGTGGTGATGATGGTTACACCCACTTCACAGTGTTGCTAGGACAGTGTTTGATGTGAAACAGTCAATAAATGGCACCTGGTGACTTTAGAGGGTAGGTGTTATTACATCCTTGTTCTACAGCAACACTAAAATAGTGACTTCATTAGGTTCCTAAAGTGTTATAGGAATCATAATATATGTTAACAGCACCCTGCCTTCTTGACAAACATCACAAGTAACTAAGAAACTTATAATTCGCAAAATTGCAGGCATGTTCTGAATCCTCTCCCTCTGCCTTCCACATCCCTTGCCAGTCAACAAGCGCAGCTGGGTATCATTTTCTGTTCTTTGTTTTAAGAAAATAATGGGAATATTTTGTTTGTTCCCAGAAGAGCCATTTAAGTTGTGGTGACCAATTTGCTTTTATAAAACGTAGAACACACTCCTGATGGAGATTCTTAGAAGTCTCCCAAACTTAGTCGAAAAGTCACTGCCCCAGAATGGGGGAAATTGGCCTCCCCTTGGACATCCAGATGGGCAGCCTGGCACGCCTGTGGGAGTAAAGGGAAGAAAAGAGGAAAAACCCTGTCCAGATCAACGGCATACAAAAGGCGAGGTGCGGGCATCCAAGTTGAGCCAGGGATTGCCCCCCTTCCCCACACATGGCTTGCTGGGGGTGCCTTGTCTCTGCCCCTCTACAGCCCTACACCCCACCCAGCCTGTGAGCCCCGGGGAGAGGGAGCTTGGCTAATGCTTTCCTGCATCTCCAGAAACCAGCATAGCCCAGCTCATAGCAGGGTACGGGTAGATGCTATATGAGGCAACTAATGAACGGATGGATGGCATATCTATTTGGGAAGCTATAGGGTGTAAAGGAAAGAAGGAAAAAGAAATAGAGAATATTGTCTATTCTCAGCTCCTTTAACATGCTGAATAATTTCTATATTCTGATAAAGGGCTATACAAAGATATATTAAGTGAAAAAAAGCAAAGTGCACCAAAGGATACAGAATATGATACCTTACGTATAAAAAAAGGAAGAGGACCACAAGCATACATATTTGTATTTGCTTAAAGTTTGCACTTGTATAGGCAAATGGAAGGCTATTTAAGAAAGTAATAACAGTAGGTGGACAGGAGACTAGAGATAAGAGTTAGAGGGAGACTTTTCACTATATTGCATTTTATACTTTTAAAATTTCAGAACCATTGTGAATTTTTTTAAATCAAGAAAAGAAAAGAAGAAATGTAGTCGAGCGGATTTCTGCTCTAAGAAAATGTTGAAAAAGAGTCACTCACTTGCTTGATGCCTGTGCAGGGAAGGGAATGTTTAGTTATTACCTACTTACATCTCATCTGATCAAGGACTCAGTTTAATTAAGGGCTCAGCGATCTCCTATTGATCTTAGACCAGAAAGCATTAGGTAAATTCCCAGAAGCCTTGAGCCTTCCGAAATTGTTTCAATAAACGGCATGTCTCTCTTGCCAGCAGCCTCTGCATGCTTCCACTGTGGCTGAGAGGTACAGTTGGTAGTGGCTACTTGGGGCTAGGGACATCAGGAAAGACTTCTTGGAGAAGTCAGAGGCTTTCCTAGAAGAGATGGGGGAGGAAGGGGAAAAGGAGACCCTCAAAGGCCTGAATGCAAGAGGCCAGGGCCAAAGAGGCAAGAAGCATGAACACCATCGCTGACTTCACTGCACCCCTCCCCAGCACCCAGCCCCTGAGAAACCCTGAAATATCCACTATCTTGGAGGGAGGCTTCCACCAGCCATGAAATTGGGGTGAGAGTGACCCAGTAAGAGCAGCTTTTCCTACATCTCCAGGGGCAGGGAGCACCCAGCTGACATCAGGATTACCTTTATAACAGCCAAATGTGCAAGTAGCACAAATGCTTTTAAGGAGCACTGAGGGCCCTAGGGGCTGGTGAAATGAGGAGTCTGCAGCACCCACCTTGGGGATCAGAATCGGTTTTGGGAGGGATTAGCAGTAGGGTCTGGCTGGCCCAACCCTGAGGAGCTTGGGTGCTGTTCAAGCATGAGGAGTTCTCCCTGTCAATGGGCTCTGGACTGGGAGAGCCCACCAAGGGGACCTCCTGCCTCTGTATTCCTGACGCAGAAGGAGGCCCTCTATACCCAAGGCCTTTGGTAGGCACTTCATTTGGTTTTTACATCATTGCAAGGGCCTCTTTGATGACCTGTACGTAGGTAGACCAGATGGCCCAGGCTGGCATCCCTAAGAGGAAAACCCCCACCTCGGACTGCAACAGGGAGGCCTCGGGCAGGCTGGCAGAAAGCCCCATCCTTTGAGCACTGCCAGGGAGCCTGGTCATCCTCCTGGCTGAGGTGACTCCTGTGGGAGCAAATGCTCTTCTTGGAACAGAATCTGCTCTCGGCCTCTCTTGGGCTCCAGCCCCATGTACCCACCTGCGGGTGCCACCACACCCTTAGGCTGAGCATGATCAAAAGCAGCCACAACATTCATCACAGCTGCCCTTCGGTGAGCACTTACTAAAAGGCACAGGACGCCATGCACATCGTTCCATCAAATCCTCACAACAGCCCTATGTAGAAGGTCCTAGTATTAACCCTTTTTGGAGATGAGGAAAAGAGGTACAGGGTGGTTCAATAACTTCCCTTGGGCCTCACAGCCAGCGGTGGTAGTTCTGCGGTTCAAATCAAGGCCGTCTGGCCCCAGAATGAGCTCTCTTAACAGTGAGTTTGTACGTTCCTCCCGGATGCCCTGAATTGGCCCAGGCACCTCTAGGCCTCCCACAGTTGGCTTTGGAAATTCAGAATTGCCTCTTGAGTAGCAGTTTGGCTTTAATGACGAATGGACACAGGTTCCAGTCACCGCCAGCCAGCCCCACTGTAGTGGTGATAGCTATGAGTTGGAGGCTTGGGAGCTGTTGACCGTCATGTTTCCTTCAACATAGAAAAAGTCGGTTCACAGTGAAAGAGCAAAGATGACAAGCTGAGAGCAGCAGAAGTGAAAAACAGGAAGGGGACCCTGGTGCCAGCTCCCCTGAGACCACCCTGCTCCCTGCTCTTCCTACAATTACCAGAGACTCCATCTTCCTCCATAAATGCCCCTTTGACGTAAGCTGGTGGCTGAGGTTGAGGATAAACTGAAATAATACATGAGAGGCACTTAGTGCATCAGATGGAGAAAAAAAGCCCTTGATAAATGGTAAGGATTGTTATATTATGAGAGCACAGACTCAGCTCAACCGCCCACGCTGAGAGGCAGTCCGTGGTGGAGAAGAGGAAATTCTCTTCCTATAAGTCACTGTGGCCTGGGGTGGCCCTGTTAAAACTCGGAGGAGGAGACAGGCCTGGGGGGGGCCAGGGAGGGGAGGAAGGCATTCTAGCAGGAGGAACAGTTTGAGCAACGGCCCAGAGGCTGGAATGAGGAGGCAGGCCCTGGTGAAATACAGAGGTGGGTGCCTTGGGGACTCGGCCCCACACCCATGGCCCAGTCCCTGGAGGAACTGGGCACCCCATCGGGTCCTCGCCTGGCTGTCAGCACAGTGGTTTGTCCACAGGCCTACGGAGAGCCTCCTCCATGCCAGCACCTGTGCTGAGCCCAGGACATAAGGATGACTAAGACATGGGCCATGCCCACACGTGCCATGCAGCATGGGTGGTAGGAGGGGCACACCTCAGGCTTGGGGGACCACAGAATGGCTTCCAGAAGGAGGTGACATCTGAGCAGCAATCTAAAGAGTGATAAATAATAGTGAAAATAGTAATAGCAGCCAACCTCCATTAAAGATGTATTACGTGTAAGACACTTGCATTGTGTTATGTCCTTGAATTTGATCCCCTCCAGCACCCTGACAGGGCAGTCTGATTATTCTCCACTGAGGAAACTGAGGTAAAGTGAGTCCTCTGCTCACACAGCTACAAAGTTGTGGCGACTGGATTTGAAGTCAGCTCTACCTGCCTCTAAAGGGTATCTTTTGAACCTCAGAAATGAGAGTAAATGGGAAGGGGGTGGAAAGCAGGCCATTCCCTGTAGCCAGAACTCAGAGACGTGGCTGAGCTGCTGGAGAGGAGGATGCTGTGGCAGACTGGGGTCAGGACACACAGGCCTTGTGGGCTGTGAGTCGGGGAAGAGAGTTTGGATTTCTTCCAAACTCTGATGATGACAGAGAAGGCCAGACTTGGATTTAGAACTCTGTTAGCTAAGCGTCATGCTCACAGATGCAGCCTGCAGTGGTGGGGGCTGCTGGGGCACAGGCCTGGAGAGCCAGGGGTCCCTGGGTGGCAGGACCTCCCTCTGAGTCCCACCTGCCTCTCACAGACCCCCCTCGGAGCTGGGCAGTTGGAGAGAAGTAGCCAAGGGGCTGGGTTTCCAGCAGCGTTGCAAAGACCCTCTTCATCTTGAGTGAGGAGCGAGCCTGGGCTTCTCAGCCAATCACCAAGCCTACCCTAAACGAGCTGTAATGACTCCTGATTGCTCCTTTGTCGCTGGGCTGGCTTGCAGCGCCACTTCCATCTGGGGCTGTGGGGAGGGGTGTGAAGGCCACCCAGGGCAGGCTAGCGTGCACCGCTGGTTTCCTGTGTTAGGATAACAGTATGTAGTGTGTGGCCGGGCCCCCCTGGGCTCCCAGAGATCCAAGGGGCAGGCATGGATGAGTGCGGGTAGCAGGATGTGGGGTGATCAGAACCAGCTTCCATGTGGGCAGGACTTCACAGTCTGCAACGCACATCTCTGACCATCAGGGAAGGATCATTTCCCTTTTTGAATAATGAATAATGGAGGCTCAAAAAGGGGTTAGTATATGAGATCAAACAGCTAGTAGATAAGGGAACCAAGTGAAGTTCCATTCATTAATTCACTCAACAAACATTTATTGAGCACCTACCATGTGGCAGGCACTGTACTGGGTGTTAAATATAAATCCAGAGCTTTTCCAAATGTGACAACAATAATAGCAAGAGCTGGATTTTAGTGAGCATTTACTATGTAGCAGGCGCTTCGCTGTGTGTTTTTCATATAATGTCTCATTAATCCTCCCATCAATACTATGCAGGAAAGTGAAGCAGCCACTCTGATGGGACAGTATTTCTCTCTGTTTCCCTCCTGAAGACTGGCATTTGGAGGGGGGCAGGGGCCGAGGGGTGGGGGGTGGGGAGTGGGGAGAAGAGAGGGGGTCCCAAGGGAGGGGTGGCCTCAACGGAGATGGCTGCTTGGCTGGCTCCAGGACATGTGATCAAAGAAACCACATCCTCTGGAGGGTGGGGAGCCTGGGTGAGCTGAGTAGGAGAGTCACACACACATGCACACATGCACACCCAGTCACGGACTGTGTTGTATTGAAAGAGCCAACTGGAACATGAAATAAAAGCCTCTTCCACACCCTCCTTTGGTCTTCATGAGCAGCTACTCGCCCTCCCCCCGCCCCAGTTTATCAGTGAATGCCCCACCCCTTCCTTCCACTGCCAGGGCATAGTTTTAGACAATCACTTTTACCCCCATTTAACACACGAGTAAAGTGAAGCTGAGAGACCCTGAGTCTTCTGTCCATGGTCTCTCAACCAGGAGTGGCAGAGCTGAGCCCTGAAACTATATCCCCCCCTCAGGCTGTCCCTGGACCCAGTGGTCACGAGTCCAGCCTGCGCACCCTCCCTACCTGGCAGGCAGTGGATGGAACAACCGCCGCCCCTCACCATAAAACATTAAACCCCTTCCCCCCTCACCCCATCCTCCCCACGGCCCAGCTCCGCTCAGAGCTATTAACCAGGTCACACTGGCTTGTCCCAGTCCAATAGTTCCCTTAATTGCCTTTTTATAGCACGCCATACAACTGTTCATTACGCTGTCATATTTCCCCTCGAAGGCAGCAGAGGGGGAGCTGAGCTGAGGATGGGGGCCTGTCCAGGTGGCAGGAGCTGTGTGGGGGGCACCAATGTGTGGAGCTTATTTTCTACTTGGTCAGAACGAATTAAATGCATGCCTCTCACACTTGAGTAATGCATGAACTGCTTTTAAAGGGGGCAAAATCACAGCCCCCCCCCAAAACAGTTGACAAATTATCTTTATTATAATTTTATTGAAATATGCACAAACATAAAGCTAGGTACAAACTCCCTACTCTTTTAGCTCTCATACAGCTGGAAAAACAAAGGAAGTGTACCAGCGCAATACAAATGAAGCTACAAAATCAGAAATTTCAAAATAGCACCATTAATTTAATGTGATGGATGATGTTTTGCTGAAATTAAATCACCACTTGCACAGTGAATATGGTTTGTCTGCTTCGGCATTTAGCCCCTGTCTGTACTTCTGTCACAAGGTCCATGACAATAAAAGCAGTATTTGGTCATTCAGGAGATTTAGACTCTGCTGGTATGTTTTTAGATTTAAATAAAATAATGTAAAATTAACCCATTCTGGGTGAGCGCTCCCATGCCCCAGGTTAGGAAATAATAAACGACCCAGGAGCCTTATCCTCTGTGCAGGGACTGCTGTCATACCACAGGAAAGAACCATGTGTTCTTGGGGCCAGACGTCACACAGACATTAGTGAAATTCCCAAGCCCTTCTAAGCACCTACTGTATGTGTGGCCCTGTGGCCCTGCCTCCCTGTCCAACGGGGGTTGTCTGTGTAGTTGGGAGGACAGGAGTGGCCCAGAGTGGACATATGCACCACTCAGTGCAGTGAGGATGCCCGAGAGCTGATGTGGAGTCAAGTGGGAGCCAGATCCGGTTGGCAGCCCCTCTCTGGAGCTCCCCGACTGGAGCCTTTGCTGATAGACTCCCCTAGGGTGCTGAAGTTACAAGGGCAGCTCTGGAGATAGACAGTCCCGGGTTTGAATCCTGGATCCTTCATACCTAGCTGTGAGACCTTGGGAAATTACTTCCCCTCTCTGTACTCCCATGACCTCATCTGTAAAATGGACATGAAAATAAATCCAAGCCCGTGGAGATGCTGGAAGGCTTAAATGAGATAACACATGCAAAGCTATTAGCCTGAAACCTGACATAGAATAAGCATTTATCAAATGTGAACTTCGATATCTTGCCTGACACCAAGTCTGGACAGAATCAGGACAAGAAAGAAGCTTCTCAATAGGGCTCTTGGCCTGGAGGCCATGCACTCCTCATGGGTGGGCTTTAGGGGATTTGAAGCCCTGGGTGGCATTTTGTGTGTGTGCGTGATTAGGGGCTGGGGCTGGCAGTGGGGCTCAGTGAGGTGGGTTACTCTTGCTCTGGGCAGGTTTTGACCAGCAAACCCTTAGGGCTTCTAACTAAAGCAAGGATCATCCTCAGCAACCCTAGCCCCAGTGGCACAAACTTCCCATCCCCCATCACCGTTCCTCCCAATCTTCCCCTCTCTCCTGCTTGCACCCATCCAACACCCTCTCCTCACGTCCAATCCTGCAGGCCTTGCTGTAGCCTCATAAGATGCCAGTGGACTAACCTCAGGATTGTGGGAATTTAAGGAGATGATCCAGAGCCAGAGTCCTCTATAGTGCCTGGCACACGAGGTGTGTCCAATAAAGGTGGGCTCTGCACAAAAGGAAGCCGGACCCACAGCCCTTGGCATTCTTGGAGCCCTGGGTTCCCGTCACAGGGCTCAGCTGAGTCAGAACCTCTACCACTGGGGTTGTTTTCCCCAGCAGTTATAACCTTGCCCCATAGACCCCCAAAGAAGGGGTGCTGAGCATTCCTGCAAGGAGTCCCTGGATCTGGGACAAGTCCCTGGATCTGTTCAAGCCCTTTCTGAACAAAAATCACATCTCACCCACGTAGGTATGATGGCTTTCACCTAGGTAGACGGTGATGTGAGCAGAAGAGACAAATCCATTTAGAAGAGCAGCAGAAGTCAGAACTCAGAGCTGGATCAGAATCCATTGTTTATGTGTGTATTTCCTCAACCAATTATACTAAAGGTTCATGGGAGGGACAATGGTTTTGTGACATTGATTTAATTCCATCCATGGATGTTTACTGAATGTCCACTGTGTGCAGGGTACCAAGTAGGGGAAAAGGCCGAGCGCTCCCTGCCTCCCAGCAGAATACGAAACTGTTCTCAGGAAAGGGCAGGGACCCTGGTCTAACCCCTAGTGGGGTCCAGGGCTCCTCCCACAGCTCCCATAGCTCCAGGCAGCTTCTCCTAGTTTCAACGGCTGTTGAGGGCAAGATCTGGGTCCCCATGTCCCCTGCTCCCTGGTCCCTTTCCAGGGTCATCTGTGCAGAAGGTATGAACTGAGAAGCCCAGAAGCCTGAGGCAGGACTCCCCTAGACATTGTCCCTGCTCAGGCATCCAGTCTGTGCTTGGACTCCTCTAAAGATGGGAGGCTCACTACCTTGGCAAAGAAAACTGCTAATATTTCAAAGTCATAGATAGATAGTTTTTTTTTTTTCACCCTGAGCTAGGAGAAACACATCTACACCCACCATAGCCCTATATAAATTGTTGCACTAAAAGCAGAAGAATCATGGTCCTTGTTCAGTTCATGGGCTGCCCACATGGAGCCCTCATCTTGCTGCTCACTCTCCTCCCTTGTGCCCATCAGGAAATTGGGTTCTGGTTTGGGGCAAGGTAGGTACGGCTTTCTCCAGCTGTAGGGAAATCTCACCAATGCCTCAGTCCCAGGATGCTTGGAGGGGGTATTAATGGAGGCCGTGCCTGTCCCCTCGGAAGGAAGAGGTTTGTGAACTGCTTTGCTCTGGAAAAGGAGGTCTCACAGCCATATGCTGGGGAGCGGGAGTGGGGCCTGTCTGTGATCATTCAACCCCAAAATGAAGCTCATGATGTTGGCTTTCCAGGCCATTAATTCAAGAGCTCCACCCCCATCTCCCACCCCTATTCCCCCACACTGCTGTCTGCTCTGGGAGATAAGCCCACGTCTAGTTAACCCTATTTATTCCCCCAAAGTGGCCTCCATCTCGTTCAGCTGAGCATTTAACCTACTGGGTACTGAGGGCATCAGAGAGATGTGGTGTGGGGGCGGTCCAGGTCTCCCAAGACTGGTGGGACACTGCAGGCCCTGGGAGGGGAGCGCCCACCCCGACTCCCAGGTCTGGCAGTGACAGCTCCTGCTCCTCCCCATACACTCTCTACTCCTCATTTTCTTAGTCACAAGATCTGGGTCCTGACCTTGACAAAGAGGAAGGCAGTGGTGGCACCCCTGCTATTTTTCTGCCCCTCTGGCTGGCACTTCTGCCCAGCATGTCCCGTTCTGTCTCCCTGCCGTCCCTTTCTTTCTTGTCCCTTTTTATGTCACCCCTGCCTCTTTCGTCCCTTTGTTCCCACCTCTTTTCCCCTCCAGCAATGACAGAGACGCCTTCTTGCAATTGTGGGTGCCTGACTATTGGTTTCAGTGTGACTGTGTGTGTGTGTGTGTGTGTGTGTGTGTGTGTCCTTGTGTCCAGTTATTGTCACTATGTGTATGACTCTCCATGTGTTTGCCTGTCCTTGCACTGGTGTATGTCTAAGCCCATAGTCTGGGCGACTGTCCAGGCAAATGAATCTCTGGATGTCTGTCCTGGTTTCTTTGTGTGGCAGGCAGTCTCAGTACAAATCTTGTGTGTGTCCATCTGTATGCCAACCTGTCCTTGACTTGTGTGTGTTGCTCTGTATAAAAATCTGCCGATGTACTCCAATCTATGTGTTGGTCCTCATTTCTTTGCGCATCTGTCAGTCTACTTGTCATTCTCTGTGTGTTAGTATGTAAGTGTGTATGTGTGTGTGTGTGTGTGTGTGTGTGTGTGTGTGTTATGTGTTGTGTTTCAACTCAGGAGGCCAAGCTGTTGCAAATTCCTCTCATTGGGGGCCCATGAGAGTTCCTATTTAGGAGAATTTGGAGGTTGATAGCTTCACTAGAGCAGAGTCCGGCTCATTATCTCTGGGGCAAAGAGAGCTGAAGGCTGAATGGTGGGCAGGAGTTAGGTGAGCGATCTTGTTTGGCTCCTGAGGCTGCCTGCCAGGTCGCCTGCCCTCTGCCCTACTCCTGACCTTCATTCCCTTCCCTACAGGTCAGCTCAAGACTGGAAGGGTGTGGGGATGGAGACGCGGACCAAAGACAGAAGAGTGTACATTCCAATTCACTGCAACTCTTGACTCAATCACAGGCTTTTACTTGTATATGCACTTTCACTGACACAATGAGAAATGGCCATCAATACAGTAATAACTGACAATGATAATAATTGCTACCACAGTCTTGGGCACCTAGAATATGCTTAGCATTTCATATACAATATCTCATTATATCCTCTCAATAATTCTATGAGGTTGTTACTATTATTTCCCCATTTTACTGATGAAGAAATGGAAGCTAAGAGAAGTAAAGTAGCTGGCCCAATATCGTGCAGCTAGTATGTGATGGAATAGGATTTTCCAAGAAGGGGTGGGCTGTTTGGGAGCTTGCCACACCCATCTGGGAAGAGGTATTTATTGCAAACAGCAAGAAGGGAGGGAAACAGAGGTGTCCCTCCCCCCAACTGCTGGTAACTAATTACAGCCAGAGGGACTGAAATCTGATTTCAAATTTCATCTCTCTTGACAGCAAGGGGGCCAAACACCAAGCAGCAGCCAGGGAGGGGGGATGGAAAGACGAGCCATAGCAGGGAGGGTAAGGCACACTCGAGTGTCAGGATTCCCGGGTTCTATGTGACCTTGGGCAGGACACTTCACTGCCTGAGATATGGGTTTACTCATGTGTAGAATGAGAATGAAAGTCAAGAGGGATCAGCCCCTATTGGGAAGTTTTAGGGATGATTTAAGCACCATAAAAAGAGTGATAGGACTGGGTACTCTCTGAGGTCCCTCCCAGACCTAAGAGTTGGGGACATGGTGCAGGCAGGGACCAGGCTTCGGTCATTTTGGTGCTTTCCTCAACAGCCAGCATGGAGCCATATGCATAGAAAGGGCTGAGAAGGTTTGCTGCATGAATGAATAAATGACCCCATTCCCACCCTTGATGAAGGAGCTTCTTAGCCCACCTTGGGCCTACAACATTGAACATCATGAGAGAAAAGAGAAGAGAAGGTAAGCATTTCAGACCCTCATTAAACCAACACATGAATTGGCAATGCCCAACTGATTCATATATCATTGATTCAATTGTCAAAGAAGGTATCAACAACATCTCAAGAGCTGGGTGTGTCTGGGGCTGGGAGGCACTAGGGAACCCAGTGCCCAGTCTCTGCCTAGATAGTCTCATGGGGACCAAAAGAATTTCACCAGGAACAGAAGGGGAGGGGATGGGGTTAGGAGATGGAGATCTTTGTAGGAAACTGTAGGGAAAGGCTCTCTCCCCACCAGCATCTGCAAAGGGAGGAGTGGTCTCTCTGGACAGGGCAAATCTCTAGGATGGGAGATCAGTTCTATTTCATAGTCTCTTTGGAGAAGAGGGTCTCTGTCCTGCTTTTGTTCTGAATCTTAGCATGACTTAAAGGGTCTGAGGTTGGGGGTGGGCTCTATGGGGAGGTTTTTTGTCCTAGAGGCCAAGGAGAGGGGAGAGTTCCTCACGTTGTGTGTGTGGGGGGGTCTGTTTGGTTTCTGCCACACGGGTTGGGGGCTTGTCTGAACTCCTGGGGGGACTTACAAGGCTATGTGGGAAAGAATTAGGAGCATCTCTGTCCACTGTGGTGGAGATTCCCTATTTGGGGAGAAGCTTCTGGGAGATGGTGAGGAGCCTGAGGGAGCCTGTCTGTCCTGGCAGCTCCAATTCACTGGCCAGAGCCCTCAGGCCGCCCTACTTGTGCGCTGACGTGGGCTAATCTAGACACACTGCAGGGGAGGGGGGGGACCAGGTTCCCAGAGAGAAAGGGCCTCGGGAGGGGGTATACTGGGAGACCCTTCCTTTCCCCTTTCCTTCAGCTCTTCCCCTCTCCCCCAGTCATAGCCGCCAGGCTGGGGATGTCAGGTCGAACCCTGCGGTTTACTGCTTGGAGGAAGAAGGAGTCTGGGCGGGAGGCCAGCTGGGGGCACACGCAGGAACCCACAGAGCAGGGGACCCGCTCGCAGCCACTACTACAAAGGAACTCACACAGGCACGAACGCAGACAACACACACCCGACGAGCAGGGACACATATATCCATTGCGCGCGCACACAGGCTCAAATACGCACAAAACCAAACATTCACAGAATACACACCGTTACAAAATTTCCCCTTGCAATTAGAGATCCAGCCCGTAGCAACACCTAATACAGTATCCGTCTTTGTCTCTCGGTCCCTCTCTTACCCGCGGGCACATATATACGCACCCCACTGGGGAGAAACAGTCCAGGCTCTGATGGCCCCGGCAACCGCGGTCCGAGCAGGGCCGAAGGGCATCGCGCGCCTCCGCGCCTCTGGTTCGCAGAGCTGCGAGCCCTTCTTTCCTCGGCGCCGACACCCGCTGCGCCCTTCCGACCGCGGAGACGTTCGCAGCCCCGCCACGAGGCCGCCCAAGGGTGTCCTCCACGAGTCCTGCCTCCTTTCAGTCCCCCATCTCCAACGAAAAGAAAGCGAAAAGCCAACCTTTCGCCTCTATTCTGCACACAGTTGGAAAGCGGTTGGTTGAGGCAGCGACGCGCAGAATCTCTTCCATCGAGGCGTCCCTGGACTTGGTAAGATAGTCCCAGAGACAGACCTTGGGACTGAGTAGTCTTGAGAAGCGTCCAGGCCAGACACTTCTGCCATTAAGGGAGCTTGCGACCAGTTTTAAATATCAGTGATGGGTGCTGGGGTGGCAGATCGACGCCCAGGAGACCCGCGCCGCGGAAGACAGGCATCGGACCTGCTGGCGTTCCGGGCGCCCAGACCTGTCTTTGGTCAGAGGATTTCGGGCCCCGCGGCTTCGGGACTCTGGAGAGGGTGGTCCGGGGGCGGGGAACCTCAAGAATCAGCCCGCCCCGGCCCCCTCCCTCCCGGCGGCTGCGAGATGGGTGGGGCCAGGACTCGAGTTTAGCACCTCCCCCAGAAATGCAGCACTCCAGCCCCCCACCCCCGCCCCCGCGCCCTCTCGGGCTTCGCGCGCTCCGTCCCGCCTCCTTCCCAAGGGCGCCCTTCTCCTGCCCTCACCTTAAGTCTCCGGAATCCCTTCGTGCCACCTTTCTCTTCCCCTTGCCCCCTCCCCACGTCCCCTGCGCCGGGGTGTTTTTTATTCCTTACCAGCCCCCCCCTCCCCACGCGCTGATTCCGCGAGGCGGGAGCGCATTGGGCTGCGCACGGGTGGGGGCGCCTCTCCAGCTTCGCGTAGCTGCTCTGACGCCGCCGCCGCCCTCCGCCGCCCAGCCGGAGCCCCGCGGCAGCTCCGCAGTGCACTATCCGCCGCCGCCGCTCTGCCAGCCCTGCCGCCCGCCTGGTCCAGCCCTGAGCGAGCCTCAAGCGCCAGCCGAGAGGGTCATGAGCCAGAGTACCCCGGAGCGCCGCGGGGAGAGCGAGCGGAGATAGCGGCCTTGCGCCCTTCGGCCCTCGGCGTCTCGCCGCGCGTCCCCCGCGTCCTCAGCTCCTGCTGTCCTTCTCCCGCCCCCCTCGGGCCCCGCCGCCGCCATGGCCACTCTGCTCCGCAGCAAGCTGTCCAATGTGGCCACGTCCGTGTCCAACAAGTCTCAGGCCAAGGTGAGCGGCATGTTCGCCAGGATGGGCTTTCAGGCGGCTACGGACGAGGAGGCGGTGGGCTTCGCGCACTGCGACGACCTCGACTTTGAGCATCGACAGGGCCTTCAGATGGACATCCTGAAAGCCGAGGGCGAGCCTTGTGGGGAGGAAGGCGCTGAGCCGCCCGTCGAAGGAGACATCCATTACCAGCGCGGCGGCGGCGCGCCCCTGCCGCCCTCGGGCTCCAAGGACCAGGCGGTGGGGGCTGGTGGCGAGTTCGGGGGCCACGACAAGCCCAAGATCACAGCGTGGGAGGCAGGCTGGAACGTGACTAATGCCATCCAGGTGAGCACGGGATTCCCAGCTCTGTCCCCAACCGAATACAGGATGATCTTGGCCATGCCCGGGTTCTCCCCTTTCCCCTCCCCTGCCAACCCTGAGCGGGGATCTCCGCCCCCAGATGATGTCCCCCGCCCCATCCGCATCCCCTCCCACGACCCCAGCGCAGGACAGCCAGGCTGAGGTGCAGAGACCCTGCAAAAGAGAGGGAAAATGAGGGGAGAATGTGCAATCAGGGGTGGGGGACCTGAGGGAGAAAGAAAATCAGGATTCGAAGGAATAGTATTGCCTGGGATTCCGGAATGGACTCACAGCTGCATATTCCGGACGAAAGGAGACGAGAACATTGCTGAGCCCGGAGTCTCCTCCCCTGAGACACATGGACACACACGCACACACATGTACATAGGCAGGCACACATGCCCACAGCCCCCCTCCCCACGAACAAAAGCGCGCCCACAGGCGCACAGCACATGCATCTCTATTTATACCACACAACTATCCCCACATGCACCTGCGTACAACACCCCCCACGCACATACCTGTACATACTAATAGCACACACACACACACACACCAGTTTGAACGTAACAAGTCCACACAGACTCATGCCCACGCTCCCTTATGTGAAGCTGTTAGGGCCATACACACTAACACAGACTTACAAGCACAGAGGTATGCACACACAAGCACATGCAATCCGCGGTAATCCCGGGATACCTGCGCAAAGACTCGCCCGAAATCGCCGCTGCACCGCAGAGTGGCGGCTAGCTCCTCCGCGTGTAATCCGGGAGAAACCCCCATCCGAGGCTTAGAAGAGGCCCTTCTCCAGGCCCGCCATCCCTTCCCGCTACTCCTACCCTCACCCCCACCCCAGTTGGCGCCGGACTCCGCGGATAGGTTTATAGTCCTCACAACGACTTGTGCTGCAGGCTGGGACCCGCAGACCGCGGCTTGCGGAGAGGAGGAGGTCGCAGCCTTAGGCACCCCGGGACCCTGTGGCAAGGCCCCGCGCTGTCCTGGGAGTTTTCTGGTCGTTGGCGAGCAGAACGTGTGATTCCCGCAGCCGACGTCCGCGGCGGGGTTGCTCAGGGACCCCGCTCAGCCGGGCTCCGCGAGGCCCTGCACACTAGGTGGCTCGAGCGGAGGCGCCTTCCGCTTTAGGGCAGGCGAGAAGGCCACGCGGGACCGTGGGGCCACGCCCGCCTTCATGGCCGCTCACGCCTCTGCCTGGAGCGCGTCGGCAGGCAGCGGTCGGTGGGCCCGGTAGGAAGCCAGGGCCGCAGGCTGGAGGTCCTTGGGCCCCCAGGACCCTGGATTTCGTTAGCGTTTCTTCCCTTCTTCCTCAGTCCTTCCCGTCCAACCCCAGGGCTTCTGGCTCTGGACTCCTGCTGGACTTGACCTTTGGCTCAGCGCCCGCCTTTTCTCCCGCAGGCCCCATCTATTGCTTGCCTCTACCACCCCTACTTAGTCCCCTTGCCTTAGGACTTGGTTCCGGCCCAACCCGATTCGGTTTGGCCCTAACACTCGTTACCTCCAGCCGTGACTTTCTCCCTCCCTCCCTCTTTGGTCCGCCCCCGCAAGGCTGCCGCTAGCAAGATCTCTACAGTCTCTCCTGCATTCTTTACTTCTCTATGGCTCTGTCCCACCCTCAGCCTCTTTTCCCCTCTAGCCCATCTCCTTTCCTTTCCTACTGCCGCCTTTAGCTTTGCCTTCTCTATGGGCCTTAACCCATTTTCTCCCATAAGCCGCCTCTCCCCACCCCTGTACCCCATTCCAGCCCCTCCTTGAGGGGCTTTCTCCCTTCCCCCTTTCTCCCAGAGGCTTCAGGCCCACCTCTCTACCTTTCTTAGCGTCCCCTTCCGGCCACACTCCCTCCAGCCCTTTCTCATCTCTCCACCTCCTCCCGCCCCCGTCCCCACTTCTGGTCTTGTCCCCCGGAACCATCACCAAGTATCTCGGCATTCCCCTGCCCTCCAAGTGGCTTTGCTCCACGCTCATCCCCTTCCCACCTCCCAGCCATTAACTTACTTCTTCTTCTCGTTCCCGCCTTTAAACACCTGCCTCTCCATCTTTGACTCAACTCCCAGGCACCCCATTAGAACCATCTGCACCCCTATTCCGGCCCTACCCTTAACATTTCCTCCCAGTGGCTGGGGACCAGCTCTCTTAGCGTCCCCTTGCGGCCGTAGCCTTAAGCCACGCCCCCAGACCCTCTTCCGATGTCGCATTGACTGAGCGCCCGGGTATGGTTTCCTCTCTGCTTCACAGGGTATGTTCGTGCTGGGCCTGCCCTACGCCATCCTGCACGGCGGCTACTTGGGCTTGTTTCTCATCATCTTCGCCGCGGTGGTTTGCTGCTACACTGGCAAGATCCTTATCGCGTGCCTGTATGAGGAGAACGAGGACGGCGAGGTGGTGCGCGTGCGGGACTCGTATGTGGCCATCGCCAACGCTTGCTGCGCGCCGCGCTTCCCCACGTTGGGCGGACGCGTGGTGAACGTGGCGCAAATCATCGAGCTGGTGATGACGTGCATCTTGTACGTGGTGGTGAGCGGCAACCTCATGTACAATAGCTTCCCGGGGCTGCCCGTGTCGCAGAAGTCCTGGTCCATCATTGCCACTGCCGTTCTGCTGCCCTGCGCCTTCCTCAAGAACCTCAAGGCCGTGTCCAAGTTCAGCCTGCTGTGCACTCTGGCTCACTTCGTCATTAATATCCTGGTCATCGCCTACTGCCTATCTCGGGCCCGCGACTGGGCCTGGGAGAAGGTCAAGTTCTATATCGATGTCAAGAAGTTTCCCATCTCCATTGGCATCATCGTGTTCAGCTACACCTCGCAGATCTTCCTGCCTTCGCTGGAGGGCAATATGCAGCAGCCCAGCGAGTTCCACTGCATGATGAACTGGACGCACATCGCCGCCTGCGTGCTCAAGGGCCTCTTCGCACTCGTCGCCTACCTCACCTGGGCCGATGAGACCAAGGAAGTCATCACCGATAACCTGCCCGGCTCCATTCGCGCCGTGGTCAACGTCTTTCTAGTGGCCAAGGCGCTGTTGTCCTACCCTCTGCCCTTCTTTGCTGCTGTCGAGGTGCTGGAGAAGTCGCTGTTCCAGGAGGGCAGCCGAGCCTTCTTCCCCGCCTGCTACGGCGGCGACGGGCGCCTCAAGTCATGGGGACTGACGCTGCGCTGCGCGCTGGTCGTCTTCACGCTTCTCATGGCCATCTATGTGCCGCACTTCGCTCTGCTCATGGGCCTCACCGGCAGCCTCACGGGCGCCGGCCTCTGCTTCCTGCTGCCCAGCCTCTTCCACTTGCGCTTGCTCTGGCGCAAGCTGCTGTGGCACCAAGTCTTCTTCGACGTCGCCATCTTCGTCATCGGCGGCATTTGCAGCGTGTCGGGCTTCGTGCATTCGCTCGAGGGTCTCATCGAGGCTTATCGAACCAACGCGGAGGACTAGCGCTCCAAGGCGCTCCCTGGCGGTGCTCCCGCGCTCTCCCCCCCTCTCCTCTCCACCCCATCCCACCCTCACCAGCCCGGTGCGCCTTGCCGCCGCGCTTGGGAAGCCAAGCTTTAAACATCTCCGGTTCCTAGTTTCTGATTATTCGGGGATGGGGGTGGGGGTGGGGGGAGGTAGGGATCCACGATCCATCTCGTCTGCGTTTGTTTGCCTTTCTTTTCCACATCGCCCTGGTTTGGGGGAGGGAGGCAGGGGCGCAGCTCGCAGGCGCGAGAATCGACCTTGGGGGGACATTTCGCAGCCATCCAGGGCTCAGATGCCATTTACAGCAAGAGCGCTTCCCATTCCGGAGACACTTTAACCCTGCAGCGGGAAAGGCTGGCCGGGAAATCTGTTTCGGGTGGGCAATTTGTCTTCGGCAAGCGGGAAGGCAAGAAGCCGCGCAGCGCTGGCTTGCCTGCGGGTTTTCAGAAATCCAAATTCATCTTGTGCAATTTATCAGGTTGTGGAACTGTTCAACTGTGCGTGTGGTGTGCTCGTGGTGAATAAGATGAAATGTATATCAGAAAAAAAAAATCTATCTCTAATTTAGATTGCGGCGCATAATTACATCCGCAAATAAAGAAGAAACAAAGGCCCGCGTGCGGCATCATGTAAATTCTGTGCCTTCGCAACAGCCGCGTTCCTGGTGCTGCGCGCGACTGGGGTTATTTGGATGAGGTCTGGCCCCGCGAAGCCGAGGGCTTAGAGGAGTGTCTGTACCTAAAGGGTCGGGGTAGAACTCCAGGAATCTCGGAGGTTGGTTCTCATCCGGGCACCAAAAGGGAGGCACTCAAGTTATCTAGGGGACTCAGGAAGAAGCATGCAGAGCGGCTTTGGTGTGGCAGCTGCCTGTCCGGCTTCCCACCCCCGAGCTGCCCGTCAAGGTTTGTTCTGAACATCTCTGGTCCACCTGAGAATTTGGTGGACGCTCCCAATCTCCAGTTCTGATACACAATGCTTTTATGTACAAATTCATCTATCTATCTATCTAATCTTTCAACAAATAAGTATAGACTGTGCCTATACGTTTGTTCAACAAATACTTATAGACTGTGCCTTCGCCAGGTGAAACAAACTCAAACCTGCCCTCCTGGAGCCTACAGAAAGCCAAGTGGGGGGAGACAGGCAATAAACAAGGACATGGAGAAAGCCACAAAATAAATGCAGACTGTGAAAAGAGCTATGAAGGAAATCAGTAGCGAGTTATGGATTTCCCAGGGTCCCCAGGGCCAGCCGCTAGCTTGATCCCACACGCTTTTCTCACCCTGCAGAACAGCCCGTTGGGTCCAACTGGGGTTTAAACATCCACAGCCAAGAGACTGGCTTTTTAGATCCGGCGCCTTTGGGGCCCCAATCTCCCCCCTTTCTTGTGCAGACCTTTTGGGAATGTGTTTGCCTGAATTACAGGGTGATTCTACTGCGGATCCAACTCCAGGGGGAGCACCCGCGGGGAATCTTAGGCCCCGAGATGGTTTGGAAGGGTCAGGGTCACTTTCCCGATGGGAGCCGGGAGCTCAGTGCAGGTAGGAGGTCCCCGGGATTTTCTCTCAGTGCGAAAAGAAACCACGCGAGAGGTTCGTGTTCTCCACCTGCTGAGGCCGAGGCTTCGTTTGGAACGGTTTCTCCAGGTGCAATCGGCACGGGGGAAAGAATCGGGAGAATGCCTAGGTAAAGCATGCTTTTCTTCCCGGCTACTAGGACGCGGGTAGCCTGCAGGGAGAGGCGAGGGGCGCGAAAGCGTGAGACAAGGTCTACGTTTGTACCGGTGGGGGTGGGGGGCTATGTCTGTACCGAGTGAACGAACGCCTTTGGTAAGTGTGAGTGTGAGCAGAGCATCCATGTGGGCGTGCTCTGTGACGCGCCTGGGCCGGAGGTGACCTCGCAGCACCCTATTCTGCAGCCACAGAATGGGGGTGGGCGGGAGAGGAGCAGAAGATCCGGCGCCCTCGGCCCGCGCGGCTCTGACGCTTTAAACTGGCTATTTGAGATGTCAGCTGTCGTCTGCCTAATCCCTTTTTGTCACTCTTGCCGCGCGCTCAGGATCTAGGGCTGGCCAGAACGTCTTCTGTTTTTCGTCCCCCGACCCCACTGATATCTCCCAAGCCGGGAGGCTGATTGTTCACCCCTTGCCTCATCTCCCACCGCTTCTCAGGGTGTCCACCGACTGGGGTGCGCGCTGGGTCGAAACTCAGTCTGCAACCCTCAGCAAAAGCCCGGACTCCTGCAGTGGAAGGGAAGGTGGGCGCGTCACGCTGCACCACCTCGGTCCTTCCCGTCTTTAAAAGGACAAACGGCACCGGGCAGGCGCCGGAGCGCGGCTGCCACCTCCGCGGGCTCGCCGGGATCCCCTCCACTGAGCCCTGGCTCCGGACTTTGTGCTCAACTTGCAGAAGCCGGCGTCCCCGGGTGCGGGTCCTGAGGGTGGCCGGGCAGGAGAGCCCACCCTACCACCCCCGAGGCCACAAGGGGAACCCGGCACCCTCGTCGGTGGGACACCTATCCCAAGATTCGTCTCCAGGGTGTTGGGAGAAATACTAATAGATGGGGCCCACCTCTGTCAGCTCTCCACAACCTGTTCTTTGCAAAGTGCGCGGCTCAGAGCATGGGTAAGAGTTGAAAGGAAGAATTCTTAAGTTCTCCTCGGGTCTGCAGTGGGCTCTTTGCGCTAGTCCAAGAAAGCTGACGAAGTTCCGTTGGGGAGTCGAACTGAGGTGGAGGGGGGAATCCGCGCCAGCCCCCCAGGGTCCCCATCAGTTCCCTTCAGGTTTTAGGACGCATTCAGGCTGGGGCTGTGCAGCAGCCGTTCTGCCCGCGTGCCTGGCCCGGGGCAGTGGGAACCCGACCCTGAACCACCGAGCCCCTCGTCCGCCAAAGGAACCCAGGAGTCGCCCCTACTTCGGCCTCCAACTGAGACGTCGCGGCCTCGCCCCCCAGCGGTAAGAGCGCGCGCTGCGGGCCCTCGAAGAAGGTTCCACCTTTATAATCCGGGTAAACTCTTTGGAGTCTACTCCAGATTCCTAAAGGCTTCCTGCCTTCCCTGGCACCCCACCCCCCGGCCCAGTTTATAATCATTGCTATATTGCTATCTCTAGTGTTTTATTTTAGTTTCTCTATATTTCAAAAGTAAATATTTTAAAAAAGTTTTAAAAACGTTTTTATTTTAAAGATAATCTTACCGGTTTTTCCATTTGGTTTTGAAATATTGTTTTAGTAATTAGTCCCCTTTTCATTCTAGTAAAAGAAACCCATTAGAGGCAACTTCTGAGAAATGGGGATTTTGATAAGAACCCAAGGTTTCTATATTTTCTTTTCCAAACATACAAGGATTCTATATTCTTGAACATGCTTTATTAAATAACACTTCCTACCCCAGGGAGAGAGCCAAACAGGTTTTGTGGGACTGGTCAGGAAGTGGAGATCTAGACCCTTCTGTCCTGGGGAGACCTCAAGGACAAGGGGTGGAGGAGGCTTCTGTCAAAAAGGGGCCAACTGGAGGGCTCAGTCCTCACTGTGTGTGAAGATGTGGAGACCCCCCAGTCCATGTGCATTCAGGGGTGGAGCTGATTTGCTCCCAGGGAGCCAGCCTTAGTTGTCCTTCTCACAGCTTTTTCCCCTCTCCAACACTGTGAAAAATTTCAAACATACAGAAAAGTTGAAAGAATTTTGCAGTGAACACCCATAAACCCACGACCTAGATGGAACAATGAATAGTTTACAAGATTTTTCTATCCTAGTATCCTATCCATCTATCCATCCAACAATCTGCCTTATTTTTTTAATGCATTTCAAAGTTGCAGACATCAGTGCACTCCACCCCCAAATACTTAAGTAACAGTGCCATTCAGGTAGCACTGCCTGGATAGTAGCAGAAAGGGAAAAGGAGCCTGAAGCAAAAGGAAAAATCAATAATATTGATCCTGTCTTTATTTCAAATTTTGTTATTTTGTTCACCATGGGCTTTTGCATTAATTTTGATTTTTTTTAAATACTGCATCAAATATTATTTATTTGATTTTTGAATTTTTTGGTACTCTTTTAAATTTTGCTTCCAAAGCAAGTGCCTCACTTGCCTCACCCTAGTCCCAGCCCTGGGTGTGAGGTGGGATTTAGGAGACCTCCCCTCTAGAGGTTTGAATTGAGTCTCTTCAGGAGTCTGGCTACAGTGGACACCACAGGGCTTCTGTGGGTGCTGTATCCAAGAGAGGGGTCAGGTGAGGGAGGGTCTCTAGCCAGGGGACACCCAGCAGGATGATCCAGCAGTGCTGAGTGCCCAGCCAAATACAGTTGGGGTGGGGGAGCCTCACATTTCCAGCAGCTCCCAGCAACCCTCTGGGGATGGATGGAAAAGGGGTGAGGAGACTGAAGATCCTGCTTAGGGGGTGCTACAGAAGATGGGGAATAGAGTCTAAAGTGGGGAAGGTAGAGAGCCAGAAGGGAAAGCACAATTAAAGAAATTAATATTATCCTGTACCTGGCACAAGGTCTGGCAAGCCCACAGCATTTATAAAATATTGAGTACCCACTATCAAATCACACACTGAGCTAAGGGTTCTTCTAGGTCCCAGGGATTCATTAGCAGCTGTTGTCAATGCCCCTTGCTATATCACCTAGATTCACCTGAGTTGACCTGGAACTGTGGCTACTTCTCAGAAACCTGACAATGAACCACTGCATGTACCTCCATCTGTGTCTTTTCTCTGCCTGAGAGCTTTCTAGGACACCTTGGGAGCACAACTCGGAATTGTTGGGAGCATTGATGGCCACTCAACATTCAACCAATGGACAATAAATGCCTGTCTCCTGTCCTCTGATGGAATTATTTGAGGTCTATTCCACAAGGATGTCTCAGAGGGTCCCCAGCAGGTCTGTACCTCAGGGGTCCTCAGTGGTAATAAGTTCGTCAAAGCACTCTTTATTTGGCTTTTAATTTTCCCTTCCCTGTCACCCTTTCCCCACGTCCTTGCTTGTACTTCCATGGATCACCTCCCCAAATCACTTACCTGCACCTGAGTCTTTGTTGCACAGTGTGTTCTTAGCAAAAACTATAAGATAGCTGTGCATTCTCAGTGCTTCTAATCTAGTACAGTGATTCCCAAATGTCTATCCATAGACAGTTCCTAGGCTGGTTGTATCAGAATCATCTGGGGAGCTTTCTACAAATTCCTGTTCTCTACCCAACCCTAGACACATATTCAGAAACTTCTTCTATTTTTAAGTTCATGATGTGCCATTGATTTGGAATCACTAATATTGGGAAGCATGGGTCAATAGGTGGATGGATGGATGACAAATAGATGTATGGATCAGTGGGTAGATGTTTTGATGAATGAGTCAGTGGCTATAGGGATACATCAATGAATAGATGGATCAATGGATGAAGGAATAGATGGACAGATGGATGCATGGGTCGTGGATGAGTGGATGAAAGGATGTATCAGTAGATGGATGAATGGATGAAAGGAAGAAAAGAAGGAAGGAAAGATAAATGGTTCCATGGGAACTATCTTTAAGTCCAGTAAACTCCACAGGGCAGGGACAATTCTGTCTTTTTATTGTATATCCAGTATCTAACATAGTACCTGATATATAGAAGGCCCTTAATACATTTTGTCCTATAAATAAATGGACAGATAGATGATGTATTTTCCACAAAGATCAACACATAAATAGTATTGAAGTCACAGGAAAGTATGAGGTCAATCAGAAAAGTGGCTGGAAATAAGAAGAGCCCTGGGCCAAGGACCTTGGGGAACAGCAATACTTAAGGGCCTGAGAAAGGAGGAGGAGGAAGAGGAGGAGAAAGTGTAGGAGGAGTAAAGACTGATAAAACATGGTCAGAGAGACAGAAGATACAAAGAGAATAAAGTCCTGAAATTGAGGAAGAAGGACAGTTTCAGGAAGTAGGAAGTGGTAAGTATCTGTTTCCCTTCTCTGGACAAATGACATCTTGGTTTGAGCCCAGGCATGGAGATGTGGGTATCCCTTGTTGCTGAATCTCAGAGCTTGGAGTGGAAGAAGAATCCCTGGAAGCTTCTCAAAGGAGAGTGAGATCAGGGCTGGAGCACAGTAATGATGGAGCTGCCACTCCAGAGGGAAATCTAAAGAGAATACAAGTAAGCAAGGCAGACCAAAGGAAGCTAAAGAGGAGGGTCAAGAAAGATAAGGACTCAAAGGAGGCAACCTTACTTTGTGTTTCCCAACTAACAGACCCTGACACAAGAATCTGATTGTGAGTACTTGTGATGGTTAGGTTCATGTGTCAATTTGGCCAGGTGATAGTACCCAGCTGTCTGGTCAAGCAAGCACTGGCCTAACAATTACTGTGAGGACGTTTGTGGCTGTTTAATAAACCAATAGGCTGGTTTATTAAATCATCATCAGTTGACTGCAGCTGTGACTGATGACTCACCAAAGGGTGTGTCTTCCACAATGAGAGAATGCAATTGGCTGGATTTAATCCAATTAATCAGTTGAAGACTTATAAGCAAGACAGATAGAGGACCTTCACTTCTTCTGCTGCTGCCCAGTGAAGCGTTTCCTGAGGAGTTCATCAAGGTTGCTAGTTTGTTTCTTGAGGAGTTCATCAAACACTTTAGTCGAAGATCCCAGTTCATTTCCTGAGGAGTTCATCGAAGTTGCCGGTTTGTTTTCTGAGGAGTTCATCAGACATATTCCTTGGAGTTGACAGCTTGCTGACTGCTCTACAGAATTTGGACTCATGCATACCCACAGTTGTGTGAGTCACTTTTACAAATTTGATAGTCAGAGACACTTCTCATTGATTCTGTTTCCTAGAGAACCCTAACTAATACAGTACTTCATTTGGGATATGACACTAGGAAGCATCATAGCATAGGGGAGAAGTGAGACAGAGAAGGGAAGAGAATGGAAGAAAGCCAGTTAGGACTTTTGTGGCAGGTTACTGCTGTGGGCAATTGGAATTTAATCCATCTGAGACCTCAGGGAAATCTTCCAGGACTCGAGAGTCAAGGAAGCTGTAGTATTTATGCCCCAACTTCCATTAGTTGTTGGTATAAGGTTGCTCATGGATATGGTGACTCTCCAGCACCTCCAGCCCACCCTGTGCCAGGGCTCAGCAAGTTCCCATGGTCAGAGAAAGCCTGTAGATGGAGAGCCACAGGTGCTTACAGTAAGAAGCCAGTGGGCTGGTATGCACGGGAGCTGTGAGTGCCCAGGGGAATATGGGTAGATCTCCAACAGGATCTGCTATAAGGACTTTGGGAAGGTCTTGGAGACTTAAATGAGGATAGTGCCATTTGGTTCAAGCCCCAAACTCAAGGGACTTCCAATTTTAGCTGCTGCTGGATGGCAGATTTATTCAAGGGGGCTCCTCAACAAAAACACTGATCTTGACTGAACTCTGTTTTCCTAAGACCAGATAAATGTAAGGGTCAGAGGACAGATGCAAGGAGAAGAAGGATGTGGAAGGGGGGAAGTCTTAGTGCAACCTACCACTTTTCCCTGGGACCCACAAATACATACTGTGCTCAGGACCAGGTTGTTAGCCTGGCAGGATAAAACACAAACCCAGTAGATAAGGATATTCTTGGTACATCCATCCCTTATAGCCCTGAGTATATATAAACATACACTGGAGACAGTCTGACTCTGGTGGGCATGCTTTATGGCATCCAGCTCACACCCCAGTGGTATATTTGTCCATGGTGGGGAGGGGGCGGGGTACCTTCACTGCAGCTGCACATGAACACAAGAGGGGTGCCAGAAGAGAAGAGAAGAAGGGTGACAGGAAAGATAAAATCATTACTCTAAAGAACACAATAGTTGCAAGCAGTCTAAAGTAAAAAGTTCATACTTAGACACATTGTAATAAAAATTTCATTACACCAATAATAAAGTGAAAGACAAAGGCAATCATCTAAAAGTAACAGATTAAAAGGAAAGTCAATTAGACTGACATATGACAATTCAATAACAAAAAATGTCAAAATACAGTGGAATAAGGTCTTTATAGTAGCAAGAGAAAACAACTATAATCTAGAATTCTATACCCAGCCAAAATGTCTGTCAGAAGTAAGGATTAAATAAAGTCACTTTTAGCCAAAGATTCAGAGTTTACCACAAATAGCCTCTCACGGAAAGAACTACCACAACCACCACCAACGACAACAGCAACAAAAACAGAGAATGTATAACTTCCAAGCCAGTAGAGGGAAAAGAGGGAATAAAGAAAAGTTGATCTATGGATTTGGAAGACAGGAAAGAGCAAGAAAGGGAAGGGAAAGGAAGAGCATGAGCAACCCAGACTCCCCTGGTCAATAGAAAAACATTGGGCAGTGAAATACTGATTCAGTAATACTTATAAATGGACTAAACTATTCAGTTAGAAGATAATAATTCTCAGAATGGATAAAGAAAATCCAGCTATATGATGTTTCCAAGGGATTCAATAAAAACAAATAGAGAAATGTTAAAGTAAACAGATGGAAAAAGATAGTCCAGGAAATACTAATCAAAATAAAACTATTGTAGTTATAGTACTATCAGACCAAAGAGCCCTTAAGGCAAAAAAGCAATATCAGGATTAAAAAAAGAGAAAAAACTGTACTGGGGAAAGAATTCTATACTTGGTGTTTTTAATAACATAGACGCCAAATATATAAACTAAGGAGAAATGGACCAATTTACAAGCATAGTGGGAAAGTTTAATATACCTTGTCTGACAGTAAAATTAACCTTGCATTCTTTCCCTTTATTTGCTTTTGCTTGATATGTCTTTGCCTGTACCTTAATTTTTCTAAGTTTTATTTTTTATAAAGTTATACAGACATAATTTAAAGAATAAAAGAATTCTACAAGGTTGGTTAAGACAAATAACAATCCTTAGTCCCTTCCTCCTATTTCCCCTTCCCTAGAGGCAACCACTTTCATCTCTTATGCTTGATCCTTTTGATTTTTTTTAAAACAGTTTTATTCACACCCAAAGTATAATATCAGTGGCTCTTGGTATAATTACAGAGTTGTGCATTTATCACCACAATCAATTTGAGAACACTACACTTGATCCTTTTAATATTTACTTCCAAGTCTCTAAATAACATTCTTTTTTTTTAAATTTTATTTTGAAATAAATTCAAAGTTATAGGAACAGTTGCAAAAACAATACAACCCCATACACAGAACTCCAGCATTACCTGGCCCCCCTCCCCCGATACCCCAATCCACTAACTTTAACAGGTTGTCACACCGCTATTTCTTTCCCTCCTTCCCTCCCTCCCTCCCTCCCTCCCTCTCTCCCTATCTATCATCCATCATCTATTGCTCTGTCTTCTGAACATATGGGAGCTAGCTGCACACATCCTTGAACAAACACTATAATTCACATATACAATCCCATGAACAAGAACATTCTTTTATGCAATCCCATTAAGTGCAGCTAAGAAGTACAAGAGATTCAACAATGATACAAAGCTTACATTCCATATTTCCTTTTCCTTATGTCTCAACTGTGTCCTTTTGAGCCTCCTATCCTCCATCCTCAGATCCCATCCAGGGTCATCCTTGGCATTCAATTGTCATCTATTTAGACTGTCTTTTTTTTTTTTCTCCTCAATTTTGGAAACATATATACAGCCTAAATCTTCCCATTCCACCCCCTCCCTAGCCTTCCATTAGTGGGATTAATCACATTTAGAATGTTGTAATGCTATCACCTTCCCACCATCCATTACTAGAAATTTCCCTTCACCTCAAACAACAACACTACACTCATTTCTTGACTCCCCATTGCCCCTTCCCCCATTTCTCTTAACCCATACTCTACTTTTCATCTCTATGGTCATATTCTCTGATAATTTCTTTGTGTTTATCATGGGGCTTAAAATTAAACTTTTAAATCCGTAACAATCTTGTTTTTCTTTGATACCAACTTAATTTCAATAGGACACATATATTATGTACCTATACTCTTCCATTCCCCCCCTTTATATAGTTCCTGTCAAAAATTACATATTTTACATTGAGTTCAAAACCACTGATTTGTCATTAGAGTTTGTGTATTTTATATCATGTAGGAAGTAAATAGTGGAGTTACAATTCAAAACTTACTGACTTCTATTTGTATTTCATTGTGGTCAGAGATTGTGCTTTGAATATGTTCAATTGTGTTTTGTTTTGTTTTGTTTTAATTTATTGAGGCTTGTTTTATGTCCCAGCATACAGTCCATTCTGGAGAAAGATCCGTGATCACTACAGACAAATGAATGTCCTGGTGATTTGGGATGTAGGGTTCTATATATGTCTGTTAAAATTCTCTATATCTCTTTCTCCTTTCTTTGTTTCTCTGTTGGTAGGGCTCCTTTAGTATCTGAAGTAGGGCAGGTCTTTTATTGACACACTCTCTCAGCATTTGTTTGTCTGTGAAAAATTTAAGCTCTCCCTCAAATCTGAAGCAGAGTTTTGCTGGATAAAGTATTCTTGGTTGGAAATTTTTGTCTCTCAGAATTTTAAATATGTCATGCCACTCACTGCTTTCTCACTTCCATGGTGGCCGCTGAGTAGACACAACTTAGTCTTATGTTGTTTCCTTTATATATGGTGAATTGCTTTTCTCTTGCATTCAGAACTTGCTCCTTCTCTTCAGTATTTGACAGTCTGATCAGAATATGTCTCGGAGTGGGGTTTATTTGGATTTATTCTATTTGGAGTTTGCTGGGCATTTATGCTTTGTGTATTTATATTGTGTAGAAGGTTGTGGAAGTTTTCCCCAACAATTTCTTTGAATACTCTTTCTAGACCTTTACCCTTTTCTTCCCCATCTGGGACACCAATGAGTCTTAAGTTTGGATGTTTTATTTTATCTATCGTATCCCTGAGATCAATTTCAATTTTTTAAATTTTTTTCTCCATTCTTTCTTTTGTTCTTTCATTTTCTGTTCTGTAGACTTCTAGGACACTGAGTCATTGTTCAACTTCCTCTAATCTTGTATTATGAGTATCCAGAGTCTTTTTAATTTGGCCAACAGTTTCTTTTATTCCATAGGATCTTCTATTTTTTTTATTTACTCTTGCAATATCTTCTTTATGCTCTTCTAGGTTCTTCTTTATGTCCCTTATATCCTGTGCCATGGTCTTCTTCATGTCCTTTATATCCTTTGCCATGTTTTCATTCCTTGATTGTAGTTCTTTGATTAATTGTGCCAAGTACTGTGTCTCTTCTGATATTTTGATTTGGGTGTTTGGAATTGGGTTCTCCATATCATCTGGTTTTATCATATGCATTAAGATTTTCTGTTGTTTTTGGCCTCTTGACATTTGCTTTGCTTGATAGGGTTCTTTCAAGTTGTAAAAAAAATACAATCTAATTTTTCAGAAATACAAGTTGGTGGTGTACACTTTCTCCAACTAACCAGCAGATGGTGTCTGCGAGTCACCTATACCCCTCAAGTCAGTTCTCCCAACTGTGTCTCTGTGGTGTGTGGGGAAATGATTTATGTGAGGTTCACTTGGTGAACTCAGTTTGGGTTTGTTTTTGGAGCTGTCCACCCTGAATATGGGGCATGTGTCTGGGTGGTCAGGGAGGCAGGGCAGCTTTAATATTCAAACCTCCCAGGTGTTCCCAGAGATTCAAGGCTGTTGCAAGAGTCTAAGCCTTCATTTCAGTTTTGCCCCAGATTTTCTCTGTTGCTGACCCACAAACCACTGGCAATGACATAGCGTCCCTGGGTTTTCCGAGTGGGCCCCCCTTCTCAGCTGTGATCGTCCAGGACCACTGCTGAGGGAAGGCTGTGCTACATCACTAGTGTGCATCATCCCTCAAGGGAAGCCTGAGGCCACCGGGCCATGCAGGGGCGCTCTCTGCCTGATGCAGAAATTAGCCTATAATTCTTGACTGGTGTAAGTTCTGAATGAAAGGCAGGTAGTAGAGCTGGGCCCCACCCCTTTCCTCTTAGAGAAGATAGATGCCTTGGGGGGAAGTCATTAGCATTTCAATGGTCTCTCTCTGCTTGTGCTATACCCTTGTCTGGGTCACAGAACTGGGAACTGAAAATGGCTGAGGCTTTCTCCACTGAGTTGAAAAAGGAACAGAGCTAGTCTGAGGCGACCCTCCAGCTCTCCAAGGTCAGTTGTCACCTAAAGCCTCTGTCTACTTGCTGGGGATTCGTACCTCGTAGTGAGCAGTTCACACTTGCTAATTAAAACCCCAGTTGGAGCTCAGCTGAGCTATATTCACTTGTTGGGAGAAAGCCTCTCTCTGGCACCACGAGGCTTTGTAGCTCCGGCTGTGGGGGACGGGTCTCCCGATTTGGATCCGCAGTTTTTACTTACAGATTTTATGCTGTGATCTTGGGCATTCTTCCCAATTCAGGTTAGTGTATGATGAGTGGACTGTATGTTTGTTCCCCTGCAGTTATTCCAGATTATTTACTAGTTGTTTCTGTTTTTTTTTTTTAAGTTGTTCCAGGGGAACTACTTAGCTTCCACTCCTCTCTATGCCGCCATCTTAGATCCCTCCAGCTCTAAATAACATTCTTGTATGCTATTTCTTTGGGTTTTTAAAAATTCAGTTTTGGCCTTAATTTTATTGTCTTCCTACTAATAAGATGAGATTTTAGTTCCCTTTCCTCCCCTTCCTCCAGCTACACACAAACCCACTTGCCAACTCACTCATTCTACCAGTATAGTTAAATAATAATTTTAGGTTGCTAGGAACTCAGGGTTCACTGTTATATGATATGTGCATTCATCAGAGCTGGGACATGTAGGAAATAATGATTATGTTTCCTTTCTAATAGAACTTTTTATTTTCTCAGGAGTCTTTTTGTTTGTTTCATTATCACCCTAAAGTTTCTCTTAATTCACTTATGTGTTGAATCCTGTTTCCTATCTCATATGCACTTCCTCTTTCTTGGTATACTCCTCCTTTTTAATTTAATTTTTGATTGCAACTACTCTATACCCACCAAGCAAAACCTCCCTATTCTCTTGTTTTGAAGGAGTAGATTCTTACAGTAGTTTCTGTGACAAAAAGGAGGGTACAGAAGGTAAATCTTTGAGACACTGAATGTCTTTAAACATCTTTATTCTATCCCAGTGTTGATTGAGGATTTGGCTGAATTTTAGGTTGGAAATAATTTTCCTTTAGAATTGAAAGCACTTATCATTTCTTCTTAGTTTTCAGAGTTGCTGAGGAGATTTGAAATTAATCTTTGATCTTTTTCATGTGAGTTATTTTCTTTTTCTCTGGAAAGTACTGGATGTTCTGTTTGCTTCTAGGTTTTGAAATTGCAGATGTGCCTTGATGTGGATCCATTTTTATCTATTTTGCTGGGAAATCAGTGGTCCCTTCTACTATTGTAACTTGAGTGCTTCCCTTCTAGGAAATTGCCTTGAATTACTGATGGTCCTCTCTATATCCTCTGTTTTGTCTTTCTGGAATTTCTATTATTTGTAGGTTGGACCTTCTAGACTGCTTCTCTAATTTTCTCATCTTTTTTAACCCTCTCTTTTCTTTCTCTCCCTCCCTCTCTCTCACGTATGGCTATTTAAATTTAAATGTAAATTAATTGAAATTAAATGAGATTAAAAATTCAGTTCCTCAGTTGCACTAATATTTTGAGTGCTCAGTGAACACATGAGGCTAGTGGCTACCATATTGGACATTGCAGATTATAGAACATTTCCATCAATGTATTGGTCAGTTTTTTCCTGCAATAATGCTGCATAACAACCCCACAATTTTAGAGGTTTATAGGAAAAAACACTTTTGTTGTTCACAGGTCCATGGGGCAGCTGGGGCAGCTCAACTTCAGGTTACAGGTCACTTGGAGTTGGCCCCAGGATTCAGTTTGGGTTCAGGTCTGCCTCAAGTGTCTCTCATCTTCTTTGGACTCAGGGTGTATTGTTTTCATGAGAAATAGCAGGAGTGCAAGAGGGCAATCTAAACCACACAAGCATGTCAAAAAGTATTCAGTGAACAGTCTCCCACCCCTGCCCCATCTACCTTGTTCCCTCCCTTTACAGGTAAATGCTTTAGTTCTTCTTTGTCAGTATGAAAATATAAGCAAAAACATATTACATAGATGTACTTCTTAAACTTACATTCACTTATATTTACTGGCCTCCCTATTGTGTTTGTTTCCCTCTTTCTCAGTTTAATGGTGGATAGTGTCAGATGTATGAAACAATGAGCCTGTGTTGGAGGGCAACACTTAAATCTGATTTTTGCCAGTGAGCTGGCTCCCAATCTGACCAAGAAGTGTAAACAGCGGTTCTTAAAGATCTGAGGAGTCTTGACTCTTGCTAAGGAAATGTATTTAGAGCCTTTTACAATTAACTTGGTTTCATTTCTCAAAGTTAAGTTGTTTCAGAGCTGGTGGGGGCAGATTCAAGATGGCTTCTCTAATTTTTGTTATTCCCTTAGCCAAGGGTAAGGGCAGAAACAGGGTAAGAGACAGAGTGCCCAATCGTTTTAGGGTATCACCTCTTCTCCAACCTTCATCGTCTATAATTTAGTCGCAGGATCACACCTAGCTAGATGAACTTGTCAGGAAGTTATACCACTAAAAGGGAGAAAGGGAGAATATACATACTTAGGAACAACTGACAGTCCCTACCTAAGTATAAGGTCCCAGGGAGAGGGCACAGTCTGTAGGAATTAATTTTTTTTAAACTTAAGATTGCGTTATAAAACATACATACAGAAAAGTGCACAAATCGTAAGTGGACAGCTTGCTGAATTTTTACAAAGTGAACACACCTGAGTAGCGGGCTCCGAAGTCAAGAAATTGAACAGAGTCCCAGAGTTTTTAGCTTTTTTAGTTTTAATTTCCTTGACAGAGGAGTCAGAAGGGACGTGGTTATTTCTTAAGCCAGGTAAGGGCGATATAACCACGTGGAGGCCGGGTGGCGGACGGTTCGCGGTGAGTTACCCAGCAAAATAGGCGTGGTTAGGTGAAAAGGCGGGCCCCCGGTCTCTAGGCAAGAAGGGGCGGGGCCTGAGGCGCTACGCACTGGGGGCGGGGCTTCCGGGCCCAGAGTCCAGGCTAGAGCCGTAGGGCGCCGTCGCTTATCAGCCATTGGAGGCGAGGTTAAGCGGCCAGGATGGGCGGGGCCTAGCAGCGTCCTGGGTTATGAGGGGCGAGTAAATGGAGACGCTGAATTTAGCGAGGGGAGGACGCTCCCAAGCACCGAGGGTCTGAAGAGAGCGGCGTTACGCGCGGGGGCGGGGCTTTGCGTCCTCTCGGAGGTCGGTGCGGCGAGGGGCGGGATTGGGCTCTCATGCGTCAAGATGGCGGCGTTTACAGTTGGTGGAGCGGCTGCCAATGTGTTCCCGTTCCGAGACGCCCGCGCCGCGCCGGATCCGGTGCTGAAGGCCGGCCCGATAACACACGGGCCGCTGCCGGTGCCGCTGGTGCTGGACAACGGGTCGTTTCAGACGCGCGCCGGCTGGGCATGTTCTGGGCCGGACCCGGGCCCGGAGCCGCGCCTGCAGTTCCGCGCGGTGTGCGCTCGCGGGCGTGGCGGGGCGCGGGGCGGTCCGGGTCCGCAGGTGGGCAACGCGCTGGGCAGCCTGGAGCCGCTGCGCTGGATGCTGCGCTCGCCCTTCGACCGCAACGTGCCGGTCAATCTGGAGCTGCAGGAGCTGCTGCTAGACTACAGCTTCCAGCACCTAGGGGTCTCCTCACAGGTGAGGGGTTGGGGGAATGCGTTGGTCTTGAGGGGAGGGGCGCAGTCTTGCCTCTGCTTATTCCCTGAAAGGTAATAGTCACTCCGGTGGTTTTGGTTATTAGTCATTCGATCAAATATTAAGCGTCTAACGTGTGCAAGCTCAGTTCTGTGCACCTGGTGTACATTGGGTACATATGCTCATTTGTTAAGTCATTTGTTAACATATATTGAGCGCCTACTTTGTGTCGGTCGCTTTTATAGGCGATTGGAATACCTCCGTAGATACAACACAAAAACACATGAGCTAGTATGGAAAGATACTCTAGTATGAAAAGACAGACGTAAACGTTAGAATTAGGAAGTAAGTTCTTTTGGAATGATAGAAGGAGAGGGTAGCATTTTTTACTAAGAAGGTCAGAGTGGCAGTTAGGACTCATGGAGGTGATGTTTGAGCAAGGAAGGACATGAAGGAGGTTATCACTTATTTGTTCACCCTTTTCTTTCAAAGTAGGGCTGTGTTGATCATCCTATAGTTTTGACGGAAGCCGTGTGCAACCCCCTGTATTCACGGCAGATGATGTCGGAGCTTCTTTTTGAGTGCTATGGGATTCCAAAGGTTGCTTACGGAATAGACAGCCTCTTCAGCTTCTACCACAATAAGCCAAAGAACTGGATTTCCAGTGGGCTCATCGTTTCATCTGGATATCAGTGTACACATATTTTGCCCATCTTAGAAGGGAGGTGAGTTACCCTTAGCATTCAAATGCTGTTTTGAGACATGTTCAGAAAACATTTATTGAGTGCCCACTTGAAAGGCCAAGTGGAAAGAGCAAGTACTGGACCAAGAACCAGGCCTCTGGGCTTGGCTCTGACCCAGCCTCCCTGTGTGACTATGGGTAAGTCACTTCACTTTCCATCTTCATGAACTCCTGGAGGGACTCAGAGTAGATGGTCCCTCTGGTTGGAATTTGTAATTCTAAAATTTTATGATTTTGATTTATGGGGAGATGTTAGCATAATATCTGCAAAGTGGTAGGCACTCAATAAAATTGTTTTGAATATATCATTTGAGTAAATTTAAGTTAGATTGTCTTGTGTTCTGTAGTCACTTTTTTTATTAAAAGACTATTTTTTTATTCCAAACTTTTAAAAAAATAATTTCTTAAAGTTTGAGAAAAATCACCATTGTTTAGCCCTTTTCAGGTACTGGCTGGCATTTAATAGCACTTATTAAATTTTCTAAGTTGAATAAAGGTGAGGGTACTTTCTGTCATATTTAAAATCTGTTCTCATTTTACATTTGGGTTTAAGTTGTCTGATAAGAGACAAGGCCAACTCTGTGCTTGCTTTGTGGTTTCTCATGTTGCGTTAAGTGGATGTGTGTATGGTGGGAAAAGAGCCCTGGCTTTGGAGTTGAATACCTGGGCTTGCAGCTCTGCTAAGTATGAGGTACTTAACCTCCTCACTTAAGTTTCCTAACAAATAAAATTGGGAACAACTGATTTCTCAGGGCTACCCTGAAGATGAAATGAGATCATTTAGGTGATGGCACTCTGTAAACCATACAGCAGTCTGCATATTTAAGTCACAGCAAATACCATTGGATTATTGAGACCTGTAGTAGAATTTCTCTTTCATTTCCATGAAAATTTATGAAGAAAAAAGTACATTCTTAGACATTAGAAAATACTCCTGAAATAAGCAGTCCTCTATTTTATGTAGACAGAATATTCAAAAATTTAAAAATAACATTATTTTTATGTTGAGAGAATTTATTTTATCCGAAGGCTCAGAAGTTATCAGATTGGAGCATATTCTGTTCTATGCTGATGTCTACTGGTGAGGTGTGGTATAGCAGTGACATCTCAACATCAGCAAGTTCCTAGGTGCTGTGCTACTTGAACTTTTTCACATTAAGAAAATTAATTTGCTCTGGTTCTTTTCCGCTTCAGTTCATGTGAAAGGGATGTGGTTCTCTTAGGAAATTGCAGTAAGCTGATATGTGTGTGGTTTCTGAATGTTTGCATCATTGGGAGTGGAGTGTCTAGGGGAGGGGTTCTCAGACTTCCAGAGTCACCTGGGGAGCTTGTTAACATTCAGATTCCCAAGCCTATTCCAGACCAAGTGAGTCAGAATCTCTGGGGAGAGAGTCCTAGGAACTGACATTTTTAACATTTTCCTAGTTATTTCTGGGATCTTGGTTTTAGGATATAGTTTGAGAAATACATGATAAGTCATTTAAGGGCCTGATTCCAGAGCATGTGTTCTTTCCGTTGAACCTTGTTTCCACCTGACACACTGGCCAGAATTTAGCTGGCCATTTGTCTTTCTGTGCACTGACTAGGAATTCCTGCCTTTAGGAATTCCTGCCTTGGGGACCTTTATCAGCAAGTCTGTTTCTTCTTCATTCATCTATGTTAAATTTTCGTTTTTCTTCTAAGATGCTCCATGTTCTCTCTTCCGTGCTGCCAAACATTTCAGTGCCATTTTTTACTGCTTGGTTGTAGGTTAGATGCTAAAAACTGCAAACGCATCAATCTTGGAGGAAGTCAAGCAGCCGGCTACCTCCAGCGTCTCCTCCAGCTGAAGTATCCTGGGCACCTGGCAGCTATCACTCTCAGCCGCATGGAGGAGATCCTCCATGAGCACAGCTACATCGCTGAGGATTATGTAGAAGGTAATGAGCTGCATGTTTGCTCGCAGCTTTTGGATATTGTCTTCCTTTGGGGTGGTCCTTAAATTGTTACCAGGATGACACTTTGCTTGCACACTTACTTTTTCGCTCATACTCTTTTTTAGCACCCCTTTCCCCTTTAGTATTCACTTTTCCTAACAAACTCTTGAATAAACTGATGATTTGTTTATGTGGGTTCCCTTCACAAATGGTAGTTTTTATACCTTGGTACTAATACAGGTCTTGGAATTGTACAACTTTTTTGTTTGTTTTTTCCTTTATCCTTGCTTTCTCTGTGACCAAATTACTGGATTCAGATCTTCTCCTCATTTGTTATATTAGCTCTTGCAAATCTTGAATGTTTTGTAGGACATGTTTTTCAGTAGAATAAAATTGTTGAAGTCTTTAAGGAATCTTTAGCTGTCAAAAGTGTCATTTGTTTTGGACTTAGTATAAGGCAGATATTCCAACCAAATATTACAGAGTGGTTTGGCGAGGAGTATTCCCTTGGAGAATTGTATTTGGGTAATCCATTACTCTTCATAAATGTATCTCTCAAATGTAGAGTTAGGTTACTTTTGAAATATACATGTTCATAGTGCTTTTTAAGTTCTTTCTGTACAAATACAGATTTGTCTAAAATGGGCTTTTTGTGGTCATTGCTGTTTGTGTGTGCAATTGTATTTGGGTAATCCATTACTCTTCATAAATGTATCTCTCAAATGTAGAGTTAGGTTACTTTTGAAATATACATGTTCATAGTGCTTTTTAAGTTCTTTCTGTACAAATACGGATTTGTCTAAAATGGGCTTTTTGTGGTCATTGCTGTTTGTGTGTGCTGTATACTTGATTCTTTGGAGTATGTGCTAGCCTCTGAGAAGAATGAGAAGACCTGTCTTGCTGGGCAAATACAATTTAAATGTTTTTCATTGTTAAGGCCACTACTCTCTTATGCTGTTAAACCCATCTGTGCTCACCTAGCAGCCTGTTTACTTTTTTTTTTTGATTGTGAAATATAACATATATACTGAAAAGTGTGATAAATTTCAAGTCTGATTTAACAAGTAGCTAGCAAATTTCAAAGAATGTTATGAATTACAGTCCCACAGTTTCAGTTATTTCCTTATTGTAAAATATAACATATATACAGAAAGGTGATAACTTTCAAAGTACAATTTAACAATTGTAGTGGGCAATTTTCCCAGCTATTTCTGGAATCTTTTTTGCCTAGCAAAATTTCAAAGAATGTTATGGGTTACAGTTCCATCATTTCAGTTATTTATAACTTTTAACTTACTCCAAAAGTTAAATATTTTTAAGAGGACCAGAATAAAAGCAGAACAGACTAGTTTAAAAATAGTTTGTTTGAAAACAGTTGAAATTGTTTCATCATTCCATTATAGAATTTTTTCTCAAGAAGCATATCTTTCTCTTTTCAAGTTGATCTTGAACATCTGATTATACTTACATTGGTAATACTTTTAATGACTGTGAGAATGATAGCTATTGTCATATCAGACAAATACGATGAAAATAATAATACATTCCTCATAAATTTAGGTAGTTCACATTAAACCAAAGGACTGTAAAAAATGCCACTGTGACTACAACTCTGTTCTGAAGAACATGAATGAATTTTCTTTTTGGCATTGAAGGTGCTTACTTCAACTGATTATTAGTGGACTCCTGAAGGGCAAGAGCCATGTCTTAATTCACTTCTGGAAGCATTTATTAAGCACCTATGGTATTTCTGGGATACAAAGAAGTTGAGGAGACAGACGTGGAAAGAAATTGATGAGAACAGTCAGGCCAGAGATTTAGGTTCTTGCTTTCTGGATGATACATAGTCAGTCAGTTTTTCTGGCTCCCGCTTCTCTCTTCTCAAGGTGCTTCAGTATTGACTTGTTCTTTTTTAAATTAACTTTTTTTTTTTTTTTTGGTACAGTTCTATGTTTTTTAATGTGTATTTGGATCCCTGTAACTATCACTGCAATCATGATACAAAACAGGTCTGTCACTCCAAAAAACACCCTCATGTTATTGCTTTATGGTCATACCCTTTTCCCACACCAGCCTCAGGCAACAGCTCATCTGTTTTCGGTCACTATGGTTTTGTCTTTTCCAGAATGTTACATAAATAGAGCCATATAGTATGGAACCTTTTGAGACTTTTCTTCCCCTCAGCTTTTTTTTTTTTTTTTAATAAATTCAGTTTTATTGAAATACATTCACACACCATAAAATCATCCATGATATACAATCCACTGTCCACAGTATGATAACAGTTATGCGTTCATCACCACAATCTATCTCTGAACATTTTCCTTACATCAGAAAGAACCAGAACAAGAATAAAAAATAAAAGTGAAAAAAGAACACCCAAATCATCCCCCCATCCCACCCCATTTGTCCTTTAGTTTTTATCCCCATTCCTCCACTCATCCATACACTAGCTAAAGGGGGTGTGATCCACAAGGTCTTCACAATCACACTGTCACCCCTTGTAATCTACATTATTATATAATTCTCTTCAGGAGTCCAGACTGCTGGGTTGGAGTTTGGTAGTTTCAGGTATTTACTTCTAGCTATTCTAATACATTAAAGCCTAAGAGGTGTTATCTATATAGTGCATAAGAATGTCCACCAGAGTGACCTCTCGACTCCATTTGGAATCTCTCAGCCACTGAAACTATTTCGTCTCATTTTGCATCCCCCTTTTGGTCAAGAAGATACTCTCAGTCCCACGATGCCGGGTCCACATTCATCCCCAGGAGTCATACTCTGCGTTGCCAGGGAGATTTACACCCCTGGGAGTTGGGTCCCACGTAGGGGGGAGGGCAGCGAGTTCACCTGTCGAGATGGCTCAGCTAGAGAGAGAGAGGGCCACATCTGAGCAACAAAGAGGTACTCAGGGGGAGACTTAGGCACCATTACATACAAGTTTAGACTCTCCTTTGTGGTAATGAGCTTCATAAGGGCAAGTCCCATGCTCGAGGGCTCAGCACATCAAACCGCCAGTCCCAATGTTTGTGACATCATCAACACCAGTCCAGGTGAGGATGTCCAACACATCCGCACCTTCCCCCAGATCCTTGGGGCTGGGGAGGGGGAGGCTGTAAATATATTTTTTATTATCTGCCCAAATTACTCTAGGATGTGTCACTATTTCACTCCAGCCTATACTAACCTACCGTATCTCACTTCCTATTCAAAGTTCCATGCAATTGTGGTGTTTGAAAAAATCGACTGTAGAGTTGTACCGTTTAGAAAATTTAGATCCTGTACCAAATAGATATTTATTCCCTTGGTCTCATATGAAAGTTGAAGTTTTAAAACACAATCAGTTTCAACCTTTACCCTTTGGCCTGGCTTGCCCTGGTCTTAACCAGACCTGCTTCATTCATATCACTAATTGAAGTCTGGGCTCTTATTCAGCTTTTTTTTTTTTTTTTTTTTTGACAGTGGCTGTATGCACTAATACTGACATTCATATCTGCCGAGCTCTAGCTCTGAGTTTCAGGTGTCTCAGAGATATGCATTGTTCCAGAGACCAATCAGGTTATACGCTAGGGGATCAGCATCTCAGAGTTTAGAGATAGGCCTTACAATTCAGGGATAGAGTTAACTGCTGTAAGAGCTTACAATCTAGGGACTATTACAATTATTGTGTCCACGTTAGGCTATGTTCTAAGATTCAATTCTGAGTTTACACATTGTAGTTAGTCCATATTGGTGAGGCATCATCCCTCTCACCATGTTTTCTCCAACACTTTTACTCCTATATATATATTTTCCTACAATTTTGTAGAGTTATATTCACATACCATACATTTATCCACAGTGTACAATCAGTTGTTCATGGTATCATCATAAAGTTGTACATTTATCACCACAATCAGCACTTGAACATACTGATTACTACAAGAAAAAAAATTTTTTTTTTTTTAGCAATAAGAAAAAATGATAAGAGAAATAACATGTCATACAATACAATATACTGCTAAGGACAGCAAATAACACCACTACCAAGAATCCCATATTACTCCCCTGTATCCACCTCTCATATACATTTAGCATTGGCATATTGCCTTTGTTACATTTAATGGAGGTATATTACAGTGTTACTGTTGACCATAGACTCCAGTTTGCTTTGATTATGTTTTTTTCTGAATACCATCCCTTTTTCAGATTTCTACATGGTTGACATTCATTTGCTTTCCCACATGCAAAAACATTTTTATATTTGTATATTTAGTAACAGTCATTGGCCACTCCAGTTTTTGCCACGTTATACAGTCCCAGTCTTTATCATCTATCTTTACCTCTGGTGTCATACATTCTCCTATCCCACCTCTTTCAGCTTTACTCACAGACATCTTTGTTCAGTGTACTTACAATACCGTGCTACCATCACACAGTATTATGCTGTCTATTTCTGGATCTATGCAATGAATCCTAAACATTCTGTAGTCCTTCAGCATCAGATGGCTGATCTCTGCCCTCTTTCTGTCTCCTGGTCGCCTGTGTTGTCAGCTTTTAACTCCCAAAGTTTGTTCATTAATGTCTGTTCATTTTAGTGAGACCATACAGAATCTGTCCTTTTGTTTCTGGCTAACTTCACTCAACATAATGTCCTCGAGGTTGATCCACATTATTACATGATCCATGTCTTTGTTCTGTCTTACAGCTGCATAATATTCCATCATGTGTATATACCACAGTTTGTTTATCCACTCGTCCTTTGATGGACATTTGGGCTGTTTCCATCTCTTGGCAATTGTGAATAATGCTGCAGTAAACATTGGTTTACAAATGTCTGTTTGTGTCTTAAGTTTCAGTTCCTCAGAGTATATACCCAGCAATGGAATAGCTGGGTCATATGGCAAATCTATATTTAGCTTCCTGAGGAACCTCCATACTGTCTTCCAGAGTGGTTGCACCATTCTACATTCCCACCAACAATGAATAAGTGTGCCTCTTTCTCCACATCCTCTCCAGCACTTGTCATTTTCTGTTTTTTGGATAATGGCCATTCTGGTAGGTGTGAGATGATATCTCATTGTGGTTTTGATTTGCATTTCCTTAGTAGCCAGTGAAGTTGAGCATTTTTTCATATGCTTTTGAGCCATTTGTATTTCCTCTTCAGAAAAATGTCTGTTCATGTCTTTTGCCCATTTTTTAATTGGATTGTTTGTCTTTCTGTTGTTGAGATGCAGGATTCCTTTATATATTCGGGATATTAAACCCTTATCTGATATGTGGTTTCCAAATATCATCTCCCATTGTGTAGGTTGCCTTTTTACTTTTCTGACAAAGTCCTTTGATGTACAAAAGTGTTTAATTTTGAGGAGATCCCATTTGTCTATTTGTTCTTTGGTTGCTCGTGCCTTGGGTGTAAGGTCTAAGAAACCACCTCCTTTCACAATATCTTTAAGATATTGCCCTACATTTTCTTCTAAGAGTTTTATGGTCTTGGTGCTAATGTTTAGGTCTTTGATCCACTTTGAGTTAATTTAGGTATAAGGTGTGAGATGAACATCCTCTTTCATTCTTTTGGAAATGGATATCCAGTTCTCCAAACACCATTTATTGAACAGGCTGTTCTTTCCCAGTTGCTTCGGCTTCACTGCCTTATCAAAGATCAGTTGTCCATAGATGTGAGGGTCTACTTCTGAACACTCAATTCGATTCCATTGATCAGTATATCTGTCCTTATGCCAGTACCATGCTGTTTTGAGCACTGTAGCTTTGTAATATGCTTCAAAGTCAGGTAGTGTGAGACCTCCCACTTCATTCCTCTTTCTCAAGACATTTTTGGCTATTCGGGGCACCTTACCCTTCCAAATAAATTTAGTTATTGGTTTTTCTATTTCTGTAAAGTAAGTTGTTGGGATTTGAATTGGTATTGCATTGAATCTGTAAATCAGTTTAGGTAAAATTGCCATCTTTACTATATTTAGTCTTCCAATCCATGAACATGGTATGTTCTTCCATTTTTTCAGGTCTTGTTCAATTTCTTTTAGCAGTTTCTTATAGTTTTCTATGTAAAGGTCTTTTGTGTCCTTGGTTAAGTTTATTCCTAAATACTTGATTCTTTTGGTTGCTATTGTAAATGGGATTTTTTTCTTGATTTCCTCCTCTTGTTGCACATTACTTGTGTATAGGAACACTACAGATTTTTGCGTGTTGATCTTGTAGCCTGCTACTTTGCTGTATTCATTGACTAGTTCTAGTAGCTTTGCTGCAGATTTTTCTGGATTTCCTACATATAGAATCATGTCATCTGCAAATAGTGAAAGTTTTACTTCTTCCTCTCCAATTTAGATGCCTTTTATTTCTTTTTCTTGCCTAATTGCTCTAGCTAGAACTTCCAGCACAATGTTGAATAACAATGGTGATAGTGGGCATCCCTGTCTTGTTCCTGATCTTAGAGGAAAAGCTTTCAGTCTCTCCCCATTGAGTGTGATGTTAGCTGTGGGTTTTTCATATATTGCCTTTATCATATTGAAAAAGTTCCCTTCTATTCCTATCCTTTGAAGTGTTTTCATCAGGAAAGGATGTTGAATTTTGTCAAATGCCTTTTCTGCATCAATCGAGATGATCATGTGGTTCTTCTGCTTTGATTTATTGATGTGGTGTATTACATTAATTGATTTTCTTGTGTTGAACCAGCCTTGCATACTTGGAATAAATCCCACCTGGTCGTGGTGTATAATTCTTTTAATGTGCTGCTGGATTCGATTTGCGAGTATTTTGTTGAGGATTTTTGCGTTTATATTCATTAAAGAAATTGGTCTATTATTTTCTTTTTTTGTAGTATCTTTGCCTGGTTTTGGTATTAGGGTGATGATGGCTTCATAGAAAGAGTTAGGTAGCTTTCCCTCTTCTTCAATTTTTTTGAAGAGATTGAGCAGGATTGGTACTAATTCGTTCTTGAATGCTTGGTAGAATTCACATGTGAAACCATCTGGTCCTGGGCTTTTCCTTTTTGGGAGCTTTTTGATGACTGACTCAATCTCTTTACTTGTGATAGGTTTGTTGAGGTCATCTGTTTCTTCTTGAGTTAATGTTGGTTGTTTATGCTTTTCTAGGAAGTTGTCCATTTCATCTGAGTTGTCTACTTTATTAGCATATAGTTGCTCATAGTATCTTCTCATTATCTCCTTAATTTCTGCAGGGTCGGTAGTTATATTTCCTTTCCCATTTCTGATTGCATTTATTTGTATCTGCTCTCTCTTTTTTTGTTGTTAGCCTAGCCAGAGGTCCATCGATTTTATTGATTTTCTCAAAGAACCAACTTCTGGTTTTGTTGATTCTCTCTATTGTTTTCCTGTTCTCAATTGCATTTATTTCTGCTCTAATCTTTGTTATTTCTTCCCTTCTGCTTGCTTTGGGGTTAGTTTGCTGTTCTTTCTCTAATTCCTCCAGGTGAGCAGTTAACTCTTCAATTTCTGCTCTCTCTTCTCTTTTAATATAGGGATTTAGGGCAATAAATTTCCCTCTCATCACTGCCTTTGCTGCAGCCCATAAGTTTTGATAAGTTGTGTTTTCATTGTCATTTGCCTCGAGGTATTTACTAATTTCTCTTGTAATTTCTTCCTTTACCCACTGGTTTTCTAAGAGGGTGTTGTTTAGCCTCCATATGTTTGTGAATTTTATGACCTTCTTCCTTTTATTTATTTCTAACTTCATTCCATTGTGGTCTGAGAAAGTGTTTTGTATAATATCAATATTTTTAAATTTGTTGAGACTTGCTTTGTGACCCAACATGTGGTCTATCCTAGAGAAGGTTCGATGAGCACTTGAGAAAAAAGTGTATCCTGCTGTTGTTGGATGTAGTGTTCTATAAATGTCTGTCAAATCTAGTTCATTTATCATACAATTCAACATCTCTGTTTCTTTAGTGATCCTCTGTCTAGATGTTCTATCCGTTGATGAGAGTGGTGTATTGAAGTCTCCAACTATTATTGTAGAGGTATCTGTTTCTCCTTTCAGTGATCGCAGTGTTTGCCTCATGTATTTTGGGGCATTCTGGCTTGGTGCATAAATATTTATGATTGTTATGTTTTCTTGATGAATTGACCCTTTTATTAATATATAGTGTCCTTCTTTGTCTCTTTTAATTGTTTCGCTTTTGAAGTCTAACTTGTCTGATATTAATATAGCTACTCCTGCTTTTTTCTGGTTGTTGTTTGCATGAAATATCTTTTTCCAACCTTTCACTTTCAGTCTATGTTTGTCCTTATGTCTAAAGTGAGTTTCTTGTAGACAGCATATAGATGGGTCCTGTTTTTTAATCCATTCTGCCAGTCTGTGTCTTTTTATTGGGGAGTTTAATCCATTTACGTTTAGTGTTATTACTGTAAGGGCAGTACTTTCTTCTACCATTTTGTTTTTTGGAATTTATATGTTATATCTTTTTTTTTCCTCTCCTTTTACCTTTCCTGATAATCTTCATTTCTGCACTCTTCTCCAACTCTCTCTCTCCTGTCTTTTCCTATCAGCCTGTAGCACTCCCTTTAGTATTTCTTGTAGTGCTGGTCTCTTATTCACAAACTCTCTCAGTGTCTGTTTGTCTGAAAATGTTTTAATCTCTCCTTCGTTTTTTTTTTTTTTTATCTTCATTTTATTGAGATATATTCACATACCACGCAGTCATACAAAACAAATCGTACTTTCGATTGTTTACAGTACCATTACATAGTGGTACATTCATCACCCAAATCAATCCCTGGCACCTTCATTAGCACACACACAAAAATAACAAGAATAATAATTAGAGTGAAAAAGAGCAATTGAAGTAAAAAAGAACACTGGGTACCTTTGTCTGTTTGTTTCCTTCCCCTATTTTTCTACTCATCCATCCATAAACTAGACAAAGTGGAGTGTGGTCCTTATGGCTTTCCCAATCCCATTGTCACCCCTCATAAGCTACATTTTTATACAACTGTCTTCGAGATTCATGGGTTCTGGGTTGTAGTTTGATAGTTTCAGGTATCTACCACCAGCTACCCCAATTCTTTAGAACCTAAAAAGGGTTGTCTAAAGTGTGCATAAGAGTGCCCACCAGAGTGACCTCTCGGCTCCTTTTGGAATGTCTCTGCCACTGAAGCTTATTTCATTTCCTTTCACATCCCCCTTTTGGTCAAGAAGATGTTCTCCGTCCCACGATGCCAGGTCTACATTCCTCCCCGGGAGTCGTATTCCACGTTGCCAGGGAGATTCACTCCCCTGGGTGTCTGATCCCACGTAGAGGGGAGGGCAGTGATTTCACCTTTCAAGTTGGCTTAGCTAGAGAGACAGGGCCACATCTGAGCAACAAAGAGGCATTCGGGAGGAGGCTCTTAGGCACAACCATAGGGAGGCCTAGCCTCTCCTTTGCAGCAACCGTCTTCCCAAGGGTAAAACCTGTGGTAGAGGGCTCAACCCATCAAACCACCAGTCCCCTATGTCTGTGGTCATGTTAGCAACCATGGAGGTGGGGTAGGCCAATACCCCTGCATTCTCCACAGGCTCCTCAAGGGGACACTACATCTTTTTTTTCTCCTTGTTTTTCTTTTTTTTTTTCTTTTTTTTTTTTTTTTAACTTTCCCTTCTTTTTTAAATCAACTGTATGAAAAAAAAAGTTAAAAAGAAAACAAACATACAATAAAAGAACATTTCAAAGAGACCATAACAAGGGAGTAAGAAAAAGACAATTAACCTAAGATAACTGCTTAACTTCCAACATGTTCCTACTTTACCCCAAGAAAGTTACCTAATATAGCAACATTTCTGTGAACTTGCTCCTACTATATCCATCAGAAATTAACAGACCATAGTCATTCCTGGGCATCCCCAGACCATTAAATAGCTTATCTGTTCTTCTTGGATTGTTGTTCCCCCTTCCTTAATTGCTCTCTATTGCTAGTTCCCCTACATTCTACATTATAAACCATTTGTTTTACATTTTTCAAAGTTCACATTAGTGGTAGCATATAATATTTCTCTTTTTGTGCCTGGCTTATTTCGCTCAGCATTATGTCTTCAAGGTTCATCCATGTTGTCATATGTTTCACGAGATCGTTCCTTCTTACTGCCGCGTAGTATTCCATCGTGTGTATATGCCACATTTTATTTATCCACTCATCTGTTGAAGGACATTTGGGTTATTTCCATCTCTTGGCAATTGTGAATAATGCTGCTATGAACATTGGCGTGCAGATATCTGTTCGTGTCACTGCTTTCCGACCTTCCGGGTATATACCGAGAAGTGCAATCGCTGGATCGAATGGTAACTCTATATCTAGTTTTCTAAGGAACTGCCAGACTGACTTCCAGAGTGGCTGAACCATTATACAGTCCCACCAACAATGAATAAGAGTTCCAATTTCTCCACATCCCCTCCAGCATTTGCAGTTTCCTGTTTGTTTAATGGCAGCCATTCTAACCGGTGTTAGATGGTATCTCCTTGTGGTCTTAATTTACATCTCTCTAATAGCTAGTGAAGCTGAACATTTTTTCATGTGTTTCTTGGCCATTTGTATTTCCTCTTCAGAGAACTGTCTTTTCATATCTTTTGCCCATTTTATAATTGGGCTGTCTGAACTATTGTCATTGAGTTGTAGGATTTCTTTGTACATGCAAGATATCAGTCTTTTGTCAGATACATGGTTTCCAAAAATTTTTTCCCATTGAGTTGGCTGCCTCTTTACCTTTTTGAGAAATTCCTTTGAGGTGCAGAAACTTCTAAGCTTGAGGAGTTCCCATTTATCTATTTTCTCTTTTGTTGCTTGTGCTTTGGGTGTAAAGTCTAGGAAGTGGCCGCCTAATACAAGGTCTTGAAGATGTTTTCCTACATTATCTTCTAGGAGTTTTATGGTACTTTCTTTTATATTGAGATCTTTGGTCCATTTTGAGTTAATTTTTGTGTAGGGGGTGAGGTAGGGGTCCTCTTTCATTCTTTTGGATATGGATATCCAACTCTCCCAGCCCCATTTGTTGAAAAGACCATTATGACTCAGTTCAGTGACTTTGGGGGCCTTATCAAAGATCAGTCGGCCATAGATCTGAGGGTCTATCTCCGAATTCTCAATTCGATTCCATTGATCTATATGTCTATCTTTGTGCCAGTACCATGCTGTTTTGGCAACTGTGGCTTTATAATCTTCAAAGTCAGGGAGTGTAAGTCCTCCCACTTCGTTTTTCTTTTTTAGAGTGTCTTTAGCAATTTGAGGCATCTTCCCTTTCCAAATAAATTTGATAACTAGCTTTTCCAAGTCTGCAAAGTAGGTTGTTGGAATTTTGATTGGGATTGCATTGAATCTGTAGATGAGTTTGGGTAGAATTGACATCTTAATGACATTTAGCCTTCCTATCCATGAACATGGAATATTTTTCCATCTTTTAAGGTCCCCTTCTATTTCTTTTAGTAGAGTTATGTAGTTTTCTTTGTATAGGTCTTTTACATCTTTGGTTAAGTTTATTCCTAGGTACTTGATTTTTTTAGTTGCTATTGAAAATGGTATCTTTTTCTTGAGTGTCTCTTCAGTTTGTTCATTTCTAGCATATAGAAACATTACTGACTTATGTGCATTAACCTTGTATCCCGCTACTTTGCTAAATTTATTAGCTCTAGTAGCTGTATCGTCGATTTCTCAGGGTTTTCTAGATATAAGATCATACCATCTGCAAACAATGACAGTTTTACTTCTTCTTTTCCAATTTGGATGCCTTTTATTTCTTTGTCTTGCCGGATTGCCCTGGCTAGCACTTCCAGCACAATGTTGAATAACAGTGGTGACAGCGGGCATCCTTGTCTTGTTCCTGATCTTAGAGGGAAGGCTTTCAGTCTCTCACCATTGAGTACTATGCTGGCTGTGGGTTTTTCATATATGCTCTTTATCATGTTGAGGAAGTTTCCTTCAATTCCTACCTTTTGAAGTGTTTTTATCAAAAACGGATATTGGATTTTGTCAAATGCTTTTTCAGCATCTATTGAGATGATCAATTGATTTTTCCCTTTTGACTTGTTAATGTGTTGTAATACATTGATTGATTTTCTTATGTTGAACCATCCTTGCATGCCTGGAATAAACCCCACTTGGTCATGGTGTATGATTTTTTTAATGTGTCTTTGGATTAGATTTGCAAGTATTTTGTTGAGGATTTTTGCATCTGTATTCATTAGGGAGATTGGCCGGTAGTTTTCCTTTTTTGTAGCATCTTTGCCTGGTTTTGGTATTAGATTGATGTTAGCTTCATAAAATGAGTTAGGTAGTGTTCCATTTTCTTCAATGTTTTGAAAGAGTTTGAGTAAGATTGGTGTCAGTTCTTTCTGGAAAGTTTGGTAGAATTCCCCTGTGAAGCCATCTGGCCCTGGGCATTTATTTGTGGGAAGATTTTTGATGACTGATTGGATCTCTTTGCTTGTGATGGGTTGGTTGAGGTCTTCTATTTCTTCTCTGGTCAGTCTAGGTTGTTCATATGTTTCCAGGAAATTGTCCGTTTCCTCTACATTATCCAGTTTGTTGCCATACAGTTGTTCATAGTATCCTCTTATAATTTTTTTAATTTCTTCAGGATCTGCAGTTATGTCACCTTTTTCATTCATTATTTTGTTTATATGGGTCTTCTCTCTTTTTGATTTTGTCAGTCTAGCTAGGGGCTTGTCAATCTTGTTGATCTTCTCAAAGAACCAACTTTTGGTGATATTTATCCTCTCTATTGTTTTTTTGTTCTCTATGTCATTTATTTCTGCTTTAATCCTTGTTATTTCTTTTCTTCTACTTGGTTTAGGATTGGTTTGCTGTTCATTTTCTAGCTTCTTCATTTGATCCATTAGTTCTTTGATTTTGGCTCTTTCTTCCTTTTTAATATATGCGTTTAGTGCTATAAATTTCCCCCTTAGCACTGCTTTTGCTGCATCCCATAGGTTTGGTATGTTGTGTTCTCATTTTCATTCGTCTCTATATATTTAGCAATTTCTCTTGCTATTTCTTCTTTAACCCACTGATTGTTTAGGAGTGTGTTGTTTAACCTCCAGGTATTTGTGAATTTTCTAAGTCTCTGATGGTTATTGACTTCTAATTGTATTCCATTGTGGTCAGAGAATGTGCTTTGAATAATTTCAATCTTTTTAAATTTATTGAGGCTTGTTTTATGTCCCAGCATATGATCTATTCTGGAGAAAGTTCCATGAGCACTAGAAAAGTATGTGTATCCTGGTGATTTGGGATGTAATGTCCTGTAGATGTCTGTTAAATCTAATTCATTTATCAGATTGTTTAGGTTTTCAATTTCCTTATTGGTCTTCTGTCTGGTTGGTCTATCTATAGGAGAGAGTGATGTGTTGAAGTCTCCCACAATTATTGTGGAAGCATCAATTGCTTCCTTTAGTTTTGCCAGTGTTTCTCTCATGTATTTTGTGGCACCTTGATTGGGTGCATAGACATTTAGATTGTTATTTCTTCTTGCTGAATTGCCCCTTTTATTAGTATGTAGTGGCCTTCTTTGTCTCTCAAAACATCCCTGCATTTGAAGTCTGTTTTTTCTGAGATTAATATTGCTACACCTGCTTTCTTTTGGCTGTAGCTTGCATGAAATATTTTTTTCCATCCTTTCACTTTCAGTTTCTTTGTGTCCCTGTGTCTAAGATGAGTCTCTTGTATGCAACATATTGATGGTTCATTTTTTTTGATCCATTCTGCGAATCTATATCTTTTAATTGGGGAGTTTAATCCATTTACATTCAACGTTATAACCGTGAAGGCATTTCTTGAATCGGCCATCTTATCCTTTGGTTTATGTTTGTCATATTTTTCCCCTCTGTCTATTAATATCCTTTATTGTACCTATACCGAATCTCTTTAGTACTGAACCTTTCTCCAAGTCTCTCTGTCCTTTCTTTGTTTCTCTGTCTGTAGGGCTCCCTTTAGTATCTCCAGTAGGGCAGGTCTCTTGTTAGCAAATTCTCTCAGCATTTGTTTGTCTGTGAAAAATTTAAGCTCTCCCTCAAATTTGAAGGAGAGCTTTGCTGGATAAAGTATTCTTGGCTGGAAATTTTTCTCACTCAGAATTTTAAATATATCATGCCACTGCCTTCTTGCCTCCATGGTGGCTGGTGAGTAGTCACTACTTAGTCTTATGCTGTTTCCTTTGTATGTGGTGAATTGCTTTTCTCTTGCTGCTTTGAGAACTTGCTCGTTCTCTTCTGTGTTTGACAGTGTGATCAGTATATGTCTCGGAGTGGGTTTATTTGGATTTATTCTATTTGGGGTTCGCTGAGCATTTATGATTTGTGTATTTATGTTGTTTAGAAGATTTGGGAAGTTTTCCCCAACAATTTCTTTGAATACTCTTCCTAGACCTTTACCCTTTTCTTCCCCTTCTGGGACACCAATGAGTCTTATATTTGGACGTTTCATATTATCTATCATATCCCTGAGGTCCATTTCGATTTTTTCAATTTTTTTCCCCATTCTTTCTTTTATGCTTTCATTTTCCATTCTGTCATCTTCGAGGTCACTGATTCGTTGTTCAACTTCCTTTAGTCTTGTACTATGAGTGTCCAGAATCTTTTTAATTTGGTCAACAGTTTCTTTAATTTCCATAAGATCATCCATTTTTTTATTTAGTCTTGCAATGTCTTCTTTATGGTCTTCTAGGGTCTTCTTGATTTCCTTTGTCTCCCGTACTATGGTCTCATTGTTCATCTTTAGTTCTTTGAGTAGCTGCTCTAGGTGCTGTGTCTCTTCTCATCTTTTGATTTGGGTGCTTGGGCTTGGGTTATCCATATCGTCTGGTTTTTTCATATGCTTTATAATTTTCTGTTGTTTTTGGCCTCGTGGCATTTGCTGAACTTGATAGGGTTCTTTTAGGATTTGTAGACCTATTGAATTCCTTATCTCTAATTTATCAGATCTACAGCTTCGTGGAGTACACTTTCTCTAACTAACCAGCAGGTGGCGTCCACGAGCCACCTGTTCTCCACAAGCCAGTTCTCCCCTGCTTAGCCTTTTTGGTGAGTGGGGGAGTGAGTATTGTGGGGTCCAATTGGTGTACCAAGCTTGCATGTGTAGTTGGTGTTGCCTGCCCTGTATCTGGGGCGTGTTTCTGGGCAGTCGGCGGGGGGGGGTGACCCTAACAATCAAATCTCCCTGGTGATCCTAGAGTTTTAAAGCTGGTGCAATAGTCTAATCCTTCAGTTCAGTCCTGCCACAGTTTGTCTCTGCCACTGACCCACAAGTCCTTGGTATTGGCGTATGGCTCCTGAGACTTGCAAGTGGGCCCCTCTTCCAGGCCGTGCACCCCCTGGTCCTCTGTTGAGGGATGACTGTGCTATGTCACAGGTGAGTGCTGTCCCCCCAGGGCAGTTCTGGGCTGCTGGGCTGTGTAGGGAGGCTCCCAGTCTGCTGAAATGATTGCTGAATGGGGCTTTGTTAATTCACACTGCTCCACCTTCCCAACTCTGGGACAATCAGCTGAGGTTGCAGGGAAGGCTAATGTCCACACCCAGTTTTGTAGTGTGTGCCTGTTATTTGAAGCCCTTCCGTCACACTGGGTTGTCTGGGGCAGTTCTGGGCTATGGGGCTGGCGATGGGCAGGAGTGTTTCCTGTCCACCAGGATGATGGCTGTGAGCGGACACCCTCCTTTTCTTGGGAAGTTGTGGTGTTTAGTGAATTTTCTCAGCCACTGGATTATTGCGTTTTGTCTCAGAGCTCTCCTAGTTCTGCTCTTGACTTGACCTGCCCAAATTGCAGGTCTTTGAAGCTTTCTGTATTGGGCTTCTTAGAGTAATTGTTTTAGAAAAAGAAAAAAGGATTAAAAAAAAAAGAAAAAAAAAAAAAGGGCCCTTGTCAGAGATCTAATGGGTTATTGAAATGCTGAGAGACAAAGCAACCAGGGCCATTAAGGAAAGGTCCACAGGGCAGAGAGATCAGCTTTTCTTCGGGATTTGCATATGCGCCTCAGGGCCTGAGCTCGGGCCTGGGCTCTGCCCTTCCCCCTTCTATGTTCACCAGAACTCCAAAAATCCTCCGCTTTTATTTTGGAGTTTTCCGTGTTGTTTTTTTTTCTATGCCTGTCTCCTCTCTGCTGGGCTGGCTGCTCTCAGATTCTCTGGTGTCTGGTCTCTGTCTGTCCATGGTTGGAGTTTGGATCAGCTGAATGAGTTTCCAATAAGGGCTGCCACTGCAGTTCTCCCTTCTCCTTCCTGGAGCTGACAGCCCCTCCTCCCACGGGACTGAGCCTGGCAGGGAGGGGCGCGGGTCCCCTGGCTGCAAAAACTTACAGATTTCGCTGATCTCAGCAGTTCCACGTTTTCATGAGTGTTGTATGAAGTATGCCCAAAGTCAGATTGCTCTGTGGTGTCCAGTCCACGCAGTTCCTGGCTTTCTACCTACTTTCCTGGAGGAGTAACTAAAACATACAGCTCACCAGTCTGCCATCTTGCCCCCGGTAAGTATGTCTCCTTCATTTTTGAATGAAAGTTTTGCTGGATATAGAATTCTTGGTTGGCAGTTTTTCTCGTTCAGTATCTTAAATATATCATGCCACTGTCTTCTTGCCTCCATGGTTTCTGCAGAGAAATGTGTACATAGTCTTATTGACCTTCCCTTGTATGTGATGGATTGCTTTTCTCTTGCTGCTTTCAGAATCCTCTCTTTGTCTTTGACATTAGACAGTCTGACCAGGAAGTGTCTTGGAGTAGGTCTATTGGGATCCATTCTATTTGGGGTACGTTGTACTTCTTGAATCTCTAATTTTCTGTCTTTTATAAGAGTTGGGAAATTTTCAGTGAATATGTCTTCTATTACTCTTTCTGCCCCCTTTTCCCCTCTCTTCTCCTTCTGGGATACCCATAACACGTATATTTGTGCATTTCATGTTGTCACTCAGCTCCCTAAGACCCTGCTCATATTTTTCCGTTTTTTTCACCATCTGTTCTTTTGTGTGTATGAATTCGAATGACCTGTCTTCCAGTTCACTGATCCTTTCTTCTGCCTGTTCAAATCTACTGTTGTGTCCCTCCATTGTGTTTTTCATCTCCTCCATTGTGGCCTTCATTCCCATGAGTTCTGCCATTTGTTTTTTTAAGTTTATGAATTCTTGTTTATGGTCAGCCAGTGTCTTCTTTATATCCTTCAGCTCTTTTGCTATATCTTCCTTCATTTCATCAAATTTATTTAGCATTAGTTGCCTCCACTCCTGTGTCTCAGCTGAGCTATTAGTTTGTTCCTTTGGCTGGTCCATGTTTTCGTGTTTCCTGGTATGGCTTTTATCTTAAGTTGTCTAGGCATCTGATTTTCTTAATTAGTTTATTTTGGAGCTTGTTTTCTGTCTTTTACCTAGTGGTTTTCTTGTTGATTGGCTTTGCTCTCTGGCCTCTGTTATTCAGTTCAACTTATTCTAGACCTCTAACTTAGGTTCTATTTAGTTGATCAGAATTTTTCCCCTCTTGTTTTTTCTGTTTCTTGCTCTGCCTCTATGTAACCTTTTTGTGAGTTGGTCTCCTCAGATATGGTCGACCCTAGTCAGATTTTCCCAGTCTAGTGAGGCCCAGGTTTCATTGGGAGGGTATGGAGTTTTCCTGAGAATGAGACCCTCCTATGAGGCCTTTAGAATTGGTGCTTTTCCTCTCATGTCCAGCAGGTGGCACTGGCCAGCCCGCAGCTCCCCCACCAGCGTAAGGAGGTGTGGAGACACTAGTTCTCCTGGTAACTCTGATCCTGTCAGGGGCATGGCTGACTGAAGCCGGAATCTGAATTCCAGCCCCTGGGGTCTGAGTTCCCAGAAGGAGGACTGCCAGGTGAGCTGGACCTCCCTCCACTCTCCCAATCCTCAGAACTCCAGTTGTCTCTCAGGGGCACTATTCCCTTCTCCCCTCTCCTCTTTGGGACCTCTCCAGGTAGATTCCTTGGTCAGCCTGAGTTGCCAATTAAAGACGGGGGTGGAGGCCTTCAGTAGTGAATACAGAATTCAAAGACACTGTGGGTACTCTGTCTCCCCCAAGCCCAGCCTAGTCCCTCAACCTGGGCTTTCCGTTAGAAAATAACCACATATATTACTTTTAGATTTAAAAAAAAAAAAAAAAAAAAAGAAAAGAAAAGAAATCAAGAAAAAGAAAAAAGGAAAAAAAAAAAAAAGTGTATATTTTAAAAGTCTTTCCCCAGCCTGGAAGTTTTGTCAGTGTCAGAACAGAGCATTGAAAGATATGCTTTGGGCTATTGTCTGATAATTACTCTCCAACCGCTTCAGTTCCACCCCTGCCGGGGGCTATTGAAATGCAAAAAGATAAGGGATCAGTGAGAAGCCGGAAGGGACAAAATGTAGGGGAAAAAAAAATGGCTTTTTTGGAGTCTGGGAATGGGTGCCCGCTTTACGTGCCCCCACTTCTCGGAGCCCAGCCCTTCTTTAGCACCCCAGCTCCCAAAGTTAGTTAATTAACTTGTTAATTAATTCTGCAATTGAGGCTGGGTTGAGCCTCCCTTCTTGCCCTCAGCAGATTGCTGTTTTTTGTTTTTTTTTTTCCCCCCTTTCAGGGAGCCGGCAGCAAGACAGTCTGTGAGGTCTGGGTGGGGAGGGGCGCCAGACCCCTGGTCCGGGGAACTTACAATGTTTGCTGCGATCTCAGCTTTTCCTCCAATTCCAAACTTGTGTCCAATGTGTGACTGGTTACTGGAGACCCCGAAAACACTGTTTCATGTAGTTCTTGGGTAATTGCCAGCTCTCTCTCCTGCCGTTGTATCTCTTGGTAGTGAATCCCTGGCCTAATTCAATGGGAAGCCAGAGAGCCAGCGGGCCGGGTGACGCAGTCTGTCAAGGTGAGTCCCCCTCAGCTTTTGAGATTTATCCAAGTCATTGTGTGTATCAATCATTTGTTCCTTTTTATTGCAGTATAGTGTTCCATTGTGTGGATGGACCACAATTTGTCTGTCATTTACCCACTGAGAGTCATTTGGGTTGTTTCTGGTTTTTGGTAATTATGGATAGAACTGTGAACATGAGTTTTTATTTCTCATGGATTGCTGGGTCATATAGTGAGTGTATGTTTAACTTTATAAGAAACTGCCAGATTGGTTTCTAGAGAGACTGTATCATTTTTGCATGATAACCAACAATGTATGAGAGTTCCATTTGCTGTGTATCCTTGCCAGCACTTGGTATCATCAGTATTTTTTATTTTAGCCCTCCTATTAGGTAAGTAGAGGTAGCTCATTAATTTGCGTATTCCTAAAGGTTAATGTTGGAGAACATCTTTTCAAGTGCTTATTTGCCTTCTATATAGCCTCTTTGGTGAAGTGTATGTTCAGGTCTTTTGCCTGTCTTTTAAGTGGTTGCTGGTTTTCTTACTATTGAGTTTTGACAGTTCTTTATATGCTCTGGATACAAGTCCTTTGTTGGCTGTGTGATGTGCAGATATTTTCTCCCAGTCTGTAGACTCTCTTTTCATTTTCTTAATAAGATCTTTTTCAGAACAAAAGACCTTATTTTGTTCTTATATATTTTTCTTTTTGATGATGTCCAATTTATCATTTTTTCTTTTATGGATCATGCTTTTGGTGTCATGTCTAAGAACTCTTTGCCTAACCCCAGGTATGATGATTTTTTCCTATGTTTTCTTCTAAAGGTTTTTATAATTCTTCATTTACATGGAATTCTATAATACATTTTGAGTTCATTTTTATATAAGGTGTAAGGATTAGGTCATGGTTCTTTGCTTGTTTCTTTGTTTGTTTTTTGCATGTAGATGTCCAGTTATTTCAAATGATTTGTTGAAAAGACTATTATGTTGGGAATCCATAAGACTCCCCCAGATTTGATGATCACTAGAAGTATTCACAGGACTTAGAAGTTGTTATAGTCATGGTTATGGGTTCTGATAGTGAAAGGATACAAAGCAAAATCAACAAAGGGAAAAGGCACATGGGACAGAAGTCCAGAGGAAACCACATGCACTCTTCCAAGGGTCTTCTCCCAGTGTAGTCACAAAGGACACACTTACTTCCTTTAGCAGTGACTTGTAACAGCACATGCCAAGTGTTGTCTACCAGGGAAGCTAGTTAGAGACAGTGTGTCCAAGGTTTTTCCTGGGGGTCTGGTCATGTAGGTACTCACTGCCTAGTACATTCGAAAATTGCAGACTTCAGAAGTAAAGCAGGTATTCAGTATAAACAATATTGTTTGCACGAAGAGTCTAGGCACAATGAACCACCCTTATTATGTAGGGAAATTTTTACATCATCTTAGGGAACTGTTTTCCAGCCAAGTTTCCCGATACCAGCCAAGGGCCAAACTTGCAAGCAGGCCTTTCTAAGGACAGCTGACTCAGGCTTCTTTTCTGAACAAGTGTCTTTTTCCATTGAGTTAACTTTGCATCTTTAACAAAAATGAATTGGCCATATTTGTGTGCCTAGTTTTGAACCCTCTTTTCTGCCCCATCGATCTTTGTTTCTAATTACTTAAAAAATAACGCACTTATCTACACATTTACAAAAAATTCTGTTGCGATTTTGATTGGAATTATGCTGAATCTATAGATCAGTTTGGGGAAAATTGAAATTTTCACTATGTTGAATCTTCTGTTCCATGAGCACAGCATATCTTTCCATTTATTTTGGTCTTTTTTAAAGTTCTTTCGTTAACATTTTGTAGTTTTCAGCATACAGATTCAGCTTATGGATACATGTTTTATTATATTTTATCTCTTTTCTTTGTTTTTATTTTTTTGTTTTGGAGGTGTTGCAAACAGTATTTTCTTTTCTTATTTCAGTTTCCAGTTGCTCATTGCTGGTGTAGAGAAATTGATTAATTTTTATTTATTGGCTTGTATTCTATGACCTTGCTACACTTACTGATTAGTTCTATTTTTTTGTGGATTCCTTGAGAAATTCTGCATAGACAGTCATGGTATCTGCAAATAGAGATGGTTTTATTTCTTCCTTTCCAATCTGTATGTTTTTGATTTCTTTATCTTGCTTTATCTCACTGGCTAGGCCTTCCATATGATGTTGAATAGGAGTGGTGAGGGTGGGCATCCTTGCTTTGTTCCTGATTCCTGATCTTGGAGGTGGGAAGTATTTAGTTTTTCACAATTAAGTATGTGATGTTAGCTGTAGGTTTTTTTTTTTGTTATTTTCTTTTTGTTTGGTATTTTAATATGCTTTTATTTATTTAAGGTATTTATACCACTCGTCTACAATATCCATAATAGTATAATTCAGTAATCAACAGTGTTTGGTAATCATTCATCTGAAGAATAGAATAAATATATATATATATATATATATATATATATATATGTTTTGTCATAGATACTGTCCAGTATGAATTAGAACTTTCAAAACAACCAGCAACCAAAGTGGCGTTCTGAAATAGACCTAGAGTAGGTTTCAGAGATGAGAGGCAGAGCCAGGCTCTTCCAGTGGTAACTTGTTGGGGAAGGAGGGCGTGTTGGGATTATGGGTAGTGGGAAGGAATTAAAAGCACATTTTTCTTAAATTGGTAAGTGAATAAGAAACTTTCGCATTTGGATAAATATTGAGACGTAAAACGAGAGAGAAGTTGGAGATTTCTAGGTCATCTATTCTGGAGTTCTTTCTTTACAGAGGAAAAAATTAGTGTATGATAGATAAATGACTTTTCTTCAGGGTCATCCATATATTTACATGCTTTTTGAAACTGAATGAAAGTGATATAATAATATTTATACATTGTCCTGGTATTCATTAGGAGATTTATTTTTGACAGGAGAATTATTAGCAGCCAGTTATTTTAGATTTTCCTGGAAGGACAGTTGGTATCATAGTGTAGAATTCCTTTAGGAAAAACCATTATGTATTGTGCAGTGGAAATGCTAAAATTAGGTATGCTAATTTTTCATTTGGGTTGTCTAATCAGTTTCTAGGGGAGGGTGGAAGTGTTGAGAAGTGTCTGTCAGATAAAGAAGAATAGGGGCAGTTCAGGAAAACCAGTGGACCCCACAGGAAACAGTACTAACATTCAGCATGAAGTAGAATTGGCCTGGCTCAGGTCAGGGTTAGCACCATTCTTGAACTTCAGTCTCTCTCCTTGCCCATTTCTGTTGAGCTCTTACTTTCTCTTCCAGTGGTGCATTTAATATTGGACTCATTGATTGGGGCCTGCTCAGGACCGCTTTGGCTCTGTAGACCAAGAGCCTGCCCATTTAACCGTTGGTTTGCTTGTTGCTTTTCATTTAACTTGAAACTAGTAGTGTTGGTTGTGTACCATAGCCAAATTTTCACAGTGTTCCACCTATTTCAAGAGTGTTGAAATATGTATCACTTACATGTTTTTCATAGAACAGAGAATGTAATTAGGAATCTGAATTTAGTTCTTACTAACAATTTTTAAAATGTTGTTCTTTGCTTTAAATCTGCTTAAATTTGAAAAGCTCCCTGAAAAGTAGTTGTCTTAGTTAGGGTTCTCTAGGGAAACAGAATCAATGAGAGGTATCTATGACTATAAAATTTATAAAAGTGACTCACGCAACTGTGGGTAGCACGAGTCCAAATGCTGTAGAGCAGTCAGCAAACTATCAACTCCAAGGAAGATGTCCGATGAACTCCTCAGGAAACAAACCAGCAACTTTGACGAACTCAGGAAACGCTTCGCTGGGCAGCTGAAGAAGAAGTGAATGTCCTCTATCTGTCTTGCTTATAAGTCTTCAACTGATTAATTGGATTAAATCCAGCCAAGTGCATTCTCTTATTGTGGAAGACATGCTCTTCCGTGAGTCATCAGTCACAGCTGTAGCCAATTGACTGATTTAATAAACCAGCCTGTTGGTTTATTAACCAGCCGCAATTGTCCTCGCAGCAATTGTTAGGCCAGTGCTTGCTTGACCAGACAGCTGGGTACTATCACCTGGCCAAGTTGACACATGAACCTAACCATCACAGTAGTTTTGTTTTTTTGTAGAAATTCTATGGACTACAGAAAATATGTAGTCAAATGAACAGTCCTGTTAGCTCTGGATTCTCAAACATTTTTTGCTAATTGGCCTTGCAGGGAGGTAACATGAAATTGCAATGTGGGGGGTGACAATACTTTTGACTCATCTAATAATCTCTCACTTTATCATATGCTATTACTTTATTGTATGCTTTCCCTAGAGAAGCCTCTGGGTATTACTGAAATGTTCTGACAAATCTGTGCCTACATGATTGCTCTTTCATTTGAGGCTTGGAAGAGTAGAGTGGTGAAAAATTATTGGAAGGTCGGTCTTGTTAGAGAACCAATCTCCAAGGGCTCTAATTAAGATTTTTCCCTTTTTTCTCTCCTTAAAACTTGTTAAGGTTTGTTTTATGAGCCAGAATTTGGTCTACTTTGGAGAATGTTCCATATGCACTTGAAAATAATGTATATTCTGCTGTTGTTGGGTCGAGTGTTCTTTAAATGTCTTTTGGGCTCTATTGGTTAATAGCGTTGTTCAGTTATTCTGTATCTTTGTTCATTTTCCATCTCCTAGCTCTTGATTATTGAGAGGAGTCTCCGGGTATAATTGTGGGTTTGCCTGTTTCTGTTTTTGTTTCTGTCAGTTTTTACTTTCATATTTCTGAAACTGTTGTTAGGTGCATATTTAGGACTCTCAGTCTTCTTGGTAAATTGACCCATTTTCATTATGTCATATCCTTCTTTATCTTTGGTAATTTTCTTTGCTTTGAAGGCTACTTGGAATTAATATAGCTACTCCAACTTTCTTTTGATTTGTGTCTATGTTTTAGTTAGGGTTCTCCAGAGAAACAGAACTGACAGGATATGGATATATATATACATATATATATATACACACACACATACACACATATGTATGTGTATATATGTAAATATTATGAGAGTTTTTATAGTTATTGACACACACAACTGTGGGGATTGGCATGTCTGAATTCCGTAGGGCAAGCCGCAAGTTAGAAACTCCGTTGAAGGTTTTGATGAATTCCCCAGGAGAAGCATCTGCCGACGTTGAAAATCTGTCAGTGTTGTAATTTTTGCTTTCAATTGTCAAACATATTTTAAAGAACTCAAGAGGGAAGTAGTCTACTATAATTAGCCAGATCTTCATCTTTTCTATTGCTCTTCCTTCATTCTTGATGGTCCAAGTTTCCTTCTGGCATCATTTCCCTTCTGTCTGAAAAACTTTATGCAGCAATCTTTTTCGAGCACGTCTGTTGACGTTACGTCCGGGTTTTATAGCTGCTTTCAGTTGGAGAGATTGGGTGGAGTGGGCTTTCTCCATCTTACCCAGGGCTGGAACCCTGGTATTGACTTTTAAATTTCTGTTTTGATAATGTTTCTGTTTTCTTACTTCCAAAATTATTTCTTTGAAGAATTGCAGAAATGGCGATGCCCTGATTATTATGAGAACAACGTCCACAAGATGCAGCTCCCTTTTTCCAGCAAGCTCCTCGGCAGCACTCTGACTTCTGAGGAGAAACAGGAAAGGCGGCAGCAGCAGCTCCGGCGGCTACAGGAGCTCAATGCCCGTCGGCGGGAGGAGAAGCTGCAGCTTGACCAGGAGCGGCTGGACAGACTGCTCTATGTGCAAGTAATAGCAGATACCGGGGTGGACCCCCAGCCTTGCCCTGCACAGGGATCTCCAGCCATAGAATGCATTGATGTCTAAGTCACCCTTGGGGTCAAGAAGGAGTCCAGGGGAATTGTCAGAATAGAGATTTTTAAAGTGCTTTGTAGAGCTGTGGACTCTGGTTTCGTTAATTTGTTTGTTTTTGCCTTATAATTTCCTTTATTGCATTTTTAACTTTAAGTATAGCACACATGATACAAAGTCACAAATCTTAAGTGTACAGCTTGATGAAATTTTACAAAGTGAGCACACCCATCTGTCTGCCTCCCAGATCAAGGAACAGAACATTACTGATACTCCTAAAGCTTCCCTCATGTCTCGTCTCATCAATAACCTTCCCACCTCCCCCCAACCCAAAAACACCTCCCCCCAACCCAAAAGGTAAAAGTTTTGATATTTGTCACCAAAGATTAGTTTTGCTTGATCAGATGGTGCTTAAAAACTGGAAAGGTGGACAGTTTTTGGAACTTGGGAGATGGAGGTGTGATTTTTGTGGAGGGGCAGGCTATGTGAGTTCTGGGGGCCATCTTCTGTTGTAACTCTTCTCTGTTCGGCTTCTAAGCCACTTGTTTTTCCTTGTTTGTGATTGCACTTTTTGTCTTTGAGGATGAATTGTGACTGCTCTGATTTCAGGAGCTTCTAGAGGATGGTCATATGGATCAGTTTCACAAAGCTCTGATAGAGCTGAACATGGACTCCCCAGAAGAGCTTCAGTCCTACATACAAAAGCTCAGTTCGGCAGTGGAGCAAGCCAAGCAGAAAATCCTTCAAGCAGAAGTCAGCCTGGAGGTGGATGTGGTTGACAGCAAGCCAGAGGTAACTGTCCGAGGGCCTTGGGTGGGAGGTCCTATGGGGTCATTTAGCAAGAACAGTCTTTCCTGAGGTGGAGGAGGATCTTGAGAAGGCTGACATCAAGGGGGTTGTTACTAGACTCGGGGTGGGAAGGGGTGTCAGCGTGATAATCGATATCCATGGGGACATGGGCTCGGGCAGCAGTGGCATTGACTTGTACCAATTGAAATCCTAAGAGAAGGATTTCACCCTGTAGTGCTCCTGCCCTACATTTGGGAGACAGAATGTGCATTTGGAGTAGGACCATCCACCCACCAGTCATGTGGTCCTGCCTTGAACCAGAACCTGCTACTCTGCTGACCATTTGGCATTTAGTCTTGTACTCCTTTTAACTTTCTTCTGATGTTTGCTTAAATATACTGTGGGTGATCTTTCACTTGGCTCCTTTCCACCTTGATGTGCCCGAAAGTTAGGGGTCCTGCTTCCTACATAGTTTATGCATTTTTTATAGCAGCTAGTAGATAATGTTCAATAAAATATTTGTGGGTTTAATTAAGAGCAAGCAGACTTTTTATTAGTTACTAAAGACTAACTTTTTGAATAAGTTCTTTGATTTTTGCCTTTCTTTCTCCTTTTTGTTTCCCTGCCAGTGGATTGTTAATACGTGTTGATTTAGCCAGTGGGGCAGGCGGCGGGGCTGGGCTTGGGCCCCGGATAATCCATACCCGACACTCAGGCCCTGCATAGGGTTGGAGCTGGTGCCTGTCACTCCACAGCCTCAGAAGTCTCTGATTGGTTCTCTTATCTTTAAAACTGAAGATGCTAGGAAGTTCCTGAATTTGTCATCCACAGAGTTCCAGAACAAAGAGACTTGTTCATTAACTCATGACACTTTGGTGAAAAAATAAACCAATCTAGCTTGTTAGTTTTTTTTTTTTTTAATCAACTTTCTTTAAATTCTTAATTACCCATGCTTTTGGAAAGGAACAACACTGGAAAAATCCAAGTCAGTGCCATTTGATGGTGGGTTTCGAGTGGGGCTTATTGGTGACATCAGAGCTGTCTTTGGCTCAGCATGAAGCTTGCTTCTGCAGTGACTGCCTCTCAGCTGCAGGCTTGCTCTTGTAGGTTCTGCTCTGGGCCTTATATTCTCTACCTGTCTTTGACAGGCTTTAAATTACACGAGGCAGTAACAGTGCCATGAGCATGCATGTTTGGTAGAGCAGATCCTGAGTCCAGCTTACCAGATACAGCTTGCTGGATAACTGAGATTTGGGTAGAAGGGACCTTTATTACCATCTTCTTCCCCCACACCATCGCAGGTCAGCTTCTAGTCTGCTTCTTTCGGTTCTAATGTCTGCGTTTCAAATTTGAACTGTTGTTTACTGGGACCCAGAACTGCTTTGCCTTTGTTGTTTATTCATTCACATTTGATTTTGAACTTGTTTAACATAGCAGCAGCACATCAGTCTTTGTGCCAGAAATGTGCCACAAAGCCACATGCAGAGAGGGATTTCAGAGTGAAAGAGAAAAAAAACAAATGACTGTGACACTGTGATTCCTGAGCAGTTGGGAAACTAGTTTTTCCTGTTCTCTGTTCACTGTTCTGCATTTGTCACATGTTGTGATTTGACCACTCACTCATTCAGCCATTTAGCAGATACTTACTAACCACCTACTTTCTTCTCTGTCCTGGCTACATGTATTAAAATCTCCCTGGACTTGGGGAGATTTTGAAATGTGGAACTTCAGAAGGCTTCTCTGTATTCAATAAATTTGATACATTGATTTGTTACCAAAGCTTTAGTGGTCAGTCAGCATTTATTTAGGGTGATAGTTATTGGAGTCATTTCTCAGCAGCATTCATGGGGTAAGTTTGGCCAGGACACTGGCTGGATAGTTCCACTTTGAAAATGTATTTGTCGTCTTTTTCAACAATCAACTGTATTTAGAATGAAGAAAATAGATTTATGTGGGCCAAAGGTCATATTGAAATGCCAGTTAAGCAGTAATGGCTGAGTTCGATTAATACAGCTGAATTTTTAAACTTATAGTTTTTTTTTTTTGTTTTTTTTTTGATAGAGTGGAACAAAACACATTATTATTATTATTATTATTATTATTTTTAATCATTTTATTGAGATATATTCATATACCACGCAGTCATACAAAACAAATCGTACTTTTGATTGTTTACAGTACCATTACATAGTGGTACATTCATCACCTAAATCAATCCCTGACACCTTCATTAGCACACACACAAAAATAACAAGAATAATAATTAGAGTGAAAAAGAGCAATTAAAGTAAAAAAGAACACTGGGTACCTTTGTCTGTTTGTTTCCTTCCCCTATTTTTCTACTCATCCATCCATAAACTAGACAAAGTGGAGTGTGGTCCTTATGGCTTTCCCAATCCCATTGTCACCCCTCATAAGCTACATTTTTATACATCTGTCTTCGAGATTCATGGGTTCTGGGTTGTAGTTTGATAGTTTCAGGTATCCACCACCAGCTCCCCCAATTCTTTAGAAACTAAAAAGGGTTGTCTAAAGTGTGCGTAAGAGTGCCCACCAGAGTGACCTCTCGGCTCGTTTTGGAATCTCTCTGCCACTGAAGCTTATTTCATTTCCTTTCACATCCCCCTTTTGGTCAAGAAGATGTTCTCCGTCCCACGATGCCGGGTCTACATTCCTCCCCGGGAGTCATATTCCACGTTGCCAGGGAGATTCACTCCCCTGGGTGTCTGATCCCACGTAGTGGGGAGGGCAGTGATTTCACCTTTCAAGTTGGCTTAGCCAGAGAGAGAGGGCCACATCTGAGCAACAAAGAGGCATTCGGGAGGAGACTCTTAGGCACAAATATAGGGAGGCCTAGCCTCTCCTTTGCAGCAACCGTCTTCCCAAGGGTAAAACTTATGGTAGAGGGCTCAACCCATCAAACCACCAGTCCCCTATGTCTGTGGTCATGTTAGCAACCATGGAGGTGGGGTAGGCGAATACCCCTGCATTCTCCACAGGCTCCTCAAGGGGGCACTACATCATTTTTTTTTCCTTGTTTTTCTTTCTTTCTTTTTTTTTTTTTTTTTTAACTTTCCCTTCTTTTTTAAATCAACTGTATGAAAAAAAAAGTTAAAAAGAAAACAAACATACAATAAAAGAACATTTCAAAGAGACCATAACAAGGGAGAAAGAAAAAGACAACTAACCTAAGATAACTGCTTAACTTCCAACATGTTCCTACTTTACCCCAAGAAAGTTACATAATATAGCAACCTTTCTGTGAACTTGTTCCTACTATATCCATCAGAAATTAACAGACCATAGTCATTTCTGGGCATCCCCAGAACGTTAAATAGCTTATCTGTTCTTCTTGGATTATTGTTCCTCCTTCCTTAATTACTCTCTATTGCTAGTTCCCCTACATTCTACATTATAAACCATTTGTTTTACATTTTTGAAAGTTCACATTAGTGGTAGCATATAATATTTCTCTTTTTGTGCCTGGCTTATTTCACTCAGCATTATGTCTTCAAGGTTCATCCATGTTGTCATATGTTTCACGAGATCGTTCCTTCTTACTGCCGCGTAGTATTCCCTCGTGTGTATATACCACATTTTATTTATCCACTCATCTGTTGAAGGACATTTGGGTTGTTTCCATCTCTTGGCAATTGTGAATAATGCTGCTATGAACATTGGCGTGCAGATATCTGTTCGTGTCACTGCTTTCCGATCTTCCGGGTATATACCGAGAAGTGCAATCGCCGGATCGAATGGTAGCTCTATATCTAGTTTTCTAAGGAACTGCCAGACTGACTTCCAGAGTGGCTGAACCATTATACAGTCCCACCAACAGTGAATAAGAGTTCCAATTTCTCCACATCCCCTCCAGCATTTGTAGTTTCCTGTTTGTTTAATGGCAGCCATTCTAACTGGTGTTAGATGGTATCTCATTGTGGTTTTAATTTGCATCTCTCTAATAGCTAGTGAAGCTGAACATTTTTTCATGTGTTTCTTGGCCATTTGTATTTCCTCTTCAGAGAACTGTCTTTTCATATCTTTTGCCCATTTTATAATTGGGCTGTCTGTACTATTGTCATTGAGTTGTAGGATTTCTTTGTATATGCAAGATATCAGTCTTTTGTCAGATACATGGTTTCCAAAAATTTTTTCCCATTGAGTTGGCTGCCTCTTTACCTTTTTGAGAAATTCCTTTGAGGTGCAGAAACTTCTAAGCTTGAGGAGTTCCCGTTTATCTATTTTCTCTTTTGTTGCTTGTGCTTTGGGTGTAAAGTCTAGGAAGTGGCCGCCTAATACAAGGTCTTGAAGATGTTTTCCTACATTATCTTCTAGGAGTTTTATGGTACTTTCTTTTATATTGAGATCTTTGGTCCATTTTGAGTTAATTTTTGTGTAGGGGGTGAGGTAGGGGTCCTCTTTCATTCTTTTGGATATGGATATCCAACTCTCCCAGCCCCATTTGTTGAAAAGACCATTATGGCTCAGTTCAGTGACTTTGGGGGCCTTATCAAAGATCAGTCGGCCATAGATCTGAGGGTCTATCTCCGAATTCTCAATTCGATTCCATTGATCTATATGTCTATCTTTGTGCCAGTACCATGCTGTTTTGGCAACTGTGGCTTTATAATGAGCTTCAAAGTCAGGGAGTGTAAGTCCTCCCACTTCGTTTTTCTTTTTTAGAGTGTCTTTAGCAATTCGAGGCATCTTCCCTTTCCAAATAAATTTGATAACTAGCTTTTCCAAGTCTGCAAAGTAGGTTGTTGGAATTTTGATTGGGATTGCATTGAATCTGTAGATGAGTTTGGGTAGAATTGACATCTTAATGACATTTAGCCTTCCTATCCATGAACATGGAATATTTTTCCATCTTTTAAGGTCCCCTTCTATTTCTTTTAGTAGAGTTATGTAGTTTTCTTTGTATAGGTCTTTTACATCTTTGGTTAAGTTTATTCCTAGGTACTTGATTTTTTTAGTTGCTATTGAAAATGGTATCTTTTTCTTGAGTGTCTCTTCAGTTTGTTCATTTCTAGCATATAGAAACATTACTGACTTACGTGCATTAATCTTGTATCCCGCTACTTTGCTAAATTTGTTTATTAGCTCTAGTAGGTGTATCGTCGATTTCTCAGGGTTTTCTAGATATAAGATCATATCGTCTGCAAACAATGACAGTTTTACTTCTTCTTTTCCAATTTGGATGCCTTTTATTTCTTTGTCTTGCCGGATTGCCCTGGCTAGCACTTCCAGCACAATGTTGAATAACAGTGGTGACAGCGGGCATCCTTGTCTTGTTCCTGATCTTAGAGGGAAGGCTTTCAGTCTCTCACCATTGAGTAGTATGCTGGCTGTGGGTTTTTCATATATGCTCTTTATCATGTTGAGGAAGTTTCCTTCAATTCCTACCTTTTGAAGTGTTTTTATCAAAAACGAATGTTGGATTTTGTCAAATGCTTTTTCAGCATCTATTGAGATGATCAATTGATTTTTCCCTTTCGAGTTTTTAATGTGTTGTAATACATTGATTGTTTTTCTTATGTTGAACCATCCTTGCATGCCTGGAATGAACCCCACTTGGTCATGGTGTATGATTTTTTTAATGTGTCTTTGGATTCGAATTGCAAGTATTTTGTTGAGGATTTTTGCATCTATATTCATTAGGGAGATTGGCCGGTAGTTTTCCTTTTTTGTAGCATCTTTGCCTGGTTTTGGTATTAGATTGATGTTAGCTTCATAAAATGAGTTAGGTAGTGTTCCATTTTCTTCAATGTTTTGAAAGAGTTTGAGTAAGATTGGTGTCAGTTCTTTCTGGAAAGTTTGGTAGAATTCCCCTGTGAAGCCATCTGGCCCTGGGCATTTATTTGTGGGAAGATTTTTGATGACTGATTGGATCTCTTTGCTTGTGATGGGTTGGTTGAGGTCTTCTATTTCTTCTCTGGTCAGTCTAGGTTGTTCATATGTTTCCAGGAAATTGTCCATTTCTTCTGCATTGTCCAGTTTATTGCCATACAGTTGTTCATAATATCCTCTTATAATTTTTTTAATTTCTTCAGGATCTGCAGTTATGTCACCTTTTTCATTCATTATTTTGTTTATATGGGTCTTCTCTCTTTTTGATTTTGTCAGTCTAGCTAGGGGCTTGTCAATCTTGTTGATCTTCTCAAAGAACCAACTTTTGGTGATATTTATCCTCTCTATTGTTTTTTTGTTCTCTATGTCATTTATTTCTGCTTTAATCCTTGTTATTTCTTTTCTTCTACTTGGTTTAGGATTGGTTTGCTGTTCATTTTCTAGCTTCTTCAGTTGATCCATTAGTTCTTTGATTTTGGCTCTTTCTTCCTTTTTAATATATGCGTTTAGTGCTAAAAATTTCCCCCTTAGCATTGCTTTTGCTGCATCCCATAGGTTTTGGTATGTTGTGTTCTCATTTTCGTTCGTCTCTATATATTTAGCAATTTCTCTTGCTATTTCTTCTTTAACCCACTGATTGTTTAGGAGTGTGTTGTTTAACCTCCAGGTATTTGTGAATTTTCTAAGTCTCTGATGGTTATTGACTTCTAATTGTATTCCATTGTGGTCAGAGAATGTGCTTTGAATAATTTCAATCTTTTTAAATTATTGAGGCTTGTTTTATGTCCCAGCGTATGATCTATTCTGGAGAAAGTTCCGTGAGCACTAGAAAAGTATGTGTATCCTGGTGATTTGGGATGTAATGTCCTGTATATGTCTGTTAAATCTAATTCATTTATCAGATTGTTTAGGTTTTCAATTTCCTTATTGGTCTTCTGTCTGGTTGATCTATCTATAGGAGAGAGTGATGTGTTGAAGTCTCCCACAATTATTGTGGAAACATCAATTGCTTCCTTTAGTTTTTCCAGTGTTTCTCTCATGTATTTTGTGGCACCTTGATTGGGTGCATAGACATTTACAATTGTTATTTCTTCTTGCTGAATTGCCCCTTTTATTAGTATGTAGTGGCCTTCTTTGTCTCTCAAAACATCCCTGCATTTGAAGTCTATTTTATCTGAGATTAATATTGCTACACCTGCTTTCTTTTGGCTGTAGCTTGCATGAAATATTTTTTTCCATCCTTTCACTTTCAGTTTCTTTGTGTCCCTATGTCTAAGATGAGTCTCTTGTATGCAACATATTGATGGTTCATTTTTTTTGATCCATTCTGCGAATCTATATCTTTTAATTGGGGAGTTTAATCCATTTACATTCAACATTATAACCGTGAAGGCATTTCTTGAATCAGCCATCTTATCCTTTGGTTTATGTTTGCCATATTTTTCCCCTCTCTCTATTAATATCCTTTATTGTACCCATACCGAATCTGTTTAGTACTGAACCTTTCTCCAAGTCTCTCTGTCCTGTCTTTGTTTCTCTGTCTGTAGGGCTCCCTTTAGTATCTCCAGTAGGGCAGGTCTCTTGTTAGCAAATTCTCTCAGCATTTGTTTGTCTGTGAAAAATTTAAGCTCTCCCTCAAATTTGAAGGAGAGCTTTGCTGGATAAAGTATTCTTGGCTGGAAATTTTTCTCACTCAGAATTTTAAATATATCGTGCCACTGCCTTCTTGCCTCCATGGTGGCTGCTGAGTAGTCACTACTTAGTCTTATGCTGTTTCCTTTGTATGTGGTGAATTGCTTTTCTCTTGCTGCTTTCAGAACTTGCTCCTTCTCTTCTGTGTTTGACAGTGTGATCAGTATATGTCTTGGAGTGGGTTTATTTGGATTTATTCTGTTTGGAGTTCGCTGAGCATTTATGATTTGTGTATTTATGTTGTTTAGAAGATTTGGGAAGTTTTCCCCAACAATTTCTTTGAATACTCTTTCTAGACCTTTACCCTTTTCTTCCCCTTCTGGGACACCAATGAGTCTTATATTTGGACGTTTCATATTATCTATCATATCCCTGAGGTCCATTTCGATTTTTTCAATTTTTTTCCCCATTCTTTCTTTTATGCTTTCATTTTCCATTCTGTCATCTTCCAGGTCACTGATTCGTTGTTCAACTTCCTCTAGTCTTGTACTATGAGTGTCCAGAATCTTTTTAATTTGGTCAACAGTTTCTTTAATTTTCATAAGATCATCCATTTTTTTATTTAGTCTTGCAATGTCTTCTTTATGCTCTTCTAGAGTCTTCTTGATTTCCTTCATATCCCGTACTATGGTCTCATTGTTCATCTTTAGTTCTTTGAGTAGCTGCTCTAGGTGCTGTGTCTCTTCTGGTCTTTTGATTTGGGTGCTTGGGCTTGGGTTATCCATATCGTCTGGTTTTTTCATATGCTTTATAATTTTCTGTTGTTTTTGGCCTCGTGGCATTTGCTGAACTTGATAGGGTTCTTTTAGGGTTTGTAGACCTATTGAAGTCCTTATCTCTAATTTATCAGATCTACTGCTTCGTGGAGTACACTTTCTCTAACTAACCAGCAGGTGGCGTCCACAAGCCACCTGTTCTCCACAAGCCAGTTCTCCCCTGCTTAGCCTTTTTGGTGAGTGGGGGAGTGAGTCTTGTGGGGCCCAATTGGTGTACCAAGCTTGCGTGTGTAGTTGGTGTTGCCTGCCCCGTATGTGGGGCGTGTTTCTGAGCAATCGGGGAGGGGGGGTGGCCCTAACAATCAAATCTCCCTGGTGATCCTAGAGTTTTAAAGCTGGTGCAATAGTCTAATCCTTCAGTTCAGTCCTGCCACAGTTTGTCTCTGCCACTGACCCACAAGTCCTTGGTATTGGCGTATGGCTCATGAGACTTGCAAGTGGGCCCCTCTTCCAGGCCGTGCACCCCCTGGTCCTCTGTTGAGGGATGACTGTGCTATGTCACAGGTGAGTGCTGTCCCCCCAGGGCAGTTCTGGGCTGCTGGGCTGTGTAGGGAGGCTCCCAGTCTGCTGAAATGATGGCTGAATGGGGCTTTGTTAATTCACACTGCTCCACCTTCCCAACTCTGGGACAATCAGCTGAGGTTGCAGGGAAGGCTAATGTCCACGCCCAGTTTTGTGGTGTGTGCCTGTTATTTGAAGCCCTTCCGTCACACTGGGTTGTCTGGGGCAGCTCTGGGCTATGGGGCTGGCGATGGGCAGGAGTGTTTCCTGTCCACCAGGATGGTGGCTGTGAACGGACACCCCCGTTTTCTTGGGAAGTTGTGGTGTTTAGTGAATTTTCTCAGCCACTGAATTATTGCCTTTTGTCTCAGAGCTCTCTTAGTTCTGCTCTTGACTTGACGTGCCCAAATTGAAAGTCTTTGAAGCTTTCTGTATTGGGCTTCTTAGAGTAATTGTTTTAGAAAAAGAAAAAAGGATTAAAAAAAAAAAAAAAGGGTCCTCCTCAGAGATCTAATGGGTTATTGAAATGCTAAGAGACAAAGCAACCAGGGCCATTAAGGAAAGTTCCACAGGGCAGAGAGATCAGCTTTGCTTCGGGATTTGCATATGCGCCTTAGGGCCTGAGCTCCGCCCTTCCCCTTTCTGTGTTCACCAGAACTCTAAAAATCCTCTGCTTTTATTTTGGAGTTTTTCGTGTTGTTTTTTTTTTTCTATGCCTGTCTCCTCTCTGCTGGGCTGGCTGCTCACAGATTCTCTGGTGTCTGGTCTCTGTCTATCTATGGTTGGAGTCTGGATCAGTAGAATGAGTTTCCGATAAGAGCAGCCACTGCAGTTCTCCCTTCTCCTTCCCGGAGCTGACAGCCCCTCCTCCCACGGGACTGAGCCTGGCAGGGAGGGGCACGGGTCCCCTGGCCGCAAAAACTTACAGATTTCGCTGATCTCAGCAGTTCGACATTTTCATGAGTGTTGTATGAAGTATGCCCAAAGACAGATTGCTCTGTGGTGTCCAGTCCACGCAGTTCCTGGCTTTCTACCTACTTTCCTGGAGGAGTAACTAAAACATACAGCTCACCAGTCTTCCATCTTGCCCCGCCTCTAAACTTATAGTTTTTAAAATTCATTTTTTCCTAAAAACCAATCCATTCTGGCCCTTGCTATTCTGCCAATATTCCTATTAGGATGTTGTAAAGGAGTGGGCTTTGTTAGCATTCCTAATGAAGTATTTGAACTAGAAGGTGCTTGTTTTCCATAGCTGCAAACACAGCATAAGGGTAGGGGGTAGGGAGCACAGTTTTAGCGATCTTCATCTGTTAGAAACACAGAGGGCCAGGTATTGAAAGTTCTCTTGTTTGGCTAGCCAAGATCAGGGTTGTTGGTGCTTGTTCTGATGCCGTTTGAGGCTGGTAAAGGGAACCACATCACGTCTTCTCTGATATGCTTTGACAGACTATTCTGTTCACTCCAAAAGAATGGACCTATTTGTGTTCCTGGCACAAATATAGTATATGTGGAGATCCTGGCGTACCTTAGAGGGAGAGAAGCCGGGGCATTAGAGAATTTTGTCCTCTATTTGATGCCTGTTCTCTATGTTGAAATTATTAGCTTTGTTCCTCTCTGCGAATCATATGAATTGGGATAAACAAACATTCTTTTTACCATTTTTAGTGAAGTTAAGATGTTATTTTTAAGGTGACGTGCTTGGAAATATAGCTAGATGAAGGTGGACGATACTTTATTTATGCAGTTTTTTTGAGATATTATCGCATAGCATATAATCATTCAAAATGTAAATCAGCTGTTCACAGTATCATCATATAGTGCTTTCATCACCACAGTCAAACTTTGAACATTTTCATTAGTCCAAAAAGTAAAATAAAAATGAACATTCAAAACAGCCCATTCCCGTCTTCCTCTCATTGTTCATTTACTTTTTTTAATACTGTTTGACTGAGATATATTCACACACCCTACAGTCATCCACAGTGTAGTTATTCACAGCACCATCATACAGTTGTGCATTCATCACCAGAATCAATATTTGAACCTTTTCCTTATTCCAAAATAAAAATAAAAGCAAAAAAAAAACCACCTAAATCTTTCCATCCCCTCCATCCCACCCTCTTCTTCATCTAATTTTTGTCCCCATTTTTCCACTCATCTGTCCATACACTGGATAAAGGGAGTGCGAGCCACAAGGTTTTTACAGTCACATGGTCACACTTTGCAATCTACTTAGTTATATGATTGTCTTCAAGAATCAAGGTCACTGGGTTGCAGTTTGACTACTTCAGGTATTTCCCTCTAGCCATTCTAACACACTCAAGACTAAAAGGTGATATCTACGTAGCGCATTGGAATACCCTCCAGAGTGACCTCTTGACTCCATTTGAAATCTCTCAGCCACTGGAACCTTATTTTGTTTCATCTCTCTTCCCCTTTTGGTCGAGAAGATCCTCTCAATCCCACAGTGCTGGGTCCAGGCTGATCTTCAGGAGTCATTTCCCACATAGCCAGGGGGATTCGTACTCCTGGGAGTCATATCCTACGTAGGGGGAAGGGCAGTGAGTTCACCTACCGAGTGGGCTTAGAGAGAGAGGGCCATATCTGCGCAACAAAGAGGCTCTCTCGGGGGGGGACTTCTAGGCCCAATTATAAGTGGGCTTAGTCTCTCCCTTGCGGCAACTAGCCTCATAGGGGAAAGCCCCCAGATTGAGGGCTTGGCCCACTAAATTGGTAGTCCTCAATGTTTGTGGGAAAATCAGCAATATGGGAAGTCCAGCACTTCTGCATTTCTCCCCAGCTCTTCGGGGGCCCCCACAAATAACTTATACTCTCTTCCTGTATAAACTCACCAAATCCCACTTCCCATTCACTGCTCCCTGCATCTATGGTGTTTAAACAAACTGATCATACTAGTTAAGTTATCTAGTTTGCTACAGAAAATATAGATCCTACAGCAGATAAACAACTCCTCCCTTGGTTTCACACATAAGTTATAGTTTGAAAACCCAGTCAATAGGACAATGCTATTTTGTTGTAGCTAAAGAAGTTTTTTGAAACCCAAGTGTTTTACAATCTTCTCTATTGCAGGGAGACTTGAGGGTGTATCCTAGGGCTCCACCACTCATGATATGCCAGGGACCAGGGATGCAGAGGTAATTAAGATACAGTTCCTGCCCTCCTGGCTCCCTGCAAAAAAGGGGGGTGGGTAGTGCTACAACCATACCTCGCTGACTAATAAAATATACCACGTGTGGTGGTGGGAAATGTGTGTGGGAATATGGATGGACTTTTGAGGAAAGTTTGGGACATTTGAACTGGGCTCTGAAAAACATTTAGGATTTCAACAGGTAGCAAACAGGAAAGAAGGACATTTTAGATGAAAGGACCCACATGTTAAGTGGTCATGGCATGTTTGGTGTACAGAGTGTGGGCAAGAAGGGCTGTGGTGGGAGATGAAGTGGAGAAGGGGGCAGGCTACAAAGGTCTTTATCAGCTAAGGAGCCTGGATATTATCCTTCAGACACAGAGCCTTCAAAGTATGCTGAGCAAGAAAATGATATGATGAGATTTTATTTTATGAACATAACTGGAGGATAGGTTGTAGGGAGAGATGAGGCTGGAGGTTGGAAGACAGGATAGAAATGTGTTGTAGCAGCCCAGAAGAGACCTGATACAGACCTGAAATATGTCAGTAGCCCTAGGGATGGAGGGTGGAGGAGGAGATGCTTCAGAGGTGGGATCCGAAGGACTGGGTGCCCCTTGGAAGCAGAGATGACAGGAACAGCAGTGGCTGCTGATAAGAGGGCATGTGACATGAGCCAGACCACTTCTGCAAGCATCATCTTGATTAATTTTCACAACTTAGTGGGTAGATATTATCATTCCCATTTTACAAATAAGGAAACAGACTTAGGAGAGTCAAGAGATTTGTCCAAGGTCACACAGCTAGACGTAGTGCAACTGAGAGTCAAACACAAGCAATCTGATCTCAGATTCTGCTTTTTAACACACCCACTCTGTTGAAAGACAGTAGGTGCATAGTTGATCCAAGTCTGGGAAGATATGAGCTCAGTTTTGAGCACCTTGTCTTTGAATTCTCTGTGGAAACATCAGGGGTTGCTTTCCAGGACCCAGCAATGGGAGGACATAGAATCACCTGGGGAAAACATGGGGAGAAAGGAAAAGTCCCTGGGGAATGTCACCATTTAGGGATTAGATGGAAGAAGGAAAGCTGGGGAAAGAGATTGAGAAAAACCAATTGGAGAAGAGAGAAACCAGAAAGGTCATGATGGCGGGTTTGAGCAGGATAGAAGATAGAACACTCTCCTTTGAGACAAGGGTGAGAGGACAAAGAAAAGCATGAGTAAAGAGGTGGAATGGAGGTTGAAACAACTAAGGTGATCTGCGAAGAATCACAAGGTTGAGATTAGAAAGGGGGTTGAGGGGATTGAAAAGGGTTTAAGATAGCTCCTGGGGGGCAGTGCAAGGGGAGTCGTGATGAGCAGCAAAAGGATTGCCTAGTAGAGTCTGAGGCCTTCTCCACTCCTCCCCTGGAAGTATTTCCCACTTATCTGTTACTACCATGAAACATCCAGCATTTTGTTGTGCTCATGGATTTGATGGGTCAGGAATTCAGACAGGGTACAGCAGGCTGTCCTATCTTTCTACTGCTTTGTGATGCTGGAGCCTCAGCTAGGAAGACTTGGGCATTTGGGGGGCCAGAGTCATCCAGAGGGTTTTTCATGTATCTCTTTGGCACCTGGGCTGGGATGATTCAGAGGCTGGGCCCAGCTGGGGCTGTTGACCTGAGCACCTGCATGTTGCCTTTCCACATGCCTTGGCCATCTTGGAGCACATCAACTGGGTTCCAAGAGAGAGTTTCCTGAGAGAGCAGCCAGAGAGCAGATGTTTCAACTGATCTATGTGGAAGGAAGCTCCATGGCCTGTTATGACCTGGCCTCAGAAGTTGCACAGCATCACTCCTGCTTTACTCTATTGGTCACAAGCCTGCCCAGATTTGAGAGGTGAGAACATAGACTCCACCTCTTTATGGGGTGTGTCAGGGTCACATTGCAGAAGAGCACATGGGATGGAGGATCTGGTGGTTATCTTTGGAAAATCCAATCTGCTCCAGAGCAGAAGTGGAATGAGTATTGGAAGTTATCCTTTAGATTGGGGAGTAGTTGGTGGATGCAGCAGAAGCAGGTAGATTTAAGGGGGTGGAAGGATGGTGGCAGTTGTGATTGGACCACAGGTTGGATAAAGAAAGGTGTGAATCCACAAGAAAGGTTATCACCTGGAGGTCAGGGAGGTCAGAGGAGTAGAGGTTGCAATGAAGGTGAAGAGTAGGGTAAAGGTGATAAGACAAATGAGGAGAAAAGAAGTAGATAGGAGGGACCTCATTAGAGCCCAGGGTTTGCATTCACCCATTATTGGTGGTGTTCGTGGTGGGGGGAGGGTCACAAGTTTTGAATGTAGTTGTTTTAAATACACAGTTAACATTTGTGTGCCTCCAACCTGATAATACAACAGAATTATTTAAGTGGCCAAAATAAGTGTATTTAAGAGGGAAGAAGGAAGTATACTTCAGTCCCCACCACAAAAACTGCCCTGGGCTCAAGACCCATTTCTAAGTGAGGAAGCGGGCTCAGAGTGTGATTTTTCCCAACCCTGCCACAGTGACCTTAAATGTATCTTTGGTCGCCACTCACATCTGAATTTGTGTTACCCTAAAGCCTGACCTTTTTCTCTTATACCACACTTCTGGTTCATTGTCATCCTGGATGACAAGCCACCAAATGAAAGGGAGTTATTATGATCACATTTCTGGTCCTCTCCTGGGTCCCTTTGTGGGTCATACCTGAAAAGCTGAGTTCGGTGCCAGGTCAGAAGAGACACAGGCACTCCGTGGCAGGGGCTTCTTTCTGGTGAGGGGAGCTGGGCATCCTGTAGATCACCCACTGCAGGTAGCAGTGTTCCTCTGTATTCTCTGCTGCCCTCCTGAGGCGGAGGGGCCTGTCATTCACTTACCACCTGAGCTTGGCCTGGATCTCTTCTATGTTTCTAAAGCCCCAACTGTCCCCTCATGCTCAGATGCATAGTTTATAGAATTTCAGCTAAAGGCAGAGCAAAGATTTGGAGCCAAAACAGTTCTGTCACAGGCCTAGTTTCCACTGCTTATTAGTGCAGTGTAACCTTGGGCAGGTTACTTAACCTCCTGGAGCTACAGCTTCCTCAGCTCTAGAATGTGGTGATGACATCTGCAGTAAGGATTGTGGGGGGTTTGCAAATATGTCTGCTCCTGAATCTGATTCAGTGGTGGCAGAGATGACTCTCGCCTTTTTCACTGAGAAAAACGTCCTTTTGATTCTAACCCACCTTTTCTTTTCCTTAAACTACCTATTTCTAAACCATTTTTCTTATCCTGTCCTCTAGTCTCAGATAAAGAAATATTCCCCTTCTTTCTAGTAGTCTCTCTCAAGCTTGGAAAATTTCCCCTTAAATATGGTATACACATCTATATTGAACAGATTTAGAATACATTATCACCTGTTTATATAAATACTTGCCTTTTTATTCTGTGTGCCATATATGTCAAGTGACTGGTGTGTAGGGGGTTGTTGAGGGATATTGCCTTGTTTAAAAGTGAGTTTGAATGCTTGTTTACATTTGCAGTATATATGAACAGGTTCTAGAAAAGTATATTTAAATGCTCTGAAATATGTCAGTAATATACTGATTTCCTGGATTCCGATAGTATGGAGGGACTCAGAGGACACCTACTCAATGTAGGAATCTCTTCATAAGCATATGTAGTTGTTGGTTGTTGAGCCTGCTTGAACCCTCCCAAGACACCACCTCTTAAAACAGTTGGTTCTGTAACAGCTGTCCTTCTTACAACATTCTTCCATTGGGATACAACAAAATATTTCTTCCTATAATCTCTCCCCTTTGAGTCCAGAAGGGTACAAGACTCGTCTGCATTTCATATGGCAGAATGACATATGGCTGAAGACATTATCCAGAAACTCCCACTCCCAACTTTTGTTTAAGTTAAAATTAAAATTAAAATGTCTGCAACCCTCTATTGGGAATGATGCAAAAATGTCTAAGTCCCACCCAGTTCATTGTTGTTGAAGAGGAGAGCCTTTTCGATAGAACCCTACAGATAGAAAGTGAAGCATTCTGCCATCTTGGCTCTCTTAGTCACATCCCCAGCCTAAACGGACTTGTTAAGAGACCTTATTGTTCAACCAATCAGTTTTGACATATCCGTTTATAAATTATTAAGGAGTTTATTTAATTTTTCTGTTCGTCTAAGCTACTTTGTAGGACAGGAGCTATCAAACCTTTCTCCCTCAGAGTCTTGTGGGTGGTGGTGGGAGTAAAGCAGGCAGCAAGTCTTCCACTGGGTCCCAGTCTTGAGAGAGAAGGTGGGAGTTGATTAGGCTTTTTTCAGTAGGAAAGGGCAAGGTATAAGCAAAACTCATTCCTGGCTTTTTAGTCTTTTATTCTTCGTGTTCATGTATGTTGTTCTTTTTAATAGCTTTGAAAATTTTTGGTAGTTTTTATGTAAACTTTTAGCATCAGGCAAAATTCCAATTCTTTTTTGTAACAGTGGACCAATAGAACTAAAGCTTATGAAGTCACAGGTTGTTTTGTTTTGTTTGTTCTTAGACCCCTGATCTGGAGCAGCTAGAGCCGTCTCTGGAAGATGTGGAAAGCATGAACGATTTTGAACCCTTGTTTTCAGAGGAGACGCCTGAAGTGGAGAAACCAGTTACTACAGTCCAGGTTTGATTCCTGTAGCCTAGACCATGCTCGTGCTTTGAAACTGTTGACATATGTAACTGGGCTAATCTAGTGTGTTTCTTTAGGAAGACAAAAAAAATGTCTCCATGGTAGTTTCTAGAAAAGGGGGTTACTAATACTTAAAACATCTGTAGTCACATTTTTTCCACAGTGATTGATTGAGGTTCCAGCACCAAGATCTGTGTGTCTGTGAGAGACAGTCTGCCTAGAAGAAACATTTGGGCAAATAATTGAGGACTTTGGGCCTGAATACTTTAACTTTTGAAGTTTCATTAAGTTTAAGCCAGTTCCATTACACTCAATCCTCATTTGGGACTACATTTTTGTCATTAGATAGCAACCAGTTAAACTGATCTGAGTCTGAGTCGCTCCTGGGTCCTCTCTGTGCGGAGATGGTAGTAGTGAGTAAGGCTTTGCAGTGGGCAGGGAGAGTGTCCTTCCAACTGCTAGGCTTTTCTCCTGTTGCTGTCCACAAAGTGTTTTTCCCTGAAACTCAACAACCATTTCATGATTCAATTCTATAGGTATTTATAATTCATAGATTGAAAGAAGGCAGAATATTGAATTGTCAAATCAGGAGAGGTTATTCTATTCTAGCCTGAACAAAGGACAGAAGCTGTATTGGAATATGAAATGTAATTTGAGAAAACTGGCAACTGGGATGTTTGTCATTGTGGCCTAAAAATATCTTCTAAACTTTTGGTTTTTAAAGCCCGTATTTAACTTGGCAGCGTATCATCAGCTGTTTGTTGGAACAGAAAGAATTCGAGCTCCAGAAATTATTTTCCAGCCATCCCTCATAGGAGAAGAGCAGGCTGGAATTGCTGAGACCCTTCAGTATATGCTGGAGAGGTGAGACTGTGAAACATCTTTTCCTTGTATTTTCCTTGGGTTTTGTATTGAATGGTACATTTGATAGTTAGACACTTTGGAAATCTGTCTCACTCTGTCCCACTCTGCCCTTTTTATGGGCTTGCTATGTTCAGATAGTATAGTTTTATCTACCGTCAGGCCTGGCACATAAAGTTGGGGCTCTGAAATTCTTTACTGAACATGTAAATGCTCAGTTATTTGAGGAAGCTTAAGAATTTCTTGTAAATTTGAGTAAGATGATAATCTGTGTGCATTGGCTTTTATGTAAACCTTCATACTATTAAAGACTAATGATTTTAAGTCACCCTAAAAATATGCAGAACTTTGATTTTCTCTCCTCACAGACACTATTTATTTAAGAGTTTGCATCTTTGTAAGAATGCTCCTCCCCCTACCCCTAGTTATACAGCCATTTCCCTGGAATGTTAGTTTTCATAATTCAAGTTGGCCAAATAGGGAACATAATTTGTAGTATGCTGCAATGGCATCAGGCAAGGAAAAAACCTATTGCAGCTACTTTGAGTGGCTTTTAGTTTTGTTTTTGGGTGGAAATGTGATCAAACATATATAAGATAAAGCTGATTTTGTTTTTTTTAAAGAAGCACGGGTGGAAAGAGATGGTTCCTCAAAAGGAAGCCAGGACTTTTTGGGGTGATGGAAATGTTCTGTATCTTGATTGTGGTGGTAGGGCTGGAGTATATAAACTTGTCATAACTTATTGAAATGTATGTAAATTAATCCTCAATAAAGTTGATTTATAGGAAGGCATACAAATTCTTATCATGTTAAGAAGAGAAATTGAGCATACACATTAAGGTTCTGACTAAATCTTTGGAAACATTTGACTGTTTTAGTACACTGTAAAGTTACAAATGAAAAGCTAAAGTTTGGGTTATTTTTTTTACTTTCTGTGTGGATGTTTTGTATTTCGTACTTAGAACTTACATTTCCACATTGACATCCTCCTCTAATATTCAAGTTGGAGGGATTATCCAGAAAGAATCATTTCTCTCCTAGGTATCCAAAGGGTGTTCAGGATATGCTGGTTCAGAACATTTTCCTCACTGGTGGGAACATGATGTATCCTGGGATGAAAGCCAGGATTAAGAAGGAATTATTGGAGATGAGACCCTTCCAGTCTGCTTTTCAGGTGCAAATTGTTCATATAATAGACTATTTGGAAAATAGCATTAATTTTTTTTCTGATTGCAAAATTAATAAAGTGTATGTGAGAAAATGAATTTATAAATCCATTATCCAGAACTATCCGCTGTTTATGTTTTTGTGGCTTTTCCTCTCCTCTTTAGTCTGTGTTTGATTTTTTAAAAAAATCCATTTTGCCAGTCTATGTTTTTTTATTGGGGAATTTAATCCATTAACATTTAATGTTATTACTGTAAGGGCAGTACTTTCTTCTACCATTTTGTCTTTTGGATTTTATATGTCATATCTTTCTTTTTTCTCTCTCTTTCCTTTTATCCTTCTTGATAGTCTATTTCTACACTCTTCTCCAAACCTCTCTCTCTTGTCTTTTCCTATCAGCCTGTAGCACTCCCTCTAGTATTTCTTGTAAAGCAGGTCTCTTGTTCACAAACTCTCTCAGTGTCTGTTGGTCTGAAAGTATTTAAAACTCCCTCAGTTTTCAAGGACAGTTTTGCCGGATATAGAATTCTTGGTTGGCAGTTTTTCTCTTTCAGTATCTTAAATATATCATACCACTGCCTTCTTGCCTCTATGGTTTCTGCTGAGAAATCTGCACATAATCTTATCAAGCTTGCCTTGTATGTGATGGATTGCTTTTCTCCTCCTGCTCTCAGAATTCTCTGTTTGCCTTTGACATTTGACAGTCTGTTTAGTAAGTGTCTTGGAGTAGATTTATTCAGGTCTTTTCTGTTTGGGATATGCTGTGCTTCTTGGATCTGTAATTTTATATCTTTTATAGGAGATGGGAAATTTTCAGTGATTGTTTCCTCCATTATTCTTTCTTCCCCTTTTCTCATCTCTTTTCCTTCTGGGACACCCATGACTTGTATATTCCTATGCTTCATGTTGTCCTTCAGTTCCCTGAGACCTTGCTCATGTTTTTCCCTATCTGTTCCTTTGTTTATAGGATTTCAGACATCCTGTGCTCTAGTTCACTAATCCTTTCTTCTGCCTCTTCAAATCTGCTGTTGTAAGTCTCCATTGTGTTTTTTCTCTCTTCTATTCCCATAAGTTCTGCAAATTGTTTTTTAAGACTTTCAGATTCTTCCTTATGTTCGCCTAGTGTCTTCTTTATATCCTTCATCTCTTTTGCCATATCTTCCCTCAACTCGTTGATTTGATTTTTGAATTGATTAAGCATGTTTGTTTGAATATCTTTAATTAGTTGTTTCAACTCCTGTGTCTTGGTTGAAGTCTTAATTTGTTCCTTTGACTGAGCCATATCTTCATTTTTCCTAGTGTGACTCATAATTTTTGTTGGTGTCTAGGCATCTTGTTTCCTTGATTAGTTTATTCTAGAGGCCGTTTTCTCACTTTTACTTTGGGTTTTCTTTGTTTGTTGACTTTGTTCTCTTTTCTTTGGTGTTCAATTCAACTTATTCTAGACTTCTAATATAGCTTCTGTTTAACTGATCAGAATTTTGTAGCTCTTGCTATTCTGGTTCTTTCCCTGCCTATATGTCTCTCTCGCTGGCCAGTTGTCAGATTAACTCTGTCCCCTTGTCTCCCCCTATAAGCAGGCCCCCACAGCAGCCTGCCTCTGGGGGGTAAGCATTGGGCACCGTAGCCAATTCTCTGCATGTGGGTAAAACAAGTCTGCTGGTTCCCAGTGGTGTTCTGTTTTTCATTGGCCAGAAAGCCCTGGGTTTGTTTTGGAGCACTGCTTTAACTGTTGGGTCATCTGTATTTCTCAACTTAAACAGGGCCAGTTTCCCATGCAGGAGGTGTAGACCAGCTCCACTGGGCCTAGGATAAGGTCTGGAGAGGTTCTTGGAAGTCCTAAAATTCCCTTGCACTCTCTGGTCTGCCCAGCAGATGGCACTGTTTTGTGACTTAATGGTCTTCAGAAGGTGTTTACCTTCTGGATCCAAGGCTGTGTCTAATCAGGCGAGGCTACATTACCTCTTGCAGCACAGTCCAACTGGGCGGGGCTGGATTATCTCTTGGAGCCCAGCTGAGTCTGGTTGGGTGGGGCTGAATTGCCTCCTGGTACCCCTGACTAACTGGGCTGGGCTGAAGCTGTAGGTTTCCTGTGCCATCACTTTGCTGGATAAAGTCTGATTCAATATGGGGCTGGGTTCCCTACTCTTTCTGCATCAAAGGACCCTCCTAGCTGCCACAATTTTCAGCCATCCCCCAGGCAAGTATTGGGCTGCAGGATACTGTGTTCCTCAAGGGTGGGGGAAGGGCTTTCAGACCCAGATCTGGAAACAGCCCTTGCCCACATTTTCTCAGACTCTTCGTCCCTCACTGATCTGGGGCTTGAAATGTCCTCCCCTATCCCTCTGATCTCCAAATGATGGGGATCTGTCTCAGTCCTTTGAGCAGTTTTATAGTCTATATGTTTAATTTTTAGAGCAGAATTTGATTCATGTTTTATTTCTTTTTTTTTTAATTGAAAAAGGAAAACATGCACATAATAAAATTCAAAATGTAAAAGAATGTACGTTGAAAATAAGTCATTCCCCCCACCCAGTCCCCTATCCTTGAGGCAGAGCTTTTCTTTCATGAATTTTCTTCATATACAAGTAATTTGAATTTTCTTAACATATCATGAATATTTTCTCATGTTATTATTCTTCCAAAATACTGGTTTTTATGATTGTATGGTGTGGATGCACCACATTTTATTTACCAAATTCCTGATTGTCAGGAAACATGGTCTGAGCTCCCAGTGTGGAACCAGGTACCATAGACCACTAGGACCAGGAAACTGAGATGACCTGGACACAGCCCTAGCTGCAAGGAACTCGCTCTCTGAAGGGGCAGCAGCCAAGTAAAGGGCCATGTTTCCCCAGGGTGTGATGGAAATGCAGGCATGGTTCAGAGAAAGATCTATGGAACCAAGTCATCTAAGAATGAGTGGGTGTTTGCCATTGTCCTAGTTTGCTAATGCTGCAGAATGCAAAACACCAGAGATGGATAGGCTTTTATAAAACGGGGGTTTATTTCACTACACAGTTACAGTCATAAGGCCACAAAGCATCCAAGGTAACACCTCAGCAATCGGGTACTTTCACCGGAGGATGGCCAATGGAGTCCGGAAAACCTCTGCTAGCTAGGAAGGCAGCTGGCATCTGCTCCAAAGCTCCGGCCTCAAAACGGCTTTCTCCCAGGACGTTCCTTTCTAGCAAGCTTGCTTCTCTTCAAAACATCACTCCCAGCTGCACTCTCTTTTTCTCTTTGAGTCAGCTCATTTATATAGCTCCACTGATAAGGGCCCACCCCGAATGGGCGGGGCCACGCCTCCATGAGAACATCTCATCAGAATCATCTCCCACAGCTGGGTGGGGCACATTCCAAGCAAATCCAACCAGCACCAAAAACTTCTGCCCCACACAAGATTACAAAGATAATGGCATTTGGGGGACACAATACACTCAAACTGGCACAGCCATCTAGACAAGATTGAGTGGGGTGGGATGGGATGGTGAGGGCATTTTAGACAGAAGGACTAGCATGGACAAAGGCTTAGTGACCAGAAGCCTGTTAAGGAAGTGAGAAGTAGCTGAGTATAGCTGGAGCATACAGCTGGCTAAAGAGGAGGAGTTGGGGAGGTCAGCAGGGCCCAGGTGATGAAGAGCCCATGTGTCCTGATAAGAAGCTTGACCTTGACGCTGTATACTGTGTGATGTATTTATTCTGGGCGTGGTCTCCGAGCCAGACAGACCTGAACTTTGAGCCAGACAGACCTGAACTTTGGTCCTAACTCCATCACCACTGTTACTGCATTTTGCTAAGCTTCAGTTTTCTCAGCAGTAAGAAGGGGGTACTCGTAGCACCTGTTACCAGGGTTCAGTGGGCATGTGCACAGTAAGTACTCCGCACAGGGCCAAGCATGTACTGAACACTTACCCTTAGCTTTGCTGTCTCATTAGGCAGTGGGGAGCCATGTGATCTGATTTGCATTTTAGGAAGATAGTTTTTTTTTACAGTGCTGTAGAAAATGGAGTTTCAGGAGAAAGATTGAAAGCAAGAAACCAGTTAGGAGGCAGCTCCCGATCCTTCAGGATGAAGGCCTCACTTCTCACCACCCACCATGGTTTGCAGGGTCTCTTGTGTTCTGACCTTGAGTAGCTCCCCAGTGTTCTGTATCATCACTCCCTCTGGTCTCCCAAATGTGCCATGTGTTCTTGCTTCGGGGCCTTTGCACATGCAGGTTCTCTTCCTAGCTTACTCCACCTCTCTTATGGCTGGCTTGGATGTCACTTCCTCCAGGAAACCTTCCCTATCTTTCTATTCCTTACTAGACCCACTTTGGGTAGGGCTGGTCAGCTGATCCTTTCTGACCCAGAGAGGCAGATCTTGTGTTCTTAAAATATCTGACAACTGTTTATTCTGTGAGGTTGTTTCTGATGTGCTTTGATTTTTTTTTTTAAACACTTTCCCTTCTCTCTCCCTCTCCCCCGGTAATCACTGATTTGCTTTCTATCTCTGAATTAGCTATTTCTAGTCATCTCTTCAAGTAATATGATTTTTGTCCTAATGTGTCTTGCTTATTTCACTGAGCATAATGTTTTCAAGGTTCTTCCATATTATAGCATGTCTCAGAGCTTCTTTTTTTCTTGTGGATGAATAATATTCCAGTGTGTACCACGTTTTGTTTATCCATTAATTTGTTGATGGACATTTTGGTTGATTCTATCTTTTAGCTATTGTATAATAACAGTGCTGCTGTGAAGATTGTTACAAGTATCTATTGGTGACCCTGGTTTCACTCTCTGGTATATAACTAGAAATGGGATTGCCAAGTCAAATGGTAATCTATATTTAACTTTTTGAGGAACTGCCATATTGTTTTCCACAGTGACTACATCATTTTTACATTCTCACCAACAATGCACTAGAGTTCCAAATTGTCTTCATCCTCCCTAACACTTATTTTCCAATATTTTAATAGTTGCCATCCTTGTGGGTGTCAAGTGGTATCTCAGGGTTTTAGTTTGCATTTCCCTGGTGGCTAATGATGCTAACCATCTTTTCATGTGTTTATTGGCCATCTGTATAACTTCTCTGGAGAAATGCCTTTTCAAGTCATTTGCCCAAATTTTAATTGGTTTGTTTGTCTTTTTGATGTTTCATTGTAAAAGCTCTTCACATACTCCAGGTAGTAAACTCTTATCCAGTATATGGTTTGAAACTATTTCCTCCCATTCTGTAGGTTGTCTTTTCACTTTTTAAGTAATTTCTTTTGATGCAAAAAGTTTTTAACTTTGATAAAATCAAATTTGTCTATTGTTTTTATTGTTGCCCATGCTTTTGGTGCCATATCAAAGAACCCATTGTCCAATCCCAGGTCGTGAAGATTTGCCCCTTTGTTATCTTCTAAGAGTTTTATAGTTTTAGCTCTCATGTTTAGATCCTTGATCCATTTTGAGATTTTGCATATGGTGTGAGGGTAGGGGTCTACCTTTATTCCTCTGCATGTAGATACCCAGTTTTCCCAACACCATTTATTGACAAAACTTCTTTCCCCACTGCATGTACTTAGCACCTTTGTAAAAGAGTTGGCCATAGAGATGTGGGTCTGTTTTTGGACTTTCAATTCTGTTCCACTGATCAATTTGTCTTTGTGCCAATACCACACTGTTTTGATTACTGTCACTTTGTAATACAATTTGAAATCGGGAAATGTGAATCTTCCAACCCTGTTCTTTTTCAAGATTGTTTTGACTCTTCGGGGCCCCTTGTAGTTCCATATAACTTTGAGGATCAGTTTTCCCGTTTCTGCAAAAAAGACTGCTGGAATTTTAATAGGGGTTGCGTTGACCGCTTTGGTAATATTGACACATTTAACAGTGTTAACTCTTCCAGTCCATGAACATAGGTTGTCTTGCTGTTTGTCTTGTTTAATTTCTTTCAGTTGTGATTTGTAGTTTTCAGTATGCAAGTCTTTTGTATCTTTAGTTAAATTTATTCCTAGGTATCTGATTCTTTTGATGCTATTGTAAATGGAGTTGTTTTCTTAATTTCCTGTTTGAGTTGCTAATTGCTAGTGTATAGGAACACAGTTTTTTGTGTGTGTGTATAGGTCTGGTACCCGGCCACTTTCCTGAATTCACTTATTAGCTCTAACAGTTTTCTTGTGGATTCCTTTGGGTTTTCTATATATAAGATCATATTGTTCAGAAGACAGAGCAATAGATGATGGATGATAGGGAGGGAGGGAGGGAGGGAAAGAAATAGCTATGTGACAGCATGTTAAAGTTGGTGGATTGGGCTATTGGGGGAGGGGGGTCAGGGTATGATGGAATTCTGTGTATGGGGTTAGTATTGTTTTTGCAACTGTTCCTATAACTTTGAATTTATTTCAAAATAAAAAAAAACTTAAAAAAACAAAACCAAAACCAAAAAAAAAGATCATATTGTTTGCAAATAGAGATAGTTTTACTTCTTTACAATTTGGACACCTTTTATTTCCTCTTCTTGCCTAATTGCTGTGGCAAGAACTTGCGGTACAGTGTTGAATAGCAGTGGCAAAAGTGGGCATCCTTGCCTCATTCCTGATCTTAGGGAGAAAGCTTTAAATATTTCACCATTGAGTATGATGTTAGCTGTAGGTTTTTCATAAATGGCCTTTGTCATGTTGAGAAAATTCCCTTCTATTCCTATTTTTCTGGGTGTTTTTATCAAGAAATGATGCTGAATTTTGTCGAATGCGTTTTCTGCATCTATTGAGATAATCATGTGTTTTTCCCCCTCTTCCTTCTATTTGGGTAGTGTATTACATAGATTCACTTTCATTTGTTGAACTACCCCTTGTATTCCTGGGATGTATCCCACTTGGTCATGGTATATAATCTTTTTAATATGCCATTGGATTCAGTTTGCTTGTATTTTGTTAAAGGATTTTTGCATCTATATTGATAAGGAAAACTGGTATATAATTTTCTTTTCTTGTGATGTCTTTATGAGACTTTGGTATCAAAGTAATCCTGGCCTCATAAAATGAATTAGAAAGTGTTTCCTCCTTTTGAATTCGTTGGAAGAGTTTGAGCAGGATTGGTATTAATTCCTCTTTAAATGTTTGGTAGAATTCATCAGTGGTGCCATCTGCTTCTGGATCTTTCTTTGGTGGCAGGTTTTTGATTATTGATTCAATCTCCATACTTACAGGTTTGTTGATGTTTTCTATTTCTTCTTGAATCAATTTGAGTAATTGATTTATTCCTAAGAATTTTTCCATTTCTTCTACATTATCTAGTTTGTTGGCATATAATCGTTCATAATGTTCTCCTATAATACTTTTTATTTCTGTGAGGTCAGTAGTGATATCACCATTTTCCCTTCTAATTTTAGTTATTTGCATCTGTTCTCTTTTTACTTTGTCATTCTTAGTAAAGCTTTGTCAATTTTGCTGACTTGCAACAAATCACCTTTTTGTTTATTTAGTCTCAATTGTTATTCTATTTTCAATTTCATTTATCTTTGCTATAATCTTAATTATTTCCTTTCTTCTGCTAATGTTGGGTTTACTTTGCTCTTTTTTTTCTAGTTCCTCAAGATGTAAAGTTAGGTGGTTAATTTGAGATCTTTCTTTCTTTCTTTTTTTTTTAATACTGGCTTTCATAGCTATAACGTTCTCCCTGAGTTCTGCCTTTGTTGCATCCTGTTAAGTTTTGATATGCAGGTGTCTTTGTTTTCATTTGTCTTTAAGTATTTTCTAATTTACCTTTTAATTTCTTCAACTCATTGGTTGAGAGTGTGTTGTTTAATTTCCACATATTTGTAAGTTCTCCAGTTTTCATTCTGTTACTGATATCTAGCTTCTTTTCATTGTGGTCAGAAAGAGTACTTTTTATGATTTCAATATTTTAAAACTTATTTGGAATTCTCTTGTGCCCTAACATATGGTCTATCCTAGAGAATGGTGTACACTTGAAAAGAATGTGTATTCTGCTGTTGTTGGGTAAAGAGTTCTATATTTGTGTCAGATAGATCTAGTTGATTTATAGTATTACTCGGGTCCTCTATTTCCTTACTGATCTTCTGTTTGTATGTTCTATCCAGTATTGAATGTGGTGTATTGAAATCTCCAACTATTATTATAGAATTGTCTGTTTCTCCCTTCAAGTCTGTCAGTGTTTGCTTCATGTATTTTGGTCCCCTGCTGTTAAGTATATGTATGTCTGTAATTTTAAAATCTAGTTATTGACCTTTTTATTGCTGTATAATGTCCTTTGTCTCTTGCAACAGTTTCTGACTTGAAGGTCTATTTAGTTTGATATTAATATGGCCACCCCCGTTCTCTCTTGATTACTATTTGCATGAAATACTTTTTTCTATCTTTTCACTATCGGCCTATTTGTATCTCTTGATCTAAAATGAGTCTCTTGTAAACAGTAGTTGGTCATGTTTCCTTATCCATTCTGCCAGTCTGTGCCTTTTCATTGGAGAGTTTAATCCATTTACATTTAAGGAAAGTATTGATAAGACAAAATTTACTTCTTCCATTTTGTTAATTTTTTTGTAGGTCTTCCTTTTTTGTTCCTCCTTTCCTCCATTATTGCCTTACCACTTTCTTTAGATGATCTTTTATAATGAGCGATTTTGAATCATTTATCCTTTTCTTTTGTGTAGATTTTTAAAAGATATTTTCTTTATGGTTACCATGGGGATTACATTTAGGATACTAAATCTATTGCAGTTTAGTTTGTGTTGATTCCAACTTGACTTCAAGAGTGTACACACACACACACTTCCTATATCCCTCCATCCCTCCCTTTTATGTTATTCTTGTCACAGGTTACATCTTTATGCATTGTGTGCCTAATAACAAAGACTTAACACTTGTTTTTTATGTATTTGAATTTTAAGCCTTATAAGAAGTGAAAGAGAACAATACAAATGAAAAATTAAGTATACTGGCTTTTATATTTACACATATTACTTACCACAGAGAGCATAATTTTTTCATCCATCATTGAGATAAATTGTTTAGTGTCCTTTCCTTTCAACATGGGGGAATCCCTCTAGCGTTACCTGTAAGGCAGGTCTAATGGTAATGAACTTACTCAGTTTTTGCTTGTCCAGTAATATCTTTATTTCTCCCTTATTTTTAATGGACACCTCTGCTGAGTATATTACTCTCCGGTAACTGGTTTTTCTTTCCACACTTTAAATATGTCCCCCATGGTGTCTATTGAGTAATTGGATTTTAATCTTACTAAGGATCCCTTATATGTGACATGTTTTTCCTCTCTTGCTATTTTTAAGATTCTTTCCTTGTCTTTGGCCCTGGGCAGTTTGATCCCAGTGTCTCTCTGGGTAGATCTGTTTGGGTTCATCCTGCTTGGCATTTATTGAGTCTTAGGTTTGTATACTCATATCTTTTATCAGATTTGGAAGTTTTCTATCATTATTTATTCAAAGATTTTTTGTGGCTCTTGATCGCTCTCTTTTACTGGAATCCCTTTGCTGTCTGTATTGGTATGCTTGGTGGCATTCCACAGGTTCATCAGGATCTATTCTTTTTTTTTTTTTTTTTTTTCATTTTTTTTTTTCTTTCTGTTCCTCAACCTGCACAATTTCAATTGTTTTGTCTGCCTTGTATTCTTGTGTGCTCTCTTGGTTTATGGAGGGTCTGGAACATTCAGCTCAGCTTTGTTTGGAGGGTGCAGAGATTGTCCTGTGCTATCTTGAAATTAATTGAGCCCCTCCTTTATGCATATTTCTAAGGATAAAATGTAGGAGAGTGTAGCTGGGCCTGCTGAACAAACCCTCCGTGAGCCTGGAGCCCTGATGGGAGAGGTCCTTCCACTGAAGGTTCTCTTCATGTTTCAGGTTCAACTTGCCTCTAACCCCGTGCTGGACGCCTGGTATGGTGCTCGTGACTGGGCCTTGGACCACCTGGATGATGATAAAGTCTGGATCACCAGGAAGGAATATGAAGAAAAGGGAGGAGAGTACCTGAAGGAGCACTGCGCTTCCAACATCTACGTCCCCATCTGCCTCCCGAAACAGGCTTCTAGGTCCTCAGAAGCTCAGACGTCCGGCAAAGGCTTGGGGGCCAGTGGCAGCAGTGCTGGCGAGCAGGCTTAGCAGAGGGGCCCCTCTGGGGAGTCGGCACTGTGCACAGTGCCCTTTGGCCAGTGGGACATGACTGTGAGTGCTAGATGTATCTGGTCCGAGTCTGGTGTTAACAGTTGGCTGTTAAATGGATTTCTCCTGGGGAGAAGAGTTTAGGAACACTGGGAGTTACCCCTTAGAACTGTGTTCACATTGGAGCTTCTGGAATGAAGAAGCTTAAGGTGACCTTGTGGTGTTTTTGTAGAATCTTGGATGAACTGTGGCCCCAGCTTTCCAGTGGCTTTCTGCAGCAGTGAATGAAGACAGGATGGAGGACAGAAATACACAAAATGTACAAGACTTATTTCTTACTGCATTTTAAAGCCTTCTTTGTTTTAAAAAAGTATTTTAAAATTTATATTGTCACTGTAGACATTTTATTCTTCTAAATTTATTCAGAAATTGTGTGAATGCCCAGCAGGGGGAGGTCTTTCATGTGTATGAAAAGGTAGTATTTATGTAATAAAAGCAGTCACCCATGAAATCTCAGGAGCTGGAAATATTTCCCTCCTCTTATTGTTTTCCCTTAAAAATAAGGGGAAAAAAGACCCAGAGAAAGTAACCAACTTGTGCAAAGTTACTATTCTGTTTGTTAGAGGCCTGCAACTTACATTCATATTTTCTTTCTGGAAACTTTTCACTGTAGAAGTCCTTCTTGCAGTTTTTAAAATTTCTGTCCCTGTGAGTTTCTTCGCTGCTTAACTTTGTCAGATCTTTTTGAACGAAGAGACTGGAGAAGATTAATCATGTAGCCTTTTTAATTTTGCCATAACCTCACAACCTGTTTGCCCTCAGAGCTTGATGTTAAATGGACAAATAACCCTTTAGTTTTACAGAAATTGCTTGTTGAGAATTTTAACACCCTAGAATTGAGTCCATAAGTCCCCTGAGCTGTTAACAGCATGCCATAGAATTCACACATTTAAAACAGCATGGAGCCCTTAGCCCACCCAATATCCAAGGGTGATCATCTGGATCTCCAGCTCTCAAAAGTTTAGTAGCTGCAGACCAGGAGGCGGCAGTGGTGGTAGTGTAGAAAGCCCAAGCCAACTTAAGATCTCCGAGGCAGCTGTTTTCCAGCCTACTCTACTTATAGACGTGCTTGCCTTGCTAGCCTCTCTAGATCCTAGAGATCTGGGGATTGTTTAATCAGAAATGGCCATACCTTCTGGAAAACCTGGTATGAGATAGTAGAGGGTCTGTTCACCAAGCATTTTGTAATCTGAACAACCTTCTAAGACTCTTCAGCAAAAATTGGAGGGGATTTCCTTTTCTTTCCCCAGTTTGGGCCACCTTTTGGGGACTGTCTGGCAGGAAGTGGGAGATAAAGGGGAAGAGGATCTTTCCTTGTCCACTTGTCTCTCAGCTCAGATAGAATTCTTGGGAATGCTTAAGAGGGTGAGAGAGGGGACTTTACCTTCTGGTTCATGCCCAGCTTAGCCTTTTGGAAATGTCTCAGAGGAAATGGGAGTGGGATGTTTCTGGCAGCCATTCCTCAGCCTGGACAACGTTCTGTTTCCACAAGAATAGGTAGATGAATTCAACTGCCTAGCGCTTTCCAGCCTGTGTAACAGTCTGATAATCACCTGGCCAGACTGGGGTATCTTATCCTGGCAGCCATCTCACAGCCTGGGCATCCACCTGGGGGTGGCCTGGGATTCAGGTTGAAGGGCATTCTCCAGCCTGGACAAATTTCTTTCATCTCCTTAGCTATAGTCAAGGGGGAAGGGGACTTTATCTGGGGCCCATTCCCCATCTTGGGACATTTAGCAGCAATTTGGATTGAGTTTCATCTGAAGTGTTAAACTCTAAGGCTTTCCAGTTGGACCAGTGAAGTCCATGCCCTGATCACTATTTGTAGAAAAGGGTATTCCAAGTGTATGAACAAAGTCCTTTGGTTCATAGTGACTTTCTCAACCTTGTCATAGGCATTCCTTCAGCTGTTCTGAAAAGGTACAATCAAATGCTAAAGTATACTCAAGAATAACATTTCTTCATCTGAATAAAATCAACCAGAATATTTACAAAAATCCCTCAGTAAGGAAGATGATCTGCTCTCTTTTTCTTGACTTTGTTTTCCCACATTCTGGGACTGAAATATAGGGAAACTCTTATAATACTTTTGAGACACTGGGAAATTTGCCCACATACCACTCACATCCAGTTAATCCTAGCATCCCCTCTGTGTGCCCCAAGCCTTAGATTACTTTAACAGGGTGAGAGAAATCTGTCCTTTGCTGCCATCTAGTGGCTCTATGGCAAACACCAAAGATAACATGGGTGCAAATCTCCCAGACTTCTGAATTCAGGGCTGCTCTTGGAGGAGGACCTAATTTAAAAGAGCTGCTGGGGTACCCTAGTTGAGTGATGAAGGCAAGAGAAAAGTTGTTGCGTGGGAATGGGAAATGCTGCAGTTTTGATTATTTGTCAGCTGAAGCAGTAGAATTTTTTTTTGAGTCCTGAAACATCTTTTTTTAATTCAATTTTATTGCGATGTATTCACCACAGTACACAATCAGTTGTTCACAGTATCATCATATGGTTGTGCATTCATCACCCCAATTTTTGAACATTTTCCTTATTCCAAAAAAAGAATGAAAATAAGAATAAAAATAAAAGTGGAAAAGAACACCCAAAGCATTCCATCCCCCCCACCCCACTCCATTTTTCATTTAAGTTTTGTCCCCATTTTTCTACTCATCTGTCCATACACTGGATAAAGGGATGTGAACCACAAGGTTTTCACAATCACACAGTCACACCATGTAAGCTATGTAGTTATGCAATCTTCTTCAAGAATCAAGGCTACTGGGTTGCAGTTCAACAGTTTCAGGTATTTTCTTCTAGCTGTTTCAAAACTAAAAACTAAAAAGTGGTATCTATATAGCACATAAGAACGCCCTCCAGAGTGACCTCTTGATTCCATTTGAAATCTCTCAGCCACTGATATTTTGTTTCATTTCTCTTACCCCTTTTGGTCAAGAATGCTTTCTCAATCCCATGATACCGGGTCCAGGCTCATCCCCAGGCATCATATCCTGTGTTGCCACGAAGATTAATACCCTGGGAGTCAGGTCCCACGTAGTGGGGAAGGGCAGCGAGTTCACCTGCTGAGTGGGCTTAGAGAGAGGCTACATCTGAGCAACAAAGAAGTTCTCTGGGGGAGACTCTTAGGCACAATTATAAGTAGGCTTAGCCTTTCCTTGGCAGTAACAAGCTTCATAAGGGCAAGCCCCAAGATTGAGGGCTCGGCCTACCAAATTGTTAGTCCTCAGTGTTTGTGAAAATATCAGTAATAACTAGGTGGGGAAGTCCAACATTTCCACATTTTTCCCCAGTTCCTTGTGGGAGGGGGGGGGCTGCAAATATATTTTTATTCTCTACCCAAATTACTTTGGTATGTATTGGGATTTCACACTAATCTGTACAAACCTACCAGATCTCACTTCCTGTTCAAAGTTCCATGTAATTATGGTGTTTGAATAAACTGACCATACAAGTTAAATTATTTAGTGTGCTGCATAAAGTATAGATCCTGCACCAAATAAACATCTCCTCCCTTGGTCTCACACAGAAGTTGACATTTTAAAACACAGTATCGTCCTTTCCCCTTTGGCCTGATTTGCCTTAGTCCTAACCAGATCCGCTTAATTCATATCTCTATTTGAAGTCTGAACCCTTTTTCAGCTTTTTGAACATTTGCTGTATGGGGTAATACTGACATTCATAGCTGCTGAGCTCTAGCTCTGAGTTTCAGGTGTCACACAGATACCCAAAGTTCCAGATACCAAACAGGTTATACACAAAAAGCTCAGCATTTTGGAATTTGGAGATAACCATTACAACTCAGGAATAGATGTGACTGCTGTAAGAGCTTACAATCTAGAGACATTTACAATAAGCATTCCCCTGATAAGCTGTGCTCTAAGATTCAATCCTCCAAGTTTACACATTATAGTTCATATTAGTGAGGCATTATAATGTTTGTCTTTTCATTTCAGGTGTACTTCACTTAAAATGCTGTCCTCATGATCCATGCATCTAGTTGTCTATCTCACAGCTTCATTCTTTCTTGCAGCTGCTCAATATTCTACTGTATGCAAACACTACAGTTCACCATTTTGTTCATCAGTTGATGTACCCTTAGGCCACTTCCATCCATTGCAAATCGTGAATACTGCTGCCACAAACACCAGTGTGCAAATGTCCATTTGTGTCACTGCTCTTAGATCTTCCAAGTATATACCCCACAATGGAGTTGCAGGACCTTATGGCACCCACATACTTAGCTTCTTGTGAAACCACCACACTGTCCTCCAGATAGGCTACATAGTTCTACTTCCCCACCAACAGTAGATAGGTACATCTATCTCTCCATGTTTTCTGCAGCTCTTTTATCCCTCTGTTTATATTTTTCCCTGCAATTTTATAGAGATATATTTACATACCATACAGTCATCTACAATGTACAATCAGTTGTTCACAGTATCATCATATAGTTGTGCATTCATCACCACAATCAGCACTTGAACATATTCATTACTCCAAAAAAATTTTAGAAGAATAATAAAGATTTAAAAAATTTAAATACAATACAATACAATAAGGTCAGACAACACCACCACTATAAGAAACCCATACCCCTCCCTCATATCCCTCTCTCATAGACATTTAGCTTTGGTACATTGCCTTTGTTACATTTAATGGAAGTATATTACAAAGTTAGTTAACTATAGAATCAAGTTTGCGTTGATTCTATTTTTCCCCCAATACCATCCCTTTTTCAACACCTTGCAAGGTTGACATTCATTTTTTCTCCCACATGTAAAAACATTTTTATATTTGTACATTTAGTCACAATCACTGACCACTCTAGGTTTCACTAAGATATACAGTTCCAGTCTTTATCAGTTAACTTTCCTTCTGGTATCTACATGCCCCTACCCGTCCTCTTTCAGCTTTACTCACAGACATCTTTGTTCAGTGTACTTACAATATTGTGTGAGCATCACATAGTGATATGCTATCTATTTCTGAATCTATACAATCAATCCTGTTGTACATTCTATACTCTTTCAGCATCAAATGCCCAATCTCTACCCTCTTTCTATCTCCTGATAACCTGTGTTCTCAGCTTTAACTCTCAAAGTTTTCTCATTAACATTAATTCATATTAGTGAGACCATACAGTATTTGTCCTTTTGTTTCTGGCTAACCTCACTCAATATAACATCCTCAGGGTCCATCCAGGTTATTATATGTTCCATGACTTTATTCTGTCTTACAGCTGCATAATATTCCATTCATGTGTATACACCATGGTTTGTTTATCCACTAGTCCATTGATGGATATTTGGACTGTTTCCATCTCTTGGCAATCATGAATAATGTCACTATAAGCATCGGTTTACAAATGTCCGTTCATATCTTAGCTTTCAGTTCCTCTGAGTATATACCTAGTCATGAATTGCTGGACCATATAGCAATCCTGTACTTGGTTTGCTAGGAACCGCCTCAGAGTGGCTGCACCATTCTACATTCCCGCCAACAGTGAATAAGTGTGCCTCTTTCTTCACATCCTCTCCAGCACTTGTAATTTTCTGTTTTTTTTTTTTTTTTTTGATAATGACCATTATAGTAGGTGTGGGATAGTGTTTCATTGTGGTTTTGATTTGCATTTCCCTGATAGCTAGTGAAGTTGAGCATCTTTTCATATGTTTTTGAGCCATTTGTATTTCCTTTTCAGAAAAGTGTCTATCCATGTCTTTTGCCCATTTTTTTAAATTAAATTCAGTTTTATTGAAATACATTCACACACCATACAATCATCCATGATATACAATCCACTGTCCACAGTATGATAACATAGTTATGCATTCATCACCACAATCTATCTCTGAACATTTTCCTTACATCAGAAAGAACCAGAACAAGAATAAAAAATAAAAGTGAAAAAAGAACACCCAAATCATCCCCCCATCCCACCCCATTTGTCCTTTAGTTTTTATCCCCATTCCTCCACTCATCCATACACTAGCTAAAGGGGGTGTGATCCACAAGGTCTTCACAATCACACTGTCACCCCTTGTAATCTACATTATTATATAATTGTCTTCAGGAGTCCAGACTGCTGGGTTGGAGTTTGGTAGTTTCAGGTATTTACTTCTAGCTATTCCAATACATTAAAGCCTAAGAGGTGTTATCTATATAATGCATAAGAATGTCCACCAGAGTGACCTCTCGACTCCATTTGGAATCTCTCAGCCACTGAAACTATTTCGTCTCATTTTGCATCCCCCTTTTGGTCAAGAAGATACTCTCAGTCCCACGATGCCGGGTCCACATTCATCCCCGGGAGTCATACTCTGCGTTGCCAGGGAGATTTACACCCCTGGGAGTTGGGTCCCACGTAGGGGGGAGGGCAGCGAGTTCACCTGTTGAGATGGCTCAGTTAGAGAGAGAGAGGGCCACATCTGAGCAACAAAGAGGTACTCAGGGGGAGCCATTACATACAACTTTAGACTCTCCTTTGTGGTAATGAGCTTCATACGTTTTGCCCATTTTTTAATTGGGTTGTTTGTCTTTCTGTTGTTGAGTTGTAGGATCTCTTTATGTATTCTGGATATTAAACCCTTACCTGATATGTGGTTTCCAAATATTTTCTCCCATTGTGTAGGTGGTTTTTTACTTTTCTGATAAGTCCTTTGATGTACCAAAGTGTTTACTTTTGAGGAGATCCCATTATTTTTTTCTTTGATTGCCCACACCAATCAAAACCCCCTGGCCTGGGGAAACTTACAGGTTTTTGCTGCAATCTCAGCCATTCCATCCATTCCAGACTGGAGTACGATGCATGACCAGTCACAAATGTCCCTGAAACGACTATTCCATGCAGTTCCTGGCTATTTATCAGCTGCCCTAGAGGAGTAACTAATTCCACACCTCACCACTCTGCCATCTTGCCCCGCCTCCCACAATTGATTTTTGAACATTTTTGTTACTCCAAAAAAATAAAAATAAGAATAAAAATTAAAGTAAAAGAGAATGCCAAAACATCCCACTCCCCCCATCCCCCCTATTATTCATTTAATTTTTGTCCCCATTTTTCTACTCATCTGTCCATACACTGGATAAAGGGAGTGTGAGCCACAAGATTTTCACAATCACATGGTCATACAGTGTAAAATATATAGTTATACAATTGTCTTCAAGAATCTAGGCTACTGGTTGCAGTTTGACAGTTTCAGTTATTTCCTTCTAGTTATTCCAACACACTAACACTACAAAGGGATATCTATATAATGCATAAGAATAACCTCCAGAATGAACTCTCAACTCCATTTGAAATCTCTCAGCCACTGAAACTTTATTTTGTTTCATTTCTCTTCCCCCTTTTGGTCAAGAAGTCTTTCTCAATCCCATGATGCCAGGGCCAAGCTCTCTCTTAGCTTCTCTGGAGCAAACTCTGGGCTAGCAGCTCCAAACATCTCCAAGCTTCTCTAAGCGTCAGCTCCCAAGTGTATCTCCAAAAGTCTCTCTCAGCTCCTCCGAGCTCCTTCTGTTTGTGAACTCTTTCATAGGACTCCAGTAAACTAATCAAGCCCTACCCTGAATGGGCGGGGTCAAATCTCCATGGAAACATTCAGTCAAGAGGTCACACCCTAATCAAATATATTAATAAGTCTGTCCACACAAGATTGCATTAAAGAATATGGCTTTTGGGGGGACATAATATATCCAAACCAGCACAGGGGCATTATATAGTTGAAGTAAATTTTCTTACAATTTTCAAAAAAAATTAAGAAGTAAAAGCATTCTTTCCTAGCCTTCGTTTGTTTATTATATAGTATTTTGTCTTGAGTTTCATTCCATATCTGTTTATAATAAGCTGCTTCTTTCTTATCTTTTTAAATGTATGTGTGTATATGTTGTTATCTGTCACAAACATGCAGTCAGCATATACATGACAGATACTTGTATTTTTACACAAATGGTAGCATACTATACACAGTATAGCAATATATCTTGGAGAGCATGGATAATGCACTCACAAAATTCTGAATAATCACTTTCCAATCCTTTGCCCTTTTATGTGGGGAAATGTGATGAGTTGCAAATTTTTTCCCATGATGGTCATTTGTCTTTTGATATTGTTAAGGTGTTTTTCCCTGCAGAAGTTTTTATGGACTCAAGCAATTTGCTACTACCCCAGGAGCCCCCAGAATATCCTCCCCTGATAAAAACCTCTCCCCACCCCCTCAGAGGTAGCTGCTGTCCTGAATTTTATAGTATTCCTTTCTGTGATTTTAATAGCTTCATGTAATTATGTATCCCTAAATGTTGTTTTTAAGATTCATCCGTGTTGCATGTAGTGTGAGTCAGTTATTTTCGTTGCTGTGTGGTATTTTACTGTATGCATATACCACAATTTATTTATCCAGTTGGAATTTATTTGGGTGTGGATTTGTGGTCAGGTTGCAGCTGAATTTCTTTTCAGATGACTAGCCAGTTGTAACAGCAATGTTTATTGAGTAATCTATTTTTTCTTCACTGATTTAAATGCCACCTTTATAATTTATTAAATGACCTTATATACTTTGGTCTACTTCCAAACTCACTTGTCTGAACCATTGATCTCTCTGCCTGTTACTGAATTCATAATGAACTGCTTATTCCTGTTGCGTTATATCTGGCAGAGTTTGTCTTCCCTCATTATTTTTTTTTTCCAAGACTTTTCTTGATTTTCTTGCATGATTTTTGGAATCAGTCAAGTCCCAAAATAATCCCTTTGGTGTATTTATTTGACTCCCATTAAAATTATAGATTAAAAGAGAGAAATGGCATCTTTTCCTTCTTGAATTGTCTAGCCAAAAATAAAATGTGTTTTTTGCCTTTATTCAGATCTTCCTGTCACATAATAGACTTTGAAATTTTTATTCTTATAGACCCTGCACATTTCTTGTGAAGTAATTCATTCATTTAAGCATTTGAGTAGTATACCATTATGTTTCATGGCATGGTTTATTTAATCATTCCACCTGCAAATGACATTTGAATAAATCTGTTTTCACAATCCTTCTGTTAACAGACAGTGCTACAGTATATATCTCTGTATATATATATATATCTTTATATGCACATACACAGGGGAAGGATACTTTACTATTACTGAAATTGCTGGATCAAAAGATTTTTTAAATGTTTTAAAGATTTTTAAAATGATTTTTAAAATATTGTCAAATTGTTGTCCAAAATGATACCAGTTTACATTCCCCCTAAAGGTGCCCACCCATGTCTTCTCATTTTGACCAATCCTGCATCTTTTCAATGTATAAAATCTTTCTCTAGTAACCAGTAAGTTGCATCTCTGTGGCTGTAGTGAACACTTCTTTGAGTTCTGGTCATTTGTATTTCTTTTAAGAATTCCGCATTCATATCTTTGCCTTGTTTGATAATAGGATATTTACCTTTTCCATATGGATTTTTAAAGTTTTTTATTTGCTGTGTGTACTGTTGATTCTTTTAAGTTACGAAACCTTTAAGACTTCTTCAATGTCTTGCAATACTGTTTTATAATTTTCTCCATAAAGATATTACACAGGTTTATTACCAGACACCTTATAGTCTTACTGCTGTTGTTTTTTTTTTTTTTTTTTTTTTTTCTGGTGCTTTCTTTTTTTTTTTTATCATCATTTTATTGAGATATATTCACATACCACGCAGTCATACAAAACAAATTGTACTTTCGATTGTTTACAGTACCATTACATAGTTGTACATTCATCACCTAAATCAATCCCTGACACCTTCATTAGCACACACACAAAAATAACAAGAATAATAATTAGAGTGAAAAAGAGCAATTGAAGTAAAAAAGAACACTGGGTACCTTTGTCTGTTTGTTTCCTTCCCCTACTTTTCTACACATCCATCCATAAACTAGACAAAGTGGTGTTTGGTCCTTATGGCTTTCCCAATCCCATTGTCACCCCTCATAAGCTACATTTTTATACAACTGTCTTCGAGATTCATGGGTTCTGGGTTGTAGTTTGATAGTTTCAGGTATCCACCACCAGCTACCCCAATTCTTTAGAACCTAAAAAGGGTTGTCTAAAGTGTGCATAAGAGTGCCCACCAGAGTGACCTCTCGGCTCCTTTTGGAATCTCTCTGCCACTGAAGCTTATTTCATTTCCTTTCACATCCCCCTTTTGGTCAAGAAGATGTTCTCCGTCCCACGGTGCCAGGTCTACATTCCTCCCTGGGAGTCATATTCCACGTTGCCAGGGAGATTCACTTCCCTGGGTGTCTGATCCCACGTAGGGGGGAGGGCAGTGATTTCACCTTTCAAGTTGGCTTAGCCAGAGAGAGAGGGCCACATCTGAGCAACAAAGAGGCATTCAGGAGGAGACTCTTAGGCACAAATACAGGGAGGCCTAGCCTCTCCTTTGCAGCAACCGTCTTCCCAAGGGTAAAACTTATGGTAGAGGGCTCAACCCATCAAACCACCAGTCCCCTATGTCTGTGGTCATGTTAGCAACCATGGAGGTGGGGTAGGCGAATACCCCTGCATTCTCCACAGGCTCCTCAAGGGGGCACTACACCTTTTTTTTTTTTTTTTTTTCCCCTTGTTTGTCTTTTTTCTTTTCTTTTTTTTTTTTTTTTTTTTTTTTAACTTTCCCTTCTTTTTTCAAATCACCTGTATGAAAAAAAAAGTTAAAAAGAAAACAAACATACAATAAAAGAGCATTTCAAAGAGACCATAGCAAGGGAGTAAGAAAAAGACAACTAACCTAAGATAACTGCTTAACTTCCAACATGTTCCTACTTTACCCCAAGAAAGTTACATAATATAGCAACATTTCAGTGAACTTGTTCCTACTACAACCATCAGAAATTAACAGACCATAGTCATTTCTGGGCATCCCCAGAACGTTAAATAGCTTATCTGTTCTTCCTGGATTATTGTTCCCCCTTCCTTAATTGCTCTCTACTGCTAGTTCCCCTACATTCTACATTATAAACCATTTGTTTTACATTTTTCAAAGTTCACATTAGTGGTAGCATATAATATTTCTCTTTTTGTGCCTGGCTTATTTCGCTCAGCATTATGTCCTCAAGGTTCATCCATGTTGTCATATGTTTCACCAGATCGTTCCTTCTTACTGCCGCGTAGTATTCCATCGTGTGTATATACCACATTTTATTTATCCACTCATCTGTTGAAGGACATTTGGGTTGTTTCCATCTCTTGGCAATTGTGAATAATGCTGCTATGAACATTGGCGTGCAGATATCTGTTCGTGTCACTGCTTTCCGATCTTCCGGGTATATACCGAGGAGTGCAATCGCTGGATCGAATGGTAGCTCTATATCTAGTTTTCTAAGGAACTGCCAGACTGACTTCCAGAGTGGCTGAACCATTATACAGTCCCACCAACAATGAATAAGAGTTCCAATTTCTCCACATCCCCTCCAGCATTTGTAGTTTCCTGTTTGTTTAATGGCAGCCATTCTAACCGGTGTTAGATGGTATCTCATTGTGGTCTTAATTTGCATCTCTCTAATAGCTAGTGAAGCTGAACATTTTTTCATGTGTTTCTTGGCCATTTGTATTTCCTCTTCAGAGAACTGTCTTTTCATATCTTTTGCCCATTTTATAATTGGGCTGTCTGTACTATTGTCATTGAGTTGTAGGATTTCTTTGTATATGCAAGATATCAGTCTTTTGTCAGATACATGGTTTCCAAAAATTTTTTCCCATTGAGTTGGCTGCCTCTTTACCTTTTTGAGAAATTCCTTTGAGGTGCAGAAACTTCTAAGCTTGAGGAGTTCCCATTTATCTATTTTCTCTTTTGTTGCTTGTGCTTTGGGTGTAAAGTCTAGGAAGTGGCCTCCTAATACAAGGTCTTGAAGATGTTTTCCTACATTATCTTCTAGGAGTTTTATGGTACTTTCTTTTATATTGAGATCTTTGGTCCATTTTGAGTTAATTTTTGTGTAGGGGGTGAGGTAGGGGTCCTCTTTCATTCTTTTGGATATGGATATCCAACTCTCCCAGCCCCATTTGTTGAAAAGACCATTATGGCTCAGTTCGGTGACTTTGGGGGCCTTATCAAAGATCAGTCGGCCATAGATCTGAGGGTCTATCTCTGAATTCTCAATTCGATTCCATTGATCTATATGTCTATCTTTGTGCCAGTACCATGCTGTCTTGGCAACTGTGGCTTTATAATAAGCTTCAAAGTCAGGGAGTGTAAGTCCTCCCACTTCGTTTTTCTTTTTTAGAGTGTCTTTAGCAATTCGAGGCATCTTCCCTTTCCAAATAAATTTGATAACTAGCTTTTCCAAGTCTGCAAAGTAGGTTGTTGGAATTTTGATTGGGATTGCATTGAATCTGTAGATGAGTTTGGGTAGAATTGACATCTTAATGACATTTAGCCTTCCTATCCATGAACATGGAATATTTTTCCATCTTTTAAGGTCCCCTTCTATTTCTTTTAGTAGAGTTATGTAGTTTTCTTTGTATAGGTCTTTTACATCTTTGGTTAAGTTGATTCCTAGGTACTTGATTTTTTTAGTTGCTATTGAAAATGGTATCTTTTTCTTGAGTGTCTCTTCAGTTTGTTCATTTCTAGCATATAGAAACATTACTGACTTATGTGCATTAATCTTGTATCCCGCTACTTTGCTAAATTTGTTTATTAGCTCTAGTAGGTGTATCGTTGATTTCTCAGGGTTTTCTAGATATAAGATCATATCATCTGCAAACAATGACAGTTTTACTTCTTCTTTTCCAATTTGGATGCCTTTTATTTCTTTGTCTTGCCGGATTGCCCTGGCTAGCACTTCCAGCACAATGTTGAATAACAGTGGTGACAGCGGGCATCCTTGTCTTGTTCCTGATCTTAGAGGGAAGGCTTTCAGTCTCTCACCATTGAGTACTATGCTGGCTGTGGGTTTTTCATATATGCTCTTTATCATGTTGAGGAAGTTTCCTTCAATTCCTACCTTTTGAAGTGTTTTTATCAAAAAGGGATGTTGGATTTTGTCAAATGCTTTTTCAGCATCTATTGAGATGATCAATTGATTTTTCCCTTTCGAGTTTTTAATGTGTTGTAATACATTGATTGTTTTTCTGATGTTGAACCATCCTTGCATGCCTGGAATGAACCCCACTTGGTCATGGTGTATGATTTTTTTAATGTGTCTTTGGATTCGATTTGCAAGTATTTTGTTGAGGATTTTTGCATCTATATTCATTAGGGAGATTGGCCGGTAGTTTTCCTTTTTGTAGCATCTTTGCCTGGTTTTGGTATTAGATTGATGTTAGCTTCATAAAATGAGTTAGGTAGTGTTCCATTTTTTTCAATGTTTTGAAAGAGTTTGAGTAAGATTGGTGTCAGTTCTTTCTGGAAAGTTTGGTAGAATTCCCCTGTGAAGCCATCTGGCCCTGGGCATTTATTTGTGGGAAGATTTTTGATGACTGATTGGATCTCTTTGCTTGTGATGGGTTGGTTGAGGTCTTCTATTTCTTCTCTGGTCAGTCTAGGTTGTTCATATGTTTCCAGGAAATTGTCCATTTCTTCTACATTATCCAGTTTGTTGCCATACAGTTGTTCATAATATCCTCTTATAATTTTTTTAATTTCTTCAGGATCTGCAGTTATGTCACCTTTTTCATTCATTATTTTGTTTATATGGGTCTTCTCTCTTTTTGATTTTGTCAGTCTAGCTAGGGGCTTGTCAATCTTGTTGATCTTCTCAAAGAACCAACTTTTGGTGATATTTATCCTTTCTATTGTTTTTTTGTTCTCTATGTCATTTATTTCTGCTTTAATCCTTGTTATTTCTTTTCTTCTACTTGGTTTAGGATTGGTTTGCTGTTCATTTTCTAGCTTCTTCAGTTGATCCATTAGTTCTTTGATTTTGGCTCTTTCTTCCTTTTTAATATATGCGTTTAGTGCTATAAATTTCCCCCTTAGCACTGCTTTTGCTGCATCCCATAGGTTTTGGTATGTTGTGTTCTCATTTTCATTCGTCTCTATATATTTAGCAATTTCTCTTGCTATTTCTTCTTTAACCCACTGATTGTTTAGGAGTGTGTTGTTTAACCTCCAGGTATTTGTGAATTTTCTAAGTCTCTGATGGTTATTGACTTCTAATTGTATTCCATTGTGGTCAGAGAATGTGCTTTGAATAATTTCAATCTTTTTAAATTTATTGAGGCTTGTTTTATGTCCCAGCATATGATCTATTCTGGAGAAAGTTCCGTGAGCACTAGAAAAGTATGTGTATCCTGGTGATTTGGGATGTAATGTCCTGTAGATGTCTGTTAAATCTAATTCATTTATCAGATTGTTTAGGTTTTCAATTTCCTTATTGGTCTTCTGTCTGGTTGATCTATCTATAGGAGAGAGTGATGTGTTGAAGTCTCCCACAATTATTGTGGAAACATCAATTGCTTCCTTTAGTTTTGCCAATGTTTCTCTCATGTATTTTGTGGCACCTTGATTGGGTGCATAGACATTTACGATTGTTATTTCTTCTTGCTGAATTGCCCCTTTTATTAGTATGTAGTGGCCTTCTTTGTCTCTCAAAACATCCCTGCATTTGAAGTCTATTTTATCTGAGATTAATATTGCTACACCTGCTTTCTTTTGGCTGTAGCTTGCATGAAATATTTTTTTCCATCCTTTCACTTTCAATTTCTTTGTGTCCCTGTGTCTAAGATGAGTCTCTTGTATGCAACATATTGATGGTTCATTTTTTTTGATCCATTCTGCGAATCTATATCTTTTAATTGGGGAGTTTAATCCATTTACATTCAACGTTAAAACCGTGAAGGCATTTCTTGAATCGGCCATCTTATCCTTTGGATTATGTTTGCCATATTTTTCCCTCTCTCTATTAATATCCTTTATTGTACCCATACCGAATCTCTTTAGTACTGAACCTTTCTCCAAGTCTCTCTGTCCTGTCTTTGTTTCTCTGTCTGTAGGGCTCCCTTTAGTATCTCCAGTAGGGCAGGTCTCTTGTTAGCAAATTCTCTCAGCATTTCTTTGTCTGTGAAAAATTTAAGCTCTCCCTCAAATTTGAAGGAGAGCTTTGCTGGATAAAGTATTCTTGGCTGGAAATTCCTCTCTCTCAGAATTTTAAATATATCGTGCCATTGCCTTCTCGCCTCCATGGTGGCTGCTGAGTAGTCACTACTTAGTCTTATGCTGTTTCCTTTGTATGTGGTGAATTGCTTTTCTCTTGCTGCTTTCAGAACTTGCTCCTTCTCCTATGTTTGACAGTGTGATCAGTATATGTCTTGGAGTGGGTTTTTTTGGATTTATTCTATTTGGAGTTCGCTGAGCATTTATGATTTGTGTATTTATGTTGTTTAGAAGATTTGGGAAGTTTTCCCCAACAATTTCTTTGAATACTCTTCCTAGACCTTTACCCTTTTCTTCCCCTTCTGGGACACCAATGAGTCTTATATTCGGACGTTTCATATTATCTATCATATCCCTGAGGTCCATTTCGAGTTTTTCAATTTTTTTCCCCATTCTTTCTTTTATGCTTTCATTTTCCATTCTGTCATCTTCCAGGTCACTGATTCGTTGTTCAACTTCCTCTAGTCTTGTACTATGAGTGTCCAGAATCTTTTTAATTTGGTCAACAGTTTCTTTAATTTCCATAAGATCATCCATTTTTTTATTTAGTCTTGCAATGTCTTCTTTATGCTCTTCTAGGGTCTTCTTGATTTCCTTCATATCCCGTACTAGGGTCTCATTGTTCATCTTTAGATCTTTGAGTAGCTGCTCTAGGTGTGTCTCTTCTGGTCTTTTGATTTGGGTGCTTGGGCTTGGGTTATCCATATCGTCTGGTTTTTTCATATGCTTTATAATTTTCTGTTGTTTTTGGCCTCGTGGCATTTGCTGTCCTTGATAGGGTTCTTTTAGGGTTTGTAGACCAGTTGAAGTCCTTATCTCTAATTTATCAGATCTACAGCTTCGTGGAGTACACTTTCTCTAACTAACCAGCAGGTGGCGTCCACGAGCCACCTGTTCTCCACAAGCCAGATCTCCCCTGCTTAGCCTTTTTGGTGAGTGGGGGAGTGAGTCTTGTGGGGCCCAATTGGTGTCCCAAGCTTGCGTGTGTAGTTGGTGTTGCCTGCCCTGTATGTGGGGCGTGTTTCTGGGCAGTCGGGGAGGGGGGGTGGCCCTAACAATCAAATCTCCCTGATGATCCTAGAGTTTTAAAGCTACTGCAATAGTCTAATCCTTCAGTTCAGTCCTGCCACAGTTTGTCTCTGCCACTGACCCACAAGTCTTTGGTATTGGCGTATGGCTCCTGAGACTTGCAAGTGGGCCCCTCTTCCAGGCTGTGCACCCCGGGTCCTCTGTTGAGGGATGACTGTGCTATGTCACAGGTGAGTGCCGTCCCCCCAGGGCAGTTCTGGGCTGCTGGGCTGTGTTGGGAGGCTCCCAGTCTGCTCAAATGATGGCTGAATGGGGCTCTGTTAATTCACACTGCTCCCCCTTCCCAGCTCTGGGACATTCAGCTGAGGTTGCAGGGAAGGCTAATGTCCACGCCCAGTTTTGTGGTGTGTGCCTGTTATTTGAAGCACTTCCGTCACACTGGGTTGTCTGGGGCAGCTCTGGGCTATGGGGCTGGCGATGGGCAGGAGTGTTTCCTGTCCACCAGGATGGTGGCTGTGAGCGGACACCCCCCTTTTCTTGGGAAGTTGTGTTGTTTAGTGAATTTTCTCAGCCACTGGATTATTGCCTTTTGTCTCAGAGCTCTCTTAGTTCTGCTCTTGACTTGACGTGCCCAAATTTCAATTCTTTGAAGCTTTCTGTATTGAGCTTCTTAGAGTAATTGTTTTAGAAAAAGCAAAAAGGATTTAAAAAAAAAAAAAAAAAAAAAAAAAAAAACGGCCCTCCTCAGAGATCTAATGGGTTATTGAAATGCTAATAGACAAAGCAACCAGGGCCATTAAGGAAAGGTGCCCTGGGCAGAGAGATCAGCCTTGCTTCGGGATTTGCATATGCGCCTCAAGGCCTGATCTCCGCCCTTCCCCTTTCTGTGTTCACCAGAACTCCAAAAATCCTCTGCTTTTACTTTGGAGCTTCTCGTGTTGTTTTCCTTCTATGCCCGTCTCCTCTCTGCTGGGCTGGCTGCTCTCAGAGTCTCTGGTGTCTGGCCTCAGTCTATCTATGGTTGGAGTTTGAATCAGTAGAATGAGTTTCCGATGAGAGCAGCCACTGCAATTCTCCCTTCTCCTTCCTGGAGCTGACAGCCCCTCCTCCCCCGGGACTGAGCCTGGCAGGGAGGGGCGCGGGTCCCCTGGCCGCAAAAACTTACAGATTTCGCTGATCTCAGCAGTTCCACGTTTTCATGAGTGTTGTATGAAGTATGCCCAAAGACAGATTGCTCTGTGGTGTCCAGTCCACGCAGTTCCTGGCTTTTTACCTACTTTCCTGGAGGAGTAACTAAAACATACAGCTCACCAGTCTGCCATCTTGCCCCCACTGTTGTTGTTTTTAAAAGTGTTTTTAAAAAGAATGTTTTCTAATTGTTGGTCACTAGTGTATAAGAACATGTTTGCTTTTTATTCTTCATATTTGTTTATTGGTGTTTTATCCCACAACCTTGAAAAACTCTGTTATTAATTCTAATTATCTGAATGTAGTCTTGGATTTTTTATGTAGAAAATCAGATGAACTTTTAGTGTCATGTCAAGGTTCATTATTACTAGACAAGTAATTAGGCGAGGCTTTTGATATAGAATCCAGAAAACTGGGAGAGAAAGGCAGAGCTGTAGCGGCTTTAAGGAAGTGGAGGAAGTCGAAAGGAAAAGAGGCTGTTAGTGAGGTGGGGGAGCTGGGAAGGGGCAGACTGGAGAGAGGGGCTCCCGAGCAGCCGTAAGATGTGAGGGGGTGGGCAGGAGTCAGCGGCTCTGGGTGCCTGGAGGGGTTTGCGTCCCCTTCAAACTGGTGGGAAAACAGAAGTCGAGTTATTTTGTAACATTTTGGGAAGTTGGACTGTACTTTTATGATGACAGCAGAGCTTTGAGACTGGATAAAAGGGACCCTGCTTTGTATTGCTACAAACAGGCACGAGCAACCACAGGTCTGTGGGTCTAGAATAAGAGAACTAGAAAAAAATACTATATTAATACAATAGACCCCATCACTACCACCACCAAACTGGACTAAACAGAGCTAACATAATAAGGGCCTTTCTAATATAAAGAGAAAAATAAAGAAATGGAACAATAGTATACTGTTATGAAAAAAAAATGAGGATAAAATTACAAAATACATAAAAAAATAAAGTTAAAATCTGAAATTTCCTTGTCAGTAAGTAGAGGATTATGGCAAGAAAGAAAAATCATTTATTATTATTATTACTACTACTACTACACTAGTTTTCTAAATAGATCTGGGCTGGACTTCTGGATTCTCCATTCTCAAGCTGTGTGAACTTGGCAAAGAAAGACAACCCCTGGAGGTTGGGGCAAGGGGGCTAATTAAGAAAGAAAACCTAAGACAAAACCATAGGCCAGTGGAAGCAAGACGGAACATGCATAGAGGCTTATGACCACAGGAAATCCATTTCCAGCCTCCCAGTCACCCTCTTCTGATCCCTGCCAGATCCAGGGCAGCTTCTGGGAATCCTCTCCTCCAGGCAGCCCACCCATGGCCCAGGAGCTCTCCTGCATCCCTGTCCTGGGCAGCCAGGAGCCAAGTGGCACCATTTCCAGGGTTTGATCGGACAGCATCTTTGGCTGCCTGTCATGGGGCCTGTGCCATCTGGTGGCTCTCCCCGTCCCCATCCTTGCTTCTGTCCCTATCCTTTGATGTTCTCCCTCTTCTTTGAAGGATTTATTTTTAGAACACTTACTGAGCCTCTGCTGGCCTCTACCTCTGTTTTCTTTGCCTATGTTTGCTCTCTCCCTGGCTCAGCCTCACCCGTCTGCCTGGGAGCCTCCTGGAGCTACTGTCTCAGACTCCAGAGCCTCCCTGTGAGAATGGTCCTGACGATCTGTTAACAGTGAGGTCGGAACAGCGTTGATGACGGTGAACCCATCCAGAAACTGACGGGAGGGTGGGTTAGACAGGCCCCGAATCCAAAGCACATACGGAAATTGGCTGAATGGTAGGGAGGAAAAAGTAGAACTTTGGGAAATCTGGATATCCACACACGAGAAAATGGAAATTACTATCCTACCACCCAGCAGGGGGAAACATACATAATAATCTACAGTCCCCATCACAGTTTAGCACAAACATTTTGTCTTCTTTGCTTCAATTTTTTTTAAAGAAGTAAAAGATTACAAATTTGTTAAAGTTCTTCCCATCACAGCCCACCCCCCAAATAACCCCTCTTCTGTATTGCCTGCCCCCCTTTATTCACTTTAACCGTACACAATCTGTAGTGTTGTTTTGCATGCATTAAAATACATATAAATGTTATTCTTCAAATTGTTTTTTTCCATTCAGCCTTGTTCCGAGATTGATTTATGCTGGTCCCTGTGGCTCTAATTCATTCATTTGATTGCTGGAAAGTACCACGCTGTAGGAACTGTCTCATTGCCCTCTGGCGGACAGTTAGGTTATTGCAGCCTTTCACTAGCAACAAGGCTGCGGGGACCATCCCTGCGTCATCTGTGAACGGTGCCCCGCCCCAAGATGTGCAACATCCTGGCCCCAGGCAATACAGCAGCAAGCAAAGCAGTCTACCCCCTGGTTGGGGGGACACAGACATTCACAAACACACATTCTACAGATCAGCTGGTGACGGGGGCTGTAAGAAAAGTGGGATGGAGAGAGAAGGAGCAACTGCAACCCCACCCTTCTCACTGTCTTTACCCCTCTAATAGTTTTCCTCAACTGTGTGTCACTAATCAGTACCTGATAATATCTACATATTCACTGTTTATTTCTCGCCTGCCTCTGCCACTAGGATGAGTTCCTTGAGGACAGGGACTTGTTTCCTGCTAAATCCCTCGTGTCCAGAACAGTGTTTAACTCCTGTGGGTGCCCTGTGGCTATTGCTGAATGAATGAATTGCTGGGTAGGCCCCACACTCTGGGGAGGAGGTGGCATGGTTCTTTTCGAGTTCTTGACATCAGCCCCAGCCCCTCCCAGTGCTTGAGTGTGGGGAGGGTGCCAAGGGTCTCCTTGGAGGAAGGAGAGTGGTCAGCAGATGCTGGAACAGGTTGTGCCGCAGGCCCTTGGGTTCAGCCTGTGCCTGGGGGAGGTGACTGTGGTGTGAGCTGGAAGAGCTGGTCATCCAGAACGTGGAGCGTGGGGGGCGGGCACCTGTGAGTATGGCATTCTTTAGACGGGGGGTGACCCAGAGGCACACTCTCCCCAAAGAATCATCTGGATAGAGAAGCCCCTGCCCCTGCACCTGTGGGGATGGTTAGAGCAGGATGCTTGGCCTTAGTAGCTGTACTGTGGTCTTGACCTGCAAAATCAAAATTTCAGGCTGGTGGCCAGAAATGACAAGGCTGCCACTGGTACTCTACTGAGGCTCTGATCCGGGCTATTCTCCACTGCAGCAGACACTTGCAAAGCCCTACACCTCGGGTGCACAGCGAGGCAGGGGAATGGAAGTTCCCGTCTCCCCTCCTCGGGCTCAGGCTCTTCCTTGAGTTTCTGGTGGGGAGTGGGCTTTGGTGACTTCACTCCCATCTATGTCCTGCTTGGCCTCCTACAGGGGGAAAGCCTGTCTACAGAATGGATCCCAGAAGAGTCGAGCAGAACTGAGAGCCTAAGAGACACAGCCTCATGACATCATTTGAAGGCCTGGATCCAGCCTTGCCTGAAGATGTTTTTGAGCACAGCTTCGGACCTGAGCCACTGCAAGCATAGCTGTGTCAGGCCCTAGGGGACACCAGAGCTGGAGAGAAGGTCTTAGCACCTCAAATGTCAGCAGCCTGTAGAATTTCAGGTGGGCATCAGCAGCGGTGAATCTGCCACAGCAAGGCTGCTCGTCCCTCAGCAGGGCTTCTTGGTCCCTTATAATCATTAGCTCAGGTGAGACCTTCCTAGACAGCCTAGAACTTCCCTAGAACCAGCGAGACTCCCAGAAGGAACCAGAGCCAGGGCAGTCTGAATTACCATAGAAGGGTTCATGCTTTAATAAGAGGATTGAACCAGATGCTGGGGCAGCAGAGAAGAAGGTAACTAACCAATGCCAGGGCTATGAGAGACCTGAGGGGACAAACAGGCCCTGGAGTCAGGCACACCTGGGTTCAAGTCTTGGTTTTGCCACACGTATCTGTTCTGTGGTACTGGGCTAATAACTTCTCTTCTCTGAGCCTCAGTTTCTCCACCTCTAAAACCTACCTCACAATGTTGTGAGAATCAAATAAGAGCAGAAGAGCTTAGCCTGGCATATAGTAAGCAATCCATAAATGGTGGCAGTTTTGGTTAATGTGACAAGGGTGGTGGTAAAGATGGTGATTGTTGATGATGACAGGGGTCAGGGATGCTCTAGGTGAGCAGTGAGCTCTGGAGGGGTGGATAAGAGTGGCCTGTCAGCCAAGGGCAGGCAGGGGCCTTCCAGGCAGCGAGAAGGGCATGTGCAAAGGCACGGCGATAGCAGCGAGTTTAAGGCTCCATGCCATCAGAGAAGGCTGTGGCAGTATCTCCCATCCCACATGCTCGTGCAGGGTGACCTGGCATTCCTCCCGTCAGTGGTGGCCTGTGGCTTCCCCCGAGAAGCTTGGGCGACACCGCCTGGAACCCAGCTGCCAGGCTGTGAGGAAGCCCGAACTAGCCCATGCGGAGGGAACACCTGGAGACAGGTAGGTGTTCTGGCTGGGAGCCCCACCGAGGTCCCAGCCAGCAGCCAGCACAACTCACCAGATGTGACTGAAGACGCCTCCAGGGGACAAACTGTCCCTGCAGTGCCCTTTCCAAATTCCAGACCCATACAATTCGTGTGCATGAGAAAATGGTAGTTTTTTTTTTTTTTTTTTTTTTTTTTACCACATGGCGATAATAACTCCCAAAGGCTCCTCCCAAAGCAGCCCCCACCAGCCTGGCTCTCTCAGATAAAAGCTGCGAATGCCGCTCTCCATTGCACTTGCCAATGTTGACTGAGGGCGGATGCTGCCACCTGGTGGCCAGCAGAAACAATGCAGGACCTTCCCTTGTCCCTTTCTTCTGTAAGAGAAGCTTGTTCACATTCATTCATTCATTTCACAAACATCCACAATCCCTGATGGTGATGGGTCAATGGTGGTTTTTAAAAAGCATATTCTAACACTACCATTTTTTATGCTTTCATTTTTGGTCATGAAAGTTCATTTACAGGTCCACAATTCCTTTAACTTTTTTCCAAAATCCAAAAATCTCTGAAAACTGCAAGTGTTTTCACGGGTTTACACAGCTCTTTCAGTGGCTAAACACTGTCTGAACTGACTTTATTTAATATCATTTTACAGCAGAAATATTATATTATGGGGTGCTGCCCTAGACTCCTCTGGGGATGTCAAGTATTAGGGAGCAGTAGTTCTGGGAGGGTGGTCCCAGCCAGAAACAGCAGCCGCCCCTGGGAACTTGCCAGAAATGGAGAGTTAGGGGCCCCACTCCAGACCTACCACATCAGAACACTCTGGGTGCGGCTCAGCACTCCGGGTTTTAACAAGCCCTCCTGATGATTCTGATGCACACTCAAGTATGAGAACCACTGACATAGAGTAGATGTACTTCATTATGTTTATAAAATCCCCAAATTCTGAATTCCAAAGCACAAGTCGGTCCTCATGGTTTCAGACATGGGATTGAATTTTGAAATTTCAAGTAACATTGAAAGAAGCTGTGCAATTTTTATGTTTAAAAATGGGGCAGAGGTTCTTTGCAGGAGTGGAGAAACGGTGGGGTCAATAATAATAAAAGAAAATTTTTGCTGTTTAAAACAGTGTTCCAGGCACCATGGATGCAGCCATGTGTCCTTTGGGAGATGCTTATTTTTCTTGCCCTCTGATCTCCTGCTGGTACCTCTCTTTGGCTGGAACCTACACGAAGCCAGAGAACAAGAGAATCCCTACAGTTGAGCCCCTCGAGATGCAGAGCGGGTGATAGATGCAACATGGGGCCAGTGGAGGCCAGTCAGCCCACCACGTGTTTATACATCTACCTAACAATGGATGTGCTTGTGTTTTTAAAATATAAAAGTATCACACTCTAAATATCCATTTGTGACTTGCTTTTGTTTTTTCACCCATATTTTGTTTTTGAGATTTATCTATGTTGATACAGGTAGCTTAATTTTCCTTGCTGTTTAGAATTCCATCGTGTTAGAATACCCCTTAATTCATTTATCCGTTCTGCTATTGGTGTGCCTTTAGGTTGTTGCCAGTCTTTTGCTCTTCCAGATAAAGCCACAATAAATATCCCTGGACATTGTCCTCTCCTGCATGGGTGGGAGATTTTCCCTAGGCCTGGTATCCCTAAGAGGGGGACTGCTGGGTCACAGGACACGTGCATCCAGCTTTCTTAAATAATGCCAAATTTCTCTCCAGGTGGCTGTCCCAGTGTTTGGTTCCCCCCATCCCAAGGGGTTCCTGTTCCACCATCCTGGTCTGCCCCCTGCATCGACAGACCTTTGCTTTTCTGTTGGGTGTGAACTTGTATCTCCTCACTTCTTTCATTCGCATTTCCCTGATAATCCCGAAGTTGAGCGGCTCTTCCCCACTTCTGCTGTTTGGAGCAGACGTTTTGCCTTCTTACCTTAGGCTTTGCCTCTACCCTGCAAGTCTAGGTTTCTGGAATTCCAAAAGACTTTTTCCTTGCTGGCCCCAGGCAGTAGCAAACAAAAAGGGCTTTGGCTTTCAGCTCCTGCCTGGGCTGTGGCTTCTGCAGTTCAGGACAAGGAACAGCTTTTGTTTGCTCTCGGTGGTATCTGTCCTCCCCTGGAGGCAGAGTGACACAGGCTGGCTGGGTGAGGGCTGAGGGCAGCAGCAGAACAAAATAAAAAATTGAAGGAAAAATCCCGAAAATTCAGTTATGATTTCCAAAATATCATCGCTGCATTTTCAAGCACCATTTACTGAGGCCCTTGTGTGCCAGGATCTGTAGCATGTCCTCTCTAAACCCTCCCAGAAACCTTCTAAGGCAGGGTCACATCCAACAAACTCCACAGTAAATGCAACAGGAAGTCATTCACTGGACCTTTACCGTGCTCCGCTCCTGTGCAGGCTCTTCCGGGCCCTGGGAATTCAGTTGTAAACAAACCAACCTGGTCGCTGGTCAGTGGTGCTCACTGGCTCACTGTCTAGTGGGAGAAACGCTGATCCCATGATCACGACTAAGTGTGAAATTACAACCGTGGTCCTGGTTCTGTGAGAGCCAGTCCAGGAGGTTTGACTCAGGAGGTTCCAGGAAGGCATCCCCGAGGAAGTGGCAATTGAGCTGAGACCTGAAAGAAGGATGGGAGCTGAGCAGGGGAGGAGCGAACAGCAGGCCAGGCAGAGGGAACAGAATGTGCTAAGAGACTAGTGTTTAGGCACGGGCAGCTGGGGGTGCTGGGGTGTCTGGGGGTGACTCCAGAGCTGGTGAGTCCTTCCACGAGATAAAAATCACCTGGGCACTCCTTAAAAAAAATACAGATTCGGGGCCTCAACCCAAGCCTACTGAATCAGAATCTCCAGGATATGGCTCAGCAATCTGCATTTCCCCTCAACTTTTGATTTTGAAAGTCCCAACTTACAGAAAAATTGAAAGAATAGTCTAAGAAACACCTGAACTCCCTTCTCATAGCTTCACCAGTGGTTAACATTTTCCCACTTTTGTCCCCTTCTTCTCCCCCACAACCACACTACCAGTGTCATATCTAAGGACAGTAATATTAATCCAGTAATGTCATCTGATATACAGATGACACTTCAATTTCCAATGGTCCACCAAATTTATTTTACAGCTATTATTTTACTTTTTCAATCCAGGATCCAAACAAGGTTCATAAATAATATATATTTTTTTGTTATGTCCCTTTAGTCTCTTTTAATCTAGAATAACTCCGTCTTTTTTTTCCCATGATACTCAGTTTTTTTTTTTTTTTAAAAGAGTCCAGGCTTGTAGAATGTCCCACATTCTAGATTTGTCTAAACTGTCCTCATGATTAAAATCAGGTTAAGTATTTTTGGCAAAAATATGACATAGCAGATGTTGGGTACATCTTATTGCATCACACTGGGGCCGCCCCAGTGTCAGGCTGTCCCATTCTTGGCGATGCTCAGTTTGATCACTCAGTTAAGATAATAGAGACTGCTAGATCTCTCCATTGTAAAGGTACATTTTCCTCTTTTTAATTAATTAATAATCTGTGGCTTGTTGCTTTGAACTGTTGTTTTGATCCTGTTACCCAACAACTTATGTATGAAATAAAGGAGGAACTTCCTTGCCTGGGGGCAGGAGAGGTTTGGAGAACACAGTCAGTGCTGTCTTCAAGCACCAGAGTATAGTTTAACTTTTTGTTTGTTTGTTTGGTAACAGCTTTATGGAGATATAATTCACATGCCATACAACTCTCCCATTTAAAATGTACATTCAGTGGTTTTTATATATTCATATAGTTGTGCAGTCATTACCACAATGAATTTTAGAACAGTTTTCCCCCAACATATTCCCCAACACTCCCTCTCTCCCCAACCCCCCACCACTAATCTACTTTCCATCTCTATAGATTTGCCTATTGTGGACATTTCATATAAATGGAATCATACAATATGTTGTCTTTTGTGAATGGCTTCTTTTCAAGGTTGTAGAATTGTTTCAGAACTTCATTCCTTTTTATGGTCAAATAATATTCCATTGTATGGCTACATGAATTTCATTTATCCATTCATCAGTTGATGGACAGTTGAGTTGTTTCCACTTTTTGGCTGTTATGAATAAATGCTTCTGTGAACATTTATGTAGAAGTTTTTTTGATGGACATGTTTTTATTTTAGGCATATACCTATGAGTGGAATTTCTGGGTCATATGGTAACTCAATGTTTAACATTTTGAGCAACTTTCAGATTGTTTTACTGCTGGACCATTTTACATCGCCACTGACAATGTATGAAAGTTCTAATTTCTCCACATCCTCACCAACACTTATTATTATCTGTCTTATTAATTATAGCCATCCTAGTGGGCTTGAAATGGTGTATCATTTTGGTTTTGATATATTGTTCCCTGATGTCATCTTTTCATATGCTTATTGACAATTTGTATATCTTCTTTGGAGAAATGTCTATTCAGATCCTCTGGCCATTTTAAAATTGAGTTGTCCTTTTACTATTGAGTAGTATGAGTTCTTTATATTTCTAGATACAAGTCACATATCAGATAGATGATTTGCAAAGATTTTCTCCCATTCTGTGGGTTGTCTTTTCATTCCATGATGTTCTACTTTGAAGCATAAAAGTTTTTTTTGATACAGTTTTATTGAGATATATTCACATACCCTACAATCATCCACAGTGTACAGTCAGTTATTCACAGTACCATCATATAGTTGTGCATTCATCACCAGAATCAATTTTTGAGCATTTTCCTTACACGGAAAAAATAAAAGTAAAAAAGAACACCTAAAACATTCCACCCCCCCCATCCGACCCTATTTTTCATTTAATTTTTGTCCCCATTTTTCTACTCATCTGTCCACACACTGGATAAATGGAGTGTGAGCCACAAAGTTTTCACAATCTCACAGTCACACTATGTAAGCTACATAGCTATGCAATTGCCTTCAAGAATCAAGGCCATGGGGTTGCAGTTTGACAGCTTCAGGTATTTCCCTCTAGCCATTCCAACACACTAAAAACTACAAAGGATATCTATATAGTGCATAAGAATGTCCTCCAGAGTGACCTCTGGACCTCCATTTGAAAGCTCTCAGCCACTGGAATTTTATTTTGTTTCATCTTTCTTCCCCCTTTTGGTCAAGAAGATTTTTCCCAATCCCATAATGCTGGGTCCAGGCTCATCCCTGGGAGTCATGTCCGCATTGCCAGAGGGATTTACACCCCTGGGAGTCATGTCCCACGTAGGGGGGAGGGCAGTGAATGGGCTTAGAGAGAAAGGCCACATCTGAGCAACAAAGAGGTTTTCTGGGGGGACTCTTAGGCACAATTATAAGTAGGTTTAGCCTCTCCCTTGCAGTAACACGTCTCATAAGGGAAAGCCCCCAGATCAAGGACTTGGCCTACTAAATTGGTAGTCCTCAATGTTTTGAAGCACAAAAGTTTTTAATTTTGGGTCCAGTTTATTTTTTCTTTTGTTGTTTGTGTTTTAGGTGTCACAGCTAAGAAACCATTGCCTAATCCAAGGTCATGAAGATGTATGCCTGTGTTTTCTTCTAAGAGTTTTATACTTCCAGCTATTACATTTCAATCTTTGATCTGTTTTGAGTTAACTTCCATGTATGGTGTGAGGAAGGGGCCCAACTTCATTCTTTTGCATGTGGACATCCAGTTGTCACAGCACCATTTAGTAAAAAGCCTATTCCTTCCGTATTGAATTGTCTTGGCACCCTTGTCGAAAATCTATTGACCATAAATATGAGGGCTTATTTCTGGACTATCAGTTCTATTCCATTGATCTGTGCGTCTATTCTTATGTCAGTGCCACACTGTCTGGATTACTGTAGCTTTGAGTAAGTTTTGAAATTGGAAGTGTGAGTCCTTAAACCTTGCTCTGAGTGTAGGTGATACTGTGAGGGGTGCGAGTGAACAGCACAAGGTGGGGACTTGGGAGCCCCACATTTGCTCAGGGGCTTCATTTCAGGAGCAGTCCATGTTCTACATTCACCTTGGAAAGATGGATTTCCACCCTCCCAGCCCACAGCTCTTCATTGTAAATCAATGGAAACAGTCGATGCTTCCCTTGGGTTATTTTAGACATCACTTTAAGTCTTCCCACCTGCTCTGCCCTCTAATTGCTCTTATTGAAACTGTCATTCCCAGCTGCACCTCCGGGCCTGGGTTCTGGAACAAGCCCAACCCTACAGGTGTTTGCTCTCCCTGCAAAAGTTGCAGTGTTACCTTGGCAAAAGGAAATCGCTAAACTCAGGCCACACTGTGGGCATCAAAAGAAAATTGCTGGTGAGTAGAGAACCAGAGGTAGTCTTCAAAGGACATTGCTGGAAATTGAATTAAATGGGTGTCATCCAGAAACCCCCAAACTTAAACCCTGCCCCTCCCCTGCCCCCCAGCTGGCTGGCCCTGGGGTGCTTAGTGCTGTAATCCGAGGCTGGGAGAGCTCAGGAAACAAGGCCCTTTGTGAAGAAGAGAACCCTATTGTTCCAGGGCCAGTGTTCAGGGAGAGTGGATTCCAGAGAATGTTTTGGGATGGATTTTTCCCATTGTTTTTAACTTTCTTCTCCTTGGGGGCAGGGGAGAGGGGTCCTCTCAACAGCAATTTAAAGACTTAAATCCTTTGTGGTGTAAGGAATAGGTGGTGCTTAGAGTGCAGGGGTTTTTAGCTAGGGAAGGAGGACTGAATCAGATGATGGAAACCACTGGGTGTGTTTTGCTTTTTATTTTTAGCGTAAAAAAGTCACAGAAACAGCCCCTTTCTAGATCCTGCACATCTCAAACTGTGGCAGACGTCAGCGGAGGTACGACCACTTCCTTCCTCCTTCGCTTCACTCTGCTTGTTTCCAGAAAGAGGAAATGATGCGATTCCACGTCGCAGGTCACGGCCCCCATGCTCCCACCTGTCCCGCGCCCTCCAGCTGGGAGACCTGCTCCGCCAGACCTGTCCCCAGGGCAAAGCCTGGTAGGACCCCTGGTGTGCCGGAAGCTTTTAGACTGAGGCTGTGCCGGCCTCAAGGTAGGAGCCTTGAATTCCTGCAACTAGCACTACTTCTGAGTGACATCTGGCCCTCTCTGGGCCTCACTTGCCCATCTCAATTGAGAGCAAGAATAACCGTCCTTGGCTTCCCTTTTCCGCGGTGGTGGTGGTGGTGGTGGTGAGATTGTAAGGAAAGCTAATCCGGAGCCTGGCCACGTCCCACATCCCCTCAATTTCCTGCGGCCCAAAGAAGGCGCCCCGACCCCTTTCAGGCCCGCTCCTTTCCGCTTTCCCCGCGCGCCTCTCGCCCGCCCCCGCCCGCGAGCTCAGGCCCCGCCCCGGGGGAGGAGCCGGAGGGCGGCGCGGAGGCTCGCGGCGGAGCTGAGCCGGCTTCTGTCGCCTCACCGGCAGCTCCCGCTCTGGGCGGACAGACAGACGGAGCCAGGGCTGGGAGCCGCCCGGGGCACGGCTCAGAAGAGCGGGTGAGTTCCCCGACCGCGCCACCTCCCTCCCTGCCTTCTGCAGCTTGACCGGGAGGAGGGTGAGGTTCAGGGCGGAGAGATGGGGTCCCAGCCTCTGGTAACTGTGGGCGCTTTGGCCAACCCCGGCGGTTCGAATTCAGAAAATGGGGCGGCGGGGGATGGAGGTTGCGCATTGGAAAGGCAGGTACCGAGAGTGCAGAGCCAGGAAGTCGCGCTGGGGTGGGGGCGTTCTCCCGGATTTCGCGTTCCAATGATCGGACCGGGGTAGGGGGCGCATTGACAGGTTGTTGGCTGGGGCCTCGGTGGCGCGATATTGGGGCGGGACGTGGGGGTCCTCGGCGGTTCTGGACTCATGGGTCGAGGTCTGCTGGGGGCGCAGTGCCGGGCGGCGGGAGCCACAGTCGGCACCAAAACCCCCAGCGCCCAGCCTCCCGGCGGGGCACGGGGGCGCCGCCCCCTCGCGTGGCTGCGCCTTCGCCGCGCTTCGCCCCTGCAGGCAGCTCCCGGGCGCCGGGAGCGCTCCTACCTGAGCGGGAAAGGTCCCTAGGGCAGGCTCCCGCGTGCAGCCCCGCCCCGCCGCTGGATCCGGCTGACAATGCCTAGAGGCCCGGGGTAGACCCCGAGCATGGTTGCTCCCTGGGAGAGGTGCATTCGGCCTTTCCAAAGGGCCGCCGTGCGCCGGCGGCTGGGTCCCCCACGCTACGTAGCGCTCCCCTCCTGGCGAGTCCAGCTCATGGGCTCTGGCTGGCAGGAGCGCCCCCGAGCGCATGGGATGGGCACCAGCTGTGCAGTCTGCCCAGAGAAGTCGCGCAGAGGGGTCTCCCCAAGGTCACCCGGAGATCCCAAGCTCAGCTGCCCAGATCGGGCCGCGTGGAGAGCAGAGATGGGGAGGCGCTCGCTGCTCGCCTCCTTCCCTGATGCAGACAGCCTCCCCGCCCCCCTCCCCACCCCCAGCCGGCACCGGCTTCACTGGGGATGCTTATGATGCAGCTCCCAGCCCCGGGTGGATAATTGAGCCCAGCCGAACTTTGAATCCGGACCTCCCGGGAGCCCAGTGCTGCGTCGCCGCTGCGCGCAAGGCCTGGAACCCATGGCTTCCCGGACGTCTCGAGAGCGGAGGCAGAGAGACGCGGCGGCATAAGCGCTTCTCAGAACCGAAAGCCAAGCTGCTTGCGCACCCATGTGATTGGATGCCACATAATGGGCCCCTGTTCTCGCTGTCAGAAGCGCCCACTAGCTCCCTGCGGCTCCGAGCACCAGGTGCTGCCGCTGAATCGCCCTCTATGGAGGAGCCCCGGCCCTGAAGTACCAGGAGCCCTTTCCCGCAGGGTCTTCTCTGGAAGGGGCCTGTCGTTCCACTCTTCAGCCGGCCTGGGAACTTCCCCTTGTGCCCTCCCATTTCCTGCGGCTGCAGGAAAACCCTGCATCTGGGAGGCCTCCACCTAAGCTGCAAGGAAAGCTTTCTGGCTTAACCACTTACCAGCTGTCTGCCCTTGGGTAAGACATGGCCGTCAGAGCCTCAGTTGCCTCATTAAGAAATGGGGCCAGTAGCCAGGCTGTGGGGAGAGTTCATCGAGAGGCAAGTGTTTGGTGGAGTTGAGGTGGCAGGATGGAGGCTCCTGGGTAGTGTCAGGCTGCCTTTAGTATTGGTTTTGAGTGGGGCCAGTTCTCCTCTTTTAGATCCCAGCAAGAGTTGAAGCCCCGGGTGGTTCTGCAAAGGCCCTGGGAGTTTCCACATCTTCTTCCTTCAGTTCTGTCATCAGGAGCCAGCTTGCAGGAGGCCCGTAGGGGCCAGTGAATCCTTTCAGCTCTCTGCCTGCTCACAGGGCCTTCCCACACAAATCCTCTATCCTCTTCTCTCCCACCTGCCACCCAAACCCCACCTCTGTCTTAATCCTGGGGTGCTGGGGACAAGCTGTCAACCAGACCACTCTGGACCTTCAGCTTTGCAACTTCCTGTCCTCTGGGGTCTATCTAACAGTGTCCTACTACCCTGGAACCTTCCTGACCTCTCCCCTGTCCCCAGCTCTTTCCAACTTCTGGAAGGTCTTTCTTCAGATCACTTCCTGCCTACTACTCTTTTGGCCTCCTCCCCTCGGGGCACACACCCTGACACCCCTCTACATGTTCTTTGGTTCATGTATCAGGGTTTCGTGCATCCCGGTGCCCTCTGGATTTCCCCTGTCCTGGAAGGACGTTGTAGGCAGGGCCCAACACACACTCAGACTTTGTTCTCTTTGGTAATAGATGTTGGGGTAGAGGTTAAATTCTAATCTAGCTATTAAGTCTGTTCAGGAGTCTGAGCCACAGGGCAAAGAGGATGCTGACACAGGGAGATGGTTTTTTACCTGAGGCAAGAACCTTTCTGCAGCATCTGCTTGGAGTCTCTGGAAAGTTAGGATCCAGGTTCTTCTCAAAACTAGCTCCATATCTAGAGTGAATGTTCTCTGACCCAAGAGGCTGCAGCCTGCCTGGTTGTGCAGATTGCAGAAGGCACATCCCTGGATTTATGCACTATGCTGGGCCTGCCCAGGACACCCCTCCACCCCGGGACTAACACTTGTTGGACAGTGGGTCCCAACCAGTATCCTACCAGCAGAAGCCAGGAGGCCCTTCTTTGTTTCAAGCACATTTGGAGGCTGGGCTGCAGGAGGCTTGGACAAGCCCATCTCTTACAGAAACACACAAGTAATGAAGAGCAAGGGAGTCAGACAGGTCTAGTTCAAATCATAGCTCTACATGTTAAAGCTCTTGTGACCCTGAGTAAATTATTTACTCTCTCTGAGCTCTGGTTTTCTCATCTGTAAAATGGCAATAATAAAAATACCTATTTCATGGAGTTGCAAGGCTCTGTGAGAACATAATGCATCGGGAGTGCTAGCAGAGCCCCTGCTGTGGGCAGGAATGCAAGAAACAGTCATCAGCGTCACCATTCCCTCTTCTGTGCTGGGTGCTTTTTTCCCCCGCTACCAGGACAGGGAAAGCCTCTCAGCATGGGGGGCCTAACTCCTGGGAATTTGAGTCTGGCATAGGCCTGTTCTTAGGGAGGCTGTGAGCTTAGCATTTCTCAGCTGGCTGCCGTCTTTCAGGATTTGTTGATTCATTCAGCAGATTTTTACCCTGTCCCAGACCTGCTTAGCGAGGGATTTCAAGATGAATAAGGCATTTCTCAGGGAATCTTACTCTTTGGGGGAGAGGCAGCCTGGGAACAGGTAATGAGGACACTGTATGGGAAGAGCTTCAAGAACAGAAAGGGAGTGAGGAGCAGTGGTTCAACAGGTGGACTCTGACAGGTTTGACTCCTGACCTCTACCTTGCAGCTGGGTGGTGATGGACAAATGACTTCCCTCTACAGCAGATAATCTGCCTACCTGTGGAGGTATTGTGAAGAGAAAAATGAGACAATGTAGGGAAAACACTTAGGTCAGGGCCTTCTAGATATTAATAAGAGCTTGCAAATGTTAGTTGCTATTGTGATTATTCTGTTGTGGCCAATTACAGGTGGGGGAAAATTGCTGTGGGAGTACCTTTGAGCTCTTTAGGGACAATTTTCTGGGTAGTAGGTAATAGAGGGGAGGGCATCCTGGGAAGAGAGAACAGCTTGTGCAGAAGCACAGAGGCTGAGAGCTGTGGGCAGGAGTTGACTGAAGCAGGGGCCGGAGGCAAGGCCAGGGAGGCAGGCAGAGGCCATCCAGCCAGGGGCCTGAATGGTTGAACACTCATGACCCAAGGTGGGCAACCCTATGCCTTGTGAGGCGCAGCCCTCTAAGCATGGTTGTCTGATTGCAGCACCCGAGAAAGTTCAGGATTCTGCATGGCAGGAAGGGCTGGCCTGTACTCGTTGCCATTACATTAACCCACTCTCCCTCTTCCTTCCGCCTGGGAATCACAGAGGTCCCCTCCGTCTTCCTGAGATGCTGTTTCTACCTCTGCACCTATTTCTCTTTTCCTGGGACTCAGTTGCTCATTTGAAGGAAGGGGGTGCAGGTGGAGAAAGCACCTTGACCTGGCTCCCTGACTGATCATAATATTCCACCAAGTGCTTTTCTGGATGATAGTCACTGTCTGAAGGTTTTACTTGCATTGCCATGAATCCTTATACCCAATTCATTAAACTAGGCGTACTTATCCCCATTTCACAGAGGAGGAAACTGAGGCACGGAGGGTAAGGTGATTTGCTGAAGGGCATGCAGCTCTAAGTAGCAGGAACCCATGCCTGTGGATCTCCAAAGAGGCCATGGGCTATACTGTGCCACCTCCCTCCTGGTACTCTTCGTCGATGTCTAAAGCTGACTGCGGAATGTCTGGCTTTCACTCTGTGTACCCTTGGGTGCCAGGCAATAGGCACCTTGGAGATGGGGTCACAGTGGGGTGAGCTCTGAGTGCTTGGGCACTGCTCCTTTGCCTCCCTGCCCTGATTCTGGGGGAAGGTCGTGTGCGTAGGTGCTTATGGGGGAGGGGGCATTTGTGGATGTCTTGGAGTCTGAGGCCTGCATTCCTTGACCCATCACTGCCCCACAAACGTGCCTTGATGCAGGCAATTTGCAGCTTGATTGATGTGGCAGGTGGTAGCTGAGCACCACAGGGGCCCCGGGAAGGAATGAGTCTTTCAGGATGGCTGTTCAGATGATCACCAGGGACTCTCCTTGTTTACAGAAGACCTCAAAACAAAGCTTTGAATTTATTTTTTTGTGGGAGTTTAGGACCAGGGCCTTCCACTAGTGTTGGGGCCTTTGGGCAATTTCTTCACTTTCTTGAGCTTCAATTTCTTTATCTGGGGGAAAAATACATAAATATATATATATATTTATATATAGTATATATATATTTATCTATAAATATATGTACTATATATACATATTTATAAATAAATATATATAAAATGTATACATATGCACATATATACATAAAATTCGGACTTAATGTTAAGGATTTGTAGTATGTAAAATGCCCGCCTTCCAAGTGGTAGATAATGGTATGGATGTAATTGTGATTGTATAGTCATTTGTAGTCATTACTCTTTTAGTCTTCTGCCTCACATGCTAAACTAGTGGTGCTCAATTGGGGGTGAATTTGCCCCCCCCCCCCACACACACAAGGGAATTTGGCATTGTCTAGAGACATTTTTGGTTGTCACAACTGGGGATGGGGGTGCTACTGGCATCTAGTGGGTAGAGGCCAGGGATGCTGCTAAATATTCTATAATGCACAGGACAGCCCTGTCCAGTGATGAATTAGGCCCCAAATGTCTGTAGTGCCAGGTTGAGAAATGTTGCACTGGCCCATATGCCCTGTAAGGTCAGTGGCCATGTTTCATTCATTCAGCACTGTGTCCCTGTGCCCCAGTGCCCAGCACAATGCCCGGCACCCAGGAGACAATCAATATACACTGAAGGGATGAATGAGGACTTGGAAAGCCTTTTGTCCCCTGGAGTCCCAGAGGTTTTTGGTTTGTGGGACAGTTTGAATGGGCAGAAGAGATGTAGGTGAGCCTGGACGATGAACAACCTGTAGGTATTTCAGGCTAAAGAAAGTCAGACCAAGCTCTCTATTTTTCTTCCCAGGCAGGTGCTTGGGGACCCAAATTATCTGAATTGTTGCTTTAGTCACTATTGCCTTTTGCTCATATAGATACAGAACCCACCTTCAGCAGGACAAGTTGGCTGGGGCAGGGGAATGTGGGTGCTGACAAGAAACGCCGTGTCGGCTGGGGCCTTGGGATTTGCCAAGCTGGGGCGCAGCTGCTGTCAGCTTCCTGTTTTTTCCCTTTCCGGTGGAATGAAGGAAACCCACTGAATGGCTATTTTTCCACTGACATTTACAGCAATGTGATAGGTCTTGGATTAATGAGGTCAAGCTACAGTGTGAAATCTGCCTGATAACTTGAAGCTTGGCCAACAGGAAGAAATCGCTTGTTTTCTTTGGGCTGTTTGATGTCTTTGGATGGGCTTTGGAAAAAGGAAGCAGGGGTCATGACTCTGTACAAAAGAGGGGAGTATTTTATACTCCAGAATTATAGAGGCCAGAGTTGTCTCTTTTTCAGTTTATTGGGAAGGTTTATTTTAATGTGAAGTTTGAAATGAATAACTCATTAAAGCAAAGGTTCACCCTGAGCCTCAGGCTGGCTGCTGAGCATGGATGGGGCTATTGAAAGCATCGTGCTGTTTTTCAGGGCCTTGGCACCAAAAGGTGTGTGACTAGGTTGGACGTGCACATTGGGTAGAACTTATTCAGATAGCGGGAGGGATGTAGAGCATATGCCTCAAATTTGAATGTGTATACCAGTCACTGTGGATTTCCTATTAAAATGCAAAATCTAATTCAGTAGGTCTGAGTTTTGGCCTGAGATTCTGCATTTCTAACAAACTCCCAGGGCATGCTACTCTGTTGGTCCATGAAGCACACTTTGAGTAGCAAAGATCTGAGGAGCCCCAGGTTTCCAGGTGATGAGGGGTCCCTAGTGGTAAACCCACTTAAACACAAAAGTAAATGCAGACTTCTGCTGCATGTTCACACAGCCATCTGGTCTACTGGCTGCCTTGCAAAGTAACAGATATATTCTGAGCTCCTCCCCTGTGTGCCCAGGCCTGGGACCAAAAATGAAAAGGAAGGCTCCTTGCTCTCCAGGAACAACTCAAACAGCCAGAGCAAGGTGTGACGGGCTTTTAGTGCTTCCATAAATGTCTGTCCAGGAACATACTGTTCCTGGGTCACCTGGTCACCTGGGGCTTGTGAAAAATACAGATCCTTGTACCCTCGCCCAGCCCTCCTGTGTCAGAATTGACCAAGGTGGGGCCCTGGGAATTTGCATATTTAAAAAGTGTGCCAGGTTTCACAACCAGGTTGGTAGAGGGGAAGCTGGGAGGAAGAGCTGGCAGCAAGTGGAGGTTAATTGCTCAGCAGGATGTATGTAAGGTTGTAGAGTTGTGTACTGCACAGTGGCACTGGGCTGAGGCAGGGGCTGAAACCCAGCTAGTGTTTCACTTGCCAAGCTCTGCACCCTGCAGGGTTGCATCTGCTTGGAGGGAATGGTGCATTTTTCTTGACATTAACAATAATCGCTAACATTTGGTACTTACTGCAAGCCAGGCACTGTCTATTTAACTCTTTTGGTTCTCCTAACAACTCTAAGAGGTGGCATTATTATTATCTTGATTTTACTGCTGAGGAAAGTGAGGTACAGAGAGGTTCAATGACTTGCCAAAGGTCACACAGCCAGGAAGTGGCCGAGCCAGGAGGCAAATCCATGATATCGGGCTTCAAATACACTTAGTCCTTATACCCTCTGCCTTTTCTTTGCACAAAAATGTAGAGCTGTCCCTACTCTGAGGAAGTGCCTTTGTCTAGTTCTTCTCCCAGAGACAGGGAAGGTTAGCAGTGACCTTGACTCGTTTTGGAGTCAAACCTGGTTTGATTTCCACCTCCACCATTTAATGTGACTTTGAGTAAGTTACTTGCTTAACCTCATGGAATCTCAATTGCTACATCTATTAAATAGGAATAATAATAATAATAAGAGATGATATGATTAAGCCTTGAACTTTTTGCTTGGCACATAGGATGTGCCCAACACACGTCAGCTATTATTATTACATTATCACCATTAAAGTCAGCCCCTGGAAGTCAGAGATGGCTTCAGAGCAGGGGGATAGTTGAGCAGAGTGCTCGCTGGCTGCCTAGAACTGACTGTGTCATTTATGGCCCTGGGGGCTGGATGACTCAGGTTCACCTATGTCCACAACTTACCCGGGCTTCCTTTCTTGGCACTAGTTAAAGGCTCCAGTGCCTCTGCCAGTCTGGTAAGTTTGCAGATTTTCTTCGCTCCCAGAATGGGTCAGAGTCTCAATCAGAACTGACTTTACTTCCTTTGTCCGAGAGCAGGCAAAAGGCACCCATTCTCAGGCTTATGCTCAGGGCCCTTGTCCTTCTTAGTGTCTCCCTGTCTCCGGGTTCCTTTCCGGAACTCTGTTGTGGTCATCGGCTCTCCCATGAACTGGACAGAGAGGAAATCTTGCTTTATAAAGAAATGGGGAAGATTTTCACCAAAAATCTTTGTTTTTTAACATATGAAATCAAGCTTTTGTTTTCTTATTGCTATATTTTAAGTTTTAATTATAATGAAGAATACAAACTCCTTAAAAATTCAAATTCAAACAGTATAGAAATGTGGAAAATGGAAAGTAAAATTTCTCCATCCATCTCTCTCAGGCAGTTATTCCCTTTCCCCAGAAGGAATCCCTTTTTGTTACATCTCTCCCTATATTTCTTATGCGTATACAAAACCATATTCATTTACACTCTTCCTAAACATCCTTTTTCAGTTAATTTATCTTAACACGTCAACACAATAGATACACCTCAGTCTTTGTGGCTGCATGATATTCCGATAATAAGAATTTAATGTCATTTATTTTCTAGTTCCCTGCTGATGTTGAGATTGTTTTGCACGTTTTCCTACTACACGTGTATAATGCTGCAACATCCTTATTGCTACAGTGTATACCTTTGTTTTGATTTTATCCATAAGGAAAGCTCCTTGAGTGTTATAGACATTGCCAAATTATCCTCTCCAGAGGCTGAACCAATTTCTATTTCCTCAACAGTGAGTGAGTGCCTGTTTCCCCACCTTCCCCAACACTGAGTGTTAAATAGCTTTAATTTTTGCCAGTCAGAAAAGTATAAAATAGAAAGACCATCTCTGAGTCAGGTTCTGCAGCAATTCAGATTTTATGGTCCTGTAGATTGCACCTCCATAAAGATTGTTAAATATTCCAGAAATACATTTTATCTGACCTTATGCTTGGGGTTAGGAATTACACGAAATTAAATTAAACTAGTCTCTGCTGCCCTCAGATTGACCCCTTTCCTGGAGGAGGCAGACAAGTGGACAAATAAGAACAAAACCGTGTGGCTCAAGCTGTGTTAACTTTTGTCTGATAAACGTATGTTCATGAATGTCACCAAGGAATTTGCAAAATACTGTGTGCACTATGTCCCAGGGAGGAACACTTGAAATTCTTGAAAGTAAACGACTTGATTAGAAGCAGAAAAATCCTTCAGTTTTCCTCTAGTGTGGGCTGCAGAAAAGGTGGGAAGTTAGGTAGGGGTAAGTAATTTAAAATATTCTCTTTGTTGGTTTCTGTGTTTACTAATGGGGTTTCTTTGAGGGAGCCTGTGCATAAACCCAGCTGAGCTTGCAGCTGGTACCAGTTACTGGTCACTCATAGCTGGGCAAATTGGACCGTTAGCCCAGAGAGAGTGAGAGCAAGGGAGCAGAAGGCTAGCTTTAAAAATCCACAACTTTGGAACCCATAGACTAAGGTGGAAGTGGTGGCAAAATGACTGTTTACCTTCCAGGGGTTACAAGGAGGTGTTCTCTCAACAGTGCCCATTGAAGAGAGGACGCACAGAACAGGTGTTCAGTGAATGAGTGAGCACTGAAGATCTGTGTCTCTGTCTTTATAGAAAAAATAATAGCCCACTGAGCTATTATTTTAAAGTGGAAAATAAGGGTTGGAGAGCATGCAGAGAAACTGGAACTCCAGTGCATTGTTGGTGGGAAGGTAAAAGGGTACAGCCACCGTGGAGAGCAATATGGCGGTTCCTCAAAAACTTAAATATGGAATTACTATATGACCTGACAATTTTATTTCTAGGAGTATACCCAAACACAGGGAAGACAGGATCTCAAACAGATAACTTAACACAAATGTTTAGAGCAGCATTATTCACAATAGGCAAAAGGTGGAAACAACCCATGTGCCCATGAAGAGATGAATGGATAAACAAAATGTGATACAAACACAATGGAATATTATTCGGCCATAAGAAAGAATGAAGTTCTGAGACATGCAGCAACATGGAAGAATCTTTAAGTAAGCCATGCACATAAGGATGAATATCCATGATGTCACTTATAAGAGATGACTAGAAACAGCAAATTCACAGACACAGAAAGGAGATTAGAGATTACCAGGAGATTGGATAAGGGGGAAGGAGAGTATATGTTTAAAAATTAATTACCTTAAAAAAAATAGTCCATTTAGAATGGTTCCCTGATCTACCCACCTGTGGGTACCAAGCTATACTTTGTTTTTTGCACCCACTTGTCCCAGATTCTTCCTCATTCACTAGGGACATCTTAAGAATAATACAAGGCAAGATCAGTTGGAAGCATGTGAAGCATGTTGTGGAATGAACTTAACCACCGTTTTACAACAGTCCCCTCAGCAGGAATACACAGAGCTTGTAGAGTTGAATTGTGACAGAACTAATGGGATAATCTTGGTGAATTTTCAGTCTCTTGGTCTACCACCCTCCTGTCCACCCTCCCTGGTTTACTGACTACCTCCCGTGTGCTGGGTGGCTCTGTGACGGAATGTAAATGTGAACACCATGTGTCCCTTGTCTTCTAAGAGCATCTGGTCCAATGGAATAGGCAGATCTGAAATCCACAGTTATCACAGCGTTTTGGCTGCAATGTTAGAGGTGAGGTCAAAATGCCTTGGAACTAGAGATGAGAAAGAAACTCATTGGGCTCAGGGCAGGTAAGGAACAATTCAGAGGGAATATAAAGAATGTTGAGATGACTACACAAGAAGGCAAGTCAAGTGCTGAGCACAGTGCCTAGAAAACACTTAAGAGATGATAGATGTTGTTATTACAGCAGTTGAGCTAACTCTCAAAGAACAAAAAGGTGTTTGCCAGGTGGAGGTGCAGAAGGGCATTGCCACCCCACGGAAGAGTATGTTTAAAGTGAGGAATGTGTTGTAGTGAAAAATGCATGGGCTTCGTAGTGGGTTCAAATCTTGGCTCTGCTACTTACAAGTTGTGACTTCAAGTATCTCAAGATGAGCTTCCATTTTCTAATCCATGTAATGGGGATAATGATACCTGTTTTTAAGCTGATTGGGGGATTAAAGTTAACGGATGCATAGACCCTGGCACATAGTAGATACTCAGTAAGCGGTTAGGTACCATTGTGGAGGGGCGAATCCATCAGACCCGTTCGCTGTGGCTAGAATACTGAGTGTGCATTGGGTTAGGGATATGGAGGGGGGTTAGGATGGCCAGGGATAAGGCTGAAATGTCAGGCCAGATGATGGATGGTCTGGATTGCCAGGGTTTAGACTTGACTGTACAGGCAGAGGGGGAGCCATCAAAGCCTTCCCTCTGGTGGAAATGCAAAATCAGACTTGGTTAAAGAAACTCTGGCAGCTGTGTGGAAGGTGGGTTGGAAGATAAGAGATGAAGGAAAGGAACCACTTGGGAAATGCTGCATTCCACGTTCCTGTCTTGGCAAGTCACAGCTCATGTTAGCACAGTCAAGGCTCTGTTAAGTCCTGCGGTGGAATACTGCCTGGAGAGGCAGTTTAGCACAGCGGTTAACAGCATGGGCTTTGGTGTCAAGGCCAACCTGGATTCCGATCCTAGCCCTGTTGCTTACTGATGTGTGACTTTGGGCAATTATTTTACACCATTGAGCTTTAGTTTACCTTTCTGTAAGGTGGGGGTGAATAGTACTTTTCTCACTGGCTTGTTGTAAGGATTAAATGACATAGTATAGATAAAGTACATAGCTAGCTCTAGGAGTAAATAAGTGCTCAATAAAAGTTAATACTAATAAAGAAATATGCTACTTATTTGACCATGGAACCCTTTCTCCATATAACATCTGTTATCATCCTTTGGCACTAGTAGTGTTCTACAGAAAACAGCCTGCCTCTGACTTTCTGGGGAAGCAGCAATGCTTTCTGCTCCAAGAAATAATAAGGAGGGTTGCCAAGTTCTTGGATGTAGACTAGACATACCTGGGGAACTTTAAAAAATTACAGTTTCTGGCTGCACCCCACACCAGTTCAACCAGAATCTCTCGATGGGACCCAAGCATCAGTATTTTTAAACTGTAATGCTTTATTAAGGTAAAAAAATCCAGAAAAGTACACATATCTTAAGTGGATGAATTTTTTTCACAAACCGATCATGCCCATGTAATCCATACCCTATTTAAGAGACAGTATTGCAGCATGGAAGCCCCCATTGTGTCCTCTTCCAGTCACCACCCCTCCCCCCCCAGGAAACCACTATCTTGATTGCCAACAACATAGGTTAGTTTTGCCTCTTTGAATTTTACATATAGTATATATATGTATATATTTAGTACATATAGTATATACTTCTGTGTTTGGCTTCTTTGGCCAGCAATGTGGGATTCATCCATATTTTTTAGTATAATTGTATATTGTTCATTCTGAACACTGTACATTGTTCCATTGTGTGAATATACCATAATTTGTTTCTCCAGAATATGGTGAACGGGCATTTTTGGTACTTTACTTTATAGTGTTAAAATATTAAAGATAATTTTAAATAAAATAGCACAATAAAAATAGTGCTGTGAACATCTTGTAAATGCCTTTTGGTGAATGTGTATAGAGATTCTGATTGGGTATGTACCTAGGAACGAAATTGCTGAGTTACAGGGCATGCATATGTTCAACTTGAGAAGATCTTGCTGAACGGTTTTTAAAAACGGTTGTGCCAATTTATACTCCCACTCAGTGTATATGAATTCCTGCCAATAGTTGGTTTTTCCTGTCTTTTAAAAAATTATGGCCATTCTGGTGGGTATGTAGTGGTTCTGCTTTGTGAGTTTAATATACATTCCCAGCATCGGCGTTTTTAAAGCTCTCCAGGTGATTTCAATGTGCAGCCAAGTTTGAGACTCACTTACTCACTTAACAGGTTTTGAAGAAGGAAAACACCTGTTAGTGGAACTGGAGAACGAGACGTTATAAGGGTAAGCGCCTCCCCATCGGTGTTGGTGTCCAGCCCTGACCGGGCTTCTCAGCCGGTGGAAGATGTTTTCATGTGGAAGGAGAATGGGGAGGTGCATCAAACCCCACAACCTACTCCACATTTCCGAGTGTTTTATGTGGGGCAGATCACACTATCAAGAGTGATAAGAAGATAACTCAAGAAACACTGAAGCCCTGGAAGGAGGCTAAGGCAGGATGTCAATCTCTTCTTCCAATTTAGGACCTGAAAGAGAAGGGAGGGCAGGAGAAGTGATCAGTAGTCAAATGAAAATGTTTGATCTTTGGGCCTATAGTTTAAGATTTGTGTCATATTTTTGTGACTAGAAGCTTGCCTAATATCTGGCACTTGGAAGATGCTCAAAAATTGATCACTGAAGTAAATATTAAAACTGTGTAACTGTCCCTGATAAGAAGCACAACTCACATGGATGGAGAGGAAGGTTTTGGTGGGGAGTTAGCTGGTCTGATCAACAATCTTGGTTATTTTCTTTGTTGTTTCTTTGTTGCAGCTGAGATTTCCTATCTGTTCATTTGTTACAAGCATATTTCCTTTATATCCTTGGACATAGTTATAATAGCTGCTTTTAAATTCTTATTTGTTAATTCCAACATCTGGCTCATCTTGTGCTTGGTCTGCACTGACTGCCTTTTCTCTTGAGTTTGGGTCACATTTTCCTGTGGTTTCTTTTTCTTTTTTCTCTAGTGGTTTTGGGTTACATCTGAACATTGTGAAAGTGACACGAGGAGAATCTGGATTCTGTTATGTTCCTCAGAACAGTATTGATTTTTCTTTTAATCAACACTTTACTTGACTGAGTTCAAATTCCAAACTCAATCTCCTCTGGATTGTGCCATCTGAAATCTTTCTTAAGTTCTTTTAGCCTTGATTGAGCTGCACAGTCTTCAGGGAGATTTAGGCAGAGTTTATACTCAGAATTTGGGGTTACTGTTCTGTGACTCTCTCTTTGCTGAGATGGCTGTCTTCCTTTTCCAACTGTGGTTACCTGAACTCTGTCCTCTAATTCCTCAGAGGTGTATCCAAGTTTTAGCCACCAGGTGCAGCATGGACTAGGGCCTGTCCTCAGGTAAAAAGTTATACAAACATGAAAATCACCCAGTGCCATTTCTTTTTTTCAAGTGTTGACCCCATCCAGTTTCTGCCTACTTCGGATTGAACAAATCTAGAACAAATCTAGGTTATTTATTGACTTTTTGTCTAGAGTCTATAATAGTTTTATGTGGGTAGGTTAGTCCAATAAGAGTTACTCTGCCATCACTAGAAGCAGAATCTCTTGGACCAATACTTCAGTTCATTGAGGCATCCTCAGAGCCCCTTACTTTAGTGCTTAGCACATTGCATATGGCAACAAATATTTCTTTACTGAATGAACGAGGGTTTACATTTAAAATGAAAGTGAACTGGGGGAGAAAATTGCCAGGAAAAAAAAAATCCTAAAACTAGTTTCTAGTCAATGGTATCGGCAATGAAATAGAGAGGATGTTCAGTAATTTGGTGGATAAAATGATGAACGAGAGGGTTGAAATAATATTAGGGTCTCAGATATTTGAGAGTGTAGACCGAAGCCATTAACAAAGTGAATCTGAGAATTTAACACAAGGAGATAAATTCAACTGTGATAGTTAACACCACTTTCATGGCTTATGGCGAACTTACTATGTTCAAAGGAAACAAAGCTGTCAAAGGGGAAGCAGAAGTCTACTTGGAGTGCTGTGTTCCCAAGAGGGGGGAGTCAAAGTGAAGGGCCTTTTGCTGGAGATCAAAGAGAGGAAAGGAGCAGAAGGAATGTTGTAACAGAAGTCTACTGCGGCGTGCTTCTCTGCATGGTGACCTGGAAGGGCATTAATCCGGCACTGAGGGACTTCAAAACCTGCATATCGACTAGAAGCTTCATTCACCAAAAAGTAGAGCATCTTGAAACTCCCTGATTTATTTTATTAACAATTTCATCTCTGATTGTGTAGAGGAGAGAAGACATGGCTGTTTTGGAGCTGGTTTGGGAGCTGTTGAGCAAAGTGAAAATGTGCAAATGCTCAACAAAAAAGGGAAACACTGGTCACAGGAGTTTGGAAGGCAGATTTTATAACATTTAGGATGAGATATTTTTTGCCCAACCCTCCAAAGATGGTAACAGCTCCAATAGTAAGGGAAGTTATGACTTTAATCATTTATGCCCTCTCTGCATATTGCATTTATTCTCCCTCAAGGACTCCTCTTCTTGCTATCAGTCATGCTTGTCTGACTTTATTATTTTTTTTATTGTCAAGGGGAGATATTAAACATCCTTAACTATTACGGCACAGGAATTGCCCAATCAAAACTGACACCCAACCAATCAGAAGAGACGCCAGGCACAAACACCTGCAACGTCAGCTCTGCTTACAAGTTCCTTAACTGTTACGGGTTTCAATTCTCTCTTCTTTGACATGAGGACAATACCCACATTGCAGAGTTGGTGTAATGATTACAAGAAATGTTACGCATAAAGAGTTTGCCCCATGGAAAATGTGCTATAAACAGAAGCTGCCATTTTACCTTGCATTCTTTATCTCTGGGTTCATCTCATCTACATATTTCATAGATTCTTTGATTCTTACCTTTAGTTTCATTAAGCATATATTTTGTTCTGTACTGATTTCAGCAATTATTTGTTCTATTACAAATTGGTCTGTCTGGTTTCTTAGCCAAAATGTCTTCTTATTTCCCTGATCACTGATACCATGGATTTTCCGAAATCTTGCATTTCATGAGGAAGATCTTTTAAAGCACTTGTGGCTCTTTCTATGTACATAGGCCTTGGAGCTATGGGTTCAAACATGGTTTCAAATCCCAGCTCCGTCACCTTCTGGTTGTGCGGTAATTGGTGTCCATTCTCTGCATTACCTCGGCCCCTCTTCATTCTTTCTTCCTCCAGAGTAGGACTTTCTTCTTGGAGTCCAACTCTCTGGTTTTTATTTTTTGGAATTATTTCTTTATTCTTCAGAGAACAAACTATATGAAAAGCTTTAAAAAATAATTTATCGAGGTGAAATTCACATAACATAAAATTAACCATTTTAAAGTGAACAATTCAGTGGCATTTAGTACATTCACAATGTTGTGTTGTGTAACCACTACTTCTATCTAATTCCAATACCTTTTCATCACTCCAGAGTAAAACACCTTACTAACTACCCAGTTGCTCCCCATCCCCCTTCTCCGCAACCCCTGGCAGCCAACAATCTGCGTTCTCTGTGGATTTATCTATTCTGAATGTTTCATATAACTAGAATCGTACAATATGTGACCTTTTGTGTCTGGCTTCTTTCACTTAGCATAATAGTTTCAAGGTTCATCCACATTGGAGCATGTGTTGTTACTTCATTCCTTTTTATAGCTGAATAGTATTCCATTGTATAGATAGACCAAATTGTGGTCCATTATTCACTTGTCCATGGATGGACGTTTGGGCTGTTTCCACCTTTTGGCTAATGTGACTAGTGCTGCTATGAACATGCCTGTATGTATACTTGTTTGAGTGCCTGTTTTTGAAAAGCTTTTTGAAAATTCCCATCTGAGCTACTTCGTAAACTGGCTAAGAATGCCACTGATTTCAGGGGAGGTGGCAGCATGCTAGGGATATTTTCGAGGTTTCTGAAATGGGGAGAGGGGTCTCATAAGGGAGTAGACCACAGTCCCCTCTCTGCTTTGTATTGGTGATGGTGTGGATCCTAAGATGCTGGGAATGGACGAGAGACTGGTTCCGGGATCTGGACAGAGAACAGTGTGGCTGGCGGCAATGCCTTGGCTCCTCCCCTTCAAGAACAGCCTGGTCCAGTTACCAACAGAATGCTTATTCCGTGCACTCCAGGGACAGGTGGGGAGAGGGGACAGTCTCCCGCAGGGGCTGCCATCCTTTCTGGAGTTGGCTCAGAACACTGCTTCCTAATACCTGGACCCAGTGAGCTTAAGGGGATCAAGTAGAGTCCTTCATTCCACCCCTTGGTGCAAGTTATTGGAGGCATTCCTGTTGGAACCTCAGATATTCTTGGTTCTTGTCTATCATGTAGGCCACGGAGAGTTTGTATTGTTTTATGGATAATATAATGGGGTTTAAGGAGAGCTTCCATTCTGGAAACTTTCTAGGTGTTTGTGTGCAAGAAGAAGGTTTTGAACCACGAAGCAAAGGCAAGAGTTGTAATCCAGGTTTAGGCAAGCACGATGTAGAACATTGTTGCGTACTCAGATGCAGGAAGCCACCTCCACCTCTTTACCTGTGGCTAATGGACCACCACACTCATTCCTCTTGCTGTCCCTGGTGGCCTCATCATCCCTCCCCTCTTAGTGCTCCAAGCAGCCACCACCAACCTAAGGGTTGGCACAATAGAAGAAGCTTGTCCAAGGTTGTCAGTGCTGACAGACGGAGGCAGAGGAGACAGAGGCCATTCCAAGCCAAGCCAATGTGAACGGTCATCCTGTTTAATCCATGTGTAACCCAGGAGGGTGATCTTTGGCCACAGGTGGCCTCTCTTGGAAAATGATCCCTCCAGCTGCAAAGAGAGTTTTTATCTTCCTGCAGAGGGAGGGGGTGGACCACACTCATCTCAAGCTTGGAGGAACTACATGTGTCATTTGACTCCTGTTTCCCCATGCTTAGCTATTACCGAAGCTTCTTTAGAAGATTGGCTGCTGGGTTTAGCACCATCACATCTGTGGACGTCATGTCAGCTTTGTGTGTGCCCCCATCCTTGTCCCCTTTGTTCCTGCTCCCCTGCAGTTTCTCCACACCGGCATTACCCACAAGTGTGTGGGCCTCTTTGTAGGTTCAGGTTCATGGGGAGAAGCTCAGTGTGGAAGGCCAACACGTTCGCGGCTTTCCTTTCACCTGTTTGAGCTGTGGCCTCTTTTGAAGTTTTCTTGGAGCTGAGCCTGAGAAAACTGCCTCCCCTTTACAGGCAGAACCAGTCCAAAACAGCTTCAGTGTCTACTTGGAATGGCCCTTACAGGCTGTCTAGCCTGGGGTTGTCATACTCTGGGCTGCAAATTTGCATGCTAGAGTGCTTAATCCAAGTACAGCTGATCTTTTGGCCAGGCCAGGCCAGGACTGGGGCTCCCTGGGCCAGTCCCACTGATCACCCAACATGGACCTTCTCTCTCAATAGGCTCGTGAGTGGCTGTGGAGCTCCTGGTGGTGGGGACCTCAGCATCGTGGCATGGCTGGGCTTTGTTGAATTGATCAACGTTAGGTAGTTTCTCCTCATTGGAGGGGGCAGTGGAGGTATCTGGTCATATACCCCAACAAGAGACCACTCATCTTGCTAAAGGCAACCACTTTCTCCTGTGTCCCCATTTTTGCACACCCCTAAGAGTGTCATTGTGGTCTGTTACGGCACTTTTGCATTTCTTCCTGTTGCCTGTGTCAGTCAGTGATCCCAACTCTGTCCTCTGGAGGCCTGGAACAAAACTGAGCCTCATAACTTTTGCTAAGCCTTGGTCCTATATTCCCAGTCTGGCTCAGCCAGTGCAGACAGAAGTCTACAGGCCCATTGTTATCCCGTTACTGGAGTTGATTCTTTTCCTGAGAGAGCTCAAGAAGCATTAGCTACCTGCTCACTCTTTGTTGTTGTTGAACTTGTGGTTATTGAATCCCACCTCTCTACACAGACACACAAAGTTCTGCGAAATTGGGTTGTAGAAAATGGACTTCAGGGGACAATGACAAATCGAGGCCAAGCCCAGGGCCACCACTCGAAGGTTTGAATGAGGGAGCACAGCCAGGGGGAGAGGCAGAGTTAAGGAGCAGGCTTGCGGGGTCCTGAGTGCTGCCGTAGATGTAACACCAGGATGTCTGGCTATGACGACTGTACCCAAAGTCTAGAAGGTTCACCCCGGCAGGGGTTGGACAGTCAGTCCACAGGGTCCCATGAGAATGGGGCCCAGCGGACAAGGCTGATTTCTAATTCTGATATTGGGAACACGAAGGGCCCCAGCAGTTACTTCGTTCATGATTAAGACATCTTTATGCAGAGAAAAAATGACACTGTTATTCACAGAAGTATGTTGTGGGAGGGTGGGGGTGTGCATCCTTTAGGAGAGAAAGTGGGTCCCACGGGAGTTGCAAGGAGGAGGGAAAGCCGGTGCTGTTTGTTTTGTTTTCCTTTTTCCCTCGTGCTCAATGGTACAGGAAGCACGAGGGGAAAGCACTTACGGCCTTCCTCCAGACTGCTGCCAATATTGTGTGGAGAAGAATAGCTGCAGAACAAGGGAAAAAAAACCAGCTTCACATTTTCTTTTCACAGTGTGAACTTTGAAACACTTTCTGACTCATGTTTTAAAGTCTCTTTAGTTTGAATCCACCTTCCTTCGTGTTGTTTTTCTCAAGGTACTAGGCTCGAGTCCAGAGATTGGGGAATCACCAGGGGCCTGGGTCCCCTTCTCCTGTCTCAGTGGGTGGGGCTTTGGCCGTCTCACCTTCCCTCAAGACTGGCCTTCAGCGTGGGCCTGGAGGACCATAAATGGCCATTGGAGGGGGAAGTGGAGATATCTGGTCATATACCCCAGCAAGAGACCACTCATCTTGTTAAAGGCAAACACTTTCTCCCGTGTCCACATTTTTGCATCCCTAAGAGTGTCATTGTGGTCTGTTAGGGCACTTTTGGCTGTAAGTAACAAAATCCAGTTCAGTTGGCTTACATAATAAAAAAGGGGGTTTTGCTGGCTTGGGTAACTGGAAGTCCAGAGGCCCCTAAGTTAGAAGACCATGTCTCTCTCCTCGGCCTTCCAAGTTTTGGCTTCACCCGAAGGCCAGGTTCTTGCATGAGTGGTGGCAAGAAGGCTTTCAGCAGCAACTGGCGTTTATGCTGATTTTGTCAGTTTAGGACATGTGCCTACTCCCCAGCCAGTCGCTGTGCCTGGGCGTGGGCCATTGCTGACAGGCTCTGTCCGGTCAGGGCCTGACACGGAGAGGTAATGGTGGTGGTGGGGTTGCTACAGAGACCACTAGCAAAGCCGCGTCTTCCTTCCTCCTTCTATCCCTATCCTCTGGTTTCCACAGAGGCATATTCATTCCCATGAAAGAGTCTTCTTTCCATGGGAGAGTGGAGAGGGATTCTGTGGTACATCCTACACCTCCCTCTGGCCCCTCCCACCCACCCAGGCCCTTCCTTCCCCAACCCTCCCACCCCATCCCCAATCCCCCAGGCCCTGTTCCCCAGCTGTGCACACACTCCGGACTCTCTCTTTCTCCAGGGCTGGTGAGAGTTGGTGGATAGTGTGAGAAGAATCAAGGTCAGACTTTGTCAGACTGCTAGGGGCTGAGTCATGGCTCTGTGGGAAGAGGTGAGGGCACCCCAACAGCCTGTTCCTGCTTTACTGGGGGTCCAGTGCCTGGGCCTTAGGCTTCTCGCTGTGCAACTGAGCTAATTTGGTTCATCCATCCAGACCTCAAATAGCCATTTGTTGGAAAAATTAAGTACTATTTTCTCTGCCTCTTATTTCTCCTCTGGCATCACACGTGCTTCCTGGATGGTCTCACCATCTGCTTTGCTAGCCTGCTCACTCCTTGGACTTGTGGTCCCACGTGTCCAGTTCGCTGCAGGATGGTCCACCTGGATATTCCCACAATACACTGGGCTCAATTTGTCCCCATGGAGCTGGTTTTCCTCCAAATGAGAACTTCCTTGGGGATCCCCTTTCAGTGTCAGTGATACCATTGTTCTCCTGGGCCTGGCTGTTTGGACTGTCTTCCCATCACCATCTGGGGCTTTCTCTGGAAGTGTGGTCAGGTGTGCCCAGGGCTTACAAGGGGGCAAGTCCGCAGCCTAGGGGAGCCAGGGCTTCCGTAGGGCAGCCCCAGCATCCAGGCCAATGCCCTGTTTTGTGGGCCGCCCAGTTGCTGTGTTGGCAGCACCATGGCAATTCTTTAATTAGATCAAGCAGGGTTTTCTCGGACGGGGTGGGAGGAGGTGTGTGGGTCTATTGGGGGAAACTAGGTCACCTGGAAACCAGCAGTCAAGAGGGAGCTGTCCTCGAGCCCCAGCTCCAGCTCAGGGAACCCGGAGGGGCTGGGGGGACGGGCCGGCAGGGAGAGCAAAGTCAGAGAAAATGTGCTCTGTCCCCTTTTAATGGCCCCTGGGAGACATTGTCCTCACCTTTCTCCAGGGACTGGGCAACTGCCCTTAATTCCTTTGCCCTCAGCAGGCTGCCTGAGCTGGAGAGGGCACTGTGGGAAGTTCCTCTGTCTGCCTGGGGCCTGCCACTCTGGGGCCTGTGGGGAGAGCACGGAGCTGGGAGTCATGACACCAGGGTTCGAGTGACCGCTCAGAGTTTCTGACTTGGAAGAGATCACCCCCTTCTTCCTGCCTCTGTTTCGTCATCCATCCAGTGGGCAGGGACCGGGTCTGTATTTTGCCCTGCTGTGTGCCTGGCCCTTAGCACAGCCCTGGCATATGGTAAGTGTCCAATAAATATTTGTCAGATGAAATAACGAACTCATTCGAGCTCTTCTCTTAGAAGATGTCAAGAGGCTCAGTGACGTGACGGGTTTCCCACGTCAGTCACTCATAATTTTTACCAGCATTAAATACCATCATTATTTACTTTTTTTTTTTTACTACAGATTTGCTAGGTTTTGGCTGAAATATGAGTTACTTAAAAAGGAAGTTTTATATCACTACCGTAAATAAACAGTAACTGTGGAAACAAATCCACAGAAAACAAAACAATGTTACTCCCTTCTATCCTAGATGCCGCTGCAGGTTGGAGGCTGTGAGCCTCAGGTGAGGCCCCTTCCCTGTGTCTGGCCTGCTTAGAAAGGTGTTAAAGCCCTGTTAGCACTGCAGAGAATCTAAAAGATTGAAAACAAGGGGAAAGGATACAACTTGCTCTCCATATGAGGCCATGTTATATTAAACCTTGTCCCTGTACTACTGGAAATAACCTTGGGCTGGATTATCTTTCTAAATTTTGTAGTGTCAATTTCATGCTTATGATACTGTCCTGTAACTTACAAGAAGTTCCCATTGGAAGAAACTAGGTAAAGGGTTCATGAGATCCCTTCTTACAATTGCATATGAATCTACAATTATCTCAAAATTTAAAAACGTTTAGTTAATAAAAAAAAAAAGTATTACAAGGCATTCAAAATAAAAATCAAAACAAAACAAAAAGGCAACCAAAGATGGTTGGCTTGTTTCCACTGAGCCTCACCCTTGGCTTATGTTTCTGCTGGAGGTCAGGCCCTTTGGACCCCTGGGACCTTTGCCCTGTGAGCGTTGCCAGTCCAGCCCGTAGCCCATCCTGCCTGCGTGCGGTTTACCTTCCAGTCCCAGAGCTGGAAGAGACCAAAGGAAGAACTGATTGGACCAGAGCTCCCGAGGGTCTGGGCTAAAGCCAAACCCCCATCTTTTGTCTCCTGAGGATGGGACGTCCCTGAGGCAGGGGAGAAACAGGAGACCCAGGAGATAAACAGTCACTTCCCGAAGCCTGAGGATATCCTGATCTCCTTGTGAGAGCAGGCGTTTCCACACCGGACAGATGGAGACGGTGCCAGCCTTTCTCTGCCACCCTGCAACCCTCGTTTCCACCAGCCTTGCCTGTTGGTCTCCAGAGGTGCTGCATTTACATTTTCTTGTTCTTTCTCCTCCAAGATTGCCTCTTTTTGCTAGTGAGCTTATAACTTCTGGCCAGCTCTTTTTATTCCTTGGACACCCTGTAAATAAAATAGCGGGTGGTGGATAGGACGTTTTGCAGGTGGGGGAAATGAGGTTTAGAGAAGTATTAGTGGTTGTTCCAAACTCCTTCCTTCCACATTTGCGAGCCCATGGGGGTCACCAGTTGTCTGTAGAATCTGAAATTTTGTTGACATCATGTTGTCTAAGAATTGGTGAGAGCGAGAGGTATGATTTTAAGATCATCCATGGAGGAAAACTTCAACTAAGATTATCAAGGGCACAGTAGATCAGCAGTTATTAAACTTTTTTGGTTTTATGACTCCTGTCTACTCATAAATTGAGGACCCCAAAGAGCTTTTGTTTCCATGGATAATATTTATCAATATTTGCCATATTAAGAATTAATGCTGGAAAATTAAACCCATTGTGTTATTACACCTGTAACATATTTTTATGAAGTTAGGTTATAAAATAACATTCATATAACAACATGTAACATTTTTTGGAAGAAATAACTATTTTCCAAAAGGAAAAGAGTATTTAGTGAAAACAGTGGCATTATTTAAAAATTTTTCAAATATCTTTAATGTCTGACTTAGTAGGAGACAGCTAGATTCTCATATCTGCTTCTATATTTAATCTGTTGCGATGTCACACGTCATGTAGTTTTGGGTATCACTGTATACTTGTGAGATGAGAGTGGAAAAGTTAGTAACATGGTAATGTTATGAAAACAGTTTTGACCTTGTGGACCCTCTGAAAGGGTGGGTTCCCAAACCCCAACTTGGAAACCACTGTGAAAGTACGTTATATCCTCTGCTATCCTCCCAGTCCTGCCCCTCCCATCTTCTGAACAATTTGCATCCCATAATGAGCAGAACCAAAGAAGCCTGAGCAGAAGTGTCTGGTGTTCACATTTCTGAGGAGGTCATTTTTGGACGTGTTACCAGACCAAGGCTGTGGATTCTTTTGCCTGATGCGCTCAAATGACCAATTCCTGAGACACCGGTGTTTCAAAGACAGTTTTATTGCTAGGCGTGAAGCAGGAGAACACAGGGCCTGTCGGGCCAGAATCTGTGTCCTCGAACTGCAATAATTCTGATAGTTTCATAGTATCAAAAGATGGGCAGGTTTTAGAATAATGAGTACAGTTGCCACAGATGATGTAATTAGAGGTGATCTAATTATTGAGCATGTGCAGATTGGTTACATGCTTAGTCACAGAACGTATGTAAGAAAATGGTGGCCTTAATATGATGATGGACGTGATTTTTAATATTATAATGAGGTATAGGTGACTTGTGGGTTAAAGTCTAAGCTACTGCACGTGTCAGGCGGACCCATTTGGTTAGATCCAGCTTCAGTTTTCAAGATAACTTTGGACTTGCTGTGGGTGAGTTCTGGGCTGACCCAAGACCCTTCATTAATAAACATTTAGGGGCTGTCTTCAGATTTCTTCAGGCTTTAAAGTAAAAAACTGGATAAATGGGTACAAGTGAAGGTTAGTCACAAGGTTTTTACAATCACAAGGGCACAAGATAAAGGCTATACAGTCATTACCAGAGATCAAGGTAGCTGGATTACAGTTCAGGCTTCAGGTATTTCCCTCTGTCTACTCTAATACACCAGAAAGTAAAAAAGAATGTCTATATGATGATTCAGTAATCATGATCACTCCTTAAATCCTAACTTCTTGGTGACAGACGTTCTTCTGTCCCCAGCCTATCTAGCTCTGCAGCCCGCCCACTTCCCCATCATAGTCTAAGCCTGCCTGTGTCCCTTCTGGTTCCAGCACCCACATTCCAAAATCCTTAAAATCCACTGGCTTTATATAAGAAAGCAGGAAGGACGAGTTCATGTTAAGGCTGCTGTGGATGGAGAGGCAGATAAACAGCACTGTCCGATGGCGTTCTCTGCGCTGACGGAGATGTTCTGTATCTGTAGCTGTCCCATATGGTAGACACTAGACGTTCCTGCCTCTTGTGCACTTCAAATGTGGTTAGTGCCACTGAGGACTTCAATTTTTAATTTTATTTAATTTTAATTTAAATTTGAGTAGCTGCATGTAGCTACTGGAAGCTGCACTGGGCGCTACAGTAAGGATTTGCGCTTTTGTTCTAGGAGCCATGGGAAGCCTCAGAAGGGTTCTGAACCTGGGGTGGGGTGACATAAGGAGAGCCGAGTTCCCCGTCCTGACAAACATTTCCACCTGTTCTCTCGCCGCTGCAGGCCCCACCATGAGGCCCCAGGCCCTCAGGAGCCCCCGCGCGCCCCCGGCCCCCGGCGCCCCGTGCTAGCCCCGGCCCGGGCGTGGGGAGGCGGCGGCCATGGCCAGCCACGTGGACCTGCTGACGGAGCTGCAGCTGCTGGAGAAGGTGCCGACGCTGGAGCGGCTGCGGGCCGCCCAGAAGCGCCGCGCGCAGCAGCTGAAGAAGTGGGCCCAGTACGAGCAGGACTTGCAGCACCGCAAGCGCAAGCATGAGCGGAAGCGCAGCACGGGCGGCCGCCGCAAGAAGGTGTCCTTCGAGGCCAGCGTGGCCCTGCTGGAGGCCTCCCTGAGGAACGACGCCGAGGAAGGTAGGCCCCGTCCGCTCCTTCCGCGCTGGGCCGCAGCCTCGGCCTCGGGCGCCTTCCGGCTCCGGGTTCGGACCCCAGGCGCTGCCGGGTGGGGCCGCAGACCCTCCCCCAGGCCTGGGCAGCCCCGCGCCTTAGGAACCGGACGGCCCTGGGAAGGCTCTGCATTCGTCCTAGATGTATTTTGGAAGCAAGAATCCTAGCTTTTGGCTAATGGATGCTATAATAATTTTCCTTCCCTGCTGTAAACATTTACTGAAAACGGACAATGTGCTCATTAGTGTTCTGGATGCGGGGATGGAGTGGTGCCCTAGTCAGATATATGGTTTCTCCCCTCCCAGAGCTCAGCACTCGGAGGTTGTAGCTTTCTTAAGCCCCTCCTCTGTGCCAGCCCGGTGCATGGTGCTCTGTGTGAGCTGCTCACTGCAGACCTCATGGTATGGAGGGTTGGTTAAGGCAGAGGCTCTAAGGTCTACCTGGGTCTCACACTGGCTTTGCCAGTTACTCCCTATGTGACCCTGGAGTAGGCACATCACTTTGGCTCCCATGCCTTACCTTCCACATCTGTGAAATGGGTATAATAATAGTATCCACCTCAAGGGCTTGCTACAAACTTTAAGTTAGATAATATCTGTGAAGTTCATGGACATAGTCCCTCATAGTATGTGATTATTATATTGTTGCTATATTTTATTTCATTACATTTATATTATCAGGTGTCCATAAACTCTGGAAACATAGACAAATATATAATATGTTGTTGAGGACATTATCAGTGGATGAAGAGAATGAAGGAAAAGTATAAACACGTATACACACACAATCTGTTACCAGATTTATGGATACCCTCTAGTCGTTATATTTTATTTAATTATATTATGTTATGTATCCCATGATACAGGTATCGTGATACCCAAGAGGCATGTATGATAACACTCAGATGGGGAAACTGAGAGTCAGGTTTAGAACTTGACCAAGTTGGCAGAGCCAGGATCAGAATCCCTAGGATCCGAACTCTTGCCACTGTCCTCATGGCCTTTGGGTTTGCCTCCCGTTGTGAGAATAAATGGAGGGTCCATGATTTGGCCAAAGCCCACTTCCCCAAGCATGTTCTGAGGGGGTTACGCTTGCTCATTGCACAGCTGAGGTTTGTGCATGCATCCCATATTCTCCTCTTCAGCCTGTGTTCCATCCCTGCACATGCCAGTCCTTTCCGACTGTCCCTAATGGGGCCTAGCTATGTCTCCAGGGTCCCTCTGGCCTCCTGCCTCCACACACCCTCTAGATACCTGATGCTAAAGCAGTCAATAAAAGAACTAGGGGTGGTAGCACTCACAGCACGAGAGGGTGTTGGGTTTATGCATGTTGCTGTTCAGGTTCTATAACCCTCTTGGGAGCACAATTCCATTTCTCTCCTGGCTACAGAGAAACGAGTAGAGAGGCATCTCCATGACCACTGAGCTGGAAACGGCTCAGCCTAGAGCCTGGGGTGAGCAGCCCCCACAAAGAGGCAAGAAATCTCAGGTTCAGGGGACATGGCCCTGTGAGGCTCCTTCCCACGTGTGATTTGCCAAGTGACGTGGCAGCCCCATCCCACTCTGGGGGTGGCACATCATGATGTCTAATTTTTGTCGGGGGCGGCAATTCATCAGCTCTTCTTTTACCATAATCTTTTACTCCCTTCTTTCCTGACAACGCCCTGTTTCCCCTCCCTGAGGCTCTGAGCTGGCTGTGCTGCTTCAGATTCATCCACCTGGGGCTGGGGCCTTCCCTCCAGCCCCCTGCCCAGGTCCCACCTGTTGATGTGTGTCATGTACTTGTTAGAAAGAGCACTTGGAGTCCAAGGACCAATGGCCCCTCAGCCCTGCCATGTGACCTTGAGCACCTTGTTTCACCTTCTGGGTCCAGTGTCTTAATCTGTAAAATGGGATTTTGGATGTTTGCCCTCAAGGGAGTGTGGCAAGACTTATACATGATCCTGGCTGTGACAGCTCTTTGGAAAGTTACCCTCGACCCTGCACCAGTATGGTGATAATTTTCACACACTTTATGTATCTATCTATCTATAATTTTCACACACTTTATCTATCTACCTACCTACCTACCTACCTATGTATCTATCTATAAACAGATTTTGTTTAATCTTTTTAAGAATCCAAATAATACACAAAGAACAACACAATGAAAAATAGAACAACACAGAAGTGTACAGAGTATAGAGTCCCTCCTCACCCCACCTTCCTTCCTTCCTTCAGGGATTTTTATGGTGTTGGTTTGATGTGTTTCCTTCCAGGCATTTTTCTCATTTACCTACACACTTGGAGAGACCTAGAGCCAGGTTTCTATCTTTTTTTTCTCTCTCTCTTTTTCTTTTTCTTTGTTTCTTCTCATTTGTTTTCTTTAAATTTTTACCCAAGTGATGACATCATAGATGCATTCTTCTGCAGTTTTCTTTTTGACACCACCAATAGATCTTGGAGAATATCCATGCCTATCTACATGCAGAATGATAGCTCTGTGTCATTCTTTTTAACTGTTGCATGGCGTTCTGTAGTAGGAATTCACTGGAGTGTTCCGAACTGTTTTTGATGGGCATGTAGGTTTTTCCGTATTTTTGCTTTTGCCTCAGTGAGCCTTTTGGGCACAAATGCACATTTTTATCCAGAACAGATGTGGAAAAATGAAAGAGCTGGATAGAATGATATATGTATTAAATTTGCATGAGAGAAGAGTTGGGACCCTTGGACCTAGGGACACCAGGTGAGAGTGGAGGGGCCAGAGCCCTGTGCTCTGTGGCAGGCTGTGGGGTGGGGCGAGGAGTTGCCCTGGGTGGCCCACAGGTGGCTGGGTTTCGGGGGGGGTTGAGTGTGAGGCTGCCATCAGCCTGCCCGCCATCTTGCAGGCTGCACTCAGCTTCTTGGCAGCATGACAGAGCCGGCTGCTCCCAGATGGCTGGGAACGGCTTCTGCTTGCTCGAGAGCTGGTGTTTGGGAGGCTGCAGGGCGTTTGCTCACAGCGGGATAGGAGCGTGGGGCGGCTCACAGTGGCGCTGAGTCAGTCCCTCACCCCACCTCCCCACCTGCCTGGGGAATGTGAGTCGTTTCCAGAGAAAGGCAGCTCTGGGGAACTCACTGCATTTCCTTCTCTGGCTCCCCATCACTCTCAGGCTAATGCTCAGCCTCAGTGACCTTCTTTGACCTTGAACCTGCCTGAGCTTCACTCACTGCTCCCACTGCCCAACATCACCCCGGGCTCAGCTAACTCCAACTCCAGTCCTTGATGCTCTTTCATTGTGCCCTGTGACCTCTTACCTCCCCACCATGGCGCATACAGTTAGCTCCCTCTGTCTGGAATGCTTTTTCCTGACTAACTTTATACTCCTTCAGGAGTTTGCTCCATTGTGACCTCCTCCGGGAAGCTGTCTAGGAACCTATTCTGTACCCCCCTGGAACCGTTACTAGTTCAAGCAGTAACTCAACACCTGCCTGATGTTTGCAGAGAGGCAGTGTGGTGTTCATAGCTAGGAGCATGGATTCTGGAACCAGTCCTCCAGGGTTCAAAGCCCAGCTCTACCGTTTACTGGCTGTGCACCCTTGGAAAATTACTGAACTTCTCAGTGCCGTGGTCTCCCCATCTGCAAAAATGAGAATGATGATAATATACCTGCCTCCTGAAGTTGCTGGGGGGCTAAACTAAGTTGCTAAATGTTGAAGTGGTATGTTAAACTCTATGGAAGTGATAAAAGTTGTTACTCTACGTTATCTATGATTCCATATTTACATAATCTATTATTATTATCTATTATGATTATTTACTGAGTGCTTGCTCTGTGCCAGGCAGCTTGCTTTACATGCTTTTTCTCAGTGAATCCTCACAGCAGCCCTCTGAGGTAGAGATTCAAGCCCCGATTTAAAAAATAGCTTTATTGAGGTTTAATATATATATCATAAACCTTGCCCATTTTAAGTGTACAGTTCAATGATTTTTAGTAAATTTTCAGTGTCATGAAAACATCATGACAATCCAGTTTTAGAGCATTTCTATCACTCCCAAAAGAAATCCTGTACCTACTAGCACTCACACACCGCCTTCCCCCCTCCACTCCCAAACAACCACTAGTCTACTTCGGCCTCTAGGTTTGTCTTTTGGGGTCATTTTATACACATGGCACCATGCCACAGGTGACCTTTTGTGACTGGCTTCTTTGATGTCGCATGAGGCTTTTGGGGTGCATCCAGTTGTCGCATCTGTCAGTCCTTCATTCTTTCCATTTCCCTGTATATGCCATTGCATGGAGTTGCCAGTTGATGAATGTTAGAATTGTTTCTACTTTTTAGTTATTATGAATAATCCTTTCAAGAACATTTGTGCGCAAGTCTCTGTGTGGACATATGTTTTCATTTCTCTGGGATAGTTATTTAGAAGTAGAATTGCTGGATCATATGGTAAATTTATGTCTAACTTTTTAAGAAACTGCTAAAATGTTTTCCAAAAAGCATGCACCATTTTACATTCCCAAACCCCATTTTATTAATGAGGAAATTGGAGCCCAGAGAGGCCGCACTGCTTGCCTAGGTCTCACAAGTTTTAAGTGTCAGGCTAAGGATGCGAACCAGGACCGGCTGACCTCAGAGCCCGCACTTTGAACTACCAAGCTGTGCTGGCACCTCCTGTGCTTGCCTTTCCGTAGAAAATCAGGAGAACCACTCACCTGTGGTTCTGATTTGTGTTTCTTTGGGCCTTGTGGGTCCTGGTTTTCTTGCTGGCCTCTTGGGCCCTTGGTTTTGGGGACTCCTGCAAAAGCCCTTCATCCCTTCTTTCCAAGGCTATGTCAGGTTGGCTTCCCCTGGAACAACTGAGGCCAAGTGACCCTGTCAGACCTTCTGTTCTTCTCTTAGAATGTGTGAGGTTCTCTTCATGGAAACCTCATTCACATTCAAAAACTTTTTTGTGATTCCTCTGTGGTCTAAATTGACCTCTCTAGATGTTCCCATGGTAAAGGTTTTCAAACTTTTTTTAATTTTTTAAAGCAGTGGAACCTTTTCTTTAAATATAACAAACAGAAACCAGTATGTAAAACAGATCAAAGAGCTGTCCTAGCTAAGGTGGGCTGGGGGTGCTGGGCCCTCGTTCACTCGCCTCCCCCCAAAACCTCTCCCTGAGCCTTGCGGTGCCTCGGCAGACACCTGGGCTCACAGGACACAGCACAAACCACTGGCTCATCTAAGTGAAACACAGTTCTGACTTTCACTTTTGATGATTTTGAAAAGGGAAATTTCTTCTAATTATAAAAATAGTGCATCTTTGTTGTAGAAACATTTTAAAGCACTGAAGAACAGAAGCATTAAGCAGAAAGTAAAAGAATAAAATCACCCACACTCCCGATGAACAGCAACAACCATTGATAATATTTTGGTATTGTTATATCACTCAGAGTCTAGGTAGGAAACAAATAGCGCTCTCAAACAAGTATTTTGAGGGGACTTTAATAAAGTGGCAATTTACAAAGGATTTAGGACAGTGGTTCGCAAACTTGTTGGTCTCAGAATGCTTTTGTACTCTTAAATAAAACTGAGAAACCTTATGAGCTTGTGTTTAATTGGGTTATAATTATCAATATTTACCATATTAGAAATTAATATAAATAAATATTTATTCACTTAAAAACAATAAACCCATCACCTGTCGTACTAGTTATCTGTTGCTGCATGGCAGATTAGTTCAAACCTTGGCAGCTTAAAACAATAAGCATTTACTATCCCACCTGATTTCTATGGGTCAGGAATCCAGGAATGGCTCAGCTGGTTGCTGCTAGTCCAGAATCTTCCGGAAGGTTAGACCCGGGCTGGAGGACCCACTTCCAAGATGGCACCCCACGGGCTGTTGGCGGGAGGCCTCAGTTCCTCGCCTGTGAGTCTCTCCACTGGGCTGCTTGAGTGTCCTTATAACAGGCAGCTGGCTTCCTTCAGAGCAGGTGATCTGAGAGAGAGCAAGGAGGAAACTCCAGTGCCTTTTATGAGCAACCCTTGGACGTCCCATACCATAAACAGGGCCATATTCTGTTCATGAGAAGTGATTCCTTGAGTCCCGCCCATACCCACCGGAAGGGGAAGGAAGCTCCACCTCTCGAAGGGAGGAGCAACAAAGAATTTGAGGACATGTTCTGAAACCACCACACACATTAAAATAAATATTAAAAATTACCCTCCTTTCTAAAATAAAAAAATAGCAAAGAGAGCAGCATTATTTTATTATTTTGTAAGTCTTTGTAAAGCCTGGCTTAATAGAAGACAGCTGGATTCTCATATCTGCTTCTGCATTGAGTCTATTGTGATGTTATTTTGACTGAATTAAATGAAGGAAATCTTATCTCATACAGACATATAGTTGGAAAAGGGAGCAATATTTTAATCGCCTTTTCAGATGATTAGATATTCTTTGATACCCCATCCAATCTCAATAGGTATTAGTTCATTAAAGGTTAATTGCCATGTGGAATCCGAAAATATATATAATTTTAACTTTTTTTTTTACTCTGTTACGTTAAAGTCCATTGTTGTCTTGCATTTTGAATGACTTTTACCTGTGTGTGATTTTTTAACAGCATATATTAGTCTTTTGGAAAAATCTGGTTCCCAAAGTTATGCAGATCTTCCAAATGTTGATATATTTCCTTATACAATATAAAAAATAATTGTAATTTCATCACCAATATCACCAGAAAAGTCTTCAACCACTGGGGAAGCTGTAAGTTCATGGTGCAGAAACAAGTTTTCCAAAATTCTAATTTTCATGTGAAAGCTCAAATTGTATCATTAGCAACAAATACTGCCAGTTCTGAGAGGGTCCTTTTGTTCTTTTTAGAGAAAATGTGTGCTAAATGCTCAAGTCTGAATAACCATTGTTTGTTAGTCATTCTTTGAGTAAAAATGGTGAACTATGAAAGAAGGGGTTAGCTGAGCGCACAACTTAAACAATGGCAGGGGTGATGCAGATTGTGACACTGAGCACACTTCATGCATGCTTTCTCATTTTGTCACACAGAATATTAAAAAGATGCATACTGGAGGGTTGAGATTTAATAAAGTAAATACATTTTACTGCTTCATTAGGGGCACTTTTAAGTGAAACTGGCATTGATTTTTTTTTTTTTTTCATTGCACATGCAAAGCAGTGAAGGACACAGTGACCATAAGTGCAGTTAGTGCCACTGCATTGGTTCTGCCAAGGTGACAGCAGCTTTATCCACCATTGCTTTTGCACCGTCAGTGCAGATGTTGCCACAGTGGAAAAGGCAGATAACTATTATTTTATATTATTATGATTCCTTGAAGGAGACTTGAGAACCACACTGTGAGAACTGCTGGTTTAAGAGAACCAAGGAATGGTGCACTACCCTGGGATAAGCAAAGCTGGGGAGCTATTACCACCTCTAGGTCTGAAGGGAACAGGAAGGCAAGTCTTTGAGAGCTTGGAGAGGGCAGGCAGGAGCTGTGACTTCTACCTCATGCTCCTCCTGACCTCCAGTCTTTGATGCTTCCCATTACGAGACCCAACGAGAAAGCAGAGTGTAAGGATGTCTTTGATGTAGTCCAAGTGGGTTGGCTTCTCCAGGCAGGGAGAAGGGAGGAACTGGAGGGGCAGATGGTAATACCCAACCCAGTTGTCTGCGTTTCTTTGTATCTACGCACAAATGCAAAGTGAGTTTGTGTATATTTAAAAAAGAAAAGCAAACGACTATTATAATAAAATTCACTTGTCAATTCAACAAAATCAGACATTTATGTGCTTTGAAGAACATAAACAAAGGGATGGTGTAAAGAAGGACTGGGGGTGGAAAGCAACTGGGGGTGATCAGAGAGAGCATGCCTGAGGAGGTGACTTGAGCTGAGCCCTGAATGTGGAGAAAGAGACAGCCACCAGAAAATTTGGAGAAATGTGTAAGGGGCTTGTGATGGAAATGAGCTAGATGTGCTGGAGGATAGAAAGAAGATGGTGGGTGGGAGGTAGAGATCATGCTAACCTTTGAGGGCTGCACAAAGAAGTGTAAATTTAATCTGATTGGAATGAAAAGCCTCTGATGGGTTTCAAGAAGGGTATCGTAAGATGAGATACACATTTTGAAAAGCTTATCCTGGCTACTGAGTGGAAAATAGACAGTCAGGAACACAAGTGGGAGCAGGGAGGCCTCGTAAGAAGCTAGTGCAGTAGCCTAGGTGGGAGTCTGCGGTGTTGGCAGTGCAGATGGAGAAGTGAGGAGGAAGAGCCAACAGGGAAGGACTCGTGATGACTGGAGGGTTTTGGGCTGGAGCACATAGGTGGATGGTGATGACAAATTTTGAGATTGGGGAGGTTAGGGTAGGAGAGATTTGGAGAGAATGATGATATGCCTTTTCGACATCATCTTCGGGAGGCAGGTGAATATGTATGTCTGGAGCTCGGGGGAGATGGCATGGGTGGATATAAAAATTTGGGATTTTCAGCATATAAAAGCAGTCTGTTTAATGCCAAAGACTGTATGAGATCATGTAGGAAGCAAGGGTAGGTAGAGCCAAAAGGTGGCCCAACGGAAAGCCCTGGAACACTCCAATAGTTAGTTGTTGAGCCAAGAGGATGATGGCAGAGGAGACCATCTCCCAAGGTGGTAGAAAGAAAACCAGGAATGTGTGGTTTGTAGAAGGAAAGACTGTCAGCTGCTGAGAGGTTAAATACTTTATCTTATCTTTATATAGTCTTTGGAAAAGAGCGTCATATGCCACTATCTGTATGTACCAGAATTTATGTGACCACTCCCCTATTACTGGGTTTTGAAGTTGTTGCCAAGTTGTGCTACTATAAATTATTCCATGGTGAATGTCTTTGAATAAATGATCAAATAAAAACATTTGACTGCGGTTTTGATTGTTTACTTAGGGTAGAGGCCTAGAGGTTCATTGGATTTGAGGATATAAATCTCTACAGGGTTTGGATACAAACTGCTAATTTGGTTACCAGAAAGGGTGTGTTAGTTTATACCCTCAGCAGCAGTGTGCACCCCTAGGCCCGCCTTACCATTGCCTTCCATGTCAGTGCTGGATGATACCACTGAAAACTGATATATCTGGTATATGGAAAATAGTCCCATTGTCTTAATTTGCATATCATTTACCTGTTAATAAGATTGAATGCTACAGCCAAGAGGGACACTTTGAAGAATGCATAGAAGCTGAGAGAGTAACTGCAGATGAGAGACAGTTTGAAGACAGCCTTTGAAAGCAGACTTGTGCTCTGGAGAAGCTAAGAGAGGACAAATGCCCCAAGAGCAGCTGAGAGTGACAGTTTGGAGAGAAGCTGCAGCCTAGAGAGGAACATCCTGGGAGAAAGCCATTTTGAAACCAGAACTCCGGAGCAGACGCCAGCCATGTGCCTTCCCAGTTAACAGAGGTTTTCTGGACGCTATTGGCCATCCTCCAGTGAAGGTACCCTATTGTTGATGTGTTACCTTGGACACTTTATGGCCTTAAAACTGTAACTGTGTAACCAAATAAACCCCTTTATAAAAGCCAAAAAAAAAAAAAAAATTGAATGCTTACTCATAAGTTTACTGGTAGGTCATATCTCTCTCTGACTTGTCTATTTTTTGTCCATGTTTTCTATTCGTAGGTTCCTTTTTCCTATTGATTTCAGTGATCGTGTGTGTGTGTGCTTGTGTGTGAGAGAAAGAGAGAGGGAAAAGAACAGAGAGAGAATAAAAATGGAGGGAGAGATTTCAACCTTTTGTTGTCATGTATGATGAAAATATTTTCTGCAGCTGTGTGTGCATTGTGTTTGCGTGGGTGTGGGTGTATTTGCTTTGATATTTTGTTCATAGTAGAGTTTTTTTTTTAAATGCCTTGGAATTCTTAATGTTTATGTAGTCAAACTTAATGATATTTTCTTTTTTTCCCATTACTTTGTTGTTTGCTTTTGTTTCTCTAAAACAGGGGTTAGAAAACTAAGGTTTACAGGCCAAATCTGCCCACCACCTGTTTTTGTAAATAAAGTTTTATTGGAACACAGCCACATCCATTCATATATGTCTGTGGCTGCTTTCTTGCTACAACCACAGTAGTTGTAGCAGCAGAAACACATGGCCTGCAAAGCTGAAAATATTTACTATCTGGTCCTTTACGGAAAAAGTTTGCTGACCCTTACTCTAAAGTGTTTTCTTATCTAGCAGTGTGGAAGATGTATATTAACCTATATTTTCTCCTAGGTTTTCATGGCCTTATTTAAGTAAATTAAATAAGTAATCCATCTGGAATTCATTTTAATGTAAGGTAATAAGTGAAAACCTATTATCTCTATTTTGTTTCTAATTGTCCCACCATCCTTCCCTTCCCCATGAGTTTGCGATGCCACCCTCATACTCTAAAGTCTCATCCATGAAGAAGATTCATTTTCCAAGCTGTCTATTCTGTTTTAACAATCTGTTTTTGTGTCACTTACAGACTGTGATGCTTGTAGCATTATATTGTGGCTTAATTTGTGAGAGAACAAATCCCTCCTCATATTGTTCTTCTTTTTCAAAATGTTCTTGATAGCTTTCACCTATTCACATAACATTTAGGACTATTTGGTCAAGTTTTCCCCATAAAAACTCAAAACTAAATTCCTCAAAATTGATTAGTATTATAAAACCCAATAAATTAAGAGTCAAGGCCAAGACAGAAGAAGATGGCAGCACAGAGATGAGAGGAAGTTAGTTAGTCCCCCCTGGAACAACTAATAAACAATCAGGAACAACTAGAAAATCATCTAGAATAACTGCTGGGGGACAACTGTGACTGTCCACACATCGTGCACCAACCTGGATTGGGAGGAATGCCTGAGATTGCAGCACAGAATCTGTGAGTAGAAACTGTGGACCCAAGCTGGGAGCCCCCTCCCCCCACAGCCGCCCAAAATGCAAAGCCTTGCTGTGATAGAGAGCAGAACTCTCTGAACAAGTGAGTATACCTCAGTCCAGCTCCAACTAGGGTTTTAATTGGCAAACATGGACTGCTCAATGCAAGCTGCAAATCCCCACAAGCAGACAGAGGCTTTTAGTGATGACTGATCTTGAAGAGCCAGTGGACTTCTCTGTCTTTGGAGGGGGAGCCCAGAGGACTGGGTGCTGTCTCTGGCCAATGGGTAAAACTGGGGGCCATGGACTGGCCCTGAAGGGGGGCTTTCTGCCCCTTTTTCTCTCTCTCAGCCTGAGCGGCTCACTGGAGAAAGCCTCAGCCATTTTCAGTTTGCAGCACCCTGACCCAGACAAGGGTGTAGATAGCAGAGTCAGAGAGACAAAGAACCTATTCAATACAAATGAAAACTCCCTATAGGGTATATCTTCCCTAAGAGGAAAGAGGTGGTGCCCAGCTCTACTACCCGCCTTCCATTCAGAACCAGACTCCAGAGCCTGGGGAAAAACAGCCAAAACAGAAACTAAGGAGGCCACACCTCCTTACACCAGTCAGGAGCTACGGGCTGACAGGCACCACCTGCTGGAAAGGTTGGGAAAAGCATAGCAGCTTGAGGCCTCACAGGGTGTGTCAATCTCCTAAGTCACGACTTCAGGGAAACCTGATATTGAATATTTACTCCTTCTGGGACCTGAGCCCGTTCTGGTCTGGGAAAACCTAATTGGGGTAATCAAGGAAACCAGATGCTTAGACAACAGAAAACTACAACCTACACTGAGAAAAGCAAAGTTATGGCCCAGTCAAAGGAACATACTTACACTTCAGGAATTGAGATACAGGAATTGAAACAACTAATTCTAAATCAATTCAAAAAGTTTAGGGAAGATATGGCAAAAGAGATGAAGTCTATAAAGAAAACACTGGGTGAACATAAGGTAGAAATCAAAAGTTTGAAAAAACAACTGGCAGAATCTATGGAAATGAAAGGCACAACACAAGAGATGAAAAACACAATGAAGACGTACAACAGCAGATCTCAAGAGGCAGAAGAAAACACTCAGGAACCGGAGAACAAGACACCTGGAATCCTACACACAAAAGAACAGATAGAGAAAAAAATGGAAAAATATGAGCAATGTCTCAGGGAATTGAATAACAACATGAAACACATGAATGTACATGTCATGGGTGTCCCAAAGGAGAAGAGAAGGGAAAAGGGGCAGAAGCAATAATAGAGGAAATAATCAATGAAAATTTCCCATCTCTTTTGAAAGACACAAAATTACAGATCCAAGAAGTGCAGCGTACCCCAAACAGAATAGATCTGAATAGGCCTACATCAAGACACTTAATAATCATATCAAACATCAAAGACAAAGAGAATCCTGAAAGCAGCAAGAGAAAAGTGATCCATCACATACAAATGAAGCTTGAAAAGACTATGTGTGGATTTCTCAGCAGAAACCATGGAGGCAAGAAGGAAGTGGTGTGATATATTTAAGATACTGGAAGAGAAAAACCACCAACCAAGAATCCTATATCCGGCAAAACTGTCCTTCAAATATGAGGGAGAGTTTAAAATATTCTCTGACAAACAGACAATGACAGAGTTTGTGAACAAGATACCTGCTCTACAGGAAATACTAAAGGGAACACTACAGACAGATAGGAAAAAAACAGAAGTGAGAGGTTTGGAACACAATTTTGGGTGATGGTAGCACAGCAATGTAAGTACACTGAACAAAGATGACTGTGAGTATGGTTGAAAGAGGAAGGTTAGGAACATGTGGGACACCAGAAGGAAAGAGGAATGATAAAGACTGAGACTGTATAACTCAGTGAAACCTAGAGTGCTCAAGAATTGTGATAAAATGTACAAATATGTTATTTTCATGAGGGAGAACAAATGAATGTCAACCTTGCAAGGTGTTAAAAATAGGGTGGTATTGGGGAAAAAATACAATCAATGCAAACTAGAGACTGTAGTTAACAGAAGCATTGTATTATGTTTCCTTTAATGTAACAAAGGCAATATACCAAAGCTAAATGCCTTTAAGAGAGGGACATAAGAGAGGGGAATGTGTTTAATGCTATCTTTCCTTTTGTTGCTTCCTAGCTGTCATGTTTGTTTTTGTTTGTTTTTTTCCTCTTTCTTTTTTCTTTTTTCTTTTTCTTTTGTCTCTCTACCTTCTTTGACTCTTCCTCCTGCTTTGTGGAAGAAATAGATAATGGTGAGGGTGGTGAATACGTAAATACGTGATTATACAGGGAACCATCGATTGTTTATTTAGGATGGAATGTATGGTGTGTGAACAAAACCATCTTAAAAAAATCGGTTGAGGAAGAAACCTTGAGGGCACTATATTGAGGGAAATAAGTCAGACACATAAGGACAAATATTTCAGGGTCTCACTGATATGAACTAATTATAATATGTAAACTCATAGAAATGAAATACAGGTTACCAGGAGATAGAATGAGGCTAAAGAATGGTGAGTGGTTGCTTACTATGAGCAGAATGGTCAACTAGGTTGAACTTAAATGTTTGGAAATGAACAGAGGTGATGGTAGCATGTTGTATGAATAACTAACAGTGCTGAATGGTGCATGAATGTGGTGGAAAGGGGAAGCTCAGAGTCATATATGTCACCAGAAGGAAAGTTGGAGGTCAAAAGATGGGAATGTATGAAACAGTGAATCTTGTGGTGGACAATGTCCATGATTAACTGTACAAATATTAGAAATCGCTTCCATGAACTAGAACAAATGTATGACACTGTAACTAGAAGTTAATAATAGAGAGGTATGTAGGGAAAAAATATACCTATTGCAAACAATGTACTACAGTTAGTAGTATTTTAACATTCTTTCATCAACAGTAACAAATGTACTATGCCAATACTATGAGTCAACAATGGAGGGGGGTGGTTAGGGGTATGGGAGGATTTGAGTTTCCCTTTTTTGTCTTTATTTCTTTTCTGGAGTAATGAAAATGTTCTAAAAATTGAAAAAAAATTGTGTTGATGGATGCACAGCTGTATAATGGTACTGGAGGCAATTGATTGTACACTTTGGATCTTTGGATAATTGTATGGTATGTGAACAATCTCAATTAAAAAAAAAAAGAGTCAAGGCCAACACAAACAAACAAACAAAAACAAAACTAATAAATTAATTTGGGCAAAACTGACATCTTTTTCATAATGAGTTTTTCCAAGCAGGCAAATGTTACACTGTCTCTATTGGACAAGTGTTCTTTTATGTCCTTTGGGAAAGCTGTGATTTTTCCCCCGTAGCAGTCTTTTTTTTTTTTTTCTTGTACAGGGAGGCTTTTGGTTGTTGTATATTAATATTATATCTAGCCACTTTACCAAACCCTCCTTAGTCTGTTTTTCAATAGGTTCTTTTATAGTTTTCTATGTAGAAAATAACATTATTTGTAAATGATAAGGTTGTCTGAACATTCCAGTGATTCATAGAACCTGAGGGTACTAGTTCTCTCCATATCCTAACCCCTCACCCATAATCTCTTCTCTCCAAGCTAACTATTCCTATTCTTTTTTTACCGTTTTACCATTCCTTCATGAGATGTGGCTTTGAGATTTGTGAACATGCTCTACTTTTTCTGTATCCTTCCCAAAGTGTGATCTGGCTCACCCTGGGGTGATTGGAACTGTCACCTTCCTCATCCTAGTTGAGTTCATCTATTAGCACAGCCTAAGTTTCCATCAACTTTTGGGGTATCCACTGTTGACTCATAATAAGCTTATAAGAAACTAAAATCCTCAAGTCAATTTCACATTAGTAAAGCTACATCTTTCCCATCCTGTCCTTCTGCAATTGAGTCTTACAAAACTACTTGTTGAAGTTTACTCTTCACACAGAAAAGGATGTAATTTGTTGCATTTTCATTTGTTGAAAGCATCCACACAAATCAAGAGACAAATATTACCACTACCCCAGAAGTCTTCCTGCAGACACCATTGATTTTTAACTCTTGTTGGGTTTTGAGCCCAATATCCACCTGCCCAAATAATTTTGGGTTTTTGAGTGATAAGTTAGGACTTTGGGTTGCAAGTGACAGAAATCCAGTTCAAACTAAGAGGCAAAATAGAGAATCCATTGATTCCTGTAGAAGAAGAGTTTAAGGGTATCACAGCTTCTGGCACATGTGGATCCAGGAAAATCTCTGCACAGATGACTATCAGCGGCTTGAAGTGTATATTCTATACTTTTGGAAACCCCAATAGAAAGAATTTCTCTTCCCAACAGTGTCCCAGATTCAAAAAGTCCCCAAATTGAATCTCATTGTCCAAGCTGGGTTATATATCTGTCTCTGAGCCAATCATAGTGACTGGAGTGGGGAGGCAAAGCTGTGATTGGTCCAGTCTGAGTCATATGCCCACCTCTGTAGTCAGTTCTTCCCAAAACACATGGATTGACACTTGGGAATGTATTGTACCTAAGGAGAATTGGATTGCTGTTACCAGAAGGAGAGAAATCAGATGCTGGCTAGTCAGAATTGAATATGTCTACCTCAGAATATTCATCAACAAGTTCTACTCCATGTCATTCATAAATGCAATGAGCATTTGCCTTTCGGAACAGTATTGACTAATAGAACTTTTTGAGATGATGAAAATATGCTGTCCCATACAGTAGCTGCTAGCCACATGTGGCTATTGAGCACTTGAAATGGGGCCAAAATGGCTGAGGAACTGAAGTTTGATTTATTTAATTTAAAGTAATTTGAATCTAAATAGTCAAATGTGGCTAGGCTAGAGACTACTGTACCTGACAACACAGTCTTAGACCATTATCCAAGTCCGTGATAAAAAATGGTGCACAGATTATTGCCAAAGACAGAGCCTTGGGTCACACCCCTAGGAACCCCTTTCCTGTTAATATGTCAAAGTCAGTCATTAGCCATTGGGGATAGTTGTTCAACTGAAATGAAACCGCTTAACTGTACTGTCGTTTGCAGTTGGTATGTGGGAACAATAGCAAGAATCTTTGCTACAAAAAAAAAAGAGCCTTCCTTTCCTACAGAAACTTGGAAAGAGATTTCTTGCTGAGGGTAAATTACAGCAAAACAGAATGGCTCAGAGCAGAAATCTGAGCACAGATATTCATGGGACTCAGCCTGGATAGCACCAGGCTGGGCCCTGGGGGTTCAGTCGTGAATAAGATAGACTGACTCCTGCTGTCCTGTTGTTCATACTCTAGCAAAGTACATTGAAGACAGCAAAGTATGAACATGCTTAAAAGTGGATAGCATTATTATAAAGAGGGCCTGGTCAAGAACAGATGCCTAGAAAAAGACTAGGAGAACATTTATGAGCAATGCTATTTAAACCCTGCCCAAGGGAAAGGACAATGTGACCAACAGCTTTAAGATTACCATCCCGTTGCTAAGGACAATCTGTGGAAGAAGGAGACTTCAATCCATCTTGGTGTAATGCCATTAAACATGATGATTATGTACCTCCTTTCCAGCCAGGTCTTCCTACAGACATGAAATGAGCTGACCATGCTTAAATGAATTTCTGGCATGCAAGGCAATTCTCTTTCTCTTGTAAAACTGGAGTTGTTTTATGCAGCAGTTTGGACAGTAGGAGACCAGTCTTGGTAGAAGACGTCCCTCTTGATGGACTGGCCAACCATTGTTAATTGCCAAGGTGGTGCCATCCTGAGGGGTTTGGGGGATTCAGCCAACTGGAACTCTCCTGGAACCTCCCCAGACTCAAACCACCGTAACACCCAACCACCATTTCTTCAGGGTATCCATAAGTAGATTTGATGGGCGACTTGTCAAATGCTCATCGGAGTCCAGACAGATTTCCCAATCTTTGACATTTCTCAGGCTAGTCACTCTGTTGATAAGACGGATGAGGTATCTTTGGTATGCCTTGTTCTTGCTTGGCTTCTAGGGACTACTATTTCCTTTCTAATGGAGTAGAAAACAGTATTTCTTTCAAAAAAGGGAAACTCAGAGGCTCTTCAAATGCACTAACCCTAAAACTCTCAACCATCACACAAGCCAAAGTCATCAAAGAACCTTGTGGAGGAAGGCTGGGGTTTAGAAAACAGAAGCATTTTCCAGAATCTGCTCAGAATATTGCATTGTTCAGCACAGCCATGCCATGTACCAACAAACAGAACTGGTCCCACCACCCCATTCTCTGTCCACCATAGTGGGCTGCATCCAGAGCAGAGGTGAAAATTGAGAAAGGAGGAAAATGAAATCCTAAACCTGCTAGGAGGAGAGAGAGAAACGATATCTTTCTCATTTACACAGGCAAAGCTAAAGTGAACCCCAAATCTTTGTGGAGTCAGGGTTCCCTTTCCTTCAAGAGAAACCCTAGAACACAGGCATTTTGGCTTAAGGATCCCAAATTCCCTGGACCCCACAAAGGTAGTACTGGCAGTCCTCCAGCTGAATCAACATCCAGAGCCATGCTGTCTCAGTTGCCTACTGCTTCCCAACAACCCCCCTAAAACACTTAGAGGCTTAAATAGCAATTTATTATTTCTCACGATTCTGTGGATTGACTGGGCAGTTCTGCTCATCTTTCCTAGGCTCGCTCATGAGGCTGCAAGTCAGCTGATGGGTCGGCCAGGGTCTGGGCTCAGCTGGGATGGCTGGACCTCTTTCCACGTGGTCTTTCATAGAAGGCTTTTTGCAGAATGATGGTCTCAGGGTTGTAAGAAGGCAAGCTCCAAGCATTTATGAGACCTCTGCTTGCATCACATTTGCTGGTGTCCCCTTTGCCAATTGAGTCACATGACCAAGCTCAGCGTCAGTGTGGGAGGGTTCTACACTAGGACAGGATACGGGAAGGCTTGGTTCATAGGGGGCCATTATTGTTACAATCTGCCACACATTCTAGACTTTGCTTTGCTTTAGATTGGAATTGTATCAACCCAATGTGATAACTCTGGATATGTCATGTTGATCAAATGCTGTGATTGGTTGTTGATGTCTCTGGAATGTCTGGGATATTTGGATGGACCAAACACTGTTATCAGATCCCCCTGTTTGGACGACCGGACCCTGAGCCGAGTGCGCCCAGTATGTGATTGGCATCAACTCTAAAACCGCCTGGCCATCAGAATTCAGTGCTGGGGAATGGTGCTAATGCTGATTTAATTTTACTGCTTATTGGATGCACAGCCATGACAGTGATTTATGTGATTTCATAATATTATGTTGAACCTTCAGTAATTGGGGTTAAAGTCTCGATCAATGTTGAAACAGAAACAGGAACAGAAAAATAATCATCAGTCAGATGGAACGAATTATTAATTGACAAATGCAATGTGCTCAGTGATGAAATCTTTCAAAATGTGGATGGCATGGGAGGAAAGGAATCAAAAGGCATCCTCAGTGGATAGTTAGGAAGCTTTACAGAGAGGCAGTAGACCCTGCAGGTTAAGAACCTGGAGTTAGACAAGACTAAATTTTAATCTCCATTTTGTGACCTCGGGTGAGTTACTTAATCTCTTTGCAACTCAGATTCCTCATCTATAAAGTGGGAAAAATAATTGGGGGGGGGGAGCGTGGAGATTCATATAGACAAAGAAAGAACAGTGAACATAGTCAATGTAGCTACAACTATCGTCTGCCACTATTATCTCTTCCTTTTTATTTCTCATCCATATCTACTCTAGCCACACTGCCATAACCACACCATTTTCTCCATCTCCACTTACTCAGTGATACCTCCTATAACTCATTCACATAGGAGTATTCCAGGAATAGTCATTTACACTTTAGTCTGAAAGAAGAAACAAACTTTGTATGGCTGTTTTCATTGTAAGCCTGTGTGAATGAAAGGCTTTGGTCAACCCACATAATCTAAGGCTTAGATACCTGCTGACATTAGGGAGCCCTTTTAGAGTCCCCTGAAATAAAAGTCAGCAGTTACCCCCTGAAGGATGTCTACTCCTGTCAGACTATTGACTGAGACAGGTGTCTAGGACTTCCTGTGCTCATGTGCCATCTCTCAAGATGGCCATGAATATCTCCTTTGTTTGACTTGAGCTATTTGGATGTCTAAACTCATCTATAATTACAAAGACTCTTTGGAGGGACCCTAATTAGCATCTATAAATTGCTCCCTCTAACCTTCCGGAGTTAATGAAATCTCTTCCCTTGTTATTGAAATAAAAAATAATAAAAAAATTTTTTAAAGCCTTAAGATATTTCAGAAAACTTCTCCTAAGTTACTTGGCACCTAACATTTTGTCAAGGAGACATGGTGGCCAACCTTCCCCTGAATGGGCTCAGTTTCTATACAGTAATTCCTTCCGGCTCATGACTTTCTTCTGCATTTGCTGCCCACGGATGCTGAAAATAACTTGTTTTCTGGCAAGCTTGGGATGAGTTCCTTATGATTTAATCAGATTCATAATGAAGCTCTCCCAGCTTTCAGGAGAGAGCACCCTGAACTGCAGGGACTGTTAGGGGGCAGGGCCCTGGTGAGGAGTGGGGGGAGCCTCCTGGGTAATCTGGAACCAGGGAGCTGCTACAGGGTCTCGCTGCCCAACCCACCAGCATCCTCTGTCTGGCAGCATTCCATGGCTTACACCATGTGGGCTCTATCCTCCTACTCCCTGCAGCCCAGATCAGAGACCTCAGAGATAACAAGGCAGGAAACATCCCATCTCTAAGCATCAGCTGCCTGGCCCAGGAAGAGACTTTTTAAGCAGAGGTACATATAAAGACCAGGACAGATTTGCCCCAATTAAGCCAAGATTCCCTTGATTGTTTCACACTGGTGTTAAATTAGAAGATAATAACTCCAGATAATTTGGGGGTAAGGGAGAAGTTGGGGAGTGGCAGAGTAGCTGGGTATGGACTTGAAGGAGCAAGTAAGGTAATGGGGAAGCCGGTGAAGGAGTAGCTGGAGAACATAGGAGTAACTGGATAATGAGGGCACGGCACAAAGCGGGAGTTATTGCAATGACAGCCCCAGACCTGGGATGGGGCCATTCTGCCCTACTCCGATCATTTCCATTTTCCCATGTTCTTGGATTTGTTGGTCAGAAACAAAATCAGTCTAAAACTGTCTTAATTAGGCCAGAATCTATTGTAAAACATTGGGTGAAACTCTCCGTGATTAAGGCTGAGGTTGTGGCGGTGAATGGGTGTGAGGTTCTCCCCTTTAGAGAGGGCTTCTCTTTTTCTCTCAGCCCCTGAAAGGATGGGTGAGGTTGCCTGCCAGAGGTGCTGGCACAACCCACACCTGCACTCCCCACCGCTCCATCATCACCTGCATCATTCTCTCTACCACTTTTTATTGGGCACTTAGATGCCAGGAACTGTGTTAAAAACTCTTCCATACGTCTCATTTCATCCTCCCAACAGCTCTATGAAGTAAATAGCATTACTAACCCCACTGAGCAGGTGGGTAAACTGAAATTTAGAAAGGTCTAGTAACTTGCCCAGGTAAGAGGCCGATCAGGACTATCTGACTTCAGAATCTGTGTCAAGTCAGGGATCACTCTCACGTGGAGCATTTATCGCTCTCTAAAAGCCCAGTCCCCTCCACTCACCTTCTAACAGCACCTAGCAAGGTGTTGGGCTGGGAGTGTGGGCTCAGATAAGAGTGTCCTTCTTGAGTAAGGAGTCTGAGAAACAGGCCAAGGGCTGTGACTCTTGCCTGCAGGTGGTTGCAGCCTCCTGGAAGCTCACGTCCAGACCTGGTCCCAATGAGGGCATTCCAATAAAGTCATGACTTAAAATGAGGCCTCCCCAAGGCACACCCACTCCCAGCAATCAGACCTCATTTGCGTCTAGACATTTATAGTCCATGGTGAGTTTCCATCATCTGTACAGACTGAGACACTGGAATGGAAGACTCTTTCGTTTGGGAAGTTTCTCCTCTTCCATTGGGCAACTGTGCTTCCCAGCACATCTTGGGACAGATTCTGGGTCCAGGGTCATCCCAGGTGACATTTTCAAAGCATCTTCTGACACTTGGTGATTGGCAAACATTATATGGTAATAATTCCAGGCTTGATTTTTTTTTTTAATTAGAAAAAGATTTACACTTGGGTCTTGAGCCTCCCTGTACTGCTCATTCCATGAAAGTAATGCGATCCATTGTCACTTGTGATGTGGTGCCTTATTTAATAAACTGCTGGCTCTGAGAGGAGCCGTCCTTTCATTCCAGGAGGCTCTTGGTGGGTAAAGTTGTTTTTTTACTAAAAGAAGCTTAAGGTTAAGTACTAATTAATGGAAGGGGGTTGGGTTTTATGTAGATAGGTAGGTAGGTTTGGGGACATGTCAAATACACCATCTTTGTCTCTGCAGCTGAAAATATATTCTTAAAGCCCACACAACTCTGTAGAGTTTTTAAAGCTCCATTTTTGGCAAGGATATTCTGGTCCTGGTGTGCTCTGGCTAATAAACAGCTTCTGACTCACGGTGCTCAGGGGCGATGCTTGCCTTGACCCTGGTGCCTCGGGTTGGAGCCCATGGGGGCCCAAACCCCCCAGGTGGGTTGAGCCACCCAGTCTTTCCAGGTAGACATGGCTTGGGGACCTCAGCCAGGCACTAGGATACCTTCTGTGGTCAGGCAGAGGGCTAGCTTCTTTAGTGCCCCTGGGGCTCCCTGCAATGCTGGAGAAGCAACTTGGGGTTCTCCAAGGGGTTACAGGAAGACTGAAGGTGTTTCCCACAGGGCTGGCTGTGCTGAAGGACAGTTCATTGCTGTTTGGGAGAGCTCTGGGGTTCTCAGATCCTGGAAGAACTCAGAATATATCATTTTTGGGAGAGAATCCTGGTCTTTGAAAACATTCTGGTGGAGAGAAGAAGGGGGTGCATAGAGAAGGGCCAAACATGATTTACTGGGTAAATGAGTGTTTTTGGTAGCTGGCGCCCTCTCGGAGCCATAAGATTTGGAGAGGGGGATATGCTTCAGGTCTGCAAAACCTTGGAGAGGGCAATGGGCTTGTTTACCAGATCCTTGAAGCTACCTAAGAAGGTGTCTAGAAGCTTGAAGGAAGTAGGGTTGTGGAGGGGAGCTGTATTAGTTAGGAGGTCTTCTGGGTCTCTGTTGCCACGTTAAAAACCATCCAAAGCTTGGTGACTTAAAACAACAATGTGTTATTATCTCATAAGTCAGAAGTTTGGATAGGGCACAGCAGAGAAAATTGTCTCTGCCCCGTAGTGTCCTCAGCTAGGATGACTTACATGGTGGGGGCTGGAAGAGCCGGGAGCTGGCTGGGCATCTTCTCTCTCTTTCTTGGGGTCCAGGGCCTCTCCACGTGGCCTCTCCACTGTGGTGACCTCAGCATAGTCAGATTTCTTACCTGGTGGCTCAGGGCTCCAAGAGTGGAAGTGGAAGCTGCTGATTTCTTGATATCGGGAACAGTCACAAAGCCCACCCAGATTCAAGGGAAAGGAACGAAGACCACCTCCCCTGGTGGCAGGAGTTTGCTGATCAGAATTTGTGGCCATCCTCAATCTGCTGCAGGAGGTAACTGCTATGACCTGGGTGTTCCTGCTTGGAAGGCCCTCCTAGATGACTGTCTTCTACACAGTGACTGCGTACCCAGGCTCCTTCCTTCTAGATCGGCGCTGTCGGAAAGAAACAAATGCGAGCCACATACGTAATTTAAAATTTTCTGGTAGCCACATTAAAAAATGTAAAAAGACAGATTAAATTGAGTTGAATAATATATTTTATTTAACCCAGTATGTCTAAAATATTATCATGTTAATATGCAATCAATATAAAAGCTTATTAATGAGATATTTTGCATTCTTTTTTTTGGACTGCATCTTTGAAATCTGGTGTATATTTGACACAGCATACGTCAGTTCAGAGTAACTGCATTTCAGGTATCTGTGGCCACACGTGCCTTATGGCTGCTGTATTGGGCAGTACGGTGGGTCCCCTCCGTTCAGGCTGGGGTGGAGAGTGCAGGGGGTTGCAAGGAAGGATTCTACCTGATAAACCTGCAAGTGGTGGAAATCACTTCTGTCCCTGTTCTGTTGCCAGGACCCAGCCTGTGACCACCCATTTGCAAGGGAGACCAGTATGGGGATAGTAGCCACATGCCCAGGAGGATAAGGAAACAGGGTTTGGTGGACACCTAACAGATTCTCTCCCAGCAGCCAACAATTTTTGTGCACCCACTATGTGCCAGTCAGCCTGCATGGCAGGCTTTGCCTAGGTTTAGAGTGAAGGGGAGGACGTTTGGCTTTGTATACTGATTTCCCTTGGCTCATAGTTCATGCCCCTTAGAATCCAAGGTCTTCCAGCCAACCTGCCTCCCAGTGCCCTTTGACCCATGGACCCCTGCAGATCTATTTGCATGTTCTCATTTATGCCAGTTCTCCCACTGGGTATGCCCACATTGTGTTCTGGGCTGTGACCATCTCCTCTGGTTCTCCACCTTTTCTTTGGCATTCCCTCTCCCTCAGTCGCTTACTCTGCCCTTCACCCTCCCCTTCCCCCACCAGCCACCCCATGTATCAGCATCCAGGCAGCCTGCAGGGAGAGGCAGGCCGTTCAGAAGCAGGCAAGCTAAGTCTGGATTTACTACTTACTACTGCTACTCACCTGATGTGTGACTTTGGGCACTGCACTCAACTTTCTGAGCCCCCCCACTCCTCTTCTATAAATTGGAACTAACCAGAGCTGCTGCAGGATGTTGGCCTCTGCCTGTTCCAGTTCTGCTCAGGCTGCAGGTCAAAGGCCAAGCAGTGCTTGAGCCCAGTCCTGACCTGGGCAGCCCTACATGAGGCCAGACCCCTACCCTCTGAGGGAGATGGACTTGATCTTGCTGCCCTAGACCCTGTCTTTGAGATGCTTGAGTGGGACTGACGCTCCCAATGTGATGGCTCCACCTGGATGGCTAGGCTCTGCCTCATTTTCCCCATCTAGCTCTTAAGGGGTTTGCTTTGGAGAACCTCAGCCTCATCCTAATGGGGTCCCTAACCTTGTGTAAGACTCTTCTCCGGAGGTGGAATCTCCCCTGTCCTCCACCTAAACCAGCCTGTGTCAGTCCCCTGCTGTCCACGTGAGAAGCAGGACAGTGGCCCCTGGCCTGCTACGGTTCTGCCTCTGCTTCAGGACTCCTACTGGCTTCATCACCAGCTGTCTGGGCCCCTGGCAGCTGATACCAGCTCTGATCAGGCCTGGCTCCCTGGGAGGAAAGGGCCTAAGTCCAGCCCACAGCTGAGCAGACCCCCAGCCTCCTTGCCTCCCAGGGCTGTGCTGGGCTGGCTGCCAGAGGCACCTGGAGAGGTTGTGACCTCGAGTGGACAATGCATGTCATGTGGTCAGTGACCTTGAGCCAAAGTCCCCATTCCTTACATTCAGCGGAGACAAGAACAGTGTTAACATATTGAATGCTGAACTTGGCTTAGAGTAGTGGAGATGGAAACAGTAAGGCAGGGAATGCTACCCCCATTTTACAGAAGAGGAAGCTGAGGCCCAGAGAAGTTCAAAGATTTGCCCAGGACACTCACCTTCTAAGTGGTCAGGTTGGATGCTGAAGTCTGTGCTCCTGACTACTGCACAAGCCTACCAGCTTAAACATTAAAAGAAAAACGTGAAAACAAATACATAGAGACTAGCTGGTAATTAGCAGTGAATTGAGGGGCAACAGTGACTCAGAAGTAGAATCACTGTCTGACTCTTTGTCCAGAAAACTCTTTATGTAATGGATGAACTCGATCATCCTGACAATCCCTGAAGGACTCAGGGTTTCTACTAAGTTAGAGCGAGAATGAGCAAGTCCTGCTGACATGAGAAATTGGGTGAAGGAGGATGCTCAGGAGGGCCTACATGGCCTTGGGGGCAGCTCTGAGCCACCCTCAGAGTGGGAAGTGAGATCTCTTGGGGGTTTTCCTTCTCACCCTCCAGCCCACATCATGTTCCATCTGACGTGGCTCTCGGAGCCCAAGTCTCTGCCCTGCTTTGTAGCTCACCCAGCTCCCTGCCTACCGCTGACAGCCTCCCAGGAGTTCTGATGTTCAAAGAGGGTGTGTGGATGGTGGGCATAACCTCCCAGGCACCGGGGAGGAGTTGGTTTTGGAGCCAACAGAGACAGTGGGCTCTCAGCCTCTGGGGGCCTGATGCTCAGTCCTGTAGCCGAGAGCGTTTCTGGACTCGCCCGGCTGAGTACTGGGGTGGCCACTGTGACCTGTGGGAGGCACACCCCTAAGGGCCGGCCCCCCTCTCTGGAGGCAAGTTTCTTTTTGTCCTCACAAACCCCAGCACAGAATCCGAATGATGTGAAGATGGAGAAGTTCCCAGAAGAACTTCCTGGTCCTGAGGAGGCCACAGTCTACCTGCAGAGACCTGATGCACCTCCTACTTCCCCTTCGTTTGCAAAGTGTGATCTTGGCTGGTTTCATTCTGCCTTGGCTCAGGGGTCCCTGTGCACAGGTTTAACTCCCTGCATGATCGTGAGCTCCTGGAGCACAGGCCCTGCTCCCGCAGGTGGGGCATGAGGCAGGGGTGAGGGAGGTGGACTTTGCACGTCTCCATCTGTCTCCCCCCAACCCTGGCCCACACCCCTTCCTCCTATTCTGGAATCAAGCTCTGTCCAGATTTGCATTCTGGCTCCTCTGCACATGAGCTTTGTGACCCTGGGCAAGTCGCTTAGCTTTTCTGCGCCTCAGTTTCTTTATCTGTACATAGTGGTGATGATAATTGCTACTTCTCTGAAACTGAGAATTAAATGAAGCTGTGCATGTAAGTGTGCCTAGAGCAGTGGCTGGCATCTAGTAAGTGCTCAATAAAGGTTAATGCCCATCTTTTCTGTTGAGAGGAACCAGATGAGATGAAGGTTTTTATTTAACAAAAAGGTACTTAGTAACCCAGCAATTCCTCTCCTAGATATATACCCAAGAGAAACACAAACATATGTCTACACAAAAACTTAAACATGAATGTTCATAGGAGCATTATTTATGATAGCTGAAGAGTGGAAGTAACTCAATTGTCCATCGGCTGATGAATGGCTAAATAAAATGTGGTCTAGCTCTACCGTGGAATATTATTTAGCCATAAAAAGGAATGGAGTACGATATATGCTCCAACATGGATGAACCTTGAAAATTAAATGATCAGTGAAAGAAGCCAGTCACAAAAGGCCACATGTTGTATGATTCCAGTTACATGAAATATCCAAAATAGGCAAATCCATAGAGACAGGCTACAGGTGGGGGTGGGAAGGAATGGGGAGTGACTGCTAATGGGTATGGGATTTCTTTTTCGGTGATGAAAGTGTTCTAAAATTGGCTGATAGTGATGGTTGTACAATTCTATGAATATACTAAAAACCACTGAATTGTACACTTTAAACAGGGGAATTGTATGGTATGTGAATTATATCTCAGTAAAGCTATTTTAAAAATGAAGTTAGGAGAGAAAAAGAAGCTTACATAGCACTTGCTTTGTGCCAAGAAGTGCTTTGTAAATATTCACTTTCAACCCTTATAGCAATAAGAGTCACTGTTATTACCCTGTTTTTGCAGATGTGGAAACAGAAGCACAGCGAGAGGAAGTAACTTGCTCAAAGTCACACAACTGGTTACTGACAGGCCTGGAATTTGAAGCCAGGCAGTTTGGCTCTGGAGACTGTGCCTTAACCACCTCACTAAGCTGACCCCCACCGCCCACCCCCGCCCCATTGTTACTAGTGTTGGGCTGTGTGTTTGACAGAGGGGGCCATAGGACCTCTTCAGCCCATCCCGGGAACCTCCCCCCCATGGTGGGCTGTGACCCTGAAGCAGTGCCAGGGGTGCTCGGCTCTTGCCCATTTTGTTGCTGATGTTTTCTTTTCCTGTTGGGCAAATGTGCAGATTTTACTGAAGGTTTTGTGGGAAGATAGAAGAAAAGATCATAACAGCAACCTTTGTTCAAAGAACCCCATTATACACCTCTAATTTTCCTTCTCCACTCTCCCAGCCTTCTCCATTATTATCACCCCATCCACCCCATAGCCTCTCAGAATCTCCCCAGTTGTCCTCAGAGAGCCAGCTCCTACCCTCAGCTTGCAAACCCCACTCGGCAAGATGGAGGGAGATGGGTGGTTCCGGGTCACTCTGAGGGACTAACGTGTCTCTGACCCAGCAACTGCTATTTACCCTCCGCTGAAAGTTCCAGGCTCAGCCCTGGTTTTCTGGGCTCATGAAGCCTCGTGCAGCCCCTAGAGTCCTCTGCACCTGACTTGTTACTTTGGAACCTTCACGAGGTTCACCCTCAGAGTGTCCCCACTACTTGGGCCCCCGGACGTAGGCCAACCCGATTCAGAGTCACATCTAAATCCAAGGCCGGGGGACGGCCTGAGTTTGGAGGCGAATTGCATGGGCTGGAGTCAGCCAGGCCCTGCTTCCCACCTTCACTGCTGAACGCAAGACATTCATCTCTCTGAGCCTCATTTTCATCATCTGTAAAACTTGGGCACTCATGGGTGCTGTGAAGTTTAAAAAAGGAAATGTATGTTCTGTGCATGGTGCATTTTCTGGCACATAGCAATAATAGATACTGATAAATGATGTCTTCTACTGTTATTATTATAATTGTTATATTTGGGCTATGGCTGATGGTTTCTGTTAAGGGCCTTTTCCCAGGTTATATCTGAGCTTTGCCCCTCAGCCTGGACCTCCTAGCTGGGACCTGGTAATCTTTAGCTCCCCAGATGCAGGCCAAGGACCGTTTCCCCTCAGCCAGACTGTTGTCTTTGTTTGAACTTTGTCTTGGGCTGGTTCTTTCTGTTCCCATTGGTGAGCTGATCTATGAGCTTAACTCAAAGCTCCAGAGGCCTTGACCCTAAACCAGCCATGGTACGTGGCCACTTCCTCACCCCCCCACCCCCCGCACGGGTGAGGCTTCGAGCATCCTGGGACAGTTGGAGAGTAAGACCTTGGTCTGTAACCTGAACCCAGGCTCCAGGGCAGGGAAGGCAAGGGCCTAGATGTATGGGCAGAGAGCTAGGCTCTCAGGCGCAGACAGAAAGTGAGTGGTTCTGGGTGACTCTGAGGGACTAAAGTGTCTCTGACCCAGTTTGGAAGCTCCCAGCCCCTCTCAGAGCTGGAGCTGCAGAAATTGATTTTAAGACCAGCATTTTCCACTTAATTAGGTGGCCTCCTTCTGACTGGGAAAACACCATGAAATGGGCTGGGTTGGCCTGAAATCACATCGGTGGCCTCAGTCCCAGTCCCACATAGCTGTCTGTCTCCTGGGCTCTGTCCCCTTAGCCAGGCCGGAATACTTAATGGCCTGAGTTTCCGATTTGGAAGGTGAGACAAATCCTACCCATCAAGCCCAGGGAAACACCTGCCTCCACTGAGGCAAGCTGTGAAATGGCTCTGGGGCTTGGGGTGAGAGGGGTCAGCCCTGCCTGAGGAAGGAAGAGAAGTGGAAGCATAACCCTAGCACATTCTGTCTGCCTGGGCCCCTCGGTCTGCTCCCCTTCCTGCCCCAGCCCCACCCCAGCTGAGATCTGACTTCTTGTAGGGTACCTCCTCCGAGTCTCGCACAGTGCTGTATCCTTTATTTGCATCACCTCATATACCTTCACCAAAGCCCTGCAAAGATGGGCGCAATTTCAGAGACTGAGGCTCAGAGAGGTTGTCACTTGCCCAAGGGTCACACAGCTGGTGAGTGGCAGGGCAGTATTTGAACCCAAGTCTGCTGGGACCCAATGCCTGTATATTCACCTCCCGGCCTCCTGGCTCCTAGTGAGCTCCGGGGCCTGCCCTTGCCAGGCCTGTCTTTATCTTGAAAACAGCATCCATCGCATGTGCTTCAAAAACTTGTAGTTTGACTCCTGCTCCTGGTTTTAGACCCCTGAGTAATAAAGGACCTCGCAAATCCTGGGGTGGTGCTGTTCTCTGTCAGGGGAATGTGTTGCTGTGTGACCTTTAGCAATTAACTTGATGTCTCTGAGCCTCTTTTCCTCTTCTGCAAAACTGGAATAAAAGTAGAATTGTCACTGTCAGGTGGTGATAAGGATTAAATAGGATGACATAAAGTGCTTTGGCATGTAGTAAGTGTCTGGTAAATGCTGGCTAGTTGTCTTGCTAGTACGCTTGTTGTTCTTAGCCTCTCGGAACCTGGCCCAAAGGAGGGCTGCTTGCTTTTTGCTCAAACTGTGGACGCCTGGAGCGTGAGGCAAAGCATATCCTTTTCTCACAGAGAGGGGCTCCAGAGAGGGCATATTGGGGGGGCAGCCTGTGGATGGAGGGTAGGCCTCCCTGACCCCAAACACAGCCTCTTCCTGGTTATATCAGGAATTGGGGCAGAAGCTGTGGAGCTGAAGTATCCCATAATGTGGGAACTATTGTTTTATTGGTTTTGGTTTTTTGAGGTAAAATTCACATAACAAAATTTTAAAGTGTGCAATTCAGTGGCATTTACTAGATTCACAGTGTTATGCAACCATCCCTCTATCTAGTTCCAGAACGTTTTCATCACCCCAAAAGGAATCCAGTACCCATTAAGCAGTCACTCCCTGCTCCCCTCTCCTTCCAGCCCCTGACAACTAATCTGCATTCTCTCTCCCTCTTGATTTCCCTATTCTGGACATTACATATAAATGGAATCATACAGTATTTGGCCTTTTGTGTCTGGCTGCTTTCACTTAGCATAATGTTTTCGAGGTTCATCCATGTTGTAGCATGTGTCAGAACTCCACTCCTTTTTCTGGCTGAACAAAATTCCCGTGTATGGATAGACCTCATTTTGTTTATTCATTGACTGATGGAGAAACTACTGTTTTTTTTTGTTGTTGTTTTGTTTTGTTTTGTTTATAAATTCAGTTTTATTGAAATACATTCACATACCCATACAGTCATCCATGGTATACAATCAACTGTTCACAGAAACTACTATTTTCAAAAGAGACTTAGGGAGAGGGCAAGGCCTGGCCCAGAGGAGTGGCTCCTGCTGACCCTCCCTCCCCTCGCCCCACCCCTTACCCATGCACAGCCTGCAGCTCCCCCCGAGGCCCAGCCCCTGCAACGATGGCCAAAGTGATGTTTCCAAAGGGCACTGTGGGTACAGGGCTCCCCTGGCCTCTTCAGCGCATTACTGCTCACTCAACCTCGTGCTGGTGGGGTGGAGGGAGGGACATCTCCAGGGCACCGGGGTGGTTAAACATCCACCAGGGACAGAGATCAGCTTCTTGTGCGGCCCAACCTGGGACTCACCAAAGGACATGGTTCAGGCCCTGGGCTCTCGAGCGAGACAATCTGGGCTGACTTTCTGGATGACCTTGGGCAAATCACCAACCTCTCTGTGCCTCAGTCTTTTTTGGTTAAAGGGAAATAATAACACCTACTAAAAAGATATGTGCTGAGGATTAAACAAGGACTTGCTTTAGCTCAGTGCTCTTCACAGAGGTAAAATCCAAAACATATTAGCTACCAGCTATCATTATTCTCTGATTCTATCAGGTGACATTTAGCCCTCAGTGTGTCTCAGCTGTGTACCCTCATACCCAGTCTCCTTTTCCTTCCCGGTGCCTGTCACAGGGGCTGTTCCCCATTTATTTGGGTGGTTATCTTGTTATCTTGTTACTGCCATTGCAGTGAGCCCATGGGGGCAGCCACTGGATCTGGCCATGGCCGCTCACACCCACTCCCCTTCTGCCTTTTATCCTGGGGTGGGTTGAGCTCATGCCTTTGTATAACTGCAGGTTCACGTACATTTGAAGAAATACTGGAGAGTGATCCCCTATACCCTCCACCCAATTCCCCCCAAGGTTAACATCTTGAAAAACTAGAGTACACCACCACAACTAGGACATTGACACTGATCTGATCCACTGTCCCTATTCAGATTTTGGCAGTTTTATGTCCATTCATTTGTGTGTGTGTTTAATTATATGCAATTTTATCACACATGTACATCTGTGTGACCAATGCCACAGTCAAGATACAGAATTTTAAAATATTCTATAATGAAATTATAGTATTTTGGATTTATTGAGTTAAAGGAAATGTATTAAAATTAACTTAACCTGTTTCTTTTTGGATTTTTAATATGGCAACTAGAAAACCTAAGATTTCCTATGGGGCCCACATTACATTTCTCTTGGTCTAGAACATTAACATCACTTGGGAAAGTTCCCTCATGCCCCCTCCCAGTCACTCCCCTCCCTGCCCTCCTTGCCCCCCCAAGCAATCTCACAGTGCCGACTCTTGTGTGTGAGGCTTCTTGCACTCAGCCAGTGCACGTGAGGATTTGTGGGGTGTGTGGTTTGAGGGTTTTGTTCAAGGGGATATGTTAAAGGGGACAGCTCACCTCCCCCACCCCACCGCAGCCCCTGTCCCCCTGCATATAGCTATGTCCTGTCTCCCTTCTTTCATTGAGCAGCCATTTATTGAGCACCTTCTGTGTGCCAGAACCTGCGATAGATGCTGGAGGCTCATTAATGAGTAAACAGACGTGGTCCCAGCCCATGTCTAGAGGGAGAAAGTGACAAGAACTCAACAAATGCCCAACATATAATTACAACATATAATTTGAAAAGTATGACTAAAGGCCATGATGGGACAAGCAGGGTCCTGGGGATAAAAGTCAGTCAGAGAAGGTCTCTCCGAGGAGGTCACATTTAAGAGACCTGGAAGAGGAGAAGGAGCCAGCCATGCAGAAAGACCCAGGAGGCTGGGCTGGAGAAAAGTGCTCTACTTAGAGAAAAACAGCACGAACCTGCAGGGAAAGCCACCGGTGGTGGTTCTGTCTGAATTGGGAAGGGTTGGAAACCAGTGGGAGGGATGAGGGCTGCCACTGCTGGCCAGATGACCCTTCCCGATTGCGGGGGCTACACCCCCATGTTAGCATCCATGGGAGCTGGGTTGGGAAGGGCCTGACCGTGCCAGCCTCCTTGCCACCTCCTCACCTCTAAGGGGCAGCTCTACTGGGATTTGGGGGGCTCATCCCAGTGCTTTGCAGCCTTTTGATCTGGAGGACTGGAGGGTGGTGGGAGTAGCTGCTTCAGTGGCCCCAGGACACAGGCCTGTAATGCCCAGAAGTCACTCACATCAGCCCCCTGGTTCACCTCTGCTGTCCCCAAGTAGGCTCGGGTGCCTGAGTCTCCCTGACCCATGGGAGCCCTCAAGCTCCCCAGGCCTGCAGGCCGGGGTGGGGGGTGGTTTGGGACAGTGCATGGCTCAGCCTGGTGCCCCCCCCCCCACCCCCCAGAGCTTGGCAGGAGAGCCTAAACCCAAGTCCCCGCCCCAGCCGGCAGCTCAGAGAACGTGTCTGCACACGGAGTCCTGGCCTGGACCTGAGCGCTCCCCAGGCCTGTAGCGAAAGGAAAGCTGATCCCAGCCTTGAGTTACATAAGGGCATCCTTGGAATTTGGCTCTTTTTGAAGTGGAATGGGAAGACCACACCCAAATAACGCAGGTAGGAGAATTAACTAGGCGGGAAACTCTCTCTGGGTCAGGTCCAGGTCAGCTGGCATTGTGAGCGTTCGTTTATTCATCTGGCCAATCTGTGGCACCTGGTCTGTGCCAAGCCTCCAGGTGGGGGTACAAGAACAGATGTTTAATACGTCTTTATGGGAAGAAGGAGACAGGGGAGAATGCAGGGAGGGAGCAAGGAAGGAAGGAAGATAGGTGGATGGAGAAGCCCTCAGAGCTCGCAGTTGTGCCCATTGTCATGTGACTAGACACTTAACAATAGAAATCTGTGATCCACATATGTAACTCTAAATTTTCTAGTAGCTGCATTAAAAAAAGTAAACAAAAGCAGGTGAAATTAATTTGAATGATCTTTTATTTAATGACATATTTCAAATATAATCCATATAGAATTATCGGTGAGCTAGCTTATGTATCTTTTCTTCATCCTAAGTCTTTGAAATCCAGCATGCTCTTTACACTCACAGCACCTCTCAAACCCGATTATGCACATTTCAAGGGCTCCACAGCCCCTGGGTGGGTGGGGGGCCCTGTGCCCGCTTGGGAAGTATACACGGCATGCTGAGGGGCACCTAATTCAGGGTCCCGGAAGATTCAATCAGAGTGGTGTACCCAGTCATTTATTCATTCGCTCACTTAATGTTCAACTAGTGTTTATTGAATGCCTCCCGCACAGGGTGTGAGGGCTGGCAGGAGGAGGGAAGGACATTCCAGACTGAGGGGAGGGCAGCCTGCAAGCTCCAGGAGCACAGAACCGTATCCCACCCCTGACACGGCGTTGGTGCTCCTTGGCGCTTGTTGAATATTTGTGGAAGGAGAGGAGGGAGGGAGAAAAGCTGGGTGAGGCCAGAGCGCAGGAGCCACGGGGAGGATGGATGAGAGGAGATGCTGGTGCAGTGGTTCTCAAGTCTGATTGTGCATTGGAATTCCTTGGAGCGTTGGTTAAATCACAGCTAGCGGGGCCCCTCCCTGGAGTTCCTGATTCCCCAGGTCTGAGGTGGGGGCCACAGGATTTGCATTTCTAACAAGTTCGCAGGTGATACTGATGCTGCTGGTCCAAGGACCACCCTTTGAGAACCTTTGAGTTAGTTCATGGACAGTGGGAAGGCAGTGGGGAGCCATGAGAGGTTCATGAGCAGGAGAGAGTTGCATTTCAGCTTGTGATTTAGAAAATTGCTTGTGGCTGCTGGAAGGGTGGATTGCAGTCTCCCCTCTTGCCTCTCTTCAGCCAGGATGTGGGACCCTTAGCTCTGCAGAGTGCCCCAGGCCCACTCCCACCCTCACACAGTAGGAAAAGCCTGGGCTGTGGCCTGGGGATAAGAAAGAGACTCAGATGGTGAGTGACGTGTATGACTAGTTCCAGCCATGTGGGCGGAAATAGAAACCCTTAGTCAGCTGTGAGGTTCAGTGGAGAATTTCCCTGGTTAACAGCAATTTGTCTGACTGTGGGAGAGGGGAGGATCTGGGGGATCACTGAGGTCTGTGCCCTTCAGCCCTCATGATGCCTAACTCAGGATCATGTCTTCAGGCTGGAACCTTCTATCTCTGGTTGAACCTCTTCTCTAGTGTACTAGTTATCCATGCTGCGTAACAAATTACTCCAAAGTGTAGCAACTTAGAACAACAACAAACATTTATCATCTCACAATTTCTGTGGGTCAGGAATCTGGTAGCAGCTTAGCTGGGAGAGTCCAGCTCAGGGTCTCACATGAGGCTGTTATCAACATGTTGGCCAGGGCTGCCATCATCTGAGGGCTTGCCTGGGGCTGGAAGATCCAATCCCGAGATGGCTTACTTACATGGCCATTGGCAGCAGCCCTCCGCTCTTCACTATGTGGTCTTCTCCATAGCGTAGCTTAAGTGTTCCCACAACATGGCACCTGGCTTCCCCAAGAGTGAGTGATCCAAGGAGCAAGATGGGAGCCACAATGTCTTTTAGGACCCAGCCTTGGAAGTCACACTCCATCCTATTGGTGATGCAAGTCAGCCCTACTCAATGTGGGAGCAAACTACATGAGATCCTAGAAGGCAGGGGTCCTTGGGCAGCATTTTGGAGACTGGTGGCCACACCCAGGCTTCCCCTTGGCCTTTCCTTGTGGTCAGCCCACAAGGTTCCTAGAGATGCCCACCACCTAGAGCCACCATTTGGGGTCTTGGATCTTGAAGACTGGGCCCCACATTCCTGTGGGAGGCTTCCTGGGAGAGGAGGATGAGAGAGCCAGCAGCCCAAACAGTATTTTTTGAGTTCCTACTTTGTGCCAGGCACTGTGGTCAACACTTTATAATCAAGAGCTTGGATAATCTTAGGACATAGCCCCCCTTTTAAGATGAGGGAAACTGAGGCTCAGGTAGAGTTGATGACTAGGAAATGGTGGACTCTGAATTCCTAGTCACTGCATCACATTGTGTTTGCATGCCAGTGGCAATGCTTGGGTAGACTGGATGTCCCTCATGGTATGCTTTGATAGCCTCTCTCAAGGGTGGCAGTGATAGTACCAAGGTCAGACTACCCTTTCTCCCTTGGGCTCAGAGATGGTGCTGGGTTTGCCGAGTGAATGGGAAAGTGGAAGGCCTGGGTTTGGATTGCACATCCCCATCTCAAGACCTGTGGCCAGATGTGGTTCTAAGCTGTGCACCAAAATACTTGTGACGGAGCCAACATGGGATTCAGGTGTGAGGGGACTGGGGCTGGCAGACCTGGGTTTTAATTATGCCTTTGCCTCTTACCGGCTGAGATGTTTGGGACAAGTTAATTAAACTCGCTGTGCCTCGGTATCCCCATTTGTAAAATGGAAGCTCATCCTGGGGCCTGCCTTCTGCCTGGGGCTGTTGTGAGGATTAAATGCAAGGCAGAGAGCTCAGGGCCCAGTCAGTGCTCAACAAAGGTGAGCCTTGTGATGGCTGGCTTGTGAGAAGTTTGATGTATCTCTTCTCTCAACCCATATCTGGCTGCGTCATGGGGGATATGAGGGTTGAGGACAGTGACATTTTCATCTATTTCTGGGAAGGTCAGCAAGTGCCCCACCGCAAGTCCCAGGGCTGAGGACATTCCCAGCGAACGACTCCCAAGTCCCCTACTTAACTCTACCTCCAGCAATTTGCCTGGTCCTCCCTGAGCCAGAGCTTGCGGAGAGCGTTGGGTTTGAGAAGCACTGTCAAACCTGTGGCGTGCTCCCCTGCCCACCCAGCCAGCTTCTCCCCAGCTGATCCTGTCAGATAAGAGAGCGGAGGTTTCCATTTCCTGCAGCACGATAGCCCGTTTCCCCTCAGCCCACCCAGCTGCCCTGCTGTCTGCTCGCGGTCTCAGGAGGCCGTGCAGCGCGAGGGCGGAGTCGGCGGGACCCGGGCGCCGGAGCGGGTGGGCCTGGCTCGCAGGCAGCACACCTATTAGAAGACAGACTTCTTGGTGCTGATGTTTATCAGAAATGACAAAACCAAACACCAGCAGACAAAATCCCCCAGCCAGCAAACAGGAAGCAAAGGCTGGATAAAAATACCAGCTTGTTTGCAGCTGCAGCCTCCACCGCACAGGTTTCTGCGGATCCCGCCGCTTGCAGGAAACGCGGCGGCCGTCGGGGGGCGGGGCGGCTGGGTGGGGGCGGGGCTATAGGTGGACCGGCGGAAGATGAGTGACAGCAGGCCCTCGGTGGGGGTGGGGGAAGGGGCTCCCTTCACTCCTTGGCAGGGGAAGAAACTGGGCCCGACGTGCGTCTGCCGCTGGGGCGATAATCCCACGGCCCAGATTGGATCCTCATTCAGTTTTCCTTTCCCACTTGGGTCACCTGGTTCCCAGACTTCTGCGATGATGAGGCTTTTATCGTGAGAATGAATTGAGCCTGTGGTTTTAATATACTTTGTTAGCTAAAAAGCACTACACCAGGAATCAGCACACTTTTTCCTTGAAAGGCCGGATAGTCAATATTTTAGGCTTTGCCAGCCATGCGATGTCTGTCCTAAGTATGCAACCCTGTGGTTGTAGCTCGAAAGCAGCCGTAGACAATACATAAATGAATGAGCGTGTGTTCCAATAAAACTTTATTTATGGACACTGGTGTTTGAATTTCGTATAATTTTCACTTGTCATGAAATATTTTTCTACTTTCAGTTTTTTTTTTTTCAGCCTTAGCTTGTGAGCAGTACCAAAATAAGGAGTGGCTGTATTTGGCCTGCTGACCTGCACAGTATGCAAGTGGAGGGGTTATTATATTGCTGCCTTTAACTTCCTGTCCAGCACAGGAATTCCAGCTTTAGCATTTCCTTCATGAGGTCAACCAGCCTGAGGCCTCATTTCTGCACTAGAAACTCTAAGCAGAAATATGACTCTTACTACTTGGCTATCATTTTGTGGAGGTTTTGTTTTTGTTTTTTAGTGAACTTGTAAAATTTTGATTGTAAATGTAGTGCATGCGTATTTTAAAATGCTTGGAAGATGCTGGCAACCATAAAATAAAAATTGCTAATGACCACAATTAATATCGTGATTTTTTTCTAACGAGAAGTATATGTGTAGTATGTATTTTTCCCTTCCAATTGAGATTGAATTGCATATATACTTTTGATTCCTTGTTTTTCCTTTTTGCAATATATATCAAGCATTTTTCCCATGTCATTAAAAATTCCTCAAGGATGCCAGTGGCACAATAGTTAATTATAAGGATGTTCCATAACTTACCTAATCAGTCCTTAATTGTTTAGACATTTGGATTGCTTTCAGGATATCTGGATTATAAACAATGTATAAAAACAATGCTTCTGGGAACAACCTTGTCCATAAATCTTTATCTCCCTCTTATCTTTTCTTTAAGGTATTGTTTGCTAAAGATTCCCAGGACAATTGTTTTTTCTGATTTATATTTCTGCAATTTTTGCTTTACAGAATTTTGCTTCACTGATTATGCGACTCATAAGGTTTCCTAAGGGACATGACTTCATTCTCCCCACACCCCCTGCTAGCTCCAGGCTGCCACTGGTCTGCTATCTGTTTATGATTTCATTTTGCAGTTTCTTTTTTTTTTTAAACAACCTAAAGTTGATTACCCCCTTTTTGACTAGAATTCCATCCTATATTGTAGTAATACTGCCATCTCCACTTTCTTTTTGCTTGCTTTCACCTGTTTTATACTTGAACATTCTTTTACTTTTAGTCTCTGTTATTTTGTTTGGAATATATCTTTTGTAAGCAGGACACAATTGAATTTTTTTTTCGAGACCCAGTCTTTTCTGCGTTATAGGGGAGAGTAAATGATTTGCATTTATTATGGTAGTGGATGTGTTTGGTTTGGGGTTGTCTGGTGTCAGGCTTTATGACATTTATATGTCTTTGTTATGTCTGTCATTTTGTGATTTTAATGGATATTATGTTTATTTGCTTCTCCTGTGATATGGAAGTTACGAATCCTAATATCAATTTCTCTGGTGGCTACCTTTAAAATTTTCAAAAATCTTATTTAATCTCCCCAGTCAGGCAGCTGTAAGTCCAGAGCAGGTCTTGTCCATGCCCCGTGTAACATGGCACAGGAAGGAGAGAAGCAAGAGACAGCATCTTTAGGAGAAACCACAATTGAGAGCCAGGCAGACAGGCACAGAGTGGGGAGGTAGTTATGGGGCAGCAGAGTGGAACCAGGGGATGTTCAAAGTGGGCCATGGGATGGAAGGTGGGAGCTGGAGGAATTTCCTCCTTCATAGGAATTCCTAACTATTGGTAGGAATGCACTTTATTCTTGACTATGTTTGAATGAGAGTCTCTTTTCATTAATTATGCTTCAAACACCAGTTATCTCTGGAATCAGAGAGACTAGAATTGATTCTCTACACTTCTGAGCTGAATGATCTTGGGGAAACATACAAAGTTCTCTGTTGAATGGGGTGGTAATAACACCTAAGTCAGGATTGCTGTAGGGATTAACTGGCATAAGACATGTAACATCTTAGCACAGTGCCTCGTACTTGGGAAGTGCTCGATAAATGTTAGATAGTATTATGATGGCTCTGAAGTCATGAGTGTTTATGTGTATGCGTCTTCTACCTGGAGGGCTGGGGATATTTTTAGCTGTTACTTGCCTGGAGATATGAAATAATTGGGATTTTTTTTCTTTTTTTCAAATCAGGGGAGAGAGGTGGAAAGAGAAGTGAGAGTGAGAGAAACAGGATTGGGAGAACAACAGGGCTTCAGGAAGAGGGGTACAGGCTGGGGAGCCGAGTGAGACTTGGGCTAAGAGCAGATACCTTGGACAGTTCCTCAGCTGGGAGGCATATTTAAGCAGGCGGGGCTCTGCAGGGCAGAAGGGAGTCAGGTTCCTGGGTGGCAGGGGGTGGTACTGAGAATAGTGGAGGTGAATTCAGGAAGAACAGGGACCTGGCATAGTTGGGGTTGGATGTGTTCATGAATGGAATGGGAAAGATCTGGGGTCCTGTTTCTGAGCAAGTTGTAGCCCTGCCTTGAGTCCCTGAGATAAAGCACTGCTGGGGACAAGAGGGAGAGGCTGACCAAAGGGAAGGGAAGGAGAGGAGTTGGGAGGGAGGGAGAGAGGCATACACAGGCATAAGTCTTTGCAGCTTTGGAGTCACCTTTCAGACCCACGTTCTCTCCACACTAGCTGAGTTAATGCTGTTCTGCCTTCCTTTGGGGAAATCTAGTGCACTAATGTCCCCCCATACATTAGGAAGTGACCCCCCTTCCCTTTGCCATTTCTGCATTTTTCAAGGGGATTAACGGCAAACTTACTTTTCACAACAATCTTCCTTGATATCTTTAGAATTGTTTCCTTAGAAGAAAAAAGTTATTTATTCATTTGCTGAACAAATATTTATTGAGCTTTCACTCTAGGTGCTAGTTACCCAGATAAAAACACAGGCAAGATTTGCCCACATGGAGCTTACATTCTAATGGGCGTGCAGTCTCTTCTCCTGCACACACCTAATGCTGGATGTAGGTTCCCCATGTGCAGGGACATCTGGGAAGATGATTTGAGGGTCTCTGCCCACCCTTCCTGTCCAGCACAGCCCCATGTTCAGATATGGATCTTCTAGAAAGGAGACAATTACAGCTATCCCATCTTGTTCTGGTGGTGGCGAGAGAGAGAAACTGGCTTCTGTGTGCAAGTCAAGGGGTGAGGCTTCTTGCCAAGATGGAAGAGTCTGGCCCAGCCTGGCAGCGCTGCCATCCAGAGGAGGAAGCACCCAAGACTGGATAGTCCAGCCAGGTCTGCGGCTTGGCAGGCTCCATTCTCCCCAGCAGAGCTCAGGTACCCACTGGGAGCCTGAACCTCGGCAAAGTAGGAAAACAGCTGTGATCCCTACTTCCCACCCCCCACCCCCATCTAGTAAAGATAGACAAATCCACATACAGCCACATCAAGCATTAAGTGTGCTGGGAGAAGGGAGCACAGAAATCCTGGGAGGAGGGATCTGGGCCCAGCCTGGGGGTGTCAGAGGAGACTTCACAGAGGAAGTGTCACTTAAACAAAGAGTTGGAGGCTGAGTGAGAACTGCCCAGGAGAAGGGAAGGCAGAAAGCTGGGCAGAGGGAATAACACATGAGAAGGCCCAGAGGCGAGGCACATGAAAGAAAGTGTTTAGATGCAAATGGATGTTGTTCTTTATTTCTGAGAGAGGCTGGAGCGGGAACAGTCGGGAAGGGTCCACGAGGGTTACGAGGGATGATGCTGAGAGAAGTGGACAAAGGCCAGATCACGCAGGTCCCAGAGGGCTTCCAATAGGTAATGAGTGAGCACCGACTGTGTACGGGGTCTTGTGCTAGGCACTGTGGGTACAGTAACGAATGGGACACCCACTGTGCTGACCTCACGGAACTCGGAACTCGGAGCTCACAGGCTGGCCGGGGAGTGAGCTTCTAGCACAAAGCCCGAAGCCCAGTAGAGCCCCCTCCTCTTCTTTTTAAACTGAGATTTATCTCATATACTCTAAAATCCACCCTTTTAAGGTGTTCAATTCGTTGGGTTTTAGTGTGTTCACAAGGTTGTGCAATCATTACCACTATCCAATTCCAGAACATTCTTATCACCCCAAGAAACCGTGTGCCCATTAGCAGTCACTTATTCCCCCATCTAGTCAGCGCCTGGCAACCACTACTCTGCTTTCTGTCTCTGTGGATTTCCCTATTCTGGACATTTCATGTAAATGGAAGCATAGAATATTTGTCCTTTTGTGTCTGGCTTTCACTTCACATAATGTTTTTGACGTTTTTCCATGTTATAGCATGTATCAGAACGTCATTCCTTTTTATGGCTGAATAATATTCCATTGTATGGATATGCCACATTTTGTTTATCCATTCATCTGTTGATGGACATTGGGTTGCTTCCACTTTTTGCCTATTATGAATTAATGTTACTATGAACATTTGTGTACAGTTTTTTGCATGATGCCTATGTTCATTTCTCTTGGGTAGATAGATACCTAGGGGTAGAATTGTGAGTCATCTGATAGCTCCATGTGTGATTTTTTTAGGAATTGCCAAATGGTTTTCCACAGTGGTTATACCACTTCACATTCCCACCAGCAGTGTGTGAAGGTCCCAATTGCTCCACCTTCTTGCCAATCCTTGTATGGACCAACCCCTCCTCTTCTTGAATGGGCCCCAGAGTGAGGCTCCGGGGGAAGAGCAAGGGCTGGCTTCTGGGGCCTGAGCTTGGAATGTGACTTTGTGGGAAGCCCACGTTTCCTGGCCCACCTTCCCACCACAGCTGAGTCACTGCCTGGGATCCTGGGGTGAACTGCCTGGCAGTGGGGCGGGCGGCAGCAGCCACTGCAGAAACTACCATTAGACTTGACTGAGTCCCCACCCCCCAGCCTGGTAGCTGGGCTTCCTTGAAAGCAGCTATTTCTGATTATTTTTGCTCCAGGGAGAAGAGTGGTGAGTGGGGGGGAGTTGAAATGGCTCAGTGGGACATTGCAGAATCAGTGCACTGAGGACCCAGGGCAACTTTGACTTGGGAGAAGAGTAAAGATGCTGCTTTCTGAGAGCACTGGCCCTCCTGTGTGCATCAGTGCAGAGAGCTGGGCCTGCTGAAACCCTGGCAGCACCTTGAGGAGGGGGAGAGGGAAGGAGGCCAGAGGAGCTGGTTTGACCAGGTTGCAGGTGCTGGGCCCGTGAGACACTGGGCAGTACAGACCTGGGCCCCATTCTCCATGGAGGAGGCACGGCCCAGGGCCTGGGGTGTGGTGCCTGGAGACAGGCCACCAGGATGCTTGGAAGGGGTGAGATGGGTCTGCCTAGAAAGGGAATGCTGCAGGAAGACAGAGTAAGGGTTTGAGCTCGGGCTCCAGCATCAGCCTTGACACATTTATTTGCTATGTGACCTCTGGCTAAAATGTTAACCTCTGTGTGCCTCAATGGCCTCAGCTGCAAACTACAATAGCAACAGGGTTACTGCAATGACTGTTAGTGATTGTTACCCCTATTATCATATAATTGTTGCCTTTAGAACACTGGACTCGGTCAGCAGTAGTTTTGTCATTTCTTTTATCTTTCTGCCGTCTGTGTGTCTGTCTTTGTGCTAATGTCCACATCCTTCCTGCACATCTGTCTGTTGCCTGCATTCCCTTCCCTGTCTCCTTGTTTGGCACAATTTTAGCCAAGTGGTTAAGTGCTTAGTCTGTGGAGGCTGCCAGGCCTGGGTTAAAACCCCAGCTCTACCATTCCCAGCCTCGTGTCCTAAGGCAAATCATTTCACGCTTTGGAGCCTGAGCCTCAGTGTGTCCCATTTGTGAACTGGGGCAGTAATAGCAGGTAGTTACTATGAGCAGGTTAATAATCCTCATAACTGGATTATGAGGATTAATTGACTTGACAGATGTAAATCACTTGAACAAATGCCTGGCCCAGGGTTAGTGCTGGATTGCAGAAGAACAGCCAAGGACTCAGGGCAAAGTGAGGACTGGGATCTTGGGCAGGAGGGTAGTGATGGGTGTACCCTGCCAAGCCTGGGGGAGGGGACGGGGTGGGGCGGGGCGGGAGGGCGCCTACGCAGCCACCAGGTCTGGCTGTGTTGCCGATGGAGGCTGAGGGAGGGGCATTTGTTCATTCGTCATTGAACAAAATCCACACTCGCTGCTTTCCGGTCCTTGTGTAGCCCTCTGCGTGGTGCCCGTGCCCGTGGGACTACTCTAGGAAATAGTCCCGTGGCCCCAGGAGCCAGCAGTGCTTCCCTTCCTTCCTTCGTTCACACAATAGGTGTTTATCGAGCACCTGCCACAGCCAGGCTTCGTACTGGGCCCCGGGAACTGCAGTCAGTGAGCTGGACATAGGCCCTGCCCTCGTGGAGCCCAGAGAACCAGATGACAGCTATACACTCGACGTACATGAATCAATCAACCTCTGACCACAGGTTGCGATAGCTGCTACTGCACAGTAAATGTTCAAATGTGCTGTATGTTTGGGAGACTTGACTGAGATTGGGGTGGTCATGGAGGATCTCCGTCAGGAGGTAACCATACTCCATCAGGAGGTATCAAAGGAGGGAGAGGACTTTCCCAGCCCAGGAGTGGGAGGAAAGAGGGTTCCAGGCACAATAAATGGTGTGTAAAAGGCCTTGAGAACAGGAGCTCAGTTTTTGTTTTGTTTTAGAAAATCAAAGAAGCCAGTGTGGCTGAGGCAATGGGAGATTTAGGGGTGGCGGTGGCAGGGCTGTGGTGGGAGGTGGGGTGGGGAGGGGGCAGGGGCTCCATCATGCTGCCCCTTGGAGACTGGGGAGATTGAGGCTTCATTGCTGGGCGCTCAGCAGGAGAAGGAAGCGGGGCGAGAGGGGAGGGCTTGGTGGGTGGTGCCTCACGGACGTGACGGTGCCAGTGGCAGCCGCGCTGACTCGGCACCCCAGGAAGATGTAGAGTGCCCAAGGTCCACCTCCAGCAGGCAGATGCCCCCTATCTTGCTGCCCCTGTTCTCCCAGGGCAGGACTGGAAACCACCCCTGTGGCCACATGTCGCCAGCCAGTTGAGGTCAGGCGATCTGCTCCAAGGGACACGGGGGGTCAGGTGCCAAAGAAAACACAAGCTTGTCAGTGCTGATGTCCCCCTCAAAGGCAGCCACCACCAGCCTCCTGCCGCGATGGGCCGGTTCAGCCTCACTTGCTACAGCTGGAGATGGAGGGAAGCAGATGGCCCGACTTGGCTCGGATTCCAGCCAGATTGCCAGGGAGATGTGGGCGGAGCAGTGGGTCGGCTCCAGGAGCTGGAATACATGAGCCAGGAGGGCTCGAGCCACTCCTTCGCATTCTTGGTGGCAACTTGCCTGTGTGGGGTGTGGCCTTACCATGGTCCTTAAACCAGGATGTGCTCATAGCTCCCTGGAGTGGCAGCCGCTGTCTTTCAGGACCAGGGCAAGAGCTCTTGCCAGATGCAAGATGTGGATGGCTTCATAGTTGTACCCAGGACAGGCAGAGGCAGGGGCTCGGTGATTGTTTTTTAAATAAGCGGTAATAGTAGATCTCAGTCATTGTCTTTCTTAATCCTCACAGCAGCCCGGAGGGAGGCGCTGTTGTGGTCCCAGTTTTACAGATGAGGACACAGAGGCCCAGAGAAGAGTGAGTTGCCTAAGGCCAGAACTAAACGAACTTGCAAGAACAGATGAGTGGCTCTGGCTGCAACATTCAAGTTTAGGAGTTGCTTTGGGGGCTGGGAGCAGACCTGCATGTGGGCAACCAGGAGAAGTTGTTTGTGCTTCCTGAGCCCCGTCAACCCCTGAGGCCTCAAGGCAGCCTCCTTTGCTGGGGAGGATGCTGAGAGCAAGAGCTGAGACTGGAGAGGTAGGCAGACAGGGCCACGGGTATGGCTGAGCAGGCTGCAGACTGCACTTTAGGGGGTGCCATTTACATAGACTATGATGAAAATAATGCCCCCTGGGATTGTGCAAGGTGGTAGCCCTAAAAATAAAATGGGACCATGCTATGCAGGACCTTAGAGGCCAGGGTTTGGCAAACTTTTTCTATAAAGGGCCAGATAGTGAATATTTTAGGCATTGCAAGCTAAATGGTCTCTGTCAAATACTCTTCTCTGTTGATGTGCACAAAAGCAGCCATAGGCAATATGTAAACAGATGTAATGTGTTTCAGTAAAACTTTATCTATAAAAACAGACTGCCAGATTTGGCCAACAGGCCCTAGTTTGACAACTCCCTTGTAGGCTACAGAAGGATTTTGAGCTTCATTCTAAGAGTGATGTGGGTTTTAAGCAGGCAGTGAGGAGGGCAGATTTGCATTTAAAATGCCCTCTGGAGGATCTGTGTCCCCCAGGGGAGCAGGGTCTTTGCCGATCCCTGAGCCCTTCTGTCTGCAAGAAGAGGCTTGGCCTGGGACCCCAAGGGCTTCCAGTGTTTGAGTGGCTCTCAGAACAGTCTGGACACCTGGCAGAGTTCCAGAAATGCTCGTTCCCATTCCTGGCCTCGGGGCAGAGTAGGACGACCCAGGGGTCCACAGTCTGGGCTTTGAAATCAGAGTGGCCTGTGCTGATACCAGCTCCTCTGTCTGGCCCTGTGTGACAATGAACCACCCCTTCCTGACCCTCAGTCTCCTCTTCTGTGTAAGGGGATTAATTACAGAAGCGAACCCTCGAGGGAAGGTGGTTCTGCATTGACCTGGGTGCATCGGAGAGGCTCAGGAAAAAGACACTGTTAATATATGAATCATTTTTCTCATTGAACCCCAGAGGCAAGGAGCCCTGGTTGTGCACTGGCCAGTGGAGGCTTTGCTCCAGGGAGCTGTGTCCAGAGCCAGGCTCAGGATTCCCAGCTAGAGCGGAAGTAGAACTTCTGAGGGGGCTTTGGCTCATGAATATTAAGGACTTCTTAGAGATAGGGATGATCTGTCCCACTTCTTGGGCTGAAAATAACTGCCCAGCACTGGGGAAATTACATGTCTTGGACTCCCACGCGGCATAGAGAGCGCCCCAATAATTACTGCACACAAATGCTGTGTTTGGCAGCTGATGCTTATTCTCTGCTTCAAAGAGTGTTTTCTGGCCAGGAAGCCTGGTCTACCACCCACTCCAATGGGATTTGAACCCTCTCTTATCTGAGCAGAACCTTCCAGAAGCCCATCCTGGACAGGGTCATGGTGGCTGCTTTTCTACTTTCCCAAAGGCTCCTGGCCAGGACCAGGGCACCCCACTGACCCTCAGAAGGGCTGGGGCTCGGTGATTGTGGCTTTGCTGTAATCTCACCTGGCCCTGAAGCTGAGCACAGCCACCAGATCATGCACGGCTCTGCAAGTAGGACCTGTCGGCAGCCCTGTATGCTACTATAGACATGAGCCATCCAGGGCTCAGCCCTGGAGGGGTGGTCTGCTTTGCTCAGAGACGGAGAGGCTGTGTCCCTGGAATGAGCCCTGGGGCTGCAGAGTAGGTTAAGGTCCTAGAAAGGTTCTTGAAAATCTACTGTGTGCTGGATCTTCGGAATAGAGCAGTAGCAGGTCACTGTCCTACCCTTTTGGGGCTTACAGTCCAGTAGGCAGACAGATCTGAACCTAATAGTTATGTAATTGTGGTTGTGATAAGGCCATAGATGAGATGTATAGGAGCCATGGATGTGCATGACATGGGGGTGTGCCCTCATCTGGGGAGTCAGGGAGGGCTTCTCTGAGTAAAAGGTGTTTGAGTTGAGACCTAAAGGATGAGAGTGAGGCAGGTTTGTGGGGGTGGGGGTGGGGGGTGGAGACGGATGTGTAGATAGATAGATGCATGGATGGATGGTTAGATGGGTGGGTGTGTGGGTGGTTGGATAGATGGGTGGATTGGTAGGTGGATGGACATATGGATGCATGGATGAATGATTGGGAACTGTCTTTGCAAAAGCTCAGAGGCCACAGGAAGTGTGGTGGTTCTCTAACTGCCCAGAGACAATAACAGAAGGTGTTTGGAGAACAAGAAATGAGGCTGAAGAGGTAGGCAAATAGGACCACTGTGTACAGCTGGGCAAGTAGTGCACTGACACAGCTCCAGGGGGTGCTAGTCTCATAGACTATGATGTGAATGGTGGCCCCGGCATTGTGCAAGATGGTGGCCTGCAGGCAGGGCTCACGTCATAGAAAACCTTGTATGCCAGAGTGAGGGTTTTGGATATTTTTTTCCCCAGAACAAGGATTTTAAGTTATTTATGATGGGCCTAATTTGCACTTATATGCCCCAAAGCAACGCTGTACAGTAGAACTTCTTGTGAAGATGGAAATGCTTCTCTGTTTCTGCTATTCTATGTCTATGTTCAGTGGGTCATAACTGCACACCCCGTGTGTGATGGGAAGCTGACTCCTGTCCCCTCCTGTTTCAGTACGCTATTTCCTGAAGAATAAAGTCAGCCCGGATTTGTGCAATGAGGACGGACTCACAGCCCTGCACCAGGTAAGGCCAGGCTTGTTGGGGTCCTCCAGAACCCTGCCCTCCCCAGAACCCCCCTGGACAGGCGCCTCATCTTCCCTACCAGGGCCCTCAGGGAAGAGGGAGGGAGGGGAGGGGTGCCCCAGCTGCCCCATTTGAAAAGCTCTTGTCTGCTTTGGAGATGTGTGTGTCTGTTACAGACACTCCTGCAGACCTCCATGCACGTGCACGTGCACATCCACACCCACACCCACAAGCTCCGAGGACAGCGAGCCTTTGTTCACTGCATCCTCACTGCCCAGCAAAGGGTTTGAACCACAAAGCAAGTTTGTTTGGAGCTTGACAGTTTACAAAGCATGTTGACACCAACCAGGGCATGCCACCCATGCTGGTGACAAAGGAGCACTGGTAGGACATATGGCTGTGAAACACGTGCTACCAGAACCCATAGCCTTCCCCGGGATGGCGCGATGGGTGCAGCCGCACTCTGGGCTGGCATCTGTCACCTGGATACTGCTGCAGCCTCCTAACTGTCCCCGGCAGCCAGTCTGGCCCTGCTGTAGTGCTTTCCCCACAGGGATGCTCAAGGCAAAAATCTACACGTGCCACTCAAAGCCCTCTGATGTCTTCCCCTTACACTGGGGGTAGAGAATAAACTCTCCCCTTACGAGGCCCCCGAGGCCCAGCCCTACAGAGCCCCCAAGCCTCATCTTGCACCACGTTCCCCAGTTCTCTGGGCTCTGGCAACCCGGCTTTTCAGAGTTGTGCACCCCCTGCCCATACTTCCCACAGCTTGTGCAGACGCTGTTTCCTTTTCTGTTCCCCAGTTAGCCCTGGTCCAGAGCAGGAGCCTGACCACTGTGCTCTCATCACTTGTGTTCTTTTCTTCTGAGTGCCCCTAAGTTTGTAATGAGTCACTTTAGCCATTAGTGCCATCATTTGAGAGCCACATCAGGGCAGTGCCCAGGTCCCAGCACCTTTCCCCACACTGGCATTCAGTAGGTGCTCAACATGTGCATGCTGCATTAATGAAGGAACACCTAAGCCTCCCTGTGTCCTGGCCCAAGTTTCTGAGCAGATGGACTTGAGTACAGCCTGGGGGGTGGGGGCCAGCCAGGCAGCCAGAACCCTGGGCAGGGGCAGGCCCCTCCACCTCCACATGAGGGCAGGGCAGGGGTGGGATGGACAGAGGCTGGCCACTGCTGTATGCGTGAACCCCAGGTGGGTCCCTACCCTCATCAGTGCAGCCCAGGTGTTCCTTGCATGTTCTCTTGGCCCTGGCACCCATTCTAGGCCAGCTGCCTCAGTAGCCCCCTGGACCCTTCCCATGGAAACTCTCTCAAACTCCCGGCTTCTCTGACTCTAGGGTGCCTGAAACTCCACCAGAGAGTGGAGAGTGGACATGTGCTTAAGTTTGCTCCAGCCTGGAGACCCAAACAGGAGATCTTGAGACTAGGCAGAGCCCACCAGCCATGGGCCTGTTGATAAAATGGATGGGCTGCCTCCTAAGAGCTACTTACAAAAAGTGAGGCAGTCAGGGATCATAGATGCGGATGAGGCCAGCACTGCCACTCACTAGCTGTGTGACCCTGGATAAGTTACTTTACCTCTCTGTGCCCCAGTTTCTTCTTTTGTAGAAAGCAATACTAAGTACTTATCTCATAGGTTTGTTGTGAGGAATAAATGATTCAAGCATCACTTGACACTGAATAAAATTAGTCATTATTATTGAAATTGTCACGTGTCCAACTTCTCAGCAAAGCACTTCACTTGTATATTCCATCTGATGCTCAGAATAGCCCTCTGAAATACGATTGTCCCCATTTTAAAGCTAAGGAAACAGGTTCAGGGACAGTGCTGTCCAGGGGAACTTTCTGCTATGCTGGAATTTTCAGTGTCTCTACTGTCCAGTGTGGTTGCCACTAGCCACATGTGGCTGTTGAGCACTTGAAATGTGGCTAGTGTGACCAAGGAACTGAAGTTTTGACTGTATTTAATATTAATGAATTTAAATAAACAGCGGCTCCCATCTTCCACAGTGAAACCTGGGGAGGTGAAGTCTCTTGGCCCAAGGTCGTATAACACTTCGGGGGGAAGGATCTTGTACTTTAACTGTTGAGCAGGTACAGCTGTTTGCTGTGCTCTGAGCTCCTGGTCCAGGTCCACCCCCTCGAGTTGCTGTCCCTGCCGCAGTGGACTCAAAAGTGGCCCTGTCTTCAGCTGGGGTTTTCTTTTACCCCCTTGTCATGCCTCCATTTCTCTGCCTTGGTGAGCATCGGTTCCCCAGGGCCAGTTCCTCCTGTGGGTTCCCAGGCCTCTGGGGGTGCACAGTCTGGGAGATGGGAACTTGTCAGGCTCTGAGTTTAACTGCATGAAACTCATGGCAGCTAAACCTCCCTTCTTCCCTCCCCCCCACCCGCTCCTGGCCCCATTTTGTGAGCTCTCTCACTTTGTCTCTCTGGCCTTGGACTCCCACTCATTTATTCAACAAATACATGTTTTGCACCTGCTCCATGCCGGACCCAGAAGGAAGTTAGGCAAGGTCCCTGCTCTCAGAGTTCAGAGTGTTGCATGGCCACAGACAAATAACAGAGGCAATGCTTGGATGGAGGTAAGCACAGGGCACTGTAGGAGCTCAAGGTGAGCTGATGGCCCTGATTCAAAGGGAACTGAGAAAGGCTTCCAAGAGGAAGGATCATCTGAGCAGGGTTTTGAAGGATGAGTAGGAGCTTGGCAGATAGAAAAGGGTAAGGAAGAGCATCAAGGTTGGAACTTCAAGTTCCCACCTCTCAGCCTGTGCACCCCCAGAGGCCTGGGAACCCACAGGAGGAACTGGCCCTGGGGAACCGATGTTCACCAAGGACAGAGAAGTGGAGCATGTACAAAGGCACAAGAAGAGAGCTCAGCATTTCAAGTTTTGATGTCAGGGGTTCAGTATGGCATAGAGTGCAGGGGTCCTCAGGGGGACTGGCAGGATGCAAGACTGGGAGGGTTGAGAGCAGTACCTTTAGAGTCAGATTGCCTAGATTTTAATCCATCTCTGAAGCTTGCTGTACATGACCTTGTACAATTGGCCTCTTGGAGCCAGTTTCCCATCTGTAAATGGAGATGATAGGTTCCTCATGGGCCCTAGTAAACCCTCAAAACACATTAGGATAACTGATAATGTGACCTCTCACTGCTGTGGAGGTGGTCATGGTTATCATTGTTATTGTGACCACTGCTCCAGGACAACAAAGGAGATTGGGGCACATTAAGGAGAGCTTCACATGCCTGGCAAAGGAGTGTGGGTTTTCTTCTCTTGGCAACAGGGAGCCCTCAGAGGTTTGCAAACTGAGGGCAGCATGATTAGATTAACGAGGAAGCTCTGGCTGGTGGAGAGGGTTTGGTTGGGGGAGGTGGGCAGCTCCGTGCAGGGAGAGATGATGGAGCCTCAACCAGGGCAGTGGGGATGGGGGTGGCCTGGAGGGTGACTTAGGAGATGGGATCCACCTGCCAGGTGATGGATTGGAGTGGGAAGTGAGGGGGCAGGAGGAGTCATCCCAAGTGCCAGGTGCCATTTCCCACCTTGAGGAATGCAGGGGAGGAAGCCTGCCCACCCCCCATGCTTCTCCCCGCCTCCCTCTCCGTGTGGGCTCCTACCCTAAGCTTTTGTTCAGGTCTGGTCTCCTAGGTGCCAGCTAGACCACCTGCAGGTCTGTATCACAAGTCTCTGCAATTCTGGGTGCACAACCATCCCCCACTTTAACCTGAGGCCTCTCCTGCCCCATGTTTTCTGCAGCTCTCTGGCCCACCTGCCCCCCTCCCGTGGCAGGGACCTCCCAGCCCTGTCTCCCGGTGACAGCCTGGCACCCTGCGCCTTTCCCCGCCCTCTCACTCCGGCGCCTGTGCGCCCTCTGGCGGCTGCGCAGAGCTGCTGCATGGTTCTGCCGGGTGCCTGGGACCGCGCCACCCCGCCTCACCCCCGCACTTTTTTGATACATCTTTCCCCGCCCAGCCAGAGAGGCGCCGTCAGACCCACAGGGGCTGGCGCAGAAAGAGAACTCGGGTCTCTGGCGCCGTGTGTGCAAACGCCTGCTCCCTTCCCACATGCCCCTCTGGCCTGGAGCCCTGCCACCCCACCCCACTCCCACTGCCACCCGTGGGCGCGCTCAGGCCGCCCTGCCTCATTCTGCCGGCCTCCAGCCACCTCCCCCCCATCCCTACCGTCATTCGGCAGTGCAGGCCACCATCCTCTCTTCACTGGGTGACTTCCTCAGAGGTCCTCCGGCCCCTCCCCCAGAAGTACACGCATACACACAGGCACACGTGTCTGTTCTCCACACGTAACCAGAGGAGGGATTTTTTTGAAGAAGCAAATTTGATTGTGCTGCTCCCGGGGGATGGGGGTGGGGATGGGGCTGACCCCCCTCTCCAAGTCTGTAGTCAGTGTCCCCCACGGCAGGAGTGCAAACATGGCTGTCTCCTCACAAGGGCGGTTTCAGGTCCTTCCAGAGCCCTCCTGTGGAGCTGGGCTGTTTGGGGGTTGGCTCAGTTACTTGGGGCTTCCCCAAGAACTGGGCTCCTGGATCAGAAGCTCCTAAGTCAGAGGTTTCAAACTCTGATCTGGGGCCACAGCTTGGAAGCCACCTTTGGGAAGCCCCACACTCCACCCCCCACCCCAATCTTCCTCTGCTTCAACCTGAACAGCCTTGCTTGAATTTACTGGTTACCTATGTTAGGAAAAAGCCTGCTGGAATTAAAAAATATGTATTTAAAACCTTGTTCACAATCCTGCCCATCCTACCAACGCTAGTAATGTTCTTTACAGCTGACAGGGTATTTTTGTTTTGTTTGTGACCTTCATATTTTTATTGTATATAGTATTAACTTCATTTTTACTCAGGAGGAACAGGCTCAGAGCGGTTAAGTGACTTGCCAAAGGACACACAGCATATAGGTGGTGGAGCTGGATTCAGACTCAGGCAGTCTGGCTCCACTGTCCTCATGGCCGCTCATGGAAACATGGCCTTTCCCCACCAGGGCGTGGGACCCTGCCCTGAGCTGACTCTGCCTGTGACCCCTTACAGTGTTGCATTGACAACTTTGAGGAAATTGTCAAGCTGCTCCTTTCCCATGGTGCGAACGTGAATGCCAAGGACAACGAGCTGTGGACACCCCTGCATGCCGCGGCCACCTGCGGCCACATCAACCTGGTGAAGATCCTCGTTCAGTAGTACGTACCTCTCCCTTCCTGGCCCGGGTCCCAGGAACAGCCTCCCCTCTGCCCAAGGGGTGGGGTTCTGTCCTTACTCCTCACTGCCTGCTGCCTTGCTGGGTTTTCCCAAGTGCTTTTATTCTCTCTCTCTTCCCCTCCCTCCCTCCCTTCCTCCCCCCCCTTCCTCTCTCTTCCTCTCTCTCTCTGTCTCTCTTCCTCTTTGTCTCCCTCTTGGGGATTGGATCATGTTCCCCACAAAAGGCATGTTTGGGTCCCCACCCCTGGTCCTTTGAAGATATTGGTTCAGGTGTGGCCCAAACTGAATGAGGGTGGGCCTTGATCCAATATGGCTCAAGTCCTTAAAAGCAAAGGAGATTGGACATGGAAGGAGAAGCCACAGCGAGCAGTCAGAGGCTGGAAGTCAGTGGAACCCAGAAGAGAAAGAAGACACTGCCATGTGCATTACCATGTGATGGAAAAGCTGAGGAACCCCAAGAATTGGCAGCCAGCCAGAAGACATGACCCTGGGGGAAGCAAGCCTTCTAGCCTCTGAAACTGTGAGCCAAAAAATTCCTGTTGTGAAGCTAACTCATTGTATGGTATTTGTTTTAGCAGCTGGGAAACTAATGCTAGGAGTAGTGTGTTGCTATGACAAGTGCCTAAAAATGTGGGAACAGCTTTGGAATGGGCTAATGGGTAGAGACTGGAAGAACTGTGAGGTACTTGATAGAAATGGCCTAGGTTAGTTTGAAGAGACCGTTGGTAGAAATGTAGACATTAAAGTCACTTCGATGAGGCCTTAGAAGGAAATGATGAATGGCTAATGGAAATTGGAAGAAAGGCGATCCTTGTTATAAAGTGGCACAGAACTTGGCAAAATTGTGTTCTGATGTCAGATTGGAAGTGGAAGATGAAAGTGATGAACTGGGGTATTTAGCTGAGGAGATTTCCAGACCGAGTATGAACGTGCAGTCTGGTTTCTCCTTGCAGCTTATGGTAAGATGCGAGAAGAAAGGGATAAACTGAGATTTAAACTCTTAAGCACAAAGGAAGCAGAAATGGATGCTTTTGAAAATCCTCAGCCTATCCAGGTTAGCATGCTATGAGACTCGGGCCAGAAGGGGCTCTATCAGGGACCTCCTGTACTTTCAGAAAGTGAGTCCCCAGAGACCAGGGCTGCATGTGAAAGTTTAACTGAACAACCTTTGCTAAAGAGAAGTGTGGTTGAACATGAGTCCAGTTAGCCATTTCAGTGGAAGTCTTGACTGGAAATGCAGTTATTCAGGATGAATCTGTGCAGAGTTCTGTTGTCTGATGGTTTGGACCTGCTTGAACTGCACACAAGATTTTTGCAAAATTTGTCTGTGCAGAACCACTCCCAGCTGGACTGAAAGGGACAGAGAAGAGATAAATTGAAGGAAGAATGACTTCAAGGGCAGAACCATAGAAGATGAAGTCTAGACCAAAGAGATCTCTTTGGACCAAGACAGTGGGCCCACCCACAAGTGTGGAAAGGGCAGGCCCACCCCTGTGCTTGGAGGGGCGGGCCTCAGACCTCATTATTCAGGGAGAGTGCCTCCACCCCAGTGCTCAGAGATGGTGGGCCCTGGCATTCGTGGAAAGCCTGGCTGCCATGCTGATGCACGGAGGGGGCGGGGCCTTCACTCCAGTGATCGGGGAAAGCATGGTCGCTGCAGCTCAAAAGTCAAAACACTGATCTTTAGATGACTCTCAGACCTTGAAATCTACTGAACTTTGCCCTGCTGGGTTTCGGAATTGTTTGGGACCCGTGACCCCTGTTTTCCTTCTAATTTCTCCCTTCTGGAACGGGAATGTCTCTTCTATGCTGCCCCACCATTGTATATTAGAAGCAGATAACTTATTTTGTAGGTTTTACAGGACCTTCAGACAGAGGAATTTTGGCCCAGATCTATGCCCCTAATTGAGACTTTGGACCTAGCAACGTCACTGAAATGACTTAAAGCTTTAGGGATGTTGTGATGGAAGGAATGTATTTTGCGTGTGGGAAGAACATGTCTTTGGGGTCCAGAAAGTGGACTGTTGGGGAATGAATCATGTCATTCATTCATGTCCCACAAAAGGCATGTTCAGGTCCCCACCACTCGTCCTTTGAAGATATTATTGGTTCAAGTGTGGCCCAAACCGAATGAGGATGGGCCTTGATCCAATATGGCTGGAGTCCTTACAAGCAAAGGAAATTGGACACAGGAGGAGATGCCACAGGGAGCAGCCAGAAGCTGGAAGTCAATGGGACCCAGAAGAGAAAGGAGAAGACACTGCCATGTGCATTGCCATGTGATAGAAAAGCCAAGGAACCCCAAGGATTGGCAGCCAGCCGGAAGATACAACCCTGGGGGAAGCAAGCCTTCTAGCCTCTGAAACTGTGAGCCAATGAATTCCTGTTACACCAGTCCGTTTATTGTATGGTATTTGTTTTAGCAGCCAGGAACCTAGAATACTTCCCATCCTCTCTTCTCTGTCTCTTTCTTTGTTTCTACCTCTCCTCCTCCCAATTCCCTTTTTCTCTCTCTACCTCTGTGTCTTTCTTTCCCTGTCTTTTTCTCTTGGTATTTGTCTCTCCTTCACTCTCTTTCTTTCTTTGCGACTCCTTCACTCTCTTTTCCTCTGTTTTTTCTACTCTCTGTCTCCCTTGTTTCTTCTACTTGTCTTGCTAGTAAAAAAAAAAAAAAAAAAGAAAATAGGAAGGAAAAGAAAAGCAAGCTCCCTTCCTTGGCCTTGTCCCCAAATCTTGTCCACTTTTTCCTTTCTTTGGGCCAGACCTGCTTTGGGAGACTCTGTGCAGCAGCATCTTTGCCGCGGATAAGGCCATTTCCCCCTGTACTGTCCTGAGGGCCTTTCCCTGAAATTCCTTCTAGTCTGCTCAGATTCTGTAAACACAGCAAAGGCAGCACTCCATTTCAAGTGTGTTCAGTTGAATTCAGGTAGTAATCGGTGGGCCCTGAGCTGGGCCAGGCCTGGGCAGAGCACTGGGCTCCCAGGGTGGCGTGGGTCCTGGGCCACTGGGGACACAGGTGCTTTCAGTACCAGAGCTGAGACAGAGCAAGACCAGTGGGCTGGGGTCCCGGAGGCCGAGGAGAGCATCTGAGAACAGGTTCATGGGTGTCTTGGTGGAGAGGCAGGAGCCTTTTTGGTGGCTTCCAGGGAAGATGGAGATGACAGTACTGCTTCCCTGGCTCAGAGAAGTTGATTCCCTTGCCCAAGGGCACACAGGAACATGAGAGGTCACAGTGGAGGGATGCTAGGTCGAAAGACAGGATGGTGGCCCATGCCCACACCTCTGATGAGAATCTGGGCCCAGCTAAATCTGCCAGGAGCATCAGCTGGCCACAGCCAGATCAGCAGTGATGCCCAGAGGAAGAAGATATTGGTGCCAGCCAGGTACAGCAGGAACCAATGCTGATCTGTCCCAGAACCACCCAGGGCATGGATTTAAAAAGCATAATCATGGGCTCCACCCCCAGAGACTCTATTTCAGAAGGTATGAGGGAGGTCCAGGAAGCTGCATTTTATTTTAATGGTCTCCAGGTAATTGGTGCAGGGTGTCCCAGGACCATACTTGGGAATCACTGAACCAAAGGGCAAATCCTTCCAGGGAGCCCCAAGAGTCTGTCCAGCTCTGTCCTGATGAGCCTATTGGGAAGGTGAAGGATAACTGAGGATGTTTCTACACTTGGGCAAAGATTGAAATGGAACATGGAGAAATGAAAAGAGCTGGCACCTAAGAGACCCAGGTTTGAGTCTTGACCCTACCACATCTTAGCTTTGTGACCTTGGACAAATGATTGAACCTTTCAGAACCTGCTGCTCCTTGAGTGAAATGGGGCTAACTGTACTAACCCAAGAGGATTATTATGAGGATTTGATAAGATGATGCATGTGCAGGACTTAGATCAGGGCTGGCTCTGCATAGATGCCTGGTAAAGAAAGCTGCAGCCATTTATATTATTTTTATTACTGTCACCAAGGAGGACTTTGACATCTGTCCTCAAGGGCCTGCCTTTTGGTTCAACAGAGCGGGAAGCTGGGGGAAGTCTGCTGGGATAGCTCTCTGGGGACCTTGGGGCCTTCTTACCAGGGGCCCCAGGATGCTGAAGCTATTGTCCTCCATCTGGCTGTGTGCTGGGCAGAACTAAGCATCCCCTTGCTGGGGTGCACCTTGGGGTGTGGGTAATAGATGGGGAGGCAGAAGCAGCCCAGACCAACCGTAGCCACAGCTACCTGGCCCTCACCTGGCCCTTTCTCTGCAGTGGGGCCGACTTACTCGCCGTCAACTCTGATGGGAACATGCCGTATGACCTCTGCGAGGATGAGCCCACCCTGGATGTCATTGAGACCTGCATGGCGTACCAGGGTAAGGGCAGGTTGGCCTTCTGAAAAGCGGGCTGGTGTGGGGCTGCAGGCATCCCTCAAATTAACGCAGGTGACCAAGGAGCTGGCTAGGTGCCCAGGGCCTGGCTGCCTCCCTCGGGCTAAGCACTCAGTAAATGGGATAGTTCCTCATTATCGTTATCTGTGCTCTTAACATGAGGACACCAAAGGACCCTGGGAAACGTGCCGGGCAGCAGGGAGGTGGTGTTCTCATCCGCGTCACCCACGCACAGGAGGCCTCAGCTGGCCTTGTCTTCTCCTCGTTAGTGGTAACAATTCAATTCAACAAACATTCACAATAAAAATATATTCCCATTTGGGAAAATAATAAAAGATCAAGAACATTTGTGGGTGCCTGTGCTGTACTAGGCACCATGCTGGCTGCCAGGGGCCCAGATCAACAAGATGTGTTCTCAGCTCACAAGTGAGTTTCAGAGAGGAAACAAATGTGGCAGTCAGAGAGGCCTGCCATCCCCCTCCCCACCACGTGCGCCCTTCTGGGGCTTCTCCTCAGACTTATGTCTCCACCCGTAACCAGGACTGTGGCCCTGGGTGATGTCCAGGCTGCCCTGGGCCTTTCTCCCCAGGTCACTGCAATAGCCACCAACTTGGTCCCCTCGTCCTGCGCCCAGGCTTTTCCTCCCCGACTTCTGCAGAGGTTCTTATCTATTTTTGTGCCAATCGGGTGAAGCTATGGACCCCTTCTCAGTATAGTGTTATTAAATGTAGTTGTAAGAATCATAGGATTATCGAGGAAGCCAATTATATTAAAATACAGCTGTCAAAACATTTTTTAAATGTGTGATATAGAAACTTTACTAATTCATTCAATAATAAGATAATGTGATATAAAAATGCTTATGGTTTTTGTTGACGGCAAAGTTACAGGAACCACGGATACGACTGTGGGTTTTGCCTACACTTATAGTGGAAGGAAGTGCTAATTTTCACTTAAAGGTTAGTGAAAATAAACATGTAATTTTTTTCTCCTTTCAAGTTTACAGAACTCCCCTGAATTCTACCCAAGAACCCCTGAACCAGTGGGCTCTTTCTTAGAGCTGCTCTCCTTAAATGCGATTCATTGCTGCCAGTAGCCCTTAAACTTCTTAGCCAGGGATTCAGGGCCTCAGGATGGCTTTCTGAGCCCCTCTACCTGAACTTACTCACCTCTTCATTCAAAAGTAATATACCTGATACTTCAGTCATTCCTCTGACAAAAATCTGTTGACCATTGTGCCCGGCGCTGTGAACGTAACTGTGAATGAGGCATGGAGCTCCCAGCCCTCTTGCAGTTCACATTCTGCTGGGGAGTCGGGCAAAACACAAGTCTGCAGGAAACATCAAAGTTTACAAATTGCGAAGAAACTAACAGAGACCCTGGTCAGATCGGGTGGGCAGTGGAGGTGATCCAGGCCACGTCCTGAAAAATCAGACGGAGCCATCTGAACAGGTGGAGGTGGGTTGGTGGGTGGTGGGGACTTCCAGGTAGAAGACCACTGTGGCCCGAAGTCACCAGTATGACTGGGCTACGTGCTGAGTGCCTCGTTCTGTGGGTGTGTGTTCTTCAGGCCTGGGGCTCCGTGGTCTATGGGTGTGTCGTCTGCCCCCTCAACTGGCAGGGCCTGGGAGCAGAAGCCATGCCTCCCCCATCTTCCCTCCCTCTCCCACTCCCCTTGGAGCCTAGGTCTGGGGCTGCTGAGTAAATATCCCCTGCCCCGTTGCAGGCATCACCCAAGAAAAGATCAATGAGATGCGGGCGGCACCCGAGCAGCAGATGATTGCGGACATCCACTGCATGATTGCAGCCGGCCAGGACCTGGACTGGGTAGATGCCCAGGGCGCCACACTGGTGAGGACCTGAGCCAGCTGGTTTGGGCTGGAGGGGCCAGGCCTTTGCAACTGGGACCTGTCTGTGGCCTTGGACCTCGTCTAGGGCCCCTTTGGGGCCAGGGTGGCTTCTTTGAGAATCCAGCTCCCTCTGGCTGGGGCCAGGAGTCAGGAACCCTGAGTGGGAGGCTTGGCTCTGCAGTCCCTCTGTTCCTTCTCCAAGTTCCTCCTTCACCCCAGGCTCCAGCTCTCCAATCCTGGGCTCGCTATTCTCTGCTCCTCCTGGGTTGCCCCCCTTCAAGGACTGCTGCCATCATTCATCCACTCACCCAGGCCATCTTGCTTTGCAGTGTCTGCTTCCCTGCCCAGTGTCTCCCCTCCCGCCCCATGGCCATAACTGCCTTGCCTCATCAGCGCTCTCATTGCTGCAATGGTTCCTCCTCTGGGTTCCCTGATTTCGGTGTCCAGATACCCCCAGGCATCCATCCATCCATCCATCCATTCATCCCAGTTAACATTTATTGAACATGTCGTCTCTGCTAGTGGAAACTTCTTCTCTCTCAAATCTGCCTGGGTAACTCCACTCATCCTTTCAGCTCATGCCAGTGTCCAGGAAGGCCTTCTCTCATAGCATAATGCAGCCCCATATCAGGGAGTCAGCGTCTGCAGCCCCTAAACTGAAAACAAGAATATGGCAGTGGAAGCCACTCCCTGAAGGCTGGGCCCTGGCTCTGTGCTGCTCTCGGGCACTCAGGGACAGTAAGACGTGAATTCACCAGGTAGGGCTCTGTGTCTCCCCTCACTGCCCCTCAGGCCGGACCTGGTGGCCCAAGTAAAGTAATTGGACTTCTCCCACTTGGTCCCTGACCCTCTCTCTTTACATTTCTATTAACTGGGTCACCAGCGTAGCACCCAAGGATGGAGCCAGATACTGAGACTGATGCTGAGGTCTGGAGCCAAGGCCAGGCTGTACCAGGCATTGCCCACCCTGACCGGAGTCCCACCGGCTTGGTGACCAGGCACTCTGGACCCAGGGGCTTTCTCCTCCCAGGCTGGGGCTGGCCTCAGGGACCCACTCACTTGGTCTTCCCAGGGAAGTGGAGATAGTAACAGTATGCAACTCACTGGACTTTTGTAAGGATTAAACGCTCAGCACAGAGTCCATAAATTCTGAATAGACATCAGTGATTATCATTATTGCTGTTATCAATATCAGTCTCCCAGTCATCCTTTTTTATTCCCAGCCACATACTGAGGCCCCACGGTTTGCAATGTCTGGCTGGTCAGCCAGGTGCTATTCTCCACAACTGGCAAGCACCAGCCATTTATAAATCAGTTAATTATACTAGTTGGCATGTGTGCCTGAACCAGATCACTCCCTGGATTTATTCTGACCAAAAAAAAAAAAAAAAAAAAACCCAAGGAAAACCACCGTTTGCCTTCCAGCCTAGCACCTTCACCTTCACCCCAGGTGATATAGCATCTGCCCACCGGGGTTGTGTTCTGGGTTCTCCAGTTTCCTCACCTCCAGTCAGCCTGCTGCTGGTCTCCATGGGCTCTCACCTCTACCTCCCACTTTGGCTTGGCAGTTGGCTTCTCTTTGCCTCACCTTGTTCTCTTTCCTTCATCCACCCCCATGGGGCAAGAGTCAAGTTCTCTGTAATAATATGAATCACTGGGTGAGTGCTCACCATATTCTAAACACTTTATGTATTTTCTGGGAGATGGGGGTTATTATTGTTCCCATTGAACAAGTGTGACAACTGAGGCCTGCAATGGGGCAGCCATTACTAGAGGCTTTTGCTGGTGCTAGGTAGAAGAGTTGGGACCTAGACATAGGGCTTTCCCTTACTGGGTATATTAGTTATCTATTGCTGCATAACAAACTACCCAAACCTTAGTGTCTTACAGCAAACAGATAACATTTATTATTTCACATAGTTTCTGTGGGTCACAGGGTTGGGAACAGCTTAGCTGGACAGTTCTGGCTCAGGGTCTCCCATGATACTGCAGTCAAGGTGTTGGCTGCAGCTCCTGTCATCTGAAGGCTCGACTGGAGCTGGAGCATCCCCTTCCAAGATGGCTCCCTCACCTGGCTGTTGGCAGGAGGCCTCAGTTTCTCTCCTCCTTAGGACCCCTCCTCAGGGCTGCTTGAGTGTTCTTACAACATGGTGGCTGGCTTCCCCTAGAGTGAGTGGTCCAAGAGAGTGTAAGGCAGAAATAGCAGGGCCTTTTATGATCTAGCCTCAGAGATCACACACTGTTCCTTCCACAGTAGCCGATTTGTTAGAAGCATGCCAGTCCATCTGGCCCACATTCAAGGGGAGAGGAAATAGGATCCATCTTTCAAAGGGAGCATGTTGAAGAATTTGTAGATAGCTTTTGAAACTACCAGAGTGGACTCTGACTCCCTTCCTCCAGGGCTTAGCACCCTTTACTCAGCACCCAGTAAATGCTGTTGCCTTAACCACATGGACTTGATGACCACCCACAGGGGAGGAGAACTCACCTCTCTGCTTTCCCTCCCAGGTCCATATGTCAGACTTAATGAGCCTCTGGAGTGTGGCTTGTATTTCCACCTCATTCTATTCCATTCTTCTGGCCCCAAGGAGGCTCTGGGGCTTGAGTGGGGGAGAGGGAGATCCAGTCTCCAAATATGGGGCCAGCCTTGTAAGGGAAAGCTTACCTCTTACTTCTCCTCAGCTGCACATAGCCGGAGCCAATGGATACCTGAGGGCAGCTGAGCTCCTTCTGGACCATGGAGTACGTGTGGATGTAAAGGACTGGGATGGCTGGGAGCCTCTGCACGCAGCTGCCTTCTGGGGACAGGTAGTTCCCACTCACACCGCTGTGGGGGGTGGGGGCGCATGACAGGGTCAACTTGCTGTCATCAAGTCCTTTGGGCTGCCAGATAGTTCAGAAGAAACACAAGATCCACTTAAGGTGTGTCTGACCACAGCTAGTGCAGGAATATAAAAAGGCCTAGAGGGTTTGCAAAAATCCTTGACAAATCATGTCCTAACAGGATGATAATCAAACTTGCCAAATTAGAAAATTCCTAGTGTTTCTGCTTTGGGTGGTTTCTGATTACAGCCTACCTGTCCCCTCCTTAGATGTCTGACAGCTCTGGAGTCAGTCTTCTTCTTCATCTGCTCTTGGCATGGTTGACACCTTCTTCACTTGCTCCTGGCATGGCCCAGATATGCCAGGAGGAGGTGCCTAGCTCTGGGGCCTTTGGGTCTCCCAGGACTCCCACCACAGCTCCAGGGTGTTTGTCCTTTGCTAGGCACTAACTTTGCCCCACGATTCTTTGGATTCCATCGTAAGAGGCACTCTCGCCACCTTCTAGGCTTTCTGAGCCATGGTCATGTGGAACTTGTACTTCCTCCTGTGTTTCAGATGCAGATGGCAGAGCTATTGGTGTCCCACGGGGCCAGTCTTAGTGCTAGAACCTCCATGGATGAGATGCCAATAGGTAAGTCCAGCACAAGACCATCAATTTTTTGATGGATGTGGGGATAAATGGTTGAATATATGATTGGATAGATTGATGGATTAGTGTGACGATAGCTATATCAATGGATGGATAAATTGGATGGTAGATTAATAAATGGACAGATAAAGATATGATAAATGGAGAGGTAAGTAGATGGATAAATAGATAAGTGGATGGATGGATGGATGGGTGAATGAATAAGTGGATAGGTGGGTAGAGAATGAGTCTATGGATGGATGACTGGGTCAGCAAATAGGTGGATAATTGAATGAAAGGATTGGGTGGGCTGAGTGGGTGGGGTGTATGGATTTCTCAGCATTGTCACATAATTTGTTGCTGGGGCTACATGGGGTGACTGCTTGTTTTTCTTGATACTTCTCATGTCATTGGAGAATTGATGACTCCTCTTGGAAATAATAAAAGGTGTGGGAGTCCCTTGGTCATAGCTAAGAACCTTAAGAGTCATGTCTGTGCGTAGAACTTGGGTTCCTCCTTCCTGTACTCCTCTAAGTCAGGCTACTGTTGTTTCCTCCCCTCCCCACATGCTGTGAAAGATTTTGGGGTGATGCTGGGAGGTTTTCAGTGGGGTGGGGCTCTGGTTTGCAGCCCCCTGTTGAGCTGCAGGCCTCTGTCCCTCTCCCCACTGACTCCTCTGCCCCTCTCAGACCTGTGTGAGGAAGAGGAGTTCAAGGTCCTGCTGCTGGAGCTAAAACACAAGCATGACGTGATCATGAAGTCACAGCTGAGGCACAAGTCGTCCCTGAGCCGGAGGACATCCAGCGCAGGCAGCCGCGGGTGAGTCAGGGGCAGGACAGCCAGGGGCCCCAGTGCGTGCTCCTGCCTGTGGCACCCGGGCACAGCTCCCAGTGTCCCCTCTGTCCCCTCAGGAAGGTGGTGCGTCGAGCCAGCCTGTCGGACAGGACCAACCTGTACCGGAAGGAGTACGAGGGTGAGGCCATACTGTGGCAGCAGCGGAGCGCAGCTGAAGATCAGCGGACCTCGGCCTACAATGGGGACATCAGGGAGACCAGGACGGACCAGGAGAACAAGGACCCTGTGAGTGGCCTGCCCCAGGGCCAGCCACGGCCGTGGGAGAAGGGCAGGACCCCAGCCTGCGCTTGGCTCCTTATCTCAGAGCCTTAACAGGGAGGTTAGCTGGGCAGTGCTCCTAGGAGTCCCACCCTGGGAAAGAATGAGTTAGAGTCAAAACTGGGAGCTCTGGCAGAGAGTAGGGTCCTTATGATTGACAGGGATCAAGTGACTGCTGGTAGGATCTCTTAGAAGCCAACTGCAGTCACATCCAGTGGTCCCAGCCTATAAACATTCTTCCCAAGAGGACACACAGTCCATGCATGGTTGCTGTCCTGCTGGGTGGGGTGAGCATGTTTGGGGACAGAGCAGAATTGCTGTGGATAAGAGGGGAAAGGCTGACTGTACCAGCAATGGTCTGCTCTTTGGCTTTTCCACCACACAGTGAGCAGCTGAACACATTTCTAGAGAATATTGCTTGGGCAGGATGCAAACTGATTAGCTGCCCAGGGTGCCTACATGTCTCAGTGTAAGGAGGGAGGTCACCTGCAGGCTGGTTTCACCAGCAGGAGTGAAGGCACCTGCCGAGCTGAATCTCCATCAAAGGTGATGGCTGGGGATGGAGAGGCTTTGTTCCACCTGGTCCCTAAACTTGGGGACTTGGAGAAAAGAGGTGTAAATTGAAATCAAATCGCATTTTAGAGGCCTCCCAGCTAAGCCTTTTTGTGTATGTGTGTGATTAAAGTTCAACTAATACACAGTAAAGTACACAAATCTTAAATGGATTTCTTCAATGAATTGTACGAATGTGTACACCTGTGTGACTCCACCCAGATGAAGATATAGAACATCTCCATCACCCAGGAGGCTCCCTTGTTTCCCCTCCCTGTCAGTCCCCACCCCCACCCCAAAAGGATCTGCTCCTTTGACTTGAAGCTCTAAAGATTTGTTTTGTCAGTTCTTGAACTGCATATGAATGGATCTATGCAGTATGTAGCCTTTGTGCCTGACTTCTTTTATATCTGTAAAGTTCTATACTGTGGCGTGTAGCAGTAGTTCATTCTTTTTCATTGCTCTTAGGATTCTATTGTTTGAATATTCCACAATCTGTTTCCATTCTGCTGTTGGTGGACATTTAGATTGTTTCCAGTCATGGGCTATTGTGAAGAAAACTGCTGTAAGAGTGCTTATACATGTCTTTAGGTGGACAGAAGCACTCTTTTCATTTGGGCATATACCCAGGTGCACAACGAGGGGCATATGTTGAGTCGATACTGCCAAGCAGTTTTCCAAAGTGGTTGTACTACCTGCTCTCCCATCAGCAGGGCCACCCTCACTGTGGTCAGTGCTTTCAATTTGAGCCACCCTGATGGGGTGGTCGTCGTAGCTTGCATTTTTTATTTATATTTTCCCCAATGACGGATGATGTTGAACACCTTGTCATATGCTTGCTGGCCATTTGGCTGTCCTCTTTTGTGCAGTGCCTGTTCAAGTCTTTTGCCCTTTTTGGTTGGATTTTTCATCTTTTCCTTGTCGATTTGTACAAGAGACAGAGATTCTTAAAGAAATCCTCATGGAAGCAGTCCCTCCTCCTCCGTACCTGCTTTATCCTTGTGTTTGTTCAGATCTCACAGGCCCCAGGACTCCCCTAGAAGTGCTCCTTGATGTGTGGAGTCTCATAAATCATAAACCTCTTAGGGGATAGGGTAGGGGGATGCGGCTGCTGTATATCACCCTTTTTAGGCCTGATTTTTTGTTGTTGTTAATTTTTATGGCCTCCTCATTGAGGCTGCAGTTTGTTTTGGGTTAGGGGAAGGCAAACAGATGGGTTATTTTGCCTTTGGGGTTGGGATTTCACGCCTGAGGAGGGGAAGAGAGGGTACGAAGATGGCAGAGCCAGAGGCAGGCTGTCCTCCATCCCAGTTACCCAGCGGGCCAGCCCCAGGGCAGCTCTCAGGGGCCAGGCCCCAGGTCCCACCCTCAGCCCTGGAGGAAAGTAGATCACCAGACACAGCCGCCAAGCTCAGAGCTTACTCCTTTTTTTTCCCTACGCCTTGCAAGGCTCTAGGTGCTGGCAAAAACTGTGGTCGGTTCTAAGGTAGGGGTTCTCAAAGTGGGTGCCTGATCAGCATCACCTGGGAAATTGTTAGAAATGCAAAGTCCTGGGCCCACCCCAGGTGTCCTGAATCAGAAACCCTGGGACTACAGCCCCAGCAGTTTGTAGTTTAACCTGTTCTCCAGGTGGTTCTGATGCACCTAATAATTTGACAATCACCTATCTTGGGGAGGATTTTCTCAGCCTGACCCCCATGTCAGTTTCCTGCCAAGTCTCTGCCCTGTTAGACCCCAGGGCTGGCTTTGGTACTTGCTTTTGGCAGAGCTAACGCCTGGTATTAGGCATAACTCATAGTTCCAGTCTCTTGGATCAGTGGTTCACAAGCTTAACTGAATAATAAAATCACTTGGGGATGTGGTTTTTGTTTGTCCGATTTTTAATCTTCATTCCCAGGCTGCAACCCAGACTGATGAAATCATCATCTCTTCGGGTGGGGACCCAGGCATTGTATGTATGTATTTTTAACTCCCTAGATGATTCCAAGGTGCTGCAGCCTTGGCTGAGAACTTGATCCCTGCTACACAAAGTGTCCCCAGGAACTTGTTAGAAATGCTGAATCTCAGGCCCCAATCTAAACCTATTGAATCATGATATGTATCTTAACAAAATCCCTAGGTGACTCATGTGCACGTTAAAGTTTGAGAAGCACTGACTTAGATCCTGTTCTAGTTTGCTGATGCTGCCGGAATGCAAAACACCAGAGACAGATTGGCTTTTATAAAAGGGGGTTTATTTGGTTACACAGTTATAGTCTTAAGGCCTTAAAGTATCCAAGGTAACGCATCAACAATCGGGTACATTCACTGGAGGATGGCCAATAGCATCCGGAAAACCTCTGTTAGCTGGAAAGGCATGTGGCCGGTGTCTGCTCCAGAGTTCTGGTTTCAAAATGGCTTTCTCCCAGGACGTTCCTCTCTAGGCTTCAGCTTCTCTCCAAAATGTCACTCTCAGTTGCTCTTGGGCGTTTGTCCTCTCTGAGCTTCTCCAGAGCAAAAGTCTGCTTTCAACAGCCATCTCCAAAATGTCTCTGTGAACTGCAGTTCCTCTCTCAGCTCCTGTGCATTTTTCAAGGTGTCCCTCTTGGCTGTAGCTCCTCTTCAAAATGTCACTCTCAGCTGCACTGAGTTCCTTCTGTTTGTCAGCTCATTTATATGGCTCCAGTGATTTAATTTAGACCCACCCTGAACGGGTGGGGTAACACCTCCATGGAAATTATCCAATCAGAGTTATTACCCACAGTTGGGTGGGACACATCTCCAAGGAAACACTCAAAGAATTACAATCTAATTAACACTGATAGGTCTGGCCCACACAAGATTACATCAAAGATAATGGCATTTTGGGGGACATAATACATTCAAACTGGCACAGATCCCCAAGAATCAGTCCCTGATGTGGCATCCATCTGCCCACATAGTTTAAAAGAAGCCTGAAAAAAAAAAAAAAAGAAAAGAAACACACATTCATATAAATGGAAGCTTACAATGGGAAGTGTCCCTAACCTTACCATATTTTAGCCTAATTGTATATTTCTTGGAGATCTTTCCATGTCAGCACATGCAGATTTCCCTCATTCTTTTTACCATCTACTTAGATGGTATCCCAATCTAAGCATTCGCCGTTAATTTCCTGTTTGCCTAATGATGACACTAAGGTTACTTTTAGGCTTTGCTCCCAGGAGCAAGTGTATTTGTGGAACAAAGTCCGAGAATTGGGCTTGCCCATGCAAAGTATATATTCTCCTTAAAAACAAAACCAAACAAAACCAAACAGAAGAGGTTGTGCCAGTTTACATGCACATCTGTGTCCCCACATCTGTTGCCAATGCTGAGTAATAACAAACTTTTAAAACATTTGCCAGTGTGATAAGGAAAAATGATATTTTGATAAGTAAAAATGATATTTTATTAATTTTCATGCCAATTATTAGTGAGGGTGAATGTTGTTTCATATGTTTATATGCTATAATATCTACACATTTTGCTGTGAGGTGCATATTAGTGTACTCTGCCTTTTTTGTTGGATGGTTGGTCTTTTTTATTGATTTTCAAGAACTCTATATATTTGGGAAATTAATCCTTTTTTTGTCATATATGGTGCAAATATTTTTTCCAGTTTTTTCATATGTCTTTTGAATTTGTTTGTGGTGATTTTTGCCAGGCTTTACTTTTTGGTTGTTATTACTGTGAAATGTACCTACCTTTTAATGTGTGGTTTCTGGGCAGCAGCTATTTTTAAAGCTCTTGTTATCTAGGGATTGTTGGGTAGGATCTTGGGGTGAGAAATGGCTGCCATTTGGAGTAGAGATTTGCTAAGAATACACAGGAAGGAGTACCAGGGACAGAAAACCTAACTAAAATTTACTTGCTCAAAATGGAATTTACTGGCTCATGTAACTGAAAAGGTGGGGCCCAGCTAGATCCAGGAGCTCAAAAGGCATCATCCGAACAGGGTCTCTCTATCTCAGTCTTTCTTAATGTCAGCTTCACTCTCAGACACACCTGTCGACCAGATGGCCCCCTAGCCCCCAGCTTACATAATTCTTACCACCAGCAGTTTCTTTAGAAATAGAACTGCTTTCTCCCCAAATTGTTCTATCAAAAGTGGAGGTACAGTTTCATTGAAATAACTGTGGTCAAGATCCCATTCTGCATCCATCCCTGTAGTGAAGTATGATTGGCCAGGCCTGGGACTAAGGTCCAGCTCCTGGAGCAAAGACGGGGATTGCTCAGTTCTACCAAAGCACATTGAATGAAGTGGTGGTCCCCCCAAAGGAAAACAGGGTCCCTCTTAGCCAGGAGGGAAAATGGAAGGAGGGCAGGGCCAAACAGTAATGCCCTCCACAGAGGTGAAGGTGGGTTGTGGGTTCAGCTCCTCTAGCTGTCTCATAATGTCATCCTTCTTACTCTCAGAACCCCAGGCTGGAGAAGCCCGTGCTGCTCTCTGAATTCTCGACCAAGATCCCACGGGGTGAACTAGATGTACCTGTTGAGAATGGCCTCCGGGCTCCGGTCAGCTCCTACCAGTATGCATTGTCCAACGGGGATGTCTGGAAGGTGCATGAGGTGCCCGACTACAGCGTGGCCTATGGCAGCCCTGGTGTGGCTGATGCTACCCTGCCTTGGAGTGGCTACAAGGAGCAGAGTCCCCAGACGCTTCTGGAGCTGAAGAGGCAGCGGGCTGCAGCCAAGCTGCTCAGCCACCCCTTCCTGAGCTCCCACCTGGGCAGCGGCATGTCCAGGTCGGGCGAGGGCAGCAGTGAAGGCAAGGCCCCCTTGATCGGAGGCAGAACTTCCCCGTACAGCAGCAATGGGACCTCGGTGTATTACACGGTCACCAGTGGGGACCCTCCACTGTTGAAGTTCAAGGCCCCCATGGAGGAGATGGAGGAGAAGGTTCATGGCTGCTGCCGCATCTCGTAATCTCCATGTGACAGAGGAGAGGGATACCTGGGAAGGGTTCCTGGAATCCAGGCCAACCCAGCAGCCCTGGCTGGGAAGCATCAGAGGGCAGCTGGCAGGAGGTGGGCTCTGCTTTTCAGAGGAGTGCTGACCCCACCTCTCACCCAGCTGCCCGTAGTGTCGCCATTTCCCACGGTTCTGCTTCTGCTGCATTGTCCGCCATCTGAAACAAGGCCCGTAAGCGGCCTCCTGGTTCGCCCTGCTGTCCGATTATGGGGGAGGGCGGGCTTGGGATCCCAGTTCTGTTCTTGGTAAAGGCTTCTCTGGACCAGTACTCACATGTTACATATCAGCACAACACACACACACACACACACACACACACACACACACACACACACACACACACACACTCAACATGTATGGGAATGATACACCTGAGCTCATGGGAAGCAGGTGGGGCTGAGTGAATTTGGGGGCTATTCCCAAGAGGATTGAGGTACTGAAGAGTCCAGTCACCACTGCCAATGTGGCTTTATCAGGGGAGGGGGCCTTCTAAGCTGAGACCCCAGTCTTGCTCAGATCCTGCCAGGGTCTCGGCCACCATCCATACCTGACAGGTGCATGGAGTCCTCTCTGTGTTCAGAGGCAGCCACAAATCCACGGGGCTTAGATGAGGTGGGCACAAACCTGCTCCCCACAGCCATACTGGGAGCCGCCTTCCTGCTTGTGCCAGGGGCCAGCCATGTGACCACCCAGGAGCCGAAGTGGAAAACAGGCTCCTCCATTCCTGAAATGATCCATATCACACTTTGCTCTTGGATGGAAGTATCAAAAGAGGGGCATAGTCAGTGTTTCCAAAGTGCATTTGATAAAACAAATTCTTTTAGGCTATAGAACTCCAACGGGGGGAGTTAATTGAATTTGCTTTCTATCTTGAATAGCATGAAGATCACTAGGTTTTACTGATTGGTGTCGGAAAAATGAAGCTGAGTGAGGAGTTTTGATGGGAAGGATTTTTCCAGGGAGAGATGTGAGTCTTTGTTGTTAATTTCTGAAAACATCTCTGGGAACCATGGCAGAGCCCAGCACCCTGGCTGATGTTTGTGAATATTTGGACTTTTTCAGTCTGGCCATCCCAGCCATCCCTCCCCTCCCACCTTACATGTCAGGTGAGTGCTCAGGACCCAGATCCAGCTCTGCCTTTTCTGGAATGCTGGGAGAGGCAAGTTCCCAAGTTGGCCCTTGTGAGTTTCTGCCTGGCCCAGGGGCTCCCAGCCTGCTCCCACCAGAGTGAGACTCCCCAAGCCTGCAAACCCAAGGTGCCTGTGGTCGACACCCCACATTGCATTCAGAAGAGTGGCCGTGGGGCTAGGGTTGGGTCTCAGTCCTGCCCCACAATCCCATCGCTCCCGCCTTCCTGACGCTGGGGAGCGGCCCCCCGCCTCTCGACTGCATTCTCTCACGAGCCTCTTTGAGAGTTGTTGCCCATGAGTTGGGCGCTATCCACAGGTTTAGCCGAAACCTCTTGTAGTTAACTGACAAGCTGCAGGTTGTTCCCTGCTCTGTGCTCTTTTTATTTGTCCTAAAACTACCTCCTTACAGCTCCAAAGGGGCTCCCTAGGTCCAGATTCTGGGGTTTGGGGAGCAAATCTGGGTTCTCTTGAACCTTCTTTCTGAGCCTATGAGAAATTCTCTCTGAGGACACCTGGGGCAGGGGGACGGGAAGAACCCCTCTGTGCCACAACTCTAGTAATGGGGTCTGCTGTCTGCCATTCCAGTCCCCCACTGTGGCCCCCATGGCCTCTGTAGCCAAGAGAGGGAGCTGGACCCCAAGGGACCTGGCCGATGCTTTACCAGGAACAGGGCAGTTGGGTTGGGGAGCAGAGGGCTCTGGGGAGTGACTGCATCCCTGGTGGCCACTGGGTGAAGTGAGGGTCCCAGCACCAGGTACTTGGGGCCTGGGCTAGTTTGGATCCCAGCCCCACTCCAGCTTCTAGGTTGGAGGAACAGCTCAGGAGACTGCAGACAGATGTGCATGAAGCCTGTCATGTCCTTGAGCTCTGGGGCAGGCTCCCATCATCCCAGCCTATGGCTGGGGCAGGGCCCAGGTGATCCACGACACACATACTAGCTCAGCTGACACGGAAATTCCTCTTGAGCCGCCTGAGCTGCAACAGTGGGTGTGCTTAGGGAAGCCACATGTTTTCAGGAGAGAGCTGTGCAGGTTTTTCAGATCTGTTTGGTCAGGTGCCAGCGATCAAAGGCATTTATAGCTCATCCTGAGCCCTCTGGCCACTCCTCCTCCCCCCTGGCTTCCTGCCTTCTGGGCCATTCCTCTCCCACTTGGAAAGCTGGAAATCCTGGCTGGTTCCCTGACAGAAGCCAGCTTCAGACAGAGGCAACCCTCCAGACACCAGTCAGGAATAAAGCATTTCCATTTAGGGCTTCACATACCTGGGGAGCTTTCCCTCTGGGTTTTCTAGGCACTGAGAGGCAAGCTGGGGAACAACCTTGGGGCCAGGATCACTCATTTATTCACCCGTGCAATGGATAGCTGGGACATGCCAGGCACTACGATAGGTTCTGGGAATAAAGGATGAACAAGACAGTGAGAACTGTTCTGTTACAGTCTTCATCTCTTAAGGACCATGGCATCAGCAGCCCATTTGATTCACCTGAGGCAGATTGACCACCTCCTGGTAGAGCATTCCTTTGCTTGTCAGCTCCTAGAATCCCCACAGTATGACTTCCTGTAGCTGGGAAATAGCTGCCATGGCTATTCTTGGGTTCCAGAAGATCCATCCCAAGTCCATCTTGGGATGGCCAGCATCTTTGGGGGAATGGTATGATAGGGTTGTGAGGTCAGCGTTTGGATGAATAAGGAAGCTAGAATTTGCTGCCAAGTGCATCTCAGGTTCTTAAAGTCTTTGTCTCTTGCTAGTTTTATTAAGTCATTCCCCAATCCCTCAGAAACTGGAAGGTAAAGGGACTTCATTTTTGAAAATTGAAACTTTTCCTCTTGAGTATGCCTTTTTCCCTGTCAGGTGTGGATCAAAGAACTGGGAGGAGGCTGGCGAGGTTGACCAGATGCCCAGCTCCTGCTGCGACCCAGGTCTGCTGGCAGCTCCTGGCAGATTAAAGAAGGCCACTTCCAAAGCAGGTGCCAAAGCTTCTGCTCCCACATTATGCCCAAAACAATTGAAAATTGGTGACTGTGACCAGATTGTATGTTTCTGGCCAGTAGCTCAAGGAAGCTGATCTGAACCCTAGGCCCAGGTCCACTGAGGACTTCAGGATATAATTGCCCATCAAATGTGCCACACTGATAGAGCTGTTCTTCACCACTGATCAACTTCAAGGGGCTTAGAAATGTAAACAAGGGTGTATCCTCTGCTCCACCTAGTTTTCTAGCTTTGTAATAACATGAGATCATCTTGTTATTGGTATCGGATACCTTTTGATCTTGAGCACTCTCTCCCACCTGCTTTCCCAGAGCAAGATCCTGGGTACTTTCCAAAAGGGTGCTCCTTACAAGATGCCCGGAAGGACTTTCATGAACTCTTGCTCTTCCTAGTGTGAGGACAGCCTCTCCTCCCCCAGGGCTCAGAAGAGCTAAGGGGGCACATGGTCAGTGGATGAGTCCACGGAAGTGACCTCCCCTTGCCGGAAGCTGTAGCCCCCTCCTCAGCAGGAATCTCTTGTGGGCCAGAGGGCCTGCTTCCCATGGGCATTGCAAGTGCCATAGCGGGGGGCCTGGCTCTGCGCACCCAGGAAAAGTCTGCAGACCCCCAGCCCTCCGCAATAATTCACCAGACCAGAAGCCACTGATGTACAGAGAACACTTAACAAAAATGTATTTTATGTGAAAAAAAACAAGATAAATCTCTGTATACTGTATCAGCAGCTTTGTGTAAAAATGGCAATCAAGAGAGTCTAATATATTTAAAACTTTTTTTAAAAACTCCTCGCGATCTTTGATATTGTACTGAAGTAACTTCCGGGTAGCTCCTCGCCACGCGGCAGTGGTGGGCCTGGTGTCCAAGACTGTGGTTCCACCACATCCCAAAGGGGCTTGTCCCTGGAGTTCTTCCAGATGCCAAGGCCTGTGACGGAATTCGCTGTTAAGAGTTTTTAATTAAGATTATTAAATTCCTTTTAATAACACCTGCTAGTGTGACTGTGGTGATTATTGTGAGGTCACTTGAACTGTGTTGACTTGAATTCATAGAGGGGACATGCCTGAGACAGAGGGTGGGTGAAGGCTCCCAGTTTCTATCCCCACCACAGAGGGCTCTTCCAGAAGGCCCCTGAACAGAGGCAACTCTGGGGACTTAGATGTGGAGCAGATGTCTTGGTAGATTGGGAGATGGTGAAACCTGATGAATTCAAAAGGTGGGTGGTTGGGAATGACCTTCACTTTGTTAAATATTCCCTTTGGAATTAACATGGCGCCATGCAATAGCTCATATATACACCTCAAATTCTCAAAGGTATGTCTCCTGACATATTTAGATGTAACTGTGGTTGCACAGCCAAGACCACAGTCCTCGTCAATTGCAGAAGGTTATTGCTGTGTTGGAAGAGGAGGGAAATGGTGCCCTCTTTTACCCTTCTGGGTCATGACAGAGCAGGAACACACAGAAGGCCCCACACTTGGGCTTTAAAAACTTCATATGCGGGCTGGGGATGGAGAGAGGAAGGGAAGAGAAGGAGATGTGTCTTAGCAGCTGGCATTCATTTATTTAAAAAGTTTATTGGTTGTTAAATAGTAATGGTAACCTTACACATTTACAAAGCACTTGACAGTTTTACCTATGTTCTCTCATTTATGTAAGGAAGATGAGGTCTGAAAATTGACTATTGGATTTAGCAATGTGGAGCTCATTAGTGACCCTGACAAGAAGTTTTGGCACAGGGTAATCAGGATATAAGCCGACTGGAGAGGGTTCAAGAGAGAATTGGAGGAAAATTGGAGACAGCAGGTGTAGACAACTCTTTCGAACATTTATGCTGTGAAAGTGAGCAGGGAAATGGGGAGGTACCTCTAGAAGGATGTAGGGTCAAGGGAGGATTGCCATAAGGTGAAAAATAGTTCAAGCATGTTTTTATGCAGATAGAAATGAGCCAGTAAAGAAGGGAAACTAATGATGCAGGAGAGAGGAGAGAATTTCAAGAGTTATGGATTAGTAGTAGAGAGGCTGGGAGCTGGTGCCCAGATGAAGGGTTGACCTTGGGCTCATGGCCAGTTCATCCACAGAGACAAGAAAGGAGCAGGCGGGCAGAGATGCAGACAGGTAGGGAGATGTGGCGTGAGCGTGTGGACGTACTCTTCTGACTGCTTCTATTTTCTCAGTGAAATAGGGAGTTAGCTCTCATATGAGAGTGAGAAGGAGAGGAAAAGGTAGAGTCAGTGACGAGGGAAACGAAGGCTAGCAGGTAGCCTTCAGGGCCCTTTTGAGATCGTGAATTTTAAGCGCAGTAATGTTTTTGTCCTGCTATGTATGGTTGTCCGGGTGCAGGTGGAAAGGAGGTAGAGCGCTGGGCTTAACCAGGGCTGGGGTTTTGCCAACAAAGTACGTGAGGGTGTAATCAAAGGAATGTATTATAACCGACCAATATTTTTTGGAGTAAATAAATGATTAATTGTAGGGACAAAAGCAACATGGTTGGTCACTCCCAAGCTCTGAGGACCAGGAGCAGCGCCTTCAATGTGCCCGGGAGCATTGCCCATACCTGACCGCGCCGGCGGTGCAGGGCCGAGCTGTGCGGCGGGCGGCAGGGGGCGCGCTGGGACGGCCGGGCACAAAGTTCTTGGGCCTCAGTTTGGGATCCGCCCCCCTCGCCGCCGCCCTTGGCCTCTCAGCCGCTCAGGCTCCGCCCGAGCCTTCTCCAGCTGGCTCCGCAAAGCCCAGCTGCTCCCAAGGCCTGCTGGAGCCGCTATATTCCCGGCGACACCGATTACCTAAATTGAAATCCCTCGAAGCAACCCCGCAACGAACACAGGGGCTGGCAGCTACCCGCAGCCAATGCCGAGGCGCGGGGCAGGGCCAGACCCGTGGGGTAGCCAATAGCACCTTAGGGGGCGAGGCCGTAGCGGCGCGTGCCCGGCCCCGACCCAACTGCTGGGTGTGGGGCGTGGCGGGCTGAGGAGTGCAACCAATGGGAGAGCCGGCGGGACGGCGCGGCCAATGGCGCGGGCCGGTTTGATTCAAAGCTGCGTATAAAAACGGGGGCACCCTCCCGAGCTTGGCCCGCTCAGAGTGCCGCCATGGCTATGTTGTTGGACAACTTGGACGAACTGCCCGCCGCCTGCTTGTCGCCATGCGGGCCTCCCAACCCGGCCGAGCTGTACAGCGAGGCTCAGCGCCTGGCGCTGGAGGAGCTGGTGGCGGGAGGCCCCGACGCCTTCGCTGCTTTCCTGCGTCGGGAGTACCTGGGCCAGTTCCTGAACCCGGACGAGGTGCAAGCCATCCTGCGCTCTGCCGAGCGGCCGGGAGAGCAGGGCGCGGCGGCGGGGGCCGAGGATTCCTTCGGCTCGTCTCACGACTGCTCGTCCGGCACCTACTTCCCCGAGCAGTCGGACCTGGAGCCGCCGCTGCTGGAGCTCGGCTGGCCCACCTTCTACCAGGGCGCCTACCGCGGCGCCACGCGAGTCGAGGCGCACTTCCAGCCCCGCGGCGTCGGCGCCGGCGGCCCGTATGGCTGCAAGGACGCCCTGCGACAGCAGCTCCGCTCGGCGCGAGAGGTGAGCGGCCCGGCCCTGGCCCTCGGGTCCGCCTCGGCCCCGGGACGGGCTGGAGACCCTCCCCCATAAATGGGAAACAGGCTTGTTGGGAGCTCCTGTCGAGCCCCACGACCTCCTCTGCACCCTACTCTAAACATGGGCTGGGTAATCCCCGGGTCCTAGATTCGCCCACTGTGTGTGACTCTGGCCGCTCCTTGTGGCAGCGGACAAAGGGAGGCGCCCCGGTCCCCAGGGATGCGAATTGCGCCTGGCAGCGGCACCGCCCTCGCCTTCCCCAACCGTAGTATTCCTTTCCTCAGGCACCAGCTCCCAACACTCACTTCTCCTTTGGGAGGGGCCAGAAGTACGTACAGTTCCAAATTTCAGTCCAAATCAGGCCAGGTTTCCAGTTTTTCTGGCTGTCAGCCAATACTAGATCCCTCTTTCAGGGGCGCCTTAGGAGGAGCATTCCCTAAGAAGCACATTACCTAGGGAAAAGTTCTGGAAGGATACATTGTCCCCAGAGAAAACTGTGGGGCATTAGGAATCTGTTACTGCAGGTTGCCTCCACTTGCCTTATGTTATAGAAGGCAAGTAAATACAAGAGTGGCAAGCAGGAAGCCCTGCTCTTTTCCCTCCTGCCACAGATCTGAGGGGAAGTTTCTCTGTGGATGGATGGGATGTGGGCTTTTCCATGGGCCGGGGCAGCTCCAATCAGCAGGGGCCTCCTAAAGAATGCAGACTCCCCGACTGCATTAGGTTGGCCTCAGTATTCACAGTGGGGACTGGTCCTGTTGTCTGTCTCTTAGGTTGGTGTGGTATTGGGGTGCAGTGAGAGGTCTTATCTGCTTGTCAGCTAGGATGAGGCTGCAGCTGAGTGCTGGGCATGTGGGGGTCCAGGGGGAAGAACAGAGCACACGAGGTGAGTGGGGTAGGTGGGGATGACAGCAGGCACATTAGTCCAAAGCCATGGTCAGCTGCCACGTTGCTGGCTGACTGGCACTGCCCAGCTCCTAGGTGTCTGCCTGTGCCAGGGACATGGCAGGTAAAGCCTGTGGCCATGGTAAGACTTGGTAGGGCTGGTACCTGAGTGTGTCTGACTGGGTTAAAGTATCTGTGCAGCTTGAGTGTGGAAACAGCCAAGCCTGGGAACCAGCCCCAACTTGCACCATTTTTCTTTCCTTGTCTAGTGCAGTCAGAGGTTGCAGTGGGTACAGTGAGCTAGTGCCAGCCCTGTGCATCACTGGAGGGGCTGAAAGCCTTTTTGATGCACTTCACTTGCTGGTTCAGTGAGAAGATTAAAAAGGTGGAAAAAGGCAGAATTGTGGGGTACATTTGCATTCCCAAAGCTCACCTTTAGGAGGAGAACTTGGGCACTTGGAATTTGAGAAAAGTATTGACTGGGTCTCTCTGTGACAGACATATGGATTACCCTAACCTCTGGCCCAGCCCCATTTTTTTGGGGTAGTGACAGGGTCCTGGAGCTAGAGGCCAGTGGGGGAAACTATTCTGGAACCTCATGTGCTAGCCTTAGAATGGGATTGATTGAGGCTGGGGTTCAGATCCTCCTTCTTCCTGTGGGCATTTTGTAATACACAGTAGGACATTTCCATTCTTGCCTCATGACTTGCCCCTCTGTTCTAGACCATCGTCCAGCGCTATCCTCAACTTTCTGAGAGTCTGCATTTGGAACCTGGGAAATTTTAGCTGAGAACGGTGGTGCCTTACTATCCATCTATCTTAGTTTTCCAAAGCCACTGTCACAAATACCACAAATGGTTTTGGCTTAAACAACAGGAACTTATTGGCTCACAGTTTTGTTTTTTTAATTCATTTTTATTTGCGGGACATAGGAAGAGAAGACGAAAGGTAGTCGGGGGTAAGAGTTAGGTTAACGCGGGAAAGGAAGAGCGGCCCGGGCGCGGAGCGGCGTGGGAGGGGCGGCTCCAGACGTGGAGCGGCGAGGGAGGGGCGGCTCCGCGGGGCGGCGAGGGAGAGGCGGCCCTTACTTTGCAGGCGAGGAGAAGGGGAGCTGGAGAGGCGTCCGGGCGAGCGGGTGGTTTCACTGGACCGCTGCGTGGAGAGGACTTTTAATTCCAGGGGCCCCACGTTGGGCGCCAGTTGCGGTCGCAGTTGACTCGTCTGGGGGAGGGTGGCGGCCGGTTGCTAAATCCTAGGCTCTCAGGATTGCTCGGAGGGTACCGGCGGCGGGGGCTCTTTCCCGGAGGCGAGGGCGAGGCGGGGGACTTGGCCAGGTCCCCGGCGGGAGGCGTGCAAAGTATGGAGGGCGGCGAGAAAGGAACAGGCGGGACATGGTTCTTTTAGGGTGAAGAAACCAAGAGAGTTTATTAGGGGAGAGTACAAGCTTATATCGGGCGGTTTAGAGGGCGGGGTAGCTGTAGAGGTTAAAGGCTTGGATTGGTTCTGAGAGGGCGCGGAGGTTGATTGAAAAGGGGCGAGAGTTGCTCCCGTAACGGTGTCTGCCAACAATGTATGCGCACCGGTGGTGATGGGAGTTGCACTGGCGACGGGGAGTGTCCGGGCAAGATAAGGGAGTGGGGAAAAGGCGGTTCCCTCCGGCAAGCCTCCCCTAACATTGGTATTTTGGGTGAGGAAATGGGGCCTGCCTCCGGCCTCACTTTCCCAGGCCCGGGGAGCTGTAGAGGGCGCTGTCGCCCGTGCCCACTACCCTCCCCAGGGGTGGATCTGGTCCCCCAGCCCAGGCCCGCCAAGTTGAAGCACGTAATCAGTGTCCCGCATTTATTGAGATACATTCACATACTATGCAGTCATACAAAGCGTACATTCAGTTGTTCACAGTACCATTATATAGTTGTGTGTTCATCACCAAAATTAGTATTTGAACATTTTCATTACCACACACACAAAAATAATAAGAATAAAAATTAAAGTGAAAAAGAACAATTAAAGTAAAACAACACTGGGTGCCTTTTTTTTTTTTTTGACCCCATTTTTCTACTCATTCATCCATACAAAGGGGAGTGCGATCCACATGGCTTTCCCAATCACATTGTCACCCCGTCATAAGCTACATTTTTTTTATACAATTGTCTTCGAGATTCTTGGGTTCTGGGTTGCAGTTTGATAGTTTCAGGTATTTACTGCTAGCTATTCCAATTCACCAGAACCTAAAAAGGGTTCTCTATATTGTGTGTAAGAGTGCCCACCAGAGTGACCTCTCGGCTCCTTTTGGAATCTCTCAGCCACTGAAGCCTATTTCATTTCCTTTCACAGCCCCCTTTTGGTCAAGAAGATGTTCTCCATCCCATGATGCCGGGTCTAGATTCCTCCCCAGGAGTCATATTCCACGTTGCCAGAGAGATTCACTCCCCTGGGTGTCAGATCCCGTGTAGGGGGAGGGCAGTGATTTCATCTGTCAAGTTGGTTTAGCTAGAGAGTGGCTCACAGTTTTGAGGCCACAAGTCTAGAATCAATATCAGCAAGACTTGCTTTCTCCCCCTAATCTCTGGCATCCTGGTGCCGGCTGCCAGCAATCTTGGGGGTCCTTGGTTTTCATTTTTGCCTCCTTTCACATGGCAATGTCCTCTTCTTTCTACCTTCTGTGGCTTCTGGGTTCTGTTCTAAGGCCTCCAATAATCTGGATTAAGGTCAACCTTGGTTCAGTTGGCCACACCTTAACACAAAACAACATCTTCTAAAGGTCCTGTTAAAATTGGTTCACACCCACAGGGATGAGGATTAACATGTGTTTGTTGGGGTTCATAATTCAACTGACCACAATTACCTTTAAATCCAATGAGTATTTTCAGTGTATCTGCCATATGCCAAATTACTTGCTTGTTCACTGCCTACTGCATATCAGGCACTGTGCCAGGGCCTGGGGCGTGATCCTTGCCTGCACTTGAGAGCCTGCCTGCTGGTGGGGAGCCGTGAGGGAGGTGGTGACAGGCTCTGGAGGGAGGGAGGGTGCTGAAGAAAGAAAACCTTGGCTGCAGTGTCACCCCAGAGCTGGGTCTAGGAGCACGGTGACCAGCACACGGAAGCGTGAAAGGACCTGGCCTGTTCCTCATGCTGGAGCAGAGTGGGTGAGGGGTTATGGTAGGAGGAGGCTGAAGGGGAAGACCGGAGCCAGCTTGCCAGGGCCTTGCATGGGGAGTTTGGACTTGATTCTTGCAGTGATTGGGCCACTGAAGGTTGAGAGGGAGGAGAAGAGATGTTCCTGAGTAGTAATTCTGGTGGGAGCATGGAGGAGGACGGCTTTGAGAGGGGTGAGACTGGATGCTTATAACACGAAGGCCATAGGAATTGCAAGAATGGGGTCTGGGCCAAGGCAGTGATTGGGGCGAGGGGGCTGCAAGGCGAGTTTTAGAGAGAATTGACCAGACTTGGTGATTAAATGGACTTGGAGGGAGAGTTGAGGCAGGGCAGAAGAGAAGGCAGGTACAAGGAGAATAAGGTATAGGAAGAACTGAGATTTTTTTTAGCTTGGATGGACAGCAATGCTAAGTTGGATATATGTAAGAAGGAGAATTGGGTAGTGAGATGAGGTGGATTTGATACAAATTGAATACAAGGTCCCAGAGACCATCTCTTTTATTAAAACAAAATATTTATAATGCTTTTTCTCTGCCAGATACTGTTCAAAGTAATCCATATAATCAGCGGTATATGGATTACTTGCCCCTCTCCATTTTACAGATGCAATTAGTATCTCCATTTTACAGATGATGGAACTGAGGCATAGAGTAGTTAAGTTGCTCTGAGGTCACACAACTAGGGAATGAGGAACCCAGGATTTGAACTGAGGCACAGAATGTCTTAACCACCATTCACCGCTACGTTCTGCCAGGAGCTGCATGGAGCTAAGAAGCTGCCTCTGTCTTCAAGGAGCTCATCCTCAGGTGAAAGGAGGCTGATGGGTGGAGAGAGGTAATAGTTAATCTGGTGGCTGGTCAAGGGCCACCTCTTTGGATAGAGGCATGTGTTGTGTACACAGGAGTGATGGTGTCACTCCAGCCATGGGCATTAAGTTCACAAGCCTTCTTAGTGTCTGACAGGTGTCCACAAACACCGTGAAGATGCAGGTGTGGGCTGCTTTTGGGTGAGTTGAGAGGCCATTCTGCGTCTGTGTTTCAGTGGCGAGAGCACTTGATGATATGATTGAGTGCTTGCAATGGGTCTGTTTCTATGCTAAGCCCTTTACCTGGGTTATCAATTTTAACCCTCCCAACCCTAGGACGAGGCTGCAGTTAGGAAGAAACCAGGCAGAGAGGTTAAGTAACTTGCCCAAGGTCAGGTGGTCAGTGTGGGGCTGAGCTGGGCTCAACCCCAAGTCTGCCCTTCACGGTGTGGGCATCCCATCACACTGAGTGAGGTACAGTGTTTAAAAAACATGATTATTCATAGTGCAGCTTCTGAACACAAGCTGACTGCTTGCTTAGCTGGTGCTCATTGGAGCCTTTGAGAAGGTGGAGGAAATACTGACTGCTTTGGATTCTTGGAGAGCCGGGGTGTGTGCTTCCTCAGGAATTTTTAGGATAATTTTGAGCTTCACAGGTTTTTTCCTTACACGCTGACTCCAGAATCTAGCCCTCCATCTGTTGATGAATCCTGTAAGTTCCTTGTCTCCATGGCCATGTGAGTCAGTGTTTGATCAGGCTGTGGGGAGTGGAGACCTTTCCCAGAAGTACCACCTGACCTTACTGGGTGATGTGCTTCTGATGCGACTGTCTGGCCAGTCCTGGAAAACTCGTCCTACCCAAGAGCCGTCATTCGTACCAGCTGCCGGTTCCCTGTGAGCTTTTGTTCCAAACAGTCTTTTGGCTATAGCCTTATCCTTGGGGATCCTTTCTACGGCCTGAGCACTGGGAGAAGCAGTCCTTGTATTAGCGAAGAGGACTGCCAGGAGGAGTAGCAGCTGGGGAATCTGTTGAGGCCCCTGCTGTGTATGTGGATCCGTCTGATTTAAGGCTCCTGAGATTGCTCACCTCTCCTCTGAGTTACAACAGCAGAACCCATGTGGTGTGATGGGTTCCTGCTCCCGGATGGCGGAGACATCCCCGAGCAGGGCTCTCAGCTTCGGCCCTGTTTATGTTTCTGGACTGGATAATTTTTCGTCCTGGTGGCCTCCTCTCATTGTAAGGCCTGGAAGGGCAACTCCCCCACAGTCCCCCAGGCACGTAATCACGACAGACAAAAATGCCTCCTGACCTTGCCAAATGTCCGCTGCAGTGCAAAATCGCCTAGAGGGTCTCAAACACATAGTTACAGGGTGTTACCGGTCAGACTGGGTGTGGCTGGTTATCCCTTCCCTGTGGCTCCCTGTGTCAGGTGAAAGATTTTGGAATCTTTAGTAATTTAATTTCTTTATTCTTTTTTATGAGCATCAATCAGACTGTTAGGAAGCTGCAGGATTATTCTGATTCCTTTAAGAGTGTAGGATAAGTTCTTTTGGGAAAAAAGAAAAAAAAAGCAGGTATAGTGACTTTTTAAAAATCTTGATGAAAATTATGTTTTTCTCCAGAGGGAAATTTGGCAATATCAGTCAACATTCAGTTGTATTTACCCTTTGACCTAGTAACTTTACTTTGAGTCTATTCCCAAAGGTACACAGGCAGCAATATGAATAGACATATGCAGTAGGCTGTTTGTTGCAGCACCAATTATAATAGCAAATGACTGGAAACAGCTCAAATGTCCATGGGTAGATGATTAGTGAATAAATGGATATATCTATTCAGTGGAGTACTCTGCAGCTCTGAAAAGGAATGAGGAGCAGCTCTAAATTCTTCTGTTTAGAACTGCATGGACTAATGCAGTAGCCATTAGCCACATAGAGCTATTTAAATTTATGGTAATTGAAATTAACCAAAATTTAAAATTCTGTTTCTTAGTTGCAGTAACAACATTTTAAGTCTTTACTAGCCCCATGTGGCTAGTGGCTACCACTTTGGATAGCGCAGACGTGGAATATTTCCGTCATCTCATCATATTGGACAGCACTAGTCTGTAACGTATCTAGTATGTGACTTTTTATCCAAAGGGATGGAGATGAATGTGTGTGGGCATAACATATTTATACTGAAATAATTAAAATTATTATCTTAATGAGGAGGGAGGGGACAGGGATGGAAGCAAGGCTTCTCTGAACATATCTTATTTTGTAGATTAGATTTTGGAATCAGACAAATATTTTATATGATTTTAAAATAAAGATAAATCAAAATGATAATCCCCTCCTACTCCCAAAGTCTCTTGGGCTGTTCCCTCTTTTTTTAACAGTTCAGGCCCCCGTGTACTTCAGGCTGGAGCCGTCCAGAGGAAACGTAGCTGTGTGTGGTCAGTCCTGCCTAGGCCAGCGAACTGGCCAGCGCCCCCCACCCCCAGCCTCCTGCCTGCCGAGGGGCTCTGCACCACTCTCCTCAGATGTGCAGCCAGCACCTTAATCTGATGCGTATGTTAATTTTTTAACAGCCTCCCTCATGAAATTGAGGGAAACAACGTGCATATACAAATTTAGGTTTTACTGTGGAAATTTGTATATTTGTTTATAAACCCTGAAGATGATTTAGCAATCAAGATAGTTATTAAAAGTTTTTAATGAAATCCTAAGGAGATAGTTTTGTCCTATCAAAAAAATATAAGAAATGGGGAGAGAATATATCTTCTACTTTTTTAGGCAGATGGTCTCCAGAAGATCAGGTGGCAAGATAACCAGGGAGTTGAAGGAAGTCGAGCCTGGGTGCCGTGTGGTCAGCATGGGGGAGTTTAGCAGGTCAGGCTGTTCTTGATTGAACAGGCTGACACATTTTTGAATGTGTGCAAACCTTTGGTAGAATGCCAAGCATGTTGCACACCTGTCCTTGCTTTATGACGACATGTGGGAAGGGAGGGAAACTGAGGCCCAGTGGAAGGGGTGACTGACACCGACTTCCTGCTTCCCCAGAGGCATGAGGACCACAATGATTGACCTGAGTGGCCTCCCTGAGGCTGCACATGTGTCTGGTCAGAGCCAAGACCCACCCAGGCCACTGAGTGTGCATGAATCACAGACTTTTTCAGGGCTGGAAAGGGCCTTGTTTTTTTGCAAATGAGGACACTGAGGCTTAGGTAGAATGACTTGCCCAGGGATGGTGGCAAAGTTGGGACAAAGAATATTAGTAGCTACCATTTGAGGACTTTCTGTATGCCAGGATCTGCCAAGTGTTTACATGGATTATCTCATTGACCAAACCACCAAACACTCTGAGATAGGTAGTATTATTTGCATGTTAGCCAAAAGAACTTAAGTAACTTGCTAGAGGTTATGTGGTGCTTGAAAGTACAGGGGGCAGGAGTCACATCCAGGTCTGATTCTACAGCCTGTTCACTTAACGTCTGTGCTTCTCGAGGGTTCCTGATTTAATCCTCTGCTGCATTAAGTCAATATTACTGCCAGCAGAGAAAAGGTACCTGGTATCATAGGGAGTTCCAAGTTTCCTTAATGTCTGTCCCTAAATTATCCTGTGCTTTGAGTAATTGATCTCTGAGGTGGACTTGACCCTATGTGTACCTTATGGAATATTCTGCTGATCCTTTCAGGATTTATTGCAAGCTCTCAGTCATGTGAAGGCTGAATGGGGGCAGACTGTTTGGAATAATATTTAGTCCAGCACTTTTCTTATAGATGGCTCTGGAGTCCTGCAGACCTGGGTTGAAATTCCGGCCTCTGTATTTCCTTAGGTGTGTCACTGTGGACAAGTTATCTATTGTCTCCATGCTTTAGTTTCCTCATCTGTAAATTGAGGGTAACAGTTAATAGGGGTTTGGATCTCTAGAGTCTCTTTAGAGCATGTGCATAAGAAGGCAAATGGCCAACAGTTCAGCTGTATGTGAGAAGCAGGGGAGACAGGGTCTGTGACTATTTAAAGACTGAAATACCAGTGGTCTGTACTTTTTAGCCATCCGGACCACCAAGTCCCTCGGTTCAAATCAGCAAGGAATAGGTGGGGTGACAGTGGGATAAGGCTTGGGGTTTGTCACCTGAGATGACCATGTGGGACTTGACAGGAGTTGTGGCTGCAGATGTGGCCAGAGACGTGCGGGAACAGCGTGGGGTCCTGGGGGCAGGCCAGGCTTCCGACTGGCTGGACGCTTTCCTCCTTAAGGCATCAGGCTCTGACCGATTTGCACTGAGTTGACCCTGGAATAGACTCCTCACTTGCATGGCTTTCTAGCCCTGACAGAGTAGGCTGGGAGAGGGCAGGGCCTGCGGTGATGGGGTGGGCATCCAATGGGCGCGGAAGGCCTGCCTTCCTTTGCCTCTCCTCCCCCAGGCCCATGTTCTGCCTCAGGGAGCGCGGGCAGTGGCTGATTTCCACTGCCCTCCAAGTCTGGGTGTTCCTTTGGGGCCCAGAAGTCCATAGTATGAAGATACACCTTTGGGGGATGGGTCCAACCTTGGAAAAGCAGGCACTCGGCTGGTTAGTGGATGAGTCTCAGCCCGGTGAAGAGACGATCCCTTCAGAGATTTGAAAGCCTCGGGTCCTGTTCAACGAGGCAGGGCTTGGTTGCCTGGGGGCTGGAGGGGGCTGGGGCTGGGGTCTTGAAGGAAGACCTTCCTGCTCCCTGCTTCCATGAGTGGTCTTAACTACAGAAGTCAGTCAAGAATCCTGCTTTGGGAAAAGAGGAGGAGATGTTAGGTATAGGGGGAGTCAGGGGAAGAAAAAACCTCTATCAACTCTCTAAATGCCCTGTGGGTGTTAGGGACCAGCATCCAAATCCAAATTATTTTCAACCCATGCAGGAAAGGTTGAGGCTTTAAAACAAAACAATGAAACAAATAGCAAATTAGATTCTTACTCACTAAATGACAAAGGTGTTGTTTGTTCGATTGTTTTGATAAGTGGTGAATCAAAATTCAGTTTGGCAGGCACCGTGTACTCTGTGCCCTGCTCCTGGGTCCCGGCCTCCTGCAAACCTCTAACCAGGCCGGCCCGATGGGGATCCTCGATGTCTGTTTTCAGTAACACCCCGTATGCATGCCCATCGGACCCATAATGCTGTGTCACCCTTTCTTAGACTGTGGGTTTCTCAAGGACGGGGATTGACCCTGAGTCTCAGTGCCCAACACCATGCCTGGCCCATGGTGGGCTCACACTGCATACATGAGCAGATGATGGGAAGCCAGAGAGGCAAGCTGGTATCTGTCTCTTTTGCTTTCTCTTGAGAGCTCTAGTCTCATTTTTACACCTGTGTATTCAAAACCCCTTTGGGAAGGTTTTACTGCCACCTCAAAATCAGCTGTGAAGCTTGTCTCTCTCAGGATCATTTCTCTCGGTGTCTTCTGTTTCTGTGGGCCCGAGTCTTCCTCTTCTTTACTCTCCCAGACCACGTCCATTGCTTGGCTCTCCCAGGGGCCGTTCCTCTCCTTCTCCCCTCATTGCTTCTTACCTGGCCTGTCATGAGAGCCTCTTCACTAATTTTCTTCTTTTGGTCTCCAAGCCTCCTGCTGTTCAGTTAAGTTTTGCTGAAGTTTATTAACCTAAAAAATATCTAAGTGCCTGCCAAGTTGCAAGCACTTAGGTACATGGCCCTGTGGTAGAGGAGGTGGGCCCAGATCTCTGGCCTACACCAACTTCTCTTCCGCATTGGTTTCTTCTGTACCACTGGATTCATCACTCTGCGCTCATTACCCTTCTTGACTTCCCGCTCCCTCCACCACTGCCTGTGTAAGAGTAATTCCTTAGATGGCTTTCGGGGCCTTCTATGATCTTGCTCCATTCACCCATCGTTCCTAGGTATGTCCTGTCACTCCCTTGCATGCATGCTCTACTTTCCAGCTGAACTGGTACATACCTATCATTTCTTCTTCTTCCTCTGTCATCACATGGCTTCCTGCCAGGCTGCCCTCCCCTTCACTTCCCCATGCCCTCATGTTCCAATCTTGTCATTATTTTTGATGCAGCTCAAATGCCATCTCCTCCAAGAAACCTTCTCTGCAATTTGGTAGACATTTGAGTGCCTGTATTGTGTCCACTACTGCAAGAGAAATGCCAGTGTTCCCGCCACCCCATCCTCCAGAAGTCTTCCCCTGACGTAATTGCCTTTTGTAGTATATAGCATTTTGCCTCTCTACATCCCATGTCCTCTCCCTGAGGATAAGTCACATCTATGTAAAATTCTTTATCACTGTCTTTCTGCCTAGTGCAGTGTTCAGCCCATAGTAAACTCTGAAGAGGTGCTGGCTGAATAACTGAACACCTAATTTATGCATTGCCCTCAGCCAAGTGCTTTCCATGTCACATTTAATCCTCATACAGCCCTTTGACGTAGATGCTTTTATTATCCATATCTTCCAAAGGAAGAAACTGGAGCTCAAAGAGATTAAGCAATTTGCCTGGGGTCACACAGCTAGTAAGTGGCAGAGCTGTGATCTGTGCCTAGACCTTTTTGTCTTTTAACCACTATGTTATGTGACCTGAACGAGTGGGATAGATACAGCTTTTAAAATACGACGTAAAAAACCTGTCATGGGGAAATTATAGGAGGCAGCAAAGTAGGAAGCTCCAGGAATTAATCCCTCCACTAGAACAACTGTTAAGCAGCAGGAACCATCTGAATCAACTATTCTGAAACCCCAGAATCCAGTAAAACACTACGATATCCAGCCAAGGGCGGGAGGAAGAGGCTGGTAAGTTATCGTAAATACCACCCAATTGCTCTCTCTCCACGTGGCAGTTCCCGGCATCCATCCTGCACTCTTGCGGCAGGCATCAGTGGGGTCTGGCCCGTGGCATAGCATCTGGTGCTAGAGACAGACATAAAATCCACTTCCCCAAGATTGGGAGAGGGGTGGGGCAGGCTCATCACTGAACACTGCTTTTGATTAGCTCTTGTGGATTCCCGGGTGCTGGCTCTGAGGCGGCCATTGTCCCAACTGGACAAAGGTGGCAGAAGGGACTTACAGGCACTACACTTCCTCAGAGCCACGAGGACAGCTGAAGGGCTGATTGGCTGTCAGAGGCCAAGTAAAGAATGTGCAGCTTTGGGGAACCATGGAAGAACCTCCTGGCTCTTTCTTCAACCCTCCCCAGGGCAGTTTTGAGCTTGCAAGGCAGTCCTTTTGTGGATTCCTGGCCTCCCCCCAACCCTTGCTGGGAAAGCTGACTTGGAAAACTCTATGGCATGCCTACCTCACCCCAAGAATTTGCCCTCCAGGCAAAAGCAGCTTGAGATAAGGAAAGCAATTTAAGAAGCAATTGAGACAGGTGGCCTGGATCATAGGCCTCCCTTTTTTAAGTCTGGGCAGTGGAATACCCAGGAGAGGGAGAGGGAAAAGTTCTGTTTCCTGGGAAGAAGAGGGGGGTATTCAAACTAAGGCCACCAGCAAGCACAAGCCCAGGACAAGACACAGGCTGAGAAAAGACAGGGAGGCCCCTGCACTTTGCATTTGCCTTGGGCTGACCTTCCTGACAGGAGGGCTGAGCTCTCAGGGAAAGCACCAGCCAGTGCAAAGCCAATTTTCAAAGATGGTGAAAGGTGTTTTTTGCTTAGATTTGCTTGTTTTTGTTAGTTCCTTACTCTCAAGAAAATCTCTGTTGATCAATAGCTGGTGATTGACATCTCAGGGAATAAATTCTAGAGTTAACATTTTATGATATTAAAATGTACAGTGTGCAATAAAAGATTACAAGATGAACAGAGGAACAGGAAATGATGGCCCATTCAAAAGAAAAGGATAAAATTCCAGAAACCATCAAGAAAGAAGAACATATTGTGGACATCACGGACAAAGACTTAACAAAAATGAACTTCAGTATGGAGATGAAGGAAAACAAAGAGAAAGAACTGAAGGATACCAGGAAGACAATGAATGAACAGTATGAGAATCTCAATAAAGAGATAGAAATTTTAAAAAGAGCCAAACAGAACTACTGGAGTTGAAGGCCACAGTAACTGAATTGAAAAATTCCCAGGAGAGTTCAACACCAGATTGGAGCTAGCAGAAGAAAGAATCAGCGAACTCAAAGGCAAGACAATAGAAATGAGTCAGATTGAGAAGCAGAAAGAAAAAGAACTATGAAAAGTGAAAATTGCCTAAGAGACTTCTGGGACATCTCAAGTGTGCCAATATATGCATTATGGGAGCCCCAAAAGGAGAAGAGAGGAAGGGGAAGAAGGAATATTTAAAGAAATAATGACAGAAAACTTCCCAAACTTAGCAAAAGATGTGCATATGCAAGATGTCCAGAGAATACCAGAGTAAGTTCGAAGAAAAATACACTCTGTCACATACTGATCAAACTGTCGAATATAGAGGACAAGGAGAGAGTTCTGAAAACTACAAGAGAAAAGCAACATATGTACAAGGGAGTCCTAAGTAGGTGAAGTGCCAATTTCTCATCAGAAACCATAGAAGCAAGAAGGCAATGGGTTGAAATACTTGAAGTACTGAAAGAAACAATTGCTAACCCCAATTTTATATCCAGCAAGACTTTCTTTCAAAAATGAGGGAGGACGGCGGCGGCTACGGGGTGCCTTGTCGCAGGCTTCCATGCCGAGCCTGTGAGGGTGTCCTCGTGAGACGAGCTCGCCGAAATGGCCACGTCCAGTCAAGGAAACTTTGAGGGAAATTTTGACTCACTGGACCTTGCAGAATTAGCTAAGAAGCAGCCATGGTGGCGCAAGCTCTTTGGGCAGGAATCTGGGCCCTCTGCTGAAAAGTATAGCGTGGCAACCCAGCTGTTAATTGGAGGTGTTACTGGATGCTAAGGATTATCACCCTAGCCAAACTTTGCCGGAAAACTCAGCCACTGGTGTGAGTGGTTCCTCAGGATCCACCAGCACAGCCATCGTGGACCCCAGAGCCCAGCTGCGGGCCTATATAGAAAATCACCCTGTGGTCATCTTTAGTAGGTCCACATGCAGTCGTTGTACTGAGGTAAAGAAGTTATTTAAGTCTATGCGTGTTCCTTATTTTGTGCTTGAATTTGATAAAGCAGAGGACGGGCAGGGACTTGAAAGAGCGTTCTCGGAACTGACCTCGGAAACCGAAGTACCTGTTGTGTTTGTAAAACGGAGAAAGATAGGCGGCCATGGTCAAACCTTGAAGGCTTATCAGGAGGGCAGGCTTCAAAAGCTACTAAAAATGAATGGCTCTGATGATCTTCTGGAGTCCTATGACTATGATCTCATCATCGTTGGAGGCGGCTCAGGAGGACTGGCAGCTGCTAAGGAGGCAGCCAAATACGACAAGAAGGTGATGGTCCTGGATTTTGTCACTCCAACTCCTCTTGGAACTAGATGGGGTCTTGGAGGAACATGTGTGAATGTGGGCTGCATACCTAAAAAATTGATGCACCAAGCCGCTCTGTTAGGACAAGCCCTACAGGACTCTCGCAACTATGGCTGGAAAGTTGAAGAGACAGTTAAACACGACTGGGACAAAATGACAGAAGCTGTACAGAATTACATTGGCTCTCTAAACTGGGGCTACCGGGTAGCTCTGCGGGAGAAAAAGGTCACCTATGAGAATGCTTATGGACAATTTGTTGGGCCTCATAGGATTAAGGCTACAAATAATAAAGGCAAAGAAAAAATTTACTCAGCTGAGAGATTTCTCATTGCCACTGGTGAAAGGCCACGTTACTTGGGCATCCCTGGCGACAAGGAGTATTGCATCAGCAGTGATGACCTTTTCTCCTTACCTTACTCCCCGGGTAAGACCTTGGTAGTTGGAGCATCCTATGTTGCTTTGGAGTGTGCTGGATTTCTTGCTGGTATTGGTTTAGATGTCACTGTTATGGTACGGTCCATCCTCCTTAGAGGATTTGATCAGGACATGGCCAATAAAATCGGTGAACACATGGAAGAACATGGTGTCAAGTTCATTAAACAGTTCGTACCGATAAAAGTTGAACAAATTGAAGCAGGGACACCAGGCCGACTCAGGGTGGTAGCTCAATCCACCAATGGCGAGGAAATCATCGAAGGAGAGTATAATACGGTATTGCTGGCAATAGGAAGAGATGCTTGCACAAGAAAAATTGGCTTAGAAACCGTGGGGGTGAAGATAAATGAAAAGACTGGAAAAATACCTGTCACAGATGAAGAGCAGACCAATGTGCCTTACATCTATGCCATAGGTGATATACTGGAGGGTAAACTCGAGCTTACCCCAGTAGCAATCCAGGCAGGAAGACTGCTGGCTCAGAGGCTTTATGCTGGTTCCACTGTCAAGTGTGACTATGAAAATGTTCCAACAACTGTATTTACTCCATTGGAATATGGTGCTTGTGGCCTTTCTGAGGAGAAAGCTGTGGAGAAATTTGGGGAAGAAAATATTGAGGTTTACCATAGTTACTATTGGCCATTGGAGTGGACGATTCCATCAAGAGATAACAACAAATGTTATGCAAAAATAATCTGTAATATCAACGACAATGAACGTGTTGTGGGCTTCCATGTACTGGGTCCAAATGCTGGAGAAGTTACACAGGGTTTTGCAGCTGCGCTGAAGTGTGGCATGACCAAAAAGCAGCTGGATAGCACAATCGGAATCCACCCTGTCTGTGCAGAGATATTCACAACCCTGTCGGTGACCAAACGCTCTGGGGGAAGCATCCTCCAGACTGGCTGCTGAGGTTAAGCCCTGGTGTGGGTGCTGTTGCCAAGACTCCCAGCCACTGATTTGTTTCCTTGCCCAAATCCAAGGGGAAGTTTTCAGGAAGTTTGTTGGGCTCTTGGCCCCTTACCGCCATCCAAGGTCCCCTTGGATCTCCTGGGTAGGAGGTGGTGAATAGAAGGAAGTCAGCATCACACCGGGGTCACCTTAATGGACTTGAAACTGATGTTTGGCAGTGCATCTTTGGGATGCGTCCATGATGTCACCGGCCTCAAGCCCGTGGGGGTGGGCAGTGATGGAACAGCTGTCGAGTCAGTTTTAGCATGATCTTTCCTTTGTGTGGTTTACTTTACTCTCATTGTTAAGCTTTCTGAAATTGATTATTTTTTCTTTTTTCTCAATGGTATTAATGATAATAGAGATGAAAAATGTCAGCAGTCAATTTTTATCCAAAAGCAAGTTCTGGCTAGAGCATCCAAATAAGGAATCTTGTTGCATGTAGGGAGTGCTTTGGGTTCACTTGGAGGGGTTACATAGGCTCATCCCATGAAAGAGTTCTGTTCTCCTATGTGCTTCCCAGAATTCAAATATACTTTTCACTTTAGTAACCCTGGTTAGCAATGTCTCTTTTAATGAGTTATTTGTTCCCAAAAAAGTAAATCTATTATTGGCCCCAGCCCAAGTTTGTCCCCATTAGCGACATCACTGATGATGATGATGATGATTTTAAGTTCTGTTAGGAAGGGAAATGATTACCTATTTGAATCAATACTCCATTGCAAAGGTAGAGCCGTATAGAACATGTTCACTTGGTAATCTGTGATTTCCACCATTATTCATCATGGAGGCAGATTATACCTCAAATGGGGTAAAAGAGTAAATGTCTTACATTGTTTAGTTCATCGTGAGTTAGTCTAAGTGAACTGAATTCTTTTATATTGGAAAACTTGTCCAAAACTGTTTTTTGATAGCTTTAAGCTAAAAGCACAGAATGTCACAGCTTTTTCATGTGTGTTATGTATTTATCCCTTCCTAAGAACCACTTTCACAGGAAAATAGTTGTTTTCCATACTTAGGATTTAATCTTTTGTCGTAATTATTTTGTTAAGGAAGTTGTTAGTATCAGAAGTTATTATTTTTTTTAACACAGGTGGATGTGAAGGATTTTCATTTAAAAACCAAACGATTTTTATTGTTTCTGTTAAGTAAACAACTATACCTGGAAGAATTTTTGGTAGATGTGTTTATGCACTATTAGCATTCCAACTTGTATTATTGCAGAGGTATTAACCCCTTAGTGTTATACATTTGTGTAAATGTCCTCACTAAGGATTATTTTTAGGCTGTCTTTTCTCACTGTATACGTTCAGTTTTGAATATGTGCTGTGGATATCAGGCTCCCACCATCCTCTCTCACCTCAACCCCCCATTTCTCAGCCATGTCACTGAGTGGTTGTTTCAAAGTACATTTCTGGGCCACTTCAGGAACTCATGCTTCTGCCTGGTGTTTAGTCAGCAGAGCACCTGGCCCTGTCCCACAAGGCTCTGCCTTGCTTCCTCCTCTCATTTGGTTATGTGAAGAAAATGGGGAAAAGATAAAAGTAGAAGGGAATCAAGGCAGTTGACTGTGTTAAGTTTTATTTATTTTTTTAAATTATTTTTTCTACCAAGGCTGCCAATCCCTGAAATTAGAACAAGGGGTAGTGTGAGATGATTGTGCCTAATCATGTTGTGATTCTCTTTCTTACTGGGATAAAATGTTTCACTTCCACTTACGGTTTAAAAAAAAAAAGGATTATAGTCTTTAGACTTGTCCTGTTTAGATTCTATAATTGCCCAGTGTACTGAAACTTATACTAAATTCTATGTATTTTTGTTACAATTCTTCTGAAAAACAATGTGAAACATTAAAAGGTATTAATATCAAAAAAAAAAAAAATGAGGGAGAGATTAAGACATTCTCAGATAAACAAAAGCTGAGGGAGTTCATCACCACTAAACCTGCCCTACAAGCAATGCTAAAGGGAGATCTTCAGACTGAAAGGAAAGGACACTAAAGAGTAGACATCAGGCATAAAGCAATAAAGACCTTTGGTAAATTTGGGTCATTATAAATGCCACTACTACTGTACTGTATTTTTTGGTATGTAATTCTTTCTTACTCCTTACAGGTGCTAAAATACAAATGCATGGAAAGTAATGATAAGTCTATGGTTTGGGACAAACAATATACAAAGGTATAATTTGTAACAAGTTAAAAAAAAGGTAGGAGGGTACAGAGGGGTATAGGAACAGTGTATGTGTATGCTATTGAAGTTAAGTTGGTACCAAATCAAATATTATTATATATTTAGGATGTTAAATTTTAACACCATGGTGACCACAAGGAAAATTTATCAGATAAAGTAGACTTAAAGTCAGAAATAGTTACAAGGGTCAAAGATGGTCATTATATACTGATAAAGGGGTCAATCTAACAAGAAAATGTACAGTTATAAATATACATGCACCTAACAGCAAAGCACCAAAGTATATGAAATAAATGCTGACAGATTTGAAGGGAGAAACAGACAATTCTACATTAATAGTAGGGGACTTCAATACACCATATTCAGTAACCAATAGAACATCTAGAAAGAAGATCAATAAGGAAATACAAGACTTGAATGATAACTCTAAACCACCTAGACCTAACACATATATAGAACACTTCACCCAACAACAGAACAAATGATGCTGGGAAAACTTGATCTCCATTTGCAAAAGAATGAAAAGTGGACCCCTACCTCATACCATCTGCAAAAATCAACTCAAAATGAATCAAAGACCTAAATATAAGACCAGAACTATAAAATTCCTAGAAGAAAACATCCGGAAGCATCTTCAGGACCTTGTTGAGCAGTGGTTTCTTAGACTTCAAATCCAAAGCACAAACAACAAAAGAAAAAAATAGGTAAATGAGACCTCATCAAAATTTAAAACTTTTGTACATCAAAGGACTTCATCATGAAAATAAAATGACAACCTACACAATGGGAGAAAATATTTGGAAACCACATATCTGATAAGGTTTATTATACAGAATAGATAAAGAAATCCTTCAACTTAACAACAGAAAGACAACCCAATTTAAAATTGGGCAAAAACTGGAATCGACATTTCTCCAAAGACATACAAATAGCCAAAAAAGAACATGAAAAGAGGCTCAAAATCCATCCGCACATGGGTTATTATTGATATTCTCGCAAACATTGAGGACTGACAATGTGGTATGCTGAGCAGTCGATCTTGGGGATTGCCTTTATGAAGCTTATTGCTGCAAAGGAGAGGCTAAGCCTACTTATAATTCTCCCTCAGATTCTCCCCCAGAGTACCTCTTTGTTGCTCGGATATGGCCCTCTCTCTGTAGCTTAGTCAACACAGCAGGTAAACTCACTGCCCTCCCCACTATGTGGGACCTGACTCCCAGGGGTGTAAATCTCCCTGGCAATGTGGGACATGACTCCCAGGTATGAGCCTGGACCCGGCATCGTGGGATTGAGAACATCTTCTTGACCAAAAGGGGAATGAGAAAGGAAACGAAATAAAGCTTCAGTGACTGAGAGAGTCCAAATGGGGTCAAGAGGTCACTACAGTGGGCATTCTTATGTACTATATAGATACCCCTTTTTAGTTTTTAGTGTACTGGGATAGCTAGAAGGAAATAACTGAAACTGTTGAACTGCAACCCAGTAGCCTTGATTCTTGAAGATGATTATTTAACTGTGTAGCTTATGTGGTGTGACAGTATGATTGTGAAAGCCTTGTGCATCACATTCCCTTTATCCAGTATATAGACAGATGAGTAGAAAAATGAGGACAAAAACTTAAATGAAAAATAGGGTGGGATGGGGGGATGGAATGACTTGGGTGTTCTTTTTTACTTTATTTTTTATTCTTATTTTTTTTCTTTTTGGTGTAAGGAAGATGTTCAAAAATTGGTGTGGAATGCACAGCTATATGATGGTACTGTGATGAGTTGATTGTACACCATGGATGATTGTATGATATGTGAATATATCTCAATAAAACTGAATTTTAAAAAAAGATGCTCAACATCACTAACCCTTGGGACGTGCAACTCAAACCCACAATGAGATACCACTACCCCCCCCCACTAGAATGGCTACTGTTAAAAAAAAAATGGAAAGTTACAAGTGTCAGAGAGGATGTAGAACAATAGGAACGATCATTAATTGCCGGTGGCAATGTAAAATAGTATAGCTGCTGTGGAAGACAGTTTAGTGGTTCCTTAGAATGTTAAGTATAAAATACGCACTTCTAGGTATATAACCAAGAGAATTGAAAGCAGGGACTCTTTTTGCACACCTATGTTCATAGTGGCATTATTCACAAATGCCAAAGATGGAAGCAATCCCAGTGTCCATCAATTGATGAATGGATAAGCAAAATGTGATATATACATAAGATGGAATATTATTCAGCTCCAAAAAGGAATGAAGTTTTGATACGTGTGACAAATAGATGAACCTTGAAGACATCATGTTTAGTGAAATAAGCCAGACATAAAAGGAGAAATACTGTATGATTTCACTGATATGAAATAATTAGGATAAGGAAACAGAGTTAGAAACTAAAATATAGGTTGCGAGGGGATGGGGTGGAGGTAGGGAATAGGGAGTTAAGGCTTAAAATGTACAAAATTTCTCTTTGGGACAATGAAACTTGATAGTGGTTGGTGGTGATAGTAGTACAGCATGTGAACCTAATTAACAGCACTGAATATATTTCAATGTGGTTAAAAGGAAATTTTAGCTTGTATATATGTTATCAGAATAAAAATTAAAAATTAAATCCATGGAACTGCACAACACTAACAATGAACCCTGAGTTAAACCGTGAATTATAGTTAATAGTACCATTACAAAAATGTGTTTTCCTCAGTTATAGGAAATGTCCCACACCAATGCAAGGTGCTAACAATAGGGTGGTATATGGGAACTCTGTATTTTATGCATGATTTTTCTGTATACTCACAACTTTTCTAATTAAAAACAAGCACAAGAGAGAAGCAAACACATTTCCACACTTGGGGACTCCATTCCTACCTGGATTTCTGCAACACTGTAAGTGCCAGCCCTGCCTGCCCTGGAATAGGTTCTATGGCTTCAGAGGAAAGAGTCTCAGGAGAAAACTCAGGGATAAAATGGGGGAAGTAATGCTTCAGCCTGAAATTACTAAATGTCCAGGATGTAAAGAAGGAAGAAGACAATCAGGAACCAGAGAAGCCCTCAGGTCAGCTAAATATTCCTTGGAGTGATGAGGAAATCAGGAATTTCATTCAGGAAAGGGAATCCCTTGAACATATGATATATCCCAGATAGAAGAAAAAGAATCTTGCCCTGTCAGAATCAGTTCCTCAGGGGCTCAGGAAGAGGGGCATAAAGAAGAGCTGGCAACAATGTCTCCACATGTTGATAAGTTTGACAGACTTATAATGGACTATACACGAGGCCAACCAGAAGCCAAGGACTGCCTTGTCCTTATGGAGAGGCCCTACACAGGATAATGGAGTATAACTGGGAGGACAGCGTCTCCTCAGGTTGTCCCCAGGCAGACATGGCCAACCTTCCACCTCCTGAGTTCCAGGTCCAGGCTTGCCCCATCCTTGTGCCCCTTGAAGAGGTGATATGGACTTCCCCACATGTGATCTACATGGAGAACCCTCAGGTCCAGGATGGGCACCCTGGACCCCAAGCCCTCCATGGTCACCTCCATACCTGTATCCTGCCGCTCTCCCAGAAGACCCCACACCTCAGCAGCAGTGGTTGACCGCCTCTGACTCTCATGCAGATCCTGGTCTTTATGACAACTTGAACCTGGATCCCAATTCTGTTTGAGAGATAACAGAATATCACAAATCCATGCACTCATTCCACCTTAATGATGTATTTCTTCCAATCTATTAACAGAATATTATGTCATTTATTTAGCTCTTCATGAACTCTTTTAGCAATGTTTTCTTGTTTTCTGTGTACAAGCCCTTTGCATCTTGGTTGGATTTGTTCCTAGATATTTGATTGTTTTGGTTGCTATTGTGAATGGAATTTTTTCCTTGATTACTTCTGATTATTCAGTGTTTTTGTAAACAAACAATGAAGATTTTTAGCTGTTGATCTTGTACCCTGCCACTTTGCTGAATTCATTTATTAGGTCGAGTAGCGTTTTTGTATTTTCTTTGTGTCTTTCTATATATGGGGTCGTGTCATCTGCAGGTGGTGAGTGTTTTGCTCCTTCCTTTCCAGTCTGCAGGTCTTTTGTTTCTTTTTCTTGCCTAGCTGCTCTGACTGGAACTTCTGGAGCAGTGGTAGATGGCAGTGGTGATGGTGGACATCCTTGTCTTGTTCTGGATTTTAGAGGGAAAGCTTCATTCTTCGACTACTAATTATGTTGTTCAGTTTGGTTTGTCATTTATGCCCTTTGTCAGGTTGGGGGCATTTCCTTCTGTTCGTACTAAGTATTTTTATCAAGGCAAAATGCTGCATTTTGTTGGAAACATTTTCTGCATCCATTGAGAGGATCATGTTGTCTTTTCCCTTCTGTTTGATAATGTGTGTTATATTCTTTGATTTTCTAATGTTGGACCATCTTGCATGCCTGGAATGAAATCCACTTGATCTTTTTTTTTTTCCATGCCCTGTTGGATTCAGTTTGCAAGTATTTTGTTTGGGATCTTTGCACCTATATTCATAAGAGAAATTTGTGTTTAATTTTATTTTCTTGTAGTATCTTTATGTGGCTTTGGCACTAGGGTAATGTCCTCATAAAATGAATTAGGTGGTGTTTCCTTCTCTTCAGTTTTTTGGAATGGTTTGAACATGATTGGTGTTAATTCTTCTTTGAATGAATGGTGGGGTTCACCTGTGAAGACATCTGATCTTGAGCTATTAGTTGGGAGATGTTTGATGACTGATTCAATGTCTTTGTTTGGGATTGGTCTGTTGAGATCTTCTATTTGTTGTATAGTCAGCATGGGTTGTGTGTGTGTTGCCAGTAGTTTGTCCATTCCATCTGGTTCATCCAATTTGTTGGCATATTGATTTGCATGGAATCTCTTGTGATTCTTTTTATTTCTGTGAGGTCAATAATATGCATAGAGGTGTGACATGTTCAAGGATTACAATGCATGCAACTTACTATCAAATTTTTGAAAATAGGTATATATATATATATAATTAGATAAATAGATAGGTAAAGGATGGCTAGATAGACCCAGATATAGGTAGAATTATACAAAAATGTGGCAAAATATTAAAGGTAGACAAATAGGGTATGTGGTTACGGGGTGTATTGGAGTTCTTTGTATTATGATATATTTTTGGTAACTGTCCATAATTTTAAAATTAGTTTCAAAATAAAAGTTATAAAAATGAAACAACAACAACAGCAAACCATTGGAGGATATAAAACTTCTGAGGATGTCACTAATTTAGGAAGAACATTTCTTATTTTTAAAATCTCTGTCCATTGGTTTTAGCTGTCCCATTTGCCAAGAATAGTTCCCAGCCGGTGCACCATCCAGATAAGGAAGGGAGAGATAAGGCAGCCAGAGGGGCGGATGGGTCTTCCCAGACTGGGAGCTGGCATTTCAAGGTCCTTCATTGTGGTAGATGAGACTCTTGAGCCTTGGAGATGGTTGGCAAAGCTGCCTGCCTGTATCTGAATTTCTTCTTTATCCCCCAAGTAATTATGGGGTAATGACTGACAGGCACTGTCCTGAGTCCCCGGGACCACAGAGACGGATCATTCCTGCGCAGAAGAGGAGGCGAGACTATAATAAGACTACTATAAGTAAGGAACCTCAATGTTCAGAAAAGGAGTTGATAAAATCCTGAGACACAACTGTTGTCTCCCTCCTCCAACTGTTGAAGTTGGGAGGAGGGAGACAACCTTTTCAGCTACAGACTGCAGCACTCCCAAACCTTGGCTTCAGGAAGTGGTTTCATTAGTTATCACCCCCAGTTTCTGACTCAATTTGTAAGGACTTGTTTCTAAGCCTGGATATTTTGACACCCCACAGCCCTGCCAGGAGGGCCACGATTTTAAGCCTGCGAAGGATGTGATTAGAGGCTTTGTGGCTGGAGCAGCCTCTCCAGTAAGGACAGTTGGGAGCTGACGGATATCTCCCTGCCTTGAGCTGTCTGGACTAGTAAAGTGAATAAATGAACAGATAAGAGATCTTTTGTACCTTGCGCTTTATGTAACATAGTCACTTGGTTCTCACTACAAACCTACTTTGCTCAAGCACTTGGGGCTAAGAACGCTGAACTATAGTCTAATGCTGGATATGGAAAATCAGTTAGGAGGCACGAACAGAAACATGTTGGAGAGATGAAAGGACTGGTTTGAGCTGAAGGGCAGAATCCTTAGGAAATATTTCTCCGTCCCCACTACTGGCTCACTCTGTAGACAAGGAGCAGTGAGACCACCCCTTACAGAGCAGAGGTCGGTGCTCTGGGAGCCACTTGGTTAATTCTGTCCCGCAGGTGGCTGGTAAAGCTTGACTGATGAAGGGTGGAGAAGTTTACAAAGCTGTGGTGTGCAGAGCTAGAGAGGCAGAGGAGGGGAGAATGCGATTGCCACCCTCATCTGTTTGGGTGGGTAGGCTGGCCCTTTCTAAATCATAATAAAATTCAGATTATGAATCAAAATCAGAGACTTGGAGAATGTTACACCCAGAAGGGGTCCCAGGGGGAATATAAGGCTTATTGTTTTAAAGCTGTAGAAAACAAGCCTGGGAAGGAAAGTGGCCTGCCTTGGATGGTGGTTTGTTAGCCAAGAACCTAGACAACTTGCTGATCTGAACCAAGCCTTCCTTTAGTAAAAGAAGGGGAGTTGAATGAAATGGGCTCAGAGGATAGTAAGGCAATGGATTAATCTATTTTTGAGAAATTTTCCAGTGTGCAGAAGGAGAGTAGCTGGAGGGCAGTTGGGACTAAGTCAAGATTTGTAGGATATGGTAGAGATGAAAAAGAATCCATGGTGAGGGGAAAACTGATATTATAGAAGGAGAAGGAAGGAAGGAAGGATAATTGTAGGCTGGGGATTCTTTCTCAGCTCTTAAAAGACAGTAGGCCGTGTTTTTCTGAACTAACAGCTTGCTTTTCCCTCTGCTCTACCTGTAGGTGATTGCAGTGGTAATGGATGTTTTCACAGACATCGACATCTTCAGAGACCTCCAGGAAATATGTAGGAAGCAGCGGGTTGCTGTGTACATCCTTCTGGACCAGGCTTTGCTCTCTCAATTTTTAGATATGTGCATGAATCTGAAAGTTCAACCTGAACAGGAAAAGGTTTGTGTTACGGTATTTTCAGTGGCACCACAATCAACAAACATTATTGAGCATCTGTGATCTACAGGGTGATTGGTGATGGTACCTTAGTTACAAGTGAGGGTGCTGAGGCACTGGGAAAAGTCATTTGCCCAAAGCCCCACAGAAAAGAAACAACAGAGTTGGGATTTCAAAACCTTGGCCTCTCCCCTGTACTGTGCTGCCTTCTAGAAAAGCAAGAACTGGCTCTATTGATGTGCCTGGAGGCTGCCTGGGGAGCCACTTCTTTTGACAGTAGCTCCAGGAGGCTCCAATTTCAATCTTGGCAGCCACCATGTAGGGAGCTAGTGCCCTGTCCTGGGCACTGTACTGGGCTCTTGATGCGTGTTATGAAACTTAATCCTTGCAGCCGCCCTACCAGGTAAGTGGCATTGGCCCTGTTTTTCAGATCAGGAAATGGCAACACAGAAAGCCAAAGTGTCTATAACCGGTAAGCAGTGGGATCAGGTCTGCTTGCCTCCAGCTCCCATGTTCTAATCACTATCACATGCTGCCTCACATTTCTCATTATTATAAGTTAGACCTTATACCCTTTTAACAAGCATATAACCAAATTAACCAGTTTAATTTGTGAGCTTCAGAACTTCATTCATTCATTGCATGTTATGAGCCACCTACTATGAGCCAGGGGCTGTTTAGGAACTGGAGATAAAGCAGTAAGCAAAAGGAAGCAAGAATTTGGGCTGTGATAGTATAGGGTACTGCACAGGGGAAGCAAATTAACCTCCTTGTTATTACCAAGCAATTTGGTTTGCAAAATTTAGGCTCTTTAACTTCTCCCACAGAGTTCTTGTCAAGTATTTCTTCTGATGAGGAAACTGAGGATTGGGTTTAATTTAGGTAATTGCTAACCTAACAGTAGTGCCACAAAGCAAATTCATGTGGGGGCTAGAATTGGAGCTCAGAGACAGAACTAAACGAGCCAGTCATGTGACCCCACACTCAATTTAAAAAAATGAAATCAGGGGACTCCAGTCAGGCATGAGAAAGCATTGTCATCTAATGAAATGTCAGCCCAGGACTGCTCTCATTCAGAGCCAGTGGAGAAACTGAGGGTATCATGCTCAATTTCAAGGCATCCTTTCTATAATTAAGGCTGGTATGTGAGCAGCAGAAAAATCACAACTCTGATCACAGAGACTGGCCATGATTCATGTAGTGGGTAGAAATCCAGGGGTGCTCACTGACTCAGTTGCCACCCTGGGTTGCTGCCTTCCCGGGTGTCCAGGTCCTCTGTGGGCCGGGGTGAAAGTGGGTCTGTTCCTCTGGCCTTATAGATCTTTGTAGTCTTTACTCGTTCTTGGGGAAACACTGCCTTTTTTCCCTGGCTGTTTCTCTCACTGGTGTATCTGGGCCCTCACTGAGCAGGGGCTGACTTCCCTGTATCCCAAGGCTGGTTCAGAGCATTGGTTGTCCATTCTGTAGGGACTCAGTCACATATTCATGCCAGGCACTTGGAAGTGCTTTGGCTACAATCACCGAGACCTGCACAACATTTAGTTACGTGCCAGAAGGAAAGACACACAAAACCATGCCATAATCTGCCTAGAGTGCTGTTTTTTATGCTTGTTATTTTATGTTGATCTTTCAGGAATCGTTACCTCCTCCAGAAAGCCCTCACCCTGCCAGATCTGTGTGTACCTATGAAATTTCCTAGTTAATTTTTTTTTAACTTTCATTTTGAAATAATTTATGGTTTACAAAGAAGTAACAAAAATAGTAAGGAATTCCTGTATATTCTTCAACCAAATTTTCCGAATGTTAGCATCTTACAAACCTCAGTACAAATATCAAAATCAAGAAATAACCTTGGATGTAAAACTGTTATCTAATCTACATCCCTTATAAATTTCACCAGTCATCCCACTGATGCCCCTTTTCTGGTCTAGAATCCAATCCAAGACTATATCTTACATTTGTTGTCAGGTCTCCTTAGTTTTCTTTGATCTGGAATTGTTTCTCCATCTTTCTTTGTTTTTTCGAGTCTTGACGCTTTTGAAGAGTACTAGTCAGTTTTCTGTAGAATTTAAGTTTGTCTGATGTTACACATTTTGGTAAGAATGCCACAGAAGTGACAGTATGTCTTGCCATAGTTTTTGTTTTCTTTTTTTTTTGTTTGTTTTTAACTTGTTATTTGAATATAATGATAGCTTTGTGGGAAGTTGCAAAGATAGTACAGAGAGGTCCATGAGTCCCTCACTCAGTTTCCCCTTATGGCTACTTCTTATATAACTTATGGGATACTGTCAAAACTGGGAAATTAACGTTGGTACGCGTGTGTGTTGAGTTCTATGCCATCTGTCACGTGTAGATTCATGTAAACACCACTGCCATCAAGATTCTGAACTATCCATCACCACCAAGATCGCCCTCGTGCTTCCCCATTATCATCACATCCACTCCCTCCCCACCCCTCCTCTCCCCACCATACTTAATCCCTAACAACCAATAATTTATTCTCCAGCCCTATAATTTTTTCATTTAGACAATGTTATATAAATCAGTCATACAGTATGTGACCTTTTGAGATTGGCTTTTTTTTTTACTCAGTACAGCGTCCTTGAGATCCATCCAGACTGTTGCGTGTATCGACAGTTTGTTTCTTTTTATTGCTGATTAGTATCCCATGGTACTAATGTGCCGCAGTTTAACATTCACCTAGTGAAGGACATAGGACATTTGGGTAGCCCCCAGGTTTGCGCTATTACAAATAAAGCTGCTGTAAACATTTGTGTAAAGGTTTTTGTGGGGACATAGATTTTCATTTTTCTGGATGATGTTATGTCTTGCTGTAGTTTTTCAATCACCCAATTACTTTTCTGTCTCCTAGGGCTTGCAGGCAAGAAGCATGCCTGCCACTGTTGGTCCAGGGCTTGGCACATAGGAAGGGCTCTCCATGCTTATGGAGTGAATGAGAGAGTCAAACTAAAAATCTTAAATGTTTACTTGAATGTGTATGAGTTCTAAAGATATATAGCTATTGGTCTGCTCCAGAGAATGCAGATTATCTTAGTATTTTGCGTGCCATTTTATATACATTTACATGTGCCATTTTAAATGGATAATTAGCATACACATGAATTATGTGCTCCCAGTGTACTAGCATTGTAACATTTTGGAAAATACATCCTTGTAGGAAATGTGACATTGTTGATTGAGCCACAGGTGCTTCTGAGTGGTTGTGCCTCGGGAACCCTGTGTTAAAGGAGGCTTAGCCTATATTCCTTTTCTCCATGTCCATTATGGTGTGAGGTAGGTGACGATGAGCCATTATTCATCAGTAAAGCCATTAAGTAAAGGAGTAGAACTATCAGCTTAGCTTCTTTAAGCCTTTGTTAAAGTGTTCTTTATTACTAGCATGTTTCCTGTGGTGATTTTGTCCCCCACGTTTTGTTTCAAAATTGTTTATTGGATTCTATTGTCTAGTATCCCAAAATGGTGGATCTTCTTTTACAGCGCATATACACATTTTCAAAAATAAATGTAAAAAAAAAAAAAGACATGAGAAGATGGACTAAATAAAAGTAGCATCACAAGGAGTAAATGGACTTGTGTTGTGAGAAGCATCTGGTTAGTTACCGTGTATGTTGTTACTGAGTGGTGACCCTGAGCCTCTCACCTGCTGATATGTCTGTCTGTTTGGGAATTGTAAATTGATTTCATTTATTCACTGATCAGTGTCTGTAGATTGTTAATTTATTTTTCTGCCACCCCTCCACCAACAGCTGATGACAGTTCGGACTATTACAGGAAATATCTACTATGCAAGATCAGGAACAAAAATTGTTGGGAAGGTTCATGAAAAGTTCACACTGATTGATGGCATTCGAGTGGCAACAGGCTCTTATAGGTAGGTTTCTAACTCATCCTTTGCTTATTAATCTATACTAAGAAAAGCATGCTATGTAAAACTAAAAGCTTCTTTTCTCTTCTCAATGAGGCCTTTATGGCTGAGTATTTCTGTATGTGTGTGTGTGTGTGTGTGTGTGTATGTATGTGTGTGTGAGTTGATCAATCAATGTGTCCTTCTGTAGGAGGTAGTCAGGGGTAGGGGCCACTTCCCCTGCCCTGTGGCACACAAAACTAAAGTACAGAGATTGAAACTTGCCTCGAGACCAAATAGTGAACACATTCCAAATTCAAGCCTCAATCTAGGTCTGTCCGTAGACTGAATGGGTGTTAATAGTGGAGGGGACAATCTCAAATCCTTTCTTGGAATTGAACCCACTTGCCCCTGCTCACTTGGAGGCACCAAGCAATGTAATATCAAAAAAAAAAGTGCGTTTTAAATCAGAGCAGGCTGGGCTGTCCCTGCTCACATCTATGGCCTCCTCTAGAGCTGGGGAATGAGAGGCTGGGTTGGAGGATACAGATAAAGGCAGAAGTATGGCCATCCCTAGGGGGAAAAATCAGGGAAAGATCTTCCCTGGCATACAACCTGGTCATGTTTTAACATCGGTGTTGAAGGAAGAGCTGTCACCTTTACACTTAAATCCTGCACCTTGCTTCAACCTTGTAATTTAGTGCTTAAGTCTAGAAAACTGATCCATGTTTTTGACACCCACCCCTCATCCCCCTTTGCAGTCTCAGCCTGGCAATGGCATCTTACGGTAGAGCACAGGGAAGGCAAATGGAGGGTGGAGATAATAAGTGGCTAGCATGAATCACTAATCTTCAGAAGTTCAGATGTGCCCTTTTTTCTTATGTGGCTTCAATGGTGGTGTGTTTTGCCACCTCTGTATTAGGTTATCTGACGCTGTGCATGAGGTGTGTCTGTAGAATTTTTAAAAACCCCATATTTTTGAAGAACACATATCCCTGAATGTTAATTATGTGTCAGCTCTGGGTAAAGGTGGGGATGCAAAAACTGTGAAAGATGAAGTGCTAATATCAAGAAGCTCTTGATGTCTTTCTTTTCAAACAGTATCAACATTGCTCAGAACAAAATTCACACCTTTTCTTGAGACTTCCTTTCATAAGAAGTTTAGAAGTAACAGAGGAAACTAGATTTTGACCCATAGTAGGCTTTATCTATTAATCAAACTTAGGTCTGAAAATGGTTTTGGTGGTTCTAAAATATAACAATATAAGGAATACCCTCTTTGAATGAAGATATGTTATCGTTGATGGTGTTGCTGATAGCTTCCATTTGTTGAGGATCTTTTATCATCCAGGTACTGGATAGCTGCCCCCCCCCACTTTTTTTTTTTTTTTTTTTTTAATTACCTCATTGAGAATTTTCAAAAGAATTCCTTCTCAAGCTTTGAAGGCCTTAGCCAGGATTCTTAGTTATAAGAAACCAAGATGATACTGTTTTTTGATTTCATTTAAAAATCCTATCCCTGTTTCAAATTTCTATGTCAATGGTGGTGATGGCATGCTAATTCAAACCATTTATGCAAAATGAAATTTATTGGTTTGTACACCCTTGAAGTATAGAAAGGCACAGTTGTTTTCAGCTCAACTTATCTGGGGGCCACACATTTATCAGAACATTGTCTCCTGGTTCTCCATTTGAAGTCAAAGATCCAGGGTTATATGGCCTTTAGCAGTTATCTCCAAAAGTGAGAGATTCTTTCTTTCAGAGATTGGTTATCAACCTCTGAAAAATTATTTGACACTAGTTGGGCCACATACCCACTCTGGGTGTATGGGTGAATCCCCACATCCAAGATTATCATCTGGCCGGCCTGGGTCACGTGCCCACCTCTGCTCTGGCTGGAGAGGGCACATCAGTGGACGCCTTCTCGGGTAGGGTTGGGCATGGTATGCCAGAGGAAGGAGCAGGGAGGCTGGACAGACAGGTTCACAACCACTAATCAATTCTAAATGTTTTTTTCAAGCAATAGCATCACCATTAGAATAACAATATCATCTCCCTTTGTAAAATGGCAGCCCTGAAAGGAGTAGCAAGGAGCACTGCACTAGCAGTTAATAAGAACTGGGGCCTTCTGTAGCTTCTCTAAGATGAGGGTGTTGCATTAAGTATCGTAAGAAGCCCATTCTGGTTTTTTAAAATTCTGAGGCTGAGGATGTACAGGTTTTAGTGTGTTGGTTAAACAAGTTGGCCTTTTTGCCTCTATGTTAACACTCCACACACGTTATATACACTTGTTAAGGCAAGCTGAATTCACACTAAATGGTAGGTATTATGTCACCAAAGTTGTGGCTGTTATGTAGCAGGATACCTGGACTTTGTTATTCAGATTGACAATAAGTAAACTAAAATTGCTTATCCTTACCAGCTTCTGTTTGTTTTTTTAATCCTTAAGTTTTACATGAGGACGGATGGCAAATTAAATAGCAGTAACTTGGTAATTCTGTCCTGGCCAAGTGGTTGAACACTTTGATTTGGAGTTTCCGAATCCTATAATGCACAATCAAAGCCCATCAGCTCCAAACTTCTGTCCAACTTCCGGATCAGCGGCAAGTTTGACCATCTGATTGACCGAAAACCACCATCCACAGGGACCTCACGTTGGGCAACCTGTTGAGGATGGCGGCTGGCCAGACTCTCAAGTACCCCTAAGACAGAACTGACCTAGAGTCAGAGGTGGGAACAGAGGACAAGGCAGAGACCAAGCTCGATGACCCCGAAACCTCCACAATCAGTGAGGGAAGACTGTGTACATGGTCATGAGGACAAGCTGGAGGGCCCCAAAGGCAACTGATGTTGCCACTCAAGACAGAACCAGGAGACGAGATGGCTGTCAGTGAGTGTAAGTGAAGTGGGAACACAAACCAGCCCTTCCACAGTGTGCACTGGGAACCCAAGCCACAGTTGCCACCAGTGTCGCAAGCTCTCAAACTGTGATTTGGTCGAAGTCGACCACCACTCAGACTGATGTGGAAGAGAATATTCTCTTTTCTCAGGGAGCCCAGTCTAAAGAAGGGTCACCAGTGTCAAAAATGTCTCTGTCGAGATCTTCCAGTGTGAAGTCCTCCTCTTCTTTGTCTTCCCAAAGCTCTGTGGCAAGCTCCATTGGCTCTCAGACTTCCATCCGAACCACTGACTTCCCCAATCCGGGGTATTCAAAGTACCTGAGCACCCCCCACTTAGATCTGTGCTTAAGAGACTCCTTTCGAAACTTGAATAAAGAGAGGCAGCTTCACTTTACTGGTATCAGGTCCCGGCTCAACCACATGCTGGCCATGCTCTCAAGGAGAGCATTCTTCACTGAAAACTACCCTGGCTTTAATTCTGGAAATTTCACCAGAGCATCAGTTAATTTGCTTACTATTAGAAATATCACACTTCATCCTTTCAATCAGTGATTACTCTGGGATCAGAGACTACTGGTTTCAGCATGGCTTGCAGTAGACATTGTCAAAAGCTTTCCTTTACAAATGTCCCTAATTGCCTTCTTTTCATCTCTAAAGTCACCCTGGCTTTCTTTGACTTCTATAAAGATGGCACATTATTTTACATGCTGTTTCTTCTTCTTTTTTGTCATGCATAAACCAGGTGTTGGTTTTATTGTTTAAACACTATGGGTGCAGTTTTTTGCACAATTGTAAACATTGCTATCTCATAAAGAGAATGTTCGGATGGTTTTAAAGGTTAATTTAGATGGGAAGAAAATAGGTTTGCATTTTTTTGATCTGTGTGTTCTTCTGTTTTAGAGGTTTGAATCACCAGTCTTTTTATGACCAAAATCCTATTTAGTAAAACAATTGTTTCTTAATTGTTTGTGACTTTAGAATATCTGTGTTCTTAACACTAAATAAATACTTGTATAAACAACTTTTGTTTGGTGATTGCTTGAGGATTTTTTTTTGTGTTCTCTGGCACTTTTCTCCTTAAAATTAGGAGTATGTCACAAGTAAAACCACCTCACAGATATTTATGCAATTTTTTATGCTGTCATGTGGAGGTGATTCATATTATAAGAGGGAAAATATCCACTTAAAAGGTAGAAGAAATAAAGCCAGTGTTTCGGGGCACACCTTCCTTAGCAATATGAATACTGATGTTACTACCTCTATAGCTTAAGTGAGGAAACTTGCTAGAAATAACAGGCCTTTACATACGCTCCTATGTGTTGTCTTTTTTCAAAGAAGTCTGAGTATTTAGAACGAGGAACTTGGTTCTTCACTTCCTACTGCCCATGGGGACCTTAGTGTCCATTCCTGAATTCAGGCCCAGTATTAACTATTGTGGCCCCATGGGCCCCATTTCATCAGATGGGTGTACTGATGATGATTTAGCAATCTAATATACTGCAGTAGGGGCAAAAGAGGCCACTGGCAATTATCCCAGATTCCTAGTCCAGTGGCAGGCAATGTAACTGGTTCCTAATCATCCTGCTAATCAAGATTGGTATGGCTGTGGAAACCTGCTTTTGTCTAGTTCTAATTCACATGGACAGTCAAAAGGAAGAGATTTAAGTGATAGTTTCCTCCTCCTGACTTAGCCAGAGCAAAAGAGATGTATAATAGGCGAGGGTGTTGTCCCCATGTAGGATGCTGGCTGAGGCACCTTGATCGTGAGCACTCTTGCAGGTTTTCCAGACGGGTCCCAGGGCTCCCTTTTGATGGCCAGTTTATTTCCTGTGTTAGTGCCATCATCTGGCTGTGAAGCAGATGGAAGGAAACCAGAAGCTGTGAACAGTTTTGGCCTAAGCCTAGCCTAAACATTTAGAGCCATTTTACAGATTTATAGTCCTTCACATGTGCCTTCTATGATCTTCACGAGGTAGTAGGGCACTACATACGTTGGAGAGCTGTTATTCCCAATTTTCAGGTGAGAAAACGGAGGCTCAGATTAAGTAGCATATTCAGGGTCACATGGCTGGTAAATGGGTGGCACAAGGATTTAAGCACAGGTTTTTACATTCTAAGTTCAGTCCTCTGTTATATGTGTCTTTTTTCTCTGCATGGAGTATGGAAAAAGTGTGAGAGGGTGTGTACCTTGAGAAATGGCAGTTAATGCAATGGTGAATGGAAAACCTAACAATGTACCTTATTTACCCACTGAGTGTCTAAAGCCCTAAACTTCGTTGATAAAGTATCTTAATTCATTTTGAAATTTTTAACTCAATGTGATGCATATAACTGTTAATAGGCATTATATTTTTAAAAAGGTTCTGTGTTCAGTTTGGGACATGCTGAATCAAATAGCTTTCAACAGGGTTCTTTACTGCAGAGTTGCTCAGACCTTTGAATGAGGTACTGATCACAGTGAATTCCTCCAATCACAACTGGTCTGTAGCCTATCACAAATTTTCCCAACCACAGAGGTCTGTGTTTGTGGGGCAGAACTTGAAATCATTATTCTCTGAAAGTGTTGCCAACAATTAGAATTAAGAGCAAGAGGTATATGGAATCCTAAGGAAATGGCCCAGTCTCTCAGAGTCAGAAAAGCTTTTCTGGCACTTGAGTCTGAAAAATCACTATAGGGCAGAGTTTCTCAAAGTGAGATCTGAGGACCATTTGCATGAGAGTTAGCTGGGACACTGGTTTAAAATCTCAACTGTTGGCTCTACTCCCAGGGAAGGGAAGGGTGGGTGTGACAGACTATATGGTTCCCTGGGAGAGAATTATATTTACCTATCAGATGTCAGACTTGGCCATGTGACTTGCTTTCACCAATAACGTGAAAAGTTATGGGGGGGGGGTCACTTGTGAACAAAAGATGTAAGGCCAGTGTGTGGCTCCTCCTGTGCTAGTTTCCTTTATCTGGCAATGTTTCAGATAGAGACTGCTCCTGTAGCCTGGCTCTCAGGTTGAAAATGACATGCAGCAGAGGTGCAGCTAGATGTGTAACATGAGCAAGAAAAAAAAATTTGTAAGCCACTGAGAGAGTCCAAAAAAAATTTGTAAGTCCACTGAGAGAGAACTGGCTAGGCCACACATTCAGCTCTACGCTTTCCAGTAGCCAAAACAGAAAGAAACCTGGTTAGGCCACCCTACTCACAGTTGTTCGTAAAATGAAAATTAATCCAGGTACAAGAAGAGCAATTAAGTTTGGCATTAAGGTCAGGAAAGTTTCTCACAAGAATCCTCATAAAAATGAGACCATGAAGCATTCTGATCATATCCTGATAATAAATGCAATGACAGGTATTGGGTATGCCCAGCCACTGAACTCCACAGGGGCATTGTCAGAGCTATAAATGAGTTCAATGTATTCAGTTGTATTCTGTGAGCTTACAGTACGTATACCTTATGTTGAATATATTCAGATAAGCATTGTCATGCTAGATTTTGCTGGGGCCACACACCTAGAACTATGTCCCAATTTGCCTGGCACAGTTCCAGTTTATGCCAGTTATCCCCCACATCCCATCTGGGTACACACCTCTTTCATTCTCAGATGTATTCCAGTTTGAACAATAAAGCACGTAGTCAGTCCTATCTAGAAATTACTTCACAGACCTAAGGAGGCCTTTCCCAACTCCTCCAACTCCAGATATGCATATTGGCACAGGCCAAAAATGATAGAGGCTCCTATGGTTGCAGAATCTCTTTTGGAGTGGGTCTCCCACACCTCGGTAACCCATATCCTTAAAGCTAAATAAATGCTTTTGCCTGTGCTAATAATGTGGGTAGACCTTGAATCATTTGTGTGCATAGGCCAACAAACCAGACAGGTTTACACATGTTACAACAAGTTGTAGAGTGCTGCATTTTATCCTCTTGGTGGAAAATCCCAGCATAGTGCAATTCTGTAGAAGTGATTCTGCAGAGGACCACCTTGTTTCAGGCCAGAGGATACCTCTTTCTCATCTGGTTTGATGGAGGAGACCTAAGGGCAGAGTCAGGATTTTTCTTAGGAAGCTAACAGTTCTAGCAACTGAATACATGGAGGGTTGCAATGGATATGTTATTTCTGACACATTCATTCATTCACCCTTCTGATAATGTCACACAGATTTCCCTCTGAAGAACCATTATGTTGTCAACAATCAGTCCATGTGGTTCTGATAAAGCTGACTCCATCCCTGGCTCTGGGGGTAGAGCATTTGACATGTGACAGGCCTAAGCCAATTAGTACATCATATTCCCTGACCTTGGTGATTGATTCAGGGATGGTTATATGGCCAGTCGGAGGTACCTTTGCTAGGGATTTTGGGAAAGAGGTTTGATGTTTGAGAAGATGTGGTGGCAGGAGCTGACATGGCCATCTTGTTTCCATGTGACAATGGAGGCAGTAGGCAGAATAATGTGATCAGAAAGGAATTCTGACTATATCATATGTCTCTGATGCAGCTGTGCCTACAGTCACAGCTACTCCTGGTCCTTTTAGTTTATGTCAGTCCTTTTTCCTTAAGCAAAGTTTGAGGCTGGGTTTTCTATCGCTTGTATACCAAAAATCCTTAACTGATACAAAGATGAAAACTTCTAGTCCTGTATCTCCTAAAACATGGCCAAGATGGTTAATCTGGAAATATTTCAAAGCAGAAAGTACTAATTACCCAGGATAGGCATAGTAAAACTATAACATAAACATGAAACATAATGTTGCAGAACATTGTATCTCAACTATCATTCAGAAGTTGCAAAATATACCTCTATGTAACAGAATGATCAAACTTTTGTGGGATTGTTGGCAATGAGCTAAATAAATTCCAGACACCATTTTAAGAAATAAGGATTTTAATTTTAGAATGGTTATTTTAGGGCATTCTTTCTGAAAACGGGAAATTGGGAACACCAAAAGTCTACTGAGACCATTCCTAGTTTGTGACAATAAAACCATGCCATCAATATCTAGGTTATATTACTTGTTTTTTCTAATAGAAGCCTGTGTGAGCAAAACAGCCGATTAGACAGTTGGGCCTTGAAACTTTCTGAGGCAAATGAACTATTTGCATCTATGAGAGTTTGGTTCTAATGGTTTAAAATGGCCTAAGTGGCAACGTGGAGTATGACTCCTGGGGAGGAATGTAGACCCAGCATCTTGGGATGGAGAACATCTTCTTGACCAAAAGGGAGAAGTGAAAGGAAATGAAATAAGCTTCAGTGGCAGAGAGATTCCAAAAGGAGCTGAGACGTCACTCTGGTGGGCACTCTTATGCACAATATAGACAACTCTTTTTAGGTTCTAATGAATTGGGGTAGCTGGCGGTAGATACCTGAAACTATCAAACTACAACCCAGAACCCATGAATCTTGAAGACGATTGTGTAAAAATGTAGCTTATGAGGGGTGACAATGGGCCTGGGAAAGCCATAAGGACCACACTCCCCTTGGTCTAGTTTATGGATGGATGAGTAGAAAAATGGGGGAAGGAAAAAAACAAACAAACAAACAAAGGCACCCAGTGTTCTTTTTTACTTCAATTGCTCTTTATCACTTTATTATTCTTGTTGTTTTTGTGTGTGTGGTAATGAAGGTGTCAGGGATTGATTTTGGTGATGAATACACAACTATGTAATGGTACTGTGAACAATCTAATGTATAATTTGTTTTGTATGACTGCGTGGTATGTGAATATATCTCAATAAAATGAATTAAAAAAATAAATAAATAAAATGGCCTAAGTGGTTGAAAATGCATTGGCCTGGGAATAAGAAAGCCTGAATTTTGTTTCAGCTCTGACACTAAATTAGCTCATTGATTCTGAAGAAGTCATTTTAACCTCATGGACCTTAATTTTCCTATCTACAAAATGAGGAACTTAGACTAGATGTTGACTAAGGTCTCCTCCAGCTTTAAAAGCATGATCTAATAATGTGGGCATGGCCAATCCACTGTCTCTGTAAATATGAAGATTTGTTCATATAAGTCACAAGTAATTTATAAAACAGAAATAACAAAAAAAAGTGGCATTTATTTCATTTTCCCTTGTATTCATGTATAAACCTTGTTTTCTATATTTGGGCCTTTAGTGCAAATAAGATAAAGATAAAACAAGGAAGGATCAAAGCCATAAAGAAATAAAACTAAGTACAAAGCAAGGATTCACATATCTATCACCCAATAAAACACTTTGCTGTTGGGCTGTGAATATGAATGGGATATGGTCCTTGTCCTCAAGAAGATCCCACTATAGTTAATCTGAAGGCAGATTAACCATAGTTCAATGAAATAATTGTATTCATAAAGTTGAGCACACAGGATCTGAGTCTACAAAAGGGGAATGCTTAAGTCTTTTAATGAATTTAAAGAAGTCTTCTAAGAGCTACTCCTTTAAAGTTGAGGATATTTTAAAGGATGGAAGGTGAACACTAGGCAGAGGGATATTAAGTGAACCCTATTTTCATTATCATGTAAATTAATCAAAAGAGATGTTTGAGAAATGAATGTACGCATGTAAATTCAATTTTTTTTTTTCCTGGTGAATTTGCTTATTGAGTTAAGGTAACAAGAACTAACACTGAATACCTGTTATGTCTTGCACTGTTAGGTATTTTACATGTTATCTCATTTAATACAACCTTTTCGTATTACATTTTGCAACTAATATTAAATGAATGGAGCTAGGAAATGGCAGAGCTAGGATTCAAAGTCATGCTTATGTGACGTAAAGCTCTTGCTCTTTCTATAACCATACCATTTCCCAGGCAGAATTTTCTTCATAGTTCTAAAAATGTACAGACTATGAAGCCCCTCTCTCAAATCCTTCCAATTAGTTTCCTACCTATAAAATATTTCTTCCACTTGAGGTCATTAACTCTCACTAGCTCTTCTTTGGATTAGCGGAATCTTTCCCAGGTTTGTTGATCCTAAGAATTATCTGAGGAGCATCTTAAAAATAAAGGTTCTGAGTCCATGCCCCTGGAGATTCTGATTTAGGATTGGACTGGGGCCTGAAATCTGTATTTTTAGCAAACATTTGGGTCATATGATCAGTCATACTGGAGGAAGCACTGGATTAGTGCCCTAGCCTCCTAACCACTCTACTTTATTTCTAGCCTCTTCTTCCAACCCACCTTTTTTTTTTTTTTCACTGCAGAGCTCTGCAATCCAAACCACAATCTTAAAATTCAAAGTCTTCAGAATCAGGGCCCAAATTACTTTTTCAATTTACTTCCTATTACTCCCTTTTACACTCCCAGATAAACAGAACTGTTTCTGGCTCTCTTTACAGCCTGGGAATCCTCCCACCCATGCTTTTACCCCACTTTTCCAAAAGACTGTTTGATGACCACTCTGCAGAAAGCCTGTCCTGGTTTCCCCAGCTGGAAACCAACTCATCCATTCTGCAGACTCCCAACACCTATAATCTATACTGTTTTTGCATTTCCTATCTGGGACCATGGTAAGATTTAAGAGTTAGATTACAACCTGTTTATCCATCAAAAGCTTTCTTTACATATAAGGTGCTTAAATATGAATATTCATCTGTAAGGTTGAAAGGGAGGCTTGGTCTAAGAGATTACAAAGATTTATAGTTGGAAGGGACTTAAAAGGTGATATAACCTAATTCTCCACAAGATTCTAATTTTTAGCCCTTGTTTTTTCCCTAGTTAAAAAATAAGGCATATTCACTGTAGGAATCTGGAAAGTCACCCCATTTTTAATTCTTGAATCCTTCTGCCTACTAGTCCTTTAGTTTCTACTTGAGCCCTTGCAGAAACGGGGTCCTCATTACCAGTCCCTGGACAGTCTTTACCATCTTTGGGCAGCTCCGATTTTGTATGTTTTATGTTCAACTGAAATCTATCTTCTTTCACGTATTAAGACTGGGATTAACACGGGTAACGTCATAGCGTGGTCAGTTAATCAGGGATCCTGATGAAGTGTCCTGTCCTCATCTGAGCACAGGTAGGTGGTGTGGTCTTTCTAGCCTGCTTGGAGCACAGAGGACATTACTCTCAAGGTCCCTGACGACTTCCATACCATTTCACATTTTATTTACTGAGATAATAAACACTACTGTTTATTGAGCACTTACTGATTTACTCCTCACCTTACCTCCGCCTTCGGACCGAAGTAGTTACTATTATTAACTTCCAGATTTGAAACTAAGAAGGAGACCTAAAAGAGAGGTGGCAAAGCTGGGATCGTTGTATAACATAACGAGAATTCAGTCGTTATCTCGGGAAACACCGCCTCGGCGTCCACTCCTTTGCAAGGTGCCAGCCAGCATCCTCTGCCACTGGCCCTTTCCCAAAGTTCGTCCTTCCGCAGGGAGGTCTGCAGCCGCCGCTGAGGCCACGCGACGCTCCCACGAAAGTCACCTGCAACCCTAATCCACCACGCTGAAACAGAACACAGCACAACATTCTTTTTCCAAGATGGTGGGGGCGAGGTCACGTGGGGCCTGAGGGCGGGGCCGCAACGCTCGCCGGAGAGGTGCCGTAGGTCACGTGGGAGGAAGGCCGTGACCGGCGGCGTGGCAGAAGCCGACACCCTCATTTTATAGGTGGTCAGAGATTGAAGGGGCGCGTGGCTGGAACCGTCTTTTGTTACAGTGCCACAGTCACGTGGCCCAGAGGGGGCGGTGACCACGGGGGGCGTGGCCGCAACAGCCGGATTCGCGAAGGCAAAGGCTCCTCGCGGGCCACGCCCCCTGCCCTTCGGGGGTTTCCCGCATGCCGGAGGGGTGGAGCCTGCCCCGTGACCTTTCACCTCAGCATGGCTGCGTCCGTGGGACCGGTGAAGTTCTGGCGACCGGGTAAGGCCCTCGGAGTAACGCTGGGCAGATGCGGCAGCCTGGCTTTGGTCTGTCCCCGCGGCCGGCGCTCTGGAGCCGGTGGACCTGCTCGCAGGCCTGACCTCGGTGGACTGGGCACCATCGCCTCTCTGCTGGTGGATTTTCCCTGCGACTTAGGCACTGTCGGTGGCCCCAAGAGAGTTGGGAACGGGGGAGTCCACCCCTAGCCTGGGCAGAAACTTTGTGACCTTGTTGGAGTCTTTCACCTCCCGGGGCCTCGTTTTCTTCATCTTTGATGTCTGTCCTGCCCACCCCCTAAGACTGGCAAACACTTGTTTGTGCTAAAGCGCCCAGTGCCCTCTTACTGCCCTGGCCCCACGTTGGGGCTGGATAGGCAGTGCTGCAATGGAATCAGACTGCCTGGGTTTTCGGCTCTGTGTTACAGTAGCACTGTGACCTTGGGCAAGTCACTTAATCCCTCAGTGTGTAAAATGAGCAGAATAACAGCTACCCTGTGAGCTGAATTATGGCATAAAGCGTTGTCTAACTTAAAGTAAGTGCTCATAAAAAGGGCAAGTCTCTTATTTTGTTTTAGGGTAATTCTTGTTCTACCCCAACAGTATATCAGAAAGTGAAGGTTTTTCTTCATATTGGCTACCATCCACTTCTTTCCTGCAGTCTAATACGAATCTCTATCACAATATACTTTGCTTGTTTTGTTTTGGCATTTGTTCATTAATAAAGTTTTTATTGAATGTGTACATGCCAGACCCTGCTAGGTGCAATACTTCTCTCCTTCCATCAGTTTCTTGTGGTGGAAAATAAAGTTTCTTAGGAGTTATGAGCTTGTTTATTTCCACCACTGCTCCTTTGCTCAACTTGATGTGCACAGTATATTGCAGCAAAAATGAAATGAGACAGGTGATATAATGAAATCTTCTAAAGGGTATTTTTGAGGGGTTCCCTGAAATTCTGACCATGCATATATGTGATGTGGGAGATAAACTCAAGCAAGAGTTGTGCTTAATTCTTTTTTAAAATCCATTTGTCACTTAAGGGCAGTTTTATGATTGAGCATTTCAAGGCATAAGCAATTATCCACCCTAAGTTTTATTTGCAGCCCAAACTAAGATTCCGTTAAATAATGAGATACCTACTATTTATTCAAAGTATGATAATAGGTCAAAGTGTCAAGTGTAATAGAGGTCTGAATGAATTGTAAAAAAATCAGACCAGGGTACTATTTTGGTTAAAGGACATAGGATTACTCTAAGGGTTCTGTTCCATTTATTAGTTCATTCATTGATGGTACACTTTTTGAACACCTGTGGTCAGGAGACAGATATAGATGACCAGGGCTCTGCTCTCAAGATGCTCGCTCACTTTCAATTGTAATATGAAGTTAGGTGTGCTTTAAAAGAGATTGTAAAGTGAGGCAGAATATGGTAGTGGTAAAGAAGGCAGGCTCTACAGTCAGACTCTTGTGGCTCCCACCGCATACCACTTACTAACTCTATCACCTTGGCAAAGTTACTTAAGTGCTCAAAGCCTCAGTTACCCCATCTGTAAATTGGACATAATATCTGCCTAAATGATTGTTGTGAGGATTAAATGAGAATAATACATGAGACTTAGCATTAGCTATGTGATAGCTATTAAAATTGTATGGGGATATAGAAAAGGGAGGGAAATATTAGCTATTAAAATTGTACCGAAGAAGGGGGAAAGATTGCATGTATGGGTAAGATGTATTTCATAAAGGTGATGCTGTTTTTTGAGCTGAACATTGAAGCATGCATAAGGTTTTGTTAGGTAAAGAGGTAGAGGAATGGGGCTCGATGCAAAAGCACAGTGGGATGTTTGCCTTATGGATGCCCCCAAAAACCAAAATAATGGAGTATTCTGATGATGTTAAGTGGTAGGGTGTAATTTGGGCCTTGGCAGGAGATGAAGCTCGAAAGGTGGGTAGGGATTCACTTGTGAAAGGTCTCCATGGTAACTTAAGGAATTTGGTCTTTTCTGCTTTTAAGCAGAGGAATGACTTGATCAAGTTTATTTTAGAAAGACAGTTCTGGCAGTGGTGTGGAAAATAGATGGGGGAAGAAATTAGAGACAGGGACACCCTTAAGAGAGGATACTACTAAAATCAAGGTACAATATTGAAAGCCTGAATTCTCGCCTGGGAGCTGAGAGGTAGGGCTTGCTGGAGAGACATTTTGGAGGCAGATGTAAGAGAAAGTGAAGTCAGAAATGCCTCAAATTTCTGGGTTGGGTGACTCTTAACTGGTTATTAAATTTATTGTATAATCAAATCACCTGGTAAGCGCTTAAAAATCTTTTTATCCAGTTGTACCCCATACCGATTAAATCTGAAGTGTGGAGGCTGGGAGCCAAACATTTTTGTTGTTGCTGAGGTGGAATTCACATAAAATAAAAGCAAACATTTTAAAATGTGCTTTTCAGTGACATTCAGTGCATTCACAATGTGCAACCATCACCTATATCAGATTCCAAAACATTTTCATCCCTCTAAAAGGAAACTATCTAAGCACTCACTCTCCATTACCCACTCCCCCCAAGCCCTTGGCAACTATTAATCTGCTTTCTGTCTCTGTGGAGGCATCAGTATTTTTTAAAGATCCCAAGGTGGTTAAGCATGCATCAAAGTTTGGGAGCCACTGGTCTAGTAAACTGTGATGTCATTAACTGATTTGGGAATAGATTTCGTAAATACTTAATGAAACCTTACTTTGTGCTAGTCACTTTCATTTATGTCTTAATAAATTGTCACAGTGTCCCTGTGATGGACACATTGCCCTCTTTTTATGGATGAAGAAACTGAAGTTCAAGATCTGAAATAGGACATGGGTGATGGCTGGGGAGGTGGGTGAAATTGGATATAATGCTTGATGTTGGAATCATGAGCATATTCGGTAGGCCAGGAGTCTCCAGTTCAGGTAGCTACAGGCATTTTTAACATAATCTAAATGAGTAAAACTTCTGGGTGTGGTGGGGACTGTGGCAAACTATAGTGCATGCACTGGCTAGATATGTGCAGTGTAGATATGAAGATATATAGTGGAACATTCATATGCTATCTAAAGCAGGAAGCTATACTTGGTTCTACCTAGTTATTGTCATATGGACTTAGTGTTGCAAGATTTTTCTTTAAGAAGCCCAATATGTAGACTTGAATGGAAAATTAAATGTGTCATTTTTAAAGAACTCATTCAAACATTCTAATGACAGTACATCTGGGAGCCTTGAGCTACTAGTTTGTGATCTCTACCTTAGGAGTGTGACTTAAGAGCCTTGTATGACCTGCTTGAGATATTTCCAGGAAAAAGTTTTCCTTAATTTCCTAGCATAAGTGGATCAGAAGGGCCTAGCCATTTTCATTCAATCTTTCAATGAATATTTGTTGATTGTTGGCTGTGTGTCTGGCAAATATTATATCAACAGCTTTGAAGCTTTTGTGACCCAACCCACAGTAAAGAAATATATTGTGTTGTGAGCTAGCACACACACAATTGAAAAAAGTTGTACAAAAACAGTATTGCTTTCTGGGATGTACTCTGATAACTTTCTCTTTTATTTTTAGTTTGTTATTAAAATAGTTTGTTATTAAAAAATGCTGGTCAAAACTGACTAATAGAGCACCACTCAAATTTTGAAAAACTGGGTGAGAGGGAAAGCTGGGTTGGGGATGCTGTTTTCAGCTTTGGTTTATAAAGGGAGAAATGACAGCATTTGTGGTTTGCCAAAGTTATAGAATAGCTACTCCCTTAAACACAGGGAACTGTCCCAAGGGAAAAACAAGCATAAGCGGCCCTGTTGGCTGTGGGTGTATTTAGAGGGAGAGCAGCCCTGATGTTCTGGTTTGGCTGAATGAAGTCTTTTTTTTTTTTTTTTTAATTCAATTTTATTGAGATATATTCACATACCATGTAGTCATACAAAGCATTCATTACCAAAATTAATTTTTGAACATTTTCATTACCACACACACAAAAATAATATGAATAAAAATTAAAGTGAAAAAGAACAATTAAAGTAAAAAAGAACACTGGGTGTCTTTTTTTTTTTTTTTTTTGCCCCCATTTTTCTACTCATCCATCCATACACTGGACAAAGGGGAGTGTGGTCCATATGGCTTTCCCAATCTCATTGTCACCCCTCATAAGCTACATTTTTATACAATCGTCTTCGAGATTCAGGGGTTCTGGATTGTAGTTTGATGGTTTCAGGTGTTTACTGCTAGCTATTCCAATTCATCAGAACCTAAAAAGCGTCTGTATTGTGTGTAAGAGTGCCCACCAGAGTGACCTCTCGGCTCCCTTTGGAATCTCTCAGCCACTGAAGCTTATTTCATTTCCTTTCACATCTCCCTTTTGGTCAAGAAGATGTTCTCCGTCCCAGGATGCTGGGTCTAGATTCCTCCCTGGGAGTCACTGAATGAAGTCTTTTGTAAGGAGGAGACATGCTCGGTATTAATTGGCAGCAGCTGTTCTTGTAAAAGATCTCATAACAGAATATGCTGAGATTGGAGGGTAGAGAAAGGGAGGGATGGGCAGTGAAGAAGATACTTGATTGCAATAAATACTGGTGTAGGAGGGAGAGGAAAGACCTTGCAGGAGCAATGTGAAAGTATTCCAGGCATGTTGGAAAAAAACACTTTGAAAAGGAAGGAATTCAGGACAGACATACAGCAGTTAAGGATAAGGTATTCTTTGCAATAATTTTCTGGCATAAAGATTACAAGGACTTAATAAACTGTAGCTGTAATTAGGGAAGAAAGGAAAGGAAACCCACTTCCATGAGCACAGGCTCTGTTCCAGGTCCTGTGCTTTCTTTTATCTTGTTGAAAGGAAGGTCAATATTTTGGCGAAAGCACTACAGCAGTGCCCCACTTACCTGATTTTTGGCAGTCTTGGACCTCTGGAACACAACTGTGTTCCTGGAAATAAAGGGATAAAGAGATTTAAAGCAGTGGTTCTAAGCTTAGTTCTAGGGGGTATCTGGGCCCCCAGCATTTTATATTCTGGAAAATTATATTCCGATGTATTTTTCAGGAGAGGGAAGTCATAGACTATCAGATTGTTGAAAAGGTTTGGGAAAACCCCTGTACTTTCTCATAACATCATAGAATCTGAGTTAAGAAGACCTGTGAGATTGTAGTTTTTGGTAATTGTCCCTGTTGCACCCCTGGCCGGCAGTGTTCAACATGTGTTTATATAGAATTCTGGGAAGGGTTTTCGTTGACTCACAAGGCAGTCTATACCGGTGCTTGTTGAACAGCTCTAACTTTTAGAAAATTGTTCCTTATGTTGAATTTAATTCTGAACTGTTTGTCATTTACTTATGTGCTAGGACTGCACAAACAAATTGGCATGAAACAGTTACAGAAGCTGATCATAAAAATAGAACCCATGTTCTTCCTAAGGCTTTTTCTTTTCCAGACTAAAAGTTCATGGTACCTTTAACAGTCTTAAATGATGGGATATGGTGTCCCAATTCTTCACCATCTTGAGCACTAGCTTATTGTTTTTACCAAGAAGCTGTGATGGATATCTGCGTTTTAATCTGTTTAGCACTGTGGTTTCTGGAAACAGCACTTCCAGTCCAGCCATCTAACTCCGTAGTTCAAAAGGGCATGGCCATTTACTGCATCCCACTCCCCTTGCCATGGTTGATTGGAGTGGGGTAGGCATTGGACCTTAGTTGGGAGAAAAAGTCAGTCTCTTACCCTCCAAAATAAAAGAGCTCCCTGTCCCCTCAAACACACAATATAATATACACCCAGGCTTCCTTGCCCCCTTACTGTGTCTTTCTTTTTCTCCATAGTCCGAAGTTGCAATCTGTTGGGAGGAAGAATAAAACAAGCAGATAGTTCCATGAGGGTAGAACTCTAGCACTTAGAGCAGTGCCTGGCACAGAGAAGGCTCTCTATTGATACTTGTTGGGTGAGTGAGTCAGTGATTGGTGGAGGAGTTGTGAACTTGAGCTCTAGACTGTCAGCAGCTCCGTTTTAAGTGTCTGCAGCAGAAGCAACCTAAAAGACTGAAAAGAACTTTTTAAGGAGTGCAGAGATGAGAGATGAAGAAAGATCTAGCAACTTATTAGTCTCTCCATTCCTGAGCCTTGCTGCGGTCCTGTAGTAACAGGATTAACTCTTTTACCTCACCTAATTCCCATTGGGTTTCTGTCACTTCTCTTGAGTTCAGTAATGATACTGACATGGAAACCAGTGCTAAAAACACTCTGCCCTGTAATGTACAGTGCGACTGCCTTCTCCTTTGTTCTCGAAACTCATGAAACTTTTAAGGAAGATTTTTGTATTCTGGAAGGTGCTTTTCTAGATGCTTTCATGAAGTTAAAGTTTAACCTCTTTTAGTAGTTTGAGATAAAATGCATTGCTTCCATTGTGTATTTTTGTCTTTGAAAATTTGTAACTTTTGCACGTTTTTCTGTTCACTGCATCAGAGAACCTGAAAAAAACATTTCTGCTACAGGTACAGAGGGGCCAGGTGTCAGCATCTCTGAAGAGAGACAAAGTCTAGCTGAAAATTCTGTGACAACTGTTGTTTACAATCCTTATGCTGCCTTTTCTATAGAGCAGCAGAGGCAGAAGTTGCCGGTTTTCAAGGTACGTTGATTAACCGTGTTCAGTTGGTGGTCCTGAACCATGTGTCTGCAACTTTATAGTAGTTGGCATTGAAGGGAAAATTACTCTCTTACTCCTAATGATTCCTTAGAACACAGTGAACTCAGAGATACCTTTATCTTATGGGATTACTTTTGAAAATATGTGTGTTAGCTAACCTTATAAATCTTGAAAGTCCTTAAGTTGTTTTTTTTTTTTTTTTTAGTTAGATCTTATATATTGAAAAACTGGAAGAAATGGAATGATAATCTCTTTTCCCCTCATTGCTTTCAATTATGGACAATTTTGGGCATTCAGTAAAGTGGAGAAAATAGCACAGTGAATGTCTATGCACCTGTCTTCAACAGATTGCCTGTAGAATGGCCAATTTTAGCTTTCTTTTTTTTTTTCTTCATTTTTAATGCAATTTTATTGTGATATATTCACACACCATACAATCCATTCATAGTGTACAATCAGTGGTGCACAGTATCATTACATAGATGTGTGTTCATCACTACAGTCAATTTTTGAACGTTTTCATTATTCCAGGAAACAAAAAAAAAGAGAGATAAATAAAATAAAGAGAACAACTAAAACATCCTGTTCCCCTTATCTGCCTCCACCATCTATCATTGATCCCTAGTAGTGCATTTGTTACTGTTGATGAAAGAATATTAAGATATTACTGTTAACTATAGTCCATAGTTTGTCATCATGTATTGTTCCCATATACCACTCTGTTATTAATTCCTTGTAATAGTTTCATACCTTTGTTCTAGTTCATGGAGGAAATTTTTTATATTTGTAATGTTAATTACAGTCATCGTCCACTACAAGATTTACTGTTTTACATTCCCATATTTTAAGCTCTGGCTTTCCTTCTGTTGACATATATGACTCTAAACTTCCCCTATCATCCACACTCACACACACTTCAGCACTATTAATTATACTTACCATAATGTGCTATCATCACCTCTCTCTATTTCTACCTATTTAAAATCAACCTAGTTAAAAATTCTGCATATCTTATAGCTTTTTTTTAAAAGATGTATTTCTTTAAACAGGATTAACTGGCAATATGAAGTTGTTTCTGTTGAAGAGGTGAGTTAGTCCTCTATCTCCCGCTAAGATGGTGACAAGATTTTGCTGCGGTTACCACATATCATGCGTACACGCTGACACTCGATTTTATCGACAGTGCCAGTGCTCAGGAAATAGACACATGCTCACCTCACAAGAGATCAAAGTGTAAACTAGAATTTGGGATCTGTTCATTTACAGTGAATTGTAGTTCTCCCTGTTGGCAAGTCCACATGGGAAGCCAAATGGTAATCAGGAGGTGGGCTCAGAGCCAAATGTGTAGGTATGCTTGAAGGGCCATTTGTTTTGTACAACCCCTGATGAAGGGTGATGAACTCCCCTTCCTCGCCGGATGCCTCTGGAATGACCTGAGCAGGTGTGGCCACCAGCACTTGTGTCTCTCTCCTAGACAGTCCCACATGAAAACTGCCAAGTCCTTACATTGAGGGAGTCCCCTTTGCTAGACTGTGCTGATAATTCCAATTCTATTAATATGTTCTTTCTCCAAATGGATATGCAACAGTAGCCATCTTAATTTAGCCAGGCCATTATGATTGGAATTTTAGGTGGTCCTAAACATTTTAGTCCCTCATATACTGACAGTGTCTGGGTTTCTTCCTCAAATTACTGACCTCATCCATTTTGTGTGAATGTTGTCAGTCTGGCCTTCAGGAGATAAGATTATAGGTTCATTGTAGTTTCCTTACCACTGACAGTTGCAGTTAAGCTGTGATGAAGCACCTGGACTCTGGAGCTAGACTTTAGGGTTCAAACCCATTCTCTACCACTTGTGTGCTCTGTGACCTGGCTTCACCATTCAGAGCTTCAGTTTCCTTATCTATAGAATGGGGCTAATCTAATAGTAGTACCTACCTCATAGGATTGTTATGAGGACCAGATGAGGTAATACAGGTAGAGATTTAATAAGATACCTGACATGAAGTAAACTCTCAGGTACCAAATTTTGAAGTTTTGGCTTTTCTTGACTGTTCTTCATCTTCCAATTGTGTTAATAACATAAAATAAATGAAATGACAACAAGTGGCGGGTGAGGGGGAGGAAAACAACAATTTAAAATATATTGATGAAACAAAAATGATGTGAAGAGGGATGCAAGTTATTGATGAAAAGCAAAGCAGAGCTTAAACACATTTAAGATCTAATACGATGTTAAAGATAAATCTAGAAGACTAAAAGGATAAAAAGCTACCACCTGTACTTCTCCTTCCCCATTGAAACTAAAAATAAAAGTAAAAATAAAGTAAAAGTAAAAAACCTCAAAAGTAAAATTAAAAGTAAAAACAGAAGTTGGAACTAAAGCAGCGATTAATCTTTGAGGATCACTCACTGTGCCCCCTCCTTTCTTCCAACCCCTCTCTCCCTCAGTGCCAACGTGAGGCAGCCTTCTCTTTGGCTGTCCTCCATAGGCTGGAGTTCTCTTTGGACCCTGCACACTGCTGTGCACAGTTGACCTCTTCTTCCTGCAAACTCAGCCTCAGAGAGGTTCCATCCTGTCTTCATTTGCTCCCCTTCTTGATTTCCCTGTGTCTGTCAGTTTATTCTCCTATTATCCCAAGCTGAAAATCTTTTTGTCAGCTCTTTCATCTCCTATATTCAGTGTTATTGAATGTCACACATCTGCTTCTCTCTATTTGCAGAACCTTATTTCAAGTGGTTAGCACATCAAGTCTGAATTATTGCCTTCACATACTTTGTTCTCAAATCAATCTTATATGTTGCTGTCTAATTTTCTCAAACACTTATTGCCTACTCTGCCTCCCAGGTAAAGTCTGCCTTCATTCAAGGCCTTTCACAGTAAAACCCTATCTACACCTCTTGTAACTCATTCTAAACGAAACCTGGGGCTCTTCATGGGCTTATCTACTCATAGCCCCCCAAACACAGTTTGCATAGTTTGCTATTTCCATCTTCTTTCTTTTACTTATGTTATCCCCTTTCCTGGAATGCCTTGCTTATGTCTCTATTCATATTCAAGTTATCTTTCAAGGGCTAATTCAAGGTCCATCTTATTTATGAAGTTTTCCTTGATCATTTATCCATTCATCCATCCATCCATCAGTCCATCTGTCTATCCATCCAGTAGCTCTACTATTTACAAAATAGCTGCAAAAAACTGAAATCTTTCCCTTCTCCTCCATTCAAAATAAAATAGAACACAAAGTCAAGGCAACCAAGAGGAGAACATCTAGACTGCTCATTAGACCACTTGCAGCTGATTCTTCTTTGGGTGCTTATAGAAATGCAGATTCCTGGGTCCCACCCTGCCCCTACTGAATCAGAAACCCTAAGGGTAGAGATAGAGCATCTTCATTTTTAACAGATATCCTAAGAGATTCACACACTAAGATTGAGAACCACATATCTAGATTTCAAATATTGCCAAATTCAAAAGACTCAAAACATTTAGTACCTTTTTTATCCAGTAAGGAACCAGCACCGTCCAGTTCCTCTGATTCTCACTATTCTTGGTGTGAATTCGGTTGAGCAATGATCAGAGTGGGAGAATTGGGCAGTTTTATAATTCATCCCAAGCCAGGTACAATCAATCCTTATTATTTTTGGATTCCATATTTGTGAATTCACCTACTTGCTAAAATTTATTTGTAACCCCAAAGTCAATACTTGCAGGGTGCTTTCCTTGTCATTCATTTGTGGACATGTGCAGAGCTGCAAAAAATTTAAGTCTTTTGATGTGCATGTTCCCTGCTGAGGTCGAACAAGGCGATGCTCTGCTTTCTTGTTATGGCTCTCATACGTAAACAAGTCCCCCTTTTGTGGTACATTTGTGCCATGTTTTCCACATTTTGGTGCTTTTTATTGGTGATTCCTCCATTTAAAATGGTCCCTATGCATGGTGCTGAAGTGCTGTCTAGTGTTTGTGAGCACAAGATGGCTGCAGTGTACCTTAATGGAGAAAATACATGTGTTAGGTAAATTTTGTTCAGGCATGAGTTACAGTGCTGTTGGCTGTGAGTTCAATGTTAATAAATCAACAAGAAGTATTAAATGAGGTGTCTTTAAACAGAAACACATAAAACAAGATTATGTATTGATTGGTTGACAAAACATGATCTGAGGCTTACAGGAATCTCTTTATTTCCCCTGGGAGCATTTATTCAGTATTTACTAATTAAGTGTTTGCAGCAACTTTGCAGAACATAATTACTGTGAATAAAGAGAATTGACTGTGTTTATAATTCTTTCCAGAGCATCAGGTGTGTGTAATCAAATATGTGTACAAAAATACATTCCAAAGCTAAGTAGATAAGCTGTTGGAGTTATTTTTAACTTTTCAGTGATCAATCCAGTATTTCTGCTTATATTGAATGTGTAGAGGAGGCTCAGCTGAAATATATATGTAACCTGTGGGTACTTTCTTACGAATTCAGATTTAGCATTGCTTCCCTTCATCCCACTGGGGAGGGGGGGTTTCTACAAATTAATAAATGAAAAAAAATTAGGTAGTACATGTATGTGGGACAGAATTCAAAGATCTCCTTCATGCTCTTGCCCTCTGGCCACCCTGTTCCCCTCCCTGGAGGCGGCACTGTTACTTGTTTCTTGTTTTTAATTCCAAAGATTGTCTACATATAAACAAGCATATATGTATTTATCCTTTCTTTAAAAGTAAAAATGCTATTATATTATTCTCACTGATTTACACCTTGTGTTCTTCCCTTAACATATCATGTAGATCATTCTATATCAGTACAAATAAATATCTGTTCTTTTTAACAACTGTGTAGTATTCTGTTGGGCATTTCATAACTGATTTAGCCAACCCCCGTTGGTGAACATTTAGCTGTTTTAAATCTTTGTGCATTATAACCATTTCCACAATGAATATGCTTGTATATACACTTTTGGGCACACATAACAACATGTCTATAGCATAAAAAGTCAAAATCTTGAATTAAAAAGTATGTGCATTATATATCTTGATTGGTATTATGCTTGATTGTGGTTCATTCACTTACACTGACACCAACAGTATCTGAGAGTTGGAAACACATTTTGATGGTCTTTTTAAAATTCACTTTCCTTTGGCAAACAGCTCATTTCACAATGTTTAAATATCTTGGCTTAGGTTTTATGAGACAATGTATGGTTATTTGTTTTTCTTTCTGTTTCAGCTTAGAAATCATATATTATACTTGATAGAAAACTATCAGACAGTGGTGATTGTTGGAGAAACAGGATGTGGAAAAAGCACACAGATTCCACAAGTGAGTACATAACTTAATTTGTGTTTTTACACTTTGATTTGGTTGGGAGGATTTTGTAACTTGAGAACTCTCTTTACTATCACTTGCATTTTTAAGATCTCTCAGTAAGGAACTATTCACCTCAACTAGATAATATTTTATTAAACTTTTGGAGTTTATGCTTTCTTTGATTACTACTGAAATGAGTTGTCTTTAATTTATTTTAATTCCAAAATATAATTAAAAGTCATTCTCCTAAAGGAACCATAGGGTCTCATTCAGAGATGTGTAAGGCACAATTTCTGTCATCAAATAGTTACAGTTGAAGAGGTGGGATAAAATGAATTCCACTATTGTGGTAAATAAAAATTGACTATTATAGAATTACTCAGTGCTCTGAAAGAAGCCTCTCTTACCAAGAAACTTCATACCTGATGGAGGTAAGAGTGGAAAAGAAGGATCAGGAAAGGCCTTATAAAGGCCTTTGAAAAGCATATGAAATAGACCTTGAGCAATCAGTAGTTGCTGGCTGGGAAGATGTTCCAGTCCAATGAATATTGTGGTTAGAGATACTGGGTGAAAAAATATTTAGGGCTGCTAGGCATCAAGACTGGAAATGTAGTTTGAGGTCAGAATGTGTCTTAAGAACCTTGAAGGGTATAGAGTGATGAGTAAGTGGTCAGGACAAGAGTCCTTGCACGTTTTCTTTCCTTTTTTAATGTAAATTTTTACTGTAAGATACATTGGGAAAGTATATACATATGTCATAGGTGTATAGCTCAATAAATTTTCACAAATGACTATACTCAGCTCAAGAAACAAAACATTACCAGAACCTCAGAAGCTCTCTAGTACCCCCTTCCAGTCCCCAACTGTACCTCTTCCAAAAAGGTAACTACTCGTCTATCATCGAACACCAATGATTAGTTTTGTCTAATTTTGAACTTTATGTAAATGGAAAAATACAACTTCTTTTGCCTAGCGTTATGTTTGTGAGATTCCTCTCTGTTGTTGAGTGTGGTTGCAGTTTGTTCATTCTTACTGCTCTATAGCAGGAGTCTGCAAATTATGTCCTATAGGCCAAACCCAGTCCACTGCCTGTTTTTGTAAATAAAGTTTTTTTTTGAACACAGCCACATGCATTCATTTACATATTGCTCATGACTGCTTTCACATTACAACAGCAGAGCTGAGTAATGAGTTGTTCTAGAGCTATGACCCTCAAAACCTAAAAATTTACTGTCTGGCCCTTTATAGAAAAAATATGCTGACCCTTGATGTATAGTGTTGCATTGTATTAGTATTCCACATTTTATGTATCCTTCCTACTGTTAGGTGACATTGAGTTGTTTCCAGTTTTTAGTTATCCAAATAGTGCTACTATGATCATTTGCGTGCTTATTTTTGGTGAGCAGATGTTCACATTTCTATTGAGTTATACGTAAGAGTAGCATTGCCAGGTCATAGGATATGCATACATTCAACTTTAGTAAATGATGTCTGACAGTTTATCAAAGTAGTTCGGTTCTTGCAGGGTTTGTGAGCAAGTAAACAATATGAAGAGCTTTTGATAGATTAAAAAAAAAATCAGATGCAAAAAAGAAATTACAGACTGGAGAACCAAGGCCATAGAAGGCTACTGCAATAGCTTTCTGGGGAAGGGTAGTGTAATGGGATTCTTGACCCAGAGATAATAGTGAGATGACCCTGGGGAGGATAGGAATGAAAGCGATTTTAGATTAGGGTCTGTAGAAATTGGAAACTGGGTGGATATTTGTGATGAGAAAGGGGAAGAATGAATAGGTGATAATATATTATTGACTGCCTGATTTAGACTCATGAAATGCCAACATCACTGTGTGGTACTCAGTGCTGACTGACCAAGCAGCATTGCCTTGGAGAATAGTGGTGTTAAATGAGATAGAAAAGTAAACAGGGACTTGGTGATGGGAAAAATTGATGTGTTTGATTTTTTTTAATTCATTTTTATTGAGATATATTCACATACCATACAATCATCCAAAGTGTACAATCAGTTGTTCACAGTACCATCATATAGTTGTGCTTTCATCACCCCAATCTATTTTTTGAACATTTTCCTTGTAACAGAAAAAGTGAAAAAAAGAATAAAAAATAAAAGTAAAAAAGAATACCCACAACATTCCCCGCCTCCCACCCTATTTTTCATTTAGTTTTTTTGTCGCCATTTTTCTACTCATCCATCCAAACACTGGATAAAAGGACTGTGATCCATAAGGCTTTCGCAATCACCCTGTCACCCCCTGTAAGCTGCATTGCTATACAGCCATCTTCAAGAGTCAAGTCTACGGGGTTGTAGTTTGATAGTTTCAGGTATTTATTTCTAGCTATTTCACTGCACTATATAGTGCAGTTATCTATATAGTGCATAAGAGTGCCCATCAGAGTGACCTCTCGACTCTTATTTGGAATCTCTCAGCCACTAAAATTTTGTTTTGTTTCATTTTGCATCTCCCTTTTGGTCAAGAAGATATCTCAATCCCACGGTGTCAGGTCCAGATTCATCCCTGGGAGTCATATCCCACATTGCCAGGGAGATTTACACCCCTGGGAGTCAGATCCCACGTCAGGGGGGAAGGCAGTGAGTTCATTCACCAAGTTGGCTTAGCTAGAGAGAGAAGGCCATATCTGAGCAACAAAGAGGCACTCAGGGGGAGACTCTTAGGCACAATTATAAGCAGGTTAGCCTCTGCTTCACAGTAACAAGCCTCATAAGGGCAAGTTCCGTGATAGAAGGCTTGATGTGTTTGATTTTATACAGAATGATTTTTTCCTATATCATTGTCAGTCTCTGATGACATTATTAGCAAGAAAGTTGGATTAGGGGTTTGAAGCTTAGCAGACATTAGAGTTTTGAGGGTGTGGACTTGGGGGTGGTCCACATATTGATGATGCGATGTCCTGATATGTGTGGGAGTGAGAGGGAACAGAAAGAGTTGAGGAGAGCAGCAAGGACAGAGCCCTGGAGCATCACCCTCTAGGAGTCAGGAGCAGAAAGGAGACAGATCTAGCCAGGGAGATGGCAAAGTACCCAGGAGATGGTGTCCCTGCCAGAGAAACCAAAAGAAGAGTGAGGCTTCAGGAGAGGGAGGGAGGTGGCAGTGTCAGCCAGAGGGCAGGAGACCCAATTCAGTCCCTGGATTGTTCATCTTGGATAGAGCACATCCAGTGGACTGGAAGTGGGAAGAAGAGGACGGGGCAGTTTTCAGTGAGTAGAGCAGTGGCTAGAGGTCAAGGAGGCAGAGTCAGCAGCTTCCAAGCTTAGAAGGAAGGCAAGAGGGGCTGGTAGTTCATGGGTTTTATATTTAAGAGATTCTCAGGGAAAGGTGATGAAAATCCCTTTCTCTTTTTGAAAATGTTGATAATATATTATTGACTGCCCGATCCAGAGTCATGGACATGCCAACATTTCTTGTGTGGTTCTCAATGCTGGCTGTACGTTAGCGTCACCTTGGGGAGCTTTAAAATATACTCGTTCCATTTTCTACCTGTCTCGCCACCCCAAATCTGAATAATGGGTTTAGGATGGGGCCCAGACATAGGTCTTTTTTTAAAAGTTCCCAAGGTAATATAATTGCAACGAGGGCAAGGAATTGCTTCTAAAGGACAGAGTGCTGAGCTGAGTGTAGAGTGCTGAGCACTTTATACAGATTAATCCATTTAATTTCCCCAATGACCTTGTGAGGTAGGTGCTGTTATTATCCTCATTTTACAGATGGGACCACTCATTGTACAGAGAAGGGAGGTTGGGAACTATGGAGCAGAAGTAAAAGGTCACATGAGATTAGATAATTTTAGTTTGTTTTGGAATTTGTCTGTATGGTTATTCAGTCAGTTTAGGATAAACTGTGCTATAGTAAAACAAAAACAAAAACAAAAACAAAAACAAAAAACCCTGAAAATCTCAGTGGCTTGAAAGCACAAAGGTTTATCTCTTGCTCATAGTATGGATCACCTTGAGTTGGCTTTGGGGCTGCTCCGCAGCATCACTCTGGGATTGAGGCTGACAGTGCAGTTCTTATCCGGGACTTCTTGATCTTATGGCAGAAGACAAAGAGGGATGACAGAATCCTGAGATGGCTCTTACAACTTGGCTAGACAGGTCGCCACGCCTGGAGACACTGCGGGCGGAGCGGAGGATGGAGGCGGTTTCGTCCGCTGCCGGGGTTGGGTCTGCGCGTGGGCAAGTGGCCCTGTGGGCACCCGGACTGGGTGGAGGCCGGCGGCGGCCCGGCCATGGCCGGAGACCCTCTCTGCCGGGCTCCCTGAGTTGCGCTCCCTGAAGTCCCGGGGAGCCGTCGCCCATGGGCTCGCTGAGCAGCCGAGTGCTGCGCCGCCACCGCGGGGGAGCCCGAGCCCAGCAGGAGCCGGGTTCCGGGGCAGGGGGCTCGGCCCGGAGGCCAGGGGCTGGCGGCGACGCGGTGGGCCTCGGCTTCTGTGACTGCATCGGCAGCCGCAAGCGCAAGCGGAGCAGCGGGGCCTTCTGCTCCTGCCACCCCGAGTCCCAGACGGACGAGGATGAAGAGGAAGGGGACGAGCAGCAGCGGCTCCTCAACACCCCGCGAAGGAAAAAATTAAAGAGTACATCCACATATATTTATCAAACATTGTTTTTGAATGGTGAAAATAGTGACATTAAGATTTGTGCCCTTGGAGAAGAGTGGAGTTTACACAAAATATATTTATGTCAATCTGGCTGCTTTTCCAGTATGTTCGGTGGTTCTTGGAAAGTATCCAGCTTGAATATTATTGAATTGGAGATTCCTGACCAGAATATTGATGTAGAAGCATTGCAGGTTGCTTTTGGTTCACTGTATAGAGATGACGTCTTAATAAAGCCCAGTCGAGTTATTGCCATTTTGGCAGCGGCTTGTATGCTGCAGTTGGATGGTTTAATACAGCAATGTGGTGAGACAATGAAGGAAACAATTAACGTGAAAACTGTATGTGGCTATTATACATCAGCAGGGACCTATGGATTAGATTCTGTAAAGAAAAAGTGCCTTGAATGGCTGCTAAACAATTTGATGACTCACCAGAATGTTGAACTTTTTAAAGGACTCAGTTTGTGTCATGAAACAACTCATCAGTTCATCTAACTTATTTGTAATGCAAGTGGAAATGGATGTATACACAGCTCTTAAAAAGTGGATGTTCTTTCAACTTGTACCTTCTTGGAATGGATCTTTAAGACAGCTTTTGACTGTAACAGATGTGTGGTTTTCTAAGCAGAAAAAAGACTTTGAAGGTTTGACCTTCCTTGAAACCGAGCAAGGAAAACCATTTGCGTCAGTATTCAGACATTTAAGGTTACAGTATATTATCAGTGACCTGGCCTCCACTAGAATTATTGAACATCATTCTCTGGTACCTTCAAAATGGCTGTCTTCTGTGTATAAACAGCAGTGGCTTGCTATACTCCGGGCAGAACAAGACAGTGAGGTGGAGCCTCAAGAAATCAATAAAGATGAACTGGAAGGAAATAGTATGAGGTGTGGTAGAAAGCTTGCCAAGGATGGTGAATACTGCTGGCAGTGGACAGATTTTAACTTCGACTTTGACCTACTTGTACATCATTTTCAAACGCAATACACTGAATCAGCCGTGTAGCGGATCTGTCAGTTTACAACTTTGAAAGAGCATAGCTTTTAGATTACATTTGGCCTCTTTTGATAATAGTGGGAAACTAATATATAGTAGAACAACTGGATATCAAATACTTACTCTTGAAAAGGATCAGAAGCAAGTGGTGATGAACTTGGACAGCAGGCTTCTTCTGATCTTCCCTTTATATATCTGTTGCAACTTCCTGTATATATTGTCAGAAAAGAGAACTGAAAATAATCATCACCCAGAAAATCCAGAAAACTAAGGATCTCATCAGGTGGAAACAGTAGCACTTTGAAAACTTTTGGGTCCAGCTTTAACTGAATGGCCCTAATGATACTCACATCCAAGGTGACTAAGAATGACAAAGCTTTATGAACTATAGTGCATAATGTAGAAGACTATTCTTATCCTCATATTTCTATGCATGTGTGAAAAAAAAAATTTAAAGCCAGGAAAACATCTGTTAAACCATTTATGTTATAAAGGTGTTGACTCATGCTTTTGATTTATCATCAGTAGGAAATTGCTGTAGGTAAATTCTACATTTCTGCAACCAAATACAAATTTTACTTTTAGCTTAAACTTTTACCATATCTGATGTTAGTTAGAACCTCAGTTATCATCTGTAAACTTATTATTATTTTTGGATTTGCTGGTCTACTTTACAGAGTATTTGTTTATGATAAAACTGTAGCATCTGCAAAACAGATGTGGGCTTTTAAGGAAATTTTTAATATACAAGTAATTTCTTATGGTGATTAGAAAGTTTTGAGAACATATGAATAAATAAAGCTTTGTAGTTTAGGATTTACTTTTGTAAAAGTATGTTGACAAGTATTAAAATGTTATACATGCACTTTAAACATTATAATATAAATCTAAAACACAAAACATCCAATGTAGGGGCACTGATCTCTCATGTCTGACTTGGATTTAGATGTTATTTTATTTTATTGAAATGAATTTCCAAAATTTTGTCAATGATTATAGAATGTATTATTATTTCTCACTAAAACCTTCAGGAAATCCAAAAGCTGGTATTAAAAGTAGTCATTTTTCTTCTTGAATATTTTAAAACGTGCCAGTTTGAATTAGCCTTCAGATTTTCAGGGCACAAAAGAGATGCAAATAAGAGTACCCAGAGTATATTTTAACACATTTATGATAAATTTACAGTATGACAGAAATATCTTCAACTTTCAGATAATGAAGAAAAAAAAAAACCACCCTAAGTAAACATAAAAGTTATGACTGGTCAATGTAAGCTTATTTTTATTTGACTAGAAGAATGCTAAAGGAATAATTTGAACAGCCAACTCTAAATGCTCTTTGTGTTGGTTTGTTTAAAAGCCAGCTGTCAGCAGAAATAAATGACATAGAGAACAAAAAAACAATAGAAAGGATAAATATCACCAAAAGTTGGTTCTTTGAGAAGATCAACAAGATTGACAAGCCCCTAGCTAGACTGACAAAATCAAAAAGAGAGAAGACCCATATAAACAAAATAATGAATGAAAAAGGTGACATAACTGCAGATCCTGAAGAAATTAAAAAAATTATAAGAGGATATTATGAACAACTGTATGGCAACAAACTGGATAATGTAGAAGAAATGGACAATTTCCTGGAAACATATGAACAACCTAGACTGACCAGAGAAGAAATAGAAGACCTCAACCAACCCATCACAAGCAAAGAGATCCAATCAGTCATCAAAAATCTTCCCACAAATAAATGCCCAGGGCCAGATGGCTTCACAGGGGAATTCTACCAAACTTTCCAGAAAGAACTGACACCAATCTTACTCAAACTCTTTCAAAACATTGAAAAAAATGGAACACTACCTAACTCATTTTATGAAGCTAACATCAATCTAATACCAAAACCAGGCAAAGATGCTACAAAAAAGGAAAACTACCGGCCAATCTCCCTAATGAATATAGATGCAAAAATCCTCAACAAAATACTTGCAAATCGAATCCAAAGACACATTAAAAAAATCATACACCATGACCAAGTGGGGTTCATTCCAGGCATGCAAGGATGGTTCAACATCAGAAAAACAATCAATGTATTACAACACATTAAAAACTCGAAAGGGAAAAATCAATTGATCATCTCAATAGATGCTGAAAAAGCATTTGACAAAATCCAACATCCCTTTTTGATAAAAACACTTCAAAAGGTAGGAATTGAAGGAAACTTCCTCAACATGATAAAGAGCATATATGAAAAACCCACAGCCAGCATAGTACTCAATGGTGAGAGACTGAAAGCCTTCCCTCTAAGATCAGGAACAAGACAAGGATGCCCGCTGTCACCACTGTTATTCAACATTGTGCTGGAAGTGCTAGCCAGGGCAATCCGGCAAGACAAAGAAATAAAAGGCATCCAAATTGGAAAAGAAGAAGTAAAACTGTCATTGTTTGCAGATGATATGATCTTATATCTAGAAAACCCTGAGAAATCAACGATACACCTACTAGAGCTAATAAACAAATTTAGCAAAGTAGCGGGATACAAGATTAATGCACATAAGTCAGTAATGTTTCTATATGCTAGAAATGAACAAACTGAAGAGACACTCAAGAAAAAGATACCATTTTCAATAGCAACTAAAAAAATCAAGTACCTAGGAATCAACTTAACCAAAGATGTAAAAGACCTATACAAAGAAAACTACATAACTCTACTAAAAGAAATAGAAGGGGACCTTAAAAGATGGAAAAATATTCCATGTTCATGGATAGGAAGGCTAAATGTCATTAAGATGTCAATTCTACCCAAACTCATCTACAGATTCAATGCAATCCCAATCAAAATTCCAACAACCTACTTTGCAGACTTGGAAAAGCTAGTTATCAAATTTATTTGGAAAGGGAAGATGCCTCGAATTGCTAAAGACACTCTAAAAAAGAAAAACGAAGTGGGAGGACTTACACTCCCTGACTTTGAAGCTTATTATAAAGCCACAGTTGCCAAGAGAGCATGGTACTGGCACAAAGATAGACATATAGATCAATGGAATCGAATTGAGAATTCAGAGATAGACCCTCAGATCTATGGCCGACTGATCTTTGATAAGGCCCCCAAAGTCACCGAACTGAGCCATAATGGTCTTTTCAACAAATGGGGCTGGGAGAGTTGGATATCCATATCCAAAAGAATAAAAGAGGACCCCTACCTCACCCCCTACACAAAAATTAACTCAAAATGGACCAAAGATCTCAATATAAAAGAAAGTACCATAAAACTCCTAGAAGATAATGTAGGAAAACATCTTCAAGACCTTGTATTAGGAGGCCACTTCCTAGACTTTACACCCAAAGCACAAGCAACAAAAGAGAAAATAGATAAATGGGAACTCCTCAAGCTTAGAAGTTTCTGCACCTCAAAGGAATTTCTCAAAAAGGTAAAGAGGCAGCCAACTCAATGGGAAAAAATTTTTGGAAACCATGTATCTGACAAAAGACTGATATCTTGCATATACAAAGAAATCCTACAACTCAATGACAATAGTACAGACAGCCCAATTATAAAATGGGCAAAAGATATGAAAAGACAGTTCTCTGAAGAGGAAATACAAATGGCCAAGAAACACATGAAAAAATGTTCAGCTTCACTAGCTATTAGAGAGATGCAAATTAAGACCACAATGAGATACCATCTAACACCGGTTAGAATGGCTGCCATTAAACAAACAGGAAACTACAAATGCTGGAGGGGATGTGGAGAAATTGGAACTCTTATTCATTGTTGGTGGGACTGTATAATGGTTCAGCCACTCTGGAAGTCAGTCTGGCAGTTCCTTAGAAAACTAGATATAGAGCTACCATTCGATCCAGCGATTGCACTCCTCGGTATATACCCGGAAGATCGGAAAGCAGTGACACGAACAGATATCTGCACGCCAATGTTCATAGCAGCATTATTCACAATTGCCAAGAGATGGAAACAACCCAAATGTCCTTCAACAGATGAGTGGATAAATAAAATGTGGTATATACACACGATGGAATACTACGCGGCAGTAAGAAGGAACGATCTGGTGAAACATATGACAACATGGATGAACCTTGAGGACATAATGCTGAGCGAAATAAGCCAGGCACAAAAAGAGAAATATTATATGCTACCACTAATGTGAACTTTGAAAAATGTAAAACAAATGGTTTATAATGTAGAATGTAGGGGAACTAGCAGTAGAGAGCAATTAAGGAAGGGGGAACAATAATCCAGGAAGAACAGATAAGCTATTTAACGTTCTGGGGATGCCCAGAAATGACTATGGTCTGTTAATTTCTGATGGTTGTAGTAGGAACAAGTTCACTGAAATGTTGCTATATTATGTAACTTTCTTGGGGTAAAGTAGGAACATGTTGGAAGTTAAGCAGTTATCTTAGGTTAGTTGTCTTTTTCTTACTCCCTTGCTATGATCTCTTTGAAATGCTCTTTTATTGTATGTTTGTTTTCTTTTTAACTTTTTTTTCATACAGGTGATTTGAAAAAAGAAGGGAAAGTTAAAAAAAAAAAAAGAAAAAAGACAAACAAGGGGAAAAAAAAAAAAAAAAGATGTAGTGCCCCCTTGAGGAGCCTGTGGAGAATGCAGGGGTATTCGCCTACCCCACCTCCATGGTTGCTAACATGACCACAGACATAGGGGACTGGTGGTTTGATGGGTTGAGCCCTCTACCATAAGTTTTACCCTTGGGAAGACGGTTGCTGCAAAGGAGAGGCTAGGCCTCCCTGTATTTGTGCCTAAGAGTCTCCTCCTGAATGCCTCTTTGTTGCTCAGATGTGGCCCTCTCTCTCTGGCTAAGCCAACTTGAAAGGTGAAATCACTGCCCTCCCCCCTACGTGGGATCAGACACCCAGGGAAGTGAATCTCCCTGGCAACGTGGAATATGACTCCCAGGGAGGAATGTAGACCTGGCACCGTGGGACGGAGAACATCTTCTTGACCAAAAGGGGGATGTGAAAGGAAATGAAATAAGCTTCAGTGGCAGAGAGATTCCAAAAGGAGCCGAGAGGTCACTCTGGTGGGCACTCTTATGCACACTTTAGACAACCCTTTTTAGGTTCTAAAGAATTGGGGTAGCTGGTGGTGGATACCTGAAACTATCAAACTACAACCCAGAACCCATGAATCTCGAAGACAGTTGTATAAAAATGTAGCTTATGAGGGGTGACAATGGGATTGGGAAAGCCATAAGGACCAAACACCACTTTGTCTAGTTTATGGATGGATGTGTAGAAAAGTAGGGGAGGGAAACAGACAGACAAAGGTACCCAGTGTTCTTTTTTACTTCAATTGCTCTTTTTCACTCTAATTATTATTCTTGTTATTTTTGTGTGTATGCTAATGAAGGTGTCAGGGATTGATTTAGGTGATGAATGTACAACTATGTAATGGTACTGTAAACAATCGAAAGTACAATTTGTTTTGTATGACTGCGTGGTATGTGAATATATCTCAATAAAATGATGATTTAAAAAAAAAAAAAAAAAAAAAAAGCCAGCTGTCCTTTAATTTTTTGAATTGCTCATAATAATTCCTCCTATTCTAATATCCTCCCAAAATGATACTTGTTTTCAATGATTAAATACTTTCTCATGGTATTAGAAACTAAACTGAGGACCTTTTGTTTTAACTTAAACATTTTCATACTATTTGATGTTGCTTTTTCTTTAACTTTCCTAGGATTTTAACAAAAAAGAATCAGCTTCAGACCTTTAAATGAACTTGAATTGGGATAAAAATCAGTTTGATTTTATGGAGATTTTTGTTTGCCTTATGTGGTCTTTTCTTTGACATTCTGTACAATGTTAATAGGTTGTGAATTATTTATGTACCAGATATTACACTTTAAACATTTTCATATTCTCTAATCTTTATAATTGTTTGTTCAAATTTTAGTTGGGAATCCTATTTCCTACTTAAGCTCAGACTATAACCTCTGAATTGAGTGCCTTTGAGTTCACAGGCTAATAGAAATTTCATAGTAAATGTAAATAAGATCAGAGGATCTAATGTACAAGCTGATAATAAAGCATTAAGGTAAAAGAAAAAAACTTGAATAGAAGTGGTGCTTCCTCTTACATTTCATTGGTCAAAGCAAGTTACATGGCAAGGCTCTATAGCACTAGCGTGGCAATTTATTTAATCCCCCCATAGAGGGGTAGCATGTATTTGGAACAATAATATAATGTATCACAATCAGCTAGTCATTTTCTTCAGGAAGGCTTAGCTGCCAGTGGATGGAGAGGGCCTGCTGGGGAGCTGAGTCCAGGGAAAGAATGGCCCAAAGGACATGCAGTGTAGTAGGGTCTGAGGATCCAGGCTAAGTAGTGTGGCAGCAAAGGAAGGTACTTCTTCTTCTTCTTCTTTTTTTTTTTTTTTTTTACTGTTGCAGTTAATTTAATATTTTTGATATTTATTTTTTGTTTTTAATTGGTTCACATAGTTCAACTTCAAAAGGCACAAAAAGATATAAAGAGAAATATATCCCTTCTCTCCTGTCTTCTGATGCTCAGTTCCCTTATGCAGATGAAACTAATACTAACAGTTTCTTGGGTAGACATTTTTTTATGCATATACAGGGGAATGCATATATATATACACACACACATATATATATATATACACACACACACACAGGCACTCACCCCTTCTTTTTTTTTTAAACAGGAATGGTAGCACCTATACGTGCTTTAATGCACTTTTTTTAAACTTAACGTCTCTTTTTTTAGTTGCATACATTCTACTACATGTACTTACTTTGTCAGTCTTCAGTTGATAGACCTTTAAGTTGTTTACAGCTTTTTTTTTTAAATTCAGTTTTATTGAGATATATTCACATACCATACAGTCATCCATGGTGTACCATCAGTTGTTCACAGTACCATCATATAGCTGTGCATTCATCACCTCAATCTGTTTTTGAACATTTTCCTAACACTAGAAAGAATCAGAATAAGAATAAAAAATAAAAATAAAAAAGAAAACAATCACCCCCCCATCCCACCCTATTTTTCATTTAGGTTTTGTCCCCATTTTTCTACTCATCCATCCATACACTGGATAAAGGGAGTGGGATCCACAGGGTTTTCACAATCACACTGTCACCCGTTGTAAGTTGCATTGCTATATAATCATCTTCAAGAGTCAAGGCTACTGGGTTGGAGTTTGGTAGTTTCAGTTATTTACTTCTAGCTTTTCCAATATATTAAAACCTAGAACGTGTTATCTATATAGTGCATAAGAATGTCCACCAGAGTGACCTCTCGACTCCATTAAATCTCTCAGCCGCTGAAGCTTTATTTTGTTTCACTTTGCATCCCCCTTTTGGTCAAGAAGATGTTCTCAATGCCACGATGCTGGGTCCAGATTCATCCCGGGGAGTCATATCCTGTGTTGCCAGGGAGATTTACACCCCTGGGAGTCAGGTCCCACGTAGTGGGGAGGGCAGTGAGAACACCCGCCAAGTTGGCTTGGTAACACAGAGAGGGCCACATCTGAGCAACAAAGAGTCACTCAGGGGGAGACTCTTAGGCACAATTATAGCAGGTTTAGCCTTTCTTTGCAGCAATAAGCTTCATAGGGGCCAGCCCCAAGACAGAGGGCTCAGCACATGAAGCCGTCAGTCCCTCGTGTTTGTGAGAACATTAGCAACAAGCCAGGTGAGGAAGTCCAACACCTCTGCATTCTTCCCCAGCTCTTCAGGGGGCCCTGTTTAGAGCTTTTTATTTGTCACAAGCAATGGTGCAGTGAATCAGTTTGCACATATATCATTTTGCACACATGGATATATTTGTAGAATAGTTATAGAATTGCTGGGTCAAAGGGTATGTGCATTTGAATTTAAATTTTTTTTAGGGAATGTATTTTATTTTAAGCACTCTTTAAAAAAGATAAGAAATACAGTTACAGGGTACAAAATTCAAAAGAAGAAAAGAATAAATGGTGAAAAGTGAATCTCCTAAACTTTGCTGGTAAAAATGTCTAGAGCATTGTGATGGATTGTATTCTTGTTCCAAGCATATACTAACCCCCCCTTCTCAGAGACAGTCATTGTTACCAACTTCTTTGAAGCTGGGATTTGAGTTAAGGTCGTAGGAAAATTGGAAAGGCTAAAGAACTGAAGGTCACAGCATGGAAACAGGGCAAGTTTTTTCTCAACAAACTGTTTTTCTCGATTTTTATGGTGTCTTCCTTTGGAAAAGTATGCTGAGGCATCAAACACTTATCAGTTTTTATTTTATTTTATTTTTAATAAAGGGAGTTTATTTGGTTACACTATTACAGTCTTAAGGCCTTAAAGCGTCCAACGTAAGGCATCAACAATAGGGTACTTCCCTGGAGAAAGGCCATTGGCATCTGGAAAACATCTGTTAGCTGGGAAGTCATGTGGATGGCATCTGCTGATCCTGGCTTGTGTTCCAGCTCTTCTCTCAGCTCCTGTGCATTCTTCAAAATGTTGCTCCTTGAGGCATTTGTCCTCTCTTAGCTTCTCCGGAGCAAAATCTGCTTTCAAAGACCATCATCAAAATGTCTCTGTAAGTTGCAACAAACAGTGAGCTCCTTCTGTCTGAGCTTTTTATATGGCTCCAGTGATTTAATTGAGACCCACCCTGAATGCGTGGGGTAACACCTTCATGGGAATTATCCAATCAAGGTCTTGTCCATGGTTGATTGAGTCCCATCTCCATGGAAACACTCAATCAATAGGTTCTAACCTAATCAAAACTAATACATCTGCCCCCACGAGATTGCATCAAAGAACATGGCTTTTTGGGGGACATAATACATCCAAACCAGCACATTCCATCCCCTGGAACCCAAAATGACATGAGCTTTCCATATACAAAATACATTCATCCCATCACAAGATCACAGAAACTTAAATCATTTCTGTAACAATAAGTAGAAAGTCCAATCAGAATCAGTCACATGTGTGGTCTGTCCTAAGGCAAAATTCCCCTCTAGCTGTGGACCTGTGAAACTCAGAACAAGTTATTTATTGATAATATACAAAGGAGGGACAATCACAGGATAAACATTCCCATTGTTGTAAGGAGAAGCTGAAAGGAAAACAGGGTTTAAGGGACCAAAACAGTTCCTAAAACCTGCAGGGCAAACTCCATTAGATTTCAAAGTCTAAGAGTCATTTATTGAATGACATTGTATTCTTGGGGCTTGAAAGAGAGATAGTCCCACACTTTCCAAAGGCTTATGCAATAGCCCTTTTCTTTCCAGACGCTGGGGTGAGTGCTCCAACATATCCACACATTGGGTAGACCACGTTCTCGGCCCCACCCTTCTCAAACACTGGGGTGCCACCCAGACTCTGCCTCTCTGGGCAAAGGCTCTCCCCTCTATGAACAGTGGGGAGGCATTTAGTCTCTCCCCAAACCCTGGGGAATGTGCTCCACCCTCTCTGGGGCCTGGGGTGGCAGCAGTCTTCTTGAGCATTGAGGAGGAAGGCCTGCACTCTGCTTCGGGGGCATACTCACCCTTTCCATTGTGCTTGGGCTGCTCTGCTCTCCCTACCGGAGACCTCTTGATTCCAGACCTCAACCTCCATGGCTCTGTCTTTGAAGAAATTTTTCCTTCAATTTGTTCCTTCTTCATTTCCTCCAGTCCAGACCAGCAATGGTTCCATTTATACAGGTTTTGCAAAAATTCTGTAGGCTTGGCATGCAGAACAAGGACTTTCCACAAATAGGACTTTCCACAGATCGTTTCTGGATAACTCCATCTCCAATCCTGGCTTGTACTGAAATGGTGGTCGGGTTCCATGTTTGGTTGAAATCCTCATGTGGGGCTGTAGCCACTGGACTTTTACTTTCTGGAAGCCCAGAATTTTCTAAACTATCAGTTTCTGGTTTCTTTGTACCCAAGAGTTCATTTCTCAGCTTTTCTCTGTCCTGTCACATTTTGCTATAAGCTGCAAGGAGAAGCCAGGCTGCACTTTCGATATTTAGTTTAAAAATCTCCTCAGCTGAGTATCCCAGCTCCTCGCTTTCAAATTCTGCCTTCCATCCAACACCAGGACTCAATTTTGCCAAATTCTCTGCCACTTTAAAACAAGGATTGCCTTTCTTCCAGTTGGCAATGACACATTCATCATTTCTGCTCAAGGCCTTGTCAGAAGTATCTTTAGAGTCCATATTTCTACCAACATTCTCTTCAAAGCAGTTTAGGCCTTTTCTGTCAAGCTCCTCACAATTCTTCCAGAATCTTCCCCTTATACATTTAAAAAGCCATTCCAACATGATGGGTATTTGCAAACTCAGCAGCAGGAGCACGCCACTCTCGGTACCAAAATCTGTTCTGGTTTGCCAATGCTGCCTTATGTAAAATACCAGAAATGGATTGGCTTTTGTAAACGGGGTTCACTTATCAGTGTTTGAAATTCCACAAATGATACGTACTACTTATGTTTTTTATTAGAGCTCTCTCAAAACAATGGATTATGAAAAGAAGCTCTTCTTTACTACAATTTTTATTAGTACTATTTTGAGCAATGTTCTTCCTAATTCCACTCTTCAGTTATGCCAGATTTGGTGACTGGCCCTTAAAGAGAGTGGATTGAACTGAGATAGAATTCAGCCCAGAGTTTGAAGGTCCCACTCCATGATGTCCCACTGCCTATGATTCCTGTACTGTTTTTGCTTCTACAGGATCTTTAAATTTCCACCTAGCAACACTTCTAAGCATACAGTAGAAGTCTAAATCATGAGGAACATTGAAATTAGTTTCAAAGACTGTTTATTTTTGTGGAAATATTATTTTTCTTTCACATAACAGTACTATTAAGAGATTAATTACGTGTGTGTTTGCTTTATTTTTAAATTTTGGATGATAGAATTGTGTCTTACTTATGACTTTGTATCAGGACTTTGGAGTCAGACTGCTAAATTTGAATCATAGCTCTTAGATTTTTATCTGTCCTTGGACAATTATGTGACCTCTTTATTTCCTCATCTGTAAGTTGTTGATGGTGGTAACACTTTCCTAATAGGATTTGTTGTGCGGATTAAAAGAGGTAATGCATGAAACGTTCTCAGCATGGTTCCTGGCGCTTGGTAAGGAACCCCATGAAAGCTAGCTGTTATTCTTAGAATTCTGTTTTTGCATTTGTATTGATTGGGTAGTTGGAAGTATTTTGTGTATGTACAAGAGAGAGAAACTTTACAGTTTTTATAGACAAAATACATTTTGTTTCTTACAGTCATTTTTAAACTTTATTTTTTAACTAATTTTAGACTATGAGAAAAGTTGCAAAAATTATAATAGAGTTCTCTTATACCCATCATACCACTTCTAGTACGATAATTAAAAGCAGTACTGGTATTGTACCATTAACGTTCATACAGTATTGTACTAAATAGGCATATACCACAGTAATTGCTACAAACAAGATGGAGCAATTTTCCTTGTTTAAATTTCATCAGTTTTCCCACTAATGTTCTTTTCTGTCCCAGGATCCAATCCAGGATCCTACATTGCATTTAGTTTCTGTTTCTCCAGTCTCCTCTGGTTTGTGAGAGTTCCTCATTCTTTGCTCAGTTTTCATGATCTTGACACTTTTGAAGAGTTTTGGGCATTTATCTTGTAGAATGTCCCTCATTTGGTGTTTGTGTGACGTTTTCTCATGATTAAAACAAGGTTATGTGTTTTTGGCAAGACTACCACAGAAATGAGGTGTGTCCTTTTTAGTGCATCACGCCTTGGGATTTGTGATGTTGATACACCTTCTCATTGGTGATAGTAACCTTGATCATTTGGTTAAGGTGCCAAGTTTTATCTTTCAAGCTACTGTCTTTTTCTTTGTAATTGAAGAATATCTTGGGGGAGATTCTTTGAGGCTTTGCAAATATTTTTTTTCTTCTCATCTTTCTCCTAATTTTTTTAAATGCAATTTTATTGAGATATAGTCACACACCACACAATTCATCCAAAGTATGCCATCAGTGCCTCGCAGTATCGCATAGTTGTGCATTCATCACTCCCCTGCTAATTTTAACGTTGCTCAGTACATCTTGTTTGCAGCAATTATTGAGGTGTTTGCCTAACAATGATTTTCTATTTTCCTCTTTCCCTCTACCTTTATTAAATGAATTCTTCTGTAAGGAAGAATTGCCCCTTCTCCCTCATTTATTTATTTATTTATTTGATTATTTAGGTATTTCAATATGGAGTCATGGATATTTATTTTGTTCTGTGGGTTAATACCCAATACTGTCATTTTTTTTTTTTCTCAAATTGTTTCAGCTTTGATCATTAGGAGCTCCTTCAAGTCGGCTCCTGTGTTCTTTTTGAAAAGCCTCCAGATACCACCCTTGCATTGGTGTGGAAAATTTGTTAGAATTGATGATAGCACATTTTAACAGTTGTACTATTAATTATAGTCCATGGTTTAACTTAGGGTTCACTGTTTGTGTAGTATAGTTCTATGGATTTTTTTTTTTTATTTGTATTCTGTTGCCATATATATAATGTAACATTTCCCCTTTTAATCACTTTCAGGTATGTATTTTGATGCTGTTAATTGCATTCACAATGTTGTGCTTTCATCACCACCATCTGTTACCAAAACATTTTCATCATTCCACATGGGAACTTTTGTACATTTTAAGCCTTAACTTCCCATTCCTTATCCCCACCTTATCCTCTGGTAACTTATATACTAGTTTCTGTCTCTGTGAATTTGCTTAATTCTAATTATTTCAAATCAGTGGGAGCAACCAATATTCGTCCTTTTGTGCCTGGCTTATTTCACGCAACATGATGGCTTCAGGGTTCATTCATGCTGTTGTCTGTGTCAGGAATTCATTTCTTTTTATGGTTGGATAATATTCCTTTGTATGTATATACACCTTTTATTTATTCATTCATCTGTTGATGGACTATTTTTTGAACTCTTCCTTACATTCTGGGGCCACAAGATGTTCCAGGCTTGTCTTATATTTTCCCCGCACCAGCCCTGGGATCAACCACTTTTCCTTTTATTGGAGAATGGCATTTAGAAATCAAGATCTGTATGCTAGGGTGCTCACTGCGACTGAGGTGCCGTTCCTCTAGGCCATTTCTGTGAGCAGACTGAAGAAACAGGTGTATGTATACTAATCCACACATACAAAAGCAGCTGTGTTTCTGAATCTGACTCTCTGTATATTAAAATCATGAGTTTATGATGATGCTTCTGATTCCAATCCAGCGCCTTAGAGCTTGTTTTAGCCTTTCCTTATTTGTAACTTTTCTCCAACATCAAGAAACGCATTCCTCATTATTTACAATATATTTATTTATTTATTCAATTCTAGTATCCAGATAAAATAGTTTCAGTATCACTAACTCATACCCTGGGAGAAACACTTACTAATTGTATCATAATATTTATGTACAGTTCTTTTTGTTTTTAGCCTTACAGCATCACTCAAGATACTGTCTTCCACTGTTAACTTAGGTTAGTTCTGTTCTCTACCTCCTTTGTTGTGGTTATGTTGTTAATTTGTTATTCAATTAGGGTTATTTGTTAGTGTTTGTATTTCATTTTGGATGCCCCCCACATCCTGATTAGTTTCAGCTGTCTGTTTTTTAGGTGTGTGAAGACTATCTGAAATGTGTCTGTGGTTCTAGGGGTTAGAGCTACACAAAAAGGTCTACTCAGAATAGTGTCAATCTGTCCTCACCCCTGCTATTTTGTTTCTGTTTTCCCCTTTCTCTACCTCTTTCCCACCTATTGCCTGTAGACACTTAATCTGGTTAGTTTTTAGTTTATCCTGCCTATATTTCTTTTGTGCAAATGAGCAGATAGGTGCAATCGCATTTTTAGTCTTTTTTTTTCTTATTATGGAATTAATACATATAATTGTAAAACAGTTTAGACCTTGCAAATATATGTAAACTGTGATAACCATTGTTATCCATTTTGGGTTTTTAATGCATATGGTAATATATGTAATCTAATTTTATATGTACCTATATAACCACATTTATGTGACATATAATCTGGTGACCTATATATTAATGTATAAAATTGAATTATTTTTATTTAATGTGACCAAAAATATGGTAGGTATATTGTGCAGTTTCTGTGCATATTTAAAATTCTTTGTTTTACAGATTTTGCACTCTTCTGAGTTCCCCAGTGAGGCAGCAGTAGTATATAGTAGTATATAGAAATTTTGCAAGACTGGGTTCAGAAGGCTGAATGTGTACCTTGGTTCTTGTATTTATCAGCTGTAATGTGAATTTAAGCACATTGTTTAATATTTCTAAGCCTTGGATTCCTCATCCATAAAATAATCTCTAAAATGTCTGCTGGTATAAGAACTATTTATCATTGCCTTTTCCAGTGAATTTAACACAACATAGAGGCAACATGGGGAGATTGATTCTGAAGAAGTGGTGTCAGATGAACAATTAGATGTGATTTTTATTTGTAGTACCTTGCAGAAGCTGGCTGGACAGCTGAAGGAAGAGTTGTAGGAGTGACCCAGCCTCGAAGAGTGGCTGCTGTTACAGTGAGTTTCTTTTTTATAACTGCAAAGACTTTGTTTGCATCTTCTGTTTCAGTGACTTATTTTTTTCTCTTTTCCTAAAAGGTCCAAATGACAAGTAGTTGTTCCTTAAGAACTTAATTCTTCATTATAAAAAGAAATATATATATATATATTTAAATGCTACCTTTAACATTATGAACATTTAAAAAAAAACAAAACCAAATCTCACTACCCAGCAAAAAACCTGAAAATTTGGTGGACGTCATTCCAAGCTTCTCTTAAGGATAAAAATGAGTGGTTGGCTGGATGGATAGAAATGATTTTATAAAAATGGGATCATATCATAAATGTTTTTGTTGAATTTAACAAAAGAAGGAACTGAACTGAAGTAGAAATAGTTACTGAACTTTTGGTAAATATTTGTTCATCACAAATAAAAAAGAGATTTTATTAAAGCTTGAAAACTGGAGAAAGATTATAAAAAACTTTGAAATGTTACTTATTTTTGTAATTATGTGTTTCAGCTTTAGTTTCCTACCATGAAAGAAGATGAGATTAGCATGCTTATTCTATCCACTTCCCTTCCCTCCATTTGTTCTAAAATATTGTACTTTTTATTTCAAGATTTTTAACATTTATGTTCTTTTCTGTAATCATAATTCCCACAGCTATTTAATCTTTTTTTTTCCCTCTCTCTTTTTTTTATTAGAGAAATTGTAGGCTTACAGAAAAACCAAGCATAAAATATATTTCCCATATCCTACCCTGCATTAGTGTGGTATATTTGTTAGAATTGATGAAAGAATATTTTTATAATTGTACTATTAACTATAGTCTGTGGTTTATTTTAGGGTTCACTGTGTTGTACAGTCCTATGGAATTTTGAAAAATTTTGATTATTAAATCTTACTTCTACTTTAAATGGATTTAATGTTCACCACCAATTTTCCATGGTTTTGCCATCCCTGAGTAGCTTAATTTACTTTATTTATTGATTGGCTGAATTTTTATCATTCAGTAATTTTTTACATATTGGAGAATGCTTGATTGTGCCTTTTATATTTATGGAACTACTTTGTTGATATAAAACTCTTAATTCACACTCAACATCCCTAGCTACTGTGCAGATGTTGCTCCACTGTCTTGATGTTAAAGATCATAGTATAGAAGTCTGAGGTCAAGTGGGTTTCCCCCCTCCTTTTCTGGCTTACTTTTTCTGCTTGAATGTTTACAAGATAGTTTTTTTTACCAAAGTATGTCTTGATGCTGTTTGTTTTAACTTAATTTTTGTAAAATATGGAAAGTTTTCAGTCTTCAAATCTATCTTTAATCAGGCAAGCTTTCCTTTATTATATCTTGACATATTTTTTCTGTTCCATTTGTTTTCTTTTCTAAGAACCCCATTTAAGTGTATGTTGGCTCTCCTTTGCCTTTCTTCAGTATTCATGAGCATCTCTGGAAACATCTGTTCTTCTCCAGTTTGTTTTATGGGATTTCCTCAAGCCCATCCACCATGTTCTTTTTTTTTTTTTTTTTTTTTTTTTAAATTCAGTTTTATTGAAATACATTCACACATCATACAATCATCCATGATATGCAATCCACTGTCCACAGTATGATAACATAGTTATGCGTTCATCACCACAATCTATCTCTGAACATTTTCCTTACATCAGAAAGAACCAGAACAAGAATAAAAAATAAAAGTGAAAAAAAAAACACCCAAATCATCCCCCCATCCCACCCCATTTGTCCTTTAGTTTTTATCCCCATTCCTCCACTCATCCATACACTAGATAAAGGGGGTGTGATCCACAAGGTCTTCAAAATCACACTGTCACCCCTTGTAATCTACATTATTATATAATTGTCTTCAGGAGTCCAGGCTGCTGGGTTGGAGTTTGGTAGTGTCAGGTATTTACTTCTAGCTATTCCAATACATTAAAGCCTAAGAGGTGTTATCTATATAGTGCATAAGAATGTCCACCAGAGTGACCTCTCGACTCCATTTGGAATCTCTCAGCCACTGAAACCATTTTGTCTCATTTTGCATCCCCCTTTTGGTCAAGAAGATACTCTCAGTCCCACGATGCCGGGTCTACATTCATCCCCGGGAGTCATACTCTGCGTTGCCAGGGAGATTTACACCCCTGGGAGTTCATCCACCATGTTCTTGATAATTTTTAGTCATTTATTCTATTTTGGTTCATTTACAGCTCTGTAACCTCTACTCACATCATTGAATGTTTTGTTCTTTTTTTTTTAAGATGGAAAAATGAATATTTAGAAAGAGAAAAGAAATTATAATGCATTATAATTAATTTTAAAAGCTGATGAATACTACAAACACTAAAAAACTCAGGAAAATAAAATAATATTTTTATTAACTCACTGCCTGACACTCAGTATAACACATTATTTCCTAAAATTTTTTGGTTACATTCTCTTTCTTCTCCTCTACACATGACAATGATTTTCTGTTATTTTTCTGTAGAGAGAGTAGAGCAACATTTTAGTCTTTCTTCTAGCATGATTGATTCAAACTTGGTTTTTTATTACTGATTTTATAGAAAAGTTCTTCCTGCTCTATAACTTGCTATTGGTAGCATTGTGTTCTTAGTACTGGGATTGTTTTCAAATTTGAAAAACAAAACAAAACAAAAAACATCTGTCAAGCTCCTTTCATGTGTAAACTATAAGATTTGGAAGACTTGCAAAAATGCTTCTGGCCTGCACATTTGAGACCTTACTTCTCTTCAGCTCTTTGAATTCTGTATCTCTTCCTTAAGTGGTTTTTAGTTTATCCGTGTGACTTCTTTGAAACCTGAGAACTATTTGGCTGCATTCTCCTTCTGTTTCTTTGGGTCTTGCTTTTAAAGCTTCTTGTTAAACTACTTGCTTTTGCTTGTGTTCCTCTCCTCATTTCTTTCTTTTTTGTTATAGTTTTTATGGTCATCATCTCTGAATGGGCTACAAACGCTGCAGGATTGTGAGGGTGGGCAAGGGCTGTGCCAGCCTGGGTAAGGTAGTGCCCCTCGCTGACTCTCTTACCCTCCTTTGTTAGGTGGGGGATGAGGGTAAGGATCACTCCGTAGTGATCTGAGGGGTCATTATGGCTCAGGATAAAACTCTTTGGGCTTTCTGATTTGGGGTTTGATCCTGTTGCCTCCCTTCCTTCTCTCCTGTCTGTGTTCACTTCCTGTAGTCATTCTCCCCTTGGTGTTTGGGGTTGTAAGCATTAGAAATGGCCTGACCTGACTCTGTGCCTCTCTTTGCTCCTGAGAAGATGGCAGCGCAGCTGTCCAAATCGTTGCTATTTGTATGTCTGGGTAACATTTGTTGATCACCCACTGCAGAAGCAGTTTTCAGAAACTTTGTATCTGATCAAAATATTTCAGATAATTGGAGGATAGACAGTGTTGCAATATCCACTTATGAGATAGGAAGTCCTCATGATTATCAAGGGCAAAATTGTATCATGAAGCCTGGTATTCCTATGAATCACGTTGCCTGGCAAGTTACTAAGGAAGACTTTTCCACATTTGATTATATACTATGTGTAGATGAAAGCAGAGAGATTTGAATAGAAGAGGTATTGAAGTTAAAAACTGCAAAGTGAAAATTGAACTTGGGAGCTATGATCCACAAAAACAACTTATTATTGAAGATCTCTGTTATGGGAATGACTCCGACTTTGAGACTGTGTACCAGCAATGTGTTAGGTGCTGCAAAGCAGTCTTGGAGAAGTCACGGTAAAGCTGCATCCATTCATTGCTGAAGGCCAAACAATGATTAACATCTTTATAGTGATGTTCTAGGCTTGCTAATCAGTGTGCCAAACATGTAATATTTTATAGCTCAAGGCCACAACTTTTTTTCAATTGACTTATTGTTTCTTAAAGAATAATTGTAGATGGAAATCAGTGCCGTGTTTGGCAGGAGAATTAATAAAAATCTTTGATTCAGACAGTTTATGGGGTACCTTAAATGTTTTTAAACAAACTGGACCTCTTATCTTACCCCAGTTACAAAAATAGTGAAACAAACAAAATAGTAGAACTACAAAATATAAAATTTTATGTGTGTTGTGTAACAATCGTTTATTTCCTTTGTTTAACCTTAAGCTAATCCAGTGATGGCTACCATTCTAATATGCTTAATTATGATCTTAATAAGTAATTAAAACAACTCTTTTGTAGAAGGGGCAATTCCCAAATCTGGGTTTGTCACTTGGAGCTGCCAATAGAAGTCGCACCAAACCAGGTTGAGAAGGAAAAGAGGGTTTATTTATGCCTTCAGGAAGACAGGGGGGGCCGCTTTCCAAATCAGCCTCCCAAAGTGTTTCTTCAATTGTCCCCCCCCCCCCCCCCCCCCCCCCCCCGCCAATTGGTTTTTATACCCATCAGAGATAAAAAGAGTTAATCATTTTAGTTAACGTAACAGAGGTCTGGAGAATTTCAGTAATTTAGTTATTTCCTGTTTTCTTCAAGAACATGGTGACACCTGGGAAAGGTGCCTCCAGGCATCTAGGGATATAGATGATAAGGCCTTTTTCATATCTGGGAGGTCTGGGGACCATAGATGAATGCTTATTCAAATCTTGGTGCAGACTTTACATTTATGTACTGCTTCAAGACATTACATTTACATATTGCTCCTCTGTGAGAATAAGAGCTTCCATTATAGCTTGCTTCTAGCTTTGAAAATTACATTTTAAGGCTACTTCACAATTTCCTGCTTGCTTACAGTTTTAAGGTTATATTTAAAAAGTCACTTACACTTTCAAGCCTGAGTGAATATCTGAGCCCACTGAGACTTTTGAAATAATCCACCTCTTTAGTTGATACGTATAACTTGATGGACAAATGTCCTCTGTTCACCTATACCACCTACCTTTTTTCCCCAGGTTCTTTTATTGAATTAGATACCCCTAGTCATAGGAGTTCACAGTCTTGATTACAAATATTTTGATTCATACATATCCTGAGTGCACACTTGTATGTTAGAAGGGTAGGAAAGAGAATGATTTATGGAATAAAACTTTTTGTTCATCTTGTTTATTCCATGAGGAAGTACCATTTGGGCCCATTTGTGCCACCTTGCCTCTGAAAACTTAATTATATCCAGAAAGGACACTGTATGCTGTTTTATCTTATGCTCATTTTTACAAATGTGTCTGTTTTATAAGCATGTATAATCCAAATGTCAAAGATTATATATTGTTTGACATTATGTATTGTTTCCCCTTAGATGGGGAAAAATATTTTAAAAAGCTAGAAAAAGAGAATCCTTTTATGTTGAAGTCCTTAAATAATATGTTAAGTGTGTTTTTATCAGTGTTTCATTTATAGGAGAATATAGGTAATTTCTGTATACTTTGAGGTAACTGTAATTTCAAATTCATTTGGATATATATTAAAAAAGGTTTTTTTCAAACTAAACTGGGGAGTATAAAAATACAACTTGAAATTTTTTTAAAAAATAGAAGTGACCTGACTGTCTGCCTCCTCCTCCGGCTCCCTGTCCCTTGTGATTCTTTGCTTTCAGGGTGTATCTCCATTGAGGTATTTTTTATGTTTCCCCACACCTGAACACACTGCCACTTCTTATTTTTCTGAGGATTGCTGGCCTTGCCTTTCAAGGTGGGGACACTTGCATTAAGGAATCCAGTAGTACCTTCTCTGGTTGTGAGGCCTGGGTCTCTCCTCTTCTGGATTCAGACTTCACAATATTTGGCAGGTGTGTTTCCTAGTTTATTGTTTGCATTTGTGGCTGTTTCCTTCTTTTATTGAACATGGAGATTTTCTTATTGATAATATGCTATAATTCTTTTGTTGTTTTTAATTAGCTTTGAAAGACGGAAGTGGTAGCAAAAGTGTCATCGTTTTACTATCTTTATCTGGAGAAGAAATTCTGTTTCCGCAATTTATTTTTGTTCTTTGCTGTTCAGTTTGCCAATGCTGCCGGGATGCAAAACACCAGAAATGGATTGGTTCTTATAAAAGGGGGTTTATTTGGCTGTACAGTTACAGTCTTAAGGCCATAAAACGTCCCAGGTAACTCATCACCAATCTGGGTACCTTCACTGGAGGATGGCCAATGGTATCCGGAAAATCTCTTAGCTGGGAAGGCACGTGGCTGGCGTCTGCTCCAAGTTTTGATTTCAAAATGGCTTTCTCCCAGGACATTCCTCTCTAGGCTGTAGCTCCTCTTCAAAATGTCACTCTCAGTTGCTCTTGGGGTGTTTTTTCTCTCTTAGCTTTTATGGATCAAGAGTCTGCTTTCAACGGCTGTCTTCAAAATGTGTCTCATCTGCAGCTGCTCTCTCAGCTTCTATGCATTCTTCAAAGTGTCCCTCTTGGCTGTAGCAAGCTTGCTTCTTCTGTTTGAGCTTTTATAGGGCTCCAGTGAACTAATCAAAGCCCACGCTGAATGGGCGGGGCCACACCTCCACGGAAATTGTCTAATCAGAGTTATCACCACAGTTGGGTGGGTTGCATCTCCATGGAAATGCTCAATCAAAGAATTAAAATCTAATCAACACTAATACATCTGCCCGCACGAGATTGCATCAAGGATAATGGCGTTTTGGGGGACATAATACATTCAAACTGGCACATTTGCTGAGTTCTATTGGTCTTCAAGTTAGAAATTATCTAGAAATATTTTTTAAGTCTCATGTGTGTTAGAATGAGGATAACTGTTTGGAAACTAGGTCACAGTGATAGAGCTAACCTTTTATGGTTAGTAAAAGTTGACTCAGTTACCTAACCATTATAGCAATTTTTCCTGTTTGTGGTTTGAAATCTCAGTTTGCGTTTAGTTCTAAATTTGTAGCCATGGGCAACTTCCATGAAACTACAAGCTTTCTCTTGAAAGGAAAAAAGAGAATATAAATTAACTGTGTAGTATTAATAGAGCTGTCAAGTTTGAAATGTTACATTTCAGAAAGTACTTTGTGTGCAGACTAAAATCTGAAAACAATCTCAGAGCCTAAGAACGGATTGTGTTAAGTGCATAATCCATTGCTTGATCTCTGCGAGAAGCAGTTAGTAATTAGCATGGTCACTGGACTCGTGTGGTCTGGATTTGACTTCAAGAGCAGGCTGTGGCTTGACCTGTGACTCAGGACAATCTCCAAAACCTCCCTGATCTGTTTCCTCATTTGTAAAAATGAGGGAGTGCTGCCCACCTCATGGGCTGTGTGCATACTTAATGAGATGCAACCTGTAAAAGCTTGGAGCATAGCATGTAGTGAGCAGCAGGTGCTCAGTGATTGGTTTTCTTTTTTCCTCCCTTTCCCTATATATTTTTGCTTCTGTCAAAGGATAATATTTATCCTGAGGTTTTGGGGAGTAAAACTTAAATAATAGAGGTGAAAGTGTGCCAGTTTGATGTATTATGTCTCCCAAAACACCATTATCTTTGATGCAGTCTTGTGTGGGCAGGAAATGTATTGGTGTTGATTGGGTTGGAGACTTTTGATTGGATGTTTCAATGGAGATGTGATCACTCAACTGTGGGTGAGATCTTTCATTGGAAAATTTCCATGGGGATGTGGCCCTGACCATCCAGCGTGGGCCTTGATTAGTTTGCTAGAGCACTATATAAGCTCAGACAGAAGGAGCAAGCTTGCTACAGCCAAGAGGGACACTTTGAAGAATGCACAGGAGCTGAACGTTCTGGGAGAAAGCCATTTTAAAACGCAACCTGGGAGCAAGCAGACGCCAGCCATGTGCTTTCCCAGCTAAGAGGTTTTCCGGACGCCATTGACCATCCTCCAGTGAAGGTACTCAATTGTTGATGCATTACCTTGGATACTTTATGGCCCTAAGACTGTAACTGTGTAACCAAATAAACCCCTTTTTATAAAAGCCAATCCATTTCTGGTGTTTTACAGTCTGGCAGCATTAGCAAACTAGAACAGTATCTTAGAAAACCAGTAGACTATGGCCTGTCAGTTATCAAGTGGTATGATTATAAATGATAAAATTTAAAAATTTACCAGTTTGAAAGTAAAACACATACTTTTTTCTCTTTTCTTAAATTAAGATTTATTCACATACCGTACAATCATCCAAAGTATATAATCCATTGATCACATTACCATCATCTATCTAGTTGTTCCTTCATCACCCCAATCTATTTTTTTTTTTTTCCTTATACCAGAAAAAGTGAAAGTAAGAATAAAAAGTCAGGAGTAAAAACAGAACACCCAAATTGTCCACCTGCCCTATTTTTCCTTTAGTTTTTTTTTTTTTTTGACCCTGTTTTTCTACTCATCCGTCCGTATACTGGATAAAGGGGAGTGTGATCCACATGGCTTTCAAAATCACATTGTCACCCCTTGAAAGCTCCATTGTTATACAATCATTTTCAAGATTTAAGGCTACTGGGTTGTAGTTTGATAGTTTCAGGTATTTACTACTAGCTATTCCAATTCATTAAGACCTAAAAAGAGTTATCTATATTGTGTGTAAGAGTGCCCACCAGAGTGACCTCTTGGCTCCTTTTGGAATCTCTCAGCCACTGAAACTTTATTTCATTTCCTTTCACATCCCCCTTTTGGTCAAGAAGGTGTTCTCCATCCCACAATGCCGGGTCTAGATTCCTCCCCGGGAGTCATATTCCATGTAGCCGGGGAGATTTACGCCCCTGGGAAAGCATGTACTTTTTTTTTTTTTTTTCTCCATGAAGAAGATATTTATTTACAATCAAAATGCAAAATTTTGGAAAATTTTTGAATTACACATTCATTTCTAATAGCTGAACAAAATAACATATCTTCAATGATTTCTTCTGCTGATTACAATTTTTCCAATATACAAAGTAATAAAATGTTCAGAAGCTTTGAAGATGCCAGTTCAAGGTTTACAAATCTATAATCATTCCAGTAAATAATTATATATTTCAGTTCTAGAGTGAGAATTATATTTGAAAGCCTAAGACTAAATCAAATTAAACATAACTCTCAAATATTTTGTTTTGAAAAGCCAACAAGATATTGGGGAAAGACATTCTTTGGGCATGGTGAAACATGCATTCTTGAAAGTACACTGTGAGAAGCTCACCATGTACATGTAACAATTTTTTTTTTTACTTTTTTGACTTTTTTTTTTAATTCAGTTTTATTGAAATATATTCACATACCGTACAATCTTCCATGGTATACACAATCAGCTGTTCACAGTACGATCATATAGTTATGCATACATCACCACAATCTATTTCTGAACATTTTCCTTACATCAGAAAGAATCAGAATAAGAATAAAAAATAAAAGTAAAAAAAGAACACCCAAACCATCCCCCCCATCCCACCCTATTTGTCATTTAGTTTTTGTCCCCATTTTTCTACTCAACCATCCATATACTCCATAAAGGGAGTGTGATCCGCAAGCTTTTCACAATCACACTGTCACCCCTTGTAATCTACATTATTGTACAGTCATCTTCAGGAGTCCAGACTACTGGGTTGGAGTTTGGTAGTTTCAGGTATTTACTTCTAGCTATTCCAGTACATTAAAACCTAAGAGGTATTATCTATATAGTGCATAAGAATGTCCACCAGAGTGATCTCTCGACTCCATTTGAAATCTCTCAGCCACTGAAATTATTTCGTCTCATTTTGCGTCCCCCTTTTGGTCAAGAAGATATTCTCAATCCCACGATGCCAGTTCTGGGTTCATCCCCAGGAGTCATATCCTGTGTTGCCAGGGAGATTTACACCCCTGGGAGTCAGGTCCCACATAGAGGGGAGGGCAGTGAGTTCACCTGCCAAGGTGGCTCAGTTAGAGAGAGAGAGGGCTGCATCTGAGCAACCAAGAGGTACTCAGGGGGAGACTCTTAGGCACAATTATATGCAAGTTTAGCCTCTCCTTTGCAGTAATGAGCTTCATAAGGGCAAGTCCCATGATCGAGGGCTCAGCACATCAAACCGCCAGTCCCAATGTTTGTGACAACATCGACACCAGTCCAGGTGAGGAAGTCCAGCACTTCTGCACCTTCCCCCAGCTCCTCAGGTGAGGGGGGGGAACTGTAAATATATTTTTTATTCTCTGCCCAAATTATTTTGGGATGTGTCACTATTTCACTCTAACCTATACTAATCTACCGTATCTCACTTCCTATTCAAAGTTCCATGTAATTGTGGTGTTTGAACAAACTGACTGTAGAGTTACACTGTTTCGAAAATGTAGATCCTGCACCAAATACACATCTCTTCCCTTGATCTCATATGGAAGTTGAAAAAACACATACTTTTTGTATCAAATGTTTGTAATAATAGAACAAGAACAAGTGAATTTGGCTTTTATCTATCTTACCGACCCATAAAACGATTTTATTTTTATGGACAGGTTTGTCTCATTTATGTTCATGCTTTGCAAGCCTATTTTCCCCAGAAGCTCCTAGTATCTCTGCATATATTTTCTATTTGTGCCAATTACAGAGATTTATGGTGTAATAATCTATAGAGTTGAAACTGAAACAATAACAAAATTATCCTGGTGAAATGCTGGTTATTGGGAAATACAGCCTCTAGAGGTAGAGCAGTATAGGATGAATTTCTAGTTTCATGAGATGTTTGGAAAGACTGCATGGTATTACTCCAGCTATAGACCAGCTGCTTGATGATTGATTCTGTTTTGTCCTTCCAGATCTGTAATTTCAAGTCATTAGGAAGAGTCACTTCTTATTCTCGTTTACTCTTCAGTTTCTCGAACCTTGATGGTCAGATAGTGCCTGGGGTTCTTGGCTCAGAGAGCTGAGTGCAGGAGCCTCTGTGCTCCTAGGCCCAGGGTGCTGGGGTACAATGGCTGTATCGGTAAGCTCTGTCCTAGAACACCTCCTGTGCCAGCCCCCATCCCAACTCAGGGGCAATGTGGGGAGGCTCCCTCAGCTGTGAAGGAGGGAGTACAGATGCCTGTCTCACATGAGGGTTGGTGTGCCAGGTCGCCTGGAAGCTTCTGTAATACTGTTTTCCTTTTGTGCTTTTCACTTAGGTGGTTTACATAGTAAACGTTAAAGTCTTTATTTTCTTTGAAATTAAATTGAACGATAAACATTGTTGCTCTTCTGCTTTTTTTGTTTATTCATTATTTTAAGTATTCTCTATTAATAAATTAATAACCTTTAAGTAGCCTTCTCAGTGAGGTAGGAGATCTTGCTGTTGGATTCGTTTTCTCTTTCCTACATTCACCTTTCATTTTTCATCTATAGGTGGATAAAATTCTAGCTATAGTTTTGGGTCTTCATACTGTATTATTTATTTTGTATATGACTTACTGTATTATGTTAACTTGGATTTTTTATAAATCTCATCCACTCGTCCTTTTTTTTTTTAACACCTTATTTCTTCTTTTAATGATTTCGGTAGCAGGGACACTATGTTGCACATTGTTTTAGGTTGTCTGGCTCTTGGAAAGTTATCCTTTTACCTTCAAATGAACTTAGTCCAGGTTTGTTTGATTATTCCTGTTTTCCTGCCTTTATGGTCCATTGGAAGGTACTTATATCTGAAGACATGAAGAGTTGAAAAGTTGTCTCTGGCTAGTGTGCTTTTTCTTTAGGAACAAGGTGAATTTTGTAATTGTTTTTGGAATTTGCTTTGGAAAAAAACAGGAAAATTAGAACGGAATTTGTGGCTCAATTTAAATAACCTTGGCATATGTTTTAATTTTCTTGTTGGCTTTGATCTGTTAAATTTTATCTGTAATTTCCTTTTTCTTGATCTGTAGCATCTTTATATGATTCTAATTTTATTTGTGTATATTCTTGTAAGTTGCCTCAAATCCATTAGAGAGAAAGAAGTGAGATATATAAATACATAAGTTAATAAGTCACAAAGGTGGTCACACTTGTTCTCTAATAACCTGCCCCTTTTCTTCTCTTTTCCCATTGTGTTCACATATTATTTAAAAAAAAATGACCTTTATTTTTGCCAGAGTATGTGCTCTGTACAGTAATTTCTGTGATTCTGTTTTCAGCATGATCTTTCTTCCCACAGGTTGCAGGGAGAGTGGCAGAGGAAAGGGGTGCGGTGCTGGGCCACGAGGTGGGCTACTGCATCCGCTTTGATGACTGCACCGACCCGCTGGCTACAAGAATTAAGGTGCAATGCTCAAGCTGCTTTTCCTATTACAAATAAGGAAGGTCTTTTTGGAATTAAAGACATGCAGCCAATGTTGCTGTTCAGGGCACTGATACCAGGGCAGGAAGTGTCTGAGATCATCCTGGCCCTCAGGGAATTCAGTCTGCTTGGAGGTAACAAAGCTTTTGCAGAGAATCCTTGAATTTTCGCCCAGAAAGGGCCATGGGATTAAGGATAGGCTGTTAGTTCTACAGATGAAGAGGTTGAAGGTCTGGGAAGTTTGATGACTTGATTAAGGTTAATATGCCCATTGGCAGTAGATTAGGATTTGAAGCTGTCTTTTCTCTGATGTGTTTTATTGTTTTCCCAGTGATTCACATAGCTATCTAAATATAGAAACATGCTTGAAAGAAAACAGGGACAAAGCAGTGGAAAAATAAAGTATAGAATTCACAAACGTCATTTTTATTAGTTAGAACTTTCCTATTTTTATGTGATAATGGATTTTACGTGTGTGGTCTTTGACCTATTTGCTAAGTATTAAAATAATTACTATCAATACTAATCAGTGAGTAATGAACTCTATTCTGTACCACTGTGCTGAAATCAAAGTCTAATCAGATAGTACTATAAGGCAGTGAAATAAAATGCTATGATGAGATGAAAATCTCAGTTACCTTTAATTGGCAACAAAAGAAAATTGAAAATAATCAGATAAGCTAAATGAATAATGTGATTTGTGAAACTATGGACCTTGTTTTTCAACTTTCTAAATTTTGTTACTTTTGACATTGATTTTGGTAGATAAAGAGAATATTCTTCTATCCTTTCGATATATTTAAACTAGTTAATTTAAAAATAATTTTCAGTGGATTAGATTATCAGATGATTCTTTTTGAGTCTTTCATGAAAAGCTTTTGTGTTCCATTTGTTCATAATTTCAAGGAGCTCAGTTTTTGATTGGTGATCTCTTCATTGGTGGCAGAATTTTCACTTTTCACTGCAGTGTGTATATGTGGCAGCTGCTACCAGCTATCGAGAAAAATATGAGGGAACTATATCCTGCTCTTAAAAACAAAACAAAACAAAAGTAAAAATACTAAGATACAGCACATGAAGGTGACATTTTGCCTCATTAAATTACTGAATTTGTTTTTGGGTAGGAGTAACAACATCCAGTTATCTCATATTTCAAAGCAGTTCATAAGCAATCATTTATCCTATATAATAGCTGACAGTTATTGTACACTTTCTGCATGCTAGGTCTTATGCTCAACGTTTTACATATACTGTCTCACTTATTTCTCACAATTACTCTGTGAAATAGACACTTCTATTGCCTCCATTTTACAAGTGAGGAATCAGGCTCAGAGAGGGTAAGTAACTTGCCCAAGGTTCACACAGGTAATAAGTAGAGATAGAATCTGAACCTCAGCAGCCTGATACCATAGCCTCTGTTCTTAACTGTGAACACAGCCTTCCTAAAGTAATATCATTTGAAGTTAGGTTTAAGCACCTCAAGAACTGCAAGCCTATAATCTTTGGGAAATTTTAAGGAAAATTATCTCAGACTCATGGCTCTCCCTTGGGTAGCCACAAGTTTGTCTTCATGGCCTGTTTACCAAGAGTACCAGTGGTGAAGGTCCAGAGGAAGTGGGGCCTAGCTGATGTTCAGATAGCAAATGCAGGCGAAATTCTGCTAAAAGATTGGCAAGCTTCAGCCAGGGATCCTGTGTTAGAAATCTTGTTTGTGGACAGTTCCAGTGCTCCATAACTGGAACATTGGGGCCCTTTTCTCCTAGTCCTTTATGGGAGTTGTCCACATGGTTGTGAGGAGATGGTACTCATTTAGTTGCTCTTGAACTTAAAAAAAAAAAAAATAAGTCAAGATGCATTGTAAATTAATTATTTCTAAAACTTTGTGTTTTTATTTTTTAGTTTCTGACTGATGGCATGCTGGTCAGGGAAATGATGATTGATCCATTGTTAACAAAATATAGGTAAATGTGTTTTTCCCATGACAATTTTCCTAAAATTCCTAAGTATGCAAAGATTGAGAAGCAGTTGTGTTAACTGCTGAGATTTGTGTATGTGTTCACCTGCCCCAAAGCTTTCCTCTTTACGTTGGCTGTTGGCAACTCTTGACATTTTTCCAGTTACCAACAGTTAAAAATGAGTGCATAATCCCTGTCAGTATTTAAACTTGTTCTTTTTATCTCACATCTCTTACATCCCAGGATTGACTGTGACTGCAGAGTCCTAGCACAGCAGAGAAGTAGACAGTGTTTTGTTGAATGCAGAGTCTAAATAATTATCACTTTCTTCCTCCTTGTGTGTCGGTCCATCCCTCACACCATTAATGTTGTCCCATAGAGGCTTTGTGGTCGTCTGAGAGAGGATGTCACCTTTGATTCCCTGGTACATGTGTGATCCAGCTGTGATCATGCGCCTCTGTGCTGTTTTCTACAGCATAACAATCTTAAGGGTGGTTGGGCCTGGTTCCAATTTTTATTTTCTCTGTTGGGGTTATGTTATATAGGAATTTAAATCAGATATTAAATCCTATTGGAATCCAATGTTGGTGGTAAAAACTCTAATTTAGAGAGAGCAATGTATATACCATTTTCTTCACTCAGATGTATTGAGGTCACCATTTTTAATAGCTTATGAATTACTTCATTGTCAAAGAGGAGTTATTTAGCTTCACTTTTAAAACAAGGTGATTGCATGAAGGCTAAACAACCAGAAGACCCTTTGATGGTCTGGATGGGATTATATGGGTGGGATAATGGGATTTGTGTGGGTGCTCACCGAGGTCTGCCCTCTCATGCTCAGTGCCATCATGCTCGATGAAGCCCATGAGAGGACCTTGTATACCGACATTGCCATTGGCTTGTTAAAAAAGGTATGTGTTTGCTGCCAACTGTTGTTGTTTTATTTTTGTTTGTTAGTTTTTTTTTTTTTTTTGCCTGATTATGAAAGTATTGTATCAATTTGGAAAACCCAACAAAATTTGACAGGAAAAAATTGAAATCATCCGTAATCCCACCCATTCACAGAAAGTCACTGTTAAAATGTTGACATTTTTTTTCCTCTTCTTTCTTCTGTGTGTCTGTCTCTGTGTATGCATGCATCTATTTTGGCATAATAACAATTGGATTGAACATGTTAATTTGTATCTTGTATTGTTCCTTTAACTTTTCATTAAGACCATTTCCCTGTGTCACATTAAATATTTTTTGAATACATTATTTTTAATGGCTGTATAATCACGTCTCTATCTCTCTATCATGAAGTATTTACCTCTTCCCCTAATGTTAGACATTTATATGGCTTCCAGATTTTAAATATTTTAAATAATGTTGCATTTGGCATCTTTGTAATTAAATCTGTTGCATTTCTGTTTCTTTTCTTTCTTTTTTGAACTTTATGGAAGGTTCCAAACATACCCCAAAGTAGAGAGGAGAGTATACTGAATCCCCATGTTCCCATTATCCAGCTTCAACATGAAAACTCAATGCTAATCTTGTTCAAACCCTACCTCCACCTCCTTCACTCTTCCTCCTTCCTTTATTTTCTAATTATTTTCTTTGGGCAAATTCCAATTCATTGGAGTCAGAAAGAGGTAGTAGAGCAGGGTGATTAAGAGCATGGGCTCTGGGTGCTGATCTTCACACCCCCACCCTACAGCCTGTGTAATAACCCAGCTTCTCTGCATCACTGATTATTCATCTCTAAGATGAGGACAATAAAATAATCTCTGTATCTGTGCTGCCATGCTATCCTTTACAGAAGCCCCTAGTTACCCATGACTATTTAGATTTGAGTTAATTAAAATAGAATGAAATAAAAAAAAGCAGTTCCTCAGTCACTGGCTACATTTCAGTGGCTCAGTAGCCACATGTAGCTAGTAGCTACTGTGTTGGACAGTGCAGATAGAGAACATCTCTGTCGTTGCAGAGTTCTGTTGTACAGCACTGCTCTGTAGCATAAATTGTTATGAGACTTAAATGAGATAACATAAAACTCTTAAAAGGCACCTGGTACAGGGTCTCAACTAGCCTATAACCTGCCTTTGTGCATCCTCTGGGAGGATGCCCATGGCTAAGGTGAGTGTAGAGGAAGTTGGGTTTCAGATGCCCCTGCCCACCTCCGTCACGCATCTTTGTGCAGTGCATGCCCTGTACAGCTCTACACTGTGGCCCTGGAATGGCACACAGCTCAGTGTGTATTAGCTGCTGCTGTTAGTGTTATTCTCATTGTTATTTTATTCTCTGGCCAAAAGCTAAGACTTTTTGATACCTGTGAGGCATTATCCTACAAAAATGGTTATTAGCTTCCCAGGAACAGTATATAAAAGGGCCTATTTTCCTGATTCTTTGCCAACACTTAGTATTAGCCTTAAAAAAAAATAAATCCTTGTCCATGTGATGAAAAAAAATGATCCCTTTATTATTATATATTTTTGCTATTTGTTTATTCGATCATTTCTCATATGGCTGATTTGATCATTGTTGCTTTGAGTAATTGTTAATACCTTTTGTCCATATTTCTTTCTTGGTGTAATCAATTTTTGTTTATTTGCATTTAATGTACCTTTCATACTTTACTGTTGTATATGCATAGATTCTGACTATCCAGAGACCCAGATGTCAAAAGAAAAAAAAATGGTGAATTGAGATTCAGGTCTTAAAGCTCCTTTATCTCCTATGAACTTTTTTTTTTTTTTTTAGCTTTTTCTTTGGGAAATTTCAAGTGTTTGCAAAATTAGAAAGTATTGTATAATGAACCCTCCTTTTACCTGTGAGTTTAAAGGTTAACAATTTGTGGTCAGTTTTATTTCATCTGTGAGTCCCTACCTGAAATGTATACACATTGGATTAGTTTGAGGTGAATTCCAGATATAAAATGCTTTCATCTGTAAGTATTTTGTTGCGATCATTATTTCTTCATTTCTTCTTTTGTAGATTCAGAAAAAGCGAGGGGATCTTCGATTGATTGTGGCTTCGGCCACTCTGGATGCTGAGGTAAGAGCATTTTTCCCCTTGTAAACACTGGAATTATTGGACCTGTCATTGGGAAGTTACCTCTAGTAAGAGCTTATCTTTGGCAGAGTGGCCTCCCTTCCTTCTGGGGCCAAGTGATGTCCTATATTCCTAGATGCCCTAGATGATCAGAGGATACTCCCTTTCAGCTTGTGGGTGGCAATTAGCCTATAATTAATTAATTGAGTTCATAATTACCTAGTTGTTTTGTTTCTCTACATACTATCTTTCTCCCTCAATAGTCTGCTTCTTTTTATTACTTTTTTCAGTAAGAGGCTATATTTTTTTAATTTATTTATAATTAAACATATATTTAGATTTTTTTTGTGCAATTGAAGTTTACCCTGTAAATATAATTTCCATGTTACAGTTTTTTTATGGCTAGATTTATATTATTTTTCTCCCTGAATGACTAATATTTTGGTTCAAATAGCAGTTCAATTCAACAAGTAGTTTTGGCCACTTGCTGTGTATATGCTAAGCACTGTGCTGGATACAGGTGATTCATAGACTCCCTGAGTTCTTGGGGAGAAGCAGACACGTAAATAGATGTTTTTACACCAGGCAGGGAGAGTTAACTGCAGTAGAGTTGGGGGTGCTGAGAGCTTTTACAAAGGAGGGGTCACCTTGACTGGGTTTGAAAGGTATTCAGAAATTTGCCAGATGGGCAAGGTGAGGAATGTACAGAGCCTGAAACCATGTGTTCAAGAAGCTGTGAGGCAAGTGTAACTCAGGAGTCTCACCTCGTCTGCAAGGCCCTCCGGGGAGTGATCTGTCCCCCAGCCACCTTTGACTTCTCCTTCCACTTGCTCCAATGCTCTCTGCACTCCAGCTACCCTGGTTGCTTGCTGTTAAACAACAACAAAATACAACCAAGTGTGCTTCTTGGTTGGCTCCCTCTTTCTAGACTGTTCTTCCCCTAGATGTTCTCATGGTTTAACCCTCATTTCTTTCCAGTTTTTCTCAGATATTATCTTCTCAGAGAGGCCTTTCCTGACCATCCTGTCTAAAATAGTGCTGCCATCACTTTCTGTCCTTTTTCTCTGATTATTTTTTTCTTTTTAGCATTGTCTTTCCCTACCATCACATGCATAGCTGCATGTTGGTTTATTGTGTGTCCCCATCACTAAAATATAAGCTCCTTGAACTTGGGGGTTTTGTCATATTCATTATTTTATCTCTTCACCTAAAAAAGTGTCTGGCATAGAACAGGCACTTGGGCTGAATGAATTTGGACTGAATGGGGGGCAATGGGAGATTGGGAGGGTCTGTGTGAGAGAGAGTGGGTGGTGGGTGGCTGTGGGTGCAGGTGTGTGGGGGCATGCGGGTTCACATGGGAGAGAATGAATGAGGAAGAGGAAGGGAATAGGCAGAGGAGGGAGAGAGTGAGGAAGTGTGTTGGTTGGTGGGAAAGGGTGGGTTTAGGTAGCAACAGTGGTTCCAGAACTCTCTGGCCTCCAGCTGCCAGATCTGCGGAAGACAGACTCATTCCAAGCCTTGCTGCCTGAAAGGATGTGGCTGCTGATGCTTCGCCTGCTCTGTGTTCGCTCAGGGCTTGGGGTGTGCCCAGCTTGCAGATGAAGCACCAGCACCTGGAGCTGGGAGGCAGAGGCAAGCAGAATAAGATGGAGGTGCTGATTAAATAGTTGCCTTATTGGTTTAGCTGCTTTGTTAATCTACACCTAATTAAGTGAGCATTTACATAACATGCCAGGTATAATTACAAAGTATTTATTGACCACTGTATCATATGCTATTGTTTTTATTTCATTTGCTTGCATCTGCAAGGCAGAAAATATGATTGCTGACAGTTCCCAAGGTTTTTTTGTCACAGGTCCAGCTACTTGGAGAGAGATTAATTTCTCTATCCAGATTTCTGGGCAAGGAACTTTGGGTCAGCTGGGATCAGGCACCCACTCTAGAACCAGTCAGCATGGGCTAAGGGGTGTCGGCCAGGGGGTGGGCATGGTGTATAGACCTGATGGCTGGGAGCCCCCTCCTGTGAGCCGGATAGGAGCAACTACCAGGGAAGGAAGTTCTTGTGAGCTGAAAAGACAACCCAGCAGATGTCCACATCATTTAAACTGCATTTCTTTCATTGTACTGTCCTCTTCCTTTCTATCATTTTACATTTTTTCACCATGTGTTTGTGTCATATGAGCCTCACCTCCTTCAGACTTGATGTGTTGAACTCACTTCACTCTTCCTTTTCCTTGATTCTGCCTCAAGATTTTTTTCTTTGCTTTCTAGCCTATAATTTCTGTGTGTGTATTCTATATTTCCAAATAAAGATAAAGATCTTGTGGCTCCTCAGTGAATGCTGACTTTTATTTCTTGAGACAATAACCCTTTATCTTTACTCTTCAGCACCACATATTTCTTAGCAGCTCAGGTTAGGCCATCCACTCCGATGAGATTGTTAAGGCGTCATCTTCCACCCATTCTGCTGGCCTTTTTGGTAGCACTCAGCACCATCGACCACGTCCTTCTGAAAGTCATCCTCCTCTGCCTGTAGCATCTGAGGCCCTGCCTTCTCCCCTCTCTCCTGCTTCCCTGATGGCTTCCTCTCAGGCACCTTTGCTGGCTTCTCTTCTTTTCAAGCTGGCCCCTCCCCAGCCCCTGATTCCACTGACTCTTTGTGTATCTGGCAGTTTCAGCTGTGCCCCAGCACTCCAGCCTCAGCTTCCCAGCAGCTGACTTGTCACAGACCACCACTAACCTTGCTTGCTTCTCCTGCAAACCTGGGGTTCTTGGTTCTCTGTCTTGGTCCCTTTCTCATTATCATAGACATTCAAGCTCAAGACTTCCATTGCTTTGGGAATTTTTATCCTTAATTGAGGAAGAAGAAATTTCATCCTTCTTCCCAATGTGCAAGTGTATGTGTGGGTATTCATTGATTGCCAGGTCCTGGCAGCTGTAGCTCTGAGATGTTTTGCTTTAATACTGCCCCTGCCTTGAGTTCACACTTACCTTCTCTCTCCCCTGAACTATTATCATAACTTGCTTAATTAGTCTCCAATCTCTTATGGCCCCTACCTCTCTCCAAAATGGCCCCCCGAGTTGGGTACCCTGAACACAGGTCTAAGAATATCATGCCCATCCTTGCTGCCCTTGTCTTGCTCACCAATAAAATGCATGTACAATGTGGCTTTCAGGCCATTCTGAGTGATAACTATGGTCACTTTAGTACTTTCCTAGGCTAATTCTGTGCTAAGTGCTTTCGAACATTGTATTTGAACTGCGCAAACTTGCAGGTCTGTTAGCATTTTGTAGACGCTCACGCTGGTGCAGAGATGGGGCATGCCTGGCCTAGGCCTTGGGTGCTTTGTGCTCTCAGAACACCTTCACATCTTAGTCCACACTCTGCTGTCATCCTGGGAAGGTCTGTCTTCCCCTTCCCAGCCAGTTCTGATCCTCCTCATCCTTTAAGGCCCAGCCAAGGGATGCTGCCTCCTCCACGAGGCTTGCCCTGAAAGCCAGTAATACTTGGTCACTTCATTCCCTCAGTCTGTACTTGTAATTTTAAAAATTTGACTTAAAATAATTAAAATTAAAATTTTAAATTAATTTTAAAAATTACCAGAAAACTTCTCTTTTCTGGTAATTTAGTTGTTCTGCCTCAGGGTTTATCTTATGATTGGTTGTTTGCATGTCCACCCACCTCTGCCCCCTTTCAGATCCCTTACTTCTTTGGGCATGGGGGTCTGTTTTCATTTATTTGTACATCCCAGAAGGTTAGCCTGTGCTGTGCATGTCAAGGTTGTGGATGCGGGAAGGTTGAAGTGACTTGAAGTGAATTTATCCAAAAACAAAGTGAAGATTGGTGCTGTGTGGCTTTCTGCATAGCACAACATAATTTCTTTTGTTGGCATGAGGTGCTTTTATGTCTGTATTTAATCTTCTTACACACCAACTTTGAGGTTAATGTATAATACCAGTAAATCCCATTTACTCTTCTAGAAGTACTCCAAGCACTTTCACATTGTGATTGATGCAGTTCAGCAGTGTGCCGCCTGGACTCCTGGGCATGTTTTATAAAGATACATAGGGAAGTAAGGAAGACAGAATTTGTAATCACATTGCCAGGCCTCCTAGAAGAACAGAAACTAGTGCCCAGCCAGGCCTCATGGAAACTGGAATATAGTGGGAGAATGGGAAGGTCATTCAGAATCAAGTAATGGAGCGCGCCACTGAACAGGATGTCTGTGTACCCTTTGCCACTGGCTTGAGCAGCTTTCCATCTAGTGCTCACCAGCCAGTTTGGTCACTCAGCTCTGCTCAGTTTCAGCTGCTGATGCTGCTCCTACTGACCACCTGCCCTGCCCTCTCTGTACCTTGGGTTCACAATCCTTGAGAAGGAATCTTTGGTGGTGTCCCTGTTCCTCATCGTTAGCTGGTGTTCTTGTGCCAGACTTCCTTACAGGCTACAGATCTGGTGATCAGGTATTATTATATTAGAATGTGGTCACCTATTTGGGAGGAGCTGCTGAGAGCCACCTCTCTCAACAGGGTACTGTGGGAGTATCAGAGAAGTATATAATTGATGACTTACCCCATACCAAGCATTGCGCTAGTTCCTGTAGGACATTCAAAGATGGGGAAGACACCTTCTCTGCCATCAAGTGGCCTAAAATCTACTGGGAGGTTTATAGTAAATGTTTATCTGTAACTGTGGTGCCAGAAACATACCTACTGATCACAGAAGTAAAAGTTTCCTTCATAAATTGATAACTTGTGTGATTACATCTATGCTTTCCAGATTGAAGCTATACATCAATCTGATTTAATCTGTATTTAACCTGAATCATGCTTTTTGACCTAGTTTTCAGTTGAAGAAAATATAGGGGATAAGAATAAGTTAAATAATACCATAGCTACATGGTAACTCAGGTGCATTACTGATTGCAGTTTTAAATCTAATCTTTATTATTCTTAAATCAAACCTTTAGTAAACAGTCTGTCATTGAAATGTGATTCCTCAAAATTGCAATAAGAAAAATCAAGTTTTTTTTATGATTTTGCAACCCATAATCCTTATTACATATCTAATCCCTGCTATCCACCCATTTTCTCCTAGTTTTATATTTCCTTTCTATGAATTATTATGAGCCATTAGAGGAATGAAGAATTTATTTTATTTTATTTTATTTTAGAAATTTCGGGATTTCTTTAATCAAAATGAAACCAATGACCCAACCAGGGATACATGTGTGATCCTTACAGTGGAAGGGCGAACATTTCCAGTGGACGTATTTTATCTACAAAGGTTTGATGATACTTGAATTCTTAATGGTGGTGATTTGAAAAACCAGGTCTGTAATGTGAAATGACAAGGGAACTATATCGGTCCGGAACTCAGTCATGTGCCAAGCTGGTGTTGAGTAGCATGTTTTATGTCTCCCTTCATTGATAACGATGTTCTGGACCCCTGCTCAGCCACTGCTGAAACATAGTTTAAACGTTTGATACTGATGTTTAAGTGTCCATGACTCTGTGCTCAGTAGCTCAGTTGGAGAGAACGAAGTGGTATTAAGGTTTGTGGGGAAGGGGAACCTCATGGTTTTCAGAACTTGTGTTTACAAGGCTGCCCGTCAGTGGGGCAATATTGGTGATTTGAATCATTTGGTTCTCAGCTCTACATCCTTATCCAAAAGGCCTGGTCAGCTCTTTTGGAAAAAACCTGCTTGGACGGGAAGGGGATCATCCCAATTCCTACACCTTGTCACTGGTCAAACAAAGCTGGGAGCCTGGTCCAGAAGCTGGTAAATCCAGAGGGTTGTGGGCTTGACATCTGAGTCTCTCTAACTGGAGAACACACCCATCATCTCCTTCCACCTGACTCATACATGCTGCCAGATGTTAGGAGGGAAAACGGGCCAGATGAGTGTGGGGTTCAACAACAGGGCCACGGCCCCCAGTTTTCACTTGCAAGGCATCTTCACATGCTAAAGAGAGCACATCTATTTGTATGGGTACATTATTTTTATTTCTTTGCAAATAAAGTTAACAGTCATAGTTAGCATGTAATTATGGATTAGTTTCAAATGTTGCATTTCAAAAAAGAAAAACTAAGTCACTATTTCATTCATCTGTATACTAATTACCTGCTGGGCAGGTCCAAACTAACTTTCATGGGGCTGTGCTGCCAATTGATCTATAATTAATGGGGATATTTTAGCGATGAATTTATCCCATACTTCTTTACAGTCCTGTTCCAGATTATATCAAATCAACTGTGGAAACTGTGGTGAAAATTCACCAGACAGAGGGAGATGGAGACATCTTGGCATTTCTTACTGGGCAGGTAATTCCAGGGTACATTTTCTCAGTGACGAACAGATGTGTTAAGGTAGTGCCAAAATTAATACAGAGGCTTGTTGCTTTACTTGCCCATTTATTTTGTGTTTTGTTGCATTTTGTGGATACTTAATACCCTGAAAATTGTTTGATTTGATGTCATTTGTCTACTGACTAGATTGTCTACTGTCAGGGAGTCATTAGCCCCTGCCTGTTCTGTCATGGAGGGTTGATTGTATTTTAAGTTTATTAGCTGATTACAAAATAAATTAGGTAGACCAGCCAACAGAACATTTTGTTTACTGAAATTGAATATTGCATTAGGCACATTTTGCTGCATGCATGTTGCTGCTGCATGCCCTGCCCAGTGACACCTTTACAGCACATCCTGGTGGTGGTAAGTAGTCATGTTACTGGAAAAACATGTGAACAGGCACTGCGCAAGTGCTCACTCAAGTTTGTAGCACTGTTCAGAACCACCCTCCAGCTGTAATCCTTTCCACTGTCAAACATTTTCCACAGTTCACTAATCTTTTCTGGTGAAAGCATGTTGCAATTTTATATGCCACAACTTGTCCATATGCATGAAATGCTTTGTTTGCCACAGTACATAGAAGCTGAGTAAAATAGTCAGTGTTTTCATTTTTCAGAAACTCTCCTGTTCACTAAATACAGTATAGGTTTCAATAATTAATATTACAGTTTAAATTTTCATCCCCATGGCATCATTGTTCAGATTTGATTAAATACCATCCCAGAGTAGAATGTGATAGCACTGTAATTCATGAATCTGACCAAAATTTAAATCCTCACCCCAACTTTCATTTTCTTTCAGTATGATAAAATGACATGCTTCAAATTGATCTCAGTTTTTTTGGTTCCTGGTTCACTGTTTTTAGGAAGAAGTGGAAACTGTTGTGTCTATGCTGATTGAGCAGGCCCGAGCACTAGCTCGCACTGGGATGAAGCGACACCTCCGGGTTCTCCCCATGTATGCAGGGCTGCCTTCCTTCGAGCAAATGAAAGTGTTTGAGAGGATGTCACGCAGTGTCAGAAAGGTGAGACTGTCCTGATGACCAAGGGAGTTTGCAGCCATCTATAATCATATTGGTGCCCCTTTGCTATGCCCTGGAATGCTTTTTGTTTTTTGTTTTCTTTAATTAAAGTGAAACTTGCTAAACAGCAAGTTTCTTAAAGAATTTTAGGTCCGTGTTTCTGTGCAGTAGATCTAAAAGCATACAATAATAATGTGCTTTGAAGATTTATAAGTCTGCCCCACAGGAGGGTCACCCTGACAGTGATTATCAGAGCAGTTGATTTTTATTTACTTCTTTTATGCCTACTTAATTTTTGCCTGTGACACAGAACTTGACTTAAAGGACTTTTTTGTGCATTATGATTAGTCAAGGACAACAGAGTTGTACCTGCAAATGGTTTCTAAACCATTTGTTTTGAAAATCAGTTTGCCAGTAGTGCCAAGTTTAAATCACTTAATTCAAGGCGTGGCTTAAAAATATTTAGCCTTATAAGTTGGGGTGGGGAGGAGTGTGGGAAGCTTTGGTTTTAAAGAGCTAACAGGTAGCCAGTCAGCCTGCTTCTTCTTGTTCGTTGGGGTTGTGCTCTGCTCTCCCCTTCCATTAGGTGAGGAGTATACAGAGCTGGCCAGAAGTCAGCTTACAGTAGCTATTTGTCATCAGGTGGCAGAGAATAAAGTAGATAAGGGGTGGTCTGAGGATTCACCTCCAATTTCAGACCACTGGGAAGGGGGTGCATAGTCTCTTGGCCGTTGGGATGGAGCACTTCGAGTCCGCCCCGTCAAACATGAATTGCAGTCAACCAGTCAGGAGGCCTGAATCCCATCCTGAGTTACTATGTGCCCTTGGATGAGTTACTTAATCTAGAGTCTTCATTTTTTTAGCTGTAAGACATAAATAATAACTTTTAGATAGATGGTTTTATAACATAAAATCTTGATTCTCTGCTTCATAAAAATATTGGGAAGATTTTTATAAAATGGTAGATGTACAAGTGCTTGAAAAAAGTTCTAAGTGCTGTATATACATGTCCCCTGCTGCTTAAAATCCTCTTGGGCAGCTCTCAGTGCAATAGCTCGTGGAGGTCCACAAGTCTCTGCATGATCATGTCCCTGCCTCCCTCCCCAACCTCATCTTGTGCCACTTTGCCCCTTATCTATGCTGGACTCAGGCCAGGCCGCCTGTTTTCCCTTCCTTTGAACTGTTTCTTTGGCCTGGATCTCTGTAGGGTTGTCTTCTTGTTATTCAGGTCTCAGATCACACTCATCTTTTAGAGAGGCTTTTCCTGGCCACCCACCTTAAGTAGCACACCCTAGCCTCTCTGTATAACCTTACCCTGTTGTGTTTTCTTCATAGTAGTTGTCATTTCCTGAAATTATCTACTTGTTTGTGGTCACCACTTTTCCATCTCAAACACTTGCTGGAATGTGAACTCCAAGGGAGCAGGGGCCTTGTGTGTCTTGTTCATCACTGCATCTCCAGCCCCTTGAACAGTGCCTGGCAAAGTGCAGACCCTCAGAAAATACTTATTCTGTGAATGAATAAATGAATATACAGGTGCAAAGTGGCCATTTACTTTAGCTGTGCAGAAGGGAAAAAACTAAAATTGTTGAATATTTACAATGTATCAATCATTAGGCTCTCATCACTCTATGTATATGTTTTAGGTTCCTTGTTGCTAAAGCAAATACCATGCAATGGGTTGGCTTAAACAGTAGCAATTTATTGACTCATGGTTTTGAGGCTAGGAGAAGTCTAAATGAGGGTATCAAGATGATGCTTTCTTCCTGAAGACTAATATTCTCAGGCTGGTTGCCAGTGTCGCATGGCAGTGCACATGGCACCTCTTCTAGCCTCTTCCTCCTCTTCAGGGTTCCATTGACCTCCAGGTTCTGGCTGCTCCCCTGGGGCTTTCTCTCTGTGACCTTTCCTATGAAGGACTCCAGTAGTAGGATTAAGACCCACAGTGGGCCACACCTTATCTGAAATAAAGTCATCAAGAGGTCCTATTTATAAGGGTTCACACCCACAGGAAATTGGAGGTGGATCCTCAGACCATCTCTCACCTACTTTATTCTCTGCCACCTGATGATAAAAGTCCTTCAAACCCTCGCTCAAATGGCAACTTCCTCTAGAAGCTATCTCTGATACCTTCTTCCAATGGTTGTGGTATATTTCTTTTTTAATCCCCTCAACAACTTTGGGAAGCTGTAAATAGTATTATACAGGTAAGGAAACTCATGCTCAAGAGGTTAAGCAACTTATGCAGTCACATGATTAGGGGAAATTCAAGTCCAGGTTACACTGACTCCAAAACTCATGCTGTTTCCTGTATACCAAACTGCCTTTCATAGGTTCTACAATGTTGGAAGCATCTTTAAATGTTTTTGAATTTTTAATAGTTTATTGAAAGTGAAAGGAATACAATAACTTTTATTCTTAATCTTTTCTGTTTGGGGAACTTAGGTGATAGTGGCCACGAATGTGGCAGAAACCTCCATTACAATCAGTGGGATTGTGTATGTGATTGATTGTGGCTTCGTGAAACTCCGAGCCTACAATCCCAGGACAGCTATTGAATGCTTAGTGGTGGTCCCTGTGTCCCAGGCATCAGCCAATCAGCGAGCAGGACGTGGTGGTCGCAACCGCTGCGGAAAATGTTACCGACTCTATACAGGTTAGTGTGGCTTTCCTTAAGGTTTTTGACTTTCTAACAGCCATCCTAGGCATTGGAGAACAGTGCACATATTTATCCCTAATGAGTGGAACTTAACATGTAATCCAGACCCTTTTACAGAGCCCTGTTTTTCTGGGGATCCCTGAGTCCTGTGGGGTCTCACACTGGGTTCCATTTTTACCTCTGGTTCAGAGCATCTTTGCAGAGCTAAAATGGCAGCATCTATCCTGAGACTCAAATGTAGAAAGAAAATGGTAAACTCGTTCTCTGTGCCATGCACCATGCTAAGCTCTGATGAAGTAGAATGAAATTATGATGAAGACTGTCCCAGCCCTTAAGGAGCTTTCTTTCCGGCTTGAAGACAGACTTAACAACAGATACCCAGAGCTGTTCTTTCTCTCTTTGCACTTCTCTTATGTGGGAAGGGTTCTAAGATTTCTCTCAATTGTTCAGACTTAATTTTCAAGTCATTTTTAATTCCTTCCTCTGTCAAATACCCACCTTCAACAACTTACTGGGTCTGGGGTTTTACATCTTCCTTTCCTTTCTGGTTACCAATGTCCTTGTTTAGTCCTTGACATCTTTCTCTTTGGCCATTCTTTCTTGTAGCAAATGTGTGCAGAGCACTTGCCGTATGATAGGCATGGTGCCAGGGCTTGGAGATCTAGAGCTAGGTAGGGCATAGAGTCTGGCCACATGGCTGATGTTCTGCTGGGGGAGACAGAGCCACAAACAGATCAGCATAATATGATGTGCTGGGTATGCCTTAAAGTAATGAACCTTGGAAGCAGAAAGCAGAGAGAGAGAGTTAATCCTGCTGGGAAGTTGGGGAATGCATCACAACTGAGGTGATGTTTGAGCCTGATCTTACAGGGCACCCAGGTGAAAGGGTAGTGGTGGGAATTGGATTCCAGCATACCAGGCAGAGGAATGGAATATACAAGTACTTGGAGAGGAGAAAGGGGGTATGGAGTACTCATAGATAAGTGAGGGGAAAGGCAGAACCTGAGGCTAGAGAGGTAAGGGCAGCCATTGAAGATGCTAAGCTGGAATGATTGGAGAGGAAAGAGGAAAACCAGGACTAAAAGGCATCCTGAAATGGTAGGGAGGAGAAAGTTTCAAGATACTTTTAAAGAGGAAGCTGTCAGCATCATCTCATGTTTCAAAGAAGTCAGGTAGTAGAAGGCAGACTAAATATAGGCAGATGGATTTGGTTGAATGATCTCTGGCTTTCTTAGCATGAACAGTTCCAGTTGAGGTGGGTTGGGGAGGGGCTGCCCAGCAGTAATGGGGTACACTAGCATCCAGCTTCTATGTTTTCTCAGCCAATCTACTTCCAGATGAACCTCTAGAGAGTTCATCTCTGAGGAGGATGCTTCCTGCTCAGACTCGTCACAGTGTTCCAGAACATTCCAGGACTTTTCCTCACCTTATGTTCTCCTGTCGTGCACCTCACCTACCCCTGTACTGCAGCCCAGCTTGACTACCCTCTGTTCTTGGACACACTCTCCTTTCCCATATCCACCATATGTAACTGATACCTTTGCTCAGGCAAACGAATCTGCCCAGCAGATATTCTTCATCCTTCAAACCCTCCCTCAAAGGGCAACTTCCTCTAGAAGCTATCTCTGATACCTTCTTCCAGTGGTTGTGGTTTCTTTTGTTCCTGAGCTGCCATTTCTCTTTGGGAGGAACACTCATTGGGACATAGCCTTCTCCTCCTTGGAGGGCACTGTTTCAGGTCTTGGTCCTGGGCCCCTTCATCTGACTGAAGCATCTCAAAGGCATGGCCTGCGGCTCCTTTAGCTCTTGGCTCAATACCTTGTACACTCGAGTCCTTGGTGGAGTTTGAGTGTCATAGAACTCTTAGGAAGTGCCTATTTCCTATGAGCTTCTTCTCAGCAGGGGTGTCCTCTTATCTGATAACTTTGCTTTTCCCTTGATCAGCATAGAGCTTGGAAATGCAGTTATCTTACCAAAAAGTCATACTCAGAATGCTCTTGAAATTCAAAGGGAATGTCCCATTTGGAACTTCCTGCTGTTGCCTGTAATCCAGCACCTTCCATTTACACCATACATTTGACAATTTACGTCAGTTGGTCCACAGAATATTTGTTGTGTGTTTTCTCAAAGAAAACCCTTATGAGTTTCTTTGTTGGTAATGCTATTTCTTCATGACACCTCTTGTTTTATTTTGTTTTCTCTAGTTAACTAAGGCTCCATGATCTAAATGGAAGTTGAGCAGCCCTTGTGTTTAAGCAGTGCATGCATCAGCCAGTTAAAATACTGACTGATGTGGGAGAATTTTGTGGGTAGAGTATTCTCTATATAATCTATAAGCTTTCTGAATGATTTAATGATTTAATCTCCCTCTCCCTCTTTTTTCCTCACCGTTTTTGTCTAGCTTTTATAAAAAGGTCTCCCAAAGTGAATTCTCACTATCCCATTTCCTGTCCTTCCTGTCTTGGGGTCTCTGTGCCTTTATGTCTCTATTTCCTGTTTGAGGTCACCTTATGTTCCTGTTGGGGCGTTCATTAATCTACTTGGGGGCCGCCTCAGATTCTTGGTATGACCTTTTACCTGGCTCACTGATTTAAAAAAACTCAATTTGGACAATTTTGCTCTTTATAAGATTTGGTCATTTGTTATATTCTGGGTGCCATTTTGGTTATTTATTTTGAAATTACTCTTTGTTTGTATGTGCAGTTCTTATCCCATTGACTTAACCTACCCCAATCAAGGTTAATGGTAGCTGGGTACCAATATTGATTCAGCAAATACTTGTTACTTTGATGTAATGTTTTGTTGATAAACTTTAAAAGCACTTAAAAAAACATTCTAATATAAAAAGACAAATTTTTTTAATTTTAAATTTTTATTTACTTGATTTTAAACTTATATATAATTCTAAGAATTTTGCCAAATGCATAGAGTAACTATATACCACAATCAAGATACAGAACAGTTCCATCTCCCCACACCTCCAAATATCCTCTTGCTTCTTCTTTTATTCAATCTCCTACCACATCCCCAGCTCCAGGCAACCACTGTTCTATTCTCCAACCCAATATTTTTGCCGTTTCTGGAATGCCATATAAATGGAATCATATAGTATATAGCCAGTTGAGATTGACTTCTTTTTCACTTAGTGTATTTCATTTGGATTCATCTACATTGTGTAAAGACAAACTTTTAAAGGTATTGTATTCAAATATATTTATCTAAAATATCTTTTAAATAGGAAGGGCTTTCCTAGATGTAAAACCAACTTTATTCAATGAGATCATATACATCTGCTTTGTGGCAGAACCCTAGAGCCTCTTGTTCAAGTTAGAGAAGGAAAACTATCCCTTTGGTATAATGATTGCATTTGACTGTGACATTTGATCACAAACAGTTCTGATTTCCTATCCTCAGAGGAAGCCTTTGACAACTTGCCTCAATCCACTGTTCCCGAGATGCAGCGTAGCAATTTGGCACCTGTCATCCTGCAGCTGAAAGCACTGGGAATTGACAATGTCCTCAGGTTCCACTTCATGTCGGTAAGTCCTGCCTTCTTTGTGGGGCTGCAGGAAGCCTGCAAAGCTCACAGCGGGGCGGCAGGACATTATTTACAGATTGTGTCCCCTTTCCTTCTATTTGTTTTCCTTCACTCTTGTGTTGTACACCTACTTTGCACCAGGCCCTATGCAGGTAGTGGGGAATACAGCCAGCCAAGGCAGATGCAATTCCTGTTCTTACATAATTTCTGTGGCCTGCTGGGGGATAGAAACAAGTCAGTGTGCCCAATGCTCAGAGATTAGTCACCAGGAGAGCACAAAGGAAGGACCCCCAGCCAGTTAGTCAGGTTTGAGGTGAAACCTGAAACTCAGGTCAGGAGGGATGAAGAGTTCCAGGATGGTGGGGATCTGTATAGGCTGTCAGGGAAGTCAAGGACACACTCAGTGGCCATCTCCCAGCCCTTTCCTATCCCCGTCCTTTTTCTTGCCTAGCCTCCTCCTCGTCTGCTCTTGCTTGTTTGCATGTAGGTGTTTGGTATGGTTCTATTTCGCAAAAGATTGCAGGCAGCCAGGGGGAGGTTAAGTTTTAACCAGCCCCAGCTGCCTCCCTGGACACAAAGATTGCTCACTGGCAGAACCCCTTCCCCATGGAGTGTATAAAAGCTCATTACTCAGTCGGTACAGCTGTCCCTCATCTCCAAGTCTAAGAGGTGTGCAGTGCTGCAATCCACCAATTCTGACTGAGCAGTTGGTATTCCCAGAGGACTGGCCAAGGTGAGCTCTTTTCCCTTGCTCCTTTGGACCCTTTGTGCTGGATAAGCAATTAAGTGACCATTTGCTGGGAGCCTCTGTTCTACCTGAGCCTGTGTTCCCACAATGTACCATGTAGCAACTTGTTCCATATAGGCCTAGAAGAAAGAGTATCTATCTCAATTAGGAGAGCCAAGCTGGGTTTGGTGGAGATGCAGGAGGGAGCCTCTGATTGCATTTCTGATTATTTCCTAAGGCAAATTTCTGCGAGTGGAATTACTAGATCAAAGGGCCATAGACTTTTTGTAGGCTTTTGTTACAATGCCCAGCTAATTGTGCCCCATCATGCCATGTTGTTTTCTTTTAGAGTTTCCCTAATTTAATTGGCCAGTGAGAGAGAGAGAGAGAGAGAGAGGGAATTATCTTTATGTTTTTTTGATTCCTTATAAGGTAGTTTTTTTATATAAAATATTTATTGGCTATGTTGTGTTCCTTCTGAATTGTCAAGCCATTTTTCTATTACAGTTAGTGTTTATTAGTGATTTTCAAGAGTTCTTTAAATATTGAAGACATTAACCTTTGTCTGTAATAGTTCTTGCAAATATTTTATCTGGTTATTTCTTTTATGTTATTTTTTTAATGTACAGATATTCTAAACATTTCCATAGTAAAGTCTGTCTATTTTTGTCTCTGATTTCTCCTGTCATTCTTGTGCTTCTGAAACTCTCCCCTATATCTTGGTCAGTTAATAAATATTCACTTATATTTTATTCTTGAATTTTTTATGATTTCAGAACTTGCATCTTAACTCTTTATCCTATTCCCATTGTATTGACATATGGTATGATGTTTGGATTCTTGGATAATTAAGTCCCTCATGTATCATGTCATGATAATTTAGGAGAAAGAATATAATGTTAAAATATCAACCCCACTCCCCCAAAGAAAATAAAAGAAAACAATTGTGTATTTATCATTCGTATGCAGGAAATGTACTCTGACTATTGGTGTGTAGTACAAGAAATTATAAAGAAATTATGGACAGTATATGCAAATTAAAAGCTTATGAAAGCCCCAGATCTAAAATTAAAGGAAAACATATAATGGAAAAGATAACAGATTAGCATCTCTAAAAATAGAGTTTTCAAACATCATTTAGAAGAAATAAAAAAAAATCCAATAAAGTAAAAGCTAAAGAAAAGAAAGTAGCTTAAGTAGTACCATTAAAATATGTTGAACTTCTCCAGGAGAGAGATGAGTACAAATTGAAATAGCTGTAAACTACCACTTTACACTAATTAAATGATCAAACATAAAAGTGATAAAATCCAAAGCCGACACAATTTAGTAAAATCAATTCCTCCTGTATTCTCGTGGTTTTATTCTGTCTTTCAGTTCATGGAGGACTTTCTGACGGTATCTCATGAGCCATAGAAATGCCTGGTATTTCTTGTCATGGAATTTTTTCCTGAAAAAATAATTCAAAAGAAGAAAAAAGCTTACATGTATGATGTTTATAGCAGCATTTTATATTTACAATATAAATAATAAATCATAAAACATTTGGACAGTTGAAAAATATAAATACGTACAAATTTTCAAATTCATTTTCCTTTATTCCCTTCTGGTTATTTCCCTCTGAAATTGTGTAATTTACAATTGAAATCATAGGCTGCATATAATTTTGTATGTTTAGTGGTGTGATTTACAATAATAAAGAACTGGAAACAAGTCAATTTCCTAGTAATAACAAAATTGCTTACTTTATGGAGTTGTCCTTGATGGAATGCTGTGCAGCTCTCCCAGGTGATCACTGTGATGTTTCTGTGGGTACACGAAACAATGAAAACAGAAAAACATGCAAGGAAAAAATCCAATAACTTCAACTATGTTAAAACATGTCTGCATATGAGCCCAGATCAGATGAGTCATAGAGAAATACTGTGAATGTGTGTTTAAGTGAAAATACTATGGATGTGACTCTTTTTTTGAGGTGGGGAGGAGTAAAGTTTTTTTAATTAAAAAAAAAAGTTCAGAGCAGAATTCAAAGGGTCTGGTGACTGGATGAAAATAGGACCAAGGACTGAGAGGAATCAATGACCTTGTTGGTTTTGTTCTGTAATTACTTAAAACCTAATTCAGTGCTTTGCTCTTTCCTTTTATCTTGTATATGCTCAGTATAAAGATCCCCAGAGGATTTAAGCTCCTCCATTTAGGTGTGGTTTATTGTTCCTAAAGAAGGATGTCATAGGCACTGAGGAAAGGTTAGTGAATCATTGATTTGTTGAGTATTCTACATGTAGTGAATCAGTTAGGGCTAGTCCCCACCCTCCTAAGTGTGTGCACGTGTTACCATCTTTATAACTTTTAAAAGCCTGACATTGCTCCTTGGTGATCAGTTGGTGGAGTGTAGCGGGAAAAACTGATGGAGACCCGAGTTCCCTTTCTGGCTTTGCCACTAACTGCCTATATGACGTTGCTTGAATGCCTTTAATGTACTGACATTCACTTTCCTGTTCTGTAAAACTGGCCTAAAACTTTGTGATGCTTAAGGTATATTGTTTTGTGAAGGCATGCAGAAAAAAACCATGTAATTTTTAAAAAGTACCATGGTTTTATTACCTGACTTCTTAGAAACCAGCTGATTTAGAGAGAAGAAAACAATGATGCCTGGCACTTAGGTGCTCAGTAAAGGTTTGTGGAAGGAAGGAAGGTGGTAAGGATTGGAAGAATCGGACCAAAAGCCACAATATCAAAAAAAAACTTTGCTGGACTTCAGATTGCCTAGCATTCTTTATTTTCAGATAATCAAATTCAGCTTGTGTTAAATGCTTACCATGGGCAAATGGGTGTGCCAAGTGGGTGAGTTCTGCAGTGTTGTAGGGCTCCCAGGGTAGGGGAAGGCTGAGAATATGAAGTAAAAATTAGAAATTTCTGAGGAGGGTTTAGGAGAAATGAGGAGGTAATTCAAGGTAGGGAGCCATCCCTTCTGATGGAGGGGAGGATGAGGGAGGGCTTCAGGGGAAGTGTTTAATTGAGCTGAGGCTTAAAAGCCTGAAAAGAAATGAGGGTGCTGAGAAGGAGGAGAGGGCAGTTCATGCCCTGACAGCATGGACAGAAGCATGGAGGCTGGAACCGATGGGACATGTGGTGGGGAAGAGTGGATTTGAGCAGGCAGTGGTCACATGCTGTATTAGTTGCCCAGAGAAATTAACTATTGATTTTTGTTTTCTTTTTTTAACAGCCCCCTCCAGCACAGTCGATGGTTCAAGCTTTGGAGTTACTCTATGCTCTTGGAGGTAAGCCTGGTTCTCTCTTACTGTGTGTTCTCCTGTGCAGTACTAGTTAAGTTGTATTCACTTCAGGGTTCTGAGTATCTTCAGGGACGTGATTGGTTCTCTCTTATTTATAACCCTCTTAACCATATTCTATCTAAATAAGAAGTTGGGATCATAATTAAATTAATAGTATATGAAGTCCTATTATGACAATTAATTTATAAAGCATGCTAGGACATCAAAAGCTATCAATAGCCATCACCAGGGACACACTCTTGAGACATCCAGATCAGTGATTCCCTACCATATGTCAGATGTGACCTCCTCAGACCTTTTTCTCTGTTCCTCCACCTGACCTTGGTCACTGTGGCTCAGTGTTTCTATACCCAATTCCCCTCCATTTCATTCCTGTAGATTGGGTAGATTATCAGCCTGCAGTATTTTTTTGGGCAAGGAAACACCATGTTATAGAGGAATCTCTATTTTCTCGTGATTTGAAAATGTGGTATTTACCTTAAGATAGAGAAAATTGCCTTCACCTCTCCAGGAAGTATATATCTTCTGTAAATGTTGCCCCAAAGGAATATAATATCCAGTTTGGTATTTAGTGGAGGTTTTGTCCTTTGAGGCTAATTTTTAGTTTTACTCTTTTTACTTTTAAACAGCTTTGAGAAACAGTTCACATATCATACAATTCACCTACTTAATGTTTACAATTTAATGGATTTTAGTCTATTCACAGGATTGTACAGCCATCACTACAATCTGATTTTAGAACATTTTTGTCACCCAAAAAAAAAACCCCATACCCATTAGCAGTCACCCCCCATTCCCTGTCTCCCTGTCCCCCCCAGCTCTAGGTAACCACTAATCCATAGATTTGCTTATTTTAGACATTTCATATAAATGGAATCATCCAATGTGTGGTCTTTTGTGACTGATTTCTTCCATGACGTTTTCAAAATTCATCCATGTTGTAACGTATCAACATTTCATTCCTTTTTATTGCTGAATATTTCATAGTATGGATGTACCACACTCCCCCCGATCATAAATTTTTATTGAATATTTGCAGTGTGCTAGGCACAATAGAACATACAGAATACATTGTCCCTGCTCTTGAGGAGCTTACATTCTAAAAAGGTATTTTTGTTTGGTGTTTTCTGCAGGGTACTGAGGAAATAGTGTATAGGGTGAGCTTTGGGTATAACTTAGCCTCATCATTATTTAGAGAATAGAAGAAGAAGAGAGATTTAAAGGCAGATGATGACACACCATTTAAGAGAGGTAGGGCTTAAAGGGCGATAAACACAATTTCATCAACTAAGGAGAGATTTGCTGCAGTGAATAGGGTGAGGGAAATAGTTCGTGAGATGCAAGCAAAGGAAGTAATGTAGTATCTTAGACACTGAGTAGAGTCAGAAAGATCTTGCATCCTCTTTCCAAGTTCACAGCCACCGAGTAGGAATGGTTGGTGACAAGACAGAGGAAAGCTAAAAAAAGAAGGTAATCCTGACAAATAGAAAGAATAAAGGATCAAAATTGAAGGCAAGCTACAAGAGTATCAAGAAATTCTTAAAAACCAAAGTGGAAGCACAAAACTTAGTTAATGCTACCCTACATCATGGCAGGCCAAGAACATTGTGACTTGTGGCTTCCTGAGTTAGAAAATGCGATATACCAGAAATTTAAATGGAATGCATTACTTTTATCCAGTTGACACCCCCTCTGCCCCAAATAGAAATTGATTTTTGGGGGGAGGGGTGAAGGAGGGAGTGAAAGGAGAATGGGACATGGTTGAAGACAGTAGTTACATGAGTAGATTATTTGTCGTTGTGATAAACTTTGTATTTAACCTTGGTAAAAGCCCATTAGCTGCCAAAAGGGAATAAGGAATAAATTTCCAAAAATGTGCCGTTTCTTTTAGAGGCATTTCAGAACCAAAAGACTAATTTACATGAAAAGCAGTAGAGAAAGTAGTTTAAAAGCCCATTCATAAAACTTTTATTCCGCTTACATCACTTTAATATGTGTGTTCTTAACAGTTATGGTTGGATTGTTCATGAAAATTTCATAAGGCATTAAACAAAGCTAGCCATCTATTTTTAACTATTTTTACACCATGGGAATGCTAGGCAAGAATCAAAAAAAAAAAAAAAAAATCACAAAAGCAAAAAACCTAAAAAATAAGTTATAAATATATGGGGTTTTTGTTTTGCTGCTGTGCTTGATATATGTGAAATAATGGATATCAAGCAATTCATTTTTACTGCATTGCTACCTGTACATTTGATCTTAGGTTGCCTAAAACATTTAAATGAAATAAAATGAGTGTAGCGATAAAAACAAACAGCAGGTAACTTTACAAATCATGGAATGTGAACCACTTCTGCCCTTCTCCAGGATAAATTGGATCACAACTTTGTCTAAAGGAACACTTCTGCAGCTGTAGTCCAAGGTGTGCACGTTGCGATTGTGTATTCCACAGATACACATGGTTGACGTGAGATGCATGGGATATCTTTTCTACTGCAGCCTTGAAAGTGCACCAAACCTTAAAGGACCCACAATACTACCCTTAGTGACTGGAACTAATGATCCCTTTTACCCTCCACCAGGACAAACCAATATGTAGGCAGTTTTCTTTGCTTAGACATGGAAGCAGTTTTAACACTGGCCCTTCTGAAGCCACAGTGTACCAAAAGTGCTAAGCCAGACATTTATAACTTGTATAAAAGTTCCACATCCCCATATTGGCCACCTCAAGATGAAAACAGATAACTCTAAATATTAACTGGGTCTACTCTCCTAATATTAAACATAAAAACTACATGAGAAATAAAGATACTCAAATAGAAGTAACATAAATGTGTCATTAATTGTAAACAAAAAACATTTGTTGGTCAGCATTGATAACAGATGGTCTGCTGTGTAAATTTTAGTATGAGGCAGACAAACTTTGGAAGGCCCATTAATTTTCCCTTTTTTCTTTTGCTTCATCTCCTTGGGTATCTGATGTCCACAATGTCAAGTTGTCTCTTATTAATTGCATTATTAGTGTGTTGTCTTTGTATGACTCTTCACTTAACGTATCATGTTCAGCATTGGCTTCATCAAAAGCTGTCTTTGATGAAGCAGACTTTCTCTGGGGAGTTCAGAATCTCATAACAGAACCCAGAAAAGTTAAGGGCTAGACCCAATCTGATAGGATGCATTGGTTGCATTTCATTTTTGCTAATTTCAGACGCTTCTTGGTGTGCTTATTGTGACTAATCCACAGTTTCTTTTTGTCATCGCCAGCAGCAACCTCAGCCAAGTAACAATAGTAGTCTCCTTTCGTTTTCAAATAGAAGACTTGGCTCTCTGGTTGTGAGGCACTGGGGATCAAGAACTTTTCCAAAAGAGAGAGTACATCATAGCAGATATTTCTTAGCTCAGTCTCAGTTTTCTCTCAGTATCCTCGTGCCATGTGCTGTTTTTTCTCAGTACCTTCTGTCTTTTGCCCAATCATTGAGATGACCCTCCAAGATGACCTGTGAGCTCCTACATTTTTATAAGCAACTGAGAGAAGATTCCTCTCCTCACTGGGTAGTTCAGCTCTTTTCTCAGTTACAAGACTTCATGAAGGCTGCCATGTCATCATATCACTCAGCTCGCTTGACCAGTTTGGCCTTCTGCACCAGCTCATTTTTATCCATGATCGGATGTTCTGTGTCCAGAGAAGGTGGTGGCGGATGGATGGGGCTCAGCAGTCTCTTGATATACCACATTTTGTTTATCCACTCAATTGATAGAAATTTGGGTTGCTTCCATTTTTGGTCTATTATGAATAGTGCTGTTAAAAATATTTATGTACAGTTTTTGGGTAGATAGTCTTACCAACAACGTGTGAGGGCTCCAGTTTCTCTACATCCTTGCCTATACTTGTTATTGTCTGACTTTTTGATTATAGCCATTCTAGTGGGTGTGAAGTGGTATTTTGTGGTTTTGATTTGCATTTCTCTGATGACTACTGGCTTTGAGCAACTTTTTCATTTGCTTATTGGTTATTTGTATATCTTCTTTGGAGAAAAATTTCCAATCCTTTATCCATTTGTTACTTGAGTTATTTGTCTTTTTATTTTTGAGTTACAGGGTTTTTTAAAAATATATTCTGGCTTCTTATCAGATATGTGATTTGCATATATTTGCTCCCTTGGGTTGGCTTTTCACTTTCTTGACTATATTTGTAGCAGAAAAGTTTTAAGTTTTGATGAAGTCCAATGTATCTTTTTCTTTTGTTCATGTGCTTTTCTTGTTGTATCTAAGAAACTGTTTCTTAAACTCAATGTCATGAAGACCTAGGTTTTCTTGGAAGACTCTTGTAGTTTTAGCACTTATGTTTAGGTATTTCATCCATTTTTTGTCTGTTGTGAAGTAAGGGTCCATCTTCATTCTTTTGCGTGTGGCTCTCCAGTTGACCCAGCACCATTTGTTGTAAGACTATTCTTTTCTTCACTGAATTGTCTTGACAGCCTTGTTGTTGTGTGTGAGTTTTGATATGGGAAAAAACTGATCACTTTCCTTTAAAATATTTGCCATGTTCTTAAGCATGATTTCTAAATTTACCTTACTAGGGCCTGAAGGACAACTAAGGGCTTAGAGACAACCAAATTTCATTTCTATAGCCAGAACAGTACTGGAGTTTTTCTGGCCATAGTTTATCTTTTCAGATTTTCCCAGAATTCTAGATTGTTCTTTGTTCATATTGGAAATTGGGACTTCTCTGTCATCTGACACCTAGACTGGAAACCAACGTCCAGACTCATTTTTATCTAAAATGGAATAATAATGCCTACCTCTCATTGCTGTTAAAGAATTAATTTAGATAATGAGTATTGAGTCACTATACTGGAAACATGTATGAATATTGTTAATGTTACTTTAATAAGCAATGGAAACAGACTTTATTCCATGCATTTCTTCTGTTTCTTAACTCTTTGCAGTTTATTGGGGGTCCTTTTTTGGGGGGAGGTCTTCTGGTATTTTGATTTTCATATAGAAGTTTTTGAAATATTTAAGAGCTGGTCCTCTACTTTAAAGGTAAGCAGCCAGATTAAACAGGATTTAGAAGATTGTTAAACAGATCAAAGTGATTTAAAAGGCTTCAACTGGGGCTACATAAGGTCATTCCAGAGTGAGTGTGTTGGAAAAGGCTTCTATCTCGTGTTCATTCTCAAGCATATAACAGGAACTTGAATGCAAGGTTTCATGGGATAATCTGTAATGAGGATGAGAGAATGTTGGCTGCATAGGAGTTCTTCATTTGAATTGATTTTCCTCCAATCATATGGAATGAAATTTAAAATATTTTCTATTTCCTTATTGCCCTAAATAAACTGGAAAAGGTAGAGGGAAACACCTAACTTTAATCTAGTTTCAAGCTGATTTTAGAGATGATCATATGGGAGCAGAAGAGAAATGGCCTTTTCTTTTTTACTCTGAACTTGGCAATACCTTTTTTTAATACATTTTTAAATTGTGAACTTTAACATCTATATATGACAGTGATAACTTTCAAAGTGTTATTTAACAAGTAGTTAGCAAGCAAATTGCTAATGTTGCACAATGTTGATTAATAGTGGTGACAGCGGCCATTTCCTTAAAATCGAGTCCTTGAAGCTGTTAGAAGTCTCTGTCTTTAAAAATTGAGTATTCAAGAGCTCAGTGGAGATCTGGTACTCCAATGTCAAAATCGCATTTGGGAGTGCATGAATCATCTTTTGGATTCATTTTTTAGCATATATCATGTTCTCTCAACAACTGTGTATCTTCTTCCAACACAGTGGCACATGCCTCTGTTTCTTAGTTTTGTTCTTATGACAGGTCTGGACAAAGACTGTCGCCTAACTGAACCTCTTGGCATGAGAATAGCAGAGTTTCCTTTGAATCCCATGTTTGCAAAAATGCTACTTGAATCAGGTGAGTGGAGACCGACAGCTCTCATGGATTTTATTTTATTGTCAGAGGAGGTAGTTCCCTGAATTCTGTGCCTCCTGGGTAAGAGGGTGCAACATGTTTAGAGTAGTGAAGGAGTTTTCATCTAAGGCTGCCCGGTTTGCAGAGTGTTGCTAACTTGTGATTCAATGTCAGTCACCATTAATTCAGCAAACACTTTTGCTTGTTTCCTGTGGGCCTAGCACTGACACCTTCAGATTTTTGTGAGGATAGAAGTTAAGGGATATAAGCATATAACTTGGAGAGCTCATATTTAGAAGTCAGAATCATCTAGTGAGTATACCTTGCTTTTTTCTTCCCCGGAAGGTATTATTATTATTATTATTATTATTGGCTTTTGTCTAACTTTTACATCAACTGGCAGTCTACAAAGATGTATTTCAGACCAAGCACAGAGAAAAGTAGCTATAATTGTGTTTTGGAACAATGAAATACCTTTAGCCTTACACTGAGAAACAGGATTCTACGTGTGGGGTTGGAGGACTGTATCATTCTTGAGGGGGAGGATACTGTGGGGAAATAGGTGGGCAGTGTGGTTTGCTCCGGCTGCCTGATGTCCTGGAGTGCTGATTGCTGCAGATTCTGTTCACAGGAGCTGGCAGCCAGCAGCCCACCAGGTGCTTCCCTGGTCTAGTATTGCATGCCTCCAGGGGCTCTCCAGGCGAGTTGTGCCCTGTTGGGAGGGAGGCCACTTCATAGAGGGTCCAGGAGCAGAGTTGCAGCAGAAGGGACACAACCCACATAATCCTTGACCTCCCTTCCGTCTCAGGCTTCCTGCCTTGATTCTAAATCTCTACATAAGAGAGCAGGGAGTGGTGTGGCACTGACCTGCCCTTAGAAGTGAGGTCAGTCTGGGCTCCATCTGGGCTTACAGCTAGAGTCCCTCAATTTCACATCTGCAAGGGTGGAACAGTGGCTCTGCAGAGTCCTTCAAGGCTTCCATTTGTGTGGGCCGCATATAGGACATTCCATATGGTAGGATGGAGTGTTTATGTATTATAAACTTAAAAATATACAGCGATCAATATATGATTTTACAGTGTGGTGCAAGGACAACTTTGGAAAATGTCTTTCACGCCTCTTTGACACATTGTATATTTGAAATCAAACATGCCCTTTGTTTTATAGGAAATTTTGGCTGTTCTCAGGAAATTCTGAGCATTGCGGCCATGATGCAGATCCAGAATATCTTTGTGATCCCCCCAAACCAGAAGTCTCAGGCAGTAAGTCCAACTTTCTCCCCAACCTATTCATACATGCCCTTTTACCTTGGGCTTTTCTTGTTAAAACTATACCCAGGAACTGCTGAGGAGAGAAGTGCAGCTCACATTTTGAGTGTTTTATGTTGTGCCTGATATTGTGCCAAGCATTTTATGTGCATCATTTTGTTTTATTTTCACCATAAACCTGGGAGATAGATACAGTTTTAATCATTCTTAGAGATGGAGGCACAGGACAGGTAGGTAGCTCCCTTATGGTTGCTCAGCCAGGATTGTCAGAGTTGGCTTTCACAGATCACAGCCCCAAATCTTAATCATTGCTCTACTGTCTTCCAGTTTCCCTTAAGGGAAATTGTCATTCAGGCTGCTCTGGTAGAAACCTTGGTGGGTACAATCGTGCCCCGAGGAGTAGGGCATGTGGGCACAGCAGGCTGATGTGAGGCAAACCCTGCCTTGTGGTAGTGCTGGAGGGGGGCATTCCAAGCCAAGCAGGTGACAGGACCCCTCTGAAGGTCCACGCATCAGTGATCACTAAGAGTGGAGGGTGGAAAGACTGAGAAGGAGCAAGTTAAAATATTGAAGACTAGGTACTCTGGTACACTGACAGCAGTAGGTCAAAAAAGAGTTCAAAGTTGGTTCCTATTTGAAAAGTTGGAGAACTGACAGCCTTGCTCACTGAGGGGCTGAATTTTTGTGAATAGTAGGGAGGAGAGAAACTTTTTCATGAGTGTCATCTTCCCAGACAGTTGTATAGTTGTGTAACTATACATTACAAAGTTACCTTGTTTCTGTGTCCAGATGACTATGTCTGTTTTCTCTCGTTTTTTTAAAAACCCTACCTCAAGACATTTTAAAGATGAGAAATTTATTTTAAAGAAGAGAAGAGTTCTGGCCACTCTTCCTAAAATTGCAGCGTACCCCTCCCCACCCCCATTCCCTGATTTTTTTCCCCCTCCTCTAGCACTACTGACCACCTAATATACCATATATTTTGCCTTTTTTTTTTTCAGTCTTTTCTAACGTCTTTCTTCCACCATTGTATTATCCCTAGAATCCTAGAACGGTGATTGGTCTATAGTAATTTCTCAGTAAATATCTGAATGAATGAACGAAAGTAAGGGAGGAAGGAAGGAAAGTTATTTGATTATTTGGTGCAAGGAGAAAATTCTGAAGTTATTATATTTATTTGTCTGCTTGTATATCTATAGTGTGTATCCTGCCCCCGTGGGTGCAGATGGCATTGCCCAGGGTCTTTTTATTTTTATTGTGGTAAAGTAGAATATAAAAATCATTTTACTATTAAGTATACAATTCTCTGACATTAGTGCATTGACAATGCTGGGAAACTTTCCCCCACTGTCTATTTCCAGAACATTTTCATCATCCCAAACAGAAACTCGTACCCATTAAAGCAGTAACTCCCATGCCCCCCACCCCCACCCCCAGCTTCCAGTAACCACTATTCTGCTTTCTGTCTCTAATTTGCTTATTATAAATATTTCATATAAAAGAAATCATACAAAATTTGTCCTTTTGTCTCTGGCTTATTTCACTTTACATGATGTCTTTCAGGTTCAGCCATGTTGTAAGTATGCTCCAGCACTTCATTACTTTTTACGGCTGATTAACATTTTGTTGTATGTACAGACAACATTTTGTTTATCCATTCATCTGTTGGTGGATACTTGCTGCTTCTACCTTTTGGTTAAAATTGCCCAGGATCTCATAGAAAGAACAGTTCAGGGATGGTGTCTGAAAGAGTTGCATAGTTAGGGGCACCCTAGGAATATTGAGGGTCTACAATGTGCCAGAGTCAAGCCTGCCTTCCTGGAATGTACATTGTATAGGTGGCTGGGAGGAGTTCTTCTGAAAGAGATGATGTCAGCTGGGCAGAGGAGAGAGAACACTAACATTATCTAATATTTGTGCTGGTTACTTATAAAAAATGTCTTAAACCCAGAGCAATCTTAACAGAGAGGTTTAATTTCCTGATTTTAGAGATTAGGAAACTGAGGCTAGGAAAGGCTAAATAACCAATTTTAGATCTTTCAGGAAAGAACAGAGCTAGAATGGGGTGAACCAGGTATTTCTGACTCCACAACTCATGCATTATTCATCACAGAATATTTCCTCTTGCTGCAAGAGGCCCCAGAGGAACCATCTTCTCAATGTTGGTTTATTCTTTCCAGATTCGAGGGCACCGAAAATTTGCTGTGGAGGAGGGTGATCACCTCACAATGCTCAATGTGTTTGAAGCATTTATCAAAGTAAGGACACCTACATCTCAGCATCCTCTCCATGTACCCACACACTTGAGAATCTAGAATCCCAGAATTTCAGTTCATACAAGAATGGCCAGGAGACTCCCTCATTTTCCTATTAGATTTATTGCCATTACTTCTATTCTAATATGTGAGTTGGGCCTCTTCCCTGCGTTTCTGATGTAGTATTTCCTGGAAGAACATAGGAACTGTGTATGGCTTTTCATTGCATAGAGCCATGGCCTGCTAGCAGCAGGCTAGCTACTAGTATTCCACAGCATGCTCTCTCCTGTGTCTTGCATTCCATCCAGTGTTGGACAGAAAGACAACATTTGAATAGAAAGTTCTGTTATATCTTCTGCCAAATAATTGAGGCTGAGAGTTGTAGTCTTGGGTTGAAACTTCAGAGCTGTCTGTATGAGTTTGAGGCTTCACTTAGTCACTGCTCCTACCAGTTACCAGACCACCTGTGCGGAGATAATTAGGCGAAGGTCCATGTAGGTTCACGCACCTTACCCATGTTTAGCTATAGATGATGCTCATTTTCATTATTCTTAATATGCTAGAGAAGTACAAGCAAGTAATACAGCTCAAAGTTCTCACTAAAGATTGTTAAAAAGAGAGATCTGAGACTGAAAATGAAGGAGAAAAAAACTTTTGATGAGAGGATAGAGTATGAGGGGGAAAATAACATAATTCCAGGTTTTCGGTGTGTTGTATCCATTTCTTTTTTTCTTTTTTTTTTAATAATTCAGTTTGTATCCATTTCTTATATACTTTTTTAGAAGAGGAGAAATATTAAATTTGTTTTACCAGGGATTTGAGGAAGATTGTTCAGTTAATGAACTATGTTCAAAGAACACTTACCTCTATTCAGACTGGTGGGTTAAAATTCATTTGTACAAGCATGGTGTGCCCTCTATAATCTGCTACTTCTGCTACCAGTGGAATGTGGTTGTAGGTTTACAGGGCATCACTGAATTGTTTCCTTCTTGGTAAGTCCTCTGTGAATTTCATAATAGTAACCCTTTCCCCCTTGGTTTTAAAGTATAATTTCAGAAGTACACTCCCGCATCAATAATTTACTCTTAAGACATAATAGTCATACTTAAGAATTCAGAAAAATATTAAGCAGTATGGTGGAAAATCATACTTTGGGGGTAAATAATAGGGGATAAATAAATGCAAATTGTTTCTAAACTGGCATGTGTCAATGCTTGCTAGTAGTCTAATAAAGTGATTAACTCAAGCCCATCAAAAAAGAAAAGCTGATTTACAAAGGAAAGCTAGTGGTTCTTTCTAATAGTTCACTTCTCATGTAGGTGTTTAAGATTTGAAAACAACTTGGCTAGTCGTTACATTCTCATTTACCCTTTAGGGCACAGAGTATGATCTCACAGCCAGTCAGATGGTGATGTGTTGTTAAACATATGTTTTGAGAGATCTGTCCAGTTGTGAAGTTCTTGTTCCATTGAAACAGCCAACGGGGGAAGAGAAATTATTATCCTCATAGCAGTGCCTTTGTTGAGAACGTTTCTTTGTGCTTCTAACTCTCCCTCTATCTGGGCTGCTCTGTAGCACAACAAGAACTCTCAGTGGTGTCAGCAGCATTTCCTGAATTACAAGGGTCTTGTTAGAGCTGCCACAGTGAGAGAACAATTGAAAAAGCTTCTTGTCAAGTTTCAGGTGCCAAAGAAATCTAGTGAAGGTAAGAAGAAATAACCAATAACTTCCCTTTCTTTGCCGTGTTGAGTTGCATTCTTAAAGTTCTAGTGCTGGGATGGAGGCAGCACAGTGTGCTGGCCCTCAGCTTGGTTTTGCATTTTGAATGGCTTGCATTGCTGCAGGGTAAATACTTACATATCACAGCCTGTTTTTTCCAAGGAGGTCCATTTTTATTTCTGAGGGCTATTATCAGCATAAGAAATTTGATAGCCCCTGATAGCACTTTAAGAATTGTTAACATTCACTTCATTGCCTATTGTATAATTAATTTCCCCATGTAGGCTTTACTTTTAAGTGGGCAATATTTATAGCTATACATGTAAACTATATTTTATTTTCAAATACAAGTATTACTAAAGCAAGTGCTGTTTGCTTCGCCTAGGCAATCACATGAGGGTAAGACAAATCCTTTGTGAGACCTAGTGTCTGACCTTGAGAAGGGACAGCAATGACCATAATTGAGGACACACTAGGTTACACTGTGGCAGGCATTCTATACAAATATTCTCTCACTTAATCTCCCACTCTAGGAGGTGCAGGTGATAATATCCTTATTTTAACAGATGAATCAAAAAGAACTAGGGAGAAGTTAAGTACAGGACAGCACAGCTGGCAATCAGTAGAGCCAGATCTGTGGCTGAGAAGCCCATACTTTTGAGGAAGTGGCACTTCTGCCTGTTCTTTCAGCAGTCGTTTTTGAATGCCTACTATGTGCCAGGTACTCTGCCACACTCAATGCCACTAGTACTTGCTGATGTTTCTTGAAAGGCTTATAATAAGTCAGGCACTGTTCGAAGTGATTTCATCTATTATCTTCATTTAATGCTTACAACACCTCTGAAAAATAGGTGCTGTTGTTATCCTGATTTTATAGATGAGGAAAATGAGGGTAAGAGGCGAAGAGTAACTTGCTGGGGTCATAAAAGTGAGTGCATGGTGGAGGCAGAACTTGAACCCAGGCACTTTTATTCCAGAGCCTTATTTTGTCTTTAAGAGCAAGTGATCTTTAAAATAATAGTACAATTATAAAAATGTTCTTTCAACAGTTGTAACAAATGTACCACACTAATGCAAGGTATTTATAATAAGGTGGTATATCTGTATTTTATGCATGATTTTTCTGTACAACTTCTCTAATTAAAAGAAAGAATGAAGACGTGGTTCCTACTCTCAGGGATCTCACAGTGCAGTGAAGGGAGAAATTCATGCCAACAAACTACCAAGTTAAGGTTATCAGTTTCCTTAAAAGTTAAAATAGTAGACCCTTCAGTAATTGTGGAAGACCGCAATGGCAGATGTCAGAGGAATTCAGAGAACCGCAGGCCTCCAGATGGTGGTGGAATTGAGTTGAGCCTTTGAGGGCCTGTCAAAGTAGACCACAGGCCAAGAGCTTGCTAGATAAGGAGGTCTGTGGAGACAAATGCTTGGAGTGGGGAGCATATTAGTGCTTACCTAATATGTATTGCTCACAAGAGGGAGGAGTAGAAAATAAGTTTTCAAACCTGGGTGATTGGGCAATGCTGGAGTCATTGATGGAAACAGGAAGCTTGCGAGGGGCAGCTAACTGGGGAGAAGCCGACTGAGTACCTGGCTTCCAGCACCTGTCACGTAACAGGTAGATTACAGCCATATTTCTGCCTCAGGTTTCTCAACCTGTTTTTCATTATCAACCCTTCCCCCACAAGGAGAAAAATTACATTAAATGTAATTCTCCCTAACAAGAGAAATGAAATACTAGAGGAATATGATTTTGTTGGGTAGGGTTGGGCTCTGGAAGGCCACAAACTATTGTAATATGTAGATTTTTTTTTACACCCTCCCCCCCATCCCCAAGAACCAGTTCTCACCCACTTTGGAAGCAGTATCAACTCTGTTATGAATGATATTCTACCTGGAAATTTCTTAATGGGCAATTGGAGAGAAGGGACTGAACTTTGGCTCAGAAATCATGGTTAGAAATGTGGACTTGAGATTTATGAGCTCTGTGCTGAGGAGCAATAGAGAAAATCATGGATACTAAATAAATTACATGCAAATTTAAAACTTCTAGATGTTAAAAAAAATGCAAGTAGTGAAATATTTTCAGCAGACACAAGAAAGAAAAGATTAAAAATTTTACTGGAGAATCCTTTCATTTTACCTATTTAGAAAACTTGATAAATGGGCAAAAGATTGGAACAGAAAATTCACAGAAGTACAGATAGTAATCAAATGAATGTAAAATAAAAAAATGTTGTTGCCAAAGCATTGCTGGTAATAGTATAATCTATATTGAAAGTGGTATTCTTATACATTGTTGATGACTTTGTAAGTTGTACCACCTTTTGGGAAGTTCTTTGTGAACATACTGTGTTTTGTTGGACCTAAGACATCATCATTTGTAAGACACACAGTTATTTTATGTACCACTAAGAAAGAAAAAAATGCCTCCGATTTTAACTGTAAAATGTTACCCTGATTTTAGTGAGTTAAAATGTAAAAGGAAGAGCGAGTCTTAAAATTGATGAAATATGATATGTTATGAGCCATAAAAATGACTTCCTTTTGCACAGTAATTGGAATGTGTCCTGTGGACATCACTTAACTCATAGAAAAGCTTTATTCATTCAAGATGTTTACTGTAGCAATATAGATACCAACTAAAATTCAACATTTGAAAATTTTGAAGAATTACATATGGTAGCTTACAATCGCAGAAATAATGCTGTAGTGTAGGGTCCTGGTTTGTGTCTTATGGAAGGAACATCGTTCCCACGGGATGCTGCAAAGTTGTTCTGAGGTCCTTGGGTGGTCTGGAGTAGCTCCTAAGTTCTGGTGTCCAGCCTTGGTCCATTCATCGGTGGCCTAAAGCTAGGCTTGGGAGCCTATGCTAAAGGAATAATCCAGAATTGTTTCCTTTGGCCATCTTTGTGGGAGGGTGGGAATGTCCTTAGATGGTGCCAGGGCAGGCATCCAGCACTGGGAACCGTAGGACGGGGATGAGTTCAGGAGATGGTGCAAGGAGACTTGAAGCAGCTGGGGGTGGGCACACAGAGCACAGGGCAAGCGAGGGGCTCACCAATACTCTGTTACCTTTGTAGGTGATCCAGATCCAGTTCTGAGGTGCATTGTTTCAGGATTCTTTGCAAATGCAGCGAGGTTTCATTCTACCGGAAGTTATAGGTAACATACTTTGTGAAGTCATCGGTTACAGGAGAAATTTTTAAAATTACCCAAATCCCACAGAAAGCTGATGGTGCAGGGATAGTAGAGAAATTAAATTAATTATTTTTAACTTATACCATGACTACTTTCAAAATTGAATTGAGGTTAGCTACTTAGCTTTAAGGAAAATATTTTAATTTTCTGGAAACGGTTTCCAAATATTCAGCCCATCCACATTTTGCAGTAGATGTTTGAAGATAACAATTACAAGTCTAGAGGCTGGTCATACTTCAGTTCTAGAGAGAGAGAAATATGATTAGAAGAAGCCATTAAAGAGGATCTTCCCTAGAGAGGCTGCTTTTGCCATTAGGTGGCTCCTTATGTGTTTGGAGATCTCCAGACCCGATGTCCCATCATCTACCCCAGTACACTGTGGTCCCATCTGGTGTTTTAGGAGTTTGGCAAGTGTTTCCCAGCTATTACACGCCTCCTGCTATAATCGATCTCTTTCTTCCAGTTCATTTTCCAGGCATAGAAAACCGCTGATAATTGATGCCCTCCTAATAGCCCTTAGTATATTTGAATACAGTAAAAGCTAATCCTAGCCTTGCCTTTTCTCCAAACTAAATCATTCCAGTTCTTTGAATTGTTACTCTTGTGTGTTTCTTTGTCCCTTAGCTCATTTTAGTCTCATAACTTCACTGTAGGCTGTTTAAAGAATAATGACCATAATTGTCCTTTCTTCTAATAAGGGAACAATCAAAAGGCTTCCTCTCCAGCTCTTCTTTGAACTTCTTCCATATATTAATTTGTCATTAATTATTCCTCTCAGAGATATTAGAGTCCTGTTATCTTGAGGTCAGCCATGATACCCCTTGTCCTGGACGCTGGGCTTCTGTTAATGAGTCTGAAGTTGCAGTTGAGCTGTTTGGCAGCAGCTCTGTGCCACAGAGTACCCTAGTAGTCGACTGTTTGAACTTAAGTACAACACTTTACATTTGTCTCTAGTATGTTCTATTTGTTACTCCAGGCCAAGTATTCTAGCCTATCAATACCATGATTCTTGTTGCCCATCGTATGAACCTCCCCCCCCAACCCTGAGGTGTCCATGTTTGGGGCAACTCTTCCAGGTTGGAGGTGAGACTCGTCTGGAGAGGCCTGAGACCTTCTCCAGGGAGTATCATTGATTGTCATTCTGACTTGCCCCCCTCTCTTCAAGAGTATTTATTAGCAATTTCTGCTAGCACTTAAATACTTTCATCAGTGTCCTCAACAAAAATATGGGCTTATCAGACCCTTCAAGACAAAACTCGGTGTTAATGAGGTCACCACCACTTAGTAGGAGGGCTGGGTCACGGAACTGGCTGTAGTAGAGTGCCAGAGATGAACTCAGTCATGGTGCCCAGAGCTCATCCCCCCATGCACAGGGCCCCTGGCACCCACAGGAGCGCTCTATTAATGCTTGCTTGTGATCTGATCTCACCAATACTTGCGGGCTCTGTAAGTATATTTTTAATTAAATTGACACAAATCTTGAGTTAGAAGTTGAAATATTGTCACAAAGAAATTGGTAGTCAAATATTGAGCTTTCTATTTTTCCCTTTATTACCTCCCCCTATAGTCTTTAATCTCTATTATTTAACTTTGTTTAGTAGAAAAATTTTATAGAAGTAATCACATGTATTATTTCTGTCCTCAGGAAATTGTTTTGAAAGAGAACCTACAGAAGATAAACATTAATATAGGCAGACCATTATGTTTCTAGATGTAATTCCTAAATATCCACATATAGCTTTCCTTCTCTTCCCTTTTTCACATGATTTATTCTTGATTCCTGGGGTGGCGGTAGCGGAGAGGGTCAAGAAAGGGCAAAAAGAAGATGGAGAAAATAGTTTTGTTGGTGTGAAATACTGTCTGCATGCATGTTTTGGATAATATTAAAAACATGTCTGTGGGGAAGTTTTGCTTTAAGTATTTAAAATGTACTCAGGACAAAATTCTTCTATTTGTCAAGGACTATCCGTGATGACCATGAATTGCACATCCACCCTGCTTCGGTCCTCTATGCAGAGAAACCACCTCGCTGGTAAGCTGCCCTGCCACTTTTTAGGCTTGTAACTGCCTCTGAGGCAAGGCTAATTCTTGTTCCTCTCTGGGCCCACAGTGCCTGCTACTCGGTCTAGTGTGTGGTACATGTTTGTTGACTTTGTTATATGATGTTGTCTGTAGAATTTCTGCTCTCTCAAACATCTCATTAAGCAAACAGCAATACTCATCTACTCTCACCTGCTCAACAGACATTCATTTTCACCTACTGACTAGATGCACAGCCATGCGGAGATGAGTTGGGGTCTCAGCCCATGGGTAGCTCCTGGTTCTGAAGTAGAGGCAGAAGCCAATAGAGTTCAGTATGGAGGAGAAGGGCTTTGATAGAGGGGTGTATAAAGTGCTGTGGTTGGCACTTCAAGTGCCAGGGAGAGTCAGGGCTGATTTCATGTAGAGATAACATTTGATCGGGAAACAATTGTCCAGGCAGGAAAGAATGTGATACAGAATTAATTTCTTTTTTTTTTTAAAAAAAAAACCATGGAAACCTAAAAGAACCTCATGTCTTTGGGAAATGGGATCCATTGATGTGGCTGGAGCAGAGCTACTCACAGGGTGCCCTGTGAAATGGGGCCAGTCTGTAGCATTATGAAGAGATAAGCACAGAAGTTGAGTTGACATTTAGAAATGTTTATGGTAACTTGACAGGTTAAGTTTGTCTGCCCAATTTAATAAAGGAAAAATTGGGCTTGTATTTTGTATGTCTCTTTTTTTTCCCCCACTTCATTTTCCCAATAATTTGTTTATTGTGTTTTACAAAAATAATGATCTGCAGTGGATTGGAAATTTTAAAAACAGCAGTTGGTCCTTCACCACAGATAGATGGAGAAGCCCTGGAAAAGAGGATTAGGCATTTGTGGGGAAGGGGAGAGAACATGGTGGTTGATCAAATTAGAGGGCAAAAAGATCTGTTGTAAGATATTTTGCACCCCGTATCAGCAGTTTGCAAAGTATGGTCCCCAGATCTGCAGCATCACCATCACCTGCAACTTGTTAGAAATGCAGATTCTCAGGCCCTGCCCTACTGAGTCAGAAACTGGGGGGTGGGACCCAGCAGTCTGTTTTAATAAACCCTCCAGGTGATTTTGATGGGTATAGTTTGAAGTCCTAGTCCCTTAGCTAGTTTAGATCCAATGGAAGCCTCTGAGATGAAGTGTGACTTGGTTAAGTTCTGGGTCTCAGAAATGTTACCTGAAGGCAGTTAGTGTGCAGGATAAGCTGAAGAGAAAAGCCAAACTCCAGTTTTGGATTCTTTTTTTTAGGGTTTTCTGTCTTTGGAATGATTAAATTTAAGAGTTGCCTAAAAGGAAAAGGCTTTTCTTTTTCTGGCTTCATTCCCAATGAGTCCTGAAGGGCAAAGAAAGGATGGCAGAGGTAGAGCCAGTCCTAAAGCAAGCCATCCCATTCAGGTGGCGAAGGAAGTGTGCCTCCCTCCACTGCCTCTTTACGGAGGGCCCCTCCCTTTAACTGGGGTGACCCTTGTCTGCTGGATCTTGAGAGGTGGGCAGTGGCTGCGGGTCTGGTGTGTTGGTAACTGTGAGGGAATCCCTTAGTCAGTACTTCAGATATCTCAGAAGCTAATATTCTTACACCTGCTCCTTTCTTGTGCTCCAAGATCTGGGGATTTAAGAAGATTATCTTCTGACTCTTTGGTTGTCTATGACTTCAACCTCAGGCAAGGCTTTTTTTTTTTTTTTTTTTTTTTTAAAAGAAAAGAGATGTCATTTTATATAGCAAAAGATGAGTTTTGACAAATGTGCATGTCCATGTAACACACCCCAACTAAGATACAGAATATTTTCATCAGTCTAGAAAATTCCTTCCTTGAAAATTCCTCCTTACAGTCAATTCCCATTCTCTTTCAGAATCAGGCAAGCCTTTTACCTCTATTTCTGCATTTGCTAATAAAGTGATTAAGGCTGTGTTCAGAGTTTTGTAAATGCAGACTAAGGATTCAGAAAGGTCCTGTGCTGATAACAGATATTCTCGAACTATGTATGACTTGGAGTCTCATCTGTAAAATGGACACACTGTTACTCACCACTCCGGGTCAGGAGGCTTGAGTGAGCAACGTAAATACATTTGCTTAGTGTAGTGCCTGTGGCACACAGAATAGATATGCATTAAAGGTTAAGGGAATAAAAAAACCTTATCTCTAATTGTGGTTCTGGACTCATAATATTAGAGATAAGAAATTACTTCACAATTCTTTATTATTTCAGGGTTATCTACAATGAAGTTATACAGACCTCCAAGTATTATATGAGAGATGTGACTGCTATTGAATCTGCTTGGCTGTTGGAGCTGGCTCCACACTTCTATCAACAAGGAACGGTAGGGATAAGCCCTAAACTGTTATCTGCCTCTTCATATTTTAAAATATACATTTATTCTCCAATTTAATGCCCTAAATGGGCTCCCCCTGTCCCCAGTAGGGCTTATGATGAAAAGGCAATTATCATATTCCCAAAACATTCTGGGTAAATGCGCTATATCGTTACCTTCATAGTGAAACCTGGCTGCTTGAAGATTTTTTTCCTTTGTCTTTGGTTTTTCAGCAATTTTGACTATGCTTTTCTTTGTGTTTAACCTTCTTGGTATTCTCTGAGTGTATGGATCTGTGAGCTGATATTGTTCATCATACTTGGGAAATTTGGGACCATTATTTTTTCAAGTATTTTTTCTGTTTTATTATCGCTATATCTGCTTTCCTCCTGGAACTTGACATGTATGGTAGATCACTTGATAGTGTTCCACATGGCATTGAGGCTCTGATCATTTTTTTCCCTGTGCTTCATCAGTTTGGATAGTTTCTCTTGACCTGTTTTCAATGTCACTTCTACAGTGTCTATTCTGCTGTTAAGTCCGTCCAGAGCACTTTTCATCCCAGATACTGTATTTTTACACTCTAACATTTCTATTTGCTTATTTAATTTCCGTTTCTCTGTTTAGATTTTTCATATGTTCACTCATTACATCCATCTTTTTCTTTAAATTTTTGAATGTATTTGTAATATCTGTTTTAAAGGGTTTGTATACTAATTTAACATCTCTGTCATCTCTGGTCTATTTTATCTTTTCACTGTTTTCCTCCTTGTTATGGGTCACATTTTTTTGCTTCTCATGTGAAGTAACTTTTTGTTGTATGCTGGACATTGTAGATGCTCTGTTGTTGAGTCTGGATTCTGTAGGCTTTTCTTCAAAGAATGTTGAGTTTTTTTCTGAGAGTTAATTAACTAGCAAATCAATTTGATTCCGTTGAGGCTTGATTTTAATCTTTAATAGGGCATGTCTAAAGTAGTCCTACTCTTAAGCCATGGTCTTTTGATGTCTCAGCTAAATGTCTAGGATGTTCAGAGAAGTCTATGGACTCTGCCTGGTCAGAACTCCTGTGTCTCCCAGCACTGTACACAAACTCCCAGAATCTCCATGCAGCTTACAGCAACCCAGTAACTATTTTCTGCCAGCCCTATGGAATCTTGTGCAGTTAGGTATTCACCAAAAGACTTAAAAGAGTAGCCCTATGCAGATTTCCAGACCCCTTTCCTTTCTGAAACTCTGTCTTGCAAATTCCAGTTGCCTCAGCAGCCCTGGACTCTGATTTCTGTTTCTCTTTCCTGCCATGTTATTGTTCTCTGTTTAGGCTTCACTTCCTTGTGCCAAGGATTGGAAGCGCTGATATGCATGTGGAGCTCAGCCCTGTACTCTCTGTCCAATGCCTGAAAACAGTTCCTTTGGATATTTTGTCTAGATTTCTACAGCAGAAGGGAAATCTAAGACCTGTTACTACATCAGGGCTAGAACTGGACTGCCCAGTGTTTTCAAACCACTGAATTGGTTACTGCATTTAAAAATTGGGAGATTTCACATCAAATATGGATTTCTGGAATGTCTTGAAAGCAATGTTAAATCTAGTGACTCAGTGGGGGCTGAGGAATGGCTACCTGCTATGAATGACACCATCCAGTGCCCCAGTCCAGCCTCACTTGTTTATTTCTCTTACTCAACCCCTGGAGACATTTGAGTTTGTGACCCTGTAAACGCAAAGATTTTCTCATCCCTCCCACCTCTGGAAATGTCAAGGGAAATTGTCCATTTTAAATCTTATAATGTTTAAATTTTAATCAAACAACATATTTCATACTTATATAGTTCTTCACAAATCCTAGTTCATCACAAACCCTAATATAGATATTTCATCTAGAATGAGATCTGCTGGGACTGATAAATTCAGAGTGTACTGTGTCTGCTGTATTGGGTTGATAAGAATAAACCTATAGTGAAAGAAGATCTTTTCCCTCAAAATCTCTCAAATGGAAAGCAGCAGACTTCAGAAATCCAAGAGAAGTAATTAGAAATGCAAACTAGAAGTTGAGAGAAAAATGGCGCTGTTGTTAAAAGTAGTAAGATGCAAGCAGTTGGAGAAGGATAAACCTGAAGTTGTCTAGGCTTCACTTAGAATCCTAGAGATCAGAATTAGCCTAGAAACTGAGTCACTTTTCCCTTTCTCAGCTGAAAATTACCATTTCTTTAGGTCACACCCACAAAGTTAAAGAGCAAATAGCTTCAAAAGTTTGAAGAAAATGACAAGCCCAAATTTCCACATTTGCCTTTTCTCTCTGAATATCTGCTTTTCAGCCCATCATCTCCACTCTCATCACTGCCTGCGATCAAACTATATTTAGAGAGGCTGTGACCTTTTGAAATTACCTTGTTCAACAACCTTACTGAATAGACAAAAGTACTGAGACAGCCGGAGAAACCTGGCCTCTCCTCAACTTAATAGTCAGTTCAAAGGCACTTCTAATATTAACTTGTCCAAAGAGATTGATTTGCTCTAAGAACTCTCCAGATCTCAGGGGCTGCCCATGTATGGTCGATGTTCCTTTGTTGAACACAGCATAGCCCCTTGCAACCACCCATAGCCTGTGTATCACCCCAGCTCTGTTCCTGGCACCTGTGGTGACTTTCCATCACTTGTTTTTTCAGGGCTTTGCTCTTACCCTGTAAGGAGGCCTGAACTGGTTCAGAGTCAACTTTATTTATATTCAACATTCTTCTCATAAACCAGCCCCCAAAATGGTCCCCTAGGCATGATGATGTCATCTCCCATTCCCAAGCTAATGCTGTGGATGTCTGACATTAGTCGTGAGGGTCTCATCAGGTTAAGTGCAGTGGGGAAGGAGTTCAGAGAAATTCAGCAGGACCCACAGCTGGGGTGGTGGGGTGTAGAACAGGGGTGACCTATTAAGAGATTTGCCTTCCAGTCCTTTACTTTTTTTTTTTCCTATTTCTTGGTGATATCTTTGCAATCTAGGGAAAATCCTCTTCACTGGGGCCTTAGCGAGATCCTATACTGGTCCTCTTTTGGACATAAGTGGATATTCTGAATTCTTGCAGCTCATTTAGACCTGTCTGTTCACTTAGTCTTCTCTCAGGTTGTACTTGGTGGTGCACCCTGCATTCTTGCAGGACCTACAGTTCTGTCAGCCACGGTGACTGGTGTCTTGAGGCCAAGTGGGTGTGCTAAGAAATGGGGTTTGAGCACTGAGCACGCTGGGCAACAGAGGCCTGCTCTGCTGGCAGTTGGGGTGGGGTGGGGGGGGCAAGAATTCCTCAGGTGGTGATCCTACCGTGTGTTAGGGCAGCACACCTGAGGTAGCGCTCGGTTATTTGCTTATGATTATCAGTGAGGTGTCAAGGATCCTCAATTTATTAAAAGCTTACACTCACACACTCTGCATCCAAAGCATATTTCAGGATTTCTTGCACTTTTGTCATTTCCTTAGATTCTAAATATTTTTATCCCTCAACCTCTATGATCTGATGCCCATGGTTATAGTGCTGTGTGCCTCATATGTTATTTCTACTGCTAGAGAGTGACATTTTGGAAAGAATACTGTCCCTGGGAGGCATCCTTTTCCTGTCTGTCTTCCCATCTGGTCTGTGCATTGCAGGTAGGGGTCTCTAGCCTTGAGCCCTGGTACCTGGCGTGCTGAGTTGCTTGGTAAATTGATCTCATGGTTCCTAGGGAGAGGATGCCCTTGCCTTCATTCTCAGGAACTTCTTGGGGTAATCCTCGAGCCAGAGCCCAGTCCCCTGAGCATGGATTTGGCTGCAGTGCCGTCCTGTAGGCCAGGCAGCAGGAGATTGATCATTGGCTCTAACTGAATATCTCTTACTGAAAGCTTCCTGTAGAGCCCTGTGTGACTGGGCTCAGGCAGGGTGGGCTGTACCTTGGCTGCTATCTAATTCCTTAAGGCCTGCTTCCTTGATCCTGGGGCTTTTTTTTTTTTTTTCCAGGCTACATCCTGAGGGGCACAACGTTTATTGAGAAGGTGTGGAACAAATGAAAGAGTTGTATTTGGTTGTTTCTATGTGGATTATGTCGAAGTCTTGTTTATTTGTATAACAAACTCCAAGTATGATGTTTTCTCTTCTCTTGCAGCACCTGTCCCTGAAAGCTAAAAGGGCTAAGGTCCAGGACCAGTGAGCGGAGCTCAGCCGCAGCTGGCAGGTGCCCTCTCCTCCATGCCGCTGCCCACCTGGCCCAGGTGGGGCTGAGCCTGCATCAGCTCATATGGACCCTTCAGCTGTTCTGAAGTGGCCGCAGCGCATTCCTTAGCCTCTTCCTCCCCATGCCCCTCAGCATTTGCAGTCCTGCTGGGATCCAGGAGGAGTCTGTGCATGGGCAGGCATTAGGCTGCACTGCACCAGGTGGAGTGGGACTGGCAGGCCGTGCTCCTTGGCTGACTGAGCACGTTCGCTGACCCAGCCTGCCACTTCAGACAGGTACCCGATCCTGGCGCACTTTATGGGAACAGGGAGGAAAGTTATCTGCTGAAGGCCAAAGCACCTTGTGAGGTGGACAGAGGATTTCCTGGGCTGGCTTTCCCTGCAGGGCCATGGCTCTGGTGACCATGAGGCATCTTGCCAGCTGTGAACATTGTGTATCTGTGAAGGGAGGAGACCTTGGACATGCTGGGGGCACCAAAGGGAGTGTCTGGCTGGCACAGGGGCTCTCAAACCTTGCACCTTCTGTTTTTCCTCTTCCCATGTCCCTGTTTATCAGTGGCCAGGATATTTGCAGGGGACCAGTGATCCACAGAGAAGGCTCATGTGCACTGTTCCTTGTTAGCAAATGGTTTGTGTATTTCACAAGTGGGCTTAGCTCTCTCTCATGGTACGACACTATGTTCTGGTGCCACTAGCTGAGCACTAGTGAAAATTTATCAGCTCAAACCCCATGGGGGACCTTCTTTAGCAGGAATTCACAACGGTTTAGAAGCTCTGAACTTCTGTAGCTCAGGAACATAACTGTTGCATATTTGTTGTTTATTTGCTGGGGTTCTTCCAAGAACACACGGGGTGGCTATTCCAGCAGGCACTGGTTTCATTGTTGCCCCAGGGCTTCTTTGCTGTGGAGATGTTTGCATTTCAACACAGTGACTATACAGATTTTTTTCCTCTTACTGCTTCAGTGGTATTCATTTTAAAAGCATATAGCTTAAAAATTTATTTTTGTACTGACATTAGTTTGGATGTGCCACTTTTGGCACCAAACATGTATGTCATTTTTATTTCCATTTTATAAACATGTAAATAATAGTGACATCTTATTAATAATAGTAAAACTTTATACCTAAAGTAAATGTGTTCCCTCCCATCTATGGCTCTTGTGGTCTGCATTTTAAGATGGTCCAGTTAATTGTTCTGCGTGGGGCCTGATGCTAACCAAGAAGACTGATGTGCATATAGCACCTTTTGGGGTCACACAACACAGGAAGCCTTATAAAGCAAGATCATGTGACAGAGTGCCCTCAAGACCTTAGCAGCAAACCATGGGAAGTGCTTTAATTGAAGCCCCAAAGAGGTGCTAGTTTTTGCTAGTTTCTAATTGGAATAATTATTTTTGAAGTCTGGTTTTAGGACTGGTGCTGGGCATTTAATAAGCTTCTGTTGGGGCAAAGAGGAAAAGGATGCAGAATCCCACACCTTCTGGGGTTTGAAACTAGAGATCCAAACAGATGGTCTGGAGGGAAGAAAACTGAAGTGAGCATGTTTAATCTAAGCCTTTGTCTTAGAGTGCCTGATCCAGAGCACATCATCCCCTGTACCACCTTTCAGCCACCCTCACCAGGGCAGGCCTGGGTTTTGTATCCTGTGGATGGAAACAGATCCTCAGCGCCAGAGACCTGCAACTGCAAAGTCCTTTGGAGGCAGTGGTGTCCTGCAGGCACGGAGAGGGGAGCTTTCTGCATTTGTGGCTTTCAAAGACCCTGCCAGTTGTCTCCCATAGCTGGTTTTCTGTGGTTAGACATTGCCATCACCAGGAGTCCCCTGGTTCAGCCAACCTGCGACCTCAGTGTTCCTCTTGGAACATTCCAGTTGGCAAGTGTTGGTTGAACACATGGCTTTGTGCACAGCACAGGGATGGCTGTGGAGATCCTTGGCGATGAGTGTATGGCCCAGGATGGAGGTAGGAAGACAAGAGTGACAGAGTGGTGAGAGGTTGCAGAGGCCAAATTGAATTGTCAGGCCAGGACAGCTTCCAAAAGAAGCTTCCCCCAAGGCACTCTTCCCCCAAGGACAGGTATTATTCTCATGTCCTGCTGCCTTGTCAGTCCCCTGCCAGCTGTGCTTTTCACCTTGGCCATGAATTCAGAGTCACAGTTCCCTAGCTCCATGGTCCTGTCAGTACAGCCTGCTACCTGACCTGCTCTCACTTTGTGGACTAGGTTTTGCCATTTGGTCTAGTTTTTCCTCTGAGCATTCTGTCCTTTTTCCAACTCTGTTTCCCAGGTCCTGGTGCTGACAGCTTATAGTCAGTCACTTCAGGGCCTGAGCGAGGACATTTGCTGCTGACCAGGTGGGTGATGGGTGGCATAAGGCTGAGGCTTCTCAGTCTGGCTGACCATGAGAACCCATTCTGGAACTGCTGGATCAGATCTCTGGGTGGTGGGACTGGGAATCTGAATTTTCAAGCCCCCGCGCTAGATGATTCTAGTGATGCGGTGGGCTAGGGAATCACTGGTTGAAGGAGACTGAGGAGTTGAAGACAAAGACATCAAGCCTGGGGAGGAAGGTGAGCCACCAGATGGGAGGCCAGGAAGAGCATCAGATTTGAGTGAAAGACAAATTTGGTTTTGCACAGCTTGTGCCCTGGCATGTACTGTAGATCCCAACCCAAGCCATTTGCCTTTTTCCCCAAAGCACCGTGACCGTGGTGGTAGAATTCAACTTCCGTCATTTCTTAGCAGTGGGCATCAATCTTGGCCTACGATAAGTTTCCAGATTCTTTAAAAATGAGGAACTATGTATAATAATGAGCATTTTGTAAGCCTTCAATTCTATATAAATAATCTTTCTTTAGTCTGAGCTTTTGGTGCTTAAATGTCCTTTTAGTAAATGATTGTGATTTTAAATGGAAGTTTTCTTTTTTTAATATTTTCCTTGGAAAAATGAAATGCTGATAATGCTACATCAGTCTTCCAATTAAAAAAGGAAAACAAAAACAGGCTGATGAAATCCCCACATCTGGGAACCACTGGGTTGTGGGCTAAGTGTGGGCCAGCTGGCAACAGTGGCACCAAGCATCGTAGCTCTGGGAAAATTTATCTTAATTGCCAAGCAGCTGGATTTCAAGTGACCTTTTGGAGCAGCTTGGGGGCGCTACCTGTCTTTATAGCTCACTGGAAGGATTGAAGTTAGCAGGTCTCAGCCCCCATATCTCTTACGTCATCTTAAGATCAGATGTTTTCCACCCTCCAGTGAGTCATCTGGATTTCTCTTCAACATTCCAACTTGTGATGAAAAAGGATGATGGATTTCCTGTCAATTTAATCAATTTGTTTTGAGCTACTAAGACTAGAAATAGCCGATCAAATCACTTGACAACAGCTGGCCACTTTGGGTGACTAGCTGGAGTTTGCACGGAGGTCTCCTGGTGAGGGTTTGTGTCCCCACAGGCACTGCTCCCTCCGGCAAGCAAAGATGATGTTCTGACATCTCTGGTGAATCACAGGGCTGTTATCTTGTGCACTGCCAAGTGGTATTGAACTTGCTTCAACAGTTTGTCTTCTTGCCTGCTTAAGTGGGGCCACAGATTCCCAATGCAACATTTTCCCCTGGCACTTTGACATAAGTGTACTCAACTCCCACATGTAAGTTCTCCAGGAGAGAAGGAACAAACCAAAAAGGCTGGAGAGTCACGCAGGAGTGGGGGGTGTGTGGGGGTGGGGGTGGGCACAGAGTTTTATACCCCAGAGACTCCAAGGCCTGGTCAGTAGCTCTGAATACAAAAGTCCTGGCCAGGCTGATCGCTGGCTTTGGACGGGGGTGGGGGTTGGGGGTCGTACATGACCCAAAGGAACCCCTGGCTCCTGTCTCCTCCGTGCTGCTGGCAGCTTCAGCTTGAGGACCCCAGGGGCCCTGAGAGCAGTACTTGGTTGATAAGGACTCACAAGTCTGCCTCCAGTTTGTTTACTTTAGCTTTTCTCTGATTCCCATGTGCTCTTTTTTTTTTTAAAGTATGTTTGCTTAGTGTCTGCTGTTACTGCTGTTTGTTCCCAGCTGTTCTTTGGTGTTTTGTTTTTATTTGTATGCATTCTTTGTCCCTTTATCCTTATCTCTCTGACCTCTGCCTTAGGTTCCTTTTTACCTGGGAGTCTTAAAAGGCAAGAAGATGAGATTTTCTTTAGTTTCATACTCTTCTAAAAAGAGTGGTTTTTACTTGAACATTAATCTTAACTTCTTGGTCACTTTAACACTTGTTTATTTTGTACCTTAGATACAAAAAAATCTGGTTTAGTTTTTTTTATCATTGTTGTGTATGTATTTTATTCTGTTTTCATCTCAATTTAATATATGACCTTTAAATTCACCTTAGCAATTTACCACCCATTTCATCTTCTTGTCTTTACTTCTTTCTCTTCTATCTCATGTTTTAATTTGCTTCAGTGGTTGGCAAAAGGCCTAACTGTAGGCATGAGAGATGGGAGAAGATATTTGCAATTGTGAAAACCAACAAAGGATAAAATTTCAGGAACATACAAGGAGCTCCTACAAATCAACAATAAAAAGACAACCCCAACAGAAGAAAAAGGGGGGTGGCAATTTATAGAAGCAGACCCAAAAGTCTACCAATCCAATGAAGAGATGCTCAAACTCAATAATCAGAGAAACACAAACTAAAGCAACAATTAGATATCACTCTGCACCCTTTAAATCAGCTACAATTGTAAAGATGAGTAATGCCAAGTATTGGCAGGGATGTGGGACACCCATGCACTGCTGGTGTGGCCGTGCTGGAGAGCCATCTGGCACTACTCATCAAATGAAGAATATGTGTGCCTCACAACCAGAAATCCCACTTCAGGGTGTATGTCCCCGTGAAATTCTCACTCGGATCCACAAAGACACTCACCCGGTGTGATGGTAGTGGTGAGGGGGAGACTGTGCGAGCAAAATTTGGTGGGTGACACTACAGAGTACTACAGAGCAGTTGCAAGCCACCAACAATGTAAACCATGAACCTTAAAAACAAAGCTGAGTGGAAACAGTAAGAAGCAGTGAAATGTGAGAGTACCATTTATAGAAACTAAAAAATACACGTGCCAAAAAACTATAGTGTTTGCCAAAACACGGACAAATGAAGGTGTACCTGAGAAGGGTTGTTGGTAGAGGGTGGGAGTAGGATAGGAATGAGAAATGGGGGTAAAAGAAAATTAAAAATGAAATACAACACGATGGGCGTGGGAAAGAAGGACCTTCAGGTGTTCATCTGCAAGAGACCTGGGCTTTAAGGACTTTTACCTCTTCTTATTCAAGATTCTGGACGTGTGTTTCCCTGTGGCCCGGAAGGGGCTGTGTGCAGCGTGAGGACTGGCCGGGCTGAGTGTTGAGCTCCATGGGCCTGCTGCTGACCCCTTCCGGTCTCATACCCCAGCAGGGACCACTTCTACCCCTGACGTGTTGTCCTGGCAAAGAACGTGAAATGTCTTAATGCTTACATCCTCCTGTCACAGCACATTTTTCCTCTGATAGAGGGTTTCATTCTGATGCCCTTTAAACTAGTATTTATTCTACATATCTCAGGGATATGCTGGCAACCTGAAAGCCAGCAACTGCAGTAGTAGTGAAAGGCTTTTTGTTGGAGAAGCTCTCTCCAAAGTTATGGATAAACAGACTCTGCTGGAACTGAATAGTAGCTCGTGGGATTTATTGGGGCAAAGCACACCCATATTTCCTAGTAAGGAACCAGTAGGACAGATCCTTGTGAGTCTTTCCTTGCTGATGAGCACCCTAAAGATGGCATATTTATGGTCTCAACCTCTAGTGACTGTGGTTCCTCCATCTCAGCTCTTGAAGCTGGGCTTCTGGAGCCTTCTTGCCCTCAGAGCTGGCCTGATTATGCGACTGAAAAGGACAGGATATGCTAAGGCTTTGAGAATCCCTTGATGATCTTTCACGATGCAAGGGGCTCCTTAGCCTCCTTGCTGCCAGATCTCTCATGACTGAGGTTCGTTTAAGAATGAGTTTTTGTTTTTAGTTTATTTTTTTTTAGAGCCAGTTTTTTTTTTTATCTTCATTTTATTGAGATATATTCACATACCACGCAGTCATACAAAACAAATCGTACTTTCGATTGTTTACAGTACCATTACATAGTGGTACATTCATCACCCAAATCAATCCCTGACACCTTCATTAGCACACACACAAAAATAACAAGAATAATAATTAGAGTGAAAAAGAGCAGTTGAAGTAAAAAAGAACACTGGGTACCTTTGTCTGTTTGTTTCCTTCCCCTATTTTTCTACTCATCCATCCATAAACTAGACAAAGTGGAGTGTGGTCCTTATGGCTTTCCCAATCCCATTGTCACCCCTCATAAGCTACATTTTTATACAACTGTCTTCGAGATTCATGGGTTCTGGGTTGTAGTTTGATAGTTTCAGGTATCCACCACCAGCTACCCCAATTCTTTAGAACCTAAAAAGGGTTGTCTAAAGTGTGCATAAGAGTGCCCACCAGAGTGACCTCTCGGCTCGTTTTGGAATCTCTCTGCCACTGAAGCTTATTTCATTTCCTTTCACATCCCCCTTTTGGTCAAGAAGATGTTCTCCATCCCACGATGCCAGGTCTACATTCCTCCCCGGGAGTCGTATTCCACGTTGCCAGGGAGATTCACTCCCCTGGGTGTCTGATCCCACGTAGGGGGGAGGGCAGTGATTTCACCTTTCAAGTTGGCTTAGCTAGAGAGACAGGGCCACATCTGAGCAACAAAGAGGCATTCGGGAGGAGGCTCTTAGGCACAACCATAGGGAGGTCTAGCCTCTCCTTTGCAGCAACCGTCTTCCCAAGGGTAAAACCTGTGGTAGAGGGCTCAACCCATCAAACCACCAGTCCCCTATGTCTGTGGTCATGTTAGCAACCATGGAGGTGGGGTAGGCGAATACCCCTGCATTTAGAGCCAGTTTTATTCAGGTTTTCAACAAGTGCCTCGGGGTAGGGGAGATATTGGGGCCAGGTTAGTGAGGCAATGTTCAAATTAGCAAAGACCTCCAGAGAACTTTTAAAATTTCTCACTGCTTGGAGGAAAGGGTGTTGTAAACCACCTTGGGGGCTCCTGACTTCGGCTGCAGACTCAGAAGGAGAGCAGATTCTAGGGTAGTTACCTGGCTCCCTGGTGAGTGGTTCATGGAGACCCAGCTTCTAGGGAAACAGGGCAGGTTTCCTGTTTCCAGATTTATGAATCAAAGGCAGCTGTGCTGAACCTTGATCATGCTTAGCCCCGTTCTGAGTGGGCCTAAATGGAGTAAAAATTTTGCATTTGATTCTTGCCCATTGATTCTAGCCATTGGTGTAGCTAGAATTAGGATTTAAAGGGCCCTATGTTCCCCTCTCTTGACTGGTTCATGCACAGTTGGACACCCTTTGGATGTGAGAATCATTCTTGCAGGTTGCAAGGACACAGATCAGAGATTTAGGATGACCGATGGCAGCTGTGTGGTAGGGGAAAGAGCATTGAATTCTGACTCAAAAGACCTAAACTAAAAAAGAAAAACAAAAACTCCCTTATTGAAGTATAATTTACATATAAATGCATGTAATTAGACGGTTCAATGGGTTTTGACCAATCTATTCAGCACAAATGACCACCACAATCAAGATATAGAACATTTTCACACAGAAAATTCTCACATGATCTTTTGCAGTCAACTCCCCTTGTCTCCTTGCAACACTGTACTGCTTGCTGTAACTATAGATTAATTTTGCCACAGTAGGATTTCATATAAATGGTAGCATTCAGAACATGCTCTTTTGTGTCTGGAGAAGATAGTTTTTAAGACCGAGTCCCACAATTAAATAACTTTGTGACATAATTTCTTAGTTTCTCTTCTCCAAAATGAGGACAATAATAGCTTCATTAGTTATTCATTCATTCACTCATTCAAGTGTGTACTGGTGCTGGAGTAGCTGTATCGGGAAGCTCCAGAAAGGTGCTGGACCACAAGGTCAGTAAACAGAGGCCTCTGCTCCATCTGTTTGTGTCCTGGGGAGGCTCCCTGCTGCTCCCTCCCTCCGTCCCTCCATACCTATCATAGTCTCCCTGGTGCTGTGATCTGCAGGCCACCCTGCACCCCTTCAAGGAGAACTCTTTATTTAAGTAAAGGAGAAACAGACACCCTGGGAAGCACAGGCAGCGGGGTGCAATGGTGAGGGGCTTCCCAGATGGGCCAAGGCCAGAGGTGGCCAGGGCCTGAGCAGCCAGCAGGAGGTGTTTGTGGGGCCCCCCTGGAGCTCGGGACACTGGGGTTTTCTGGCTGCTGGGGTGGGATGTGAATGTGAGAAGGCGGCGTACAGGACTGCTGGACACTTCAGGTGAGTGGTGGCTTCAGAGGACAGGCCTTCCGGGACAGACCCAGGCCTGGACACACACTGGCACAGACCCACCCAGGAGCCCACCTGAGAGCATCAGACACTACAGGATAACACACCTGACGCTGCAGAGTGGAGCTGTGCTGCCACCTGCTGGCCGTATGGAGGCAGCCCCCATCCCTGTCTGCGGGCCCTGACAGTGGGCTGAGGGGAAGGGGACAGTGCTTAGTCTCTTGTTTCTGGCAAGAACAGCGGTGGTGTGAAAACTTTTCTGCTGCTGACCTGGTGTCCCTGTTACTCCCTGCACGGCCCCCTTACCTCCCCCCTTGCCTGTATGTCCCTGGATTTGAGAAATGGGAATTGAGTCAACTCATGCTGCTTTTTTTTTAGCTCCCTCATGAGGCACCCCCTTCCCACTGTGCCATCCCCATGGCCCCCAGCTGCTGCACCGGGTTCAGGAGACCCCTTCTCAGCCATCTTTTGTCCAGCAGGGATAGAGGAAACACCACCCTGACACCATATCCAGGTGACAAAACTATAATCAGTAGATGGGCTATATATAAAAAAAATCGTCCATTTTTGGACACTCCTCCCGTGCAGAAGTGGGTCTATGTCCCCTTGCCTTGAATCTAGGAGGGCTTGTGACTGCTGTGGCCAGTCGATGCCAAGGAAGGGGTGCTGTGTCACTCTGAGGCGGGGTTTGCTAGGACGCTGAGCTGCCACCGCGGGCGGCAACTACCTGAGGCTGCGATGCTGGAGAGGCCACGTGTAGGCTCCCGCCAGTCGACCCACTCATCCTGCCCCGGGGCTAGACACCGGCAAAGGAGCCATCTTGGAAGTGGGTCCTCCAGCCCCAGCCTTCTGGGTCACCCTTAGCTGAGGTAAACCGTCCCTGCTGTGCCCTGTCCGAATTTCTCACCCACAGAATCTGTGAGCATAGTAAAGTGATGGCCGATTTGCTCCACCGCGGTTGGGGGCGGATGGTTGGGCAGCCATAGTCAGCGGGGCTCCGGTCTACGACGCCCGACCCAGGCCTTGAGGGGCCAGGGGGCGCCTGGAGCTGGTCTGCAAGACTCCGTCTTCTTGGGAGACTGGGCCCCACCTGCTGGCCAAGGAGCCTGGAGCTCTGGGGGCTTCTGCCCGCAACTTTAAAGCACACACCTCCGCCTCATTCGTGGGGAGTTGGTCTCTCCAAGCTCGTGACTTCCATGTTGCCTCAATCTGGCTCTTTTTGTTTAATACGAAAGCCGTGTTTTGTGCGACAGCCACCGTGCCTGAAGGGTCTTCGGTGCAGGCGCGGCATGCTGGGATTGGAACTGCGGGAAGTGTGGGCAGGTGCGCGCTGGTGTGCGAGTGTTGCGGGTGGGGCTGGGCACCGGCGAGGACAAGGGTGCAGGGACACTGTCGGTGGGGAGAAGATGAGCCCTCACCCCTCTTGCCCGCTACACGGAGAAACTGAGGCTCACAACAGTCCAGTACGGTATGATCCAAGGGGGATGCCCTGGGTCCACACCCCCAAAGCCCAAAATCCTAATCCTAACTCTAGCCCTTGTCAGTGCTCTCGCGGGCAGGCCGACTTGCGGAGCTGCGCTCACGGTGGGCGGGGGGCAAGGCCGGCTCCCCCTTCCAGTCTTGGTAGGGTTTGCAGGAACCCCGGGTCCGCCGCGCTGCAGCTCAGGCCAAGGCCGCGGGACGCTCCCGGCCGGCGATGCGCACGGGGGCCGGCAGGGGGCGCCACCGCCCCGCGTTTGCGCCGCGGGGACAAACTCGTCCCGCTGCGGGTCCCACGGGCGGCGGGTGGCCACAGCGCGGCCAGAGCCGTGTGCCTTCCCGGCCCACTCACACCGCCTGCCCACCCAGGCACGCTCCTAGCTGCCCTGGCCCAGGTTTGAGCGCCTCTGCTCCCCCGGTCTTACAGCCCCTCCTCCCAACCCCTTCCTCCCCGTCTGAGTCCCCCTTTGCCCACTTTGCTCCCAGCTGGACTTTGCCACCAGGTCTATAAAATCTTGACCTAAATCTACCCCGGGATAGGCATGAATCTCCTCATTTTGCAAGTCCAGCTAATGAACCAAATACTAATGTCAGCCAACCTTTATGAAGTTCTAATTCCTGACCTGCCCTGTCGGGGTGCTTCAGAGTGGAGTTGGGGGCAGGAGAGGAGGAGGGTGTATAGCCAGCCCCCCACCAGGGTGGAGCCCTCACTCCCCCCTGCTCTGCCATCTGGGTCCTTGTGGACCTGAAGACCCTGCAGGAGGAGCAGGAGGGAGAAGGGGATGTTAAATTTGTCTGTGGCTGTGGTGAATCCAAGGTGCCTGTAGGGTGTCCTGACCGTCCCAGGCCACCTTGTGTCTGCTTTTCTGTCCATTGTGGGCATCCCTCCTGGTGCTTAAGTGTGGCCAGAGTGCCCGGGTGAGTGGCCCGGGGACAGGAGGCCTGGCACCTCCCAGGAGCAATGCCTAAGTGCACACTGCCGTGAGCCACAGGGCCTGCTTCCCAGAGGCCACAGCCAAGGGCTCTCCGCCAGGCCCCATCCGACTCCAGGCTCTGGTCAGTTGGAGAGCAGCCAGGGGCAGCCCTATTGTCCTGCATGGCGGTTAAGGACTTGGACTTTTGGAGACCCAATGCCTGGGTTCAAATCCTACCATCACCACCTGCTAGCTGTGTGAGCTTGGAAAAGGCACTTAGTCCCCTACCTCAGTTTCCTTGTCTGTAAAATGAGCACAATAATAGAACATGCCTCATAGGATTGTTGAAGGGATCGAATGACTTAACTTTTCCAAAGTGCTTACAACAGGGCCTGGCGTGTGGTGAGGGCTAGACAAGGAGCTGCTCTTAATATTCCATCCCCTCTGCCCAGCCTCAGCCCCCCTGAGCAACTCAGAGCACATGGGTCACAAGGTGCAGCCAGAGCCAGGTGCCGGGTCAAAGGGGGTGCTGAACACCCCCAAGCTGACCCTGAGCGCCAGGGGAGGAGGGCTGCTGGGGGCCACGCAGGGGTGGTTCTAGGAGTCCTTTGTGCCATCTGGCTGCAGGTCCCAAGTTCCCTCATGAGCTCAGGGGCATCCTTGTAGTCATCAGAGTCTCCAGCAACCTTCCCCCTGCCCCCATGCACACTAATATCAATACTTCCTCCCCTGCACCCCTGAGACCCCAGCTCAGCTGAGGAAATCACCCCCACTTCCAACCATAATTACCCCTAATAATGTTGATGATGATTCCTGAGCACTTGCCGGGAGTCAGGCGGTGCACTAACGTCTTAGGTCAGCAGTTCTCAAACCTGTGGGTCTCAGGACATCTTTTTTTGCCATTAAAACATTTACTGAGGATCACAAAGAGCTCTTGTTAATGTGGGTTGTATCTGTCAGTATTTATTGTTTTAGAAATTAAAACAGAAATTAAAAAAATTCTGTTTATTCTTATTTAAAAGGATAGTAAACACATTACATGTTAACATAAATAACATATTTTTATGAAAATACTCTATTTTCCAACATGAAAAACCTAGGGAGAGGAAAGTGTGGCATTGTTTTACCTTTTTGCATGGCTCTTTAATATCAGACTTAATATAAAACAGGTTTATTTTCATATCTGCTTCCACATTCAAGTTTCTGAGATGTCACATGTCATGTAGCCTCTGGAAAACTCCACTGAGAGTAAAAAAATGGATCTTTGAGAGCAAGAAAGGCAAATAACACCTCAGTATTATTGTGAATATAGTTTGACTGTTGTGGACCATCTGAAAAGGTCTTGGAAACCCCTAGAGGCTCCCAGACCACACTCTGGAAACTGTTGCCTTGTATACATGATGCGTAGGTTCTAATATTGCCCCAGTTTTGCAAATGAGGAAACTGAGGCACAGAGCGATGAAGGAGCCAGCCCAAGTTCACACAGCCAGGATTCAAAGCCAGGCCTCCTGCGGGGTGGGGGCAGCACTGGGAAAGGCCCTTGACATTGGTGTCTGTGGCCCCAGGACTGGATCCAGACAAAGCATGGAGGGCAGGGCAGGCCAGTGGGGAGGGGAGCTGGGTGCGTAGCCAGGGCGGGGGTTGGGAGGGGCCCAGGGGATCCATCAGTCACCAAGTGGTTGCGATGACAGGGCTGGGGCTGGCGGCTGGCGGCGGATGCAGCCTCGGGCTGGAAAATCAATAGGTGATCAGCGGTCCAGGGGCAGCGCTCTTCATCAGGTGCAGTGGGGAAGCGGGGACAGGGGCGGGGGGCGCTGGAAGAAATATCACTGACCCCCAGCAGGATTGATCAAACAGCCAGACACCCAAGGCCAAACTCACTAATAAAGTGAGACGTTTAGCTCAGCCGGGCAGCTTCTGGCTGAAGGTCTTAAAAAAACCGCTTAGCTGGGGAGTTCTTGTTAAACTGTCTTTGTTTCTTGAGGCCCATGGGAGGGTGGCCTGGCCGGGGTGGGGGAGGCCTGGCTTGGCCCATGTTGGGCCTGGGTCTCTCGGCTTCATCCAGGCCTGGACCGTGGAGGCCCGGAGTCCTCATGGCATGTCATGCTGCAGCACATGCCGTCTACACAATGCACGTGAGTGTGTGTACATATGTGCCCTGCACATGTGCGTGTGTGTGCACGGCCACAGCACACCATCTTTTGCACTGGAGGGACGAGCATGCAACATTGTGGGTTGAGTGCTCTCTCCTTTTTTTTTTTCCCACCAGTGTCACCACTTCCTCTGCCCACAGCCCCAAAGATGCAACATTTGTAATGACAGGACTCGGGGTTGGTGAGGGGCAGAACAGACGTGAGGACTGGAAAGTCGTATCTGAAAGGGCTAAGAGGTACAATAGAGAGAAAAAGCGTAGATGTGGAAAGGAAGAGGCGAGGGAAGGGTTTGCATGGGCAGGGTTACAAAGCGCTTTGATCAGGGCTTGAGGGAGGAACTGGGAGGAGGCAGGGGAAGAGAGAGGTGCTGGGATAGCGTGGGGTGAGAAAGTTAAAGGATAAAAGGAAGTGCAAATGGGAAACGAGGAAGTGATGTTATAGGTAATGAATTAGGTCTCCTTTGGCATTCTTTGAGGGTTCCAAGTAAAGAGTAGAATCTCAGGCCAGTAACTTGTGGATCGTTAGATCAGTTTTTGTCAAATAACTGTGCATCATATTGGGCTTGTGGGGACACACAATTTATTTGGGTTACATAATAACATCATTCATATTAAGAGTAAAATTTTGTGGAGTGCTTCTGTGGGTCAAAGATTGTGCTCAGAGCTTTCTGTGGAACATTTCCTGCTAACCGTAAGGGGTAGGCTAGGTATTGCTTTTATTTCTACTTTCTGGATGGGGACTGGAACTCAGAGGTTTAATCACTTGCTTGAAGTCACATGGCTCCTGGGGTGGAAGCAGGATTGGAGCCCAGCCTTGCCACGCGAGCCCACTGCTGCCTTCTCTGTCACTTCAGCATCTTTGAGGGGTGCAGGGTTGGTGCTGGGAGACCGGGTAGGTAGACCAAGCCTACATCTGGAAGGGGCCATTTCCCATCATTGTATCTTCCGCAAGTTAGCAGAGCAGGGCCCTGGTGTGAGGGATGGAGCATTTGACTTGCACACCCTCAGATCCTTTACCCACCTGCAGTTACTGCCTGTCTGACCCCCAGAGCCCTCTTCCACAGCCCCGCTGGGCACCACCTTCTCTCTCTATTGCTGAGAGGCTCGAGGAAGGGGCTAGCATGCTCTGCTAGCTGATTGAACCAGGATGTGTAGGTCCTTGGCCCTAAAGTCTTTGGGGTTTTATGAAAGCATAGAACAGATTCACTGAGAATGAACAAGGATCTAAACGTGGAAGAAATGTAAAACCATGTTTTCTCAAAATATGATCCTTGGAGCATCTTCATCAGAACACGAAGACTCCTAGGTCTCTCCCAGACCTCCTAAATCAGAATCACTGAAGCTGGAGCCAAGGGAATCTGTGTCTTAAAAAATGTCTTGAGTAATTCTTCTGCACATGATAATTGGGTCCTTTCCACTTGCTGTCCCCTTGGTCTGGCATGCTCTTCCTCCAGATCTTTCCTTGGCTCACACTTGCATTCCTCTAGATCTCTGTTCAGATGTCGCCTCCTTAGAGAGGCCTTATCTGAAATAACACCCTTTCAATCTTCGATCTTCTTACTCTGCTTTATTATTTATTATTTATTTTTACTACATGGATCACTAGCTGATAAAAATTATACATAATGTATAAAATATGGTGTACTATGTATAATAATGCATGATATATACTATATAATACATATTGTATATCCGTGTGTTTGTTGCCTCCATCTGGTTTGTTCCACTGGAAGGGAAGCCCTCTGATGGCAGGACTTGCCTGTCTTGTTCACTGCTGCCCCTTCCATGACCAGGACTGGGCCTAGGACAGGTTGATGTGGGAGGAGGGCTGGTATATGCCAGGTGTCCAGCACTTAGTGGGCACTCAGCCCCTATCCCCTGGACATAACAAATGTAGCCTTAACCTAAGTATATAATATGCAAATCCCAAAGCTATAGACCCTCTGGTTCTGATAGTAACTCCCATCCCTCCATCCTTGAGAACCAGCAAAACTATTATGAGGGTGACTGGAGAAGAAATGCTTTTTCTCCAATGCTCTTCATTGTTTCAATTCTGCATCAAGCTCACCATCTTCTAAGCCTCCCCCATTGTTCGGTTTGCTACAGCTGCTGTTATGCGAAATACCAGAAATGGATTGGCTTTTATAAAGGGGATTTATTAAGTTACAAATTTACAGTTCTAAGGCCATAAAAGTGTTCAAACTAAGGCACCAACAAAAGGATAGCTTCACTGAAGAAAGGCTGATGGTGTTCAAAACACCCCTGTCAGCTGGGAAGGCATGTGGCTGGCATTTGCTGTTCTTTGCTCCCAGGTGGCATTGCTTTCAGATTCTGATTCCAGTGGCCTTCTCTTTAAGCATCTGTGGGTTCTCACTTAGCTTCTCTGAGGCAAACTCTGGGCTTTATATGTTAGCTTAGCATCTCCAAACGTCTTCCTGTCTGCATCTCCAAGTATCTGGCTCTGTGTTGGCCCCTGAACTCTCTTAAATACTCCAGTAAAGAAATCAAGACTCACTCTGAATGGGCAGGGTCATACCTCTATGGAAATAATCTAATCAAAAGGTCTCCCACATTTGGGTGGGTCACATCTCCATGGGAACAACCTAATTAAAAGTTCCTGCCCATAGCAAATCTGCATCCACAGGATTGGTTTAAAAGAACATGGGCTTTCCTGGGGTACATAACAGTTTCAAACTGGTACACCCATTTACTCCTTCACCTTCTTCCTTAAGGAGTATCAGCAATACTGATATCACTGATAGGCAGTGGCAACCATTTTTGGGTTGAGGCTTAGAGGAGGGGTCACTTCTCATGCAAAGGGCAATGACTCCTCCCCTCCTTCTCTGCCAGGGCTGGAATTTCACACCTCAAGTCCGCTCTTCCTTAACTCTTCTCTGTTACTCTTGTTCTCAATCTGTTAATGTTTCGGGAAAATCTGTCTGGAGTGGAGCTTGTTTGAACCAAGGTCAGCTGAGCTGTTGGCTGACCAGTGGCCGCTCAAATGCTCCCTCTTAAGAACTAAGTGACACAGACCCAGGAGTCAGCAGGTGGAAGGTGTTTGTGCTGAAAGGTGGCCGCTCAATGAGTTCCAAGGATGCTGGGTGTGGATTCCTTCTGTCCTTGGAGAGGTCCAGAGGGCCTGGCACAGTGGAGTCCCCAGGCTGGGACCTCGGGCCCAGGATAGCCTCATTTGTTTACCCAGTGAGTCTTAGGGTTGTCATCACATTCTGGGTGTGCCATAGTGTGAAGAAAATTGGGAAACATTGGTAATGTGCAGGGGTGAAAGCAGCCACAACGGAACACGAGGCTCCTATACTTTGTTCGCTGGTCTTGGGCCAGCCTCTGATGGTAAGAGCTTGCTTGGACCTCTGTTTTCCTGTTATCAGTAGCACCCTGTTCTGGTTTAGTAAAGCTGCTGAAATGCAATATACCAGAAATGGATTGGATCTTACAATGGGGGTTTATTGGTTCACAAATTGACAATTCTAAGTCTATGAAAATATCCCAATTAAGGGATCAACAGGACAATACCTTCTCTGAAGAAAGGCTGATGGCATTTGGGGTTCCTCTTTCACATGGGAAGGCACACGGCCAGAGTCTGCTGGTCCTCTCCCAGGTTTAGCTTCTGGTTTCTGTGGCTTTCTCCAAAATGTCTCTGGGCTTCTGTCTTAGCTTCTCTCTTAGCTTCTCCCAGGGGCAAACTCTGGATTATATATATTAGCTTTTCTCCAAAATGTGTCCTCAGCTTCTCTGAGCTCTCTCTCTCTCTCTCTGTGAGTTCTCTTAAAGGACTCTAGTAAAGGATTAAGACCCATCTTGAATGGGCAGGGTCACATCTCCATGGAAACAACCTAATCAAATGGTCCCATCCATAGTAGGTCTGCCCCCACAAGAGTGGATTAAAAGAACATAGGCTGTTATGGGATACATAACAGATTCAAACCAGCACACACCCTAACCAGAATGTGACAATAACTAGCCCAAGGAGGGGCCGAAGTCTTTAAAAGGACAGAGGCAGTGGGATGGGGAGGAAATGGGAGGTGTGTGAGCTGGGAAGGACATCGCTAAACAGAATTTGAAGCCTAAGATGAGAGAAAAGATTGTTAGAGAGCTCACAGAATTGACATACAAGTTGAGTATTATTATTCCTATTTGTCAAAAAAGGAAGCCAAGGCTCAGAATATCTCAAAACCTCACTTCCAGCAACAGGGAAGAGCTAAGTGGGCCTAACTCTAAGCCTAGTGCTTTCCCTTCCCAACACTGCCCCTTGTAGCTCAGGGAGAACTGGTAGTGTTTTAGAATTTCACATGGCACTTGGTAGGTTTCCTTATGACATCTTTGTGGAAAAGATGGGGCAATATCTGCTGGTGCTTGGACAATCAGGTGGACCATAAGGTACTGTTTAGTTTGCTAACGCTGCCGGAATGCAAAATGCCAGAAATGGATTGGCTTTTATAAGTGGGGGTTTATTTGGTTACACAGTTACAGTCTTAAGGCCATAAAGTGTCCAAGGTAAGGCATCAACAATCGGGTACCTTCACTGGAGGATGGCCAGTGGCATCCGGAAAACCTTTGTTAGCTGGGAAGGCACGTGGCTGGTGTCTGCTCCAAAGTTCTGGTTTCAAAATGGCTTTCTCCCAGGATGTTCCTCTCTAGGCTGCAGTTCCTCAGAAATGTCATTCTTAGTTGCTCTTGGGGTATTTGTCTTCTCTTAGCTTCTCCGGAGCAAGAGTCTGCTTTCAACGGCCGTCTTCAAACTGTCTCTCATCTGCAGCTACTCTCTCAGCTTCTGTGTATTCTTCAAAGTGTCCCTTTTGGCTGGAGCAAGCTCACTCCTTCTGTCTGAGCTTATATAATGCTCCAGTAATCAAGGCCCATGCTGAATGGGTGGGCCCACGCCTCCATGGAAATTATCTCATCAGAGTTATCACCTACAATTGGGTGGGTCACATCTCCATGGAAACACTCAAAGGATTCCAATCTAATCAGCACTAAAATGTCTGCCCCAGAAGATTGCATCAAAGAATATGGCTTTTTCTGGGGGACATAATACATCCAAACCAGCACATTCTACACCCTGGACCCCAGAAAAACATATTCTTTCCAAATACAAAATACTTTCATCCCATCACAATATCACAAAAACTTAAATCATTTCAGAAACAATAGGTAAGAACAAGATCCCATCAAAATCAGTTACAAGCATGATCTGTCCTAAAGCAAAATTCCCCTCTGGCTGTAGACCAGGGAAACAACCTAATTAAAAGTTCCCACCCATTGTTAATTTGCATCCACAAGATTGGTTTAAAAGAACATGGCCTTTCCTGGGGTAAAGTTATGTGGTTCCAATATACAAAGGAAGGACATTCATAGGAGAAACATTCCCATTGCCATAAGGAGAAACAGAAAGGAAAACAGGGTTCACAGGACTTAAACAGTTCCTAAAACCTGCAGGACAAACTCCGTTAGATTTCAAAGTCTGAGAGTCATTTACAGAATGACATTGCATCCTTGGGGCTTGAGAGAGAGGGCGTCTAACCCTTCCTAAGGGCCTTTTCAGCAGCCCCTTTCCTCTCTAAATGCTGGGGTCAGTTCTCCAACATATCCACACATTGGGGAGACCACCTTCTCAACCCCACCCTCCTCAAACATTGGGGCAGCACCCAGATTCCCTTCCATCTCCGGGGCACATGCTCAACCCCTTCAGAACAGTGGGGTGGCAGCCAGGCTCTCCCCAATTCCCTGGGAATGTGCTCCATCCTTTTTGGGTCCTGGGGTGGCAAAACTCTTCCAGAGCATCGAGGCAGAAGGCCCACCCTCGACCTCCAGGGCAAACTCACCCTTTCCATGCTTGTTGGCCACTCTGCTCTCCCAGCCCGAGGCCTCTTGGCTCCAGACCTCAACCTCCATGGCTCTGTCTTTGAAGAAATTTTTCCTTCAATTTGTTCCTTGTCTTTCTCCTCCAGTCCTGACTGGCAGCGGCTCTGTCTGTAAAGAGCTCGCAAAAATTCTGCTGGCTTTGCATGAAGCACACAGGGGTAAAAGCCATCAGACAATAGGACTTTCCGCAGATCCTTTCTGCTTAAATCCTTCTCCAATCTTGGCTTGTACTGAAATGGCGGCTGGGTTCCATGTGTGGTTACATCCTCACATTGGGCTGTAACTTCTGGGGTTTCAAACCCTGGATGCCCAGAGTTTTTCAGGCCATCAATTTCTGGTTTAATTGAAACCAAGAGTTCATTTCTCAGTTTATCTTCATGGAAACACTCAAAGAATTACAATCTAATCAACACTGTTACCTCTGCCCACACAAGATTGCATCAAAGAATATGGCTTTTTCTGGGGGACTTGATACGTTCAAACAGGCACAGGTACCAATGGGAGTAGAAGGGAGTTGGCAATTTGCCATCTGAGAAATGGCAGAAGGACTGAGCCCGTTCTGTTGGCAGAATAAAAATCTTAGGAGGGGGAGGATGCTGTCCTCGAAAAAATGAAATTTGTCAGGTGGAAGTTTGTCAATCTGTGTGTCCCTAAAGGCGTGTGAAACGTACAGACGCCCAGCTTCCAGCTCCTTATGAAAAGGACTCTTCTACAGTCATGGGTTTGAAGATGGGATGGGCTGTGTTGGGAAGGAATGAGCACTCCATCTCTGATGAGGCCATAGGGGAGTTTAAGATCTGTTTTATAGTTGAACTTGACAACTTGTGAGGTCTCCTCTAGCCCCGAGGATCTAAGCAGTGGTGCAAACAAGTGCTGCAAAGAAATGGTGCAAAGGTTTAGAGGGTGGCTGGGGACCTATAACTGACACCCATGTTAGTGTCTTGGGGCCTGAGAGATGGTGATGGTGGTGGGTAGAGAAATGGGCCTGTGTGTGAAGGAGATGGTGAGAGCTTGGCTGCACGATGGGCAGAGGCATCTCCTGGGATCTGGGGGCCCCAGCGTTCGAGGATGTGCAGTGGCTTTGTCCTTGTGAGCCCCACAGACCATCCCATACCTCCCAGCACTGCCTCTTCTGATAAAGTTGTTTCCATTTGGGTGTTGACTTGGACGTGATGTTCACAACCCCTGAAGGAACAACATCTCTCAATAAGCCACAGTATTTTCCCAGCCAAGAACTTGCTGTTACAAATTCATTAAAATTGGTTTGATATTCCACTCCCATTTCTGCAGCAAGAGCTGGTGTGGATGGAATTTGTAACACCATGGACTTGGGAATGTAACTGATGGTTCAGTCAGAAAAAAGTAAACTTAACTTTTTTAAAGTGTACCTTTCAGATTGGCAATGAGTATTGGCATGGGTGGGGGGAAATGACACATGATTGTGTTTATTAGGGGAGCAGAGATTAGTACAACCATTATGGAGAACAATTTGGAAATGTCACTTGAGATTTAAAATGTGATTTTGAGTTTCTTAGTTCCCAAAATTCAGGTGGGCAAGAAATGCAATTTTTGGTTATTCTGTAATTGAATTTGGTTTGTGTCTCAATACTGCACCCTCCCTCCCAAATACATGTACCCTTCTTCAGGTGGCAGGAAATAAATTCCAGTTAATTCAAGATAAGCCACCACTTGAGCGGGTTTTCAGCCAATTAAAATTTCTTCTCTTCCTTGCCTTTTTCCTGGGGGGCTCACTGTATTTGGGGTGACGGGTGGTGATGTAGTGAGGCCTTGTTGGGTCATGACACTCCACCCCCATGTTGGTGTCCGCAGCAGTGTCTGGTGCTGTGATGCCATCGAGACCCTTCTTGTCCTCTGAGCTTCCTCCATCCCAGCTGGCTTCTCTGGCTTTGTCAGAGGCCCAGAAGCATTTAGCTGCTCTTCTGTGTCACTCTGGAGCTCTGAACCCTTTGTGTGCTGCCTTCGGCTGTATCTGCCTCTGCCATCTCAGCCAGCACGACTGGGGATTGCAGGTGGGAAATGGGGTCCACTTTCAGATCCCAAACTTACTCGAGGCTCTATCTTTCCTTCCCTCCACCCCATATTTAGCCCTGAGCAGGGTGGCAGCACACGTGGCCTGTTCTTGGTTGCCATGTCTCCTTAGGCTTCTCTGACAGTTTCTCAGTCTTTCCTTGATTTTCATGACTTTGCCACTTTTGAAGAGTACCGGTCAGGAACTTGAGGAATCCTTGCTAGTCTTTGTAATTTTCCTCCCCTAAGAAGATATTCTTAAACACCATAGTTAAGTTTTGCCTGTTTTGTATTTTATATGAGTGGAATCATGCCACACGACTGTACTGTGCCTTTTAAATTTAGCATGTTTTGGGGGTTCATCCATGTTTTTGTGTGTATTTGTGGATTGTTTTCCTTGCTGAGCATAATTCCATTGTACGGCTCTAATGCAATTTAACCATTCTACAGTTGATAGACTTTTGGATTGATTCCAGATTTTGGCTATTACAAACAGTGCTGCTAGGGCATTCTTTATGTGTCTCCTGAAGCACACAGGCCCACACTTCTCTAAAGCAGATGACCAGGAGAGGAAACCTGGATTATAGTGTATGCCCACCTTGAACTTGACTAGACCTTGCCAAATTGTTTTCCAAAGTGGTTGTACCAATTTACAGACTCACCTGCAGTGAACAAGCATTCCTAAAGGGTCTTATGATATTTTTCAAAATCGCATTGAATCAGTCAAACCTGAAACTCAGAGCTAGAGCTCAGCAGATATGAATGTCAGTATTAGCACAAAGAGCAACTGTTTAAAAAAAAAAAAAGCTGAAAAAGTGCCCAGACTTCAATTAGAGATATGAAAGAAGCAGATCTGGTTAAGACTAGGGCAACTCTCTCTCTAGCTAAGCCAACTTGAAAGGTGAAATCACTGCCCTCCCCCCTACGTGGGATCAGACACCCAGGGGAGTGAATCTCCCTGGCAACGTGGAATATGACTCCCAGGGAGGAATGTAGACCTGGCATCGTGGGACGGAGAACATCTTCTTGACCAAAAGGGGGATGTGAAAGGAAATGAAATAAGCTGCAGTAGCAGAGAGATTCCAAAAGGAGCCGAGAGGTCACTCTGGTGGGCACTCTCACGCACAATTTAGACTACCCTTTTTAGGTTTTAAAGAATTGGGGTAGCTGGTGGTGGATACCTGAAACTATCAAACTACAACCCAGAACCCATGAATCTTGAAGACAATTGTATAAAAATGTAGCTTATGAGGGGTGACAATGGGATTGGGAAAACCATAAGGACCACACTCCCCTTTGTCTAGTTTATGGATGGATGAGTAGAAAAATAGGGGAAGGAAACAAACAAACAAACAGACAAAGGAACCCAGTGTTCTTTTTTACTTCAATTGCTCTTTTTTACTTTAATTATTATTCTTGTTATTTTTGTGTGTGTGCTAATGAAGGCGTCAGGGATTGATTTAGGTGATGAATGTACAACTACGTAATGGTACTGTGAACAATCGAATGTACGATTTGTTTTGTATGACTGCATGGTATGTGAATATATCTCAATAAAATGAAGATAAAAAAAAAAAAAAAAAAAAGACTAGGGCAAATCGAGCCAAAGGGTAAAGGTCGAAACTGACTGTGTTTTAAAACTTCAACTTCCATGTGAGACCAAGGGAAGAGATGTTTATTTGGTTCAGGATCTATATTTTCTAAACAATATAACTTCTACAGTCAGTTTGTTCAAACAGCACAATTACATGGAACTTTGAATAGGAAGTGAGATATAGTAGGTTTGTATAGGTTAGAGTGAAATAGTGACACATCCCAAAGTAATTTGGGCAGAGAATTAAAATATATATGCAGGGCCCCCCTGAGGAGCTGGGGAAAAATGTGGAAGTGTTGAACTTCCTAACCCAGATTGTTGCTGATGTTCTCACAAACATTGAGGACTGACCGTTTGGTGTGCCAAGCCCTCTATCTTGGGGCTTGCCCTTACGAAGCTCGTTACTGCAAAGGAGAGGCTAAACCTGCTTATAATTGTGCCTAACAGTCTCCCCCTGAGTACCTCTTTGTTGCTCAGATGTGGCCCTCTCTCTCTAGCTAAGCCAAATCAGCAGGTAAATTCACTGCCCTCCCCCCTACGTGGGATCTGACCCCTGGGGGTGTAAATCTCCCTGGCAATGCAGGATATGACTCCTGGGGATGAATCTGGACCTGGCATCATGGGATTGAGAACATCTTCTTGACCAAAAGGGGGATATGAAATGAAACAAAATAAAGTTTCAGTGGCTGAAAGATTCCAAATGGAGTCGAGAGGTCAGTCTGGTGGTCATTCGTATGCACTACATACATAACCCTTTTTAGGTTTTGATGTATTGGAATAGCTAGAAGTGAATACCTGAGACTATCAAACTGCAACCCAGTAGTCTTGACTCTTGAGGATGATTGTGTAACAATGTAGCTTACAAGAGGTGACAGTGTGATTGTGAAAACCTTGTGGATCACACTACCTTTATCCAGTGTATGGATGGATGCGTAGAAGAATGGGGACAAAACCTAAATGAAAAATAGGATGGGACTGGGGGATGATTTGGGTGCTCTTTTTCACTTTTATTTTTTATTCTTATTCTTATTCTTTCTGGTGTAAGGAAAATGTTCAAAAATAGACTGGGGTGATGAATGCACAACTATATGATGGTACTGTGAACAGTTGATTGTACACCATAGATGATTGTATGGTATGTGAATGTATCTCGATAAAACTGAATTTAATTAAAAAAAATTGCATCAGTCAAGGTCCTGGCAGGAAATAGATGTACAAAAAGAACAGTGCTAGGGTTTAATTAAACAGAGTTCAATGAGAAGACTATTTGGAGCAAGGTGGGCAGGATTTATTCCCTAATTGTGCCCTCCTTCCCGCCCTCATGAAGTGAACATCACAGATGTGCTGTATGTCTGTTTTTCTGGTGTGGCCCTTTGGAGAGCAACAAACCATAGTAATATCTAAGATTTTCACACCCAAGGAGCCAATGGGGGTGAGACGGTATGGATGAGAGGGAGACAGCCATGGCCAGGACTGAGGGGAGGCAGAGAAGGAGCTGAGAATGACCCCTCCCTGGCCTTTCTTCCCACCTCTTGGTTTCCCGCCAGGGCCCGCACAGGCTGGACTCACCCAGGTCAGCTGCTGGGCACAGGCAGGGCTGAGAGGAGTGGGAATGGACAGGGCCAGGGACACAGGACAACAGCTCTCAGGTCAATTGGTTCTGCACCCCCTGCCCGTCCTCAGGGGCGCACCCTTTCTCTGCTGGAATGTCCCAGAACCCTGAGCCGAGATGGCCTTGCAAAGTAGGAGGAAGGCTGGTTCCCGCCCAGATGGCCTCTTCCGGTGTTCCTGGGCCTCAGGATCCTCTGAGGGTGGACAGTGCCACCTCCTCTGTCTCGGGCTGGGCCTGGGTCTCTTCTCCCCGGCCCTGAACTTGGGGCAGTTCATGCCGCACCCATGGGCGCCTGGCAGCCCAGCAGCCCAGGCTCGTAGCTCCCTCTCCCCTTCCCCTGCCTCCGTCCTCTGCAACAAGCCGTGGAGCCGTTTCCCCTCCAGAACCCCAGTTCTATCATCTCCATGAGACAAGGATTCTGAATGGCAGGAAACAAGGTGGAATGAGCGTCTTAGGGATTGCTGTGGGCAGTAGAGTGTGGTGGTAGGAGTTTGGATTGTGGGACACACTGCCTGGCTTTGAATCTGGTTCTGCTCCTCACTGGCTTTAAGGAACTGGGTAAGTTACTTAATTTCTCTTTGCCTCAATTTTCTTATCTGAAAAATGCGGTTATGATAGTACATGCCATTTAGGGTTACTGGGAGTATGAAGTGAGTTAATGTACATAATGTGCTGAAAGCAGTGCTTGGCACACAGTAAATGCTATATAAAGAGTTAGGTCTCTCATCGTCCTCTGTATTTGCCTGTAGAAAGTTCTAGAAATGTGTGACAGTGCTACCTCAGGGGAGTGGAACCGGGCCTCCAGGAGAGGGACTTTCACTTTTTATTTTATATACTTAATATTTAAGTTTTTAAAAAAGCAAGCATCTAGCACTTGTAATAATACTTAAAAAATGAAATATGTTCTTAGGAATTCCAATTCTTTAGAAGCGAAAGATAAGCTTTAGGGAAAAATTATAAAACCTACACCGTTTAATGTAGAGTACAAGATGTGACAGATTATCTTCAATCTCCCTTTTACTGCAAATGTGGTTCTAAAGCAAATTTGATGAGTGTGCCTGGAACTGGGTTGGATTTTCCTGGTGCCCTAGATCCAGGATTCCTTAAATTTCTCCTGTGTGACCCAGAGGAGTGGCTGAGCCCCAAGCTGCAGCCCTCCCACCCACCCCCTGTGGGCCTCCCAGGGCCACCCACCTCCCCAGCACCTGCCCTGGTTGCCAGGGAAACGGCCCTTTATTGAGTGGAGCCATCCCCGACCCAGCCCAGTGATTTGTCCTTGTCTAATTATTATTACTCTTTGCATTTCCCCTTTGGATGAGTAATGGGGGAGGGTCGGGGTGGAAGGGCGCAGGAGCCCAGAAGCAGTGATTTGTGGGATCGGCAGCTCATCTTTGAGAGGAGGACATTCATCTTTCTGGAAGCAAAAACAGCCAAGAGAGACCAATTCAACAGTTTCCGCGTGAGTCTGTTTACACACAGATCCGGACTTACCAACTTGGAATGTGTGTGCCCATGGGTTCATGGTGTGTGAATGTATGCACAGTGTGTATAGAGCTAGCGAACCTCTGTGTCCAGAGCCCTGAAACCTGTAGGTGTGTCTGTGCTATGTGCTCATCCTGCACAGCCCCTCAAACTGTGTGCACAACCTGCGCATGTCTGCATGCATGTGCACCATTTTTCATGCGCTCCCTAACTGATGTGTGCCTGCCTGCATGCCTTAGTGTGATAACGTGTGGGTGTTTGCATTGAAACAAAACAAGGAAACCCATGTGCATGGTCCTATCTGCGTGTGTACATATTGTGTACACAGCTATGAACTCCTGGTGTTTTTATATCTCTCTCTGTGTGTGGACTGTGTTTTCTTTTCAAACAGTGGGCTTGTCCTCATGAGACTGGGTATGTGCATGTGTTCAGCCAACTTTGGAGCCTGTCTGCATGTGTGAACACATTGGGTACATCACTATGAAAACTGAAAAATAGACCCTATATCAGGGTGCTTACACTTACCCAAAGACACTGGAGAGGAAGGCATAGAGCTTGGAAAATAGCATAGAAAATTTGCACATTATGTAGATAGATTGCACCACTCCTTCATTCTGCCCTGAACCCCACCCTTTGCCATGTGACTTTGTAGTTCCTCCTGATAGGAGGTGGGGTCTTTTTCCCCACCCCTGTGAACTAGGATATGAGACTTCCCTTGGGCAACTGCATGAGTTAGAAGGGACAGTGAGCCTGTTCTTAGGCTGATCCTAGCTCTCTTAGGATCCTGCCCAGCCACCAGGTGGGCAAAGCCCAAGCCAGCCTACAAGAGGCCGGGTGGACAAGAGGCCATCCCACGGCCAGCCCATCTGCAAACGTGAGAGAGTCCAGCCAAGGTCAGTAAAGTTGCCCTACCTGACCCACAGCTGACCACAGATGCATGAATGACCAGAGACCTTTGAGCTATAATAATTGTTTTAAGTTAAGGGATGATTTGTTACTAAGAATTACTGTGGCAATGCATAACTGGTAATAACTAAACATCCAGCATGGACACCTGGAATCAATAGCTGTATATACAAGTTTAAGTTCTGTATTGCCATGTAACAGAGTACCCCCAGACTTAGCAGCTTAAAACAACAAACATTTGTTATCTCAGTTTCTGGGTCAGGAATCAGAGCATGGCTTAGGTGGATGCCTCTCGTTCAACATCTTTCATGAGGTTCCCATTAAACCATTGGGGCTGCAGTCTCATCTGAAGACTCAACAGGGGAGGGTCCACTTCCAAGCTCACTCCCAGGTGGTTGGCAGGATTCTGTCCTTAGCTGGCTGATGGTTGGAGGCCTCGCTCAGTTCCTTGCCATGGATGCTTCTCTATAGGACAGTCTGCAATGTGGCAGAGGGAGAGGAAAAGAGAGAGGGAAAAAAAGAGAGTGTAAGCAAGATGAAAGTAAAAGTCTTTTCTAATCTAATTACAGAAGTGACATCCCATTGCTTTTGCCATATTTCTTAGAAACAAGACACTGGGTTCAGGCCACATCCGTGGGGAGAGGATTACACAGTGTGAATTTGAAGAGGTGGGGATCCTTGGGGCCTCCTCAGAGGGTGCATGCGGACAGAGGCTTGCGTTCGGCTGGGCTCACTGTACACGATCAACCTTTTTTTGGGTGGATTTTGCTCAACCAAATGGGAGCCAGGGAAATTGGGCTTCTGCAGCTTCCAAAGCCCAGGTTTTCTATTCTTGTGGTCCTGGCACTGGAGCTAAGGCCATTTTTGTCTAGGAAGGAAGCTCTCCCTGTGCTGATATTGGGGGAAGGAGCCCTTAAACCCAGGCTTCTCAATTAGGGCTCTAGCCAGTCATCCTAATGCTGGAGGAGGGACGGGAATCCCCAGATTCCCAGAGAGGAAGTCCCTTACCGGCCTGCGGCTGGAAGCTGAGTCCTCTGAGTCTGTTGGGAGAGGGATGCTGAGAGCTCTCTGCGGTCGCAGTTGATTTGTCTGGGGGGGGGGGCGGCCGGTTGCTGAACCCTCGGCTCTCGGCGTTGCTCGGAGGGTACCGGCGGCGGGGGCTCTTTCCCGGAGGCGAGGGCGAGGCGGGGGACTGGGCCCGGTCCCCGGCGGAGGCGTGCAAGGTGTGGAGGGCGGCGAGAAGGAACAGGCGGGACACGGTTCTTTGAGGGTGAAGAAGCCAAGAGAGTTTATTAGGGGTGAGCACAGGTTATATAGGCTGGCATAGAGGGCGGGGGTTGTTGCAAGTCAATGCTGAGGGGATAAAGGGTAGGATTGGTTCTGAGAGGGTGCGGAGGTTAGGATTGGTTCTAAGAGAGCACGGAGGTTGTTTGAAAAGGGGCGGGAGTTGCTCTGGCAACGGTGTCTGGCAACAATGTATGCGCACTGGTGGTGATGGGAGTTGCACTGGCAACGGGGAGTGTCCGGGCAAGATAAGGGGGTGGGGAAAAGGCGGTTCCCTCCGGCAAGCCTCCCCTAACAGTGGTATTTTGGGTGAGGAAATGGGGCCTGCCTCCGGCTTCACTTTCCCAGGCCCGGGGGGCTGTGAAGGGCGCTGTTCACCCGTACCCACTACCCTCCCCAGGGGTGGCCGATCCCCTGGCCCAGGCCCGCCAAGTCGAAGCACGTAATCAGTGTCCCGCAGCTCTCTTCTTTTGGGGCATCTGACTGGGAGAAATGGGGCCTCCCTGGGGAGTCTAGAGTCTCTTCTCCAGGTGGGGACCCTTCCTCCGGTGGGCCCAGGCCCGGCTCTCCATGGGCATCTTCACAGACCCCTGGGGCTTACTGGCCCAACCTCCTCCTCCTAAGAGTTCATTTGCCCCTCCCCTCCCAGCCTACAATTTCGGGTCATCTTGTCTCACTCCTGCTTCCAGCTTACCACATTGTATGGCATCTAACACCCAACAAATGGATCAATTTTGGAGCCAGACTTCCAGGGATCAAATCCCAGTTGGATGGTCTTGGAGAAGCCACTTTATCATCTGTGCCTCAGTTTCCTCCTTTGCAAAATGCAGACCATACTAGTACCTACCTCCTAAGGTTGTTGTAAGAAGTATATAAATTATTTAAAAAACATTTAGGACATTGTCCAACATGTAGAAAATAAGATATAAGTGTCTGTTAAACAAATGGGTAACTCATGTCCTGGAGTCTTCTAGATTTTAATATCCAAATAAGGTGAGCAGAATCCCCAACCAGGGTAACGTGGGGCATCCAGTGCCACCCCCAAGAACTCTGAGAATTCCTGCTGACTGCTGGTCACCTCTTGCTTCAAACATTTTCTCCTGGACTCTTTCCCGGTCCCTTCTGGCTGTTTCTCCACTGCCCCTTCAGGCTCCACCAGCCCTCTCTGAACTGCTCTGCTGTAGGTGGACGCAGCCCTGACTCCAGCATCTCACGGGCCACCTAACAGACTGTTACTGACAGTTCCAGGATCTCCGAGGAGGGCTGTGCCCAGAACAGAAGGCAGCTAAACCGGGCTGTGAGACGCCCTGGTCCCTGAGGCTTCCCAGGCAAACCCACCTCGGGGACACACTTGCTCACACAGCTGTGTGTCCTTTTTCTGCAAACCAGACACTGTGCTTGGGCTGCACTCTTCCCACAGGGGCTTTCTCCCATGTCCTCCTCTTCTTTCTCTGGTCTCAGGTCCCCCTTTTCTCAGATGGCCACAGAGAATCTCAGCTTCCTTTTATTTCATTGTTGGTGTGATACTGGTCCCTTCTGGGTCTCACCATCCCTCATCCAGACCAGCCCACCTTCAATTTTGTGTATTCAGGAGGTTCCTGTGGGCGTTTCCCTAAGGGGCAGCTCTCCCTCTAAGATGATTCTTTAGCCGTCCTCCCAAGGCAGGGGTTCTTGTGGGCTCCGTGGACCCCGAATGGGTAGATTTCAGAGGGTCATGAAATGGCTGGGGGAAAAATAACATCTTATTTAGCATTTCCTTGAATTATGAATTTAGGTATCAAACCACAACAGTATTAGCAGTTCCTGTGACTTTGCCACCCATTGTGATCAGAGATATTTTTATATCACCTTACAGTATTGTTGCAGATATTTCAAAATGTTATTTAAATTATCACTATTTTGAAAGGATGGTTGTTACTAAACCCATTGCTAGCTCTCTTTGTTTAATGCATTAATAAAGACGAACACCTAAGAAAATGAAAAGTGAAAGGGAATTGGTATTGGCAAGCTACCACCCACAGAAACGGGCCTGGGGGTGCTTACATGTGGGTGGAGAGAGAGAGAGAGAGAGAGAGAGAGAGAGAGAGAGAGAGAGAGAGAGAGAGAGAGGCAGATGAAAGGAATGAAAGACTCCATGAGACCCCTACAATGAGCAAGGGAGGGAGAAGGAGGGAGAGAAGGTGGCAGCACAGAGAGGAGCTCTGTTCACCCAAGAGCTGAGGCTGGTCTGAGAGGCGCCTCCTGCACCTCAGCTCTGGGGGCTCCTGAGCCCCTCTCCAGCTCTCCCCTCACCACCCCATCCCCAGAGCTGTGTGTCTGTGATCTGGGAGCCTGTACTCTGCAGAGACAATGAGAACATGTGTGTGTGTGTGTGTGTGTGTGTGTGTTTAGTTCCCATTTTCATTCTCCTGCACATCAAAATGGGCTGATGCTCTCTGCCCTGTGAACGCAGCCTCGTTCTGACACCTCTGGTTGGAGAGTGGTGTGGACAACATGCCCTCCTGTTTCCATAGTTGTGTTCATTTTGTGAAATTCTACACTCATGGTTTTTGTCCCTTCCTGCATGTCAGCTGTACCTCAATAAAAAGCTTACTGAAGAAAACAGATGTACTGGAGGAAATGGAACACCGGGGTGCCTGTAGCACGCGGGGTGGGGCGGGGGAGGTGGCAGGTGAAGCTGGTGCATCAGCAGGGACTAGAGCATGTTGGGACACACAAGACATGTGAAAGGCTTCAAACTTTCTCCTGCAAGCAATGGAGAGAAGCAGGAAGGTTTTATGCAAGTTGGGACAATATTTAGACTTTCATTTCAGAAAGATGGCCCTGGAGCCTGGCGCTGAGAAAGGACAGTGGATGGGGGGAGGGAGTGGAAGCTGGGAGATGGATGAGGATGTCGTTGGCATGGTCCAGGGCGGCTCCATGGAGGCTGGGGTTGGGGGCTGGCAGTGGGGATGGGGAGAAGTGCGGAAGGGCTTGGGAGACATTTGGGAAGTTGAGCTGACAAAGTTTGGCAAGGAATTAGATACGGGGGCTGGGTGAGGAGCTGGTGCAGGAGGAAATAAGAGAGAGGTGAATGAGGGAGAATGAGAAACCACATGTTTCTGCAGAGTTCACTGGGGATAACAAGCCTCTCTGGCATTTGAATAATGAATGCAGCAGCTCTAACCCCTGTCTGGTTTGGGAGGCTGGCCCTGACACACTACTGATGCCTGTTGCTGAACTTTCAGAGAGGAGAGCGGAACCTTAGCTACAGGGAGGTGGTTTTCAGTATGCTCTCTTCCTCCAGGAATTTGGATGTTGGGCATCCTTGGGCCTGGGAGGACTAGGTGGTCCACCCCTTTCCTCTAAACCCCTACCAATTCAAGATAATCTCTCAAGGCTGACTCCTGCCCTCTTTGGCTCTTACCCTACCCTTTGCTTCAGTCTTGTTTTTTTTTCTCTTGAACTCTGTTCTCTGAATTTTTCAGGACTTCAATGACTTGTTTAATTGAGAAATCTAGAGATAGTTCTGCCTTCAGGAAGAGTTGGATCCAGGAGCTCAACCAGTGGCATCAGGAATCTGTCCTGCTTTATATTTTGACTCTCCTTTTTGTGTTCTCCATCCTCAGTCAAAACGGCTGCTGCAGCCCTAGATTTACACCTTCTTGCTTAACGAACTCTGTGTGGAGGTGGATAACTATAAAGTGAGAGGGAACCGTGCCCACGAGAGACTACCCTTACTTCCGACATCAAGTTTGGCAGTTCCCAGATCCACTCTCCGAGTCACCATTTTGCTGGGACTCAGAACTCGCAGAAGCTATTATACTTGCGGTTACAGTTTATTACAGGGAAAGGATACAGATTAAAATCAGCCAAGGGAAGAAGCACATAGTGTGGAGTCCAAGGATGTACCAAATGTGGAGCTTCTCTTGTCCTCTCCCGAGGAGTTCAGGATGCATTGCTTCTCTGGTATAAGTTTGTGAAACTACACAGAGAGTATTGCCAGCCAGGCAGGTTCGCTCGAGCCTTGCTGTTGCAGAATTTTTATCAGGGCTCCATTAGGTAGGCGTGATTGATTGACTGATTGCCCATGTGGTTGACCCCAGACTCCAGGTCAACTGGTTCTGCGTGACCCGAAGCCCCCAACCTAAGGCACCTTATTGGTCTTTCTGGTGCTAATGTCTGGCTAGCCCAAGGCACCCAGGCAAGCAAAGGTTATCTCTCAAGAGCCCAGGACAAAGTTTAAATTCTTTTTGGGCAAGTTTTAGTTCTTTACTGCACAACGCCAGAGCTAGGAAGACTTTTAATTTCTCCCATGATGGTTTCAGGAGAAGTCCCAGGACTGAGTCTGGTGTGAACCAGGCCTGGACCAGTGGGCTGCAGCATTTTGTCTGACCACACCATACTGGTGGATGCTTTGAGGGTTGGGTCAGCCCGCCTCAACCCCATGGCCTGAGAGGGAGAGAGGGGTGGTTCTCAAAATGAGATTGGGGTGCTGGAACCAGAGAAAAGAGGAACAGAAGCTGGGCAGGCAACACCCAGCGAAGTCACCCTCACCCCCCACCTTGCCCCAGCCTCCTTGGCTTCCACTCACCCAACCTCAGGATTGGCCCTGACACATTCCTTTAGTTGCCTGGAGTGGAAAAATTTGCCCCCGTCTCAAAAAAACCTGTTCCCTTCCTGATCAAGAGGCATGGCAGGTCAGCTCTGACCCCACGGTCAGAGGGATAGTCAGACGCTGGGCTGTGTCAGGACCCTGCGGGACAGCCTCAGGCTGAACCCCCCTGAGGCTGCCTCCGAGCAGGTCACTGTGATTTGCCTGCCGGTACCTCACCCAAAGTGGAGATGGGGGGACTAGGAAAGGCCCTGTTTCCAAATTCCCTCCATAGGCCCCCACTCTATCAGGGCTGAGCCCCTTCCCATGTCCACCCTGTTCTGTGTCCCTGGAGGCTGACCCCTGTGGACTGTGTCTCCAGGGATACCCTGTCCTCTTGCATCCAGTTTGGATGGTCAAAGGAGTCCCCGCAGGAGGGAGCTGGGCATCCATTCCCCCCACCCTGGCTTGGTAGCTGTGCCCCCCTCCACGGCTTCCCATCACCCTGACACCCTGCAGGGAGGGTAACGGCTCCCCCACTCCAGGGTGCCTTAACCTCAGCACCCCTGAGGCTGATTCAGTCCTGCCTCACCTCTGCCCACCAGCCCCTCGCTCTGCTCTCCAGCGTCGCAGTAGGGGTGCGGGGCTGCCTGCTGGGGGCCTGACTGACTCACAGAGCACGCCCCAGGGCGCGCGGCCCTGCGAGGTCTGTGTGGGGCACTGTCTTCCGGGGTGCTGACTGTGTGCTGAGGCCCTGGGTTCTGCAGCGGCTCAGCATGCGTCAGTCCCAGGATAATCCCTCACCTCCTGGCCCCAGCCCCAGGGCTGTAGAATGGGGGTCACTTTCTCACGCTGCCACCCCTGGCTGGTCACGAAAGGTGACCTCCCCAGGCCTCCAGGGCCTCGTCTGCGAAGTGGGTGTATAGACCTTCCATGGCCCCTCTGGCAGTTTGTGCCCTCCTGAGCAGGGGACTCTGTCTTTGGGGAGAATTAGGCTCCATTCCTCATTCGCCCATTAATATATTCAGGAGCTGCCCTCTGGCCCTATGGTTTGACCATGATCTGTTGGGTCAGAAGAGATTTCCTTCCCTTTTCTCCTTCCCTCCAGCCTAAGGATTAAAAAAATCAACTCTTATTGAGGTCTAATTTACGTAAAATATGATCCGTACATTTTTTGACAAATGTATATAGCTGTGTAACCCCCACCAATCAAGATGTAGAACATTTCCATGATTCTGGGAAGTTCCCTTGACTCCCCTTGCCGTCCATCTCCCACTCAACCTCTCAATATCAGGCAACCACTGATCTGGTTCCTATCACTATCCCTCAGCTTAAATTTTAATTTACTTTTATTTAGGCCCTGGTGGGTTTCTTTCTGTGTTTTTCTTTAGCACACACATCTCTGTGGAAAACAGTATTCATTTTCCACTCTCTACCTTCTTTGGCCCTTGTGGATAATAGCCAGATACAATATATGTACACAAACACACACATGTGTGCACACACATACATATTCACACACACTCACACACATTCATGTCACACACACACATGTAATGAACGTATATACATATACACTCGCATATATTTTAAATTCAGAAAACTTTTTTGAGTTTCAAAAAGATTTAGTCCAAGGTAAAGCCAAACACAGTTTGTTTTTGTTGAAACCCTTTTTGTTAGTGTGTGCACACACGTGCATGCATGCTCACACTCACAGGCACAGCCCCCAAAGCCGAGAACCCTTTGCCACTGCCTCCCGCTCCCCTGTCAGAGTCAGAGCAGGAAGAGAAAAATTGGGATTCTTGCCCTGTCTCAAAAGTAAAAGGGACAAATTAGTTTCTTGTCAGTGCACTGCAATAAATACATTGTCATTTTTATCCCCCAGTGAATCATGGTCTCCATTTCTCCCATAACTATTATACAGTCTGCTGGCACTATATCATTTTTTGGTAATTTTATTTTCACCAATTGTTTTATGAAATTTTTGAGTTTTATGGACACTAAAACAAATCTAGCCTGCGAGTGTTATAGTCCTTTAAATCACCGGCAGGAAATCTCAAGGTTCCTCCAGACTGTGGTGGAAGGAGGCTTTAGGGAAGAAGGATTGCTCCTAGCTTATAAACTGAGCAAAAACCCAGAGATAAGTTTGTAAAAGGAACATAGATCATGGTGGGTGAAAACTGGGGTGTAAAACATCTCCCTGCTCAGCTCCTATAAGTATAAAAATGGACTTTTATTTAGCAGCAACACTAAAGTAGTTGGGGGGGGGGTGGCGAGGAACACGCAGTTCTATGAGGCTTTCTTAGCCACAATAACCAGTATTTCCCTCAGAGTCTGTGTGGCTCAGATTATCTGTTCACAGCCAGGGGGACCACCTCAGGAAAGCTCAGCATCCCTGGGAGGTCTGCATCCAGCACAACCCACCTATGAATGTCAAAGTCATATCTGCGTGACAACAAGTGAAAAAAGGAATTAAAACTGATTCTAAAGCTTGGGTTAAGAAAAAAAAATAAACCAAGAAGATGAAAATAGTTATCGATTTGGAAAAAAGGCTCACCTTACCAGGTATTAAAATGCATTATAAAGGTACAATAATAAAACCAGTATGTTACTGGCACAAAACTAGACAGACAAATCAATGGAATGGAATCAGTAGTTCTAAATAAGAACTTAGTCCGTGAAAAATGAAGGAGCATATATCAATAGAAGAGGGATGGATTATTCAATAAATGCTATTCTTAAATCTGGTTATTTGACAAACAACCAATTTAGCTCTTCAACTCATTCTAGGGTTCAAAAAAATATAAACTAGAGGAGTGGAACTGTTCAAAGTAAAAAACAAAATGATAAAGGCTAGAAGAAAGTATAAAGAGAATTATTTGTTCTCTGGATAAGGAGAACTCTATCCCTGACCTTGGATAGAACAGCCAAGGAAAAAGACTGACAATTTAGCTAGAAAATGTTTACATGCCTGTATCTCAAGACATACCCCCAAATGAAAGGTCAAAAGTCAGATGGACAGAGTCTTTTTGACATATAAGTCAGCAAACGCTTAATGTCTTTAAGTTGATAAAGAAAATCCCTGGACTTCATAGAATGGGCAAATGATAAAATTCTGCAATTTGCTGAAGACCAAATATAAATATCTCTGAAGCATAGGAAAACATTTCCAACCATGCCAGTCATCAAAGAAATATAAATTAAAGTCCTGATTATGGATTACCTTTTCTCATGCTTCTTGATTTATTGAAGATTCTCTTGGATCCACCCCACCAGCCTTTAGACATTCTCAAGACTCTCCCAACTTAAAAAAAAAAAAAGTCTCTCTTTATTCCCACAGCCCTTGCAGATGGCCAGCCTCCCATGTCCCTCTCACAGGCCAGTTTCTTAGAACTGCCATCAGTGCGTTCCTCCCTTGCCATGTCTCGTTGTCAAGCACTTTGACCTGGGTTGCCTGCCTGACTCCTTCCACCAAACCCCAAGTTCTAATCAGGGTCTCCGTGTATAGCTGCACAACTCCAGGTGGCGCTATTCACATGGACCTCAACGTGAAGGATGCCCTGCTGGGCCATATAGCCGCCTACTAGAAATCCCGGGACCCTGTAGCCCTCTTCCAATTAGAGCTCTCAGGAGCATGTGTCCTGAGGCTGGGGAAGGTGGGGTAGGGATCTATAGAGAGAAAGGAGGGCTTAAGACAAACACCCTCCAACAAGGGTTTTAAATTTTTTTTTATTGTGGTTAAAATGCATATAACATAAATTATATCATTTTAACCATTTTTAAATGTTCAGTTCAGTGGCATTCAGTCCATTTACAGTGTTGTGCAGCCATCACTGCTTTCTAGTTCCAGAACACTCTCATCACTCTAAAAAGAAATCTTGTACCCATTAAGCAGTCACTCCCCAGTCCCGTCCCCCCTCTCCCAGATGCTAGCAATCACCAATCTGTTTCTTTCTCCACAGATTTGCCTATTTTAGATATTACACAAAAATGGAATCGTACATTATTTTTTCTTTTATGTCTGTACATTTAGCATAATGTTTTCAAGTTTCATCCATGCTGTAGTAGGTATCAGAACTTCATTCCATCTTATGGCTGAAAAATGTTCTGTTGTATGGATGGGCCACATTTTGCTTATGCATTCTTCAGCTGTTGAGCATTTATTTGGGTGTTTCCAGCTTCCGGCTAATGTGAATAGTGCTGCTCTATGGGATTTTAACCAGCGTTTCTGTCTCATTGTTTGCAAGTAAATGAGCACGTCTTCCAAAAAACTCTCTCCTGGCTGGCTGTCTCAGGTGGGAGAGCAGCTCCAGAGAGTCAGTCTTTTCACCGTTATTTAACTTCGTGTTTAAAAAATGCAGCAGGTATTCAGCTACCCTTTGAAAACGGAAACACGCCTTCCCAGCCTGCACCGGGCAAATGGCGGCGTCTGGTGCCAAGCAGGGTACGGCCCCCCGTGGGACCCTGCAGCCGGGACATGGCTGCCTCCAGCCGGTTGTCTCCCCAGCAGCCAGAGGGAGCTCTCTAGGACGACTGATAAAATCCCTTCCCTCCTCTACCTTAACCTTCAGAGGTTTCCATCTGCACTTACAATAAAATTCAAGTAACTCTTTGAATTACTCGCTAGCCCTGCTGGGCCCGGCCTGTCTCTCCAACCTTCCCGTTCCCCCAGTCCCTCTGGGTCAGCCACCCTGGCCCCATTTATGCTTCTAGAACACTCAGCGCTTGTCCGCTCAGGACTGTTGCCTAAGCTGTGCCTGGGCTGGGGCTGGCTCCTTCTCAGTTTAGTCTGAGATTAACCCGCACCTCATCAGGGCCGGCCCTCCCACTGTCTGAGGAGGGATTCTGTATCCCGGACTTCTGTGCTTTCCTTTTCTGTACTCATCACGACTTGCAATTTTAAAAAAGTTTATTTGGTTGTTTCCTTGTTCTTGCCTGTCTTGTCTATTAGAAGGTAAGCTCCCTGAGGCCGGGGGAATCTGCCCTGTTCATGGTGGCATTCCTGGAACCAAGCACAGTGACAATATAAATTTATGTTGACAAACTCAGAGACCCAGAGTAAATTAATAAGATAAAATTGTTGGAAAACACTGTCGCTTATGAAGAACCCCTGTATCGAGGAACAAAGCAGTTCCCAGCAGACAGCCCAAGTGTGAGAGCAGCAGGTGGGGACTTTGAGCAGCTGTGGGGAAGTGTGTAGGCTGTAGCCCGGTGTTCGCATTCCTTTACCTTTGGTTCTGGGGTGATGTTTTTCAACCTCTAAGATGCACAGGAATCACCTGGGGAACTGTAGGTCTGGGATGGGGCCTGAGATTCGGCATTTGTCTCCAGCTCCCAGGTGACACCGATGCTGCTGATTCAAGGGCCAGATGTAAGGCAGCAGGGATCTCAGCTGCCACTTCTCAACTCGGCTGCTCCTTGGAATCCACTGGAAATTCGGTGGTAGTTGCTCTCGGGTGTGGCCTGGGCAGCGAGATTTTTAAAAACTCCCCATGTCAAGCTAACATGCTGCAAAGTTCGAGATACACTGCACTGGACAGTGTTTTATTTTATAAACACAGGTGACAAAATGAGGACATTTGATTTTCCAGAATTCTTTTTCAAATTTCTCTTCTGCAAGGACAAGGGAGACACTGAAGTGAGCCGGGGGTCGAGGAGGCAGTCCCAGAGATGGAGAGCACCTGCTCCTTCCCCTCAGATCTTCAGAAAAATTAATAAAGCAGTGAAATGCTTGAGAAGGATGGAATTTTTACAATAGGACTCCAGGGAAGGCAGTGGTTCCCAGGCTTGTCTGCGTGTCAGAATCATCTTTAAACAACTCTGAATGAACTCTCCATCTCTGGGGTGGGCCACAGGAATAGGAGTCTTCTCAGGTGATTCCAATGTGCAGTTTGGGTCAAGGTGACGGCCCTCCAGCAGCTCAGGATGTGTTCAGAGAAGCCAGTGTAGGGCGGTTATGGGGGACACACCTGGTGCAGGGACAGTTCTGAACCTCAGGCTTTATGAAATCAGGGTGTTAAGTCAAGTGGAACCTGATCTCCAAGGCCAACAACCAACTGATGTCACCATGAGGGAGGTGGTTTAAGAGAAATGCTTTCTGTAGCCTCAGTATCCTTCTCTCTAAAATGGGAATAATAAACTGTGCCCTAGAAATGTTTTGAGGAGCAGAGAGGGGGTGGCGGGTGTATTCGGTAATATGCTGTACAAAAAGGAAGCAACATATATTTCTTTGAACATGGTTTGCTCTTTACAGGGTATGGCTTTTGATAAAAAAGCATAACAGGAGAATAATTTCTTAATTGAAGGTCGGAATTAACTGTCAGTATAGGCAACAGAGAGGCGTTAGCTCAAGCGCCACCTTGTGGTGAAAATGCAAGTTGCACGAGTAAGAGCTAGAAGTTTTTTTTTTTTTTTTGGTAGATGAATGGACTGGCTTTAAAAGCATCAGCTACAGCAGGGTTTCCCAACCTCAGTATTAATGATATTTTGGGCCAGATAATTCTTTGTTCTGTGTGTGTGTGTGTGTGTGTGTGTGTGTGTGTGTGTGTGTGTGTGTGGTTGTCTTGCGCTGGTAGAATGTTTGGCCTCTACCCACTAGTAGCACCCTTTCTCCTAGCTGTCACAACAAAAACGTCTCCAGACATTGCCAAAATTGCCCCCAGTTGAGAACCACTGCGCTACAGCAAACAACAAACAGCAACAACAATATCTGCTAACAGTTTTTGAGCACTTACTATTTCTAGCTCTTTGCCTAAATGTGCTAACTGCTTTACAAGTATTAACTTATTTAATCCTTGCAACATCCCCACGAGGAAGGTGTGGTTAAGGAAATAGGAAATAAGGAAACAGAAGCATGGAGAGGCCACACCTTCCCCAGCATTGCACTCCCTGGCTTGCAGAAGTTGTGAGAGCTCAGTTTGGAGAAGACTGTCTGGAAACCAAAATCTGCCTTAGTTTTCCTACTTCTTCTGTAACAAATTACCATAAACTTAGAAGCTTTAAACAACACAGGTTTATGATCCCATAGTTCTGGAGGTCAGAAGTCTGAAATGGGTCTTGTGGGCTAAAATCAAGGTGTGGGCTGGGCTGCGTTCCTCTGGGAACCCTGGGGGGTGATTCTGTTGCCTTGCCTCTTTCAGCTTCAAGAGCCTTCCTTAACTCATGGCTCTTCCTCCATCTTCAAAGTGCATTGCTTCAACCTCTGCTTCTGTCATCACATCTTCAACTCGTGAAGGGCTGTGGATCTAAGGGAGCCCACTCATTCTGGGGCCTGGACAGCTTTGCCGAGAATAATCCGAGGAATTTATGGGGGCTGATTTTAGCTGATCATCAGGAAACATCCCTGTCCAGGTCCAGGTGGGGTGCTGGGGAGTGCTTGGATGTGACCACGGGAGTGGCCGAGGTGAGCTGGAGGCGAAGGTGCCTGGAGAGAGGCGGCCAGGCGGTGGAGGGAGGTTGGTGTGGCAGGTGAGTCCCCTCACGGTGATGGAGGCACACGAGGGGGTGCAGAAGCCTGAGCTAGGGGCCAGGTATGAAGGGATGTGGCCAGCAGGTGGGACAAGGAGAGACAAGGGGAGAAGGGTGGTTGGTGGACGGGCCCGCTTCGTGGGCGTGCAGATGGTGCGGCTGCATGGGGCCCTGCACGCAGGAGGGAGCTCTGGTCACTGCCTTGAAATTCCCGAGACTGCAGCACCCCCCTCCTCCTGCTGTTTCCAGGGGGACATGCAGCTGTCCTCAGGCAAAGTCTCCTTTCCTTCCTTGGCAGTTCATTTGCTAATGAGACTAGTTACACTTTCATCCACATTAAAACATGAAAAAGGTGTTCCAAGGGGAGGGGGCAGCATGAGCAAAGACCCTGAGCAGGAGAACATGGGTGTAAAAATAGGAGATGACACAGAGAAGTGTGAGAAGGGAGTTATGGCTGTGTGGGCAATAGGGAGCCAGCAGTGGTGTTTGAGTGAAGTCAGAGAGGGGCTTGTAGAAGATCTTCAAGAGCTGAGTGTGCTGAGGACGAGATTGTGGGTAGGCAGGGAGTTAAGAAGCCTGTTCTGATAAAGCTAAAGCGGGTGAGAGATGCATCAACCTGGGCAGGGCCTCAAGGAGGGAGGGGAAGAGACGGATTACAGAAGCAATAAGGAGAAAGCCTAGGCAGGGTGGGATGCGGAGGGTGAAGGAGAGGGATGTGTCTGGGGTGAAGCCTGGCTGCTTGGCTTAGGTGATGGGTTGGAGGGTCTCAGAAGGCCACAGACGCACACTCAAAGCCGGCAGTTGAGGGCAGTTTCAGGAGGGGGCTGTTGGCACACACGCAGGCAGGGCAGGGGAACCATGGGGATGTGGCAGTGTCTTCACCACTCCAGGACCAGGGCCAAGGAGAGGGAGTGGTTTCCAGCCCTGCACGGGGAGCTGCATGGAGAGGGCGTCCTGCCGGGAGCTGGGGCCTCGGGTGTAGGGACACAGCCAAGCCGCGGTGACCCCCAGTGATCCTTCTGGGCAGGAACCATGGGGTAAATGCCCCAACCCTTTTCTCCTTCCTCCCCCAGGTCCCCTGCCAGGGCCTCCCACTGATCGAACCCCACAGGAAGCCCCCAGACAGGCAGTTCCTAGGAGGCCCCTCCTGGGTCACTGAGCAGGTGGAGGAGGCTGACGAGAGGACCTGGAGGCACCAGCGGGTATGTCCAGGCCAGGCGCTGCTGGTTGGCATTGGCCTGGGAAACCTGGGAGGAGAACCAGGTTGGGAACGTGCTGAGTCCGGATCTGGCCTGGGCGATTTGAGGCAGCTGGAGATGTTGGGACAGCTGGATTCATGGACAGGACAGCCCTCATCATTTTGGCTGCACCCCTCACCACCTCAACCCTGCCATGATGGAGCAGACTCGGATGTGGAGGGGAGCACGGGAGCGTTTCCCAGCTGGTCCTGCAGAGCTTGCTTTCCATTTGGCCATCGAGGCCCCCAGCACCAGGGCCTCTGTCTGGGTGGGGGGCCTACCCTGGCCCCTGGGCCCGTAGCTCCCAGACCGGCCCTGGCCTTAGCCCGTCTCTCCCTTGGATCCGGGCTGGCCTGGCCGGCAGCAACTCCGTCTCCCGCTGTCAGGGCCGCCAGGGTGTGACAAGCAGCAGATGGGCTTCTGATCAATGGACCTGGTCCCCGAGCAAGGACGGTGGGACTGGGGCAGGATTGGTGGGGGGGGGGGGGGCGCTGATAGATGGGCCTGGGAGCCGTGATGGATGGGCAGGAAGGAGCTGCCATTTGTCTTGGGGAAGTGAGAGACTCCAGGGAGGGAAGTGCAGGGAGGGTGCCGACGGGTGTGGAGGAGAGAGTGGCCCTGGAGCCCAGCTGGACTGGGTGCTGAGGAGGGAGGGCGCCCCAGCTGGGAGGGGCTTCGGGAGGAAGCTCCTTTCTGCCTTAATCATTGCTCCCCAGCTCTGGCCCAGCTCTGTGTAAGGTGGAAGATCTAGAGGAATCCTCTGGAAATGGAAGTCAGATCATGTCCTGGCCTCCCTTTCATTCAGGGTGAAAGCCAAAGCTCTACCAGATTTTCCTTTAAGGCCCTACACGGTTTTCCTCGCCTCCCCTCCTCCTCTCCCCCTGGCCTCCTCCTCTGCATCCCTGCTCAGGCCATGGTAGCTGCCTGCAGCACCTTCCACCTGGAAAGTCCTTGCTGGGATCCCTGCAGGACAGATGACAGAGAGACTCCCCCAAGACCCCTGCCCCGAAGCCAGGCCCTCCTGATGAGACAGCAATGGCCTCCGCCTTGCCCATGTGCTCACCCTTATTCTGTCTTACTTGTTTCATAGCACCTGCTGCTGTCTGATTATTATTTACCTGATTACTCACTTTTGGTCTGTCTCCCTTGACTAGATTGTCAAGTCCCCAAAGACAGGGGCCTTGTCCCTGCTCTTTGCTGCTGTGTTCCCAGCAGGAGGTGCTCAACAAATACATATGTGTCGCATGGATGAATGGATGGATCCAAACTCCAGCTCTCACACTTCCTAGCTTTGTCTTTTGGGGCCATCTCCTGAACCTGTTTCCTCACCTGTAGGATGAGGGGACAGTCCCTCTCCCGGAGCCCCCATGAGGATTACATGGGACGATGTCCTTCGGTGCAGGGCCTGAGTAGGGCCAGGTCTTGAAGCTGTAATTACCAGGGCTTCCGCTGATCCTGACCACAGAGATCGTCCCCTCTGTCTGTTCAAGCCAAGTCTCACCTCGGATCCCCCTCGGGAAAGCCAGCCTCCCCTGCACCCCTGACCAGCTCTGAGGCAGATGCTCTGACCTCACTTCTCAAATCAGCCTCTGCCGAGGGTCTGCCCTGGTCTCCGTGGCTCCAGTCCCTGCCCCCACACCAGCTCGGGCACCCCCACATCCCTCCAGTACAGTCAGGGTGGAGCACTTTGGAGCCTGGCCCAGCTAGATTCAAATCCTTCTCAGCTGCAGTTTTGCCGAGTACTGTACAAGATGCTTCTCCGAGAGGCGTAGAGACCCTTGGTTCCTGGTTCGTGTCTCATTATCATTCACCTTCTTAAGTCAAAGGCTGCTTTCTGCAAACACCTGAGGCTCTTTGCCTGTGAGCATTTTTCTGATCTTGGGGTCATGTTCAGGGTGCAGGGGAAACCAAAATACCAGAGAGTTAATGTCCCTAGAAGCAACTCTCAACCAGTGACAGACAGAGAGTTGGCGGGTTACCCCCCTCCCTCACCTTCAGCGACAGGGAGCTACTCTGCGGTGTGCTCTACACTGCCCCCCAGAGGTCCCCACTGGGACTGAGCCCCAGTTACCCCCATTGTAACTTCCTAACAATGCTCCCTCTACTGATTCCTTCCCTGCCCCTCCTCACTTCTTCACGCACCAACCAGAGTTTTTCCAGGGTTTGCCTCTCCCCAAGCCACTTGCACTTGTTTCACGGTCTCCTTCTGGGGGAGAAGATAATGAACCCCATTCTTTTCAAACTTAAAATAGGGATAATATTGTACTGACTTCAGGCAAAAGAACACAATATATCTAACCTACTAGTTCCAAAAGAGAGGCAGCTGAGGTCCAGAAAAATGGGATTTTGTCCCTGCAGGCTCCATATCTCTGGCTGAGTCACGGCCACCCAGGCTCTTTCATTTTCTCTTCTCCCACCATATGCCTGAGACCTCAGCATGCTCAGGCCTGGCCAAGCTCCTCTTGAAGTGTGGAACCCAGACTTCAGGTGGGGCAAGGGCAGTGCAGAGCTAGACTGTCCCCTCCCTGCCTTATGCCTCTGTTAATGAAGCCTCAGCTCTCATTAGCTCCAGAGGCTCCTGCCATATTAAAGAGGGAACTCATGGCACTTTGCTTTCTTCTGGCTGTGCTGGGATGGGGGCCCAACAGTAGCTCGTCCCAAGTTGGCGTCTCTCATGTACTTGGCCCACACAGCAAGTTGATGATGAAGTTTAGGGTTCGGCCTGTCAGGCTTGTCACAGAGCCAGAGTGTGTCATCCCATATAAGACCACCCACAGAAGAACCACCCTGTCAACCCCTGGAATTATGACAAATAATAAGCCACTGTTATCATTATTATTATTTTTACTTAGAGCAATTATAGGTTTATAGAAAAATCATGCAGAAAGTAAAGAGTTCCCATATACCCTCCTGCAGACAGTTTTTCTTATTATTAACATTTTGCATTATAGAAGCTACTGTTTTTTCAAACTGCTAAATTTTGAGGTGATGCATTACCCAGAAGTAGATGATTGATACAGAAATTGTTATAGGGAATAGGGTACTGCTGTAACAAAAATCTAAAACATCTAGCATTGGCTCAGGGACTGGGTGGTAGGCAGAGACTGGGAAAATGTCAAGGAGACTGAGATGGGAGATAGAGGGGCTCGTGTGACTAGGGTGGAGCGACTGGCAAATCTGCTGCCTGTGGTGACTCGGAAGACAGAAAATGTACTTATGAACTTGTGGGTATGTCTAAGAAGTTCTCTAAGCAGAATGTTGAAATTGCTAGTTGCCTGGTTTTCCAGTTTGCTAATGCTGCCATTATGCAAAACACCAGAAATGGATTGGCTTTTATAAAAGGGGGTTTATTTGGTTACAAAGTTACAGTCTTAAGGCCATGAAGTGTCCAAGGTAAGGCATCAGGGATAGGGTACCTTCACTGGAGAAAGGCCATTGGCATCCAGAAAACCTCTGTTAGCTGGGAAGGCACATGGCTGGCAGCTACTTGCTGCCAGGTTGTATTTCAAAATGGCATTCTCCAAAATGTCAGTGTCAGCTTCTAAATGTCTGTCTCAGCTTCAGGTGCTCTTCAAAATGTCACTCTCAGTTGCTCTCAGGTCCTTCTGTCTGTGAATTCCTTTATACAACTCCAGTGATACAATTAACACCTACCCTGAATGGGCAGGGTAACACCTCCATGGAAATTACCCAACCAAACTTTTCACTCACAGTTGATTGAGTCATATCTCCATGGAAACACTCAAAGAATTCCAATCTAAGCAACACTAATATATCTGCCCCCACAAGATTGCATTAAAGAATATGGCTTTTTCTGGGGGACATAACATATACAAACCAGCACACCCAGCTTCTAAGAATCTTAAGGGTCTAAAAGGAGAGAGGAGGGGTTATCCAAAAGAATTAGGCATGGTGGACTTCCAATCAGATACATAAGAAACCCACAAAGTTTTAAAGGGGGTTCTATCAGTGAAACCACTGCAAGTTTGGACTGAAAGTGACTGGCTCTGTTCAAAATGAAAATTGGCCCTTAACTTTTATGAACAAGAAGCAGACTGAGAAAATTGTTCAGCCACAAATGTTGGCCCTTTCTTATGGAAAAAGAAGGGTGACTCAGAGGGGAGAGCCAAGAGTCCAGGCAGGAAAACTAAGTGCCATGGAGAAAATGTCCTTGGAGCAGAACAGAGCCCTAACCCAAGGTTGTCTCTGCTTCAGGAGGAGAGGGAGTTGGCAACGTGGGTCTGGCTGAAGGGCAGGGCCACCAACCAGGGGCTGCTAAGAGCCTCCAGTTCCACACCTTTTGGATGGGGAATATCTACTGTGATGTCCTGTCCCCTTCTCTTCTTTGTGTGTTGGGTGGGTGGGGGCAGCACAAGCTGTACTTCATGAGCCCCGGCTTCAGAGGGCCCTGATTTGGAAGATAAGACCTGGGCCTTCAAACCTGAGCAAGAAGCCATAGTGCAATGAGACTTCCTCAGGGGGGACAAGCATATTTTGCATGTGGGAGGAATGAGGATGTGTGGCAGAAAGCAGACTGTGATAGACTGGAAATCATGGACACAAGATTCTGTAGTCCTTCCCATCAACAAGTAGAGTCTATTTTCTCAGCCCTGGGTTGGCCTCACGACTTGCTTTGACCAAAGAATGTGGTGGAAGTGACATAGGCAAGTACTGGAGTCTAGTGAAATATTAGAAACAATCTGGAAAGCCATTGTTAGGGGGCCAAACAAGGGTACCCACATTCTATGGCATGCCTACTAGCAGTAAAAAAAAAAAAAAAAAAAAAAGGCACTTCTATTTCTGTCGAGATGGAAACATCTCTAAGACACCCTGCTGGGTTATGAAAGCAAGTGTCAAATTGTAACTTGAAGTCAGATAACATTTAAGTTAAAAAATAAGGAAAAATATACAGTATGTTTGCTTGTGGATATACAGAGGTGTGTGTGTGTGTGTTTCTGTGCATACAAATGCACTCATGTAGGTGTGAGATCATTAGGAATAGGCAGCACACCAAATTGAAAATGGGGGTTTAAGTCTAGGGAGGGGAGAGAAATTGGGGGGCTGGAACAAAAGGAAACTTTTTTTAATTTTTACTATATATATCTCTGCATTGTTTGTCTATTTAATGGTGAGAATGTCTCCATACATTGATTGTGTAATTTAAAAAATGAAAGCTAAGAAAAAAGAGTAGTCAATAATCTGTTCCTGAATCCGCTCAGATCATCGTTATCCTCCCCAGCCCATGGTTGTGGAAACCACAGCACCTCCCTTTTGGAGGTTGCTTTTCCTGGTGGTTTCTCAGGTCTGGTGTGATGTTCTTCCATGATCCTCGTGCTGTCATCCTCTCTTCCTGCCATCCTGGTCATCAGTGCCTCTCCGTAACGTCCCTTCTCTCCTCTGCAGCCGGATATGGAAGGCACAGGAGCTGCCCACGGTGAGGCCTTGGTTCCTGCCATCTGTCTTTGATGCAACTTCAGCCCCAGGCCCAGGCCTTCTGCTTCCTCAGGAGCGTGGATGGGTCACACTGTCTTGTCCTGAGCAGTTTTCATGGGGAGCCAGAGCAGTGCAGAGGGAACAGCATGATGGGGTTCACCTGGCCCCACCACTAGCTGAGAGACCTTGGGCTGGCCAATTAACCCCACCCCAAGCATCCACTTTTTATGAAATGGGGGCAGGAGTATCTTGCTCCTGGGGCTGCTGTGAAAAGTAAACAGGGTGATGCACTTTGTAAAGCCCCCACAGCAGCTGGCACAGAAGAGACCCTTGTAAAAGGACTTTCTGTCTGCCACTAACTCCAGCCCGGGCTGAAAATCTCTTTGTAGATGTGTGACTTGACCTCTCAGAGCCATACCTACCAATGGTGATAATGACACCTTCCCCACAGGGTTCATTCATTCATTCAGCGAATATTTAATGAGGGTCAGGGCCTGTGCTATGTATTAGGGATGTAGCGTTGAACAAGATAGACAAAGTCTATGGTGTTACACTGATTACCATCTGGTGGAAAAGATAGAAATAAAACAAGTGACTAGAGAGATAATTGTCATGAGCCTTGAGGTGATGCAATAAAGCACCCAGTAGGTGCTACCCATCACTCACTGCGGCCCCGGCCATGCCACTCCTAGAGCCCGAATGTGAGGTGTCTCCCACTGCACTGTCCTGCCCATCAGTGATCAGGCCCCTCCTGTATTGTCCTCAGTGACCACCCAAAAGGCATAGCTTCTCCTCCAGGCCAGAGCACTGCTGCTCAGGGGAGCCGAAATCTCCAACCTTCATCCCAACCCCCCATTGCCCTTTGCCTTGGGTTGGCTGGTTTTCTGGGTGAGACATTCCCTCCATTCTCTTTAGGAATTTTTCATCTTGCTGAGCTGGAGCGTGGAGAGGTCCCCAAGGACCCCTCACACTCACCGACAGAATGATAATAACCATCCATTAAGCATTGTGATGGGCCAGGCACTTTACACTCATTTTCCCCTTTAATCTCAGGGTGGCCACGGGCAATGTCATAATTCCCATTTTACAGAGGAGGCAATTCAGGATAAGGAAGGTTGATTAAAGCGGCCACAGCCACACAGCTGTTTAGTGGCTGTGTTTGAATTCAAACTCGGATACTCTCTGCCACTGTGATCTGCAGGAATCTAATTGAATAAGAGCTGGGGAGAGCAGGGATGGGGTTAGGATGCAGGAAGACCAGTTCAGAAGCTGGGTAGGGAGGGTTCAAGACTAGAGGTAGGAGCCTGGCTTCTCTGTCCTCAGCCCCTCTGTCCTCAGGTCCCAACATGTGCAGGGAGAGACAGAATGGGACGGAGAGGAGAACTTATGGGAGACTTCCTGAGTATTCAGTTCCAAGACAGTGTCTTATGGCTGCTGTGAACAGTTGCCCAGGCCGTGCACTGCACCACTCTAGATGGCACCATTCATGTTGTACTCCTTAAGGATGGTGTCCCTTAGGGATATGTGGTTCACATCCTATAAAGGTTCTCAGCAGTTGTGGATTTGATGCTGTGGGGTCAGGGAGAGTCTTTCCCACCTTAAGATAGGGCTCCTGGGCCCTGCTGGGGAAAGAGCTCAGAGAGGGGCAGCCCAAAGGAGAGCATTTGGTCTCCTGGGAGAATGAAGTGGGATGTGAGCCCTGCCTCCCCCAGCAAGCTCTCCTGGGTCTCTTCGCCACAGTGCACCTCATGGTCTCATGCTTTTCTACCCAGCACACGAGGCAGTGATCCCAGCATGCCCAGTTCTGGGATGTGGAAGCAAGCTTTGCCTCCCTGCAGCGAGGCTGGCTTTCAGGGCCTGGCCTCGAACCCAGCACTGTGGCTGCCCGGGCTGGCTTCTGAGTCTCCTTCCTCTTTGCCCAGGGACAACTTGGGGGATAACTTGCCCCTTTCCCCAGAACCCTTCCAGAAACCAATTTGGGGGTTAGAGAGACCCAGGCTGGGATGAGAGAGGGACAGCTTTGTATGGACTTGGCTCCAAGAGCCTGTCTCTTTAAAACACAGGGCGACTCCAGAGCCGCTGTCCCAGCGGCCTCACCCACCCATCCCCGCAGCATAAATCCCAGGGCCCCCTCCCTACTCCCTGTCAGGGCCCGATTTCAGCCCACAATGGTGATGGTTTATTACAGCTCACTTCCTGCTGTGAGTAAATAAGTTTGTCTCCTTTAAATTCCCTGGGCAATTAGGAGAATGAAAGACGGAGCTGTGGATTAGCATTTATTTCCTCCAAACGTTTATATGAGGCCATTTTCCCACTGACAAATCGTGGGGCAAATTGTTCTCCGGAAAGTCTGTCTGCGGCAAAGGTGCTATGATTAAACAGCCGGTGTAAATTTGGGGCCATAAATCCTTTCCCTGGGTTAGCGGGATTTATTCACAGCAACTGCCATTATGGGCTCCAAGAAATAATAATAAACGAGGTTGATTTTGCACCTGTTTCAGGGTAATTAATATGCACACTAAAAGGAAAAGAGGCTGTTTTTCCAAACTGCCTGGCTTGTGGCTCAGAATGTGGAGTCACCCTGGGGCCCTCAGATCAGGCTGGAGGGCTGGAGCCGTTGGGAAAGCTCGAGGCCCAGAGGTGGGCTCGGGGCTGACCTGAAGCACCTGTGTTTTGGGTAGTGGAATCCACTCAAGCCAGCTGGAGATGTGGAGGGTTTGTTATAAGGGCGAGGGGGGTGAGGGCACATTTGTAAAACTCGAGTGTGGAGTATTGGACAGAACTCACTGATGGCAAGTGACAGAACTACAAGTCAACTAGGCCGAGGGCAGTGCGGCCCAACCAAGGTCCCAGAGGCTAGAGTGGAGACTCAGGACCGGTCGCCTCTGCTTCTCTTTACTTCCTCAGAATTGTCCCTGATAAGAGGCCGCTCCAAAGGAAGTCAAAGTTCTCCCAAGCGGAAGGACAATGGGGGAAACCCACTTGCTTTCTCCTCAGCACCTCCCATGCAAAGATGGAGGGGGTGAGAGATAATCCTGAAGCATCTTGGAGGGTTCAGCCTCTCCTGCACCACCTCACGCCCATTCTGGCCAGAAGACATCGTGGACTTTCAGACCCATCAGGCACCCACCTGCTGCCTGGCACCACTGCCAACCGTTTTACCCACATGCCTAGGTCACCTGCCCTCTGTTTATAGATCTTGTCCAACCCTGCAGGCCCGGTGCTGGGGTCCAGGACCCCTGCCCAGCCCTGCTCACATCTCTCCTTGGGACCTCTGACCCTAGGACTCCAACAACTGCCTGCATTATTGTTCCTAAAAGACTGACCCAAATCCTGTGTACCCCACCTTGGAGCACATCCACACACAGGGAGTCTTGACCAATCATCTCTGCCTGATTATCTTTGATCATCTCTGCCTTGTCTGGTCTCAGCTCTTCCCATAACCCCTCACCTCTCCCCCAATCTGACCCCTGGCCTCTGGCCTGGGCAGTTGAGGACCCAGGGGGCTCCTCATTGGATCCCCATGGGAAAGCGGATGGAGTGATCTCTCCGTACACAAGTTTGATCACAGCATTTTCCTGAGAGGCAGTGAAAGGATAGCCATTGTGAGCTTGGCTCTGGAGTCAGGCTGCCTGGGTTCAAGTCCCAGCAGCACCGCTTTCTGGCTATGCAGTTCTGGCTAACACTTCTCACCCCTCTGAGCCTGTTTCCTCCTCTGTGAAATGAGGATGATAGGAGTGCCCAGCTTGCCTGTGTTTGCTTTTAGCAAAGGGTAAATGTGATAGATTTTATGATTATGCCAAATCTGGGGAGACGGAGAAGGGCAAAGTGAGGGTGTGGAAGTCGGGAGCATTGATGAAACTTGATGCCTTATTGGAAAGGAAAGACTGTGTAACTTGGAACTCAGCCTTCCTTGAGGAGCTCCTTGGGCAGTCTGGAGAGTAGCTGACAATCTGGGGTGGCTAAAGAAGGATTCATGGAGATTTAAGGAGAGGAGGATGTCAGAGATGGGGCTTCAATGGCAAGTAGGAGTTCTTTAGAGGAGGCCGGGGGAAGGGACGTTATTCCAGGCAGAGAGAACAGCACAAGCCCATGCAAAGTAGGAGGGAGAGGACTGTGTTGAGGGAATGATGAGAGGCTAGGGTATGGTTTGGAAAGCTCACTGCAGAAACTCAAGTGTAGAGGAAAATCCAATTACTTCTTATCTTGGAGTCAATTTAATCTGACTCTGATCAGGTGGGAAATTCATTTGTCAGTTCTGAAGCCCTGCCTCTTTTGGGGTCTTACCAGAATCCAGGGAGCTCAGGTGGTGTCTGAAAATTGGGGCAAGTCCTCAAATCTGCTGTTGCTTGTGGCCAACGCAGCTGACACCTTCCTTGTCTGAGCTCACTGAGGTCCCTGAGCAGACCCCATGGGGCATGGGGCCCAAGCATCTGTGTGCAGCCTTGGCCTCATGGGGCCTGGGGTCTTGCTCAATGCCTGATGTTGCAGCCCCCTTGGACGTCTGTAGGGGTCTTCAGGCTGGTGTCTTCCTTGCAGCCCAGGAGGAAATTCTCTTCTCCCTCTCAGTCCAGGACCTCTTCTCCTACTCCTCCTGCTTTGAGTCACTTCCTCATATTTCCTCAATGGCTTTAAAATTGTTATAAAAATCAGGAATTCAGCAGGCATCTACTGTTTTTGTTTGAGGCAAGGACATACAAAAGGCTCTGGCTACTGGCTCAAAATGCAGAGAAGAAAAAAAAAATAATAAAACAGGGAACATGGACAAGAATCTGTCTCTGTAAAAAAACTTATCCTACTGTGGTGCAATGCACGAGGGTGGCTGTAGGAGACAGGCTGGGCGTGGCGGCCAAAGCTGAAAACTGAAGTGACTTAGGTGTCAGGCAACTTACCAGCAGGGACCTCATCTGGGGAGGGAATGAATGAATGTGGGCAGAGATGGTGCATAGGGGTAAGACTGGAGAAGGTCCCGACTGGGACCCCTGTAGTGACCAAGGGGTATCACAGGACCCCTGAGATCCCTGATCCTCAGGGCAAAGTTACAGCTGAGTGTTAAGGCTAGGACTCTTGAATCAAGACCCAAATCCCTATATCTTGCTTTGGGATTGTTCTCTGAGAACGCTGGGATATCTTGCTTTGGGATTGTTCTCTGAGAACGCTGGGATGATAGCAGGAATAGCCAGACGCTCTTGCTAACATATGTCTGCAATGTTTGTTAATGTCTCAAACCTCCTAACATGCCTATGAAAGGTAGAAATTATTCCCATTTTACAAATGAAGAATTAGAGGTCAAGAGGGGTTAAGGATCTTGCTCAGGGTTGCGGAGCCAGGAAAGAAGCAAATGGGTCTTAAACTCAGAGCTGTTGAGTGAAGCTCCAGTTGCGTCCCAGGATCTGAGTGGAGGCCAAGAGCTGGGCTCTTGCCAAGCCTGGTCCCAGGCCCAGGCCCCGGCTGCCGTCCGGCCCCTCCGCTGACTGTTCTAGGATCCCGGGCTGCAAGGGGGCAGGGAGTGGAGGGAAGACATTTCGCTTTGCTGAGCCTTCTGTCTCTCTGTTCATTGCCCTCAGTGTGCCTGCATCTTATTACTCAAGCTAGGTAGATTTTTGCTTGGCTGAGCTGAGATCAAAAAGTAATTTTTCTTTTTGCAACAGCCAATTAGAAATTCATTTATTTTCACATTATGGACATTTGGCAAAAATTTCTTTGGCAATTTAGCGTCATTTATATAGTCTGCATAAAAGGAGACAGTGAGGCTGGGGAAGAAAAAAAAGCAAGGCCCCAGGCAAAAATTAAATGCAGAATCATGTATTAGAAATGAGATGTATTTACTATTGTTTTTGAAAATTAATGGTGCATTTTTAGCTTTTATAATGTAATTTAATGATGCAATTCATCTAATAATAAAAAAAAAGAACACATTTTAACTCAGTTGCACAAAGCCACTGGGGCACAGCACGGGACACCTTTTCCATGGAAAGAGGTTGGAATGGAATGCTTGGGGCCTTTCTTTTCTGTGTGAGACAAAAAAAGGAAAACAGTCTGTGTGTGCACATGGGTTTCCATCTGGGGTATCAGCAGGAATCCAATAAAAAGGACATTTTTCTTTTTTCATGTTGGTGTTGGCACTGTGCTGTGATAAGATAGGAGCAGCTGGTGATCCCGGGATGTTCGAGGGTGTTGGCTGCTTTGGCACCCCCTGAAGCTGAGACCCTGGGGGTGGGAAAGGGAAATGGGAAATGGGCTTGGGGTTGTGTGTGGGTGAATCCTCCTGTGCTCTGAGCGGGCTGTTGTCGGGGACCATCTTGAGGAGTTAGCCAACTTGCTGGAGTCACGACCCAGCTAACCTCCTGGTTCCCACACATCTCTCTCACTTTCTTGCCCCAAAGTCTGGGTTTCCACCTGCCAGTGGACCCAAGTTTGGGTCAAGGCAATGAGGGCCCCCCATGGTGCACAGGATGCCTGGGAGATAAACGGGGAAGGAAGGAAGGGAGAGAAGGAAGGGGGCAGGGGCAGGTAGGTGAGAGTCAGACTGATCTGGGTTTTGAGTCAGTTGCTGTGGGGCTCTTTTTTGCCTTCTCCTCCTCTAGAATGTAAGCTCCTAGAGGGTGGGGTTCATTTCTATCTGGTGGGTGCTGTATCCCCAGCTCCATAGCCCACCGCAGACACCCAGTAGATAGTTTTCGACTGACAGAATGACGGACTGATGCTGGGCTGAGCACATGACACGGGGTATCTTATTTAACCTTCACTCCCACTCAGTGAGGAGGTAGGTATGGCTACTCCCCTGTTTTACAGGAGAGGACATGTTGGCACAGGGAGGTTAGGGAACTTTCTCAAGTTCACCCAGCTAGAAGTGGCAGAGCAGGAACCTAACCTGGGACTAAGTCACTCCAAAGTACTTGCTCTTAACTGCACAATTATGGAATGAGTGAATGAGTGAGTGAATGAATGAATGAAAGCATGACTGAAAGGATGGATGGCTTTTCCCAAGGTCACTTAATAAGGGGCAGAGGAGCTGGGATTTGAACCCAAATTTTCTGATGCCAAGTTGAGAACTTCTTTCCACTGCCGATGCTGCCCTCGGCAGGAGGGAAGAGGCTGTGGACAGAAAAGGGAGTTTTGGGGGTTCAGCTGTGATCATGCGGCAGGGTTCCAGGCTGCACTGGGGTGGAGATGAAGGTCATTAGTTTAGAAGAAGTCAAGGTCCTCTGGACACTGGGGTCCCTGGGGAGGTGACCGAGGATGGGTGCAGAGATGTCCCAGGGACCAGAGTAAGGGCCCAAGTTATTTTAATTCACTTGTCCAACTATTATTTGTTGAGCATATACTATGTGCCTAGAACTCACTTGACTTCTTTAGAGCCTGTAAAATGAGGCTAACCCCTCAAAGAGTTTCTCAACGGGGTATGCTGTTGGCATTTTGATTGGGATAAACTGTTATTCTCCTTCCCTGGCAGGATGCGCCCCCACCCTCCCACGTTGATGGGTCTCTCATCAGGGTGAGATCCCCAAATGCACCCCTTCCACTAGTAAATGGTAGACCGGTGGGGAAGCTGGGGGGACTAAATGAGAAAACCCGCATGAAGGCACTTTGAACAGAGCCTGTTGTGATGTCATGCACACTGCTTACATAAGGCTTCACTCATCGTGATGTACAGTTCTGTGGGTTGTGTGTGTGTGTGTGTGAACTTGCATACAAGCTCAATTTTCCCCTTTTCAAATATACAATTCAGCCATGTTCATTTCATATGCAAAGTTGTGCCTCCACCCCCATTGTCCATTAGCAAAACTTCTCCATCACCCCACCCCAGATTTTGAAGACTTAGTGCTGAATGTCCCAGTCCCGCTTCTCTATTTTCTCAAATTAGTTTGAAGTGGCTCCTCACTTGAAGCAATCGCTCCCCCTCTCTCTGGTTCATGTACAGCCAGAATTGTCGCCCTGTCCTCAGCACACTCCCCAGCTGGGGTTCTGATGACCCAGCCCTTCAGCACCGAGCCAGCTGCCTCCCAGGAGCCGACTCAGAGAGGCTGGAGGCGGAACTTGCCCTCCCTCCCCCTGGGCGCCCAGGATCCCTGTGGCAATCCTTTCCATCCCCAGGACCATGACTATGAAGCTATCCTGGTTTCCTGATACTGGGATCGAGGGCTTCCTCCTCAGGGTCTCAGAGCATTTTCCATGCTGTGTATATTTTATTCCAGGATTCTCCCCCACTGTGCCCTTCTCGGCTCGAGCTCCTGGACTGCTGCCCGCTGCCCGCTGCACCTTCACTTCCCCCACAGGGCCAGACACGTGCCCAATACCCAGTGGCGTGGTTCAGAGTGAACTGAGGCAGTCAGTTCTACTGAGGCGCTTTTGCAAAGGCCCTGCATGGAGGTGCCAGGCACGAAACTGATTTAAATCACACCCAGAGCTCAAGCAGATAAAGCTTGTGACAGAGGCTCCCTTCTCTCCTTGTGGGGCTGCTGCCAATGACACGGAGGCTGAGGGACAGCTCTGTCCTGGGGCTCAGTGCTGCAGGCCTCATAGGCTTAGGCTCACGGAATCCTCACGATCACTTGGCTTGGTAAGGACCACAATTATCCCCACTTTGCAGATGAGGAATCGAGTCCCAGAGAGGCTAAGGAAACTGTCCAAGTTCACACAGCTGGCACGAGGCAAAACTAGTCTTGACCCCCAGGGTGTGTGGCCCTGGAAGCCAGGTTCCTAACCACACAGCAACTCTGCCTGTCACAGACGCACATGGACACATGTCCCCAAAGACACATGGGGACCCAAAGACACATGGATACACAGATAGGAATATGCATATGAGACACAGAGATCCACAGATATGTGGACAGGCATGCCCACATTCACGTGGCTTCTCAGACATAAAGATACAGCCACACTTGCACCCATGCACACCTACACTTACACCTACATAGATGTCTACATGCACATGTGCACATACACCTGCAACTACACATACACATACACTGACATACATAAAGATATGTGCCTCCCACCTGCACATCTGCCTACCTGCACACATATGCATACACCCCCACACATGTATACACACACTTAAAGGTGTATCTACAAACACACCTATCTATCCATCTGCAATCATACATACACCAATATACACATGGCTACTCGGACCTAAGCTGCACACACAGATGCACACAATGCACTTATTTGCACACAGACGTGCTCACAGATATGCAGAGTTGTCAGTCCTCCCACCGACACCCATGAGGGCACACACGACTAAGCATACAGAGATATGTATACCCCAAGATGGGCACTCACACTCACTCTCACAGAAAAATGTACAAATATACACACATCTTGCCTCGCTGCTAAGGACACCCACCCCCAGGTGTACTGAACACCCTCTCTCCAGGCCCACCCGCAGGGACATTCAAGCACAATGATCCAATTTAAACTGAGAAGGGAAAACCAAGTTTGAAAATTAGGGGAGAGAAAAAAAAAGTCCTTCAGAAAGTATAAAGCTAATAAGCTGGAAGTGGTGAGCCGGCTGCCTTCACTATATCAATAACTCAGTATTGGGTTTCCAAAAAGACATCACATAATTTTTCAATGAGAAATCCATGAGCCCTGGAGATGCTGTTATGGTATGAATTACAATGCACGCGGCTTGTCAGCCGTCCCCGTCAGCACTTTCTTGGACGCCCTAACGGGCGGGAAATGCTGTGGCTGCAGCAGGGATGGTTATTGTTGTTATTATTTCTTCCTTTTGGAGCCTCAAATTAAGAACCCAGGAAGGTGGCAGGTCCCCCCCCCCCGAATTGCACCCAAATCAAGAAGTTTTCTGGCTTGATAATTTCTTGAGTGTGGCTTCTCAGCTCTCAGCTGCCCCTCCCCTGTCCTGCAGCCCTAATTCCGAGAAAGACTGACTCTTGGGGCTTGGGAACCAGGGTCAGGCTATGGGGTGGGGCTACCTTCCCCCTTGGGCATGTTTGAGACAGAAAGAAACTTTTCTCCTTTCTGTCACCTGGACCCAGCAATTTCATTTAGCAAAGCCAGTGTCCTGGGCATTGCTTTCTCCTGAGGTTGCCTTAGGGTTTAGGGTTTTAGGTCAGAAAGAAGGGCAGGGGCTTATGGAGGGGGGAAAGAGGGCAGAGGACGTGGGGCATCTTTATGGGGCACAGAGCATCTAAGGAGGAATTTGGGCAGGTGAGAGGAGGGAGCTGTGTAGAGCACCTGGAATTGGGGAAAGGGGGCCATGGGCGCTAGGGGTGGACTTGGGGCCTGGGACTGTGGCAGTGAGCTATTCTGCTCAACCCTCTTGTGCTTTTGCCATTTGCCATGGGTAGAGGATCCTGCCATTAGCTACTGGTCCCAAAATGAGAGCCACGTGGAACAGCCCTGAGTGTGACCTGCAGCCAGGAGCAAACCAGCCCTGCTGACCACAGACCTGTGAGTGTTGTTGTGAACCACTGAGACATGGGGGTTGTTTGTTACGCAGCATTATTGCAGCAGAAATCTGACTGACACAGGAGCCTCTCCTCCATGCTTCCCTGACCTGTGGGCTCAGCCCTTTGTCACCTGCAATGGCTTCTCAGGGTTGGAAACTCCTCTGCCACTGACCAGGAGGAGGTTTAGGGCTTAAGCGTAGATTCCCTGGTGTCTGGGTTCAAATCCCGGTTCTTCCACTTGCTGATTGTGTGGCCTCAGGTAGGTTATTTAACCCCCTTTTGCCTCAGTTTCCTCACCAGCACAATTGTATCCATTTTATGGGGCTAGCCCCTTCTTCTCCCCATACTTCAGTCAGGTGGTGATGGGGGAGGGGGCACCTGGCCTGAGAATCAGAAAAACCCACCTCCTCCCTGGCAGCCACCCCTCTGCCCAGCAACAGCCAGACACCAACTTCACCTGCGCGTTGTGCCTCCAGGACGTTGGTCAAGTTGTTGCCTGGAATTCCATCCTCACCCTGACCCTCTTGTACGGATCCCCAGAGGCCTGGGTTCGAATGCCCCCTCTTTTCCCTGAGCATCCTGCAGCAGGCGCCAGCCCCTTGGACCCCTCTGTGCCACTCCTAAAACAGACTGCGGTGTGGTCGTCCGTTCAGGCGCCTTCAGGCCTGCACGGGGCTTGGGGTGACCAGTTGGCCCTTTGGCTTCCCTCCAGGGTTTTTACCAGGAAATAGAGAATCTAGAGAATCCAATCCTCTCTCATTTCCTCCCCTGCTTAGATCTGAGGTGTCGCTCACCAAGGGAAGAAGAACCAATTCTGCCTGACAAGCTTCTCAGTACATAACGACATACTCGTCCGGTTATGGAGCGTTCCTGTGCAATCACCCCAACCCCGACTTCCGGGGTGCATGTGAGGGGTGGAAGTGGGCGAGAAGTGGGAGGGGAGAGGAGAGCAAGCTGGGGCGTGGGGGGTAGGCAGGGAGGCCCTGGGGAGGGGGGCGGGGGAGTCCTGCAGGACCGGCTGGGAGAGGCAGCTTGGGGCAGGAAACGGCTCGGAGACTTCAGCTCCGGTCCCCGTTCCTCAAGGGGAAGCACCTTCTAGAAATAAAGAGATAATCAGAAGAGGGAGGGGCAAAAACTGGAGCCCAGAGAAGTTGACAAGGAATCCCCAATGCGCAAGGAAGACTGCAGATACCTAGGCCTTGTGCCATCTGTAGCCTACCTGGATTGCATGAGGAGTGTCTTTGAAAGGGCCCTGAAGTTGGCAGGGGCAAGTAAAGCGGTATCTGTAGAAAAGACTGGTGGATTTAATAGCTGGCCCTCTGTGGGACACTCCCCTTTATTTGCAGCAGCTTCCTGGGAATTCTTGCCTGATTCCTCTGAAATCCACAGGGGTGAGGGTGGGCAGGGTGGGGTCAGACATGCTAAAGGCGGCCCAGGGATTTTGTCCTCTGGGGCTTGAGACCCAGCGTGGGGAGGAGAGGAGAGGGCTGGGTGTCGGGGGTCTGGGGAAGGCCCAGAAGGAAGTTCATGCTTCCTGTCTGTGCCCTGGGCAGGTGTGTTCTCCTCTTGGCACTGTCTTAACCCAAAGGCACCGTGGAGATCATGCCCTTGGGGTGGAAGTTTACAGCCCTGGGGGGCCCACTGCCGCTGTTCCTCTCTGGGGCTCCGCAGTCCTGGGGAGCTGTGCGATGTGCTAGCCACTGATTCCTGGGTGGTCCACCCAAGGAAGTCTGAACAGCAGCTCCTGGTGGTTGCCATGTCCTCTGCCTGGCCCCGTCTCCATGTGGGAAGGCCCAGACCTGCCCCCCAGGTCTGTGGGCTCTGCCTTGTCCTGACCTCGTGATGAGTGGATCCTGATTCCAGAGGCAATTATTTGCTACCTCTGCACCCACCTCTTGTTTCCAGTAATGGGGCCTGGAGAATCATGGGACTGCCTGGGTTGGCAAGAACTGGAGGGGCTGGGATGGGCTGGGATTACCCAAGGGCAAAGCGATTCCAGCCAGCTATGCCTCCATCTTCCTAATGCAGCCTCCAGAGGAGTTAATTGGTTTCCTAGTCCACCTGGTTCCTCTCCAGCCCTACTAATTACTGTTAAACCCTTATCCCTAGATTTATCTTTGGCAAAGAAAAAGAGTGAAAGGCAAGAAGGCTTCAGCATCAGGGCCTGGGCTGGGATTATATCCAGAGTCATCCCTTATTTGCTGTGTGACCTTGGGCAAGTTACTTTACTTCTCTGAGCCTGAGTTGTCTGTAAAATAAGGAAAACAACTTCCTGCTGGGAAGTGGAGAGCAGTAAATGGTTTAAGAGTTTCACTCAATGAGTGAAGGCTGGAACTGGCTCCTGTTACTCTTTCTTTTTGGTTTGGGTTGAGGTTTGCAGTCAGCTGATGGGATGCTGGCTGGGGTCTCTTATGTTCCCCTTTTCCCTTCCCCAGAGCTGCTGGAACTAAGCTCTCCCTCACTGCTTCAAGGAAGATATGACACCAACTTTGTCTTCGCAGGAACAAAACCCAAATGAATCATCCACAGGGGGACCAGCCGGCTAATAGAATGTTCTTAAAAGAACATTTTGTTCTGTCAAATTGTTCTGGAGCTGCTGAACTTTGGTTGCCATTTCTTTGCAGGGTGTATTTCTGTAGCGTTTTTTGCAGGGGGTGAGAGAAAGGATCTTCCCAGGGGTGGGGCTGGGGGGCTGAGGGCTTTTCTCCTGTGCACCCCTCACTCGCTGCAGCCAGCTGCACAGCCTGATTCAATGTCGCCTGACAACGTTGGGGCTGGTGGAGCAAGGGAAGGTGTTCAGGCAGGAGGGGGTCCAGGGGAAAAGCAGTCCCCGGCCTTGGGCGCCATCATTAGAGCTAAGCCCCCTCCCCAGCCTGGGGGAGCTGGCAGGGCCTGTTCCCGCCCCGAGCATCATCCAGGCCCGTTTTCCCTTCCTCTTGTTTTCTGAAAAGCGGTGTGTCAGCACAGGAGTGGCAGGTGTGCCAGCTCCCCGAGACTGCGCCTGTGCCCGGGCCGGGGAAGGAAAGTGCCGACTCGGAGAGAATCGCGCTCCGGGGGCAGGAGAGAGCTGGGGGAGGGGGCGCTGGGCGAGGCCAGGTGGCTGGTGCCCAGGGCTCGCCCAGGCCCGAGCGGACGGCCAGCACCTGCCACCCCCACCCCCGGGCTCGCCTCCTTCTCTGACACCGACAGAGGCCCCGAAGGTAAATTGGAGAATTAGGGTGGCTGTCTCCCTCCCTCCTCTCTTCCTCCTTCCTTCCTGTTCTCCCTCCCCTTCCCTCCCTCCCTGTCTTCCTCCCTGTCTCTTCTATCCTTCTACCCTCCCTCCTCTTTCCTTCCCCTTCTCTTCTTTCCCCCTCTTCTCCTTTCTCCCCACCTCTCGCTTCCTTTTCTTTTCCCTTCCCTCCTCTTCCTTTCTTTCCTCTCTCTTTCCTTTCTTACGCTCTTCTTTAAACATTCCCTGTCTGCCTTTCCTTTTCCTCTCTCCTTGCTTTCCTTCCTCTGCCCCTCCCTCCTTCCTTCCTTCCTTCCTCCCTCCCTCCCTCCTTCCTGTCCTTCTTTCTTCCCTCCCTGTCTCCTTCCTCTTTTCCTCACTCATCTCCTTCCTCTTCTCTGATCCTCTTTCCCTCCCCCCCTTTACCCTCCCTCCTTCCTCCCTTCCTTTCCTTCTGCCTACCCCCCACATTTACTAAGGACCCACCATGCTCCTCCGAGTCCCAAGCAGGACACAGCTGCAGGGAGGTGGCCCCTGCCCTGGCCCTGGAGGAGCTCCCTGTCTACTGGGGCACCAGGTGGCAGAAGACGGTGACCCCGCCGTGTGGTCCATGCACTCATGCAGGTCCCCGCCAGGTTCTCCTGGGAGGCTGGCTGTGCCTGGAGGGGCAGGGAACGCCCTTGCAGCTCCGGGGACATTTGACCTGGGTCTTATAGGTTCTCAAGCTTAGTCAAGAGGGAAGGACACCCCAGGTGGGGGGAACAGCTCATATGAGGGCTAAGGGACAGGAAAGAACTTGGCGTATTTGGAGAAGCTGCAAGGTTTAAGGGGGTCTGAGCAGATGGTGGCCTTGAGATTCTCCCACTCATCCCTTGCTGAGCAATCATGATGTCCTGGTGACTCCATGCAGACATGGCAACTCAATTGACATGCATTTGCGGAGCCTCTGCCATGTGCCAATGACTGTGCTAAATGCTGGGAGGACAAAGATGATTGTGATCAGATCCCTATCTTCAATGAGCTCACAGTCTAGTCTGCCTTCATTGAACTCACAGTTGAACACTCACTCATACTCTAAAATTCGGCAGACCTGGGCTCATGTCTCATCTCTGCCCCTCACTGTCACTGTAATCTCAGCCAATCACTTCAGCCTCTCCAAACCTCATTTTTCTCATCCACAAAATGGGGATGACAGTATTCTGGGATATTTCGGGAACTGAACTAGCTCTGGTGTATGAAAGTATCTAGCACTAGGTATGTTATCTTGTTTTGTCCTCCTGACAGCCCTGGGAGGAGGCACTATAATATCTCCATTTTACAGACGTGGGGACTCCGAGCACCTGTCCAAGGCCATGCAGCTAGTTAAGGTGCACTTAGGCAGCCTCACCTGAATGTTTATCAACTACTCCCCCAAAAGCCAGCACATGAGCTTGGGGCAAGCCAGTGTATCAGACACCTCTGCAAAGTGGTGTCCATAAACCTGGTGGGGCCCGGGGTCCAGGGCTGGGGATGAGTCTTCAGACCTGTGAAGGGCCAGGGGCTGCTCTTTTCTAACTCTCTGGCTTCTCACCAAGCTGCCCCCTGCACGCTCTTCTCCCATGTCTGGTGGGCACAAGGGAAGGGGGTGGGAATGAAGAAGGGGATCCCTGTCCCCAGAGGGGTCTGGACCCCACAGCCTTGGGGTCTTGGGCTCTCTCTCAAGCACCAAGGTGTCTTGGGGATGCAGCTCTCCAGCAGAGGCCATCTGGGTTCCTGTCCTTGTAGCTGTGCTGTCCCCTCTCACACGGGCCTTTCTTTCTCTCATAGCCTTTCTTCCAGGGCCTTCCGTTCGTCGTCCTCACACCAGCTCTAGAGGAACTTGCAGACTTCCTTGGGCATCCTCTCAGTCCCCTCACTCTGGCCTCTGCCTTCTGTCTCTCCCCTCTGCTCTGCCTCCATCCCTGTTCCTCCAAGAGGGTGGAGAGTGGGGCATCTGAGGTCTAAGGGAGGGGCACACCTTTATCCCCTGGCTAAGGGTCAGGGACGTTAGAGGGAGCCCAGACCTTCCCCCTGGGAAAGGGCCCCTTTGGCTATGACACAGACTGGCCACACGATGGCACCCTGGGACCATCCACACAAGCCCAGCCTCTCCAATGGGCCCAGTGTCGCCCGGGTTCTGGTCTCTCCCTTAAATGTTCCCCTGCCACCAAATGGTCTCTGCTTTGTCTCCTTATTGTCATACCCCTCCGCCCCCCACTCCCCACTCCTCTTCCTTGTCTCTGTACCTGGCGGCTGAGTTCTGAGTCTCCCGTTCACCCTGGGATGTGCCCAGTCCCTGCGGCTGTGTTGGGGTGGGGGGAGTGAGGGGCTTGCTGAGCAGCTGTGAGGAAAGGGTATCTTCTACTGTGTTGCCTGGTAGATGCCACCACCCAGGGCTGGGCTCTGGAAAATCTGTAGGCACGGGAACACAGCCTGGATGCCCACCCAAGGGACATCTGGCTGCCCTAGCTGGGGACCCCCAAGCACAGGGCACCTCCGAGAGCCAGAGGTGACAGGAGAAGGCCGGTGCGAGCAGCCAGGAGTGGAAGGGGAAAGAGCCCTGAGCCCTAGCTGGAGGCGGAACTCACCGCGGACCCAGCCTGACCTGCTCTGGCCCCTTCCTGGACATGGTTTGGAAGCTGCTGGAGCTGCTGGCTGGGATGACAGGATGCGGCAGGACTTGGGTGCTGAAAAATGAGTCTTACTTTTAGGAAAAACCAACAACCCAACAACAAACACACCTCAGGTGAGGTGACCAAGAGTGAATTTCACACAGGCTTGGAGAGCAGGGCAAGTTAGCATTATAATAGTAAGGAGGATGGGGAGGAATGATAACCACCATAAACCATTCGCTGAGCAATTTGTGATATGCCGGGCCCTGCTCTAAGCACACTTCAGGGATTAGCCTATCCACCTGGGTTACTCTGCAAGGTGGGTAATAAAGAGGTTTATAATGAAAACCAAGGCTGGAAAAGAGACAGACTTTGCTTTAGCAAAAGAAAACCCAGGATTTATGCAACGTGGAGAGTAGCTCATCTGACTGTGGGCTGAAGAGAGAAAAACCCAACCTGATAATTCAGAGTGAACCCCAGGTCCTATAGAAACTCCGAGTGAAAGCTCCCTTCATCCCGTACTCCTCCATTTCAAACCTATTGTAAGAACATTCTGCAGCGGAGTTGGATCCTGATTTAATAAGGCAATAACCAGAGAAATGCATTTCAATTGATTATTAAGCATTTGTTTATTAGGGCTCAGTGGCTCTGACCCAAATAGTTGCTAAGCAGTCATTAAACACCAGAGAAGATGTTTCTGTTTATATGTTTTGTTTATTTACTGTCAAGAACAAACATTATTGCATCAATTAAATGTTGATTAGGGATTCATGATTTGAATTAGTTATATACATAGTGTCAAATCATTTTTGAGTCTCTTTTGAAGATACGGCCCGTCTCTGCTTTAATGTTAAACTGTTCAATAAGGGTGTTGCAGGCTGTCCCACACAGGGGCACAGAGTACCCTTTGAGAGTTGATCTCCTTTTCTGGCCTCCACAGGCTTAGCCCATGTGCCAATGACATTCATTCATCATTTATTATTTGTGGAGGGGCCATTTCTCCATTGTGATTCTTTGCTTTTTGGGGTTAATTTCTTGTAAAACAAAACAGCCTAATCCCCCCCATCACAAAACTCTTAGCTGTTTATCCAGGGTTACAGAGCCGAGTTGCAGAAACGAAACTAAGCTCTCCAAAGTCAGCAGCGGTGAAACCAGCAGCCTTGAAATCTGAGATGATGTGGTAAAGAGAATACATGGTTCTCCTGGTCCCTTCGTCTAGAAGCATTGAAATAACAAATTTTAACAGCTTTTAAAGAATAATCCAAAGGAACATTTGGAGGATTTCTAAGTTTATAAGAAAAATAATTTTTGAAAATGAGGTCACAAATAAATCTTGGGGTTTTAAGTCAGAGGAGAAAGAAACTGCAGGAGGTGCCTGGCTCAGAATGGAGCCTTCCTGTTTCCCTGAATTTGCCCTCCTTCCACTGCATTCACTGGGTTGGCGGAAGCAGGACTCTCCATGGGAATTGGGGACTCATATCTTCTGGGTGAGAGGGAGATACAGAGGTGCAGCTGATGGAGCCTTCTCCCTGCCCTGACCCCTAACCCTGCCCAGAGAGGGGGCTGACTGAGCCTGCAGGGGGCAGTTCTGAATCAGTCTCACAGGGACGGGGAGTGGGGTGGGGATAGGGGTCAGGGACGAGGGCTCAGCAGTGGGGTGAGCCTGGATTTGCCTCCAGTCACATGGGGGCTGGCAGGGCGGTGAGGCTCAGCAACTCCTCCGGCTCCTCCGCTGCTCCCACCCTGACTGTGCTCCCGGGCAGGGGCAGCTCTCCAACTTTGGGCAGGGTTTATTCTGGTGGCATCTGGGAGAAAGGAGAGAAAGAATGCTGAGTGGTGAGGAGCGTGGCAGTCAGTGACCTGCTTGGAGAGGTGGGTCCTTTGCTCATTGAACAGATTTTCAACTTTCTTCTCTTCCACTTTTAGCTCAGAAGTTTGCAAACTTTTTTTTTCTTTCAAGCAACAGAACCCTTTTATCAAATGGAATCTCCTATGGAAGTCCAATATGTAAAATGTGTAGACACAGTTGAAGCTGTTGAGGGGGCACAGTCTGGCTCACCTGACCCTCCACTCCATGGCTCCCCTGAGGCATCTCTGCAGAAATCCTTTTGCTCTGCAAAGTACACTGTGCACTGGACAGTGCATGGGATAACCTCATCCTCAAAAGCCCCTCTTCAGGACAGCACCGGGCTGCCACGAGGGGAGTCACCTGGGGAGGGACATTCTTCTCAAAGTCCCAGGGCCACCTAAGGATATTCTGATTTTGCACATCTGGAGTTAGGTCCAGGATTACACTTTTAACAAGATCCCAGGTGATTCTAATGTAGGAGGCAGGGCCAGTCTAGGGTGAGGCAAGCAAGGGGCCCTGGGAGAGTGAGAGCCTCCTTAAACTTTGCACCCTAGGCCCTTCACTCCTCTCACCCTAGCAGTTGTCTTGTGAAAAACCAACACCCCAGTCACACTAAGGGGTACACACCAAGGGGTACACACCCTGGGATGCACACTCTGGGGTACCCCTGGAGTATGAAGGTGCTCAGGAGATGGGGCTTGAATGAATGAAAGGCACTCAGCTGCCATAGAGATCTGCCTCCTGATTGACGCTGCAGCCCCATGGGGCAGACAGCAAAGAGAACAGGCTGGGAGGTCACATTCATTATAATTTTTATCATTATAAATTAAATTTTTGATGCTTACAAGTTATAAGACCATGAAAAATGGTTTACAAAAATTCCCATATTTTACCCTCCCATCAACCCTAGATTATTGAACCCCATTTTGTAAATGGGAGAACTGAGGCTTTGAAAGCACAAGGTCTTCTCCAAAGTCGGTGATGGAGTTGAAATTCAAACCCATGTCTAATATTCCCCCAAAGTATGTACTCTTTTCTTTTATGCTGTATGGGGAACTGGGTACATGGACTTTCCCCGGCAGTGGGGATGACACCCCCGCAGCACCCCTACTCCAGCATAATAGCTCCCATTATGACTGTGTAAGAGTTTACGCTTGCACACTAAGCATTCCCAACCCTTTCTCTGAAGCAAAACTCACCTAATCCTGGCCAAAGAGGTCACATGATCTGAACCTGGCCAATCATAACCCCTCATTCCCATAGACACCATGATTGGTCCAGGGGTGGACATGGAACCCTAAGCCAAACCAATCACATGCTCTCCCCAGGATTTTTCGGTTAGGAGCTGGAGGAGAAGCTCCGGGGTCACCTTGCTAGAAGTGGGTGAGGGGCCTCTGGCATTCAGAGTACTAAGCGGAAATGAAGACAAACCAAGATAAGAGGAGAGGGAGCAAGACCTAGCAATTGAGTTTTAGTTCCTGTTGGCAGGTCCCTTCTCCAATCTTACCAGTTGTCTGAGCATGTATTGTCCCCAGTTGTATCTGAAAATAAATGTCTTATCTTGCTTTACACTAGTTTGCAACCAAAAGAATCCTGACCAATTCCAGCATTAACATCAATATCCCTCCATTCCGAATCCTCTCTGAACCATCCTATTTTCTCCTAGCAGTTTCCAGTGGTATTTAAACCTCCCTTTCCTTCCCCCACTGCAGTCCATGCTCTTCACAGAGTAGCTAAGGATTCTCTGAAGATCAGTCATACCCAGAAAATTCCCAACACCACCCTGAGGCTCTATTAATTAATGGTATCCTAATGCATTTTTAAAAATTTTAAATTCAGTTTTATTGAGATTTATTCACATACCATATACTCATCCATGGTGTACAATCAACTGTTCACAGTACCACCTAATGCGTTTTTAAAACATATTTTTTGCTTTTTCTTTCTTTACTTTTTTGTTATTTTCTTTTATTTTTTCCTTTTTATTTTTTTAAATTTTACCTAACACATTTTTAATAATGACAAGTGTATCAGTTTTGCTGCATAAGAAACACCTCAAAATCAGTGGCTTAAAATGAAACCAATTACTCAGCTCATGATTCTGTGAGTTGGCAAAATGGGCTGAGCTCAGCTGGGTGGTTCTTCTGGTCTTGAACAAATTCACTCATGTGCCTGGTCCAGCATGACTTCAGCTGAGATGACTCATCAGTGCTCCACGCTGTCTCTCGTCCAGCAGGTTAGCCCAGGCTTGGTCACATGAAGGCTGGGCAGGGTTCCAAGAGAACAGACCAAAGCAGGCACTGCCTCTTGAGGGCCAGGCTTAGAACTGGCCTGATGTCACTTCTTCCACATTCCATTGGTCGAAGCCGATCATCTGGCCAGCCCAGATCTGAAAGGTGGGGCAATTTACTCCACCTCTTGATGAGAGGAGCCTCAAAGTCAACGTGTAAAGGGATATGTACATGGGAAGAGAATTATACTATCAGTTTTGCAAAAATCTATCAAAGCAACTTTTCACAAGTTTTCAGATCAGGCAGCAAGAATTTCCATTTAAGATTCACTCAGATGAACTCACACAATTCATGAGTTTCAGAGGCTCTGGTTCACACCTGTAAGACTAGACTGCGCTGGGAATTGTGGAATTGAGTCCATTGGCCTGATAATTTCATATCAGATTTTTTCTCTAAACTCAGTGGATATTTCCAAAGAAATGATTCTTTCAGGCATGAATCATGGAGGTAACAGTTTTAATACCCCATTCATTTGCCACAAGCAGGTGACTCTAGGTTAGCTCTGTCCCTGCATGGTTGATGAGAGCCGATATGCAGTTGGTGTTTCCATCACTTTTAGAAGATGTTAAGTCAGACTCTCTCCTCAAAGCCCACAGTGACCAGGCGAGCCTCTACAGAGGCTCAGAGCTTGCTTAAAAGCTCAGAAAGTTAAAACTGAATGAAAGCTAAAGGCTTCTAAAGCTCAGAGCCTTCCCAGTAACTAATACATACAAAGCACAGCTAGATTCAAGAGGTCACAGCAGTTACTGGGGAAGCTTGGTGAATATCTACCCCTAGGCATTCTATTGACCTTGTAAATCAATTCTTGGAGGACAATCTGGAAGATTTTGGAAAGATTTCCTATGTTATGATTTCAGCTGCTTCACAGTAATGCCCCCAACTCACTGGCAGACAATGAGCATTTATTTTTCTCACTCATGGGCTGTGGTGTGGTTCAGGTCAGCTGATCCTGGCTGGGCTATGCTGGACTCTAGGCAGTGGGCTGGGCTCAGGCCTTCTCCACAGACCTTTATTCTCCTTGGGCCAGCAGCTCTTCAAGGCATATTGGGAGAATGGGAGGCACACAGAGGGCAAGCAAACCATCCAAGCATGGTTGAAGCTTCTGCTTGGTCATGCCTGCTATCATTCTATTGGCCAAGGTAAGTCACATGGGCAAACCAAACATTGATGGGGTAGACATACAAACCCCTTTTCTAGTGGGGAGGTTAAAGATGATATGTAGAATCTTAATATGGTAGAGTAAGAACTGGGACAAACAATGCAGTCTACCATATTTACCCAGAGGGGTTTGGAGGTTAGATATTGGGGTTAAATCTAAGTTGTGTGCCAGTGATAGTCACACTTCTTTGGGAATGTCTGACAAACTATTAGGCTGAACTGGCTGGAGCTAAGGATTCTTAGGAGACAGCACTCTTTCTGGGAAAATACAGAGCTGGGCCAAGATGCTTATCCAAGTAAGGAAGCCTCATTCGTTTGCTGAAGGGAGGGGTGATTCTGAATATGCCCTGGTGGAAGTCTCCAGTTTCATCCTCTGCCTGGTCCCCTTTCCCACCACTGACTCATGACTGGGTCCTGGGGAGAGTTCATTGCTTCAGTAAAAGTCCGAGACTCTGGGGCCACTGTCGTGAGTCTCCCCCAAGAGAGTTAAACATGAAAGGGGAGAGGAAATTATCCCCCCTCTTTAGGGCTTCAAAATTGCAGTGGCCCCAGAGCATTTCCAAGACTAGTGCTGGGCTGGGGGCAGGGCACGGCCATGCCTATTGGCAGCAGAAGCAGTTTTCAGGACAAGCAATGGTTCCCAGTGGAGGTGGCATTGGTGCCTGCCTGTCTGGAGTGGCAGGGCTGACGATGGTTGTGGAGTCAAGTTCCGAATGGATCAGGGGAGGCATGATCGAGGAACAGGTGAGGGTGTCCTGTTGGGGTCCAGCCTTGAGGCTATGTCCTGCCCCGCGGCGACAGTGACACACAGGCCTGGCTTGACACATTCACCTGCACTGAACGTGGCTCTCTCCAGACTTTAGGGATATGATGGGCTAATTCAGTCCTATCAGGGGATGACAGGGATTGCACACAATTTGTTCAACACCTTTTCTTCATTCATTAAATTTTAAGCACCTCCTTCTCTCTGCCAGGTGCTGTGCTAAAGAATGTTGAATCAGAAACATTTCCTGATTTTGAGAAGCTCATCATTTAGTGTGGAGGTCAGCGACCTGTGACCTGTGGGCCAAAGATGTCCCACCACCTGTTTTTTGTACATAAAGTTTTATTGGATCATGGCCATGCTCATTTGTTTATGTGTGGTCTGTGGCTGCTTTTGTGGTCCAACAGCAGAAGTGAGTAGTTGCAACTTAGCCCAAAATATTTACTATCTTGCCTTTTACAGAAAAGTTTCCTAATTCCTCATCTAGTGAAAAAGGCAGATTGATAAACAGTGACAGTATAGTATGATACGTTCTGTATGATGAGCATGGTGGGCAGGATGGGTGCTCATGGCTGGAGGTGGGGTTGGGAAAGGCTTTCTGGAGGAGGAGATGTATATTCTGAGACCTAAAGGATGTCTTTAGTAATTTAGACAAAGATGTGGGAGAGATCACTGGCAGAGGGAAGTCTGAGCTAAGGAGAAGGTATGAGAGAATGTGGGGCTTTGGGCTTGGTGTACCTGGATCCTTGGGTAAAGTGGGAGCCAGGGCAAGGGGCAAGTCAAGTGCTGATTGCCGTTCAGAAAGTTGGGATTTATCAGCAGTGGGGTACGCTATATGCCAAATACTGTGTTAATGATGTGAATGCCTTTTAGGACTGGATTTTATTGTTTCCACTTTACATGTGATAATGGATACAACAGTAAAGGAACTGGCATTTATGAAGGCTGAAACTTTCTGGAAGGATGATTCAAATGTGTCTGCTGTGTCCTATAAGTGCTGGGAGCAGGTTCAGTTAGGGTGTTGGCGTTGCACCCTGGCTTTGCCTTAGTAACTCATGGTGCCTGTAATATATGTTTCAAGTCTTGTTCCAGCCCCAGAGTGTCCTGTGCCCACAGTCAGACTTCCCACTGAGGCCACCACTAGAACAGAGCTCCCTGAGTTGTGGGCTTAGCTTCAGGCCTGGCCCTCTTTCCCGTTCCCTCTCATTAAAACCCATGACCCTTGCTCTTAAGCCCTGCCTCTACTGAGTCCTGTATGACCTGCAAATCCACACTTGGGAAAAAACTCCATAACTCAGTGCCATGACCCTTCAATGTCCTAGTACACAGCACAAGCATCTCCACCCGACTCCTGTGCTCAGGACAGACTTACTAAGGGGTCACCAAGCTTTCCCACTGAGCCTCAGAATCCTGCTTACCACAGTCTTCCAAGGATCAACCAACCTACTTCTCCTCCTTTCCTTATCCAGCACAAATCTAATAAATCCATGCAGACAGGAAGCCTTTTCTTCAACTCTACTTTTGACCCAGGATTCAACACAACTCAACAAATGTTCCCCTGAGAATCCACTTAGTGTCAAGGAGCCAAGATGAGTAAACATGGTCTTTATGCCTTAAAGATCTCACATTCTGATGAGAGAAGTTATTGACTTCAGCTACTTCCCAATTTCTACCCTCCCTCTTCTGTTTTTCAGAGTTCTCCTTGGACATACTTACTCTTTGTGCAAAACTGGACTCAGTCTTCCACACCTTGGGTGTGGCTGTGTGGCTGGGACCTCAACATCCTGGGCCAGTGGGGGAGGAGAAGATGCAGATAGAAAGTGGGAGAGGAGCCCATGGGAATGGCAGCCGCTCAGGGTAAAAGGTGAAGTCAGGTTTGGGACAGGCTGGTGTCAATGCACAATGTGTCTGGCCTGAGCAATGGGTGGGCACAGCACCAGGGTCTCTGGAATGTTCTAAATGAGGCAGTGACTCTGGGGTTCTGGCCACCCTTCCACTGGGTACCTAGTGGGAAAAGAGCAGGCAAGCAAAGTGTCAGTGGTTTGGGGCCTCGGCACCCAAAGCAAGAACGGAGCTAGAAAGAAACTGAGGCAGGAGAATAGCTGGTTCGACTCTGGCTGGATGGACACACATCCGTCAGGACTCAGCAGATTCACCAGGCATTAGGAAGGCGCCAGCTCTAGGAAGCTTGAGGGCTGCGTCTTCTGATCTCTCCCCACACTGGCCACTTGACAGAGGGGTCTCCCTATGTTAGAGTTCAGCATGGAGGACACTTGTGACTTTGCCAGGCTTCTCTAGCAAAATGCATGGCTATTGTAGCCCCCTCTCCCCAACCCCCCCCCGGAGCTGGCAGTCATGTCCCCCCCAAAAGGGACACCCACTGTCTTAGACCTTCAACGAGTTGCCCTCCCATGGAAATTTCCAGAACCCACTAAGGAGATGCCATAAAAATGGAGTGGGTGTTGGGTGTGTCTGTCTCTTGCTCTCTCTAGGTACATGTTCACACACACACAGTCAGACCTCCTCAATCAGAAACAGTTTGCAAACTTCACTTCTTTAGGATGAAGAGAAAAGAAAATTGTTATTAACATACCAATGGCACCTCCACGCTGGGAACAAGATTACCCTCAACACACAGGCACCCGCCCCGCCCCCGGGGAGGCACAGCCGCTGGGTTTTAAACGTGCTTTCTCTCCCCGCATCTCGCTCTCCCCCCTCCCCACCCCCACTCCCTTTTTTATTTTATTTTTTTATTCCTCTAAGCTTGTTTCTCTTGAAATTTCCACCTTGTGGTTGTGTACTGCTGACTTCACATTTGCTGTGGTGTGAACTCCACATCTGTGAATGGATGACAGGAAAGATTAATAGCCCTGTTCCCATCTCTTTGACTGTGGGCCCAGCTAATGAATAAATAAATAAATAAATACGCGTGCGCCAATCCCCTAAATAGAGACCTGGAGCCGGGGAGAAAACAGCATTTTGCTGAATCCATTCTTTAAGGAAAAACCCAACCTCTAATGATCTCTGATTTACATAGTCGGCAGTTTTTCACTAAACATTTTACAAAGACACAAAAGTTTGGGGGGGAGGGATGGCCCCCAAGTTCTTGCCAGACGGAGGCAGGGAGCCCGAGGAGCCCACCGGCCAAGCCGGGCTGGCACGGAGCATGGGCAGGCGATTGGAACGACTCCCCACCCAGATGGCCGTAGGCCAAGGGTCATTGAGGCAAGTGATGGTGAAGGGGGAGGCAAAGTGACCCCTTTGGGGTCCAAGCAGTGGTTCATGCACTTACCAGGAAGGCTGAGGGTTCGTCAGCCAGGCCAGGGATCCCCGAATATAAGGAGAGGGAGGCAATTCCTTCTCTCCTGCCTCCTCTGGCTCCCAATTCCTCTGACGGGAGAAGCTCTGATGGGTGAGGGCCATGCTTCCCGAACTTGAATATGCACGTGCGTTACCTGGAGATCTCGTTAAAATGCAGATGCTGATTCCCTTGGTTTAGGATGTGGCCAAGATCCATCATTTCCAATCAGCTCCCAGGTGCTGCTGCTGGTCCAGGGACCACACTCAGAGCAGCGAGATGCTGGGGAGGTGGCAGCAACTCAGATTATGCCCCTCCTCGGTGGTCTTTGTCTGAGGCTCCAGGACAAAGTCGTCCCTTTCCTATCATCCCCGGGGCTTGCCTGTTGTCTGGTTCCCCAAGTCTCCGCTAACTCCATGATCCTAATTATTGTAAGGCATCTCAGCCAAATCCGGCAGGCCCATCCTCTCTGGACGAGGCTTAGAAAATTCTTGCCTTCACTGGCTCTAATTTTAAAGTAATGTTGCCTCTTGCCCGATCACTGCATCTTTTTAACAAGGTTCATGGTTGGCCATGAAAAGCTGTTGTTGGGCGACGCTGTTGAGGGTTGGGCCACGCAGTTGAAGGTTGGGCCATGGAGGTGTCAACAGGCCCTGGTTGGGCTGCCCAGTTGCTGGGGGTCAAGGTCGGCAGATATTGGAGGGGCAATGCACAGGGCTTCTGCATAGCCAGGAGTTCTCAGGGCCAGAACTCAGGTGCACCAGACATCCAACTCAACCTGCCTGCCCCTGCTACCCAAGAGCCCACTTTGCTTTCCTTGATGATGCAGCAGAGTGAGGCTGGTCTGGCAGAAACTGGGACAGGAAGCCCCGCAAGGCTGCACATCCCCCTGCATTCACAGTCCCTCTGGTTCAAGCAGATTTGATCCAAGAATCCCAAGTGACATTCATGGTGGACAGGTATTTGTCTACACCGTGAAGAAGGAAGCAGAGTTAAATGGGCTGGGCTGACCAAGCCCTGACATTCTGCTCCTTTTCATTGTTCAGCCAATATATGAAACATCCTTGTCCTTAATCCCCAGCCGTGAGACAGCTGGGAAGGCCCCAAGGCCAGGTGATGATCTGCCCAGTGCAGCTCACCTCACTCGCTGGATGGTCTTCAGGTGGCCCCTGCCCAGCCCTGGGGAGCTGCCACCCATCTCACACACCTTGAACCCCCTGCCTGGTCCGTTCTGCCCTCACCTCCTCCATGCACCTCCTCCGTGCATCCTTGATCACCATTCACTTTTCAGAGTCTTGGTTTGCTCATCCTTAAAACAGAGACCATAATATCATCCTTACTTGGTTGGGGAGGCTAAAGGAGGCCAGGGTCTCAGCCCCCACCCCCCCACAGCCTGGGCAGGAACCCATGTTTATAGCCTGTGCACAGCCTCTTCTTTCCAACCCCTCTTCCCCCTAATGTCGCTTCTCTGGGGCCCTGCCATGCCCTTTCCAATCAGCTAACTGGGCATCATTTTCCCCAGGTTTGTTTCATGAAACATAAATCCCATGAGATGCTCTGCAAATGAAAATACATAACAAAAATTTGGAAAAATTGTATAGCATTCCTCTCTTCAAGCATAAGATGGCAAATTAGCATATCAAATTTTCTGATATGGTTTAAACTTGTTTGATTCTACTTTACCCAAACCTGTTTGATGACAGAACTTTTTTTTTGGCATAATACTTATTACCAACTGGGCTGTCAGAATGCATGCATCATGAATAGTCCTACAAGGTGGCTGCCTGTGGCTTTAGCTTCCAAGCCCTGGACACTGCAGGCTGTTCCCTTGCAGAGAAAGGTAAGGATTTCATCTTGGAGCCCCCGGGTGAGCCCACCAGAGCCCCTGCCTGGTACCACTCCAGGGGGTATTGCCCAGCCCAGTCCATGCCCACCGAGGCTGATGGAGTTCCCCACCTGTCCACATCCTCTGGGCATCAACCATTCCAGGAGGTTCTGACTGGCAGCCTGCTGGAGGCCTCTGCCAAGGGAATCTTCTTCTGTAGTTTCCAGGGAATGCCAGGAGTGCCAGACCAGCTTGAGGGGGTGTATTAGTTTCTAGTAGCTGCTCCAACAAATGACCCCAAACAGGGCCACTGAAAACAAGAGAGAATTATTCTCTCACAGTGCTGGAGGCTAGAAGTCTGAAATCAGCTTCACTGGGCCCAAATCAGAGTGTGGGCAGGGCCCCACTTCCACTGGAGGCTCTACGGGAGAATTCCTTGGCTCTTCCAGCTTCTGGTGATGGGCGGCAATCCTGCTCTGTGGCCACCTCACCCTGGTCTCCACTGCCGGGGCCACGTTACCTGTCCTGGCTGTATCCCATCTCCCTCCGCCTCCCTCCTACAGGGACACACGTGATGGCATCAGGGCCCACTGGCTAATCCAGGATACTCTCTTCCTCTCAAGACCTCTAACCGAATCCCATCTGCAAAGTCCCTCTGTGACATATGAGGTTCCATTTGCAGATTAGGATCAGGGACTAGGACCTGATACTGGTGGGGAACGTTTGTCAGTCCACGGCACGGCTCCTGGCCTGTGGGTAAGTTAGCCGAGGCCTGGTCTACACTGTCTCCTAGAGTTCCCCAGAGGAATTGGGCCCCACTTTTCTGCAGCAATGAACTGCTCCAAAGTGTACCTGGGCTTGGCTTCCTTCCCTTCCCCGTCTCACTTCCCCACTCTAGTAACCAGCTGTTCTAGTTTGCTAATGCTGCGGAATGCAAAACACCAGAGATGGATTGGCTTTTATAAAAAGGGGGTTTATTTGGCTACACAGTTACAGTCTTAAGGCCATAAAGTGTCCAAGGTAACACATCAGTAATCGGGTACCTTCACTGGAGGATGGCCAATGGCGTCCAGAAAACCTCTGTTAGCTGGGAAGGCACGTGGCTAGCGTCTGCTCCAAACTTCTGGTTTCAAAATGGCTTTCTCCCAGGACGTTCCTCTCTAGCAAGCTTGCTCCTCTTTAAAACATCACTCACAGCTGCACTCAGTTCCTTCTCTTTGAGTCAGCACGTTTATATGGCTCCACTGATCAAGGCCCACCCTGAATGGGTGGGGCCATGCCTCCATGGAACTATCCCGTCAGTTATCATCTACAGTTGGGTGGGGGCACATCTCCATGCAAACAACCTAATCCAAACGTTCCAACTTAATCCCCACTATTCTGTCTGCCCCACAAGATTGCATCAAAGAATATGGCTTTTTCTGGGGGACATAATACATTCAAACCGGCACACCAGCGTTCCCTGGGATCCCTCCCAAATAAACTACTTGGCCTTGAATCTTCCTCTCTGGGTTTGCTTCCGGGGACTCAACCTAAGAAACCCATCTAGCACCAACATCCACAGCAAAGATGATCACACTGGTCAATTATCCTTCAGACACCAAAAATTTAGGAATACGTGCTCTTCAGGTTCAATACTTGGAGTTGTGAATGAATTAGGCCGGGCCAGCAACCAGTCTATCGGGGACAACAGCTCTCCACAAACAACAATGTTGAGCTGCTTCCTCTTCAAGAAGATTTAATTTAGCAAAGGGACATCATCTCATCCGTGTCTATCTTGATAGTTCCCAACTAAGCAAAAATCTTGGTGGGACGTGAAGAACAGCACATTGCATTCTGCCACAGCCACTGTCGTCTCTTTCATTCAGGGATTTGACCTTCTCCAGACGCTGGGGAAACAGAGGCCCTGGAGAAGCCAAGAAACTTACAACTTGTTAACTTTGACAGCTACTTAGAAGAAAGAAATGTCGCATGGTGGAAGGACATATGAGGCTTAGGGAACTGAGAAGGACAGCCCCTCTCTTCACCAGCGACTGACGAAGATGGGTTGTCCATCTGTTGGCATGTTAGTAAATACTTCACAACTGGCACTCAAAAAAAAGTCTTGCTTTGTAACATTTGCCAATTTCTATGGTGTACATACTCCCACCATGGTCAGTTTCAAGATACCAATCTGATGTCAGTCAGCTTTCCAAATTCCTGAAACTTTTTAGCAATCAGCTCTTGCAAGTCAGTACAAGCTAGCCTCAACACATCACTGCCTCTGTCCTGTGTTTCATTTTATTTTTTTAATTGGGAGGGGGAGGGATTTTATTTTACTTAAAGTTCAAACCTATAGAAAAAATCCCCAAATCTCCTGGATTCACCAATTATTAACATTTTGCCATTTTCACTTGTTCTCTCTAAATATATGCACTTATTATTGTTTTATTATTATTACTGAACGATTTGAATGTAAATTGCAAATACATGACCCATCATTCCTAACTATGTATCATTATCTCCTAGAAACTGTATTTTAGGTAACCACATTGATATATTTTCATTTAATCTGCAGCCCATATTCAAATTTTACCAATTGTCCAAAAGTATAATTAAATAATATAACCATAATATAATTTTTATGATCCCATATCCAATCCAGGATAAGATATTGTATTTTTTTGTCATGTGTCTTTCCTTTCTTTTAACCTGAATAATTTCCTCACATTTTCCTTGATTTTCATGACATTGACATTTTTGAAAAAACCAGGACAGTTTTGTTGTATGTTCTCCAATTTGGCTTCTTTCCCTTCATGATTAGATTCAGGTTATGCATTTTGGGGCAGAGATATGTTTAAAATTTTTTTTCACTAGAAATTATATTCTTTTTAACTTAAACGATAACATTAAATTACGTAACGTTCTTTATAAGTATAATGTTGCTCCAAAAAGATTCATACTCCTAGTTTTAAAATGTTTTCTTCAACTAATATTTAGGAAAAGGTTATATTACTTTTCATTATAACTTTGGAATGTTGGGAATATACTGGGAAATGAATATTGCTTCAAATTTGAAAAGTCTCATTGCTAAACAGCACATATATTCAAATTATATATATAACAAATTCAGAACAAAATATTAACATATGAATACACAAAGAGATAAATAAATAATAAACAAATAAATAAACACATAGAAACATATTGATATGTCTCTCATTTGGTCCCTTGACGATATACATAATTCCTTACATAGTAGCAGCTACGTTCCTGCTGAGCGATAAATAATTCGGTTTCTGTATAGCGAAAGCCCTGCATTTCTGGATGTGTTCCTGAAAGTCCAGTATTCTGTGATTGAAGGAGGAACTGATCATGGAGGACATCCCTTGGGTGTACAGGAGGTGAAGACAGAGGAGTCCAGGACGTGAGGTAGTTTCCCCTGGATCCCCTGGTCCCAAGGACCTGCAGATAGAAGATGGGGAGGGTGACTACAGACCAGTGGTTCAGGAATCATGTGTGGAGCAGAACGTCACTGCTGCTTTAAGATCCAGACCCATTCTTGGAGAATGGACCATCATGGGGTGAAAGGTAACCACACTGTGGGTGTCCAAAAGTTCCTTGGGCTCTGTTGGTTCTCATGATCTTTTCTTGGGATTCAAGTGTTTTTAGCATCTCCCAATCTCATCTTGTTTGAAGCATTTGGAGTTCTCTTCCTTCAGTTCTCGGACCAGCATAGTCAATTTGTCCATCAGCATCGCTCTCGTCCTCTTTGCCTTTCTGTAGGTGTCGATCAGGCTGGGTATGTTTACAGAGTCTTTCTCTAGCCTGGCCTTCCCTAAGCAAGATCCAGTCTCTGCACGCCTCTTGTGAGCAGCGCTCATCTTGCCAAGGTATTGGCATTTCTTGTCTATCAGTGCAGCCAGCGTGTCTGCAAGCTGCTTTTCACGTCTTATGTAAAGGTGGCTTCTAATAGACTGCACAAGTCTGAACAAGAATAGGACACCCACCAAAAAGCCGATGGAAGGTGGACAGACTCCTGACTCCCACTGGAGGCTGTGGAATGTGAGGTCTGGACTCATGTCCCTGGGCAGCAGCTCCATCCCACCCTCTCACAGGTTCCCAAAGATGGTCAAAAGACAAGCTCCACAGAGGCCTACAGGCCCTCCATGGCACTGAGACCACAGGACTCTGCCCAGTAACCGTGGGTCCACCAACCGACAACAAACCCCAGAGAACTCCCCAACATTCTGCCTGGAACCCACCAGCAACGGACAGCCTGCGCTGGTCATCCATGAGGTGGACAGTGGGGGAAGATTCTGAAAACAAAATGTAATTTTCTCCATAATATTCTTGTGTTCATTCTTCTTTATTTTTTATTGTGCTATTTAAATTGACATAAAATTGAAATACAGTGAAATGTGATGATCTTAATTGAATGATTGCTTAAATTTCTCAAATTTTTCATCCCCAGTCCCCTACCATTTCCAACAACCCTCTCAAGATAGGAAGCATTTCCCTGAATCTAGAAAATAACCCCTTACCCTTCCATCAATAGCCACCTTCCAATATGTTCAAACCTCTTCTGATTTTCTACATCATACATCAGTTTTGCCACATATTCAAATTTAAGAAAATGAAATAAATCAGAATTTATCCTTTGGTGCTTGCACCTTTTGGTCAAAATATTATTTTGCTCAAAGTATTATTATGGTTGTCTGGAAAAGCAGTTCCCTTGATTTTTATCATTGAGTCCTTTGACATTGAATTACTATATTAGAAAAATGTTTATCCATTTTCCTCTTGGTGGATATTTGGATTCTCAAGTTTGGGGTATTATGAATAAAGATATTATTATCCATGTACATGTCATTTATATAAGGAAATGTTTTCACTTGCCCTGGGTTATAGCAAGAAAGCTTAATCACAAGGAGGGTGCATGTTAAACATTTTTAACAGTTTTACTGAGGAATAATTTAAGTGACCTAACATTCATCCAGTTTAAATATAAAGTTCATTGATGTGTTGTAAAGATACAGGGTGGTGCAGCTATCACCATTTCCAGTTTTAGAACATTTCCATCATTCCATAGCGATCCTCCCCATCCTTCTAAATGCTCACGACCTCTTCTTGGGATTCGCGTGCTTTTAGCATCTCCCAATCTTGTCTTTTTTGAAGCATTTGGAATCTCTTCCTTTACTTCTAGGACAAGCAAAGTTATTCCTCCATCAATATCACTCTCATCCTCTTTACCTTTCTGTAGGTGTCGATAATATAATTAAATAATATAATCATAATATAGTGTTTATTAACCCATATCCAATCCAAGATAAGATACTGCATTTTTTTGGTCATATATCTTTTCTCTTCTTTAACCTGGAATAATTTCCTCAAATTTTTCTTGATTTTCACAACACTGACATTTTTCAAAAGTCCAGGGCAGTTTCGTTGTATGTTCTCTAATTTGGCTTCTTTCCCTTCCTGATTAGATTCAGGTTATGCATTTTGGGGCAGAGATATGTTTTCTAAAATTTTTGATAAAGAAATATGCTATTTTAATTTCCATAGCTACCATTCACTGGAATTATATAAAGAAAGTGTAGAACAAAAGAAGACAGGTAGAAGTAAGAAAATGAGTTATCACCCATTATTACTCCATCCAGAAAGGGCCACTGTTGACATTTCATTGTGTATCCTTCCAATTGTTTGTCTGTGTATACAAGTATTAGTTTTTCCCAGAAGGGGATTGTATGTACCTACTGATGTATCAAACTTTTCTTTAATTAATTAACATTTAATGAACATCTTTCCATGTAATTCAATATCTTTCTACACATCATTTTCTTTTTTTTAAAATGTGATTTTACTGAGATCTATTCACATACCATACAATCATCCAAAGTCTACACATCATATTCCATAACTTCACAGTATTGGGGTACATTTATATCATTTCTAATATTTCCCTAATAAAGCTCAATTCTGGGACACAACCATGATAACTACCTTGAGGAAAATGACCAGTCTTGCAATTGTTACATCAAAAGGTTAAAAAACATTCAATGATTTTGATAAGGTATTGCGAAACTGTGAGCTAACACATTCAGAAAAATATGGAGAGTAATAAAATGAGTGAGTCTAATGTTCGCTTTATCATATCTTAACCTGATAAGATGCCTTTCAGCAATAAAGCATGGCAGCACATTTGAAGCTCCCGGGCACTCCCTGCTGTCACTCCCCTTCCTTTGTCCCTAGCCTGGAGTTGGTGCTTGTCACACCCACGTGGGTTTTATCCTATCACATCATACATGCAGTTGTTTTCATTAGCATTTCTGTGATGACTAACGAGATTGAATGTGCTTATTAGCCGCTTACACTCTTGGTTTTGTGCATTGCCTGTTCAGGTCCATTGTCTATTTTTGTTTTTGTGGTTATTATTTATTTGTTTGGATGCCACAGCCTTGGGTCAAGCCTCACCCCTCTCTCCTCCCTTCTGAACTCCTTAGACCATAGATCTGGCCTTGATGTGTCATGGATGAAAGTCATTTAAGGGCTCCCTGTTCTCTTCTGGACAAAGTTCTAACTCCTTAGTGAGGCTTATGTTGATCTGTCCTGGCACACCCCTCTGACATGCTATGGTCAGCTTTCTACTCCCTCTAGTTTCCCTCAACCTCCCAGGCCCTTGGCACCAGCAATCATTCTCAAACACGGTGCCTGTTCATGACTACACGGTTTTGAATATGCCACCTCCTTTCCTTGGAATGAATGACCTTGGGGATTGGAAAACTTTAATTCATCTGCCAAGTGCCAAATTGGTAGTTACTTGCTCCTCCTTGGTCCTCCTATTGAACCTTGTATATGTATCGTAGAACTATCCTTTGGATGGAGATTAGTTGTGGATCCTAGATGTCAATTGACATCTCCTACTCCTTTGAGTTCTCGATAAGATTGGAGCTCTAAGGTTTATCCAAACCCTCCCAAGTTTTTTGCCTCTTCCTCTGGGTTTTCCAGGCTCATGACCCCTTTGCCTTGGGGCTGCTGCTTTAAGCATTTAAGTCTGTGATTAACACTTGCAGACCCAAATGGGAAATTTGTTGCTTTCCTTTGGTCCCCTCTCCTTCTCTAAGCATTCTCGAGTGTGCCAACTGGAGTAAAACTTAACTGAAGGTGTATTTTGAGGATGAAGTGTTAGCAGCACAGGAAAATATCCTCTTCTTAAATTGCCCTCAAACTACTCCATAAACTGGGCTTCACCCAATGTTACTGAGTGCCACTTTTCTAGTTTTTCTCTTCCCTCCCTTCTCAATCATTTTCCTTTTTTATTCTCCCCTTCTCCTTCTTCTCAGGAGTATGAAACATTCTCTTCCTTGTCTTGCGCACTCCTTGCTGACTCCCTGCCATGCCTTTGGGGCCTCACTCTCTCCAAGTGGCTTATTAAGAGATTTTCACCAAGACAGTCTGCCCCCAGCCCCAGAGGTGTTCCGGTGCCAGTCGTTAAGAGGATGTGTCCAGCTCTGTTACATCTGATTGCTTCTCTGTCATCATCAAGGCACTGGGACTCCTCAAGGACAGGGATGATGACAGAAGCTACAAGGGTTAAATGAGATTCTCCTCTTCTCTCTTCTTATTTTATGTTTTTTGCTTCACTCCCTATTAACTGAATTGACCACGTCTGATCGTTGTGTAGACCTAGCTGCTGTGAGCCTGGATGCCCCTCTGGCTCTTGTGGTCTTGTCTATGACAATGGCACCCAAGGAAGGTGACCAGAGAGCCAAGATGCCATTGGGGTTGGGAGCAGACAACTGGGCATGGTGCGCCTCAGCATTGTAGGGTTTGTTGAGTTCCTGCAAGCTGAGGAGCTCCCAGGCCATAGTGGCTGCCTCCTGTTCCCCTCCTTCACTTGATATTTCTGAGTCCCTGTTTTGAGCTAAACTTTATCTCATCACCTTCCCTTCTTGGCTCAGCCCTTACCATCTCTTTGAGGTGGGTAGTATTTTTATTCCCATTTTTGAGCTGGGAAAATTGAGACCTAGAGATGTTAGACTACAGCTGGGCCCCAGACATTCTGGTTCTTGTATTTTCTGCATAACAGGTAGGAAGGACAGGGCATAATGGAAAGTGCTAGACCACTGACCCTGAAGAGAAGCAGCCATTGTCTACACTGAATACTGCGGCCAAAGGCATCTGAGTAGAGAATGAGCCTTTATACTCCAATGGCTGTAGCAGCAGGTGAGCTGGTGCAGAACCAGTACTTGAGCCCAATTATCTGAATTCTTTGCCCTGAGATCCTTCCAATACACTGCACAGTTTCACTTTTCAAATCAGGCCCATGCCAGGACAAAGACGACAGACTTCCTGGGTCCCGTGGTTTTATTGTGAGAGGTGGGAGTAGGGTCGAGACCTCTGTGTCCTGGTCCGACAGTCCTCGTAACCCACTGAGCTGCCTCTGTCCAACGCTGCCCATCTCCTGGCCTGATTTTCTTTCCCTTTTCTGCCTCCTCTGTGAGGTTGCTGGGTGAAGACACGCCAAGACTCTCACAAACTAGTGGCCATGGACCGGACAGTTTTACATATCTTTGGACTTGGTAATCCAGGTTTCAGGGGAGCCAGTGTTTGTCTAACCTCTGGGGCTGAGGAGGGCTGAGATGGCCTGTGGGGGACACAGGACTTGCTGGTCCCATCTACTTACTGCCTACTTGTTCTTTGCCTTTTCTCACAAATATGGCATCTAGTGACAGGTCAGGCTGGGTTTCAGATTATGTTTGGTGAGATCCCAGCCAATGCGTTTTGCTTCCTTCTCTACCTTAAAACACACACTCACTCCTGGGCACCAAATGGTTATAGGGTATAGGATTTGGGGCAGAGATGATCTGGGGTTTTGGGGGGTGGGCGATGGGGAGGCCGAGTGGTCACTTTGCATTGCAAAGTCTCTATTCATAATGCATAAAGGGCATTTGTGCGTGGCCACGGCCTCCTGTCGTCCCTGGCTCAGGGAAATTAGACAGCTTCAGAGCCCCTTATGAAAATGCAATGTATTACTGCTGCTTTTTTGACTAGTGAATTATGCATTTGAGAGTGACAAATTCCAAGATGCCGCCTTTATTAGGAACTCGGTGCCAGGTGGGGTGGACAGTGCTGTCTGCCAGGCTCGTGACAGAATGTTTAATAACTTTTTCTGACTGCACTTCCCGGAGGTGGTGTTTATAATATGCATTCTCCCCCTGCTTTCATTTTATCAAAACATCGTGATGGAGATTATTGCTCTATTTATGCATTTGGAACCTCTTCCTGGGTCAAAGGGCAGCATCATTTGAAATGACGAAGGCAAACACAGAAAGCGTTTTTTTTTAACCAATCTGTCTCATGTGTCTGTGTCCCCTGCATTCTCGGATTTTTAAAGATCCATCCATTTGGAGACGTTGGCTCGTCCGTGAACTTCAGGCCTCGAGGCAGGGGACAGCTTGTACCATCTCCTGCCATCCTGTTGGCAACTAGGGTTCTCTGATGGCACCTGGGATATAAAAGTCATCTTTTCTGCCAAGACATTCCCTTCCCAGCCACCTGAAGGACTGTTCTAGCAAGCAAATAGGACCATATCACTCCTCTGCTTTAAAATCTTCCATGGCTCCCCATTGCTTACGGGGCAAAATCTATAGTCTTGAGCCTGGCCTCAAAGGTGTGTGATGATCTTGACTCACGGACCTTGCCAGCCTCCTTGTCAGACACGCCCCACACTGTCCTAATCCACACACATGTCCTAATCCAGCCAGAGTATGATTGTAACCTTCATACTGAGGGACTTTGTAACTCCCAGAACATGCTGAGCTCTGACCCTTTTATAACCTTACATATACTGTTCCCTCTGCCTGGAATGCCTTCCTCTACTTGTATGTCTGGCTATTCCCCCTTCATCTTTTAAGACCCAGCTTCAGTGCTGCCTCCTATGGGAAGTCTTCCTTGATTTCCCATAACCCCCTGTATTTGTACACCCCTCCATTATAGCAAGAATCATATTATATTTCAATTATTTGCTTATCTTTTTCTCTACTTTGTTTCTAGTATAACACCTAGATTCCAGCCGGTGCTAAATAAATGTTTGTTGGTTGGCTGTGTGGTTTCTTGGATCCTCTGATGCAGAATCCTGGCCAGATTCATTATGCACTCAACAAATATTTAATGAGCATCGCTTAACATGCCAGGTACTGATAGAGATAATATCGCATGGTGGTTCAACGCACAGGTGCTGAAGCCTGACCTTCTGGTGCCACTACCTATTAGCAGTGTAACTTTGAGCAAGTTATTTGACCCCTCGGTTTCTTCATCTGTAAATGGGGGTTAATAATAGTGCTTCAATGGCCAGTTAGTGAGAATTAAGTAAGATGGTACATGACCTGTGCTTAGCACAGGGGCTGGCACATGTAAGCACATAATAAAGGTTTGTGGCAACTATGATAATAATGTTATTACATATTATTATATAATATGTTTATTATTATTATTATTATTATTATTATTATTATTAATGCTATGTTCTCTCCTTGTTCTATCTGAGGCCTCCATCCTTCCCTGGCTGCTTTGCCCTGTGCTTGGCAGATGGGTTGTGGATCATTTTAATTAGGCTTTATTGGGCTGTTACATGAGTCATAATTGTGGCCATTACTCATTTTCATGGGGTTGCTGACACAGCCTCGATTTAGACATGATGACATCTTGAAGAGACAGGTCCCTGTATCCAAAAGATCCCTGTTGGAGGGGCTGGAGCTGTGGCAGGAAAAGGTCCTTCTGAGGCCCCAAACACAGATTCTGAAGTGCTTCACATAGGAAGTGTTTGTCAGGGTGAGAAGAGGTGTGTGGTCCACAGGGGTGTCCCCTGTGTGGCTGTGGCACCCACTACTGGGGAGTGGGGGTAATTCACCCCATTTGGCTGTGCAATGTGCTCTCCACTGGATCCTCCGTGCCCTGGAGAGGGCATGGCACCGAGGAGGCAGTGGAAAAATACCTGTTGAATGAAAGCCACACTTCCAGGTGCTTAGGAAGCCCTGAGCAGTGAGTGTGGCCAAGTGCACAGGCCTGAAAGGGTGCACAGCCCTGAGCTCATGGCTGCGTCTGGCTGACCATAACCTGGGGTGCTCTGGGGTGCTTGATGCAGCTCGGCACGAGCAGAGGCTCAGCAAGGCTTTCATACTGGGGAGAAGTCAGGCTTGGCTTGCCCAGGAGCTTCAGCTCTCTGGATCAGTGTGTCAGACCTGGAATAGATGGGATGACTGTTCAGCAAATATTCACTCATTTTTCCCAGCCCCATTGATGTTGAACTTGCCATGTGATTTGCTCTGGCCTGAAATATTAACAGATTTGACACAAGAAGCTGTAATTGTGCTTGTGTGATCTGGCTTCTGCTCTTCTGTAGCTAGTTGATCCGCCGTAGTTAAGAGCATGTCCAAGGTAGCCCCAGAATGGATACAAGTGCAGCAGACCTAGACCCTGCTTGAAGCCTGGAGCCCAGGCTGGATAACCCTCGGGCTGATCCCAGCCCATATCAGCTGAACCAGCCAACCAGCAGACCTGGAGCATGGGAACAAATGCTTGCTGGAAGTCACTGAGTTTGGCGCGGTCTGTAACCCAGCATTACTGTGGCAATAGCTGACAAACACAGAGCCCTCAGGCCGTTCCACTGCAGTGTGTCTCATGGATTGGGCTTCTGCAAAACTTATGTTTGAAGTAAGAGTTCAATAGCTGAAAATAGATTGAAAACCTCCAGACCAGTGGGTCTCAACCAGAGGTGACTTGTCCCCGAGGGGATATCTGGCAACGACTGGAGACATTTTTGGTTGTCACAACTGGGGTGTGTGTGTGATACTCCTGGCACCTGGTGAGTAGAGGCCAGGGACACTGCTAGACACCTGCATGCTGGGACAGCCACCTGCTACAAAGAATTGTCAGGTGCAAAATGTCAATAGTGGTGAAGTTGCTAAACCCTGCTCCAGACCACATGAATCTCCAGCATCAAATAGCTTCTGTCCCTCCCTCCGTCCCTCTTTCTTGAATAAGCTGGATATATGGGCAGCCCTCAGGAAATTTATAGTTGATGGAGAATGACAGAGGGACCACCTGTAGACTGGGGTCAAGGGGGGCATCAATCAGGGAAGGTCTCTCTGAGCAGCTGACATTTAAGAGCAGACTGGAGGGGACAGAGAGAGCCAGCGATGGCAGAACTGATGGAAGAGCATTTCCGTCTGTGGGAACAGCAAGTGCAGGGGTACCGAGATAGAGAACAGCTTAGTGTGTTTGGGGAGCTGAAGGGGGCCCCACTCTGATGTAGGAGAGGTGTGGGCCAACCTACGTCCTCTCCAGCATGGCATCAGAGTTTGCTGACTGATTGGTCTACACTTGCAGCTTGGCTTCTAGTTTTTGAACCCAGGGAATGCCCAGAAATTCGGGAGGGTCCCAGGGCCTCAGGGGCTCGTGGGGGTCCAAACTTAAGGCCAGGAAGTTGCCTCAATACCTTGTTCAATCCATTTCTTACAGGTGCAGGGCTGAAAGCTGCTCAGCAGTCAAAGTAATGGAATTGGAATGTTTCTGCACATGTGCCAAATCCATGGGCAGATTTGGGTTAAAAAATAGTGGGCCTGGTGGAGCATGTCCTTGCCTGACACACGCACCTGCTCAGGTGGATTGAGGCACTGGGGTCCTGCAAAATGGCTCATGTCCTCTTCACTTCCACCCTGCCCCTTCCAATCCAGCCTCCACAAGACACAAGGGGGTTATTTTGCTGCACTCTGCTCTTAGGATAAAATCTGAACTCCTGGCTCTGGTCTCCAAGGCCCTTTGTGGTCTGGCCCTTGCCCAGCCCTCCAGTCTCATCCCATGTCTTCCGGGGACTGCAGGGTTTGCTCACACCTGTCCTGCCTCAGAAGGGGGCCCGTTCTGGCTCCTTGGGCAGGGCAACCACTCCGGTCTCCTTTCTCCTCCTAGGACGAGTTGAGCTGTCTCTGGACTCAGCATGTCCAGGCTTGCTGTTCCCTCTGCCTGAGATGCTTTTCCTTGAACTCTTTTGCACAGTGGGCTCCTTTTCATCCCTCAGGTCTCAGCTGAAATGCCTCGTCCTTGGAAAAGCCTTCCCTGACTACCTCATCCTAAACTACCCCGTTACCTCTGTTACGCTCCTTCTCTACACCCTGTCCATGTCCTTCAGAGCACTTGACCTAAGCTGAAATTATTCTACATATGTGTTCATTTATTTTCCTTGCTTTTCTGGACCAACCCAGATGGTGCCTGGCACATAGAAGGTGCTTAAAAAATAGGTGCAGAACGAGTGAGTGACTGCCTGTGTGAACCATGTCAGTACGAATTGGAGCCGTCGTGTGGGGCAGGAAGGCCTGGCAGTCCAGGTCAACAGGTGGGAGCATGTGAGGCCAACAACAGCACAGGCTGGAGGCAAGCAGCCTACCTGGAGACGTCATGGAGGGAGGTGCTGGGCACAGGGCTCCCTTTGGGTGGGGAGTAGGCTTGGGGCTGGGGCTGGGGGAGGTGGTGGTGAGTGGGCTGGTGGCACTGAGGCTACTTCTCTGTGATGGGTGCCCCATGGCCTGCTGCAGGCCTGTGCTGGCCCAGGGCCCTAGCTGCCAGCCTTCGTGGTGTGTGTGTGTGTGTTTGTGTGTGTGTTGGGTATGCGGGGTGTGGGAGAGCGAGGAGAGGAGGCAGAGCCAGAAGTGTAATTGGGCCATGCAGAAGAAGAGTGGTGGAGCTGGCAGGACCTTCTCTCCTGGAAGAGCAAAATGGAAAGGGGAGGGAGAAACAGCTGCTAGATGGCAAGTTCTTCATCTGAGTCCCGTCCCTAATTACCATCTACTCCAAGCCTCTGGACAGCGCTGCCCGGCCCATCTGCAGCCTTCAGGATGCCCAGGAGCCAAGCTGGGTGTTGGTGTGCAGGTCCTTGTGGCCAGTGAGTGGTGAGAGGACTTTAATTAGAGAGCTAATTACTCTGAGTCTCCACTGGACCCTCCGCAGCCCTATAGCTGGTCTGGATCAGGGCTGCCTCTCAATCTAGGGTTTCAGGGCAGCGCCTGGGAATGGGTGGGTACATGTGTGCCCAGTACGTGTGCTCTAGTCCCGTGCATCTGTCCATGTGTATATTATGTATGTGTGTATGTGCTCACGAGTGGGGGCTTGCACCTCTGCGTGTGCAGGTGGGGACATGGGGCATGCCTACACATGCGTAGTCATGGCTGTGTGAACAAACACGGGCTTGGGGGCAAAAACATGTGGATGCACAAGTGGTGAATGTGTGTCCAAGTTGGTATAATATTCTTTCTTTACCTCTTATTAGAAGTTCAGTCGTTGTCTGGGTGTGTATGTGTTTGTGTGCTCCTGGTCACTGTGCAAGTGTGCGTGTGTGTGCAGTGTGTGTGCAGTGTGTGTGAGCTCATATATACAAACGGGGCTCCAGAACCCAATCTCAGGTAATGGCTGTCTTTGAATTGGGCTTTTGGAGGCTCTGCCCAAAGGAGGGGAGACTGGGGGCTTCGGGGGACGGGTGAGGAGGGCTGGTCTGTGGGGTGGGTGGTTTGGGGGGAAGGAGAAGCAGTGAAGGGTTCAGACTGCTTTGACGCCCTACTTGGTTTTGTGTCAGAGCGGGAGGTTTGGCTCAGGACATGAACGGGTAGTCCCCGGGGGACAGAGTGAGTCTTCCAAGGAACGGTCTCACCTCCCAAAGGATGAGCACGTGCTTCCCGTTGTAAGCCCGGATCTCCTTGGCTATGAACAACTGGGTCTGGGGGCTGGAGGAGGAGGGAGGATGCAGCTGTGGGAGGGAAAACAGAGGAACTCCAGAAAGCTCTCCTGGTGGGATTTCAGGGAGATTGTTTCATGAAGGGCTTTGGTGCTGGAGGTGATGGTGGGGGCATTAGAAGTGTTCTCTTTCAATTGTAAAGCAAAATTCATACGTTTTATACTCCAGATGAGTTCAGGACCCCAGGCTAGCAAAAAGGAAATTGTGGTGTTTGTTCTTAGAGATAATGTGGTCTGTTTGAACCCTTGAATGGTGACCACAAGGGGGTCTGAGGAGGCTCAGGGCAGGCATAAAGAGATGGGGGGTGGGGGACTGGGTGGGGTCCCTGAGGGCTTAGGGAAAGGTCTGGTGAGCCGTTCTTGACAAGGTCAAGATGGACGGGTCTGCTTGGGGCTGGGCTGGGTCCCAATGGAGCATGAATGATGTGAGCGGAGCCCTCTGGAAGGAGAGCTTGATTGGGGGAGAAGCTGGCATAGTGAAAACCTTGACTGGTTCCATCTTGTGTGCTGTTTTCTCTCTCTTCCGTTGAACAGCTTCTTTCCAAAGGGGTCTAGAGCACTCCCTCCAGCTCCCATTGAGAATGGAGGGTGCAGGGCCAGAAGAGAATAGATATTCCCCAGAAGTTCTGGGTGAAGTATTTCCTTGGAGGCTCCTTAAATAACCTTTCTCTTTGACTGTCCGCCTGGTGGCTCGGGAAATTGTGGCTGCACAGCCCAGTGTTCCTGGAGCCTCCTCCCCCTGCCCTGTCCCCTTCAGGGCTGCGAAGCCAGTGGATCTGCCAGGACCCCTGCCATGTCAAGGGCTGGAGGGTCCTTGACCACAAGGATGTTGTAAGGAGTCCTAAGCTACTGGCAAAATGGCTCCTGGGTAGGCAAAGCCGTTACTGAAATACTGACAGGCTCCTTGCCCTTTAGAGGACACTCCCTGTGAATTAACTGGCTTATAATAATAGGAGAAATAATAGCAATGGCGACAGTAATATTCAGGGCCCCCAGGAGCCCATACAGCTCCTTTGTGAGAATTAGATAAAGGCACCATTTCAAGGCAAGTGACAAAAGGCTGTCCCCTTCAGGTAGCCTATTAGGAAGAGGCTCTGCTTCCTGCAAGTCCCTGCTGTCCCATCAAGGTGTGTGGCTGGGACAGCGGAGCCCAGGCTGGACTGCAGAGGCTCTTAGCTCCCCTGGGCTAGGTGCTTGGTGCAGGTGCAGCCCTGGGTGACAGCCAACACCTTCCAAGTGCTTACCGAGTGCCTTGCCAGGCACTGTGCTAAAAGCAAAACATGACTTACCCTTACCCCGCCCTTATGACAACTGATGACTGAACCTTTGGTTCTATGTTATGTAGGAGGGAGCTGAGGCTTTGGGAGGTTCTGCAGGGTGCTTTTAAGTGCTGTACTTGAAACTGGGCAGCCCAGCTCTTATCCACGAAGTTCAAGGTAGGGCCTAGGATAGGTAAGTGGGTGGGAGGGTCGGGTGGCCTCTGTTGGAAGGAGGATGGGAGCTCAGCAGATAGTGTCAGTGCCCACCCGTGTGTCCTCCGGCCATCCGTGTCCTGCCGATGGAGTCCTCCTCTCCAACTGAGGTTTCTCTCGGGCTGTGCGCAGGGCAGAACGGAAGTGCCGAATGTTGATTGACCCTGGAGGGGCTCCCAGCCAGTGAGGATGGGAGTTGGGGGATAAATAGCCCAGCTTCCTTCTTCTCCAGTGGGAGAAGTCTGAGGCTTGTTCCACCCTGTCTCCTGGAGGGTCCTGGGGGATTGAGCTCTTGTTGCCCACAGGGGTGTCTGCTCATGAGTGGACCCTGTATTGGTGGCTTCCCTGCCCCCGTCCCACACTCCCACTCCCATTCTGGGGATTGTCTCCCCCAAAACCACTTGCTTTCAGACCCTGGTCATAGGGTCTGCTTCTGGGGATCTTGGCCTAAGATAGGCGTCATCTGAGAGCCCTGCTCAAGCCCATGGCCAGCCTCACGTGTCTGGAAAGAAGGAGCTGGAGGAGCTTAAGGAGAAAAAACAGCAGTTACAGGAAATCTCTGTACCTAGAGCAGTGCAGCTGAGAAATGTTTTCAGCAGAGGTTCCCAAGGCAGGGCCAGGGCCTCCAGGCAGTTTTAGGGAGAACCAGGAAGAAGAGTAGCTCTGGGACAGAGGAGTGTGTGCACACGCGTGTGCAGGTGTGCATGTGTGTGCGTGCGTGTGCACAGATCTGTACACTGTAGACATGCCACACACAGTTTCCAGGCACCAAGCAGGGCTCAGCCTCGCCTCGTCTCGGTCCCGTGGATGCTCCAGTCCCAAACATGAGGATGGGAGGCATCCCTGGGGACAAGGATGGAAGCAGGGAAGGAAGCCGGGGGGTGGCAGGAATGTCGCTGTGACTGAGAATCCAGCAGGACAGGTGTGGGGCAGGCATTGCTCCGGGAGCCAGCACACCTGTGTCGGGGTCCCAGCTCTGCCCCTAAGCGCTGCGGCTCTGGCTCCTTTGCGTTCTGCATCTGCCCTCATCTGCCTCCATGCTATGGAAGTTGGAGAGTCAGCCCCTCGACTGGTGTCCCCCCCAACACCCACTCACACCAGGAACAGAGGAATTGGGTTCATTTGACTAAAGTTCTAGGGGTGCTGGGGAGAGAGTCGCATTCCACAGTGCACTGCCCTTGACCTGCTCAGGCTTGCCTCTTTCCACCCCTCTGGTCTCCAATCTGCTAAATTGCACTCCTTTGAGTAGGGGGAGCAGTTCAGCTCTCACAGAACTAACCCCATTGCCAAACTCAGCAAATAAAGCTGGATGAGGCTGCCTCTTGAGCCAGCCTCCGTAGAAACCCACTCAACTTAGAAATAGCAAAATTGCCCTCAGGTTGCATCCACATTGGATACTGGGCTTTTGAGTAAATTTCACATAAACAGAGAGTTTGGTGTCTAAAAAATATTTGAAAATCACTTGAGTAAATAAACTCTAAATACACTTCCAGCTCTGCAGGGAAAGAAGTAGCTTTGCCAACCTCTCCTGGATTTGAATAGCTCTTTAAAAGGCAGTCTCATCTGGTCTCCACGAAAACCTGGTAAGGAGGGTATGATTATTATGATCGTCCCACTAGTAGATATCACTGAAAAATGAATGATCCCTGTTAACAGCAGAAGAAACAAAATCACAGAGATGTTACATGTTTCATCCTATTGATGAAATGGAAGATTTTTGCTGCAGATAACAAAAAAACTCAATTAAAATGAAGACCATTTATTAGCTTGGATATCAATAAGCCTGGATGTCAGGTGGTTCTGGGGTTGGTTGACTTACAGTCCAACAACATAGTCATGAACTCAGGTTCTTCTCTCTTTCTCCATGCCCCTGCCATGCCCAGAAGCTCTCCATCTGCGAGTAGATTGGAAATTTTTTGTTGCTCATGTGTTAGACATTGTACAGGGCCATTTCATGCACCTACTTCATGGAGGATGGACTCGTGGCTTGAGTCACTCACCTGAAGTATCTCCAGGATGTGTGCCAGGTCCTCCGGCCCCACTGCCAGGGGTCCTTCAGCTCCTCTGTCTGTCCAACCACGGTGCCAGGCATCACATCTGGGGGAAAACTCATGCTGTGGTCTTGGCCCAGATCCAGGAAGTCACCCCTCTTGAGGAGACTGGCTGTCTGCGCTGCCCCCTGTCCCAGCAAGTGCCGAGATGGGCTTCCTTGGCTCCAAAAGTAAGAGGGGAGGTGGGGGAGGGCCAGGGCTGATTCCCAGGAGTCAGTGAGCAAGGCCTGATGGAGACGGCAGATCTGCTCTGTTAGTTTAGGTACTGCTAGCTGCTGTAACTGATAAACACTGACACTTCAGGACTCAGCACAATAAAGTTTATTTGTTGCTCACATGAAGTTCACTCAGTGGCAGGATCAGGAGAGGGTCTGCTCCACAAAGCCATTTGGGAATCCAGGCTGATGGGGACTGTCACCTTCAATGTGTGGCTTCCAAGGTCATCCTGGATTACAGCACTAGAGCCTGGAGGACTTGTGTGGGCCACCTCTGGCAGTGGTGTACACCACTTCTGCTCTCATTCCCCTGGCCAGAACTCAAGGACAGAGCTATGTCCAGCCTCAGGGAGACTGGGAAATATCATCCAGCTTGTGCCAATGAAGAAGACAAAAAGGGTTTGGAAAGCCACAGCAGTCTACTACACTTGGTTTTGACTCTGGACCCTGCCATGTACTATTCATGTGGCCTTAACTCCCTTGACATGTCTGAGCCTTAAAAGAGAATGGTGATAATCTACCTGTCAGGGTTGTGGGGAGGGTTTATTGAAATCCTTTCTTCCACACACTCATGGAGCCATGATCCTCTCCTCTGGACTATTTGCCTCTATTGACAATTATCCATGTATTTGTAGAATTCTTTGATCATGACTATTTTTGTAGAGTATAAATCCCACAAGAACAAGGGCCATGCCACCCTTAATCAGAGCTTCAACCCTAACAACTGGCCTGGAGCCTGGTGCTTAGTAGGCCTTCGATAAATATACGTGCAGTGAATGAATGTGAGAATGAATTAATATGCATGCATATGTGCTAAGATTTACTCCTTTAAAGATTCTTCTTCCATAAATATTCCTACCTCTGTATTCCATCACTGCGTGGAGAGGGAGAGGGAGGGGAAGAGAGAAGAAAAAGGGGAGGAGGAGGAGGAGCAGCACCTTCCTCCCAACCCAACCGAGCCCGAACTATAAATAGCTCCAGTTGGAATCTGACTGCAGTCTCCTCCAGCAAAGTCAGCATCCCCAGGACCTCTCCTCCTAGATGGGGACCAGGAGCGCTTCCTCATTAATCATGGCTCCTTAATTAACAGCTCTGCGCCTGGAACAAAAGGTGCTTACTGGGAGAACGCCAGCGGGCCCTGAACTCCGGCCGCCTGTTTTTATTTGGAGGACCCGGTGCCTCTGGGAGCAGGCCTGGCACGGCTTGGCGCTGAGCCCGGCAGGGGATGGTGTTTGGAGGGCGAGCAGCTGGCAGCCCGGCCGCCCGTCTCCACTTCGGACGTCACCTCACAGAGCTGACTCAACTCCGAGCAAGTTGCTGCACGTCCTGTCCTCCTTGGGCCCCTGAAGCAGAGGTGGCCGGAGCAGGATACCCCAGGCAGTGGTTCTCAAAACTTGGCTGCCCCTTAGAATCACTTGGGGATCTTCAAAAATTTTGATGCTTAGGTCCCTGAGATTCTGATGTAATTGCTTTGGTTGGGGCCGGGCATTGGGGGCTTTCAGCTTCCCAGGTGGTCCTAATGGGCAGCACAGTTTGAGAACCACTGCTGTCAGGGAGGTGGGCTTGGAGCAAGGGGCTGAGGCTTGATCAACAGGCAGATGTTATGCTCTACAGATCTCAGGGTGTTTGACATGTAGTAGAGACTCAAAAAAATCCTTGTTCAAACCCCAAAGTCCAAATCAGGGATGAAGAGGAGTTTTTATGTCACATGCCAGCCCTCAATTTATTGGCTGTAGCCACCTGAAAAGGATTTTGAGGCCACATTGGGCCTCGGTAGAAAGGATGCTGGTCTTGTTTAGTGATGTCTGGGGGAGGGGACGGGTGGGGCTGGGCTTGATTAGTGATGTCTAGGGGAGGGGGTGGGGGTGGAGGAGGACATGATGGCATGGATGTCATTCATTTGCCATCCCCAGTCAAGATGTGAACTTTTTGAAAGTTAAGGTCTTTTAACTTTTTCATTCACTTCTGTGTCTTCAGAGTTTGGGAGAGAGTCAGCTATATTAAGCAACTCAATTGTTTATGGAAAGAAGGAAATCCGTTTTTTCTAGTTATAGCTCCCCTGACTTTTCTTAGCTTAGTCCATCCTTTACTGGGTCTTTTCATCCTCTGAGGAATCCTTTCTATGGCATTTGGACTCCTGTCTCCTCCTTTACAGTCAAATGGTGTCAAATGCCCTAAGTTCTTTTTGGGAGGCAGCCTGGAGTCAGGAGGGCAGAGCCTGCGTTCAAGGCTTTCCTAGCAGTGTGGTGTTTCCTGATGATTACAAGATTGAATTAATCTAATACGCCTGGAATACCTAAGTGCTTAGAGTTGGTTCACTTCTGAATTTCAAGGACCAAAGTCTACCTCCCTCCTCCCCCTTCCACAGACAACTGCAATGGGGGCTACGGGGTTAATGTTCACAGCCGCCTTCTCTTGACCTCATTTCTTCACTCTAAACTCCTCATTCTTTGCTCCAAACATTTAATGCCCCCCCCCCCCCCCTTCTACCTACCATGAATCAAGTCTGCCAGTTTTCAGGTCTTTCTTCAATCTAGCCGTTCCTAGTCTATCCATAGTTTTATCTTCCCAGACTGAAGACTACAGATCATGCCCAGTTGTTCCCCTGCCCAGGGGCCTGACTTCTCCCAAGCTCTCAAGTTGAATGTAAGAGGCGACCTCTGGGAATAATCTGCTGCAATTAGCACTTTTTCCAAAATTAGCATTTCCCCAGTTCCAGTTGTTTCTTCCAGTCCACTTGAAAGCTTATTAAACATGCATGGAACCAGCTCCTCCGGAGTGGCCTTGCTCACTGACTATGGATAGACTAGGAACGGCTAGATTGAAGAAAGACCTTGTTTCCAGCCCCCGTGTGATCCTGATACGCTCTAACGTCTGACAGTGACTTACAGAGTGCTTCTTAAGCTAGACCCCATTCCAACAGTTCCTTGGGATAACCCTGGTGTTTCTCTTTGCTGGTTCCAGTCCTGGTAACTCTTTTCAGCAGTGGCTCTCAATCCTGACTGCACACTAGATCCCAGATCAAATTACACCAGGAGTTTTGGGGGTGGGGCTTGGTATTGGCACTGTGAAAAAGTTTTCTGGATTATTCAAACGGGCACACAGGGCTGAGAACCACTGATGACTGAGATTCCAGCTTTGGAGGAAGGAGTGGATGCTTGGTCTTGTCCTTATTTCAAGAGAAGTGGAACTCTCTTGGTTTTCCCCTCTCTGCCTTAGAGAGTGGGGCAGATTTTAGAAATCTGTGCCTTGTATGCATGGAACAAGGTTATGTGTGTTAAAACCTTTACTCATGGACCGGCACACATTTTTTTCCTCATGTTTCATTGAACTAGTGTAGAAAGCTGATAATTTTGCTCATGTTCTTCTGTCATGGACAATTTAGTACTCTCATTTCTCTCTTCTTCCTGTCTGCATGGTTGGCGGGAGTGTGGTGTTGCACCAAGATTTGGGTTGGAGGGAGAGGGATCGAGAGGCTCCTCCCAGGATAAGCCAGCTCCTGCACAGCACTGGCCCCACCCCTTCTCCGGGACACTAATCCTTGTTCTGGCATTGCCACCACCAAGGAGCCCTTTTGCCCCTGCATTAGCATCTCCAAGGGGGTGTAGAACATCTCTTTAGGCAACATTTTAGTTTCCCAGCTGCTAAAACCAACACCTTACAGTGAGTTAGCATAGCAACAGGAATATATTAGCTCATGGTTTCAGAGGCTAGAAGGCTTGCTTCTTCCTGGGGTTGGTATCTTCTGGACGGCCAGCCATGCTTGGGGTTTCTTGGCTTTTCTGTCACATGGCAGTGCAAAGGGTAGCACCTTCTCCTTTCTCTTTTGGGTTCCCTTGGCCTCCAGCTTCTGGCTGCTTCTGTGGCTTCTCTCTCCTACTGACTTTCACTCTGTTTATAAAGGACTCTGGTAATCTGGGTTACAGCCCAACTTGATTCAGTGGGGCCACACCTTAACCAAAATAACATCTTGAAGAGCTCTTATTTACAATGGGTCCTCACCCACCAGAATGCAGACCAAGACAAAGAGCATGTCCAAACTGAGGTACACAATTTGATCACTACAGGCAGCTTATTCTATATTTTAGAAGATTTTTTGGGGGGGTGGGGTGGGGGGAGCACACACCAGAACAGTTCCCTACTTAAATGCCAAATCTCAGCTTAAATGCCACATTCTCAGGAACTTCCCTAGTCACCCTATTTTATTTGGCACCCCCCCCCCGATGGTTACTGCTCCAAATTTATCTTTATCACACGTACTACAAATGGTAATTACATTTACTCGCTTACTTGTTTAACCCCGGTATTTCCTATAAGACTGCAAGTTCCATTAGGTCAGGGACCAACCCTGTCTTGTTCACATCATTAGGAAGGGTCTTGATAGAAAATAGATTCCATAGTTTGAAGGTTTACGAAAGGGACTGTTTAGAAGGGTGTGGGCAGGTTTAGGGGCATCAACAAGGGATATTGCAGTACCCCACGACTAGCAGTATAAGGGAGCTGCTACTAACCCAAGGACTGAGGGGCAAAGGAAGGGACTGGTACTGGAGCCTGGAGCCCAGAGAAGGAGCAGAGAGGAGAGGCCACCTGACGGGAGCTGGGGTCTTTGGTAGAGCCAACACATAGCAATTTGGTAAATCCCATGGCCTCACTTTCGTCCTCTTCCAATCTCCTATTGACTGAACTCAGCTGGAATCCAGGGGGCACAGGAGCTCATTGATGCAGTTCATTGGGGTCACATTCTCTTGGGGTACAAGTGGATCTGGAGGGGCTGACAGGAGATATTGCACATTCACTGTTGTAGGCCCAGAGACTGGCAGGCTGCCTGGCACATAGTAGGTATTTGCTAAATGTTCGTTGAAATGGTTCTATATTTGAAGAGAATAGCCTTGCTGTCTAGGTCTCCAGGATCAACTTGCAGTTAATTCTATTAACCATCACATGATGTACTGGATATGAAAATTTAATTTCAGGAGATGGGTCTGCTTTGGACACTGCATTACAGGTGACTATGGGATTTGACCTAAACCTAGATCAAGAATGGCAGGTACTAAGCATGCATACTCCCATGTCCCCTTGCCATGCCCATGGCAGACATTATTAATCAGTCATGGCCACTCTTTTCTGTTGCACCTCTGGATCCTTTTCAACACAGTGATTCAGGCAGTCGCTACCAATCTATTGGAGGTGGCATATGAAATGAGACCTATTTACCATTCTTGTTCTAAGTGTTCTTTGGGAAAGAAAGGATGGGAGTAGAAATGCAAATATCTTAATGGGGAAGAAGAAAGTGTTTCTATTGTATGTTCATCAATGAAGCATATTTCTAATAGGGTCTTTGTGAGGCTTAAGTAAGAATTCAAGTGGAGTATAGAGCACAGTGCCTGGTGCATGAGAAGTCCTCAGATTGCTGAGGTTTGAAAAGGTAGCTGTGCATCCAATGAGAGGAACTACTCATTTTCTTTGGCAGGAAAGATAAATCACAGCTTCTAGGCTTTGCTATTCTGAATTGAAAGAATTCCTGGTAAAAGCAAGCCTGTAGCTCATAGAGGAGCTGGAAGTTCAGGGTGCTGGAGGAGGAAGGTAAGACAAAACTGAGGCAGAAACCTCAGATGGGATCTGGAGTGAGTTGTGCAGCCAGAGATCCATCATCCTGGTGTGGGCCTCAGGTACCAGCTTGCCCACTGAGTCACATCCTGCCCCAAGATATCCAGTGTGCTTGCACAACTGGCAAATGGGCTTCTGCCTTAGTTTCCCTGCCTGGCACTCAGCTCCTTTGGCAGGGATCCAGACTTTTGAGCATCTCTTGGTAGGGTCAATTTTATTACTAAACCTTCAATTGCTTGTTTGCACTATGTGTTTCCTCACCTGGCCAATTCCTAGTCATCATTTATGTCAGTGCTGTTCTTCTGAAACATGACGAGAGCCACAAATGTGAGCCATAGAAGTGATTTTAACTTTTCTAACAGTCTCTCTCTCTCTCTCTCTCTCTCTCTCTCACACACACACACACACACACACAGAGTGCAATTAATTTTGATAAAATTTTTATTTAACCCAATATATCTAAAATCTTACTATTTCAGCATTTAATCAATATAAAAATCACTAATGAGGTATTTTGCATTATTTTTCATGTGAAATCTTAGAAATTTGTGTGTATTTTACATCTGAAGGGCTAGCCACATTTCGAGTGCTCAATAGGCACATGCGACAGGTGGCTGCCACATGGGACAGCAGAGGGTGACGTCTTAGGGCCATCCCTCTTCCTTAGGGTTGCCTCCGAGTCTGGCATCATTTGCTCCCTCCTTGGGCATCCCTTATCAAAACAGTTACTCAACGTTACTGTTACTGATAATTTAATGCTGCTTTTTCCCTCCAGATTACAAGCTCCGCGGAGGCAGAGGCACAAAAGCCCGGCTGTCTGCGCCTTTACCTGGCCTGCCTGGCGCATCACGGAGGCGCAGGAAACACATTCGAATGAACACGGTAACAGGGTCTCTCTTCTCCAGGGAGCCCTTCACTACCTCTGCCTTCTATGTCTCCTCCTCTGGCCCTGCCTCAGTTTCTCAAGTCCCAGCATGCCTTGCAGCCTGTGCAGCTCCTCTGTCAGGACAGGCTTTTAGCTGGCCTCAGTCCCCAGGTCCCTGACAGCAGGGATTATTAGTAGGCAGCCCAGACAGGGGCCTGATGGACTTGGGCAGGGCGCACGGGGGAGCCTGCACGGTGCAGGGGGCAGGCGGAGCTGCCCGGAGTGAAGGATGGCCCTGCCTGCTGGCCTGGGGAGGTGCCACGCACACGCTTCCCACCGATCTGTGCCAGCAAGCGTTCCAGGGACACTGCTAAATGCCGGCTGTAAATCTCGCTTAAAGGGCCATCAAGAGCAGCTTTTGGCTGCGAGCATCTTTGCCATTATTCTTTACTAGGCCTTTTAACGTAACTGGGAACAGGGCAATATTTTGTTCATCTGTAGCTATTGGAAAAAAGCTCAGTGGATTTTAATGGCTGAAATCTGGGCAGCAGGCGCACCGTGACAGGGATCTGGAGCTGGCTGCACTGGGCCTTTGGGTGGGGAGGGGTCTGGGATGGCTCCTGTGTCGTGTCTGAGGGGCTGGGCCCTGTAGCCTGTGAGGGTGAAAGTTGAGCCCACCTGCTCCCCAGGCCTGGCTGGGATAAGGGACTAGATATGTCCAGAGGTCCCTGCTGACCCCTGGGACCCCGAGAGACCCCTGGGCCTCTCCCCAGAGGTTGAGAGCAAGAGGCTCACAGCAGAATAGCCTTTTCTCAGTCCTCTCAGCTCCAATAATCCCTGATCTACTCTTATCAGGGACCCTCCAGCCCTGGTCCCCTTCTTGTCCCCTGTGCAATGTGAAAGCCCCCATAGAAGTCTTTCCAAAGAAGCTGTAGCTAGCAGCCCCTATCTTGGGGAAGACTCCTCATCCATCCTGTATTTGAACTAGTAAAATAGCAGCCAAGAGTCCACGGAGCCACCCACAAACCTGAAAGCTTTCTCACAAATATGGGGCTCATTGGTGACCTTTAGGCAGGGCTGACACCTTGCTCAACTCGAGGTGGGTACCAATTATATCAGGGTCTATGTGAATGGCACCTCCTGGATTGGTGCAGTGCACAGACTGGGCAACCATACGTAGCAGCCCTGTCCTCAGCCCCCAGTAGGTCTCTACTTTGGCATGATGTTGAGTGTAAGAGTGGGGGATTGGCGTGTGGTTCCCAGAAGGGGTACTGATGGGCTAGGCCCTCTTGATAGCCAGAAGCCACTGCTTCACTGGTGGATCTAAGCCTATAGGGTCCTACAGGAACCCAGCTATGCCCTCTGTTCATGTATTGCCTGTGACTGCTTTCAAATGGCAGAGTTGAGTAGTTGTGACAGAGACGTAGGTCCCACAAAGCCACAAAATACTTACTATTTGGCCTTTTAAGAAAAAGTTTGCCAGCTCCCCTCTTCTAGACTGTGATGAGAGGAAAAGAGATGGTTCCAGTTTCTAAATGCTTATCTGTTTGACATCTTCAGAGGCCAGGGGCTGGCTGGAGGCCCCAGAGGGCTTTAACTGATTGCTTTGGTCAAGCAGGCTGGGGCATATCTGTCCCTCTTTTATTTTTATTTTTTATTTTTTTCTGCCACTGCCTTAGTGGAATTAGGAGTGTCCTAATGTCTTTGTTTTGCACAGTAGCTGGCATCCCATCCAAGGACATGTGACTCAAGTGTCCAACTCTGGGTATGAGAGCCAGCACTCAAGAGCTCATTCTGCAAACATCTATTCCATTTGCTGAGTGTCAGAAACCAGGCCTGTTGCTTTGAGTACACAGACAAATAAGACACAGGCCGACAAGCCCTGACCTGGAGGATTTCATGGACTAGTAAGGGGCAGACGTGCACACAGATTACTGGACTATGGTGTGAGAAGTATGATAGCACATAAATCTTGTGTTTGACCATTCCATGGAAGCTGATTAGGGAAGGCTTCTTGTAGGAGGGGACAATGAACTGGGCCTTGAGTTAGGAATAGAAGTTTCTAGGTATATGAAGGAGGATGTGGGCATTCCAAGCAAGTTCCTGTTGTAGTCTCAACGTGGGAAACTGGAAGACATTCATGAAAGTTATTGCTCTGTTTCTAATGTTTTCCTCTCCCATATAGTCTCACAGCTATTACAACCCTGCACATATATGCAAAGACATATATCTCCATTTTTCTGTCCAGGCACATACGTTTTTAGGCAGATGATTGATTACCTGTGCAATATAGGCAAATGTTCTTGATATTTTCCACTGTTACATAATAAATACCATAAAGACTATTTTCCATCACCACATAATATATATCACGGAGAGAAAGTTGGAATAATAAACTGGGCATGATGGGGTGAACATATGGAAAATCTGTACAAGGCAAAGGAACAGTTTCCCTAAAATATAAAAACTCCCCAAAATCAAAAAGAAAAAGGCAAATGCTCTAACAGAAAAACATACAAAGGCTAAGGACAGGCAATTCACAAAACAAATGTGAATATTCTAGAAACATAAAACATATTTAATGTTACAAGCAGTCCAAGAAATGCAAATAAGAGCAGTTCATTTATTATCCAGAGATTGACAATGATTAAAAATTAAAAAGAACTGATTTCTGCAATGTTGGAGGGATGTGAAAACTCTCATGCTCCTTGGGGGGTTGATGTAAATCTGTATGGCTTTTCTGGAGGCACAGTTGAGAAAGTTTATCTAAATTTTAAATGTACACACCATTTCAGCTGGTGCTGATACCTCTAGTCCTTTATCCTAAGGTAATAATGGAGCAAATGCACAAAGGTGTAGGTACAAAACTATTCATTACAACATTGTGTATAAGGAAAAACAGAAATAAGTTAAATATCCATCTATATGAGACTTGCTAAATAAATTCTGGTACAGTGGTTAAAAAGAATGATGGAGATATGTGATAAATGGCACACAAAGATCTTCTTGACATGAGAAAAAATAAGACAGGTGGTGTAATAGCAAGATCCATATATAAAATAATATACACTTCCTATGGTTGGATGTAGATAATGAAAGATCTGAATGTTGATATTTGCTTGTCCCTCAGTGCTGGCACATAGAGGGATTTTGGGTTTCTTCTCTGGACATTTCTGAAGGTGTACATTTTTCTATAACAGGCATGCATTATCTCTGACAACTTGAAGATAAAAATTGCAGTACCACAGCCCACATGTCTTTTTCAGTTGGAAACTTTTGTTGATCTCAGACAAGAGGTGGTGCTTCCCTTCCCCTGGTTTTGCTTCTCTAACAGGTCTCTGAACCCCCTGGGCTCATCTGTAATGATCTACAACCAACAACCCACAATGAAAACTCTGCCTCTTTGGGGTCTGTGTTAGCTTCCTGTGGCTGCATTAGAAATTTCCACAGATTGGATGGTTTAAAACAACAGAAGTTTATTCCCTTATAATTTAGGAGTCTAGAAATCTGAAATCAAGCTGTCAGGGTTGGTTCCTTCTGGAGGCTGCGGGAGAAACACTCCCTGCCTCTCTCCCAGCTTCTGGGGGTCGCCAACAATCCTTGGTGTTCTTGGCTTGCGGATGCATCACTCCAATCTCTGCCTGTGTCGTCATGTGGCCTCCTTCTCTGTGTCTGTCTCTGTGTCCTCTTCTTTAAGGATAGAACTTATCCCACTCTAAAGCAGGATGATTTCATCTCAAGATGTTTCACTAAGTACATCTGCCGAGAACCTATTCCCAAGGAAGGTCCCATTCTGTGGTTGCAGGTGGACATGAATTTTGAGGGGACACTGCAACCCAGGAAGGATCCTTAGGCAGAAGATGATGAGATGAAGGGATAGGGATGTGGCTCACCTGGGTGACCGGGCAAGTCACTCCTGGCTGGGAAGTTCTGTCCTTAGGCAGAGACAGCATTATCTTAGATACTGTTGCTTGGAAAGAGACCCAAACGAGGTAGGGTTCCCTGCGACACAGGGAGGAGCTGAAAGGAGGGCCCCAGGGGCCTGAGGGCTCTGGAATGTGGGCACTTGATACCACTGAACAGATAGACTTGTTAACCCTTTGATCTCTTCCCTTCCAAGGCAACTACATTGAGCAGAGAAGCCAAGTTCTTTAGATAAAGTAACTATAGGTCCCTTATTTTTCTGTGAGGGTCCATAAAGTCCAAACTTTATATCCTGCTGTCAGGCATGCATCCCGACTTTTGATTTGGGAAATATGGCCTCTGCACCTTTAAATGCTTAATGTCTCCCAGCCGTGATGAAAAAAAGAGAGGGAAAGAAAGTTGGTATTTAGGTGTGAGTGCGAGTGCGTGGTTGTGTGAAGGGGTGGGAGGGCGGGGTGGATGCTGGGGGACCCCAAGATATTTTCTTTCTTGTCTGTTTTTTCCACCCTATTTCTTTTTCCTCCATGTCAACACCAAACAAGACAGGACTAAAATTAATGGGGAAAGCAGCAATTAGCAAATTAGGTTAGCGGCGTGTTGCCGAGTGGCACGGCTGCCAGGTGCGGGGTCTCTGGCAAGATATTTATTAGGGCCTGTCAGGGAAGTGACACTTTGATAAATGGAGTTGGGTAATCAGCCCCTCTACGACAGCAAGCATTGTGAGGCCTCAGCACGCGCGACTGCAGAAGCCAACCTTTGTTATGATTTTAAAAATTTTAACGTGCACCAAAGTAACACAACAGCAACATCCTCTGCCACAGAGAGCAGCCTCAATTCCAAATTCTGATGTCCAAGGAAGTCAGGGGCTTGAGTTTTCCCTTTGGATGGGCAACTGAGAAAAAGTGGTCAAAAGCAACCGATGTGGGAAACTCTCTGAGTTCTGGAAATGCCCCAGAGTTAGTATTAAAAAAATAGGAGTGGATTTTAAAGAACAACCAGTGGAAGGGCTCTGTTTTCACTTGGATAACCTGCAAATTGACCGTTGGCTGAGGCACCAGAGCAGCCTGGAGTTGGGGGATGGGGAGATGCTGGGAGCCAGAGGAGGGGGCTATGGAAGATGGTGGAACGGCTGGTATGACCGAGACTTCCAAGAATGGCTTTCCCAAGATTCCTATGGAAGGAATTCCTCCCTTTGCAAACACAGATGCAACTCAGCTTTCTTCTGCAGTGCCCAGAGCTGGTTTCCTGGGGGGAGGTTTTAACAACAGGTGGAGGCTGGTGAGTGCAGCCACGGGGACAGATCCCTGGCCTGAGGTAGGCCACTGCCATTCCCAGAGCCCCCACCATTCCTGGCAGAACCCATCAAGGCCCTGGGTCCATCTGAGCCGTGCCAGCAGGAGAGCCACTGCCTCTGCTTCCCAGCGGGTAGGACTAGCCTTAAGTCTGCTGCTGGCAGTGCCTGGGTGCATTATTTGCATATCACCCAAGTCAAAGGCCTCCTCAGCTCCTATGGGTAGCACAATTTCTCTGGTTCTGGAGTGTTAAGAGCACTCAAGCCTTGTGCATTGATGGAGTGATCAACTTTTATGGTATCTGTGGTGCTAGAGACCTGCCCTAACCCCATTTTGCTTGTCTGGGGCCCTGACTCCTGCCCCATTCTTGTTACATCCCTTTGCCCCTGGACCCTATCCCTTGTTCTGCCCTGGGTCAGATTCATCTGGCTATCGATCTAGGATGAATGGAGCTGAATTTGCTGTACCTCTTTGGACATTGCAGACTGGAACTGCTGACCTCCCCACTTGGAGGCCAGGTCCACAGCCAGGTGTCAGCCTCCAGCCTGCCTGTTCCGGCCTTCTCTTCCTCTCCATCTGCCTCTTCCTGAGGTCTGGTGAATGGCAAGCCCAAACCCATAGCAATTATGACTCTTGTGTTAGTGCCAGGGTCTAGGGATAACCTCTAGCAGCTGGGCACCCGAAGGCAGGCTCAGTCTCATTTTTCCCTACCAGCATGGTTGCAGGGGAGAGGAGTTTGGATTGTGCCTGGTTCTGCCAGGTATTGGCTGCTGGTGTTTCCTGCTTTGCCCCCATATTGGCTCTGAGTCTCTAGGCCTTTCTTGGGGACCAAACAAGAGGCTAACAATAGAGGCTAACAATCTGGTGATGGGTGGTGGATGACTGGGCTCTCATGCTGAGGGGAGGTAGAGATGTCTGATGTCCACATCATCACCTTCAGAAGGCTGGATTTGGGATGAAGGGCTGTGTAAACCATGTCTACACTCACTAGCTCCTTGCTAATATCCTGCCAAACACAGTTCCTGTTGCCATTGGCTTGGGTGGGACAAGCAAGGACAGACACTGAACTGGGCTCAGGGTTGCAGGCTAGTCTGCAGAGGAATCCCTTCTCATGGTCCACACTCCTATTTCTGTCAATGCAATCTTGTATTTACAGAAGGATCAACAGGACTGCAAATTCCTATTGAACCCATGCTTAGGCAAAGTAGTTTTTCTTTAAAATTCAGTTTTATTGAGATATATTCACATGCCATACAATCATCCATGGTGTACAATCAATTGTTCACAGTATCTTCATGTAGCTGTGCATTCATCACCCCAATCTATTTTTGGACATTTTCCTTACACCAGAAAGACTAAGAATAAGAATAAAAAATAAAAGTAAAAAAGAACTCCCAAATCATTCCCCCCATCCCACCCTATTTTTCGTTTAGTTTTTGTTCCCATTCTTCTACTCATCCATCCATATACTGGGTAAAGGGAGTACGATCCACAAGGTTTTCACAATCACACTGTTACCCTTGTAATCTACATTGTTATACAATCGTCTTCAAGAATCAAGGCTACTGGGTTGCAGTTTGATAGTTTCAGGTATTTACTTCTAGATATTCCAATGCATTAAAACAAAAAAAAAGTTATCTATATAGTGCATAAAAACATCCGCCAGAGTGACCTCTTGATTCTATTGCAAATCTCTTAGCCAGTGAAACTTTATTTTGTTTCACTTTGCATCCCCCTTTTGGTCAAGAAGACGTTCTCAATCCCAAGATGCTGGGTTCAGATTCATCCCTGGGAGTCATATCTTGCGTTGCCGGGAGATTTACACCCCTGGGAGTCAGGTCCCATGTAGTGGGGAGGGCAGTGAGTTCACCTGCCAGGTTGGCCTAGCTAGAGAGAGGGGGCCACATCTGAGCAACAAAGAGGTACTAAGCGGGAGATTCTTTGGCACAATTATAAGCAGGTGTAGCCTCTCCTTTGCAGTAATGAGCTTCATAAGGGCAAGCCCTGGCATAGAGGTTTCAGCACACCAAACCATCAGTCCTCAATGTCTGTGAGAACATCAGCAGCAATCCAGGTGACGAAGTTCAACACTTCTGCATTTCCCCCCAGCTCCTCAGGGGAGCCCTGTATATATATTTTTATTCTCTGTCCAAATTACTTTGGGATGTGTCACTATTTCACACTAACCTGTAAAATCCTGCACCAAATAAACATCTCTTCCCTTGGTTTCACATGCAAGTTGAAGTTTTAAAACACAGTCAGTATTGACCTTTACTCTTTGGCCCAATTTGCCCTAGTCCTAACTAGATCTGCTTCATTCATCTCTCTTAATTGAAGTCTGGGCTCTTTTTCAGCTTTTTAAACGGTTACTATATGCATTAATACTAACATTCATATCTGCCGAGCTCCAGCTCTGAGTTTCAGGTGTCACACAGATACCCAATATTCCAGAGACCAATCAGGTTATACACAAAAGAATCAGCATCTCAGAATATGGAGATAGCCATTACAATCCAGGAATAGATGTGACTGCTGTAAGAGCTTACAATCTAGGGACCATACAATAATCCTTTCCCTGAAAAGCTGTGCTCTAAGATTCAATTCTGAGTTTATACATTGTAGTTAGTCCATTTGGTGAGGCATTGTGTTTGCCTTTGTTTCTGGTGTACTTCACTCAAAACGCTGTCTACAGGATCCGTTCACGTTGTTGCTTGTCTCACAGCTTCACTCCTTCTCATAGTTGCTCAATATTCCTTTGTGTGCGTACACCACAGTTCACCATTCTGTTCCTCAGTCGATGTACCCTTAGGCCACCTCCACCCATTGCAAATCATGAATACTGCCTCCATGAACACCAGTGTGCAGTGTCCATTCATGTCTCTGCTCTCAGATCTTCCAAGTACATACCCCATAATGGGGTTGCAGAACCTTATGGCCCCACATACTTAGCTTCTTGTGGAACCACCACACTGTCCTCTAGAGAGGCTACACCATTCTGCCTCCTCACCAATAGTAAATAGGTACATCCCTCTCTCCATGTTTTTTCCAGCACTTTTGTCCCTATTTGTATTTTTTCCACAATTTTATAGAGATATATTCACATACCATACAATTATGCACAGTGTACAATCAGTTGTTCATGGTATCATCATATAGTTGTGCATTTATTACCACAATCAGCACTTGAACATATTGATTACTATGACAAAAAAGTTTTTTAAACAAATAATAAAAAAGATAATAAAAAGAAAGGCAAAGTGGGTTTTGAACCTCAGTGTGTGATCCTAGAATTGTCCCTGTTGAATTCTTCTGTTGGTTTTGTCCCAACTCCCCAGTTTGTTGAGAACATTTTGTAGCTTAATTCTGCCAAAGCAGTTATTTTGGAACCTTTGGAAGAGAAGAGGACTCTCTTCACCCAAGTTGGCTTATAAAGTGATAAGAGGACATTGCAAGAACTGAGCCTTGGGGCTCACTGTCCTCGGGAGACTTCGTTCATCAGCTGTCTTGGGAAGAGGCTTTATTACCACGAGTAAGGTGAGAGTCCTTTGCTAAGGGACTTCTCAGGTGCATTTTTCTGTTGATCACACTGCATCCCTGTGGCTAGACTCAGTAGATTTCATTTTAAAGTCATGGAAACCAAGACTCAGTTTCTATGACTGCCCCAAAGTCATTCTGCTAATACATAATCGAACTTGAACTGAGTTCTTTTTTTTTTTTAATCGGTCAAGCTTGTTTACTGGTTTTATCTAAACCAAACCATTTTTTTTTTATTAGTAACAGGTTTTGAAGTGTAGCATACTAACAGCCAAATACACATTCACTGATGTACTGCTTGAGAATTTTCACAAATGGAACACTCCCATGTAACCAGCACCAGATCCAGAAACCGATCCGATCAGCCCTCAGAGTCCCCTTCATGCTAAGGATAACCATGACCTGCCTTCTGAGGCCAGAGTTTGGTTTTGCCCATTTTTGAACTTTATATAAAAGGAATCATACAATATAAAACTTTTGTTTCTGGCTTCTTTTACTCAACATTTTGTTTGTGAAATTCAACCATACTGTTGTAGGGAGCTGTAGATCGCTCTCTTTACTGTGAATTTACTTATCCATCCTTCTGTTGATGGGCATTTGGGTGGTTTCAGTTTTTGACAACTGCAAACAGTGCAGCTATGAACATTCTAGAACACATCTTTTGGTGAACCTAGTGAGTTTTTCTGTCAAATATATACCTGGATCATAAGAGTTGTGTACTGGGCGGTAAGAGTTGATATTAAAAGCTGTCCTTTGTCATATTTTCCCACTAGTTACTTACTTCATTAATATTTTCAAGACACATTTAAAGGGCACATTCTCTTGTCTTGCTTGACTCCCAGTTGCTGCATGAAGGTAAAACCCAGCCACATGCCTGATACACTCACAGTTAAAGCCGAAACAGCCCTACACACCCTGCAGCTCGCCTTCCTTGCTTTCATCCCTGACCCCAATGACTCCCTCACTCCCTCTGCTGCAGTCACACCGGCCTCCTGCTGTTCCCCTCACAAACCAAACCCGAGCACACCTGAGGCTTCAGCAGCTGCTGTTGCCTCTGCCTGGGTGGCTCTAGCCCCAGGTATCTGCAGAGTCTGCTCCCTCACCTCCTTCAGTCCTTGCCAGGATGTCCCCTTCATGAGGCTTTCTTCGACCACCCCATCTGATGCAATGACTCTCTCCTCGTCAGACTACCCCCCTCACCTTGCTTTGGTTTTTCTCCATGACGCTCATCCCCACTGATCTTGTGCACGTGACCCAGTTGTGTGTGGTTCATGCTCCACACTGTGCAGTTGCCTTGAGGACTTGGGCTTTACAGTTTGTGCTGCATCCGAAGCATGAGCACAGAGCCTGGCACATGGTGGCCCCTTAATAAATATTTGTTGAATGAATGAATCCTTCTCTAAAATACAGATATTAGACTTCCCAAGCACCTCATCAAAAAGGATATTAGAATAATTTCACTTGACATTATCTGAGGATGCACATTAGATCCTGGTAATTGCCTCATTCTTTTTAAATTAGTTGCCAACTGACCAGTTAATAAGCAGTGCTAGACTTTTTCTTGGGATTGAATCTGACTGTTTCCTTTACTCGGAAAATCAATACATTATTTATCTTCTGTACCCTCCAACAATCTCCTTAATTTCTCAGAGATCCTTCATGTGACTTTGGGATGACATCTGCGAGGTTTGGCTGATCCTTCCCACCTTGTCTGCAACATTGTTTTGCAGCAGAGTTTTGCCTCATCATCAGCATTCCCTGTGCACCTGCCCAGTGCAGGACAATGTCCTAGGCCTTGGGAGCACAAAGATGTAGAGATGCCGTCTTTGCTTCTGGAGCTTTCTCAGGAGTCAGTGCAGGGAGGAACTTCAGCAAAAGTGATGAGTGGCTCAATGAAGCCATATATGGTAGGACCACATGACTGGGCGGGCAGCAAGTGTGGTGGGACAAGGTTCTGTCAGCGTGGGTATGGGGTGCTTGCAGAGGTTTTCCTGTTTTGAGTCATGCATTCATCAAGAAGGCATGATGCAGAGCACTGGGAATTGGACAGACACAGACCCTGACCTCATGAAGCTCAGCCTGTACAGGCTCTAAGTGCACAAGCAAACAAATACATAAAAGGAAAACATGGCTTGCTAAGGAGGAAATCAACATGGTGATGAGATTCAAGGTGGATTGAGAATAATTTAGATGGGGTGGGTGCTGGGCAGAGAAGGCCTCTCCAATGACCTCCAAGGAGCCAGCCATGGGGAATGAAGAGAGGTCATTCCCAGCACCTGCAGAAGCCTGGGGTGGGAAGGGCTTGGTGTGTTAAGGAAACCAAGAGGAGACTAGTGTGTTGGAGTGGAGTGAGTGGGAAGGGGGAGAGTAGGACCAAATGAGCTGGGTGTGGTAGCCAGGGTCTGTCCTTGTAGGAGATGAGATAACATCAGGAGTTCTGTTAAAAGCAATGAGAAGCATTTCAGGGAGTAGCATGGGTTTTTTTTTTTTTTTTTTTTATTTGAATTTTTTTTTTTTAATCATCATTTTATTGAGATATATTCACATACCACGCAGTCATACAAAACAAATTGTACTTTCGATTGTTTACAGTACCATTACATAGTTGTACATTCATCACCTAAATCAATCCCTGACACCTTCATTAGCACACACACAAAAATAACAAGAATAATAATTAGAGTGAAAAAGAGCAATTGAAGTAAAAAAGAACACTAGGTACCTTTGTCAGTTTGTTTGCTTCCCCTACTTTTCTACACATCCATCCATAAACTAGACAAAGTGGAGTTTGGTCCTTATGGCATTCCCAATCCCACTGTCACCCCTCATAAGCTACATTTTTATACAACTGTCTTCGAGATTCATGGGTTCTGGGTTGTAGTTTAATAGTTTCAGGTATCCACCACCAGCTACCCCAATTCTTTAGAACCTAAAAAAGGTTGTCTAAAGTGTGCGTAAGAGTGCCCACCAGAGTGATCTCTCGGCTCCTTTTGGAATCTCTCTGCCACTGAAGCTTATTTCATTTCCTTTCACATCCCCCTTTTGGTCAAGAAGATGTTCTCCATCCCACGATGCCGGGTCTACATTCCTCCCCGGGAGTCATATTCCACGTTGCCAGGGAGATTCACTTCCCTGGGTGTCTGATCCCACGTAGGGGGGAGGGCAGTGATTTCAAGCATGGTTTTATTTCCAGTTTACAAAGCTCCCTCTAGCTACAACACAGAGGACTGATGGGGGAAGCAGGGAGACTGGGGAGGAGGCTGCTACAGTTGACCCAGACATGATGATGGTGGCCTGGGCTATGGTGGAGATGGATGGGTCTGAGATGTGTTTGGGAGACTGGGTCAATGGGATTTGGGTGAATTGGATGAGGGGTGAGGTTAGGGAAGAATCAAGAATGACCCCTGGTTGCCAGTTTGAACATCTGGATGGATTGTGGCGCTATTTACAGGAGGAGGAACATGCTTATCCAAGATGTACTTAGAAGTGAGTAATGAGTTATCAACCTTCCAATCATCATAGGCCTGACCACATTCTCCCCATCACTGGAGTCCCAGGAAGGAGGCTGAATGTCTTTATTCTATAGTCGTGAAGCATCCAGAACCTGCAAGTTCACATATGGGTAAGCATCTCTCATTCCCAGGCTTTCTGCAGGTGGTGGGGCTTCAGACATGAACCAAACATCCTGCTTTCAAGAAGCTCACAGACTAGCTCAGCTTTGTGTCCCAAACCGTGCTCCATTAGTAAGGCTGGTATTTTATGTTGAGAAGGAACCTGGGTCTGCACTTAATAGGAAAGAGTATAATCGATTAGCAATGTCTGCCATGGGCATGGGTGGGAGAAGTGGTTGTCACTGTGCTGGTTAGTTTATGTTCCTGGGTACCCCCTTCCTGCCCCCTGCCCAGGAAGCGGGCATGGCTCTCAGAATCAGCTTCTCTGTGGCAGGTTCCTTGGATGCACAGGTGAGGCCTCTGCTGCAGGAAAGCAGCATGGTGTAGTGGGCAGAACACATTGACTTTGGAATCAGCCAGGTCTGCATTCACTTGCCTTGGCTACCACTTATTCACCACGTAGCCTTGAGCAAGTTTTATCACCTCTCCGAGCCTCAGTTTTCTCATCTGAAAAATGGGAATAACTCCTGGCTCACAGTGTCATGAGGATTACATGGGATTGTTTCTGGCACAAAACCGGCCCTCCATAAAAGTAGGTTATCAACTACTACAGCAACTCTGAAGCTTCATCTAAAAGCAATAGACATGAGGCAGAGTTTTATCCTGACCCTAGCAAACCCTGTGCCTTGTGCACCTCATCCAGACCAGCTGTCCACAGCTGGTCTAGGCCTGGGTGAGGAAGGAAGCTTCGAGCCTCCTGCAAGTAAAGGATCATCCTGGAGCATTACTTTTGGGTTGTGTGAACGGTGGGGAGAGGGTTGGATTGGGCAGAGCAGAGTGAGAGCTTGAGCTATTAGTGGTAATGGAGGCTAAGTGGAACGGGCAGACGATTTTCATCCCTGGAAACCACAGGATTTGGACAGAGAAGATGGATCATTCAAGCCTTAGCCATGAAAGGTTGCCCCAAATTATAACAGAAACAAGGACTTAGGCCTGCAGATCAGAATCAATCTTTGTAACCCCCTTTCCCACTTCCTGCCATTATTAGCACCACCATAATAATAATTATAACAACAGCAACCACCTCCCCCCTTCCGGAATGTCAGCTCCGGGACGGCAGGGCCTTTGGTCTGTTCTGTTCACTGAGGAATCACCAATGCCTAGAGCAGTTCTTGGCTTAAATATTTACTATATATAAATAATTCCTATTACCATCACCAAAAATAGGAGCAGCTAACATTTTAAAAATTCTTATGTTCATCATCTCATTTAATTCTTACAACAACCTTATGATTTAGGGCAGGGGTTGGCTAAATCCAGCCTGTGGCCTATTTTGTATAGCCTGCAAGTTAAGAATATATATATATATATATATATATATATATATTGCATTTTTAAAGGGTTGTAAACAAAACAAAACAAAACAAAACAAATATAACAAAAATAGAAATTTGAGGCAGATACCATCTGGTCCATAAAGCCTGAGCTGTTTATTCTCTGGCTCTTCACAGAAGTCTGCCAACAGATACAGAGTATTTTCCAGGTAGGCTAGGTAGCTCTTGTTGTAACAGAAACCCTCAACCTCAGCGACTTAGCCTGGCAAAGGTTTCTCTTGCACTTGCTCAGAGTCAGCTGAGGATCTCTGCAGCGCTCCAGAGCATCCGTCTTGCAGGTGACTCAGCCGCCAGCTGCTTGATCCTGCAGCTCTGCCATCTTAACCTGAGGCCTCTCGGTTGTCATGGCAGGGGACGAGAGAGACTGGAGAATCTCATGGGGGCCTTTCATGGCCTCACTCAGATGTGACACTTGTGACTTCCTCCCACCAGAAATCGTCCTACCTCCCTGCCTTGCTATGAGAGGCTGAGAAATGTAAAAGAGCACCTGGGGTATTACGGATGAGGAAATTGAGCTTCAGAGAGGCGAATGCCTTGTTCAAGTTTACACAGCAAGGGAAGGGCAGAACAAAGACATGCACCAGGCAAGTACAGTGTCCAAAGCCCCTGATCTTATTTGTCACACTTTCCTTCCCCTACACACTCCTTGTCCCAGCTGCAAACCCCATTAAACATCAGCCTGCTGTGGAGTGGCTCAGACTGAACGTGCCCATGGTTGCTGGCGCATCTCCCGGAGAAGCCCTCTGAGCTCCGGCGGCCCCTCCCCCAACCTCTGTCCTCCTGGCTCTGGCCCCAGAGAGGGTGGAGAGTGCCATGGCCTGAGTAACTCATGGCCCCATCGGCTCCCCTCAGTGACGAATGACACCCATCCATCGTGGGCCCTGCTGATGGCCCAGCTCGTCCATCATGGGCTGGCGCTCCCAGGTGATGTATTAGTGACCAGAGAATGGATTGCTCAATGGCCAATCTCCTTGGGAAGGAAACTGAACCAAAGAGTGGATTCGATCTAATTACCTGCTCACCCCAGCCAGGACTGAGAGGCACTTTGGCAGCCCTCTTGGGCTCCCTGCAGAAATATGGCTTGCAGTTCTTGAGCCACCAGGCCTTTCTCAACTCATTGCTGCTAGACAGGGCATTATTTTTAAGAGGAAAATTTCAGAGGAATTATTGGCAGATTTGTTTCATGATGGAAAGCCAGGCAGGTCAGTTGAATGTTCTGGGGATGAGTAAAGGGCAAACCAAACAATATTTGAGGACAGATTGAGCTAGTTCAGACATTCTGGGCCAGTGGGCAAGTCAGTGGTCAAGGCTGTGCATTCTGCAGTCATGTAGACTTGGATCTGGGTCCAATTTCTACTACTTACTTGCTGTGTGACCTTGGGCAAGATGTTTAACCTCTCTGAACCTCAGCTTTATTTTCTATGCAATGAGAATAATGGTGATGATTAAATGGGATAATATATATAAAGCGCTGATCACCTGGCCTGGAACACAGTAAGTGATGATGATGATGATGCTGATTAAAAATCTCCAAGATTGCTCTCCCTGTTATCTGCCACACATGGATGGCAACCCATCCAGGGAGGTGGCTGGATCAAGACAACTGGCCCCATAACTGCTACAGCCAAAAGAATATGGAGGAAGCGACACTGTATCCGTTCTGGGGCTAGCTAACTTTTAAGAGAACTGGCCGTTTCTGCCTCCTTTTTCTTGGAGCACTGCTTTGGGGGAAATCAGTCACCAAGCAAGAAGTTTGACTACCTTGAGAATGCCATGTTGTGGGGAAGTCCAAGCTGGTCATCTGCAAAACACAGGTGGGGAGGGATGCACAGCCAGCCCCCATCTGCTCCAGCCATCCCAGCTGATGTGTCAAACGTGAGTGAAGAAGCTATCTTGGGCGTCCAGCCCCATCAGGCTTCAGGTTCCTCCAGTCCCTACACCTGCAGCTGCCCAAGAGACCCCAGGTGGGCACCAGCTGGGAGACCCTGGCCCACCCAGAGAAACAGGAGAGAGAATAGGAAGTGGTTTCAAGCTACCAACTTTTGAGGTAGTTTGTTAATAGTTAACTGGAACAGGGACCAGCCTTTATGGTAGCTTTATTCACACCAATATTTATTGAGTCCCTACTGAATGCCAGACACTATTCTGGGAAAAGAGACTAGTGGATGTGGCTCAAGGACTCACACAGTTCTTTTCAAACCTTAGGGTTCCAAGGCATTGCTCTGGGGCCACTCCTGGGCAAGCAGCAGCTCACAGGCCACCATCTTGGATTTGTACCCTCCTTCCAACCAGAGAAACCCTGTGTTGACCTGTTTAAAATACTGGGTTTCTGAGTAAGATTTAATTTAAAGAAGGCTTCCATTGCTTTAAAGGTGTTTAAAAGTCCCTGGAATGGTGAGGGTTGGACAGTGACTTAGTCCCAGCTGCCATGTGACCAAAGCATCTCACAGCCAAATAGGTTTGGAAAATACTGAGGTAAACCAAGTCAATATTCTTTACTGCAGGATTTCTCAGAGCCTTTAAGAAACTAATGTGCTCTGTCAATCTGAGAGAAATACCTGATTCTTTTGGATTATGGAATTAAATTTTTTTTCCTTTTGTACCCACTTCCTTTTCCTTACTTATTCTTAAGTAAAGCATTCTAATTATTTTTAAAATTTTCAACTTGTTGCAGACTGATACAATAGAAATGAATTACCAGAAAAATAAAATAAAAAAGACACACAATATATGGGAAATCTGCATTTTATGCATGATTTTTCTGAAAACCCACAACTTCTCTAATAAAAAAAAGACATGCAGAATGCAGGCCTGCTTTTTTTTATTATTAGATTCAATGGACGTATCGTTATAAAGATCTCTAAGCAGGTGCTCTCAGTTTCTGCAATTACCTGTTATGGACCAATAAGCAGTTTGTGGGTGGCCGTGGTCTGGGCACCCCATTTTGAGCAGTGTTGCTACATAATGCACCTCACACACTTGTAGATAAAGGGAAATGCAGGGTCAGGCAAAGGCACCACGGCTTTTATTTTTTAAGAATGAGAGAGGCTGGAGTCTGATTCGTACGTTGAGGTCAAGGCACTGGGGTTGTGGGAGGAGCTGAAGATCCTGGGAACGGAAGGGCTGATGGATGGATAATGCCTCGGAGGTCAGGGATAGATGGGGATGAGGTTGCCCCCACCAAGAGGAAGGACAGGGAGGTGAAAACCAGCCAGGAGAGCAATGCCCACCCAAACTGCCCACCTGCTTGCTCCCTGGATCTGCTGGCCCCTGCTTTCTGCAACCCCTCTCCCCCGGCCTACTTGTAGCTACTCCAACTTGGACTTGCCACATCTGCTTCTCATCCCCTTGGGTTTGGTGACATGCTTGGATTCCCTTTTCTAGCCCTTGGAGGGTCTCTATCAGTTTCTCAGCTCTGTCCCTCCTGAAGCTTTGGGTGAGAGTTGCTGTCTCCACCAGCTGGAGCCCTGCAAAGCTTCCGCTGCTTGGACGGGTTCTGGAGGGAGGAGCGGGGGGCCCTGTCAATGGCTGAGCCTGGAATTAGTATTTGCAGGATTTTTGCTGCTTGCATCAAGGAGGACAATATTGATTGCTTTGGAATATGAGCCTAAATGACAGAACAGGCTCAGGCTGTCATAGGCCATATTGCTTGCCCTTAGGAAGCGGCATTTTACCTGAGGACACAGCCACAAAGAGGCAAGCAAAGTCAAGAGACTAGGAAGAGGTATAGAGTCTAACATCACCACCACTTGAATTCTGCTGTGTCCCAAACTAATTCTACACCTTGGACTTCCCAGTTACGTGAGCCAATGTGTTCCTTTTCCAGCCTAAGCTACTTTGAATTGGGTTTCTCTTATTCACAGCCACAGGAGTTTGGATGAATACACTCAAAGTCCAAGGATGACAAACCCATGGTGCCAGTGCCATCAGTCCCCCAATTTCTGTGCCCACGATAGAAATGTTAATCCATCACAAAACTTTTTCCTTACCAAATCTAAACCTGGCTTCAGAATCCTTCTTAACACAGAATTCTAGGAGTTTCTCCCAATCAAAATGAACACACACAGAAGATGAAAGGTACATATCATTCTCAGGAAGAACATTGGATGACTTGGGTTTCTGTCTCAGTTTCCTATTCCTTTGACTGACACCTGATTCGCTCTAACACCTCTGATCTTATCAGTAACTTTTCCCACAGGAACCAGGAACCATGCCGTTCATTTCCATCTGCTCCAGATGTACTCAAATCTTGGGGTTATATTCTGCTGCCAACTTGATGGGCCACATGCACCTCTATCAGATACTGGAGTGGCCCTGCCACAGGACCTTTGCACATACTGTTTCTTCTACTCTCTCGCCTTCGCCTCCTTAATTCCTACTCATCCTTCAGTTATCAGCTCAGCTGCCACTTTTGCTTAAAAGCCCTTTTTAATCTCTCTGGTTAGGTTAATTCTCTTTATGTGGTGTGCTCTAACTATAGTAACAGAGCTAACAATAGATAGCACTTACTTTGTGCCAGGCACTGTTGTAAATACTTTACCCATATCATTTTGTTTAATCCTCACATCACACCAAACCTATGTGGTTGGTACTATTAGTATCCCATTTTACAGATGAAGAGCCTGAGGCTTATATTACAGCACCATGTACTTTTCCTCCATACCCCTGCTCATAGTTGGAATTTTATGTTTGTTTGTGTATGTTTTTGTTAATGTCTGTTTGCCCTCCCCACTCCACTCCCCCCACAAACGTGAGAGCCGTATGAACAGGGATTGCAGTGTTTTTGTTCATCACCATTTCCTTAGTGCCTAGTCCAGGGCCTGACACCGAGTGCCTACTAAATGTTTGTTGATTGACTAATTGACTCTCTGAAAGGGTTTCCATGGACATGCTCATCAGCTCTGAGCCCCAGGGGCCTTATCTGTCATGATGCCCTTCCACCGTAGTGGGGCTGTTGTTTGTGCAGGGACTTGCGAGTGTCTAAGGCAGAGTGCAAAGCAGGGTTCTGTGACTTCTAGGCAGCCTTTTTGCAGGGGAGCAGCAGGCTGGGCAGGAGGGAGAGGGCAGCAGGGAAAATGGGATGTTTGGGGTTAAGATGGGGCTGAGCGAGGGGGACGCACCAGGGTGGGGGCAGACATTGAGCACAGCTGCTGCGGTGAAGCCAGGGCCGCGGAGGCCAAGCCCTGCCGACTGATGTCTTGGATGGTTAGAGCTGAGCTTTAATAGCAGCCTTGGTGGTGACAGTGACAGAGCTCACTGCCACGGGTGCCCATGGCCTGGGTCAGGCAATGGGTGGGGGCCGTGTAGCAAGCTGTGCATGCAGTGGGGCATGTATACATGCTGTGTGTACATGTCATGATGTGGGCTGTGCGTGTGTGCATGTGTGGTTGTGTATACATGCATATAATAGCTGTGATTTTGTATAGTCATCTTGCCTTAGTATGAACCCAATGAAATTGCCAACATTTGATCTTTGTTGATCCACAAAAACGGCAATTTCGTAGGGTTCAATAGACTACATGCACACATGTATGGGCCATAAATCAGGTTCACAGGTCAAGTATACATGGATTTGGCATGAATTCAGGTTGCATGTGGCAGAGACTCCGTGTGTGCTTATGGTGTGAGTGCAAGGGGACACGAGCTGTCTACAGGTGGCTCTCCATGTGCGTACATATGTGTGATGGTGAGGAGTGTCTGAGCCATTTGTTAGGACTTGCCTGCTGTACTTAGACGATGGCATGCATCCTCCAATAACCGGGCGGCTGGACATGTGCCCTTCTGTAACTGAGTGGGTGGACTGGGTGGGCATGCCCCCTCCAGGAACTGAGTGGACCTTCATTTCCACCCAGGGATTGGGTATTCCTGCAGAGTACTCTGGACAACTCCCCTCTTGTGAACACAGGGGACAAGCCCCAGGGCCCCTCCAGGCACTATCTTTAACCAACTTTGGACAGGACATGCTGCCTCATCTCCAAGATCCCTCTAACCTGCCTTTGCAAGGGCATTCCATGGCTCCCCTGGGAAGAATCCCAAGCACCCAATCTGATTTGCTCCTGGTAGATGAGGAGGAACAGGCTTGCAGAAGTTAGGTAACCCCGGAGTAGCAGGCACAGACACAGTGGATAGGGTACAAGCTGTGGATTAAACTCCCATCTTTAGCCATAATTAGCTGTGTGATTTTGGTAAAAGTCACTAAAATTGATTTTCCACTATAAATTTATCTAGTACAATGCCTGACACATCATAGGCCTTTCTGCCCTACAGCTAGGTTTTAAAAGAGTATTTTCTCTTATTCAAGAAACATTTACTAAGGCCTGCTGTGGGATTATTGTTGCTGTTCATCAATAGTTCTGGCTTTTGGCCTTCTGGACCCCTTTGAATTTAGGTGTGGTCATGTGACTTGTTTTGGTCAATGAGATGAGAGTTGAAGCAACGTGTGGCAACATTATGAGCTATTGCACCAGGTGCCTTAGCAAAGCAAAATCATGGAGATGGAGCCTCCCTTATCTTGGGTTCTTGTGTGACAACCATTTGGAGCAGAGGTCCCAGCTGAACTACTACAGACATGTTGTGAAGTAAGAAATAAAACTTTGTTGTTTTAAGGCAGAGATTCTGGGGTTGTTTGTTACTGCAGCATTAACTAGTTTATCCCGCCTGATACACTTGGTATGCACTGGGTTCTTTTACCAATTTTGTCCTTTAGTCCACCTGTGAGGTAAATATTTATTGTTCTTATTTCACAAATGATGAAACAGGTTTGGAACCTGCATGACTTCTCTTTGGTCAGTAAACAGGATCAGTTTTCTGACTTTAGAAGAGTGACCTTTGACACTTTTGCTACCAAGTGATCTGGATATTTAAGAATCGTGACCCTGTCTCAGAAGCATTTCTGGAGATTGAGGGAGAACAAGCAGACTGTCATATGTGGAGAAGAATTTGCGCTGGTATTTTCTGACCTCATTCAGAAAAGAAAAGAAGCCCAAAGAAAGGTCAGGGCAATAATGGAGATTTCAACAGCCCCATCACCTGCTGAGGAACCCACTCAGGAAATGCAGAACATGGAATACAGATTACTTTGCATCTTTTAGAATTACCCAAGTTATAGATGATCATTGTGTAAAATTTAGAAAATTCAGAGAAATGAAAAGTTAGAAAAAATTAAAATAATCTCATATTCTGCTGCTTTCAGACTTTCTCCACTTAGACCTTAAAAATGATGATCACACTATGTACCTATTGCTTTTTATCTTTTTATTCCATTTGACACTTCATGAACCTACTTCTGTTTTAAGTAGAGGGCCTGCATCATTGTTTTAAATGGCTACATAGTATTCCATCACGTCATACCTTTATTTATTTATTAAGATTTCTTAATATTAATAGTAAGCCCAACACTTCTGAATCTTTAGACTGTTTGCAAGCTCTTGCTGTTCTAAACAATGCTGTAATTAAACACTCTGGAAGATACATCTTCTGGCACTTGCCTAATTATTTCCTTAGAATAAATTCTTAGAAGTGGGATTGTTGGGTCAAAAGAAATGTACTTTTCAAGGGCTTTTGTTACATATTTGCCAAATTGCTGCCCAGAAACATTGTATTAATTTGCAGTCCTAGCAGTAATGAATAGACATGCCCTTTTCTTGATTTCCACGTCAATACTAGGTATTGTCAATCTCTTAAGTCTTTGCTAATTCTAACAGTGAAAAATTGCCCTTCATTGTTTCAATTTACATTTTTATGATCCCTAGTGAGTTTGGACTAGTTTTTTGTATTTTAAAGGTTGTTTTGCTAGAATATCTTCTTGGAAACCCTGATGGAATCTCCTAGAATGCAGAGGAAGCGATTTGCTCATTCATTCAACAGATATTTATTTGAACCTGCTATGTGCCAGACAGAGTTTTAGGTGCTGAAGTGAGAGCAGAGAACAAGGCAGACACAGTGTTTCTTCCAGAGCCCACAGACAACAGTGTGCGTGTGTGTTGGGGAGGAGGGGTGGGATGCGTGGGGCTAGGGGGGTGGGTAGGTGGGCAGAATAGCTGGTGCTGGAGACTTGGATCTTAACCCCAGGGACATCAAAAGGTAAAATCAGTAGTGCTATTCCTGGCTTTATCCAAATTTTGATATTTTGTTCACCATGAATTTTTGCATTAATATCAATTTTAAAAATACTGCATTATACTATTAATTATCTTGATTAATGAGGTTTTTTGGCATACTCTTAAATTTTGCACCTGAAATGAGTGCCTCACTTATTTACCCTAATCCTGGCCCTCCTGAAATACTACTGATTTCTAAAATTTCAGTGCACACACAGGTGAGGACCTGCCACCCAAACTCAGAGGGTCTCCAGACTTACAAATAAATGTTGTTCCGAGTTCACAACCGAAAAGACTTCAAGTCAGTCCAATAACCATTATTTCTGAGGAATTGCGCTGTGTCATACCTTGCGTCATTCACTGTCCAGAGGAGACATTCTGAGGCCCGAGTCGTCCATCAGCCCCCCCTGACTTTGAAGCATATGACAGGTGGTCTGGTAATGCCACCTTGTTCCCATCCTTGGTGGACTGATTACCATGTTCTCGAATGTCTGGGACACCTAAATAATAATAACATTAATCCAAACATAATTATAATGCCTACTCCCTATAAGTACCCCCTATGTGCCAAGTCCCCCTACTGTACATCAGCCATAATTTAAAAGTCTCACTATCACTCTGACATATGCTTAATTCCATTTTAAATATGAGACAACAGAAGCCCAGAGGGACTAAGAGATTTACCCCAAGGCTGTACAACAAGCAATTGGTAGAATCGGATTTGAGGTCAGGCTTGCTTGGGGCCAAGGTCACACTTTCCCCACACCACTGGCTTCCCCTCTACCGTCACCTACGGTGATATGGACTCACCCACCCAGTGCTCTCTTCTTACAGTTCCTTGCTGCCTCATTGCCAATGACCTCCATTTACTCTTCTTCAGCCTCCAGGGTCACTATAGAGCACAGCTTCATGGTGTTCTATGAGATGGTGATCCTGGAGTTGTGCACTGTGATGGTCCTGTTGACAGCTACCCAAGCCCATGGTCATGGTCTGGCCTCAGTCATTACCTCTGAACTCTTGGCCTGAGAAATTGCAGGTTCTAGGAGTTCCTTGTCTGTTCTCCCTCATTCTCATTTATTTGTCTCCTTGAGCTCACTCTGACCCCGACAGTCCTATGTTCTATTCTTCTCAGTCACTGGCCTTTCCAGGATCTACTCCCCTCCATGCCCCATGTAGGCCTCATGGTCACTCTTTCAACTGTGTTCTCACCACTCCCATTGCCAGGCTACACATGCCCTTGTGGTCCCACTCAACCTTTAGTGTACTTTGCTGGAGGAAACCAGCAACTGCAGGGGTAGACCTCATTGCACATTTATGATTCCAACACCTGCCTGATGCCCCTGGCTCATCCCCTCTGCTCATCTGTAGTTTGAGAACTTCCCTTTCCCCCACAGTAGCTGCTCCCAGCTGCAGGATCAGCCTTGAACCCCAGACAGCCCCCCATTCCAACACTTGTATTCAGATGAGCTCAGCTCTGGGCTCAGGCCAGGCGGGATGCCAGTGGGATAACTTGGGATAGATTGTACATTCAGGAGCAAGAGGCCAGGGCAGGGCACAGCATTTCAAGGTGTCCTCATATAGGTGATGGTGGAGGGCATGAGTTCCTGAGAAGTCACAGAGACCAAGGCAGGAGGACCACGACCAGAAGTTGGCGATTTTCTTCCAGTGCATGTGAAGTGCCTCCCCTCCCCCTCTTTTTGAGGTTTCCAATTTCCCAAGAATTTTGGGCTCAGTGGCCCCCTAAGGATCAACACACTATCTCCATCCTGTGGCCCTGCCATTAATTACTCCAGTGGCTGCAGTCACTGCATGGAGCCTGGTCCTGCTTGTTCCAGCTTCAGAGTGGGTTTACTGCCAACCACGCATTATGAAGGACTAATTGTGAACCCCTTGCACCTGCTGGTTCCCCTTGTGGCTGGGACTCCGGAAGGGGAGCAGATAAAAAGCAGGGTTATTAATGAGCGTGTTGCTCATTATAATAAAACAATGGGGAAGTTGGCAAAGGGACTATAGGTCCAGGTGTGGTGTCAGAGAAAGCTGGTTGGCATTTCTGGGAACATGACTTTACTGTCTTGTCACCTGCCTCCTTTCCTGACTCATGCTGTGACATCCGGTGATAAAAGAGCTGTCATCCTGAGGGACACGCGCAGCCCTCGTGAGCTCATGGCTGGGGGAAGCCACCTGGATGGAGGAGTTGCTGAGCCAGCACACCGTCCCACATGGGATAGGCGGGGGCATCTGACTTGCCGGAACCTCAACCCCAGAGTAGAGGGGAGGGCTTGGAGGGCAGGCCTGGCCTGGCTGGGCCCCTGTTTTCCTGGGCTGAATAGATACAGCTGAGAGATGGAGTGACAGTCAGTGGAAGGCCACCAGAATGACAGCCTCCTGCACGTTGAAGGGCTCTGGGAAATGCCTTGCTTCTGGTAGGGTTGCAGGACCAGGACTTGGGTGAGGCAAGTGGGGCATCCAGGGTGCATAATTTAAGGAATCACTGATTCTCATGCTCACGCAAGTGCAGGATCTGCATCTAAGAGTGAGCACCTCCTGAAATCTTGTGTCCTGGGTGCCTCTCCATAGTCTGGGCCCTGCACAGGTGGGTGCTTTACCAGAAGGGTCAGATGGCAACTTCTCTTTGTTATTCTCCTTGGAACCTGGGGCAGGTTAGTGTCTATCTCTTCCTGGTCCTTCGTTCTCAAAGGGATGACCTGGAGGATCTTTTGGGAGACCCATAGATCACTTAGGAATGGACAGTGATGTCAGTTAACACCAGCTGGGCAGGCTTGTTAATTCTCCTCCTTGTCTAACTGTCAGAACAAGTGTGGGAGGGGGTGAGAGAAACCCCATAGCGAGATGGTGAAGAGGGCAGGCTCTTCCAGCTTCTGGTTTCAGGTCCTGACTTCACTCTTCAGCAGAAAAGTGATGTTGGGAAAGATACTTAATGCCTTGGCATTTCAGCTTCCTGATTTGTAAGTGGCCTTCATTCAGCCCTTGAATATATCAATTTGTTTTCATCTGGAAAGGTCTTCTCCCAGGTTTTTGCATGACTGCTTTCTTCTCACCTTTCAGGTTTCAGGTCAAACATCACCTCCTCGAAGAGACTTTCCTGGGCAGTGTGCCCTAAAGGAATCCCCCACCTTGTCCATTCTGTCTGTTATTATTGTGATATTAAATTATGACTTCATAGTCTTTATCACTGTCTGCAATTTTCTTTTGTTTCTTTGATATCTGTCTTCACCATTAGAAAGTAATTTCCATGGGAGCAGAAATCTTGCCCATCTTGTTTATTGCTATATCTACAGTGTCTGGAACTGTGCCTAGAACAGGTGCATGCTGGAAGAAAACATATATGAATGAATGATTTAAAAATGGCACTTAATTCACTGTATTGTTGAGAGGACTATGGGAGATTATTCATGAAAAGAGTTTAGTGCATATTAAATCTTCACCTCTGAGGTTCAAGGATTGTGAGCAACTTGTCCTCATTCACCAGCTAGCAAGTGGCAGCACTGTAACCCAGTACTCAACATCCATGCTGTTACCTGCTTTATATTTCAGCCCCCAGGTGCTTTTCCACTGGGTCGGAACAAGAAGTTGAGCTGAAAGCTAGCTCTCTGGAAAGGAGAGTGTCCTAAGGAGAAGTGAGAAAGGACCTGTGTGCAAATCTTACAACCTTATGGTAAGGGGGATCAGTATGCTGTTGGTAGGAGGTACAGCAGTGTAAAAGGAGAGATATTAAAACTATTTAACAACCGGATGTGGTAGGCTAATGGCTTGCAAAGATGTATTCATGTCCTCATCTCCGGCACCTGCCAATGTTTCCCTATTTGGAAAAAGGGTCATTGTAGATTTGACTGAGTTAAGGATCCTGAGATGGGGAGATAGTCCTGGAGATAATCCTGACCCCTGGAGAAGGGGTCAGCAATGGCACACACTGTGAAGGTAGAGCCTCAGGATTTGCTGATGGACTGGACATGGGGAAAGAGAGAGAGAGACAGAGGAGTCAGGATGGCTCCAAAGCATCTGCCTGAGCAACTGGGTGGATGGTGAAATCTCTACTGGATGAGGAATGTGGCAGGAAAGTCAGCTGTGGCTATGACAGGGCAGCACAGTAAAGAAGGAGCAATCAGTAGGAAGAATATGTTGGGTAATATTTCAAAATATCATAGTGCCATACTTCATTTGGACTTTGCTCTTGGGTAGTGGAGACCCTTTGAACTTTCAGGGGTTGATCAGCAATTCCCCAAACCAGGCTAGATTATTAGGGGTCACGGAAGGAAGAAGGTGCCCTGGAGTGGGGTTCAGCTTTGTCTCTGGACACTGGTGGCTCCAGAATGAAGGAGGCCAGTGCCCAAAGCTTTTGTGGGTGATCAGATAAACTGTGGTACATCCAGACCACGGAATACCACTCAGCAATATAAAGGAATGGACACACAACAAGTTGGATGAATCTCAAGGGCATTATGCTGAGAGAAAGAACTGACTCAAAAAAGTCACGTACTGTCTGATTCCATTTATCTGACATTCTTCAAAAGGCAAAACATGTCAGTGTTTTCCAGGGGCTAGGGATAGGGAAGGGTTTGGCTATAAAAGAATAGTAAAAAGGAATTTCTGGAGGGTAATGGAACTGTTCTGTATTCTGAGTGTCATAGACATGAATCTATCAGTATGTTAAAATTCATAGAATTTTACACCAAAAAGTCAGTTTTACTCTAAGAGAGAAAAACATTATATTACTTTACACCAAACATTCTGAACTTGATGGGGTGCAAATGTGGGATCCTTGTTTTTTCTGTCTTCCTTGTGGAGTCTCCGTTTCAAGTCCCATCATTTAATGGCATCTTAGACAGATTCCAAGGCTTTCTGGTTATGCTTTGTTGGTAAAAAGGCCTCAGGTGGTCTCGACCAGTTTGAAACTTTAATCCCAAATCCAATTCATTATTCCCCTTCTCTTCTGTCCCTGCAGCAAGTCTGTTCTGGCCCCTGTCTTGCCATCTCTCCCCGTCTTTTCTCCTTCTGCTTAAGCAGACAGATGTACAACCAGGGAATGAGATGCTGGTCACTCTGCATATTCCTGCTGTTATCCCCAAACTCTGCAAATGAGTTCCCTGAAGCTTCCTTCCCACACGTGGCTTAGAGGGATGGGAATAACCCCATCCTCTACCTCAGGAGGAGGAAGGAACAAGCCTGAGTGCCTTCTTCTCCGGCCAATGTCTTCCAATGTTTCTTCTTTCACTTTGCCTTCCCTCTCTTCTGCCTTTAGGGACTGGGGAGGGGCAGGCACAGGGAGAACCAGTGTTTAGGCTAGAATACAGCTGATCCAGAATATCTGGAATTTTGGAGCTTCAATCCCAAGACCCCAGGGGCCAACTCTCCATCCCAAAGTGCTCTCCATGAATGCAGGACTCTGGGGTGACTTGTTCAATAGTCCAGAATTTTCAAAGTGGATTCGCAGATTAGGTACTGTCCTTGCCACAATTATCAGGCAATATTGAACAGGAGTCCCCTAGAATGAAAATCAAAGCCAAAGCCAAAGCTAAAGCCAAACACAAAGCTAGATAAGAATCTGCTCCTAACAGGAAGAGAGTGGTTCAATTGCAAAAGCACACCCTAGATCATGATAGATGGTTCCCTAGCTATGGCTGCATGCTATTTCAATAATTTGTAATCGTTTAGACCTTTAGTAGGGAAAACCTGAATGGGAGCATCATTCTGCATTAAGGCAAGCAGGGGATGAACCATGGATGGGAGAATCATTATTTATTGTCATACATTCTCAGTAAAATAAATATCCTGGCCTTTCCCCAGTGCCTTTTCCTGCATACCTTCTGGGTATAGATTTCTTTGTTTGAAACTTGCAATAGGGATAGAGGCAGAATAGTAATAATCATTTTTAATGATGACGGTAATGATGCTTATAGCAGCAAACATTTATTGAGAGACTACTGTGTGCTAATTACTTAGGTGTATTATCTAATTGAATCCTCATGACAATTCTGCTATCACTATGCCCATTACATGAAGAGGGCAATTGTCTATGGCAATCAGAATACAGCAGTTAATTGTTCCAAGATCATACAGGTAATAAGGTAGCAAGTGGTTTGGAAGTGGATGGTCAGATTCCAGACTCCTGGCTCTGCCCTCAGAAGGCTGACTGGTGGCCTTGATTCCCTGGATTCCAGGGACTGGTCTGTGGCCACTATCTGTAATTATGAGTTTCTCCAAAGCCCTGCATGTTCTGGCTCTGCAACTATTCTGGGTCCATAAACACAAAGCTGAGGAAGTATTCAAAGGCAATGCATCCCTTTTTGTCCAGCTCATTATCCTGGTGAGGGAGGTGAGGCTGAGCTTTGGGCACGGTTGATTGCCGACAGAGCATTGGGGATATGCCTTTGCTCAGGACAGATGAGCCGAGATGGAATGAGTGGGAGAAATTAGAATCCTTAACCAGGAATTTGGCTGTAATCCTGGTCAAGGAAGATAAACTTTCAGATCAGAAAAGATAAAGTTAACATTGCTGAGTGAGCCTGCCCAACTGAAGAGACCAGGTAGGTTTGTGGATAGCTTGAAAGCACTTCAAATATCCTCTACAAGAAGAGAAATCTCTGGGAAGTTGCTGACCCTGAATCAGGGATGCTAATCTTTAGGAATCCCAGAGAGGGGGAGAGATGCTTGACTCCTGGAAAGTGGCAAAAAACATTCCAATTTTCCTAAAGGTGGAGCAACCCTGGGCAGGAATCTGGCATGATTTGTTAAAAGAAAGATTTGTAAACATCCTGGAGAGGAAGAAATGATCATCAGGAACCAATCTTGACTCACTAAGAGTTAGTTACATGAGGATAATCTCATTTCCTTCTTTGACATGAGAAGACTCAGAGTAGGAATGTGGAGTACCTGTTAGGACTTGCATTTGGCTCTGAATAACAGAAACCAAAAGACAGAGGCTTTAACAATCTCATGCAATGAGAAGTCTGAAGGCAGGTGGTCTCCAGCATTGGTTTCAGAGACTCTTGAGTGTCAAGGCCAAGGTTTCTGTGGTTTTCTTGGCTTTTCCCTCATGGTTACAAGATGGCTGCACTACCTGCAGCATTGTATCAGCCTTCCAGGCAGGAAGTAAGGGGAAAGGCGAAGAGCAAGGGACCTCTCATCTGAGTCTGCCTTCTCCTTTAGGCAGCTCTCCTGGGAGGTTCTCCTAATGATTCTTGCCTCCACCTCATTGGCAAGAATTATGTCACAAGGCTGCTGCTATCCACAAGGCATAAAATCTAGTTAGTATCTTGGCACATTGCCAACATATTGGGTGATAAATAGTAATCTCTAGTAATCTCTGGCCCATGAAGTGGACAGTTGATCTGGGTTTCAGCAGAACTTATAAAGAAATCTCCAGATAACCTTAGGGTGAATATTGAGAATATTGACTGGGATTTAGAGGATCTCAGTAGATTAATAACTAGCTGAATCCATTAAGAGTAGATCAAGGAGTTGAAATCATCTGGAGGAGGTCTTTCCTGGAGTGCCTAAGGGTTCTATTTTTGTCCTGATCCTATTTAGCATTTTAAATTAATAACGTGGATGAAGAAATAGAAAATCCATTTATGTGAGTCACAGATGAAATAAATGCAAGAGAGAAAAAGTGTGAAGAAGCTGGCTGAAAGACTTGGTATCTTAAAAGATCTTGGCAGCCTGTGTGGGGCCAAATCTTACAAAGTGCATCAGCACTGGTGTAATGGAGGGTCCTGTGCTGAGATGCAGAAGCAATGGTCCAAGTTCAGGATGGGAAGCTCTTGCTTAGCACAGCAGGTATGTAAGGCCTTGGGGGCTTTTAGTCAACACTTGGTTTTGTGTAAGTATGCAGGGTGATATAGTCCCCCAAATCCAATTGACCATAAGGCTTTGTTAATAGAAATATCGTAAAGGCTGAGATTCAGGGCAGAGAATGAGAATTCAGTGGAAGAAGAGTGTCAGACCCAAAGGCATCCAGTTGGGGACTCTTCACCCTCCTTATAAATGTTGGGGATTTTAGGAAGTGTGTTTCGTCTCCCAATGTATGAACGAAGGGGTCCTGAGGAGATCAGAACCACTGATCTATGGAAAATGGGAGGATTTAAAGACAACCAAGGGGTTGACCAAGGATAGACCAAGATGTCCCTGGAGGTGGTGAGTTCCTTGTCACTAGAAGTATTTGAGCTGGGAGGGAGACTAGAGAGATGATTTATGCAGTAGGTGGATAGGTAGATTTTTTTTGCACTGTACTATATAATCCTTTTTAGTTCATGAAGCTCTTTGATTTTCCAGATTTCAGGATGGTACCTGGGGCCACTTGGATCAGGGCAGGTACTGGTCATGGAGGTCGAGGTTGATGAAGCTCTGACCCGTCCCAGGAGGGGCTGGGGTGCCTGGGATGAAATGTACTATTTCAATCCAGGCTGTAGGCTTGACCACAGGATGGTAAATGGAGTCAGAATTGACATCATAAGCCAGTGGAGGGATGAGGAGTCAGCAGACCATCCTCTAGCCTTGAGCTTTCTTGGGGCATGGGAAGGGCTGGCTCGGGGCTGGAGATGAGGGTGTGTGGTCAGGGCTGTGTGTTGTCCCTCTGCCTCATCGTGGGACAGACTTACGAGGCCTCACTGATCGTTGAACCACACAGGTATGATTATGGAGGTGTAAGTGAAAAATTCACTTAAGCTACCTAAACATTTATAGAGCCCCTACTACATACCAGGTACTGTGATGGGGGCTGGGGAAGTGTCCAACAGGGTCCCCACATTTGCCTCCCCAGGGGACTGCTGGGGCAGGTGGGCTGCTGCCTCTGAAGCTGGGAGACTGCATGTGTGGGGCGCCCAGTCAACCCTTTAGCAAAGGCAGACAGGGCCCATCAGCTCCTGGCGTCTCCCCTTTCCTGTCTTCGGCCTGTCTGCTGCACAGATTAATTGCAGCTCGCCCGCACAGTGATGCGTCCCTGTTCCGGCATGTGTGGGAGTTGGGGGGAGCCGTGCAGCCATGCTGATCTGGAGCCTGCACGGGCACAGCTGGCAACCTGCACAGCGCCCTCATCGGAAAGCAATCCATCAGCTGGCAGTGGCACTGCCATCCAGGCCTGACTGCAAGCTGGCACCCCTGAGCTTCTTCATGTGGGACAGGCCCCCCGGCTCAGAGCCTCGGGACTGGGCCTGGCGGCATGTACTGATCCCTGCAAGGCAGCCTCTGGAGGGCTTTCCCCGGGGGTGGGGGAGCCTAGTCTTATCCAACCCTTCACTCTTGGGGGCCTTGAGGAAAACCCCAGGCTGGAGTGGTACATCACAGTTTGGGACACACCAGGGGGGATCTAGCTGCTATTTTCCAGTCAGCTCCCCAGAGAAAGAACCCCCAAGATACAACCCTCCTCCACATCCCCCAGTTAGTTCCATAGTGACCGCAGTGCTGCAGAGAGGGTGGGAGGACCAGGCAGGGGTGTGGCCCAGTGGGACCAGTGTGTGAGTTTGGGTGGAAGGGGAGGTGTGAGGAGCCTGCTCCTTTCAAAGGCCTCTCACTTTTCTTGCTCCAGAGGCCAATCTTCCCCCTTCTCTCCTCCCAAGATCTGGAGGGGATTTACTTGAACTCTGGGTTTAGAGCAGTGGTTTTCAACCTTGAGCATGTGTCAGTCACCTAAAGAGCTTGTTAACGTGCAGATGGGTGGGCTCCACCCCTAGAATTTCTGATGCAGTAGGTCTAGGGTGAGTGTCTAGGGTGAGGTCCAAGAATCTGCACTTCTAACAAGTTCCCAGGTGATGCTGATGTGCTGGTCCGGGGTCCACACTTTGAGAACCACCAGTTTAGAGGCAGGCCAATGTCCTCCCTAAGCCACCTAGGAACTGGCAGAAGTCTAAACTCTCCTGGTTTCTTCAGGCTTCTAGTTCCTGCTTAGTTTTCTGATTGTTTTTCCAGCCTACCTGGGCTGTCCCTGATCTGACATTAGGGATCAAGTTCAGTCCTTCCTGTGAAAGGCAGGGGTCGTGTGATGTGTGGGCAGCAGACTCTGGTGATGGTTGGAGCAGTTGAAGAAGGATTTTCACAAGGGCAACGTTGCCAGCTGGAGCTCCGTTCAGGCTCTTCCTGAATTGATGGCTCTTGGGCCACTTTGCCAGGAGCTTCTGTGTTTGTCTCTCCTCCATCCCGTCTTCTTGGTCTACTTGTCATCTCCAAATTTCTGCTCATTCCTTAGGAAGAGCATTAAGACTCCGGGGCCTGGTCCCCTGTTGAACCACCCCCCCCAGGAGTCTTCTCTCCCAGGCAGCTCATCAAGGTATCTTTCTAAACAATGGCAGTTCTTTCCCTAAGAAGAATTTAGGAGCCACCAGATACTTTCCTCCCAGCGTCCACATAATTTAGCCAAGGGTGCTTTGATGTGTTCTCCAATGTATGGAATCAAAAAGACCCCTTCTTTTCTCCCTGAGGGTGCAGAATGGGTCTGGCCAAGAAAGTGATTCCCAACCAGGGGGATTTTTGACATCCAGGGGACATAGGGGAATGTCTAGAGACATTTTTAATGGTCACAACTTGAGGGTGATAAGTGATGTTGGGGCTGCTTTCATCTAGTGGGTGGAGGCCAGGGGTGCTGATAAACATCCTATAATGCACGGACAGTCCCCACAACAAAGAAATTTCCAGCCCCAAATGTCAGGAGTGCTTGGGCCAAGCAAAGACAAGGAGAGGGGAGAGTCTGAGAGACGGAGTGATTTTTTTTTTTTCCTTTAATGATGTGGGCAAACTAGTCAAAGAATAGAACACAGGCAGGTGTTACAGTCCCAGGTTTAGGTACGTATGGAGTCTGGAGCGACACATGGCTCTGAGGGTCTGCCTTGAGTTAGCCAGGGGTAGGGGTCTGAGGAGGAGCTGCAGCCTCCAGCACCCACCTTGCCTTGCTCCCTTCTTCCTCTTTTCCTGCGACTTGCTGTTGGTCTAGTAGGGCAGCAGGGGTGCATGTGGGTGGGGGACAGGGCCTTGGAACCCTGGACACAGCTCCCCATCCCCATGTGGTTCATGGGCCCCAGAGACAAGCAGCGCCTGCATGGGGCTTAGTTTGCCGGCCCTGTCTTTAGTGTTCAGACTACTCAATGCCTCTGCTTTTTATTTGATCAGTGTGCAGGGCTGAGGCAATGAAAATCAGTTAATAGCATTCTCCGCCTTTTATTGAATATCTGTTGTGGGTGGGGCTCTGTGCTGGGCTCTTTGATTCCCAGTTTTCACATTCATAAAAGGGAGATGATAATAGTTCCCTTCTTTAAAAAGACTGTTGAGAGGATTACTAGAGACAGTGTATGCAACATAACCAGCTTGTGGAAGGCTAGCCCTGACCCCCACACCCCATCCACTTCTGACTTACTGGTAGAATCAGGTTGAGCTGCAATTGAGCCTCAGAAGAAGCTGGTCAGAGAGGAGAGCCTTGGGAACAACTTGGCAGCCCTCTTCTCCCCTTCCAGCCCACCACTGGCTAAGGATAAAAAGACTTTCTGTCTCCTGTGCCTTTAACCCCATGTGATCCCAGAGGGGATTTGGCTCCTTTTATCTTTTGCTAATGCCAGGAGCCGGCCTGTGCTGGGTCCAGGATGGTTGACCTTCATGAAGATCCCGGGCTGCTCACATCACTTTCTTTAGATGAGGAACTCAGCCTCATCTTTCCCTCTCATCCCTCCTCCTAGGGTGATTCCACTACTCTGTCCACAGCTGGCAGCCAGACAGTGGGCATCTTGTGATAATAAAGGGGTCCCCAAATTTCCTGGGCCCTGAGAGGAAGACAAAGGTCTCAGACACCTCTTAGGACTTGAACTCAGTGAAGGAACCAACAAGCTGAACTCCAGTGATGTGTATAACCTCAACAGCCGGAGGGTCCCACTCTCCATTTCCCACTCATTACCCTCTGCAAGGCTTGTTTCCAATACCATGCACAGGCACAGGTTCAAGCTTAGCATTTGTTCTGGCAAATTCCCAGAGAATCATTTACCCCTTTCCTTGGCCCTAGTGAGTGGGATTCTGTAATTAGGGAACTAGTCCTGATGGCCTCCAGAGGAAACATACAAAGATGCTTCAGCAGAAGTGACAAATGTATTTTTTTCTAGACTCTATTCCTAGTACAATTTATGCAATCTTATCTCCCTGCTGCATCCCGTGCTTGCTTGTGGCCCTGACCTGGTCTGTACCTGTGGCTAACCCACAATGTGTGTCCTAGGCAGCGGGGTACCCACCTCAGGGTTTCTGTTTCCTGGCTCCACAAACAGTGTGGATGGCCGGGTCCAGGACAATGTGATGGAAAGGCCAGCTGGTGTAGACTGTCTCGGATGGGGCTTTCCACACAGAGAGCACTTTTTTTTTTATTTTAAAAAGGATGATTTTGTTTAATATATATAATTCTTATTAAAGACATGGGTAATGGGGTTTATCACTTCTGCTTTCTGTGACCCCTAAAGAGAAGTAGAAGGAGGAGAGCACGCTCTTAATCACACTCTGATGAAGACCAGGACTTAGTCCCCTAATATTGGGGCAGGAGGTAAAAGGTTGGGGCTTTCAAAGGCTGGTCCTGCCTCACTGTGCCCCAGACTCGCCCTTCTTGCAGCCTCAGAGGACAGCAGGCCCGGCAACCTTTTCCTGAACCTTGCCGATTTCTCTCTGCACCAATGCATAACGTCAAACGAGGGGCCCCCACCAAGGCGCCTGCTTGCTTGCTGCCAGGCACTCCTGATGACTTCAGCTAATTTCCAAGTCTGGAAACATTGTTGACAATGTGATTTCTGAAACGTGAAAGGCGTTATCTCGTCGTGCCATCTGCGGCATGTCTGTCTGAGTCGGGGCTTCCGCTTTCACTCTGCCCCCTCGCAGCAACTCTCACTGCTCCGTCATCGTCTCCTGCAGCTAATTGCTCCAAACTGACAAGAAGGCTTTTTTGCATTTAGAAATACAGGGAAATGGAACTTTCTTGCTGATGTTTCCAAGTCAAGCATGGCTTCTAGAATTGCAATTTGATCTTTTGGTTGGCGAGGGGGTGGGGATGGGAGTCTGGTTTCTGTGCTGGGTCGGGGGCAGCACCTGAGAAGGAAAAAACCAGCCGTGTAGGGGACTAGGATGAATTCTCTCCTGTGACTGTCAGTTTCGCTGAGCCTGGCATTGAACGGAATGAGTTGTCCTAGGAGGTAGTGAATTCTCTGTTGCAAGAGGTGTGCAAATGGAGATGTTATTTTACCTGCTTGGAAAGTCCAAAAGAGAATCAAAATTTGAATGGGTATCTCCTTCTAATTCAGCAACCAGTTATATTTAGGAGAAATGTGAGGCGGGAGGATAATCAAAGAATCAAGTGAGTGCATTTGTTACCCTTTGCTGTGTAACAAATCATCTCAGCCCTCAAATGGCTTGAAACAGTAATGATTTATTATCTCTCTGAGCTTTTGTTAGTCATTAATTCAGACAGAGCACAGCAAGGACACCTTGTCTCTGTTCCGTAACATCTGAGGCCTCAGTTTTAGGACGTGAAGGCTGGGGGGTCATTATCCAAAGGCTTGAGTGTCCTCATGGCCTGATGGCTAGCTCTCTCCAGAGTGAAGACCAAGGCAGAAGCTGCAAGGTCTCTCATGACATAATCTTGTAAGTCACACACTGTCACTTCAGTATTCTCTTGGTCACTTGGTCATTCTGATTCCAAAGGGAATAAAGACCAAGAGATAAGGACCTTTGAGGACCATCTGGGTAATCAGATAGTGAAGCCAGGTGCCCATCTTCTGTCGGTTAAGACAATGACCACAAGTTCTGAACTTGATCATGTTTTAGTAGCAGGAGGTTGGCAGAGAGCATGAAATTCAAGCAAACATGCCTCGGGTTTTTAGCAAATCTTCTCTCCTCTTTCTTTGCTCACTCTTCCACATCGTCTTCCCCACTGCCATCAACTCTGGACTTGTACATTTTCTCTTCCAGCCCTGATCATTTTTTGGGCTCCAGATTCATATTATAACTCACTCCACCGCCTTGGCCTTCCTTCAGATCCTAGACCACATCACACTCGTTCATACTTGAGGGCTTTTGTGCATGTTGTTCCCTCTGCCAGGCACACTTTCTAACCTGTCTTCCCCATTGCATCACCTTGTTGACTTGTATACCTCATGGCCATCGCAGCACAAATGTCACTTTCTCTGAGAAGTCTTTGCTGAGCTGTCCTGTGGCAGATTGTATTTTCCAAAGATGGCCACACCAAAGTGTGTTGAAAGGGAGAGAGCTACCATTCTGGAACTCAGTTACCCTTTTGTGAGGAAGTCTCCTTTAGCCCACACAGAGAGACCATTTGGAGAGGAATTCGGGCTCCCAGCTGAAAGTCAGCGTGGACCAGAAAACATAGGAGGCAAGAAGACTTCAGACGACTCCAGCTCCCAGTCTCTGAGGATTCCAGCTGAGGGGCCAGACATCATGGAGCAGAGATAATCCCTGATGGAATTCCTGACTTACAGAAACCATGAGAGGTAATAAATGATTATTGTTGTTTTACACCACTAAATTTAGAGGTGGTTTGTTACACAGTCACAGAACTGATAAATCCCTTATGCCCCAGACTCTGTCAGGTTTCCTTGCCATGTGCTGTCATAGCTTCTGATATGTTTCCTTCACAGAATTCTTCTAGAGTTTGTAACTATATGTTTGTATGTTCCATTAATTTCCATCTGCCCCACTAGATTGTAAAATCCATGAGGGTGAGTGCTTTACCCGTTTTGTTCACTAACATCTTGCCAGAACCTGGCATATAATATGAGATCAATAAATGTGTAAAATGGATAAATTCAGTGAGTGATCTTTCCCTCAATTTTAGCATATACAAGCTCAAGTCATTATCATTCTCTCCCGATTTGGTCCTCTCTTTGTATCTTGGCAAAGGCACTGCTGCCTCTTCAGGTGCTCAAACCGCAAACTTGGAAGTCATCTCAATCTTTTCCCATCCTCCTTCCCCCTCTCATAGAAGACTCCAAGCTCATCCATTCTACCTGTTAGTATTTTCTCATTCCACTCCTGTCCTTCACACTGCCCCCACCTTGCCTCAGGCCCTAATTCTTCCCTGAATCACAGCAGTAGCCTGACCACCAGTTCACGTCCCTCCAACCCACCCTCCAAACTGACAGGTTGACCTTTCCAAAATGCATGTCTGAGTCTGTCACTCTGGATGAAAATTGCTCACTGTTCCACCTTGTCCTGATAATAAATCCATAGTCTTCAGTAGCCTCCCCAAATCATTGTGGAAAAATGGATGGTGTGATGGTTAGGTTTACGTGTCAACTTGGCCATTTGATGGTGCCCCTGTGTCTGGTCAAGCAAGCACTGGCCTAACCGTTACTGCAAGGACATTTGTGGCTGGTTAATAAACCAGAAGGCTGGTTTATGAAATCATCAGTCAATTGACTGCAGCTGTTACTGATTACATCAATGAAGGGCATGTCTTCTATAATGAGAGAATTCAATCTGCTGGATTTAATCCAATCAGTTGAAGACTTTTAAGAGAGACAGAGGACCTTTACTTCTTCTTTGGCTAACGAGTGAAGCATTTCCTGAGGAGTTTACTGAACACCCTCATTGGAGTTGCCCATTTGCTGCCTGAGGAGTTCATCAAACACCTTCATTGGAGTTGCCAGTTTGCTGCCTGCCCTGTAGAATTTGGACTTGTGCATCCCCACAGTTGCATAAGATACTTTTATAAAATCTTTTGCTTAGGTATCTCTTATTGATTCTGTTTCCCTAGAGAACCCTAATTAATACAGATGGGATATAAATTAAACAAAAAAGTCTGCTGAGGCTTAGAGCTTCTTGATGAACTGCCATGTATCTATCTCCTCTCTTTCATCTCTTGCAACTCCCACCCCCCACAACTTGTGCTCTGAACACCCAAGCTCTTTGGGTTTATTCCAATCACTTGTATTAATTTGGTTGCAAGGGACAGAAATCTAACTTGAGCTGATTGAGACAAGAAGACGAGTTTATTGGTTCACAGGATCCAAGGAATTGTTCCAGGTTGAGCAGGGAGAAGCATTCCCAGGATCAACATGTCTCAGGATCCTCTGATGTCTGTTCTCTCCACTTATCTGACCTCTCTCCCACTGCAGAAGGATTTTCTCTATGTTCTGATGATCTAACAGATCTGATGATCTAGCAGATCTGCATAATACACCACTTCAAACTTAGTGGCATTAAGCAACAACAATCATTTGTTTCTGTAACCCTGAAGGTTCTGAGGAGCACCTTGGCCCAGCTAGTGGGTTCTCACCCAGGGAATTCTGTGGGGTGGTTGGGGTTGGAGTCATCCTGAAGACTTCCTTCCTCCCATGTTTGGCCCCTGGGCTGGGGGCTGGGATAGCTGGGGCTCCCCAGGTGTCTCTCCCACATTGTGATTTCTCTAGTGTAGCAATTTCTGAGTGGCCTGAATTCTAACTCGGCATCATCAGAATCCAAGTCCAGGTCAGAGGGCTGAGGGCTCCAAAGGCTTGTATCCCAAGAGAAATAGGCAGAAGACGTGTGGTGTTTCCTAACAGAACCTCAGAAGCCAAGCAGGGCCATGACTGCCACACCCTATTCACGAAGGCAGTCAGGCCCGCTCAGGTTCAAGGGCAGGGGCTACAGATCCATCTCTTCATGGGAGAAATAGCATGTTTTTATGGCTGGAGTCCTGATCTGTTGACAGTTCTTGGTTCATCATCTTACAATTTCAGCCACCTCTTGAGCTCAAGTTAAAATGCCTGGATATTAGAATCCTTTGGCCCATCTCGTCTCAGGTGCCTCGAGTCCAGTGAACTAGAGGAATGGGACCTTGTAGAAATGTGGCTCCTGCATATGGATGGGTGTGGCAGGGCTTGTACGTGGTGCCAGGCAGACAGTATAATGAATGCACACGGCTCCCAAATCAGTCTGTTGCACCTTCACGCATTTGCTCATGCTGGGTCTTCTGCCCGAGGTGCGTTTCCTCCCTCCTCTCCATCCTGCTCACTCTTCCTTGTCTTTCCACTGTCATCTCAGGAACCACCTCCTCCAGGAAGTCTTCTCTTCCTTGACGCCCAAGGCTGTGTGAGGCATTTCCCTCTCTCCCTCACAAAGGTCTCTATGCTTAGCTTCTTTCTAGCACTAATTATATTAGGTCATAATTTCCTTTTTGAAAAATCAGACTTTATTTTATTATTTTTATTTTTAATGTCTGTCCCACCAGACTATGAGTCTCTTTCGAGTGCAGATTGTATTCCTAGTGTCTAGTTCAGGGTCTTTCACTTAGCAGGTTCTTGATTATTGCTCGTGGAATGAATGAATGAACCCAAGCACTGGGGTGCCTGCCCCTGAAATGAACTGATCCATCCCCTGCTGTGTGCAGATGTCCCAGCTGCTGTGTGCTGGGGCCAGAGAGAGGCCAACTCAGCCCCAGCTGTCCCAGTGGTAGTGCATTTCAGGCTGTTTGGGGAGGGTCAATCTGGTCTGACAGATGGAGAAGGACTGAAGGCCCCCAGGTCCGCAGGGCCCACTGTCCTTTTGAGCCTCACTGCTATGAGAGGCCATGGGTGGCCATGAAAACATCTGGGCGAGGAGGGGGTTCAGGGGGAAGCCTCCAAGCCAGGTGTGAAGTTTCATACAGATGAAATAACCAGTCCTGGGCTGGGGTTTCCAGACATCTGTTTTTATGAGGGCCTGGGGCTGGGGGATAGGTGGGAGTGGGCAGGGGGTGTGTGAGACAGCCTCAACAGCAGGCTTGATTGTTTGGATTAAGCTTGTTGAACCAGAGATTCAGGGGCCAGGCAGACATAAAAACAACTAGAGCTGCAGTTTATTGAGTACCTACTACATGCCAGGCACCATGCTAAGCTCTTTGCTTGTATGTAAACTGCTTTTAATCCTATGTGGAATGAATTCCTATTATCTTTTTCAGAGAGGTGAAGTAATTTGCCCAAAGCCTCACAGCTTGAAAAGAGTAAAGCTGGGGGCATTTCCATTATATCACTGCTGCCTGTAGTTGTGGGTTTAAAAAAAAAATTATTTATTTATTTATTTATTTATTTATTTATTTATTTATTTTTTAACCATAGTCCTTTCTCTTCCTCATTTGGATTCAAACTTGAAGCCTCCTTGGGAGGCCAGGAAGGGAGATGTAAGTGACAACCACCATGTTGTACTTGAACTACCCAGATCTCTGATTGGAAGTAGGACCTTCAGGATCTCTTATCTTCACTTTAGCCCTAGTACAATGAGGAACACTGAATGGATGGCCCAGGCATCCCCACACCTGGTAAACTGGTTAGGACAACCCCTGGTACCTTTGCCTGGCACTTGTCTTCCAACTGATGGAGTTTGAAACTCAGTGTATGGGAAAGTCATTATCAGGTCAGCTCCTGCTCATTATGATGAGTGATACTTATGGGTTCACGGATTCATTCCTTCTTTCATGATTAAGTACCTGCCATGTGCCAGATGCTAAACTGATTGTTCCATACCATGCCCAGTGGGTCAGGCAAGGGGTGAGACAAAGGGCCCTAAAAGGACAGGAGGGTATGAATCAGGAAGCTGGAGAGATAGAATGGACATCGAATTCTGGGTACTTCTATATGTATGTGATAGCCAGGCCCCCAGATGGCCTTCAGTGACTGCTATCTCCTAGTATTCACACTCTGGCACTTGCATAGTATGGAAAGATGTAGTTCCTTCCCATAATGGATAGAGCTGATCTGTGCAATTGATAGGTACGTGTAATAAGAATGGCATGTGGTTTCTGAGGTTAGGTGATAAAGACGTTTCCACTTCCATCTTGCCCTGTCTTGGATCATCTACTCTGGGGGAAAACAGCTGCCATGTTGGGAGGAACCTCAAACAGCCATGTGGAGGGCTCTATGAGCTGAAGAACTAAGGAATCCTGCTACCAACCACACAAACATGAGAGCCACATGAGTGAGACATCTTGGAATCAGTTCCTTCAGACCCTGCCAAGCCTCAGGTGACGGCAGCCCCAGCCGACATGAGAGACCTTGAGCCACAGCCACTAAGCTAAACCACTCTTGAGGTCTTGATCCAAGAAACTGTGAGATAAAAATGCTTATTGTTGTTTTAAATTGCTAAGTTTTGGGCTAATTTGTTATGCAGCAATGGATGACTAATACAGATTACCCAGAAGTAGGTGCTTCTGTAACCCACGTGTGGGAGTGGCTTTGGAACTGGTCAGTGGTGGAAGCTGGAAGGACTTCGAAGAGAGTGTGAGTGAAAGGCTGAAGTGCCTTGTACAGACTATTAGCAGAAGCCCGATGGCCTAAGGGGATGGCCTGGTGAGGGCTTAAAAGAAAGTAAGGAAACGTCCCTGGAAACTGAAGGAAAGGGGATCCTTGTTATGTAGTTGTATGTAGAGTTTAGTAACACTTTGGCTACAGTAATGTGAAAAGTAGGAAATGTACCTAATGAAGTGGGCGTTCTAGCTCAGGAGATTTCCAGGCAGTGTGAAGAAGGATCTACCTGGTTTCTTCTTGCTACTTTTAGTAAAAGGTAAGAGGGAGAAAAAAGCTAAAGGAGGAGCTGTTAAATATAAAACATCTAAGAGTTGCTAGTTTTGAGAATTCCTAGCCTGCTCAAATGGCAAACAATACTAAAATTAAGGAATAGAGTATAGGCAAAGAACATCTGTGACACTGACAACATGGTCTAAAGATGAACCTGAGGGTGCGGCTGTAAGGTGCTCTGAAAAGACCTGGGGAAGAACTAAGGCAGGGCCTCAGAGAACCATTCAGTAAATAACAGGCTAATAAGAAGCTTAAGGCATTGGCCCTCAGCCCGCTCAACACAAGCCCAAGATTTAGATTAAGGCTTGTTTTGAAGGAATTTGTGAGTATGTTGTTTAGAGCAAACCCCAATTTGAAGAGAACTGTATTAGCAGAAGCACTGCCAGCCGGGTCTGGAAGGGCTAGCGATGGTACCAAATGAAAAGAGGCCTTTGGATCCCTGAAATTCTACAGGTAGGAAACAGGCTGAGGGAATTGTGCAGTTGCAAACCTGGACTACCTTTCGTGGTGAAAGAAGGATATTCAGATGACCAATCAGAAGGGGAAGCCAAGAGCCATGAGGAATTATTCTCAGGCCTTGATACCTAATCAAAGGACTGGAAACGTGTGCCCTATTGGATTTTAGAACGTCTATGGACCAGTGTCTCCCATTGAATTTCTATTTTCCCTCTTTTTTAAACGCAGTGTTTAAAAGCAGATATCCTATGTTGGTCCCACCATTGTATGCTGTGTGTGGTGGTGGTGGGTGTGTGTGTGGTGCACAAACTTGTCTCTTTAGTTCACAGGTCTTCAGATTGAGGAGAACTATAAGGAGTCAGAGCTGAAGAGCCTCATCTGCACCTGGATCTGATTTCCATGAAGATGTCCTGGATTTCGAGCTGCTACTGTAATGGGCTGAAACTTTTTAGGGACTTCTAGAAGGGAAGAGTTTATTTTGTACATGGGAGGGGTGTAAATTCTTGGAGGCCAGAGGATGGCCTGGGGTGGTCAGCCTCCAAGATGGTCCCTCATGATGCTCACCTGCTGGGATTCAGGTATCATCTCTTTGTAGGGGGACATTCCCTCTCAAATTGAAGAAGCCTGACTAGAAATAAGTAGATATTTCAGAAATGACAGAGTGTGACTTTTGAGGCTAGGTCTAAAAGAGATTGCAGCCACTGTCTTGTTCTCTCCGGGGAAGCCAGCTGCCAGGTCATGAAGATACTCAACTCAAATGTCCCTTTGGAGAGGTCTGGGGGGAAGGAACTGGCAAAGTTCCAAAACCAGCATGAACTTTCCAGTCACCTGAGTGTACTCCCTTGGGGATCCTCCAGCCCAGGCAAACCTGCAATCCTGGGCAATATCTCAACTGCAATCTCATGAGAGATCTTGGGCCATAAACACCCAGCGAAGCTCTTCCCAAATTCTGACCCCAAAAAACTGTGTGAGAAAATAAGTGATTATTGTTTTAAGCTGAAAAGTTTTAATGCAATTGCATTAGATAATTAATACAGGGTGGAAAGTGGCAAATGCTACGCAAAGCCTTTGAGATCTCAGATGAGAAGAAAGGCCACTGGGGTTTAGTAATCTCAGATGTAGGAATCAGTAACCTCAGGTTCTTGGGACACCCAGAGGGTGTAGGAAACATGGCCTAAGATGATGTCTCAAGTGGGCAAGGGTTACTCTTCATATTCGTATCTAATTTTACCTTCTTTATGGTCTCATAAGAGATGGTACAATTAGGGTCTAGAAAAGGAAATGGGGTGTTTTCTCTTCATTGAGGTTTCTTTTAAATCTGATTGAAGTTTTATATAATTGCCTAAATTATTTGCATTTGATCTGTGCTGAGGTTTACAATTTTCCTTTTGTCTGCAGCATGAGTGCAATAAACTGGTACCTCCGTAATTAGCCCAAATTGTTAAACAGGAGAAATCTTAAAACATGAAAGTTGCTTTCTGTGGAAAAAGACTCAAGAAGTCTAATTCTGCTTTTGCATGATATGCTCCTGAAGAAACTACTCCTAAGGGTTGATCCTAGCCAGTGGGTCTGCTCATTCAAGCATGGACAGATGGCTCAGTGCTGCTCCAGAAGGAGCTTCTCCATGGAGGCCCAGGGGGCTATGGGTCTTGTTCAACATTTTTATAGTTTTTAAAAGATTAGTTATAATTATGGTAATTCACATTTATTTAACATGTATGCAGAACCCTTTATATAGATCATCTTTTAAGGCTCACAGCAACCCATTTTACAGAATAGGGAACTTGAAGCCCAGAGAAGTAAAACAACCTTCCCCAGATATCTAGCAAGAAGTTGAAAATATAGAAATGGAGTTCAAAAGAGAAGCCGTAAGTAGAGCACTGATTAGGAGTGTTAGGCATAAAATTGATAAAAATTGATCCAGTGTGATAAAAAGTGATGGAGACTGGACCCGGTATGGAGAGAGGAGGAAAGAGTTCCATGGGCATTGTCTGGGGACCTCACATTTAAGGAAAGTGAGGAGGGATGGATCCCAGGAAAATGTGGCCTAAGAGACAAAAGGGGACCCAGGATTGTGGAGGATCATAGAAACCAAATTGGAGAACGGGGCTGGGAGGGTCTTTTCAATGTTCCAACATGTTTGGGTTACAGCTCCCGGCATTGCAATCAAACACTCATCTAGACGTTGTGCAATTAATGGTCCTAATGAGTTGACTTGAAGTGAAGGAGATGAGTTTAGATAATCCGGATGGAGCTGATTCAATCGGTGGAGAGTCCTGAAGAGTCTTCCCTGAAGAGGAAACCTGCCAGTGGGCGCAGCTTCATCCTAAGCCTGAGACTTGCAGCCTGCTCTTCCTGAAGGACTTTGGGCGTGCCCAGCCCCTCCCTTCCCAACACCGGCCTCCCCAATTGTGTGAGCGAATTCCTTGCAATGGGTCACTTAATGTATATCTCCTGTTGGTTCTGCTTGTCTGGCTTAACCCTTGACATGGATGTCAAGAAGAAAGTCTGGCTAATCGTGTTACATGCCCTTCCAGACCAGTGATTATCGGCGAGTTTCCCCAGAACACTAGTTTCATTTAGCACCTTCAGATAAATTTGGGAGATAGTCGCGTCAACAAAATTGTACAGTTTTCTTTGGTATTATTAAAATAATGTGTATTGAGTGTTAACCATGTGTCAGATACTTCTCTGATTATATTTTTCACTTCCAACATTTTAACTGGTTCTTTTTCGCCTCGTATTAATTTGTATTTGCCTGTTTTTTGTTTCTCAATATTGTTTTCTTATTTTATGAATGTTATTTCAGCTTATATTTCTTTTAAAATTTTACATTTCTTTTTCCAGAATGCTTACTTTTTTTTCCATTTCCTCAGAACTGTTAGGTTTATTGGATCCCTATCATGGTGTTGACTTTCCTAACACGATTTTTAGTTTTTCTTATGTGTTCATCTTGATCGTGTGCTCCTCCCCTGCTTTCGCTTCACTCCCTGGGGGGCCATAATAGTCTTAGCCTTGGCCCATCTGTCCCCAGCTCAGAAGCTGGGCTGATGTTAGCAGCCCAGGGTTCTCCTTCCTTGGGGATAGCACAGCTCCAACTTCCTGAGTCAGAGCAAACGTATACCAGGCTCCTGGATGTGCACAAGCACAACAGAGCTGGAAGAAACTTGCGAGACATCTTAACTTCTGCACGGACAAGGTATATGTCACATCTTTTCACATGTCATAGGCAAAACATGTCATATGGCCATGTCTAAAGTCAGTGGGATGGGAAGTTATGATCCTTTTGCAGGGAATTGAGGAACCAATAATTCCAACAGTAATACAATCAACTGCAGAAAATGAGCCTCCAAGCAGGTATTTAGTAGCAGAGGACAGGGAAGTTGGAAAGTTTTAGGGAAGGCATGAGAGGGGCGTAGGTGGGAGACAACAGGAGCATGTAGGCTCTGGATTTTTATGGTTGCAGATGGCCTCATGGGTCGGTAACAGAGTCCATCCTACTGCAGAATGCTGAAGGCACCAAGTGCAATGAGGGAGTCCTGATGTCCCAAACCTCACATGGGGTGAAATCAGCCCCACATATTAGAAATGTGTTGCTGGCTCACTCATCCCTAAATGTCTTAAAGATTCAGACAGCTCTCTCCATAAACTCTTTTGAATCTATTTATACATCTTCATTTACTTTCCTTCCTCCTTTTGACTGCTCCCTAATCAGCAGCTGATGATGCCCACCCTATAACCTGAATGTGATGTCATCTTTGGTATCATTCAAGAAATAACACTTAACAGTTGTTAAATAGGGGAGTTCATTTTTAGAACGCTGCCTGCTTATCTTCTCCTTCTTTACAAAGGTGATTAAGATTTATTTTTACTTGGATGAAAACAGTCTTCATTGATTTCTGCCCCATAGAGAGGAGAGATCAGAGGACATTTGCATTAGCTGAAAGGAGGTTAACCTTTTTCTTACTGCCTCTTAGCTGGCTACATAATGCCTCCTAGGGCATGTACAATGGGGAAACAGTCACAGGCAGAATTGTCTTGCTTTGTACAGACGCAGCAAACCCTGAAATCAGAGAATGTGTTTTGGTTTGCTAAAGCTGCCAGAATGTGATATACTGGAAATGGGTTGGCTTTTGCAATGGAGATTTATTAGCTTACGATTTACAGTTCTTAGGCCATGAAAATGTCCAACTCAAGGCATCAATAGGATTATACCTGAACTCTGAAGACTGGCTGCCAGCATCTGGGGTTCCTCTGTCACATGGCAAGGCACATGGCAACGTCTGCTGGTCCTTTTCTCCTGGCTTTTGTTGCTTTCGGCTTCTGGCTTCTGTGGCTTCCTCTCTCAGCATCTTTGGTGCTCTTCCCTGTGAGCTTCTCTTGATTTCATCTCTTAGTTTCTGAATGTGCTTTATCCTCTTACAAAGGACTCCAACACGAGGATCAAGACCCACCTTGAATGAGACAGATCACATCTAAATGGAAATAACCTAATCAAAAGGTCCCACTCACAATAGATCTGCATGCACAGGAATGGATTGAAAGAACATGGCCTTTTATGGGGTACATAACAGCTTCAAACTACCACAGAATGTGACTTCTCTGGGCTCACAGTATGGAGCTATTGTGAGGATTCCAGCTCTTATGGAGTTTTTTCCTCAGTGACTACCAGGGGAAAGTGTGATTTATTCCAAAACAGCTCTAATTTGGGCTTCCATTTTTTCAGGCTTGGATCTTTATTCCCTTCTCCTTCACCCTCCATATCCTGGTATCCCCAAACTCTGTCTCCTCGTTTGGTAAGAGATACTTCCATATTTTTAGGTATTTATTACAGCAGCACCTCATTCCAGGTACCAAAGTCTGTATTAGTTTCCTATTGCTGCTATAACAAATTACCAACACCTAAGTGGCTGGAAACAACACAAATTTATTATCTTACAATTCTGGAAGTCAGAAGTTAGTAGTCTGACCTGGGTCTTCTGGGGCTAAAATTAAAGTGTTGGCAGGGCTGCATTTCTTCTGGAGGCTCCAGGGGAGAATCTGTTTCCTGGTCTTTTCTAGAGTTTAGAGGCTGCCCACATTCCTTGACTCGTAGTCCCCTTCCATTTCCAAAGCCAGCAATGGCTGGTCAAGTCTTTCTCACAACATCATCTGTTTGGTGCCAACTCTTCTGCCTCCCTCTTCTCCATTTGAGGATCTTGTGATTACATTGGACCAACTGGAATAATCCGGAGTAATCTCCTTATCTCAAAGCCAGATGATTTGCAGCATTAATTCCATCAACAACCGTTGTTCCTCCTTGCATGTTACATTGTTACATAATATAATTGGTACTGGGGATTAGGACATGGATACCTTTGGAGGGCCATTATTCTGTCCCATGTCTTCAGTCTTATTGATGACTCCTATTTCCCCTGATTCAGTTTTCAAACCTGATCTTCTGGAATTTGGCAGATAGGAGATGTTTTTCACATTTGAGACCCAAGCCCTAATTCTCCAAATATCAGTTGTATTCTCCCTATTTCTTAGACCTTGATAAGTTTACCCAGAATCCTCAACTTCCAAATTCAATGCTCTACTAAAATTTCTGGAAATTCCTGGGGGTGAGGTAATTACAGTCTAGTTCAGAACTCATGACTTTTTTGGGGAAAACTCCAGTTTATGGATTTTCTCACTGTTAATGAAGACAGACTAAGTTATACTGCAGTAACAAGCTTACCTCCAAATCTTGGTGGTTCTCAAGTGGGGTAATTCTCCCCAGGGGACATTTGATCATGTCTGGGGACATTTTTGGCTGTTACATCTCTGGGGGTGCTATTTGTCATCTGGTAGGTAGAGGCCAGGGATACTGCTAAACACCTTACCATATACAGAACAGCATCCTACAACAAGGAATCATTTGCTCTAAAATGACAATTATGCTGGGGTTGAGAAAGCCTGTGTCAACATTGCAAAGTTATATTTCTCATTGATGCTACATGCCCAAGACGGGTTGGCAGGGAGTGCAAAGTGGTGGAATCCTCTTCTCCATGTAGTAACTCAGGGACTGGAGGGTGCTGGAGGCTTCACCATCCTGAAAATCTCAGTTCTCAAAAGGGGAAGAGAGAGACAGGTGGATTAATTAGAAACTTTTCATGGCCTTGGTCTGGAAGTGACACATCATGTCCGCTCACATTTCAGTCACATGTTGTTACCTAACTGCAGGCCGGCAGGGAATTGTGGTCATCGGTGTGTCTAGGAAGGAGGAATAAGCACTGCCTGCCACACTCACTTTCTCGAACAAGCCCTTTTCTCCACTGAGCTAACAAGATAGGGAACTAAGCCCCTTGGTTTCCACAAAATAACCACTCTCATCAGGCTTATTGTTTTTAGTAGCCTTTACTTAAAATTTGTAGTGTAGAGATAATCAGGGAAATCAGAGGACTATATAGTGTATTATACAATTCCAAGTTAATCTTATGTTACTCTTATTCTAAAAAGTTCTTTGACCACTGTGCCAATGTGAATTTTCTATGACCACTTCTCTCCCTGTAGTTTCCACCCTCCTATTAGCTTAATGGCTTCTATCTCCATGTCCTGACTCATCTCTCCCACTTCCTAACTTAAAAAAAAAAATAAATAAATAAAAAAATAAAAAAAATGCACAATCCTTCTCCTGCTTTATGCAGAGCAATTTGTTCTCTTGAGTCTCTCCCCCTATACTCAACTCTGAGACTACCTTAGTCCACTGATCCTGTTTTTATTTAATTTTTTGATAGTTTGTTCATCAGGAATTTTTTGCATTAATTTTTAATTTTAAAATACTGCATTAAATATTATTTACCTTGATCACTGAGGGTTTTTTTGTGCTTTTTAAAATTTTGCACTGGAAATGAGTGCTTCGGTCTAGTCCCAGGCCTGGTCAACCCTAAAGGCACATTGATGTAAAAGGATTTGTGCACTATACGAGACAGTTGCTTTTGCACAGAGCAATGTTTCCTCCTTACCTGTGCTTATCTGGGGCCTTGGGCTTTGCAACTTGCATCTCCAAGGAGTGACCTTGGACTCCTTCTTTCAGTACCTTTGGGCTTGACTCCTGTAGCACCAGAAGAGATGCTACATAAGGGAACAAAGGATTCCAAGATTGCCCAGCTCTTACATGCTCCCTGAAAGGCTCTTGAAGGAAAAGATCAAATAGAGATGCCTGTTAGGGTCATCCAAGCAACCTGGAGAACAACGTGTGAGTCAGAAGGAGGAGGGAAGCAGCTTCCTCTAAGGTCACCTGAGATTCTGTGTGGTTGTGTGACCTGGTGGGAGTCCAGACCTTTCAGGGGAGTGCAGAACATCAGGTCGTGTAAAATCAAATTTAATAATCCCTCCCAATACAGATGTTTTCTGAATTGGCTTTGACCAGCAAAGCAAAAGCTTAGAAGTTCTTTTGTTGTACTTGTTCAGGTAATGCATGCACTGGATTTGACCAAATACTACATTTTCCATTTGAATGCTTGCTCTTGGAAGAGCCAGCCTGTTCTGTTTGAGATGGAGGAAGAACAGCATTCCCTCCCTCCCTCCCTCCCTTCCTTCCTTCATTCCTTCCTTCCCTCCTTCCTTCTCTCTCTTCCTCCTTCCTTTGAAGGTGCATTTTTTGAGCCCTGATGATGTAGTAGGCACTAAAATGGCAATGAATATGTAATGGTGGGAAAAGACAGAAATGGTTCCTGCCCTTGGGGAGCTTGCAGCCTGTGAGGTCAATAGACATATAATAGATCACATAAATAAAAGTAAAATTATCTCTTGCACTTGAAGATTGCAACTGGGAATGGAGTGGTGCTATGAGAAAGAATAACAAAAGGATTTGATTACTATCCAGATGGGGATTAAGAAAGTGTTACTGAGGTAAAATCTGATGGATAAGAAATTAACCAAGTGAAAAGTGTGTGGAGAAAGATCTTTATAGACCTTAGGAACAGTAAGCACAAAAAGTTCCTTGACAGGAAAGGGTTTGGCTATTGGTGAACTGTAACCCTAACCTGACCTTAACCTAAACTGGAACCTGATCCTTGCTATATCCTAATTGTAACCCTTATATTAACCTTGATCCTGACCCGAATCCTAACCCCAGTACTGACTCCAACCCTGACTCTCACCCAAACCCTAACTCTGGTCCTAAACCTAACCCAAACTCTAACCCTAACCTTGAACCTGGTCCTGACCTTTGACCCTCATCCTGACTCTAACCCATGCATTCTCAATGGTGGTAAAATTTCCCCGAAGAAGGTGAATCTTAGTTCTTTGGGACTGAAAAAAATTCTGACTTTTTTGTATAAAACCATATATAAATTCAATACATTAATGCATATACAACATACCTATGAATTAAAATTTCCTAGTGGAGGCCACTAGGAAAAAATGTCTAAAAATGCTGTTTTCAGATGATAATGAAAAAAAGATTGAGAAGCACTGAACTGTAGCCCTAAGTCTAGCCCTTACCCTGTCCTTGACCCTGACTCTAACCCTAACTCTGACCCAGTGTGCCTTGAGCACAGAGAGAAAGAGAAGTGTGGTAAGAGCTAAAAGGAGGGAGGACTCAGTGGAGGACAGATATGGTAAGGGCTTTGGCATTTACTCTGAGATCCAGGGGAGGTCACTGATGCCCCTACTCCACCTTTTAGGGAGAATGAATTATTTCTATATTTCTAGTTCTTGGTACAGTGAAGCTTTCACCACTGTTATTAAGCGAATAAGTGAATGGATGAATGAATACATATGTTCAAGGCATGTTTAATACATGCATATAAAATATACATAGATACTGAATATGACCTCTGGGTTCTACCCTCCCACAAGTGGCACTTACTAACATGGAAGAGTAACTGGAGTTTACAGAAGCCAAGTTATACTGCAAGCAAAGCAGTTAGAGCACATTTCACCTTCTGGAAACATGCCATGCAGCCTTCACAAGGGACAGGCTGGTTTCTAGACAAGCATCTAGCTGTTAAAAGGACCTGATGTTAGATTTAAATTGACTGATGAAATGGCACCTGGTTTGCTTACCACTGAAAAGTCCTCAGGAACTTTTGGAAAGACTCAAATTTCTTGTGTTACAAGGGGTAGATGGTGTTTTGGAGCTATGTCTCCCAGAGAAACATGTTCTTAAACTTAACCCATTCCTGTGGGTGTGAATGAATTGTAAGTAGGACCTTTTGATGAGGTTCCTTCAGTTGAGGTGTGGTCCAACTCAATCAGGATGGGTCTTAATCCTACTCCTGGAGTCCTTTATAAGCAGAATGAAGTTCAGATAGAGAGGAAACCACAAGAAACAAGCAGCTGAAGGTCAGTGGAACCCAGAAGAGAAGGGAGAGGCAGGAGAGGCTGCCATATGCATTGCTATATGGCAGAGGAGCCCAGAGCCAAGGATCACCATCAGCTGACCCTAGAATGCCAGTCCACAGGAAGAAAGCATCACCTTGATGATGCCTTGATTTGGACTTCTCCTAGTCTGAAAACTGTGAGCCAATAAATTCCCATTGTTTAAGCTAACCCATTGCATGGTAGTTACTTGAGCAGCCAAGGTGCTCAAGTAAAACTGGATGCTTGAAGACTATTAATAGGTAAATCAATGGATTAAGAAAGGATTGCCAAAAATCCTAAACCCAGAAGCATGAAATGCTCTTCAGTTCTCTAGCTGCCCAATGGAATGCTTATAATAACTGATGACAATGGTCAGAAAAGCATGTACAAACATGAGAAAATGCTTACTACGAAATACCAAGTAAAAAGCAAAACAATAACTAGAATAGCATAAATGATTTTTTTTATGTTTATGTGAAAATACACCTAGAAAAAAATAAGGGAAATAACATCAAGACATTAATGCTGGTTGTGTTGGGACAGTGGGACCATGGTTGATTTATTTGCTAATACAAAATACAAACAGCTAAACCTTATTGAGCACTTAGCATGTGCCTGGCATTGTATTCATCATTTTATTTGGATTATTTTATTTAACTTCCACAATAACCCTATGAGGTAGGTGCTCAACAGGGTATGAGACTGAGGCAACTGAGGCTGAGAGAGGTTAAATGGTTTCCTCAAAATCACACAGCTAATATATTAGTCAGGATCAGGTAACAAATAAAATTCCAAGTCTCAGGGATTTAACAAAGTGAAAGTTGATCACTCACTCATGTCACATTCTGATATGGATCAGATGTCTCTCCTTGGTGGTTGTACTTAAAGATGACTTAAGGACCCTGGTTGCTCCCATCTTACATCTCTGCCCTCGGAGACTCTTTATGCCCAGATACTCAGGTTAGACAGAGAGTGTGGAGAACTCACACCCATTCTGAGCAGCCTGGGATTGGAAGTGATGCTTCACTCTTGCTCATATTTCCATTGGTAGGAACTTTGTCACATCATCCCGACTTCAGCACAAGGGAGTCTGGGAAATGTAGTCTTTCTGCGGCATGGGGAGAGCAAACAGTGAGGTGAGCACACAGCATTGCTTCTGCTAATTGTCCCTAGGAAGTGCTGTGTTTGGAGTCAAACTAGGCATTCTGACTCCAGCATTTAAGAGAAGCCACCTGAGGACAGTGCTTTAATCTTCTTCTTCTGCTGATATTATCTTTAGAATTGTTTGAATGGTTTTGTGTCATATTTAGAGAATTTAAAATAATATATGGAGTGGTATAGTGATTTGATTATATTTTAAAAATTCCTTCTCTGCTCTCTTTCCTTGCCCCATTCAAGCTGCAACAAAAGTTGTCCCTGTGCACTACCAGGGGTGGGGGGTGGGGATGGGGGAGGGTAATACAGAGAAAACAGAGTTAAATTCAAGATTGAGTTGATTTGCATTTGCAGGTCTATAGGTAAGGCAATAGTCTTGATAGCCATGAGTTTCTGAAAGGTCCAGGAACTTGGGGGAGAAAAGACATTTTTGAATCTCCAAGGCCTGGCTTTAGATGTTAAGAGCCAAAGTCTCATACCTCTTGTCAGCCCTTAATTATTTGTCCCTAATATTTGTGTGATACTAGTATGGTATTCCTATTAATTATAGTCCCTAGTATGCAATAGGTAGATTTTTCCCATATACCCTTCTGTTTTCAACTCTCTGTGTAGTCTCATACCTTAGAACTGTGAGGTGTTTTGGGTAATGAGAATTGTTTAAAATGGAGAGTGATGAGGATTGTACAACTAAGTGATGATAACGTGATATATGGAGGGATTATCGTGGACAGAACATATGCTATGTGAGCTTAGGAACCCCCTATTTATAAGCCAAGCCCTTGATATTGAGGCTTGCTCAGGTGAAACTCATAGTTGTAAAGGGGAGGTTAAGCCCACCTATAACTATGCCTAGGAGTCACCTCCAGAGAATCCCTTTTATTGCTCAAATGTAAGCCGAACTCTGCAAATAAATTCATCACCCTCCCCTCAACGTGGGACAGGACCCCCCAGATGAATGAGTCTTCCTGGGACACAGATTCCAGGATGAGCCTGACTCTGGTATTGAGGGATTGAGAATGACTTTTGAAAGGGGGAAAAGAAAGGCAACAAAATAAGGTTTCAGTGGCTAAGAGAATTCAAATAGAGTCAAGAGACTGTCCTGGAGGTTACTACTATGTCAGCGTCACCTAGATATGCCAAATGACCACAATATGATAAGCTCAGGTCACCAGTAGTCCTGAAAACCTTGAAGCATACCCAGATACCTATCTGAGACTCTATAAAAGTTTCACTCACTAAGTTTATTCATCAGAAATGTAAATCCTCCAGAGAGCTCCTATGCCAGCTAAGTCCCCAAACCCAGAGGCAATAGCCTGTTCAAGACCATCAACCAGATGTGTCCCCTTTTCTTATCAAGTTGACACCCCTTATAAACATGAACAAATTAGGGTGGTCACTGCCTAGACCTCACTGAAGATTGGGAAAGTGATTAAACTAGAGGAAGGGGCAGAGACAGACAAGATGGAATTTAACAAAGGATGATGAATACTGAATCTCTATAATTTTCTTCTTCTTAGTTGCTAGAGTATTAGAATAGCCAGAAGGAAAGAAATGAAAAGGTGGAACTCTAACCCATAGCATCCTTTGAAATTTGGTCTATAGCTACTTATTAAATTGCAATTTGAAAGCTATCACCTTTTTGTGTATAGGTTATATTTCACAATAAGGGAATAACTGAAACGGGAATTATAACCCATAATATTCTTTGAAATTTGCTCTCTAACTACTTATTAAATTGCAGTTGGAAAGTTATTACTTCTATGTATATATGTTATATTCTACAATAAAAAATATTTAAAAAGTTCAAATCCCTGGCAATGGTTCCTCCCTTCTATAATTAAAGAATGAATTATTGGTTGAAAAAAAAGAGCCAAAGCCTAAGAACTCAGAATACAGACTCTGTGCCAAGAAACACGGAGGGGGCAGATGGGTGATGACACAAGAGTCATTATTCTGCCCCAATGGAGATAAAATTTCACCAGTGGCCAAGAAAGGGAGGATCCCAGTGGTGAGAACAGGGTTTCTAGAGCGGCAGGACCTGAGAGGGGCAGCAATCCCACCCCCCATGGACGGGATTTTGGGAAACTTACCAGAGTGATACAATTCCCTGATGGACAACTCAGATAAATTTGGAGAATCCCAGGGTAGAAGAGGCAGTTTTCAGGCTTTCTGAGATACAGTGTGAGAAGTGACAGGCCTCAGAAGAAGCCCTAGGACCAATGTGGTTCCTTGGAGGTTGTGTGGCAAAGTCTTGGGGGAGTGGGTGGGAGCATCTAGGTGCAGGGCCTGGGGGCAAATTCACGTTCTCTGTGAGGTGGGAAATGATCCTGAAATTCTCCACAGTCTAGAGGGACATGGAAGTGTCTGAGATTGGGCCGTGTTTGTGGAGGGAATCAAAGTTAGGGTACAGAGGATTTAGAGTGATGCTCGTGGACCCGAGCACAGATGGCCATGGATCTGCAACTCTGCTTTTCCCCAAGCACCCTGTTTTAATTTCCTTGACTGCCTTTCTTCCCTATACCCAGGTTCTACCCAAGGACAATGGGAAAAGTGGAAAAATCCTGAGGCAATTGAGTAGTTGCCCCAAAGAAGCTAATTTTTAAATTGGATAAGAACTGATTTTTCTACAAGGTACAACTGGAGGCTCATTAGCAAAGCAAGGTCATTCACACTGGTTGTTCTTAGACTTCAGGAGCATGAGGATCACCTGGAGGGCTGGGTAGACGCAGGCGCCTGTGCTCCATATCCTGAGTTTCCAGTTCAGTCGGTCTAGGGCAGAGCCTGAGAATTTGCATTTCTAGCAAGTTCCCAAGTGATGCTGAGGCTGATGGTTTAAGGGCCACACTTGGAGAACCACTGATCTACAGAGAATAAAGAATAATAAATATTTACACTTATAAAGCTTGAAATTGTGAAATAAATATTCAGGACACACTTTCATGGTAAAAAAATACAGACTGCATAGAATTGAGTATCCATTCACTCCCCTGACTTGTCCTTCCCCATCCCCATCATACTCACCAGAGGCAGCCTCTGTTAACAGGTTCCTGTGTATTTATTATTCAAGCCATGTTCTATGCATGTAGGAAGATGTAACAGTAAATATGAGTGTATGTCTGTGTTATATATCAGTTTTACACAAATGTGAGCTTACTGTATACTCTTCTGCAACTGACTTTTTTCCTCATTCAGAACTATATCTTAGAGATTGTTCCAAAATAGCATATATAGATTGCTATCATGCTTTTTAACCACAGTTTGGAATTTCCACTTTTTAATATTTTCCTAATTAATTGTAATAAAGTTCTATTTCTCATATAGGAGTAATAATAAAACATTTAAAATAGTAAAAGAAAGGATAGTAGTAACAGCAATGTATTCAGTGATTGCTAAGTTCCAGGATTGTGTAAGCCTTTATGCATTATCGTATTTAATCCTCTTGTTAACCTTGTGGGATGGGAGTCAGACAAGGAAACTGAGGCTTAGATGGATAAGTACATTATAACCAGTAGGTGGTGGAACCAGGATTTGAATGAGGATTTAACTTCCTTCAAAGACTATTCTTTTTTTTTTTTAAATTTTAAATTCAGTTTTATTGAGATATATTCACATACCATATAGTCATCCATGGTATACAATCAACTGTTCACAGTACCATCTTATAGTTGTGCATTCATCACCCCAATCTATTTTTGAACATTTTCCTTACACCAGAAAGAATCAGAATCAGAATAAAAAATAAAAATAAAAAAAAACACCCAAATCACCCCCCCCATCACACCCTATTTTTCATTTAGGTTTTGTCCCCATTTTTCTACTCATCCATCCATCTACTGGATAAAGGGAGTGCGATCCACAAGGTTTTCGCAATCACACTGTCACCCCTTGTAATCTACATTGTTATACAATCGTCTTCAAGAGTCAAGGCTACTGGGTTGGAGTTTGGTGGGTTCAGGTATTTACTTCTAGCTATTCCAATATATCAAGACCTAAAAAGTGTTATCTATATAGTGCGTAAGAATGTCCACCAGAGTGACCTCTCGATCCATTTGAAATCTCTCAGCCACTGAAGCTTTTTTTTGTTTCATTTCACATCCCCCTTTGGTCAAGAAGATGTTCTCAATCCCACGATGCTGGGTCCAGATTCATCCCCAGGAGTCATATCCTGCGTTGCCGGGAGATTTACACCCCCGGGAGTCAGGTCTCACGTCGGGGGAGGGCAGCGAGATGACCCACCATGGTGGCTTAGCTAGAGAGGGCCACATCTGAGCAACAAAGAGGTACTCAGTGGGAGACTCTTAGGCACAATCATAAGCAGGTTTAGCCTCTCCTTGCAGCAACAAGCTTCATAGGGACCAGCCCCAAGACAGAGGGCTCAGCACATCAAGCCGTCAGTCCCCAGTGTTTGTGAGAACATCAGCAACAATCCAGGTGAGGAAGTCCAACACCTCTGCATCCTCCCCCAGCTCTTCAGAGGGGCCCCAAATATATATTTTTATTCTTTACCCAAATTACTTTGGGATGTGTTGCTATTTCATTCTAATCTATACAGACCTACCATAGCTCACTTCCTATTCAAAGTTCCATGTAATTGTAGTGTTTGAACAAATTGACTGTAGAAGTTAGTTATATTGTTTAGAAAATATAGATCCTACACCAAATAAACATCACTTCCCTTGGTCTCACATGGAAGTTGAAGTTTGAACACAGTCAGTTTCAACCTTTACCCTTTGGCCGATTTGCTCTAGTCTTAACCAGATCTACTTTATTCATCTCTCTAATTGAAGTCTGGGCTCTATTTCAGCATTTTTTTTTTTTTTTTAACAGTTGCTGTATGCTTTAATACTGATATTTGTATCTGCTGAGCGCTAGCTCTGAGTCTTTGGTGTAACACAGATACCCAATGTTCCAGAGACCAATCAGGTTATATATTAAGGGATCAACATTTCAGAGTTTGGAGATAGCCATTACAATTCAGGAATAGATTTGACTGCTGTAAGAGCTTACAATCTAGGGATCATTACAATAATCTTTTCCCTGTTAGGCTGTGCTCTAAGATTCAATTCTGAGTTTACACATCGTAGTCAGTCCATATTGGTGAGGCATTATAGTGTCTGCCTTTGTTTCTGCCATACTTCACTCGACATGCTGTCTACAGGATCCATTCACCTCATTCAGTGTCTCACAGCTTCACTCCTCATGGCTGCTCACTATTCCATTGTATGCACACACCACAGTTCACCATTCTGTTCCTCAGTCAGTGTACCCTTAGGCCACCTCCACCCATTGCAAATCATGCATAACTGCCTCCATAAACACCAGTGTGCAGATGTCCATTTATGTCTCTGCTCTAGTATCTTCCAAATACATACCCCATAACGAGGTTGTAGGACCTTATGGACCCACATACTTAGCTAAAAACTATCCTTTTAACCACTACCCCTTAATGTTTCTAAGCATTTATCAAGTCCTATTTATAAGACCCAGTAGAAGCCACAGCATCACATTCAGAGATGAGAGCCTTGTGTGAACAGTTAAATGGTGATAAACTAGTTTCACGACCAGATGAGAGAGTTGTCAGAAGTGCCATGGGGGGAGTGAATGGCTAAGTGTCCAAGGAGTAGACTGCATACAATTTTCTCATATTCTCAGAATTTAGGGCAAGCTCTGTGGACAGGGCAGTTTAGTGCCAGAGACCACAAGATTCTTCTAAGGTACCCCTAGGACAAGATTCCTTAGCTCAGGCTTACAAGTAAGAGCTAGGTCAGTCTTTCTTATTCTGTGCCTCTTTTCCTTGTATGGCATATTCAGATTTCCCATTCGGTTTTCTGACTCAAAGTTGAACCCTGATATTGCTCTCTGATTATAATAGGACAAAGGAAATTTATTGACTCATGTAATGAACTAATTCAGAAAAGGCATGCTATAGTCATGGTTTGATCAGAGTTATGGCGATGTTACTGCATGAATTTTTTGTGTTAGTTTTGTAATGTGCCAACTTAGGTGGAATTGCATTTTCTAGAATTCCCTTTCCCATATGTTTCTTGTTAGGGTGGGTTACAAAAGGCATTTTAGGGCAAAACTTAGATGCAGAAATGAAGCAGCAACCATTTTTGTTTTTTATGCTCAGAAGTCCAGGACAGGCACACAAGGGAAAGAATTGTGTTTGGTTTCCTATTTCTCAATCACGTGCTTCATCACTGTTGCAGAAGCTGTGCCAGGGAGACTGGGTTCAGAGGCGTTTCCAGCCTTGGTTACATGTTCTCCAGAATTGCAAACCTCAAGCCTGGCGTTGAACCCGAGCCACCAGCCAAGACTCCCTCTCTCTTCTGTTGAAGCTTCTTTTGAGGCTAGTATCATTCTTCTTTTATTTCCTGCAAATGGACAGAATCAGATTGCTGATGTTCTAATAATGCTGAACCTCATTCTCAGACTCAAGATTCAGGATTTCAATCTTTTCCTTCCCAGGAGGATTCTTGGCTCTTTTGTAGATTTACTAACTCCTTCCCTTCTCTGAGACATTTCTGCATAATTAGGAGCAATGGGAGAAGGAAAGTCCTCCTCCCACCTGATTTGCTTAACTAAGGAGGCTGGTCTGCTTTCAGCTTCTCTGTGAAAGAACTCAACTTTGTGCGTTGCCAAGCACCCCTACCCCCACCCCCCTTACACCTGAACTGACTCCTGCCTGTGACTTTATGAGATGATCTCTCATGCCGACTCTGCTGATGCCCATGAAGCTGGCCCCGGGACCTTGGACACAGCCGAGGGCCCATTTGCTAGGAGAGTGAAGTTTATTCAATGAATACACGTTCCACTGAGTCCAAGTGTACTGGGAAGACAGGGAAGAAATGAGCCTGAAAGATGGGCAGGATTTTGAGGAATGCCAGCAATAAAGGATTGAGGGTGAGACCAGAGAGGGGGTGCAGCCCTAGGAGGAGGTGCTGATCTGGGAGCGGAGGCCTGCTCTCGGACCCTGTTGTGATCTGTTCGGCCTCCGTAGTGGACGCTGTTGTGTCCTGCCAAGATTCCGTTGGGTCCCTTTTGCCAGCACTGTGTGCCCACCCCCTGGTTGCTGTGATCTTCGCTGCTGACTGCTCACACCTGCGACCTCTGGAGGCTCGCTCTTGGGCACTGGAGCCCTGCATCCCTCCTGAAGTGCTGGGGATTTTCTGCCCTACGTTCCCCCCACCGTGGCCCGTAGGTGATCACTGACTGGTGCTCGTATGCCTCAAGGCTGGCACAATCTGAGGTGCAGTTTATGATCCAGAGCTCCCCATAGGATCAGGCTGAGGCTGGGACTTAACCTGAAAATCGTACCATTGCTTGGCTTCTTTCCCTTTTCTATCCTGCACCCCTCAGTCCCTTACTGATTTCTTCTTGAGGAAATTCTTTAATAAACCCCCTACACTCGAATCCTTAGCTCAGGCTTTGCTTCTGGGAGATCCCAACCTAAGACAGTCTCAATTTTCCCATCTGCATGATGCAGGTCTTCAAATAGATCATCTTTTTAACGGTTTGTCTTCACTGGCAGATCCCTTTCTACACATGAGGTTTCTAAAGGAAAGCCAAGAAGGTAAAGCAGATTAGAGAGGAGGTGCTGAAGTTGATGTGGGGATAGAGACCCTGCATCTGCTTTCCTCTGCTCCCAGCTGCCATGTAATCTTTTTGAACCGCCTTGTGGATGCTGCACCTCCAACCTACCTGCTTAGGGCTCCACGGGGCGTGGTGTGAAAGCTCCAGCCTGGAGGATAGAGCCCTCCGTCTCTGCAATGTGATCTCCTTGGCATCAAGCAACAGTAATTGTTGATGCACACCTTAGTGCCCATGCTCCTGAGCCCAGGGCACGCCCAGGGGTTGCCAGTGCCTTTGCTGGGTGTTTTATCCCACTGTCAGTGTCCTCCTGGAAGGCAATGCTTCTTACCCAATCCTATAGCCCCACTGAGTTTGCAATGAGGTTCCCACAGAGCTAGGACCCCACAGAGATCCTGGTTACTTCTTTCAATTTGTGCTGGTGGGACTAACCCCTGATGATTCAAAGTCAGCCATCTTCGGGGTAGAATTTCAAGAGCTGGGGTTACCAGGTGTGAATCAGCTGAGGCAGCCCGAGGAGGTATATTAGGAGCTCCATTCAGCTGGCCTGAGTGAGCGTGCACAATTGAGACACTGGCTGTGGCAGAAACTGAAGAAAAGAAGCAGAAGCAGGGTTGGCTCAAGTGTTAAGATGATCCACGAGCACACGTGCTGGGTGGGCACCCTTGTCCTTCTCCTGTTGATGATAGGGCAACAACATCATCTATCCCTTTCATAAGTATTGTGATCTTATTATGCGTTGGTCATTGTGCTAAAAACACCTGATATTCACAATAGTCCATAGAAGTAGGTTCTATTCTTATTCCCACTTTGCAGATGAAGAAACTAAGGCTTATCAACTTTTATAAGACCTCACATCTAAGAGGTATTGGAGCCAGGTTTTAAACGCTGATGGTCTGACTCCAGACCAGGATCCCCTCCTCCCGATGACCAAGTTCTGATGTCTCCCCCGCCACACTTGGAAGATGGCTTGCATGCATATGCACATGTATGTGTGTGCATGTACACATGTGTGCAGGACTGGGGGTGAAGGGCAATTAGTACACAAGTAGGAGAGAGGAGATAGGATCTCCATGCTGCGAGTGAGCACCATGACTGCAGTCAGGGAAAATGCTGGCCTGTTCTAGCTCTTTTTTATGTTTTTATTTAGAAGCTTCAATACCAGAGCTGATGGTAGAAAATGTGCAGTAAAACGCGGGGCGGCCGCTGGGTAATGGCCCCTGTAAAGTGTTAATTGCCTATTGAGACTGCAGACTTTGTCGATTCCCAGGGATCTGAGCTATTGACAAGCCCTTATTTATTTTGGGCCCACAAAGAGGGCTCCTCCTCCGAACAGGCTTCCAATCAGTCACGCTTCCCTGGGCCCGGCAAGAAGCTCCAGTCGATAAGTCTATTTGCTGCCTTAACCCTTTGGAGCCGGCGGCGTGGTCTGTGGGCTTGGCTTAACCAAGTGCCTCATCACAAGGGAACCCCTGGGCACAGTGGGCATGAATGAAATACCCGTGGACCAAGGATTGACTCTTTGCCAGGCACTGACTGTGCACTTTAAAGTGGATCATCTCTGATCCTTACCACTGGGAGAGGTGGGCAGTATTCATTTGCATGGAAGGGCAACCCAGGCCCAGAGAGGCCAAGTCAATTTCTTAGGTTATCACAGCTTTTCTGTTGTGGACCCAGGGCTGAGGGACCCTGACTCTGTGCATTTGGCCGCGACGCTGGGCAGACCCTCCTCTCTGGACATGTGGCTCTAGTTAGGACTAGAAGCAGGAAGTGGTAATATCACCTCTCTTTTGGTAAGTTTGTTCTCAGGTCGGGCCCTAAAAGGGCTATGCCCATGTCTAGGAAGAAAGTGGAAGGGCGAGTAAGGTACACTCTTGAGGATTTGGGATTCTAAGTGCAAGAAAAAGCCTTGCTTCTAAGCAGAGAGTTACCCGATCAGATTTGCCGTTTTGAAAGAAAAGATCACTCTGGTTGTTGAGCATAGGGAATGGGTGGTGGGATGTGAGAGTGGGAGCAAGAAGTCCACAGGGGAGGATGCTGTGCTCGGGTGGGACGTGGCAGTGGCTTGGTCGCGAGTGGAGGCAGTGGAGGAAGAAGGAGGTGGAATTGACAGAACTTGTTGATGGATTGGGAGTGGAGGTGAGAGAGTAGGAGTTGAAAAGGATGATCCTCTGGTTTCTCGGTTGAGCAATGGGGTCTTTGCAGTTGCTATTCTGGAAGAGGGAAGATGTGAAGAGGAATCAATTGGTGGCAAGTGTTCGCTAGTTTTAAGTCAACTCTTCTCTGGAATGTAAGCTGTGTGAGGGTAAATTTATTGACCAAAATTTGTATAAATCTATGCATTCCTCTCCCACACCTCATACATACATATGGCTTTTATATGAACCAGAAATAATGTAGTTGCTTTTTCTACAATAGAACCAGATTATATTTTATATCCAGGGTGACAACTAATTTTGCCAATCCTCTTCCTTATAAGCCCTAAAACTATCTCCCTTCTCCAATGCATGTCCTTTGCAATTTAACACTTGACCTTGTAACTTCTACTTTGGGCAGAGTGATGATACTTATTACTTCCATTTTAAAGAAGAGGGAACTGAGGCCCAGCTCACTGAGACTATTCTTTATCTGTTGCCAACTCTCAGTTCTTTAATAGCTCCAGCCCAAATATCCCCCATGGTATTCAGACTCACAGGTTAAATGCCGTTTGACATTTCCAACAGGATATCTCGCAGGCCCCTCAAACACAGTGTCTCTGAAACTGAACACATTGTCTCCCTCTCTGCATTCCTGAACCAGTGAATGACTTCACCTTCCCACCAGCTATCACCTATGGCTTCCCAAAGGATGGTACCACTTATTAACTGCATGATTTTCTATGCCTTTGTTTCCTTGTTTAGAGAGAGATGGTAATCTCGTTGATATGTATGCTATCTCATTGATATATATGTGTAAGATTTATACATTTATATATACACATACACATATATGTATGATATTTGTACATGTATGTATGTATATCTCTTCTTAAGACATGTATGCTATGACCAGCTGGGGTGGAGTCTGCGGTCTTATTAATCATCTGACCCCACCTCCCAGAGGTAACCACAGTGAATATTTTGGAGTACAAAATGTCAGTCCTTTTTCTATGCATATGCAATATGTGTAAATATAATTTTATTTTTACACCATTGGTACTTGTCTTAGTTTGCCAGTCTGCTATTTCAAAAACGTTCAGTGAGTTGGCTTAAACAATACACATTTATTGTCTCATGGTTTTGAAGGCGAGAAGTCCAACCTGAAGATCTCAGCAGGATGTGCTTTCTTCGGAAGTCTAGTGTTGGCGCACTGCAATCTCCGGGGTCCCTGGACGTGTAACTCTGCCTCTTCTTCTTGTGGCTGTTCTTCCAGTTTCCCCGACTTCTGGCTTCTGGCTCTTCTCTGACTCAGTGCTTCTGAATTTCTTCTAGTTATAAAGGACTCCAGTAGCATGGATTAAGAGCCACCTGATTCATTTGGCCACAATTTAACAACATTTTCAAAAGGCCCAATTTACATATAAATTCACATGCATAAGAACATGGATTAAAATTTAGAACATTTACTCCTTTGAGGGGGTACATAATTCAATCCACCCCAGGACTCTACTATATATTCTTTATAACTTGCTTTTTCAATATATTCCAAAGTATGTTCTTTAATGATTTCATGATATTACACTATATGGATAAAATATATATATGTATACATAAATATACTATACACACACACACACCTGCTGTTAGGTCCCAATTTCTTACTACTTCTTTTGAACGTGGGCAGTCTTCCCTACCCAGTACCCCCACCCCTACACCTTATCAAGATGTCCAGTACACACTGTGAGCTAAGCACAGAATACTATTAATATGGAGTATTTTTTGGTAAGATATGTTAGCATCCTACGTACCTGGTATCTCATGAAAGACAGTTGAGGGAAATGGTGAGCTATGTGAATGCCTTCCATATGCGTTCTTTCAACTGGCAGATTCAGCAATCCCAACCCTTCAGTCCTGTGGGATCAGAGTACTGAGGGGTAAAGCCCAGGAATTGGCATAATTAACAAACCCCCAGGTATTTTGATGGTCAGCCAAGTTTGAAAACCACTGCATTCAGCTAATTATATTCTGTTATTCAGTAAATGCCTTGCAAACATAGACTGGTAATTTCAATCAAACATGAATTCCACCATTTCCCTCTCTGCCTCTAATAAGAGCATTAATCTACAAGCCTGCAATTAGGTCCCAATTTCTTCTTGCTACTTCTTTTGAATGTGGGCAGTCTCCCTTACCTAGTCCCCATCAGAGTTGTCTTTAATCAAATTTGTGTCTTTGCTGGCAGGACACAAGGTGTTTGGGTGTTCAATTAAAAATGGCTTCATTCATTTAGATATGCCATTAGCTATAATGCCGGGCACTTCATGACTGACCTCATACTGTCCTTCAGAAAGTGTGGCCAGTCCTGACCAATCCTAGGTTTTATTGTGCAGGCCTAGATTCGGAATGCATTCGTGTTTCAAGGAAAAAAAGTGCTCCGTGTCCACATGAGCGTGGAGAACACAGGATAAAACAAAATGACACAGGCTTCTTTCCTGCAGGAATTCTCAGAGCAATGGACACTGCATATCTTAAAGTGCAAATGAGCCACAACTTCCAGTGCCCCAGGCTGGACCAGGACGGAGGCCTCCCAAGGGAAAAGTTTCTGGTTGGTGAGTTTCTGGCATCCTGATCTGTTTTTTCAGGGAAAGGAGCAAAGCTTCAAGGCAGCCTTCAGGCCCTGTGCAGAGGAAGGGTCGCCATGGGGAAGAAGGGTGGGAGGGAAGAGAAGAATATTGGACATCAGTATTTATCCATTGATCCATTTTGACCAATGTTCATCAATACCATTTGTCCTGACTCCATGCTCACCCTCTGGCTCTTTAAAGAACTGCTTTGGTTTCTGATGTTCTGAAGGCCTTCTGGACCTTCTAATGCCTGGGTACCATGTCAACCCCTCCAGGCCATGTGCTTGTCTTACACAAATCTAATGCTGCCATTTTGCAAAATACCAGAAATGGATTGGCTTTTATAAAGGGGGTTTATTTGGTTACAAAGTTACAGTCTTAAGGCCATAAAGTGTCCAAGGTAAGACATCAACAATAGGATACCTTCACTGAAGGATGGCTGATGGCGTCCAAAAGCCTCTTTTAGCTGGGAAGGCATGTGACTTGCATCTGCTTGCTCCCAGGTTGCATTTCAAAATGGCGTTCTCCAAAATACTAGTGTCAGCTTCCAACGGGCCCTCTTCAAATTGTATCTCTCAGCTGCAGCAAGCATCTGGGCCTGTGTGGCTCTTTTTAAAGTACTCCGGTAACCAATCAAGATCCATGCTGGATGGGTGGGACCACACCTCCATGGAAATAATCTAATCAACATTATTACCCACAGTTGGGTGGGTCACATCTCCATGGAAACAACAAAGAATTCCAACCTAATCAACACTAATGCGTCTGCCTCCACAAGATTGCATCAGAGAACATGGCTTTTTCTGGGGGACATAATATATCCAAACTGGCACACCGCCCATCGTGTTGAGGTGTATGTACATCTCTCTTTTCCACTGGACTGTGAGCTACTCGAGGGCAGGTCCTGTGGCCTGTTTGTCTCTCCATCCCCATCCTGAGCACAGCACCAGGCACAGAGTTTGTGTCAGTCAATGTTTGCATGTTCCATCAAGCCACTGGGATGCTCTATTTTGTAGAAAAAGAAGAGCAAGCCATCAGGCACAGAAGGAAGAAAACTTGAGAGATAAGGTAGCTCATAAATTCTCAGGGGCTGAACTCAGGAGTGGGCTCTCAGCCTCCGAGGCTGCACAGTGCATGTCTCTCCAGATGCTGCCACCAGAGAGCACAGGGCAGCCCCCTCCCCACCTCTCCTGGCAACACTGTAGTGGGCAGCGGGGATTTGGATGAGGCTCAGCTCTGCCTCAGACACTTTGCGATCTTAGGCCTAATTAAAACACCACAGATGGTTTGAACGCTGCATTAAAATTTGATGAAGAATTGATCAGCCAAGCAAACAGGAAATTTAGCTGTGAGTGAAGGTAATGTTTGCTCAAATGTGTAATGAGGCCCCTTGCGGGACACTGATTACGTGCTTCAACTTGGCGGGCCTGGGCCAGGGGACCGGATCCGCCCCTGGGGAGGGTGGTGGGCACGGGTGACAGCGCCCTCCACAGCCCCCCAGGCCTGGGAAAGTGAGGCCGGAGGCAGGCCCCATTTCCTCACCCAAAATACCACCGTTAGGGGAGGCTTGCTGGAGGGAACCGCCTTTTCCCCACCCCCTTATCTTGCCCGGACACTCCCCGTTGCCAGTGCAACTCCCATCACCACCAGTGCGCATACATTGTTGCCAGACACCGTTGCCAGAGCAACTCCCGCCCCTTTTCAAACAACCTCCGTGCTCTCTTAGAACCAATCCTAACCTCCGCACCCTCTCAGAACCAATCCTAGCCTTTATCCCCTCAGCATTGACTTGTAACAACCCCCGCCCTCTATGCCAGCCTATATAACCTGTGCTCACCCCTAATAAACTCTCTTGGCTTCTTCACCCTCAAAGAACCGTGTCCTGCCTGTTCCTTCTCGCCGCCCTCCACACCTTGCACGCCTCCGCCGGGGACCGGGCCCAGTCCCCCGCCTCGCCCTCGCCTCCGGGAAAGAGCCCCCGCCGCCGGTACCCTCCGAGCAACGCCGAGAGCCAAGGGTTCAGCAACCGGCCGCCCCCCCCCCCCCCGGATAAATCAACTGCGACCGCAACTGGCGCCCAACGTGGGGCCGGTCCTCTCCACGCAGCGGTCCAGTAAACCACCCGCTCGCCCGGACGCCTCTCCAACTCCCCTTCTCCTCGCCTGCAAGGTAAGGGCCGCCTCTCCCTCGCCGCCCCGCGGAGCCGCCTCTCCCTCGCCGCTCCACGTCCGGAGCCGCCTCTCCCTCGCCGCTCCGCGCCCGGGCCGCTCCTCCTTTCCCGTATTAACCCGGCTATTGCCCCCGACTACCTTTCGTCTTCTCTTCCTACGTCCCCCATTCCTCCTGACACTCTTCCTCCAGTAGCTCTCCCTCTTCCCCTCCATTACTTTGCTGTAGTCCTTTGTGTCTTTGTTTCTTTGTTTGGCGCCGTGTGCCTCTTTGCAACCGCTCCCCCAGACTGCTCCAACTCTCCCAACCTCACAGCTTGTGCCAACTATTCATCTCCCAGCAGCTCTGCCAAGTTTCTTATTCCCCACAACTCCTCCCAATGGCTCTGCTCCTCTACAGGACTTACCCCCTGCCTTAATGTGCAAACCCTCAATACAACTAATGAAACTTGCCTCCTAATTGTCCTTATCCCTAGGGTCCTATACCACAGCGAGGAAGACTTCTTCCTCCGCCTGGAAAGAACTGCAGTTCCTGCCACTCTGCAAAAGCGAGAACCCATCACCGTCCTCACGATTGCCTCCCTCCTAGGTCTTGCAGGCGCTGGCACCGGAATCGCTGCATTAGCCAGTCAAGGCTCCGCCCTAACTCACCTCCGGGCGGCTGTTGACGAGGACATTCGTCACCTACAAGACGCTATTTCCCATCTTAAAAATTCTGTCAATTCCCTCTCTGAGGTAGTGCTCCAAAACCGCCGAGGTCTCGACCTTCTCCTCCTCAAAGAAGGAGGCCTTTGCGCCGCCCTAGGAGAAGAGTGCTGTGTATATGCCAATTCCACAGGTCTCGCCGAGGACAGCCTAAAGAAGGTCCGAGAGGGACTGGAACAACGCAAAAGAGACCGTGAAGCCACCAGCTATTGGTCCCACATCTTTACCCCCCTCCTCCCTTACCTCCTCCCCCTCCTCGGCCCCCTACTAATGATTATTCTAGCTCTCACCTTAGGACCCTGCATTATCCGCAGGATTGTCCAGCTTGTAAGGAAACAAACGGATGCTATTTTTTCCTCGTTTGTGCAAGTCCAGTACCAGCGACTCGCCACCTCTGACGCCCCCTACTCCGAGATGACAACCAACCCTCCGCGACCTCACCGCCACCGGTCAACCCGCCGACCGCGAGGCCCTTCTCGATCACCTGAACATCGCACCAACCTCGAGCTCCAGCTTCTCTGAACCTCCAACTTTAAACCCCCCACCCTCGTCCATCCCGCAAGCAGCAAGGCCCCTGTCGAGCGCCCGGGCACCACACCAACGCCGAGCTCCAGCCTCGCTGAGCCACCGTCAACCCCTTTTCCCCTCCCCGGCCTCCCCCTTCCCTCATCCCTTAGCGGACCTCTCCGGTAAGCTTCTTCCTTTAATTAGAAAAGAAGGGGGAAATGCGGGACACTGATTACGTGCTTCAACTTGGCGGGCCTGGGCCAGGGGACCGGATCCGCCCCTGGGGAGGGTGGTGGGCACGGGTGACAGCGCCCTCCACAGCCCCCCAGGCCTGGGAAAGTGAGGCCGGAGGCAGGCCCCATTTCCTCACCCAAAATACCACCGTTAGGGGAGGCTTGCTGGAGGGAACCGCCTTTTCCCCACCCCCTTATCTTGCCCGGACACTCCCCGTTGCCAGTGCAACTCCCATCACCACCAGTGCGCATACATTGTTGCCAGACACCGTTGCCAGAGCAACTCCCGCCCCTTTTCAAACAACCTCCGTGCTCTCTTAGAACCAATCCTAACCTCCGCACCCTCTCAGAACCAATCCTAGCCTTTATCCCCTCAGCATTGACTTGTAACAACCCCCGCCCTCTATGCCAGCCTATATAACCTGTGCTCACCCCTAATAAACTCTCTTGGCTTCTTCACCCTCAAAGAACCGTGTCCTGCCTGTTCCTTCTCGCCGCCCTCCACACCTTGCACGCCTCTGCCGGGGACCTGGCCCAGTCCCCCGCCTCACCCTCGCCTCCGGGAAAGAGCCCCCGCCGCCGGTACCCTCCGAGCAACGCCGAGAGCCGAGGGTTCAGCAACCGGCCGCCCCCCCCCCCCCCGGATAAATCAACTGCGACCGCAGCCCCTGGGGAATATTTGTGAGGACCTCAGTCATGTCTGGAGCTACTCCTGCTCCTCAACTTCATCTTTCCCGCCAAGCATCCGAGGATGCTTCCAGAGGGCACAGGCAGAGCAGGAAAAGTTTTGGTTTGATTTAGAAGTTTCCTTTGAAAATGCAAAGAAGTCTAGAATCCTCAACAGCGTAGTGGAAATTGCATAGGAGAGTGGCAGAGCTGGGTGGGGGTCCTGGCTCTGACATTTGCCAGCTGGTGTCCTTGAGTGTGTGATTGTTTGTGAACAATTAATCATTCTGCACCCACGAGCCAGCCACATGCTGGAGACTCGCGTCAGACTGAGGGGCAAAGTAGTCTTGGTTCCTGACTCCATCGAGTGATCAGTGGAGTAAGACAGGCTGTGACCCCAAGTTCCTCAACCATAGAATGGAGTTCTTTGTGTGTTATCACATGGATTTGTTGGATAGATTAAATGAGAAAATATACACAAAATATGGAGTACAAGGCCTGGCATATGGTAATTGTCAAGTGCATGTTCCCTGACGTCCTTCCTCCCCATAACCCACACCTGAGGTCTATATGTGGCTTTTAACCTTTTCTCTTATTCAGTGTCTTTGCAGGTGACCTCACCTGATGTCTTCCCACTTATATGTCACCACTGGTGGATGTAATTGAGGCAAGAGGTAAAGCAAATCAAAAGACTGACCTATTTACAAGAGTTGGAGTTAGAGTAGAAGTTCTGCCAGAAAGATCAAACAGCAAGCAGACACAGGCCATCTGGGATGAGGAGAAACTAACTGGGGAATGTTGCTCAAAAGATTAGGTAGAAAGCTTGGAAGATTGAAACTTTCTTTGGACACATCCAGGATACATGGTTCACCCTTAACTGGGAGAACAGGAAACTGGAGAGGCTTTTCCTTCCTTCCAGGCTTTCACAAAAACATTTTCTCCTCAGAGTGGTGACGTGTCCCTCAGCTTTCCTCTCCCCTTTGTCATTCCTATCCCCAGCCCCCAAACCACTATTGTCCATTTTCCATTTCCAAAGCTACCCCCACTCCCATCCCAAACCTACTGTCATCCTCTTCTACCCACCCATTCCCTTCATTGCCATCAGAATCGTGAATATTAGCACCATTGTCTTTATCGCAAAATATCCCCGTCATTGGATTGGTAGATTCAGCCAGATTGGATTGGCCTTTCTTTTATTCTTGGGCTCCTTCATAAGCTGGTTTTCCTCTTTTGCCTTAAATTTCTAGGAAAATACCCTTTCTTTAGTTCTAAGATGCACACTCCCTACCTCACATGTTTTAATGTCTCTAAATTCAGACGTATCCCACAAAAATGTCAAAACACAATTTCCAGCCACAGGTGGAAGAATGAGTTGTGACAGTGTTGTCATTGCATTAATGTTCTCTTGGAATAGATCACTGAATTTTCCAACGTGGGAGAGTCTGGTGTGACCAGTTCCTGTGTCCTGGAGAACAACCACTCAGATGCATAAGATCTAATGAAAGCAGTGGCTGATTTCCAAATGTAGTTGTTCGTGTTCCATTAACGTGGAATTCTATTAAGAGAAAAAGCAAAACTTTGAGTTTAATTGAATAGGAAAAGTAGAGAACACCGTGGTATTCTTCAATATGCTTCAGATGACAGTGTAACCCTAAAATCTCTAACATATTCAGGATCGGGAGCATAGAGTTCGGAGAAGTAGCACGTCACCCTGATGCCATGTGAAACTGCGGGGGCCAGAGGGATTCACTCGGAAGAATCTTTGATGATTATCCATGACCCTTTTACTAGGAATTATTTTTAAATTTGATTTTATAAATGTCTATTGCTTATCTTTGGGAAAGCTATAGATTTATGTATATCGATTTTTATACCTTTCATCTAACAAAATTCTATTGATAGTTTTCAAATTCTTCTATTACTTGTCTCATGTTTTTTAAATATAAAATAATAGCATTTGCAAATAAAACCTATTTTGAGTCCTTCTTTCCAATAGTTTAACACCTTGTTTCTGTCTTTTATCTTTTTTCCCCACAATTTTATTGAGTTAGTCACATACCATACAGTCATCCAAAGTGTACAATCAGCTGTTCACAATACCATCATCACAATCAATTTTTGAACATTTTCATTACTCCAAACAATAAAAATAAAAATAAAAATAAAAATAAGAATAAAAGTAAAAATAAAAGTATAAAAAGAACACCCCCAGCTTCCTATCCCCCCATCCCCTCCTATTGTTAATTTATTTTTTTGTCCCCATTTTTCTACTCATCTGTCCATACACTGGATAAAGGGAGTTCTGTCTCTTATCTTACTGCATTGGCTAGAAATTCCATCAGGATCAGTGTATTCAAATGTTCTAATATTTATTGAATCAATTTTGATCATTATAATATGGTAATTTTTTCTAAAAAAATTACCTACTCTGTGTGTGTATCTGTGTGTGTGTGTGTGTGTGTGTGTACTAGTGTGTACTATTTTTTTTTTTTTTTTTAAGATTCTGGGGCTTCTTATGTATTACCAACTCTTTTCATTTTTATTTTATTTTTACCATTTTTACAATTAGAGCAGTTGTAGGTTTACAGAAAAACCATGCAGAAAGTATAGAATTCCCATCTATCCTCCTACAGCTTTCCCGATTATTAACATTTTACATTGATGTGGTATCTTTGTTACAACTTATGACAATTTTTATTATGGTCATACTATTAACTATAGTCCAGAGTTTACATTATAACAGCAGTATTTTTTTAAGACCATTGACGTACAGCAGTGTGGCATTTTCTGAATAAATTTTAAAATCTCCTTCATATCTGTTTTCATAATTCCTTTTCATTCTTAAATTTGTGTAACCTGAATGTTATGGTCTCATGAGTGTCAGGATTTCATTAAGAAAAGTCTCTGCATCTGCAAGACTCTGAATTTCCCTCTGACCAGGGCCATGTATCAGTCCTCCTTATTTCTTACTGCTTATGACCAACCAGGTTGGAATCTGTATTAATTAATACAGACTCTGATTAATTAATCCTCTGATCCCACCTCCCTGGGATAATCATAATGAACATTTTGGAGTTCTCAACCTCAGTTCTTTTACTAATAAGCATATATAATATGCATTCATGTAATTTTACTTTTATGTGGTTGGGACTATATTATATGTTCTGCTTTGCAACCTGTTTTTTCAGTCTTCCAAAGTATGCTCTTTAATGACCTTCTAATATTCCACATTTGCTGAACCATGTGCTATTTACTCACTTTCTCATTGTTTTATCATCAGATTGAATCCATTTGTTTGCCTAAGTAATATCATGATGAATATTTTTTTGTAAATAAATATTTGTTCACATTTCCAATTATTTCCATAGGATAAAATCCTTAAGTGGGTACGAATAATTTTGACAACCTTAATACATGTTGCCAAATTACCCTTTAGAAATTTGTACTAATTTATATTCCCACCTGCATTATATGAGGGCTAACACTGAACTGTCAGCAACATTGTTTTATTTTTAATCTTTGACAAATTTAGTGGGTTATAAGTGAAATCACATTGCTGTCTTAATTTGCAGGTCTTTGATGATTAGATTTAAAAGGCTGGACCTTGTAAATCTTCTTTATTTGCCATTTATAGTTCTTATGTGAGCTTTCCCTGCCTGTCCTTGGTCTGCACTTTTCTGTCTCAGCATTTGTCTTTTTACTGCTCTTAAGAGTGATTCCACCCTTAAGAAAACCTTAAGGACATTAACTCTTTGCCACCTATGTTGAAAATATTTTTCCCAGTTTTTTGCTTGATTTTAATTTTTATAGTCAGTTCTCTCAAAACATTTTTGAGATTTATTTTTTTCCTTTATGCTTAGTAAATTTTGTAATCAGATAAATAATGATTTCAGTTTTCTTGTAAAGATTAAATTCAAAACTTTTTGGTGGGTTTGGCACAGAGCCCCTTTTCTAACATTGGTGGAAATACAGGCCTCCTTTATTGAAAGGGAACAACCTCTTTGAATGAGGCCCCAGCTTTGGGAGGGAAGAAACTAGAGCAGTCATGGGAAGATGGCTTAACTGCTCAGCTCCACAGTCACCCAGCCCAGCCAGGTGATCACATTTCCTTGGCTGCTGTAACAAATGAACACAAACTTGACTTGGTGGTCATTTGTTAAACAACAGAATTTTTTTGTTCACACTTCTGGAGACTAGAAGTCTGCAATCAAGGTGTGGTAGGGCCATGTTCCTTCCAAAGGCTCTAGGGAAGAATCCTTCCTTGCCTCTTCCCAGCTTCTGGTGGTGATTGGCGTTCCATGGTGTGGAGCTCCGCCATTCCAGTCTCTTCCTCTGCCACCACATGGTCTTCTCCCTGTGCATATCTGTGCCTTTGTGGTTCTCCTATACTTACAAGGACAGATTCAGGGCTCACCCTACTCTGGTATGGCCTCATCTTAACTAGTCACATCTGCAGTGACCCTATTTCCAAATAAGATCACTTTCAGAGTTACTGCAGATTAGGGTGTTAACATATCTTTTTTGGGGAGACTCAATTCAACACATAACAGAACGACATGTCATAGTCAACATTCTTAACCCTGTCCTTCTGAGCTTATGGTTCCTTCCTTTCAATGTAAATCTTTAGCCCATTTAAGATTTAGTTCAGTACATGTTTGAGATGAGGCACGAACAAAATATATGCACTAGGCACTTATCACTTGCTTTAAAAATATTTTACATAAGTAATCTATATTTCCATATATGCAATCTACTTTAGGCTTCATAGCAGCTGAATGAAGTAGGTAGTGCTATAATTTATAAAATAGGATTCCGCATCTCAGAGGGGCAAGGTAATTTACCCAAGAACTCTGTCTTTGGGATTGACCCATAATTCTGATGTTGCCGGTCTCTTGGCACATAAGAGGATGCAGCTACAGTGAGTAGCTCCCATCTGCTTGATTGTGGGAAGCTCTGGCTCTTTCATGTTTCTGCTTCCCCAATGGCTTGGGGGAGTTCTAGAGAAGCTCATATGTGTTCCAAATCAGTCCTGTTGCCATTCTCTCCTCTGCCCACTAACCTGGGAGGACTAGACCACACCCTGAATTCAGAGCGTCTCGTCCTGCCTCCCTAAGTGTGCCACCAGCAATGCCATCCCCATAGGTAGCTGTTTCGTATTTGGCTTCTAACACTAGTTTCTTGCACCCAGCCCTGATGCAACTGTCACTATGGAGGAGTGAGAGGAAGTACTTTCCTGTACTAAGTGAGCCTCAGATGAATGCTTCATTGGGACTTCATAACCTGATGACTCTGTTGGAGCCATCTGTTCCTACCAGTGCTGGGATGCACCCCTTTAACTGCCCAGGAATAATGGTTCCAAGAGTTGTGAGGGACTAGGAACACTTCCTCCTGCTTATTTATACTCACTTGATGGGTATCACATTGCAAAATTCCCCAGGTTACAAAAATATTTTACAATTCTTAGATATAGAGCTTCTCCAGTGCTCTCTCTCTCTAATACACTCACACACACTGTTTTCCAGCTGATGTGCTGATACACTGTGCAAACAACATTTAGGTTCCAGGGGGCAAACAACAGAAGACAACCTTTGCTAAATTTAGGCAAAAGGACATTTGTCAAAGTATATTGGGGGCCTCAGAGAATAGTTAGAAGCTGAGAGATCAGGCCTGGTAAGAGCTCTGGAGAGGATGAATCAGGTAGCCCAGGAACCTCCTTGTGGCAAGAAGGGTCTGGTAGGGACCCCCATTCTCTGCAGCGATGAATGGACTCTAAGTGGAGATTTAAAGTCCCGGGACAGAACGTCAGGCTTCTAATCCTGTGTCACTGCTCAGGACCTCGCTTCTGACTATATTGTGGCTGGAAGGGGAGGATCATTTCTCTTTGGCTTCCAAATGGGTAGTGGACGCTTCTAAATTGCCCTCCCACTAAGAATTTACCCAACGGGGATAGGCAATTCCTCCAGAGTAAACAAGAAGGGAATAATGAACACCGGGCAGCTGCTGCATCCATCAAGGGGAAAGCAGGAATCAGCTTCATCTATTTACACAGAACCAAACTCCTTCCAACCCTTAGGCTCTCAAGGCTGAGCTGGCCTCCTTGCTCTTCCTTGAGGCTCACCAACCTGCCTGGCTTCTTTCTATCATACATGTTTTCATAGCTTTGAAAGTCAAGGAGAGTCAGAGTTCCAGCCCCTATTTTATCAGACAAGGATTTGGGTGTGGGCTCATATCTTTATCCGGAGGGTGATCCCAGAAAGACACTGAGGAAGCAGGAAAAGCAGGACAAAGAAGGAAGAAAAGCTAAGTAAATGATACGTTAATGAGTGCAAGGCTGGTTATAGCTGTGGGCAACTGGGGCTCAGTTCTGCTGGGGACCTGCTAAGAAACCATGTGGTATATACCTCAGAAGCTTCCAGTGGAGGGTGGGAGGCTGGGGCATTTACCTGCTGACTCCCACACCCCGTTGGTAGGAGGTTGCTCTTGAGGGCATTCATGGCTTTGGGAGGTTAGCTCATTCAAGGAGTGCTAGATAAAGCCCTCAGGTGGAGTAGAAGAAAGATGAGGGACCAGCCACTGGAGGTGGGGATCACCAGTACCCTGGAAATGGCTCCAGCTGCCACTGCAGGTAACCCAGGTGGACTGAGGGATTTAGGGTGTGGTGCCAATAGCCTCTGCTACAGAGGAGGCTCTTCAACTGCTATATAATGAGTGCATCCATTTCTGTGGGAGTCTGCCTAAATATGTTATAGGAAACTAATGGAAGACCCCTATATCTTACCAGTCTTGGAATTCCAATGGCCTCTGCCTATTCTCATCCTTCCCCTTTTACCACCTTGGGTCAAAATCATGGTCAGAAATGGGCAGTGTAAAAAGTTTACATTAACTTGTATTCCTGGATTTACACATATTTCGATTACCTCTTGCTCAATTCTTTATTTTAACTTCTATCAGATTAATACATTGCCATAAAAGCAGCCTTCAAATGCAATGATAATCAAAATAATGACTGAAAAAATGTCATAGACAATCATATCAATGAAGAATTATTTTTAGCCGTATGCCAGTATAAAGATATGTACTCATTTCTGTCTCTTGTTACTATTATCTTTTCGCATGTCTCTTACCATTGTTTGGGCTGTCACTAATTGTCAGGATTAGTAGTTAGAAGTCTTTGGGCAGATTTAGAAGTTTTTTCCGGTCCCTGGCAATAGGTAGGACAAAGCTGACTAATGTGGATGGTTTTTAGTTTTGTGTTCTGTACAAATCAGCTAAGGAAACCCAGTAGAAACTACACTACATGATTGCAGTGAGAAATTGACTTGCACTTGTCTTTTTGGGTGTCAGTTTGCCACCGTCCCTTTGCCAGCCTGAATTAGCTCCATGCAACAAGAAATCTCTTGCATCACCTGAACGATTCAGAGGAGAGAGTTTAGCCTTGTTGCTTGGCTAATTGGTTGGGCAATAGATGATTTCCACCAAGAATTCCACCGTGGCTTTGCTCCACTCCTCAGCAAAGATTTAAGAGGTCAGTGGTTTAGAGACTTCTCCAAGGCACTGTAACTTTGACAAGATATACCAGGATACTTGACTAGTGTGCTCTTGGTATTATCATAAATAATTAACACAAAGCTACGATTATCAAAACAAATGCACCAAGCAGTGTGCTTGTTTTGCTGAACCCTGTGTTCAAGGGGCTTAGAAAGATTTAGAAATTAACCAAATCTGTCTTTAGATACGGCCCCCAAATGAGTGACTGAGTATTGATCTGTGGTCTCGGAGGAAATGACATTGGAAGTGGCTATGGTTTAACGAAACATGGTAGGGAATTGGGGCAGAAAACTGGGTTAGAATCCTGACTCTCCATTTACAAGCATGCCCTCAGGTGAGCTTGTTTGCTTGGGTTTCTTTTAGCCTATCAATGAGACTGGGAAATAATACCCATTCTTCAGGAGGACTGTAAAGGTGAAATGAGAAAATGTATGAGCAAACAGTTTGTAAATTCAATAATAGTATGTAGATGTTACATGGTCTTGTTAAATGTGATATATAGCTCACCTCTCCCTACCCAATTTCTAGTTTCTCTCTAAGGTAGGGATTCTCAGCCTCAGCACTATTAACATATGGGGCTGGATAATTCTTTGTCCTGTAGGATTGTCCGGTACATTGCAGGATGTTTGGCAGCATCCCTGGCCTCTACACACTAGATGCCATTGCATCAACCCAGTTACGGCAACCAAAAATGTTCCCAGACATTGCCTAATTTCCCTGGGAGTCAAATTTGCTCCTGGTTGAGGACTGCTGCTCTAAGGGTAGAGGAATTGCTGAATAGTTCTGGAAATTCTGTGGACCATGCTTTACCAGTTGGTAGCATCCTGTATGCTAAAAATTCATGCAGTTAAGCTCTACAACTTTTTTTTCCTTCCATTCCATGCTTCTGGGTGGATGCATCAGTCAGGCCTGCCTCAGTTACACTGCAGTAACAAACACTCTCAAAAATCTCAATAACTTTAAATACCAAATATTTATATCTTACTCACTCTGCATGTACATTTCATGTTGGCTATGTCTCTCTTCCACATGATCTTCTGTTGGACCCAGACTGATGAAGAAGCCTCCATGGACATTGCCAGTTTATGCTAGAAAGAAAGGAAAATTTATTGGTAAAAATAAAGTAGTTCATGCAGTTTCTACTCAGAAGTGACACTTGTTACATCTGCCCATGTTCTTTGTCCAAGGCAACTCACGTGACCACTCTTAATTTCAACAGAGCAGGGTAATTGAGCCCCACAAGGAAGGCAACACAGTGACAAGGCCAAAGTCAACCTCAGTGGGAGGGGGAAATATAATTCTCCCCTAGGATAGGCAGCGGTTATTTTGAAGAATAATGCAACCTACCATGGCAGGTAAGTTGCTCATGCTGGTCCTTGTACTCTAGAGATCCTGCCATTTTCTCCCACTTTTCCCTCAACTTCCTTCTTCCATGTGCCTGCCAAAGGGGGCTAGGTTCCCATAATTTATATTCTGATGTGGGCTTGTAGGATGCCCCTCTCGGTCCTCTCTTCTGGCTCTACCAAAGCTCTGTGTTGTGTGTCAGGCACCTGTGCAGCTGGTGATCAACGGCCACTTGAATCCTTCTTTGCTTTGGCTCATATTTATGGCTCAAGTGGCAACTTCACTGAAGAAGCCTTTTAAGGACTTCAAGCATGGAGGTGGCTACATCTATCTGCAATCTGTGCAGAGTGTCACAGCATGCTTGGTTGGAAAGGCAAGCAGTCGGTTAGTCATTCACTTGGTGTGTTAATGTAATGACAGTCACCCAGTTGGGCTGATTTTGTCACTTAACTGATGGAAACTGTCTACTGCTTAACCAACCAGCATAGCCTGCCTCCTTGGTGGCACAGATGGGATGCGTTAGAAATCCCATCACTCCAGTAGTGGGACTAAGCAAACCTTGCAGTAGGGCTGAGGATTGTACTTGCATGACAATTGGAGGGTTTCTAAACCGGCTGCATGGGCTAACCTGGCCTCTTCATTGTATTGGTCAGTGCTTAGGGCAAACACAGTCATGTTTTACCATTTACAAAGCACTTTCACATCTACAGGCTTCCCTGGAAGTGCTTCTTCTCTTGCCTACCTGGAGAACTCCTATTCATCCTTGAAGAGCCCACTCAGATGTAAACTCTGTAACCCTTCCCTGACTGCCCTCAATCTAGAGTCAGTTGCTCTATCCCCTGTGCTCTCAAAATTAGCACCTCCCTTCTGAGCTTAATTCATGAGGGAAAGGAGAGTGTTCTGTTGGTTCATAACCCAGGTGCCTGGCACTGGGTGTGCATGCCGTAACGCAGCTGGTTCACTGGACAGCTCACTTTAATTCCTACCATGTCTCTGTGATTCATGGAGGTGAACCATGTGATTCATGGTGGCTTGCCCAGATTTTCACGGCCACCTAGGGATGGCACGGACGCAAACCCGCCTCTCCTCACGACCAGTGCTGTCCTCTGCACCAACATCTGAAGGACCGGCTGTCAGTGTATGGGGCCACTGGTGGAGTGTGGAGCACTCTCAGGGCACTGGTTTCCCTTTGGTTTTTCTAGTTAGCTTCGTGTCTTTTGGGTGCTGATTTTAGTCTTGTGCAGGAGACTGCACTCAGATGCAGTTTCGGTGGTTGTAAAATACTGTGTGGGATTGACCTTGTGACTAAGAACTCAGCTTTCAGGCATTAGAAAGACCTGGGTTTGAATCCTGGCTCTGCTCCTTTTTAGTTGTGTGGCTTTAGGCAAATACTTAACCTCTTTGAGCCTCAGTTTCCTCATCTGCAAAATGGGTATTAAAATAATATCCAACTCATTAGGTCATTTTTAAGGATTACATGAAATAATATATGTGAAAGTATTTATCACATTGCTAGGCATACAGTAAACACTAAATAATCATTAGTTGTTATCCTTTTAACTTCTACTTCTCCAAACACAGTGTATTCTATTTTATGTATTGGGTTCTTCTTTCCTTCATTGAACAAACTTTGTTGAGTGTCTTCTCTGCCATGTGCTGATGTCAAAAGAATCTTCAAAATGACAGTAAAAACTGCATTATTAATATCACCGGCTGAGTGCCTGATTCATCTGAGGTGTCATCCATTGGTCAATATTTAATAAATCATTAATCAGTAATCAACTATACGCATTATTTCATTTAATCCTTTTCCCAAATGTATTAGGTAGATGCCATTCTCCCCATTTTTACAGAAAAGAAAATCGAGACTCAGGATAATTAGCTGAGGGTCTGGGGTGGTGGTGGTGGAGAATGGCCTGAAGTCTGGAATGCTCAGCCCCTAGGAGGAGCAGAGAAGCCCAGTAGTCCACCTGGAGCCTTGGCTCTGTCCTGGCTTTGAGCTATAGTAAGAAGATGGAGGAAGAGGGCTTCCCCGTGAGTGACAGTGGCTGCTGTTTTCTTCATACAATTTTAGCTGTTCAAGGAAAAGAATAAGATGCTCTCTACAGCTGACTCTCTGGGGAAGCAGGGGAGTTTTTGAGGGTCAGTGGATGAAGCAGAGGGTCAGGAGGCCTTGGGGCCTGGTGATTAGGGTGGGCTATTGCCCCTGCCCACCAATTCCCTTCTGGGAAGGGGGAGGGTCAGTCTAAGAGACAAAGACGTTCAGAAGCCATCAAAAGGGGCAGCATCGTCTTTTGCCTCCTCGATCAACCAGAGTACTGATTAGTAATTAACAAGGCCCAATGCCAGATTGACTCTCCATGCTGTCAAAGCAAGAACAGAAAAGTAAAAAATTCACTCAGTTGTCTACATGGGACCACTCAATACATAAATTAAGTGGAGACTCATATTACATGTCCACTAGGTCCCTTGCATCTTCCTGACATTATTTTATGAACTCTTTCAATAATCCTAAAGGGCAAGAACTATTATTGTCCCCATTCACAGACTCAACAATAGTGTATTTATTCAAGCATCTAGCATGTTTTCAACAGCCCTATGTGCCAAGCTTGTGCTCTCCACATCCCCACAATAGTGAACAAAACAGCCAGGGCCCAGGGGCTCAGAGAAGTTAAGCCACTCGTCAAAATCACACAGCAAATAAGCCATGAAACTGGGATGCGTGTGCTCCACTCCGGGGTCTGAGCTCCCACTTACTACCTGGCAATGGTTGTCGGCTGAGTCCCCTGTCCCTTCTTTACTCCAGTTTCCATACGCAGGCACCAGAGAATCTGGTGAGACTCCTGGGAAGTTTTGGGTGGGCTGATGACTTCAGTTCAGCTTTTACGGTGCTGGTGGAGGTGTTCCTGGATCTTAGCTTTGCAAAAATCGAAAGACCACTGGGTTTCCATAATTTCCACTTGTTTCAAGAGAGGTCACTGTGCACCTGATTTTAAAAATGTCCCTCTGTGAGTGAATTCTCAGCTGCTAAAGAGCTCCAACGCCAGCCAAAGAAAGCCAGTTCCTGGATCCTCCGGTGCAGGCCATGGGTAGGATTATAAGCAGAAGCCTCTAATTACCCTGAGTAACCTAGGTTTTCCTGTATGGTCTTTCTTTGGTGAATCACTTAAAACAGGACTTTCCAAACCACTGTGTATAAATCACTCGGGATCTTGTTAAAATGCAGATTCTGATTCAGAAGTTCTTGGATGGGGCCTGCTAACAAGCTCCCGGGTGATACTGAAGGCTGCTGGCCCTTGGACCACACTTTACGTAGCAAGGCTTTAGGCCGGCGTCTCCAAACTGGTTTCCATAGAACTGCAATGTTTGGCAAGATATTTATTTTACCATGTTAAATAAGCATGGGAAAAGTTCGATTAAAATTAAATGAGCTTCTTTATTGCAGGATTTCTCAGAACCTTTAATATGTGAATGTGCAAATCTCCCCAAGACTTGGATTGAACATACAGTTTCCCAAACTCATTTTACCAGGGAACCCCCCATCCTCCCCCAACCCCTTCCCAAGAATACCTACTCATCAGCGTTCTTTGTGACACAGTTTAGTTTAGAATTCACTGTGCTAGGCTTCGGCATTCTGGGAGCCTTTTGCTTTTCACACCAATGTATTTTCTTCCATGCTTCATCTTCCTCCAGCCTCTGCATATGCTTCTTTTCCTAGCCTGGAGATAATTCATTAAAGCAACTCTCCCACTCCCTGCCTCCCTCTTCTGATACACCTTTCCACCTCCTAACACCCTGACTAAAAAACACCATCAATATTTCATAAACTCACAGTGACAAATTTATTTTAATGTGGTCCACCGAGAGCCAGAGATTGATTGGTCCCTCAGAAGCGTGACACGTTTCAAAGCAGGATATTCATGGCGTGTTTTAGTGCCTGCATTAGTCAGAGAGGAGCAGAGCCTGGATTTATCATCGTTATGACTTTCTCGGTATCTGTTCTCTTCTAGCCACTGGCAGAAACTCTCTGAATGCTCCCTATTGATTGGTTTTGTGTCTTTAAAATGTGCTGGCCGGGGAGGAGGGGGGGGCTTGGGTTTCCATCAAATTGAGCCCAGCTTGCTGCAACTTCTGCATATTGGGGGCATGTGTTTAGGGGAAGTCAACTTGAATTCCCTTGGGTAACGCTCACAAGGGTACGGGAGAGAGGGGGCTGATTGCCTTCATTTATGAAAGGTGTTAGTGATTGGAAAACGGGGCAGCAAGGCATGTGGGCTCTTCTGCCGGCTGTCACTTTGCAAACCTGCCCCTGTGGTCCAGGAGGTCATAATAGGACACCCGAGGTTGGGACCTTACAGCTGGCGTCATGTTGCTTAAACACCTCAGGAGTGTGTTCCCCACCCTTTTGGGACAGACACAATGCAGGGTCAAAATTGTCTTCAAGTTTGGGAAGCCCCTCTCTCCACAGATTAAATAAGAGTTATTCTGATGGCAGGGACGTTTACTGAGCACTTACAACGTGCCAGGTGCAGTTGAATGTGCATCCCATAGTCTCTTCTCACGACAACCCGGGAGGAAGATGTCATCATTATCCCCATTTTATAGATGAGGAAACTGAGGCTAAGCAGCTGCCTCAAGGCCATCCATTTGGTAAATGGTGCAGGACAAAAATCAAACCCAGGTCCTCCTGACTTCAGACCCTGGCTCTTGGCCACTAAGCTCGACTATCCTTCCAGATGAAGTCACCCAAGGAAACTGCTCTTACCTAATTGACACACTGTATTCAACACATTCTTTCTTACTCATTAATACAGAATGCAAGGACTTCTTGTCAACAATACTCTTAGGCTAATTTGATTTTCCACATGACTTTCAAAGTAAATAACTGCTGTTCCTTTAAATTACTCCAGTCTCTCAGTAATACGAATCTCCCCCAATTAACATGCATTAATAAGGCCCTGTGTCCCGGCCGGCGGGACGTTCAACGGAAGCTCCAAATCCTGTGAGGGAGGAATGGTATGGGACAAGAGACGCGAGGAATGACAGCAAGACAGGTTTCTGATCAAGCTGCAAAACTTTATTGAAGAGGCAGGGTATATATACCCTAAGGTAGAGGGAGTGGCTAGTACGAACGGGTGGCGGCCTAGGATTGGCTGCTGCTGTTGCTAGGGCGGATGGCAGATGTAAGGCTAGCACAGGATTGGTGGCTACTGTTGCTGGGATAGAAGGCAGGTAGTAAAGCTAGCACTCTAGATGTGAATCTTAGGCGCAAACGGCTATCACTTCCATAGAAGGCTGAGGGCAACTTAAACTGTTGTTACATCAGCCCTAGCGGTCATGTTGCATATCTCCGGCATCGCTGAGGGTGGATTTTATACATGCTACCTTAATCGTCCCCAACAGCCCTGTTGTATTGCCATACCACTAAGAGTAGCATCAAGCCACGCACGGCAGGCTTGCCTTCAACATTCATTCCCTCGGCAGGCACCTGCCCCAGGAGGAGTTTATAGTCTAGCCAAAGAGGCAGGTGTGTACACAGCTGGCCTCGAGCAAAGGCAGAGTGTGACGAGATCGAGGGACAGCCAAGGACAGAGCAGTTGAATCTCACTGGGGTATATATATTTCCGGGAACATTCTCTGGTGACGTATCAATGGCATGGGGCCCGGAAAGATGAAAAGAAGTTTTCACGAAGCAGAGATGGATCTGACGTCCCGGGATGTTCAGGGGAATGTTGTAAACAGAAACAGAGCGTCTGGAAGCATGGCTTCTATGTCAGGAACGTGTGACTTGAGTGACTGGAAAACTGGAGAGATTTGGAGTTCATCCTTCCTTCTTGTATGGCTCAATGTGATAAAGCAGTTTCTCCCTCTGTATGGATAGGGATGCATTCAGCAAAATGACTGTGAAACAAATCCCGGTTCCAATTGGCTTCCATTAGAAAGTCAAAGATATAGATTTGTGGGAGGGAAAAAATCCTCTAGCAGATTGAATTGAAGCATATTTACGAGAAAGGAGTTGGGGCAGCAAGCCGTGAATTCTGTAGACAGAAGCCGTCTCTGCTTGGTGGGGTGGGTGGGTTTCTACCTAGCAGTCATCTTCCCACTGAATCATTTCTAGGAGTTTCATCAATTCTAGGCTCCCCAGTGAAGCGAAGCCCACCCATGCCATGGACAATAGAGTTTTTTTCCTAATCAAGGGATCTTTGACCTTCTACTTGCAGGTTCTAGAATTTAGCTTCTCCTTTTGTTGGGATATAGCTGACACTCACTGGCCTGGAAGCCAGCTTGCTAGGACTCCACACTCCTGAGAATGCTGTTTGTTCTTCCTGTTTTGGAGAGAGTAATGAAGATCAGAGATAACAGCTCCTGTCTGGGATTTACTATAAAAATCAATTAAGACCATTTCTAGGAGAGAGTTTCTCACTGGGTGGTCTGCAGATCACCTGTGTCCTAATCACCTGGGGTATTTATACAAGCAATGAGTTTCTCAGCTCCACCTTAGAACAATGGAATTCAAATCTCTGGGGGTGGGACCCAGAAATCTGATAAAGGAAAACTCCCCAGAGGCTCTAATGCTCAGGGATTTCAGGCACGGCTGTACAGGTTTACACTGTGCAATGCTGAGGGCACCATTCACATGTAGTGAATGGGTCTGGCGCCCTCTAGAATTGTGCAGTGCAAAATATGCACAGTGGTTCGTGGTGGCTTCGTGCTGCTAAGCTGCTGCAGTGGGGATGTTCAGACACATCAAGTCTGAACTCTGGCCCATTCTGCATCTCCATCCACAGGGCAGGTCCAAGTTCCCAGGGACCAGAGTGTGGCTGCCACTACTGGAGTCTTCATCTGTCAGCAAATTGTCAGGGAGATTTAGGCATTTGGGGAAGATTCTTGACTATCAGATAAAATGTTTTTGCTTCTACTTTTTGGCTGCCATGTTTTTATTTTTAACTCCCAGCCAGTTTGAAATTGAATGATCTCAGGTTGATTAGCTGAGTGATCTTGAGCAAATCACCACCTAGTTTTCTCATCTGTAAAATGTGTATGTATGTGTGTGTGTGGGTGTGTGTGGGATTACCTGCAACCCTGGCATATTATTGTGCAAATGGAACGTACTAATGCTTGTAAAATACAGTTGCCCAGGGTCTGGCACATGTTAGATATTTAATAAATGTTAATGCCATCCTCCTTTCCATTTGCCTAGTATTTTTGTTCATTGGGATTTTATTATCCATACTCTGGCTCATACACTTGCCCCATTACCATACTCCACCATCACAGTTAGTCTCTGATCCATTATGTTTTCAGATCTAGAAACCTTCCAAGACTTCAGTTTCTAGGAAATGAATGAGTTTATAAATTTTGATTTTGTACAATTTTGGATTTCATTTCAATGTTGCATTAAACACACAGAGCTATGGGGGAAAAATTCCAAATTATTATTAAAATCAGAATTCTCCCATCAGTGACTGCTGTTCTCCTGGGCCAGATGGAGCTTTGAGTGTTTCGTTAGCTATACATGCTGCTGATTTTCTACGTGGAACCCTCTCTGTTCTGAGCTCTCTGGCATCCCAGCCTTGAATCACCACTGGACTTGGTTCTTGAATTCAGCAGCTCATGCAAGATTTGCATCCTACTATTTTTCTCTTATACTACGAATGGACCCAGGATTCCTTGATGCCAACTTTGGAGGTGCTGCCCAACTGCTCAGGTTCCTCATAAAGTTGACAAACCTTGGCCAGAAGCAACTGTAATGCAGGGGAAAGAGTCTGTAGGGCCAGAGAGACCTGCATTTGGCTTTGTGAACGTGTATAAGTTTCTTAAACCCTTTGGGCCTTGGTTTTGTCATCTGTGAAATGGGGATAAGCAGTCTCACCTCATGAACTGGTATAGAGAATGCAATACACTAACCCATGTAGAGGCTAGCACAAAACCGCAAGTCCTTTCAAATGTTTAAAAAATGTGAGGGATTACAATGGACCAGGCATGTGCTAAGCCTGGGGAAGGCAATGGTGAGCAAGGACTGAAGGGCTCCTATTCTCATAGATCTTAGAGGTCACTGGAGATACTGAAAATAGAGAAGTCAACAAATATAGAGCCCCAGAGAATAATATGTGCCATGAGGGAAGGTGGGGCTACTTTAGACTGGATTATCAGGGAATGCTTCTGGGAGGAGGTAGCCTTGATTTGAGACTGTGTTTTAGTTTGCTAGGCTGCTGAAAGCAATATACCATGAAATGGGTTGGCTTTTAACAGTGGGAATTTATTAGCTCACAAGCTTACAATTTTGCGGCCGTGAAAATGTCCAAATCAAGGCATCATCAAGACAATGCTTGCTTCTTGAAGACTGGCTGTCAGCAATCCTGGACTCCTCTGTCACATGGCAAGGCACATGGTGCATCTGCTGGTCTCTCCTTTCTCTTCCAGTTTCATTGCTTGCACTTCTTGCTTACCTGGCTTTTTCTCTCCCTGTATTCATCCTGTTTATAAAGGACTCCAGTAAGCAGATTAAGACCCACCCTGGGCCATGCCTTAACTGAAGTAACCTCAAGGAAACCTACTTACAATAGGTTTATACTCACAGGAATGGATTATCCTTAAGAACATGATTTTCTGGTGTACATGTGGTTACAAACCACCACAGATTGTAATGATGGGAATATGTGACGAGAGTCAAGCAGGAAGTAAGGAAGGAGCATTTCAGATGGAGGGAGCAGCAGATGCAAAGGCCCTGAGGCATGGGTGAGTGTGATGTGTTAGAGGAAATGAAAGGGTCCCGGTGTGGCTAGAATACAGACAGGCAGAGAAGAGAGACATGAAAGAGGCAAGTCAATCAGGAAAGGGGTTTCTATTCTTAGTACAACTGAGAGTAGGCAATTGAAAGTAGATTTAATGATACTTTTCTCTCTTCCTTTCCATCAACTCAGCTGCTTGATTCATGCCTTGTATCAATTAAGAATTCTTGAACTGAAATTAACAGGAAATGTAACAGTTAGAACTAACATTTATTAAACAGGAAATGTAAAGAACTGTTTTAAATAAGCAAGGGTATGATTTTCTCACGTAACAATACGCCAGGAGGTATGAAGATGCTGGTTATTCTGGTGAAGCAGCTCAACAACATCATATCTTTGGGCAGGCCTGACTGTGAGTCTCTTGGCTTTCCCCCTCATGACCACAAAGTGGCTGCCACAGCTCCAGTTATTACATCCTCATTTCATGTTGAGAGGCAAGAAGTAGGGGCCAGTGCGAGAGAAGACAGTTTTTCTTTAACTGCCTCTTTTTCAGAAGATCAGAGAAAACTTCTCCCCAGCAGATTCCCTTTTTTTATACTTGTTAGGGCAGAGTGATTTCCTGGGGTCAGAGGTTCTGCACTTGATCCCTAAACAAAGTTGGGTTTTGTTGGCAGGAAAGAAGTGAGGTGATACCTGTGGGGTAGGTAACCATAGTGATTGCCACATTCCCCAGATTCTCACCTACCTCCCTGAGCAAAGACCACAGAATTATAAGTTTGACTCCATCTAGGGTCTCCAGCCAGGTCTGTATTAGAGACCGTTTAAGTCTTGGAAGCTTCTATTAGATTCTCTCGTTTTCCTCTGGCATCAACACGGGCTACTTGTCCCGTGCTGCTCTTTAGCAAGTTGGAGGCACAAGATTTAATTAAAAGCAAAACTTGACATAAGTGTTTTTAATTGTAATAGAAAAAAAGCCTCCTGTTTTATAAAGGTGACAGTTTGCAAACACAAGTGTGAACGTCTTCCTACCTCACTTGTCGGCAGCCCGATCACGGAGTGCCAGGGTGGTATAAGGAGATAGGTCTGGTGTGAATGACTTGTTCCAGCAGTGAAGGATGCAACCTGAATTTCCCCTGATGAGTGCCAGCCGACATCCGTCATCAGGTACACTTAGCTAATGAGATCCAAGGGGCAGCCTCTGGTCCCCACCATTCCACCACTACCTTTAGTCTTGGCTGGAAGAAGGGATAGAACTGAGGCACCCACATCACTCTAGGGAAGCCAGACTATATTTTCCCAGACCTGGGTCTAGTAAGCAAACGGTTCATTCAGTCCCCAGATGTGTCCCAACATCTGTGTGTTTAAAGCCCCACCAGCTGGCTGGTGGAGTGTAGTTCCGTTTTTCTCCTGGATGTTGGGCCAGTGTGGATTCAGGCGTGGTGCATTCATAGGAGATCGCTGTGCCTTCTGGAAGGAAGATTGTATCTCTCTCAATCTTGTTGTCCAAAAAAGATGTCTAAAGTGTAGAAGGTTAGGAAATATTGGCTGCAGGGAACCGATTCACACCAACCCAGCTAGAAAGAGGATTTACTGGAGATGTCCACTCTGGCAGAATCCATGGGCAGGAATCACAGCTGGGCTTTATGTTACATCTCTGCTCCATTCTCCTTTCTGGGGTCCTGCTTCCTTTGCGAGGTCCTGATTTCTGCTGCCCTGTGGATTTCTTTCTCAGTTCTCAGGGCTGATTCTGGCCTCAACTCTACATGACCTTGTAGTTCAACTCTTCATTCATTTACTAACTCAGTGATTCATTAATTTGTCCATTAATCACACAAACATGTGTATAATTACACACAGAGGTAACTCACAGGAAAGAAAGGATTATGGTGTTCGACAGCCGATTGCTTCCACAGTTCCCACAACTCCTGGATGGAGGATATGATTGCACCAGCCCAGAACACCTGGCCCAGTTAGCAGGGGCAGATGTGCTCGAGCACTTCCACGCTTGCAGAAGGAACGTGATATCCAGGAGCGGGGAATGGGCAGCGAGGAAATGCTTGGCTTCTCTTCTAAATGACGAGTTTCAGGTTAGACGTCCACAGCGTTATCTTTGATGGAATCTCACCGGCTTTAGGCTTGGTTCTCAGAAAAGCTTCACCAATTGTGTGGCTGAACTGACCCAGGGGTTTGTGTCCTAGATGTTCAGCTCGATCTTGACCGGCTGCACAAGCCCAGCCTGACTCACCAGGTCCCGAAGATCAGGTGTAGAGAGGTGTTTGGCTGCAGGTGGGCTTCTGCTGATCTCTAGGCTACTAGTCAGGTGGCTGTACTGAAAGGATCATCATGTCTCTAATTTCCCAAGGCCTCTTCTTCACTGCACTGAGATGAACGCCATGGGCACCGCAGGATGGGAGGGAGCAATGCAGCAAGAGCCATGGGAAGCAGCAAGAGCTATCCAGGTTTCCCGAAATTCGAGGCCAAAGCTTTGGGTATAAACTCAGAAGCATGATAAGAACAGGTCACTCCAAAGGGACCCTTCATCTGCTCATTTATCCAGCACTGGTGGAGGATGGCCCACGCCCCGCCCGGTGCCAGGCACAGATAGTCAGAGACTTGCCCTGAGCTTTTGGAGAAATTAACAGAGCCAGCCAGCCCCCTGCCCCCCAAGAGTCCAGGCCCACCGAGGTAGAGACGAGTCCTCCTGGCATTCCAGGCCTCTTGGACACCCGGCTGGGATTTCGGGAGGGCTGTGTGGAGAGGGCACACAGCAAACATTTGGGTGCCAGGGCCCTGGGGGGCCTGGCCTCAGAGGTTCGCCTCCAGCCACCTGGGTCTGACTTCTTGCTTTGCTCCGGCCATGTCTGTGCTGCGGCCAGGAGGACGGTTGCTGTGGTCCGTGCAGCTCCCCTGTGTGCTACCAGCTAGTCTGCTGTGGCTGTATTTCAGAGGATTTGCTACAAGGGAAACTTAGCCTGTAAGTCAAACACTTTAGTTCCCCAGGTGTGAAAAACAGCACTCTTTATCTCCGGCTGTGCCTGGCTTTGTGAGCTGTGTCTAACGGCTGCAGGAGGAGAGAGAGCAAGCCATCCCTGCACCCCTGCAAGCTGGAGGCCCCTGCGCGGAGATGTGCAAAAGGTTGGAGTCAGAGTCTTGGCCTGCAATATGTTTGCCCTAAAACAAATTAAAAAAAAAATTCATTCAACGTCATAAAACAAAACAAAACAGAAAATAAAAAACAAAAACAAAACCGAAAGTCCCTACCAGATTTCAGGAGCATTCAGTGAAACACAGCATGAAAAGAAATCAGCATATTGCCCAGCACATAGGAAGGGCTCAACAAATATTGGTTGTTATTCTTATTATAATCATAATATTTAAAAACATATTTCAGGCACAATGCCACTGTCCTTTCTAGCTCCCATCAGTCTAAATTCAAATTGCTGGCATCTCCCTAGTCCAGTCCATTTTTCTTTGTTGTCACATGGACTGGAGGGCCCCACCGGTATCCTCTCCCCTGCCAGTATTTGGGGCACTACCTGCCTCCATCCCCTGCCCCCCAGGAAGAGATCTTGCACCTGTACTGTTATGAACAAGGTTTGATAATGACCAGGAAAGCTTTTGCCTGCCGGACTCTCATTCATGCTTTTAGGCTCAGCTCAAACTTCAGCCCCTCCAGGAAACATCCCTGAGAAGCATCCTCCTTTCTGCTTCAACACAGTTTTTAAAAGTCTCTGTATGGGGAAGACTATGTTTTCCAAAGAGGGCAGCAACAGCCTCTCCCATCCCATATGCTCTTTGCAGTGTGACTTTGTCACTCCTTCCATTGAGTAGTGGGGTCTATGTCTTCTCCTCTTGGACCTGGTTGGTCACTGCCATAACCAACAGAATAGTGCAGAAGTGATGCTGGGTGACTTCTTAGGGTGGGGCATAAAAATGCCTTGCAGCTTTCACGTTGCCCTCTTGGGATGCTGGCTCTCAGAACCCAGCTGCCGTGCTGAGCGGAAGCATGCATTTGCTCATGTTTAGAGGCTACTTGAGAAGTCACGGAGAGCACTCCAGCTGGGGTCCAAGCCCACACTCAGTATCAACTGCCAACTGTGTGAATGAGACAACGCTAGCAGGAGTTGGCAAACTTCTTCCATAAAGGGCTAGTAAATATTTTCCATTTTCTGGGCATATGGTCTCTGTCACAATTATTCACCTCTGCCACCATAGTACAAAAACAACAGTGGACAACACATAAACACACAGGCGTGGCTGGATTTTGCTCACGTATCTAGTTTCTTGACCCCTGCTCTAGATGATTCCAGCCCTATCCACTGTGTCACTCTCATCCTTCTAATCATCCAGGCTGAGCTCCTACCTGAACTCCTGGCCCACAGATGCCATGAGCATAATAAAATGGTTGCTGTTTTATGCTGCGGAGTTCCGGGTTGGTTTGTACATAGCAAAAGTATCTGGAGCAGTGCGTATCCACTTTGATGATTGTCTGTTATTTTGCCTGTCTCGCCTTCCAGCCTTTGGAGTCCCTCCAAGGTCAGCACTGGCTCTTCTACGTCTTCCATCTCCTCCTCCTTCTCCACCTCCTCCTCCTCCTCCTCTTCCTCCTCCTTCTCCTCTTCAGCACCCCAGAACCACATGCCAGGTACTGTTTTTAGTGCTTTATGTGTATTGTCACTTTTAATCTTCGCCGTAGTTATTCTCTCTAGTTTGCAGATTAAAAAAATGGGTCTCTGTGAGGCTAGCAAATTGCCTGACGTCACACAGAACTGTGGTTTCCTTGATTTCAGGGCCCAACATCTGAAGGCTGATGCTAACCAGCCTCAACTTTCATGGTGTGAAACAGAGGCGAGTGGGCTGGAGGAGCATCCAACAGATGTAAGAAACGTGCATCCAGTGGCCTTGCACGTCCAGTCCTCACTCCATCCCCAGTGCCTGGCTCAGTTCCTGGGGCACAGTGGTTGCACAGTAATTTTTTGTTGGGTGAATGAATGACTAGCCCACATTCGTTTTCCTCTTTGGTTAATGCTAGACCCAGGGCTAACGTTAGAGGATGTCCCTGGTAGCCCATTCGCTCTAGTGAATGAATGTCGTGTAGATGTGTTTGGAACACTGTCCGTATCCCCTTGGCCTACTCCAGGGGCCACCTGTAGACAGTTCCATACAAGCCAGTGGCTTCAAGCTTTTCTCTGCCTGAGGCTGTGCCTTGGCCTGCAAATGGGGCAGGTCACATGTGTAGGGGAGTTAATGACCCAGCAATAGCCCTCAGCTGATGAGGGATGGGAGCTCATAGATAAACACCCAGCTTCTTCTCACCCTTCAATAGGACAACTCTGAGGTGTACTCACAGACGTCTCTCAAGGGAGTCCCTATGGTGTGAGCCCCAGTTGCCCACAGAGGTATCCACTCATCAATACACCCTTTGTGGGCCTTCCTCTCTTCCCCGCCTCACTTTCCCAGTCCTCACAGGACTTTCTGAGATCTCCTCCAAAATAAGCAACTTGTCAAATCCTAGTCTTACGACTTGCTTTTACAGAAACTGAAATGATGACAAATGGGTATTGTGCTAGGTGTGAAAATGTGGTGCAAGTTCTAATACACACAAGCCTATGACAGATTTGCATCAAAAAGTCTGAATTGGTGCAAAAACATAATTATTGATTATATTTTAATGGATGTCATTTTCTTACATTTCAGTATATATAGTAACTGGAATTAGGCTAACCAAGATTTGCTTATTATTTTAATCAATAAATAAGAATGATTTGTAATTAGCATACCAATTGCGTTTAAGTAGTTGGTACTTCTGAAATACTGGAGGGAGCTGCAGAATGATGCTATCTTGGGTGGTTTTAATCATCTCCCCAGAATCTTGCTTCCACCATAACTTCTTGGATTAAACAAAGATTTGTGGGGCTTCAGACCCAGCCTGGCTCTGTCACTCCACACTGACTGAGGAGAGCAATTGTTCCAGGACTATCTGAAGTTAGTAGGAGCCTCTGGTGTAGCACATGGGGATGTCAAGTGCTGCCCAGGGATTCTTTTGGAAAACGATTTGTGGAATATCTTCATGGCCTAGGCTGTCAGTGCATCCCTCCAGAGAATATTTGTGCATGCTCCTGCTAAGTACCTAGAGGCTCTCCCTACCTGGGGTTAACTGCATTTTTTTTTTTCCACTTGGGAGATTTACTTTGAGCTGGAAATTCACTGGAGGGTAGGTTACCCTTTTTCTAGTACTCTCTACACACTCCCGCTCTGTTCAGTGAGGAGGTGGCTTTTTATTCATGTCTCCTGGGGATGATGGGTGGTTGGCAAAGAGGAGAGCTTACTTTTACTTTCAAGGGCAGTGTGGACCTTTGGGGTCTCAACTGGGTGGGGGAGGGTCTCCTAATAGAATCACAACCTTGAGTGGGTTTTGGGCTTTGTTTTTTCTTCCCCACATTCCATAAGGCTGTGACAATAGAAGCTCAAATTGTCTAGGTTTGGCAAATACTCTCAGGATAAAATCCACTTAGAATCTCAACACTTCCCTAGAATCTAACTTTTACTTAATCTTCTTCTCCTCTCTTCCTCATCCTCCTCTTCCTCCTCCTTCTTCTTTACCACCATGTCCTATTCACCAAGCAGACACTCCCTGCTTCACTTAGATTTTGGCCTGATAATTCCTTTCAGGTCTTTCATTGTTTTAGGAAGATTTACAATATGTATTTGATCCAGTGTTTTTAGTTATTTTCAGCAGGAAGTCTGGTTCAAATACTTGCCCTACCAAATTACGTGGGACTAGTTTCTGTCCCATGGATTTTTCATGGAGCCTCTTGCAGCTGAACACTGAGCAGGAACCATGATTTGGAGAAGATTCTGTAGTGTGAAGTCTCAGGGTCTCTAAACTACCTCACCCATCACATTTTGGGACATTAGTCTGCTAGTGACCCACCTACAGGAAACGAGGGAAAGATCAGCCAGTCAGTGGATTAAATGCCCTTGTCCTGTGGATCAACGAGGATCAGAACCAGTTTCATCTGTTGCACAACGGAGAGCCGAAAATATCGTGCTGTGGCTCCTAATTAGCCCCGTCTTCCTCAGGAGGGTCTTCGGGCATTAGGGGGTTTTCCTTTCTTTTTCAACTTAACTAAGGTTTTCATAGAAAGTTCTAACTGTATTCTGGGCATTCACTGAGACCTTTATTTCCTGCTTATATTCAGGAAGATTCCCACGGATGAGCGAGCCTTGCCTCTCTATTCTTTGCTGCATTCATTTAACAAATAGGCCATCATGGAAGTCCATTCTGGAAGCCCATTCTGAGACAGACTCAGAGTCGGGAGGGAAAGAGGCCAGCTCCTGAGTCTTAACAGCCTTCCTTGCAGGATTCCAGGGATCATTACGACCCTTCACAAACTTCTCCCTGTGTTAAGTGTTGGGCCCAGCTCCCTGTCATTATCATGACAAATTATTGATAAAATATATTTTGAATAAAAATGAGGGAGATGAAGAATATGTGAGAGGACTGGATAGAAATTCAAATAAGGATAAAGATTGGTTGGCTTGTTAATTACCACCACAATCTCAAGTCTAATTTTGGCTGCAGCTCATTTTATAGAAATCCAATGGGAAAAGGCACTTTTCTCACCTCCCATGTTTCATTGTGTCTTCCACTGGAGGAAGGGAGGTATTAGAATGAGGCCTTTCAGGAGTGAGGCTCTGTGTGAGTTAGAGTTGGCAGTGCTGTGCTGCAATAACAAGCAAACCCCAGGATCTTAATGGTTCACTGCAATAAAAGTTCATGTTTCACTTTGGGACTGGCGGTTAAATGTGCTGAGCCCTCGATCATGGGACTTGCCCTTATGAAGCTCGTTACTGCAAAGGAGAGTCTAAACTTGCATGTAGTTGTGCCTAAGAGTCTTCCCCTGAGTACCTCTTTGTTGCTCAGATGTGGCCCTCTCTCTCTCTAACTGAGCCATCTCAACAGGTGAACTCGCTGCCCTCCCCCCTACGTGGGACCCGACTCCCAGGGGTGTAAATCTCCCTGGCAACACAATATATGACTCCCGGGGATGAATGTGGACCCGGCATCATGGGACTGAGAGTATCTTCTTGACCAAAAGGGGGATGCAAAATGAGATGAAATAGTTTCAGTGGCTGAGAGATTCCAAATGGAGTCGAGAGGTCACTCTGGTGGACATTCTTATGCACTATATAGATAACACCTCTTAGGTTTTAATGTACTGGAATAGCTAGAAGTAAATACCTGAAACTACCAAACTCCAACCCAGCAGTCTGGACTCCTGAAGACAATAATATAATAATGTAGATTACAAGGGGTGACAGTGTGATTGTGAAGACCTTGTGGATCACACCCTCTTTATCTAGTGTATGGATGAGTAGAAAAATAGGGATAAAAACTAAAGGACAAATGGGGTGGGATGGGGGGATGATTTGGGTGTTCTTTTTTCACTTTTATTTTTTATTCTTGTTCTGGTTCTTTCTGATGTAAGGAAAATGTTCAGAGAGAGATTGTGATGATGAATGCATAACTATGTTATCATACTGTGGACAGTGGATTGTATACCATGGATGATTGTATGGTGTGAAAATGTATTTTAATAAAACTGAATTAAAAAAAAAAAAAGGTCATGTTTCAGTTTTACAAAGTCCAGTGGGGGTCTTCCTGGTCTGGTGGCTCAAATGCTGTCTCAACCACTACTGACTGTGTGACCCCATGCAAGCTACTCACCCTCCCTGTGGGCCACTTTCTTCAACGTATTGGAAGCACAAATGAGACAATGCAACTAGAGGCACTGCCCCATGGGGAGCACTCCGTTAGCGGTGGTCATTACTGTTAATGTTCATGTATAAATTTGGTGTGTGTGTGTCTGAGGGCTTTCTTATGGAGTATGTGTGTAAGGGTGCATGCACGATAGTGTACATGTGTATGAGTTTGTGTGTGCACGTGTGAGTGTGCATGCATGTGTATGGGTGAGTGTGTAAGTGCATGAAATTTTGTGTGCACATATGCGCACATGTATGCTCCTGTGTGTATGTGTGTGTGAATGTGCTCATGCAGAATTACACACTTTCAGGGTAGCCTTTTGCCAGGAGGGTGGGATGTGGGGGATCCAAGGAGTAGTGGTGGAGGCTTCTGAGCCCACCATATTCCTTTTCACCCAGCCCTGGTACCCCCAGCCCCCAGAGATGCTTTGGCCCCAGTTCTCAGCAATGTACTTTGCATAGGGTTGAATTCTGTATTGTTCAGCTTGCCTTATTAAAATCTATATTGTGCCTTCATGAATCTTTAATACTAAGCACTCAGTGAAGAGCCCATAATCCCCTCAATTGAGCTGTATAAAAGAGCCCCATTGGGGAGATGAATGCTTTCCACTGAGGATGGAGCAAGGAGGAGCTGCTGGAAAGTTCACCAAGACTGAGGGAGGCAGATCCCCCCAACAGAGGAAGGTGGTTCACCCAGGGCCATTGGGCATGGATGGGTACACACCGTTAAAGCTGCAGGGATGGGTGCAAGGTGATGCTCTTGTAAAGAGATTGACTTTAAACAGAGAGGATCTTTGTATATAACTGGTATCTGGTCAGGTTGGCACTTAGTGGGACTGGAGGGCCTCTTCTTGGAACCAAAGGCCTGTGGCTTCTGGAGCTCAAAGTTGTAGACTGGTTCCCCTTGCTGCCCTGCCTGCAACCCCTGCTTGGAGAATCTTCCCCTACTGGCCGCCTGCGGTGCTCTTGACAGTGTGCTCTGCTCTGACCACAGCTCATTAGACCAAGGGTGGACACCTGCCTGAGGCCTGCTCATCTGTGGTCCAGACCAATCAGATTCTTTCTTAAGAACTTGACTCTGAGATGTAGAGGCAGGAGTTGGCTGGTGGTGGACATCTGAGCTGAAAGTTCTAGGAGTTAGTCTTGACTGCTTCATTATAATTATTGGATGGTGGGCAGAAAATATGCAGAGGGGAGGAAGCCAGCCTAAAAGAGGGGGTAATGTAGACTGCAGAGGAAAGTGGAGATAGAGGAGTGGAGACAGATAGAGACACGTAGACAAAGAAACAGGAGATGGGATAAAGATTTCCCTCCCCCGTACCTGGAACTGGTGTGAATGGGTTCTAGGCCCTCCTCATGTCTAGCTTCTGGCTGTGATGTCTTGATGAGGCAGACATGGGACAGATTTGCTTGTGGGGTCCTCAGCCCAACTGTGTGTTGTTTTCCTTATTTTACAGTTGAGGAAACCGAGGCACTGATTGATGACAGATTCACTGGGGCACGCAGCTGGGAGGCAGCAGAGCCGAGGTTTGAAATGACCCTCTCCCAGCTCACCTCTCTCCAGCCACACTGGCCTTCTGGGTCTTTGTACTTCTGTCCCTTCTTGAAACCCTCTGCTTCCTGACTCCATGTGCCAGCCCTGGCACCCCAATATTCTGTACCGCAGCTCCTTGGGGTTGTTGTGGTGTTTGTTTGATTTTGTCTTCATTGGATTTGTCATGATTTAAAATTATTTGTGCAGTGATGTGAAGGTTCATGTCTTTCTTCTGCTCTAGATAGTAAGCTCCAAGCAGACAAAAGTGGCCTGTGTTTTCCCTGTAAAAAGCCCATGCCTCGCTTGGAACTTGATAGATAAATGGCATGCAATAAATATTTGTTGAATGTATGCTCAAATCCCCATTTTACCTATGAAGAAATGGAAGTGTGGAAAGACTGAGAAATTTGCCCAATGTCACCGAGAAAGCATACAGCTGGAGCAGAACTGAGCTAGCTGCTGACCCAGCTCCACAACACGCTCTCCTGTAACCATCCTGCACTGAAATTCCCAGGTTGGATTACTCTTTGGGGAAATGTGCCTCTTCTCTGCGCTGGAGGCTGCGTCAGAAAAGGCTGCCTCCTGCTGGCTTGAGCAGTGAGCGCGGCCCTTTGTCCCCTGATGTGAGCCGCGGTGGCGGTGGCAAGAACCCGCACTGACAGGACACCTGGGCTCGGGACCCAGCCCTGCACTCGGGTGCTGTGGGAACTTGGGAAGGTCAGTTTCCTGCGGAGAGTCGCCTCTGCCTGCCAGCAGTGTGCCTGAGGCCCCGGGGTGCTCTGAGCAGAATGCAGACAGAGATGGTGTGGGGAGAGCCCAGGGACTGGCGGGGTGTCAAATAGTCTCCTCTAGCTGCCATCCCCAGCCCCTGCTTTATTCCATTGTCATAGCTATTGAGGTGTTTGCTTTCAAAGAACAGGTGGGGTTGAGTGGCTGGGGGTGTGGGGGAGAAAGATGCCAAGGACACGGTAAAGCAGGCATCAGATGCATTCAATGGCTCTCCCTCTGGGAGTGGGCTGGGTGGCTGTTTACACCCCTGGAGGCTGAAGGCTGGTCACTGGAGGGGGCTAAGGGAGGAAGGGATGGGAGGGGTCTGCTGCCTGGTGCACTGGCGTGGTGGCCAATGGAAAGGGGGGGATTCCATGCTTGAGCAAGGATGGGGAGTGCAAGCACCCTGTCCCTGCCACCCAGGGCCAGAGGACAGTCTGGCGGCCACTGCCCAGCTCCACTCCTTGCACCCTGGCGCAGCTGCGGTGGGTGAGGCCCCTGGGGGTGGGGAGCTGAGGGACCACCAAAGAGGAGATGGACAAAAAGCATCCTGCTGTGCCTCCCCTGAAGCAGCGTGAGCACATGCAATTATAGGACAGTGGGTAGATGACAGAGTTAGTTAATGTAACAAGCCCTTTAAGCATTTAGCCACATTCGAGTGTTTAATCAGCTGTGTAAAGTGCAATATCTATCTTTCAATTTTATGCCATTAGGGGAGACAAGATTTTGATTAGGTACTTAATCTGTGCGCGGAAAAAACAGGCCCACAGCAAGCCCATGATGGGGAGGGAAAGGGACATTGGATGGGGGATTCGATAAAGGGGAAAGACAGAAATTTAACATAAAAGAGAATTAGTGCAGCTCCTTTCAATTTAGTGCCCGGGCTTTATGGCCTAATCAATTAGAGGCCTGGCCGGGGCTGCTGGGAAGTGGCTGTGCTGGGCTGGAGGCTCAGCCGTATTAATTCCCTTCATTACGTGGGGGTCAGACCGAGGGCTTGGCGGGGCTCTGCAAGGAGTGGGTCACTTCTCGGGCACTGGCTCAGAAAGTAGGGGAGGCGATCAAAAGGTGCCAGGCTGGATGGTCTGGGGCTGCTGGGGAAGCTGGGCACCCAGGAGGGTGGGACTATGAGGGCCCTGAGGGGTGCAAGGCCATGAGGTGGAGTAGGGTGGTGGGTAAGTGCTCTGGTTCTGGAGCAGGAGAAGCCTGGGTTTGCATGCCAGCTTTACTGCCTATTGGCTGTGTGACCTTGGACAAACTGCTTGGCTTCTCTGGGCTTCAGTTTCCTGCAGAATCACAATTATGGTTACCCCAAAGGGTTGCCACAAGGAGAAAAAAGAAAGCTTAGCGTGATGTGTGGCATAGAGTGGGTGCTCATTCAATGTTAACTGTTGTTGCTGTTCTTATTTTTATTTCTAATATTATATGGGACACTGAAGGTCAAATTTTAACAGAGGTGTGGACTTGACCCCCACTGCGACCCCACCTCCATTTAGCTTACTTTATATGTGGGGCATTGTGGTAAGTGCTCTCTCCAGTACTAGCAGTGATTTTTCCAGGTGGGTGCTATTGCCTGCAGTGTACAGAATGAGGAAACCGAGGCACAGTGAGGTTAAATTGCTTTCCTAGTGTTATGCAGTCATGGAGCCTCCAGAATCAGCCCTTGGACCTTTCCTGTGATGAGGTGCTCACTCCCTGAGGCTGGGGCAGAGTGAATTTCACATGTGTGAGGTCCTGGGAGAGGGCTGGCATCTTTAAATGAACCCAAGGGTTCTACCTCTCAGCAAACCACTTCCCAGTAACAGAGCAAACTGTAGCAAAGATGCCTGTGGCCAGGCCAGGGATCTCTGCAGAAGGACGGAAGATGGAGGACTCAGGGAATGAGTTGACATCCTCTAGGTTTTCTGAAAAGTGAAGAAGCCCGTGGTCCATGAGGGACACAGAAAATGTAGGGCTGCTTGGGGCAAGTGGAAGGGACCTGGCCGCAGTCTCTCAGTCACTTCCTTGGACCACACAGTGTCCCCTGAGGCATGTGGGCAGGACCTCAGGGTCTGGAGGAGCCGATTTGGAAACCATGTGAGCTGGATGTGGGTTCTGGGAGGTTCTAGAGCGGATTACTAAAGAGGACTTTTGAAGGCATTTAGGGACACCACCTCATTGGGACCAGCAGACATGTTAGTTTAAGTGAATTTTCTTCTTCAGCAGATATGGGAAGGGGGAGAAGGGACTGACTTCCTGCTTAGTAGCTGTGACATTTTGGATAAGTTACTCAGTCTTTCTCTGTGAGCTTCCTTTTTTGTAACGCAGGGATGCTCATGTTTCCTACCTCTTAGAGTGGTTGTGAGGATCAAATAAGTTGGCATACATAAAGTGCCAAGAACCTTGGGTGGCACTGGCTAGGCACCCAATAAATATTAGCTGTTACTGTTACTGACTTTTATTTTGGCACCTCTAGGGACTTTTTACATAGCATCCGTGTGTGTTGTTGATATGGTGCCGACTGCACAAGTGAAAAGTTTAAGTTGAGAAAGTAAGTAACTCATCCAGATCACGTTGCTGTGTGATAGGGATGGGAGTGATTCCTTGCTCTCTAGTTGCTTCGAAGGCCTTTCTGCCAGGCAAACACCATGGGCAGAGTGAATCGAAATTCCAGCAAGGCGTTTGTTTCACAAATATTATTAAGCACCTATTATGTTCCAAGCACTGCAAGCCCTGTGAAGGCAGGAGTCACATCTGTTGTGTTCACTGGCACCAAGTTATCACCTAGCATGCATTTGTACAATGAAAGGGCAAGTGAATGAATGAGAGGACAAATGAATGAATGGTGTATTGTGCAAAGTCTAGGTATCCTTCAGGAGGAGTGGAGAAATGTGCATTGCATGGTTTTCCCATTAGGTGAAGCCATAATTGACCAAGTGGGAGGAATATGATTGGGTAGAAAGAGAAATAACCAACTCTGGGTTGGAATCCTGGCCACCTTCTCACTGGCTGGATGAGACATGTAGCCCCTCTGAGCCACTTTCTTGTATTTGGCAGGTGTGTAACAGGAATCCTGCCCCCTTGCCTTTCCCATTGGCTGAGATAATCAAGGGAAATTTCCTAGCAAAGGGTTGGGCATATGATAGGTTTTCAATGCATATTACTTACTGTCCATCCATCCATCCATCCACCCATCCATCCATCCATCCTTCTTTCCTTGAATGATCATGAACATGTGAGCCCATGGCTTGCATCAGCCTGAAGGAGGGAGGCTTCCAATGAGGCATCATTGTGCTCCCTTGTTTCCTTGCTCTTTCCCTATTGACATTTTCAGGAATGCAATGAATAAGGATGGGGCAGGAGCCCCATGGCCCACTTCCAGAACACTCTGTACTTCTTCATAGCATGCTCCTTGGTTTTAAGTACTGTGCAATGCCTATTTCACCTACTAAACTAAATTGCCACCAGGGCCAGTGCACAGATTTGTTCACTGCAGTTTAATAGGTGCTCAGGAAACGCTCGTTGAATGACTAAGTAAATGGATAGATGAGTGACAGAGATGACTTTAGGGTCCCATTATGGGTGGGACACAGATGGGCTGGCCCGAGATTATTGTGTGATAGCACCAGGACTTCAAAAACTCTCTTCAGGTTGTAGCACTGGGTTTAGTCTTACAATATAAAATATGACAGACAAAAATGTCAGCCCATGAAAACCAGCTACACAAACCTAAGCTTGTGAGAGAAAGACAACTTGCCCTCGTCCTTCTTGATTCCACGGTCGTTTAGAGCAGAAGTTGGCAAACATTTTCTGTAATGGGCCAGACAGTAACTATTTTAGGCTTTGCAGGGCCTACAGTCCCTTTCAACTGCTCTCCTCTACCGTTATAGCCTGAAAGCAACCACAGACCATTTGTAAACAAATGAGCATGGCCGTGTTCCAATAAAACTTTATTTACAAAAGCAGGCCAGATGGATTTGTCCCACAGGAGGTTGTTTGCCAACTTCTTATTTAAAGGGCCCAGCCCTGGGGGGGGGGGTAATCTTTCTGTGCAACAGCTTCACAGACATTTTAATTAACCTCAACGTTCAGGAGCTGTGCTCCGTTTTTACAGAGGTGAACCCCGAGAGGTGGGTAGGCAGAGTCTGCAACAGAACTGGACTCAGCAGGCTGTCGTTCCAGACGTGGCAAAAAATATCAGCTACTCGTGGAGTACTTACGTGTGTCAGGCACCTACGACATATTATCTCATGGTGCGTCCTCAACAACCCAGATGAAAAAGAAACCAAGGTTCAAGGAGGTTAAATGACACATGTATGGTCACACAGCTAATAATTTAACATTTGTTTATGTAAAAAGAGTTACTGAACATTCACTCTATTCCAGACACTTTTGTGCAGTTGGGGGTACAGTAGACTCTTGCCCTCCTGGCACTTCCGTTATATTTGGAGAAGGTGGACAAGGGATGTATGAAATGAATAAAGGATATAGGATGCTTGAAGGGGTGTGTCACAGTCACAACAGGCTCAAAACAACAAGTCTCTGCGGTAAAACAGGAGTCAACAAATGAGGGCCCATGGCTAAATCCTGCCTGCTGCCTCGTTTTGTAAATGAAGTTTTATTAGAGCATAGTCCTGCCCATAGCCAGAGTAGGGTCTATGGCTGTTTTCATAGCACAATGGTGAAGTTGAGTAGTAGCAACAGGTACCACAAAATCAGAAAATGTTTGCCAACCAGGGCTTAAAACAACCAAGGCTTATTTCTTGCCCACGCTTGGTGTCCTTTGTGGTCAGCCTAGGAGCACTGCTTATTGGTCACTCAGGGACCCAGGCCAAGGGGGCACCTGCCATCTTGAATGTTTGTAAGAAAAAGAGGGTTCTGGAGGGTCTCATCCGTGCGATTCATTGTCTGGCCTGGAAGTGATGTGTCATTTATGCTCAGAATTTGTTGGCACTGCCAATGCAAGGGAATCAAGAAACCAGGGCAAGGCTGCCTCCAAGTTGGAAGGAGGTGAGCTGCTGTGAGGACTGCCACAAGTGCTAAAGGAAAATAAGTCATCAGGGGATGTCGATGGGTAGTGCCTGGGGCTCTTCAATTTTAAATAATGCAGCCCAGAGGGTCTGAATGAGAACACAGCCGGGATTTGAGCTCAGGTCTGTCTACCTTGAAAGAATTTTGCCTCAACTCTCAGCCAGGCAGCTGTGCTCTCTATGACCCTCACTGGTGGCTGGGAAGGCCGTCAGATGGTCAGAGGGAGGAGCACCCGCCTCGTGAACTCCTGCCAGGGGCCCCCTTGCTCCAGCCGTGGGGATTCTTTATCCTACAGGTCACAACCGCACGGTGGCCACAGCCAGGCACTTTGCTGGCCAGTCCTGGGAGGAGGGCGAGAGGCTCCGCCACCAGCCCGCGACTCCGCGAGGTACTACATTAACGTTATTAATAACCCTCTCAGCCTTTATTGAAAAGATGCTCTCTGCGTCTGAATTTGCCACTGTGGCAACCCATTTATTAAAGCTATAAGAGCTGGAGTAGCTTCAGACCATATTTATTACCATGATTTGCTGAGGGAAGGCTCTGATCCCAGGGCTGGGGCAGTTGGGGGAGAGAATGTGCTCTTGCTTAGAGGGAAGGCCTTGGCTCACCCCGCCGGGAGGTCAGTGGTGGATGCAATTTCTGTCTCTCCCAATTAGATCAGGACTCAAATTGCAGGCAGGGAGTTTGGAGCTGTGCACAGTGGCAATCCCCTCTGTGTGTGTGTGTGTGTGTGTGTGTGTGTGTGTGTGTGTGTATGTGCAAGCACGTGTTTGTGTGTTGCTGTTCTAGTTTGCTAATGCTGCAGAATGCAAAACACCAGAGATGGATTGGCTTTCATAAAAAGGGGGTTTATTTAGCTACACAGTTACAGTCTTAAGGCCATAAAGTGTCCAAGGTAACACGTCAGTACTCGGGTACCTTCACTGGAGGATGGCCAATGGTGTCCAGAAAACCTCTGTTAGCTGGGAAGGCACGTGGCTGGCATCTGCTCCAAAGTTCTGGTTTCAAAAAGGCTTTCTCCCAGGACGTTCCTCTCTAGCAAGCTTGCTCATCTTCAAAACATCACTCACAGCTGCACTGAGTTCCTTTTCTTTGAGTCAGTTCATTTATATGGCTCCACTGATCAAGGCCCACCCTGAATGGGTGGGGCCATGCCTTCATGGGAATATCTCATCAGAGTCATCATCCACATCTGGGTGGGGCACATTCCAAGCAAATCTAATCAGCACCAAAACATCTGCCCCACAAGACTACATCAAAGATAATGGCGTTTGGGGGACACAATACATTCAAACTGGCACAGTTGCTATCCAGTGTACATGGTACCCTTTTAGGATGCAGCCCAATGGGGCAGGTGGGGCAGACATCATTCACTGTAATGTATATAGGAAGACAGTGAGGCTCAAGGAAACTGAGTCCCCAGTGTCACAGAACTAGTGGCCAAATAGATGGTAGTAGTGACCCAGGGGGCCCAGGCTCATTTTTCTAGAAAAATCTGAATGGGCAATCTTTAGGTCTCTCTCTTCTATGCTGCCATGCCCCCAACTTCACATAATTTACAACAAACATAAGCATCAGGGGAAAAAAAAAACAGCCGGCACAACAACTCATCATGATAGCAACACCAATGCCAGCTAACTCAATAAGCACTGGGCTAAGAGATTTCTATTCATTAATATTCATTAACCTGTTTGAATTGTCACAATATTTTCATGTGGGTATTATTACCGACCTCATTTTACAGAAACTAGATAAGTTGTCCAAAGTCACACAGCTAGTAAGTGGTGGACCTGGGACTTGAAGCCAACGTTGTCTGATCCCAAAGTGTGTGCTCTTACCCATGGTGCCGTACCACCTCTTCCCTTCTTGTTGCCTTGTTTTCCAAGACCAGTGGAGTGGAAGGCTCAGAGCTGTGGACACCTTCTTCTTTGATAATTCTTCCTTTGAGTACAAGGCTTTGCCTCCTCAGAAAGATCTCTTTTGCCAGGATGTTCTCAGAATAGACACGTCATCTGGTTGGGGTGGAAGGCTGGTTTCCTGGTGTCTGAGGTTCTCTGGGGGCAGCCTCGAACATCCATGTAGTTCTGCAATGGAGGCTGTTGGGGATCGATGCTATTATTAGTTAAGGTGTGGTCAAATTGAATCAGGGAGGTCTTAATCCATATGACTGAAGACCTCATAAAGAGAGGACATGCAGGCACAGTCAGTCAGAGGAAGCCACAGGAGGAGATCAAAGACATCTCCACGTGACAGAGGATGGCTAGCACCAGAGTGCTACCAACCCCAGGAGAAAGCCTGGCTTTCTTGATCTTGGGCTTCTAGACTTCAAAACCATGAGACAATAAATGCCTGTTGATTAAGCCAATCCCTTGTGTGGTATTTGTCACAGCAGCCCTGGCAGACTAAGACAGAGGCATCACAGGCAGCTGGCTCATTGGAGCCAGGTCACGTTGCTTCTTCATCAAAACTGTCCTCTCAGAAGGGGCATAATTGTCAGGGATTCCCAAGGCTTTGGCCTGCTGCCCCACTCCCAGGTCCTGGGCACACTCATCCCCTTAGCTGCTCCATCCTGCACACTCCCCTTGCTATTGTCCATTTGAGATGTGCTTCTAGACGTAGATGGAATCTTCAGGTCTGGATGGCTCTTGTGACTCTAGCACGGTCCTTCTGGTTTTCATCTCTGCTCCCCTCTGCATCATGCTTCCCCTCCCTCCTTTTTCTTTCCTTCTTCCCTTCTTCCTCATTCCCCATTCTCTGTACATCTGCTCCATGTTGGGCACTGTGCTAGGTGATAGGGACTCGATGGTGAGCCCAAACCAGAAAACTATGACAAAGGCAGAAACACAACTGGAACCTCCCTGAAGCAGGCCCTGTTCTCATGCACCTTCAGTCTAGGAAGGAGGAGAGTAATCAAAGTCTCTCACAAATTAATATATGTAAAATTGCACCTGGGGAGAGCGGCAAGGAGAGGCGCATATTGTTGTGAGCACATCAACCAGGGGACTCGTCCTCATCAGGGAGACCAGGGAAGGAGGCGATGATGAGCTGAGCTCTGGAGGAAGCACAGGAGTTAAGTGGGCAGGGCGACTTACGGGGCAGGGGCAGTGTGGACTAGGCAGAAGATTGAGGCTGTGCAAAGGCCTGTGGTAGGACAGAGCTTAACACAATTAAAGAAGCAAAAGTCGGACAGTGTGATTGGAGCAATGGGAGCAAGAAGGAACGTGGTATGAGATGAGCTGTTGGATGCCAAAGCACGAGGAGCGTTAAGGGGTTTCCAAGCAGTGTGGTCTTTCAGCCTTAGTGGAAGGTGGACGTATTGAAGGGGATTGAGCAGGGTTCGGCTGGTGCAACAGGTTCCAGCTGGTGAGTGCAAAAGATCACTCTGGCTGCTGAGAGGAAATTGAATGGGAGGAGGCACAAATGTGAGGTTGGGTGATGTTGAAATATGCTAACAGATATCTTTCCCTCTATATTTCAGTGACTTTTTTGCATTTATTCTTTAGTGGAATTTGTCACTTGCAAGACCAAAGATGGAGGGAAATCATACCTGTCGTTTTTAACTTTTTACTTTAAATCCATTTTAGATTCATGTTGAAATTGCAAACTGGTGTAGAGTTTCTGTGTACTCTTCCCCTAACATCTTCCAAAGGTAACATCTTATATAACTGTAGTACAATCATCAAAACCGGAAACTGACACTGGTTCAATACTGCTAATTAAGCTATAGACCTTATTTGAATTTCACAGTGTACATGAATATGAACAGTGTGTGTGTGTGTTTCTAAATTACTGGATTTTAAGTTTTAAAAGGTGTGTGGCAATTTGAAGCTGTTATGTACCCCAGAAAAGCCATGTTCTTTTAATCCATTTCTGTGGGTGCAGACCTATTGTGGGTGGGAACTTTTGGTTATTTATTTCAATTGAGATGTGACCCACCCCATAAAAACTGGGTCTTAATCCCCTTACTGGAGTCCTTTAAAAGAGGATAAAACACATCCAGAAGTAGAAAGATGAAATTAAGAGAAGCTCATAGAGAAAAGCCCCGAAGAAGCTAAGAGAGGACCCACAGAAGCTGAGAGGAAGCCACAGGAATTGAAGCTGAAAGCAATGAAACTTGTGAGGGAGGGACCAGTAGACGTCACCATTTGCCTTCCCATGTGACAGAGGTGTCCAGATGCCTGCAGCCAGTCTTCTGAGTCCACGTATCATCCTATTGATGCCTTGAGTTGACATTTTCATGGCCTAAGAACTGTAAATTGTAAGTTAATAAATCCCCATGTTAAAGGCAAACCATTTCTGGTATATTGCATTTCATCAGCCTTAGCAAACCAAAACAAGGTATAAGAGAAAAGTTTAGGAAGCATCCTTGCCAAGCCAGTGCCCTCTATTCCAAAAATATAAAGAACTTCCAGGTTGGAGAGAAAATTAGAGGGACAATATGAGAATTTGATGTGAGGACTTAGCTCTGAAAATGTCATTTTCCTTGGATGGTTAGGGCAGGTTTCTGATGGATTTCCACCCTTTATTCCCATCTTCTGGGTCTTCAGTCCATCTTTGCCAAAGTTGCCAGAGTTGCCTGAAGCCCACCTCTGATCGTGCTCTGCCACCATTGATCTCTCCTGCTTGCCCACCAGGTGGCAATTGGACCTCTCAGGCCGTCCTCCTGACCCATTGCCTTGGCCCCCAGCCAACGTGGCCATCCTCATCCCTCCCGAAGCTTCCTTCCCAGCTTAACTGTGACACCTCAGCGTTTGATCTTGTTCTAACACGGGTGCCTATGTCCATCTGTTTCCCACCACCTGGAAAATCCTGTTTCTCCAAGCCCACGTGCACACATCCTTTCCCACCCCCAGGGCCTCAGCAAGCTCCCCTTCCTTCATAAAGTAAGCCCCCCACTTTCATGTGATGTCACTCTGGTTTTAATGCAAAGGTTCTCTCCTCAGAGAAGGTTTCCCACCCCAACTCCACTCTTGCTCTACCCTTGCTTATTTTCTTGTTAGCACTTTCGGTATCTGAGATTTTTCCGTTGGTTTGCTTGCTTCCTGCCTCCCCACCAGTCTATGAGCTCCAAGAGAGCAAAGCCCCAGTCTGTTTTGTCCTCTGCTGTGACCCAGCCCCTGGAGCAGAGCTTGGCACTGGATCGGTGCTTAACTAATATTTGTAGCCAGACTGGGTGACACATAAATGATAGTAAGTTTTAGTTAAAATAATAATGTTAATAGTAATAATAAAGTTTGATGGCTGGGGTAGCCTCCAAACTCGACAACTGGTCTCGATCTTTGATGCAGATCACTTCATATCCTGAATCACGGCTGTGTCTGTGGTCAGTCTATCTTCACAAAGACCCAGAGTCCCTTCACAGCCCTTGTCTACCCATCTCTGGGTCTCTTTTAGCCCTTACCCCGGGAGCTGACCCATGGAAAAACTGTCCCTGGAAATAGTCTGAGTGAACTAATGTTTGAATGAATGAGAAAGAGCAGCTATCATTGCTTCTCTTTTGCAACTGAGGTAGTGGTGCAGTTTGGTGCCCTGTGCCGTGTAGCAGCAGAGCGGGCCGAGGAGCCGGGCACCTGCCCCTCCTGCTCTGCCCTCTCCTGCTCACAGGCTCCGGCCACTCTGTCTCCTTCTCTCTGGGCTTTTAGGACAATGAGTACAAACTCATAAAGCTCTCTCTAGTGTAGTTTGCTTACCCGCTCTTATCAGAATGGAGGAGAACTGAGAGGGCTTTCAAAAGCACCATCTGTTAGTTTTCATAAAGACATTATCTGCCTCCCATCCCAGGGCTTTTGCTCTCCCTGACACGTGTCTGCCCTCCCTCCACTGTCTGAGCCAGCAGGCGCATGCGGGGCTCTCCACTCTCCTGTCTGCGCCGGGATGCTGGAGGTGGGCTGCAGAAGGAGTATTTATCTAAAAGTGAAAAGATCTGACTTATAAGCAAGCCCGATATTAAATGTATAAATAATGCATCCTGTGGCATTATTTATAATGCAATAACATCCCTATAATGTAATAAAAGTATGTAGGTTCCCAGCACTTTTCTTAACCCTTTGATGTCTTGGAGGAAGCTGTGGGTCTATCAGCTTCTCAGTCCCTCAGGGGCTTTGGAGTTGGGCGCTTTATGCCAGGCCCTGCCTGACACCTACCTTCTGCACTGCTGGAGCTGTGGGACAGCTGCCAACAGGGAATGTTCTGCCCCCGTTCCTGGGGAGGTGATTTCCAAACTTTGGTGTGAGTCAGAATACAGATTTCCTATCCTCTGTCTATGGGTTTGCCTTCTCAAAGCATGGGGCGAGGACATTTGTATATTTAATGATTTCCCCTAGTAGATTCTAAGGCACATAAAGTATGTGCTCCTGGGCCAGTCCAGACTTGTGGCAGGATAGACAAATGGACTTTCCCAGCCTGTTGCTCTGGGACTCAGAATCAAGCCCATCTTGCCCCAACTGTGTGCTGGCCTTGTGCCTCTGTTCTAGTTCTTTGGCTCTGGGCTTATTCCCAGTGCTGGAAAACCCTTGTTCACCTGCCCACATCCCTCCTGCCGGTGAATGCCAACTGTGTGTCTGGGCTCAGGCACCTGTGGGCAGACCTCCTTGATGCCAGCCGTGTCCTACCTGGTGGTAGTCTTGCGTGCTCCGGTATCACCTCAATTATCAGATGGTAGAAAACTGTGGCTGGACCCCAGGGGATGAGTATTTGTTTGGATGCTCAGATGTCTGTGCCTGGTATACTGCAAATTCCTGGTCTCCTGCCTGATCTGCTCTCCCAGGGTGACCCAAAAATCCTTTACTTTTTGGCCCTTTCTCCTCTTCTTCGCAATGTCCATCTCAGTGGTATCCAGTCTCTTTAGTTCTCCAGTCTCAATTTGACAATCGAAAGACAACATATATTGGGAAACTGAAAAAAAAAAAGAACCGTCAGAGGGATGGATAATCTGAGCCTTCTCTTCTTCACCCTGTTGCCAGCTGTCAAGTGTATCCCCACCTGCATCCATCTGGTCTGTCTTTGCTGCCATAGTAGAGGAGGTTTACTGCCTCCCCAGTAGCCTGACTCACCCACTTTTACTTGGACTCCAACTCTGCCTTCAGCATCCTTAGGAAGCCCACTCCATCAACCATTACTTCTCCTCCACCTCCCGAATTTCTGAACTTCTCCCTACTGGTTTTCCATCAGATTTGAAACACATCCAGTATCTCTCACCCAGCCACCATCATTTGGCCCATTGCTGCTTCTTGCTATCACCCTCTCTGTCTCCCCATCTGAACCATATTCCTTTTAATAGTGGTGAATATTCATTGACCACACACTAGTGATGTGTTAACTCACCTAGCACTAATTTATTTAATCCTCACACTAACCCTGTGATATCAGCACTGTTAACATCTCCATCTTACAGAGAAGAAACTGGAGTAATGGGAGATTAAATAACTTGCCCCAGGTCACACATCAGTGTGAGATTTTCCCAGCTGGTCTGACTTCAAAGCAAGTGTCTGCACTTGCTGATTGGGCTTTCTCACCTTCAGTGGCTTGTCTACAAACAGATTCCCACTCTGGACCAGCAATGACTTCTGCACTGTTACATCCAGTGGGGACTTTTGGGATCTGATTTCACCTGTCAGAGAATTAGGTGGCACTGATCTCGCTATCCATTTTTGGAATCTAACTTTCAGTTCTTTGGGACCTCATGTTTTGGTACTTAGGGCCCCTCACTCTTCTTGTTTTCCTCTTACCTCTCTGGGTGCTTCTTAGTCACATTTGCAGCCTCCTCCTTTCTCTGCCCAAGATCTTAAATTCTGGGGGTGCTCCAGGTTTCCATTGTTGGCCACCTTTCTATGCTATGCACTCTTCCAGGCCTTCATTTACCAACTGCATTCCAAGAACCTCCAAGTCTTGGTTTTGATCACCAGACTGAAGGTCCACTTGTCTGATAACTCAAAACAAATATTTCCCTAATTTAATTTTTTTTTTTTTTTTTTTTTTTTTTTTTTTTTTTTGTCCATCAAGTCAGCTCCTCCTCCTCCTCTCCTCTCTTTCCTATTTTGGGGAATGGCCATGAAATACTCATCCAGTTACCCTTGCAGATATGTATGTAATATTTTGACTGTTCTCTCTGTTATTCACTATAACCAGTCAATCACTGAATGCTCTCACTTCTACCTACTAAATTGCCCCCCTCCCCAGTGTCCACTCCATCCACTTTGATACCATCTTGGTCCATGCTCCCATCATCTCATTCCTGCCTTATTGCTATAGGTTTCTAACTGCTCTCTCAACTCCAGTTCTGTGGCTCCTATAAATATTTTCCTTTTAAAGATTAGTTGTGAACTATTTAAAACATTCAGAAAATTATAGAGAATTATATGACATTCATTTATTTACCACCCAGATTTAATAAACATTAATATTTTTCCATATTTGGATCAGTTCAGCTAATTAATTAGTTGGAAAAATAAGATGTTACTGAAAAGGCTTCTCCATTCTTCTCTCTCACTCCTTTCCCACCTTGGAGGTAATTAACAACTTGAAGTTGGTATATAAACTTTCTATGTTTTAAAAATTTACATGTAGGTATGTATCCACAAATAGTGTATGGTTTTGCATATTTACAATTTACATAAATGGTCATAATGCATATATATTTCTGAAAAATTTAGTGAACATTACATCTTTGAGATTACCCATGTTGATAAACAGAGATCTAATTCATTCATTTGAGCTACTACATTGCAGCTATATTCTATAATTTACCCATTTCCCTATCCTTGGTTGTATCAGTGCTTCACTATTATTAAAAGTGCTACAGTGAACATCCTTATTTATAGATGCTTGTCCAGTCACGTGTTTTGATCTCCTCCAAGGTGCATTTCTAAAATGAGAATAGCTGAGCATTATGAGTGAGCATCTTTAGTAGATATTGCCAAATTTTCTTCATGATGGTTGTGTCAATTTGTACTCCCATCAAGAATTTATCAGAATTCACATTTCTTCCAATACTTAAAATATGACGGTGAGAAGTTGTGACTCATTGTTTTAATTTGCTTCCCTGATTGCTAGTGAATTTGAGCAGTTTTCAGTTCATTGGTGTTTTCTGTAAATTTATGTTTCCTATCCTTTGCACATTTTTTTCTGTTTGTCTTTTAAAAAATAAAATTTAGGAGTTCTTTATACATTCTGGAAACCCTTAGGCCAAGTGTTATTTTATTTAGGTTTTGATTTGTATTTCCCAAGTGCCTAATGATGTTGAGGATCTTTTTAAGTGGTTGCTGGCTATTCATATATCTCCTTTGGAGAAGTATCTGCTCAATTTCTTTGTTCATTTTTAAATTGAGTCATTTGTATTTTTGTTGTTTAGTTGTAAGGACTGTTACTCTTTATGTCTAGTAGGGAAAGCTGACCCTCTTACCCCTCATCCCTTTCCTTCTTTTCCTCCTCCTTCTTCAAAATTATCATGGCTGTTCCTTATGCTTTACAATTCTATATGAACTTTAGGATTAATTTTTTTATGTCACAAAATATTTTCCATTTTGGCAGATTTTTCATTGAATTTAAAGATCAGTAACTTTGTTGTTGCCGTCTTTCCATTATTGTCTTCCTATCTATGAACATGGTATATCTCTTCATTTGTTTTGGTCTTCTTTTCATCCTATTCTGACAGGCCTTGGCTGCACTCCCTTATGGGGAGAGTCACTCTGTCCAGTTATGTACATGACCTTGCCAGCTCTCTTCCCTGGGGGTGAAGTTCTGGGCCAATTCACCAGCACTCCCATCGTCCCTACATTGTTCTGAGGGTGCTTTTCTTTCTCACATGCTCTCTGCCCCTACAACTTCAGATTTTAGCACTATAAGAAACACCAAGAACTCTCAGACACCTGAGATTACAGCAGGATGTAGGGTGCCATCCTCCCCCTAGATGTGCTGGGTGTCAGCAAAAAGCCTGGATCAGAGCTTAAGATACAGAAATTGATAGGATGAACCCTGCCTTCAGAGTCTTGACATTTCTGACATGTCCCAATGGATGCTCACCTAATTCTTTTACACAGCTGAGTGCCTAAGATGGAGTGTGAAATATTTTGGTGTTAGTGAAGGAAGCTGCCTCATAAAAGTAGATCATGCTTCTCTGTTATAGGAAGGATTAGAAGTCATCAAGGAGAAGAACTCTGGGAAGAGAAACTTGAGTTGACCCTTTTATTGTGACAATACAAAGTGAGGAGTCAACCACTAGTTTTGGGAAATTCCTGTCAAATCAGACAAACTGAACTTCACAAATTCCTGGCAAATTGGACTGCACAATTTTCCTGACAAATCAGACTTCATGAAGCCCATTCTTAGTATCTGGACCTTGAAAGCTACTGGATAGAGGATAAGAAATATTCATACAGGAGTAAGTAGCATCAGAGAAGAAATAAAATTGAGGCCTGATTTGCATTTGAATTCCAGGTAATAAGAACTTCTTTGATTGAATAAGATGGTCAGGGCAGAAGTCAACTGGGCACAAAGGAAGAGCATGGTAGGAAGTGGGATGGGTACTGGACTTGTGGCCAAGGCCTAGAATGTGTGACAAGGACTGATTCTGGGCACATTGCCTGAGCTGAGGCTGGGAACATGTTCTGACCCATCCTTAAGTGTTGGAAATAATGGCATTCTGGATCCCACCAAGGGAGTTTCTGTTGCCTTCTGTTTCTGAGTTGTTTCACCTTTTAGCCTCTAGGTGGTGCACCTGTGTTCCAGCTCTAGTCCTTAAAAAGAACAGGATTGACTAATAGGCAGACTGACTGCATATTATCACAGAGCAGTGGTCTTGGGGAAATAGAAGGGCATCTTCATAATCAGTGAGAGGAGCTCAAGCCACTATATAATAATAATAATAATAATAATAATAAGCAGTAACCCCAAGGGAATGAAACAGATCATATCAGTTAAAGTGATGATACGGAAGGTTGAGTAGTATAATAAGGATATTAATAAATTTTTTACTGGGCACATATTTATCAAATGTCAACTGTGCTCCAGAAAGTGTTCTAGGTGCTGAACATGCATATAACAGTCAGCAAAGCAAAAACCCCTGCCCACATTCTAGTAGGGGAGATAGAAAATAAACAAGCAAATGAATTAAAATGTGAAAGTGTGTGAGTACAAAGGACAGAGTAAGCCAAGAGGAGGGATTATTAATAAGCTAGGAACACAGAAGGATGGTTTCCCAGAGAAAGGGTTTTCAAGATAGAATAGGAGCTCACCAGGCAGACCCAGCCGGTGGAGCAGTGTTGGGGATGGACTCATGCCCCCCACAAAAAGCACGTTCAGGTCACAACCCCTGGCCCATGAGTGTGAACCCATTTGGAAATAAGACCTTTGAAGATGTTATTACTTAAGGTGCGCCCAAACCGAATGAAGGTGGACCGTAATCCAATATGACTGAAATCCTTTTAATTAAAGGAAATTGGGCATGGTGAGGAAGCCATGGGGAGCAGCCAGAAGCTGGAAATCAGTGGAATCCAGAAGAGAAAGAAGGTGACACCATGCGCATTGCCATGTAACAGAAAATCCAGGGATCAAGGATTGCTGGCAGCCAATCCCAGAACACCACAGTCTTTGGGGAGAAGGCTTTGCTTTGCTGCTGTTTTGATTTGGGGTTTCTCTAGCTTCAAATCTGTGAGCCAATAAATTCCCGTTGTGTAAGTCAACCCATTGTATGGCCTTTGTTTTAGCTGCTAGGAAACTAAAACAAGCAGGAGTTGTAAGGAGAGAGCACTGTGGACTGAGGACAAATGTGTGCTCAGCTAGACTGGGTGGGCTCAGGGTACACGTTCGGAGAGTCCTGGCATCACTGCACATTCCGGAGGTGAAGTGGAGAGGGGGAGAGGCTGAGAGGCTCTCGGGCACTCAGTCATTGTTGGCCACGTTATGGGGTGGGAGCTTTCTTTGAAGGGAAAAGCCGTGGAGGATTCCCAGTGTGGGACTGGTGGAGGCAGATTTGCTGACAGCACCTCGGGGGATGGATGGGAGAGGGGAGATTCTGAAGCCAGAGAGACCAGAGGGGAGGCAGTCTGGGCAGCTGTCCAGGAGGCAGTCCAGGGCAGAGCTGTGGGGGCCCGAACTAGTGTAGTGTCAGTGGGGATGGAGGGAAGGAGGTAGACACGACAGAATTTGGTGCCTGATTGAATGGGTGGGTGGGTGTGGGTGTGGGTGTGGGTGTGGGTGGGGAGTCAGCACTGATGCCCTGGTCCCTGGTCTGGTGGCCATTTACATATCCCCAGATGGCTCCCTTAGTCCCATGCTGGTGTCTTCCTGACCCAAAAGCCATTTTTATTACTTTCAAGTGTGTAGAATAACCAGAAGTGAACTAATAAAATGCAGCAGTTCTGCTTTAATGAGCAGAAAAGAGTAATTTGTAATTAGCATATACATTATTTGTACATAATGAGTGCTTCCAAAGTCCTTGTGGGTGCTGTTTGTCTTCCTAAGTATTTAAAACTCCCCTCCTCCCAACCATCTCGTTTACACTGTTTATTTGTACTATCTGTTCCTAAAAATACACATAAGTACAAATGCACACATTTGCACATTCATTTACCTGCAGTCAGGCACACATTTAGTCTGCAGCCAGAGAAGCACACATTGGAATGTAGCCGCCCTCATTTACACATCCATAAGGTGTAACCCTAGGCTTGCATGTGCCAGCACAGGTACAAAAACACACATGCTACACATGAGTGCACTCATCACACATATGCACATACAGACCTTCCTTTGCACATGCCCAGGAAGCACGGGCACACAGAACACAAGCACTCATAAGAAGCCCACAGGGACAAACCTGCATCCATAAGTCTGGCCACACATGTACATGTATATGCCCACAGATCTACATGCACACGTGTCCTTACAAGTACCACATACAGGCTGGGAAGGGCTGGGGGTTCAGGTGGTCCTTATGTCCTCAAGTATTAATTATATCAGACTTTTATCACTTTGGTCTTGCCCAAAGATTTGAGGGTTTTGAGGCTTTGCCTTCTTGCCCTAGTGTAGACCTGCTGCTGTTAGGCAATGTTACCTCCTTGTATGCCGCCGGCTAGCTGGGCTTGGGAAAGATCTAGAGAGCAGTGGGCCTGCATGTACCACAGAAACAAGCCTGAATGGGTAACCAAGTGGTGGGCTTTGCCTCTTTGGGCCTAGGGCTCTGCTTGGATGATAAGCAATAGACAGTACTGGTTAATACCATGGTATTTGGGTCCCCAGGTGGAAAATCGAACATACCTGCTGGGCACCAGTTATGGACTAGGGCTTTCACCTACATCACCACATGGACTCTTTCTACTAGGATTTTGAGGTTGTCATTGTTATCCCCATTTTGCAGATGTAGAAACAGAGGCTCAAAGACATGAAGGCTACACAGAGGTGGGCTCTGAACCCAGATGAGCCTCTTGCACCATTTGCTCTCTGCTTCTCCTCAGCTCACAACCCATAGGATTGTAGTCCTCTCCCTTGCTGGTTCTCCCAAATGCAGGGTCTACTGGAGCAGATCCAAGAGGACATGCTTCATTCACCAAAGGGTCAGAGGTGTTCCTCACCAGGATAAGCATCACTTATCTAATTTGGCCTTGATGTTTGCTTTTGCCATGATCCCAGAGAGGCATCTGTACAGCTGGGAAAGTTCCTTCTCTGAGCATTTGAGTACATGCCACAGCTCAGGCCCTTCCTGGGTGCCATGTTCCAGAAATTGAAAAAATTCTTTCCTCTACAGTCAGATTATCCATTTCTAACAACTGATAAGTGAGTTTACAGCGATTTACACTAACGTATGTATCCCAAGCGGAAAGGAAAAGAACCAGGACTCCTTCATCGTGTTAGGAATGTCACATTTCCTAAAATTTGCTAATTTGTGTAGTTGGTCACTTGCTATTGGTCTGCCACTAACTATGTGCCCAGTCTTGTGTCTGGACCTGGGGCAGAAGCAAAGTTGAAGAAGGCAACAGGGCCACTTCTAGTCTAGAATATTAGAAATGTTTGAAAGAAAACAGTAGTATAAATGTTTTGGCAACTATTGCTTCATTTTAGCCTTAAAATGCCTCATGAGGAAAAGTAATGATAATAACAATTTAGAGACCACAGTTAATATTTATTGATTAGTTACTATGCGCCAGATTCTGTGCTAAATGCTTTATGTGCAAGAGCCTATTCAATTCTTACAACAACCTGATAATATTCTAGTCCTGGAGTGGGATATTATTGTTCTTATTTTTCTGTTGCATAATGAACAATCAGTGAGGTGAAGTGGCACAAACACAGTCCATAGGGAGGATCCAGGTCTCCTGACCCTCAGGACTGATCTTATGTCCTTGTATCCAGGGTTAGAGACCTTTCAGGGGCAGGTGGGGGAGGGAGGTGATGGGAACTTCATGCCTGGCATCTACCCCGAGTCCCTGTGGCCCTAAAGCTGTCACAAGCAATCATTTCAATTCATCAGAGTGTCTGACTTCTAGCAGGGAACAGGGAGGGAAGGCCCCTGTCTCTCCTGCTGGTTTTGCTTTGCTTAGGCCCAAATAGTGATATACACATAAGTGACTCCTTAAAAAACACAAAAACCAAAACATCAAGTAAAGAAACCCAAAAAATAGAATGCTGATTTATAGTATTTGCCAATTTCCATGGTGTAAATACTTACACCATGATGAGTTCAAGTCACCAACTGTTTAATAACTGGGAGAGAAGAAGAGAGAGAGAGAGAGAGAGAGAGGGAGGGGGAGAGAGAGAGAGAGAGAAGAGGGATTTAACAATTGGCTCTCCTGCTCCAGCCCACACCAGGCCCAAGGCCCCAGCAATTAACCTTTTGCTTCTCCTGATTTCCAAGGAGGCCAGGCCGTGGGAATAGAGCACCAGAGGGATATTTCAAGGCATTTTCTCCATTGCCTCAGCCTGGATGTAGCTGATGGTGTTTTACTTCTTCCTTTGCCTCCCTCAGGGAGGAAACAAAGAGTGGATCCCAGAAAGGCCAGGGCCTCTAATCTCTCAGTAAAAAGATTTTAAAAGGAGAGGAAGGTGGCTGGAGCTACCACCGAGAGCTGGCAAGGCTGGGTCTCCGGAGGCCAGGGCCGGGGGCTCCGAGGGTGGAGCATGGAGCAGAGCCTGCCGGCTGGGAGGAAACAGCTGGCGGAAGGCCTTCTGGACCCTTTATCCTGTCTCCGTCACTCCCACATGGAATAACGAGCCCCAGGATGCCCTTGGTGGTGGCCAGCCATGCTCGGGGCCTCCCCAAAATAGACAGGACGCCTGGCACCTCTGCCCCGGCCCCAGCTATTGTCTTTATGAGCCTTGTGGGTTCAGGGATCACATCCTAGCACTTCCTCTTTGTGTATAATCACCCTCCTGATGGATGGATGCTTGCACAGACAGCAGGGTCTAGAGAGGACAATGCACACTCTGAGCAGCCAGGTCCCCAGCATGTGCCTGTGGGGAGATCTGGTGCTGCTACATCTGAGGCTGGGAAGTGGGACTTTGTGGCCATTGTGGAGACTTTGCAAGGACTCAGAGGTGCTTTCTGCTCTGAGGTTGGCTGAGGGGGGCAATGGGCTCAGAGGTGGAATCTCAGGGTGAGGGCAGTGTATGGGCCAGGGTCAGCCACTAGGGGGCAGGCCCTGACAGCAGGTGGGCCAGGCTCAACTCGGTCAAAGCCCAGAAGGACCGCTGGAGCACTGGTGGTCACGCAGAGTGGCTGGTTCTGGGTCTTGGGGTCCTCTCCAGAGTCTGGTCAGCTACAGAGAGTGCCAAGGCCCAGGGCAGTTTGAGAAATGGGGATATTGGAGATGGAAGAACATTTATAGAATTCCTTCAACTTTTTAGTCTGTGGTAATATATGTTCACAATACAACTCCTTGGATACCAATTTATCTGCAGGGTCACTTGTGCACACATACATACACACATGAATGCACAACTACCCAAGTACTTGTGCACACAAGTGCACCAATTCATACATGCACACAAACATGGGCACACCCAGGTACTTGCTGATGTTTGCGCATGCACGCATACACGTCCAGGCACACACAGGTACACCCACCTACAAACACTTGAGTGCACCGTCAGTCTGGCACACTGGCATACGCACATAAGCATACATACAAATGTACACATGGGGCGGTTTGTATCTGTATACACACAAGACACACGTGCACAGGTCACATGCAGGTGAGCCTACATACGTGCATGTGTGTGCATGCATAAAGTGCCTCTGACTCTGACCTTTTCCCCAAAGCCCCTTACACCCCACCATTTCCCTGCCTTATCCTGGGGAATTATCCATATCTCTGACAGGAGAATGGGTTACTAATGCAGCCACAGAGCTGTTTTGACACTTTTGATGAATAACATTCAATACTATTAATTGGAACAATTGCTTTTCATTTAACTAAATCACGGGAATTGCTAAACTAAATTGAAACGGAATGTGATTTTGCCTCGCACTGCTTTAATATGGGCCTCTAAATGTCTTCTCCCTGAAGGATTAGTAACTTAATCACCCACAGTGATAACTGCTTCCCAGGCTCAGCTGGGAGGCTTCCTGCTTAGCAGCAGCCTGGCTGGAAACGGGCTGGGGCCCAGCGGCAGCTCCTCCCGCCCCTTGCTTCTTGCTTCCTCTCCCTGCATTATTCATCACGGGAACACAGTTCCCTGCCTTCTGTAATTCCAGCTGGACCCTCAGCCTGAACGTGGGCCTGGCTTCACTTCCTGGCCTTGCTGGGCCTTGCTAATGCTCAGCGCACTGGCCCTGAAATTCTGGGGCCGCTTAGATCCGAGAGCAGACCAGGGCAGGTTGACGTGGGCCAGAAATTCTCCTTGTGCTGCCTGGAGGAGCAGGGAGGGCCCCAGCCAGGTGGGCCATTGTGGGGGGACCAACCACCCCAGGCATGGTTGGACCCCCAGGGCTAAACCTGGGACAGTCCCTGGCAAATAGGGACAGTTGGTCATGCTAGCTGTGACACCATTTGTGCCTTCAGCTAGAAATCATTGCTAACATTTTTTGAATGCTTACTATATGCTAGGTGTTTGACATTTAATTTTCGAAATAGTTTTATAGGGATAAATTCTATTAACATATTCATTTGACAAATGAGATCATGGGTTCAGGTGTTTGTGTTTGTTTTTTTTTTTAACCTTCTTAAGATCCTGCAGGTATAGAAGACAACCACTACCACACGACAACAAAGATACTAGCAGTCATTGTTATGAGAGCTTATTTTGTGGCAGGCGCTTCTGCTAATGGGTCAACATGCATCCACACAGCCACCTGGGAGATGGGTCTTATTGTTATCATTCCCATTGTATAGATGGGAAAACTGAGGCTCACAGAAGCAAGGATCAGTGAGTGCCAGAACTGTGATTCTGGACTCAGGAGTGTCTTTCCCAGTGCCCACTGGGTTGGCTTGCCTCTCAGGTCACATGGGGACTCCCAGAGTTCTTTCCCTCTGGGGGGTCTGAAGGGACCCAGGCAGAGGGCTTCTGGAGGGTGAGGTCCCCAGCAAACTGGAGGGACTGAGCTAAGTGTGGCATCCTCCGAGGACAATCCCTGCCCTTGGGTGTCCAAACTAGGCAAGGCTAATCCCTGAATAAGGGTTTCCAGGACAGCCCCCCTTCCCCCTTCTGGTGACATGGTACCTGACACTGGGTCCTCCTGAGCGGCTTCTGCAAATGCTGATAGGGTATCTAAGTTCTGAAAATCCATCTTCTTGGCCACCCCACAGAGGTTAGGTCTCACTTGGACTGTAGCAACCACCTCTCTGTAGGTCTCTATATCTGCCTTGCCTGTGTCCTCCTTCTTTCACACCCCAAAGCCATTCAGGTGCAATTTCTAAATGCAGATTTGAGCTGTCGCTCCAAAATACATGCTCAAAGAGGAAGGCACCCGTTTCTAGAAGCACTGATATTTATTGAGCCCTTACTAAGGACCAGGCGTTGTGTCAGGCATTTTGCATACATTCATTCATTTAATCCAACAACATCCCAGGGCATCAGAAGTATTCCCATTTTATAGTTTAGGAAATTGAGGTCCGGAAGGTAAAGGTATTGCCCAGGTACGTGCAGTTAGTAAATAGCAGGCCAACCTTTAGAAATCAGGACTATTTGATTCCACAGATGCTATTCTTTTCCCAGGCTGGGACCACCCTTCCACAAAATGCAGCTACTTTAGACATTGACTTTCTCATCTTCTGGGGAGGCAGCTTGGCATGAAGCTCATGGATCTGAAGTCAGATGAATGGTGTCCTGATCCTGGCGCTGTTACCCAGCAGTTATGTGACTTTGGGCTGAGAGCCGTTTATCTTTCAGAGCCTTAGATTTTTTCACGTGTGAAATGGGGATCCACATAGTCTCTGCTTCTTAGCATTGTTGGGATGGTGGCTTAGCATGGGGCCTGGTGCATAGCAGGGCCTTAATAAATGGTTGCTGTTGTTATTATTTTTATTATTTCTGACAGTTTGGAGGGAGGTTCTCCAAAGCTTCAATACTGCAGATTGTCAAGTCTTGCCTCTGTTCACATTTTACACTGCCTGCACCCTCCAGTTTCTCATTAACTTAATAGGCCTGGACGTAAAGGAGCCAGTTGTTCATGGGATCCCAGAGTCAATCAACAATCTACCCTTCACTGCTTCCATTAAGTAAAATTGATATCTATTGATTGAACACTGGGTCTGTGCAAGGCCCTGAGGCTGCCCTTGAGGAGTTTTCAACCTCGGGCTGAGCCAGGAGGAGTAGCTGAGACTATGTTCTGTATGTGTGGACCCTGGGCCAGCTGCAGGAGCAGCTGGGAACTTACTAGAAATACACGTCCTCAGGACCCACTCCAGACCACTGAATCAGAAACCCTGGGGTTGGGGCTCGGCCATCTCCCTCATCTCTCCTTGCCTCTGAACTGGGTTTCTCCACTCCAGCAGCAGCCCCCACAAATTTTGAACAAACTAGAAGCAGAGAGAATTGGTCTAAGTGCAACTACAGGGACCCCTACACCTTTCTCTCTGGCACAGTCAGTGACCCAGGCTCTCCAGATCATTCCAAGGCACACTCAGGTTTGGGAAGCATTGCACCTAGAGCACAGTTCTTTCCTAAGAGAACAACCAGCTGAGTGATGGAGCTGGGGCAGAAGGGAGGAGCCAGAGCTGCTGCCAGCCCATGTGGCACTTTGCAGAATCAGAGACACCGTATTCTCTGGGTGGATGCAGCTCCCCTGGGGCATGGGGCAGGGGATGGATGTCCATCCCTGTTCACCCTCTGGTGTGCATGGCTCAACTTGGCAAACACTATGGTGGGCCTGTGGGTATTTGAAAGGGGAAAGATAGATGACTGACGTCTGCCCTTCCCTGGGACACCTGCCCCCCACACCTCACCCCCCACCCCCCAGCCCTCAGGCCTCAGCACTCATTTCAGTGAAACAGGCTGTGAAGGCCAAAGCCCTTGGCAGAAATGGGCAGTCAGAGCGAAGTTACAAAGCCAGCATGCCCTGGGCTGGAGGAGGTCCCGCGCTCAGCCTCTGCTGGAGAAAATAAACAAGCGACTGCTTGCCTCTCGATTTGCAGGCTCCTCCAGAGCACTGTGCTCCTGCCAAAGAGAAGTCAGCAGAACACTGATGGGAAATCCAAACAAGCCACCGAGCCCGGCTGAGGAGGGAGGGAAGGCTCTTGGCCCAGCCTGCCCTGGTCAGGATCCACCCAGCCATCTTCCCCCCCTCCTCCCTTACCCCAGGGAGCCCTCACAGGCCCCCCTCCCCAGACCCGCTGGCCTCCCTCCCATTCTCCCGACAGGACACAGGCGGCTCTGGCTTCCCCACCTCCAGGCTCGGGCCTCCGGGGAGCCTCCCTCCCTGCCTGGAATGCTCACGCTGTCCTTTGCACTCCTGTTCGAGGCCCACTCTGGAAGCCTTCCTGGGCTTTGTTTTTGGCTGGCCACCTGGAGTACTGCCTTAATTTTGGAAGGGTTTAATAGGGTCACGTCCTCTTCTGTATTTCTCTCGCTCTCGCTGTCTCTCTCTCTTCCTTTCCCTCTCTCTCCCTGGCAATCCCCTCGCACTCCTGGAGTTCTGGGATTGCTTGGGACACCTTTTCTTCTGCTCCCCATATAAAGAGCTCCCCCTAAAGGTGGGGTTCAAGCCCCCTCTTCTCTTTCACGGTCTGGGAGCTTCTTACAGCAGGGCCAGTTCTCTTTCTGACCCTAAACTGGTTTCCTCCACAAATTTTGGATGAAGTAGAGGGAGAGAAGCCCAGCCCCAGACCAGCGCCCGGGGCCCCTAGGCCTGACTCTCAGGCATTGCCTGTGGCCCACAGCTGTGGCAGGTCACTCTCGGGCTGCACTCAAACGATGTCCGGACCTGTCATGCCCTAACACATGCAAGAGAGTGCACGCACACACACACACACACACAGACACACACACACACACACACACACACACACACACACGCAGCATAGGGGGTAATTTAAACCCCAGCTCTTCCTCCAAGCTCAGCCCTGGAGGAAGGGTGTGTGGGGCAGTGGAACAGTTGCTCACATGCCCTCGGAGACTCACACCTGCTTCCCCGGCCCCCACGCCAAGGATAGACCAACCCTCCTTTTCTGGCCCGAGGTTGGATAAAGCCTAAGTCCCAAGTCCTAGCAGGTATAACTAAGACAGTCAGACATTTTCAAAAGACCTGATATTAAGAAATGAAGACGTGGGCTCCCAGGAGGAGTTTCTCAGGCAGGCTGTGGACAAGGCTCTGGCTGGTTGTAGTTGAATTAAAAATGTGTTCTTTCTAAAGCAGACAATGCATTGACTTTCGTATTTGCTTTCTAATTTCTTCTTAGTCTTCTTTAGTGTTTGTTCCCTGTCTTCCACCCTTACTCTTCTCTAGAAATTTCCTTCTTTGAGAACACAACTATTTTCCTGCTTCCCAAACCCGGTCAATGCAGGTGCCACCTTCACTGGGCCTGTGCTGGCTGATGTGAGGCCGCTAGGCTGACTCTTCTCTCTTTCCCTCTGGGACCCCCCTTCTCCACCTTGTGGGCTCCTCCTCGTCCTCCACATTGATGTTTCCTGAGGTTGCTCTTTCCTTCTCCCTAATCTCTCTTCCATTTCTCATGGTTCACCTCAGCTGCCCCAGGGCCTTGCCCATCAGCTCTGCACACAGTTCCCAAATTCCACCTCCTGCTTGTATGAAGGACATCTTTCGGAACCCTATGTATGGACTCCGTGGCTCTGCTCTCCAGCCTGTTCGACTGCCTGGGGACATTCCAAATGTGTTCCCTGCCAGTCCCTCAAATCCCAAATGTCCCAAACCTGAAGGCTTTATTCTCACACCAGCTCTACCTTCCTGTTCCACTCTTTTGGCTACAGATAGTTTCACGTGGGTTTGAAACTTAAAAGCCATTGATGGTTCTTTCCTGTCCCTATGTTCTTCTTTTCTAAAACTCTAATTAATCAGCAAGCTCCAACGTTTCCCAACTGTGTCCTTTCCTTTCCTGCCCTGGACCGGGTCTGGACCCTCACTCCCTCAACACTCACCCCACAGAGATTTTCTTCACTCCCCCCACAAAGACATGTTCAAGTCCTGACTCCCAGTCCTGTGGGTGCAAACTCATTTGTAAATAGGACCTTTGAAGATCCTGTTTGGATAAATCCAAACCGAATCAGGGTGGGCCTTAATCCATATGGCTGAAGTCTTTATAAGCAGAGGAAATTTGGACACAGTTAGGACTGGACAGAGAAGGAGAGAGAGGTTACCACGTGGCAGAGGCAGAGATGCATCTGCAAGCAGAGGGACACCAGGAGGGCCGGCAGGCCAGAGACCCTGGGAGAAAGCCTGGCCCGGCAATATCTGGTGCTAGACTTCTGGTCTCCCAAACGGTGAGACAGTGAATTCCTGTCATTCGAGTTAATCAGTTTGTGGTATTTGTCACAGCAGCCCCGGCAAACTTAGGCAGCAAGCTTCTATTCCATTCATCCTAGTTCTGCTGCCTGTGTTGGTTATTTTTATGTGTCAACTCAGCTAGGTTATGGTGTCCAATTGTTCAGTCAAACACTGGCCTAGTTATTACTGTGGAAGTATTTTTCCCCCCTGCAATTTTACTGAGATATAGTCACCATACAGTCATCCCCAGTGCACAATCAGTTGTTCATAGTATCATCATATAGTTGTGCATTCATAACCACCGTCAACCCTTGAACACATTCATTTCTCCAAAAAAAAGAGTAAAAATAAAAATAAAAAAGAATGCCCAAAACATCCCATTCCCCCCATCTCCTCCTATTATTCATTTACTTTTTGTCCCCATTCTTCTACTCATCTGTCCATACACAGGATAAAAAGAGTGTGAGGAACAAGGTTGTCGTAATCACACAGTCACACCATATAAGCTATACAGTTACAGAACTGTCTTCAAGAATCAAGTCTAGTGCACTGATTCTTCTGGTATTTCCTTCTGGCTATTCTAATACACTAAAGACTAAAAAGGGATATCTGTATAATGCATAAGAATAACCTCCGGAATGACCTCTCGACTCCATTTGAAATCTCCCAGCCACTCAAACTTCATTTTGTTTCATTTATCTTCCCCCTTTTGGTCAAGAAGATTTTCTCAATCCCATGATGCCAGATCCAGGCTCATCCCCAGGAGTCATGTCCCGTGTTGCCAGGGGATTTACATCTCTATGAGTCATGTTTCTGTGGAAGTATTTTGTAGATGAGATTAGACTCTATGAGCAGTTGACCTTAAGTAAAGGAGACTACCTGCCGCAATGGGGGTGGAACTCATCCAATCAGTTGGAAGTCTTACAAGTAAGAGTTGAGGATTTCAAGAAGGAGAAGAAATTCCACCTCTGGACAACATGCTCCACTCTTCCCTGGTCTTCCCTACAGACTTGAACAAAGACCAACATTACCCTTTCCGAATTTCCAGCCTCTGTCTTTCCTTATGGAATTCAGACTTGCCAGCCCCCACAATCTTGTGAGCCAATTCCTTATAATAAATCTCTTTCTATATATGTATGTAGGTATTTCCTGTTGATTCTGTTTCTCTGGGAAACCCTAATACACTGCCAAGTTCATCTTTCCATTGCCCAGCCAGAATCACGTCACTCTGTTGCGTAACACAATTCCAGTACAAATGCCAACTTCTCCCTGAATTGTTCCTTTCGAGAGTTTCCCGTGAGTATAGGACATGGACTATGGTTCCAGTTAGACTTGGGTGAAATTATGACTCTGTTGTTAAACGAGCATCTAGGAGAGTGAATGGCTGCTAAAAACTATGGTTTCCCTGATTTACTCAAGTAGACGGTCTCTCTTCATTATTCCTTTGGTACTTATTATTATTGATATTCAAGCTATTTTGGTACATGTATTCTCTTTCTTATTAATTTCTTAAGCAGAACCAACTTGGAAATTTTTAAATGCAATTAAAAAGTATTTAGGAAATGAGGACAGTGCCTATCAAATGCATAGTCTTAATGGGAACAGCTATATTCAGTGCCTTTATTCTTACCTGGAAAGGAGACAGTGAGCTGACTGTCAAAACCCAACCTCTCTTTCCTGCACCGCAATAGAAATGCTGGGAACATGGTTAATCAGCTGCACTTTTTATTTTCCTTTGACGTTAGATGCGATTATCTGACTAATTTACTTCTGATAGAACATGAGCAAAAGTGATATGTGCCATTTCCAGGCATGGCTCATAAAGCCCCCGACACCTGATCCTCTGTTTTTCTGACTGGGATGGCACATAGGGTGATTTTGGTCACCGTGTAATGATGGGTGATGTCAAGGCCACCAACAACCTGGGTTCCAGTTCCACTGACCTAAACATCTACCCTGGACAGTTACCTGAGCATAAATATACTTCTTGTTTTTTAAGCTTTTGGAGTATTGGGGTCTGTGTGTTACATCTGGTTAGCCTACCCTACCAAATGTATCACTTAATCCCTGTGGAAGTTAGAATTCCTTAAATGATCCCTCAAAAGAGGCCCCGCCCTGATCTTCACAATCTGTGAATATGATGAAATATCACTCCTATGCTTGCGCTATGATATATGGCAAACTGACCTTAAGATAGGGAGAGAATCCCAGATTGTTCTGGTGGGTTCAATATAATCATATGAGCCCTTGGAAATAGAGAACTTTCTTTGGCTGTTGGTAGAAGGGAAGGCCAAAGAGATGTGAAGAGGGAGAGTGACTCAAGGGGTGGCTGCTGGTTTGAAGATGGGGAGGGCCATGGAGAAGGGATGTGGGCATCCCCTAGCTGCAGAGAACCGCCCATGACTGATAAGGCATGGAAAGCAGGACTCAGATCTGTAGCTGGAAGGAACTGGGTTCTACCAACAATCTGAACAGGCTTCATAGAAAATCCTGCGCACCACCCCCCCCACTCCTCCAGGCTCTAGATAAGAGCCCAGTGCAGCTGACACCTGGATTTCTGCCTGTGAGACCCTGAGCTGAGAGCCCAGCTGAGCCCACCTGGACTTTTGACTGATTAACAGTAAAATAATAAATGAGTATTGTTTTCAACCACTAAACTTGTGGTAGTGTGTTATGCAAAGATAGAAAACCAATGCAATCTCTCAAAAGGCAGACTCAAATCTTACTCATCTCTGCTCCCTCGGAAGTTCCAGGATAGTGAGAGTTCATGAATTTGTGTTGAATGGTTGACAAAGGGTAGGAGGTGTGTGAGAATCCTCAGGGAGTAGGCAAACCTTTTCTGTAAAGGGCCAGACGGTAGATCTTTAGGCTTTGTAGGCCTTTGTCGCAATGACTCAACTCTCTGAAGCTTAGAAGCAGCCATAGACTATATGTAAACAAATGAACCTGGCTGTGTTTCAATAAAACTTTATTTATAAAACAGATGGTAGAACCCTAATGTGAACCATGGACTATAATAATATTGTTTCATCACTTCTAACAAAGGAGCCACACTAATGCAAATGTTAGCAATAGGGAAAACTGTGTGTGTGTGAGTGGGTGGGGGGATGGCATATGGGATGTTTGTACATTCATGCTTTTCTTGTAAACCGACAACTGCTCTAATGAAAAAAAAAAGGAATTAAAAAATAGCAAAAAGACAAATAAATAAAAAAACAGGTGATGAGCCAGGTTTGGCCTGTAGGTGTGCACACCCCTTTTAGATCATTGGAAGGCTTTCATCTGGTGTTTCCACTCGAAGATGAGGAATCTTTTGCATAGAACCCATGTTTCAAAGAAAGGTTTCATGGGCTGAATCAGCTTCTTCCCATCTTGTGAAATACCTGTTCAAGTCTTAGAGTCAGTTTCTTTCATTCTAGAATACTTGGAGTTCCTTGTTTTCTAGGGAGAGGAATTCCATTAAAAAGTTCCCTCATTTTTCTTTGGCTTTAGAGAATTCTGTTGACATTGACCTAAGCTGCTCGGCCTGTCTTTCAATGAGCCACACCTGGCTCTGCAGCCTGGCAGCGGGACCCAGCCCACAGCAGGTGGCAGGGTGGGCGGCTTGCTCAGCTGAGCTCCCTCCCGCCCCGGGCCTGAAGCTTGAGTGAGTTTCCCGAGCCAGCCTCTCGCTGGTCTGGTCCATTGCTGATGGGCCTGCCTGCCCATCCTTCATGAATTTTTATTAAACAAAACTGTAAGCAGATTGATTTTGTCCTCTTTTATTGCATTTTTATTTAATTCCCTTCCATGGTGGAGGCTCCATCATGTTACCGCAGAGTAAATCACTGCAGGGCATCAGGCCAAAATCGTGGAGAAGGGCAGGATCTGGCTTCCCAAGAGCACATTTACCGCATAAGAACCTTTATTAGCAGAGTGTCATCGATTTCTTTTTTCAGGTCATAGCCCCTTCACCATCTTTTAAATAAGAGAGAATCACAAAGTTATAGTGCAAGAGAGGCTCAGTGAGGTCACTGGGGTGCCAACTCGTCTCTGGGTCTGGCAACACCTTCACCACCCCCAGCATTGTCTCAGCACCTACTATGTGCTGAGCTGTGCTGAGTGTGGCCATTCAAAAAGGATGACGTTTGTGTGGACCATTGGATGGTAGGTAAGGATGGAAGAGAAGAGCAGGTCCAGGAACAAAGAAATTTAGTATGATTCTTTAGATTAGGAATGGTATAGTTTAGCTGCAGAACTTTCGATACGAAATTGAGGCCACTGGAGTTATGATCCAAATCTGCTTCTCTTTCAGCAGCTCCTACTTTTAAACCCCAGAGAAAGGATTTTGGATTTTATTCTTAGGAACTAAGGAATCACTGAGGGTTTGGAGCAGAGGAATAATACAATACTATCTGTATTTCAGGGAATTCATCTGGCAGCGGGATGTAAAATGGATTTGAGGGGACTTCAGGGGTGGGGTTAGAAATTAGAGACCAGGACATCTGCTGAGAAGCTACTGATAAGGTCCAGGCTCCAGGCAACAAGAACCTGAAGTGAGGTCATGAAGTGGTGGGAACCGCTCAGGTGGAGGCGGATTAAACAAGAAGGAAGGAGTCATTGGTGACTCAGTTTTTGTCAACAGCAGAAGGGAGTTAAGGGTAGAATTTGATTTGCACAAAGACAATGGAGAGCTGAGTTTTGTACAAGCCTATTTAAAAAATAAAATACATACATATGTATTTGTTATTACAAAAGTAATACAGATAAATTGTGGAAAATTTGAAAAAGAAAGAAAAGGATTATAAAGAAAATAAAGGCCATTTTCAGTATGACCTCAGTTTGCCTTTGTAATAGTGACCACATTGGGTATATTTCCTTTGAGATAGATAAATAGATAGTTCATGAGTATTTCCCCAGGTTTTAAATGTTCTTCAAAACATGATTCTTAGTGGCTGCATATTACCTTATCATCTAAGTATGCTGTAATTGATTTAACTGTCCACCTATTTTTGGACTTTAACTTGATTTGTAGTTTTTCCATGCTATAAATAATGCTGTGGTGAACATCTTGGTGTATGAATCTTTGTCTGCATCTTTGATAAATTTCTGGAAGTAAAATTATTGAGTTAAAGGTTATAATCTTTTTAAAGGCTCTTAATTCAAACTGTCAGATGCTCCCTAGACACTGATGTCGTGTGTGAGCCCATTCATCAACACTAGGATTATTTTGATTCATGCTTAACCTTTGCCAGTGTCATGTTAAAAAGCATGTTTTAAAATTATTTACTTTTTTTGATCACTAAGAATTTTGTAACAATTTTGGGGGTGCTTGTTGGATATTTTTTGTTGCTTCTATTTTGAAAATTGTCTTTATCACCTGTATTTTTATTGGAGAGTTCATCTTTTTCTCACCATTTTATGACAACTTTTTTATATTGAGGCTATTAGAGCTTTGGCTACCATACATGTTGTAGACTTTTTAATTGTTATTATTATTTTTTGCCATTTCATATTTACCTTTCAAATTTTTATATGTTATTTTTGACAACTAGAAGGTTTGAATCACTGTTATCAACTTTTATCCTTTTTGTTATTTTCCTTTTCTGTTACACTTTAAAAATCCTTACCAGAGTAAGATCTGATAAACATTTACCTATGATTTCTTCTAATTCTGTATGATTTTATTTCTTGCTTTTATCTTCTTAGTTGAGGCATCAGACTGTGGAGCTCATGACCATGGGCTCTGGAATTGAATGGCCTTGAGTTCGAACCCTGACTCCCCAACTTACTAGCTGTGTGACCTTTGGACAAGTTATACAACCTCTCAGAAACATCTCTTTCTAATTTGAAATGGGGCTGGTATTTGCCTCATTAATTTGGTGTGAGAATTGCAGGATATAATACACAAAAAGTGGTTGGTAAAGAACCTGGCTGATAGCAGACCCTCTGTGTTAAATATTGTCATTTTAAGCCTCTGTTAAGTATGTGTGTATAATTTTACCCCTTATTTATGCCCTGTTTATCTCTGTATCCCATATCTGACCAAGGGCATGTCTTATATTCTCAGTGAATATTTGATGAATGAATGAATGTAAGAAATGAGATTAACAGACTGCATTTTGTAAGCTATAAAGGCAAAAGATATCTGCTTCTGAGAATCTACCATAAGATATGAAACTCATTTGGAAATGACCAGAATAGTGAAATGAATATCTAGAATGTGTGTGTGTGAAAACAACAAACAAACCCCCCAAATGAACATTGTTCTCTGATTAGCTGCATCTCACCTTTCAGGACTATGGCTCATCTCTGACCCTTGACCTCTGACCTTCAAGGTCATTATCCCACTCCCTCCAGTCTGTAGGGGGAGACATTGAAAGAGCTGATAGGACCCTTGGGATGGTTAGATTTCCAGCATTTGTGTTTTTGCTGCCAGATACTTTTTTCTAAAGAAATGTTACCTTGCAAGCCCAATATATAAGGTCAGGAGGTCATGCTCCCTCTGTTGGTGGGCTTCACGGATGCTGTTCCTTCTGACTGAGATGCTATTCCATCTTCCCCTGTCCCAATTACTTAGCTAACTATTGCTTTTCCTTTAAGCCCTAGCTTAAATATCGCCTCCTCCAGGAAGACTTTCCTGACTTTCTTCTGGGTACATCAGTTTCTCTTGCTATATACTCATGTCTCCAGTTACCTCTTTTTGCTAGCACATACTTCTACTGTAACTTTACATCTATTAATGTTCACTTCCTCCTACTGGATTGTGAGCAAAATGAGGGCAAGGCCATGATCAGCTTGTATTCACCATTATATCCCTAGCACTGGTCACAGTGCCTGTCACATAGTTGGTGGTCATTTACTATTTGTTGCTTTAATGAAAGCACATTTGATCCAACCCCTTCCTTTTCTAGATGTAACAAACATTTACTGTGTCCATTATGTGCCAGATATTCTTCTGGACATTGGAAAACACCTCCAAAGAAGACAGACATATTCCCTGCCCTGGTGGAATGTGCTCTCTAGTCAGGTTGACAGACACCAGAGTAACAATTAATGACAATGGTGAGAAATGCATTTGTACATTGGACATCTATGTAAGGTTTCTCTGCAAGATGAAGTCCTCTTATTGAAATAATATTGGCAAATTGCTAGGCCAGAACATTTTGCTGGTAATGAAGTTACCAAAGAATCCTGCCTTTGTGGTTCATTCAGGATGGGAAAGTGTCTCTGAGGCCCAACCAGCCTCTCAGAGGGAAGTTTAATTACTCTCTGATGAAAACTGGTTGTCAGTAATTAAAGTTGTCAAAACTTGGGCACCTACCTGGGTCCACTTTAATAAATTGATAAGAACTCAGGTTCCTTGTGTGTCCATCAGAACGAAGTTCTCATACTCAGCTGCCCCACACCCCTTCTAGTCTGTGAACACATCTAGGGAGGCAGCAGTCTAAAGGCTGACCACGGCACCTAGAAGAAAATCAAATTCCTCGCCGTGAGTACGAGTGCTACCCTGAGCTGGGTCTGGTCTCCTGCTCCATGCTAGTTTAGTTCCATGCCCTCTCATGTTGCAGATGTCAATCTCAGGTCCCATTTGAGTTTTTCCCGGTTGCAATCAGGAAGGCATTAACTGATAGCGTCAGAATTGGAGCTAGTGGGTATGCTGACATGCGTTTAGAAAGCAGCTCTCTCTCCATTCTGAGTCTGGCTCTCCAGTCATCCCTCCTAGAAGCAGCTGGGCTGATGCTTGTATCTGGGCTGGCTGTGATGCCAGCTCTGGCTGGTCCACCCTGGAACCCGCTCCCATCGGCAGCTGAGGTCATGGGAACTCCAGCAGCCAACTCCTAGTGCTTTCCTGCGCCAGGCTGCCAGTGCCAGCGGAGGAGGAGACCCCCTCCTGCCTCTGCTTGTTTCCCTTGATTGTTATGTAATGTTCGGCAGCAGGAGGTAAATTCCTCTCCAATTTCCAGGCCCGTTACAGCGCATGAACCCCACCGTGGGGAGCCACAGTGATTGAGCTCGGCAGCCAGGTCCCATGCTGCGTGTCATAAATCAGGCCTATTACCGGCTCCTCCTGGCAGATGCCACAGCCAACAACCAGCCCACTCCACTTCCGCTCCGGAGACCCCGCCGCCTCTGCACAAGGGTAAACCAGGGCAGGCATGACCCCTGGGAACTTGGCAGCTCTTCAGGACACCCTGACTAGAGGCTGCCTGCAATCTTACTCTGAAGGGAAAGGAGACTATGCAGCTTCTGTTGGGGTGTCTCAGATCTGGGGTCCTGCAGCAATGTCTGGGCATGCCCCACCCCTGCTATGTGAAACTCCTGGCGCCGTGCCTCACTGTACACATAGGACCCTAGGATTAAAAACTCACATTTCCCAGCACCATCCCCTGAGATTCTGATGTGGTAGGTCTTCCTTGGGACACGGGAATAAGCATTTTTACAAGTCCCAGGGGATTCTGCTGCAGATGGTTCCTGGACCACCCTTTGAGAAGTACTGCTTTAGGACCAGCTATATCCCTAAAGCAATGCCTGTAAAATGAATGCCTATAAATTGAATCCTTCTTTTCCATTTCCTTCTATCATTTTGCTGAAGATGTGTATCCCTGGGGAAGAAGATGTAGGCTTCAAAAATCAATGACAATCATACTGAAGAATGAAGCATATCTTTGACTATGACATCTTTAAAGGGCAATAATAATGCTAATAGTGGGGGTGGAATGGGGGGCTCCCACAGTTATGATGTTTTACTGATAGTGAAAGGGCTGGCTGGGACTCTACTCGTGTTTCTCATTGGCTCTAAGCAGGTGTTCCAGTTTTTGTAGGTTGTCCTAAGGCAATTTTTAATAGACCTTCCTTTGACTCTCAAAAGATCAAGTTTGGATCATATATTGTTGCCCTACCAACAACTCATGGAGATGCTTCCCTTGAGACCTCAAATTTTCTGACAGTTTCTCCGAGGAGACCTGTTTTGTTGGTGTCTCTAAAGGGTTTTGTAGGACTGATAGGATTCTGGCCTTCACACTGGAGTTGTCCAGACTCTGGCTCAAGAATGAATGGGAAAAGGACCCTTTGGTCTGGTGCCTCCCCCCACCCCTTTCCCGGAACCCCTGTCAGGGAAAAAGAGAGGCTCCTCATCCAGTGACCAGGACAGCAAAGGCTGAGAATTCTGTGACCAGGGCCCCCATTTTGGTGTCTGAAATAAGACTGCATTTGGTGTCTGAAATAAGACTGTCAAACATTAAAAGACCAAGTAATAATGAACCCTAATGATCCCACAAGGCATGGCACAGCAGAAGCTGAAGAATTCTAGAGTGGACTGAACAAGGTTTGATCCCAGCACGGCCTCCTAAAGGAGGTGTGACCTCAAGCAGGTTAACGCTTTGGAGCCTCATTTTCCTCACCTGTAAAATGGTAATAATGGTCTCCAGTCCAGAAGAGGATTTGAAGTAATGTTTGTAAAATGTGACTCACTTAACAAGCAGCCAGAAACTGGTGATGGTTAATGATAACAATAATAATGATAATATTAAAAAGAAAAGTTTAATATTTTAAAATACACAATCTCTCTCTCATATATATACATGTACATTTACGTGAAAATATGTGTGTGTATATATAATTTTAATTTTGTTTCTTTATCAATTTCTGCCCCTGGAACTTTTTGCCCTGAAGGCTGAGCTATGAGGCATTCAAAGAAAACAAAAGGGAGATATAACTTAGAATAAAGGAGTTCAAAAAGTGGGCACAGGGAAACAGTGTATATTAAAATCAACCAATAAATTTTAGGGGAACTCCAGGATCAGGGGGATTTGTTTTTCATGGTTTTTAGTCTTGTGTGAGAACTTTTGAGACCCCTTAAAGATAAGTCCTGAATTTGGCAAGGTATTGAAGGTATGAGGCACTGCAAAGTGGGTGGATTAAAAATAGGAGAGGGAAGAATGCAGGCGTCTATACCCAGAAGAGCCAACCCCACCCTCTGGCTTCTGAGAGCTCTTACATGCCCCAGTGGGGACACAGAAATTCTGAGAGCACATTAGGGTGTGGAGGGTCTGGGTTCAGGACAAAGATCCTGCGGGGTGAGGGATCTCATGACCAGAGGCCTCTGCAGTGGGTACCAATGTGAAACCCCAAAGAGCTGGGTGGGACCCCACACCTTGGCAGATGCCAGCACCATGCCCCAGGGGCCAGACCAGAGGCCCAGGACCTGTCACAAAGGTGTAAGTCTCCACCTGGCCTTTGGGAAGGGACAGGTGGTGAGGTCACCTCTTTGAGAGAGCAGAGGCAGCCCTGAGAGAGGATTTGAATTTTGCCTTGAAACCATTTGCTAGATGAAAGAGAATTTAAATCTTTTTTTTTTTTTTTTACATTTTTACATTTTTTTACATATTTATTTTTGCATATTTATCTATTTTACTTTTTAAACTTTGAAAGTCTATCACAGTATGGTATGCAATGGAAAGTCAGAAATGCCTACATGTTCAACAACAGGCAAATAGTTAAATGTTGTCGGCTCTTCTACATAGTAGATGACTCTGAAGCCATTAACATGAGGCAGGAGACATAATCGTGTAATGACTCAGAAAGAAAGCTTATATACTTTTAACTAGTTAAAAATGTGTCCCAGAGCTCTGAGTCGTAAGGGTAGAAGTCTATTCTAACCAGCTGAAGCGAGAAGAGAGCTTCTAAGGTGTCTTGCTCAGGTTCCCTAGAAGCAGAGAAGGGATTTTTGGGGAAATGCTGTGTTGGGGGAGTGCTCTCAGGGTGTGGGAAGCAGGACAGGGCAGGGGGAGGAGCTGAGCAAGGATGTGGATTCACTTGGAGAACTGCTTTCCCCTGATCCCACGGGTCTCTGGCACGTGAATTGCAGTGTAGAATTGATACCACCTTGAGCAGGGAGGCCGGCCTTACTCATTCAGCTGGAGGACGGGTGCACCAGCCTGGCCAAGGGGGTCAGTGTATCACACCTGCATCAACTCCAGAAGAATAGAGAGATTATGTAGGAAACTGAGAAAGGAACTGAAAGGCACCTGGGCTACACAGGAATAAGCACAGGAAGTTAGAAGTTACCAGTATTGAGGTTAACAGGCCAAGCTTGACCTCTCTTCTATCTGCTGATCTGCTCTATTTCCCTCTCTCTGACTCTAGTCATGACTCAGTCGGAAGCAGACTAGACTCATGAACTCAGGGCAGTTCTACACAACCTGATCTGTTATTTTTACGCCTTGTCCAGTCTAACAGGGCCATCCAGATTCCTCTCTTAGCAATCAAGAATTGCAAAACTGAGTTATTGAACCAATTAGCCATGGGAGATGAACTAAAGGGTCAAGAAGCAACTTGGAACTGAGGTGTCTATCTTGGTCAATTTACACAGAGAAGTTAGAGGAGAGTAGAGATGAGCAAGCGAGTACGTGGGCCTTGGGGCCTGCACAAAGGCACGTCCCCTACCCAGGGCTTGTTTGCTTAGGCTTTTGCTTCCACGTGTCCTGGGCTCTCGCCTTAAGGACAGTGCTGAGGGACTCCCCAGAAGTATCTGGTCAACCTTGGTGTAATAATATCAAAGATGTTGGTAATGAGGAAGACGACAATGACAAAAATAATAACACACGTGGGAACAGCAATAAGGACAACTCACAGTAAGGCCTTATCCTGAGCCAAGAACAGTTTTAAACACTTTACCAGTATGTCATTATTTAATCCTCATGACAAGCACTCCACGAGGTAAGTGCTGTAACCATCCTGAGATCACAGATGAAGAATATGAGATCCAGAGAGATCAAAAGATTCTCCTAAGTTCTTTCAGCTAGGAAGAATTGAAGTCAGACTTGAGTTCAGCCAGTCTGACCTGAGCATGCTATTCTGTACTAGACACAGCACACGCATGTACACAAATGGACCCCGGACTCATAACCCTTGAGTTAAATTCTTTTGCCGGTATTCTCTTGCAAGCTTCTTAAACTGTTTTAGCCTTGTTATGAGGATTGAGGCAACCTAGGTAAAGTCTCTGCACAGTGCCCCGCATATAGTAGCTACTCAATAAACATGTGTTCCTTCCTCCTTTTCCTCTCTCCATGTCTGAGAGAGTATCAGGCATCTAGATTTATTTAGGGGTAGGAAGATGGGCATTGAAGCTTTCTCCCAGGCTTTCCACCCAGGTACAGAGAACAAATTTCAGCTTGGTTTTTATGAAGGCCACTCAAACCCTGGATGGCAGCACCAAAACCTGCTCAATCTTTGTCCCCTAGTCGACCACGGGAGGGGACACACCCCCAGCCCCCTCTGCGGCGATGGGGGTGACATAATCAGTGGCTGGATGCCGAGTCTGAGTCTCAGGGGAGACAGAAAGGTGAGGAAAGTTCCAAAGGGCCAACAGTGCCAACTCTCAGGGCACTGAGTGCTGGGATCCATGGAAGCCCTGTCTTTGGGGTGCATTTGTCCCCCACTCCTGCTTTCTTTTCCCTGCTCCTCCTTCCCACCCTGTCTCTCCATTTCTCCTTCTTTGACTCTATTGCTCCTCCTTCCCCCATCTCCCTTTCTTTCTCCTTCCCCTCTTGCATCTATGTCTCTCCTCTTTGTTCTTTCCTCTTCCATTCATCATGCATCTTTCCTCTCCCTCCTTGCTGGGGACCCTTGTTCCCGCTGATTATCCGGAGGTTCCTCTGCTGCCTACCGGAGGTGCCCCTGATTTGGCCCCTGATGGTCCTTGGAACAGCAGCAGTCCCAGCCCAGGCAAGGTCCAGTCCCTGGCAATCACGTGGCCTCCTTGCCTCTCTGGTTTCCTCTTCTGTAAAATGGGAGAGAGTTGGCCTTGCACAAAACCAAACTCCCCAACTTGGCTCTGTTGCTGGAGCGTGTGCATCTTCCACACAATGGAATACCATACGGCAATGAGAATGAGCAATCTACAACCACAAATAGGACGTTAAGCAAAAGATGCCCAGACCCAAAACGGTTCCTCCTGTATCTTCCATTTACGTGGAGCTGGAAAACATTCAAGAGCCTTCTGCGGTGTCAGCAATCCAGATAGTTCTTACCCTTCGCAGGGGAGCAGCAGGGAGAGGTTTTCCTGGTGTTGATTGCATCCCATTTGATCCGGGTGATGGTTACATGGGTGTGTTTATTTTGTGAAGATTTATCAGACTATTCAGTTATGATTTACATAGTTATCTGTATGTATTATTGGGAAAATTTAGTGAAAAAGAATTTAGGGAAAAAAGGGAAAGACTTGGACATGGACTAAAAGATTACAGGGTGTCTTCAGTGGAAATCAGGGTGTCTAACACAGTTCTCGGTTATCTGATTCTATGAGGGCAGTGCTTTTTATTGCAGTTAACTGATAGCGATGCAAGAGATACTTGTCTATAGACTTGCAGATTCTATCAGATGGTGGTGGTATACAATGGAAAGTCATAAATGCCCCAAAGCCAGTTTTACATCTATTTCTAAATTCAATTCATTTCAGCATTCCTGAATCATCTGTGAGAGTGTGGTACTTCAAATTCTCCTTTGAACCAGTTGTAACCTCTTATTTATATTTGTATGAGAGTCATGATTATAGTCTCTTTTAACATTTATTCTTTAGAAGTATGTTATACTTCAATAAAGAGTTCATAAATGCATTTTCCCAGACCCCATGTCAGCTCTGATTCCTCATCTCTGGGACTGGGGCCCAGAGAATCTGCATTCCGCTTGGGGCTTGTTAAATAAAATAAAATGGCTGCCTGCATTGAGTATTGCTGCGAAAGGATACCTTTCCCAGAAGGGCTTTTCCAGAAGACTAAAAGCAATTGACCTGCAGGGTTTTCTGAGAAAATAGAAAGCACCCTGTAGGGTGGCTGATAAGCAACACCTGGTGGGTAAAACCAGTTTCCGCCCACTAGAGATAGCTTATTAGATTGGACAAACATCCCATACTAAGTAATGTATGTCTACTCCCCACTTTGTATGACCCCCCCCCCAACCCATGTAAAATAGAAACTCAACGCCGGCCAATCAGAACACTTCTTTATTTGCTTCTCTGTTTGCCCTGTAAGAGCTTTCCCTTTCCATCCCTCAGTGGAGCTCCCTCCTGCTCTGTGAATGGGATGCTGCCTGGTTCACTGATCGCTGAATGAAGCTGTGAGATACTAAATGCATGAAAAGTTTTTCTTTGATCAGTCTGTAACCCTCCAGGATTTGAGAACAGACTTGAAGCCCCAGGGTTATCATTTGATACCATCCATCTTCTTCCTGTTTAGGGTTTTCATTCATTAGGGAGTTTGCAAAGGAAAGAAAAGGGACGCTTAAAAAATCTTCCGGCTGACTTTTCTTTTATTCCAACAAAGGGGGCTAACAGACCCAGGCAGTGCTGGGCCACGGCTCAGGCCACTGAAGAGACCCACTTCCATGGCACTTTCTTCTGAAGCCGCAGCCTCAGTTTCGCAATGGAATTCTTTCTTTCTTTTTTTTTTTTGTCTTCCTTCCTTCGATTCCTAATGCAAACAGCAATTCTCAGAAAAGCAACATTTATTAAATCAGGAGGATTACAATATCAATGGAAAGTTATCATGCAATAACCTTCTATTGATTTGTGTATCACCAGTAATGAAATCAACTGGAATATTATTTATTAAACATATTGATTAGCAAAAAATAATTTGTAGGGGCGGAAGCCTGGCTCTGTGGGGGATCCCACTGAGCTCTCTTTGTACATCCAATTTTTCTCTTTTCCTGGGGGAAGAGCCATGGTGAGTGTCTGACCTGCCACAGAACTAGTCCCAAGGCGCAGATCCTCAAGAACATCCACTAGGGCTGGGGACCTGCAGCCTATGGGGCCGACTCTCCTTGCCCTGGCATTTCTGCAACCTGTCAAGGTGGGTCTGGGGCAAGCTGCCACTGTTTCCCATGAGTGCTGCGGCTTCCCATGGGGTGTGGGGATGGATCGGGGGGGGGGGGTAGGGGTGGGGAAATGTATAGAGGAGCGATATCTTGAAGCAGACAATGAGACAAGGACTTGGGGGCAGGTGTTTTATTTGGGAGGTTACCCAGGAAGCATGGCTGAATGAGGGGGGAGGGAAGGGCACCAGGGAAGAGAGGAGAGTCATCGGCAGGGCAGGTGTGTTATTGACAGCTTATTGCTGAGGGCACCTGGGACCCAGATATGCCAGGAGCCCTGCAAGGTGTGTGTGACACACTTCAGAATTGCCCACAGAGAAGGGAGGAGGCTGGGGCATTTACCACGCATTCCTACCCTCACTGGTAAAGAGCTGTGTCACATTAACTCCCTGGTGTTTCCAGAATTTCTGGACTGTCCCCCATAAACTGGTCAAGCCTGGTTCCCAGCCAGAGAGTGACCTTGGACAGAAAGATACAAAAGATACAGGTGCTTGAGGTAGGAGCCTTCCTGGTGTAAGAGACCTGTCCAGGGCAGGTGCAGGTGACTTCTGGGAGCGCCGATGGGATGTGGGAGGTGCCCACAGACATGCAGATGCTCCATCATGGGGCAGGTTCCCTTTGCAGCCATTTTTGACTTTAAACTCCTGCCTCACCGGATCCTTTTAACCTTGAATCCTGTCTCTGCCTTGGACAGGATCTGGAATTTGCACAGACTGAACCAGGTGCCGTCGTAATGAAAATATAACAAAAACAAGCACATTCTGACTACCTACTAAATGCAATTTATCTCATTTGTCCTTTACAGCAGACCTGTAGGTGAAATGATTATTGTCCCTGTTTTGCAGATGAGGCAATGGAAGCTCAGAGAACATGAGAACATGTAGAGCAGGGAATGAAAGATCTGGAATTCAAGCCAATTTTTCTGACGCCAAAGTGTATGCTTTGGTTCTGAGCAGGATGGTTCTGAGCGTGGGATCTGGGCCAGACCTCCTGGTTTGGTAGCTTGGTTTCATCCTTATTAGTCCTGTGACCTTGAATAAGGAACGTACCCTCTCTGATCCTCAGTTTTCTCATCTGCTATGGGGAGGATAACAGCCCCTGCCCCATAGGCAACTGTGAGGGTTAAATGCCATAATGCATATAAACATTGAGCACAGTGCAGGACACTTGGTTATTACATATTGATTTTAGTTAACATTGATGTAAATATCATCACCGTCACCCACCCTTGGGCTTTGTGTCCTTAACCTGGTACTACTCTGTGGTGCCAGTGCTGGGGTCTAACCTGCTCTCTGTTTTGTCCCTGGTCCTTCCCCTGCTCTATTCTTTATCGCAGGGGAACTGTCACGGGTAGGCTGCCTTCCCAGAATCCCAAATCAAATCACTTCTGGTTGTATTTAGCCAATGGGAGGCAGAAGCTGTGTGTCTTGGGTGGCTCCTGCCTTCCTGGGACAAGACCCCTTGGTTCCACTTCCCACTGGATGACCATGGGCCCTGGGCCCCAGGGACCCCACCTCCTCCATTTGTCCCTCAGCTTAGGGGTGGCAGCTGCTTCCCGCCATTGTCAATCTCGGGGCGACCTCACTGTCCCATTTGATTTCTCAGCCCTTTCTTCACTGGTGTAGCCAGTTTCTCGAAATAAATTCCCTCTGTTTTAAATGCCTAAGTGGCTTATTTTTCTGTTTAGGCCCTGACTGATGCAAACGCCATCAACACAGCAGTGTCATTTCCATCTCTGATGTGACCAGGCCGCTCCTGCAGCTGAGACCCCTGTGCTGGACGCCCCGACTTGGGACAGAGCAGGGGTGGGAAAAATGAGATGGAGATCAAATAATTATTGAGCACCTGCTGCATAGTCTCTCTCCTCTTTATACCTCATTTCAGGCTTGACTCATTTCATCTTTACAGCATGAAACAAGGAAATGGTTATCCCATTTGACATCATTATTCCCATTTGATAGATGAAAAATAAGACACTGAAGAAAGGTAAAAGATCTGAGTTGGCTCCAAGCCACTTTTCTAGAAGTGACATAGAGGAGACTGCAGCAAGACCTACCCAAATTCAAAGCCACCCTTGACTGCCTCTCTCCACCATCATTCGCAACTTTTTAAACACCCGAGTCTCTTTCTAGCTCAAGTACAATAGCTGAGGCCTCATCAGATGTGCTGGAAAAATCTGCTGGCACCTTCCCAACCGACCTTATGCCAAGGAAGGGAACAAGGCATTCCCTGGGGGTGTAGACAGCCCTGAAAGGTCCTTAAGGCTGCACTGGGAGATCTGGACTCTATCCTCCAGGCCAGGGGTTTGCACTAGGCTCACTCCCTAGTGCCAGGGGCCCACCCTGGGAAGACTGAAGCAGCTGGGGTCTGGCACGTGGGAAGCTCCTCGGGCATCTCTGTCTCTATGTTGTCCTGCTGCATGGTCTGCAGGTGTCAGCTTCAGGGTAGCCAGCCTCCTTACAAGGCTCCAAGGGTGCTCTGCCCAAGAGGGAGAACCCAACGGAAACTGTCTATCTTTTATGATCCAGACTTGGGAGTCGTACAGCATCACTTCTGCGGCCTGCTATTGTTAGAAGCAAATCACTACGGCCAGTCCCTGTTCAAGGGGAGGGGACATAGTCTCCACCTCTACAACTGATGCATGTTATAGAGCCACCACACGCTCTAACCACTTCCCCGGGAATGGGCACCCTCTCTCTCCATGCTGCAGCTGCTGTCAAACTACTACGGACAGGGTGCCCATTTAAGTGATGTGTCATGGATGTGTCTGCATGTATCTGTGTCAAAATTTGGGCCCATCAGTGGGAGTTTACATGGATTTAAATGCTAGCTGGATGCCACTGGACAAGTCACCTAACCTTGTTGAGCTTCAGTTGTATCAACTGCAAAATGGGCATACTTCCTGTGATTGTTTGAGAGAATAAAACGAAATGCATATAAAGCATTTAGCACATTGCCTTGTATAGAGTAAGCACTCCTTAGATGTAAGTTATCATTATTTTTATTTTTGATATTGTTATTTTAGAACTGGAAACCAGTTCCTTTTGCTCTGCTACCTTATACCCAGAGAAGGAGATTGCCCTCTGAGTACATTTCCATTCCCAAGGTGGCATGTCACTGCAGCATTTTAAACCCAGATTGGTATATTAGCAATTGAAAGGGCTAAATAGAGGACAAATAGATGAACAAAAGACAAATCAACCTTCTTGGTAAGAATAACAATGCTGAACTGAAAACTTCTGAGCTAAAATGGAACCATGTTTTCAGGATTAAAGCACAACTAGCTAGTGGATTAGTTCATCATCTTCCCTCTGGCTGGTGTGGTATTTTTAGTTGTGAATACTTGTAAAGTGTGTGCAGGTGAGTGAGGGCCATTGGAGTGAATGAGTGGGTGTCTGAGTTTGCTGGGCATGTTTATGTGTGCCTTGTCTGTGTACCTGTGTGTGTATATGTGTGTGCACATCTGTGTGTGCATGTGCATGTCTGTGTGTCTTTGTGTCTGTGCGAATGTGTGCATGTCTCTGTGTTTGTGTGTGTCTGTGTGGATATCAGTGTGCCTGTGCCTGCATGCATGTACACGTGTGTGTGAACGTCAGGTCCAGGAAACAATTCATATGCTTAGCCTTGCCACTGGCACACACTAGGCACTTACTATTTGTTGAATGAATGAATGTGTGTGTGTGTCTGGGTGTGAGTGCAGGCATTAGGAGTGGGAGTGTGGATGCCCAAGCTAGGGTGGGGGTCCTTCATCTGACTGTGTGTGAGGTTTCTGTAAGTCTGGGACCTCATGATGTGGGGGCAATGGGAGTTTTCTTGCAGCACCCCACCCCCAAGTGTGCTGCGAATCCCCTTCCTCAGGTGGCAAGAGCCGGGAATCGGAAGCACTTGGCAATGAAGCGGCAATTCACTCCGCAATCCCTTCGGTATTCATTGCAACAATGCCCGCTCTGATGGGCTGTGCGTGCTGAATGCAGCTTTCAATGTGCAATCCGGCAGGAATTAGGCCTCTGTGTGGTCCTCATCACGTCCACTTATTGTCAAGTGTTGCTGAGAATTCTCCCACTCGGGTTGAGGGAACCACTTGTTTTAGCAACTGATTTCTGAAACCTCCTCTGGGTTGGGGTTTCTGCGAGGCTCCCGGTGATGTGCTATTGTTCCTGGTTTGTGTTTTGGACACTAATGTGCTCTGCTGAAGTATGAAAAATTGCCATAATGGGAGGAAATGAGATATAAAAATAACTCTGGGGCAGCAAACGCCGGAGGAGCTCTGAGATCCGCCCAGTCTTTCTGGTCCGACCTCGGGGCTCAGGAGCATCTTTGAGGCAGCGCTGGGAGCGAGGACCTGAGACGCCCGGGCGCTGGCCTCTGCCCTCCTCCCTTGGCTGCCCAGCTAGGCAGCATGAGTAGGGCTGGGTGAGCCACCCACGGACGGCAGCGATGGGGACACGGCTGCCCCCTTCTCTTTCTCAGCTGCCCTATAGCAGCTTGGTCAACCGAAGCCACAGGCTTTGCTCTGGTGGGGAGGAGACTGCTACGCAACATTTCAGGAGGCTGCACAGTCTCAGAGGGTAAATTTGGATTCATGTCAGTCTGTGGCCTGTTTCCCCCTCTTTCCAGTTCTCTCCCTTCTCCACTCTGGGCTGTATGCAGAGGACTGAACCCTGCAGGCTGCAAATTCCAGCTCTGTGGTCAGTTGGCATCCAGCTGGGTTTGGCTGGTGGAACCACTGGTGGGAGATGGAAAGGCAGCAGACAGGAGAGAGGTGGGGGAAGAGCTAGGAGTGCCCCTCTCTGACTCAGATGGTGTCTCCAGGAGTAGCTGGTCCCTTCTGTGGCTCCAGGCCCCGCAGGCTGGCCTCGGTGCTCCAAGCTTCCAGCAGGTGACCCTTGTCTCTGGGGAAGCCATCCTTCCCTCTGGCCCTCTGGCCTGGGGGTGGTGGCCTCCCACTCTGGCTTGTCTCTGGGTTGACTCTCTGCCCACCGTTTGACTTCTCAGCTCTTCTAGCACCTGTGTGATTAATCCCTAGCATTAAAGTCCTTCTGTTTTAAATAGTCAATTGTTTCTGTTTTATGTTTAGACTCTGACTGATATGCTCCTCAAAGACACCTGGGACTACCAGATCTTCCTCTATTGCCTGTCAAGGGAATGAATAAAGGGCTAATGAAGCACGAGGGAAATAGACCATTTCTCTGCAAGGATGGAATCGAGGGGTAGTTAATAATAATAATGAAAATATCTGACATTTGCTAAGTCTCACATGTTTGTCAGTGTGCTCAGTACTTTATAGTCAGTTTATTAAAGTAGATATTGCTATCATTCCATTTTATATGAGAAAACTGAGGCTCCTAGAAGTTAAGCTGATAAACCCAATAGTGTGTGTATGTAGTGGTCAGGATTTGAAGCCTAGTGGTTTTATTCCAGAGCCCAAACTTAGGTCATCCTACTGTTCTTCCTTTCCTTGTGGTGCGTTCCAAACTGTGGTATGTGTCTCTGTAGTACATAAGGGGAAAAATGGGCCCCTGCTGAAATAATCTTGGGGGACATTGGATGTTCTATACACTATCATATACACCATCTTGGAGATTTGCAATGCACAATGGCACATTAAAGGCTCTGACAAGTCCTGCACCAAAGAAGTACATTTAACTCAGTGAACCCAATTCTCCAAAGTGTTTCCCCATGAAATTCTTGGGTGCAATCTTTTTTAGCATCCTATAGAGAATGGGTGTCCAGGGAACACATTTTGGGAAATATTGTTTAGGGATTTATCTTGAGTATATATATATATATATATATATTCTTGAGTATATAGATATATATGTATACCTATTTTAAGATGAGTCAGCTGAAACATCTATTCAGGGAACAGAAGATCTTAAAATTGTGGTTTGAGAAGTGCCTTTAGAAATGATCACATCTGATGCCTTGCCCACTTCTTGAATTATTCTCTTATATCCCATTAATGTGTCTTTGGCCTTTACCTGAATTCTCCAGAAACTGAAGCATCCTCTCTCTCAGTCTTGGAGGCTGAAAAACATTGAGTTTCTTTAACTCCCATCCATGGGCCCTATTCCTTTTCCCATAGGAAAAGTCTTTGACTTTTAGAATGCATCTGTCATGTCCACCTTCTGTTCAAACTCTTTCAGTTCCTTGGTGGGTGCCCTCACCATGCAGAGTGCCCTCCTTCTAGGAATTTGGTGCCCAGAGTTGAACTCACAGAGTTGGATTGGTCCAACCAGATGCAGAGGTGAGAATAGAGCTTCCTCTTTCAGAAATTTTTGTTTCCAACAATATATTAATACTACCAATAGTGTCTTCTGGTCACCAGATCACAGTATTAGATTAGATTGAATTTATGGTTAGCCAAAATCCCATATATCAGTCCTACATAGTTATTTTTAATTTTAAAGACGCTAATACCAAGCAGTGTCCCCCACCCCCAACCCTATCCTACTTTTCTGCAGATGAGTTTGGAACCCTATTGTAGGACTTGGCAAATGTCTCCATCGAATGTTACTTCATTAGACTGACCCTTCATCCTAATGTGCTATTATTTCCTGCAGCCTCATTCACTCATTTCCCCTTGGCTTCACCTCATCCATAGCTACATTTTCATCCAAATCACTGACAGAAATTCTGGATTCAATAAAGCCAATGATGGAGACCTGTGACTGACACTCATCTACTAGACAGTGATTTGGTTGTTAAGCTACTTATTGTAGTACATGATCAGTCATTTCTCCAGCCCAGATTAATAAGTCTTGTTTACAAGGATATTGGGAGAGAAATTGTCAAAAGGTTTTGGAGTCCAGAGTCTATGTCTCAGCACTCATCCTACCTACATTTTTTTCTCCTACTGATTTCAAGCATGTTCATGGCTTCAATTTACGTATGTATTTTGCCCAAGTCTTCTGTGTTCCATATTCACTAGAGAAAATCTCCAAATTCCTCCTAAGCATGTAAAACTGGATGCCTCTCGGTCACTTCCAATGCAGCATTTCCTAATCCTTCAACCCTAGACCCACTCCTTCCTAGCTCGTGGAATGGCTCAACTTTCCATCCAGAGCCCAAACCTCGTATCTGGATATCGGCAGACATCCAGTCAGTGGCTGGTCCTGCAGACTCTCTTGAAACCCCTGACCTCTCTGTTCTAGAATCTGTCACCTCTAACCAGGCTGCCATTCTCATTTGTGTAGATGATGTCAATAGATTTCTTTCACCCTGCTTCTTTCACTTTTGCTCCCATACAACCCATTTGCTTACGGTAGGCAAAGTGCGCTTTCTATAATTCATATCTAATCTGGTCACTCCCTTGCTTAAGACTCTTCAATGGCTCTCTAGCTCTTTCTAGATTATTTACCTATGTTTTAACTAAGGAGTTTTAGAATAACTTCTGTGACTCAGCCCTTTCATGTCCCTCCAGTCTCTTTCTCTACTTTATGCCTTTTCCTTTATCTCCAAACAAACAGAATTATTGGAGCTCCTGCACATGCTGGGAAGCTCTTCCCACTGGGCCTTTGCACACGGTGTTCATCTCCCATTTTACTTTATCAGCACTTCTTTGTTCTTTAAGACTCAGCTCACACGTCACCCTCTCCAGCAAGACTTTTCTGATCTTTCAAGCCTAGACCGGAGGATCTTCCTTCATATTCAGAGATCCCCTTGTGCTCAAGAAGGATAGAGATCACATCAGAAAGATTTAGTTGCCCTTTGGACCCAACAATCAAATTAGAATAGAAATTTAAAAACAGGGTTAGAGGATGCTTTGGGGGATTTTATGGTTCTATGATGAGACTGACACCATTATTAATGGAGTCTCTTAATGACTTGGAAGGTGGGAAGGCACAGCCTGTAACAGAAAGAAATTCTTATTGTTAAACCTCTGACAGTCATGCAAAGCTCAGAGAATTGTGCAAAGCAACACTTCGATTTTCCAGACAAGTCTAGGATGAACATACACCAAGTCCTCCCTGGATGGGCACAAGGGAGAGCCCATTCTCTTTGGTTTCGTCCTTCTTTTTCTCTTCTCTCCTGGTCCCTTCATCTTTACTCACCTCTACATCCTAAATTACATTCATTTTATCCTCATTGCATAGGGGCTGGAGTATGGATTTTGGATCTTTTAGGTTCTGCTTGTATGGAGGAAAATGGCTCCATTAGCAGTAGAGTGCAGTACCTACAAGATACATAAATAACCCTTTTCTTGCTTACGTTGACTTTGGTTGTTAATATAATCTGCTGGCAGACTTTCTGTCTTTTTCCTTCTCCTTACCAATGACCTTTGATATTATCTTATCTTGATAAGTGTCAAGGATCCAAAGGGGGTTAATAAATTCCCCAGCCAGGAAGCGGATGAAGGGGCTACAGAAACCCTATTCTGCCATACTAAGAAGAAAAGAGACAGCAACAATAACTACAGTAAAGCCAAAACATTTGCTGTTATTATGTACAAAGTCCTGTCATAGGCATTCCCTCATCTCTAGTTGTCTCCTGATCAAACTGATGCTCCGGTACATGCTGTAAGGATGTACAGTGAGAACACACTAGAGGCAGGACTGGTGCCCATACGGCTGACCCCAAGGTCTAACTGCTTAGCCCTAGAAAATTTGTCACTTCTCAGTAGGATGTGTTCTGCCCACTAATCTGAGCCACTGGGAAAAGGTGGTCTGAAAGTGTGGTGTGAGTGTGGCAGAATCATCCCTCGGCAGCACAGTGGTGGCCTGGGATTCCCAAATCCTGTGGGGCCGTATAACAGGGTGGTGGGTGCTTCTAGCATCCCCACGTGGCTGTTATTGCAATGATGCTGGCATGGCCATGCTGTGTCTATGCCCATCCCCCAGCCTATTCTAAATGGGACAGAAAAGCAGAGGGTCACAGGGCCTGCCAGCTCAAGGAGGTTCCTAGGAACACCTCGGGGACTGCTCATTACCAAGTTAATGTACAGCCTCCCCACTGAGAGGCAAGCAAAGTTAGGGCTCATTTGATTGAAAATCTAAAGGACAGCACCTGCCAGAGTCTACACAGGAGAATTTATGTGTGTCTGTCTTGATGAGCTTGGAGGGAATGGGATGATTCACGACAGGACCGCCTACTGCCTGATTTATGACCCATCATTTACATGTTGCTAAAGTCAATTGGCCCGTGTGGAAGGTCACACTCAACTAGAATCACGCTCACTAAGTCTCTGGAGACCTGATCTTCTAGTCAGACTGTGCCCGGATCGCTGGTGTCAGGCTCCTCTGACCCAAGGAAGCAACAAAGATTTGGGCCAGAGTTCTGGTCAGGACAGTGGGACCCTCGCTAGCCTTAGCCCCCTAGTTGACGATGCAGTCTTGGAAGACTTGAGACCCTGGGTCATTGTTATGACTGTGCAGTCTGGAGTGAAGGAGTCCTGGGTCTGGATTCTCACTCTGCTACTTTATAGTGCTGTAACCTCAGGGAAGGCACCTAACCTTTCCAAGCTATGGTTTCATTGATAAAATGGGAATGATAATAGTACCAACCATCTTGGGGTTGTGAAAATTAAATAAAAGAAAGCATATTAAGTACATATATGAATGCATAATATATTAAGCACAGACTAAATGAGATAAAGCATATTAAGTATTTAGAACAGGGTCTGGTAGGTGTTGGTGCTTGGCCAATGCTGGTTTTAGATTTTATTGCCAAGTAGCTAAGGGGTCCATTTTTGGAATCAAGAGTACTTGTGTTCGAATTCTGGATCTGCCATTTAATAGCTCTATGACCTAGGGAAAAGCACTTACAGTTTCCAAGTCTTGATTTTTTTAATCAGTAATCTATGGATAATAATAGAGAATAAGAGCACCTAACTTTAAGGGTTGTGGTGAGTTTGGATTACAGGAGATAACACAGGTAGGTCCCTTGGCACAGTGTGTAGTGGTGTTGCAGAGAGTTCACTAAACATTAGCAGTGTGGAGAAAGATGGTGGTGGGTTTTGATGTGGTCTTAGCTCCAATCTGAGCAGATCTTGTTTTATGGTTGCTGTGTATGAACTTCAAGATGGCCTGTTGGATCTCTCCACAAACATTTTTTGCAACAATCACTTTCCTCATCTGTAGAGACCATAGATTAGATGTTCTTTCTTGACACGTGTGCTGGTTTGTATATATTGTGTCCCCCAGAAAAAGCCATATTCTTTAATGCAATCTTGTGGGGGCAGGTATATTAGTGTGGATTAGGTTGGAACCTATTGGTTCAGTATTTCCGTGGAGGTGTGGCCACGCCCATTCAGCGTTGGCCTTGGTTAGTTCACTGGAGCCCTATAAAAGCTCAGACAGAAGGAGCGAGCTTGCTACAGCCAAGAGCGACACTTTGAAGAATGCATGGAAGCTGAGAGAGGAGCTGTAGCTTACAGAGACATTTTGAAGACAGCTGTTGGAAGCTGATGCAGACATTTTGGAGAACGCTATTTTGAAATGCAACCTGGGAGCAGGCAGACACCAGCCATGTGCCTTCCCAGCTAACAGAGGTTTTCCGGACGCCACTGGCCATCCTCAAGTGAAGGAACCCGATTGTCGACGTGTTATCTTGCACATTTTATGGCCTTAAGACTGTAACTGTGTAACCAAATAAACCCCTTTTATAAAAGCCAACCCATTTCTGGTGTTTTACATTCCGTCAGCATTAGCAAACTAGAACAACACACTTCTGAAAATACCTCCAGCTCCTGTGGTTCACTTCATTTGGACTTCTCCAGTTTTGCCCTTTCTAAGGTCCCGTCTCGGAATCTACCTTTAGCTCACAACAATTCTCCTTTGACTAATGACCTGGGGTTTTTCTTCTCTCTACTCTTGGAATGTCAACATGCTGGCAAATGGATTCTTTCCACAGTGGAGGCTACGCTGACACCCACAGTCAGGCTTCACCCTTACCTGTTTCCAGGGCATGTTGTGAGGGCTCTGTGGCTCTGAGGAGCAGCGGGTGGCCCTAGTTCATAGTGTGGCACTCCCTGTTCTACTGACCGATAACTCTAGGCTGAGCCTCAGTGACCACATCCTCTGATGGCTGGGTAGCCGGGACCGTGGCTGAGTCAGCAGCTGGCCCAAGGCACACACAGAGTAGTGGACCTGCTCAGGAAACTTGTGCTGAGTAGAGAAAATGATGAATGGAGATGCAATAATTAGAGGGTATTTTTCTTCCTTCCTTCCTTGTCTTAAAGAGAGTTAATAAGTGGTGCCTCTTTTTTTTTTGAGGTAAAATCAATAGAACCAGCATTTTCCTTATCATAATGTCATTTTCAACATTTCAAAAATCTCAATAGGTTGATATCTTTTGGGAAAGTTGAAATTTCCAGTGATATTTCTTGATTTTTCTTTTAAAAAGCCCCAATAAACTATTTGTGGTGCATTTTATAATCAATTCACTATAATAGCTAATAGGAATCGAGAGCCCTCAAAACACCGAGTGCCAAGTCCTGTGGTTGGTGCTTTAGGTACCAATCTGCTTTCTTCCTCACAAAGACCCCAGGATGTATGCATTTGCATTATGGTAATTACTCCCGGGGCCCCAACACTCAAACCCTGAAATCGCAATGGCTTAACAGAGTAAATTTTAATTTCCTGCTCATGCCTAGTTCATTGTGGGCTGGGGGCCCTCTTTCACACTGTATTTACACCACCTGGAACACGTGGCCTCCAAGTCACCTCAGCAGAGCAAGGGAGGACTGGAGAGGGTTGCAGGATGCGTTTAAGGGCCAGGTCTGGAAGTGGCTGACATCACCCCCAGCCTCATCCCATGGACCAGAACTCGGTCGAATGGCCCAACTAACTGCAAGGGAGTCTGGGAAATGTGGAGGACCACATGGATGTTTGATGGTCGCTAACACTATCTGCCACATGTCATTTCCATATTGTAAACAAAGAAATGGAGGTTCAGAAAGGATAAGCAAATTGCTCTGAGCCACATAGAGGGTAAGAGGAAGACTCAGCAATTGAAGCCAGGTCTTCTGACCTCAAAGCTTATCCTCTATATCAAGGATTGGCAAGTTGTGATCTGTGGGCCAAATCTGGCCCCCTGCCTGTTTTTGTAAATAAAGTTTTATTGGGACACAGCCAAGCATACTCATTTAAGTGTTGTCTATGGCTATTTTGGTGTCATAACAGTGGTACTGGGTAGTTGCCATAGAGACTGTATAGCCTGCAAAGCCTGAAATATTTACTATCTGTCTTAAAATGCTACAATTTTAATTCATTTTGCATCTCTCTGACCCAACTGGCAGGAAACTGAGAAGTTGGAGGTTCTAATTTCAGACTTCACTGTGGAGTGTCGCTACCCCTTTGTCTCACTTACTCTCTTTCTCCATCTTCAGGGATGTCTAGGCAGTGAGCACCCTAACTTGTTCATAATGAAAGGGGATGTTGACAGTATGGTAAGGGGGCTGCATCTGATTGTTGTTCTTAAAGAGGCTGTTGCCTCTGGGTTTTAGGACTTGTCTGGAATAGGAACGCTGGTGGGTTTAAGTTTCTGAGAGATGAAACTTAGTGAGTGAATCTTTTATAGAATCTCAGGTAGGGACCTAGGTATTTGGGGACTGCTTTTGGTAAGGGCATGGCTTACTATGGTCATTTGGGACGTCTAGCTGGAGCTTGCATAAGGGAAATCTCCAGGATAGTCTCTCAACTCTATTTGGGATCTCTCAGCCACTGTGACCTCAGCTTGTTACCTTTCTTTTTCCCCCTTGTGGTCAAGTAGGCATTTTCAATCCCTCACTGCCAGGGCCAGGCTCATTCCTGGGAGTCATGTCCCTCATGGTGGGGGGAGGTTAATGAACTTATTTGCAGAGTTGGGCTTAGAGAGAGAAAGGCCACATCCGTGCAACAAAAGAGGTTCCCTGGAGACGCTTCTTAGGCATAATTATAGGAGGCCTCAGCTTCACATTTACAGCCCTAACACAAGAGCAAGCCTCAAGAGGGCCTGATTTATTAAGTAGTGGGTTCCTAATTTCCCTTAACATATATTCTATCCCAAGCTAAACGGTCAGTTTCTTCATTATTTTCACTTAGTTGTACAGTCATCACTCTCAATTTTATACAATTATCATAACATAAAACATCCCAGAGCTCTTATCAGCTGTGGGTTTGTGGTGCTACTCTGTGGGTTGCATGCAGGCAGGGCAGTTCTTGACTTTGGTTGCTTGTGTGACTACATTTAGCAGGTGGCTGCTGGAGGGCTGGACTCAGCTGGGCTGCTTGGCAGCTGGGCCTCTCTCTCTCTCCATGTCATCTCAGAGACCCTACAGGGCAAAAGCAAAACCTGCTGGGTCTTGTTAAGGCTTTGCCTGAAACTGGTGCAGTATCATGTTTGCCAGTTCATTGGGGGTTCCCAATGCATACAAATCACCTGGGAGTCAGGTTAAAATGCAGATTCTGATTCAGTAAGTCAGGGGTGCAGCTGATATTCTGTATTTCTAACAAACTCCTAGGTGACACTGATGTTGCTGATTTGTGGACCACAGTGAGGGAATTAAGAGGCTAGATGATTTTGATATTCGTAGTCCACAGAACACTTCTTGACAAACATGGTGCTATGTTGTAATTTTTCATTTATATGTCTGTTCCTTCCTCCAGAGATTCATAAACTTCTTTAGATTATGGCCCTCTTAACACAGACAGTTTTGCAGCAATTTCCAAGAGTTCACAGACACCCTGCCAGGAAGCCATCTATGAATCCTTGACTGATCTAGGCACCCAAGGTAAAGAATCCCTACACTAGACTTGGGTCCTCAATCTGTGTTATTATTTGGCCATGATAAACGTCGTTGCTGGAAATAAATGGATGGAAATAAATGATTGGCTACACAACTAATGTATATAGTAATGATATTCTCAGTCTGACCTACAGAGAAGGGGCTTATTGCTATTGACCTTAACCTCTCTCCTTTCTCATCCTTGGTTTCTTCTGCAGACCCTTGGCAAACTGTGAGTGATGGTAGATGATCAGCTATCTGGTTTGCCTGGGACTGATGGCTTTCCTGGACATGGGACTTTCAGTGCTAAAACTGGGGCAGCCATGGGCTAACTGGGATGAGCTGGTCACTTCAAGGGAAGGTGAGGATTCAGGTGCTCTGAGCTCCCCTAAGATGTGCAACTCCAGGCACCAGGGACGTGGACTTCTGCCCTCACAGCCAGTGTTTTCTGCCACATCAGCGCTGTTCATACATTTCAAAAGCCCATCTGTGCCCACAAAGGAGTGACTTCCTGTGTGCATGGGCGGCCCTGGGGAGGCTGGGTCTCAGAGAGCCTGTTTTAGATTATAAGCCTTTGAAGACATCTGCAGGGAGGGGATAATTCATCCCAGAAAAATGGCTCTCTTTGCCATGCAAACCAGAAACCAGGAATGGAAATGAGATTTCTAATTACCTCAGGCATTTTCAAAGCCACCTGCTGGCTCTGGCGTCTTGCTGAGTGGCTGCGATGTAGAGGTGCTGGGGACCCAGGCCTGGCCTCTGAGGTCAGGCTGCTGGGGGCCCTCAGGTGGGTTTCTTGGGTTAGGGTATGAGCTGCTGCCTTCAAAGTCTGCTTGCAGCTGCATCCAGCAGGGCCTGCAGGGAACTGTTGGCAGGAAAGGTCTTCTCAGAACTTAGCAGCAAGGCCCTCCCACAGCTCAGAAATTCCTAGACTTGGGACTGGCCTGACACTTTTTCTCTAAGGCTTTGTAACCCACGTGAGTCTCCTCAGCTTGGATCGGGGAGCTGCTTGGGTGCCAAACACTGATAACCGATGAACTCCCACCTCTTGCCTGGAAGACTGACTCATGCTGTACATTCAAGCAGTTCCAGACTCAAATCTCAGTTCCCCACTGTGATTCAGGTTCGGTTCCCAGGAGGAGTTGCTGAGATGGAGGTTGGGAAGCAAGGGGTTTGTTTGGGCTCAGCATCTGTGAAAGGTGGGAAGGATAGCAAAATGGGGCAGAAAGAGAATCAAAACCCAATAAAGGTTGGGCCACCCCAGAAGAGAGTTCTGGAATGAGTTTTGCCCATCAGAGCAGTCCTGGGATAAGCTGAAATGGCTGGGCTTGCTTTGTTCAGTCATGGGATACTGGCCTTCCCAGGAAGGGTGTGACCTCTGGTGAGACAGATACTGAAGGGGATGACAGCTGGAGAGCGTCTCCTGATCACACCCCCTGCAGATGTGCAGGGAGCCCTAACTTGAAGGGGATCTGCCCAGTACATCTTGGTGCCTACCACACCCTGCTGATTAGCTGTTTGACCTTAGCAAAGTAATTAAGCTTTCTGATCTCCAGTTTTCACATATATAAATAGGGCAAATAGTCATAAATACCTAAATGGTTTGATTTTCTTGGAAAAAAAGTTATTATGGAAAATTTCAACCATATATAAAATTTTACAAAAGTAACGAGCCTCTATGTATTAATCATCCAGGCTCAACAATTATCAAATCATGGCCACTCTTGTTCCATTTATTCCCTACAACTACTACTGGGTTGGTAGGAAGCAAATTGCAGATTCAGAAACATTATATTTCATCTGTATCTCTGGAAGATAAAGACTTTTAAAAAACATATCTGCAACATGTCTAATTTGGCAGATTAAATTAGCTAATGCAAATGAAGCATTAATCACAGCATTTGGCAAATCATAGGAGGGGTTTAGAAGTACTAGTCATTTCGGAACACATCCTCTTTGGAGGTGGTATGTGAGTTAAGGGAGAAGGAGACTGAATTCTATCTAGCATAGGGGTGTCCAGCCTTTGCCCATAACAGACATAACTAATCAATCACTGAACTATCAGTTGGGTTTGCACATGAGACGAAACCAAGTTGCTCTCATTGTACTGGCTTCTCATCTGGACGAGTGGCTAAACCCAGAGCCAGTCCTTTGGTCCTCTGGCACATCTGACAGCTGCCACCCCAGCTGCATGCTTCAGGATCTAGGCTGGGTCACAGTGATTCTGTACAGTAGCTGCCCATAGGCCCCTCCATCTCCCATTTCCTATGGAGGGGCTGCTCAGCCTTCAAGCAGGAAAACCTGGTGCAGAGAAGCAGTCCCTAGACCTTTGAAACCTGCTCAACCTGGCTTTTTAATGTCTGCCTCTGCGGCATCATTCTCCTTCATTCCTTGCTTTCTTCTGCTTCTTGCCTGTCTTTGCCAGCATCTTCTTGCACTTGCTCCCTTAGACAGTCACATGTATGTTTTTCATCTCCTCCAGCCTTCCTCACCTTGCCATGTGCTTGAGACAACTTAGGCATGTTTCCACAGAGGAAAGATTTGTCCCAAAGTAGCCAAAAGTGTTTGTGTGTATATGTGTGTGTGGGAATTAACCCTCAACATGTGTGCCTGACCCTGCTGTTTATAAAACAATTTCATGTTGATGTCTTCATTTATGCTCCACAATAGTGCTGTCAGTAAGTTGTCAACATTGTTATTTTACAGATGTGGAAACTGAGGCTCAAAGGGGTTCATGGCCTTTTCCTCTACATTAAACATCTTAGACATCAGTGAGGCCAGAGTTTTGGACTGGGGGTCCTGCCTGCAAGCGGCATTGTTGACTCACAGTCCTGGATGCTCGCTCGGCTGCGGAACCCTTTCTCTAAATGAAATAGCTACCGATGCTCTCTAGGACTCTCGAGAGCCGTCTCTAGGAGCCTGGGGGAGTGTAGGGGGAGGGGCTGAGTTCTGTCTGCCTTTAGTGTGTGGTGAGGGAAAAGGGAGAGCTGGTTTGCAGAATCCTGAAGGCTTCGGGGATCCCAATTTAAAAACCACCATATTATATGAGCAGACACAGGGTTCAATTTAACTATCCCTGGGTAGAATTCCTCTCTTGAGAGTTTTGACAGAATGTCTGGGGAATAATTGATTATGAGATTCCATGTTTTCAAACCCATCTTTCTACCCTATACAAAGGTGGGTCTTACTGCTTTCTGGGGGCAGCTGTTCAGGAGGATTTGCTGACTCCTGGGATCAGCCTGGCCTGAGCCCAGAGCGGAGGCCTTTCCCCAGACGAGGCCGATAAAAAGCGCAGTGGTAACAACGGCAATTCGTGAATCTTTTCTTCTTCAGTCTTAAGCACTGTGCTAAAGGCACATATAATTTAATCCCTACAACTCTAGGTAAATAGTTTTATCCCATTTTTATAAACTAGTAGGATGCCAAAGGTCACACAGTGGGCGACGGATGGAGCTGGGATTCAAGCCTGGGTCTCCCTAGCTCCAGTAAACACACACATTCACTCACTGGTCCACATCCACTCACTAGTCCACACTCAAATTCATTTGTCCACACTCACTGGTCCACATCCACTCACTAGTCCACACTCATTCATTTGTCCACACTCACTAGTGCACATCCACTCACTGGTCCACACTCACTGGTCCACATCCACTCACTAGTCCACACTCATTCATTTGTCCACACTCACTAGTGCACATCCACTCACTGGTCCACACTCACTGGTCCACATCCACTCACTAGTCCACACTCATTCATTTGTCCACACTCACTAGTGCACATCCACTCACTGGTCCACACTCACTGGTCCACATCCACTCACTAGTCCACACTCATTCATTTGTCCACACTCACTAGTGCATATCCACTCACTGGTCCATCACTCACTGGTCCACAGCCACCCACTAGTCCACACTCACTCATTTGTCCACACTCACTAGTGCATATCCACTCACTAGTCCACATCCACTCACTATTCCATCTCCACTCACTAGTCCACGTCCACTCATTAGTCTACAGTCACTCATTAGTCCAGTCACTCACTAGTCTCCATTAACTCACTAATCCACACTCAGTCATTTGCCCACACTCACTAGTCCATATCCACTCACTGGTCCACACTCACTCACTAGTCCACACTCACTGACTAGTCCACATCTACTCACTAGTCCACACTCACTCACTGGTCTACACTCACTGACTAGTCCACATCCACTCGCTAGTCCACACTCACTCACTGGTCTACACTGACTAGTCCACACTCACTCACCAGTCCACAGTCACTCACTAGTCCACATTCACTCACTAGTCCACACTCACTGGTCCGCACTCACTGACTAGTCCATATCCACTCACTGGTCCACACTCACTAGTCCACATTCACTCACTAGTCCATAGCCACTCACTAGTCCATACACTCACTGGTCCACATCCACTCACTAGTCCACATCCACTCACTAGCCCACACTCACTCACTAGTCCACATCTACTCAGTAGTTCATATCCACTCACTAGTCCACACTCACTCACTGGTTCACACTCACTGACTAGACTAGTTCACACTCACTCATGGGTCCCTCCTGACTCTTTACCCTGACTCTTCCATGTTTCCCTTAGCGTAGCCCTACGAGATGGGCATTTTTACTTCTAGGTGCTGAAGGTCACACACCTAGACAGATGACTAACTCCTCACAGGTGAATTTGCTTCCAGATCACGAGCTTTGCTGCCTCCAGAGAGGGAGACGGTGCAGTGAGCAGCACGTGCTGCTCTGAGAAGATCCCCTTTATGTGGGCTTTCTGCTCTGCTCCCCGAAGGTAGGTGAGAATAGCCTCTTTTTAGAAGGTGGACATAACCTCTGTTCTGCCAATTTTATTTGGGAAAACACTTTCTGTTTGTTTGTTTTTGTAAAAAATATGCTGATCAATAAATATAAAGTTTTCTTTGTTTCTCTGTTATTATATACTAACAAAATGGACAGTCCTCTGGCAAGATTGAGCAAGAGAAAAAGAAAGGGGAAACAATAAAAATAGAAAAATGAAAGAGTATAGAGCTACAGCTAAAACAGACTATAGACAAGAAAATATAAGAACAATATTATGTCAATAGATTTGAAAACTTAGATAAAATGGACAATTTTCTTGAAAATTTTAAATGATCAAAATTATCTCAAGAAGGAATAGAAGATATGAATGGGCCCATATTCATTAAAAACATTGTATCAGTAGCAAAAAAAAAATTAGGCACAAAACCCACAAAAATCCGCAAATACATTAGGCACAGATGGTTTTATGAACATGTTTTACCAAATCTTTAATAAACAGATACTCTTTATCTTATACAAACTATTTCAGAGAATACATAAAGATGAAAGTTCTCCAGATTATTAAATGGTCCTAATTAACCCTGATAGCAAAATGTACAAGGGCAATAAAATAGAATTATAGGTCAATATCACTTATGAATACAGATTAGAAAAGCTTAAATAAAATATTAACAAACAATCCAGCCACATGACATCAGCAACAACACAGCAGCAGCAGCCAAACAATAAAATTACACCGTGGCCAGGTATGGTTGATGCTAGGATTTCAAGGATGGTTTAACATCAGAAAACTCACGCAAATGTTCCTAGTACCTGACCAAAGAATCAAAAGCACACAATTATTAATATAGATGCCTAACAACATCAGAAAGTTCTAGTTTCAAGATGGTAAAGATATTCCCATACTCCTCTCCTCCTTTTGAAGTCAGCTCAAATAACACAGAGAAAATAAATAGAAACAGAAACTTTATTGTGATGAAACTAGGAGGTAACTGTAATACTGCACCATACGAGATTGATGATATGTGGGTTGAGGTACAATGGATGATTTCGCAGAGTGGAGGAAAACTAACTGCAGGTGCCTGTGGAGGAAGGCACACACGAGAGGCCAGCATTTGTGCAGTCATCCACGTAACATAAAATACATCACTAGGGTACTGGTGTCTTGGAGGAAAGGAGAGGAAAGAGATGTGGTGGCGGAATGGAGTGTTTCTCATTTCTATCTGGAATGTTTTATTTCTAAAAAGACTGTTGGAAGCTAATATGATAAAAGTGTTTCTTAAATCTGGGTGATGGATATGTAGTTTTGTTTTATCATTCCTTGTACTTTTATAAACATTTGAAACATTTCATAATTAAAAAGCTAAATTAATTAACTTTAAAGTAACACATACCCACAATAAAAATTCAGCAAGTACAAAGCTGAAAATAAAATTTTCCTGAATTTCTACTACCCTTAGATAACTACTGTAAATATTTTGGCAGGCATCCTTCCACACTTCTTTATATGATCATATAGATATACATTATGTATACAAATTTACAACAATATTAAATTTTGTAACATTTTAATATTTTTGTGGCATTCAATAATAAGAAATGCCCTGTAATTACGTATCGTTTAGTGGTTAAGAGGTTGGGTTCTGGAATCAAACAGCTTGGTTAAACTCCATCTCCATTACTTATTAGATCTGATTCCTTTCTGAGCCTCAGTTTTTCCACCCTCGAAATAGGAGTAATGATGGCATTTATTATTATATAATTTCAATTTATTTATTGTTACATAAATTAAATTCATTCAGCATGCCTTACACACAGTGAGAGCTCAGTACAGAAAGTTATCATTACTCCCATGCCAATTCATGACATTGTGGGTGTAAGACATAGGAGAGATATTTTGGAAGAAAGTAGAGCTTTTACCAGTATCCCGGCAGGGGACTGTGATGGAACAGATTATAGGTGTCCTTAACCCTGAGCGATCACAGCTCTGATTGGACTTGAGTTTTACGGATCAGCCTTCAGCCCTCAGTGAGAACTGAGCGCTGGGGCTCAATAAGCCAGGAGTGTGTGGTGACCTGCTATAGGATACCCATCAATCACTGCATGATTGATAACCCTGGGAGCAGGCTCTGTGACCCACTAGGGGAGGCTGAGTTTTCTAACGGATGGCCTAAAAGGTGAGGGGACAACTGGAAGATGATCTCTGCAGAACCATTTTTGTTTACCTGTAACACACAGGGTAATTAGCCAGGGCGAAGTTCTTGAAGACCTTAACACTGTCTGCTTGGCTTTGCTGGTGCAGAAAACTGGCTGCCTTCTTAATCTGGTGGTATGCTGTAGGTGAGCGAGGGACGGATGAGGTACATGTCCCCTGGAGGTCTCTAGGCTTGTTTTTTCCTTGTAATGTCATCCGTACATTAAGTGACTTTCCCTGGTTCATACATCTCAGCTGGAGTTTAAACTTAGCTCTGTCTGACTGCAGTGACCATGCATACTTTAACCACCCTACTATGCTGCCTCATATGAGAACTCAGAACAATGAAAAAAATGGGGAGCTGAGAGCAATGCCTGGATTTAGGCTAGTTTAGAGCAATTGCCATCTAGAGGCCAGTGACCCCCAAATCCACCTCTCCAACCCAGACTTTTCCTCTGTGCTCTTGACCTTAGGTGGAGATGGGGGGGGGAAGCTTCACATTGACCCATTCAGCCAAGTTTACCCATTTGGCCATCTCTTGGATGTCCCATATGCACCTTGAACTCAACATCTCTTAAACCAGATTCATGATCTTCCTTCCCAAGTGGGTCCCCTGTTTCCTTCCTCCCAAACCTGGTTTCTTATGATCTGAATATGGTGTAGGGGCCGTGAGAAGCCAAGCCACAGGAACCCAAAGTTATGGGCAAGAATTCACCATGATTAGGCAGTGGTTCTAAGACAGAGAGGACATTGAGTGTGGAAGGAAAGAATCAGTGAATTCTTAGCAAGGGGGACTGCATTAGGTTGAACCTCATTTCAGGAGTAGGGGTGGGCTCCTGGAGGGATGATCCCCAAACTCCTTGTCTGCTGTGAGTTCTATTTCTGCGTCTGTGAGACCACCTGACTACTGCAGTTCCTTCAAATCCTGAGCACAGTTGTCTGGGTTTTCCTTACCATAAATCTCCATTACTTAGAGACCATCCCTTCCATCTTCTCCAAATTTTTTGAAAATCTTACGTTCTTAGCATGCAACCTCTTTCCTGCCTCTCCTGCCTCTTTCAAGGGTCCTGCAGAACTTGACAATTTTTCATAAACAACAGCGTTCTTCAATAAACAACTTAGGATCAAGGGAGGGGAGAGTGGAGGGGGGTCTTCCCTAGACACACATTTCAAGAAAAAACAGATGGCTTCATTTTAGCCCCTGCTGGGGGTGGGTGGGGGGTGGGTACATATGCTGAGGGCAGTAATGACATTGCATGGAATCATGGAGTGGCTTTGAAGAGGCCATGGCCATAACCAAGTAGAGAGAGAAGGAAAAAGAGGCAGTAGACAGGGGAAAGGAACATGGTGTGGTGGGGCTGGGGATTTGCTCAAGTTACTCCTGTGTGGTGAGCAATGTGAAACTCCTATTTGCTTAGGAAATCTTAGTAAGATACCAATTTCTCATTAATGCATTGTACATCTTAATCTTTGGAGGGTCGTCTGATGAAGTCTAAATATGGCCTCAAGTGTGATGCAGTAAAAACCAAGGGCACCCCAAGAAAATCCACCGTGTCTGAGGTTTTTGTGTAAGGCATTCATTTAAGTGCCTGACATACAGTAAGTGCTCAGTAAATGGTGGTGTTAATTGTAGTTACAGTTATAATTTCCTCCTGGCTCCTCTTTCTCTTTTATACCAAGGTATTCAAATGTGCAGGAGAAGGCACCTGCTTTATTCGTTTCTGAATCCATACCTCTAACAGTGTATGGCTTATAGCTGGGTCCCAATAAATATTTGCTTCGGTGACTAATGAATTCTTGCAATCTCTGTGACCCCCAAAGTTCTACTCTCAGCCCTATTCTCTTCTCACCCCATATTCTCCCATCCTCAGAAAATCAATCCATTCTGGGGACTTCAGCTGTTACCTCCATCTAGTTGGTTTCTAAATCCATATACCCATTTCAGGTTTATCTCAGTTCCAGTCTTACATCTATCATATTAAGTAAAATTAAAAGAATTTCCAATACTCAATTGCTTCTTACCTGTAAAAAGTGGGTATACTCACTGGACATTTCCACTGGGAATGTTATGCTGTTGCCTTCAAACACAACACAGCCACCTTGAGCTTATAGTTACCTTTCTGCCCATTGGCTGCTGCTCTTTCTGATGCTGATGAGTCATTAGAAAATGCTTAAATGCTTTTAGAATGGGAAGGACCTGCTCTGTCCAATAGCATCTTTTTACTAACAGGATCAGAGAGATTAAGTGACTTGCCCAAAGTCACATAGTAAAATAGTAGCAGAGCAGAATGTAAGCTCAGTGTTCTGTCTCCTATTTAGTTCTACGTCTTCTAAGTGCTGGGATCCTCCAGTTTCCCAAGGCTTAAACTCCCAGATTCCCCTTCCCTCTTAACTCCTGGTCATTCAGTTAACCACCAAGTCCAGCAACTTCTTCAGAGTATCTTCTGTGTTTGCACAGACCTTCCCTGACCCATGGCCATCATATTAATTCAGGCCAACCTCATCTCCTGCTTGAATCCCTGCCAAAGACGTTCATTGTTAAGGCTCTCTCCTGCTTTCTTATGTAACACCTTCCTAAAGGCATATATGGAAGTTGACATTTCAAAGGTTGCCCTATATATATCCTTATAAGTTTAAGGGTGTTTGTTCCCAGAGAAAAATAATTTCTGAAATTTCAAATAATATCTTATCATTTAGACATAATTTTTATTATATATTTTCTATGATTTAAAAATTTTTTTGTTTAATGATTTATGACTTACAGAAAAAATGCAGATTAAGTACAAATCACTCTTGCATAGCTTCTCTCATATTCCCTAAATGTTAGCATTTTCATGTTTGCTTTATCATTCTCTCTCTATTTATATATCTATACAATTTATGATTTTTTTCTGAGCCATTTTCAGAGCAAGATGTGGACATGATGAGTCTTTATTCCTAAATACTTAGGTTTGAATTTCCAAAAACAAGGACAGAAATATTATAAAAATCAGGAAATTATCTAGCTAGCATTAATACAATATAATAAGGCAATCTACAGAAGTATTCAAGTTTTTCCAATTGTCACATCAATGTCCTTTATGGTGAAAGAAAAACATTTCTGATCCAGGATCCAAACAAGGCTAGCTCATTGCATTTTTTTGTCACTTCTCTTTAGACTCCTTTAATCTAGAAGTAGTTCCTTGGTCCTTGTCTTTCATTGATCTTGACATTGATCTTGAAGAGTACAGGCCATTTATTTCAGAGCATCCCTCAATTTAAGTTTGTCTGATGTTTCCTCATGATTCAAATCAGGTTATATGTTTCTTTAGTTTTAAATGAGTCAATGTTTGTAAAGTGCTTAAAACAGTGCCTGGGACATACTCTGCTCTACATAAATATTTGACAAATACATTTTGATCCATTCTTTCACAGTTAAATATACAGTTGACTGATTTAAGACCAATTAGTCCTTGCAATGGAAGATTTGCCATTTTGGGAATGTCTAAATATTTCCACCTTTGTTTCAATTGCTTTACCTTTCTGAAGCCTATGTTTCATATAATTAACACTAGCATTTACATTTTCACCTTTTCAGCCCTCAGTAGTATGACATCATAAAAGCAAAATGAAATATATCATGAGGTTGTCACACTGATCCTAGTATACAGATGAAGACAACTGTGCTTCCAAAGATGGATGGTTGGCCACCAGCAGGTCCAACTCATGATAGCTTGGACCATCCATGTCAAAGTTTTGGGTGTTCAAGAACCCAGACCATGTGGTTGAAAGGTGGCCAGGAGAATGCAGCATAATGGGAGTTGGCCAAATATTTTAGGAATAAAAGTGGAAGACTTTCTGTAACTGGTGATAGGGTTATAGGGGTTCAATGAGACATTGAATTTAATGCTCAGCACATAACAGGCTTTCACTAACTAATTTTTGTTAGTTGCATTACCTATTTACTCCTTTCACAGTATTAACCCTGTGGGTCAGCAGGCCTGACTTCAAGCTCTTCTGAAACTGTGACATATCATGGCCCTGATTCTGGGCCTTTGCTCCAATGGCCCCCATCAGGATGTCCCCCCATTCCCTGTGCTCACTGCCACCTGCCATCCTGCCCCCATGCTTGGATAGTCCAACTCAGCATCACCTCTCCTGGGTCCTTCCATCTGTCACATTTGTCTCTTCCTTCTCAGATCCCAGTAGTATTTCCTCTCTGTTTTACTCAGTGCGACACTAAACAGGAGATGGATTTGGTTCTGAGTTAGCCATTTCCTACCTCAAGTTCCGTTCTCTCAAATGGGCTGAAAACTCTCAAGGTAGGTACAAATGGTAGTAGTTTTACATTTTTCTTCAAAAAAAAAAATTGCATTTCTTTGCAATTTGAATTTAAGGATGCTTTATTTAAAGATGAAGCATGAATAAAGTTGGCTTTTTCTAATTGCCTTCAACATGGGACTCATAATGAGTTAGTATTGATCAAAAGATTGCTTCCAGTTACTGTGTTAAGCACTTTGCATATATTATTTCATTTAATACTCACAAAGATTCTATGAGATGCCTACTGTTATTATTCCCAGTTTATGGAGGAGAAAGTTGCGGCTCAGAGAGGTTAAGTAAGTTTCCCAGGGCCACACAGCTATGAAGTGGTGGAATAGGGATTTGATCCTAATCAGCCTAACTTCAGATCCTGTGCCCTTAGCCGCTGTGTTATTCTGCTGCCAAAGGGACAAAAGAGCATTTCTGATGGAAGCAGAGGAAAATGATAGATTTATTTAGAATGAACTAGTATTTTTTGATTACTTCCAAGGTTCTGGGCACTGTTAGACACTGCCACATACATTATCTCAGATAATCCTTAGCACAGACCTGGAAGAGAGCAGGTACTATCATCTCTATTGCTTGAATGAGGAAACCGAAATTGAGGAATAGAGAGGTTAAGTGACTTACTCAGGGGTATGCAACTCAGAGGTGACAGATGTTTCTGGTACAGAAAGCTATGTCCAGTTACACAAAAATCCATTCCTTTTCACTTGTCTTACAACAATGCCTCTACTCTCAAACTGACTTTAGCTCCACAAAGCAATTATACTTGCACTGTATCCCCATTGCATCATGGTGTCTCTTAGCTTCAGTGTCTCCTAGAAGAGCCTCCCAGGACAGGCAGCTGGAGTCACAGAGTGAAGCAAGGCGGGTGTGTGCTCCTACTCCATCCTCTCCTCTGCCTGGCCCTTCCTGATTGAAGGCCACACTTAACACGGCCCACTGGGGCTCACTCTAGTCTTCGCAGAGACGAATGCTCTGCTTTGGGGTGACAGAGAACCTTGTGGCAGGCCCAGCCAAGGTATCGGAGAAAGATCCATCACCCCTGAGTGATTGGTGACCCACAGGTACTGTGCATGGAGCCTAATGACCAGTTACTCTATTACCAGCTCAGTGACATGTTTATAAGGGTGAACTTTAGAGTGCTATTAGGGAGTGGAGAGATGAACTATAGCTGTGCCTGCAGGGCATGGCTCACCCAGCCCAATTGCCTCTGTGGACCCATTACCCAGTAATTAGGGGGATTTTTAAGTACGAAGCAAGGAGTTAAATTATTGCTTAGATTATTGCTTCACTTGTTATGTTGCAAAATGTTACTTTGGGGAAAGAAGGAAAGAAGGAAGGATGGGAGAAAGGAAGGAAGGGGGAGAGGAAGGTGGGAGGGAGGGAGTAAGAGAGAAAAGGAGGAGGCGGAGAGGAAAGGCTCTGGGAAATCGAGGTTTGAGATCAGAACTCCATAAATTTTCAAGTTGGCAACTGAAACAGGAAGGCCTCAAGGATGACCAATGAGAAATTGAGACAGGCCCAGAGACAGGGCCATCAGCTTTGGTTTGTCAAAGTCATGGTATCCATAGCATCTGCATAGGCCATAGGTGATAATACAATGATAGTTTCCAATTAATTGTGTGCTGTGAGCTAGGAAAACTGCTAAGTATCAGATGTGTTCCAGCTCATCAGATCCTCTCCACCATGAATGAGGTGGTAGCCCTGTAATCCTCACTCATCAGGTAGGGACAGCAGGGCACCTCTATGTAACTTGTCCAAGTTACATGGCTGACAAATGGCCAGTTGGGGTGACCCTCCTAATGCTGAAGCCCAAGCTCTGTCCCTTCTGCAGAGGCAGAGGATGCTCTGGGTTTATTCTGAACTTGTTCCAGGCATTGCCTTATGAACTCAGCTCCACCTCATACTCCCTTTCTGGAGCAAAATTGGCTGCTGTTATTTGTTTTTGATGTGTCTCTGTGTTTACTTTTTATTATGAAAAATACTAAGCAGAGATAAAGTAGACAGAATTGTATAACAGACCTCCATGGATCCATCACCCAGGTTAAACAGTTATTAACTACTGACCAGACTTGTTTTTCTATATCCCCCACCCACTTCCTCCCTTTTGTATTATTTTAAAGCAAACTCCAAGTATCATATTATTTCATCTCTAAATACTTCAGCACATATTTCTATAATATGGGGCTTATTTTTTAAAGCAATCAAAAATACCTTTTTCATACCAATAGCATTAATAATAATTCTCTATTATCCAAGCTGTTCAAATTTACCAATTTTATTATATGTTTCTTAAACAATTATTTCTTTCATTCAGGAGTCACATAAAGTCCATACATTGCAAGTGGTTGATAGGTCTTTTAGGTCCCTTTTTAACTACATTTTTCCCGCTACAATTTATTTTTTGAAAAAACTGTGTTGTTTGTCTTGAAGAATTTCCCGCAGTCTGCATTTTGCTGATCATGTCTTAGTGGTGTGGTTTAACATATTCCTTCTCCCCTGTATTTCCTGGAAACTAGTAGTTAGGTTTCGAGTTTTGATCAGATTCAGGTTTGATTTTTTGGCAAGAATACTTCATAGGTGGCACTGTGTACTTACTTCTGTTAGGAAATCTGGTTGACTATCCTTCTTCTGATGTCAGTGGCTACAGAAGATCATTTTAATCCATGATCACTTTCAGTTCCATCGTTGCTTTTTCGTTTATGATCTCGAATAATTTTATTAAGAAAAGCTTATAGGAAAGGCAAGTTAATGCTTGATTCTTTCTCTTTATTTTCCAGTCAGTTTCCTAATGAGTCAGTTCTCTAGTATTCTACAGGATACCAAGGAGTTCAATATTGCTGCCATTATACACTCACGGATTTTAAATTATTTGATGGGTTTAACCCACTGAAGTAATTATTCTTACTGAGATCCAAATTCTCCTGACTCAGCCAATAGGAGACTATTTAAATTGCTTCTTTATCTACCCCCTGCCCTGCCTTTTTTTTGGTTTAACATCACATTGTTCTGTGAAGCCTTTTTTAAATTCAATTTTATTGAGATATATTCACATACCATGCAATCATCCAAAGTGTACAATCAGTTGTTCACAGTACCATTATATAGTTGGGCATTCATCAACAGAATTAATTTTTGAACATTTTCATTACCACAAAAAAAGAATAAGAATAAAAATTGAAGTAAAAAAGAACACCCAAAACACTCCCCCATCTCTCCCTATTACTCATTTATTTTTTGTCCTCATTTTTCTATGCATTTGTCCATACACTGGATAAAGGGAGTGTGAGCCACTAAGTTTTCACAATCTCACGGTCACACAGTGTAAGCCACATAGTTATACACTCATCTTCAAGAATCAAGGCTACTGGGTTGCAGTTCAATAGTTCCAGGTATTTCCTTCTAGATAATCCAGCACACTAAAAACTAAAAAGAGATTATCTCTATAATGAATAAGAATAGCCTCCAGAATATCCTCTTGACTCCATTTGAAATCTCTCAGCCAATGAAACTTTGCTTCCTTTCTCTTTCTCCTTTTGGTCAAGAAGGCTTTCTCAATCCCATGATGCCAGGACCAAGTTCATCCCCAGGAGTCACAACCCATGTTTCCAGGGAGATTTATACCCCTGGGAGTCATGTGAGTTTACCTGCAGAGTTGGCTTAGAGAGAGAGGCCACATCTGAGCAACTAAAGAGGTTCTCTGGGGATGACTCTTGGGTGCAATTATAAGTAGGCTTAGCCTCTCCTTTGCAGTAACAAGCTTCATAAGGACAAGTCCCAAGATCAAGGGTTCAGCCTTCTAAATTGGTAGTCCCCAATGCTTGTGAGAATATCAGTAGTTCCCCAGGTGGGGAAGTTTAGCATTTCCACATTATTCCCCAGTCCCTCAAGGGGATTTTGCAAATACATCTTTATTCTCTGTCCAAATTACTCTGGGATGTATTGGGGCTTCACATTAACCTGTACAAACCAACCAGATCTCACTCCCTATTCAAAGTTCCATGCAATTATATTGTGTATTGCTGTATGGGGTAATGCTGACATTCATAGCTGTCAAACTCTGGCTCTGAGTCTCAGGTGTTATGTCACACAGATATCCAAAGTTCTAAGGACCGACCAAGTTATACACAAGAGCTCAGCATCACAGAATTTAGAAATTGCCCTTACAACTCAGGAAGAGATGTAACTGCTGTAAGAGCTTACAATCTAGGAACCTTTACAATAAGCCTTCCCTTGGTAACCTATGCTTTCAGATTCAATTCTCAGAGTTTGCACATTATAGTTAGTCCATATTAGTGAGGCATTAAATGTTTGTCTTTTCATTTCTGATTTCATTCAGCATGCTGTCATCAAGGTCCATTCACCTATATGCATACCTCACAGCTTCATTCCTTCTCATAGGTGCTCAATATTCCATTGTATGTATGCACCACAGTTTGCCCACTCTGTTCATCAGTTGACGTGCCCTTAGGCCACCTCCATCCATTGTGAATTGTGAATACTGCTACCATAAACCCCACTGTGCAAATGTCCATTCATGTCCCTGTTCTCGGTTCTTCCAAGTATATACCCAATAACAGGGTTGCAGGACCATATCACAACCCCAAACTTAGCTTCCTGTGGAACCACCACACTCCTCTCCAGATGGGCTGCACCATTCTACTTCCCTACCAACAGTGATTAGTTATATCCCTCTCTCCTCATTTTCTCCAGCACTTGTATTTCTCTGTTTATTTATTTTTTTCATTTTTATTGAGATTGTTCAGATACCATACAATTATCCAAAGATCCAAAGTGTACAATCACTTGCCCCTGGGTACCCTCATACAGCTGTGCATCCATCACACTTAGAAACTTTTCATTACTCCAGACAAGAAATAAAGTGAAAGATGAAAAAAGAAAAAAAGAAAAGGAAACTCTAATCCTCCCCTATCCCTAACCAACCCCCCTCAATTGTTGACTCCTAGTATTGGTATAGTACATTTGTTACTGTTTATGAAAAAATGTTGAAATACTACTAACTGTAGTATATAGTTTGTAATAGGTATATAGTTCTTCCCTATATGCCCCTCTATTATTAACTTCTAATTGTGTTGTCATACATTTGTTCTGGTTCATGGAAGCAATTTCTAGTATTTGTACAGTTGATCATGGACATTGCCCACCATAGGATTCAGTTTTAGACATTCCCATCTTTTGACCTCCAACTTTCATTCTGGTGACATATATGACTCTGAGCTTCCCCTTTCCACCTCATTCACACACCATTCGGCGCTGTTAGTTATTCTCACATCTTGCTGCCAAAACCCCGGTTCATTTCCAAACATTTGAGTTCATCCTAATTGAACATTCTGCTCATATTAAGCAACCACTCCCCATTCTTAAGCCTCGTCCTATGTCTTGGTACCTTATATTTCATGTCTATGAGTTTGCGTATTATAATTAGTTCCTGTCAGTGAGACCTGCAATAATTGTCCTTATGTGTCTGGCTTATTTCACTCAGTATATTGCCCTCGAGGTTTTGTCATCAACCCATTTTTTTTTTTTTTTAATATGGTTTTGTTCACTCACCATACATTCATCCCAAGTAAATAATCGATGGTTCTCTGCATGGTCATACATTTATGTGTTCACCACCTTCACCACTATCTATATAAGGGCATCTACATTTCTTCCACAAGGCAGGAGGGAGATTCAAAGAAGGTAGAGAGGCAAAAGAAAGAGGAAAAAAAAAAAATGACAGGTAGGAAGAAACAAAAGGAAAAATAACCTTAAATCAAAGTAGAATAAAGAATCAGACAATACCACCAATGTCAAGTGTCTAACATGCCTCCCCTATCCCCCCCTCTTATCTGCATTTACCTTGGTATATCACCTTTGTTACATTAAAGGAAGCATAATACAATGATTTTATTAGTTACAGTCTCTAGTTTATGCTGATTGCATCCCTTCCCCAATGCCTCCCCATTTTTAACACCTTGCAAGGTTGACATTTGCTTGTTCTCCCTCGTAAAAGAACATATTTGTACATTTTATCACAATTGTTGAATACTCTAGATTTCACCAAGTTACCCAGTCCCAGTCTTTATCTTTCCTCCTTTCTTGTGGTGTCTCACATGTTCCCCACCTTCCTCTCTCAACTGTATTCATAGTTACCTTTGTTCAGTGTACTTACATTGTTGTGCTACCATCTCCCAAAATTGTGTTCCAAACCATGCACTCCTGTCTTCTGTCACCCTGTAGTGCTCCCTTTAGTATTTCCTGTAGTGCAGGTGTCTTGTTCACAAAGTCTCTCGTTGTCTGTTTGTCAGAAAATATTTTGAGCTCTCCCTCATATTTGAAGGACAGCTTTGCTGGATATAGGATTCTTGGTTGGCGGTTTTTCTCTTTCAGTATCTTAAATATATCACACCACTTCCTTCTTGCCTCCATGGTTTCTGCTGAGAGATCCACACATAGTCTAATGCTTCCTTTGTATGTAATGGATTGCTTTTCTCTTGCTGCTTTCAGGATTCTCTCTTTGTCTTTGACATTTGATAATCTGATTATTAAGCGCCTTGGCATAGGCCTATTCATATCTCTTCTGTTTGGAGTACACTGCACTTCTTGGATCTGTAATTTTATGTCTTTCATAAGAGATGGGAAATTTTCATTAATTATTTCCTCTATTATTGCTTCTGCCCCCTTTCCCTTCTCTTCTCCTTCTGGGACACCAATGATACGTACATTATTGTACTTTGTTTCATCCTTGAGTTCCCGGAGACGTTGCTCATATTTTTTCATTCTTTTCTCCATCTGCTTCTTTGCGTGTAGGCTTTCAGGTGTTTTGTTCTCCAGTTCCTGAGTGTTTTCTTCTGCCTCTTGAGATCTGCTGTTGTATGTTTCCATTGTGTCTTTCATCTCTTGTGTTGTGCCTTTCATTTCCATAGATTCTACTAGTAGGCTTTTTGAACTTTTGATTTCTGCCATATACATGTCCAGTGCTTCCTTTACAGCCTCTATCTCTTTTGCAATATCTTCTCTAAACTTTTTGAATTGATTTAGCATTAGTTGTTTAAATTCCTGTATCTCAGTTGAAGTGTACGTTTGTTCCTTTGACTGGGCCATAACTTTGTTTTTCTTAGTGTAGGTTGTAATTTTCTGTTGTCTAGGCATGGTTTCCTTGGTTATCCAAATCAGGTTTTCCCAGACCAGAACAGGCTCAGGTCCCAGAGGGAAGAAATATTCAGTATCTGGTTTCCCTGCAGGTGTGTCTTAGAAAATTGCTCCATCCTGTGATGCCTCAGGTCACTGTGCTTTTCTGCCCAGCAGGTGATGCCTGTTAGCCTGTAATTCTTGACTGGTGTGAGGAGGTATGGCCGTGTTCCCCCAGGCTCTGGGGTCTGGTTCTGAATGGAAAGGGCCCCACCCCTTTCCTCCTAGAGAAGACGGACCCCCGAGGTGGAGGTCATTAGCATTTCAATGGTCTCACTCTCTGCTTGTGCTGTCTCCACCCTTCCCCGAGACACAGCCCTGGAAACTGAAAATGACCGGGGCTTTCTCCACTGAGCTGAAAAAGAAACAGATAGTCCCCTTCAGACCCAGTCCAAGCTGACCCTCCAGCTCTCCAAGGTCAGTCATCACCCAAAGCCTCTGTCTGTTTTTTTGGGATGCGTACCTGTAGTGAGCAGTTCACACTTGCTACTTAAAACCCCAGTTGGAGCTCAGCTGAGCTATATTCGCTTGCTGGGAGAGAGCTTCTCTCTGGCACCACGAGGCTTTGCAGCTCGGGCTATGGAGGAGGGGGTCTCCCGACTTGGATCCGCAGGTTTTACTTACAGATTTTATGCTGTGTTCTCGGGCATTCCTCCCAATTCAGGTTGGTGTATGATGAATGGATGGTCTCATTTGTCCCCCCCGCAGTTATTCTGGATTATTTACTAGTAGTTTCTGTTTTTTTGTAGTTGTTCCAGGGGGACTACTTAGCTTCCACTCCTCTCTGTGCTGCCATCTTCTCTATTTATTTTTAAAAGAGTTTTATTCACACACCATACATTCCTTCCTAAGTAACCAATCAATGGTTCCTGGTATAATCATATAGTTATGCATTTACCACCACAAGCTTTGTAAGGACATTTCCATTTCTTCTTCAAAGAAAGAGGATAAGGAGAAAAAGGAAAAAAGGAAAAAAGGGAAGAAAAAAATGTCTAAAAAATTAAAAGAAAAAATAAAAATAAAATACAATATAAAGGTCAGACAACAATACCAATGTGAAAAGTCTCAAACCTTTCCCTCATACTGCCCTCTTATAGACATTTAGGTTTGGTATATTGCATTTGTTACAACTAATGGAAGCATATTACAATGCTACTGTTAACTATAGACTAGTTGCATTGATTGTATTTTACCCCAATACTATCCCATTTTCAATACCTTGCAAAGTTGACATTAATTTGCTCCCCCATATGTAAAAACATTTCTATTTATATACATTTAATCACAGTCATTGGCCACTCAGGGTTTCACTAAGTTATACAGTCCCAGTCTTTATCTTCTATCTTTCCTTCTGGTGTCACACATGCCCCTAGCCTTCCTCTTTCAACTGTACTCATAGTCATCTTTGTTCAGTGTACTTACAACATCACACAATATTGTGCTAGCCATTTCTGGATCTATACAATCAATTCTCTTGAACATTCTATACTCCTCCTGCATCAAATGCTCAATTTCTACCCTCTTTCTATCTCCTGAATCTTCATTTCTACACTTTTCTCCAAACCTCTCTCTCCTATCTTTTTCTATCTGTCTGTAGCACTCCCTTTAGTATTTCTTGTAGAGGAGGTCTCCTGTTTATGAACTCTCTCAGTGTCTGTTTATCTGAAAATATTTTAAACTCTCCCTCATTTTTGAAGAACAGCTTTGCTGGATACAGGATTCTTGGTTGGCAGTTTTTCTCTTTCAGTATTTTGAATATATCATAGCATTGCTTTCTCACCTCCATGGTTTCTGCTGAGAGATGCACACTTCATCTTATCAAGCTTCTCTTGTATGTGATGGATTGCTTTTCTCTTGCTGCTTTCAGAATTCTCTCTTTGTCTTTGATATTTGAAAATCTGATTAGTATGTGTTTTGGAGTAGGTCTATTTGGATCAATCATATTTGGGGTATGCTGTGCTACTTGGACCTGTAGTTTTATGTCTTCCTTAAGAGTTGGGAGATTTTCATTCATTATTTCCTCTATTATTCTTTCTGCCCTATTTCCCTCTTCTACTCCTTCTGGGACAGCTAGAACATGTATATCATGCAATTCATGTTGTCATTCAGTTCCCTGAGACACTGCTTAAATTTTTCCTTTCTTTTCCCTATCTGTTCTTTTTTGTGTAGGATTTCAGATGTCCTGTTCTCTAGTTCACTAATCCTTTCTTTTGTCTCTTTAAGTCTGCTGTTATATGTTTCCATTCTGCTTTTCATCTCTTCTATTGTGACTTTCATCCCCATAAGTTCTTCCATTTGTTTTTTCAAGTTTATGAATTCTTCCTTATAGTCACTCATTGTCTTTTTTATATCCTTCATCTCTTTTGTCACATTTTCTTTCAACTTGTTGATTTGATTTAGAAGATTTGTTTGAACATCTTTAATTAGTTGTTTCAACTCCTGAATCTCAGTTAAGGTGTCAGTTTTTTTCCTTTGACTGGGTCATATCTTCACGTTTCTTGGTGTGGCTCATGATTTTTTGCTGTCTAGGTCTTATTTTCTTGATTAATTTATTCTAGAGGTTGTTTTCTCTCTTTTGCCTAGGGTTTTCTTGTTGGTTGTCTTTGATTTCTACCTTTTTTTTGTTTCTCTTGTTGGCCAGTTGTCAAATTGTCTCTGTCCCTGAGTCTTCCCCCCAAAATCAGGCACTGACCATAGCCTGCTATAGGGATGGGAGGTAGGCACTGGGCACCACAGCAAGTTCACTGTGTGTGTGGTAATTCAAATCTGCTGGCTTCCAGGAGTGCTCTGTTTTCTGCTGGCCAGCAAGACCTGGGTTTATTTTAGAGCCCTCCTTTAGCAGTTGGGTCTTCTGTATTTCTAAGCCAAAACAGGTCCAGGTGTCCATACAGTGCATGTAGACCAGCGACTGTGGTCCTAAGAAAGGGTCTGGAACACCTTTTAAAAGTGTTTCTATTCCCTTGCACCTTCTGGACTGTCCAACAGATGACACTGTTTGTTAGCTTAATCATCCTCAGAGGCTGCTTTTCCTCTAAGCACAAGCTGTGTCTACACAGGTGAGCTGAAACTGCGGGATTCCTATGCCTTCACTTTGCTGGCCAAAATCTGGTTCAGTGTGGGGCTCCACCTGTGGCAAAGTACTCCCTCAGCTAACCCAGTACTCCAGCTATCCCCAAGGTAAGGAAAATGGCCACTGGCTGCTGCTTCCCTCAAGGGTGGGGGAAGGGCTTTCAGATCCAGGGCTGGAAACAAAATCTCTATCCAAGTTTTCTCAGTCTCTTTGTCCCTCACTGACCTGGGCCTTGAAATGTCCTCCCCTGTCCCCTGGGTCTTAAAATGTTGGGGGTATGTCTCACTGCTGTGAGAGATTTTATAGACTGTGTCCCTGGTGGGAGGGATCCCTTCTGCTGATTCTGTGCCTTTCCCACACTGAGACTGAGTGAGGGGGAGGGGAGAGGACTGGCTTGTCTGGGATGGAAGATTCCTACCTGATATTTCTTCTCTTTCTTCAATTTGGCATTTGCAGGGTCCTTCTCCTTCTATATCTTTCTCCAGAGTTTCAAACAATTCAGAATTGTCCTTTTTTTTTTATTGAATCTCTGGAGAGAAGTTTTCAGTAGCTATTTGTTTTGCCATGTTGATGACATCACCTCTTAATCCCTTTCTGATATGGTTTTTGATAGCTTCTTTTTTTATCTTCATTTTATTGAGATATATTCACATACCACGCAGTCATACAAAACAAATCGTACATTTGATTGTTCACAGTACCATTACATAGTTGTACATTCATCACCTAAATCAATCCCTGACACCTTCATTAGCACACACACAAAAATAACAGGAATAATAATTAAAGTGAAAAAGAGCAATTGAAGTAAAAAAGAACACTGGGTACCTTTGTCTGTTTGTTTGTTTGTTTTCTTCCCCTATTTTTCTACTCATCCATCCATAAACTAGACAAAGTGGAGTATGGTCCTTATGGCTTTCCCAATCCCATTGTCACCCCTCATAAGCTACATTTTTATACAATCGTCTTCGAGATTCATGGGTTCTGGGTTGTAGTTTGATAGTTTCAGGTATCCACCACCAACTACCCCAATTCTTCAGAACCTAAAAATGGTTGTCTAATTTGTGCGTAAGAGTGCCCACCAGAGTGACCTCTCGGCTCCTTTTGGAATCTCTCTGCTACTGAAGCTTATTTCATTTCCTTTCACATCCCCCTTTTGGTCAAGAAGATGTTCTCCATCCCACGATGCCAGGTCTACATTCCTCCTTGGGAGTCATATTCCACGTTGCCAGGGAGATTCACTCCCCTGGGTGTCTGATCCCACGTAGGGGGGAGGGCAGTGATTTCACCTTTCAAGTTGGCTTAGCTAGAGAGAGACGGCCACATCTGAGCAACAAAGAGGCATTCGGGAGGAGGCTCTTAGGCACATATAGAGAGGCCTAGCCTCTCCTTTGCAGCAACCGTCTTCCCAAGGGTAAAACCTATGGTAGAGGGCTCAACCCATCAAACCACCAGTCCCCTATGTCTGTGGTCATGTTAGCAACCATCGAGGTGGGGTAGGCCCATAACCCTGCATTCTCCACAGGCTCCTCAAGGGGGCTCTACATATTTTTTTCTTGTTTTTTTTTTTATTTTAAAATCAACTGTATGAAAAAAAAATTAAGAAAAAAAAAATACAGTAAAAGAACATTTCAAAGAGACCATAACAAGGGAGTAAGAAAAAGACAACTAACCTAAGATAACTGCTTTACTTCCAACATGTTCCTACTTTACCCCAAGAAAGTTACCTAATATAGCAACATTTCTGTGAACTTGTTCCTACTATATCCATCAGAAATTAACAGACCATAGTCATTCCTGGGCATCCCCAGAATGTTAAATAGCTTATCTGTTCTTCTTGGATTATTGTTCCCCCTTCCTTAATTGCTCTCTATTGCTAATTCCCCTACATTCTACATTATAAACCATTTGTTTTACATTTTTCAAAGTTCACATTAGTGGTAGCGTATATTATTTCTCTTTTTGTGCCTGGCTTATTTTGCTCAGCATTATGTCTTCAAGGATCATCCATGTTGTCATATGTTTCACGAGATCGTTCCTTCTTACTGCCGCGTAGTATTCCATCGTGTGTATATACCACATTTTATTTATCCACTCATCTGTTGAAAGACATTTGGGTTGTTTCCATCTCTTGGCAATTGTGAATAATGCTGCTATGAACATTGGCGTGCAGATATGTGTTTGTGTCATTGCTTTCCGATCTTCCGGGTATATACCGAGAAGTGCAATCGCTGGATCGAACGGTAACTCTATATCTAGTTTTCTAAGGAACTGCCAGACTGACTTCCAGAGTGGCTGAACCAGTATACAGTCCCATCAACAATGAATAAGAGTTCCAATTTCTCCACATCCCCTCCAGCATTTGTAGTTTCCTGTTTGTTTAATGGCAGCCACTCTAATCGGTGTTAGATGGTATCTCATTGTGGTCTTCATTTGCATCTCTTTAATAGCTAGTGAAGCTGAACATTTTTTCATGTGTTTCTTGGCCATTTGTATTTCCTCTTCAGAGAACTGTCTTTTCTTATCTTTTGCCCATTTTATAATTGGCTGTCTGTACTATTGTCATTGAGTTGTAGGATTTCTTTATATATGCAAGATATCAGTCTTTTGTCAGATACATGGTTTCCAAAAATTTGTTCCCATTGAATTGGCTGCCTCTTTACCTTTTTGAGAAATTCCTTTGAGGTGCAGAAAGTTCTAAGCTTGAGGAGTTCCCATTTATCTATTTTTTCTTTTGTTGCTTGTGCTTTGGGTGTAAAGTCTAGGAAGTGGCTGCCTGATACAAGGTCTTGAAGATGTTTTCCTACATTATCTTCTAGGAGTTTTATGGTACTTCCTTTTATATTGAGATCTTTGGTCCATTTTGAGTTAATTTTTGTGTAGGGGGTGAGGTAGGGGTCCTCTTTTATTCTTTTGGATATGGATAGCCAACTCTCTCAGCCCCATTTGTTGAAAAGACCATTATGACTCAGTTCAGTGACTTTGGGGGCCTTATCAAAGATCAGTCGGCCATAGATCTGAGGGTCTATCTCCGAATTCTCAATTCAATTCCATTGATCAATATGTCTATCTTTGTGCCAGTACCATGCTGTTTTGACAACTGTGGCTTTATAATAAGCTTCAAAGTCAGGGAGTGTAAGTCCTCCCACTTCGTTTTTCTGTTTTAGAGTGTCTTTAGCAATTTGAAGCATTTTCCCTTTTCAAATAAATTTGATAACTGGCTTTTCCAAGTCTGCAAAGTAGGTTGTTGGAATTTTGATTGGGATTGCATTGAATCTGTAGATGAGTTTGGGTAGAATTGACATCTTAATGACATTTAGCCTTCCTATCCATGAACATGGAATATTTTTCCATCTTTTAAGGTCCCCTTTTATTTCTTTTAGTAGAGTTACGTAGTTTTCTTTGTATAGGTCTTTTACATCTTTGGTTAAGTTTATTCCTAGGTACTTGATTTGTTTAGTTGCTATTGAAAATGGTATCTTTTTCTTGAGTGTCTCTTCAGTTTGTTCATTTCTAGCATATAGAAACATTACTGACTTCTGTGCATTAATCTTGTATCCCGCTACTTTGCTAAATTTGTTTATTAGCTCTAGTAGCTGTATCGCTGATTTCTCAGGGTTTTCCAGATATAAGATCATATCATCTGCAAACAATGACAGTTTTACTTCTTCTTTTCCAATTTGGATGCCTTTTATTTCTTTGTCTTGCCGGATTGCCCTGGCTAGCACTTCCAGCACAATGTTGAATAAAAGTGGTGACAGTGGGCATCCTTGTCTTGTTCCTGATCTTAGAGGGAAGGCTTTCAGTCTCTCTCCATTGAGTACTATGCTGGCTGTGGGTTTTTCATATATGCTCTTTATCATATTGAGGAAGTTTCCTTCAATTCCTAACTCTTGAAGTGTTTTTATCAAAAATGGATGTTGGATTTTGTCAAATGCTTTTTCAGCATCTATTGAGATGATCATTTAATTTTTCCCTTTTGAATTTTTAATGTGTTGTAATACATTGATTAATTTTCTTATGTTGAACCATCCTTGCATGCCTGGAATGAACCCCACTTGGTCATGGTGTATGATTTTTTTAATGTGTCTTTGGATTCGATTTGCAAGTATTTTGTTGAGGATTTTTGCATCTGTATTCATTAGGGACATTGGCTGGTAGTTTTCCTTTTTTGTAGCATCTTTGCCTGGTTTTGGTATTAGATTGATGTTAGCTTCATAAAATCATTCATAAAATGAATTAGGTAGTGTTCCACTTTCTTCAATGTTTTGAAAGAGTTTGAGTAAGATTGGTGTCAGTTCTTTCTGGAAAGTTTGGTAGAATTCCCCTGTGAAGCCATCTGGCCCTGGGCATTTATTTGTGGGAAGATTTTTGATGACTGATTGGATCTCTTTGCTTGTGATGGGTTGGTTGAGGTCTTCTATTTCTTCTCTGGTCAGTCTAGGTTGTTCATATGTTTCCAGGAAATTGTCCATTTCCTCTACATTATCCAGTTTGTTGCCATTCAGTTGTTCAGAGTATCCTCTTATAATTTTTTTAATTTCTTCAGGATCTGTAGTTATGTGACCTTTTTCATTCATTATTTTGTTTATATGGGTCTTCTCTCTTTTTGATTTTGTCAGTCTAGCTAGGGGCTTGTCAATCTTGTTGATCTTCTCAAAGAACCAACTTTTGGTGATATTTATCTTCTCTATTGCTTTTTTGTTCTCTATGTCATTTATTTCTGCTTTAATCCTTGTTATTTCTTTTCTTGTACTTGGTTTAGGACTGGTTTGCTGTTCATTTTCTAGCTTCTTCATTTGATCCATTAGTTATTTGATTTTGGCTCTTTCTTCCTCTTTAATATATGCGTTTAGTGCTATAAATTTCCCCCTCAGTACCGCTTTTGCTGCATCCCATAGGTTTTGGTATGTTGTGTTCTCATTTTCATTCGTCTCTATATATTTAGCAATTTCTCTTGCTATTTCTTCTTTAACCCACTGATTGTTTAGGAGTGTGTTGTTTAACCTCCAGGTATTTGTGGATTTTCTAAGTCTCTGATGGTTATTGACTTCTAATTGTATTCCATTGTGGTCAGAGAATGTGCTTTGAATAATTTCAATCTTTTTAAATTTATTGAGGCTTGTTTTATGTCCCAGCATATGATCTATTCTGGAGAAAGTTCCGTGAGCACTAGAAAAGTATGTGTATCCTGGTGATTTGGGATGTAATGTTCTGTATATGTATGTTAAATCTAATTCATTTATCAGATTGTTTAGGTTTTCAGTTTCCTTATTGGTCTTCTGTCTGGTTGATCTATCTATAGGAGAGAGTGATGTGTTGAAGTCTCCCACAATTATTGTGGAAACATCAATTGCTTCCTTTAGTTTTGCCAGTGTTTCTCTCATGTATTTTGTGGCACCTTGATTGGGTGCATAGACATTTATGATTGTTATTTCTTCTTGTTGAATTGCCCCTGTTATTAGTATGTAGTGGCCTTCTTTGTCTCTCAAAGCATCCCTGCATTTAAAGTCTATTTTATCTGAGATTAATATTGCTACACCTGCTTTCTTTTGGCTGTAGCTTGCGTGAAATATTTTTTTCCATCCTTTCACTTTCAATTTCTTTGTGTCCCTGTGTCTAAGATGAGTCTCTTGTATGCAACATATTGATGGTTCATTTTTTTTGATCCATTCTGCAAATCTATATCTTTTAATTGGGGTGTTTAATCCATTTACATTCAACGTTATAACCGTGAAGGCATTTCTTGAATCAGCCATCTTCCTTTGGTTTATGTTTGTCATATATATTTTTCCCTCTCTGTATTAATATCCTTTATTGTACCCATGCTGAATCTCTTTAGTACTGAACCTTTCTCCAAATCTCTCTGTCCTTTCTTTGTTTCTCTGTCTGTAGGGCTCCCTTTAGTATCTCCAGTAGGGCAGGTCTCTTGTTAGCAAATTATCTCAGCATTTGTTTGTCTGTGAAAAATTTAAGCTCTCCCTCAAATTTGAAGGAGAGCTTTGCTGGATAAAGTATCCTTGGTTGGAAATTTTTCTCACTCAGAATTTTAAATATATCGTGCCACTGCCTTCTCGCGTCCATGGTGGCTGCTGAGTAGTCACTACTTAGTCTTATGCTGTTTCCTTTGTATGTGGTGAATTGCTTTTCTCTTGCTGCTTTCAGAACTTGCTCCTTCTCTTCCGTGTTTGACAGTGTGATCAGAATATGTCTCGGAGTGGGTTTATTTGTATTTATTCTATTTGGAGTTCACTGAGCATTTATGATTTGTGTATTTATGTTATTTAGAAGATTTGGGAAGTTTTCCCCAACAATTTCTTTGAATACTCTTCCTAGACCTTTACCCTTTTCTTCCCCTTCTGGAAAACCAATGAGTCTTATATTCAGACCTTTTATGTTATCTATCATATCCCTGAGGTCTGTTTTTATTTTTTCATTTTTTTCCCCCATTCTTTCTTTTATGCTTTCATTTTCTATTTTGTCATCTTCCAGGTCACTGATTCATTGTTCAACTTCCTCTAGTCTTGTACTATGAGTGTCCAGAATCTTTTTCATTTGATCAACAGTTTCTTTAATTTCCATAAGATCATCTATTTTTTTATTTAGTCTTGCAATGTCTTCTTTATGTTCTTCTAGGGTCTTCTTGACATCCTTTGTATCCCGTACTATGGTCTCATTGTTCATCTTTAGTTCTTTGAGTAGCTGCTCTAGGTGCTGTGTCTCTTCTGACCTTTTGATTTGGGTGCTTGGGCTTGGGTTATCCATATCGTCTGGTTTTTTCATATGCTTTATAATTTTCTGTTGTTTTTGGCCTCTTGGCATTTGCTTAACTTGTTGGGGTTCTTTTAGGATTTGTAGACCAATTGAAGTCCTTATCTCTAATTTATCAGATCTACAGCTTCGTGGAGTACACTTTGTCTAACTAACCAGGAGGTGGTGTCCATGAGCCACCTGTTCTCCACAAGCCAGTTCTCCCCTGCTTTGCCTGTGTGGTGAGTGGGGGAGTGAGTCTTGTGGGGTCCAATTGGTGTACCAAGCTTGCATGTGTAGTTGGTGTTGCCCGCCCTGTATATGGGGCGTGTGTCTGGGTGGTCAGGGAGGGGGGGTGGCTCTAACAATCAAATCTCCCTGGTGTTCCTGGAGTTTTAAAGCTGCTGCAATAGTCTAATCTTTCAGTTCAGTTGTGCCACAGTTTGTCTCTGCCACTGATCCACAAGTCCTTGGTATTGGCGTATGGCTCCTGAGACTTGCGAGTGGGTCCCTCTTCCAGGCCGTGCACCCCGTGGTCCTCTGTTGAGGGATGACTGTGCTATGTTACAGGTGAGTGCCATCTCCCCAGGGCGGTTCTGGGCTGCTTGGCTGTGTAGGGAGGCTCCCAGTCTGCTGAAATGATGGCTGAATGGGGCTTTGTTAATTCACACTGCACCACCTTCCCAACTCTGGGACAATCAACTGAGGTTGCAGGGAAAGTTAATGTCCATGCCCAGTTTTGTGGTGTGTGCCTGTTATTTGAAGCACTTCCATCACACTGGGTTGTCTGGGGCAGCTCTGGGCTATGGGGCTGGCGATGGGCAGGAGTGTTTCCTGTCCACCAGGATGATGACTGTGAACGGACACCCCCCTTTTCTTGGGAAGTTGTGGTGTTTAGTGAATTTTCTCAGCCACTGGATTATTGCCTTTTGTCTCAGAGCTCTCTTAGTTCTGCTCTTGTCTTGACCTGCCCATCCTGCAAGTCTTTGAAGCTTTCTGTATTGGTCTTCTTAGAGTAATTGTTTTAGAAAAAGAAAAAAGGATTAAAAAAAAAAAGGGCCCTCCTCACAGATCTAATGGGTTATTGAAATGCTAAGAGACAAAGCAATTAGGGCCATTAAGGAAAGGTCCACAGGGCAGAGAGAGCAGCTTTTCTTCAGGATTTGCATATGAGCCTCAGGGCCTGAGCTCTGCCCTTCCCCTTTCTATGTTCACCAGAACTCCAAAAATCCTCCGCTTTTATTTTGGAGTTTTTCGTGCTGTTTTTTTCTATGCCTGTCTCCTCTCTGCTGGGTGGCTGCTCTCAGGTTCTCTGGTGTCTGGTCTCAGTCTATCTATGGTTGGAGTTTGGATCAGTAGAATGAGTTTCCGATAAGGGCTGCCACTGCAGTTCTCCCTTCTCCTTCCCGGAGCTGACAGCCCCTCCTCCCACGGGACTGAGCCTGGCAGGGAGGGGTGCGGGTCCCCTGGCCACAAAAACTTACAGATTTCGCTGATCTCAGCAGTTCCACGTTTTCATGAGTGTTGTATGAAGTATGCTCAAAGTCAGATTGCTCTGTGGTGTCCATTTCCCGCAGTTCCTGGCTTTCTACCTACTTTCCTGGAGAAGTAACTAGAACATACAGCTCACCAGTTGCCATCTTGCTGCAATGTTGATAGCTTCTTAAAATCTTTCTGGAAATAGGATGTCCAGACTCATCCTGTACATTTTTTTCTTGCAGGCCTAGAATAAGCCCCTCCCCCCCTTTTTTTTGGTGGGGAACATTATTTAGATATCTACAATCTGGGCTGTAGGGATTCTCATTGCTACTGGATTAGTTATGGTTCCTAGGGCTTTTCAGTGGATAAAGGCAGGGAATAAGAATTTCATTTAAAAAGAAAACACATACTGAGTTTACACTGACACTTCCATTCAAAAACTGCAGCATTTTTACTTACCCTCTGTTCTAGTTTGCTAATGCTGCCAGGATGCAAAACACCAGAGATGGATTGGCCTTTATAAAAGGGGGTTTATTTGGTTACACAGTTACAGTCTTAAGGCCATAAAGTTTCCAAGGTAACACGTCAACAATCGGGTACCTTCACTGGAAGATGGCCAATGGTGTCCGGCAAACCTCTGTTAGCTGGGAAGGTATGTGGCTGGCATCTGCTCCGGAGTTCTGGTTTCAAAATGGCTTTCTCCCAGGATGTTCCTCTCTAGGCTGCAGTTCCTCAAAAATATCAGTCTTAGTTGCACTTGGGGTCTTTGCCCTCTCTCAGCTTCTCCAGAGCAAGAGTGCTTTCAACGGCCGTCCTCAAACTTTCTCTCATCTGCAGCTCCTGTGCTTTCTTCAAAGTGTCCCTCTTGTCTGTAACTCCTCTTCAAAACATCACTCACAGCTGCACTGAGTTCTTCTGCTTGTCAGCCCATTTATACGGCTCCACTGATCAAGGCCCACCCTAAATGGGTGGGGCCACGCCTCCGTGGATATATCCAATCAGAGTCATCACCCACAGTTGGGTGGGGTGCATTCCAAAGAAACACTCAAAGAAATCTAATCAAAACTGATAATGTCCACCTACACAAGATTACATCAAAGATAATGGCGTTTGGGGGACACAATGTATATTCAAACTGGCACACCCTCTTTTATCTTACATCTCTATTTCCCATCACTCATGTCAAATATCCCATTCCCAAGTTACAACTGAGTTTTTTATGCCACCATACATACTCAACTGTCTCAGTGTACAATTTTGACAAATATAAAATGGTGGAATGGATTTTTCCTATCTCCTTTGTCGGAGGCTTTCTTGCAGATATTTGAAAGATTGCATCCCCTAGTGCACTCTATGGCTGTCTCTGGGCCTGAGCTCTCGGAGCAAGGATGGGGGCTGCAAATACAAAATGTGGCCCTCAGGGCCTCCCTAGGTCCTGGAGGCTCAACTGACACCTCTGAGTGCCAGAGGAATGCTGCACTGAGATGAACATTAGCTAGAGTTTCAGTAAAAATGGCTTCTCAAAGTCTGAGTGGAGACTTGAGGTGTTCCTGCTAGTTTTGGTGGGAGGGTCCAGTTCTCAGATAGATGGGAGGGGCTAGACAGGGCAAGGTCTTGGGTTTAGGGAAGACTTTTAGCCTCTGGAGAAATTTAGGTTAAAGTTGGACTAAAACCCAATCATAGGGTTTGGGCCAAATGTCAGGAATTAGAACAGGGAAATGAAATATGAGGCATTCATGCCATCATCATCTTTTTCCTTAATCATGGGAGATGCTCATCAAACGCAGTTTTGTTCCTTGCCCATCCTGGATCAACCTTTGAATCCATCTCAACTAGTATCCCTGACATGGCAGTTGGCATGTAATTTGAAACCCATAAGTCATCCTTCATTAGAAGAGGGACATGAAATAACTAAGAGACATAAGAGTACCTGAGTCTCTTATTATTTGAAATCTATGAGAAGCACATCTAATTCCAGATTCTACCTGTTGGTGAAGGGGCCCTATTCTTATCAGATTGCTCGGGGATAGAGAGGACTGAGACAGAAAGGGTGGGCCTTTGTGCAGAAAGTTGCATGGGGCTAGAGAAGGCAGGGTCTATGATGCTGTTGCCGGGACAGCACCTTAATCAAAAGGAATGAATCTCCAACTGTGGAAATGTAGCGCTGGAGACTGTTTGGGAAGTCGGTGTTCCTTTCATACAGACAGGCCAAGCTCCATCCATGAAGCACATTCTAGTTGTGGAATGTGGGCTGGCATCTCAAGGTGGGACAAGGGACAGTTGATCTTTTAGGAAAACACAGCTGTCCAACCTCAATTTTCCCCCAAATCTATGCTTCATCTGTCTCCTTTCCTGAGGTATTTTATTAATCATTTCATCCATATTTCCCTTCACCTCAGACTTCAAAATTTTATTTCCTCTGTTATTCATAGCAACATCTGTGGTTTCTCAGAGTGCAAAAGGCATGGTTTAGGATGAAGATATTTTCATAGAGGCTGGCCAGATACCTGAGATTCACCAGCAGGCAGTTGACTCAGGTGAAATCAAGCCAAAGGGAAACCAAGCCTTGTTTTCTCAAGTTTCTTTCCTCATAGGGAGTGAGGGGGGAGTCACCAATAAATTTCAGCTTCTGCCTCTTCTCTCTTAGTCATCAAAAGACTTAGGCAATTCATGTTTATTGAATCCTTCCTATAGGTGCTATACCCTGGGGATACAATGGAGAACAAAACCAGACGTGGCCCCTGCTCTCTTGCACCTTTTCTGGAAGAAAGAGATATTAATTAAATACACCTGTAACAACATGTAAAGTTATATCTGGTGTTTTGAAAGAGCGATGTAAGGTATTGAGAGCTTAATGTAGGGGATTTGAAATAGTCACAGGAGGGCTTCAGGACTGAATGATGACTGAGACTAAAGGAGGATCTGAAAAGAGTTGTAGAGGTGGGAAGGGAATTCCGGGCAGGGGGCACTGCCTGTGCTAAGGCCCTGTGGTGAGAAGAGAGCACAAACACTAGGGCAATTGGAGAAAAGTTGAATGGCTGGGGAAGAGAGAATGAGGGGACATAACAGGTGATAATGTGGGAGGATGGCTCAGGGACTGTCCCAGCAGAACCTCGTAAGCCATTCAGATGTGAATTTACTGAGAAGCTAATGACATTTAAATTCAGAACCTCTTAACTTGCACGAGGCCCCTTCCAAGGCCCTGGTTCATGAGCATTGCCAAGCCAAACAATAGTTGTTTACTTATTGCACAAGAAAACCTTTGAAATGCCCTGCAATCTCACAGCCCACCTATGAAATCAACTCAATAGAAGATTTCTCAAACTTGTCAACAATCATAAAATTTTATGGGGGGGGGAGCATTGCCAACAATGAAGCTGTGAAAGAAACAAGTTTCACTCACCATGCCATAGTGAAAAGAATTTAGAAATCTTGAATTATCTTTCTTTTTTTCTCCATAGAAAATTATATTTCAGACTCGTTGTCATATAAAGAAGATATCAAAGAGTATGCAGTCAGACAAAGGTGGGAAAATTATTGTAGCATTGTGTCAGTGTTAATTAATAAAAATATTATGTTCATGTTACTTTTTTGCATTTTTAAATGTTAGTGCTGTTTGTTGCCTTTTAAAAACTAATAGTTTGTTCTGACTTATTTTCTTATTCTAAATAAATATTGACATTTGTATCTAATTTTGAATTCAGAAGTTTGTGCTCTTAACTGATCTGCTTACTGGTAATCATTGACAACTAACATCAACCTCTATCCTAATGCCAGGGTTTTAACTTTGAAAAGTAACTCTTCAAGGCCTCTCCACCTCCTAAAATCTTTCCTTGGTGGGAATGGGTCAAATCAGACCGATCCAGAGATTGTGCATTCTTGGCTCTAACAGTCGTGTCAAAGGCAGATTTCCACAGCCATTGCTTCCTTATGTCCTCCAGGTCTTTGCTTAAAAACTTACCCTCAGAGACACCCTCCCAGACCACCCCATATAAAATAGCAAACTCACTCCACTCTGGTCCCCCTGCCCTCTGCCCTGTTTTGTTTTTCTCATAGCACTTACTGTTGCCTGACACATCATATATGTATGTTTATTTGTCTATGCCTATCTTTCCCTAGAAGAATGTAAACAAGACAGGGGCAGGAAATGAATTCTTTACCTTCCCTTTACGTGAGACATGACTCCCAGGGGAGTTAGTCTCCCTGGTGACCTGGGACATGACTCCCAGGAATGAGCCTGGCCCTGGCATGGAGGGATTGAGAATGCCTTCTTGACCAAAAGGAGGAAAAGAAAGGTAACAAAATCAGGTTACAGTGGTTAAGACATTTCAAATAGAGTCGAGAGGCTATCCTGGAGGTTACTCTTGTGCGAGCTCCAGCCAGATGTCCCAAATGGCCACAGTATGCCAAATCCTAACTAACAGTAGTCCTGAAATACCTAGGTCCCTATCTGAGTCTATAAAAGTTTTACTCACTAAATTTACTTTTCAGAAACTTAAATCCCCCAGAGTGTTCCTATGCCATCTAAATCCCAAAACCCAGAGGCAACAGCCTCTCCAAGAACAACAACCAGATGCATGCCCCTTCCCCATGATGTTGACATCCCTTTTCAACATGAACTCAGGGTGGTCACTACCCAGAAATCCCTGAAGATTGAGAAAGTGATCAAACGAGAGAGAGGGGTAGCAACAGACAAGATAGGATTTAACAAAAGATTACGAATACTCAATCTTTATGTAATTTTTTTTTTTTTTTTTTTAGTTTCTAGGGTACTAGAACAGCTAGAAGAAAATAACTGACATGGTGGAACTGTAATCCATAACATGCTTTGAAATTTGCTCTATAACTACTTGTTAAATCGTGCTTTGAAAGTTATCATATTTCTGTATATATGTTATATTTGGCAAAAGGAAATAACTGAAATTGTGGAACTGTAACCCATAACATTCTTTGAAATTTGCTCTATAACTACGTGTTAAATCACACTTTGAAAGTTATCACTCTTCTGAATAAATATTTCATAATAAATAATGTAGCAAAAAAAGATGTGGGCAGGGATTTTGCAAGGTCCAGAGCAGTGCCTGGCACACAACAGATGCTCCATAAATAGCAGTTGAATGAGTGAGAAAATGGGAGACAGAGAGCTGAGCCATTGCTTGATTCTGACTTTGTGCCAGGACTTTTACTTATAGCATTTCATGTAATCCTCACAACCTTCAGAGAAAGGTATATCCCCATGACACAGATGAGGAACTCTGGCATAAAGAGGGGACACACACTGTGCAACATCTGACAGCCAGCAGGTGGCTGAACCTGAGCTCTAACTCAGGTTTCCCGAGTCTGTATCTTGAGCTCTTCCTATAATGCTATGGTTCTCTCTCCTTTTTTGACCCAGATGAGGGTATTTCTAAATGAGCACGTGTGCACATGCACGCGCACACACGCACACACATACACACCTTGATGCCCAATTTAAGGACACTTTCCCTATAGCTTGTTCTTGCTGGCTTGTGTTTTGGGCCTTTTCTTTGACTCTGTTGGGTTATTAACTAATTACTGCTTGTGAAGTCCTCGGGAAATACCAAGCACTTGTTCAATGCTAAATATGGTGATTAGTAGAGCTTTGATTTTAGAAAACAGCCAGGGAGCCCTGAAACAGGCAAATAACAGTTGTGCGGGGCGGCTGCCGGCTGACGTGTATGCCAAGGAGTATAATCTAACTCTGCAGGTCTCTCTCCAAGGTGCTTCAACTTGCCGTGTGCTACATCTGTCCGCATGGGGAGTTTGCACATTTTGAGAGGCGAGGGTTCATTACTAATTGATTGCTTCTCTGATGCCCCCTGTGTTTCTCCTTTCTGCATCTGTTTCCCTCCGTTCTGCCCTCTCCCCGATCCAATCCCTTTAAACACAGAAAATGAGTCCACCTCTCCTTAAGGAAAATAGAAGCTCACACGCTCAACTTCACTTTCATTCCAGCCACCCCCAAACGCTTCTGTCACCTACCTTCTTTGTCTCCTGACCTCACATCTCAGAGGAATTATGCCCCCTCCAGAGCTGGCTTCATTGGCATGTGACTAGTGTGGTCTCACAGGGCCCCACACTCAGAGGGACCCCTGCTTGGTTTAATGCTCTGCTGTCACCATCTTGAAATTCTTAATAGTTTTGAACAAGGGGACCTGCATTTTCATTTTGAGTGGGCCCTGCAAGTTCCCCAGCCAGCTCGACCCCCTCTAACTGTATGTTTCATGTGACTCTTCCCAATTGTGTCTGTGCATGGCTCCTCTTGTTGCATCAAAGATCTTACTTCATCAGTAATATCTTGTATTTTCGGTCTTTCCCACTATACTGATGATGCCTTTCAGTCTACAAGATGCTCATCCAAAAGAATTGACCAGAATTCCTTCCATCAATGTAATGATCCTCAGTTCTACATTGGGTTTCTGTGGGTTGTGAGATACAAAATCCCAACACAAACTAGCTTAAGCAAAAAAAGGAAATTTATTATATTACATAAATAAACGATGAAAGAGGCAGGAGTGGAGTTGGCTTCTGGGACAACTGGGTGCTAAGATGTGGCCACTATTTCATCTTCATCTCTCTTTCTATCTGCATGTTAGTTTTACTCTTTCGGAACGAGTTATCCATGTGATAGAAACCTATCTTTAGGTGGTATTAGACCAAATTCCTGCAGCTTGTGATTAAAGTGGGAAAGGGACCATTGTCATCTAGTTTGAATAACAAAAACTCTGGGGAAGAATTCTGATTGGCTCAACTCAGGTCATGAATTCATTTTAGACCAATCACTGTAGCCAGGGGTGGGGATGGGGGTCACTCTTTCTCTCCATAGTCAAGGCCATTGCAAAAGCCATCTATCTGAAAAGTACTTTGGTTTTACTCACCTGACGTACCTTCCAGCACTTCCAAATATTTTTCAGTGTTCCTTTTAAACTGCCCTTGTCAGGGTCACCATTTGTTTCCTTGAGGCCAAATCTGTAGGTCACTTCAACCCTTTTATTTCACTTCTTTGCAATATTTAGCACTTGATTATTCTTTCTTAGCCCTTCTCTTGGCTTCTAGTAACAGAGTTTTCAGGGCTTTATCCTTCTTGTCTTTCATGCCAGCTCCTCCAAGCCCTTTTTTCCTATTGGCCTCAGTTTCCCTATATCTGAGCCCATCCCCTGGCCTCATTGTCTAACTGGCCCACACATCTGCTTTGACAGTCCAGCCTGCCCCTAGTATTGTCAGCCTTTTACAGATTCAGTCTTTCAGGAGAGGAATGATGGCGAACTGGATTTGGATCAGGGTTTTTATTACTGGAAAGAAAATAATGAGAAGGATTCCAAAGATGATTGAGGAGGTAGAATCAGCTGGACTTGGTGATAGGTCAGAAGTGGAGGGTAAGAGAAGGAGATGCTACAGACTTCTTTCAAGTTTCTGACCTGGGACTAGGTGATGGATGGTGCCATTCTCAAAATGCGAGTAGTGGGTGCATATGTGATTGCATGTGTATTCTTGTGGGTCCGTGGATGCTTACGTGGGGATATATACACACATGAATGAGTATATGTGTATGCAGATGTGCTTGTGTATGTGTGTGAAGACCTGTGAGCATTTAGAGATATGGAGAAAGACATGTTGCATGAGTGCCGATGTGTGTGCGTGCGTGTGTGTGTGTGTGTGTGTGTGTGAAGATGGTGGAGAAATGAAGAAGTTTCCATGTGTCCACAGGCATAGAGACCTGAGTCCCACCAGCTGGGTATTCCAGAGCCTGTGATTCCCAGGAAAAGCCCCTGGACAAAGCAGACCAGCCGGCTGCTCTTTGTGTTGTGCCCTGCTTCAATAAACCAGGCAACAAGGAGTTTAATTAAATCCCACTACAACTTTAAAAAGAGGTTAATTGCAGTTGTTAGAAATATCTAGTGCATGGTGGCTGATAGAAGGAGGCAGGATGAAAGGCTTAAACTTTTCTGTAATCCTCCTCACCTGCCCTGGATTTGAACTTTTACCAGTCTGGGGAAACAGGCTTATGATGTGTTGGATATTGACTCTTGCCTTGTCGATTTGCAGCTCTGGAGGAGGGCAGAGCCTGCCACTGGAGTGAAAAACTTCCAGTCATGGGGGCAACATGGGTAGAAAACCATGAGGGTTTCCTGGGAGGAAGGTGGGGACAGAGATGAGGAAGGTTGGGGCAAGCAGAAGCTGTTTCACACTTACTACTGCCTCCTTCTTTTTGGTACCAAGTTAGCTTTAGAGAAACACAAAGCAGCCTCCTTTATTTCCTCTTTACTTCTTCCTTCTCATACACATTCAGCTAAATCACAGAAGAGCATGCTTCCAAGAGTTGGAGCTCTTACTGGGGAAATTTGGTACCAAACCGAGATTCAATAGCTTATCTATTCAAACATCCCTCCATCCATCTATCAATTCTTCCTCCTCCTTCTCTTCCTTATCAGAGTTAATATTTACCAAGCATTTGCTATGTGCAAGGCCCTTTACTACAGGGTCTATCTCTTTTAACACTTGTCATGACTTTATAAGGCTGCTACTGGTGTCACCCCCCCCCCCATTTTACAAATGAGAAAACTGAGAGTCAGAGAGGTTTAGTGATTAGTCTACAGTCACACAGCTTGGGAGGGATAGAAATGGGTTGTTAATCCAGGTCAGTCTGACATATCCCAGCTTCCTGACTTCTGCACATTTGGGCAATGTACTATCTTAGGAGGTAACCCCCTCTTAAGCAAAACGGAAAAAAGGATTTTAAAAAATCATTGAGAGTGGTAGCAGTTAGATGTGCAACTGCAAATACTCTTATTTTTCCTATGTGTAATATGTATATATACATTTTATTCCAATGGAAGCATACTCCGTGTTCCATTTTTTATCTGCTATTTTCCCTGTTTTAGTTTCTGAGGCTACTGAAAGCAAATACCATAGAATGGGCTGGATTTAACAATGGGAGTTTATTAGCTTACAGCTTTGAGGCTAAGAAAATGTCCAAATCAAGACATGACCAAGGTGATGTTTTCCTCTCAAAGACCAGCTACCGGTGATCCCTGGCTCCTCTGCCTCATGGCAAGGCACATGGCAGCATCTGCTGGTCTCTGCCTTCTCTGCTGGGTTTTGTTGCTTTCAGCTTTTGCTTCTGTGACCTTCTCCCTCTCTCTCTGTATTTATTCCATTTATATAGGACTCCAGTAATAATAGAATTAAGACACATCCTGAATGAGAGGGGTCACACCTTAACTGAAGTAGCTTCATCAAAAAATCTTACTTACAATGGGTTTACACTCACAGGAATGGATTAGATTTAAGATCATATTTTTCTGGGGTTCATAAAGCTTCAAACCACCACATCCCCTATGTAACAGATCACGCACACACACACACACACACACACATTTTTAATACACATACATGTGCTTTATTAAACCAGAAATACATATTAATTGCCAGTATAAAACAATGCAGATAAGAAGATGAAAGTAAAATCATCTGTATTACCCTTACCCAGAAATAACTACTATGAAACATACTCTTTTTTCCCAATTTAGTTTTACTGAGATACATTCACATACGCTACAATCATCCACAGTGTACACTTGTTCACAGTACCATCATATAGTTGTGCATTCATCACCCAAATCAGTTTTGAACACTTTCATTTCTCCAAAAAAAAAAAAATACAAATAAGAATAAAAATACAAGTAAAGAAGAATACACAAAACATCCCATCCATCCATTCCCCCTATTATTCATTTAATTTTTGTTCCCATCTTTCTACTCATCTGTTTATACACTGGATAAAGGGAGTGTGAGCCACAAGGTTTTCACAATCATACAGTCACACTGTGCAAGCTATATAGTTATATAATTGTCTCCAATGCATTGCAGTTCAACAGTTTCAGGTATTTCCTTATACTATTCTGATACACTAAGAACTAAAAAGGGATATCTCTGTAACGCATAAGAATAACCTCCACAATGACCTCTCAATGCCATTTGAAATCTCTCAGCCACTGAAACTTTATTTTGGTTTCTTTCTCTTCCCCCTTTTGGTCAAGAAGACCTTCTCAATCCCATGATTCTGGGTCCAGGTTCATCCCTGGGAGTTATATCCCAGGTTGCCAGTGAGATTTACACCCCTGGGAGTCATGTCCCATGTAGGAGGGAGGATCACAAACATATTTTTAAGCCATTATATATTCTACGTAATCAATTTAGTGTGTGTGTGTGGGGAGGGGGGTGTGGAATTCCATTTGAATTTTGATTGAAATTCCTTTGAATTTACAGTTTGCCTTGGAGATTACCTTTTTTCTCCCCTCCGGAAAGCTGATACATGTTTCTGTTATCCTCCCCCCACCAGTGGAGATGCTTGTAAGGTGGAAAAGACCTGAGCGCTTTTGAAGGCAAGATCCAGGTTGAGGGAACCTTGCAGATGCAGGAGAAAGGCTCTCTCCAAAGCAGGCTTTACTTGATAAGTGCTTGCCCAAGGGTCACTTCTGTCCTCTCCTCTGAAGGTCAGGAACCAGCTGTACCCTCTGAGGTATCCTGGGACACTGTGTAGTGTGATGGAGGCAGGGAAGTCTGCCGATTATTAGCAGGAACTTTCATGATTAGTAAGATTATAAGGTGTGGTGGAACAATGTGAGTCCTTTATGTTGATGAACTGGTAAATGTTTAACAAAAAAACCAAGCTCTGACTTGTAGCATTTACCCACTTCCATGCTGTAAAAACTCCCACCATGGCCAGTTTGAAGCTACCAGTATGACACCACTGAATGAGGAATTGGGAAGAGATGTGCAGTAGCATACATTATATAGTATGCCCCATGCAATAGATACAATAGATGTAAATAACGTCAAAAAGCATAGGCAATAGGAAAATGTAATAAAGTAGTCAGGAAATGATGGCTTTTGAGTATTTATTACCTTTTACAAACATAATTTATTTAAAAGTTTATGTAGTTTATTTTTTAATCATAGCTATATTTAACAACTGGCTTGCAAAACACCTGCCAATTTAATACTTAGCTCTCACAAGCTTGTATGAGCTGGCTCTGGTGCACCACTGGTTATAAAGATCTTGATTTCAATTTCAGCTTGACCACTTACTAGCTGTGTGACTTGGGAAAGATTTGTAACATTTCATATATAATATAGGAGATATGACATATGGTATATGATATATATAAGGCAGGATATATTATATATAATATATAGCAAATTATATAATATACCATACACCGTACATCACACATCTCACAAATACAATATGCATATGTATAAATAAATATACAACATGTAGTCATATGTTATAATTTATATATGTAATATACAGTTAATAATAATAATATTATTACATTGGGATATTGAGACCATTAGAAGTAATAGATAGGAAGTACCATCAGAGTAGGGCACAGCACCTGTTGCTCACCACCGGTGAGAGATGGTGGTGGCAGCAGTAATAGTAGAAGGTGTATAACTACCAGTACTAGTAGTGGCTATCTCTTAGTGGTAATGATTGTGTGCTCCAAAGTCTAGCTGCAAACTGTTTCCACCACTTGCTGACTCTCAGGTCTTTGGCAAATTATTTAATCTACCTGAGTTTGAGTTCCTTCAGCTCCAAGAAGGGTATAATAAGAACATACATCTCATAGGTTTGTTCTGAGGATTCAATTACTGAATGCTTGTAAAGCATTTAACACAGTGACTGACACTTAGCAAGCTCTAAATAATGACAGTAGTGAGAGTGGAAGTGGACGGCAGTGGTGGTTGTCATGTAGTGGGATTCCAGGTCCTTCACTTACTAGCTGTGTGAACTTGGGCAAGCCAATGAACCTTTCTGAGCCCCAGTTTCATTATCTGAAATGGAGAATTACAGCATCCAAATTGTAGGGTGTTAAAAGAATTGAATAAGATAATAGTGTGCAATCAATTTTAGCTATTATTATGATGATTCTCATAATCTTGGTCTATATTATGGTGATGCTGGAGCACAATGTCCATCTGGGAGCCCCTTACAGTGGACCTCTGGGTCAACCCTCAGGTGCTCTGTCTGCCTGTCCCCTGCCTTAAGACTCAGGACCACTCTCACAGTTTGCCTGCAGTAGCAATAACAGGCTATCGAAAAGCTGGTCTTGAAACCAGATCACCCCATCCCTTCCAAGGAGCAAATCCTGAACTGTGTTTGTTGACAAGACTGCAAGTACTAAAGGATTTTCAGCCTGGATGTGAAGCTCCTACACATGTGGCTTGGTAGTCATGTGGCCAAGAATATCACGTGATTGTGTGATCATGTGGTCTTTTGTTCAAGGGCCTGGTGATAATGCAGTCCATTACTCAGAAGGACTGATATTCATGGGGTTCTGGGGATCACGTGGCCTGTCAATCCAGACTTGAAATGGGCCCCCCGTGTCTTAATAAAGGAGTGAGTTTTCCAAAAGATGGGCTGAGGATGACAAAGGCATTCAGGCAAGAAAGTTTCAGAGCTGCACTGTATAATAAGGTAGCCTCTAGCCACATGTGACCATTAAGCACTTGAAAGGTGGCTAGTCCATGTTGAGGTGGGCTGTAAATGCAAAATACACACTGGACTTTGAAGGCTCAGGTTGAAAAAAAGAAGGTCCAAAAGCATTATATCTTGAAACGACACCATTTTGTACATATTGGGTTAAATTAAAATATATTATTAAAATTAATTTCACCTGTTTCTTTTTACATTTTTAAAGCAACTAGAAAATTTAAAATGACATATGTGTCTTGTATTATATTTCCATTGGATGATACCTTCTAGAGACTTCAGGCAGGGAGGTAGTAATCATCATCAGTTCCAGAAGTGACTGGGGTCTTCCAGGGGGCCAGGATGAGGCTGCAGACTCTAGGGAAGGAGGCTGTTGAGATCAAGGTTGGACTCTGATTGCTGGAGGCAGAGAAGGGTACTCAGCTACAGGGCCCCAAGCAGTCGGAAGTCCCCGTCACCTCCCCACTTCTCTCCATCCCCATCATCTCTTGACTGGAGGACTCTAACAGCCTTCTAACTGGTCTCCCTGCTTCCACTTTTACTCTCTAAAGGATCCATTTTCCTGCCATTCCTAACAGCAAGAGCCCCAGTTTACCTCCTCCTACTCTGTTCTTTACTTTCATCCCATTTATCACACTTGGACATTCACGTGCTTCCTTATGCGATCTTTCAGTCCACTAGGCTGTAAGTGCCGCATGGGTGGGCCCATGAAGTGTTGAATCCCCAGCACCTAGCACAGAGTCTGTCTCAGAGAGGGCACTTAGTAAATATTTGTTGAAAATGGAATAAAGAATAAATGAATGAAGGTCCGTTATGTGAACAGGGCACAAGTTGAATGATGATTGATGGAGAAGAACTGAGGGTGTTTGTTGGGGTGGGAGAGGGAAGCAGAAAGACCTAGAGGCTAGGGGAGCAGGCAGAGCACCTCGTCTCAGGGTGTGACTTTGAGGCTCTTCACAGGAAGCCACTCAAGTTGTGATGGCTCTGGGAGGTGCCACCGACCCTCAGCGTCTCCACCAGGGCTTGATGAAGCACCTTCTGTGGCAGGTCTCGTAATTAACTGTGGCCATGCAGTGTGTTCGTGCAGATGTAAATCATCCGACAGATACTTTGGGGCTTATCTACTAATGAAAACTCCTTGGCATTTCTGTAAGCATATTATAGTCAATTACAATTAATTCAGTTTGCATCGACTGCCTTTTTCCTTATGCAAAGATTGTGCAAATCGAGTGTGTGAGCTGAGGGCTTCGAGGCTTGTAAATCCATAATGGTTAGCTTTCAGGTATGGTGAGGAAAGAATAAAACCGAAGGCTGTTTGAAATTTAAATCAGAGCAAGACTGGTCAATAGAAGCAGGCTTGCTGCATACTGGGTGGTTGGGTGGGGCACTTTCCCCACTATCCAAGGTTAGAGGGTCACCCTCTAGCTCCTCTTCCTTGCAACTTCTCCTTGGGGTTCTGCCACCGTGTCCTGGCTGCAGTCCCTGCAAGTCCCAAGGGATCTGATTTCCCATCTGAGGACTCATAGCCATGTGACCCATGAGGATATATCATCGCTCTTGATGAGTGATGAGGTTTTCTCTGTTTCCTTCCCACAGCTCTAAGAACAAAGTTGGGAAAACAGCAGGTGCCGAATAAATTTTTTTTAAATTTCAATTTCTGAGCCAGATACCATTTGTTGAATATTAACACAATGTCAAGAATTTCGCTTAGTGCTTTATGCGTGATTTCTAAGTGTGCATGTGTGCATTACAAAAGCCTGTAAGTATGTATTCCCACTTCAAAGATTTTACAGATGATACTCAGAGAGATTAAATGACCAATCTGAGACATATTACTAAGAAATTTTGATTCAACTCTAGGTTTTTAATCACCATCTTATATTGTCACTTAGATGGCTGAATCCTATAGGAAGTGATACTCAAGATTTATTGGTCTTGTCATCAGACACATCTGCAGCTGATGCCTGAAGAAGAGAGGGTTGCTCTGTCTGTACCATTTTCCCCTTTTCTGTAAAGAAAACTGTCTTAGTTTGCCCAGCTGCTATGACAAAGACCACACAATGGGTTGGCTTAAATAATGGGAATTTATTGTCTCATGGTTTGGGAGGCTGGAAGTCCATAATCAAAGCATCAGTAAGGCCATGCTTTCTCCAGGAATCTGCAGGTCTGGTTTTGGAACTTCGGGGTTCCTTGGCTTGCATCTGTGCCTCCTGTCACATGGCGCTCTCTCTCTCTCCTTGTGACATCTCTGCTCTTCCGGTTTTGCTTGTGCCCGAATGACCTCTCCTAATAAAGCCTCCAGTAATATGAATTATGGCCCACCCTGATTCAGCTGGCCGTACCTTAACTAAAAATATTTTCAAAATGTCCTAATTACAAATGTTGAGTGGAGTGAGATTAAAAACATGATTTTGTTCGGGTTCATAATTCAACCTGCCACAGAAGCTGTGGGGCTTCCTCTGAAATCAGGGGTGGTTGCTGGTTGGGTTTTGCTAGCAGAGAGGTGACATCCTGTGACGCTCTAGCCACGAATAGGTGCAGGGTCCTCTTCTGGAGGTGCCTCTCCCTCTGCAAGGCGACACCTAGCTCAGACATGCAGAGGGAACTGAGTCACAGTGGGGTGTAGATGCAGCAGATTTTCTTTTCAAATCTCCTTGTTCTTAACACTTCAGTGCATGCCAGCCCAACTTCCCATGGCCAGCACCTTCATTTCTTTATCTGAAGGTTTTCTCTGGCCATCAGGGTCCATTTGGCCCACCTATGTGGCAGGCCAGGTGATCCAGGGGATTACCATCCCCCCAGGAGTGGCCCTTAACCCATGCGTGCTGGACTTTGGTGTATAAATACCCAGATCCCCTGCCTCTCAGGAGAGCTAAGTCTGGGGTCTGTGTTCTACTCTGGCTCCCAGAGTTCCCCAGCAGAATTACACTCCAGTTGCCCACAGTGGTGGATAACTTGATTGATAACACACCCTTTATTTGCTGCTTTCCCTCCCCTGTCTCATTTCTCCACTCCCTTATTGGTGAGTCCAAAATAGAAGAATTGAGTTTGAATCGTTATCTTAGATCTGCTTCTGGGGAAACCAAAGTAGAACAGCCATTAATTTGGGGTATAAGTCTGTTGCAAAAAAAGTTTCATTGCATATTTTTAATTGTACAAGTAACACATGGATATATTCTCATGGTAAAAAAAAAATCAAACTTGACAGATATTGTTAAGGTCCCTCATGTTCCTCCTTCCTAACATTGTGCCTGCCCAGAAATGACCGTTGTTAATCATCTGGTGTTTCTCCTTCCAGACGTTTCCCATATATTCTCTCTCTCTCTCTCTCTCTCTCTCACACACACACATGCTCACTCATATGAATATAATCCACTTTACATATGACCTGCAGTGTACTTTTTTACTCCACGTGATGTTTTGGAGGTCTTTCCATGTGAGCACACATAGCTTTCAAATACTGCATTCCATATATATACTTATCAGAACTGCACACCTTACACTGTATGGATATAGCTTAGTTTATTTAACTACTATCCTATTGTTCCCAGTTCTGTGATGGCTTCACCTTTGGGAGACTCTTCCTCTGAGCAGGGATTGTCCTCCCTAGGGTCAATTTCCCCCAGACTAAGGGCTCTGCTTTCTAAAGTACTTCTTTGTGAATCTTGAACCAGCTGCAACGGTGGTTATAAAATGAAGATAAGAAAACCAGATAGAATTGCGGGGAATTCCAGATAATGTAATATGACTCCTCCAAGTCCCTAGAGAACTAGAAGCAGACCCTGAAGACATGGACTGGATGAGATGCTGGAGAGGAAGAAGGGGAGGGGAGGAGCAGGGGCGAAAGGGCCAAGGAAGAGCTGACTTTTTTGGTCTCAGACTCTTGAGGCTCCCTTTACTAATCTATCATTAGACCACAGAGAAATTGATCCCTCCTGCTCCATCCAGATGTTGCTTTCTTGAGTTCTGGTCTTGGCCCCATGGTTCTTACCACATCAAGGAGGGGAAGAGTAATAAAAAAATATCTTTTGCTTTAGTAGGATTGAAATCTCCTCTGTTGCATTCTTCTGCACCACCTCAGTCATGGAGTCTGGTCTGGGAAGCATAAATTATTAGACTGAACCATATGAAAGTGACAATTTTGTAGGTCAAAATGGTCAAATACCTTTAATTTCATGTGTTTCAACTGAATATTTGGGGGAATATTTCAAATGTGTCTTCTAAGTGATAGGGTTGAGATGGCCATTTAGGGACTTTGTCTTTGATCTTCAAAATGCCAGAATAGGAACTTGGATGCTAATCTAACAAGTGTGGGTTGAAGTTTGAGGTTAAGTTGTTGAGAGGTAGAGGTGGAATAGAGTTGACAAACACATGACAGAGATGTTGCGGTTCTCCAATCCCTCTCCCAAGACAGCAATCACTGATCTATTAAAGTGCTAATTCTTGCTGAGCCCACAAGGGAACTCAGAATCCTTCACAATAGAGTTCTTTAAACAGCCCCTACCTGTTGATCAGAGCCAGCACTAATGATGGATTCTAGTGCCATGTGTGGAGTGTCGGTCGTGGTTTGATGAAACATCGATTTAAGGTGATATTTAGTTTGGTTCACTATTATGGTCAGTTTTGAGTTTATTTTTGGTTTTAGGATGCTTTTAGAGTCAAGGAAAACTCTTGATTCTTATTAAAGTCAAAAATAATTTTAAGTTGTTAATGCTCTATTTAGGCTAAGAGAATGGGGTTGATTTGATTTAGTTTATGTTAACTTACAGTAGGGTTAGGCTGGTTCAGAATTGAGGTTCAGGCTTGTGTTTTGTGCAATCTGGTGGTCAGGGTTGTGTTCAGAATTAGATTGGGTGGGTTATGAGAATGCAGACTCAGCCGTGGCAGCTGCCACAGTTTTAACTCTCTGTGGTGTCTAAAGTGCAGCATTAGTTCACAAACTATGAACTAGGGTAACTTGCAAAATAGTGGTAAAGGAATGTGTAGTTAAATATAATTGATAGGGAAAAAAGAATAATAAAAAATACTTCATTAATTCCAAACAAGATAAGAAAGGAGAGATAAAGGAATATAGGGTAGATGGGAAAATTGATGACAAATACTACAATGGTAGATTTAAACCCAAACATACCAGTAATTTTATCAAACATGTGTGGCCTAAATTCTGCAATTAAAAGGCATTTTCTTTTTTAAATAAAAACGTATCGCTTACAAGATACTTGCTTTAAATGTAAGAATCCCCAAAATTTGAAAGTGAAAGGATGCAATAACTAACCTAATGATAGCTGGGTTAGTTGTTCTTATACTAGACAAAGTCTACTTTAAGAAAAGAAGTATTGCCAGAGATAAAGACAAACATTTCCTAATGATGAAAGTTTCAATCCACCAGGAAAATGTAACAATTCTAAATTCATATCTACCTAAAAAACAGTTCCAAAATATATCAAATAGATAAATCCAGAGTGAGTGACTGTTATATACCTTTCTTAGAGCTGAGAGAACACATAAAAAATAATCAGTAAACATAAAAAAGACCTGGTTTATACACTTGACCTAATTTACATAAACTAACCTAATTTACCTAACTGATTAAACCTAACTGACAATTAGTATATACATGGAATACTTTCTAATGTGGCAACATGGAATATTTGGTAAAATTGACCACACTTTGGGACATAATTCAGGTTTCACCAAATTTAAAGCATTGAAACTATTCAGCATATTTTGTCTGACCAGAATGGACTTGTGCTACATATCAGTAACAAAAAGATAATTAGGAAATCTTCAAATATTTGGAAATTAAATAACCTATGAATCAAGAATAAATCACAGTGAAAATTAGATAATATTTTGAAATGAATGATAATGAAAATATGACATACAAAACCTTTTGAAATGCAGCTAAAGTTGTGGTAGAGTGGAATTTATAGTCCTATCTCCATATGTGAGAAAAGAAGAAAAGCTAGAAATTAATGATTAAGTATTCATCTCAGGAAGTTAGAAAAAGTGCAAAGCAGATAAATAAAGAAGATAATAAAGAACAGAAAATAAAAAACTAGAAAACAAATGAGAGAAAATTAAAAACAAACACTGAATCTCTGAAAGGCAAATGAAATAAATCTCTAGCATGATCAGTCAGACAAGAATTAAAGAAGGCATAAATCACAGTATCATAATGGAAATATGTATTGGTATAGATCATACAGATCTAGAGGAAATAATGTATATCTTTATCCTAATATATTTAAAAATTAGACAAATTATGAAAATTCCAAGAAATATATTATTTAACAAAATTGACTTAAGCAGAAAGAATATCCTATGTTAATAAATATTTTTAAACTGTAATTTAAAATCCTCCCAGAAAAGAAAAAAAAAAAAAAAAATGAAACAACTGCAGGCCCTTCACCATTGAATTAAAAAAAAAACACAAAAACATTTACAGAAGAAATAGTATAAATATTATACCACTTTTCAAAGAAATAGAAATAAAAAAATAGGGAATACTAGGAAGTTAACAAGTTCATGGCACCAAAATCTGACAACGACATTTCACAAAAGGGAAATTATAGGCTAATATAGATGGAAAAAATCCTAAACAGAATATTAGCAACCACATCAAGTGGTATGGAACGGTGGATAATATACCTAGATAAAGCTGGATTTATTTATTTTGGAATGCTAGGTTGGTTTAACATTTAAAAACAGTTATATTATTTACCATATTAATGAAATAAAAACACAATAAGAGACGTGATTGCTTCAATAGATTGAGTAAAAGTATTTGAAAAATTTAGCACATAGTCATTTTAGAAACTCTTAGCAATTTATAAATAGAAGTGGATTTCCTAAATCTTATAAATAATATCTGCAATATCCTACAGCAAACATCAAATGATATTTAATGGTGATGCATTGAAAGATTTCTCCCTGAAATTGACAATGAACTGGACAATCACCACTATTGCCATTTTTACTTAGAATTGCACTGGAGATCCTATCCAATGCAATAAATCAAGTAAAAGAAACAAAAGGGGTAAATATTGGATAAAGATAAATAAAACTCATTATTTGTATATGACGTAATTGTAGATGTAGAAAACTCAATAAATGAAAATTAATCAGTGAATTTCGCCTGACCATTGATAACAAGTCAATTTAAAAATCAATTACATTTGCATATGCTACCAACAATTAGAATATGAAAAATATTAAAGTGCTGTAGTTGACAATAGCATCAAATCTCTCAAATACCTAGGAATAAATAAAAAGCTGTACATGCACAGGAAACCATACAACATTTTTAAGTAAAATTGAAGACGCAAATCAATGGAAGGATATAACACGTTCACAGATTGGAAGATTTCATACTATAAAGATGTCAAATCTCTTCAAATCATCTTTGGGTTCAATGCACTCCCATTCAAAATCTCAACAGATTTGCTGTGTATGCATGTGTGCACGTAGAAATGACAAACTGATTCTAATATTTATAGAGAAATATAAAGGCTACAGAATTGCCAAGATAATTTTGAAGAAAAGCAAATTTGGAGGCCTCACACTCTCAATATCAAGATTTATTTTAAAACCATGCTAATTAAGACAGTGTGGTATTGGCACAGGACAAAATACATATAGAGCAAATAGAGAGTCCAGAAATAGATGCAAACATATATGGCCACTTGATTTTTGACAATGGTGACACTGTTTTGCAGTGCAGAAAGGATGCCCCTTCAAAAACTGAATTGGGTCTATCAGATATTCAAATGGGAAAAAATGAATCTGGAGCCATCTCACACATCATACACAAAAATCAATTCTGGATGGATTATAGTTCTAAATGTGAACTGTAAAAGCAATATAACATCACAAAGATATATTTGAGAATGTTTTCATGACCTTGGGAAAGGATGATATTTCTTAAAAAAGACATGACACTAATCATAAAAGGAAGTATTATGAAATTGGTCACTAAAATTAAGAGTTTTTGTTTATCAAAATATACTGTCAAGAGTGAATATGCAAGCAACAGCCTGGAAGATATTTAAAATGCACATATTCAACAAGAGAATCTTCCTCAGAATATATAAAGTGCTTCTACAAATCAATAAGAAAAAGACAACCCAATAGAAAAATGGGCATGAGACTCAAACAGGTCTTTCACAAAAGAAGATATCCAAGTAGCCAATAAGCATATAAAAAGACATTTAATCTCATTACTCAACCAGTGAAATGCAAATTGAAATCACAAAAAGATACATACCCACTCCTATCAGAATGGCTAAAATGACAGGCAATACCAAGTGTTGGTAAAGATGTGGGCTATTTTGAATTTACACTCTTGCTGTACGAACTGACTTGGATGAACCTCTCTATCATAATGCTGAATGAAAGAAGGCAGACACAAAGGAATATAGACTGTGATTTCTTTCGCATAAAGTTTTCAAGCAGGCAAAGTAAATTAGTGGTGGAAGATGTAAAAATGGTGGTTCTTGTTAGGGGGGCTGAGAGGAGGCTCTAGAAGTCTTCAGGAGTGCTGACTATAAACTGTTTCTTGATGAGGGTAGTAATTACATGGGTTTATTGCATGATCTGTGCACATTTCTATATGCGTATTATTCTTTAACTGCTAATTTAAAAGAAAATCGCAACTAAACTAAAATAAAAAGGAAAGTTTTGGGAAGGGAACTGCCCCAGCCTTCTGAGGCTGAGGTCCTTGCCAGGTAAGTGGAACCCAGGGACGTTAGACTGTGTCTGGGGAGAGGCAGGTCTCATCCCCAGACCTGGTGTTAATACTTACTCCATAATAAAACAGCTCATTTGACTCTTTTATAAGATTTGAATGTAACACCCTTGGATGATTAAGAAGACCCTACTGCTTGGATTGCCAATGCAACAAGATTATTTGGGTGTGTGAAAAAGGGAAAAGGAGGTGGGAAAGCAGAGAAATCTTCCTGTTGATCTAGAGCAATGCTTCTTAGACTTCAGCGTGTAGCACGATCACATGGAGGGTTTGTTAAAACACAAATTGCTGAGCCCCATCCCCAGAGGTTCTGATTCAGTACATCTGGGGTGGGGACCAAGAAGTTGCATTTCCACAAATTCCTACGTGGGGCTGCTGCTGCTAGTCCAGGCCCCACACTTTGGGGACAATCACTGATCCGGAGTGCCAGATGATGAAGCCCTGATTCTTTGCAGGGTTGGCAAGGTTTTGCTATTGGTGGTGGGATGGTGGAAACTGGGAAATATTTAAGAGACATCCACCTATGAAGTCCAAATTTCATTGTTCACACCGGGTTCTCCTCAAGACTCTCCCGAAGAACTGGAGTTTGTAAATTAATACATATGAGTTGTAATAAAGACGTTCAATCACACTATGTCAATGCCTTTTTCTCCCACATGGCAAATCGGTATGAGCAGAGGAGACTTTCTTAAGTGGATACCTCCCCATCCATGATATCGTTAGGAGTTTGGCATTTAGGATAGCTCAGCTTCTAATCCCAGGACCATTTGTGCAGGTGACATAGTCTGTCTCTGGTGATGGTTGGTACCCATAATAAAGTGAATGTGACCTGATTTTTATTTCAGTAGGAAACCTGACTTTGTACTTGGCACCAGCACCAGTGGTGGGAGCAGGGGGTGAGGTGGAAATAGACAGGGGATAAACAGGAAGCAAATACAGCTGCCTGCCTTCCTGCCATGGGGTTTACTTTATAGTACTTCAGGTGTCTCAGGAAGATCAGCTGAGTCTGTTACATTTTCCATCTATTAATGTCTCTTGCTTTGCACATGTATTTCACAGGCTTAGAGTAATTTGCAGGACCCTGCTCCAACCACAGGACTTCCCATCCTGTAGCTGGAGAGTCTTCTGTTCAAAAGGACCTGAAGATTTCCAAGTGTCAGACGTTCAGCAGCGCTCGTCTCTCCTCTCTTGGGATTGACTTGCCATGAGCCATCTCTAACTAAAGGCCAGCCATAGTGGCCTGGACACAGCCGTATCTTTGGCATCTCAGTGCTCCCATGTCTGTTTACTTTGGGCAGTGTCGTCAACTCAAGAATTGCTTGAGTTTCCAGGTTCATCCACAGTCACCAGTAGGTTCCCCTTTCCCACAGACCTGCTGTCTGTTTGTCCCATCAGTCCATCAATCCAGGTCATCCGCCTTGGAGGCTGATAGCAGAAATGGTGTCCTGCCTGTATCCTCAGCCTTTCATTGTGTTCTACTCCAACTGCCAGTATCTGCATCTGTGCCTAAGGGCTTTTCCTCCCAGAATGATGAAATGCTGCTGCCTGTTTGTACAGAAGGCCAGATGTTCCAGTGAATTAACATCCCCAGAAGAGCCCCCAATCCAAGACTCTCAGGCATTGGTATTTAAATGCCCCAGCTCCCTTGCTCCTGGGGTGGGATAATTATGAGATGTGTGTTTTGCACTATTTCCCAGAATTTCCCTGTGGTAGTTGGCTTAAAAACACATCCTCACACACCATACATTCCCTGTGGTGTAAACATACAATGGAATATTGAGTGACTATGAGAAGGAATGAAGTTGTGAGGTAGGCAACAAGATGAATGCACCTTGATGCCACTATGTTGAGTGAAATAAACCAGAAATTAAAAACAAACATTATAATGCCTCACTAATATGGATTAATTATAATGTACAAACTCTAAAAATTGAATCTGAAAGCATAGGTTATCAGGGGAAGGTAAAGACTCCTAGATTGCAAGCTCTCACAGCAGTTATATCTATTCCTGAGTTGTAATGGCTATTTCTAAATTCTGAGATGCTGAGCTCTTGTATATAACCTAGTTGGGCCCTGGAACTTTGGTACCTGAGACTCAGAGCCAGAGTTTGGCAGCTATGAATGTCAGCATTACCCCATACAGCAAATGCTAAAGAGGCTGAAAAAGAGATCAGACTTCAGTTAGAGACATGAACAAAATGGACTTGGTTAGGACTAAGGCAAAGCAGACTAAAAGGTAAAGGATGATATTGACGGTGTTTAAAACTTCAACTTCTGTGTGAGACCAAAGGAAGAGATGTTTATTCTGTGCAAAATCTATATTTTCTGTAGCACACTTTATAATTTAATTTGTATGGTCAGTTTATTCAAGCACCATGATTACATGGAACTTTGAAAAGGGAGTGAGATCTGGTTGATTTGTACAGGTTGGTGTGAAGCCCAAGTACATCTGAGAGTAATTTGAGCAGAGAATAAAAATGTGTTTGCAAAATCCCCTTGAGAGACTGGGAATAATGTGGAAATATTAAACTTCCCTACCTGGGGAACTACTTATATTCTCACAAGCATTGGGGACTACCAATTTAGAAGGCTGAACCACTGAATAAAAATGTACTTGCAAAATCCCCTTGAGGGACTGGGGAAAAATGTTGAAATATTAAATTTCCCCTCCTGGGGAATTACTGATATTCTCTCAAGCATTGGGGACTACAAATTTAATAGGTCAAGCCCTTGATCTTGGGGCTTGCCATTATGAAGCTTGTTACTGCAAAGGAGAGGCTAAGCCTACTTATAATTGTGTCTGAGAGTCACCCCCAGAGAACCTCTTTTGTTGCTCAGATGTGGCTTCTCTCTCTAAGCCAACTCTGCAGGTAAATTCATTGCCCTCCCCCATACGTAGGACATGACTCCCAGGGGTATAAATCTCCCTGGAAACCTGGGACATGACTCCTGGGGATGAACCGGGACTGGCATCATGGGATTGAGAAAGCATTCTTGACCAAAAGGGGAAGAGAAAGGAAACAAAATAAAGTTTCAGTGGCTGAGAGATTTCAAACAGAGTCGAGAGGATATTCTGGGGGTTATTCTTATACATTATAGAGATATCCCTTTTTAGTTTTCAGTATATTGGAATAGCTAGAAGGAAATACCCAAAACTGTTGAGCTGCAACCCAGTAGCCTTGATTCTTGAAGACTATTGTGTAACTATGTAGCTTATACTGTATAACTGTGTGATTGTGAAAACCTTGTGGCTCACACTCCCTTTATCCAGTGTATGAACATATGAGTAGAAAAATGGGGACAAAAAGTTAATGAATTATAGAGAGGGATGGGGGGAGTGGTATGGGATGTTTTGGTGTTCTTTTTTACTTTAATTTTTATTCTTATTCTTAATTTTTGGTGGTAATGAAAAGGTTCCAAAAGTTACTTGATGATGAATGCCCAACTATTTAACGTTACTGTGAACAATTGATTGTACACTTCGGATGATTGTATGGTACGTGAAAATATTTCAATAAAATTGAATCAAAAAATTGTTCCATTTTTAATAAAATTTTAATCTCCCCACGGGGGAAGAAAAACCACATCCTTTACTGACTTCTTTCTCTTCCCTCCCCTCCCTTCCCCTTCCCTCTATCACTTCCTCACTTCCTTCCTAGTTATCCTTGCATTTTCCAAATAAACTATTTGCACTCAAATCCTTATCTCAAAGTCTACTTCTGGGGGAATCCAAACTAAGTCAAGTTGCAGTGGATATTTAGAGTTTTGGTCTTGCTAACATCCTTATTTCCTACAGCGATTTCTTCCTTCCAACGATGAGATCCTCACAGGGCTGCCAAAGACAGCATCCGGTGTGCTGGCCACAGGGGTGGTGGCGTGACTCAGGCTGGCTGGTTTATTTCCCTGGCTTCACTGGGCATGCCACCCAAGCTGGCTCAGTTGGGATCCTTATCTGGGATTTTTACATTTGCAGCTGGAGGAAGGCCTTGCTTTTTGAATTGTGAAGCCAGAGGAAGGCGAACAGGCTCTGTCATGGGATAATGAAGCTATAGTTGGGAGGAGGGGTGAAGAGAGACTCCTCTGATATGAAGCACTCAGGTTTAGTTTTTGAGGTATAGAAAACTCCCTGGTTTCCTGAAGTTCTTTCTTTTTAACCTGTGAGCTACTTCTGCTCTATTCAATAGATTTTCTGTTCTCTAAACTCGTTTAGTTAGGTTTCTGTCACTTGCATTGGAAAGCATCCTAATGTGACTGATATTATAGGGATATGTTACCCTTCCAGCTATTATGCATTCCACTGATATTCAGTGAGTGCCTACCATTTGTCAGGCATTGTGCTAGACTCAGGATATAAATGGGGAGTGAAGCAGATATGGTACTTGAAGTCTAGAGAAAGAAACAGACTATAATCACATAAAAATGTGCAATTTCAAAATTGCAATAAGTGCTCTTAAGGACCCAAATGAAGTACATGATGAAGTAGTTAAGTGACCCACTTGGATGTAGTGGTTGGGGAGGGTCCCAGTGAGTAAGTGATTTTGGACCTGAGGCCTGAAGGATGAGAAAGGGTCAACCAAGTGAGGAGTGGTCCAGACAGCAGGAATAAGAATGTGCAAAGACTTTGAGACAGGAGAGAACTTAGGATGTTCTGCAAATGGATGGAAAGCTTGCAGGGGAAGAGGGAACAATGGTACATGATTAAGCTGGAGAGGCAGGTAGGGACCAGATTCTCCATGACCTTGTAGGGTGCCTAGGTGCACGTGTGCATGTCCTCATGTGTTTGCATGTATGTGAGTGTCCACAGCCAGTGCATACCTCTTTCTGCTTGTATTTTTGTTCATGTGATAGTACATTAGTGAATGGTATGCATCTGCATTTTCAATATGTGTGCATTCCTGTGACTGTGTTGCTGTGCATGTATGTTTGTGTCTATATAAGGGCCTTTGTATTGATGTTTTCAAATATAATGGTTTGTACTTGTTTATAGATATGTATTCATGTGTTTTTATCTGGGTCTGTATCTAATTACTTATGAGTGTGTTTGTGAAAATATATGGTTGAATGTGTCATTGTGTGTGAAAACATGAGCACTGGTGTGTCTATTTGGGTGTGAATACTTAGCATTGTGTCATTGTCTGTGTGAATTTGTAGGTGCCTGTGTTTGTTGTGTGTGTATGTGATTGTGGGTGCCTGTCTGTGTCTCTGGATATGAAGCTCTGGAAATAGTCTTGCCCTCAACCTGACCACAAAGACTTGGAATTTTTATAGCTCACATTTGCCGTCAAGATGCAAACTTTATTTGCAGTTATATTTATGGCTGGTTTTATTTTCAATTTTCCTGGCTTATTTAACCTGAATTCTAAATAATTTACTTTACATGAATGCGCGAATGTGTTTAATTCTCTTGGTTTCAGTAAGTCACCTTTGGTTAGGCCAGAATCATTACTCCTGCTTTGTTCTTTAGAGATGAGCTTCAGACCTGGGGCAGAGTGCTTTCCTTGGGCAGCTTTCTTTCTCATTTAATACCATAGCTGTAAGATGATCCAGCAACTCGTGTGTCAGCGGATCAAACTCAGTAAGACCCATCCCTGAGCCCTGTGGATGTTCTCACAGACTGCTGTCAGAGTAATGGTGATGGCAATTCCCCGGGAAAGAAAGTGAACAGCTGGAGCCTGGGATGTTAGGTCCGCAGAGAGCAAGTGGGCCTGGTTCTCCCAGGGGCCTTTCTTTCACCCCCCTGTTCCTGGGAACGTGCTGAAAAAGATTCTTGCATAGCTGTGGGACTCACAGTCTCTGGCATGCCTCTTCTCTGTGCTGCATTTCATGTTTGGTGCCCTATTTGTTCTTCCAGCTCCAATTGTCAGGTGTGATGAGGCCTTTTAGAGATTGTCTCTTCTAGTCTGCTCTACTAACACTTTTCTCATAAGTGGTCATCCGCCTCCTCCTTCAACACACCTGAGTTAGGGTGATGATGTTCATGGACCCAATTAATGGCCTCCTGTATTCATGGCCTTTGCATTTTAACTTTATTGTCCTCCACTCTGTGTCTGGGCTTGGCCACATGGCTTTCTTTGGTCCATAAGATGTCAGCAAATTTGATGCAACAGAAGTGTGGAAAAGCACTCATGAGTTTCTACTGCTCTCTCTTGCTTTTCTGTGATGAACCTAAGAATAAGTCAATGCTAGCCTGCTAGGGGACAAGAGACCACATGGAACAGAGCTGTGTTGTACCAACCAAGGCCATCTTAGATTAACCAACCTGCAGAAAACCTACAGGCTAAGCACAGACACATGGTGTGTGCCTAGCTGAGATTAGCCTAGACCAGCCCAGATCAGCAGACCCATCCAACCAACTCATAGACTCATGAGAAATAAATAAAGGTTATTGTTTTAAGCCACTCAGTTGAGAGATGGTTTGTTACACAGCTCTAGCTAACTGATACAACCTCCAAATGCAGGGTGCTTATTGTCTCTGAAGGAAGTCCATTTCATTGCTTGTCAACTCTAATTGTTATAGGATAGAGCTGGAACTTGCCTTGCAACACCTTCTGATTCTTCCCTCTGGGTGTTGGTAGAACAAACACATTCCTTCCTCCTAATAACCTTCAAGTATTTGATGACAATGATCATATCAGATGACTATAGTATCCTCCAACCTACATTTCCCACCTCCTCTTTTGTCCACCTCCAATCCATTCACCACACAGCAGCATAAGTGATCCTCTTTAAACAAACTGGATTATGTCATACCTTGCTAAAAACCCTTCCGTGGTTTCTTATTACACTTAGATTAAAATCCAAACTCCTTTCTATTGCCCTGTACCATTCAGTGCCTGTTCGTCTTTCAGCCCCATCCTGAACCTCTCTCTCCTTTTCTCACTATGCTGTCATCATATCAGGTTTCGTCATGTTTCTTGATGGTGCTAAGCTTTTTCTTACTCAATGTCCTTTACTCAATTCTATTCCCTCCTGCCTAGGAATGAATACATGCTGACATTACTAAGTCTTCCCTGGACCAAATATCAGCAGTATCTCCCCTTAATCTTCAGTTGATATGGATTTAAGGCATCTTGCTGTTCTGATTGCCAGCTCCAGTGTCTTATTGCCCCATTTTGAGTATGATGCTCAGAACTGAGCACCATTTTTTTTTTTTTTTTTTGCAGGACTACAATGGGGAGGCTCCGTTCTTATCTCTGGAAGAGGTCTACACACCTCAAGGGAGGGTAACCCGCCATGACAGGAAGGACTGGGCACATTTACTTATGTTTGGTGTTGGCTGGATGAGAAATGCCTGTGACACACGGACTATCTGGCTTCAACCTGGTCAATGGCACATGCCTCATAATCTCCATAGGAAGTTGATGTGTACACAGGCAGGAAGAGTCACCAAGGATTTGCCAATGGTTGTCCTTGAGCCTGGATCCAGAGGTCAGCTCTAATCTGGAGAGGAGTAGAAAAGGCTATTGTGTGCTCATCAGCATGGAGAGGACAAAGCCCTTCTCTACTCCATGTGAATCTCTTCTCTTAAGGTTTTATCCTGAAGTTAATATATCTTAGGTTGATAGCTAAATCCCAAAAGTCTTAGTAATAATGAGTAATTCATAATTATAGAACACATTCTCTGAAATAGGATCTTTCTAAGCACTTAACAGGCTTTATATAATTAAATCTCTAATATAACCTGTCAGGTAGAACCAGAATAGACCAGTTGTTTCCTAAATAGCTGCACATCAGAATCACCTGAGTTTACTAAGGAAAAACAAAAAAAAAAAAACAAGCAAAGCAAGAAAGTATTTATCTGGCTCTATCCAAGATCTGTTAAATCAAACTCTCGGGGTGTGGACAGATAATCTGTGTTTTAAAAATGGGTCCCTGGGTAATAAAGTAAAGACATGCATGAAAAATAAATAAATAAATAAACAAACAAATAAATAGCTTTTGTAAATAATAATGGACGAGCTTTGTTTCATTATAATTTATGTAGACATATTGGGGGTGGGGCTTTAGTTAACAATTTTAAAATATTAATGTATTCTAGTTGAACCTATAGATGGGATTTCATAAAACTCCAAATTCACTACTTAGCATGACACTTTAAGAAAAGCATGTCTACAAAGCATTTGTATTATTTTTTATAATTTCAAACCAAAGCTGATCATTTCATATGAATCTCCTAATAAAGGACCAAGAAAATTAACAACAACAACAACAACATTAAAATGGCCCCATGGATGCCCCTTATACAATCAAAGTGACAGCCCTCTGTGGGTTGGCATTTGGGCACTAACGAATTATGTAAGTATTTACTGTAATGTGGGTCACAAGATGATTATAGGCGGCATACAGAAAATGTAATTAAAAATTTTAAAAATTAAATTTTACTAATCATATATTCATTTTAATGTGCATTAGAGAAAGGTAGCATATACAATCTGTTTTTGTAGATGTTGTTTAGGAAAGGCTGAAGAAGCTATTTAAGTTTTTTAAAAAATGAGTTGATTTAGAGAAAATTAAGTAGTGAAACAAGTATACTGATCTGGTTAACATGTGAAGGCAGTAAATGAATGGCCAACGCTTAGGATGCTCTGATGAGAGATCCCTGAGTTTCCTCTAATTCATGATTTTTGGATCTATGCTGCTCTGCATGTGACTTTGGGTAAAGATGTAGCTTTGTACTTAAGTGTGTTTATATGGACACTTTACTAGTAGTTTTCAAACTTCAAGTAGCAGAAAACTATTTTCAAACCCTCCCCTGTAAACTTTCCAAGCCACTAGTTTATCTGTAGCTCCTGAAACCACACCTAGGATACATCTCAGCTCTTGCTTGTCTTGGACAAGGAAATGGGGGCAGGGGCCAGGGGCCAGGGGCCAGGAGGCATTTAAGTACCTTTGCCATTCAAAGTGCCCTTGATAATCAATCAGCTTTCTATAACCACAAGCACAAGTCTTGGAAGTTGAAACAAATGAAGATACTTTGTGGGGAGACAGGAATTGTGCTTGGGGTGTGAGTAAAGTGGGTCTAGACGTGTCTCTTCTCTTTCCAGTAGCACTCACCTCCCTTCCCTCCATCATCAGTCTTGCATTTCTAGCTTCACCTGTATCGGCTCTGAAATTTCTTCAAGTTCCTTAATCTCACTATGGTTTCATTTGTAAATTGAGATCATTATGGTGGCCAGCTCATAGGTTCATTGTGTGTATTAAATGAGATGTGTTTGTGACAGTCCCAACCCAGAGCCTTGGTGTATGGTAAGAGTTTGGTTAATCCTAGCTATCATGCTATTAATATCTCAGAAGTCATTTTAGCATCAAAGATAAATGCAAGCAAAATTTTCAATATCTGGTAAATATAATTTAAAACATGCAAAATATCATTGTCTATTTCATGTATTGTTTTGAGTGTTTTATTTTGGTGGAATATAAAATATCTATGAGTGTGGACCATTCAATTGGTTTAATAGTGTTCTTAGCTTCACTAATCTTATTTTTCTCACAAAGCATTAAGTTCTTCTATCATAAATACTCCGACCCCAGCAGGTTTTCAGGAAGCCAATCCCAGCACTTGGGGAAGGCTCCCTATCAAATTCATCACATTTATTTAGCACTTTGAAGTTCACAAAGCTCTCCCCCTACTTTATCTCATTTGAACAAGAGAAAATTCCTGTGAAATAGGCAGGGCAAACATTATCATTCCCATTATACAGATGATTAAACTGAATAAGCTTTAGAATCATCTCTATTGGAAGCAAAGTGAACTTACCAGAGGCAGAATACATTGAGAAAACTGAGAAGAAAATTGAAACAAAATAATGCTTTGCCTCAATTCCCTGAATCTTTCAGGTTAAATTGCCTTGTTTCATTTTACTGTTGCTAACTCGGCTTTGCTACTACAGACCTGACCTGGATCTGTCCAGGTTTTTATATAGAAGGATGACTTTAATGTATTTGCAGAATCTACATGCTCTACACTAACGGCCATCCAGCAAATGCAAATGTAGCAAATGGAAAATGCATTTCAGGTGCAGATCAGAAACTGTCCCAGCAAGAAAAATAACTGCAGTGATGGGGAGTTTGGCTGTCTAGATATCTGCTGGATGTCTCTTTGAATTAAAAACAGAGTGTTTGATGATTTCATGATTTTCCCCATCTGAAAATTTAATCTTCCATGGAGGGAAGGAAGTGATCTGGGTCACTGACTTGCTCAGCCAGATTCTGACCAACAAAAAGGAATTGTTTGGCTGAGTAGAAGTGATGGGAACCTTGGAAGAGGTGACAGAGTGAGGGTCTAAAAGCTGGACACAGTCAGAGATGACAGCAATGCAGTAATTTGGATTTGTGGTGTAAAGCTTACAGCAGCAGGGTGACAAGGGCAATTTTCCTGTGCAAATATTTCCAGAGATAGAGACCATGGCGAGGTAACCAGAGAAACCGATATGGTAAGCCAGGGAGCTTGCTGATGAACTGCTGTGCAAAAAAGGCCTCAGAAATACAGAAAGAAGGACCCAGGACCTAGGGGATAATTAAGGCTGTGTCATGGAGGATGAAGCTCAAAGGAGCTGGGGTTCAAAATACAAGAAAAGAGAGTAAGAGAGAAAAAAACAAATTTATCAAATTTATCTTTGGAGGAAGTTGATCTATGAAGGGATAGACTGATTTCATGGTGTTGAGGAAAAACTGTGGAGAGGACTTCAGCCTGAAAAATATGGAAGTGACTTTGATGAAGGGGAGAAGGAGAAGGAACTAGAAAGAGGACCTCACTTCTCTCCGTGGTCTCACTTTTCGTGGTCTCACTTTTCATTGTCTCCTTAGGTTCTGAGAGGACTTGGAAATGAGATCTTTGAACACTGCTAGTGAACATTGAGAGGATTCATGGAAAAAGGTGAAAGGGATAGAAAATTCAGAGATAGACAAGTGTCTTCCCAAATTTCAACAGAGGAGGAAGGTGGTTTCCACAAACCAGTAGATGATGAATTTGTTGTTGATCCAAAAAGAGATTCTGGAGTAGATTATTAAAGGAATTAATTTGTGAACACATGGAGGAGGAAAGAATGACCATGGGGCTCAGCAAGCATTCATTCAGAAGTCATAACGAGCTGATCTCCAGCCTTCCTTTTATACAGTCAAGACTCCAAGAGATGAAGGAAGGAACCTTGTTGCCAGGACCTTGGGGATCAGCCAGATACCTGAAAAAGTGTCACTTAAAACTGCTTTGGACAAGATGGCCAAATACGGATTAGAAGGCAAACAATACTATAATCATCCTCATCATAATTAGCATCTGTTGAGTGTTTTCTATACACCATAATGCCCTACAAATAGTTTGATGTTCTTTGAACAATCAAAGAGAAAATAGGCTGATGTGAACTGGGAGGGGGTCTGCAGGGGTGAGTCTCTAGATTGTGTCCTTGAACCTGTTCCAATGAGCACCTTCAGTTACCCCATGGAGGAAGAGACAGAGGACACATGAATGATATAAAGCTGGGAGGGAGAACAAACACCTGGATGACAGTCAGAATCGAGCAAAGCTCTTGACAGTCTGCAATGGTGGATTGAATCTATTATGACAGAAAGTACCAGGAATAAAAATTCAGCTAAAATATCCTCCTGTTCCAGTGTAGAATAGGGGAGATGGGCCTAAGTAGTTACTCAGATAAAAATGGTTGTGATTTCAGAAGATGGCCCACTTTGAGTCAAAAATGGGAGGTCCCCACGGTAAAAATTTTTAGTGACATTTCAGGCCATATTAATAAAAGCATGGTATCTGCAGTGTGGGAGGTGATGGTCCTACTCTGCTTGGCACTAATCTCTCCTTAGCTGGAGGTCTTTGTTTTCCAGAGCTTCTATCACAAATTCTACACAATGGGTTGGCTCACAGTTCTGAGGCTAGGAGGAGTCCAAAATCTAGATACTGGTAAAGCTTGCTTTCTCCTCAAAGACTGTAGTGTTCTGGTGCTGGCTGTAGGCGATCCTTGGGGTTCTTGGCTTTCCTGTCACATGGCACGTCCTCTCCTTTCTCTTCTGGGTTCCTGCTGACTTCCTGCTTCTGGTTCCTCCCTGTGACTTTCTCTTTATAAGGCCTCCAGTAACTTGGATTATGGCCAACCCTGTTTTAGTTTGGTCACAACTTAACTAAACATAATGTCTTTAAGTGGTCCTATTTATAATGGGTTTATACCCACAGGAATGCGGGTTCAGATTAAGAACATGCTACCCCCCCACCCTGCCCTGGGGTGCATAACTGAATCTACCATTCCAGAGTACTGTGTTTGGGTTTTAATATCATTATAGATAGGGATGGGGGTAACACTTATTCACTTCACTTCTCTGCTCTCAGTCCTTTAATGGTCTCCCATGACCCTTAGAAATCATATCCAAATTCTTTTCTATGGTCTGCAGGGCCCTTCTAAGTCTTCTTTCCTCCTCTCCCACCTTGTTCCCTACTACTTTACTCTTTAGTATTTTACTACCTCCCTACCTTACTCATTATCTTCTGTTGCTGATCTTCAAACAGGCTAAGCATATTCACATCTCAAAGTTTTTGCAGATATTATCTCCCCTACCTAAAAACACATCCCCCAGAAATTTCCTTGGCTTGCTCCTTCACATAATAAAGGTCTCTGCTTAATGTCACCTTCTCAAAAACAGTCTTTTTGAACCACTTTATCTAAAGAAAGACTCCATCTCATCTTTTCTGCTGTTTTATTTTTCACCAAGATGTGTAGTACTGGAATTATCCTACATATTTATGGATTTATTTGTTACTGTTTCATTCCCTCATTAGAATATAAGCTACAGAAGGGTGGGTACTTAACTGTTTTGGTCACGGCTTAGCACATTGCCTAGTGTAGTGAAGGCTCATAATAGGTGCTCAATAAAAAATTATTGAATGATGAATGAATGAATGAATGTCCAGTAGAATTCATATTTCATGGAACACATTTTAGCAAATATTGTGTGAGGTTTCTGCTCCTATCTACTCTGGACAGAGGTAAACAATAACAAAATAGGGAACAGCAAATTTTTTTCTGAATTTGTAGCCATTGTTCTTGATTATAGTTCCTGATCCCCTTTCTTCGATTATCCCTAACATGTTCCTCTTAGGAATTCCCTTCCACTTGGGCTTTAGAGGAAAGTCTTGGCTTCATCTTTGGGACACATGTGGGATGAAGGCTCTCACCCAATTTCTGTCACCTTCCTGCAGCTTTTCTGAGCTCTGGCATCTGGAGGGTCCACTGACCCCAGAGCTACTTCTCTCTATTCTGTAGAACTCCTCAGGGGTGTGTTCACTAGGTGGTGCTCCTTTGGAGAAGTGACAGATTACTGTCTATCCACCTTGCCTAAGTTATGATCTGAAGTCTTTCAGCTTTATGATACCAAGACATAGCTTAAATATATATTTGAAAAATACCACACTTTGCAGGAAGTGTGACTTTCTTGGCTGTGTGTATGTTTGCATGTGTGTGTGTGTGTGTGTGTGTGTGTGTGTGTGTGTGTGTGTGCATGTATGGGCCCCACAGCATTTAGCACAAAGCCTGGACTATAGCAAGAGTTGAGGTTATTTTGCTGGTTTTCAGGATATTTAGGGAAAGTTGTCTTGGTAAAATGTGACTAAAGTTTACCATGTCCTCCCAGGGAGATCCATTGAATTATTGGCCTTCTCTCCATTCACCAGCACCATCCATCCATCTGTCCATCCGTCCATCCATCCATCTGCCATCCATCCATCCATCCAAACATCCATCCATCCATCCATTCATCCATCCACTACCGCCATCCATCCATCCATCCATCCATTCATCCATCCACCATCCATCCATCCATCCATCCATCCATCCATTCCTTAACCAATATTTAATGAATGCCCTTATGTGCTTTCATGACCTGGAATCCACACATTCTTACCAATGACCTGTCTTCACATTTTTCTTTACACTGGCTTGGCAAGAAAGGAGCAATTCTTGAAGAATCTTATTGTGTTTTATTCTTTTTTCATTGAACACTGCTCAGAGAAGATGTGATTTAGAATTAAACAAAAGGTGGAATTGGACTTAGTAGTTACTAAGTATCTCATTTTCCAATCCTTTGGCCTCTACAAGCATCCATAGTCTTAATTTGGTTGGTCAACATTTTTTTGCCAATCACGAATAGTTAACTTCCATGGTTTTCTTAGCACCCACAGCACTGGAATTAGACAGATGAGTTAAAATCTTAGTTTTCTTATGTACTAATATGTGACCTTAGTCAAGTTACTTACTCTCTCTGTGTTTCCATTTCCTTATCTGTAAGAGATGGGAAGAATTATAAGACTTCCTCCAAAGGGGCATTAGGAAGATTGAAGGGAATGACACAAGGAAAGTGCCTGGCAAGGGTAAGTGTTAGGAATTGGTGCAGCTCTTGCCTTTTTGGAGCATATGAAATAATCTGGGCCTGATCATCTACAGATGGGAGAGAAAAAAAATCTTAAATATACCATCAGTTAACTTGTTCATGGTCCTTATTAGAAAGGTGTCCACATGAGCAGTGAGAGCTCTTTCTCCACCATCAAAATCACATGATTTTCTATTATTTTAAAAAATGTGTGTACACATGTGTGTGTGTGTGTATAGAAGAGGGGGCACTTTGAAGTAATAATAGCCAGGCATCTAAAACACAAGGACATGGGTAAGGAGAGGAAGGGAATTAGAGCAGGAAGATTTTGCTTCTTCCCCCGAAGGTGTTTTGGTGCCACACAGCAGGAACATGCTGGAAGCCAAGCCTCAAGGATTGGAAGGAATTCCCACCCTCTCAGAGATTCCTTCATCCCTCCCTTCCTTTTCTCGTTATTTCCTTCGTGATCGATGGATAACAATCTGGTGGCTGGCACGGGACTCCCTTCTAGAGACTCCGGCATGTGTATACGGAGCTCACAGACCATTTAGCATGGTGCACCCATCGCTGCTGTGTCGCTCCATCTGACCGAGGCCATCATCCCACGCTCAGTGCCCTCAGCCCTGCTGGATCTGCAACCTAGCCCCGAACATATCCTGTGAGCAAGAGGAACCATTACACATTTTACGCAGAAAAATGATTTCAAGAGATTAAACTGGAAAAAAAAATGAGATTGAAACTGGAGACAGATATGTCTTAATTTCAAATCTGGCTTCTTTCATGTCACAGATGTGAAGTCTTGGAGATGGCACTTAACCTTTCTCTCACTTTCCTTATCTTTAAAATGGGGGGAATAAAACCTATCTCACAAGATTATTATCCAACTTCAGTGAGAATATCCAGATGAAATCGCTTGTAGTTGCTAGCACAGAAGAAGTCTTTAAAAATGATTTCATTTCCTTCTGAAACATTTTATACTTTATTTAGGATGAGAGATGAGAAATGAGCATCACTGTGGTTCAGGGAAGAACAAAGGGGCTTTACTGCCGGTAGCCTTCCAACAGGCCGCACCAATCATTTTATCAGGGTCCATGACCTTTGACTTTTTTGGGGTGGGGGAAGTTGGTCAGGACATAGACTCCTGCTGTTCATTTAACATTTGAAAAATCCCCAAGGCAGGAGCTGCTAGACGTGGAAGAGGGGCCAGGAAGGCAGCTTAAGTACACAGAGAAGCTGGGTACTCTGAGACCAGCAATTCTGCTGCCACAAATTCTAGCTGAAGCCCTGTTTTTGGACTGGCCCCACCTGCCCATCTGTAATTAAGGCCTTGTCTACAGTCATATAGATTACAAGGAAGGAGAAGAAGGATGTCATCAAGTCATAATTTCCAGAATCAAAGCTCCTTTTTTCTTTATACTCCCCACCCCCTTTTTGGATTTGGCAGCAGGTTCCCTACAAAGTAGGCCATGGTGTCCTTTCCTACAGTTCATTACAAGTGGGCAGGGATGGCCTGCTCAGCTGCCAAGGCCTTGATTCCAATTCTGGTTTTCTCAGGCAGCGGGAAAGGAGTGTGTCCTGGATACACACCTCCAGCCAGGGAGGCAAACATTTGTACATTCGTCACAGCAGACTTTTTTTTTCCTTTCTAAACAAGGGGTTGTAATAAATAAGGAATCATTTGCAAATATCTATATATCAGCCCAATTTTATTTTTAATTGTACAGTGTGTGTGTGTGCTGATGCATTTTTGAGGTAGGAACTGGTTACAGATGCCAAGTTGGAAAGATCTTTTATTTGAGGGTCTTGGGATCTGAAGGTTGCATTGGAACCATCAGCCTCAGAGATTTTTTTATAAGGTTCAGGAAAGGAGAACTTTTTAGAGATAATAAATGAAAAGTATTTGATTTAGGCTGTGAGTCTATCAACATTATTTTTCAGAAAAATAACCATGAACGTGACCTGGCAGTCTGTGGATACAGAATTGTTTCCTTGACAGTGGCAAGACAGAAACTGCCCAAACAGTGGGTCAAGGAAGTGAAAGAGTCAGGCCCACCAGGTGACGTACTGCCAAGTGGATACCTCACGGACTGATCTTTACTTCTTTATGTCTGAACTATATATGTCTGACGACATTTGCAAAAAGACTCAGACTTAAAAGTTACAGCAAGTTCTGAGAGAGAAATTTGGATGACAAATGGATATCCCAGAATCATGGAGGTTTTCTTTACTAAATTATGAACCTAGTCCAAGCATTGTGTATTGACTTTCTCTCCCACATCCACTCTGATTGATTAGTAGTGTCTGCTTGGAGGGTTACAATCGTTTGAGGATGTCTGTCTTGGAGATGGGCAAGGGCAGAAGGGGCCCACGTGTCACCTGCTTGCCAGTCTAACCACATGGAGTCCCAAAATGCAGTCTGGCATGCTTTCTGACTCTTGTGGGGTCCCCACTTTAACCAGAGGATGACCTTCCTATTGTTGGCTCCTCACTGTCTTATTTTTCTCCTTCTCCATCTTCTTCCTGCCCTAGAACAGAAAGAAAGCCCACTTTGTGAGAAAAACCCGCTGAGTCATTTTGCATAGATTAACTTGTCCAAGCCTCAAACCACACTTATCACCATAACCCCATTTTTTTGAGAGGAGGAAACAGAAGCACAGAGAGATCAGGGGTCTGTCAAGGTGACACATTTGGTATCCAAGCCAGGAATGGGACCCAAAACTTTCTGAGGTCAAAGTGTTTGCTCTCCCCTATGATGTCTGTGAGCCACCAGCTGTTGTCTTCCTACCCCAGGCTGTTCCTCCTGCTGCCCACAGCTGTCAGCAGTGTCTTCTGGTTCTTGAAGGCCTTGGCTAATCATGAAAGATTGAGCTGGCTAATGAGAACTGTGGGAGTGGAGGTTTATTATTTTTTTTAATTAAAAATTTTCCACTCTGTGTCTTCTTTTCTTCCACTTAAACAGTCCTGTGAAAGGTATAGTTTTGAGCAAATTAGCCTCTGGTGGGCGCTTCCAAGAAGAATAGTCTGGAGTGGCATCTGAGTGGCTGACTTTTCCCTGGTCAGCACAGCTAGAAGATGACATTAACCAGAACCACCAAAGGCTCAGATTCCCAAAGCCTAATCCGTAGGGGAAGGTTAGGGGAGGCAACTGAAAGGGAGCTGACATTTCAGCTGATCTCTTCCAGGTCCTGCTGGTAGGGGAGAGAAGTTCCCTTATATAAGCTTTCTCTATGTCAGGGTAGATTTTGGGCCAGAGGCTGGCAGACTCAGGGCTCTCACTGCCCAGAAGGAGAAGGATGAATTGGCTGAGCTCAGTAAGAAGAGGATGCACGGCAAGGGTAGTCTTATCACCCAGGTCCAGCCTTGGCCCATGGCCCTGCCCCTCTTGCATGGCAGCTTGATTTCTAGCTATCTGGTGAAGCTAAGTTGCTGCATGATCTTCCTCCAAGGGTGGAGAGAACACTGCACATCCTCCTTCTTTCCAGCTTTCTGATTTGTCAGGGGCACCAACACAGCAACCTAACCATGTGCCATGATGAAAATACATATGCATTCCCATCTCCACTTAGGTGGCAGGACAACAACATTGCTTACCAGAGATAACAGTAACATGGCAGGAGGGGTGGGGTGGGATGAAGGACAAGGGGACAGGAAAGATATTAAGTAATTTATCAAGTATGCATATCAGAGCCTTCTCTATTTGTTTGTTTGTATGTTTGATTCTGTTTTTAAATTTCCAACCATGAATCAATAATTCTTTTTGCCAATGACTCAGCTCCAAGAAACTGAACCAACAGAGAAGGAAGCCTTTAGAGTCTAGTTCCCTGAGTCTATTTTAGTGATTCTCAATCTTGGATGTATATTGGAATTACCTGGGGAGACTTAAAGAATATTGATGCTTCTGCCCTATCCCTATAAATTCTGATTTAATTACCTTGTATTGCAGCCTGGGCATCAGGAAATTTAAAAGCTATATAGATTCAGCTAAGTTTGAGAACTACTGATTTATATGACACCTGATGTTTAGATGCCAGCAGAAAAGTTTAGCACCATGGCCAGATGTGTCTACTTGTAATTATAGCAATAACCTAAATAACTCACCTTTAATGAGTACTCCTGTGTCAGTCACTGGGTGAGGCACTTTGCCTCCATTGTCTAGTCCAATCCTTAAACAGCATGTATCTGAATCACATGGAGGGCTTGTTGAAACATGGGTGGCTTGGTACCAGCCCCCAGAGTGCCTGGTTCATTAGGTGTGGTGGGCAACCTTTAAGATGGTCCCCAAAGATCTCCCCTCCTGGTATTCATGTTCTTGTGTAACCATCTCCCCTTGAGTGTGAGCTGGAGTTATTGATTAGCTTCTAGAGAATAGGATATGGTACAAAGGATGCCACTTCCAAAACTAGGTTATAACAGAAGCTGGGTGCACCCTCTTGGATTGCTTGCCCTGGGGGGAAGCAGCTGCCATGATAAAAGGCAGCACTGTGGAGAGGCCCATATGCCAAGGTTTTGCGGCACGCCAACAATGATGTGAGTGAGCTTGGAAGCAGACCCTACCACAGTTGAGTCTTCAGAGGAGATCACATCCCATCCCATGACTTGCCTGCAACCTCATGAGAGGCCTAGACCCAGAGGCATCCAGCCAAGCGCTGTCTAGATTTCTGATGCTCTGAAACTGAGATAATCAGTGTTGGTTTCTTTTAGCTGCTAATCTTTGGGGTGATAATTAACATAACAGGTCTGGGGTGGGGCATTTCTAGTAGGCTCCTAGGTGATATTCATGCTGGCCTGGGGATCATACTTTGAGAGCCACTTCCTTACATCAATACTAAAAAGATTAGTGCTATATCCATTATACAGATGGAGAAATGGCTTTAGGATTTTCAATAACTTCTTCAAGGTGACATCCAAGAGTGGTGGTGTGGGGGTTCAAGCTCAGGCAATCTGACCCCCAGAGCCTGTGCTCATAACTGCTTCGCTATGCTGCCTCCTCTGCTCATTGTGAGCCAAGCCCAATGCCTTCTGTGTTGAACTATGTTGATTGAATTGTACTTAACGGTGAGGGTTGCCAATGAGGGACTTTAATCTGTACCCGTATTGGGGATTATAACTGAAGCGGTTTTCCTCTAGGATGTAAATGTGCTCCAAAATTAGGATTAATGCTGTAGTGAACCCAAGGACCAGCCTGCCTTTTGGTACAGTGGCTCTCAAACTTTAGCATGCATCAGAATCACTTGGAAGGTTTCTTAAAATACAGATTGCTGGGCTCCATCCTTAGAGTTTCTAACACAGCAAGTCTGGGGTAAGACCTGAGAATCTGCATTTCTAACAAGTTTCCAGTCACTGCTGATGCTTCTGGTCCAGGGTCCACACTTAGGGAACCATCACTTGAACCAAAGTGCTGTGTTGCTTACTGCATGTCAGAAGACCTTTTTTGGCTGATTTCTCTGAGTTGGTTAGTGCAGAGAGAAGAGCAGGCAAATTTAGGGCCCTGGTTCTCCCTCTGGTGCATATTTCCACCCCATGTGTCTTTCTGCTGGGGCTGGGACATATGGTTGGAGGAGCCATGCTGCTGGGTTTTTTCTGCACGTCCCATGCATTCCAGGGTGATCTCAGATTCCATCCTAATTATGAAGCCAGAGTGTGGTCACAGGCAGCCAACAGGACTGCTTTGTAGGAGGTGTTGCTGTTTGGGTTAGGTCCTGAGAAACTGAAATGGGAACACTGACGAGAGACTGCTCAGGCACGTCTATCTACATTATCTGTTGCTATAACCAGGGTGAGGATGGGTCACTGCTAGGCCAGGTGACAGTAATGAATGGATGCAGGTTACGCCAAGGTCAGCTTTTTCCTAATAAAGCCAAGCCAAACTGTGGAAGAACTGTTTTACATTTTAGATTCCAAGCACCGTTTTCCTTGCCAATGGGACTTGTGCTTTTCTTTCTCTGCTGTGATCTCTGATCTCCCATTATTCCCTTCATTCAACCTGCAGCTCCATGACCAATTCTAGCCTTGCCAGGATGGAGACCAGGGTGTTGGCATGAGGTAGTTGGCTATTCTAGAGTGTAGAACTGGTTCAAGGCATGGGGTGAGGAAGTCTTAGATTTTATATTAGACAGGGTTCTTCAGGGAAACAGAATCAACAGGATATATATGTATGTATATATAATATAAATATTACAAGATTTATTGTAGGAATTAGCTCAAGTGACTATGGGGATTGGCAAGTGTGAATTCCATAGGGCAGGCTACAAGCTGGGAGCTCTGATGAAGGTTTTCATTGAATTCCCCAGGAGAAGTTGGCTTGCTGAAGTAGAGTTAGAAATTCTTTCTGACTGCTGAAATCATCAGTTCTCTCCTTAAGGATTTCAACTGATTGGATGAGACTTCTCTCATTGCTGAAGGCAATCTCTTTTGTTGATTGTAGATGTAACCAGCCATAGATGCAATCAACTATCAACTGACTGATGATTTAAATCCATGAAATACCCTCCCAGTAACAATCAGGCTAAACAATTTGACATAATAACCTGGCCAAGCTGACACATGAACTTCACCATCACACATTCCTTTGCACCAGCAATGAATGTGTGTAAGAGCCATGTCTTGTGCACTAACCTGGAGATGACAACCGAAAGTCTGCCCTTTTGTACTATATCAGCAACCTGCAGTGGACCTGAAGTGGGTATTGAGCTCTATTTTTGAACTCTCTTTAATAATACACACTTGGCCCTCTGCAGTTATAGAATGTATCGTTTGTTTACAACTTTTCATCCCCTCTTTGCCCTTGTCATCCTTCTCTGTAGACAGAATATTCTCCCTATCCAATTGACAGGGAAAGCAAGTGGGCTTTGCCCACTGACATGTTTGCCATGGCTGGGTAGAAACTTTTAGGGGTAGTGTAAGTGTCCACCATCCCTCTTATTCCTGCCCTCTGCCATGAGACTAAAATGTCCTGACCAGATGTATACTGGTCCCATAAGGAGCAGACCTCCTGCCATTCACCCATAGCTTGGAGTAGAGTCTCAGAGTGACAGCTGACCCACAGTTGATGTGTAATGTGAGTGACAAATAAGCACTTATTGCTCTATGCTAAGATTGGGGGCTGTTTATCATGCAACAGAACCTAGAAAAATCTAACACAGAGGCAGGGCCAGATCCTGGTCCAGATCTTGCCCCAACTTCCTGAGCAACAGGTGCTGAAAGTACAAAGCTGAGCTAACTTTGTTTTATTAATTCAGAAACATTTAGTGAAGTGACAACTTGGGATGTGACACAAATATAAACAGCAAAATTTTTAAATCGTCAAGAGAAAACCAAAGAAAGTTTTTCTTAAATAAGCCAAAAAGGTGAGTAAAATGAAATAAAACTTTTTTATAAGAAGCGACAAACAAGCAGAAAGAAAAGGAAAGCCTCAGAGTTGAAGGCAAACACATGTAATGCATGCAATGGCAAAGGATTTTACACAACAAAATCAGAATATGTAATTAGATCCTACAAATTAATAAGAGAAAGACAAAGAAGCTAATAGGAAGAAAGGCAAGGTTATAACCAGAAATTCATGGATGAGAAAGCAAGCATGGCCAAAAAAACATACAAAATATCTCTAGTAATTAAGGAAGTATGGACTAAACCATAATGAGACATCATTTAACCATCAGACTCACAAAAATTTAAAAAGTCTGACTATACCAGTGTTGGTGAAAATGCCCCCTGTGAAAATGCCAGTGCAAGGAATGGCTGTGATACAAAGCCTGATCTTTGGGAACTATGATCAGCATCTATGGAGAAAGCAGACACAAGGAGAGATCACTGTCCGACCTTGTGGTCAGTGTAGCGATGAGGCAAGTTCAGGGCAGAGATGGCCCTGAGAAGGAATCCTGACTCACTAAGCTTGTGGGAGTGGAGGCAGTGATGTGAAAGGGGGAAAAGAGAACTCCAGACACAGGGAGACCTGTGCAAAATACATCAGGGACTGAAAGAGAATGAACAAGAGAAAGGGAAAATGGTATGAAGCTGGAAATTGTGCAATAGATATTCCTTAGAAACACTAAATAAGTGATTCCACATTGCAGCAAATTGAGTCAGTGATATAGAGGAGAGGCTAGTAAAACTCTTCCAGAATATGGAGACAAAAGACAAAGAGATAAAAATTATCAGAGAGAAGACCATGACTGGAAGGGAAATCTGACATTTATATAACTGATATTGCCGAAAAAGAGATCAGAATGTGTATAATAGAAATGAGAATCAAAGATATCATAGAAGAAAATCTCAGGAGGTAAAGAAATACTGGAAAAAGTTTAATTGGGGAATACTAGAAAAAGTTTAAAAAAATTACTGAAACCTAGATATGAAGTTTTTTTTTTTTTAAATTCCAAGGACTTTTGGTTCTAATTAGTAAGCTTATTCTTTGTCTTCAAATTATAAAATTAATGTATATTAATGTATATTAATGATAATCTTGCCATCAAGAAGTACCACTACTATTATTTGTGTTCTTTTAGTGTTACTCTATGCTATTTATCTATGCAAACAGAGATTATATAGCGTACATATATATGTGTATATGCATACATATATATGCACCTGTGCATACACATGTGTATATGTATACGTTTGTATTTATGTAGACAGGTGAAGGTGTAAACATGGGTACATATATTAATATATGCACATAAGTTTTTATTTGTATAAAGAATTCATTCCTTTTTCACTTAATTTTTAGATGTATATCCTAAAGGAAACCCAATGGAAATAAATAGAAAACACAGTCATTTGAAGTCTTAACATTTTTAGCTATTTTTTTCAAGTTTTTAAAATACTTTTTAAAATACTCTGAATTTACAGTTTTGATTTCTTACTCAACCTAATCATTACTTAGCAGGGGCTCTGTATATTTCATATTCTCCTAAGTTTTCTCTTGAAGGTTTTTACATTTTGCCTTTCATATCTAGGTCACATTTTTAAGTGGCTGTTTTCTTGGTTCACACTCCAGAAACAAATCCCTGGTTCTCCTCCGCTGCGGTCAGAGAACAGGCTTAAGAGATTTTTCTTCTTTGGGACGTTCTGAGGTTTTCTTCAAAGCCTAATTATGTAATCATACTTTCTGTAAATGTTCTAGGGCCCTGGAAAAGAAGAGTTTTTCTTTGTTTTGTTTTGTCTTGACTAATATTCGGTATTGTCAGATTTTTAAAATTTGTGCAATTCTGATGATTGTGAAACAATATCTCGTGGTTTATTTCACATTTCTCTAATTACTTGAGAGAGTAACCGTCTTTTCATATGTTTTTTTGGTCATTTGTGCTTTCTCTTCCATGAATTTCTGATTATAGTCTTTGCTCTGTTTCCCTATTGTCTTGTCTTTCATAAAAATTGATTTTTAGGATTCTTTATATATTCTGGATTTGATTTTTTTCTATTATATGTACTAGAAATATCCTTCTCATGTCTGCTGCTTCTCTCTTTTTTTTTCACATTGTTTTTTGTTATATAAAAGCTTTTTAATTTTAATTTTAATTTAGTCAGTCTGTCAATTTTTTCTTTTAGGTTTTGTGACTTTTATCTTTTAAATAAATCTTCTGTTTCGTTAGGTCATAAAGATATTTCCCCATATTTTTTTGAGGGTTTAAAAATTTTGTTTTTCACAATTAAATTTTTAATCCTTATGGAATTTAAGCTTGTATATGATGTGAGGTAAGGGCTCTATTTATTATTTTTTTCCATTTGGGTTGCCAGTTGCTGCACTATCATTAAATATATCCTTCCTTTCCTCTCCAATTTTTTGGTGCCACCTCTGTTGTATAACAAGTTCCCATTTATTTGGCCTGTTTTCATGCTTTCCATTCAGTTCCACAGGTCGATTTATCTCTTCCGGTACCAATGTCACACTGCTTTAATTGCTGCAACTTCATAATAATTCCTGATAAATGGTAAGGAACACCACCTATCCTTAATCGTGGCCTATATGAATTTTAACATCAGTCTATCAATTGCAGTGAAATGTTCTATGATTTTTATTGAACAGATATTGTATTTATGTGTTAATTGGAGGTTATCGCTTTCTTTATAATGTTAAACTATTTTATCCAATAACCTGGCTTATCTATTTCTGCATTAAGAACTTCTTTTTATGGTCTTAAATACAATCTTATAATTTTTTTCCTACAAATTGCTTGCCTCTTTACCTTTCCTCTGTTGCATTTATTCTTAAATGTCTTAGAATTTTTGTTGCTCTTAACAATGAGATCTATTTTATTATAGTTTTTAATTATTTTTTAAGAATGATATTGATTTTTATATACTGCCCTTATATCTGGCAACAATGTGAATATTTTTTAGTAGTTCTAATAATTTTTTTCTATATTGTCTTTTATTCAATGTAATCTACGTAACTAATAGTGATGTTTATTTCTTTTTAATTTTTTATATTCTTCCTTGCCTGCCTGTATTGTCTGAGACCTTCTATATAGTGCTGAGTAGGTGTGATGCTAACAGTATTCCTTTTCTTTGTCCTGACTTTAAAGAGAATGCTTCTAAACTCTCGCCATTCTTTAAGATGTGCACTGGGCTTTTTAGCCAGATACGCTGCATATGTTGTATCAGGAAGTTCTCTTCTCCCTACTCTCTCCCCAGTTTGCTAAGACCATTTATTTTTTTAATCAAGAAAGAGTATTAAATTTTATCAAGTGCTTTTTTGACACTTTTGAGATACTCATATGATTTTTCCTTTAATATGTTAATGAGGTGAATTTCATTAATAGATTTTTCTAATGTTTAATTATGCTTTCATTCCTGGCATAAATCCAATACACACACACACACACACACACACACACACACACACACACATTGCCACATTAGTTTGCTGATGTTTTAATTAGGAGGCTACTATAGAATCCATTGATTATATTTTTAAGTTCTAGAAGTTAGTGTCTCTTTTTTAAAATCTGGTTCCTAATTTTTCATCCTCATAATTTCTTTCATTATCATTTTTTTCCCTTTTATTCTTTAATCATTTATAATAAATTTATTTTATCATCTGTTTCAGATACCAAGCTATTACCTCCTGATTCTCCCATATGTTTTGTCTGATGGCTCTCTGTAGTATGGTCCATTTTTTCATTTGGTTTGTGATTTTTGATTCTGAGCCCATTTTCAGCAATGATTGATTGTTCTGTCAGAACTCACTGGGTACGTGCTGTGGAAGCTTCTTTGCAGAATCTTCATTCGAATGCCTCAGGTTTTTCTGGTCCTCCTTTCAGAGTCTGAACAGCTCTTTGAGAACCTTGGCTTTATATGCATTGCTAATTCCACCCCTGCCTTGCCCAAGCCTTGGGTTGTGTATTCCTGTCCTTTGTGGGCAGAGAATCGCTTGGGCTCAAAAAACCTGTATCAAGCTCTGAAAGCCTCCTGGGCCATTGCAGATCAGCCCACACACCTCTCTCCTTTATCCTGGAACCTGGGGATTTATCTTTTTTTCCTTCAATGGCTTTTGCACACTTAAAAAAATAAATCTGATAACTCATCCAGGATTTCCATGAGCTTGTTTTAGGAGAGAGTGCCTTCATATCACCCTTAGTCAGTAAAAAGATTTGAAGTTCAAACTTTTTCATTTTATTCTTAATTTTTTAAATCATGTTATCTCTATACAGTTTTTCCTGATCTTAAATTATCTTTGAGTCTGACTGCAATAGTTTCATAAATGCAATGACCTTTTAGTTCTTATGAACAAGAATAATACCTGTTTTTTGCCTTTTTTCAAGTTATCTAACCTGATCCCTCTGAATGGGAATGCCCTTTTTTTTTTTTTTTTTTTTTAATTTGACTATCTTTTCCTGGATTCAGGGATTTTTCACTCCTTATAAATCCTTTTAGAACAGTGTTTATCAACATACTGACCTCAGGCTACCAACATCAGAATCATCTGGATTCTTTCTTAAACTTGAAAATTCCTCAGCTTTCTTTTCGAGGTCTTGGGGACAGGACCGCAGAAACTGCATTTGAAACAAAAACCATATAATTGGAGAATCACTGTGAAAGAACATCAATGTTTGTTTAGCTTTGGCCCCCGGTTAAATAGGATTTGATATATGTTTTCTAATACAAATAACCACGAGTTGCTACACAAGCCTTTGGGCTGAATGTTAGAAGAGAAATGTCTGGCTTTACTTTATATTCTCTTTCCTGACTCTGAGATCCAGTAGCTCTTGGTGGGTTGAGAAGGAGTGAGAGCTAGAATCATGGGTGGACGTGGTGGCATGGAAGAGGTCTTTATCAGTGTGACAGGCGTTGTCTTCTCCATGTTTGACATGGCATCCAGAAGTTGACTGGACAGTGTCCTGCTCTCTGGTTTTCCACAGCAGTAGCTACTCTGTACATAGTGGCTGACAGAGCCAGGAGAGGATATGAGGGCCATCAGAAGCCGTGCTGGAAACCAAATGCTACTGACCCCTAGTGGCGATAGGGTTTTCCATGTGTCTCCCATACCTTATTTTCCAGCCCTCAGCCCTATGAGTGGATTTCTGTGGAGACACCTCCATTCTCTCCCCAGAAAGGCTGCCATTTTGTAGAGGAAATTGTGGTCTGCTAAACCTCTATTCCTTCTTTATCTCCTCTCCCATCTGCGTTATAATACATCCAGGGCTGGTGCAGACTTTGATCCATGTTTATGGTCTTTTGGACATTTTAGTGGGAATCTGGCAAGGCAAGGCTTTATCAGAAGCCTCTATTTATGTTAATGAGTTTCTTGGAATATTTTTCTTTGTTGTTTTATGCCATGGGGGTGAGGAGGAGCGAAGAGAATTTTCAATGTGAAGTTGAATGATTTTGCAGCTGAGTTTGACAACAATTATGAAGGCTGTTTTTATTTTACCATGTTTATGGCCTCGAGAATTAGCAAATCTAAAGTATGCAGATCCTTCAAATTTCAGCAAATTGTAACTTGTAGACAATTTAAATTTTTTAAAAAGGCATTCCATTGGTTAATTTGTACTTATTTTCTAGATAAAAGACTGAACAATATTTTTGTAGGATGAAATCAAAATTTTCATGTTATTTTCTAAAATAATAAAATGACTTTTTTATCTTGAAATGGTGGATATTAGAGTTTTTAGAGACTGAAGAAAATTTCGTCCATAGAGAGGACAGAAAAATAAATATTGCAGCAATTTTAATTTCCCCGAGTTTTCTGTAGTTTTACTTGCTCTTTTTTCATGGCATCAACATTTCTGAGCCATGCTCTGCTAGTTGTTGAAAGTCATTTGGCCTCTCAGCTCGAATCACAAACCCCAAACTCGCACTTCCTTTATGCTGCAACTTGAGCACCTGCATATGTGGCCAACTTCAAGCTGGAGTAAGAAAGTCTTTTCTTTCATCCTTTTTGACAGCGTCCCAAGTAACACCATTGCAAAAGGGGAAATGTCAAATCAAGGTGAAGGCCCTTCTCAGATCTGATCTGGGAGCCACATGCCCTGGTCTGAATGGGACAACTTGGAAAGGAGGGGTGAAAACTCAGCCATTTCTAAAAGGAGAAAATGATAACAACTCTAGGGGGGCCAGCCATAGAAAACAGCCTCGTTTATTGCATGTCGAAGGAATAAACTTGCTTCTGCTTTAAGGGCTGACTTGAGCCTGGCTCAGAGGAAGGCTTATGCCTCATGTGCTTATTAAAGACAAAGTGGGCAGAAACCAGAGACTGTGTTTGCTTTGTGTGTGTGGTTTTTTTTTCTTTTTTTTTTTTAACTTGGCAAGAGAGTGGGCTCCCAGAGAAACAGGGAAAGGGCCACAGGAGAGAGAATCACCTGGAGCAGCGATGACCTCAGTTCACTGGATGTGGCCAGAGAGCTCCATGCTCTGTCCAGGGATTTTGCTTCACTTGCTTGACCACGGCTATGGCTTGAGACTGCCCAAAGCTCTCTCTATCCCCCAAATTGCTCCCTCTTCCTTGTGTTTCTGTGCTGCTGTACTTTTTGATCAGAAGGTTTGTGAAAGTTTGAAGCAGGGGTTACCATCTTCATTTTAGAAATGAGCAAAATTAGACTGAAATTGGGTAAGGGCTAAGGCCATATAGATTGTGAATACTGAGTTTTGATTTAAATCCCGGCCTGACTTTGGGCAACCACCTATTCTCTTTGACCCTTACTTTCCTCTCTAATGAGGGTTATTGCTAAGGCCAATTGACATTCATTCATTCAACAAATACTCATTGCGCACTGACTTTGTACCAGAAACTCTTCTAGCTCCTATGAATATGACAATGAACAAAACTGACAAATGTTTGTGCCTTCATGGAGTTTATCATTTGATGGAGGAAGACGATCAACAATATAAATGTGCCAGACAGTATTCTAGACAGTTGTGAGTCCTATGGCAGGGTGTGGGGGCTGTGCAGGGATGGGGCACAGGGGATGCCGGGGAGGGGTAAAAATATTAGCTGGGGTGTTTAGGGGAGGCCTCATGGAGAAAGTGACGTTTGAGTAAGGAGTTAGAGGAGTGAGCCACTTGGATCACTAGGGGGACAACATTCCAGACAGAGGGAATGTGGGTGGAAGCTCTGAAGCAGGAGCAAGTCTGGCACAAGCAAGGAAAAGCAAGAAGGCAAGGCGCTGTGGCTGGAGTAGATTGAAATGACGGGAAGAGTGGAAGAAGATGATGGCATGGAAATAGTGGAGGGGTGGACGAGGGAAGGGAGCCGGAAAAGAGAGACCTGGAGGCCTTACTAAGGGCAAAGTGCTCCCCAGCTGTATGTGCTGCAATGCAGTAGAAACACCACACCTGTTCTGGGATTTTTAGCTTTCGGTTGGTCTGCATTTTGGATTTTAGCATCTCATATTCAGTCCTGAAATCCTGGCTCATGTGGAGCCAAATGATGTGCCATGATTTGGTGGGGAACCCACCCCGTTTCAGGGGTGCTGGCAAATTCTTGATCAAAACATAGCATACATTTTTCCTGCAACTGAGTATGTGGCTATTATGGCTCTGCATGGAGTTCTCAGTTGAGTGGGGTTATGGTGAAGTGCAACGTCTTATTGATAACAGCTAGGATTTATGGTTAATGCTGAGGTAGTACCAAAAAAAAAAAAAAAAAAACCTACAAAAATAAAAAACCAAACACCAAAAAACAAACAAAACCCTCCATTTTCCTGAAACACAAGAGAATGTCACCTAGTGAACTTCTAAGCAAAAAAGATCAGGATGGTGAACTGCAGTCTCCAGCAGCATTGCAGTAATGATGGAAAGCAAATGCACAATTCAGTAACTGTGGGTGCTTTTATTGACACTGCAAGACATTGTTATAATGTAGGAGTGATTTTGCTGTTGTTATGGATGAGTTATTTAGTGTCATTCAAAGATTTTAATTCTGCTAAGTGTGCTGTTAAAATTTGTAATATTCAAAAGTGCTGCAAAAAATAAAGGAAAGAAAGAAAGGAGAGAAAGAAGGAAAAGAAGAAGGAGAGAAAGAAGGAAAGGAAGAAAATAAGGAAAGAAAGGAAAGAAAGAGAAAAAAGAAAGAAATAAAGGAAGAAAAAAAAGATTGAGATCTTTTGCTTTAAAACCTAGAAAGCTATATATGCTGGGCAGCTTTTGGGTGGGTTACTTTAGATTAACTACATAGTATAGACACATTACTGATGAGTTTGGTTTGACTATTGCTTTAACTGCCTTGTTCCCCTTTCCCATTAGTTGGGCACTTGGTTTACAAAATACTTTGACTTTCATTATCCCATTTTATCCTCACCAGACTCCTATGGAGGAGGTAGTATGGGGATCACAATATTCATATTATGAATGAGATAAATGGGAAACCAGAGGGATGGTGTGATTTGCCCACCATCATACTACTCCTTAGTGGCAGCAGAGATAGACATGAATCCAAACTATCAACAAGCCCATCTATGATGGTTAGGTTCATGGGTCAGCTTGGCCAGTGATGGTGCCCAGGGTCTGGTCAAACAAGCACTGGCCTAACTATTACTGCAAGGACATTTGTGGCTGGTTAATAAACCAGAAGGCTGGTTTATTAAATCATCAGTCAATTGATTTTGTCTGTGGCTGATCATATCAATGAAGGGTATGCCTTCCACAAGGAGAGATTTCAATCAGCTGGATTTAATTCAATCAAAGACTTTTAAGGGAGAAAAGAGAGAACTTTCACTTCTTCAACCAGCCAGCCTCTGCTGGGGACTTTATCAAAGACCTTCTCTGGAGTTGCCAGCTTGCTGCCTGCCCTCCAGAATTTGGACTCATGCCTCCTGCCCTATGGAAATTGGACTTGTGCATCCCCACAGTTGCGTGAGACACTTTTATAAAGTCTCATATTTACTGATGTCTCTTGTTGGTTCTGTTTCCCCAGAAAACCCTAACTAATATACCATCTTTCCTTTCTGTTCTAGACTGGCTTTGAAATGATCACAGCACAAAAAAGGAAGGCAACTGGTCCAAACTGATTATTTTTTTTGTATGGAATATTACCATCCTAATCTGTAGACACCCTCAATTTTAAACATTAAGTTTGAAAATTGTATAAAGTGAGTCTACATCTCCATATTCTCTTGTAGCCACATTCCATGATTACCAATATTCAAGCAACATCTGTGTTTCCTACCCTGACAGAGGGTTGGAAACTGCAGGCTTGACTAATCAGAAATGGCTGGATTGGAGTTGTGGTCAATATAAATCCAATGTCTGGGATTTTCTTAAGTAAGGGCCATTATCTTTTCTGCCTTGTATCTTAATTCTTCCAACTAGATTGACCACCCAGAGGGCCATGTCCCTTATTGTTTTATTTTAGAAACCTTCCACTGTTGCCTCTCTAGTGCCATACTATTTGATAGAACTTCCTGGAATGATGGGGATTTTCTATATCTGCTCTGTTTAATATGGTAGCTGCTAGCCACAGATGTCTATTGATCAATTGAAATGTAGCTAGTGAAATTGAGGCACTGAATTTTAAGTTTTATTTAATTTTAATTAATTTAAATTTAAAGAGTCTCTGACAGCTGGGGGCTCCTGTCTGGACAGTGCAGCCCCAGGGACGCTAGCACTTCTTGCAGCATTTATCCTTAATTCAGATGAGTTATTTAGTCTTCACGATATTACCTGGTCACAGAGTGACATAAAATGCAAGCTGCTGTGGGGATCTACACCTGGGAGGGTGCAGGCAGGAGTGGGCTGTGGAGAAATTAGGCTGTGATACAGCCACAGCAGCAGCCTCCACTGGTCCCATGGGAGATGGCCCTGGAGAGCTGTTCCAAACAATAGTGAGGAGCCCAGCTGGTAGCCTTGGCACCTGAGAATCCTCAATAGGGCCCTTCTCTGGAAATTTCTCTCAGTCAAAGAAAACCTACCAGCCCAGGGTCACACCCTGTTCTGGAGTGGCCCACATCCAATGACCATCACTGCAGGGTATACCAGACTGGGCTCCTCACTGTTGTTTGGAACAGCTCTGCAGGGCCATCCCCCATGGGACCAGTGGAGGCTGCTCCTGTGGCTGTATCACAGCCTAATTTCTCCACAGCCCACTCCAGCCTGCACCCTCCCAGGTGTAGATCCCCACAGCAGCCCTCAAACCACCTGTGCACAAATCTCTATCTCAGTCTCTGCTTCTCAGAGGCCTGAACTATGACACATCCCCAGCTCCATGCCTCTCAGAAATAAACTCAAAAAAAGAAACAAACACATAATTTTTAATAGCTTGCATTTTATTTCACTCTGTGACCAGGTAATATCGTGAAGACTAAACAACTGATCTGAATAAAGGATAAATGCTGCAAGAAGTGCTAGGTCCTCGGAGTCAGTGGAAGGTAACACTCCGTGGATGACACTGAAGTCTGAATTTTGTCACTTTCTCTGGCTGTCACCCCCACTAGGTCATCACTTCATTCAACAAATTCGTGTATCACATGTGTTCTAGGCCTAAGTAAGGGCCCTGGAAAACACGGATGACAAATGCAAAGAGGTTCTTGTCCTCAGTGTCTCATCATGTGGTGGTGAAGTGAAATGTGCAGGTGTTAAAACACTCTGCACCAAAACTGCCACATTTGAGGCATCACAGGATGCTTTGGAGATCAAAGGGAGGGGTGACTAATCATTTAGTACGGGTGTGGGGAAGTCACAGCTGTGGGTCATTCCAGCCTGCTGTTTGTTTCTGTATGGCTTGCCAACTAAAAATGTTTTAAAAATTTTATGTGATTGAAAAATAATCAAAAGAAGAATGACATTTTGTGGTTATCAGAGGCTGGAGGAGGAGAGGGTGTGTAGAATAGGGAATTATTGCTAAACAGGTACAGAGTTTCTGTTTGGGGTCATGAAAAAGTCTTGGTAAAGGATAGTGGTGACTATAGGAGAACCTGAATGAAATGAATACCACTGAAGTGTGCACTTAAAAATGGTTAAAATGGGAAATTTTGTGTAATGTATGTGTTACCATAACAAAAAAGGAATATTTTGTGACACATGAAAATTATAAGATATTCAAATTTCAGTGTCCATAAATAACGTCTTTTGGAACTCAGCCACGCTCATTTGTTTTCATACTGTCTATGGCTGATTGGCATTACGAAAGGAAGTTGAGTAGTTGTGACAAAGACCTGGTGGCCTGCAATGCCTAAAATATTTACTGTCTGCCCCTTTTTAGAAAAAGTTCGTCAGCCTCTGGTTCAGTGCAATCAAGGAGACCTTCCTATGAAGAGCTGCCTTTGAACTGGGTTCTGAAGGGCAAAAAGGAGTTTGCCAGGGACAGAAGGGCCAGCGGGCAGGAGAATCAGCATGTGCAAAGGTACAGAGGCTGGGGGCAGGGAAGGAAATGGTGCATTTACAAATGACAAGAATCTCAGTGAGGCTGGGACACAGGGGGAGTGGCTTTGAGTGAGATTGTCAATGTCGGTAGGAATCAGATATGAAAGACATGGTTTCATGCTAAGGGGGTCATTGAAGGGTTTGAAGCAGGGGGATAGCGTGGTCAGTTTTGAGTTTTCAGGAACTCATTCTGGTAGCCCAGGTGGAGGAAGTCCTGGGGGAGGCAAGGCTGGTGCAGGGAATGTTTCAGCAGTTAAGAGACACCAGTGGCTTGCCTTGAGGTCGCGGCAGTGGGATCCCAGTTCCTGTGTGAGTTCAAGACGTGTCAGAGCTTAGAGAAGTTCATTTTGACAGACGGGTGGGGCTGAGCCAGGACGCGGGGTGGGGAGGGGGTTAAGAAGGGAGAAGGTGAATCAGAGGTGGAGGCTTCACGTGTGGAGGGGAAGCGGGAGGGCAAGCAGCAAAAGGAGATGAAGGGCACAGCTTGGGGGTTGGCTTGGGGGCTTTGGGGTTACTTGAAGGGCTTTGCACAGGATGTGTGAGGCCAAGGGGAAGTGGTAGAGCAGAGGAGTGACTGGACGTGGCGAACAATGGGGCATTGGGAAGTGAGGAGCTGGGTGCGGGGTGGGCACAGGATGGTGATAATGACCACGGTAATGATGATAATAGCAGTAATAACAGTGGAAGGTCAAAGGGGCTTCCTCCGCGACGGGCAGGATGGGGGAGGGGCTTAACGTGCGCCTCACTTGCACAATGTGGGGCTGTAAGTAGTGAAAACTGGGCTTTGTTTGGAGAAGGAGAGGTCAGTTCTGCCAGAGGGGAAAGGAAGGTGGAGACAGAGGTGGGATTTTTTTTCCGGACACAGGAACCAAGGTAAATATAGGAAATGGAACCTTTACTGCTATTTGAACTCAAACAAAAGAAATGCCCCAACTCCTTGGGTTGAGTTCCAGTGGCCCTTTCAGTTGGCTGGGAATCACGGAGCAGCCACCCCAGCCTGGGCTTGAGAATATCCTGGGATTTGAATGAGAGCTCAGGAATCCTCTGAATTGCTGACCAAATTTGCACCTTCTCCTTGGGAGAAGGCATGGGGAAAATGTTTACCATTTTCATGATAAGGATGAGGATGTGTAAGGCAATTCTGCCAGAGTCTCCATGAGGCCAGAACTGCTTTTCAAGCCACCAAAAGCATCAGGAGAACCTGTTCCTCTGGGTCATTTAGGCAGTGGTGTCTGGTGGGTTGGAAGCCCCATAGAGAGGGATTCCTGAAGAGGAGCTTGTATGGAGAATGCTATAGGGGTATGAGCCTCCCTCTACCTCTACCCCCACTGAGTGCATTAATATTCTTATTAAATAGGTAAGATTTTTAAAGTTTTTATTCTGTGCCATTATCTCATTCTGTTGCCATCCTCTCTGGCAACAACTGTCAATCAAAGCAAATGTTAGCCCCATTGTGCAGAGTGAGAAAATGGCACCAAGAGGAGCCAAATCTAGTTGCCCAATTCACACAGCAAGTAAGTGGGGAAGCTGGGATTCATACTGGAGTGTTGGAGCTTAGAGGACCTGTCACTGGAGGAGCTTGGGGAGTCTGGAAAGCACATTCCAGGGGATTTCGCTGTTGACCAAGGACCAGTATGTTCTGCATCTGCTGTTCTACTGGCTCTCCCTTCTCTTCCTTCAAGTCTCCTCCCCAGAGTGGCCTTCCCCAGCCACTCAAGGCAAAAGATATCTCAGCACTCTGCCTGTTCCTCCCCTCATTGTGCCTGTCTTCTCAAAGAATGTAAGTTCTGTGTAGTCCCTGTGTCCGTCTTACACACCACCTTTATCCTAGTACCAAGTAAAGTACTTGGTGCACAATATGAATGATGGATATTTCATGGAATGAATGACCATCTCAGTTTCCCAGAAGTGGGGCTCAACCAGATAACTGGGACTCCCTCGGAGGGCACAGGGAATGGTGTCTCTTTGGTACATGAGTTTGAGGAGCAGTGGGGCAGAAATTACAACTGGCCTTGTGAAGATGGAGAAGAAAATGTCCCAGTTTTCTATTTATCTTCTGCATGTCATGGCTGGCGATGGGGTGGAGCAGGTATAAGAGCAATGAACCAGCTCTTGCAGCTGTATTGAGCATCAGAGTGCAATGGAAGGGGCAGATGTTTATTGTGCAATCTTCTTTGCAAGTCATGAAGCTTTATACACTTGGTGTCATTTGCTCCTCCCAACCCTGTTGTGAGGTTCCTATAGCCATTTCCTTTTTATGGGTGATGAAATTGAGGCTCAAAGAGGGTAAATAATAGTCCATTACTCCCAAGACAGATGTTGGAGTTGGAATTCTAACTCAGGCTGCCAATCTCCAGAGCTCTTTTCCTTAGTGATTAAGAGTATAGGCTCTTGAGCCAAACTGCCTGGGTTACTAACTATCCTTGCTCCATCACTTACTAGTTGTATTATTTTAGAAAAACCACTTAACCTCTCTGTGCCTTAATTTTCTTATCTAACAAATTAGGATAGTATCAGTGCCTACTTTATAAGGCTGTATAAAGATCAAATAGGTCAATACTGTTCAGGTAAAGAATTTCAAACAGTACCTGGCACTGTCATCATCATCATCATCATCATCATCATCATGATCATCATCATCATCCTGTGGAGCTGCCTTCTCTTCCTGGGCTGAGGTTGTGCAGGGGCTGTGAGTGACCAGATGGGGAACCAGCTAGGAGGGTACAAATAAAGGTTCCAACTCAGGGAGCCCTGGAAGCAGTGAGAAATAGATCATATCTGGTTTTTATGACACTTACCTCTCTTTCCTGCACTGCTTTTTTCAAAGGCTAAGAGGTTCCATTTCAGGTTTCCTGAATTTCTCTACAGTAATTATGACCCTTCTTTCCTGTCATCTCTTGCTTTCAGTGGAAAGGGAAAGTAATGAGATGGAGACTTTGTCAGAAAATGAAAACATCAAAGTAACACTATTTGGCTACCTGAGATACAGGATGGAGCCAGGGCCTCAGTGCAAACACAGGAGTTTCAGGCTGTTCCTTAGTAGCAGCTGGCTCCTCCTGGGGGGATGAAAGAAGAGAGAGGGAGGCATGAGAGAGAGGGGACTCCTAGACACCCACTGGAAAGGTGTCTGAACAAGTAGCTTTCTACCAACTGCAGGAAACCGTGGATGTTCATGACCCATGAAAACACGATTGTTTTTCTTTCTGTTAATGCACCATGCCTGTATGTTTTCCATTTGGGGCATAATTTGGGAATTCCATAGTATGAGTTAATAGTTCTTGGGAGGAGTGAGACATACTCCTTTGTTTTTGTCTTTTCACCATCCTCCTAAAGAAAAGGATGTTATTAGGGATGTTGGAGTCCATGTGTCCTTCTCTACCAGCTCTCTGTGTTCTAGGATGCCCAGTCCTTTCTTTATCTTGACCCCCACTGGGGCTGGGGGCCCCCAAACCAGATATGCAGACAGAATTGTACACCTACAAGACTGTAAGCCCCATGACCAAAGGAGTGGACCCCAGAACTGGCCAAAGAGTGATGTGGAAAATGTAATTATCTCTCCCGGCATTCTCTGCTGGCTTTGGACTCTGCACTTCCTTGAGCTCAGGGCAGCCTAAGCCCATGTTCTCTGGAGGATCCAGGTAGGCATGATTGGCAAGAGATGAGAGAGTTCTAGTCTTCCTGCCAGGCTCCCTGACCTCGCTCAGAACTCCCAAGAGCCCAGATTCGAGTTCTACTGTAATCCGTCAATGCAGGCAAGACTGTGTGTGGTTTGCATAAGATGAAGCAAACCCTATATGGAAACCCAAATCTACTGGTAGTTTGGAGAGATTTGCCTTGATCAGCCTAGAAAGTCAGGTAAGTGCCCAGATGTGTTCTGCAGGAAATAGAATGGATGTGTTAAGGGATGCAGTTCTGAAAGTCAATCAAATCCTGATCCTGGGCCTAATCTCTTTATGAAAATATCCTCTCCCCCAATTACACTGTCTCCTCCCTGGGGACAAAGGAATGGAAAACTCCTCAGGAGAATAGGTGAGATATTGACACTCCATTCTGGTATAAATGGTTAATTTTCTGAAGTTCAAAAAGTTGGTTCAGGTCAGTCAAGAAACAGATGACATTTTCTTGTTTAATACCTAACATAAAAAACAGGTTTGGAAAGAGTTTAGACCCAGTTGAGATGAATATCAAGAGATTCTCAGAGATCACTCCAAGTTTAGGGTCTAAGTGGAAAGACAATTATTTCCTATTGCCTCTTATTTTTTTTTTTTGATCATAAGTGTACTGATGGTTTAACTCAATTAAGAAATTGAAAGTGGAAGTGCTGTTACTTCTAGAAGTCTAGAAGACCAATTTGTTGGTGATATCATTTGAATCTCTTCATCCAGGCTTATTTTTGGTTTTGACTCAAAAAAGTCTATTAAATTCTTTCCTCATAATTGTGCTTTCATTATAATTGTGTTCTCTGTGTACATTTGGAATTATTCACCTTATGTAATTGGCTGCTCTGTTGTTTGGAACATAAATGTTTAAGTCTACTAAAAAGGATGGATTTATCTTATTTCCATTTTTTTCTATCAGTCATGTGAGGCGGCAATCTATAAACTATTATTTTTAAAGCAGTAGAACTCTTTTCCCAAAGGCATCTTAAGCAAAACTCCAATATAATAAAACATAGGCTGCTTGACCTACAGGAGATGGGCCTAGTCCAGCTTTTCTTAACAAGGTTGTGCAAAAGAAGCAAACCCCAGAGATCATGATTTGAGTGAGTATTTTCTGAGCTCTCTTTAGGATGCTACCAAGCTAATACCTCAGGGTGTTAAGGCTCTTCTGGAACCTGGGTTGAAAAAGGCTGTGAGGTCATTCATGTGCTGGGGGAGAGGCTCTTTTCAGCAAATAAGCTACAGCCCATCTTAATTTTACCTCCTTCACATGTGGCTACTCCAAAATTCAGATGGTTAATTGGAATTATGAGCTCTGCTTTGCTACTGATTGAAGGACTTCTCTACCTGATCTATGGGTGGTGATGACCACACCTGAATGTAAAAGAGGGCAGGAGAGCAAGTCTTCATGTCAGAGAGATTGATGAGGTGATGTTCACTGTATTTATGGTGTTATTTTTCTGATGTTTCATGTTTCTCCCCATCTTTTCTTCAATCCCATCCTTTGATTGGATGGGGTGTGTCTTTTTGATCACTGTTTGCCTCTCACTAGCCATGCATGACCAAACAAAAGGGGGGGAGGTAAATATGCCTATACTAATTCATAAGTTAGAAAAGGGCATGTGATCAAGGTAGGCACTGATGGAAAATTCACTCATAATAATAATGATGATTCACATTTAAGAATCACTCTGTGCCAGATATCAGTTTAAGTGTATTTATTGCTGTAGCTCACTTAATCCTTATTTAAGCCCTTTGTGCTTTCACTATGTCCATTTTATAGATGAAGAAATGGAGACAGTGACGTTCAGTAACTTTTCCATGTCCCTCTTGTTAGCTGAATTCTCTCTGTGTGAAATTTTAGAAGATGGATAAATGCTTACACCAACTTGTGATTTACCCAGAAAGGATTATACAGAAGGAATTAACTTCAAATTTCTTCCCTTAACTGTAGCCAGTGAGGAATATTGCAGTCAGAAGCCAGGTCCTGGAGAGAGGGGACAGAGAGGAATACAGATGCGGGTTGTCCCTTCCACAGCAGCCTCAGACTCTCTTGCACTGGAAGTGAGCCCCTCGAAAGCAGTGACTTATTGGGTCTGCCCTCTGCCATTCTTCATCACTCCACAATGGTTCCTTGGTGCATAGCAGGTTCTTAACAGGTAAAAACAAATGAGTAGTTTGTGACAGAGGAGGCATTGTGGACTAATTGGAGAGGCAGACACTTGAACAAATAATTTTGGGATAATGATAATATGATACATGATGACATAGATATATCCCGAACTACTAGGGAAGCACAAGAGAAAGATGGATACATCCTGCTTGAGAGGACCGGGGGTGGTGTCACAGATATTATCACAGAGCATAAGTGTGGTCCATGAGACCGTTGGCCCATCTCTTTAAACTGGCGATGCACAAAGATGGATGAGGTAGTTGGAGTGACCCAACTGGCGGAGGAGGGCTAACACAAGATGTGTAATGTTATGATGCCCGAGGATAAGGCTTAGTCTCATTTAAGAAACATGATCTGTGTGACACTTTCCTTGTTATTGGCTGAATAATTGATAGAGTTGAATATTATATTCATTTTAGGTCACTGAGGTCAGGTGTGCTATGAGTGGTCTAATGGGTTGCTGGTTTCTTTTTGCTGATCCATTAGGGACAGTGTTGTTTCAGTGTCTTTCAGTGAAAACAGTAATCTGGTGGAAGGAAGGGAAGGGATGAAGCCAAGTCTGCTTTGTTCCCTGGACCCTAACCAGGGATTCTAATATGCACCCCAATCTTATGGCTCACAATCCAGATTAGGAATGACTATTTTTTTGCTTATGAACATTCTACAAGAAGATTTGGTGAAGCTTTACGTATGAAACGAGTAGGCATTTTTCAATTCCCAAATATCAAACTGCATTAAAAATGCAATGTGCTTTTTCAAATAGAACCTCACCGCATGAGAAACTGCTCCTTGAGGAGCCTGTACACCCTCTGGTTAGGGATTATTGGGTGAGATGATGGGAATCTAAAATGAAAACAATCTCTATCCCCCAATGGCTACTCTCATACTAAACGTAGATTATAAGTAAATTAAATAAAAAATAACAAATTAAAACAACCCCAAATTTAAAAGCATTAAGAGTAATGTTTAAAGCAATTGCAGGAACAAATACAAAACCAAGCAATACAAAACAAAGTATGCCTTTATTTACAGTCCTTAAAGTACTGTAAATAAAGGCATGCTTTGTTCTGTTGAGCACTGCTTTGTTGCACTTCGCAGATATTGCATTATTTGTTTTTCTTTACAAAAGAAGCATATCTCACCATTCTTCCAGCAACATGTACTCACTTCACACCTTTATCACATTTTAATTATGGTATGTGCATTGTTTTTTTGACATAATACTATTGCACTTAGACTATAGTATAGTGTAAACATAACTTTTATAAGCAAAAAATTTGTGTGACTTGCTTCATTGCAATACTTGCTTTGTTGCAGTGGTCTAGAACTGAACCCATGATATCTCCAGGTATGCTTGCGGTAGCCACAGGGGAAACCCGTGAGCAAAACTTTGTATATATATATATATATATATAAATGCTGAAGCCAGCTGAAACTCACCAATGGCTTCCTGCTTCAAACACTGTGTCTCCTTGCCCTAGCGCTTTCTCTGGCCACATGTGGGGCAGACTGGAAGGAAGTGCCTGGGCATTCACCCTCCAGGAGCTCTTCAATCAATGAAAGACAGCAGTTGGTGGAAAATGCCCCAGGCTGTCACCCCTCAGTGGGACAATTCTGGGGTGTGTTCAACACCTTTTCTCAGAGGGTTTCCAGCTGGATTGAGCTCCTGGTACTAATAGTTATAAATGGCTTACGATCACACCCTTTTATTAGCTTTCCTTCCCCACTTTCTCACTGGTTGCCTGGAATCCCAAATAAGTGACACCCCCCCAAATCCTCAGGGGGATTTGTTTTTGGGAGAATTCAAACTGAGACAATAAACCACAGACAATACCCACACATACCCTCCAAATTTGGCAAAAATCTATCCAGGCATTTTGTTTTTTTCATGTCTTTTTCTTGATTTGGCCTTGATATTTGCATAAATGTTGCTGAGTTTATCCACATCTTTATTAAGTGTTCTTGCAATAAAATAATTGCAAACAATTTCTGCACTCACTTCCTATTTTCAGTTATTTATGATTTTCAAGAGAATTTGAGTCCAATATATTTTCAGTTACTTTGTGTGAATCTCACTTTTTTTTTTTTTTTTTTTTATCATCCCTTTAAACTTTTTATTTGGTGCAAGACTCTGCTTGTCCCATATGGTAAGTGCATGAGAAGTCCCATTGGTGGAAAGTGATTCTTTTCATTTGAGTTGTTTTCCTGAAAATTTATGTCAGAACATTTCTTTGGAGTATATGTAATTCCTTTGGGGGTTAAATGTGGTTGGTGAGCTGTTTTGAGAAAGCCTGCTTGCAGCCCATCCTGTTGCAGGGACGTTCTTTTATATGTTTAGTCTGGCTTTGAATACACAGTTGATGCTAAACAAATGCTAATTAATAATAACCTAATAGAAAACGGGTTAAGGTCAAATAAATGCAACGTATAATAACATCTTAGTTTTACAAATAACATTCACCACATTTATTTCAGTCTTCTCAAACTCAAGCCAATAATTCAAGTCAGTTCTGTGGAAAAGAGGAGGTTAGGTTTGGCTTTGTTTTTTCCAGAATGTTCCATTCTGCAGATGCCTATAAGTCCTGGGCTGAGGCGGTGGTGGCTGTGTGCAATGGGAACCTATAGGGTATGGTGTAAGATTATTCTAGAAGCATAGGAACTTTTCTCTCCTACAGAGGATACTCACTGAGATTTACTGCACCATCCAGAAAAATGTGTGATTCCGAGAGAAAATAAAGGTTTTATTTAATTAATAGGATGGATGAAACCACAGACATCCCAATAAACCATCTAGACCTGCTTTTGTCGTATCCTAGCCCTGCTCACCCTCCTGGACTTTCTACCTGGCTGTGGATCCACCTGCTTGTCCAGCCACACTGTGTCTGAGAGACAGTGAACTTTGGGAATTAAAGTCAGACTTAGGTTCCAAATCCTGCAAGGTTCTTCTCCGAGCTTAAATTCACTTATCTGGAAATAGTGATAATCCAAGCTAATGTCACTGTAAGAATTAAACGCAGTAATGTTTGTAGACTGTCTGGCATGTGAATACCAGTTTTATGTCCACTGTGGGGGGGCTAGTGGTGGCTTAGTGGTGAGCATGGGCTCTGGGGCAGACTGCAAGAGTCTGATTTTTGCCTCTGCCAGTGACTCAGTGTCCCCATCAGTTAAATGGGGAAAACAATATTGCCTAATATATAGGGTCATTGTGAGAGTAAACAAGCTAATGCATGCAAAGTGCTCAATAGATGTTAACCTTATTGTTATTGTTGTTATCATTATTATTAGTTTCCTAGTGAAATGAGTAGCCCTTCTTCATTATCTCTTCATTCAGTTCTATTATTCCATGATTCTTCCTTTCCAAGTGGGGAATGGATCCTCATTTGCTAAATTTACTAAGGAAAATGCTGATCTCCCAAAATAGCTATTGAGCAGTAATTTTCAAAATACATAGTAAACCAAAGCTGTACATGAAAGGCCCTTAAAGTAGGTCATTGTCATGAGGCTGCTTAGAGAGGGTGCTGCTGGGGTGATTTATGTCTGGGGGGATTATTAATTAAACAAAAGAGGGTCTGTATTTTTGAAAAATGCCCTTGCCACAAAAGAACCGTGCATGAAGAGACATGAAGGAATAGATGTGATTAAAGAGTATTTACCTATCTGCATATACATTCAAAAGGATTACTCATGGGATAGTTTTTTTTCTATATTTATTGCTTTGGAAATTTCACAGATCTCTGTTTTGAGTTTGAATTATTTTGGCAAACTTGCTGCAAAGCAATAAGGGGATCTGCTCATGTTTCTACTGAGGAGTTGATGAAAGGCACTGATTTGCACCCATGACATATGTGTGCCAGTTTTATATACATTATTTTAAAGGGATCTGGCCACTGGATAGTAGTCCAAGTGTGGTTTCTTTTGGGGAGCTTGACAAGGACAAGAATTCAGAGGTGATTCCTTCAGCAGGTGAAATGTCTCACCTTGACCACAGCAAAGGACTCTTCTTTGTCTTGTATTTCAGGCTTTCTGTTTTTTCTGACTTCATTATCTGCAGACATCTTCCTTTGTAATCTATCCTTTAGTCAAGATGAAAATATCTTTACTGATTTATTCTCTGGTTGTAAAAGTAGGCATAACTAAAATTTTAAATAATATAGATGTGAAAAAATGCCTGCACCTGATATCAATAAGCACTATTCATATTTTGGGATATAGCCTTCCAGATTTTTCCCATGTGTGCATGCATGCACACACACACATACAAAAAATACATACACAAGCAGAATTTTGGAGTCCGACTATACCATTTCAAGATATAATATTAATGTCTCCATCCAACATCTATGGGTCTATTGCATTTGTTTTAAAACTACATAATATACCTTTGTTTGAATTTAATAATTTGTTTACCTGTCCTTTGGTAGGTCTCCATTTTCTTTCAATTTTGCTATTATAAATAACCCTGATATGAACAGCCATGTATGTGCATGCTTATACAATTGCCTGATCATTTCCTTACAATATTGTCCTAGAAGATGAATGGCTGGAGTTAGGTGTATGGACATTCACTTTTTATTCATATTGCTAGAAAGATTGTTCAAAGCCATATTTCCACAATAGTTTGAGAGTACATTTCCCCATAACCTCAGCAACGGTGGATGATATTGATCTTTACTCTTTGACAATTTGATGGACCCAAAAAGATGTTTCCAAGTGTTTAAATTTGCATTTCTTTGACTATTGCTGAGATGAACATTTTCCCCTCTGCCCTTTTATATATCTTTTGTGATTTCCCTGTTCATATCTTTTCTCATGCTTTATATTGGAATGTTCCTTTTAAGATAGATTTGTAAGATCTCTTTATTGACTAAGAATTTTAACCCCCCTTTTTTGTTACATATCTTGTGTATATTTCCCGAAGCTTTTATTTAAGATTTTATCTTTGAATGCAGTGCCTTTGCTCACATGAAATTTAAATTTTTTTATGAACAACTTTGTGTATCTTTTCTTTACGATTTTTGACTCTGAAGCCCCCTCCTCCCCATGGTGATAAAATTAAGTGTATGTAAATCCAAAGTTCCACCTATGGGTAAAATAAACGCACACTCACAAATAAAGTGTGAGGGAGCAGCAGCTTGGCTTCCCCAGGTGGTTTGGGGCGGCACATGAATGAGCCATGTGCTGTGACTCCCAGACTTCGGCGGCGTGAATGAGACACAAAGGCTGGGGGTGTGGAGGGCAGGGTGCACTTCCATTCACTGGGTTGGGACACCCCACCTCTGGGAGACTAGATCCAGGATAGGTGATGAAATAAAAACGTACTTCAGAGGCGGGGCAAGATGGCAGACTGGTGAGCTGTATGTTTTAGTTACTCCTCCAGGAAAGTAGGTAGAAAGCCAGGAACTGCGTGGACTGGACACCACAGAGCAATCTGACTTTGGGCATACTTCATACAACACTCATGAAAACGTGGAACTGCTGAGATCAGCGAAATCTGTAAGTTTTTGTGGCCAGGGGACCCGCGCCCCTCCCTGCCAGGCTCAGTCCCGTGGGAGGAGGGGCTGTCAGCTCCGGGAAGGAGAAGGGAGAACTGCAGTGGCAGCCATTATCGGAAACTCATTCTGCTGATCCAAACTCCAACCATAGATAGACGGAGACCAGACACCAGAGAATCTGAGAGCAGCCAGCCCAGCAGAGAGGAGACAGGCATAGAAAAAAACAACACGAAAAACTCCAAAATAAAAGCGGAGGATTTTTGGAGTTCTGGTGAACATAGAAAGGGGAAGGGCAGAGCTCAGGCCCGAGCTCAGGCCCGAGCTCAGGCCCTGAGGCGCATATGCAAATCCCGAAGAAAAGCTGATCTCTCTGCCCTGTGGACCTTTCCTTAATGGCCCTGGTTGCTTTGTCTCTTAGCATTTCAATAACCCATTAGATCTCTGAGGAGGGCCATTTTTTTTTTTTTTTTTTTTTTTAATCCTTTTTTCTTTTTCTAAAACAATTACTCTAAGAAGCCCAATACAGAAAGCTTCAAAGACTTGCAATTTGGGCAGGTCAAGTCAAGAGCAGAACTAGGAGAGCCCTGAGACAAAACGCAATAATCCAGTGGCTGAGAAAATTCACTGAACACCACAACTTCCCAAGAAAAGGGGGGTGTCCGCTCACAGCCACCATCCTGGTGGACAGGAAACACTCCTGCCCATCGCCAGCCCCATAGCCCAGAACTGCCCCAGACAACCCAGTGTGACGGAAGTGCTTCAAATAACAGGCACACACCACAAAACTGGGCGTGGACATTAGCCTTCCCTGCAACCTCAGCTGATTGTCCCAGAGTTGGGAAGGTAGAGCAGTGTGAATTAACAAAGCCCCATTCAGCCAACATTTCAGCAGACTGGGAGCCTCCCTACACAGCCCAGCAGCCCAGAACTGCCCTGGGGGAACGGCACTCACCTGTGACATAGCACAGTCATCCCTCAACAGAGGACCTGGGGTGCACGGCCTGGAAGAGGGGCCCACTTGCAAGTCTCAGGAGCCATATGCCAATACCAAGGACTTGTGGGTCAGTGGCAGAGACAAACTGTGGCAGGACTGAACTGAAGGATTAGACTATTGCAGCAGCTTTAAAACTCTAGGATCACCAGGAGATTTGATTGTTAGAGCCACCCCCTCCTCCCTGACTGCCCAGAAACACGCCCCATACACAGGGCAGGCAACACCAACTACACACGCAAGCTTGGTACACGAATTGGACCCCACAAGACTCACTCCCCCACTCACCAAAAAGGCTAAGCAGGGGAGAACTGGCTTGTGGAGAACAGGTGGCTCGTGGACGCCACCTGCTGGTTAGTTAGAGAAAGTGTACTCCACGAAGCTGTAGATCTGATAAATTAGAGATAAGGACTTCAATTGGTCTACAAATCCTAAAAGAATCCTATCAAGTTCAGCAAATGCCACGAGGCCAAAAACAACAGAAAATTATAAAGCATATGAAAAAACCAGAAGATATGGATAACCCAAGCCCAAGCATCCAAATCAAAAGATCAGAAGAGGCACAGCACCTAGAGCAGCTACTCAAAGAACTAAAGATGAACAATGAGACCATAGTACGGGAGACAAAGGAAATCAAGAAGACCCTAGAATACCATAAAGAAGACATTGCAAGACTAAATAAAAAAATGGATGATCTTATGGAAATTAAAGAAACTGTTGACCAAATTAAAAAGATTCTGGACACTCATAGTACAAGACTAGAGGAAGTTGAACAACGAATCAGTGACCTGGAAGATGACAGAATGGAAAATGAAAGCATAAAAGAAAGAATGGGGAAAAAAATTGAAAAAATCGAAATGGACCTCAGGGATATGATAGATAATATGAAACGTCCAAATATAAGACTCATTGGTGTCCCAGAAGGGGAAGAAAAGGGTAAAGGTCTAGGAAGAGTATTCAAAGAAATTGTTGGGAAAACTTCCCAAATCTTCTAAACAACATAAATACACAAATCATAAATGCTCAGCGAACCCCAAATAGAATAAATCCAAATAAACCCACTCTGAGACATATTCTGATCACACTGTCAAACACAGAAGAGAAGGAGCAAGTTCTGAAAGCAGCAAGAGAAAAGCAATTCACCACATACAAAGGAAACAGCATAAGACTAAGTAGTGACTACTCAGCAGCCACCATGGAGGCGAGAAGGGAGTGGCACGATATATTTAAAATTCTGAGTGAGAAAAATTTCCAGCCAAGAACACTTTATCCAGCAAAGCTCTCCTTCAAATTTGAGCGAGAGCTTAAATTTTTCACAGACAAACAAATGCTGAGAGAATTTGCTAACAAGAGACCTGCCCTACTGGAGATACTAAAGGGAGCCCTACAGACAGAGAAACAAAGAAAGGACAGAGAGCCTTGGAGAAAGGTTCAGTACTAAAGAGATTCGGTATGGGTACAATAAAGGATATTAATAGACAGAGGGGAAAAATATGACAAACATAAACCAAAGGATAAGATGGCTGATTCAAGAAATGCCTTCACGGTTATAACGTTGAATGTAAATGGATTAAACTCCCCAATTAAAAGATATAGATTCGCAGAATGGATCAAAAAAAATGAACCATCAATATGTTGCATACAAGAGACTCATCTTAGACACAGGGACACAAAGAAACTGAAAGTGAAAGGATGGAAAAAAATATTTCATGCAAGCTACAGCCAAAAGAAAGCAGGTGTAGCAATATTAATCTCAGATAAAATAGACTTCAAATGCAGGGATGTTTTGAGAGACAAAGAAGGCCACTACATACTAATAAAAGGGGCAATTCAGCAAGAAGAAATAACAATCGTAAATGTCTATGCACCCAATCAAGGTGCCACAAAATACATGAGAGAAACACTGGCAAAACTAAAGGAAGCAATTGATGTTTCCACAATAATTGTGGGAGACTTCAACACATCACTCTCTCCTATAGATAGATCAACCAGACAGAAGACCAATAAGGAAATTGAAAACCTAAACAATCTGATAAATGAATTAGATTTAACAGACATATACAGGACATTACATCCCAAATCACCAGGATACACATACTTTTCTAGTGCTCACGGAACTTTCTCCAGAATAGATCATATGCTGGGACATAAAACAAGCCTCAATAAATTTAAAAAGATTGAAATTATTCAAAGCACATTCTCTGACCACAATGGAATACAATTAGAAGTCAATAACCATCAGAGACTTAGAAAATTCACAAATACCTGGAGGTTAAACAACACACTCCTAAACAATCAGTGGGTTAAAGAAGAAATAGCAAGAGAAATTGCTAAATATATAGAGATGAATGAAAATGAGAACACAACATACCAAAACCTATGGGATGCAGCAAAAGCAGTGCTAAGGGGGAAATTTATAGCACTAAACGCATATATTAAAAAGGAAGAAAGAGCCAAAATCAAAGAACTAATGGATCAACTGAAGAAGCTAGAAAATGAACAGCAAACCAGTCCTAAACCAAGTACAAGAAAAGAAATAACAAGGATTAAAGCAGAAATAAATGACATAGAGAACAAAAAAACAATAGAGAGGATAAATATCACCAAAAGTTGGTTCTTTGAGAAGTTCAACAAGATTGACAAGCCCCTAGCTAGACTGACAAAATCAAAAAGAGAGAAGACCCACATCAACAAAATAATGAATGAAAAAGGTGACATAACTGCAGATCCTGAAGAAATTAAAAAAATTATAAGAGGATACTGTGAACAACTGTATGGCAACAAACTGGATAATGTAGAGGAAATGGACAATTTCCTGGAAACATATGAACAACCTAGACTGACCAGAGAAGAAACAGAAGACCTCAACCAACCCATCACAAGCAAAGAGATCCAATCAGTCATCAAAAATCTTCCCACAAATAAATGCCCAGGGCCAGATGGCTTCACAGGGGAATTCTGCCAAATTTTCCAGAAAGAACTGACACCAATCTTACTCAAACTCTTTCAAAACATTGAAGAAAATGGAACACTACCTAACTCATTTTATGAAGCTAACATCAATCTAATACCAAAACCAGGCAAAGATGCTACAAAAAAGGAAAACTACCGGCCAATCTCCGTAATGAATATAGATGCAAAAATCCTCAACAAAATACTTGCAAATCGAATCCAAAGACACATTAAAAAAATCATACACCATGACCAAGTGGGGTTTATTCCAGGCATGCAAGGATGGTTCAACATAAGAAAAACAATCAATGTATTACAACACATTAAAAACTCGAAAGGGAAAAATCAATTGATCATCTCAATAGATGCTGAAAAAGCATTTGACAAAATCCAACATCCGTTTTTGATAAAAACACTTCAAAAGGTAGGAATTGAAGGAAACTTCCTCAACATGATAAAGAGCATATATGAAAAACCCACAGCCAGCATAGTACTCAATGGCGAGAGACTGAAAGCCTTCCCTCTAAGATCAGGAACAAGACAAGGATGCCCGCTGTCACCACTGTTATTCAACATTGTGCTGGAAGTGCTAGCCAGGGCAATCCGGCAAGACAAAGAAATAAAAGGCATCCAAATTGGAAAAGAAGAAGTAAAACTCTCATTGTTTGCAGATGATATGATCTTATATCTAGAAAACCCTGAGAAATCGACGATACAGCTACTAGAGCTAATAAACAAATTTAGCAAAGTAGCGGGATACAAGGTTAATGCACATAAGTCAGTAATGTTTCTATATGCTAGAAATGAACGAACTGAAGAGACACTCAAGAAAAAGATACCATTTTCAATAGCAACTAAAAAAATCAAGTACCTAGGAATAAACTTAACCAAAGATGTAAAAGACCTATACAAAGAAAACTACATAACTCTACTAAAAGAAATAGAAGGGGACCTTAAAAGATGGAAAAATATTCCATGTTCATGGATAGGAAGACTAAATGTCATTAAGATGTCAATTCTACCCAAACTCATCTACAGATTCAATGCAATCCCAATCAAAATTCCAACAACCTACTTTGCAGACTTGGAAAAGCTAGTTATCAAATTTATTTGGAAAGGGAAGATGCCTCGAATTGCTAAAGACACTCTAAAAAAGAAAAACGAAGTGGGAGGACTTACACTCCCTGACTTTGAAGCTTATTATAAAGCCACAGTTGCCAAAACAGCATGGTACTGGCACAAAGATAGACATATAGATCAATGGAATCGAATTGAGAATTCGGAGATAGACCCTCAGATCTATGGCCGACTGATCTTTGATAAGGCCCCCAAAGTCACTGAACTGAGTCATAATGGTCTTTTCAACAAATGGGGCTGGGAGAGTTGGATATCCATATCCAAAAGAATGAAAGAGGACCCCTACCTCACCCCCTACACAAAAATTAACTCAAAATGGACCAAAGATCTCAATATAAAAGAAAGTACCATAAAACTCCTACAAGATAATGTAGGAAAACATCTTCAAGACCTTGTATTAGGCAGCCACTTCCTAGACTTTACACCCAAAGCACAAGCAACAAAAGAAAAAATAGATAAATGGGAACTCCTCAAGCTTAGAACTTTCTGCACCTCAAAGGAATTTCTCAAAAAGGTAAAGAGGCAGCCAACTCAATGGGAAAAAATTTTTGGAAACCATGTATCTGACAAAAGACTGATATCTTGCATATATAAAGAAATCCTACAACTCAATGACAATAGTACAGTCGGCCCAATTATAAAATGGGCAAAAGATATGAAAAGACAGTTCTCTGAAGAGGAAATACAAATGGCCAAGAAACACATGAAAAAATGTTCAGCTTCACTAGCTATTAGAGAGATGCAAATTAAGACCACAATGAGATACCATCTAACACCGGTTAGAATGGCTGCCATTAAACAAACAGGAAACTACAAATGCTGGAGGGGATGTGGAGAAATTGGAACTCTTATTCATTGTTGGTGGGACTGTATAATGGTTCAGCCACTCTGGAAGTCAGTCTGGCAGTTCCTTAGAAAACTAGATATAGAGTTACCATTCGATCCAGCGATTGCACTTCTCGGTATATACCCGGACGATCGGAAAGCAGTGACACGAACAGATATCTGCACGCCAATGTTCATAGCAGCATTATTCACAATTGCCAAGAGATGGAAACAACCCAAATGTTCTTCAACAGATGAGTGGATAAATAAAATGTGGTATATACACACGATGGAATACTACGCGGCAGTAAGAACGAACGATCTCGTGAAACATATGACAACATGTATGAACCTTGAAGACATAATGCTGAGCGAAATAAGCCAGGCACAAAAAGAGAAATATTATATGCTACCACTAATGTGAACTTTGAAAAATGTAAAACAAATGGTTTATAATGTAGAATGTAGGGGAACTAGCAATAGAGAGCAATTAAGGAAGGGGGAACAATAATCCAAGAAGAACAGATAAGCTATTTAACGTTCTGGGGATGCCCAGGAATGACTATGGTCTGTTAATTTCTGATGGATATAGTAGGAACAAGTTCACAGAAATGTTGCTATATTAGGTAACTTTTTTGGGGTAAAGTAGGAACATGTTGGAAGTTAAGCAGTTATCTTAGGTTAGTTGTCTTTTTCTTACTCCCTTGTTATGGTCTCTTTGAAATGTTCTTTTATTGTATGTTTGTTTTCTTTTTAACTTTTTTTTCATACAGTTGATTTAAAAAAGAAGGGAAAGTTAAAAAAAAAAAAAGAAAAACAAGGAAAAAAAAAGATGTAGTGCCCCCTTGAGGAGCCTGTGGAGAATGCAGGGGTATTCGCCTACCCCACCTCCATGGTTGCTAACATGACCACAGACATAGGGGACTGGTGGTTTGGTGGGTTGGGCCCTCTACCACAGGTTTTACCCTTCGGAAGATGGTTGCTGCAAAGGAGAGGCTAGGCCTCCCTATGGTTGTGCCTGGGAGCCTCCTCCCGGGTGCCTCTTTGTTGCTCAGATGTGGCCCTGTCTCTCTAGCTGAGCCAACTTGAAAGGTGGGGTCACTGCCCTCCCCCCTACGTGGGATCAGACACCCAGGGGAGTGAATCTCCCTGGCAGCGTGGAGTGTGACTCCCGGGGAGGAATGTAGACCTGGCATTGTGGGACGGAGAACATCTTCTTGACCAAAAGGGGGATGTGAAAGGAGGTGGAGTAAGCTTCGGTGGTGGAGAGATTCCAAAGGGAGCCGAGAGTTCACTCTGGTGGGCACTCTTATGCACACTTTAGACAACCCTTTTTAGGTTCTAAAGAATTGGGGTAGCTGGTGGTGGATACCTGAAACTATCAAACTACAACCCAGAACCCATGAATCTTGAAGACAGTTGTATAAAAATGTGGCTTATGAGGGGTGACAGTGGGATTGGGAAAGCCATAGGGACCACACTCCACTTTGTCTAGTTTGTGGATGGATGAGTAGAAAAATAGGGGAAGGAAACAAACAGACAAAGGTACCCAGTGTTCTTTTTTACTTCAATTGCTCTTTTTCACTCTAATTATTATTCTTGTTATTTTTGTGTGTGTGCTAATGAAGGTGTCAGGGATTGATTTGGGTGATGAATGTACCACTATGTAATGGTACTGTAAACAATCGAAAGTACGATTTGTTTTGTATGACTGCGTGGTATGTGAATATATCTCAATAAAATGAAGATTAAAAAAAAATAAAAAAAAATAAAGAGCCTAAAAGAGGGTCTGGCACATAGTACATGTTCAGTCATTGCCATTGATTGTTATCACTGTTATTTCAGTGTTTCTTGTCCAGCCCTTTCTTCAGCAATATATATCCTTGAGGACAACATTCCAACTCGATTTGAGAATGAAATGCAAAGCTCTGTGTTTACGTAGAGAGTTTGTTTTAAAAAAAAAATCATTTTGAGTAATAGAAAAGAATAAAAGTGAAGTCATAATGAATTGTTGTATCTCAGCAGAATGAAGAATCATCTTCGGAAAATCAGCTACACTTTTAAAGCTGGAAGGGATTGGAGAAATCACTTATTTTGGTGTTTCTCAGACCAGGAAAAACTACTTATCTCCCACCCTAAAGACTGCCATGGGGTTGGCAACAATTTTAAATGCTACTATTCATCTTATTTCATAAAAGAACTACCTCTTTATCACCTCAAAGGTAGTAAGCACAAACTCAAAATAAGAAACAGTCCTTTAGACCACATGAATTAATTTTTAATATTAAGGAAAATGTACTACCCTGACCTTATTTTTCTCTTTCACCAAAGACTAGTGAAAACTTTGGCACATACTAATACTATCCATAGATAAGCATGTGGGAACCACTGATTTGTTAAAATCCCTTCATTTCAAAATTTAAACTCTAAGCCACCTCAGTCAATCAGTGGAACTGGCTGGATTAGAAAAGATTTCTTTGTCTATTTTCCCTGAGATTGTATCTACTTCTCACTTCTACATGTTTCAAGCATTTATATTCTATTATTATAAGTAGTCTACACTTCCAGTCATAGAATTAAGTAATCCACACAATGAAAATTTTACTTAGTATTTTATTATATTCTAGCAAATCACCTTATGGATATAAATGAATGAAAGAATGAAGGAAGGAAGGCAGCCAACAAAGCAAACATCAACCGAGGAGAATAGAGAAATGTTGCAATGTTAAACAGTGTGGTCAGGAGTACCTTACTAAGAGGATCTGAATACAAAGAGGTGGAAGAACAACGCCCATGGATGTGGAAACCCAGTGGCCCACGCAGAGGGGACGGTCAGAGTGTCAGTGGTCAGTGCGTAATCTCTGAGAGATGTATGCTTTGCCTATTGGGAGAAATTCAAGGGCCAGTGGTGCTGGGCTAGGAAAGAGAGGAAAAGTATGGAATCTGAAGCTGAAGAGGTAACAAGGTTTCAGAGACCACGCGTTGTGGACCACTGACCACTGGCTTTTACTTGGAGTGAAATGAGAGTCATTGGAAGATTTTCAGCAGATGAGTGACATCATCTGATTTACATTTCATTACAATCCCTCTGGCTGCTGTAAAGAACAGGAGAGCAAAACCGGAACCTGGCAATGAGAGGGCAGTAAGAGGGCTATAATAATGAAAGTGAGAAGGAAAGTTGGAGGTTAAAACATGGGAAGGTATAACGAAGTGAATTGTGAGGTGGACATCTGTGATTAACTGTACAAATATAAAAAAGTTCTTTCATGAATTACAACAAATGTATGAAACTATGACAAGGAGTCAATAATAGAGGGGTATATGGTAAGAATGTACCTATTGTAAACTATAGACTATAGTTAACAGTAATATTTTAATACTCTTTCATCAACAGTAACAAACGTACTACACCAATACTATGGGTCAATGAAATTTTCTAAAATTGATCATGAGATTGTATGCACAACTATGTAATGATATTGTGAGCCAGTGATTGTATACTTCAGATGGTTTGTATGTTGTGTGACTATATCGCAATAAAACTGCATTTTAAAAAAACAAAAAAACAAACAAACAAAAAAAAACGTACTTCATTTAAGGCAGGCCTTTCTATACGTCAGAGGTACCATTTGATCCTGATGGGAAGTGTCAGTCCTTTGCCACTGAATGCATTTAATTAAAGGTTGAACTGCCTTGAGGTTATTCAGGTCTTTATTCTCTTTCCCCTGGGCTGTTAAAAAAAAGTCTCCTAATGGGAATCCCTTTCTTCAGATTGTCACTCCTCAAATCCATCCTTGATGCATTTAACAGTGATTCATTTAAAAAGCAAACCTACCCCTCCTGCTTGTCTTCTTTAAATCATTCAGTAGTTTTCCATCAGCTTTAGTCCAAGCGCCCAAAACCTTCTGTGAGTCCCTCATCCTATTCCCTTGCCTCCTGGTTCAAAGTTCATTTGCACAGGACAATAAACCACCTGTAGCTTATGCCACACACCACGTTATTTCTTATCTTTGTGCTTTTGTTGACTTCCCTCTTCTTGGGATGCACTGCTCTGCCTCTTTACCTGGCTTACTCTTATTCTTCATTTAAGCATTGGCTCAAGTTCCAAGCAGCATCTCCAGGGAGGGGTTTAGTTTGAAAGAGAACATTTTGTGTGCCTATAGTGGAGAAAATATTTATTCACCTATTCAACATCTGTTTATTGATAATCTTGGTGTTGTGTAAAGTGCATTACACATGTTATTTAATGCTCCCAACAACCCTGTGAGATGCGTATTGTTATCATCACATTTTACAGATAAGGAAATAGAGGTTTAGTGAAGATTAAGAAACTTGCTCATTTGGGACCACACAGTTAATAAGCAGTGGATACAGGATTCAAATCCAACTCTATCTGATTCCAGCATCCATACTCATAACAACTACATAGGATAAAGCTTGACAAAATGTTCTTGGCTGGTAGATTGACATAGAAGGTAAATCAGAGAGCATTAGTAGGGGCAGAGATTAAAAGTTTGAGAAAAATGTATTCACATTTTGTTTTCGGAGAATCCATATGGTCCACTGCAATTTTGGGATTCAGTGAATGTCCCACATCATCCCACACAGAAGCCTCTCTATCTCTACTCAAAGGTCCTTCCCCATCACACCTTCACTGTTCCTGATTGTCTATTTGTTTAAATGGTGACATACTTTCTTCTCATCTTCCTCAGAGATATCTATCTTGCTAACCTGCTGGTGGGAACTATATTCTATTCTACTAATTCTTCTACCAAACATCTCCTTTTTTCCTTTCCCTCTGTACAAATTCTTGTGTCAGTATCAAAATTATTTCTTCTGCTGACCATGACATTCTGATCCTATTCTTGTATCTCCATTACACCTGGTCCTAGCTTCTCTTTAGAATACACCTTCGTCATCAATCTGCCCTGGAGATTTTGTTTGTTTCCCATGTACACATCTCACTCTCCTCCTGGGAACCAGGCTAGACTGCTGAGGGACTATAGCATCTATATGGGTGTTTTTCCAACTGTAGTCACATACAAGTGTGTCATACACAAAACATTTATAGTTCTGGTTGGTAAGACAGAGAGCTGACCATTAGATAGGGGACAGCATTTCTAGAAATACACATGGGGTGCAGATTCAACACTGACAAGCACATGTTTTCTACTAGGGGCTATGCTACCAATAACACTGAGTTATTTAATGCCCTACTGATCCTTAGTGTAATGGTTAGGTTCACATGTCAGCTTGGCCAGGTGATGGTGCCCAGTTGTCTAGTTAAGTAAGCACTAGCCTAACCATTAAATCAGAAGGCTGGCTCATTAAATTATCAGTTAATTGATTGCATCTGTGGCTGATTACGTCTATGATCAAAAAGGGAGTGTCTTCCACAATGAGAGAATCCAGTCAGTTGGATTTAAACCAATCAGTTGAAGACTTTTAAGGGAAAAGAAAGAACTTTCATTTTTTCTTCAGCCAGCCAGCCTCTCCTGGGGAGTTCATGAAGACCTCATCAGCGTTGCCAGTTCACAGCCTGCCCTACAGAATTTGGACTCATGCATCCTGCCCTACGGAATTTGGACCCATGCAGTCCCACAGTTGTGTGAGACACTTTTATAAAATCTCATATTTGCAGATATCTCCTGTTGGTTCTGTTTCCCTAGAGAACCCTGACTAATACACTTAGTTTGGCATATAAAGCCTCCCATTAGTCACCTCCTGCAGACTTGTTCATCTTCATCTCTCACTGTACTCCTCCACCTCAAATCCAAAGCAACATAGAAAAACAAAGGCTTAGACACCCACACATTGCTGTGTTGAGTGTATTGCTGTGTGAGCTCTTTAGAGGTCAACACTTGCCAAAATACACAATGCATCTGCTCTTTGACCCCAAATTTATTTCACAGATATACTTGTAGAAATGTACAGAGACACCTGTATCCAGCAGTATTCTTTCAGAAAAATACTAGAGAGACTCTAAATATTCACCAATATAGGATTTGTTAAAAATTTTAAAGTACAACCATGGAATGCTATATTATAGTTGTGAAAGAGTAAAGGGGATCTATATTATGGAAAAGAAAAATCTGAATGAATAAAAGCAATATGGATATTATGTGTAACCAATTTTATTTAAACAGAAAGTATATGAGTGCTCAGATGTGGAACATTTCTGAAAAGATGCACAAACACAAAGACTACTAGCTGTGGTTACTCATGATGAGTGAGTTGGGTGTCAGGGTGGGAAGGAGAGATATTATTACCTTTTGTTTTATATTCATTGGGGTTATTTTAATTCTTCACCAAGTATGTAGTGTTACTTTTGTGATTAAATATATTATTAAAATAAAATAAATATTTTATGGCAGTCACGAAGCTGTGCTGTTCTGCCCTCCCTTCAAGAGAACTGACTGCAGGGAAGATGGTTGGTGGGCTGTCGCCAGTCTCTATATCTTTAAGTCCATCACAGTGTCCATGAGGAGGCCACACTTTCTCTGGGATCCTCCCAGCCAAGGAATGAATATGGCAAGTTTAATTGGAGGTAGCTCATTACTACCCAATGCAAGGCTCCTCTAATGCACGGTGTTTGCTCTGGAGCTCCCCACTGGGGTGGCCAAAACTTGTTCATAGCTGCGGTTGGAGCCTTCTCCTACTTAATCATCCTTCCTTCCCTCTCAACTTTCTCCATTGCAATGTGAGGAATCCCTCCAACCCACTTCTGCTCCCTCTCCCTTTTATCCTTCACAGTGAAGCCGAACAGGCTGCTTGGTGCAAGAGTGTTCTCATAATCATGTGATCCACTGATCATGTCACATACCACACCATCCCCAAAGAGCAACTATATTGAGCCCTTCCCACCCTAGAAGGGACAACAGTTCATCCTCATAGAGATAGATACTCATTCCAGGTATGGGTTTGCCTTTCTTGCCCACAGAGCCCCAGACAGCACCACCATACTGGGCATTATAGAATGTTTGCTCCACAGGCATGGTATTATCTTCCCCATGAAACTGAGGTTTAGACAGTTTCCATAACTTGTCCCAGGTTACACAGCCAGAAAATCTGAGGGCTGCAATTTAAACCCAAGTCTTCAATGCCCAAAGCTCATTCTTGCTCTAGCCCAGCAGGACCAGTGCAGTTTTCTGCAGAAGTCACATTGCCTGTATCTGGAGGACCTGGTTTGACCACTGCATAACTAAAAATGAACCCAGAGACTCTCATAAAAGCTCCCAACAGGACATGGGGGGCTTATTGTGTAAAGCCTCCATGATTGTTAGGTTCAAAACAAAACAGAATGACAAACAAGCATTTCCTTTTACTACAACATGTATCCTGAACCTCAAAATGTGGTATTGATGGCTTTTTCTTCAATTTTCTCATGGCGGTTTGTCTTTAAGTTTCAGCCCAGTGATGGGTAAAGCTACAGGAAAGTCTGTATTAGAGTCATGCTTGGTTCAGTCCCAAGCTTCTGAGCTCTTCCTTGGGGCCCAATCCTTACATGAGAAAGAAGTTGCAGTTTAAACAGGACTAAGTCCTGTGTATGCTTTTGTGTGTGGGTGAGGGTGTGTGTGTGTGTGTGGGGAGGGGATTGGGTCCATCCTCAAGTTTAACTTCCTGTACCTTATTCCTAACTTCTGATGCCCATGTCTTAGAAATAGCCTTCAGTCCTGGGCCCTTTTACTGAGTTCTTTTGGGTCATCTGCCTTGAGTTCCTTCAGTTCAGGGTAGACTTCTATTAGACTTGTATTAGACAGGACCATTTGGGTGGTGACAGAAACTCAACTTAAACTATTTTAGGATTTATCAGCTCATGTAAGCAAATCTCCATCTAGGTGTCAGGGCCAACTGGGATCAGGGTCTCTAATGTCATCAGGACTCAATTTCCTCATCTAGCGCCTCTGCTTCTTTCAGTCTGTCAGTTTTATCCTTTCATATTGGCTTCCTTCATTTGGTGAAAATCACTGGAAGTTACAGTTTGAAAAAATTTCAAGGATGGATGCTGATTGGGTAGGTTTGGGTCAGGTGCCCACCCTTGGACCAATAAAATTGTGGCCAGAAATGTGGGGCACTATGATTAGCAGCTTTCCCCTGCAATCAGATGGTTGAAGTGTGGGAGTAGCTTTTCTCCAAAAGAAAGATGTTATCACCATCCCAGAAGGAGGAATGTTGTGCAGACAAAATGATGGCATTCACAATAGTGACCTGCAACGTGTAAGCTAAATCAACAATGCTACAAGTTCCTACTAAAGTAATTATGTTTTTTTCCTTTTCATGGAGACATTATAATTTGGGGTATGGTAAAAGATGTTTTGCTCACTTTTGTAGCTTCTACAATGATTAACATGTCTTAAACTGGAAAAAAAAAAAAAAAGAAAAAAGAAAGAAAAACACAAAAAACAGCAAACAAACCAAAAAGTGGAAAAACAGAACAGATGATACATTTTTTCCACTGGTATAATGACATTTATTCCAGCCATCAACTCCTTGACTCCCTGCTGGGAATCATCAGGTACTTTTTGCACTTGCTTCCTTTTGCCCTGTTAGGAAAAGGCAAATGGGATTTTTCATATGCTCCTTTATGCATGGCACCATGGGTAAAATTTGGGTTAAAGATAATTGTAAATATGGTATTGATATTAACTGATGTTTTCCCAACATTGCAATAATGCTTGTTTTGTTTGTCGGAGAGTTTATTACTTTTTGATCAATAGAATGTGAGATTTGTGGGGGAAATTAGCATAGTGAATAACAATTAGGCAAAAAATCAATGGCATTCAGACAAATATGGGACTTGAAAAACTCCCATAGGCATGCCAGCCTTCACACACACACACACACATGCACATTCTTTAAAGTGTAATTCATCTCATTTACAATTCCAGAGTGTGATGTGGGGGTGGGGTGTGTGTGTGTGACTTCTATGAACAAAAAATGAAAGGTCCAGAGAAGCCAACAGTAGAATGTACTTTCAGGGAGCTCAAGATATTTGTTGAAAAAAATGGGAATATCAATATCCATTAATTCCATCTGTACTCTCTTTATTTTTAACGTAATTAAGAGTTACTGAATGCATTCTTTTCACCTGCTCTCTGCTGGCTTACTGGGAATAAGATGTGAAGCAGATAGAGCCCCAATTCTCCTGTATTCTCACTTCTACTTCATTTCTTCCTTCAGCATTATTCCATGGATGGCCAGAGGAACACATTTTCATACTATGCCAATGAATCACAGTCAATTAAATTAGGGGAGAACCCCGCCCCCCAGTAGTGGTATAACCCAATCCATCCCTAAGTACAGGACAGGAATCCCTGAAAATATGGTTGGTCTTTAAGCCTTCCCTTGAACATTTGTGGTAACAGGGATCTCACTACCTTCCAAGGCAGGCCACTACAGGTGGCATAGCTCTGATGGCTGTGAGGGTTGGTCCTGGCTGTGCCCGTGGGGCCCAAGGAAACAAAAGAGGCAGTCAGGAAGCTGTGATCCGTCTGTAATTTTGTAAGTTTATAGGCCATTTCATATCTTTTCTTCTCTAAGGCAAATGGTCAAGACCTATCAATAAATCATTTTTTGTGCATCACTGTGCGCCAGGCCCTGGGGTAAGCATTTTGCATGAATGCATTATCTCATTCATTTTTACAATAAGTCTATAAGGTAATTTTGATCATTAACCCCATTTTATAAACAGAGAAACTGAGAACTGATGAGTTTAATTAATATGTCCAAGAAAGTGTTAGAATCAGGATGTAAACCCAGAGTGTCTAATTCCAAAGCCTGTTCTTGCAAACAGTATCTCTATAAGTGTGCTGCCCTTAGTTTTATGTAAAGGCAACATAAAACTCAAGCATTTAAAAATATGTGAATTTGAACTGAACCATCCAGTTTTCCTGAGGCTATCAGAAATGGCATGGATATCCTTAAAGGAAACCATGTCCAACTCTATCCTGTTTGGTGAGTGGAGGTGGCTACAGGAGTTTGGAAAATGGGAAGAAGAATTTCCATTTATTTTACAGATATATTTTTTTTCTGGAGCTCGGAGACATTGATGCCATTATTTACAACTTCTGAGCACATTGTATATTGTCAAAGAGATGCCTCCTCGCATTTCTAAGAGAGTCTCCCATTTGACATATAAGCTATCTCTGACCCCTTGTTAAAATATGGTAACCTGTATACCCATATACTGAACCAAAAGAGGAGCCTCTAGTCCAGTATCCCAAGTACCCATCCTTTCTGCATGGGGAGCACTTCCAAGCTTCCCCAAGGAGCACAGCGGGTTGACTGTGAGCTCCTTGAAGGCAGAATCCATGTTTCCTTCTTGCCTCCTGAGCCTCCAGCAAATGCAGCTTCTGAGTAGTTGCTATGTATTAATCGGATTAAATACAGTGTTTGAGATAAAATATAGTTTTCAGATTTTAGATATTGTGGTGCTTCTAAGAAGTATTCCCTGAGAATATTGTTAAAGTGTATTCATAGCCTGGCTCAGTCTCCCCGTGGGCGCTGGCATCTGTATATTGTGGTTTTTGAGGATTCCATGAGGTTCGTTGCCATGTCTGAGAATCCTCACCATGTATCATCCTATCTGATAATTCCTTATGGAATATCTCTGTAGCTGAGAATTTCTTTCCCCTGCATGCCTGTTCAGAAATCAATGTTTAGAATAATGGTCCTGCTTGGCTCTGAATTGGGCTGGTTAATAACCATTGCTGGGAAAATCAATCAAATCTATGATATCTTATTACTTACACTAATTTAATCACAGAGAACGGATCGCTGTTACAGTTCAAAGGGGAAAGAGAATGTATGTGTGTGAGGTGTGTGTGAGCGTTTGTGTGAGTGTGTGGGTGAGACAGAGAGAGAGGAGAGTGGAGGGTATGTTAAGCAAAGAAGATGGTGCAGACCTGGAGGGAAAGACCTATTGCTATAAATCTCTACAACACATTACCATAGGCGATATTCAGCTGAACTGTAATTTATACCTTAAAGCATGCCACTTTTATTCCAATTTCATTCTGTGAATATTTTGTGTTTTGAGTGATCTTTGAGATCAGAGATGGCAATTGCTAATTTCCTAATCATACAAATTAACTAAGGGTGATCTTTAGGAAAATAGCTCACATGTGATCATTGTGGCTGACCCAACTGGCTCAGTCATAAGTAAGTGATTAGATTCTATAGGTGGCAGGACAGAGATGGTGACTGTGGGGGATGATGACGGTCTGGTCTCTCCACGTTCATCAATTAGTCTGTATCAACCTCTTCCACTCCCTCCCACCTCTGAGCCTCAAAGCAGCCCCTATCTATCCACCCTTATCTCAGATGTCCCTTACTCCATGGAGCCTTTTCCGAGGCCCACAGTTGGGTGACAGCTCTTCCTACTCTGAACTTCCTCATTGCTTTTGGTCTGACATGGACACTAATTATCTGGTCTACCCTATATCTCTTTTTACTGGGTGATGTCCCTCCCCTTTCCCATGAGGTCCTGGTGGGGGTTTGCATGAAGGTCCATGGCTTCTCTTTCCAGACTGGTAAATAGAGGACTCCACCCCTCTGGACACAGAAACTGGTCCAGGATGAGCCTGTTGCTCAAGCAGGGCCAAAGAGAATCCTGGAGGTTGGGAGAGGAGCCACTCTTGAGATTGCAAATGATAAAGACCATGAAGCTGTGGTCTTCATCCTGGTTCCCCCCCTTTTATTGTACAGTTATGCCTTAGTCCTTTGCTCCCGTTTCTTGGATTTATCTATTTTCTGATCACTGATTCTAATGTAGAAATGACAACATTTTATCTCAGGACCCAAGCCTGGTTGATTGACAGAGGCTGCTGGGATGCTGTGTTAACAAAAAACTTAAGGCCATGCCTGGGATCACCAGAAAAAGAGATCTGTGGTCAATTAGTTATGTCTGACATGGTGACAGGAGTGGGAGGAATGGCTATAAATCAGCCAGGTGTTTGCCATCCTTGTCTAGTAACATATCTTATTTCTTTTCAGAGATTGGTGGGATCCTGGATCCAGGTAGCACTCTATTTCCATCACTTATCACGAGGAAAACCACAGTGGCCACCTCATGAACCAGGTCAACCAGAGTTTGCCCTTCAGATTTTGACATTAGTTTTCTGGGTCCTCACAGGCTAAAGTTAGTTAGCAGAATAAATGATGTTAAAAAGTAGAGCGGGAACATAAAGAGTGTGGAATTTGCCATTCTGATGAATTCAGGGAATATGCAGCATGGGCCAAGAGTCCCCTGGTTGTATGCTCAGGACAGCACATGAAACAGATTCACTTAAATTCTCTTTCCAATTCAATGTTCAATTGATCAATTTGGTGGCAACATGGCCCATTGGGGATTTTGTGTGTTTATATATGGTCAGGGACCATGAACACCTTCTTTGTTGCTGCAAAATATATACTCAATAATGTGTTGAATGAATAACAAATTAATGTACAAATTCTCCAGCTCATATGGGGAGTCAAAACTGATAGAATGGATATTTATGGAATAGTGTGGAACAGAAGTAATAGTATCTAGGAAAGATACTTTCAGTTTTTGATAGAAATGTAGGAGGCAGAATTGACAAGATTTGGTGGTGGATAGGTCTCTGGGGGTGACGGAGGAGAAAGAGGGCAAGAAGTTGCTCAGATTTATGGCGAGAGGAACTTGGTGAGTGGCAGTGGCACTCACTCCTGAGATGTTCTTCTGAAGCCCCAGCGTTGAACCTACCAGAAGCACTTCTCATGGTCTGTTTGTATTGGTCGCTGTTGGTGTGTCTTCCTCCCAACACAGGAAGTGCTTTGAGAGAGGCACTGTGCTATCTCATTAACTACCCCGTCCCCCGAAACTAGCACGATGCTGGCACATGGTACAATAAATATCTACTGAGTGCCTGCATGAATTAGCACTAAATATCCATCGATGATGATAAACCATTTAATCAGTATATATTAAGACACTGCATTTCTATTCACTGTGGCAAGGGAACATATTATCCAAAAGCAACCTCTAGCCATTCAGCTTTACATTGTAGAGAGAAGAGGGAAGGACACAAACCTCGTTTCACACAGCTCAGAACTGCTCTCTGGTCTGCCAGAGATCTGCCAATCTTACCATGGTATTAAAATGAAAGTTTTGCATGAGCTTCAATCACCGAAAGTCTGTACGGAGTTTATGAGGCTTAACCTATATCTGGTTCCTGATCACAGTCAAAGACCAATGAATTCTCAATAAAATCTGCAAAAAGTTTTCCATTATTCTTGACAGTTTTCTCTGTAAGATGACAGAGTGTAACAATGATCAATAGAGGAACAGCCATTCTTGTAAGTCTCTTGTACTGGGTATAACATAGTGGAATAAAGGAGGGCAGGTGACATTTTGTTGATAGATTCGCCTGTGCTTTTGGGTAAACAGAGGAAAGCTCTTCTTGAAAACAGGGTAGACTTCACTTTACATCCTTCCAATAGAACCCGACTCAACAAATGTGTGGCTGTGATGATCATATCAGAAGAGTTTTTAAAGGGGAGCATATTGGTGAGAATTGGAGCTCCAGAATCTGATTAGCTCTTGTGGCAAAAAGTTCTTCACCTAGTGTTTTATTAAGTTGTAAGATTTGAAATCAGATGAGCTAAATGAGGAGGCAGGGAAGGTTCAGAGGAAGCTGTGGTTTGCGATAAGACCTATAGTCTTTATCTTAGATGACTTCTCTGCAGCCTTTGAAATAGGTAAGCACTCTTTCCTTTCTGAAAAGCTCACTCTGGATGCTTTCCATGACCCCACAGCTTCTTGCTTTGCTCCTTCTCACTATTTTGTAGGTGCCTTTTACACTGTCTTCTCTTACATGTTGGACTTCCTTAGAGCTCTGTTCTAGGTCATCTTCTCACTCAACACACTCTTCCCAAGTGACTCCCCTCTCTTATGCCATTTCCCTCTGCTGGCTCCCAATCTGCCACTTTATTCCAAATCTCTTTCCTGTGCTTCAGCTAGTGTACACACACACACACACACACACACACACACACACACATTTTTGTGGACCTTAAATCTTGAGCCTCCTTTTCTTATATCTGTGGATTCCACATCTTACTTAACTTATATTTTCCTTCCCTGGCTATACGGGCTGCCATTTTCTCATCAGTATTTTCCAGGGCAAAAGTAACAGTTGCAATTACCCATAACTTAAGTGAGAGGACACCTGCTCTGTCTGAAACAGCATGTACGTCAGCTAAGAGCTTGTCATCTTGAGGAGTCCTGTCAGACAGACCCCTGACTGTCAGAATCTCATCCAGCACTCCTTTGTGCCACAGTTGTCCAGTTGTAAGTGGTTCTTTACCCCATTTCTGGAGCGTGGCCTAATCTGGGATCTCAGATTCTCAGGCTCTGATGGAGTGGGGACACTTTGATCCTTAATCCTCAAACCTGCAATGTTCCATTCTTTTGGGGTGGTTGTGAGTTTTATCTTTTCTGCAGAACTAGAAAGCTGCCACTTAACTAGGCCTAGAATCCATGTTAAGTTGTTGGCCAGTCTGGACATGTGAAGGAGTTATTCCTTCAATTTCTAACAAGTTAGGTGCGGGTGGCAAAGTCAACCATTGTCTGGACTTTGGTCACCAGGGAGTTTGGGAATAGTTGCTGTCATGAAAATGATGATTGGTATCACTACTGGGCTTGGTTGGCAGAGAGTTAAGCATGCAAAAGAATAGAAGATTTGTGGAAATAATAAATTTTCAATTATTTTCTTCTCTGAAATGTTTCCCAATTTTTCTTTAGACTTAAGAAAAGCGATATTCCCTTGGTTGCAAAGACAATAGACCTGCCATCCCAGCAGAGGGTTTGAGTGAGTGGATTGTATACTAAGCACTTTTAACAGGTTCCATGTCCTACTATGAATGTACCTCACTCTGAGTAAATCCAAAATGGAACTCACTGTCTCACCCAGAAACCTGCTCCTCTCTTCCTTATTCTCCAAATTGCCAGAGCCAGTGATTCTGCACAGTAAGTAATTTCCTGGAGGCGTGGCTATTGTATTCTACCATCAAATTGCTTTAGATTGAAATTAATTCTAGAATCTCTAGCTTGGAAGAACTGGGAAGGATCTTGGAGATTATTTAATTCAATCCTATCATTTTGCAAAGGAAATCCCTTAAAACCAGAGGTTATTAGGTTTTCCCTCCTCTGTTCTCAGTTCTGTTTCAGTATAAATGTCCTCACTCAACTAAAAGTACACAGGGAGTCTGTCTTATCCATTTCATTCAATTCATATCCCAAAAACTTTACACCAAATGCAAAGTCTAACAGATTTGAACAACAATGGAATATTTCACCAAAAGTTGCCAGAATATAACATGGGACATACTTAAGCATTGTTTTTAAGCTATGTAAAACAAATTTCTATTTTACTTTACTTGTGTAAATTTTGAATTCCTTATAGCAATCATCATCATCATATCATCACCACCGTCCTTATCATCACAGTGGGTATTATTGTGCTAGACCAATGGTTCTCTAAGTATGGACCTGAACCAGCAGCCTCAGCATTACCTGAGAACTTGTTAGAAATGCAAATTCTCAGGATCCCCCCAAGATCTACTGAAACAGAAATTCTAGGAGTGGGGCTCACATATCTGTGTTTTAATTTTGAGAAAAGTGAGATGTTGCAAGGTTAAGTCACGCTCAGGGCCACACAGCTGGTGAAGGGTGTGGCTTGACCCCAGTCTGTGTTAATTTTGTTGCACCAGGTGACCCTGTCTATGAAGTCAATGTCTTTGCCTCTGCTTTTCCTACCAAATTCTCAGATCTTTAAAGAGTAGTAAATCTGTTAACAGCCACCTTCTCACCTATGTTATGCAATTGTCATTTATTTTTACTCAGCTCTGTTCCCTGTAGTCTATGGCCAGTGTGAGGGGCTTGAGGTGGTGGCATGATTTCAAATCTTGCCTCATCTTCCCTTGAAAGTAAGCCAAAGATGACTTCCTTAGCACGCCTGTGGTTGGTGAGGTTTGTGGCTGAGAGAAAAGTCGTAGACAGAGTGGGGGTGAGGCTGAGACCAGCTGCAAAATACTTGCTGAGTTAGGACAGGGGAAATGAAGAAGAAAAAAAGCCAACAGAAAAAATAAGTAAATAAGCAGGGACCTCTATTCCATGAAACAGGTACTATTATACCTATATTATTGATGAGCAGACTAAATCTGAGGGACGTTATGTGACACATAATACCACCAACTGGTAAACAGGTGACCTGGGATTTGACATTTATGCTTTTGACTCTAAGTGGAGCAGCTGTGCATGAAAAACAGCAATATTGTACTATGGAGAAACTCTCAAGGACTGGGCTTCCTGTCTTGGTGTTTATAGTGACCTCCAGGGGATCAATGAACCTGCTGGAATTGAATGCCAAAGTGCGGCGTGTGGGTTAATGATGTGTGTGTGTGGAGAGAGTGAGCGAGAGCTTTCATATTCAAGTATAATCTTTGTGGCAGATTGTATTGTGTTTCCAACGATGGCTGTATGCATGCGTGCGCACGCACGCATGCACACACACACACACACACACACACACACTCTCTTCTTACAATGTGATCACACTCCTGCCATCAAGAGGTAGGGTCTGTGTTCCCTCCCCTAAATCTGGGTAGGGGCTTATGATAGCGCCAACCAATAGAGTATGGTGCAAATGATGGCATGTGACTTCCCAGGTGAGGTCATAAAAAGGATGCACCCTCCTCCCCACCCCCAACATTCTTAGCCTGGGAACCCAGCCACCATGCTGTGAGGAAGCTCAAACTAGCCTACGTGGAGGGACCACAGGAGAGGAGCTGCCCCCCAGATGACAGCCAGCATCAATCCCCAGGATGTGTGAGTGAAGGAGCTGCAGAGGATCCCAGCCATCTGGCCTTTGAGTAAGGGAACCCCGAGTTTATGGAGCAGAATCAAGCCCTGTTTGAATTCTGACCCACCTCATCCAAGAGCATAATACATGGTGATTTTATGCTACTGTTTTAGAGTGACTTATTATGTAGTCAACCCTAATAACTGGACCACATCTTCCAATTTTTTCTCTTTTTTGCCATCCAGACATTCTTCCTTAAATGTTAATGTGGCCATTTCACTCCTCAGACAAGACCCTGCTGTGTGTTCCTGTTGGGCACAAGGTAAAGGTTTGCAAAAAAGTCCTCTGCCTATTTTCCCATTCTTCATAACTTGTACCGTTTCTGCTCCCTACAACTAATATATACTTATGGAACTATTTAGAGTCCCATGAAGCCATTAGTTTCCCAAAACCATACCTGAAAAATAGTACACCTGACTGTAAAGAGGTTTTCACAAGCTCAGAGCAAAAAGAGGTGAAAAAGTAGAGCTTATGTGGCAAGGTTTTCTTAAAGGTAAAATTTTAGAACTACCCCTTCACTTTTTTTTAAACTAAAATTATGTCCTTCATACTTTTCAGTGCAAAAAAAAAAAAAAGTCCTTTCTTTAATGAAATAATGAGAGTAGCTTCTTTTGATTATTCTGCTGTTGCTGTTTTTTTTTGTTGTTAAAGTCCTTACTAGGCAAAATAAAAAGTTGGTCACTAAATGCTAGTCCCCCAATTTAAAAAACAAAAAATGAAAAACAAATTCTGGTACTTGAAATAAAAGTCTGGGAATCACTGACCCACATAATGAAGTCCAAACCACTTAGCATGGCATTAAATACTTGATGCTGTCTTAGCTGAATCTTATTCTAATTGTATGATAATTGAGCCCTCCCACAATGTCATTCAACATTCTGCCTCTCAGGTAAGTTATGAACTTCTGAGACAATTAGACACTCGGTGGAGCTTTATTTCTTTGGGAAAATGTGTTTTAAGAGTCAAACTATTGACTTACGTTAATTTTTTAAAACACAGTCTACTTTGAAGGTAGGCATTGCACGTTCATACATAATTAACACAAACCATATATTCACTTAGACACACACACACAACTCACACAGTGAGTCATGCCCACATACATAGAAACTTTATACAACCACACAGAAGTGAAAATGCAGGATACACAAAGACACACACAGACGCACAAACGCACACAGTCGCACATGGCTGGAAAGATCCAGAACTCAAATGAGCGATGTGGTGAGGGCATTGTGCTGAGCTGCTCCTCTCGTGCCCATCCAACTGTGTGGCGCCCCATCAATCTCTGCATATCTGCTCTCGGGAGCTCTTTTCCCCAAAGTCCTTGAAATAAATTTGCAGCCTGATCTTTGAGAAAGGGCCAATGTGGGCCCGGCTTATATAACTCATCCAGGCCCTTCATAGTCCCCCCTTGGACCTGTACACGGAACAGCCCCCCACCCCCTGCACTAGACCACCATGGCCTCTGCCAGAGGAAGTGTTTGCGTTTTTTTCTGGACGTGCTGCCACCTGGTCTTGCTTCCGATAATCAGTTGCTTGCCATCTAGTCGGGATAATAGTTCACTACGGGTTTGTTGACATCTGTCTCTTCCAGTTACCTGGTGTTTGGTGATTCAAAGAGTGATAAACAAACAGTGGATTCATAATCACAGCATGCATGATTAGGAGTGCTTTCCGGACATTTCAATTCCATTTGCATTTAGGCCTGGTTAACCTGAGGGGCAGGCATGTTAATCTTCACACAATGCAGATTGATTACTGGCTCCTTTAATTTTTCTTCCTTCAGACGACAAGCCCCAGCAGCCTGGAATTTGTCAATTTAGGATAGCACCCAAGGAACACAACTAACTCTATGTAGAAAAAAGAATTAACTTGGAATAAATACATTACCTCTGCATGGAGCAGGAACATAAAATTATACCCCAAGGAAAGGCACAGCCTATAACCTACTGCACCCCTGAGATAGCTCGGTGCTGCTATTAACTTTATTAATGAGGGTTGAGAGGCCTTAGCAGAGATGCTGGCCCATCACTTCCACCCGGACCTATTGTTTAATAGGATAGGAAGACATTTACCATGATGGATGATTAATTAGGGAAAGGCTTTATCAGTGTAAGGGTTGGGACTGGGGAAGCAAGTGGAGATGTTTTCCCTCGACCTCATAATCCTTCATCTGTCTTCCTTGGGGTGGGGTTTTATTACTGGAAGTGTGCAAGCATCCATGGCTTACCCTTGGAAATGTCTAGGAATCTGGGGATGTCTCTGTGATCCCCATGGAACCTTAGGGATTTCATCCAGGTGTGACTCCTTAGAATTATTTATTATATCATACGTTACTTGAAGTTTTCAAGGACAGTGACCAGGGCTTCAGTAAGCCAGTAACTGACAAATTTTATGGCACACGTCAGGAGCTTAGGAAATGATTATTAAAAGGATGGGCTTTATAGACAATAAAAGGTGCTCCCAAGTAGAAGGGACTGTTCACCTGGTGACGAGTTCTTGTCACTGGTTGGGCATAAGTGGTAGTGGCTGTTTTATTGCAGGAAGAGGCACCTGGAAAGTCTCTGTGATTATTTTTTTCCTCTTCCCCATCACATTATGCTCTCCTGGTTCCACATTTTCCTTCTGGTCTATTAGAACAGACTCTTGACTATTTTCCCCATCCACTGGAGCACACACACTTACTCAGCTTCTTGATTTTCACTAAATGACATTAACACTATCCTCAGTGTGATTGCCTTGTGGCATCGTGCTATCATCAAAGTGCAACACCGGCTAGCCAATGAGTATACTAATCTTGTGGTCATGGCCCCTCAGTCTCTTTCAGAACATCTCTAGAGAGAAATAATATTCAAGAAGAATTGCTTGCCTGAAGGCTCTGAAATCTGCCTCTTCTTGCAGATATTCTAAAATGCCTTCTTGGATCAAGCCAGAGCAGCAGGTTGCTGAGCACCTGGGTATTGTGCTGGTTCCCTGTAGATTTGCTTTCCCTGAATGGCCTTTCAATAGTTTATATTGAGGTTCTGATAAGAAACAGCTCTATGAAGCTTATAATTATGTCCATTTTAATGATGTAAAATGGTATTTATTATAATTGTCTTTTTTAATGGAAACTCCTGGGAGCAATTTTCATCTGGACCCAATGCCAGGAAAGGTTGGATTATCAGCAAAGAGTAGAGCCTTTACCTTTGTGAGCTATGTAAGCTTTCATATGTGTTCTGTGTGTGTGTGTGTGTGTGTGTGTGCGCACATGCTTACTTCAGTAAATTCCCCAAGCAGTGTAAAGAATAGAACCTGAATCTCCTTGGGAGAGAGCTCCTATCCATCCTTAAAGATCCATTTTTAAATGTATGCCTTTTGACGAGCTTTCTCAACTGCTACTAGGCAGTTGGAAACTCTTGTCTTTGGGCCCCAAGACCACTTGTTCTTTACATTTATTGGTTGCTCTGTACTGGATCTGTGTGTCCATGGCTGCCAGCCCCACTCACCTGGGAGCTTACAAAGGGCAATGACTGGCCTTCTTTGCAGGCCCCAGAACCTAACTCTCAGCAACGTATGCTGGCACTCACAAGTTTTAACTCATCTTCTTGAGCTCTTTCTGACAGGTGGACTCTCAAGTACACTTTGTCTGTGTGTGATTTTATAATTGAGTTTTGAAAGAGGGATGGGCAGTTTCAGACAGAGATGGGTTCATCACTTATTGAAGGCCATGTATTTCTCTTCTTCCTTCCACACAGAGTTCAGAAATCTTTCTTTCTAGCAGTGTGTGTGTGTGTGTGTGTGTGTGTGTGTGTGTGTGTGTGTGTGTGAGACAGAGAGAGAGAGAGAGGGAGAGATTGAGAAAGAGGGAAATTGGTTGATTAATCAAGACATGCCTCAGTTACCGAATGAGAAGAGGACCAAGGGTCTTTTGACTTCTAAGTTAGTTTTGACCCGCAAAATTACAATGCTCCTTCGTAGAACAAGGTACTCTATCGTATTCTTTCAAAACTAAATCTGTGAAAGGGTCTTTCTCATTTTTGGATATTGGAACAGGTCTATTGGAGATAAAAAACATGCCTCTGAAGTTTGCTTCCTAAAACACAGCTGTTTCAGATTTTTTTTTTTGCTGATTTGGTTTTAATTCTACCCCTTCTTCGACCACTTCCTTTTTCTTTTCTAGGAGCAATACAAAGTTCAGACACATTTTGAGGTTACGTTTTGGTGACTATAGCAGTTTCAGAAAGTTGCCAATTTCCTTCCCTTCAGACTGGTGATGAAGGGTGATGACACAGTTTCCAGTCCTCCCCCTGGACCTGTGATGCACCCCCATGGGGTGGTCCATTCGCACCCCAAGGCTGTGGAAGCCTAGCTCATCCAGCTTTCAACAGCATCACCGAATGGCAATGAAAATTAATTGGCATCACAGACTGACTTTGTGTCAATGGTATCCCCATTCAATTTGGACTACTTTAACCTACTTAAGCTCTTGGGGTTTGGATAATTTTGGAAGCAGACAGTGGGGAAAACATTGGATTTCTTGCCAAGCTATTAAAGAAAGATCAAGACATTAATTTGAGTTGAAAAATATAATAGGCACCATTTTTAAGTTTCTTTCTTTAACTTGAGTAATCTTAGTTAATGGATCCTCAATGATAAGATAATGCAAAACTAGGATATTGACATAGATATAATCTGCCGATCTTCTTCAGATTGCCTAGCTCTACTTACTACTCTCTTTTGTGTGTGGGTGTTTAGTTCCATGAAATTTTATCGCATGTGTAGGATTCCATATTGTCCTAGTTTGCTAATGTCGCAGAATGCAAAACACCAGAGATAGATAGGCTTTCATAAAACGGGGGTTTATTTCGCTACACAGTTACAGTCTTAAGGCCACAAAGCGTCCAAGGTAACAACTCAGCAATTGGGTACCTTCACCGGAGGATGGCCAACGGAGTCCGGAAAACCTCTGTTAGCTGGGAAGGCAGCCGGCGTCTGCTCCAAAGCTCCGGCCTCAAAACGGCTTTCTCCCAGGACGTTCCTCTCTAGCAAGCTTACTCCTCTTCACAACATCACTTCCAGCTGCACTCACTTTTCCTCTCTTTGAGTCAGCTCATTTATATAGCTCCACTGATCAAGGCCCACCCCGAATGGGTGGGGCCACGCCTCCATGGGAACATCTCATCAAAATGATCATTACCCACAGCTGAGTGGGGCACATTCCAAGCAAATCTAACCAGCACCAAAAACGTCTGCCCCACACAAGACTACAAAGATAATGGCATTTGGGGGACACAATACATTCAAACCGGCACACATATGTACCACCACAGCCAGAATACAGAACAGTTCCATCACCACAAGGATCACTAATGTTGCTGTTCTATAATCTACATCCATTTCTCTGAACTTCAGCTTATGCCTCTGTGCCAGTTTGTATATATTATGTCCCCCAAAACTCCATGTTCTTTGATGCAGTCTTGTGGGGCTGGTCATATTAGTGTTGATTAGGTTGGAACCTTTGGATTAGGTTGTTTCCATGGAGATGTGACCTATCCAACTGTAACTGATAACTTTGACTAGATAATTTCAATGGAGGTGTGGCTCTGCCCATTCAGCATGGGCCTTGATTAGCTAACTGTTCTAGTTTGCTAATGCTGCGGAATGCAAAACACCAGAAATGGATCAGCTTTTATACAAGGGGGTTTATTTGGTTACACAGTTCCAGTCTTAAGGCCATAAAGTGTCCAAGGTAACACATCAGCAATTGGGTACCTTCACTGGAGGATGGCCAATGGCATCCGGAAAACCTCTGTTAGTTGGGAAGGCACGTGGCTGGCATCTGCTCCGAAGTTCTGGTTTCAAAATGGCTTTTTCCCAGGACGTTCCTCTCTAGCAAGCTTGCTCCTCTTCAAAACATCGCTCACAGCTGCACTGAGTTCCTTCTCTTTGAGTCAGCTCATTTATGTGGCTCCACTGATCAAGGCCCACCCTGAATGGGTGGGACCATGCCTCCATGGGAATATCTCATCAGAGTCATCACCCACATCTGGGTGGGGCACATTCCAAGCAAAGCTAATCAGCACCAAAGTGTCTGCCCCACAAGACTACATCAAAGATAATGGCGTTTGGGGGACACAATACATTCAAACTGGCACACTTACTAAAGCCCTATGTAAGAGCTCAGAGAGAAGGAGCTTGCTACTGCAGCCTGGACAGACATTTTGAAGATGGCCGTTGAAAGCTAACACTTTGGAGAACACCATTTTGAAATGCAACCTGGGAGCAAGCTGATGCCAGCCATGTACCTTCCCAAACAGAGGTTTTTGGATGCCAATTGCCTTTCTCCTGTGAAGGTACGTTACTGTTGATGCCTTACTTTGGACACTTTATGGCCTTAAGACTGTAACTTTGTAACCAAATAAACCCCCATTATAAAAGCCAGTCCATTTCTGGTGTTTTGCAAAATGGCAGCATTAGCAAACCAGAACAGCCTCCTAGTCCAGCAAAACTGTCACGCATTCTACCTCCATGTGATGTGCTTAGGAAATTGTCCACAGGTAGAGATCAGAGATGAATTTGGGCCTCCCCTAATGTGTTTCCCCTCTCTCAGAGATCAGCACCCCCCCCTTACCTATTCTCCAATGCCTGAAAGCAATTATAAACACACACATATATACATATATGGGAAATTATATATTTATGTATCAGCTTTATGGTTATTTATGGCAGGAGAGGAAGTATAGTATTGCTTACTGTCTGATGGCTAGAGGTGAAAATACCACAGTGATATTTAAAAAAAATACATTTGACTGTGTCACTTTCATTCTTCAAGTCCTTGAGTAACTCATCACATGAAAGATAAAAATCCAAACTCCTAAGCCTTGTGTTCAGATCCTTCACAAATCGTTTTCTGCTTGTCCTCTGCTATGAATCCTGTGCTCCAGCTACACAGAACTGGTTCTTCAAGATCTACCCACATGTCACAACTTTTGAGATTCCTTTGTGAATTCCCCTAAAGTTAGCTGTTAAATCCATGGGTTCCCCTAGCAATTTGTACATCCATAAAACACTTCTCATTTCATGTTTTAATTAATTACTGCATGTTTTAAGGTTGCAAGTTCAGAGTTCTTCTGGGAGATAAGGAAATCGAATGATGTAGTCCAGGTGTAAGATGATAAACCGTGGAGGGGACTGCGTTGACCCTTACCATGAATGGCTCGTCAAAAGGGGCCAGCAGTTGTCATCTGGAGGGTTTGTTGCTATTTCAAAATGCAGACCATGAGTTGCCAAATCGTTCTGATTTTTCAAAAGAAGTTGGAAGTCAGGATTTTCATATGTAGTCTCTTATTTTTCAAGTGTTCTCTCACATAAACACACAACCACTGTGAAGGCCAAACACAATTTCTGTGGGATGAATATATGCCTCAGGTAGAAAGTTTTCAAACACATTGGAGTAAAACTTTCAATGTGGCAACCTAGCAGACTGATTACATTGTTTGGAGGAGATGAAGTAATTTTTTCTACCAAATCTGTTGAACATCCCACAGGCCATTGTTGGGATTTTATGCTAAATTCATGTTGACGTGGATTTATTTGTTTGCATCCCGTGTGAGATGTAGGTCCATGGCCACCAACTACCTATTTGTGAGTGCACATAAGTTTGGAAGCCATTCTCAGAGCTCTAGCTGGGTGTACCTTTTCTGCACAATCTCTTGGACAAATGACTGTCCAGCCATAAATAGTGTTCATCTAATACAGAAGAACTCAGCGACTTGTAAGGTGATTCAGTTCATTACAAAGCATTTCAGTTACCTGAGAGGTTTTCATTATATTAAACAAATCCAATTTCCCTATTAAGTACTTTTATTGACCCTTTGGAATTCCATAGCAGTATCTAATTCCTCTTCCACTTGGTGGTGCTAATTATTTCAATAAATCTACCAAAAGCTCTTTTGATCCCAACTCTTGTGAACTCCCTGCAAATCAGCAACAGTTCCTTCTGTTATTTCCCTTTGTAAGGGTTTCCAGATTCATCTCAAAGTGATTCTGGGGTGCCAGCAACAGCTCATTTGAAATGTGAATATAACACTCTAGGATTTTTTGGCCAGAACGGGATACTAGTATCAAAGGAGTAGACAGCCATGTAACTGTAGACACTGTAAGTGCAGTCCAAGGTTGAATTTGTTGTTCAGTTTCCTTATCATGTGGTTGTCATACAGTAAGCTTACCATCAACTTAAGTTTCTTAGCTGTTTCATTTACATTTTTCTTTGCCATCTTTCCTGTCCTATGCTTTCACAGCTATTTTACAGACTTGTAAGGAATTTACGTTTCTATTATCTTATTGTATTATATTAGATCTGATCCATTCTTCTAACCTATTAAAGAATTCTTGTCAATTTTAACTCATTTGCTCATTCATTCATTTATTCATTCAACAAATATATACTGCCTATGGTTGTACTAAGAACTAGAAATGCAATGGTGAGAATACTTGAGGGTTAATTATAGCTATTTACCATGTTCATTGCCACTTCAAGCCATGTATCATGTGTGAATGTGATAAGACTGTATTAATATGACAAAGTGACCAAGTAAGATTATATCCCAGGTATAGAAGGATAGTTTTTGAGTGTGTCTCATTCTAATTCACCACATTAACAGGATAAAGGAGAAAAGGGGTAGTTTATAATAAAAACCATAGACATGGAATTTGAAAAAGTAATTCAAATTTTCTTTTTGTTAAGGAAAAGGAAACAACTCTTAGTTATCAGGAAAAAAATTCCTTAGCCTTATAGTGAGTATCTTCCGAGAAAGGATAGTAAGCGTCATAATTAATGTAACAAACACAGAGGCATTTTCTTTAAGGCTAAGCACAAGGCAGATATTCCTACTATCATCACTCTTGTTCAACACTGCACTGGAAGTTCCAACCAGTATGATAAAACAATGTAAATAAATTAATAGTATGAAGACTGAAAAAGAAATATAAAGATCATTATTTTTAAACAGTATGATTGTTCACATGGAAACGCTAAGGCAAATCTACTTAAATCATTGCAACTAATAAGAGGGATCATTAAAGTTGCTGTAAAATAACATCAGTCTATAAAATAAAAAATATTCCTATATATCATAAACAATTAGACAATATAATTCAAAATATGTATCACTTATAATAGCAACAAAAACTATAAATGGTCATAATTTAGAAAATTATAACACTTAACCGAAGGTCAAAAAAAATCTAAAGAAGAGAATTATTATGATCATGGGTAATAAGATCTATAGTGTAAAGATGTCAGTTCAGAGAACTCCAGTTCAGAGGGGAGGGCCTTGCAGCAGAAGCAGAGCGAATGGGTAGTGATTGAGATCAGTCAAACCCAGCATCACGGTCTCAAGAAACCAGCAGTTCAGACCTCACATGCAGAGATTGTATGTTGGCGTGAGGAGATGTCCAAAGTTTGGTGTGATGAAAGGGATAGAGTTAGTGTGTAGGACAAGATTCTACTCGCAATAGAAAAATGGAGAAATGAAAAATAATCTCGGGTATGGGTATTGTATAAATAAGGTGGGAGTAGAAACAAAGGCTGCTACTCTGTGCCCCATTGTGAGCATATTCAAATGGGGTTGTTGGGGAGAGTTTGATTTATTTTTAAGGATGTGAGTAGGGTAAGGGGAAATCAAAAAGGATGTGAAGCACCTGGGGACTACCAATAGCTGGAAGCTGTTATAGTCCCTAGACCTGAAGAGGCAAGGGGAGTGGGCTGTGAATGAACTCAGAGAGAGAGAGAGCTATAGCTGGAGGAGGACGGACAGACTGTAGTTGTGGCCTTTGGCAGAGGAACACAGCTGGCCTAACCGAGAGGGAGCTGGGGGAAAAAACATTGCAATCTCATTCTCCTCCTGTCCTCCAGACACCTACTGGTACTATCTATTGACTGAATCCCATTAGAGGTCAAAGGTGAGAGATGCTGTTGGTATAGTCCAGAGCACAGAGCAGTGGGGAACAGGGCAAAGAATGGATGGGGAGGAGCAAAGGGAGGATATCTAGCTCCTAATAGTAGCTCTACACCAAGTTCTTATGGTGGCAAGTCTACTTCTAGATCCATTTGCTGGTGAGGATCAATGCTGAGAAGTGGATGGTTTCTGTACTTTTCCCCAATCAGTACTAGACCAGAACAGTCTTCTGGAGAAGGGTCTCAGTGCCTATTGCTGAGCGGGGTTAGGGAAAGCAGGAACAGACCTGATCTGTTGGTGAACAGATCTGAGGACCTAAGCCTTGTTGGTCTAGCTGTGTACTATGAGCAGCTAAATAGGATCCTTTGAAGTCTCATTTTACCACATAGCAATGTACCCGGGTAACTGCAATTAGAAGGAGCCACTGAATTGGATGTATGCTTTACCCTCATTCCATTCTCCTACTTACTGCTGAGTCAACCACAGGGTGAAATGGAACATTCTGCTTGCATTATCTTCATTTGGATCTCAACTCCATCATTAAACAAATATTTTTTGAGTGCCTGCTGTGTGCAAGACACTGTGAGGGCACAGTGGGAATACAGTAATGAATAAGACACTCCTTGCCCTCGAAAGCTTCCAGCTTGGTAAGAGAAAGAAAACAAGTTCACGAGGAGCTACAATGCTGAATTCGTTATCCTACTCCCTAACCTGACCTTTTCTTCCCTTTATGGGCAATGTGGCTGCTCTCCATCTTGTTTGTGTTTGATGACTTGATTCTCTTGGCAAACCTTGCCTTAGGGAGGCTGTGATTCTAGGATTCAGGGAACTGGAAGCAAAAGGGGGGATTTAAATAATAGCATGTCGGTGTTTACCAGGAGACATCGTCCCAAACTACACCAGGAAATAGGGGGGTAGGGCTCAGAATTTGGGCTCACTTTATCATGTCTCCCATTCTGAGTAGCTTCATACAGAGAAGTATATTAGTATAATTGGAGAACTGTGCAGATTTATAAAGTGTGATAAGTGTAATTCTCTGTACATCAGCTTGAGGACATGTGGTTTACAGCATTTAACTCTTACAGATTCATGCAGCGACTTGTCAGAGACTGCAATATTACCTTCAGCATCACTTTCATAGTAACAGAATCCTATCCATTCAGAAGGAAAAGAAGTGCGAAGGGGCAGAGTGGGTTTTTTTGGGGGGTACTGGGGTGTGGTGGGGATGTCTTTGCAGTGAGCTCTGCCCTTCCTCAGTCTCATGAAGGAGGCTAAACATTAGTAGCCCCAAGTGCTATCGATGTGCTGTGTAGATTTTCTCCCAGAATCCGCTGGCTACAACTAAGTTCGCTGAGCTACTTCTGTTCCTCTAACATCTCCAGTCCTTCCAGTTTGGGAACTGAGAAAAAGTCCAACTAGTTGTAGGGCTCCTCCTAAACCAAGTAAGAGGTACATAGAAACTTTAGCACATAACAGAAGAGTTGAGACTGATATTAGCTTTTAATTTTTATTTATATTTTATTTTATTATTTCTTTATTTCTTTATTACTATTATCTGAGCACTAGTGTATCTAGGTTGAGGCTGGGTCCCTTACGAAGCCCCTGAATTCCAACCTGCCTTTAACTTTCCCACTTGGTCTAGTCCGGGATCCCCAACACGTGGCTCTCAAGACAGCTTTAAATGGAGATTGGAAGATGAAAAAAGGAGGCGGTTCTGTGGTCAGAAAAGTTCAGGAGGAATTGAAATTCTAATTTGCATATTAAAGGCTCTGAGAAGTCTTGGAGTTAACAAAAAGGAAGAAAAAGCCTATTTGATTAAACCCGCATTTGACAAATTTATTTGCAGAAAACCGTAATAGGCAGGGTTATCAGGCACACAGTAAGTGCTCAATAAATGTCAGCCACTGCTGGCTACCGAAGGTCCACTGTGAACCCTGAAGCTTTCAGGAATGGGAGCTTGGCGAGTGCTCCCTGAACGCGGCCCAGTAGCAGCTCCCCAGGGAGAGCCCAGCCTTCTGCACGGGGCTGTCCTTGCAGCTGGCTGGAGCAGGAGTGGAGCAGGCTAGAGCAGTGCTTTTAGGAGTGGTTTCCATGGAGGCCACCCAGGCTCCAGATCCCAGAGGCACAGACAACCATTTGCATCTGTTTTTCCACCCTGCCTCCTCCTTCAGGCCCAAAGCTGGGGTCTGGGGATTCCCATCTGGGCTCTGTTGGTAATGGGTTGTGTGACCTTGGGGCACTTACTTAACCTCCCAGGTCCTGTTTCCTCAGCTGTAAAATGAGGAACTTGCATCTGTTGGTCTCGATGGGCCTTCCAGCTCTGCCTCTCTGTGAATTTTGCAAGTGCGAGATTGTGTGTCCCTTTTCCACACCTCAATACCCTTGTCTTCCAGACAAGAAGAGCCTGGGCCTCAGGCAAATGGGGTGTTTTGCAGAATAGATAGATGCGGGACAGTTTAAGTTGAAATTCCAGTTCTTGCCTGCACTTGCACCTTGCTTCACTCTGAAACTGAAGTCTGCTTGTTGTCAACCATCTGGAAGAAGCAAACACACACACACAAAGATCCAGTTGGGGAGCCAGCCACAGGGAAGCCGGAGCCCTAAACAGCTGATACAAAAGAATCTAGCGGCTGCCAGGAAAAGTGAAAGAGCAAGGTCTGGTTTGAATCCTGGCACTCACTGCTTAACCTCACTTGATCTCAGTTTCTTCATCTTTAATTCCCAGCTGGCTGGATCATCCTGCAGATTAAATGAGCAGCAAAGCTTTGGCGTCAATCTGGGCTCTTAGCCCTACTCTGTACCTCACTCCCCGTGATCTTGAGCAAGTTTCTTTATCCACCCTGTGCCGTCAAGGGTTTTGTGAGGATTAAACAGATAATACAAGTCAAGCGGGTAGCACGTTGGAAGCAGCCAATAAACATCAGCGATTAGCAGCCTTATTATCGTAGTAGCCTGTTTGCTACTATTGTTGGTTGTTGTAAACTCTCAGAAATATTGGTTCTTCCCATCTCTTTATTCCCTTTTATACTTTTCCAGCTTCATAGAGTCTTGGATGACATTGTCCAATTTCCTGATTGAAACAGAAGGGTTGGCGGGTGCAAGAGTTGGTCTTGACATGTTTTAAAAATCGTAGCCTGGTTTCTGGAGCCATTTAAAAGTTTTCTTTATAAACAAATCCATTTCTTGAACTATCTTTGGTCCCATTTACTTGGGGTTTATTTGCCTCTGTATTTTGGTCTCAGTGGGTAAACCAGGAAGGGCGAACTGAGGTCCAGAAACTTCCTCGTTACAAGTCTGTCTGAGCCTATGGCACAGAGAGCCGAGTCTGCTCTAGGAGCAGAGGGGCCCCCAATCCCAGGGTGGGGTGGAGGGGAGGCGGGGCGGGGGGCCTGCCCGCTCTTCCGCCCCATCGAGCAGATATGCCCCACCCATGCCTCTCAGCAGAGACCTGCCAAGTAACTATTGACACATTGTGTGGAAATAAAAGCAGTGGGCGAGGAGCCGCTTTTCTAATGGCAGCGTGGGTAGGGGGACGGGCCAGCCCCGGCAGAGTGACAGCTGTGGTGCCCAACACTGTCAGCGCACAGGCTGACGGCCTGTGTTCTCCACCCCGCCAGCATTTGTGCACCCTGTCAAGGCAGGGTGACAAGCCCAAACATCAGGAGCCTCCTTTTCTTATGCTAATGCTCCATAATGACAGCTTCCCCAGCCCACCAGGTGTGACAGCCCCAGCCCCCCCCACCGCTGGGTCTCCCACCCTAGGATGGGGCCAGCTGGAGTCAGCTGCAGGACTGACACTGCTTTCTCCAGCCATGACCATGGTCTCTGGCCGCAGGGAAGCTGACCCTCCGCAACATGGATTTTGATTTGTTTTTACGCACAGTGTCAACCGGTCACTGCCCTTCTCTATGGCGTCTCCTTCCACCTCCACACCCCCCACCTCCCTTGCTGTATAAGCCACTCAAAAGACACTAAAACTGCACTTGTTTCTGGCCTTTCCCTTTCTGGTCCTTCTGCCTGAGCACTTTGGCTAGTTCTTCCCATAGTTGGTCAATGCTCATCCTTCAGGGCTCTGCTTAATGTCACCTCCTCAGGGAGGCCTTCCCTGACCACCTAAACCCAAAACTGATAGCCCTACGTTCGCTCCTGCACATCACTCTGGTTATTTCCTAGATAATATTGATTTCGGTCTTTAGTTATCTTGTTTTGTTAATGTATTCCCTTGCTTATTTGTCTCTTTTACTAGAATGTGAACTCCATAAAGACAGGACCTTGTCTATCTTGTTCACAGCTCAATCCCCAGAACCTAGCTCAAGTGCCTGGCACATAGTAGCTACTCAGTGAACACAAGTTGAATGAATAAATGAATGAAGATAAATGCAAATGAAACTGCTCCCATAAGTAACTATGGCTCACAAAACAATGATTTCCCCACAGGGACTCATGCCCCAAGGGCATATGCCATCTTGGAACAATCTCTCAATTCTACTCCTCTCCTGTGAGAGCAGGTAAACTCTTCTGCAGATTACTGTTGTTCCCCAGTCCTGAGTCTTTTGTGTTTTTTAATCATATGTGTTTGGTCCTTTGGCCCTGTTCTCTGCCAGCTCGGGACCAGCTGGTTAAATGTTTTAACATTTGCTCCCCTAAGCTGCTCCAGCCTGAGGGCTATGGGTAAAAATCATTTAAAAATCATTTTGTTTTCTTTCTGTAAACCTAGAAGGGTCTCTATTTATCTTTGAAGTTTGAGAATGTTACAAGACATCTCTGGTGTGTACCCTTCCCCCACGTTCTGCCTGGGGCTCAGCGAGCCGTTCAATCTGAAGACCAGACCAGTTTGGTTCAGTTTTCTTCTATTTTTTTGATTGTTACTTTTCTCCCACCTGCTTTCCCTTCCCCTTTTGGCCCTCCCACTAGTTACTTGTTAAGTCCCCTGGATCCATCCTCTAAGTTTTCTATTTTTTACTCATGATTATCCTTCTAAAATTTTAATTCTTGTGTATTGGTGTGTTTATGTTTGCATGGATTTGTAAGATTTTTTTCTAAGTGATCTCCTTCATACTATTTCAGATCTCAGGAGTGACCATTCATTTTTTCAGCTGCTCTATTAAATTTTTAAGTTATGAAACAATCTCCCTGCCAAAAAGTCTGTTTTTTGCTTTATTGGCATCTTTGTGATACCCCCTTTGAGGACTCATTCCTTTCCTATTAAAAGTCCTATTAAAAGTCTTTCTCTGCTTATTTCAGTCTTCCACCTTAGCAGGAGCTACCTGCTTCATTTCTTCAGCTGGGTCTCCCTCTGTCAAGTTCCTGAGTCTCTTTAAGAGGGATGGGTGCTTCTTGTCTCCCCCTGGGTGTGAATGCCATCCACGCCTGCACGGGTGGTAAAGCATGGGGGCACTTGCTCTGGCAGGTTTGTTCTCCCTCTGCCCCTACCTAATCTCGCCTTCCTTTTCCAACCACTTATCTCCTCCACAGAACCTCAAACTCTAGATACACTCAAGTCTTTCTTGGGATCCCATCACTTTGCCTAGTTCAGTTGTTGAGTCATTCAAGCAGGAAGCGTGGAGAGCAAGGCCAAGCGACCGCCTACCTGGAATACCTGGGGGGATCGGAAGGTGGGTGGGCAGCTCTTTGGCTCTCAGCCCACCCCACTGGAATCACTAGGCCCTCCCTTTCTTTTCCCGAGGGTGTTCTGGTTATCACAGAGGCTTTCCTCGGTGACCATTGAATTTCTTCTGCTGCAGCCTCATTCTGCCCTACTGCTGCCCTCTCACGGATGACACCTCCTTGCTCTGCTCCTGTTCTCTCACGCAGCTGTCCTCCCTGAGGCGGTGAAGGGTGTGCCGTGCTCTCCACTCTGGTGTTCAAATCCCTCAGCATCCTGCCTCAGAGTGAGTCTTCGTTTGCTGTGTTTTTGCAATCTGGAAGGAACACATTTGCTCCGAGCTGGCTGCCTTTGGGTGCTACTGTGAAAAGTGGCCCTTCCTGCTGATGATTATCAGTGATTTACAGATACAGTTCCCAGAGCTGTTTACTGCCAACAACGGCGTTTATAAAGTTCATCTTTTCCTTGGCTGCTTATTTATTTCATCAGGTCTCAAAGTGTGGTCCAGACTCTTTCGGGGGGTCCATGAGGTCAAAACTATATTCTCGAAAATACTGCTGTTTTATTGTCACTTTCTTTTTTTCATGAGTGTACCTCAGGGTTTCTGAAAGCTATCTCGTGTGTTATGGCACCATTGTTCTGCTGTGGGTGTGTTCCTGGGTTTTAAAAATTTCTGTTTTAATTTTTAATATGGTAAGTGTTGGCAGATATAACCTATACAAACAAAAGCTCTTTGGAGTTTTCAGTGCTTTTTAAGGAAACCAACAAGTTTGAGAAATGTTGATTCATTAACTTATTTTTGAGTACTTGTTGTGTACCAGGAACTACTATGGATTATAAGAGCCAGCTGAGAAAGAGACAAAGCCTTTTTTTTTTATGGACATGCTAGCTGGGGAAACAGAAAATAAAAAAATTTACAATTAAATATAGAATATAATTTCAGGTGGTGATAAGTGCAATGAAGAAAACAAAGCTGGGAAGGGAGAATGAATCCCAGGGGTTGCAATTTTAGATATGGAAGCCAGGGGAAACCTCTTTGAGGGTAAGAAAATGGAATCAGGGACCTGAATGGGGTCTAAGTCTTTGTCCCGTTTTTCCCTGGAGGGCCAGAGACTCAATGTTTGTAGAGACTGATGGGCATACCAGAGGTTCCCAGGGGGTGTGCAGAATAGCGGGGCCCTTGTCACTCATGCAATACATTAATCTTTTAAATAATTTCATCATGAGTTCAGCTCAAAAACATTTATTGCAATAATAATCATAGCAACCATCAATCTAATATTTACCATATGCCAGGCATGGTGTAAATTATACTACCTGCATTTCTCATTCAAACCTCACAATGAGTTAAGTGCTATTCGTGTCTCCACATGGTAGATGAGAAATCTGAGACCAAGAGATGGGAAGCAACAGGCCTATCATCAACATGATTACTTAGTAGCAGAACCAGGATTCAAACCCTGTGTTTCCTTGTTCCAAAATTCATGCTCTTGGCCATTAGACAACCATGGTAGGCCTGGCAATATAAAATGAACTCCCAGTAAATCCAAATTTCCTGCTTTATTAAAGCTCATTGTATTATAGTGATATAAGATAGATGGAAAATTGTTTTACCATGTGATGAATGCTGGGATTCAGAAAAGCGTCAGGCATAATGGAGACCAGAGGGAGGTCAGAACCCAACTGGCAGGCAGGTACATACAGAGGGTTTCTAGAAAAAGAGGTGATTCTGAACTTGAACTCCAATGGATATGGAGCTGACCAAGGGATAAAAGGAGAGAAGAGTATTCCTGGTAAGGAAATTAGCATGAACAAAGACACTGAGGTATGGATATTGTGGAGTGTGCAGAGAATCTGGCAAGTTGAGTATTACTGGAGCATGAGAGAGTGACACAGCCTTAGGCAAGAGGTTGTACAGTTAGAAGCTGTGTGAGCAGGGAGAACATGGCACACCCTGTTAGGAAGCTTGGATTCTTTTTTTTTTTTTTTTGTGAGGAATAAGAAGACATTGAATGCTTTTAAGCAGTCAAATATCAAGATAAGAACTATTTTAGGTAAAATGCTCTGGAAAATCATTTTGAAGATGGATTTGAGGCTAAGGACTGGGCTCAGGGTAAGAAGACCAGGTAGGAGGCAACTGTAGTCATCCAGGGAGGAGATGATGTTAATTTTATGTACAGTAATGCTAAGGGTGGAGAAGAGGAGGAAGCTTGAGAGATGTTGAGGAAAAATAAGCATGGTGTGGTGACTGATGGGGTGTTGGTATTGAGTGAAAGGGAGAATCAGTATGATTCTCATGTTTTTGGCTTAAGTGACTAGATAAATATTGGTCCCATTAGCTGATTTGGAGAACCGAGGAGGAGGAGCACGAGAGGGTGGTTGGGCGGAATGTAATATAGCGGTGTCTTTGTGGTGCATTTGAGATACCAGTTGGCAAGTGTTGGGCGTCTGCAGCTCACCATGGAGACCTGTGCTGGAGAGAGGGATCTGGGAATTCTCAGCAACTGGCTGAATGTTAAAACAATAAGAAAGGATGTGATCACCCAGGGAGCAGCTAGGAGAACAGTGGCGGGTAAACAGAAAAAGCCGTTTAAATCGCTTAGGCAATATACCTAATGTTTTATAAAACAAGTTACAGGAACTATAACTAACAAGATCTTCTTAGCTTGTAGGGATAGACAGAAAATGGTGAGAGAAGGATTGTTATGGAAGGAAGGAAGGAAGGAAGGAATGGAGGGAGGGAGGGAGGAAGGAAGGGACAACAGTGAGAATCAATAAGTAGAGAAGAAAAGCCATCGATCCAGGAGAGAGCTATGAGAACAGATGACCAGGAAGTGGACAGGACAATGCAGGGTCTTTACATTTTAAAGGAGGAAATCTCCATTCAAACCATGGCAGGCCAAGTATCCGATGGAGGTAATTTCAGGGTCTCTAAAGTCACACTATAGAGGGCTTTGCTATAGCCTTTACCTGAAAGTTAGCCTTAAGTTATCCCTGTGCTGCAATCCAAGAACTAAGTTCATAGAGTTATAGAGTTCCCAGAAAATCTAAATCAAATGACAAGGAGCAGAGTTACGTTTCTAATTCAAATTGTCCTGTTGGCTTATGGTTCCCTGGGAAGCTGCACAAAGATATCTATATATCTGAATTTAGTTGTCTCTTTCCACTCCATTGGAAACTTCATTAAAGCATCTGAAAGCCTGTGGAATGCACAATATTCCACGGAGATGATCTCTTTTTTTGGTGTCATAAATGGAATCAAGTACATCTTTGTTACTCGTGAACTTCTAGTAGCAAAAATAACATTAATATGACAGGTTAGACAGGAGTTTTACTGAAAGATCAGTGACAAGAACTGGCTCCAGTAAGATAAATAATCTGCATTTCACATTGCACCTTAATGACAGATGAGGACAGATGGTGAGAACCCTCAACCTGGAATTCTGCTTAAATCAATCAATCAATCAGTAACTATTTATTGATTTTCTATTTTGGCTAACACCATAGATCCTAGAATCAGATGCCTGACTTCAAAAACCCAATTTTTCCATAAACCAGTAACTTTTCCTTTGGAGAGTTCCCAAACCTCTCAGAGCCTCCATTTCTTCCTCCAAAAAATGAGGAAAATAATTGCGTTTAAATCATTGGCTTGTTGAGGAGACCAGAGGAGATGTAAGGACTCAATGAGCATAAGCTATTATTATTGCTATCTTTAATAGTATTGTTGTGCTTGTTTTTTTGCTATATTTGTTTCTGGGTGCCTCAGTTTGATGTATAGACCATTTTTCTTTCCAGGCAGATTTTATGGTGTTTCCCAGAAATGGATAAGATGAGCTTCAAAGAAAATCAGGCCCTGCAGAACTTGCATGGTAGGACCCTGGGCCTGTCCAGACCATCTGGGCACCTGGTGTTTCTAGTTTTCTGGCCACTCAGAGCAGCACATCAGTCCGGGCCTATGAGAATCCTCTGGGGAGCAAAGGGGAGGAGAGAACAGTGCAGGTGGGTTGCAAGGGGGAGACAGCACAGAGGAAGGTAGGAGAGAAAGAAAGAAGGATGGAAAGGGGAGAACTTCACTGTGTATAAAGGAGATATCAGAGATTTTGCCTCCATTGTTGCTAAGATTCATTCATTCATTCAATAATTATTTATAGCACGCCTACTATGTGCCAGGCCCTCCTCCAGGTGCTGGGGATACCACAGTGATGAAGAGAGATGAAGTTCTGGTCCTCAGGAATCTTAATTCTACAGGGGAGGGAAGGGAGAAAATAATCACAAGTAGTTTCAGATCCTAGTAAATGCTATGATGAAAAGAAAACTGGGGGAGTTGCTAGAGATTGGCTTAGGGTGTGTGAGGGGAGCTCCTTCAGGTTATGGGGTCAGGAAGGGTCATTTTGACTGGTAAAGATCTGACTCCTTTGGGATGGGGACCTTTCTTACCATTACTGATGTTTCATTACATGTTCTGGAACCTCTGTCCACCTAACCTGCCTCTCCCTTCCCTCCTTTCCTCCCCGTGGGGGGCGGCCAGGCTTATCAGATTGGTGAATTCAGGATCAGGCCCTGGGCATGCACAGCTCAGACAATCTCCTCTCCTTTTTAGGGCAGGATGAGGTGCCAGCAGAGAGCATGAATTCTACCTGCTTCCTCATGAGGCAGGTTTTACAAGGGTAGGGCCCCATGTTGGGGGTGGCTTCAGGGATTCAGCACATTCTCTCTAATTCTGGGGTTCAGTATTAGGATGCCCTCGTGCCTCCCTATACCAGCCCTGAGGCCTAAGTCGGTGGTTTTTCAGGTGTGGTTCCCCAGAACAGCAGCATCACCATCACTTGGGCACTTGTTATAAATGCGAATTCTCCGGCCTCTCCAAGACCCCTGGAATCAGCAGCTCGGAGTGAGTGGGGCACAGCAATCTGTTGTTTAACAATTACTTTGGGTATTTCAGGTTTGAAACTACTACTCAAATCAAATTGTACTTTCTGTAGCTCCCAGGGGTTGAAAAGCTTTGCAATTCCACCTGTCGCCAGCGAAGAGCCTGTAACTTGAATGTAAAAAGCCTTCCCAGCTCTTTGTCTATCTCAGGGTTCCCCAACCTCGGTAGTATTGACATTTGGGGCCAGATTATTCTTTGGTGTGGGGGGTCAGTCCTATGCATTGTAGGGTATTTAGCAGCATTGCTGGCCTCTACCCATTAGATGTCAGTAACACCACCTTACCCAGTTGTGACAATCAAAATGTCTCCAGACATTACCAAATGCCCCCCAGGGATGGAATCGCCCCTTGTTGGGAACCACTAGTCTATATTAGTTGAGGGTAGCGCTTATACTTGTTCTCAGTGACCACAAAGTAAATGGCCCTCCCTAAAGAGAGGACAACACCCACCTCATTGATTGCTGAGAGGACTAAAGAAATAGACATCTTAAAAACCCCAGGAAGGCCTTATAGATACTGCCTTATAATTTCAATTATAATATTATTACAATTTCAATTATTATTGTAATTGAATAACGTGCAGACCATGAAAGATCTATATGAGTTAGCTATGAATTTTATCTTTATTTTTAATTACTAATAGTTTCCTGATCTGACATTGCCTTTATTTTACACATGGCACTCCTAGAACTTCTCCCTGCAAGGAGAAATGATCTTGAAGCTCTTTCTTTTTCTTGTTGGTTTTGCCGTACAACATAATCCTTCCAATTAGAAAAATGAGGTAAACATGTTATTAAGCGACTCATCTCTTTTCCCCACACTCCTCAGACACATTGGCTAACCTCTTTTCTCAGTCTTCCAAATCCTGAAACTTACTCAACACTACCAGCAACCCACCCTGCTCCATCCCATGAACACTGTGATCCACATGTGGTTATAGAGACTCTTTTAAAATAAAGAGTGTGTCAGGATTGACAGCTGTTGCCCACATTCTTCACTCTATAACAGCAAACATCTGAATAAAGAGGGAAAAAGCCAGTAAACCATCCGGATGTTTCATTGACGTTTTGCCGTGCATTCAGAAGTTACGCAACATCTGGATGACAACGTAGTGTTTTGGCTTTCTATTGAGCTGTTTGGGTATCGTGTGGGCACAGACTTTATCTTAACATGGTCATAATATATGAGTTCAGAATTTCAAATGCAATCCAAATCCTCTGGAGCCTGAATCCATTCACCCTTGGCAAAACGTGAATATGTGTTTTGAAAGCATTAAGACTTGGAAAGTTTATTAAAAAGTCTCAAAAGGCATTTGGACATCAAATAACTCTCAAAAACCAATGTTTGTGTGATTTAAATGAATCAGAAACACATGGATTAAATTTCTTTTAAATTGCTCTCAAGATTAAAAATCAAGGGAAAAAGTGCTCAGGGCCAAATATGTTTTGGGTTTTCCGGGTCAAAATGTGGCTGAAAATGAGCTGAGGACGTGAATAGCACCCACACTGCTGCCGGGGCACCCACGCCTCAAATTGGTTTAAGGACCAGACATTTCTTCGCAGAGCATTTGTTCTCACTCTGCCAAGCAACCGCACAGACCACTGGAACTCAAACGTAATAACAAACATCAGCAATTAAAATGTTGGCTAATTTGCCGTTAGCCAAAAACAAACAACATACTTCAAAGTCAAGCTAAAGATGTCTCATTTTTAAGTTCCCCGGCAGGATCTGAAAGTGATTAAAAGAGAAATTATGTCTGAAGAAGGAGCTGTTGCAAGCATTATTTAAAAGTGGGCAGAGATGAAGGTTCTCACAGCCAAGCCTCTGCAAGCTGCAGCCCAGCTCTGGGTACGTCATTCTTGGGCACAGGTAGCAACCTGACTTCAACTCGGAGGACTTTAAACAAAAACAGGGAAAGTCAACATAGAAGGCAGGTGTGGATGAGCATGGGAGCTCCTTTCCCCTGGGGAGAGGGTGTTCATCTGATAGCTGCTCTCCCTACCTCTCTATATTCTTGCCAACCAAAGAACTGAATCTCTTTGATCTTATTGGTTATCAAAACACCACAGGTATTTTTCAATCTGACTGCCTCTTTCCTTCCACTGTTTTTTTGGTCAAATTATTTGACTTTCCATTTCTTCTCCTTCAGATTAAAATAGCAGACCCCCTTGTCCAGGTTCACCATTCTTAATTTTGTCCAGCCCCTGGAGGCAAATGGCTTTGAGGAAAAGAGTGTAGAGTCTGACCTTGCTTGCTTGTTCTAGTTGGCTCTCCTGAAGAAATTTTCCACATTTCCCTTGTACTTCCTATTACCCCCTCCCCAGTTTTAATTTTGTGCCTTACATTTAGGAATTTTATTACATTTAGGGGTTGTGTTTATTATCCCCTTTAATCAACTTTTACGTTGGATCTCTGAAGCCATTATGCATTTAGGAAAGCCATTTATTCATTCAGCAAACATTTATTAAGCTCATACTATGTGCCAGGTACATACTCACTGAGGATTCATCTGTAAACAGAACAATTCACAAAGATGACTATATAAATGGATAAGATAACTGGAGAGAGAGACAAGTGTTACCGAGAATATAAAACATGCTGATGCGACTAAGAATGTTTGTGAGTGCCTGTGTGGGGAGAAGGAGAGAGAGACTGAGGGGACCTTAAGATGGCTCAGCTAGGAAAAAGCTCTCTGAGTAGGTTACATGTGATTTGGACTCCGGATGAGAAGAGTGAGCCTTGTGAAATGCTGGTATGTTAGTTTCCTGGGGCAGCCCTCCCAAATTACTACACACTGGGTGGCTTGGAATGACAGACATTTATTTTCTTGCAGTTCTATAGGCTAGAAATCTGAATCTAAGGTGCTGGTAGGGTTGGTTTCTCCTGAGGCTCTGGGGGAGAGGCTGCCTTCATTTCTTCCAGCTTCTGGTGGCGGCTGGCATTGGCTTCTAGCTGCATCGCTCCAAGCTCTGCTCCCTTCCCACAGCCTTCTCTGTGTCTAATCTCCCTCTGCCCATCTCTTCTAAGGACATCTGTGATGGCATTTAGAGCTCACCACGGTAACCCAGGACAATCTCCCCATCTCGAGATCCTTAAGTTCATCTCATCTGCAAAAATTTCATCATATAAGGCAACATTCAGGGATTAGGATTAGGACACCTTTGTTTGGGAACTGAATCATGCCCCCCCATAAAAGACATGTTCAAGTCTTAATCGGTGGTCCTGCGGGGAGAGGGGGAGACACATTTGCAAAGAGGACCTTTGAAGATGTTATTAGTTAAGGGGTTGACAGTAGGCTCTTTGAAGATCCTATTTAGATGAGAACAGGTGGGTCTTAATCCATATGACTGGAGTCCTCATGGGTGGAGGAAAGTTGGACGTGATCAGTCAGCAGAAGCCAGAGTCGGCAGAAACCAGAGGAGCAAACGCGAGGAGAGAGAGAGTTCACCATGTGACGGGGGATCGCTGGGATGCTGCAGACGCTGAGAGAAAGCCAGCCCTGCCTGTACTTTGATGCTGAACTTCTGGCCTCCCAAACCAGGAAGCAATAAATTCCTGTTGTCTAAGCCAACCCATGGCATAATATTTGCATAGCAGCCCTGGCAAACTAAGGCACTTTGGAAGTCATTATCTGTCTACTAGTCTTGTAAAGAAAGAAAATTACCTATTAGAATACTCTTTAAATATGAGTAAAAGACTTCCAAGTCAAAGTCAACATGGTATTTAAATGTGACATTCCTTTTTAATTGAGACATTCCTATAAAAATTAGGTACAAAGCTGATGAGTATTTATTTTGTTTGACAAACTCTGGACAAGGTGATAGGATATGAAATAGAATAGTGTATAAGAAGAGATAAATGATCATGGCTTTCAGATGGCATTTTTTCTTAGAAAGAATAACAAAAAATATTAGTGTTCAATATGAAAATGACTAGATTTAAGATTAGTTTAAGAAAGCCAATAACTTCCCTATATGTTCTCAAAATCTAATTATTATTAAATACATCAGTAAAGACATTCCAATAAAAGTAGCAACATCCACCACCAACACCCACCAAAAAATAATGCTACTGGACATTTTAGTGATATTCTTAAATGTTCTCAGTCACTTAGGAGAATGTAGAAATGCAAGTAACATCTTGGAAACTGAAGTAGCCAGACTGTTCACCAGTCTATACTTGCTCCTCCACACTGACAGTTCCTTCAGAGCCAGGCTGGGAAACCTGGTTTTTCTAGAGGAAGGGTCAGTATTAAGGATGAAGTGGAGAGCCAGCCCTTATTTTGGTGTTAGAAATGCAAAGTCACTGAACTGAGTGACTGAGGCTGATTCAAGGCAACTGTTAAAAGGCAATCAATTGATTGATATATTTTACATTAAGGTGTAAATGACTGATAACCAAGATTAATAGCGTAAATGTCCTTCCTCTCCTCTCCTGACTCTCAGGAATACATTTTTCCTCAAACAAACTTCCAGCTGGTGGTATTTCAGAGGAGCCTTTTAGGAGCTCAGGAAACTTTTTCATAAGAAAACATCACTGCTGCTTGTCTTGTCCTCTCCAATGAGCAAAGCTGGACCCACTTCCTCTGCCTCCTCTACTGTAATTTTTTAAAATGTCACTCCAACCCATCTTAGCCTTCAGTTTTTAGGAGGTCCTCCATTTGGAGCCATTTTTGCTGCTTTTCTCTAGATCTGCCTCCATTTTGCTTCTTTCCAGTCCTGCTCAAGCTTCCTTTTAGGAATGCACCAGAGAACGTAGAGAGACTTGTTCTTGATTTGTTCCTGATTCCCTATGACCTAAGACTCAGGTAAATTTTCATGCTTGTGAAGGCCGCCAAAGGTGACATGCATTGATCAAGGACCACAGGGTAGCATCAGCATCCAGGATTTAACAGGGAATAACTGATGAGCAACCAGTGAAGGTTATTGGTCTCAAGGAGCACATAGCCTTTACTATATTATTACCTTTATTTTTTCTTTCCTTTTCTTTTTTAGAATTTATTAATATAAAATTTATGTCCAGTAAAGTAAATATTATCTAAATAGATACAAGATACATGAAATATGTATATACCCATGTAAGTAACTACCATCCTTATCAAGATAAATTATAGTTCCATCACCCCAGAAAGTTCTCATGACCCTTCCCAGTCTATCCTTCCCCTCCCCATAGATCAATTTGCCTGCTTATTTCTTCATATAAATGGAATAATATAGTACGTACTTTCTGTGTCTTGCTTCTTTTGCTAAAAATAATGTTTTTGAGATTCATCTGTCCTTGCAATATTTTGAGTTTATTCAACACCTAAGACAACATGATAAGGAAGATATGAAAGATTAATCAAAAACAAACCTAGACTTATTGAAAAGTTAGAAGGAAAAGCATGGTACCAAATATGGCAAACATCCATATGAGGATTTAGAAACAGTTGGTTAATGGGATGGGATGGCTTTCAATTTTATCTTCATGAATCAGGGCTTGTAGAAGGAGCTTTAGTATCAATGTGCTATCACATGATTTATAATTCTATAGCTATGGGCATATTTTAAAAGCTCCAAAGTTACTTCTAAGTAATGTAACACAGGTTGAGAACCACTGCTTTATGTTGAGTGTTAGAGAGGAGATAGAATTTACTCTTCCCTCAACTGGTTGCCATTTCTGCCTGCTTCATATGCTATGAGTATCTCACTGTGATTTTGTATTTATAATTCATATTTTCACACACCATACCCCTTAAATGCTGGCCAACAATTCCATCTATTACTTTTATGAAAAAAAAATTCATGTATTCCATTGCTGGATGGAAAACAGGCTTTGTGGGTCACTTTACTGAGGACACTTCCTAAGGACATGCTGAAGGTAATTTTGACTTTATATGATTTCTACTGCATTAGTCAGAAAAGGAGAGGTTATGCTTTGCAAACAAATTATTTTCAACGTTGATGAAGGTGTACTTCTTGTTCAGGTTACATGTACAATCCACAGGTCAGGATCCACAAGTCACTCAGATTCCCAGGCGGATGGCATTTCCCCATCTGTAACTTATACCGTCTGGATCTCTCACTTATGAGGTCACCACAGAAGGGGCTGAGAGGACAGGATATTTTTAAGAACCGGGCATTGGAGTGGCTCATATCAGCTCCTAAACTTTGTTGTTCCTTAGAATCACCAGAGGAGAGTTTAAAAATTCTAATGCCCTGCTGTACCCCACACTAATTAAGTAAGAATTTCTGGGGCTGGGACCTATGCATCAGCATACTCCCTGAGGTGGTTCAAATGTGTGGCTAAGTTTGAGACAAAGTGGCTTATATCACTTCTGCTCACTTTCCATTGGCCAGAATGAGTCACATGGCCCTGACTTAGTGCTAAGGGAGTCTGGGAAATGTAGTCTTCCTGTGTGTCCAGGAAGAAAAGACTGAAAAGGAGAGGCAAAGATACAACATTGTGTCTGACCCTCCTGTTCATGTTAACTTCAGAATGTACCACCCTGCCCTCCGCCACATGATCCAATCTTACTAAAATAAAAACATGATCATGAGCAGAATCGGTGGGATAGGGTGGAGAAGTATGTTGTACTGTCATTTCAAAAATCTGGAATGGTATGTACCATTGGATATGGGGGCATAAAGAGAATCAGGAGACAAGGACAGCGGTGATGCTTCCAGTTTGGGGTGATTGGCAGCATGTGATATTCTTTTCAAGAACAACAGGTTGATTTGCCATTTTCTGAATGTGATAAAAACCGAACTCAGGACCATAGGTTCTTGGAACTGAAAAGCAGCTCAAGGGCAATTGATTTCCTTCTCTCTTCCCCAACTTGCCAGAATCCAGTGGCATGGCCATCCCTAGTGCCTGGTACTCCCAAGTCCAAATGCAACCTTCTTGGCGTTACTTGAAGTTGGTAAAACAAAGCTACCGCTCTTAAAAGCAGTGAGTTGGACATGACAGCTGGGCTCTTTTACCCCTTGTTGGAAGATAAAGGAGCTGAACTGATAGCCCAGAGGTGGATGAAAAATGATTGCTTTATGGTCAGAGAACAGAGATCTTCAAAGAAAAAATCTTTCTCCCCAAATGCAACCCGAGACCAAAGAGAAGAATTATGAATGAGAAGATGAAAAGCTCTCCGAAGGAGAAACCAGGGCACACTGCAGAAAACATGGCAAATGGGAGCTGTGCCCAGGACACTGGTTGAACTAGAAGCTCCTTTAGTGAATCCTAAATAATTTTTTTTTATCTTCATTTTATTGGGATATATTCACATACCATGCAGTCATACAAAACAAATCGTACATTCGATTGTTCACAGTACCATTACATAGTTGTACATTCATCACCTAAATCAATCCCTGACACCTTCATTAGCACACACACAAAAATAACAAGAATAATAATTAAAGTGAAAAAGAGCAATTGAAGTAAAAAAGAACACTGGGTACTTTTGTCTGTTTGTTTGTTTGTTTCCTTCCCCTATTTTTCTACTCATCCATCCATAAACTAGACAAAGTGGAGTGTGGTCCTTATGGCTTTCCCAATCCCATTGTCACCCCTCATAAGCTATATTTTTATACAATTGTCTTTGAGATTCATGGGTTCTGGGTTGTAGTTTGATAGCTTCAGGTATCCACCACCAGCTACCCCAATTCTTCAGAACCTAAAAAGGGTTGTCTAAATTGTGAGTAAGAGTGCCCACCAGAGTGACCTCTCGGCTCCTTTTGGAATCTCTTTGCCACTCAAGCTTGTTTCATTTCCTTTCACATCCCCCTTTTGGTCATGAAGATGTTCTCCGTCCCACGATGCCAGGTCTACATTCCTCCCCGGGAGTCATATTCCACGTTGCCAGGGAGATTCACTCCCCTGGGTGTCTGATCCCACGTAGGGGGGAGGGCAGTGATTTCACCTTTCAAGTTGGCTTAGCCAGAGAGAGAGGGCCACATCTGAGCAACAACAAGGCATTCGGGAGGAGGCTCTTAGGCACAACCATAGGGAGGCTTAGCCTCTCCTTTACAGCAACCGTCTTCCCAAGGGTAAAACCTATGGTAGAGGGCTCAACCCATCAAACCACCAGTCCCCTATGTCTGTGGTCATGTTAGCAACCATCGAGGTGGGGTAGGCCAATACCCCCGCATTCTCCACAGGCTCCTCAAGGGGGCACTACATATTTTTTTCCTTGTTTTTTTTTTGTTTTTTTTTTTAACTTTTTTTCTCCTTTAAATCAACTGTATGAAAAACAAAATTAAAGAAAAAACAAAAACAAACATACAATAGAAGAACATTTCCAAGAGACCATAACAAGGGAGTAAGAAAAAGACAACTAACCTAAGATAACTGCTTTACTTCCAACCTGTTCCTACTTCACCCCAAGAAAGTTACCTAATATAGCAACATTTCTGTGAACTTGTTCCTACTATATCCATCAGAAATTAACAGACCATAGTCATTCCTGGGCATCCCTAGAACGTTAAATAGCTTATCTGTTCTTCTTGGATTATTGTTCCCCCTTCCTTAATTGCTCTCTATTGCTAGTTCCCCTACATTCTACAGTATAAACCATTTGTTTTACATTTTTCAAAGTTCACATTAGTGGTAACATATAATATTTCTCTTTTTGTGCCTGGCTTATTTCGCTCAGCATTACGTCTTCAAGGTTCATCCATGTTGTCATATGTTTCACGAGATCGTTCCTTCTTACTGCCGTGTAGTATTCCATCGTGTGTATATACCTCATTTTATTTATCCACTCATCTGTTGAAGGACATTTGGTGAACCCTAAACAATTTAGTCTTAAGGAAAAGCCTCTATTAGCATCATCCCTTCTATTAGGACTGAACCCAAACAGTAATAAAGGCACAGGATGAAGAGTTGCAAGAAATGTTGATCAAAGCTCTCATTTTACAGTTAGGAAAACTAAGACTCAGAGAAGCTAAGAGATTTGAACATCTCTGAAGTGAAAATCAAATGTTAAATAGCAGTGAAAGATATAAGGAAGGAACATTCATTACCCCAAACTTGGTTGAGAAAGACAGACCCAGAATACAGGTCTCTGGAATTCCACATCAGGCTGGTTCATCTTATCCAGACATGGCCTGTGGTGATTAGGAATGTGGGTTCTGGTGTTGGGATGACCTGGATTTCAAATCCTGGTTCTTCTACTTACTAGTGCATTGCTTGGCCTCTTGAGACCTTGATGTTCTCATCTGGGATAAAAAAATCTACCCGAGGAATTTTTGTGGAGATTAAATATGGTAAAATATGTAAATCACAGAGAAAACAGTTATAAATAATAGTTTTTATTAATATTCTCCAACTTAAATACCATCCATAGTATTAACTCTTCTCTGATTTCCTCAGCATACAACCATCATCTCTTCCTCTGGATTCCCAAGTGTGTTTTTTGTGTTTTTTCCTAATCAAATTCTCCTTTTCATTAGAGTCATTTATGTACTTTGTTCCTTTCAAATACATTTAGATGATGTAGCACAGCATCTTACACTTAAGGAATAGTTTAGATGGAAGCATTCAACCCAGATTATGATCATCAGCTTCACTAGGAGGGCTGAAATTTAGGGATGATAAGTGAGGAGGAGGGTGTATGATGTCCACCAGTACCCATCATACCGTCAGGCCTTTGTAGCTCAGGTTAGGTGGTTATCTGACGTCTGGCTCTCTGTAGAAGTCCAAGAGCTGTTTCTTAAAAGGAAAATTGTTGCTTGCTAAAGAAAACATAGAGCCTTCCTTGTCACTCATTAATTGTTTGTCTCTATCTCCATATGGCATTCCTATTCCTTCAGACACTTGGAACTTTCGGGCTATAAGAATCAGGTGGCAGAATGACTTACACTGCATCCTGGACCAAATGAAGAGATTGATCTTGCTCTGGAGCCCACTCACATTTGAAGCAGGATCCTCAGTAAAGGATTCTAATCTTTATTCCAAGAATATTGTTTGGCAAATGAAGAGTTTTAACCAAGTGGCCAATGAGATCTTATTTAAATGTTTTATTTGGATCAGCAATGACATGGCAAGTGTGGATGGGAAAGTCCAGTTAGGATGTCACCAGGGTCAGCCATGAGGAGATGATGGTTGAATAAAATGATACAAGTGGAGATGGAGAAAGGTGTTTGAGAGAAAGTTAGGAGGCTGAATCAATAGGATTATTGATCTTAATCATGAATTGCACAATGGGGTGAGATGTGTCAATCAGGAATCTTGTGCTCCTGGCATAAGCAACCAGATAGACTGGTGGAACTTGGACAGACACCAGATCCAGGTGTGAAGAAGAGCGGAGCAAAGAAATGGAGACAACACAGGCACATACCATGCTCAAGAAGTATGACTCAGAATGATGGGGTGGAGGAGAACTGGGGATATTGATTTATCTGGGTATTAATAACACAGTATTTGCTTCCCACTTGATTACTGCTCTTTGTGTGTACAGCTCCTTTAGCTGCCACTTGGAGGGAAGAAGATGGATGTTAACATTAGGACACCAGTGTCTCCCTTAATAGCTGGCTCATGCCTCCTGGCTGATCCACCTGTCTGTCTGTGTGCCTGAGTGGCTTAAAATCCATGTCAAACATTTAGTTGAAGAATAAAAAGTTCAGTATACTCAAGAGAAGAGAGAATAAGAATGAAATCATAAAGAAATTAAAGAAGACTTTAATACTAAATGGAAAGATGTCCTGTGTTCATGGATTAGAAGACTTAATACTGTTAAGATGCCAACACCACCCAAAGTGACCTGTTTCGTCAATGCAATGCCTATCAAAATTTTAGCACCTTTTTTTTAATAAATGGAAAAGTCAATCTTCAAATTCATGTGAATGCAAGGAATTCCAAATAGCCAAAACAATCTTGAAAAATAGGAACAAAGCTGGAGAATGACACTTCCCAGTTTCAAAACTTACTATGAAGCTACAGTAATCAAAACAGTTTGGTACTAGCAAAAATTTAGGCATTTAGACCAATTGAATAGAATTAAAGATCCAGAAATGAACCTGCACATCTATGGCCAATTGATTTTCAGGAAGGGTGCCAGATGTACTCAGTGGGGAAAAGAATAGTGTCTTTAAGAAATGCTGCTGGGAAAATACAATATCCACATACAAAAGAATAAAACCGGACTACTACTTCGTACCATATAAAAATTTAACTCAAAATCTACAAACAACCAAAATATAAGAGCTAAACTCTTACACTTCTTAGAAGAAAATAGAGACTTTCCCTCTATTTTCTTCTAAGAAGTGGTATTAGGCAATGGATTCTTAGATATGGCACCAAAAAACACCAAAAGAAAAAATAGATAAATTGGACCTCATCAAAATTGGAAATTTTTGTGTATTAAAGGACATTACCAAAAAAGTGAAAAGACTTTTTTTGCAGATCTTGTATATATGTAATAAGGGCTTAATATCCAGAATATTTAAAGAACTCCTACAATTCATCAACAAAAAGACAAATAGCACAATTAAAAATTGGATGAAGGAATTGAATAGATATTTCTCCAAAGAAGATATATAAACAACCAATAAACTCATGAAAAAATGTTCAACATAATTGGCCATTGGAGAAATGCAAATCAAAACCACCTCTATACCCACTAGGAAGGCTATTATTATTTTTTAAAACAAGGGGGTGTGGGGGCAGATAACAAACGTTGGCAAAGATGTGGAGAAACTGGAAACCTTGTGCATTGTTGATGGGAATATAAAATGATGCAGCCACTGTGGAATACAGTTTGGAAGTTCTCAAAAAAGTTGAATATAGAATTACCATAAGATCTGGCAATCCTACATCTAGATACATACTCCAAAGAATTGACAGCAGGGACTCAAACAGATACTTGAACCCCAATGTTCACAGCAGAATTATTCACAGTAGCCAAAGAAGGAAATAACCCAAGTGCCCATAGGCAGATGAGTGGATAAACAAAATACAATGAAATATTATTCAGCCATAAAAAAGGAATGAAATTCTGATACATTCTATAACACAAATGAACCTTAAACACATTATGCCAAATAAAATAAGCCAGATACAAAAGGAAAAATAATGTATGATTCCATTTATACGAAATATCTAGAATAAGCAAATTTATAGAGAAAGTAGATTAGGGATTACCTGGGGCTGGGGGGAGGGGCAATGGAGAATTATTGCTTTATGGGCGCCGAGTTTCTGTTTCTGGTGATGAAAGAGTTTTGGTAATGAACGGTGGTGATAGTAGCATCATAGTATATGTAATCAATGCCACTGGATCATATGCTTAAAAATGGTTAAACTGGCAAATTTTATATTATATATGTTATCACAGTGAAAAAAAAATGCAAGTTGTATTCTTGACTGTGTTGTTTCAATCTGGCTAAAATACATGGACTCAGGGAAATTCCCTTGTAAACCCTTGCTTTCCATCTTGATCCAATAAAATAGTGTCTTATGCGAGTCAAAAATATTGAGTGGAAATTTGGGAATATTGGCCCAGGCAGCAGCATACTTATTTTTAAAATATAGCCTAACCCATATCCACATACCCTGGTTCTACCATTAGATTAAAAAGGCACCGAGTCATTCTCCTCAATTCTAACTAAATAATCTGGCATACAGTAAGTGCTCAATAATTAATTTAGATAGAATGAGAATGGCTTGAAATAATCTTTGAGGTCCCTCTTCCCAGCTATGGCTGTTTCCCTGGGTTTCTCTGTGTGACCTGTGGACAGGGCAACGGAAGGGTGTCCTCACACTGGCTCAATCCACTCCCAATCCCAAAAGGGACAGATTCGCTACGTGAAGATGGTGATGATGATGATGATAATGATGAAGAAGATATAATTCATGTAACGTACAATTCACCCTTTTATACTGTTCATCCTGGTGGCTTTTAGCATAGTCACAGAGTTGTGCAACCATTATCACTATCAAATTCTAGAACATTTTCATCACCCTGAAAAGAAATCCCAAGCCGATCAGCAGTCCCTCCCGGTTCCACCCTCGCCCCAGCCCCTGGCACCACTAATCTACTTTCTGTCTCTATAAGTTTACCTATTCTAGACACTTCATAAAACTGGAATCATACAACATGTGGCCTTCTGTGACTGGCTTCTAATGTTTTCAAGGTTCATCCATGCTGTAGCCTGTATCGTTCTCCATTCCTATTTATGGCTGAATCATACTCCATTGTATGGATATATCACATTTTGTTTACTTATTCCTCAGCTGATGGGCATTTTTTTCTACTTTTGGCTACTATGAATAATGCTGCCCTGCTCTATAAGCTTAGGGTTGTTAGAAAGAGTGAAAAGAAATAAGAATAAACTGAGGAAGTCTCTCGGACAGTTGGGGTGGTTAAACAGTGAGGCCCAGCATGGGCATCACCTTTCCTTTTGATTTCCTTCTCAACCTGCTGATATGTTGCTTCTTAGTTAGAAAGGCCCATCATGCAATAAAATCTCACTTAAAATATAGTGAACTTTTAAAAAAAAACAACTCATAGTTGAAGGAAAACTAGAACAAATTCAATCAGACTGCAGCTCATTTTGTCGGCAGCTGCATTAAAAATTTCTGAATTTCCGGTTTCCCGAAGCAGAGACAGGTGGGTAGGACTCTGGCCCACTCCAGTGGGAGGATTTGTTCTTTTATAAGCAGGATACAGGAAGAGGGAAGAGAAAATTGTTGATTGCACCAGTAACTTCAGTGACATTTCAATTTCCCATTCAATCCAGTTTCTAGTTTTCTCCTACTCCCCAACTCAAGTTATTCTGGTAATGCAAAATATTCCCCATTCTTAGCTGATTAATTTTTGAATGGACTTCCCTTGTGCCCAAACTATTAATATTTAGGTCTTCCCAATCCTGAACACACCTTCCCTTATGGGGCTGCCAAACCTTACGGGTGCCTCTCCCTTCCTCCTTTGCTGAAATGCGGAAAGGTTTGTTTCTTCAGCCAGTGAGGCATTCCGTCAGGCTTGACCTCAGAAGTAATTTCTCTCTCCTGGAACCTCTAGCTTCCCTACTGATCCAGGAGCCAGGCCCTGCTCATGCAATGCTAAGACTGTCCAGGTGTAGAGACTGGTGGGTGGGCTATAGGTTGGATGTTTGGAGCCAAAAGTGTAAAAGTTCCTGGGTGTCCACCACTTTTGCACATTCCATGTCTGAGGGTGCAAAATTGCACAAGCAAATTGAGCTGCCCACAACTGGCTAATTGCAGAGGCAATCATCGCCCCAGCTCCTTCCAAATGAGCAGGGAGCAGCTAATTGTGTTCACAATGGGCTGATTGAGCTCACAGTCAGTAAATTGCTGCTGCAACTGTTTGTGCATACAATTTTGCACCTGGGAGTAATCGTGGGCGATAGGGTCTAACACACTTTTTAAAAGAACATTAAACAGTACAACATTCGAGGAATTCAACACTACCCAGCCTGCTTGGGGAATCTGAGGTGGGTAGGGGAGACATACTTCTTAAATTGGACCTGTAGGATCTCAGACCCTGCAGTGACACCACAAGGTACACGTTACAGCTCTTACCCCGCACATGAAGCTCACTGCTCAGCCTGCAAAGCATTTCGCAGCCACTGGAAGGTTAGAATAGAATGTGCGCTTTGAACATGATTCTGAACTCAGGCTACCTCTGTCCAACTCCAAGTCCTTGTACTTCCTCACTGGGTCACCTTGTCAAACCTCCATTTTCCCATCCCTAAAATGGGAACGATGATAAAAGTATCTGGGTCTCGGGTTGCCACGCAGATTAAAGGAGATAATGCGTGCAGGCTCTTGAGCACACGATATTTACTCAATGAATGTTTTCTTTTTCTTTTTTTTTAACTCATAGTATAGATCAAATATGGAGATTACTTGACACCTCAGGGATGACCCCACACTCTGCTTTTAAAGCAATTGCTAAGAAAGGGGCTTAGCATCAGGCACACCTAAAAGGGAGTCTTTGTTAACCCTTTACCAGCTGCATGATAGAGGCTGAGTTGTGGACAGGAATGTTGTCTACTTCCTAGGGCCATTGTGAGGGTTAAGTAAGACAGTGTGAAGGGGTTAGCATTATTTAAGCCTTTGTAAGCACCTAGTAAATGCTGGCTTTCGTGGCTGTCACTGCTACTGTTATAAAGCTCCTTGGGAGCAAGGTTCTGTGCTCTTCCAACCAGAGGCACCCAGCCTGGCATTTTGCAGACTTTGAGCAAATGTTCACAATTATTTGAGCTATCACTATTTTGTAACTCGGGCAGAGGATGTCTTGCCCCTGCCCCTAACGCCTTGACAGAATGGATCCTTTTAGATGAAAGGGAGGTAGACATAGTCTATAGCAAATTATCCCACTTGGGCCCATTCCAAAACTATATGAGGAGACAAGTAAATTTTGAACCTGGAGAGACGTGAGGCCCTGATCTTTACATTTGCCTTGCCCCGGCTCATTTCTTGGGCCCCGATAGAGGCGATTTTATAGGGTTCTTACACTCAGCAAGAAAAAAGAAGATAGCATAAGCTTTGGCAGGATCCAGAAATTAATCCAGGGAAGGCAGACATTGTGTCTCTAAACGTAATTGAATCTCCCTGGTGTCTGGGGTGGGGGGCGGGGGATGGAGCACAGACCTTCTGACTTTAAGTCTGTGGTGGGAGGGGGGATAAGGCTGGTGAAAGGGGGGTCTCTTCTCCAGGCTAAGCTGCTCCCCGAGTACTCCTTTCCACCTATGGACCCACGCTCCTTCCCTTTCCTCTCTCTGACTGTCACCACTCACGCTGTCCCTGTGGGTGTTTCTGGCCCTTGCTACAGCTACAAAGGGATCTTGATTGTTAAATGGGCTTCACTCCTGATCTCCACAGGGATGAATGGCAAAGATTTGGGGATCCCAGAGTTCTCATCAGAATTGCTGTTTGTTCCCAACTATTGTACCATGTGCTTTTCAGAATTCCCCAGAAACTTTGCTCTTCTCAGGGATGAAACCAAAGGGACCCAATTCCCAGTTCCATCACTGATTACTGTGTGACCAAGGCTTATGATTGAGCTTCATAACTGGGGGACCGAATGTCTGGATTTGCCTGGGACTGTCCCATGTATACCTGGTATCCCAATGTATTTACAAGAGCATCCCTTTCACTCTTAAACATACCCTGGCTTAGATGATAAACTATATTGTCACTGTTCCTTAAATTCAGTTGGCAAAATGAAGTGATTGACACATAAATCACAAAGATGCAGGGCTTACAGGGGATGCTGGAGAAGCACCCATCGCTGTAAGGTAGTTTGGTTCTAAAGATGGGGCAATGAAGCCAAATGGGCAGGTATTAGAGAAAAGTTTTATTTGAGAGAAGCCTCAGGGCGGCCCCCACTGGCAGAAAGGCTGCCTGGGGGGAAAAGCGCACAGTTGGGTGGTGGGATTCCTTTTTATAGGGCCTTTTGCCAATCAGGAGGTTACACAGTGTAAGGTATGTGAACTTTGGCCAATAGGGGGTTACACATAGTTATCTTGTAACTTTGGCAATGCCTGGTTTGTGCGTTTGAACAGGAGAGGTGAGGGGGGAATAAATTTGTGAGGGGAAGTGGGGGCATTGATGGGTGAGAACAAAGAAAGTGGTGGGAAAATGGGGAAAGGGAGGGGGCAGCAATGGTGAGGATGGTCTCATCCTCAGCCTGGTTTTGCAAAACAGGGAAATGTGGGAGGGGCCCGGGGCCCAGACCTAACAATCAGCTACCTGAAGCTCAGCAAGTGTGAATGTCCTTTCCCTTCCAGCTTCCTGCTTCTCAAACCCAGTTCCCTTGGTCAGGCAGGCTGGTTTTCCACGAGGAACCCTCTTCCCATGACATGATCCAGAGGTGATGCCAGGGCACAACAGGAAGCTGGGACCAGTGTTCAACCCGTGCCACAGACTGGGTAAGAGCCAAATTAATGAGCCCCTTCCCCCCCCCCCCCCAAATGTTCAGTTCCACAAATAGCAGCTGGCAGGACACCTGGATGAATTAGGGTTCCTTGGCTATAGGCAACAGAAACAACCTCCAGGTTATCCGGAATGAAGGGAGAAAGGAAAAATTAAGCCACCAAGCCTCAGAAAGGAAAGTGAGCTGAGCGGCTCTCTCTGATCTCGGGTTTGCAGATATATGGGCTGCCATGTTTTCTTTGAGAAATTAGAAATAATAAAACAAGCATTCATTTCCTTATTACCCAGAATTAATACCAGTTATCATTCGTTTTGCTGTATTTGCTTTGGGTGGAGTTTTTGGTTTGTTTTTGCTTTTTCTCTTCTTCGGTTTTGCTAAATAAATGAAACAATTGCAGCTTAACTTTTTCTCAGCCTTCAGGTCCATTCCCCTTCCCCCACTCTCCGGAAGTGAACACCACTGTTTGTGCATCCTTTCAGAGCTCCTGATTTATGTATCTCCATAACCAATATGGCAGACCATCTGTATCAGCCCTGCTGTTGTAACTCATCTCCTAAGAGTCCCATTCCTTGGCGAGTGTCTGATGGACATGACTTACATCGCAGGCCCATTCTCAGGGCGCCAAGATAAGTTACGCTGACCTGGGGTATTTTTGTCTTCTTGGGCTCCTTCCTCCATAAAAAAAATTGAAAATTATTTTTACAACTGTGTTCTTATAAAGATTGATACAATCCTGCTGTTCATTATATTAATTTTATCTCCTGATTTTAAAAGAAATTAAAACATTTCTATGGGACCTTAAAAGTATTGTGGGTCCAAGGCAAGGAGCCTGTCGTGCCTACTGGAGAAGGAGGCCCTGCCCACTCTTGTGGTCATTCAAGGAAGAGGCAAGGCCCATGATTGGCATTCCCAACAGAATCATGTGGTGCGGGGGGAGGGTTGCATAGTTTTTACAGGGGACAGAGAGCTGCTGAATAGATAAAATTAGATTTGCACCACAAGCTCTTCGGGCATAAGGCTCCTTGTGCTCATGTTGGCTGGAGCCCAAATTCCAGCTGTAGCCACAGCCCTGCTGCCCCACATACCTGAAACTTTCTGTCCGGCGCCTTCTCGCTCGGTCCCACGCGTCCTGTCCTCGGCCGGCAAGGAGAACAGAGGGAAAGAGGGAGAGACACAGACAAACTGACACTTGAGGCACACAATGGCAGTGAATGCAAGCCTTTTACTGGAGCCAGGAAGAAAACTTTCTCTGTTACATATTCCACGCGAGGCCTTACACCCCGTGGGAGAACAACCTCTATGCGGCCGTCAGGCACGGCTCCCTGTGGGCTGTCTCCCCGAGGCTAGCCCGGGCAATTTCTTATATACAATAGTTACAACCAATGTGCTGGCACTACGTAAGCGTGTACAATAGGCTAGCAGCAACCGCTGCCCCATGCGTCATATGCGGAAACGGGATGCAGGCGCCATCTTGGCTCACTCGATGGGCGGGGGTAACTCTAGAGCAGGTCGCGGCGTGCCCACTAGGCCCTAACTCTAGAGCAGGTCGCGGCATGTCCACTAGGCCCTAACCCGGAAAGCGGCTCTCCACATCTCCCCCCTTATTATATATTTCAACCCAGTGTCTCCATTGATGAGTGTACTCCCGTGGGCTTGAGTGACCCACTACATGTTTTGGTGCTTTGGGGAGTCTGGACTAGGCCCCTGCCATCTTACGGCGGAACCTCTGGCACCGACCAGAATGCTTACCTCATATAGAGACCGGAGAGCCCGTGAGCTGGAAACGACGTGGCTCTCCCTACAGTACTTCGCCTCGTAACCGGGGAACGATAGTTGGGACAGGAGAGTGGCATCCAGCGTCAAAGGCGTCACTAGGCGTCTCTGTGCAATGGCCAGAGCCCTGTGTGGCCACAACCAGGACCCCGCCTAAGAGACTCGCCTGAGACAAAATTTGAGACTGCTGGAACTATCTGCTAAATCCGGGATATGGCCATGGACTCTGCCGCGAACCCTGCCCCAGAGTGCCCCACCCCGAAGGGGATCGATCAGTCGAGAGCCTGCTGTCCAATATGAGGGAGGAGTAAAAGGAATCAACGATAGTTCAGCGAGGTGGGGGCTCAGCAGTGACAAGGCGTTCAGTCGATTGTCGATGGCTTAGCTGCTACGGGCTAGGTGAAGGAGTCATAGGCGGAGGGAGGTTCAAAGTTCAACAATTCAGAGAAGCCGGAGCGCGATGTTGGTGCGATGCTTTTGCGACCGAGAAAAGCCTCGTGGTCGTCGAGTCGACCGATGGCGACGGGGTCGTGGAGGTTCGGCTGGCCTTCCGGAGCAGTGGTCATCAGAGGTGGCGAGTTGCTGGTAAAAAATAGCATCAGTTTGTTTTCTTACTAGTTGGACGATTCTGCGAATAATGCAGGGTCCTAAAGTGAGGGCTAGAATGATCATTAGTAAGGGGCCGAGGAGAGGGAGGAGGTAAGGGAGGAGGGGGGTAAAGATGTGGGACCAATAACTTGTGGCTTCACGGTCTCTTCTACGTCGCTCCAGTCCCTCTCGGACCTTCTTTAAGCTGTCCGCGGCGAGACCCGTGGTGTTGGCATACACACAACACTCTTCCCCTAGGGCGGCACAGAGGCCTCCCTCTTTGAGGAGCAGAAGATCGAGGCCTCGGCGGTTTTGGAGCACCACCTCAGAGAGGGAATTGACAGAATTTTTAAGATGGGAAATAGCGTCTTGTAGGTGACGGATGTCTTCGTCGACAGCCGCCCGGAGATGAGTTAGGGCGGAACTTTGACTGGCTAATGCAGCAATCCCGGTGCCAGCGCCTGCAAGACCTAGGAGGGAGGCAATCGTGAGGGCGGTGATGGGTTCTCGCTTTTGCAGAGTGGCAGGAACTGCAGTTGTTTCCAGGCGGAGGAAGAAGTCTTCCTCACTGTGGTATAGGACCCTAGGGATAAGGACAATCAGGAGGCAAGTTTCTTTATATTCATTGATGACATTCGTGCTGAGACAGGGGGTAAGTCCTGTAGAGGAGCAGAGCCATTGGGAGGAGTTATGAGGAATGAGAAATTTTGCCGAGCTGCTGGGAGATGAATAGCTGGCACAGGCTGTGAGGTTGGGAGAGTTATTTGAGCGAGGGCGGATGCACTTTCCTGTAAAGGAGACTGAATGAAAGGTTAGGGGAATAACTGAGGTATTCCAATTGCATTCCGAGGGGTTGTCTTCTGCATTTTCTGAAAAGGAGAAGTTGGAGGCGACGGGCTCATACAGTGAGGAAGAGGTGGAGAGGCATAGCCAACAAGAGGAGGTAAGATTGGGGTAGGAGACATTTAGTGAGGTGAAGGTTGCTTGGATAAGGCTGAAGAGGGGAGAGGAGTAATGAGAGGGGGGCAGAAAAGGTTGGGGTGGTGGTGTTGGCGATGCGTTGTTTGCAGTTGAGGTGCGGCTGGTGGGCTGTGAAAAAAGGGGGTTAATGACCTTATTAGGACCGATAGCAGAGGGGTTATTTAGTACAGCCTCCTTTTTTATTAAAATAAGGGAACCTGGGTCGCCTCCTGGAACATAAATTCGGAAGCCCCAAGTTCGACCGAGTAGCCAAGAGGGATCAGTAGGAAGCTGCACGGTGAGCATAAGTTTTTTCGGGCAGGTGAGTGACATAATCGTAGGCACGCCGTGGCTGGATACGCAGGGATAAGGAACTTCTGTAAAGGTTAGAAAACGATCAGAAACGGTAGGTTTCCAGCCTGTGGCTATTGTTTCACACCCCCAGTACGGGCAGTAATAGTCCTTTGGGGAGTTGCAATACGATTTTTCAAGGTTTGCTTGGGGACACATGTAATATTGGGCCTGGTTAAGACTGGTAGGGAAACGACCTGGGGAGAATAGGTCGGAGGCGTAAATGGAAAAGGAGGCTTGCATAGATGTATTGGTTCGTATAATTATGTTATCTTCCCACCGCGCTAGTGTCCATTTCCAGGACTGGTTGGGTTTGGCCTGGGTAGAAGCAGAGAAGGTAAGCATGACTATTAAAAGGGAAACAAAGCTCGGGTAGGGGTTGGGATCACCGGTCCTCCCCCTGGACGACGGGGAGGCGGTCAGGATCATTCTCATCATCTTGCTGGTCATTTTGCTGATCGTCACCAGCGTTGAAGGTTGGGTCTCTTGTGTCATATTGGGGCTTTCCCAATTGGTCAGGCTGCAGCTTCTCAGCGCTCTCGGGCGTTGATACGGTTCTCACCAATCTTTCCGGAACCCACACCGGTTGACGTCCTGGTTCCTGTGGGAAGACACAAACAGAGCCTCTGGCCCAGCTGAGCACGGGGTCAGGGCCTTGCCACTGTCCTGACAGGACATCCTTCCATCGGACTAGACCTCTATGTGGAGGACTCGGGGTGGTGTGTTGAAGGGCAGGTGTCATGCCCTGTGAATTTTCATTTAAGAAATTATACGTGAATAAGGCTACAGACAGTTGAGCCCTTGGGGATAGGCCGTGACCTATCCCCTCTTTCTGTTTGTTGAGCAAGTCTTTCAGAGACCTGTGTGCTCTTTCAATGATACCTTGTCCTTGAGGGTTGTAAGGGATTCCGTGCTTCAATTGTACTCCCATATTATCACAAAATTTTTGGAAAGTTTTACTGGTATAAGCAGGTCCATTATCTGTCTTTAACATTTTTGGCTTGCCCCACGCTGCCCAAGCGGCAAGGCAGTGTGCAATAACTTGGTGGACTTTCTCTCCTGTCTCAGCAGAGGCAAATAATATTTGAGAACATGTGTCTACTGACACATGCAGGTATTTGACTTTTCCGTACTCTGAATGATGAGTGACATCCATTTGCCAAATGTCTCCCGGGACGAGACCCCTAGGGTTAACTCCCACAGATGGGACATGCTGTTGAGTAACACAATTTCCACAAGCTCGGACTATGTCTCTAGCGGCCGCTCGCAGTATACCAAACCGCTTAGCCAGGGTACCTGCATTGATATGAAATTTGGCGTGGAACTCTCGGGCTTGCAGATATGGTGTCAGCACGGGGAAGACGTGTGGCTGTCGAGTGGCCACATCTACTATGTGATTTCCTTGGGCCACGGGACCAGGTAGGCCTGTATGGGCCCTAATGTGAGTTGTGTAAAAGGGATGTTGCCTAGTACGAATCGTCTTTTGCAGCTCGAGAAAGAATGTGCTTACAGTGGAGGAGCATTTTATAATGCCCACAGTTTCTAGGATTTGTAGAGAATTTACGACATAAAGGGAATCAGAGACAATATTCAGGGGGCCAGGAAACCCTCTCAGGACTGTAATAGTAACCTGCAATTCAACCCACTGCGGTTTTTGTGGTTGAAAAAACACTGTTTTGGGAGTGTCCCCTTCCACACAATACGCCCCTGTACCGGAGCTGGAGCCATCCGTGTACACGGTGAGGGCGTTCGCTAGTGGCTTAGACGAAGTCACTTTGGGAAAGATTACCGGATGTTGGGTGACAAACTGTAAGAGGGGGTCTTTGGGATATTGGTTATTAATACATCCCGAAAAGGTGCATCGGAGAACAGCCCACTGATCTATGCATCCGGTAAGCACCTCAATTTGTGGGAGAGAGTAGGGTACTCTAAGGTTTTTTGGTGGTTGGCCAAAATGTTGGATGGCCTTCTTGATGGCCTCCAGGGCCAGATCTGCAACTGCGGTAGGGTAATGCTCTAAGATCTTTTTTGGAGAAACTCCGGGGTGGATCCAGAGTAACGGCCCCTGTTGCCACAGCACCGCCGTGGGCTGTGACACCGTCGGCAGCAGGCAAGCTTCGAAAGGCTTATCAGGGTTTACTCTTTTTAACGTGGCACTACTGAGTGCCTGTTCTACTTGGCGTAGTGCTTGCCTCGCTTCAGGGGTGAAGGACCGGGGCGAAGCTAGGTCCGGATCCCCTTTAAGCAAGTCAAACAAGGGTTTTAATTCGGCATTGGGTAGCTTCAGGTATGGGCGAATCCAATTTATGTCTCCCATGAGCTTTTGTAGGTCATTGAGGGTGTTCAGGTTATCTAACCTGAGAGACACCTTTTGGGGGGAGACTTGAGTAGACGTAAGTTTCGCTCCCAGGAAGGTGACAATCTCGGTCATCTGGATCTTCTCCGGAGCTATTTCGAGATTGACCTCTCTAAGTGTAAGAACCAAATGTGATAGTGCAGCGTTAAGGAGATCTGGGCTTTCATGAGTCAGCAAGATATCATCCATGTAGTGAAGGATCCTTACTTTGGGGAATTGCTGCCGGGTATCGGCCAACTGTGCAGCGACATACAACTGACACATGGTAGGACTATTAGCCATGCCTTGGGGCAGGACTGTCCATTCAAAGCGTTGACAGGGCTCCTCTTGATTACTAGAGGGCACAGTAAAGGCAAACTTAGGGGTGTCTTCAGGGTGGAGCGGAATAGAAAAGAAGCAATCTTTCAGATCTATGATGAAAATCGACCAGTGCTCCGGTAATGCCGAGAGGAGGGGCAGTCCCATCTGAACGGGCCCTAAAGGCTCCATGCAATCGTTAATAGCTCTTAGATCATGTAGCAGTCTCCATTTACCAGATTTCTTTCTTATTACGAATATAGGGGTGTTCCACGGTGACGTGGAAGGGGCGATATGGCCCTTTTCTAGTTGTTCTGATACTAGGGCGTGCAACGCTGCAAGTTTTTCCTGTGGCAAGGGCCACTGAGGCACCCACACCGGAGCCTCGGTTTTCCATTTTAGTTTTATAGGTGTGGGTGGGAATCTCTCCTCAGTGGCCCCTATGAAAAACCCAAGCCTCGTCTGTCAGTCTTGGGGGCAGCTTGTATAGGCTCCGCACGCCCGTGCAGTGAAGCTCCTAAGCCCTTGCCGGGGGTATACCCCATTTCTTTTAGCAGTCGCTTAGAGGTTGGGGAGTAGCCGCTAATTAAAGTAACGTCCATTTGGGTCAGAATGTCTCTTCCCCACAAAGACACAGGCAGGGCTAATACATAAGGCTGGAAACTGCCTTGGTGTCCTTCTTCATCGGCCCAATGAAGGGCAGCTGCACTGAGCATGGGCGCTGAAATTTGGCCTATTCCTCTAATGGGCTCTTCCGCCCTGCTCGTTGGCCAGGTGGGGGGCCATTCTTGTTGTCTTATGATAGACCGATCGGCCCCTGTATCGAGCAGGCCCAAGAAAGATCTGCCTTGCACCTTAATGGTTAGCATAGGTCGAGACTCCAGGGACATATGGAGTCCCTCAAAAATCGCTCCACTGGATCTGAACCCTTTTTCCCCTCTCTGTCTGATTCTGCTTGGAAAGACTGCATGTAAGCTGGGTAAGAGCAGGAGCTGCGCCAGCTTATCACCTTCTGCAATGACTAAGGTGCCCCGCTGAGATTGAACCATAACTTGGGCACGGCCTGTGAAATCTGAATCTACAAGTCCTGGTATAACTGTTAATCCTTTCAGGGCCGTGGATGCTCTTCCCAATATGAGCCCTACAGTACCAGCCGGTAAGGGCCCCTTGAAGGAGGTCCCTACTAACTGGACACCCATGGAGGGGGTTAGTACGAGTCTGGAGGTGGCACAGAGGTCCAGTCCTGCTGACCCAGGGGATGCGCGAATTTGGGCGGACTTCGTGTCGCCGGATGGCATGCAGGGGGGCCCACCGAAAGGGTGGACCCCCCCTGCCCGTTTTTTGGGTCCTGTTCAGGACGGCCAGAAAGGCGCACACCTTGCGCATCGAAGGCTGACCTACAGTCTTCTGCGCGATGAGGTCCCTTGTGGCAACGGCCACATAGCCCGGTTGCTGCATATGGTCTACCAAACTGTGGAGTGGCAGGGGGTTGACGTCTATTAGGACAATCTCTCTTAAAGTGCCCTGATTGGCCACAGCCATAGCACCCGTTAGACTTTGTCCCTAAGGTTCTCGGGCTTTTTGTAGCCACCTGTAGGGAGCTGGCTAGCATAGCAGCTAGACCTGCATTAGTTAAAGGGCTGCCAGCATCTCTGCAAAGCCGAACCCAGTCCGTCAGCTGTTTTCCTCTGTTTTGTGCTAAAATAACTTTACATTCTTTATTACACTGTTCAAATATCAATTGCTTAACTACAGTCTCTGCCACCCCTGGATCTGAGAAAATTCTCTCGGCTGCAGTCTGCATTTTGGCTACAAAGTCCACAAAAGGTTCTGTGGGGCCCTGATGAATATTACTGAGCGAGGCTTGAGCCTCTCCCTCTCCTGTCAGCTTTTTCCAAGCTCCCACGAAACAACGGAAGATTTGGGCATAGACCTCTTGAGGGAACCGCGTTTGATTTTGGGCATGGGCTCCCCTTCCTAATAGCATGTCTGTATTCCACGCGCCATGTCTTCCCGCTGCGTTCCTAGCCGCTTGTTCCTCAGCTAACTCCTCAAACCACGCTTTCCAATCTATAAATCGGCCTGGTGGCAAACAAGCACGGGCTAACTGAACGATATCTGCGGGCGTATGATTTAGGGCGGAGAGGTTTTCAACCATGTTCAGGGTATAAGGGGCATTGGGGCCGTACTGATGGACGGCCTGCCTTAGCTCCTTCAAAAGCTTGTAATCATATGCCTCATATTGATTGTTGCCTTGGTGGTTAATAATAACCGGGTACATTTCTGGGGGTGGTTCTGGCTCAAGTGGTTGGTACCCACCTAGTATACCGAAAGGCCTAAAGGTGAAAGAGGGGACCCATTTCCAGAAATGTCTCCCACCACTACCTAATGGCAAAGGGTCCTGAGGGCCTGTATATTCGGGCGGGGGGTGCGGCAAAGGTTGCCCCTCCCCTGACCGACCCATCGGGGTTTCCGGGTCTGGCAGCAAAGGATAATTACATTTACAGGGCATGGCCACTAGAGGGAGCTCTCTGCAAGGTCCTTTGGTGGGACCGCCCAGGGCGTTAGTTGGGGGCTGGGGTGTCCCTGGGGGTGCAGCGGTAGACATTGGCGGGGCGGAAGGCCGCACGGGTGTGGCGGGAGGCTCCTCCCACTCAATTAGCGGGGATGCTTCCGCCTTCTCGTCAGTATCGCTATCTGACTCTGAGTCAGAGTCACTGGACTCCGGCGGTTTGCCCTTACAGGAGCCGTCCGCTGACGAAACTGACTGGGTTTCTTGGAGCGCGCACCGTGCTTCTTGCAAGGCGGAGGACGGACTTAGGCCTGTAGCTGACTCCAGCTCAAGGACCGCGCGGACGGTCTCCCATATAGGGACTAGAATTGGATCCAGACAAACGCCCGTCTGACGCGCCCGGTCTATATCGTGACCAAGCTTCAGCCAAGAGGGCAGACTGAGGCTGCCGGTGGAGGGAAACCAAGGGGCAAAAGTTTCAACATCATCGAGAAACCTCTGTAGGGAGCTTTTCTTAACTGAAATACCCCTCTGCTTCAGGAGGGTTTTTAAAGGAGCCAACAAAGGTGAACTTCCAGACTGCCCCATGCTTGCAGTCGGCACTGTACTTTAACCACTCGGAGAGCTCTTCCGAGTCCCCGGGATCGCCTGAGAACCCACGGGCCCTGACTCTCACGTAAAAGGAGCACTCACCTTCTCGCGCTGATCAGGCGCGGGAAGTCTGCTGCAATGAAGAAGGAGCGAGGCGAAAGGTATGTGTTCCCCGTACGGGCCACCACTTGTCCGGCGCCTTCTCGCTCGGTCCCACGCGTCCTGTCCTCGGCCGGCAAGGAGAACAGAGGGAAAGAGGGAGAGACACAGACAAACTGACACTTGAGGCACACAATGGCAGTGAATGCAAGCCTTTTACTGGAGCCAGGAAGAAAACTTTCTCTGTTACATATTCCACGCGAGGCCTTACACCCCGTGGGAGAACAACCTCTATGCGGCCGTCAGGCACGGCTCCCTGTGGGCTGTCTCCCCGAGGCTAGCCCGGGCAATTTCTTATATACAATAGTTACAACCAATGTGCTGGCACTACGTAAGCGTGTACAATAGGCTAGCAGCAACCGCTGCCCCATGCGTCATATGCGGAAACGGGATGCAGGCGCCATCTTGGCTCACTCGATGGGCGGGGGTAACTCTAGAGCAGGTCGCGGCGTGCCCACTAGGCCCTAACTCTAGAGCAGGTCGCGGCATGTCCACTAGGCCCTAACCCGGAAAGCGGCTCTCCACAACTTTCCTTTGAAATTTCTCTATGTCCATCCCTCAAGTAGCCTCCTGTCATGACTGAGATCTCCTAGAGGCTCATCTTCCCAGCTGCAACTCTCAGGCACCTTTGGTCACACTTGAGTCATCCCTGGAGCTCCTGCAGCAGAAACCTCTCCTCCCTGTTCCATTCTGTACATCTCTTCACATGTTCATTTACAAAGCAGGCATTGGGTTATTTCTTTTAGGACTCAGAGATGAACGAGACCAGCCCTGCACTCCGAAGGATATGGCCGTCTCAAGTGGAAACAGTCGTCAACAAGTACTTCGGCACACTGTGGTGAGGGCTAGGGGACAGCTGGAGGCCATCTCTGGTTCTGTTTGTCACAGGGGAGGAGTTCTCCACCCTCCTGCTCCTTCTGTTCAGCCTGGCCTCATCTCATCTGCCTGTGGGAGGCCAGTTCCCTGGTACCCAGCCTACACCCTTTGACTTCTTGTTCATCAAATCATAAACCATATCTCATCAGTTCTATGATGCATGTATTTTAAAAGCCATTGTGCACATCTGAAACTGGGTTATGATTGATGGCTTCTTACAAACAGTGGTGGCCAGGTGGCTTGTGATATAGTTGTCATTTCCTGCACATGCATGAACTTGGTCTGAAAATGCTGTGTTGATACTTTCTGATAAGATCACGGGGGTGTCATGACTTAAACCTGCAGTGAGGGCATCAGAAACCTGGAAGAATAGTTCAGAGACCATAGCTCTTAAACAGCAATATTGCATATAATTTTTATGTATGTCTAAGTGATAAAAATAAATCCAAAAGAGTTCTTTTAATAGTTAGAAAATAAAATTTCTAATGCATAAGGAAATACTGTGTCATGGTTTAATTGGCAATATTTTTTTTTCTTTCTTAGTGGTGCATAAAATAATATTTTTAATCAATGGCGACTTGGATTTGACAAAATAAGTCATACGTACAAACTTCACATGGGTTCCACGAGGGCAGAGACCACTATATTTTCAACATATAGCCCAGTGCCTGACCCATAGTAGAGTATCAACATAAATATGCTATCTGCTATTATTATTTAAGATAATATGTGAGAAGCAAGAATGAGGATAGGGATAACAATATGCCAGTCTTGGACCTGGAATATTTTCCTATTTCTCACATAATGACTTGTATGCAAATATCACATAGCATTTGCTCTAGAGCACAAATCAGCAAATGTTTTCTGTAAAGGGCCAGAGAGTATGTTAGGTTTTGGGGGCCATGCCATCTCCATCACAGCTACTCAATTCTGCCACTGTAGCTTGAAAGTAGCCATAGATAATACGTGAATGAATGGGAGTGCTCTGTTCCCATAAAACTTTACTCACAAAAACAGGCAGTGGGCAATATTTGGCTCCCAGGCCATAGTTTGCTAACTGCTCCGAAGCAATTTTAAACTTGAGTGTATGTCCTAATTTTAAACTTGAGTGTATGTCCTAATGACCCAGTAAGCCTGTCAGATTTCAGATTCCTGAGCCCAGCCTCCAGATGTCTGTAATATAGATAGTGTAATATCTTGAAGAATTGGTTCTTAGAGGATACCTGAAACTCCTCTAGGCCCTGAAAAACTGGCCCTAAAGTATGGGGCAGTAGTCTGAATAAGCAGAGTTCAGACTCTCTTAATGTCTTATTTACCCTGGTATGAATCTGTTTCCCTTTTATTTGGGGCAGCCATTTATCACTTGTCATGGGCTAGAATTGTCATGGGCTAGACAATTATTTTTAAGAAGACAGATATTCCATTACTCACCCAGCACAAGGGATACATGGCCCCCAAATGTAATTATACACTGCTGGTTTTACTGCCAAGAGGATATTCCTCTCTCTAAGGGGCAACAGGAGTCCAGCGGCCATGACTGGCACAGGCTGGGCTTGTGCTCAGAGACAAAACCACGTCAGCCCGAACCTTGACCACCACTGCTAGGGTCTGATGTGGTTGCCACATGTGCATAGCTGAGCAGACACCACATCAGGCAACCATTGCATTGAAAGAAAATAGTCAGACATCTCTTCAATGATCCTCTAAGAACAGACCTCTCCCTGGGGCGAACTCTTTCTTTCTTAGGGAATGAAGTCTTTTTAGGGTTATTTATTAATTTAAGAGACAAGTTAATTGTTTTGAAATTTCTGTGTGAGATTTTAATCTGGTCATTGCTTTCAAATGCCTCTTGTCTAGGCATATAAATCACTTATGGTCAGGATGATGCAGGGAGTGAGAAATCATTTAATATATAGTAATGATAGCACTTATCAGCTGGGAATAATGCTGATTGGTTCCTTCAGCTCTTACAGCATCCCTCAGGGTAAGTTTTGCAATTGTAGCCACTTTTGCAGAGGAGGACCAGAGGCTCCAAGAGTCTAGGTGGCTACCCAAGGTCACCAGCTAGTAAGCATCAGAGCTCACAGTAGATCTTATTCCTATCCTACTGGTTGATTCTTTTCTGTTTATTATTATTATTATTATTATTATTATTATTATTACACCTGTAATTTTCTTCTTCTAACCTCAAAACATGCCCTGGGTATTCATCAACAAATGTTCTCTTTTCCATCTTCTCTCCAACCGTAGGTGATCTCATCCAGGTTCATAGCTTTAAGTACCATTTACCAGCTAATAATGGTCTCACTTATATCTCCAGTCCTGTCTGCTCTTCCAAACTCTGGATCAAATGTCTACTTGACATCTCCCCTTGTGTGTCTAGTGGGCATCTCAAACTTTCCATGCTCAGATTGGAACCCTTTATGATCTTATCATCGTCATCACCTTTCTAAACCTCCTCCACCTGTGGCCTTCTCCATCTCAGTTAATGGCAGCTCCATCCTTCCAGTGGTTCAGGCCTCAAACCATGGAGTCATCCTCCTCTCCCCTTTTTATCACGTTCTTCATCTGCTCTATCAATAGATCCTGTTGTTTTACCTTCAAGACATATCCAAGATAGTCACACCACCATTGCTGTCCAGAGGAATGAAAACATATGTTAACGCAAAAAACTCTATGTGGATGTTTATGGTGGCTTTATTAATATTCATGCTAAATTGAAAACAACCCAAATATCCTTTCAGCTGGTACATGGATAAACAAACTGCAGTACATCCATACAATAAAATACTACTCAGCAATAAAAAGGAATGAACTACTGATATATGCAATATATGGATGAATCACAAATGCTTTCTGTTTAATGAATGAAACCAGATTCAAGAGACTACACACTGTGTGATTCCATTTGTATGACAGTCTGGAAAAGGAAAAATTATAGGACAGAAAATAAATCAGTGATTGTCAGGGGCTGAGGGCGAGATAAGCGGTTGTCTACAGAAGGACACAAGGGAATTTTTGGAGGTGATGGAGCTGTTCTATTTCTTGATTTTGGTGGTGGTGCTTGCATGACCATGAATTTGTTAAATCTCATAGAATTGTGCACTACAAATGGGTGAATCTTACTGTATTTAAATTACATCTTAATAAACTTGACTCAAATAAACTATGAGGCAGCACCTGGGATACCAGATGAAGGAGCCGTCTCCTGGGCTATGATTTGAAGGAGGTCTCCAGTTGAGAGGGACCCTGGAGTATGCAAGAGAGGAGACAAGAGGGCTTCTTGGTGCGTAGTAGGTCTGAGATATGCTCAGTAATCCGGTCTCAGTCCTGGCTCAACAAGCCCTGGGCCTAAAGCTGCAAGATGAAGTCTATACCCTACGTATTGGCTGCTTGAGGCCTAGTCAAGGCTGATTGAAGACCTGGGAAGGGCTGAATCTACAGATGGATGATGCGGAAAAGTCCAGCTGAAATGGATTGGAGAAGACAGAATCTAATAGGGGATGTTCTGAGCAAAGACTTCTATGTCCCAGTCTCCCCAGCATGAGATACTAAGCAGTGCTAAGGATAAGGAGCAGGCTTGCATCAGTGACTTGTGTAAAGGAGTGATTTAGCAGGGAGCTTTCCCTGTTGGGGCAATATTTCTACAGACCAACCAAGTGTGACCATCTCTAAATAGGAAAATGCCTTCAGATAGAGAACTCTCTCCTACACATTGTTTAATGAATTTCATCTTTGTCAGTTAAAAACTCCCAACTTTCCCTTCCATGGTATCTGGTAAGGACCTATTTTCTCTTTATTCCTTATGAAAGGAGAGAGCTTTTGGAGGCTGAGAGTGGTATTAGTGGGATTTGATGCTGGCAAACCCATGATTCAAGTTCCCAATTCCTGTTCCCATTACTGCAGGGCCTCGGGCAAAGCCTCTCACCTCGGTTTCCCCCAAATGCATAATAATAAGGAGGGTCTTTACTTATTTATGATGGACTTTGTTACTTGCATGAGAGATGTTCCAATGTAAGTGTTATTACAAGGCCCAATTTACTGTCCAGAAAGAAGCAATCCTGATAGAAATCTTTCATTTAATTAAAATTGATTTTAAAATTGCCTGATCAATAGTGAGTTAAAAATTCATCCTGGCTCAGAGGAAGGAGGGAGGACTCTGGGCAGTCCTGAGTGGAGTGGCTCTGGCTCAGGAGTCAGGCTGGCCCTAGGCTGGCCCTGCTCGGTTGGCTGACACCCGATGGCTTTCCCCGTGGTCCAGATGGGCAACCACTCCCTGAGAAAGGGGGGACACACTGAAGAATCCACTCTTATTTCTTGTATTTTGAGGAGGAAAGCTTTAAAAATGCAACTGACCATGCTTGTTAAGTTTGAGCCATTTAATTTACTAGGAACCAATGAAAACATTCACTTACTTGCTTTTGGGGAAAGGGTGACCCATTTCCTTGAAAGCTACCTCCCTCCATGTGTCCAGTCACTCCAGCAAGAAAAAGTGGGGCCATTTTCCCACCCTCCCATCCCACCACCACTTTCACATGCAACCATTTCTTACAGGTTATCACTTCAACCTTTGCATCTTCTACTTCTTTCCTTCCCCAATGCTTCTGCCCAGGATCTAACTCTTCACCTCTTACATGGAACATTTTAATAGCCATCTTGCTAGTCTCCCTGGCTCCAGTTGCCCTACTCTCTAGTCTGTTTTCTAAGCTGTTACCTGGGAAAGCTCCTTAAAGCATAGATCATCTTGGGTCAGCTGCTGGTCAAAAATCTTTGATGAACCCCACTTTAATACAGAATTAAGTTCAAATGCTTCAGTAGGCGTGCCAAGACATCCACAATCGGATCTTTCTCCAGCAAGTAATGTTTATGACGTGTCACCTAACAGACTGCCAACTCTTTTCTCTGTTTCTATACTGTGCTACTCAGCGCTTTGAGATCACGCAGGCCTCTTCCCAATCTCCGTGGCCTTGCTCAAACTATTTCTCCTGATTGCAATACATATTCATTCATTTGGACACTGCTATGTGCTCAGCCTGTGTTAGGCAAGGGCAGGAGTCGGGGGTTGGGGCAATGGATCAGACAAAGTCCCTGCCCTCCTGGAGCTGACATTCCAATGAGGAGATAGGCTATTCAAAAGTAAACAGATAAATAAATGAAGAAATACAGATTGTGGCATATATTATGGAATAAATCAATGGTTTCTTGCAGTGAAGGTAATGCCATTTTGGGGAAGATCCAATTAAGAAGGCAGACAAGGCCTTTCTGATTTAAACTGAGACCTGTAGGATGAGGAAGGGGCAGATGCTAAGACATGTTACTTAAACTTTCTGAGCCTTGGTTTCTTTCTCTTTCTGGGTTATTGGGCTTGTCTGAGCTTACACAAATAATTTGGCAACTTGAAATCTAACTTGGGTTAGATCTGCCAGATTGATTATTCATTCATGGAAAAATATTTATTGAGCAACTGCTATGAGCATATCCAGAGGATATCTGCTGCTATGGAACTTCTGGTCCATCAGGGAAACAGCTTGAAAAAACATACGCAAGTGTGGTTAATGCTATAAAGGAGAAGCAGAGGGGGCTATTAGAAGTACATAGAAGGGAAAGAAATAAATGGGAATCAAAAATTGTATAATTAATATTCTAATATAAGCTCCATTACTGTGTCTATTATTACTAACTAAAATGCAGAAAATTTTCATGCATAAGAGTGTTAATCACAGTATTATTCCTAATAGCAAGAAGCTGGAAACAACCTAGGTCTCCAACCAGAGGGGAATAGTTATATAAACTATGTCCAAATGTTGTGGTATAATGTACAACAGAGTCACTCAAAATGATGCTTATTATGTTTATGATGTTATGGAAAAAACATACATTAAAAGTATAAAAAAACACAGGTTACAAGGTTATGTACACAATGTGATCTCAAATACATGGTGGTGGTGGAGGGCAACAGGGGAGCACCTGGGTGATTTCTGAGTAGTTGTGGGACTTACGTTCTTTTTTTTTCTTATTTGTTTTTTTTTCTTATGTTTCCTAAGTTCTCTAGCAAACCAGAATAAAAACAATAAATAAAAACCTCACGAAGCATTCACGTATTTGTTGAGAACCTGCTGTAATGTTGAAGACATTGATGTGGCACTAAGGGACACAGAGGGGAACTATGAGGCATGTTTAGGACTTACCTAGAAGGACCCTATATTCTTGTTGAAATACCAAAATAAGCATCTGCTACAGCTAGCAGATAAGACAGAGCTAAGGGAGACAGTCCAGGCAATTTACTGAGAACTAGAATTATAACAACTTGTCTTGAGTGAGCACTTACTGCATGCCAGACACTGTTGTGAGCACTTTATATATGTCACCACCTTGCATGGTGGGGCTAATACTGCCCCACTTTACAGATGAGATCATTGAGGCTGAGAGCATTAAGTCACTTACCCAAGGCCACACAACCATGCTTGTTTGGTATCAAAGCTTGTGCTCTTAACCATTACACTGCACTGCCTATGAATAGCTTTCCAGAGAAGGAAAACATTGAAGTTTGCCTTACAAGGTGGTAGAATTTATAGACACACATAGGAGCTACAGCAAGGGTTGGCATATGGTGGGGGTAGGGGGGAGGTAAATAACATGCATTTTCTGGGCCATTCTTAAGTTCTTCCCTGAGTTATGTGCAGGAAGAGATGCCTAGCACCATCCCCACCCCCTGGGCACATGCATTCATCCAGTGTTCACTGAGCTCCTGCCACATGCTGGGCATTGTGTGTAAGAATGTATGTGTATATCTTACATTGTGTGTAAGAATATTATGGCCCCAGCTCCCTTGGAACTTGCAGGGTAGCAGGGGATGGTGACACTAAACATTAAACAAAGAAATCTATGGAAAGGAAAATTCCAGTTGGGAAAAGTGAAATGACCATAAAAGTGTCAATAGCATACATGTGAGTCAAGTAATGAACAGCAGAAAGAGGCTGAGAAGTGGCTTTGGGGCCTGGATTAAGGCACTTGGCTGAGGACATTTGGGTTTCATTCACGGGCAACCCTCAGTAGAGACCAAAATATTATTAATAACTGGAGCTTAAAACCTATTCCACTAGGCAGTTTACTTAGCTTCCTCTGAGTCTCCATTTCCTAGCCTACAAAATGGAGATAACAGTATCTGTGTTGAGGGGTGCCTACACCAATGAAAGGATACTGCACGTACAGAGTTTAGCACTGCTCTGGCATGTAGAAAGCGTTCAATAATGTTGGCTGGTATACTACTGTAGGGTCCAAGAGCAAAAACAAAGATGACCCAGGGGGGATGGAAGGTATTGTGACTTAGAAATCATTCTTTCCCCTTTGCCGATATGGACACGAACCCCCTGGTGTTGAACTTTGGTTCCTACTGGGATGGTGAGTGACGGATCCATTCCTTTACAGCTGATGCTGCAGGGAGTGGGTATCCAGTGGGAAGGATGTATGCTTGTTATTATGCTTATAGATTATTATTGTTATTATTATTATGTTATTGTGTGTGCAAATCTCTTATCCCCTTCACACATTCTCTGTCCTTCTCTGTGCCTTAAAAGGTCAACTTCTATAGATGGTGTTACCTAGACCCTGGCCACAGTTGGAAGTGGCCAGTAGGAGCCTCCAGCAGGTTATTGGGGGGGGGGGGGCAGGAGTAGAGAGGTCAGCATATCTCCTGGATCCCAATGCTGGCAGTAGCTAACCGCCCCCCCCCCCACCTCCCACTACAGCCCTTCCTTGAGGCCCCTTCTCCTGGGCTCCAGTATTACATATTCCCCTGGTTCCTCCAGCCCTTTGCAAAGCTTCAGCACCCCTTGTTTTCCCCTTAACTCAGCTGTCACCTCTTAAGTAGTCCCTTCTTATAATCTCTTCATTTTCACCACCAGGGACTAAAACTCTATTCCTGCCGGGATCCTGACTGATACGAGCCCCCTAAACTTGCTGGATTCTGGCAACACTGAGGGTATCCCAGCATCCCCCAAGAGTCTGTCTACTGATGGGCAATGGGAGAGAAATCATTACATTCAAGAGCCTTTTTCGACTCAGCACCTAAAACTGAGTTCTGGTCTGAAATTCTGATCCCTCTGCTTTTCTCTGGCTGTAAAGTAGCCAAAGTGAATTTCCTTGTGAGTTGAAGGAAACACTGCCCTCCTTTAAAGTACCAGTGCTCATAGTCATGTGGAATTCCACAGGAAACATCTCAGACTGCTCATCTTTCTTCCTGCAGAAGAGATGGAGTCCCTGCCTTGGCAATGTTGCTAATTCAGCTCCTAACTTGGCCTAGGGTTGCAGGAGCAAAATTCTTATTGAGCTACCTGGGGTCTCCACATCAATGCTTGGTCAACCTGTTTCCTTCCAGGCCAAGCTGGGCCAGCTCCCTCCCCAAAGAGCCACATCAGGAGTGGGACACAATTTTAAAGTGGTTTCTTAGGTCCTTCTGTATGTGACATGACACATCCGGATAAGAAATAAAACTGGCAATGATGTAGGTGAGAGCAAACAATTGGATGAGGGGGCTACATCATCAATATTTCTCAGTATGTTCTGGTATTGCAGAAAGTGGGAAACTGTTCTTGACTGTCCAAAAGGTCTAAGTAGCAGAATCCACTCTCTGGCTACAGGGGTGGACTTGTGAAGTTCATTCACTAGGACGTGTCAATGAAGCATTCATGGGCCCTGATCCTGGCAACAGAAGTTAAGTTCTTCCCTATATGAAGGCTGGGAAAGAGATGAGATCATGGAGAAGTTATTTAGAATGGGAGAGAGTGAGCACAACACACAGACAAAAGCAGACCTGAGTGGTGAGAAGGGCAACTGCACACAGACCACATTGCTCAAGCTCCTTGATGCACCTGTGCCTGAACCCATTGATTTTTTTTTAAACTTTCTTGAAGTTTGCTAGACCTTTCAATTATTTCTTTTTTTATGCAATGTTATTGAGATATAATCACATGACATACAATCATTCAAAGTGTACAATAGTTGTTCACAGTATTGTCATATATTTGTGCTTTTATCACCACAAACTTCAAACATTTTCATTAGTCCAAAAAATAAAATAAAAATTAAGAAAAAAGAACATCCAAAACATCCCATTCCCCTTCTCCCTCCATTGTTCATTTACTTTTTTTAAACTACAGTTTAATTGAGATATATTCACACGCCCTATAGTCATCCACAGTGTACAATCATTTATTCACAGCACCATCATACAGTTGTGTGTTCATCACCAGAATCAATTTTTGAAACTTTTCCTTACTCCAAAATAAAAATAAAAGCAAAAAAGAACACCTAAATCTTTCCATCCCCTCCATCCCACCCTATTCTTCACCTAATTTTTGTTCCCATTTTTCCACTCATCTGTCCATACACTGGATAAAGGGAGTGCAAGTCACAAGGTTTTTACAGTCACACAGTCACACTGTACAATCTACAAAGTTATACAATCATCTCCAAGATTCAAGGTCACTGGGTTGCAGTTTGACAGCTTCAGGTATTTCCCTCTAGCCATTCCAACACACTAAAGACTAAAAGGTGATATCTATATAGCACATAAGAATACCCTTCAGAGTGACCTCTCAACTCCATTTGAAATCTCTCAGCCACTGGAACCTTATTTTGTATCATCTCCCTTCCCTCTTTTGGTCAAGAAGGTTCTCTGAATCCCGCAGTGCTGGGTCCAAGCTCATCCCCAGGAATCATTTCTCGTGTTGCCAGCGGGATTCACACCCCTGGGAGTCACACATTGGGGTGGGTAGTGAGTTCACTGGTCGAGTGGGCTTAGAGAGAGAAGGGGCCACTCTGAGCAACAAAGAGGCTCTCTGGGAGGGTGGGGGTGGGGGGAACTCCTAGGCACAATTATAAGTGGGCTTAGCCTCTCCATTGCAGCAACTAGCCTCACAGAGGAAAGCCCCCAGATCAAGGTCTTGGCTCACGAAGTTGGCAGTCCTCATTTGTGGGAAAATCAGCAATAGCCCAGGTGGGGAAATCCAACACTTCCATTTCTCCCGAGCCCCTTGGGGGGCCCTGCAAATACACTTATACTCTCTGCCCATATCACTCCGGGATGTGTCTGGATTTCACCCCAGCCTGTAGAAACTCACCAAATCCCACTTCCCAGTCACTGCTCCCTGCACCTATGGTTGAACCCATTGATTTTTACTCTTCCTCTCTTGTCTACTAAGCCAACATGAGTTGTATTTTTGTCACTTACAATTCTAGAATCTCTGACTTGTGGAGTGTGCCGACAGAGCATCCAGGGCTAACGGAGTCTGCACATACTTTGGTAACACCGTGAATTAGCCCCAACACCAGCCACTCCACATCAGGCATAAGGGCTCTAACTGGACTCTGATCTTGAAGGGAACGTTCCCACTGGGTAGGACTTGATTATCTCCCAAAATTGTACTTGCAAATGAAGTTACAGGGGTAATTAAAATTCATAAAAGTTACTGCAGCCAGAGCGACACTCCTAGCCTTGGCCTGACTTGGGTAGGGAGGTAATGGGGTCTACAGGGCCACTGGGTTCTGTCTGCCTTTCAGGGGGCATCAGGATCCCATTTCAGCATGGACAAGCAGAAGGCCTGACACAGCCGGTTTTCAGTAAATGCTGTCTGCCCATAGAGTTCACACCTCTAGGTGAAAGAAATGAATGGAAATCTCTTGTGAGGAAAAAAGACTGGAAGGAAATTAGTGAAGTTGTTTTCTCTCTCATTTGTTGCAACTAAATTTTTTTATCCTCATTTATAATTTTTGATATTTCTTATTTTTCTAATGTGAACTAATAATATGGAAAAAATCCCTTTATGCATACAATAAGCCTTTTTAAATTGAAAGAAAATGATTGTCTTCCACTTCCAGAGGAAAGTGTGAGAGCTCCCTGGAGGAGGTGAGTAGAGAGCAGTGGAGGTAGCTGATTATGTTTTGCTCCAAGCTTGATTTGTTGGTTTAACCTTTCAAGAATGTTGCTCCAAACCTTCGACCTATATCCTGAATCCCTGTTCACCTCTCACCAGTAGAGGAACTTCTGGGGCAAATGATAGGGGCTGCTATGTTGCTGAATAAAATCCTAAGTGTGAATTGCTTTTGATTTACCATAACAAGTATGGGTGATTCTACTTCCCCTCCCTCTCCCTTATACTCCGTAAAGAAGGTGGCTGGTTAATTGGAATTGCTCCTGCTCTTGTGCACTCTTTAGGGCTTCTCTAATAGAAGAGAAGGAAGAAGCTAGAATTTATAACAGGGAGGGCAGCTTGAGAGACGTTGCGCTGGGGGTGTTGTCAGGGGTTAGAGCAAAGCAGCTGAGACAACTCAGCCTCTGATGACACTTCTCCCATCTGCCTGTTCACTTATTCTGTGGACTGCCCTGGACCAGCAGCCCTGACTCCAGGACTCCCAGGAAACTTGGGCAGATTCCCAGAGTGCCCCCAAACTTCAGCCTGCTTCTCTCCTCCCCCGGCCTCACCACACATAAGCTCTCACGGGGAGAAAGCAAGTTGTGTTTATTTAAAGATATATATTACCTATAATAGAATTATTAATTATGTCCAACAACTTTTTCCTTAAGCAAAACATTCCATGGTTGAGGCTGGAAGCCATTAGTTTGAGGAGGAGGTGGATGGAGGAGAGGGATGGTGTGTTTTTCTTTCCCCCTGATTGATGATGGAGTGATAATCTTGGCCGGCTCGCAAGTCGCCATTTCCCGTGGATAACTGGATCCTGTTTTGCCAGCTCTAATTTGAAGCAAAGCCTGTTCCAAACAGTCTCCTCCTCTGCATTAATGTTTATTAAATGTCAGCATAGCACATACAGATGTCTTCGATGCCACTGCAGCCCCTGCTCCCAGGGCCAACTCCAGGTTACTGTAAGGGAGCTCGCCTGCCTGCCTCGGCTTTGCTTTCCCAAAGCACACATAAAGTAGGAGGATGAGGAGGAATTTATGGCTCACTAATGAAGCCTGCAGACAATGCTGATTTGGGAATTTTTGTTGTTGTGGATGTCACTTGAGGACATAGCAATACCAGGAGGCCCACGATCTGGATTTTTTTGGAAGAAGATGGAGAGAAGACACTGGTTACTTTTGCACTTAAGACCTGAAGCCTGAAGCACTGCAAACCACTGTCAGCTTTTCCATTTATCCCCTGCCTAGCTCATCTCTTAGGCCCTTCCACGGGAGGGTCATACTTGCCATCTTTCCTTACTCTGTGTCATTTTAGGTAGGTGTCCCCCAGGAGCAAACATGGGACAAAGATTTGAGTGCAAGCAGTTGATTGGAGGAGGATCCCAGGAAACACTGTTAGGGGAGTAGAGAAGTGAGAGCAGAAGAGAAGGAAGTCAATAAGCAGTTTGCTGATGAACAGATTACTCTTGTGGGCAACTGAGCCTCTTTCCTGCTAGGGATATCAGAGAGCCTGTACAATTCATGTCTCAGAGCACCCAGGATCGAGAACTCTGGGGTTTTTATCCACTGACTCCTGTCTGTAAAGATCTGCTCCTGCGGCATTACTCCCTTGTCACCTCTGGTCTGGCCTGCACATGAGGACACTCCTGCCTGGAAGAGAATCCTTCAGCTGAGGCCCAGGTGCCTGCAGGAAAAAGCCAGGGTGTACACAGGGATGGTGGGTACAGAGGAGAGGGTGGCAGGCAGGGCACTGAGAGCATCCACTGTTTCCAGGATCGGAGGGTCCTGCATCGCAATTGAGGATATATTTCCTTAACTTGGGAAACTACTTTACAGGGTAATTTAATTTGCTGGGAGAGAGAAAGTAAATAATTGTCCTTTTCCCACTTTTGTTTGTCGATTTATTGGAACTTGTTTTTTTCATTCAACAAATATTTTTTGAAAGCCCATCACATGCCAGGAATCAGTCCAAAACCTGGGGCTTGACTGTCAACAAGACAGGCAAGACATGTTCTCTGCCCTCCGGTAGCTTCCAAGCTAGTTAGCCAGAGACAATAAAGATGCAAGCAAATGCATAAATAAGACACTAGAAGTTGTAATGAGTATTACCAAGGGAATAAAGAGAGTGATGAGAATAATGGGCTGGCAGTTACTTTAGATGCTTAAGACGGTGGTAAAGGAAAGACAGCCTCTGTGAAGATGGGATTCAGGAGCCCATCAACATTTACTCAGTCCCGACCCCATGCTAGGCCCTGGCAACACCAAGGTGGAAAGTCCTGGGGCTCATAGGTCAGTCCTGAGACGGAACATAAGCAGATGTAAACGGGATATCATTTATAAGACTAGAAGAGACTAGAAGAGCTGTGAGAGCTCAAGGAGTTGGTAATTACTCTAGGGTAGGTCAGTGTAGGCTTCTGACAGAGGCTGCCATTTGAGCTGGGTATCAGAGTATGTGCAACAGTTTGCCTGGCATAATTGGTGGGAAATTGACCAAAACAGGAGGAGGAAATGAATAATGGAAAGGCTTGTTCATATTGTAAGCAGTATTCATTTGGAGATTTGGAGTCACAACATTTCAGAAAAACAAGAGCATTTATAAAACTATATGTGCTTCCAACATGTTCCTACCATACCCCAAGAAAATTAACAACCCCTAAGAAAACAAACGAATAAGAGAAAAAAAAAACAAAAAAAAAAACTATATGTGCACATATAGATTCACACACATATGCACACAAATATTCATACACGGAACATTAGAGGACTAGAGACATTGTGAATATAGCTACAATTAGCTTATTTGTGGGCACCAGGACATGAGTGAATGTTGGGTGGGACACTGTGGCTGCTTAAAACTTGGACCCTAGCAATGACTTTAATTCTTTGAGTTTCTGAATAATTTATGGGGACAGAAAAGATCCACCTTTGTGCTGCTCACATCTGCCAAGAAAGTTACACTCAAACATTTCCAGGGAACAATGACCCTTGTCATCACAAAGTGCTCCCTTATACTGAACAGTGGGAAAAGTTCTCAGAAGATGAGAGAGAGATTGTCCCTTGGTGACGAGGAACAAGGAGAGAGGGAGGGGAGGGGGGAGAAAAGCCAGTGCAGGATGGCTCCCACCACTATCAAACAGCCATGTTTTTATTTTATTTAAAAATTTTTTTTAATGAGAGAAGTTGTAGGCCTACAGAAAAATCATGTAAAAAATACAGTGTTCCCATATACCCCTCTATTGTTGACACTTTGCATTCGTGGGGTACCGTTATGATTGACAAAGGAATATTAAAATTGTACTATTAACTATAGTCCATAGTTTTACATTAGGTGTATTTTTTCCCACATACCACCCTATTATTAACAACTTGTACTAGTGTTGTACAATTATTAAAATTCATGAAAGAACATTCTTATACTTGTACTATTAACTGTAGTCCAAAGTCTTCAATAGGGTTCATTGTGTTTTACACTACTATGTTTTATCTTTTAATTTTTATTCTAGTAACATATATGACCTAAAATTTCCCCTTTTTACCACATTCACATAGATAATTCTGTGCCATTAATTATATTCAACAATAATGTGCTACCATCACCACCATCCATTTCCAAATAGCCAGGTTTTAACTGAGGAAAAGAGCAGTGTGGCACACTTGTTTCTCTCTCTTTTCATAAATATTGAAAAGTAAACATTTACTAAGGGTTCACTCTATGCTAACACTACTTTATATGCCGTCTCTCATTTAATCCTCACACCTGGGATGAGGGTACCAGACTATACCCATTTCTCAGAGGAGGAAGCAGAGGTTGAGAGAGCTGAGTGGACACGTATCGGTCACATAGCAGTGAATTGTAGAGCTCAGATTAAAACCTAGGTGTGCCTAATTCTAAAGACAGAGCTCATAACCAGAGGGCATGCCATCTTCCTGGTGGAGAAATTAGGAGAAGCAGATTTCAGTCCCATCAGCAACTTTCCTAACTACAACAGGCAAGAACTATATGTCATCGACATTTTAGATTAAAAAGGAGAGTATTCAGAAAGAGCTAAATGTTAATAAAGAAAAACAGACAACAGACTTCTGTTTCTGGGAATGGAGAGTGTATGTTCTTTTCCCTTTTCCCCCCATACTAAGCATAACTAAAAGACCTGGACTTTATGTATAAAACCAACATGAGGATATTCTGAAAGGTGCAGAGTTGACGGCAGACTGGCTAGGGACCTCAGGACTCAAGCAACAACGTGGTGGTGAACACCTTGGTCTTCCTTTTTGCCTTGTATATTCTAGATATGGTCCTGAAAAAGTCAGCAACGTAGAAATGTCAACAGGCACAGATTAAAAAAAAATAAGAAAGCTGTTCTCGCTAGCTAAATGATAGGAAAGGGGCAGACTATCAAGACAGAAAGCTTTAGACAATAATTGCTCTACTTAAAAGCTAAATACCATAGAAAAAACTGTGGCTCCGCCCCCATCCATGCCAAGAAAGGCCAAGCGGGGACCCCAGACTTCCACCCTTACAGCGGTTTAACAAGGTGCCCTAACACATCCCTGGGTGGTGTTAGAGAAGGCCAAGTACTGGGGCCTTCCTCCCCACTGGACTGTAATGAACCCCAAATCTGTCCCCTCCTCTCTAGCCCCTCCCATACCATAAGCTCAGTGGTCATCACATGGGCAGCAAGAACTCCTACCTCTGCCCATCTCAGGCGTCAGTGGAGGCCATGTGGGGAAACTGAATGCTCCACTTTCCCCTGCCAGAGCCTCTAATATAAGGTTTAAATAAGATCCAGAATTTCAGCAAATAATTCAGAAATGTCTAGGTTTCAAATGAAAATCACATCATACCAAGAGCCAGGAAGATCTCAAATTGAATGAAGAAAGAAAATGACAGAGATGTTAAAATTATCTTGCAAAGATTTTAAAGGAGTCATGGTAAACATTCCTTAACAAGCAAACACAAACATGCTTGAAAAAAATGAAAAAATAGAAAGCCTCACCACATGAAGAGAGAGTCCCAGTGAAGATAAAGAAGAAGATCCAAATGGAAATTTGAGAACTGAGAGATACAAAGCTGAAATAAAACCTTAGGGTATGAGTTCAACAGTAGAATGAAGAGAGAGGCCAGGGGAAAGAATCAGTAAACTTGAAGCTAGAACAATAGAAAATACCCAATCTATACATCAGACAAATAATAGGCTGAAAACAAAATTGAACAGAGCTTTGGGGAATGGTGGGCCATAACCCAAGATCTAATATTGCTGTTACTGAAGTCCTGGAGGAGAGGAAAGAGAGATGGTGGGAGATGAAATAGTACTTGAAAAAATAATGACTGAAAACGTCCCCAAATTTCCAAGATACCTAAACCTACAGATTCAAGTTCCCACCTGGGTTCAGCTGCTTCTAGTCCCTTTTCCCAGGCTGTCATCATCTCTCCTGAGAGTCTACCACAGCCTCCTGCCCTGTCTCGCCTTTAGAACCAGGAAACAACGGTGAACGTTTAGAAAACATAAACGAGGTCGTGAGACATCACTGCTCAAATTCTCCAATGGCTCCAAATCACACCAAGAGTCAATCTATATTAACTCCCAACGAAGGCCCACAGGAAGTAAGGACTCTGGTCTTGGCTTGTCTCTGCTGTGCCACCCCCATCCAGCCACTGGCCGCCTTCCTGTTCACTAACATGTCCAACCTCTGCTTCGGGGCCTTTGTATTGCCCGTTTCTTCTGCTTAGAATGCTTTCTCTCAGAGACATGTGTGGCTGCCTCTTACTTATCAATTGGTTTCAAGCAAGATCTTGTTTCTTTGAGTGGCCTTTCCTGACCTCTCCAGCTAAGTGACAGCTCTCCCTGCGTTGCCCCTGTATTTCCTTTGTCCTATCTATGGCTTCTTAGCACCCATTCTCTTTGAAATCATTTTATTTCCATGTTTGTTTATCTGGGCATGGACTTAATTGCCCTCTGAAAAATAAAGCCCCGAGGGCAGAGAGTTTAGCTTATTGACCTCTGACTCCTCTCTCCTATCTAGCACATGCCAGACATTCATTAAGGATTTGGGGGATGGAGGGATATAGGAACAAGGAAATTCCAGGGGAAGTCCCCCTGAGAGCTCACACATGCCAAACATCAGCGTTTGGCCATTCTGGGCCACTCAGTGAAGTTTCTACATGCCTGTGATACCTCCCTAGGACCCATACGTTCCCCAAGGAACCCAGGCATTGCCCTAGAGACTTCACCAGCCTCGTGCGTGGGTTTTGGGCTGTCCCCTGCCTGGACACTCTATGCCAGTGAGTCCTGAGTCTCCACATTAATATGAGTCATGCAGACATCCAGGGAAGCCTGAGGTGGTTGGAAAAGCAGAAGAAGATGCTAAGGTAAGAGGCACCGTAGGGTGGTCACTGGCCTGCACCACTGTGCTGAGCAGCAAAGAGCTTTGAGCGATTTTGTGTTAAAGGAAAAGCCACCAGACCTCCAAGGTCCCAGGTCACTTGACTGGCTGGGATGGTCCCCAGCAAGGGGGCAGAAACATGGAAGCACTTAGCAACCAGTTCTTACCTGGTATAGTAATTAGTATTTGTGGGACACACAATTCATGAAAGCACAGAGTGCCATAGAAACTCTACACCTTATGGCTCCCTCTCATTTAGAGATGAGGAAACTGAGATTCTAGCAAGCTCCAAATCATGCACCATGGAGAGGTGGTTGACAGGTCAGGCTCTGGGCCAGACTGCCTGGGACCGATCTCACCCCAGCCGTTTCCTGGCTATGTGATTTTGCACATGTTACTTAACCCTTTGGTCCCTCGCCTTCCTCCTCTGTGAAGTTGATGAGTTTGGTTGTGGAAGCTAAATGAAATGAATCCATGTAAAGCTCTGAGCACATGGTAAGCCCTCTGTAGAGTTGCTGTTTCTAGGATCACACTTGAAATAAGTGACATAGCTGCCAGTGAATCTGGGGCCTCTGCCCTCAAACCCCATTCACTTTCCACTCTTTGATAAAATACTTGGTCTGTGTTTAACCTGTTTTTGGTTTGCTAATTGCTTCAAAATTTATCCTCAACTACTTGTGTTAGTGTCTGCTTTTGGGGGTACTCAGATGAAGGCACAGTCCACCTTCTCTGAGCTTAGTCATGAAAAGTACACTTTCCTGTGGATCAGGTATGAAGGCAAGATACTTTTGGAACTTGTGACAATCTCTGGTTAATTGTAATAACAATATTTAAGTTCTTCTCCCCAGTGAGCCTGAATGTTCTCAGGGAGATTTGATTCAATTCCACAAATACTTCTCCCACTCATTAAGACACTTACCACCAAAACATCTGGTCAATTAAATTTAAAACAGTCAAACCACTTGCTTGGCATAATATGGTCAAACATCTGGATGACTGAAATTTTAATTGAAAGTTTTGATGTCATGTGGCCTCAGTTTCAAAGCCAATTCCCAAATAGAAGATATTTACCATTACTTACCCTTTATGCCAAATTGTGTGGACTGGTGTTTGTTATATTAATTCGCTTTAAAAAATTTTATTAAATTCTAATGTTGTAGATACAGTGATGGTACATCTTGGATTTTCTACAACAGTCCTGCTTTTAAGAAATTCCATTCTTTTGCTGGCCAGCTAACATGTTCCAGTTTTTTGTTAAGCAATGTGGTCCCTATTTGCATGGCATCCTGAGTAGAATGTAAAGAGCCTACGCTGACATTTTGGATCTGTGCAATATCCAATGAGACACTTAGTAACCTTGTTCCTCAGGTTTCCCATTAGTGAAGTGGGGGAGACACTTTTGCAGAGCACACATGCTCACGTACATTTATACGGGTATATACATGCCACACACTAGTATAATAAGTCCTCAGGAATCCCTGATGATCAGGCTTGTGTCATATTCTTGACTTCAGTTACCTTCAAAGTCTCCAACAAAGGTGATTAGCACAAAAATAGACCTTCAATAAATATCAGTGGGTAGAACTGAGTTTCCTAGAGCATATAGTCTAATCTTGGGAAAGTAGATAACAAGTTGATTTCAATCTAAAAACTGGAGCATGCCAGAAATGCTGATATGATCTTATTTCTAACTTTAGCTTATGAAGAAAGCTCATTCATTCATTCATTCACTTAATATGCTTTATAGAGTGTTGAGTTCTGGGGACATTGGTGAGGAAAAATACATATGGCTCCTGACAATATAAAACTTACGTTTTAATCACATACAAATGAAAAATTAAAACTATTACACAAGCTTTGAAGGAAAGTATGTTGAGTCACAAGAAGGTAAAATAAGGGTTAGGGGACTGGGAAGTTAGGGGAGCCTTCTGTGAGGAAGTGAATGTTGAAATGAGATCTGAAGGGAGAAGTGTAATTAACTAGGCAGGAGAATAGCAAGGAATATGTTTGGGCAGATGAAATAAAATCTCTTTAGCATGAGGAAACATGGTGGGGATTTGGAAATGAAATAAGCTTGATTGGATGTGAGGAGAAGGTGGAAGGTGATCAAAAGCTAGAATATTCACTGCCATAAAGACTGTGTCAGTTTGCTCTTAAGAGTGATGGTGAGCCATTGAAAGCTTTTGCACATGTGGGAGCTGGGGATAGAATAGAGACTTGTTTGGAATTTTGATAATATCTCTGTGATAGCCAATACCTCTAATGTTGGTCTCCAAATATTTCTGAATCGCTGCTCTTCTGGACACATTGTAGGAGTGCACTTTCTTGCCCCTGGGGTTGGGTAGGGCCACACAGTTGGTTTTGGCCAATGAAGGGTTCATTTCTGGACAAGTTCTTTTTCCCTCCCTTTGAAATTGTGAGAACATTGCTGAGATAAAGTCAACCTTCAGCCTGGCTCCCAGAATGATGGTCAAAGACAGAAAACCCTGGTGTCCTCTGTTGGACATGTAGCATGAATGACAAATAAACTGTTGTTGTGTTAAGCTGGTGAGTCCTGGAGCTCAGCCTATCCTGCTGGGTATAGCCACTCTGCTTGCTGAGGAGAGAACAGATGATGAGGACAAGAGACCATTTAGGGGTCCTTCACAGAGAACCAGATTCAGGGCCAGCAAATTATAGCCTATGGACCAGACTTGGCCCACCTCCTGTTTATAGTTTTATAGGATCACACCTATGGTCATTCATTTACAATTGTCTGTGGCTGCTTTTGTGCTATAATGACCAAGTTGAATAGTTGTGATAGAAACCGTATGGCTTGTAAAGCCTAAAAATTTAATATCTAGTCCTTAAGAGAAAAAGCTTGCACCCACTGACCTAGATGAACAATAATAGTGACTTGAATTAGAGTTCTAGCAGTGGAAGTACAGAGAAGTGGACAGATTTGTGGGACATTCAAGAGGCAAAATTAACAGTGTGCATTGATGGATAGACTAAGGGGTAGGAAGACTCTGAAGGAGGATTCCCACTGCTATTACAGGCAACGTTCAAAAGAACTTTGTGGTCAAGTTATTAAATTCCGAAAGAGAACTCCATCTTCTTTTGATCTCTCCTTTCTTTCACCCCAAGAACCCACAAAAACACTGCTTGACTCTCTCCTAACTTGTCTTGCTTCCTTGACCCATTAAAAACCTTTCCCTTGGCACAAGACATCCCTGGCACAAGGTCATACACCGCTTTAAAAAAAATCCAGAAAACACAAAAACAAAACACCAAAACAAAAGCCCTCTTTAGACATCTGCTCGGATGCGGCAGCCAAGAGCAGGTCCTGCGTGGTGCCCGCGCGGCAGCGGCATCTTGCAGCCAGAGCGTGTGCCATGCCAGTGTTAATGACTGGGGCTTCCCGCAGAGGCCCCCTCTGCCAGCCTCCTAATTAGGATCTGCTCAGAGCGTATGGGCTTGAGGGGTCAGGCCTTTCCTGCTGCCCTCCTCCCCCTCGGTTGGTCGACTTCCTCCCACGCAGCAATTTAGCATTGTGAGCGTTTTCATTGTGGGCCGTCTAAAACAAAAGGGAAGTAAAGCAGGCTCCTCCAGAGGTGCTGGACAAAGGGAAGTGCTGCCAAAGCCCAAGGCCCTGCTGATGGAGAAGTCCCCCTTGAAGGCCCAGGCCCCAGAGATCTCGTTTCACACCTGATCTGGCAAAAGCCCTGCCTGGGGAGGAGGGGGGCAGAGATCCAGCTGCTGCTGTGGGAGGCTCTGTCTGGGCCCTTTGTTGCTCCCCTTGTCCCAGAGGGTCACCCGGATCCCCAGGTCTTCCCTTGCTTGTCAGCCGAGTGTGGGACAGGAATCAGGCTGTGGCTCTGTGGCGTGTGGGAGAGGCCCGCGTTCCTCTGATAGGCTCTGTCCACTCACGGAGGACATTTGGAAAGCTGTTAGTTTCCCACGACCACTTTGGTTCTGAATGTGCCCCCTTGTTGGGGGTGGGGGAGGTGTGCAGGTTGCAGGCTTTCCGAAAAAAGAGTATGAGGGTCATCTGTAAGAGGAACTTCCAGAAGGTGAAAGGTGAGAGCTGCACTGGGCCACAACTCAGAAACCTCGAATCAGGAACTGAGATTGGAAGCTCTGTAAAGGCAGGGATTGTGTTTGCCCTGTTGACTGGGAAGGCGCCAGTGCTTGGCACAAAGTCTGGTACCTGGTAGGTGTTCAATGAATTAGTTAAATCCATAAAATGGGCATAATCATAGTAGCTGCCTTCTAGAGATGTGGCTAGGATTAAATGGGAGAGAGAGCCCCAAGTGCTCATTACACCTGCACCACATCTCTGCAACCATGGCAACCAGAATCACACACTAGGGCAAGGGGTCAGCAAGTGTTTTCTGTAAAGAACCAGATAGTGAATATCTTTTGTGGACCAAGCGGTCTCTGTGACAATTACTGAACTCTGTCATTGTAGTAGGAAGGCAGCCATAATATATCAATGAATGGTTATAGCAGTGTTCCAATAAAGCTTTATTTATAAAAACAGACTGCAGACCAGATTTAGCCTGCAGACTATAGTTTTATGACACCTGACCTAGAGGACAAAAAAAATTAGGGAACCTGACATCTACAGAAAGAGTATAGCTAAAGCTATGTCTAGATTCAAAAAAAAGGTCATATACATTCATGAAGAGCAGGTGAACCAGGTAAGTTTCTCACCTGGGAGATTGGATGACACGAAAGATGCACAGGACATTTCCCAGGCTCCTCCCCACAGCTCCTGAGCGCCTGGATGTTTCTGCCAGAAACAGGAGCCTCACATTTCTGGTCTTGGGTGATACACACGGATTTCTGCATGTGCACACAGCAGAGGAAGGTGTAAATAGAAGCTCGTATTAACCCTAAGCTCCTGTGATTTGCATATTCATATCCCTGGTGGTGTTTAAGGCCCCAGCTCCCTCTAGTGACAGCTGGAAGTTGGGAGGCTTTGAATGAGATTGCATCCATGTATATATCCACTCAATACACATTTCCTCCTCTCACTAGGTGCTGTGTATTGTGTCCAGTGGTGGAAATAAGACTATGGATAAGGCCCGATTCCTGACTTGGAAGCGCTCTTGTGGGGAGACGGGAATTAGTTGAGTCACCAAGCAGCAAATCGGGTGGTAGATGTTGTTCCTGACACAGGGGAAGTTGGTCATCTGGACTTGGCTCGAGAATGAGTTAGGGCGGCTCTGCAGGATGTGATGTCTGAGCTCCATGGCAGAGGGCAGTGCCCTTGCACACACAAACTGCCTTTAGAATTGATTTAGTTTCGTTTGGTGCTCCCATTGGAACACCAGAGAAACATCAGAGAAATGCTTTTTTTCCTCGGTCCACATGGTCATCCTGACATGGAGAGGCAGGGAGGGTGAAACCCCTGAGTAGAGAGTGACTCTCCTTTTGGCTTCATGACCTTTACATTGATTTATAAGCCAATCCTTCCCTGGTGGGAGAGAAATTCAGATGTTGTACAAAATATGTCTTAGTTGGCCAGGACTGCTGCAGCAAATACCAAAATTAGGTTGGCATAAACAACAGGATTTTATTGGCTCACAGTTTTGGAGGTCAGAAGTCCAAAACCAAGGTGTCAACAACTGTTCTGGAGGTGGCTTTATGGCATCCTCCGAAACATAGTGACATGTCTCCTCCCTCCTCCTGGGGCTTCTGTTGCTGCTGTGTCCAATCTCGCAGCATATATGGTCTCTGGTCGTACTGGTTAAAGCCCACCCTGATTCAGTTTGATCTGAATGTCTTCAAAGATCCTATTTACAAATGAGTCTGGGACACCAGGACCAGGGGTAAGGACTTGAACATATCTTTGTGGCGGCCACGATTCAATATACCACAAGATGCATCAGGACATACACTGCAATTTTAAGGAGAGGTGCTTGCTCCATGCTGAGGTCATAAGGAACTTGTGAATGAAGAATCTTTGTAAGTTAGAAAATTTGCCATTTTTTTCCACCAAGGGTAAGCTAAATAGTTTCCAGGGTTTTACTACCTGCTTCCCCTTGGCTGCCCCTTCAGGAAATCTCCAAGCCCACGGATAGAGCTAGGTGAAACCCACCTATGATCATGTCACTCTTGGCTTAAAATCATCAGTGGAGCATTCACTTCCCCAAGACTCTGTGTGCTCTGCCCTTCCTGCAGCTCTAGACACACCAAGCTAATAACACTGGACACAACATAATGATTGTCCACCATGAGTCACATTCCTCCCAGACATTAGCTCTTATGAGCTCTTTGATCATCACCATACTCCTAGGAAGCTCAGTTAGCTTGGTTTAATAGAGGAGATAGCTGAGGTTCAAGGACATTGAGCAACTTGCCCAAGGTCAAGCAAGTAGTCGTAGAATTTAACCAAAGGTCTACCTGAAATCAATTTCCATACCCCTTTTATGGCATTCCTATGCCTAGAAAATTGTTCATCCTGTTTTTCTCCTAATAAACTAAGCCCTTTTAGGCTCAGTTTAAACATTTCCCCAACCGTGAAGTAATTTCTGATTCTCCCATCCTTGCTGAGTTCCAGTACTATACATATTTTTTGTAATTATCACAGCATTAGCACCATTATGCCATTCCCATTTCTTTGCCTGTCTATTCCCCATGATAGACTGTGGGCATCCTGAAGGTTACCTTAATATATGATCTAACTTTATATTCCCAGGCCTAGAATAGGAATGGGATGTTGAATATGTACCAAATGGATAAATGACTAAAATGGAATATTTGGGGATGTGTGCATTTGGGCTATATGTTTCAAATGCAGGAATGACAATGTCTAAAAGCACCTGCTAATGGAGAGTGGATGTTGAATGTGGAATGAAGAAATAGTCTTCCCTTGTTATGTGGTCTGAGTGGTGGCTGGGGCGATGGACTGTTTTGGGCTGGTTGTGCTGTCCAGCATCTCAGAAATCTCTAAAGTCCATCCTAAATGTTTAAATGAAGTAAAGTGGTTGACTTTATAAGTAATAGAAGTCAATTGTGTTTGCAGCCTTTAATGCAGCAACAGCATAAGACGGTTGAGATGGGGCGAACGCCAAGAACTGCTGAGTGGGCAGGAGGCCCGATTTCCAGCCTCCCTCTGCATCCATTTGTGATAATCCAGGTCTGGCTTTCAACCAGTCACCCTCCTAACAAGACTCGCACAAGACAGCCTTTGCCCTCAGCAGAGGCATATCCTGAGTCAAGGGTTCGCTTAGGCGGACTTTTAAAAACACCAACCCACATACACACATGCACACACATTTCCTTCTAAATACATTTTTATCTTCATTGTTACCAACACTCTCCTAACAGGCTGGCCAACATTCAGACAGAAACTGAAGTATTTAGATGTACTGAGGTACCTTTAACTCCCCTACAAAACAGGCTTTTTCAAATGCTGTTGAATGGCAGATATTCTGCCGTGGCCCAGTTTTTGATGAGAGCTTGCCTCTTGGTTTCTGGGCAGGCATGAGAGTTGCAGGCAATGACTGAAAGAACACTCACATTTGTTTGGAGAGTTGTATCCTCTTACAGCAGGAGACTAGGTGGTGTTCACTCTTAGGATAATAATAATGAAAGCGTTAAAAATAGAGATGAATATTTATTGTTCCACCACAGTGCTCTAAGCCCTTTACAGCTTCTCTGATAGCTCCATCTTGATAATCCTAACATATAGGTACTTTCATTACCTCCATTTCACAGAGGAAGAAGCTGAGGCTCAGAGGGGTTCTTTTTGCTCAAGATCACATACTTAGTAAGGAGCCCAGCCGGGAACTGACTTCATGTATATCTGCCCCCAAAGCCTGTGTTCTTAAATGTTACATATTACAGAACAGAGAAGGGACTCAAATCTGTTTGAATGAGAATCTGAGGAATCTCCTAGAAGTAACTCATCCTTAAGAACCAGTATATGGGGATGATCAAGCTTTGGGTTATGAGTAGGGGAATTATTTAAGAGTCCATCCAGGTGTTAATGTCTTAGATTTGCCTCCTGGCTCATCCTTCTGTCATCTGGTATTGGGAATCCATGGCAGCTTCAAGGGTGAGGATGAATGGAAAGAATTGTTTCCCTAAGAATGCAGGAGAGACGGAGGACCCAGGCAGGACTACTGTGGGGTGCCCTTGAAGGAAGCTGACAATAAAAGGGGATGGGGGAGGCATTTGCCCCCATTTTTTAAGCCCTGCACCTCTGGGGTGCAGTGTACCAGTGCTGGACCTAGTGCTGCCCAGCATAGATTGAAGTCCCTGGGTCCTGCAAAAGACACCACTGCTGACAGAAGCACTGACGCTCAGCGGGAGGCAGAAGTCCCTGAGGACAGTGAAGGAAAGATACGGGGTGGAGGAAGGGTGGGGAATAATCCAGAGAAGAGGAACACATTTGCAGAGATTAGTAGTGGATGAGATTAGCATGTGGGAAACACTTTCCTTATGGGTTCTCCAAAACGCTTTGGGGTGGGGGGTGGGGCAGGGGCGGGGGTTCTTTTCAGGAGACTTGGGTTTTCAAATATCAATTACACTGGTTCATATTTCCCAAATGTCTCATCTGTCTGTTGTGGTAGGTTGGAAAATTGGTCACAAATATTTCTTTTCCCTGCTTCCAAGCCCTTACAATATGAAATTGCTGTACCCCATTGAGAAGAGGAGTCAATTTTCTGTCCCTTTAATCTGGGTTGGCGTGTGACTTGCTTTGCCCCATGAGATGTTAGCAAATGTGACTCAAGCAGACATTTGAACACCTGGGTTTCAGAGAACACCCTTGTCCTTCCAGAAGTTAATAGGTGTTCTGAGGTCATTGCTAAAGGGCAGGTTTTATACTCAGGCTGCTCATCTAAAAATTGGGGTAAACCTACATATAGCAGAGGTGTGAGGATACAGATAATTCAAATAAAGTGTTTAGCATAGTGAGTGGTGTGCTGAATAAAAAGAAAAATAACTGCAATTATGCACTGGTCACTTATCAATGTCCCAGGCATCATGCAGACGCAGTGCCTCGATTAGTCTCACTCAGTTTCCCCACTGTCCCTTGATATTAGGTAGTAACTATTATGCCCGTTTCTCAGATGGACAAATCGGGGCTTAGGGAGGAAAGTCTTTCACCCAAGGTGACATAACTATCATATGGAAAAGTGACCCGAGGGCACCTGCTATTAAATATGCTGCTTCCTGTCCCCCGTCCCCTGTCCAGTAGAGGACAACCATTGTCAATTTATTGTTATGCCTTTTCTTTTTTTTTTTTTTTTTACTGAAACTCTCCTCACTGTCTCTGCAGCATCGTTAATGCAAGTGGGTCTCAACTTTTTTCAATCATTTGCTTAACAAAATCAAAACTAAATCTTATTTGAGAAGCCTAATATGTCAAACAAAGTAAAAGCAGAGTTGCTCTTAACTGCACCAGCTGTGGGGCCCTGGAGCCCTCTCTTCCAGCAGCCACTGCATTAAAACTTTTGCCCTCTGTCGAGCACAGTCGGAAAATATTGGTCTAAAGCACAATTGAGTGGATTTGCTGCCTGGCACATCCAGTCCTACTGTCTCCAGGGACCCCAGCTTGTTGGCTCCTTGCAGGATCTGAACGCATGTTTAAGCTCAAATGAAGAGGCCCAGGAGGATCACGGAGGGTGGACATCATAGAATGGAGTGATCATTTTCTGGGCCTTCTTAGGTAGAGCACATGCAATGTCCCAGGCTCCAGTGGGGTCCCTGTGGAGTCTGTAAGAAAGATTTCTAAGAAAGCTCATTCTTAGGAAGCCAGGACTTCTAAAGATAGCTCTGGCTCAATGGCAATGAGGAATGACCGCCTCTTCGCACCTCCTCCCCCACCCGCACTCCAATTAGGTCTTTTTCCTTCCTCTGCACCTGTACCTGGGGTTCTCTCCAGGCTGCAGGCAAATGTGGGCATTAATCACACACGGATCAGCCCATGCACCGGGATGGTGGGGAGCGGCTGATTTACGAACCAGCCAAAAGTGTGGGGAGGCTGGGAGAGGGTGAGGTGGGCCCCGCTCAGAGAGCATATGGGGGCTCCTTCTCCAGGACCAGATCCATATGCTCCACTGCAGGCCCATATGCCGTGTGGGCTGGTCCCCCCTTTGCCAGTGTCGAGGCTGCCTGTCTGCTGTCAAGCGCAGGGAGCCGGATCCACCACAGATCCTCCTGCCATTCGAACACACGCTCTCCAGCCTTTGGGGTGAGAGCTTGGAGCTCTTTTTATAGACAAGAAAGGAGCTACATTCATGTCCTTGTCAATGTGTGTCCTTGTCATTGCCTATTTAGGGGCTGTCCACAAGAGACAGGAGGTATCAGATTACTTTTTTCTGTTTGCTAGAAGAGGTTATTGAAACATAGTATGAGAACCACCACTCTTACTAGTGATAATCGTTTTAATAAGACACCAAGCTCTGATCTAACCATGGTTTACATGTGTTAACAAAAGACATGGAGAAATTGTTGTCCATGGTTGTAGATTTAGAGTCAGGGTTAGGAGTTGAACTCAGACCTCTACAAAGAGCCCAGGGCCATGCTTGCTAAGACTTCCTCTGAGCTTTCCATTCATCCTTCCTTCTTTTAATAATTAACTCCCTCACTGAGCATCTACTGAGCCATTACCATGTGTCAGACCCTACACGAGATGCTTAGGACACAACTGAGAATATAGTAGAGATGACACTGTCTCTCATGGAGGGAACATTTTAGTGGGGGAAGACGGACAGCAGCAAAATGAAAACAAAACAATGAAACAAAAAAGAATTTGTAGTTACAAATTACAGTACCGTAAATGAAGGAAGCAAACAAAGGGCTTGGAGAAGAATAGCAAGGGACCTATAGCAGTGAGGGTGGCAGGGAAGGCTGAAGCCGTTAGGATAACAGGGAGCTAATGTAGGGGAAAGAAGCTCCTTGCTAAGAGAGCAACATGCACAAAGGCTCCGGGGAGGGGATGACAGTGGCATGTTTATGTTTGAGATGCACATCTGGGAGGGACAGAGCCAGCTGAGAGTGACAGAGAATGGTAAAAGACGGGATGGGAGAGGGCTGTTTGTGGCAGATCATCAAGGGCTTGGAAACCATGCTGAGGAGTAAGGGTTTTGTCTAAGCACATCGGGAAGTCAGTGCAGGGTTTTAAGCAGCTCAGCAACACTCATTAATGGTTAATATGTGACTCTCCACCATGGCGCCACTTACCCTCCAGTGCCCACATCAACCTCAGATATTTCTCAGCAGCAGAAGCTAACTCAGGGAGCAGTTCTTTGAGTTGGGAGGTCCTCTCAACTTGCCCATCTATGCCTCCTGGGGCAGGTACTCAGGCCTAGCATCCTATCAGAAACACAGTGGGCGTCACAGGATATGGACACATTCATTCTTAAGTTTAAAAAGTACTACTGATTATTTAAGACGATGTTTGCTTTTTAATAAGCTCTAAAATGATACCATTACTCCACCCCATTAAGTTTTACTATACTAATTTAGCATTGTATTTTTTCCTTTGCACATTTTTTTTTTCTTGGAAGTTAGCGATAGCTTTGGAACATTCTATTGCATTATTTTATCATTTTAGATTTTTTAAAACTTCTTTCCATTCTGGCTGGCCTGATCTCATGGGTAAACTCTAGTAACTTGCAAAGGTTAGATTTTATTTAACAAGCATTTATATAGAGCTTATTATGTGCCAGGTATGGATCTAAGAGCTTTACAAAAATTAGCCCATTTAATTGTTTAACAAGCCTATAAGATTGATATGTTATTATCATTCCCATTTTGCAGATGAAGAAACTGAAGCACAGAGAGATTAAGTAAAATAGCAAGGTCATACATCCACTAAGTTGTGAGCCTAGGATTTGAACCCTGGAAGTTGCCAATCTTTGTACTCTGAGCCATTACATCTGGTTGGAAGTTTGCTCGTGCAGAAGCAGGAGCGCAGGGCATAACTATTAACCCTGGTGTGCTTGGAGGCTTGTCTTTCTCCTTGTCCACTATGGAGAATTCTGACTTGATCCACTGCGTTTTCTCTTGTCCCCTGATCTCTAGGGAACCTCCTGCCAGACACGGCAGGGTTTGGGGCTTGCAACCCAGTGTCAGGAGGAAGATGCAAATGGAGACAGCGGAACATGGGGAGGAGTAATCAGGAATTGGGAGGTTGGTTCACAGCTTGGGGTGTGAGGCTGAGGCTGTGAGAGAATGAGGGAACTTTTACAAAGCATTGCTGAACACTATTTGCTTTTGATGAGAAGTTTGAGAAGAAAGGCAAAAAGACTTGCATGGTATTGAATTTTCTTTGGGACTGCTGTACTGCATTCTTGACTAGAATATCACTCTAGACTGAGACTCATGAATCACAGTGTTTTAACTGTTAGTACGGCCAGGCAGCTAAAAAACAGCCTAATAATTTTATTTTGTTCTTTTCCTCTGCCGCATCTCCTCTTTTCCTCTAGCTCTCCCTCCTTCCCTTCCTCCCTCCTTCCCTTCTTCCTCTCATGATGCATTTTCAGAGTACCCATTCTGGGCCAGTCCTTGTCCACAGTCCCTGACCTTTAAAAGTTCAAGGTCTTGATATCTGCCAGGAAAATATTTAGACTGCATTTACTTCTGTGGCACTGGGAGGGCATTTGATCTGCAGCCTCCTGGGTGGCTGTTACTCCCCTGCTCAGCCCACCAGGGACTCCCATGCCTTGTTGTGCCCATGATTTGAGCATCAGCTTTGTTGCACACAGCATCTCTCCTACAGGGTTCTCAATCATTCCTTTCTCAAGACTTTGGTAAAACAGGCTGAGAAATCATTTACAGAGTTTACAAACTTCTTGAATATTTATCTGTGAGTGCTGCCATATCTAAGAAGACAGGGGTCAGCAAACTTTTCTGTAAAGGGCCAGATAGTAAATATTTTAGGCTTTGTGGGTCATTGGTCTATGTTACAACTACTCAGCTTAGCCTTCCTAGTGCAAAAGCAGCCATAAGCAATGTGTAAATGAACGGGTGTGGCTGTTCTCCAAGAAAACTCAATACTAAAACAGGGGATGGATTTTGCCTGCAGGCCATAGTTGTTGACCCCTGCAGTAAAATGTTGATTCTTCTGTGCATAAACATCCTCAGATGTGGATATTCTGATTCAACAGGGGGATCATCAAACGTCTGCAGGGCTGTACGAGGTGGTTGTGTCTTCACACACCTCACCAGCAGGACTTTCTAGGTGTTGTCATACCAGAGGTAGGAGATGATATTGCTCCAATCAGAACCAAGACACAGTTGCTCTTATCTTCACAGGCATCCAGTCTACCAAGGGAGCCAAGGAAAGTGTGATATTTAAGGAGGTTTTGGACAATGTTGTGTGTGGACAATACTTCCATATAAACAGTTGTTCCACATGTTTGGTGCTTTGTGGATCTTGACTGAATGAACCTATGGTGGTGTTGATGCTGGTTGGTTTCTATTCGCCTGGTCACTTGATGGGGACAGGGAAGGAGAACTGGAAATGGGTACATCCTGGGGCCCAAAGCTGAATGGGATGGATGGGTGGTTACTCCCAGAGCGGAAGGATGACAGGCAAGTCTCTCCTGGGAAACACAGAAGCCTAACCAAGGGAAACACATGCTGTGAGCAATCACAAGTGGGTGGCCTATGGGCTGAATCCAGATGCTTTTATTTAGCAACTGTGAATGCCTTTAGACTGAGCAAGTATCTCTGGGTCTCCTGGTCTTCTTCACTCCCGAATCATTCATCCCTGTGGGATGTGAATTTGTGCTCTGTTTTCTGCACCCCCTGCAGCTGTTGTGCAGGTCTGTCTTGAGGCTCCTGGAGCCCCTTAGCCCACCCTGAAGTGAGGCTGAAGAGCCTTGGGATTTAGGTCCTTCATGGTGGCCCTTAACCAATGACTGAGAGGTGCAGGGGTAGGAAAGCTCCGTGCCTGGGGTGGAGGTGACTGTTGTAAGGAGTAAGTTGTCCCCAAAGTTGTCATCATCTGTGGGACTAGGCCTGAAATGGCACCCTTGTTTGGCATCTGCCCTGCTCTGTCCTGCTCCCTTCATCCTCACCAGCTTCCTGGGAGCACTTCCTTCCTAAATCACTTGTACACAAATCCTCCTCTCAGGGTCTGCCTCTGGGGAGCCCAACACGACTCATTCCCTGAAGAAATATGTGAAGAGCCTCTGAAGAGGGGCAGAAGTCAGGCAGATACTTGGTCCAAAGAGGACAGGAGATGCATTATTTAGTGGAAAGGTAAAAGAAAAACAACTTCGATTTAGAATTGAAACACCCCTACCATTTCTAGCTATGGATTAGACTTACCTACCTTACCTACTTTGTAAAAATAAGAAGGAGTGGGTGAGAAGGATGCTCCTTGCACACCTGCAAATGAATCTTATTGGACTCCTCCTGTGTCAGCCCAGCTGTCTTGGTGGTGGGCAGTGGTGGCAGCTACACAGTTACCATCTCTCTGTATAGTGTCTCAAACTAGTAAATGCTGTATCGCCCTCTCCTTTTCTCTCCTTGGTTTGCTTTATTTTTTCTCACCATGAAACAGGTTGTCCTGACATCAAACTCAGGAGAAGTGAGAGGTAGTTACACAATGACCTAAAAATGTTACGAAAAATATAAAACATATATAAAAGTCCTCTTTTATTATGAAGAGAGATAGAGAAGTAGGGATAAATACCTATTTATGTATTTTTAATTTAACATTTTATTTTATTGCTACCTGTGACATTTGTGTGTTAAGAAAGCTTCTGGAATTCTGGTCTAATTTATAGAATTTAAAGTGAGTTTCTAGAATGACATTCTGATGGACGCTTCAGCTGTCTACTCCCCTTCCAAATAGCCCCAGTCTAAGATATTTGTCAGGAAAGGGGAGCAACTCCCAGCGTTGTGCTTGCACTGGCTTACAAAAGCCTATTGCTAATTTTTAGGAATTATGTAAACTAGTCGATATAACTCTGGTAGTTTGAAACTGGTCTTGTTGAAGAGTATTTACACCTTGGAAACTGGTAAATGCTAGAAATCAGGATGCCCCTTTCCCACCGCTCTCTAAGAAAGCTGGTTGTTAAACATGGACCAGCACACCACTGGCAGTGCCCAAGATTTCATCCGCCTACATGCTGTCTCGTAGGACCAGGTGGGTTGCTGGGTTAATAGCAGGGTGTCCAGGTAAGAGAAGGAATCAGGAAAGCTGCAAAGGGCTTCTTGTACTATCTCCATCATGACCTGCATCTCATTCATGAAGGCTTTCCCTCCGGCTGCAGGCTTGTGCTTGTATTAAAAAAAGGATGTGTCTGGTCATCCTTCTGCATTTGGGAAATACATATTTCATGAGATAAATGAAACAATATTAGCAATTGGCATTTTTTTCCTTCCAGAATATTTGAATATTTTGAAGCTATGGTCTCACTATTTTGCTGAGATGGAAAAGAAAGTCAACCTGAATCATGGCTGAATCTGAAGACTGACAATGGGCAGATCTAAAAATACCTGCCCTGCCAGGGCATAGGCCTTCTCCTATGGTGGAGGTAATATGAGGTGGTTTTGATTTAGGCTGTTAGGAGTGTGCCTAGAAATAAATGCAAACACAGCTAAGTAGCTTCTATATCCATTCATTCAAGAGACATCAGAGATATAATGTGGGCTCTCCTTGAAAGGGGGACAACTAGCAGGTAAACAAATAATGACAGTAAAATAGTTTGGTAAACCCCATGACCCTACATTACATGCTTATTGTATGAATGGGGCATGTTGTTGTAGAATGAAGCTGGGTATCAAGGAGATAGATCTATGTTTGAATTTTGGCTCTGCAATCCTCTAGCTGTGTGACCTCAAGTCAACCATTTAACCTCGGTTTTGTCATCTGTAAGACGGGGATAATAATGCTCACCTTTTGGGGCTGTAGTGAGAAATGAATAGGGGTTTCAGAGACAAAGAAGGTGGAAAGGTGTTCCGGGGAGAGGGACGAGTTTGTGCAAAGGCATGGAGGTGTGGAACAGTGCTAGAATGGTGAGAGGACAACAAGACATTGAAGTCAGTCAGGTGGTTAAAAGAATATTCAATACTCTTTTTTCTTTCAAAAAGTAAATGAATTTTCTGGACCCTGTGAATCTCAAGGCCACATCCCAAGAAGAGCCAGATTCTAATTTCTTTAACTGTAAAACCCTTGGACTTGTCACTTTCTCGTAAATGAGTCCTTTGTGCAAAGGGGAAATGGGCTCTCTCATTCTCTCAGACTTCTCTCCATTTCCACTACTTCAAGGTCTAGGCACAAGAACAGGGAAATACCAAGGAAACACTAGATCCTTCCTTCCTTTGGGCAAATGGTAGAGCTCTTGGAGGCAGAACTGGGCTTCCTTCTGCATTTCAGACTTGCCCTCTCCTCCAGCCTTGTGCAGAGTGAACACGATGATGGGTGGCCACACACCTGTGGCCCCTCGTGGGAGATCAGGAGGGGACAGAGTTTATTTGGGGAGTGTTTTCCAAGTTCAGGGCCAGGGCTTCAGAATCTCCAGGGGCTGGTGGGGTGGGCCTCTGTGTTTATGAAAAGGGTCCCCAGGAGATTCTGACACATCCTTCCATTCCCCCTTCTCCAAATTCCTTTCCTGCTCACCAAGGCCCCTGGCATGGAGTGTTCCCTAGGGGAACCATCCTAAAGGAGCAAAGCCTGGGGTCCTTCTTTAGACATTGTATTATTTATTCTAAAATCAATCCGTTTTTCCAAATGTAATATTTTCCCCAGGAATAAAAACATATAAGAGGTACTCAAAATGAATATGTTCCCCCTGAAAATTGCCCCCTTTTTGGTTTATTTTCATGATTTATTTTCAAAGTTTTAAATTTATTGTGGAACAGCATCATAATGACAATAACAAAACCCCAAAATAAAGCTGGTTTCATTTTCATGTTTACTCCAGACCTTGTCCACATGGAGGCAAGTTTTACAGTTTTACTCATAGTGTTCATATAACTTTGTATTCTGCTTTGTTCATTTGACATTATATCATAAACAGATGTTGAGTTTTTCCATCATATTCTTAATTAACATTTTTATTGACTGTGTAGTATTCCATTGAGTTGATGTAATTTTATGTACTTTACTGTTCTCTGTTGTTGGGTACTCATGCTATTTTCAATTGCTTTTAATAATACATACTCAAATAACTCAGGACTATGTATTTCCACACATAGTGCCTTTGCCATTTCTTGTTTTTGTCTTTAAATGATTATGTTTTTGAATAAAATTCTGAAACTTGGTAAAATGATCTAACAATGTTTCTTGGTACAAGTTAACATTGCAACCAGAGATGTTTACCAGCTTAATGAGAATTATCACTGCTAACTGAGATAGAACTGGGAAGAAGACCAAAGGGAACTGGGCAAATGCTGGGCCAGACACAAACACTACGGCAGGACAGAGGTGTGGCACTCATATACTTCTGTTTAATGAAGAGTAAGGAGCTGCACTTTCAGGAAAACTAAGGGCAGTCACCAGGGTACCCTCTTGAAGAAGCAGTGTGGATGTCTGGATTTGGAAGTTCAGAGTGAAGTGATCCAGAACTTGAGAAGCAACTGCTGCCCTTTGGTGCCCAGTTCCACTGGGCACCAGGCACATTGCATCAAATACCACTCAAGGGACATCATAGGAGGCGATGCGCACTGGGGAGTGCATCTCCGTCCAGAGCCAGGTTAGCAGCTAGAGGGGCACCTATCTTATGGGGACAGGCAGGAGCAGGTAAAAACTGCAGCCATCACTGACCCTCCTGGTGAACTGGCTTCTTTACACTTTGGTCTTCTAGTGCAGGGGTGAAAAATGATTCCTTCCAAACCTGCTTAGTTTAGATAGGAGCTACTAATTTTCTGCCGGTCCTGTGGGAATCTGAGGCTGGGCTAGTTTTATAATTGTAGCTCATCTTATGAATATCTTACCCTTACTGTCTCTCCCCCTGCACTAGCTCCTTCCTCATTGTCAACTAACATGAGCAAGTTTCTCACATACTGAAAAACAAGACCTTGCTCCTCTGCTTCTTTGCCTTTCCCCTCAAAATGTTAGCATTTAGATTGTTTTTTTCAAATTATGTTCCATGAGATACTCTGCAAAAATAAACAATTAGAATGCCATTTGACAGAGAGATGGCTAATTAGATAAAGTGCAAATTCCATTTATTTCTTATAGCAAAGAACTCAAACTGTCTTTCTCTTCAATCTCTTCTCTCCCAAGTCAGAAGGGCCCCATATGCTATTTCCTGTCTTCACTCTGAATCCACAGCAGCTTTCTACCAACCAGAATATCTTCATGTGAGCGCCATGTTACAATGGAAGAGAACATGTGTTATTTACTAACTCCATGCTCCCTTCCCAAGCAGTTCTCAAACAGAATTTACAATTGTAAATTTTTGTGAATCCAATCTTGCTAAATTAGCTAATTTAGTTGAATGAAATGTTTTTAGAGGAATTTCTTCATGCCTAGTGATTTTTTGGAAAAATTAGCTGATTACACATTACCCCAAGTTTTGTTTCTAGATTGTACTTCATTATTAACTTTTTTATTTTGAAAAAATTTGCAAGAATAATGGAGTTCCCATATACCCTTCACCCATCTTCTCCTAATGTTAGTATCTTTCATAACCATTGTACAATGATCAAAACTAGATTAATATTGATGTAACACTGTTAACCAAACTACAGACTTTATTTGAATTTCATCAGTTTTTCTATGAATGCCCATTTTCTGGTTGAGCATTCAATCCACTATCCCACATTGCATTTAGCTGTCATGTCTCCTCAGTCTCCTGAAATCTGTGATGACTCCATAGCCCCTCCTTGTCTTTGATGACCTTGACACTTTTGAAGAGCATTGGTCAGTTATTTTGTAGAATGTCCTTTCATTTGGGTTGCTCTGATTTTTGTTGTCTCATGATAAGATTGAGATTAGGCACTTGTTTTAGCATGAATACCACAGAAGGGATGTTTTGTCCCTTTTTGTATTGGGACACATGATGTCAATGTCTTACCACGGGCAATGTTGATCTGGATCACTTGGTTAAGATGGTGAATGTCAGGTTTCTTCATTGTAAAGTTACTATTTTTCTCTTTAGAATTAATAGACCTCTTGGTGGGGAGATAAGGATCCCATTTTATTTTGTTTTTATTAGGTAAGTTCAAAATCTTTCTTTTTCAGAGGCTCGGCCTGCCTATAATTGTGCCTAAGAGTCTCCCTGAGTGCCTCTTTGTTGCTCAGATGTGGCCCTCTCTCTCTAGCTAAGCCAACTTGGCAGGTGAAATCACTGCCCTCCCCCCTACATGGGATCTGACACCCAGGGGAGTAAATCTCCCTGGCAATGTGGAATATGACTCCCGGGGAGGAATGTAGATCCAGCATCGTGGGATGGAGAACATCATCTTGACCAAAAGGCAGAAATGAAAGGAAATGAAATAAGCTTCAGTGGCAGAGAGATTCCAAAGGGAGCCAAGAGGTCACTCTGGTGGGCACTCTTACGCACAATATAGACAACCCTTTTTAGGTTCTAATGAATTGGGGTAGCTGGCGGTAGATACCTGAAACTATCAAACTACAACCCAGAACCCTTTAATCTTGAAGATGATTGTATAAAAATGTAGCTTATGATGGGGTGACAATGTGATTGGGAAAGCCATATGGACCACAGTCCCCTTTGTCCAGTGCATGAATGGATGAGTAGAAAAATGGGGGGGGGGCAGGCACCCAGTGTTCTTTTTACTTTAATTGTTCTTTTTCACTTTAATTTTTATTCTTATTATATTTGGATGTGTGGTAATGAAAATGTTCAAAAATTAATTTTGGTGATGAATGCACAACTATATAATGGTACTGTGAACAGTTGAATGTACGCTTTGTATGACTGCATGGTATGCGAATATATCTCAATAAAATTGAATTTAAAAAAAAATCTTTCCTTTTCCTCTTTTCCTTGTCTTCTGAAACTTACCCTTGTCCAGTTGATGGTTTGAGAGCCTGAGGGAAGGTGGGACAACTCAGGTGTTGTACGGGAAGTTTTAGCAAATGGCATGCCAGCCACAGATGATATGTGAAAACTGGAGACAAGGATGTCACAAGGCACACCTTGGGAACCACTTGAAAGAAATCTGGATGTAAAGAAGAAAATCTTTATTCCCTATCCAGCAGTTCTTAACCGCCCTGAGGGCCAGTTTCCTCAAGTGTAGAACAGGGCTAATAATGCCCGCTGGAAGGGGTCCAGTGGAGATGAACGTCAGACACTTCCTGGGCAGTTCCCGGCACAGTGCCCGGCACACAGTCAGCCTCATCATGCTGTAATTCTGCTCATTTTAGGAAGGCATGTGCTTGGACTCCAGACCCCACTCACCACTTTGGCTGTGCACAGGGATTCTTTGCCTCGTTCGGCCTCTTGCCAGTTCATGGGACCTAAAATGTGAGCTACACAGAGGGGAAATCGTCATCTGCCCTCTGCAGCATGCGGCTGTTTTCAAACTTGGTTTAAATTCACAGTGGTGAAAAATGGGCCTGCATCCTACTGTGAATTTAAATACAACCAAGGAGTAAACGAATCGCAAGGCTCATTTATCTCACAGCCATTAATTAATGGTGGTTAATTGTAGTTATGAGCTTTTGAATTCCAAGCTTTGCACCCATACATTTTCTTTAATGTATGCAGAAAACGGTGGCAGCAGTGAGCAGGGACTGAAAGGAAGGCTGTCCCAGAGGGCAGCAGCTCACAACCCGTCCCTGCTCCCTTGTCTCTCCTGGGGGTCTGCTAGAGCACTGACCTCGGAGCCTGGCCCAGGAGAGGGGGCCGAGTCCCACAACGCCCCGTTCCCTGGACCACTCATCTCCATGCTCATCATTGGCTACATCCGTGGGAGGGGCTTGCTCAGCCAAACACTCTTGTGTTTCTGACAAATGAGAAGTGAGCGAATTTGCAACAAAGAGTAAAGGGCTTTAACAGGTTTGCCATTTAGCAGCACAAAAAAAGAGATTGTGATGTCAGGCAGAATTTAGTCTTTCATAAGAATGAATATTTCCATGACATTGTCTGGGGAAGAGGCTGCTGAGGGAGTGTGGGGGTGGGGTAAGTGGCCCTGAGACAAGATGAATTTGGATGTTTCTTAAGGGAGGGGCCCCAGTCATTACCTTTCAGACTCCTTCAGGTAAAACTTTTGGGGTTTCTTGGGCTCACAGCCCATAGTTAGTACTGTGTTTAGGACTGTGATAGGCAGAATTCTAAGGTGGCCCCTGTACTGAGTGGAAGAGAGTCCCCCCAGAACCTCACAAGTGGCCTTATTGGGAACTAGGGCCTCTGCAGATGGGATTTGTTAAGGTGAGGTCGTATTGGATTAGGGAGGGCCCTAAACCCAATGTGACCAGTGTCCTTCTAGGAAGAGGAGAGGACCCACAGAGACACAGACACACCCAGAGGGAAGGAGCCTTGGGAAAATGGAGGCAGAGATTAGAGTGATGCGGCTACAAGCAAGAAACACCAAGGACTGCTGGCAACAGCTAGAGGCGGAGAAGGAGACTTCTGAGGGAGACTGGCCTACTGACATGCTGATTTTGGACTTCTAGCCTCCAGAACTGTGAGAGAATAAATTTACGTTGTTTTAAGCCATTCAGTTTGTGGCAGATTGTTATGGAAGCCCTGGGAAATTAATACAGCCCCCAAGATTTCCACCCCATAGAGCGCGTGCTCTGTATGATCCCTTCCCTTCGAGTGTGGTGGGCCTGACTTCATCAAGCTAGTCCTTTAAAATGAGAGTCTAGAGGTCAGAGGTAAAGTCGGAGGGATTCATGTGAAGCTGCAGCTTGTTGGTCTTGAAGGATCAAACTGCTGTATTGTGGAAAGGGCCATGTGGCAAGGACCTGAGAGCAGCCTCTAGGAGCTGAGAGTGAGCAAGAAGGCAGGGACATCAGTCCTACAAGCACAAGGAAATGAATCCTGCCAACAACCTGAGGGTGCTTGGAAGTGGATCTTTCCCTAGTCGAGCCTCCAGATGAGGACACAGCCGGCTGGCACCTCGATTTCCTGCCTTATGAGACCCTGAGCAGAGGACCTAGCTAACATGTGCCAGATTCCTGACCCTTGGAAACTGTGAGATAATAAATGTGTGTTGCTTTAGGCCAATAAAATTGGCCTATTCTTTTCATAGTATTATGGGTTGAATTGTACCCCCCAAGAAGATATGTTGAAGTCCTAAGCTCTAGTTCCTCAGAATGGGACCTTACTTGGAAGTACAGTTATTGCAGATGTAATTAGTTAGAATGAGGTCACACTGGTCTAGGGTGGGCCCTTAATCTAACACACTGGTGCTCTTATAAGAAGAGAAGAAGAGACACACAGAGATGCAGGGGAAAAGGCCATGTGAAGATGGAGCAGAGACTGAAGTTATGCAGCTACAAGCCACGGAATGTCAAGAATTGCCAGCCACCACCAGAAGCTAGGAATAGACAAGGAAGCATCCTTCCCTGGAGACTTCAAGAAACGTCAGAGAGCCTCCTTGGCAATGTATAAAGAAAGTCTCATTTCCTGCAGCTGGAGTGTAGAAAAAGTTGAAAATCAGATCCAGAACATATAATTATAAGAGCTGTGGATTTCCAGAGAAGGTTGAATTCTCACCCTACCAAATCCACTATGTCAAGTCAGGGCCATGGCTGAGATCCTAAGACTTGGAGTGAGGGTAGATTTGATGGACTTGAAAACCTGGAATCCTTATACCTCCCTGAGCTCTGTGGGACCACAGTTAAAGACTAGCACTTTGTTATGCTTGGAAATGATTCTGAGGCCTCTTTGCCTTGCAAGAATGCACACACCAACTGTAGGATCTATCCCTACCTCTCCTTCTCACCATCAGACCAATAGCTACATTCAAATTACATTACCTGGCCAGGGAAATGCTGAGCCTAGTAAAGAGGGTAATGGACTATTCACTGCAGGGCATGCTGGCCCAGAGAGGAGTAGATCCTGAGTATGCAGATCTGAGGTAGTGGAAACATAAAGTTGGATGTGTGGATTATATTGAAATAAGAGTGCTCTTCATGATACAGGATTTAATGCTTTGCCAAGGACATTGGGTATTTTAGTTTCTTAGCTGCTAAAACAAATACCATCTAATGGGTTGGCTTAAGCAATGGGAATTTATTGGCTCATGGTTTTGAGACTATGAAAAGTCACAAATCAAGGTATCAGCAAGTCAATGTTTTTTCCCACAAGACTGTTGCATTCTGGGGCTGGCTGCCGGCGATCCTTGGGCCTCGGCTTTTCTGTCACATGTTTTGCACATGATGGTGGCATCTTCTTTCTCTTCCAGGTTCCGTTGACTTCCAGCTTCTGGTTGCTCCCCATGCCTTTGCTTATTATTACTTCAGCTATATTAGATTAAGGCCCATCCTCATTCAGTTTGAGCATGCCTTAATGGATAACATCTTCAAAGGTTTTATTTACAAATGGGTTCATATCCATAGGACCAGGAGTTGGGACCTGAGCATGCCTTTTATGGGGCACATGATTCAATTCCCAACACTGGGAGAGGGTTCTAACACCCTGCAGGGATGGCTCTTGGAAAACTGGAGAAAGTCATGGCCCATCCTAAGTATGGCCATACCACAGATTCTAGAATTGGCATAGCAGGTATTGAAAGAAGGATCAAAATGCTCAGAAAAGTGGGTGTGCTGGAGGGAACATTCTAAATAAGCTTTGGAATTGTTCCAGGGAGTGTAGGGGTGTGGGGGCAAAGAACACTTTTTTACCAAAGCTATGAGGTATATGCTGGTGAGGGGAGCAGCAGTACTAGGGAGAAGCTTGATGGTGCCTCGCTTCTGTAGATCAGGGCTGATGGTAGGAGATTGTGTCATGGAACTGGATTCCCTACTAGTAATGAGGATGATATGATCCCATATAATTTAAGGTAGGTAATAGCATTTCAGTATAAGGAACAAGGTGGATACAATTATCATAAAGGGTGGCAAAGTCAGAGTAGCAGCCAGGGGAAGCTGGCTTGCAGAGATCTATGGGGATGGGTCATAGAACACAGTAACCCTAGGAACAAGGTAGATGGAAAGATAGCAAGTGCATTGCTCAATCTATGCAATCAAAAGATATCAAGGGTTGATGACCAAGAGGCTGGGGGCAACCACTCAAATTTAAAATTGTTATGAACTTACTAGTTTCTGGAAATAAACCCGTTTCAGACCCTGAACCCACTGACTAAGGCCAGATCCCCAGGTGAATGTTCCCTACAACTCCACAGCAAATATCAGTGGTAAAGATTCCTCCAGTCTTTCCCCAAAGGATGTATGGACATTTGCTTGGATAATTATCCACTGGATAACCAGACATTTCAAAGTCCTTGAACATAACAGTGTTAATTGGCACTGGAACCGGAGGTCCACAGTATTATTATGCCCCTCTGCTTGTTGAAGGCCTGTGGAAGGTAATAAATGGAGCCCTGGTCCAGGTTCAGCTCACAGTGGGTCCCTGGTGTCCACAAGCCCATCCGGGGTCATTCTCAAGATCACTGAATGTATAACTGCAATGGACATACTTGGTAGCTGGCAGAACCATATAATGGTTCCTTGGCTTCTGGGGAAAGCCTAGTGGAAGCTTCTGAAACTTTCCCCCAGCCCCTGGCTAAGATCATAAAAATAACCCAAACAAACAAACATATAAAACACCATATTGCATCTTGGTGGTAATGGTTTAGATTAATGCCACCCTCTATTTGGTGTCCCCCTGAGTTCTGAACAAAGCAAAGTCTTCTCTCAGGCTGCAGCCAGGCCAGGGCATAAATCCATGGGCAGTGCTGCCTAAATGCCTTCAGAGCATTCTGGACCAGCCGTGTTTCCGGACTTTGTGTCTAACGAATCGCATTTTCCAGTCTGTCCAGGAACTGTACGTGCAATGGAACGGAGATTTCCCCTGCAGTGACTCTCTCCACTGACTTAGAGAATGTTTGTCCTAGATGGGATGTGGGAAACTGACCTGGCCAACCTCCTTTTTTTTCCAGATGAGAAGCCACATCAGAAGTGGGGAAGTGGCTTTGAGTAGCCGACTCCATCCACAAGGACTTGCAGTCGGTCAGGTAGGATTTGGCTTTTTCTATTGTTGCACTCTTTCCCTGGATTGTCATATATTTTTTTTTCTTTTTCCACACATTACTCCTACACAACCACATATGCCCAGTGACTTGAATTTAACAAATCATTCACCCCTTAGAAGATTTTTGTTTATTTATTCTTTAATTGTTGGTGTTGATGTTTGTTTTTAATCCCTTTGAAATAAAAATTAGTTTCTGTGATCTCAGGTTTCCTCCCTAGAATATCCCCCACGGCCCTCATTATTTTATACAGTATTGTTTTCTAACGAAAGGCAAGCTAGGACTTTTAATTTAGCACTTAATATATTCTTGGCACTATACGAGGTGTTTTGCATAGTTGTTTTCATCTACTTCTCCCCACAGGATTTGTGAGCCAGGAATTACAGCCATTTTACAGATAAGGAAATCAAAGCTCAGAGAAGCTAAAGGGTTTGTGTGGGATCCCACAACAGTAAGCGGCAGGTCCATAACTTACCTCATTCCAGGACCCACCCACTTTCCACCACTCATCCTGCTCACCCCAGCTTCTCCAAATTGAAGATTCTGAGGATACAGATAACATCATAAATATTTGAGGCCCACCCACTCCCTCCTCCCCTCTGCTACCTACAGAGAATTTCATGTTTTCAATAAAGGTTTGTTGAATGAATGCCTGAAGGAATTAACTATTTAATAAATGCATATGTGAAAGAACAACAAGCTTCAATGGAGCTTCATAATTGAAATGAGATATAGATGAAGAGATCAAAGTGAAACAGACCAAAATAAATACAAAAACAGTCCAGGACACAGAAGAGATTAAAGCTAAAATATCCAGCAGCTGGAGAATGGAGGAAAGAGGGCACAGGAAAGAAAACAAGCAGACAAGAGGTTGAAGGGAGGGTTCTTGAAGGAAGTGACACCTATGTTAAATTCTGAAGGAGGGGTCTGAATTAGCCAGTGAAAAGTAAGGACACTTCTAGGCTGATGGGACCACATAGGTAAGGAGGCTCAAGACAAGCAACGACTTGAGGTGTTTGGCTTGGCTGGTGTGAGAAAGCTAGGTAAGAGCAGAAAGACCAGGCTATTGGGAATGCACACTTTGGGTTTTATCACAAAGACAACGGAGCATTACTAAGAGCTTTTACACTTTGATAGGACCTGAGCAGATGTTTATCTTAGATCGTCTGACTTCCATGTAGGTAAGAGATGAGGATGGGGTAAGATTCGTGCACATGATTTTGACCTCAAGAAATAGCTGTTCCATACTCACACCTTTTGCACACTTGGGGATGTATCATAGAAAATGATTTTCATGACAACAGTTTCAATCATAATAGCCCCAAACTGGGAACAACCCAAATGTGCATCTTCAGTTGAACAGATAAATTGTGGTTGTGATGGTTTGAAACTGTATCATAACTCAGAAAGACATGCTCTTAAATTTACTCCACTCCTGTGGGTGCAGATCCATGGTAAGTAGGACCTTTTGGGGAGGTTGCTTCAGTTAAGTTGTGACGTCCCCTCATTCAAGATGGGTATTAATTCTCTTACTGGGTTCTTTTATAAACAGAATGAAGAGAGAGAGAGAGAAAACAAGGGTCACAGGAACAAGAAGCTGAAATCAACAAAGCCTGGAAGAGAAGGCAGAGACCTGCAGACACCACCATGTGCCTGGACACGTGGCAGAGGAACCGAGGATCACCAGCAGCTGGTCTTCAGGAAGAAAGCATTGTCTTATTGATGCCTCAATTTGGACAATTTCTCAGCCTCAAAACCGCAAGCTAATAAATTCCCATTGCTCAAGCCAAGCCATTTCACGGTATCTGCTTTGAGCAGCCTAGGAAAGTAAAACAGTGGTATTACTCAGACAATGAAATATTGTATAGGAATGAGAAGGAACTATTGCTACACACCACCACAGGGATGAAGCTCAGCTGTATACTGTTGACAAGAAGCCACCCTCAGAAGAATAAGCACTATATGATTCCCTCTATATGAGATTCAGGAAGAGGCAAAACTAATCTATGGAAGTTCATGTGGTAACAGTTACCTTTGGGGGGATATTGGCTGGGGAAGGGCATGAGGGAGGCCCCAGGGTGCAGGTTTTGTTCACACCCTGATCTCTGGGATGATTACACAGGTGTAAAACTGTCAACTTCATCACAATGTTCACTGAAGATGTTTATACTTTACTGTATATGTTAGACTTCAAAAAATGCTATTGCTGTGGAATTTCCTCTATCTTTCTTTACTCCTGGGGAGCACAGCTTGTAGAAACAGAACTATATTGGCAACCAAAAACCATATAGATTTTCTTGGGTTCATTCTTCTTAATTTTTGTGTAGCAGTGCTCAGATTAAAAGCAATTTTAGCATTTAGTGGAACTGAATGAGAACTCTAAATACATCTGCCATCTTTTGCTATTTCCTCAAAAAATCTCACTGCAATCTGTGTAGGTTGTGTGTGTATGTGTGTGTGTGCACGCATGCACACTTACCCTGAAGATGCCTGGGACATCTCTGAGTTCCTCCCAGAATTCCCAAGAGGGCGGGATGTGTTTGCAGCTGGGAGGCCTAGGGCCTGAGTGTCTAGGGGCTGGGGTGGTTAACAAAGTTCTGGCTGTAAGACTTTCCCCCTGATGTCCTGACCCCTGGTGACCCCTGGTGGCCTGTCTCTTCCTACTCAACTCCCAGTATGGCTCTCCCAGCTCAGACTAGCGAGCACCCAGCTCTCTGGAGCGGGGAGCAGCATCTTGCTGTGCCATGAGTCTAATTGTTTCTAGACTGAGTATTTCCTTGGGACAGCAGTCCCAGCCGGTGTTCCCTGAATTAACATGCTCACTGAAGGATTGAAGATGGTGATTAGGCCCGACAGCATCAGTTTTGGTGGGGCAGTCGCAGCGCCATAGAGCTGTGTGGTACAGCAAGGAGATTTATTTGTGTGGAATGGAGACATATGGCCAGAATCATCTGCTCCCTTTCCTCTGTAATTAAAACATCTGGGAGCACCAAGGGCTGGGAAATGAGAAGAGAAAACAGTGAGCATCTCTTCCTGCCCAGCTCTGGGAAGTCCACCCACAGGGGCTGTGGAGTCGGAGGGTACAGGCTGCCTGGTGCTGACTGGTCCGGGAACTGTCTACAGCCCGAAGGCCAGTACTGTTGTCAACTTGACTTCAGGGTCTGTCTTGTCTTTGGTGCTTTATTTCATTTTATTTTTCTCTGAAAGCATCCATAATAAGCTTCTCTCTGAAGATTTTTCTACAGTGTTTTTTTGTTTTGGTTTTTGTTTTAAATGACAGGGAACGTATAGGGCTCAGTGTTGGGGCCTGGTATAGACCATGACATTTTTGCCATGTGATGGGTTTTAGCTGGAGCAGTGGAAGTTGTTTACCTTTCACATAGAATGAGGCCGTATTATTTCCTTGGTTATTCTTAGCCAGAGCCTCCTTTATCTAATGTCTCCACCTCAAGTGAATCTTATCAGCCCAGTTTCAGGCCCCTCAGTAAGGACGTCAAATTTGGAAGGACTCGTACCACACGCCCTCTGGTTTACTTACAATGGACTGAGGCCTGACAATTTGGGGAAAAAGAACACTCTTAAGAAGACTAAATTAACACTAGAGACCAGTGCTTTCTCTGGGGAGCCACTTATTTATTCCCCTATCAGCCCATTCATTACTCTATCCATCCATCCATCCATCCACCCTTCTATCCATCCATCCATCCCTCCCTCTTCCCTCTCTCCCTCCCTCCAACCATCCATCATCTATCCATCCAATCATCCATTCATTCAAGCAATGACTCTTTACTGAGTACTATCTATGCACCCAGCTCTGCACTGGGTGCCAGGGACACAGGAGTTAGCACCCTCAAATGGTCACCTTGTCTTGAATCAGACATTTATAAACACATAGCAATAATTGAACATGGCTCTTGCTAAGTATCTGGGTATTCCATGTCTTGTAGGCAGGCAGAGGAGAGCATCAGCTTCGGCTTTCTCCCTCCTGCTTCCTGAATCAAGATTCCCATTACCTGAATCTTTGTTCCAAACAATACATGGGGAGCCCAGAGTCATAAGTGGGGAAATAAAGAGGCCTACACTTACTGAGCAATTATGATGTTTCCATTACTTTATATAATATACTTCTTATAATCTTCACAGCGATTCTTTGAGATGAATATCACTCTGTCCATTTTACAGGCCAGGTAACTGAGGCTCTGGGTGAGAAAGTGGGCAGGTTGGCATATGGACCCTGAAGTGCTTTAATTGAATGCACATATTTCTCAACTCACTGAGCTGCCTGCCTCAGGGTCTTCACTATTACTACTGTGAGAGTTCCAGGCCTCTGTGGACCCCATGACAGCTGGGGACCCCCTTGTGGCCAGGTCACAAATCATGGGGGTGGCCTCACTTCCTTTTCCAAGAAGCTTAGCCACCTGCACTCTGCCTAGCTTGTGTCAGCTCCTCTCCCTGGTGGGTGGGATTCTCTCCCCTCTGTCCTAACTCCAGTAGACTGTGAATGACATGAAGGCATGTGCTGTGTCTTAATCTTTTTGCCATCAGTGCTGCACACAGGACCTGGCACACAATTTACACACGTGCAAAAACAGAGCCAATACTAGGATCTCCCTCCTGGGGTTGTTGTCAAGATTAAATGATGTAGTACATGTGCAACTTGAAATGGTACCTGGCCTGGTGAACGCTGGCTGGCACCATTGTCATAGCAATGGGCACAACAACTCCATGAGGAAGGGAACTGAGGCTAATGAGATTCAATGACTTACCCAGGGACACACAGGGAGAAGGTGGCAGAGCTGGCCTCTCCATCCAGGCCATCTGGCTCCAGAGTCTGAGCTCTTCAAGGACATATTGCACTTGGTCCTTAAAGGAAAACATCTGCCTGAATGGTCCAAACATCCAGAATCATGATATGCTGTACATGAAACCAGGATCTAACTGCTTTGTGGAGGCTCACCACCATAGCCTCTGGCCATCAGTGCATTTATTTATTCCATAAATACTGCAGGCTGTCTTAGCCCAAGCAGTGGAGTGGACAAGGAGAGGACAAGAGTCATCAGGACATGCTCCTTATTTGTAAAACACTTTTGAGAAGTGAGATTTAGACAACTGGGCAATTCCTTTATCTGGTCCTATAAAGTCCTGTCAGCCTCCCCAAAGAGGACTGCTCTCCAACACAGCTCATCCCAGCACCCCTTAAGAGGGAACCTGCCTGCTCCTGTGACAGAGGGCTCACATTTTGGAAACCTTGGGGGACATTCTGAAGGAGCCTGGCTCACATGGAGTAAAAGCAGCACAATCAAAGTTGAATCTCAATTTGTCCAGAAGATTCAATGAAGACCAATCCAATTCCTGATTAAAGAATCTGACATCCATCCAGGCATAAATATTTATGCCTGATAGGCTTTCTTCTTAACAGCAAAACAATTTGCAGTGACAACATTAGAAATATGAATACATTCCTGGTGATAACTCCATTATCAGTACTAATAATAACTTAACAGTTTCAGCATGTGTCATGCTGAGATGTATGCAAATGGGGGGGCTCATCTGTCAGGAGCACTTGGTAGTGGACTGGCAGGTCTGTCACACACCTTGGTTGCAGCTGGCGAGACCTCATTTCACGTTAGATGGTGCCATGTCCTCATTTGCCGGAATAATGCTCTGTGCTCAGGCATTGTCCTTCACTCCAAGATCACCAATCAGCTTGTCAGACAATGCCAGAGCCTCAATGAAGCCAAAACATCTGGACGAAAAAGTGAAAAATCCAGCCTTTCAGCAAGTCCGCCAGCCTGACATTTTTCACCATGTACTTGTTTAGAGCCTCCTGTCCTAGATAGATGTTTCAACTGCATGCTGTCAAGCATCCAGATGAAAGCGGATTTCTTCTCATAATTTATGTAGAAATTTGGGTACCAGGAAAACACAATGCTTCTTATAACATCTGCGACATCTGTATTTGGTTTAAAGGTTTCGGTTTTCTTGCGGGTACTTTTTCTTGGAATCAGGCTAAGGTTCTGCCAGAAGATTGGTGAAGTCTGGTTTCTGGTCTAATGTTTCTAAACTCCAGAATTTTTAAAGGTATAGATAACCAAGGATAACACATCATTTTTCCCAGTTATGCTCCCCTAAACTCTAAACATTAAATCTAAATTGGGATTTATGGATGACATCGTGAGCTTGAACAGCTTACCACAGTACCCATAGACCTGTTACTCACAAAAGGGACACAATGACAAGTTGTGGGTCAGCCATGGGAATGAGGGAAATGTGCCATTTAAATGTCAGAATTATCAAAGACTTTCTCCCAGATATAGTTCAGAAGGGAACGGATTGAAGGATGAACTTGCCCAAGCAGTTGCTTCCCACATGTAAACCAAGAGTTTGCCTCAGAAGGACCTGGAAAAGAAACTGGTAGAACAACATTATCAATCAACAAGGGAAGATAGGAAGGGTAGACCAGGGATATTTTGGGAGGCATATCTGGGCCCCACCGTGCCTTCTGGGTGGTCATGCCAGGCACTATAAACTTATTCTTGGCAAGGAGGTTGGACAAAGAACATTGCCACTCCCAGTTCTAATTCCCAATTGGGTAACCGTGTCTGTCAAGGAGGGTGGACATTGAGCAATTAGTTTTGGGCTGCTCCCAAATAAAGGAGGGGGACTAGTCAGCCTAATGGTGAAATGGTGGAGTGTCTCTAACTTGGACCTCCTTTCTACTTGTTGGTCCAGGCTGCTGGACTTTTGGACCAGCAATGTTAAAATAAACAGAAACCATTCTGTTTGAAAGAACCAGATGAGTAGTCAGTGTCTCTGCCAAAATCTCTCCCAGCTTCAATTCTGAAAAATCCAGTTCTTTCTCTTGGGATAAGCAAAGAGAAAATCATTCAAGGATATGAAAGGAGAGGGCAGGACCCCTTGACATGGACTTATTTAGGTTACAAGAGACTGTTTCTCCAGTGCAACATTTTGTGCTATGCTTTGATATCAGCTCCTTCCCCACACTAACCTTTCCCATCATATAATAGTGTGATAAGCAACATTATCAGAGAGACCAGCAGAAGTGGCAGCTTTCTCCCTGAATTTGGAGAAGTTTGTTTTTGGAGACGGCCATCTCTCATCTAACTTTTCCTCCGGAGTTCCTGGCTTCTAGTACCAGTTGCCACACCCTCATAAACTGAAGTGTTCTGATTTTATGAGACACTTTGGTAGTAATTATATGGCTTCGATTATTTCTCATGTCAAGCACTAATAGATCACTTTAATTCTAAAATTACATATGTCTTTATATGTCTTAGGGGGAAAGTTAAAAGCACCATAAGATATTAAATTAGCCTCATTTATTAATGGGTGGCCTCATTTAATTGATAAAGAAAGCTCAAGGGCCATGTAATAGAGAAGTGGCCAAAACTTTGCCTAGTCCAAAGAATGAAGGAAGAGAAATTTTAGCCATAGCAGATCTATCACTGTTTCAACTGGACATCTGGTACATCACTGAGGTTTCATTTATTATCTCATTCTTCAGCCTCCCAACAATAACTGAAAGGAAGCATTCAGAGAAAATGAGAGTAGATGTATCCGTTATCACAATAAATGCAAATGGTTTAAATCCCTTTATTAAAAGATAAATAGAATTAAAGAATAATTCAACTTTATGCAGCTTATAAGAGTTTTATCTAAAATTCATGAATAAAAATTAAAAATGAAAGGATTATAAATATATTCCAGGCATACAAATAGAAATCAGGGGTAGACAATGAACATCACTCAAAGTAAAATTTAAACCACAACACAGTGAACAGGATGAAAGTTATTTATGCTGATAAACAGCTATTATCCTAAATGATGCTGTAACAGTCTTGATTGTTTATATTTTGTATATATTATCAATTGACACACAGCAAAGTTCTTAAAAAATAATATCAGAAATTGAAAATATGATTGCATGGGAGATGAAAGAAAACTATAATTTTGAATTAAATTTATTGACTGAATATATATGAATATTTAGCATTGTGTTCTGTAACAGTGAAAAAAATTCCTTTAAACATCCACAAAATTCTTACTAAAATTTAACACATTCTTGGCTATAAAGAACTCCTCAATGAATTTTAAAGAGTAGAAATTAGGTAGCTTAAATTCTCAATCAGAATATAATAAAGCCTAAAAATTGAAAGCACAGGTTTAAATTAACAAAAAAACCTGGAAATTGTGGGAAAAGAAATTATTCAATTAATCATGTGAATAATTAAAAACTCACATTATCAACTATTTAGAAAATAAGGGACTAAGTAAATACCAACTCTCACGGTATAGGGTCCAAACTACCCTAGGCATTGAAATCATAGTATTAGTATTCAATAATAAATAAGGAAAATAAATAAAGAATTTAAGAAGTTACTTAAAGAGTAACAAAATAAGTATGAAGATAACCGGAGAGAGTAAATGTAAAATAGAGAGTTCCAAAAAACCAATCAAAGAAACAATCCAAATTTTAGAGGGTGTCTGTCTTAGTTTTCGTAGGGCTGCCATAAGAAAGTACTAGAAACTGGCTGCCTTGAAACAGCAGGAATTTAGTGTCGTCAGAGCCATACTTCCTCTGCTGTCTGTAGGGAAGAATGTGTTCTGTGCCTCTCTCTTGGCTTCTGGTAGGGACTGGCTGGCAATCCATGGCAGTCTTTGGCTTGTGGCATAACTCAATCTTTCTCAAGCACATGACTATCTTCTCTATCTCTCCATCTGCCTGTGTCCAATTTCCTTGTCTTATAAGGACTTGGGTCAGATTGGATTAGGTCCCACCCTATTAACAACTCCAGAGATCGTATTTCCAAATAGGGTCTCATTCGTGGGACTGGGGTTAGGACTTGAACATACCATTTTGGGGACACAATTCAATCCATAACAGCTTGCCAGCGTGGTCAAGAAGATTCAAACACAAAAATACAAAATTATGATTGAGTTGTACATAACAGGTCAGCTATACATAGATTTTTTTAAGAGAAAATACTACGCACATTTTTTTTCTGAATAAATTTTATAATTTTAATTAAAAGGACAATTGTGGTAGGGAATATGAATAACGATACTGGCTGAAGAGTAATTAAATGGATTGGACACCTATCTGGTAGCAGGATAAAAAAATGTTTTCAAAGCATTTCTACCAACTAAGAATCTTGGTTCAGAATGCATTATGGGTGAAGTTTTTCTTAGTCAATGCAAAGTGTTGCAATTATTTCATCTTCTGAAGTGTAAATTTTTTGAGGAATGATATTTGAGCTATATATCCTAAGCTGAATGCCTACCACTGGGCTTGGCATGTGGTAGGTCCTCAATAAATCCTTGTTGAATGAATGAATGAGTCATTGGAGACGTACCATGAAACATATGAATTCAGAAAGGTTGTTGCATATTTTGTTGCCAATCTTTGCACTAATGGTACTGTACTTACTCTTCATACCTTCCTCCTTTCTTTGTTCATGCTCTTCCCTCTCTCTTGCACAGCCTCCCTTTGGAAGAATAATTTCTGCTTGCCCTTCACAAATAAGTTCAGACATTACTCCCTTCGGTAAGCTTCTTTCCCACTCCTCCACCCAAGACAAACCAGGTGTCCTTTTGCTATCTTTTCCTAGTATTTTGTACATGTAATTACTTTTGCGTTTACTATATTACACAGATACTATTTGTGCATCTTCTTGTCTCCTTAACAAGACTACACATGCCTGGATCTTCATATTGATCTTCATATACTCAGTGCCAAGGGTGAAATTTGAAAATAGGAAGACTCAAAAATTTGAACTCCACTAAACTGATGGGCTCATTTTATTATGTTAACACTCCCCTGCACACTCCACCATGTTTTGCAACATTATGACTACAAAATAACTTCATTTATCATGAAATGATAATTCATGCTCTTCATTTTTATTAACAGAAAAATATATAACTAATTATCAGATAAGCATAAGCAAATGGGAAGTGCTGAAGGACATGATATAGTTCCAGCCTTGTGGTGGGTGAATGTACAAATTTGCGTTTTTTTTTTTTTGTTTTTTTTTTTTTAATATTGACCCAAGGCAATATAGTTTGGTAGATACACTTCCAGCTTTGGATTTAGAGTTTCTGGTTGACCCATGCTTCTACACTTACTAATTATTCAACTATAAGTAGATTACTTTCCCCCCAGGCAGGGGTGTTACTCATAGGGGTCTAGACAGGAAGAGCCAGCTATGTTGGTCTTCCAAGTTCTGATGGTGGAGCGGAGCCCATAGCTTGACTGCATCTGTCAGATTCTGAGATGTGCTTTCTGTCTGTCTCCATGTCCCAGGAGAAACCGTCCATCCACAGACAGGGCCTGGATCACTTTATCCCCTTTCTTTCTCCTCCATCAAATCTCTCTGACCCATTCACTGAGTTGCGCGTATCTCATTGTTTGGGGAAGGAAAAGCTAAAACAAAGGCTTGCTCTGTGGAAGGGGGCAGGTGAACTTCTGGGAGATGAGTTCTTTCCATCCAAGTCCTGGCCTCTCTGGCCCTTCTCCTGGCACCTTTTTTCTTCTCAGTCCCAGAGATTTCTTGGGTAACCGACTTGTATGCAGAAACTCAATAATTTCATTAAGTCATTTCCGTGGGACACCACTCTACTAGGCAATTTTCATATGTGATATTATTTACTTCCTGCAATTAGGTAGAAAATACAATTTCATTTTAGATTTGAGGAAACTGAGCTTCATATTACTTAGGTAGTTTGCCAGAGGTTATATAGATAGGAGCATAAGTGGAATGCCAAGATAAATGGACATTTTGCTGATTTTTGCTGATTCTTGAGATCCATGAAAGGGTTTTGAAAGAAGAGTAATGGGATTGGAGCTTCTATTAAGAAAGGTGGTTCTGGAATATGGACTGGTGGACGCAAGGGTGGCACTGTCCAGGCAAGAGATGCTGTCCCTGAATTAAGTCAGGGACAGTAAGACGATACTTTAAGAGGTACTTGAAGGAGGTAGATATAGATTCAGGAGATTCAGGCACCGTCTTCTTGGAGGAGGTAGCCAAGTCTTTGATAATGGTCAGCAGATACATTTTTATAATAAGGTGGTGGAGAACAGGGTATGCCACATGCCCTGGAATCCCAGAGACCAGGGCACAAATCCTGCCCTCTGCAACTTCCTTGCTGTGTGACCTTAGGCAAGTTACTCAGTATCTCTGGATCTTTATTTGTTCATCTATAAACATGAGGATGATAATAATTCTTGCTTCTTGATGTTGTGAAGATTAAATGAGACAATCATAGATGCATTGTCTTTACATAATGGATCTTTGGTAAGTTATTGCTACTGCAATTATTCTTTTATTATTAGTGGAGGAACTGAAGAGGGGTTGAGTTGATGACCACAGAGAGAAGGTCAAATTTTGATGGGTTGCTTGATGTTTTCTTCTCTGAGGCTGGAGTAATGCAAGACAGGGAAGAGGAAGATGCAGAGAGTGAAGTAGAGAAGGTTAAACTAAAGAGGAAGAATAGACTGGTACCCTGGCTTGCCCCTCTGTCTGGAGGGAGGCAACCTGTGGGTCATCTTAGCACGCCTTCCTGACCACTAGTGTGGAATCCTCTAGACTCCTTTGTCCTGCTTTCCTCCTCTCCTTCCTTTTGGAGACCTGATGCCCAAGTTCTCAGAAAGTTCCTCCTTCTGCACCTCAAGGCTGTCTCTCCTCCCTCGGATCCCGTGGAGTCTTCCAAACCATCCACCTGGTTTTCTTTGTTCAACATTTCCCTGATATTTGTACCAAGGATGTTTAGTAAGTATCAACTATGTGCCAGGCAGAAAGCTCCCCATCCCATGGAGCCCATCCTCTCTCCAAAAAAAAATTGTCATACTCTCCTCCCCAGGCTCCACATCAGAGCCACTGACTCTAGAAGTGGGGGGTCTTAGGAGGAGGGAAGGGCAATGAAAATAGGAACTTTTATTCTTATATTTAATAAGGTTTTCACCAGACACTACATGCCAGGTACTCTGCCTGGAACCAGAAATACTGAGATGAGATAAAATAGTCAGTTGCTCAGCTCTTGGGAAGCTTACATTCTCCTGGGGGTAACAGACCAGAGATAAGTAAATAGAATAATAAAGCAATTACAAATTGTGATGCATATAAAAGGCTGAGACAGAGAGAGAATAAAAGGGATTGGGGCTGCAAGCTGCTGTCATTACACTGAGCGGTGGCTGTGAGTGCTTGGCCAGGTATAAATATTTGCTTTGCAGGTCTTCAGACTGAAGAGGAGTTGGGAAACACTAGATTAATGACCTCTAATAAACTTTTTATTTTGGAATAATTACAGATTTCCAGAAAAGTTGCAAAGAGAGTACAGAGAGTTCCCATAAACCTTTCATCCAGTTTCCCCTAATGTTACCATCTTATATAAGCATAGTAATTCTGTCCAAACTAAGAAATTAATATTGTTACATTACTATTCACTAAACTCCAGACTTATTTGGATTTCACCATTTTCCACTAGTGTCCATTTTTTCTGTTCCAGGATCCAATTAGGGATACCACATTGCATTTAGTCTAGCATCTTTCTGATCCTTAAGTCTTCATGTCTCCGTGAATTTATTTTAGCACCCAGACATAAAAACAGACACAGAGGGCAAAATGCTTCTTGTATGAAGTAGTCTGCATACCAAGATCCACAGAGGATCAAAGAAATCCTTAGGAAACTGGGTAGCCATGGCCCAGCAGTGCCAAGGCGAGCCTTTGGCAGTTTTCAATTCGTCCTCTCTGGGGCATTCTGGGACAGGTCCTGCCCCCCAGCAGAAGCCAGTATCCAAATTAAATTCTTTCAGTAAAACAGGACCTGGAGCGCAGCATTTATAAATTACCTATGAGGGCCTGTAAACATCAGATTACCTTTTTTTTAAAAATTTAATTGCCCTTTTAAATATTTAATTCCCAGGCCAAGCCGAGGGGAGTCAAGGAGGAGAGGTACAGGCCGATTCCAGAACAGTTTCCTGCCTGACAAATGGACAGCCCGCCCCGAAAGGTTAACCCAGATTCCCCCAAAGAAATCTGTGTCAAGCTGATGCTGAGTTAACCTGGCGTCTGAGGGGAACCTTGACAGGAAAAGATTAACCCTCACAGCGCCCTGGGGCTCTGAGAGAGAGACTCTCAAACACTTACCTGCACTGAGCTCAGCGGAAAGCCAAATGGCTCTGAGGAAGTCAGGAATGAGAGATGAGGAGGGGTTTTCACACAGGGCATCTCCCACCCAACTGCACTGGATTTGTCACTGGTCTTTGTCATGCTGTGCACTTGCTGTGACTTTGCTGAGGAAGGAAGAGCCTCCTGACAGGCTGCTGGGGTGCCGTCCACCACAGTGGGCTCCCACCCTCCCACTGGCACCAGAGGGTAATCTGTCTGGACTCTCAGCCCAAGAGGAGACTTTTATTTAATGTTAATGAGCCTCTGTCCTCCCTAGACTTCTGAGTCTTGATTCATGTCTCTGGGAGCACTTTCACTTCTGCCCGTGGATTCCTTTCCTAATTCTTGCACAGCTACTAAGACCTTCCTACAGTTCTTAATTTTTAACTGACTCCTTCTCTAGATCATACGAATTGACTTTTCTTCTCAGGGCTTCTCTAGAGGAAAAAAAAGATTACTAGCAATTGCTTGTCACTTAAAACAGAGGCTTGGGGAAACTGTGAGGACCTAGGGATAAAGGAGCTCATTGTTTCTGGCCGAAAACAAAAGGTCTCACCACCCTCCTTTGACACTGGGGCAGGTATTGTGAAGGTTGTGCTCCTGCCTTCAGAACTTAGCCAGGAAAAGCAACTGGGTGGCTGAACTCTGCTGGTGTCGTGACAAATGTAGTCCTGGCTGAGGCCACTCCATTCCGTCTGGTTTGTTTGTGGGAGTCAAATTTATAATTTATGCAGAGCTGGAATGTCCTCCAGGCACTTACTCATTTATCAATCTGCACATGTGATAAAAGTCTCTCTTCCAGTTACTACCAAGCAAAGAGTGGATGGTAAAGTCATTTGCGGAGCTGAACATCAGGAATGGAGAAGGTTCTGGCATCTCTGACTGCCACTGCGAGGATGGTTGTTATCTCAGGAATTCACTGTGATGTAAACTACCAAAATCTCACCTGCGAAGAGAAGCATCTAGTGTTTCCTGAGCTCCAAACACAGTGCTCATGGACGGTATCTGGGTCCTGGATGTTTTGTTGGGCCTCGTGGCTTTGGAGAGGGTACATACTCTCCAGTAACCACAGTCCCCACCCCTCCCATTGCCTTATGCCCAATCTGCTTCAATATTTGCCACACATGCCTAACCCCTCTAGACATAACACATCCCCATGTTTTTGTTTGCTTGTTTCTTTGTGTGGGTTTGTGTGTGTGTGTGTTAGGGGTGTGTGCATGCCTGTGGGTGTGTGATACGTGTGAATCTGTGTTTATCTCGTCTTTAAGAGCCTTTCAGACTCGCACACCTGCCCGGCACCACCCTCCCTTGCTCTCCTCCTTCTCTGGCTGTCTGATAACCAGAGGACAAGAGGCGCAGCTGGGCCAATCACAGCCCTCCATTCCCCGGTCATCAGTCATTCCCTGGTAATTTCCTAACTTGAATCGACAGGAAGAAACTTTTCCCCTCTAGTCATGGAACTGCTGGTTTGGGAGTGTGAGACACTCACTGACAGAGGGAGGAGCCTGTACATGTCGGGGAGAAGCCAGACACTGATGTGTAGAGAGACGCAGACGTGAGTGACAGGAAGGGAGAATGTGTGGTGGTTGTTATGTGAATTCAACTTGAATTTCTCCCAGTCACCTGCAACTGAAGACTTCTGGAAAAATATAGCCGTCTTTCTCATTCTTAAATTCCTGAGCACACCAGATTTTCTTCTTTGGCCCATTTTATTCTCAGCTGGATAAAATGGAGTGATACTTCTTCCTATGTGATTTTTCTCCAGGTCTGACCTCTGAATCTCAGACACATACACGACTCCAGTGACTGAGTGAGGTGGCGGTGAGCAATATTTGCTCTCGCGGGGTTGGCTGAGGCTTTGTTGGGCCTGCGTCACAGTCTGACTTCTCCCTCTGCCCGATCCTGCTTCTTTCCCCTCCCTTCCGCAGGTGTTCGTCTCTATTCTCTAATAAGCATCTTGTACCCCAAACTCCATCTCAGTATCTGCTTCCAGAAAATCTGGCCTGCACAGAGGGGCAGAGCACAATTAGACCAAGAATCACACAAAGAAATACAACATTTTAATTCTGCTAAATACTCCTAAGGAAAGTTCACTGTATTCTTGTTCACGGATCCAAATTTGGAGACTGTCCCTCTACCTCCCACTTCGATGGTGGCCTAAATTTGGGACTCGACTCCTTTCTTTTATTTAAACACACACACGCATATATAGATGCACAGATGTAACCACACACATTCACCAAAATTCACCCCAACAAGGCCTTGCACAGGTAAAAGATTTTTCTGAAGATATGGCAAAATGGAAGAGTTGTACAATGGGAAAATGCAAATGATTTAAAATGGAAAATGAAATTACCCAGTTCTTTGAAAGCTCCTCCCATTATTCCAGTTGGGGCTCAACCTCCTGGTATATTCACAAGGCCTCTTTGATTCTGTACTATCAGCACTGCCCTTTATTATGCCACGAAGAACTGCTTTCTTGCCTTCATTTTTACACCTTGGTTCTTTAAAACTGCATTCCCTCTTTGGGGTACACAGATGTATTCATTAGACAAAACTCACCGAACTCTGTTCACTTAAGATTTATACATTGTACTGTATGCAAATTGTAGTACCTCAAGTAAAAAGCAACTGTGTCCCCACAGACCCATCAGAATAAGAAATGACCGTGCTATATGTTGTTAGCCACACCTCCCTTCACTGCACAATGGTCTAGCAAGGTTTTTTGAGGTTACCCTTTGTTAGCATGTGATCAAGCTCTTGGGAACGGAGGCATTCTCTTCTCCAGTTGCTTCTGATGACCACTGGGGTGGGGTGGGTTGGTTCTTCTAGCATTATCTGTTTACTACAGAGCATCTTTTACTAGACTGTGAGCTCCTGGAGGGTAAGAGCTGTGATCGGTTATCTCCATAGCACTTAGACCTTGCAAGGGGCCCGATCCAGAGTAGGGGCTCAGTGGATACTGAAAGCAAGAATACATCAGTCAATAAATGGATGAAGGGCTAAGTCCTAAAAGAACAAAATGTGGTGGCCCCCAGATGATGAAGGGATTCCTACAACAGCAGCCTGGGGCCTGAGTGCCACTTGGACCCAGGTGGCATAAGTCAGGACACGGAATACTTCAAGAAATGCTCAGTCTCCTGATGGTGCCCTTTGGTGCCTTCTTCTGGCTTAAGATTCAACCCTGAATCAGAGCAGCTCTTCACCAACCTCATGATCTCCAGGCAGATTATTAAGATCTTCAAACATTCAGACACTTGCTCATTCATTCCTTAATAAACATTTATGGAGCTTAAACATCCTGAGAACTTCCACAGTGTAGTGTTTTTGTGCACATTGCACTTTTTTTTTTTTAATGTGAAATGCTTTTCTCCTGCATGTTGCCTACAAATGATCACTGCAGAGAATTTGGGTGACTGAAGTCCTGTTGATTTTAGTTAAAATTCAAACTCTGCCATGTATGAACTGGGTGATCTTGTGTAAGACAACTAACCTCTCTTAACTGTAAATTTCTCATCTGAAAAAGGGTGGTGGCAGCAGGAACAGTGACTATTGCACATGACTGTTGTGAGGATTAAATCAGGCTACAGAGTTTAACCATGTATTAGAGTGCCTGACCCGAGGACCAGGTCCAGGGTGAAGTAGGAGAGGTGCTGGGGCACAGCCGGTAAGGCAGCACCCACCCTCCGGCTGTGCAGTTCAGGGCTCTGAGAGTGGACCTCTTGTGCCTCAGGGCCTATCTCACCTCACCCTAGACCTGCGCCCTGCTAATAAAAATCAGTATTCTTTTCTTTCCCATCAAGTCCCCTCAATTCTGCTCTCTCTTCTGTCTCCTCCAGCAGAAATAATGACTGCAAATTTTTAGTTTTAGCCCAGACTTGGGATTGGTAAAGTGTAGCCCAAGTGCCAAATCCAGCCCACCACCTGGTTTTGTAAATAAAGTTTTATTGTAACACAGACATGTCCATTCATCTACCTGTTTTCTGTGGCTGCTTTTGAGCAAAAATGACCGAGTTGCAGAGTTGTGACAGAGACCATGTGACCTACAGAGCCTAAAATATTTACTACCTGGACCTTTACAGAAAATATTTGCCAATCCTGGTCTAGATAGTGATCCCCTCAATAGCAGGAACCCCCTTTTTATTCTTCTTTGTATTTCTTTTCAATCTCTCATTTTAACATCCCACCTATTTAACAGGACTCTGTAAGTATTTGTTGAATCATGAAGCTTACTACTTTGCGTTGTGCATTTAATTTGGTTTCCTAGGTCCTCAGCCTAGTCCTGTCTAGAGATGCTCCTTTGGTTCTATTCTGTAAAGTTTAAGGTAACTATAGTTTTGCTTAAATTGAACCCGCTTTGGTTTCATATAAGCAAAAGCAGCCTCTTCTCTCTTTTCTATTTTAACTATCTGAATGGACCTTGAATCTGTCAACCACCCAGGTCTAGTCAAAAGCTTTGTTTTACTACTCCTTCTGTATTAGTTAGGGTTCTCTAGGGAAACAGAATCAACAAGAGATATCTGTACCTATAAGATTTTATAAAAGTGGCTCAGGCAACTGTGGGGATGCACAAGTTCAAATTCCGTAGGGCAGGCAGCAAACTGGCAACTCCGATGAAGGGGTTTGATGAACTTCTTAGGAAACACTTGGCAGGCTAGCCAAAGAAGTGAAGGTTCTCTCTCTCCCTTCCTTAAAAGTCTTCAACTGATTGGATTAAATCCAGCTGATTGAATTCTCTCATTGCAGAAGACACACCCTTTGTTGATGTAATCAGTCACAGGTGAAGTCAATTGACTGACGATTTAATAAACCAGCCTTCTGTTGCAGTAACAGTCAGGACAGTGCTTGTTTGACCAGACACCTGGACACCATCACCTGGCCAAGTTGACACATATCCTACCCATCACATCTTCCTATCAACTTGAGCCTTTGCTTGAGCATAATTCGAACACAATAAAGAGGGAATAACATGGGGTCCAATGCAGTGAGAATGAACAGAGCTGTAGAAATGAGAAAGGCCATCTCATTGTGTTTACTACCGCTTCCCTGGCACACAGTGTCCAGGGAATCATCCACACACTTTCTACTTCACAATGTGATATGAACTCACTGAATCTCTAAAGCCATATGTTGTGTCTTATATTGTGAAGAAGACTTTGCATGAGACTTGCACAACCTGCCGAGCTGAGTTTGGATCTAGGCTGGTTGAGGTTGTCATAGGGCCTCATCAATCTGGTTTGGAGAATCAAGGAATTCTGTCACCTTGATTGTGGGAGCTTTTACTTGTTTCTTGCATGATATTGATGGGCTACACCTTGGTTAGCATTCACGAAAGTGTGTGTTGGTGGGACCTGTGCTTTGCTTTGAACCAAGAGAATATGGCAAAGGTCATGTGATGTAACGTCCATGATTCAGTACACAAGATTGTAATGCTCATTTTGTTGAGAGTTTCTCTCCCTTGCTGGCTTTGAAAAACCAGGCTGACATGATGTGAACTGCCCTAAGAAGGTGACCAGGTGAGGAACTGGTGTGGCCTCCAGCCAATGGCCAGCAAGAAACAGAATGCTGCCAACAACCACATATGCTTCAGAGCAGACCCTTCCCCATTTGAGCTCCAGATAAGACCCCAGCCGGGCTGACACTTTTATTGCATTCTTGCAAAGGGCTCACAGACACTGTGAGATAGTAGATGTGTGTTTTTTTAAGCCACTAAATTCATGGTCATTTGATACATAGCACTACGTAACTAACACAACTAACTGCTCATGTAGTTGACATGTCTTGTAGGAGGATTACAGTTTAGCAGCTGAGATATTAAATATCAGACCCATCTAGAGTCTCTTATTATTTAAGCTCAATTTATCAAGAGAGCTTGGTAGGTATTAGGTATGGACCTTACATTTTCTAATGCTCCCTACAACTCTGCCAGGTAGATACTACTATTATCCTCATTTCACAGATGAGGAGTCTGAGCTACGAAGTGACAACGCTTGACAGTGGTGGAGCTTTGCTTCAAACCTTGTCTATCCAACTCCAAAGATGCTCTTGAACACTGTTCTGCCTGACAGCAGTAAAACCACCCTGCAGAGGTGTGGTCCTAAAAACAGATTAGGCAGGGCTTTGCTGGCCTAGATGATGCAGATCTTACAGATGAGAAAACTAAGACTCATGGATCTCAAGTCTTCTATCATACCTCACCTCTACTCGGTGGGTCAACTGAATTCAAAGCCCATGATATTTTGTTTTCTTTCCCTGTTTCCTTGCATTGCCTGGAAGTATCACCTGAGCCTCCCGTTTCTTTATTTGTATTTGCCATTCTAATTTAGCAAACTCCTCTGAAACATTCTTCCATTTGTTCATCCAATATTTACCGAGCATTTGCTTTGTGCCAAGTATGCTTGAGGCCTTGGATACGAAGATGAATAAGACACCATCCTTGTCCATGTCCCAGTGCTGATAACTGGATTGTAAACTGCATGCGGCTATGAGTATTTCTATGTTATTGGCATTTGTATCTCTACCACTGAACACAGTGCCTGGAAATTGGTAGGTGCTCTGTTTTGTTGTTTTTAATCTGTAGTTCTGCATCTGGCTGAGAGAAAGCCTCCTTCCTTCCTGCTTTTAGCAGCTGTTTCTTTAGCTCCACGATGTGATCCCTAAATATGCCACCCATTTTCACACAGCCTCACCTTTCCCTGTGATCTCCTTTTTGCCGAGAGTGCCCACCCCCTCCTTCTGCTGCCTTCCCAGCTCCTGCCGACCCTTCAATGCCCTGGAATATTAGCTCCTTTCTGCAGCTCTTCTTTCCTCCACCAGCACAATTAATTATGCCCTGGTCACTTTTTCCCCAATGATTTGACACATTTCTATTTCAGCACTTAGCATATCCCGTTATGGTTATTTGTTTTTGAATTTCTTTCTTCTGCCAGACTGAGAGTAACTTTGTAAATCCAGCTCGCAACTCAGTATGGCGTGGCAGTTCAACAAAGGCTGGATGAACTGAATTCAGTTCGTTTATTCCACAAATATTTATCAAGCACATCCTATGTGCCAGAAAGTTTTCTGGATGTTGAGGATTCAGCAGTGAGCCAAACAGACAAAAGTCCTTGGCCTCATGGAGTTTATACTATATTGATTCCACTTGAATTGTCTGCTTCTGTTGGATCCCATTGGCACGTTTTAATTAATTTTACTTGCACTGTCTTCCAATGAGATGCCAGTCTCCTGCTACACGACTTGGGATTTAGCTAGGGAAGCCAGTTTGTGCAAACACCCCTTGAAACCCTGTTAAACCCTTGAGATGCCTGTAAAGCAAGGAACCCATGTTGTTAACAGACATACCGGAGCAAATCTGTCCAAATGAAGTTGTCTTCTCAAAAGCAGACCCTGCAGGGAGCCACACTCTTTCTCCGTGTGGCTGCCAATGTTTCAACTATTTTTGGACTCCTATTTTGGAGCTGTATTTGGAATTTGTGGTACATTTGTGAATTGCCTTGATGGGGCAAAGTATCCTTTTTAAGGACTTTACTTGCCACTAGATAATGCCTAGCAGTCTTTCATAGACAGGACAGGTGAATGCACTTAGCTGTCTGGCTGTGGGGAAGCAGGAAGAAGGAGAGAATCACAGATGGATGTGCATCCATCTGTACACGTAGTGACCTCATTTCTAGGAGGTGCTGTCCACATAGTGACCTGCATCCTGACTAATGACTTCTCTCCTCTCCACTTACGCGTCTTCTCAAGATGGTGGTGCCAACATGGGAGGGTAGGAGAGGGATTAGAAGCCCTTCCCACCTCTCCACCCCCCAAGGAGAAGAGGGGCAGATGTCATGGGTCATTGCAAACCCAGGGTTGGGTTTAGCAGCCAAACTTCTTGCCACTCAGGAAGCTGTTATGATGTGACCCCTTCCGGGGAAATGGCTGTGATATCCACTGCGGTCTGTCTTCATAATTTAGATTATCCTTCCTGAGACCAGCAATATGGAGAGTCCGGACATTGTTCTCCAAAGCTCTGGAAATAGGTCAAAAATGCCAATAATTAAGTCTTCTGTAGGGGTGGAAAATTTCCCTGCCCCTATTTGGATGTAGAGTTAAAATTGAAGGTAAAAAAATATCAAAATGTTAAAAACATTATCTCCAAGTAGTAGAATTATGGTTTCTTTACATTTTTATTTCATGTGCTTCTCTGTGATTTTCAAATTTTCTATATTAATTAGAAAAATATCATTAAAAAGATACTCTGTGATCAGCTTATTGTCCAAAGGACTTGCTGTCAGAAACTTACTCTTCAGCACCTCCTGACTAGTTTGCTTTACACCTCTATGACGGCCTTGAATGTTTGGTCCTCTGTCACTCATTTTTATTTTTCTGTGACTTTGGACAAGTTAATACCCTCTTTCCAATTCATTTTCCTCATCCATAAATTGGGAGTAATACTAGTGTCTATTGCCTAGGGATTGTTATGAGAATTCAATTAAGGTAATGCATGAAATATACTTAACACAGTATTCATGTTATAAAATCTCGATAAATGTCACTATTATTATCATTGTTAAGAATAATATTATTGAAATTATAACCCAAAAGGTCTTCAAAGTCTACAATCACTACAGATTTAATTACAGTAACTCAGCAGGATTATCTAGCTGAGGGAAAAAAGTCTCAGATATGTTAGATGTATTTCCAACAGGGTTTCAAATTTTTAGATTTATAGTCATCCGTGTTAATACATGTATTGTTAACTTGCTCACTTATTTTGCTATATCATATTCCATTATGTGACTGCAGTTCATTTGTGCATCCCCCCTCTGGTGGTCATTGACATGTCTCCAAATTCCCTTATTTACAAGCAGTGCTGCTATGGGCATGTTTGTGCACATATGTGAGAGATTATTGAGGAAAATATCTGGCAATTGAAGGGTTAGGTCATAAAGTACGTGCATCTTCAATTTTGTTCGTTATTGCTAAATTGATCTCCAAATGAGTCACACCAGTTTACAGTCACTTCGGCAGTGCATGAGACTGTCTTTTTCTCCATGTGCTCAGCAAAAACTGGCATCGTAATGGGTAGGGAATGTTGTATCTTTTAACTTGCGTATCTATGACTTATTAATGTGGTTGAGCATTTTTCCTATGCATGTATTGGCTATTGGTTTTCCCTGTTTGTATCTTTTGTCCACTTTTTCTAGTGGACTATTTGTCTTTATATTATTGATTTATAGGAGTGTTTTATATATTCTAGATAGGAACCTTTTGACAGTTATACATATACTTATGTCTGCTGTCATATAAAAAAAATCATTTCATGTAGTCAGATTTATCCATTTTATCCTTTGTTTTATGCTTTTTGGTTATTGTTAAAGAAAAAAAAAACTATCCCAAGATCACAAATATATTGTCATACATTTTATTCTAAAAGTTCTATTATTTTGGTATTCATTCTTTTGAGATTTGATGTTTGTATGTGGTTGAAAGTGAGCATGAAATGTTCTATTTTTCCAGTAATGCTTATTGAATAGAACATCCCCACCCCAGCACCACGTCTCATTTGTCACACCATCTCTGTCTCTTCCCAAGTTCCCATATGTGCTTAAGTGCTTTTCCTGCTCTGTCTATTCTGTTCTTTTGATTTACTTGTCTATCACCGAACCAAATTTACACTGCTTTAATTACCATACCTTTAAAATAAATCTTGCTGCATGAAACAGCAAGACTCCCCTTCTCCTTCTTCACAAGAATCTTAGCTATCCCTGGCTCTTTATTTTTCCGTGAATGTTTTAGAATCAATTTTGTCAAGTTCCACCAAGAAACTCAACCTGTGTGGGTTTTGATTAAATTTTTTCTTTGCTTTAAATTGAATCAATTTTCCACCAGAGGATAAAGACTGCCTTTAGGAAAAGGACTCAGAGGAGGCTCTACAGAACCTTTTGAGTGTTACATTTGGTTCAGGTGACAACAGGTAAAGGGGCTCCTTTTTGCTTCCTGTGCTTCCTTGGTCAGCAGGTAATTCACTCTAGGAGTCCTGATGTAAAGGAGTGTCTTGTCAAAGACAGGATTCAGATATGCCTAGATTGACAAGCCAAATTACCATCATCGACCTTCCCAATCCCACCACCACATCCCCAACCTGCGTCCCAGGCTGATGTGTCACCCCTGGGCTTGTGATTACTGCTGCAACTTGACACCGGACTCCAGCTCCAGGGTTTCTGCACCTCCCCAGCCAGAGCCCAGGCTCCACTCTCAGTGCGACACCCCCCAGCCAAGATACTGAATCCTGCTGAGAGTCCTCAGTCTTTGCCACGGCTCATGTCCTTACCGGCTCCCTCTTGGACTATTGCAATAATAACCTCATTGTGCTCTCTGAAGTACCTGGCCATCCTTGCCTCACTGTTGCCAGACTTGGTCTTTCTAAAACGTGGTTCTAACATCTCTCCAGAGATGCGGGCCATAACTTCTCAGAGCTTTGCTTTGCAGTGTGGTGGTCACTAGTCTGAAATTAAAATAAATAAATAAGTAAATACATAAATAAATAAATAAATAAATTGAAAAATTGAAAAAAATTAAAATTCAGCTTCTCAGTCACATTGACCACATGTCAAGTGTTCAATTGCCTAATAGCTACATGTGGCTAGTGGCTACCAAATCAGAGGCATTTCTGTCATCACTGAAGGTTCTGTTAGATGGTGCTGTCATGGAGACCCAAGGCAGCCTCCAATTCCCCATGGAGTAATATTCAAATACCTTACATGACACCTACAGCCCCTTCCTATCTATTTCTCCCTGTAACCCCACCCCCTGTGTTAAAATCAGGTCATTCTTGCAGCCCTCCTCAACCACCTTTGACTGGCCATCCCCATGGTCTAGAATGTCTTGCCCTTTCTGCTTCTCTCTCTCCCACATTATTTTCTTCCTTCAAAGCTCTGCTCAAACATCACCTCTCCTCCAACCCCTTCTCCTTGGTTTCCTTTTCAGAGCTTCCATAACCAATGCTTGTGTCTCCACTGCACTCTGCATTATGTCTTACCATCATCACATCTCCTTACTAACTACATTCACATAGGGCAGAGGCTGTGTCTGCCACAAACATTTTTCTATCCCTGGAGCCTACACCCAGAAACTGTCTGTGAATGATTTTTGAGTGTAGCTGAATACAAACTTTCACTCTTTTGTTAATCTGGTGCCTCCTAGTACCACTCTGATCTGTAATTTAACCTCGGTCTGCCCCCGCCCCCTTTCCAGCTCACTCCCCAACATTTAATTACATTCTCATCAGACATGGAAAATGGTCTACTTGGCTCCCCTATGTAGTTTAAAGTGTTTGTGTAAACAGCAGACGGATCCTGTTAATCATAAAGACTTCCTCACATTCATTGTAGCCACTTCCGGTCTCTCCTGATTGTGAAGAAGATAGGGACAGCCACTTAGAGACAGGAAGGAGTTTATTGAAAGGGCAACAGCAGCCCTGAAAAGACAGACCAGTATACCTGGTTCCTGGAGCACATGGTTGTTCTCCTTGGGACAGACACAGAAGGATGAGGAAGGGTGGGGGAGTAAGGGAAAGAGAGAAGAGAGGCGAGAGAGAGAACAGGGAGGAGAACAGAGAGACATAGAGCAGATACAAAGATAGACAGAAAACAGGGGTAGAGCAGTGACAGTAGGGAAAGTGAAGCTATCGGGGACACACACACTCAGTCACAAAGAGAGGCAAGGAGATGGAGGTGGGCAAATGGGGGGTGAGAAATGTTCAAGCTGCTACCACCCTGCACACCACAGGATGGCTCTGGCTACTACAAAGAACAAATCGGCCTTGCAAATTGAGAATGTGGCCCACAGAAAGTTGGAAACGCCTTCAAAAGAATGAATGGAAAACAAACTCAACTTGAGCCACCAGAATCTTGAAAACCAGCATGATCAACCCTGAATGCCACTCACATTTTAATTTACCCAGTTCTGCCTCTCTGAAAAGGTCCAGAAAGAAAAGCTTAGAAATGCAGAACTTTCTCTGCCCTATGAGCTCTATTTTCTTTGGACTCCCCTAGCAGGAATTCTCAGCAAGAATGTGTGTCTTTGCTGTGGACAGGAGCAACTTGAGGCTTCAGTGGATCAGGTAAAGTGTGACCAAAGGCAAAATGTTTCCCTAAACTTGTGATCTCCAGGGTTTCAGAGTTTGGAATGTACCAGACATAATGATGTCACTGCAGAAGTCTTTTAATGACAGTTAAACGCTCCTTTGGAGCCACATAAGAAAACTGAACTTGTCCCTTTCTGAATACCTCAAAAGTCTACCCACAAGTCCCATCAGTTTGGTCTCAGCCTGGGAAATTTGCTCATTCATTCATTCATTCACACACACACACACACACACACACACACACAGCTACCTTATATGTTTCATGCCAGGTATTGTGCCTACAGTGGTGAACAAAATGGAAATGTTGCTTGCAGTGAGGGAGATCAACATATAGTACAGACAAGCAAACACTGAATAATCATACATATAAATATAGCACTAGAAATAATGATATGTGCAATAAATTAAAAGAGCATGATGCTAAGAAATGGAATATTATAGAGTGACCTAATTTAGATGGGTGCTAAAGAGGTTCAATGCTGAGGCAGTTGCATTTTGTCTGAAACTTGAAGGAGGATTAGACATTAGTAAGGGGAATAGAGGAGAGCAGTAAGTTCCAGGCAGAGTGAACAATATCCATGAAAGCAATGAGGTGAGAAGGAGCCTGGCACATTTGAGAATGGAAAGGAAGCTAAGGTGGCTAGAGAATTGAGAGCAAAGGAAACTATGGCTTGAGATGAAACTGGACAGGTGGACAGTGACAGATCTTTTTAGGCAGTTGATGGTTTTTTTAGCTTTGGTGGGCATCAAGAAGAGAAGTGACATGATCTGATTTGTATTTTAAGATCAGTATGGCTGCTTTGAGAAGAGTCAACTGGAGGTAGGCAGAAATAGAGTCTGGACATTGATCATAGATTCTCTCTGTCTGATTCTGCCTTCATTCTTTCTCTATTGGTCTCTGCCTCTCTCTCCCCTTCCTCCTTCCCCTTCTCCTCCTCTCCCTCCTCCTCCTCTTCCTTCTTCTTCATAAGAGGGCTCTAGAACTCAGGAAGCCAGTTATAGACCTAGGAGGCAAAAGACCACTTGTTCAGTCCTCGAATCTAAATCCCAGAACCAACAAAAAGTGGTGATAAACAGTAAACACAAAGTTAAGTTGGGATATATCAGCAATCACAATAAATATAAATTGATTAAGCAGCTCTATTGAAAGGCAAAAGCCTCAAAGATTAGATTTTTAAAGAAAGTTCAGGCTTATCTACTTACAAGAAACAATCTTCAATTGAAATAACACAGGAAAATTAAAAATAAGGGGAAAAGAAAATTATATGGTGGGAAAATAGTAACCAAACTGAAGTTTGTGTTATTAATATCAGACAGGAAAATTTAAGGCAATTTTTTTAAATGATGTAATGTGGAATAAAGTGTAACACTACAGTGATAAAAGGAATGCTTCATCACGATATAACAACCATAAACTTGCATGTGCCTAACATTAATTTAAATTACATACAGCAAAATCTGACAGAGTTAAAAAGAGCTGGACATATCTTCAATTACAGTGGAAGATTTTAACACAGAAATCAGTAGAGCTGTCAAAAAATATAGACATATAAAACATTTGAAAATATAATTAAGAAGCTTGATCTAGTATATATTTTCTATATCTAGATCCATTATATATATATATACATATATATATATACACATATATATATATATATATGTATATATATGTATATATATATGTATATTAGCTTTTGTTAGCATTTAATGAACCTCTCTCCACGTGGCTTCAAACCACAAGGAAACAGGCTTCTCCTACACCTTTGATCTTCTCCTCAGCTCTGCTGATGAAGAATTTGGCCTTCATGATGACAGGCTGCTTTGAGAGCTTTCCCTTCCCCAGAACTTTGCATAGCTGGATCGCACCACATCAATGATGGGAGCAACTCCAGTCCTGTTTTTAGCAGTCTGCCCACTGTCTAAGGTCCACAATTTATCAAGGTTGACAGTTGGACAGAAGCTCCGGTTCCTCTTCAAGTGATAATGTCTCATACCAACTTCCCAAAATAACCTGGGTGATACTTGTTGAAGCTGATCCTGTGGTGATCATGCCACCAGCATTACCCCGGCCTCCCGGATCTTCTAGTGTTTGCCAATACGGCCAGAGTTTCTGTGTTTTTCCCAATCTGGAAGGTATGTCAGCAGCTGAGACAAAAGAGAGAGGCCTTCCATAATATATTATAAATAATATATAATGTATATCTCCAACATCTCTAAGATATGTTCAATATCTCTATTTATATGCCATTGCATCAACAAATGGAGAATCTGTTTTTCTCAAGCACATATGGACTATTCATAAAATGACAATGTACAGATCAAAATGGATGCCTCAAGATCTTCAAAGAATGGATATTATACAGAATACATTACAATTGAAATACCAAAAGCTGATTCTTTAAAAAGACTCTTAGGCAGATACCAAAAAAATTAGAAAGAACAAGGAAACTCTATTTAAAATATTAAAGAGACAGAACGAAAAGTAAAATATAATTTTCTTAATCTAAGTCAAATACAAGGAAAAATTCTATGCCACTATATTTGAAAATGCTGATGAGATGGAAAATTTTCTTGAAAAATATTACAAATTTGTTTCTAAAAGAAATAGAAAAATCTAAATACACCAAAAGACATTAGATAAATTAATTTGATAGCCAAAAATCACCCCTCCCTGAGGTTCAGATAATTTTACTGGTTAGTTTTACTAAAACCTTTAGTAGCCAATAGTCCCTACATTATATAAAGAATCTTGGAAAAAAATAAATGCATGGCACATTTTGTGAAATAAGAATGTACGTAATGTGTAAAACAAACAATATTATAAAAAAGACCCACTGACCATATAGACATGCAAAAATTCTAAAAGTAACCAATTAGCAGCTGACTTCTGTAGTAGCTTTATGAAAAAGAAAAACCTCTCAGGAATGCAAGGTGGTTTAAGGTCAGAAAATATGAGTAGCCTAATAGTTACACAAGTCATAACAGTAAATAAATTTAAATACACATTTATGTTTTGTAAAAACTCTCATAAGCATTTAGAATAAAAGGTAATGTCTTTATTTTAACCTAATAAAGCTCATTATCAAAAACATACAGTTGATATCATTTAAAATTGGATTTTGGAAACAGTCCTGTTAAATTCAGATAGAAGTCATCAATGCTCATTATCATCCCTGCTGTTCAAAATTGCACTGGAGACCATAGCCAAGGCAATAAAGTACAAAAACAAAAGAGGTATAAGAACGGAAGGCAAGAGTCAAATTGGTCATTATTCATGGATCATATGTTCGTATACATAGAAAACTCGTGAAATTATAGACCAAGTATTAGTATTAACAAGAGTTCATTAAATTTGTTGGATATAAACAAAAAGATCAATATTGCTCTTACATATCTACAAAATCAATCAGAAAATAAATTAGGAAAAAATAAAACATTTACAATTGCAAACAACAGTTAGATATCTAGCATGGTTCTGGCAAAGATATGAAAAATATTAATGGAGAAAATTATGTACAATTATTGGAGGAAATAAAAAATTGACTGAACAAATAGATATATCCTGGGAAGACTCAATATCACAAATATATGAATTCTCCACCTAAATTGATCCATTCAAAGAAATTACAATAAAAAAATCAAAAGTTTTTTGAGTCTTGATCAAACATTTTTTAAATTGCCATGACAATTTAGAAGAAGAAGGATGAAGGGTAACCAACCCAGATACCAAGATTTGTTTTAATGCTTTATTCATTTTAATATGGTCTTAGGGTGGTGATGAACAAACTGATTTAATAAAGCAAGGTGGACAGCATAACACGAGACTCACACATACAAGGGCACTTTTTATACAGCAGAGGTGGAATTACAGACCATTCAAATCACTGGGAAGGGGATGGAAAACTCAATAAATGGGGCCAAGTCAGCAACCCAAGTGGTTATCCATATGGGAAAAAGGAATCCTGCCTCTTAACATCCACAAACATCAATTCTAAGTGAAAGGCAAATTTACTGAAACTTTTAGAAGAAAATAAAAGACTTCTTTGTTTTCTGAGCACTTATGTATCTGAAAATAACATTTTTTCTTTTTTTTTCTCCATTTTTATATATGAACAGAATCTGAGCTGAGTTTAGAATTCTTGAATTACTGCTTTTGACTATCCAAGTCCTAAAGACAGCCCTGTTGCGTTTCTTTGTGTTTTGCTTTTCACCTGACATTTCTTGTGATGGAAAAGAAGTCTGGAGCTAGACAGGATTCTCATTCTTTCTTCTGAGCAATTCTTTCCCCTTTTTATGTTTACCACATTCTTTCTTTTTCCTTCCTTAAGATTAAAAAGAAATCACCAAGATATCTAGCTATTCATTTATTTTCATGAATATTAGACAGCACACTCTGGGCCTTTCCATGGAATCACAAAGTTCTTTGGCTTGGGAAAGTTTCTTCTATTATATCTCTGATTTCTGCTTCCTTCTTTTTCTTGTGGGATCTTTTTCAGAAACTGATTAGATTTGTTCGATATCCTTTCTCATCTCCCTTTCTTGACATCTTCTTTCTCAACAGTATCATGTATCTGACTTTTTCCTCTCTATTCCAAGTAATCTTAACTGATTCCTTCTCCGCATCACCTACTGGACTCTTTCAGTGCTGAATCTTTGTTTTAGAGTTTCTGAAACAGATACCGAATTCTGTCCTTACATTCTACTCTCTTGTAATTGCATTTTCTCTTTTAAACTGTCTACTTTCTGGCCACCTTCCTCTCTGTTTAAATCTTATTATCCCACTTCTCATTTCTTACAAAGAGCCCCTGATTTCTTGAATGGTATTGAAAACACAAGACACTCGGCATTGTCTTTTATTATTGCCTCCTTTGCAGAATGCTTGCATTTTCTCAATATTTTGTAATTTGAAGTTTTTCAAAGAGCAGATATAGGTACTGCTTAGTTATTCATCCTTAAATGATGAGATGTGTAAGCAGGGCTGGTGTTTTTCCATAAACATTTTGAGCAAATTGTCTTTGCTTCCCCTTCTGGCTCCCCTTGGTTGTTCTTGGCTTCTCAGATCGCAAACTGAAGCGCTTCTTCAGTGAAATTTTATAACACTCTCATTGTTATTGAGCAGCCTGAGGGGAGCTGGGAGGAAGCCTGAACTATGAGTAGTATTCACAGCAATATTTATCTCTGTGGCAATTCTTTCCATTCATGGTGAAGATGTTGTTCTCAGCTCAATGTTTGTATTCACTTTTTATTTGGCACAACCTCGGCTCCAGTATAAACTTTGGCTGTGCCCAGTCTCCTTCCTGGTGCTGTTGCTTGACACACAGAGGAAATGGCTCCGTGATCCTCAAAGAGTTTCCTTTGATGTAGCAGCTACTTGAATACTAGGCCTTGCCAAGACTACTGGTTTCAGAAGCTTCTGATCTACAGCTTGTGGGTCGCAGAGCCCAGGCCACAGCCATGAGGCCGTCCCCCACCTTCAGCACATCTCACTCCAAATTAGGAAGACTCAATGGGTTTCCCCAGGGTAGCCCCTAAATTTTATCCATAGTGTACAAGCTCCCGCTACTTTGACCCCTCTCTTCATATGGCCACCACACTATTCCTGGACTCTCAGAGTAGTGCTGCTACAGATGATGCCAACCTTGAAGGTCATGTTAAGCCCAAATTATGAGGCTACCTTCCGCCACATGGCCTATCCATGCTCCCCATTCTAACCCTTCAAATAAGTGCAGTAGATCCTGTACTTTATTCCAGATGACAACAAATGACGTGTCCCTTGATAAATAACACATAGGAGTTTAAGGGGTGAAAATCATTACGATTCTTTGTACAGATTTTATACATCAAGTCTTATACTGGGCCAAAAACAACTTATTCCATATTACCAGAATACAACAGGAAAGGAGGTGGGGTAAGATTAGGCTGAATATTTAGTCTTGAAATAAATGGAAACATTTCTCTTCTGTATTTGATCAGTGATACGGCCATCTTGTTAGGTGAGCAGTAGGGTTCCTTATTTTCATTTCCTCCTGTTAGATATTGAATATGGAGATGTAAATGTATATATTCTAGGGAAGAGAAGTACACTATAGAATGAAGACAATGAGAAGTATCTGGCAGAGATGCCTTTTCAAGTGATCTTTAAACTATGATTTTCTGTGTGTATACAAGGATTATGGCTGGTGGAGAAAGTCTTGCACTTTGTATTTTTTTCACAAGCAAAGCTTTTACATTTTTTTCTGCTTGATTATCTTAGAATATCTCCAAGAATTATGCATGGCATGGCATTCTTCCTGATATTTGATGTGTGTGTGTGTGTGTGTGTGTGTGTGTGTGTGTGTGTGTTTTAAAGCAAACAAAAATCAATTCTGCCTCTTCCCAGGCCAAAATGTGCAATTGTCAGAATGATAGTTTAGTTTCTGCTGAAGCATTAGAGTTTCTCCTTGTTGCTTTATTTAAAACCCTCTTCCTTTTAAGAAACGCCTACTACTGTGCTGTGTGTAAAATTGTGATCATCCCTTTTCATCCTTCTTGGGCTGGGTTGTGGGAAGTTAGTGCTCAGAAGATGGGGGGTTCTGTTCACCTCCCATCATGCAAACAGCTCAAGTGATGATTATTTATTTACAACAGCTAATACAATTGGTAGTAACGACTTCATAGGCAACCTCTAAGTGCAGGCAAGATGAAAAATTTACTAAATTGGAGAATAAAAATGCATAAGAAAATGTACAGAATCAATATTTCATGGCCTTTGCTTTACTTTGCTGTTCACAAATCTATTCCTGAGCTTGCATTAAAATTTAAAGCAACACCATGCGACAAGTTCAAGCCCTGGGTTGTTTCACATTAGTTTACCTTTAGAGGAGTTTTGTTGCTGCTTGTTTCATAAAGTCTGGAGGAGCAGAGGAGGGGGACACTTAGGAAGCCATTTAGCCAGGTGACTTTGTTTCTGTTTTAGTTTTTATCAAACAGGAAGATAAATTGTGACTGATGAACACAAAAAGGTTGTTTTTCTCACTCTACTTCTGAGCTAGTGCGTTAGAACTCAGCAATCTTCCTGCTCAACGTTGTTGCAGATTATAAAGTTTGTTTTTAAAACCTTTGGAAACTTAACTATTACTTTGTAAGAAATAACATTTATTGAATAGTTGCTATGTGTACGAACCAAGTAATACATATAAAACTTGATTGTACTGGAGAAGGGCCATAATTCCTAAGTTCTCTTGTTTCGATGAATTTATGAAATGACATCATAGGACAATAAATAGCTGGTGGGAGAGATACGCAATTGATTCAGTCTGGATGTTTAAGGCAGAGTATTTCTTTGTGCTATTAAGTTTTGAGTAAATGTGAACACAAAGACAGCAATTAATAACTTGCAGCTTCACCACTATCTTAAAGAGGAGGGAATAGATAGTTCATATCTACAAAGCATTATAACTAGACCCAATGTTTGTTTCTGGTGTTTTTCGGTTTGTTTGTTTTATTTGGGCCAGTAGGCAAGGACTTTGGAAATCATTAAAACAGCACCCATAGTTTCAATGATTCACACCACTATCCTAAGGTCCCTATCCTATTCTAACTTATTATCCTGCTGAGAGTTGCATTTAGGATATAACTGGAATGAGAGAAAGGAACAAGTTTTGTCACTGGAAAGGCAGCCTTAGTCACTGCCCAGAAACTGTTTCTTAATGAAGCTTTATTTTTCTGCAGTGTTATTTAAGTATGTGAAAATTTGTGAAGATTTTGTGCCAATGTTACAGGATTATTTTACATACGGGTACCTTTTAAAAGTACCTACTTCTCAAAGCAGCATTAATTTAGATAGATAGATAGATAGATAGATAGATAGATAGATAGATAGATGATAGATAGATAGATAGGTGATAGATTGTAGATTGATGGCTACAAATATTTTTATCAGTATCTAGTTATGTGATAGTAAAAACATGATCACATGTCAGTTTGTGGGTAAGAGTCACAGAAGAAAAAAATTTATATAAAAGGAAAATGTAGCATCTTATTTGTGAGCTAATTCAGTGAAAAGCAGTAAGCGCTGATCTTCCTTGATTTTACAATGAGTCTATGAATGCATACCTGACATTCTGTGTGACACCTCTCTGACAAAGATAAACACCACAGAAGTAAAGAAGGAGAGGGGAGTAAAAGAGGGGTACAGAAGAGGCAGGACAAAAAAGGCATGTCACAATTTTCCAGAGTATCTGGAGTAGAAGCTCTCTTCTTTGTCACATCTCCTTTTCTGACTCTGACTTTCCTGCTTCCTTCTTTCACTTATAGGGACCACTGTGGTTACCTTAGGCCAACCCAGATCATCCAGAACCATCTTCCCATCTCAGGATTCAAGACCTCATCATATTTGCAAAGTCCCTTTTGCCATGTAAAATCACACAGTCACCTGGACATCTTTGCCTACTGGCGACTACAGATGCATTTCCTTCCAGAGCTTTCTCTCCCCAACCTGATAGGGGTTTAAATATATATTAAGTCAGCAATATCTGAAAATCCTCCCTTCCTTTCCTTGTAAGGAGAAAAGCCATCTTTTATGGCTGGAAAAGAAGCTTGAAGAACCTGAAAGAAGGTTAATTAATCCACATGATAATAATGGTTAGCATTGATTGAGTTCTTAAACCAAGCACAGTTTGATGTGATTCACATATATTCACTTGTTTAATCTTTAATCAACACTATGAGTTTTGTGTGTTACTTTTATCATTCCCATTTTACAGATGTGGAAATGATGCATGAAAATGTTAAGTAACTCATCCAAGATAATGCAGCTAGGGAATTTTAGAGGCAGGAGTCAAACCCTGGTTATGTGGCTCAAATGTTCATTCACTTGTGCACTGGGCTAGACATGGAGGTAATGGATAGTGAAAAAAAAAAAAACAAACCAACCATGGGGATCTGGGAGGATGGAGGGATTGGGCCAGAGAGCAAAAGGCAGCATGAGCAGAGAAACTAATACATAAATTGAAATATTTTAGAGGCAAAATGAGAGAGAAGAGAGTGAGGAAAAATCTAGCTAGTTGCTGTAGGGTATTGGATTTGGGAGAAAGCTATTGCAAGGGGAATTTCTTAGAAAGTTTTCCCATCTGATGAGCAGTGAAACTCCCTCCTTAGTTACCTGAAGAAACCTTCATAAAGGCCGAAATTGCTTGTCAATGCATTTGGAGCTAGTTGGATCGTAACCTGTTTTTTCTTTATCAGAGATGTTGCTGAGGCCAGCTTTAAGGTGAGAAGGAGGAGGCCCGATTTAATTCATGGGTCTCTATTAGTTATCATTGCTGCTGCTTTTGATTTGCTTCCTGCTTTATTCCCCTTTTTAATGCTATATCATGAGCATTTTCCTGTTACAAAAATATTTTTCAAAAATGTGACTTGAAAGGCTGCCTAACATTTGTCATCCAAATGTCCCAACTGTTTGTGTAAGTGACAGTAATTGTGTGGGGCCGGGATGAACGGCTTCACCGCAGAGCTGACGTGTGCTTCGGGAGTGAGGTGGTGTTTGCACCCTTTTGCCCAGATGGCGGAGTCTTCCCCAGCCTGGCCATGTGTATTTGGAACAAGATATTTCCTGAACAGGGTGTTTGCAGTTACCGAGCTGTGATTACAATGAGCTCCCTGCCTTCTCTCAAGGGGGAAAAAACCCTTTTCTCTCAGAGTGAATGTGTCCACCTATCAGAAAAAAGCAAAACATGCCCTTTCCAGGAGGCTTGTATAAGATTCAGGACAAATATGACTGAACTAACTTCTGTCAAGAAGGAAAAGTCATCAAGCTGATAGTCCCCAAACCAGACACATTCTCAGAAACAGAAGTAAGGTGACATCATCATCATCATTAATATTTTTATCATTATTATATATCCTAATAGTCATGGCATTTATTCAATGTGTACTATCTGGCAAAGCTTAAATAAATTATCTTTTCTGTAAATTTTTATGTAGGAGATGCTAACCCTGTTTCATAAAGAAACTGAGCCTCAGACATTGTCTCTTGCCCAATTTCTCACAAGGATATGGCACATCTGGGCCTCAAGCTTAGATCAGTTTGACCCCATATGCCACACCCTTGACCTCTACTCTATGCACAGTCACCCTGGGTCCTGTGCTGCTTGCATCAGGGCCTGTGATCTGCACACGACTTATGCCATGTCGGCGGTGACTGCTCAGAAGCTCTGTGCTGCCCAGATCTAGCCAGTGCTTCCTGCTATACCTCCTGCTACCCACTCTTAAACCGGCACTTCTAGAAGCTGCATCTTTGCTCTCTGTATTGTTCCCCCACCAGGGTTCAGAGCCCTTCTCTGAATGGAACCAAAGTCCATTGACCCTGCCACCTGATTGTCTACTGCTAATCCTCCCTAGCCCCACTGAGTACTGTCAGAGCCCAAAGCCTGGCTGAGCAAACTTGGGGTCCACTTTAACCCCACAGAGTAAGAAGCTAGACCTCAGGCAAGGCCTCTTCCTCCAGGGCCCTTCCACCTCCAATATCCTGCCCAGACTGGCTTTAGGTTTTTGTCTACTATACCAATTGCAACCATACATCCTATCAGCTCATTTTGAGTCCTTGAGTCTGTTAATACATTCTCTACCTTGGTGTTTAGAAATGGTTTGCAAAGAGGAAGATGATGAGTGGTAAGGTACTGAGCATATGAAACATTAGGCAATCATTATAGGTAACATTTTTAATAGTGCTCACTCTTTATTTTCAAGTAAAAATCCCTATTATTCATATGCTCTCTAGCCTTACACATTTGAATGTTATTTTCCATATGCATAATTTTCCATAAATGTAGCATAGGTAACCTATGCTAATTAAGAAAGTTTAAGTCTATCTTCTCTGTATCATAAATAAAAAAAGAAAAATATCTAATATCATTGCCCTAGAAGTTGAGAGTACCAAGATCCTAGGAAAAAGCGGTAATCACTTATTACTTATTACAATTCATTAAGCTTGTAGGAAATATTTAGATACTTAATTGGCATTTAACAAGATAGCTATAGAGAGTAAATGAGACATTAAATTCTCTTCTTAAATGCCCATTAGGTTTGCTTTAGAAATTAATTGATATCTAATTCATTTGCTATCAACTATTTTATCCTTTGCCAGCTGAGAAGTTCAACATATTAATGATAAATAGAGGCAGAAGGAATGGGAACTTATACTTACCAAGCTCTGTGTCAGCCTGATTTATAAACAAAAGTCCTCAAGGTGCTTTAGTCCCATCAAAAGGGCATTGTCGTTGGGTTTGGAGGGAGAGGGACTGTGACAGCACGCACAGTCGGCCCTGTCCAAACGCTCAGCCTCAAGAGCCCACATAAGGACAGTGAGCAAACAGCTGCAGGAAGGAGCCAGAAAGCCTTTCAGTGAGGAACAGGGAAAACACCTGCTCATGTTTAAACAAAAACAAATGTGTATAAATGGCATCCAGGAGTGGTCAAGAATAGAATGGAGAGGACACATTGGTTGTTTATAAATACCTGAGGGTTGGTCCTGAGGAATAGGGAAGAAGTATGTTTTGTGTTACTCTGGACAGTTGAGTAGTAGAATAAAATTACAGTGAGGGACAGGAAAAGGAGCTCCCCAGATCCCTCTTCAAGGAAGGAAGAAGGAAAAAAAGGAAGGAAGGAAGGAAGAGAGGGAGGGAGGAAGGAAGGAAGGAAAGAAGGGATAGAGGGAGGAAGAGAATCTTTTAGCTCTTTCCTTAGTCTCAGATCATAGAAGGATGACCTATTTATGCAGATTCAGTTTTTTGACAGCTTACAGAAGGGTGTGAACACCTGGACTCCGGATCATGGGGCCACAGGCATAGAGGGTCTTTCTCTCTTGTTCCCACTGAATCCCCAGTCCCCAGAGCAGTACTGGGCACATGACAGGCCCTCCATAAATAAAGGTATTGAGTGAAAGAATGGGCAGGTCAAGAATGTGGTTTTTATCAGTGGGATGATCCTGGTTCAAATCAATGCACCCTTTTTCTCCAGCATCATGGATACTCGCGGCCAGCCTGTGTGTGTGTGTGTGTGTGTGTGTGTGTGTGTGTGTGTGTGTGTGTGTGATGAGAAGGAAGCAGTGGATCATGTACTGCATTCTAAATGCAGCTAAAAGCAGAGGTGATGCAAGCAACCAGGTAACTACGGGAGTGGGTTTGAAGATGCCACCTTCAATGTGTGGCTGACCTGAGTAGCCTTTGGACAGACCAAGATAGAGCAAAAGTGCAGCAACTTCTTCTCCCCTGCCCCAGGGGAGCTCTGGGACTTTTCCATACCCTGCATCAAAGTGCAAAAGTCAAATTGTCACTTCTGACTGGTGCTCACAAGCTTTACCCGGATCGATTATAACTGTTCTTCCCTGGGGTATAGTCAGGAGAAGAAGACACTCTCCTCCTTGAGATATAATCAACTGCTAATGCTGTTCTAGAACTTAGTGTTTTGGCATTTTTCTGATACATGACGCAAATGCTCTCATAATCTACATAATGAAAATAAAAGAAAGCCACCTGAATTGGGCTTTCAGACCCTCCGAGAAAACCTTTGTTGTGAGGAAAGCCAGAACCTCTGGCACTGGTTCTTGGGCAGGTCAGAGGGAGGCTGGAGCCCTGAGCCAGAGTCTCTGAAGGTTTGACTGTGGGCTCCTGTGGCCCTGGGTATCCACGATATTGGAGAAAAAAAGGCGTAATGATTTGAGCCAGGTTCATTCCACTGATAAAAACCACATTCTTGACCTGCCCATTCTTTCATTCAATACCTTTATTTATGGAGGGCCTGTCATGTGCCCAGTACTGCTCTGGGGACTAGGGATTCAGTGGGAACAAGAGAGAAGTTGTGAACACAACTTAATTGTATCTGAGGCAGGGTGGCTCAGCATTCCAGCTTTTTAGAGTCCTGCAAGGACAGCTAAGCTTTTGGAAAAATCAGGTATATCCTGAAACTGACATGCACTCGAAGGTGAAAAGGGCCCCAGAGTCCCTCCCACTGGTGGGACTCGAGAGGAAGGAGGTTGTGCGGGTGAATGGATTTGGGAGACAGCCAGATTCACATGGCCCCAAAGAGGAGCAGATGCTAACAAAACACTGACTCTCTCTACTCTGGGAGCCCCCGAAGTCCAGGCAGTGGCAGGCAGGGCTGACCAGCTCCTCACACCACATGTGTTTCAAAGGACCTTGGAAACAGCTTTTCGTGGGAGGGGCCACATCAAATGCTTGGATGGAAGGAGCTGATCAAAATCAGTGGGAATTGATTTAGAGTGCAGGGGCCCCTGTGTTAAAATCTCCTACCTCTTGATAGAACTTCATGAATATTAACAAGGTTAAGATCAATAACGAGCTGATTTTCAGATGCAAACTTGACTTCGTCTGTAGATTAAAGGAACAGAATGATGATATTTCTTTCCGCATTGCTCCTGCCCAATGCTTAGTGGACCCAAAATACAAAAGCCCAAAAGAAACCTGCAAGGCTCTCATCACACATTTTCAATACAAGTGTTTTTTTTTTTACCTTTTTTTTCTCTCTGTGCTTAGATCGGAGGATGTTCAGTTTTAAAGGCATATATGCAAATGCATGTGTGTGTTTGAGAGCATTCGTCCATTTATTGATTGGTACGTATTGTTTCAGTCTTCTCCATCACTCATCTTGATCTTTTTCATAGCTTATCTCAATTTTTGCCATAGACTTGAAAAGTGTTCCCCAATGCTTTCAGGATGATATCCGAACTCCTTGGTATGCTATTCAAGGCATGTTATTGTTTAGCCCGAGACTGCATTGTACCCTAAAAGTGTAATGCAACATTTCAGCTGTGGCCTGGAGGATGGGAATGAGCCATTCCTGGGAAAAGAGGGAGGAAGAGCCTTCTAGACTGTGCAAAGGCCCTGAGGCAGGATACATCACAGGGTTTAGAAGAACAGAGAGGAAGCCAGTGGGGTGGGGTTAGTGATCAACCAATTGTGAATCACCCATCTCTCCTTGGGTCTGACTAGAACATTCCAGGATGGATCAGGAAGGAAGACTCTTAGTGTTCCATAGGGTATCAGTCAGTGTAATAATTGATGTGTGTCACACACTTGGACCAGTTATGTTTTATAGCCAACTAGGTTGTCCCAGAGGGAACCTGGGCAGAAACTAAGACCCCACTTCAGCTCCCCGGAAGTGGAAGTGAGCATTCTGGGAGGCACTTTCCTCCCTGGCATGGAAACTCTCAGCATTCATTCCCCAACCCTCTGTATGACTTGGGGTTGGGTAAGGGTCCACTGAACTCCACTGGCCAGTCTGGGACCCCAGGATTGCGCTCCTCCCTGTCTTTCTGAGTCCCTTGTTCTGGTGCCTTCGAGAGAGGTCAGGCACTTTTCGGAACACCACTTATGGGGAATTCTCCAGCTCTGAGCACCAACAGGTTCATGCCCACCGAGCTGCCTGCCATTATCGACTGACCCTGCTAAGCTTCCACTGAGATGTATTAGGATTTCAAAGAAACAAGACTCTCCCTGGGATCTGATACTTTAAGACACACACACAGCACATTTACACACTCTGCACTCATTCTGCTCTGCTCTCTCCTTGGTTCTTTCACACCCTAAGAATGTGGGGGGATGTGTGCTATTATCCCCCTTTTGCGGATGTTGAAACCAAGGTCTACAGGCAATAAATAACATCCCCAGTTTCACTGTGAGAGGGAGATGGGTTTTTAAGCTGGACTCTTCTGCCAAGTTAACTGACCTATTTCCTTTCTTCAAGCCTATTCTGAGGTTCCAAACCAGAAAAGGTTAAGTATCGGAAAATTGATTTCAATTTAAACTCCTGTCCCCTCACTCAGGGCTGTAATACTCACCTGCGGTCATACAGCGGGTGAATCCACACTTCCATTCTTTCCAAGGACTATTTCCAACATCTCCCCTCTCTCCAAACCTTCCATCCCTTGCTTCTCACCCCTTATAGTGGGCACATTACCTTAGCTCCTGATTTGCAAACAGAATAGCCAGCATCCCATATGCTCTCCAGCCACAGATGTTCCTGTCTTCCTTCCTTCCCCAGTAGAGCGTCCAAAAACCAATCCCATCACCTGTGTTTTGGGTCCAACCTCTCCCACTCTGTCAGGGACCTTTCACCCCTGCATCCCTTCTCTCTCTCATATGTTTCATCTCCACCTCTAACCAGAAACTTCCCTGTTGGATTTTTAAAATGCTCAAGTCTCTCATATTAAACACACAGCAGCAAAAGCCTCGCCTCATTAGACTTCCTTCCCCTCTCAGCTTCTGTTGCATCTTTCCCATTACCTTCACATTCAAACTTCTCTAAAGTGTGGCATAGAGTTGTATACATTAACAACCTCCGTTTTCTCACCTCCCACCCTGCCTCAGCCCAGGTAGGTCTGGCCTCATCACTGCACTGAAAGAGTCATCATGAACTTGGATGTTGCTAAATCCAATAGACCTTTATCCATCAGTCTTCTTTGACCTTTTAGTGGCATTCGACTTTAGTCAACATTCCCTCTCTCTATCTTAAAACACTCTTTCCTTGGCTTCTGTGACACTACATTCCCCTGGTTTTCCTCCAGTCTCTGACTACCTTGCTCACTCCTCCTGACTAAGCCAATAAACGTGGTTGTTGCTAAAGGATTTGTTTGAGGCTCTCTCCCTTCCTGCGTGAACTCATTCCACATGGCTTCAATTTCCAATTACTAGAAGATAATTCATTTTTCTTTTTGGGAAGAAAAAAAGATTAGAATTTTCTTTCCACATCAAACTGCCCAGTTGACTTTTCTTCCCGGTGTCACAAGGACAGCTGACACTCAGTTTGTAAATACCAACCTCACAGTTTCTGCCCCGCCCAGCGCGAGTCCCTTCCAGGGTCCCCTTCTTAATATGTGGTGCCATCATCTCTCCAGGTGTGTGTGCCATTCATATTATAGTTCACACATTGCACTGCTACTTTCTTTATCTACGTAACAATATTTTGACAATGGCAGCTCACCAGTGTTTGATCGTGTGCATTTTTCCCAGCTCTGTGTTCAGTGGCATCAGATTGGTAGCTTGCAGCTGGCCATGGTGGGAGTATTTACACCATGGAAATAGACAAATGCTGCAAATCAGGGCCTTTTTTTTTTTTTTTTGGAGACCCGGTTGTTAGACATATGCCAATGCACTATGATTATAGATATCTTTTCATCTCTCTTTGTATATATTTACTTTATTCCTTTTAATTGTTGTAACATTTTCAACAGCGTGGTTGAATACAGTTTATTTAGCCATTCTCTGGATGAAGGGTACTTAAATTACATCCACATTTTCACTTGTACACATAATGCTTCACTGAACCTCATGGGGTATTTTCATTTTTTTTGACACATCTGTGTGCATTTTTCTCAGAGTTACTTAGCAGTTCTACTCTTTGACTGAAGGAAATGTGGGTTTTATATTATAATAGACAAGGCTAAATTGTCCTTCAAAATAGCTACTAATTAACACTCTTATCAATATTATGTGTCAGTACCCATTTCTTCTTACCTTTGTGATGCCATCAGTCTTTATAACATTTGGACATGGCTCATCTTGAAACTGGCAACTTCCCCAGGCAGATAAAAGGAAAACTTCTATTGTGTTGAAGTATGATTATTAGTAAAAATATAATGAAAATGGTGATGACAATGACGATAATGATAAAATAGTTTTAAAAGTAGTCATGGATAATTATGCTTCCCAATATGGTTGCCAATTACTCAAAATACTGATATTTGAAGAGTTTGCATTTTCTTATTGCAAGCCATGTTCCTAAAAGTCAATGAAGGAATTAATGTGGAACTCAGGCTTGTCCCTGTACTCTGATAGATTAAAACTATTTTCTTATGGTGTCTAATTTTTTGATCCCCAAAATGCTAACTATAATTTTTTGTACAGGACATTTAATCTAATCACAGTGACCTAAAATCATAGTCTCCCTGTGTAATGGTTTTAAAGGACCATTTCCAGCCACTCAAGATGAAGAGCGAAGGAATAATTTAGGTGCCTCATCTAATGCCCTCACTTATAGACCTCCGGCAAAAAAATGGGGATTCTGCAGTTTGTTTTTACTGGCTGTATTGATCTGATCTGCAGAATTTCTTTCCTCCACAGCTAAATCAGTAAATTCCACACTTAGCTGGCATTTTGCTTCAGTACTTTTAAGGAGAGTTGAATTTGGAGTCATGAAACAATATATCGTCACTGTTACCGATCCCGGCGTATCACTATTAAGGGAGTCTATAAAATTCTTGCCTGTGTGTGGAAAATTGCTATTGCCTATCATCAGGGATGAGCTAACCCTTTTGAAAATAAGATATGCCTCCTTATATTCCAGTGTACAACTCTTTAGCAGCCTTCAGCGTGAGTTGTGTTACCAGAGGACATGCTTGGATTTCTGTTGTATAAGAAGCACCGGATTCTTCTTTAACGATTAACCTATGCTTTTCCCTTTCTTTTCAAAATCAGGAGTTACTAATATAAAATGTGCTGTATACCACAAGAGCTAAACTTTATTGCGCTCCTACTGTGTGCCATGCCAGGTTCTATGTGCTTTCCCATCATTAACTAATTTAATAATCACAGGTCCATTGAAGAGTAGATGCTATTATTACTTTCATTTTACAGAAGATGAAACTGGAGCTTAGTGGGCTTAATAAGATCACACAGCTGGTAAATGACAGAGCTCAGATTCATATGTAGGTCTTTCTCTTTTAGGAACCAAACCACTAAGGTGGACATCTTCTAATTTAACTTTTCTTTGGGTCCTGAGAGGCAGACGTATCATAAGGAGAACTGCCAATTAGCCAGCAAGTGTGAGAACAAGAGGTGAGAGAGAGAGAGAGAGAGAGAGAGAGAGAGAGAGAGAGAGAGATGTGAGCACATGAGCAAGAAGACAGCAAGCCTGAGGCTGTGTTTTCCTTTCTATGGTATTTTAGGCAAAAACTCTGCCAAGGCTGCTGCACTCCTCATCCTTTCTGAGACTCAAGCAATAACTAGCCCCCCGATCATTTCTGCTTTTTCACATGATGTAGGCAAAAAGAAATTTAAAAAAAGGAAAAAAATGCAAGAGGAAAATACCATCCCTCACAAGCATTAAAAAATAGTATCTCAGGGAACCAATGAAACAACCTTGTTTCCCCAGGCATTCCTGCTCCAAAGAGGTCTTGTCAAGATGGAGCTTGTGGAAAACAAAAGAGCTGCAGCTTTCCTGGATTTGATGTTTATCTCCAGTGGAGCAATACCATTCAAACTAATCAAAGTTTTACTGGGTTCAGAAATGCCAAACCAGCACATTTTGTATTCCTATTCCCCCCAAAACACTGTCTGTAAGTGAAAAACATCTGCATCCAAAACAAGACAATTAACAAGAAGACACGCAGATGCTAATGCTGCGGGTCTATTTTTGGTCACCAGCTAAGTGAGGAGCAGAAGCAGGGAGGAGAGTGTGTCTCCTTAACCCTTCTTGAGCCTCTCCCCAGCCTGGCCAGTTTCCCTGGGGAGACACTGGAGGCCACCTGGGGGGCACTGCCAGAGGAGAGGCATACTGAGGGCTTTTCTAGGTGGGTGGGGGTTTTCAGTGAGAATCTGCCATCATCCAGCCTGTGGGGAAGATACCACCAGGGAAATATGAGTGGTTGTCCCAAAGAGTTAGAGATTAAATGGCAATTGAATTCATAAAAAGGGGATATTTCTGGAAGCCTGGTAAATGCTAATCCCAAAAATGTTAAACAGGAAAGAAAAACTGTATAAAATGAAAGTGGTCACATTTAACTCAGACATAGATATGATTTTTCTTTTAGTAAACTCAGGGATGATGATTTGGGGTGGAAGTGTTTGTTATGGGTAGCTTGGATGGGTCAGGGTAATTTTTTATGTTTCCACAGGCTACCTGACAGAAAAGGCAGGAATGGAGAAAAGAGGGGATGTGAGGATGATTGAGAAAGGAAAGAGGGCCAAAAGGGGTCAGTAAATCAGTGTCTCAGGAGACAAAGTCTACCCCTGAGAAATTCCCTGTGTCAGGCAGCCAAGGAATGTTTGTCAGCGACAACTAACATGTACTGTATGCCATGCTATTAAGTCATCTTCTTGCTGTTCCCCTAAACTGCTGGTAAAAGTCTGCTACCCCAAAGAGCATCATTTTAGTAACGCTATTGGGGTATGAAGGAAGGAAGGAATCAGTGTTTGGCTTAGGTTGGGTTACCCCAGGAGAAGATACAGAGGCAAAGATTTGAGTGAAGTAGCTTCTGTGGAAGTTGGGAAGCACCAGTGGAGGAGTGGGGCAGAGAGACAGGAAAGGGAAGAAAGCTGGTTCAGGATGATTTAATGAGCAGGTTCACCTCTGTGGTCAACTGAGGCCCAATGCCACTGGGACCCTCTGGGAGACAGTGTAGAACATGACCTAGAATTGTTGGGGCAAGAATTGTTGTCTGTGGTTTTGTTTGCTTTTCAGTGTAAGGGCAGTTACTGATGCTATGATGGTAAGTTGGAGCACATTTGTGAGCAAATTACAAAGGGTAAATATTGTTGGGGCCTATGGGTGAGAAAGGAAAATGTCACAGTATTCCTGTGGATCCACAAGGCAAAATACTCATGAGGCCAGGGATTCCTGTTTTTTGGCTGAGCCTGTTGGCCAAGGAAGAGAATGGCATAGGGTGACTGTAAGAATCTGAACCAGCTCTTCTCTCCCACGAAGTTTTTTTTCTACAAGATAGGATACATTCTGTTGACAACTTCATTTTATCAGATTAATATCTGATTCATCATTCAGTATATCTTTTTGTTTGCTCTGGGAATGATGTCATCTTAATGATTTTAAACACTTCAAAAAATAAAAATCATGGGTAATCCACCATCCATCTCCGTCACAAATAACTCTTTAGTTTATGTGTATTCCTTCCAGTCCTACCCCTGTGTATACATTTTAAACAATAGTAGTTTTGACCTGCCTGGAATTTTGTATTCTGCTTTTATTGATTCTATTTTATCATTTATATTTCATTTGTATTTTCTTTAGAATCATCATAAACAGCCTTTTTATGGCATCAAAGTAACCCATCCATGTCTGGGTCCTAATGGATTTAACTAGCTCCCCATTGTTGGACACAGAGGTAACCACAGGTTGGGCTCCCCTGGAAGCAGGATCTAAGATGGAGGTCAGTAGGCAAAAAGTTTATTACAGACTGTGTTTGGGATTAGCACCGGTGGGAGGCAAAGGTAGAAGGCAAGATTGGGTGGTTGGAGAAAACTGACCTGTCATGCAGTCCCAATTAAGGGCTCAGCCATCTCTGTGAAGATCTTTGAAGCTGAGACGCTCCTGCAGAATTGTCTCAAGTTCGGGCAAGAAGAACGGGCCTTTATACCACCACATGGATCAGTCATTGGATGTGGAAACCTCAGGAGAGGAAATTCTCAAAGAGGGCAGATGGCTCAGGGCCATCCTTCAGATCTCTCAAGGGGAACATGGGCAGTGCATCAGTGTCCAGCTCAATGGTGTTTTCCAGTTTTGCTAATTTAGATGTCACAGCAATGAGCATCTTGGGAGCATGCTTTTTTCCACTCCCTTTCCTGAGGAAGCTAGGATACAATTCACAAGTTGGAGCTTATGAGTTTCCAGCTCTGGAATTAGAGAATTTTGTTTCCAAAATATTTTCTGATACTGACCAAGTCGTTCAAACTCTTTTGTTTCCCTACCTTTTAAAATGGTGACACCAACTCTAGCTAATAAGAAATATAGTGGGAAGAAAAGATATCATATGTGTGAAGAAATTTTAATAATTTAGAAACATTTCTCCCAAACTTACTTTGGATGGTGTTTACAAAATACAGATTCTCAGTTTCACTATCCAGATATTGTGATTAACCAAGTCTGAGGTGCAGTCTGGGAATATGTATTATGATCTAGTTCACCATCCAATTTTTGTCCCAGGGAAAATTTGGGAAACACTGCTTTAGAATACAAAGCTTGATAAACCCAACATATTTTTATTATTCTTTCACTGCTCTCTTGGAAGGAAAACAATTTGCATCCTGTCTCCTTACGTGCATCCTTCATAAAGTACCCATCTAATTTCAGCACGTTCTTTCTTTTCTTTCCTGTCACATAAAGATCTTCTAGAAGTAATTACAATCAAACTACAAATGTATTTTCACATGAGCTCACAGAAACATCCCACAGTTCTGACTCCCTGCTGGACAGTGACTGAGTCCCGAAAATGTGGAGGTCCCGGCAGTAGGCATTTTCTATGCATTTTATCATTTAATGACACCCTTAGGATAGGTTTTAGCATTCTTGTTTTCACTTAAGAAGAAACTGAATGTCCCAGAGTTAGAATAAATTGTTCAAAGCCTTGATGAGCTATTAACCACCCCAAGTTGTTAGGTTTGGCACTAGTTCTTAAAAGTTGTATCCAGAGCCCAACTCCTAGACATTCCTCTTAGACTTATAGGTGTCTGTAATGGAAGACTTTCTCAGTTGTAAGCCACAAGAGAGCCAATCCAAACAGATTTAAGAAAAAGAGAATTTGTTGACTCCTATAACTGAAACTCCATGAGCAATCAGTCTTCAGATGTGGCTGGATATGGAGGACCTAGTGATGTCATATAGAGTTTTTTTTTTTTGTCTTTCAACTTGAATAAAAATTTTTCTGTGTTTTTCCATTCCTAGGTAGACTCTCCTCCTTTTTAAAGGTGGCTGCTAGCATCTCCTTCCAGCTTTCTTTCTGGTGGAAAAGAATCCTAGGCAGTCATTGCCATATGGTCTGAAAGATTTTTCTGATTGACAGGCTTAGGACATGTGCCCTCCTTTAACTGTGGCCCAGAAGGAAGATACTTTGGGTTATATGCTCCACTCCTTGCTCCTCCAAACCTTGAAGACTGGGGGTGGTGGAGGGGATCCCCAAACTAAAAGTAGGATTGTGACCCAAATAATGGAGAATGGATGCTGAAGAGCCAATAGGTAAATTTCTATTGCTAGTGTATCAACACCTTCTTCATTTTCCTTTGGTATAGAATGTTGATAAATATTCTCCCACTGCCTGATTAGAGAATTCAGGAAATCTTCCAAACACTTTATGCATTAACTCAGCTAATCCTCACATTAACTCCATGGAGGAGGTCTTGTTATTGCTTCTATTTGACAGATGAGGAAGCTGAACCATAGGAAGGTGTGCCGGTTTGAGTGTATTGTGTCCCCCAAATGCCATTATCTTTGTAGTCTTGTGTGGGGCAGAAGTTTTGGTGCTGGTTGGATTTGCTTGGAATGTGCCCCACCCAGCTGTGGGAGATGATTCTGATGAGATGTTCCCATGGAGGCGTGGCCCCGCCCATTTGGGGTGGGCCTTGATCGGTGGAGCTATATAAATGAGCTGACTCAAAGAGAGAAAAGAGAGTGCAGCTGGGAGTGATGTTTTGAAGAGGAGCAAGCTTGCTAGAGAGGAACGTCCTGGGAGAAAGCCGTTTTGAGGCCGGAGCTTTGGAGCAGATGCCCAGCCTGCCTTCCTAGCTAACAGAGGTTTTCCGGAGGCCATTGGCCATCCTCCGGTGAGGGTACCCGATTGCTGATGTGTTACCTTGGACGCTTTGTGGCCTTATGACTGTAATTGTGTAGTGAAATAAACCCCCGTTTTATAAAAGCTTATCCATCTCTGGTGTTTTGCATTCTGCAGCATTAGCAAACTAGGGACAGAGTTTGGTACCAGAGAAGTGGGGGTGCTTTTGCTGCTGAGTTTGCAAATACCAAACATGTTGGAACGGCTTTTTAAATGGATAAGGGGGAGTTTCTGGAAGAGTTGTGAGGAGCTTGATAGAAAAGGCCAAAACTGCTTTAAAGAGACTGTTTGTGGAAATATGGACTCTAAAGATACTTCAGATGAGGCCTTGAACAGAGATGATCAATGTGTTGTTGTGAACTGGAAGAAAGGTGATCCTTGTTTTAAAGTGGCAGAGAATTTGGCAAACTTGAGTCCTGGTGTCAGATGGAAGGAAGAATTTAAAAGTGACAAACTGGAATACTTAGCTGAGGAGCTCTCCAGACTACGTGTGGAGGACATATCCTGGCTTCTCCTTGCAGCTTATAGTAAAATGCGAGCAGAGAGAGATAAACTTAGAACTGAACTCTTGGGTTCCAAGAAACCAGAAACTGATGGCTTGGAAAATTACAGGCTTCCAGGGGGTGGAATCCCAGAAGCTACAGCCCAACGTGAGGATGTAACCAAACATGGAACCTAGCCGCCATTTCAGTACAAGCCAAGATTGGAAAAGGAGTTAAGCAGAAAGGATTTGTGGAAAATCCTATTGTCTGATGGCTTTGACCCCTGTGTGCTTCATGCAAAGCCAACAGAATTTTTGCGAGATCTTTATAGACAGAGCCATTGCCGGTCTGGACTGGAGGAGACAGACAAGGAAAAAATTAAAGGAAAAATCTCTTCAAAGACAGAGCCATGGAGGTTGAGGTCTGGAGTCAGGAGGTCTCGGGCTGGGAGAGCGGAGCAGCCCACATGCATGGAAAGGGTGAGTTTGCCCTGGAGGTCGAGGGCGGGCCTTCCGCCTTGTTGCTCAGGAAATGTCCTGCCACCCCAAGCCCCAAAGAGGGTGGAGCACATTCCCAGGGAATTGGGGAGAGCCTGGCTGCCACCACGCTGTTCTGAAGGGGTTGAGCGTGTGCCCCAGAGATGGAAGGGAATCCGGGAGCTGCCCCGATGTTTGAGGAGGGTGGGGCCGAGAAGGTGGTCTCCCCAGTGTGTGGATATGTTGGAGCACTCACCCAAGCGTTTGGAGAGGAAAGGGCTGCTGAAAAGGCCCTTGGGAAGGGTTAGGCTCCCGCTCTCTCAAGCCCCAAGGATGCAACATCGTTCTGTTAATGACTCTCAGACTTTGAAATCTAATGGAGTTTGTCCTGCGGGTTTTAGGAACTGTTTTGCTTCTGTTAACCCTGTTTTCCTTACTGTTTCTCCTTATGGCAATGGAAATGTTTATCCTATGAATGTCCCTCCTTTGTATATTGGAAGCATATAACTTGTTCTAAGTCCACAGATCCAAGCTAAAGGAAAAGTATGCCTTAGGACTGACCACGCCTATATTTGATTTTGATGGGATTTTGTACTTAACTTTTGTTACTGAAATGATTTAAGTTTTTGTGACATTGTGATGAAATGAATGTATTTTGTATTTGGAAAGATAATGTCATTTTGGGTTCCAGGGGGTGGAATGTGCCGGTTTGAGTGTATTGTGTCCCCCAAATGCCATTATCTTTGTAGTCTTGTGTGGGGCAGAAGTTTTGGTGCTGGTTGGATTTGCTTGGAATGTGCCCCACCCAGCTGTGGGAGATGATTCTGATGAGATGTTCCCATGGAGGCGTGGCCCCGCCCATTTGGGGTGGGCCTTGATCGGTGGAGCCATATAAATGAGCTGACTCAAAGAGAGAAAAGAGAGTGCAGCTGGGAGTGATGTTTTGAAGAAGAGCAAGCTTGCTAGAGAGGAACATCCTGGGAGAAAGCCGTTTTGAGGCCGGAGCTTTGGAGCAGATGCCAGCTGCCTTCCTAGCTAACAGAGGTTTTCCGGAGGCCATTGGCCATCCTCCGGTGAGCGTACCCGATTGCTGATGTGTTACCTTGGACGCTTTGTGGCCTTAAGACTGTAATTGTGTAGTGAAATAAACCCCCGTTTTATAAAAGCTTATCCATCTCTGGTGTTTTGCATTCTGCAGCATTAGCAAACTAGGACAGAAGGTAAAGTAACTTGTCAGCGACTGTGTTAAAGCTGGGATTAGAATCCAGGCAGATTGACTTCTGAATCCATTCTCTTTCCCACCACACTTTATGGCCAGTGGAAGTTGTACCTCTTCACAGTCCAGTATTGGTACAATGCTACAGGCTTCCCATGATCTCTTTTTGAACCAATCCTAGATTATATCCAGCTTCAAATCTCTTCCTCTCCAGTTTTTCTGACCCACATATCTTCCTGTAGAATCATCCACATGTTCTCTCACCCACAACACATGTAGCACCTCAGCTGCAAGCCTGGCTTGGTCACAGACACTGGGGGTGGGGGAAACAGTGGTCAAAAAAACAGACCTGATTCCTCCCCACACAGGGAACACTTGGACAATTAGACAAGTAATTGTAAAAAGAATTCAGATGCTTTCACATGTCATGGGGAGAAAGGCATCGAATGAATTAACATGCATAGTGTGTACATTTCCAGTCTCCTTTGCTCGGAGTTGTTCATGTACCTTAAGAAGGACGGGCTGTGGGATCAAGAGGTAGCTTGATTCCTGACGGCTGATGGATCCTAGTTCTTAGCCTCAATTTTCTGGCATAGATCCTGTCATGATATCCTGGACTTTCATGAAATTTGAAGCCTGATGGTTTCTCCCAGTGGTCCCCCAATGTACTAGGACACGTCTAAGGGTAGCTTCATAGCTTCAGCCCTTGCCTTGGGGATCCCACTATAGTTTTGAGAGTGAGACTAGACATGTTATGTCACAAATATTTGGTGTTACTTTGCAGACATGACATTGATCTCTGGAGTTGGTCCTGGAAGCATAGCAAGCACTATGAAGAGCCTAGGACCAGGAGTCAAGAGGTCAGAGTCACAGCTCCCCTACTGATAGAGATATGGGTGGTCTCTGTAAAATCTCTTGCCTTTTCTAGGTCTGAGACTTCTCTGCAAAATGAAGAGACTGAAATAGATAAACATGAAAGGATATCATCTACTGTGCCGATGTTTGAAAACAAAGAGGAGCTAGAGTGATTCTGTGAGGTTCTTGGAGAAGTCAGATTCTGATTAGGACATGGAAAATCATCAGGGAATTATTTCGGGCATGTGTACAGAAAGATGCCAAGGCAGGATCCAACTCTAGGAGTCAGGATCTCAATGGACCCAGTGTCCATGTTGAAGACCTGATGAGGGAAGAGATGGTGTCGGGGAGACAAGCAACATGACATCCAAGTGTGGGTCTTCACGAGGCTACAACTTAAGGTTAATTCTTCCACATTCTGCTCAATCTGCTTCTCCTTTTTCCTCTTTCTTGAAACAATACCAGGTCTTGGTTGCATCAAGAGGCTTAGTCTGCTCACAGTGTTGCCCAAGCAGTTAATCTAATTTCACTGCCAGGAAATTCTTGTCCACAATAGAAAGGCAGAGAACTTCTCTCAAACATGGCAAATGTCAGACGCACTTGTTGCTCTCATTTCTGCTCTCTGGGCCTGTGGAAAACATCTCGAATCAATTACTGTCTCTTTCCCACCGGGCTTGGACACAGCTTCGGAGTCCTCAACACAGCCTTCCAAGCAGCTAGTACCAATCCGTTGAAGATGGCATGTAAGAGGAAACTGATTTCCCAAACCCGCTTCTGTGATATCTCATTGATTGTCCCATTTAGAATGTAACCTTACTGAGGTGGATTACCAAGTGGTTTGATTCTCAGACCAAGCCTGAAATAATATGTGCTGCTAAAACTGATGACAGGCAGAATGAAAAGTTTCAGGTATATGCCTTTAGTAATAGCTCCCGTTTGAGGCTCTTGCTTTGGGTCATAGGCCGTGAGTGCAAGGAGCCCACCAGACATGGCCAGGGTGACCTCATCCGACCTGTCGGGCCTTAGCATGACTCCTAGGGTATCTGGTGTATCATTTCCGCTTCTTGGCTTTCATTCAGATTGGATCTTAGGTACAGAGAGGATCCTGTCTGCCCATTCCTTTGCATCATCCAAGTATTATTATAATCCGCTAGTTTATTAAGAATTAATAGGTAATGGACTGGCCTGTTTTGAAGCCCTCTTCAAAGTATAGTAAAACCTCTTCTTATTATTTTACTAATGGGGGCTTCCAAGGAAAGGATCACAAGTGAGTTGAACATATCACCTCTACATTCATATTTAATTAGATGCTCAGAAAACCCTGGGCAGGATCTCAGAGTTACCAGGGGAAATCTACAAGAGATCTTGGAGTGTTGACTCTTAAAGGGACAGGCTTCATCTTCTGTTGGAAATACAGTAATAACAAGTTCAAGAAAGGAGAACAGAGCAAATAAGACATTGCCTAATGTTCTAGTAGAGGTCTTGCCTTAGGTGAAAGCAGCATAATCTGCAAACTCTGATGAGAATTTTAATTTTTTGTTTCACATACATTTGAAATGACATGGATAATGTGAGTCTCAAAAGAGATTGGGTTGTCACTATGGCTGCACTTTATTAAAAAAAGCTAATCGAGAGACAGTGCGGTGCAGTGAAAAGAGATTTGGAGTGTGACATTCCTGGGTTTGAAACTCAATTCCATCACTTACAATATATGAGAACTCGAGAATGTTAGTTTACCTCCCACAAGCCTCAGTTTACTTTCCTGAATATGGGGTAAACCATTATTGTTTGAACTGTTAAAATAATATTTCTCCAACAAGTCAAAACAGCTATGCTATATTGAGACAGGTACCAACTTATCAGAACAAGAATATAGGAGATGTTACTTTGGAATAAACTGAGTAAATTTGGATCTAGGGGCTAGATTCTATCAAGGTATGAATAGCTAGATCGCGTCCACCTTAAGACAATTGATTTTTGGTCCTCTACCCAAGTGGAGGCTAAATGGCATAAACATAGGGGTCTTGAACTTACTGTAACACTGAGATTTGTCCCATAGATGCACAAGTATGCTGGCCCACCTACACCAGCTCTGTTTTCCAGATAATGGTAATGATATTGTGTCACTGAGTCCAAACCATCCCTAAGAAGTCCAGGAACACTGCTAGATAAGAAATAACGCACTTCATATCCAGAATGAAATCATTTTGAAGATTTGTTGAATGAACTGAATGGGCAGAAGCAGGATTCTAAATCTGGGGCACTGCTTACCCTGGAGGTAGGACCATTCTCAGATAGGCTCTTCCCATGGGGACATACCCCAGGAATGTCCTCAGACCAGGAAGCCCTCTCCAGATGAGCTCATCTTCTTCCCATTGGTGGTCATGAGAGCTGGGTAACTCAGCTGCTTTCCTTCCCTCACCACCTTGGCTGTTAGGAAGCTTAGTGCAAAATCCTGTGCCCATTTTCTTTTGTTTTCCTCAACTTGGTTTTTTTGGACATAGTTTTCTCTTCTTCATTATTATTAATTTTCTAATCCCAGGATAATGGTTCAGATTTACTGTATTTATGATTTTGCTTAAAGCTTCCCCATGTTCAATCATTCATTCATAGGTGGCAGTAGTTAAAAACGAAGACTTTAGAGTCAGACATGGGTTGATTTGAATCACAGTTCTGCCATATTGCAGTTGTGTGAGCTTGAGCAAAGTTACTCGGTATCTCTGTGTTCATCTGTAAAATGGGGCAATAATAGAAGCTAAGCCACAGAGTCATTGCAAGGATTAAATGAGACTATGTGGCAGAGTGGTTACCACAGTGCCAGGCACACGACAACCCCTTGATCTTGTCAAACCACTGTCCACTCATGTGCTGGGATGTTGGTAGAGGATAAAAACACAGAGAGAGAACCACAACATGAGATGGTGATTACAATTCTTGGTTGCCTCCCAGGCTGAGTTCAGCAGTTTAGTTGTTGTGAAGCAGGGTTGAATTGACTTGAATATCTTGCTCCACTTGTGCTACCTGGGCGTCCAGAACCTGAGTCCCGTGTGTCCTATATTCACAAACCCTGAACAATTCTTGAATATGTAGAGGCTTGCTTATAGAGACTGGGAACTTATCTTTAGCCCCTGTAGAATAGCGTCATTGACCAGCAAATGCCAGACAGCTTCCCCACTCAGGGAAGTCTCGCTGATTCCCTTCGTGAGTCATAACTGCACTTGCCTGCCAGTTCAGCCTTCTCCTAGTTAGCCAGCCCTCCAGCCTCACTGGGATTCTCATGAGGACAGCAATGGTTGTAGTTTAAGTGGAAAATGTAGTCTGTGCATGTGGCATCAATGAAGACATTATTAGTACAGCTCCAGGAAGTCAGCTGCTGCCAACTTGCCGGAGAAGCCACAGCCACATAGAGAGCCTCCATGGTTGGTCGCTTATGATCTCAGACCTGGGAGGTACTTAAAAGTCATTAGGTCCAACCCATATTTGATGCTTGAGTCCCTCTGTCCTGTGGCCATCCAACCTAGTCTCCACACCTCCAAGGGGAGGAAGTCTGCCACCAGTGACTAACCCCTGATGTGGCTTTTCCATCTCCGAATAAATCTGCTCATTACAATATTTGTGTTTGTTTCCCAGCATTGGCCTCAAATGTGCTTTCTTAGACTTTAGACTCATGGACTCTAATTCAGATCTTTGTGACTCTACAGAAGAAATAAAATCCCTCTTCTTCGTGAAAACTTTACAGATTCAAAGAGGCTAGCTGTGGCTCCAAGAAGGTTTTGCTACTGAGGTTAGACATCCCCAGTTCACCCAAGTATTCCTCAGACAATGTGACTACCTGTCCCCTCAATGTATCAGCCTCACATCCCAGCTCCTCCAACTTGAACTAGCTGTGTAACCTTAGGCAAACTCCCTCGTCTCTCCCAAAACTCCGCTCCTCATGTGTGAAACGGGAAACACACACGTTTAGATATTTGTTTAAAATAGCATATATCCCGAGGACATTTAAATGAGGTAAATTATAAGGTGCCTGTGCCTGGCACATAGCAGGCACATAATAAATGTTATGATCACTGCTGTTGCTTTATTACTCAGCTTTGAGCAGGATACCCTAGGCGTGCTCTGACGAACCCTGAGACCATCAGAACTATCAGCCCCTTATCATGGTCTCTAAATGACTGAATGATGAGCCCAGCCTGCTTTTCCTCTCTCACCCCTCACTGGTCCTTTTCTTTGTTGACCACACCCCACTACCCTGGGCCTTCTTCCACTCTTTGCCACCGTGGGGTCTTCACGCATGTGGTCCTCTCTTTGAAACATGCGCTTCCTATCATGACCCACATGCTTTTCATTTCTGCTGCCTCAGCTTTGTGCCTCACTTCCCAAAAGAGGTTTCCTTCACCTGTCTAAGCAACATCTCCCAATACATCTGTCACATGACACCCTCTTTGCTCTTCATAACATTCAGCATAATATGAATTTTATATTTATCTAGCTGTGTTTTTACCTGTTTAATGTTTGTCTCCATCACCAGACTGACAACAACATGAACAAAGGGGAAGACTCTTTTGGTTTATTACATTTTTTTCTCAACATGTTTTTGTGGAAAATTTTAAATGAGCCCACACATACCTATGACTTAGATTCTATAACCATAGTGCTGAATTTTTCTGTTATATTTTCTTTTTCACCTGCATATCCATCCTCTATCCATCTATCCATTTGTACATCCACCCAACTTATTTCTGGGAGCATTTTCAAGTGAGTTTGAAGATGTCAGTACACTGTACCCCTATGCACATCAGTATAAGATTGTTAACTGGAATTCAATATTTATTTACAGTTCTTCATTTTTCTAAAGGTAAAATGAACATATAGTGAAATACACACGTATTAAGTGTATAACTTGGTGAGATTTGAAAAATGCGCACACCTGTCTAACCCTTTCCAGATACAAAGCATTAACATCACTCCAGAAAATTCCCTCATGCCCCTTCTCAGTCAAATTCCTTCTCCTAGAGGCAACTACTGTTCTGATTTTTTTTCAACATTGATTAAGTTTTCCTTTTCATATAAATGGAATCATAGAGTAAGTACTCTTTTGTGTAAGACTTCTTTCACTCAACATAATGTTTTTGAGATGCTTCCAAATTGTGGCATATATCAATAATTCATTTCTTTTATTGCTAAATAGTATTTCCTGGTATAAGAATACTATTTAATATGTTTATCTGTTTTTCTGTTGATGGACACCTGGGATAGTTCCTATTTGGGCTATGATGAATAAATAGGCTATGAACATTCTGTTACATTCTATTACATTTATGTATCTTGGGCAAATACCTAGGAATAGAATTGCTGGGTCATGGAGTAGATACGCTGGACCTTTTCCCAAAGTAGCTGCAGAAAGAGTCTGTTTATTTACTGACATCAACAAGTCAGTAGGTGGGTCTGGCACACAGCAAATGCCTGATAAATATTTACTAAATTAATAAATAGAGAAAATAAACACAAATATAGCATATGTTCTAATCCTTTCTTACTATTTACTAGTGAAATGTGACCATCCATGGGTCACTTAAGTTACCTGAGCTTTCAATTTCATTTTATTTGGGAATAATAAAACTTGCCTTATACCATCATTGAAAAGATTAGAGCTGACGGGTCAGGAAGGCATAGGGAGACACCTTTCATTTAATATGCATATGCCCTTTCTTTTCTCCCCTTCCCCCTTCCATGTAGTACAGAGATATTTGCCCACTGCAAACAGTGAATATGTCAAAACCTGGGCCAGGAGCAGCGAGGGAAGGTGAAAGAGCAGGAAGCACTTGGATCAACCATTCGCCCCACTCAAAGGCAGATTAATGCTTCTGTCTAAAGTTGGCATTCATGTACTTGACTTCTACACTTTTCTCCCCTTCAGATTTAATGCCTAGGTTTGTCTGATTTTTAAACTGGGTTATTTGAATGTCAAACTTTCGATAACACTTTAATAGAGGTGTCCATTAACCCGTGCTAAATTAGAGCCCACCGTCTCTGGAAACACATGTGACACCCACATGAATACCAAATGCCTTCATTAGGCGTCGCACGTACATGATGAATACCAAATGCGGAGCCCAGCTCGGGGCACAGACTGCACTCCCCGGAGTTGCCAACACATCTTCGCGTTCCCTCAGCGGCCCCAGTCACCCTTGTTTGCTGTTTATTTCCAGGTGATGAGACTTGGCAACTGTAGCTTTGGCTGAAATAAATAAACGCCATCTTAATCACCAAGTTCAGAGAGGGAACGCCAAGGAGGCTGGGGCAGATCGCCCACGAGACAGCAAGAGGATGCCCACTTAGTATGCAAGATGAATTCCAAACACTTCATAAAAGGCGATAACTTTCTTTGACCAATGAATATATTATTTATAAGTGATTCCAATGCCTTCTCTCCCTCCTTCACTGCCAGTCCCCCTGCCCCCATTTTCACAGTACATTGTAGCACTTGTTCAATAATGAAGCCCCTCATGATAAATAATTTATAAAGCAATTTACAAGTACATTATTTTTAGCAATAAGATAAGACCTGGAAGAAAGTGTTTTACTGATACCTGCGCACACACACACACACACACACACACACCATGCTTATAAGTAGCAAGATAGAACACCAATAAATGGGGGTGGGGTACAAGGTGAAGGCTATTACAAGACATAGAACTGGAGTCTTTATACATGAGTTATGAGAAGTGTCTGAAGTGCATTTGCATAATGAGCAAGAAAAAATCCACTGGAAAAAATTGTTTCTCTTAATCCTTGGTATATAGCTTCTAGGGTTGTTCCTTCTCATGGCGTGTTTGTAAGTAAAGACATTTGCCCCTGATGGCTGGCTTCTCTTGGGCACATCCATTGAGCCAGGGCCAGTGTTAAGAGTTCTCCATAAATCATCTCATTTTATCTTCACACTCTCTCTTTGAGGCATGTGTTATTATTATCCCTATTATATGGATAAGGAAATTGAGGCAGTCTCCCAGGCTTCAATCTTCCCTTTTTGAACCCCCAGTCCAGTTAAAGCCACTCATTTGATTAGTCAATCACTTATACTTGACAAGTGTTTGATAAGCTACTATTCTCTGTCAGGTTGTCTGCTGGGAGTTGGGATACATGGATGGATGACATATCTACAGCAGTGCTATCTGACAGAAATAGAATATAGACCATAAATGTGAGCCACATGTATAATTTCCAATTTTCTAGTAGTCAAATTATAAAATAAATTAGATGAAAGATGAAATTAATTTTAATAGCATTTTATTTAACCCAATAGAACCTAAGTATTCTTATTTCAACATGTACTTGATATAAAAATTATTAATGAGATCCTTTACATTATTTTCTCCACTGAGTCTTTGAAATCCAGTGTGCATTTTATACTTACAACGAATCTCAATTCAGGTGAGCCACATTTCAAATACTTAATATCTACATGTGCCTAGTGGCTATTGAACTGGATGTCTCAGGTAGACAGGAAAAGAGATTTTATTCTTGTATACGGGCAACAAAGGATTGGAAATTGAAATTAAAGGAAACATTGGCAACAGCATAAAAATATGAAATACTTAGAGATAAATCTGACAAAATTTGTACAATTCTATACAGTAAAATCTACAAAGCATTGCTGGGAGAAATTAAAGGCATAAATAAATGGAGAAATAAATCACATTCATATGTCAGAAGGCTCAATAGTGCTAACCTGTCAATTCTTTTTAAAGCAATCCAAACAAAATCCCAGCAGGCTTTGTTGTAGAATTTGTCAGGTTCTGAAATTCATATGAAAATTAAAGCATCTAGAATAACCAAATTAACTTTGAAAAATAAGAGCAAAGTTGTAGGACTAACATTAACTGATTTCAAAACTTATTTAAAAGATACAATAATGAAGACAGTGTGCTTTTAGCTTCAAAGTAGACACACACACACAAAAATCAATGTACCAGAATAGAGGGTCCAGAAATAGACAACAATGACATATTTGTCCCTAAAAAGGACAGTTGGCTTTTGACACAAGTACAAAAGCAATTCAGTTGAGAAATGATAGTCTTTACAACAAATGGTGCTAGAATAATTGAATTTCTGTATTCAGTCTATATCTTGCACCATATACAAAATAGATCTTCGACCTAAATGTGAAGCTTAAAACTATGTGACTTTTAAGGGAAAACAGAAAATCTGCATGGCCTTGGGATAGTCACAGATTTTATAGATATGAAACCAAGTACATGACCTATAAAAATTGGACTTCATCAAAATAAGAAGTTCTGCTCTTTGAAAGACACTATTAAGAAAATGCAAAAACAAGCCATAGACTGGAAGAAAGTATTTGCAAATCATATGATTGATACAGAATTTTTATCCAGAATGTATAAAGAACTCTCAAAACTCAATAATAAGAAAATAAACAATTCAGTAAAAAAAATGGATGGATGGTCAACATCATTAGTCATTAGGGAAATATAAATTAAAACCACAATTAGATACTATTAAACATACCATTAAATGGCTAAAATTAAAATGACTTATTGTACCAAGTGTTGGCAAGAATTAGGGGGCACTGGAACTCCCATACACTACTGATGGAAATATATAATGGTACCACCCTTTGAAAATTTGTTTGACAATTTTTTAAAAGGTTAAAAAATGCTACCATATGATATAGCTATTCCACTTTGAAGTATTTACTCAGGATAAAATAAATCACAAGTCTATGTGAAGATTTGTTCACAAATGTTGCTATAAGCTTTGCTTGTAATAGCCAAAAATAAGAAACAACTCAAATGTCCATCAATAGGTAGATGAATAAACAAACTGTGGGATAATCATACCATGGTATACTACTCAGCAATAACAAAGAATAAACTATTTATACATGTGACAACATGTGAATCTCAAAATAAATAAGTTGAATGAAAGAAGCCAGGCCAAAAAATAAAAATTTCTTTACATACTGTGTGATCCCATTGATAGAAATTCTAGAAAAATTAAACAAATCCATAGATAAAAGGGACATAAGAAAACCTTTAGGGGTGATAGATATAATCATAATTTTGGTAATGGTGATGGTTCTACAGGTGTATACAAATATCAAACAATCAGATTATACAAAAATGAATAAGGCTAAAACCAAATTCTCTCCCTGATATAATCAGAAGTAGTGGAAAAGATTTGAAAAGAGAATTTCTTTCTTGCAATGTGAGCCAATATTATCCAAAGATGAGTCCATGCACCATATAAATTCATTTCCCAGAACCACAGGTGAAGTGCAACCTACACTTGGGGAAACTCTCTGCTAGACTATATCTAGCATTGGAGGCAAGAGATACTGCAACTCCTTTAAAAACTTCATGAAAGTCATTTGGCTAGAACATGCATTTCAAGGGAAAGACTAGAGAGAGGGAATTCTTGAGGTAACTGGGGGCTGAGCTGAGACATTTTAACTCTTTCGGCATAAGTTAGGTGAGCGATATTGGCTCAAATACTGGCTTAAGTTCAAATCCCTATTCTTGTCATGTAGGAGCTAGCAAAACTTGTGCAGGCTAATTAACCCCTCTGAACATCCTTTTCCTCATTGATAAAATGGAAATATTAGCAACTACCTAAAGTAATGATCAAAAAGATTAAATTTTATGACACTCGTCTTATTTTCCTCATAGTGCTCAATGCCATCTGAAATTTTGCATTTTAGTTTCATATTTAGTTTCATATTGCCCATCTTCCCCACTCCTTACCTTTCCATTGCCAAGATCTAGAAGTCTTGTCTGTTCTGTACCAGCACTTGGAACAGCACTTGGTAACAGCACTTAATACATAGTAGGCACAAAGAAAATGTTTGTTGAGTGAAAGAATGACTCAGGAGAGTAACACTACATCAGGAGTACTGTAGACGATCAGCATCAAAAAATGTTTAGGTTCTTTAGAACAAGGTCATGACATAAAGATATGAATTTGGCTCTTCCAGCAAGTTCTTGCCAAGTTGTCAGATGACAAGTGAAGTGGTGTGGCCAGTAATCTAATTTTGATTCCCCCAAAGTTGACTGTTTCAATCAAGTTCAAACAAACTTTCTCTGCTTTGGGCCAAGTTGAGTCATGTTAGATTTAAGGAAAGAAGCAAGTAAATAAAATGTTTCGTCTGATCTGCCTGGACAAACCACAGTCCTGACCCCAGGAGCTGGTCCCCTGGAAGGGTCTAACAGATTATGGCACAGAAGAGATTGTGAATAATAAATTACAAACATGACTGCAGCAGCCATAGGGAGAGCCTGCCTCCCTTCCTCCAGCCCACATGTTCCCTCTCTGGCTGACTCTAACCCATGGGCTTAATTGGCATCAAAGTGAAACAAATCCGAGAAAACAGTTCCCTGAGCTAGGAGGGAGTTCAATGATTCATTCTCATTCATTCTCTCTCACTCTCTCTCTCTCTTCCTGCCAAATAGCTGATCATAGTTGACAGAAGAACAAAGAAAGAGGCATATCAGATGCGTCATTCTCACATCTCTCCCTACTCCTTTGCTCTCTCACAAGAATCAAGACCCTGCCCTAAAGCTTACCAAGGTCTAGTATATAAATGCCACTTGGATAATGGGGCCATCAGTGTCCTCCCACTGGTGAGACAACAATGTGGCACCTCATCATTACCTCTGCTGCCACCACAGTGGCCATGAAAATGTACTGCTCAGATCCCCTGCTACAGCTGCTGCCCTTCTCCATTCATCCCCATTCCCACCTAAGCCGTGCTTCCCGTGAGATGCCAATGACTGCGTATGGCAGGGGGTACTACCTCAGGCCCATTCCTGCAAGACTCAGAAACCCTTTAATAGGTGACTTTGGTTTGAGGGGTTCCTGTCTGCCTGACTGGAATCTTCTCAGAACTGCCCTGCAGTCTGACACTCCACCATCCTATCCTCCTTCTTTCCTCCTCTCCTTCACAGGTGTCAGATCTGAAGCCTTTCCCATCTTCTCTATTTTCCTCCTCTTTTCTCTTCACAGGAATTCCATGCAATAAATCTCATATGCATCTAATTCTGCCTTCTCGGAGGACCTGAACAAACACAAGTAGTACCAGCAGGAGTCCAGGAAAACAGGCACTGAGGTGGGATTTAGGACCATCTCACTTACTACTCAGCTGGCAACCAGGTATGTGGGGTTGATAGAGTCCCTAGCACAAGTTGGCAGCCAGATTGCTAAAGATCTCATTGCTGGTGACCTGGGAAATAGTCCCAGTGGAGGGCAAAACCCCTGGAGCATAGTGACTCAGATATTTGAAAGATACCAGGGAACAAGGCCTACAAAGAGGAGAAGGCAATGTCTTCTCAGTGGGTGGAGCTTGAAGCAGTGTACTATCATTTGGTTGTCTACTTTGTGTAGAAGGAAAAGCAGCCTGAGATGAGAATATATCCATATTCCAAGACAGTGGCCAATGGCCTGGCCGTCTGATTAGGACCTGGAAGGAGAAGCCACAGACGATCTGAGACAAGGATGTGTAGGATAGAGGAGGCATGAGGATGGACACGTGAAAGTGGGGAGAAACAGTCAAGATGTTTATAACTCATTTTAATGCCCACCAGAGAGCTACAACCATGAAAGAGGAGACAAAATGACTCAGCTAGTTGACATTAGTAAGCATTCATTACTGGCTACTCCAGAACTGATAATATGGACACATGTACAGGGTGGTGGAGATGGAGACTGCTGAGTCCAATAGCATGGACTTCCACTTAGGCCAACATAGCTGCTGCTGCTTCTGGATGTCCAACTAATCGGCAACAGAGACCAATGCTGAGCCTCCAACATGACTCTATTTCTTGAGGAGCCCAACCAGCCATTCTGTAACAAGAATGTGTTAACTTCATTTGGCCCTTCCATCCTGGGAAGGTCAGCGGTTTGATCTTGCAAAGATAATATGCCTACACTGATAGGGGTTTATTATGCCTTTCCTTTCCATCTGTTATTCTTAGTATTCTCTTAAGTCTTTTCTATGAGTCTAGTCACTTTTGCTTTATTAATACTGCATTTTAAAATCCCACCCATTTCTCTCATATAACTGACAATTTTACTATAAGTAACAGCTAAATAAGTGTTTATTCCTTCCCTCACAAATGAACCAGTCCTGCAGAAAGAGACAGAAAATCAAAGGGCTTTGGCTTCTACTCTATATACCTTGAGGCATTGGAGACCTCTTTACCAGGGAACTTGGGAAAGTCAACTGAACTCAGATGGTCCAGAGACACAGGAAACAAATGGCATTTGGCAAAGAAATCTTGGATGAGAATAGAAACATACATGCAAAATTACTGGATTTTGTGTAAAAGGAAATGAAATGTGGAACTTCGGGGTGATCACTTAAATGAAATACGTCAAAAGATAAAACTGCTTCTCTATGAAAGGGCTGACCATTCTAAATATTGTAGCATCCCTGAAAACTGTAATTCACCCTAAATGACTCTACTTACAAGTTCTTAATTTGACTATGACTGTTCCAAATGTATTAGTAAAATTTTATTTCATCTTTTTAAGAGAAAATTTTTAAATCAAATTTTGGCTCAAATCACCTGATCACTTAATAAAATCATAGAACTCTTCTATGAATGCATTATAGATAATTACATTTGAACTTTCTGTCTTAGGAGGAAATTAATATTTTGCACTAATGGACACATACATTCAAATTATTTTTAAAACACACTTTTGTTATAGTAACAGTTAAAATCTTAACCATTAATATTTCATGACATCATAGTTTAAGGATTTTGTAATGTATTCCAAATGTTCTGTATCTTAAATTTCAGTGATGATTAAGGTGATTAAACCCTTTAGGAAAACCAGATTTCCAAAGTTTCCACTCATTTGACTTTCTATATTTGAAAAATGTTTCACTTTTAGGGCAACACACACACAAATGCAAAACATCAATCATGAAATTTACACAACATGCATGTAATTGCCTTATTTGCTCTACTTGCCAGCTTTCAATTAATTTAAGTATAGCTGGTCTCCAGATTTCAAGGGTTTCCAAAGTATAGATTTTTGCCCATTTTTCCAAAGCATAAATCTGGCTCTTTTTTTCCAGTTAAAAATTTACTCCTGATTCCCCCGATTTCCTTTAAATTAATTTTTAAGCATTCCCAAATCTGTGGCCCATTGCAAAAACAAAGTAAGAAATTAACAAGTAAAACAAAAATGATATTTTCTTTTTCTTAATATGCCTGAATGCATTGCTCTCCTGAATGTCTGTTTCATTTGGAACTCTTCAGGCTTTCAGAAAATTGTGAGATTCTTAGGGACAGAGGCTGGGCCATTCCTCTTGTGTTTCTGTGATCACTAGCAAGGAGGTGGACAGGAAGTTGGGTCTCAATAGCTGTTACCTGCTCTTCTTTCTCTGAGGAAAAAGAACAGTAGAGATGGGCCTGTGTTTCCTGCATGGGGCCTGCACAAAGAGGCAATGAGACTTTAAAAGTACTTGCGAAAAAAGCTCTAAGCTTTTGACGTTTCAAAAATTTTTACTGCTCTAAAACTAAAACCCAGTGTTCAGAACATCTCGATACCTGTTCCACTCTCTTCCACTGTGAAGTCTCCTTTTGATTGAGATAATGCCAGAAGGTCCGTTTAGCATCAAGATAAGGTCACACATTAATTAATGTTGAATTACCAAAGAATTCCTATGGAAATGCATATGACATCTACAGTATAACCATAATTGGCTAATTAACCAATCAATTATAATGATTAATGTGATCATAATGAATGCATGGCAAATGGTTATTAATTCCTAGAGTTTGCAAAGTGAATGCATTAATCACAGTTGAATCTATAGTATAATGTGGGTGCCTAATTGTCTTTTTGAACTCTGGGTGGGAGGTAATAACTTACATCTGCTTAGAACTTTTGCAGTTGATCAAGCACTTGGCCACATATTATCTTATTTTTCCTCATGACAAATTTGTGAAGCACTTAAAGGAAAGCGTTATTTTTATTCTTCCCATTTTGCAGATGTTGAAACTAAATTTCAGAGAAGTTTGGTGATTTTCCCAATGTCACACATCTTTGTATTTCCTCCTTTAATTAGGTCTCCTGACAAACTTAATTGGACTTCTGGGTGTGAATATTTAGACTAAGCTTTTCCCATAGATTCCTGGATCTTTTGTTACATAACATTAGTTGGTATTTATTTAGCAAATTAGTCAGCTTGCCATATATTGTATATATAAATGGAAAGAGAATTTTACCTTACCAACAAGGGAGCGAAACCCTGAGTCAGCCAAGAGAAGAAGAAGGACTTAGAAGCTGGGATCTCCCACTGTTTGGCTGTATGGGGAAGTCAAGAACCATTGCATCAAGTTTTTCAATTGTCCTCCCTCACACATCTTATAGCATCCAACACAATTCTAAGCACAGAGTAGCAATTAACAAGTGTGGTTGCTGAATTAACTATACCTAATTGAAAGCAGAGCAAAAGCAAAATCAAAACCAACCAACAAAACCAAACAAAACATTGAAGTGTCCTTTGGCATCAGATCCCAAGCCCTTGAATGTAAAGAGACATTTAAGGCTCTGCATTCAATTATTCTCTGACTTTCCCTGGGGAAACTGTGTGACTTTGGGTACGTGGTCACTAAAATTGCGGATTAAGTCAGTAAAGGAGTATCCGAGGGTATGGGCCTAGAGTAGGCTCAGGCATAAGGCTTGGGATGGGAGGAGGAAGAGGGACGTCATTCCAGATGAGAGCAATAGCCTCTGCCCAGGCCCAGAAGTGGGGGTGAAAACAGTCAGAAGAAATGCCTTCAGTGTCAGGTTAGCCCCACAAAGCAGGAGGACACACAGGAGGTCAGGAGGGCGGATTGAGAGAGACTCAAACCTGGAGGAACTTGAAGACCAGTGAGCGGAGGAAAAAACCTACACCAGCTGCAGCCAGGGATGACTTTTAATATTGCTATTCAGGAAATGCTATCACATTAAAATGTCTTTGAGTAGTGGATGAAATTTTTTAGGTCCTTCTCTATTTCAAAGTTAATTACTTTTAAAAATATCAGAAGTGTTTTGAAATGAACTCTGAAACCTGATAAAATTTTTAATAAGGATTTGATAAGTGGCCTCAACAGGCTCATTCCAAACTGGGAGATAATCCAGGAAAGAGGATCAGCAAATTAGGATGGTCATGTTCACCTGTGCTGCACCTGGCTGGGGAGTGCAGCATTTTTTTTTTCTTTTTGTTTTTTAAACTCAGCTTTATTGAAATATTTTCACAAACCATACAGTCATCCAAGGTGTACAATCAACTGTTCACAGAACCATCAGATAGTTGCGCATTCATCACCCCAATCTATGTTTGAACACTTTCCTTATTTCAGAAAGAATCAGAATAAAAAACAAAAGTAAAAACAACACCCAAATCATCCCCTCCATCCCACTCGATTTTTCATTTAGTTTTTGTCCCCATTTTTCTACTCATTCATCCATACACTGGATAAAGGGAGTACGATCCACAGGGTTTTCACAATCACACTGTTACCCCTGGTAATCTACATTGTTATACAATCATCTTCAAGAGTCAAGGCTACTGGGTTGGAGTTTGGTAGTTTCAGGTATTTACTTCTAGCTATTCCAATGCATTAAAACCTAAAAAGTGTTACCTATATAGTGCATAAGAATGTCCACCATAGTGACCTCTTGACTCCATTTGAAATCTCTCAGCCACTGAAGCTTTATTTTGTTTCATTTTGCATCCCACTTCTTGTCAAGAAGATGTTCTCAATCCCATGATGCCAGGTCCAGATTCATCCCTGGGAGTCATATCCTGCATTGCCAGAGAGATTTACACCCCTGGGAGTCGGGTCCCACGTAGTGGGGAGGGCAGTGAGGTCACCTGCCAAGGTGGCTTAGTTAGAGAGAGAGAGAGGGCCACATCTGAGTAACAAAGAGGCACTCAGGAGGAGACTCTTAGGCACAGTTATAAGCAGGTTTAGCCTTTCCTTTGCAGTAACGAGCTTCATAAGGGCAAGCCCCAAGACAGAGGGCTCAGCATGTATTCTAGTTTGCTAATGCTGCAGAATGCAAAACACCAGAGATGGATTGGCTTTTATAAAAAGGGGGTTTATTTGGCTACACAGTTAAAGTCTTAAGGCCATAAAGTGTCCAAGGTAACACATCAGCAATCGGGTACCTTCACTGGAGGATGGCCAATGGCATCCGGAAAACCTCTCTTAGCTGGGAAGGCACGTGGCTGGCGTCTGCTCCAAAATTCTAGTTTCAAAATGGCTTTCTCCCAGGACGTTCCTCTCTAGCAAGCTTGCTCCTCTTCAAAACGTCACTCACAGCTGCACTGAGTTCCTTCTGTTATGTCAGTTCATTTATATGGCTCCACTGATCAACTTAGACCCACCCCGAATGGGTGGAGCAACACCTCAATGGAAATTATCCAATCAGAGTCATCACCCACAGCCGGGTGGGGTGCATTCCAAAGCAGCACTCAAAGAATTACAATCTGATCAACACTGATAATGAATGTCTGCCCACACAAGATTACATCAAAGATAATGGCATTTGGGGGACACAATATATTCAAACTAGCACATTCCACCCCCTGGACCCCAAAATGACATTATCTTTCCATATACAAAATACATTCATCTTACAATATCAAAGAAACTTACATCATTTCAGTAACAATAGTTAAGTACAAAATCTCATCAAAATCAATTTAGGCGTGGTCAGTCCTAAGGCATAATTCCCCTCTAGCTTGGATCTGTGAACTTAGAACAAGTTATATGCTTCCAATATACAAAGGAGGGACATTCATAGGATAAACATTCCCATTGCCATAAGGAAAAACTGAAAAGAAAACAGGGTTAACAGGACCAAAACAGTTCCTAAAACCCTCAGGACAAACTCCATTAGATTTCAAAGTCTGAGAGTCATTTACAGAACAACGTTGCATCCTTGGGACTTGAGAGAGTGGGAGCCTAACCCTTCCTAAGGACCTTTTTGGCAGCCCTTTCCTCTCCAAACGCTTAGGTGAGTGCTTCAACATATCCACACACTGGGGAGACCACCTTCTCAGCCCCACCCTCCTCAAACCTCGGGGCAGCTCCCGGATTCCCTTCCATCTCCGGGTCACAAGCTCAACCCCTTCTGAACAGTGTGGTGGCAGCCAGGCTCTCCCCAATTCCCTGGGAATGTGTTCCACCCTCTTTGGGACCTTGGGTGGAAAAACTCTTCCAGAGCATCGAGGTGGAATGCCCACCTTCGACCTCCGGGGCAAACTCACCCTTTCCATGTGTGTGGGCTGCTCCACTCTCCCAGCCCAAGGCCTCTTGACTCCAGACCTCAACCTCCATGACTCTGTCTTTGAAGAAACTTTTCCTTTAATTTGTTCCTTGTCTTTCTCCTCCAGTCCCGACTGGCAGCGGCTCTGTCTGTAAAGATCTTGCAAAAATTCTGTTGGCTTCGCATGAAGCATGCAGGGGTCAAAGCCATCAGACAATAGGACTTTCCACAAATCCTTTCTGGATAATTCCATCTCCAATGTTGGCTTGTACTGAAATGGCGGCTGGATTCCATGTTTGGTTACATCCTCACGTTGGGCTGTAGCTTCTGGAATTCCACCCCCTAGAAGCTTGTAATTTTCCAAGCCATCAGCTTCTGGTTTCTTTGAACCCAAGAGTTCAGTTCTAAGTTTATCTCTCTCTGCTCTCATTTTACTATAAGCTGCAAGAAGAAGCCAGGCTACATCCTCCACATGTAGTCTGGAGATGATCTCAGCTAAGTATTCCAGGTTGTCACTTTCAAATTCTTCCTTCCATCTGGCACCAGGACTCAATTTTGCCAAATTCTCTGCCACTTTAAAACAAGGATCGCCTTTCTTCCAGTTTGCAACAACACATTCATAATTTCTGCTTAAATCCTCATCAGAAGTATCTTTAGAGTCCATATTTCCATGAACAGTCTCTTTAAAGCACTTTTGGCCTTTTCTATCAAGCTCCTCCCAATTTTTCCAGAATCTTCTCCTTATCCATTTAAAAAGCCACTCCAACATGTTTGGTATTTGCAAACACAGCAGCAAAAGCACCCCACTTCTCTGGTACCAAAATCTGTTCTAGTTTGCTAATGCTGCAGAATGCAAAACACCAGAGATGGATTGGCTTTTATAAAAAGGGGGTTTATTTGGCCACACAGTTACAGTCTTAAGGCCATAAAGTGTCCAAGGTAACACATCAGTAATTGGGTACCTTCACTGGAGGATGGCCAATGGCGTCCGGAAAACCTCTCTTAGCTGGGAAGACACGTGGCTGGCGTCTGCTCCAAAGTTCTAGTTTCAAAATGCATTCTCCCAGGACGTTCCTCTCTAGCAAGCTTGCTCCTCTTCAAAACGTCACTCACAGCTGCACTGAGTTCCTTCTGTTATGTCAGCTCATTTATATGGCTCCACTGACCAACTTAGACCCACCCTGAATGGGAGGAGCAACACCTCGATGGAAATTATCCAGTCAGAGTCATCACCCACAGCTGGGTGGGGTGCATTCCAAAGCAGCACTCAAAGAATTACAATCTGATCAACACTGATAACGAACGTCTGCCCACACAAGATTACATCAAAGATAATGGAGTTTGGGGGACACAATATATTCAAACTAGCACAGCATGTCAAGCCGTCAGTCCTCTGTGTTTGTGAGAACATCAGCAACAATCCAAGTGAGGAAGTCAGGAGTGCAGCTTTTGTCATTTGAGGAAGAGCTGAAGGTTAAAGTTAGTAGCACACCTTACTGTTTGTAGGTATGCTCAAATGAGCTCAACGATTACTCTGTATAGTTTTATCTTTTTATATTCTATTCTGTGGTTTATTCATTTTCAACTAATATTATGTTGTAGGCATGAACTACCAAGTTAAAGTACCCTCTCTAAAATGTTATATTTATTTATTGACCAGCTCATTCATCAAATGTCTACTATATTGTGATGGGCCCCAGGGAGACAAAGACAAAATATACTGTAAGTTTATCCTCTATGACATCTTAGCTTAGTAGAGGAGGCAGATGTATAAATGAGTAAGTGCCTTTTGGACATACATCCACCTGGAAACTGCGATCTTAAAGTGTGCATTGCGTATGGAGCAGGAAACAGCCCTCCTACGGTCCAAGCTTAACCAGGCACAGTCATGTCTTTGGGCCTCCGAGTGTATGAGCCCACTGGGAGAATGTTACCAATAATTTTCACCATACTTAATGGTATCTAGAAAGTTCTGTCATCACTTGGGGAGTGAAATCTTGTGAAGTGGTTAAAAGCATATAAACATTAGGGTTAAAAGGGCAGGTGCACTTATCTTATCTCGGCCTCTTACTGGGTGAGTTACCTTGGACAAGTTCACTCCATGGGCATCAATTTCCTTTCTTATAAAAAATGGCGTGATGTTACCTATTTTAAAGGATTGTTTAAGGATTCAATAAAACACTGTATATAAAATACACAGAAGAGTGCTAAGCAACTGATGCATCTTAGTCTGGATCTCCTAGAAACAGCTTGAGACAAAGCTTAGGTGCCAATGTTTTGTTGGAAATTGCAATTCCCAGGCTGTGAGAGTGAGGAGAAAGGAGAAGGACACCGGGAAAAAGGAGGCAAATACTCATCTGGCCACTGCTTCATGAAAGGCAGAAGCCAGTCATTCAGCCTTGCAGGGAGTTCTCTGTTCAGGAACGTCATGCTTCAGAACAGTTCAACAGAGAAAGTTGTGGAGAGAGACCTTATCTGGGGGTTCCATCCTTTTCTCCTGTCCCCATCAATCAGAGTTTGCCCAGCCTGGTCTCAGAAACGTCGAGTTTTGAGTTGGTGGTGGTGGTGGGGCAGTAGTATAGTTCAGGAAGCCCCCAGACCGGGCTGACCCTGAAAACATCTGCTATGGAATAGACTTGCTGCATGGATCCAGTTTGGGGTATCTTGTTCTCGCCTGATGCCTGGCTTTCATTAAAGGCATATGTATTTTTAAAGACCCCCCCCAGCTCAGCTCAGCCTGTTTGTGCCCTTATGTATTTAGTTTGTTTAAACGTGTCTCCGATTAAGTCAGGTCTTGACTGTGGCCCTAAGTACAAGAGTGTAATAAGATATACCTATTCAACAGGTGTTGAATCTAAATGGATGTGTTTTGAATCATCAATCAGAATTAAACTTTCAATAACTACTGTAGAGCAAGAAAACCTATCACCTTACATTAAACACAGCAACGTGGCCTGTTACTGGTTCTCTAGAGCTGTGGTCTCCTGAGATGGGCTGTGTATCAGAATCAATGAGAGAGCATTTTAAAATTCAGACTTCTGGGCCCCTATTCACCAGATATTTTGATTCTCGGATTTGGGGTGGAACTTAGGCCTCTGAATGTTTAAAGTCTTCCCAGAAAGTTATGTTATGCAGCTAAGTTTGGCGATCTTGAGCCTAGAGACAGTCAGAGGTCATTTACAGACTTTCAGTTGTTTTTTACTAGAGATTAATAGTTTCATTCATTCACTTATTCTCCATTCACTCATTCATCTTCCATTCAATCACTAATTCATCCATTCTTCATTAGTTTAATATTATCTACTGAGCACCTGGTAAGCACAAATGGCTGCACTAGACTCCATATCTAGTCTATAAAAGTTGCCTAAGAGAAACTTTTGCTCTAGAACATGTTTGTAGTTTAGCTGGGAGTGGAGAGACCAAATGTTTATTCAGCACCTGGTCTGTGCTGTGCAAGTGCTATGTGCTTTTACTTTGAATAACTTATAAAAGCCCTAAGGAGGAAGTAGTGTTACCTCCATTTTACCGATGAAGATATGGGGTTCAGATAGTTTATTTGTCCACTATTACTCTGTTAGTAGATAACACAGATGAGGAGACAACATGTGTGCAAAGAAAATATTCATACTGAAAAAGAGAAAGTGATCACTATTATAAAGCAGTCAAGCTAAAGAGTGAAAAGGCTTTTAAAAAATGGGGGAGATCACTTCCAGCTGGACTGGGCAGAGAGGAGGAAACAACTGGCTGAGTTATTGACCCTGAATGGAACTCAGTGATTCAGGAGGGACCTGTGGCCATGACCCTCCCTATCTTACTCTTCTCCAAACCTTACCTGTTCTGCAACGCAGGTTTCCACTCCAATTCCCCTCTCCCTTCTCCAGCTCCATTGCTGTGGTCTTGCTCCATCCTCTCATTTCTGAATTAACTCCCTCTGGTCTCTGCCCCTTTGCTCCATTCAGCTTCCGCTCACAGTTGCTTTAACTCTCTTTCTAAAATTCAACTGGTTATGGCATATGATTGCCACAAATCACCTAAAACCCATCCATACTCCATTGCCAGATTCCTCAGAATAGCCTTCATGGCCTTTCTCAATCATTCCCTTCACTCATTTACTCATTAATTTACACAGTGTAGTTGGTGCCTATGATGCGCAAACACTCTGCTAGGCACAGGCAATGCAGTGGTAAGACCCAGTTCCTGCCATTGTTAAGCTCACACAGTGTGATAAACACTGTCAAGAGATAAACTCAAGGTGCCGGGCAACAGAGAAGAGGAGCTTGGGCCCTGACTTGCAGGAGTCCAGGGAGGCTTCCTGGAGGAAGTGATGCTTGAAGGGCAGGTAAGAGGAATTCACTGGGTAGAAAAGCAATGGCATTTGTGACAGGGCAACAGCCGGTGCAAAGGCTGGCAGTAAGAGGGAGCATAGTTTGTTTAGACAACAGTAAGTTGTCTTCATGCCTAACAGGTGTAGAAAGGGTAAGTCAAATGAGAAAATTTTATGCATGAATATAAATTTGGTTAACAATGGCAGGATCTAAAACTAACTGGGTGGATTGAAATAAAGATCGTGTTTCACATTTTAAATGCAAAGGTCCCTACTCTGACCTAAAACCTAACTACACTCTAGTAGGCTGGGAGGATGTGACTTAGCATCAGTAGCACATACGGAAAATGTTCAGCCTTGAGCTGATGTCAGTTGTGTGAAGCGGCCCCCACATGGACTCAGTCTTAGGACAGAATGTCCAGAAGTCCTAGAATATTTGGAGCCTGATGTTCAGGGTTAGGAACCACAGTAAAAGCGGCACATGAGAAAATCTTGGAGGAATTGGGCTGCTTCATCTAGAGATCATTAGTAGCTACGTATCCAAAGAGCTGCTCTGTGGAAGAGGGACTGACCTTCTCTGAGTCCGGAGGGCAGTGGTCTCAGGTTGGCAGATTTCTGGTGAACCTGAGGAAGAGTTTTCTTAGGACTAGAATTGTCTTCCCCAGGTACAGTGGAGGGAATCATGCGCTGGAGAGGGGTAGTACTCAACAGCTTTTCTTGCACCTTCTAGGTGCAATTCTCCATCATAGAAATCAGTTTTTAGTAAAGGAAGGAGCTTCTAACGTTTAAAGATGTCAAAAGAGCCAAGGGGATGCTTTAGCACCAGGGTTGGCAAACTTTTTCTGTAAAGGGCCTAATTATAAATATTTTCAGCTTTGTGGGCCATTTCGTCTCCGTCACAACTACTTTACTTCACCTTTGTAGCAGGAAACCAGCCGTAGACAGTAAACAAATGGGCATGCCTGTGTTCCAATAAAACTTTGTTTACAAAAACAGGCATGGTAGGATTTGGCGCATGGGCTGTACTTCACCAAGCAGATGGGGATGCTCCATCTCTGTAGTTATTCAAGCATCTGTGAGGGTTTGCATTAAAATGATTTTCATTAACTTCCTGATTCATAAGAGAAGATATCATAGATACAGGCAATCTTTGTGGAGGACATAGTCTAGTGGAGCTCACAGAAAAACTTGGTTCAGTTATCCCTCTATAGATAAAGGAAACTGGAGCCCTCAAAAGAAAGATAGAACTAGAAATATAGAACTAGAAAGTGGCATTGGCTATACAGAACCTAGTATGTTCATTTTACTTAAATTTGCATATTTAAGAGACAGAAAAAAACACCCACTTGTTTTAGGGGTTTCTAACAAAAGTCTTCAAACTTTCATGCTTTTGACTAAAGACTTTTCTAACTCATTCCAAAGCTTCCCTCTGAGCGGTGTGTCTGCTTTGCTCACTTAGATTAACATGTGCATTATGAATTTCTGTCAATGTCAGCAGGCTTGCTTTTCCAATTTTACAAGTGTCTTTTTTTTCAGGAGCTGGAAACGTTCTCAAAACTGTCCTGAAAGCAAGTGATGCTTTCGGTCGTTGTCACCTTTCGTGAACAACAGGCAGCAACTTCGTTTTCTGACTTCATTCTCCTGGTGACATTTTTCACACAGGCTCTGACAGAGACAGCAATTATAAAGACATGCAGGTTGGCACTCAAGGATTCTTGAAGCTAACAAATTGTCCGGGGATAAATGACAATGAAGTTGGTAGACTACACACTCCTTCACGAGAACGCAGGTGCGAGGGGATCAGGAGCTAACCCTGCAAAAAGGCTACACGTTACCTGCACTCGTGGTGTGTTGGGTATGTGTCCAGGGTGGGGCTGTCCCCAGAACCTGCCTCTTCATGAGGCAATTCGGCTTAGACCACCTGGGCTGTGGGCCTCTGGGCAGGTCTGAAGGGTAGGGTGATGAAAACCATAAAAATACATACTTACATAAAATGTAGCTTTTTGGTCTGCCGGTAACACTTGAGCACAGGGATGATGTTTATTTGAATCTCGTGGCCTCCTGCACAAATTCACTTTTGTCTACCCATTGCCCAAGCCCCTTCCCTCTGTGCAGCCCACCAGCCTCACATTCAGTCTTCTGGCCTCATCCCAGTGCTCCTCCATTGAAGTATCCTCTTTTCCAGCTGTTTGGAACCTTTCACATTTTGGTGCCTGCACTCTGTTCCCCTCTGCCTAGAATCTCAGTCTCCCACTGAACATCCCAGTGCTAAAATTGCCTTTTCTGGGAATCCTTCTCATTTCACTCCCATGAGAACCATCTTCATTCCTGGGCAGAGATGGAATCCTGGGGACTCAGCCATAGAGCCCTGGGGGTTCCAGGCTGTTCTAAGGAAGCTTCACCTTAGGAGCAGAGATTATACAAAATTCAGGCTCAGGCCAACTCCTAGGGACAATTCCCTATAGTGTATGTGATGAGTCCACCAAGAAGCAAGGAGCCCAAATGTGCATGACCAAGTCTTAATGGAACAAAATAAATACTTTCTGCTACTAAGTATTTATTATTGTATGCTGGGCATGGTTTTAGCCCTGCAAATATACTACCTCATTTAATCTCTACAGTGTAGTTTCAGTGAGATGTGGGCCTTTACGCAAGCCCCATTTTACAGATGAATAAAAGAAATAGAAAGGTTCAGAGTTTTTCCAAGGTCTTACGAATAGGAAAGGTGATAAGTCTAGAATATTGAAGGCCATGGGCAGCCAATGTGAAGGGAAGTTGGGCAGGGGAAAGGCTGAAGGAATCCCTGTGTGGGTGAGCTCATCTACACAGCTGACCAGCCCTGCAAATGTAAAGGTCTGCTGAGGACGTGACTGAACTGCGGTCGTCCCCAGCCCTTCTCCGTAGGGTGGTGCTTGGGGCTGGCTGGAGGATTTTTTCCTAAAAATATCCTGACTCTTAACCTCTCAGCCAGACTCCTGAGCATGGAGGGGCTTATGGCCACCCCTCCTTCCAGGGCACCAGCGGCTGGATCTGATTCGGAGGGAGGATGATGTCTTTCCAGGCAGAGTGACAGCAAAGGAAGATGGGAGGTGCAAGGAGGTATGGGGGCAGGGAGGGAGGGTGCACAACGTGGGTAGCCAATGGGGCTTGGGTTTGATGCTCTTTTCCTTCTTGTGCCAGTTTGAATGTATTATGTCCCCCAGAAAAAGCCATATTCTTTGATGCAGTCTTGTGGGACAGACGTTTTGGTGCTAGTTAGATTTGCTTGGAATGTGCCCCACCCAGCTGTGGGTGGTGACTTTGGTGGGATACTCCCATGGAGGTGTGACCCCACCCATTCAGGGTGGGCCTTGATCAGTGGAGCCATATAAAGCATGCTGACTCAAAGAGACTGGACGGAGTGCAGCTGTGAGTGATGTTTTGGAGAGGAGCAAGCTTGCTAGAGAGGAACGTCCTGGGAGAAAGCCATTTTGAAACCAGAACTTTGGAGCAGACACCAGCCACGTGCCTTCCCAGCTAACAGAGGTTTTCCGGATGCCATTGGCCATCCTCCAGTGAAGGTACCCGATTACTGATGTGTTACCTTGGACACTTTATGGCCTTACGACTGGAACTGTGTAGCCAAATAAACCCCCTTTTTATAAAAGCCAATCCATCTCTGGTGTTTTGCATTCCACAGCATTAGCAAACTAGAACACTTCTTATGGATAATAACGTCAGTGTTGATGAAGTGCTTACATGGTTCCGTGCTCTGTACTTTACTTATGTTATCCCATTTAATCCTCATAACCACCCCCATTTTGCAGATGAAGAGGGTAAGTTTGGGGACCATGGAGTAACGGGCCCAAGGCTGTTCAGCTAATAAAACGACGGAGCCAAAATTCAAACCCAGGCCTCTCAGCCTGCAGAGCAGACTTGCCACCACTCTGCTCTGCTGCCCAGAGAATGTGATGCTAGACCTGCCAGACAAGGCTAGACCAATAGGAGTCGGGAGCGTTGGTCACTTTCATGATCTTTTCTGGAAGTTAGTGCTGGCAAATGACACTGAGGGTGTTAGAACAGAAGGTTTCCGGACGTTCCATCTGGATGGGCAGAAGAGGTAGTTAGTTCTATACAAATTAACTCTGTTTGAGGAAGCGAGCCAGACTAGCCATGCTATTGGTTTGTGGTGTACCAGTTTAAATTTTCTTTATCAAAAACCCAGAACCTGACACAGTGTCTGGCATCAAAGAGATACACACTGAATATTTCTTAAACTCGTGTTGAACGAAGTCAAAGCCAAGGCACTGAGTTTAGCTGGCTTGGATCACAACCCCTCCCGGCCCCTCCCACTTCCCCAGTCGCAGGTAACACACATTCCGCATCTTGGAGAATCCAATTCCAGGGTTCCGCTCTGGTTTTCCAGGGCATCCTTCTCCTCCCCTGGCTTAACTGTCACTCAGCACAGGTCTGTTGCCCGTCATTTCAACCCCTCACCCACCTCTTTCCCCCCCGTGTCCTGGCTGCTGCCCCTCCCCACCCACCCTGTTAACCTCCAGCTCTGAAGCAGCCCAGCAGTTTTCTCCTTCCGGTCCTCTCCCTGGGTTTGTAAGTCCCCTTGAAGAAAAATCACATAAATGTGCAAATGGATGTCTCCGTGAATGTGTGATTCCCACCGGGGACTCCTGGGCTTTGACATTATTTCACTTGTTTTCTCTCACTTCTTTCCCATTGACCACCACAGGCAGAATGCTAGCATTTGACTTTTTAGGGGTGGGGGTGGGGTAGGGGGAATGTGATGGAGAGGGTAGGAAAGGGGCGTGGCTTGCTTGGGTGCTGCAGGTAATAAATTTTAACATATTGATGAATAAAAATAATTTTGCCATCCAAAAAATCCTAACAGATTCATGACTCCTGTCTTTAGGCTTATTTTACATACACACTTTTGGCAGAGCCATCAGCTTCTGACACTTAAAACTTGTTTTTCTGTGGGTGCTGGATGGGGTGGTACAATCTCATGTTTTACTCAAAGCTTCTCTTAAGTCTCCCACTTTTGGTGGGACTGTGGGGTGTTCTAAATCTTCATTTGTCTCCATAACATATTTTACATGCTTTTGTCTTAAAACTGTTGAAGTAAACTTAGAGCTGCCTCCCTGTCTTTCAGCAGATGGAGTTGCATCCTTATACATACATATATGTGTACCTTTACCTACTGATTGTTCTCAAACTTGAGCATGTGTCAGAATCACTTGGAAGGTTTGTTAATACCCAGACGGCTTGGCCGTGTCCCCAGAGTTTCTGATTCACTAAGTCTGGGGTGGGCCAAGATTTTGCATTTCTAGTGAATTCCCAGGTGATGCTGAAGCTGCTGGTGCAGGGACCCCACTTTGAGAACCATTACTTTACACCATCCTTGACTCCTTAACTTCTGTCTCAGATAAAGAGACTCCCTCTTTCTTCTGTGGCTAACTTCTCCATCTGGAGACACTGGGTTTCTCCCCAAAATATTTCTAGAAGATTCACTAGCATTTGTTTCTATAATGGCAAACCATACTGATAAATGCTGAAGCAATCAGACAACCCAAAACTTCCCCAAACATTGGGGCAACTGAAAAGAATTTGCCTTCTTCATACTGGGCATTCCAGCAAAGAATGCTTCTTTCTCTTTGCAAAACAATTCCATGGTAGTTTGTAGATGTCAGCTTGCTTTTAGATGTCAGTTTGTTGTTTATCTAATAAAGTTACCTATTCCTCGAGTTCACATCTTTTGCAGGGTATTTGAGTGAGACTCAATGAAAAATTAAGAGTTAAAGTAAAAAAAACAAAACAAAACCAGGAAGGTTGACTGGGACAGCAACCACCTTTAGCAGCTCAAACCATTCACTCTCCCTGAGGTTTTTGCTCAAATAGGTCATTTAGGGCTATGCAACCCATCCCCACTGGAGCTGGATGGAGGAGGGGGCAGCACAAAACCAACGTAGAGTGTTTTCTTTGCAGAGGCCCAGAAAGCACTTGTGAATGTGGCAGGAAATGAGATCTTAAGTCAGTGAATAAAACAATAAAATCCATCACAGCCTTGGAACAGCCCCTCATAACTCAGAGACTGTCATGGTCCTTTGTGAGCACCAAGGCAGTCGTGGAAGAAGTGACAAACTAAGCTCTGAGTCTGCTAAATCCATTCTGGCAGTCAGAGGAATATATTTCCAAAGCCAAGTCACATCATTTTCCTTGAGCTCATTTGACTGCAGGCTAAGAAACTACTGCAGAAAACAAAGGGATGATGGTGGGAGTGCTGGAATAATGAATATTAATGAACTTGATTCTCTGGTTTGGGGTTGGGCTGGTACTGGTAGGATGTGTAAGCAGATAAAGAAGAATAAATGCAAACTGATGTTTCAAAATGGATGGTCTCGACCATCCATCTATCCACCCAACACATGTTTACTGTGTGCCTACTATGTACCTGCTATTGGGCTTGGCAAATATGAAGAACACCTACTCGCTGTCCTCAGGGACCTCATCGTCTGTTGGAGACCTGTATGTACAAGGAATCATGATGATTCAGTGCTTTGCATTCTATTATAGAAAGATGAACACAAAATGGAAGAGAAGTCAGGGAAAGCTCCCCAGATGTGACTGCTTAAACAAGCCATCCCTCTGGCAGACATACAGACTGGCCCTCCTTGATGCTGACTGAGGGACGAGCTTGAGATTTGGCTGGAGCTGGTACTGAACAAGACATGGTAACCAGACCTCCCAATTTCCCAGGGGAGTCTTTGTTATACCCACTTTTCCCATTGCCTCAAGCTTGAGTTTTGATTCAGAACAAAAAGGCAGCTGTACTTCAGTGTTCACAAGGACCCAGAATGAGGCTGAGTCTGGGGAGATAATGCTAGTGCTCTTTCTTGCCTGTCTCTCTTCCTGCCAAACCCTCCCTGGATTTAGTTTTGGATCAGGAAGATCTCTCCTAACTCCACTTGGCCACACCTTTCCACTTTCTCTCGGTGGCTGTGGAAAGGTACTGCGGTAGTAAGACTTGCCTTCAGTAGAGTCAGCACTCAGCAAATGTCTGTTGACTGGATTTGATTTAAGGTGGGATCTAAGTCAAGTCTGAATTTACTGTTCCTCTAGAAGCACCTCATTGACTTCACTGATTGGGAGAGGCCAGAGCCCAAAGCAAATTAGGAGGCATGTTCTAAACTACTAAAGAGAACAAACAGTTTCCATAACTAGAGACACCCAGTTTGGCACCACACTCTTAGACTGCTGCTATTTGCAAGATTATATTAGTGCATGCCTTTCGGAAAAAATTTGGCATTATTATCTATATCCATAAAAATGTTCAGATTCTTTGACCCAGTAATTCAACTTCAGGGAATCGATCTTGAAAACAACAAAAAAGTATAAACAAAGCTGTTACAACAGAGATGTCATAATGGTAAAAGAACTGCAAGTAATAAAAATGCACAAAATAAGGGAATGACAGAGGAAACCATTATAGAGTATTCATAAAAAAGAATATTATACAGCTACTTAAAAGAATGATGTTGAAGATTATGTAGCAACATTGAAATGCTTGTAATATGATATTAAGTGAAAGGGGCAAGTTACAAAATTGTGTCCATGATGAAATTAAGTACCCTTTGAGACCTGGCTGGAAAGAAATATGCCAAAATGGCAATTGAATTTGTGTTCTGCTCTTATGAAAGTCTTTTTATTACCTCTGCTTTTGAATTTTATTTTGTAATGAGTGTTAAGTTTTGAAATTCTGAAATAAAATCGAATAGATCTTAGAATCATTGTTGTGTGTTTAAAATTGATGAAAGCTTGCAAATCATTTTTATTGATTCATTAATTAAACACCAATAGCTATTTCATTTGTAGGTGTAAAAGAAAAACCTGCCTATTTCTGCCACATGCTCTACTGGGAAATTACCTTCCTTTAAAATAGGGGTCGTCACCAAATCTACTGCCTGTTGTTGTAAATAAAAGTTCATTGGAACACAGCCGCACCTGTTCATTTATGGCTGCATTACCAAAGCAGAATTGAACAGAAAAGGGGAAATGAGTAGTTTGGTTCACACTGCCTGAACTATTAACTCTCTGGCTCTTTACAGAATGCTTGCTGACTCCTGCTTTACAACAGTCGTCCACTCTGACTTCAGTAACTCTAATTGGCCTTCTCTTCTGCATTTCTGATAGGAAAGCCTGTTTGAGCTTTTAGAATGGGCAACTAACGTTGGCTGAATCTGTGAACCTGGGCCTGGAAGTTTTATACACTGGCATTTATTATCTGATTTAGTTTGGATTTTATCAGAGGGATGCTGTATATTGTTGGAAAATTGGGCATTTGTTTCTAAAGGAAGACTTAAGTCCTGACACCCAGGCCTCGGGACAGCCCTCAACCACCCCAATCTAGTAGGTTCCAGGTAACTAATTCCCCTCCTCATGCTAAACCTATTCCACAGCACTGAACCCAGGGCCAGGATACAGTGTTACCCTTATTATCCATTCCAACAGGTAGAATTGAGTTTGATTAACAAATAGCAGGAAGGTTGCTCCAATGACTGTGTTGTCTTACCCCAGAACAACTCAAGTTCATTAGAATCACAATGATCTGACTCTCAGTTAAGTTAATTAACAAGACCTACTTAATTGTGGATGGCAGGAAACCAGGATGGGCAAGCTCCTTGGTGGCTAAGGCAGCTCACCCTGAAATATAGTGGAAGGCTTTCTGAGCCAGCCAGCTCTAGGGGTTCTGTGCACCCCTTGGCAAATGAAAGATCTGAGAAAAGCAAACCAGGCTTTGCTTAGAAAATCCAGTTCTGATCTGGAAAGGTGATGCTGAAGAATTTGTCTGCCCAAAAGGAAGCTCCTAGATCCTAGATCAGATTCCTTAATGCTTGTCATTCCTCCCTCCCTCCCTCTCTCCCTTCCTTCCTCCTTTCCTTCCTTCCTTCCTTGCTTCCTTCCGTCTCTCTCTCTTTCTCTTATTCTGTTTCTTCCTCCCTCCTTACTTCTTTCCCTTCCTTCCACATCTGTTGAAAATTCTCTTCTGTTCTATTAAGTACCTGCAGGGGCTCTGTAGGATACCAAAATGAGTAAGGAGCCATTTTTTATTAGAAGAGACCAGGGGAATCTGAATTTCAAGAAAAGGAATGGTAATGAAGATAATGTGAATAACCACAGATTATTGAGCCCTTATCATTCACCAGACACTATGCTAAGTGCTTTCATCTCATTATTTTATTTTGTGTTCACAAAATGTTGTGAGTTAGGCATTATCGTCAACATTTCACCATTGCGGGGGAAGCCGGGGCTGAGGGAGATGGAGTCACACCTCCAGGGTCACAGAGCTGATAAAGGGCAGCACTAACAGTCTCTTGTATCTGTCAGGTCTCGCTCTTCCCAGCCAAGTCCAGGGCCCGGCACTTGCTCCACACGATCCCATCGGGCAGTGGTGCCTCCTGCCTTATCCTCTACCCCTCGTGATCACAGACTCTGTGCACCCTTCAGGAGTCATCATCCACCTTACAGGAGCCAGGTCTATGATTTTTTTTTTTTTTTTTTAAATGCCTTTTCTTGCTGCTCTGGGCTCCCACTGTGGCAAGTCAAGGGCCCTGCAAGGCTCAGTTTTGAAGAGAAAAACGCAAGACAACGAGGTTCTGTTCTTGTGTGTGTCACTCAAGGACTTGAGGCATTAGGCCCTGGTCTCCCCACTCCTTTTGTCTTTCACCTTAAACTTCTCCCTCTTTAAGATACAAGGACTGGGCTTTTGCTGGTCTGTCAGCCCCTGAAATTGTTCAACATTTGGTAAAACATATGCACATGTATTTTCCATAGACTACTTCTGCAGCTTTCAGCAGGTTCTCAAATGGGTCTGTAAAAGGTTAATAAAGGCAGATCCAGACCCCAAACCAGGGTTTCTCAGTGCTGTGGCCCATGGATGGCACATGATGTTCTTGATAAAAATGCAAATTCCTGGGCCAGGTCTAGAATTGACTTTCTGGCTGATGCAATTTTACACAAATACCCATATAGACCCTGATAGACACAGAAGGAACACCTGATCCTAGGGGTCAGCCCAAAGCTGTGGTGACATTTGAACACCCAGATTGAAGTCCTCCTATTATCTTGTGGGGAATCTGGGCTGGGAGTGCAGCCAGCATCCTGCTGGGGTCCTGGCGGGTTCGAGTGGTGTCGGAGGTGGGGTGGGGAGGGGTGGCAGGGAGGCCGCTCCTTTGCAGGTGCAAACACAGAGGGACTTTCTGGGCGGCCTTTTCCTGCAGACTTTATTCTGCCCAGGTGTCCAGCCCAATTTCCATTGTTCTCAAGGGCTGTGACTGCTGCAAGTGTGGGGGGAACCAGGAGCTCTGAAGCTTCTTTCAAGTGCTGTGACCCGCTTTTATTCTGAGCAGCCCCTGGGGCTCTGTTTTCCAGGCAGAGCAGAGGCCTCTGAGGCCTGGGTCACAGTTTCCTCTGTTTGGGAGCAGGAGGAGCACAAGTTGACCTTTCCCCGGCTTTCCGTAGCCTTGTTAATGCTGGAATTTGTGTGTTGGCTTGTTCTTTACAATCCCCCAGAGCCCCTTGGGTTGGCTTCAACACACGGAGTCCTGGAACACTACGTGGTTCTGAGGACTCCGGGCAGGAAGTCCCCACTCTGGGCCGGAAGTCCCCACTCCGGGCTTCCCACCGGAGTGCCAGCTTCCATCCAGGACTGGAGGCTTGTCACAGAACAGACCACAGTTGTACAGCTTCTGGCAGTGACCTCCTTGTCTCAGGTTACAGGAAAGGGAGCCAGACAACTAGATCCCGTCTTTCACATCCAACATGGCAACTCCCTCCAGGGCTTTCTTCGACTCCTTTGGACACTGGATCACTCCAGCCCAGTTGGCAGGAAACCCTTCACGTTCTGTACGGAGGCCCAGTTAGATACAGGACAGTTCTTTTACCCCTTGAACCAACCCACGCCTCCTTCCTTCCCTCCCCTCTCCAGTCCCACTGCAAAGGAAAATGATAGGAAGGGTAAACAATAGCAGGAATTACTCTTGGGACCTAGTTCTCAAGGACCAATCTCCTGGAACTTTTTCACCAAATTCCTCAAGATCAAAAACAATTGCATAAAAACCAATAACTGGTAATTTAATGAGTGTTCATTCTGGGTGAGCACCCCATAAGGTAAACTATAATCCTATTGGGGAGATATCCTAACACCTCCCTCTCATTCATGTCCAATTCATTCACCAGTCCTGATAATTTTACTTTCTACTTACCTCTTGACTCCATCTACCTCTCCCTAGAGCCACTATCCCCAATCATGAGCCAGAATGACCCACTCTGCCTTCTGTTTCTGTTTGCTTTGTCTTGCAGCACCCCTCCCCCCAACCCATTCTCTCCAAAGCAGCCAGAGTGATCTTTTCTAAAATGCAAATCTGATTATGTCATTCCCAACTTAAAGTCCATCAGTAGCTTCAGATAACCTGCAGCACAGAGCACAAGGCCTCTTGTGACAGGGTTTCCACCAACCCTGCTTTCCCTGCCTCCTATGTGCCTTCTGCAGAACAGTCTGACTACTTTGTGTTTCTAGAAAATGCCCTGCTTCTTCTCTCCCTCTTCATGGCTAATGCCCTGCTCCTTTTTCAGATCTCATGGGGCATCCCTTGCAGAGGGGATTTTCCTGGCATCCTGACTGCTCAAGAAACCCCATTAAATGCTCATAACACTTTAAGCACCTACTTCTGTCTATAATTATGTCTCAAGTGATTCTTTAGTTCATGACTGTCTCCTCCTATAGGGCAGAGACCCTGTTTAGATTTTGTCTTCCTTACCATCCTTTTTGCCCCAGTGCCCATAGCCATGTTGAGCCCATAGGAGGTGCTCATTCTACTTGTACTGAAAGAATTTACTAAATAAATGAAAGTCACTTCCAACATTAAAGGAGTTTACTGCCTGGATTGAAAATATTGTAAAATTCCCTCCTGTTCCTCGCTAAGCAAGTCCTAGGATTTGTGTGACACAAAAGCCATGCATAGCTGAAACCAGCCTTGGGGGCCTTGTGGGGTTGCAAGGTCACCAAGAGCACATGGCTTGTGTTCTGAAACAATTAGCCTGACTTGGGCTGCATTGGGTTTTGTTAAAACATGTGCCGATTGCTACAAAAACTGTTTGCGTGTAATCAATCTTCAGCCACACAGGGCTGTCGAGTACGGGAAGGCATGTCATGCTGGTTGTATAAACCCTGGGTGCAGAGAGGACTCTGCCCTCCTGGAGTCCATCTTTCCTACATGCCCTTTCCCGAAGCACGTGTTCTCTCCTTGAATGGAGTTATTCTCCTTTAGCTCGCTCAAAATTCAGTGGGCCTATTTGGGGGCCAGTGTAAGGGGCAGAGGGGGGGAGGGATCCAGGCCAAGAGGAGCTGTGCCAATAGAACTGCAGCCATCATCACTGGGCTTGGTTGTGGGGGACACAGCACATTCTTCAAGTGGCCAAATCCGTATTGAAGGAAGGTCCAGTTATACAAGGTAAAGGGGCTGTAGGATACTATAATCTGCATGTTCTGAGCTTCTCTATGCCTCAGTTTTCTTATTTCTCAAATGGGATAATGGGTTCCTATCACATCAGGTGGTTGGAAGGACTGAGACACCCTGGACTGAAACAGTGTCAGGCACATAGTAGTGGCTCAATAAATGGTGCCCTGTTATAATGCCTGCAGGGGCACTCACGTCGGCCTGGCTCCCACTGCTGATTCTGCTGCTCCATACTAGTGATTATCAGCCCTGGCAGAGTTTAAAAATATAAATTCCTTGGCCTCACTCAATCCAAATAACCCAGGGAGTTGTGGTCTGGACTTCTGTATTTAAAACCAAACAAACAAAAACCAAACCAAAAATACTCCCCACCTCACTCTATTTTATACCAGGTCAAGGTGGGAACTTCAGTAACTCTAACCCTTAACTTGGAATTTATGTGCATTTCTTTAATAAATGTATTCTCATCGGCCAACAAAATAACCACCCTCATGTCTGCGTCTTCACTTTGTATTTTTGTCCACATGCAAACATATTCTTGTAATACAATGTATGAATTAATGCATATCCACTTTTTATTTAGATTGTTCTTTCGTAATCGTGTTTCCATGTGCCCAATTTTGGTAGAAAATTTTCATTGTAATTGCATTAAATTCACACACATATATACCTAAATTAAATTAATCAGGTCCCTAGTTTTGGATGTGTATGTTGCTTACAAGCTCTCAATTTTTCCCACTATTATAAATAATGTTGGAATGGGAATCTTTAAACATATAGCTTTTCTATATTTAGGGCTTTTACTTTGCATGCATTCCCAGAACTGTTATAGTTTAGTTAAAATGTAAGAGCATTTTCTGTTGTTCTGGATACCTATTGCCAAGTTGTTTTCTGAAAAAGTGGTGCCAAAATATACTCTGCCAACTAGTAATTAAGGAGAATGATAGTTTCATTGCCTCCTTGCCAACATCGAATATTAACATTTTGTTTATATTTCTACTAATTTAATAATTAAATGTGGCACTTCACAATGGTTTTATTTGCATTTTAAAGTGTATTTTACACACACACATTATGTGTGTGTATATATATACATATATACATATATATATACACATATATATGCATGTATATATAGTATGTATATGCACTCCTTGCATGCTACATAAACTTCCTGTGTGGCAGTATTACTACTGGTTGGATACATGTTGAATTCTGTTCTTTGGAATAACTTCATAGGGCTTATGTCAGGAATTGTCTCATGTGAGGACAATGCCACTGATGTTCGCTCCTCAGTCAGAGGTTGTATGTTAAAGGTTGTTGTCCTGAGGACTGGGGTTGAAAGATGCTGATAAAACCAGGGGAGCTGGTCAACAGAGCTCTCTGCCTCCTAGTGCAGGACCCCCCAGTTGTCCCTACCCAGGCCCATGTCTCAGCCTCTTCCCTGTTAGACTCTGCATCAACCTCATCTGGGTTCAGGGAGCCTTAAACATCAGCCATTTCCCTCATTAATTAATAATTAATTATATCAAGAAATATTTATTGAACACCTACCATATGCCAGGCAGTGTGCTCCAATGGGCTAAAATAGTGGGGTTGGGGGTGGGATTAAAGGGCAAACAGATTTTCATGGATTTCTTAGACCATCAGGAAAGGAAGACATTTATTAAGTAATCACTCACAAATGTGCCTCGGGGACTCTCTCCTAATCCCCTGGTGGTCTTTGCTGACTCCAAATTCATCTTGGCCTCAGGGCATTTGCACATGCTGTGCCCACGGCCTGGAGTCCTCCAGGGCTTCCTCTCTTGCCAGCACTCAGCAGCTGCCTTTCCCAGCTTTATTTTTTTTCCACAGCACTTGTCACCTAACACATTGCTGATATAATTGTTTGCTTATTGACTAGTCCCTTCATTGCTATGTAAGGTCCATGAGAGCAGGAGTTCTATTTCACTCATTGCTATGATCAGTTTCCTGGCATGGAGTAGCTTTCTAGTAAATATTTGTTGAATGAAATAATGAATGAATAAACAAATTAATGAATGAATGGATTCTACTCTGATTCCCACTTTGGGAGGCCCCTTTGGGAGAATTTGTATGGATATTTCTTAGCTGCATTCAGCTGCAAGGAAGAGAGAATTGAAATCCATTGTCCACTTGGGGATGCTTTCTCAAAGCCTCTTACTAAGTCATCTGCTCTTCCTCTCCCTGCTAACCAATAACAACAACAACAATCATCATCATCATCATCATCATCAAAAACAATATCATAATGAATCAGATTTTCTAAGATCCAGCCCACTCCTATTCCTGTAATAGGGCTAGCAAAAGAATCTCAGGTATAAACCTTTAGGTCTTGGTGGAGAAGCAGCCCTGGGATCCTCTGACCAGCTCATCACGTTCTCCCAGGATGAACAGACAGGCAGGGACTGCCACTGATTTCTGGAGATGCTGAAAGATGCCTTTGTGGAGGGAGAGCCAGAGTCATCCAGGAAGGCTGCCATTTCCTGTCTGCACAATTAACATCATTATGGAGGTGTAATCTCCCTAATTAGTTTATTTCATCAGATTTGATTGAAGGCTTTTCTCATCTGCCTCTGTGGACTCCCTCTACCTAAGTCTCATGAATAATAGGAAGCAAGATGTGTGTGTGTGTGTGTGTGTGTGTGTGTGTGTGTGTGTGTGTGTGTGTGACTCTGCTCCCTCCTAAAGAGACCAGCCCATAAATAAAACATCTGGGCCATGCTTGGGAGGGGATAGCAGGAGGGGCCTGAGTGGGAGCCCACTGATTGATGGCGACAGGAGAGTGTTTTCTCAAGTGAGGGAGGGAGTGATTTCTTCCTTGGACCTGGGCACAGAGCGCGGCTTCTGTGCCAGAGCAGCCGGCCTGGACATGGGCACAGTTAAGTGTGGAGGGAGGTTTATCATCTTTTCTTGTTTGTTTGTTTTTCCTATTTTCTAACCAGACTTCTCTGAGCAGAGAGGAGGGTATTTGATGCCTCCACAAGCTTTTTCCTAGCAGGTTTTAGCAAAGGTCCATGTCATCACGTGATCAACCAGCCATTTCAATGATTTTTCAGCAACATGAAGAGAGAATGGGTCCATGCCCGGCTCTGTCCTTGACTCCACCAAGTTTTAGTCCCGTGTCCATATAATGAGGGCTGGACAAATTATCCAATGGCAACTGCTCTACCATTTGCTCGCAAGTGGCAGACATTGCTAATCAATCACAGCATCCCTTCCTGCTGACCCACAAGGGAACCTTCTCATTGCAGGGCCCAGCCATCCATTTTCAATGGATGAAGATTGGTATAGGAGAATTGAAATCTATTCTCCACCCCTAATGATCCTTTTCAGCCTTAAACTCATCTCTGATGATGGCTGAAAAAATAAATTCAGGGCAACCGTCTCTTCTCATAGTTAAGGAAATTATTAGAGTATCAGAGTCTGATTCTAAATGAGCCATTATATCCCAGAATTTTGAGGGGAAGTCTTTGTCAGATGGTATTTCCTTGATAATACATAAAAGTGTTTTGGATTATAGGAAATGTCTAATGATGGGGCAGAGTGACCTCTTAAGGCACTGTGCAGCAAGCAAGCATCAAGCCTATCAAAAATATTTGAAGCGGCAAACTCCCATCAACAGTAAAAGAGATAAATTTTACTGATTATCTGGTTGTGTTCTAGTTATGCAAGAGAATATTATACAGCAATGAGAATGTAAAATGGCAACCACAAACATCCATGAGGATGAATCTAAAAAGGAGGATAATGTTAAATGAAAGAAGACAGACATCGATAAAGACATTGATAAAATGCAACAGGCAAAACTACATCAATGACATCAGATATCGGGATGATGGTTCCTTGTGGGTGAGATGGTAACTGGGAGGGGATGTGAGGAAAGCTTCTGGGAGCTGGTAATGCTTTAGTTTTTTGATTGGCTGCTGGTTTGTGGGTGTATTCAGTTTGGGAAAATTCTTCAAGTGATACACTTAAGATTAGAACCTTCAGTAAAAAGTTTCAAAAGTCTTTGGGGATGGAGGAGTATTAGTGTCAATCAGAATTACCATCGTCCTGAGTCCGTGCCTCCACTAACCTTGGCTTGCACTCTTCTTGCTTCTTTGCCCTCCTGGCTCCCCACTTCTCCCTGTGACTTGCAGCAGGTACTTTTGATGCTGACAAGTGGCATGGCAAAGTGGATGAAGAACCTGGACTTGATTTTGCATTTTGCCATGTGGGGGATGCAAGGCCTCCTGCTATGGGTGAGCCTCAGTATCCTCAGCTGGGTCTGGCCCATGGGGCATGGTCTCTCTTCCCTTGAGGCATGCTTGGGGACTCCCTCTCACCTCTGTGCTCTGGGTCAGCCCCTCCGCACCCCGGAGTAGGGAGGTAGGGGCCATGAGCATGTCGCATTAGGGGGCTCCATGGAGAGCAGAGCGTTGAGTAATGATTCTAGATTCTTCTGACCTCTAAGGGAGACTGACTGCAAAGTCGTAGCAGGTCCAAAGTCCCTTATTCAAGTCTCTGAACAAAGGAGACAATTAGCTTGGAGAAGTCACCCAAGCAGACCTCCCCTGACAAAAAGAAACTGTGGTCAACTTGCGACAAGAAGAAACATCTTAGAAACATGAAGTAAGCATTGCACTAGATCTGTTTGAAGTACACTTGAAGGAGAAGTTAAAAAAAAAAAGGGAGCGAGAGAAAAAAAATAAAATAAAAAGACTCTGTTGAAAGTGAAGGAAGAAACAAAAACACCAAAGAAAACCCCCTCAGTCCCAGAAACCCACCAAGGGGTTAATGGTCCCTTGTGGCTGAGGAAATGCCAACAAGCCTTTGGCAATCTTCCTCCTTCTTTATATAACAAAACTTCCAAGAGCTGGAGCTGGGATCACCCAGTAATGCTTTTAATTTGTGCACAGTTGGGAAGAGGCCAGGATTTAATCGAAATTGTTAGAATGGCTTTGCTTGAAGTAGCTGAGTGCTTGCAGTAGGGCTGGGAGACGAGGTAGCATTGGGATAATTAAAAGAAATACCTGAGGTCGTCATTGCTGCTTGAGTTATTCCAGATACCCGGCTTCGGAGTAACCAGGGGGGATTAAATAACATTTTTGTAGCTGAAATAAAAAATTTGCCCAGTTACCCTTCTATTACACCTCAATTTTCCCTCTTCCCATTTGCCTAATAAAGGGATTGGGGCTCTGTATTTATTTAATGGGGCTGGGGACTGAACCCAGAGATCTGGCTGGTTGTCAGCCAGCCCAGGTGCTCAGTGTTACCAGTCTTCTTCCTCTCTGGACCCTGAGTGGTCTGAGCTGGCTCACCCTCCTGACTTACAGTGGGGCACAGCCGCGCAGAGAGCTTTCCACCTGCACCACCTCACCAGGGAAACGGGACCGGGAGAGCTCCAAGTCCCACCCTCCTGAGCCCTGTCCTTGAGAAAAATGCAGTGAAGCAGGCCCAGGCACTGAGGTTTCCATACCTGGCCACATCCCGTTCTCTATCCAAGGGGAGCCAAGTGCTCCTGGCCCTGAACGACATATGGTCAAGATTAGGAATCATGTCCCCAGAAGACTGAATAATTCAGGTAAAAAAACAAAAACAAAAACAAAAACAAAAACAAAAAACCCCACACACCTGTGAAGCAGACATTCACCTGACATATTTACCTATTATAAATGCTTACATGTATCACAGGGGACCAAACATATGCCAGGCCAGTGATTCGCTCAATTTACATCCACAAGCCACGGTCCCCTCGTCCCACCTTGCCAGGCCCTGCGCTGACTCTGCAGTGCAGGTGAGAGAGGCAGGTGATGCTCCTCCTGTGAAGTCAGCCCAGGGAAACCCTCAGGCTGGAAAGGTCCACGGCAGGACTTGTACTGTTCAGGATGCCCAGTTGCGATTTCGCTTCCTCTTGGGCACTGAGCCTTGTCGCCCACGGAATCAAGTTCCAAGGCTTTGGCCAAATGCTTAGGGCTTGCCGTGGTCCAGCCTCACCCTCTTGTTCAACCCTGGCTCTCAAGAAAGCAGAGTTGCTGCCGACCATAGGAGACAAAGAGGAGGACTGTGGTGGGGGCTTAGAGGAGGTGTGGGAGTAATGTAATCTCTACATTAAAAAGAAAACAAGCAAAAATCTATGACCAGGGAATTCCTGTGCTCTCCACTTTACATGTCAGGACAATGAAGTTTAGAGAAGTTGAACACCTTACCCCAGATTACTCAGCTCCATGGGGCAAAATGAAGACTCAAACCTAGAGCTTCCTGAGGCCAGAGCCCACATGTAAGACACGCAAGCTGAGAAGAAGACAAGGATAGAGCCAATGAGTCAGTAGCTTAGAGCAGCCAAGGCTGGGGTGGTGGTGGTGGTGCTCTGAGGAGACCTAACCAAGTACTTATGAAGAGAGAAGGACCACAAGGCGGGGGAGATTCACCAGAGAGAAGATGATTTAGGATGAAGGACCCAGAGGAGGGAGGAGGTGATAGAATTAGGAGCACCAGTTACCTCTGTCAAAGAGGAACCTCTCTTCCTTGAGATGGGCTAGAAGAGGGTGAAGGTTTAGGACACATCTTAATGTAAAGAGGAGCAGGGTGTGGCTATAGGGCATAGAGAGTGAGGTGGAGGGAAGGGTGGTGAATGAGAAAGTATCAGTCATCTACTGATGCATGACAAGCCACCCCACAATATTGTGACTTAAAGCAGTGCCATGGTTGCCCTGCTGTGGCTGCAGAAAGCTGAGAGTTTGGCTGGGCCTGGGCTCAGCGGGACAGCTTGGAAGTCTGGGCCTCTCTCTCGTCCTGCCTCTTATCCCAGATTTTTTCACAGTATAATGGTCTCAGGTTGCTGAGAGAAGAGTGGAAGCTGCAAGCCCTCTCAAGGCCTCAGCCCTGGAACTCACATTGTCACTGCCCCCACATTCTCTTGGTCAAAGCATATGACCAAGTCGGCCCAGATTCACAGGGATAGAGCAATAGAATCAACCTCTCAGAGGAAGAATCTGCAGTCCAGCTGCGTGGGGCATGGATATAGGGAAGCAGGAAGTGTTGTGGCCTGTATCATAGCCATCTAATGCAAAGAGGGAGGCCAACAAGAACAGGTGAGGCTGGAAGTTTGAGCTTAGAGAAAGTTAATTAGAAAAGATCAGAAGCAGATTCTAAGAGGATTATTGGGGGGGATGAAGAAAGGACGTCTGTTTGGTCAAACAGCCCAGAGGCAGTTGCATTGATTTGTTGTGATGTCCTACCTTCAAAGGTTCAAGTCTGGGCTTTTGATGAGACTGTGGGCTGTGGAGGACACAGACAGTGACCCCCACAAGACTGAGCTGCCTCCCAGTAGGTGCTTGGGAAAGGCTGATCACTGGGAGCCAGCATTCTGTTTCCCACCTGCTTCTTTTAACTCCAAGTGGCTGTACAGGAAGTGGCAGCTTCAGAATTCGGTGAGGGAAGTCAGTGAGCATGGGACTTTCTGGAGGGCCCTCTGCTCTCCTGAACCCTCACACAGACACCCTCTCCCACGCTGATGCTGTATAGTAAGAACGCAGGGCTGTCACAGCTTGTGGGTGAATGCATGACTTCAGCAATATAACCAAGTTTGTTTTTCAGAAGGACACACTCCCCTGGGTGAGTGAGTGCCAATCGAGTCCCTAAACTGTCTGGGACATTAACTCTTAATTAAGAGCCAAAGTGAAAGACACCAAAGAAATGCAGTGTCTCTAAATGGTAAAAATGGGGGCCAGGGGGAGAGAAGCAGATCTCACAGCCTTCCTCAGCAGATCACTGGATTTAACTGGAACTAACCAAGGGATGCTAAAGCCAGGATCTCAGCAAAGGAGCGGTCCCCCTGGGCTCTGTCTTGCCAGAAGCAGGGATGTTCTATTTGCTGCTTGCTGGTTCCATCTGCAGAGAAGCCTGGAATATCTTTTCTCAAGGTCTGTCTGGCCACATATTAACCTCTAACCATTATATACTAACTATGCCTATATTAAAATACATATTAAAATATTAATATTATATATTCACATCATACATTATATAGGTAAACATTATTCATATAAAATAATATATAATTATATATATTAATCTACATACCATTAAGGATATACCCTAATTTCCATTAAAATGGAATAAACTCAATTCTCAATACATTTACTTTATTCACAAGTCCCTTCCTGAGCCACTGACGTAGAGCCTTAGATGCATCTTGCACTCCATGTGCCAAAATGTTGTTTTCCTCCACTCCGGCTCACATGCCCAGTCTCCTATTTATCTTTTTGCCTACAGAAGCAGGTGGTGCCAGGGCTCTGCCTGCACTCTCTGGCTTTACCTGTTCAGGACACTCAGGCCCAAGGCTTCCACCTGCCAGCATCTGCACAGCTTTGCCTGAGGGCTTCTCTGATAGCGCCAGAAGAGCTGGAGAATTAGCATCTTTCACCCCACCCCCACCATAGCTTCGGGCCCTGGATGGGGTAACTGTCACAGCGTGCCAAAGCTTCAGCTGTCCGTGTGGGGAGCCTGCATGGCTACCACCCTTTCTGGCTGCTTTCCCTCCCATCTCACTGCCCCACTCCCACACTGGTGCTTCCTGGATCTCCTCCCAAATAAACTGCCTCGAGAGAATCCAAAGTATGACATCTTCAAATCTAGACAGGCCTCCTTCTGACCTCTGGTTTCCCTCCCTGATGTAACTGATACTCATTTCTTAGGCTCTGTTCCATGCAGAAGATCTAAGTGAACCCCCTGCTTGTCCCAGCCTAGACCCTGGGACCCTGCGTAAACTGCCTATGGGATCAGTATCCTCTCCAGCACTGGCCAGGCCTGCGAATGGACCTACTGGAGACAGCAGTTCTGGGCGATGAGCCTTTGAGGATGGGCAGACTGTGGACTGGACGGAGCTCAGAAGGCCCAAGCGACTGTGAGGAGAGTAAGCAGTGTGTTCCTCCCGAAAGCAGCCCACTCTGCTAGAGCCAAACTGCAGGAGGTTGGTACGACTTGGTTCAGTCCAAAGGGCGGCCAAATGCCCAGAGCTCTGGACGGGGGTCTGGTGTCGCCATGCTTTCATCCATTTCCATCCCAGTCCCTTGCCCTCCCCCACCCCCACCATTTCTCTCTCTTTTCTCAGAAAAACTAAAAACCAGCACCATCCGCACTCAGGGAAATGCTTTCACCAGCTGTGCTGTGAGTTGCATTCCCAGTACCCCAGCCATATTCCTTCCAGGTGTCTGGCAAGCTAATCTACCTCAACATCATTTTCTTTCATACACTCCCTTTACAAAATCTCCTATGGCTCCTTAATGCCTCAAGAGAAGGGCTGAACTCTAGTGCTGGGTATCTGAGGATCTCGACCATCTGATTCTACCTAGCCTGCCTCATTAAATCCCCGTAAGGCACATTCTGCCCTGATGGAGCTGGATTCTTACTGCCCCTATACACTGCGGGTTCCTTCCCTCCTCTGGGCTTCTGCATATGTTGCTTCATTGTCTTGAATTCCTCTTTGCTCTTCCTTACAATTCATATCCCATCGATGTATCAAGTACCAGGGCAGAGTATATCTTTTCCACAATATGAGAGAGTTGGGGAGAAAGGATTATTCATAAATGGTCCCAGAAAAAATAGTTAATTAATTAACATAGATTGGAAAATATAATAAAATAATAATATAATATTAAATAGAATTAGTATTTCCTCAGATAATAACCTAAATAAATTCTAGGTGCATTAAAATAGTATATGTAATAAACGAAACCACAAAAATCCCAGAATAAAATATAGGTAACTGTTTTTGAAGTCTTTAAAAAAAAAGGAAAAATAAAATTTAAAGAAATCCTTGGAACTACACTACATAAACAGTGAACTCTAGGTTAAACCATGGACTTTAGTTAATGGTACAATTATAAAAATGTGCTATCATCAATTGTAACAAATGTTCCACACCAATACAAGGCATTGGTGGTGGGGTGGTGTGCCAGTTTGGGTGTATTACATCCCCCAAAATGCCATTATCTTTGATGCAATCTTGTGTGGGCAGATGTATTAGTGTTGATTAGATTGTAATTCTTGTTTAAGTGTTTCCATGGAGATGCTACCCACCCAACTGTAGGTGATAACTCTGATTGGATAATTTCCATGGAGGTGTGGCCCCACCCATTCAGCATGGGCCTTGATTAGTTCACTGGAGCCCTATAAAAGCTCAGACAGAAGGAGCGAGCTTGCTACAGCCAAGAGGGACACTTTGAAGAACGCATAGGAGCCGAGAGAGGAGCTGTAGCTTACAGAGACATTTTGGAGATGGCTTTTGAAAGCAGACTCTTGCTCCAGAGAAGCTAAGAGAGGACAAATGCCCCAAGAACAACTGAGAGTGACATTCTGAGGAGGAGCTGCAGCGTAGAGAGGAACGTCCTGGGAGGAAGCCATTTTGAAACCAGAACTCCGGAGCAGATGCCAGCCATGTGCCTTCCCAGCTAACAGAGGTTTTCTGGACGCCATTGGCCATCCTCCAGTGAAGGTACCTGATTGTTGATGTCTTACCTTGGACACTTTGTGGCCTTAAGACTGTAACTCTGTAACCAAATAAACCCCTTTTTATAAAAGCCAATCCATTTCTGGTGTTTTGCATAATGGCAGCATTAGCAAACCGGAACAGGTGGTGTATGGAAATTCTATATTTTATGCATGATTGTTCTGTAAACCCACAACTTCTTTAGTAAAGAATAAACAAAAACAAATGGAAGTTCCAAAACAATGAGGAAAAGAAAGATCAAATGGATGAATGAACAAATGAACAAAAGAAGGAAAGGAAGGAAGAGAAAGAAAGGGAAAAAGGCTTGTAGTATGATTGTGGATAAGCAAAGTCAAATGGAAAACTGCAAATTAGTAAAACATTTACACCACATATGATAAATGTTATATCCTGAATAAGGTATGCATATATACATATATATATTTAGATCCAGAAGAAAATATTAAAATATAATAATCAACAGTGAATAATTGTAAACATTTTACAGTGGAGGAAATATAATTGGACAAAGAAAAATAAAAAATATTTAAAAATAATTCAAATTAAAGCAATTAGATCTTTTTTTAATACCTATCAAACTAGCAAGGTAAAAAAAAATATATATATAATATATATAATATTAAATTCTGGCAAAAGTGCACTGGCATAGATATGCCATGTATTGCTAATAAGCAGAACATCCTAGAAATAAACTTGGCAACATTTGTCAAGAATCTTAAAAATGATTTTACAATTTATCCCTTAAGTACATTTGTGAAAAGGTATTCTATGCTATGTTTAAACTAGCAAACTTCTGAAAACAGACTAAATCTTTCACAAGTGAGGAAATGATTAGATAAATAGATCTATGGGGTGGGATTTGGTTCCGTTATTAAAATGCTGCTTTCTAAGAATTTTTATAGCAGGGAAATTAGTCCAGTTTTAATATAAGATAAAACGGAGATAGAAACTTTTGCAAAGCATATTATCCCACATATCAAAAATAGACAAATATACATATTAAAAGAATATGTACTGAAGGAAACACTAAAAATTAGGAGTGATTATTTCTGTAATGTAGAATTATGAGCTATTTTCATTTTATTCCTTAAAAATTGTGTATATTTCAAATTCTCCACCAGAAGCCTGTTATTATTTTAGAATCAAAAATAAATGGAAAAAAAATCCTAATTTCATCCATAATGATATCAGCATTCTCTAAACCCCTATAGCCCACCCTCTCTCTCTATAACACTGAACACCTACTGTGTAAGTAAGTGTTTATTCCATCATTTCCTTGACATTCCTTAATTTGAAGGAAGAGATCACATCACAGGACAGGTTCGCTAACCTTCCCATGGCTCAACTTCCTAAAGCTCCTATTGATGCAGACTTCGTAGGGTTGTTTTGAAAGTTGTGATAAAATTAATATAAACAACTGTTCACAGTGTTTGGCCTCAGTGAGCACTTGGTTAACGACAAAGGGTTTAAGGTCAGGGTGATGTGGGTTTGAGTCCTGGCTCTGAGATTTATTTGTGAAAAGATTTTGAAAGTTAGTTGACCACTCTGAGCGTGGCTTTCAACCCCTCCTTAGTGGGAAATCATGACAGCTATCCTCTGCAGGCCATCATGATGCAGAACGTCAACTGAATGTAGCGACTGGCCACAGTAAGTAAGTGCTTGATCCATGGTTGGTGTGATGACCATACTCAGCAATAGTAGTAGCATTAGTAGTATTTTTAGTAGGGTTTTTCTTCCCTTGCTGTCCTCACCTTTCTATCTTGATGGTAAACTTTTTGAGGGCTGAGATTCTGTGTTAGATCCCTTGCCATGTACCTTCCACTCCAGCACCCACAGCCGGTGGTCAGTCTTGTATTTTTGATAGTTGAAATGTGACAGATTCTACCTGAATGTCAATGCCAAACCAGCTTTGTGGGGCTGCTCCACAACCAGCAGGCATGTGGTAAATGAGAGGGGCTGGTGTGCGGCCACAATGGGCCAAGACACCTGTGTACCTGATCTGGAGAATAGGTATTTTTCTGGATAATACCTAGGATCTGAATATTCATCACAGTGCCCTATGTTTATATTTTCTATTTCAGTTGTCATGGAGCATAAGGGTGTGTTGATATATCTGTTTTCCATGCTACAATGTGAGCTCCCTGAGGGAAGGACTGCTGTTTGCTTTTCTCAATTCACTCAACATTTTTATTTAATACCCAGGATATGCCAGACAAATTGTCAGACATTGGCTATTCAGTGATTAAAAAAGAATTGTGATCTGGCACTCACAAACTTAAATTCTAGGCCAGAAGAGTTTCTTTTAATAAGTAAATAACAAATAAGAATATAATTTAACTTATGACAACTCTTTTCTTATGAAGGAAAAGAGCAGAGCTCTTATGGTAGAGAGTCAAGAGAGCTGTGCTGGGGTAGGGGAGGGTGGTCTGATTTAGACGGAGGGGGTTGGGGAAGGCCTATTTAATGATGTGGCATTTATTTCAAGACTAAATGGCAAGTCATTCTGTTAAGAGTGGGGATGACTTATTCGATATTGTATCTATGGTTGCTATTCAAGGGGATAAGAGTTTTAGTCCTTTAGAAAAAGATTTGAAGGAAGTAACTACTTTGGTAGAAAACCAGAGAAGGAACTGAGGAAGGCATACCAACCCAAGAAGGAGAAAGCTGGCAAGTCTGCTCAAGGAGACTGGAAGAAGAATGAAGTCTTTAAACAAAGATAGGCTCCCAGGCAGGGGCCACAAGCCTTCAACTGATCATGGTGATTGGTGATTTGTTTTTGACAAAAGACCCCACAGGAAGCAGTCCTCATTTATGGTTTATCTCAGCATGTTGACACATTTACAAAGAAATACCAAACAAAATTGAAAGCAAAAGGAAGAAAAAGGAAAACACAAGTCTGACATCCAAAAATAATCTCCAAACAATTTAAATCTTCACCAATGAGGATTCACCAAAAATGCCAACGGGAGTCATATCACATGTGTCAAAATTCCTTGTTATCCAGCTATCGCCTGAAAACCCCACTAATCACTGCAAAGTAGCTGAGCCCAGCTGAGAGCTGGGTCTCTCCTTTTCCCCCGGATTCAGTATGAATCATCTCCAGTCTCTCATCCTCAACCCTTATCCCAGGCTTTCTACATCTAACCTTAATTCCAGCATCCACAATGTGATCTGCCCTTTCTCATGTAGCGCTATCTAGCCTGCCTCTCTGGAAGCCTCTCTCAGTTCTCCTCTCTACCCATTAGTCAGCATCAGCACCAAAGGCCAGGTCTGGTGTTTGCAGAGTCACAAATGGCATATTCCATTACAGGCCAAGGTGGGTGGTGGCTGTGACAACTCATATTTTGATATTTTTCATCTAATTCTCCTTGCTTGCCATGCCTCCTTTGTCTCCACGTCATCTTCGTCTTAGTTGGCTCTTAAACAGCATTTGGGTGGCTTAGACACAAAAGATGCTTCAGCCACCACCAGGTCTCCAAAGGACCCCTAGCACACACGGAGCTCCATTGCCCTTTTCCATCAAACGGCCTGGTGTTTTTGATGTGTGTCAACTGAGCCGTTTTCCCTTCCATCATGAGCCGTTTTCCCTTCCATCATGGGCATACGCCTATGTTTTACCCAAAATGAAAAGATTGTGATTTCCTGTATTTGAAAGCACTTTTCTGCTAGCAGTGGCAGCAACTTAATCATTCCCTGCTAAAAGGCTGGACTGGGGCTGGTTCAAGCACTCCACCGATGGCCAGCAGGAGAAAAAAAATCATTAAAAAATCAGTGCTTGTGTAATTGAAGATTCTTTCTCCAAATGGGAACAAAGCGGGAATTTTCATCTCAGTTGTCTCACAGCCTGGGTAGCGACATTTTTGCCTAACGAGGTTTCATTTGGTGGATAAGTTCCCAGGATCCAGGCTAAGCAGTGCTGCAGGTGCTGCCTCCGAATCCACTCAGGATGCGGGCAGAAGTTGGCCCAGCAAAGGAAGATAGAAAACAATGCTCAGAAAGAAATAGGATAAATAAAGTTGACTCTGACCCGCTGGTCCCTTTCCTCTTGCAGGGGTTTTAAATTTGCTGTCTTCCTAGGACTGCTTGTTTATCCTCAGTATCTCCTATTGCCTGCAGCACTGAGGCTCCTAGGAGGTGCTGAGCCCAGGCCCCATTGTCCTGCGGTGCCATTTGCGGTTATGGGCACCACAGTGGCACACCAAGGAGGGATGGCCAAAATGATGACTCACCTGGAAACCACAGCATCTGCAGGACAATTGCAATAATTGTGAGCATTTTGTTTTGAGAAAGGAAAGTTCAGAGGAGACATCTTCAAATCTCTGAAGGGTTGAGTGCTGCTCTTAGTTGCTGAAATGGACAGAACTAGGGTGTACCTCAGAGGGAGGCAGATAATGGGGCAATTAATGAAGGAACTGTTAACAGAACTGCTTAGAAAAGTAAGATTATGGTTAGGGGGCCTGGATTAGAGAAAAGTAACAATTTAGAGGCATTGAGGCCACTATTATCCTAACCAAGGCAAGTTCATATTACTTTACCATTTCTCTCTCTCTCTCTCTCTCTCTCTCTCTCTCTCTCTCTATCTGTCTGTCTAACTATCAAACCCCAATTCAACATGAATTTTAACAAGAGATCCCTTGAGAACTTGACCGCATAGTATTTGGAGAAACAGGCCATGCTAGCATCTATTTTTAAAACTTCAGTTACCCCCTATTTTCTACAAGCTGGAACTTGGATCTCTTGGTGGGGAATGTGGTATCAGCCACGATCTGGCTCCAGTCTACTTCTCTGGCCTTAGTTCCTCTTTGCCACTCTCCTGCAAGACCCCTGCGAGCTGCAGACTCCGTGGTATCACTGTCTTTCCCCAGGAGCACTGTGCCTTTCCCCACCAGCTTACCTCTGCCCACCGTGTCCTGACTGGACACCCTCTCTTTCATCTTCTTTAGGAAAGACCAACGTGTCCCAACCCAGACTGTGTGGGTCTTGCTCTGTTTGCCCAGAACAGCTAATGTGCCCCAGTTAGGTGGCCCTCATCAGGTTATGCTTTTTATGTGTCTGCCTCTCTCACTAGAATAAGATCTTATTCAAAGATAATTATGTTTCATTCTTTATTTGGAAAAAAATATCCCTATAAGGCCTGTTGGAAGGGACAAGCCTTACTGATAAGCATGTGTGCGCCCAGAAATCCGTCAAAGAGGAATTAGTTTTGTTCCTTGAGTTCCACACTGAGGGATGAAACTGGAGAGAGGTAAATTTCAAGTGGGAGAGTGAAAAGGGCTTTGGATTTGTCCAAGGGGTGCTGAATATGATTGCCATGGTAGATTGAGAGTGGTGACAGAGGACAGGGTGCACTGTGAAGCCTGGGATGTGAGGATAACAAATGACAGCTACCCTTTAATTAAGGAGAACAAGGTGCCAGCTACCCAGTTATGTGGTTTTCTAGGTATTGTCTTGTTTAATATTTGTGACAACACAATGAGGTAAGAGCTACTATCGCTATTTTATGAATTAGAGGACAAAGATCCGCAGAGTTTATGTTGAAGTTTACAAAACTCTTAAGATGTTTGTGCATACTTGGATTCAAACCCACAGGGGAAATGCTGTTTCCTTCGCCTCTATGTGATAATGGCTTTCTAGATACACCACTTTGGCTCCAGAAGCCTGCCTCTTGGATGGATCTGTGTATTAGTTATCTATTGCTGCGTAACAAATTACCCTCAACCATAGTGTTTTAAGATGAGAAACATTTATGTGTCACAGTTTCTATGGGGCAGGATTCTGCCATCAAGGGCAGAAGGGAATCTCAGATGAAAAGCTGACTGGAAGTGTCAGGAAATGGAAGGTAGAGGAAAAAGGACAGAAAGTTCCTATACCACAGTCAGGAGGAGGCCGGGAGGGCACAGAATACGAGCAGGACTGAACTGAGCCAGCACCCCCTTCTGTGCTCTGTACCTCATGAGGTATTTCTCTGCAAAGTGCTGGGAGCCAGTCCGGAGTTTGTGTGGCTCAGGACAGAGGTCTTTTATTTAACAGTATTTCAAATGTTTGGGTTCTCTCAATTTCAATCACCAGGAGCAAAGCCTTCTCCTCTCCACACCCCCAGAGTCCCCACAGCCGGTAAGCATAATTGCCTGAGGACTGAGGTATGTGGTAAACGGCATGTGAACCCACTTTCTAGAAATGACAGGTGGCCGACTTCGTGGCTATCTGAAAATATTGCTCTTAAGCCAGCTCCATTCAACATGGTATTGGGCTCCCCCATAAATGGTCATTTGAGATACATCCCCCAACCCCTGCACGATAATGTTTCCTCAGATCTGGGTCTAGAGTGTTCTAAAGTCTGTTCACTTTCTAACCAACTGGTCTGAAAGATTCTGTTTGAAATAAGAAAGGGAATGGATCATTGGGATAAATCAGATATGGGTGAACTTATCAAAGTTCAATAAACATAAAAGTGATGAATTTTGAAGTCACATAATTAACTCAGGATTACATGAGCAATAACTGAGTAATTACACCTTTAATAATGCATTGAACTTGTCAGGAATACTTACTCATTCTGCTCAAAAGTTTTAACAAGATAGCCTATAGCAAGTGACTCTAATTAGATAATGCCTCTGAAAACATCGACAGCTCCTAATTGATACCTTGTATTATAAAGCTAGATGCCAAACATTGCTGTTGAGTGAATTAAGGAATAATATTAGATGTGTTACGATCAAAATACCTACTTGCAGGAATCTCATGCAAGTGGAAAAAAAATCAGTTTGATCCATCAATCACTGCATAAAGTTGTACTGGTTTGCTATAAATTACAACCTGACAGCAATTGCTACTTCCAGGGCTGTCAGGCAGCGACTTGCGCGCAGGAAGGGGTGGGGATAGGAGACAGAGCTCCCACTCTGTTCCCTCTTTCACATGGAAGGCCAGGATGGACGGGCCTTGGAGAATGGAGTCCATGTAACTGGTCTGAAGGAGATGGGAAAAGGTCTCCGGGTGGGGAGGGGTGGGTAGGTAGACAATATCTACGTTTGTACCTTTTGATGAGAGATTTTTTTTTTGTTGTTTTTTACTTCAAGGCTGATCTTCAGGGCTTTTATTTTTGCTCTTTCATATTTTCTCTATAGATATTTGAGGCCAAACTCTAAACTACAAGGATAAGAGAGAGAGGCTGTGGTTTGAGGTGCCAGAGAGGCTCCCCACTTCCTGCCAACCCCAGCTCTAGCATGTCTTCTTTATTTGTTTTTCCCTGGACCCAGAATTGCTATTAAAAGGGAAGCCTTGAGAACCTTCTTAAGGAGGTGGATTTTTCACTGGAATCAGGGAGGATGTGAACTGCCTCCACTGAGCAAGTGCTTCCGAAGGCCCATGGGAGGTAATTTCTTAGTGGTTAAGGACCTTGTTTGGATCCAGCTCTGCCATGGTTTCCAGCTGTGGGAATTTAGGCAAGTAACATAACTGCGCAGGCCTCAGGGTCCTGGACAGTAAAATGGTGCGTACAGCCAGACTCCCCTTTTATTTGCTGAGCCAGGGCATGAGGACAAATGGAAACCCCCAAAGTGGAGACCAAGTGTTTAAAAGTCATACATCAAGCTAGCAAGCTGTTCAATCAAATATATGTGATCCCCCTATATTGACATATACACCTTCCAAATGAAGAAATTTGCGAAGGTATGGTATTTATATAACTAAAAGACATCAAAATGTAAAGGATGACTGAATTTGATTATTATTGCATGGGTCTGGTCTAGATGGGATAGAGATGTTGGGTGAGTAATCAATGTATATGTGATTCATAAATATATATTTATTCAATAAAAATTATTCTTTGGACTTCTTGGCAAAATCATTAATTACATTGTTACGATTAAGAGTTTCACATAATTTTTGTTCTTTTGGCAATATTGACATAAATGATTTTAAAATAAAATATAATTTATTTGGTATATTTGTATTTTTTCAAAATGCAAATTAAAGCCAATGTTCAAAATGTAAATATACATATAAAAATATGAAAATATAAAAGTGAAAAAATTTTAAAAATATTTTAAAAGTTTTTGGGAAATTTCATCTTCTAAAATACTGAAGAGTAGTTATTAAAGCCAAAGGCAATATAAAAAGGCTATTTAAAGAAGCAAAAAGCAAACACAAATTAAAATTATTAAATACCAATAATTTAAATAAGATTATTTAAAGTAGGAATTTTTAATTTATTGAAAATTTCACTTAAAAGTTCTAGGATTCAATATTCATCTAGATGTCAGTTAAAAATATGGTATAATTCATGTGTGTTACATCTAGAATTACATATATTCAAATTTAAGAGTAATATGAATTGCTTAATATTGCAAAATATTCCTCAGCATCTGTGTGCAACTGTTGCACATACTGTGCTGATTTGTGAATAATTCAAGAACTATAAATTGGAGCAGAAAAAGAAGGAAGAAAATGGATGCTTGTCACCACCAGGAAATGATACTTTGTTATGGAAGAATCTACTACATTCATATTGAGAGGAAAGATTTGACAAGCTAAATTAATTTGTCTTTCTCTCCTCTCTAGTCCTCCTCACACTCCAAAGCAGTGTCCATCTCTGAAGACAGCAGCAGCACAAGCCGTGGACCTTCATGACATTCAAATAACCTCCCCGGGTGTTAAGGTCAACTATCGGGCAAGGGCAGTGGCTGGCAATTCCCTGGGATCTTAAAAATAGATATCATAAAAGTGGACATATTGGCCATTGAGCCCTATGTGACAGAGGCACTGTGAAGTCGTGTTTTGTTTTCATGATTTTAAAAATAAACTTTTTATTTTAGAATAGTTTCAGTTTTACAGAAAAAAATGCCAAGATAGTACAGAGTTCCCATCCACCCCACATCCAGTTTCCCTTATTATTCACATCTTATATTATCAGGATACGTTTCTTGCAACTAATTGCAATATTGATAATACATTATTATTAACTAAAGGAAATATTTGATTCAGATGTTCTGCTTTTCCCTAATCTTCTTCTGTTCCAACATCCCTTCCAGGATCCCACGCTGCATTTGGGCCTCACGTCTCCTTAGGCCCCTCTTGGTAGTGGCAGTTTCTCAGACTTCCCTTGTTTTTGATGGCCTTGACAGCTCTGAGGAGGGTTCGTCAGGTATTTTGTAGGATGTCACTCAGTTGGAATTTTTCTGATGTTTTTCTAATGATTAGATTGGAGATATGGGTTTTGGAAGGAAGATCACAGAGGAAAAATGCCATTCTCATCACATCATATCAGGGGTACAGATGACCAAAAGGACTTTTCATTGTTGATGCTGACCTTGATCAGTGGTAGTGGTTGTCAGGCTTTTCCATTGTAATGTACTCCTTTATTTGCCCTTTCCTTATTGAATTGTTTGGAAGAAACTCACTACATGCAGCCCACACTTAATGAGTATGGAGTTACTCTCCCCTTCATTAAGGGAGGAGCATTAAACAAATTATTTGGAATTCTACAAGGGAAATTATTGTCTCTTTTCCCCCATTATTTATTTATTTATTTATTTATTTATTTAATCAGTCTGGACTCAGAAATATTTATTTTTATACTTTGGGTTATTATGAAATACTACTTTATTTATTCTGTTACTCAAATTGTTCCAGCTTTGGCCACTAGGAGCTCTTTCAGTTGGCTCCATATCCCCTTACATGTATTCCCATCACTGTGTGTGTGTACGTGTGTGTAACTCTGCGTGTGTGTAACTCTGCATGTGTGCACATGTATCTGCATGTTTTAGCACTTCTTTACTTTTTGGCATTACAAGATGCCCCAGGCTCATCTTGCATATTTTCTGCCCCGGAAAATCAGCCATTTCTCCAAGGAACCCCACCGCGACTTTTAAATCAATTTATTTTTTCTTGTATGTTTATGAAAGGTAGGATCTAAATTTCAGGGCCTAAGAGAGAGTCCTCTCTTGCATGGGCCAAAGTTGCACATCACGTTGTTGAGGGGACAATTAAGGAATGAGGTGTACGAAGTGCTTGGGACAGTTTCTGGCACATAGTCAACACTCAGGAAATGTTAGGTATTTTTATAGCTGCTTGCAATGTAAACTTCCCAAGTCTCTCCAGTGGGTGATGCTAACAGTAGCAACAGTAACATGTAGAGGTGGGAACCAATATTTGAGTTACACTCTACCACATAGAAGCATCCAGGGATTACCATTATTTCCGTCATGGTTGACTCTCTGGGCAAACTCTTCAGCCTTGACCAGGTGGGTTGACCTTTAAGTAAAGATGAATCTGTCACTCATCTTGTCTGCGATGGACTGGCCCAGAGCCTCCTGCTTATATTCAAATGCCTTAGCTTCGTGTCAGACTCTTCTCTCCTTGCACTGCCTTTATTTTCCTTGCCCATACTCTGGGCAATTTGGTGCTCTGCTCTCTCCCAGCATTCACCTCGAACAGTCGACCCATGCTTGGTGGCTATAATTCACAGCTTTATTTCCTTCTGTCTAGAAACTCTAATTTACTGGGCAGAAGCACTATCCTTCCATTAAGAAATCCCACTGTTTGGGGGAAAATTACTACAAGGAGAATACTCCTTGCTGGAAGCCAAGGCAAAACTCTCGAGGATGTGGCCGCTCCTTGGGACTGCAGCAAAGTGACCATGTGTCCAAGACTTGCTGAGGCCACCTGAGGTCTCACCTGAGTACTTTCACATTTAACATCTTACTGCCCACTTCAGGCATGCTTTACCGAAAAATATTATGCTGCTGTCAGAATATAAATATTTTGGAGGCGGTCACATTCAATTGGGTAAATAAGGCAAACACATGAAACTGTAATAATAAACATTTTGCAATAGCTGTCAAATTAGTCTTTTGGACTAGAAATTCTGTAGCAGGTTGGTCAAGAGAGGGGGAAGGGAGAAAGACAGCAAGCAGTTTCTGAGTCGAGTTGCGGAGAGGTTAAGGGTGTGGATTCGGGGGTCAGTTGCTCCAGGCTCAACTCCCAGCCCTGCCACTATGACCATGTGAACTTGGGAGAGTCATGTAACCTCTCTGTGCTTCAGTTCCCTCATCGGTAAAATAGGGATAATAATATACCCATCTTGTTGTAAGACTTGTTGTGAGGACAAAACGAGCAAATATGTGCAAAGCACTTAGAGCAGGGACTGGCACATAGTCAGGTGTAAATAAAGTCATCACTATTTTTGCTAGATGTTTGCACCACGCCAGTGACCTTTGTGGGATATCTCATTTCGCCTTCAGTGCAACCCGGTCAGGGCTACTTAATCTATATTTTAAAGACAACTTAACACTCAAACAAGGAGAGGCTGAGTATGCAAGTGTCGGTAGGAACGAACTTGGCATATATAAGACCAAAGAGTTCAATATAGGCAACCTGAAAGATAATCAGTATTAGGTAGCCAGGAACTGGTTTAAGGTGAGGGTTGATGGGTGCCTGTTTATACCATGTTTCTTCAGTTCTAAGACGTTGTCACTTGTAGCATATACCACCAATTTAATAGATGGTCTTTAGAGGCCAAAGAAATAGTGTATTTCTATTTACTTTAATGTAAGTGTTAAATATAAAATGAATCCTCATTTCAGAAATGATCAAATATAAAATGAAAGTCCTGTTTAGAACAGAAAAATGGGGTAGCAGAGTCTTATTAAATATCTTCCCTTCTCCCTTCCATCTCTTCTTAAACTCTCCTTCTAAATTACAGACCTATTCCCTGGGACTTAACCCACAGCCCTGAGCTTGCCCAAACTCTGCCTGCGGTGGCCCCAAAAGCAAGGTCTAAGGAGGGCTTGGGGTCTTGGAAGCACTTCATTGGACTTTCAGCTCAAGGGCTGTAGAAACTGACTTAGGGGGTGTACAAATTCCTCCACTTTGAAAAACTTCCTAGTTAAACATCATTAAATCATTAAACTGGACACATAAGGGGAGGTAATATGCAGAGAAGCAAAGCTAATTTGGGATCTCATGTGACTAACTCAGAATTGCCCACTTAAACTCTGACCCTTTAGTTCATATAAATAAGCTCTGGATTCCAGGGAAGTGTTTTTTTTTTTTCCTTCTTCCTCAAAGTTTGTTTATCTCCCCCCAGGGTAGAGGGTTGAAGTAGCCTCAACAGAGAGGACCCCACCACCCCATATGGCTATGCAGAACGAAAGGGCTCCCTTGCTGAGAGTACAAGTATCAGCTACTTTGTGGAGCTTTTCACCAGCCTCTGATTTCAATGGATTTCAAATGCAGCTCTTTCCCACCAAGACACCCAGAGATAAGATTAGACCTGTGGCTCCCAACAGTGGGTGACTTTGCCCCCCACACCCAAACCCCACTCCACAGGGTGCTTTTGGCAAAGTCTGGAGACATTTTTGGCTTTCTCTTCTTGGAGGGGGCTACTGGCATCTACTGGGAAGAGGCCAGGAATGTATAGGAGAACCCCCACCACAAAGACTTATCCAGCCCAAATTACCCACCCTGGATTTGAGCTATAGAAGGAGACTTCTCATCAGGTTACTCTTCTTGAATGCAGAGACACTCATGTCCCCACATCCTTTGCCTCCAACTTCTGGTCCTGTCAGAGTGAGAAGAAAGAGTTCCTGGGTTCTGAAGTCAGAATATTTTGCCCTGAAACTGTCTATCATTCAGTAGTTATGTGATTTGGGGAAAGCCACTTCTCTAAGTATCAGTTTTCTCATCTGTAAAATGGGTATAACAATGGTCACCATTGGGCTACTGTGTGGAATTTAATCCTTATGTACTTAGCACTCAATAAAAGTTAGCTGTTAATCCTGTCCCAGGACCGAAGCATCCTTGTTTAGGAAAAGTTTGGGTTTGGCATATTACTATCAACCTGAATTTATTTTGCAGATCAGCATAAACGTTTTGCAAGGACATGAACTTCCAAAACAGAGGCTTTTCTAATCCTGCTGTCCTCCCTCAGACCTCCTTTTCTTTCACCAGGACTGTTTCAGTAGACTGATTTCCAACCTTCCTGTTTTAATCAGTGTCTTCACCATGGTGAGATATTGAAAGTGCTGATCTGAACAGATTACTCTCATGCTAAGTTTCTCCACAAGGTCCCAACACTTACAGAACAAAATTCCAATTTCTCGTGTCCTCAAGGCCCCTGCACGTTAAATTCTTACTATTTCTTTTGCCCTAATGTATTGGCCCATTTCTTTCCTCTAAGCCTATGTTCTTGACATTTCCTTTGTCCGGAATGTCCCGCTCCTTTTCCAATTCTACTATCAAGTGTTTGTGTCCTACGATTCCGGGCAGGGGTCACTCAGAGGGGGAACCATCCGTGAAGCCCAGGTGGTCCAAGCTCCCTTTGCTTGCATGTCCATGACCCAGAGGACGTGCTGCTATCCCACCAAATTCCTTACAGTTTTGGATACTTTTGAGAATATCTGTTTCATCCATGGTTCTCTTCAGGAAAATATTGTCCTGGAAAGAATTGGAACCAGAGTCTCCCAGCCCTCTAATTTTATTGGGGACAAGTAAGGCTTCCCAAATCCCTAGACTTATTGTCCTGGGGCTAAAAAGCCAAAGAAAGTGCAACTCCTTCCCAGCTCTGTGGCCTTGAGTGAGTTACTTACCCTCTGTGAGCCTCGGTTGTTTTATCTGTAAAACTAGAGGAAAAATGTCAGCCTCCTAGGTTTCTTTGTCCAGAGTAAATGAAATAATTTATGTAAAAGATTTCGCACAGTGCCTGACACTCTTTTTCATGTCACTTGTCTCCTCAGCCTTGAAGGCAGAAGATCTCAAAGCTGTGAGCAGTAGACTAGGCAAGGCTGAGGGGCGTGCACATTCACCTGGGAGGGCAGGTGAACCAGGAGGGACCTGGACGTGGCGCTGGGGTTAGCCTTTCGGAACTGCCCTCACCGTGCACTCTAAGTGCTAGCTCAGTATGTTTCTTCTCTGCTAGACTGTAAGAGTCCAGTGGGTATCAGCACTTGGCACATACTGGGTACTCCAGACTTGGCAATGCCCCTGCTTCCTCCTTTTTACCCAGAGACACTCATCAGGGATCCGTGGGCATGTGCACTAAGATGCATGTGGTCCTGGGGGACAGGAAGGCTCCGTGGAGAAGGGGCTTCCCCCACCCCCTTCACATCTGGGTATGTGGGGCCTCATCTGGTCATTCCAACCACTTCCAGAGCACAGTTGCCCAAGGCCCTTCAAAGTCCCAGGGCAGTGGTGGGAGCAGGAAAAGCTAACAGAGCTCAGGGAGCTCCCACACCCAGGCCTAGGCTGTAGAATGTCCTGTGAGCCTCCGTCTCAGGGAAACAAGCCACAGGCCAACCAGGGCAGGGGCTGTGTCAGTGGGGTCCCCTGGGGAGCAGACCCCAAGAGGGGATTAGGTATGCGAGGGAATTAATGGGGGAAACACCAGTGGAGGATGAAAGGGGAGGAAGGGAGAGTGGACAGGGAGAGTCTTCAGCCCACAACGGAGGTGCGACACCTAAGGAAGAGCGAGGTGAGGACTGGGCAGGAGAAGCCTCGGGCTGCAGCTGCTCTGGCAGAGTTTCAGCCAGGTGGCTGCGGGTGCCGGAGCCGAGGCCGTGCACTCGAGGAGTCCCATGGTGGGCAGCAACGGCCTGTTCTGAGGCTCCCTGCTGGGCTGCATTGTTGCCTGGGAGCTGTCAGGAGGAAGCATGGCTGATGTCGATGCCCTGGTGGGTTACAGGCATGGCAGCTGTAGGCCATTGATCACCCGTGATCCCTGCAGCAGGTCACCCATGATCCCTGCAGCAGGTTCCCACAAAGGGCGAGCTGAGCGGGGCCGCTGCACGGATGGCCCAACGATGAGGATGATTTCTTCCCAGAAGCCTCAATCACGAAAGTGTCTGTGACAAGGCTGATGGTCCCATTCTCCAACTGACTGACATATATATATGCACACTCACATTTACTCCCTATGTTTACAACAGTATACCTAAAAGCATAAACAATACACACTCAGGTACTGTATATACACATTACGTATACAGAGGCATGTACACACACATTCACACATACTGTGTATGTACCTGGAATAAGCACTGAACTAGTTTCTTGTCTAAGGTCTGCCATGAAAAACGTATATGACCTTGAAAAAATAATTCCCTTTCCTTGGCTTCATTTTTTCCAACTGTGAATTTAAAGGTATTGCTAAGGTCTCTTTGACTCCAGCGTTTTATGAGTTTATGGATCATTCTCACAACCAAAACCAGTAGAGACAGACTATAACAGCAAATGGCCTCTGCAAGAAAGGACAATGATCACACTCATTCATTTAATGCACATCTATTGAGTATCTGCCATGTGCCAGAGACTGTGCTGGGTGCTTCTGGTAGGTTGGTGAACAAACAATATGGTGCTTGTGCTTCTAGAGCAATATTCAAGTGGGGGACCCAAGAAGGAAATAGAAGTAATGAAATAAACGCTGGTGGAGGAATGTAGAGGAATGGACAAGATTCAGTGTTAGAGAACTGCCAGGGGAGGGACTCCGGAGAGAGATTCCACACGCTGTTTATTTGTCTGAGGTGAAGGGAAATTTATCTGTTCTGCACATATTTACTGGTCATTTAGAGTGTGCTAGGTCTGTTGCTATCCGTTAGGTTAAGTGAGTTTTTAGTCAAGCCCATGGACAAAGGCCTTCCCTTCTGGACATTTTCCCAGACCCGCTTGGCCCTTTGTTACAACGATGCTTGTCACAAACTGGTTACTACATCTCTTATTAACTCAGAGTTCCACAGCCCAAGTTCTCTGTGTTTTATTTGCCTCTGAGAAAAAGGCAATGTGAAGTGGTCAATGAAAAGTTCTTGGCAGAGGGTCAGGGGCGTTTTGCTTTTTTTCCAGGTCGCCATGGACCAGCCCTGCCCTCCTGGGCAAACTGTTCCAGATGGGAGTGGGCTGACACTGGGAATGCTGCCGGCTCCCAGATCACTGCCTAGAAAGGCTGGTTTTTCCGTGGAAATCAAACAAGCCTTTTTGCTTTATCAAGTCATGAGTTTATATTTTAATAGGAAATGAGTGTTTCTTTGAAGTAACAACAATGGCAACAAAAACTGTACTGAACCCCAACTCAGCCCTCCCCATGAAATTACTTTTAAACAAAACTTTTATTTGATTCCCAACTCTACTAATTTCTAGCTACATGACTTTGGCCATGTCACCTAATTCATCAGCACCTCAGTTTCCTCATTGGGAAAACAGCATCCAGGCTTCCTCCTGTGATTTATTTCCTCGGAGGTGTTTTGTACCATTTTGACAATACGAGGAGAGGCTCTGACAGGAGCCAGTGAGCTCGTCTATTTCTGGATTCTGATGGAACAGGGTCCATTCGTTGGTCATCTCTCTCTTGCTTTGGCACTTTAAGATTCTGAGGTTGCAGAAAAATGGGGTGAATTTCGTTGAACAGCTGCAACTTGGCAGTTGTGCTGGAGGTCACGGTGCTCCGTCAGAGGCGCCGGTAATGTATTTATTCATCACTGCCTTCGGTCCCTGCTCCTCTCCTTCCCTTCAGTTTGTTCTGCCCAAGGCCGTTGGGGTCCGACAGAGATCAACAGTGTTTCTGCAGAGATGAAGCAGCTCGTCAAAACCTGAATTAGATGTTAAATCTTTTTGAAGTGGGGAGGAGGCGAAGGGAGAAGGAATCATATTGTGCTAAGAATTTATCCTGTGTTGTTTCCTGTGAGATAATGTCCCCGGAAAGATTTGTTACCCGGCAAGTTGCAAACTGCTGTTTCAGGCTGATAGGTGTTGCCAATTCATTATGATGAATTCTGTCGGTTGGAAAAGTATTTTTTTCCTCCTTACCGTCACTGGGTTGGTTGGAGATGGACAATGGTCTTAAGAGCGGGGGCAGCTTACCCTGCATGCCCAGGATAGATGGGATCAAAGATACTGTGAGTTGTTCTCAGTGCCACAAAGAAAAGTCAAGTGAAGAATGTTAGGTTTAAAAGGTCTGCTCTCCGCTCTCAGTCCCCAGCCAATATTCTCAGTGGCACTTTCCTAGTTGTTTACTACTCTCTCATTGAACCCCCGTGATGGTTAAGTTCATATGTCAACTTGCCTAGGTTGTGATATTTAGTTGTTTGGTCAAACAGACACTGGTTTGATTGTTATAGTGAGGGTATTTAATATAAAGGTTTGCATGTATAGTTAGTTGTTTAGTTAGTTGCATCTATGGCTGATAGCATCTACAATCAACAAAGGAGGTTGCCCTCAGCAATGACAGGTGCCTCCTCATCCAGTCAGTTGGAGGTCTTAATGCCATACCTGAGGATTTAAGAAGTCAGAAAGAAGAATTTCTATCTCTACTTCAGCTAGCCACCTTCTCCTGGGGAATTCAATGTCACCTTTACTTGAGTTTCCAACTTCAGGCATTCCCTACAGAATTTGGATATGCCATTCCCCAAAGTAGGGTGAGCCAATTCCTATAATAAATATTGTGTGTGTGTGTGTGTGTGTGTGTGTGTGTGTGTGTGTGTGTGTATACACATATACTCCCCATCTGTTTCTTTGGAAAACCCTGGCTAATATAAGCCCCCAGCCCACCTTACCCCTATCCCCAGCCCAGCTTCCAAACTACCCTAATATCCCCATTCACACTAGGCTGGGAGAAAGCAAAACAAACTAGACTCTGGAATCAGGTAGACCCGGGCACAAATTCTGGCTCTGTCCCTTACCTGCTGATCCGGACAGACTACATTATTTCTGTAACCACCAATTTCTTTATCTGTAAAATGGAGATAAAAACAAACAAACAAAAAGCTTGCTATCCAAATTCAGGAACTGATTAGATTCAGATACATTTTTAGACAAATTCCTTGCTATCTGAATTCTTGCTACTCACTCTCCAAAACTCAGGAACAAAATAGGTATGTCCCTTATTATTCCCACTTACTCTTGGAACTCAGGATCCAAACAGATAAGGAATTTGAAGGACACTTTGAAAGGAAACTTGTACTTGTTTCCTAAGTTTAGTGTGACATAATGTCATGACAGGAATTAGTACAATTCCAGAAAACTGTGAGTGCTCAATAAACGTTCATGAGGATGCTAATGAGAATGAAGTGACACTGAAATGGAGACTGGAGCTGCTTTGCTACTCCCCATATCCCCAGATTTCCTCAGACTACAGCCCTTTGGCCACCTTGACCACCATCCTAAGAATTGAGGAAGACCAATTCTTCCAGCTCCCTTGGGTCCTGCTCATTTTCTAGGCCCTTCTTGGAACCAGTCACCTTGTCAGTCACCTGACAGGTTGCAGAGCTCCCCCTACCCTCAGGGCTACCCCTTGGAGCCACATGGTCCAGTCCCAGGTCAACAGTGCTTCCTCGGCTTCATCCTCTGGCTTCTAGAGGGACACCTGTCAGCCTTTGCAGGTGGGGCTTCTCTGCTCACCCCTGGCCTTGGCCCTGCCCAACCTGACTCTTCTTACTGTGGATGTGAGCCCTGTAAGACCAAACACGATGGTCATATCCAAGCTGGGCACTTCAGGTTAAGCCACAGAACTCCAGCCAAATCTTTCCTTTTCCTGGTCTTGTCTTTGTCCTAGCTTTAGCCAATTAACACTAGAAATCCTTTATCTCTTCAAGGTTGGCACTTTCAACACTTTCCATTAACCAAAACCTAAACCACTGGGACCCTGTAGAAAGCTGGAGCTGCCCTCATTGACTCAGGCAGTTTCTCCTGATTCAGGCTCCTCCTCTGCTTCAATCCCCCTCTCTTTTGGGCTCCTCCATAATCCTCTTGCTTGTGCCTACCTTCTGCTTCTTGGCCTTGCAGCTTCAGATTAACAGCTTCTGTTGTTTGCTTCAGTCTTCCCCAGGACGCCTTACTAAGACGGCCTCCAACCGGCCTTTGGACCCACCCTTGCCTTCGGTCACCATCAGCAGAAAACCACTGCCACTTGCTCCTGCGCTCGGTGGCAACAGCTCAGCATTTTGTTCTCAGGTCCATGACACTCCTGTGGAATTACTCTGTTGGATGGATCGATCTGTCTTCTCCCTGCTGCCACATCCAGTGTTTCCCACAGCCAATGCCCTTCCATTTGTAGAGACCAAGGGCTCTTGAAAATGTCCTTTAAGCAGAAGTTCACCATGGAAAGAGCTCTTAACTCTTTCCTGAATTTGGCTGGAAGATTCAAGTCTGTCTCTCCTCTCCGAGTTTCAGTTTCCCTCTCTATAGAGGGAGAGTGAAACATCTTCAAGATACATCTACATTTTTTCTGGAAGTCTCCATAATCTTCTGGGTGTGCTGCTTGGAGGCCTCTCCTGGAGGAGGTATGGGAGAGGGAGACTGTAGAAAGGGGATAGTGCTTTGGTTAGTTATTGGGGTGAGTGATTTTTGAGGGACTCCAGAAACCTCTGCCCCTATAAGGCAATGCCACCCCTCAATCCTCGCTTTCCTTTCCTTACTCAGTCCAGGCCATGCAGGTGGTCCAGGCACCCACACCACCACCTCCCAGTCTCCTCCCATACCCCAAACTGCCCCAGCACTCAGAAGCCACCTTTTCCAGGAGACGCTTGAGCCTAGCTATAAAGGCTCACTGAGCAGCGAGCAGGAACAAACATTGCCAGAGGTCATTCTGGAGAACCCAAGGGGAGTAGAGACAGAACTCTTGGGTCAGCTCGGGCCCAGGTTGTTGGGCAGGAACATGAACCTGGAGCCCAGTGGTGTGTGAAGGTGACATCAGGGATGTTTCTCGTCACCTGGTCAGGGCAGAGGTATGCCCCCATTAGTCAGGGATTCTCCAGGGATCCTGTCCTGAAAATCAGAGACTCCCCCATGACAGCTCCAGGACGCTTGCTCAAATAAATGGACATTCTTTGTGGACAGATGTTTATCTGGGCTGACAATGTTTATTCCTATCTCCCGGGGCACTGTTGGTTATGGAGCAGCTCGGGGACCAGGCTGAAGTCCTAAATGCGTGGTATTAACCTCCTAGTTATTATTTAGCAAGGAGGAAGAGAGGAAGAGAAGGAGGTTTGAGGGAGAGTTATTAAAAGTGTGCTCTTTGGAGCACTTGCATCAGAATCACCTGTTCTGATCTGATTCAGTCTGTCTGTGGAGGGTCCAAGGAATATGCATTTTAATAAGCTGCCCACTGCAGTGTGAAGGTCAAGAATCAAAGGTTTGGATGCCTTTTGTATTTGGCATACTTGTCACTTGTGAGCAGATCTGTCAAGTTGAGACAGCACAGTGGAATGTTTACGTTCACGGACTTGGGAGCAGTCAGCTTGTGCTTGAATCTCAGGTCAGCCTCCGGCTAACTGTGTGACCTTGGACAAGTCTCTTTATACCTGTTCCTCCCCACCCCCTCAGCTGTAAAATAGGAATGACGGGGTTGTTTTGAGGATGAAATAGTTAAAAGGTATAACACTTAAAACAGAGACTGCTACATAATAAGTGTTTCTAAAAGAATCTATTGACAGATACGGTACAGCAACAAGTACCTTGATGGGGTGCTTGACACAGGGTCCCTGGTGGGGTGGGGTGAGGGCTCCAGCTGGGCTCCCCAGGCTGGGAAATGACTGGGAGTCCTGATTAGTCTTAGGGGGTCTGTAGCACCAGGGAGGAGTGGCTGAGGCCGCAGCAGCAGAAAGACCACTCTGCAGCACCCTGTAGCCCTGCCGCTGGACTCTCAACTACTTTCCCCCTCTTGGACTATGCAGAAACTTCTGGATTACTGCTATATTGCATTGGGACCAAGATGATCTGAAATGCCAACTGAAGTTCTTGCTTTGCTCTCAGGCACTCTGCTGTTAACATTAATTCTGAACTGGCCACCTTCATGCTGCAAGGGTGCAGCTCCTGAGATCCTCCCCTTCAAAAGGCCCAGATGGGAAGCATGAGGCCTTCTCCTGCAGGTGCTCCAAAGGGGAAGCCAGGTCCAAGCCCTGTCTCAGCTCTCCACCTCTACCCCCTGGAACTCAGTCCAGAGAGGAAAGGAAAGGAAAGAATTTTCATCTCTCACTTCCCACTATCTTCCTTTCTTCCACAAAACTCCAGAGTCAAGGGGCAGCTATCCTCCTTCTTTATCTCTAATTCCCTCAGAAGTAGCCGACTTTGCCCTCTTCTTTATTCTAGAAGGAGACTTTCCTCCTTCTTCTCAAGAAGGCAGCTTCTCCCTTTTCCCTGGAAGTACAATGATAGACAGAATGCAGAGAGAGCAACCAGATCATCTATAAGGCATAGAGAAAGGTATTTCAGAAATAATACACTTGTACACACGTAATAGGTGTACAATAAATGTTGTTGAATTGCATGATGTGGTTGAAAAATCACAGACTAGGAATTCAGGCTGGTCTGTTTCAAATTTTGGCTTTGTCACTTACTAACTGTAGGGAGTCAGGGCGGGCATCATGGCTACGGACAGAAAGGAAAAATTGTTTATGCCACACCACGGGAGTGATTCGAGCAGAGCCTGCTCAGTGTGCTTTGTACAGGCATGAACTTCAGATTTGTTTTACAAGCTGATGATTACATTGGCTGTCAAAGGAGCTTAAATCCTGGCATCTAGGAACTCACTTAAATACTTGTTCAAAGAATGTCTGGGTCAGAAATACTCCTCTTTTCCTTTTTGAAATGTTAAAATTCAATAGGAAACTGACCTGTTCAAAGATGAACTCTATTTTATAAAGATGTTTTCAGTAGGTCCTGGGTAAAAAATATTTCATAAACCAGGGGAAGCTACTAAATCAAGGAATGGAGGAAAAAATAGACTTGCTAAAGCAGTACCATTTTGGTGCGGGAAGGTGATATATTCAACATTTTTTACTATATTTGGCTGCAAACTCCAGACAGTTGTTGCCTTGATCTATGGCTGAGATTCAGTGGCAGGGCATCATTTGAGCCAACCCTCTTCAGGGCTTCTTACTGTAAATGATGATGGCTGGTTGAGTATTTTGCATAGGAGAGAAGAAGGCAGTTTCAACTAGAAAGTTCTGGTGGATTCATGGAGCTACTGAATATGCTAATTGGGCCACAGGGAAGCTGTTGGTGGAACCTGGATTGTCACTGGTAAAAGGTAAGGCTGCGACTAAAGTGGGAGGGGGGTGCCAGTTGCCATTTGGTTTCCCTGAGACTCAGACTCTGAGACACAGTTTAGCAGGCAGGATGCATAGGAGGGAGTGCCCTTGAATCAGCACCTGTGGAAGGGAGGGGAGGGGAGGGGAGTAGGAGAGGGCAAAGGGAAAGTGCAGCTGCTATGCAACCCCAAGGACAACTTGGTTTGACTCCACGGGGAAATCTGGAGCTAGAATGGCCCTTATGAGTTTGTCACCAGATGGGCTAAGGTGGCTGGGCCTTACACTATAGCATCATCAATCTTTGGGTGCAGGGTAGGCTGCAGAGGATGTGACCTTCAGCAAGGTGAGTCTGCAGCTGAGACAGTTGCTGAAGAGACTGAGAGGTGAGGGGTGCAGGTCAACAGCATTCCCAGGAGCTGGAGTATCAAGGCCTTCAGTGAAAGGCGGTTTGGGTGGAGCATCACATGTCCACTGTGGCTTTACTGGGGGGCTGAGTGTGCCAGGTCTGTGCATGCCTGGTTGAGGGGTTTGCTGGGGGCTTATTTGCTCGATGCCTCTAAATAAGACCCAATTACTAATCTGATTCAGTAACTCCTGGCTATGCCAGAGGTTTGGGTGGGGAAAAGCACAGTATTCCCTTCAGCCACCCAGATGGTTATGGAATCTTTCTCCTTCCTGCACACACAAGGAGTCTGTAGGATCAGGATGTTATCATGGTTGAGTGAAGGCTCTGAATCGGATTAGCTGCTTTCCAGACTTAGCTGGCTAAGCCATTTCCCAGCTGCCCAACCTTAGACCTCTCTAAAATTCTGTTTCCTCACCTGAAAAATGGGAATAAAAATTGTGCTTGCCTCTTATGTTTTTGTAAAACTCTTTCTGAGCATATGCCTGGCACAATTAGCAGTCAATAAAATTAGCAGCTGTCATTTTTATTAGTGTTATTAGCAGCATATGAAAGATGGGAGAGTAACCACCCATTTTCCTTTTCAATGCTGACATTAATATGATGACAGCACAAGTCCTAGCCTTAGACATGATACCCCAAAGCACAATCAATAAAATGAAAAACATCAGTAAATTGGAACTAAAATCAAATTAAATAAAAATCAAATTAAAAACTTTTTCCCTGTGAAAACACTGTTAGGAGAATAAAAAGACAAGCTACAGACTGAGAGAAAATATTTGCAAACCACCTATCTAGCAAAGGACCCATATGCAGAATATTTAAAGAATTCTAGAAACTCAGTAGTAATGATGATAATAATAATAATAAAAACATCTAATTAGAAAATGTGCAAAAGATATTTTGCAGAAGAAACATTTCACTGAAGAGTATATATAGCTAACAAATAGGCATATGAAAAGATGTCCAACATCACTAGCCATTAGGGAAATGCAAATTAAGATGACAATGAGATATTCTAACACATCTATTTGATTAGCTAAAGTAAAAAACACAGTAACAACAACAAATGTTGGTGGGGATGAAGAACAACTAGATCTTTCATACTTAGCTGGTAGGAATGTGAAATTGTACAGCCACTCTGACAAATAGTTTGTCAGTTTCTTAAAATATACACTTGCCATATCACCCAGCAATGGCACTCTCATGCATTTACACAGAGAAAGGAAAGTGTATGTCCACTTGAAAACCTGTACATGATTGTTCATAGCAGTTTTATTTGTAATAGCCCCAAATTGAAAACAACCAAAATGTTCTTTTATAGATTAATGGTTAAAGCAAATGTGGTACATCCATACCATGGAATACCACTCAGCAGTAAAAAATGAATAAATGATGCATGAAACAAACTGGTTGGATCTCAAGCGCATTGTGCTGAGTTCAAAAAAGCCAATCTCAAAGGTCACATACTATGTGGTTCCATTTATATAACATGAAGTGACAAAATTAAAGAAATGGAGAACAAATCAGTGGTGGCCAGGAGTTAGGGATGTGGGCATGAGGGCGAGCTTTGTAGTGATGGAATTGATCTGTTTCTCAAGGGCAATGGTGGTTACACAAATCTACATGTGACAAAATGACATAGACCCATTCACACATTGTGCCAATGACAATTTCCTGGTTTTGATGTTGTACGATAGTTATATAAGATTAACTATTGGTGGAAACTAGGTGAAGGATACAGGAGAACTCTCTGAACTATCTTTGCAACTTCCTGTGAATCTATCATTATTTCAAAATAAAAAGGTAAAAAGCATGATCTCAAGAATATTTCCAGTTCCACGTGCTCTTTTCCAGAACGTTGTCACACCCCCATCAAGAAGTAGAGTCTGATGCCTTCTTTTGACACTGGGCGGGTCTTTTCCCTCTCAACATGGAATGGGGCAGACATGTAGGATGTGGCTGACTTCTGAAGCTAGGTCATAGAAGATGATAGTTGCTGCCTGGTGACCTGTTTCTCTCAAGACACTTTGGAGCTCTGGGCCTTGAGGTAAGAAATCCAGCCATCTGGAAGTCACCATGCTGCCAAAATCACGTGCAGAGACCACGTGGAGCTAGAGAGATGCCCAAGGAAATGCAGCTCCTCCAGCTCCAGCTGTTTTGAGTCTTTCCAGTTCAGGCACCAGATTCGGGCGAGAAAGCCTTAAGATGACCAGGCCCAGCCAACCTCTGATTCCAACAAAGAGAGGCCTCAAGTGAGAACCACTGAGCTAAGCCAAATTAACGCCTACACCATGTAGGCGGCAATAAAATGAGTGTACTTATTTTAAGCCTCTAAGTTTTGGATGATTTATTATGCGGCAATAGATAACTAGAACAGCACAGGCCAAGCACACCGAAAAGTGATCTCTCCAGGGCCCTTTTTAAAATGCATGTCCTGAATTACAAAGGTAATTCATTAAAGGAGGGTGGTACAAGAGCCAAGAGACAGTAACCTTAGAGTGGACTGCCCAGAAACAGCCTGTGGTGTGTGTGTGTGTGTGTTTCCATATATATAAATATATGTATATGTACATATGTGTATATGTATGCACACATTGAATGCAACAGGCAATTTATCACATGAGAAAGAAAAAGATAAATCACTGGTTAGTATGGGGATACTGAATGGGGATTTGTTAATAAACCAAAATAAAGCTTCACTTAACATCCAATTCCAAAAAATACATTTTAGACTAAATAATTATATTTTAGAACAAAATTCTAACTTAGAATAAATAACATAGATTTTAACGTATCTAAGTTTGATATATTGTTTAATCAGACTATATACCCAATACATAAGAAACAAAATAAAAATAATACAACATATCAGAGATGTATTTGAATTAGCTGTAGCAGAAAGAGAATTAATATTATAAAAGAATTTGTGCAAATGAAAAGGGAAAAAGCTCATAATTCCAAAAGTTAAATATGGACATAATTTCAAAAGACATGGGAAGGACATAGAGTTTATACTATAGAAAACAGAAACAGCTAATAAATGTAGACAGCATTTCATCTCAGTTGTAATCAAAGAAATTTGAATACAAAATCAATGTGATTTAGTTTGCCTAATAAATTAGTAAAATTTATGAAAAGCAACAACAATAAAATTCTGGAGAGATTGTGATGGAGGCAAAATTTCTCAACCACAGGTAATGAGTTAGAAATCAGCATAAAACAGGGAAAAGCAACCTGGCCAAATGTATCAAGAATCTTAAACATATTCACACTCTTTGACCTAACATTTGCACTTCTGGGAATTTATTGTAAGAAAGTAACCTGAATTTTAAAAAATAAAACCGTTTTTGGACTTAAAGGCATTTATCATCATGTTATTACCATTGCAAAATATGCAGAATAATATAACTATCTAACAATATGGAAATTAATTATGCTGCATTAATGTAATGAAATTTTATTCAGCCATAAAAATTATGTTGTGAATAATTTTACAAATAATATGGGTAATGTGGGCCATGTTTATGCTATAATGTAAGTAAAATATACAAAATTATATAAACACCATGATTTCAACAATATAAAATGGAAAAAAAAAGATTGTTTATAAAAATGAAAATAAATTAAATTGGTCATATTGATCATGAGAATGATGGCGTTATTTGTGGTTGTTAATTTTTTATTTTAATTTTTACATTTTTCTGAGTTTCCACATTCAGCCTATATTTCTGTAACAGAAAGAAAATTAATTCTGAAAATGCCCCTGGCACATAAAGACCGGGCACTCTTCCATTCATTACATCTCTTTACCACACTTGCATAGATTTTCAACTTAATAAGTTAATTTTCAGGACCGAGAAAATCGATTAGAACCTGAGGACCTCGTATGTCTTAAAGAAAAGGTCTATATTAAGAATCAGGAGAATTGGGTTTTATAAGCACCCACTCTTATAGTTTTCTGAAGACATTGTTTCAATCCTTCTCGGTGGACTTGGGTAAGCCACTCCCCTTCTCTGAACTTCATTTTATCCATGTGAAATGGAAGAACATTCTATTAGCTCCAAGCTGAGCCTACACCTCCTCTTGGCAGGCTCTTCTGCAGGTACCCCATGACCCATGGATGTCGACCCCAGCCATGTCCAAGTTGATCCTTTCCACTCGTTCTTCTACCAATACTCTTCCGGGATAGTGAATATTGAAGGGAGTTCCTGTGCCTTCCCACTGCTCTCTTCTCTGTTTGTGGGATTCTAACCATTCAACTTTAAGGTTTCCTTCTTGTTTCAGTTCCTTGACGTTCAAGATATAATTTTCCCATGGAAAGTGTGTAAGTGGTTGAACAATTTTATTGTGGAGTTGTGCAATTGGAGAACTTAGCTCTGGAATGGCTTCCAAAAGGTAATTTATCCAGATAAGGTTTACCTCACTCTTCCTTTCAATAATAGTAACATCTTGGAGCATGTTATACACACACACACACACGCATATATATTGTATGTGTATAAATGAGTATATATATTCATACACACCAACTTAGGTATAGAAATGAAACAGGGGTCAGAATTTTGCACCTGTTGTTATGTTGCTAATGCCCCCTCTCAGGGCATCTTGAAGCTGCTAAAAGATTCTCAGGTGTCATAAGAGAGGACTCTGTCAATTCCTCATTACTTTTCCATTAGCATCAAGAAAAAAATAAAAGAAATTATCATTTGACATCCTCATTGCCTTCTAAGAAGGGTGGCTTCTCTTAAAGCAAAGGTTACTTCATGAGCTAATCATCCTGATTCGCTTAGCAATCCAGGTAGAGAAGTAGGAGTCAGAGGTTGTCAACTGTTCTCCACAGTATAGGCTGAGTTGCTTGAAGTCTTCTGGGACATGAAGGAGGCAGAAGGTGAGAGAGAAGACAGAGAGAGGAGGCAGTGAGAAGGTTTTCCAGAAGGCTTTCCTCTGGCAAACAGGACAGTCCACGAGTTTTTAAGTTCCTGTCATGTGATCTCTGTGTGAAACTTCAGATCAATATCAATTCTACTACATTTAAAAATGCTGTGCATGAGTTATTTCTATTCTATTTTTTGTGTATTAATATGCATGTATGTTTTAATTGATGAAAAGCCTGAAATTCTTTCCACATTGGGGCGATCAGGAACCCAAGAAGTAGAGGCCATGAAATGATTAGGAGTATAAGAGCCCTGGAAGTTGGAGGGGGGTGGGGTGGGGTGGGGAGGTCTTTGCATATTTACCAGCCAGATATTTAGGTAATTTGAAAAATGTGGGCCTGTGTCTCAAGAGATATGGAGGCCCCAGCTGATCTCCCGCTGATAAGAGCAGGACCCTGGCATTCCTCTCCTCCCTGTTCTCCCTTCCCCTGGGCTGCGAATGCCTTACCAGCTGTCCCTAAGGCCTCTTTAAGGAGGGAGGAAGCAAAGCCTCCAACCTACGCATATTAAAGGACCTATTTCCCTTTTTACTTGAGGAAAGGCTGCACAATGCAAATGAAAAATGGGCCTCATTTCCAGCCTCCCCAGAAAGGAGCCGTTCCTTGATTGACACAGGAAGGAAAATGAAGCTAGACTTCAGAGACCAGTGCTAGATGAGGAGACCAGCTTGAGAGATTCTGCAAGACAGGGAAGCCAAAACTGTTTTCCAATCACTGACCCAAGGCTTGCCCTTCAAGCTCTTGCAAGATTTAACATTTTAGGGGATTACTAAGGCAGTCTTAAGATGACCCAGAGAAGCATGAACCATTGGAGTATCCAAGCCCTGCACCAGCCTTAAGATGGAGAGAGAGGGAAGAAGCTTTATTGGGCCCTTACTCTGTGGGAGGCTCCATGCTCAGGCCCTTCACCAGCACTTTCTCATTTAATACTAACGGTGTCCTAGGAAGCATGCATTATTATTCCACTATACAGATGTCTGGTTTTGAAGGATCAGTAAGGTGTCTATCCAGTGTCATGTAGCCTGTGTGTGAGTCACACATGATTCCTTTGGGAAGTTCATTGGACTGGTGGCTGCTGTGTTGGGCAGTGCAGATGCAGAACATTTCCATCAAGGTAGGAAATTCTATTGAGCAGTGCCCATCTAGAGAGAATGGAACACACTGAAATAGAGTCCTAAGCAATAGGAGAGAGTATTTATAAAAATAAGGGTTTTGATAGGAAAGAAGCAGGTGGTCAAGTCTCCAGGAATTAGGCAGAGCTCCCTAATTTAGGATCCCTAATGAGCAGATCTGGAAGGATCAAACCAGGCAGCAGAGCAGATGGCCTCTCTGCCAGACTCAAGGGCAGACATGCTGATGGACGTTAGAAGGGTAATGCAGCTCAGTGGGCAGGGCTGCAGCCAGATTTTAGACCATTCCTCATCTTGAAGGTGGGCATCAGGAATATTACCTATAGTCAGCCTTGTCTCCAGTTGGATCAGGGACTGGTATGGTTGAGCCAGTGTTGAGAAGACTGGACACAACTGTAGCAGGGAGATGATGACAACAAAAGACTTCTTTCCATTTTATGCTTACATGCAGGATGTGTGCATGTGTGCATATGTGATTGTCTGTGAGTCTGTAAGACGAGCATGTAAGCATGCTTTAAGCCTTGGCTGAGCACACCTCAATACTTTCAATTCTCAAATCAATCTTTCAAGGCAATGTTAGTATCTGAATTTTTAATCAAGGCAGGAGAGACTCCTTTGCCCAAGGTCATGCATTGGTAAATTACAGAACTGAGATTAAAACTCTGTACTCTTTCCACTGCATCACAGAGCCTCAGGTTTCCACCATTCAGGAGACAGAAGCCTGGGGATTGGAATGGAGACCGAGAAGTGCCATTAGATTCTTAGTCAGGAAAGTGCATTCAGGAATACTAGATTTGCATTGTCAAGGGTGGAATGATTAACCATTAAGAGTATACAGAGGAAAGAGGAACATGTTGAAAAATACCACAGGGGTGCAAACAACAAAATCCAGACAAATGACCCTGTTTCTTTAACTAATATATTGAGAACAAAAGACAGACAGAGAGACAGAGAGACAGAAGGGATGAAGATGAAGATATATCAACAATTGCGATGCTGTATCTTATGTGAATTCTGATTTTTACCGGAAACCTGCAAAAATAAATTAAAAGAAAGATTAAGGAAAATCTGAATAGTGATTGTGGATTTGATAAAATTAATAAATTATTATTATTTTTTAAGTGTGATAATATTTATAAAGGAAGTTCTTGTGGCAAATTATGGTATTTTGGATTTGCTTTAGAACAATCTGGAGAAAGGGCTAATGAGTAGGAGTGCAGATAAAACTAGATTGCCTTTGAATTGATTATTGTTGGAGCTGGGTGATGGGTATTTGGGGGTTCATTTTACTATTCTGTCTAAATTCAAAATGTCTCATTATAAAACATTAAGGATAAGTGATTAGCAAGATATACCCATTCCGTGAATAGAAGGATTGATGGATGTTTTTGAATGTTTTGTTGTTAATAAATTAAGATTCCAAACAAGAAAACATGCCTTCCAGCCAGATTCTTGTCCAAGTAGTCAGATCCTTGTTTTGCCACTCAAGAGCAGTTTCCTAGGACTATTCATTTAGATATAAATTGTCAAGGGGAAAAATATCAGTCATTTCTCCTTGCACTCTTTGTTACTTGTTGCCATGGCAGCTTTTATTTTGAAAATGGATTTTGATTTATCCCTTGATTTATTAAAATGTGAATTTTTGGCCTGGGAAAAATTTTACTTTTTTATATCACATGATCAGTATAAAAGATTCCAGGAGAGAACCCATATTTGCTAATGTGTCATTAGTGCAATAAAATTAAGAGTTTCCATGGTAACTCCTCCCACTCTTATGCTGGTTGGCCTTAGTGGAAGCCAAGTTGGGGTTTCCCAACAAGAAGGAGGGAGTGAGATGGAAATACCATGAGTTGGGAACTGGGCCTGCTTCAGGGATAAGGATGTCACTTAATTCACCAACCTCAAGGAGTAAAGCAAAGTCAAGTTATGTCTTGGTCAGGGTTGATATGTAAGGAGTCTGATTGCAGGGTTGGGGCACTATGGCATAGGGGATTGGATCTCAGCATAGTTCTCTTCATTCTGGCAGTGTCAAGCTCACTTAACAAAGAGGCATCTTATGGATGCTGTAGGGATGCTCCAGCAGGTACAAGGCCTTATGGAGGTAGGATCTGGCTTTGGTGGCCATGATTCTTTACTGGGCTTCAGTCCCCAGAACATCAAGAGTGAGAACTAGGAATAGGAAAATGAGCCTGGTTGTATAATCAGGCCATAGATGAAAGTAGGAGTCTTGGATGAAAGGACCCTATGGACACCTGGGTATGTATTCTCTCTCTTTCTGAAGCCCATTTTCCTGGTGGGCAGGAAGGTGCTGACATCCTGCTAAGCTGGGGTTTCAATCTACCCTGGGACTGGACAGGACTGAGGATGCTGGTGGACAGTAGTCAGTGCCCACAGCTGTGCTGAGAAGGGCTGGGCAAATACAATGAAGGATTTTTCTGGCTGCTTCTTCTCTGGCTCATGAGCAAATGCAAGGCAGCAGAGCCTAGAAGATGAGGAATGTCCTGTTTGCCAGCTCAGTTTAGAGCTGAGTTTGAAGCTAATGTATTGGGCCAAGAGCCAGTGACCTTTATGGCCAAGGCTTCCCTGAGGCAGGGATCCTCAAATTCTAAAATCTATAGTCCACACTCTACATTGTTTACTTATCTGATGGAGCTGTTCCCTTGGAAAGCTGTGTTATTCCTGTAATGCAAAGTGACAGAGAAAATAAAAACACCCAGCTGAGAAAAAGCCACAGAGCTAATGTGAAACACAAACTTTCTGTTCATCTGAATCTTGGTTTATTTTAAAACAGAACCATAATGGCTCAGATTATGGAGACTGGGAGGGACTGTTACCACAGCTGCCCAGCTCTCAGATCCTTCCCGATTTGCCTTCTGGTCTGAATCGTTTGCACTTTTCCCAGGAGTTGAGGTGGTATGATGTGGGTTTGCCCTCCCTGAATATGACTCAAAGACCAAGGGGAGAGCAAATTCCTGAATTTGCTGTAGATCAGCCTGAAACTGATGTCATCAGGTCTTCCTGCTAACCCTGAAGTCCCTCCGAATGAATCAAAACTTGGACCAAGTTTGCAAAGAAGCTTTGTTCTGGGTGAATCTGGCTTTTGTGTCCCATCTGAACCAAGTCTGGGGTCTCACTCCAAACTCTCACAGCTGGCATTGAGCAACATCTGGTTGGCATTTTCTCTACCCTATTTCCTGGTAGTTAGAGTGCCTGCATTTTTGGGGATTAACTCAGTTTTCTTAACTTTTTTTCTTTTTCTCTGAAATGAGCATTATCCGTGTAAGAACTTTAGTTGTTTACAGCCTTGGGGAGAACCCCACTATATAAGCTGCTTCCTGTCCTCATACCACTGCAACACTGGAAAAACAGGAGCCCATGGTGGAAAATGAAGAGAAGCCATCCACATATTGGAAGAAAAGCAGGAAATTATCCCAGAGGAGAGAGCTTCATGAAGCCAGGGAGGCTGAGAGCATCAAATTACACCTCTCTAAGAAGAGAGTTCAGAAAAATGCTCACTAGGTTAAGAATTGGTGACCTTAACTGGAATAGGGCGGTAACAGTCAAAAACAGAGTGCAGTAAATTGAGAAGTGCTTGGGAGTGAATAAAAAAGGAAATACTGCCTTTTCAAGGGATTTGCTTTTGAGCACCAGTTCTCACCTTGGGGCACACATTAGAATTCCCTGGAGAACATAAAAAATACAGATGCTTGGGCTTCATCTCAGAGATTCTTGTTTAATTGGTGTTTTGAGGGGCCACATTTTGTTTGTTTCTTTTTGTTTTGTAAGATGAAAACCATATGAACTGTTTATAGCCTAAGCACAAGTAGTCAGTAGAGAGGAAAAGTTCAAAGTATGAAGGAGGTGGGGTAATGATGTAATGAGATTGCTGAGGAGACAGCAGCTGAGAACTAGAGCCCAGGTGGATGACATTAGACCTGGACAGGTGAACCAATAGCATGTGGTGGCTTCCTTTGCCAGTGCATGTTCTGGTCTGATGGCCTCTAGTCTGGGACGTTGGAGGCTTGGCTACCTTCTGAGGATCTTATGATCCAAAGCAGGCAGTCTAATAAGGATTTTCTCCTGGTTTACCAACAGTATCTTCTAGGGGTGCAATAAATGATATAGGAAAGTCCTTACCTGAACTTAATTATCATCACAAATGCTTTGGTGATGGAGGTGGGAATGATGGCAGTGGGAATCGGGAAAGGGCAGACACTAGAGAATTATTAAGAATAGATGATGCCTTGGGAGGGGAGGAATGGGCCTAATTAGGCACATACCTGAAACCCTAAACTGTGAAGTTCTAAAACCTCAGTGACAATTCATTCTGCAGTCACCTGGCTTTCTTTGCAAGCATTTCATCAGAGAAGGGACAAGGTCAAGTTAGTGGTCAGTCACCATGGATAAGTCTCAATGTGTTGTGCTAGAAGGGAAGAGATAAGCTCAGATGCAAACACAAGGCAGTGAGCCAGGGAAACTGAGACACAGACAAACTGTGAAGGCCTTGGGGTAAAGGCAGGCAGACATTGCGGGAAGTCAAGAGGACAAGGTCCAGGAGAAAGACAAGGCTGGCAAGGAGGAGGAGGAGCCAGGCGAGGAAGGTAGGTGGGTCCTAGACAGCTCCTGTGGTCTCTGGGTCTTTTCTGTGGCTCTGCACTTCCGTGGCAGCCTGCCAATCTCAAGTGGGTGTGATCTGGGTTTTGCAGGGGCAGATCCCTCTAGAATATTTATCACAAGGTTTTATATTTATTAGTTCACATCTATCACACTCAGTGAACTATACATATGTGTATATATATATTTGTGTGTGTGTGTATATATATATATCTATATATTTAGGTTGGTTTGTCCTGCTATAAAGATCAGAAGTCCAAAATAATAAAAACATCAAATGATGTAAAAGGGTAAAATAAAAAGGAACATCATTCCTTCATTTCTCCTGCACCATGAATCTTGCTTCCCAGAGGTACCCATTACTCATATTTTGTGGATAAGCATCCCTCCATATGTGTGCATGCAGAGGCAAATGAGCACCTTTTTATTACCAATTTTTAAAGATAAAACTTAGTTAAATGCATATTATTGTGAAAAATACAAAAGAAGTTGTTGCTGTGAATGCCCAACATAGCTACACAAGGAACTCGCTGGCAAGCTCAGTTTTTTGAATGATGTGTACAAATGGTGGGGGAAAATAGGCTAAGTTGATATGAGTAATTTTTGAGGAATAGTGAATAACAAGGAAGGACTGCAGGCAGACAGAGATAGTCACATATTGTAAAGGTGAATAAAGAGAGATTATCAGCTATCGCAGCACTGATTTTACTTGCTCTGAGGCACCATTCAAGAATGGATTGCTAAAGAGATAATTGGTGAATATTTAGACCAGAATGTTGTGCTGATCGGGCACTAGCATGCACTTGCCAAAATAAATCAGGAATTTGGTTTGGCTGTCATTCTTTCTTTTAAAAATAGAGACTTTAGATTGGTAGTTCAAGGAGAAAAATTAGAAATAGTGTACCTGAAATTAACCAGGTGTTTGAAATGTGATATTGTGATATTCTTGTGGATGAGATGGAGACATCTATTCTGGATAGTGATGAAGTAGGAAGGACTTTTAGCCAACAGCCAAAGGGTGCTGGTAAACTAACAACCTGAAGCTGAAAGTGGGAGAAACTCTATCTTAAGTCTTGTCTTATTGTAGGTTTTATATTCTCTGTCTTTAGTGAAAACCTATATAGTCGGTATTCAATAAGTATTTGCTGAATGATGAAATGCAAGAATGAATGTGTGAAAAAAATGAATGAATGAAGACATGAGCCTGGGAGGGAGAAATAGCTAATAATCTGCGTGACAAAATTAGGAAACAAAAACCTCTCAATCAGTGGACCAGATACATCTTTGACCTGCCGAGCAGTAGGTGGGAATTCAAGGACCATGTTCTTTTGTATAATGAGATTCTCAGCTTCTAAAGCACAGAGAGGAGGTAGGTGGCTGTAAGTAAACTTTGTGCACTTCCTGAGCACCTCCTTGTTCCCTGGCTTTATGCTACTGTAACATTGCAAAAAAACTGAGGGGAAACTTGCAGTCCCAGCCCTAACCCAACCCCTAACCCTCTCTCTTCTCAGGTGCTCCCACAGAGAGCCCCAAGACTTTATGGGTTTCCTCACAGTCTCTCTGCTCTAGGAACTTTCCAGCTTCTTAGGGAACCCGGTTTGATGAGTGTCAGACGGAGCTCCCAGGCCCTTGGCAGTTGGGGGAGTTCCTGGGAATCATTAGCTCCCTACTTTGCCCTCCTCTCAATTTATTGCCAAGTCTTGCCAGTGTGTTTCCCTTAATTATTTTATTTTAATTTCCTTGAATTCTGAAATTTGAAGCCTGAACTGTAATAGTTTGTCCATCAGTATTGTGAGACTGGTCTGGCCCGGGCTCACCGCCCGGACCTGCATTTCTAGTGGCCAGGAAAGAACGGACCCCCTTGCCCACACTCATCCTCTCCCATATCTCCCTGTTTCATGAAGAACAGGCACTTTGTTCCAAGGAGGCAGCCCTGGTGGACCCTAAGGGGAACTTCCTGTCAGGGAGTGGGGGAGGGACTGCCCCTAGACCACCATCCTGTTGAGAACAGTCTCTGCCTGATTCGTCCCTTCCTCTTTTTGTATTCTTGCAACACAAAGCCTGGTCTCTATCACCTGTGAGCTCGTCAGAAATGCAGATTCTTGGGCTCAACCCTAGACTGGCTGAATCAGACTCCACATTTTAACAAGATCCCTAGATGATTCATGTCCACATTAGAGTTTAGGAACAATGGTCTGTATCACACAACTCAGGACTATGAAGAAGGAAAGAGTCAGCTGACACTAGTGTGAGTGAGTAGGGAGAGAAAGGGAAAGGAAGGGAAGGAAGGGGAGGGGAGGGAAGCAAAGGGTAGGGAGAGAAGGGGAGGGGAGGGGAGGGAAGGGAAGGGAAAAGAGTAAAATTTAAATTACATGAAATAATATGGGCGAGAGCAGTGTGAATTTGTGACAAGTATGACACAAAATTGTGCGTAAGTAAATATGGTCCCACAAACCAGTTGCTACAAGTTTTCCCCACTTTCATGAAATGTAAATACCATGCACCTGAGGAGGAGTCACTTGCATAGTCACATTTTAATTCTTGTCTTGAAAATGTATTTTTAAGTATGTTAAATATGTCCCATACTTCCATGAATCAATATTTTAGAAAATTATTCATAGAAAGGGAAAAAGTGAATTTCTTCCGAGTTCAGGATATTTCATTAAAAAAAAAAAAAATCCAAACTGGGGAGATGGATGGATCTATTTGTGCAGTGAGCATGTTTTGAACAATGCAGTTTCTCTCACGGAGCTCACGGTTCAGTGAGGGAGGCAAACCTACAAACACCCACACACAAACAGCACATCACACATATTCTACCACATGCTATTAACGCTGAGTACTCAGAGCTCCACGGGAGCTTATAGAAGGAAAACTTGGCTTTGCAGAGTGGAGAAGAGGCCAGAGAAGATACCACAGGGGACACAAGGGTTGGCTGGGCCTTGAAGGCTAGATTGGAGTTAGTTGGCCAGATATTCTAGAACAAGACCGGAAAGAGGAAGGCAGGAGGGACTGCAGGTAGTTTGGTGTGGCTCAGACTCAGGATGCGGGGAAGTGGGAGGAGAATGGATGCATGGGAAGCTAGTGCAGTGGGCAGGAGTCAGAGCGGAAGGGCCTGGGATGCCAGGCTAAGCAGACTGAGCTCCTCTTGAGGAAAGATTAGAATCAGTATGTTCATCTGAGAAAGACAGCTTAGAAGGCAGGGTGGGTGATGGCGAGCTGGGTGGGATGGGAGGAGGGTGAGGAAGGGCAATGGGGGAGGTGGATGGCAGTGCTGGAGTGAGGAAGACAGTGTAGGGGCGCCAGAGACGGATGTCAGGCAGCAGGGATACAGGTGGAAAGGAACAGGAATGTGCAGGGGAAGTCAGGAGAGACTCAGGCTTTACTGTCCCTGTTACTGCTTTACTTACTGACAAATATTCACCAACAATCACAAACCCCATTGCTGAGAAGCTGCGTGCTGGCTGTAGGAACAAAGACACTTGCAAGTCCAGAAGCTCTTTTCTCTCATTATCATGTTTTGTTTTGCTTTTCAAGTAACTCTTGCCATTTTGTGAAGCTCTACAGAAAATCTCAAGTGCCTTTTACCACCAGGACAGACTTCTCCCCCAGCCCAAATTAGGGACTCACAGCTGTTAAGACATGCAAGGACTGGATTCCAAGTCAGCATTTTCATTGTGACTTTGTGAGGCTCCTTTAAGGGTGCACCGTGGATGGTGCAGGAAGTAGACGAAGAAATATGGGTAGGTCATTGGGGAGGGAGGTTTGTCAAACATTTTAAAGAGCTGACAGGAGCCCAAAAGTCTACTCTGCAAAACCTGAGCTTGTGAACTCCAAAGCAAATGGCACTTGGCTTCCTGGTAGTTTCCCCCGGGATGCGGGGACTGGGACACCATTGTAAACTTTTCCATTTGGACCGTTTTCCCCAGGTTTTCACCCTTCAGGCTTCTTGCATCCAGGACCCCAACCTGGCTACTCTTTGTCCTTCCTGCATGCCAGGGTTTCTTAACTGGGGCTCCACGGTCCCCTACAGAGTCTTTGAATGTTCAGAAATCAAATGCAGAGTTCATGAGTATGTGCATACAAGCATAAATTTTTTAACATTTTTTTGACAAAGTCCCTAACATTATGTTACATTTTCAAAGTGATTCTTGGTCTAGAAAAGGTACAGGATCATTTGTTCTACATATCACTTCCCCTACCCATAAGCCTTGAGCAAACCCATCACCTCCGTCTCCATCAGAATGAACCCCCAAAACACCCTCTCCAGCAAGACTGTTCCCCTGAGCTCCAAATGATTATCTCTATCAGTTGTTTGGTTGCTACATTGACATGCAGAGATGAGCACTCACCAAATCTCAGTTCATTATCTTCTTTCTTAAACTTGTGTTCCTTCTTTCATGCCTCATGAAATGCCTCTTACTCCTTTCTCGCTTCCACAGCCACCCTGCCACTAACTCCTGGCATTGCTACCTCCAATTTTGAAGGTTACTTCTTGATTTTCTGTTATTTGAAGAACAAAATCTAAACTTGTAAGCATGGCATAGGGAGCCCTTTAATAAGGGGTCCCAGCCTCACCTCCCACCATCACTCCAACTCATGCTCCACCCACACTGAGTTCACGCTCAGGCCTCTCTCGCCTTTGTGTGAGTTGGCCCCTCTACCTGGAAGACCCATTCCCTTATTGGGTGCCTGACACTCTCATCTGCAAGACTCAACTCAGATACGTTTGATGTCTTCCTGACTACCCAAGCTACTTCCTTCCTCCATGTGTGTTTGATGTCTTGGGCATAAAACTCAATTCATCTGTGCCCATCTCTCTAGCTAGGTCCTGCGTATCTCAAAGGTAGAGATGTTGGCTTGTCTGTTGTTGAATACTTAGCATCTAGAGCAAGAGGGATTGACACCCCATGTGCTGGTTTGAATGTGTTATGTCCCCAAAATGCCGTTATCTTGGATGTAATCTTGTGTGGGCAGATGCATCAGTGTTGATTAGATTGTAATTCTTTGAGTATTTCCATGGAGATGTGCCCCACCCAACTGTGGATGATGACTCTGATTGGATAATTTCCATGGAGGTGTTACCCCACCCATTCAAGATGGGTCTAAATTAAATCACTGGAGCCACATAAATGAGCTGACAAATAGAAGGAACTCAGTGCAGCTGACAGTGGCATTTTGAAGAGGAGCTACAGCCAAGTGGGACACTGAAGAATACACAGGAACTGAGAGAGAAGCTGCAGATGAGAGACAGTTTGAAGACAGACGTTGAAAGCAGACTCTTGCTCCGGAGAAGCTGAGAGTGGACAAACACCCTGAGAGCAACTGAGAGTGACATTTTTGAGGAACTGCAGCCTGGAGAGGAACGTCCTGGGAGAAAGCCATTTTGAAACCAGAACTTTGGAGCAGACGCCAGCCACGAGTCTTCCCAGCTAACAGAGGTTTTCCAGACGCCATTGGCCATCCTCCGGTGAAGGTACCCGATTGCTGATGTGTTACCTTGGACACTTGATGGCCTTAAGACTGTAACTGTGTAACCAAATAACCCCCCTTTTATAAAAGCCAATCCATTTCTGGTGTTTTGCATCCCAGCAGCATTAGCAAACTAGAACACCCCATGAATGTCAGATAAGCATATTGCTTTGAATCGTATGAATCTCAGTATTACTGTTCATAAGCAATGTTTACACTCAGCAGGCTGGCAGAACATAAGGCTTTTGAGCTAAATACCTGATAGGGTCTTAGTTTGGAAAGTGGTGTTTACCTGAGTAGAATATTTTGCAATAAGGTTTTTTCCTGCCATCCACATCAATATCCAGGGGCCATCTTGGATTTACTGGCTGAGTATCCCTTATCAGAAGGTAACAGTTTTTTAGCACATTCCCCAAATATTTATTACACTCCTACTGGATGCCATCCTCTATGCTGTATACTGTATATCTAGTGATAAACAGAGCAGTTATGGGCTCTGCTCTCATAAGCTTAAATTCTGGGTGTGACTCTCATTTTTATTTACCACTTGCTGCCAATTTTAATCATGTGATCATTTCTCCCTTAATAAAAACATTTCATCTGTGACAATCTCTCTAGCTAAAACCTAGATTTTTTGTGCATGGGAAAAGGGGGCATCTACTCTCTGGCAGTCAGACTATAGTTAAAATCAGAGTGGATATAAATTATGATTATGGTAACAATTATGATTACTTTAAGAGTGGTTGCACACTTGTGAGACATGTTGTATGCATTTTCTCTATAATCTTCTTAATAAGCCTGTGAAATAGGTACTGACATCATTATTAATACACATATTCTGCAGATGAGGAACCAAAAACAGAGGTACAGTCACATGTATAAAAACTAAAGTCAATGTAATTCCAGAACCAGTGAATTTAACCTTTTTTCCTTTAATTGGGAACCTAGAAATGGGGAAATTGTTTAGAACAACCAAACCATACCATCCATAGCTTGCATTCAGATCTCCTATCAATTAAAATATATAAGAAGAGTAGTCAGAGGCATTCCATCACACAGGAGCCGTTCTGTGTGAGAGATTAGTTTCAATTTTTTTTCATACTAGGATACTTTCAGAGGACAAAAACCACGTCTTCATTTTTTTCATTCTCCACAATACCTAAAACATATGCAATAAATGCTCATGGAAATAAACTCATTTATTTAAGTGAGTTTTCCCCAGTACAGCTGTGGGAGGACAAGGAATGCACGATTTAACGGACATCTCTTTAACCCTTTCTCTCTCTGGAACAGTGAAGTTGAAGTCACAGAAGTTGAGATACGGTCCATCAGAATGTGATCCACCATAAAACTGTGCTGTGTTTCCACTCATCACTCCTGGTCTTGGCATATCAAGTACTCACTGAATGTATGCTCAACTGGAAGAATCCAGAGTAAAAATTTTAATCATAACTGTATCAACTGCTAACTGTTTATTAAATATTTATAATCTCAGTGTCCCAAGGGCAAACATGTTAGCTCATTAAACCCTTCCAACAGCCTCATGAAATAAATACTATTATTAACCCATTTTATATATTTTAAAAAGTGAGGCTCTTAGGGTTAATTATTCACTCAAGGTTTTGTGCTTGAAATTCAGGTAGTCTGTCCAGATGCTTAACCACGGTGCTGTACAATCTCTCTAATCCATGGGAAAAGTACAAACCATGATGGGATACAGTCACTGGGGATGGAGGTAATTTGTGGAAAGCAGGAGAGCAGGTGCTAAACAAAGAAGGTTCTGGAATCATGCTGCCTGGTGACTCTCAACTGTTAAGTAGGAGATTTTTCACCATCTCTAAGACTCAGTCTTATTCCCTAGGGTTGTAAGGATTAAACGAGATAATGCAGGTAGAACAATCAGTGGATCATGGCAGGGACTTAATTAGCGTAAATGACTATTATTATCATTATTAGTAGTAGGTGCTTGAACATGGTTTCTTCTACTCTGAACCAGGCTGCACTCAAGAATACCACTAAAATGACACAAAATCCAGAGTAGCTCAGGGTCATGGGTAACCATGCCTATCCTGAAGACCAGCTAATTAAATGGGCCATAACTTCTAGAGAACTTCTATGACTTCTATAGCTCTGCTATGTTAATGAGTTGTAGTAACTCTTTAAAAGAAAACCTTTTAACATATTTTCTGTTTATTTTAAGTATTTCCTTCCTTTGTCCTCAATGTTGGGCAGTAATTGAGAAAAAAAATTATATTTTCCTTTCTTCCTCCAAGCCCACTCAAGTTGAGCAGGCCCTGGCTCCCTGCCCACCCACCTTTATTCCAGATGTTACCCTGGCAAACCTATCTGGCTGTAACCAGGCAACCACTGGGAAGATGGCCCTCCTGGCTCTGGGCCTAGAAACAAAAGAAAAACAAATAGGAGGATGTCTTGAGTCTTCTACTTGCTTTGGTTTTCCAATCTCATTTCCCCCAATGTTTTATTATTTTTGTAATGGAAACTGGGGGTTGGTATCTGGGCTGTCTGTTCTCACACCAAATGTCCGGTCTGTCCTGGACCAGGGCTAGATCTGGGCTCTGGCTGGATTTGATCCTACTGATCCTGATTTGGGACTGGGATGGCCAAGGAAAACATTCCTGCGCCCCCTCATGCTGGAAAGGAAGGCACTGACCACATGACCCTGCAGTGAAGAGGCTCCGAGCCCAGTTGAGGCAAGGGCTCACAGGCAACTCAATAGCTCTGTGCAGACAAGAGTGGGCATCCAAAATGGAGTTTCTCTGTTCTGTTCTGTACCTAAGATCTCTTCAATGCTCACTTTTCTTGCCTTCTTTGTCTCTTGCCTGGACTATTGGTTAGTCTCCTCTGTGATTTAGCTGTATGGCTAGATTCTGTTGCAGAAGTCATTTTAGACACAAAGGTATTAATATTATGACCCCAAGTAAACCTCCTCCATGATTCTCCAAGCGCTTCAGCACCATTCCCCATGGTCTGGAACCCTGTCTTTGAGAAGCATAATTCATTCATTCAACAAATATTTCCTGAGTAGCTATCTGATGCCAGGCATTGCCACTCTTCAAGGTGCTTTGGATATATCTTGTAAACAAAATAGACACATTCTTCCCCTCATGGAACTTGCATTCTTGTGGTGGAAGAAGCAATACATTAGCAAGTAAAAACTATGGTATGTCAGACAGTGAAAAGTGCTTTGAAAATAAAGCAGAGGCAGAGGATAGGGACTACAACAGTGAGCACAGGCCATGAAGGGTTCATTGAAGAAGGAGTCAGTTGAGAAAGTACCAGCAATTGGTGATGGATGCAGCCAAGAAGGGATTATCTGGGGGAAGAGCAAGTACAAAGGCCCTGAGGTAGGAGCACGTCTGGAATGTTTGAATAATAGCAAGGTGGCCAGTGTTGCTGGAGGGAAATGAGGCAGGGAGAGAGTAAAAAGAAATGAGTTCAGAGACATAGCAGGGGGACATATTGTACAGATTCTTTAGGACATTATATGGACTTTGTTTTCTTCATGGTGTGAGAGAGGAATTCACAGGAAGGTTTTGAGCAGAGTAGAGAGGTGTGATCTAGTTTAGACTTCAGAAGTATCATTGAGCTTCCTGTAGAAAAATTGCTGTCAGGCAGACCTGTTAGGAGCCTATTGCAATAGCTTGGTAAGAAAAAATGGGGGTTCAACCAGAATGGTAGTGATTTTCACCAATGCCTCCTGCTTGATAATTTTCTCCACACAGACATGTGTTATCTAGTTGAATCCCTCTAGCAACAGGAAACTCCCTTCCTACTGAGACACCCTGGACTCCTTCAGGGGTGTTCAGACTTTGAGTTCTTTCTTCTGTAGGTTTCTTTCCTCCATTGTTTTGGTCCTATTCATTAAGTTCATTAAGACCAAACCTTGTTCCTCTATTCCATAATGGCTTTGGGAATACCTTATGAAAATGACCACGTCATCTTAGGCCTCCTGTTCTCCATATCAGCATCCTCAGCTCCTGACTCCATGTTCATATGGTTTTATCCCAGCCATGCGTCTCCATCCTGGACCCCCATTCTGAAGTCCCTCTAGTCGCGAGAACTGTACTCCTACCACCTCGGCATCAAGAGCTACACGGAAGCGAAAGTTCTGTGTTCTCAATCTCTGCCCCTCTGCGATACTCAGTCGCTGACCCACCATGCCTCAACTTATTATCTTTCACAGTGGAGATGAAGTCGTTCCTACTGTCCTCCTTTCAGGGGCAGGGTAAGAGTTAACTTCTAAACAAACCCACCCTACTTTGCAGACAACTGCGAAAAACCAGCATCATGTTGTCCTTATAAAATATGTCTTTCCATAATGTGGCCTAGAGAATAGTTTTACTAAGCATTTCTTGCCATTAACATTTTCCTTTTGCAATCTTCAGATAGTGTTATGAGTGAGTTTTGTGTTATAAAAAGCTACATAAACACTCTCACCTTGCAATCCACTGTAATGGCCTCAGACAGCCATTGGTCTTTCTGTCTCCTCAGTTCTCTCCTAAGCGTAACAACACTAAGGTGTTACACCTCTCAGGGATGGGTGAGATAATGTCTCTTAAGAGAGATCTGTGAAAGTAGAAAGCATTATATTGAGGTGGTACCAATACTCTGAGAATAAAATGAGTATATGAAAGTTTGGCATACTTTACATTCCAATTGGTAGCCACCAAGCCATCATACACGTTTCTTTTGGAATCATCTTCTGTTAAAAAAAAAAAAAAGTGCATCCCAGATAATAGTAGAACAGATGGATTCAGAAATAGCAAAGATGGAAACCATTTCTTTCCTGTGAGTTGGCACTAAGGGATTGGGGCATGTGCTGGACAAAGAGGGACAAATGCCTTTTAGATCTACAATCATCAGTTATCAAACACTTTCCTTGGACTAAGTTCTATAATATGTTCAAGGATTAAAATATGAATCAAACAGGAGCTTGCCCTTTGGTGGACTTTAAAATAAGAAAGACAGAAATGTGTCTAGATATTTGCAGTGCTAGAAGGAGGTACAAATCTAAGACGATAAATACCCTGAAAATTATTTAGCAGTGATAAACACTCTGAAAATTATTAAGCAGTTCTCAAATGTTGTAAGTGGAAAATGTACCAAAGAGCTCTAGTAACACAGAAATAGCATGGATTTGATGTTAAACAGGCCTACATCTGAAATCTGGAATCTGCCCCTTGGCAGAAATTCTAGGTCCCACTCAATATCCATTTTCTTCTTCTTCTTTGGGAAAAAATTATCCCAATTTTATTTAGGATGACAGTGCCCAACTAGAAGTTGACATGATCCAACTGCCTTTGCATCTAGGTGTGGTCATGGGACCAATTACTGCCCTAAGAGATATAAGCCAAAGAAAGTGTGGAGGTCTCTGGGATATGAACTTGAGAAGTGACACAACAGGGAGGTGCCTCCCTGCTTCTTCTTCCCTGCTGTCTGGAATGAAGATGTTAATAGCTGGAGTCCCAGCAGCCATTTTGAGACTAGAGGCTTCATGCTAAGGGTGGTAGAACTGAAAGATAAAAGGAGCGTGGGTTCTCTAATGAATTTATGATAAAATTATACAAGTCTTGGATTGCCTACCCATAGCCTCCTTCTACCTGAAGGAATAAGCATCAATCTTTTACTTCCTATCTTTGTCACTTGCAGCGGAAAAAGAATCCCTTAATTGATATATTCTCCTTGCTATTAAGTGCCTAGCCTGCAGACTAGCACATAGAAGGCATCCAATACACAGAGCAGTCTCTTCATCCACCCACCACCTCTCCTTATAGGAAAACTCTTAATTTGAGAGCAAAGAAAACTTAGGGAAAATGCTTAAAAAGCATTTTGAAGGCATAATGAGCACACATAAAATTTAAAGGCAGCTACTATAATTGAATCATGAAACTATCTGTGATTTCTACTGGTGACCAAATAAATGGTACTGCTAATACAACTGTAGTCTGTTGCCTATATTTATAAAAGGAGGAAATGCTCAATTTCAGATAGGAGTTAGTGAAAATGAACGTGTATTTTTTCCACTCAAGTTTATAGACCCCAGGTTAAGAAAACCTGATGCAGAGGATGTATCAGCATTTGGTGGAGGAGATGGGAAGATTAGGGAATCTCTTGGCTACTAGAACTGGATAGAGCAACGATCAAGGAAGAGGACTGGTGCCCAGAAGAGCAGGTGAAAGGAAGGGTGGAGGAGGCAGGGAAAGGGAAGGAGTCTGAGGCAACAATGGAGGCTGCACTAAGGGACACAAAGCTCATTAAAAGATAATGTCTTGGTTCCACCCCCAGAGAGTTTCATTCAACTGTGTTTGGGTGGGGCATTGAAATCAGTTTTTTGTTTTCTTTTTTAAATATCCACTGGTGAGTTGAATAACCATGGTTGGGAACCATTGGTATAAATCAGATGTTTGTTGTGGTATGATGCAACTGGTCTGTTACTGGGCATGGAAGGAATGGAGCAGATGATACTGCAGGCCAGAGGGCTCGAGGCTGGGAAGAAGCCAGGGAAGCAGCTAGATGACAGGGAAGGAACAGACAAGAGGCCAGAATATAGGCCAAAACTTGGGGGAGGATTGTGGGTCTGCTACACTCTTAGGCAGGGTCCTTGAGAGCCTTGACAGGAATTCATGTTGAAATGAGAGGCTAGATGATAGAGCTTTAAAAAAATTTAATGGTTACATTCCACTTACCTCACTTAGACCCCAGGTCCCAGGGCTTAACAAAAAAATCCAGGGTTCAAAATCAACCCCATCCAACCACTGAGCTGATAGAATTCAGTGTAGTTCATTTTGAGAAATGCCCACTTAACCCTAATGTATCTAAAATTTTGTCTGTGGGTTCTTACTCTCAGTGTTTTGTTTTGTTTTGGTTTTCTTGAATGTTGGGGTGGAAAGCAAAGTCATCTCTGCCAACTCACCTCGATGGAACTCACCCTAATGATACCATATTGGCCTCTGAACATGGAAACAGATTAAAGTAAACATTTCATCACACCCTCTTTTTAAAATTTGTTATTGTAACATATATACAACCAAACATTCCCCACTTTAACCACTTTCAAGTATACAATTCAGTGGTATTAATTACATCCACAGTGTTTTGCTATCATCACCACCATGTATTACCCAAACTTTTTCATCATCCCAAGGAAAAACTCTGCACCCATCAAGTAATAACTTCCCATTCCTTCCCATTCACCCACACCTCCTGGCCCCTAGTAACCTGTAATCTACTTTCTGTCTCTATGACTTTGCTTATTCTAGGTATTTCATATAAGGGAGTTCATACACTATCTGCTCTTTTGTGCCTGACTTATTTCACTCAACATGACGTTTTCAAAGTTCATCCATGTGGTAGCATGTGTCAGAACTTCGTTTATTTTTATGGCTGAATAATATTCCATTGCATGGATATGCCATATTTTGTTTATCCATTCATCTGTTGCAACCATTTTCTCCCATTCTGTATGTTGTGTTTTCACTTTCTTGATAATGTCCATTGATGTACAAAAGTTTTTAATTTTATGAATTCAATTTCATCTACTTTTTCTTTTGTTGCTCATGTTTTTGGTATCATATCTAAGAAATCACTGCCAAATCCAAGGTTATGAAGGTTTTACCCTATATTTCATTCTAAGAGTTTTATGTTTAAGTTCTTGACCCATTTTGAGTTAATTTTTGTCTATAGTATAAGATAAGGTTCCAACTTCATTCTTTTGCAAGTGGACATCCAGTTTTCCCAGCACAATTTGTTGAAGAGACCATTCTTTCCTCATTTAGTGCACCTGGAACCCTTGTTGAAAATCAGTTGACCATAAATGTGTGGGTTTATTTCTAGACTCTCAACTCTGTTCCATTGATTTATATGTCTACGTTAATGCCAGTACTACACTGTCTCCACAACTTCTTACCTCTTTAAGGTCAATGGCACATATATAGGTCCTGTTGATACTATCTTCTATAATTTTAACACATTTCAACAAAGTTGGTTTACATGAAGAAGCTTTGGAGATAAGATAAGAGAGTGTAAAATAATGACAGAGTTGTTTATAATCAACAGATCATAAATTGCCTATCTCTAAGAACATTATCCTTAGAACAGTCACCTTGAGAGACTAATTAGATAAGACTGCCATTGCTCAACAAATGCTTGTGGCATCTTTCTAGGAACTGCCTGCAGAGACCTTTGTATTTTTACAAATTGTGATCAGTAGGCCTATGAGAGCCAATAGGTGTGCTTTCCTAGACTCTCTTGGCCATACCTGCCTCTTGCTCAATGGAAAGTTCCAGGGGCTAATGCCATAATCTCTTCTCCTGGCAGTCATCAGCCTCAGCTTCCCTGGAATGAGGGCTGAGCTCTGACAAGCCTCCAGAGAGCCTTCAAGGAGGGCAGCACAGGGTCTGTAGAGCCAGCTGCAGAGGCTATGGCTCCTCCATCCATTTCTAAGCTGAGAAGTGGGCTTCCCTCATTGAGCACGGAATCTCACATTATCCATGGACATGACTCTGAAGTGCAGGGATGTTAATGTCTCTGGGGAAAATCTGACCAAGGAAACCTAAGATAAATTCTACTTCTTATCTTTCATAGATGGGTTGTTCCAAGGTTTGGTGGTTCTTTGTAGCCTGTTCAGAAACACCCTGTATAAACAAGAAACCAGAGTGCCACTTTATACTTGCTTTCTCTCCTTCCCTGCTTCATACCCCTTATTTCTTCACTCTTCTTATCCTGGGGTTGTACCTCCCAAGAAAGCCTTAGCCCATAAGCTTTATATCAGGTTCTGCTTTCTAGGGGGCCATGGTCTAAGACAGTAGGCTACTCAACTGTCTCATTCATAAAGTTTGTTCAAACTCAAGGAGCAAAATCTCATGGCATTTAAGAGAGTAAGAAGAATATGACTAATTTGCTGAACTAAAATTGCACAGAGTAGTTTCGCAATGGCAACTGTACCCAAAGCAAGGCTTGACCTTCTCATGGGCATACTGGGAAGAGGACCATGTAGTTTTAGACTTACCTGCTCTGTCTGATACATTTATTGAACACCAACAAAAGCCATATGAATAACCTGAAAGGTTTTCATCTAAAACAATCCTCCTTTCTTTCATTCTGTTTGCTCTGTTTTCCTTCACAGCCTTGGTGACTACCTGAAATTATATTCTCTTTCTTTCCTGTTCATTAGCTTATTAGAATGAAAAACTCCATTTAGGCAGGGGTCTTATCTGTCATGTTTACAGCTGAATCTCTATCACCTTTAACAGAGGAACTGGAATCCTTGTATTGATAAGTTAGAAGAAATTTAAATATTGATCTTAAATATTGATTCATGCATTGATTTAACAGGTATTTATTGAGTCCTTATGCAAGCAGGCCTGTTTCTTCATATTCTCTCTATAGCAACTTTCCAAAGTGTCTTGGTGTGATGGTTAATTTTGTGGCCAGTTGTTTGGTCAAGCTGGCACTAACCTGATTGTCACTGTGAGGGTATTTTGTGGTTTTAAATCATTAATCAGTTGATTGCATCTATGGCTGATTACATCTACAATCAACAAGAGATTACCTGCAATGAGAGAAGTCTCATTTAATCAGTTGAAGGCCTTAAAGAGAAAAGTGATAATTTCAACAGTCAGAAGAATTTCTTTCTCTACTTCAGCCAGCCAGCTTTTCCTGGGGAATTCATCAAAACCTCTGTTGGAGTTCCCAACTTGTGGCCTGCCCTATGGAATTTGGACTTGCCAATCCCCATAGTTGCATGAGATAATTCTTTTAACAAACATCACAATATTTATATCTCTCTATCAATCTATGTATCTATCTATGTATCTATGCATCTATCTATCTATCTATCTCTATCATCTATCTATCTATCTATCTATCTATCTATCTATCTATCTATCTATCATCTATCTAATTTATCCGATCTTGTCAGTTCTGCTTCTCTGGAGAAACCTGACTAATATGCTAACATTTTCTTTGTGAATATTTCCTGTTAATGAGAACTCACTAACCCTAAAAGAAGCATGTGTTGGATTCAAGCAAAGCTGCTATTCAGTTGATATGCACTGATATAAATGAACTACTTTGTAAAATAGTGAAATACTTCCTTTTCAGTTAAGTTGCATAATAGAAACTGAGATAAACTATATGATTAATTTATACTATAATTTAAAATATACACACGTTTGTTCAAGATAATTGTCAGAGGGTGTTGCAGTGATCATAGTTAAATAACTTTTCTGATACTGAGTGACTTAAAAATAGAGTGAAATGATAATAAAGACAATGAATAAAGGGATATCTCCCACAGTACAAGGTTTAGAACATCTTTGAATGTAACTGTTGTTGTTGTTAGTCAGCAGAAGCTCAAAGAGGCTTCTGTACCATGAAGAGCACCATTTTGGTAAAAGGCAAGTCTCTTTTCAGTGATTCTAAAAGTCTCTAGTGATGTCATGACTGTGATGGCCTGAAAGCAGCTCCTGAGAGCAATGTGAGAGAGGATCCTGGCGGCCCCAGACAGCTGCTGAGTGGACTGAGGTGGCAGCAGTGGAGGGGTCTATGCTGTCTGTCCACCAGAGCTGGCAGTGGCACTGTGAGTTGGGGTCGAGGGGCAGGTGCTCCAGGTCTGGCCCGTGTGGAAAGTGCTGGCATCCAGGGATAGATTTGGCTGTGCCAAGGGGTCCCCAGCTGCCTTTGGGTGTACTGAAGTGCTAGGCATCAGTAGCCTAATGACTTTCTGTTACGTGGGGAGATAAGTGGACATGCTTCATACAGTTTCTTATAGCAAATCATGGCTTAGGTGCAAGGTCATCACTTAGCTAGAGACTTGCATTAAAACAAAGATCACATCAGCAATTTCTAAAAATCAACGTATGTATGATTTGGAAGCTCTCATAAGGATTTGAACCATAACTTCCATGAATGATTATGATTCCCTAGTTAGTAGAGTATTTAAAATTTTATCTGTATTTTTGTTGTTGTTGTAATTATGGTATTATTATACCTTTCCTAGTCTGTGACATTAATTTTTTTAAATATCTGGATTTACAAGACATTGCAGAATAGTACAGAATTCCCTTGTACCCTTCACCAGCTTTCACCCCCCCCCCCCCAAATAACACCTCACATAACTGAAGAATAGTGTCAAAACCAGGAAATTGACATGATAGGACACTATTAACTTGCATACAGATCTAATTGGATTTCACCAGGTTTTAAATGCACTCGTGTGTGTGTGTGTGTGTGTGTGTGTGTGTGTGTGTGTGTGTGGTTTACTCTATTTTTAAGACTCTTTCCTTACAATCTCTTTGCTTAGCCACGGAGCTAAAGCCTTTACTAGGCAAATGTAGAACTACACATGAGTGCACCCCCACGTACACACATTCCTTTCACTTAAGAATATTCATCCCATATGGACAAATAGACCATGTTTATTAATCACTCCAGAAAGTATGTAATCTCATTAGATCGAGCTCTGTCTTTGGGCATTGACTCATAGGCAGGAACGGCTCCCCTGTGACCCAGAGCCCCTACAACATGCTCTGTGGAGAGCACACTTTGGGGGCAGCTGCCCGACTGCACCGCTGGAATCCCAGCCAGAAACGTGTAACGGCACGCCAAGGGCTGCAGAGCTGTCATAGCCCAAGCAGGGTTATTTGTGGCTTCCAAAGAGGGGCTGTAATCTTTTATGTTACCCACAAATCTCAGCCTTCAAGGAGTCAGGAGAAATTGCAGCCAAGCTGTTTGACCTAGCCAGCTCTTTCCCCACCTTGAGTCCCCTCTCCCTCCCTTATCGGATCCCCAGCCCCTAGCTTTCTGCAGAGCCCTCCCAGAACAAAGGACTTGACCCCAGAAGCTGCCTGTAGCACTGCCCCAGGGCCAGCTGGAATGGCCAGGTATCCCTTAGATTAGATGCGGGGAAGTCCAAGAAAGTTATTGACAAAGCTCTTGTGGAAACTTTCTAATGTGAGGCTTTGAACATTCTGTGTTCCTTGCCAGCCAGACAGAAAGGTCTGACTTCGTGGCTGTAGCATTTTGAACAGCCAGGGACCGGCTTGTCTATGTCTACACTTCCCACTTCCCCACCATCCATCAGGCTATTTAGAACCCAGAGCTCGGGAGTATCTCTATGCTTTGCAGGTACACTGAGAAGGATTTCTGTCCTCGCTTGACATAAAAACAGGGCACGAATTACCCTTCCTATAGCAATTTCTTTGGCCTACTTGTGTATTTATTCACATATTCATTTCATTCACCAAGGGAGTCAAATTAGTGAAATGGTTACAAGTGTGGGCTTTGGGTTTCAATTGTAACTGCAGCACTTACTAGCTGTGTCACCTTGAGATTGGGCTCGTTATGCAACTCTCTGAGATTCAACTTTCTCATCCCTAAAATGGAAATAATGATAACCTTAACAGTGGTTCTCAGAGTTTGTACCTGGAGGAACATCACCTGGGAACTTGTTAGAAGTGCCAATTCTCAGGCTCCACCCCAGACCTGCTGAATCCTAAATGCTGGGAGTGAGGCTTAGAAGTCCGCCCTTTAACCAGCCCTCCAGGAGATTCTGATCCACGCCTAAGTGTGAGGACTTACAGAATTGTAGAAAGGATTATATTAGATGACATAAGTAAAGTTCTTTGCATAGGTCTGAGTAAACATCTAATATATGTTAAGCCACGATAAGACATTTGCAAACTTTATAGAATATTTAAGACATCCAGTTACCAGAGGTGCAGAGATGTATAAAATATGGTTGTTCTATGAATTTCTTGTGGAATTCAGTGATGGAAAAGGCATATATGCAACCACCAACAATAACCCTCTTAGGTGTTATAATATTGTTTAAGATGTGCTTTGGGAACAATGGAACAGTAGAAGGTCAAAACAGGATTTAGATAGCTAGATGATAGCTAGACTATAGATATAGATATGTAACCACATATAGGAGGCAGCGTATACAGACTAACTTATTTTTATTAAAGATATTATTTGTTTGGCGATTAATTCTGTCCTTTAACTTATATTTTTAAATTAAATCTCACAACAAATCTGTGAGATAAGATACTCTTAAGGGAATAATATTTAGGGGAATAACTTTCATTATTGTTGAGATGATTAAATGATATCATGACAACGTGCTTAGAGCAAGGCTCATTCAATCTTAGCTGCTCTTACTACAATCATTATTATTATTATCACAACATTGTTTACATTGCTCAGATACACCCAGCCCTTGGTGATTTCCCGTGTGGTGCTGTCTCTGGTATGAGATGTTTTAAGTTTCTCTCAGGCCCTGCCACAGTTCCTATGATGACCCCACTAGAATGTCTGCTCCTGCTATGCAGCCCCATTGAACAGACTGTAATATACGTGCTCAGGGGCCAGGTGTTCTAATGTAAAGTTCCTGAGAGAACACAAAGTGGAGTCCCAGGATGATGCTTTTTGGGTAGGTCGTCAGGTGGCGAACATTTGGAATGGAAGGTGTTGTGTCAGGGCTGTAAGAGTGTTTGGGGTTCCGAGAACTCATTTGGCTTTTCCCTTTCAGTTCAAGGCTGATCATCAACCTACACAGCTGTGGGTTTCCATCTTAGTCCCTGGAGTCTCTGTAGGAGGGGCAGAGGGCGTTCCGGTCATAAGGGATCTAGAAGCAGGCCCTGTGAAATGAGCCACTGTGCGCCCAGAAGAGGCTGGCCTTGTGAGGTGTAGAAAGCTTCACCCTTCATGACCCTCTAAATTGGAATCATTTGCCTTCATACTCGAGGCTTTCTGAACTCTTTCCCAGCCTCCCACTCCAGCTTTATTTCCCACCGTTTCTTTCCACACACCAGCAGTTCCAGCCAGACCCACCCCAGTCCCTGAGCTCAGAGCTCCAGGTGCCAGGTGTGGGATGTGTGTGTGTGTGAGTGTGTGTGTGTGTGCACCTCACAGGGAACAGGCCTCTTCAGATGTTGTTGCAACTATTCCTGTGTCAACCTCTGCATCTTCCTCTAGACTGTGCTGAAAGAGCTTAGGGGGACGTTTAGACTTGATAAGGTCTGTTATTATTATTATTATTAATTTCTCTTTTCTGTCTACTCCAACTTCTTTTTGCAACTTTCTGGTCCCCTTTCCTTGAGTGCCCTTTGATGCCTGCCCACCTTTATTCATAGCTCTTGGCATTGCTCTTGACCTCTATGGCAGGTGTTCTGAGGAGATAATGGGCATTTGTTACCATCTCACCCTCCCTGCGGTGCCTGTGCGGTATCAGGGTTTGGTGGCATGTTTCACACTGCAGCAGGGGAAGAAAGGAGTGAAATCTGGTGTCCCTGTGTGCTTTAAGAGTGGATGCCAATATCCTCCCAGCCACAGAAGGCTCAGACCCTACCAAATGGAGCCAGTTCTCTGCCCTCACACATACGTCCACATATACACACAAACATTTCCTCCAACACGTATTTACTAAGCACCTAGACTGTTGTTGCATTCAGCCAAGTCCTTGTGGATTCAGCAGTAAACAGAACAGATAGAACACCTGCCTTATTGGTGCTGCCCTATAAGAAAGGCTGAGGATATAGTCTACCTGTGTGCCTAAGAAGAAAGGGAAATAGATTTGCTGAACAGCAGCTCTGCCATAGTCCTCTTGAGAAATAAATAAAAAATTTGGAGTCTATATTGTAAAAAATATACAAATATCCAGACACATGAAAAAGGTGGTGGCCATTTTTGGAGTTTAACACATCCTCCGAAGACATTGTCCTTGGATAAAAACTGCTGAGACTCCAGCTTCTTATCAAAGGGATCAGATAATAAGTAATGGGAATACACCAAGGTCATTTGGGAGCCTCCTTAGCTATAAACAGAACTTGGGTGAAGACTTTGGGAGATCATCATTTGGAAGAGAAGAGACCGAATTGCTATTGGCTTCAGCCACATATGGCTGCTACCTCTCAACCTTTTCAGGTCTGGTCCAGGGATATCATTTTTCAGGAATCCAATCAACAGAACAACATGTGATACAGAGGAAGGAACCCCAAATGGACAAGAGTGCAAGTATATCATCTCCTCTATCCCATTTTATGTCTCCCTATCCCATTGCTGAGTGAGTGGGCCTGGGGTTCATACAGCGTGAGGGCCTGGGGTTCACACAAAGAGTCACTGAGCATCTAATCTCAAGGCTCCAACTTTAAGTTCTAATCAAGCTTCCATCTCTCCTCTCCATCCACCTACTGAGTCAAGAGAATGAGGCTGGCCAAGGGAGAAGTTAGGAATATGGGGTTTAGTCAGGGCCCCTCCAGTAAAAACTTCATAATGAACTCCTTAAAGCACACTTGAAACTTTATACAGAAGACTGTGGTGTAGTATACAGAGCATGACATTTGGAGCAAGAGAAATCAAATTTGAATTCCAACTCTGTCACTTCAACTTTCAGAGTATCTGTTTAACATCTGTTAGAATGGGAGAAGAGGCATTCACCCCTCAGAGTTGTGAAGATTAAATCAGGTAACTTCTCTAATGCCTGAGCCACACTGAGTACATGGTAAATGTTAAAGAAAACCTGTCATTAGAGAGAAAAAAATGCACAAAGCACTCCCTGCAGTGAATGCATTTGCAAAACCGTGTAAGCTTAAGGGCAATTGCTAGAAACCAAAGGAAATCTTTAGGCAATACTGTGATAATATTTCTGGAATCCATTGTCATGAATAGGATGTGCTTGAATTTAGTCTGGAATGTCTATATTTATATACAGCTTTAAATGATCAAAAAGCAAGATCATCTTGAAATTAGGGCCCCCTCACTCTCCCTCACTCTTCAAATCTAGGAGTGGGGAGCCTAAGGTTGGGAGCTGTTGTGTCCACAGGACTCATCAGCTACCTGCTGTGAGTTCATAAACCTCAGCCTGTGTGGAGGAAGGTAAGATCCTTTTGGGGGCAAAAAATATGAAGACAGGAACTGAAACCTAAGGGCCCAATGCCACCTTGTCCAGAAGGATTATTGACTCCCCATATGAAGTGTAATGCATAGGAGATTTCATGAGCCTCTTAGCAGGTATGTACTGGAAACATTCACCTTGTACCTCCTTAGCACAGACCCTCATTCCAGGAGCAGGGAGAAAGAGCAAGGTGCTGTAACTCAGGTTCTTCATTCCCCGCTCTGTCTTTCAGAGCACAACACACACTACCTACTCACATATATTCCAGGGGTCCTGGGCCAAGGAGGAAAACCAAGGGGCTCAGTCCCAGGCCTTCTTCTCATTTTACAAATGGAGGGAGACAGCCATCAACATAGAAGGCTATAGAGATTTAAGTAATCCAAAGCATATTTAAGTGAAAAAAAGTTGTTGTATTTTCTGATTATCAACAAACTGCCTACTTTCACCCCCACAAGATGAGCTGGGCATAGCCTGATTCTTAGTTGTAGGAATTTGGGGATCTCATCATGCAGTCTCATAGAAAATTATCAAGTATTTTGGAGCAGACTTCCTGAATACCGTTCAGTAGAGGGTGCCATCTCAAGTTGCACCAGAAACGTGAACAGACCAAGGAAGAAAAACTCCTTCTCTGCAGCCATCCAGAGGAGCCCCAAAGAGCAGATAGGAGGCAGACAGGAGGCAGATGTATGTCTTAGTTTAAGTTCCTTCAAGATCATGGTACAAAAACTTGGATGCAAAAATTGATTCTAGAAATCACAGGTGTGGAAGTGGGTAAAGTGAGACAGAAAAGGTAGAAAAGTCAGGAAATGATCTCAAGTTGGAGAGCCTTGAAAAATTGTAGAGAACCCATCTCAGAATTATCTACCAGACAACTGGGAGGGTTGGGCATTTACTGCTTGATTCCCATCTCCCACGGATTGAGGGTTACTCCAGGGTATTAACGCCCCTCACCCCACTTCTGAATTGATCCTGGGCATGGCAGAGCAAGATCCTCTGCCCTTGAGAAAGACCTCAAAAAGAGAAGATGGAAGATTTAGGTGTGAAGCTGGTAACTCTGGTGGGCCAAACAAAAATGGGAAAGAGGTATCAATAGCATCTACTACAAGGGAATTAAGATGCAGAATTTACCTTCCCCAAATCTTCAAAGCTAGTAAGAAGCAAAACTAACATTTGAACTTAGTTCCCTTGGGTTCCAAGTTTTCAGGAGCTCAGAAGATACTGTATGTGGTCATTCAGAGCTATGTACCCCCAAAAAACGTGTTCTTAACACTTAATCCATTCCTGTGGGTGTGCACCCATTGTATGGATATTTTGATGAGGTTACTTCAGTTAAGGTGTGGCCCAGCTGAATCAGGATGGATCTTAGCTCTATTAGTGCAGGCCTTATAGGGAAAGCACACAGAGAGAAGCCAGGGGGAGCAGCCAGAAGCTGGAAATCAACAGACCCCATAGAAGCCAGGAGAGGCCGCCATGTGCCCTGCCATGTGACAGATAAGCCAAGGATCAAATCACCAGCAGCCGGCCTCAGAATGCCTCAGTCTTCTGGGAGACCGTGATGACAGGTTGATTTTGGACTTCCAGCCTTAAAGCCATGAGGCAAAAAATATCCTATTGTTTAAACCAAACCATTGCATGGCATTTGCTTTAGCAACCAGGAAACGAAAACACTGTACCTTGAAAAAAATTTTAAATTCAGTAAATGACACTCTGGTTTATAAAAGTATGTTTTTCCCTAAGATAAAAATTGATACCACTTCTATTAAGCAAGAAGATATTGGGGATAAATTGAGTGGAATAGAATTAGAATCATACAGAACCATTAAAATAATCACTGGAAACATTAATAAGTAGAATTGACAGTGTGGAATATTGAATTAGGTAGGCAGACGCTAAACTCAAGAAACAAATCAAGAACATAGAGATTAATATAAATAGAGAAATGAAAGCAATGTTAGGAAATTTGAACTGAGCACAGTGTCAATATACATATAACAGAAGCTCTTAAAAATGATATGGGGAGGTGGAGGATCAATAATACAACAATAGAAAGACATGATCAGATCTCCAGATATAATAACCACATCTAATTATAGCATGTATCAACTCACTAAGAGCTAAGTTACTAAAGAACTGTTTGAAGGACCTGCAGCAGAAAAGAGCCACAAGGAAGCCAGAAAACCAGCTTTGATGACAGTAACTAAGAACATTAATATAGTTATAAAGCTTTTTATGTAGAGCACATAGCTATCCACATACAAGGATATGTGTACTTCTGTTTTGAGTATAATCTGCTATAGGTTTTGCAGTTCTCATTCTGGTAACTCAGTAGCCTGTGGAATTTCAGGTATTTAACTGCCCTTATGATCAAATCCATGATGAAACCATTCCCTTCCCATGCACATTAATTACTTGCTCCCTATGCCCTTCAAAGTTTTATATCTAAGAGCTGCCCTTACTGAGGGTAAGTGACAGGTTTATACGAGGCTCCTTGACACACTTCTTACTAAGCCCTGCTTTAGCTGCATCATACAAATCTTATGTTGTAGAGACAGTTTTACTTAAATCATAATATTTTCTAATTTCACTTGTTACTTCCTCTTTGATCCAATGGTTATTTAGAAGTAGGTTGTTTAATTTCCAAATATTTGGTAATTTTCTAGATATATTTCAGTTATTGATATCTAGTTTACCTTTATTATGGTCAGATACCATAGTCTATATGGTTTCATTTTAACTAATTTTTAAGGTTCATTTTAAAGCCCAGGATATAGTCTACATTTGTGAATATCCCATGTGCCTTGAAAAGAATGTGTATTCTGCTCATGTTGGACAGATAATATAAATGTCAACTAGGTCAAATTGGCTTACTGAATTCCTGTCTCCTTGTTCTCTCAATTACTGAATAGTGTGTTGGAGTATCCAAGTTAAATTATGGATTTGTTTGTCTCTGCTTGTAGTTCTCTAACTTTTTACTTCATGCATTTTAAACTGTTTTTAGTTGCACGCTCATTTAGAAGAGTTGTGTCCTCATGGTGTTTTTACCTCTTTGTCATTATGTAATGTCCCTCTTTGGCTCTGGTTATACTCCTTGTTCTGAAGTCTGCTTTGTTTGATATTAGTATAGGCACTTCAGCTTTCTTGTAATTAGTAATTTCATGGTATATCATTTCCATCCTTTGATGTTTATTTATTTAAATTATTTTTTCTTTCCTAGAGAGCATGTGGTTGGGTCATACTTTTTATCCCACCTATCAATCTCTTTCTTTAATTGGTGTGTTTTAACCAGGTATTCAAAAGTTTTCTGTAAAAGACCTAAGAGTCTTACATATTTTAGGCCTTGTAGGCCATAGAATCTCTGTTGCAACCAGTTACATCTACCACTGTACCATGAAAGTAGCCATAGAGAATATCTAAACAAATGGGTGTAGTTGTGTGCTGATAAAACTGTATTTTCAAAAACAGGTGGCAGGACTTCATTTGATTTCAGCTATGATTGCCGTCCACACAACAAGAAAAAAGTTGAACAAGCTGAAAAGCAAGGACTTTTCTAGGACCCATTAGGGAACTGAGGTCAAAGGCTGAGCTGCAGCCCCCAAATCTAGAAAGACAGGTGAATAAAGAGAATCACCACCAAGATCAACTTGCTGGGACCAAAGTCACTGAATCCATAAACTAGAAGGAGCACTTAAATGACAAACTGATGGAGGCTCAGTGTGGACCAGCGTGAGAATTAGAAACTCTTTGGGGCTGCAGTCTTAGGAGGCTCCTACACCTTCATGGGTTCTGCCTCCAGGAACCCCACCAGGTTCTCACAGTGAAAAGCCAAGAAAATCCCACATGCTTTTGGCAGAGGAGATGGAAAAGTAACTATATTGAAATATCCCCATGGTATCCTCCATAGCAAAGGTCTACTTAGCAAGGGAAAAGACCTCAACAGGTCCTTATCCAATGTGGGGAAAGGGAATTCCCAACCCCAGCCCCCTTTAATCTTTCTATCTCACCTAACAGAATCAGCAAAGCTGAGATATACTTGTAAAGGTTGCAGCCCAGGGAGAAAGACAAACTGAAAGACTGAGAGTTAGTCTTAGGATTATAGAATACTTCTCTACACCACCACAACTTGCCAGCACATTAACAGGGCTCCAGTACAATAACAGTGGATTACAGCTGAAAGGGCTGCGAAGCTCAGACACCATTTAAGAAGGATTTTTAGGGAAACCAAAAGACAACAGGGGAGATAAAATCAAGGACAGTAGAGAAAATTGAAGCCTCTGACACCTACAACTTCAACAAGCATTAAACACGCCTAAATCCAAGTCTAATTAATGCAACATTACACACTAAAGGCCTAAGTTACCTCAGTTTTTAATACCCAACACATCATGTCTGGCTTTTATCAAAAACTCTCAAGGCATGACAAAAAAACAAGAACAAACAGTGTGAAGAGGCAAAGCAAGCATTAGAATCACATTTGGAGGGTTAGAGGTTTTGTAATTACCAGACAAGGAATTTAAAATAACTATGATTAATATGTTAAGGGCTGTAATAGAAAAAGTAGACAGCATGCAAGAACAGATGGGTAATGTAAGCAGAGACATGGAAACTAAGAAAGAATTCAAAGGAAACAAAAATCAAAAACACTTTAACAGAAATGAATAATGCCTTTGATGGGATGGGAGCATCAATAGACTGGACACAATTAAGAAAAGAATCAGTGAACTTGAAGATATGTCAATAGATACTTCCCAAAATGAAATGTAAAAGGAGGGAAAAACAAAACAACATCCAAATATCAAGAGTGGTGTGACAATTTCAAAACGTGATATATTGTTACTGGAATATAATAAGGAGAAGAAAAAGGGAATGCAAGAGAAGAAATATTTGAAGTAATAATGGCTAAGAATCTTCCAAAATTAGTGACAGAAACTGAACTGCAGACCCAGAAAACTCAGAGAACACCAAAAACAGTATTTTTTGGTCTTTATCTCCCCAAATATACACCTATGCATGTCATATTCGAACTGCAGAAAACCAAAGAACAAACAGAAAATATTGAAAGTGGCCACAAGGGTAAAAAATTCACCTTACCTATATAGGAACAAGGATATGATTTACATCAATTTTCTCAGCAGAGATAACGCAAGCATAGGGAGTGGAGTGATATATTTAAAGTGTTGAAAGAGGAAAAAAAACACACTGACTTAGAACTCTATATCCAGTGAAATTATCCTTAAACATTGAAGAAGAAATAAGGACTTTTTCGGACAAACAAAAATCAAGGGAATTCATTGTCAGTAGACCTGCCCTGCAAAAAATGTTAAAAGTTCTTCAGGGAAAAGGAAAAGGATATGGGCCAGAAACTTGGATTTATATAAATAGTGGAAGAGTGTCATACAGGGAATAAAAGAAGGTCAAATAAATTCTTTTATTTTTTTTTTCTTAATTTATATCATAGGTAACTAAAGTAACACTGGTAACAATGTATTTGGTGATTATAGTTTAAGGAGAAGTGAAAGGAATGACAGCAATATAATAAGAGAGAGGAGGAAGGAATTGGGAATCCTCTGTTACGAGGTACCTGTACTATTCATGAAATTTGACAGTGGATTTTGATTAAGTAAATGCATATTGCAAGCTCTAGGACAACAATCACAATTTTTAAAAGAAATATAACTGGTATGCTAACATGGGAGAGAAAATGGAATCATATAAAATGCTTAACTAAAACCAGAGAAGGCATAAAAAGTGGGGAAGACAAAGAAACAAAGAACAAGTGATATTGGAAACAAAGAACACAATGATATTAAGTCAACTGTATCAATAAGCATTTTAAGTATGAATGGTCTAAGTGCACCAATTAAACAGAAATTGCCAGAGTAGGATAAAAAAGATAACTTCATTATATGTTGTAAATAAATAACCATAGCCCAAAGCATAAAATAAATACCCATGAGTGCACACTTATTTAAATTAATGATTGAATAAATTAATAAATGGAGGAGGAGAGGCAAATCTCCCATGCAGAAGAACTACAAATAATTTTATGTAGTTACTCACTCCCAGGAGGGGGAGCATAAATCCCCCTTCCTTAAGTGTGGACTGTACATAGTGACTCCCTTGCAAAGTATACAGTAAGGAAGGGGGCGGGGCATAAAGATGAACGCGACGGGGGGAACCTGACAATCACTACCACTACCTCAACCAGGTGAAGAAGTCCAACTGCAACAGTCACACATCATGTTGATAGTGGGTACCTGTGATATGTTGGAATGAAAATGGCACTTTATCTCTGTGGTCCCCCTCCTGATAATTCAAAACCCTGGTATCATCATGAGAGAAACATCAAACAAATTCCAATAGTGTATTATCCTACAAAGCATCTGATCAGTACTCCTCAAAACTGTCAAGGCCATCAAATCACACAAAGTCTAGGAATCTGACACAGCCAAGTGGAGCCTAAAGACACATGACAACTAAATGTAATGTGGTGACCTAGATGAGATGATAGAAAAAGAACTTAATTATCTCACAATTAAGGAAATCTGAATAAACTATGTACTTTAGTTAACAATATGTCAATATTGGTTCATTAATTGTAACAAATGTATCGTACTAATGTAGAATGTAAATAATAGGAAAAATAGATGTGGGATATGTGGGAACTCTATGCTATTATCTCATTTTTTCTGTAAACCTAAAAGCATTTCAAAAATAAATCTATTAAAACAAAACAAAAACAATAGGTGGCAGGCTGGATTTGGCCCACAGGCTATAGTTTGTCAACTCCTGATTTAGGCCATTTATATTTAATATAATTGTTTATATGGTTAGATTCATATGTCTCTTGGAGAGAGACTTCTTCATGCTTTTGCCCCTCCACCAACTGTTAAGTTGCCATTGCTTATTCCTTGTTTCCTGGTGCTTGTTAGCCTTGTGCTGGGAGGTGGGGTCCTCTCTGCTGCTCTGGCTCAGCCTCAGTCTTAGGCATTCCCTTTGGCTGGTGTCTTCTCAGTGTTTCTGTCATCCCCAGGCAATAGGTGATCTCTGCTTATCTGGGCTCAAAACCATTTTCTGCCCTTGCTGGGGAACTGAGATATATTTTGCTCTCTTCATCTAACACAAGAGGAGTAACTGGGTTTTCCTCCTTTCCTCCAGTAGCTTAAGTCCTCTGATTCACAGGGATGAAAGATGCGGGTGGGATGTCTTTTCTTTCCAAGAGCAGTGGCTCCTTCCTTCCCCCAGGACTGTCCTACAAAGTATGCTTTCTCTAGTCTCCTGCCTACCTCTCTTCTTGCTTGTGAACATTCAATGAGGTGTATGGGAAAGATCCTGTGCCTGGGAGGGAACTGCTCTCATGTGTCCCATTCCTAGGGTTTTTCTATACTCATTCTAACCCTAAGTCAAACGTGAACAATTCATTACAAAGTTTAGTTTCTTCCCTTCTGTGTATGACAACTCTATTTTCCTCCCATGCTCTGCCCCAGGCAAGCCAGTGCTTGTGCTTTATCTTTCCTTGGAGGCACCTGTCTTTCCTTAAATTTCAGATTTGTTGGCTGTTTTGTGATCCCAGCTCTTTGACGGATTCAAGAAAAATTGTGAGTTTTTAGATTATCCAGCCTTTTCTGGTTTGTCAAGTGGTAGCAATTCTCTTTTCAGCTTTTTACATGGAGTGATGCAGCTACAAGCCAAGGGATGCAACATTTGCTGGGAATCACCAGAAGGTCAGAAGAGGTAAGGATGGACTCTTCCCTAGAACCTTCAGAGGCAGCATGGTCCTGCCAACACCTGGGTTTTGGGCTTCTAGCCTCTGGAACTATGAGAGAAGAAATTCATGCGTTCAGACCCCCAGCGTGTTATAATTGGTTATGACAGTCCTGGGAAACTAATATGCCCCCTCTGTGCTTAGTTTCTCCACTTATAAAATTGCACTGATAGTGACAGTACCTAACTCCTCTGTCTGGCTCATGGTGCATTCTCCGTGACTGTTAGCTATTGCTTGTCCGGTTTATCCTAACAGGTTGGCATTTCCTCCAGTGTGTAGATCAGCCAGGCTCCAGCCCGGCCCTCTCACCTTCTCCCAAGCCCAAGGGAGCTGGTTTTCCTTTTGGCACACAGTCCACAGAGGAACTTGGGAAAGAAACAAAGACTGATGAAGAAACCAGCTTAAAAACTTTTCCCACTTTTAAAAGCAGCTCTGGCAAAAGACTGGTTAGGGGAGGAGTTTGCAGCCATTGGCTAAGGTGAGAACTTTCTTTCCAGTCTGTAGACATCTGTTCATTTGTCCTGTAGGCCCAGGACCTCAGCCCCTTCCCCCTCCCATGGTCTGTCCTCGTGACAGCTGCACTTGCCCACCATGCTTGCACCTCTCCAGGGAAGAGCTGTGAGGCTGGCACAGGTAGCAAGTAGTGGACAGGTGCCCTGGTACACTGAGGGGTGTGTGCAGTTGCCACTACCGGGGGCTTGGGCCTGACGGGACAGATGAAGCCCTTGGTTCCTGCAAATGGGCATTTCCTGGCAGTGATGGAGCTAGGCTGGGTCCAGCTGCTCCTCCTCTTCAGCTGCAGCTATTATCCTAAAGTGGTTTTATCGATCTGCTGATTCCCTGTCTCCTGCCCGCTCGCCCTCTCTTCTTCGCTGCCCACTCTGCGCCCCATGGTTGAGCTCCTAGGTTCACACACACAAGCCTTTTCCTTCAGGGCCAAACAATGATTTTGAAGTCAGATTAGACAACTGCACTTGTCTCGTATGAAAGTGGATAGTTCCTTAGGGAAAGTGTTTTCTGACTGGCAAAGGATATGTCTCCATTTACCAACTCTCCTGAATTTTTTTTTTCTTCAAGTTTTTGGATAATCCCAAAATTCTATTTCACAGTTTGCAATTTTGTCAAACTTTGCAATATCATGATAATGCCCCCATTGAAGCATTTACCAACCATATTTATGTAGTCTATATGTAATCAAAATATTTGAAAATTATTTAGCATTTTTGCATAAGACATAGTTAAAAGATCTTTAAATTCAGGTGTTCTTATGTTATTCTTACCAACCTGGTGTGATAACTTATTTTCCCGACTTATAAGTAAGGACAAAGAAATGATTTGAAAGGCATACATCCAGCAATTACCACAGACAGGGCTCAAAGTGAGGTACATCTGACACAGAAATCTGTCTTTTTCAATATGAAAGTCCACTTCATGATGATGCCTGAGGCTTTAGGCACCTATCCCAGTAAGCTGTGCTCTATTACAGGTGTGTGATGTTGGCTGTTACTTATGAAACTCTGGGAGTCTTCATCTTTAAGGGTGAGAGACCTGGATGTTAGTCACTGAACGCCAGCCCACCTTAGTCAGACACATGCTCAGGAGGAGTTTCAACTGAAATGCCCTCATTGAGCTCTATTTTGACTTTTATCATTATTTTTCAGTGAAAACAAGAAACCTGGAATGCGAGTTGAGCCTCTACCCAAAGTGCACAAAAAAAAGCGTGTTAAGAATCTTTCTTCCTGCAGAGATGTGGGACCATAGACATGGAGGCGTGCAAAGGCAGAGCCTGGCTCCCGATGACAGAGCAGGTCATGGGGAACAATACAGAATTAAGAGGCATGGGAGGCCAGGATGCTGTCATGACCTTTAATTAAATGTCTAATCACCTCATGTGCCTTTGTGGAAGGCACATTCAGGAGAATTGTGGTCCCTTCCATGGGCTAGAATGAATTACTGCCTTGTTAGAATAAGAGTGAAGTGAGGTCTCTGGAAGGACCAGATTCTGATTATTAGTGAAGGCAGGAGAATGGCGCATCAGTGAGACAATCCCTGTACATAATTATTATTTATTACTATTGAACAATACTATCTGCTGTGCACCAATCCCGTTCACTGCCGTATATAACATTGACATGCTCTTGGCCCTGCCAAATCAATACCTTCTATTACAGACTATAGAGATGACTTCTGTCCTTTATCTGCCCCCACTTCCCATTTTCAAAGTGGGAGATGTTTACAGTGGCATATAATTTTCAGTTTCTCTATTTTAATTTTAGAGCCTACAGATGTTTGTGCTTTACAGCAAATTTGGCTATAAAGTAATTTTTTTCAGTTGACTGACATTATAAAGTCAGCAATGTGTTTTCATTAGGAAAAAATAGCAGCAGAATTGGTTGATAATTTTTGATAAGGAAAGATGAGTGGGGAGGACTCAAAGGGCAAAGGGCTGGGATTCTAGATGCCTGGAATCGGGTTGTAAACCTGTCAGTCTCTAACCAGGAGACTGAGTGCCTGCCGTGATTTTGCTACTAAGAGTGAGTTATTTAGCAATCTTTGAGCCTCAGTTTCCTTTTCTATATTATGAGCCATTTGGACTCAATCAGAGATGTCAAATATATAGCATACTTAACTATGACTCATGATTTCTATGCCTAAGATAGAAGGTTTCCCTTCTTCCTTCCTGCCTTGAACTACCCTTGTGTCCTCTTTCTCCCCATATTTTTTTGAATTTTTTCTGCATAAAAAATTAATAACTCTGGAATCTGCCATGTTCTTATCACTTTTTAGGGCTTATTTTCTGTAGGCATTGTATGAATAATCCCCATTGTTTATTGCTTCATAAGGGAAGATCTTATACATGTGTAGACACATAAATGCTAAGTAACAAAAAAAAGAGCTCAGTAAGTGATGTTGAACATTAATCTATTGCTTTAATATGCTGGAAGTGGATGCTGAATTATTGAGTGTGTCATGTCCAATGAACGTTTAAACATGGATTTACTTCTTCTTTGTTACTGTGAAAAATATTTGCTAATTGTTAAGAATAAGTCTTTTACATTATCTTCTTGAAAGAACATACATATGAAATGAAATCAGCCTGTTATTTCTAATGTGGTCACATGTACTCCAGCCTGAAAGTTGTATAGGACTCAATTCTTACAAGTATCTGGATTTCACATCACACTTTTTTAGTTACTTAAAAAAGAGAACTGCCAGTATTCTAATCAAAGACTGAGTTTTGAGTAAACATTGGGTAGAAATTTTAACTGAAAATGTGCTTTCCTTTTATAAAACGTATCACCCCCTGCCATGCACATACAAGACAAAAGTTTGATCTTACATCAGGTTAACCTAGCTAAACATATCATATAAAAGACCCACTGTGTTGTAGGAAGGATGGAGCTTCTGAAGCAGAAATGTGCATTCCAAATGGAAGGATGAATGAATGAATGAATGAATGAATAACTTGATTGTGAATAACAGGCAATGTGATAGAACACAAGGAGTCCCAAATTTGTGCACACACAAGGCTGAGTCACAATTTCAACTCTGTCATTTACAAGCTTGAATAACTTCTCAGAAACTCAGACTTCATATGTCTAAAAATGTTCTAGAAAAACACATGGATGACTAGAGTCTATGTAGGATCAATCTTCCTGGGCAAGACAAGAAAGGCAGATGACATGAAAGAAAGCATTGATAAATTTGATCATATATTACAAAACTCAAACATATTTTCACTTAAAAACAATCATTAATAAAATTAAAATATGCAAATACTTGTGTCATATAACTGCTTTGTTATACAAAGAACCCTTACACTTCATTAGGAAACAGATCCACCCCCTGATAGGAAAGGATGAGAACTGCTTTATTTAGAAAATATTTTAACAACATTTGAAGACAGGGAGGGGGATTTTCAGCCTCTTCTCCTGCAATCACAACTCTAAGGATAAAAGAGAGAGAAGGTCGTTTTCCTTTTTATACAGCCTTACAAGCTCTGCTGTAGGATTAAGCCAGCAATTTGATTCCTGAGACAATGTTTCATGAGTGGCGAGCTGATGGCTGGCAAAAGGTCAGAACCCTTAGATGTCATTCATTTTCCACATTCTGGCTCCTTTGTAGTAAGTGGAGCCATGGAGGTAGTCTGATCTTCCATCTCTCTCTGGCTTCCAGGTTTTACTTGGTGCTTCTACCTAATGATAAGGCAGAGGTTGCCTTGTGGGGGCTCATTGGCTAAGGTGACTTAGATTTGGAACAAGGATGAAGAAAGCGTTATTTTGACATTCAGTAAAAGCTGTGGTTGACAACTCAGATTTTACTGGGGAACCTTGCTTTTAGATGTGCCCATGAGAGAAGGGTGGTGATTATGCACCTGTCTGGGTATACATAGAGCAGAACCTTTCTCAAACCTCTTGCTTTTGACTGGGTCCAGCCCCAGTGAGTGGCTATTCCTCAGGTACTACTATAATGTTCTACCTCAGGTGAGAACAACCCACCTTTGATGGGTCCAGGTCAAGTCATGAAGACATGAAGCTCACAGACTGGGACCAAGGCCTCTAAGGGGAATTCTCTGACTTTCTAACCCCATTCCCATACCTCTAGAAACCTCCCTCTAAATTTGGGGATATTTATGGGACTCTCTGAATTTCTTGCACTTATTTCCTGAACTATATTGCCAAGTTTTTGAGAAAAGGATTGTTTGAAAGCCACTGAACTCTTTCACTTTTACCAAAATATACTTTATTTGGCAGATACTCTTTGGAGTTTGCAGTGTAAATTGTGGGCTTTATCTTTGGTCAGGGATTTATAAATGTGCACTTATGCCACCATATATCTAAGGTGTATTTTTCTTTTACTTGAAATAAGTTTTTGAGGACAAACATATCAGTTCTCAAAAATACACCTCATCATGCTTTTAAGGTTTGGATTTTAAAAACATCCCAGAAGTCATATGGGAAAATGAATAATAAGTTATCCATATAACCCTGGGTTAGCTCTGATCACCTTTAAAACATTTCCCAGTGGTGTTAGGGACAGTTGAATGGCACTGATGACAAGATACAGACCCTAGAGTGGGAGGTGACACAAACAGGATCCTTCACCTAATGTTGGTTTGCATAGACTTTGCTCTATCGATCCCAATCATTAAGAAGTGACGAGGGACAAGGATTGAGCAGAAAAAAAGAGAAGCCCTTATTTAGGAAAAAGAACAAACTGAAGACAATCAGCGTTCCAAGTGCTTGCCACCAAAGCCACACAAAACCTGAGGGATTTGAGATGAATAACCGCTATCCCTAGATCACGCCCAGAGGCATGATCTGTGCCAAGCTGGAGCGATCTGCAAGAACCTCAATGTGTTGTTGCCAGCCTGGGCAGTGATGATGGTGTCTGATGTTCCATTTATGGCCAGAAAAAGGCTGAGAGAGAATGAAAAGCCCAGCCAATGCAACGGCTTGTATTTTTAAAGTCACTGCCCTTCATGTACTCAAAACTGAAATGTGTAATTTCTCATGTTGAGTCCCTACAGTAACAACCAAGAACTAGCTAACTGCAAACCAACCACTGGGTATAATGCTTTCTCTGTGAGAATTTAGAAGCCAGCAATTCCAAAAGGTCCTTCCAAAGAATCAAGATTGGTCTTTCCCCAGTGCAGGGCTTCCTTAGGACCTTGCACTCATCCCGGTACAAGTGGGAGAAGTTCTGGAGACCCCTTTGCCTCGGGCTTGGAGGCTGTGGACATCCTCAGGCTCCATCAGCAGACTTTTGATCACAGGATTTGAACTGTCTCCATGACAGGAAATTCTCATGCTATATTTGTGCTTTCCTGTTGGACCCTGGTGGATTTTGTTTTCATATTATTATTTAATTTACAGACAGGAAAATCATTTGGATCTGCAGTTGTCTTGATAACACTGCTGATGTGATTGCCAGAACTTCCCTGAGTGAGTCGTCTGAGCTCTAGGAATCTGAATGTGGCTCGCCGATGGTCACTGCTTCAAGGCTCCGCTTCTAAGTCCAGGTGTTGGCTTCAAGGGCAATCACATGCCATCCCACAGTCACATTTATGAAAGGACTAATTAAAAATACAGATGTGTTTAATTCACAATACCCAGTCATCTGAAATACTTATTAGTATTTTTTTCTTTTCTTCTTCTTCTTTTTTTTTTTTTACCCCATATCTTCACTTCTTTCCAACAGAAAAAACTACTAATAGATAACAAAGCACAGACAGGGAGGGTTTTGTTTATAGAGAAAACACCTAGTACTTCTACAAATTGATATTTTACAATAATGCCTTTTTAAATTACTTTGTTTTCCCTTTAAGAATGGCTCAGACACAGTATTGTTTATCGGGGGCAAGAGGATTTTAAAAGGTTTGTGGCCCAGTTCCAGAGCTGATAGCCATATGAAGGATCATCTGTGTCCAAGAAGAGAACCATTTAAGACCTTTCAGCCTTAAGAAGAGGGCTCTTTGTAATGCAAACGTCAAGTTGTCTCTAACTTCTGGGAGACAGAGCAAACAGAACAGTGATCATATTCAAAAATGTCTTGGAGATGTGAAGACCCAAGAACATTGCTGAGATGAATGCAAAACCCTTTACAGACATGTCAGCTTTGCATATGCAGACCAAAGCACATGGGTCCCCCAATTCTGGCAGATAAATACTTTAGATTTGAATTTATAGTTGAAAGTAATGTCAAAGACACCTTTTGTTATTCTACTGAAATAATGCCCAGTTAAGTTACAAAGACAATTTGCAAATGCTGATGTGACTTTTTCGTAATTTTCTTTCTTTTTCATCTTACATTCAGCCTATACAGCCACTGTTTTGGGAGGGCCTGTAGTAAAAGGCACTGTGCTGGGCCCTGGGTGTGGGTCCACAGAGACTCACAAAACTCGATGCTTGTCCTGGAGGGGGTGTCACAGTGTCAAGAGACATACTCTGAGGACAACTTGGAGAATGGACTGGGAGAGGGAAACTAGAGATGGGAAGGTTGATGGGAGTTTGGGGAAATAATCCCGATTTTTTATAACCCTTTAATTCAGCCCCATATTAAATGATGAAACATCTTTGGGCAGGAAAGCTGTTTTATTTGTCTCAGCATCTTGGAATGGGGTGAAGACATGGCACAGTTGGAAGGAATGCCACCAACTGTCCCCTTGTATGGGCTCTCCTTTTTTTGGCTCTACATTTCTGTATTCAGCTCTCAGGAAAACTGAAAAGTGCATGAGCTTTCCCTGTCTAATCTGTCCTTTCTCTTTTTATTCACTCCACAAATATTTTTGAGCATCCACTAGGAGCCAGCAGTTTCCTGAGCTTTAGGGATTCAGCAATGGGTTATTGAGATCTGGCTCCTGCCCTCCTGCTGCTTAGAATCCCTGGGAAGCCAGAGTCATATTGAGCTCTAATGTCAATGACAGATATTGGCTTTGGGAGAAGAGGAGAAACTTCCAGTTCTGATGGTACTTCTCAGTTTTTATTTTCCCCCAAAACTTTTATTCCATCATTTTTCAAGTGTTAAATTATCCCCAGGCTCTCTAGTAGAAGCCACTGTGACTTGATTCCATAGTAACTCCTTTTTTTTTGTTTGTTTGTTTGTGTGTGTTTTTCATTGTTCATGGCCACCATGAACTTATGTATGAACCACGTCAGTTAAACTCAGTGTTCTCGGAGTATTCAATAACAGTTACTAGAAATAATTTCTGGCTCAGTACCCATTTAAAAATTTAAGTATTTGCCCATGCCCTCCAATGTTTGTGTTGTACTTCGGGAGTCACTAGACTGGTGCTGTCCGGTGTGGGAGCTCCACAAGCTCCACCCACTGAGCACTTGAATTTGGCCTATCCAAAGTGAGATGTGTGGTAAGTGTAAAATACACACCAGATTTCAAGGATTTACCATGAAAAACTTCATGAAACATACTGTATTAATATTTTTATATGGAGTACATGTTGAAATAACATTTTGATATATTTTGTTATGTGAAATTTATTGTTAACATAAATTTCACCAGCTTCTTTTTTACTTTTGTAAGTAAAAAAGGGTTAAGAGAAACACAACATGTTTTTTTACTACAGGATTTTTTAAAGCTTGTGGTCTTCTGTTGCACTATTATGAATCCCCAACAATGGGACACCATGAAAATTTCTTAAACATATTTGACTAGGATTCTTGTTTTGGTAGACTTTTTTCTGGGAATAAAATTGTACACAACAAACTTTGGGAGATGGTGTTCAGTTAATTTCTTCATCATTCTTCATTTTGATATATGCCCCCTATATTGGCTATTAAGCTACTGTCTCTCAAGTGTTCAAATAGTTTGCATTGTGCTTTGTGCTGCTGGGGCTGGAGCTCTACAAACCACGTTTCTGGTTTATCATGTGGCTTCATGTTAGGCTCTGCCAATAGGGGGAGCTAGAGAGAGATGGGAAGTCCAAGATCTGCTCCTTCCTACCTTCTCTGCTTCCTGTTTCTCTCAGCTGCTCCTGAAGGTCTAATTTCTTCCCATCATAGAAGCCAAATCCTGTTGGCAGTACTTTTTATTTTAATTTAATGATGCTTGTAGAACCAGCATCATTATCACCACCCTCCCCTAATTAGCAAAAGCCTGCTGAGGTGATTCCATAGTTGTCTGAGGTTCAGCTCTGGTGTGTCCCTTCTTTGTTTCTAAGATTTGATAATTCCCACAGCCTAGGGTGGTAGCTGTTTCCTGCAGCTGCTGCTTTGGGATACTACAGGGTATTCTCTTTATTTTTTCAGTTCTTCAACACATAGTTCACAGCTTTTTATATTAAATTTTCTGTTAAAAGAACCTGTGTGATTTCTGACTCCTGACTGGGCCTGTCCAATACACCTCCTTCCTCTCTTCCACTCCCTGGGGTAAGATACTAAGGAGTGAACCAGAAAGTTACTTGAATGGATCACTCCAAACCATTCCATTGGCTCAGCAGGTGCCCCTGGGCTGAGCTGACCCCTCTCTGTCCTCAGCCTTCCGGTGAGTTCTTCCCCGCACTGCATAGGAAGAGAAGGTGCAAGCAGAAGAGCGTACATGGAAACAACCCCATCACCAGCACCAGTCTACTTGGTGGCTTTTCCTAGTATGTTAGCCCTGAACAAACAGATTTAATTTGGCCACATTTGGGCCTCTCACTGGAAACCTTGTATCTATTAGCTTTCATAAAATTAAGGAGAGGGGCCCTGACCACCCTCCCATTCTCTGATGGTGGGCATCCTGGACAACTATGACTCGTCCCTGGCTGGCTACCAGGATAACTAAGTCTATCTGAATAGCTCAAGTCTTCTAAATTAAGGAGTGCTTGGTTCTTGGAGGCTCACTGTGGCTTTTAATTCATGCTTGCTGCATTAGAGAGTTTGCATATGGGTGTGTGTTCTTGTGCTGTGAACTCTCACTGTCTACAATATGCACATTAGCATGTGCACAAGCATGTGTCTTTGGGGAGGTGTATGCACGCGTGTGTGAACATGCTTAAGCTACATGGGACTGGGCCTGCTATTTTCATCTCTGCATCTTCAACAAACATGTTTGTTGAATGACTGAATGTGTACATGAAAGGATGTTTGTTAATATTAACACAAAAGAGAAAGAAATTTCGTCATTTCTTTGTTTAAGGCAGATCTATCTAGATCAGATCTATCTAATAGAAATATAATGTGAACCACATATGATTAAAATTTTCTAGTAGCCCTATAGAATAAAGCAAAAAGAAACAAGTGAAATTAATTGTAATAATATATTTGTTAACAATATACCCAAAGTATTATCATTTCAATATATGCAATATAAAACTTACTGATATAATTAATAGAAAACAATTATTAATTATTATTTACATTCTTTTTATAGATCATTGGAATCCAGTGTAAATTTTACAATCACAACACATTTCAGTTTGGACTAGCTGCTCTTCAAGTGCTCAATAACCCTATGTGGCTTGTAGCTACATTATTAATCAGTGCTGCTCTAGATAGTGTCTTTTGTGTAGTGGAGACTAATACAGAATACTTTCTATTTCCTATTATGGAAATTTAGGAGATCAGGAGAGAGTCTCAGGAAGTGGGGCTACATCTTCAACTTGGGGAATTTGGGATGGGAATATGAATCCTGACACTCCCCAAATTGCTACAAAAGCTACACCGTTCAGCTCACATCCTTTATCTTCTCACAGCAGTGTTGTAGAGTGGAAGAAAATCTAGGGCCCTGTTCTGAAACCCATTGTCCTTGCCCTAAAACCTGGTTCCCTTTTCTGGAAACCTATTTCCCACTCTGGAACGCCATTCCCTATTTAGGAAACCTACGTCTTGCCCTGGAAACTGCTCCAACCCATCTCTTTCCTAATATATTCTGCAAGCTCAGCCATAAATAAGGAAAAAAAAAATAGGAAAGAGAAACACACAAACACTCGAAGAAGCAAATAGTAGAAAAGTACGTTTGGCCCCCTGTTCCATTCTGATACCGTGTATCCTCAATCTCTCCCTATCACCTCTAATAACAGCCATCTGATACAAAAGTCTGACTTTTCTCCCCACTTTTTTCTTAAGCCACAGATTCCCTGGGTTTACAATCTCTTCTCCCTCCTCTCTGAATCCCTCACTTGGTGGCCATGGCATGGGTGGAAACCCACATGGCCTTAAGGGAAAGTCCCGTGTCTTCTCCTCCCCCTACCTGTCTTCTGTGTTATTAGATAAGGCTGAATCTCAGTGATGGCTCCAGACCATCTGCCCTTTACATTCCACTAAGTGTCATTTTAAATTCTCTAAACTGGAGTCATGCTTAACAAGCAGAAGGAAAAAAAAAAAACTTCACATATTTTTCATTAACGTATACTGTTAACTGTGCCAGTAAATTATGGATAATTTAATTTAATTTAGGCTTAATGGCAACATTTTTCCTCACTAATGAAATGGTTATTTGTTATTAGGAAAATATTTATTGAAGTGGAATTGTGTGATCTCTCACATCACTATTAAACCTTGTTAAACCATTTTTAATTTCAATTTGGGTTTAATTAAGATTCATTAAGCATTTTATTAAATCTAAATTAAATTCTAATGGAAACAGGGCTTGCCAAGAAAAGAACTTCCTTCACTTTCAGTTCTTTCAAAGTGACAGTTACGGGACTTTGGGGTGAAATGGGAATCCATATCACAGGCTTTGTCACAAACTTATCTTGGTTCAAATTCTGGAACTTCTGTTCCCTCACCACAAGACCTTGGGAAAGTCATATCACTTTTATGATAATCGGCTCACTCCTTTATAAAATGAGGTTTGTAATGTTAATGTAGTTGTGGAGATGGATGGGCAGGGATTAGAGGCCAAATAAATATTTATATATCCTTTTCTTATTTCAGGTATATTCAACTTCTTAAAAAGTGAAATTAAAGAAATAAATTTCTTGAAGAAAAAAAGGAAATTTATTCTGATGTAAAAATGGCAATAAAGATGGAGTTGCCAATCTGAAGCAGAGATTCACAAGAGAACGTAGTTGGAGCAAAGGCAAAAGAGTAAATTGGAACATAGCGAGCCAGGCCTGGGAAGAGACTGGACCAAGAATACAGCAGCTGAGAGTGAATTCAAGTCCAACGTGATGAATCTCAGCCATCTGAAAACCTGGGAAAGAGATGGCCTCATATTGGATTTGAAAGTGAATTTCTAGCCAATGAGAGCCTGACATGGCATGAATAGAGCTTTCCTAGTCCAACTCTGTAGAACACAAAGGTAAACCCTAGTCTGATGTAAAGTCTGTGAAATGAGCATATAGTGTTCAATCTTCTAATTTGGATTATGGCATTAAACAATATACTCTTGAGACCTTCATGACCTAATGATACAGAGAGGTATGTCAACAACATACCTCAAAGTACCAAGTGCTATAATGGAGATGGGATAATGTACTGTGTTAAGAGAATTGCGTAATATGCCAACTGTTAAATACCTACTATATCTAACTTATCAACTCGGCAAGCCTTTCAGTAGCTCTTCTCTGACTTTCACTTTTGCTCTCTACTGGGTTCTAGAATCAACCCAACTCTTGATTTCATTCTCACATGTAGTTCCTGGAATAAGCCTGTTTTTCTTTAATGTCCCATCAGTTGACAAGGCTTAGTTTCCAGCTTCCCAGGTGAGGTGGTTGAGATGTACCTCTTCAAATAGAAGCATTCATCTTTGATATAACTTATTTACCCTTGAGTGACTTCCATAGAAGCAGGAACAGGGCTTTATTTTTGATATATCTCACTCAGTCTTAGACTGAAACCTTGTGCCATCTTGATATTTGAAGATAGTTTCCTACACATATTATCCCAGAGAAACCTCCCACTTTCCAGTAGTCTGCTCTGCTCTCCAAATATTCAGTAACTAGAACTAAAAGAAAACAAGCTCTCCAGTACCCGATGCAGGTCAAGAAGAGCAAGAGGGAGCCCCTGAATGAGTCCCTCCTTAAAGAAAAGCCAAATACTTCTTTTCATCAGCTCAACACACACTCATGTGCATACGTGCATGTATACGTTAGCTCAGGGACATACGTATACACATATACGCTAGGATGCATAACTTACATTTACCCCACTGGATCCATTCCCTACTCTTTCCTGCCCTGCTCTGTGATTCAGAAGTGTGACCAATGTCAATTACCTCAATGGGTTTTCTTGACTTCTGGCTTCAGGTTGGGGGCAGCCAATAGGAAGCTCCAGCAGGGAAGTTCAGAAAGGGAGAAGAACAAGGTGAAAGTGTGTATTCCCTCCCCTGGCTGCCGCGAGTGAGGTATCACAGGTGGCTGCCTCCCTTGGCTAAGGTTGCAGCTCCTGTCAAGAGATCCTCTCCCTTGGGGGACCACTCCCGTCCCTCACTCCTTTGGCACTAGGGTGGTAACAGAGCTCTTTTATTGCTAGCTCTAGGGCATCACCCTTTGTGGTTCTCTACAGCCTGCCTACACACTGGCAAATCATTCTTCTATTAAACTCTTTCCAAATAACCAAATTTGAGTGGCCATCTGCTTTCTACCATGACCTTACTGATAGGCATACCCAGAAGCACTCAGATTCAAGGCCCTGCTCAACTCAGCATGTATCTGGACCGCTGCTAACTAAACCAGGAACACTGATGTCTGAGTGGCCAATCAAGGTGTCTCTGGCTAGGTTAGTGGTCAGTCTGAGATATGATAAAAGTGCTGGAAAGATTAGCAGATGTGATTTAGTCCTTTGTCATGCCTTTCTGCTCCCAGGAGCAGGCTGGGTTCTGCAAGTTTCTGTCTAATACCTTCGTTTGTCTTCATTCCAGAAATGGAGAGGGCCGAGTGGCCCAGATGGAAAGCAGAAATGCAGACAGAGGGCTGTGGAAGAGGAAACTTAAAATAACTGAACAACTTAAAGAAAACAAGTGAGAATTTATTAGAAACAACTGCCTCAAAAGAGGAAAAAAACACTCACATTAAGAAGAAGAAGATGAGAGGACACAAAAGCAAACCAGATGAAAACCACTGCAAGGAAAACAAGAGAGAAAGAAGAAAAGGCACATTTCTGCAGAAAATTGGTCAAGAGAACAAAAGTCCAGGGCTCTAGTCTGTCTTCCCTTCCCCCCAGTAATGGGCACATCCAAAGTGTATGTCTCTCAGCATCTGTTTTGGTACTAAACAAATCATAGCAGATCTGTAAGAGAGTAAGAGAGAAGACTGTGAACCTCTGTTTACTGGTGTGAAACGGAAGGAAAATCAGGCCAAGACCTCCATGGGGTGTAAGGCCGACTTTCTGGGGGCAACCCCCAAGTCCAGCCCGACACCCCATACTGCACTTACTCCCAGGACCAGCCTCAGAAACTGGATCAGGGGACTTGATCAACAGTTCTACTTCTGACACTTACTAGCTGTAAGACTGGAGAAGTTGTCCAATCTCTTTGTGCCCATTTCTTTGTAAGAAAAATGTGAGACAACTCATGATGTAGTAGTGAGGATAAAAGAAAAAATATGAAAAGTTTCCCATTGCTATCTGGGATTAAACTGGAACTAAAACAAATGCTAATTTCCTTCTCTCCAATTCTTCCTTCCCTTTCCTTCCTTTCTCCTCCTTTCTTCTCCTTGCTTTCCTTTTTCCTGGTCTGGTATTAAAGTTCCATCCATATATTTGACATTATTGTCCTTTCACTCTGCTGGGAGACCTGGAGCAGGCTTCTAGGTTTTCAGGCACTATTTTGTCCTATTTTCCACTATATCCATTAGTGTTAGATTGCAAAGAAGAAGAAGAAATCAAAGGTAATATCACAAAAAGGTAAGGTTTAATTTAGTTTTGTCTTTGTTGGTGGTGGGTGTTCCTGCTAATCGGTCTGCCCGTGTCTAGTGCTCAGACTGAATTTCATTGCCAATCTGGCTATTGATAACACAGACCATCTTTCAGAGCAGCTGAATCTGAGATGGCATTTCCCTCTCTAAGTGTTTCGAGCAAAGGACTTAGAGGCTCTGGAAAGGCCTCCTTCCGCCGACTGGGATATACTTTTTTTTAAATCCAGTGGAACCCTCTCCTCTCTCCACTTGAATAATAAGCCCTGTTAAGGCTCTGGGCTTTCATCTGCCTGGGTGGTATCAGGACTTTGGGGAGTTGCAGCCTCAGTCCTTGTGTTGGGTGCCATGTGGCTCTGAGACTCTGCTGAAGTACACATGCTTTATAAACTAGCCAATGATGACAATAAAGATAACAATATAAAAACAACCATGTAGAGAATCCATTCTGCTCTGCATGGTGCTGGCGGCTCTGGAGAGATGTCTAATTCTCATAACAGCTATGGAAGTTAGTAACTGTTATCCAATTTTTACAATAAGAAAATAGGCTCAGGGGGCCGAATATCTTACCCAAGTATCATATCTCACAACTAGCGAGAAGTAGAGCCAAGTTTTCTTTACGTCCTGGGTTCTCTCTCTTGATTAAAATATTGGGGTGTTATTTTTCTCCTTACTACACATAAGGTACCTCAAGTCCCCAGGGAAATGGAAAGATGAGGAAAAGACTAAGGTTACCAGTGGGGGCAGTAGGGAAATCCTAAGTAGTCTTGCTAGGACTTTCTTCTCCAAAGGAAATGAAAAGAATTTCTGCAAGAGATAATGCTCAGCTCAGCCATCTTCTAAGACATCTTCCTGCCACCCAACTGGCAAACCAGGGATCCATGAGCTCTGTACACTGTGGCTCTGTAGAGATCATCTGGAGCCTTCCACATGGAGCATTTTTCTGACCTTCCCAGACTTTTCCTGATGATACATACAAATAGCAACGTAGGAAAGGGAGATGGGGATTTCTGACCACTTCTTTTCCTTTTCCACTATTTCTGATTTAAAAAGTGAGATGTCTTCAATTTATCTGTCATCACTGCTCAGCCCCCTCCCCCCCCTTTATTTCAGTGGTGGCACCAAATCCGATCTAATTCTGGTCAAGCCTAGAAAGATCCATAGCTTGCACCTCACTCTCCGGTGAGGATTAGAATAATTACAAAAGTGCTAGAAATGTGATCAAGGACCCCATATTATTGTTAAGCACCATTCTGTATCTATTCCCCCAAATTGTTTATCCATCCATTTATTCACTGATTCATTCAACACATATTCATTGAGCAATTAAGCAATTAAAAATGCAGGGTCCTTCATCAGATTGGCTGAGTTTATATTTAAGCATTGCCACTTTATGAACTGTGCAAACTTTGATTGAGCTACTAAAGCTCTTTAAGCTCTATTTTTCTCTTCTGTAAAATGGAATTTACAACAGGTTTAAGTGTTGTTAGGATGAAATACATGTCAAGCACTTAGCACAATTGCTGGGCACATATTCAGTGATTAACGAAGTTGTCTGTCATTAGCTGTTATTGTTATGCATAGTATGTGGTGCTGGGTACAAGGAATTCTTCAGTGAATGGAGTTATAGTCTTATGGTCCCTGGATTCATGGCGCTCACAGGCTAACAGCAAAGACAAAACCCCAGGCTCCACCTCATATTCCTTACCTCCTTTGGCTCAGAATCTTCAAACTTGCAGGTCGTTGTACTAATTGCCCACCTCCACAGAGGCTACTTGGTCCAGTGCCCAAGTCACACTTGGGCAGAGTTACAGCATCAACCCTAATGCCCACCTGGCTTCAGGGAGCCCAGTGGTGAAAGAAGTGGTCCAGCAGTCAGGATGGACCTGAGGCTCACTGATACCACCTCGGTCTTGGCTGAACTGCACAACCCTTGCCAGCCCAGTCTCTTTATAAAGCTGGCATCACTCTTCTGTGCTTCCCAAGATTTCCCTGCTTCTTCCCTTTTTAGGCAGCCCCATGGGGCCCAGGCTGCTGGCCTCACGCTGGTGCAGCCTGCATTACAGCAGGATGTTCTTCCTGTGTCTCTTTCAGGTCAGTTCTTGAACCTGGGTGGTGGGGTGAGGAGCTGGGATTCCACAAAGACTTATGTCCAATGTCCTCAGACTCTTGGAATTGGAATTAAAAGTCTGGTTAGGAGAAGCCCAGGAAATCCTGGGGGAAGCTGGGCTAAGCCGTTCCACTGGGGCTGAAGCCTGAGATGCCTTGACCACTGGAAGAGGTGGTTGTGGGGATGTGTATGTGAGGAAAGCAGGGAGAAACTGGCCTTTCTATGCGGCTCCCCATATCCATTTATGTGCCCTGGGCAAGTTCCCCGCTCCACACGCCAGTCTGAGAGGTTTCAATAGGTATAAAAAACTTTGAAAAGCATTCTTAAACAGTGTGACTTTCCAGTGAAAGGCTCTCTCCCTCTTTCCTCACCCATCAGGGCCTTGGATCCAGAAGCCTCTGTCTGAGTTTTCAAGAAGCCCCTACATTTTCTCTCAACTTCATCAGGGTCAGTGACTGAGGTCTATGGGGGCAGGGGCAGATTCTAAACATTCATTGACTTTTCTGAGAAAAAAATAGGCTCAGGAAATCCAAAATATCGACTGCCACTTTTTTTCCTTCTGACACCTCATCTTTCTGTAGGATTAAGGTAAGCTGGTGACCAGGCTCTGACCTGGAGCAGGCTCTGCGCCTATCACAGCCAACATTAGAGAAATGAGAAAACCATCCAGGGTGAGGGAGCGAAGGCAGCTGCATCCAGATAGCGGATGGAACTCAGTCCTGCATTCCCTCCAGTTATCACTCAGGAAGCTAAAAATTAAGGATATTACTTTGGGTCTAAATTAGTCCATTGTAGAAAGTTCTCCAAATAGTCAAAGGTCAAAGGGATCTATTTTTTTAAATAAACTTTTTATTCTAGAATAATTTTAGATTTACAGAAAGATCTCAAATATAGTGCAGAGAGTTCCCATAGACCTTTCATTCAGCTTCCCCTAATGTTAACATCTCACATAATAATAGTTCAAGTATCAAACCTAAGAAGCCAACCTGGCTACATTACTATCAACTAAATTCTAGACTCTTCAGATTTTACCATTTTTCCCACTAATGCCCTTTTTCTGTGCTAAGATCCAATGCAGGATACCACACTGCATTTAATCTATTTGATTTTTAATGTACTAGTATTTAGCTTTTGATTTGGAGCATTCTATGCCTGCTGTAAGAATCTGGGGTTCTGACTTCAGCACCTTCCCTCCTAGATCAGTCCATTCCTAGAATTTCCATCTCGGTCATACCCCAAGGATGTGGTCAGGAGTCTCAGATTATATTTGATATCTTTAGAGAGAATGCTTTGACGTTTAACTCTTCAACTCAGTGGTGAACCAGCACTTGCCTGTGGAATGCATTAATTATGCATCAGGTGACATGCAGAATGCTTTTACAGATTACCAAATTTTATTCTCATAACATCCCTTTGAAGTTGGCACTGTTATTGTCTCTCTTTTCCAGGTGAGAAGACTGGATTCTCAGAGATTTAGAACTTGAATGAGATAAAAACATTTAGTAAGTGGTGGGAACAGGATTTAAAGCCAGTCTGTCTTGACTTCCAAGCCAAATTTGCTGGCTCTGATGCCCCCACCTTAAGGCCTCTGCTTTGCAGACATGTGTCCTTAGGTTCCCACGGTTTCTGTTACAGGTTGTGAGGAGATGGTGTTTGCTGCACACCTAGTGGAACCGTTTACTTGGCTAACGTATGGTACCCTGTCCTGGTAGGAATAACTCAGGATTAAATGCATCAGAACTTTTAAAAGGGAAGATATCAAGTCCTCCAACTGATTAATCTAAAATAGCGAGTGAATCATGGAGTGGCCCAGAATGCTGCTTACTGCTGATCTGCGTGAGCCAACTCCCCATAAACACACTCACAAAAGCTGGGCATTTTACCCCCTGAATGCACAGGATGCTATGCACACATTTCCTCCAGTGCTGGTATATCTTAGGAAGGCAGGAACCTCTGAAGTTTGTAAGGGAAGATCGAAATCAAGGTGTGGAAAATTCTGAGTTAGACTCAGAGGACTCAGACTCAGTGTAGGACAGGGGGATTCGAGGAAGGACCGGAGAGATCATGCAGTCAGCCCTGAGACTCATTTCATCCGTTTCAAGTAAAGGGTAGATGTGAGTGTAGGTGTGCACAAATCCAGTTCAAAGAGACAGGCAAGATAGACACAGTCATGGATTTCGGACACTTGCAAGAACAAATTCATTCACTTATTGAACAAGTATGTACTAAGGACTTCTGATGTGCCAGGCCCTGTCAGAGCAGAGAGTTCTGGCCTTGGGCAGCTTTTCAAAGTCCTAACTAAACCCTCCGTGGGTATGCGGGGCTGAGGAAATCTGAAGTCTTTAGCTGGAAAACACATCTATTTTTCATTTCCGTCGAAGGAAAGGAGAGGCTTGTTTCTAAGGGACACAAAGGATCACTTTGCAGGAAGTCTTATTTCTAATAGCAGGGAGCAAATGAGGCCTGTTATATTTCAGTCACCCAGAATTCCCTCAGGGTACAGCAAATGCAGGAGGGCTCCGGGCCATCTGAAGTTTCCTTGATTGCATCTCCCTGTCTCTTCCTTCCTGTGTTTATTGTAATTAAGGGGAAAATGAGAAAGGCACAGCTAAGTGTCAGGGTAAAGTGAGATGACTGGAGAGTATGTCCTTGGTGTCTGCTGGGTGGGCCCACGGTGAACACTGTTGGGAAGGTACAGAACAGGTAAGCTCTGCGATGTGTGGACGTCACTGAACTGGATGACAGCACTAGCACACACACACACACACACACACACACACACACACACAAAGACTCAACTATGGGGTCATTGACAGGCAGGACACAAATGCTCTTGGGAAACACCCACTGCAGCAGTACAGAAAGTAATAGAGTCATCCAAGAAAATTGGAGCGGTAAGGAGTATGCAGAACACAGCATCCACATTGTTCATTTACATCCTCCAGAAACAAAAGATACATAAGCAGTTCCACTGGGGTGTGAGCTGTGCACAGTGATGTGCACCTCAAACTACCTGCTGGATGCTGGGGAGGCTGGTGGGGGCCACTGCAAAAGGTGAGCATCTCTTAATCACCTGGGTGACAGGGATGAGTTGAAGGAAGGTGAACAGAGAAGAAGAAAGATGACCAGGGTGAAGAAGGAGATGCTCTATGGCAAAAGGAGAGAAATCTCTGCTGCATGTCTCCTATCGCCTTTGGTGGATGTTGCAACAGGACTCACACTGGAGCTCTGTGCTTGAGATCAGTAAGATGGAAAAATAGCAAGGAGAGAACTGTTCAGGTGGATGTCAGCAAATGTTTCCTCCCCAGGAAGAAAAATTTGAGCAGAGAATGGTACTCACAAGAAATGGCCTATGTGCTGTAATGTGTGCAAAAAATAAAAACTGGCTGGAGATGTAGAAGCAGAGGAGCATGTGATGATCCAGCTGTGTTTGCCTTTGTCTGCTGGGTCATGGTCAGCCTAGGAGGAGCCAACAGGGATTTAGCTGGGCTCTAACTTCCAGGGCCCAGACTATGTGATCAGAGATGTTGGGAATCATCGATCTGATGTGACCACTGTGCCTTTCTTCATCAGGGTAATTGCCAGAAAATTGACCTGATGTAACTGTTGTTTCATGATGATCCTGGACATCTCTTGACCAAAATCTCTGTGGCTAGACTGAGTCCTGCTGGGTTCAGCACTGGATTATAACCATTGAGCTGGTCAGCAGGCAAAACTGGCCAGAGGGTGTAGCATAAGGCAGCATCTGCAGAGGTTCATCGTGGGTACTATTTCTTGCCACTCTAACACACACGGCAGACATTGCTAACTGCTTGTGGCACTCTTCCTATTGATCCCAGGCATATGCTCATGATTCTAAGACAAAGTTCTAGGCAGCCACCATTATTCACAGCAGGCAACAAGGAAGGCACTTATCAGACATCTTGGAGATAAAAGTATGGAATGTGAGAGGGACACTCACATTCAACAGGATGGACTCATTTAGTCATCTCTTTATTGATTAATTTGGCAAATATTTACTGAGAATCTATGATGTATGGGATTCTTTGCTAGACATTGGGTAATATAAAGATAAACAAAGCTTTGTCTCTGTTGTAAATAATTCACCATTGTGGGAAAAGAGAAAGGAAGGAAAAAAACAGATCATTCCAAATAGGGTTGCAAATATGTTGCAGAAACATAGAAGAAAGTGTGACTATCACTACATGAGGCCTCACAGAAGCTTCATAGAGAGATGGTATATTAGTTAGGGTTCTCTAGGGAAACAGAACCAACAAGAGATATCTGTAAATATAAGATTTTATAAAAGTGTCTCATGCAACTATGGGGATGCACGAGTCCAAATTCCGTAGGGCAGGATGTATGAGTCCAAATTCTGTAGAGCAGGCAGCGAACTGGCAACTCTGATGAAGGTGTTCGATTAACTCCTCAGGAAATGCTTTGCTGGCTAGACGAAGGAGTGAAGGTTCTTTCTCTTTCTCCCTTAAAAGTCTTCAACTAATTGGATAAACTCCAGCTGATTGAATTCTCTCATTGAGGAAGACACATGCTTCATTGATATAATCAGTCTCGGGTACAGTCAATTAACTGATGATTTAATAAACCAGCCTTCTGGTTTATTAACCAGCCACAAATGTCTTTGCAGTAACTGTTAGGACAGTGCTTGTTTGACCAGACACCTGGACACCATCACCTGGCCAAGGTGACACATGAACCTAACCATCACAGATGGCATTTGAACTTGGTCATGAATGAAAGAAAGAATGAATGAATGAGAGGATGGATAAACAGTGTATTTTGTGCAACTGGAAGTCTGGAGGAGAGAGATTTGGAAAGATTACTTTTTTTGAACATTTCGTAGGCCACGTTTGGTCAAATTTGATTTTCTTTTTCAGTCTTAATATATCAAGACAAATTCACATGACAATCCAATGAGAAAGGAGGAGAGAAAGATGAAGAAGAAGAGGAGAAAGGAAGAGCATTTGTGATTTAATGAAAGCCTCTTAAAATGATGAAGAGATGAATGAATTCCAAGTTTCCCCCCTTGGAAAAAACAGGAAAAGAATATTTACATTCCATATTAGGAAAGAGCCGTTGGGAAGTGTTCTAGTTTGCTAATGCTGCCAGAATGCAAAACACCAGAAATGGATTGGCTTTTATAAAGGGGGTTTATTTGGTTACACAGTTACAGTCTTAAGGCCATAAAGTGTCCATCAGCAATCGGGTACCTTCACTGGAGGATGGCCAATGGTGTCTGGAAAACCTCTGTTAGCTGGGAAAGCATGTGGCTGGCGTCTGCTCCAAAGTTCTGGTTTCAAAATGGCTTTCTCCCAGGACGTTCCTCTCTAGGCTGCAGTTCCTCAAAAATGTCACTCTCAGTTGCTCTTTGGGTATTTGTTCTCTCTCAGTTTCTCCGGAGCAAGAATCTGCTTTCAACGGCTGTCTTCAAACTGTCTCTCATCGGCAGCTCCTGTGCTTTCTTCAAAGTGTCCCTCTTGGCTGTAGCTCCTCTTCAAAACATCACTCACAGCTGCACTGAGTTCCCTCTGCCCGTCAGCTCATTTATATGGCTCCACTGATCAAGGCCCACCCTGAATGGGTGGGGCCATGCCTCCATGGAAATATCTAATCAGAGTTATCACCTACAGTTGGGTGGGGGCACATTCCATGGAAATACTCAAAGAATTCCAATCTAATCAGCACTTCAATGTCTGCCCCACAAGGTTGCATCAAAGGTAATGGTGTTTGGGGGACATAATACATTCAAACTGGCACAGGAAGGATATCTGTTGGCTTTGACCTCCCAGTTTCCATTTATTCTTCTTATGGAAATCATACCAATATTGCCTACTGGGGGCTCTTGTCCACTCTCACCCATAGGTCTTGGGTGCCTTCAACCCTGCTCAGGGATGGAAAAATGTGACTTAGGCCTGAGTCATTCACAACATTGAACTCTTCTGCTCACACTAGATTGGCTCAGAGATAGACCTATGACTCAATAAGAAACAATGAGACATTTGCTAAGACATTGGGGAAAGAGCTTCTCATTCTTTTCCACTGGGCTGTGAGGCTGTGACTGGGGCAATCTGCTTCCATGAGAGGAGACTAGGAAAGAATGGGGTCAAATCAGAGGAGACAGAAACAAGAGGTAAAGAGAAAAGCTAGGTCCAGCTGACTTTCTTGGAGCCCTTTGATCAATCTGTGCCTGAAAATGGAATCATTCTTCTATTGTTCAGTTATGGGAGCCCATAAATGACTTTTTATTTTATTTTTTCTTTTTCATTTTGCATTGGGTGCTCTACTGCAAACAAAATAGTATGTAGTTGAATTTTAGGGTTCCAACTCAGCACTCCACAGGGAGGAAATTTTATCTGTCTGGTCTATCAGACAGAGCAGAGAATCCAAAGCCAGGGACAGAAGGAATGAGTACAGGCAAGGAATCTAATTTAGGAATCATCTCCAAGGTGTGGGGCTGGAGAGGTTCCCACTCCTGTTACTCAATGCTTCCTAGAAGTGATCTAGTCAAGATGTCAGATCCCAGATCCTTGAACAATAGGCCAGTTGCCTTCTGCTGCTACTATCACACTTTGGCTCTTAAGAGATAGAGGGCAAATACTCCAGAAATATGCTCATATTTTCTTTCCAGTTGTCCTAGTTAGGGTTCCCCCAGAAGCAATTTGAGATAAGGATTTGGGTGCAAGTAGTTTATCTGGGAGGAGATCCCAGGAAGCATGTGTAGGGGCGTGGGAAACAAAGAAGGGAAGAAAGCCAATAAATGCTTTCTTATCCAGGGTTACCACTGATACCTCCTTGAATTCCTCTCCTCCCATGCCCCACTCCTCCACCCCACTTCACTCCATCCATCCCCTACGCGGCTCCCTTCTGTTCCTCAAACACACGGGTATGTCTCTGCTTCAGGGCCTGTGCACTAGAGGTTTCCCCTGCCTGACTGGCTTTGCACCGAGCCTATTGTGCAATTTGGGGAGAACTGCTATCTCAACAATATGTAATCATCTGACTCATGAACACAGCACATCACCCCCTGAATTTAGTCCTTCTTTATTCCTCTCAGCAGCACTATGTAGTTTTCAGTGAACAGGTCTTGCACATCTTTTGTCAGATTTGTCCCTAAGTATTTCATACAGTTGATTCCATTATACATGGCAATTATTTTAATTTAAATTTCCAATTGTTCATTGCTACTATATAGAAATAACTTGATTTTTGTATCTTGATCCTGTATCCTGACATAATGCTAAACTGACTTATTAGTTCCAGTAACTTTTTGTAGTTTGAATTGTATTTCCTTGTAGACAATCATGACCCCTCCAAATAAAGACAGTTTACTTTGTCCTTTCTAAATTGGATACTTTGATTTATTGGTTTGTTTTTCCTACTTCATCTAAGTTTTTGAAATTTTTGGCATGGATTTGTTGTAATATTCTCTCGTTATCCTTTTAATATCTGTAGAATTGGTAGTGAGCCCACCTCTTTCATTCCTGATATTGGTGATTGATTTCTTCTGTCTTTGTTTCCTGACCAGTTTGGCTAGAAGTTCATCAATTTTATTAGTCTTTTTAAAGAAACAGCTATTGGTGTCATCTGTTTTCTCTATTTTATTTTGTTGCTGTTGCTGTTTTCTGATTTATCAACTTCTGCTCTGATGTTTAGAATTTCCTTTTGTATTTGAATTTCAATTGTTTTTCTTTTTCTAGCTTCTTAACATGGATGCTGAGATTTTCTTCTTTTCTAATATGGTCATTAATTACTATAAATTCTCTTATAAGTACTGCTTCACCAGCATGCCATAAATTTTAACATATTGTTTTCCTTTCCAATTAGGACAAAATACTTTCTTATTTTTATTTTGATTTCTTCTTTGGCCAATGGGTTATCTAGAAATGCATTATTTAGTTTCCAAATATTCCACATACTTCTGTTTGTTGAGTTTTAAATTAGTTCCACCATGATCAGAGGACATATGGTATATAACTTGACACTTCTTTGAATGTATTAATTTAATTTATTATTAAGACTTGTTTCATGGGCGAGAACATAGCCTATCTCAACAACATTTTCTGCCCTCTCTGGTTTTAACTGATTTCATATGATTCCACTTTCTCTCTTCTCTTAGCATATCCATTAAAGCTCTTTTAAAAAGTGTGTAGTGGTTGCCCTGGAGTTTGAGATACATGTCTACAATTAATCTAATTTTACTTTCAAATAACACTTCACAGATAGTGCAGGTATCTTGTAAAAGAGTGTGTCCAGTTCCTCCCCCCACCATTGTAACATTGCTCTCATTCATTTCACTTATGCATACACTATAATTGTCTGATACATTGCTACTATTATTACTTTGAACAGTTATCTATTAGATCAATTAAGAATAAGAAAATAAAATATTTTGTCTTTATTCCTTCCTTCTCAGATGTGTTTCTTTTTGGGGTTGTTAGGTAGCTCCAACATTCTGATCTATATAGCATTTTCCTTCTCCCTAAAGAATTTCTTTTAACATTTGTTGCAAGGAAGTTCTGCTGGCAATGAATTCCCACAGATTTTATTTATCTAGTTCTGTCTTTCTTTCTCTTTCAAAAACAAAAGATAATTTCACTAGATACAGAATTCTAGGTTGGTGTTTTTTGTTATTTGTTTTTTTTTTTTCCTTTCAACACTTTCTTCACTTTCTTCTTGCTTGCATGACTTCTGATGAGAAATCAGATGTAATTCTTATTCCTCTTCCTCTATAGTTAAGAAATATTTCTTTTTTTTTTTTTTTTCCCCTGGCTGCTTTCAAGATTTTTTCTTTATCTTTGGTTTTCCACAGCTTGAATGTGATATTCCTAAATTTATATTTTTTGGTATTTATCCTGTTTTGTGTTCTCCGCACTTCCTAGGTATAAGGTTTGGTGCCTGTCATTAATTTTGCAAAATTCTTAACCACTATTACTTCAAATTTCTATTAGTCCATTATCTCTCTATTCTCCTTCTGGTATTTCAATCACACATACATTGTATCTTTCGAAATTGTCCCACAGTTCTTGAATATCCTGTTCTTTTTTGTATTCCTTTTCTCTTTGTATTTCATTGAGGGAAGTTACTATCATTCCTTTTCTCTTTGTATTTCATATCTTTGAGCTAACTGATTCTTTCCCGAACCATGTCCAGGTTACTGATAAGCTCATCAAAGGCATTATTCATTTCAGTTACAGTGTTTTTGATTTCTAGCATTTCCTTTTCACTCTTTCTTAGAGTTTCCATCTCTCTGCTTACATTGCCCATCTGTTCTTTCATCTTGTCTACTTTAACCAATACAGTTCTTAACATATTAATCATAGTTCTCTTAAATTCCAAGTCTGTGATTCCAAAACCTTTACCCTCTCTGAGTCTGGTTCTAATGCTTGTTTTGCCTCTTCAGACTGTTTTCTATAGCCTTTCATCATACTTGAACTTTTTTTTTGATAAAAGCTAGACATAATGAATTGGATAATGAGAACTGAGCTAAATATACCTTTAGCATGAGGTTTTATGTTAATCTGGCTAGGAGGTGGGCTGTGTTAACTGTTTGCTGTAGCTGTAGGAGCCAGAGGCTGCAACTTTCTCTTGTGTCCTTGATTTTGTTTCCCCTGTTGTCTTTTGGTTTCCCTAAAAACTCCTTCTTAAATAGAGTCTATCACTGATTGAGCCTTGCTGGGGTTCTTGTAAGATGTTGGGGAGGGAAAGCATTCTATAATCCTATGATTGTCAGTCTTTTAATGGGTCGCTGTCCTTGGAATGGGACCATTATAAGTGTTTCTCCCCCCTTTACATGAGACAGGAGGCTAGAAGGGGCTGGGGTTAGGTATCCCCAGGAGGATAAGGCTCCAATAAAGGCTTTTACCTTGCAGTGTGGGCCTTTTTTATGGAGAGCACTCTGGGCATATTTCAAAATAGTTGCTTTCCCCTTTTCCCTACCAGTAATCTGAGGATTTTATCTTGACTCTTCACTGTAAGAAACTGGTGGGGTTCCTGAAAGTAAAACACATGAAAATGTGGAGCAACCCTAAGACTGCAGCCCCAAGGAGTTCCTAACTCTCAAGTTAGTCCACACCAAGCCTCTGGAAATTTTTCAAAATTATCATTTAAATGTTTCCACAAGTTTAAGGCACCAGAAGCTCCTGCTCTACGGATGCTGATCTTGGTGGTGATATTGGGGTGGCAATTTGCCCTCTGATCTAAATTCCCTGATTGGTCCAAGAAAAATCCTTGCTTTATGGGTTTGTTTTTTTTTTTTTTTTTTGCCTTCTGTCTTGTTGTAAGTATGGGAGTGATGATTTCTGAGCTGAAAGCCAGATTTCTTTTGACTAGCATTAGAATGATATTATCATTCAAATTCTAATCTATTTGTCTTTACACGTAAAGTGGGTTTCTTGTAGGCAGCACTTTGGTCTTGCATTTTTATCCAACCTGGCAATGTCAGCCTTTTAACTGGGTATTTAAGTCATTGACATTTAATGTGTTTATTAATATGACTTCATTTATACCTACCATCTTGTTCTTGGTTTTCTATCTGTCTTATCCCTTCCTTGTTCCATATTTCTTTTTTTTTCCTGGCTTCCTTGGAATTTTTTTTTGTTTTTTAATGATTCCATTTTATTGCCTTTGATACATCCTTAACTTTCACAGTTTACCCTCAAGTAATATTATATACCTCATGTATAGTATAAGAATCTTGTAATAGTATATTTGAATTTGTTTCTCCAGTCCTTTGTGTTATTGTAGTCATACATTTTAATTTTACATATTTTATAAATCATGTACTGCATGGCTATTTTGTTTAAATAATCAATTATATTTTAAATAATTTAATAAGAACAAAATCTTGTCTATTTACCCATGTGGTTGCCATATCTATTGCCATTCGTTTCTTTGTTTAAGTCATGTGTGGTAGGCAGAAGAATGGTCCCCAATAGATGCCACATCCAAATCCCTAGAACATATAGAGCATAAAGGACTTTGCAGATGTGATTGAAGTTAAGGACTCAGATGGGGAAATTAGCTTAGATGTTCCAGATGGATCCAACCTAACCACATCATTCTCTAAAAGTGAAGAATCTTTCCTGGCTGAAGCCAGAGACTCAGCTCAAAGGGAGACGTGACTGTAGAAGAATGGTCAAAGAGATACACCCTTGCTGGCTTTGAGTATGGAGGGAGGGGGACATTAACCAAGCACTGTGAGTGGCTCCATGAGCCAGAAAAGGCAAAGAAACAGGCTCTTCTCTAGAGCCTCTAGAGAGAAACACAGCCATGCCAAATCCTGACTCTTAGTTGCTCCCATGTGAGATTTCTGACCTCCAGAGCTGTAAGATAATAAATTTGTGTTAAGCAACTGGAATTTGTAGTAATTTATTACAGCAGCAATAGAAAACTATTACATTATCAGTGGGGATGATATCATCCCCATGAGGGAGAAAATTGGGGAAAGTCTCACTCCTTTCTACATATAAAGCACAAATATGCAGGCAGTATGCAAACAGATGTATAGTATATCTATGGTGACACTTAGGAAAAAATGTCCAGAAAGTTTCCTTCGGGGCTGATAATGATAAAGCAGTTGAGAAACGCTGGTTTAGATACATATTTCCAACTGATATCAGTTTCTTTCTGCTTGAAATATTTCTTTTATCATTTCTTACAGTGTTAACTTCACCACCTTCAAGTGATGAATTCTTTCACTGGTTGTATGTCTTAAAATTTCTTTATTTTGCCTTTGTGTTTGAAAAATATTTCTGCTGGGTACAGAATTCTAGGTTAACAGCTGTTTTATTCTCCATTTCAGTACATTAAAATGTTCCACCATCTTTTTTTTTCTGGTTTCTGACATGAAAGTTGTCATCCCTATGTTTGCTTCTCTGTGTTTAACATGATATTTTTCTTTGGCAACTTTAAAATTTTCTCTTCATCACTGGTTTTGAGAAATTTGATTATGCTGTGTTTTGGTGTCATTTTCTTTGTGCTCCTTGTGTTTAATGTTCTCAGAGTTTCTAGGACATGTAAAATTTGTAGTTTGCATCAAGTCTGGAAAATTTTTGGCCATCATTTCCTCAAATTTTTTTCTGTATTGTCTTCTCTCTCTTCTTTCAGGTACTCCCATTTAAGGAATATTAGGGCACTGGAAATTGTCTTATAACTCTCTAATGCTATTTCCATTTTTAAGACAAAAATCCTCTGTGTTTTGTTTTGCCTCATTTATATTGCTATGTCTTCAAATTTATTAATTTTTTTCCAGTAATATCTAACCTGCAGACATTGTAGATTTTTTTCTCAAACATTTTAGATTTCATCACTAGAAATTTGATTTGGTTTATATTTATATCTTCCCTGTCTCTAGTAAACTTTTGAATATATGAAATAGAGGTAAAATGACTTTTAATATCCTTGTCTGCTAATTCTAACATCTATGTCAGTTCTGAGTCAGTTTTGAATGATTGATTGTTCTCCTAATTATTCAAATTTTTGTTTTCATGCCTTATAATTCTTGATTACATGCCTGACTTTGTGGAGTTTACTTTGTTGAGTGTTTGATATTTGCATGTGTGTGTATATGTGTGTGTTTGCATAGAATATGTATATATATTGTCTATGTATTTTGTATATGTGTGTATATACATGAACACATTTTTTTCTTGAACTTTTATCTGAACTAAATTACTTGAAAATAGCTTGATCCTTTTGGACCTTGCTTTTAAGATTTGCTAAATGGGATCAGGCCAGTATTTATTCTAGGGGTGATTTTCTCTCCACTGAGGCAAGATCCTCTATTGAGAAGAATGTGAAACCTCTTTGAGTTCAGTAGGAAAGAGAATTGTAATTGATCAGCTGTGTTTATCACGGGCAGCAGATGCAAGTGGAGGCAAATGTACCCATTGTTTGTACCCCACATTAGGGAAAATAGTGTGGTAAAGAACAAAGAATAAAGTATCTGGCTACCTTGGAATTTTCCCAAGAATCTTGGATATTCCAACTTGGAGGGCAGCAGGGAAGAAAACTGAGCTTATTATTTACATGTTAAGAAAAGTAAGGCTCAGGGAGGTTAAATGACATGTTGAAAGTCAATCAGATTGAAGTGGAAGAACCAAGAGCTGAATTTACTTAGGCTGATGTTAGCCACATTTGTTTTTTTTTAATTGACGATTTAGTAAGAGAGATAGCAGCAAAATGATGACGGTCCATTTGTGGATATTGGGACTTTGCAGGAGTTTTCACTGCTCTCCACCCCAACTACATCATGTAAGTTGCTGCCTCATCTGCCCATTCCTAGGGTTGGATTAGTCCTGGAAAAGGGGGGCTGGAAAGATAAGGTTTTAGCACTGTGTGGGTCTGATCGGTGTGCAGGGAATTAAAGAAGGTAATTGGTCAGAGCAGTGGAGTAGACAGCTAGGCACGGCTGGGAATGTTTCTGAAGGCACATCTGGGCTCCTGAATGAGTAGAAGTATTTGTTCTGAGCATAGTCAAAGGGAGCTGAGAGAGTGCAAATGGAGAACATTAGGCTAACAACTTAGTCCTCTTTTTCAAAGACCATAACTAAGACCTTAGTGGGATGGAATCCCATTGGGCATATTATTCTTTTGTTTGTTTGTTTTTAGTCTGGAATCCCATAGTTGAAAATATTCCTCCCATTTCCAAGTGTTTCTACTGGAACTGCAGGTGTCAAGTCTCCCACACTCTTAGTGGTGATTAGTCCAAGTGACGGGCACATAATCACAGCACCAAACAGGGTCCTTCCCTGCAACGGTTATTCACATGCAGAGAGACAGAAGTACTGGATTTGGTTTTCCGAGCCAGAATACTATGTTAGAAGCCAATGGTGAGCATTTTTTCCTGATCTCTGGGCTGAGCGATGCCTGAAAGAAGACAGCTACATTTGAGAATCTCAGTTGAGCCATTGCTGAAATGAACAAGAAGCCCCTAGTTCCATTATTCCTAGACTAATGCCTTAGACTGAGTCTTTTGGAGCTTGCTTGGACACTTCATTATTTTTTGTAGATTTGTCCCTTTTTCTGAATTAATTCATTCACTCTACAAGTATTTATTGAGCTTCTAATACATGCCAGTAACTAATCAAGGTGCTGATAAAACATCAGTGAGCAGGACAGAAACAGACCTTACAGTCCCGTGGAGTATAGGGAAAAAGTCCAAGAAATAAATTTCAGAGCTTCAAGGGACTTCAATGAGAAAAATAGAGAAGGAATCAGTTTAGGCAGTTGGTGATGGGAAGCCCCTCAAAGGAGTTTCTGATGGGCCTTAAGGCCTTGGAATTGGTAAGGGATGAGGGTCTGCAAGCAATTGAGAGGCAAAGGTTGTTCCATGTATTAAGTAATAAGAGTCTAGTTATAGTATGAGCAAGATTGCTGAGGGCTTACTCAGCCAAGATCTAGGTCAGGGACTTTACTTGGGTCAGTTCAATTAGCCCTTATGATAATCTTGTGGTGAGATATCGAATGAGGCTCAGTGAGATTAAGTAACTTGTCAAGGTCGTCCAACTAGTTCACGGTGGCTGCAATTTGAACCCCAGAAAGTGCCAGCCAGTGAGGCGAGTAGCAGTCCAATACAATGGGCACTGTTGCTGGTGACTTTTGAGATGTGATGCCTTCTCTATTTGCTGTAGAAACTGCTGGCACCAACAGTGCACTCTCTACTCCCCAGCTTTTACATTTTCCTCATTCTTATGTTATAAGCTCCCTTATTCTGGGAAGGGCCAAAGGAAAGTCAAGTCCCCTATATTCTGCACCCAGAATTTCCTTCTGCCTAAGCCTAGCCTTTGAATTTCCCTAACCAATCTAGACTTGTATATTTCTAAACTATCTCTTCTTTCATTATTTATTTTTTCCAGATAGCTACTGGATTCCTCACCATTTGGCTTCCAATATGCCTGAATCAAGCAAGTTCAATTATATTCAAGCTGGAACTCTGGATATACAGTTCTACAGAAATCTACATAACAAATAAATTAATCCAACAGTTATGTTATATCTCTATGCCTTAGTTTCTCCCTCATCTATGAAATGGAGTTAATGACAACACCCACCTAATGTTGTACGAGTTAGATGATCTACAGTGGAATAGATAGAAGAGATCCCAGCTTGGTTATCATTATTCCCCTGCACCTCCTCTTTAGGAGGGCCTGGATTCTGAAAGTTCCACCTCAGTCAGGTTCTGAATTTCAGATGCCTGAGCCAAAAGGTTTCTGCAAGGGGCCGGCATGGAATGGAGCAATCTTCCTGTGTTCTGGACACACATCTCTGGCCAGGTTTTCCTAGCAGTGGCCTTGCAGGACACACAAGTAGTCCTTCTGCATTTGTGACTTGTACATGGGAGAAAGTGAGGGAGCTCCCGGGCCTCAGCCCTGCCTTTCAGCCCAGCTCCCTTGCTGGCACTGCCCTCCTGTGTTCCTTACCTTGAGAGTCTGGGAGCATTGTCTGCGGTGTCCAACGGTGTCTGGTTGTGCCTCCTGGTTCAGACATTACTATCCCTGCTTTCTCTGCTTTTCATTTCCTATTCTTGTCTGCTAGGCTTTTGAAATACATATTGGAGCCACTTGTTGCCCTGTTTTCCAAGCTGCCTTGAACTGCTGCCAGGGGCTGTTGCCAGTGGAGCTAATGACTAAGTCACTCTCCTTTCAGTCTCCAGCAAGAGTGGGAACTCACTTGGGGATGGGGGCGGGCAGCAAAGGCCCAGCCATCCTGAACCAATCAGGAAACCACAATAGAAGTTCTGACCAGGGAGTCAGTCAGTCACCTTCAAAGCTCAGCGCTGAGCTCAGCTTGAAGGTGAGGACAAGGCTGGGAGGCTCTGGTTTGCCCCTGTGGAACCACATCAGAGGCAGATGCTCACCCCCACCCCCCCCCAACCCCTACCCCAGCCCACAGCAGTCTTGGGGAGATGTCAGGTCAGCAGGGAAGAGAGACTCACTGTGTTCCTGAGCCAGGAAAGACCAGAGAAACAGCAGAGAAAGATTAGGAGGTGAGTCAGAGCAGGCAAAACCAGGTGAAGTACATTATGAATGATCATAATAATACTTAACACCTCCAGAGACACTGCTATGTGCCAGGACTTATCCTATGCACTTTTAAGGTACTATCTCATTCATCCTTCCAATAATCCTAGCAGATAGATTCTAGTATTTTCTCCACTTTCAGAAAAGGAAACTGAGGCACAGAGAGATTTAGTAGTGGCGGCCTCTTGCTGCCTCACTCATCTGCTCTTACGAGGACGATTACAACATCCTCCTCACTGGTCATCCTGCTTTCTAAATGCTTTCCCAGATGATTCATTTGTTCACATGGATCGAGCACTTGTACTGGGTGCTCAAGATAGAGCAGAGAATAAAACAGCCTTGGTCCTCATCAGGTTGGTTCCAGTGACCACAAAATCTTGGGCCATCAAATTTGCTCTGTTCTTTCTTGTTTTCACTACTGCTCTCCCTAGAGCAGTAGCCTAGTTCCTGTCTTCTTGTTATCCTTTATACTTCTTTTCTCTTGTATTTGCTATCACTTAGAATGTTCCTCTTCCATCTACCAGTTTGGCTCTGTTGAGTCCTACCTATCTTCCAAAGTTCTGCTTTAGTTTCAAATTCTAACTCGTTCATTAAGCTTTCTATGGGCATTCTAGCAATGGGTCGTTCATCCCTCCTCTGAACTCAGAGAATGAGCAGTTTGCAGCAGGTTTAGAGCCTTTAGCCTCCTTGCATTATTTGTTTCCTTTAAAATTGGAGACAGTGTGACAGGCAGCTTCTTCATTGGCCCCAGTGATTCCCGCTCCCTGCTATTCTCATCCTTGTGCAATCCCTTTATCCCTTTCCCTTCGGTGTGGGTGGGATCAAGAGAAGTCAGCAAAGATTATGGGGTTGCCACTTCTGTGATTAGGTTACATACAATTGTGAATTCCATCTTTTACCAGACGCTCTCACTCTCTGTCTCTCACTGGCTTTGATGGAACACACTGCCACATTGGGGAGTTTTGGGGGCAAGGAACTTAGTGCAGCTCCCAGTCAGTGGAGCCTGAATTCTCACTTCAACAGCCCTCGAGGAACTGGATTTTGTGAGTTCAGAAATGGATCCTTCCCCAGTAGAGCCTTCAGATGAGACCTCAACACTTACTGACATTTTTGGTTATGCTTTGAAAGACACTGAAGCATAGGATCCATGTAAGCTGTGCAAAGAAACTGTGAGGTAATATGTGTGGGCTGTTTTAAGCCACCAAGTTTGTGGTAATTTCTTATGAAACAGGAGATAATTTATATGGGGGAGTGTCAGCAGAAAAAGGTTTTTTGGAAGAATTGGAATTGATCAAAAGGTAAAACTAAAGGAAGAAAAGGAATAGGCTTTTTCAGGCTGGGAAAATGAGTGAGCAATGGCTGTACTGGAAGATCCTTACAAGAGTTTTGGATAAACCTGAAGAGGTGGGCAGAGAACTCTTTGGAGAAGGCCTTAAAGAAGTTTGTTCATCTTCCAAGGCAAGAAAAAAAAGGGCAAATACTGGAGGATGCAGAGGAAATATGAAATAGTGAGGAGAATGTACCTCTATCAATAATTAGAAGGTGATAAGATGCAGCATTTGTATCAGATGACCTTGATCTTCCTAGGAAAGCAGGGACTCAGGCTATTTCAGGTTATCAGGGAAGAGGTCTTCCAAAAGAGCAATGATATTGGTGACAGTAAGTTACTGCTTTGCATGGATCATCTTACTTAGGCCTTACCACTTCTTTATGAGAGCTGTTATTTCTATCTGCATTTTGCATTTAAGGAGTCAAATGTTCGGACAGATTAAGTTACTTGCCCACTGTCACCCAGTTGGGAAATGGCAGAATTGAGAAACAAACTCAGATCTCAGTGTCATGGCATAAATTTGCAGCAGGGCAGTGGGAAATGTGTGTTCTCTGCCAGTGTTGTTTTGCTGTTCTTTATCAAGAGTGCTTTGGGGACTACTTAGAGGGCATGGTATGTCCAGGTTCAGGGGAAGAGGCAAAAAAGTAGGGGATAGAAATGGGCAGGAGAAGAAAGGCTCTTTGGATGAAGGGACAGTAAATAAACTAGTGAAATCAAAGGAAAGCCTTCTAGAGGTAGAGGACACCCAATGGACAAATGTCATTTGCTATTGGGGCATCTGCACACAGGAAGCCATGGGATGTCCAGGGACTTCAAAGTAGACAACCAAGTAGAGGTGAGAGAAGACAGATTGGAAGTGATGGGGAGTGGAGGACTGTCTCCAATTATAAGGCAAGTCACTGAATAAGATGGTGAATGGGAATCTGTAGGGAAGGGACACAGGAAGCCTGTCTAGTTCACTCCAACAAACATTAACATAAATGTTCAGGGAATTGATTGAATCTTCCCTTGTGATTTCTAGACAAGACATGGCTAACTCTGAAATAAGAGACTCTATCTCATGTTTCCATTTTTATGAGCAAAGTGGTTGACACTGAGATTTCAGAAACAATTTGGTCTTCAAGTTTATAGTTGCTCCTGCTAGTTCAATGCAAATAGCAACACCAGGCCAAAAAGCTATGGTGGTCTGATGATTCAGGATTTGCAGAGCTGGCCTGAGAGTCTACTAGGAAGAATGCAAGGTTTTTATAACTTTCAGCAAGAGTGGGTGGTGTGTTCACCTTGCCTTCCCAGGCCTGAGTTGCTAGGGTAATGATTCTGGGGGACTAAGATGCCAAGAAACCTAAAAGGGCAGCAACTGTGCATCTTCCATTTTTTCTTAGTCTTGTGTTTGGCACTTACTAAGTGCTTTAGGAAAGTGTTGAAAGAATGAATGAGCATGGGCATAATTATGTATGGTCCTAGGCTCAGTCTTCTTGCAGTCTATTTTGGATAAACAGATATTATAAATACTACCTGGAATCAGACAGCACACCCAGCTTTCAGAGCCTGAGGGTCTGAGAAGTCCAAACTTCACACATGCTCCCTCCTCTCTCCCAGCTTCACTTCCCACTCAGAGAGGAAACCAACCTCCTCTCCTTCCCCCCACCTCCCAGAAGAGGGAGGCCAGCTCTAACGGCCTTGGCCCCAGTTTGCTTGTATAATTAATGTGGGATTTTTCCTCCACTAGTAAAAAATGACTGTCAAGCCAGAGACGACAAAATCTTGGTTACAGAGCGACTGTGGGCTCCATGCTGGGATGGCATCCTGGGCCCTGAAAAGAAAAATCTAATAAAATCAGTGTCAGGGACTCCCTGGGTGCCTGGTCCCCTGCTGCCTGACCCCATGATCCCAATTTATTAGCCAAACCCAAGAAAGCAGACAAATCTCCCTGGCTCCAGACAGGAGACTTCCAAGTGGGAGCTAACGTGGGGGCTGGGGGCAGGTTTCAGCAAAAATGACAAGGGAAATGACAGGAGGTGCCAGCCCGAGCAGGGAGTCTGGGGAAGCCCTATTCAGAGCATCTCACTGCCTTGACAGAGCCGATTTTAACTTAGTGGAGGAATGTGTTAGACTGGCCCATCGGGAAAGGAAGCTGCCTTTTTCTCTTTGCACTATTTATTAGTAAGGCCATGGGCCACATACTTTGAATGTAGCCATGTTCCTGGGAGTCAGCAGGCGTCAGTAGAGGAATAGCCAAAGAATAATATTTGCATGGGGGCTTCTCATTTTGTAAATGGGGCATTTCTGCATGTGCAAGAGTTTTAAAGGTACAGTCACTATTTACCCTTCCCTACAACCAAATCTCTGTGATGAGGAGTATGGTTTAGTCTTGTAGACGAGCTTCAACCTTTATTAGCTGAATGCTTTTGGGCCAGTTTCTTAACCTCTTCACCTGTAAAATGGGGAACAGTGCCACTGTCTAGGTGAACACTAGTCTAGATGTTGCTGTGAAGGATTTTGTAAGTCTGATTAAGCATTTGTCTTCAATAAAAGAGATCACTCTTGATCATATGGATAGTCCTCATCTAATTTTTTGAAGGCCTTAAGTGCAAAAACTGAGGTTTCCCAGGTAAGAAGAAATCCTGTCTCAAGAACACATCAACCTCTGCTTGCCAATCTGCCCTACAGACTTTGGGTTTGGCAGCCCTCTTGATCGTGTGAGCCAATCTCTTAAAATAAATATATTTACACACATGCACACACACACACACACACACACACACACACACACACACACCCTATTGGTTCTGTTTCTCTAGAGAACCCTGACTGATAACATCCTTTTTAGAGTAACCCTCTTCAGAGGGCAAAAGGAATCCAATTTATGGCCAAAATTAATGAATTGATGAGGGAAGGGAACAAGGGCTTGTTTACCATAGTAGTCATTGCTGCTCACCAAATGTTTCTTGCTCTTTGCCTTCAATATTGCACATCCTGGTCCTCCCTTTGGTTGGTTGGAACCACGTGATGAGTTCTGGCTGCTGAGCTGTTAGCATAAGTGATGTGTGCCCTCTTTGGGAGAGCACAATTAATTGCTCTTTCTAGACCCTCCAGAGCTTTCTTTTTCTCTGGCACAGTGACCAGTTGCAGTCGAGATGGTGGCTGCTCCATCAGTGCCTGTGGGACTGCAGTGACCAGAGGCCCCCTAATGGATATGCCAACTGAAGCCACTGAGATCTGGGGGCTGTCCGTTTTTCTAACTGATATACCATCCCAGTCCTCAACACTTGCGCTGAGGCACTCTCAAAGACACGGACTCTCGGAATTGTAAAGACCCTCAGAGGCCATGCAATCAACCCCCCCGTCATGGGCAGAGTGGGTGAATGTCTAGAGACCAGTGATGAAGAGCCTGCATCTTCCACAAAACTCCTACCTTCTTCACCTACCTCTCATCATTGTTAAAATTCTCCTCTTTGGAGCCACATTCCACCTCCTTGCCACTTCCACCCACCTGTATTAATTCTGCCCTCATCTCTCATTCACACACTATCCCTTCATATAAGGGAGGTTAGTTACCATGTTTCTTTGCATTTTCTGTTTCCACACTAATTGCTTAATAGTGTGGCTTCCTTGTAACATGGTTTCCTGATACTTTAAAAACTTGATAAGTCATTTCTGGTCAATATCCAGTTTGTAAAAATGTGATTGCTAAAGCTTTGACCTCTTTTTCATTCTGGTCTTGACCTTACAAAAGAAATGTATAACTAAATTTGCCCTGCCTAGAGCTGGTTACTGTACACACCAAATCAACACAGACTCTGTGACAATTCATTGAATTTGCTGCCCACCCAGACCCTAAATCCTTTTCATAAAGTTGCTATGACTAAGACAACTTAATTCCATAGCTGTTCAATTGATTTGTTTTTTTTTTTTCCTTTGGAATTAAATGTAGATTTTTGCCAATTCCTTCGGATTACCAAGTGTAAGTAACTTAACTCATGAGTTGTTTAATTTGGTTTGAAATTTGGTTAAAAAATAGAATTTAATAGATTATGTTGTGGCTGTTAACAAGAAGACAAGAGTTTAACAAAACTCATCAGATTTGAAGGACCTTCCCTTTCAGAGTTGATAACCAAATAGCATTATTAACTTATTTTTTATTGACTAACTGGTATATTCCAGGTCCTATGTTAAGAGCCAGGCAATTATTGCCTTATTTAATTCTAAAAACAGTAACGTGAAGAAGGGAGTATGATTGCTGTTTTATAGTTGAGGAAATGGCATTAAACAATGGTTAAGCAACTTGTCCAATTTTCATGGCTGTGAACGAGCGAACATAGACCCAGGCAGTCTGACCATACAGACTTTGCCTTAAATCTGTGCTGAGGTGTCACTCGTGAAGAGCTCCGTACGGTCCTCACTGGCCTCTGGGTTGGCTTTGTCTGGTTCCAGGTCCAGAGACAGTCCGGAGTGTGTGGACACTGTCCTTGGAAATAAAAGGACTTGTCAGCTCATTTTTGATGGATCACATTTCTTAGAATAAGCAAAATTAAAGAAAGAAATTCCATTTGCTGAGTGATACTATCATGCGTCTCTGAGCTGGGCACTGGAAGAGAGAGAGGAAACAGGCGTCGTGGAAAAAGCCTGAGCAACGCCTCACGGGCGGTCACGGGTGAGCAGTTAGGAATGGGTGACTTTGGCCCCTACTCATGTCCACCTGACACAGCAGCCCTGGGTGGTTTGGCCAAACTCTTAACATCAAGCTCCTCACTTGTCCTCCGGAGCTGAGGGTCTGCTGGAGAATTTGTCCAAGGGAATTTGTTTCAGGAAAGGCCCAGCAGCATCTGACAGGAAAGGGAGAGAGGAGGGGGAGAGAGGCACGAATCTCCAGTGTTCTATTTCTTGCTTGGGAATCTGCACCCTCCTGTCTGAAAGGGTGGAAATGAGTAACTGGTGAGTCTCCAGGCTTGGCTGAGTGTCCCACCTCCGGGCAGACATGTGGGTCCCCTGGGAAGAGAAATGTCCCTTTAGGTGGAAACTAAGCTAATCTTAAAAATACATATTGGCCAGTAATCATATAAAAAAGATGTTCAACATCATTAGTCATTAGGGAAAGGCAAATCAAAGCACAATGAGATATCGCTACACACTCACTAGGATGGCTAAAGTGAAAAAGACACATAATGACAAGTGTTACAAGGATGTGGAGAAATTGGAATCCTCTCACACTGCTGTTGAGGTTGTAAAATAGTGCAGCCACCTTGGAAAACAGTTTGGTATTCCACAAAATGTTTAACATAGAGTTACCATATGATCCAGCAATTCTACCCCTAGATGATGTATCCATAAGAGAACTGAAAACATATGTCTGCATGGAAACTTGTCACAGGAGCATTATTAATAGTAGCCAAAAAGTGGAACAACCTATATGTCCATCAGCTGATGAATGGATAAACAAAACATGTTTCATACAATGGAATATTATTCGACCCTTAAAAGGAATGAAGCATTGAGACATGCTACTATACAGATGAGCCATGAAAACGTTAAGTGAAAGAAACCAAACCAAGCCATGTATTGTATGATTCAGTTTGTATGAAATGTCCAGAATATGTAAATTAGTGGTGTAGATTAGTAGTGTTGCCAGGGGCTGGGAAAAAGGGTAACTGGGGAGTGATTGCTAATGGGAATGGAATTACTTTTGGAGGTGATGAAAAGTTCTATAATTTGATAGTGGTGATGGATGCACAACTCTGAAAATATTAAAAATAAAACACCCACATTTAATAGTACATTTTTCTTTGTCTCCCTCATCCTTTCCCATTTTCTGTTGGGTGAATTTTAAAAATGAGTGAATTATATCTTTACAAAGCCATTTTAAAATAACTTACATTATTAAGTATAAAATATGCATCAGTCACCATGCTAAGTGCCTTGTATACATTATCTTCATTCCAGTTCTATGAGATAATATTACAATTCATTTTCATATTAGGAAATTAAGCTCAGGGATGTTGAGTAACTTTCTAGAGGTCAAACAGCCAGGATTCAAATGTACACTCTATAGCCTGTGTCAAAACCTCTGTGCCCCCTTGATCAAAGAGGAATAAAACAAGTAGAAGGAATCCTACCAACCAGACACATCGGTGTGTGGAATTAGAGGACACCCACAAACTCTTCTCCGATACTTTCAAGTATTGATCAATCCCATTTCAGAACCAAAGGCAACTAGTAATCTGCAATTGTTACTTATCTCCTACCTGACCATTTAAAACTCTTTTTAAGTTTTGCTACATATGTGTGTAGCCATAAACAATATATGGTACTGCTTATTTGTGTGTGAACATGTGAATGTTTTTACTTTTTATCAATGTTTTCATTCTCATAATAGTTTTAAACCTGTTTCTACTGTGTTTTCTATTTGCTATTTATTATTTTCTTTTTCCCCCTCATCTCTTCCCATTTTCTATTGGGATGACCCAGCTTATTTTATGCTTTTTTTTTTTCCTTCTTTACTGGTTTGGGATGTATACATTGTCTATTATTTTAGTAGTTACCCTTAAAGTTTTTAATATGCTTAATTGACAAAGTCTTAAGTTAGGAAAGCTGCCTCCTTTCCAAATGTCCAAAGGATATTAAAATTCTTTAACTTGGGTCTTTCCACCCTTTACCTTCCATTCTACTGGCTTCCAGTATTTTAATTTTCCCTATTTATCATCTATCCCCTAAATTAGGCATTATTATTACAATTATTATATTTAAAGTAATTTTTTAAAGATTTATCATTATGTTTACCAATGTCTTTCTTAGTCTTGCTTCTTATATTCTAATTCTTTCTTCTTGGATCAATTTTCATTTTACTGAAGTTTATCCTGCCAGAAGAGAGAAATAATTTATGTTCTGTGCTACACATATTATGTCTATTATCTCTTGTAATTGCCCCAGCAATTCTGCAGAATATAGATTATTATCCCCATTTTACAGGTAAGGAAAGAATGTCCCAGAGAGGAAAGTGACATGCAGAAGGAAAATCACAGAATAGATGCATTCCAGATGTAGCCAGATGTTCTGGGCAAATACATCTTTGGGTGACCAAAGAAGCAACATACTTAGAGTTAAACACAAACATCTTGGGCTAATCAAAAAACAATTAGGGGATTGTGGAGCCCTGGAAAGGGTTCTATGAATAGTATCAAAAAGGCCAGCTTGGGTTTAATCATACAATTTAAGAGAAAATATTTGGAAATAACCTTTTAAAATGGTTAGCTGCAGAGGTTTTATTTCAAGTTTTTAAAAGTCAGGGAAAAACATGTGACACCAAAACTCCTTCTGGGCTGATACATGATGACTGACGATGGTTGTGAGGATAATATTATGATATTCGTAATGAACAGGAAGGAGACTTTAATAATTCATCATGATCTTCAGTTGTTGCCTTCAGTTGTGTTTGCGACTTCTTGTGACTTGAAGCCCTTTGGGTTAATAATAATAATTTTAAAAATCTGCCCAAAGTCAATGCTAAACAAGCAATTAACAAACAAAACAACACTGACTATTAGACATGCAGCACTCAAGTTAATTCACTCAATCTGTCGATTGGTTCCACACTTCTCACAAGCATGAAATCCACTTTCAAAATTAAAGCTAGATCATTAAAACTGCAGCCTGTTGGCAGTGACACATTTTGCAGCTCACATCCACTTTGAAACAAAACTTGCAGTCATTAGAACGATGACAATGTGCTGAAAACACCCACAGACACCTTCCCAACATGCCCTACTCTCTCTGGCTTCCACTTCAGCAGATATTGGGTGCTCAAATGCACTGGCAGGTGTGGTCCAGTCTGCCATCTGACACCCCGGGTGAGAAGGCAATGGTACTAGACTCTCAACCCTGGCTACTACCCATCCTTAGGTGAGTGCAGGCAGAGAATCTCTTCTCCCAAATGAAAAATGTCTTACCTAATTCAAGGGATGGCTGTGCTGAGATTGCAGGGTCCACGGGGACTTGCTGTCCAAAGGGAAAACCAAAGTCAGAGAAGTTTGCTGTGACTGGCTGGCACTGAGGTGCCAAACCACATTCTGGTTCTAAGGCTGGCTAGCTGTTGTGATCTCAATCGCATGAGTCAGTCTTTCTGTGTCTTGGTTTACTGATCTGTAAAATGGAATCATAAGAAAGGTTGGCTGAGTGCAAGTGAAGCTCTTACTGAATGATCAGTAAATGTTAGATACTATTTCCATTATTTTTAATTATCACTGGTTCATAGTATTTCAATGAGCTGGAGATCTAGGTCAGAGTCAGATGTGGGTCAAAATTAGGGAAAATGAGAAGAGGTTTTCAATACTGGAGATCCTGTCTCTGGAGCTCTTTTTGAACACAACTGATTTGCTCCAATAGTACTACTATTACTTCTATTACCACCATTAGTAATGGTGATTGATAGTATTAATAATACTTAAATCACATAAAAATAAATAAGCATTTGTGCTACTTAAAATTTATTCAACGTAAGAAGTAAATATGTCCACCTGTTCATCCAACTTCACTCCTCCTTAGAACCACTCTTTTTTTTTTAAATTCACTTTTATTGAGATATATTCACATACCAATCTTCCACAGTGTACAATTGTTCACAGTACCATCATATAGTTGTGCATTCATCACCACAATTTTTGAACATTTTCATCACTCAAAAAAAAAAAAGAACAAAAATACAAGTAAAAAAAGAACACCCAAAACATCCCATCCTCCCCACCCCCACCCCCACCCCCATTATTCATTTAATTGTTGCCCCATTTTTCTACTCTTCTGTTCATATGCTGGATAAAGGGAGTGTGAGCCACAAGGTTTTTTTTCCAAATCACACAGTCACACCGTTTAAGCTACATAGTTATACAATCGTCTTCAAGCATCAGGGCTACTGGGTTGCAGTTCAACAGTTTCAGGTATTTTCTTCTAGCTATTCCAATACACTAAAAACTAAAGAGGGATATCCATATAATGCATAAGAATAACCTCCAGAATGACCTCTTGACTCCATTTGAAATCACTCTAGTAACACTCAATGAGTTGATGTGCCTAATCTTTCTGACTTTATAGGCATATCTATTTCTTCATCCTACATCTATATCCATGTCTATCTCATCTAAATTTTCAAATATACTGCTTGCATTGGGATCATGCAATGACTTAAAATTTGCTGATCTTGTAACTTCATGAACATATGAACCTATTAATTCACACAGATCTTCCTCAATCTTGTGATGGCTGCATACTAGTTTTACCTAAGTCTGGGTGTTCACCTGGCAACTTTTTTTTTCCTGTGGTTTAGCTAACATTTATACAGTGGTCAACAAGAAAGTTGCAAATGGAGTCAGCTTCCCTAAAACTCCATTTCTTGAATTAAATGTTTTCACCAGTTTCACTAAGAAAAGACAGTTAAAATACCTTGTATTGTTGGCTTTCTTGGTGCCCATCCTTCTTGATAAGTTAGTGCTTTGGTCTGATGGGCTGATGTGGACAAATCTACTGGGCTTCTGAATGGTCTCTGTGAGTGTAGACCCACGGGTGCAAGCCTAACGAGGCTAAAATATCAGGCTGTACATGTTCAAAGCTTTGTGTGGCAGAGCTTAAACTTCTACTCTATAAACCCCAAGGCCCTGTAATAATTGCTGCATGTTCCAGAATTTCCAGGACTTGCTCAAGTTTAAAAATGCAGTCTTATTTTCCCTTTATTTTCACTTGAATTTGACAGACTCATTTGGGAATTGGAAAGTATGGCCCCTACTACCTATTATAGCTAATTTATACTGAGGATTCTAGAAAAAGAAGCACATGCATGTACTTTAGTGGCTATATGTTATCTTTGTAAACAGATGAACAACAGCAACAGAAAAAGACCTGTAACAATGATGACTCACGAAGCAACCAGGAGGAGGAGGGACAGAAAGAAGAAGGGGAAAGAGATGAAACATTTTAGAACTTTGCTGTCCAATATGGTACCCACTAGTCACACGTGGCTAGTGCAGACTGAGATGTGCTAAGTGTAAAATGTACCTAGTATAAGAAAGAGAACGTAAAACATCTCATTAACAATTTTTATATTTATTACATGATGATATGATAGTATTTGGAATATATTTGTTTAAATGAAATTTATTAAAATTAATTTCACCACTTTCTTTTCACTTAACTGTGACTACTAGAGCATTTAAAATTACATATGTGGCTTGCATTATATTTCTACTGGATAGTACTTATTTCTTTAATGAATAGATGAGGATAATTTCTGTTTGATTACACATAAATAGTGTCTTTAGCAGTGTAAGAATGGTTTAAACATTGTGTCTTTCAAAATGCTGGCTAAAATATCAATTTCCCAAAACATTTTGCTCACATCGCTCCAAGGTAAGCTTCATCCCTGTCCCTAAGGCAACTCACATATTATGAATCCACGGATTCTAAATGAAAGCAGGCTCAGCCTACTGAGCCTGTGAGATGAAAGAAAAAAAAATTAATGTGACTCATATGGAAACTTGAGTTTGATTTAGAAAACCAGTGAGACATGTGACAGCCCCGTCCCTAAACAGACAAAATGGAAACTCAGAAACAAAGCAAAGTGGACTTAACAAACTATCAGAGAGGTCTCGTATTTGGAAGATGTGGCCCCTGTTACCTTTCTGGCACCTGTAAGCGCATATGGACACTATCATTTCCTAACCAGATGCTTCCTTCACACCCGTGAGATGCTTCACAGGGGCGGGGCCCGGAAAGCTCTCGGCTCTCACAGCCGCAGAGACTGATGTGGGAGCTGGTGGTCAGTCCTTACTATGTTGGCTGCCTCTGGTCTCCCCGTCTCCCCTGTCCATTGGGAACCTCTGTCAGAGGTCCTGTCTTCCCCTGTCCTGGGGCCCCTGCAGCTTACTCTCTGCTCTCTGCACTGCTCACAACTCCGTGCAAGTGGCAGTGGCCAAGATGCCTGGCTGTGCAGTGTTTGAGAAGGAAAACACGTGGCTCAGTGACATCCGAAGCCTGTTGCTGCCTGCTAAATTACAGTGTCGCTGGCCAGGGCTGAGGATACCTGCTGCAGTAACACATACCTCTCAACAAGAGAAGATGCTCTTTGTTAGAAACTGTTATCAGAAGTAAAGCGATAGTGGTGGTAGAGGAAAGGATTCCAGGGCCTCAAAGAGAGGGTGCGCTAATACAGCTTTATTATTAAATGCTCAGGAAACTAACATGGAATGATCCAGAAGGCATAAATACGATGGCCCTAGGAATCAGTGGCAGAGACTAAGAAGGGGTAGAGGAACATGAATTCTGGTGAGGCAAGTCTTGAGTGGGGAAGGGAGGGGGGAGGCAGAAAGCAGTAACATTAACAAGAATGTCGACAGCATCTCCTGACTACTGTTTATTGAGCACTCACTGTGCATCAGATACTGCAATAAGTGCTTCACATGCTTTGGCTCATGTACTTTTCATAACCACCCCATTGTTGTTCTCCCCATTTTACAGAAAAGGGAACTACAGCTCTGGGTGCTTGAGTTAGATGCTCAGTATCACACAGCCAGTATGTGGGTGTAAACCAGAGCCTGTGGAATTCCAAAGCTTCTGACTTTTCTACTGTGCCAAGAGACCAAGCTATGAACATAGTCTCTCCACTTATTTTTCACAAAGCTGAGCTTTGCTCTATGACCACTGTCAATCACGTTTGGCTGAGCCACAGCTCATAGAAAGTTGATCTGCACTTTGTCTGTATCTCTAAAGAGGTGGTTCTTAACTGGGGGCAATTTTGCACCCCCCCACCACCACCAAGGGGACATTTGGCAATGTCTGGAGATATTTTTGATTGCCAAAACTAGGGGAGAAGGAGTGATTACTAGCATCTAGTGACTAGAGGACAGAAATGCTGCAAACATGCTACAAAGCACAGGGTAGCTCCCCAATAACAGAGAAGTATCCAGCCCCAAGTGTCAATGGTGCTAAGGTTGAGAAACCATGCCCCAGAGGAAAGGCATGGCTATTTGTATGGCAGTCCTGCCTCATTCTACCCCATCCAGGCCATGCCACAGCTCGGTTGATCATTCATTCATTCATTCATTCAACAAGTTCCAGCTAAGTGGCCAGCACCACGCAAGGCTCTGTGGATATACATTAAGACACCCAATAATCTGATACACTTTCATCTGTCAAAAGTGTAGATGAAACCCATAACCACAGGTTTAAGTGGTGTGTCATGTAGGAACTTTCAGTAAAGAAGTTGTTGACACACAGTGTTTTTGAAAATGCAACACATTGCGTTAGACTTTACATGTTTTCAGAAAGATAAGAAGAAGATAAAAAAAGTTTATATTTCAGTTGCCAAATTTTTATTTGAAGTGAAATACATGCTTATTCTCTATCCTGGCACCATAATGCTTGGTTTTTGTCTAATTGAATTTCCCAAAAAGTACAAAGAGCTTTTGTATAACATTCAGAAATTTCTTTTAAATGTATCTCCAAAGAATTTCAACTTGTAACCTTACATGTTGGTTATAGAAGCTTATATTTGTTTGGGTGCTTGTTCTGGAGAATTACATTTTTTCATTTACAATTTAAACAATGCTTGTCATAAAAAGTGGAGTGTGCGTATCTATCTTATATTTATTAACCCATTGACTAAGACTTCACTAAACTTGTCCTTAATCACATCCATCTATGAGAACAGTGGCATTAAGCTAGCAACATTTTTGAAGGTCTTCCTCCTTGCACAGATTTATACAAGTAGAAAGTCAAAAGTAACTGGAAGAGACTAATTTTTTAAGACATCTCCCAAACCTTCTATATTGCTAGGAGTTCAATAGTTAGAAAAAATCAGACTCATTGCTGACCTCGGGAGTGAACTATCTGACAGGGGAGACAAACATTAAAGACCATCAAATGAAAAACTAAAACTACAACTGTCGCAACTGCAAAGACAGGGAGATCCAGAATAAGCATCATGACCCAGGAAGGGGCATTTGAGCTGAGAACTTACCAAGATGGGCTGCAGTTATCCCGGCAGAGGGGAGAGCGTGTGAGGCCGGGGCTCAGGAGGGCTCGGTGGGCCCGGCGGCTTCCGCGAAGGCGGTGCGAGGGGGCAAAGCCCGGTGATGTGGTCGGGGCAGGTTGCGTTGCGGAGAGTGCTCTGTTGTCTTGTGGTCAGTGTGGAACAATTAAAAAGTTAAAATCAAGTGGGTCAAGTGAGCAGATGTGCATTTCAGAAAGCTCCCTCTGGCCGCTGCGTGATGAATGAATCATTTTGGGAGCGGAGTGAACCAACGGGACCAGCTAGAGGGTAACTGGTTCAACCCGGATAGAGGGTGAATAGGGAACAGGATGGGGGGAATGGAAATGGAGAAGGATAGGTGGATTTAAGGAAGGTTTAGGTGGTAATGGATTGGCTGGACTGGGGATGGGGGTGGGAGATGGAGGTTTTGAGGACTTGCTCCTGGGTTTCAGGGTTTATGTGTCATGTATTATATCACAACAAAGACTATGTGATTCAAAATCTATGGCTAATCATATGGTAGAAATTTCGTGATACACCTGCCCTGTCTGCTATGAGGAAGAAAGGGGGAAAGACCTCTACCTCCCTAGGATGGTGCACCTTATTGCTAGCTGTCAGATAATGCCTTTAATCTAGAGGAAAACAGCCATCAGCTCTGAAACAGGAGGGGAAGTCTGGGAAATCTGAATATTTAATTCAAGGAATTCAAACCCTGCCAAATTTCAATCACAGCACAAACCTTTATACTCCCATTTCCTTCTGTGGCCATAATGACATGTGAAACAGGAAGGAGAAATCTTCTGAGAAGCGATTCCCCTCAGTGAGCACACTGGTCAATCCCCGCTGGGCTGTCTGCTGCAGCTGTTAATTTGCCTGGGAACAGCTTCTGCACTGATCTTGTGATGGATCTGATGCCAAGATCAGCCATTTAAAGCTTACTTGCATTTCTGCTTCTGGGACTTGACCTCTCAAAGGGCCAAGACACAGTGCATAGGTGCAGAAACTATCCACTATCCACAGGAAGGAAGTGGGGGGGGGTTGCCCAAAGTCAAGGAGGGGAGAGGGGATAACTGCAGGAGAGGTAAGGGGCTGAAGTCCTGTCTGATGCAGGCAAGGGCTCAGCTTGGGCCCAGGCAGTGTAGCCACTCTCCATGGGGCAATAACTTGGGTGTCTAAAAGAACTTTGCAGTCTGATCCGGGTTCAAATCCCAGCTCTGCAAGTTGCAAGCCATAAGGCAAGCCACTTCACCCCTCTGAGCCTCAGTCTCTTGAAAAATGGAAACATTTACTACTGGGAATGACTCTGAGGATGCAGTGATTTTGCCACAAGGGCTGCAAAGCCCTTGGCCTGGTTCCAGATCTGTCTGGCAAAGACCTGATTTTAAGGAGTGAAATGGTGCAGATGGGAGCTTACCTTTAGGCCCTGTCTCATCCTCTGCTCTCCTGGAACAACTCTCTGGGCTCCTAAAAGTCCATGCTCTTGGGTTCGGTGCATTAGCTGATTCAGTAAGTTTCTCTGTTGAACAAAGGCAAAGTGGCTGAGGTAGACATTTCGACGGGCTTTCCTGTGTAACACACACTCCTCTCTCTGACTCAGCTGGGTGAGGTAATGGGGTGTTAGTCACATGCACACTGAGTTGTTAGGGGATTTTGAACTACATCACTCCAATTGCTATTATTTCATCTATTAAAATTAGATTTTTTGCCTGAAAATTGTTTAGTGATAATAGTCCTGGACTTTCTTCCAAACACCATAAAGATTGCCTCTCAAATTTAGAAAATGCTGAATTTGTTGGAAAGTTTTATTAAGCTGTTTAGAATTTAAAACAGCAGCTAACAGCAAAGCAGTTAAGAAATAAACAGCATTTCAGGATGTTTTCCAGTTCCTTCATGAAGCAATATCTCAAGATCTTGTCACATTTGGAAAAGGAGACAGATCAAGTGCCTCAACATCCCCAGTGTCTTTAAGGCAAACATTCCGTCATTTGGAACAGTGAGTTCAATATTTAACAACGTGATTGCTTGATGAGTTCTATCCTAACATCTCAAAACTGGGAGACAACTCACAAGTCAACCCTCGGCCCTTTCCCCAAGTCAAATGAAAAATTCCTTTATTTTATAAAGAAGGGATGTTTCAAAGCTCTCCTTAGAAATTGCTTCCCTTGCAAGCAAACTCTAATCTGTGTTTTATTTCCATCACTCACTTCTGCCTGTGTCTGTCCTGCCAGGTGACCTGATGACCCAAAGATAAAGCCACTCCTTGATCTGAGAAAGTCTTCCCTTCTCTCTAATATAATCAGACTCTCCCCTTTCCCATGGCTTATCTTTCTTCTATCTTCCTCTCTGCAAATCTTTTCCCACCTTTTGAGGAACACGCTCCTACCTGTACTCAGTAATCTGGCCACCACATCCATCCTCTCCTTTGTTTGCATTTTCCCCTTGAATGAGGTTTTCATTCTGATGTCAGATCCTCTGCAGCTTCAGGTGGACAAATCAGTGCTGGCCATTGATACCTCATTGTTGGATGGGACCTCAAAAATTTTTAACACATCCTTATTTTACAGATGAAATAACCAAGGTTCAGAGAGGAGAAGCCATTTACCCAAGCACCTGTAGGTACATAGAGGCAAAACTGGAGCCTAAACCAGAACTTCTGCCTCTCAATCCAACTTTTCCTTAATTATGGTGCATGTCAACAAGTCTGAAATTAACCCCTTCTGGTAGAAGAAAATCTTCTATGGTGCATAGTAGGTATTCCATGCATTCTTATTGAATGAATGGATACTAAACAAGTAAACAATAATATTTTCTTAGGAATTTAGTTTTAAGTAAAACATGCATTCCCTGTCACATGGTAGTACCACGGCCACCAGCCCTTGGTCATACATGAAGATTTGTGGACAGTGCCAGTGGGAAGTGATGACAATGAGAGTCTCATGCTGGGACTGACTTGAGGTATGGCAGGGAGAAGCGGGAAGCATCTGATTCAGTTTTGATTCCAGATATTGTTTACCAGATCTTCTAGGCTGTGAATTCAGAAGCCAATTAAGTTGCAAACTCAGTCAAAACCAATGATTCCAGAAAAAGTAAACAGTATTATTGAAGCTGAAGATAAGGAGACACATCCTAAATTCTCCTGCTTCCAGTGGCTCAAGCTTGCTAGTAGCTTCCAGTTTCTGCCGTCACCTTGGAAAGCCCTCTGTGTCAGCTACCAAAATGCCTTTCCTCTTTGGCTTCTGAATATCCATCCCTCTCCCTCATAGTCAGGTGTACCAGTCAGTATTCCCTTACCTCAGTGCACTCAGCCCACTCAGCGCCCTGTCTTGGAAACACTTTGCTTTATTTACATAGACCCCTGCCTCAATACTTAGCAGACACTTAGTTTTCCCTACCTAGAGAACAGTGGGTACATTTCTGGATTGTCAGGGCAACGTTAAATGAGGCTAAGGATCCATCCATGGAAACCCATTCCTATGGTGAACTTCAACCACTATTAGTAGATAATTAAGGATACTTGGGTCTTTTTGTTAGTAAAGCAAGAGATGCTCAGTGTCACTGTAACTTGTTTATAAGTAATAAAATGGCTTTATTTGTGTTGAGAGTCTAGTAGAGCTAAGGAGGGATAAATGAGCTTGTTACTGGAAGGACAAATGGATAGATGGTTGGATAGATTAATCTGTGAGCTAAAGCCTTTCTTATATCAACAAAGAGAAATAGACTTGACTTTTCAGAATGATGAGCCTAAATACTTTCCTTAAAGTCTAGGAAGACAATGAGTTTGCTGAACTTATACTTAAGATCTTTTCTAGAAATGTTTGATCTTTTTCACTTCTAGAAATTACATCCTATCTACTGTGCCCTCATGACAACCTGTAGTTCACTGAACCAAATTTATTTTTTTATGTTGGCTTGCCCATCTGTCCCCATGAGGCTGTTAAGTCTGCTTGATGGAAAAGTCTGTGTCTTCTTTTTTCAACTTTTAAAGATTACTTTCAATTTTTGAAATTTTAAGTAGTTTTGGACTTACAAAAAAGTTACAAAAATTGTACAAAGAATTTCTGAATGGTCTTCACTTAGAGTCTCTCTGAATATTAAAATTTTACCACACTTGTTTCATCATTGCATCTATCTCTATCTATCTATCTAATCTGTTTATCTATATTTATCTGTATCTATGCATCTATCTCTATCATCCATCTAGACACACATATTCACATATATACAAGTGAAGTTTGCATACTTGATACTCCTTTACCTCTAAATACTTAAGTGCTAATTTCCTAAAATCAAGGACTTTTTAAATATAAGCACAGCTCAATTATCAAAATAAAAAATTAACATTGATTCAATTCTAATATTTTATCTACAGGCTTTATTTAAAGTTCACTAACTGTCTCACTAAAATCCAGGGACTGCTCCATCATCTAATCCACGTCCCTTTAATTTGTCATATCCCTTTATTCTTTAATCTGGAATAGTTCCTCAGCTTTGCTTTCTCCATCAGAATCTTGACACTTTTGAAGAGTATAGACTAGTTATTTTGTAGAATGTCCTCAATTTGGGTTTATCTGAGGTTTTCTCATAATTAGATTCAGGCTATGCAATTTTGGCAGGAAAGCCACAAAAGTGATGTGATGTTCTTCTCAGTACATCATATCATGAGGCACATGATGTTGTTTTGTCTTATGTTTTGTGATGTTAATGTTAATTGCTTGGGTAGAGTGGTATCTGACAGGTTTTCCACTGTAAAGTTACTACTTTTCTTTCTGTTATTAATTAGAATCTTACAGAGAGAGAGTTTGAGACTATGTAAATATCCTGTTTCTCATGGTACTTTCACCCACTGGTTTTAGTATCCATTTATGATCCTTGCTTGAAACATTTATTATTGTGGTGGTTGCCAAGGGGTGATTTTCTAATTCCACCCCTCCTTCTACATTTATTAGTTGGAATTCTGACATGTCTTTTCCATCTGTGTCCTCGTTGTTCAGTCTGGCCCAAAGAAGGCATTATGTGTGAGTTGTTTTGGTTACTTACTTACTTAGTGTTATCATTAAAACATTTGAGTCAAGAACATTGTTTTAAAGAAAACATGCCAACTCAATAGGATGAACTGTTCAATAAACTTGAAATAGATTGCAATTTAAATGGGTCTATTTTTTTTTTAATTACTATAGGCAAAGGCATTTTGCCAAGTTGTCAGAATAAATAAACTATGGCCAAGATTCTTTTCATAAGCCCCAAGGGGGATTCAAGATGAAGCCTTCCATCCTCTCCTCTCCTACATGGAGAGAGCACTAGCTCTTGCACAGGTAGAGGCCTCAGCCACACCTGGCACTGTCCTTTGCCTTGTTGGTCAGCAAATTACCCAGCTGCATCATAACATCATGATGGCACAGCTGAGCAGAGAAGGTGATCTTCACAAGCAGTTTTCTCAGTCTCTTTGCTCCAGTTTTCCCTGCTTGTTTATCCCCCTAACCCCTATACAATGGAATTGGTCTATCTGCTGTTCCTCTTTACCCCTTGACTCTCAGGAGATGGACACGTTGTCACATTTAGACATATTTTGCAGGGCCAAAAGAAGGGTTAAATAAGGCTATTATGTAGATGATACAAGTAATTCCTCTGGGTCCTGCAGATCCCCTCTTCCCTGTCCTCCCCCTCCTTTCTCAAGCTCTTTGGGAAGTGTTTCTGTGTCCTAAACCTCACCCTAGCTGCTGACCAGTTTCTCCCATGACTCAGTCAAAATACTGCCCAGCCTTTACCTTCACCCCTCTGGGCTTTGGCATCTGGGCAAGCAGCTCTCTTTCCTGGCCAGCTTCTGATCTTTGTTTCTGGAATCCTCCACTGCCACATCTGTTGGTTTGAGGTCTCTGACCCCATCTGGTCTTTCTCTTGGGCTACTGGCACTCTCCCAAGGACAGCCAGCTCTCCCCTGTTACAATTTAGGGTCACATTGCTTCCCTCTCTGTCCTGACTTAATAGGGGAAAAATCCTTTTCCCTTGTTGAATCTCCAAAAGACGTTAGAACTTCTCAAAAAGAATTTCCACTAAGAAACAAGGAGAAAACAGAAACCCAAAGGTTAAACAAGTAAATAGTTTAAAGAGACCCAGGTTTCAAACCAAATTTAATTTTGTGCACAGATTATATTAACTGGCAGAAGTTAGAATACAGGGACACACAGTATTAACCACACACGACTCATTAATTTTATCTTTTCAGGGAAATCTCTTGATGGGGGACATCTTTTTCAGTTATTGAATGTTTCCCGGTCCCATCTTATAGGAAAGGGATCAAAGAGCAGTTGCACAATTGCACAGGACTCACAACTCAGGGAGGGCCAAGGCTGTGCATGTGCTGTTTCCAGAATGTTCTCCTGTGGCTCACGCAGCCTGGAATAGAGTAGGTGATCCACTGAGTGTGTACCTGAATTTTCCCAGAACGTTATCACCCAAAACTTTGGTAAACCCATGATTTATTTACTTAAACACCAGAACTATATACTGCAAAATTGGAAATGGCATAAGGAGTCCTTGTCAGGCCACATATCCTAGCTGGGGGATTAGAAAATAAAGTCATATATGCAGATAGACAATTGCCAACCAGTATTAGAAAACTTATGCTTATCACAGCTACCCCAGGTCCACAAAAGCCAGGTAAACAGACTGCTGTCTGCCCAGTATGTTCCTTCCTACATCATTGGAGGGACTCAGGGAACTTACCAGCAAAATGTGCTTAAAATCCTAAGACCTGAGATCACCAAAGTGTTGAAGAAAGATAAGTGGAAATATGAAAGTAGGGGTATTATGGTTGATGGTTGTCTTGGGTAAGCTTGCCCCATGACTATCTAATTTTCCGTGAAAGAAATTGTTCTAGTTTGCTAATGCTGCCGGAATGCAAAACACCAGAAATGGATCGGCTTTTATAAAGGGGGTTTATCTGGTTACAAAGTTACAGTCTTAAGGCCACAAAGTGTCCAAGGTAACACATCAGCAATTGGGTACCTTCACTGGAGGATGACCAATGGTGTCCAGAAAACCTCTGTTAGCCAGGAAGGCACATGGCTGGCGTCTGCTCCAGAGTTCTGGTTCCAAAATGGCTTTCTCCCAGGACGTTCCTCTCTAGGCTGCTGTTCCTCAAAAATGTCACTCTCAGTTGCTCTTGGGGTGTTTGTCCTCTCTTAGCTTCTCCAGAGCAAGAGTCTGCTTTCAGTGGACGTCTTCAAACTGTCTCTCATCTGCAGCTCCTGTGCTTTCTTCAAAGTGTCCCTCTTGGCTGTAGCTCCTTTTCAAAACATCACTCACAGCTGCACTGAGTTCCCTCTGCCTGTCAGCTCATTCATATGGCTCCAATGATCAAGGCCAACCCTGAATGGGTGGGGCCATGCCTCCATGGAAATTATGTCATCAGAGTTATCACCTACAGTTGGGTAGGTCACATCTCCACGGAAACACCCAAAGGATTCCAATCCAATCAGCACTAAAACATCTGCCCCACAAGATTGCATCAAAGGATATGGCTTTTTCTGGGGGACATAATACATTCAAACAAGCAAAGAAATCAAGATTTTTATTATGGTTTGATTTCCATATTCAATGTGTATTGTCTCTAATTTTCAAACAAAAATTTGGAGTCTTGGATTAGACTGACACTTGGGAAAGTTGTTCAATGATCGACGTTTCCTAATCAGAAAAAAAATTCTCTTACAATATTGTTATGAGTATTAAATGTAAGAGAAATTATCTTGTATGGAACCAGGATGGCCCTTTGAAGAACGTGTTATTATTTTATACCTTCCTTCCTTTGTCCTTCCATCTTAGATTAGGCAGAATTATAAAAATGGACCCAAAGTTTAATATTTGGACCTGAGTGTGATCAGATATCACTTCCATGATTATGGTATTTTATATGGCACAGTTTCACTTGAGATACAGAGATTGGATGAGTCTAATCTAAATATACGAGTCCTTTGAAAGCAGAGTTTTTTTTCTGGCTGGTAGCAGAAGAGGAAGGCAGAAGGAGACGGCAGGGAGAAATAAGACATAGGGATTTGATTTGGGCTTTGAAGATGGTTGGGGCCATATGATGAGAAATGAGGGTGGAGTCTAGAAGCTGAGGGGCCCTGCCTGACAGCCAGCAAGGAAATGGGAACTTCAGTCCTACAACCACAAGGAACTGGAATTTGCCAACAACCTGAATGAGGTTGGAAGCAGATTTATCCCCAGGTCTTGACTGACACCTTGACTTTTGCTTTGTGAGACCTTAAGCAGAGAAACCAGTGGAGCCCATCTGGAATTCTGACTTACAGAACTGTGAGATACCATGAGTGTTGTTTTAAACCATTTAATTTGTGGTAATGTGTCATGCTACAATAGAAAATTAATACACTTACCTTCTTTCCTTCTTCTTGTATTAATAAACATTTATTCTAGTTATTCTGTGTGCCAGATACTGCTTCAGACATTCTATAGCAATCAGAGCATTTAATCCCTAAAACATTGCCAAAAAGAAAGCTTAGGGTGGGGTTAGGAAATAGGGAATTAGGGCTTAAAATGTACAGAGTTTCTATTTGGGATGATGGAAAAATTTTGGTAATGGATGGTGGTGATGGTAGCACAACATTGTGAATATAATTAACAGCACAGAATTATGTATTTCAATATGGTTAAAAGTAGAAATTTTAGGTTGTATATATGGTACTAGAATAAACATTTTTTAAAAATCCATGGAACTGTCCAGCACAAACAATGAACCTTTAGTTAAACCATGGACTATAGTTAATAGTACAATTATAAAAAAGTGCTTTCATCAATTGTAACAAATGTACCACACCAATGCATGGTGTTAATTATAGGGTGGCATATGGGAATCCTGTATTTTATGCATGATTGTTCTGTAAACCCACAAATTCTCTAGTAAAAGGTATATATATATATTTATTTATTTAAAGCAGCAGGATCTCCCAGTGCCGCCCCTTCCCCTTTCCTTTCTGGCTCAGTGCTGAGCAGGCCAGTGTTTCCAGTGCAGATCCCTGGTCCCAGTTCTGGAGGGAGCAGACTAATTCTCATATATATACTGGAAGTTTATGTGTCTGGCCTGATCTGTCTGGTGGTGGCCTGAGGGACTTGGTGGCCTGAGGGACTTGCTGTCCCAGAAATTGCCCTGCATGTAGAAGGGGGCTCACAGAACTCTGTGGGAGAGCAGTCAAGTCATGCTGCCTGAGGCGAAGGATTGCTGACTGTAGGAAAAACAGTGCAGGGCCTGGGACCATGAGGAAACTGTTTCCTAGGGAAGAGGAGATGTTTGGAACCATATGAATGGGAGAGTTCCTAGGGCCACCTGCATATGCCCAAGCAAGATGTATGCACAGAAAAATCAGGGAGGCCTCTACTTGCCATTTTCTAAATTCACCATATGGATAAACCTTGAAGAAGAGCACTTACACAGATCAGTCTGCAAAGATTAGGAAAGGTATTTTCCTTTTTCTCCTTCCTTTCCTTTTCTTTCTTTCTTTCTTTCTTTCTTTCTTTCTTTCTTTCTTTCTTTCTTTCTTTCTTTCTTTCTTCCTTCCTTCCTTCCTTCCTTCCTTCCTTCCTTCCTTCTTTCTTTCTTTCTTCCTTCCTTCCTTCCTTCCTTTCTTTCTTTCTTTCTTTCTTTTCTTTTCTTTCTTTCTCTTTCTGTTAGCTCCTGGCAGTGAAGGAACGCCCTGTCAAAACACTAGCTGGGGGGCCCAGAGCAGACACCCCCCACTCCTGTTCCTTCTGTGGGTCCTTCTTCCCGAGGCCTTCCCTGTTGACTGTGATGAGCAGTCCACTTCACCCAGCTGGGTCACTGGCATTGGGGAATCTTAGCCCATTCGCAGGGATTCAGTCAGAGGGACAGGAAGGGGTGTACCTGAACCCACCTTTCCCAGCCCATGATGACTCAGACCACCCAGGAAACATCTCAGAATTCAGTTCCCCAGACCCTGGTGCTGTTTCCACAGTGAGGATCAGGCTTTGTCCCCACAGGACCCACTGGTGAGGTGCCTGTGGATCTGGGATATCTTGGTACTCTGCGTGCTTATCTGGTTGTGAGTGAAAACCTGGAGGAAGACAGTTGTCAGCTGAGCTATTGACAATGCAGCCACTGGAATTAGTGAACTTGAAAGATGTAGTTATAGATTTCACCCAGTAAGAGTGGTCCCTGCTGGACACATCCCAGAGAAGGCTGTTCAGAGATATGATGCTGGAGAATATCAATCTCAGTGGTCTCAGTGGGACATCCAATCTTCAAATCAGATGGACCTTCCCACATGGAGTAATGAGAGGAAATCTAGAGAGAAGGAATTGGATTTTTTCAATTCCAGAATTCAGGCAGGGAATGTGGTCTTAAAAAAAGAAATGATATCCATGCAACATAACTGCAGGAAAGACAATCTACCATCATGTCATTGAGGCAGAATTCTCATAGTAAAAAGGATGGTATTATATGTAGTGAATTATCAGAAGATTTTACTCACAGATCCAGAGTGACTCAACAGGCATTAACTCACAATGGAAAAAAACCCTACTTCAGCAATCTTGTTGGAAAAGCCCTCAGTGATCAGTCATCTGTTAATAAACCAAAACAAATATGCACTAAAAATAAATCATATGATAGTCATCTAATTGGTAAATCCTTTATAGAAAGCTCTAGTTTTACACACTACAATGGAACTCACACTAGAGAGAAACCATATGAATGCCATCTATGTGGGAAAGCTTTCATTCTATATTTTTTCCAAGAGACAACATGAGAAAAGTCACACTGGAGAGAAACTATGAATTCCTCCTATGTGAGAAAGCCTTTATCCATTACTCCATGTTTAGGCAACATGAGATGAGTCACACTGGAGAGAAACCATATGAATGTCATCTATGTGGGAAAGCCTTCAGTCTTTGTTCTTATGCTAGACTACATGAGAGAACTCACACTAAGAGAAACCATCTGAATGCCATCTATGTAGGAAAGACTTCGCTAGTTGTTCTTAAAGAACATACGAGAACTCACACTGGAGAGAAGTCATATGAATGCCATGTATGTGGGAAAGCCTTTACTCAATGTTCTATCCTGAGACATGAGATAATCCACAGTGGAGAGTGACCCTATGAATGTCATCGTTGTGGGAAAGCCTTCACTTATCACTCTGCCTTTAGAAAACATGAGAAAACTCACTCTGCAGATATACCATAAGAATATCATCTATGTGAAAACCTTAGTTTATTTCTGTAACCTTATGCAACAAGACAGAAACCAAACTGGAGAGAAACCCTATGAAGGCCATATATATGAAAGGCTTCAGTCAATATTTTGACCTTAAATGACATGAGAAAACTCATACTAAAAATATTTTTTGTATGGATGAGATTTCAGCCCTTGAGTGAAGCTTTCAACATGCTAGAAAACTCACACACTAAAAACAACAACAACAACAACAACACCATAATCAATCTGGTAGAGCTTTTAGTCTTCCTGACCACTGTGTTAATCTAAGCCAACTTAAACTGGAGAAGATTGATGTAAATGTCATATATATATAAAAGCATTTAGTATGCCATCATACTACATGAGAGAAATCATAATATACATGTAACGAGAGTGGAAGAGTCTACATCCACTGCTCTACATGATAGGGAAGTCTTTACCAGAGGATGAAGCCCCTTGAGAGAGTGCCAGATAATGCCTGCTAGAGATGTTATTCATGAAAACTCACACAAAATCACTTATTCATACAGCAACACTTGTAGGGCAAGTGTGAATTCATATGGTATAAAACTCATCGGTGTCATGAACGAAGGCATGTCTTCAGTGATCACTCATTCCTTAGCATTAATGTTCTTATGCTGACGAATCAACAATCCTAAAGTCAATTTAGGAAAATCTTCAGCTGGATTTCACATCAGAAAATTCATAGTGTTAAATAAAATCTTTTATATGGACCCTTCAGCACTCAATTCAGCAGAGTCTAGAATTCTGAACAAGACTTACTATTGAAATTATGTAGGATAACAAATGTAGACTTATGAAGTACATTGGTGTTATATCGAATGATGAATTTTGTAAGAAGTAAAATGAAGTGAGAAAAAATCCATAGATTAGTACTTTTGCATATTTGTAAGCAACAAATAATGTTGCTGAAAATCCAATATGTTGGCCATGTTTTAATTTTGTTTTTATGCAGTTATAAACAGAACTATTTGAATCAAACAGAAAATAGCTTTGAATGTTAAACAGTCAGAACATAAAATTATGATTCTTAACTATTATCTTAGAATTACATATGATCATGGCCAGGATAAAAACAAACTTGGATAAATAAACACACTTTAGAAGTAGAGTCTTATGGTACATAAATACTCCTCTTTTAAAAACCATTTTATATTGCCACCAAAGTTTAGAAATGAATTGAAAATGAAACTATTTTAAATAAAATCAAACACATCAAAAACAAAAAATGATAGCTGGATACAAGCTTAAGGAAAAGAAGACTCAAAGTCTAAATTCCAGTGACAACACATCATAAAAATATCAGAATGTACAGGTTTCAACAAAAGATTACAAAACAAAGAAACAGGAAGTGATGGCCCAGGCAAAGGAGAAAGTTAAAGCATTTGAAACTGTCAATGAGGAAGATCAAACCGGGGACATACTAGACAAAGGTTTTTCTTTAAAAAAAAAAGGTCCTAACTATGCTCAAAGGGCTAAAGAAAAACATGGACAAAGAACTACAGGAAATCAGGAACACAACGAATGAACACAAAGAGAATATCAACAGAGATATGGAAATTATAAAAAGGAAACAAATAGAGCTGAAAGCCAAGTAGCCAACATTAAAAATTCCCTAGAGGGGTTAAACAGTATACTGGAGCTGGCAGAAGAAAGAATCAGAGAACTTGAAAATAAGACAAGTGAAACCATCCAGTCTGGGGAGCAGAAGGAAGAAAGAGTAAAGAAAATGAACAGAGCCTCAGGAACCTGTGGGACACCATCAAATGTGCCAATATAGATTTTGTGGGAGTCGCAGAAGAAGAAGAGAGAAAGGGCAAAAAGATTATTCAAAGAAAAAATAGTTGAAAACTTCCCAAGTTTAACGGAAGATATGAATGGATACATCCAAGATGCTCAATGAACTCCAGCCAGGAGAAACGCAAATAGGCCCACCATGCAGCATATCACAATCAAACTGTTGCATGCTGAAGATAGAGAATTCTGAAAGCCACAAGAAAGATGCAGTGTGTTATGTACAAGTGAGCCTTAGTAAGATAAAGTACCAATTTCTCATCAGAAATCATTAAGGCAAAAAGGCAGTGGGGAGACATAAGCAAAGTGCTGAAAGCAAAACCTGACAACCATGAATTCTATATGTGGCAAAACTGTCTTTCAAATATGAGAGAGAGAGTAAGACATTCCAAAACAACAGAAGCTGAGGGAGTTTGTCAACATTAGAGCAGCCCTACAAGAGAAGCTAAAGCGATGTCTGTAGGTTTAAAGGAAAGGACAATAGACAGTAGATTAAAGCCACATGAAGAAATAAACATCTCCAGTGAGGGTAATGACATGGGTAAATATAAATACCAGTACTATTGTATTTTTGGTTTGTAACTCCACTTCTTACTTCTTGCAGGATCTAAAAGACAACTATATAAAGTGTAACGAATCAGTGGTCTTGGAGTCATGATGTACAAACATGTAATTTTTGACAAAAGCTACAGAAAGGTGGAGGTTACAGAGGGGTATAGGAACACAGTTTGTTTATACTATTGATGTTAAGTGAGTACCAAAGCAAACAATTTCATTACAGATTTAGGATTTTAAATTTAAGCCCCATGATAACTACAAAGAAAATATTAGAGAATATGCAAGCTCATAGAGACAGAAATTAGGATACAGATTGTCAGGTACTAGAAGACAGGAGGAGGGTGGTGGGGTTCATGTATAATGGGTGTAAGGTTTCTGTTCGGGGAGAAGGGAAAAAATTTTGGTAATGGGATGTGGTGAGGGCACCACAATATAATGAATGTGATTAATTCCATTGAACGTTATGCCTGGGAGTGGTTGAGATGAGAAAATTTCTGTTGTGTATATGCTCCCATAATTAAAAAAAAGAAAGAGCAAGCAACTAAAGAGATGATGACAATTAAATGCAATACACTATCCTGCATGGGATCTAACAGGGGGACAAAGGTTCAGAAGGATATTATTGGGTTGTATGAAAAAGCTGGAATATAACAACATTAAATTTCTTGAACTTGATAATTGTATGTAAGGTGATTACATAGGTGAATATCCTTGTCCTTAGGAAATGTACATAGCAGAATTCAGTGTTCAAGGAGCATGATGCATACAGACTACACTCAAGTGTTCAGAAACTGGATTGCTAATAGACAGATTGTAGATAGATAGATAGATAGATAGATAGATAGGTAGATAGATAATAGAATGGTACAGCAAATGTGGCAAAAGGTTAAAATTTGTGGACCTGGGTATCATGTTGGAATTCTCTGTAAAATTTGTATTATTTTTGTAACTTCCTGTAAGTTTGAAAGTACTTCAAAATAAAAAGTATGAAATGTAAAAACACAACAATAAAAAATATTTACATAAAAAGTAAGTTTTAATGTCTCCATTTTCACCAGGATGAGCACAGGGTTATAGAATTTTGAAATTTGTCTGGACTGTAACTCCAATCCTTCTGCAACACTGCCTCATCTCCACTTTCCCCTCTTCCCTACAGGATGTGAGAATGTGGATTGTCCTCTGCCCCACCCTGGAGGTTGGGGCAGAAGGCCCTGGGGACGGGGGCGGGGGGAGGGGGGAGCAGAATGAGGCACCCTACTCCTGGAGTTGCCATGGAGCAATGGAGCAGCATGGAAGCCAAAGTCATAGGTTGTGAGTGGGTTTTGCAGTAGCACTTGGAGACTTCTGGAAACCTTTGATTGGTGTCTAGTTTTCTCTCCCCTTCTTTCCTCTCAATTCCTTAGCATTGTACATGGCACAGTCACAAGTCCTGGTTCTGCACTGGAGTACCTGGGAAGGGATCCTGACCACAAAGATAATAGCTAATATTTAATAAATGCTTACTTTGTGCCAGGCATTAATGCAAGAAATCTTCACTACTACTCTCTGCCTTCCCCAGGGTACTGCCACACTGAGCTTCATTGGAGCCTGATGCAGAGAGAAAAATGTGTGTCCCTGGCTTTAATGGATGCCAACTCACCAAAAATACTTTCAAAATCCACTTCATTGCTTATCTCATTTTCATAACCAAGTAACAAACTTAAATACTTTCTGATTAATTTAAATTGAGGTAGAATGATGATAAATTCTATTTTCATATAAACAAAATACTTAAATTTCAAATAATGCTTTGAGTTTTAATACAGCTACATTTCAATTTTTTTCAATACTTTTACTAATACTGTAATGTTCTGGAAAGAAATTAACCACTAACAAAATACATAAAAACATGTGTATAGGGACACACGGTTTTCCTTTTTCCCCAGGCTCAGAATGGCTCAACATGGCAATGGTCTTTATTTAAAATTTGGACATTGCGTTCATCACGGATTTTTTTGTTTTTTTGCATTCAATTTTGTTCTCTAAAAACTTACTACTTATGTTGATTTCTGAAGTTGTTGGTGCCCCCCTTAAATTTTGCACCTGAGTAGGTGGCTCACTCGCTTCACCCTTGTCCTGGTTCAGGGCAATGCCCAGCTTCCTCCAAGAGGAACAACATCTCTAGACTTTTCTATACATTGAAGAAGACCCTAATATTGGCTGCCTTATTCTCTTTGCATATTTTGGCAGATAGAGGCATTTCAAAAGTCTCAAAGCATCTAATTTTCTCTGTAATGTTAGCCTAACCCAGGCCATGTTAGAAAAACATAAGGCTTTGTGAAGCTTTGATATGAAAAAAAATCTTGCAAAGATCATGTTTGCACAAGTGTAATAGGAGTTGTGACTAGTTTGAGATGTGCTCACTGTAACATTTAGGGGTATCTAGAAGACTACTGAGGCCAATTTACATGCAGAGCAAAAGAGCCTCCAGGGAAAGAGAGAAGGCAGGTGTACAGGTTTCCATAATGAGCAAGTGTTATATTATCTGACCAACAATGTCTTCATTGTTTTGACAATAATAGAAAAATACAGTGATACAAATATATTCTGGGTCATAAAGATGACTACCCTATAACTTGATACTGGGCCATGTACTTCATTTCCCTATGCTTACCTTTGTGTTTTTACCAAAAATGGTTGGGAGGGAGCCTTACCGCATAAATGAGGTATCCATTCCAAGTGAAGGTTAGTTAATAATCCAAATGCATTTGTATGAACAAAGGTTTTGTAGCAGCTCAAACCAGGAAATTATGTGAGGGGGTGGGGATGGGGGTTGGATCATCCCACAGTTCAATGTGGCATCGGCTTGCCAGTCTGAAAAGATAGTGTGGAAACATAGCAATCAGTGTCATGTTCAGATTTCAAATGACAGTTTAGCTTCAGGAACACAATACAAGATGCCACACTGAATTAATACTGTTAATTCAAATGTAATGAGTTTTGTTATTTTGTTTCTATTCAGGTTGTAGATGTGTTTTGTTATAGTTGTATCTGAGTTATGAGGATAAATAGTTAATATGGAGCTTTATGTTTGTATACATTGACGTTATATTATGACAGAAATAATTTCTATCAACACTGGACGTATAAGAGAGTAGTTTTTCCTTTATAAAGGGCCCTGATGTCACCCCAGTTTAAAAGCCTGGGACTTTAAGGATTGACCCACCTCTGGAGAGAATATTTGGGATGGACAGAGAGCAGCTAAGAGCGTTGGCACTCCCCTGTATTTTTGATGGAGGGGAATTTGGGGTCCCTGAGCCTCCTACGCCTCCTTCAACCACAACTGCAGCCTTTGCTTAACGATGAAGCCGCTCTGAGCAGCTCTGTGGTTTGCTCACGAAGCATTAGACCTCAGTTAGAATTGCTCTTGCTTCCTCCTCACACCAAACATCCTAATGAGATTGTTAGCAACATTGCAAGAACCTGCTATTGTTACATTTTAGCAAAAGGTGTGTATGTGCCGCGAGCATGCCCACGTGTGGACAAGGTGTGGATTTGTCACTGCTGCTACACTTCCAAATTCCAGGAGCTGTGAATTTGGCTGGGCAGGGTCTGGGCTTCCAGCCAGCCATTAAGCTGTCCAGGTAGATGGCAAACTAACAGGGGAGTTGCAAACCAATTAGCACTCGGGCTGCATTGGCTGATGTGGCTTAGAGACTTTTTCCTTGAGTGTTTTGCAGTAAGAAGCAACCCAATGCCTTCCCCCATCTGGGTGGGTCATCCAATCTGCCCTACAAAGGGGCGGGGGGTGTGCTTTAGCCTAGGGACATTGTTATATTTCCATGGGAGGTTTCAGTCCTTCCTGGAGCAGGTGGACTAAGCCCCACAGGAAAGCAGGCCCAAACAAAGCAAGCTCACCCAGAAGATGGGAAGGTAAGTAGCTCCCTGACAAAACATTAATTCAAATGGGTCATTGCCACCTCTGATACAGATTCCAGAGCTGGGTTTATTTTCCTTTTGGAGGCATCCTTGCTCTCAGCCTCCTGCAGATTGCAGGCACCTAACCTTGCAGTTCTCCTCGCTGATGAGCTCTGCCTCTTGGCTTCACTGGTGCTGGGCCCTGCCCCAATCCTGCCGCGCTGACCTCCGCTGACCCTGGAGCTGAGGAGGAGAGGGCTGGGACCACAGAGAGGGACAGGGACTCTCTAGAGGGACATCTTCTGCTTAATTAATTTTTCCTTTTCTATTTTAAGATGCTATGTATGCATCGTAAAGAAATTGTTTACTTCTGAACATTGACAACAAATAGTCAGAAAAAGTCATTTTTTTTTGGAATAAGTTAATATAACATGCATGATATTTTCTTAGCATATAACCCCTCTGAATGGCAGTAAACAATGGAGAAAAGGAACAAGGGGATGGGTCCTAGAGTCTTTTTCCCCAGCCTGTTTGATAGGAATGTGTGACTTTTCCAACAGTAATTACCTCTGGGTGCCTAATACTAGATGTTTCCCCATATGTCATGCATGCGTGTGTACACTGTGTGTGTATGTGTGTGTGTTTGTAAAATCGGGCTATTGTGTAACTTCCAGTGTGTCAGGGATCCCGTCCCAACCAGGGCCTGACCTCTCCCTTACATAAGGAAACATGATTTTAAAAGACATCCTCTTTGAGAATAGACTTTATTGTAGAGCCCAGAACTAGGTTTTCTTAGTTTGTGATTTGTGTACAAGGTCGTATCAGTTTGCCCTTGCTTATTCTAGCAGGAGAAGCAAACAAACAAAAACGATGTTTGTGGTTCAAATGGTGATTTTCACACACCTTTGTATCGGGATCCTCAGCTGTTCTCATCTTAGCACCTTGGCATGTCTAGGCAAGCCCAGAGAGTTTAGCATGGTTAGGATCAGGGGACCTAGGAACCCTTGGGATAGAATGCACTCTAAATGTGTTTTATTTCACACACAATCCTGTCATGGTTATTCTTTGGAGCACTGTGTTGAGGAAGGTTCTTAGGGTGTGTTCTGGATCAGTCATGAAGAATGCAGGAATTTATTTGCCATGATTGTCATGGTGGCAGAAGCTTGGGGCGGTGTATTTCCCTGCCTCAAGGACAGAGAAAGTCAACATATAAAAGACTGGTCCTGGGTTAGATTGCAGTGGTGGCTCTTATCCTCTGCCCTTCCCTGCATGCACACACAGCCCCTGGCCTTATCATGGGTGGAGTATAATTCCCTGTCCCTTGATTTTGGACTTCACCAGGTGATTTGTTTGGCCAATGGCATGTGGGTGGAAGTAACACTTGCTAGTTGAGAGACTAGCCTTTAAGAAGCCTTGTATTTCTACCTGCCCTATTATGCCTCTGCCACTATTTTGAGGAGAACACGCCCTAGCTGGCCCCTAGGTCCAGAGGGAGGATGGCAGGCAGGTTAGCAGATGGCAAGAAGACACTTTCAATCAAATTGCAAGAGTTTTTTCATTAATAAATCAACATAAACAGTCAGAACCTACTAATTCCAGGGAAAGCAGAATTTTAGCCCATATGGCAAGAACATAGTGCTTATAGGGTTTGGTTTAAGGGTATAGTCGTTTTAAAACACGTCTACAAATTCGTTGACACTTTTACCACAAAAAGTGGAGAGAATTCCGCCTCCCTTAATTGTGTGCTAGCCTTGGAAGTTAGGAGTGACTTGCTTCTAGCAAATATTACATGGTGCACAGGACCCTGTGGTTTCTCAGGCTAGGTCATGGATGGTGATACAGCTGTAGCTTCTCTCTCCGTGCCGTGAAGAGGCCACACAGCTACGTGTAAAGGTCACGTTAAAGGGGTCCCTGCTGCAGCCCCAGCCCCAGATAAGATTCCAGCTAACAGTTGGCATTCAGGATGGGAGTGAACGAGCTTCCAGATAATTCCAGTCCTATCTTTGATCTCTTGTGTAACAGTGAAGACCCGTGCACTGAGCCCTGCTCAACTGCAGATTCACGAGCAAAATAAATGTCATTGTTTAAGCAACTAGGTATTTGGGATAATTTTTTTTTTTTTATGCAGCAATATATCAAAAAAAAAGAACAAAGGGCATATTCTTTGAGGGATAATTTTGACATGGGGAAGAGAGGGGCAGCCACATAGAGTCGCGAGCACTGTGACCAGACTAAGAAGGTATCACTTTCCAAGGGCTTTAACAGGAGATGGAGCTGGCAGCTTCAGCACAAGCAGGAGAGAAATCCCAGTGTACCGGGACTCAAGGGTATGGGGCCTCAGCCAGGGATCTCAGCAATAGGAGCAGAAGCAGAAACACAGAACATAAAGGAGGCTGTGGAGTGGCAGGGAGGCCCATGTTTACAAGAACCCAAGGGCACACCCTGGCGTCACACCCAAATTACCTGGGAAACATAAGGAGGGCTGGCCCTTCCCCACTCCTGGCTGGGGCAGAACCAGAGATCCGTAGGCATGCCCTGCTTTTCCTCCCAGGACTCCTGTAGCCGGGCACACTGAGCTTGCACATTTGTTACAGCTCTCTGCTTTCCTGAAGCCCTCACATACATCATCTGTTTCAGTGCTCACATTAACACCTTGAGGTCGGTAATATTACTCCCAGGTCTCACAGCCCGTAAATGACAGCTCTGTCAGGAAATCAAGTCCTGGTTTTCCCTCTGTACCACAGCTGCCCCGGCAAATTAAATCTTATTTTAAATGTAGGTTCGTGGGTAACTTCTTAAACTAACCCTGAGCTGAATTCTGTCGCTAACCCTAAAACCCCACTGATTTGTCTGTTCTGTGAGCTCTGAGTTCTGAATAGTAAAATCTCCTTCATCCAACACCCAGGAATGTGGAACTCAGGATGGGAACAGATCACCTTAGCCACACTTAGTTTGCCCCATGGACTTGAAGATTTTGTGTTAAGGCCTCTAAGGCAGGCATTTTATAAATGAAGACTGTGGGCATCTAAGTCTCAGTATATAAATCTTGGCCTGGCAAGTGTGGCTCACGAGCGCTTACATTCTCTGCACATGGCTCCTCGGTTTTGGAGCCAGTTTGTGCCTGGAGTGGTCTGGAGGACACTGATCCCCACTCAGCAGTCGAACCCACTGTAGCACCCTGCTTCAGAGGCAGGTGGATATCGTGGCTAAGTCTCTTAAATTCTCCCTCTAATGTTCAGAAGTTCCATCCCATCACCCACAGTGGCCCTGGCTGCAGACCCAGGCCTCGAGTATCCTGCAGGCAGCATGGATAAGAATAAGGACACGGTTGACCCTGGCTTGGGCTCACCGCTTTTGCTGACTCTGGAGGGCCCTATGAATTCATGGGTGACCAGGATTGTTTACCAGATAATCCTTGTTCTACAGGCAAAGACAGGGCCTTCACAGAACCGAACTCTTAGAATTGCACACCTCCAAATCCTCCTTCCTTAGCTGAAGTGCACTTGTATGAAAGTGATAATACACAGTGTTGGGGATGGTGGGGGTGAAGAGGCTCCTCCTAAATGATTTGGAGTCTGAATCAGAGGCCAGTTTGTCAACATCCACCAACATTAAATGCATTTACACTTTGTTCCATCAACTGGATTTTTAGGAATTTATGCTAAATGTGGGTGCAACAGCACTTGTATAAGAAGGTTCATTATAGCTTTGCTTACAATGACGAAATATCAGAAAGAAACTAAATTCCCACCAATGGGAACTAATTGAATAACGTGTTTCATCAATGCATAGGAAAGTACCTAGTCTTTATAGAAAGTGAGGTAAACTTTTACAAACTTTGTAAGATATGTTTTCAAGTAAAAACAGACAAAAGAATAAGTAAATGAAATGTCAATAACATGACTCAGGAGAGCATGTAAAATAAACCCAAAGCACACACTCAGCAATGCAGAGAAAATTTTTGGAAAAATAAAACAGGAACAATTACAGATGTGGCATCTGGAATTCTGGTATGGGAGGAAGATCTGCTTTCATGAAATTCTTTTGTACTATTTGGATCTTTTGCTTTATTTTGTTTATTTTATTTCATTGTTATCATGCACTTCTATTATTTTTTAAATGAAAGAAATCAAAAGTGGCGAATAATATTGATTCAGAAAAGTTGGCTCACAGTAGTCAATATATAAAGCATGAAAGCACAGATTTTTCAAAACTGGAACCCAGGAAGGTAAAAAAGGCCCACACTCTGGAAAGCAAATAGCAACCTAGTCCAGGGAATCTTCCTTTAAGGAACTATATGGATGTAATTAGGGAACATTGCCCAAAGGCTCTCTTCCTTATATCCTAAAGTACATGTGGTCTTTGGGTTGATTATATTAAACTGTTTATCAACTCATCCTTTCACAGTGTAGACTGACTTTCTAAAACCCTACTTCTAAGTAAAATTCAGGCCATTTTCCATCAGCTGGTGAAAGACAATTTCAAACAGATACAAGATGGTGCTGCCTGCTGCACGGCAGTGCTATTCAGCAGGTTTCCATCTTCCACACAAAAAATACAGTCTTTGTATTTTGGTTTGCTCTGTTCTGTTTGAGAGTCTTTGAATCCTCTAGGCCCAAGTTTTCCCAGGAGAAAAACTCAGATGTAGTTGAGGGGAAGGGAGCACTGCCAAGGGCCTCACTTTCTTTCCCCCAAGTCCACCTTCTTCCATGATCTCAACCCACCCATCCCACATCAGTCCGAACAGCTCAACTCTAATATGGGAGTCAGGGTAAAATTTTATTTCAAAGATAGATTTGTGCTACTAAAAAGCATTTGGACACTGGTCTTGTTGAGTAGGGTACAAAACATTAAATTACTAATGCTAGTGCTGAAAACTGTGAGTTTCCCAAATGTAAGATAATTGAGCTAAGGCAATAGTTTGACTTGCAAGAGGTGACTATTTAAACAGAAGTATGTGATAGGGTTAAGCATATGGCTTTTAAAGCTACAATGCCTGGGTTTGCACCCTAGTACTACTAATTATTAATTATCTAACCTTGGTTCATCACTTACACTTTCTATTCCTTATATACAACATAGGCATGATCATGCTGGTAGTGCTATCTCATAGTTTTGTTATGGAATTGAATAGGTCAAGTAACTGAAGTACTTAGACCGTGCCAGGTACACAGTATGCATTATACAAACATTAGCTACTGTTATTAACTTTAATCATATGCTCATTCATTGGCCCTAAGCTGATTAACACTATGTTCAAAAGTGACTACACATGAAATATTGGGAACATATTAAAATTATTTGGATTTTTATAATAAGCTTTGACTTTCAGGGAATTGGATCACTTTTATGATATGGAAATCAATTATTCAACTTCTATATTTTTGAATTCCATAGCACATTTTCAGGAACATACTAAATAAGAAATTAGATGACTTTCTGCCCAAGTGGTGTTTGGGACATAATTTCCATACAGTAAAGTCTAAAAATATTAACTGTGTATATTGATGAGCCTTTACATATGTAGACACCTGTGTAACCCCCTCTCAGATGATGGGAGAGAGCATTTCCAGCAGCTCAGAAGGTTCCCAAGTTTCCTTCCCAGTCATCTGAGACCATATATGGACTTCCCCAAACTCTATAAATTAGTTTTTCCTTTGTGTTATCTTTTGCGTTTGACTCCTTCCACTCAGAAGGTCTGTAGGGTTCATCAATGCTGTGGTGTCTCCGTCTTCCACAGTATGATATACTACAATTATTATTGTATCTGTTCTTCTGTTGATGGACCTTTGGGTTGCTTCCAGTTTGGGTCTATTATGAATCAAACTTTTATGAGCATTCTTGTATGTGTCTTTTGGTGAACACAGACACACATCTTTGTTGGGTATTTTCCTAGGAGTGAAACAGCTGGCTCCTAGGGTAGAGTTCGCCTAGTTTAGAACATACAACCAGTCGGCTTTTCTTAGCATTTCCTAAAGCAAGTTCCGCCCTTCGTCCCAGATAGGATGCCGACCTGCCTTCGGCATCATGGACAGTTAGCCTGGACTGTGGTAAATTCGCTGAGCAAAGCACTCAGCACCCAGGGGAGCAGGCAACACAGAGGGAGGGAGACCGAGAATGGAAGTCCGGGCTGGAGACGCTCAGACCCGGGGCTCCAAGTGTACCGTGTGTGGAGGCAGGCTTCCGGGCAGGCCAGGGCCCTGCCTTCAGGGAGGCCTTGGGCCGAGAGGGTGCAAGTCTCCCTCCCGGCAAGGTCAGGTCCCACATTCCTGAGCCAGTCAGACAGAATCAAATGTAAATTTCTGACAGAGAAAATATTCTTTAAACAGAGTCCTCCCTGATTGTCAGAGCAAACTTGGCTGCTGGAAACTGCTTCTTCTCATTAGCTCCTTGGTAACCAAGGGAGGTGAGAGATCATTTTCTGTTTAGTCCTGGGCCCTGCTCCTTGCCATGGAAGGGACCCAACAAATGGATGTGGTTGCTCCCTGTTTTAAATGTCCCCTCAATGCTGCCTGTCACCCACACCATGTAACACGTCCATGATCTGCCTCCTCTTTCCTCCTGCCCAATCTTCGTGTCTTTCTTCCTCTAGCTCCCCATCCCACCTCCTGTGGGCCTGGGCATATAGGAGTGGAGCAGTAGTGTTTAAGGCCAAACTCAGGGGCCACAGTGTCTGAGTTAAAGCCCTGTTCTTCCCCTTAACTGCCATGGGGCCTTCATCATATAACTTCCGGGTACCTCAGCTCCCTTGTGTGACTAAATAAGTAAATCCATGTAGAAGTGCTTAGAACTATGCCGGGCCAAGCCCTCTATAAGCATGAACAATTATTATGTAAGTGCCTACAGGGGGAAAAGAAAAGTGAGCCTGTGGCTTGCTGGGGTCCCTTCTCCACAGAGGGCCTCTAAGCTGGGACCAGCCCTTAATCACTCCAAAATAGTCTTCATTTTTCAGGTCCAGTGGTTACTACTTGCAGACACAGCATATTTAGAATCCACTTGGATCCTTACAAAAAAATGTTGAAATAGGGAAAGGACTATTATCCCATTTTTTGCAGACAAAGAAATGAAGGTTCTTGGGCTTTCTGTCATCCTTCCATCTAACCACTCATCCACCCTTTCATTGAGTCAAGGTTTCAGCAGATTGAGCCGCGTTCTGTGCTCCTGCAGAGCCACTCAGGGCCCGGGTTTCTGAGTGTAAGTTGTCCCCACGTCCCACCACTCAACAGGCTTTCGGTCCACCCCTCCTTCCCTACCACTGCCTTCTTTCTTCTCCTGTCCCCAACTTCCCTCTCCTGACTGTCACATTCATGCATTTAAGTTAAGGCATGATGGAGTTTTAAAATATTAATATAACTTTAATATTTTCACTATATGTAATAGGTGTTTAACATTTGAAAGAAAGAAAACAAGAAAGAAGGAAAAAAACATGGATATGAAAAGAAAAGAAAAGAAAAGAAAGCCCGTAATTTTGCCACCTAGAGACAGCTACTACAAACACCCTGGCATTTACCCCCTCCCTCCTTTTTCTTTTTTTGACAGTATATGCATTTTATGAATATATATGTATTAACAAAATGAGCATTGTAATATAGGAAACATTTTAAAACATGCTTTTAAACTGTATAGTATCTATCTTTCTATGCCAATAAGTATATATCAACATCAATTTTAAATGACTGAACAATATCACTCTGGTTAGGTATCTTTGACTTAATTTTACTTGTCATTGAATGTTAGGTTATTTCCCTTAAAGGAAAATTTTCCTATTATAAACAATGTTGCGATAGACAGCTTCCTATGTACATTTTTGTTCATAACCTCAATTACATATCTCAGATAAATTCTAAAAGGTGATATTGCGGGGCCATTTTGAATATTTTTCATAGCCATGGTCACATTGTCCTTTGGAAAGACTATTTTAATATGTGGGTTTCCACCACACACCAAACAAACAAACAAAAATGACAAGAAAGCTTTTTCCAGTTTGAGCAAAAACTTATAACAGACTTTAATTTGCATTCATTTTGTTACCAATGAGATTAAACGTATTTTCAGGACCTTATCCTCTTTCATTTCTCAGGTTCTTTGTTCATTTCTTTATACACTTTTTCCTAATTCATTTATAAGATCCCTTTTTAAACTGAAGACATCAAACATTTCCTTTTCATATGTGTATTTATTTCCTCGTTTTCCCTTTTAAAAATTTATATGGTGGTTGTTAATTTTAAGTGAGTTCAAATATTTTTGCCTCAATTTTATTCATTATTTTTTCCAGCTCTTGTGAAATACTTAGTAATATCTCTCCTAGGCCAGAATATTTTTTATGTTTTCATTTTGTCAATTTAGCTTTTAATCAAAACGTCATTTATATTCTTTTATGGTGAAAGATAGGAAAAACTTTTTTTCTTTCAATTGCGTAGCCAGTTCTCTCTGATCTGTGGCTAGAAACCCACTGATGTAAAACGTCACTGTTCTTTCACAATGGTGCCTCTGGTCTATCACAGCTCGGCCCCTTTGTCTTTCTCCCTCCCTCCTGCTACACTCAAGCCTTCATCCTGAGTTCTCTCGGCAGGGAACTTTCCTCCACTCCTGGGACCTGCCACCTGCCCAGGTCTTTGTGCCACTGCACATGCAGTGCTCTCTGCTTGCAAAGACTTCCTTCCCCTTCCCGCCCCTACACAACCCTTTCTGCCAGGAAAACCAAGCATCTTTTCAGATCTGGGAAAGCACCATCTCTGTCACGTATTCTTTAATCCTCCAGATAATAGTCTCCTATTTGGGGTTCTTGCAGCAGTCGGCATTTCAACTGTTCTAATATATTATAACGAATGGTGTACTGTGAGCTCTTCATTAACAGTTGCCCTATCACATTCATCGCTGTATCCTCAGCTCCTTTGGCATAGAGCAGGTGCTAGAATCAAGTCCCTTCAGTGGACAAATTAACAATCGACTGACATCTAAAGAAACCGACATGATTGTATAATTAGGCTAAGGAGAGGTGTTTCTTGTTTTCTTCCCAGGATCAGCTACCAGCTTCTCCTCCAACAAGGCCCTAATTTTAATAGGGAAATCACCCTTTCCCCCTTCCTCACTGTGCATTTGAGGTGGGATTAACTCTACTGCACCTCCAGTCTCTGACTGGCTTAGGACTTTTATCTTCTCTGCCACAGTGATGGCTGTAGAATGGACATGGAAGTCAACCAGCATCCTGGACCTGAAGGTACATGTGCTGAGGCTGCAAAGAGAGAAGAGCCTATTTCTGCTGAGGATGAAATCAGAAAGCCCCTCCCCTAACACAGCACCACTATCACTACCACCGAATGTAAAAGATGAAGGATATAAATCTCAGAGTCTGTTAGTAATCTTCATGGGACAAAGAGGAGACAGAATTTCAGAAAATGTTGCCCATAGTTAACAAGAAGGGCCTAGAAATGAATATAGAGAAACCCAGTCCTTGTTAGGACATTTAAATGCTGGATCACATTGTACCCTTGGACCGTTCACTTACCTAAAACACTGTATTCCTGTTATCACTTAAACCAGACTGAATGGAAGTTTCTGTTGATTGTAACCATAGAATGCTAATGTGTACAAAGCTCTTTGATGGCTGAAATTACAATGAGACATGAAGGAAGACTGGATATATCACAAACAGAAAATGAAACAGAGAGACAATCTAAAAATGATAAGTTAATGTTGCAAAGACTAAAGATAACCATCAAGACATGGAAGTAACATTTCTAAACCACTTTCCAGATACCAGATCATTGCCAGTAAAGCAGTTTCCCATGTATTTTATTAGTCACTTTGAAGTATCTGAAGTCCCTTGTCAGTACCTGGCATGGAATGACCTTCAATACACAGTAATTTCTATCACTCCACATTCGCCCAATCCCCTTCTGTCAAAACAATCAACAATCCATCTTAGGATAATAACATAACCATTTAAAAATGATTTACTGCCCTCAATTTTAGAGAATTCATGGAGTTTAAGAAGATGTAAGATGAAAAATATAGAAAGTTGAAATTATTCCCCAGCCAAGTGCAAAAGTGAAACACCAAGTGGTTGTTTTGGGAGGAAAATGGAGTCAGAGCCCAGGAGATAGAGTGCTGTGCAGAAGGAAACATGTAGATGGCTCTCCAGTGTTGAGCCAGTGCATACTAGACAGGGGAGATAGTGGTGGGAAGTCACACATCATACCTGTCCTTGTAGATCTCATATTCCAGGGGAGAACTGAGTAACAATATCACATATATTGATTTACCTTGTAATGAAATATGTGCTTAGGGGAGCCTCAGTAGGGTGGCCCTGGAAGGCCTCTGAGATTGATGTCTTGTCAGTGGAAAGTGGAGGGTGATGGAGAGCCAGCCAGGTGGCGATCTGGGGGAAGGACACCCCAGGCATCTGGGACAGCATGAACAAGGCCCTCAACTGTGGCATGGAAGAAAGAGAAGCACACAACACCAAGGGCATGCAGGAAAGGCAGATGTGGCAGTTCACCATTTGCAAAAGTCTGGGATGTGGTTGTGGTCAGAGGCCTGCAGAGTTTCAAAGGTGTGGGCCCCCGAGGAGGGGTGCGGCTGGGACTGACTAATGCCTTTAAACCGGGGCCAGCAGTGACTGCAGAGAGGGCCGGCATGACCCAGGCCTGGCAGCTGTGGCCTTTCCTTTACTGTATGATCCCAGAGCACTGGGGACTGGCCTCAGAGTGAGCATTATTAGTAACCAGATGGGGGATGGAGAAGGCAGGGTGTGTGCAGGGAGTTAGAGGAAGGAAGGAAAGTGGGGAAACAGTGGTCAAAAACATGTTTCAGAAGGCAGGCCTCACCATGGTGCCATGGACCCAGGGCTTAAAGGTGTGGGACCGTCAGGCTTGCAGGCATCGGGCTAAATCATGAGCAATTGAAGCTATGGACCCACTGTTTTCCTGAAAGGTCAAGTGTACAGGACTTTGGGACAGGCAGTTTGGGGGGCGATTCTGGTTGTGGAATCTTTCAATCCGACCAACAAAGCCCCTACATCAGGTGGTCACATGATGTGTCATCTAAATCAGTTCTTTTAACAGTGAGAGGAGTCGGGGCAAATTCTGAATCATGTGGACTCCAGGACAACTTGCATTCACTGGGACTGTCCTGGGCAAATCAGGAGAACGGTGGCCTCGTGTTGGTCCCCGTCCTTAGGGACATGGTCCTTGGCCAAGTTATTAATGCATGATGAGTGGTGAGGATAGTGGGCTCTTCTCTCCTTCAAGAGATCAGCAAATGGTAGAGCTGAAGAGTCAAAATTACCCCAGAGGCTCTTTACTGGAGCAACACAGCATTTTGGTTCGAGTCTGGCCTAGACTTACATCCTTCTCCGTTCAGGTTCCTGCCACCACAGTTTACACTGAGCAGGTTGTTTCACCATGTATAAAATGGGGAACAATAACAACAATACATATCTTGCCATGTGTTATAAGTTTGAAATGAAATAATGTGTGTAAACAATTAGCATGGTACTTGGGGCATAACGAGCAACAATAAATGGAAGTCACTAAGACTAATTCTCAGAGATGGGGAGAGATGAATAAAGAGTTGCATTAAGACTTTGCTAAACACTTCTCTTTCAGGACCCTGTCATCCCCTTGATGTCCCTCCCAGGGCCTGATATATGTTCCCCCTTTACAAGGATACATATTTATATGTATATATAACAAGGTATATGTTCTTTACACACAGCTCCTCCCTGGAGCACTTCTCCCCCTATTCCCCGGAGGAGAATGTCCTTATCCATCGTCCCTTGTAGAAGGCTGAAAGAAGGCGGCAAGGACTGACCTGTGCTCATTGGCCTAACAGCATTTAAGCTCCATTTCAGTCTTTCCAGGGAATCACTCTAGATTTAGTGTCACAAAGTGACAGACTAGAACTACTTAGTAATTTGAAGGCCTGGGGAAACATGTAGTGTAAGATGTTCAGAATGCTGGTTTGGAATTACTGAGTGTTGCTCATTTCAGCAGTCAGTAGAATTGTTCCAAGTTGAGCTGCACAAATAGGGCAGATCCACCCAAATAGCTGGAAGGCTTGAAACTAACCCAGGGACTGAGTCTAGATTCTAGGGTTTCACACCCCATTTCAGGCCCTTCCCATGGTTCTTGGCTCTTCTAACACCTACATAACCAACCCCTGCCTTAGTTCCTCCATTCTTCAATACTTAGCCTAGGTTCAGTTTCAAGATACAACAACAGAATGGAATAAATGTGACAAGAGAACTATACAGGAAATTCTGTAGAAATACAGAGAAGGACACGATCTATTTTTCCCTAGGTGCTGGTAGATCAGGGAATGCTAAATAGAAAACAAGTTGACCTGCAAATAAGACCTCCAAAGATGAGCACAAGTAATAAGTTTGAGGAGGAGAAGGAAGGAAGGACACTACCAATATGGGAAACAGTATAAACACAGGTATGAAAACAAAGGTGTGTCTGGCAGACCAGTGTCTATACATGGGTGATGTCTGGGAACAGGTTTGGAGAAAGAAGCTGCCTCAATTTGCTTTCTCTTAAAAATTAGCTTAGTATCTTTCTTAGTAACAGACTGGTATCCTGGCCCTAAGATGATCCCCAAGGATCCCTGCCTCTTGGTTTTCTTGCCTTTATGTAGTCCCTTCTCACACTGAGTAGCACAGACCCATGTACTTGATAGGATATTGTCAAAATAAAGGTGTGAATTCCAAGGATAGATCATAAGATAATATTTGCACTTTCCTCTCTCTTGGATCCCTGGATGCGGGGGAAGCCAGCTGCCATATCACAAGGACACTCAAGAGCCCTACAAACGAGCCCACCAGTGAGGAACTGAGACCTCCTGTCAATAACCATCACAAACTTGCCAGAAATGAAAGTGAGACACCCTGAAAGTGGATTTGCCAGCCCAATCAGGACTTCAGATGACTGCACACCTGGCCAGTAGTCAAGTTGCAACTTCATGAGCCTGAATCACCCAGCTATTCTGCTTCTGGGTTCCCAGTTTGAAACTGTGGGAGATTATAGGTGTTTATTGTTTGAAGAAGCTACAGCTTGGGATAATTTGTTATGCAGCATAGATAATGAATACACGGACCATCAGTTATCTCTACTTTGAACTCTAAATCAGAATAGTCCTATGCTATGTCTTTTTGCTTGGGGCTTCCACACAAAGGAATCTTCATCACAAACTATGTTGCTGTAATACATAGGCAACCTCCCAATGTGGCATATAGAAGGGAATTTTGTCAATAGGCAACCTGAAATCTAGATGGTGTCAACACCGTTCTATATCTTTGCTTCTTTCTGCAAATGTACTACATTCTCTTCCACGCAGCACTTCTTCCTTTGCAAAGTATAAGTTTCCACTTCCCATAAATTTGGTTAGCACAAGATTTGTGGTGATAACACTGGCTCTAACCTCATGTGATCTTACTGATCCAGAGAGTCCATCTCAATTTTACAACACATATTGTGAGGCTTAGCTCATATTCTCAAGAATGGAGCTGATTGGCTCACCTTGAGTCAGGTACCTGCTTACAGGGTTATAAGGTATGATCAAGAAGCAGAGTCACTCAGTACAAGCATGGTGACCTTGGCCTATTTCTTTGGGATGTGCTAGAAGAAGCTCTTCCAAATGAGGGGTTATGGGTCTGCCAAGCCCGTCGAATGTGTCTAATACATATAGACCCAACTAAGACCTTCTCAGAAAGTCTGCTGCAAGATCAAGATCACACATTTTCCATATTTTTATTAACTCACTGGGGTGTGAAACTTTCTCTTCTGCTAATGAAAGATCCTCCCTAGCATGACAAAACCTGTTGGCAGCAAGGCATTTGGATTCATGACTCAATCCCCATATTTCTACAAAAGCAATTCTAAGCTCTCAAAAGCAATTATGCATCATATTATATCATCAGAATAAAATAAATAGAAATACTAGAATTAATATAAAGGCATAAACAACAGCTGACAGCCTAAAAATGGTATTAGGAATACTTTGATAAACTCCCAGTTTTCCATACTTCCCTCAGCCTCATGACAGTAGTCGTCTAATCTATGCATACATCAGGAGTATTAGTGATGAGTGTCTTGGTGGTGGCAGGGAGTGAGGAGGGTTGGAAATAGAAAAAAAGAAAAATAGTTCAGGAGAAATGGTTGGAAAGACAATGAATTGACAGGGGTTAAAGACCAGGAGGAGAAATGAACCTGGGGACCCAGGAACACATCCTTTCTCTGTAAGAGGAGAGCCTGGCTGGCGTGTTTTTATCCCTCTGTTCTTTATACTTCCTCTCCAACCATCAGCAAAAAAGGGGCAATTCAGAATGGATTATCTATGTATTCAAGAAACATTCACTGCACATCCATGGGCTGAGGGGAAGAGCTGGGGCCACTTTCTCATGGAACTTAAAGACCAGTGCAGGAGGTAGTTGAACACACAGTTGAAATCCAGTGGGATCATTGCTATGATATGGGCATGGCACATAGGCACTAAGAAGTGTGGCTGCAGAGAAAGACCAGGGGGACTATAGAGGGATGCTTTGTGTGGTCACAGCATTTTCTTATAAAAGCTGGAGAAGAGAGAGGGATCAATACACTGGAATTGCACAAGGGCTGCCCTGAGATATGACTACAGTATGTCTAGCATAACAGACATTCAAAAGGTATGTGTAGAATGAGCAGACAGGAATGGGCCATGACAGTACAAATGAGCCCTGCCTCCTGGGATATCCAGCATAAGGCTCACCAGGTAGCCTGCTGTTTTCTGTTTCCCAAATGAAGAGGGAGCCCTAAAGACAGGGCACTCTAATTAACCCTGGAATGAAAAGTCAGTGCTAGCAAAGAAAGGTATGTAACACTTGTGTTTCCATTTTTCCCATGAGCCTCTGCCTTTCCAACTAACCGGTTCATCACCTATGGTTTAGGAACCACAAGTTGCCAAATTTCATCCTAAACTGAGTTCTATATTTTGGCACCTAGAGAAAAGGGTAGGACAGGCTGAGAAGCCTGGACTGAATCAGAAGGTAGAGAAATAGTGACCAGCAACTGGGTCCCTGACCTCGACTTGCCCCCAACTCTGAGCTGTCCTTTCTTAAACCTGCTTGATTTCTCCGTAAATCCCTTTGTGGTGGAAGCCAGAGGGGGGCAGCCTTGTAGCGAAATGCCCAGAGGCTGCATTAACTTCTTCCCCTGACAACTTAGACAGCAGCTAATTTACACACTATCTCCTATTAGTTTTGGGGAAAAAATATCGCAAACGATAGGGAAGAGAATGCCATCTATTTTGTTAGCTTAAACATGTCCGATTCAGTGGTGAACGGTTGATCTCTAAGCTTGCTGTTTTCAGGCTATAAAAGCTGTTTATTTCACTCTATAAAAGAACATTTGAACTTACATAGCTATTTAAGTTTAAATGTTTTTTAGGGATGGGGGAGAAAACTGCAAGGGGAATTAGTAAAGCCAGGCTGAAACCTGATCTACAGTGGCTGCAGGGTTTGCAAAGAAACTTCCTTCACTGGGAATCCCAGCCCCGACCCCCAACCCACCACAGCAGCCCCAGCGCACAGGAAATTTACTAAGCGGAGTGTGATTCCAACATTAGCAGTCGTCTCAGCAAAGCTCTTTGAGTCAATCATTTCTCATGCACTGGCATGATCCGCATTCACTGGGGATCCCTTGGCTCTTAAAAAGCTGCAGCTGCCCAAAGGAGGTGACAGACGTTAACAAATCTGTGTTGTTTTTCTCCTAAAAACTGTTAGTTTGTGTGAGTGCTGTGGGTGGAAATGTGCTCTCACCACGCCCGGAGAGCTGCTGGGAATGGAGGCCGAGGTTCTGACGGACAAGCCCTGTCCCTGCTCTGTTTTCTTCCGAGGTGTTCAGACCCCACCCAGCAGCCTCCAGGACTCTGCTTTGGAAGAGTTAAAGCTTCCCGGACAAGGTGATGGGCCATCACAGTTTGTGGGATAGAGCCCCGGTTTATGCCTGTTGTCCTTCTGGCGTCATTTTAATGTCCACCCCCCTCCCCCACATTGCTCTCCAGGATGTCCTGGTTTAGATCATACATTATACGATCTATCTGTTCCTAGAGGTCTGTTCTTGCTTTTGAGGCCATATTCTGTGTCTCAAAATAGGGACATCAATAAATTCCAGAGAAGAGGTCTCTAGGTTTGGGTCTCCAAAGGAGCAGACCTGAATTGAGGACTGGGTGCAAGTAGTTTATTTGGGAGTGCAGAGAACACCTGTAAGGAAGTGTGGAGGTGAGAAAAAGGGATGGCAGCCAAAACAGGTATGTGCAAGCCACCACTCTGGGCATCTGGAGCTGGATTCTACAGAGAAAACTACAGACAACAAATGCTACAGAATTATTCCAGGTGTGGGGCGAGGACTACTTCCAGGAGTGTTATTTTCAACACCTCCTGTCTACCTGCAGGAGGGCAGAGCAGACTTCAGCTGCTTTGGAGAAAAGCTCGAAGCAAAGAGCTGGAGACATTGGTGCATATTGATGAGCCACCTGAGAGATAAAGCCCAGGAAGTATGACTGGGCACTGATTTTGTCTACTACGGGAGGAAAAGACAGACTAGAGAAAGAAAACAAATGTTATTATTGAGTACCCAACGTTTCCCTTATTCTTCAGGGTTCAGCTTAATAGACACATGCCCTCTTTCAGTAGAATTATCATCATAATAATTAAATTATTTTAGGTAAAATTGTTAAATTTATGTCTGCTGCAAAACTGTGAGCTCCACGGGGCAGCTCTACATTGTTTTTCTCCACTGTTCTTTGAAAATAATATGATAATATTTGCTAAATAAGTCAAATCAATGAATGAATTCTTTCACATAGCTTATCACTATAAATTTTCCATCCTCTTTATGAGGCAGACATTATTATCTCCAACTTGTGGACCAGAAAATTGGGGGGCAGAGACATGAAGAAATTTTCCTAACTATCACATTGCTAGGAAATTCAAGTCCAGGTCTGTCCAATTTCTATGGCTTTCCTCTTCCATATAGTTTTGCACTGAAGGGGGGATACTGCTGCATCTCACAAACTCTGTATCAGAGCTCCCAACACCCCCAAATCCTGGTTCCTGTCATTTCTCATTCTCCCAGCTGCTCTCCAACTTTCCTTCCTATTCATGGAATGTCAGACTCAAAACTTCTCTAAATGCTTGAAGTCTTAGCATGGAAAAGAACAACTTTTTGTTTATTTAAACCTTCAGGCAAGTGAAAAAAGCCAAAGTTTCAGAGGATAGTGCTGACGTTTCCCTTGGATGATTGTGCTCATCAAAGAGGTAAAGGCACTTAAGGATTTCTGATGCCATTATTTTTTCCTCTTTATTGTTGAAAGATCAGATGGGGAGGGGAGACTCCAGGGTCCTGGCAAATGTTTAACAACCAGCTCTCTGGAAAACAAACAGACAAATAAACAAATGAAAAGACACTGTTTTGTAGCATTTACCAACTTCCATGGTGTAAATACGTATTGCCACGATGGTCAACTTCAAGCTATCAGTGTGGAATCATAGAACATGGAGGTTAGAAATAGAAACACACTAGCACACCATTATATGGTATTTTCATCATATAGGTACAATAGAGGCAAATAGCTCACAAGCATAGGTATTTGTAAAATGCAATAAAGGAATTAGAACACAATGATTTTTGTGTATTTATTAACTTTTTAATGCAATTTACTTAACCATAAGTTCATTAATTTTTAAAAAGGGCTGTGTTTAATAACTGACATGAAAAATTCTTGAAAGTTTAGCAATTGGCTATTGCAAACTGGTACGAGCTAACTCCAGCACACTGTTTTGGAGACGTTCTCAATTAGGCCCCTCTTTCCTTGATTTTGCAGACTATACCCAGATCTTTGTCTTAAACCTTAAAGAAGAAGGTCTTCAGGTGAAATTGGCTGATGGGATGTGATTCAAGATTCTGCTGGGTAGTTAGCAAATGAACCATTGTCTTCCTGATACTGTCTAAGTTTGAAGCCCCTCCTGTGTGAGTTATTCTATTTGCCACTACCCCCATCCCTGATCAGGTATTTGCCCTTGGCTAGTCTGAGCCTCCAGGCTGACATTGGAGGACAGCACTGCTCAAGCTCTTTTGCTTCTGATTGAGCTCAGCCAAAAGGAGGCACAGGCATGAGATACAAAGGCAGAAGAAGAGAGAGAATTGGGAGTATATACACACCCACTCTCTCTGCCTCGCTGCATTCTGACATTGGCTGCATACAGCTCCTCTCCCACAACATTCAACGGAACCGGTTCCCAGTACCCTTCTCTTGGCTTCCCCCATAGCTTGTCCCTGGGGGCTCCACCAATCTTCAGTCCCGTCATTCAGTTCTTTCCAGCTAAACCTTTCGGAGTGTTTTCTGTATGCTACCAGCACACTGAATGATATATGAAGTATTCCATCCAGCTGCATTGGTCTCTGGGAAACCTAGTTGCCTATGTCCTTGTATGGGGGAGCTCATTTCTATGTGGTAACCTCATCCAGCTCATCCCATCACATCCACAAGCTTCTGAGTATCGTATCTGCCCAGCTACCAGCTAGAGGAGGGAAAGAGAGGCAGAGACACCTACATTTCCTGATACAAGGCTTCTTTGACACTCACACTCAGGTCCTTCCACCCATTCTGGGCACACCACCAAGACACCGTGGCTGGTTGGCTGAATCTGGTTTATACTTTGCTCTGAGAGTCAGGTCTCAGCTTCAATGTCAGCCACAATCTGTCCTGTGGGAACTGTAATGAAACTGTCAAGGCCCTTTTCTAGCCCCTGTTCACCTGGCACCACAGTTCCTTTGAAGTCTGGGTCCTTGCCTTGCTCTAAAGCACACCCTTCTCTAGCCTGGCATCCTTCCTGGCCTGATATGCCCATCCTTGTGGCTGAATTCAGTTGTCAGCACTTCCTGAAGTCAATAATAGGTCAATAAACTAATATGAACCAAGTATATACCATGAACCTGGTTCTGTGTTAAGCAGTTCACACACATGCTCTGCTCCACCATAGTAAAAACCCAACAAGGTGTCCCGTCATGGTCCTGCCTCTCCAATCTCATCACCTGCCACTTGTGCAGGGCATTTGCCTGTTTGCTATTAGATACATTCCCTGTCCTTCTCCCCACCTGCTCCATATCATAGGGAACTATGTTTTCAGGCTCCTGGTCTGCTAGCTTCTGGCTAAGCATGGCCAATGGAAGGACCCAGCAGGAAAAAGCTAGGGTAATTTTTCTCCCTCATTCCACCTGAGGCAGCTGGTCTGGCTTTAGCTGAGCTTCTGTTGTGGCTCGAGCTCCCACAGCACCATCCCTCCCTTAATGGTCCCAGCTCAATCAGGCAGGACTGCCACAGCTCCAGCTTCCACAAGGCTCCCAGTCCTGCAAAATTGCTTCCTTCCTTTAACTCTCCAGCCCTAAATGAGGTAGCAGCTTTCGACAGCTGCAGATGTCTGGATGGCCTCATCTTCTCCTCTTTGCTCTTTCAGCAATTCTTACACTTGTAAACTAATTCCCCACATTAAGTCTCCTCTATTGAAATACCTGTCATGTGTTTTGCTTTCCTGACTGCATTGTGACTGATAGATATGCTTCTTTACCACTTGCCTCCTACACTTAGGCCTCTACAGCTGATTTAAAATATATATAAAATGATCTTGGCATATATACAAATCATCCTCTGCTGTAACTCTTCATTTACTTTATTATAGCTTTTAATTATATATTTAGTCATTTGTTTACTTGTTTTTTTTTTTGTGTGTGTGCCCTTCCTGATAGCCTGTAAGCTCCAAGAAGGCAAGCATCTATGTCTTACTCATTACTGTGTTTCTTACATTTTGGCAGATGAATGGCTCATGGGCATTCAATACAAATTTGTTGAATAAATAAATGAATGAATCCTCATTTTACCTATAAGAACATTCAAACTTGGATGAAGTAACTTGTCAGATAACTTGGTTTTGTGCTGCCAACCAGCCAGGACATTCATGCCAGCTGCTTTTGTCTATGGACTTCAGAATCACAGTCCAATTCCCAGTGGAAGAAGCTACCCTCTTTCATCTTAGACCTCCCACTCATATTATCCCTGTTTTTCAGCACTACTGTGTGCCTACTTTCACCATAACCTACTCTTACATCAGTCCCTTATATGTTAGGCTTTTTATCCTTCCTTCCATAGTAGCCATAAGCCATATTTCCCAAAATCTCTTCCAATTAATGGATGGGCCAACTTTTGAACCCTGTCCCTAAGAGATTCAATCTCAAGACTTGGTCACATTGTAGAGTGTCTGGTGGAAATGAGGTATTCAGATACAGGTGGTTCCCCCAAATGGCTATTCATCAGATTCTCCCAAGGAGATGAGGGAAAACAAAACCAAAAATAGATTCCCATGTCTAATCCCTGACCCACATATTAGGTGGGACCTGGGGATCTGTATTTTTAAGTGTCCCTTTTATTCTGCGAGTCAGCCAGGCTGGTGACAACTTTCATCGCTGCCGTAATAGAAGCAATGAAAGAAGTCACTGGATGCAGGTGGAAATGGAAAAAAAAAAAACAAAAAAAAACAAAAAAAACAAAAACAATTTTAGGTGAATGCCAGGATTGGGGCCTTCCACTTCTCAAATATTGGGATTCTCTGGAGCAGAAATGAGGGACAGCCTGTACCTGGATTTGTTGACTGATTGTGTCCAGGGGACTGCTTCCTGCCCCTGATCACCATCCTTGCCTCCTCAGCACTCTGCACGGCAGGGTCCCTGACAGTATCCAGGCAACTCAAGAGTCCTGCCTGTGCTCCCTGCTAGGGTTGTCAGATAACATAAAGGAGATCGAGTTAAATTTGAATTTCAGAGAACAATACATGCATTTATTTTTAGCATAAGTATATCCTATACAATATTTGGGACACACTTATATTGAAAAAAGTCTCTGCCATTTATCTGAAATTCAAATTTAATTGGCTGTCCACTATTTTTATCTGTTAAGTCTGACAACCCTATTCCCTGCAGTTTTCTAACACTGGGCAGTTTGAAGTACTAACCAAGAGTCTGATTCCTTCCCAAGAGGATATTGTGAGCTTTTGTTCCTGTGGGTCACCCATGGACACAGCAGTGATGGGGAGGTTCCTCTTGAAGAGACATGCGCCTCTGCAAAGCTTAGCATGATAGGTTCCATTCTTCACACATTTAGGTAGCACCTAGGGGTGGCTGCTGCCAGGGCCTCAAGTCTACCAAACAATGGTGGTAAAGTCTGGGATGACTTGGGGGAGAAGCTTCACCCATTTTGGAAGACCAGCATCAATTCAGCTAAACCAGCGTAGTTGTAACAAGTATCCTATTTGTCTTTTCCATTTTTGGTTATTGGAAAGATGTTTAACAAATTTGTGTAAGGGTGCATCCTCTTTACGTTTCTCATAAATATGTATCAAACATGGAGCCTTTTTTATGAGTGATGGGATTGTTTTCTATTCTTGGGGAAGCCACTGTGTTTGTATTTATTTACTCATGCAACAAAACTTTTTTGAGAGTGCACTGTGTCATGTGCCTTTCTAGGTCATGGGGACATTGAAGTAAAGAGAAAAACTCCACAACCTTATGAAGTTTGTGCTATGGAGAAAAATAAGGAAGGAAGGTAGTAGGGTGTGCCACTGGAGAGGGGAAGGGGTTGAAATTTTAAATAGATTGACCAGGGAAGACCTCTCTGAATGGGTGACATTTAAGAAAGCAATTTGAAGAACTACTTTTAGGATTTTAAGAACTATTTAACCAGTTTATCTACTGCCATTCCTTTATGCCTAAAAGGGAGCACTTCATACAAAATCTATCATTTATGAAGACACCAGAATTTTAAAATGATCTTGGAATGTGAGGCACTTAATGTAAATGTCCATGCTTCGATCTCAAGTGGACCAATTCAGGAATACACGGTGCATTTCAATAATTTCCAGTTAAAATTTGGCCATGTGGTATAATCTTAAAAGCATGGGATCCGGAGTGTAACCACCTGGTTTCCAATCCTGTCTCAAACCTGTCAATATTGAGAGGGGACAATGATTTTAGTTACCTCAGTGTTGTTGTGAAGATTTAATAAGACAATGCACAATCCTGTCATGTACAAAGTTCTTAATGGTGTGTTGATAAACTGGTTCTTGAGGGAATAAAAAGCTGTGATGTGTAGCATTGTTCAGTTTCCACAGTACATATTTTCCCAACATGGTCAACTTCAAGCTTTGTCATTGAACGTGGAGTTGGGAAGAGATGCACACAGTCAGCTCTCTGAGCTGATACAAGCTGGCTCTAGCACACTGCCTGATGATTTATAATACTGTAGTATCAATGCCAAGTATGTTGTAGAAATATATTGTATACATTGATTGATGACTTTGGAGCAGAGTTATCAACCTCGGCACCATTGATATTTGGGGCTGGGTAACTTTCTATTGTGGGGAACCGTCTTGTGCATTTTCGAATGTTTGGCAGCATCACCGGCCTCTACCTACCAGGTACCAGGAACACCCCTCTCCCTAGTTGTGACAACCAAAAATGTCTCCAGACATTTCCAAATGTACCCTGGGAGGAAAAATGTTCCTTGTTGAGAACCACTGCTTTACAGAAATACAAATATAATATAGGAATGCACATTTCTAGAGTGATGTATTTAGAATCACATTTTCAAAAGAAGGCAAAATTAGTAAGATGGCCAAGTGGTTGCAAATACACTGAAAAGAGTATTGAGTTTTAGACAACTGATGGTTAGAGAAATTGAGCATTGGGCTAACTTTAGATGAAAAGGCATCACAGACGGGAGACAGCATGGCAAAATGGCTAGAGCACTTGGGGTTGGATGGTTGTGTGATACCCACAACTTCAACAGCCTGTTGATATCCAGCTGGCTCCTACTTAGACTCAGCACTATATTAGCTGTGTGACTCTGGGCAAGTCACTTATCCACTCTGAGCCTCATGCCCTCATTAATGGAAAATGATGAAGAAAGACTTAAGTAGATGAAAATAGTCAAATCTTGTAAATATTTATTAAAAAGGAAAGAAAAGGGTCATTGTTAGCTCTTGGGTTTGGGGGGTTGGTAGGGCTCAGGCAGGAGCTGACAGGGAGGGGAAGCTACGGGGCTGAGGTGGGCTGGGTAAGCAAGATGATAAAGTGCCTGCCCCGTCACGCATGGCTGCAGGTCACTGCTTGGAAATGTGAGAACAAAATGGGACCCTGAGCTAATGACTTTCAGGTGTGCTGGCCTGGCTGCTTGGCCACTGGGGAATCACACCCAGGCCAAGGCTCACGCTCCAGGGCTGCCAAGGCAAACATCCAGGCCCAGGGTAAAGCAACCAGAACCAGGGACCTGGGCCTCCCAGCAGGCTGCACAGCACCCTATGGCTGCCTGCATCCACATCTGCCCACTGTGGACACAGCAGGCCCACCCTCCTCTGCCTCCTTTGCTGCTGCCCAGTTGCCCCAGCTCCCAGAAGTTCCTGTTACCCACCTGTCCAGCCCAGGAGTGCCACCTTGGTTTGCCCTTTTTCGCTCCCAACCTGAGCCCCCGTGAAAGCACTGCTGGCTTGAGCTGTGCCTGACTCAGTACATATTAGGCATGTGCATAGATAATCTCCATTCTCCCTCCTCCTGACCCTCTATCTTGCTCCAGTCTTTGTACCCTGGACTGCTCCAGCTCTCAGTAATATTCCAGGTGCCTGCTTCTTCCTTTTGAGATAGACCCTACCCAAACTGCATCCCCTCCAAGCTCCATTCTGCCCACCCAGTACACTCTGATGGGTGGCAGGGCAAACTGAAGGCCATAAATACCACAGGTGTTACCCCCCGTGGAAGGAAGCCATAAAGGTGGACCATTCAGGAGGGCAGAGCCAGCTCAGCCTAGGAATGTCTGTCGATACCATGCAAATCCCACCTTACAGGCACCTGACACGTAAGCCTACAGACGATGCTGCTCTGACTCCATGAGGCAGCCTGATGTGAAAGTCTTTTTGCTCTGGGCCTTACAGATTCTGACATGGGTCAAGATCTAGACAACTCTGCTTATTTATCAGCTGTGCAAACATGAAAATTAACCTCTTTGGGTCTCAGTTTCCTTATCCATCAAACTGTAATAGAAGCCCTTTCACCTGGTTGTTAGGAAGAATAATGAGATTACTTATTCTTTCATCAACAAGTGCACCAACTATGTTCCAAGAGAGAGCTAGGCCCTGTGGATACAGGTATGAACATAGTGTGGTTCCTGATCGCCAGGGACGAGGGTCTAGGGCAGATAGCAGATGAGAAATTCTAGCAGGATGACACATGAGATAGAACACTTGAATGATAGATGAGAGAGATGCACAAACAGGTGTTTGTGTATGTGTGTGTAATTTTGTATTACAGATTACAGTCTTCCTTTTTTCTCTTATATATGCCTTCCATGATCCTGCACTTGCCCCCCCCCCCCCCGCCCCATATATCTGCAAATCTTGCTTCCTAACTTTCTTCGGGCCTCTGCTCAAATATTCTGTCACCCTATTAATAGCACTCACTCTATCATGCTCTATTCTCTTTATCCTATATTTTCTTCCTAATCTTATCACCACTGAATACATTACACTTTTATTTTTCTCTTCCTTTCCTGTTCTAGAATGCAAGCTCTGTAAGGGCAGGGATGCTGTTTGTTCACCATTAACTCAAGCACCTATAGCTATATCTGGAATGTAATTCAATGCTTCAATAAATAGATGTTGGTTGAATAAATGAATGAATAAATGAATGAAAGAAAATTGGAATGAGTAGGGAATGAAAGATAATTCTTCCTGTAAGTCACAGAGAAGGTCTGAAGGAGGAGTAAGAGTTACATTTGAACAGTGCAGGGAAGGGTCTGGGAAGAGCATGTTTACCAGAAAGGAAGAAAGACTTTGTCCCAGAAACTTCTAGTTGTTCTGAGTAACCAGAGAGCTGCAGGTAGGATCCCAAGGCTCTGGCAAGAAATGTAGATGGAGCTGGCTGGGGACAAATCACATTTAACTGCTCTTTGGGAGATTGGACTTGGCATATAACCCAGAACCTAATTTTTAAAAAGAAATGCACAAGGCCAGGCACATCAAGGATGCTTAATGCTTTCCCAACACGCCGCTCCCACACCCTGACCAGCCAGGGGGACATAGCAATCTCCTTCCAAGGGAGTGGGCTAGTCTACTAGCCCCAGCTGGACCCACAGTCCCCTGAACCCAGATAAGGGCATTTAGGGCAGGTGAGACCTGGAATAATTGGTGTTTGAATTGGATCACTTCATAGGCTGTGCAGTTCAGTATCAGTGTAACACTCAAGAAAATGTTTGCTTCTTTCCAGAATTCAGCCAAAGCCAGCTTGCTGCAATCTGGCCATCCACCCCATTTTCAAGTTCTCCATTCCAAACATGCTGTTCTCCAAAGTGTTGATTAATTAGGGCTTAATTATCCCAGCTCCAGTTCCACTCTGCTCTGGTTACAGTAAATAAACCAGTCTGTTTAAATGATTTTTTTTTACCATAAGGTGAGCTCTTGCACAGATTTTTTACTGAAATAGTATCACTGCTTTGAACAGGGCCTGAGTTTCATGGAAGAGACTGATGGCAACCACTCCCAGGCGCAGCAGAGCAACTTGGAGAGAAGAGGAAGCTGGCAGATCCTGCTGGACTCAAATGCTAGAGGCTGCAAAGTCCCTCTGTGGAGTCAGCAGTCCTGGTTCTCTCTCCAGTTCCTCATAGGCCTGGGGTTTTGTGAGAACAAATTCTAAGAGGAAGTGAAGAGAGTCATGGCGACCTCTGTTGTTTTTGAAATGCATGCAAAAATTTTTTACGATGTTTTCAGAAGTGAATGAAGACAGTCATTGGGGAGTGGAGGCATAGGATAAGGTAGGGGTGTGTACGTGTGTGCATGTGTGTGTGCACACGTGTGTGCTAAATGGAGTGATGATAAACTTCGAAGACTGGTCTCTTAGGTCACCTTTCTGGTGGCTAACATTAAGTCTCCCATGATTTTCGGGCCTCATCCCCTCTTACCCAGACCAGTGGTTCCTTAATTCATCTCTGTGACACAAGCTCACCCAGGTCCAATGCATCCTTCCTAGCACCACCAACTAAATCTTTCTGATACACACATTGGATCATGCCCCTCCCTCATTCAAAACCCCTCCCATACAAGAGCCTGTTCTACAGAATAATGTCCCAACTCCTTCACGTGGCACTTAGAAGTCCTTCCTAAACAGTTTCTGCCCACTTCATCTCCGGCTGCCCCCACCATCCTATATTTTAGCCAGAGGCAAATACTGGGCCCTGCTCGATCATTTATCTTTGCTGTTGCCCCTACCTATCAGTGAAAGACCTACTCGTCCTGTTGAGAACATAAATATTTGTCTCAATTGTTCAGTAAATATTTTGTCTACTGAAAAAATAAAGGAGGCATGAAGGAGATACACAAATATACATATATATATACATATATACATAAACATATACTGTTTATGTTCTCTCCTTTTTTCCCCTTGATTTCCCATGACTTCAGTATTTTCAGGAGTATTTAACTTCTCCGTTGGGACCCATGTGCTCCTAAATCAAGGTTAGAGTGAGAGCCACTGAGAGTCATTTCAGCACCAAGCATGCACAGAGCGAGGGGCCCATACCTTGCTTGGAAAGAGAAGACTCTGCCCTCTTTGAGAAATTCTCAAATGGTTAAGCAAGGGACCCAGGCTGAATGCATGTAATGAAGGCCTTGTGTGTCCCAGTTCAGGAGAGTGGGAAGTCTGCTGGTGCCCCTTTCCACACCGATCTGCCTCCAGAGCCACCTGGACCCTAATCAGCCTCCATGAGCCTACTCCTCCTTCCCAGGAAACCTTTGAAGGTGGCTCATCTACTCTTGGTGATGGCTGGTGAACAGTGTGCTTGAGTCCCAGTAAAGTGCCAGTTCAAGTGGCCTGAGTCCCTGTACCAGCTGCAAGGGAAAATGCTGCCATTTCAGAGAACCAGAGGGACAACAATAGTCTGTAATTTTCTGTTGATTTCAAAACATTTTTCTTATCCCTTGGAGGCAAAATCAGCCTTTTATGTGGAGTGAATCCTTTGGAAAACGCCTGGCCTGCATCCCAATTGGCCTGGAGCTCGGCAGCCTGAGGTCCACAGAAGCCACCAGACTTACTAGAATATTGAAACAACTGAGACTCCACAATGATCCCAATGGGTCACTAAAGCAAGAGATGCCTCCAAATCTCAGCTCTAGATGGCTGAGAATTGTTCTCCTATTATTCCAAACCAAGAGTTGGTCGTATCTCAGCATCCAGCTGAGTGTGGAAAGGTTAACTACGATGGGATGAGGTTCCTGGTAGGGAACTAGAACTCTGGCTATTCACTGGGCTGGGCCAGACACTTGGAAACTAGGGAACAAGAAGGTCCAGCCATGGGTGCATAGATGAAGCCAGGATTGAATTGAGGTCTCCGTAACCTCAAATCAGCATGCTCACATACTGCACCCTGCTCCCTCCCTTCGTCCCATATTGCTGGTGTCATATCGAAGAGAATCAATCGTCCTTCATCCCCTAAATCTGACACACCATACCCAGTCATGACTCTAAAGGTTGTGTCTCTCTACCTTGAGTTGATTTTAATATACCACGAGGATCTGGAAGTCCCTCTTATTCATTTTATTTATTTATTTAAATGCTCTAAATTCAACTCCACTAAGCAAATCAATTCATTGCCAAGGCTGAAATTTACAATATGCCCACCAATACTGTGGCTCAACGGGATGCATTAAGAAGCTAGTTAAACACCAAATGCTGTATAAATCTCAGCCTTATAGGTGTGCTGAAAACCTAAATAGCTTTCAAAGAGCTTCGATCAATACCAGGATATATGGGCAGGCTCAAACTGTGCAAATAATTTAAATTTTAAATTAGCCCCTTTGTTCCCTCCCTACTTCCCCTATATCCAGGGCTATGCAGTTTCTGTGAATGTCACCCAATTTCCAGTATTTGCTTTTGAAATTCTACTAAGATATCAAAACTAGGACTGGGGCAGCAGCAGAGCCTGTGTGTTGGCTGGAATGCAGAAATGGAAATGAGAAAGATCCAAATATGGGGGCCACCAGGAATGAGACAAAGGTTGGTACCACAGGGTATTTGTGAAGGTCCAAACAGGTGGCATAGAAGAAAGGGCAGGTAGAAAGAGGAAGACTTGAAGGACGTAGAGAGTCCCCGGTCATAAAAAATAAAAAGTGTCTTGGCAATGCCTTAATGAGGATGGGCCAGACTTGTTCTGGAAAGCCATGGATTCTGGGCAGGGGCACAAAGTGAGGGTCTTATCATGGAAACATCAGATATTGCCACACAACTTAAACGGCATCAGGCATAGTGCAGACCCAATGAACACTGCCAAGTCATGAAGCAATTGTTAGCTTCATGCTGGTGTTGGTTTTGAGGCTCAAGTGGGCCTGAGCTCTCAGGTGACGCAGGGACACTCAGAACACTGCAGGGATGAAATGATACAAAAATAAAACAGGATAAAGCACTAGAGAAGAGTGGGGAGTGCTGTTTTAGTCAAAGCAGCCACAGGAGTCCTTTCTGAGCAGGAGCCATTGAGCAAAGATGTGAGTGAAGTGAGAACAAGCTTTGCACGGTCATTCGGTCATTCGGGAGGAGGGTTCTGCAGAGGAAACAGACGTGGAAAGGTGCTGAGGAAGACGTGTGCTTTCAGGGGGAGGAGCTGAGAGGTTGCTGGAGGGCCAGGAGCAGAGTGAGCAAGGAGAGTGCAGGAGAGGATGGTGGGAGCAGGTGGCTTTGGTGGCCATGGTAAGGACGTTGGATACTATCGGATACTGTGTTCTATTCCAAATGAGATAGGGAGTCATCAGCAGGTTCTGAGAAGGGGCGGTCCGTGACCTGGTTTGCAGTTTGAAAGGAAAGCTGCAGCTGCTACTTGGAGAATACATTTTATGGGGGTGAAAATGGGGAGCCCTTAGGAACTGTTTTCCAGGGCAGAGATGGGACAGTCAGAGTCCTGCTTCTTATGATTAGCACATTGTCTGGCATGAGCTAAGGCCACAGTGAATGCTACCTGCCTTTCTTATCATTTTTGATTCTTCCTTTCTTGTCTCTCCGTTTTGTCCCTGTGGCATCTGCAGGCCCCCTGCCCCAACCTTCACTGTCCTTAATCTGGGGGCACCTGTCACCCTCCTCCTGTGGAGCTAGTGCCACTGGATCATCAGAGAATCAGCCCAGGCCTAGAGGACATATGCAGTGCCTGTGCACTGGTGCTAGTGATGGGAGACATGCATTCTGATGCATGTTGTATCCTGGAAGGTTTAGGCCCCAAATGCAAAGCCATCTGTTTTCCTCATCAATGGAGCCTCCTTCTGCCCATTCTACTTGCTGATTTTTTGCCCACTCATGTCCAGGCTGACCCACAGGTGGCCAGGCATTCCAGGGGGAGGTCAGCAGGGAGAGGTCATTTCCAGTGCACATCACTTCCTGTACCTGCTGGGTTCTGAGGCCACACTGCCCCCAACTCAAAGGAACTGTCACAAACAAATCTACAACCAGAGGGAGAAGGTGGGAATGGGCACATCCCAAGAATACTATCTCCAGGGAAGATGATCTGGAAGCTCTGGATTGTTCCTTTAGTCTGATCTGCTGACCTCCTTGGCACTCATCTCCTTCAGGTCACACATTGGCCCTATCTCCCAAAGCTTGCTGCAATGGGAAGGGGCTTGAGAAGCATTCTCAGCTTCTCCAGGGTCTGACAAGACAGAAGCAGGGATATGAGCCCAGGTCCATTTCGATGAGTTTCTCTAAATATGGTTGCTGCTCTGAGAATTCTCCAATCCTCAGATGTCTGCTATGCACCAGTCACTGTCATTCCATCCAGCCTCCTAGATATTTCTCTTGTCTTTCTCCCTCTACCTCCAAAGCCCTGGCAAGATGAGGCTGTATTACCTCTAGAATGGATTACTGCCTCAGTCTCCTAAATGTTCCTCCTGCCATTATTCTTGCCCCATTTCCAATCCAAAATGGAAGAGGTGCCTCCCCTCAACCCCATTTCTCTGATTCTCTAAGGTACAACCAAGCTTCTAACCTTTGTGCCTCTTCTCACACCTACCCCAACCCCACCCCACCCCAAGGCATTCTGCCATCCAGCCTGAATCTCCAGCTCCCTGGGAGGATGCCGTCCCCTCCTAGGCTTCTGTGCAATAACACATGCTCTCCCCCCTGTCATCTTTCATGATGCATCACCAAGCCCAAAGTCACTTTTCTCCAGGAGGCTTTCCATGACCATCCCGGGAAATGAGATGGCTCACTCTTCTGGGTACCACAGATGTTGTGTCCAACCTTTATATCATATTTCCCAAGTTCTTTTGTAACAGTCTGTGTTGGTGGCATTTTCCTGCACTGGTGCCTCACCTCCTCCTTGAAGGCAGGGCTGTTTCATGCTGTTATGTACTGGGCATTTGGTGTGGGTGACTGCAGGGTGTCCAGGCAAATTGGACAGGCTGAGGGTGCAACATGGTGAGTCATAACCGCAGAAGAGAAAATCCCAAGGTACATTATAATCTTAATAGTAAGTTTGATCTTAATCCTTCCTATGTGTAAAGTATGTTGCAGACATTGACTCTTACTCTTCACATATCTCACTTTTGGGATGTATGAATATTTCTATTTTGCATATGCCAAACTGGGGCTCAGAGGGGTTAACTGAATTGCCCAAGGTCTTAGGAGTAATATGTGGTGTGAGAACCAGAATTTAAAATCCACTCCCTCTGGCTTTTGGCCACTGTAAAAATCCTCCTCCCATTAGTGGGAGAGGTTGACCTAGTGCTTGACTAGCTCTGAGGCTGGGCTTGCGATGAGTTGAGGGATTGTGTAGAAGTGACTGTGGCATAGAGTTTGCAGGTTCATGTTCTCTGGGATGCCAACAGTTCAGAGCACTTACTGTAAAAAACAAAGTGAGGAGGACTTACATGACTTAGCCCAGATCCTTGTGATAATTCCAAACCATACTTAACAAACTCACCATCCAGATTGGGTCCTTTCTTTCCATGCGTAGAGTTTTCAGATACAAAAGGAGTTCTTACCGAACTGGAAATCATTATAGATCCTTAATTTTGCCCTGGTCTTGATTTGGGGCTCTTTTTTGTGGGGAGAAACAATGGGCAGGGGCAAAGGAAGCAGAAGCTATATGTCACCCAGGATCCCTGGGCCATGCATGGGTGGCTCTTCCTAGGTTGGCTTCTGCAGTAGAGCATCTTATTCTATAGTTTACTCTCTCTGCTCCTGCTGACCATCATGTATTCATTCAACAAACACCCATTAACATCTGATGCCAGACTGTGGCTATGGTGACAAACAACAAGGAAAAGGCTCTTAAAACCATGGAACAAACATTACGCTGATAAAAGAAACAAAAGTAAATGATTATAATTAAATAATTTTATATTGCAATATAAATTATGAAAGAAGTTGATAGGAGTCAGAGAAAGGAAATAATGGAGGTGGTCTGACTTTAGATGTGATCAGGGAAGGCTACCGGAAGAGGTGTTATTTAGTTAGACACCTGGAGCAGCCTGGCCTTTGAGGATGATGGAAAGAGTGCTCCAGGCACAGGAAGTTGGAAGACAACATAGGTGGCCACAGAGTTGAAGAGGGTGGGTATATCTCAAGGCACAGAAGATCAGGACAGCACTAACAGTCTCTCTGAAATTTAAATTTGATACCACGGTACATGTGCACTGAGGGATCCAGGAAAATCAATTTCTTTGTTTTCCTCTTTATGTCTAACTATATGAACTAGGCCTCTTCCTACCGTGAGGTTCTATTTCATCCTCAGTATTCATGGACACTGAGAACACACCATTGTAGTATCTCCTTGGGTCAAAGTCACCAAAGAAACAAGACAATATGCACCTAATTCTCAAGCCAGCCCACAGTAATCCAGGCGTCTGGCTCAGGCCTGTAATGAACAGGCAACCAGAGGCCGCTTCCCCACACCAGGGCCCTCTCTTTGTAGCATTTTAGTGACAGAAGGAAGTTTTTTCACATGAAAATGTTAGTCTCTTTTAAATGGTACTGTGTGATTTGGAAACAGCCAGGGAATCTCTCTGGAGGAGGTGGCCTAATGACATATATAATGTCAGTTGGTGGAAAGCAGAAAAATACACATTCCAGGTAGAAGAAAGAGGCTAGGAAGCCTTAGCAGGGTGTACCGACTGGTTTACCCTTGGGTGGAGACATATATCCCAGGCTGGAGCAGAAGGTCTGAGCTGGAGAGTAGTTGAGGTGAGGGATATAAAGATAGAATGAAACCAAAATATGGGTCCCCGAGAGCCAAATCTGAGTTGCTTTCATTCTGTACCTCCACCCCGCCCCCCACCACGCCCTTATTTCTTTGGTGTTAACTGGATGCATTCCCCATTTGTTTAAATTTAACTCACACTTTTTAAGCACCTACTGTGTGCTGGGTCCCAGGCTGGGAGATTTTACAGATGTTATCTGAATTCTCTCAACAATCTTGAGTCATAGGGAAACTGAGACTCAAGAGTCAGCTGAGAGGTGGAGGAAGCAGAATTTGGCGTCAGGGCATCTGTCCTCAAAGCTACAATGCCACTTCCCCCTCCATCTCACTGCACGTGCTTTTAGGTCATGGCCAGTCGTGCTTTATTATCTCTCTGAATCCTAATAGAAGCAGGTACCACTGTTATCCCAGATTACAGATGAGCAAACTGAGGCTGAGAGGTTAAAAAACTCCCTCAATGTTACACTGCCAGGAAGTGGCAAGTGGGCTACACAAACCCACAGGCATCCTGTTCTTAAAGACACCCCCGTCACTAATTGCTCCCCAATATGCAGTAGCCATGGTTAGTGGATAATTATTTCTGTTATTAATATGTTTATTAGCTCTGGGGCAAGGCCAGAAGGGCAGCCACGGCCGGCTGCCTCAGGCCACGTCTGCCTTGTTGCTGTCTTTTGCCTGTGAACCAGGAACCCTCTACAGCCTTAGAGCTGTCAGCACAGACTCCACCAGGGAGCCAGCTGCTCCCCTCGCTTCCTCCGGCCTCTCTGAAACCCAGCCAGGGAGCAGGCGCTGAGCTATCACTCAGACACTCCCGTGGCTCCAGACCTGGGCACGCTGCCCTCGCCGGGGGAGATAGAAACAGTGAGGCGCTGTGAGTGGACTTAAATTCCGCCATCGCTGTGTCTTAGCATGTACCCCTCCAGGTGTGAGGGGAGAGGAGGGGAGAAAGCAGAGAAGGTCCAACAGAGCAAGGCAGGAAGACAAGGCAGGGAAAAAGGCTGGAGAGAAGGATGAAGGACCGAAGGGCCCGTGTGTGGGAATTCTTTGGAGCTCTGAGGCTGAAAGCCGGCTGTGTGGGATCAAAGGGGAGCCCTGAGCCCAGCCCAGGGCCAGAGGGCAGGCTTTGTTAGGCCGGGATCTGCTTCTCCTCAGCCTTTGAGGGTGAGCTACAGTACTGCCTGGGGGGACAGTTTCAGGACACAGGCTCCAAATTAGGGCCTGCCCAGCCTTCCAGCAAGAGGCCCCAAATGGGGTCTTCTAAATCTGAATTTGTCCCCAAACTGCGAGATAAAATCACATAGAGAAAAACAGTCATTCAGTTTCCAATTCTCTCTCAATCCTTGGTTACACCAATGCCAATGTGTCTGATTAGTTCTGGTGTGTCTAGGACACCTGACGCTTTGTTAATATCCCTTCTAAGCAAGCAAGGAGTGGAATCCCTGATAGGCTAGGGTGTTCAGCTAAAATATAACAAGAATGTTTAGTTTTCAGCATAGCCATTTTCAGTTAACTGCTGATTTGGGCAAGAGGTATTCATTCTCTTTCTCAAGTAATGACAAAATTTCTGTCTAAGTTCTTGTATTCAAATTTTTAAAAGTGAAAGGGAATGACAGCTAAGCCCTTCTCAGATACAGTGAACATTCTGAGGAGATTCAGGGCTGACCTGAATTAGGGAAATGGGGCCCAGGAGGACAGAGGGCTCTGGGAAGGTTCTAGAAGCAGGACAGCTAGTCCAGGAATTACCGGGTGGAGACCTTGCCCCTGGCAGCCAGCAGGGCCCCTGAGCCGAAGCCTTTCTCCTAAGCAAACATCCATCTCTCTCCTCTTTGTCCTTAATGACCAGAGCTGGGGGGTGGAGGGCGGCTTTAACTCCCAAGGAAGCTGTTTGTACCCAGCTTGTGAAGAGAGACCTAAATTGGCATTCCACATCATAATAAAAAAATTCCCAGCAATTATTAAAAGATTCTTATCTCTTGCTCCCTACGTGGATAATGAGGTCCTTCTCTGCTGGACTGAGACAGGCTGTCTCTGCTCTCACTTAATGAAACGGGCCCAAGTTTGCAAATGAGCCTGCCCCGGCTCTCCCCTTAACCTCTGCTTGTCGCATTGTACATCAAACCTTCTGGCTTCTGTCTTTCCTTATTAACAGCCCGTAATCCTGGCAGGACCCTTGCCTTGGCACTTCCTTCTTGCAGGCACAGATCTGGTTTTCCCTGGACATAATGACCAGGCACTTTCCTCTGCCTTTCTGGGACTGAAGTTTTAGGGGATTCGGGTGCTCCTGGTTTCATCTAATGAGAAGGCGATAGAACATTAGAAGGGGGAGAAAGAACGTGTGTGTGTTTTAGTTTCTCCGTGGGAGACGTTGGTGCCGGCAGCTGGGTTTAGTGATGGTTCTGATGGAAATTCTCTACCTGCAGCTGTGGGTTCCAGGGGTCCTTTCTTTACCCAGACCCAGTCTCTTCCTGGGGGCAGGATGAGGCCAGTTGAGTCATCGTAATAAAAGACACCGCATTGTCCTTTTCCAAATCATTCCTCTTGGACTCCCAGGGACTTTCCTTTATTTTGACCCAAATTCAATAAAAACCTTTGAAATCGGGGTAACTCTTCAGGGGGGTGTTTGACTGCTGCTCCTCAAAGGCTCATGGCCCCCAGGGGAGGGAGGGGATGGGGGCAGGCAGTGAAGGGGGCAGTTTCATTCAGCCTCTGTGTACAGGCTCTCATTTTCCTAACACGGGGGCTAATGGACTCTTCTCGCAGAGGTGTCGGGCACCTCTGTCCAGTGAAGCGTGGCTGGCGCGGTGGCTCTGAGATGACTGTTTCCTGCATGTAATCACCCAGCATTACAGGATGGCTTCACCCAGACTCTTTCAGATTGCTGTACCCTCAAACTTCATAGCTTTAAACAACCACCCTCTTATTATACCTCATGCATTCTGTGGGCCAGGAGCTGAAGCAGGGCTCAGCCAAGCTATTCTTCTGCTCCTGGTGGCATTCAGCCACCACTGGGTTGGCCTGAAGGTCCAGGATGGCATCACTCACATGATGGGCACCTTGGAGAGGACACCAGAGGGCTGGGCCCACCTGGTCTCCTCTCACTTGCTGGGTATTCTCCGGTCTCTCCAGCAGGGTATTGGGCTTCTTACTTGACTGTTCAGGGCTCCAAGAGCGAGTGTTTCCAGACAGGAAGTGGAAGCGGCTGGTCTCCTCTTCCAGGGCCTGGGTCTGGGCCTGGCTCTCTATCACTTCTGCTGCCTGCTGTTGGTCACAGTCATCATGGCACCTGCCCAGATGCCAGGGGAAGGGGCATGCCTTAGGAGTAAGAAGCAAGGAGTAAGAGGTCTACTTTCCTTTTCCTGGTGCCTGTAGAAGAAGGCCCTGGCAACACACAGAAATGCTTGGGGAAAGAGACTGGAAGTGGCCTCTTGATAAAAGCGGCAGAAGAGTAATGCTCCTGGAGCAGCCAGAGCCCCAGAAGGGAGCTAGCCTGCAGTCCCTATATGAAGCCAAGCTCAGAAACAGACAATCACAGGTTTCTGATTTCAGATATCCGTAGATGCGAAGGGAAAATAAGTCTCCAGGGAGATGGAGAGCCTGAGGCTGGGGCTTCATCTTTGCTGCCTGCCAAAGGAACTCAGGGCAAAGACCCTGAATTGATGCCATTTTCTGCTGCCAGTTAACCCCATAGATGGCTGCTTTCAGCTTGGGAAACAGGATAACCCCGAATTAAGAATGGCACCCTCACCTAACAAAGTCAACCATGACATGTTGCCTTCCTTTGGTGCAGCAGAAAGCTACAGTCACCAGTGTTCACCTGACCGGGGGTATGGATGGATATCTGGGGCCTTCCTCAGGAATCTGGGGTGTAGCCTTGCATTCCTGTTAGTCTCTTCTGCATATTTCCATGTTACTATACTCCCAGTTACATAGACTCCCATCTGGGTCTTCCGGGGCTCCAGAAACTGTAGTTCCTTCTTTCTTACCAAGGCAGGACTATTTCGTCACCTCTTTGTGCCTGGCCCCTGTCCCTATGATTGCCATCTCTCCCCACAGTCACAAGTGGTCTAGTGTGATAAACTTGAGATACGATGTACACTGCTTCTCCATCTATTTTTTTTCCTAGCTCGGTATCTGGAGCCCTCATTGTACCTGCTGATCCTCTAAGGCCCGTGAGAGACTATTTTCACTGGTTCCTAAACCTACCTGTGCATAAAAATAACTTAGGAACTTTTAGAAAGAAACACAGTTTCCTGTGATCACCTTAAGGAGATCTTGATTTGGGAGGCCTGGTTTGGGACTTAGGAATCTGTGTGTTTGGGAACCACTGGTCTATGCCCTCCTGGATACATTTTATTAACTCTCAGCTATGCGGGGTCCTCATTTCAAAGGGACGGGGCCAATTAGCCCTCTCAGTTGGCAAGAACAGCTTGGTTATTGAGGAGGCAAAGGCCCAGGGTGTGTATTCTATAGGTAGGGCCTGACCTATGACCTTAGCCAGCTGCCTTGCAAATGCCATTGGTCACCAGGGCAACCCAGCCAGGGAGGGTTAATGGTTCAGAACAGATGCATCTTCACTCTTGGTGAAGAGGGGGAGGAAATGACAACTCTCTAAGCTAGGAGCAGGCCTTACCGAATCTGTCACTTCTAAACAGCATCATCATCGTTTACTCTTAATATACATTACAGAACTAGATGCCTCCCTGGTACTTCAAAAGAGATTTAAAACTTTTGTCCATGCCAACAATATTTCCCCCTACCTGCACCTCTTTCCTCCAAGGAGATCTTTGTTCAAATCAACCTGAAAGAATGCATTCATGTAACAGAGTGGTTAGGACACAGGTTCTGGATTTAAAGTCCTGGAATGGAATCTTGGTTCTACTGTTTATGAGCAGAGTGTGTAAAACATGTTAATTAACCTCTCTGTGCCTCAATTTTCTCATTCTGCAAAATGTCGATAAAAATAGTACCTATCTTGTTCTTAGGCTTAAATGTATCACTTGTTGAGTAGTTAGGACCGTGTTTACTATGTAGTAAGCACTCAAGAGATATTCACTATTATTATTACTATTATTACGCTTTGATGATAAATCCCTTCCTCACACAAGGCTTTCCTCCCGGATCCGCAACTTCAGTAAAAGTCACCAGCGTATCCCCAGCTGGCAGAGACAAAATGGGGCATCTGTTTAACCTTCTTTTTCTTCCTTATCTCTCCTCTTCAGCTTGCAGCCACGATCAAAATGTCTCTCAGATCCAACCCATTCCTCTTGCCATCCGTAAAATGACTGTCCAGCTTTGTCTTTATCACCTCTGCCTGCATGAATGACTTTGCCCCCCGTTTATTTCCCTGCCAGCGATTTCTTCTCTTGTGATTGTTCCCCAACTTGGTCCAGAGGGAAACTTCCAAAATCTGGGTCTTAATAACTTGCTCTGCTTAAAGAACTTCTGGTTTCCACTGCCCATGACACTGAGTTCAAACCCTATTCTTGGACTACAAAGTCATTCACAGTGTCCCCAACTGCCCCCTCCACCTGACCCTTGTCACTTTCCTCTGTATGGTCAGAATTCCATGACTACATAGATGTCCTTCTGCGGTTCTCTATGCAACATTTTTCTTTCTGTCAAAGATGTCCACCACCCTCTTTTCTCCACAGAAAGCCTCAAGTCATCCTTAAAGATTCAATCTCAATGTCAGATGTTCCTCTTTGATGCCCATAGGTAGAATTAGTCTCCTCTTTATCACAATATCTGTTATTTACCATACCTCTATTTAATGACTTATCTCAAAGCTATATTGTAAATACTTGAGGTCCTGGCTAATGTTATTGAAAGCTCATTCCCTGAGGTCATACAATCCTGAGTTTAACTCAAGATGTAACCTAGCTGTGCCTCAGCTTCTATGAAATGGGGATAATGAAAGTACTTCCCAGAATTAGTGTGAGAATTAGATGAAATTTTGCAAATATATATATATGTATAGCATAGCATACAGCACAGCCTCCTGCTTTTCACTCTCTTCTGTATTCTTCCCCCACTGCACCAGGGTGGTCTATGTACTCATGGAATTCAGAAGTGATGGCATGCCATGTCTGAGATTAAGCTACGGAAGACACTGTGACTTCCTTCTTGGTCAAACTCACCCTCTTGCCCTTTTTCTCAGTCTCTTGAATCACTTGCTCTGGGGGAAGCCATGTGCCACGTGCGAGCAGCCCTACAGAGAGGTGCTTAGGGAGAGGAACTGAGTATCCTGCTGACAGCCATGCAAGTGAACATGGGATTGTATTCTCTAGCCCTAGTCCCAGCTCTCAGAAGACAGAAGTTGTGCTAATGTCTTGATTGAGACCTCAGGTGAGAGGCTGAGCCAGAATCACCCAGGTAAGCCACTCCTGGACTCCTCACCCTCAGAAATTATCTGAGATAACAGATCTCTGTTGTTTAAAGCTGCTAAGTTTGGGTCATCTGCTACACAGCAATAAATAACTAATACAATCCATTTCAACAATGTGTTCTTTCCTTACAGACAAGGAGAAAATCTTAAGAATTAAAGTTAATTGGAAAACTAGCATAAAAGGGCAGATGATAATGAGTCAAGTGACTGACAGGTTTCTTTAAAAAACAAACAGTATTTTTATAATGATTATAGTCATAAATGCTGATGGCATAAATGCACATAGTATAAACGTTATAAAGGAAAATATAAACTGTCCTCCATTCCCCAATGTTATGTGTCCAAACCAATGATATTATTTTCTTCCAGAATATTTCTATGCATATATATGTGTACATGCAGCAACATCATACTCTGTATCAGTGGTTCTCAAAAGGTGTACTTCCAGGACCAGCAGTATCAGTTTTCCTTGGGAACTTGTTAGAAATGAAAATTTTAGGATGCTGCCCCAGACTGACTGAATCATAAATTCTGGAGGTGGCCCAGCAAAATGTGCCTTAATAAACCCATCATGTGATCCTGATGCATAATGAAATTTGACTCTACATACTATTCTGCTACCTGCTTCTTTCACGTAGCAAACCTTGGACAACTTTCCATATCATTAAATATATAACTGACATGTTCTTCAAACTGTTACACTGTAGTCTATCATTTGTGTGTAAAACAATTCATTAAACAATCCCACATTGACATCAGTTCCCAAGTTTCTGTGGTATCATAAGCAAAATAAAAGTAAAAAGTCTTGTGTTAGGTCTGTGTTGTATGTAATATGTATGTATGTCTATATTTTGTATATTTGTATTTTATATATTACATTCATTCATATATATGAAAACTGGCACTTTTATAAAAATTCTCTAAGAGAAATACCTAGAAAATCCTAGAAGTGATATTATTGGGTCAAAGAGCCTATACATTTTTAAATTGGACAAATTTGATAAAATTCTCTTCAAAATTATTGTATCAAGGTTTATTACTATGTCTATCCTTGAAATCTGCTTCCACATTGGAGATTATTAATGTTTAAATGTCACTTTGATGGGTTAAAATCATTATTCCCTTTATACTGCATTTCTTTGTTTATGAGTAACATTAAGCATTTTTCATAGTTGTATTGACTTTTTTTTCCCTATCAACTGCCTTTTTCAGATAACTCCTTTTTGAAATGAGGATTTCGGCAAAGAGCTTATCCTGACTGGTTTGGGGGTCATTACAAGGTTTGAAGGAAACCTGCATTATTAGCTTCCTGCAGATTGCCTAGAATGTTTTATTTTGATTTGTGAGGAGTGATTGATCATAATCAAAAAATTAATCACCAATCAGCCCTAGTTATTAAGTCATAATCCTATTTGCATATATGTGATAATTTATGCAATCTTTAGAGAAGGGAATTCAGATGGAAGTTATTGATTATGGAAGATGTGCCAAGGGTGTCAGTCATTGAGATGATGACTTTTCCTGCAATGTGGCTGGATCCCTAGAGGTTAGCTCACTGGGCCAAAGAGGACAGGCTAGGAGAGTGATGCCCGTGCTATGGTTGGCTTTTTTCTACCCCACTACCTATGTATTTCACTCTGGTAAACCATTTCACCAACAGGGTTTTTTAGTTTCAAGGACCACAGTGAGAAAAATAGGGACGGTTCAAAGCAGACCCAGCACCACTGCTCAAAACAGTGCTCAAAGACCCACACCTGCAGACAGTGGATCTGAAAGATCAATATTACAAGCTGGTTTAGAGCAGGGTCAGCAAACTTTTTCTGTAAAGGGCCAAACAGTAAATATTTTTGGCTCTGTGGGCCATATGGTCTCTGTCACAACTACTTGACTCTTCCATCTTATCTCAAAAGCAACCATAAACAGCATGAACGTGAATACACATGGCTGAGCTCCAACAAGACTTTATTTACAAAAGCTGGCAGGGGACTAGACTTGAATCATGGGCCATAAGTTTGCCAATCCCTGGTTTAGGGTCTGGTAGAGTCAAATGACAATCTCAGTTTTGGTTAATATATTACCAACAAGTTTAGAGTCGTACCTGTGATAAAAAATTGACTCTTAGTTCTCCTTCTCCCACTTATCCTTCTCCTTATTCTCCTCCTCCTCCTTTTCTTCCTTCCTCTCCTTTTCTTCTCCTTTTTAACAGCTGGGTAAAGCAAAGATGGTCTCTTAACATCTCTGTATCTCAGTTTCCAAATCTATAACATGGTCATAACAATAGAACTACAACAAAAGATTGCAAAGACCAAGTTAAATAAAGAATTCTAGAAAATGCTTTGAGAGATAGACATGCATAAATGTTTGTATATATGTGTGAAATCTCAAGGACTCAAGATGGGGAAGAGTCAAAGGCAAGAAATAATGATAATTCTGAAATAAAATAGTTAGTTTTCAAACTTTAGAGCATCCTTTAATGCATGTTCTCATCCATTGTAAAATTGCAACGTTTTAAATCTTGTACAAACTGTGATTAAGCAGTGAAATGAGTTCTTTTTCTTCTTGCATTCCAGTTCTGCCTGGTGGATGGAGATCTCGTCAGAGCGCCATTCTTTTCACCTGGAGCCAGTGTTATCTCTTGATCCATCGTTGTTACTGGCTGGGATAAACTCCATCTATTCTGATTACCTAGGATGGTAGAAGTACCCTTCTTCCATGCCCAGCCCACTAGATTAGTGCCCAGATAGCTACATTAATCTGAATCAAACTTGATTTTGCACTGTCTATTGGATAGGTCATCTCTCCAATCAGCCATCAGTTCTAGTTATATTGCTATCCCAGCCTCTAATTCTGGCTTCTTCTTTATACTCACCAGCCTTTGCTGCTTAGGTCCTAATATGATAACTCAGTTCCTCTTGAAGTATGAACTGAAACTCTGAAGGAGTTGAATGTGATACTCCTTAAAAAAATTGGTCTAATATTATTTTAAGCATAGTAAATATTATTATACTTGTAATTCTGCTACTACTACTAATATCAACAACAAAAGTTCTGTATTAAACAATAATTATGCACCAGGCACATGCTAGGTTTTCTTACAAGCATTATTTCATTTTGTCCTCCCAAATATCCCTATGCAAGAGGTGCAATCATTATCCCCATTGCATGGATAAGGAAACTGAGGCTTAGAGTTTTGAAAGTTAAACTATCATTTTCAAGGTCACACAGATGAGAAGAGGTGAAGCAGGGATTTGAACCAGACCATCCTCATGGCAAATCTGTGGTCTGATTTACCGTGGAACTCTGGAGAAGCTCTGGAGGAAGAAAGCCTTTTGGTCTTCTGAGGAGCATTGACTTCCCACCAGAGATGGAAAGTGGGATGTTGACACTGCAGCAGTGAAGTGGGAGAGAGATGTGAAAATCGACAGGTGGATATTTGTGAGTGTTGTTGACTCAGGTTTTGGGCTCACAGGGATGAGTCATCTGTTTGTCCTTCAATGTTCCGTGCTCCAAAGCAATCAAGGTGCTGGCATTGCATCATCTTCCCGGATTCAGGTCTCGTTCCCTGTAAGTACTTGCCTGTTTTCCTGTACCACAACCTTGGTGGTGAATCCAATCAGATCTTTCCTCACCAGTTTCCCACAGAAGCTGCTGAGAAACAGGCCCCAAACCAGTTTGGGGGCTTGGATCCATTGTGCTGAGAGCCAGAAGATCCTGCCAGAACAAAGTTCAGAGGTTAATTGGAATCAGAAGTTTGGAACCTGTTAAATTGTTTGATTAATTATGTGCAACTTCTCCCTCAACCTTTCCATTTCCACCTTTAACCTGAGAAGTCAGTAGGGCCTATCCATCAATGTGGTCACCACAGAAAATTTAAATACGCACTCTCGGTACTCCAAGACACGGTGGTTCTGGGAAGAGAGAGCTTGTGACATAACCTCAAGTCCTCCCCAAATCTAGAGGATTCCAAGCTGTTGCAGGAAGCTGGAGAAGGTGTCTGGGGGCAGAAAAATCTACCCTTTTTATGGGCATGGCTAGGAGTGAAGGCTTGAAAGACAGGCAGATCTGGGCTTTCCTCCTGACTCCACACACTGCCTTGATGTCCTGGAGAACATTTTGTATCTTCTCTTGCCTCATGTGCTTGATCTGAAGAATGAGAATGATAGAACTTATGGTGGTTGTGAAAATTAAATGAAATGTTACATCTAAAGCACTTGGCACCACACTTGGGAACATCGTAATTATTGAGTAAATCTTAGCTTCTTGTGGATGCTTTTGCTGTTGACAATCCCGTTTCTTCTCCTTTCTTCTTGCTCATCTCTGCTGTGACAAACTAGCAGACAGTGGTCCAAGGCCTAGCTGATTCCCTAGGTTCTGGCGCCTGAGACAGTTTCCCAGATGCTGCCAGACCTCAGCATGAGTTGTTGGCTTGGACTTCATTCTTTACAGGACTGGTCCCCATGTGAGACAGATCTCTGCTTGCAGTGTTCACCATGGGGCCCTTGCCTGCTCATTTACTAGGTGGGCTCCTGTTGGCCTGAGGGAGCTAATCCGTTTCACAGCATATTTTGTAGATTGCATCTGGCCAGATGTTCCTCTGTGTGGGTTCCCCAAGCAATGTGGGAGGGACGGAACACCCTGGTGTAAAGGGAATTTCAGCCAAGAAGCCTGGTGTTCCATTGCCTTGGTCTAGACAAACCTCCTTCTTTGTTGCTTTTGCAAGATTGTATTCCAGACTGAAAGCTCAGAGGCAGTGTTCCTGAGGCCACTCTTGATGTTTTCCTCCTTACATTAAGCACATGCCAGAGACTGCTTCTCTGGCTGACACAGGCTGCAGTGTCTGAGGCGTCTTACAGGAAAGGAGCCTAATTACAGATCTATTAAAACATTGTGACAAGTACTCCCCACTTGACTGTGGAAGGGATACTGGGTTAAGGCCAGTGTGACCATATGTCCTTGTTTTCCAGGGACTGTCCCATCCAGCATCCCGTGCAGTCCTGTCCAGCATTCCTTCCTGTGTCCCTCCCTTCCACTCGATTTGAATCTTACTGTGCGTGGACATCATTCCGAGTCAGGGCATCTGCCTCCTGGGTCCCATGCAGGCAGGTGGGAGGCATCACCGTCTCCACATTAGTGGTGAAAAGCAGCTGTTAAAAGCTATCATCAAGGTGACAGGCACTTAACCAAACAGAGCTATGAAGCTCTAAGACAACAGAGAGAATAGCTTCTGGCCTGGCTTAGAAAAGAGCAGAGGAGTGTTACTGTGCTCTCTCCTTTGACTAAAGAACTTGGATTCTAAATTCCAGCTCACATTTATGGATGCTGACACCATGTGGGGCATGGTGGAAGATGGCAGTGAGGTGGCACTCCCTGGCCTTACCTTGAAAGGAACAGAGCTTCACCAGGGACAGGGGGTTTGGGTGACATAGTTTCCCAGACCCCACTAGCCTAGAGTGGGTCATCTCAGACTGGGGTTAGAAATAAAAGGATGAGGGACAGCAACATAATAATAATCAAAAATAACAAGAATGACCAAAAGAATGGTCATGAACTATTAGTTTAGTGCCAGCCACTGTGCTAAATTCTTCACTGGCACTGTCCTATATTTCATTGTCATAGCTGCCCAGGGAGCCAGGACCTGTTATTATTGATGAGAAACCAATGTTTAAAGAGAGAAGCTCATGCAGTCAGGCAGTGGTAAAGCCAGTTCTGGAATTCAGGTGTTCCAAAGCCAGAGCACTTACCCAGCATGCCACCCTGCCTTCTGGGAGTTCTTAGTCTCCCAATTTCCTCCTTTTCTAGAGTGTGTCCTTCCTAAAGTCAGCTGGACTGAGTCTTTGCTCTGTGCTGCTGCTGCACCAGTAAACTCTTCCAGTTTGGCTGTAACTGTGTTTACCCTTGAAAGTTACATCATTCTAGGCCATCTTTGGCTGCTCTTCTGCTCAAAAAGTGTGAGGCATGGGAACAACCACCCCCGCAAAAGAGTTAAAATAATTTTTTCATAACTACAAACGGGCATCACTGCATGCCTGCTATTAGTGGTGTGAGCAGTAGAAATAGTAATGATGGCAGTCGTGGTAACTGTAAAAATGAAAAAGAATGGCTGGAGCAGTGACTGTAATGAAACACCACCACTAGTGTTTATTGAACACTTACTATGCACCAGTTCCTATAATGGGCGCTTTATGTGCAATAACTCATCCAGTCCTCACCACAGTTCTCAAAGCTGGATTTGGGTGAGGTGAGTGAGGCACCAAGGGATAAAATTTAAGGAGGAACTCACGGTCACGGTTGGCAAGAGTGAATGTCTCATTACGTTTTGAATGCTAGGTGCCCCGTGTGCCTCACCCTGAGCCCAGCTCTGCCCTGGGAAGGGTGTGGGGGTGGAAGACTCACAGGTAAGTTGGAACTTAAGGACTTTGGTAATTTTTCTGGGATCACACATCCAATAAGTCATGGAATTAGAATTCTAACCCAGGCCTGCCTGAGCCCAAATCTGTGCTTTTGACTACTAAGTTACACTTTCTTCAGTTTCTCACCAGCCTTCTTTTAGGAACTTGGGGATAGAGTGAGTTCTAGGTTCCAGTACTAGAGGGCTTGCTTGGAGTCTCAGTCTTGCATACAAGAGAGTCTCAAGAAATGTTAAAGGAAGGAAAAGAGAGGGAGGGAGAAAGGAAGGGAAGAAGGAAATGAATGCCAATGCTGGGTGAGAGGCCAATGTGAGGAGGCGCCTACTGGATCTCACCCCACATCGTCCATCCCGTGTATTAGGCAGGACGTTTTCAGTTCAACAGAAACCCAATTCACACTTACTCAGGTAACAGAGCAGAGTAAAATACCAAACTACAGGGAAGGCATGGATATAGATGACTTCAATAATTATTGAAAATATGGAATTGATCTCTCTCCCATCAACATCATCATCATCATCATCATCATCGTCATCTTCTCCTTCCCCAAAGACTCATGCAGTTTCTGCTCAAAAAGAAATGTAGGCAACCTCAGCCGAGATTCACACATTGGAATTCTCCTGATAGGTACACTGAGGCCCCATTGTAGAAAGAATATTACAAGAAAGAATGTGATAAGGGCACACATTTGCATGCTGTGGAATTGCTATGAATGGAGAATTAACATCTGGTGACTCATCAGAAAAATCATGAAAAATATAACATGATAGGATGAGTGGGATTTTGACAAGTGAAAGTATAAAACCAAGACTTTGGGAAAGACAGAACAGGCAGGACAAATGCCTTCTTACATGCCGTACCTGTTGTCTGAAACACTCTCTCCAGTCCTTTCCCTGTTGGATTCCTACGCATCTTTCAAATGTCGGGTCGGGGACCATGTCCTCCAGGAATCATCACTAACTGCCATGCTTTTACCATCCAGCCATATCAAGAAAACCTTCCAGAACACCTCAAATACCCTCTGCATATCTTAACTGTCATATTACCGTATTATTTTGAAATTGTCTGCATATCTCTTATGAGACCTTGAAGCAAGGACCTTATTATATTTATTCCAATAGCCACCCAGATCCTCCTTCATGGAAGAACTTACTGTCTCAGCTGTCAGCTTCATTGGGGTTTGCCTCAGCTTCAGATATCTATGTTGCCCAAGGACATGACTGAACTGGGGGCATAAAGACCCAGCTCTCTTGCCCCAGTGTGGGACCACTTTGCTGGGCCACACACATACTAGAGCTTCCCACACAGTTGGTCAAGTCTTTGTCAGGCTTCCATCACAATTTGGCTTCTTCTGCCCAATCTTGCTTCTGGCCTCTTCCTTCCAAAAGTGTTTATCCCTAATGCAATTCTGTGTGTTAAACTCTGTCTCAATATCTGCTTCTGGAGAACCCATGCAGTGACACCCTAGAATCTAGAACAAAGTTTATCACGTAAAAGAAGGGCAATGATTATTTTGCATAGAGAAGTAAGTTGAGTGTTCTCAAAGTTACATGCTTTATTTATTGAATGAAAGATAAGCTAGTCACTGTTCTAGGTGGAGCTGGTTTTTGGTGTCTTTGAGAGAAGTGAATCAGAGTAGGGGGCTAATACAAGATAAAGATAATGAAATTTAAAAAAGAAAAAAAGGAAGTCAAGTGGATCAATGCTATGTTAAATATAACACACTCTAAAGAGGTTAAAACTTTTATTTTTCTTTCAGGAGTTATGGAAAGGAAAGAATAGAAGGTGCTGTGGTGTTGCCTGAAACGGGCATGACCGAGACTGGCAACGCTCGCGGGGTCTGCGTTCTCCTTTCTCCCTTGGCCTCTACTTGACTACACATTCCCGTCTTCTTGCCCTGAGGTGGGACCATGTGATTTGTTGTGGCCAATGAAATAGGAGCAGAAGTGATAGGCATCCCTTACAGGGCTCCACTGTAGCTTTCCCCATTCTGCAGCAGAATGGGGAGAAATTCAAGAACCAGAGTAGAATAGAGCAGAGCCATGAGACAGAAGGAGGCTGGACCCTGAATGACTCCGTACACATACACACCAACCCACACTGCACACACCAACTCACATTGTACACACCAACCCACACTGCACACACCAACCCACACTGTACACACCAACTCACATTGTACACACCAACCCATGCTGTACACACCAACCCACTTGTACACACCAACCCACTTGTACACACAAACCCACACTGCACACACCAACCCCCATTGTACACACCAACCCACGCTGTACACACCAACCCACTTGTACACACCAACCCACCCTGTGGTGTAAGCAAGAAGTAACTCATATGTACCAAACCACCGGAATTTCAGAGGTGTTTGCTAGAGCAGGTAGCCTGCTCTACTTATATACCCGATGTGAAGTTTAAGGGAATATTTTCTCATTAAAATTGAAAAGCCTTGACTATATTTAGAAGCTAAGGGGATGGGTCTATGGAAGATAATTTGAAAAATCAAATGAGAGAGTGGATGCCCGTTAGAGCAAGTCCCTGTAGCCCAGAAGGAAGTGAGCCAGAACAGAAAGAGAATAATATTGGTCACTTTTGTTTCAATGACTTTAATACTAAGTATTAACTAAAGAAAAATGACGAGAAAAGAACAAGGATACCAAACATATGGAAGTAACAAAAGTTCAAGGATCTTTTCAAGTTACAACACACATGGTGTATTGGATGAAGAAATATATATAGTAAGGCAAACATGGGTTTAAACCCTGGCTTTGCTGTATAAAATTTGAAAACAATTTAACTATTCTGAGATTATTCATTCTGTTAAACTGGAACATAGGTAAACTGGTAAGTACCTCACATCGCTTATTTTGGGGGGAAGACAAAATGAGATAATTCATGTAAATAGCTCAAGAAAATGTTTATAATATACTGAAAATCATAACACAGCTAATCTTTATTAAGCATTTACTGTGTCAGGCACCATTCTAAGCAAACTATATGCATTAATTCATTTTTTTCTCATAAGAAATCAAAAAGATATGCTCTTTTATTTTCCCCATTTTAGAGATATGGAAATTCATTCCAAAAGTACTAGCTGCCAGAACTTTTCAAGGGGTTGGGTAGAGAGATTATGGGTATATTCTTCTTGATACTTTTCATATTTTCTAACATGCATACTGTTTGCTTTTATAATTAGAAAATGGAATAAATGTTATTTTAAAAACAGTGAAAACCTTAGTTCATGTTTTATTTTGCAAAAACCAGAAGCATACTTCTTGAATGTGACATTTGCTGAACTCTACCCTATTAAGCCTTTCTAAGGTCCTGGGATACCCATTCTCCAAGATATCTTTCTGGCACATAGGCCCATATGGAAAAGCAAGAAAGCTGGAAGAGTGGCTGCTCTTAGCCCTCTGGGCCTCCAGTTTCTGTGGTAACCAGGTCAGTGTGCCTCACCCTCAGGGCGTCTCCTTATTGAATGTGCACAAGTGGTTTCACACTGGACAGCTGAATGCTCCTGGAGCATGCCATTTAACCTCCCCCAGCTTCATTTTCCACTGCTGCAAAATTTTTGTTGGTTTAGCTTCCCAAAAAGCTGACTGTGAGACAAGGATTTGAGTGCAAGTAGCTTACTTGGGCCATGATCCCAAGAAGCACAGTGAGGGAAGAAAGACAACAATGGGTGCCTTAATGCATGGGTTAGCACTAGGGGGAACTGAGGCTGAATCCTGCTGGAGACTGAGAGACTTGTAGAACACATCTGAGAATTGCCCCACTGTGTGGCAAGGAAGTTGGAGTATTTATCGCCCAATTCCTACCCCAGATTGTTTAGGGGTCACTCTTGGTGGTGTTAACACCTTGGCATCTCTGGATGCTCAGTGTGGTGAACCAAGGTTCTCCTGTGGCCGGAGAATGCCCTGTGGCAAAGAAGCACAGTTCGCTTGGGTGTCTATGGTTACTGTTGCCACGTGACCTCTAGGGTAAGTTGAGGGGGCAGAGTGCGGCTCCAACAGCATCTGCTACAGATGTTAAGAAGATAAACAAGGTGATCCATTTAAGGACTTAGCACATGGTATGTGCTCAATAAATTCTAGCTGCCATCACTAAAAGCAAAGCATTAGCATTCTCTTGACTAGTGCATAGTTACATCTCGTCTTGGGAGTCCCAGTCTCAAAAGAGTATTTTTAATTAACCAGAGCATCTTCAAGTTTCTTTTTGGTTGTTGCCTTCTCCTGTCCAGCTGTCATGGCTGCTTGGACTAACCCTCAATTCCTCACTCTCTGGGTTGGAATAATGAAATGGGAACCATCTCTACAGAATAAATTTTTCCTTCTCTGAAATTCTGTGCTTTGCTTCAGGAAACCCCCCAAACTAACATCAGCTCCCATTGTTTTATTTCCTTAAGCTATGCCACTTATGGCTCTGGGGTCAGGAGATAAACATCTTGTTTTTATGAAGGTTCCCAAGGGGTGAACTATAGTCAACCCATGTTACTTGCCCGGGAAGACTTAAAGCCTTTTTAGCTGTCCAATGGAGAACACATCCCAGGATGCAGGCAGGTTTCCAAGTCAACTGGGGGTTTGAATGGTTCACTGAAGGACGGCCAAAGCAGCTGCATACTGGTGCTTTGGAAGTTTGAAACTATTCTGCAAGAGCTTTTGGTTTAGGAAATCCAAAACATATTTGCAACAAACATTTTTCTCCTCAATTTTTAATCATATATATATTGCAAGGGAAATGTATCCCATCTGCTTTTTTTTATTCATTTATACTTACATCATCCAAATGAAATTTTGAAATTTATTTGATGTTCCCACAATCTTTTTTTCTTTTACTGGAATGATAAGTCATATTTAGTAAATGGCAAGTCCTTCTGCTCTTCATGCCACCAGCACCGTGGGTCATCCCAGAGACCCCGGCATCAACACAGTGACTCGGTGGTGCCATGGATTCCTTTGAGGGTGGGTTCCTGCTCTCTTGGTGGCAGATACAATGGGCAACAAAGGGGCTCATATAATTCTGTTAATCATAGAAACTTGGCAAAGAGAAGCTCATGGTAAAGGGAGGTTAAAGGGCCTCAGATACCGAGTCCAACCTCGCTGTTATTTTACAGCTAAGGAAACTGAGCCCCAGAGGAAAGAAACTCTTTGCCTAATGACACATAGTTAATTAAAGGCAGATTTAGGCTCATAAACTCAGCTCTCCTGAGTCTAGGAGCAGTGTAGCAGTATCCTTTCGACTCTCCATGCTGTAAAGCCTCAAAGCACAGATGCAAAACCAAAATCATAAGTGTGTCACAAGCTATTTTTGAATTTTTAGGGGAAGGGGATTGCCAGGAATTTAAAAACAGGCCCCTTCTTTCAAAGAGCACAGACCGTGGGTTAAATAGGCTGGGTTCATGTTGTAGTTTAACTACTTCCTTGATGATCATGACCTTGGGAAAATTACTTAACCTCTCGGAGCCTCTGTTTCCTAATCTGAAAAATGGGTTAAAATCAGTACGCATACACTGGATTGTTTTGAAGATTAAATAAAATCCTAGGTGTAAAAGTGCTTGGTAGAGTGACTGCCATGTAATAAATGCTGAAAACAATAGTTAATCTTAGTTTCATTCTTATTTTTTTTCCTCAGTGGTCCTAGTTTCTAGGTCAGTGGTTCCTACACTATTTTTTGTGGGACACTATTTCCAGGAGATGTGACTGATCTTATGAAAAATAATATATGAAAAATAAATACCTCATATTTTAACATGTTTAAATAATACTATATTCTCTACAATGTTCTTGGAGATTCTTAATGCATAACATGCAATTAGTAAAGTCTCTGAAAAGTCATGCAGGAGAGAAAAGTGCTAGCTTTCGTTGAATCCAGCACTTTCAAAGGCCACTGATTTTTCTTTTAAGAAACACATTAATTAATAATCTATGGAATAGCATCCTGTTGAACACCAATTTTGGAAAGGCAGGTATCAGGGTAGCCAACTGGTAGATGCAAAAGCTGTAATGTATAGCAGATCATGATCCTTCTGGAAAAGGTGTGCAAAAAGTGTGCAACCAAAAGGTTGGCCTCACGGAGGGAGGAATGTTTAAGCAGTGGAGGGTTAGTTGGAGATTGAAGTGAGGATGTTCCTGGACCCAGAGTCGGGAAAGTGCTGAGGACGCTTGGGGAACAGCAAGAATCCAACATTGTACCTTTAGCGGTGGCAGGCGTGAAAAGAAATGCTAGCTAGAGATTTTGGGACCGGCTTATTTTCTTTTTCCTCTCCAAGGGCAGGAAGCCTCCTGGGTTCATTTGTGCATTTACAAAGCCTAGCTCAGGGCCTGGCACTAAGGAGGACTCAATAAATGTGCACTGAGCCGAGACTAGATCTAAGTGGATGTGAAAAGCCATGATAAGGAATCTGGATGTTATTCGGCAGACAATGGGGAGCTGTTAAAGCTTGTGATCGGGGAGTGACATGTTGGGAATTGCACTTTCAAGAGATTGGTTTGGCAGCATGACGGGAATGGAATGGAGGATGGGGGAAGAGAGGAGAAAGAAGCTGGAGGCAAGCAGCAAACTAGAATCTGTGCACTATTTCAAGCAAGAAGGAACTGAACTCACAAATGGACAAGGGCAAAGGAGATGCTGATGAAGAAGCAGCTGCAGAAGTAGAAAATTAACAGAACTTTCTGTGATAAGTAATTTTTTTAATTAAAAGAGGAAATTATCAGGGATTCATGAATAACTTCAAGCCGGGGGCTTTGAGGCTTGGGCCCTTTAAGACTAGAAGAATGATAGGGTCACGGACGGACAAAAGGAAGTGAAGAACTGCACCACTTTGAATTGGGAAAGAAGATGAGCCAGGTTTTGGACTTGATTCAAGTTTGAGCTGCTGGCACATAACCAGACAACACTGGAGAATGCGCATCAGAAGCCTGGGAGATAAATTAGGAGAGGGGATGCAGATTTGGGATCCACCTGCATGGAGCTGAGATCTGAAGGGCTGTAACTACATAAGAGTGTGGATTCTGACAGCACTGAGTCGTCTCATCACTGTCTGGGCATTTCAAGTACCTCATCTCTCCAACCATCCATTCATTCATTTATTGAATCACCAATTCAACTAGTATTTATTGAGCATCTCCTTTGTGCTGGGCACTCTCCACAGTCACCACTCCTTGGGAACTGGGATAGCCACACTTTTCTGAACACTGTGACACTGGACTTGCCACTGCAGCCCCTGTCCCAGCAGACAGGATTGGAATCCTGCCTTCACATGAATTTCTAGCCTGCTTTGAAGCTGAACCATCAAACTCCTCCAGCAACAACACAACTGTGTCTTTTATCTCCCCCAGACTCATGAGCAAACGGTGGGCACAGGGTAAAAATTCAGTAAACTTGTGCTGAGAACTTGGGAAGATACATAAAAAGGTCAGCATGGCTTTTACCCTACAAGGCCACAGCCAAGAAGACATCCATCCTCCCCTATCTGCTCACATCTGCCCTGATACCTCATAAAACCTTCCCCTGACAGTCATTAACGAGGTGGCAACATGGATATCAGGGGCCCAGGGGGAGTCACTCTGTTTGATGTTCTGGATAAAGGAAGCACAGACTTGGTCTTGGTGAAAGCATGGGGGACAGCTCGGAACGTCTGCTTGACAGTCCTTGGGAGCACAAACCTGAAGTCAGGGAAATAACGACTGCAGGGGAGAAGCGGAGAAGTGGACGGACATTGGGTTGGGAAGACATGGGAAACAAAGACAGGAGTACAAGAGTAGAAACAGACATGAGTTCTATGTGCAGCTGACATGAAAGTGGTTAGTCAAATGCACGACAGCAGAATGGTTTCTACTCTTTTCTTATTTTGGTATTTTGTGTGCATTCGAACTTCTGATTGACAGTTAAAAATGGAAAAGTTCTGGGCACTTTTCCGGCACTGAACCTCCCTTCCATGTGTAATTGTACATTGAATTTCCCCTCAAAAAAACTTGGACCATGTCTTTGTCCCTCTCTGCTGCGTGTGCGGCACTTAACACCATGTCTAGCACATGGGAAATGATGAGAAAGCTTACTGAGTAAATCGTCTAAGGATGGGGCCATTTGGCAGGGAGAAGGGAACTTTACTTCCATTTTCTCTTTATGTCTATGACACCAGACTGAAGCAAAAGGTAAAGAAGAAGCCCCAGAAAAACTTCATCGTAGGAGGCCCTTGTAAACTCCCAGTTCTGGAAAAGGGGTCTTCTCCACCAAAGATGGATTGAATACCAATGCCACCCCCTTCCCAGCACTTGATGGTGTAGGGAAGGCAGATCTCATTCCTCAGCCCCAAAGCTCATTGCTGGGAAGCAGAGCCTTCTTCGGAAGGCTGCTCTGCAGCACCCAGTGGGAATCACCTAAACCAGGCCCACCACAGTCCAGCTAGGACATCCAAATCTACCTTCCTGTTCTCCCATATTCATTAGAAACTGAGCATTTCTCTACTCTCTGGAAACAAACTGCATTTGAGAGGAAGAAACACTGACATTTTCATATCAATAGCAAATGAGTACTTAGTTACACCGGCACTTTTTAAAGCTTTCTACATTCATCATCACCTTTTGTCATCACAACATCCAAGAGGCAGGTACTAAGATTCTTTTCATATAACACATGAGAGAAATAAGGCCCAGAGAGGTGGATTAACTTGCCTAAGGTCACACAGCCAGTGAATGCAGGCAGTCAACCACCTGAAAAGTACCCTAAAGTATTGCACTAAATAATCAGACCCATGTTTATATCTAATTGCAGCACTAGCTGGCTTTGTGGTTTTAGATATGTTACATGCCCTGGACTTTGATTTTCTCATCTATGAAATGGGCAAAAAAGTCTTACATTCTGTGATAGTTTTAAGGCTGCATGTGCCGAGCCCCTCGCTAGCACATGCTGGCATACGGGAGGCCACTCTCCTCCCTGTCATCTCAGTCATTAAGGCAAATTCATGAGCGATGCTCCTGCAACAAGCTCCGCTGAGTCTACCTCTCCCTGGATCAAAGAATCCTTTCCCTTGGCAGTTGGGAGTCTTGGCTTTCAGGGTAAAGTAAAGGGCATCCTCAAGTACGCCAAGGGTGTGCTCATTCACAAAACAAACATTTGTGGAGCTTCGGCAAGAGTCTAGCAGCAGCAGCATTAGGGGCTCCACAGTTGGTTCATTAGGAGCTGGAGCCCCCCTGGAGCAGGCGGGGAGAGGGGCCGAGAGGGGCCGAGAGGGAGTGCGAGCAAGGGTGACCGGCTCTCGGCAACAGAGTCAACATCGCCCCAGGTGTCTGCCCCGGGTGGGAGGCCATTCGCTCCAGTTTACCTGCTCACTTCATTTTTCAAAATTAGCCGCAAAAGTTCTCACTTGGAAACACAGTGGGTGGCATTTCTCAGCGGGGCATGAAGAAAACCAAGCCTGCCTTTCCCATGCACTTGCTCGGAGTCTCTGAATGTCCCCCAGAGCCCCGGGGACTTGGCAGGCTCGTTTCTGATTGCCCCCACATGGTGTCTGTGAGACCCCACCCTCCTTTCCCCTCACAGATGCGCCCCGCTACGGCCAGGCTGCTGTCCCGTCCCTGCCCCAAGCCTTGCCTGGCTACCCCGACGCTGAGCCCCGTAGGCACTGACATTCTCATTTTCTTGCCCCCTTTCCTGGGGGATAATATTACAGTTTAAATTCCTGGGTTCACTTTGAGGGTTGCTTGGAGACAGTGTGAGCTTTCAGCCACCTGATTTAATCTCTTCTCTCACTCCCACCTTCCCCACTGCTTGCTGCTCAGACAAGACAGAGGGCAAAGGGGAGAGGTGAAGAGGTTAAACACTTGTCTGCAGAGACATCTTTTCATCAAGTTGTGCTGAGAGCGGGGCCAGACAGGAGTGTCTGGGGTGTCAGGGGGGTGGTGATGGGCTGTCTGTCTGTCTCTTGGCTGCTTGTACGTCTCCGTGTGGGTTTAAAGGAAAGGTGGCGGGAGAGGGAGCAAAGGGAATTCACCAATGAAAGGAAAGATGAATGAAAATATAAACACTAAAATACAAGTCTGGCTGATGGAGTTGTCTGGCGCACAGTGCATCTGTGCCCTAGGAAGGAGCTTTCTAACCTGCAAATCAACAGAAAATTATGGAACAGCCTATGAGATACTAAAAACTACAAAAATAAAAAGGCATTGAAAATACTCGTAAGAGCCAGCTAGTCTAAACACAGGACAATTGCAATGCAGGTGAAGAGAGAACCTCCAGGAATGATTTAGTGGTTTCTAGTTTTGATCTTTGGGGAATTAAGGAAACAGGAGAGATGCCAGAAGATTGGAAATTGAGCACATGGAATGTTTTTATTTGCATATAATTTACTTATTAAGTTTATTGTTTCCTGTCTATGTCAGCTGGAATGTAAGCACCACAAAGATAGGGGTTTTTGTTTCCATTATCTCTATCGATGCATCCCAAGCACATGAAACAGCATCTGATTCATACTAAGTTCTGCAAATATTTGTTGACTGTGTAAAGCAAAGGGATATCGATGTGAGGTTGCCACTAAACCCTGTGGTTCTGCTCCCTCAGACTGCAATCCATAGGCCAGGGGGCTTTGACGGTCTCTGGGCTTGGCTTGAGCCTCCACTCAGAGTTCTGAGCCTTTCTCTTTAATGTGTATATGTCTGTGCATGTGTTTATGGTTTGTGTAAAACATGTAATTTTAATCCTCACTAAAGGAGTTCATAAAAGATGAAAATATCCCCCAAATCACCATCCTTCTGACTAGAAGAACTGTTTCCTCCTGCATTGTCATTGACTCTGTTGCACATGAATCCTGTTGGGTTGTATAGTAGGCTGGTGTCTGGTCTTAATCCCTGGAAGTTGTGAATGCCACTGAATAAGGAAAAGGGTTCTTTCCAAACAGGATTTAGTTCATGATCCTGACATGGGATATTATCCTGTACGATCGAGATAGACCCTAAATCCAGTCACAAGTATTCTTATAAGAGAAATGTAGAAGGAGCTTTGACAAATAGTGAAGAGGAGAAAGCAATGTGAAGATGGAGATTGGAGTGATGTGGCCACAAGCCAAGGGATGCCAGCAGTCACCAGAGGCTGAAAGAGGCAGGGAAAAGAATCTCCCTTAGAGCTTCATGCTGACACCTTGATTTTGGCCCAGTGAAACTGAGGTTAAATTTCTGGCTTCTGGAACTGTGGGAGAACAGATTTCCATTGCTGGAAATTACCCAGTTTTTGGTAATTTGTTACAGTAGCCACAGAAAACTGATAGAGGTATGAATGCTAAAGCCCCCTATCCCTTAGACTAGTGCTTGGGGCTTGCTCAGGGGTGAAGCTGGTCATCCAGAAGAGAGGCTAGAAAGGAGGATAAGGTGTAATAGCTAAAGACAGCTATTGGAAGAGATAAACTATGAAATCTCGGTGATACAATACAATAGACATCTGTAACTTGCTCTTATAAAATCCAGTTGCAATGGTGAGGTGGGGCCTCTATTCCAAGAGAAAGATTTAACTCTTGGAGGCTCATGATTACTCTTTAATGCATAATTTCTGGAAGTTGCCTTGGGCACTGACATCAGATGTCAGAGATGGGGTAGAGAGTGGAAAATTCCAGATGGCGAATTTTACAAGTCAAACCCGGAAATGGCATACATCACTTCTACCCATATCCCACTTGGCATAATGTAGTCCCATAATTCCACCTCCATGCAAGGGAAGGATGGAAAGTCTAGTTGCTAACTGGGTAGCCACATTCCAACAACGTCTCTGTATTATGGAGAGGGAGCATGGGTTCTTGGTGGACAGCAAGCCAAACCCTCAATAAAAGGAGAAAACCAGTTGCAAAGACAAGACGATAAGATAAAAACTAGATAATTTTTTAAAATTAACCCAAAACATGGAACCATTTCATTTTTATTTCAAAACCCATGGAAAACTATCCTGGAGTAAACTCAAAATTCACATGGATTGAAAAAAAAAATAAAAGACATGAAGCAAATTTGCCTATATTACACACTTGTAGGAAGCCTTCTGATCCATTAGGGGCATTTGTCCATTCCCCCTCTGACTTGAACTACTGGAAAAATAGACACTTACTCTGGAATCAGAAAGAGCGAGGTTCAAATTCAAGCTTCTCTACTTATTTGTGTGGCCTTGAAAACATTCTTTCACATTCCTGAGGCTCTGTTCCCTTAATTTTGGAAACAAGGCAGTTTCTGCAGGTCAGCAAATCTTTAGGACATCAAGACAAAATAAAGAGTAGAAAACTGCCTAATATGTATGTTATTGCAGTATTGAGAGGGGAAGAGCCAAGATCACAGGGGAAGTTAGATCTAATGTAGCAGGGTGGCCAGCAGAAACCACAGTACATATGCTTTACTTCCATGTGTCCTATAAAACGGTCCTCCCTCACCATGTGAATATTTTGTCAAGGAGCTCCTGTGGTCTGTGAGCAAAACCTTGGATCTCTATTGGGGAAAGAGTTTTTGGTGCAGACAAAGGGATGAGATCATGACTTCCATGTATAAGAATGAACTTGAGTCTATATTCTTGAAAGAGCTTCTAGGTAATGCTTATTTGCTATTTCCCCTACTATTTCAAGACCATGTAGGTAATTGATCATGGAATTACACATTCAGATTTTACCTCCTATTCAACTCATCCATGTGAAAGATCAGAAAACATTGTTGTCTAGGAAAATGAAAAAAATACTTTCTCTTCTTGGCAAGGTTGACCTGGAATTGGAGGAATCTAGGCAGTCTACTTTCTGCTGCTGACATTGCTTTCCCTCTCCTTATTACCATTCAGGAGGTACACTCCTCCCACAGTGCAGCCTAGACAGAAGACAGAACCAGGAATCAGCCTAAAGATCCATAAGGGAGAGTCAATAGACACACACACACACACACACACACACACACACACACTTTGAATAATGCTAAGAATTGAAGATAATATGATAATCTGGAAATATTGATGTAGTAAAATTTTGTTGTGCTATTAAAGAAATACATGACATAAAAGAAAACACAAGGAACATATGAAAGTATAACCAAGGAATAGGCATATTTGTAAAAGAACCAAATGTAACTTCTAGAAAATAATATGGAGAATAAATGAGAAAAAAAATTAACTTGATGAACAGATCAAACACCAGAAGAGACACAGCTGAAAAAAGAATTTGTGAACTGGAAAATAGAACTGAATACAGTGACGAGAGATAATAAGATGATCAGCGCCTAATGTCAAATCTGAACTTGAAAAGGTGACCACATGCTGGTAAAAAAGCAATCTAAAAAAGCTATACAAAAAAAGTCATGCCCGAGAGTTGCAATGAGTCAAATATGAGTCATAGTTTGGGACAAGGTGTTCAGAACTAGGACTGGAAATGTGAGCAAGAGCTGGAGATTTGTTTATATGTTGGCACGTAATGGTGGCATTCCCTAAACCCAATTCTGTGTGACCATGATCTTTCTTCAGCATCATTGAGTCTCTCATAGAATTACTGTGACGTTGTTATGGAAAGAGATTGAAATTTAAATTGCTTTTCATTGAATTTTTTTAAACATAGACCTGTAATTTTAGTAATAATAAAATTATATTTTACTTGCCTCTCTGAAAGGTGTTTAGTGATGTTAGCTTAGGACAAAGTACCTGATTGAGTAGCAACTTAGTGAAAACCAGAGCTGTGATTACAATGGAAACTCCATAAACCTCTCCCTCTCTCACTCCTATGCAGCTGGGCAAGGCCTCACAGGGACTCCAGGTTGATGGAGAAAGAGGACCAGATAAGTTTCTCTCCAGCAGCAGCAGATTCCAGAAGAGAAGGCAGGATACAGCCCTGCTCACCTCCTGCTGGGCATTTCTAAGCACATGAAAGAGCCTATATGTGAGAGGAAAATTCTTGGTCATGAGGACTGCAGTCAGACACTTCCTTATGCAAGATCTCAGAAGTTCCTCATTCCTATCTCACACTATGGGGATGGCTATTTCCAGTCCTCACTCTTCCCTATTTGCCTTCATCCCTCAGAAGGCAGAGGAATCACAGCCAAAACTGGAGCTGATATATGGTAATAAAACTGAGGAACTCCCAGGCAGGATTTTGAGCCTGACCCCAGAGTTGTTGGTCAAGTTGGAGGTATATTTTTAGTGTAAATATTCCTGGTAACATGAGCTTGGGATTCATGCCAATAAAGCTTCTGAGGGGTTGTTCCTTGCCCAATGTTCTGTGCATAAGCCTTTTCATTTGTAAAGCCTTTTCCTCTATTCAGGAGCAAATTTCATTTTATGATCACAAAAGCAGTTAGCAATTTGATGACTTTTCTGAACTCATGGCCGAAAGACCCTAAAGCATTTTTCAGAGCTTGAGTTGAGACCCTTAGGAAACAGCTCCTAGTCTAGATTCGATAAATGTTTGTGGAATTTGGTTCTAGACTGTTGTCAAACCAGCAATAAGAAAGGACTGCTTGCCTATGCATAATACATCCTAAAATGTATTCCAGGTGACTAAATAGGACATATAAGAGAAAACATTAAAAAGATATGTCAAGAAATCAGAATCTTTGGAGAATCAAGTAAATATGCTAAACTTAAGAATACTGCAGTTGCTCTGATTGAATAATTTATTTGAGTTTTCTGGTGACCAGGATAAAAGGAAAAAAAATCTGCCAGAAAGGAGAAAATAAAGTGATTCCTAGGGAGAAACAATGGGTTCAGTTTGATTTTATGTATTTTTCTACAACTACATACTCAAAGAAATATGTTACAACAAATCTTCCAATGAGGGTATTTGTTGATAGGCACAGTGGCAAGTGCCCTCTACAGAAGTGTCAACACCAAGACAAAAGTGATTTATAAATGGTTCTCTGATAAAACATTGTTGATGAAGATCAAGTGCAAAATCTTGAAGCAAAATTTCGTGAAGGAGGTCGTTTGACGGACTAAGTATTTAAACTCCCATGGATAGCACCTGATGAAATAAGGAATAGAGTTTAGATTATTCAGAGTTATGAATGAATAGGCTGCATAATGGTTCATATTTCCTTAATGTTTCTTCTCTCAGATGGCCTTTCAAAAGAAATGCTGAACAGACCATATGAGCCCAAACTGCTGGTCTATAAAAGATCTTGTTTAACTCTTTATTTTTCCTCCTCCTCCCTTTTCCCGTCTCCTCTTCAGAACAAATCTAAGATTTATCAATCTTCTGAATTCATCGATAACCCAGCCTTATGCTTTTCATGTATTCCCATTTTCATTCTTCACAAAAATTCTATGAAATAGGCAATGCTATTTCTCATTTTTTGGATGCAAAAATTGAGGAACAGTGAACTAAAAAGTCACAGAACTAATACATGTCAGCACTGGGATTTTCAAGTTCATCAGTCATCTATGCCCATAATAAAACTGCGTAACAAACCACCCCCAGGCTCAATGGAAAACAATAGCCATTTATTATTAATTAGTCTCAGGGTAGCTGACTCTTCTCATGGTCTTGGTTGGGCTCACTCATGTCATCTCTGCAGTTGACTGTGGGCTGGGTGGGTGGTGCCACTGATGTTGACTCGTCTCTTCCATTTTGGGTGGACCAGCCAGTTAACAGATGGTCTAGGCTGACCTTGATTTTCTTCATGTATCTCTCATCATTCCAGCAAGTTAGCCTGGACACATTCTCTTGGAAAGGAAGATGCATGAGAGCAAGCAAGACCCCCCTATGAAAGAGGATAAGGAGAAACATGCAAATAACTTTTAAGGCTCTGCTTGCATCATGTTTGCTAACATCTCATTGGCCAAGGAAGTCACATGGTTGAGCCCAGAGTTGGCATGTAGAAGGGACTGCAAAGTTAAGATAAAGGATGTGGATATGGTTGTGCCATAATACAATCAATCTACTTTCCCAAGAAACCAAAGTTCCAGCTTTGCCCATTGATATTGCCCATTGTTATTACCAATCCCTGTTCATGGTATTGCTACAACCATCATAGTCCAGTGGCGTTCAAATTGCGATGTTTTAGCCACTCTATATCTTCAGGTACAGATATAGAAAGTCTAAACGTTTTGTTTCCACCTGAATAGGAAGTGGAATGGTTTGAGAATGCTGATATTTGGTGGTCACTTTATTTATTAGTTTGTTTTCTGGGGTGTTGATCAAGTAATGTTAGCTGTAGTGAAAAATGACCCCCACATATCAGTGCCTTAATCTAATGGAGCTTATTTCCTGTTCACAAAAAGTCAAGTATATTCAGTGGTAGTCTTCCATCAAGTTCTAGGGCTTCAGAGTCCTACACTAGAGCCTCTGTGTCATGCCAGAAGACAAAGGAAGAGGGAACAAGCATGGAGAGTTGCATGGCATCTGAACATGGCGTACATCACTTTCACCTACATTTCATTTGTAAGAACTCATTCATAGAGCTGTATGTCCCAGAAGACAAAGAAAGTGCGTTTGGTAAACTCATAGCCATCTGTGCCTGTTCATTTTAGTTTTTCCACTTTGAATCTATTGACCTTCTTGTGACTGTGACCTCCTGGTTCTGCTTTGGATGGAACTCGCCTCTCCTCTACATTTATCCCATATATATTTTTAATCTTTTATTTTTATACCAATTTAGACAATTTGATGCTTTTATTTATTCCAGCATCCATTCAAAAACTGATGACCTTTGAAGCATATGATAGACCATATTTTGGGAGAAGTCTCCCAAAATAGACTGACAATGCTTTCAGGGCAAGCACTGAGTATTTATTTCTGTATCCACAAATCTCACTTAACTACTGGTAATACATAATAGATAGAAAATATTAAACTAAATTAAATATTAAAATAAATTAAACTAAAATCTAGTGAATTATTTTACCACAATCAAATCATAATTTTTGAAGAGATCTTTCCTAAATTAGCATGGAGAAGCTTAGTGGCAAAAAGAAAACTAGGATATTAGCCAGAGAGAGTTTTGACTCTACTTGACCAATTGCCACTCTATGTAAATTTAAAACCAACTTTCCAAGTTTGTTTAAAAAATAAAAGTTGTGATTTTGGTTAGGCTTGGACTCAATCGACAATGTATGAGTCTTCTAATCCATGGGTGAAATATCCCTCCACTTACTTAGAACTTTAATGTCTTTAGAACTTTAATGTCTAAGAGTAAAGTTTCATGATTTTCTCTTTAGAGGTATTGTATGTATTTTCTAAGATTTATTAAAAGCAGTAATTTTCAGAGGGTAAGTTAGCATTTTACCATAAAGTATAGTTGATATAGTAGGACATTTTTGTTTAAACTTTATGAAAGAATGTTTCTTTATATTACTAGTTTACAGATTTTTATCAACATTGACTGACAAGTTATATCAAATAACTTCACTGCATCTACCAAGATGGCTATATATTTCATAACAATACTAGGTTGATGAATGATTAGTTTTTAGTTTTGTCACGAGCTGAGCAAAGCCAAAAGAGCTGAGCTGAACTGAGCTTTCTGGTGTACAAATAACCAAAATGAAAGTAACAGTCAAATGGTTAATCATTTAGTGTGATAGTATAAGCAGGAAGGCAACCTAAAAGAGCCCCAGCTTCCTTGCTGTTTGATTTTTCCCAGATAGACTGCAACTAAGTGAGGTCAGATGGGTCAGTACAGATGTGGGAGTTGTCTCACCGCTGAGAGAACCACAAATACAAAGTTGCTGCCATTTCATGGATCTGGCTTTAGTCCTTTGAAATATATTATGACTTATTTTAGTGTTGGATATTATATATTTTTGTAAATATTTGTAATACTGGAAGGATATATTCTGTTCTGTAAATGCATTAGGTCACCTTTTTCACTGTCATTAATTTCAATTTCAGACTTGAAATTACTAATGCATAGAAAAGGAAAATGATGCAAAGAGAAACAAAATAGAGACAAGCTAGGAATAGAGAACCAAATAGTCCTCTGTTCTTAGGGAGATACAGAGAAATGCCATCATATTATGAATAGCATAGGAAGGAAAAGCAATATGGATTAATAAGCAAACTAGATCATAGAATAACAGGCAATTAATTGCCACCCAGAGCAGTGGGTAATGGCTAGGCCTACTCTGTTCACAAAATGCAGATAACTAGCATTCCACAATGCCTTGTGACTCAGGACCCCTGATTTTTCAACAGAAAAATACCTTTTAAGATATGTGAAAACTTTATTTTTTAAAATACCTTTATTTCAAATTTAAGATCTGGGGATTCTCTATTATCTCAATGAAAGAATTAGTCAACATGAAACTACAGAGAAAATTCATTTAAAATATTATTAAAAAGATTAAAGACTATATCTGTAGCCATTAGTCCACCTTTACAAATGTTAGCAAAGTTGCCTCACGCTTTGGAATTATAACTTAATTCCTTCCTTAAAGCAAGGGATAAGAAAATGATATAATCCAACAAGGGAAAAACTGTTCCTGTAAGAAAGAAAAAGAAACAGTCATATAGTAGTACCACTGGTAACTTTTTCAGTTTTGTTTACTGCTATATCCTCAATGACAGAAATGAAACTTGGATTCTTTGCAGGCACTCAAGAAAAACTTGTTGCACGCAAGCAGGGAGGGAGGGAAGGAGGAAGGAAGGAAGGAAGAAAGGAAGAGAAGGAAGGAGGGAGGGAGGGAAGGAGAAAAGAACCAAACAGTGTCTATTTTATTTAGTGATACAGTAATCACTCATGGTATTGACACACATTATTTTCTGGAGAGGGTGTGTTAAAAGAAAAGTTTTTCATGCACTTCAGAATCTCACACCTATATGAGTGATTCGTGAATCAGGCAGCATCCCATGCAGGAAGTAGAAGAGAGCTCTGAGGAGGAAGTGGAAAGGGAAGCTTAGACAGGGTGAATGGGGAAGTAAGGGAGGAAGTGTTCTGGTTGACTGATATTAAGTTTCCATTTTACCTAGGGTGTCCTTACAAAGTGGGAAGCAGACATACATTAATTAGTATGGTGTGCATATCTGTGCTGATCAGCTATCTCTACTGGACCAAAACTGGTTTACCAACAGGTACTGCTTACTTGCACTTCTGTAGGGTGTGTTTTGTTGTTCCATTCTCTCAGAACGCCTCTTCAGGACAATTTTTATCTTCTGGAAAATGCTTTCTGGGAAAGGGGTCCCTCTCAGCAATGCCCAATGCAGGCGGCATTTCATTTTACTTAACATAGTAATTTGCCATGTCTGGAGAAGAGAGCACAATTTTAGAAAATGCATACAGTAGTGTGGAAAATCATTTGAGAATGTTGGCATGTTAAAAGAGGGAATGTTGAAAGAGTTAAAGGGGAAGGGAAATTAAGGGCAACTTTTCATTTTTAACAAAGGAGAGATCTGAGTATGATGATATTCTGGAAGGATCTCTCATAGAGAGAGTGCAAAATAACTGAAAAAGTAGAAATGAATAACATCCAGGGCAGAGGGGAAGGGATTGGCTTCAGGTAGGGATAGAGAACCTCTTAGAATTGTTTTTAATTTGGGTTTGGCAGCTTCACTACCTCTGTGTGCACACCAGTGTTTGGACAATGGCATCATCATCACCATCATCATCATCATCATTATCTTCTTGAGTTACCCTAAACTCTGCTTGGTGATGCCCAGGGGCAATGGCAGGGAAAAAAACAGCTCCCCACACTCCTTCCAATGCAGCCATTTTAGGTTTCCCCCTAATATTCAAGTTTGGTGGCTTAAAACAACAGAAATGTACTGTCTCACCATTCTGGAGGCCAGAGGTCAGAAATTAAGGTGTTGGCATGGCCATATTCCCGCTGAAACCTTCAGGGGAAAAGCCTTGCTTGCTTCTTCTAGCTCTTGGTGTCTTTGGCCATTTTTAGCGTTGCTTGCTTTGCAGCTTCAGCACTGCAACCTCTGCCTCAGTTCTCAAAGGCCTTCGCCCCTGTGTCTGTCTGGGTCTTCTCAACTTCTTATAAGGACACCAATCATATTGGATTAGAGGCCCAGCCTCTTTTTTCAGTATGACTTCATCCTAACATAACTAATTCCATCTGCATTGACCCTATTTCCAAATAAGGTCACAGTTTGAGGTATTGGGGGGTTAGGACTGCAACATATCTTTCTGGAGGACTCAATTCAACCCATGACATGAACATATATTACTCTTTGAGTGAAAATGTCACAATTACATTGCTGCAAAAATATGTTCAAAACGATATGCTCCCTTTTGGGCTTGGGTTTGTGTACTCTCATTCATTCTGCTGAAGGTCGATAACCTAAGAGCATCCTTGAGCATAAAATTGATAATCTGTTTAAAGATGAATTGTTCTGGATTATCAAACAATGGATAATCTGAATATAATTTCTTTTATGTTTTGGGATATAAGTTTAAGGAAAATTACAATATATAAAGTTACACTGTAAAGCATGATCAAGTAGAAGGAAGAAAAGTTTTGTAGTTTCGTAGGAGCAAAACACAGCAACTGGCTCAATTACTTGGACCTTCTCACTTCATGATAAAATTGGCTGACATCGTCACTCACACTGATGCTAAACAAGGTTTTCATTTTTGGGTATTGATGTCTTCTCAAACAATGAAAACACACTTGATTATAGGCAAAATTGAATTTTAGTTAAATCAAAAGTGAATTATTGCAAGTTATTCTATCTGTATACAGACACATATGTACATGTATACATGTATACATGTATAGTACATGTATACATGTCTGTATAGTGCTATTTTTAGTGATATAATAACAAGAAACCAGGGTTTAAGAGGGATTTGCATTTTCAGTATTGATCCATATGTTTTCTTCCATGTAAACTATGGAAAATTCCCCAGTTTCAAATCTCAAACTCTTTGGGTAATAGAATCAGTGAAACTCTTCCACGTTCATGCTCAGTGGCTGACCAAAAGCAGAATGTGCTCAAACGGATCATTTTTTATAAAACTTCTGCATTCTTTAGCTACTGTCATAAGTCTATGTCCACTTCATACAGAGTAATAGGAGTGGCGTTCTTGTCATCCTCAGAACAGTGCTCAGACAGGTAAATAGAGGAAGCTGCCTACAGCAGATAAGAGCCTTAGTTTACCTTACTCTGAAATTGAAGGCTAATGGCGTGTGTTGCCTGTTGGATGCACTCTTCTTGTGTAATCTACTCGCTCTAGGGCACCTCAAAAGGTGGATCAGCTGAAAAAACTAAATGTCCTTGCTGGAAAAGCTAAGAAAGAGAACTGGAGAGAAAGTTGTACACGAGTGTGGCCCTGCACTAATGTATGTGAATGCAAGCGGGTGTGTGGCTTATAGAAAAGTGCTAGTATAATTAACAAATGGCAGAGATTCCTACATCGGGGCTTCTGCTTTGGTTTGCAATGGAAGACACACAAATCCATGAACCCACCTTATTGTAACACCAGCTCCTCGGAATCTCTTAAACACCTCTGTTGTCTAAGAGCCCGGCACTTAGTAGGTGCTCAGCAGGGGGCAGTGTAACACAGGGGTTAAGAGCTCAGGCACTGTATTCTCCCTGAACCTCCTCTTCCTCATCTGTAACATGGGGATGATCAAGTTTTGCACGGATTAAACTAGGTAATAGGTAGCTAGCCATGGCACCAAGTAAATGCTCATTAAGTGGTAGCTTATTGTTATTTCTATTATATATATATATTTATTATTATAAAATATCTCCCTTTAGCCTGGAATTCTCATTCAGACTCCAGACCTGCCTATCTTGGTCTGGGAGATCAGGGAGGGCCTCCAATTAAGAACATCCAAAAACTGAACTCATGACAACTGTGACCTCCCAACCTGGTATTTATTCAGAGCTCCTTGCATCAGCCAAAGAGGAGCAGCCAGGTGTTTTTGCCAACCATTTAAGTGTCATCCTTAACACCTCACTCCCCCTTGCTCCTGTCCACCAAGTTGATCTGAGCTCTTCTGATTCTGCCACCAAAATATCTCTTGGAACTTTTCACTCTTCTCCATGAATCCCAGCTCCTCTGGGAGCTCTCAGAGGAGCTGCAATGAAATCCTAGTTGATGGTTTGCTCCTCACAGCCTCTCTTGTCCCTCTCTGATCTGTTCTCTGCATGGCAGAAAAAGCATTCTCTCAGGAACACAAATCCGACCCTGTTACCCCCTGCTTGAAGCCCTTCATTGCTTCCCAGTACTCTTAGGATGAAGACCAAAATATCCCACTATCGTTCTGACCTCAGCTCGTCAGTCCCCCGTCCCGCTCCTCCCTTTTCTGGGCTCCAGTCACTCCCGTCTTGTTTCAGTTCCTCAAAGGACTTCAAGTCCTCTGGTCACAGGACTTAGCACCCCTTGTGCCACCCCTCCCTGTCATGTGCACCTTGGCCTGGCTCACCCTACCCACCATTCAATATTGTTGCTTCTCAGGGAAACCTCCCTGAATAAGGCCATCTCCTTTCTTGCACCTCTGTTCTAGGAGCTTTTATCAGAGAAACAATATAACTCATATTTTATAGTTATTTGATTCAATTCTTCTTCTCCCTTAAGGTTTAAGCTCCACCAGGACTGAGGGGTGAGAGGTGGGGACAGAATCTGTTTTTGTTCATCTTTGGATTCCCATTGTCAGGCACAATGATGGATGCCCACAGCTGCCTTTTACACCCCAGGACTCACTCCGGGTTTTAATTCCTGACCTCACTCCTTCTTTTCTCCAGTATATTGAAAGCCCCTGAGATCAGGGATTTCAGCGTGCATGCAATGACAATGTAAAGGTGAAGAATAATTGTGGTAAACTATTCTATTAATTTAACTTGGGGTCTTTTTGTTCAGCAAAATCCTTTAGCACATGCTATCCCCAGGCCAGTCTTCTCTTCTCCAACACTCCCTAACCTCCTAAAGGTCATGGGCCCCTGGAGTGGAAAATCAGGGGGAGGGGATATCAATCAGTGTGAGAGGCTTACTCTCTTTCTGGAGCTAGAGCAGGGAGCTTGTCCTGGAGCCACCTTTAGGTCAATTTTCAGGTGTCCCAACAAGGGCATAGAACCAGGTAGAAACTCTCAACTAGAAAATGACTCAGAGAAGATGTTCGTATAAAGGCTAAGCCTATGGTTCAGGACTGGGGAGGTATGGAGAGAAACTGATGGTCTGAAAGTATTGATCCAAGGGGATGTTCAAGAGCATTATCTGCAAGTTGGGTGGGTGGTAGGCTGAAGGTCATTTCTGGGATGTCTCATATTTCTTGGGTGGAATACTATTGTCTGATTTTCTCTTAATGCTGATGAAGACCAATGCTGCTCAACCTAAATATGCCCACATATCAGCTGGAATCTTGTTAAAATTCATTTTCTGATATTATGGTCTGAATCAGGGCTGGGGACTCTGCTTTCCTAACAAGTTTGCAGGTGATGTCAAAGCTATTGGTTTGGGGACCACAGTTTGAGTAGCAAAGGTGTAGCACTCTCCTAGCAATGTTGGGCAGATCTTTAAGTGACTGACATGGGCTGGATGGGTTCCAGTGCTGATAGAGACTGAAGCCCAGGCTGGCAAGTGTGCTGTCATCTCTCCTAATTGTCCTGCCCTGGAGGAACTGTGCCTGCTCCCATGCTCCAGAAACACAAGTCATTCATTTCGTAACGGTGAGCCTCAGCAGCCTCAAATGTATATACGTTAGGAAAGGGTTCCTTGAGATATTCTGGTATCTAGGATCTAGGGAGACAGAAAAAGCTGAGATGATGCTCAGCCTCTTGGATACCTGACGGCAGGATGAGGCAAAGACAACAAATGGAGATGGACTAAGAATGGGAGAAGCCTATTAAAGTGAGTTTCCAAGAAACAACAGCTACCTACATAAGTATGCTGTTGTCCACGTGCGCTATTTCATTCAAATATCATAGCAGCTCTATGAGGAAGGGACTTTAATTTTTATCCTTGTTTTACAGATGTGAAAATTGACACCTGGAGAAATTGAGAAACTTACCCATTGTTGTAAAATTTGTAAGTGAGGGAGCCCAGATTCTGCCCTGTGTATATCCATTTTAAACCTGTTCTTAACACGGCTGTACCTTAGAATTCCCTAAGGAACATTAAAAAAAATCCATATCTGAATCCTCAAGAATTCTTATTTCATTGCTACTGAAAAAAAAGAAAAAGGTTCCAATGTATTTAATGTGTAACCAGGGTTAAGTATCATTCCCTAGATTCTGACTCTGTAATTACTAGGATTTATTCTTCTATCCAGAAAATAACTCAGACATTTGATTCTAAGGACTAAGATAGCTTGACAGGGTATTTTGAGGAGGCTGCATTTAGGGCACACAGTGCACAGGATTAACCTCTGTTAACTTGCCAACTGATCTCTCAACAGCAGGACAATTTCCAGATTCTATTTGCTACAATTCTATGCAACAATAATCCAAGCTAAGTCAGCCCAGAGACACTGTCATAATAACTTTACTTACACTGCCTCCTGTCATCTTTACAAGAACACCACAAATTGGGTACCAGCAACATTCCCCACAGTGTAGATGAGAAAACATGATTCCAAGAGGTTAAATGCCCTGCCCTGTCATAGGGGGTGGTTAGGAATCAAACACAAGAACGTGGCCCGGGCCCTGGGAGACGCCAGTTTGCCAAACGGTCTGCTGTTTTATGGCCGTGCCTGTTTTTCACCAGCCTGTGGACGATGCAGGTCTTTACACCCTTGCAAGGGGTGCAGGCGGGAAGGGGCCAAAAGAGTTTAATTTCATGAGAGAATGGAGAGTTGGCCTGGATGCTGTCTGAGGTCCCTGTCAGGCCTGAGTTTCTGTAATCCTGTGATCTGACTTAAGTCCTCAAGCACTCAATCAGCAAGCGGCTTGATCATTTACAGTTACACAGTGAGATGTTTCCAGGAATGATTTCCCTGTAGCATTTTAATAAGTACTCTATAAATAATAATTTATTGAAGTTGCCTACTGTGTTAGAGAAAGAATATATTAAAGAAATCTGGCTAATTGAAGCTGGCAGTTAATTTCCCTGAATTGAAACCAATTGGTTTGTCTACATGATTCTAAAGATTTGGGATGAAATCTGCTCATTATATTCCAACATCCTGACACCCAAAGACCCAGATGTTTCACAATATATTGACATGGTCTTCTAGGAAACCTATGTGCAACACTGACTTGAAAAGGTTCTGATACAGTTAGAAATAAACAGGATCAGATAGAGCCTTATTCCTCTTTGGCTGACAGCTGAAGGAACTCGTAAGATGCAGAAAGATGCCAGCAAGATTGCTGGCTAGAACTTGGGTGACCATATGTCTTGAGTTGTCTCTGACTGTCCAGGTTTAACCCCTGTGTTCTAGCTTAAATGATTAACAGAGCATCTCCACCCAACCCCGGTCTCCTGGTTTGGACAATAACTACATAGTCACTATGTATGTTCACCCTAAGTATAGCAAAACGAGAGAGACTACGTGGGGTGTCATCCAATGGGGGAAAAGGAGCACTGAGGAAGGCTCAGTTTCAGGTGGTGAGAGGGAATACAGACCAGGAGGCAGAGTTTCTCACCATTCCTCAAACATCCTTTACCCTTTTGTGACTCAGTAATTTCACATAGATTGTTCCTTCAGCTCAATCTTTGCATGGATGTATGTGTATGTGGGTTATCAAAAACCTCTGGGCATCTTTTTTCCCTTATTTTTTTCCATGTTGCGTTATTATAGGGTGGTTACAAACAAAGACTCTAGAGTCAGATGTATGATATACAAAATTCTCTGGAGATTTTGCTTTAGCTGGTGAAAAATGGGTATGACTAACAAATATTTTTGAGCACTGGGGTAAAGTTAATCACAAGTGACATTTTTAATACTCAGGCAATTGCTATATAATAGGTACTTCACTATTCCCATTTTGCAGTTGAACAAAATGACAGCCGAAGGTGGTCAGAACTTGACCAAAATCCCACATCAAGCAATTGAGGTACCCAGGAGGTCTGACCCATGCTCCTTCTAACTAGTACTGGATTCTGAGCAGACTGTTGCCCACAGTTTATCAACAAATACTTACTGAGTTGAATGGGGCAGGGGAAGGGGTAGAAGACAGCAGCCCATTCTGTCATGAAGCTCAGAGTCTCCAGGAATAATGGGCCACAAGTAAAACCAGCCCAACGTGAAACAGAATATAGAACTGGCCTGAGAGGTACAAATATCAATGGAGAGAAGTTATGCCCACTTGAGGAAATCATCAAAAACTTCCTGGAGGTGGAGGCACCAGGTATTGGTTTTGAGGCCTGAGAAGATGTTAAATGGATAAAAAAATAAAAGAGTACTATTCCTGGCAGAGGGAATTGCCTGAAGAAAAGCATTGGTCAGAAGAATAAATGGTGATTCTGGGTTTTCAGGTAATCCCTTTGAGCTAGACATTCAAAGTTCAAATGCCTTAACATGGTGTTCTAGTTTGCTAATGCTGCTGGAATGCAAAACACCATAAATAGATTGGCTTTTATAAAAGAGGGGTTATACAGTTACAGTCTTAAGGCCATAAAGTGTCCAAGGTAACACATCGACAATCGGGTACCTTCACTGGAGGATGGCCAATGGCGTCCGGAAAACCTCTGTTAGCTGGAAAGGCACGTGGCTGGTGTCTGCTCCAAGTTCTAGTTTCAAAATGGCTTTCTCCCAGGATGTTCCTCTCTAGGCTTCAGCTTCTCTCCAAAATGTCACTCTCAGTTGCTCTTGGGGTGTTTTTCCTCTTTTAGCTTCTCTGGAGCAAAAGCCTGCTTTCAAAGGCCATCTCCAAAATGTCTCTGTAAACTGCAGTTCCTCTCTCAGCTCCTGTGCATTCTTCAAAGTGTCCCTCTTGGCTGTAGTAAGCTCGCTCCTTCTGCTCGAGTCCATACAGTGCTCCAGGAAACCAATCAAGGCCCACGCTGAATGTGTGGGGCCACATCCCCATGGAAACCATCCAATCAGAGTCATCACCCACAGTTAGGTGGGTTGCATCTCCATGGAAACACTCAAAGAATTACAATCTAATCAACACCGATAAATCTGCCCACACAAGATTACATCAAAGATAATGGCATTTTGGGGGACATAATACATTCAAACCAGCCCACATGGCTTATATGAACTCTCCACCATGGATTCTGCTCCCTATTCCCCATCACACAATTCTGTTCCTTGTGTTCTACTCTGCAGCCACAGCTTTTTATAGTGCCTTTACTCTGCCATGCTGTTCCAACTCAATGATAGCATTTGTGGTATTATTTCATACTGAAACACCCTTTACCTTGGTGCTTTCTAGTTCACTGTTGTTTCGCTCAAATGTTTTCTGCAAGGAAGCCTTCTCTGATATCCTGGACCAGTGATTGGCACAGAATAGGAGTTCAATAAAACAAAGCGAACAGAATAAAACAAGCTAGAAGAGCTGTCTCAGTTGGAGAGAAGCAGCTGCCAGGCAGCAGAAAAAGTTCAAAGATTATTTCTACAATGGTTCTGGTATAAGCTGGCACAGTGGCTGTGAGGAAAACGTGGAAGGTGTTAAGGAGAAGGACTGAGGAGGTATAATCTTGGCATGTAGACAGGAATCTCGTTCCAAACTAGAAGAAGGACTTAGAATTTTGGACCCTAAAATTTGGAAGGGCCCCAGAGTCCAATCAATCCAACAAATACCCTTGCTGCACTTCTCAACCTTGCCTGGAAAATGTTTAGCCACGTCTTCATAAGCGAGTTTCTCCTGTTATCTATGCTAGGAATTGCTCTCATTCAGTCAGTCAATCACCCAGCAAATGAATGTGTGCATTGCAGAATGCATAGCTGACTGCACAGGAACCAGGGATGAGCTACATATCCTTCCTATCCCAGAAATACAGAGAGGCTGGCATAGGAGACAAACACTTGAAATTGGCAATAAAACCCATTGTGTTAAGTGCTGTCTCCTCTCCCCATTGGCCCTGCTTTGGTCTCTGACTGCACAGGGTTGACCAGTAGGCCTCTTTTTTATGTGAAGGCATCTATCATGTCTCCCCAAAGACTTGCCAACATGTTCTTCAGATATGACACAATTATTTCATATTTATTGCATTTGTTGTGGCCACTGACAATCTCATGATGATCTATTAAATGTCAACATGTTCTTTTTCAACATACTTAATTGGTAGATGCCTCTTTAGATGTATGTGTTGTCATGTGGTTATTGGGGCTGGGTGTAATAAGTAGACGCAATGGTAATTTCAGTAAGAATATACAGAACCACCCATATTTCTGAATTATAAGTTGAAAAAGCAGAGCCTTGGGAACTGTATTGTCTTCATTTTAGAAAAAGTGTGATGTAATAATCCTTCATTCCTTCTTTCTTAAGAAATGAAGAGAAATGAATGGCTTGTTCAGTTCTTGAAATAAAAAAGTCAACTTTAAAGAAACATTTTATTAGAACCATAAGTTTTGCTTGAGAAATTTTAAAATCCAGAGTTTATTTTCCTTTAGTGTTGCTGCAGAGAGTCAACAGGAATTGAGATAATTTTTTTCTTGTATTTGTGCCCACTTATTAAACACACATGTGAGCTAGATTCCTTGTATAGGTGCAAAAGCTATTGGAGGGGACAGGAGAAGGTGCAATTCCATAGATTGACCTGTTTCCCTGCCCTCAGGACACTTTCAAACAGCTGTGAGAGAAAGGAGGGGGGTAGGTAGTAATTTAGCAGCTCACATCCAGATGTTCTTTTCAAACACACCCTGAACAACTTTTGCATGGTTTATTTCATTTTCTGAGACCATTTTTCACAGGCCTGTTTTCTCAGCTGGGAAACTTCTGGTGTAGTGTTTTCAAAAAAATATTGCATTTGGCATTACAAGAAAAAAAAAAGAGCTTTTGAGACATTCAAAGAACAATCTGTTTGCCTTGGTCTGCAGAAGCAGGACTACAGGAATGTAGGGATTCTGTACCACCCAAAGTATAGGTAGAGGAAAGTTCCATTCTTTCATTCCATTTACACGGGAACTTGAGAGCTCCTTTAGCCTAACAATTTTAAGGCTCTGCCGTCTTTTAGGTTGGTCTGAAGTGTCAGAGGCAAGAAACCTGGCTGGAGACAAAGGCCAGTGGAAGTATCCACAAGAACTCGAACCAAACCAGAAACTCTCGCATGGCACTTCAAACACAGTACTGCATTTCCATTGAACTGTACTATTCTAGTTCCACCCTCCTTCTGAAGTAAAAATGGGAAAGTCTGGAAGAAAAACAATTCTGAAATGTCCATTGATTCTCCCGGGCAGGAGCCCATAGGACATCTTCCACATGGCTCACCCCACTCACCTCAGATCCAGGTCCTGGCAACAGACACGATGAGAGTCTGAGGAGTTGGGTGTCCAGGATGGCCTGTGCCTCACCCCAGTCCCACTGTCATCTCAAAGTGGAGCTGGTCACCTGGCCAATGATAAGAGAAGAAACCACTCTTCCTTCATATTTTCTTCCACTCAAATATGACCCAAAAGGATGGATCCAAATGGAAACACCAAGATCCATCTCTTAAAGAAAGGAAATCAAACCACGAAAGCAAAGGAAATCAGAAGAAATGATAAAGCAAAGTTTTGAGGTGGGTTTAAGAATCCAAACTGAGCTTTGATTAAGTTTCTTATCCTTCCTAAAGTTCAGTTTCCCTGTTTTAGAATTGGGCACCTAAGTCTTTAGAGTGTTAAATGGGGATTGAGTAAAGTGATGTGTGAAAACTGCCTCCAGGAGCACCTGGCGTATAACAATGAGGACCTTTCTGTGTTTCTGTAATTGTTTCTTTGAGGTTCTGTATGTGTCTCTGAGACATTAAAGCAGGTAACTAGCAGACAGTTGGTTACTTAAGTCCTGATGTCAGGAGAGAAATCTGGCTTGAGGATAACAGGATCAACAGTCTTAAACACAGAGCGATGGCTGGACATGCAATCGCCCAGAGAGACTCCAGAGAAAAGGAGATAAAGAGGCACCTGGACAGAGCATGTAGGGCACCAGCATTTGAGGAACCATCCGCATAAGGGACTGTGCAAAGATAACTGAAAAGAAAATTGAACAAGAACAATTAAAGTGGAAATTAATGACATCGATGCCAAGAATGTTTCTAAAAGAAACGAGAGGGGAGATTTTCTCAATTACAAAAATTTGCAAAACTCAAAATATAAAATGCCTTATAAATAACAGCAGTTTTCTAAAACTATGTATTACACTACAAAATACTGGGAAGTGGAATAAGGAGTAGTTAAAAAATACAATGAGCTAAATTTCTCAAACAAAATAGGATAGAGTCAAAAGCTATTGTTTTTTCTTGACCTTGATAATCAGAGGAATAGAGAATCAAGTATGTTATTTTGCAAAATTTAATAGGAATGAAAACAGGATGATTCCTCCCAAGTTACTGCAGGAGAGTAAAGAAATCAAAGCAGAGTTCATCTAGCAAAGACAGGAAATAGGGGAAATGGTAGGAAAGCATAAAATGCAAAAAAAAAAAAACAAAACATAAAATAAGATATTAGAAGGAACTGTGACAATAAATATAAATGATCATACTACCACTCCTCTTAATATTTGGGAATGGCCATTTCAGGTGACAAAGTTCAATGATACACCTCTTGGAAAACACAATTTAAAAAAAAGTCTCAGAATGTTTAAACATAAAGTGTCTGGAAAATTCATGTTGGAAAAATGCATGTGAAAATAACAGAGATGTGTCAGTATTAATATCAGATAGAGTAGAATGTTGGGTTAAAAAAAAGACACAAAGAGGACAACAGTTAATTAATTTACTTAGCGTTACATTCCATGATGAATAAATAATTGTGATATACTTTGCTATTCTCAATAACAGAGTATTAAATATATATCAAACTTTTAAAAAGTCAAAGGGAAATTTTTGTTTGGAATATTTTTATACATTGCTTTCAACTAGACACATCAACTAGACACAAATAAATAATGATAGGAGAAGCTTTATTCATATAATGAAATGTGCCCAAAGAATGTCCTGCACCCATAGGATACTCATCTGGCCAGTTATGTTTCAGATTGTTTCCCACTGAAAGGTAGTGGGCTCCTCCCAGGACTAACCTTATTTACCTTTAGGATGTGGTTTCCATAGAATATGAAATTTTCCCTCTATTCTGTCCCACTAGATCATGACACCACTCTGGTAAAATTCTGGACCCAGCACTATAGATAATGCTCTTACACCAAAGTACCCAGCCTTTTCCAGTAGGATCTTCAGCTCCTTCTCTAGGAATAAGGCCAAGATCATGAACTCTCTAATAGTTTAATCTACCTTCACTCTGAGAAAGCACTGCATTTCAATTCCTTGTTCTACTGAGCATCTTTCCAAGACTTGAACACTGCACCGAGTTTTAGAGGAACTCACATCCCTCACACTAGCAGTAACATGCATGGAACACAGTCCCTCTCTTGCAGTGTCCTATCAGTGCCTTTGCATTGCTCTGAAATGATGAATCAGCTCTACCATCAGGGCTCGTAATTGGCCAGTGGTCCCAATGGTCACCTGCTAAATCCATCTCCTCAAAATGAAATCTTTATTTTTCTTTTCTTCCCAACCACAATACTCTGAAAATGCCTTTGGATTGGAAGAAAAGTTATAAAACAGCCCTTCTCTGGCTCATTACCCACATGCCAGAATTGGGATAACCATACTCAAGAATTTCTTACCCTGATTCAGAATGTAATCTTTCTGGCAGGCTTTATACCATGCTTCCTCTCCCATCAACATCTTTGGCATCATCATCATCATCATCATCATCACCATCATCATCATCATGTTTGCTATTAATTACCACAGACTAGTAACCATGCAGAAACACTTTCTGTAATTTAATTTCAGAATAATGTCCAAGGTGGACACTGCTACAATTCCTGCTTTACGATGAAGAAACTGAGTCTCGTTCCCACAGTCCCAGTGCAAGTACACAGCAGAGCCACTGTGTGTGACATTCCTCTTCACCACAGGAGACGTCTTCTCCTCCCTCTCTAGTGAGCCTCTTGGGCCCCAGTTCCTCACCAGTGGTCCCCAGGACACTTCAAGGGCATCTCCCCCCATGACTGCTTTCAGAATGTGTTTGTATCTTCTCCTTTATCTGTGTGCCGATGTCCTTAAGCAGTGAAGCCACTAACAACAGAAAGTATCACAAGCCCCTTTGTTACATTCCCATGGGAAACAGACCTAAAGCAGGGATGTTCAGTACCGTACTTGATTACAGAATTCATGGGATTTTTTCATTTGAAATTGTTTCCTTAAAGGACGTCTTCACTAGTTCTTAGGGGCAGAGACGACCAACAGGCCACCCGAATAACTCACCATGCTGGTGTTTTATTCAAAATGTCCTCTCATTTATAGAGAAAGCCCACTGCCCTTGGGTCAAATTTGTGAGCTTTAAAGCTCCTTGTCATTCATTCATATCATATCTATTTACGATGTGTGTTCTGCGTGTTAGGCCTTCTGCTGGGTGCTGGGTGAACTTTATTAAAGCAGACCTCTTTGAAGACCTTAGTGAATTCAGCATCTAGTGCAGAACCAACAGGAATTAAAGACCTGTAACAGAAAGGCATTGCTCCAGCAGGCTGATGGGTCAGACAGGAGAGAGAATCAGAGGTTGGAGTCCCACCCATTAGGCTCCTTGGCTCACATCCTGCCTGCCTGGCTGACCCTCCAGGCATTCCTGGACATGTCTGAATATTCAGGATGTACAAACTTTGGATTCTCACTCTAGGACCCCGTTAGAGTTGAAACACTGCCAGCCTCCTGTTGGTTGGTATTCTGCTCCAAAAGAGGGTGGAAAAAGAGAAAGTTCTATACATGGAAAAACAAGGTTTTTATCCTCATCCCACTCTCCCTTCCTGGGACAGAGTGCCCCTCACCTCCATGCTAAACTAGAATTAGAAAAGAACATCACTGGAAATAATGGAAAATGGAGGGGCAACACTGTTAGGATAAAAATACAGGGGGATTAAAGTTAAAGAAGCAGCAAAGTTAGCAAGTGAAGGATTTGTAGGTCTTGTAAGGTATTTTAGTGTAAAGTTGGTGTAGAAAGTTTGTTTTCCTCCATCAACCCTTAAGTGTTGGACCAGGATGACTTCAACCTTTTGAGTGCCTTCCCTGACCTCCATTCCTCCTGATGCAGTATGGTTTCTGGAGTGTTATTGGAGGGTTATGGTGAAGGAGGATTAAGAACAAGAATGTTTTCTGCAATTGTGAGGCATATATTAATTATCAGGACATAGTATCTGCTACTAGACAGGAGATGAATATGACTGTGATAGGGATGAAGACAGAAGGAGGGTTTTGATGCATCCATTGGCCAGGTTTAAAGCAAGGTGTCAGAGGAAAGGGGTATAAAGCTGAATCCTCAAAGCTGCACAGATGTGTCTCTGACAAATAAGGTGGAGAAGGACACTGTGAGGAGAGGGAACTGCCCTGAAAACGACGAGGGTGTGGCCAAGCATGGCAGTCTTCGGGAACTGCTCAGGAGTGGTAGGTCTGAGACAGGATCCCAGTGGGGGACGCTGGTGAGGGGTAAGCCTGGGAAGAAACATGGAATGTGGAGGAAGGTCTGCAGGCTGCAGTAAAGAGTTCAGACTTTATTTGGTAGGCAGTAGGGATCCATGAAACGTTCTCAAGCATAATAAATCATATTTTTGTTTGCTACTGTTTTTTGTCCATTTGATTGGTTTTTGAATTTTGCTACCTTTTTTTTTTTTTTAAAGAAAACACATTATAAAATTTACTTCCTGGGAATGAATACTGTGTAATCATTGTAAAAACATTAGTCAAAAGAAAAATGTATAAATAATATTGTAAAAATTACCTAAATTCCCACAACTTAAAGGAAATATCCATTAATATTTTTCTTTGACTCTCTCTCAGATTACAGACACACACACACACACACACACACAATTTCAGTGAGCTGACTAATAATATTTTATAAACTTTAAGAAAACACTAATATATTATGACAACCTTTCTATATCAACAAATAAGACATATATGGGCATTTTAATGGCTTCAGAGTTCTCTATTCTATGGTAGTAATACAATTTATTTGCCTAGTATTTATTGATAAAAATATTTCTTTAATTTCTGAGTGTAGTTTCTAATTTCTGACTGTTGAAGCAGTGCTTCAACATCCAGCTCAGAAGACAAACAGTAAAATTATAAAATAATTTGTAGAATAGAAAATACAACAGATACTTGAAAATTAAAAACAAACAACTAACTAACAAGTAAAACACAGTTCTTTGACCTCCTGTAGAATGAGAAAAGAAGAGAAAACCATGGCCAGTAACTTGGATGGGGGTTTATTTACTCAATAACTCAATAGTCATCTCTTATTTATTGTGCATCAGTGATGTGCCTGGTCCTGTTCTAATAATGGGATAAATGCTGGACAAGCCACAGTAAGTCCTTGTTCTTGTAGCTTGCATTTTAGTGGGATACACAGATGATAAACTAATCAAGAAATAAGAATATATTAGATAGCTGGGAGTACTATGCAAATAATTAATATAGGGTGATATGATAGAGTAGGGTGCTATTTTAGTTGGATTGTCCTGGAAAGTTTCTCTAAGGAGAAGTTTCTAAGACTGAGAGATGAATGACCCAAAGGACCAAAAGGATCAGAAAAAGGGAAATTAGGGGAGAAGAAATAGATAATGCAAGGGCCCAAAGTGGGAGATGAGAAAGAAAAGAAGGCCAAGATAACTTATAGATATTCTGCAAGAAGGAAGATGGCGTAAGGTTGGAGGCCTCGGCCAGGTCAGTGAGTGCCTTGTAGACCAGACAGGAGGCGAGATTTTTCTCTTTCATACAATGGGAGGCCACTGGGGGGTCTGACCATAGCAGAAACTTAATATAATATTTTAAAAGATCACTTGTCTTTACTAAACTGTATCAGTCTTCTTTAGGGTAAGTGCTTGCATTTTTTCAGCTCTGTATTCTCAAGGCCTAGAAAAATACCTGGCACCTAGTAGATTTTACATCAACATTTCTGAAGAATCAATAGCCATTATGTAGAGAATGTAGGAGAAACAGGAGTAGAAGCAGGGACTAAGTTATTGATCCAACAATGTTTGTTAAGCATTTACTCCTCACAAAATACTTATTAAGCATTACTCTCTGCTTTAGTTACAGTGGTAACTAAGAATTCATTTCTGCCCTCAGGGAGCATATATTCTAGGTGTTAAAAAGGACTTCAAATGAATATATACACAGGTGACTATTTGATTTCAATTGTAAATGGGAAACCTCTTTCATTGGAAGAAGGCTTATGTCCTCCTTAGACATGTAAGGCTATAATCCATTCAATTTTAAGCCATATCTGGTAGCTTCTACTTTCATTTTCAAGGAGGCCATGTCTCCCACTGGACCAGAAAGTCTAGGAGGAAAGAGGAATTTAGGGGATGAGTTGGCATCTTGGTGCCTTTGGTTCTGCAGGTGCAGATAAGCAGGGAGAGGGGTTTGGGCATGGCAACATGGAGCTCTGGCAAGAGTTAGAGATGGGGTCATGGCCATGTGGGGACCAAATGACAAATGGAGAAAAATGCAATGTGTGAATAATTGTCATCATGTCTCCTATCTGTGCCAGATTTGTTGCTGCTTCCAGAGAACTGTAGTAGTATTTAAAGAACAAGTCCTCTGGAGTCCGACTGTCTGGTTGAGTAGTGAGGGGGATCACTTACCAGTATGATACTTATGATCAAGTTACCCAACCTCTTGGAGCTTTAGTCTCCTCATCAGTAACATGTGGTTAACCATAGCACGTACATCATGCAGTTGATTAAATGCTTTCATATATTTGAAGCTGTTGAGTCATATTTAGGGCTTAATAGACATCATCTAATATCCTTATTACATTCAATTGAAATTATTTGTTTATTACAAATAGGCTATAACTCCTTCTAAATGGTCACTCATTGTGTTCATCTGTATATTAACAATAGCAACCGCAGCGTTTTGTAAAATGCATGTGTTTGATAAATGTTCTTCGAATTAATCTTTCTGGATAGCCTGCTTATCAAAATCTAGGAAAGACTTTCACCACTGAGGGTGCTATGTACAAGAAAGGAGTATAGATGGCACCCCCTCCCACCTTGTTTCATATCATCAATAATGTTGGGAGCCAATATATTCATTCAACAAAAGAGTTCAAGGTGAGATTTAAAGGGTTTGGCTGAGTCAGGTGTTATCTGTAGACTCATGGCTAGACAGAATCCCCAGTTCAAAGTTTTTCTAAGTGAACCTGTGTACCACCTGCAGCACAGCCCGGCAGGTCAAATGCTTGCTGGAATTCAGATTCTTGTCCTCACCCCTGACTTACTGATTCACAACTTACTAGTAGGGGGTGAGGGAGAAAACAGACTGCCAGGAACTACCTCAACAGTGGCTCCTTGTAATTGCCACAAAATTCTAAAAACAGAGGAAATCAAGAGGGGAAAAAAGCATATTTGCATTCTTGCTGATGGAAATTATTTCTGGAGGTCATGACATAGGCTGGGACTGTGAGATCCTGGAATCAGTGTTTGTCTTCTTCGAGAATGCTTCTTTTTTGAGAAGACGTGGGAAGTAGGAAGCAGACAATGCTTCTTCGGGGCAGTCAGAGTTGGCGAGGAGCCCCTTCTTCTGCAGAAAACTTCTTTGGGGGCTCACAGAGCCCTCTCTCAGTCTTGACCCACTCATCCATGAGATGGATTCTGTCTGCAGCCATCCCTGGGAAAGCCTGTGATTGTTCAGATTCCCTTGTCTCTGCCAGTTGCAGGGGGTATAATTTAGTTGGGTTTGAAAAGAAGCTTTTTTTTGCTTTTCTATTTATTTTTTCTGTTTTTTTCTCCCATTTCCTAACTGAGTTTGTGCCAAGGCAAACTGGCATAAACCGGCACCATCAGGAAAACTGGAGATGGAGCCCAGTTCTCTTGAACACTTCATACCCAAGTGTATTCTTGCTCTAAATCTGTATCCAACACTTAGTCAAGCTTGGATTCCTGTAAAAAGCCTTGTAAAAAGGAAATGTGGATCAAAGACACCTTCAATGTGCTGTCATGTTGTAGTCAAAATCCGTGTACAGGAAGCAAGACATAACCACCAGCTCTCGGTCAGAATTTCCCCTGAGACTAACCATGCAGGGCCCTTCCCCAGGGCTCTTCCACCCAGGCATATTCTTTGTAGGGCTTTTGCCACCCTCTCGGTCTTGTGTTCTCCTGTGAGAAAGAGTGAGAGCAGCCCCACAAGCAGGCCTTTTCCTTGGCAGTGCTCAGTGTCAGCAAACTGTCTCCAGCAGGCATTTCTGTGGGAAGGTCTTCCATCTGGAGCTTGGCAGAGAGGAAATTTCCTTTGAGGTCCTGCCACCCTTTTGCCTCAGCTCTCTATAGGGTGCAGCTTGGAAATGCCCAGACTGACACTAGGGACAGTGCTGGTGTGTCTCATACAGTCAGACCTGCTCTTCTTATTTTCCTCAGCAAGTCCAAAAGGCACCGGGAGAAAGAATGCTGTTTGTTCTGTCACAACCTCCCATCTCATCATGCAACAGGTCACAAGACGTGACAAGTTCATGTGCTAATTCCTTCCTTTTCAGTTAATAGAATAACACAGATGGGAGTACTTATCCTGGGATGGCACTTATCCTGGGATGAGACATAAATTGGAGCAGCAGTGGAAGGATGATAGATGCAGCCAGCCCATTCTCAACACTGTAGTTTGCAGAAATTATTTCCAACAGCCTCATGACCCTCAGCTCAGTAACCCTGAGAAGCTTCTCTCTGGCCGGAAGGTGCAGGCGTTGTCTCAGTCCACTCATCCTACAGAATTCTCACAGCATGCTAAAGAAATAAAAGCACCAGTCAGCAAATGCATTGCTTCCCAGGAGTTCCTGGGCAGAAATGCCCTGATGGTAGCTCTAAAACCACCCTGTAGGCTGTCTGTGAGATGATGAACAGAACAGTGAGAGGGGCAGGGAGACGGAAGTTGAGATAGAGAAAGTAGGGCTATGAAACCATCTTGGACACTGTATTCCTTGAAAGTTCAGGTATAGAACTCATTTAGGTTTTTCACCCATTATCAGATTATTACCCAATTTTTGGTTCAAAGGTGACAGAGAACCTTGGTTGAACAAATGGTTGGTGCTTTGAAGTCTAAGAGTTGTCTTCAAATTCCAGGTTGCCACTGACTAGCTAAAAGTGCTTAAGCAAATTATTCAACTCCCTCTAAGCCTCTATATTCTCATCTATAAGGAAAACAATGAAGAATGGTAATGCCCCCTTGACTCAGTTGTTGAGGATCAACTAAAACATTTAAAACAGTGCCTGGGTCATAAAAATAGTAGTTACAATTCATTGATATATTTAGGTTGCACCAACTTTTAGATCCAACACTTTATAGGCATATTCCTAATTAAATTTCCCTAAAGTGCTCCAAGTTAAATGCTATTATCACTCTCAAATGAGGAAACTGAGGCTCAGTGACGAGATCCCACAGCTTGCAAGAGGTGGAGCCTTGGCTGGAAACCAAAGTTCATGGCCATGGGGTAGATGCTCAGGAAATGGTATCTGTTTTCATTTCCATCATTTTCAACACTGTCATTAAACAAATCAGGAGGGGCCTCAGTGCCTCAGTAGAAGGTTTGTACATCAGCATTTTTGCCTAAGTTTTGAAAAGCTGATGTTAAAATAGGAGACTACCAAGGACCAATTTAAAATTAGACTAACAGTTTTGGAAGTCAAGGGAGAGGAGTGTGACACATTGCTGGGAATTCAAGTGAAGTTAGATCCCAAATATATCTTCTTGGCCACTTGTCACTGATTGTCTGCTTTGCCCCCTCCCTCTCTTTTTATGATAACAGCCTCCTCTCCGTTCTTCTGGGATGTAACCCCTCCCCTATTCCATTTGACTCTGAGGGGGATGAAAAAATCACATTTTCCACTGCCCTAGGCCAAAAGAACGGGACAGTCAGTCATGGACCGTGTCCATTGAGATCAATAACATGACATGAGCCTGTAATCCAAAAAGGCCCATCAAGTTCTTTCCTGAAGATTGCATATACTGATATTAGAATAATGAAAGTGTTGCTATACTCTGCCATTAAAAGGCTGGCAAACATAAGTCTAGAGTTATCAGGAGCCATCTTTGCTTCTCTCCTCCCCTAAAAACTGGTGGAAGTCAGCAGTAGGAGGGAATGAAACCAATACTAGGACAGAGAAAGGAAAAGGAAAAGGAAAGGAGGAAAAAGAAAAGGAGGAGAAGGGAAAGGGGAGGGGGAGAAAGAGGAGAAGAAGAAGGAAGAGGAAGGGAGGGGGAGGAGATCGTTATTTTCATCTCAGGATTCACTTGTGTCTAAGGTCAGTCCCCGCTCCTGGGTTTCCACGTTGAGTTCCCATCACTGCACTACGAAAGAGGACTGGGTTACACAGCACACACTGGATTTATCAACAACGGGGTCAAGAAGAGCTTGATAAAAACAGTTTCAATAATCCAGGGATGACCAACATTTTTGGGCACATCAGACCTTCTGAGTCCCCAACCTCAGGGCATTTGTCTTTGTCTCTACTGGGACATCTAGAAGCATGCCCCAATAGGTTCTAATTGGTTCCTTATTTCAGTTGCATAGAGTGACAGAGAGAGCATGGGTTTTGAAAGCAGATAGACCTAACTTCAAATATCTGCTTTGCCAGAGCCTAACTCTATGATCTTGAACAAACTGCTAAAGTTTTCTGAGCCTCCATTTTCTCATCTCTAAATTGGATTTTGGTATTTGGGTGTTAGAACAGGGTTGCTGGACAAGTTAAATGATTTAGGGTTATAAAGAACCCATGACATAGGGTCCATAAAATGCACTTTGAAAATGTTTCTTTTATTACAGGGAGTCTTTCTGTGAACCCAGAGATCTTTCCATAACACAGAAAAATGATATTATTCTGTAAGAAGATAGTTGGATATGGCCTTGATGTGTAATATGTCAACAAAATCTCTGAGCCACAACTCTCACAATAAGTTGCAAAGCTTAAGGAAATAGGTGAAGTGTCTAATTTGTTCACTAAATGAACAATTAGACTTCATGCAGCATCATCACTTCTCCCTGCAGCCTGCTCGCAAGCTCAGTTCTCCTACTCCTGGGGTGAGGGAGGGAGGTGATGATGATCTTGACCCTCTCCGAGGTATAACTCAGGGTATATCTAGCAACAAGGACACAAGGCAGATCTCATGGCTTCACTGGTGACAACCCCTCATGGGCTCTGCTGATTTGCTTCAAGAAGGGAAGCAGTGTGCTGCTGGAAATTTGGGGAATTTTATGGTCGAAGTTGTTTTTGTGCCCTTCTTACTCTCATATCCTCTATAGTCATAGGTTCTGCAGTCTCTATCTGTGTGTGTGTGTGTCTCCTCTCTCTCTCTCTCTCTCTCCCCTGTGCCTTAGTAACCTGGTTCTAGGCAATGAGGACAAGACCACTGAATAAGCTACAACACCTGCCTCAAAGAGCTCGTGGTCTCTGTGAGGACACGGAATGAGAGCAATTTATGCTCACCATTTCTGGAGCTGGCATCTAAGGAGGTGGAGCTGAGACTCAAGACGAGTGCAGGGCTGGCTCCTCAGCCAAGGGGCAGTGCCATTGAAGGGTGTCTCTGCCTCACATGGTGCCCAGATGCCTCCCTTTCTGCCATGTGAGCTGGTTAGTGGGGAGCTCTCCTCCTATAAAAGCAGGGAGACTTAATGCCTGGCAGACCCTGCTAGTAAATTTCAAACAATATGATTTCAGTAAAACTTATTTAAAGTGAAAGTTGTGGTCACACTGAAGATACAAGCCGTCTTTGTTTTGTGCCTTACACCAGTAGATGTGGAATTCCTTTCTTCCCCATTCTCGATGCCCATTGGGCGTAGGTATCCTTTTGGCTGACTCAGAACATTCATGGGGAAAATCAGAACCAGGGCCTCATCTCTTCTCCTGAAAATGGTTTTTCCTTTTCCAATAAACCTGCTGGTAAAATGTTTATAAGTGCGATATTTCACAGATGGGGGAGAGGATCGAATTAACCAGATGAAAAGGGAGCTCTGCCACTTCACTTTAGCCATACCCCTCATAGTTCTGGGATAAAGAGTTTCAAATCCATGGGTACAGAGGAGGAGACATTGAGCAGGGATATAGGGTTCCAAGAAAAATTAGAGCAATAAGGGCTTGGACCAACTGTCTCTCTGAGTCTAAGTACTTTGGGTAGGATGTTTATCCAGAAATTGCAATTCTGAATCCAGATGTAGTTTTTTCCTTCTCAACCAGCTAAGGAAAATAAATTAATGTTCATTTAGCATCTACTATGTACTGCAGGAAAAAAGAGAGAGAGAACATTCATTATTTATAGCACTCCATGCCAATATGTACAGTTCAAATTCCCTTGGCAAACTTGTGGTAGAGGATACAATCTCTATGAAAGGATTTTCCTTACTAAGCATTACCCAAGTCTTTTTCTGTCTCTGTTTTCTTAATTTCCTAATTTTACAAATTGTTCACAAGGGACCAGGACTGAGAGGACAAAACCAACAGAGTGAAGCTGTGTGGGATTTAGTTGCCAAGACTCAAGAGGGTCTTGCTCTTCCCGGAGCCACAAGTCCAACAGCAGCCTTAGTAACAAAACACAAACAGTTCCCTTGACACTCATTTGAAGAGGGAGGGTGGGGTGCAGGAGCAACTGGCTTGTTTGCTAAATGGACTGAAAGCAAAATCAGAGGAAAGTCAATTAAGTCCACGCTAAAGTAATTTTCACAGGACTTTCCCAGCAGAGAGGCAGTCATATTGAAGAACGATCTGGGGAAGCCAGAAGCATATCAAACTCGACCCACCAGGGTCTCTAAAGGATGTTTTGGGATCCCAGGATGACTGGGGAAAACAGCAAAGTTTTGTTAACACATAATACTTTGTCCAGTGTGAGTGGGTGAACTGGTCCAGAAGGGTGGGAGGGGCAGGATGGCCAAAGCTGCACAGCATGTGGGAGAGAAATGAATTAGCAGATGGAAAAAGATTGGGAACGTGGAGCAAAAGCAGGCTCTGTCGCAGTCTCTGGGGTCAGGGAAGACCAAAAAACCTTCAATTCAACCATTCAACCAGAGGCATGATAGAGCTTGTCTAATCCTGACCGCTAACTAGGAACCAAGATGGGCTGCGAGGAGGAGGGGTGAAGAGGCTAGTTCTCTGACCTTAGGGGCTTAGAGGGAAGACGACAGGAACACCAGCTGCCACTAGAGCAGGCAGGGGCCGCCTTCTGAACTGACACAGGTAGAGTGGGAACAAGGCCAGGAGAAAGCAGAGGCTTCCGAGGGTGGAAGTAGCTGATTCTGGTGCTGTGAATCGCCATGGTATATAGAGTGTGTTAGAACATTCACGAGCATTTACTGATAACCAATATATGTCAGGCCCTGTGCTAGGAATACAACGCTATAAGCAGTCAAAAGGGGCAGGGAGATAAGCCAGGCAACAGTTACAAAATAGTTTAAGGAATAGCATGAAAGAGAAGGGTCTAATTTAGTCTAATGAGGCTGCATTAGTGGGGACACCACTCTAGTTTAGGCCACCACCATTTCTTACCTGAGCACTGCAACGGTTTGGGGCTAGTCCCTTCACATCTGCTTATTCACTTTTCCAATACACCTGATCACATTATTACATGCCTACCTAGAACCTACTAATGACATCCCATTACAACTTAGGTATAATCTCTTTAATATGACTTCTATGGTTCTTCTATATCTGATTTGCCTCTTTCTCCAAACTCATCTGGTCTCCTCTGTTTGCCCTTTGAGATTAGGACCTGCTAAGAGCAAGATGTCTGTAGGGCTTGCAGTAAAGATGCACAGAAACTCACCAGCTATATGCAAGCGAAAACTCAGGGTGAGTTCACATTCTCTCTGAAATCTCGTTTCTTAAGTACTCTGAGGAGGGGAGTAGGAAGAATTTTAGTAGGTCCTAGGTAGGCATGTAATAATGTGATCAGGTGTATAGGAAAAGTGAATGAGTGGATCTGAAGGGACTGGTCCCAAACGGTTGCAGTGCTCAGGTGAGAAATGGTGGTGGGCTAAACGAGGGTGGTGCCCCCACTAATGCCCCTGGTGTACACACACGTAATCCAATTTATTAAAGCAAATACTGATGTAGGCACTGTTGTGAAGGGATTTTGCAGCTCTAACTAAGGTTCCAAATCAGGTGGCCTTAAAATAGGGAGATCCAGGTGGGTCTGACCTAATTACATGAGTCTTTCAAAAACAAAGAATTCTCTCTAGCTGATCACAGAAGAGGAAGTCAGAGATTGAAAGCACGAGAGAAACTAACTGTACTGTTGCTGCTTTGAAGATGTAGGGGGCCATGTGATAAGGAATGCAGGCAGCCTCTAAAAGCTGAAAGTGGTCCCTGGCTAACAGGTAACAAGGAGGCATGGATTTAAGTCCTACAACTGCAAGGAACTGCATTTTTGCCAACAACCAGTGAGCTTGGAAGGTGACCCCAAGCCCCAAATGAGAACTGCCACCTTAGTTGATGCCTTGGTTTCAGCTTGGCAAGGCCCTAAGCAGAGAATCATGCTGTGCCTGGACTTCTGGCCTATGGAAACTTAGATAATACATCTGTGTCATTTTAAGTGGTTAAGTTTGTGGTCCTATGTTACACAGCAATAGAAAACCAATATGGAGGAGAAAGGAAATTTCAGCTTTCCAAAAGGCATAGGTTTATAGGATTTAATTGGGCATCCTCTCCACCATTTGCCAGTGTCTCATCAAGAGATTTTTCTAAGGCAGCTCTGTAAAGTATCAGGAGGATGCATGGTGGCCAGGCCCTTAGAAATAGGGCAGGGGTCATTTCTACCCTCAACTGAAACTTTCAGATGCAAGTCTGATTTCTTGAAGTATTTGATATCTGGTCTCTTCTTGACTCCATATTAGGAATAGAAGAGATGACAGACATTTGGATTCTCATTATGGGCAGCAAGAATTTGCCTGAAAGCTGACGTTGGAGGCATGGGTATTGCTTAGCTTTAGAATAAATCATTGGGACTAAATAACTTCTAGATTCACTTCCAGATCACTGATTCTACAAGTCTGTGAATTGAACTTGGAAATGTTGGCATCCACCAAAGTCCAAAATGCTTGTAGAGAATGGAATGAGAGCCAGAGGGACAGCTACAGCTGTCTTTTGGTAGATAGCACAAATGGAAGGCCTAAATTCTCAGAGAGGAGGGGAACTGGACTAATATTGACATTTGACCCATGGTATTGTTCTCCAAATATACACAGCCTGAATCAAGAAAACTCTGCTAAATGAGAATTATTGGCCCTTTGCCCAATTAGCAGGACTTGCTCATTTTAGAAAATTTCATTGCCATAAGAAAGGGACAATTTGTAAAACTCAGACTTTGGCATTGAAAAACTAATTAGGCCTTTGACCTTCTCTTTTCAGCATTTGCAAAAAATTTCCTTATGTACTTAGCTGATTCAGAGATGGGGGTTAAATATGTGTACCCTGGAGATTAACACTCTCTTGTTGGAGTTTTTTCAAGAGGAAAACTATGTTAGAACCAGACCATCTGGTCTTTCCAAAAGACCTATCAAGAAAAAGCAACTAAATCAGCTTAGTGGGCATCAGGGAAGACTTCTCATTGGAGTCAATCTTGGGGCTGGGTGAAGAATGGTTATTGTGCCAGGATGGGGGAGAGAGAAGACAATCTCTCCACTGGGCCTAGAAGGTGTAAAGATGGTGTCCTAAATGAGTGTCGTTCTAAAGACTGTAAGTTAGACTCAGCCTGATTGGGGTAAAGAAAGCAACCCCTTGCAGGAAGAGAGGATGTGAGGCTGGAGTTAAAATTGGAAAAGCAGGTCTGAGTCCGAGTATTGGGAGCCTTGATGCCTTCCTAATGTATCTGAGCTTTAACCCATAACTACCAAAGGATTTTTATCAAGGACATGACATGAACACTCTCAGTGTAGAATGCTGTTTCTGAGGGTGGCAGCGTGGAGAATAAATTAGGAAGTCTAAGATGACACCTCATTTTCTGGCTTTGCTAAAATCATGAATTGAGGTAAGGAATGGAGTAGGGGGTGGGGCATGAATTTCCTTAGCTTTTGTACATGCAGTTGCCTACATTATATAAATAGAGACATCTGTTACTGTTAGCCAGACCTGGATAATAGCTGTAAATCAGACTTAGCAGTGGTGGAAACATGAGCTTTCCTGGGAGAGTATGGAGGAGGGTTCTTTCCTCTGTGAATAGGATACTCCTTTAGTTCATGTTGCAGTGGCTGATCATGCTTGAAGTTTGGTTAGTTGTCTTTCATTTCTTCATTCTTTCATTCATCAATTCATCAAAAATTTAATGAGATCCTACTGTGTGACAGCCACTGTTCCAGGCACTGGAAGAAAACAAGATGGACAAAGTCCCAGGCCACATGCAGCTTCTTTCCTCAAAAGGATAAAAACTATTAGCAAACTATCATATAAACAAATGTCAGAAGGTGATAAGTTCTGTATAGAAAAACAAAACAGGTTAAGGCGATCAAACACTGTCAGGGTGGCAATGGTTCTATTTTAGGTAGATTGACCATGGAAATTTTCCCCGAGGAGATGACATTTGAGGCAAGGAGTGAGCCAAGCCAATGTCTAAAAGAAGAGAGAGCAGTGAATTCAAGGGCTCTGCCAGGAAAGGGGCCTTCACATAGCAGAGAAAGGTTAAGTGCAGCCAAAGTCAAGTGAATGACCGGGAGAAGAGCAACAGATGAGAATTAGGTAGATGATTATAATAAACTGTCTTGGGGCTGGGAAATTGAATTGGGGTAAAATGGAAAGCCATCAAAAGGTTCAAAACAAGGGAGTCATGGCATCTAATGTTTATTTCAAACAATTTCATTGGTATCCAGTGGATGGGAATTGTGCTGGAGCATTAAAGTATTATTATTATTATTATTCACATGCTCAATCATTCATGAAAAATATTCTGAATTCTTTCCCCATGCCCATATTAATGCTGGGGACTCAAAAAGTAAGTAAGACATGATTCCTTCCTTCAGCAGTTTGCAGTGTTATAATATGTGTAAATGTGTCACACTTACCATGGAAGTTTCCTCAATATACTCTGCATCCCATACCTTATGCCTTAGGTCTAGTGCGCATTTTTTCATCATCTGAGAAACATCCCTCTCTTGACTGATTTATTTAATTATTTGTTCTTGTCGCCATTCTTCACTCTCATTCTCCTCTCCCTAATATCCTTTATGTGTGTATTTTTGTTTTTATTAATTCTTGCAAAATGTGTGTTACTCTTTTGTGGTAGCTTTTTATTTTTCCAAAATACATGTCAGGGCAGCCATAGAAAATACAATGCAATAGATCTCACATGAATGCAAAGAATTTGTATTTTAGAGGGGGAAAAAAAAACCCTTATTGCTGATCCTTATCTCAAAAGTGGGAGGTTCTGAGGTTCAATAGAATGCTTTGGATGAGGAAAAAAAAAGCCCTGTCTTGTAGCCTTTGCTGATTTCCATGGTGTAACTATGTCCACTGTAGCCAATTTCAAGCCAACAAAGATTTACCAAACAGGTTGCAAAAATCCTGAATATTTAACAATTGGTTGGAGCCAGCTCTAGCACACCATTGCTTAGATTCTCAATTCCACTTCCATAAGTACATGATAGGGCACTCCTGCACTTATGAAAATAAACCAGTTCAACATATTCTTCTTTCTAAGTAATAAGAAGAGAACATTACATGAGTGTTCTGAAAGCCTTGATAAGATCATCTGGAGGTGAATGGCAGGAATGCTTTTTCTCAAGGATAGGTTAAGAAAGTTGGTTATGCAGTCACCTTAACTCTTGCTGTAATCTCTTGTGTGCATATGGTACAGGCCAACTGTGTGATTCTGACATTATGAACAATTCCTATCCAAATTAGAGGGCTGGCTTGTGGCCATTCTAAACATTGACTCTGAAATGTTTACCCTGCTTCTGTTACAGTGTTTACTGGATCCCGTATATGCTTTGGTGACTGCAAAGTACAGTTAGGCAAAAAATGGAACTTGAAGATGTTGAAGATGCTTGGATTTAGAGATTCCATAAAGAGAGAAGCTGAATCATTTCCAGAAGGGCCAAAGGTGACTTATGTTGAGATATGCAATTTCCATATGGGTTTCTGATACCTTAGAAAATGGGTATTCTTCTACCTTTAAGGATATGAATGGTGAAACACAACAACTAAGAAGTGGAAATAATAATAATAAATAAATAAGATAATATTAATTTATTGTGCAGTAAATAACCAAGTATCACACTCTGTGCTATGTATTTTATAAGTATAATCTCCTGTAATACAATAACCTGATAAGGTTTGTCTTAGTATATCTTTTTTCATCTAATAAATGAGGAAATAAGACTCAGACAAATTAAGAAACATGTCCAAGGCCATACAAGATGGCAAATGACAGACAGGGTTTGAACCCAGACTATCTGTCCACATACCTCCTATTCTTCATTGTATCATATATTCTTCATATTCAATATCAACATATTCTTCACCTGTATCATATATTGCTTACCAATGGCCACCGTGGTGACGTGCACGTAGTAGGTACTCAAAATACAGTTGTGGAATGAATGATGGATAGACTTCCAAGATGAGAAACTGAGTTTGGAACTTGCAGATTTTTAGAATTTTTAATGTATGAAGCCACAGCAAAATTATCTACCATGAACCATGAAAATTTAGTACTTTCTTGGAAATATGAAACAAATATATGGAGTGTGAGCCTAAGGTAATTGTCCTTTTATACTGTTGTACTTGTCATAGTGCCAGAATCTACATTTTCTCCTTAGGGATGAAATTAAAATGCCAAATTTTCTTGATTATGAGATGATTACAGGAAAAGTGCAGAGAAAAGGATCATAAAGTGGATTGGAGTCATTATGCCTTCCCAACTCAAAGGCAGCTTGACGCTTTCCATTTTTTGTGAAATATTTACTACATATAGGGTTTCCTCTATGTTCCTTCTGTATGAACACTTTATTTCCTCATTATTATACAGCCCCTGATTGGCTGTGACATGTACCTTTAGGAAGGAAAGCTTGTGAAAGCATTAGCACTGTTCAAAAGGTATTTTATTCACCTGTGGCTCCAAAGATGACATTTACCTAACATTCCAAGAAGTAATACAAATCCTGCTCAAAGTCTTCCAAAAAATTGAAGAAGGAAAACTCCCTAACTCATTCTTTGAAGCTAACATCACCTCATACCAAAGCTACATAAAGACACCAGAAGAAGAAAAATACAGACTAATATCCCTTATGAATATACATGATCCTCAACAAAATGCTAGCAAACTAAATCCAACAGCATATTAAAAGAATTATACACCATGATCACATTGGTTTTATCCTAGATATGCAAGGGTGGCTCAATATAAGAAAATCAATTAATATAACACACTATTTAACAGAACGAAGAAAAAAAATGTCATTTCAATTGATGCAGAAAAGGCATTTGACAAAATCCTGCATCACTTCTTAATAAAAACACAGAAAATTCTGAAAAATACACCACAAAGCTACTGGAACTAATAAACAAATTCAGCAAAGTGGCTGGGTACAAGATCAACACTCAAAAATTAGTGGTGTTTCTATACACTAGTAACAAACAATCTGAGGGAGAAATCAAGGAAGACATTTCATTTATAATAGCAACTAAAAGAATAAAATATCTAGGAATAAATCAAACCAAGGATGTAAAGGAATTATTCACAGAAAATTACAAAACATTGCAAAAAGAAATCAAAGAAGACCTATATTAATGGAAGGACATTCTGTATTCATGAATTGGAAGACTAAATATTACTAAGCTGTCAGGCCTACTGTTCTAGTTTGCTAATGCTGCCGAAATGCAAAACACCAGAGATGGATTGGCTTTTATAAAAGGGGGTTTATTTGGTTACACAGTTACAGTCTTAAGGCCATAAAGTGTCCAAGATAACACATCAGCAATCGGGTACCTTCACTGGAGGATGGCCAACGGTGTTCGGAAAGCCTCTGCTAGCTGGGAAGGCACGTGGCTGGTGTCTGCTCCAAAGTTCTGGTTTCAAAATGGCTTTCTTCCAGGACGTTCCTCTCTAGGCTGCAGTTCCTCAAAAATGTCACTATTAGTTGCACTTGGGGCATTTGTCTTCTCTTAGCTTCTCTGGAGCAAGAGTCTGCTTTCAATGGCCATCTTCAAACTGTCTCTCATCTGCAGCTCCTATGCTTTCTTCAAAGTGTCCCTCTTGGCTATGGCTCCTCTTCAAAACATCACTCACAGCTGCACTGAGTTCCGTCTGCCTGTCAGCTCATTTATATGGCTCCACTGCTCAAGGCCCACCCCGAATGGGTGGGGCCACGCCTCCATGGAAATATCTTATTAGTTACCACCTACAGTTGGGTGGGTCACATCTCCATGGAAACAGCCAATCAAAAGGTCACACCCTAATCAAAAAGACCAATCAGTCTGCCCCACAAGATTACATCAAAGATAATGGCATTTGGGGGGACATAATACATTCAAACCAGCACACCTACCAAAAGTGATTTACAGAGTAAACACAATCCCAATCAAAATTCCAACAGCCTTCTCTGCAGAAATGGAAAACCAATCATCAAATTCATATGGAAGGCCCAGACTTCCAGGGAAGATGGCAGAGTAGGGAGCTTCAGGACTCAGTCCTTCCACCAAAACAACTATTAAACAGGCAGGAACTTTCTGGAACAACTATTTGGAAATTCCAGAGGCCAGAAGAACACTGTCCAGCATCCAGGGAAGAGCAGGAGGAAGTGACTGATAAATTATGGTAAAAAATGTAAATTGCTCTCTCCTTGCTGCGGCTACTGGCACCCATGCCCCACTCTTGCAGCAGGCCACCACAGGGTTCAGTCATTCACTAGCTTCTGATGACAAAAAGGGACATAAAAATCCTCTTCCCCCAAAACAGGGTGGGCATGGCCAATTGCTGATCATGGCTTTTGATTAGAAAATTTGGATCCCTGGGTCCCAGCTCTGAGGGCAACTATTGTTTCAACCCACCCTGGACAAAGGTTGTGTTATCATTGTTTCAACCCCATCCGGGACAGGGGTGGAAGTGGTGGAAATTTAAAAAGATGTGTTTCCTCAGGGCTGTGGGGGACAGTAAGCTAAGGAGATATATCTGTGGGGCAGGCCAGGACAGCTCAGCTCTTGGGAACCCTCGGAGAAGCTTTTGGTGCCCTTCCTGATCCCCTCCCAAGGGTATCTTGAAGCTGGTCTGTGCCTCCTTCGTGGTACCTTGCCCTGTTTTTTGCCTGGGAAAAACTGACTTGGGAAAGTCCCCTCTGGGGTGACACACTTCCCAGGATTTTCCCTCCAGGCAAAAGCAGCATGAGGCAGTGAAAAGACTGCAAAAAACTAGAGAGACAGACAGTCTAGGAAAAGGCCTGCTAGCTTCAAATACCCGGGAGAGGGAGGTCTGTCTCCTGGGAAGCAGAGGGGACAACCAAACTTCCATAAACAGGGGAGCTCCAAAACAACTAACAACCAAACCACAGGACAAGATAGATGCCCAGAAGGGCAGGAAAAACCTTGTACATTGCATTCACCTTGAGCAATAGGGCTGAAGCTCACAAAAATCTCTGTCTTATCACCAGCTTTTTACAAAACCAAGAAACAGACATTCCAGGGAGTAAATCCTAGAGTTAACATTTAAAAATATTAAAATGTACAGTGTGCAATAGCAGAGTTCAAGACACATAAAGAAACAGGAAATGGCCCATCCAAAGGAAGAGGTTAGAAATCTGGAGAACACCGGTGAAGAAGATGAGAATGTGATATAGTGAACAAAGCCTTTAAAAAACTGATCTTAAAAATGCTCATGGAGATGAAGGAAAATACAGAGGAAGAACTAAAGGATATAGAGAAAACAATGAATGAACAATATGAGAAAGAAATAAATTAGAGAAGACATAAATAAATGGAAGGATATTCTGTGTTCATGGATTGGAAGACTATATATTAAGATGTCAATACTTTCCAAAGCAATTTATAGATTCAATCAAAATTCCAACAATATTCTTTGTAGAAATAGAAAAGCCAATCATGAAATTTACATGGAAGAGTAATGGGCACCAAATAGCTAAAATCATGCTGAAAAAGAATGAAGTTGGAGGACTCATACTTCCTGATCTTCAACTTATTACATAGCCACAGTAATCAAAATAGCATGGTACAGGGAAGTGGCAGCACCTTGGTTGGCCAATGGCGGAAGTGGTGGTGAGATCGGGGGTCTACGCGGCCATGCAGTGTGGTCTTTGGGATTTGGCAGGTGCTATGAGTTCCTTTGGGGGATAGATGGCCGAGTACCTCACAATCTCCATCGACCGCTTCAGCAGGGAGAAACTGTGGGTGTGTTCCTTCTTCCTATTCCACCACCACAAGGATCATATGAAAAGGCTAAGAGCCCCTGTCTTGAAAAGAAGATTGCAATGCAGGTGAGGAAACTGAGGAACCAGAGAGGTTAAATTAGTTGCCTGAGGTCACACAACCAGTATGTGGCAGAACCAGGATTTCCACCAGCTTAAGGTTTACTTATATTGTTCTCCTGTTACTAAGGAGTTGTTGTTAGCCAGTCCAAACACAGATTTTGGGAGAAACAAATGATATCAATTGAAATTGAAACTCCCACCCAGATAACTTTAGTTGATGAAGCATCAGGTGAGAAGGAAAAGATTCTTGTGACTCTATTACCAGTCAGTCATTGCCCAGTTTCAGTTATGTTTTTATTTCAGGGCAGCAATGGGACTGTCCCATGCATGGGAGTCTTCAGGCTGGCAAAAGACAAAGCTTCCAGGATAGAGCTTCTGCACTCCAGGGACAGGGTAAATTACACCCAAAGTGAGTATTTAGATCCAAAATTTTATCAAATTCTGAGTTGGGAGGAGTGTCTGCACAGGATCCTAGAGCTGGTCCAAAGCTGTATCACTCAGAGCCCACACTACATTGTGTGGCTGAACCTCAAGGTGGCCTATGGCTATGAGTATTTATTCACCAACCTCAGTGAAGAACTTGGAGTTCAGGTTCATATCGATAAACTCAACATGTTCTGAAACATGCTGGACATTCTCCATCACCTCACCGTGGCATGCAGATCCATGCATGTCGGCACCCAAATCAGAGGAATATGTCCAGTGGAACAAATTACCCTGTGGAATTACTTCTAAGAACAGAATTCTACTCTACACAATCAGCATTAAGCCGCCTGCTATGTGGTTTGGAGAAAGAACCAGAAAAACAAATGTGATTGTGAGGACTGAACATTGTTTGTACAGAGCTTGCTTTTCTTTCCACTCCTCCTAAGCAAGTTTGAAGACTTCTTGAGCTACATCTGTCCCATAAACATGTACCCAAATGTCAATCCCAAAGGTGCCACACTGGACAAAGTTGGCGAAATCTTAAAGCCTTTATGTTGATTCTCCTCTCAAGGTGCTGAGCCAAAGTATAAACCACTCGGGAAACTGAAGCGAGCTAGAAGCTGCCACCCAGACTCCGAGGAGGAAATGATGATCTCTTTGACCCTCTGCCACTACCTGTAAGGCACAAGGTTCCAGACCAGCACACTCTTCACTCTGAGTCATCTTCTGTGACTACGATAACAGAAAACCAGCCTGGAAAACTGAGACAAAGCACAGGATGCGTCAAAACCTCTTTTTTTTTGGCAAACTGTGTAGATTGTGAAGAATCCAACAGTGAAAGTGAAGAAGAATTGGAACTTGCAGCTTTATTTAAAGGTGATCTGGATCCTGTGACACATCACCAGCACAAGTCTGATGTGGATGGGCCACAGTGGGAAGTGTTCTTTAAAAGAAATGATGAAATCTCAGATGATGGTTTGGAAAACATCCCTTCATCCGCAGAGGCAGGAGGTCTCAGTCACCAAAGCTTTTCAGTGATTTTGATGGAGAATCAACCCACCTCTCTTCCCAGAATTCTTAGTCAACACACATATCAGAACAGGGAAGTCAAGGCTGGGACAGCCAATCTGATACTGTTTTGTTATATTTCCAAGAGAAACTATAGTGATATCACTTTCTTAAACAAAAGTGGCTACAGACCAAAAGTCAAAGAGAATATGCCTGCTTCCCAGCTGGAACAAAATGTACTTTGCCCAAAGGATGCTTACTCTGATTTGAAAAGCAGAAATCAAGATGTAAATAGAGTACCTGGTGTTGGAGAACCAAATACTATAAATAGTGGGACTCACACACCTGAAGAGAAGAGGTTGCTAAATCTTAGCACAAATGCAGATTCACAGAGCTCCTCTGACTTTGAAATTCCTTCAACTCCAGAGACTGAACTTCTTAAAAGAGAGCATTTACAATATTTATATGAGAAGCTGGAAACAGGTGAAAGTATAGCAGTGATAAAAATAAAAGCTCAGTCTTAGATATTTAAGAATTAACAACTCTTCATTATCGGGCAACCACTAAAAACACCTATACAAATAAATAATAGTTGAATCATAATAGGTAAATTAAAACGGAACACTTAAAATGTTCAAATAGCCTAAAAGGCAGTAAAGAGAAAACAGAGGAAAAAAAAGAAGGAACAAACAGAAAACAAATAATACAATGGTAGACCTAAATCCAAATGTATCGATACTAACATTAAATGTAAATGGTCTAAACACACCAAAGCAAAGACAGATTGACAGAATAAAAACAAGAAACATAACCCAACTATATACAGTCCACAAGAAACTCACATCAAATACGACACAGCTAAGTTAAAGATAAAAGGATGAAAAAAATATACTCTGCAAATAAAATTAAAAGAAAGCTATAGGGGCTATGTTAGTATCAGACAAGTTTCCTAATGAGAAAAGGGTAAGTTCCCCAAGAAATAATAGTCCTAAATATGTATGCGTCTAACCACACATTTGAAATACATGAAGTAACAACTGACATCTGAAAGGAGAAGGAGACAAATGTGTAATTATAGTTGGAGACTTTAGCATTCTTCTCTCAGTAACAGAACTAGAGGATGAACAATTGTCAAGGATGTAAAATAACTGTATAACATCATCAACCAGTGGGATCAAATTGACATGTAGAGAACACTCCATCTAATATAGAACACTCCACCACAAAATACATTCTTTTCAAGTGCGCATGGAACAGTCACCAAGATAGATCATATCCTGAGTCATAATGGCACTTTTGAATAAATTGAAAGAATAAACTTGGATCTATTAAAATAAACTGCTGGTTATGGGAAAAATTAGCACCCTAAATTTCAAAATTTATTAATTTAAAACTAGAAAAATTAGGACCTAAAAGAAAATACTTAATGATCAAGTGGTTAAATTATGAGTATGTTCTTTGAGTCATTCACCTGCCTTAAGTAACAGGTTATGCCTTTGCATTGCTTCATATGAAGTTTTAATAAAATTTTATTAACAATAACAACAATAACAACAAAAAAAACAGCATAGTTCTGGCACAAGGACAGACATATAGAACAATGGAATTGAGTTGAGGACTCAGAAATCAACCCTCACATTTATGGACAACTGATTTTTGACAAGGTGGCAAAGATCACTCAATTGGGAAAGAAGAGTCTCTTCAAAAAATGGAACTGGGGAAACTGGATCTCCATTTGCAAAAAAGAAGGAAGACCCCAACCTCACACCATATACAAAAATCAACTCAATGTGGATCAAAGACCTTAATATAAGGGCTAGAACTATTGAACTCCTGGAAGAAAATGTACAGAAGCATCTTAAGGACCTTGTGTTAGGCAATGGTTTCTTAGATTTTATAGCCAAAGCACAAGCAACAAAAGAAAAAATAAATGGGACCTCATCAAAATTAAAAATTTTTGTTCTTCAAAGGACTTTATCATGAAATTTAAAAGACAACCTACACAATGGGAGAAAATATGTGGAAACCCCATAACTGATAAATGATTAAACTCCAGAATATATAAAGAAATTCTTCAACTTAAAAAAAAACAAACAACCCAACTAGAAAAATGGGTAAAGGACTTGAACAGACATCTCTCCAAAGAAGATACACAAGTGACCAGAAAGCACATGGAAAGATGGTCAACATCATTAGCTTTTTCAAATCAAATCCACAATGACATACCATTTCTCACACTCAAAAATGACTATTAAGAATAATGGAAAATTACAAGTGTTGGAGAAGATGTGGAGAAATAGGAACATGCATATTCATTATTGGTGAAAATGCAAAATGGTGCAGCCACTGTGAAAGATAGTCTGGCTGTTCCTGAGAAAGTTAAGTATAGAATGACCATATGACTGGGAAATCCCACTTCTAGGTATATACCCAAAAGAATTGAATGTAGGAACTCAAACTGATATTTACACACTACACAGTGGCATTATTCATTCATAATTGCCAAAAATGAAAGCAACCTAAGGGTCCCATCAACCAATGAATGGATAAACAAAATGCGGTATATGCATTCAATGGAATATTATTTCACTGTTAAAAGGAATGAATTTTTGTTTCATGTGACAACATGGATGAACCTTGAAGATATCATGCAGAGTGAAATAAGGACAAATATTGTATAATCTCACCAATATGAAATAATTAGATAAGCAATTTCATAGAGTCAGAAACTAGAATATAGTTTACCAGAGGCTGGGTTGGGGGTATGAAATGGGGAGTTAATGCTTGAATTGTACAGAGTTTCTGTTTGGGGTGATGGAAAACTTTTGGTAATTGATGATGGTGATGGTAGCATGACATTGTGAAAATAATTAACAACACTGAATTATATATTTGAATGTGGTTACAGGTGGAAATTTTAGATTCTATATATGTTTCTAGAATAAAAATTTAAAAAAAACCATTAAAAAGACAGTTATGGGAGGCGGGGCAAGATGGCAGACTTGTGAGCTGTATGTTTTAGTTACTCCTCCAGGAAAGTAGGTAAAAAGCCAGGAACTGCGTGGACTGGACACCACAGAGCAATCTGTCTTTGGGCATACTTCATACAACACTCATGAAAACGTGGAACTGCTGAGATCAGCGAAATCTGTAAGTTTTTGTGGCCAGGGGACCCGCGCCCCTCCCTGCCAGGCTCAGTCCCGGGGGAGGAGGGGCTGTCAGCTCCAGGAAGGAGAAGGGAGAATTGCAGTGGCTGCTCTCATCGGAAACTCATTCTACTGATTCAAACTCCAACCATAGATAGACTGAGGCCAGACACCAGAGACTCTGAGAGCAGCCAGCCCAGCAGAGAGGAGACGGGCATAGAAGGAAAACAACACGAGAAGCTCCAAAGTAAAAGCAGAGGATTTTTGGAGTTCTGGTGAACACAGAAAGGGGAAGGGCGGAGATCAGGCCTTGAGGCGCATATGCAAATCCCGAAGCAAGGCTGATCTCTCTGCCCAGAGCACCTTTCCTTAATGGCCCTGGTTGCTTTGTCTATTAGCATTTCAATAACCCATTAGATCTCTGAGGAGGGCCGTTTTTTTTTTGTTTGTTTGTTTGTTTTTTTGTTTTTTTTCTTTTTAAATCCTTTTTGCTTTTTCTAAAACAATTACTCTAAGAAGCTCAATACAGAAAGCTTCAAAGAATTGAAATTTGGGCACGTCAAGTCAAGAGCAGAACTAAGAGAGCTCTGAGACAAAAGGCAATAATCCAGTGGCTGAGAAAATTCACTAAACAACACAACTTCCCAAGAAAAGGGGGGTGTCCGCTCACAGCCACCATCCTGGTGGACAGGAAACACTCCTGCCCATCGCCAGCCCCATAGCCCAGAGCTGCCCCAGACAACCCAGCGTGACGGAAGTGCTTCAAATAACAGGCACACACCACAAAACTGGGCGTGGACATTAGCCTTCCCTGCAACCTCAGCTGAATGTCCCAGAGCTGGGAAGGGGGAGCAGTGTGAATTAACAGAGCCCCATTCAGCCATCATTTGAGCAGACTGGGAGCCTCCCAACACAGCCCAGCAGCCCAGAACTGCCCTGGGGGGACGGCACTCACCTGTGACATAGCACAGTCATCCCTCAACAGAGGACCCGGGGTGCACAGCCTGGAAGAGGGGCCCACTTGCAAGTCTCAGGAGCCATACGCCAATACCAAAGACTTGTGGGTCAGTGGCAGAGACAAACTGTGGCAGGACTGAACTGAAGGATTAGACTATTGCAGTAGCTTTAAAACTCTAGGATCATCAGGGAGATTTGATTGTTAGGGCCACCCCCCCTCCCCGACTGCCCAGAAACACGCCCCACATACAGGGCAGGCAACACCAACTACACACGCAAGCTTGGGACACCAATTGGGCCCCACAAGACTCACTCCCCCACTCACCAAAAAGGCTAAGCAGGGGAGATCTGGCTTGTGGAGAACAGGTGGCTCGTGGACGCCACCTGCTGGTTAGTTAGAGAAAGTGTACTCCACGAAGCTGTAGATCTGATAAATTAGAGATAAGGACTTCAACTGGTCTACAAACCCTAAAAGAACCCTATCAAGGACAGCAAATGCCACGAGGCCAAAAACAACAGAAAATTATAAAGCATATGAAAAAACCAGACGATATGGATAACCCAAGCCCAAGCACCCAAATCAAAAGACCAGAAGAGACACACCTAGAGCAGCTACTCAAAGAACTAAAGATGAACAATGAGACCCTAGTACGGGATATGAAGGAAATCAAGAAGACCCTAGAAGAGCATAAAGAAGACATTGCAAGACTAAATAAAAAAATGGATGATCTTATGGAAATTAAAGAAACTGTTGACCAAATTAAAAAGATTCTGGACACTCATAGTACAAGACTAGAGGAAGTTGAACAACGAATCAGTGACCTGGAAGATGACAGAATGGAAAATGAAAGCATAAAAGAAAGAATGGGGAAAAAAATTGAAAAACTCGAAATGGACCTCAGGGATATGATAGATAATATGAAACGTCCGAATATAAGACTCATTGGTGTCCCAGAAGGGGAAGAAAAGGGTAAAGGTCTAGGAAGAGTATTCAAAGAAATTGTTGGGGAAAACTTCCCAAATCTTCTAAACAACATAAATACACAAATCATAAATGCTCAGCGAACTCCAAATAGAATAAATCCAAAAAAACCCACTCCGAGACATATACTGATCACACTGTCAAACATAGAAGAGAAGGAGCAAGTTCTGAAAGCAGCAAGAGAAAAGCAATTCACCACATACAAAGGAAACAGCATAAGACTAAGTAGTGACTACTCAGCAGCCACCATGGAGGCGAGAAGGCAATGGCACGATATATTTAAAATTCTGAGAGAGAGGAATTTCCAGCCAAGAATACTTTATCCAGCAAAGCTCTCCTTCAAATTTGAGGGAGAGCTTAAATTTTTCACAGACAAAGAAATGCTGAGAGAATTTGCTAACAAGAGACCTGCCCTACTGGAGATACTAAAGGGAGCCCTACAGACAGAGAAACAAAGACAGGACAGAGAGACTTGGAGAAAGGTTCAGTACTAAAGAGATTCGGTATGGGTACAATAAAGGATATTAATAGAGAGAGGGAAAAATATGGCAAACATAATCCAAAGGATAAGATGGCCGATTCAAGAAATGCCTTCACGGTTTTAACGTTGAATGTAAATGGATTAAACTCCCCAATTAAAAGATATAGATTCGCAGAATGGATCAAAAAAAATGAACCATCAATATGTTGCATACAAGAGACTCATCTTAGACACAGGGACACAAAGAAATTGAAAGTGAAAGGATGGAAAAAAATATTTCATGCAAGCTACAGCCAAAAGAAAGCAGGTGTAGCAATATTAATCTCAGATAAAATAGACTTCAAATGCAGGGATGTTTTGAGAGACAAAGAAGGCCACTACATACTAATAAAAGGGGCAATTCAGCAAGAAGAAATAACAATCGTAAATGTCTATGCACCCAATCAAGGTGCCACAAAATACATGAGAGAAACATTGGCAAAACTAAAGGAAGCAATTGATGTTTCCACAATAATTGTGGGAGACTTCAACACATCACTCTCTCCTATAGATAGATCAACCAGACAGAAGACCAATAAGGAAATTGAAAACCTAAACAATCTGATAAATGAATTAGATTTAACAGACATCTACAGGACATTACATCCCAAATCACCAGGATACACATACTTTTCTAGTGCTCACGGAACTTTCTCCAGAATAGATCATATGCTGGGACATAAAACAAGCCTCAATAAATTTAAAAAGATTGAAATTATTCAAAGCACATTCTCTGACCACAATGGAATACAATTAGAAGTCAATAACCAGCAGAGACTTAGAAAATTCACAAATACCTGGAGGTTAAACAACACACTCCTAAACAATCAGTGGGTTAAAGAAGAAATAGCAAGAGAAATTGCTAAATATATAGAGACGAATGAAAATGAGAACACAACATACCAAAACCTATGGGATGCAGCAAAAGCAGTGCTAAGGGGGAAATTTATAGCACTAAACGCATATATTAAAAAGGAAGAAAGAGCCAAAATCAAAGAACTAATGGATCAACTGAAGAAGCTAGAAAATGAACAGCAAACCAATCCTAAACCAAGTAGAAGAAAAGAAATAACAAGGATTAAAGCAGAAATAAATGACATAGAGAACAAAAAAACAATAGAGAGGATAAATATCACCAAAAGTTGGTTCTTTGAGAAGATCAACAAGATTGACAAGCCCCTAGCTAGACTGACAAAATCAAAAAGAGAGAAGACCCATATAAACAAAATAATGAATGAAAAAGGTGACATAACTGCAGATCCTGAAGAAATTAAAAAAATTATAAGAGGATATTATGAACAACTGTATGGCAACAAACTGGATAATGTAGAAGAAATGGACAATTTCCTGGAAACATATGAACAACCTAGACTGACCAGAGAAGAAATAGAAGACCTCAACCAACCCATCACAAGCAAAGAGATCCAATCAGTCATCAAAAATCTTCCCACAAATAAATGCCCAGGGCCAGATGGCTTCACAGGGGAATTCTACCAAACTTTCCAGAAAGAACTGACACCAATCTTACTCAAACTCTTTCAAAACATTGAAAAAAATGGAACACTACCTAACTCATTTTATGAAGCTAACATCAATCTAATACCAAAACCAGGCAAAGATGCTACAAAAAAGGAAAACTACCGGCCAATCTCCCTAATGAATATAGATGCAAAAATCCTCAACAAAATACTTGCAAATCGAATCCAAAGACACATTAAAAAAATCATACACCATGACCAAGTGGGGTTCATTCCAGGCATGCAAGGATGGTTCAACATCAGAAAAACAATCAATGTATTACAACACATTAAAAACGCGAAAGGGAAAAATCAATTGATCATCTCAATAGATGCTGAAAAAGCATTTGACAAAATCCAACATCCCTTTTTGATAAAAACACTTCAAAAGGTAGGAATTGAAGGAAACTTCCTCAACATGATAAAGAGCATATATGAAAAACCCACAGCCAGCATAGTACTCAATGGTGAGAGACTGAAAGCCTTCCCTCTAAGATCAGGAACAAGACAAGGATGCCCGCTGTCACCACTGTTAGTCAACATTGTGCTGGAAGTGCTAGCCAGGGCAATCCGGCAAGACAAAGAAATAAAAGGCATCCAAATTGGAAAAGAAGAAGTAAAACTGTCATTGTTTGCAGATGATATGATCTTATATCTAGAAAACCCTGAGAAATCAACGATACACCTACTAGAGCTAATAAACAAATTTAGCAAAGTAGCGGGATACAAGATTAATGCACATAAGTCAGTAATGTTTCTATATGCTAGAAATGAACAAACTGAAGAGACACTCAAGAAAAAGATACCATTTTCAATAGCAACTAAAAAAATCAAGTACCTAGGAATCAACTTAACCAAAGATGTAAAAGACCTATACAAAGAAAACTACATAACTCTACTAAAAGAAATAGAAGGGGACCTTAAAAGATGGAAAAATATTCCATGTTCATGGATAGGAAGGCTAAATGTCATTAAGATGTCAATTCTACCCAAACTCATCTACAGATTCAATGCAATCCCAATCAAAATTCCAACAACCTACTTTGCAGACTTGGAAAAGCTAGTTATCAAATTTATTTGGAAAGGGAAGATGCCTCGAATTGCTAAAGACACTCTAAAAAAGAAAAACGAAGTGGGAGGACTTACACTCCCTGACTTTGAAGCTTATTATAAAGCCACAGTTGCCAAGACAGCATGGTACTGGCACAAAGATAGACATATAGATCAATGGAATCGAATTGAGAATTCAGAGATAGACCCTCAGATCTATGGCCGACTGATCTTTGATAAGGCCCCCAAAGTCACCGAACTGAGCCATAATGGTCTTTTCAACAAATGGGGCTGGGAGAGTTGGATATCCATATCCAAAAGAATGAAAGAGGACCCCTACCTCACCCCCTACACAAAAATTAACTCAAAATGGACCAAAGATCTCAATATAAAAGAAAGTACCATAAAACTCCTAGAAGATAATGTAGGAAAACATCTTCAAGACCTTGTATTAGGAGGCCACTTCCTAGACTTTACACCCAAAGCACAAGCAACAAAAGAGAAAATAGATAAATGGGAACTCCTCAAGCTTAGAAGTTTCTGCACCTCAAAGGAATTTCTCAAAAAGGTAAAGAGGCAGCCAACTCAATGGGAAAAAATTTTTGGAAACCATGTATCTGACAAAAGACTGATATCTTGCATATACAAAGAAATCCTACAACTCAATGACAATAGTACAGACAGCCCAATTATAAAATGGGCAAAAGATATGAAAAGACAGTTCTCTGAAGAGGAAATACAAATGACCAAGAAACACATGAAAAAATGTTCAGCTTCACTAGCTATTAGAGAGATGCAAATTAAGACCACAATGAGATACCATCTAACACCGGTTAGAATGGCTGCCATTAAACAAACAGGAAACTACAAATGCTGGAGGGGATGTGGAGAAATTGGAACTCTTATTCATTGTTGGTGGGACTGTATAATGGTTCAGCCACTCTGGAAGTCAGTCTGGCAGTTCCTTAGAAAACTAGATATAGAGCTACCATTCGATCCAGCGATTGCACTCCTCGGTATATACCCGGAAGATCGGAAAGCAGTGACACGAACAGATATCTGCACGCCAATGTTCATAGCAGCATTATTCACAATTGCCAAGAGATGGAAACAACCCAAATGTCCTTCAACAGATGAGTGGATAAATAAAATGTGGTATATACACACGATGGAATACTACGCGGCAGTAAGAAGGAACGATCTGGTGAAACATATGACAACATGGATGAACCTTGAAGACATAATGCTGAGCGAAATAAGCCAGGCACAAAAAGAGAAATATTATATGCTACCACTAATGTGAACTTTGAAAAATGTAAAACAAATGGTTTATAATGTAGAATGTAGGGGAACTAGCAGTAGAGAGCAATTAAAGAAGGGGGAACAATAATCCAGGAAGAACAGATAAGCTATTTAACGTTCTGGGGATGCCCAGAAATGACTATGGTCTGTTAATTTCTGATGGTTGTAGTAGGAACAAGTTCACTGAAATGTTGCTATACTATGTAACTTTCTTGGGGTAAAGTAGGAACATGTTGGAAGTTAAGCAGTTATCTTAGGTTAGTTGTCTTTTTCTTACTCCCTTGCTATGGTCTCTTTGAAATGCTCTTTTATTGTATGTTTGTTTTCTTTTTAACTTTTTTTTCATACAGGTGATTTGAAAAAAGAAGGGAAAGTTAAAAAAAAAAAAAAAAAAAAAAAAAAAAAAAAAAAGAAAAAAGACAAACAAGGGAAAAAAAAAAAAAAAAAAAAAAAAAGATGTAGTGCCCCCTTGAGGAGCCTGTGGAGAATGCAGGGGTATTTGCCTACCCCACCTCCATGGTTGCTAACATGACCACAGACATAGGGGACTGGTGGTTTGATGGGTTGAGCCCTCTACCATAAGTTTTACCCTTGGGAAGACGGTTGCTGCAAAGGAGAGGCTAGGCCTCCCTGTATTTGTGCCTAAGAGACTCCTCCTGAATGCCTCTGTGTTGCTCAGATGTGGCCCTCTCTCTCTGGCTAAGCCAACTTGAAAGGTGAAATCACTGCCCTCCCCCCTACGTGGGATCAGACACCCAGGGAAGTGAATCTCCCTGGCAACGTGGAATATGACTCCCAGGGAGGAATGTAGACCTGGCACCGTGGGACGGAGAACATCTTCTTGACCAAAAGGGGGATGTGAAAGGAAATGAAATAAGCTTCAGTGGCAGAGAGATTCCAAAAGGAGCCGAGAGGTCACTCTGGTGGGCACTCTTATGCACACTTTAGACAACCCTTTTTAGGTTCTAAAGAATTGGGGTAGCTGGTGGTGGATACCTGAAACTATCAAACTACAACCCAGAACCCATGAATCTCGAAGACAGTTGTATAAAAATGTAGCTTATGAGGGGTGACAATGGGATTGGGAAAGCCATAAGGACCAAACACCACTTTGTCTAGTTTATGGATGGATGTGTAGAAAAGTAGGGGAAGGAAACAAACAGACAAAGGTACCCAGTGTTCTTTTTTACTTCAATTGCTCTTTTTCACTCTAATTATTATTCTTGTTATTTTTGTGTGTGTGCTAATGAAGGTGTCAGGGATTGATTTAGGTGATGAATGTACAACTATGTAATGGTACTGTAAACAATCGAAAGTACAATTTGTTTTGTATGACTGCGTGGTATGTGAATATATCTCAATAAAATGATGATTAAAAAAAAAAAAAAAAAAAAAAAAAAAAGACAGTTATGCCAAATGGCCTGAAAATACTAGAAGAATATCCATGTTGATGATCAGTTCCTTTTAGTATAATATATAAGTGTTTTGGATTAAACACACACACACATTTTCCCATTACCAAGAATTCTTCCCAGTGATTAAAAAAGATGCTGTACAAGAAAACTTCAGACAATGTGAAGAATAGGGCTTACATCATGCATGTATACAAAACTCTCATATGAAGTTTAATTGTCCAACTTATTTATTTTTTCAAAACATGTAAAAGGGAAAGCAATCATGAAAAATCAAGTTCTGATTGCTTCAGTTTGATCCATAGACTTAATTTGATTAAAAACTACCTACATGTGAAAGAGGCATGGCAAGATGGTGGCATAGGGAGGTGTGGAATTTTGTTCATCCTCTATGGCAGTTAGTAAATAGCCAGGAACTATCTGGAACAACTGTTTGGGGGATGTCTGTGATCAGACACACATTGTACACCAGTCTGGAGTGGGTGAAAGGGCTGAGATCACAGCACAGAACTGTAAGTAAGTCTCCTAATCTGTGGAGGCTGTGCCCCTCCCCCACTAGCATGGCAGGCTGTTTTGGAGTCACTTCCCAGTGGGAAAAAGAAGCAATCTCTACTAGGAGCAAGGAAAAGTAGCTCAACCAAACTCCAATTGCAGATTTAATTAACAAATTTGGACTGCTGACTACAAGCTCCAAGAACAGATAAACCTGAAGAAAGCAAAAAAGGAATCCAGAGGTCTCTTCATAGCAGAGAGGAGTCAGGGCTGATGGAAAACAAACAAAACAACAACAACAACAACAACAAAAAAAAAAACCAGAGACTTTTGGAGTTGGCTTACTGAAGAATACTAGAAAAGGGCTGTGCCCCAAGAAGAGGGACACATAGAGCTGGGGATTTTTTTTTTTTTTTTTTTTTTTTACTTTTTATAGTGAAGAAAGCAGCAGGCTTTTTCAGTAGTCAGCACTGCCCTAGGCAAGGGTGGAGTTAAGGAATATCTGAGAGACAAAGTAACTTAGGTGAAGGAGGTAATTCCCTGAAGGGCCTGTGTTCCCCAAGAAAGGAGGGTAGGGCACAGCACATGTGGTTTTCCAGACACCAGGGCTGGAAAACAGAAACAGTTTAACACTGCCCTCTTCCTTAACCTCAATCTCAACCATGCCCCTGGCAAGGACAGGGTCTGCTGAGAATTAAAAGCATTATACCTCTTTATGCTGTGGGCTGACAAGTACCACTTGCTGGATAGGAAAGAAAAAGTACAGAATCAAGAGGCTTCACAGGAAATACTTGAACCCTGCTGAGTCTCATCTCCAGGGAACCTTGATACTGTTTACACCCTCTTCTTGAATCTTGGGCCTCTCTTGTCTGGGAAAATATGATTGGGGATGATCCTATCTGGGGAGACCATCTTCAAAAATAAAAACTTCCATGTAGGCAGGGCAAGAACCAGAAAAACAAGAACTGAAAAATTCTGGTCAGTTAAACAGAATTTATGCTAGAGGTCTAGAATAAGTTGAACTGAATGTCAAAGAAGAAATAGAGAACAAAGCCAGCCAACAAGAAAACCCTAGGTAAAAGAGAGAAAGTGATGATCAGAATAAACAAATCAAGGAAATTAGATGCCTAGACACCAACAAAAAATCACGAGTCATACCAGGCAGCACAAAGATATGGCTCAGTAAAAGGAATAAACTAACACTCCAAATGAGATGCAAGAGTTGAAACAACTAATTAAAGATGTTCAAACAAATCTTCTAAATCAAATCAATGAGTTGAAGAAAAATGTGGCAAAAGAAATGAAGGATATAAAGAAGACACTGTGTGACCATACAGAAGGATTCAAAAGCTTAAAAAAAAAAAAAAAAAACAAATGGCAGAAATTATGGGAATGAAAGTCACAATATAAAAGATGAAAAACATAATGGAAACATACAACAGCAGATTTAAGAGCCAGAAGAAAGGATTAGTCAACTACAGGACATGACATCTGAAGTTCTACACACAAAAGAAGAGATAGGAAAAAAAAAAAGGAAAAATATGAAGAGTCTCAGATAATAGAATGACAACATGAAGCACACAAATATATGTGTTATGGGTGTCTCAGAAGGAGAAGAGATGGGAAAAGGGGCAGAAAGAATAATGGAGGAAATAATCACTGAAGAATTCCCATCTCTTATGAAAGACATAAAATTTCATATCCAAGAAGTGCAGCATACCCCAAACAGAATAGATCAGAATAGACTTACTCCAAGACACTTACTAATCAGATTGTCAAATGTCAAAGACAAAGACCGAATTCTGAAAGCAGTAAAAGAAAAGTGATCCATCACATACAAGGGAAACACAATAAGACTTTGTGCAGATTTCTCAGCAGAAACCATGGAGGCAAGAAGGCAGTGAATATGACATATTTAAGATACTGAAACAGAAAAACTTCCAATCAAGAATTCTATATCTGGCAAAACTGTCCTTCAAAAATGAGGGAGAGTTTAAAATATTTTCAGACAAACAAACACAGAGAGAGTTTGTGAACAATAGAAAGGCACTGCAAGAAATTCTAAAGAGAGTGCTGCAGAGAAATAGGAAAAGACAGGAGGGAGAGGTTTAGAGAAGAGTGTAGAAATGAAGATTATCAGTAATGGTAAAAAGAGAGGGGAAAACATAAGATATGACACATAAAATCCAAAAGACAAAATGGTAGAAGAAAGTACTACCTTCACAATAATAACATTAAATGTTATTAAATGCCCCAATCAAAAGACATAGATGTCAGAATGCATTTAAAAAACAGGACCCATCTATATGCTGTCTACAATAGACACGCTTTGGATCCAAGGACAAAAATAGTTTGAAAGTGAAAGGCTGAAAAAAGAATATTTCATGCAAACAACAACCAGAAAAGAGCAGGGGTAGGTATACTAGTATCAGACAAATTGGACTTCAAATATAAAGCAATTAAAAGAGACAAAGAAGGACGCTATGCAATAATAAGAGAGACAATTTGTCAAGAAGACATAACAATCATAAATATTTATGCACTGAGCCAGAGTGCCCCAAATACATGAGGCAAACACTGAAAACACTGAAGGGAGAAGTAGATACCTCTACAGTAATAGTTGGAGATTTCAATACACTACTCCCATCAATGTATAGAACATCTAGACATACGATTAATAAGGAAACAGAGAATTTGAATAGTTTGATAAATGAACTAGACTTAACAGACACTTACAGAACATAGCACCCCAAAACAGCTGGCTACACATTTTTTTCAAGTTCTCTTGGATCATTCTCAGGGATGGAACACATGTTGGGTCACAAAGAAGTCTCAAAAAATTTAAAAAGATTGAAATTATACAAAACACTTCTTGGATCATAATGGAATTAAGTTGGAAATCAATAACAGGTAGAAGACTGAAAAATTCACAAATATATGAAGGCTAAACAACAAACTCTTAAACCACCAGTGGGTCAAGGAAGAATTACAAGAGAAATCAGTAAATATCTTGAGGCAAATGAAAATGAGAATAAAACATATCAAAACTTACGGGATGCAGCAAAGGCAGTCCTGAGAGGGAAATTTATTGCCCTAAACATCTATATTAACATAGAAGAAAGAGCAAAAATAGAGGACTTAACTGCTCACCTGGAAGAACTAGATAAAGAACAACAAACTAACCCCAAAGCAAACAGAAGGAAAGAAATAACAAAGTTAGATCATAAATAAATGAAATTGAGACCATGAAAACAATGCAGAGAATCAACAAAACCAGAAGTTGGTTCTTTGAGAAAATCAATAAAATCAAAAGAATCCTTAGCTAGGCTGACAAAGAAAAAAAGAAAGAGGATACAAATAAATAAAATTAGAAATGGGAGAAGGGACATAACCACTGATCCTGAAGATATAAAGGAGACAATGAGAGGATGCTATGAGAAACTATATGCTAACAAACTAGACCACTTAGATGAAATGGACAATTTCCTAGAAAAGCATGAATAACCAATATTGACTCAAGAAGAAACAGAAGCTCTCAACAAACCAATCACAAGTAAAAAGATTGAATCAGTCATCAAAACACTCCCAAAAAAGAAAAGTGAAGGACCAGATGACCAATCCTGCTCAAACTCTGCTAACCTAACTCATTCTAACCTAACTCATTGCTAAGTCAACATCACCCTAATACGAAAGCCAGATAAAGATACTACAAGAAATGAAAATTACAGACCAATCTCTTTAATGAATATACATGCAAAAATCATAAAAAAAACCTTGCAAATCAAATCCAGCAGCACATTAAAATAATTATACACCATGCCTAAATGGGTTTTATTCCAGGTATGCAAGGGTGGTTTAACACAAGAAAATCAATTATTTTAATATACCACATCAATAAATAAAAGGGGAAAAACCACATGATCATCTTGATTGATGCAGAAAATGCATTTGACAAAATTCAGCATCCTTTCTTGATGAAAACACTTCAAAGGATAGGAGTAGAAGGGAACTTCTTCAACCTGGTAAAGGTAATATTTGAAAAATCCACAGCTAACATCATACTCAATGGGGAAAGACTTAGAAAGCTTTCCCTCTAAGATCAGAAACAAGACAAGGATGCCCATTGTCACCACAGTTGTTCAGCATTGTGCTGGAAGTTCTAGCTAGAGCAATTAGGCAAGAAAAAGAAATAAATGTCATCCAAATTGGAAAGGAAGAAGTAAAACTTTCACTGTTTGCAGATGATGTGATTCTATATGTAGAAACTCCTGAATAATCTACAGCAAAGCTACTACAGTTGATATATGAGTACAGCAAAGTGAAGGGATACAAGGTCAACAAGCAAAAGTCAGTAGTGTTTCTATATACTAGTAAGGAGCAATCTGAGGAGGAAATCAAGAAAAAAATTCCATTTACAGTAACAACCAGAAGAATCAAATATTTAGGAATATATTTAACCAAGGGAATAAAAGACCTACACAGAAAACTACAAAAAAAATTGCTGAAAGAAATCAGGGAAGACCTAAATAAATAGAAGGACATGCTGTATTCATGGATTGGAAGAATAAGTATAGTTAAGACATCAATTCTACCCAAATTGATTTATAGATTCAATGCAATACCAATTAAAATCCAAACAACTTACTTTCCAGAAGTAGAAAAATCAATAATCAAATTTATTTGGAAGGGCAAAAAATATCTTGAGAAAGAAAAATGAAGTGGGAGGTTTCATACTACCTGACTTGAAAGCTTATTACAAAGCCACAGTGGCCAAAATGGCTTGGTACTGGCATAAAGATAGGCATACTGACCAATAGAGTTAAATTGAATGTTCAGAAATAGACTCTCTCATCTATGGACACTTGATCTTTGATAAAGCAGTCAAGTTGACTCAACCGGGTTAGAGCAGCCTCTTCAACAAAAGGTTCATGGAGAACTTGATATCCATACCTGAAGAATGAAAGAGGACCTCTATCTCACACCTTATACAAAAATTAACTCAAAGTGAATCAAAGGTCTACAGATTATAGCCAAGAGCATAAAACTTTTAGAAGAAAATGTAGGGAAATATCTTAAAGATCTTGTGATAGGAGGTGGTTTCCTAGACTTTACACCCAAGTGTGAGCAATGAAAGAAGAAATAATAAATGGGATCTCCTCAAAACACAAAACTTTTGTGCATCAAAGGACTTTCTTAGGAAAGCAAAAAGGCAGCTTAGGCAATGGGAGACAATATTTGGAAATTACATAACATAAGATAACGATTTAATATCCAGAATATATAAGGAGATCCTACAACTCAACAACAAGACAAACAACCCAATTAAAAAATGGGTAAAAGACATGTACAGACTTTTCTGAAGAGGAAATACAAATGGCTCAAAAACATGTGAGAAGATGTTCAGCTTCACTGGCTATTAGGGAAATGCAAATCGAAACCACAATGAGATATCATCTCACACCGACTAGAATGGTCATTATCAAAAAGAACAAAAAAAAAAAAAAAACAGAACACTACAAGTGCTGGAGAGGATGTTGAGAAAGAGGTACACTTATTCACTGTTGGTGGGAATTTGCAATGGCACAACTGCACTGGAAGGCAGTTTGGTGGTCCCTCAGGAAACTAAGTATAGAATTGCCATAAGATCCAGCAATCCCATTACTAGGTATATACTCAGAGGAACTGAAGGCTAGGACATGAACAGACATTTGTACACCGATATTTATAGTGGCATTATGCACAATTGCCAAGAGATGGAAACAGCCCAAATATCCATCAACTTATGAATGGATAAACAAACTGTGATATAGACATATGATGGAATATTATGAAGCTGTAAGACAGAATAAAGTCATGATGCATGCAACAATGTGGATGAACCTTGAGGGCATTATGTTGAGCAAAATTAGCCAGAAACAGAGGGACAAATACTGTATGGTCTCACTAATATGAGCTAACTATGAGCAAACTCTGAGAGTTGAAGTTAAGAACCCAGGTTATCAGGAGCTAGAAAGAGGGTGGAGATTGGGCATTTGATGCTTGTGCCAATTTGAGTATATTATGCCCCCCCAAAAAGCCATGTTGTGGGGGCAGATTTACTAGTCTTTTTATTAGGGTGGAACCTTTTGATTGGGTTTTTCCATGGAGATGTGACTCACCCAACTTTGGGTGATAGTTTTGATTTGATTATTTCCATGGAGGTGTGGCCCCACCTATTCAGAATGGGTCTTGATTAGGTCAAGGAGTATTTCAGAAAGAAGCTAGGAGCCAACACAGACCCAGATGCTTGCTGATGCTTGGAGATACTTGGAGATGTGGACAGAAGGATATTTGGAGATGCTGAGCTAAGAGATGAAGCCCAAAGTTTGCCCCAAAGAAGCTAAGAGAGGACCCCCAGAAGGTTAGAGAGAAACACCCTGGGAGAAAGAAGTAAGGGTGTACAGGATCTGAGAGAAAGAAGCCCAGAGACTTTTTGGAGAAAGCCACTTTGAAACACAACCTGGGAGCAAAGGACCAGCAGATGCCAACCATAAACCTTCCCAGCTGACAGAGATGTTACAGATGCCATCAGCCCTTCTTCAGTGAAGGTATCATCTTGTTGATGCCTTAGGCTGGACACTTCTGTGGCCTTAGAACTGTAACTTTGTATCCTAATAAATCCCCTTTATAAAAGCCAATCCATTTCTGGTATTTTGCATGACGGCAGCATTAGCAAACCAGAACAACGCTGAAGGAGTAAAGACTGTTCAACAGGATTGATTGATTCTGATATACCTATGATTTTTTAAGCATAATATATGTTATATACCACTTTTACTGGATATCCTAAATGCAAAAATCAACAAAAGAAAGCATATTTTAATTTTTCCCTTATCTATGTTTCCTGATTTTAGATTGTTTCACTTAATATGTGCTCACTTTGACTTCATAAATTCCATATATACTGTGTATATATGTATACTGTATAACTATATAGCTTTTATCATGTGACTGTGTGATTCTGAAAATCTTGTGACTGATGCTACCTTTATCCAGTGTATGGGCAGATGAATAATAAAATAAAGACAAAAAATACATAAATAACAGGAGGGATAAGGAGATGGGATGTTTTGGGTGTTCTTTTTTCTTTTTATTTTTTTCTTTATTTTAGAGTAATGAAAATGTTCTAAAATTGATTGTGGCAATGAATGCACAACTATGTGATGATACTGTGACCCACTGAGTGTATCCTTTGGATGGATTATACGGTATGTGAATATAGCTCAATAAAATTGCAGTTTAAAAATATCTACAAGTGATAGACTCATGGACATGGAATCCATTCCTCACTCTTCTGTGCCCCATTTCAGTGTGATACAGCCAGATCTGTGAGGAGTGTTGCAAAAAGCCAGCGAGAGATCCATGGTTCACTCCTGATGCTGACTCTGATTAGGGACTTCCAGACTGCCGTTGAACCAGATGAAAAGGATGAATTATTCTGGACGAGTTCTCCTTTGCTTCTCCCTCTGGGACTGGTGGAAGGGGGACACATCCATTTGTCCTGTTTTACAAGTGCAAAGCTTTCTCTCTTAAAAGGAAGAGCTTTTCACATGCCATACACCCCACTATTACTCAAGCAGTGGAAGGAACTCATTACAGACGAAGAAGTGCAATGCCCAAAGGGACAGCAGCAATCCTTTATTACCACGACGTCCTCATTCTTGAGTTGTTTATATTGATTTATCTTTAACTCAGGTAGAGTGACTTAGAGTTATTTTCTCAGTAAGAGAACATAGATTGCCTGTGTTCTGAGCCCTTGCTAGTCAGAGATGTTTTTCCATTGCCTTTACACAGAATAATTGGGTGTGGAATTTTGGGGCCATCACCTCTTCCCCTGAAAACCCCATAGTTCCTGTTTATTCAGGTATGTATCTGGCAGGCATCAAAATATGAGGCCACCATGATTTGGGGTCTATTTAAGTCAACAGAACTTTTCTTATCACTTCCATTTAGGTTTAATTGCCTACATTTACCTGGAAAAATCTTGCTTTTATTATGTTTTTTACTAATTTTTCACTGGATTGATGAATTATTTTAATCAGCAGAATGCTTTATTCTAATCTGTCTTTTTTTAACCTTTGTCTGAGATCCCTATATATATACATATATATACACACACATATATATAATCATCTATATATGTAAAAGTCTATATATATTCTCTTACAATATTCTTTTATGTATATATTGTATATGTGATATTTATTCCCCTAGGTTCTTCATCTTTTTTGCTTGCTTGCATCTAAGTTTTAAAGTTCTTTTTTCCTTCCCTTTAAAAGTCCTTGCATTTCTATAATTATTTCTATTCTGATATACCTATTTTTTTTTTCAGCAAATTATCTGTTATATACCACTTTTACTGGGCATCTTCAATGCAAAAAATCAACAAAAGGAAGCATATTTTAATTTTTCCCTTATCTATGTTTCCTGATTTTAGATTGTTTCACTTAATATGTGCTCACTTTGATGTCATAAATTCCATATATACTCTTATAAAACATTGACCAGAAATGTCCTAAAATTTCCATTTTTTAGAGTTCTTCTCTGATTCCTGGAGACTGGTAAAATGTAGTGGTTCCTTCGTAAGCCCATCTGGGGAGTCCTCTTCCCAGGCATGGATTTGCTTTCCCAGGAGACTGGGAGAGAAACTTTACCCCTTTCCCTTGTCTTTGACTCTGTCATACTTTCCCCTGGGTTTTTTTCTTAATATTTGTATGATTCCTGACTTTTATATAACCAATAAAATGCTGTTGGCTTAGAGAAGGCAAAGACCCACACCATTCCTTTGAATTTGTTTTTGTTTGTTTATTTTCTAGTTGGAAATGTAATCCTGGACTTTCTTCAAAGGAACTTAGTAACTAGAAGCCCTGTGTTCCTGAGTATGAACTCCAGAAATTACCTTCCAGAGAAGAAATATTTTCTATAATAAAATTCTAAACATCAAAACTCTCAAGGTACCCAGAGTGTCTGCCTCTCACTATAGGCATAATCTCTGCCTTTTTGAAAACAAAATTTCCCTCCTATTGAAGTGCATCCTGTAGCCCAGGCAACTGGGGCTGCTGGTGTCTAATTCAAGAATGAGATCAGCGTTGGTCCACCAGCCTCCATCTTGTCTGACATTTAACTGCATGCCAGATAACTGCATGTGTATGAGACAGAAATAACAAGTGAACTTAGATTTAAGAACTATAGAAATCATATGGTATTTCTCTCGCGCTGTTTATGTAAGTGATGACTCACATATTATCTTCTTCCTTTCATTTGAATAGTTCGGAAATGTATTCAAACCACCCTTCACCTCTAAGTTTGATCACTCCCCTGTACGCCCCACCTGGTATGTGTTGAATAGTAATCTCAATCAAAAATGTCTTACACTTTTAAATGCATTGTTACAACGATCAGCACATATTTTTTTTCTGAGCATCTACTTTGTGCAAGGCTTGAGAATTTAGGTTTTTTGACATCCAACCAAGAACGCTTTCAATAAATAATGTTCAGGGAGAAGTTAGGAATCAGCATGTTTTCTCTTTCTGGGAAAACAGGTGTTATTTGGTCAGAGATTTTTAAATTGACCTATATTTCATTACATAACTTTTTAGAGCCTAGTTGCAAAGAGATGCATAGATGCCTGTCTAGCTGTGGGAAGCTTGATGTCCCAGAGAAACTTCTGTTTTCTCTTTTGCTGCAATGCAAGGTGGGATACACTGAAAGCCAGAGATCTCGTGGCAGCCCAAATCCATTTCTCTGATGTTCAAAGCAAAGAGGACAGTCTCAACTTCCAACGGCTCAGCCAACAATGATGGGATAGTGGACTACTGGAATTGTCTCCAATTTGTCAGGAATTAACAAACACTTGTTAATAGTCCATTTCCTTCCCCCACATGTGTCCCTGCAGAGGAAGAAGGAAAGAGAGAGACCCTTGGGTCAGCTTATGCCTTTTCTCCTCCTTCCTTTCCCAAATACCCTCTTCTCTCACCTCTGGATCATTCTTGATTCTTGAATTCCAATCAAGTTTCAGGGGAAGGGGAAATACTATTTCTTGCACTTTTTGTTGGCAAAGAAACTGATGCTATCTTTCTCCCATTGTTCTCCTCACCATCCGTTTTGGACCTGACTGAGGGCAGGAGTGAAGATATGCCTTTGGACCACTCTGCCTTTGCAAAGAGAAACTCTTTCAGAGACTGTTCTAGTTTATTTGAAGTAGCAGTAGCAAAATCAGTGCATTACTCAACTGAGACTCACTGAAGGTATTCATAAAGCCATTAAAAAAATCCCAGAAAAAAGACAAAGCCTCACGATCTTAATTAAACTTGCAGATGGAGGAGAGGAAATCAACAGGAAGAGAAACAGGCTCTAGGAACACGTTTTCCCAGCAGTGAAAATGGTTGTGCCTCGTCATATGAGTAATACCACCTCAGAGTGGACCCATTATACCAGTGACACATAGTAGGTGCTCAATAAATACTTGTGCATGTCAGCACCCATGCACACTTGCTTTTCTGAGCAACCTGGACAGAAAGGGGAAGTAACTAAAGTGCATCTAGCTGAGGGCTGAGGAGAGGTAACCTGTAGTTCATAGATATTTTTTTAATAAATTTTTTATTTTGGAATTACTTTAGACTTATAAAAAATTTGCAAAAAGAGTACAGATAGTACCTCTCAGCCAGTTACAATTTCTCCTAGGGTTATCATCATACATTTCCATGGCATATTTGCCAAAACAAAGAAGCCAACATCGGTACATTACTATATAACTCCTGACTTTATTTGAATTTCACTAGATTTTCCATTAATATCTTTTTCTGTTTTGGGATCAGTAGTGGGTTGAATGGTGAACCCCAAAAGATATGTTTAATCCTCAGAACTTGTGAATGTGACCATATATGGAAATAGGCTCTTTTCAGAGGCAATGAAGTTAAGATTCTCAACATGAGATCATAGTGGGCCCTAGATCATTATAACAGACCACAGAGGAGAGACATACCAGGAGAAGAAGGGGAGGTCATGTGAAGGAGGCAGAGATTGGAGCAATGTTGCCATGAGCCATGTGTCACCTTGAGGCACCAGAAGCTGGGGAGGCAAGGAAGGATTTTCCCCTAGAGCCTTTGGAGGGAGCTCAGCCCTGCCTGGCAACATCTTGATTTTGGACTTCTGCTGTTTTATGCCACCTAGTTTGTTGTCCTTTGTGATAGCAGCCCTGGGAACTTCATATAGGATCCCATCCAGACTATCACATTGTATTTGGTTGTCACATCTCCTTGTTCTCCTCTAGTCTATGACAGTTTCTCAGTTGTTATTTGTTTTTTGTGTCTTGCCCATTTTGAGGCGTACTGGTAAGGCATTTTGTAGAACGTCCCTCAATTTGGGTTAGTCTGACATTTTCCTCATGGTTAGACTGGGGTTATGGATTTTTGGAAAGAATGTCACAGGGGATACATGATACCCATACGATATTGCTGATGATGTTAACCTTCATCACTGGTTAAGCTGGTGTTTGCCAGGTTTCTCCACTGTAAAGTTAGTATTTTTTTTCCTTTTATGGGAGGATTTTTAGTTGTGATTTATTATAACTTCAATTTACAAAGCTTTGTGCCTAAGCCAGGCAATAAATGGTCCCTTATTGTGAAATGAAAGAAAAAGGGGTCAGTCAATAACAGAAATGTCTAGCTGGAATCCTGGAGAAAGAAAGTTTAATCAGTACTTTGCTTCTTGTAACAAAATAATGAAACCTTTGCAGAGCTTGAGGGAGGCCAGATTTTGGAGCTGCAGGTCTAATCCATTCAGCTTCTCACTGAGCTTTTTCCATGTGTGCAGAGTATGACCATCGCCTCTCGTGTGCAGTGCGGTTAACAGAGAAAGCTCTCTGCCCTCACCTGGAACTCTTTCACCTTCATCTCTTCATGCCTCACAACAGTCCTCTTGTAACTCTTCCACTCTCTCCTCCAACACACAAGGTTCCACCTTATCTTGCCCCGACCCTCTGGCATGGGTTAGCTAGTTACCTACGTCTAGTTCCTAGGCTTACTAAAGGTTAGAAGTTTATCAGATGCTGAGATTGGTGCAAGAGAAGGAAAAGTGGCTCTCTTCTTTGTCTGATCTTTGGATGAAGGCTCTACAACACGATCAGACCCTGAACAGTGTGGAAATTAAAACCTCTGATAGCACATCTTTTATATCATGATGCTCAAAGAGGATCCATTTTCTTGCCTATCTAGGATTACTTTATAAAAGGTTTATTTCTACTACTGGAGTTTTGTTAAAACCACTTTCCAGAAGTTGAGTACAGAGGTTGTAGGGGTTAAAATGAATCCTTCTATCTGTTTTAAATGTGTTTTGGATTTAATATCATTGTATTATTGGCTTATGCGTCATTGTCTTCTATGGTTCAGATAAGTCTGGATCTGTCTGTCCAATTGTGGGTGCGACTCTACCAAGGGATGAATTTGCATCTTAAGTTTGAGGACAGGAGGAAGAGAACAGTAATTCTCAAGGGTATAAAAATAGGAAAAATAATTTCAGCAGCTAATGATTTTTCAGTTTCAAAAATCAATAAATAAATTATAGAAGAATATGGCCTTGTCAAGATTGAGACTGATGATTTGAAATATAAAGTTGGCAAAAAATATCATAAAATAAAGTAGAAACACAGAGAAATAGATTCAGGAGGAAAGCAAAGAGTTCTGAGGGCAGATCTAGGAGATCTAATTGGGATGATTAACAGGTGGGGAAAAGGAAAGATAGATATAAGTAGTAATTTAAAAAGAAATATATGACAATTGATTTGAGTCAAAGGAAGATAGATTTGAAATTTAAAGTTTCTTACCGGGTCTCAAGAAAAGTCACTGAAGAGAAATTCAAACCTTTTGAAATTCCTAAGTCCTAAACCACGCAGAAGTTCTTAAAGTTTCCTGTAGAAAGAAGTGATTATTTCCTTAACAGCAAAGCTAGCATCAGGCTTTTCTGCAATATGGTATGCTATTTCTGCAATACCTACCTACAATTTATAGAAAAGGGTTACCATGTCAGAATCCTATACATGGGCAAAATATAATACATCTACTGGTGGAAACAAAATTAAGTCAGGATAGGCTTTCAAGAGTATAATCCATGTCCTTCATCTATGGAAATATCTGTTCACTCCAAATAAATTTCAATTCACTGAGACTAGGGATCTCAATATATTGGAAGATATAAAGAAAAAAAGACAATAATGAACAGTCTCAATTCATAGTAAGTAGATATAGATGGAATGATAAAATGAATACAATATATATGGGTATAAAAACATATATAATTAAATATAATTGGATTATGATAATGCCATTGTGAATTTGTAACATAAGTATGAAGTATTCTTGGAAGACACATGTAACAAGAGATCTTTTAATACCCTGTCTAAAGCAAACAAACTCACAGACACAAAAACAAGATCTAGTGACATATAGTAGAGGGAAGAAGAAATACTGCAGAGCAGAACACTAAAATACGGTAAAATTCCACCATAACGGGATAATTGGAGTCCAAGTAATTCAATTTTTATAAAATGCAGGCCCACAGTATGATGAATGTAATGAAATACATGCTAGGCTATTTTTAGTACAATTGTACTGTTAAAAATCATAAAAGTAAAGATAATGAAACTTACACTGTACCCAACTGAAAGTTCCCTGAACTGAGAAAGTCCCCAAAGATCACAAGGCAGTCATATCCTAACCACAACCCATTCCTTATAAAGATGAGAACTTTACAAACTACGCCCCCCACCCCCCGCCCCCGCCACTGGTTTGAGAGCTGGAACCAGCTAGTGGTCAGGAGCCACTCACTAACTGCATTATCTCCAAATTCATGTTTGGCAGGGTTCACTGCATTTCCAGAGGTCTCATTTGGAGGTAAAAAGTGAAGTCATTTTAAAGCATTCATTTCAGTGGGAGTGGGGGGAGTAGATACGTGAAGTGGAAGATTTAATTGTGACAATTAGGAGTAGGAATCACTATCAGGCTTAAGAAAATAATAGAGCTTACCAGTTACCAGGAGAAAAGAAGACAATGAAGAAAAAGTTCATTATCTGGTATTATGGGACAAATAAGAAAAAAATTGATATTAGAGGAACAAGTGATATAAAAAAAGGGGGAAACAAGGCCATATGAGATAAACAGGATACAGGAGGTTATTACATAATAGTAAAACATAAGTCCACCAAAAAGACTTAAAAATATACATCCTTATATAACAAACAACATTGCAACAAAATGTAAGCATTGACTTAGAATTCTAGAATGAGTATAACTTGTTAAAATTATTTCAATTTCAGTGAAACTATTATAGAAAATAAAAATAAATGTGGGCAAAATAGAATATCTGAATAATCTAATCAATAAGCACAATATAATAGATTTATACAGAATGTGCTATCTTAAAAATAAAAATGTCCTTTTTATGTCCTTGGAATACTGTAAAAGCACAAATAATACACTTGGCTACACACACACACACACACACACACACACACACACACTTAATAAATTTCCAAAGGAGAGATTTTATGGGCCCCATTTTCTAATCAGATCCCCTTCTCCAAAATGGAAATCAATAACAAATTATGTCTACCCTTAAAAATGTAACTAGCTTATTTCTGTTTAAAAACATTTTTCTAAACAACTACTGATTAAAGAGGGGAAAATATAAATCACACAATATTTTCAAAAGAATGAATGGAGAAAATGCCTCATAACAAAATTCATGGGTCACAGCAAATATAGAGAGCCTGAAATGCTCTTTTAAAATTATTATTAAACAATGAGTTCCTAAAATAAGCAAACTTTGATTCAACTGTCTAAAGTATAAAAAGAACAATGAGCAGTTTGCAATAATTGTTACATAAGGTCATTTAAAGGGATAGGGAATGATTCAAGAAGGGGCGTAATCAATAAAGCTATCAAGAAAGCCCTCTCTGCAGAGCTAACATATGAGTAGAAATTTAAATTGAGACAGTCGTGTGAAGATCTGTGTGATCTATTTACAAGGACTACAAGTTTTTTCACAGACTTCTCTTTTCTGCTGCATGTTATGGTTATTTTGATGTGTCAGCTCGGTTAGGCTAGAGTTGGGCAAACACTAATGTGGGTGCAGCTGTGAAGGTTTTTGTCGACGTAGGTGGTGAACACCTACAATCAGTTGATGTTAAGTAAAGGAAGTTATTCTCAATAATGTGGGCAGGCATCATTCAATAAGCTGGAAGGCCTTAAGAGCAAAACTGAATTTTCCCTAAGGAAGAAAATTTCTGCTTCAAGACTGCACCATCATCTTCTCCCTGACTTTCCAGCCTGTTGATCTGTCTTACAGATCTCAGAGTCGCCAGCACCCACAACTGCAAGAGCCAATTCCTTGAAATAAATCTAATATAAATCCTATGGGTTCTGTTTCCTGGAATACTCTGACTGATACAGTGCCTACAATTACTTATTTTTGGTTCAAAACAACAGGAAGTTGTGAGCAAACAATAGGAAGAAACAAACTCACTTTTTTTCTTCCTTATTTTACAATGAAACCAGCTTCACATTTTTTTATGATTATATAGTTACTGCATTTTTATTGTAAAAATAAAGGTAAAATATAAAAAATAAATTTAATGATTCCTTAAAATTCTGCCACATCAAGATACCCAAATCAACAAGTTATAGATCATCTTTTCTAGCAGTTCTTTATGTATGTGTACATACACAGATACAAATATTATTAAGCTGTTTCTCATTTTAAATATTTGAATACAGTCTCTTTTTTTCCTATGTGTCTTGTGCTGGTTTGGATGTATTATGTCTCCCAAGATGCCATTATCTTTGATGCAGTCTTGTGTGGGCAGGAACCATATTGGTGTTGATTGGGTTGGACAGTTTTGTTGGATGTTTCCATGGAGATGTGATCACTCAACTTTCATTGGATAATTTCCATGGAAGTGTGGCCCCGCCCATTCAGCATGGGCCTTGATTAGTTTATTGGGGCACTATATAAGCTCAGACAGAAGGAATAACCTTGATTAGTTTACTTGATTACTTTACTGGAGCACTATGTAAGCTCAGACAGAAGGAATAAGCTTGTTCCAGCCAAGAGGGACACTTTGAAGAAATGCACAGGAGTTGAGAGAGGAGCTGCAGATGAGAGACAGTTTGAAGATGGCCACCGAAAGTAGACTCTTGCTCTGGAGAAGCTAAGAGAGGACAAATGTCCCAACAGCAACTGAGAGTGACATTTTGAAGAGGAGCTGCGGCCTGGAGAGGAACGTCCTGGGAGAAAGACATTTTGAAACCAGAACTTGGAGCAGATGACAGCCATGTGCCTTCCCAGCTAACAGAGGTTTTCCAGATGCCATTGGCCATCCTCCAGTGAAGGTACCCAACTGTTGATGCATTACCTTGGACATTTTATGGCCTAAAGACTGTAACGTGTAACCAAATAAACCCTCTTTATAAAAGCCAATCCATTTCTGGTGTTTTGCACTCTGGCAGCATTAGCAAACTAGAACATGTCTCCTGCTTTCCTTTTCCTGTACCTCATCCTGTCCCGGATAAGTAATATTAATCACATACATCTATCCTTCCAGAGCCTTCTCAAAGTTTGTATGATTCACTAGCTATATCATAGCTTTAACTGTGGATATAGATTTAGGCATTAATATGGATATAGACAGCAAGAGTCATGGCCATATTTTGTTTTAAAAAGTGATCACAGTGAAAAACCCTTCTCTCTATCTTATTTTTCTCCCTTCACCATGGATTGTGGCAATCCTTCCAAATCATTTCATCTGAATTTAATATATTCTTTCTAATAGTAACAAATTCCTGGTTGTCAATGTAAATGTGTTCAATCATTACACTTCCACACAGTATTCACTTCCCCACCCCAGATTTTGTTACTATTAAAAATTCTGCAATATGTGTTTCCATGTGTGTATACTTACATATTGGCATTTTTATTTATGTAAGGTGGAGTCACAGAAGTGGGATGGCTGAGTGAAAGAAAATGTTTATTTGTAATTTTTATAGATCCAGCCAAATTGCTTTCCAAAAAGGCTGTTCTACTAATTCACTTTGACACCAACAACACAAGAGCACCATATCATCCTATCAGCAAGAAGTATTATCTCTTTTTGCTCATTGGATACGTAGATGTGGCAACCTTGCTGTTGCTTCTATTTGCATTTTCCTAACCACCAAGGAGCTTGAGCATTTCTACTTTTGTTTTCTTTGTCATTTATGTTTGCTGTTGTGGGAATTGTCTGTTCAGACATTTTGCCCTGTTTTCCCTACTAGTTTATAGTAATTTTGCTGTCAATTTGTTATCAGTTTTTAATATTTTCTAATTTTAGTCTGGCATGTGTGCTAGCATTTATCACTTTTTGTTTTAGTATTGATTTTTAAAAATATTTTGACAAATAGAGAGGTTTAATTTTTATATAGTCAAATATCTGTCTTTACTTTAGTGCTTTTTGGGTTTGTTGTTTTTGTTATAAAGGTTTCCCAAATCCTAAGATTTAACATTGTCTCCTAACCTTTCATTTCAGATTTTAAAAAATATATACTTAAGTTTTTTTAGCCCAGTTGGGATTTTTTTTTAAATATGGCATGAAATAGATATCTGATTTTCTTTTTGATGGAAAACCAGTTTTGCTGACATCATTTATTAAATTTCCACTGACTTGAAACACTACTTCCACTATTAAATTATCAGATATACTGGAATACATTTCTGGACACTCTATTCTGTTTCTCTAATCTTTTTGACATCTTTTCTGTAACTACCAAATTGTTTTTATTATAGCATATTTTATTTTAGTATATTTAATATCTGGAAAGCCAAGTCCTTTTGTATTGTTCTACTGAAAAATAAGGTTCAAATTTAGTGTTGCTTCCCCATTTTTCAATGTTTTTATAAGGCATCTGATCCCCTCTATAAAATGTCTGTGCTTGAGCATCTGGAGTAATTTCTCTATCCATGTCTGAAGTCTCAGTGATGCAATAGGTATCCCAAGGTACATGAATATTCAGCTGATACATAAAAAAGTTGGTATCTATATAGCCAGGAAGAGATATTTAGAACAATTAATTTTCAAGGATATCATTTTTAATAACAATAAGGAATTTAAGGTGTCAAAGAATAAATTGGTCAAAACATTTACAAGACATTTATGGAAGAATTTCTTAAATAACATGCATAATGAAAAACATTTAATGTATTAAAATATATTAAAATTGAACTAGACTTGCAAAACGGGAAACATAAAAAAGAAAGAAATGAAAAGCCACAGACTGGACAATGAGATTGAAAATCGACTGATCTAAAGAGTTTTAGTATCCAGAATATATAGAGTACTCTTGTAAACCAAAAATGTAAAATACAAATACACCAATAGAAGAATGGCAAAAGCCAATAGGCATATAAAAACAAGTGGACTCCACAAGTTATCAAGGTAATACATATTAAAACTACAGTGAGGTATCTTTTCATATCCACTATATTTGCACATTTTATTTTTTGTTGACAATATCATATGATGGTGAAAAAATGAAACTAAGGAAACTTTAAGGCTATGTATATTGAATGATAATAGGACCAAACACAAGGAAACTAACAATTTTCAAATTTTATTCATCTAATAACATAGTCTTAAAATATACAAGCAAAGATTGATATTACTAAATGGAGAAATGGACAAATTTACAATCAATCACAGTTGTAAATTGTATGAGATTTTCCTCAGCCTCTAATAATAACAGACAAATATAATATGAAAGACATAGTTGGACAACAGATGACCCAACCTGACCTAATAGAACACTGCCCACAGCAACTGCAGAAGACACATCCTTATCCGGTGTTCATGGAACATTAAAAAAAAAAAAACAGACCACATGCTTGGCCATAATGTAAGTCTTACCAGATTTCAAAGGGCTGAATTCACCAAGTTTGTCTTCTGACCACCATGACATTAGAAAAGAACCCGGTAACAGAATAAAACAAATAGAAAACTTGCAAATATTTTGAAATTAAGCAACACACTTCTAAATAGCCCTTGGGTAAAAGATATTTTTATTTAAACCACAAAAAAGAAAAAACCCAACCACATATCAAAAGAATAGGATACTGCTAAAGCAGTTCTCTTAGGGAAATTTATAGTTCAAAATAAATATATTAAAAATGAATAAAAGGTTAAAAGTCAAAAATCTGAGTTTTACTCTGAAGTATTTAAGAAGAAAACAGCAAATTAAACCCACAGAAAGTAGAAGGAAGGAAACTAAGAATAGAAATCAATGAAATAGAAATTTAGAAAAAGAAACAAGAGAAAATCAACAAAGCCAATTTAAAAAAAATTAAGAATCTTACAGATCAACCAGTTATCAAAGGATTCACAAGATTGTAATATGAACCAGTATGTCAATAGATTTTCAAATTCAAAGAAATGGGAAAATTTTCTTGAAAAACAGAACAATCAATACTGACACAGAAATAAAGTAGAAAAATCTGAATATTCCTATATCTATTAAAATAAAATATTTTAAAATTTTAAACATTCCAACAAAGAAAATTTCATGTCCAGATGACTTTACTGGGGCATTTTTTAAACATTTCATTAAGAAATAATACCAATATCATATAAACACATTCAGAGAATGTAAAAATAAGTAATACTCTACCATTCAATTCGTAAGATTACCATAACATTGATACCAAAATAAGAGATATTAGAAAAAAACGAAAGTTAAAAGTCAATATCTCTCATGAAAAAAGAAAGTCCTAAACAAGCACATTGAATCCAGTAGCAAACTAGGAAAAGAAAGGAACTCACTCAATTAGATAAAGAGCACCTATGACAAAAACCTATTTACCATCATACTAAATAGCGTAATATGAACAGTTTACACCTGGGTTAAGAAAAATAATTATCACTTCTATTCAACATTGTATATTATAGCCAGTGGAATAAGGCAGAAAAAAAATAGAAGGTATGAATGTTGGAAAAGGTGTAGTAAAACTGTCATTATCCATAGAGGACATTTGTGTGTATGCAGAAAATGAAAGGATTTCCAAACCAAAAAACCAGAAAAACTAATTGAAGTAAGAAGTAAATTTAGCAAGGTCATTGAATATAACATCAATATATAAAAGTCAATTTTATTTCTGTAAACAAGAAGACACCGGTAGAAAACGAAATTTTAAAAACATATATGTATATTATTTTCAATAGCATCAAATCCAAAGGAATGCTTAGAACTAAATCTAACAAAATATGTGCAAGACTTCTACACCCTAAAGTACAGAATATTGGCCTAAATACAAATGAAAGGATATACTGTCCTCTTGAATGGAGAGACTCAATATTGTTTAAATACCAATTCTCTTCAAATTGATCCATGGATTCAATCTCAATTCCAATCAAAATCACAGCTGTTTGTGAAAATTGGAAAACTAATTCCAATAAATGTGTGTGTAGATATGTGCTTAATATTTATCCTATAAACCACCTACTCTACTTTTGAATATACACCTAACAGAAATATTTATCTTTTAACCAAAGACTTTTACATAATGGTATTTTAAAAATAAATCATGCAAACTCTAAACAACCCAAAATAGAATGAAAGAATTCATTGTGGTAAATTCCTGCAATGGAATATCACACCACAATGAAAATGAACTATTGCTAAATGCAACAACAAGAATGCATCTTACAAACTTTAGGTTGAGTGAAGGAAGACAGATGCAAATGACCCCACCTATATAAAGTTCAAAAATAGGAAAAACTCATTTATGGTGTTAGAGACCAGAAAAGGTTAACTAATGAGAAGGGACACAACAGACAGGAGTCTACTGGGATCCTAGAACAGTTCTAAATCTCTCTCCTCCCCCATTTCTTTTTTTCTGTCTGTCTGTCTGTCTGTCTATATACCTACCTCTCTACCTATACATTTACAGTTGATGAATTCTTAAGACATAAAAGAAAATATGTATTTTAACATATGTGTGCAGAATTCATCAACTGTATACTCGATATGTAGTCACTTTACTGTAAGTGAGCTATACATCAAAAATAAAGAAAATATTCTATATATGATGTGGAAACATATTCTTATTTGGTAAAATATAAGAGATACATTGGAATAAAAATAGTTTCACTTTTTAAGATAGAGCTGATCCCAAAAAGCTGGAGAATGTAGGCAGAGTGTCAGGAACATAATCAAAAGAGGGTAGACGGAAGGAGCTGATAGTTGCATTGAAGGAACGTAGTTACTTGGGGCTGTTCGCTCTTAAAATACTGGGTCTTCCCATCCAATGATGTGTTATGTTTTTCTATTTTTTATCTTGTATGTCCTTCATTAGGATTTTATGGTGTTATTAAGGAGTCTAGTATCTTTATTCTTAAATTTATTCCTAAGTGTTAAGTAGGTGCTTCTTTTTGTCACTCTTGTGACTGAAACATTCTTCTCTTTTCCATTTCTAGCAGATTCTAGATATTAGAGTTAAGGAAATTATGGATTTTTGTGTATATCTATAGACAAAATATACAAAACATAGATTACTAATATCCTTTATTAATTCTTGAAGTTTTTTTTTTTTTTGGTTCTTTAGTAGCATTTCTTGGTTTGTATTGGCATACAAGGGTACTGTCTACAAAAAATGATCTGATTTTCTTTGTTATTTGGGTTAGCACAATGAAAGTAGCAATTGTTGTTCAGCATATTCTCAAGCCACATGATGGACCACTTGAATTTTGAAACCTCACTATAATTTTATCTTCTTATGAGGAAACCATCTGTGTAGCTCCTTAGATGTGGCCGTTCCCCTCAGTCAGAGGGAGACAACATGATGTGGAGAGAGTTCAAGAGTGCCTTGTCTTTAGTTAGAGCTCCTGGCTTGACATCCCAGTTTGGTCACTTTCTAGATGTGACCAGGAGCAAGTTATTTGACCTCTTTATGGTTCAGTTTTCACATCTTTAAAATGGAGAAATGGTATCTACCTCATATAGCTCTTATGAAAGTCAAATGAAGTATCTGATGAAAATAAAATGCCTAATGTGGTGACTGACTCATAACAAAGACTTAATAAATGTCAGCCAGTAATAATTGTGTCTCTTACATGGTGCCAATACATAAAACAGTTTCAGAAACTTCACATTTCTGAACTGTTACAAAAACGAATCACTCCTTTCTGCTGTGGCTTCAAGTTGCTCTCTCTCATTACCCACCGCCATTATGGATCCTGATTCCCGGAGACAAGCAGGCAGGCATCTGCAGTGAGCTCGTGTGCATTGTGTTGAAAGCAACAAAACTACAGCTAAAGCCTCTGAAGACTGCAGCATTCTTGCTTCACCTTCCTGCCTGACTTTTCTTCCTGGGTGAAAGAAGATCACCCACAGCAGGATCTCACCACCACTCCCTGGACTTTCTCCTGCTGCACTGCCCTTTTGTCTTTGCAACATGGCAACTGGGATTCTTTGAACTATGGGGCCACTTTCAAACTAATAGACTGTCACAAAAGCGCTCGGCGTCAGGTTCCTGCCCTGGCCCCTTTATAGGCGAAACTGTAGGAACAGAAAACAGATCAGAAACTGTGTGGGGTTGGAAGGAGGTATGGAATTTTTAGGGGGAGGGTTGTGATAATGTTCTATATCTTGATTCTGGCAGTGGTTAAATGTTTGTATATTTTCCAAAACACATGGACCTGTATACTCCAAAAAGTGATTTTTATTGTATATACATTATCCTTTAATTACAAGCAATAATGGGAGGAAAGAGGACATTTTGGAAATAATGCTACACCTCTTTCTCTCACCAGTGGTCTATAGGGAATTAGCTTCCAGTGCATCCATCTGACTTCCACAAGTTCAGGGAGCTGCTGAGGCCAGCTGTGATTCTCATAATTTACTTCTGGGTTCAAAGTTGGAGGCAGTGATGACATAAACTGTTTTGCAGATATAAAGAAGGGAGAAGTGAGTTGTCCAGAGTTATCAACAATTTAAGCCCAGAACAGCAACCCAAACATTTGACTGACAAATTTTATTGAGCTTTTTCATATTAACCAAACCCAATGGGCCAATGGATAGAATTCAATAAAAATAATATCTGTCAAAAGACTGACATTATTTAATTTTGAAACAGAGTTAATCAATCTTTCCTTTGGTCTCATCATGCATACTCCTTGATTATAATATTTATTAGAATGCATTTTAATTATTTGTTTGTATCTCAATCTTCCCCACTAGGACTTTGAGTTCTTTGAGGTCAAGGACTCTATGTTACCGATTTCTGCTCTTTGGTACTTAACACCATAAGCGTTCAATATATTTTTGGAAGATGAAACAAAACTCAGAATTCCACTGTCATGCATGTACCAGACACATCCTCTCCCTCTGTCTTTTGCTTCTCTGTAATTCATGCACCTCCACACTTCTCTGACTCTGCAGACCTAGTCCAACCAATCTTATCCCTCTCATAAGTGCAGTGCTAGCCCTTTTTTCCAGCTTTGGCTCCTGCTCCTCTTACAACCTATGCCCACATACCAGACCAAGTAATCTTTCTGAAACATTAATTGGATCACACTATTTCCAGGCTTAAATCCACCAATGGTTTCCAATCACATTTAGAGGAAAAGTCAAATTCCTTAGCTTGACTTATAAACCCTACGTTTCTTCTCTGCCTCTCTGACACTGTGTCTTGCACTCTGCCTTTGGCCTGAGAGGCTGCAGACCACTGGTCTTCCAGGGCCTCAGACATGCTTCTCTGTCCACCTGGGAGCCTTTGAAAGAGCAGCTCTCTCTGCCTGGAATGGGCTTCACTGGGCTTTTCACATTCCTGGTTCTTTCTGCTTAAATATGCCCTCTGCAGGGAGATCTTTCCTGACTACACAAACTAAAGTCACTTGCTATCACATCACCGTTTTTTTTTTTTTTTAATTCATGTTATTGAGATACATTCACATACCACGCAGTCATACAAAACAAATCGTACATTCGATTGTTCACAGTACCATTACATAGTTGTACATTCATCACCTAAATCAATCCCTGACACCTTCATTAGCACACACACAAAAATAACAAGAATAATAATTAAAGTGAAAAAGAGCAATTAAAGTAAAAAAGAACACTGGATGCCTTTGTTTTTTTCCTTCCCCCATTTCTCTACTCATCCATCCATAAACTAGACAAAGGGGAGTGTGGCCCATATGGCTTTCCCAATCCCATTGTCACCCCTCATAAGCTACATTTTTATACAATCGTCTTCAAGATTCATGAGTTCTGGGTTGTAATTTGATAGTTTCAGGTATCTACCACCAGCTACCCCAATTCATTGGAACTGAAAAAGGGTTGTCTAAAGTGTGCGTAAGAGTGCCCACCAGAGTGACCTCTCGGCTCCTTTTGGAATCTCTCTGCCACTGAAGCTTATTTCATTTCCTTTCACATCCCCCTTTTGGTCAAGAAGATGTTCTCCATCCCACAATGCCGGGTCTACATTCCTCTCTGGGAGTCATATTCCATGTTGCCAGGGAGATTCACTCCCCTGGGACATCACCCGTTTTTAATTCTCCATATAGCACATATCATTATTTGATATTTTTACTGCCTATTACTTGTTGATTGTGATCTGTCCCTCTCTCTGTAATGTGTGCTCTGAAGGGGCAGGGACTTCATGTTAACCTTGGTTTTCCCATCACAGACACACAGTAAATGTTTAATGAACACATGATCACTTCATAGGGGAGGGAGGGAGGGAGGAATGGATGGATGGATGGATGGATGGATGGACTATGAATTTTTTTTTTCACTGAAGTATAGGAGCAGCCATTATTTTCTAACAGAAAAACTCAACTAACCTCATCCGTATGAAGGTTCTGCCAGCAAAAAGTGTGATTAGTCCTACAACAGCAGCAGAAAATAAGTGTCATCTGGTTTACAAAGGGCATGCTGGCTTTCTGAGGCCTCCAGAACTTAATATGGTCTCTTTGCCTCTGCTCTTTTCAGGAATAATAAAGCTGGATGTTTTGTGGTAACTGAAAAATCAAAGTAGACATAGCTTTATTTCAATTAATTCCCCTTTCTCAGCAATTTGGCTAAAAGGAAAAGGTCCTCCACATCTAACATGAACTACAGGTATGCTCTGGCAACTTTAAAATTGAATGTCTCCAAAGCCAGAATCAGACAGAGCAGGTGACCAAAGGCTGGAGTTTTTGAGGATGCAGTTTAAGGAGTCAGATTGCCCGAATTCCAATCTCAACAACTAAAAGTGGGAAAGCCACTTCCTGTCCCTGTGTCTCAGCATGTCTTCTCCACAGGCATCATGGACCCTCTTTCATGCAGGTGTGATGAGGGTTCTGTGAGCAAATGCAGACAAAGCGCTTTGGCCAATGACAAACATAGTAGGCACCTAGTACCTGATGCCTCTATTAAAAGTAATTATAATTAGGTGAGTGAATTAGTTCAGATTTCCTTCACTTTTTCTCCACAAAAATAACACCCACCTTATCTTCTGTTTTGAAACATCAATTACTGAAAATTTAAGACATGCAATTTCCTCCAGTGATGGCTACCTGTCATTCCTGTCTGGATTCTTTCTAGAACCTGGAGATGGCAGGGTGTGGGTAGGATGGGAGTACTCTGCCCAATCCATCAGCAACTGGAGTGAAATTTTTGGCAAGCACTGCAAATCCGTAGCTGGGAAGTACCCAGCTGCAGAACCTTGCAGAAAGTTAACAAGTTTCTCTCACTCTCCTTCTCTCTGGTCTCTTCCTGGAGACTCCCAGCCACCCCCAGGCTCCAGCACAACCCCATCCTACGAAGTGCATCACGTGACAGAGAAAATCACTTCTGGGAAGGATGATGTATTTGCTGCAGACAAAATGATTGAGGCTAAGGCAGCATGGTGGTTCAAGAAATCTAACTCTAAAGAGTTCTTGGGGAAGCCAGTGGTTTCCTCAAGGGAGAGGATGGCAAATGTATCATTTCAATTCACACCCAATGAATGATGTGTCTGCAGCTGTTTAAATTAATTCTGAAATGCAAGAAATGTCAGTAGAGTCTGCATTTTCATAGAATAATTCCCTGCTGAGTTGCTTTAGCCAGCTCTACCCCAGGCTTTCGACACCACTCCTTGATGAGGACATTGACAGAAGAGACATTTTTGCCCCTTAAGAAGCCCATCATCTTGAAAGATCCAACTCTCCTCTAAGTTGAAGAGTATCTCTGGATCTTCTATCTCTGCCTGAAACAAAACAACAATCTATAATTCCATGGTTGGCTTTGGAAAATATTTGTAGGGCAATGGAAGTTGAGGATGGCAGTACTAGCCCCAGCTGGATGAGGTTTTTGATCAGTTGGCTCATGTTTTCCAAACCACTTCAGCCAGGGCTCCTCAACTCCAGGCCTGGCTGTTTCGGACCTCTGAGTCAATTTGGGGTGAATCTGTGGTCCACATATACCCATTGAACTGTCATTTTCCCCTACCTTTCCAGTGGAAGCACAGCATGTTCATCAGTCTTTCCTCTCAGGCAGCTGTCATGCACTCAGGGGGCCCTCAACTCCAACCCCCTTAGCTTGGCCCCTGACTCCTTCATACATTCTTAGGATACCTCCACTGGGAGCAGGATGCTATGCCCTGGTATTTTGCTTGTATCAGAGAGAAGCAGAATTCTGCACTCTTCTAAACTCTTCTGCACAGTGAAAGCAGGTCTAGGAGGGCTGTGCCACACACACACTCTTACATTCTGTTTTAGTTAGAAATGTACTCAAAGACAATAACAGAAAACTTAATTTTATGGCCATTCATTCATTAACAGTATGTAACAGCAATCTGGGGGTAAGTTTTTATGGACTTTGATTTAGCAGCTCCAATGCATAAAGACGGATATCTCTCTGACACTTTTGACCTCTCCCTCATGGGTGCAAGGTGGTTGCTGAAGATCCAGTCATCAAGTCTGGGTTCAAGATAGGAAAAAGAAAGATTAAGGCACTTCCAGTCACTTTGCTACCTTTGTATTAGAAAAGCAAATGCTTTCCCAGATCTGATCTGTTTCCTCATAAAAGCCTTCAGTTTAAGTCTCTTTGATCAGAACTGGGTCACATGGCTACCCCTAGCAGGAAAGGAGACTGCAAAAAGTAAAAAAGAATTGGGATAGGCTTAGACTTGGGTTTTTCAACCTTGGAACTGCTGTCATTTGGGGTTGGATAATTCTTTGTGGTGGGAGGCTGTCCTGTACATCGTAGGGGGTTTAACAGCATTTCTGGCTTCTACCTACTAAATGCTCATAATACTCCCTGCCCTGTTGTGATGAAAAAAAAAAATGTCTCTAGACATTGGCAGATGTCCTCAGGGAGGCAAAATTTCCCCTGGTTGAGAATTACTATCTTAGACCAATCATGACCCATTAGTTGATGCTGGATACATAGCTGCCCAGAACAAAATTAGGGTATCAAGGAAAGATAAGGAAACAGATAGTGAACAGGTAAGTATTAGTGTCATGCCTCAGACAAACACCTGGCCAGGTGTACCTAACCAGCACCCCATGTGCATACATATGCACAGGCATGAGCACATGTGATAGGCTTTTGGAATAAATGTCATGGGCAAACACTCATCGGTATAAGGAGTGTCCTTTATCCCTCAAACTTCCTTTCTCACTTCATTCACATGTGAAATATAAGTCACTTGGGTTAAGTGCAATTCAATTCAAATCAATTAAATCCAGCACATACTCACTGGCAGAAACCAAAGGGTTTGTCTGGGGCAAACCTGCAATTCCAAGCAGAGTAAGAAACCTATAATGTAAGGAAGGGCACCAACTAAAGAGAAGTGAGAGCTGGAGTGAAGATGCATGAAGAACCAAGTGAAGATCCAGAAAACCAAGGTATGCAAGAACAAGAAGGAAGCTGAATATTGAGCACCTATGATGTGCTAAGATGATCACTTCCAAAAGTGGGGAAGGAGGTGTTAACAGCAAAACCACAGACTCCTCCAGGCAAGGGTGACGTTAGTTAGTGTGGCCCAGGGTTATCTGTAGAGTAAAGATCTTGACCAGCAGTGTGGGAAGACTTTGATGTTCTCCCCCTTCTCAAACTGAGGGCTGAGCCCTAAAGGGGATGGCTGGGAGCAGGAGCTGCTGAGGAGGAGAAGCCCTTCCTGGGGTTCCAACGGCACCTTTTGCTAAGAACGGGTCAGAGGAGAATGAGCACACTTAGGGCGCATCATCAAATAGAAACATAAATTGCAATAGGTAAAAAGACACTCCGCAGGCCTATTTCTGGGATTTGAGCTGTGTTAGACACAGAGACGGAACATTCTCTATAGTGAGAACGTGGAATATGATACCAGAACGTCAGTGTTACCAAGGAGAGGATCAAAGGATAATTCAGAAAAAGACAATAAAATGAGTGAATTTGGTTGGATTAGAGGAGAAATGTTTACCTTCACCATTCCTAGTCAAGGGTTTCTCCAATCCCTAGTGACAAAGGCTTGCAGTAAGCACCTGAACACATAAAGAGCATTTTAATTATATCTGTATATTATTTCAAGGATGTTGGTTAAGTGGTATAGGTATTTTCACATGTATAAATATACTTTACTATCAAAGCATTTATTATACTCTTTTGATTTTTAAATTACCCCCTTGTGTGTCTCTCCAGATCATCATCTCCACAAGGTAGGGGTCATGAATGTCATGTATCAAGAATTTGTTATTTACTTATTGTGCACTCACTAGGTGACAGATGCCAAGCTACAATACAGAGAGAGAAACAAAACAAAAATAAAACAGACAATGATCCTAGCTCTCTAGACAGGTATTAATCAGAGTCATGTCAATATAACATTTGAACTGTGGAAGTGCTGTGAAAGAGATACTAGATCTGTGACCTAAATGAGGAGTGAGAAACCAGAATGAAGACAGATGGGCCTCCCCAGGAGCTACTTGGAGGTGTGGGTGGGTTGACTCAAGCCCCTGATAACAATACCTGAGGCAGGGAGTCAAAAAAGGAAGTGAAAGAGGTTGACAAGAGGCAGTGCTGAGCCTGGGCACAGATTTCCAACACAGGGATCCTTTCCACTATTCAAATGTATCCTAAGGTTGGGGAAGTTATGACCCAATCTAAGCTGGGGGACAAAAGGCAAGGTGCATTTGTTCTGCCTCCACTCCCCTCCGTGAAGACAAGTGTGATTTATGGGAGGCCAGGTAAGGCAGTTATGCTGGTTTGAGACTGTTGTGTACCCCAGGAAAGACTGTGTTCTTTCATGCAATCTTGTGGGGGCAGACATTATGGGTGGGATCTTTTGATCAGTTTGTTTCCATGGAGATGTGACCCACCCAACTGTGGGTAAGATCTTTTGATTAGACTATTTCCACAGAGGCATGGCCCCACCCATTCAAGGTGGGTCTTGATTAGTTTACTGGAGTCCTTAAGAGAGCTCAGGGGCTGACACAGACCCAGACACTTGGAGACAGAGGCAGAAAGATGTCTGGAAATGCTAAGCTAAGAGATGAAGCATGAAGTTTGCCCCAGAGAAGTTAAGAGAGGACCGCTAGATGCTTAGAAAGAAATGCCCTAGGAGAACAAACAAGGATGCTCAGGAGCTGAGAGACAGAAGCTAAGAGAGACAGAAGCCCAGAGACATTTTAGAGAAAGCAATTTTGAAACCAAAACTCAGGAACAAAGGACCAGCCATGTGCCTTCCCAACTGACAGCGGTGTTCCAGACACCACTGACCTTTCTTCAGTGAAGATATCCTCTTGTTGATGCCTCAGTTTGGGCACTTTTATGGACTTAGAACTGTAAGTCTGTAACCTAATAAATCCCCTTTATAAAAGCCAATCCATTTCTGGTATTTTGTGTAATAGCAGCTTTAGCTAACTGGAAGAACAATCTATACTCATAGCCTCTGAGCACTTGAACTTGGGCATTGCCCCAGCACCACATGCATTAGGGTGAGATCTTTGTCATAAATAGTAATCAGAGTAAATTAATCTGCATATCAGAAATGACACACTGCCTGTGCTCAAATCCTGGCTCTGCCCTTTACAGGGTGTATCATGGTGGGTATATTACTTAAACTTGCTGGGCCTCAATTTCTCCATCTGTAAAACAAGTTAATAACAGCACCTACTGTGTAGTGTTGTTATGACGATTAATTGAGGCAATACATGCAAAGTGCTTAGAAGAGGGCTTGGCACTGAAGAGTGGTGTGAAAGTGTCTGTGAAATAAGCTAAACATTGGTTACATGTCCATACTGTGGGTGTTCGTGCGTGTGCGTGTGTGTGTGTGTGTGTGTGTGTGTACTTTTGGGTAGGGAGCACAGCAAGTTGGTTCCATGGTGTTCAAACACAGTCTACTCTTGAGAACATTTCCTGGGTTCCTTGGGTTTCAGGAGAAGATACTCATGTCCTGTGTACTCAAATAAGGAAGCCTCGTTTAAAACAAAAACATAAAAATGTAAATAAATAATTAAATAATTAAAAATAAAGAGAGGAAGATGCTAAAAGAGTTCCCCCCTTATAGAAACAGAGGACCTTTGATTCAGATCCCAGACCCCAAGGGCTTTGTCGCCTAAAGCCATCCTGGTTTCAGAACTGGAGTTGTAATGCTTTTGAGGAACGATCTAATGTAAGAATTAACAGAGCCGTGGCTGAAGTGAGCCCCCCAAACTGTCCCTATGAAAGGCACTGTCTTAGATGTTGTCTGAGGCCAGAAAACAGGGGCCCTGTTTCTCCAGACACTGCCACAAAAGCAGTGGTGTGGACAAACAGCAACATGATGTCATACCCCTAATAAGACTGGAATTCTTGGTGTAAATAAGCTGGAGTTTTCTTCCTCTTCCCTGAAAAATGAAGGCTAGAGGTCTTAGATGTCTCCAAAACACCATTATTTTTGTTTCCCACTCGACTAAAAAAAAAAAAGGTATCACTCTACTGCAATGCTGATGTCCTCTCCATGTTGTTACTGGCAGACTTGGTGCTTTACAACAACAAGCACATGGAACATCCCCTGAGAAACCCCAGGTTAAGTTTGTTTGACTTTCCATTTAAAAAAAAAAAAAAGAGTGAATAAAGTCAGAGACGAAACAGAGCAGCCAGCAGGCGTGTTTTCCTGACTGAGTTCAAGGAGGCAGAATGAAGTGAGGCCGGCGATGGGCACGGCTGGCTGCCAGTGGGAAAACACAAGTGACTGCTTCTCTCCCAGCATCTCCTGAGGATGAAAATGGGCTGGCCGGGCCTGGGAGTGGGCTTGGAGTCGCTGCCCCCTCCTTTCGCAGAGAATGTGTGAGGTTTTTGGTCCTTGTGAAACTCTCAAAGACGTGTGGGTTTGGTGCTTTACCTAACCTGTCTGAGTTCATAATCTCCAGGGCCAGGGCATGGTTTAAACTCAAGGGAACGCATTTGACTATGACATCTGCGAGGCCTCTTGAAACGAATGCAGATGAAGCGGTATCCCAGGTATGACTGGCTGTTTGTGGCAGGAAAGGCTGGCTTGCCAAAGCAAGTCAGAACTCAGATTCCCTGAGGGGCCACACAGGGGACTACTGTATCCATGAAAAATAAGTGAAGTTCTCATGAAAGAGAAACTTAAAGGGTCTGGGGGTTTACCAGTGCTTGAATCTTTGGCTCCTTTCAGCATGGGTCCATATAACATTAAGGGGTTAAGGGGTTCTCTCTTAGAGGATGAGGAAAAGAGAAATTTGGGGGAGGGGGGCTATGAGAATAATGATTATGAGAAAACGCAAGACAAAGGGGGCTCGGGTACTCTGATGTCTCACCTGTCTACTCCACTTAGCAACCAGAATTCCTACACCTGACAGCACCAGGATGCGCTGCATAAACTGAAAACAGGGTGGGTTGCAGTAAAATAAGATGGAAGCAGAATACACCAGTTCCGAAAGGAGAAGTCTTCAATAGACTTCAATAGACTTCAATGTCCTGGAGTTTACATCTTAGGTCAAAGCCATATGTGAGCTTCAGAGAAATGAATCATGTAAACAAGGGGATCAACTTTTCTGAAATTGCTTTAAGGTGCAGGCACTATGCCTGGAAGTTTCTGATGGTGTATCTCAAAAACAAGGCATTCTGTGCTGATTTAGAGCCTCATCCTGCCATGGTCAACAGGTTGAAAATGCAGCCTGGAGAGAAAAGAGAAGATCATTGCATCAGTTATGCATGTATAACAGACCATCCCCAAACCTCCTTAGCTATAAATATTTCTGATTTCTCATGACTTTGGGCTGGCTTGGCTGAGGGTTGGTGGTCTCACTCGGTCACACACCTAGCGGTCAGCTTGATGTCCCCTGGGCTCCAGGGATGTCTTAACCATGGGTCACCCATCTGCTAGGCCAGCTCAGGCTCATTTACATGGTGTTGGTCACAAGGTTCTCAAGTGGGCCAGAAGGTTTAGTCCCAATGGACATTCATTTTCCAAGCCTCAGCTGGTGTCACATCAGCCAAAGCTAGTCACGAGTCCAGTCCAGAGATGGTGTGGGAAGGCACAGACGAACAGCATGGAGTAGAAAAATGTATGGCCATTTTTACAATCAAACACAAACGTCTTCTCATTTTCACCCATCCTGTCTGCTCCTGACAGCATTTCCTCTGTCTGCCATTCACAATGGGTAGCCTGAAATACAGGCACTAAAAGGAAATCTTCCCAACACTATTCAGAAATTTGGGGGTCAACAGTATATCAAAAGTGTCAAGTATTGGATTAAAAGGGGCTGACCAGCATGTTCCTAATGCTCACCACTTAAAGAGAAATGGTACACTGGCTTTAGCATTAAGTCACAGGCTCCACTCTAAATTTATTTTCTATGGGGTAATTGCTGAAGCCACTGCTTTTTCAAGAAGAATCTTTCTGGAGCCTTTTGTTCTTTTGATTGAAACTTAATCAGTCTCTTGTTTGACAAAAATGACAGGCTGCATGAAAGGGGAAACAGAGTTTGGGTTTTACCAATCCTAATTCCTATCAAACATCAGAAGAAAATAAGCACTTTCTACATAATGTGCTCCACTTTGTGTTTTAGACTCAAATTTATTACTTAAAGAGAAAAAAAAAACCACCCTAACTGTTTACACTTTGAGGGAAAAAAGAGACAGAGACACAGTTAACTCTTTCTCCCTGGGGGTTTTCATATTAAGTATTTTTAAAGAACAGGACTGTCTGGACTCTGCCATTCAGTTAGGTGTTGTAACAATGTCATGAAGCAAACGTTCAGCAGCTCGTTTCCGGATGATGTGTCCTGGAATTTGTCTGTCTTCTGGCACAGAGGAACCACCCTGGAGTCAAAGTTTACTATCTCCCAAATCCCACCCAGACTTTGGATTCTGACCCAAAGCTTTAGCTACGAATTTGATGAGGAGAGCAAGAGTTTCGAATTCTGTTACAAGGAAAACACTGGACTGGGAATTAGAAGACAAGTTCTTATTGTCCAGATACTCACCAGCTGTACAATCTTAAACAGATCAATTGTGTTCTCTGGGATCTGTTTATGCGTCTATATAATTTCTCCAGTTGACGGTGGTTGGAAGGTTTAAATTAGAGAATGGGTATAAAGATGCCAAACCCAGGGCCTGAAACTTAGGGGTGCTTAGCAAATGGTAATTTTATGCTCTATTCTCTCTTTGCTTCCTTCTCCCTCCATCATTTTTTTCTGGTATTTTAGACTAGTCTGTAGCAGAATACTGGGAAAAGTGCAGGCTTGCATATCCCCTTTGAATAAAAAGAAAAAAAGCCATATGGTGTGTCTCCATGACCTGAAATGAAACACGGCAGATATTCAAAAGAGAGAGGCAGCCTTGAACAGCTTCATGCCTTTGCTGGTGACGGTGTAGGCAAGTGACTCTGTCCCAGCCAGCGAGGCCCAAGGCAAGACTGCTCACCCGTGTTCCCAGTACTAGTTAGCAGCAAAGCCTGGGTTTGGGCCCAGCAGTCAAATTTCAGAATACATATCCCTTCTATTAAACTGTAACAGCTCTCTAATATAAATTAACTTATTCTTTTGTTACTCATTTTTTGCTCAAAAATATTTTTTGAAGGTCTATTCATGCCGGGGACCACAGAGAGGGTGGGAACAGCAAAGATGTTAGAAAGTCACAGAGGAAAAGGCAGTTAATTTCGTCTGGGAGAATAAGGCAGAACCGGACTCAGATCTTGGGTTCACCTGTTAAATGGATGCAATATTCTCCCTGTTACTTGAACTCTATGATTGTAGTTTCCACTTTTGTTTGATGGAGTGGTGGAGGTATGCCTTCTGAGCAACTCACCTTGCAAGTTCAGTGTGAGGGCGAAAGCAAGGCCACATGTAAAAACACCCAAACCAGAGCTTAGTAAATGATCTTGAAGGGAATTCACAAAAGGGGGCTGTCACTGGGTATGGCACATATTCAGAAGACCAGGGGAAGACACAGGTTGAGAACAGGGGACACACAGGAAGAGGACATGGCTAGCAGAGGACAGGGCCAGGAATAAATACCTTGGGTGCAGAAATGGTGACAAGAGCTCAGAGAACTACTGAGGCTGAGTCCTGACCTTGACGCTTGTAACTATGGAAACGAGGCCAAGCTGCCGACCATCTGTGAACCTCAGTTTCCTTACCTGCACCATGGAGGTAAGAATGTCTCTCACTGGAGGTGTGGAAGTTAATTGAGGTAATGCATGCAAAGGAGCGACCTTGGTGCCACCGTGCACATGGTATAAGCTAATGAATTGTGGCTAATCTGTTTATTGTCAATAATGAGTAGGAACGATGATTAAGGCAGATGGGCGAGACTTGGAGGGCATTAGCTTCTCAGTCAGAAGCCCAGACTAACATCCATTGTCCAACCCACTGTGGTAATTTTGATTTTCTCATGGCCTCAACCAAGTCAAGGGTCAAACCACCAGCGTCTCTGCCTCAGCGTCTCTGTCTGCACTGCCTGGGTCTCTTTGATGTCTGGGGTGCCCCTAAAATAGCCCTTTTTTTTTCTCTCATATGCACAGGAAACCATGCTTTGCTAGCTTGAAATAGCATCCCATCTCACAAAAGTCCAGCTCAGACTGAGAAAGTCATAAACACTAAGGAGTTTAGAAAGGAGCTTAGAAAACTTCCATTAGCACTTCTTCCTTTGATGGATGCCTCTTTACACTCAGAAATTCCAGGACTTAGGGACTGACTTCCAAATCAAGGCCAACCAGACACTCCCCAGCACAGCCAGTTACATCCACCTCCAGGGTCCACCCTCCATTCTGACATATTTATGACCAAATGGCTTTAATTGCTGATGGGTGTGTCTCCCCAGCCAGACTGTGAATTCTTTAAGGATAGCTGCACTATTTAGTTCACCTGTGAATTTCAAGCCTGGTAGAGTCAACTCCTTGTAGATGATGCTTGAACAAATTAATTAATTAATATAATCAGTCCCAGCCCCCTGCTGTTGGGAAAGGCTGGACTTTCCTGGGATAGCTGTGTTCCAGCATACAGGCCCCAGGAGATGGGTTTCCAGGCAGAAGGGATAAATAGAAATGTACAAGGAATTGAGAACCCAGAGTCTGGATGCCTCCACAGAAAAAAAAAAAAAAAAGAGAGAGAGAGAGAGAGAGCAAGAGAGAGAAAGAAAAGGACAAAGTCCAAAAGCTTTAGGCTAATGCCAAAGGAAGAAAGGTTGGGTCCTTGCAAAGACTCCCCCACCAGCATTCTTTATCTCCTACTCTGCTGGCTTTCCCACAAAGCAAAGGAACTTGAGGGGCCAATGCCCAGCCCAAGCAGAGTATACACAGGGTAAGTGACACATGGAGACACAAGAATCTCCTCGTGTCTGTGTGTGTGACTCTGTGACTGTGTTGTACGAGTTGGAAGTGGGAGCAAGAGGGAATCTGAAACAGCAGAATTTTGGGATATGATATAAATTAACACTAGACCCTCGGGCAAATAACACTGAATTCTAAGTGGAAACTTTCACCATGTAAAAATAAACAAAATTGTTTTGCTTCTAACAGAGATCTTATTCCCTTAGTTGAAAATCCAAACCCTAAAATTTCTACCACTCTTTAAATGACCAGAGAGAAAGAAAATGAAAGACAGAAAGAAAGAAGGAAGGAAGGAAGGAAGGAAAGAAAGAGAAAGAAAGAAGAGGGAGAAAGAGAGCAAGAGGGAGGGAAGGATGGAGAGAGGGAGGGAGGGAGGGAAGAAGGAAGGAAGGGAAAGAGAAATTATATCCATAAAGTAAAACCAGGAAAAAGAAAAAATCACAGCAACTGAACACTTTCCTCTCCTTTTTAACCTTACTTTAGATGTTCTCCTGGTAAAATCATTACAAAGGGCTTTATTTTTAAAATTGAAAGATTGGGAAGAATCATAATGAGATATTATGTGTAAAAGTTGCACATAAATTTCCTCTTGTCATATTTTGGGCTTCGCTAACGCGTCCCCTTGGCAGGACGGAGGGAAGCTGATCGCTTTAGTATAGATTGTGCGCCTCAGAAATATTGCCCTAGGAGAGAGCTCCTGGGTGGCTGACTTGGCTCCATGCTGATTTAGAAATTAGCTGGGCTTTTATTGGCCACACTAAATTGTTCTCAGAAAAAAAAAAATACATTTTTATTACAGAACAAGGGGCAGATGATTGAAACAAGCCTGCTTTCTCCTCCACGTGGAGCTCTGTGTTAGACGTTAAGTATACTTTCTTCTCAGGGTTCTTGCTATTGTTTAATGGGGGCATGAAATATCCACTAGTAAAGAAATTATCTTGTTTCCCTTGGTGTCCCTGGGTAATTCCTTATCCCTTAATAATGTTCTATTTGAGTTGTCTTAAGTGCATGAGTGGGCAAGTTGAGGAAAATGGAGACAGTTTAATATTCTTATCCCAAGGATTTGGAAGGACAATTGGAAGTTGTCCTCCAGAAGGGGTTAGGGAGACTAAATCTGGCCACTGGCCACTGACTCCAGATCTAGAGTCCCCAGTAATATCAGAAAAACACATTGCCACAATGTCCTACCCACAAAGACCAGGGCAAGGGCAATGCAATGGACATGCACGGGATGCTGTACCAGTCAGAAGTGGTACAAGGAGTGAAGGAATCAATCGTTTCTAGACATCATCCAAACCAATCCCCATCTGTTTCCTCTCTCTTGATGACCAGCCCAACTCCTCTCATTTGCTTCCACCTCAGATATGCCATGGGACCTTAGGGTCTTCCACAATTCTTGATAGGTTCTTGAAGCTTCTTGTGGGACTGCCCAGCACTGCCTGTCTGACTTCAGACAGAACCCCTTGCTCAGAATCTGTTCCAGGTATAGGCCCCACAGTCCTCTTCCAGGAGAAATACTGGCTGCTCTATGCCTATACGGATGGGAACAACTAGCTGATTCCTGGAAAATTCCTACAAATTAGTTTCATTTATTAAAAGCTGAAAGCCAAAAATACAACCTCATCCAAAATAAATTAGTAGAATAACAGAGTAATCTAGGTGTTTGAGGAATGAATTGCTCAGTCGACTGAACAATCTTCTTAACTCTTCAAATGCAATCCTTAATTGTATTAAATCTGTAAAATGCATAATTGTACCTCCTTGCATTAATACACAATATAGCAGAGTGGTTAAGCCCTCGGTCTGTGATAAGTCAGAACTGAGCATGACATGTATGCTACCAAGTCCTAGATCAGATCCTTAGGAAACCACATAAGTTATCTGATCCTGTTTTCTTGTCTGTAATATGGGGATAATCACAGCCCTACCAGCGAGAATTGAATATTTGGAGATATACATATGCATATATATCAGTAAGCAACATACCTGGTGAGAATGAGAACTCGTGACATGTTAGCTGCAGCTGTTGTGCACTGCTCCATAGCTGAAAGGTAGATGTATTTTCCCCCACAAGCTAAATTCTACAACAGAGACAAGTCTCACAAGAAGTTAGTGGCTAAGCTAAGAGAGAAAATATAACTTTTGATGGCTTCTCCTCCTCCACTAAACTTCAGACCACACTGCCTCCTATTAAAATTAATTTCTGTTCCCTTTGGTTAATTTGAGTTTGTCATGCCTCCCTAAGCCAGTGGACCCCAAACCCCATCCCTGATTTTTCTTTAGGGAAGACAGAACCACTTGAGGTAATCCACTGCAGCTCCCCTACCAAGACTGGGAAGGAAATGCCAAATTCTACTTGGTTTCTTTGTAATTAGTAACAGAGAGTGGGAGAGAGGGACAGCGAGACTGACTTGGGATGGGAAAGGGGCCGAAAAAGTGGGGTGTGGTTGACATATGTTCCTAATCACGGCCACACAATGAAAATGTTTTCTTTCTGGGGCAATCAGGCAAAATCTTGGAAAGATGAACTTTTTTCTCCCCTTGTATGTGCAATAATAATAATATTCCCAATTTTTTTTTTTTTTTTCAATCTTGGCACAGTTTGGCATCCAAAAGGTTTGGAAACCTTCCAAGCTCCAATGGCCTGTGTCTGACCCTTTTCTCCAAGGACCAAGGCACTCATTATATAATAATAATAACAAAAGCAACATGTATAGAATGCATACTATGTGCCAGACTCTGTTCTAAGTGTTTTACTTATATTAACCTCCTCAATCTCTTTTTACAATCCTACAGTTTGCTACTATTTATCATCTCCATGGAACAGACAAGGACACTGAGGCATGAAGAGATTTAGTAACTTGTCCAAAGTCAAACAGCTGGTAAGGATCAGAGGCAGGATTTAATGTTTGGCAGTCCGGATTCCAAGTCTGTGTCCATCACCACGACCCATACCCCTGGCCCTACAACCTCCATGGTGGAGTGGCTAAGGCAGAGCTAGACAGGCAAGACCTGACTGAAGAATGGACGAGCAGGAAACAAAAACCAAGATGAGAGCTCTCGGGAAGGGAGGTGACGCCAACAGACAACTGAACGCCAGGGCCCCACTTTTACTCAGGGGCTCTGCCTTTCTTGTTCTGATCCTTCCCAGCTCATGAACCAAGCAACTGTCAGTGCTGCCCTTGATCACTCTGCTTCCCTAAGCAACTCACTTTGATTGACATCCAGATGCCACTCTCTTACATTCCTGACCTCAAATTCCATTTCTAGCCTGTGCTTCCCCCAGGTCCTGACCTCCATATCTCCAGCCCTGGCCACATACCCTGATCCTGGCTGCTAATTGCTCCCTATGCTTAACTGCCTGGTTTAGCATCCAGAGCCCGAACTGGCCCTTGGTTCTGATTAGCTACAGCCTGGGGCTCAGTAGCAGGGTCTGAATCCCTGCCCAGCCACTAGAGTAGCTAGACTCGGCCTCTGTAGGCTGAGCAGTGGAGACCATCGCACCCACCTGTTGAATATAGAGACTAAAGTGAATCATACTTCACGAGTTGGTGCATATGCCACAGACATGACTCTGCCAACAGGAAGACACTATGGGGCTGGGACTGCCATCTGCCAAAAGGCAAGCATGGATGGATGAATGGATGGAAGGAATGGATGGTTTCTGACCTCTTCCAATTGGTTTCAGGGTTAGAAATTTTGGACATTGGTTTTCAGGGACCTGGGGGGAGGGGGGCACCATTCCAGGAACAGTTGGCAGAAATGAAATCCTTGAACAACTGATGGCCTTTGGGGACAGAGATTAACTTTAGGCCAGGAAGAGAGGCAAAAGTCTGGGATACATAACAGTGATTCAAAGATAATGGATCTGAGCTGACTGAGGAGAAGGGAAAGAACTGTTTAATCTGCAAGGGCTATTGATGGTGGAGATATTCCAGTGTGCAGTTACCAAGAAATGTGCACAGTTCAGTTCAAAGGTCTGATCTTTCCTGTAAGAGTGAAGAGTATTGGGAGACATTAATTTCCCAGAGCAGCAAAGAAGGGGTCTGGGCCTTACTCCCTTGACTCTCCAGGCACAGACTTGCAGACTTGGGTGTAAACTCTTTAAAAGTGAAATGAAAAGAGCACAGAAAGTCTCAATCTTTTACTTGCTTTTATATTCAGACTGCCCACTATATGTTATGCTTCTTTAGATGCATTCACTGAATCTCCAAATAGAGCTTCTAGAGATTACACACACACACACACACACACACACACACACACACACACACACACCTATGTTCTAATCACTTAAAAAAAAGATAATCTCCACAATAACCATATGTGGTAGTTATAATAATTATAATCACCCATTTTTACCTATAAGGAAATTGAAGCATATATAGTTAAGTGACTCATGTGACCCACTGTTCAGTGGCATAGCCAGTATGGGAGCCCAGTTTAGGCTCCTAAGCATTATGCCATACGGCTATATGGCCGTCATGTAGCCACGGCAATTATAGCCTTCCTACCTCCAAAACTCCCATTGAAATCCTCTCCCCTGACAGTCTGTTGGAAGGTAAAGCCTAGACACAACTGACTCTGCCCAAATGGCACCGTAATGGATACCCATGTGCTCTGGGAATTCTGTATGGGTCCATGGGAAAACTGAGCAAGAGAATGATGAAGGATGTGATGAAGAGCTTAGCTAAGAGTTGACAACTAGGTCAAATGCAGCCATGTGTACCCCAATTTCCTGGGGAAGAGGGAGCCGTGTACCTACCCAGAACAGGGAAAGAATGGGCATATGTCCACGGTAAAGGACAGAGGCAAAAGGCATCTAGTGGCACCCACGAGATGGAGGCAATGTTTCACTCTCTGACTCAATCTGCCAACTCCGTGGTCTGGCTGAAATTGCTTCCTAACCTTGGATGGTCATGTCAACATGACCATGTCATGAGCATGTCAACAAACCTCTTTCTCCAGCAATGTAGAATAGTTTTATTTTTGTCTTAATAAAAAGCACTCCTTGACTAAGAAATGAGTTACTTTACAAATGGAGATTACACCTGAGCTGGCGTGGCAGGCTGAGATTAAAAATATTAGTAAATAATAAAGATAACAAAGATAATATATTGAATGTTTACTAGTGACAAGTGCTGTGCTAACTAGTTTATATGCAATATCTCAGTTAACTCTCCTGATAATCTTGTGAGGTAAATCCTATTATTATTCAGATTTTAAGGAAAAGAAAATTGGGGTTTACAGAGGTTAGAAGTCCATTTTTTCATTCACAAATATTTGCATGCCTGGTGTGTACTAGCTGCTTTTTCAGGACATAGAATGTATCAACAAATAAAATAGACAAAAACTCCCTAGTGGAGTTGTAGTCCATTGGGGAAGCCAGCTAACTAACAATAAACATAGTAACTGACTCACACAGGATATTAGAAAGTGAGATGCGCTATAGAAACAGAATAAGAGATCAGAGTGAAGACTGTCTGGAGTGTCAGGGGGGACCTGAGGCTGGAATGCAATTTTAAATAAAGAGATCAGGGTGTACCTTATGGAGACAATGACATCTGAGCAGAGGCTTAAGGAGGTGAGGGAAAGAACCATGAGGAGTTCTGGGGGAAGAGCGTTCCCGGCAGCAGGGACAGCAGGTACAAAGGCCCTGAGGCAGGATCAACAGCAAGGAGATTAGTGTAGCTGGAGCAGAAGGGGTGATGGAAACAGTGACAAGAAAAGAGGCCAGAGAGCTCTTTATTTGGAGGAAATGGAGACCTAGGAGAGAGTTTTGATCACAGGATGGACTTGGTCTGACTTACATTGTAAAAGGGTTACTGTGGCTACTGTTGTGGGAAGAGTCCAGACCCTGATCTGCAGGGTCATACAAGCGGCAGAGCCAGAACTCAAGCCCAGTTCTGTTTCTCTGCTGAGCATCACACTCCATTTCCTCCCTCGTTATAAAGGTTCTGAACTGATAAAGGGCTGTTTCAAATTATCTTTCTCTCTGAATGGTCTAGTAGTTTTCTGCCTTTACTCTGGCCTGAGAAGTCTGGTGAACATTGCTTGATATTGGTGAAGTATAAGGTTATGCTGTCACATTTGGTTCCCACAACAAAGCTATGAGGCAATGGTTTGATCGTTACCCCATCGTGCAGATGAGGTCCTGAGGCCCGAGAACTTCCTTAAGCATCCTGGCTCACAAGGAACTCACCCACGTAATGCCCAGATGATCCGCGCTGGGTTGGAAGGACCTTTTCAAGGAACTTCTCGCTGAGTAGCCTGCCAGCTTCTATTTATTTACTTCTGTTCCTATGACAGTGTCCTGCCCGTGGACAAAATGTAATATATTTATCTTGGATGACTGATTTCTGTTAACAACTTTTATGTGAGTTAAAATATATCCTAGAAACACTCAGTATTTTTAAATTCAATTCTATAGCCATGAAGCAGTGTGTTCAATTTGGAGCTCTTGGATAACATGGATTAATGATATTTCAAGTGACCCATTGATATAGACTAGATGGCTTCAAATTCCAACTCTGCCACTCACTTTGGTAAGTTATTTATCCAATGTGGGCCTTATTCTCCTCACTTGTAAAATGGAAATACTGCTAAGGGTGCTATAGCAATTAAATGATGTAATGCTTGTGGAGCATTTACACACTGCTTGGTCCACAGTAGGTGCTCAAGAAATGTCACCTGTCCTTTTCTTGTCCTAGGGATGCTCAGGTAGATCTGAGCCAGACAAAGCCAAAACCTACTGCATGACAGATAATCCTCTGCTCTCCCAGCCCTTCAGAAATATGTTCAAGAAAGATGATTGATGCTGGTAATACTTAACAGCTGGCTTTTCACAAAAAAAGAAAAGGATAAAATAAGCCATGATTGTAGCATATGCCAATTTCTGTGGTGTAAATACTCCAACATTGGCAATTTCAAGTCACAAACATGATGTCACTGAGCATAGAGTTTGTAGGAGATGTGCACAATTGGCTCTCACCAAGTCATTCCAGCTGGCTCCAGTACACCGCTGTAGTCGTTTTTTCTCCATTCTATGCCTTCCTCATGCCAATTCAGAACATATTCTCAGTCTGAGAGGTACATGCCTAGCCTCTTCTTCATTCCACAGAGAGACTTGTCTTTAGTGCCCATGTAAACAAGGTGATTTTTGCTTTATTTTAACAAGCATTTGCAGAATATTCTAGGCTAAGCATTTTATGCATATTGACTTACTTAATTGATAAACATTCTTTAAGATAAATGACCCCAGTGTTATGGACAAGGAAACTAAGAGGCAAAGATGTTAAGTAACTTCCCTAGGGTCACACAACTAGTAGATGGCAGAGCCAAAATTCAAATTAGGTGGCCTAGCTCCAAGTCCATGTGCGTCTCCACTCTGCTGGCCCAGGTACAGAACCATGGCGGGGTTAGGCCAGAGCACTCCCCAAAAGAAAGGCCAGAGTGACCTATGGTCACTTTCAAACCTCCCCACTGGGTTAGGACCAGCCTTGGACCTTTTCTAAAGATCCCCTGCTTCTTTAAGCCTATTCTGTCCCCAGGTGACTGTATCAACAGGGTTCTAGAAAGTGCCTCGTGCCCTTTGTTCCCTTCACCTTTTGGTGAACTTGTCTAATCATTGCATCAGACCTCCCCTTGCAGCCCAGGAGTAAAGATGTCTGCAGGGAGCCAGCAGCCTGAGTGTTGCACTGTGACAAAGGTGTCTGGGATGCCGAGGACTGCGGCTGTTTAATAAATGTTGGTTTTGCAGATCCTATAAAGGTGAGATTCCCAAGCCTTCCTTAACCTGCCTTTCATAAGACTGAATAGCTACCCCTGCTGTGTCGGGGACTAGGTTTCCAAAAGTTGTTCTGGCAGCCAGAGCACAACAGCTGCTCAGCTCCATGATGATCCAGCAGCCCCGGAGGAAGAGGGGAGCAGCATAGCCCAATGCCCTGTGCCAAGCACAGCACCCACCAGCTGCCTCCCTCCCAGCTCCATTAGAGCAGGAACAGCATTAACCATATCAGCACCAATGGGTGCAGGCCCAGAGAGGCAGCCGAGTTTTCAGGAGGCTAAGTTGCCCATAAGCATATAGCTGGTGACTCAAATTCATCCTTACCCTTTTTGCTCCTAAGCCAGTCTGCTGGGCATTCTTTTCTCATCTTGTTTATATATTAGTACTATTTTGCTTTTAGACATTGAGCTGCAAGCCACAGCCATTTACGTTACAGTCTAACCAGTAAGTTATAATAGAGAGGAAGCATACATTAAAGCAAGTTAAGTGGATTGTAACATTTAGAGGACTCTATAAGGGTTAGGAAGCTCCTTATTATGTCTTTCCTCTATTTTTGCCAGAGTCATTAGCATTCTTGGTTGCTACAAGGTATGAGCAAAAACTCAGTGAAATTCCCACCCCTTGGTAGGGGGAGGGAAGGTGATACCTTATCCCAGGCACTGATTCTATACCGAAAGGATGGGATGAAGTCTTCTAGATTCCTATCCCTAGGACCCAACTCAGTCTGAGCCATTTGGGACGCGGGCTCGATCCCCAAGGACAAGAAGCTGTTAAGCCAAGCAGAAAACGAACAAAACAAAACAACATCGACAGAGACACAGACTGAGTAAATAAAGCAGACGAATCCACATATGGGAAGGCTCCCCCAGCCCGAGGCAGACTCCCTGAGGTGTTACAGATGCCAGAGCGTAATCCACTTGCACGTTGCAAGTTGTGCAGACTTACAGCCCATGGTTACTCCCAGGAAAGAGGAGTGGAGGGAGAAGAATGTCGTTGGCCACACTAACAGGGTCATGGCTCCCCCATCCTTCCCTGAGATGTACCCGCGGTAGGGCCTTGTTATTATCACTCAATCTGTGGACTGAGCTGGGAATTTGCACAGCCTCAACCAAGATGGCACAGGGCTGGCCCGGGCCCTACAGAGAGAGGATGAGGGGTGAAATTGGCAAAATTACCTGGTGGGAATGGGGGAAGGGAGAGAAAGAAGACAGGGTGGAGAGAATCGGGAATAGGCAGGCTCTTTCACAGAACCCTTGCTATTTTTTTGTGAAGTCCATTAACACAATCTTAGTGAATGCATATTTTTTGCGAACATAAGCAACAGTGAACTCAAATAATTGTCAGCTCTTAATTTTCTAAAATTAGTTGTGCTTTTAATGTCATAAAGATAAGGTTTACTCAATATTAAAGGGGAATTTTGGGGAAAAAAAGGAAAAATATATGTAGTCACGCCATCCTAGCACAGCAATGATTTGCTATGTGCTTTTCTTTGAGTTCAAACGTATTTGTGAACACATATTTTAAATGATTGCAAACATGAATAATATTTTATTTTTTATTTCTCACTTAAGAATTTACCCATTTTTCATGACTTAGGAGTCTTCAAAGTGATCAGTTTTTAATCAATACATAATTTTCCACTGAGTGGAAATTCCACCATTGACTAAACTGTTCTCTTGCATTCAGTTTTAGGTTGTATCCATGAACCATATATTCTTTGTGAAGCCAAGGTTTGGTTCTGGTGAATTACTTCCTTAGGATAAATTCCACAAAGAAGAGTGGCTGTAAAGGGGAAATTAATATTTTGTGACTCCTGTTATGTATTGTCATGCTGCTTCCTAGAAAAGTTTGCATTGATTTTCAGAGCAACATCACCATAAGGATGGACCAAGCTTGGAATAATTTTGTCAGCTCTAGGTATCACTGATTTTTTTTTTTTTTTTAATTTAGGCACATTTAAATCTTTCCCAGTCCTTGCTCTTTTTGCTACCCAATATAATAATAATAATACTTAAAATCAGCATTCAGGTACATGGATCCCAGGAAACCACCTCCTCTTTATTCTATAAACTCAAAGAATTCCATTCTGATACAATGCAATTTGGATCAAACTGAAACTTGGATACTTGGAATTGAAGAGCATCTTCCCTGATAGAGTTGAGTGAGATGCTGCTGATTAAAACACAATTGCGGTGATGTTGAATGGGAGGTAGGCAGTTCTGCAGAATCCCTCAAACACCCCCTAATGTGAAGAGGCGTGGCCTGGAGCTGTAATTGTGGAAACCCTCAGGAAAAGTCAATGGAGGACTATCCCTCTGGCTGCTTGGGGTCAGTTTACTCAAAATAGGACCATAGGCCTGGCAAGATAGCAATGCTTAGGGCTTCAAAGACTCCTCTCCAGGAGATCCTATAGAAATCCACTGTTATTGCCATAGATGCTGCTGCTAGTAATAATAATAAACGTGTTTACTATATGCTAAGCAGTGTGCTTATTACATACTCCAGTATAGATTATCTCATTTAGTCCTACAGCAGCACTATTACACTCATCAAGTCGTGATGAATTAAAAAGCACACTAGGCTCAAGGGACCGCTTGTTTGTGGACACAAACCCAGACAATCTGACTCCAGAGTCTGCACCTTCTCAACTACATTCTAGATGAACTCTCCAGTAAACATTCAGTTCCTATCTCTGTTATTTTTACCTACCTTCCCCAGAAGTCTTCTATGGTCAAAATACACATTAGGGGTTGGGGGAGATGAGGTGCCATGTTTCAGAATAAGTGTCCTCCACGTTCATCAGCCAACCACGAATGTAACACTAACCCTGGGCACCTCAAGTTTCTCCTCATTCAAAATGGGATTCCATCCACCCAGACCCTCTTTCTCTCTCAGGGATGGGTTTTGCCTCCCTTCTCTGTTTAAAATTATTTGACTTGGGAGCTGTGATGGTTAGCTTTATGTGTCAATTTGGCCAGGTGATGGTGCCCGGGTGTCTGGTCAAGCAAGCACTGGCCTAACCGTTACTGCAAGGACATTTGTGGCTGGTTAACAAACCAGAAGACTGGTTTATTAAATCATCAGTCAATTGGTTGCAGCTGTGACTGATTACATCAATGAAGGGCATGTCTTCTGCAATGAGAGAATTCAATCAGCTGGATTTAATCCAATCAGTTGAAGACTTTTAAGTGAGACAGAAGACCTTCACTTCTTCTTTGGCTAACCAGCAAAGCATTTCCTGAGGAGTTCATCAAAGTCACCAGTTCATTTTCTGAGGAGTTCATAGAAGTTGCCAGTTCGTTTCCTGAGGAGTTCATCAAAAACATTCATTGAAGTTGCCAGTTCACTGCCTGAGGAGTTCATCGAACATCTTCATTGGAGTTGCCAGTTTGTCGCCTTCCCTACAGAATTTGGACTTGTGCACACCCATAGTTGCATGAGACACTTTTATAAAATCTTATATTTATCTCTTGTTGATTCTGTTTCCCTAGAGAACCCTAACTAATACAGGAGCTAATTAAATGTCTAAAGCTTTCTTTTCACAGTCTTGTCTAAGAAAATCACCTGGTCTTTACACAAGAAAGTCCTGATGGCCTGTGCTGCCATATTTGTCTTCTCCCACGTCATGTTGATGAGACCATCTCCCTGAGAGCCTCGTGACAGATACTATCTTTGAATTGTAGCCAAGGCCAAAGGTCCCATCCAAACTCCAGCCTTGTACCAATGCAGCCCCAGGACCACACACCCCTGAGAAGGCACTGCCTTTCAAATGACCATTTCTCCCACCATCCTTTAATCCTTTATCCATGAGTATAAGAAACTATAATATTTGTTCAAGAAATGAGAAAAAGTGTATCAGAATTAAGGAGGTCTAGAATAAAGCCATTACAACTAATTTTAAATAAAAAGATAAGAAAAACATAACAAATATGTCAAATGCCAATATTTAGTTTTGTTCATTTTGTAAATAAACAAAAATTTAGAAATTATGTTATCAGAACTTCAATTCAAAAGCCTATGGGAACATCCCAGAGTATTTTTGGGCAGAAAATAAAAAAAGTATTTGCAAAGTCCTTTTGAGGGATAGGGGAAAAATGTGAAAATATTAAACTTCCTCACCTGGGGAATTCCTGATATTCTCACAAGCACTAGGGACTTCCAATTTAATAAGTCAAGCCCCCAATCTTGGGGCTTGCCCTTATGAAACTTATTCCTGCAAAGAAGAAGGTAAGCCTACTTATAATTTTGCCTAAGAATCACCCCCAGAGAACCTCTTTCGTCTCTCAGATGTTGCCTCTCTCTCTTAGACAACCCTGTAAATAAACTCACTGCCCTCCCCCCTACATGGGACATGACTCCCAGTGATGAGCCTGGTCCTAGCATTGTGGGATTGAGAATGACTTCTTGACCAAAAGGAGGGAAACAAATGAAACAAAATAAAGTTTCAGTGGCTAAGAGATTTCAAATAGAGTTAAGAAGTCATTCTGGAAGTTATTCTCATGCATTATATACATATTCTTTATGGTTTCGAGTGTATTAGAATAGCTAGAAGGAAATACCTGCAATTGTTGAACTGTAGTTCAGTGGACTTGATTCTTGATGATGATTGTACAACTATATAGCTTTTATCATGTGACTGAGTGAGTGTGAAAACCTTGTGATTGACACTCCCTTTATCTAGTGTATGGGCAGATGAATAATAAGTCATAAATAAATAACAGGGAGAGGATAAGGGGTATGGAATGTTTTGGGTGCTCAAAAAAAAAAAAAAAAGCCTATGGAAGATATTAGCTTTCCACCACTGATTGCTTATTTCAACAAAATTTGCATGGAAATAATTTTATACTTTAAAAGAGGAAAAAAATTGAACACAATTAGGTAACACTGGTTAATTTTGTCTTACTAGTATTTTTCAATGTCAGAGCATTAGAGACACTTGAGTAGCTTGTTAAATGCACAATTCCAGCCTCATTCCTCATTTATGAAAACAGATTTTCTGGAATTTGAGCTCAGGAATTGCACTTTCTAAGGTTCTCTTTGTTATTATTCATGCTAAAGTTGGGAACCACTGCTCTAGCATCTCTGCCTCACACTGCCTGGCTTGGATGAACTGCATGGAGATTGAAGTACCCGAAACAACAGTAGCAGACCTGATATCCATTCTGCTCCTAAACTCTGGACAGATTTCTGCCCCACTCTGGATCTTCTTATCTTCTCCACACCTTCCAAAGAAATCTCTTAAGCCAAGAGCGTGTTTGAATAGATTAACCATGACTCAAAAGTCTTCTAAGTGTCTACACATACCACTGAATGAAGAGTTTTATGAATGATCATGAAACAAAATAGTTCCCTTTGCTAGTGGAAAATGAAGGGACAATAAAAATTCAGCCTCTGCCGGGGAGCAGCACAAGTGGGAGGAGGAGAGGTTAGACAGAATAAAAAATACCTCTCCCATTCTTGGGAAAGAGGGGCAAGTCATTCCTAATCTCCAGGGTTACATTTTGTCACCTATAGAGAAGCAGAGTTAGACTTTCAATGAAACTGTTATGAGTCAGCCTTGAACTCAAATGTTCTGTACTATGACCCCCTTCATGCACTCAGGTTTATTGGATCATGGGTAACAATTGTTTATTTGGAAAATATCACTGCAGCAACTGTAAGGGACTTCTTAGATTCTTGAGCTGTTTAGCCTTTCTTTTATAGGCATGCAGGACAAGATACTTACTGTAATTCTGACTCTTCAATATGGGGAATCCTGCTGACATAGCATGTATCTAGTTTCCAATCCAATTAGAAGTTAGATAATGAAGATCAATGGTACCTCTGATCAGTTACTCATTCATCCCTGTATTTGATCTTTACCAAATTTTTATTGAGTTCATATTATACGGAACACAGATACTCTCCTAGGTGCTAGGGAAAGTGGTAAAACAACAGATACAGTTCCTACCCACATACAGCTTATTGTCTAATGTGAAATTATATGAGTAAATGGCAATTTTAATATGGAATGATACACTAATACTGCCTCTGTGGAAGAGAATCAGCTGTGAGAACAAAGAAGGCATGAACAAGAGGCATGGTCCATTTTAGGGTCTTTGGCAATCATCCAGGTGAAGGAGTGCTGCCAGTGAGCATGGAAAAACATTGATCTCCTTTGATGGTTTTTGCTCATTTTTCTTTCTAAGTAGTGGAGTTTAGGGGGAGACTAATCACTCACTTCTGTTAATGGGTTCTAACCAATTAATAAATGGACATAGGGCCAAACGTGAACCCAAATACATTAAGAGCTAGTAAAGTTTGGGCCTCTTCTCTCTCAAGTTTGAACTTATCCACTCAGCTCTAAGGCAGGAAGTAGAAAATGGAAGGGACACATCTAATTTTCCAGGGGCAGTTTTGTATACTGGGCAGTTATTGTGCTGTATTGTGGCCCCAGTTTTTCATGCCTCCTTGCATCCATGCCCTTTGATTGCATCCTCTACAAGACTCTAGACTTGGTTGTATGCTCTGCTTTGACCAATGGAATGTGCTGGAAGTGACAGCATGCTAGATCTGAGTTCAGGCCTTAAGAAGCCTTATATTTCTTCTTGCTCTCTCAGAAATCTACCACCTTGTGAAGGAGCCCAGGTTATCCCTCTGGAGGATGAGAAATCACAAGGAAAAGAGCACAGTTGGCTCATCCAAGGTCATCCTAGACCAGCCTCAGCCAGATGAACTCCTAAACATGTGAGACAGTTCAGCCAAGATGAATGGTAGCCTACATGATCCACAGCTGACCAGTAATGCATCGGCAAGCCCAGGTGAAATCTGAAGAACCACTGCGTTTACCTATAGACTTATGAGTAATAATAAATGCTATTGTTTTAAGCCACTGATTTTTTTATGTTGTTTGTTACACAGCAATAGCTAACTGATACACTCCTTTGAGGTCTGGGAGAGCCAAGAAACAGAGACTAGGCAGAGAAGGATAGAAAATTCTGCCTCTTTAATTGCAAATGTCATTGTGGCTTATTGTGGAGAACGTAGTCCACATCAATTTCCCTCTGATTTAATCAACAATCAAGAAGGAAGTAAGGACATTGAAGAGAGGGGTCAAATGTTCCCGCTGACACTGGAGGAACACCTTCCTTCTTCTGGGGTAACAAAGGCACTCACCATACCTGCCTTCCTATTCTCTCTATGGTTACTCCTCAGATAAATCATAGTTTGGAGAATGTAGTAAAAAAATAAAATCATCCAAGATCTATGCTTGGCTAGGACTGGAAAAAAAAAAACAAAAAAAAAAACACAGGAAAACCCACAACTAATATACTTTTTAACATACTTCTTTATTTCTGTCCTAAAATGGTGCCCATGCCTAAGTATAACAAAGTATTTATAAAAACAAACTGTTGGGGCTCTGACACAGTTGAAACCTAGAGGCAAATGTCTCTGTTAACTTTTGATGGAGCCCTAGGGAGGGAAGGAGAGGGTCCTAGGCTGAGAGAGATTGGCAGCAGGGCTGGGAGTGCAACCTGACTCTTATTTCTCATTTCACAAAGAAACTTTTGTTTGGATTGGGGCATGGTGAGTGACTCCTCTGGGGCCTTGGGGAGATGCTGTGCTCTGCAGGAACATCTGGGCTGCCAGCTCAAGCCGGGCTGAAACCCAATCCTGGTCAGAGCTGCTCTAATGAATCAGGTGTAGGTGTATTTTTCCAGGATGTTCAAAACCACATCTTATTCTGAGAAACGTGGTTTTGTCCATAGGAACTTCATTCCGAAGGCCGAGTGAACCTACCAGGTTCCCATGAAGGAAATGTTTACTGAGGCTTCCTGCCCAAAGAATCAAATCCAAAGGCTGAAAGCATCACCTCCACACATCATTCTTCATTCTTCAAAATATATTAAGAACCCTCACCAACAAAATCTCCATTCTCATCAGCAGACTCACCCCATGACATTCTCACCTGGTGTTTATAATGCAGTTTCAAAAGATTGATTCATCACTTTGAGTTAAAGGATTGCATATTTAAATTCCCCTTTTTTTCTTCTTCTAAGGAAATTTCCCATAACATTGTCAGGCTCTTCACTTCTTATCTCACCTTGATAGTATGCTATTGCTAAATAGTAACACTTCTAGTCTCCATACTTTTTTTATTCTATTATCTATCAAATACTCCAAGGACATAGTAGCTTATTACATTACAAATATCAAAATTTGCATTTAAAGAGCTCTTACTATTTAAAGCAAATTGGCATGGATTAGCTTAACATGATACCACTGACACATTAGAAAAATAAATTATCATTTCTGTATCTTAGAGCATCCCTGTAAGGTTTGTAGGATAGATGTTATTATTCCCCACTATAAATGATGTAGCTGTGCCACGCAACTGGTATGCTGGTTTGTATATATTATGTCCCCCAGAAAAAGCCATATTCTTTAATGCATTCTTGTGGGGGCAAACGTATTAGTGTAGACTGAGTTGGAACATATTGGTTCAGTGTCCATGGAGATGTGACCCACCCAACTGTAGATGATAACTCTGATTGGATAATTTCCATGGAGGTGTAGCCCCACCCATTCAGACAGAAGGAGCTCAGAGGGAACTGGAGCTGAGACACACATTTTGAAGATGGCCATTGGAAGCTGATGCAGACATTTTGGAGAATGCCATTTTGAAATGCAATCTGGAAGCAAGCAGATGCCAGCCACATGCCTTCCCAGCATACAGAGGTTTTCCGGGTGCCAGTGGCCTGTCTCCAGTGAAGGTACCCTTTGTTGATGGACGCTTTATGGCCTTAAGACTGTAACTGTGTAACCAAATAAATTCCCTTTATAAAAGCCAATCAATTTCTGGTGTTTTGCATTCCAGCAGCATTAGCAAACTAGAACAACTGGTTAGAGATAGATCTAGGACCACATTCCAGAGTGTGGATGTGAGTCATTAATGCTGGCTTACTGGTGGCTGGAGGATAGTGTGGGCTAGAGGGTCAAGGATCCATGGAGTAGAGCAACAAACTGCATGAGGGAACAACATGCAGAAAAGGGACCTGTGCCTATCAGCAAAGAGCTGCAGTCAGACTTGGAGTCCTAGTCAGACTTGGAGCCCTTGTTTTGCATGTGTGTGGTGGTGGTGGGGGGAGGTATCTGTCTGTGCTGTCTGTTAGCATTTTTCCCCTCTTTCTTTCATTATTTCCTCTGTTTTTCCTCCTTTTTTACTTTCCTTTTTTTCTTTTCTTTGACAGAGAAAAGAGTAGGAGAATTTGATTTCCATAATGACAACAAAATCCTCAGAATGTCAAGTTTTCAACAAAAAATTACAAAACACACAAGATGCCAGGAAAAAATAACTTGACAGAAAGTATTCTGGAGGAAGTGTAATAGATGTCATATACTAAATGTAATCTTCATTGTAACCATAAAGAAAATACCTAAAAAATCTACACAAAAGGAAATGATAACTGATTCAAAATGGCTTATTATAAAAGAACATCTAAACAGAAAGGAAGGCAGTAGTAAAAAAAAATGAGAGACAAAAAATGTATAAAACTTACAAAAAACAATTGATAAACTGGCAGATGTAAATGTAGCCTTATCAGTATTTCTATTAAACGTAAATGAATAAACTTTCCAATCAACAAGAAGATATTGAAAGAATGGATAAAGAAACATGACCTGACTATATGCTGTTTACAAGAACTCATCTTAGATCCATAGATAACAAATAGGTCAAGAGCAAAAGGATGGAAAAAAAAAATACTTCATGTAAACAGTAATCAAAACAGAGCAGAGGTGGCTGAATTAATATCAGGCAAAATAGACTTTAAATAAAAAAACTATTACAAGGCAAAGAAGGATATTATATTTGAGAAAGGGACAATTCAACAGGAAGACCTAGCAACTATAAACATATATGCACCTAACAGCAAAGCACCAAAACACATGAAGCAAACATTGACAGAATTGAAGTTCTACAATATTAATTGTATATTTTAATACACCAATACTGGATAGAACAACTAAGCAGAAAATCAAAAAGGAAATAGAAGACCTGAGCAAAACTATAGACCAACTAGATCTAACTGACATACATAGAACATTTACCCAACAACAGCGGAATACACATTCTGTGCAAGTGTACATGGATCATTCTCTAGGATGGGACTTATGTTAGGCATAGGAGAAGACTCAGTAAATTTAAAAATATCGAAATCATATGAAGTAATCTCTCTTACCAAAATTCAATGAAGCTAGAAATTAATAACAGAAGGAAAACTTAAAAATTTACAAATATATGGAAATTAAATAGTATACTCTTAAGCAATGGGTTAAAGAACAAATTACAAGGAAAATTAGAAAATACTTAGAGATAAATGTAAACAAAGGCACAAAACACCAAAAATTAGGGGATGCAGAAAAAGTAGGGCTGAGAAGAAAAATAATAGCTATGAATACCTATATTAAAAAGAAGAAAGATCTGAAATTAATAATCTAAATTTACATTTTGAGGAACTAGAAAAACATGAGCAAAGTAAACTCAAAGTTAGCAGAAGAAAGGAAATAATTAAGATTAGAGCTGAGATAATAGAAATAGAGAACAGAAAATCAATTGATAGAATAAAGAAAATAAAAATTTTGTTCTTTGAAAAAAATAAATAAAATTTACAAATCTTTAGTTAGACTGACAAAGAAAAAGAAAAGATCAAATAATGCAAGTTACTAAAACAAGGAAAGTAAATCATGCTATCACTACTGACCTTGTAAAATGAAAAGTATTATAGGAAAATATTATGAAAAATTTTACATGATAAACTAGATAATTTAGAAAAAAATGGAAAAATACTAGAAATACATCAATTACCCAAACTGACACATGAAGCTACAGAAAATATCAACAAACCTATAATAGAGATTGAATCAATTAGAGATTGAATCAATAATAATAAGAAAAAAACCTTCCACCCAGGACCAGCTGTTTTATACCAAACATGCTCTACAAAACATTTATAGAAGAATGAATACCAATCCTTCCAAACTCTTCCAAAGAATTCAGGAGGAGGGAATTCATCCTAATTCATTCTGTGATGCCAGTATCACTCTGATTCCAAAGCCTAGTAAAGACATCACAAGAAAAGATACTTACAGACCAATTTCCCTTATGAATATAGATGCAAAAATCCTTAACAATATTCTAGCAAACCAAATACAATGGCATATTTAAAAATGATATGCCATGATCAATTGGAATACATCCCAGGAATGTTAGGATGTTTCATAGTAACATCAACCAATGTAACACACAACATCCTAGAATAAAGGGAAAAAAATAACATGATTATATCAATACATGCTGAAAATCATTCAACAAAATCTAGCACCCTTTCCTTATAAAAACATTCAGAAATGTAAGAATAGAAGGGAAATTTCTCAACATGATACAGCTACCATCATACTGAAAGGTAAAAGACTTAAAACCATTCTTTTAAGATCAGGAATCAGATAAGGATGGCACTTTCACCATTGCTATTCAATATTGTACTAGAATTTCTTGCCAGAGCAATTAGGCAAGAAAAAGAAATAAACAGTATCCAAATTGGACAAAAGAAGTAAAACTATCTCTATTGATAGACAACATGATCTTGTATATAGAAAACCCAAAGAATCTACAAGGAAAGCTATTAGAGTCAATAAATGAATTCAGCAAAGTGACAAGGTACAAAGTCAACACACACAACAAAAACATCTGCATTCCTAAACACTAGTAATTAACAATCAAAGAGAAAATTAAGAAAACAGTTCTATTTACAATAGTTTCTAAAATAATAAAATATCGAGGAATAAACTTAACTAAGGATACAAAAGACTAGTATACTGAAAACTACAATACACTGCTGAAAGAAATTTTGAAAGACCTAAATAAATGATAAGACATCCCATGTTCATGGATTGAAAGATGTGACATTGTTAATATATCAATATTACCCAAAACAATATACAAATTCAATACAATCCCATTAAAATCCTAGCAGCCTCATTTGAAGAAATGGAAAAACCAATCCTCAAATATTTATGGAACTGGAAGGGACCCCAAATAGCCAAACAATCTTGAAGAAGAAGAATGCAGTTGGAGGATTCACAGTTCCCAATTTCAAATTGTATTACAAAATGACTGTAATCAAAATAGTGTGGTACTGGCACAAAGACAGACACATAAATCCAGTGAAACAGAATTGAAAGTCCAGAAATAAACCCACATATCAATGGCTAATTGATTTTACAAGGGTGCTATGTACATGCAGTAGAGAAAGAATAATCTCTTCAACAAATGGTGTTGGGAAAACTCAATAGCTACATGCAGAAGAATGAAGGTAGATCCCTACCAGACACCATATACAAAAATCAACTCAAAATGGGTCAAGAATCTAAGCATAAGAGCTAAAACTATCAAATTCTTAGAAGATAACATAGGGAAAAGTCTTCATGACTTGGAATTCAGCAATGGATTCTTAGAAATGACGCCAAAAGCATGAGCAACAAAAGAAGCAATAAATGTATTTGATTTAATCAAAATTAAAAATGGGTATACATCAGAAGAAATCAAGAAAGTGAAAAAACAACATATAGAATGGGAGAAAAAGAGTTGCAAACCATATATCAAAAAAGAATTTAATATTCAGAATATGAAAAGAACTTCTACAATGCAACAGAAAAAAAACAAACAATACAATATAAAAATGAGCAGATGATTTGAACGGGCCTTCCTCCAAAGACGATATACAAACAGCAAATAAACGCATGAAAATATGCACATCATTAGCCATCAGGGAAACACAAAGTAAACCCACAGTAAAATACCAGTTAACACCCATAAGGATAGCTATTATTAAAAAAACAAAAAAAGAAAGAAAATGACAAGTGTTGGAGAGGATGCAGAGAGACTGGAACTGTAGTGCATCATTGGTGGGAATGTAAAATGGTGTAGCCACTGTGGAAAACAATATGGCAGTTCCTCCAAAAGTTAAATACAGAATTACCATTTGATCTTGCAGTCTCACTTCTAGATATATCCCCAGTTAGAGTGAAAATAGAGTCACAAACAGATACTTGAACACCAATGTTTACAGCAGCATGATTCACAGCAGTCAAAAGCTGGAAACAATCCAAGTGGTCATCAACAAATAAATGGATAAACAAAATGTGGTACACACACACAAGGCAATATTATTTGGCCGTAAGAAAAAGAAAGTTATGGGACACAGAGCAATATGGAAGAACTTTGAAAACATTATTTTCAGTGGAAAAAGGAAGACATATAAGGACAAAAATTGTATGATATAATCATAAGTGATGTCTAGAACAGAAAATTTGCAGAGAGCAATCAACTTAGAGATTACCAGGGAAGCAGGGCATTGGGGCTAGAGGGGAAGGGAGAGTGTTTATTTGTAAAAATTAAAAAAATAACAAAAACAAAATTATGGTTACCAGGGAAGCAGGGTATTGGGTACTTTACACCAATATAAGACTCACAGACAACTTTCACGGGTAGAAAAGTGTATCAGTAGAATGAAAACAAGATTATGTAAGTAATAAACAAAACTCTGAAAGTAAATGCAGTCTTCCATAAAACTTAATGTACTGCACAAAAAAAAAATCCACACTATAGAATAGGAGATATTGATTCATGTTCAAGCAGTGTATATAATAAAATAGTTTTTTAAATGTAGCATAGTGCCTGGCACATAGTAGGGCTTCACTGAATATTAATGAATGAATGAGCAAATGAACGAATAAATGAATAATAGAACAAAAACCAAAGCAATGATGTACAACTAGTTCTTTAATGTTTTTTTAACCATAGGTAGTTTTTTCTGTCTAGCAAAAGTTATACATTAAAATGAACACAAAATGTGATTTAAGTTGTATACCATGATAAACTTTTACATAATAAAAAATTATTGTACAAGGTATTTTTATCTGTGTGCATATTGCTTATTTCCATATTTAAATAAATGTCCTTATATTATCAGAATTTGCATTATTGGGTCAGTTTTTAGCTAACAGTTTATAGCCAACTTTCTTCTTGATAATTTTGTTACTATTTTTCATCTGTGAGAGGGCCAATCTGCCAATATCACCTTTAAATTCTCTCTTAGGTCAAAGGCTACATATTTATCTTAATTTTATCTTGATTTTTTAATAGTTTACATAAAATGTAGTGATACTACTTGTTATGGTTTATGAAACTGGTTTTTATTAACTTATAACCATACTTCAAATAACTTTCTTTTATAAAATACTTCAACTCACTTATTACATAGTAAATACATAAGATTAACAGCGAAGTTTTAGAGTAATAGAATCTGAAGTCCCATTTGGCACTTACCTTGATAGCTAGAGTCTTAAACACCAACTTTAATGTTAAGCTTCAAGCAAAGATGTGGTGAAGAAGAGGGAGAAGACGAAATATTTCACAATGTTTTACAATTTTACAAAGTGCCATTATGTCATTATGTCATCCTTACTTCATTGGTTTTCCTTAGGGGTTATGTATAGTGCTCCCACTTCTACACATTCACTTATTCTTAAAATTTTCTTTTCTTTTTTTTTTTTTTTTTTTTTTTTTTGGTACATCCCTCCCTCAGAGGAAGGCAAACTTCTCTAGGTTTTGGAAGGAGTAGGTCTTAGGTCTCAGCTTCCCCTTTTCCAGAAACAGGACACAAGATAATCAAGCAAAGTGACCTTTGCAATTGTCTTTCTCAAAGGAAGTTGAGTTATTTTTCTCTAAGTGGTGAAGAAAATGTTTTTATTAAATCAACAGTTGGCACCTTAACTTCTCTCTTAGAGGAAGCTGACCTTGTGCAAGTACCATCAAGATTTAGTTTGGGTGGGTGAGAGACTGTGGTAGAATGGTTTGCAAAAATGACACAAATTATTTCCCTCCCTGTAACCACTCCCTTTGCAACATGGCATTGCAGCTCCTCCTAATGAAAGGCAGAGTTTTTATGTCCACCTGTTAAATCCAGACTGTTGTGACTTGCTTTGGCTAATAGGATGTGGTGGAAGTGACATCCTATCAGTCCTGAGGCCAGGCCTCAAGAGGCTTTGCACACTCCTGCTTGGTTTCTTAAAATCCTGCTCTGCTCTGTGAATCAGCCCAGGCTAGCGTGCTGAAAGCTGTGAGACCCACAGCACAGGCACCTGCATTTTCCTAACCACCAGTTAGCCAGACGGGCAATCGAGGCCATCCTAGATCAGCCAACTCCTAACCAATCAACCAGCTGATTGCAAACACTCCGGCAAAGCCAGCCTACACCAGCTGAGCCAAGCCTAGATCAGCAGAACCACCTAGCTGACAAATAGACTTGTGAGCAACAAATAGATGCTCCCTTTTAAGCCCCTGAGTTTTGGGGTGGTTTGTTACTCAGCAATAGCTAACTGATACACCCATAGCAGGAGCATCAGCAAGTACTATGCCATCATAGGCTGTGGGAAGCTGCTTAGCAGGTGAAAGATGGAAATAATGTTGTTTTTGCCACTGAAAGGCAAGCTCCAGGGGAAGTGGTGTGAAGAAAATAGAAGAAAGAGAAAGTGAGAAGATTCAGCAAAATGAAGAGCATTTGTGGCAGTCTATGGAAAGACCAGGGACTCTCCATGGTGACAAGGTGACCAGAGGGTATTTAAAATGGCAGGTTATTGCATCACCAGGAAGTGAGCTTCTCACCTACCTTGCTTCCTATATTTTCAATGAAATCTAAGTAATTCACTAACACAGCACCTGAGTTAGACCCTGTTTGTGTTATCTAGGGTGGGAGCTGAGCATTCACACTGGGTAAAGTGGGATAATATCAAGACAGCGGGCTTGAAGTCAGAGCCCGGGATGTCATGCTAGCCATGGGAACAGAGCTCTGCTTTTCTGCCTTCTCATTTGGGATTCAGAGAACTGCTGAAGAGTGTTAGGATTTCCACCAGCTACTGAATGCATCAGATCAGAAGGAAAGAGGTGAGTCACGTTTAGCTTCATTTCCAGGGGAACAGATAGCCTCAGCTGACTTCCCATGGCATCCATCTCACATAAAGGGCAAAGGGAATGTAGCAACACATAGTAAACACCTGATCCTAATCTCATGTAATCTCACAACAAGTGTACCAAGTCATTATCAGTCATCCCCGTATATACGTACACAGGGTTTCAGAGATGCTAATGAATGTACTGAATTTCACACAACTGGTGGGTATTTTAAATCGAGGCATGTTTGACCCTGGCGCAACAATCTTTCCACTCCACCACCACTGCCAGAAACACTTACCCACACATGAGGTGTATCCACCAGCTGTTTCGTGTGTTGTTGCTGAAATATAAGTATAACACCTCCCTTAGCAACTGAGAAGCCCTTAGCTACCTGTGATGTTTAACAACTGCTTTCCACATAAACAGCTTCTGGAGGTTTCATCTTTCACCATCGTGGGTTCATGAAAGCTTTTATCAGGGATGATGCAATGGGAAGAATGCCTGGGTTGGGACCTGGGTGGCTGCCTGGGGGAGGGTTGGTCCAGTGTCCTCTTCCGGGAGGGCCTGGGGACACTGATGCTCAGGAGGGTTGAGACTTTTCTTCGACTGGATGGATGGAGGCAGAAATAGAGCAAACAGCCAACTTCTAGGAGGCACGTACAGATGCTCTAAAACTGTGGTCTCCAACAATTATTCTTGGCACTCCAGGGTTCAGTGGAGGTTTCTTAGAGGCCAGTACAAGTGGAAAGGTGAAGAGTAAGTAATACAATTTATAACAACAATGACAGCTAACATTAGTATATCATTTACACTGGGCCTGGCACTGTTCTAAGCATATTGAATACATTAACGCATTTAATCCTCTCATCCTCCTTATGAGCCAGATATAACATTATTGATATTCCCATTACACAGATAAAGAAACAGAGGCAGAGAGTGGTTAAGGAACTTACTCAAAGTTACATAGTAAGTGTTCCACCTGGATTTTCACACAGGCCATTTAGTTCCATACATCATACTCAAACACCATAGCATATATTTTCCAAGCAGAGAAACTGTTTTTAAAATCGTACACACACATGTGCATGCATACACCATTCACACTTTATGTGATCATGGAACTAATATATTGAACCAGCAGGACTCACAGGGTACAACCACAAAGCCATTTCATTTTTCCCCACAGTTGCCCTTTCCAACCTGCTGTGCGGAGCTAGACCTTCCCGTCCCACTGGTTGAACTTCTGGGCAGGCCACACAGCTTACCTATTCCCTCTGAGAGAATGAAAGGCATGCCTGACACTTTAGTTGCCTAAAACAGTCTCTGTTCAGTGATGAATACACTCAGTCCAGTGTAATCACTGAAACTCTGAACTGCCCTCCAGGTAAAGCCCCTCCCCTCACCTGAGCCAGCAGCGGCTGGAAGTCCACCGCAGGGGAAAGTGGCTCCTTCTTTCTTTGCTCTCCCAGCTCCCTCCATCCACTCCCATGCCCTGGTGGTGCCTTCTGCAACTCCTGGTTGGGACAGAGTTGAGGACAGAGGTGAGAGCCTGGAACATGTCTTAGCAGATGAGCACCCATATATGTTTGGTTTCCTCTGGCCACAGCAGATGTTTAAAATTAACTCTGAGTCTTGTGGGGTGATTTGTGTTTCACCTGCAGTTCCTTGAAACAGGTGATATATTCTGTAGGGGAGCCCTTTAGTCCTGGCTACCTGTCCAGGGATTATTCAACTTGGATAGGAGAAAGTATGTATCTGCATGTATGTATGTATGATATATACACACACACACACACACACATATATATGTATATGTATATATACTAACTTTTAACTGACAAGTGCCAGTCCATCACTTATAAATGTGCAAATTCTATTCAAAATTTAGCATGTCCTTCAATTACAAATAGTTTTATTAATAACATTTGTGACTTTGTCATCAGTGAAATCATAGATCGTTTAATATTACATTGCAATTTTGAAGGTATTTCAAAATGTTGTTTATGCTTATCATGGCTTGAAAAAATTATAGTGGTTATTAGTAATGATGCTAGAGCTGGTTATTTAATTTGTTAAGAATTTTTAAATGTATTGATAACTCTATTTAAATAAAATTGGTTTCCATTATAATTCTAAGAATTTAATGTATGCACTTAAAAACAGTAACCAGAGAAAAGGGCCACTGACAGCAGACTGCCAAAAGGACTTAGAGCACAAAAACAGCATGGTTTTTTGAGTCCCCTCTCTGTATTACTCTCTCTGCTGTTGGGCTATCTTCCTTGGGCTGAGTTCCTGTAAGATGATAAAGGCCCGTTCTCTTTTTCCTGCACAAATGGTTGACATCTCCCTGAGATACACAAACATTTTACCAGGGCTTGGCAGTGATGCAGACACCTCCCAACTGCAACCCCGACTAGCAGCTGTTCTGGTCTGAGAGTCAGCTGGGATGCCCTGGTATGTCATACTGGCTTTTCACGGATGGACTGAAAACCTCTATAATGTTCCTACTGAACCTCTAAATTGTTCCTACTCTGGGTCCCTCAAAAGCCCTCTGCTAGTGCCCTGGTCTTCCCAGTCCCTCCCTCCCACCCCAGAACCCCCAGACCTCCCTCTATTCAGGAACCTAAAAGCAAACACCTGGCGGAGCAGGGACCCTGCAGGATCTTCCTCCAGTTCCTTAGCTGGTATCAGTTCCAATTGGTCAGGGCCCAGGCCTCACTGGTTTCTAGTCACCTGTGGAATGTCATCCCAGTTCTCAGTGGCCAGGAGCAACATACAAAGCTCCCCACCTGGGTCTTTTCAACCTCTCTCACCAGCTTGGGGCAAGGGGGCCGCCTCCCCCACTCCTCTCTCATGCAACAGCAGCAGGGAAAATACTCCAATAGATTTTCCCCAAGAAATTCTCTCTTTGATCTACCACTTCAATCTTTTTATAACTTTCAGGTGGCCTTTGAACTATATACATTGAGGGTCCATCTTAAATTTTCATTCATTGCAGTTACTGATGACAACCAATTACACACATGCCCCTCTGCTTGGTTAGGAGGAGTTGCCATAGGAGCAGCCTATTAAACTACAGATTTTTCAGCAGGATCTCAAAACCCAAGGCAGAGAAAACAAATCACCCAAGGCCTCCAACCTAAAGGTAGACGGTACTAAACGGGGCTGGGACTCCTTGTGTGGCCCTGAAGCATCTCTCCACTTAGGAGGCCCTTGTGCCTCTCCAGTTCCAGATCTCCTGCTGCCTGCCCGGCTCCCCATGGGTTTAGCTCTCAGCTCCTGCCTGATCCCTGTTAGAAAACAGACCAGGAGAAACAGGCCAGATACCATCAGCTAATTTCCTGGATGACCAGTCCGTGTCCCTCATGTCCTCATGCCATTTTAAGGAAAAGAAGTCCACCATGTGGAATAAACAGAGGGGAAGTCCCTACTTGAGTTGCTGCTAATGTGTCAGTGTTTTGTTTTGTGGATTTGACTCTTGGAGGGCAGGCCGTTGTCTTGCAGCCACAGTCCTCATTACTCCACGGCATTTAACAGGGTCTGCCTTCAGTGACTCAGCCAGGGTTTCCTCAGACAGTAAACAGCCACTTATTGCCTTTTATACCACCAAGAAAATGATATTACTCCTTAAGGAGATCAGCAGCTCCTGCTTTGCCTGCTTGGCTGCAAGGCTCTGCTCATCAAAGCTTGTTTAAAGTTAGCTTCTGCCATAAATCACTTGCACAATGAAGTGCCTGCCCCTGCCCCCTGACATTTTTGTGTCTCATTTATTTTTAATGATGATATGGCTTTTTCTGTCTCTATTTGGATCTTTATCCTCTACTCTCCCAAACACTAACTTCTGTGCCAGAAGTGCAAAACCTAAGAAACTGCAGGAAAGAAAAAGATTTCCCATTCTACCAGCATGCAAGGATAGAGCAGAAACTGAGCTCACCCTTGTATCTTTCTTCAGAAAACTGTCCCTCTTCTTCCTTAATCAGATTATTATATCCTGAAAATGTTCCCTTGTGAAGGGACAAGAGGGTACTTCCTAAAACAAGGGTTACAGTCTCTGTCTTGATAAAGGTTTGGGCAACACAAGTGTATGAATTTGCAAAATTCAGCAAAAATGTATTTACTTAAGATTTCTGTTTCATTGAATGTAAATTTTACATCAAAAGAAAAACAACATGTTGACAACATTTAATGAGCTGTACCTAATGCTATCTTGTACATGCTGAAGTATTTTTGGGGAAGTGTTCTAATGTCTGCAATTTACTTTGAATGCATCCAAAACTGTGATGAATTAATTGGGCAGAGGGGTAGATATGTGATAAGGTAAGTATAGGAAAATATTAATGGCAAAATATAGGTGGTAGGTATATGGCTCATCACTATAAAATTCTTTCAACTCAGCTGCATGTTTGAAATTTTTCATAAATAAAATGTTAGAAAAAACTTCCCTTGAGGACCTGGACTGAATCCTTGAAAACACAAGAGGGTTGTACCTACTGAAATCCTGTATTTCATCCAAACTTCATTTTTAAAAATCTGTATTTTTTATAAATTGAGTTAAACTTCAATAATTTTCAGTGACAAGGAACAATATAGAATACTCTGACAGGTGAATTTTCCTAGTTTGACAGGTAGGTACCATTTTCAATTTAAAATAGCATCTGACTAGAAGTTCTTGACACACCCTCTCCAATCCATCATATGACACAAATGAAGAATAGCAAAGGACACACCATGGACCGAAATTCACTTAGGAGGAATTCAAAGATCTATAAGTCAATGAGCCTGGGGTGAGAAACTTCAGCACCACAACAGCAGTGGACCCTTAGTTTACTACTGGAAAGGGCAAATATTCTCCCAGTTGGACACAGGGAGGGAAGCCTGCATCCTTGCTCCTATCCCTGTTAACTGGTTGTGACATTGAGGTCTGAATAAAGGATAGAACTGGGGAACTCCTGTCTACTTTATGAGTGTTATCGTTTTGGGGACAGAGAGAGTATTTTTTGGCTCATCACAATATTTTGGAGATGTTGACTTCCAGAAAACAAATGGAAAACTAAGAAGGGAGTGGCGACTTTAGACCATATTGCTATGGTACGTTACAAAAGTACATTGCTTTTGGCAAGAATGTAGACGGGAAAACTCGAGGGAGCAATACATTTTAGAGAGAGTAGTTTGTCATGCATTTATCTCTTTAGAGTATCAGTTAGAGTTGAAGAAGCCACCTCTGTGCAGCAGTGCTCAATTATATGAAAGCTGATTAGATATTGGAAATTAGTCTAGATGTTGTGCAATTAACTTGTCCTCCGGGGTAGGGAAATATGTTCCTCCCGTGGGAGAGGATGGGGGATTGACTAAGAAGCTAATCTGCCACAATATCCAAAAGAGAGTTTTCCCTACAAACGGGGATAAATGCACCCCATTTGTTGACAATCTACAGACATTGATAGATGTCTTCTCATTCAGGGATGAGCAAACTGAAAATAGATAATTAGGTAGATAGATAGATAGATAGATAGATAGATAGATAGATAGATGGATATAGACTTAATGAAAATTTCTGCAAAATAAATGCAACAGCATACAACCCTGAAATACTTATTACATTTATCAGAGGGAATAAAACATCTCTACAGAGAGAAAAACTGAAATGAGATGAAGAAAAGTAGAAGGATAAGTTAAAGGAAGTTTTGCAAACAAAATGACAACAAATTCTGCATTCCAGGTAGTGGAGAGCAGAATCAACGCTGAACACAGGGCATGGACACGAGGTACAATTTGAGAAGTTCTCCAAGAATGCAAACTGAAAGGACACAGGGGGTGGGAGAAAGAGAGAAATGGGATACAAACTGCAGATTTACATGTGTTCCTGAGGAAGTACCCAAACAGCTGCAACGGAAACAACAATAAAAATAAATAAATAAAGTGAAAGAAAAAAATCTTAGAGAACATTGCCAGAGAGTTAATAACATTTCAGGGAAGTTAATGGAAATGATCCAAGTGTGGTTTTATGCACAACAACCAAGCAAAATGGGTTCAAAGGTAAAGAAAATGAGGATTAGAGAATTTAGAACTTGACCAAAGCCTAGAGTTAGAAAAGACTCTCAAGAGCCTGTTCCAGAGGACTTGATTATAAGAACCATAAATAAGAAGCAGCAAGGCTGTGGTATTAATCAGAAATGCTAAAGTACCACACATGACCATTTTGAGATGCAACTACTCAAAAATTGTCACCTCTCTCTGAAGCTTATGCTTTTTGATGATTTTGCCCCATTACTAGGGAACAACTGAATAACTTCATTTTTCCACTCATGCATCTAATTATCCTTTCAACAAACATTAATATTGTGCTGCCTCATTGGGCCACAGTAATAACGGTCCTTGGTAGAAAAGGGTACAAAGTCCAGTGGTATAGTTCAATGCAAAATGTTAAGTACAATGGTAGCATTTGAGAGAGAAGGGAGAGAACAATTCCCAGGGAGAAAGGCTCACAAAAAAATTATTATTGGCCTTTCATACAGTAATTTTTTTCTTTGTAACTTTCTCATATATTTATCATTTTCTTTGTTATTGTTTCTTCTTGCATCTCTCACCTTCCATCTGGGAACATTTTATAATTTACTTTGGCAGCATCTGCAGGTGCTAAAGAATCTCCGTTTTTCTTGGTCTTTAAATGTCTTTATTTTACCTTTATTATTGAAAGATATTTTCTCTGTATATGGAATTCCAGGATGGCAGTTATTTTCTTTCAGCATATGGAATATATCATTTCATTTTTTCTGGCTTCCTTTGTAGCTGTTGACAAGTCAACTGTCAGTCTATACACCCTTCTTTTGAAGGTAATCCCTCTTTTCTTTCTGGCTTTCTAGCTTAAAATTTTTCTCCTGGGTTTCTCGAATTTGTGAATTAGTGTCTTTTATCAGTTCTGGAAAATCCTTAACCATTATCTCTTCAAACATTACCTCTGTTCCATTCTGTCTCCTTTGCTTCTGGTACCCCTATGGCATATATGTCAGACTTTCTAGATGTAGCTTCTATATCTGCACTTTTCAATACAGTAGCCTTTAGCCACATGTGGCTATATAAATTTAAATTTAAGCAAATTAGAATTAAATTAGATAAAAAGGACTCAATCTCAAACTCACATTTTGAGTGCTCAGTAGCCACATGGGTCTAGAGGCCACTCTGTTGGACTGTGCTTATAAAGAATATTTCCATCATTGCAGATGTTTCTATTGGACAGTGATGCTCTACATATGTTATCTGCTCTTCTATATTTTCTACCATTTTTTTCTCACCATGCCTCATTCTGCACAGACTTATGAGTTATCTTCCTCTTTAATGAGTCTCTCTTCAACTATGCCTAACCTGCTGATTATTTGAGTAATTTTCTTTCAGTTTGGGAATGCATATTTGGTTCTTTTTTTTTTTTTTCCTTCAAAAAAGGATTTGTCCAAATGACTTACCGCATCATTACTGGAAATGAAATTAGCTACCAGGATTTTGAAAGTCTTTTCCAGCGGATATAATAATCAACAGTAGAACTCTCACCCATGTTTCTACAAATTCATTCAGGGACTTTATATACATATAAGTCCTGGCATTCTGCCATGAAAATCCAACTATTCCACTGATGTCACCTCTATTCGTTAAAAGTCTGTTGAAAATTTGTAAATTCACCCATCCATCCATCCATTCATTTATTCAAGCCACAAGCACTTATTGAGTACCTACTGTGACAGGAACTGTGCTGGGCATAGAGATACAGTGGTGAACTAGATGTGAAATATATATTCCAATGGGAAAGATGGAGAAAAAGAGGAAGCTGGTTAATGCATAAAATCCACATTGTGGTTACAGGGAAGCAGTGAAAAGTTCGTGAAATTGAGAGAGAGAATAGTGGAGAGTGGGGCCTACTTGAGATGGCCTTGTCAGGGAAGGCGTCCCTGAGATGATGTTTGAGGGGAAGAGTGATGTGTGAGAAAGAACAAGCAAGGAGGATAATAGATGAGAAACATGAATAAAGGCCCTGAGTCTTGGCAATGGTAAAATGGTAAAAGTGTATATTGAAGGGTAAACAGAAGCCGTCTCAGTAGGACTGCTGTACGTGTACCTTTCCAGTAGCTGGATTCAACGTCCATGATTATGCTCCCTGGCTCTAGGAAAGGGCTTTGCTGCTCACTAACCCTGTCAACAAAGAAGGAGCAAGATAGTAACATTAAAGAATTTTCTGAAGATACACAGATGTGGGAATCCTCATTTATTTGGAAAGAAGGCAGGAATGAATATAGTAAATTAATGATAATAATAACAAAACTACACAGGGAGGTTATGGTCCTGCATCGCCTATGAATTTTTTGTAAAACTGAAAATGTCCTTCAATCTCCCTGATACTCAATCTGCCTCTGTGAAACAGAAGTATAGTCCTTTTTTTTTTTTTTTTTTTATGATCTATGAAATCCTTTCCACTTTTATACACAGTAGTAGCAGTTCACCTTTATTTTCTATTGGCTAATACATTTCAGAGGTGTGTGTCTCTCTCAATTTTGTTACAGTCTATTGGTTGCCTAAGATGGTTTTATATTATACATAGTATCCTTGTTTACTCCAGGGGACTTGGATGCCTGGAAATTGTAATTTTATTCAGCAACATGGGGAATGTCCTCAAATTCCAAAATTATTTATCTGATATAATCTGGAAATGCTGTCATGTGTCTATGAAATGAAAATGGGATAGGGCTCTGTGCAACGGCCCAGAGAAAAGTCTTGTCAGGGGTGGTTTGAAAGTCTTTGTTTTAAGATATGATAACAAAAGTATAACATATCAAAGCTTGTGGGATGAAGCTAAATTGGTACTCAGAGGTAAATTCATAACCTTAATGCACATCTTGCAATACAAGAAAAATGACAAATTAAGGAGTCTTGAATTCAACTCAAGGAGCTGAAAAGAAAAGCAGATGAAATACTCCCCAAAAAAGCAGATAGGTAGAAAATAAGGAAATGGGAAATAACAAAACATAGATGAAAGCACCAAAACCAAAAGTTCATTTGCTAGAATTACTAATAAAACAAACAACCCTCTGGAAGATTGGCCAGGGAAAAAAAGAGAGAAAGCACAAATAAGGAATACTAGTTTTTTTTTAAAACCAGAACATTACTGCAGAAATACAATAGATAAACAATATTAAAAAACATTTATAGTATTAAAAATAACACTAACACTGACTTAAGAAGAAACAGAAACTATAAATTACCAGTAATTAATTAATCGGTACCTTATCCTCCCCAAATAGTTTTATAATTGGCTAACTAAACTTTCAAGGAAGGAAATCCCTTGTTTTCTAAAACTATTCCAGATAATATAACAGAATATTCTCTAACAAATTTTCTGAATATGACCTTTATATCAAAAACCAGAAAAAAATAGCATTAGAAAGAATATGTATCAGTCAATATCACATAAAAACATAGATGCTGATATTGTAAATCAATAATAAGATATTTTTGACATCTATCAAATTCACATGACTTAAATTTCTGGCATTACGAAGTGCCACTGAACTTTTGGGGGACCAGGAACACTCGTATGGTGCTAGTAGAGGTAAAATTGGTACAACCATTTTGGGGAGTGATTTGGCAACATCTAGGAAAAACAAAGATGCACCTACCCTATGAATCAGCAGATTTACACATGCAGCATAGAAAAACCCACCCATATCAGTGCGTTCATCGAAGCATTTTATATAACAGAGAATAACTGGAAACCACATAAATATCCAGGAATTGTGGAATGGATTGATAAATTGTGTATATTAATACAACAAAATACTGTACAAATGCTATAATGAATTCAGTATTTCTACATTGCTCAACATTCAGACATTTCAAAAATGAAAGAATATTCAATATAAGATGAATAAAGTAAGGTGCAAAAGAACATTGGAGAATTATAGGATTTCTGTAAATTTTAAACTAAACAATACAATATATCATTAAAACTAAACAATATAACATATTGTTATTATATATGTATATATATTTATAGGCAGCATATATATTTTTTCTTAAATAGAAAAGATACACATCAACTTTAGAAGACCAATTGCCTTCTAAAAGAGAGAGTGAGAAATGATATCAAGAATGGGCTCAAGGTACAATAGGGACTTTGATTCTGCCTGCAGAAATGTATATCTTTAAAATTACTTGAAGCAACTGAGACACAATATAAGCATTTTAATATCTGGGTGGAGGGGTCTTTTAGATGTGCTGGTAGAGTCTACGTCACAGAGTTACTTTGAGGACTAAATGAGTTAATGCACATAAAATGTTAAGGAACATAACGTGCTCACTACATGTTGATTATTATAATCATTATTCAGTGTAAGACTGGATTTCTCCATGTCCCTTATGCATACCACAGGACCCAGAACAGAGTACATAGTCAGTAATTTGACTGGTTGAATACACAAGTCCTGAATTCCTCTCTTGATCTCCAGCTGCCTAGTGGTCCTGACTGACCAGCGTGAGTGGAGGTGAATGGGAAGAGGGTGGAGGACAGCTGAGCCTTGGCTAACTTCACTCATGTGCTGAACTCTATAAATATTATATGGTTAACACACAATCCAGATATTTTAACTTCACAGAGTTCAGAAAAGAACAGCTTTTGTTTAGGGTGAGTTTCCTTATGTGTTGAGTATAAAGTACTGAATAAAGTGTCATCAGAATAGCTGTTTGAGTTTTGGCAGCATATCAGAAGGAGTAAAGGAAAGCAGGACATTTTCAACGATAGATATGATTTTGTAGAGGTCACAATGTGATCTGGACAGGGCATGTCTGGCATGATTTCAAACCACAAATGCATGCAAATCTAGTGAAATCAATCCTATTCCAGGCCCAGATCCTCATTGCCTTTGAGATGGTTTCTCCATTTCCAAGGCAATCCTGGCTTTCAGAATACTTTGCATGCCAAGGAGGTCTCTACATGCTCAGGAGATTCACTAGGGTCTAGAAGGGTGAAGGTGCTGGGACATCTTATTTTATCACTGATACTGTCCACTTTGCATAGCATGATTTGGCAAAATACTCAACCTATTGGAACTTGACCCTCCCTCCCTAGATTAACTTCTCTTGCCACAAGTTTTCACAGAATTGAGTTCCTCACCTTCAGAGCCCTTAAATAAATTTGTAATTATATTTGCACAAAGGATGGCAGAGAGACAGAAGGCACAATGCAAGTCAAAGACTAGAGAGCGTAAATAAGCAGAAAGAGAAAAACACGGATGCAAGTGAGCGTGGGTGATATAAACATGGAACAGGCACTGCAGCAATAGGTTCTTGGATAGAGTGGCTTAATTGGATTAATAGCCACTTTGGAGTCTCAGTTAAAATCTAAAGAGAGAGCCTGACATGGCTAAAGGTTATAGTCAGTGACTAGCTCAAGTTGTGGCAGCTTCCAAACACATGTGATTGACCTTGTAGCAAGGATTGCAAATGGCACCCAGCCAAAACCCACCATCCCTCTCCAGGGCGAAGAGTGACAGCTTTGCTACCCTGCGGCTGGATCAGGTTGGAGCACATATTAAACTGTGCCAAGCACGGTCTGCCACTAAGCTGAACACCTGTAATTCACCCATCTGTGTCCCTCAAGTCCTCACCCCAGAGTAAATTGATTCTGAGCTCTAACAGCTGTCTTGGGGACTCTGATGGGCTGGTTCTCAGCAGGAAGGGCTCTGGGTGATGACAAAAGCTGCTGGGTTGTGTTTCCAAGGTCAGAACCCAAAGACGGATGTTCCTTTGATTCTTTCAAGTGTGAAGATGGCAAAAGTAGCATTGGATGGGATTTATGATTCCAGATCATTTGGATGACTACCAGACAGATATTTATCCCATAATCTCATTTGAAAATAAAACTAATCATTGTTGATGATATAAGAGGAGGTCCGCCAATAATGGCCCCTTTCTTCTAGAGCTCCAAGACTTCGGAAAATAGCGTATAAACACAGGAAATAAAAGTCATTTGCTGTGTCTCTATGAAAGTGAGAATGTCAGGGATGTTTTAAATATATATTCATTAAAGGTCTATTGTGTTCATAGCAGTGATAGAAAAATAGACATGTCCTGGTAGCAATAAATTCAAGATTGTTTGGAAGAGAGGAAAGAAAAATATATGAACTAATTGCCTACTATGTGTACGTATAGATGCAAAGTACTTACAACAGCAGACTCTTGCCAAAGTCAGCAACCATTAACTTAAAAAGATTATTATAGATACATGAAACAGTTGGTATGCTATGTAGTTGATGTTTTAAAGCAAACAGAATCTTAAAGGCTGAATACCTGGGCTCTTTTGTAATGTTAGCCATAATCACATTTTTCTTAGTTGAAAGTGTGCATACTTCTTCAGTTCTAGATTTTTTAGGTATTTTGAGTAATGTACCTTATTTTTTTTTTATCTAATAACATTTCATCTGCTGTTACTAAAAGTAGGGATTAATTATTTATTCATTCATTTATTTTTATCATTCACCAGTCATGAGTTTATTAATTTCATTAACCAAGACCTATTTTACCAGTATTGGTTATATAATGATAAATAAGACAAAACAGTCTCTGCTTGCAGCCTAGTACTTAATACTCAACAAGTGGTGGCTCTCAATATACTTTTAGTGGTGAAGCACAATGAGATAAACTATAATCATTAGGAATGATATAGTCAAAAGCAAAACCCTAGGAAATTGGAAAAAAATTCTATGAGAAGTTCAACTGAGTTCAGCTCATTCCATTATCACAAATACTTACTGAACAAGAACATATGCCTGGCATTTGCTGAACAAGAAGAATGATGCAATTCATTCATAGGGGCCCCATTCTAAATGAGATCATCCTGGTGGGCCAAAGATCTGCATTCCTGTTTGCATGAGCCATCCAAGTTTTCTTTCATCCATGTATGAATAAGTCTGTCAGCACTTGTATTTGAATGTCTACGATGCATTAGGTATTGGGTATAGACAGTATTGTTTTCATCTACCCATTCATTCACTCATCCATCCTTCCATCCATTCATCCATATAAGAACATTTAATGAGTATCTATTATGTATAAATGCTTATGCTAGGCTGTGGAGATAAAATAAAACCTAGGCAAAGTCTATAACTTCATAGAACATACACTATCCAAAGGGACATGGGCAAGACATAAGAAAACAATTAGAATGTAAAATTGACAATTTCTGATATTTGGGAAGACTTTCATTTCCAGAAACATGAATACCTCAGAGGGTTGAGGGGCCCTCTTGCTCTACAAAAATATAATTCTTGGGTAGTACACACCCTTGGAAGAAATGCTGATATCAAAAAAAGATAGAAAAGATCAACGTGGCAACATAAGACATCCCCTGAAAAAGCCACCCCAGAGATTTAGCAAAGAAAAGCACAAATCCCACTTCCTTAGAACTCTGGAGGACAGCAGAGACTGGAGAAGGACTCCACAAATACTGAGTCAAAGAAACAGAAAGATCTCAGTTTGGAGAATTCCATCCTGGACCACTGTTCAGTTCCCATTCCCCTCTCCATCACTCAGTCCTGTGCAGTTTGGGAGTCACAGAGGCAACACAGCCCAGGTCCCTCCCAATGCAGAGACTGTAGAGTGGCTCACAGCAGTGAGTTAAAACTCCACACATATCCAGCCACAGGGACTGAAGTTCACAGAGACTCAGAATGGAACACAAGTTGCTGAGGAGTGCTGCATACAAAAGGCCCCCCAAGAGCAATCAATGAATAAATAAATAAATAAATAAACAAACAAACAAATAAATAAATAAACAAATAAATAAATAAATAAAGGGGGGGTCAGGATAAAAAGGCTCACAAGAACTGTTGCCCACTCATCCAATACATTTTCAGCCAGCTGGACTACCTAAAAGAAAAGAGGACTTTTCTGAAGTGACCCACCTTTCTGGATTGACCCCACCTGGCTTGCAGATGGGGGGAACCCTAACAGGAAAGAAACCAGAGGCAGAGAAGTCTCTCTGAAAAAAAGAGAGAAAGGGTGGGAGTTAAACTGAACTGCTATAAGACATGATGGGTCTCAGAACTGAAATGTGTAAGAAAAATGGGGCACTGAGTGAGGGTGAGAATTTACACAAATCATAGGAGCTGAGGAGAAAAGTCTGCACAAAAACAAACAGAACAGATCAAGATTCCCAGAGAAGGAAGAGAGGACATGACGGTCTCTTCTGGAGGTGAAACAATTGCACAAAATGTACAATCTTAGAAGTTGCACCGCATATCCAGTGCAACAATCAAATGAAGAGCTGAGAAAATTGGGACAGTTAAACACAGGCTATTCTAAAGATCTACCCAATAAGATATAACAAGCATCAAAGAAGCAAAGAAGACCCATAACACAATGCCAATCAACAGGAAAACCCTAGACAAGGGAGAAATGGACCTTCAGAATTAACTCATCAAGATAATCAGATGCCTAGATATCAGCAGAAAATTAAAAGCCATACTAAGAAACAGGAACATATAGCTCAGTTAAGGGAAAAATTTTAAACTTTAGAGGAGACTCAGATGTTGGAAAAACTAATCAAAATGTTCAAACAAATCTCTTCAATCAATTCAAGGAGATGAAGCAAAATATGCATAAAGAGATAAAGGGTATTAAGAAGCCAATACATAAGCATAAGGAAGAATTTGAAAATATAAAAAGAAACATAACAGAAATCATGGGGATGAAAGTCACAATAGCACAGCTTAAAAATATGCTAGAGATTGGAACAGGCAAAAGAAAGAATCAGCAAACTAGAAGACACAGCAATTAAAATCATACACTCAGAAGAAGAGATAGAAAAAAGAATAGAAAAATTGAGCAGTGTCACAGGAATTTGAGTGACACCATGAAGCACATAAACATATGTGTCATGGGTTTCCCAGGAAAAGAAAAGGAAAAGGGAGCAGAAAGAATATTTAAGGAAGTAATGGCCAAAAATTTCCCAACTCTTATGAAAGACATAAATATGCATGTCCAAGACGCTCAATGTACTCTAAACAGAAGAAATCCTAATAGACCTACTCCAAGACACATACTAATCAGAATGTCAAATGCCAAAGATAAAGAGAATTCTGAAAGCAGCAAGAGAAAAGTGATTCATCACACACAAGGGATCCTCACTAAGACTAAGTGCTGATTTCTCATCAGAAACCATGGAGGTGAAAAAGCAGTGGTGTGATATATTTGAAGTACTGAAAGAGAAAAACTGCCAGCCAAAAATTCTTTGTCCAACAAAGCAGTCCTTTAAAAATGAGGGAGAGTTTAAAATATTCACAGATAAACAGAAACTGAGAGAGTCTGTCGACAAGAGATCTGCTCTGCAAGAATTACTAAAGGGAGTCCTGCAGGTTGAAAGGAAAAGACAGGACAGAGTAGCTTGGAGTAGTGTGAAGAAATGAAGATAATCAGTAAGGGTAACTAAAAGGTAAATGCAAAACCCTATTGTACTGTATCTTCAATATACAATACACAACTCTATTCTAATTCATGTAACAATCAGAATACAGTTAACAAGAAAAAGGCATATTTCCTGATAATGGACCTGCAAAATATAAAGTGGTAAAGTGGGACAAAAACAACATAAAGAGGGGAAACAGACGGAATATGGGAGCAGAAATCATGTATGCTATTGAAGCTAAGCTGGTACTTTTTGCAAATTAGTAAATTGTAGATATAGATTGTGCAATATAAACCCTGAGGTATGCACAAAGAAAGTATTTTAAAAATAAACAGTAACAGAAGTGAGAAAGCGATCAGTTAGATACATCACAAAAGATCAACTATACAGAAAAGGAGGTTGCAATAAAGGAAAAGAGAAAAATATGTACATATATGACATAAAAGTCAAAGAACAAAATGGTTGAAATAAGTATGGCCTTTACAATAATAACACAGAATTTTAATGGATCAAACTCCCCATTCAAAAGACATAGGCTGGCAGAATGGATAAAAAGCATGACACAACTATATGTTGTTTGCAAGAGATTTACCTTAGATGCAAAGACTCAAATAAGTTGAAAGTGAAAGGATGGAAAAATATATTGTGTGCAAGCAGAAAAGAGCTGGGGATAACTATACAAATATTGGACAAAATAAACTGTAAGTCAAAAATTGTTATAAGATACAAAGAAGGACTCTATGCCTTAATAAAAGAATAATCAAGAAAAGATAACAATCATAAATATTTATGCACCTAACCACTGTGCCCCAAAATACATGAGGCAAACTGGCACAACTGAAGGGAGAAATAAACACTTCTACATGAATAGTTGGAAAATTCAATACATCACTCTCATCAATAGATAGAAAATCCAGATGGAAGATCAATAAGGAAATAGAGAACTTTAATAATATGATAAATGTACTAGATCTAACAGACATATGCAGAACCCTGCACCCCCCCAAAAGCAGGATATACATTCTTCTCAAGTGCACATGTATCATTCTCCAAGATGGACCACATGCCAGGTCACAAAATGAGTCTCAATATATTTAGAAAGATTGAAATCATACAAAGCAGCTTCTCTGAACTTAATGGAATGAAGCTGTAAATTAATAATGGGGAGAGAACTGGAAAATCCACAAATATATAAGTGAAATAATACTCTCTTAATCAGTGGGTCGGGGAAGAAACTGCAAGGAAAATCAGTAAATATTTTGAGAGGAATGAGAAGGAGAACACAACATATCAGAACTCATGGGATACAATGAAGGCAGTGCTGAGAGGGAAATTTATAGCCATAAACACAATTAAAAAAGAGAGAGCTAAAATCAAAGACCTAACTGCACACCTAGAGGAAATAGAAAAAGAACAGCGAACTAGCCCCAAAGCAAGCAGAAGGAAAGAAATAAAGATTAGAGTAGAAATAAATGAAATTAAGAATTAATAAAACAATATGGAGAATTAACAAAACCAAAATTTGCTTCTTTGAGAAGTTCAATAAAATTGATAAACCTTTAGCTAGACTGGCAAAGAAAAAGAGAAGATGCAAATAAAATCAGAAATAAGATGCAAATAGCATTACTACTGACCCCACAGAGATAAAAAGGATCATAAGAGGATACTATGAACAACTGTATGCCAACAAAATAGAAAACTTAGATGAAATGGATAACTTCCTAAAAACACATGAACAACCTACATTGACACTACAAGAAATAGAAGACCTCAACAGACCAATTACAAGAAAAAGATTGAATCAGTCGTCAAAAACCTCTCAACAAAGAAAAGGCCATGGCCATATGGCATCACAGTTGAATTCTACCAATTATTCCAAGAAGAATTAATACCAATCCTGCTCAAGCTCTTCAAAAAATTTGAAGAGGCAGAAACACTACCTAACTCATTCTATGAGGCCAACATCACCCTAATACTAAAGCCAGATAAAGATACTACAAGAAAAGAAAATTACTGACCAATTTATCCTATGAATATAGATGCAAAAATCCTCAACAAAATACTTGCAAATTGAATCCAACAGCACATCAAAATAATTATATACCATGGTCAAGTGGGTTTTACCTCAGATATTCAAAGGTGCTTCAACATAAGAAAATCAATTAATATAATACAGCACATCAGAAAAATGAAGGGAAAAAAATACTTGATCATCTCAATTGATGCAGAAGACATCTGGCAAAATTCCAGCATCCTTTATTGATAAAAACACTTAGAAAAACAGGAATAGAAGGAAACCTCCTCAACATGATAAAGGGCACATATGAAAAACCCAGAGCTAACATCATGCTCAGTGGTGAAAGACTGAAAGCTTTCACTCTTGTCTTGTTCCCTCTAAGATCTGGAACAAGACAAGGATGCCTACTGACATCATTGTTATCCAACACTGTACTGGAACTTCTAGTCTGAGCACTTAGTCAAGGGAAAGAAATAAAGTTATCCAAACTGGAAAGGAAAAAGTAAAACTTTCACTATTTGCAGATGAATCAGCAACAAAGCTACCACAGCTAATAAACAAATTGAGCAAAGTGGCAGGGTACAAGATCAATAAGCAAAAATTAGTAGCGTTTCTATCTACTAGTAATGAGCAATCTGAGGAGGAAACAAACAAACAAACAAAATCAATGTACATTAGTTACTAAAAGAATAAAATATCTAGGAAAAAAATATAACCAAGGATATAAAGGACTTGTACACAGAAAACTACAAAACATTGCTAAAAGAAATCAAAGAAGACTTAATAAATGGAAGGAAATTCTGTTTTCATGGATCGGAAGACTAAATATTGTTAAGATGTAATTCTACCCAAAAGGATTTACAGATTCAATGAAATTCCAATCAAAATTCCAATAACCTACTTTGCAGAAAAGGAAAAGCCGATATGAAATTTTCTTGGAAGGCCAAGGGGCTCCAAATAGCCAAAATATCTTGATAGAGAAGAACAAAGTTGGAGGACTCACATTTCCTGACTTCAAAGCACATTACAAAGGTAGGGTCAAAACATTACTGGCACAAGGATAGATATATCGACGAATGGAATTGAACTGAGAGGTCAGAAATAGACGCTCACGCCTGTGGCCAATTGATTTTTGACAAGGCTGAAAAATCCACTCAATTGGGAAAGAATAGACTCTTCAACAAATGGTGCTGGAAGAACTGGATATCCATATGCAAAAGAATGAAAGAGGACTCATATCTCATAACATATACAAAACTTAACTCCAAATTGAATCAAAGACCCAAGAGTCAGGAATATAAAACTCCTACAAGAAGAGGTAGGGAAGCATCTTTGGGATCTTGTGTTAGTCAATGGTTTCTTAGACTTTACACCCAAAGCACAAGCAATGACAGAAAAAATAGGTAAATGAGATGTCCTCAAAATTAAGAACCTTTTCACATCAAAGGACTTTGTCACAAAAGTGAAAAGACAACCTACTCAATGCGAGAAAATGTTTGGAAATCACATATCTGATTAGGGCTAAATATTCAGAATATATTAAAAAATCCTACAACTCAACAATAAATAGACAACCCAATGGGTAAAAACTTAAATAGGCATTTCTCCAAAGAGGATATACAAACGGCTAAAAAGCACATGAAAAGATGCTCAGCATCATCAGCTATCCAAGAAATGCAAATCAAAACCACAATGATATTTTCTCACAATGACTAGAATGCCTCCTACTAAAAAATAGAAAACTACAAATGTTGGAGCCGATGTGGAGAAACAGGAACTCTCATTTATTACTGGTGGAAATGCAAAATGGTGCAGCCGTTGTGAGAGACAGTTTGGCAGTTCCTCAGGAAGCTAAATATAGAAATACCACATGGGACTCCCGCTACTAGGTAAACACCCAGAAGAATTGAAAGCAGGGACTCAGATATTTGCACACTGATGTTCATAGCAGCATTATTCACTATTGTCAAAAGATGGAAGTGTCCATCAACAGATGAGTGTAAAAACAAAATGAGGCATATATATATATGATAGAATATTATTCAGCTGTAAAAAGGAATGAAGTCCTAATGCATGCAACAACATGGAATAACCTTGAGGACATTATGCTGAGTGAAATAAGCCAGGCATAAAAGAACAAATATTCTATGATGTCTCTGATATGAACTAATGATAATAAGCAAACTCATAGAGTTAGAATTCAGAATATAGGCTACCAGGGGGAAAACTGGAGTAGTAGATAGGGAGCTGAAGCTTAATTTGTAAAGAATTAATTAGGAGGATTGCAAAGTTGCAAATGGATGGTGGTGATGGTAGCACATTATTGTGAGTATAATTTACAGTGCTAAATGATGTATATGAATGTGGTTGAAAGGAGAATTTTTATGTCGTGTCTGTTACTAGAAAGTTAGAAGATAAAACATTGGGCTGTGAACCCTTTTGTGAACAATGGACTGGGGTTAATAGTAAAAGTATAAGAATGTTCTTTCTTGAATTATAACAAATGTATGACATGATTGCACGGTGTTAATAATAGGGTGCTGTATGGGGGAAAATACAGATAATGTAGACTATGGACTATAGTTAATCATGTTATTTCAATATTCTTTCATCAATTGTAACAAAGGTACTACACTAATGAAGTGTCAACAATGGGAGGGTATATTGGAACATTGTATTTTTTACCTGACTTTTCTGTAAACCTACAACTTCTCCAATTAAAAAATAATAATAGAAAAAAAAAGATAGGAAAGCCTCCAGGAGTGCCCCCCCCAACACACACACATACACACAAAACAAAGAAAACAAACAAAAAATAAAAACAAAGGAACAACCAACCACATATGCACTGGGCCAGCAGCAGTTTGAAGACAGGGAATGAACTGGGGGTAGCAGGGTCAGGATGGTGGGGCTGGATGGCAGAGGCAGGGGGCAGGGGTTAGAACGGTGGGAGTTGGAGGGGGCAGGGCAACAGGCCCCCAAATGGACTGTGGACTACAAGGCCATGGTTGCCTTAGGCCAGCTACCTGCAGCAACAGTGCACAGGGACACCAACCCTTGTAAGGGCTCTCGGGTGAGGAAGTGAACCTGGTCTCCTGCTCTGAGACAAAAGACTCAGGCTGGACTGAAGGTGTCCGCTGGCTACTGGGAAAAGTAGGGCATGATCCAAAGGTAAAACCTCTCCAGGTTAGGATCGCAGAACTCCACAGTGATATGATGAAGTGATGAGAACACCGGAAAAGATAACAAATAAACTAGAAAACTAAACACTGTGAGAATAAGAAAAGAAAAGAAAACTCAAGGGCTTAAATATTTTGGGATTGTTAAAAACAGAATGTCGAAAATTATTTGAGATAGTCAAGACAACATATAACAGCAATAACAACATAATCTATCAGAAGTAAACAATCCAATTTGGAAGAAAATAAAAGAAGCACACACACATACAGAAAAACTCTTATATTAAAAAAAATCCGTTTTTAAAATTAAACCTCAGTGAGTAATATTTAAAAAAAAAAAAAAAACAGATTAAGAGAGAATTAGTGAACTGGAAGATATATAGAAAAACGTTGTCCAGAATACCAGCACAAAGAAATAAAGTGACTAAAAATTTGAAAGAGAGATTGAGACATAAAGAATTTAAAAAGAGGGGGATGGAGCTGCTGGCAATGGTAATTCAGCCTGTACAGACCACCATTTTAGCCAAGAACAATTAGGGAAAAAAATGGACAGAATATTGAAGGCATGTGAGAGCTATCAAGGCAGTGAATACTCAAAAGGACAAGATTGTGCAGGCAGGGAGGTCCATCCACAAAGGCTTGAGATTCAGTGATCCATTTCCACTTGAGGCATTTTCCAGTTCACAGGTGGCTATTTAATGGCTGGGACACTGAGAGAAAAGTCATGGCTAATACACACAGAAGCTGAAGAAAAAGAGAGTTCAGGGCCATTAAAAGATACATTTTTAAAGAAGTAAAATCAAGACTCTCATAAGCTATAAAATGAACATGTATCAAAGATCTTATTTAACTCATTAATTAATGAGGGAACAAGTAGGTGTTATAACCAGGTCAAATGAGAACTATAATTAGAACTTATATATCATTTAAGAGATGCTTAAATGAAGCCTTACAAATTGATGCAAGATTGGAAAAACTGGTCAATATCCACAAGGTGATAATCAATTGCATCCACTGTATGCAACTGGATACAGTTTACATTCAATGGTCAGGAACAATTTGCATTACTGTGAGCTTTCTATAAGTTACTTCTATCTCTATAAAATTAAAAAATAATTTAGTCAAAGACAAAGGCACACACATCTCTATTATCTTATAATCCCCAAGAGGCTCCAGCATACCATTAAAAGGACATCTAGGATTCTCTTTTGCCCATTTCAAAATCCACCACAATTTTTCCTTGTAGGGCAAAGTAAAGAGGAGGAGTCATGCTAAATATGGTAGCTGAGAACCAATGGAAATAAAATTCAAAATAATACTATTTGCAATAGCATTGAGAAAAATGTAATAGGGAAAAATTTAACAAAATTTTCAAACCCTACATAAAACTGAAAACTACCCAATAAATGGGGAAGTGCAGTATAATATTTTCATGGATTTAAAGGCTTAATATTGTTACAATGTCAATTTTTCCCAAATAGATCAATAGATTCAACTAAATTCCATTCAAAACATCTGCATTCCCATTTAATATAAATTTACAACCTGATTTTAAAATTTAAATGGAAATTCAAAGAATAGCCAATTTTGTAGAACAACAACAAAGTTGAAGGGCTACTTGAAAAACTACTTGATTTTAAGATTTACTAAATAGTATTGGTGTAAGCACAGATCTGTAAATAGAATGATAGAGTCCAGAAACAGACCCATACATATATGATCAATTGATTTTTAACAAGGATGCCAAAGTAATTCAATGGGGAAATAATAGTGCTTCAGGAAATAGCACCAGAATAATAGCCATAAAGGATTAAAAAAAAAAAAAAGTATTTCAAATCTTACCTCACCCCATTCATAAAAATTTATTCAAAATGGATCATAGATTTACGTAAACCTAAAACTATAAAAGATCTCAAAGAAAATGTGGGGAAAATCTTCACGAAATTGTTTTTGGCAAAAATTTCTTAGACAGGCAAAGATATATACTACTACACACACAAATAAAAGAAAATAAAAAGATAAACTGGACTTCACCAAAATTAAAGACTTCTTTTGAAAAGTGCCATGAAAAACAAAGAAAAGGCAAACCTTAGATTAGCAGAGAATATTCCTGTTACATCTGTTGACAAAGGCAGGGTGAGGAACTTAGAAGATTTACTGGGGAAGAGGGAAGTGCTGGAAAACTAGTGTTTGCTGAATACTTTTTACGTATTTGAAACCGTGCTCAATGCATTTTGACTTCCCCAAACTTTGTTTTTACAGATTAGCTATTGGAGGTTAGAGAAATTAAGCAATTTGCCCAAAGTAAAACAAGCCCATATGTTAAATCTTTCCTGTCAGTCTCTGACAGCTGTTTCACTCTTGGTGTTACTCAGAAATTACTAATAAAAGAAGGAGTTGGTCCTTTAGTGGTTTTGTTTTGTTTTTGTGTCTATTTTTAAGGAAGGCTGGAGAATAGGAGGAGGTCTCTAAGAAAGAATGCGAAGGCACTCATGTACCCCCTTCCCCCACCTCCTCTGCCCTGGAAACCATAGGCATTTACAGTGATTTTCACCCTTTCTGATTTTTTTTAATGCCTATCCTAAACTGTTAGCCCTGGGAGGAGCAGAGGTAGGTCTATTCAATCCATAAACTCCAAACTAGCAATAGCTGGTAATGCAATAAGGGATGGTTTTTCACCACTACATTTGAATCTTACCTTTAATTCCCATTTTTCCATTTTAAATCTAAGATGTGACTCCATAATAACAGAATCCCAGTCTTGTCCTTCATACTCACTCCTCAAAGTGCGATCCACAGTCCAAGAGCATCAGCCTATGAGCATCCCCTGGGAGCTTGTTAGAAATGAAGCGTTTCGTGGCCCATCCCAGACCATAGAATCCGAATCTGCGTTTTAGCCATATCCCCAGGTGAGTCACATGCCTATTAAAATTTGAGAGCCTGGCTGCTTTTGACCACTTAGGAAACCAGCTTCCTGCTTCAGGTAACCACGAAGGAATGAAAGTATATCCTGGGAATGTCAGGACTGTACCTGAAGTCATGTGGTGACACGGAGAGAATCCAGGATCTCACACAGGCTGAAGCTGGATTTGAATCCAGACTCTACCACTTGCCAGCTTTGGGCAGGTCCTTTAGACAGCTCCTTTAGCCTTTTTCTGCCTCATGCTTGCTATGAAGGCTGCCTCCTCTTCATAGATGGGCCATGAGGATTAAATGAGATAACATTCATAAAACACGCGGGACAGTATCTCTCCTGGCAACGTTGGTTCTCAACATACACAGTTCTTTTAAGTGTTCAATGAAGTATGACTTTATCTTGCATTAAATAAATAACAAAAGTCACTGCCTCAGAGCCAGTCCTTACCTCTGACAATCCCCCACATCAAAGAGTGGGAGCATTTGCATCTCTTCTCCCTATGTGGTTTTTTGCTTGGCCCAGTGGTCTCAGACACCAAGGGAGGGTGGCAGAACCAGGAAGAGCCTCTGCCTTTGCACTGTGGGCCTCCCTCCGCTCTGTGTCCCCAACAACCTATTTAATAACACGAGCAATAACGGGGTTCATTATGCAGGCAGCCTGGCAGTCGCTGCTGAGGAGAAAATTAGTTTGCTGCCCTGAGCGACAGTTGAACTCTAGAATGTGCCTAAATAAAATAAAACAAGAGGAAAATATATACATATATATTCACAGAATAAAGAGTGCATTGACAAAGTTATACAGAGGCAGTTTACAAAACTTCCTCTTTTCCTGAGGTCTCCTGATTCTTCAGGGAGGGCGTGTTGGTGACTAAGTCTGTTCATTTCACCGATGGTTGCCTTGTCCCTGGCATGGCGCAGGAATGTGGGAGAAGTTCTGGAAGATGCCAGCATGTGTGCACAGGCGCATTTTTAAACTTTTTTTTCAGAGATCCTTTTAGATTTACAGAGGAAATGCAAAGAGAGTAGTGTTTCCATATGATCGTCACCTAAACTCCTCTAATGTTTACAGCTTACATAACCATGGAACATTTATCAAAACTAAGAAATTATCCTTCATATATAACATTAACTAAACTACAGGATTTCTTTGGATTTCTCCGCTTTTCTGACCAACATTCATTTTCTATCCCAAGACTCAATCCAGGATACCATGTTGCATTTAGTTGTCATGTCCTTAGTCTCCTCTAGTGTGTGAGAACTTCTTTCTTCGTCTTTCATGACCTTGACATTTTGGAAAAGTATTTGTCCAGTATTTTACAGAATGCCCCTCATTTTGGTTCTGTCTGATGTTTTTTCATGGATAAACTGAAGTTATGGATTGGGGTAAGGAAGACTGCAGAGGTGATTTGCCTTTCTCGTCACCTCTTATTAGGGGCATGTGATACCAAGATGTCATATTACTGGTAGTGTTAACTCCGATAAATCAGTTAATGTGGGGTCTCCAGGTTTCTCCACTATAAAGTTACTCTCCCCGTCCCCCCCTTTTCCATATTCTGTTCTTTAGAAGCAAATCACTAAGTCTAGCTCATTCTCAAGGAAAGGAGAATTAAGCTCCACCTCTTAAAAGGAGGGGGATCAAAGAATTTTTGTCATGTTAAAGCGTAGTAATTAGTAAATTGGAGGGAAGATATTTTGAGGCTCTGCAAATATTCTGTTTCTCTTTAAAGTTTAGCATGCTGATTTTTGTATTCATCAATGGAACGGGCCTAAGGCAGTCTTCCAATGATGATTTTTATTTCCCTCATCCATCTACTTTTATTAATTAGAATTATTCTGTAAGGAACATTTCTCCCTTCTCCCCCATTTATTTATTCAATTATTTATATCAGTATGGATTTGTGGAGATTTACTTTATTCTGTGGGTCATAATCCAATACTATCAATATTTATTTTCTTGTTCAAATTGTTCCAGCACTGACTGTTAGGAGCTTTCAGATTGGCCATGTGGCCTTTGAGATACTATCATCCTTTTGTGTTTTGAGCTCTTTCTTACTTTTTGGCACTGTAAGATGCTCTGGAGTCCTATTGTGTTTTCCCTTCTCCAGCCCCAGAATCCGCCATTTCTCCAATGAGCACTGGTTCCTTTTATTGAAGAATAGTATTTAGAAACCAAGATCTGGACTCTGGGAGAACATTTTTAATTGTAGAGTTATTGATTATATAATAAGGTCTGGGCATTATGATAGGTGTTTACACATCCATGGCCTCATTAAACCCTCACCACAGCCCTCAAAGGGAGTGATGGAAGGGCACCCCCCTTTTCTTTCGCAGAAGAACCCTAGTTTCCGACCTGCAGGCTGGTCCTTTCTGCATAGAATCTTTCATGATACATACATGGGTTTCTCTGTCTCTCCACATTTACAAATGTTCTTCCTTCTGATGGTGATTTCCTTTTTACCTCTGCCTCTTCTTTCTGCCTTCTTGCTTCCAAAAGGATAGATATGTACATGTGTGTGTACACACACACATACACCAACAAATACACACACATTAGGACACACTATTTAACATCCTGCCTCAACCCTTGCAAACTTCCAAAAAATCAGCGGCATGTATTTGACACCTTTGGTGAATTTTGAGAGGGCAGATACAAGGGGTAGAAAATCAACCACAGACTCTATTATGGTAAGAGAGCTGAGGATATGGAACATGGAGTTATGCAGAATGGATTAAGTGCTCAAGGAATTGGCTTAGTAAAGTTTGATGCCCCATAGGAGCTCTACAGATATCAGGCACATATGGGTCATTCATAAATTCATTAATTTACTCATTTATTCTCCCTCAAATTATAAAGTGCTTCAAATACACCAGACATTGCGTTAGGAGATGGGAATACAAGTATGCTCGAGGAACTTCCCTTCCTCTGAGAGGCTCATAGTCAAAGTTCCTGAAGGGCACTGAGTGGCACAGGTAATCTGCTGGCTTTCCAGAGACCACTGGAAGGAGGGTGTGAACCAGTTTACCAAGAGGCCCTGACAGGATGGACTTTCTAATCAGACGGAGTAGAAAAATAAAAGCATCGAGTTCGCAAACAGCATGACTTTCATGTAGACAATGATACTGCCCTCAAATGATAATGGTTTTTTTCCTCTTTTCTAACATTTTAATGTCTTTGATATTGTTTTAATCTCCTCATCAATTCCTGTGGTGATAATAGTATATTTTGCCTGACTTTTTTGCCTCTTTCAATAACTTAAATTTTATAACACATGTTCACACTCATAGTCCTCCTTGCTGATTTCTCTATATTTTCCTTTTGCTTTAAAGAATATATATGTATATTAAAATAGATGAATCCTGCTTTTAATAATTTTAAACATTTCAAAATAATTATTTAACTTTTCTCACATTTAAGTGGCATTGTAGATGAAGCAGTATCTATTGGGGCCCTGCTGTTGAAACAAAGCGTGAGGCTCACTTTTTTTTCCTTACACACACACACATACACACTTCAAGGTTTTGACAATTAAAGGTTTAGATCCAGATTTGTGTTATCAGAATATTAATACTACATCACATATCTTCTTTCTAAAATGCTTTAACCAGTCAGAAAACAGGTAGGCCCAGATTTATTTTAATTGATCTTAGTGCTTTATTGAGAGTTATTTTTTTGCCTATTCACCTTTATGTGATCTAAAATTTTGTTTCATGTCTCAACTGACAAAAATGCATTTTCAAAATTTGTTTCCCTCCCTTCTACACTTCTTATTTGCTGCCTAAGAAGCAACCATGAGTAACAAAATCTTTTATATTTATGTATTTCAAGAGAACATATGTTGTTTTCTTGAGTGCAAGACAACTTGGTTGGATACTTTTATAAAATAATAATTACACAGACTTTTCCCCTCAAAACTCTGTAGGCGTTGCTGTATTTTCTTCTAGTATGTCATGTTTCAGATGAAGGGTCTCAGGTTAGGTATTGAATTATTTATATTTATGTATGCTTTAATTTGCTTCCCAGTCTTTTAAATTATTTTTATCCCAATGATTGTAGCCCTTAAAAAAACCTGTGATTAAAACAATGCTTGCTATCAGTTGCTTTTATTCTATGATTTTTTTATCTGCTTCTCAGTAAACCTCTTCAATTTTCAAATACAGTTTTCTACCCATTTCATGGAGTTTTCTTTTATTGCAAATGTGATCATTGCCTCTTTTCATTTTCCTGATTTTTCCTTCACTCTTTTCTTAAGGAGAACCTATTATTTCTGTTTTTTTCCACCTTTTTTGTCCACTCTATAATTTTAACTCTTGCCATTTTCGTCTCTCTCTTCATTTTTCATTCTCAGACGTTTCTCAAAATGTCCTCCACACTACTAAGTCAACATTTCAATGTCATCAGTTATACTTTTTTGTACACAATGTGGATTTTATGAGCATTTAAAAAAATCTTCTAATCTTTGTTAGCTTATTAGTCTACTTTTTAAAATGTCCTCATATATCTATTTCTGTAAGCCTCTTATCGCCTTAATTATTTTTCCCAACATTTAAAAGTTTAAAAGTCATAACTTCCTGCATATTTGACAATGATAGTTTCTTGAAATTCCCTTTTGAATACTGCAATAGATCATCTTTAGTAGTTTACTTTTCCTATAAGATTTCTGAAACTTTTCCTTCCTATCTGTCAGTTTTATAAATTCTCTTTGTGTCCATGTCTATATCTTTATATCTATTTTTATATCTATGTTTATTTAGCTATATATGTACATTATCTAACTATCTATCAACTTAAGCAAATTACTTGTAAGAGTCACTGGACAGTTACCATTTTTTTCCTAAAAATTTTCATTTTTTTTCATCTTTGAACATATGGGTGAAAATAGATAATGCAGTTTAAATATGCATAATCTTAATTATTAAAGGAATTAACATAATTTTATATTTATTAGTTAATGGAATTTCTTCTTTAATGAATTGCCTATTGGCATATTTTCCCATTTTTCTATTGAGGCATTCATAATTTTATAGTTAATAGCAAACGCTCTTTCCTTACCAAGAATGCCAATACTTTATCTGGCAAATACCTAACAAACATTCTTTATCCATTATCAAATTTCTCTATCGCTTTTTTTTACTCCTTATGACTTAAGGATATATTAGAACTTTCATATATTCAAATCCATTCATCTCTTCCTTTTGCCTTAGAAAATCTCTCCACAACCCAAGAGAAGCTAAATGTTCATTTATGGGAATAATGTTGAAGGCCTGGACAAGATAGAGAAAGACTGAAGGTGAAAGTAGTAGTGAACATTGTCAAGGGATAGAATTCACAGCACTTAGTGCCTGACTGCAAATGTAAAGTAAATCAGAGTGAGAAGTGGGTTGATGTTCAGGTTTCTCTCTTGAATATGTAGCTAAATGATGGAATCATTCACAAATAAGAGATCAGGCATAACAATTTTGGAAACCAAGAACATGTATTTCCATTGGGAAATACTGAATTCGAGTCAACAAACATCCAAGATACAGGAAGATGAGGCACATTCACGAACAGAAATGAAAACTGCAGGAGAGCAATTGGAAGAGATTAAGAACGAACGTGCAGATATTAGTTGGAAGTTGAATGGGAAGAGGTAATGTTAGATACATGCCAATCTTTCGTGGAAAAGTTATCCTCCCCAGTTTTGCAACTTAGGTTCCGAGAGGCTGAGTCAGTTGCCAAAAGCCACACGGTTAGACTATGGTTTAGCATCCATTCAAATTCAGTTCTCTTATTGTCCAGCACTATTGACCATATTGCTATGAGACCTCTAAGTCATATTTCTGCTTCCTACAAAATTGATCATTATATATCAGGTAGAGAGGGAACACATGCAGCATCAATGTCTGTTGCCTGTTCTCACTGCTGGGGAGGCTGGCATCACAGCATTGACAAGAGGCCTGTAATCTTTAGGTTAAAGTGGATATGTGATCGTTACCCTATGCTGAGGAATCTGATCATTGCCCCGAAGACAGTTTTGTTATCTTGCATTGCATATGTGATCATTACCCTGAGGGCAGAGATGCAATCACTGCCCTACAGGAATACCTATCATTACAGCTTGGTGAGTGGAAAAGTGATAATTAACTTGCACAAATAGATGGGATCATTGCACTGCAGATAAAACTGTTATTGCATTTCCTGGAGAATTGCAATCTTTAGTGTGCGAAAGACAATGTGTTAATTATATTTATGGTAGAGATATGCTCATTATATTGCCCATGATGATGGTATCAACTGCGTTTCAGGTGGGAATTGGGACCATTGCATTGCTGATAAACCTGTTATAATTACACTGCAGGAAGCGATGCAATCCTTCCACTGCATATGGTACATATGGAGATGGAATCATTACAAGGAAGGTGGAGAGGCAGTCATTATGCTCTACATAGACCAATTTTCATGGCATGACACAGCAGATGAAAATGGGACCTTTTGTTTCCTGGAAGATCTAGAGCCAGTTAGGATGCACAAGATGTGGCGACTGCCCTAAACAAGAATTTGAGGCCCCCAAATACTTACAGTGGGTTGTGCATGAAACTGTGACCATTAAATTGAGAATGTGATGGAAATGATTCTATGGCCTTGCAGCTTCCACTTTTATACTCTTGTTACCTGAGATGTTTTGTGAGGAAATCTGGGCATGAGAGGCCATAAAGGAAGGCAGGCCCTGAAGAATGAAAGACCAACAGAGGAGACAGCAGCTCAGCCAGCCGTCCCAGTTGAGTTGTCAGATCTGTTAGTGAGGCCATATTGCAACCTCTAGGTCCACTCAAGCTGCCGACTGACTGCAAACACATGAATGATTCCAGCCAGTACCACACGGAGCAGAGGCAAACTACTCAGCTGAGCCCAGCCCAGATGACAGAATCATGGGAAAATAAGTGGTTATTATTTTAAGACACTGTATTCTGCAGTGATTTATTATACAATAACAAATAACTAAAATAACTGTGTGCACTCTAATGATATATAATCTATCCATGGTGTTATGACAGCCTTTTAAACAGAACTGAAGTGATAACTTCTCCATTTACAAGTCAAAGCAATTTAATGGTAATAACTACAACTGCCCTGAAATGATCGAAAGCATCATGAAGTTGATTTACTATAGGGCTATTCAAGTGTCTGATCACATGTCCATTTGATGCATAATGATTGCATTTCCATGAGCTTTATAACAGTGAAGGTCTTTTTTTTTTCAGATTTACATTGTTGAACAACATTTTCAAAGTTGTAGATGGTTGTCCTGAGGTTAGTCAAAACTAACTTGAAATCTAACCTCTTTTTCATGGTACCTGAGCAACTTTTGGTAGCTCACTTAAACTCTTTGAGCCTCGTGAATAAGTTGAGGGAAAGGATTCTAAATCCACAGTGTTATCGTGACGATTAAATGAGATGATTTATACAAAATGTTTACCATAGTTCCTGGCAGGTGTGGTAGCATTCAAACTGTAACTCTCACTCATGTTTCTGATGTAATGGATGATGGTCTTACTCTTCAGTAATTGATCTTAAAGGACTCTTGACAGAGAAGAAGACCAAGACTTGTCCAAGGGACAAAGACCAGGACTTGTCCCAGGAAAAAGTTCTGATGATCCTTCAGTATAAATTGATAACATATTGCCAAGCATGATTTTGTTTTGTTTTGTTTTCTGTTAAGCCGTGATGCATTCAATCACTGACTCATTTGTTCATTTATCAAACATTGCATTAACAAAAGAACACCTTTTCAATTTTATATTATCCTGTGGCTTCAAAGATGGATAAGTTATGCTGGGATGAACAAATTCAATTGCCACCCAGAAAGAAAAATTAAAGAGCCACAGAAGCCCAAAAGAGATTTTCCATGAGGGAAGTTAAAGCTTCAGCTCTCCTCTAGCTTTAAAGAATGCATGTAGAATGGCTAAATTTAAAATAATAATATCAAATGTTGCTGAGGATGTGAAGCAATTCTAACTCTCTTATATTGCTGGTGGAGTGTACATTGGTTCAACCATTTTGGAAAACTGTTGGGTAACATCTATTAATATTAAAGATACTCCTACCTTATAGCCTAAAAGTCTGAGGTAGATACTCAAAAGAAATGAGAGTACGTCTCTCCCAAAAGATATGTATAGAATGTTCGTATCATATTTATTTTCAGCTAAAAACTGAAAGTAACACAATGCCAATCAACAAGGGAATGGATCAATAAATTATGATATAGCTAAACAATAGACTGCCATAGAACAGCAAGATGAACAAAGTACTGATAAAGCATGACACAGATGAACGAATCTCATAGATATTATGCTGTGTGAAATAAGCCAAAATAAAAATTTACACCCTGTATTATTGCATGATATGAAATTCAAGAACTTGAAAAAGTTATTTATGATGACAGAAATCAAAATAGCATTACCTCTGGGTAGCAGGAAGGTATTGACTAGGAAGGTGCATGAAGGAAACTTCGATTGATGAAAATGTTCTCTATCTTGATCTGGGTAGTCACAATGATATATGTGTAACATAAAAATTCATCAAGCCCTGTGCATAAGATTTGTGCCCTTTACTGTATGTGTGCTAAACATCCATTAAAAATAAGTTGATAAATAAAAATCCATATCTTTGGAGCTCAGCATGGGGAGGTCCTGGGGATGTTGGCGAATGTAGCATCCACTGAGACTGAGATGCCCCAGTGCCAGAGATCACACATACTTACACTTTGGTCCTTCTACCTGCTGAAAGCTCAGAGCTTTTGTTTCCTGCTGTGGAACTAGCACCAGTCTTGAGAACATAACAATCCTATAACTGAAAGTTGAACTTCCTAACATGCTCACAAAGAGGCTACTTCACCCTGACCTTCCAGTTCTGGTGTCTGGTTTGGTTCTTATTTAGGCCTGGAGGACTTTCAGGACAGAAAATCCATTCAAACCAAATGGCAAAAAGCATAACCTGCTATTAGACTCTTGTCATTCGCTGGGTAAGGGCTGTGCTGCTGCTACCACATCTCCCCACTTGGATCCTCTGACATTCCCTGGAGCCAAGCCCAGCCCTGGTGGTCAGCTCCTACAGCCTGGCCTTACAGAGAGCTCAGGGATGTCTGGATGGGGCCTTGGAGACAGTGTCCTGGGCCAGAGACCTCTGATCTCCAGACCAGAGGAGTCACCACGCAGACAGATTTATGAGCCTTAAGCAAAAGGGTTGGCATTCTTGTGGCCATCTTCCTACCCCTTCCTTTCCCCATGACTCTATCCTTGGCCAGATCCTCCTGTCCTTAGATGGTTGTTGCCTTTTGGTAAATTGGCAATTAAGAGAAATGAGCAAATTTATCATGGCCTTGCGGCTGCCCATCTCAAATCCCTCAGGGGCCACAAGCTGCCTGACCCTCCTAGTCTGAACTTCATAGCCTTGACACAGAGAGAAGGCATCTTCTCCTAACCAGCTGGAGTGTTCTTCCCTGGGGACCTACTTCTAGGATTAACATGCTAAAAAGTCCACAGTTTTGTTTTCAGTGAGGATGGTTGTGTTTTCCAGGAAGAACACAGTGTCTGGGAGTCAGATTACCCTGTTCTGCGTCCTTATTCTACCATTTACTGGATTTCTAAATTTGAACAAGTAACTTCACCTCTGAGTCTCAGTCTCCACATTGTCAGGATTAAGTGAGACTGTGAATGTAAAGTCCTTTTCAAGCAACTACAAAGGACCACCTAAATAGAAGATATTATAATTATTATTCATGTTTGAAATGGGGCCATTTTTCTTATCTGGAATTTTCACAAATTAAAAATATATCATTTATGACTCTCCCTTTTCCCCTCTAAATTGATTCATTCTATCAAATTACTAAATTCTCATAATCATCTTCCTCTAAATCACTCAGGTGAGACACCAAGGAGGCATCTTTCAGTTCTTGGTTTTGCTCCCATCCTAAATAGGGTCAGTCATCAAGTCCTGTTGGGTTTTTCTCTGGTGAGCTTCCCATCCTCTCCATTCCCACTGCCATGAACCACACTGGGGCCCTCATCACCCCATGATGGGAGGGATTATTACCCTCTCCCGACCACCTCCTTCTCCTCTATTGATTTGACACATAATTCCTAGTCTCTTTTTCCCTAAACTCAAGTTTCAAGATGCTACATTCTCATGCCATGGATCATACTTTTCCAATGACCTGCTACTTCTTTCCAGATCTACCTAAGTACTCTGAACACTATCCCAGTTTTTTAGAATTGCCTCTTATTTCTTCTCCTTTCTCTGCCTATCAAGCAAATTTACATTTACAAAAATGGCCATGAAAGTTTTCCTGTGAATATATGGCCACTGTCCACTGGTTCACAGATAGGCACCTGACTCATGATGAGCCAATCAGAATCCCTACCTGAGAATTTGGAATGAGCATTAAGAAGGGATAGCTCTGTCTGTTTCTGTATTGAATTAAGTGAATATAATTGTCCTGTAAAGAGCAGCCACTTTTCTGCCTTTGAACTTGGAAATACAGAAAATTGGTCAGAAGTATGAAATAAGAATGATGTCAATGTAAAAATCAATAGGAATACAGAAAGAGAGCTACATGGAAGAGTGAGAGAAAGTGAGTCCTCATTCTGGTTCTTCCTGAGGCCTAACTTTTTACTTGTTATTGGTTTGCTTATGTGCTGGTTTGGATCTGTTATGTACCCCATAAAAGACTATGCTATTTTAATCCACTCTTGGGCTGGCATCTTTTGATTAGGTTGTTTCCATGGAGATGTGACCCACCCAGTCGTGGGTGGGACCTTTTGATTAGATTATTTTCATGGAGATCTGATCCCACCCATTCAAGGTGGGTCTTAATTAGTTTATTGGAGTCCTTAAGAAAGCTCAGAGCCAACATAGACCCAGATGCTTGAAGATGCATTCAGAAAGATGTTTGGAGATGCTAAGCTAAGCTAAGAGAGAAGCTGAGAGAGACATTTTGGAGAGGAGCTAAGATATGTAATCCAGAGTTTGCCTCCAGGAGAAGCAAGCAAAGACCCACAGGGGCTGAGACAGAAGCCCAGAGACGTTTTGGAGAAAGCCACTAAAATCAGAAGCTGATTGCAGGATCAAAGGTTCAGCAGAGCCAGCCACATGCCTTCCCATATGACAGAGGAATCCCACATACCGTTGGTCTTTCCTCAGAGAAAGTATCTAACTCCTGATGACTTAATTTGGACATTTTCATGGCCTTAGAATTGTAAATTTGCAACATAATAAACCCCCATTGAAAAAGCCAACCCATTTCTGGTAAATTGCTTTTTGGCAGCTTTAGCAAAGCCCACAGCTTCTTTTTTCTTTAACAATCTGGAGTTGGTTCTCAGACATTTTGTGACCCAAGAATACCTATGTATTTCATGCCCCTCACACCAACTGACATTGACTGAAATTATGTTTAACTTCTTCCATCTGCATATAACAATTACAAATATAGAGAAGCTTCCTCCAACAGTCTAAAGATACCTGAAGGATATGAAAGGACATCACTGAAGGTCTCTTCTCTCTTGACTTCCAAGGCCATGAGCTCTCCAGCTCATTTCTCTTACTCTTCTGACCCCCTGACCAGCACCATCCCCATTGTTTCCTTTCTCTGGTCCTCCTTTCCCCACTCATGTCCCAGACGTAAGTGATATTCCAAAGAATTGAGCTTGGCCTTATTTTCTTCTCTATTTGCACATTCTCCCTGAGTGGTTTCATGATTTCCTGACTTCAACTATCATTTTCATGTGAATGGCTCCTTAGTTTTACATCTTAACATCTTTCCTGCTCCATTCTCACACTGATGACTCTGCCAGAACTCTCCATCTGGATTCCCACCTGTCCCTCAGTCTCAAAATGCCCTATACTGGTGGTTCTTAACTGTGATGATTTTGCTTCTCAGGGGTATTTGTCAGTGTGTGGAGACATTTTTGGTTATGACAACTAGGGAGAGTGCTACCGGCATCTGGTAAGTATACACCAGGGATGCTGTTAACCATCCTACAATACACAGGACAGCCCCACAAGAAAGAATTGCCTGGCCAGTAGAGCCAAGGCTGAGAAACACTGCCCTAAAACAATCTCCCCATGTCCCACCTGCATTTCCTCTCTGCCCTAAATCTAATTATCTTCCTGTTTCCTCTTGCATGTCCACAACACTTTCAAACTCCAAGACACCCTGGTAATAAATGTCAATGGATCTTGATCAAAATATGTCAGTGATGATTTACAAAGTACTCTTACAGTTGGAAATAATGAAACTATTTTTTCTAAGGTACTTCCAAAACCCAGGAGTTTATGAAATTATTAATCTTAAGCATTGAGTTTGTTAAAATGGGAGGTAAATAAATTTGAGTTTATCTACAAAAATAAATTATTTGATTTCAATTAAGTTATTTTTTTGCCAAGTAGCTTCTGATTAGACCAGCCACTCTTCTACGTTTGAGAAGCAAACTTAAGTATTACCAGAGCTTCTAAGGATTGCTCATTTTTTGTGGTCATTTCCCTGCACACTGACATGCTATGACCTCTGACATGGTATGACCTCTGACATGGTATGACCTCTGGTGAAGATGGCAAACATGGCCAATACTCAAAGATGGGAATAAGGTCAATGAAGAGCCATTAACTCCTTCATGTTTGCTTTGAAAGGACAACCCAAAGAAGGAAGGTGAAAAAAATTTTACATTGGCCAGTAGGTAAGGTTTTTGTCAATTTCTCTGGTTGGCAAAGTAGTATCCTGTAAATAAAATTAATTCTCTGTATAACTTTTATCACTGTTTGGTTTTTATTTATTATGAATTTACTTGTTTACCTGTTCATTTTATGCCATTTACTACTAGAATGGAAGACACTTGAGAATCAGGGGCCCTACTTATTTTGTTCATTACTGCACCTCCAACTGCTTAAAACAATGCTTTATGTTAGATATTTAATTTGTTCAATAAATGAATGAATTAGTAAACACGTGTGAGTAAGTACATGAGCTACAGGAGATCCTATGAATGTACAAATGATAAGGGCTTATGCTTAACTTTCAGATTTATAGATAGGAGAAAGGATATGGGATTTGACTCAACAAAAATCTAAACTGCTATTTTTTTAATCAGATGATTCAGAATTACTCTAGGCTTGTCCTGTTAGTTGTGCAAAGTTGGGAGAATCATTTAGGATGCATTCATTTATTTATCCGGTAGTCATTGCTTGAGTTCTAGGCTAGATGCTGGGGAATTAACAGCAGAGATGGCAAACAGGGTCCCTGCTCTCAAGGAACTTCTACCTATTTGGGGAGCAGACATTAAATGTATTTATAAGGGGGTGCATCACTTTGAAAGGGAAATCACAGGATCCTATGGGATTATATACAGGGAGAACTACTTATGATGGGTTTTCTGGGTCTATGTTTCCTCATATATAAAGTAAGGGTAATACAAACTTCCCTGATAATGTTCTTGTAAGGATAAAGGAGGATAAATTATGAACAGATGTGGATTCAGTGTTTGTGGTGATAAAGTTACCCAGTAAATGTTGGCTCCATCCTTTCTTCTTCCCTCTTAGCACAGCAACAACTTTGGGGCCTAGGGACTGGGGTTTGAGGCTGGAGCTTCCCAAGCACATAAATTCTCTTTTCCAGGCCCCTCCTTCCATCCTGTTCAAGAGCAACAACTTGGGGCTAATCAGATGATTGCTCCATAAATCCATAGGGACTGTAGCCTAGCCCACATGGTTGAGTTGAAGGCTTCTGAATTGTCCTACTTGGTTATTTATCCTCTATTCCTAAAATTACTTACATATTCTTCTGACCTTACCTGGGATGCTCCAATCTGGGTATGATAAGAGCATGCACTGTTTCTCAGTCTTGCAGGCCATACCGATTATTCCCAATTATCCCTTTTGTCACAGCTTCTTGAACTGGCAGGGTGATTTCTGAGTGCTGAACCCTGCTGGTGATGAGTACTGGGGCTGGATAACCTCTCCAAGACCAGAAGAGGCCGATCCAACCTGTAGAACACCCTGAACAAACAGAGAAAATTAGGCATGTATGAGAAAATAGTAAACAAAGCAAGCCTTTGTTGAATGCAGTAATAGCCCCTCTGGGGGAGATGTGACAGGGGAAAGTTATATGAAACTCTAAACTGGGTCATGGTCATAGGCAGCCAGAGTGATAAGGCCTGGCATCTCAATATGGACAGAGGAAAGGGGATGTCCAAGCCTATCTACAAGAGGTAACTTCTAGGGATAGGCAAGTCCTTGCATGCTCTGTGACCATGGGAAAGTTACTTACTCTCCCTAAGTCTCAGCTTCCCTACTTGTGAAGTAGGGATGATGATACATACCAGGTAAGGAGCAGATGCCATGTGCCAGGATCTGTGCCTAGCACTTATTGCCTTTACACTTTACAGAAAGGAAACTGAGTATCCAAATGACTAAACAACCCTTCCAAAGTTACACAAACAATAAACAACAGAGCTAAGATATGAGCCTGTTGAGCCTACTGTAAGAATTGCTGGATTATGCTGGCCCCACAGAGCTGATGTGAAGATGAAATGAGATGTTAAATATAAACATTTAGGCAGAGTAACTAGTAGCTGCTATTGTTGTTGTTGTCATTTTCACGATCAATATCATCATCTTCACCAACATCATTAGGTAATTGTGGAAGGATTCTTACTTAAAACCAGAAATAGAGAATGTTAAAATTAGAGACTGAGAACATTAGAAAGGATATCCTAATCATCAGCACAGGTATGACAGAGGGAGAAGAAAACATCTATTCCATAAGGCCCAACATCTTCAATGGACTTTGATAAGCTGAGGTTCCTGAGTGATGTGAAATAGTTGCTAATTGCATAAATCACCAAGAACCTGCTTATCACAAATTGTTTCACTCTAATATTTAGCTTCTCTTTTATGGGATAGACATTCTACACCTTAAGAAAATTAGTTAAAGCTTCCTTTCATCACATGTAAAATCCTAAAGCTATACTTACTTTCACCCTTTGTAAGTTCTCTATTGCCACAATGATGCTGTGTAACAACCACAAACCATCAGAGGCATAAGACAATAGGCATTTATTGCTCATGTCTTTGGAGTGGTCAGCTGGCAAACTCTCATGTTCTTGGATTTATGCATTTGGGGATTGGATGTCTGTTTGCTGATCTAAGCAGGTCTCATTGGAATTATCTGGAATTACTTGGCTGTGTTCCACATGTCTCTCATCCTCCTCCTGGAGCCAGAAGGCTAGGGCCGGACATCCACTTGGGTATGGCAAAGGCTCAAAAAAGCAAGCAAACATGCACAAGACCCCTTGAGGGCTCGCCTTCAAACTAGCATCCTCTCAGTACCACCTCATTCTATTGGTCAAAAGAAGTTGCATGGCCAAGTCCAACATCAAGGGAATAGATGTGGCCTCCTTAATCAAAGGAACTTTAGTGAAAGTAACTGCAAAGTCATATAGAAAAGGGAATGGGTACAGGAGTAAGCAAAAAATTGGAATAATTAATAAGAAATTAGATTTCTTTATAAAGGAGATCTATACGTATTTAAAGTTCATCAAAGGAGTTCTATATTATTAGTATAGTTTTAATTCTGAGAACAGTTTGCAATACATCCAGCAAACCAAAGCTGTGATCAGTGTCTGGTTTGGTCTTGTTTATTGTCTCTCCCAAGATGTGTATCCAGAAGTCCACTTGTTCTCATCTGCCTGTAGATTGCTGGGCCCTGTTTCCTTAACAAGTAATTCATAATGATAACAGGGCTGAAAACACCCTCCTTCCTTTTGTTAGTTATGTCTTTTTTTTTTTCCCAGCAAAGAAAACTAGGGCATGAGAGATTGACTTTTTAATCACAGAATCATCAAGCTTGAGGGAGACCCTGAGACGTTCCTGGGTCATCCTGGAGGCAGAAGAGTGTGGTGGTTGATTACCTGGGCTCAGAAGTAAAGCCAGACAGGATTCAAATCTCAACTCTTATTTTTAATTATAGGATCCTTGATTAATTACTTCAACTTCATGGACTTTAAGCTTCTTGTAAAATAGGGAAAATCATAGCCTAGAAAGTTGTAAGGATTAGATAAAAGATTATGTTTAAAAACCTTGCAAAATGCCTGGCAAATTGTATTCTTGATATACAATATTATTATTAAGTGACCTATGTTAATAAATTATTGTTATCAGTTCTTGGCATCATCATCATCATTGCTGTCATCGTCACAAGCACCACTGTTGTCATCATCATCAGCACCACTAACATTATCATCATCATCACCACCACCACCACCACCACCACCATCATCGTCATCACCAGCACCACCATTGTTATCATCATTGTCATCACCACCACCACCATCATCACCGTGATCACCACCATCAACATTATCATAGTCATCACCACCACCACCACCACCATCATCGTCACCACCACAATCAGCAGCAGCAGCATCACCCATACAGTTCAGCTCAATTGATCTTCACTGAAAATCTGAAGTCAGCATTCATCTATTGTTCTGTAGCTGATCTACAGGACTAGATGTTAAACATTCTCAGTCACATGACACAGGTATTGCCTTGGTCAGGGGAGATGTGATTCTTTAGGCCAGATCACAATCTCCTTCCTGGAATCTATCTTCTTTGCAATTGCCACGAGAAGGAAATGCCAGGAGGTACCATGTGAGGCTCATCCCTTCTCTGGGTCTCTGTAAGCATTGAAAATATATACTTATGCACATTCTCATAGTAAAAATAACATTTTCCTTAAAAGACATCATTATGGAAATAAAAAGGGAAATCAAAGACTGGGAGAAAATTTTGCCTATCATATATTTGCTAAAGGACTTGTATCTGGAATACATAAAGAACTCTCACAACTCTACAATAAGCCAAACAATCTGAGTTAAAAATTGAGCAAAGGATTTAAATAGAAATTTCACCAAAAAAAAAAAAAGATGCAAATGGTTTGCAAGCACCTGAAAAGGTGCTCAATATTATTAGTCATTAGAGAAATGCAAATTAAAACTGTAATGAGATACCACTTTATATGAAATAGAATGGCTATCATCCATAAGACAGACAATACCAAGGACAGACAGAAGAAACTGAAGTCCGCCAAAGGGGAAATGTGAGATGATACTGCCATTTTGGAAACAATTTGGCAGCTTCTTAGAAAGTTAAATTATGCTTACATTTCAACCCAGCAATTCCACTCCTAGACATAGATACACACATAAAAATGAAAACCTATGTTCACACATAGAGTTATAAGCAAATATTATAGCAGAATTTTTCATGATAGCCAAAAAAAATGGTAACAATCCAAATGTCCATCAACTAGTAAGTAGATAAACAAAATATGGTATATCCGTACAATGAAATACCACTCAGCAATGCTCAGTAATGAAAAGGAACAGACTATTAATATACCCTACAATATGGGTGACTCTCAAATCATGCTTAATGAAAGAAGCCAGACATAAAAACTCCATGTCACATTGATTTCATTTGTATGAAATTTCTAGAAAAGGCAAATCTATATACAGAAAAAACAGATCAGTGGTTGCTTGGGGCTGGGGTGGCAGTGAGAGGAGTGTGCACTGAAGGCAAATTGTCAAAATGGGAGTTTTTCAGATGATAGAAATGTTCTAAAATTGGATTGGGTTATAGTTGCACAGCTGTATAAATTTATTTTAAAAACATTGTAATATGCACTTAAAAGCAGTGATTTTTATGTTATGGAAATTAGACCACAATAAAGCTGTTAATTAAAAAAATGGGATCTAGATCTCTAGTCTGGTTAAAACTGCTAGAGATGGAATAGTTTTCCTCTGCAAACAATTCAGAATAATGTTGTGCATTCCCAGTAAACAATATATATTTGATTTCTATTCAGCATGTGGTCAGCTTGATCTTGTTATTTTCTGTCCTTCTGCATACTCTCTTTGCATTTTTTACTTAAAATATTCATTGTGCCACCTTAATTATTTTCTTGCTGTTTTCTTTTAAACCACTTTTCCAATTGGTCAGGCACTGTTTGAATTTTATTACTCTTACATTTTATTCAGACCACCAGATTTAAAATGTAACATGGTTTATGTCTCATGGTTTGTGCCCATTAATATAAGGAACGTGCATTCTTGGCTTCCTTCTACAAATTCATTTCTATAGAGCTAGGCAAGAGCAGGCCAATGATTTATACTAAGAGACTCCAATTGCTTTATTCTACTACTTGATAACGAGCCGCTACCCAGAGGGAGTTGGCCAGTGTTAAATTTCACAATGACAAACAGAAATGTGCAGTATCGTTATCACTAAGCCAACACCATTAAAGGCTGGTGTTTATTGACACTTCAGATGACTGGCTGATGCCTCTCTAGGCCAAGCTAATGAGAACCTCTCCATTACCTCTTATCGAGATTTAGCAGCATCCACTGCTGCCCAATGAAGGTGGAAATTACTGGGCAAGCATTGACATTAGCCAGATGCTGGCCTTCAGTCATAATGCATGCACTCATGGACAATTCGTAGACTCAGAAATCCAGCTGATTGAGGTTTTTGTGTTACCCTGTTTTTGCAAAAGCCTGTGCCCTTAGTTAGCTGTTCCCACCATCAAGTGCAGGAGTGTTTGTGTCCATGGATATCTCTCCTGCCACTTGTCCCAGTCACATAAGAGACAGGAACTCATATTTGAAAGTCTTCTCAACTCTTGGGTTTCTTAGACTCATACAGAAATTGATGCTTACGGATGGGATCTATTTACTCAGTCCCATAATCATCCCTAGATTACCTAAACAAATTTCCCATTTCCACATAGGATCAGCACTATTAATTAATTACATTTTTTCTTGAAAACAGCTCACATTTAATTTTATTTCTTCCTGAAGGAAATGTAATTTTATTATCATTGATGAAAAATAAGATTAAAAACACATTAAAATAAATGTGTAACCATTAATTGTTGGTTGCCTAATTATGTATTCTAACCTTCTTTTATATTAATGGAAGCCTACACTTTTTTTTTTTACCAGAAAATCACATTTCCCAACCTCTCTTGCAGTTGCATTGCAGTTGACCATGGCCAACAAGATTAAGGGGAAGTTCTTTGGAGGGGATGTTGTGAAACTCTTTAAAAGGGGATGAAACAGCAGATATATGTTCTTACCTTTCCTCTTCTTCCTGCCCTGAAAATGGACCCAATGTTAGAGATAAAGTGGGCATCTTGAGTCAATGAAGCAGCAAATGTTAAATTGAAAGTTATGCTCAAAAGATGGCTATGCAGAAATATAGAAATAATCAGGTGTCTAGTTATTTTTGAAAGGAAGAATAAACTCCTAACCTGTTTGTAGTGCTTTTAAGTTGGTTTCTTTGTTTTCCAGGCAGATACCATAAATACTGATTTGGTATTAGCTGGGTTAGTTCAAACAATGGGAATGTATTGACTCATGGTTTGAGCCTAGATGTCTAAAATCGAGGCATCAGCCGTTGATGCTTTCTTCCCAAAGTCTATAGCATTCTGCCGCTGGCTTCCGGTGATCCTTGGAGTTCCTTGGCTTGTCTCCCTGCCTCACATCACATGGCCAGGTCCTCTCCTTTCTTTTCTGGGTTCCAGTGACCTCCAGCTTCTGATGACTTCTGGCTTCTGACTCTTCCCTTAGACTTTCTTTTAACTTTGGCTTCCTGTTTATTTCTCTTTATAGGGCCTCCAATAAACCAGATTATGCCCTAACCTCATTCAGTTGGATCACACCGTAACTAAAAATATCTTCAAGAGATCCCATTTATGATGGTGCTGCCAGAGCTGATGTTTGGTCCAGTTGATAAACAGCTTTCCACTCCTGATGCATTCAATTTCCCTAGAATTCAAACCTCCATCTGTAGTTTCCACCCATATGTTTCACCCTAGACCTAAAACTGGCCCCAAATGGTGAGATAACCATCCCCACTGCTACAGCCCCAGTCCCTTTCCCCTTTTCCTTAAACAAACCAACCCTCGACTCCTGTGGGACGCCTGCTGCTCTTCACCTCCAGACCACAGTAAAGCACCAGCCCCCAGTCTCTCTTGCTCTCTTGGGGGCTCTTGGCCTGCTGGTTGAGCCACCTGAGCCGAAAGTGCTTCTTGTCTACCCCTCATGGCACCACTTTCTTTCTGGTACCTGTGAGTAATTATCTTTTTTTCATGCACTATTGTCTCCATTTCCCATTTAGTCCCATTTGACCTCACTCAGATCCAAACTCAAAATAGAACAGTTAATTCACAACAAATGGATTCACATCCACAAAAATGTGGATTAAAATTAAGAGCATGTCTAAATTGTGCTACATAATTCAATGTAGCACAGTTAGGTTTTTGTTATTGGAAGCCAGTCCTGACTGGACATTTATCCATGTTCTACTTAATGTCATCTCAGGTGCCACCAGGGGTACAAGCATCAGACTTTGATAAATATTCTGCTAATTGATTGCACTGTGTGTAAATTTTATTTCCCCCCTGAGAACAGAGTTCATTTTTATTTTTCACTGTCACCACACATGCCAGAGCTGAGTTTGGGAAGGCAAAGTGAGCCAGTTTGGATGCATTATGTCCCCCAAAATGCCATTATCTTTGATGAAATTTTGTGGGGGCAGACATATTAGTGTTGATCAGATTGGAATTCTTTGATTGAGTGTTTCCATGGAGATGTGACTCAGTCAACCATGAGCAAGATGTTTGATTGGATAATTTCCATGGGGTGTTACCCCACACATTCAGGGAGGGTGTTAATTGGGTCACTGGAGTCGTATAAAGGAGTTCTCAGACAAAGGACCTCAGAGCAACTGAGAGTGATATTTTGAAGAGAAAATACAGCTAAGAGAGGACAAAACACCCCAAGAGCAACATTTTGGAGAATGCCATTTTGAAACGCAACCTGGGAGCAAGCGGATGCCAGCACACCTTCCCAGCTAACAGAGGTTTTCTGGATGCCCATGGCCATCCTTCAGTGAAGGCACCCTATTGTTGATGCCATACCTTGGACACTTTATGGCCTTAAGACTGTAACTTTGTAACTGAATAAACTCCCTTTATAAAAGCCAATCCATTTCTGGTGTTTTGCATAACAGCAACATGGCTAACAGGAACACAAAGTAGCATCTCTACCATCTGATATGTATTGCGGGTGGAAGGCCCTTGCATTCTCAGTGTCATTAAAGGAGATTTAAATGATTATGGGAGGAATTCAATTTTGTTCAAATATAAATGCTTACAGCATTGAAGGACCAGTCTCTGACCAGCCTCGTATCCTAAGGCTGCTTTCCTCCTTGGGAATTGGTACATGAGTGTCCTTATAGTCTGCTCTAGGCCACAGCCACAGCTTCAGCTTCTCTATGAGCTTCAAGGAAAATGACATCTTATTTATAGAATAGAAAGAGCAGAAGTGCTAAGACATGAGAACAGTGATTTCCGTGGTCAGAGACTCAGGCTTTCCCTGAACTTCCTAGCTTTATCTTATTTTACTGACCCAAAGTCCCAACTAGTGACCAGCTGAGCATGTAAAGGTCTTGCTCAATGATCTACCAACTAAATCCTTTGAAAGTTACTTGTCGTGGATTGAATTTTTCCCCCCAAACTACAAGTTCAAGTTTTAACCCCCAGTCCCAAGGATGTGATGCTATATTTGGAAACAGGATCTCTGAAGATGTCCCTAGTTAAGGGTGGACCTGAATCCAATGACTCTGGTGTCTTCATAAGCAGAGAAAATTTGGGCACAATCAGTAATAGAGACAGAGAGAGTTGAGCATGTGACAGAGGAAGAGACTGAGTCATGCTGCCACAAACCAAGGAAAGCCACAGATTACCAGCTACCCACGGGGAGCCCGGGGAGGTCCATGGAAAGGGATCCCGTTAGAGGAAACATGGCCCTGCTGACATGTTGTTTTCGGACTTACAGCATTCAGAACTGAGATCATAAATTTCCAATATTTAAGCCAACTAAAATAATGATGACAATTACAGCTACCATTTATTAAACTTGTTCTACATACTAAGTGTCAACTCTTACATTTACTCTTCAAGCAACCTCATGAGGGCTGCTATCATTATTATTATAATTGTTATTATTATTATTATTGTTACCAGTATTATTACTATCAACTCTCCATTTTACATTTGAGGAAATCAAGTCTTACAGAAATCAAATCCCTTACCTAAGATCACATAGCAAGTAGCAGGAACTGAAATAAAATGTTTGCTTATGTTCATCTAAAGCCAAAGATTTTAACTATTGCTACCACTGATGGAATGAGTTTGAAAATACCCTGACATCTTTGTATGTTGGCTAATTTCTATTAATTATTTATCATTAAATTATTATTAAATATTAATATATACCCATATTTTACATTAATTCAATAAAACCTTTAATAAACCCTTAAAAACATGAACCAATTAACTGACTGACCTAGGGCAAGTTATTTATTCATATTTAATTAACATATGGCCTCATCTATGTGCCATGAACTGTTGTAAGTCTCTATAAGTATTACCCATTTAATTCTCATTTCAACTTAATGATCTAGGTATTCAATTTTACACAAAAGGAAACTGAGGCATAGATAGGTCAAGTAGCTTGCCAAAAGTCACACGGCTAGTAACAGATTCAATCTGCAAAATGGGAAGATCTTAGTTGGTAAACTCCAAGCTCTTATCACCTCTGGCATACAAGGAAGTGTGAGTTTTAACTTTCTGGTTTTATTTATTGACTAATTGATTGATCTTACGAGGAATACACTGCCACAGAGTATAACTTGGTTTACTAGCCCTTTCCCGCATGAATATTTTCCCACCTCATGTAAAGAGAGCTCTTTCCCTCTATTTCTGATAGTTCAGCTTAACCTATGTGGCAAATGCAGCTGGTAAGTAAGTTAACAGAATCCCTTTCCCAAAACAGATCCGTCTCTAAATGACTTCTTGCAGACACTGGGGAATATGCATCCTGATGAAGTTGGGGTGCCTTTGTGATAGGTGGCAATCATCTCCAGGATCAATCACAGCCTCTAGTTTTCACCCAGTAGATGAGGCACAGTAATCAGCTGACCCATGCAGTGGTCAGATGGCCTGACTTGGGTTGACCATGACCTGAACTACAGTCTGGCCCTTGATCACCACAGAATTCAAGCGCCAGAGGTCCAAACACACATTCCTTAAGGAGATGGACAGCTTCTGGGCATGTGGAAGGTTATAAACCATTACTGGCAGAGTATAGCCGTTTGAATTATTTTCCTAGGACCTTCCCAGTATGTTCAGAGGTGTCTCTGCTATGAACTACTCAGATGGTAGGATGCCTTCTTTTGGGGCAAACGGTGTTGTCAGTTATTACTGATGTCTGCTTGGATCCCTATAGCTCTAACCCAGATGAGCTTCAATAGCAGGCCCAGTATATTCCATTGTATGAACTCATGCTGCCCAGGTTATTTCAGCAATACATTACTGTAACTGGTATTACTGGTTCTCTGCCTAGTTCCCCTTTACTGAACTGGTGCCCTCACCTAGCAGCTACTGGAGATGTTAGCTGATAGTGATTCACACCTGTATCTTCTTCTGGAAGCTTGTCCTGGGCTGAGATGCCTAGCCTAGACGCCTGGGAAATTATACTCCTTTCCCTGCGGGTAGTCCAGTGTCAGTGATTAACACAGATGTACAACAGCCCAGCCCCTTTTGCCCCTGGTGGGAGTTGAGTTCAACTCATCCTCCAGAGCTCTCTGCAGGATCAGAACAAGGTGAGACTTCTCCTTAATGCCCCTTGTCTATTCTGCTTCCCTCACGTCCTTATAGGTTTCTCTTGAAGGCAGCCAATCCATCAAGGCAAGAGGGCCAAGGCCAAGTGCACAGGATTCTTGTCTTTAACTGCTGAGCCCCTCAGCTCAAGTGGCTTGTGTACTCATCTCAAATGGCAGAGCTCTTAGACTGACTCCTGATGGAATCACCTTCATACCCTCTGCAAACAACAGAAGCTCTTTCACTGAACATAACTAGCTAACACTGCAGCTCCTACAAGGGAGGGAGAGAAGGGAGCACAATTCCAGAAGAGGGAATATCCTGCATGCCATAGAGATACCAGTTACCAGTGGAGAGGATATTTAGCTTAATCAGGAGAGTGCCTCAGAAAATAATCCACAATATTTCACTGCAAGGTCAACTCCATACAAGGATATTAAATAGGTTTGAATTGGGAGCTGCATGCTACATTTGAGAAGAAAGGTTAGATTGAAAGAAAATTGATTTCTGTGATTGAGAATATATTTTGCCAGATATTTCTGAGCACGATAATCATAATTCTTGAAGAATCAAGAAATACATGGTACAATAGGGAAGTGACATAAGTGTGCTCATTTCAAAACTGACCAAGAAACTTCCTGCTTCTAACAATCTGAATATTTGGAGGTTTGGACCAAAAACGTTTAACTTTCAACTCAAACATTTTGCTGCTATTTGAACATGAAATTCATTTCCTATCATAAGTCAGATTCATGCTGGAGACAACAACATGTCATTTCATGGATGAGGCAGAGTGATCATTAACGGTTATCCCGTTATAAGTGGAAACATATAAAATAAAAAGAGGCCCATAGACAGTATTTCCCAAGTGTGTCTGAGTGAAAATAAATTTTACCCTCAAAAAATCAAGGATCTAATATGCTGATATTTCAAAATTCCCTTTTAATAAAATACAATTTGCCTCAATGTGATTTTGAAATTCAGATAATAGAAATTCTGAGGGTGTGGAATCATCTCTAGAAATTGCTAAGATAGGAAGCAAATCTTGTTACAAGTAATTTTAGTTCTAATCCTTTCCAATACATGTTTACCAAGGGCCCACTCTATGAAAAACTTGGATTAAATGTATACCAAAAAGTGGTAAGCAAATACAAAGAGCATCATGACGCCAACACATCACTTTCTTTGGAGAAGCTGAAGGGTTTAGGGAAGCAGTAGATGATGTAGATGATTCTGAATAGGTAGGACCTGGACAGGTACAAATAGGTCTGAAAGGAAAATATCAGTGACAAGAAATAGCAGGGTGATAGATTCATAGGCAGGACAGGGTAGATAATATTCAAGGAAGAGCAAAAGGTTTGATCTGGAACTTATGATACTGTAGAGGAGAGTGGAGGGATACTCTGAAAAGTTAGGTAGGAGCTATGGAAAAGGAATTAAGGTGCTTAGTGGTAAGTGATTTCCAGAATTTGGGGGTGTGCATATGGTGGACTGGAAAGAAGAGACCCTAAGGTTGGAACACCAAGTAGAAAGACAGTGAATAATGCAGGTACTCAGGAGACAGGAGAGAGTGGAAGTCAGGGGAATCCAGAGTTTCAAAGGGAAGATGAGATCAGTGCTGCAAAGCACTGCAGAAAGAACGAAGAAAATGAAGGCTAAAACAAAGAAATTGGATTTTGCAAGCCAGAAGTCCATTCGGTCAACCAAAAGCCAGCCATGGTTTAGGTTCCTCCAAAAGCTGACCTTGAGTAGCAGCAGCTTGGTAGGTGACCCCAGGAAGCACAAGGGCAGGAGTGGAGACAGTGAAGCAGCCATGGGAGAAGAATCAATACAGAGTATATCAATGAGAAAGTTCTGCTTTTGGAATTGGACTCAAGTTCTCTGGGGACCCTCTGAGGGGGAGCTACAGAATGTACTCAAATTGTCTCACTGATTGGGGCTGAGGTATTTTTTCCAGTGGTTGGGAGTTTCTCAGAGATGTTAAATCCCCCTCCCCCCCAACACACACACACACTTGTGGTCATCCCTGCCTTGGGCAGAGCAAGCTCCTATGGCTCTAGGTAGAACCTTCAGGTAGAGAAGCAGAGAAATGCAAGCACTTCAATTATGCAAGGACTTATCCACTGCAGCCTCAGATCAACTTAGAGCCAGGTGGAGGAGATATAGGAGTATAAAAAGGAACTGCTCCTGCTACTTACACATGCTAGGTAGTTGTAAGTGGCCTCCATCTTTAAGGTCACCGCATTATCTAAAATGGCTGATCCAGCTATCATATCTACTTTGTGGGCAGCAAGAGGCAGAAAGGAGCCCCTTCAATAAGAGTCCACTCTATTTAATTAGTCTTCCTACATAAGTATCACATAACATCTCATTTGTCAGAATTTGGTCATATGACCAAATTCTGCTCCAAGGGAGGCTGGGAAATGTATTTTTTAGCTGAACACATTATTGTTCCATATAAAATTATAGTTTTGTTATTAAGGAAGGGAGGGTGAATAGACATTGGGGGGCAGGTAGCCAGTCTCTGCTACAACATATAAAGGCATATTGGAGGCAGAATTTTTATTTCCTTTTTATTTTTCAGTTCTGTGTCTTGCCCAGTAGACTCCAAGCTCTATGAAGGCAGGTACTGGTTTAGGTTTACTGTTACTCACTGTGACTCATACACTGAGGTTCATTTTTTCCTCACCACAATCTAGCTTATTTGACCCTTTTTGGATTTTCAAGTAGGGAATTAGTATCATGACCCCAGTTGAAGGAAAAAGTGAGGCGGCCCACTAACCAATCATAATGAGAAGTCAGGAAAGCCCAAACCTCAATTTCTTCATCAGAGAAACAGATGGCCCCAAAGTCTTAGATTGTAGGTTATCTGACATATTTAATTATTCAAAATAGTAGACAGACACACCATATAGGACACTTTTATAATAGGGCTTCTTCTTCATTCCCCATTCTGCACTCTCCCCCACACAAACCTACAAAACTGTCCACTGGCATTGACCAGGTCTGAAGATGTAAAAACAGGAGGTAGAGGAGGCGGGGCAAGATGGCAGACTGGTGAGCTGTATGTTTTAGTTACTCCTCCAGGAAAGTAGGTAGAAAGCCAGGAACTGCGTGGACTGGACACCACAGAGCAATCTGACTTTGGGCATACTTCATACAACACTCATGAAAATGTGGAACTGCTGAGATCAGCGAAATCTGTGAGTTTTTGCGGCCTGAGGACCCGCGCCCTTCCCTGCCAGGCTCAGTCCCGTGGGAGGAGGGGCTGTCAGCTCCGGGAAGGAGAAGGGAGAACTGCAGTGGCAGCCCTTATCGGAAACTCATTCTGCTAATCCAAACTCCAACCATAGATAGACAGAGACCAGACACCAGAGAATCTGAGAGCAGCCAGCCCAGCAGAGAGGAGACAGGCATAGAAAAAAAACAACACGAAAAACTCCAAAATAAAAGCGGAGGATTTTTGGAGTTCTGGTGAACATAGAAAGGGGAAGGGCAGAGCTCATGCCCGAGCTCAGGCCCTGAGGTGCATATGCAAATGCTGAAGAAAAGCTGATCTCTCTGCCCTGTGGAACTTTCCTTAATGGCCCTGGTTGCTTTGTCTCTTAGCATTTCAATAACCCATTAGATCTCTGAGGAGGGCCCTTTTTTTTTTTTTTTTTTTTTTAATCCTTTTTTCTTTTTCTAAAACAATTACTCTAAGAAGCCCAATACAGAAAGCTTCAAAGACCTGCAATTTGGGCAGGTCAAGTCAAGAGCAGAACTAGGAGAGCTCTGAGACAAAACGCAATAATCCAGTGGCTGAGAAAATTCACTAAACACCACAACTTCCCAAGAAAAGGGGGGTGTCCGCTCACAGCCATCATCCTGGTGGACAGGAAACACTCCTGCCCATCACCAGCCCCATAGCCCAGAACTGCCCCAGACAACCCAGTGTGACGGAAGTGCTTCAAATAACAGGCACACACCACAAAACGGCGTGGACATTAGCCTTCCCTGCAACCTCAGCTGATTGTCCCAGAGTTGGGAAGGTAGAGCAGTGTGAATTAACAAAGCCCCATTCAGCCATCATTTCAGCAGACTGGGAGCCTCCCTACACAGCCCAGCAGCCCAGAACTGCCCTGGGGGGACGGCACTCACCTGTGACATAGCACAGTCATCCCTCAACAGAGGACCCGGGGTGCACGGCCTGGAAGAGGGGCCCACTTGCAAGTCTCAGGAGCCATACGCCAATACCAAGGACTTGTGGGTCAGTGGCAGAGACAAACTGTGGCAGGACTGAACTGAAGGATTAGACTATTGCAGCAGCTTTAAAACTCTAGGATCACCAGGGTGATTTGATTGTTAGAGCCACCCCCCCCCCCGACTGCCCAGAAACGCCCCATATACAGGGCAGGCAACACCAACTACACACGCAAGCTTGGTACACCAATTGGACCCCACAAGACTCATTCCCCCACTCACCAAAAAGGCTAAGCAGGGGAGAACTGGCTTGTGGAGAACAGGTGGCTTGTGGATGCCACCTGCTGGTTAGTTAGAGAAAGTGTACTCCACGAAGCTGCAGATCTGATAAATTAGAGATAAGGACTTCAATTGGTCTACAAATCCTAAAAGAACCCTATCAAGTTCAGCAAATGCCACGAGGCCAAAAACAACAGAAAATTATAAAGCATATGAAAAAACCAGACGATATGGATAACCCAAGCCCAAGCACCCAAATCAAAAGATCAGAAGAGACACAGCACCTAGAGCAGCTACTCAAAGAACTAAAGATGAACAATGAGACCATAGTACGGGAGACAAACGAAATCAAGAAGACCCTAGAAGAGCATAAAGAAGACATTGCAAGACTAAATAAAAAAATGGATGATCTTATGGAAATTAAAGAAACTGTTGACCAAATTAAAAAGATTCTGGACACTCATAGTACAAGACTAGAGGAAGTTGAACAACGAATCAGTGACCTGGAAGATGACAGAATGGAAAATGAAAGCATAAAAGAAAGAATGGGGAAAAAAATTGAAAACATCGAAATGGACCTCAGGGATATGACAGATAATATGAAACATCCAAATATAAGACTCATTGGTGTCCCAGAAGGGGAAAAGAAGGGTAAAGGTCTAGGAAGAGTATTCAAAGAAATTGTTGGGGAAAACTTCCCAAATCTTCTAAACAACATAAATACACAAATCATAAATGCTCAGCGAACTCCAAATAGAATAAATCCAAATAAACCCACTCCGAGACATATACTGATCACACTGTCAAACACAGAAGAGAAGGAGCAAGTTCTGAAAGCAGCAAGAGAAAAGCAATTCACCACATACAAAGGAAACAGCATAAGACTAAGTAGTGACTACTCAGCAGCCACCATGGAGGTGAGAAGGCAGTGGCATGATATATTTAAAATTCTGACTGAGAAAAATTTCCAGCCAAGAATACTTTATCCAGCAAAGCTCTCCTTCAAATTTGAGGGAGAGCTTAAATTTTTCACAGACAAACAAATGCTGAGAGAATTTGCTAACAAGAGACCTGCCCTACTGGAGATACTAAAGGGAGCCCTACAGACAGAGAAACAAAGACAGGACAGAGAGACTTGGAGAAAGGTTCAGTACTAAAGAGATTCGGTATGGGTACAATAAAGGATATTAATAGAGAGAGGGAAAAATATGGCAAACATAAACCAAAGGATAAGATGGCCAATTCAAGAAATGCCTTCACGGTTTTAACGTTGAATGTAAATGGATTAAACTCCCCAATTAAAAGATATAGATTCGCAGAATGGATCAAAAAAAATGAACCATCAATATGTTGCATACAAGAGACTCATCTTAGACACAGGGACACAAAGAAACTGAAAGTGAAAGGATGGAAAAAAATATTTCATGCAAGCTACAGCCAAAAGAAAGCAGGTGTAGCAATATTAATCTCAGATAAAATAGACTTCAAATGCAGGGATGTTTTGAGAGACAAAGAAGGCCACTACATACTAATAAAAGGGGAAATTCAGCAAGAAGAAATAACAATCGTAAATGTCTATGCACCCAATCAAGGTGCCACAAAATACATGAGAGAAACACTGGCAAAACTAAAGGAAGCAATTGATGTTTCCACAATAATTGTGGGAGACTTCAACACATCACTCTCTCCTATAGACAGATCAACCAGACAGAAGACCAATAAGGAAACTGAAAACCTAAACAATCTGATAAATGAATTAGATTTAACAGACATATACAGGACATTACATCCCAAATCACCAGGATACACATACTTTTCTAGTGCTCATGGAACTTTCTCCAGAATAGATCATATGCTGGGACATAAAACAAGCCTCAATAAATTTAAAAAGATTGAAATTATTCAAAGCACATTCTCTGACCACAATGGAATACAATTACAAGTCAATAACCATCAGAGACTTAGAAAATTCACAAATACCTGGAGGTTAAACAACACACTCCTAAACAATCAGTGGGTTAAAGAAGAAATAGCAAGAGAAATTGCTAAATATATAGAGACGAATGAAAATGAGAACACAACATACCAAAACCTATGGGATGCAGCAAAAGCAGTGCTAAGGGGGAAATTTATAGCACTAAACGCATATATTAAAAAGGAAGAAAGAGCCAAAATCAAAGAACTAATGGATCAACTGAAGAAGCTAGAAAATGAACAGCAAACCAATCCTAAACCAAGTAGAAGAAAAGATATAACAAGGATTAAAGCAGAAATAAATGACATAGAGAACAAAAAAACAATAGAGAGGATAAATATCACCAAAAGTTGGTTCTTTGAGAAGATCAACAAGATTGACAAGCCCCTAGCTAGACTGACAAAATCAAAAAGAGAGAAGACCCATATAAACAAAATAATGAATGACAAAGGTGACATAACTGCAGATCCTGAAGAAATTACAAAAATTATAAGAGGATACTATGAACAACTGTATGGCAACAAACTGGATAATGTAGAGGAAATGGACAATTTCCTGGAAACATATGAACAACCTAGACTGACCAGAGAAGAAATAGAAGACCTCAACCAACCCATCACAAGCAAAGAGATCCAATCAGTCATCAAAAATCTTCCCACAAATAAATGCCCAGGGCCAGATGGCTTCACAGGGGAATTCTACCAAACTTTCCAGAAAGAACTGACACCAATCTTACTCAAACTCTTTCAAAACATTGAAGAAAATGGAACACTACCTAACTCATTTTATGAAGCTAACATCAATCTAATACCAAAACCAGGCAAAGATGCTACAAAAAAAGGAAAACTACCGTCCAATCTCCCTAATGAATATAGATGCAAAAATCCTCAACAAAATACTTGCAAATCGAATCCACAGACACATTAAAAAAATCATACACCATGACCAAGTGGGGTTTATTCCAGGCATGCAAGGATGGTTCAACATAAGAAAATCAATCAATGTATTACAACACATTAACAAGTCAAAAGGGAAAAATCAATTGATCATCTCAATAGATGCTGAAAAACCATTTGACAAAATCCAACATCCGTTTTTGATAAAAACACTTCAAAAGGTAGGAATTGAAGGAAACTTCCTCAACATGATAAAGAGCATATATGAAAAACCCACAGCCAGCATAGTACTCAATGGTGAGAGACTGAAAGCCTTCCCTCTAAGATCAGGAACAAGACAAGGATGCCCGCTGTCACCACTGTTATTCAACATTGTGCTGGAAGTGCTAGCCAGGGCAATCCGGCAAGACAAAGAAATAAAAGGCATCCAAATTGGAAAAGAAGAAGTAAAACTGTCATTGTTTGCAGATGATATGATCTTATATCTAGAAAACCCTGAGAAATCGACGATACAGCTACTAGAGCTAATAAACAAATTTAGCAAAGTAGCGGGATACAAGGTTAATACACATAAGTCAGTAATGTTTCTATATGCTAGAAATGAACAAACTGAAGAGACACTCAAGAAAAAGATACCATTTTCAATAGCAACTAAAAAAATCAAGTACCTAGGAATAAACTTAACCAAAGATGTAAAAGACCTATACAAAGAAAACTACATAACTCTACTAAAAGAAATAGAAGGGGACCTTAAAAGATGGAAAAATATTCCATGTTCATGGATAGGAAGACTAAATGTCATTAAGATGTCAATTCTACCCAAACTCATCTACACATTCAATGCAATCCCAATCAAAATTCCAACAACCTACTTTGCAGACTTGGAAAAGCTAGTTATCAAATTTATTTGGAAAGGGAAGATGCCTCGAATTGCTAAAGACACTCTAAAAAAGAAAAACGAACTGGGAGGACTTACACTCCCTGACTTTGAAGCTTATTATAAAGCCACAGTTGCCAAAACAGCATGGTACTGGAACAAAGATAGACATATAGATCAATGGAATCGAATTGAGAATTCGGAGATAGACCCTCAGATCTATGGCCGACTGATCTTTGATAAGGCCCCCAAAGTCACTGAACTGAGTCATAATGGTCTTTTCAACAAATGGGGCTGGGAGAGTTGGATATCCATATCCAAAAGAATGAAAGAGGACCCCTACCTCACCCCCTACACAAAAATTAACTCAAAATGGACCAAAGATCTCAATATAAAAGAAAGTACCATAAAACTCCTAGAAGATAATGTAGGAAAACATCTTCAAGACCTTGTATTAGGCGGCCACTTCCTAGACTTTACACCCAAAGCACAAGCAACAAAAGAGAAAATAGATAAATGGGAACTCCTCAAGCTTAGAAGTTTCTGCACCTCAAAGGAATTTCTCAAAAAGGTAAAGAGGCAGCCAACTCAATGGGAAAAAATTTTTGGAAACCACGTATCTGACAAAAGACTGATATCTTGCATATATAAAGAAATCCTACAACTCAATGACAATAGTACAGACAGCCCAATTATAAAATGGGCAAAAGATATGAAAAGACAGTTCTCTGAAGAGGAAATACAAATGGCCAAGAAACACATGAAAAAATGTTCAGCTTCACTAGCTATTAGAGAGATGCAAATTAAGACCACAATGAGATACCATCTAACACCAGTTAGAATGGCTGCCATTAAACAAACAGGAAACTACAAATGCTGGAGGGGATGTGGAGAAATTGGAACTCTTATTCATTGTTGGTGGGACTGTATAATGGTTCAGCCACTCTGGAAGTCAGTCTGGCAGCTCCTTAGAAAACTAGATATAGAGTTACCATTCGATCCAGCGATTGCACTTCTCGGTATATACCCGGAAGATCGGAAAGCAGTGACACGAACAGATATCTGCACGCCAATGTTCATAGCAGCATTATTCACAATTGCCAAGAGATGGAAACAACCCAAATGTCCTTCAACAGATGAGTGGATAAATAAAATGTGGCATATACACACGATGGAATACTACACGGCAGTAAGAAGGAACGATCTCGTGAAACATATGACAACATGGATGAACCTTGAAGACATAATGCTGAGCGAAATAAGCCAGGCACAAAAAGAGAAATATTATATGCTACCACTAATATGAACTTTGAAAAATGTAAAACAAATGGTTTATAATGTAGAATGTAGGGGAACTAGCAATAGAGAGCAATTAAGGAAGGGGGAACAATAGTCCAAGAAGAACAGATAAGCTATTTAACTTTCTGGGGATGCCCAGGAATGACTATGGTCTGTTAATTTCTGATGGATATAGTAGGAGCAAGTTCACAGAAATGTTGCTATATTAGGTAACTTTCTTGGGGTAAAGTAGGAACATGTTGGAAGTTAAGCAGTTATCTTAGGTTAGTTGTCTTTTTCTTACTCCCTTATTATGGTCTCTTTGAAATGTTCTTTTATTGTATGTTTGTTTTCTTTTTAACTTTTTTTTCATACAGTTGATTTAAAAAAGAAGGGAAAGTCAAAAAAAAAAAAAAAAGAAAGAAAAACAAGGAAAAAAAAAAAGATGTAGTGCCCCCTTGAGGAGCCTGTGGAGAATGCAGGGGTATTCGCCTACCCCACCTCCATGGTTGCTAACATGACCACAGACATAGGGGACTGGTGGTTTGATGGGTTGAGCCCTCTACCACAGGTTTTACCCTTGGGAAGACGTTTGCTGCAAAGGAGAGGCTAGGCCTCCCTATGGTTGTGCCTAAGAGCCTCCTCCCGAATGCCTCTTTGTTGCTCAGATGTGGCCCTGTCTCTCTAGCTAAGCCAACTTGAAAGGTGAAATCACTGCCCTCCCCACTACGTGGGATCAGACACCCAGGGGAGTGAATCTCCCTGGCAACGTGGAATATGACTCCCGGGGAGGAATGTAGACCTGGCATCGTGAGACGGAGAACATCTTCTTGACCAAAAGGGGGATGTGAAAGGAAATGAAATAAGCTTCAGTGGCAGAGAGATTCCAAAAGGAGCCGAGAGGTCACTCTGGTGGGCACTCTTATGCACACTTTAGACAACCCTTTTTAGGTTCCAAAGAATTGGGGTAGCTGGTGGTGGATACCTGAAACTATCAAACTACAACCCAGAACGCATGAATCTCGAAGACAGTTGTATAAAAATGTAGCTTATGAGGGGTGACAATGGGATTAGGAAAGCCATAAGGACCACACTCCACTTTGTCTAGTTTATGGATGGATGAGTAGAAAAATAGGGGAAGGAAACAAACAGACAAAGGTACCCAGTGTTCTTTTTTACTTCAATTACTCTTTTTCACTCTAATTATTATTCTTGTTATTTTTGTGTGTATGCTAATGAAGGTGTCAGGGATTGATTTGGGTGATGAATGTACCACTATGTAATGGTACTGTAAACAATCGAAAGTACGATTTGTTTTGTATGACTGCATGGTATGTGAATATATCTCAATAAAATGAAGATTAAAAAAAACAAAACAAAAACAAAAACAAAAACAAAAAAACCAGGAGGTAAAGTAGATCAAGAAATACTTGTTTAGCAGCTATGGACACGGATTCATTAGACCAGGATTCAAAACTCCATTTTCTTGATGACTGGCAAATAAGCAGTGACAAACCATTTCACATCTCCAAGCCTTAGCTTCCTCCCCTTTAAAATGAGCATAATCATACTGAAGGGGGATACTGAAAGGATGAAACACTCACAGAGCTCCTGCCTGGACCTCAGCAGAGCAGAGCTCAGACTACGCGCTTTAAGCCGAATCTCTTCCCCTCTTTCCAAGACTGAAGAGGATTCTGGCTTGATCTTTGCCTCCCTTGGTGCTGGAAAGTCACTGCTGCCACCAGTCCCACCATGAGGAGCCCCTGTGATTTGTGCCCATCTATCTCCCAAACTCCTGGGCATCTGGCCTTGGCTTTCCCCAGAATGCAAAAGAGGCTCCAAACGACAGACCCCAGAGGGAGTGTCTCCGAATGGTTCTTCCAAGCACAGCGAATCAATCTTCTCTCCTTTTCTATTCTGAGAATTAGCAGAGAGCACATACATATTCCAGAGTTACCTCTTAATACAATTATAGTTCATTTAGCCAGCAATTACAGTAATAGAAAGATTGGCAACCACTGCGGCTGAGGTTTAAAGGAATTGATGGCCTGAGCTGCTAAAAATTCATTTTGTCCAGCTCTGCTAGCAGACATGGTGGCCTTGTGACCCTAACTGGGTGTGGGGTGTGGGGGGACTGGACCCTCCCAGCAGGGTAGGGTGACTAATCATGGTGGCAGTTTTAGTACCTGACAGGCAACAACTTCTGAAAGCCTTTCCCTTCTGCAGATATTATCTATACCCAGAAACAAAAGGTGAGGTTGGACCTCTAGGGTACAGGGAAGTCCCTTACCACTGTTTAGCCCCAAATAACTTTTCAGTAAGTTCCACGTGAGCCTTTGAACCAATTACTTTCCACTGTGTCAAACTTTTAAAATTAAAATCCACATCTGATTCTTCCCCTCTTATATACTTACGTGCAGATTTCTAATTGCAAAGCATTTAGCTAGAAGACCCCAACACATTTTTATTTCTCACTAGTATAGTCATAAAGAAAATCATAAAAATAGCAGCAAAAACACCAAGAACACAAAACCAAATGAGAAAATAGTGGCAGAAAAATGGGAGACTGAGCAGCATTTGTAGGGAATGCAGTACTGGGTTAAAAAGGAAAGAAGGAAGGAAGGAAGGGAGGGAGGGAGGGAGGCAGGGAGGGAGGGTGGGAGGGAGGAAGGAAGAGAAAATAAAGGAAGGGAGGGGGGAGGAAGCAGGAATGAGAGGAGAGGGAGGAGAAGAAAAGAGGGAGGAAGGGAGAAAGGGAGGGAAAGAGAAACAGAGAGACACCCTTCCCTTCACTTAAGAAAAATCAGCATCAGCAGGTGAAATTAGTCACAACTGACAAACTGTTGAAATACCAGGAGAAGAATAGTTTTCCAGTCCTTGAGGCAGAAAAAAGTATACTGGCATCATGTGCCTCTATTGCCACATTGGTCCTTTTGTCACTCCCTTAGTAGTTCTTCCTCAATAGGATAGGAATGAGCTTTCTATATGTCCAGGTGACCACCCTGTTTAAAACCCTTCAGTCTCTCCCTCATCCAGCCAGTTAGTTACAGATTGGTGAGCAAGACATGGCCTACCCTTCTCTTTCCAGCCTTGTCTCCATCATCTCTCACTTCTCAACTGTCTGAGGTGTCCTGCAGGCATCGGGCTGTTCAATCTACCACAGATGTCCTTCCTACCCATCTCTGACTAAGTCTTATTTTTTATTTAGAATTCCTTTCATAGTCCATCTCCTCCAGAAATCCTTCTCTGCCCCTCAAGTAAAGGTAAGTTGCTCTATCCTGTGCTAGGTATAGCCTGAAACAGACCTCTCCTTTGGTCCTTTCTGTATTAAGTTGAATTTCTCTATGTTTGCTCCATGCTGTTTCTCCCATCAGAGGGTGAGTGCCCTTAGAGCCGAGTGCATGCCCCAGGATGTAACATGGTACCTCACTGAGGATGGGTGTGGGATCGTGCTTATTGTCCTGAGTCACGGAAGATACTCAGGGCATATACAGAGCCCAGAAAGAGACGCAGGGTGAGAGAAGGCAGTTCCAGGAAAGAGAAGAGAACTTCTTCAATATGACCCCTGGTGTTCTGAGGGCTCCTTGCCTTTGTTGGGTGTCCAGCAATTTAAGAACTTCTTGGGCAGTAGTTTCAGCTCAATCCCTTGATCTCTGACAATGCAGACCATTTAGAAAGAAAAGAATCAGAATCAAGATCTTTCGTTTTCATCGCAATTGTATTGTTTTATCACAATTATAGACATGAGAGATCTATCATGGCTCATATCAAGTGGACAGGTTTTGAGGCTGTATTGTGCCTGCAGAATTTCTAAGGAGGCCAGCGTTTCTGGAGCAGAGAGAGAAAAAGGGATGAGAAAAGGAGAATAGCAATGGGAGTGTGGTGGGGGGCAAGATCTCAGGGCCTTGTTGGCCAATAAAGACTTTGACGTTTACTCTGAATGAGATACAAAGCCATTGGAAGGTTTTGAGTGAGGAGTGGAAGATATGACTTACATTTTATCAGGTCAGTCTGGATCTCTTTGGAGAGCAGGGGCAAGTTTGACAAGCAAGAGGTCAGTTAAAGAGTTTCTGCAATAATCCAGATGAGGAGATGATGGTGGCCCAGGTGGTAGCAATGAAGTGGTGGATTATTGGATATATTTTTAGAGTATAAGTATCAGGATTTGCTGGTATAAAGGAAGATCAGCTACAGAAGACAAGGAGGGGCAGAGCAAAGTTGTTTAGAGCAGAGATAATGAGAATGGTGACAAAGTCTGTGTCTTTCTAAGAATTCTAGTAAAATAAAATGAGACAGAGGCCAATGTCATTTCATGGGTGATGGAACAGGCAAAACCAAAGATCCAAAGAGGTAGCTGAAGGGAGACCTGGACCTAGGGTGCAACCTCAGGTATCCAATGAACCAGGAAATAAGGTGTCACCCAGAGGGGATATTTGTGAAGGACTACGTTTGATACATCACAGTGTCTCAAGAATGTGTGGTACTTTCATCCTTAAAAAATAAGAAACAATAAAATACTATTTCCAAGATTTGGAATATATTGGCATAGGGAAACTTATATACTGGCCCAGGCCTGTCATCGATGCAGGAAGATAAACATGTCAGCTGCACATAACTGGATGCTCCTTTTTCCAGTTTGCTAATGCTGCTGGAATGCAAAATACCAGAAATGGATTGGCTTTTGTAAAAGGGGGTTTATTTGGTTACATGGTTACAGTCTTAAGGCCATAAAGTATCCAAGGTAACACATCAACAATCGGGTACCTTCACTGGAGGATGGCCATTGGTGTCCGGAAAACCTCTGTTAGCTCAGAAGGCACGTGGCTGGCGTCTGCTCCAAATTCTGGTTTCAAAATGGCATTCTCCCATGATGTTCCTCTCTTAGCTTCTCCAGAGCAAGAGTCTGCTTTCCATGGCTGTCTTCAGACTGTCTCTCATCTGCAGCTCCTCTCTCAGCTCTTGTGCATTCTTCAAAGTATCCCTCTTGGCTGGAGCAAGCTCACACCTTCTCTCTGAGCTTATAAAATGCTCTGGTAAACTAATCAAGGGCCACGCTGAATGGGCGGGGCCACACCTCTATGGAAATTATCCAATCAGGGTTATCACCCACAGTTGGGTGGGTCACATCTCCATGGAAACACTCAAAGAATTACAATCTAATCAACACTGATACATCTGCCCACACAAGATCACATCAAAGATAATTGCATTTTGAGGGATATAATACATTCAAACTGGCACACCCCTTTAGAGCAGCTAAACTGAGGCCAGAACCACTCTCCCAGCCACAGCTTGCTGCCCTCTGCTCCCTGCCCTCACCATGACCATCAGATAGCTGAATTCAAGCCCAGGCTCTCTTGATCTCCCATAAACTAAGGCAATACAGGTCACTTTCTTTTCATCCCTCATCCAGCTCCAGCCTGCATTTTCATGGCAACTGCGGTTAGTATTACCTACTGGATTCCTCTTTTTCAGGCAAAAATATAATGAAGTTAAGTCATAGACCTAAATCCAGTCCATATATCATCTCCCATCTTTGGCCCATGTATCACTTATTGTCTTTAGTGGGAATCCCCTGTTCTTGTCCTTGGCTGTTTAGAACTTCACCCCCTGGGAAATCGTGGCCAGGCCACCTCAACTATGATGGAAAAATTTAGGTGAGTATACACTTAGCCATCATGTTTTTGGTAAATTCTTATCCCAGTTGTCTCCTATGATACCATGAAGACCTTATTCTGAAAGAGCTCCTTCAGGTCTCTTGGGCAGGAAACTCAGAAGAACTTTCATAGCACCTAGTTACACATAGAACATATACACACATCATTACATGTGTATATACATGTATAATGTGTATATATAGCTTATATAGTTGTATGATAAATTTGTCATTAGTTCAGATAATTTTATTAACTAAAATAATGTTTGTTGTAATATGAGGTAACTAAAAGACAATGGATTTCTAGATGTTTTCATTGTTTTTGTAACAGTCCTTTTTTAATGCTGACTTTTATTGACATTTACTATATGCAAGCCCTGTATTAAATTTTATCTCTACATAAAATTTTATTTTGTTCTTATGACAGCCCTGTGGACTTGATGGCAATATGATGTCCATTTTACAGATGAGGAGACTGAAGCTCATGATTGGCCACTATCATACAGATAATAGGCATTAGGGTCAGAATCAAATTTAATCTATTTAAGGTCCAGTCCTGCACTCTATAAGAATTCACTGTATATTATTAACTGATAACAAGTGCAGTTTAAGGATTCTCTTAGATCTGGTTATAAATGCAGGCCATATCTGTTAGCATTTATTTGAAACCAAATGTATTTAAAATCGAAGCTCTTTAAAGAGTAGCAGTACAGAGTTGATCTAAGCCTTTGATAAACTGTCTCTAACTGTGGTCCCAAAAACAAAGAAGCTAAAAATTCCTTTCTTTCATTGGACAGGAAGTGATTCTAGGAAGTTTTTCTTTTACAAGAGTATTTGTCTCAGCAACCAGGATGTTTTGAATGCAACATGTAGAGGATGGAATACAGTTGGCCTTGCCAAGAGAAGAAAATCAGGAATATATTATTCATTTTGCTGAAGAACCGTATTTTCGAAATACTGTCAGCTCAATAAGCAAAGTACTTTGACAAAGAGACAGAGCTAGATTTCTGTTACAGGAGATTGACTTTTGAGCTGCTGGTCCAGAGAATTTAGGGAACTTCTTGTTGACCCATTTATCTGAACTTGTTGTCATTTAGGACTGCATGCAGCTGGAGCATCAGGTCTTAAAGATGAATTACATGCTTATAGGCTCTGCCCTCATTTCTGCTAACATACAGCAGCTACTGACATGGATTAGCAGGGTAAAGAGCTCTTAAATCCTTCTGCTGAGTCCTTGCTGAGTGAAATACTTGTTACTGAAACCAATGGAAAGAAAACTCAATAGACCAACAACAAACCACAGGCCACTACTCTCCGCGATACTTTTTGAAATATTTTGGAAAGGGAGGATATCCTGTTATTTGAAAACACCCCCATCACAGTGCTTACCAGAGAGATATTTTATCTTAGACTTGGGAATTGTGCTGCCACTTACTCATTCACTTAGCAAACATTTGAAGACAATTTTACCAAATGCTAATCCCTTATTTATCCTGAGTTTATTGGGGTGTCTTTCTGGGAAAATCTCTCACCTAGTATATCTATGCTCATTGTACACTGACACTAATCCACTTTTCTAGATTTTGTCATTACCACACAATTAAAAATGAGCTCCATGACTTCTAGTGGATTCCCCCAAGATCCAACTGCTCTTTGATGAACAGAATTTTGATTTTGAGCTGGGAATATAAGCACTTTGAATGTATTTCCCATCCTCCATTGTAGTTAGGTATAGCTATGTGGTTGATTTACCACCTCTTTTGGTCCTTAATAAGCATGATTGTTGGAGATTCAGCAACTATCATGGACCATGAAATAGCAAGAAGCCATACTGTGATTAACAGTACAGAAAGATAGGATCCTGTGTCCTTGATGACAACAAGGAGACACATACAAATCTTGGAAGTCTCCTCATGGATGACCTATATATGGGAGAGAAATGACTCCTTTGTTTAAGTCAATCATATGTGGGGTATTCTGACAGTGGATGATCATAGCCTTATGGATTTGAGGTTTCACAGAACAGATATTAAGGCAAACAAAGCAGCTGACCATTTAGGGAAGAATCCCTGGAAATAAGAGAGCTGTGGAAAGTCTGAGATTTCAAATCTAAGTGTAAATTCTTGCTAAATGCCTGGCTAATAATTAAACTACACATTCACAGGGGAGACCCCAGGGGACAGTAAAAACAAAGATAGAAAAAAGATACTGTTCTACTCTTGAAAGAACTATACCAGGTGAGATTTGCTGCATTTTTGACTGAGCACATCTTGTAGTAGCAGGAAGCTGAAATCTTAGTAGTGAATATTAGTAGTGAAGTCAAAGAGGGCAGGGTCTGAGCTGCCATAGAAAGCTGGAAAGTTACATGAGAAACCTTGAAAGCAGGGAATTAAAGAAAGGACAAGCCCCTAAATCTGTGTAAAAACTTTTCCAAATCCTTGTCTGATATCTAAACTATATAGATAAAGGGTAAACCCTAAGAAAACAATACTTGAAAGAGTTCTTTGCTGGAAGCCCAAAGAACTGAGCAGACATAACAGTTGTTGCACATTGCAGGGGACATAAAGTTTGCAGTTCAAGAACAGGCAAAGTAACCACCTGTTCTAGTCTGCTAATGCTGCAGAATGCAAAACACCAGAGATGGATTGGCTTTTATAAAAGGGGGGTTTATTTGGCTACACAGTTACAGTCTTAAGGCCATAAAGTGTCCAAGGTAACACATCAGTAATCGGGTACCTACACTGGAGGATGGCCAATGGCGTCCGGAAAACCTCTGTTAGCTGGGAAGGCACGTGGCTGGCATCTGCTCCAAAGTTCTGGTTTCAAAATGGTTTTCTCCCAGGATGTTCCTCTCTAGCAAGCTTGCTCCTCTTCAAAACGTCACTCACAGCTGCACTGAGTTCCTTCTCTTTGAGTCAGCTCATTTATATGGCTCCACTGATCAAGGCCCACCCTGAATGGGCGGGGCCATGCCTCCATGGGAATATCTCATCAGAGTCATCACCCACAGCTGGGTGGGGTACATTCCAAGCAAATCTAATCAGCACCAAAATGTCTGCCCCACAAGACTACATCAAAGATTTGGCAAAATTGAGTCCTAGTGTCAGATGGCGTTTGGGGGACACAATATATTCAAACCAGCACACCACCTATTAGAATGCTTTTAAAATCTTCAAGTGAAAATATTGATATCCAAAGAAACAGCAATACACTGCCTGCAATATCCACCTTTCAACCAAAAATGACTAGTCATGCAAAAAACAAAACAGGAATGTCTGACCCATATACAGAAAAAGGAAGTCAATAGAATCTGGTTCTGAGGATGCTGATATCAGATTTAATAGACAAAGACTTTAAAAAGCTATTGTAACTATGTTACAAGAATTAATGGAAACTATGTTTAAAGAAATAAAGTAAAATATTGTCTAAATGACTGAAAAGATAGAGAATCATGAAAAAATGAAAAAAGTAAAAAGAACAAAATGGAAATTGTAGAGCTAAAAATTAAAGTAATTAAAATGGAAAACAAAACAAAACAAACAAAAAAAACCAGATGATATCCATCGATGATCAGAGAACACAGAAGACAGAATATTTCAACTTGAATATAAGTCAACAGGAATTGTCAGATCTGAAGAACAGAGAGTAAAACACAAGAAAAAATCAATAGAGCTACAGAGACCTGTGAGAAAATGTCAAAAGGTCCAATATACATGTAATTGGAGGGCTCAAAGTAGAAGAGAGAGAAAATATGAATATATAGTGGCCCAAACTTCCCAAATGTAGTGAAAACCATTAACTTACAGATCCAAAAAGTTCAATGAACCATAAATAAGTTAAATATAAACAAAACCACTCCTGGACACCTGGTAGTGAAACTGCTGAAAGCCAAAGACAAACAAAATATGGAAAGCCATAATAGAAGCAGTAATATGAGTGATGCCTGTTTACCCACAAGAAACAATGGAGGTGGGATGATATTGGAAAAAATAAAGAAGCACTATGGGGGAAAAAGCACAACCCTCAACCAAGAATACTATACCAATGAAACTATTCTTGAAAAATAAAGATGAAACAGGGACATTTTCAGGTTAAAAATTTTGGTCATAATTTATAACCAGTAGGTGATATTTAAAATGTCAGAAACTATGGAAGGAATGGAGGAGAACTTCTTCAGTTTGATATAGGAGGTTTACAAAAAAACCAAAAAACAAAAAACTACATTTAATATCATACCTGGTGGTGAAACATTAAATCCTTTCCCCAAAGACTGGGAAAGGGTAAATATGTTCGCTCTCACTACTTTTATTCAAGATTGTACTACGATTCAGAGCTCTAAAGGTAGCAAAAATAAAAACAAAAACAAACAAACTTAAAATGAAAGGTATACAGATTGTACAGGTTAAGTGAAACCTTCTTTATTCACAGTTGCATAATTCTTTTCATAGGAAAACATCAGAATATTACTAAAAGCTACTGGAAAGTTACTGGGAGCAAGAAGTGAATTTAGCAAGTTTGTAGGTTGAATGGCCAAGATAAAAATCAATAGTATGTATCTATAGTAGGAACAATCCACTTGAAAATAAAATAAGAAAAAATTAATTTAAAATAGCATTCAAAAATTGAAATACTTAGAGATAAATATAGCAAAATATGTGTATGATTTATATTCTGAAAACCTCTAGTGGCATAACCACTGGAAATTGAAGTAGACTTACATGAATGCTAAACTGTATCGTATTCATGGATGGTAAGATAGTAATCCATGGATTTAATGTGAAACCAATCCAAATCCACACAGGCTTTTTGTTTAAAAGGTATTGGCAAGCTGAATTGAAATTTTACAAAAATACAAATGATCTGGAATAACCAAAACAATTGGAGAAAAGAGAATAAAGTAGCACGACTTACCCAACTTTATTTCAAGACTTAACAATAATGAAGACAGGGATGCATTTGGTGTTAAGAAAAACATAGAGCTCAATCAAACAGCATGGAGAATCAAAAAATAGTCCTACATATCTTGGTTTACTTTATTTTCCACAAAGGTGGCAAGATAAGCCAATGAGGAAAAGGTTTTTTTTTCAACAAATTGTGTATGAACAACTCACATGCGAGAAAAAAAAACGAACCTCACAACTTACCTTATACTCTACACAAACATTCACTTAAAGTGGATCATGGACCTAAACATAAATGCTAAAATTATTTAAAAAATTCTAGCAGGAAACATAACAGAGATCCTTTGTGCTCTAGGGGAAGGCAAGGAAGTTTAGATAGGACCTAAATATGCCATCAAGAAAATGAGAAAGTCAGCCACAGACTGGCTCCCTTCCCTCTTCCGGGGCTCCCTCATTTGGTGTTTTCCAGTGAGTCCTTCCCTGCTCAGCCCATATGATATCACCCCCCACCCCCGCAGCAGTTTCTTTCTTCCCCTATCCTGTCTCCCCACTTTACATCATCTGAAATATTTAGCTTTTTGTGTTTATCGTCCATTATGTAAGCCCTTTGAGGGCAGGGGCTCTTTGTTCACTTTTGCATCCTAAGATTCTATAGTGAATATATATCTAAAACACAAAGGAAAAAAGTTGCAAATGTCAATACTTGTTAAATTCAAATTGTAATAGACATTGATGTTTGTTGTTTTCTGTATTTTTAAAGATGTTTAAGATACTAGTAATTAAAGCATAGTATACATGTTCAATACTAGGAAATAGATTAATGTTAATTAGTACGTTAAGAGATAACTAACCATACGGATAGTTCAATATCTGATGAAAAGGCACTGGATAAAGTATAGAACCTACTTCTGTTGGGGGGAAACAATCAGCAAAACATTTTTAATGAAAAAGAAACAAAAATCTTTAAAATAATGAAAGATATTTAAATAATCATCATATAATCTGAAACATATCAATCATTGCTGTTAATGTGACACTGATAAGCAATAGTGATTTTGAGATATTAAATAATGCAATAAAATAATAAAAATATAAATATTTGTAGTGGAAGTATGACTCTAATTCTCTTTAAATTAAGTATATTTTCTTAGACAAGACCAAGAAAATCAGCCTCAGAGCTCTTAGAACTAAAAATTCAGGAAACCATTTGATGTACAAAAAAATGGCTTTTTTCCCTGATAGCCAAGCAATAACCAATGAGAAATTTCAAATAGGGAGAAAAAAATTTACAAGGAATAAAAAACATACAGGCATACATGCAAATGCCTACACAGCAAAAAACAAAAAATAAAACAAAAAAAACTTGGACATAATATAAAGCATAAATGCTCAAGAATAAAGAAAATTATTCAACATTAGTTGTTTATAATTATATTCCCATTGTCTGGCATACATTATGTATTCAGTGAATATCTGATGAATGAATGAATGATATAAAAAAACAACAAAATTCTCTAGAGACTACATTGGCACTTTATGGGAAGACCTGATATTAAATCATGTATATTTATACTGAAATAATGTACAAATTCAATGAAATGGGATTAAATTTGAATATAAATTAATGTAAGGCAAAAGGCACATTTAAAATCTCTTCAGAATGTATTAAGATATTGGTTAATCACTTGGGAAAATGTCTTTTATGTAGATATCAACTGAAAATAATGGTAATTTTGGCCTCTATATTTGATATTCATAATTATTAATATTTTTTAATTAATTGAATATAATTTTGACATGGGAAAAAATCATAAAAATAACTGTGATGCTCAGTGTCATTTTCCTTTTTATTATTTAAATAATACTGAAAAGTTTCAGCCTTAAGTATTATGTTTGCCATTGGTTTGAGGAAATTATACTTTATTTATCTTTCAATTCCAATTTTACTAGTTTTTGTTTTTGCTTTTTTTAGTAAATAATAGATTTCCTCTTTTCATCATATGCCTTTTCACTTCTTCTAATAGGTTATTTGTTTCTTCTATTTTCAGAAACCAAAGTACCATTGGTTTCCTTTTCTGTCAGTGTTTAAATCAAAATTATATCAGCTTCATTGTATTAATTGGAAGGCCCATTTTTATGGTAGAAATAATTTATATAATTTATAAATTATCTGTTCCTTGAAAGTTTAAAATTCTCTGCAAGCAAAAAGGAAGTGGCAATGATTATTCCCAAATCAGGAACAGCTGAATTAAGGATAATAAAATATTAAAGATAGAAATTTTTGGCTATTTTATACAAGTAACAGGTACTATTCACAGTAATGATACATCAGTTATGAAGTTTTTTGTGCCAAATAAGTAATATCAAACTATATAAAACAACACCTATTAGCAATAAAATAAGATGATGGAAAATAAAATTATATTAACAATCTTAAACACAATATCTATACTGCGTATAAAAATATCAAGTAAATAAAAATAATTTTCTCATTTCAGAATGTTTCTAAGAGCACTATTTATATCAATGAGAAATTAAAAAGGCATTGATAAAAGAGGAGTCATTAAATCATTACAATAAATCAGTAATATGAAATGCTATGCAGTCCCTAAAAATCATATTCTAAATAACATATAGAGATATGGAAATATTATTTTAATACTGTTTTAAATTATAGTTGCTGAGAAATTTTCTGTAAAGATCCCCAAAACTCTGAACAATGTAAGTGGTACAAAACCAACCAGAAATGATAATTTAAGAATTATTCACCTTTCTCTGATTTCCAGGAAACATACACGTACACACACACGCACACACATTTATTCTCAATACCTGCTCCATTTTTTTCTCCTTCTGCATTCTTGTCACTTATTACTATCAAAATGTTAGTGTCTATATTTCTAATATATTTTAAATGTTCAAATGCATATGTAACTCTAAATAATATATAGTTTCTATGTTTTTTATTCACATAAATGGTAGCAAACTATATTGAAGTAATATAAACTATTAATTTTTCCATTTTTAAAATCACATTTCTGAGATCCAGTCATATTGGAATATAGCTTCAGCTAGTATTTTGTGCTTTTGCTCCACACCTAATTCTCATTTCCCATCCTCTAACTTGGGCCAAAATTATAGCAGTTTTTTTGGTATTAAAAGTCACCTTTATACATAACTACTTGTGCATGTGTTCCAGAATTTTCTAACACACATACATGGAATCCAAACTGCTAGGCTCTAAGGGATGTCTATTTGCAGTTTTCCACAACTCCCAAATTGTTTTTCAAAGTGGTTGCACCCATTCGAAAGTACAGTATGGAGGCTCACTTTTGTGACAGCCTGGATAACTCTAGATTTGTCATACTTTCCGAATTTCTTCTCCATTCAGGTGGGAGTAAAATGTATTTCAACATTATGTTAATTTTCATTTTACTCACTTCTAGAAAATTTGTGAATTTTCTCATATATTTTTGGCCCTAAAGCTCCCAATTCTATACTCCACCCCCTGAATTGCAAGTTTATCGTCTCTTTCTATTTTCTTTTTAGCTTGACTCAATCTTAGAAGAAGTTCTTGGTATACCCTGGTGCATTAAGTATCTTTTTTTTGGTTTACTTTTTTATGGTTTCATTTTTAGTTCATAAGTTTTTTCATTTTGATGTAGTTAAATGTTTCAATCTTTTCCTTTGAGGCTTATGCTTTCCTTCCCTATCTTGATATCATAAAAGTATTTCTGTCTAAATAGATTTAAACTTTTGTTTTACACCTTTTTTTTTATCAATGTGGAATCATGTATTTCTTTTTAACTTAAAAGTTATTATATATAATATGTACATATATTATATAAATATTAATATTTAAAGCTAGAAAACCCGATGTAGTGAATATTTCACTATTGTCCCCAGTTTTGTAATGCCATCTTACTCACATAAAATGTTGGATATGATCATTTTATTTACTATAACTTTATAATGTCTTGAAACACGGGCAAGTTGATTAAGACATTTTCCCCTCTGCTTTCTTCTTCTTTTACTATTTTTTAAATTTAAGATTGTCTTCATTATGACTATTTTGAGGATTTTTACTTTCATAGGATTAGCAAGTCAAGTTTCTTTTAAAAATCTTGTTATAATTTGGATTGGCACTGCGTTGAATTCGTTGATTATTTAGGGGATGATTTATTTCTATATTCAGTCATTTTCATAAATATTTTATCACTTCTTTTCTAAATTATTCCATAATGATCTAACAATGATCATTTTCAAAGACGTATTTCTTCCTACATGTGTAATTAATTTATTGTAATTGAGAATGAGACTTTTTTTAAATGCATTTGCTTACTGGTTAGTTATTGCTGATATGTAGGAATTCTACTGATATTTGAAGATGGTCCACGTACCTAAGTTGACTATCCTAAGAGTTTTAAGTAAATATACACACACTTGGGTTTTCTATGTAGACAGTCAATTATATTCTGTAAACAGTGACAATTTTTAAAAATATCTCTTTCTGATCCTCTTTCTTTTTTGCTTTTGTGTTACATTGGCTGGGAATCACATTGGCATGTTGAGTGATAAGTTATTTGTGTCACTTCTAATTTAATGGAAATGCTCTTTAGGAGTAAATATTCAGTATCTACTTTTCAGTGTACTGAAAGCTGGAGTTATTAGGTCAACACAATTTATTTTGTTAAATTTCATAACATTATAAATGATCGTTGACGTTTTGGTACTTTATTGCATATATTCAAATAAACACATTTCTATTTTCTCTTTTAATCAACCAAAGAGCTAGATTATTCTGGCAGATTGTCTAATGTTGACCCCTCATTACATATCTAAGTGAAATAAGTTATGCTTGGTCATGAATTTGAATACATTTGTGACTTTTGACTTGCTAATACTTTCAGTGAGATTTTTGCATGAATGTTCTTAAGTCTGATTGACCTATAATTTTGTCTTCTTGAACTGCTCCTGCCTGGGTGTAGTATTGAGACTTTACTATTCCCTCAAATAGAGTTAAGAAGCTTTTCCAATGTTTCTATTTTCCAAGGCAGTTTGTAAAGAAGAAGGACTATATTTTCCTTGAAGGCATGCTATAATTCAACTGTAGAAAATGCTTGGTCTAGCAGCTTCAAAATTTTATACCAAAATTTTAAAACTGTTATTATGACTTTATTGTCTTCAATGTTATAAAAGATTCTAAAAAGATTTCCTTTTTTCTTCCTTATTCAATTTTGGAAATTTAGTTTTTCTGTATTTCCAAATTTGTCTAACTTAAAATTTATTGCCATGAAATTCTGTTTTTTTTCCCAATCTCTCTTAACCAATTATTATTTAATTTATTCTTTCCTTATAGTTAATTTGTGAATTCTTCCTATTTTATTTTTAAATAATCTTTCTATGATACTGTTTATGGTTTTATTAATTATATATATATGTACATATATTTCAATCCATTTCTTCTGCTTTTATACTTATTTTTTCTTCAGCTTTTTTTATGTTTACTTTTCAAATTTTTTCTTTCTTTTCTTAATTCAATGCTTAGTTCATTAATTTCAAAACTTTTTGCTTTTATAAGAAATCTATGAATGATCCAAATTTTCTTTAACTATCACTTTAGTTGTATCCCACACTGTTTGATATATAATAGTTTCACTTTTATTAATTCCTAATTCTCTAATAACGGCATTTCTTTCTTTTCTTTTTCTCTGAGATGATTATCTGGCCCTGCAATGTTAATGATGTTTTAACCTTTCAATTCTTTCCAAGCTTCTCATCAATTGATTCGTGTCTATTCACTTAGCCTATGAGTTCCCAATAGCCGAAATTTTCTTCTTTTAATCTCCTGCCTCAGGCCCTGGCCTAGTCCTGGGCATACCCCATAGGCACAGATAAATACACGTTGATTCATGACACCCATTCATTTGCCCATTCATGAATTCATTAATTCATTTATTTAATAGATGGGGGATTCCTGAGAAGGGGGGATAGAGAGATTGCTGTTGGCATCTAGTACCCTGGGACATCATCTTATCAGGTTTACATGGAAAGCCAGGTACAGGCCACTCAACAGATGGCATGTTTTCTATAAATATTTTACCTTAACTTTTCTGTTTGTTTTTCTGGCTACCTGTTGGCTGAATCAGAGTTCATATTATAAACTACTAATACAATACCATGAAGGAGAGATGAAAGGAGAGGGACAGTGGATCCTTTTAGCCTTTGGCTTTGTTTAACTGTACATATAAGGCTACTTGATTTCAGTTGGGGTCTTTTTCCCCCCTCTGCTGTGATTAAAATCATCTAGAATGCTTTTCAAAACACTGTAGTTGGGACGCCACCCCAGATTAAGGGAGACAAAAGATATAAGACAGGACAAGTAAGGACCTGGGCATTGGAATTTTGTTAAGGATTCCCAAATGATACTAAAGTAGACTCGGGCTGTAAAAACTGGAACATATTATTTATGGTTAAAGCTGTAACCTAGTACTTCTTCATACTCTTACTGATTAAGTTTTGTTTACTATTTTTCATATGGTTTCTGCAAAATTGAAATGGGATGGGGGTTGGAAGTTGGGTGCATGGAATATACAAGAATTGATAACATGGTTTCCATTTTGCTCTCAAGTATGGCTATTATAAAAATTGGTTATCTTCACACATGCCTAAGATAAAGAACTCACCAATCCCAGGCTCACCCCCATCTCTGACAATAAGAGACAGTGTATTAGAACCTGAAATTCTCCATAGTAGTTAGGCAACTGACATCTTTATTGAGACTGTCTCTTGAATGTCCCAAAGACACTCTCAGAAACCAAATCTACTTCTTCCAGGCCTCCCCTGAAGCAGTCATGGGAACCTACCTAGCTGTGGTCAAGCAGTGAAGATCAACACAACAAGAAAATTTGTAATGTTTCTACTGTTTTCAGCACTGGATGAGTCACCAGACATTAGTACTTGTGTGTGTGAGTGCCCCACGTTGTGGTCATACGGTGAGGCAAGAGCAGGGCTATACCGTTTCTGTCATTAGACCTTAAGCAACAGGCTTCTATACTGAAAATCACACTCAATACCATAGTGGCTCAGATATAAGTACTTCCATTAATTGAACTCTTGGTAGCAGTAATGTGCTGAGTTTCCAGACTCAAAAAAATTAGTAACCAACGTGGAAGGAGCTTCTACACTCTGCAAACCCAACCCCTCATATGTCACTGTGTGGATAGTTTCCCTGCAGTAATCAGTAAATCTGTGAGATTAACGACGTCTATCAATGATGTCACCTTCTGCTACGTATCCCTTCCAATAAGTTGCTCTAATCTTAAGAAGCTTTTGTTTCTTCTGGCAATAGCATTTTAACAATCCTGACAGCTGTCACAGAGAGGCCCCATTTCACTGAGATATTAATACATTTCTTAAGAATCAAATTGGTGTTTAAAAAAAGGCAGAGCTATTGTGGTTTGGGAGAATCATCTGGATGGTGTCTGATTTCTACCAAATGATAAATACTGTCTCCCTTCTGAATCACTTATAGGAAAAGTTATAATGGTATCTTTTGGGGATCAAATAAGGTCAATTAGAAACAGTTAGAATCATATCTAAATAATCTGTTCTGGTTGTGACCAAACCCTCAGTTGAACTTTCTGTTCTTTTTAAAAAGAAAAATAACATCTTCCTATACAAATGTGGTAATTTGAGGAAATTCTCTCATGTAACTAACATAAACACATTTTGTATCATTGTTGAGTCTAGGAAACTGGATTCCCCAAATTATCCCTTTCATAGGAATTTATTTGTTAAGTAAACTGTAGTCCACATCACTTCCTGAGCTTAGCCCAAAGGAATATATTGCCCGAAGAGTAATAGAATTACAAATTTGAAACAGGGATTAAAGCTTATCTACCTTAATCAACTACCAACTGCAGCCACCCTTTCTTCTAAAAAGCTTTCTTATTTCCCGAGGTCATGTTGCAAGTAGCATTATTTTAAAGAAGTTGGAGCCATATCTGAATTTAGTATCATTTTAGCTACATTTGTTGTTTGGTTTTATTTCTGCATGCAGAGTTTTATTTTCTTCTTCTTTTTTCCAAATTACAAACTGGCTTTGATCTTATTTGAGTGAATTTATTCCCAAGGGTAAGCAAGAAACATATTAGACAGCACAGAATAATATTACCAAAGATTTATATCATTAGTATACAAATGCGTAACTTCTATCTCTGAAGCTATTGTAATCTTGGGTTCTCAAACTTCATAAATTGGGGAGCTTTCACTCTATCCATTCTCAGTCCAAGACTGATTTGGCTGGAAAGATTTAAGTTTGGATTTTAACCTTTGGGAGTGAGTGGTGGTGGCAATGGAAGTTGGAGTTTGATGAATTAGTAGAGGCATTAGTTTGGAGAGTGGAACGCCTGATGGAGACCTAGCTGTGACTTCCAGCCCTGCTCCTAGATGTACCTCAATTGACCACCCCTAGCTTAATTCAGCCCCCATTGAAGACCCCAGCAGCCCTTTCTCATGCGAGAAAGACTTTCATAGACAAAAGTCCACAGGCAAAGATAACCTCTCTTTATGCCAATCAAAAGTTTAAAGACTCCTTGCCTAGATCATTTTGAGAGCTTACATCTTAAACTTTGAATTTTAATAACAGAAGAAAAACATATTAACTCTACAAAAATATTCATTCCCAGAAAAGTAATTGCAAAAGATTTATGATTCTTATCTTCATTAGTTAATGAAATTCATTTCTGTTTTGTTCTTTGGGTATGGAGCTATTTGAAATAAGAATAATTTATTAATTTATATGATGCCAATTAACAGTTTTGAGAACTAACCCAGTCTACAATTCACTAACATTGATGATTCATAAATCTCCCCCAAACTTGCCTTAATAATGACTAGTTAAGCCAAACATCGGGCACTGTTGAACGAAGGGGTAAAACATTTTTTAATAATTATGATTTCTGTAAATAGACTATGCTCTTTCAAAATTAATTATATTAATATAATAGAAGATAAACTATACATAAGATGTTTATCTCAATATTGTCAAAAGCTATGTGTATTCTTGTATGTGTGTGTGTGTATGTGTGTATATCCTCAGTAACTACAGAAACAAACAAAATAGGTCCTGAAATTGGGGAAATCTTTTATTTTCCCATTGGGGAAGGGAGGCAGAACTCACCCTAAATAAGGAAGTCACAAATGAAACAGCAAAGATGTTTTGAAGGAAATCAAAAATTGAGCCACAGATCTTAAGTAACTGGAATACTTACAAGTCATTTCTATTCATAAATATAATTCATAGAATTACAAAACCATGTACAATCAACCTTTAATTTTGTAGACTTTAAAGAAAACCTGTCTCCCTCTTTGTTTTTTGTTCTAGGAAGCTTAGAACCAAATTTACAACCCACCCATTGCAAATGCTGATACATCATGATATAAAGCTCAAATTGTGGCTCACACTTCAACCTTCTGATTCCAACCCATAACTTCCATCTGTCCCAATTCATTGAGTTATGCATTGCATTTTACTGCATTCTTTTAAATAAATTGACAAAATTCATTAAGGAGAAATAATGATGATAAATAAACAAATCATATGTTATGTACCTTTATGTACATCTATCTAAATATAATGTGTAGGAATTTTAATTACCCATAAATAAACATACTTGCCTTTTCTGCATACTTAATATGTATGTTGATAATACCACTTCCCTGTTGCTTTCCAGTCAGAATAAGGAACTCCAGATCCAAACAACAATTTGATCTCAGAAAGGTATTTTACCCCCAAGTATATCAATAGCCTTTATCTTCCTTCCCTTTTGAAGCCTACAATAAGCTGAGATGGACAGTACCTCAAGTTGGGTTCCCAAGAATAGACAGTGAGTCAAGGATGTGAGTGCTTATTTGGGAGGTGACTCAGGAAGCACAATGAGAGAGTGAGGAAGGCAGAAAAGGTGTCCAATATGGGGTGCACAAGTGGGTTATGGACAAATGGGGACTGCACTGGGAACTTTTGGGTAATGGTCACAATATACCTCAGAGAGGTCACACCAGAAGGACAAGGAACTGGGCTCTTATTCCCATAACTCCTATCTGTCATGGATGGAGAGCCATTCCAAGGGGTGTTAACTTCCCAGCACTCCCAGCCTGCCCTGTGTGGGAGTTAAGCCCACTCCCAAGCTCTCTGCAGAGTCACCAGTGTTTGCTGGAGGAAGCCTTTGGTGGAAATAGTATGTGCCCAAGGGACATGGGCAAAGCACTGATGGTGACTGGCACAGAGAGCAGGACAAAGAACTGAAGACAGGCATGTCTTCAAGGGATTCCTTCTTGTGTTCATCCTCTGTATATTCTGATATCTGATATTCCTTTTGCTTTAGAAAACCAGTAGAAAGTGATCAGTGCTTCAAAAGTAGGATAATGTTATCCTCTTTTAGCTCTTTTGAGAAGAAATTATATTCTTGGGCTATTTGACATTTTCAGACATCAGTGCAAAAATATATTTTAAAGTCAAATGTAAACACTGTGGTATATTCTTGCTGCCCCTTTACAATAGTGTGGCTTCTGGAAAGCCAGCTATTATCCACAAATAGTCTTGCCAACTATAGGAGCAAATAAGAGCATCAGGTATGAGCCTTTTGCTTACCCTTCCTGCAGCACATCTTCTGGCACCTTCTACAGTGCACTGTCAGCCAAATTCCATCTGGTTCCCATGCATTATAATGCTTTCAATATTTGCCCCATCCTTCTCCCAAGATAATCTTCTGTCCAACTTTTCTTAAGGTCTTCTGTCCTGATCTTTTTATACTTCCAACAGTCAGCTTCTGTCAAACTTGTGGGAAACAAAGAATTTTACAGATGCTGAGAAAAGCTCAGAGGAACAAACCTAGTTAAATATTCCAAAATCGATATGAAAAAAAAGGGATGAAAACCCCCAGGAAACCCCCAGGTTGTCGAAAAAATCTTCAGTTCAAAGCTAGCAATTCAGAGATGAGTCTGAGGATCTGAGTGTCAATAGGATCTAGGTTTGATAGGAAAAGAACGATCTTTTTCAGGCTGCCATTGGGACTACTTAACTTTATGACCGTTATACAAGGTGAAATTTAAGCTGGGGCATTGAGGCCAGTGGAAGAGTATGCATTTCCTTCTACTTTCCTCTCTAATTTTTCTGGGGAGAAAAAAACAAAACCCTAACTGTTGAAAAGAAAAATCTCTGCAGTTTTATCCGAAGAGTCCATTTGAATACATAACCAAACTGATACGGTCTAAGAAGACCAACTGACCAAGGAGACGACTATTTATCCTGGAGGATATTTGCAAGTGGGCTGGGGCATTTTGTGAAAAAGTCTTCTGGAACCTGGAATGCAAGTCCCACTCTTCCAAGCAAAAGTACTATATGCTGACCTGCAGATTCTGCTCAATTTTGTCTTCATCTAGATGAGGCCTTCATGTCAGGAATACCTTCCTCAAAGCTGAGAGAGCTCTAACTCCCAGGACCTCTTGTATCCGTCGTGCTATTCCAGCCTTTAGAATCGGTCTCAGATTCTGTTCTGAAATTCTCCTATTCCCTACAGGTCTAAAACCTGCCCTGAACGGTAGCTCTTTTGCCTTTGTCTTTCCAGACACTTTCTCTAAGACCTGAGTTCACACCAAATTGCCAGCTCTGCCTGAACACAGAAATTGCCCATTGGCCTACATTGATATCTGGCTGCCTTGGGGTTTTTCTGATATGGGGATATTCCTGAAATCTATTCTCAGCACACTAGATTCCTTGTTCAGCCTTCCCCAGGTGTTGAAATATGTGCAAGTTAGGGCATACCTCTTTAATTTGTTCCTGTGGGACTGGCCAGCTTCTAATGTTGGAATAGTCTCCGGAAACAAGTAGCCCAGTTCTCAGCCTAACCGAAGCCTCCACCCAACTTACTCATGCCAGAGATCACAGTGCCTGGGAGACTGAGTGATTGGATGGGTCCAGGCTAAGGAGGGCAAATCCCTAGCACTTGAAACAGTGCTCCCTGCTTCTATGCAAGACCCTGAGCAGACTTTTCTAATCAGTCATTGTTTACTTTTCCATCTGGGTCAGACATAGCCACAGGATTTTTTTTTTTTTTTTTTTTTTTGCAGTATTATTTCATACAGCTAATGTCAGTAGATCACAGTTGGCAACTACAATGAAACCCCATCCTCTCCCTAGTAGAAGGCTCACTGCTAAGGCAAGCACAGAGGAGAGAAGGTACCATGAGCTGACCAGGTATATAAGTCATTCAAAGAGAAGAACTTACCAGGGACAAATAAAACTACTGTTGCTCCACATTGAGCGCTCACTAGGAAGGGAACCTCTACTGAGGTAATGGCCCAAGTGGTAGAGCTGCACCCAATTATTCAGCAATCTTGGCTCAGGAGCTGGGGGTCAGAGAAAGCAGTCTGATGCACTGACCAGAATTTGGGAAGTCCCAGGATAGCACTATAAGGGGCCACAAGTGAATTCAAGGGGAGGAAGCCCATCCCTTCTTACCGAGTAGGGGCTAACCAGCCTGGTGGGGTACCCGTCTCCATCAGTCTTGGTTGCAATGGTGAACACAGCTTATCGAGAGCCAGGATTCTTTCTGGAGGTGTGCTTTTACCAAGTTTCAGAAGTGCCTCTCTGTGTTGTGGAAAGAAGAAATATTTGAATAAACAACCAAGATGTAAAGACGATCACTTCAAAGCCACATTAACAAAGACCAAGTAAACCTTATTGTCAACTGAGGATTCACCAGATCTGCCATTTTTTCCATATGACTTCTATCTCATTTTTCCAGGATCTTCTGCTCCCAACTCTTTAGAGCTGGAATCTCTAATGCCCCAACCAGTAGGCTCTGTACTCCCCAGGCTCTGAGACATTGTTGATAAGCCTCAGCATTCTGCAGTAACTGCAGTTTCAGCATTTGCCTGAGCTTAGAATATGTCCATGTCTTTCTTGGAGAAGAGGGATACTTACACTCCTCTCCTCGTGTAGTAACTCCACCCTCTGGTGCTGGGGGACACCACCTTAATTCTTCATCTCTCCCTACCACAGAATAGCTCTCCTCCACCCCCGGTGGAAAAAGAGCCTTTAATATGGAGGCTCAGAACCCAGGCTATTCTTTGGGCACTGTTTTCAGTGAATGGTGATACTGGGCCTTAAAGTTGAGAAGGCAGGGGACATCTTCACCTTTATGCTTTCTGTGACGTGAGCAGACCTAGCAGACCCCACCTCACCATGCTCAGCTCTCTTCTCTGCCTGTGATTGGGTAAGTCATGTTGGCACTGACATGGATGCACGGCCATATAGGATTTAGCAGGGAGGAAGTAGGAAGCCCTATTTATGCCTCCTGGCCTAAAGAAAGTTTGTAAATTCTGCTTTTTTTACAAAGAAACTTTGCATTTTAGGATAGGGGAAGTTTTCAAGCATTTGCTTAACTTTTGATAAACAGTAATTTGGTTCCTGTTTTGGTTTTGATCCTTCTCTGAATAGAGCCATCTTAGAACAAACCAAAGAAAATAGGAGGTATAAGTGGGACAATTCGAGCCCCCCTAATTCACCCTGACCAGCTCAAAAAGTGTCCTCACACCCAGAATGCAATACAGGCCCAACTACTGGGTTCCTTGCTATACCCTCCCCACTGATTCCTCTGGACCTTGCCAGATGGGGACTTGTGGCTGAGGTATTGAGCTACTTCAGACACCCTCTGGCATACCCAACTCCATTACCCAAAGAAAGGGACTCCTTCAAGCTCTACTTTTGTCACAAATACAAAAAAAAGGTGGCAGCAGTCATCTAATGTCATAGAAAATTCTTTTGAGCATAGAAAAGGTAAATTCAAGCTTTTGGGCCATGCCTGATGACTAATTATTGGCTATCTGGAGAGCTGTACTGCAAAGGAAGGAGACCATATCAAAAATCAATGTGAAAGAATGATATGATTGATGCAAGTTACATGCTATGAGTACAGGAGAGGGAGGTATTTTCACAAGTACCAGATCTGTCATTTTGTATCTAAAATAGAAGCTTCTATGGATGCAGCAAAAATATGACAAGCACCAAGATGTTTCCAAAGAATTTTTTCCTTATTACTCAAAATATAAGGTGATCACATGCCACTTATAACCCCAGATAGACGTAGTTTACACTTGCAGGTCCCAGGAGTCAGTACCTCTTTTCACTCTCCCAAGTGTCCAGTTTGGTCAGCACAGTTATAGTTACCCTATTAGGTTAGTTCCACTACATCCTAAGTACAAGCCCTCAAACCTGAGGATGGAACATAAGACTCTTCCTAACCTCCACTCCCTACTTGTTCTCCTATGCCTCAAACCAAGTAGCCTAGTCTTGTCAAAAGATAACAAAAAGTTCAATTTCCCTGATGCTGAAATTTGATACATATACACAGAATAATACTTCTGATTTTTTCATGGAAAAGATCAAAATTTATTGCATTGCAAGGTCTAGAATGCAAGGTATGATAATTTTGGCACGTGGTCTAGCATTAGAACACAAATAGCTGCTTCCCTAGACATGTGAGTCAGAATATAGCATTACACCTCCAGTATGTATATGGAAGTGTCAACATATTTATGAAACTTACCTGAAGAATATCCAACTCAAGAGTGTGTACATGCACACACACATACAAATACACATGCTTTTAAATGAGTATATTCAACTGAAGCATGCGTGATCTATTTCTAAAACAAGTTCAGCAATGTCTCTTCCAAACTCCATTTTGAGGTCCCAAAATAAATGCCCTTTCATGTCACAGCTGAAGCCCCTGCCAATTCTGCAAATGGTCTTGGAAAACTGCCTTCAGAAATGACTCTCTCAGGGGTAGGCTTACTGGTAGGGGAAGCAGATATGCAGGGGGAATTTTCAAGACCCAGAAAGAGGCAGAGGAGGAGGTGAAAGGCTAACTTGAAACAGGTGGCGTCAGTTTCTCTTTGCCCAGCACCCCTGTCCATTATTAGCAGGCGTAGTTTCCACTTGTGGGCACAACGATTTTGCATTAACCCATTTTAACTTGCAGAATTCACCAAATGCAGGGTCTGGATCTCAACTGAAATCCACTGTGGGGAAATTATTCCCACTTATGAAGGAAGATTTTCTATTTTAGATTCTGAACTCAATTGAATCTGACTCAACAAATATCTAAGGGCCTATTATGTAACACCTCCCACTGTTTAAATTGTATTGTGCCCTTAGGAAGATTAAAATTCACCAAGTCAAAAAATATCAAATAAAACCAGGTAGTGCTATGATTAGATGAAGTAATTAACAAATTGCTCAAATAAGAGAAAGATCTTATTCAACTGAGTTAATCAGGAAAGAATTCAAGAAGGAGACCCATTTAATATTGATCCAAATAAGAGGCAGGTTTTTAGTGGGAGGGGACAGAGACTTCATTTCTGAAGGAATTCATTCAAGCATAAGCAAATACACAGAGGCAGAGACCTCAAAAGACTTGTATTAGGAGAGCAAGATTGCTTCATTGGATTGTTCAAAAGATATTTTGGAATATAAATAAGGTATCATAAAATTATGAAGTGTTCTATAAATTTTAGTGCAATCTATTTTTTATAATTTGCCCTAAAATCATATAAGATATTCTCTGATTAGTCTATAATATAAATAGACATTAATTAGAATTTTTAAAAGTTGTTATTAAACTATTATTCCAAATAACTCCTTGCAGAAAGAGAAGGTAAAACTTGGAAAACAATGAAAGCAAGGAAGCTCCTAATTCAAAGTTATGGTCTATAAACAAAGCTGTTTTTTCAGGCAAACTCGTATCTGTGTATGGTTTTATTGAACAAGAAATAATGAAATACATATGACCTAAGTATTTAACTCAAGGAATTAGTATAAAAATAACAAAGAAAGCTTAAATAAAATAATAATAAAGAAACATACAAAAGTAGAAACTAATGAATTAAAACACAAATAAGCCAAAAATATATGTATTTTTTTGTCCTGGAATAAGATAATATAGCGTAATAAACAAAACTCCAGGAAACGAACCATATAACAGAAAGAGGGAGAGGAAAAACAACAACATAATACATATAAAAATATAATTGAGAAGGAACATAACATCAGATACTAAATTAAATAAATAATAAGAATGGTATGCTTTTCTAGATGCAAATAAACTTTATTATCAAGGAAAATAATAATTTTCATGAAAAGTATAGCATACTAAAATATACTTAAGAATTAAGTACCCTAAAGACAAACAGTCCTGGAAAAATGGTAGTTGGGGGCCAGCATTAAAAAAATTCACATACAAGCATTGTGGCTTCCCAAAGAGTTAATGGAAATATTAACAGAAATAAAATCCCTATAATATAAAAATGGTTATAATCCATGGAATGTAATGCAATTGCATTCCAATTAATTTTAGTCAGCTGGGATAAACCAAATTAAAAAATCAAATCCAGCAAAACCAGGTAAGTTTTACCTCAGCAATGCTAAGTTATAGGAACACCAATAGCTATAATATAGTATATACAGACTAAAAGAGAAAATATATTCATTTTAGTAGCAGAAATGCCACTTTATATAATTCAACTAAAATTAATATTGCTAAAATACAAATAGGATAAATTTTAATATGATAAAATATAATATTTTTAAGCAGTGGCATCATAAATGATCAAGAATAAAAGAATTATTCCCTTAAAGTCAGGGACAAGGTAATTTTTTTAAATTTATGTTTAACTTACATTTAAAATGCTCCCTTTTATAAAATCATCTAGCTATTTAGTAGATGATTTGGAACTTTTGACTGCCTTCTAACTTTTGTAAACTTTTAAATATTTCTTCCAACAACACACAAATACATTTTTTCCAAGCTAAAACAGATATTCAAATGCTTGAAATGCTATTTCTAATTTTTAATTTATTCTTAAGGGATAATTTGCAAAATGAAATTGTTTGTATGATTGGTTTCCAGTACACATGGTGTACCAACTTGGTTTCTAAATTTAGAGAAAGGTTGAGTCTCCTCTTACAATAATCAAGAAATAATAGAAGTATTAATGATAATGACACTTCCATAATTAAAAAGTCAAATTCTGAAATAACAAGGAGAAATGATGGGTATCAGTTTGCAGCTACATAATTTATAATTCTCACAGGCAGCTATTTTGAGCTCTCTTCATGGGATTATGCAACCTCCAAAATGCAATTTACTCAATGATAGTATATGTACTATATGTCCCATTATTAATTTCCATAATCTTGGAGAACTTTATGCCATTAAACATAACTTAAAGATATAGGAAAGAGTGCATACAATTCTAAGAGTTATAAAAGAAAGGTTTTAATAGATGCTACACTTTCTATGTGTGATTTAAAAAATTTTTTTTAAATAGAAATTATTGTTCTCCTTATAAATATATTCAAAAAAATCTTGTTTACATAGAATATGATTTGAGGGGGAGCTCTAGATTTTGAATATTGTAGATTCCATGTCCTTTCCTAGAAGTTTTTCAAGATTAAATTTTGGTACTATCTCTTTGGCATAAAATGATTTATGAATTCCAGCTTCTCGAAGTGTTAACTCAAGGATAAATCTAGGATCAGAAATCATCTGCTGTTCATTGCACATATTCAATGTGAAGAATGGCTTTTGAAGAATAAATTCTAAAGTTCCCATACCCATCCTAGCTTTTGATGCTACTGTTTTGGACATCATTCTAACAGGATCAAATTGAGCACCACAAACAGCTGTTCCTGAGGGCTTCTAGCTGCCTCTTTCTTCTTCAGGTGCTTCTTGAATGACAATGTGCTTCTTGAAGTAGGTTGCTTTAACTACTGTTTATTAAAACTTTCTGAACTTCTAACCACTGCAGTAAGATAAGAAATAATAATGTAAAATAATTAAGAAGGCAAATTTTTCATTATTTGCTGAGGATATTATGTAGAAAATGTAAACTTATAGAAAATGAAAACTTATTAAAAGATGTCTAAATTCAAAATGAATACATGAACACAAATATTTTCTTCATTTCATTAATAATCAGAAAATATAGTGAAGAAAAAAATCAGTTACAAGAGCAATGATGCATATGATTATGAAGTTAGACGTTAACTTCATAAAGAAAATCTGTGAAATGAAAACTAAGAATAGGATAGAACTAAAGTCCCAGATAACAAGGCTAAGATATGGGGTGGGGAGCGTGGAGGGTAGATTTTCAAGTTATCTAAAAATTTTGTACTATTCAGGAGGAAGATAAATATATTTATCTATTTCAGATTCTATAAAGTTGAAACAAATGTTGTAATATCCAGTTTAACCATAAAAGAATAGAATAGAACATACAGCTTCTACTCTCCTATTGGAGAATCCTCTCTCAGATAGCAGCTATAAACTCTGGGGAAAAAAATAAAACTAAGAAAGTAAATAAATGAAGACATCAAAACAAAAAACAAACAAACAAGCAAACAGATAAAAAAAAATAAAGAAACTACCTGTTGGCATTAGAGAGGGCCAAAAGCAAATAGATACAGGAGACTAACTGACATTTGGAAGAAGAAGACAGCAGTGGGTGAGTTTTCCATTTTAGCAGGTTTTCTCTGAAGGTGAATACAATCTGCACTGTGCTGGAGCTAAAACACAGAAAACATAAAGATTTACTGGCTTGAAGAATCAGAAGACAGGGCATGGGGCCACCACAGCAGCTGGAAAATAAAAGAAGAATGTCCCAGAAAGCAGAAAGCCAAAGAGGGGGAGGCCCCTTTCTGTGTCTAAAGTATGCCCGAATCTCTATTTGATCCTGAACTGTATGGTAGAAGCAGACTAAAAGAACTCAACTGAAGGTTCTGCTACTGCCCACCACAGGGAAGACAGAATTTGCAGTCTGAGTTCAACTAGGTTAAATGTCTGCTAAAACTAAAATAAGTTTCTCTTTAGATAAACACAAAATAATCTAGAGTTTCTATAATCGATCATTCACAATGTCAGGATAAAATTGAAAACTACTCAACATATGAAGAAAGTAAAATGTAACTTATACTCAAGGAAAAAAAAAATACAATCAATAGAGATCCATCCAGAGATGCCCCAGCTTTTTACAAGAAAAGGATTTTAAAACACCTATTATAACTATGCTCAAGAACATAAAGGAAAATATGCTCATAAAGAATAAAGAGATAGGAAATCACTGATAAATACAAATTAAAAACAAATGAGAATTCTAGAATAAAAAAAAATCACAATATCTAAAATAAACTAATAGAGAGGGGACAGAAATGGAGGGATAAAATGCCAAAAAAAAAAGCAACCCAATAATATTTTAAAAAGATTTAAAAAGAGAAGAAAATGAAAAGAGGAAGCAGAACAAATAGTAGTCATAGCATCTGATGAAAAAAATAAAAATATCTGTAGTCACAAATGTAAAAGAAATAAATTCTCTAGATAAGATGACACATCAGATATTCAATAATATTGAATAGAGATTAGTTAATCTAGTATAAGGGTATCATGTTTAGGTAAGATAAAGAATTTTTGCTCTTAGAAGAAGCCTGTGGAAAAATTTAGGGAAGAAGTTAAATTACATTTCCAACTTATTTTCATATGGTTGAACAAAATAAATGCACACACCCACACACAAAAACAGAGGGCGGGGAGGGAGAGAGGAAGCAAATGTGGTGAAATGTTAACAAGGGTTGAATCTGGGTGAGGGAGTGTGTTGTAGTATTCTCTCCACTTTTCTGAGAGGTTGGAAATATTTAATATGAAGTATTGAGGAAGATAAATATTCATGAAAAGAAGCAGGATATAAAAAATTAAAGATGCAATATTGAAAATTATTTGAGTGTGTTCATGCATTTACGAGTCTATATTATTCTCAAGAGATCTCTAAAAAATACCCATAATAGCATAGCCTCAAAACTTATAAAGCAAAATTTAACACCTAGGAGTAGCAACTGATAAATCCACCATAGTACTAGGAGATTTAACAATTCTCTCATTAATCAGGAATTGAATCACACAAATGTTAGAAAAGATATAGAAGACAAACAACATCATTAAAATTATAATTCCGTAGGCATATAGAGAACATTGCACACAATAAATTAGGAATACACTTTCTCTTTACATATACTCTGAAGCTTCAACAAACATTAAAGGATGAATATTATGGAAACTGTATTATCTGATCACTTTGCAACTATGTTAGAAATCAATACAAATATTGCAAAATCATAATTTGATTGGAAATTAAAACAATCTCTAAGTAACTCATGGGTCAAAGAAGAAATCATAACATATCAGAAAATATCACCAAAGAGTTAAAAAATACTACATATAAAAATTAGTGAGAAAGGGTAACGGACAATACTCACTGTGTTTTAAAACTTCAAATTCCATGTGTGACCAAGGGAAGAGATATTTAGTTGGTACAAGATCTATATTTCCTGAACAATTTAACTTGCACAGTTCATTCAAATACCATAATTATATGGAACTTTTAATAGGAGGTGAGACCTGGTAGGTTTGCATAGGTTAGCGTGAAACAGCGACACATCCAAAAGTAATTTGGACAGAGAATAAAATACATATTTGGGGCCTCCCTGAGGAGCTAGGGGAGAATGCAGAGGTGTTGGGCTTCCTCACCTGGATTGTTGCTGATGTTCTCACAAACACTGAGGACTGACGGTTTGATGTGCCTAGACCTCTATCAGGTGACTTGCCCTTATGGAGCTCATTACTGCATTGTTCTATGTTCTCACAAACACTGGGGATGACAGCTTGATGTGCTGAGCCCTCTGTCCTGGGGCTGGCCCTCATGAAGCTTGTTGCTGCAAAGGGGAGGCTAAACCTGCTTATAATTGTGCCTAAGAGTCTCCCCTGAGTACCTCTTTGTTGCTCAGATGTGGTCCTCTCTCTCTAGCTAAGCCAACTTAGCAGGTGATCTCACTGCCCTCCCCCGCCAACGTGGGACCTGACTCCCAGGGGTGTAAATCTCCCTGGCAACGTGGAATATGACTCCCGGGGATGAATCTGGACCCAACCCCGTGAGAATGAGAACATCTTCTTGACCAAAAGGGGGATGGGAAATGAAATGAAATAAAGTTTCAGTGGCTGAGAGATTCCAAATGGAGTCGAGAGGTCACTCTGCTGGGCACTCTTATGCACTGCATAGATGACTCTTTTTAGGTTTTAATGCATTGGAATAGCTAGAAGTAAATACCTGAAACTATCAAACTGCAATCCAGTAATCCTGACTCTTGAAGATGATTGTATAGCAGTGAAGCTTACAAGAGATGACAGTGTGATTGCAAAAGCCTTATGAATCACCCTCCCTTTATCCAGTGTATGAATGGATGAATAAAAAAATGGGGACAAAAAACTAAGTGAAAAATAGAATGGGAGGGGGGTGTTTTGGGTGTTCTTCTTTACTTTTATTTTTTATTCTTATTTTCACTTTTTCTGGTACAAGGAAAATGTTCAAAAAATAGACTGGGGTGATGAATGCACGACTATACAATGGTACTGTGAACAATTGATTGTACACTTTGGATGACTGTATATGTGAATATATCTCAATAAAACTGAATTAAAAAAAATGTGGTGGGGTAAGACAGAAAAGGATGATACACATACACAGACACAGAATTAGTGAGAGGCAGTTAAACTGATATTTATAGGGAAATTTTAGCCCTGAATGTATACATTAAAAATGTAAATAAGTGAACCAGTATACAACTTAGGTAAGTGTGTGTGTGTGTGTGTGTGTGTGTGTGTGTGTGCGCACACACACAAGAGAGAGAATGGGAGAAAGAGAATTGGTATTAGAGAAAATATGCTCTGAAAACTACATTGGGAAGAGGGCAAAAAAAATGAAACTAAAGAAAGGAGGATGAAGGAAGAAATAAGTTCAGAAAGTAATAAGTTTTAAAGAAAAGATGAAGAGAATAAATAAAAGCAGAAATACGTTTTTTAAAAGACAAAAATGAGACCAAGCTCTGGCAAGAACTATTGAGGGAAGAATGAAAGGGTGGAGACGGGATCAAGAAGATACAAGAAAGGGGAACAAAACTAGAGAAGCAGGGGAGAGTAAAAGATGAGAGAGCATTAGAAAAAATTATCAATAACTTTGAGCATTTAAATATGTTTCTTAAGGAACTTTCAAATTTCAAGTTACTGGAGCTAATGTAATAATATTTTTAACAATCCCAAATAGCCCCATAGCCATCAGAGACTAATTGAATCAAGTATTTAACAAATTAATCAATTTGTTAACTAAACTTAAAACAAGTACAAAGGAATAAAAATAATTATAATTTGATACTATTACCGATACAGAAATCCCACATAACAGATCTGTTTCAAGTATATATTGCATTTGATTCGTATATACAATGCAAAAAGAGGAAATATAATTGAAAAAATATCACAAAACCCTAAATGTGTGATGCATAGGGAAAATATCTAATTGAAGGTATAAATGAGCTTTATTGAAGATACTTATAAAACTCTTTTGGGGAGAAGACACTGAAGAAGACTGAGATAAATGGAGAGAAACTGTTAAGCAAAAAAGTCTCAATTGTAGAAAAATCTGACTTCTCCAGTAGATCTTATATTTAAAAAAAAAACAATTTGTCATTAAATATAAGGAGCCTTAATGTTCATAGTTTAGAACTCTTACTTCCATATCTATTACTTTAACCTAGAAGATTCATAGCAGAGCATAATGATGTATGTTCGTGTAAGTCTATCTCAGCACTGCTTATACGAATAAGATATGGAGACAACCAAGCCCTGTAAATAAGAAAACAGATACACACACACACACACACACAAATACATAATACTAGGACACCACACATCCATTAAATCATGCTGCTGAAGAGTATCAAATGGCCTGGAAAATACTCCTGATAGGTCAAATGGCAAAGTTAAGTAAAAAGTAAATACATACAATCTCAATTTTATGAGAATTAAATCTATCTATATGCATAGAAAACATATTTGGAGAAAATCTTGAAGGCATGTTAATAATTTATCTCTAAGGAGTAAGATTAACTGTAGAAGGAAAAGTTATTTTTTATATTTTCTAAACTCTCTTTCATCAGTAATATTTATTTAAAAGGGATTCCTCACAAAATAAATTGTCCTGGTTTGCTAATGCTGCCATTATGCAAAATACCAGAAATGAATTGGCTTTTATAAAGGGGGTTTATTTGGTTACAAATTTACAGTTCTAAGGTATAAAAGTGTCCAAACAAAGGCATCAACAAGATGATATCTTCACTGAAGAATGGCCGATGGAGTCCGGAAAACCTCTGTCAGCTGCGAAGGCACGTGGCTGGCGTCTGCTTGTCCTGGGTTGTGTTTCAGCTCCTGTGTTTCAAAATGGCATTCTACAAAATTTCTCTGGGTTTGTCTCTCTTAGCCTTTCCAGAACAAACTCTGCCTAGCATCTCCTAGCGTCCTAAGCATCAGTGTCAGCATCCGTCTTGGCCTTGGCTTAGCACATCCCGGGGCATTTTCATCTCTCTGCTCTCTGTGTGAACTCCCTTTAAAGGACTCCAGTAAACTAATCAAGACCTGCCCTGAATGGGCAGAGTCAAATCTCCATGGAAACATTCAATCAAGAGGTCACACCCTAATCAGAACGGTTAATAAATCTGCCCCCACAAGATTGCATTAAAGAATATGGCTTTTGGGCGAACATAATATATCCAAACCAGCACATACATATTAAATTCCATTTTTACTAATGTAAAAGCAGGCTCCTTTAGGTTGTCAACTTGTTTCAATTCATATAGGTATAGCCAGAATCAGGATTTGAACTCACATTTATCTGAATCCAAAAGGTGTTTTTTCACTATTTATGACTAGTGTTTCCACCACCTACAGATGTACGGTCAAGCTGTTTCTTATCTATCTATATCAGCTTATCTGTTAATCTAACCCAAATTCAAGAGCACCGGGTAGTGCGGTCGGGGTTACTGTTTCTAGGGGGAGTGGCGGCCGGTAGCCGAGCCCTCAGCTCTCGGGGCTGCTTAAAGGGTACCGGCGGCGGGGGCTCTTTCCCGGAGGCGAGGGCGAGGCGGAGGACGTGGCCAGGGTCCTCGGCGAGAGGCATGCAAGGTGTGGAGGGCGGCGATAAGGACAAAAACACTCTTCATCCAGTAGGAGTATGCGCCAAAGAGATTTATTCAGGGGTGATTACAGGTTATATAGGCTGGTAAGAGGGGCAGGGCTGGAAAGGAGGTGAAGTAGCCTAAAATGGCAATATTGAAGGGAGAGGGGCTAGGATTGGTTCTGAGAGGACGCAGGAGCCGTTGCAACGGGCGGGGGTTGTTTTGGCCACGGTGCATGCGCACTGGCGGTGGCAGGAGTGGCCTTGGCACCAGGGAGTGTGTGGGTAAGATAAGGAAGTGGGGAAAGGGCAGTTGGGAGAAAGGCGGTTTCCTCCGGCAAGCCTCCCCTGCCAGTGGCATTTTGGGTGAGGAAAAGGGAGCTGCCTTGACCTCGCTCCTCAGGCTCGGGGGGGCTGCAGAGGGCACTCACGCCCGTACCTACTACCCTCCCCAGGGGGTGATCAGGTCCCCTGGCCCAGGCCTGGCAAGCTGAGGTACAAGCTCAGTCACCCGCAATTCCCCTTTCTTTTCTAATTAGAGGAAGAGGCTTTACCGGAGAGGCCCACTAAGGGTGAGGGAAGGGGGAGGTAAGGGAAGGGAAAAAGGGGTTGACGGTGGCTCAGCGAGGCTGGAGCTCAGTGTTGGTGTGGTGCCCGGGCGCTTGACAATGGCTTCGCTGCAGCGGGCTGGGCGAAGGTGAGGGGTTTAAAGTTCAGGGGTTCAGAGAAGCTGGAACTCGAGGCGAGAGCGATGTTCAGGTGATTGAGAAGGGCCTCGCGGTCGGCGGGTCGACCGGTGGCGTTGAGGTCGCGGAGGGTTGGCTGTCATCTTGGAGTGGGGGGCGTCAGAGGTGGCGAGTTGCTGATACTGGATTTGCACGAACGAGGAAAAAATGGCATCCGTTTGTTTCCTTACAAGCTGGACAATTTTGCGGAAGAGGCAGGGTCCTAAGATGAGAGCTAGAATAATTATTAATAGGGGGCCAAGAAAAGGAAGGATGTATGGGAGGATGAGAGTGAAAAAACTGGACCAATAACTGGTGGCTTCACGATCTCTTTTACGCTTTTCCAGTCCCTCTCGGACCCTTTTCAGGCTGTCCTCGACGAGACCTGTGGAATTGGCATATACACAGCACTCTTCTCCTAGGGCGGCGCAGAGGCCTCCTTCTTTGAGGAGGAGAAGGTCAAGACCTCGGCAGTTTTGGAGCACGACTTCAGAGAGGGAATTGACAGAATTTTTTAGATGGTAAATAGCGTTTTGTAAGTGACGAATGTCTTCGTCAACAGCCGCCCTGAGGTGAGTTAGGGCGGAGCCTTGACTGGCTAGTGCAGCGATTCCGGTGCCAGCGCCGGCAAGACCTAGGAGGGAGGCAATTGTGAGGACGGTGATGGGCTCTCGCTTTTGCAGAAGGGCAGGAGCTGCAGTTCTTTCCAGACGGAGGAAGAAGTCTTCTTCGCTGTGGTATAAGACCCTAGGGATAAGGACAATTAGGAGGCAAGTTTCTTTATATTCACTGATGATATTCGTGCTGAGACAGGGGGTAAGTCCTGTAGAGGAGCAGAGCCATTGGGAGGAGTTATGAGGAATGAGAAATTTTGCCGAGCTGCTGGGAGATGAGTAGCTGGCACAGGCAGTGAGGTCGGGAGAGTTACTGGAGCGAAGGCGGACGCACTTTCCCGTATAGGAGACTGAATGAAAGGTCAGGGGGACGGCAGAGGTATTCCAACTGCATTCCGAGGGGCTGTCTTCTGTGCTTTCTGAAAAGGAGAGGTTGGAGGCAACGGGCTCGTACAGTGAGGAAGAGGTGGAGAGGCAGAGCCAGCAGGAGGAGGTAAAATTGGGGTTGGAGGAGTTCACTGAGGCAAAGGCGGCTCGGATGAGGCTGAGGAGGGGAGAGGAATAACGAGAGGGGGGCAGAAAAGGTTGGGGTGGTGGGGTTGGCGATGCGTTGTTTGTAGCTGAGGTGCGGCTGGTTGGAGCTGAGGTGCGGCTGGAGAGCTGTGGAAAAAAGGGGGTTAAGGACTTGGTTGGGACCTATGCCAGAGGGTGTTTTTAAAGCAGTATTTTGGTATGGTTGGCTTACAGCCTCTTTTTTTTATAGAATAAGTGATCCTCGGTCGGTTCTTTTTTCATAGATTCTGAAGCCTCAAGTTTGACCGAGTAACCAGGAGGGATTAGTGGGGAGCTGCACTGTAAGATTAAGATGTGTGCAGGATCCCTTACTTTCTTGGCCGAGCCAGTTAACAGTAGGGAGTTTGCACCCTGTAGGGGCCCACTTTAGGGTAAGGTAATGATCAGGAACAGGAGGCTTTCAATTAGTGGTTAGTGTTTCACACCCCCAGTATGCACAGTAGTACTCGTTGGGGGAATTACAGCACGATTTTCCAGGATTTGAGGATGGGCACATGTAATATTGGGTCTGGGGATTACTTACCTTTCGAGCGCAGGTTTCTTCGACTCTGGAGACAAAGGTGGCGAAAGGCTTACTCGGCTTCTGGAAGAGCTTGGTGAATTTATTAGGCCGACAGGCAGAGCAATTGGCAAACGCGCGTAAGGCGATGCCTCTGAGGACAGTCCAGAAGGCAGCAGGGACATTAATATAAGCAGATGCATTTAGAAATGCTCCAGTGCCCAAATAGGCTTCAGGGGGATGATAGACTCCAAGGGCTGCATCTTGCTCACTTTGCTTAGCTGCTTCTGCCTGGAAGTGAGCACGCCAGTCAACAAACTGACCGGGGTTAAGAATGGAACGGGCAAGCGAGGCCCAGTCTTGTGGGAGGCAATAGTTCATGGCGAGATCCTGTAGTATTTGGGAAGCGTATGGGCTACCTAACCCGTCCTCCTTGACGGCCCTGCGAAGCTGCTTGATAGCATCTGAGTCAATGGGATACCAGTCATGCGGTTTTTGTGGGGTGGGGGCAAGGTTAAGAGGAAAACAGCGAAAAGCATGAGAGAAAGGAGGACGTGCTTGCAGAGGGCTTGGCGCGGGAGTGGGGGTAGGGGGAGCGTTGCCCCAAGGATTGCCTTGAGGTGCAGAAGGCAGCCAGGGGTTGTTAGCCGGCAGGGTGGAAGGAGCGGCTGCAGCTGCCGGTAGCGGCTCCGAGGGGGAGCTCGCCGGAGGGGGAGGCGGAAGTGGGAGGCCCCAAGCGTCGCAAGACGGCGGTGCGGTGGGAGTGGCTAAGACGCAAGATGGCGGACCAGCCCCGCCCTGTGAAAGGGTGGGGTTCAAGGCATAAGATGGTGGACTAGCTCCGCCCTGTGGAAGGGCGGGGTAAAGCATATGCGGTTTCCGGCCCAGCTTAGGGCTGATGTCATCGCCGGAGCATTTCCTCCCCTCGATGGAAGAAGAAGGAGGAAGTTCGCCATCTTGACGTGGCGCAGTGTTATTTTGCTTTTTGGGAGTCACCTCGAGCGCGTTGTTAATCTGCTCGACTAAGGACTCCGTGTCCGAGTCATGATTTGAATTAGTATCGCTATCTGAATCTGTTGGCTGGGTTGATAGGGCCTCTTTGGATTTAACGGGGCCTCGATCAGGGGGGAGGGAGCCTTGAAGGCAGGAGCGGATGGTTATCAGAGTGGGGAGCAAGCCGGGAGGGAAGCGCTTGCTCTCATGTTCCATGGCGTTAGTGACTCGATCAATAAGGCGATCATAAGTAACAGGGTCCCAAAGATGGCAAGTGGTGAGCCATGGGTTAAAGGGCAGCAGGAGGTCCCAGTATATCTGCAGCTGCCGGACAGACACTTTACAGCGATGCGTGTCTAGGAGACCCGCTAGAGCACGAACTTGAGGTGCCTGACATGTAGATATACGATTACCCATAGCTGAGGGGAGAGGAGGGGGAGTTGTTCCCGAGCCGGGCCGGCCCGGCTGGCGGGGAGGAGGAGGAGGAGTAGTTTACCGAGCAGAGAGAATGAGATAAACTGTGGCTGCAAGGCCGAAGGAGACGGCGAGAGCAGAAAGCAGTGCCCTTTGGCAACGGGAGCAGTGAGGGGGGGCAGTTGCAAAGAGGCACACGGCACCAAATGAGGAAATAAAGATACAAAGAACTACAGCAAAGTAATGGAGGGGAAGAGGGAGAGTGTTAGGAGGAACGGGGGTCATAGAAGTGCGCATACAAGAGGACGAAGAGAGCGTGGGGGAAGGGAGGAGTTCCTACTGGATGAAGAGAGCGTGGGGGAAGGGAGGAGCGGCTTCGGAGCAAGGAACCTCCCACGGCTCCGGAAGCGGCGAGGGAGAGGCGGCCCTTACCTTGCAGGCGAGGAAACGGGAAGCTGGAGAGGCGTCCGGGCGAGCGGGTGACCTGCCAAACTGTCGTGTGGAGACGTTCCTCACACGGGGCACCAGTTGCGGTCGGGGTTACTGTTTCTAGGGGGAGTGGCGGCCGGTAGCCGAGCCCTCAGCTCTCGGGGCTGCTTAAAGGGTACCGGCGGCGGGGGCTCTTTCCCGGAGGCGAGGGCGAGGCGGAGGACGTGGCCAGGGTCCTCGGCGAGAGGCGTGCAAGGTGTGGAGGGCGGCGATAAGGACAAAAACACTCTTCATCCAGTAGGAGTATGCGCCAAAGAGATTTATTCAGGGGTGATTACAGGTTATATAGGCTGGTAAGAGGGGCAGGGCTGGAAAGGAGGTGAAGTAGCCTAAAATGGCAATATTGAAGGGAGAGGGGCTAGGATTGGTTCTGAGAGGACGCAGGAGCCGTTGCAATGGGCGGGGGTTGTTTTGGCCACGGTGCATGCGCACTGGCGGTGGCAGGAGTGGCCTTGGCACCAGGGAGTGTGTGGGTAAGATAAGGAAGTGGGGAAAGGGCAGTTGGGAGAAAGGCGGTTTCCTCCGGCAAGCCTCCCCTGCCAGTGGCATTTTGGGTGAGGAAAAGGGAGCTGCCTTGACCTCGCTCCTCAGGCTCGGGGGGGCTGCAGAGGGCACTCACGCCTGTACCTACTACCCTCCCCAGGGGGTGATCAGGTCCCCTGGCCCAGGCCTGGCAAGCTGAGGTACAAGCTCAGTCACCCGCAGGGTAGGATAAAATGACTGCAATATTTATTGGAGACCCTTCTGGAGAAAAGTGCCCATCCTACATGCTTGATGGAAAGCCCCAAATTTCAGAGTACAGGGCAGAAAGCAAGATCTGTCCCACCTGCCTTAAATCATTTTCCCAATTAGCCTGCCCAGACATCCCCAGCACCCACAATTCCCTATCACCCTGGCTGAAATTTCTATGACCAACTCTTTTAGAACTCAAAAATAAGAAGCTTTCCTTGTGGGAAGAGATTGGAAAAGATTATTAATATCCACCTGCACCTAATTTAGCATTTCCTCTTGAACAAATCCAGTCATGAGGCATTTGCTACCTCACAAGCTATGGAGTGGCTCTTGTTGTTAAATAATTTTTAAGTTGATTCAATATCCATCTCTCCATCTTTCCCATACCCTTAGCCTTAATTCTACCCCTGGGAATACATAAGACATGGCTATCCCTCATGCAAATCACTTCAGAAATGTGTAACATGCATGATTCCTGGGCTTTCCCTCTTCCAAGCTAAGCTCCTTGTACAACACAGTGCCTTTGTATTATAGTTGGGAAAATATTCCAAATGCCATTTGATTGGGAACAGAACAAAATTATCCTTGATCTTCATACTCTTGGGTTCTGAGAAAGGTTAAGAAGGGGAGGCCTATCACTTTTGGAGTAGTGCCTTCTTCACAGAGTATGCACTCTGGCTCAGATATCAGGGCGGGCAGTGACCTTTGTGTAAGTAAGTATAGGGGCTGTTCATTTACATACTCATTCCTGAGGATATATAGAAATATATACAGAAAAGAAAGTTCTACTTGAGAACACATGCTCTTAACATAAGGATAGAAATTTCATTTACCATGGGGCCTTGGGCAAATCTCCACCTTTCTGTATTAGCAGGGCTCTTACAGTTTTATTTACAGAAAATCCAACTCAAAATGATATAAACTGGAAAGGAAATATGTTGACCAATTAAATCAAACATTCTAAGATCAGTGGTCCATATATGGTTGTATCCAAAACACCTGAATATCTCCAAATTCCAGACTCTCTCCCTCTCTTGTCTCAGCTCTCCTCTCTGTTGACATCATATTAACAATGTGATGACACCTATCATCTCCCAACTCACATGTGTTCCAAAGGAAGTTCCAGAATTTAGCCTCATTAATATCTAATAAAGACCTTTTTCTCCATTCTACAGAGGAGACGAAGGAGCTGGATGGAGGATATTGCTGCCTTAAACATGTTATTGGAGGATAATTTGGAGACCTTGATACTGACTCTGGGCAGTATCAGATCAGGGCTCATGGACTCTAGTCCCTGGGCCTCAGTGTTCACATTTGTACACTAAAGGAGTTAGGTTGGGTCATTTATACACCCAGCTGCCATGAGTCTGTAACTGTAAATCACTCAGGAAGCTTTTCTCCCAGTTTTTCAGTGTTCTTTGCTAGCACTCACTCCCATGGCCAAGACCCTAAGAGCTGGGGCCCAAGGATAGAGCCTGTCCCCAGTCACCTTGGAGGCCCTCAAGAAAATATGAAGCTGTGTTTCATCTTCAGTTGGATGCACTCTTAACCTTTAGCAGTGAGGTGTTGATTTTCCTGGCCAGGCTGCTGAACTCTGGTAACACAAGACTCCCGGTCCCCAGAGTCAGGCCGAAAACAGGGCTTGGAGCTGCAGAAACCCAAGCGGGGCCTTCCGTTTTCTGCAAAGACCAGGAAATCTCTGATGGTCTCCCACATTCCTCTGTTCAATACCAATGCCCCTCCCCAGCCTGCCCAAAGACCACGCAAGTGGCACAAGTAAATCGCCTTGCTGGCTGCCAACATTCCAAATGCTTCAGAGGAAATGTGACCATGATTGGTGCCTAACTTTGCTTTGAAAGGTCATGGGCAGCTGTGGGCTATAAATGTCCTGGTGTTACAGCTGGCCTGCCACCCCTGCTCAGAATACCCAGTATTCACCCATCTTTACTAAACCTGCATAGGTTTAGCTTTCTTGGCTTTACAATTTAAGTCAGATGCTGGGGATATAAGACGGTGTGGGAAGTTATAAGTAGGGTGCACAGGCATGTTAGTTTGTCAGGGACAGTCATGGTTTTATGCCTGTTTTCCTGGGGCAGTAATTCATAGAACCCCATTTTCTCAAAAGTGTCCTGTTTGGAAGATAAATTATATGGTCATCCTAGATATAAAGGGCTTACACAATGTGGCACAGCTAACCAACTTCACATTGAAAATTCAGATCACTGAATTTCAGTACAGCATTCTCTGCACCAAGCTATAGGTCTCTCTTGTGCACGAGCACTGCCTTCAGCCCTGAGATCATATTTTATAGTCTTGAAGGCCCAGAACTCTCTCTACAAATCCCTGGGACATGCCCACATCCCTTTCTCTCTCCAGCAAGGAAGATGATGGACTCTTTCAAGGTTAGTTCATTAGCACCTGAGAACCATTAGTTCTGCTGAAATGGAAATATCCAAACTTTAGCACATGCTAACAATTTCCCTACTATAATTGAACCTGATTTTTATCTTTCAACAGGAAATGTGATTGCTCATTGGCAAGAGAAGGTGACTTGATGCCTTTGTTGTGGGCAAAGGGAAAAAACAGACCTGGGTTTTAGGATATAAGTTTGGCAAAATGTAATCAGACTCCTGCTTGTATGCATGCATGCACACATATACACATACCCCAGCCTGTTTTATCTCAGCATCTGTGTACATAGGAGCTGCCAGAGATGAATAACCCATTAATCTCCCTTCAGAAAATTAGCCAATAAATTCAAACTAATTAGCTAGATCAGGGTTGAGTCAAGAGAACTGTTTGTTGGATCTGGTAGAGGACTTGCAGAAACAAAGTGAGAACATGGTAGTAAGGAAGCCAAGGATGACAGATTGGAGACTCCAAGCTCTACAATGTGGCTACATAGAAGTCTCTTGAGAGAGTCCCCTGCCTCCTAGGAGAAGCCCAGAGTTACCACCTATTACCTCTGGTTTGCTCATGCCTTCTTCCCTGATGGCTTAGAGAAGGACATAGAGCTGGCATGAGTTGCCAACCATTTCCAGCTAGGAAAGAGCAAAGAAAATCAAGCTTTGTCCTAAGGAAGGAAAGGGAATTTCAATACCTACTAAGTATACCATTCAATTATTGCTGTTATATAAATGAAAAACAAAAAACAACAAGTCAAAGAAGACAAGCAATAACTTGAGACCCCCTTAGGTAGTTAGAATCAGAAGATTTTGACCCTGTTCTATGACCACCCATTCTCTCTAGAAGCATCCTTCAGTTTGTGGTGAATCAAGCCTCATTGGTACCAAAGGATGGTAACAAAGCAGAATGGAATGGGTACTGGATTCAGTCAGCTCTTCTAGCTATTCATGACATGGTTTTGGGTAAGTCGTTTCAATCTGGGCCCCAGATTCATCATTTGTCAAGTAGATATAAATACTTCCTCACTCATAAACTCATTGTCATGCTTGAGTGCAATAATAATGACAGCAAACACTCCTAGCACTTACTATGTTCCAGGCACTGTTTTGAGTGTTCTGCATGTTGTAACTCATTTAATCTTCACGATATCTCTATAAGGTAACTACTACTACTGTCACCAATGTATAAAGGAGAAAACTGAGACACAGGCAGGTTAAGTCAAGTAACTAATTAGTGGCCAAGAGGGGATTCAAACCTAGATGGTTTGATTTTGAAATCTGTGTTCTTCCTCTCCTGCCTTTTCTAACTATCCCTTCTAAATAAATGCTCCTCCGACCACTGACTTCTTTTGTTCATTCATTATACAGAAACCTAAGACCAAAAATGTGAAATCTTGTATGCTTACGATCTATCCTTACATTGAACTCAAGGCAAATCAGCTATGGCAAAGGGCTGCCTCCATTTCCCATCCCCAGTGCGAACAGATGTGACTGCCTTCTGCTTGCGATCTGGCACATAGCTTAGCAAAGCGGCAGTGACCCAAAGGAGATGCAAATTCATCAGAATCTCATGGATCCCTTTCCTTGTGTGTTCAAGGGACCAAGAGCTAGGAGGATGTGATAAAGTCTGACTCACTTGGGCTTGCAAACAATAGGGGCTAGAATCTCATTTTTCTGTCAAAGAGAATTTACATGGCCAGCACCAAAGACAGCTTGGTTCTGGGGTTATCTCCTCTCAGTTTCTATACTTAGAGCTGCAGCTTCTGGCCCCATCTCCGAACATCAGCACAGGACTTGAAAAGTAATCAACCACAAGCAAGGATAAAATGTCACGAGCTCCTCTTTGGAGGTCTCTCTCCTCTGGTGGCCACTGGACCACATGAGGGTCTTCCTAGGCCCTATAAGCTCAACCACTGTCCCAGCCAAACAAAACCACTCAAAACCTTATACGTACCACCATCCTGGCTCAGTATAGCCCATCCCGAGCATTCTGGCTGCATGGAGCTAGATGAACTATACGTATTATCTCTAAGATTCTCATAATAACCCTGTGAATTCAGGATGGATTATTATCTCCATCTTAGAAAGTAGAAAATTGAAGCACAGGGTGATTGAGTAAATTGTTTCAGGTGACACCCAAAGGAAGTGGTGGAGCTGGGGTATGAATTTAGGTCAAACAGGCCGATGCCTTGTTCTTTAAATGAGGCACCTCCTTAGGTTAACTGTTGTCATTTCCAAGTACTTTTATTTAATGTGAATATGTTTGCTAAAAGACAAATTAGGGGTCATTAATTTATCGTACATTTATCCTACATGATATAAAGTATTCAAAAGAACTTCAACATTGCAGGTTCTTGTCCTGGGGTTGGAAGGGAAATGGGAATGATAAAAGTGGTGAGAAACAGGAAAGAAACACAGAATCATCACTGGATTTTTAATTTTGCCTGAGCTGGTTCTGTTAGAGCCTGTACCCATTGTTAAAGTATCAGACAGATGGGAGCACAGAATCACTGAGATGTAGGATGGGGATTCCAATGTTTTGGTCTACGTTTACTAATCAAGGTTTCTACTAGCCACACAGATTGAGGGTTAATTTTTTGTTCTATATTGAATAAATGCAGAATCTACATTTATTTGAAGTGCAAGTGGAACATGTACCAAAACAGATACATCCAGATATATCCAGATAGTCTGGATATAATTCATTTCTCAAATTTGTATTTTCCAAATATTTTCTCCCAGACTGTCACCTGTTTTCTCATTTTGTTAGACAAAGTGACCAAAGTCTTTTAGTTTCATTGAAGTCCACTTTATCATTTTTTTCTTTTCTATTTTGTGCTTTTTTTGTGTCCTATCTAAGAAATTTTTGCCTACCAGAGTTGCAAAAAAATTTCTTTTACTTTTCTTCTTGATCTGACAATATTATACTCCAAATTTCTTCTTCTCATATTTATGCAATTGTTGTCACACATTTTACTTCTACAAAATCTATAAACACACAATTCATGACTATGACTTTTTACTTAAGAAAATTATCCCTTTTTTGTACATAATTCCAACTTTCTGTCTAGTATAATATCTCTTTAGCCTGAGGAACTTTTTAACCTTTCTTTTAGTGCAATTTTTCTGGTAATGGATTCTCTGGATTTTCTTCTGTCTGAAAAACTCTATTTCTCCTTCTTTATTGATTGTGATTAAAAAAAAATTTTTTTTGGCCAGGTATAGGAGTCTAAGTTGACAGTGTTTTCTATGTGTTTGTTTTCTTTTTTTTTCTATTTTTCTATTATCACCTTAAAAATGTTGCTCCATTTTCTTCTTTCTTGTGTAGTTTCTGTGATTATGAAACTATGATAGATACGGAAGTACAAGTTCTCAGCTCTAATTCTTATAGCTATTCCTCCGTAGATAAGGTTCTTTTTTTCTGGCTTCCTCATAAATTTTCTCTTTATCTTTGATTTTCAAAATTTTGAACACGATGATTTAAGGGTGACAGTGTGTGTATATGTGTGTACTCTTGCATACATGTGTGCTTGTGTATGTGCATACACTTGTGTGCTTTTGTACTCATGTGTGTGCTTCTGTATTTTGTCCTGCTTAGTATTCTCTGAGCATCTTGAATTTCTGGTCTAGTGTCTTCCACTAATTTTTGAAAATTCTTGGCCATTATCTCTTTAAATATTTCTTCTACCCTATTCTCTATCTCTTTTCTCTCTGAGATACCAATTACATGTGCATTAGACAGTAGGATAGTGTCCCATAGCTTTTGGATAATGTGTTCTTTTTATTCACTATTTTTTCTCTTTGTGTTTCCATTTGGGTAATTTCTACTGATGTATCTTCAAGTTCACTGAATATTGCCTTGACTGTTTCAAGTGTACAAATGTAATCATTGAAGGCCCTCTTCATCTCTGTTCCCATGTTTTCCATTTCTAGCAATTTATTTGATTCTTTCTCATAGTGTCCATCCGGGTTGAAATTCCCTCTCTGTTCGTGTCTGTTGTTCATCTTTTCTAGAAGAGTCCTTCATATTTTAAATAATATTTTTTTAAAATGTCCTGTTGTTCCAGTATCTAGATGATATTGGAGTCTGGTACTCTTGATTATCTGCAGAGTAAATATTATAAGTCAAATATTATAAGAATCTCACAGGTACAGAAACCAAAGCTAAAGGAAGCTAGATGAACAACAGCTCAAGTGCACACAGCTAAGAACTGATACAATTAGATGATTGAGACTTCAGATTTCATCCTACTATACTCTACTGCCCCCATAATATGGACATAATAAATGGCTGTTGAACCAACGATTAAAAGACCTAGATTTCTTGAACATGCAAAATCTTCCCAGTTTTCCAATAGAGAACTCTCAGGAGACCCAAACCTTGGGACACAGCTGAGTAGGAAGACATTGTGAGCCTATGCCTGTGTCCTCATGGTGTTGAACTGTTAAAACTCAGCAAGGAGGCACACAATTAGTAGATGAGCATCACTGTAGTCACTTCTCAGGCTTGGTCACGTGTCTCAAGCAGCACAGCATCTGGAGCTGTCAGAAGATTTGTCCATCATGGCAAAATTTGACAGAAGTCACCTAGACCCTTATCTTAACCAGCTCTTCACTGGGAATTGCTATTTGTTTTTGCACTGAATAATCCTTCATAGTTTTAAAAATAAGCCCCATGATTTGTCTCATTCCTTATTAAAACAAACAAAAATTCAGCCCTGTCCTATCCCACAGTCAGTGATATGCTGGCTACAAGCCAACATCAGGGCTCTGCAAATCCAGGCAGTGGAATTAGCTGGGGTGGGGCCTGTGGGCCTTTTCTAGCTCCAAAGGCACAGCTGTCTGCAGACTCCTCATGGGATCAAGGAATTTGGGGAGGGGCTGGCAGCACAGGGCAGCCAATGGTCTTGAGAATACCTTCTGCCCATTCAAGCCAGTGGACTGTGTAATACAAAGCCAAGCCTTTCCCATAAGGTCTCTCAGGCCAAGACCAGGCCCTGAAGAAGATATGTTACCTGCCAAACAGGTAGAGTGGGGAAGACAAGGAAGGCTAGAATCGCAAGTGTCTGCAGAACACATGCACGGCCCCCACCAGAGCAAGTCTGCCTCTCCAGAGCAGCTTCTGAGGCTATGTCTTTGTGGACAGAATTCCAGCGGAGAGCTGTCACAAGCCCCAGATTTGCTTCCTGTTTGGAAGTCCCTCTTCAAAAGGAGCTTCTAAAGCCAGATGTCTGCATAAAGTCTTCCCAGTCTTTGATTTAATAAATATTATTCCTCAGGAAATATTCAAAAGAAGAATAAATAGGCAAAGATGTTACTTTTAGCAACCTAAGTGTATAACGTTCGGGCAATGATATATCTATTTGATGGGCTGTTATGCAGTCATTAATATAAACCCAACCCTAGTTTAAAAGTTCAGAGAAAGAGAAACTAGGAGTAAAAATATCAAAGTTATAATAAATGAGAATTTCCCAGAGATATAAAAGTCGCAAGCACTTGTATTGAAAGGACATATTAAGAGTTCAGTGCTGAAGGAAAAGAATGGCTGACCCGAGGTACATTACTGAAAAACTTCAGGAATTAAGAATAAAGAGGAGATCCAAAACATTGCAAGGTGAAGGAAATTCTCCTACAAAGGAATAAGAATTAAGCTGACATCAAGCTTATCAGCAATACTAGATGCTAAGGCTAATTAATTTTAGACATTAAACGTAAAATCTAGGGCCTATGTCTCCCCTTTATGTGGGACCTGACTCCCAGGGGTATAAATCTCACTGGCAGTGACACAAGACATGACTCCTGGAATGAGCCTGGACCCGGCACATGGGATTGAGAAAGCCTTTTTGACCAAAAGGGGAAGAGAAATGAAACAAAATAAAGTTTCAGTGGCTGAGAGATTTCAAAGGGAGTCAAGAGGTAATTCTGAAGGTTATTTTTATGCCTATATAAATACACCTTTTCAATTTTTATTGTACTGAAATGGCTAGAGGCAAATACCTGAAGCTGTCTAACCGCAACCCAGTAGCCTTGATTCTTGAAGATGATTGTATTACTGTGTAGCTTACCCAGTGTGACTGTGTGATTCTGAAAACCTTGTGGCTCCCACTCCCTTTATCCAGTATATGGACAGATGAATAGAAAAATGGGAACAAAAATTAAATGAGTAATAGGAAAGATGGGGAGATGGAATGTTTTAAGTGTTCTTCTTTACTTGTATTTTTATTCCTATTTTATTTTTTTGGAATAATTAAAATGCTCAAAAATTGATTTTGGTGAGTGATGAATGCACAATTATTATGGTACTGTGAACAATTGATTCTACACTGTGGATGATTGTAGGGTATTTGAGTGTATCTCAATAAAACTGAAATAAAAAAAAATCTAGGGCCTGTAAGTTTGTTTAAGTCCTATGGTAATATTTCATAGAAGGGAAGTTTTATTACAGAGATACACATTGTATCTCTATATAAATATATAATACACAAATAGAGATCTCTTTATAGCTGTATAATATATTATAGCATATGTAATATAATAGATAGCATATAGTCTAATGTTTATAGTATATTTATTAATGTTATATATAGAGAAATTCGATATCCATATGCATTAGAGTGAGACTCAAAAATACAAATGAAAACTACAAAATCAAAACTAAGAAATTATTAATTAGATATATAAAATATAATATTATATTACTATATAATGGTGCTTTTTAGTCTGTTTCATGCAATGAGAGGTTAACTCCCAAAAGTAAGAGTACCTAGGATCTGTGAAGATTCTAAAAATCTTGCAAATTAATTCTAGGTCCAATAATCTAACAATTATAAAGGAATTTCCCTCCCTCTCCCCCAGATTTGTATCCTCAAATCAAGCATAAGAATATAATGAAGACATTTTTTAATGTGACAGCACCCAGAAATCTTAAGTTAATTTTGAGTTGCTGTTGGGATTTGAATGCAGAAGAATTAATTACACCTTTCACCTCTGCTGAAAGTTAGTAACCAATTAAGTAACAGACCCAAGAAACTGAATGATATATTTAAATATTGTCTTTATCGCCACAGTACTGAAGATTTCCTATGGCCAATTGGTCTTTCACTTACTCACCCCAAGTGTAGATGGGAACAATAAGCTGGGGGTTTTGGAGAGCAGACAATCTTACCAGAATAACCACCTTATTATCTCCTTTTGGTATAGAAAGAATCTCCTTGATCCTTGACCCAGGTGTGATTAATATTTGAAACAGGAGCAGATTGTCCGTGGTCATTGCAGAGCAACTGGAAAGAGCAAGTCCTGAAGGGGCTGAGCTGCAAGCACTAGTGGGTTCCTTCTTTCTGCCTCAATCACTGTGCAAGTCAGACCTTCTTCACTGGGAACAAGGGAGTGAATGGGAAAGAGAAAGGCCACAAGAGTTTCTCCCGTTCATGTTCTTTTTGTTCTAGTGCAATGGTGCTCACAGCAGGCTCCCAGAACCAGCAGCATCTGTATCACCTGGGGACATGTAGAAATGCAAATTCTTAGGCCTCACCCCAGAACTACCAAATCAGAGACTCTGGGGATAGGGCCCAGGAATCTGTGCTCTTATAAGCCCTCCAGGTGCTTTTGCTGCACAATCAAGTTTGAGAACCAGGATCCTGGGGCATGTAGAGGAACTTTACTTCCATCTGTCGAAATCTGAGGCTAAGGGAGTCCGTCCCCCCAAGAGTCCCTTGAGACTGTATGCGTGAAAAATGAAGTCATAAGCTGGGAAAGAAGATGAGATGGGATTTATTAAACTGTAGCTGAAACCCAGGAGAGGAGTCTGCAAGTCCCACAACAGCAGCCTGCCTAGAATTGAATGGACAAGCCAATGGCCCAGGAAGGGGCCTTTGATAGAAGAACTAGAGCAACTGAGAACTAGCAAAAGCTTGCAGACCTACATAAAACACAAAGGAAGGAAGGGAGGGAGGGAAGGATGGAGGAAAAGAAAGAGGGAGGAAGAAAGAACAGACATCAGAAACCCCCCCCAAAACAAAATACCTTATAAAGAACTTATTAATCAAAATTAAATAAGCCTTGGTTTTGAACAAATCAGGGTTGTATTAAAAAGGGAGACTCCATTTTTTCTTGAGTGCCACCAAGGTGGTGACATTACAGTATTTGTCTCTGCAGTGTCAAAATAAGAATGTAAATGCTGGTTGCTGTTTTCCAACTTTTGGAATCGATGCATAGGCAATGCGCAGAAACATAAACTCCAGTTCCAGACTATAACATAAATGTGGTTGGTCTGGAAGGTGTGCAAAGTAAAGATACAACCAACAAACGTTTGGAGGTAGGAGCAAAGAGGCCAGAAGGAGTGAAAAGGCTCATTTCCTCATCAAAGTGGTGAGCCATGAACAACTGTGAATAGCTGTGAAACAGGAGATCGTTTTAGGATGTTTGATTTTTCTACAAGTCGACAGTGATAAAAACTCTATTAGAAGGAGTGCAGTGAGAAAGAGGAAGTAGCACATTGCAATTTCAGGCAAATATAACATTATTAAGGTTAATAAGCCGGATATCAAGGCTTTTTATAACCGGCCCAGATTGATATATGGAATTGGGCAAAGATCTAAGTTAGTTTCCGTGGGATTTATATGCAGCAGTGAATCAACTATAAAGACCAGTCCATTTCTTTGTGAATTATCTGCGATGTTTTGAGATGCCAAGATAATACTTTGTGAATTTCTATAATATCTTCCCTATCTTGAAGCCCAGAAGGCAGGCCCCCAAGCTCATGCATCCTTTAATCCAGACAATTTGTATTGGGAACATATGTGATATTCAAGATGACTATAGTTTTCACATGTCTCAGTTTTGTCTTTTGGTTACTGAAGGAAAAAGATAGGTACTAATTCCCCCAGACTTCTCCTACAAAACTGTCCCCAGACTAATTCCAACTCATCTATTTTGATAAACCTTTAGATTGCCTGGGTATTTAAAGCATTTCAAAATGAAGATCAGAAAAGAGATGTCATCATTAATTCACTAAAATTTGTTGAAATGCAAAGCCATAGGAACCAAAGCAAGGAGAACTTGACTTTTTAACTCCAGTGAACTCTTACCTGGAAAAAAAAAGTCACTGAACACTAGTCCATAGAGTCCTGGTTTATTCATGTCTCTAAGATGAATGGTTCATTTTATGTACATTTTCCTAAACTCATCCCAAAGTAGGTCTACCTAGATTATCTGCTTAGGAATATTGGGTATTGGCCACTTTTGTTGTGTCCCCTTCCTTTTCAGCATTCAGAATCTGATAATATCACACCGAGACCTAATCTCCCCTGCCGAAACGCACCTTGAATCCCTTTTTTGCTGGATTGAGTCCACAGTCTTCCTTTTCCTCCCTCACACTGGAAGGTTCATGGCAATGGTAAGAAGTCTTAAGTTCTGCATTCAAGGTTCAAGTCACTATGTTCGAGTTAAGTAATCTTGGGCAAGTCACTTCCCTTTGCCTTTGTAAGTTTTTATTTTATATAATTTCAGATGTAACTACATTCATTCCCTTTGCTTTTCATCTTTGGTTTTATGACCTGTCAAAGAAGAAAGGCCTACCTTGCTTCAGAGATCTGTTTGAGTTTCTAATCAGGTTATGGAGATGAAAATATGATGCCAACTTTAAAGCACTCTGAAAACTCAGGGATTGAAGATAAATTCATAGAAAGTGTAGCTTAGAGAAAATAGTGTAATACAAGCAGTATTCTGCAAGCAAGAACCATATGCTCTCCTGGACAAAGCTTTATTACTGAATTATCTGCAGTATTCTTGCCCCCAACCCAGGGAAGGTGAAGGACAACAAATACGCTTTGAGATCATTCTATGTGCCAGGTGCCTTAGCTCTCAGGGGAATTAGTCACTTTCAGCTTCTGCTGAAGTGGTTGAATGTAAATCTGAGGTTGCCAGAGTATTGTCCAGGTAACAAAGGGAGAGTTGGAGCCCAAAGGAGTTCCCTATACAAAGGATAGAGATTGCTGTGGCCTGGGGGACTGGAATAGGTTAATGCTGATTGATAAATAAAAGGCGACAACTAAAAATTATTGAATTGTACACTTTAAACGAGCATATTTTATATGTAAATTATTTATCAATATGGCTGTTTAAAAGCAGATGGCCATCTGCTTTTAAACCTTATGTAAGGTTTTTACATAAACCTTGTTTATGTAAAAAGTTCAAGGAATTACAGTTCCTAGACAAGCATCTATTGCATTCACAAAAGCTAATTATAGAAGTAGCTTTTTATTTTACTCAACAGCCATACACTACATAAATTTTTGTAGTGAATGTTAATAGGATTTATTTTTTAAAGCAGTTTTAAATTTACAGAAAAATTGCCCATAAAGAATAGAGTTCCTATGTGCCCTCTCCCCCCTCACTCACCATTTTTCCTATTATTAGCATTTTGCATTAGTGGGGTACATTTGTTACAAACGAGGAACCAATATCAATATGTTATTATTAACTAATGTCCATAGTTTTGCATTAGGGTTCATTCTTATTACTGTACAATTCTATGGGTTTTGACAAATGCATAATGTCATGCATCCACCACTACAATATATTTTTTAATTTGAAAAACGTTTAAAAAATGCAGTTGGCTAACTGTGCTTGTTTTCCAAGAAACCCTTAGCTGTCCCACCTTTGTGCTGATTTTATCAACTGAAACATTATCATTCAGTCCTTGGAAAGAGCAGAAGCCACTTGCATTTTAAATTCTTTCCACAAATGGGACACAAAGTCTCCTCCTCTGCTTTAGGCATATAGCTTAGATGCTTTCTGATCTCTAAACTGGCCTCCCTTTTTCCCATCTTCTAGGCCTAGCAAAACAGTTGAATGGCAATCTGATATTTGCTCTATAGGCATCCCCAAGAAATCTTTCCAGGGCAGGCCAGCTGCCTCCCATGCAGCAGAAATCTATGGAGAAAGGTAAATCAGCAGGGCTACCGCCTGCCACCAACCCTTCAGCATCTGTGATGAAGGCTGCCAACTTGCCTAGTGAATTCCAAGCATGGAACAAAGAGTTGGGGTGGGGTGAGGGGAGTGAGGGGAAGAGGCTGCAGTCATGTAGGAAGCCAGGGTTTGGGAGTGAAGACTCAGACCACATTTAGAGGGAATTCATCCAAATCAGCAGCTCAAGAGGAGGCAGAGCATGGAACATCGCTATTTAACAAGGCTTTCAACCTCTCAATAACAGAATGTTCCCTCCTTTATTTCAGTCCTCAGAACTAATTTTAAATAGCTCTAAAGGCTCCATCCAGGGACTACAACACAGTACTCCTGGACCAGGAAAGCCGTTCTCTGACCCAAAGGGAGGTGCAAGTCCTGGATCTTCAGGAACCTTGAGTCTGCTAGCAACTCATTAAACCCTTGCCCTAACCCAAGCATGGCTGTCAGTCTTAAAAATATATATTACTATTCATATAATACATGAGCATATTATTTCATGAAAATTCAAACAACTAGGAAATATTCAGAGTCAAAAATCAAACACCTTCGCCATTCCCCTTTACCCACCTTCATCAAAGTCGCCCTCTCTAGATTCAGGGGTACTATTATCAGTTTGCTGTATATCCTCCCATACCTTTTCATATGTATTTAGACATATCAATATTATGTGTAAAATACAGAATTTAGTTCTGTCTTAACGTTTTTTACATAAATCCTAAGTAAGAGACAATACCTATTTTCATGCAATGTGCTATGTATGAACGATTTTTCTGTAAGCCTACAATTTTAATAAAAAATAAAAAATAAATAAAAGTTACAAGCCATTCTTGGAGCTCTCTGCACTGTGACATGCTTATGCGTAGAATGGGTAGGTGATGACTTATTTTACCATTTTGCTAATCATACAGATTTAGGTTTTTTCATTTTCCATGCTTACAAACAATTCTGTGATGAAAATCCTTGTACATGCCTTTGAATGCATAATTGTTCTAGGGGATAAGCTAAAAAATAGAGATTCTGGGTTAAAGAGTAAACACATTATTAATATTAATAGATATTGTCAACATACCATCCAAAAATACCATATCAAATTATATTCCCACCAGTCTTAACCTATTCTGGGAAAACAACTCTAGGAAAGTTTAGACTACTGGGTCTGTGTCATTGGCTTCAGTGGCTTTGGGCCACAGGAGCTCAGCTACCCAAGGAAACCTCCTTCCTGGGTGGTAATGACTGCAGACCCACCATCCCCTAGGTAGGTCTGCAAAACTGAGCCAAGGACAGTGATCTGCTACCGGGAGATCTGTACATTTCCTAGGTAAAATAAAACCAAACTCAAAATTAGGGCCAAAATCAGCCTCTTACTTGATTCTGGAAATATAAGACATGAGACCAGACTCTGGAAGGGGGAAGAGGGTAAAAAGAAAAGCCCATGATTAGAGAGATCAGAGAGAAAGTTTCCACGGCTTATCTCTTCTCTCTTCTGCCACATTACGCAGCCCAATGCCAAGAGAAGTGACCCTTGGTCAAGGAAACAGTTCTTCTCTTGGGATTAGCAGTTATGGAAATGCAACTGAGTGCGGTGGAATTAGAATGAGTTTGTCTGGGCTCCAGTCCTGCTCTGCATGTTTTCATTGCTGTATGATCTTTAGCATCCACAATGGTCTCTTTTGTCCATCTCAGGACCGTGCCTTGGAATCCTCTTCTTCCAGCTTTTCCTAAGGGCTGGATTTCTATCATCAAAGCAAAGTTCTCCTCCAAGAGACCCTCGCTGAATACCTGATCTAAAATAAATCCCGGGGATTTTGCTGGAACTATTGTAAAAGAAAATTTTTATTTTGACCTGCGTTGCTCAGACATGCTGCCTGGTAGGAAAGGCCGGCCTGAGCAAAAACCAACATGAGCTATGGGGAGAGGCAGATTCTTGGTGATGTCTACTGAGCAGCCACATCTTGAAGACGCCTTTGTCTGGCCTTTTAAATTAGGTAATCCAATATTTTGCTTTGGTTTGTTTGTTTGGAAGAAGTAAATTTCCTTCACCTCGGATTTCCTATCACTTCCTCTTGAGAAAGGAAAACCTTAACTCTGTCTAGCATAAGAGTTGTCAACCTTGGCTGCTCATTGGAATAATCCAGGAAGCTTTAAAAATGCTAATGGTTGAGCCTCACCCCTAGTGATCTTTATTTAATTCACTTGGGGTGTGCTGTCCACAACAGGACTTCTTAAAGCTCCCCAGTTGATTTTATAACATACAACCAAAGTAGAAACCATGGATTCATTGGCTCTCAAAGTCTGTTTTCCAGATAAGCAGCATCACTATCATCTGAGAATTTAAGAATTCAATTCATAGGCTCCACCCTAGATGTAAAGAACCAAAATCTCTGGGGGCTAACCATGTGTCTTCCAGGTGATTCCGATGCATACTTAAGTTTGAGATCTTCTGGTCTAGAGAGATGGTTTGACAGTTTTAGCCACTAAAAGGTCTTCTACCATTGTCAGAAATGTGCTACTATATCAGGAGAGATGGGTAAATCTCTTGAGCCTGGCCAGGTAAGGAAAAGATACAGGAGGTGAATAGTTTCCTGCTGCCCTGCTACACTGTAAACAAGTCTGCCTCAATGCAGGACCAGATCAAGCAAAAATTCTCCCCTCTCGGAGCAGAGTGAGCATCACAAGGGGAGCAGTGAAAGGGAAGCAGAGATTAGAAGAAGAACCAGTGGCAGCAGTAGAGAACCCCAGTAGAAGTGTATCTCTGGAGTGTAAGATGCAGAGATATTCAGTGGTGCTTACAGAGGGAGACTCCTTTGGGGAATGGTTAGAGCAAAAGGAATTTACAAAACTCCCTTGTCCTTTGCTGGGAAAGAGAAAGGAATCAGTGTGGATGTGAGGTAGGGCAGCCAGAAATTCGGTTTCGGTGTCATTGTGTTATGACTCACCAGATCCTCTTCGCTGCCCTTCAGATTGTCAGGGAATCACTTGCCCTTTGTAGGAGGTGGCACATTAAAGTGTGTTCCAGTTTGCTAATGCTGCCAGAATGCAAAACACCAGACATGGATTGGCTTTTATAAAAGGGGGTTTATTTGGTTACACAGTTACAGTCTTAAGGCCATAAAGTGTCCAAGGTAACACATCAGCAATCGGGTACCTTCACTGGAGGATGGCCAGTGGTGTCCGGAAAACCTCTGTTAGCTGGGAAGGCATGTGGCTGGCGTCTGCTCCAAAGTTCTGGTTTCAAAATGGCTTTCTCCCAGGACTTTCCTCTCTAGGCTGCAGTTCCTCAAAAATGTCACTCTTAGTTGCACTTGGGGTATTTGTCCTCTCTCAGCTTCTCTGGAGCAAGAGTCTGCTTTCAGCGGTCGTCTTCAAACTCTCTCTCATCTGTGGCTCCTGTGCTTTCTTCAAAGTGTCCCTCTTGGCTGTAGCAGCTTGCTCCTTCTGTCTGATCTTATATAGTGCTCCAGTAATTTAATTCAGACCCACCCAATGGGCGGGCCAACACCTCCATGGAAATTATCCAATCAGAGTCATCACCCACAGTTGGGTGGGGGGGGGGGGCGCATCTCCATGGAAACACTCAAAGAATTACAATCTAATTAACACTGATAGGTCTGCCCACACAAGATTACATCAAAGATAATGGCGTTTGGGGGTACATAATACATTCAAACTGGCACAAAGGGGAAGCACCAAGTCATGGTAGAAGATGGCTAACCTAACTCTAGAGTCAGGCTGACCTGGGTTTAAATTACAGGTCTGCCTCTTCCTAGCTGTGAACATGGCCCATTTACAGAATTCAGTCCAAATCTAATTCTTTCATCTGTAAATGGAGGGTAATAAAACCTACTGTGTTGATTTGTGTGAAAATTAGAAATTTTGTTTAGCATAGGACATGGCAGCTATTAAGCCCTTCATAAGTGGGAACTGCTATATTATTATTATTACTATTATTCAGCCAGTGAGTTAAAAAATATTTATTAAGTGCTTACGTTGTGCCAAGTTCTGGACAAAGCTCTAAAAAAATAAAGTGGTGAAAGAAAACAGATTTTCCTTTTAAGCTAGTAGTCCTGCAGAGGAGACAGATAGCAATCAAATAATATCACACAAATGAACACAAGTGTATATCTATATTAAGTGCTATGAATGGCAGGGACACAGAGTAACAAGTTTGGATGGCAGGGGGTGTGGTCTAATCTGGGAGGAGGGAGGCAGGTGTCACAAAAGATTCCTAGATTGTGCCAATTGAACTAATGTCCAAAGGATGAATAGAAGTTGAACGTAGACATGGGGAGAACAAATCAAATTAGTTTACCAAACAGAGGCAACATATTTTGCAAAAGTCCTGTAGCAAACAGGAACTGAAAATGATGAATGGGTACGGAATTCAGAAAGCAAAGAGGAGTATAGTCCAAGATTAATTTGAAGAGAAAAGTAAAGGGCAGAAATACAAGAGTGATGCTTTTCTCCATTTTTAGTTTGAGATTTTCATTTGTTTCTTTACTTTGTTGCTGATAATATGTTCAAATTCTAAATTTCTGATCCTGCCTTGAGGGATTTCGTCGAAGTTAGTGTCTAATCACATACACCTTGAAGACATACGCCCTGGTCACACACACAGAACGTCCTGCTCATAGCCTTGTGGGAAGCTCAGCGTTGTTGGCAGGCAAAGGAGGGTTCCAGAGGCAACCAGCCCTGCTCACCCAGTGTGGGTGGGGAACAGGGCCCGGAGGCCATACATTTTTCTCATTTCCTGTCTCTTGTGAGTTTTAGCAGTGCACTCAGAGTTTGAAATAATACAGCACTTTGTCGGCCATTCTCTAGCCATAGCTGAGAAAACTTTGAATCTGGTAGAGAAATGAATTAAACTCTTATCATTTCCCATACAAACTTCTGAAGGTATTTATGTACTTGGAGGCTAGTCTTTCCAGCATCTGCAGTAGCTGGTACTGGCAGTTTTTCCCTAGATCACTTTCACTGCCACAGTCCACTGAGGCTGGCAGACTTTCCAAATCCTCTGTGCATTTGGCTTTTGATGGAAAAATGTCTCCCTTGGCACCTCCTCATAAGAACCACATATATCAAAACCCAGATCCCAGGCCACCCTTCCAGCCAAACACTCATAAATGTCCAGGAGAGAAGGAAGTTATGCAGGAAGACTATATCTCTTAATAAAATCTTGAAAGAGTTTCCATTTCATTTCTAATAAATCCTCTATAAGTGAGTGTTGTACAATACTTTCATAAGAGGCAATATTGCCTCCAAATCTTTTCCTGGATCATGACTGCAGAATTGTGTGTACCTGTCCAACACAACATCATCTGTTTTTGGTTTAACAGTGGTAGACATATTTTTATTTCACTTATTACATTATTATTCAAGTTCATTTTTTTAAATAAATAGGCTTCCACTGAACACAGCTTCTTCGTAACATGAAATTCTAATAAAGTTTAACATAAATGTCACACTGCTTCCCTATAGAAGAACTTGTTTTAGGAGACTCTGCTCCACATTTTTGGACTCTGGAAAGAGACAGAAATTTGGGGGATTTGGCATAGCATTGTGGGTATGAATGTAAGCTCTGGAACTAAACAGACATTGCTGTGTGACCTAGAGCAAGTTACTTTACCTGTCTGAGCACACTTGTGTTTCCCCACCTATAAAGGGAGATAATGAAAGATCTTTGTAAGAATTAAAAAGGATAATGATCTAAAGTGTAATGTAGTGCCTGGCACATCCTATACCCTCATCAAATTTTGTTTTATTATTTCCTATGTCATCTGATCTAATACTAGCCTCAGGCCTTTCTAACAAATTATAGTAATGGTTGTCATTTTTTGAACATATACTATATGCTATAAACTGCCAAGTGCTTTACACAAATTATCTCATTAAATACTTCAATAACTCTATAAGATGGGTGTTATCATCATTACCATTTTACAGATGAGAAAATCAAGATGCAGGGACACCACACCCCTTTTGCCAGGTCTCAAGGCTGGTGAGCAGTGGGGACAAAATTTCAGTCTCCTGCAAGGCCTGCTCTGTGCTGTAGGGAGCAGTTAGGGCAGCAAGACTGTGCAGGGCTCCTCTGCTCAGACTGGAGCAGGAAGGGCTGCTTTCTGATGCCCTGTGGCCCCCTCAAGGTCAGGCAGCACATCTAGACACTGGAGCTGGGGTTCAACCACTGGACCCCAGCTGCCCCTGGAGGGTCATTTTATGATCCAGTGAAATATTGGAAAGTGCCTGGAATGCTGACTTTGTCAAATCTATGGTGAAATAGGCTAAACAGGTGAATGACCTTGCTTAATTGTTTTTAAATGTCATGACCACCAGTTTCTTTATTTGTAAAATGGAGAAGAGAATATTAACTAGCTCTTAGACACTTCTGAGGAGGCAGTTGTTCTAGTTTGCTAATGCTGCGGAATGCAAAACACCAGAGAAGGATTGGCTTTTATAAAAAGGGGGTTTATTTGGCTACACAGTTACAGTCTTAAGGCCATAAAGTGTCCAAGGTAACACATCAGTGATCAGGTACCTTCACTGGAGGATGGCCAATGGCGTCCAGAAAACTCCTGTTAGCTGGGAAGGCACATGGCTGGCATCTGCTCCAAGTTCTGTTTTCTAAATGGCTTTCTCCCAGGATGTTCCTCTCTAGGCTACAGTTCCTCAAGAATGTCACTCTTAGTTGCACTTGGGGTATTTGTCCTCTCTCAGCTTCTCCAGAGCAAGAGTGCTTTTAATGGCCGTCTTCAAACTTTCTCTCATCTGCAGCTCCTGTGCTTTCTTCAAAGTGTCCCTCTTGTCTGTAGCTCCTCTTCAAAACATCACTCACAGCTGCACTGAGTTCCTTTTCTTTGAATCAGCTCATTTATATGGCTCCACTGATCAAGGCCCACCCTGAATGGGTGGGGCCACACCTCCATGGAAATATCCCATCAGTTATCATCTACAGTTGGGTGAGGCACATCTCCATGCAAACAACCTAATCCAAACATTCCAACTTAATCCACACTATTATGTCTGCCCCACAAGATTGCATCAAAGAATATGGCTTTTTCTGGGGGACATAATACATTCAAACCAGCACAGCAGTGTATGACACTGCAGTTAAGAACACACGTTCTGGAATCAGACTGCCAAGGCTCACCTCAGGACCTCACCCCTAGCTACATGACCTTGGGGAAGATGCTGCTTTTTCTTAGTCTCAATTACTTCAGCATTACTCTTACCAATAATGGTGAAACAACAACATTGTTAGGATAACATCAACAGAATAAATATAATATACATGACTGAAGTGAGGGTCAAGAACATATTTGCACCTGTTTTCCTTATGTGAAGAATTATTCACTAGGCCCCAGGTGCCTGTTACCATTTTCAAGGAATTTGATTTAAATGGTCGAAGTATAATTAGTTACAGTGGTCCTACGTGACAATTACTAAGTCATCTCATTTGGCAGCTTGAGATACAAGGTGGGAGCACCAGGGAGTGACAATGCAGATGAACTGGCTTTCAGGTTCATGATTCCAGCCTGTGACACTTCTTAGAGAAACGAGAGCCTCAAGTTTATTCTCTACTAGAGCAGGGGTTGGCTAGATAAAGGACCAGATAGTGTGTATTTTAGGCTCTGCAGACCAAGAAGCAATCTCTTCAACTCTTCCAACAACTGTTCTTATCAAAGGATCAGTGAGTTTTTATATATTTTATATTTTAAAATACTAGCAACACCCTTCGCTTACCAGGTCTAATGAAAACAGGCAGCAGGCTGGATTTGTCCTGTGGGTTGTAGTTTGCCGACCACTGCCCAGGAGGGTGGTGGTTAAGAGCATGGATTCTGGAGCCAGACCGCCAGTGTTGAATCCCAGATTTGTTACTCTGCAGCTGGGTGACCTTGGACAAGTTCGTTAAACTGTAAACCTAGTTTCCTTGTCTATATAAAGGGGATAATGGAGGTACACACCTCCTGAGGATGTTGGGAGTTAAATGGGTAAACTTACCCACAACACTTGGAACAGTATTTGGCATGTGCTAAGTGTTTGTCTTTATTATTATCACTGTCATCCTCCAGATTTTCCTGTTTCTCCCATTTTGGAAAACGCATCTAGCATCAGCTATTCCTCAGAGTGTATCATTATGTATTTCTATAGTCCCTGTGAAGTGTTTCTCCATATGTGTTTTCCTTGATTCTCTTGCATCCGAATCACCAAGGAAACTTGTTACAAATGCAGATTCCTCAGCCCTTCCCCAAACTTATGAATCGTTGTCTCCAGGGTGGGACCTGAGAATGAGCATTTAACAGGTTTCTCTGGTGTCACTATCCACCTGAGGTTTAGGGTCCACCACCCTCACAGTTCCCCATCTCCTCCTTCTGATTAAGATTCAAGGCAGGTAAACTCGCTGCCCTCCCCCACTACGTGGGACATGACTCCCAGGGGTGTAAATCTCCCTGGGATGAGCCTAGCCCTGGCATCGTGGGATTGAGAAAGCCTTCTTAGACCAAAAGGGGGAAGTGAAATGAAACAAAATGAAGTTTCAGTGGCTAAGAGATTTCAAATAGAGTCAAGAAGTCATTCTGAAGGTTTTTCTTATGCCTTATATAGATGTCCTTTTTCAGTTTTTAGCGTATTGGAATAGCTAGAAGGAAAATACCTGACACTGTTGAACTGCAACCCAGTAGCCTTGATTCTTGAAGACGATTGCATAACTGTAGCTTACATGGTGTGACTGTGTGATTGTGAAAACCTCATGGCTCCCACTCTCTTTATCCAGTGTATGGACAGATGAGTAGAAAAATGAAAACAAAAATTAAAATGAATAATAGGGGGAATGGAGGGGATGGGATGTTTTGGGTGTTCTTCTTTACTTGTGTTTTCATTCTTATTTATTTATTTTTTTTGGAGTAATTAAAATGCTCAAAAATTGAGTTTGGTAATGAAGCACAACTATGATGGTACTGTGAACAATTGATTGTACACTGTGGATGACTGTAGGGTATGTGAATATATCTCAATAAAACTGAATTGAAAAAAAAAGTCAAGGCTGAAAAATCAATGGAAATGGGGGATACCAATGTTGAATTAGCCTTCGACTCTGATCCACAGCAACCCAGTGGTTGACCAGGCACTTCCCAATTTCCATCAAGATAACAAGGGGAAGAAATAACCAATAGTTGGGAAACCAAGCACTGTCACTGTCCTGACTGTGTGGTTCGACCCAGGGGAGAGAATAACTCTGAGAAAAAACGAACTCAGATGAAACTTGTGGATTTGGAAATGCACATGGAAAGGCAGGCCTTATGGTAGCCCTGGGCTCCTTCCAGAACGTGGGGTGTGGGAGACACACTAGCACCTCTGGACTTCCTGAACCTCCACAATGAAAAGAAAGTACCCTGATATGCAGATGCTCAGGGAAATCCCTCAGGGTTTCACTTTTCCTAAGTGCACAATTGTCTGTTTGTTTGTTTTCACTTTATGTAATAAAGGTAAATATGTGGGGGTAGATGAATAGTTTTTGTTTGTTTGCTTTTAAGGCAAAAACTTCAAAAAGTACCAATTTGTATCAGGTAAGTGGTAAAAGTTAAAAGCACTTTCACTTCAGTCCCTTTCACCAAAGGTAACCAAAATAATTATTTTCTTCCATGGCCTTCTAGAAACGTTTTAAGCATATATATAGAAATTTGCTGGATGTGTTCACTAGAAGCACATTTTGTTTGTGCTAATATAATCATATAATAATTACTCTAGGCAACTAGCTTTTTTGACTTAAATTATATACTGGGCTATATGTCCACTTTTAATTCCACATATCCACATCTATCTCTTTTATTCTTTCCATTATACTCACTCCCTTCTTCCCTCCATTCTGTAATCTCATTCTCTCTATAACTCAGAAATTAGACCATGGATCTGATAGTAACATCATCTAAAGAATAAATGCTTGTATGTTAATGTTAACACAGAACAAATGCATAGGCAAGTCTTCCCATGCCTTCTCTAAAGCAGTCTGATACTACCCTGGTGTCATCAGCAGACAGCCCTGGGAGGCCTCCCCCCCCTTGTTTTCCCCTTGCCTGAGGGACAGTTTCCAGAATAGGTAATGTGCCTAAACCAAGAGGGGCAATGTGGCTGCTTGAAGACACCCCAGGCACTCTGCCACCCAGGGTGGGGGGAGAGGTCTCCCAGCTAACAATAAACAGTCCCTAATGAGGTTTGAAAGCCATCAGGGCAAAACATTGTTTGCTCACACAATCTACTCCATCCTTGAAGAACTTGTCATTTGAAGAGTATGTAGGACAAGCATCTCCAGTGGATAATCAGAGAACTTCCAAAAAACGAGGCAGGTAAATGGTATCCAGATTTATAAGAAAAGAAAAGGAAGACTCCCTGACTATAGACCAGCAGGCCTGCTAAATGTTTCCAAAGAAACTGACAGTGGGTGAGTGAAATGAGGGCTTGTGAAAACTTAGGCAAAGGGGAACCAGCATGAGGTCACTGAGAAGAGGCCATTCCTCAATGCCCTCAAAAACCGCATTTCCTTTTTTAGTGCAGTTGCCAGGCAGACCAGGAAAATGCCATAAACATTGTGGATCAGGAATTTAGCAAAGGGTTTAAAAAAATCCTTTAGGAGTGTAGGAGGGTATTTCATTTAGTGGAACTTGTTCCCAGAGATACTGACAAATACATGGATATCTGCCTGGCCGTAGGCCACTAATGGTGCATTTAAAGATGTGCCGGAATCCAAAAGAAGCTTGGCAAATGGCGTACACCCTCGAGAAAACTACTGAAGATTTTACCACTGGAGGAAAGTAAGAGTCCTAGGTGGGCTGGCACAAGGGACTCCTTAAAAAAAGATATATGTGCTGCAGCTGATATGGACAAGCACCTGGACCTGGTGCTGGGCTAAAAGAAATGAATAAGAAACACCCCTGTCCCTAAGGATCTCACAGCTGAGACAATCTTCCAAAAAGGGTGGTAGCAGAGTACCTTAATCAGAATTAGCAGAGTGCTGATGTGCAGATTTCAGGAACCTCCCCTAGATTTGCTAAATCTGCTTTTTAACAAGACCCTCCATCGTTGTTATGAACAGAAACAATCCCTGCTCTGCAGGAGGCGTGTAAGTGGCGGGGGATGAATCTGCGTGCACGGAGACATCATAAGGCCATGAGGACGTGTGATAAGAAGACTCGTGAACCTATGTGAATGCACATTGTAAGGGGCGGCTGCCTGGAAGTATAAACCACATCAAGTACAGTTATACATTTTGCTCAATTACTTAATCCAAAAAGAACAAAGGTCCATACCCTGAGTTTCTGAAAATGAAAGCTGAAGGTTAAGAGGTATGGAGCAACAACTTAGTAATTTAGTCTGCGAGATAGAGAATAGAGATAGAGAATAAGCAAACGATTTTGAGACTGTCAAAAACAGTTTTCTGTAGTCAGACAGACTTGGACTTGCATTCTGACTGTATCGCTTACCACCTGTATGATCTTGATCAAGAAACAAGGAACAAAGTGCTTGCTGAGCCTTAATGTCCTCATCTGAAGAATGTGGTAGCAGCGCCTGTCCTTCAAGGTGTTATAATCTGACATCCTGACCTGTGAGCAGTCTTAAGGACCAGATGAATAAACCTTGGGGGGGCGGGGCGAAGTGGCTTAAGGAATGAGATCCAGGAGGTGGGAGGATTTCCTTCTCATAAATACTGCTCTAGGGGTCTTGGACACCATCTCATGAATTCACAGTGAAGACAGCTGCATCCTTCCTCCTTTTTCTGATGAAAGCCTGGCTCTTCCTTGTTCCTTAAGAAAGAAGCGATCCACAAGCCCATGAACTTCCTTAGGAGATGCCACACTCCATGCTAGCATAAGTGTCCATGCAGAAACTGCACATGGAGATACATGCACAGCCTGCGGGCAGGACCTCTGGCTTTGGGCATCTGTCACTTCCCAGTGCAAAGAGCCAACAATTCTGAGACCCAGGGCTTCTCTGGCCTCCCGGTGACTTTTCTGCCAGTCGAGTCCTGATGACATGCCTGGCTGACATAGTGGAGTCTAGTTCTCTGCCCACAGGCACCACGAGAATAGCTCTTAGGAGTCTGTCTGAGGTTGCCAGGAGAAGGTCATACACACAAACTCAGTTTACATCCAGCCCCTCCCCTCCACTGGCTGTGCCACTCGACTGGAAGAGACCTGGTCCTCACCACAGGACCTTTCCCAAATGCAACCCAGAACACAATGGGGGCAGAGCTCAGCTGGACTTACCATGTTCCAATGGCTTCCTACCTGCCAGGCTGCCATATGTTCAGGGTCATTCTACTGCCAGATGCATGTCAAAGTTTTCCTTTTAAAAATGTAATTTTCTCCAGAATTTACTGGCATCCTACAAAGCTGCTTCTTGGCTGCAGAAACGGTTTTTCTGCCATTTGGGCTCAAAATAGAAACCACACACAACCTTGACAGTAATCTTGACCAGGGAGAGAAAATGCACATCTATTTATAAAGCGCCTGAAGGTGAGTTCTTCTTTGGTGCTATAGCTTTGACGACCAGGTCAACAGAGCCAGGAGCTTCAGCCTTGTCGACTGTGTAATTAACTGATAAAATCACAAATACATGATCAATAACAAAATATTAGTTATTTTGGATAAAGTTCATTACTTTGAGGTTTAAAAGAATTTGAGATGTTCACTAACTAGAGTTTTGCTTTGAAGGGACATACTTTGTTCAACGTCTTATCCTTTCTTCCTTGAGATTTCAGCATCTCATGACTCGATGGATGTTGCAAAAGTCAGGTATGTGTTTGTATGGATGAGTGTACTGTATAGATGATAGAGAACTCTCAAGAATTTTATTCATTTTATTCAACAAAAACATCCACAAAGCACATCTTGGAATGGAAATCACATTTTTTTTTTAGGATTCTTGTTGATTTTCATTTGTAGAGTTTGGACAAATAATCAACATTTTTCTCATCCTTTTCAAATCCAGGAAGTTGGGATGACAGTCTTGATAGACACAGCAGGTACCTGTCAACACAGCTGTAAGGAGAAGAGCATCCTTTATGCCCCAGGATCCTCGTGTCCACTTCACTGCTTTCCATGGCTGGTCTCTGCCTTCCTTTCTGCTTCTAGTCCAAGGCTGCTGCATTCCAGGGTTGTTTCTCTGTTATCTGGTTTATTTCTACAAGTGGTGCTAGATGGAAAAACATGTCCAAAATATATATATATATTCCTGGGATACCCTGAGGAAGTCACTGGAAAATTCACCACTCTGAGACTTTATTGATGCCAAACTCCAGTGCATTTAAGGAAGAACATGCACACAGCAACCATTTGCACCTTAAAGTAATGTCAGCCCCATTTTCAGTTACACTGTCGAGAGACTAATTTGGGGGCTCTAGGGCAGGGTCTGGCTGCCAGCTGGTGATAGGTTGGAGTTTTCCCTCCAGAGTAATCAATTACAGTTTCCCAAGACGAGCTGATGGAATGCTGCCAGCACAGTGGGTTGAAGAATCTGGGAGCTGGAACTCTTTCCCAGATGCAGAGGTCATCCCATACACATATGTTGATGATGAGAAAAAATAGTGACTACTGAAAGTAGGTCTTATATAAAGAAAAGTTACAAAACAGGTTAAAATGATATTACATATAAATTGTTGTCAGGTGGGTAATGTAGAAGAAATCACAGATGGATTTTCAGGTACCAGTGGAAGGAGTGGATCTTAGAAATAATGTTTCAATTCCCTGATAAACAGGTAACAGCTTTGATTGGCAAATGTTCTTATGCCAAACACTACACCATTGTAGAACGGTACATAGGTAACAACCCAGACTCTCTTCAAGGAGTTGCCAGGACTTGAGGAACAGTCTAAGGAAATAGAGCATATTAAATAATAAAAGAAGGCAGTATGTAATGATGAAATCACCTTTTCTTTTTTTTTTTTTGGTGCACTCACCTCAGGCCATGTATTTTACCAAACATTCCACACACACACAATTTCCATTAATTATTAAAAACAAAACCTATTTTATTGTTAGTAGACATTATTAAGATCCCCACTTTACAGATGAAGTCAGAGCAAAGCCAGACCTTAGGTAAGGCAAATAAGTTACCAAATTTAAGGGGACACCCAGAAAATGCAGTAATCAAGATGAATAATAATTTAATGCAATATTTTAAAACTCAAAACTAAGACCAAAAAAATCCACAATGAAGTACCTTTGAAAATTTTAAATAAGGACAGGATCAGTGTTATTGATTTTTCCTTTTGCCTCTGGCTCCAGTATGGGGTCAGCCTGGCGCTAGTTGAAAATGTTGGGTAGAAGACTTTTCAAAGCTCACACAGCCACAAAATGGTACGTTTGACCTAAGAGGCTTGATTTTACAGCTTGAACTCTCAACCACTGCACTCCAAGTAGGGAGGTCAAGGGTCCAGCCCTGCTGATGTGGGTCCTGGGGCAAGAGCTGTCAGGGGAAACCTCTCTGACCCAGATGTGAAAGTGGGTTAAAACAGAGCAGATGTGCAAAGTCCAGAGAAAGGGGGCAGCAGGCCAAGTTGTATACACTGGAGAGGAAAATCCAACCAGGCTTGGGGAAACTGATTATGAAATAGTGAGATTGAAAGGCTATTGTGGGGAGCAGGACAGCATCTGAGTACACAAGTGGGAGTCAGGACTGGATAATTCCCAGAGTTAAGAAAGGGCTTTTATGAACTCCACAAAAAATGATGTTAAGATGAATGGGCAGCTCTGTGAAAGGGCTCTAGGACCCTGGGGTCACAGAGCCTGAGCTCAAAGGCACTCCAAACTGGCACTTTATAAAACCAGGACTTGCAACTTAAGACCACACCATGTCTTCCTGAATCCAGAGAAAGGGTGATTGCCTTATTTTCTGACATGATTCTGCCTACACTGCAGCCCCCACAAATATTTGAGCCCTGGAATGGGATGGGGTAGGTTGATAGCCCCCTGGGGACAGCGTGGACCCTAGCTCATGGACACAGCAAGATTCCTTTCTGTTGACTATCTGAAATCTTTTTAAGAGCATCTCACTCATTAGGGCTCCTTACCTAATTTTCCTTTTGATTCCAACAGCCTCAATCATTCTTTGACACTCAATCAATTGGGCTAGTTTTCAGAGAGGCAAACATGATTGCTCAGAATCAGATGACAGAGACAGCAAGGGGTTGCAGGTGGGCAGTAGGGTCAGAGATGGGTTTTCAATTGGGGAAATATGGAATTTCACTAATATCCTAATGGAATGCAAAAGCTGTTGGAATTCCATACCAGACAGCACCCCAGTGGCCTTTCCCAAGGGTCCTCACACCACTGCCTGTTGTGGTAACATCCAGGTTAAGGCAAGGGAGGTTTCTCCAGATACCCAGATAATCTAGAAAACATGTGATTCTGATTTCAAGGGGGATTCACCCATCAGGCCTGGACACATCAGGCTCCAATTTTCCATTTTTCTTGCCAGTTGACTGACCTTCACAAAATACATGATTTCAATGAGCAACATTCTGTCCTATTTTGTATCACCCGACTTCTCAGCCTTCAATATTCCATGAAGAACTGGAGGCCTCTCTCCTTCTGGCTCCACCCCCAACACGTAAAAGCCTAGGCAGGGAGCCAGCTAACTTGCTTGGCCATTGGCACCTTGAAATGGAAGTAAATCCCTAATCTTCTGATTTATTATTTCCTGTTCTTCAAAGAGGGGGGAGGCAGCCACGTTTGAAGTATTTAAGCAGTTAGTCACTGTACGAATCCATCTCTTGTCTCGCCCCCCAATTCAGGGGAATTTTTTTTTTTTCCTGAGTTGCATAAGGCATGATAGAAAGCATTTCAGAACCTTCTCTGCCTCAGGACTAATTTCTTGCAGTAAATCTCTATAAAATCTTTCACAGTTTCTAAAAGAGGTGCCCAGGCTTTGGAAATATGTCTTACGGTGTGGGCAAGCTCTATTTCACTCATGTGTTAACCTTACCACCACTTACCCTTTTTCCATCATCTCTCTGTCATCAATTCCAATGCGGTTCCATCAAAATCACAGGTGCAGCTGTGTGTGTTTGTATAAATAGAGCTATGTCTCAGACCTGGGCAATTTTTATGTTAAACCCAATGTTAACCCCAGGATCAAAATACCACTGGAACAAGGTTAAATTTAATGAGCATTGGACAATTTCAAGATTATGCAAAGGACTGAGATCATTACTCTTTGGAATTTCCCAAACATGCATTGTCCTGGCTGAACAAGGCAGCTAGTGATTACGTTAAATCCTTGGGGCTTTATCGATTACCTCTGGCCATGTGTAAGTGTATGCTATCACTAAATGGCCAAGAAATGTGCATAGGAACCAAGAACTAGTACTTCTGGACCTTAGTGCTCCTCTTGGTTGTACAATGGAAGGCAATCCTTTGATCAGGTTGAGGTGGTCATTGTTCTGTGTATAAATGCCGGAGAGCTCTCAGTGTCCACATGGTTTGGTACCTATGCCCAGCTTTGATTCATTTATTTCCCTTCAGCTGATCTCTGGACTTAGCTTTGGTCTCTGGCTTTCAGAACCCAAAGCCAGTGACTTACAATTTAACTCACTTTCTACCCTCCACCTCTTAATAAGACCAACTTTCAACTGCCATCTTGGCTGCCTGTTTCTGGTTTTGTCACAGAACTTCTTGCTTCTGGGAATGCAAGTTCCTGCCACAAAAGGTCCAGTTGTCCTCAATCTTTGTTCAACTGAAAACTACCACATGTATTAGTAGGCATTAGAAAGTCTTCAAGTAGACCCTACTATACTCATACACACACACACACACACACACACACACACACACACACACACACTGACCTTTGATCATAAACTGAACATATTTAGACAGTGATTGAGACACACTAACTTTCACAAATACAGAGGTGTGGTGCCCACCGTTGTGAGACAACATCTTCTCATGCTGACAGTAAGGCTGCCTAACACCCAAATGATGCACATGTTGTTCATTTTTGCTTCCAAGTCTGGGACCAATCAAATTCTAGAGCAACTGAGACCCTGGGCTTCCACTTGGTCACTCAGATTCACATCCATCTTGAAGTTCCCTCCCCTGCTCTGGCCTTCCCTTACTTCCTTCTTCTCTTTCTCTCTCCCTCCTTCCCTCGCTCCCTCCCTCCCTTTTTTCCTTCCTTCCTACTTTCCTTCCTTCCTTCCTTTCTTCCTTTCTTCTTTCAATAAAACATAGCATGTCTACTACATACTTTGTAGGAGCTCACAAATCTGATTGCAAATTCCCTCTTTTCTTTCAAACACACATATATTGAAAAAATAGTGGAAATGTAACACGAAGCACCAAAATTAACAAAACAAACAGAAACAGTTCTAATAGATGAGAGAGAGGAAACCACAATAGCAGCAGGATCATTCAGAATAAGAATTAATAAGTAATAATCTCTCTCAATTATTGAACCCCTCTGTATCCATATAAGATCAGGTGTCCCTCTGTGGCAGTCACTCCTCAGATATTTTCAGTCTGACAAGTTGTCGCTGCCCCCATGGTGCATGTGTTGGTGTGTGAATGCCTGGTGGAATGTGCTTTAAGACGTCTCCAAAACTCACTTCTCTATAAAGTAGGAATCATTAATTTACTAATGATGAAACCAAGGCTTAAAGATGATAAGTAACTTATGTAATGTGTAAGTGGTAGGGCTAAATTTGTATACTCTGAGACTAATATTCTTAAGCACAATTTAGATTTCCACAAGGAGGTGTAGGAATTTAATAGCAGTAATTAGAGTAAGGGTAGGAAGGAGAAAAGAAGCCGAGGCTTGAATATTGCAGTTGAGACAAAGTATGGTACACAGCAGGGTCACTAAAAAGCCAGCTAGAGGAAAAAGTAGGCATAGAAAAGCATTGGGCAATGAATCTTTGATCGGTAAGTCAGGAGTCATAGGCAGAAGTTCTTGAATGCCAGAATAAAGAATTTAAACTTGAATCAAAGGCAATAAGGAGCCCTAGAAAGTGTTTGGTAGAGAAGTAATTCAACCATCTCAGTTTTTAGGATGATTTTCTCATATGTAAGAGCCAGATGCAATGTGATGAATATAGCACAAAGAAATTTAGCAGCTGAGAAATGACATCTATTCTAATATGATCCCATCTCCTTTCATCATTCCAAGCATTCAGAGGTGGAGCACATGAGCTTAGTAACTTGTCATGGAAAATCCTTCTTCACATGCATTTCTAGAGAAACTTTTTTCTTCTCCCTTCAGTTGTTACCCCTCAAATTAATGCCCCAAAGTGTTTCTTTACTGCCAATTCTAGGTACTAAAATGTGTCATGCCACTATAAAAAAATTATCAAAAGCAAACCAGGGTGATGTAATCAACATGGCAATATAAACAGCTACTGAAAACTTCTTCCCAGAGTGGTCAATTCTGAACTGTTTGAAACTCTGGAGGAAGATATAGACTGGAGAAAGACCCTGCAAATTCCAAATTGAAGAAAGAGAAAAAATATCAGGTAGGAATTTTCCATCCCAGACCAGCCAGACCTCTCCCATCCCCCTCACTCGGTCTCTGTGTGGGAAAGGCACAGAATCAGCAGGTGCGACCCCTCCCACCAGGGATACAGATTTTCAAATCTCACAGCAGTGAAAAAAACCTTCACTGTTTGAAGACTTAGTGGACAGGGGAGGACATTTTAAGGCCCAGATCATTGAGAAACAAAGAGACAGAAAACATGGACAGAGAGGCATTTCCAGCCCTGGATCTGAAAGCACTTCCCCACCCTTGAGGGAAGCAGCAGCCAGCAGCCATTTCCTTGCCTTGGGGACAGCTGGAGTGCTGGGCAGCTGGGGGAGTGCTTTGCTGCACGTGGACCCCCACATCAAGCCACATTTTGGCTGGCAGAGTGAGAGCATAGGAATCCTGCAGCTTTGGCCCAGCTGTGCTCTGAGGCAGAGCAGCCTCTGAGGACAATTAAGTTACCAAACAGTGTTACCCACTGGACAGTCCAGAAAATGCAAGGACCCTTTCTTAGGACCACAGGAGCTTTTCTACACACCCTGTATGGAAACCAACCCTGTTAGGGCTGAGACATAGGGAAGACCCAACTGTTAAAGTAGGGACCCAAACACAGGTCTTGATACCAAGTGGAAAATAGAGCACTACCAGAAGCCAGCAGATTTGTATTACCACAGACACAGTGAACTTGCTAGTGTGCCCAGTGCCTACCTCCCATCCCTGTGGCTGCATGGTGGGTGCTTGATTTAGGGGGAAGACTGGGGGGCAGATCCAATCTGAAAAATGGCCAAGGAGAGAAAAAAGAAAAGATAGAGATAAAAGTCAACCAACAAGAAAACCTTAGGCAAAAGAGAGAAAACAACCTCCAGAATAAACCAACCAAGAAAATCAGATGCCAAGACACCAGCGAAAATCATGAGCCACATCAGGAAATGGGAAGATATGGCCCAAAGGAAGAAACTAATGTTTCAAATGAGATTCAGGGGTAGAAACAACTAATTATAGAAGTTCAAACAAATCTTTTAAATCAAATCAATGAGATGAGACAGAATGTAACAGAAGAGATGAAGGATAGAAAGAAGACACTGGGTGATCATAAGGAGGAATTCGTAAGCTTGCAAAAACAAATGGCAGGACTTATGGGAATGAAAGACACAATAGAAGAGATTAAAAACACAATGGAGATATACAATAGCATATTTGGAGAAGCAGAAGAAAGGATCAGTGAGATGCAGGACAGGACATCTGAAATCTTGCACAGAAAGGAACAGATAGGGAAAAGAATGGAAAAATATGAGCAGGTTCTCAGGGAACTGAATGACAACATGAAGCACACAAATATACATGTTATAGGTGTCCCAGAAGGAGAAGAGAAGGGAAAAGTGGCAGAAGGAATAATAGAGGAAATAATCAATGAAGATTTCCCAACTTTTATGAAAGACATAAAATTACAGGTCCAAGAAACACAGCATACCCCAAACAGAATTGATCCAAATAGACCTACTCCAAGACACTTACTAATCAGATTTTCAAATGTCAAAGACAAAGAGAGAATTCTGAAAGCAGAAAGAGAAAAGCAATACATCACATACAAGGGAAGTGCAATAAGATTAAGTGCAGATCTCTCAGCAGAAACCATGGAGGCAAGAAGGCAGTGGTATGACATATTCAAGATACTGAAAGAGAAAAACTGTCAACCAAGAATCCTATATCTGAAAAACTGTCCTTCAAAAATGAGGGAGAGTTTAAAATATTTACAGATAAACAGACACTGAGAGAGTTCATGAACAGCAGACCTCCTCTACAGGAAATACTGAAGGGAGTGCTACAGACAGATAGGAAAAGACAGGAGAGAGAGGTTTGGAGAAGAGTGTAGAAATGAAGATATCAGGAGAGATAACAAGGGTAGAGATTGGGCATTTGATGTTGAAGGAATATTGAATGTTCTAAAGGATGGATTGTGTAGATCTAGAAATGGAAAGCATAATACTGTGTGATGGCAGCACAATATTGTAAGTATACTGAAAAAAGATGACTGTGAATATGGTTGAAAGAGGAAGGTTGGGTTCTGTATGACACCAGAAGGAAAGATAGAAGATAAAGACTGGGACTGTATAACTTAGTGAAACCTAGAGTGGTCAATGAGTGTGATTAAATGTACAAATATAAGAATGTTTTTGCCTGAGGCAGCAGCAAGTAGGAATGAAATTATGAGGTATGCAATGAAGTGAATGGACCATGAGGACAGTAGGTTGAGCAAAATAAACCAGAAATGAAAAGACAAACATTATAATGCCTCACTAATATGGACTAATAATAATGTATAAACTCTGAGAATTGAATCTGGGAGCATGGGTTATAAGGGGAAGGCTTAAGTAAAGGTTCCTAGATTGTAAGCTCTTACAGCAGTCACATTTATTCATGAGTTGTAACAGTTATTTCTAAATTTTGAGGTTTTGAGCTATTTGTGTGTGATGTGGTCAATCCCTAGAGTTTTGGGGTCTGTGTGGCACCTGGGACTCAGAACCAGAGTTCGGCAGCTGTGACTGTTGGCATTGCCCTGTGAATCAACTGTTAAAGACGCTCCAAAGGAGATCAGACCTCGATTGGAGATATGAACAAAATGGACTTGGTTGAGATTGGGGTAGATCAGACTAAAGGGTAGAGGATAATATTAACCATGTTTTAAAACTTTGGCTTCTGTGTGGGACCAAAGAAAGAGATGATTATATGGTGAAAAATCTATATTTTCTGTAGCACACTACATAATTTAACTTGTATGGTCAGTTTACTCAAATGCCATAATTACATGGACACTTGACTAGGAAGCGAGACCTTGTTGTTTGTACAGGTTAGCATGAAGCCCCAATACAACCCAGAGTAATTTAGGTAGAGAATAAAAAGTATTTGCTAAGCCCCCTTGAGGGACTGTGGGAAAATGTAGAAATATTAAACTTCCCCAGCTAGAGAATTCCTGATATTCTCACAAGCATTGGGGATCACCAGCTTAGTAGGCCAAGCCCTCGATCTTGAGGCTTGCCCTTATAAAGCTTGTTTCTGCAAAGGAGAGGTGACGCCTACTCATAATTGTGCCTAAGAGTCACCCCCAGAGGGCCTCTTTTGTTGCTCAGATGTGGCCTTTCTTTCTCCACCAACTCAGCAGGTAAACTCACTGCCCACCCCCGCCAAGTGAGACATGACTCCCAGAGGTGTGAATCTCCATGGCAATATGGAACATGACTCCTGGGGATGAGACTGGACCCTGCATCGTGTTACTGAGAAAGCCTTCTGGATCAAAAGGGGGAAGACAATTGAAATAAAATAAAGTTTCAGTGACTGAGAGATTTCAAATGGAGTCAAGAAGTCATTCTGGAAGTAACTCTTATGTGTTATATAGATATCCCTTTTTAGTTTTTAGTTTATTAGAATAGTTAGAAGGAAATATCTGAAACTATTGAACTGCAAAACAGTATCCTTGATTCTTGAAGGCAATCGTATAACTACATAGCTTATATGGTATGACTGGGCGATTGTGAAATCCTTATGGCTCACACTCCCTTTACTCAGTGTATGGACAAATGAGTAGAAAAATAGGGACAAAAAGTTAATGAATAATATGGAGGAGATGGATATGGGATGTTTGGGTATTCTTTTTACTTTTATTTTTATTCTCATTTTTACTTTTCGGAGTAATGAAAATGTTCAAAAATGTATTGTGGTGATGAATGCACAACTATATAATGATACTATAGCCAATTGTTTTACATTTTGGATGATTGTATGATATGAGAATATATTTCAATTAAAAATTTAAAAAAGTGAAATGAGTGGGGGAGAGGGGTATGGGATGCTTTGAGTGTTCTCTTTTAATTTTATTTTTATTCTTATTTTCATTTTTATTTTTTGGAGGAATGAAAGGTTCAAAAATTGATTGTGGTGTTGAATGACACCATGAACAAGTGTACACTTCGGGTGATTGTATGGCATGTGAATATATTTCAATGAAATTACATTTTAAAAAAAAGCAAACCAGTTTCCTCTGGTCTCACACCTTTTCTGAGGAACCAGGTTGGGGTAAGGGACCTTGTACTAACAGAGCAAAGCATACTCAAATTTTCACCAACAACCACTGTGAGAAGAAGATGGAGTTTGACCAGGAGTAGTTAATAGTTGAAATGGTTTAGTAGGTGTTACTTGGTGGAGAAAAGCCCAGGTGAGACTTCAACTAAGCTGCTGGAAAGCTCCCTTTCAGCTCCGGCTCTCTACAAGGCCATAGGATGGGATTTCAAAGATAAAGAGCTGAAGAATGAGAGGGCTTGTTCCCATGGAGGCCAGTGCTCTTCCCACATGGGTAAGGCCAGTTGTTTCTCCAGGAAAAGGAAAAGGAGGAAACAGGGATGGATGAGCCTGCTGACTGATCTATAAAGCCGTGCCCCAGGAGGGGCAGGAGTTGAAGTCATTTATTTATAATTAGAGATGCAATGGGCTGTGTGACTTGAAATTTCACGATTCAATATTCTTAGTGAAAATGCTCAATAATAATTAAGAAAACAATCAAAAGCTTGGGCAAGAAATATCTGAATTAATATCAGGTATCCTCTTCCCAAGCAAGACCAACACAAGTCTTCTGAGAAGTCACCATTTTAAAGACTAAAATTAAACAGCTCTCAAAATCCTCTCTTCAGGGAGGCTCCTGTCGCTAGTCAGTACTGTCCAGGGCGAGAGGTGCCCAGTCAAGGACGGGCCACGGAAAGGCACATCAGACGTCTCAGCGCTTCCTGTCAGGACTGACCAGGGAATAGTGTGCACTCCTGAAGTCCCAGAATTTAAAAACAAATGTAACTGACATTATCCGAAACCACAAAAATTAAGACTAACTCAATGCTTACCATTAGAAAGCATTTTGGGCTTTTGGTCCAAAATTGACATTGACAGTAAGAAACACAAGAGCATACTTGCGATATAAATGGGAAAAAATCAGCATGTGAACCTCAAGATTTTAAATACAGGCATACCTCATTTTATGGTTCTTCGCTTTATTGCACTTCACAGATACTGCATTTTTTACAAATCGAAGGTTTGCGGCAACCCAACGTCAAGCAAATTTATTGATGTCATTTTTCCAACAGTTTGTACTCACTTTGTGCCTGTGTCCCATTATGGTAATTCTCACAATATTTCAAATTTTTTCATTATTATTGTATCTGTGATGGTGATTTGTGATCTGTTACTTTCGTAATTGCCCTGGGGCACCACAAACCATACCCACATAAGATGGCAAACTGAGTCGACAGATGCCGTGTGTGTTCCAGTGCTCCACCCACCAGCAGTTCCCCGTCTCTCTCCCTCACCCCAGACCTCCCAGTTCCGGATTTCTGGAGATGGAATCTAGTCCTGGTGAAGATGCTGTGAACATTATTGAAATGACAATAAAGGGTGTAGAATATTACATGAACTTAGTTAATAAAGAGTTTGAGGGGACTGACTCCAATTTTGAAAGTTCTACTATGGGTAAAACGCTACCTGACAACATCATATGCTACAGAGAAATCTTTCGTGAAAGGAGGAGTCAACTGATGTGACAAACTTTGCTGTTGTCTTATTTTAAGAAATTGCCACAGCCACCCCAGCCTTCAGCAATCACCACCGTGATGAGTCAGCAGCCATCCACATCGAAGCGAGACCCTTCACCAGCAAAAAGATTGACTCACTGAATGCTCAGATGGTTAGCATTTTTTAGGAGTAAGGTATTTTTAAATTAAGGTATGCACATTGTTTTTTTAGACATAAGGTATTACACACTAACTAGACTACATTATAGTATAAACATTACTTTCTATGCACCGGGAAATAAAAAAATTCATGTGACTCGCTCTATTGCAATATTCACTTTATTGCAGTGGTTTGAAACTGACCTCACAACATCTCTGAGGTATGCCTTTATAGACACACGTGGACAGGACTAGAAAAGAATTTGCAGAAAAGAAAATAATTAATTTAGGATTAAGACATTGTGAGGAAGTGGCTGTCTTTAGAACAATCTCGATTAGTTTTACTGATTTATTGATATTCCATTTTTAAAAGTGGGTCAGAAGACCATCAATTGTATAGACATGAGCTGTCTTCAGTAGGTGGATGGACCGATTTTGAGAGAGCTGGGTGTGATCTTTGACCATATGTGAGTGAATTTTGACAAAACTGACCATTCCTAATGCTGCATGTGCAGCTAAGTGTAGTTAATACAAGCTTAAGGTCTCATTGAATGACATTGTGACTTTATTAGAAATAAGAAAAATATCCTGGAAGAACATGCATTTCACAACATACCCATCTTTGCCATGTGTTAAATGTATCTAAAGGAGTTTTCTGTGTTTGCTGACAGCTGTGATGCCTGCTATTCTGGACAGGTCCTTTCGAGCCCTCCAAATTCCAAGGCAAGGGGAAATTTCACAGACCTCATTTGACGTTTCTTGCCGGGGATTTTCTATGTCAGAAAAGCCTTTGGTGGAAGGTCCAAATTTCACTGGTAAATATCTTGCCTGCATGCCAGGGCCTTTCACGCTGAAGACCAGCTATTAAATGAAATTAAATATCTTGTTCTCTCCCACCCTCTCCAGAGACCAAGCATTTCACTGAAGACTGCTGGTAGCTAGGAGCAGAGCACAGTCTGTTATTAGAACAATTTCCTGCTGCTGGGGTCTGCCTCGAGAAGGCTGGAGTCCATTCAAGAACTGCAAAGGAAGCACAATGCCGGGATATTCCCAAGCCCTCCCATCATTAAGGCACATGGCACTTGGGATGGTGCAAATGCACTCAATCAGTGACCTAATTCTGGTACTTTATGACGGCATCTATGTGGGCTTCAAAATAGAGGTATCATTAGCCTTCCATTAATTTAACTTGTCTTTATTGATCACCACCTACTACCGCATTTCACTGATCCTAAGACACAAGTTGTTATTGTTGTTTGCATTTCCACAATTAAACACCTCAGAATTAAGCAGTGCAAGGAAGCCAGGCAGTAGATTGACATAGTTGTTATCACCTGTGCATGACCATCAAACATTTTCAGAATAAGTGTCAGATCCCTAGAGGAAAACCTCCAAAGAAATTCTGCTTCACCAATACACTTGTCAGCCCATGGGACAATATTGTGTGGGACAGGGGAAATGAAAAACAAGACAACAGACTGAGTCAAAGAGGGGTTTACAGGAGTCAGACTCAAGTGTAAAACATTTCAAGAACACCGTAACCAATTAATAGTGGTAATATTTCCCTTTTTTATGTGCACAGGCATGATATATGACCAAAGTTTTATATCTAATTAAGTCTAAAAGGATACATTTAGTAAATATAAAATAAGAAGTCCAAGTGCTATAAAGTATTTTGTGATAGTTTTATTGGCAGCATTTCTCCTTTCTGGGAGGAAACAAAATATTGTCTGACAATTGATGGTGTCTTATATTTCATGGGATGGTCTATGTGTCAGGCACTGTGCTATGCACTGAGAGAAGAAGAGTGAACAAGGCAAACCAAGACTCTGCCCTTCTGGAACTTACCATCTAGTTGAGCAGAGAGATAGAGATAGATGATGATAAATCGGAGATAGATCAATAGATAGATCGATAGATCGATTGATCGATGGATTGATAGATGGATAGATAGATGGATAGAGATTATATTAGTTGGGATTGGTGCCACAAATGCAATGCTTCTATTGAGAATAACTTGGGAAAATTACTTAGATAGGCTGACCAGGGAAGGCCTCTCTGAGGAGGTAATAAAAACCTAGACCTGCAGCTAGAAAAAGGGCATTGTGAAGGGTGGTGGTGGAGGCTGCCAACCAGTAAAAACATATGTGAAAAGTTGTTAAAAGACTGTAAACTGAGAAAGATACATGATTAAATTGTGAAATGCAGAAAAGCTGCCCGTGAAAGGGGGAGAAAAAATGAGACAGAAGTAGATCCTTCAGTGTGCTTATTTTCTAAAGGATGTTTTATCTTACTGGGGGCTCTTCTGACAGAATCTCTCCATAGAAGCCCTAATCTCGAATGAGATAAAGCCCAGACTTTCACCTAGAGCTATTTCAGAGTAATTGGCACTAGACTAGCCTTCCCCCAGATAACTATGAAAATGGAAAAGATATAGGAGAAAATTGTTTTCAGAATACAGTTTATTTTATTATCCTGTTAGGGAATACAGAGTCTGTTCCTGATTTGAGGTTACACAAGCCAATTGTGGGGGAAAATGTGTACATTACACTTGGCTCAGTACCCAGAAGCCATCAGACCAGCCAATAAGTTGGTCTTCCTATAATAACCCACACTGGAGCAGGGATGACTATGATTCCATTGTCTGATGGGTCTTCTACCTGGTATGAGTCCCAGATGTCCTGTGCCTGACTTACTTGTGTTAGGTAAAGAGGTGACCTGAAAGGAATGCCCAGGTTGGTATTCTCAGTGAGAACATTGTCTTTATCAACACCAGCCCAGTTCTCAGTCTCTTCCAAATGTCCAAATGCCCCTGTTAGATCTGAACATCTGTAGCAACCTACTCTCAAATCAATTTTGAAGAAACATAATTTGAATAGATCAGAGACAAAAATACACTCAAAATGCACCAACTCAAAGACAAAATAAAACAAAACAAACAAACAAAAATGACAGAGAGAAGTAAAACAAATCAAACGTGATAGGCCTTTTGCTAGATTTTTTGTATGCATTAGTTCATTCAGTGCTAGCAAGAAATCTATCTGGTGGCTATCAATAACCCCAAATTACAGATGAGAGAAATTGACCAGAGGAATTTTCTACTTGCTCCAAGTTGCATGACTGGCAAAGTGCAAAATATGGGGTTTGAACTCCAGACACTATGCTCTTTATTATACATTCTTAATACAAAATATTGAATGATACTTTAATCAGTCTACACCAAGAATCATCCAACACACAAACATACAAACTAAATTGCTAACCCCACAAACAAAGAACAAGTAATGAAATGTTTGTATAAGTCAAAAGAAATATTGAGCCAAAAAATCACTTATTTCATCAGAGAATGCATTAAAACATAAAATGATTGATGATGATGTAAAAGAAAGTGATCAGTGGACCTCAGGTTCTTGACATTTTGTGATACGTGAGCCAAACTCATTATGAAAAGTCCTAAAATTGTTCACCTAGTGTGAGCAAGGAGGTGGAAGGTCATGCTTTTCAAATTGGTGACAAATTTTTGTATTTAACAGAGGAAAAACACTTCTATGTACATGTTGCCACTATTCCCCCCAAACATAAGTTCAAGATTCATGGGGAGGGAAACACTTTCATCATGTTGATTTAACCTCAATGAGAATGCATTCTGATCATAAGATTTCAGGACTTGAAGTAAGCTTTATATAAAATGGCTCACATTTTAAACACCAGGTACAACTACTGCATCGTGAGAAGCCCAGTCTAAACCACAATTTTAGACCGAATAGGACAGAGAAAAGGCTTGAACAGAAAAATCACTTAGGAGGTGATGCTATTTTAAAGGAAATATTAAAAATAATGTTCAAACTTGTCCATCAATGAGATAATGCTAACCTAGCAAAAATAAAATTATTTATGCACATTGTAGATGATAAGGATACGATGAAACTTATATACACATACCTCATGTGAAAGGGTATAAATCATATTGCTTATGAATAACGGTGTTAAGAGTCAAACCTAGGCTTCCTGGTTCCGTGCCCTCTTCATCACACCATACTCCTTCTCTGGACCATTGCAGATGGACACGGCCAATAGTTTACTACAAAACTGAGTAGAAAGAGTACAACAAACTCAAACCTGGGCCAGACTGGCATGAACCAAGAGAGAAGGTCTAATCTAGTGGAAGAGAAAAAGCCTCAAAGATCTAGGTAGAAGCACCTCATTAAAGTTAGCTGGGAAACAGCTTGGTAAATCCAGATGATAGATCCATGATCCGAGAATCTCACTCTGACTTCAGATAAAAACAAACCTGTGCAGAACCCCTGGGAAGGAGGTTGTAAAGAACCAGGCAGAGGCTCAGGGGGTGGTTCAATAGGCCCAGCCTCAGAATCTCAGAAGGATGATGGGATGCTGATCAGGGAACAGATTCAGAAGTTCAACTGCATAATTTGGACCACAACAATGGAATGTTATAGAAAAAGGCTCAGATGAGCCCACATAAGGGGTTCTAGGCCAGAGACAGCAGGACTCACCCTAAACCCCTAGGTGCCCTGCAAAAATGGGCACTGTGGTGAACTGAGGTTGTGGTAGGGGGGCTCAGTTCCCCCAAGTGAGAACCATGTTTGTTGGACTGTTCTGCATTAAATTATCCCAGACATATTCCCTTCACTTTCTGTATCTTCGGGAATGGTACCCTGTGCTTTTTTGCCCTCGGCTCATCTCTGTTAAGTTGGGGGAAGAGCACACGAGGCCAAAGCAGAAGCACCTTTGTCATGTGCTTTGAAAGAGGGAAGGAAGACCTTCTTGCTTTCAAATTCCTACCACTGATGTGCTAGTGTCTGGAATTTCATTAACCCTTTATGTTATGGCTATTTTCAAAGATCTTATCTACCTATTTTTTTTTATCTATCTATCTGTCATCTATCATTCTGCCTACCTTTCTACCTATCAAATGCAATAAGGTCAGAGAAAGATGACACATTTAACCACCATATATGATTTTTCAGCTTCCACAGAAATAATTTATCACGAGAAGAAATGTGACACATGACAGCTAAGTTTCTTAAATAGAAGAGAAAGTTTGAAAGCATGAGGATTTAGTATTTGCATGTGTGTTTGTGTGTGTGTGTGAGAGAGAGAGAACAAGCTACCATATTATTTTGGGTTATTTGGAGGAGTCGTGGCAATAGTGAAAACCTCATGTGGCCCCTGCCCACTTTGCCAGGGCTACCGTTTATCAAGAGACTACTCTTAGGAGCCAGACACTGTGCCAGCTGCTTTATATGAAGCATCTCAGGGCGCAGCAGAAGAACTGTCTCAAGTACTTGTGATTTTCTCCACACCTTTTAAGGATGAAGGATGCGAGGCTCAGAGAGCCTGAGACTCCTTAGTCAGTGAGAAACAGAGGTAAAGTTCTAACCCAGTTCTGCTTTCTCAGCTCCAAATTCTTTCGTTTTCCTTAATGGTGGTCTCCCTCCAAAACATCCCCCAAGACTGACCCTGCCTCGGGGAATCGTGAAGGATGACTCTGAAAGGAATTTGTGATCCCTGAAGCCCAAACCTCCCAGTTTCCAGACATGAGCCGAGCGGTGCTGTGAGCTCCACACTGAGAAAGGGCCTCCACTGGGCTGGAAACCAGGTCTCTTCACTTCCACTGGGGGCTGCTTCTAGGCCCTTTGGATCTCGTGGGAAGAGTCAAGCCCATACTTGAGGGAGATTTGCAACCCCCACATGGGTTTTTCAAGTGATCCTCCTGCTATGATAGGCATAGATTAGGCTTTCAACTGTGGAGACACCGCATTCAAACATTTTCTCTTTACCATCCTCTTTAATACTATACTCATTAGTAGAAAAAAAATTAACATTTTCTAATTCCTGTATTTCTCTCTTTATTAAATGTTGGCCAAATATTGAACGTATATAAAACAAACAAGCCAACAACAACAGTATTCGCAGAGACCATTTGGCATGCATTTGCTACCATCATTTCTTTTTCTTTTTTTTTTTTTTTTAAGTTTGCATTCTCTCTAACCACCATTCTTAAATTTAAAAAAAAAAAAAAATAAAAGTTATTGTTCAGATGTCACTCATATCAATCATTCCCCCTGCAACTGCTGTAGAGTAGAAATAATTGCAATCTTCTGGCCTGGACAAGGATGAAAGGAGTAAAGTAAAACAAAACAGATTATTTTACCAAGAAGCTGGAAGGGTCCAGCATTTGCAAAGACCATATACTGTCCATTCATTTCTAGAAAATACAGGTAACTATTGTTCAAACAATATTTCCCATCACACATATACTCACATCCCTAATAATCATCCCTGCCCATCACCACGTTAAGCATACCCACACATTCCCTCTCCCATCCCATTGTACCCGATCTATTCTCATGCCAGACCCCAATCCTGACAGAAGGATCAGGCTGAATCAAGAGGGATCGAGACAGTGGCAAAACCAATCCAGACCTGAACTGTATCAAAGCCAATGGGTACTGTGGGATTGACTTCTCATGACCATGTGCAATTGTGTGTTTCCAGTACTTCTCCCCTCATAAACTCTGACCATACACACCCTAGGGTCCAAAAGAAGCAACTAATGAGTGAAAAGAAAATAGCCATGTGAAAGATGGGTTTTATGGGGAATCGAATCATGAGTCTTTGCCATGGGCTGAGAAAGCTGACTTCTAACCATCTAGAGAACAAGCTCAAAACTTGTGCTAACTTTTGGAGCCTATCACCTACTAGAGCACCCTGTACTGCAAAAACTACCTTCTCTGACCACTAAATCACATTCTTGGTCAGCATTTTGCCCACCTACAAAACGAAAAGTTCTCATCCTTCCTCTCTCTTCTCCATGTCCTCCATGGACACAAAGATTGCAAAAGTACCAAGAAGCTCAAAATCTTTGTCTTTGTTTAGCTACACTGTTTCCCTGAAAGTAGAGAAGTGCTTTGTAGTGTTTGAGTAGGAACTTGGGAGAATTAATATTAGGCTTTTCATTGAGGCCCACTTTTACATTTTATGACACTGGCTACAAGGTGATTTCACTGACTAAACCTGCTGCTTCTGCAAGAGGACCAAGCACTAGCCAGCAATTTTTAAAGTATATTTATAAGTGTAGTTTTCACAATACCCCATTTTATGAATGAAGAAATAGCCTCAGAGAGCTTGTTAAGGCTCACAGTCTTTAATCATCTCATTCTTTGATGCTTACTGTAGACATAAAGGTGATCCACCCAGATCCCTCCTCAAGGAAAGACTTGCTGCAGAGAATGTAATCAGCAGACACATCCTGCTGTCAGCTTCCAGGCTCAACCTCAGCAGCAGTGGACGGCCTTGCTCAAGGCCCTACCCTTCCCAAGGCAGTCCACATTCAGTGACTGGGTGAGCCCAGAAAATAAGAGCTGGACCATTTTAGTCCAACGTGTTGCACTCTGATAGGAAATTTTGTTGCCAGAGCTGTCTGGGCAGCTGATCGAGGCTTTGTCTAGCCTACATGGCAGGCTGACTTCTTTCTCTACTAAATCCTGCTTTCCTTCTTTCCTTTCACAGGTGTCAATCCCTAATAAACATCTTTGCATCCCAAACTCTGTGTGGATATCTGCCCATGGATGACCAACTGCTGACACCTACAAGCTTTGCTGCATATTTGATGATAACCTTTTCTCTTCTCAGGGGAATGGTAATCCTTCCACAATAAGCCTGTCATCATTTTGAGCTCTCTGTAGCTTTCCTGTTTTTGCAGATAGGTATTACAAGCTGACGGTTGCTACGTTCACTTACCATCAGTGAATGCTACTTTCAAGTATTCCGCCAACTATTGTCCATTTATTTTATTCATCCATTCAATCAATATCTTGTTTATTTAACAAATATTAATTAATAACCAACTTATATCCTCCCCAGTTGGGTTCTCTTAACTAAGTCACCTACTATATGAGTTCCTACTCAACTATTTGCTTTTCTCTCTATCTGAAATGTCCTTTCCCTGCCTCTTTCTTATTCTTCAAATATTAACATACAAGTCACTTCTTCAGGGACCTTTCTTCAATCACCAAATCTAAAATAGGTCACCTCCTTCCCTGCCCTGTTATCCTTTATTATCTTATTTGTTGCTTTCTTTCTTACAATGTCTTCCAATTCATAATTAATGAATTTATGTGTTCACTTAGTCAATCTCTGTCCCTTCCACTAAACTGTGGGTTCCCAAAGAGCAGGCATTGCATCTTTCTTATTTACCCTATATTGCTAGGGCCTGTTGTAGCTTCTTCCCATATATTTTTTTTAATAAATGAAACTTCTTCCTTCTGAAACCCCTTTTCCAGGCTCCCTATCAAACTGCCTGTTGTCACCATGATGTTCAATCCATCTCTCAGTCAATTCAATTCCATCATCTTAAATTGCTGGTGTCAGCCCCTTCCCTCCAGCCCCTATGCTACTGCCTTAATTCAGATACTCATCACTCCACAATTAGACAACCACAGTGCTCTCCTAGCAAGTCCATTTTCTTCTTCTCTACCCTCCATACCCTGTCAGAGAGTGACCTTTCCAATATACAAATCACTCCCAGCTTAAAAACTTTTGCCCACAGGACAAAGTTCAAAGTTCGTAGCATGACAGGCAAGCTACTGTGAGATCTCACCCTATTTTCCTCTCTGGTTTTCTCTCAATCTGCTACAAAAGCCTCCATCTTCACAATCTCTGAACATTCTCTCCATGCTTCCCTGTCCTTTCTACTTCCTAAATACTTCCCCAATCTACCAAGCTGTGATGGTTAGGCTCATGTGTCAACTTGGCAAAGTGATGGTGCCCATTTGTCTCATCAAGCAAGCAGTGGCCTATCTGTTGCTGTGAGGGAATTTTGTGGACTTAAATCATCAGTAGGTTCATTACTTCTATAGCTGAATACATCTGCAGTCCGCTAAGGGGAGTGTCTTCCACAGTGAGAGATGTTTAATCTAATCAGTTGAAGGCTTTTAAGGGGGGAGGTGATGACTTCAACAGTTAGAAGAGAGAACTTTAGTTTCTACTTCAGCCAGCCAGCCTGTCCTGGGGAAATCAGCGAAGACCTTCATCAGAGTGTCAGCTTGCAGCCTGCCCTATGGAATTTGGAATCGTGCATCCCCACAGTTGCATGAGACACTTTTATAAAATCTCAAACTATCAGTGGCTGACAGATTCCAAATGGAGTCGAGAGGTCACTCTGGTGGACATTCTTATGCACTATATAGATAACACCTCTTGGGCTTTAATGTATTGGAATAGCTAGAAGTAAATACCTGAAACTACCAAACTCCAACCCAGCAGTCTGGACTCCTGAAGACAATTATATAATAATGTAGATTACAAGGGGTGACAGTGTGATTGTGAAGACCTTGTGGATCACACCCCCTTTATCTAGTGTATGGATGAGTGGAGGAATGGGGATAGAAACTAAAGGACAAATGGGGTGGGGTGGGGGGATGATTTGGGTGTTCTTTTTTCACTTTTATTTTTTATTCTTGTTCTGGTTCTTTCTGATGTAAGGAAAATGTTCAGAGACAGATTGTGGTGATGAATGCATAACTATGTTATCATACTGTGGACAGTGGATTGTATATCATGGATGATTGTATGGTGTGTGAATGTATTTCAATAAAACTGAATTTAATAAAAAAAAAAAAATCTCAAACTAGTTATAGCTATCTCCTGTTGGTTCTGTTTCCCTAAAGAACACTGACTAACACACAAGCTCACTCAGCCCTGGCCTGGACAAACACAGCACCCTTCTAAATGGTCTTTCTGATTGCACATTGCCCTGTCCAATCATTTGGCTTTTACGCACCCGACTTTAATCATGGAAACACCTGCCTTCTCCTCTCTCATTGCTTAAATTCCCTGCATGAATAGAGGTTAACAGATCCTGCAAGACCAGGTCCCTCTTCCCACACCACCCTGTCCTTGCTCTCTGCATACAGACTCAGATGTACTCCTTCCTGCCCCAGCACCCAGGATCCTACTTTTCCTATTTCCTTAAAATGCTCAAGAATACTTTCTCCCCCTGGATCACCACTCTTTCCGTTTTGTGGCTCAAACATATCTCTTTTATGGGATCTTTCCTGAATCTAAGGCTGGGGCAAGTCTCCCCGGGTCCCCTTGTAGCCCATAGCATTTCCTTTAAGGCTCTTATACACTCAGGGAGGTTTGAGAAGTGAGAGAAGAAGCAGCTTCTCAGAAAGAACACAGTGAATTCTGGACCATGAGTTTGGGAAAAGCATGGGAGAAGCTGGGCCACTGGTTTTGATATCCCAAGGGCTTGTTTCTGGATAACTCCCCTGCCCTCAGGAGCTGCCCCAGAAATTTTAAAATCATTTTAGTTTATTTTCCATAATTTCTAAGGGATTGATGTAGCAGAGAAAGGCTGTGGCATGTGTTCAATCCAAAACCTTGAAAGAGAATTAAAACATCTAGAGAGTTCTGTTGTTTCTTCAAATTTTTTCATTTGTTTTTAATGTTTTGTATACCCTTTTCATCTCTTTCATGGTATGTGACCAAATGGACTTACTATAAACTCCCCTAACCCACACATTCAGCTGTTCATTGAATCTCTCCCCCAGCAACCACACGTTGAATGCCACACATCATTTCATAGGTGCTGGTAAAGGGTGGGAAGAAGGTGTGGAAAATGGCCTTAGGGCTCTTTGACTATGGGGCATGGAGGAAAGGAAAACAATTTCATCCTGAAATATAGAAAAATTGGAAAGCAAATGAAGGTCAGATTTTCAAATCCAGAGCAATAGATAATTAGTAAGAGCCACATCTGAAGAGGATGGGGGAGCAGGCACAGAAGAGGAAGGTAGAGAACCCCAGGGGCAAAACCATTCTGTTGGGAGAGCCTCTAAGAGGCTACTCCAGCCAAGGCAGTGGTTGGAAGCACATCTCTTCCAGGGCTTGGCAGCTTCCTATAAATAAAGGCATGAGATCAAATCCCAGCAGGCAGTGGCATTTGGCTCCAGGTGAATATTGTATTCCCAATATTCATATCAGGATTAAAGTCAGTAGCCACGAATTCTGGGGACTGTGACCATCTCTGATAGGATGTGGAAAAATCTAGGTAAGGTGTCAGGATTACAGCAAAATTCCAGCTCTGACAAAAGACTAAAGCAGTAGACATATCCCAACCCTCTGCACTTAGCCAGCAGAACTTCTGTGTACCAGACTCATCCAAAAACTGGATCCATTATCATCTATAATTCCAAGCTCCAGATACGAGCAAGCTGAGCCTGTGCATTAGACACTCAGCTGTGAGCAGAGGGGCTGCAGATGGAAAAGCAGGGAAATGGGGTCGACACTGCACATACTCCTGCAGAACCCCCAGAGTGAAAACATCGTCTCTGTGAATCAGGACCTACTGCCTCCATTTGTTAAGATCTTCCTTCTGTCCTTTTTAAATATCACTGTTAATACCCCCTCGTGGCACTGTCTTGGTCCTTTACCCTTTCATCCAGATATTATTAAAAACTCGTGTCAAAATGGAATTCTCCGAAGACCTTGTAAAAGTCAGCTGTGAGGCGTGTTATACGCCGTCCCATTACGAAGAGCCACTTCCCGAGCCGTGAATTCTGCATCTGGCACTTCTACTTCTCAACCCCATGATGGAAAACCTGGAGCTGGCTCCCTCCCACCTCCTCATTCAGCTCTCATCTTGGGCTTGAACTCACTCCTAGAACTCCACTATAAGCCACTCACTTACTCCTTCCATCCTTTTATACATACAGTCTTCCCATTCTACCCTCACTCCTTCCCACACACATACTCTCTTTCTACATTTGGAAACCATCTCTCCAACAGATATTTTCAGAACATTCAAGATTTGCCTGGCCCTGGGACTCTGATAGAAGCCCCTTTAAGTCTCACTGAGACATTTTAGTGCACAGATCAGAGTGTTTTGAAGGAGCAGTTTTAATTTAACAGTTTTGATGTGGAAGCAAAATATATAAAATGGTGTTATATTGCTAGGTAATGTGTTGTAGCAGCATAAATTTAATCCACAGTACCCAGGCACAAAAAAGCATTGCATCTATTTTTTTCCTAAATTAAATTAAACCTAACTTCAACATCATAAAAGGAAAAATCAATCTAAGTTATAGTTAGTGACCCTTACTGCTCCCTAAGGTCATGAAGTAATAATAATAACAATAATAATTATTATTTTTATATTTAATTAAATGTAGCAAACACTTATGTAGCACTTGCTATGTTCCAGACACTATTCTCAGTGCTTTATCTTTACAAACTCACTTACCATCACAGCAACCATATAAAGAAGGTACTATTATTTTTATCCATTTTACAGATGGGACTATTGAAGCACAGACAGCTTCTGAGGCAACAGCCCAAGGTCAGAGATTAAACAAAGAAGTTGATATTTGCAGCCAGCAATCTTGCTCTGGAATGTGTGCTCTTAACAACCAAGGAAAAAAAGAAATCCTAAAGCCTTGTGGCTGTCTAGAAAAAGGCAGAAGGGCCTCATGTTAATCCAAGATGCCTGCCATTGTTTGCCTTATTCTCTCTGCTGCAGGATGTGGCTACTGTGCCCAGATTCTCTGCCTCCATGGTGGTCCCCCACCTTGACCACAGAGCCTTAGAGCACTTCTCTCAAGCCTGCAGGTTTTAGTGTCCAGCCTTCCCAACATCCCACTGAGATCACTGTCTCAATCAGGGCACCATTTGTAGTTAGGGCATGAGTCTCTAGCTTTCATGAAAATCTCCAATTACCAACTTTTCCATACTTTGATACTAACCTCTTAAACTGAAGCTACTGCTACGCCAATCCTCAGCATGAAGCACCAGTCTCTCCCCTCTCTCCCTCTATGACATTCCAAACTAATTTCCCCAAATGAGCCTGAAACACAAAGAATATTTACTTCCTTCCTGCTGGCTGTGGATCTGTGAATGAAGTAGGATGGGGAACATCCCTGATTTATTCAACCCTGGTGAGTATGTAATTTTCCTATTTATCACTGATACAAGTAGAATAATCATCTTGGAGTCATACCATATGCCCAACCCCATCCCTGAACCTTACACTCTCTCTCTAACCTCCATTCTACCCCATCTCATCATTACTGAGCCTTCTGTCACCCCTGACTTCCACCTTATTCCTCATCTCCACCCCAGCCCACATATGTCCCACACCTTAAGAAGGGTTGAAATGGTTACATCTGTAAACTTCATCCCCTGCCTCCCTCTGCCTGATTCCTGAACCTAATTCTGTTCAGAAGTCTGGATAAGGCTCAAGTATAAGGAATAAAGGTCAGAATTGGGGTAAACCTTGGCAACAAGGTGAGGTTTGACACTGGGGTCAGGCTTGATTTAAAAAAAACTGTTAATAATGTATTAGGTTTTATCAAAATGCCCTTGCTTAAAAAAAATTTACAAATACTGTGTGCTCATTGGTAGAGTGATGGGTGGGAGACGGTAGAGAGAAATTCAGGGATCTTGAAGAAAGGTCTGAGGCTATAGGAAAAGGCCAGTAGGAATGGTGTGGACCTTAGTTGCACTGACATATAGACTTCCTTCTGTTTTCCGCCAGCTTTAGCTTTGAATCTGTTGTTGGGTTTTCATCTTCCCACCCTTCCAGCTGAATTCTGGCCTCTGCCACATCCCCACCTCTGTGACAGGTAATGTTGCTTGGGTATTTGCTCCAAGACAATTGCAAAATGTAGAAAAGCCCAGAGAAAATTATTATTTGGCTCAAACAGCCCATGAGTAGCTAAGCTCAGTGCTGGGCTGCAGATCTGTGTCCCATTCTGAGCACAGCGAGTGCAATGGGTGTGCTGCAGAATCAGACAGGCCTGGCTCCAGATTCCTGCTCCGTCATTTGCCGGACTTTCCAAATCAAGCCTCATCTTTCCTCCTCCTAGACTTGTGCAGAGGGTGAGTTAATATGCTATCTAGAGAGCGCCTCCCACATTCTCTGGCTTAGAGGTGGTTTTACTGGGCTGCTCAGGAACCGTAGCTTCAGGAACCCTCAAGTGCAGAGACCCCTTACAGGGCTCTGGAAGGTCCCCACACAAGTTTTACTTAGAATTTTGTATTCTCTTCCCTACAGGGTTTTAAATTTTTGCTGATGCTCAGGTCCCATGAAACATGGATCTGCCTCTACCCTGACCCATTTTAGTTCTTAATAAGTGAGTCCATCTATTCTGTCCCCCCGATAATGCCTTCCATCTTTCCCTATTACCCTGCCTTGCCTACTCTTCCCATTTCCCATCTTTGCCTTGGCCCTACTTTACACATGTGGCAGGGAGAATAATGCCCTACTCCCCACCCCCGACACCAAATGACTATGCCCTACTTCCAGGAATCTGTAACTATGTCACCTTACCTGACAAAAGAACTTTGCAGATGTGATTACAATTATGGGCCTTGAGATGGGGAGATTATCCTGAATTATCCAGGTGATCCCAACCTAACTACACGGAGCACATACAAGCAGGGAACTTTTCCTGGCTGCCACCAGACACTTTTGAATACTTTGAAGATGGAGAAAGGAGCCAAGGACCAAGGAAAATCAGTGGCCTCTAGAAGCTGGAAAAAGCAAGGAAAGAGATTCTCCCACAGAGATTCTGGAAAAGAATGCACCCTGCCAACACTTTGATTTTGGCCCAGTGAGACCCATGTCAGATTTCTGATCTACAAAACCATAAGACAATAAATTATCATTGCTTTCAGCCACTAAGTTTGTAGTAAACTGTTAATGGCAGCAATAGAAAACAAGCATGATACAACTACCTGTTTTTCTCTTGTTACTTCCTCTGCTCCTCATTCCTTGTTTATCGATCTGCCCAGGATGTCTCTTGCTTTGATCTCTTGCCTCCCACAAATTGAGTCATATGTGGAGGGAACAGGGCTTCCACCTGGCAGCACCCCTTCCTCTGATTTGTAAGGATCCTCCTCTGAGATGCATTTGTTCAAACTCCAACTTGATGAGATTCAGCACCCTGATACATCAAAAATTCTTTATCTCAAGGCAGCTCTTGCGTAAAGGAACATACCCTGAAGTCAAATAAGAAACTCATGGCTTTGGTCTCAACATTGCCATTTTCTGCCTGTGTGAACTTTGGCAACTTAGCTAACCTCTCTGAGCCATTTTTTCTCTCTAGAATGGTAGATCCACAGGGCAGTCCTTTCCATTTCCTTGAATACAAAGTCTATGGAGATACCCATCCACCCTGTGAAAACTGGCATTTTTAAAGACTCTGGATCTAGAAGCTGTTCTGCATTTTCCTCTCTTATTTATATCTCACCTTATAAATCTGCCTTGAGTAGGCCTGAAAGGCCTGTGTAGCTGCTAAGGGTGAAAGATGGGGGTCACTGCCTATTTAGTAAGCATGTTTTCCTAGAAGCTCTGAGTGGGATCTAATTAAAGTTTGACACCTCACAGTGGGGATGACCTGAGGTTTGCATAACAGTGTAAACTCTGTCACAAAGTTATCGCAAAATTAAATGAGATAATTCATGGAAATCACAGGGCCTGCATATAGAAGGCTCCCAGTGATGAAATCCCCAAAGAGGAGGCATGTCACGCTCTCTTTTTTCAGAAACTTGAGAGTATTTGAATACTTACAAAATCACCCCTTGGCCTTTGCTTCAGCAAACTCAATTATCTGAGTCCTCTCAGTGGATACTCCAAATGAGATGCTGAATGTAAAAGCGCTTTGGGAAGGAAACGAATGCAAGATGTTACTGTAAATTTAATTTTCTAATTATATATTCATCTTTGTAAATCTTTTCTTCCCAGCATAGAGGCTCCATGTTAATAAGAGTGTGCTAAGAAAGGATAGGATGTGTTGGGAAGAAAATCTAAATTTTAATTTTGTTGTCCAATTCCTCCCCCCACCCCGTGATATCTGAAGTTCACATCTGGGATGCTGGGAAAGCCTAAGGGAAAGGCTGAATTGAACTTGCTTCCATTTTTTATTTCCTAAATGATAAGGAGACAAAGAACAGTGAATTTCTTTACTGAATTGTCAGTGACTCTTGAAGAGTTGGGCAATTGTGGATTTTGAAATAGTAAAAACTGGGATCAAACTGCTAACCCACTTCTTGAGAAATGACGGGAGCCTTGCAAACCATGTTAGAGCTAAACTTCCTTTAAAATAAAATGGGAATAATAACCACAGCTTTTCAAAGAATGTTGTGTGAATGAAATGAAATAATTTCTGAGAAAGAGGGTAGTGTGGTGCCTGGCGCAGGGGTGTTCCATGGATATTTTCTTCTTTACTGGGACCTCTCTAGATAAACCATTCAAACCCACACATTATTTGCTAAGCCTTATGGAGATGGGTGAACAGAGCACAGTTGTCCCCATCCAGGGACATTAAAACTCGATGTCTAATGGGAGAAATAATTGAGAAAGCCAAGAATTAGGATCTAGTTTAATAAGTGCTTGATTGCTGAGATTAGGAAAAGATCGCGCTCCAGAGAACACAGAGGCAAGGCCCTCTGCATGCATCTGAGAAGCCAGAGAAGGATCCCTGAGACCTGAGTTACCCAGGTCAGTCATGGGGCCTTGCAGACACTTGGATCCCAGAGGATAACAAAGGCCCGGACAGAAGAAGGCAAGGTGCTTGCAGAACACTTGAGACATTTTGTAAGATGGAGAATGAAGGGAAAATATTAGGAGTGAGGTAGGTGTGTGGAAATGAAGAGGACAGGGTGGGTGGGGGGAGGGGTGTCCGATCATGAACAACCTTGTAGATGTAATTCGGGTTTTGGGATTTATGCTAAGGGGAGGAATTGCAACGTTTTAGATAAAGGAGTGACTTGATTAGATTTACTCTTTAGAAAGGCCACTTTAACTGACCTTGGAGGGCAAGATTAGAGGGAGGGAGACCAGTCAGGAGCCCGTGGCAGTAATCCAGGGGAGAAGTGGCGGTGCCTAAATTAAGGTAATGGCAGTGGCAGTGGTGAGAAGTGGGTGGATTTTTTAACATTAAAACTGAATCAACAGGAATTGGAGATAGGATTTTAAGGATGTTAAAGTGGAGGAGACCGTGTCAATATTGATACTCAGGTTTTTCCGTTGGGCAACAAAAGAGATTCCCTTAGCTGAGGTTTTGGGGAAGATGACCAATGGAAAACGTCTGGTGTGTAGTCCATTACGTAAGATTGGAGATTAGGCGAGAGGGCTGAAAGGACTAGTATAAAGCCAGGAGAGTTATAAAGCGAGGATTGGCTACAGATCTCTGAGATATACCATCACTTAATGAATTATAAAATGAAGGGAACATCTGAATGAGGTTGAGAATGAATGGACAGAAGGGTAGGAGAAAAATCAGGAACATGGGAGCCTAGAAGCTGTACTAGTCACCAGTTCTACCTGCAATCAACAGAATCAGCTCTGGCTGGTCTAAGAAGAAAATGAACTTATTGGAAGACCGCTGGTAGGTGAGTGAATCACTGGGAAGTCTTGAGAATTAGGCTCAAAAATACAGAATGGAGTTCAAATGCTGCGGAGCCCCCCAAGTCAACCAATATATTGCTTTTAAAAAGATAAACACTATCAAATATTTTTGAAAAGAAAGATTTGGCTTAGTAAATCTGTTGATGGTGGATTTGGTGGAGGCTGAAGCCAGATTTCAATGGGTTAAACCCTGAACGTGGCATGTATAAACAATAGATTCAATGCCCTTTACTTAAAGATTTCTGCAATCTTCTAAGCACTGTTCCCTCTTTCTTTTTCCCTTTTATCCTTTGCTTTGAGAGTTCATTTGTTATGTCTTCTAGGAGATGCTTTCTGAGGAGGAGGGCATGGGTGGGGGGTGGGAGAATCAACAGATGAGACCAGGAATTTGATTCCCCCACAACAAATTGCAGTGTCATCAGGGATAACATCTCTACACTGATTTCTCTCTGATGTTAGTCAGCATTATAATCCTTTTAGTAAATTCAGAATCACTTGGAGAAAAGAGAGGATGTTATCTTCCTCAAAGTTGACACCACTCCCTGAATTGTTTCTCATATTTTGCTGCACATTTGCTTCTCTTAACAAGTTGAGTTACAAATACACCTCTCCAAGCACCGATGCTGAAGATCTGATTCAGGTCCAGGTGGTAACCCAGGCACCTGTATTTTTAATATGCTTCCCAGGTGGTGTTGGTGCACAACAAAGTTTAAGAGCCTCTCTCCTGAATTCTACAATGTAGATGTGTCAGGTCCTGCCACAATTTGCACAGGCAGTGAAATAAGCATGTGTCTCCTTCCAGCCTTTTGTGAAAAAGCATCGTTTACCTTTGTCCAGCAGCACGTGGGTTTACCTTTGCTGAGCAGCACTTGGTCCTGCTCTTTGCTAGAAAGATTCTCATGGTTCTCAGGTTTGTACAAGTTTCCCCAACTGTGTTCAAGTTTCTGCAAGTACATGCAATGTTACACAGAGATGTGCAAACGCCCCTGTTTGTGTGTAAAGTCCTGCAGATGGGTGCAGCTTTCACCAGATATGGGTGATGTTCCCCATCATCTGAAAAGGTTCCCAGCTGGCCTGTCTCTCTCTGTTTGGGGTCTTCCTGCACCTGGACTCAGGGACCCAAGCAAAAAGCTCCCCTTTGTCCTTGCTCTATTATCTCCACTTTCCTTTCCCCATCTGGTGTGTGCCCACTCTTCCTAAATATGACAGTTCTAATTCCCCTGAAATCTAAAGCCAGCCCATTGCCTTGCCCTGCCTCCAATGCAGACCATTTCACTACTCAGTTTCCCTGAGGATGCTCTAGTAGGTCGCTCTGGGCAAAAACAGAAAGGGAAGCTCAAACAAAGGCAATTTCCCATAGTTCTGCAGCTATTTGGCCTAGTCTCAGCCCATAGCAAGTGGAAAATCAAGGTCCTGGCTGGTTTTGCAACACCTCTGTTCACCTGCTTGTGGGGAAAGCAGCACTACTCATCCTGTCAGTCAACTAGTTGTGGGGGTGGGGCAGGGTGGGCGGGGATTAGCTATTGATCTGGAGAAGTGGTCTAGAAAAGGTGCGTACAGGGCCATTCATCTGGCAATAGACTGGCAGCTCACTCCACCCCCCCCCCTCCCTGGGCCCCTCTGGCCTGGGATGACACAGCTGCATGCAGACCCGGTTGCCTTCCAGTGGCTGAAATAGACAGTCCTCTAACTGGAAAACGGGAAATCTGGAACTAGGGAAAAATAGCAACTAAGAACAATAAATAAAACCAGGGTAAAGGGATGAATCCTCAGTAGATTGGTACCCGATGTTGGTGCATCAATTCTCCCACCCTGCTAGGAACTCCTGGCTTCTCCAGTGACACAGGCAAAGCAGGGCTTTGTCCCAGGGCTCTGAGAGATCATGGGGACATGAGGACAGGGGAGAAAAGCAATTACCACCCCCAGGAATGACCTGCAAATAACAGAGCCACAGAGTAAGGACAGACGAGGCTCTTCTTTTTCAGCCTTGAGAATCCATAGGGATGGTGGGAAGTTTAAATCATGAATGCCATTCGGTTTTTATAGACAGAGCCTTTCGCTTTCATCCCAGGATTTCAAAGCACCTCACAGCCATTAATTAGGTGTAAGCAATTCAGGCCTGTCAACTTTTCACACCCAATCAGGGTCTGATATATGTCACCCCAAGGGATCTAATCAATAATTCCTCCAGCTCATTCTCCCTCCCTTTACCCTTCTCCCAGGTCAGTTATTTCAAGCCCCCCACCCCCTTCCTTTTTCTTTCTCCCCCCTCTTGTAGTATCTGGCTCCTTTGCCCTTCTCTCACTCCTCCTTTTCCTTCTCCTTTTCCAAAATTTCCTTTCATCCTCATTTTCCCTGGCTAGGGTTAGGAGAAAATTTGCAAACCCAGGGATTTGAGACCAGAGAACAGAAGTCCCGGAGTATCAAAATTCCAGTGAAATGTTCACATGAAGAGATTTCATGGTCACGGCTTTCCATCCTCACGGCTGTTCTTTAGGGAGGTCTTGGCCTGTGCATACTTTGTCTGTGAATCCTACGCACAAGCCAGACAAACCAGTGCTAAATGTGCAGGGCTCGGGCAGGTATGTGACCCTCTCTCGGGCTGTCCCTGACGGGGAAGGGAGGCTGTAAATACAGCTCCGTGCCTTTAAAGCTTAAGCCATTCTCAAGCCCTATCCTGGGAAAGGCAAAGGCTCCACTCCACTGGAGAAGTAACCTGGGGCAGGAATAACAAACCTGCCACACACAGACGGTCATTCTCATCCCCATGACCACGCCATCGCCACTACTCAATCATGGCACATTTTCTCCCTGAAACCAAATTCAGCCCCAGAATTCCTCACAAAAGAAGGGATCCTAGCATTGCTGCTCACCTTGACCACAGCCCATTCCTTTTCTTTATTTTCTATGTGGTAAACTGTCTTATTTTCAGATCTATATTTACTGTAATATTTGATATATTTTAATATGTGTAATACAAAACATTAGTAGCTGCTTAATTAAAAAGCCCTGGGTTCTTCAACAGAAAAGAAAAGAAAGAATGCAGGGACTCTATAGATTTTTAAATGACATAAGAATATATATATATACACACACATGTATATATTTTAATGAGCAAGACTAAATCTTTAAAATGTTTTAAATATAGGACTGTGATATGTTACTTATATCAAGTTGAGGAAGTTTTCTCTGTTACTATTTAATAAAAGTTTGGTTTTGTTTTATTTAATAAGGGATGGGTATTGAATTTTAACAAATGCTCTTTCTGCATCTGTTGCAGTGATCATATAACATGTTCCTTCTTCAGTGCATTAAAATATATTTTTTCTTAGTCAGTTTGCATGTTATATTTTTCTAGAAATTTGTCTTTAAGTTACAGGGATTAAGCAAGCTTGACCATTTCATACTATGTACTACATTATTTAACCACTGCTGGATTCTGTTTGCTACGTTTTGCATCCGTGTGTGTGAAAGATTGCCCTTTATTGGCTTTAGCATAAAGCTAACAGTGGCTTTACAGAACAAGTTGAAGGGTAGTCCCTCTTCGTTTCTCTCTAAAACTTTGTATAAGATTGGAATGATTTGTTCCTTACAAGATGGGTCAAACACACCTGTAAAATCATCTGAATTAAGTATTTTTTTCATGGAAAGAGTTTAAAGTTCTCTGCAATCACTTTACTAGTCTTATATTAATAGTTACAGGATGATTAAAGATTTTTATTTTTTGTCTTCATCAGTTTTGTGTTATATTTTCTAGGAATTTGTCTTGTTTATATTTTGAAATGTATTGGCATAAAGCTATTTATACTATTTTATTTCTGTCTTTTTAAAATCTTCTGCATCTATAGCCTTTTCCCCCCATAATGACTTATAGTGCTTATTTGTGCCTTCTCTATTTTACTTTTTATTCACAAGAAACTTGGATTCTTATTATCCCTGTCATAGAGCAAAACCTTGGGTTTTGTTGATATTCTCTAATCTTTATTTGTTTCCAATTGCATCTATTTCTTCAGTACATTTATCTTCTTTCTAGTTCCTTTCATTTGACTCTGTTGTTCTTTCTTTACCTTCCTGAATTAAATCCTTAGCTCACTATTTTTAAATCTTTTTCACTTTTAAAAATGTAGTCTTGCAATTGTATAACAATGTAGATTACAAGGGGTGACAGTGTGATTGTGAAACCTTGTGGATCACACTCCCTTTAGTGTACGAATGGATGAGTAGAAAAATGGGGACAAAAACTAAATGAAAAATAGGGTGGGATGGGGGGGATGATTTGGGTGTTCTTTTTTACTTTTATTTCTTATTCTTTTTCTGATTCTTTCTGATGTAAAGAAAATGTTCAGAAACAGATTGTGGTGATGAATGCAGAACTATATGATGGTACTGTGAACAGTTGATTGTACACCATGGATGATTGTACGGTATATGAATATATTTCAATAAAACTGAATTTAATTTTTAAAAAATTAAAAAAAATTTTTTTTTAAAAAATGGTCTTGTAAAGCTCTAAATTACCCTAAGAAATTTTACTGCATCCTATGATTTTGTTCTAAGTATTTTTATATTTTCAAAATAATTTCTTTATTTATCCATACATTAATGAGTGTGTGTAAAACCTTATCTATTATGGTCTTCTAAACTAATTAATTCTGTCTGTAGAAAGTGGCCTGATACCAATTCTTTGAATGTTTTAAACTTGTTTTGTGGTGTACTACATTTTGATAAACATTCTCTGTGTGCTTTAGAAAAAATGTTTATTCTCTAGTTAAATGTTTCCATTAATAAGAGCATATAGTCATGGTTTTTTAAAGTTGTATTTTTCAATAAGGTTTTTGTCTTCTTAACCTATCAAAACTGATATGCAAATATTGAAATCTTCCACTGGTGATTGATTTGAAAATTTCTTCCTGAAATTCCAGTAATTTTGCTTTTTATATTCAGTTATTTTATGATGTGCATACTGGTTTAGAATTTCTTCCTGGATATGTCTTCCTGGTAATTTGAATCTTTTCTCATTACCATATCCTTTTCTATCTTTCATAGTGCTTTTTGTCTTAGCATCTATTTTGTCTGATGTTAATATAGCAGTGTTCTTTTGATCAGTACATTTTACTTGAAGCAATTCTATATCCTTATGTTTCAGGTGTATCTCTTAAAAGCAGTAAATAATTGAAGGTTTTTTTAAATCCAATCTTAAAATGTTTGTTTTTTAATAGGCTTGCTTAATAAATTTATGTTTATTATCATGCTTGCCATATTTTAATATTTCCTATCAATTTTATTCCTTAGTGCTTCACTCTTCCTATGTTTTTTTTTAAATTTTTTCTTGTCTTTTTCAATCTATTAATATTTATGTTTTTGTTTTTTTTCTCTGTGTTTTTCTTTTATTCTATGTACCTTTTTCCCTCCACTGATTTAGGCTTTCTACACCTTATTTTTAGGCTTCAATGTTTACCCCCAGAATTTTAGCATACATTTAACTGTACAAATGTGACAGGTACTCAATATATTAAAGCTTTATAACTAACAGAAGAATCTTAGAACCCTTAGACTTCAGACACTGTTATCCCAACTTAAATGCTACTCTTGTCCACTATTTAAACTCCACAGATTAGATATTATTTATCACTTATAGAGATTATTACTGTTTGAATTTATATTCATATTTACCTTTTATGAGTTCACTATTACATCTTACTCCCTAGTCTATCCTTTGGGATAATTATCTTTCCTTAAAAACATTTTTTATCAGTTCCTTTAGTAATGATCTATTGGTGGTAAACTTTCTCAGGTATGTGATGGTGTGTATTTGTGTGCATGTGTGTGTGTGCATGTGTATGATCTTGAAAGTGTCTTTATTACCTATTCACCAATAGGCTGGGGGAAATGCAAATACATGATCAAATTCTATGGCAAAAATCAAAGCAGAGCTTGATATTTAAATAAGAGAATAAGACACAATAAAAATAATGCAATTTTGGATAAGAAGACATGGGTTAGGTTTAAGTTCTTTTTTTGGCTTCCCATAAATTATTTGGTAATTTTCATTAATTTATGTGTGAAATAAACATATGGTGTGTATCAGCTAATTGCTTGGCTCCATCCTAGGTGTTCATGATTAAAAACATGAAGAATGGTCTCTGGCTACAATGAGCTCAGTCTATAAGAAGATTCAGACACATTAATCAGATAGCTAAAAGATGATTTTATATCTGGAGTAATAGGGATATCTATTTATAGTGTCTTTAGAAGACATTCACTGGGGCACCCATATGGATTTGGGATAGAGAGGGTCTGGTGAGGGTGGGATTCCAAATGTCCATGTAAAGAGGGGTAGGGAAGGCATTCCTAAAAGGATGAAGAAAAGGGAGAAGAAAAGGAGAAGAGAGGAAAGGCCCAGTGATAAAATTAGAGTGGCATATGTAATTACAAACATGAAGGTGGAGCATGAGTTAGAGGTAGGAAGCTGTTAGAGACAAGGTTGAGATTTAAGCGTGGACCAGGTCACAAGGGGTCATATATGCTGTGACAAAGGGTTCAGGCTTTATCCTGTGCACCATGAAAACCCACTATAGAGGGAAAAGGATCATTAGAGGGTCATATTTGTGCTTCAGATGGTTGACCAGCAGTGTGAAGAGGCCAGATGGGGTTGGGAAAGCAAGACTGGGGTCCCATCGGGCTTTGAAACCATTTTATAGTCCAGGCAAGAAGTGATGAAAACTTTAAATGAACTGATTATATTATTGTGTACAAGAAGAGTCAAGATTCAAAATGACAACTAAGAAATAAGCCCTGGAGACATTGATGCTAAAAACTGTATGAGAACTCGGCAGGTAAACCCACTGCCCTCCCCGCTGTGTGGGATATGACTCCCAGGGTGTAAATCTCCCTGGCAATGTGGGACATTACTCCCGGGGATGAGCCTGGACCTGGCATCATGGGATTGAGAAAATTTTCTTGACCAAAAGGGGGAGGAGAAATGAAACAAAATAAAGTTTCAGTGGCTGAGAGACTTCAAATACTGTTGAGAGGTCACTCTGGAGGGCATTTTTATGCGCTATATACATATCCCTTTTAGTTTTTAGTGTAATGGAATAGCTAAAAGGAAATTCCTGAAACTGCCAAACTGCAATCCAGTAGCCTTGATTCTCGAAGACGACTGTATAACTATGTAGCTTACATGGTGTGACTGTGTGATTGTGAAAACCTTATGGCCCACACTCCCTTTATTCAGTATATGGGCAGATGAATAGAAAAATGGGGACAAAAACTAAATAAAAAATAGTGTGGGATGGGGGGTGGGATGCTTTGGATGTTCTTTTTTTACTTTTATCTTTATTCTTATTTTTATTATTTTGGAGTAAGGAAATGTTCAAAAATTGGGGTGATGAATGCACAACTATATGATGGTACTGTGAACAGTTGGTTGATTACCATTGATGATTATATGGTATGTGAATATATTTCAATAAAACTAAATTTAAGAAGAAAAAAAAAACAATTTTATGAAGGGTAAAAAAAGGGGGGAGGGAGGAGTAAAGAATAACCCAGTGATTTCTAATTCTGGCATTGGGTAGATAGAGTAACTTCTAACTTACCAACTAAGGGATTTCAGGAGGAAATACAACTTTAAAGCAAGAGTGAAGTTCAGGTTGGAACATGTTGGGCTTTAGATGCTAAGGAGCATAAAAATTGAAATCTTTCATTCTGAAATTCTGGTCTCCTAGCCTTTAGACTTCTGACACAGGGAGCAATCCCGTAAGACAACCCCAAGCCATATCTACATTATATGATAGTAAGAGAAAACTGGGGTCTAAATTTTAGGTCAAATATTCTCCACTGTAGGCATTAGGATGGCAGAAGCCATGACTTAAGTTTTCTGAACTGTTAGAACCAGTCATATTTTCCACTTTGAAGTTCCAATCAAGGTGTTATCAGGCCACATTTTCTCTGAGTCTGTAGCATTCTGGAGACGGCTTGCTGCGATCTTTCAGGTTCTTTGACTTGTGTCTTTGCCTCTGTCAGATGGCAATGTTTCTAATCTTCTGCTGTGGCTTTCTTTGACTTCCGCATTCTGTCTCTGGTTTCTCTGACTATATCCAACTACCTCTCTTTTAAAGGCCTCCAGGAATACACATTAAGATCTGCCCTGATTCAATTTGGCCACACCTTAACTAATAATAAAACTTCAAAATGTCCTATTTACAAAGGGGTTCAGACCCACAGGAATGCAAATAAAGACTAATAACATGCCTTTTGTGGGGTACATTGCTCAATCCCCCACAGAACCCAACAAGGCAAGGAAGGAAGCATCATGCTGGCCAACACAGTCCCTGGTCTCCAAGAATTTGAGTTCATTTGGTTTAGATGGCCCAGATCAAAAAGTCATTTCCACCATATCCACTGGTTTCTGAGGTTGTACATGGTTTATCGGGGGGTTGTTTAGACAGGGATTTTACCTGCAACAGGTGTAATCAAGCTTCCTCATGAGTCCTTACCCATCTCCTTGGGAATTGCATGTGGCTAATTATGCATGGTCAAAGAACTATTCTAAATACATGATTTGACATTCTCTGCGATACTTACAATCCCTGTCACCAGAACAACTCAAGCTATTCTCTCTGAGTCATGGAATATATTCAGTTAATCCAATAATACATCCACTCCTGTACATGCATAACCTGAGAGTTACTCAGAACCCCCTTTTGTCTTGTTGACTGTAAGCTTATCAGATTTTCCTGGAATGCTTCCTCCATCCAAAATTTTCTCCCTTGGAGTTATCCCAGGCTTAGAATAAATGGAGCTTTCCCTTGCTCAAGAGCAGGGACCCAAGCGCATAGCCTAAAACTTGCACTTTCATTGAAGTGTCACTTCTGAGAAAATTTCTGTGTGTCCTAGGTCACACTTAAAAATGTTTTTCTGGCAGAAACCAATGTGACTTTTTTCACCTTTTACCTTTTGGAAACCAGAGCAAGGAAATAGAAATGGTAATTCTGATGCCCCATTTGATGTTATATCAAACCAGCCTCCAAGCAAGGATTTATCCACTTAAATATTGTACTTTGATAAAAGTTCTGCTGAGAATTTGTGATTATTGGAGTTTTTTACAGGGTACTTCATAAGCCATTACATAAAACACTAATTAACCAATATTTCTACCAGCAGGGTCTCTTGTACTGATTAAATTAACACTGAAACTGCTAACATCATTGATTAAGAGTCCAAAGAGCTGTGTTTCAGTAAAAATTAGGACAACTTCATTCTGGGCAAAAAATCAAATCTGCCCTTCCCATATCCCAGGAGATTAATTATTCTCTTGTTCTAATAACCACGTCTCTCACCTGGGACAAAGGACCATTGTGATTTGTCTCTGTCTTGGACCCCCATTCTGGAGCCTAGTTGGGGGTGAGGAGACCTGAGTTTTGTGGAGTGGTTGGCTACAAGCAACACATCTGGATTTAGTCAGAATTGGTCCAAATGCAGCCTTGCCAATTTGCAGATACATAATCCAGGGCAAAATACAACTCTCTACCTGGCTCAGATTCCTTTACAGTAGTATGGGGATAAAAATAGCCCCTACCTCAAAGTGTCGTGAGGATCACTCAATGAGGAAAAGCCTCGAGAGGCATAGTTCTGAAACTGGTCCATCCATGTAAAGAGCTGAGTAAAGGGTGGATATTATCACTATCAACTGCAGTTCTCATTCTTTTGGCCTAATGATCTACAATAGTTCCTACATCTCTTTCTAAAATCTTACTGTTGGAAGGGAAGATTCAGAGGATTGCCTTAACTCATCTTTAACTTTTACTGGAAAACCAAAATGCTAACCTTAATATGGTCTAAAGGGAGGCCCCAGCAGTGGATCATTAAACCTTGCTACCCTCATGGAGGGTGAAACCTCATGGAGGACACTGAACAACCATTGGAATCAGGACCAAAGATTCCAAGGACTGTGAAAAAGGAGAGAAAGCACAGAGGTCACCACCAATCCAGCTACTCTATGGACAATCTTCACCTTCCCACAGGTATTTTGCTCACAGACATGGGGATTCTATGGAGGTGTTTTGAAGAAGTTGTTTTTGAGAAGAATTATTCTTATGACAACATCAATTAAAAAATAAACGCTAAGCTTCACTGAACACTATCCATGTGCCAGCCACTGTACTAAGCGCTTTATCTGCATTATCTCATTTATTTTCCACACAAAAGAGGTGTTACGATTATCTCCAAGGAAGTGTAATTATCTACCATTCTAAACTGAGATGCGGAGAGGTTAAGTGACTCCCCTAAATTCATCCAGTTAGTGCATGATTAGAAGGGACTTGAATCCATGTCTTCCTGACTCCAGAACCCACACTCCTCATCACCACACACACCACTTCCATGTGGGAAAGGGCCCTTCCTTTGGGCATCCCTGGAGGGCAACATATCCAGGTACTCCTAAGTACCATATCCGTGGCCACTTTGATGCTCCATGTTTTGGATCCAGGTTCAGCCCATCCCAGGGCCAGCTTGACATTTTTCACAAAACCTCCAACAGTCCCAGGGCAAAACAATGCGAATGGAAACCTAAGGCAACATTCCAGCTCCCCAGCATACCCCATACCTCATGTCTCCTGGAATCTACCTGTGGGTAGACAGTTACCATCCTATAGGTTCCCAGGTGTTTGTAAAATACTGAGCCCCCTTCCGGCCCTTCCCATTCTTTCATAGACCCTAGAATCCCCCAACTCCCACCCTGAAATCAATCAATCTTTATCTGAAGCCTCTTTCCAATCCTCTTTCTATCAGAAGTTCCCAGAATTGCCTTCTAGTGCAGCCTCTTCCAAACCAACCTTGCCCTCTGTGAGCCCCAAATCCTCCCTGTCCCTCTACTTCTGCCCCCAGGGTCTGCTTTCCCGGTACCCACTTTCCACACTCCCATTCCGGCCAGCCTGCCTTGCCAGGCCTCCCATCCACCCCTCCCATCTGCTCAGGCTCTGGGACTAAGCACTCCATCTAATGGACCTTCTTACTCAGCCTCAATATTTGCTTTCCGATACATTGGATTTATAGAGTGTTTGCCTGAATTAAAATGAGAAATTTTAGAACAAACTGAGACTTCTCAGCTGCTAAGCTCCAACATGTACTTTAAATAAGAAAAGGGGGGAGTCTGGAAGGGGGCAGCTGATGAATCCACCTCCCCCTGAATTACCATTTCATCTGGGGCTACTCACCTTCAAACCCAGCTGCTGCCTCCTCGGCCCTGCTCGCCTCCCCCAGCTAAGTTAACAAAGCAGTCACCGCTCATCCGCAGAGCTCCCTCTAATAGACTCCCAGTGAAATAATATTTGCTTTCCATGCCTACTTTGAATCCCACTCACTTTGTTAAAAGATTGCCTCCGGCTGTCTCCGCTGGCCTAATCTAATAGTTTCTAGTTTGTACAAGCAAAGCGTTTTCAACCACCTATATAAATAACTTACGCAGGAGAGGACACTTGTGTGGTCCCAGCGCAGGGCTATAGGACATGACAGATCCCCAAATGAGGACTGGGCCAGGCTCCTGGGGGGAGGGGGCACCGCCAGCCAAGTGGGAGCAATTACCATATCGCATCAGGGCCTAAAGAAAGGCTGGTCTGTCTTCTTAAGGAAAGGCTGATGGAGGTGGTGGGGGGCAGGGGGGGGGACATCCCTGTCTGGTTTCTCCAGTACAGGAGACCCCGCTAAGCGCCTCTACCACCTCCTTGCCCCCCATCCCCACCCCTGCCATGCTTCCCTCATCCATGGTAGCAGAAGGAGCCAGTTCAAAGCAGGGAGGAATGAGAGGAGCTGAAACAAGCTATAGGGTGGGGATGGGGTAAGGGGGTTCTAGTTTCTTTTTGGCTGAAATAAGAAAATTAAAAAGCAGCTCAGGTTGGGGATGGGGTTTCCCAGAAAATGAGGGGACAGCTCTCTCTAGGGGTCAGTAAACTACAGCCCTGAGGCAGGCCAGCCCCCTGTTTTGGTAAACAAAGTTCTAGAGGAACACAGCCACACGCATTCATTTACCTGTAGCCTATGGCTGCGGTCACACTACCGGAGCGGAGTTGGGTAGCTGCACCAGAACCTGTATGTGGGCGGCAAAACCTAAAATAGTTATATCTGGTCTGTTACAGAAAAAGTTTGCCAACCTCTGTTCTGAAACAGATCAAAAGGAGTCACATATGCCCTCATCAGAATTTCCGTGATTTCCTATAGCCAGAGGATTAAGACTGAGATGCAGCCGTAGCACGAATAAGCCTAGCTGAGGGTGGGGGGAAGTAGAGTCAGAGATCCAGTAGGGAAAATGCCAGTAGGGAAAATAAGTCTTGGATTGAAGGGGTGGTGAAGCCTTCTTTGGGGATGTGGGGAAGTGTCAGGATTGGATGGATAGAGAGAAGAGGGGCTGGCCCTTCAGGAGAGGGGATGGCCCGAATCTAGGGAGCTTAGTGAGGGTGTGTCTAGGACAGGATGGGGAAAAGACCACAAACACACAGTGGGGCCAGATCTTGGGGAGCAAAGGATGTAGCCTTGAGCATTTGGCTTTGGCCTTGAGGATAATGCAGCATCCAGGAAGTTTGTACAACCAATAAATTAGGTGTGACTCCCACTTTAGCCTCTGTCACCCTACCTTTTGAGAGTCAAGAAAAAGTAGTTCGAATCCCCATTTAACACACACCAGTGCCCCTTCCAATCTTTCAGACACCCTTTCTTCAGTTTTCCAAGCAGTTTGGACCCTCAGTTCCTGCTTCCAGGGAATTGGTTTAGTTTGAGTCTAACCTCACACCCTGGATATTTAATCCATTACCACATGGCAGCTCTTCACCCCAGACACTGACCCATTCCCCAATTCCTTCACTCCCAAAAATACTGTGATACCCAATAACCATAATAAATAATTATGACAACAACATTAATAATTATGATAACTCAAATAGTGTTGCCAGGCATTTCCAAGCACCATGCAGACATCACCTTACTCTCAACAAGTGGGTTACCCAAACAGCACTGAAAACCACTTAAAACTGAATATTAGACAAATCATTTGGTCATATTTACAAGAGGAACTTTGCATGCCACACATCTGGCATTTTTCCTAGGTCTTTTATCTCCAACATTTTTCCTTCTCCTTTTTCCTGCCTCAGAGAGTCCCAAAGCCCTATTAGCTTCTCACGCAGAGAAACTTAACTCTTTTCAGTCATCACAGTTTTCTTCCAACATCTTGCCTGGGATCTTAGCTTTCACATCTAAACCAAGACTCTGTCAAGTAATCTGTCCTCAATACCGGAATCCACCCTCCAAAGGGAAAATCAGGTGCCAGTTGAGTGATGACAAATGTTTCTCTTTACTCTTTAAAAAACAAAAGCCAGGCTTCAGGAGGATACATTTTGTCCAGTTTGAGCAAACATCCAAGGCTAAAAGCTGGGATCCTGTGATCCCCATGGCATCACAGCACATGAAAAAACTGGTACTCGGTGTCTAAGAACTGGAAAAGAGTCAGAGAGCATAAGAAGAATTCAACAGGTATTGATTGCTTATGGTGTATTCTGGGCACTAGGCTACACTTTGCACTTATCATTTCATCTTCTAGAAAACCCTGCAAGTTTGGGGCTGTTATCCAAATCATACAGTGAATAAATTGAGGGTCAGAGGGGTTAAGCAACTTGCCCAAAGTCACACGTTGAGTCAGTAACAGACCAGAGATTTAAATGTCTGTTCTTTTTTTCCTACCTGCCACCTCCTTTAGGTTCATAAGAAAGAAGCAGTTGCTTCAAGGCTTAAAGGGCAGGCCTTAATTTGCTGTGATTTTTGCTTGTGACCCTTCATTGGAGGGCAGTGAGATCTCTTATTCTCTGCATCTGATTCATATTTCCACTCACCCCCACCATGCAGGAGTGAGTGAATCAAACCCTCCAACGGGACATAACAAATAATTTGCAACATCATTTTTTTCTAATTTCCCTTTTAAAAATCAATAAATGATTAGTGATGCCATCCATAGAAAGAGAGCAGATTTTTCCCTATTATGAGAATTGATATTTGGAGCATTTATCGCAAACACCAAAAAAAAAAAAAAAAAATAGCACTGAGTTCATGAAAGTTCTAAATATTTGGATTTAAATGCTTGCAACTAAAAAAGAGGGTGATGCAGTAAAGAGTAAAATGGGAATAAAAATAGGTCCTATTTTAAAGGACTATTAAGTGAGCTATGGCATTAAAAGTACATGGTGCAAAGTCTACTCAGAGTGATACTGTTCCCTTCCATGGCCTCTCCCTCCTTGGGAGCCCCGTATGGCTCTCCCCTCCTGTGAACTCCAGTTCTGCTCTGGTCTTATGTCCCGCCCCCTCGGGCCAGCAGCCCCAGGCTGTGATCCTCCTTTCCCCACTTGACTTGCGTCCACCTAATTCACTGGGTGACGTTAGGGAAATCAGTCTCCTCCTCTCGTTAATTTTCCTCCCTTTTCATATTTGCTATTTCATTGCCCAATACAACCAAGAAATGACTTCACCAAATTTGGCCACTAATGGCCAAATTTAACTTCTAATCTTCTTGAAACAACCCCTGATCAAACATGGGAGGTTTTAATTCCAATCATGAGCAAAGACACATTTTGGGGATAATTCTGTAGCCTCATCCAGGGATATACACAGCTTCCAATGAGATCTCAGAAATGTTGAGTCCACATCCAATGCCAGATGAATTTAGATTCACACCTGGTAAAAGCTCCACTAGTATCAGAGCTTGGTCAACCATTAGGGACATCCCTGAATGATCAGACCTCGGGGGATACTGGGAAATGAAGAGAAGAGGTCAGAAGCCCCAAACCTTGAAAACCATCCACCATCCTGGGGCAGAGAAGGGAGTAAGACACAATGCTGGCCCCAGAGGAGAAAGGGGTGATGTGACAGCTTTTTCATTTTCTTCCCTGTTATAGGTAAAGTGACGTCTGCCCCACTCTCTTAAGAAGTTTCTCTTCCCATACCCCACAGACCAGGACAGAAAGCCCCAGAAGAGCTGAATGTCAAGGGAGGGCCCAGCATGTGCTGTTCCATGGAGCTCCAGGCACAGGTGGACTGACTTTCCTTTCCCGTTCTATTCCCTGGCAAGAAAGAACCGCTCTGAGTTAACATCTGAGCTCCTGCCTAGAACAAAATCATGAGACACCTGTCTTCTTCCCACACAGAATCTGCTATTCCATATGTGTGTGGGAGGGAAATAGACAAATATCCTCCAACCTCTGCTGGGAGAGGTTCTGGATTCACTGAGCCCCAGGGACACATCCGTATCTAAGAAAATAGATTTTAGAAACCCACCACCCAGAGTTAGCAAACCCCTGTGCCCCCAGCAGCCCCTGTCCCAAATTCCCAGCATTTGAAGGACCAATTTCCCCCTACATCTTGGTTTCTCAGGCTGGAATGACAGTGCCAGACTTGTTATGTGCCTTCTGCAAGGGACAGGAGAGAAAGAGGTGGGCTCCTAGGGATGAGCAGGGATAAGCCAGGCCTTGGGCATGGGAAGGGAGGGTCACATGCAAATGATATGCAAATGATGAACCCCCAGAAGGAGGGCATCATGGAAGACCTGCCACACACAGGTAGGAATGGGGCCCGGAACAACGTGTGGACTAAGAGAAAGAGAGATTTTCCATTTCTGAAAAGGTAGGCCTTGGTGGCCTGTTCATGAAACCCTCCTCACAAGGGTTTCCCTGACCACCTACCAGTTTGCTTTATTTTCTTCATTGCACATATCATTTCCTGAAATTATACCATATGTTGATTTGCTCACTTGTTTGTCTGCCTGTCTCCTCCGATCACTGACCTTTGTCTCTAGTTTGCTCAGGAATCAGGTGGCAAGCTTTATCTGGAGTCTAGAACATTGCTTGTTACTAAGAAGGTGTTCAATGAGCCTGTGTTGAATAAATGAATGAATGAATGAATGAATGGGTGAGTGAACATGATCAGTGCCATTACAAAGGCCTGAAAAAAGTGAGACTAACTCTGCTGAAACTAAAGTGGTAGTGTGGAAAACTTTACAAAGCAGACAGCATTTGATAAGGCAGATTGACAGGATGCTCCAGCTAAAAAGCACACCAAGCAGAGGAAAGAGCAGACACGAAAGCCTGGAGTCCAGACTGCCCTGTGAAACAAGCTAGGATGGTCAGCCTTGCTCTCAGTCACCCTGGCTGATGCTGCAGAGACTCTACACTGCCCTGGGACTGTGTGGAAAAGAAGAAACACCTAAAATTTATGACTCTGCAATCTTCCAGAGGCATAGAACCAGCCCTCGTTTGCATATAAATTGTCATAATTTTTTAATCATAGATAAATGCCATTTTGTTTGCTTGTCCTTGTGCTTCCTTGATGGAGAAACAAGAGTGACTTACAATTCATGAGGAACAGCAATTAAAACACATACACACACAATACTTTCTTGTGTCTCTCCTGAATTCTCTCTTCCATCTCTCTGAGTCCCCTCCCCGGCAGAGCAGAAAGAATACCATCTTGGCTGAGGGGTGGTGGTTATAAGTAAAGCTCTGTTTGCAGATGGTTTGCAGGCAAACCCCAGGTTCTTCCTTTACTTTCAGCACAAGTCACTTCCCCTCTCTGTATCCCAGCTTCCTCATGTGAATTACGGATAAAACATGAAATCGTGTAGGTTTTTAGCAAAGATTAAAGGAAGTAATGCACCTAAAGCATTAGCATAAAGCAAAGCCCTCAAAATGGAAGTTATTGGTTTTATCATTTAATTATTACTATTACCATATTTAAGGAAGACATTCATATAGATGACTCAAGTCAAAGCAATAAGAGAAATGGAAGGTCCTACTCTCTTACCAGAGAGGTACAGAGAGAAATGAAGCTACCATATTGGAACAATGGTATGAATTGTCCCTCAAAGTTACTCATATTGAGAAAGTCCATATCTCACCCCTGGAATAATCCTTTTTTTGGAAAATTGCCTGGCTACAACTCAAGAGAAGACCTAGGCCCCGATTCTTGCTGATATCTCACTCCAAGAACTAGAGCAGCACTAGATAAATCAATCAGAAATGGACACAGAGCTATTTGATGCCCATTTTAAAGTCAGTTGTATTGGTTTCTGTTTCAGCCCTTTATTGCTTTTTCTGTGATAATCTGTGGAAAGGAAGGGGTGGGGCGTGGGGGGTTGGACACTTATTGGGTCCCTCTCACAGATGATTTTATTGCTTTATCTCATCTCATTCTCACACTACCCTATGAGAAAAGACTTACTACCCCAATTTTCAGATGAGGAATTTGAAGCCGAGCAAAGCTAAGTAACTTACTCACAGCCGATGATGCAAAGTCTAGAGTTGAAGCCAGGTTGCCAGAATATTTTCATTTGTAAGATGCTACCTGTTTGTTTTTTCATGAGGAGAGAAGAGGGATTATTTGTTACCCCCATTTTATGGGCATATTTTTGCCAGAAATTATCTCCTAAGAATTAAGCAGCCTTCTGCTGCTGAGAGATCTTCTGGCACAATGAAGTCACAAGTCAAAACTAAATCCATCATCTTCCTGCCCACAATCCCAGTTATCCCCTAACCATAGATCTGCTCCTTTTACATTTTCTGCAAATCATTGCCTGTCACCAGAATTCACCCTAGAATCCTCCCTACATCTACTTCCCACCATCCCATAAGTCAGTACGCCCTATTGCCTTTGCCTTTGAAAATCTGCTCCTTATACCATCAAGCCCCATCATCTCTCACCTGCAATGGGAAGCTAAAGCCTCCTCCTTGGTCTCCTTGCCTTTCGCCTTTGCCCTTTGTTCCATCCTTTCTGCCCTGCCAACATTATCACTGTAAGAACAAATGCAATTATGCCACTCTCCTGATCAAGAACTTTAGATGGCTCCCCAATCTCTACATGTTACAGACCAAAAACTCCTTACTTAGCAAAGCATGTACAATATAAATCAACATTCAGTTCTCATCTCCTCTCCCACCAAACCCCACAGAAATTTTGAACAATTTCTCCAAAATGCAGTGCTTTTTCATTTCCCTGCAGTTTTCCCATTTAAGAAAAATCCTTCTCCAGTATCTTGCCTGTTGACTCCTATCTAACCTCCAAGCCCACAATAAATATTGTGCCCATCTCACCCACCTTCCCCAGAGAAATTCAACCCCCTCCTCAACACGTCATGCATCCCACCATCATTGCCCTCATACCGGGTAATTCTCATATACACCTATCTGCCTCCATGTCACATGAGCCTCTTAGAGAGAAACAATTTTCTCTCATTCTTCTTTGTCTCTTTAGCACCTTGCCCAAGAATTTTTAGACAGTGAGAATCATAATGCAGATATCATTCTGCATGCTAACATTAACCACATCATAAACATATTTCCTCCACCAAGCTACACAGTCTTCCTAATTATCCTTTTAATTGCTGCATAATATTTCCTCCTGTTGATGTTCTATAATTACTTAAACATTCAATTCAAGTCATTAAATTCAACAAACATTTGCCAAGTATCTAACATGTCTCAGGTACTGTGCTATCTGCTGGAGACACTGAGAGGAAGACGGCGTGGCCTCTGCCCCCAAAGAGCTCACCTTCTATGCATTCTCATGTAGACAACACCCTCTGATGGCTGCTATAATACAGATATGTCACTGATGGATTGTAAACATAGATAAAGGAGGATTATATCTTTGTATATCCCACAAGAAGTTGGGAAAAGTAACAGACATAGGTGATTTTGTCCAAGTTTCAAAAGTCAAATAGGAATCTGAGAGAAAAATAAACAAATAGTTAAAGTCCTCATAGCTTATAAAGACTGAGATGGGATTTTGACACCAATGGTCTGCCTGGTGAACTCCGACTCACCCAACAACACTTGGCTTTAACCATGCTCAATTCTTCTTTTATTTAGCATTCATGCATTTCACAGAAGTGGGTGGTGCTAGCGGGTTTGCTCCATCCCACATTTTCTTTAAGTCTGACAACTAGGGTTTGTAAAGTTTTTGTTCTTTTGTTTGTTTCTTTTTTTAGTTTTATACAATGAGTTCACTTACATAATGCATACTCATCCTTTGTTCCTGTTTTCTACAAGAATTGCAATGTTACCAAGGATCACATGATTCTAGAGCAAATTCCCAGTAAATACTAGTTTCCAAAAAATAACAAATGAATAAATGATCAACCCAGGGCTAAATTCATGAGTTTTGTTGTGAAGAGAAAAATTAGTAAAGGCAAAATTCAGTGGCTATTTTCATTAGATACTTGCAAAAGTAAAATAAAAACGATGCCCCAAATTAGTGTCTTGGTATCATTTCAGAGACATTGCTACTTATGGAATCAGCAGAGCTAAAAGGGATGAAATCATCTCTATCCCTTAACTATTTCATCCAAGAAACTCATTCAACAAGGGGAAACAATAGATACTGTATGCACTATTTTCTATATTAGTAAAAGTCTGGAAGCCATCTAAAATGTCCACCAATAGGGAGTGGTTAAATAAATTACAATATGTGAACTGGAAGAAGTATTATGAAGTCATTAAAATGGTAATTAGAAAGATTATGTAGTCACATGGAGAAACATTTAACCATATAATATTAAGTGGGGTAAAAAGCAGAATACAAAATTGAATCTAAGCCATCACTGCAATTATGTAAAAACATGTGCATATGAAAAAAGACACCAGGGGAAGAGGCAGGCATGTGACCAGCTGTGCTAAACTGGTGTATTTTTCTTTTAAAAATGCCCTTTACTTTTCTGTAATATACATATTCTCTCACCCAGCCTTTGCTCTCCAGCCTCTAGGGGGAGCTCAAGGCTTCCCCTACTTCTGCCTCCTCTATCCACCCCTGGGGAAGATAGAGGAGAGCTCCAAGAGGAGCCAGGGGTACCAGGATGTGTGAAAGGCTAGGCTTCCAATAATGACTTAAAGGGATTATGGACAGAACTAACTGGAGCAAACCTTCCCTGAGCCTTTTTTTTTTTCTTGCTCTTCTCTACAGAGCTCTTGGTCCCTCTTTTGGAATCGTTTACTCTCTTGGCTTTTTCCACTTCGGGACATGTAGATATTTCTCTTGCTGCTCTCCTTAGGCTACTCCTGGGAGATGAGTACCATCCACAGGCCTCTTAATAGAAAAACGTGAATGCGTCTATGCATATACCTGTACAAACAACCAAAGATGTGTGCTTGAGGTTCCATAATTTTTAATTAAAAAATGGAAAATTTAATTACAAAAGGAATTTTCTATTTCTTTCAATAGAAAACTAGTTAAATAAGTTAACATACATCTTTACAATTAAATACCAGAAAGCTATTTTAAAAAAATGAAAGTTCTCCAAAACATAGTGTTCAGTAGAGGTAAAAAGCAACACGCAGCCAAGTGTGTGTGGGGAAGGGGTCCATATCTGGGTGTGTGTAAATTATCCAATTGCACATAATGAGAAACATTCATTTATAGATGTTTGCATAGGCATTGACTATTTTGGAAGACTATGTAAGAAATCAACAATAATAGCTACCTAGGGGGAATAGAAACTGGGGGAAGGATGGAAACTTTTTCTTTTTACATCATATTCTTTAATATTTTATTTATCTGCCATGTGCACATAACAGCTTTTGATTTATTTTTTTAAGTAGGATTAGAGTAAGACCTAAGAGTAAGGAGGCTGGGATAGGTAATTTAGACATGTATCTATAAGAAGGAGATCTCACATCTTCCTGAATATTCTAGCCCAGCTCACTATGGGAAGAAACAAAATAGGGATTTGGGTCCAAAGCTAGAACACACACACCTACTATTACCACCACCACCACTACTACTACTAATAATAATATTAACAGTAATGGTGATAATAAATGTAACATTAATAAATTTAAGATATAAATTCATTTAATTATAATAGATGAATTGTGATGGTTAATTTCATGTGTCAACTTGGCCAGGTTATGGTGTCCAGTTGTTTGGTCAAGCACTGATCTGCTTGTTACTGTGAAGCTGTTTTATAGATGGGCTTTGCATCTATAACCAGTTGTTTGCATCTAAAAAATGGGTTTGCCTTCAGCAATGTGGGTAGTCTCCACATCCAATCAACTGGAGGTCTTAAAAGCCATAGCTGAGGGTTTCAGAGGTCAGAAGAAGAATTTCTGCCTCCACTTCAGCATTGGATCTTGCCAGAATATCCAGCCAGCCAACTTCCCCTGGGAAATTCATTCTAAGGACTTCTACGTCACCTTTATCAGAGTCTCCAGCTTGCAACCTACCCAACACCAAGGTCTCATGAGCCAATTCCTTATAATAAATAAATAAATAAACAAACAAATAAATAAATAAACAAAATCTTGCTAGTTCTGCTTCTCTGGAGAAACTTGACTAACATAGAATGTAACACAAAAGAACAAAAATTACAAGAAATATTTAAAGTTCAATACTTAAAGGAACATGTTCAAAATATTTTACATTTTTTTTTTCATTAGGACAGAAGGAATTCCCCAAACAATTTCATTTCAACCAAGTCACATTTTGAACAGGGCAAAAAAAAACAGAAAGTCTATTTGAAATCGAACAGGTATCCTCCCTGCTTGTGGTTTCAAGTTGGCTTCTAATAAACTGACCCATTACAAATGGTGTGGAGCAAGTTGCTATTTGGTATGTTGTTGGGAACACAGACCCAGGCACACCAGAAACTTTCAGCAAAAAAATAACTGCTTTATGACTTACGTAGCACAAATGGTCCAGAAGAGCCGAGGAAGGGATTCCACCATGGCCAGTCCCCTAGGGAGGCCAACTGCGCAGGTCAGGGTTAGAGGATGGGGTGTCCATTCACCCCACTTCTCTTTATGAGAGTGGGGTATTTATACACCCCAGGGAGAGGTGGACCTGCCACTGAGCAAAATGCAGCTATCAAGCAAACTTTGGGCAGAGTTCCCTCCCTGATAGGCAGCTGGGGCCCCTTGTCCCCGATTTTGGGTTCAAAGCAAGGTTGGGCCCTTCAGTTAGACCTAACTACTCTCCTGGGCTGTGAAATGGAAAGACTGAAACATCTGCACACAGACATGGAGAAAAGGAGGGGCTCAATGAAGGCTGGAAGATGGCCACTGAGCACCTCAGTGACTTCCCAAGCAAATGGGATTTAGCTGGCTTTTGCTTTGAAATTTGCTTTTCTCAAATGCCCCATTCTCTTTTGAGTGTGAGCCCCTTTTCACATTTTTCTCTCCATAAGGCATCAAAGTCCATCAGTTTTGCTATTTTAAAGTATAGCTCTGAATAGGGGACCATGGCAATTGGGGCCAACTATGGAAGCCAGAGGCAAAGGGACAAGTGCCGAGACAGCTAAGGCCAAGGCCAAATCCTGAAGTGGCCATGCCCTGAAGCTGGGCCCACCTTGTCTCTTCCCTTCGGAGTCTCATTAGGCAACCCTGGCTCTCCAGGCTTTCTGGGGGAGCTGTTGCTCCTCTAAGGACCCAAACCATGTAACTCCAGCAGAGGAGGGGCAAGATGGTGGCATAGAGAGGTGTGAAATTTAGTTAGTCCCCTGGAGCAATTAATAAACCACCAGGAACAACTAGTAAATAATCTGGAACTGTTGGGGGACAACAATGACTGTCCACACATAGTACACCAACCTGGATTGGGTGGAATGCCTGAGACCGCAGCATAAAAGCTATAAGTAAAAACTGCGGAACTGTGCCAGGAGCCCCCTCCCCACTATGGCAGGCTGAGCTGCAAGACCTCACTGTGGGAGAAAGCAGCATTCCTGGAGCACGTGAATATAGCTCAGCCTAGCTCCAACTGGGGTTTTAATTGACAAATGTGGACTGCTGAATACAAGCTACAAACATAGACAAACCCCTAACAAGCAGCAAAGCACCCTGAGGTTGCTGCCAGTGGAGAGGAGGTGGGCTGATGGAAAAAAAAAAAAATTTTAATAAAAAAAAAAAAAAATAGAGATTTTTAGAAACAACTGACCTTACAGAGCCAGAAAATGCCTGTGCCCTGGGAAAGGGAGCCCAGAAGACTGAGTGCTCTCTCTGACCAACAGGCGAAACTGGGGTTCCGTGGACTGGCTTTCTTTCCCTTTTTCTCTCTCTCAACCTAAGTGGCTCAGTGGAGAAAGCCTCAGCCATTTCAGTTCACAGCAATCTGAACCAGATAGGGATGGAGTTAACAGAGTCAGAGACACAAAGAAGTAATTCAAATGCAGAAGATAACTCCCTAGGGAGTGTATGTTCCCTAAGAGGAAGGAGGTGGGGCCCAGCTTTAGTGTCTACTATCCCTTCAGAACTCAAACTCCAGCACTGGGGAAAACAGTCAAAACAGAAACAATTTAAGCTGAGAACTAAAGTGACCACACCTCTTCACACTAGTCAGAAGCAACAGGCTGACAGGTGCCACCTGTTGGGCAGTTTAGGAAAAACACAGTGACTAAAGGCCTCACAGGAAAGTCTGCCAGTCTTCTAAGACACACCCTCAGGGAAACCTGACACTGAATATAGCCCCATTCTGAGACCAGAACCTGTTCAGGAAAATCTGATTGGGGTAATGAAGGAAACCAGATGCCTAGACAACAAAAAAACTATAAATTACCCTAGGAAAAATGAAGATATGGCCCAGTCAAAGGAAAAAACTTATACCTCAATTGAGATACAGTTGAGATATTGTTTCACTTTAATGAAGCAATGAATTAAAGATTGACAAATAAATATGATAAATCAATTCAAAAACCAAGTCAGTGAGTTCAGGGAAGATATGACAAAAGAGATGAAGTATAAAGAAAACACTAGGTGAACATAAGGCAAAAATCAAAAGTTTGAAAAAACAACTGGCAGAATCTATGGAAATGAAAGGCACAACACAAGAGATGAAAAACACAATAGATACAACAGCAGATTTCAAGAAGCAGAAGAAAACATTCAGGAACTGGAGAACAAGACACCTGAAGTCTTACACACAAAAGAACAGATGGGGAAAGAATGGAAAAATATGAGCAATGCCTCAGGGAACTGAATGACAACATGAAGTACATGAATGTACATGTCATGGGTGTCTCAGAAGGAGAAGAGAAGACAAAAGGGGCAGAAGCAATAGTAGAGGCAATTAATCAATGAAAATTTCCCATCTGTTATGAAAGACATAAAATTATGGATCCAAGAAGCACAGCATACCCCAAACAGAATAAATCTGAATAGACCTACACCAAGACACTTAATAATCAGATTATCAAACATCAGAGACAAAGAGAGAATCCTGAAAGCAGCAAGAGAAAAGCAATCCATCACATACAAAGGAAGCTTGATTAGACTATGTCCAGATTTCTCATAGAAATCATGGAGGCAAGAAGGAAGTGATGTGATACATTTAAGATACTGAAAGAGGAAAACCACCAACCAAGAATCCTATATCCAGGAAAACTGTCCTTCAAATATGAGGGAGAGTTTAAAATATTCTCTGACAAACAGACAATGAGAGAGTTTGTGAACAATATACCTGCTCTACAGGAAATACTAAAGGAAGCACCACAGACAGATAGGAAAAGATAGGAATTACAGGTTTGGATCACAATTTTGGATGATGATAGCACAATAATATAAGTACATTGAACAAAGATGACTGTGAGTATGGTTGAAAGAGGAAGGTTAGGAGCATGTGGGACACTAGAAGGAAAGAGGAAAGATAAAGACTGGGACTGTATAACTCACTGAAACCTAGAGTGCTCAACAATTGTGATAAAATGTACAAATATGTTTTTACATGAGGGAGAACAAATGAATGTAAACCTTGTAAGGTATTAAAAATGGGGTGGTATTGGGGAAAAATACAATCAATGCAAACTAGAGACTATAGTTAGTAGAAACATTGTATTATGCTTCCTTTAATGTAACAAAGGCAATATACCAAAACTAAATGCCTATAAGAGGGAGATATAAGGGAGAGATATGGGACTTTGGCACTGGTGATGTTGTCTGACTTATTCTATCTTTCCTTTTGTTGCTTTTTAGCTGTCATTTTTTTTCTCTTTTTCTTTTGTCTCTCTACCTTCTTTGACTCCTCCTTCTTTGTGGAAGAAATGGAGATGAGTGCATAAATACGTGATTATACAGAGAACCACTGATAGTTTACTTAGGACGGAATGTATGATGTGTGAACAAAACCATCTTGAAAAAAAAAAAGGGTTGATGCAGAAACCTTGAGGGCACTATATTGAATGAAATAAGTCAGACACAAAAGGACAAATATTGTATGATCTCACTGATATGAACTAATTATTATATGTAAACTCAGACATGAAATATAGGATACCAGGATATAGAATAAGGCTAAAGAATGGGAAACTTATTATGAGCAGAATGTTTAACTAGGTTGAACTTAAGTGCTTGGAAATGGACAGAGGCAGTGGTAGCACGTTATTATGAGAATAACTAACAGTGCTGAATTATGTGTGAATGTGGTGGAAAGGGGAAGCTTAGAGTCACCTGTGTCACCAGAAGGAAAGTTGGAGGTTAAAATATGGAAAGGTATAAAACAGTGAATCTTGTGGTGCACAATGTCTGTGATTAACTGAAAAATATTAGAAATCTCCTTCCTGAACTAGAACAAATGTATGACACTATAGCTAGAAGTTAATAATAGAGGTATATATAGGGAAAACGTGTACCTATTGTAAACTATGTACTACAGTTGGCAGTATTTTATCATTCTTTCATGAGAAGTAAAAAATGTATTATACCAATATTATGAGTCAATAATGGAGGGGGATGATTAGGGGTATGGGAGGATTTGAGTTTTCTTTTTGTTTTTATTTCTTTTCTGGAGTAATGAAAATGTTCTGAAAATGGGAAAAAATTAATTGTGGTGATGGATGCATAGCTATGTGATGATACCATGGGCACTTGATTGTGAACTTTGGATGATTGTATGGTACATGAACAATCTCAATCAAATGGAATTTAAAAAGGGGGGAGGATGGATATGTAAAAAACACCTAGAGGTGGGGCAAGATGGCAGACTGGTGAGCTGTAAGTTTTAGTTACTCCTCCAGGAAAGTAGGTAAAAAGCCAGGAACTGCGTGGACTGGACACCACAGAGCAATCTGACTTTGGGCATACTTCATACAACACTCATGAAAATGTCGAACTGCTGAGATCAGCGAAATCTGTAAGTTTTTGTGGCCAGGGGACCCGCGCCCCTCCCTGCCAGGCTCAGTCCCGTGGGAGGAGGGGCTGTCAGTTCCGGGAAGGAGAAGGGAGAACTGCAGTGGTAACCCTTCTCAGAAACTCATTCTACTGATTCATACTCCAACCATAGATAGACTGAGACCAGACACCAGAGAATCTGAGAGCTGCCAGCCCAGCAGAGAGGAGACAGGCATAGAAAAAAAAAAATAACGCGAAAAACTCCAATAAAAGCAGAGGATTTTTGGAGTTCTGGTGAACACAGAAAGGGGAAGGGTGGAGCTCAGGCCTTGAGGCGCATATGCAAATCCCGAAGAAAAGCTGATCTCTCTGCCCTGTGGACCTTTCCTTAATGGCCCTGGTTGCTTTGTCTATTAGCATTTCAATAACCCATTAGATCTCTGAGGAAGGCCCTTTTTTTTTTTTTTTTTTTTTTAATCTTTTTTTCTTTTTCTAAAACAATTACTCTAAGAAGCCCAATACAGAAAGCTTCAAAGAATTGCAATTTGGGCACGTCAAGTCAAGAGCAGAACTAAGAGAGCTCTGAGACAAAAGGCAATAATCCAGTGGCTGAGAAAATTCACTAAACACCACAACTTCCCAAGAAAAGGGGGGTGTCTGCTCACAGCCACCATCCTGGTGGACAGGAAACACTCCTGCCCATCGCCAGCCCCATAGCCCAGAGCTGCCCCAGACAACCCAGTGTGACGGAAGTGCTTCAAATAACAGGCACACACCACAAAACTGGGCGTGGACATTAGCCTTCCCTGCAACCTCAGCTGATTGTCCCAGAGCTGGGAAGGTGGAGCAGTGTGAATTAACAAAGCCCCATTCAGCCATCATTTGAACAGACTGGGAGCCTCCCTACACAGCCCAGAAGCCCAGAACTGCCCTGGGGGAACGGCACTCACCTGTGACATAGCACAGTCATCCCTCAACAGAGGACCCGGGGTGCACAGCCTGGAAGAGGGGCCCACTTGCAAGTCTCAGGAGCCATACGCCAATACCAAAGACTTGTGGGTCAGTGGCAGAGACAAACTGTGGCAGGACTGAACTGAAGGATTAGACTATTGCAGCAGCTTTAAAACTCTAGGATCATCAGGGAGATTTGATTGTTAGGGCCACCACCCCTCCCCGACTGCCCAGAAACACGCCCCACATACAGGGCAGGCAACACCAACTACACACGCAAGCTTGGTACACCAATTGAGCCCCACAAGACTCACTCCCCCACTCACCAAAAAGGCTAAGCAGGGGAGAACTGGCTTGTGGAGAACAGGTGGCTCGTGGACGCCACCTGCTGGTTAGTTAGAGAAAGTACTCCACGAAGCTGTAGATCTGATAAATTAGAGATAAGGACTTCAATAGGTCTACAAACCCTAAAAGAACCCTATCAAGTTCAGCAAATGCCACGAGGCCAAAAACAACAGAAAATTATAAAGCATATGAAAAAACCAGACGATATGGATAACCCAAGCCCAAGCATCCAAATCAAAAGACCAGAAGAGACACAGCACCTAGAGCAGCTACTCAAAGAACTAAAGATGAACAATGAGACCATAGTACGGGATATGAAGGAAATCAAGAAGACTCTAGAAGAGCATAAAGAAGACATTGCAAGACTAAATAAAAAAATGGATGATCTTATGGAAATTAAAGAAACTGTTGACCAAATTAAAAAGATTCTGGACACTCATAGTATAAGACTAGGGGAAGTTGAACAACAAATCAGTGACCTGGAAGAAGACAGAATGGAAAATGAAAGCATAAAAGAAAGAATGGGGAAAAAAATTGAAAAAATCGAAATGGACCTCAGGGATATGATAGATAATATGAAACATCCAAACTAAAGGAAGCAATTGATGTTTCCACAATAATTGTGGGAGACTTCAACACATCACTCTCTCCTATAGATAGATCAACCAGACAGAAGACCAATAAGGAAATTGAAAACCTAAACAATCTGATAAATGAATTAGATTTAACAGACATATACAGGACATTACATCCCAAATCACCAGGATACACATACTTTTCTAGTGCTCACGGAACTTTCTCCAGAATAGATCATATGCTGGGACATAAAACAAGCCTCAATAAATTTAAAAAGATTGAAATTATTCAAAGCACATTCTCTGACCACAATGGAATACAATTAGAAGTCAATAACCATCAGAGACTTAGAAAATTCACAAATACCTGGAGGTTAAACAACACACTCCTAAACAATCAGTAGGTTAAAGAAGAAATAGCAAGAGAAATTGCTAAATATATAGAGACGAATGAAAATGAGAACACAACATACCAAAACCTATGGGATGCAGCAAAAGCAGTGCTAAGGGGGAAATTTATAGCACTAAACGCATATATTAAAAAGGAAGAAAGAGCCAAAATCAAAGAACTAATGGATCAACTGAAGAAGCTATAAAACGAACAGCAAACCAATCCTAAACCAAGTAGAAGAAAAGAAATAACAAGGATTAAAGCAGAAATAAATGACATCGAGAACAAAAAAACAATAGAGAGGATAAATATCACCAAAAGTTGGTTCTTTGAGAAGATCAACAAGATTGACAAGCCCCTAGCTAGACTGACAAAATCAAAAAGAGAGAAGACCCATATAAACAAAACAATGAATGAAAAAGGTGACATAACTGCAGATCCTGAAGAAATTAAAAAAATTATAAGACGATACTATGAACAACTGTATGCCAACAAACTGGATAATGTAGAGGAAATGGACAATTTCCTGGAAACATATGAACAACCTAGACTGACCAGAGAAGAAATAGAAGACCTCAACCAACCCATCAAAAGCAAAGAGATCCAATCAGTCATCAAAAATCTTCCCACAAATAAATGCCCAGGGCCAGATGGCTTCACAGGGGAATTCTACCAAACTTTCCAGAAAGAACTGACACCAATCTTACTCAAACTCTTTCAAAACATTGAAGAAACTGGAACACTACCTAACTCATTTTATGAAGCTAACATCAATCTAATACCAAAACCAGGCAAAGATGCTACAAAAAAGGAAAACTACCGGCCAATCTCCCTAATGAATATAGATGCAAAAATCCTCAACAAAATACTTGCAAATCGAATCCAAAGACACATTAAAAAAATCATACACCATGACCAAGTGGGGTTCATTCCAGGCATACAAGGATGGTTCAACATAAGAAAATCAATCAATGTATTACAACACATTAACAAGTCAAAAGGGAAAAATCAATTGATCATCTCAATAGATGCTGAAAAAGCATTTGACAAAATCCAACATCCGTTTTTGATAAAAACACTTCAAAAGGTAGGAATTGAAGGAAACTTCCTCAACATGATAAAGAGCATATATGAAAAACCCACAGCCAGCATAGTACTCAATGGTGAGAGACTGAAAGCCTTCCCTCTAAGATCAGGAACAAGACAAGGATGCCCACTGTCACCACTGTTATTCAACATTGTGCTGGAAGTGCTAGCCAGGGCAATCCGGCAAGACAAAGAAATAAAAGGCATCCAAATTGGAAAAGAAGAAGTAAAACTGTCATTGTTTGCAGGTGATATGATCTTATATCTAGAAAACCCTGAGAAATCAACGATACAGCTACTAGAGCTAATAAACAAATTTAGCAAAGTAGCGGGATACAAGATTAATGCACATAAGTCAGTAATGTTTCTATATGCTAGAAATGAACAAACTGAAGAGACACTCAAGAAAAAGATACCATTTTCAATAGCAACTAAAAAAATCAAGTACCTAGGAATAAACTTAACCAAAGATGTAAAAGACCTATACAAAGAAAACTACATAACTCTACTAAAAGAAATAGAAGGGGACCTTAAAAGATGGAAAAATATTCCATGTTCATGGATAGGAAGACTAAATGTCATTAAGATGTCAATTCTACCCAAACTCATCTACAGATTCAATGCAATCCCAATCAAAATTCCAACAACCTACTTTGCAGACTTGGAAAAGCTAGTTATCAAATTTATTTGGAAAGGGAAGATGCCTCGAATTGCTAAAGACACTCTAAAAAAGAAAAACGAAGTGGGAGGACTTACACTCCCTGACTTTGAAGCTTATTATAAAGCCACAGTTGCCAAAACAGCATGGTACTGGCACAAAGATAGACATATAGATCAATGGAATCGAATTGAGAATTCAGAGATAGACCCTCAGATCTATGGCCGACTGATCTTTGATAAGGCCCCCAAAGTCACTGAACTGAGCCATAAAGTTCTTTTCAACAAATGGGGCTGGGAGAGTTGGATATCCATATCCAAAAGAATGAAAGAGGACCCCTACCTCACCCCCTACACAAAAATTAACTCAAAATGGACCAAAGATCTCAATATAAAAGAAAGTACCATAAAACTCCTAGAAGATAATGTAGGAAAACATCTTCAAGACCTTGTATTAGGCGGCCACTTCCTAGACTTTACACCCAAAGCACAAGCAACAAAAGAGAAAATAGATAAATGGGAACTCCTCAAGCTTAGAAGTTTCTGCACCTCAAAGGAATTTCTCAAAAAGGTAAAGAGGCAGCCAACTCAATGGGAAAAAATTTTTGGAAACCATGTATCTGACAAAAGACTGATATCTTGCATATATAAAGAAATCCTACAACTCAATGACAATAGTACAGACAGCCCAATTATAAAATGGGCAAAAGATATGAAAAGACAGTTCTCTGAAGAGGAAATACAAATGGCCAAGAAACACATGAAAAAATGTTCAGCTTCACTAGCTATTAGAGAGATGCAAATTAAGACCACAATGAGATACCATCTAACACCGGTTAGAATGGCTGCCATTAAACAAACAGGAAACTACAAATGCTGGAGGGGATGTGGAGAAATTGGAACTCTTATTCACTGTTGGTGGGACTGTATAATGGTTCAGCCACTCTGGAAGTCAGTCTGGCAGTTCCTTAGAAAACTAGAAATAAAGTTACCATTCGATCCAGCGATTGCACTTCTCGGTATATACCCGGAAGATCGGAAAGCAGTGACACGAACAGATATCTGCACGCCAATGTTCATAGCAGCATTATTCACAATTGCCAAGAGATGGAAACAACCCAAATGTCCTTCAACAGATGAGTGGATAAATAAAATGTGGTATATACACACGATGGAATACTACGCGGCAGTAAGAAGGAACGATCTCGTGAAACATATGACAACATGGATGAACCTTGAGGACATAATGCTGAGCGAAATAAGCCAGGCACAAAAAGAGAAATATTATATGCTACCGCTAATGTGAACTTTGAAAAATGTAAAACAAATGGTTTATAATGTAGAATGTAGGGGAACTAGCAGTAGAGAGCAATTAAGGAAGGGGGAACAATAATCCAAGAAGAACAGATAAGCTATTTAACGTTCTGGGGATGCCCAGAAATGACTATGGTCTGTTAATTTCTGATGGATATAGTAGGAACAAGTTCACAGATATATTGCTATATTATGTAACTTTCTTGGGGTAAAGTAGGAACATGTTGGAAGTTAAGCAGTTATCTTAGGTTAGCTGTCTTTTTCTTACTCCCTTGTTATGGTCTCTTTGAAATGTTCTTTTATTGTATGTTTGTTTTCTTTTTAACTTTTTTTTTTCATACAGTTGATTTAAAAAAGAAGGGAAAGTTAAAAAAACAAAAAAAAAAAGAAAAACAAGATAAAAAAAAAAAAGATGTAGTGCCCCCTTGAGGAGCCTGTGGAGAATGCAGGAGTATTCGCCTACCCCACCTCCATGATTGCTAACATCACCACAGACATAGGGGACTGGTGTTTTGATGGGTTGAGCCCTCTACCGTAAGTTTTACCCTTGGGAAGACGGTTGCTGCAAAGGAGAGGCTAGGCCTCCCTATATTTGTGCCTAAGAGTCTCCTCCTGAATGCCTCTTTGTTGCTCAGATGTGGCCTTCTCTCTCTGGCTAAGCCAACTTGAAAGGTGAAATCATTGCCTTCCCCCCTACGTGGGATCAGACACCCAGGGGAGTGAATCTCCCTGGCAACGTGGAATATGACTCCCGGGGAGGAATGTAGACCCGGCATCGTGGGACGGAGAACATCTTCTTGACCAAAAGGGGGATGTGAAAGGAAATGAAATAAGCTTCAGTGGCAGAGAGATTCCAAAACGAGCCGAGAGATCACTCTGGTGGGCACTCTTACGCACACTTTAGACAACCCTTTTTAGGTTCTAAAGAATTGGGGTAGCTGGTGGTGGATACCTGGAACTATCAAACTACAACCCAGAACCCATGAATCTCGAAGACAGTTGTATAAAAATGTAGCTTATGAGGGGTGACAATGGGATTGGGAAAGCCATAAGGACCAAACTCCACTTTGTCTAGTTTATGGATGGATGTGTAGAAAAGTAGGGGAAGGAAACAAACAGACAAAGGTACCCAGTGTTCTTTTTTACTTCAATTGCTCTTTTTCACTCTAATTATTATTCTTGTTATTTTTGTGTGTGTGCTAATGAAGGTATCAGGGATTGATTTAGGTGATGAATGTACAACTATGTAATGGTACTGTAAACAATCGAAAGTACGATTTGTTTTGTATGTCTGCATGGTATGTGAATATATCTCAATAAAATGATGATAAAAAAAAAAAAAAAAAAAAAAAAAACACCTAGTATACCGACTAGGGATGCTTTGTATAGGCAGCCACAGCCAAAAGAGGTCACGTCTTCACATCAGTTCTGGCTGTCGCTTCTCAATGCCACCCTGGCAAAGAACATGGCATGGAACCTGAGCTGATCCAGAGCTCTCATTCTTCCCTTCCCTACCCAGGTCTGGGACCAGAATCTGCAGAGAGTGAACACAGTTTACAGGGGCTGGGTCTCAGCTCCTGCTGTTTAAAGCCCCCAGGTCTCTCCACAGCTTGCAGGGCTCTCAGAACAGGTGGGCTGACAAATGGTTTGCATTCAGGCACAGTGATCCCTGCCTTATGTCCCTCAGGGCAGGGCTGGTATGGGGATCTCCTTGGTCAAAAACAAAGTTGGTTTTTGCTAGTAGATGGGAAGTTCTCATCTTTCAACATCTCTCGTTTGGAATTCAGAGCATCCATCCCCTTAGAAACACTATCATGAAGGGGTAGTTAGGACCACAGTAGAGCCCCCAAAAGCATTTTGAGTTATGTTATAGAAACACATATTAATACATAAACTGCAAGCCTCTGACCAAACAGCCAACAGCAGATGACCTAACAATTAATGTGACCCAGAGCAAAACTTGAACCTCATTGTCTTTTCCTGCAAAAGCGGGGTATCACTGACCATCTGGGGCTACTGAGAAGGTCAAGGGAGCTGTTGTGCATAACAGTGCCTAGCCCAGCGCTAGGTGGGTGTATTTCAGGATATGCTCCCCTCCACTGCTGCATCTTCGAGAATTCCTAAGTTACCCGAATGTCAGAAACAATCTTAACTCTAGCTATGAGAGTTTCTTAAATCATCAACAAAAGTCAGCATTAAGAACCAAATTTTGTGCTTGAATCAATTTGCCATAAGTAATGTCTTGCAAGCATCTGGCTACCAACTTACTTATCACTGAGCTCACCCCAGAGAGTTTACAAGTCTCCATTTATAAAATGAATAGCTTGCTACTATCTTATTCTGGAAAGGAATGCCATTTGCCTTCAAATAAATATATTGTGAATAACTGCTATACTTCCATTTCCATTGTATTGCAACCCCCTAGTAGAAAGAAAAAGTGCTAACTTGTTACCTACCTATTATAGATGTTGGATAGAACAGGATGGAGCACCTGCTCGAGGTTTTCCTAGCTCCGTGATCTTGGGCAATGTATCCAAAACCTCTGAGCCTCAATTTTCTTATGTGAGAAATAGGGATAATCGTATTTACTACAAAGTTTTGTTGAAAGATTAAATTAAATGATGCATCTGCATGCCTGGGCCAGATGGCATAATTATTATTGTTGTTGTTGTTGTTTTGTCATTATCTATGCTCTATGAACCTTTGCTCTTTATATTTTCAGCATCATGGAGGATGTGACTACTGCCTCTATTTGGTAGTTCTCCTTTGTTGTTATATCAAAATTGATAGACTAATACAATCACAAGTGTTCAAGGTAAATCTTTAAAACCAATACAATACCCAACATAGAACATTGTATGCAGTATACTGAATGAATATTTGCTGACATGTTAAGTAAACAATTAAAAGTCCAAACGCCCAACCAGTGTACTGAATTCTCTTGAGAACATTCATTGCCAAATGGTCATCAGATCTATGTTTGGATACCCCCCAGTCTCCAGGAACTTAAAACTATCGCGATTGCATTGACAGCAGGTTAGCAAATAAGCCTGACGTGAGGATCCCCTCCCTGACCCTACACCCACAGCAGGCATGCCTCAGTCAGGGCAGCAAGATGAGCCCCAGAACCCTGAGCTGCAGCTAGATTACCAACCAATCAGAATCCTCTTCCAATTCTGAATGCTAGAAACATCTGTCTTACACATCACTTATCTCTCTCTACTTTGTTTCTATGGCCAGACAGAGAAAGTCTGATTGTTTTCCAACATGAGGTTGCTTCAGAGATCTGCAGGTAGCTTTCAGTTTTTCAAATCTACCCTCAGTAGGAACTACTCATTTGCAACCGCCACACACAGATTCCAGAAATTTGGAAATGGGGAGTTTTTCACAATTTGTTCTTGAAAAGGGAAGAAGAGGGGCCTCTTGGTCCCTGAGCTATTATTAGGATAAATCTTATTGGCTAAAAGGCCAGAAAAGTTTGGGGACCACCCAGGAAAATGACACTTCCCCAACTCCACTGTATCATCACTAATTAGATAGATATTCTAACACTTTCTGTACCATTTCTTAAAAGTGTTTCAAGACCAAGTGATCGAGTGTCCAAACAAGCTTGTTTTCTGATGCTTACTCTGGCTGTTTCTGGGGAAGTATCTCCAACAAAAAAGCAAAGGAGTTTTCTCTTCTCCAGACCTGGGTTGATAATATTCTCTTTTATTCATGGGAACATGGTGAGGTTTTTCTCTACCTCCAAATCAGGAAACCACTTGCAATAGCCATGGCTCAGGGTTTCAGTGTCAAATCCAGAGGGTTTCACTTGAATCCCTTTGGGATTAAGCACTCCCCCAGAGGTATAAAATTCCACAGGTTGTGTTTTATGACTTTGCTTTAGGTTCAATCAGGATTTGTTGAAAATTGTAAACCATTACAATTCCTCCAAAGAGAGGGTGCTTCAAGACTTCTGAAGGATGGGTCCTATTGCCACCTGTAGGATCACATTCCCAGAAAAAAGTTATATTTATTCAATTCTGCTAAAACACAAAGGCCCTTTTATGAAAGTGCTGGGGGCAAAAAAAACAAGGTGCCTAAACATTTGGTGCACATCCACCTCTTTTTTCTGCTGCAGATCAGTCTTCTTGCCTACAGAAGAGAAATGTAGGTGAGTCATTGCATCATTGCATCACTCCTTACTGAGCTCTTTAAAAACACAGCCGGTGGATAGAACCACTCTCCACAGCTACCTGAAGCACTCCCTTCCCAGAAGCACCAGCCATGGGCCTGCAAAGATGCTTATTAGTTCCCCTTTGTGGTTGGAATAAATCAGCACAAACTTTGTGGCTTAAAACACTACATTGATTGACCCTACAGTTCTGGAGGTCACTAGCCTGGAAGGGGTCTCAAAGGCAAAGTCAAGGTGTTGGTAGGGAGTATTCCTTCTGAGGTTCAAGGGAGAGGCCATTTCCTTGCCTGTCCCAGCTTCTAGAGACTTCTGTACGCCTCACCGTGTGACCTCTGTCTTCAGCTTCAAAGCCAGCAGTGTAGCTTCAAATATCTCTCTCTGGCCACCTCTTCTACCTATAGGGACCTTGGCAATTACTTCAGCCCCCCCATCCCCCCACCAGATGATCCCAGCTCATCTTCCACCTCAAGATCCTTAACTGAATCACATCTGCAATGTCCTCTTCCCAGATAAGGTGACACATTCTCAGATTTGGGGGATTGGGATGTGGTTATCTTTGGGAACCCATTGTGCTACCAGTTCCAGATGCTAAAACAAATCCTAAGTTGGAGCTTAGAAGGAGGCAATGAGGAGGGCATATGAAGGAGAGGGTCCTTGGCTTTGGCTGAGAGTCCACTTTTTGCCATGCCCATTACTTTTTCCTCATAGAATTCCAAGGGAATAGAGAAAGAGCAGTCCCATATGCAGGGTATGGAGACCGAGTCTCAGGGAGCTTGTGTGGTAGTTCCAAGACTCACACATTTTTTCAAAGGAGATCAAAACCCAAGCTCTTTCCACAGCACCATGCCACCAGCTTCACCACAAGTTTCAGGTGACAGAAGTGTTTAGTGAGGTTTTATGATTTGGAGTCAGGACTGTGCACAAATATTAACTTACAGTTGGTGACTTCTCAAAGCTAGAGGCTGAACTTTTTGATGTTATTCCTCAAAGGTGAGACCTACTTTGTGAAATAGCATTTCTCTTTAGTGGGAAGTGAGTGAAAACATTCCTGTACTTTTGGCTGAGCCAAAAGAAATGCTGTTTTCAAAGAGTAAGTAGTTTTCACCTGTGAATATTACATTTCAGTGCTTTAGAGAAGGTTTTTTAAGGAATATCCAAAAAAAAAAAAAAATCAAAAAGGTAAAACATTTCTATATGGAAAATTATTTTAATTTTTTTAAAATAGAAGGTTAGTCAGGGGTGAGAGAAGCAGTGTAGAATAAAATAACTGGTGTCCTATTCCCTTGCCTTGTATTTCTGAGCCAAACTGTATTGAGCTTTAACAGAAAGAGACTTGGCTTTTTCACAAAATTTGGAAGGAGGGGTGGATCTCATAGAAATACTGCAAGAATAAATCATGCTTTGGGACTCCTGGCCAAAAAGAGCAGCCCTCTCCATCTACCCCAAATTAGGCTAAGAGGTTTTCTTTGAAATCAAGTGTTCCTTTGAAATTCTGAATTTGAGTAACTCAAATTACATATTTAGAATTCTGAGTAAGGCCAACAATAGCTTCAGTCTTTTAATTTAAAAAAAAAAAAATTCCCCTTTTTTCTATCCTACAATATGGTCTTGTACATGCTTCTGGGAAGAGGCATGATGGACAGTATTTTATAAAGATTTATTTTCCTTTAAAAGCCTCATATTTTGTTTCGATGCCAAATTCAGATTTGAGTATCTGAGAAAGGAATCTTACTTCTGAAAATTGCCGATTTTACAAATAGTCAATAATTCACTGATTCCAGTAAGAAAGCTGAAAGCTTAATTACCACCTGGCCTATATGCTAAGTTAACCAGAATATTCAGCTTATTCCAGGGCCGAATACAAATCTCAGAAATAAATAAGGACACCTTTGTTAGTGAACTATTCTAGTTTAGAATAAACACAAGGCACCAGAAAGATTAAGTCTGAGGGGATTATGAATATAATCTACAATAGGAATAGTGGGGAGAAATGAATGTTTTTAACTATCTTCTAGATGCCCTTATCATTTACGTGATCCTCACAATCAGGCTTTGAGGCAGCAATAACCCTTTTGACAGATAAAGAAACTGAGTTTCAGAAAGTTTAAGTAACTTTGCAAGGGTGCCTTGTTAGGAAGTAGTCAACTCTAGGCTAACCCAGCTGTTTCAGACACAGCAGTTGATGTTTTCCAATGACCCCCAATATAAGTCTATATATCCTCCCCTGGACAAAGAGACATGAGCTTGCAATCCATGAGAGCATTGAGCTTCCACCCAGCTTTTGTACTTATACACAGAAATGTTCCATTTGGATTAGAAACATTTCCAGGCTGGGCACCAAGGTGGGGATGCTGACAATGTACAAGGTGCAGGTCACATTGTCAAAGGCTCAGTGTTCAGCTGAAAGCTAAATTGCTGTAATTCTCCAATCTCACGTGGCTTTTTCACATAACGTCTCCCAACACTCTCAATACTCTATCTGCAGGATTTGAACTAATATGTTGAGAGCATTAACTTATAGATCATTCCAATCCAGAGCTGATGGTCCATCTTTGTGCCTATTGATAAAAAAAACAAGAAAAAGATTTTCTGCAGAGAGAAAAGCAGAGCCCAGGATCAGAAACCAAGAACATGCTGCCCTGTTTCCTATCCATAGAGATCAATGCTATCTCATATCACATACTCCATATTAAATTATTATACATTACTATTATGTTAAGATACATAAATTAACAATTTATATATATGTGTGTACATACATATTCTTTTTAATAAACTCCCCATTTATATAAACTCCTCAAACTATATATATTTAACAAACTAACCTCTATAGAGACTACCTAGTGCGGATGTTTGTTCCTTCCACAAAATTTGCTCCAAGACACTAATCCGGTTGCCTTGGGTATATTATTTAAAATGTTCTCTGAGATGTGACTAGTTAACACCTATTTCATGTAATTGGTGTGAAAATTAAATAGTGCAATGTCTTTGAATTAAATTTTGCTTACTGATTTCTACTTATTCTATGATTTGGGTCAAGGATCTCCTCTTCCAGTAAGTTTACTTGGTTCCTGCCCCTCTCCCTGCCCCTGACAAACTGGACCTGGCAGTGTTTTCCTGTGCCTGCCCCTCCTGATTGCATACACCACACCATGGTACATCATTAGCCTGTGAGCTCCTTGAAAGCAAGAATAATGTGTCGTGACTCTCCAGACCTTCAGCAGCCATCCCAGTGCCTAGCACGGAGTTGGAGTTCAGTGAATGTATGCCAAATGCCTAGCACAGAACCCAGGACATAATTTTAACGCCACCTTATTTTATATTCACAAGGCACTGAAGATTCAGTGAGCATTAACGATTAAAGAAAAGTTTTACTTACTTGAAGTTATGGAAGTTTTTAAAATGATTAAAACAGTGGGTGTGAAGAATCTTGTGTTTCACTTTTATAATGACTTGTTATTTTTGAAATCCACAGCTTGGATAGTAAAAGAAGTGAAGGAGTTTAGGCATTTCAGGACCAGTATTTCCATGCTCTGCCACAACATTGCCTAACGCAGAATTCATTTCAGATGATTCTCTTTTTCAAGAGTTTCCATGACCTAAAAAAGAAAAATGTGAAGGTCATTTTTCCCTATTGTCATTGCCCACTAGTCTTGGGGAAACATTAAACATTATTTTTGGAAATTCAAATGGGAAGTTTGGGCCCATGAAGGTGGTTGTTCCCTGTCCTGTAGACCCGATTCTAGGTGAGGCCCAAGGCTATATTCAAATTAGTAGTTTAAGCCCTGGAATGTTCTCAGCAAATGGACAGCTCTGAACACACCCTCATAACAACCTCCATCCTTCCATTGAAAACTCATTTTCGCCCTTTTTGAAGTATCTATTGACTTCTTCTTTCTCCACCAAGGGATTCTGAATTTTCCAAAGGAATCTGATGGTCCCAAAGGATCTATTCCCACCTGACTTTCCAGAAAATCCTATAGACTTCCTCTTTATAGAGCAGGTAATGAACACACTCAGAATGTAGTTAAGCATTTTTTTTCTATTTATAAGCGTATGAGTTCACATTCATGGAAAATCTTCTGCCATTCAAAAATGAGGAAATACACCATTACATTCACTGGGGAATTTTACAGCCTCCGAGGGCTGAAGGCAGTGGTTCCCAACCTCAGCTGTGTATGGGTGTCGATTGGGGAGATTTGAAGAACACTGATGCCACCCCAGAGATTCTGGTCTAATTGGTCTGGGGAGTGACCTGGGCATCAGACTTTTAAAAGCTCCCCTGGGGTTTCTCACCTGCCGGCACGTTTGAGAATGAGGGATCTGAGGTCTGCAGCTGTGGTTCTCATTCTGGATGTACATTAGAATCTGGGGAACTTTGGAAACATCTTGATCCTTACTCCCTTCCCCTAAATTAGTGATTCTTAAGCTTCAGAGTATCACAATCAGGTAGAGGGCTGATCCCACCCCAGGGTTTCTGATTCAGCAGGTCTAGAGGTGGGGGCTGAGAGTTGGCATGTCTAAAAAGTTTCCTTGTGGTGCTGTTGCTGCTGGTCCAGGGACCTGCTTTGAGAACCACTGCCCACATATGATTTCTTTGGTTCAGGAAACTTGATATTTCTCAATTGAAAAATAGCTGAAGTCCACACCTAAATGTTACCTACTAGCCCTTCTCATGGTATTGCAATGGAGAGTCCCAAGACCCCATCTTGAATCATTTCTGATAATCCTTCACCCATTGCTTTCAAGGGCAATGTGGTAAAGTGGACAGAACACAGACAAACCTGCTTTCATCTCCTGATTATGCTGCTGGTGGTGTGGGCACATCACTCACTCATCACTCAGAGTGCAACACTGATCTGCTTTCCCCAGACTGTCCCACTTTTACCAATCCAAGTCCCACATCCTGGAAAGTATTTCAGTCCCAGGCAAACCGTCATGGTTGGTTACACTCTACAGCCTCTGTTTTTTAACCAGTGGTAAGGAAAACCATGCTGACCTTGAGGGTCCTTTCAAAAGCATTTGAGGTAGCACATGTAAACTGTCTTGCATAGATGGATTATATGGTGGAGGGAAACCCCATGCTTAGTCATCAGCCAACTGAAGATAATGCAAGGCTAAAATTTTTAATTTTATGCATGCTAATTGTACAAAATTTCAGAACTAAGAATGAAAAAACAAAAAACACAAGAAACTTTGAAAAAACACCCATAAGCCTCACACATTGATACTATAACTATTTGGGATAAACTGCATATACTTTGCAACCTGTTTCCTTTCCACTTGACAATGTATTGGGTACAATTTAAGGATATTAAATAAATTTCTATCACACAATTTTAATGACTTCAGGGAATTTCGTGTTACAAATATTTCCATTTTATTTAACCCCTCATGACCATAGGTATTGCTTTTAATTTTTGATATCCTAAATAAATGCTACAATGAATATTCTTATACATTCATGTTTGCGCACATGCATGGTTGGGTACTTAGAAGAAGTGTCTATAATGGAACGTTACTGGGTTAATGAATATGAAGCATATTGATAAATATTTTTTCTTTTGTTGTTTTTTTTTCTAGTCTGTTTTATTTTCATTTTTTCCCTTTCTGCATTTTGTTTCTTTTTTGGGGGATTCTCTATCCTTTGCTGACTAGATCCTGAACCCTTTAATCACCTAGTAATTCAAAAGATACAGTCATTATTTCAAGTATTTATACACTTAGCTGATCTTCAGTTTTCTGGTTTCTAGATGTGTTAAACAAATCAGTAATTGACCTCCATTTAAGATAGAGAAACTAACTTGCTCTCACTATCCCTTTGTCCAACTAACTTCAAGGACATTTCTGTAAATTATGGGATTTGGGGCCAGGTAATTATGTTACATTTTTGTTTACATTATTTACTTCATATTTGTTTATCTCTGAGTGTGTTTGTTTTGTAATCATATAATTAAATATAATTCTATCTTTCTCTAATTTCTACATTCTTAAGTACTTTGTATAATTAATCTCTCTGATAGCCAGGTACTTTTAAAGGAAATGCAATATGAATGGCCTGTTTTCTTGAAGTTATATACTGGTTTCCTTCTGCTGCTAAAAATGAATGACAGTTTCAAAAAGAATCTGGTGCCTCAGTTAAAATCCTTTCTCCTTAAAACTTAGGCAGTTCTCTTGTATTTTCTCATGAATAAATTTTGGAGAACTTTGAATTCTGCTAGGTGCTTAAAACACTTTGTTTTCTGTGAGAAATCATGTAGAAATATGTTCCATCTTCCCAATGGTAGATTTTTTGCAGTTTATTTTTACCAGGTTTTATTTAGGGGATGGATGTACTAACCCACAGGCTCAGGTTTTTCATCATCTGTCTTTAGAAATCCCACAACTCGTTGTCTCTCCTTCAGTGAACACATTCTGTTTACTCTAGTGGATCATAAGTGGGTCTTGCTCCTCACCCAGACTTGGAGCTATGTAAGAACTGCGACTGTTTCCGGCCTCTTAAGGCTGGTATCTTGGAAGATAATCTGGATCTTCTAAAGTGAGTCTCTTGGAAACATTTTGGCCATATAATGCTGGCCCGAGTAAGGTTCAGCAGGGCCTCTGTCCTTAAGGAAATTCTCCAGCTCCCTCATCCTCTCCCTGCTCCCAGCCTGAAAGGTGCTAATCCACATCATCCTCAGCTGCTTAAAGCCCCAGAACCCTTTAAGAGATAGACAGTTCCTGTGCTGGTTCTCAAAGCTCATCAGAAGCCTTTTGGACTGATTGATAAAAAGTTTCCCAAGCCCCACCATCAAACCAGGTGAATCAGAATAACCTGAGAGTGTGGCCCACAAATCTATATTTTACATACATACCCCAGATAAATCTCTTACACATAGAAGTTTGAGAATCACTGATTCTGATTTTTTTTTCCTGGCAGAATACATGAAGATCACATGGAGGAATTAAAGATAAATCCTTCTGCTAGCAGGAGCAGACTTTTCAGTGGTTGGGTTGTGTTCTGATTAGTTATCTGAATTAAAACAAGACAACTATTTGGGGGACAGCTAAATGGAAACTATGAGTCCTCTGGTTTTTTTAGTGGCTTTAAAGGTTTTCTGTGTCTTCTTAATGAACTCTCTATGAATGACCTCAGTCTTGGGTAGAATTAGGCTGGTTCAACCCAACCACTTTCCTTACTTGTCCCAAAGACTAAGTAATTATTAGAGCAGACAGTAAACCATAACTACCACTAGCTTTGCCAATGACTCATCTCAGGTTATAATTAGAGGAAGCAAGAGCTGGAGGGAGGCTGGTGGGGATTGGGGCAGGCAGTTAGCTGGAGGAGGAAAGCTTCAGGTCTGCTCCCAGAGGGATGGCGGCTCTCTCTGGGGGTCGACAGTGGCCAAAGTCTCTGACACCCTTCATAGGCCTATTGATTGGACCCTTAAGTATCTGAAAATGTCTGAGTGTTAGAAGGACAAACAGAAAGAGACTCAATGAGATAAACCAGATATAAAAGGGCAAATATTATATGGTTCCACTTAAATGAACTATCTAGAAAAAGCAAATTCATAGGTAAAGAAAGTAGATTAAAGGTTGCCAGGTGGTGGTGGGGGGGGTGGAATTGGAGAATTATTGCTTAATGGGTACAGAGTTTCTGTTTAGGGTCATGAAAAAGTTTTGCTAATGGATGGTGGGGGAGACACAACCTTGTGAATGCAGTTAACACCACTGAAATGTATGCTTAAAAATTGTTAAAATGGGAATTTTGTGTTGTATATATGTCACCACAATAAAAAATTAAATAAAATAAAAAAATAGAGTACCACTTGGATCTTGTGGTATATTTTAAGCCCAGATGCTGAAGAATTGGATGCTCACAAATGTGCCTTTAGGTAGCATTAAAGGGGGGGAAAGTTACACAGCCAAGGTCACTACTGTTTGAGAAGATTAAAGGCTAGACCATTTTTGGAGTTAGGAGTGGTCCGAGGATAAAAGGCCCCCATATCAAGCAGGAAGAATGATGAAACCAGAAAATGGGCCGAGTCTGATTCCCAAGACATTTTGCTTTGAATCATTTTCACTTATCAACTATGTGAAGTTGGGGAGGGGAAGGAATTGCAGAGGAAATCCTGGAAGATCTGTAGCAAAGCTATAGCTTTCCAGGTCTGAACTCTGCTCTCTTCTCAGCCTCAACTAGGTCCCCTCTCCCTATGGGCTCTCTGCTACAGCCATGTGGCCTCACAGTCCCTGACCACAGCCTGCTCCCTCCAGCACTGTGGACTGTTCCCCGAGCCTGGATTATTTTGCCCTTAGCCCCCTTCCCCACATTCATTCTCACTCAACATGCTGCTGAGGTACCACTGCTCTGGGCAAGCTGTGCCTGAACCCAAACCAGGACAACTCCTCATGTTACAATGCCTTTCATTGCACTGGTTATAATTTTCCTCCCTGGCACCCAAAATGACATGACTTTGCTTTTCTATCTGTTATTACTGGATTGATAACTAGCTCTCCCACCAAACTGTAAGTGTGCTGAGGACAGAAACTGAGTTCTCAAATTTTATTGACCCTTGTCTCTACCCTGCTTGGAAGGGTAACTCCACTGTTTATAAATGAGTGAATGGACTCTACATCCAGTCTGGTGAATGCCAGTCTTACTAACACAAAAGGACACGGCATCCAATTTTTAAAGAATCCACGTCCACGTATGTTTGTAATGGCACAGCAAAGATTTTGGTTTGTATCAAGGGGTAAAATCCAGTTCTTATTTTAGTCAAAGAGGATTTCCTATCTGCAAACACTCTTCTAGTTTTGAAAAAATTTCCCTGTCATCCTCAGGACAATGCAGTGAGAACAATGCATTCCCTACAAGAGCTCTCCTAGACCATCACTGGGAAAAAGTCCTGGGCCCTTCAAGGGCAATGTCTTCAGGAAGGAGTCTGGGGTGTGACGGAGGATGGTTTAAACACAGCTGTCAGCATGGGGTCAAGCCCCAAAGCACAGGGCCTTCCTTGGTAAACCTGTCTTTATAAACCTGTGTCAACTGCTCCCTGACCCAGAATCACCCAGTTAAACAAACCAGGGATTACCCATATACTCACACAAAACCGAACCTGCCAGGCCCTTTATAATCCTTGAGAAAGTCTCTACCTGTTCATTCATTTGAGCTCTGATAAAATGGCAGTGAAAAGGCCTCCCTTCCAAGACTCTTAGGAAGCAGAGATTAGTACAGTTTTCCTTTTCAAAATGACATTTTCCAAACCATATGAGCAAAGTTTCCTTTGCAGCAGCCCATTGAATTGCAAACAAAACCAACTCATGGTCCATGTCACCCATAAGCTATTCTAACCTCAAATACTTGCCCCAGAAATCATGGCTGGACAAATTTGAAATACCCAAACCTGGATTAAGCCTGTAAGCTTCAATTGACTTCAATTCAAGCCCAACTCCCTAGTTTTATCATGTATGACATTACATCATTGCATTGCAATGAAACATATAATCAAAAAGCCAGACTCCACTTTCCTCTGGGGCTTTGGAAGAGCAATTCCTTTTTAGGGGTAAAAATGTGAGATGTGACCATGTTCTGTAAGCTGTCGGTCAAGTATCAACCCAAACATTCGTCCTTTTAAACTGAGGTTGCCATGCAAGCAAGTCGATGCCTGGCTTGTTGGTTTATCCCCCACCACCCAAATAACTGCTTGGGCTGGATCAAATTGTGGAAATATAGCCCACTCTTTTCTCACTTGACCCTATTGGAAAGTTCAGGCAGGAAGCCACAGACTTTGAGAAGATCACGTTTCAGGGACTTTCAAGCTAGACAAAGAGTCGGAGGTTGATAATATTAGAACCCAGACAAGGGATGTTAGGAGTTATCTTCAGAGCAGATAACCTTGGAATGGAGTATGAAGCTCAAATTAGAAGATGGATATAGAGGAATCTGAAGGCACAGCATGGCAGAACTGAAGCTGGGGGACACAGAGAGAGACTGTATTTGGGTCAGAACCACATGGTCTCAGGAAAGAGGTAAACCAACAGATGCAGGGACACCCACAGCCATTCTGATGGAGAATATGAGCCAACTCCTTTTAGAGTCCAAGCTCAGGCCCGAGCAGGGATGTGTGCCCTGGCAGGCCTGGGGCCACAGGTCCAAGCACGCAGACCCATGAGCAAGGAGGAGAGGACTCTGGGGCAGGGAGCCAGGCTCCCACAAGCTCAGGCAACAATTGTTCCTTGCCTCCAAATGAGCATCTTAACAGCCGGGCAAAAACTTGGCATTCCAAATGATCCTTCATGATTCACAAGGAGAGAAGGTGTTTGGAAGCTTTCCTATGAGAAGAATGTTTTAAAATATGCAAATCATTCCACTTGCAAACAGTTAATAATTTATAATAATCTTTATTTGCTAATAATTTGAATATTATGAACTGCACCGTGCAGTGAAGCATACTGATACGCTTCTCTAAGAACTGTAGCTGTATTCATCTTGGAGTTTTATTTTATTTTACTTCTCAGGAAAGGGGCAACTCCATTAAAAGATAAGAAAACAAACCGTTCCATCTCCTACTTTTTCACTTCAAGAGGAGCAGGGAAAGGCGTTCCCATCTGTAAGTCTGGTATAATCTAGGTCACTAATTAAAGGGAAATATAATTTAGGTCAGACACTGTGAGGCTTCTGGGGCCACAAGGATGGAGCAGACTCAGTTTTCCTGGTAGCTCAAGTAAATCACGCCCCACTGGCTTGGGCAAGCAATTGCCCGACATCTGTTCCTCCGGTTTACATACTGCCCCCACTCAAAGTTCATCTCTGTGAAGTATTTTGATTATCACAATTTAACACATAAGGAAGCAGAAGCACAGAGAGGTTAAATGACTTTCCCAGGAGCACTATTAAGTGGGTGTATTAGTTTCTTTCTGCTGCTGTAACAAATTGCCACAAACATAGTGGCTTAAAACAGCACACATTTATTATCTTCCAGTTCTGAAGGTCAGAAGTCAGACACAGGGCTCCACTCTAGAGATTGCCCACATTTATTGGCTCATGGCTTCCTTCCTCCATCTTTAAAACCAGAAATAGCTTTTCCCTGCCCCTGCTTCCATCACCGTGTCTCTTTCTCCAACTGTACTTCTGCCTCCCTTTTAAGCACACTTTTGATGACATTGGGCCCACTGGATAATCCAGGGCAATATCCCCACTCAGAGCTTACCTGATTAGCAACCAAAATTTCTTCTGCAAACTTAATCCTCCTTTCCTTTGCCATGTAACCTAACATATTCACAGGTACCTGGAATATGCAGGTCCATCAGTCTGCCTAACACAGGGAGGCAGGTAGGATCTGAACCCAAGCAACTGGCTCCAACACCCATGCTCTTAAAAGAAAAAACATACCAATTGCTTGGCAAGTGACCAATTTACCCAGCTTCCCTCTTGCCCATGTAGTTTGCACAAGGTACATCTAAATGAAAAGTTACCATCTGAACAAAGATATTTATCTTACTGGCTTTTCTCAGTGTATTCCTTTTCAGTTTGGTAGAGTTGACCATGCCAAAGTAACCAGTGATATTTAAACTGAAAATTCTTAGACTCTGATACCCCACCCCCATTTCTACCCTAATCTCTCTCTCTTTCTCAAAAACACACATACACACGCACCAGTCACAACACACGTGTATATGCCCAGTTTCTCCTCCAATATTCTTCCACATTCCGGGTAATCAGATCCCCACCCACACAGTTTCTCACACAGAAAACCTAGCAGTCATCCTCGATTATTTTCCCCTCACTTGTTCTCCCCTGCATTCAACTCTTTAACAGACCCTATCAGCCTTCCCTTTAAATTAGCTCTCTGTCCACTTTTCTCCCTCCCCACTGCTACAACCCAGATCCAGCCGACATTGCCCTTCACAGGGACAGCTGCCCCAGCTTCCCATCTTGTCTCTGCCCTCCACTCACCTTCTGCAGTTGATTCCCCACATGGCACACAGCAGAATTTTGATTTAATACCAATAGATTGTACATTACTGCTTGAAGCCATCACTGGCTCCCCACACCTTCTAGGGCAAAGACCGCACGTGTCAGCAAGTCTGATGGGCCTGAAGGACCCAGCCCCTGCTGACCCTGCCCCTTTATCTGGAATGTCACTCCCCTTTGCTCACTATTTTCATGATGTCCTGGCTTCTTGCAGTTCTTTGACGCACCACAAAACTGTCCACCCCCAGGCCTTTATATTTGCTACTTTCTCCACTGGAGCATGTTTACCCACACTCTTCACCTGGCTAACTCAACACTTTTTACCTTTCAGGTCTCCATCTAAATGGCCTTATATAATTCCTTATATAATTCTTTCCTGACACTGGACTGGAAATTGAGCCCCTGCTACACACACACACACACACACACACACACACACAGAAAATCTCTTAGAGCACCCTTTGTTTAATTGTGCCTATGAAAAAATATTGTTTCACTATAAAAACATATGCAAATGTAATTATCAGTGTGAATATTCTTTTAATGACATTCTCCCTTCACTAGACAGTAAGGTCTTTGAGAGCAAGGACCACACTTGCCTTTCCCTCACTATTGAATTCCTAACACCCAGAACCTGCCACCTGGGTCCCCAGTAAAGGCATGCTGAACAAGTGCTTCAGGGACCCCAACCACCTATTGCCACATCCTCCTCCTCCCCCTCATTATTCTCAGGCTCATCACCACCACTGCTGCAATCACCACCCTTGTCTTCCACGTTTTTGGAAGTACTTTGCAGATTACAAAACAAAAATCCATCTTTGAATTTCATCATGACACTTCGAGGCGAGTAGACTAGCTATTATTTCACAGCTTTGTAAATTGAAACTCAAGCAGAATGGGTGAGATCCCCAAGGAATACAGTGAGGAAGAATATGGTACTGTGCCGGCCTGCTGTGCCTCTAGACCCCCTACTCTAGGATGTGGATGCCAGGAGAGAACAAAAAGGGACCCCAGGGAAGGACAGTGGGGTTTCTGAGGCCCATGACCCCAGAGGGAAGCACTGAGATGAACCTGGCTTTCTCAAAGATTTGCTTTCCTTCTTACTATTCATGAGGAGGGTAAAGGAGAAGCGTGGAAACCAGCTTAGCCACTTTCAGACCCCTTATGAGGCCATGAGGAGTGACTGTGGGTGTTCCCTTCCTGTGAGCATCTCAGGAGAGGACCCATCCATAGTCAGCAGTCCACCCCAAAGGGCCAGCTGGTTTGGAAATAATGAGGGAAAGGAAAAGAATGAGCAGTTATCAGAGGGTTTCCATGTCACAGAGGATAAAAGACAAGACCCTGGATAGAGCCCAGAAGGCTCTGTGTTTTCTGGCCCCTGCCAACCTCTCCACCCTTACATTCTAGTATGTTACCTTTTTCAAATTCCTTTTGAGCCCCACAGGCCTTTCAGATCTCAATATATGTGAACTTGGTTATAGACTTACTTGGAACCAGATTCCTTCCATTTATTAGAATGATTATTTAGTTGCCTTCTTTCTATTTCACTGGAACAGGGGTTGGCAAACTATGGCCCCCAGATCAGTTCTGACCCTGTACATCTTTTGTAAATAAAGATTTACTGGAACACAACCTTGCTTATTCATTTATGCAATTCCAGTGGCCTCTTCCACATTGTAATGAGCAGAGGCAAGTCGTTGCTACAAAGACTATATGGCCTGCAAAGTCTAACATATTTGCTTTCTAGCACTTTGGAGAAATAGTTTTGTCAACCCTTGTACTAGAATATAAGTAATGTAAAGAAAACTGTCTGCTTTTGCTCATCTTTTTTGTCACTGGTGGATAGCAGAGGGCATGGTCCCTAGAAGAATCAAGAATTATTTTTGGAATAATGAATAAATAAGTGAAGTTGTGGCATCATAAACAATTTCTATACAAAAATCTCATTTATACGTCCCACAAACACTGTAAATTTTAAATGCTATTATCTGTATTCAGATTCAGAGAGTTTGAGAAATCCACCAAAATTATCTATCTAGTGGTGGGCATTAGGGATAGGAGCCCAAGGCAGCTCTCTATGCTCTCAACCAAAATACAGGCTCATTTTAGCAACTGCCCCATATTGGGCACTGTTCTAGGACAGTGGACAATTGTGTGCAGACCAATCAGTGAAATGAAGAGGTATCTAGATGTATCACCAACCTGTGATTAGGAATGCAGAGTTTGGGGCTAACCTTTGATGAGGTAAGATCAAGAAGACATATAATATATGATAGCAGCTGTGTTTTGTGGGATGTAGGAATTATATTTTACCCTGGATCTGAAAACACATGCAAACCAACCACAGGGCTTTCTTGAACAAGGAAAAGCACACAACCTCTGTGTGTTCCTGTCTCCCAGCCAGGGAATATCAAGAGCTAAGTTCAAGTAATACAAGTGGCGCAAAGTCTAGTTTCTTGGAGACCAAACCTAAAGAATATGTGGTTTATATGTCTTTTTTTTAAAATGGATATTCAGGGAATCTCTGACTTAGATTACTCAAATTACTCTATTCCCACCAAAATTCATACAGTAATCCTTATACATGGTCAAGAGAGTGACTCATCAATGTGTATGAATGAATTAATTTAAACTATAATGTAATTATCTTATTATTTTAGCAACTGTTACATGTCAGGCACTTCTGGGCCCTGGATAAGCAGAGGGGGAAAAAGATATGGGCAATGTTATGTAAGAGCATGTGGTCTACAAGGATAGAGACAGAAAAATAAAATGTAATAACATGTGGTAAGCTACTCTATAATAATAATAGTTATAGGTTATTTACCACTAATTCTAAGACAGACATTTTGTATAAATTAACTCATTAAATACTCTCAACAACCCTGTAAAGTATGAATTTACTTCCCTGATTCACAGTTGGAGAAACTGAGGCTTAGATAGGATAAGCCACTTCAGTAACAGAGATAGGATATGACTTGTTTCCATTTGACCCCAAAACTTGTGCTCTTCTCACCATCCTGTATCATCCTGCCACCCCACCCAGTATTAATTTTTCAGAAATGTATGCAGAGCAATGAGCACACAGAGAATCTGAGCAAAATTAAAACCTTCGTAGGGGGATGAGACTTGAATCAGACCTTACAAATTGATCTAAGTTGTGAAAGGTGGCAGTGGAACAGTATGGTAAAAGTTTGGGGTCAGAACATTTTCTGCCTTTATAGGGCACAGAGAGTTTAGCACAGCTGAAAGATAGAGTATGTGGGGAAAAAAAATGAAGAAAAAGCTGATCAGAGAGCTGCACAGGACCATTCACCATCGCCCCTGAAATCAGCCGTGTTAAAGAGTTGTGATTTCATTTCACAGGGCAGAAGATCTATCGGCCTTTTCTAAGCAGGGGAATAACAATGGTCCCTAACACTTAGAGGACAGGACTATACCTTCAGCACATTCATTTCCCCTATGCCTAGTACAAGTCTGGTAGAGGGAAGCTTTTCAATAAATCTTAGATAAATTATAGGTAGATTTTCTTCTTAAAATAAACCACTGGGCAGCAACATGGAATATACATTGGAAAAGAAAAAGACTAATGGTCAAAATACTAACAAGGAGATTCTTGGAGCAATCTAGAAGAAAGGCCAATGATAGTAAAGAAAAGGTTGAAGGAAAGAGACATTTGAGGTAGAATTCATGAGTCTTAGTGACAGAATGGCCATGAGGGCTCAGAGAGAGAAAGCAGTTGAGAATAACTCCCACAATTCCTACTTGCGTGTGAGGCCTTTATGGGGAACACAGAAGGAGAAGTGGAATTGGAGGTTTTGAGTTTGAGGTGCCTTTGGAACATTACTGCACTGACAGGGGCATGATGTGGAGTGACAGAGAATATGATTTCAAAATCGCTGAAGGCAAGTCGCTCTCTTTCCTGGAAGCCCCAGAGTGTCCTTGTGGCAGTGAGGGCCCCCCATGGTAAAAGTGGGTCCCCTAACTCAAGACTCACACAGAGCAAACAATTGTGAAGAGAAGACAGAAAGAAAATCCTCAACAGAGATCCCAAAGAAGAGATGAGCTAAAAAGCAGCAGCCAGAGCCATCGTAAGTATGTACTTATGCTCAGTGGGAGCTTCAGCAAAGCCAGGGCAAATTTCTTAGCCTTTTCCTGTGGAAAATTTATGAAACCCAGATTGGGGAAAATGTTCTGATAGTTTTAAGGCTGGCATTTTAAGTTGGAATGCCTTCTTGAAGTAGCACATAACGGCACAATTCAATAAGTCTGACCATTGTGGAAAAATGCCATATGCCAACAGCGATTTTCCATAATTTTGTTCAGAAAATCTGAAAGAAATGCAGAAAATGGATTTGCAGCCCTGGCAGCAGGCAGAGAAACAGTAGCAGAGGGCTGCAGGCCAGTAATTGATGTTTCAAATATCACTGAGTGCTTTGCCTCTAATTTCAGGGGAGAATGATAATAATTAAAAGCACAAACTTACAAGTCATTTCTGAGGAGGGAAAATGCTGAATGCACTTAAAGTGAAGGGGGTTTGTTGAAATGTTTAACTTTTTCCAGAGAGCTTTCAGATATGCAGTGATTAGTTTTATGTTCACAGAGTGACTTTCTCCCCAAATATTCTAAAGTGCCACAAAATGGAATAGATTATTAACCCAAGGGATTCCAGTTATAAAGCAATGTCCGTACGACAGTCTCAAATGTTCAGATCATGCCTGAGGTTACTGGCTTTTGTCACAAGCAGCACCCTCTGTAAAAGGGTGAATGTAAGCCTTCTTCCTCCCCCCAATTAAGGAATCAGTTGTTTCATCAGTTCGTAACATGTCGAATTTGGGACTTTGCTCTGAAACAGATTCGAGCTTGAGTCTACATTCTGTCTTTATTAGCTGTGTGACCTTAGCCAAGTCACTGGGCTTCTCTGAGTCTCTTTTTCTTTATCTGACAATGGATATAATCCTAGTACTTATCTCTCATAGAATGTGTTGAGGATTATCTGAGATAGTAAACAATAAGCACTGTTCCTCTCATGTTATTTGTGTTCAACAAATAGTAACTCAATACTGTTATTGCTGCTAAAATTACCAGAGCACAGTGTTTTTATATATTCATATATCTTTGACTGCAGAATCGAATTTCCTCAACTACAATATGACTAATTCTGTGAGGGTGCACAAAATAGATGGAGGCTAGACTACAAAAGCCAGTGCTCCTTTCCTGAAAGGAATCCCTTCAGTTACCTAGACTAAAGGACTCAGTTTTCCACATCTCTAGCCTATTACTTGTGCCTAACAAGTACGAGTCTGGAGCAAAAGGCATCTTTTGCACATCTGGAGCTGTGCATCATGAATAACTGAGGTTCACTGGGATAAATAACAAATTCACAGCTCCTGGCATACAGCAAATACTCAATAAATATGCAGGGGAATCTGTATACTCCTGAAGAGGCAAGTGATAAAGGACAGGGGCCTCTGGTTCCTTACTGATTTCTGGTGACTAACATCATGCTCTGCCAACATCATCAACTGTGACATCTGGATGTTTTCATATGCAAACTCTCTTTCCCTTCCAAGCACTGACCAGGGGTGACTTTCTGTAGCCTGAGTTGACAGATGAGATGACAAAGTTTGTCCAAAAAGACAGCACTGTGGTTGACTAAGATACCATGTTTACCAGATGAAATGTGCACACGAAGCAGAGGCCCACCTTGGGCCCTGCAGTAAACAGAGTCATTCTGTATTTTTTCTTTAGCACCATCGACCTCCTTCAGGCCTATGAGAGTGAGCTGTGTTCTCCAGCCCATGTGTCCTCACTTCTTTAGGTCTTCACAGATGTGATACTATCTGTGATTTGTGATTCCAAATTCTGTCTAACATCCAGCGGGAGATGAGAGCCAGCAGGAGACGAGAGACAGGGTTTTTTTTTCCAGCTCAAACCAGGACCTTCTATGCTCCAGAAAATAATCTACACTGGATGGACACACTACTAAGGAGAGAAGAGTGCCTGTTAGACTGGTGGCTTTCCTCAATCAGCTGGAGAGGTGAGGCTCTCTTGCCAGCATGGCTTGGAGAGAGAACAAGAAGTCATGATAGAAACATGACACTGTTTCTCGACTCCTCCCTAAAGAATACACTGGCCATGTGGTCCATCTGTATCCTTATGCAAGAAACACCTCTACTCAAATGCAAGACTAAACTTTCTGAAAGTACCTGTGGCATCGTGCTAAGCTAACAGATCTAGTCACTGAATCTGGGGTAAAAGGCTGCATTTTCTCCCTGGAAACTGCATCCTGAATAACCAAGGTTCACTGGTATAAATAACAAATTCAAAGAATTTAGAGACTAGCCAAGCAGCAGAGAGATGAGGTAAGAAAGGGATATCAGACATCCTGTTTATTTCAATTTTCAAGAAACAGCAAATAGAATTATTTTTTTCCAGTTGAATTTTCCATGCCAAATTCTGTTAAACTGTAATCATAATTTCATGCCAGGGAGAAGGTTACTGAGGACCTATGAGGAGTTGGGAATGGTGGAACTAGTTGTAGATAAAAAGATAAATAATATATATTACAGAGCTGCAGGGGGATTCTCAGGAGGGTAGAATTCCCTGGCCAGTCTTCCCCAGTAATTTGGGAAGGCCTAGGAACATGTAGTTTAGATTTGCTTCCTGGGACCCAGGGCAAGTGTTTCCCTTTAAGAGTTAGGGTCCTTAGGGACTTTTTGAGGCCCATCCTTTAAATAAATGACCATAGGAAAGCGATTCATCCAAATTTCCATGTGCTCAAGCTGGGAGGTTTAAATGACTCCAGACCCTAAGAGACAGGCACGGAGGAAATTAAGGAAAGCAATGCCATCTACCTAAAGGTTCACAAACCTGGTTGGGTATCAGAATCTCCTGCAGATGTTATTAGATTATGAAATCCTACTCAAGACCAACTGGATTCAAATCTCTGGAGGCAGGAATCTGTATGCTCATAAAGGTAATTCAAAGATGCATTCAGTCTGCTCTTATTTATCATATTGGTGTTTAGGAACCATTTATCTTGTTCAGTGGAGTCCCCCCTGCATCTCGGCCGAGAAGTGAAGTAGACCAGCCTACCCATCTGGCCTTTCCATATGAATTTGATGATTGGCTTTTCCATTTCTACAAAGAAGGCTGTTGGAACTTTGATTGGGGTTGAGTTGAATCTGTACATCATTTTAGATAGCTTTAACAACTTAGTGATAGATAGTAAGTTTTCCAGTCCATGAACATGGGATATCTTTCCATTTATTTAGATCTTCTTTAATTTCTTTCAGCAATGATTTATATTTTTCAGTGGACAAGTCCTTTACTTCCTTGGTTGAATTTATTTGTACCTAGTTTATTCTTTTAGTTGCTATTGTAAATGCAATTGTTTTCTTGATTCCCTTTTCAGATTGTTCATTGCTGGTATATAGAAAAACAACTGATTTGTGGATATTGATCTTATACTCTGCCACTTTCCTCAATACATTTATTAACTCTAGTAGTTTTCTTATAGATTCTTCAGGATTTTCTATATATAGGATCATGTCATCCACACATAGGGGTAGTTTTACTTCTTCCTTTCCAATTTGGATGCCTTTTATTTCTTTTGCTCTTCTAATTGTTCTGGCTAGAATTTCCAGTACAATGTCAAATAGCAGGCATGAAAGAAGGCATTCTTGTATTGCTTCTGACCTTAGGCATCCAGGTTTCTTTTGATTAGTGTTAATATGTAATAACTTTTGCCACCTTTTACTTTTAACTTATTTTTGCCTTTATATTTGGAGTGTTTCTTTGTAGGCAGGAAATAGTTGGGTCTTGCTTTTTTAACCAATTTGACAAACTCTGCCTTTTAATTGAGATAGACTGTTTATACTTAATTTGATTATGGCTATCATTATGTTTAAAACTATCATATTGCTTGTTTTATATGTATTTCTTCCTCTTCTTTTTCTGCTTTCTTTTGAATTGCTTGAACATTTTTTAAAATTCATTTTCTCTCCTTTGTTAGATTAATCTTTGCTTTGTTATTTAGTGGTGCTTTGGGGTTTATTATATACATCTTTAACTCATTGCACTCTACCACCAAGTGATAGCATACCACTTCACATGTAGTATAAAAGTCTTATAATAGTATACTTAAATTTCTCCCCTCCTGTTCTTTGTATTACTGTTGTCATACATTTTACTTTAAATATATGTTAATCCCCACATTACAATGTTATTATTTTTGCTTAGACAGTCAATTATCTTTTAAGAGATTTAAGTTATAAGAAAAAATCTTACATGTTCACCCATGTAGTTACCATTTCTAATTCCCTTCATTCCTTTGCGTACATCTATATTTCCCTTGGGTGTCATTGTCCTTCAGACAGAGGATTTCCTTTCACTTTTCTTGTAGTGCAGATCTACTGGTGATAAATTTTTTTAGCATCTGTGTATCTAAAAAAGACTTGATTTTGCTCACATTTTAAATATATGTTTTCATTGCATATAAAAGTTCTAGGTTGACATTTTTTTCTTCCAATACTTTAAAGATGTTGCTTCACTCTCTTCTTGCTTACATTGTATCTTATGAGAAATTTTCGCCCATCCTTTCTTTGTTTCTCTGGACAGAATGTGTTTTTTATCAGACAGCTTTTCAGATTTTCTCTTTATCACTGGTGTTAAGCAGACTGATCATTAGATGCTATGATGTACTTTTTTCACAGTTCTTGGGTTTGGGGTTTTCTGAGGTTTTTGAATCTGGGTTTATAATTTTTAACAAATTGGAAAAATGTTGGCCATTATGTTTTCAAATATTTCTTCTGCCTTTCTTTCCTTCGGGAATTCTCATTACACATATATTAGGCCACTTTAAGTTTTCCCATCACTCACTGATTATCTTTTCATTCTTGTCTGCATTTGTTTTGGACAGTTTCTATTGCTATGTCTTCAAGTTCACTGGTATTTTCTACTGAAATTTCCAGTGTTCCATTAATCACATGCAGTGAAATTTTCATCTCACACCTTGTTTTTATCTATAGAAGTTCTATTTCAATCTTTTTCATACCTTCTAGGTTTCTACTTAACTTTCTGAATATCTGGAATACAGTAATGACAACTACTTTATTGTCTGTCCTTTCTCTGCTAATTCTAACATATATGTCAGTTTTGGGTTGGTTTCAAATGATTACGTTTTCTCCTCATTCTTTCCTGCATCTTGCATGCTTGGTAATTTTTTACTGAATTCCAACTCGTTGAGTGCCAGATATTTTTGTATCCTATAAACATTCTAGAGCTTTGTTCTGAGATGCTGTAAGGCCATTTGGAAACAGTTTGATCTTTGGGGGGTTTGCTTTTTAATATTTATTAGATATAACTATAATAGTGCTCAGTCTAGGGATAATTATTCTCCACTACTGAGGCAAGTGCTTTCTGTGAACTCTACCCAATGTCTCATGAATCTAAAGGTTTTTCAGTATGGCTGGTAGGAAGATTCAACATTCCTAGCCATCTAATCCCTTTGGTCTCAGGTAGTTTACACACTCACACACATACACACACGCTGATCTGTACTCAGCTTAATACTTTAGTGGGATCATCTGCATACCGCTGGGGTTTTCGTACTCTAGCTCTGCACTTTCAGCTAATCCCTCCAGCTCAGGGAAACTGCCAGGCTCTGCCAGGGTCCCCCCTTTCTATTTTGTGGCCTGGGATCTCTCTCAAGGCTATAAACTAGGGAAATTTGAGGACACACATTGATTGTTTCACATCCCTTAGGTATCATTGTCCTTTTTGGTCTGGTATATGGTGTCTTACAAATTGTTGTTTAATATATTCTGTCCATTTTTTTGGTTGTTCCAGGTAGAAGGATAAATCTAGTCCTTTCCATTCCATCTTGGCTGGATGTGGAAATATAAAGCATTACTTTTATCCACATTTAACAGATGAGGCAAAAGGTCAAATAGATTGATTTCTCCAAGGCCACACATTACCAATGAGTGGCAAAGCTGTGCTAGTCTATCTTAGGAGGAAAGAAGGAGGTTGTTGTGTACATATTATGAATAGGTAAGTAAATCACAGGGTACACTACCATGTACACACTCTAACCTGATGGAGCTACAGCAAGAACATGGCTCTTAAACATTAGCTACAAATCACCCTTGTGTTTCCATTTTTGGGAAATCCAAATGCAGAAAGCATAGGTTTGGATCCTGGATCTACCACTTATTAGCCCTCTGACCTTGAACAAGTTATGTAACCTTCCTGAGCTTCAATTTACTCATCTGAATAATGGAGATAATAATAGTACCTGCCAAACAGAGTTGCTGTGAAGACCAAATGAGATAATCCATACAAAGATTCTGACACAGTGGTAAATATTATTTTTCCATGAATGGGCTATCCTCACTGGTAAGTCTGGTGTGTAGTAAATGCTCAATAAAATTTCACTCTTACCACAATCCAAATAAAGTTCCTTCTTTCTCTTTGTCCTTCTTGATATCTGAAAGTAATTTTTTCCCTCCCTAGATTCCTGAGACTTTACATTGGAAATGTGAATTAAGCACCTCTGCAGGAAGCTAACTGTCCTTCCTGGTTTCCATTTAGAAAGTTAATATGGAGTTTCCCTCTTAAAATCCCATTTTACTGGTTACTTCTCACCATGGCCTCCAAATTGAGTTTCTTGAAATGAGATCGCTATATTTTTATTATGTCTATCTATCCCCATTTGTGAAGGTTAGGTTCATGTTTCAGCTTGTTCAGGTGATGGTGCCCAGGTGTCTGGTCAAGCAAGCACTGGCCTAACCGTTACTGCAAGGACATTTGTGGCTGGTTAATAAACCAGAAGGCTGGTTTATTAAATCATCAGTCAGTTGGCTGTGGCTGTGACTGATTATATCAACGAAGGGCATGTCTTCTGCAATGAGAGAATTCAATCAGCTGGATTCAATCCAATCAGTTGAAGACTTAAGTGAGAAAGATAGACGACCTTCACTTCTTCTTCGGCTAGCCAGGGAAGTGTTTCCTGAGGATTTCATCAAACACCTTCATTGGAGTTGCCAGTTTGCTGCCTGCCCTATGGAATTTGGACTCATGCATCCCCACAGTTGCCTGCTACACTTGTATAAAATCTTATATTCATAAATATATATTTTTGATTGTGTTTCCCTAGAGAACCCCAACCAATACACCATTCAAGGACTTTATTTAACTTAATAGTTGTTCAAATTTTTCCTTTTACTTACGCAGCCTTCTGGAGCAAATGGGACTCTTCCAGCATATTTTCATGTGAGTCATCTCCCGATTGCTCACTATCTACATTAATATATGAAAATCAGAGTTGTATTATTGCTCGCACTCCAGCCACAAGGGGTTGCAGTCAAATCCACATCTGATTTTGTTTTAATGTTTTTTATTGCATCTGCCCGTGACCTTGATCTTAGAAGGAAAAAAAAAGTTACTCCATGTATATTTGGTACATATTATGGCTCCTTAAAACAATTGGAGGGAGTTGCCTTGTAGAGATGAAACAAAGGACCTGTACCCTACCTTGTGAGACATCTTTAGACAAGAGCATTCAATGTTAAGGGAATCAAGATCCATTCTTTACGGGTTAAAGAGTTCCACAGTGCACAAAGGCACCTTTAGTAAATGGTCGCATTTAGCAGCCATCACTGGGAACTCACACCCTGATTTCACACATCTCTCACCATGCACTAGTCGGCATATTTATTATGTCCCCAGAGAGCAAAGACTTAGTTACAAAACTGCAAACAACTCCGCAAGGTTGCTAAAAATAATTATATTTCAGTAGATGATTCTAAGCAGAAAGGGAGAAAAATGTATTTAGCAAAACCAGAAACATTCAAGAGACAGTGGAGTGAAACTGAACAAAATCTTATACAAAAATAGCATTTCGGTCCCATCTGAATTTAGCGATAAGGACTGTAACAACACAACACAAATGTACCTTGTGAGCATTTATCATCTAACTCTGGCTTTCAGACACTTTACAGCATTAGATAATGCAGTTATACAGAGATTTAATAGCAGAGAGACAGGAAAGTTAAAAGACTTAGTCAGGTAGGCACAGTAGTATGCCAAATGAGATTTATAAGCGAATTGGTACACTGACAAGGCCCAGAAGATTCAAAAAAGCATGCTGAAAAAGAGAATATTTTAATATCCTCATACTTAGGAATGATATATGAAATTATTAAGGGTTCAAGGAGCTTGATGTAAACAACCTATGCTTCATTCATTTATGAAACAGACAGGTAGGTAGAAAGACAGACAGATAAATACGTGGATAGATAGAAAGATATGACAAATGTGGCAAAATGTTTAAAGTTGGTGGATCTGGATAGACAGTATGTTGGAGTTCCCTGTATGGGCTTTGTAATATTTCTGCAATTTTCCTGTAAGTTTGAAATTATTTAAAAATAAAACATAAAAAAAAACTCTGGAGGCCTGAGGAAAAGCAGAGAGAGAGTCAGATAATGCTTCAGGGTGACAACAACCTGGTGCAAAGAGTGTCAGAAAGCAGCAGCAAGAAAGAATGTTGAAGCACCTATCTCATGTCAGCACTGCTCTAATCACTTCCCCACAAGCCATCACATTTTATCTTCACAAATCTCTCCACTATAGACAGAGAAATCTGCTGGAGCCACATAAGTTTGATCAATTTCCCATCGCCACTGCTAGGTGGGGACGTCAGAATCTGTCCTCACCACAGGACTGAGTCACGAACCGGGGATGTGGCATTGAACTGTGCTCCCCCAGTGTTCTAGTTTGCTAATGCTGCAGAATGCAAAACACCAGAGATGGATTGGCTTTTATAAAACAGGGGTTTATTTTGCTACACAGTTACAGTCTTAAGGCCACAAAGCATCCAAGGCAACACATCAGCAATCGGGAACCTTCACTGTAGGATGGCCAATGGCGTCCAGAAAACCTCTGTTAGGTGGGAAGGCAGCCAGCATCCACTCCAAAGCTCTGGCCTCAAAATGGCTTTCTCCCAGGACGTTCCTCTCCAGCAAGCTTGCTCCTCCTCAAAACATCACTCACAGCTGCACTCAGTTTTCTCTCTTTGAGTCAGCTCATTTGTATAGCTCCACTGATCAAGGCCCACCCTGAATGGGCGGAGCCACGCCTCCATGGGAACATCTCATCAAAATCATCACCCACAGCTGGGTGGGGCACATTCCAAACAAATCTAACCAGCACCAAAACATCTGCCCCACAAGACTACAAAGACAATGGCATTTGGGGGACACAATACATTCAAACCGGCACATTCCACCCCCTGGACCCCAAAATGACATCATCTTTCCAAATACAAAATACATTCATTGCATCACAATATCACAAAAACTTAAATCATTTCAGTAACAAAAGTTAAGTACAAGATCCCATCAAAATCAATTACAGGCATGGCCAGTCCTAAGGCATAATTTTTCTTTAGCTGTGGATCTGTGAACTTAGAACAAGTTATGTGCTCCCAATATACAAAGGAGGGACATTCATAGGATAAACATTCCCATTGCCATAAGGAGAAAGAGCAAGGAAAACAGGGTTAACAGGAGCAAAACAGTTCCTAAAACCCGCAGGACAAACTCCATTAGATTTCAAAGTCTGAGAGTCGTTTACAGAACAATGTTGCATCCTTGGGGCTTGAGAGAGTGGGAGTCTAATGCTTCCTAAGTGCTTTTGTGGCAGCCCTTTTCTCTCCAAATGCTTGGGTGAGTGCTCCAACATATCCACACACTGGGGAGACCACCTTCTCGGCCCCACCCTCCTCAAACCTCGGGGCAGCTCCCAGATTCCCTTCCATCTCCGGGGCACACACTCAACCCCTTCAGAACAGTGTGGTGGCAGCCAGGCTCTCCCCAATTCCCTGGGAATGTGCTCCGCCCTCTTTGGGACCTCAGATGGCAAAACTCTTCCAGAGCATCGAGGCGGAAAGCCCGCCCTTGACCTCCAGGGCAAACTCACCCTTTCCGTGCGTGTGGGCTGCTCCACTCTCCCAGCCCGAGACCTCCTGACTCCAGACCTCAACCTCCATGGCTCTGTCTTTGAAGAGATTTTTCCTTTATTTTTTTCCTTGTCTGTCTCCTCCAGTCCAGACCAGCAATGGCTTTGTCTATAAAGATCTCGCAAAAATTCTGTTGGCTTTGCATGAAGCACACAGGGGTCAAAGCCATTAGACAATAGGACTTTCCACAAATCTTTTCTGCTTAACTCCTTTTTCAATCTTGGCTTGTACTGAAATGGCAGCGGGGTTCCATGTTTGGTTATATCCTCACACTGGGCTGTAGCTTCTGGGATTCCACCCCCTGGAAGCCTGTAATTTTCCAAGCCATCAGCTTCTGGTTTCTTTGAACCCATGAGTTCAGTTCTAAGTTTATCTCTTTCTGCTCACATTTTACTATAAGCTGCAAGGAGAAGCCAGGGTACCTCCTCCACATGTAGTCTGGAGATCTCCTCAGCTAAGTATTCCAGGTTGTTGCTTTCAAATTCTTCCTTCCATCTGACACCAGGACTCAATTTTGCCAAATTCTGTGCCACTTTAAAACAAGGATCGCCTTTCTTCCAGTTTGCAACAACACATTCATCATTTCTGCTCAAGTCCTCATCAGAAGTATCTTTAGAGTCCATATTTCCATAAACAGTCTCTTTAAAGCAGTTTTGGCCTTTTCTATCAAGCTCATCCCAATTCTTCCAGAATCTTCCCCTTATCCATTTAAAAAGCCATTCCAACATGTTTGGTATTTGCAGACTCAGCAGCAAAAGCACCCCACTCTCGGTACCAAAATCTGTTCTAGTTTGCTAATGCTGCAGAATGCAAAACACCAGAGATGGATTGGCTTTTATAAAACGGGGGTTTATTTCGCTACACAGTTACAGTCTTAAGGCCACAAAGTGTCCAAGGCAACACATCAGCAATCGGGCACCTTCACTGTAGGATGGCCAATGGTGTCCGGAAAACCTCTGTTAGGTGGGAAGGCAGCCAGCATCCACTCCAAAGCTCTGGCCTCAAAATGGCTTTCTCCCAGGACATTCCTCTCCAGAAAGCTTGCTCCTCCTCAAAACATCACTCACAGCTATACTCAGTTTTCTCTCTTTGAGTCAGCTCATTTATATAGCTCCACTGGTCAAGGCCCACCCTGAATGGGCGGGGCCATGCCTCCATGGGAACATCTCATCAAAATCATCACCCACAGCTGGGTGGGACACATTCCAGGCAAATCTAACCAGCACCAAAACGTCTGCCCCACAAGACTACAAAGACAATGGCATTTGGGGGACAGAATACATTCAAACCGGCACACCCAGGTTACAACGGTTTTTATTTAGGGGATGGTGAGGTTGGAGGCGGGCAGAGGAATAGAAGCACTGCTCTGGAAAGGAGATAAGGGGCTCACTGAAAACTTCCTCTACAGGTGTGGGGGGCAGGAAACACAGCCCTTTTCTTAATCTTTCGCCTCCACTTCCCTGCCCTTCTCATTCTTTGTGACTCAGTCAGAAACTCCCACTTTAAAATCTCCTCCCCAGCACCCCAAATCACTTGATGGCAGCTACTTGTGGTTTTGACACTAAATTTGCCACCCGTTACCACTTGTATCGGGTCTCCCCGAAAGACGTGTTCATGGTCTAACCCCTGCTCTTGTAAATGTGACCTTAGTCATAAATAGAAATCTTTTTTGATGTTATTAGTTAAGGTGAAGCCAAACTGGACTAGGATGGGCCCTTAATTCACTGCGACTGTTGTCCTGACAAGCCGAGGAGATTTGGATGCAGGGAGCAGGAGGGACAGAGAGAAAGAGACAGCTGTGGGGTCGGGGCAGAGCTTGTGTTTCCAGTTTGCTGGGCAGCCCCCAGCAAAATCCACCAAACATCAGAAAAAGTGGGTCCTGCTGACATCTTGATATCAGACGTCTACCCTCCAGAATGGCTAGACACCACATTTCTACCATTTCAGCCAGCCTTGGCACTTGGCTACTGCGGCCCTGGCAAACTGAGGCACACCCTAACCTCAACATTTTCAACTCAAGGTCCTTCAGAGGACACCCAGATTTCACTGCATGTAGAATTTATACCAAGTCGCAGCATTTTGCTCAGATAGTGCAGTGCCTTCTGGGGACGTCAGGCTTATGCATCTGTACTCTGTCCCCTGCCAGCACCCACAAAAGGAAAGAATCCTTCAATTAAAGAGAAATGACCATGAGAATTCTTAAGTGCAGGTGCAAATGCTGTGTTTCATGATTTAAAAAAATAACACATAATCTCTTTTAAACATGTGGCCTTGGAATTATTTTCAGTTTTCCTGAAGTTAATCATTCCTCACTGCTAGTGACAGGCCCTATCTTTAACTGTAACATGTATATAGGTGATTGCAAGCCAGCATGGATGCTTGCAATCCCTTATACAGCCTTTGGTGCTTCTTACATAGGTAACATCACCTTGTCCTCTCCTTGACCAGGAAGCTCCTCTTGCCTCTCTACTCCTTGGATAACTCCTGGCCATCCTTTAGGCATCGCCTCCTGGACCCCTGCTTTCCAGAGTGTGGTCCACCGAGCAGCAGCACTAGCATCACCTTGCAGCATGTTGGAGACGCACATCTCAGGCCCCACTCCAGAACTTGAATTAAGATCTGCATTTTAAATAAATACCAGTTTGACTACTCCCTGTGCATGACAGAGTTTGCAAAGCACAACCCTAATGGGTGTATTCCCAAGGAAAGTGGCAGCTCTCCACTGGTTTCCGTTTCCTTGTGCACACTTCTTCTTCTATCATAATGACTTTAGGAAATTCTCCCCCATTCCAGAGCAATATGTTTCAAATTGGCTGAGTGTAATCAGCTGTACTAATTGCAACTCATAAGTGGATAGTGAAATCAATTTAGTAAGCCATAACCAGAATTCTTTTCTAAAAAATGAAACAAAATAGACAAAACCACACTAGAATAGACTGAAAAATGCCACTCAGGTAAGTTTTTTGCTTCATAAAACTTTTGAAATCATATATATCTATGCATGAGTCTCATCCATAACACAGCAGTGGAGCAGAAAAGTTGCTCAAATATGTGGAATGTTGAAGAGGAAGCTATAGATTGGGAGTGGCATCAATTATTAATGGCATAATGATGAATGAAGACAAGCAACAGAAAGACCTGGCCTGGCCCAAGAAGTAGAGGATGGGGAAAGAAGTTACCAATAGATTTTAGCTCTTTTTTTGGATGAGACTCATGCCAATCAAATCACACACCTTTTAAAGGACCTTAGACTTCACGTGGCTACGGAAACATTCCTGGGTATGTCGTGTCAGGCACGATAGAGAACCACCATTGGCCTGGGCAATACTCACAACTAAGAGTTTGAAAAGACAGGGGAATTAAGGACCATGTAGGGAGGATTCAGATTTGAATCCCAGGCAGAATATTACATTGGAAGATGCAAAACAAAGGTCAGTGAAGGGCTTTAAGGAGACCGGAATCGAATGTCCACCTACTATGGGCAGACACTCTTCTGGGCACCAGGGATATAGCTGTGAACAAAACAGAGAAAAAGAGCTGACTGTCCAGTGAAGGGAGGGATAAATAAATATCTCATATTCATATCTATTATATCTTATTTATTGTTTATATTACACTACCTATAAATGCTGCATTTTATTTGTGGTACATATGTGCATATCATAGGTGAGTAGGTGATATGGTGATTGAGGGCTGTAACGTGGAGAAGAACTGATGGAAAGTGAGAGAAAGCAGCCCACAGATTCCCCTGTCTTAATCTTCTCTCCTATGAGGTTGGAAAGATCAGGATGAGGTGAGAGTTACCACCAGATGATAAGATCTAAGGTTGATTCAGATTTTTTATATGACTTAATTTATTTAAAAGGTTTCACCTCTTTTGGCTTAAAGATTTAAATCTGATAGTTTGATATGAAAGAATGGTAGGTCTGTTAAGATCCTTAGAATGGTCAAGTCCAGTGGTATGAAATCTCTGTTCTGTGTAGCCCCAGGACAAACCAGTTCCCACTCCCCTAGGACAGCACCCCGTAGCATCTGCTGTGTTTGTGGTGGTTCCATTAAAGCTCTGTTTGGCACAATCACCCTGCTCCTGAACAACTTTTACAGAAATCTCTAACATCTTCAGCTTTCAGATTAAGAAACTGAAATTGAACAGGATTAGCTGACTTGATCAAGAGTATAGATTGAAGAAAACCTGGGCATAGAATTATGAATAAGACCTGGCTTTCCTGATCTTGGTCCATCACAAAATCACTCAGACTTTCTCGAATGTCTTGCCAAGATTTGAAGTTGCCCAGGCTCTGCTTCCTTTAGAAGGGTCACCTCTTCTATTTAACTTTGGTGCTAGCATTCCTTATCTATCAATGGAACCTACCCTTACTTGTCTAAGACACCTTCTTGCAAGAGAAATACAACAGATTTAAATCTTCAGAACTGTTGTTGCTATCCTACATCCTATCTTGATACACACTCTGTGCTCTGAACCCCAGTCTATTAAAACCAAGACATATATTATTTTGCTGGCTTGCTCTCTCAGATCTTTGAAAGCAATGTTTCTATTCAAGTTTATGCTGCTTTGAACTCCTTCTTCACCCTGGTTCTAGCCACTTAGATAACATTCATTCCTTCTTTACTCTGCCAGCTACAGGGAGGACTCTTGTTTTTTGTGTTCAAAGTTATCCAGATGCCATTACTTACCCTGGTGAGCTTTTCTTGGGCCCGACCCCATTACTCAGAAGCTGAAAGCCATCACACATTTCACTAAGCCAGCCTATGCCTTTCTGGTCTCATCTAATTGGGAGAAGGTCCCCATGGCAAATGTCCATTTCCATGCTCCATAATGCCTTCTTCTTCCTCCTATAGCTGTACCTAATTTCCACTGGTTCTTGTTTACTGACCTGTGTGGTTTGGGCTGTTACCAATTTGAATTGGGATGATCTGTTTCATCTGATACTTGCTTTGGCACTTACTCTTTTTTATTTTTCCATCTAAGCATTTTAAACACATATGAACAGATGGAATTGTTTTTAAACACAGTTTCAAAGCTTTTCCTCACAGACAAACTTCCACACAGTCTGGTAAACCAATTGGGTAACCCGGTTAACCCCCCAAAAGTTTTTCTGACAGCCGTTTTCCAGCCCATCCAGAGCTAAGATGATGACAATATGGCTGACTCATGTTCACACAGTTGTCTTTGTTTTTCAAATGAAGCATCCTAGCTGAAGCCATTTGATTGGCTTCTCCTTTGCCAGTCGGCAGGACAGTTTCTTCCAACCACTATCTATAAATTCTATGCAACCACACTGGAGATGGCAGTTGACCATTTCACAGCCACTCAAGCTAAACCTCTCTTTAATTCTTTTTTCTAAATATTGTCCTCAGCCCTTCTGGGGTTGGAACTAGAAACACTACACATCCCCAAGGCAGCCACAAGCTTCTTGTTTACTTTAGAATGCATTTTGATAAGCACCCAAGTGCTTTAGCTGAAACTAAAGGGTTTTTCTGTGAGGTAGCAGATTGTGGGGAAGTTTTATGGTTCAGCATACCCCAGGGAAAAGAAAAGAAAAAGACTTTCTTTTCCTGGAAGAATAAAGAGAGAGAGAGAGAGAGAGAGAGAGAGAGAGAAGCAAAGGACTAAGACCCAGTGTGTGTCACAAGAAAAGAAGCTGAGGGAATCCCAATAGCATGGAATATTCTGGAAGAAAGGCACCTCCCCTATCCCCCACAAAAAGCCCAGACTCCAGGAAAACTGTGTTGATGACATTGGAAACAATGCTTGGTTTGTGATTGAGAACTAACTGCCCTTTTTTATAGAAGGCCCAACCCAAGAAGTGTAAATGCAAAAATTTCTGCTTTTCTGAGTGGAGCAAGCTCCCCAAAATGAGTGTGAAAAGAATAAGAACAGCTGAAAATTCCAGCCCACATCTTCAAGTTTTCCAAAGCCTGTTTGCTTTGGCCCGCCTCTGCCATTCCTTTCTCTCTTTTTTCAGAAGTGTGAAATGGGTTGGTTGCTGGTATTTGTTCTGTGGTCTCTGCTAACTCTTCCATCTGTATAAACTCAGCTCTGCCAACCAAGCAGTTTAGCAGCACTTTGTCTTCGGCTGGCTCTGAGGGACTGGAAGCTCCTATTAAGTGGTACTTTGAAGGCTTGCAAATATGGGATGCTGTCTGTTTGATGGAGGGTATGAGACTTAACTGTGCTGTACATCTTGGGCTCCCAGCCGTTGGTCCCTCTTCTAGGTCTAGTAGCTAAATGGGATGAAGACAAAGTGAATCCTGGTCTGGATCTGACCATGTCTTTCCAGAGAGCAGGACAGTGGTAGCGGTGCCCATAACTTGCCTACAAACCTGAGCAACTTGAAGGTGGGGCATTGGGCCTAGCACTCTCTTCCTTTCTTTTATGAAAATATTTGTATATATTCCCCACACTTTCCCATGTTCCTTCCATATTTATGTGTATCCAGTTGGCCATCTTCAACAGGATAACATCCTTAGAGAAGGAACATGTTAGCAGTGTGCCAACATTTTTATTTCTGTACTCTTTGTAATAACTTAGCCTCTTTACTGTTGTTCACTAGTTGCCATTACACAGCAAAAATATTGTCAAATACAACAATTTGCCTTGAGGTCAGAGAGTAAAAATGAGTAGAGCTAATAGCTTTTGCCAATCTCAACAAGCATCACTGTGAAGTATAAACAGCCATTATTGGAAAGAGTAGCCACAATTAAATAAGCCATGAGGTAGAAACTACACGTGTCAAGAGAAGAGTCATTTGCTTGCACATTCATTCTGTCTGAGGAAGAATCCAGTGGAGCCCTCAGTGGAGGGAAGCTGAGATTTGAAAGGTGGATCAGAGCAAATAACCACTAGGTAAAAATGTTTTGAACAAGTGCACCATTGTCCAGCCTGACACTAAAAAAGATCCAAACCACAGCAGAATTTAAACCCATGAGTGCTTCACTGGCTTCCCCAAAGTAAAGATAGCAACGGTCTATCTCAGGGCTTCTTGGCAAAATTGGTCTTCAGTTACTAAGTGTTTGCATAAGCTCAGTTTGACTAATCTACTTCAGCTTAAATACTTATCTATCAAGAACCTGCCTCCCAGACCTAGATAATTTATTAATTTTCTGACAATGGGACAAACACTGACTACACAAACATTATTCTACAATTTTATAGATCTGTACAACAAAGCAGATAATACATACTTCCAGGATTATGTTAAATAAAATAATCTTTATAAAATATGCCATGAGCTATTAGCAATAAAGTGAGTCCTCAAAAAATGGTAGCTGAAAATCCAAAGTATGTGGGCTGCAATAATCTGGGCCCAATGGGATACCACCAAAAAAGGAAACATGGAGTTGTAGTTCCTATCGTTCCTATGGCTGCCCTTATATTGTAATCTGTAATTCCAAAGAAGTGAACAGAACATTTAAGCACAAGGAAGACACACCACACACACACACACACACACACGTAGGGAGTATTTAAACTTGGGGGCTCATGTAGTAGTAATTGACCGTCATGGAGTCAAGACAATGGGAATCATTGGGAAATGGTACTATAAGGCCAAGGGATTTTAACATATGCTCCAAAGCCGGCACAGTTACTTTTTCAAGGTGGGGCCATCAGCCTGAGGTAAGACCCACCAAAAAGTAAATTGGCACATCTGTTTCTGATTCACTCTGGCTATCTGAACTCTGAGCTGCTAGAGGGAAGAGATTATGCATCCCCAGTGTCCAGAGAAATTCATAGTGAAAGTGAGTGTTGAATAGATCAGGTCAATGAATTGGATTCAAAGCTTGACTCTGTCACTACCTACCTGTGGTACTTCAGCCTCTCTGAGCCTTAATTTCCTCTTCCATTCAATAGGGAGAGGAACTCATGGGATTATTATGAGAATTAAATGGTTCTGCATGTTGAGTGCTTAGAGAAGTGCCTGGCATATAGTAATGATCTATAAATGATATTTGTTTTTATTATCATGGCAAAATCTATTGGCTGCTTAGTTAGCCACTTACTCTTCTTTCTTGCTAACAGAGCCATAGCTCTGTTCCATCACGCCCAAGAGATGAATGATGATTTGTCAAAAATCAAACATGTATTGCCTATTCCCCTTTGCCAGGGATTAATCTGGCCAGTTGCAGTCAATGGAACACAAAACATTTTCCTTCCTTCATGTATATATATATATATATATAAAGAAGAAACCCCTTTGTGCCAGTTTGGATGTATTATATCCCCAAAATGCCATTATCTTTGATGCAGTCTTGTGTGGGCAGACCTATTAGTGTTGATTAGATTGTAATTCTTTTATTGAGTGTTTCCATGGAGATGCAACCCACCCATCTGTAGGTGATAACTCTGACTGGGTGATTTCCATGGAGGCGTGGCCCCACCCATTCGGCATGGGCCTTGATTAGTTAACTAGAGTACTATATAAGCTCAGACAGAAGGAATCAGCTTGCTACAACCAAGAGGGACACTTTGAAGAACACACAGGTGCCGAGAGAAGAGCTGCAGCTTACAGAGACATTTTGGAGACGGCCTTTGAAAGCAGTCTTTTTCTCCTGAGAAGCTAAGAGAGGACAAATGCCCCAAGAGCAACTGAGAGTGACATTTTGAAGAGGAGATTCTGCCTAGAGAGGAACATCCTGGGAGAAAGCCATTTTGAAACCAGAACTCCAGAGCAGACGCCAGCCATGTGCCTTCCCAGGTAACAGAGGTTTTCCGGACACCATTGGCCATCCTCCAGTGAAGGTACCCTGTTGTTGATACTTTGCCTTGGACACTTTATGGCCTTAAGACTGTAACTGTGTAACCAAATAAACCCCCTTTATAAAAGCCAATCCACTTCTGGTGTTTTGCCTCCTGGCAGCATTAGCAAACCAGGATACCCCTTTTATCACTTTTGCCATGCTGTGAAGTGAGGGTGCGATGACTGGAAATGTGGCAACTTTCTTGGAGCCATTGCCAGCAATGGTCAGCAGCATGAACTATAAAAAGAGCCCTGATAATGTGGGACTTGATAGCATTTGTGGGCCTGCTGCACCTCAACCCTCAAATTGTCTAACTCCAGACTGTTGTGCAACTTCCAAATAGTCTGTTGCTTGCAGTGGAATGTCACCTAACAGTTACAATTATTGCATGTGTATAGAGTGTGAATACACATAAATCTTCATATAGAAAATTTGTGTGGAGTGGTATGTAAATATGTACAAGGCCTTATATCATCCTTTCATTTTTTAATTTCATGTTTAATTTTTAAACATTTCAAAGGTACAAAAAGGTATAGCAAATTACATACTAGTGACCTTTGGTCTTACTTGCAGTATTATGCAGATTCTATTCTTTTCTTCATTTTCTTCAAAACTCTATCTGTATGTCTGATCTACCTATCAATCATCTATGAAATGTAGACATTACATATTAAGCTAATATATGCACACTCATCCTTTCTATAGCTAAACACTATTGTGAAATAGTTACGTATGCTTTTGTACTTTTACTACATATATACATCCATAAAAATATACTCGTTTTGTACATTATTTTAATTTTACACCATTGATACCATACTGCACATACCATTTGAAACAATTATTTTCTCAACATTGGACTTGTTCATTTATCCTTGTTAACATAAGTAACTCTGGTTTGTTCATTGGAATGCTGTATAGTATTCCATTTGTATGGAAAAAAAATCCTCACACAATATATCTATTTCCTTAACTAAGGAATGTTTATATGCTTTGCCATTTTTATTTCAAATTTTTTCTGATTTTTGTTGTTGGAGCTTGTCATATATTCTGTTTTCTACTCTGTAGTTGGTTATCTGATTTGCAAATATCTTCTCCTAGTCTGTAGAGCGACTTCCTACTTTACAGTAGCTTTTCTCTTACAGACTTTTTTCTTGTAATGAAATTAAATTTAGTGGCTTTTTTCTTATTGCTTTGGACAATTTTGGCTTAAGAATTTTTTCCCTAACCTGATTTGGAAAGAATTCCTTAAATGTTTTCTTCTGAAATAGTAACAGTTTTCTTTCCAATTCTTGCATATTTAAACCCCGTAGAATTTATTTTTTGCATAAGGTCAAAACTAGGAATCTTAACTTTTATGTTTTTCCATATGAACAGTCTAGTATCTCAGAACCACCAATGGAATAGCCGTCTTTTCACTGCTGATTTGTATTGACAATCCCTTCACATACCAAACTATATACTCAGAAGTGCTGCTTGCCAAGTGTTTTTAGTTCCCCACCTTCTGGGCCCACGGTAAAATTGCCCTTCCTGACCACCTGTGTTCAGTGGGACCATGTGAATAGTTCTGGAAAATGAGTTATGAGCAAAAGTGACCAACACATTTAGTTGCCAGTGCGAATCCCTCCAGAGAGCACTTTCCCTCTGAGACCCTGAGAGAGGTGACTCCCATTGGCCATGATCCCAAGTTAGTAGCATGAGCAGAGCACTGGTCTGTGATGGACTTTTAGCAGGAGGAAGATGTAAACTTTTGTTATTTTACATTTCAGAAATTAGGGGTTTAATTGTTACTATAGCCCGACCAGCTTATTCTAACTGATACAGAATCTGTTTACAAGTCGGAACAACCACCACCACCACCACCAGACATGGCATTGGTTAAGGGGCTGAGCAACAGCTAGTGGGGAGCAGGCCATGAAAAAGTGTGTTATATAAGCTGGAGGGATGTTGATTCATGTTATCCAGCTGTGAAACATTTGGTAAAAGTGATGCCTATAATAACTTGGAACTCAGAAATGTACTTAATGAACTTTTAGCTCTAATGGAAGAAGTTGGAAAACAAAACGTGAGTAAAGCAGGTGGGCTAGAATTGGCTTCACTTGGACAAGTACTGTACAAAAGAGTTGGGTTCAGAAAATAATTGGTTGGTTTGCAAACAGGAATGAAAGGAAACAGCGAGCCCAGAAATATGGGGAATTACAAGACTAGAAGAGCCAACTGCTTTTCATATGTATCTAATTAAAGGTAATACTGAGATGACTTTGAACAATAAGGGCCAATTAGAACGTAGATTTGATGCAAGGACCAAGTCAAGAATATGGCTTTAGTACCTATAAATGCTTTCAGTTGGATGAAATGGCTCAAAGAAAAGAGACCTAAGAGTGAACTTCCAACCCAAGTGTGATAGATGTATCCTTAAGTAAAATGAGATTGAATAGGAAGAAGTTGAAGAGTCTATTTGCACATGAAGTTGACTAAAAGCAAATATATAAGCCAATTAATAAAATACTATGAGCCTAGGATAAAAAAAGTTTCTGACTGATTAAGACATCAGTGTCCCTTAGACACTCAACCTTCTAAGAGCAGGAAGCAAGCTAAGAAATCTAACCCCAAGGAGGACAAAATCTCTAATACCAAATTTAGGTATACAGATGCCACCACATCACCACACATAACCCAAAGATACTTGCCATGATCTTGAAGTTGTGTTTGGGCTTGTTTCTCTTGGAGGAAGGGGGTGAGTGTATTTTGTGAGTCACAAAGTTAGCGAATTCAATTTTGGTGACCAGAAAGTGAAAATTTGTGATCATTAGTGCTACATACCAAATATTTCCAGTTCTCCCCTCTTCTGGGAACACAATAGTGTAGTATTTCCCCTTCTTGTATTTAGATGTAGCCATGAGCTCTGATCAACAAGCAGTGAGAAGACATATTGTGTGTCATTTATAGGTAGGTCATTTGTTAGCACAAGACTCTCCAAAGCTTTTTCCTTCTAAAACAACAATCAGCATTACATGAGAAGGTGTCTGGTCCATTGGCCTGGGTTTCTGAGTAGCACTAACACGATATAAGTATTTATTAAATTAAGCTCCTGAGATTTGAGTGCTGCTCTTGCAGAATAGCTTAGTCTACCTGAGATATTTTTAGGTTCCCTATCCTGTTTCTGAGAAGAGAGAACCTTAAGGTCATCCAGCTTTGCTCCTAGAAACACTTTCTGAACTATAGTGCACTTATTTATTGTATGTATTAGTCTCTTTTTATCCAGAAGAGTCCTCCATATATTTTTATCATTTACTGAGTTTGTGAAGCATCCAGTCTCACACAGTGTCTCATATTGCAACATATGCAGTTGCATCCAATTCTTTTCTCATGATGTCATTTACTTGGTATCTCCATTCCCTATATTTCATGAAAAGAGAAAATAGATCTAGAAGTTTGATTAGATGCAGGCCAACTATTTTTGGCAAGAATACTTAAAAGTGATGTTGGTGCTTTATGTTGTATCACTTCAGAAGGCATAGATCAGGTTTTTATACTATTAGTGACTCTAATTTTCATCATTTTCTTAAAGTAGACACCAAAAAATCATTCCAATATAAGCAAACATTTCTTCTTCTTTGCAACTAGTAACTTATCTGTGAAGTGATACTTTGTCATATTGCAAATATCCTAGTTCCCCAAAACTCTCATCAAATGCTTTTAGCATCCACCAGTGATACTTGTTCACTGAATTAATTTTAATTATTGCACTTTGAATTTCCAGAATTTCCATTTGTTTTGTTTTACGTAGCTTAGAGTTCCTGGCTGAAATTCTAATAATTTTGAAATCAAAGTTGTCATAGTTATTTTAAAGTCATAATTTTTAAATCAAAGTTGTCATAGTTATTTTTGAAGTCCACGTCTACTACCTGTATCTCATCTGCATCTCTCTGTTTCAATTGTTCATTGTGGTTTTTAGTCAGCTTGACTGTCTACCTGTTACACAGTTACTTTTAATTGAATTCCATACATTAAAAATGAAAATCATACAAAGGATTATTGATGTCTAGGATGATGTTATCTCTGTCGAGGGAAATCTTATGTTTGCTGGTGACAGGCAGCTAGGGGAACCTAGAGGGACCACCAATCACAGACAATCTTAATCCAACTCAAGGGAGTGAAATAAACGAAGCTGCACTTCCATCTGTACAAGGACTGGACCCTCTCTTTTTTTCTGGTTTACCCTTACTCCTCCTGTAGTGCAACCCTTCCAAATCTCAAACCTGTTCACATTGGGCTGTGATTAGAGCTCATATCCCTGACAGGCTTTGGACTCTGCATCTTGTTCCCAGAGCTCCATGAGGCTGTAAAAAGTTCTGCTCAGTCTCTTAGTCTCTTAGCTACTTATTCTGGAATCAGTCGCTGCACTTAGGATAAAATCTACCTGTCCCAAACCTGGGCTCACCTCTCTGAGTCTCTTTCTTCTCTGGAATGCTCGTCTTGTAATTCTTCAAGTTTAAGTCTGCTTCTGCTCATCTGTGCTAGTTATTCTCAGTGAAAGGCTGGCCTGAACCCTCATCCTCCATCACTGGAAGCAGAAGTCAGCTGAATCACATTTCATATTCTTGAGGACTAGAGAAGAACATGTTCTTAGATACAAAGCTTTCTCATCAGTCAAGCTGGAACCTGAAGTTTATGGGCAGGGAAGAGGAAAGAAAAGAAAATGAAAGGAAAGGAGAAAGAAAAGCAAACAAAAGAAGGGAAAAAAAAGGCAAAGACCTTATGGGATAGATATTCCTGTTGTCTCTATAAGGAGGACACTGAGGATCACATTAAAAGTGACCAGTTCGAAATTCACACAGCTCATAGGTGCTGGCTGGCGTTGTACTTCTGACCTCTCACAGGACCACTCATCTTATTTGCTGAGCCCTGGGAATCCCTTTGAGATCTCTGGTCCATCTGGGAAACTTAGCTGTTGTACTTACCCATTTTATCTATCTCTACTCCTCCTAAACTATACAGAACTCCCTGGTTGCACCAAAACTCATCAGTCCATGTTAATTAGTCTCAGCTCTGACCTCTCTGCTCCCCTCCTAGATGGCAGATTGTTCCTTTCACTAAGAGAATAAATATGAGGATTCATGGAATGGTAAGGAGGCAACCTGGGAGGTATCTTCCTTCTTTCCTCCTTCCCTTCCCCGTCTTCCTGCCTTTCTTCTCTCCCTTTCTCCCTCCCTGTCTCCCTCTCTTCCTTCCTTAATTTCTTCCTATAATAGATATTTCTTGAATAAATCTTGTGTTCTAAGCATTTTGCTAAGCACTTGGCATACAATGAATGAAAGTGATTCCCACTCACCTGGCCCTTACAGTCTAGTGGTCAGTAGTAGGCCTGGGCTGAACAGTGTTTCCAAATTTATCACAATGGGGCAAATGTGAAAATCCATAGAAGACTAATGCAGAAGAGAAAGGGCCTAAATCACTCGTGGGACATTCTATTAGTGCTGAAACCAGCCTACAGTTCTCAGATTTTCTAAAGATATGTCCACACCATCAATCCAAAAGAAGAATTTCAGTGATTGCTTCATGACTCCTCCTTACATTTAAGCAGCACTGAAACTACGGGCTGAATCGACCTCATTCCTGGGCCCCATTCCACCAGAAACGTCCAACTGTCCTCCTCCCTTGGCCAGAACCCAGACAGGGACATGACAGCTGAGGGGAAGCACTGCCAGTTAGAGGAATCTGCCTTTTAGCATGCCTGGTGGTGGAGAGCCAAACATTTCACCCAAGAAAGAGATACATCCAAATCCTTATAAATGTATACCAATTTTTTTTTTTAATTCTGAAAGTAAGTTAAAGCCAACCCAAGCCAGGATTGCATTTCTTCAAATGGCTAGATGGAACCAACTTCTATCTTCCCCCTGCCTCCCATCCCCCAAAGCCGCCTCAGGGGTACCCTGTGATGGTACCCTTGAAGGCAAGCTATTTGTGGTTATATGTAATTGGTCAGCAGCAACTTTTAACCTGGTTTAGTCCTAGGGTCAAGGTACTCCCACTTATCTTTAAAAATAAGTTCTATCCTTTGTTCATTTTTTTTTTTCATTAACTCACAGTAGGGCTAAGTGCAATGTAATTATATCTCAATGTAATCATTCTGATGTGAAATGACTTTACTGCATCTGATGCTATCTTCCATGCAAAACCATCCATGCCAAGGCTGGTTTCATTTTCTTTTAAAATGAAACAAGGGCTTGTCCCTTTAATCCAGGCAAGACCCCCTTTGCTAGGAAAGAAATTTAAGGACAATATGATTTCTTGGAGAGTTCTTTCCTGAAGGAAGAACAGGGGTTTTGGGAATAAATCTGGGTTGGAAGGGAGGGTAGGGCAGGCAAGGTTTAGGATGTAGAGAGACAAGTTTCCTCAATCTTTGAGCTGAGATTCTCCTCTTTATAACTTTTGCCCATTTCTGCCAGTTGTTCTCTCTGGGATACTGCCAAATGAGTTTCTCCAATTTCTTTGAATTAATTGAACAGAGAACCCATGCCTTCTTATCCTTTTCTTGTTTTTTTTCTATTCTCCAGTTCCTTTCCTTCAACTATTTCTGATATGGCATTTTTTGGCAGGAAGAAACATGGATGGAAAAAGAAATGTGTGAATAAATCCTCCATGTATGCTTCAGTAAATGGTAAATCTCTCTCTGACCTGTAAGCCAAACATTTTGACACCAGATCAGAGCACACATTTAGAGTGGCATGTCAGCGGGCAGCATTCCAAACCTCCTGCCTGTGAGGGGAAACAAGAAAAACTGGCCAAAATATTTTTGCTCATATTAATTAAGAAATATTTTCCCTTCATTGGTTCTCATATGGAACTGACATTCTTTTTAATATCACCTATTAGAATTACTGAAAGTTTTATATTTTAAGCTCTTAATGAATATTTCCTTAAGATGCATTTGGAATCATTTTAATATTTAAATCACAACTCTGCAAATGTGTGTTAGTTTCATGCTATTTTTTCCCTGAAATAAAAATAAACAAATACCTTTTATAAATCTCTCTATTTTCTAAAGCTGTGGAGCCAAGACAAAACCAAACATCCAAATGCGCTCCAAACCAGGAACAAATTAATATTTTTTCAATCGAATTTCTGGAATAAAACTCAGAGTGCTATCCTTAGCATTTTTTAGCCATAACTGGTTGTAATTATAATGGCACACCACCACCTGTCCTGTCTGTCTAGTTTTTTCTGAGACAAACCAGATTAGGACAAAGGCTAGATCTAGAGCCTTTGTCCACTACGAGGTAGGTTCTGGATTTAATCTTGTAATCTTTAGAACCATATTCCTGTGTTCATGAAAATGGAGATTAATACATCTGGTAATCTTACTAGTAATAATATCAATAACAACAAAAATAGTTATAATGATCCTGATTTTATGAAATAGATTTTAATTTCACTATCAATTATGACATGGCTCTTGCTCTAAGATAGATGTTTTAAAATCATATTAAAAATGATACCAATTTTCTAAGAAACTTGTGAAGTGTTGAGATATTTAAATGTCTTTGCAAATTTTATTGATGTTATTAAATGTTGTTTAATTGTTAGAATTTTTTATATATTAAGTTACTAAGATGTCCTGGTGGATTCTGGGAAGTATGTGGTGGCAATGGCATGGTTTTAGAATCTACCTGACTCCCACCTGAAAAACAGAGAGAAACTAGATAACAAAAAACCCAAACCCCTCTTAAACATACAAGCAAACCAGGTGACCAAGTATCCTCATGAAATACAAAATAAAAATGGATTGGCTTAAAAACAGACAGCTACCAAACCTGAGTGGTAGATGCATCAGTGTGGGAAGAAGCAGAGGGAATAAATTGAGCAACTGACAAACCAGAGATCAGGAGAACCAAAAATCTGGCTCTCAGGGATGCCCTTGAAAGTGCAGTGAGCTGATTTTTTAAAAAGTGGATTTTGCTAACTCCAATAGTGGCTGAGTACAAGAAGTGCATGATGGTAAGGCCTGAAGGTGAGGTCTGAAGAAACCTAGGCACTGTGACCTCAAAACGAGCCTGCCAACATTCCCTCTGGGAACAAAGCCCCAGAATGATGAGTTATTGTTGGAGCAGGATCCTCATTGGGCAGAATGAAAACAATAGAGACAAAGACAATGCAAGGTCTAGATAAAAGGAGAGGAGAGGAACAGGACCAAGGGGTAGATAAGAGAAATCAAGATGACATAATTTGGCAAAGCAGAAATGGAGCTTTGTGAAGTTAGAAAGATTATCATGAACTATGGCTCCCTCTAAAAGTTAGTTTTACATAAATATGGACAAGAGTAAAATGTATAAGGGACAAATTAATTCCCTACAGACAATAAATGCATACAGAAAGAACATATCCACAGAACAGGCAAACTATTCCTAAATAAGGTAAAAGAAATTAAGAATATGAAGGCAGTGTAAATGAGAATCAGACAAATCAGAAATGATGTGGAAGAACTCAGAAAAGAGTTACAAATAAAAGAAAAATCACTTCAGAATTGAAGAGTAGAAAGTGCACAAGAGCAAAAAACACAATGCGTGATGTTTTAAAAGCAATAAAAAGTGAAAAGGACAGAATTTTAAAAGTAGAAAAGAAGTGAAAAGAGATAAAATGAACAAATATTGAAAATAGACAAAACAGATCCAACAAATATATAATAGCTCTACCTGAAGATGAAAAGCAAAGCAAAGGAACAGAACAAATACGACATCAATAGCTGAGGAAAACTTTCCTAAAATTAAATATTTGAAAATACGTATGGAAAAGGTGCAGCTTATACCAGAGAAAATTGACCCAGAAGAGTCAACAACGAAATGCATTGTAGTAAAATTATTGGACTTGAAAGAAAAATAAACAATCCTTTTGGCATCTGGGCAAAAAGACAAATGACTTAAAACAAAAATATACTAGATTTCCACCAGAGTTTTCAATTAAATGCTTTACATCAGAAACAAAAATTTGGAATAACATACTTAAAGTACTCAAGAAAAAAAAATGGGAGCCAAGGATTTTGTATCCAGCCAAACTGACTCTCTCATATAAAAGCTAGAGACAAACAGTTATCACATGTGAGCATTCGGGTAATGTTGTTCCTGATCACACTTTCTAAGGAATCTACTAGAAAACAAACTTTGTACAAGATAAATTATATAAAGACATTGAAATAAGGATTGATGGTGAACATTTAATGTATAGATACATTTACAACTAAAATTTAAAGAGTTGAAAACATAAGGGAATAGTATATAATGGTTGTAAACTCTGACAATGTAGGCAAATATCACTGTTTTTTTAAATGGAGAAAGAATGAGGAAAGCATAAAAATACTTAATGGTTTGCAATAATAATATAGGGGGTAATATTGATATTGTTATTCTGAGACTGTGTATTTCATGTAGCATAAAGAAAATGAATAACTGTGGAATATTTTAATTCTTTGCATAAAATAACAGCTTTAATTTTTATTTTTCAATCCTTATTCCCGTTAATTCCTTATCTTACCTTGCCACAGTGGATGGGGTCAGCAGTACCGAAGTTGAATAAAAGTGGTGAAAGCTGGCATTCTTGCCATAATCTGAATCTTAGGTAGAAAGTGTTCAAAATTTTTCCGTTAAGTATGATGTTTTCTCTAATTTTTTGTGTGTGAAGCAGTGGTTTTTAAGCCATATTTTCATTTAGCAATATCAATTTACTTTTTATTCTAAAAGAGGAGGAAATCCACCCCATTATCCCTCTTGTTATCTCATTTCTCCAACCTCCTATTTCTGTTAGATTTATTATTCTTTTAACATTGCTGAAGTTTATAGCATTAAATTATTTGCTGTAATCTTAACTCTGACAGTTATCTTGTTTTAGTTCCAAACTTAACTTTATTCATTATTCACCACCCTTTATTTCATTTCTAACTTCCTATTACCTGCTTTCAATTTATATTTATCCCTTGATTACCTTGATTATTTCATTGATTATTTTTTCCAATAGGGACTGATGGTTGTTCTTTCTTTAGTTCTTTCATATTTGAGAATGCATACATGTTATGCATTACTTGTTGTGATAATTCTTGAGTCCAGTAATGTGCTCTTCAGAGGGAAGAAAAAATACCTGATTTTAGGATTTGCCAATTTTCATGGGGCAGATAATCCCACCATGGCTGATTTCATGCTATCAACGTGACATCTCTGAATGTGGGCTTCAGAAGAGATGCCCAGTAGCACATCATTATATACTGTTTCCACTAAACAGACACAATAGACATAACAGTGAAATGTAGCAAAGTAATTAGGAAGTCATTAGTTTTGATTTTTACTGCCTTTGTGTTATAAATATAATTTCATTAAATTTAAGTTTATATGATTTACTTTTAAGCCATGGCTATGTTAAACAACTGCCTTGTCTTGAACTGACTTCCTTTGGTTAGGACCCTGACCCCTGTCTGGCTCTTACAAACCATCTCCACATGGACTGAAGCTTGAGTTTAATTTCGTGTCCAGCTGCCATCTTTATTCTTGCTTCACTCTAGGTGGCCTTCCCTGGAGCTGGTACCAGCACCCTCCTGGCTACAAGCCTAGACTTGCTCAAATATGCCACCAATGATTCCATTGGGCCGTGTGAACACTAGAACTGGGGTTGACTGGTGTCCATTACCTGTGGCAGGCATGGTGACTGGGATTGCTGTGGGAGCCTCCGGTCCAGCCTCACGTCAGGCTGCTCCTGTCACCCGGCCTCCGCCAATCCCAAATGGACGCTTCTCTTCCCACAGACCATGAGATCCCAGCCCATCTCATGAAGAAGCACCCAAGGGTTGTTGGTAAAACCTCTATAAATGATAAAGCACCATCCAGAGCCTGAAGCTGTGCAAAGCCATCCCACCAGCGTGGCTGTCCTGATGAGGAAGGCCTTTAGCAGGAGACTGAGCATAAGGAGGCTTCCAGGCCAAGTAATCCAAAGTCCTGCAGATATGCCGAAATCCATTTACAAAGATAAATAAAACGTTCACCATAGGTCAAATCCTGATTTCTATATTCATCGCAATTATTGTTTGATTTAAGCTTTTCTCTTCTGGTCTCAATGGTGGCAATAAAAAGGTGAAGGAGTCAAAGCTGTGTCAGCTGGGTGGATCTAGACTCAAAATGAGGAGCATTTAGTCATAGCAGCAGACATCATACCTGGTACTTGCCCTGAGCCAGGCAGCACTCTAAGTGTTTGACTCAACTCTTTCATGCTCATTACAAAGTTAGAAGCTGAGTGCTGTTATTCCCATTTTACAGATGAGAAAGTCAATGCACAGAGAGATTAAGTAGCTGACCCAAGGTCACAGAGCCAGTGAATGGGGAGGCAGAATGCAAACCCAGATAATCTAGTTCAGCCCCTCATGCTTTAAAATTCCTCGCACCTTCACACAGATGCGCCAATCTTTGCCTGCCCTGTACCCCTGCCTGGTATTATGCAGAAAAAATGCAGCTTGGTTACCAGGCAGACTTTCCTGCAAGTCAGAAACTTCCATCTCTGGTGCACATGAACCTGGATTTTCCAATTGTGCTTGGCTCCGGCTCCCTGGAGAGAATGCAGCAAATTGGGAAGGCTAGAGCTGTCTCCTGCCCACTCCTGCTAATTAAACTCCTCCAACTGACACTTTTTGGCTGGTTCCAAGAGGATATTATTTTTAGCTTGTGAGGGTTAAAGGGGAAGGGAAGTGTGCCAGATTCAGGTTGTTAAAGAGAGAGAGAAGGAGAAAGGAGCTCAGAGGGATGCATTACGATTATGACTCCATTTAATAATCAGATGGGGAAAACTGGGAGCTTCTCGGCCTGTCTCAAAGGCAGTAAGGAAGCCTCTTAAACTCTGTCAACCTCCTTAATGGCTCTGCCACATTTAAATGGGTAGAATATTTCTCTCCTCACACAGTTCCAATGGGACAGCAACTGTGCATATTAGAAGGCCCCAGGAGTTTATATTTTTATTATTGCTATTTTCTACAGTGAAAGAAAACTGATGCTTTTGCAGTCTAGGACAGGAGTAGCTTACCACCTCCACCTCTTCTTCTTCTAGAGCTCTCTGACGGTCCCACCCTGACCTGCCCTCAGGAGTAATAAATGATGTACTAACACAACCCTGATTAAGAAGCTGGGAGGTTAATCTGCAGGGCCCCACCTGACAAAGACCAGGCCAGACCCTGCCCAGCTCAGCCGATTGATAAACTTCGGGCCTGAATCACCAGAGGAGCCTGCCCGAGGTGTACAGTCTGCAGTTCTGCCTCCAAGGACTCCATCAGTCTAAGTCGGTTTCACTCTTCCACCCACTGCTTCTTGCTTCCTTCTGCCCCTCCCTCTCTCCTTCGGTTCCAGTGATTAAAGAGGCAAGATCCCCAGCCATTTACCAGCAGCTCTGTAAACTGTCGAAGCTCAGACCACTCAGGTCTTTTAAGCTGGGGGAAAAAAACCTTTGCATCCCTGTGATACAAACCATGAAACCCTTAAGACTCAATTCACAGGAAAAAGATTTTTTTTTTTTTGTCCTGTTCTTCATGTGATTAATAGATGCCATTGTTTGGTCTGACAGCAAAGGCTCCGTTGTGCCACAAGCTAACAGTTTTTCTCCTGGACAGAGCAAAGAGAGAAAGTACTCGCGACACTTAGAAGATCATTTTTTCAGGACTAAATGCATTGCCATTTTTTTAGAGCATGCTGATGGAATGTTCAGCATTTACAATAAACATATACAGTAGAACTGAATTAATGTGCTAAGACTGAAAGCAGCCAACGTGTGTTACAAAGGTGACTGTACAGTGCCTAATTAAGAGTGGTAAGGGCCAGACAAGATTTGAATCACTGTTCATCCAACTTGTGACCTGAATGACCTTAGGCAAGCCATGTTGCTTTTTGAGTTGTACATTCTTCTTGTAAAAAGGGGCTAACAGCACTTACAAGGTTTTGTTGAGGATGCCGTGCAATGATGCTATTAAAGCTCTCAGCCCAGTGCCTGAGCCCCCCCATTTATACCAGCTGCTGTTACCTCGTTATCTGTGAGCAAAAGAGATAGGGAGAGGCCTGGGGCAGGACCAATCCACAGCATCATCTTTGGCATCAAGTACGTTATTCTTAACAAACCTCAATAAATTGACTTCTAATAACCAATGGGCATATTGCACAAAACAGTTGTCATTATCCCAGAGCCATTGCTCATTTTGGGTATCTAACCACTCTTTTAATTAGCAACTGCCATTTAAAACATGCTCTCCCAAAAAATAAATACAGAATTTATTTAGGAGACACTTTGTAGAGACTAGAATAAATTGGACTTTAATAGTGGGCACTTGGTTAACATGTAATAGGTTTTTTAAAAAACTGAATAATGGTTCGATTAATCTGAGTCTTCTAAGGGAATAGGAAAAATGCTTTCACTTGAACATTTTGAATGAGGTTAAATCAAACATTCAGTGGTTCTCAATCTGGGGCAACTTTGCCCCCCTCCGCAGGGACATTTGACAATGTCTGGAGACATTTTTCGGCCTTCATAACTTGGGGAAGGGCTGCTATTGGCATCTAGTGGGTAGAAGCCAGGGATGCTGGTAAATAGCCCACAAGGCAAGGGCAGCCCCCGCAACAAAGAATTGTCCAAAACATCAGTGGTGCCAAGTCTGAGAAACCCCGGTGAAACCAAACCTGTGGGGCCCTGGGATGAGCCTGGATGTCTCCATTGAACACTAAATGGCACCTCGTTGTGTGAGGAAATTTAGCTAGATTTTAAATTAGTAGCATTGAATAGATGCAAATTTCACCTAATAACTTTAGAGAATTATTTATAAACATTGTTTGTTGTTCTTGATTAATTTGATTTTATTGTTTCTTTTCCCAAATGTGAAATATGGGAGTCTTCTGGATTATCATGCTTTCAAAGGCTATTCAAGTGGCCTCATATAATTTAGTCTTTTTTAAGGAAGGAGTAAAAGTCAGAGGCTGAGCTGATGCTATCTCCATCATTCATGATAAAATTTGTTCCCGCAAACCTCTTCCCCCACCTACCACTCCACCCCCCAAAACAAGAAACGAAGTGCTAGAATTTCACTTAACTTCAGTCTACAGATTTTCCTCCTCTAAATTCACCAAGAGCATGGTTTCTAATCCAAGGATAGGATTTCCCCCATGGCTGCCAAGGTGGAAATCAAAATATTCAGAAGTACCAGCAACAAGGTACAGGTCCCATGCATTGTTTAATTTTCTTTGCCTTTCCTGCCCACAGAGCACAGCTTTGCCCATCTGCGAAAGTCATTACTGAAAGAAGAGGCTCCATAAGCACTTCCTTGAAAATGGGACAGGTTTGCTGTTCTTGGAAAATGTCGATCTGGAAGAGATCAAATTCAGGAAACTGCAAAGCTACAAAAGTAAAATCACACGATCCTTGATCCTTCTATTTGGTGTCCTGTGGTTAGAATTTGGCGCTGCCCCTCCCCCACTCCTGTCTCCACTTCCCAGGGGTCACTTAAAGCCATGTTATGGTCCTGGAAGCCCCAGAGAGGGCCTGAGTTTCCAGAGGACATTCCTACCCCAGCCATCAGGATCTTCATCCAGAACAGAGGGGGAAAATGGGCACTTATTAAATGTGGATTATGAGCCAAGAACCGAGCAAGTTGCTTTAGAGACTTTAGTTACTCCAGAAGAATATCAGAAACCACAACTAGGTTAATAAATATTTTTTAAAAAATGGTTTGGGTGGATTCTTTTTAAACTAACATAGACTCAAATCTAAATTAATGAAAATACTTAAATAAAATGTCAAAGCAGTCATAGAGTTATGGTCTTATTTTCCTTTGAGACAGAGCCTATTAAAGACAAGCTTTCTCTAATGTATTTATCTCTACATGTGGAAATAGGTCCTCATAGATTTCTCCTGACATTGTATTTTATTCCTAACATCATGAATGTTCTGCATGATGTCTAGCACATAGTAGGAACTCCGATGTGTAATACATTTAAATTGAATATATCCGCAATATCCTAGGGCTGACAATGGTTATCCCAGAAAGGGAGTGTAAATGGACAATACCATTGCCTGGAGCTTGGTGAATTGTAGGACCTCAGCTGATGTTTACTGGCATGGCATTTGTGCAGGGAAGGGTCTCTAGATGCAGAAGCCATGTGTTTGCACAGGGACCCGGCAGAGATCCACCCTCAGTGTCTCTGTTCCGGGCTGCAGGGTGCTGTCCGCTGTGGAGCCCTGCACTATACCTGACCTGTGTGTGATCCTTAAACATGACAGGTCAGTGCCTTCTTCTGGGACGGACCCTGCAGGATGTGCATAATTGGTGCTTCTTAAGTAGGGCATGCGAGGTAGACACCCTATAACGTAAGGACTGGAAAGCAATATTAAATTAAAGAATTTAATTAAAAATTAAAGAATAACCTCAGTTTAAAAACTGGGGGAAAAATTATCCATGACTATCCAATTTTCTATGATAGACTCTGCATCATGGACATTGCTTCAAATTCAGTTTCCTAATCCTGCAGCACACTGGGTGTACCCGCTCTGACCTTCCCTCTCTCCGTTATAGTCTTCTTCTCATTTATCATGGCACTGTGTTATTTACTGGGAGCAAGATCCAGTCTTCTAGGGAAGACGGACATTGATTATGAGAGCATTGTGATAATAATAATAGCAATAATAGCTAGCCTGTCCTAAGTCCTTCCCATGTGCTAAGCACTGTGACAGGTGTTTAAAGCTTAAAATAACCCTTTCCTTTTGGGCTCCTGGGATCAAGTTTCAATCCCTGCTTGAAAGGTTCTCCCCACATCACCTGGAGGAGAAACTAAGCCCAACTGTGTGGCAAGCACTTCACTAAGGGCTTTTCCTGATGCAATCTGCTTCAAATCAGCTCCCTGAATCATAAAGATTTGGTAAGTGAGTGGGAAGAGGTCCAGCCCAACCTCGTAATTAGAACAACCAAATACATTGATCACAGTGATTGACTCCCTCAGTAAATATTTATTAAGCATTTGCTACATGTCAGGCACTGTTCTGGGCCTCTGATCTATGCAGAGAACAAGGGCCATCAAGGACCCACCCTGAGGGAGTTGACAACCCGTGGAAGAAAATAGGACAGTCAAAAGAGAGAGAGAGAGGGAATCCATAAACTAAATTATCTCAGATAATAATAAATTCTAGAAAGAAAATAAAATATTGGTGTGTAAGAAGGAGCCACGGGTGGAGGGCAGAGCTAATTGAGGACGATGATCAGAGGAAACCCCATGGAAGGGATAACATTTCAGGCCAAGATCCAATGGATGCCCATTCCAGGCAGCGGGATGAGCAAACAGAGAGGCCTAGGGGTGGGGAAGAGTTTGGGATAGTTGAGAAACAGCAGGAAGGCCAGAGTGGCTCAGGCAAAGTGAGTAAGGGGCAATGGTAAAGAAAGTAAGGATAGAGGGACCAGCAGGGCCAGATCATGGGGGGCCTTGCAGGCCATGGTAAGAAGCTTGCAAAAAACTATTCCAAGGTCTAAACAGGAGCATGGCATGGCTTGATTTACATTTTAAAGCAATCACCCAGGATGCCATGTAGCTGCTGTCCCAGATGGTCAAATAAAAGTTACCATTCATCACTTAAAGGACCATCTTTCATTCATTTACCCAATAAGGACCAATGTGCATCTTCTGTGACCAATCCCTGCCCTGACATAGCTTCTGCCTGTCCCTGCCCTGATGTAGCTTATAGTCAGTGGGGTTTATGATTCCACATATGGGTAATTCGTTACAGTGCAATGAGAGCCACCACGGGGGCAGTTAGGGACTATTGAATGTCACTAAGCCCAGGTGGAGCGACAGAAGACTTTCAGGAAGGAGAAACTTCCCAACTAAGACTTGACTGCCCTCATGAGTCACCCAAATGAACAGAGGGGGTGGGGCAAAGACTGCAAAGAGGGAGCAGCCATTTCCAAAGCCCAGGGGCGAGAATGGAGGGATCTCACTGGGGACAAGGACAAAAGTCTAACAGGATGGGAATAGAGCTCAGGAGAGGTCAGGGAGAGGCTGAAGAGAGACAGCCAGGGGCGGGGTTTATGCTGAACACAGTGATCTGTTAAGAAGGGACCCAGCAGATCTTGATTCAATGGGGCCCAAAGTCAACCTCTAGGAGAGAATTCCAGGCACAAGAGAGTATAAAATCAAAGGGATCCTGTGGCTGTGCTGCTTGCTTCAACATTCTCCTCCCAACAGCAGCCTCAGCCTGCCTTCCAGCCCCTTTCTCCAGGCCCTCTGGCTACCTGGCCAGTGGAGAGAAGTAGGAACCTGCAGGAAGTCACCTCCACCAAGCTGAACTGGGAGCCTTTGTGCCCAGATGAGGGAGGAGGAGCTGAGATTACTGCTGCTCCAGAGTTGCAAGAGACCTGTTTGCATAACTCAGTGGATCAGCGCTCCATCAGCTCTTCCACAAGCAAGCAGCACCCTGCACTGCCAGATATGTGTGGTGGGAGCTCTGACTGGGCCAAATAGGTGAACCACCAGCAGTTCAACCCATAGAGGGAAGCAGAGGAGACACAGTTAGGGTTATTGAGAGTGCATATTTCAAAAGAGAGCTTTCTGCCATTGGCAAATCAGTGTAGTTGGCAGGCTAATAGCACAAGCTTTTGGAGCCACTCGGCCCAAGTTCAAATCCTGGCTCTGCCACTTCCTACCGCTGTGATATTGGGCAAATTGCTAAACTTCTCTGTCCCTCAGTTTCCTCATCTGTGAGATGGAGCCAAACATAGTATCTAGCTCATGGGATGGTACCAAAGACTCAAGAAGTTAATAAATGCCCTTAGACCAGTGCATGGCATACAATGTGTTCATTAGATGTTAGCTGTCGTGGTTATCTACTCTCTGTCAAGTTCTGTGCTAAGTTCTGTCGATTAAGAAATGAATAAGCACAGTCTTTAAAGAATGTGCTGCCTAACCCGAAAGAGATACATGTCATTTGTTGACACCCTACTATGCACCAGATATATTGTACAAATTAGGTATAAGGCCATAGCAAACATGCTTGTATATTTTTGACTTCTTGACACCAAGGTGGAGAGAATTTCTGCCAAATATAACAGAGTGACACAGATTCTGCACACAAGATATATACATAATAGTTTCTGTATAAAGATGAGGCCACAAGTAATTCTGATTAGGGAGAAGTGGCTGAGGTCAGGAAATAGCATTGAGATTGAAATGGAAATAGATATGCTTACAATTGGACTGTTATTTACCTTTAGTTATTTCTTAGTAATGTTTCTTAGCTTGAAACTCCCCCTTTTCTTGATACTGTTTTGTCCAGATGATTAGGCTTTTGGATCCGGTAGAAGCATGGATTCGAACCCCATGAGACAAGAGTCCAGAAGCAAAAGAGCTCAGGCTCTGAAACCCAGACCCATCCCTTCCAGGTATGTGGATTTAGGTGCCTCACTCAGCCTCTCCATCTGGTTCCTCATCTGTACAATAGAGCATGACCATATCTATCCTATATGATTGTTCAGATAATTGGAAGAGATGGCATATGTAAGCATATAATACACCCTAGGGCCCACTAAGTGTATTTCCCTTCTTCATTGACTCATTTCCTTATTCATGTCCATGATTGCACCAGACATTAATCATGGCACCAACTATACCAGTGACCCCATATAAGCAAAGGAGCTATGTCACATGACCCTACTGTGGCTTCCATTGGGCATTGCAAAGTAGGGTCATGTGACATAGCTCCTAGGGAAATTGCTATGTGATCTGTTGTTTCTCCTATTTTCACATATGTAAAATGGGACAACAATAATACACATTGCACAAAGTGGTGCAGCCTGTGAAAGGAAGTTTTGTATTCATTCAAGCTGGTTATTCTCCATCACTTATAGTAATAGTCATACTCCCCAAATCCAAACTGAAGTCTCTCAGACCCCAAATGACCTTAGGTTAAAATATTTTCACTATAGCACCGAGTAAAACTTAGCACCCATATTCTTCACAAAAACACTGGGAGAATAGCCATGATGAAGTTTCTCATGTGCCAGAAGGGATGGGATCCTGGATGATCAGAAAAAGGAAAAATTTTTGTGAGGTTGAGGTGTCTGTGAGATGAAGACTCTAAAAAGAGAGGAAACAGATGGAATCACAGAATCCAAGAAGGAAGCTAAGAGGGGAATCATTCCACAAGAGTTTCTTTCAGAGCAGGACCGTGGAGGATGAACCTGGAGCAATTTCCTGAAACTGAGGTATAAAGATCAAGAAACAGACAGGAGTAAAGCTTTTAAACAAAATAATAGCAACAAAAATCATAATATGATCATCTTCAGTTATCATTTATTCATTGCCCATTTAGGTTTCAGGAACCAGATAAAGTGTTTCATAGTCACGATCTCGTTTAACCCTAACAACGCTTGTGGCACCATTTTCAGATCCAAGGGATCCCATGGTCAGCTAGTTGTATACTCCGGGTACAGAGCCAACCATTTCCTCTCCAAAGTCCAAGGCAAGATCTTCCACCTAAACCTAAGCCTTCCCCTGCCCACAGCCCAGAAAGCTTGAAGTGAAACCACATTATTCCATGTGGCTACAAGCCTTCTCTGCAGAAGGGGGGAAATGTGGATCTCTTTTGCTGTCTCTAAATGCCCAGGCAGAAATGAAGACTATTCTCCAATATTCCTAGTGCTCTTGGATGCTGGGTACTCGCTACCACCCTTGACTTCTGCCATGCTCTTCCGTAGGCACTAATCGGCTACAAAACATCCTATCCATGCTATTGTCAGGGTGACATCAGTTCTGTGGTAAGTGAGACATGGAACTGGATGAAAAGTAGGGATAGCTGTATGTAGAGAAAATAAAAGGATTTTATTTTATTGCTAAATCAAATACGTGTGTGTGTGTGTGTGTGTGTGTATCTGAAATGTATTATTTAACCAAAACTGGCCATAACAGACATTCCGTTTCCAGAGACTCATGCCTAGTCTACTGAGAAGTCACTATGAACTCTTCTCAGCCTCTAAAGAGAAGGCATGTTGTTGGAAAAGTAATTTACCCTTCATTTGATATAAAGTCTTCAATTTCACCTGTGCCTTTCCAGACAGGAACTCTAACCCCAAATTGTCAAAATGACTACACCTCACTCCTTTTGTGTAGATGGTCATGTGTGCTTCCCCATTCAGAAAATCAAGCCTTACGTCAAATTCATGCCTCTGTGAAAATCTATAGAAAATTACCTTTCTGAATAACCTGAGATAAGTGTTTAACTCTTAGATGAATAGTATTTCCTATCTTAAGTAGACAAAAAAAAAAAAGAGAGAGAGAGCTTTCTATAATTGCCTGGAATCCTATGGAGTTAGAATGTTTATTCTATCCTATTCTCCTCTTTTCAAGTCTATCATTAACATATATTATGTAATATAATCTATAATTTTAAAGTATGCTATATTGTATTATTAAATTATGTTATAGAATGATGATTTTTTTTTAAATTTTCTAGGCTTTAGGAAAGGGAATGACAAATCACAAACCAGAGGCCAAAGTTAGCCCACTACCTGGTCCTGTAAATAAAGTTTTATGGAAATACAGCCATGCTCATTCATTCATATATTTTCTGTGACTGCTTTGGCACTACAATGGCAGATTTGAGTGGTTGTGATAGAGACTCTATGGCCCACAAGGACTTAAATATTTACTTCATGGCCCTTTACAGAGAAAGTTTGCCAAACCCTGTCTTAGAATAATATAGGAGACTCTCTATTGGGATTCAGTTTCCTCCTCATTAAGTGAGAAGTTTGGACTTGGTGATAGCTAAAGCTAAGATCCCTTTCTTAAACTTTGATTATTTAATCAAGGGCAAATTTAGGGTCTGTTTTGCTTCTAGCAGTCCAGCAGAATGTTAAGGTAATGTCCCCAAATATCCTAACATCTTTAGTGATGTTTCATGATTACTTAACTTCTCTAAGACTCTTTAGAAGAAATGATGCCTTCTAGGTTATGACTATTCTATGCTAATTGGGTATATGCATCCTACATGTCTCTAAACTGTATCCACTAAACTCTTTATCCACCTCCAAATCTCCTCACCCATCTCATCCCTACCTCTTCCCACCTTTTCTAGCACCAGAGCCATGAGTTTTAACACCGTGGGAAAGGACAGATGGTTCTATTTGCCAACTCACTTCTCAGGGTAAGAACAAACCCAGTGTGTGCAGCATGGATAGGTGGGCCCATCCATGCCCACCGTCAGCCTCACCAACCCCTTAATCTTCTCCCTGGACTATATTGTCAGCCTTCTATTTCTTCGGTCTTGGTGGTCTGTACTTCTGGTCTTCCTAAGCAATTACTGCAGTATGTGGCTGTATGCTCGGCTCATTCCTCCGGCTCAGTGTGTTTGGTCTGACCCCACTGACCTCTGGCTTGACCTTGGTCATCTTAGCTCTTGGACTGCCCCTATGGAAGTCCCAGAGCATGGCATGATCTGACCAGGTCTGTCTCTACCGTGACTTTGGCACTAGTTGGCATGGAGCAAGCAGTGTGGGGGCACTGGGATGCCACTGGGAGTCTAGGGCATCTAGAAAGAGACAGGGCTCATATGAATTGGAAAGTGGGTGGGCAAATATGGGAGTAACTTGACTTAGAGATATGGAGGGTGCAATTGTTTGGGCAAATCAAATACATTTATTGGACTCTGTGTCTCCCTTCTGGTTTCAGAAAGGCTAGAGCCCTATGTGTTTGAAAGACACTTTTGGGGACTTCTGTGCGTTCAAGCAATGTTCTTATGAGTAACCTCAGTGGAGGTAAGAATGGCAAGGCAAATTGAAGTAGAATTGTTATAGGGCTAATATGCTCACTCAGGGCATTCCAGAGATTTCTTGCTAACTTACGTGATAAACATTTCATCTTCAAACTTGTAGTTGAAAATAAAACAAGAATGCCCACCTCCTTGCTATGATGCTTTACTGCAAAGGTGGCAAACATTGTGGTCGGGAGTGCAAACTTTGGAGCCAGACTACCTGATTCCAAGTTCAGGCACCATCTCTCCCCTCAGGTCTTGATGATCTTATATCTCGTGTCTCACCTCATCATTTCATATAATCTTGCACAAGTGTACTTGACTACCCTGAGCCTCAATTTCCTCATGTGTAAAGCAGAAATAATAACAGTGATCACCTCATTGGGTGGTCACTTAAATAGCTGCCATTTAGAGTTTATTGTACACTAGATTCTAAGCCAGTTAGTCCATCTCATTTAGTTTTCGCAATGAGTAGGTATAAAGTAGGAACCACTATCCCTGTTTTACAGACATGGAAACAGAGGTTCTGGAAGTTTAAGTTTCTTGTCAAAGATCAAAGAGTGAGGAAAAGGCAAGATCTAGAAACAAATGCAGATCTATCCATCTCTCAAGGTGGGGCTTTTAAACAGTTTGCTATAGGGCTTGGTCAAAAAAGGTGTTTAGAACAAAAGTTATCCTATTCTTTTAACTCTTTAGATCCTATGAAGTCTTGTTCCTGGAAAATCTGCATCCATGGCCTGATTTATAAATGAAGGTGTTGGAGGCAGGGAAGAAGCTACATCCTTCTCTTGAAAAATCAGCCATATATAACAAACAAGAAAATCTGAGAAATTTTTTATTTTTAGGTTTCTAATGAGGTACTTATCATTAAGTGTGTTTTGCTAATCCAGGGAATTTACCCTGGTTTTTTTTAATTGTTGTTGTTGTTGTTTCTTAATCTTTTATCTTCTCACTCCTTTCCCTTAGAAATTCCTGGCAATGATCCTTAGCAGATAATCAGCTGTTTTCTGATGGATGTCTCATAAGGAAAAAGCTCTCATCAGCTCATAATAATAGGGGGAATCTAAGAACACACACACAAACACATGTGTAAAATTGAAGGGATCTTGTTGTTCAGCCCTCAAGTTGACATGGGAATGTGTTGTTCTTTCCAAATGAATCAGTTGAAATGGTATTCGTACTCACCAAAAGCTGCATGCCCATTGGAAAGATTTTGCTGTTAGACGACACTGAGAAAGAATGAGAGGGAACATTGCTCATGCATGCAAATCTTATTTTGACTTTGATAGAGAAGAATGGAATGTTTGTTGCGACTTTTTAGATTCATTTGAGCCAAATCAAATGGGCTAAGACAGGGAGAGAGAGAGCAATCAGGAAGAGCCAAGAGGCAACATGACAGCGTGCCTGGTTGAGTTTCAATGGAAAGGCCTATTTCTTACTCTGTGCTAAGTTCTTTATGTAGGTTAATGTGACACATCAACCCTTGTTATTATTGTCCACATTTCCCAGGTGAAAAAATGGGGGCTTAATGAGGCTCAATAACTTGCTCAAAGCCATGCTGCTAATACTTGGTCAAACTGAAGCAATCTGATTCCAGGCTCACTTGATACACCTGTAAGGCAGTCCTAAGGTTGGATTTTCTGAAGTATAATGTACTCCTGTTGGAGTCTCAAACTGGCTAGCATAGGGCTAGACTAAATATGTGAGTGGGTGCTGTGAGGTTAACAGAGCAGCATGTGTTTACGAAGCCAGCAGGAACCCTGCTGTACCTGGATCCAAATGAGAACCAACCCTCTTACTCCCCCACCCCCAATAAAAAGAAATAAAAAGAAGGTGAAGAAGTGCAAGGTTATATCAGGTATCAGTGGCAGGATAGCTTCTGCTTCAAGTAAGAGTAAGGAGATCCCAAGTTTGGTAATTCAGAGGCTCAACCATCTTATCAAAGACCCAAGTACTTTCCGTTTTTTGGCTCGGCTGCTTCAGCTTATGGACTTTGTCCTCAAAGTGGTTCTCCTCATGGCTAAGCAGTTTGAGAATTTACACCCAGACACGAAAACATTCAGAGGAAGGAGAAGTCCATGTAATTCTGATGTATTTTTCTTAAGGTTGAGGAAACATTTCAGAATCCTCCAATCAGTTCCCTCTTTGAATCTGATTGTAAAAACCGAGTCGCAGACCTACATCTAAACTAGTGCCCGGCAAGGGGAGGGCCCTCCTTGGCTCCTCCGTTTGAGATGGAAAGGATACTGCAGAGTTAAACACCATGACCCCTCTGCAACTCATGATCGTAACACATCTGTGCCCCATGCCAATGGTGTGCTGCTTCTAAATATGCAACCCCCTGGCTGCATTGAATGTTGAGAAAAGGGACCCAATGTCCCACCCTCTAGGAGAAGAGGCCCCATTGAAAAGGACTTAGGGCTCAGGAAAGCACAGCTTTGTGTCCATGCACCAGGTTCCCTCAATACCCAGGGCCTTTGCATCTTGGAGATGGAGATTTAATTGAAATAGACCATCCTTACCCTCAAGGACTTTAAATCCTAATGGAAGTATTATCTCTGAGATAATACAGAATAAAGAATAGACACGTAATTTCTAAGGTCGCAAACAGTGATATAAAGAAAATCATGAAGAGAGATAAGGAGATAAAATATAACAAGGGATGGATACATTTTCTTCTTACTGAAGTGATACATACATACATCACTTATTCAAGGTCTCCGTAACTTCTGAATCTCTCCCTTCTCTTGCATGAACTTCCTCTTATTCACTGGAGTTGTAATTTTATATATATATATTTATGTGATTGTTTAGTAGTTCTTCTCTAGATTGTAAGAAACATTAGGATAGGAACCAAGTCTATTTGCTCAAGATGCTATTTGATCCATCACTGAGCATATTGCTTAGCACATAGTAGACACTTAAGTTCTTTTTTGGGTGATCAAGTGAGAAAATAAAGAACATGTGATAATGGCGTTTCGTGAGGCCGCAGAGGAGGAGCCTCTTTCCTATGAGCTCCTGCCTCTACCTAACTCACCGTATCGAATCCCAGTTTTCTCCTTTCAGCTTGCCCTGTTCTGGACCAGTTCCCTAGATTTTATATGCCTTCTTTACTGAGAGACAATTAAAAAGTATTTAAGTTGGATATTATTCTTATATCCTCCCTCCCATCCTGTCCATCTCTGGGTAAAAGAAGGATTTTTTCCTGTATAGCTTATACCCCAATGAGAGGGCACAGCAAGCAGAGAATTCTCTCCTTCCCTGGGGACATGTTTTTAAAGGGCCCTGGAGAGTATAATTGATGGCCAAGACTTTGTAACTCCCTTGACAGCACATATTGCTTCTCTGCAGATAGCAGGCCAGAATAACAAACAAACAATATTGCATACATGGAATAAAAAATGAACGTATTGTTTGTGTTTGCTACTCCAAGATCTATTTTGTCCCAAGTATAAAAGAATGGAAATTATGGTTCCTTGAGTGCCTCCTTTGTGCTACACAGTTTTAATAAGAATACTAATTAGTAGACAATAAAACTATTGAAGTTCTTACCTGCAAGATCTCATTCAATCCTTACAAAGCTTTGAGACACATATTATTATTATACCTATTTTACAAATGAGAAAACCAAAGTTCAGGGATGGGATGTCACTTGCCTAAGATCACACGGTGGATGCGTATTAGAGAGAGATCCAAACAGGTCAGTCTGTCTCCAAAGCCCTTGGTAAGTCTCTGAGCTTACTTCCTCACTTTGGGTTATCCTGAAACTGGCTGAGAAAGGGCCGGGATGCTGGTTGTTTATTTGAGGGGTGCTCTTAGGAGGCTGGAGTGAAGGAGCAGGGACAGGGAGTCAGGAGGGGAGGAAATGCCTCTGAAGGTACCATGCTGAGGTTGTTCCTGGGGTGGGGGGCCCTCTGGGAGCCTGGGGCATTCACCAACTCAGCCAGCTCCCGTTCCCAGCTGGCTGAAGACGGCTTCTGAGGACACATTACGCTTTCGGAATGTGTTTGAGGAGGGCTGAGTGGGCTCCACAGGCCCTGAGAAAGACCTTGAGTCAGAAAAGCAATAAGAAGCCCAGCAGGGGGTGGAGGTGAGGTGCCTTCAGCAGGAGTCACACGAGCAGGACCCGCGGGCTGCCGGGAAATCATAGGTGAGCTGAGGCAGGCGGGCCGGCCACCTACAGCACGTGCTACACTCACTCTAGTCCAAGTTCTTCTTTACAATGACCTTGTGTTAAGCTTCCCACTTTACAGGTAGGAAACGTTGAGACCGAGAATTGTCAATGGCTTGCCAAAGCCTCTGTTTGAATGCAGATCTTCATCTTCAGGTTTCTTTTCCCTGTGCCACATTGTTCAGCTAAGTTATGAACGAGGATCAACACACAGGGATGCAAGAAACCAGGACAGAAAAAGCCCAGCCTTTACCAGCCAGACAGCCAAAGAGGGCATGCGACAAGGGCACCCGGGCTCTACTGTAAGGCTGTGCTCATCCAAAGAACACCCCAGCCACCCTTCCTCAGAGCTATGTCCAGGTAAGCAAGAGGAAAAGCTTTGTCTTTAGAAACAAAGGTGAATGCAATACACAGTCTCATTTATATTTCACATTTACAATATAAACATCGAAGTGTCATCAAGCCTTGCTGTAATATCTGAGCAGATACTAGGTTTTCTCTTTGCTTTTAAATTAGTAACTGGCCCCCCAAATTAAAAAATACATATGCCACAAAAGATTGCTTACAGGACATTGCTCCTTGTTCTCCTATGCATAATAGTCTTGGGTCTTTCCCTCTCCCTCCCCCCAAGAAATGTGCAGAAAGGATCCAACAACCCAAGGCCTTTAGGCTTCTGATTTTGTTTCCACTGTTTCTGAACAAGTGAAGAAAAGACTCAAGGCAAGTCCCTGTATTTCCACAATCTAGGAAGTGATTCTGGGTGATAATAAGAGAGGATAGCAAAGAAAGGGAAAGGGGGAAATTACTGGCTTGGTCAAAGCTTGAAAAACGGCACCAGTGATTAAAACATCTTATGCTGTCCTCGGGCTGCAGAAGCTATCACTGACAAAAGATCTCACACACAAACGCACAAAAGGAAAGAAATTAGCCATTAAGAAATATTTCAGCATAATGCAATTATTACAGCTGTATAATTGAATGGGGAAACCATTGATCTGTAGTAGAAAGGAAATTGCTCTTCTCATTGTGTTCCTATGAATATGTGAACATTAATCTCCATCTATAATCAACGTTCATTTCAAATCTGATTGCGTGCTACTAAACACCCGTAGCTATGCTAACATTATGTTAATATGGTTCAACATCATAGCTCCCAGCTTCACAGCACAAATATTTTTCTTTGGCAATCAATAGTAATTTCAGCTGAGTGGATGGAAGTCACGTTTTAATGGTAATCTTTCCTCCAAGCCTCCAAGTGGAAACTCAGTTGGTGTCTTAACATGGCTGCAGCGCGTTGCATGTAATCAGATAAATTAGCCCGAAAAGAAACGGAAAGAGAGAAAGGAAGGGAGGGAATGTGAACCGAAATAAGAAGCCTGGCAAAACTCTAAATCTCCCTAATAGATGGAAGTGCTCATTAGGGCAAAAAAGCAAGTATGGCTGGGTAGACAGGGCTGGGCAGACAGGACTGGGTGAGTGTGTGTTGGTGTGGGTGGCGGGATGCGTGTAGGAGGGGGCCAGGGAGTGTCATGAAGCAAGACTGTGTTCCTTCTGGCTGTGAGCCGATGGGATGGAGTGGCCAGGTGCTTGTGCAGCCTGGATTTCACCAAAGCAATGGAGAGGTGTGAATGGGGACTAAGAAGCTTGCCAAACCTGGGTAGGGCTGTGTGGAGTCATCTCTGATTTAAAGAGATCACTCAGGTGTCTCCTCTTTCTCTCATTCATTCATTCATTCATTCATTCATAGCAAATAATAAGAAAATTTTGAAAATGAGAAAATTTGTGAGGAAGGAATCTATATTGCTAAACACCACTACTGCTAGCTGCCAGGAACATAAAGATAAATAAAAATCATTTCTGTGTGCAGATTGTTGCTGTCCCAGGGTGGGAGCCCAGACACATAAACCTCTCAGAGGGTCAGCCTACAGGGCTTTGGGAGCTCTCTGTACCCTCCCCCTCCCCTTGGTCATTATGATCCTCTTCTGCCACGGTTTTTAATAAAGAGAGAAGAGAGGGGGTAGAGTTCAGGTTGCATTAATTTTCGTTTGTTTGTTGGTTTTTCTTAGTTGTTTGGTTTTTTGTTTTTTTTTTTGCATTAATTTTTAAAGCATTTTGTTCTCACCCCGATTCTTAGCCTCCTCCTTGGCTCAGCTCCCACAGCCAATGCTGAGGCCCCCCACCTCCCCGCCCTCACCCACACCCTGGTCAGGCCACAGATCCTTAAACCACAGCCTTGTTCTCGGAGAAGGATCACAGTTATGACCTTCAAGTGTGTACATTGTTTATTATAAGGCAAAGGGAAATTGACAACGCAAGAGAATTCCCGGCCTCTTTCCCTTCCCCTGCTTGCTAAGGAATCCCAGCGCATTCCTACCCCTTTACTATTCCCCCACCTTCTGCACCTTCCTTTCTGGGTCCCATTTGGAAGATCAGAGGGAGAGCAGAGTACACCTTGACACCTTGACATCAGAAGGGAAATCCAGGGAAGAGATGGCAGTCAATGAGGAAGGACAGGAAAGAAACCCCAGGGTAAAAAGCCTCCAGTGTTCAGCATTTGTTTGAGAAGTTCAGAAAGAGGAGAGATTTGTGAGAGAAACTGTCAAGGGAACGGAGGTCCTGGAAGTGATAGATACAGGGAAACAGAATTTTTAAATCTTTTCCTGTGTTTTTTGCCACTTGTCCCAGTTTGTAATTCTCTCCAGAGACCTCAGGAAAGAAATTAATATCCTTTGCTTACATGTTTATAATCCCAGGGTGAGTAAAGATTTGTATTGCCTTTGTCTATTTTTTTTTTGTGATCTCGAAATGCCTTTTCTCAGATGGCGGTAATCGTTACCCTTAAATATAATTTACGTAACAATACCAAGTTGCCCTCTTTCAAATCTATCCCTCTCTCTTCACCCCTAAAACTTCTACCCAACTTTATTCGGCTCTGCTTGGATTAGTGTAGCCGCTTCTTCCCTGGTCTCCCTAAATCTTGTGCTGTTCACATTGAATCTGTCACCTACAAAATAGTCCATAAAGCTGGCACGATTAGGCAGTTTTCAAGACACTTGGAAATTAAGCATCCAGAACATGGAAACAAGGCTGTATTTTTTCAGCCACGTCTCAAGTCATGCAATACTTGGTGAAGTACTCCACAAAATTTCACTAAATTCATTGCTAAATGTTTAGGAGCCTATTTTAGGCTTTACTGCTTATTAGCAGAATCAAAAAAAAAAGTCATTGGGGAAATACTCAATCTTCCCACTATGACTAAAGCCTCTGAAGTAACACACAGAAAACAATATGGCGATAAATAAAAACACATTCCTTTGTCAGCAGATCCTATTAGAAGACGCGGAGAAAACCTTGCTGAAGATTTGAAAAGTAAAGTGTTAAAAGAGATTGCTTGGTGTGTGAGTTTTGCTATACAGTTGGGTGAAAGTACAGATGTTTCTAACACATATTTCCTTATGGAATTTGCCACATGAAATACAGAATAGCTTTTTTTACACTTAAAGAAAATATGTAGAGAAATATTTTCAGCAATAAATGACTGTTAAAAAATATTTTCTGAAATAACTATAAATAGATCTACTGATGGAGTGGCTGATTGACAGGAATTTATTTTTTAAAAAACGATTTCCAAGTAAGGTTACAAAGATAAAACCAGATGTCAAATTCATAGACTACATCATCACGTCTATAGTATAAAAAAATGCTGAAGCCATCAGTGCATACAAATGTTTACAGGTTATCATCAACATCCTTAGTTTTATAGAAGTATACAGATTTTTACCTTCATAATGAGATAGAGAGTAACAATGAAAATAGTTTTTATAATATAGTAAAGAACTTAAAAGAGCTGCTTAATTTAGTTACTGATTTTTCTTTTTAAAAATGACAAGTGATCCAAGTTTACTGACCTTTTTTCTCCGACATGACAAGTGACTTTCTATATAATGTCACCTTGCAGATAATAAAAGAATAGTAATAACCATGATGCCAATAATAGTAAATAATAATAAACACAGATCTCTCACTTTGAAGTTAAAATGACCTTTTAGAAAGGAAGGAGGAACACTGAATCTGCTAGGTAAATGAAATGGACTATGGAGAGAGCATTTTCAAAGTGAAAGCTTACAAACACCTTTGTTATGGGATTTTGTTGCTAAAAACAATATAAATGCATTACCTATAAGAACCCCCGTATACATATCCTTAAAAATATATAATCAGAATTGTTTAACCTGTGTAAAATTATTATAAACAAAAAGTGGTAGCAGAATTTGAAGTGTTTGTCATAAACATATGAGGGTAACCCCTTCCAATTACTTTGTAACACCACTAACTGTCATCACTGAAAGGAAATATATTCTAGCCAGATTGCAACAGAAACTGTTGCATAATTGGTGAATGAGATTGCAAATGAGTATGATGAGGTGGGAAGTAGAGCCTAGAAAGCCATTCTTTTGCATTTGGATGTATGTGTTCATTTCAGTGATCTATTGATTTGTAACAAACCACCCCTAAACTTGACAGTTATCTCACATGAGTCTGGTGTTTTGGCACCAGCAGTGCAGTTCTTGCTTGGGGTCTCTAGCCAGTTACAATCAAATGCAGATGAGGCTGGAGTTACAGGAAGGCTCCTTTACTAAGAGGTCTGATGACTGGTGGGGATGGCAGGGATGGCTGAAATGCCTGGCTGCTGGTTGAGCATCTCTCCAAGTGGCCACTCCCCATGGCTCTCTTGGCTCCTTCACAGCATGGCGGACCCAGGAGAGTCGGGCTTCTTACACGATGGCTGACTGCCCCCAGGGTGAGCCTTCCAATGCTCTATGGCTTCTTAGAATATAGTCTTGGAAATCTCAGAAAGTTACTTCTGCCACATTTCATTGGTAAAGTAGATCACTAGGGCAAGTCCAGATGCAACAGGGAGGGAAGTAGACTCTACCTCCCGATGCCAGGAGCAGCCAGGAGACAGGAAGAGAAGGAACTGAAGGAGCCATCAACTTCTGTATGAATTAACCAAGATAGTATAACTGAAAGCCCCTGATTCTCTTCCAGCGCTTAGTTAATGTAAACTTACTCCCTTCCATGCAGTTAAGTATGTTTTAAAAACCGATCACAGGTTATATGGTTATGATGACAGATTCTGTTTCCTGTTTTCCTTTTAAGACACATGGTCTGAAGAAGTTTTTTCTGTATAGGGACTATAATACTAACAACTGACGTTTATTAAACATTTTTCATGTGACAATAGTTGTTCTGGGCACTTTTAACAAACTATTTAATTTGATCCTCTCTGCAAACCTATTAGGTAGGTGCTATTTGTATTGGAATTCTATAGATAAGAAGACTAAGGGCCAGTGAGTTTTGTGACTTGCCTTGGATCACATAGCACATAGCTAGCAAATCGATGAAAAAGAACCCAATCAAGCTAATATTTTAACTGAGCTCTGAGCCACCATGTATTTGAAAAACCATTAAAGATGAACAGGTTAACTTGTACTTTGTTATACATTTCATGAATTCATTTTATTCTAGTTTAGTAAAATAGACTATAAAACTATGTAAAAGTATATAGTCATTATAAAAAATGAGATAGATCTTTATATGCTTATCTATTTTTTGAAAAGAAAGTTGTAGGAATATATATATATGCATACACATGCACAAACACATGACACATATATAGCGAGAGAAAGAGCTTCCCCAAAGATACATCAGAAGCTGATATATGTAGTTAACTTTGGACTTGGGTGTTTTTGACAGAAGAACACTTTTTACTTTTCCTACTTCACTGTTTAGTGCACAGTAGATGCTGTTGTGCCTTGCCCATATTCCCTCTGTCCACTCCAAAGGTGGTGGCTTGCAGCTTGTTCTGCAGTTCTCATTAACATGACTTTGGCTTTCAAGGTCAAGCACCCCCTGCCCCTTTCTCTCTCTGAATTTCTCTTGCTGTAGGGACTTGGAGCAGTTGAGCGGTGCCTAGTAGTTAATTTCCCAGGAGCAGCAAACCTCAGCCTCTGAAGGGTGGAGGTCGGTAGATGTCTATTCCAGTTTCCCACGTCTCAGTCAGACGCTTGCGAGGTGGGATCTAAACGGTCTCTCTTGGGTCCCCAGTGGGACTGGGCTCCCATTGCCCACAGCAGTGACGACCGCCCCCTTTCAGGCTTTGTTGGTGTTACCCTCCTTCCTGGCCTCACTACTTCCCACTTCCTAATGGTTTCTGGGATCACCTCTCAAATAAACTACCTGCATCTGAATCCATAGTTCAGCACCTGCTTTCTGGAGAATGCAAACTAAGACAAACACTGTTTGATTTTTGGCTATGTGCTCACTTAACTTTTACTTAAACAAATAACAACAACAAAAAAAAACACCTAAGGATTAATAAAATCATTCAAATGCACTATTTGAAGGCAGCGTGGGTTGTACCATCCCTGCTGCACATCCTGGGACACGACTCTGAGCAGCCCTCCAGCCTTTACCAATGGAGACAAACCCATTTGGAGGGGCCCCCAGCTGAGTTTGAGGACAACTGGCTCTGGGCAGAGTGTCTCCAGCCAGTCCTGGAGCACAGGATTCCGTGCCACTGCCTTTTTGATGTGCACTCTGACTTGCCTCTCTGTTTCCCATCCCCACAACCTTCACACAAACCGTCTTGGATTTAACACTGCTTCAGGCTCCTCACCACGCGGTTACCAGGAAAGGCTGGCTTCACAAGAGTACGTGGGCTGGGCCCCGGACTCTGGGGATTCATTGTCTGAGTCTGACACGGAGCCCTGGGTCCTGGCCCAGGGGAGCTGAACAAAGTCGTCTCAAGATTACAAGCCATTTCAGCCCGATCAGGGGTTACAGCCCCCACTTTTTAACATCCTGCTTTTATTTGCAGGCTATGAAGTGTAATAGTTCACCATTTTGGTTTAAGTATCACCATAAAAGTCAGTGGGATGGAACAGGCAATAAGTAGTTCTTTTACATAGTGTGGTGAGGCTGGGAGCCTGCGTCTTCATTAACCCGCAGGAACGGCTCTGAGATAAAACACGGGGGCCGGCGCGGGGAAAAGTCAGGAATCGGTCAGCGTCTGTTCTCCTTCTGACCCCCTGCACCTCATTTTCTCCCTTCCTGGCACTGAGGCTGAGCAACTTGGAAAAACGGAGGAAGGAAAGGAGAATATGAACTTCATAAGGGTGATTCTGAGTTTGTATAGGAAGCACACAGCTTTGGGAAGAAAATGAAAAACCTCCCAAGACAGAGGGGTCTGCCCAGCAACACGTGGCTCGCTACCCTCCCAGGAGAATTTTGAATGGTCCAGGTTCCCAGTAACAGTAAATGAGCCTTTCCACTTAAAAAAAAAAAAATTAAGATGTTTGTTGACAGAAAAAAAAAAAAAAGTTTTCATGTTCTTCCTCCAGAATCTGTCCCAGAGGCAGAGTTACTAAGGTAAATAAGAATAAAGACAACTTTATTCTGCTGTTCAGGATGGCATTTGCTTCTGTCAGAATTCCCAGAGAGATTTCTTGCAGAACACCCATTCATTCTACAGTTTTATGTGAAAAAATAATCCCTTAGTGAAATAATTTGGGATTTTTCACTATATAGGACTTAAGACTCCAGGAGCTTTAGTATGTTGACGTAAAGAGAAGTCTCCAAGGAGGAGTGGCAAGTGTATTACATTTGCACCCTTGCTCAAAGAATATCTCTCAAAGTTCAAGTTCTGTGCCTCGCTGGCATGAGGGGAGCCCCCTCCAATACACATACTAAATCCATGATAACCTAACCCTCGAACACACCAGAACCAAGCACTCGCCTGCCTGAAAATGCACCCATCAGCCTGACCTTTTGCTGTTGTTTTTCATACAGTGAGGTTCTCATCCCTCTTGCCCAATTGTTTGGCATCTATCCCTAAATGACAAGATGAGGTTTACAGCCCACACATGCTTTGTTTCAATTTTACTTCATGCCAAACCATTAATTTCTACAGCATTATTATTTTCCATCTCCTTTTCCCTATCAGCCCCCAATTCCCTATGTCTGATTTTACTCAACAGATTTGTCTTCTTAAAACAAATAGCTCTCCCTCTGTCTGATTAAAAAAACTAGTGAGCACACTTTTCTCCCATGATGAGAACATGGTAGGTCTTTAGTACCAGTACATATTAGTTTCTCTTTTCCTTTTCATTTTCCCTTTTTTTTTTTTTTTTTTTTAATTTTTAAATTTTTTTGAAGGGCTAAAGTTCTTCAGAATGGCTATCAGATTCCATGGGGCTTAAGGGCCACACTGACCTAAGAATGTCCATTCTCTTATAGGAGAAATACATGCAACTCCTTATTTGCACGTCCATGCAAGACAATGCTAACAATCATAGCCTAATCTACCTGTCCACATTCTACGGGTTAACTCCTGTGGATCCATCCAATTTGCCATGACAGATAAAACCTATTTGCCCTCTCTGCCTTAGATCTGGCTTTCTTAAATGTCAGTACTCTTGAAATGTCTCTCCAATCATCTTTCTCATTTTTATAAAGGTAAAATGATAGCCATGTGGCTATTGCTCACCAAACATTCACTGTTTAAGCCAGAGAAGCTAACCCCACAACCCCTGGTGAAGTCTTTACTTTGCATAAGTGTCTCTTTTGGTCTTTTAAGTTGTCAAATATCTCTCTTTCTAGTCCAAGGTTCACCTGTCTCAGTTGCATGCCATGAGGTAATGGGGCGAGAAGGAGCATCATTCACCAGTTCCAGAGCTTGAACCAGTTCCAGGAGAGTCTATGTCTATGATAAGACCCTTTCTGGATGGTACAGGAATGCAACAGGCATTACAGAAAAGCTTGACTTTGGACACCCAAGAAAAAAAATGCTTGTTCTCTAACCAGTAAGTAAATGCAGAGCAATAGATGTGGCCTCTCTCTCTCTCTAAGCCCACATGGCTGGTGAACTCACTGCCCTCCCCGCTATGTGGGACGTGATTCCCAGGGATGTAAATCTCCCTGGCAATGTGGGACATGAGTCCCAGGGGTGAGCCTGGACCCAGCTTCGTGGGATTGAGAAAGCCTTCCTGACAAAAGGAGGAAGAGAAATGAAACAAAATAAAGTTTCAGGGGCAGAGAGATTTCAAATGGAGTCAAGAGGTCACTCTGGAGGGCATTCTTAGGCACTATATAGATATCCCTTTTTAGGTTTTAGTGTATTGGAATAGCTAGAAGGAAATACCTGACACTGTCAAACTGCAGCCCAGTAGCCTTGATTCTTGAAGACGATTGCATAAGTATGTAGCTCACATGGTGTGAGCTGCATAGTTATGAAAACCTTGTAGTTACATAGTTGTGAAAACCTACATAGTTATGAAAACTTTGTGGCTCATACTCCCTTTATCCAATGTATGGACAGATGAGTTAAAAAACGGGGACAAAAACTAAATGAAAAATGGAGTGGGATGGGAGGATGGAATGCTTTGGGTGTTCTTTCTTACTTTTATTTTTATTCTTATTTTCATTCTTTTTGGAGTAAGGAAAATGTTTAAAAATTGATTGGGGTGATGAATGCACAACTATATGATGGTACTGTGAACAGTTGATTGTGCACATGGTTGATTGTATGGTACATGACTATATCTCAATAAAACTGAATTTTTAAAAAAATGCAGAGCAAGTCCAATCTACCACATTACTAATTGGAAAAATTTATTAAATTTATTTATCAATGGAGGCAGCTACTTCTGTATCAGCCCAGATACCCAGCAAGGGTATAACTTGAAGTCACTTCATAGCTCACGGAGAGGTATAGAAAAAGCTGGGATGTGGCCTCGATTCCTCTCCATGTAGCTCACTGATACACCTGTGCTTAACCAGGTTCTGCACACTTAGCCCCCCCTGAAAGCAGGCCTTCCTCATCTTTTCTCTGCGTGGCTCTATTTCCCATTCATTCTCCTCCAGCCGTTTGTTGCCTTCCATTCCATTCTCCGTCGAGTATTCCAACAACAATTTTGCGTTTTCCCCATTTTTCCCTTTATTTTGCTTTTCAAACTTTATGTTCCTCATCATTTCCCCCATTATACTCTTGACTTAACCTCCACAGCAATTCCAATTATTCCCCTTGGCTATGGTGCTTCCATTGCACTTGAATTGATGCTCCAATATGCATTCCCTAGCCTCTGAGTAGCCACCAGGGAGCTGTTTCTTCTTCAAACATTTACATATACTTCCAAGGATGTCACTGCAGCATTTTTTTTACTGCTACCTTTATGTCAAGAATAACATTTCTAATAAGCGAATAGCAGCAAATCCTCTCCAGAAAAATTATGGGGCTCTCATACAGGAACCATTTTACAGTCCTCTTCCCAAAGGTTGGCCTTTGTGGATCTTTGCATCATTTACTATTTTTCTTTGTGCTTGAAGAAGTTTCCCTTTGGTGTCTATGAATTATTCCTCTGAAACAGTTAGACAGGCACCGGGCCTCACATATTAGGGCTAGGAAGTACATTTTCTCCTAAAGGAATAAAAATTAAACTTACCACTACCCACCCCCAGATAGCCAACATGGTTGGGTTTTAGTGCTCTCAGTACAACATCCTAAAACATTTTGAAGTTCTCCAAGTTATGAGTAAGATTTAACCTAATCCCAATCCTTCTATATCACAGCACAACAAAGAGCTCCTTGAACTGATGACTTTATGATTGTGATCAGTTTTCTTGGACCTCAGATGACAGCACTGGATGACACTCAGACCAACAAGACAGGACAAAAGGCAGTGGATGTCTAGAACATCAAAGCAGCCTTCACATCTTCCTCAAGTTAACCTCTTGTGAACTCAATGGAGATACTAATTTTGCTTCTATCATATAGTTATCTTCTACAGAATTCCTGTATCTGGCCTCTCATCTTCTTTCCATTTCTTCATTGCATACAGACCTGCTACCCTACTAAAGCTAAATGTCTCTACTGCTGATTTGTGGACACTTCAACACTTGATGTGCTTCCATCTGTATCCGTCTATCTGTCTATCTATTTACTAAATGATTTACCTGTGCACTTTTCCAGATGTTTGGGATTGCTGGAAGTCTGAACTCTGATTTACAGAGGGAGTGTTATTTAATTCAACATGTTTTAAAGTGTCACACAATCTGTCTATATTTGGAAATATCTACTCTTCCTGGCATCACACTGAACCAGACACAGCCTAAGGCCTTATGTTTCCTGTTTAACTTAACAACCTGCACACATGTCTCTTTTACATATTATCAGTGTGTCTTTAATAGTCTTGCAATTCTTGAAGCAATCTCAGTCTGAATAAGAAAAATCCTGCCTGCTGTGCTATGCAAGGATCCAGCTGGTTCACACTATCAGGAAGACTCTGAAAACATGCATTCTGGCCTAGAACAGTATCTTGTAGGCCTTTTGAAGAACACCTAATCTAATTGTTGTATTTGACATGAGTTCAAGAATCCGGGTCTGCTAGGGATGTTTCCAGTTTGTTTTTGGTTTTATTTTAGGATGGGATGGGAGGGTGTGATTGACCAATACAACTTAGTGAAATATAACAGTAGTGCACTTTCTTTCTTTGCTATGACATATTGTTCTCCACACTCTACCAGTAAAATATCTGCCATAAATAGTTTCTACAACCTTCCTCCCAGAGTTAATGATGCAGATATCTCTATGTAAAACATTAGCTGTAGAAAGAATAACTGTGTCAAAGAAGACATTTTCCAGTTATAGGGAGAGACAGGGACACTCTGAAGATGAAATTAATAAAATGTGAATCCTGCTGGAGTGGCCTCAGTGAGCTCTCAAAACTAGGGGTTCAAATACCAATTTGGTATCATGATTTCAGAATGGATGGCATGACAATGAGGAGTAATATGAATGGAGTCTGGAAAAAATTGAACAAAGAAACAGGAGGCCAGAATTCTTCTCTAGACTGGATGGAGTCACACCTTCAAGATTACCCAATTCCATTTTCACTGAAAAACTTTTTAATGCAAGACTCAATTTTCCCCACACATTGATACCAGGAAGGAAGTGGGGGAGGAAGTTCTGGATAATAACAGTCTGCTCACCTGGAAGGTAGAGGCAACTATAAATTGGTTCAGTGTCTCCTGGTTTATACCTCTATTTTTATGAGCTTGATTACTATGAGTCAGTTCCAAGAGTTTAATCATCAGAACAACAACCAACTAAGTCATGTTTCAGGACATGCAAAGTTGAGGGGGCTGTAAACCAATGACCCCCTTTTTACCTGGCAAATTGGATTCCCTCTTTGGGGGAATTTGAACCAAATAAGCAAGGTCATAAATCCATTGGAAATTAGTATTTCTGGAGTCAGCCTTTTTGAGATATTCCAAGGAATTCCTGTCACAGGGTTCCTTTAGGCTATCCTGATTTCTGTCCTCCAGTGGCTGTTCAGCTTTTCCTTCACTTTTGTGACATATCCACTCTATTCTTCTAAAAATAGTCCTTTTATTTGTTCCACTTAGCCTGATGTGGATTAAATTTCTTAGAAGTGATAGGTCTTTTCCATTCAGGGTACAAATCAGGGTACATGGAAGCCACAATTTCTTTAGAGTCGACACAGGGACAGGATAATTCATCTTTTATTGGGGAAGCTGTGAGTCCTGCCTCTTCTTACCCAGGCAGAGACAAACAATCCTCCACCCAGGCCTGGCTGAGCACTGCGACTGTTTGAGCCCACATGCACTTAGGAAACGAGCTGCTGGAGCTTGATCAGGAGGCCCTGGCCCCACCAAGTGCTAGAGGGCCCCACCAGAGGAGGGCTCCTGCTTCACCCTGGGCGGTCGGGTGGAAATAAACTCCATCTACCGCCTGGTTCTGGCAGCAAAAGCAACACAAGCACCAGAGAAGGTTTGGACTCCAGACCCCCCGAAACCAGGAAATTCCAAGCTAGAGCTAAAATTGTAGCTGGCCTCCCCAGTGGAGCTCCCAGCTCACACACTCTGCAGCCTCAGCACAGCATGTATCCACACACCCAGCTACCCACGTGGGTTGAATTATGGAGGCACAAAACTGCAGAGGCCAAGGCCCTCTGTAACTCTCCCAGTCTCTGTACCCTAGGGCAAAAGAGATCCTTCACCCTCCTTTTGCTTTACTACTTGGCTGTTAATTTTACCCATGGCATCAGAAACAGCAAACTAACATTTGTTATTGTGGGCTGGGCACTGAACTGAGATTTAACAAAAATTATATATCCACTCTTTCCAACAATGTGTTGGTGAATTTAATATTATTCCCAGTTTGCAGAGGTTGCCCGAGGTTGCATGACATTTATGTGTCAGGGTTGAAATTTGAGCCCAGGCCTTTTGTCTATAAAGCCTAGGTAACTATCTGATATTTTCTAACTGGTGGGACCGAAAGAGTTTAACCTAAGGCTAGTCTCAAGTGCTTTTTAAAAAACTATTAAGCCAGACCGCACTTCTGGCCTTTTCTACTATAGGGCCAGGAAATTCTGTCCTCTAGGCCAGGAGATATTTCTCTGCCTGGCATGGTCATGGTCACTGGTGGAAGTGACCAGCTCACAATGTCTATGACTCAGAGGAGTGAGCCCTGGATTAAGAATCAGGAATCAAATCCTAATCCCTAGCTCTGTCTGCATGACAGGGGCTCTAACATGTACCTTCTTTGTGTCTTTCATCCCTTTCATTTGCAAAGCAGAGCACAACCTTGTCTACTCCTAACAGCAGAGTGGATAAGGCAATGACCTATCACAGGTGAGGGAGCAGGAGGGTGGCTGTCTGCTCCAGAGGGACAGGTTTTTTATTGCTAACATTGTTTAGACTTGAAAAAAGAAAATGGGCTTTAAATAGTTTTATTTGTTTTTAAATTCTCTACAGACAGTGCAATCCTGCAGGGGGTGGGCCTCTCCAGACTCTCCCACTTCTCTGTGCTCTTTGATCAAGGAATTCACCAGAAAGCAGGGAGGCTGCTACAGAAAGGAACTTATAGGCCATGAACTTGAAATCCATCATTTCACACATCCAGGCATCGAAGCCCTAGAAGAGAAGTGACTTGTCTGAAATCCCACAGTAAATTACTGGCGGAGTTCAAGCTAAAGAAAATCTTTTTCATCATAAACGGCGAGGGGAAAATTACAGTTATAAATGTAAAGTGATGTTACACCGGTATCTTATGGCCAGAAAAGACCCCAGATATTTCCTACGAATTCTGTCCTTTTAGATTCTTTCCTGCTGGTGGAGTTTAGTCAGATAGAGGGAGCAGTGGATCTGGATTCCTAAGAGTTGACCAGAAGTCCAGATTTGGATGCCCACAGCTTCACTGGGGAAGTAAGACAAGACAAGTTAACTAGCACTAAAAGCAGCTTCACAAAGCAACACATTATGAGTGGTCAAATTAGTGGAACAAGAAAATAATGCTCTAGGAGGGCAGGGGAGAGAGACCATTTTGCCTCCTCCATGAACCCTTCCCAGATTGTTCAATGTTTCCTCTGGCTCTCCAAGCCCTTATTCAGTAATTTAATCAGGCGATTTGCTTGGTAGTCTTATATTTACGAAGCATTATGGTTTGAGGAAAAGATTACGAGATTTGGAGTCCATAGATCTGTGTTTCTAGCTCCTCTCTGCCATTTGCTAAATCGAATGAACTTGGACAAGTTACTTTACCTTTAAGAAGCTGCTGTGTCTTCTGCAAAATGAGAACAATAACCCCTACTTCCTACCATTGGTTGACAGTCAAGTGAGCAACTAGATAGAAAGCATCAAGCACTGGGCTTGACTCACGGTAAATGCAGATAACTTCTGCTACCATCAGACTGAAAACTCCATGAGGGTAAATTCAGACCTTGTATGACTTTAGCATTTCTCATAGCTCCTTCACCTTGGAACCAAAAGACATTATCAATTTGAACTGACTCAGAGCAGTCAGGGAAAAGAAGTGGGCAGTTGATCTTATTTTAACAGAAGAAGAAAGTCAGATTTACCATTGAATACCAACTGAGATTCTTGACAACTCTTTGTGTCTTTGGGTCCACAGTACAGGATCATCATCATCTTGATGCAGAGAGTCATGCCAATAATCTAAGGAGAAAAATTTCTTCCCGAAACTTCTCAGAACCAAGGTGGTTTTACTGGTGACCTTTTTAAAACTTCCATAGGATGCTCTCTATGGCATACACATTTTCCCAGAATATATAAACTGATGGGAAACTACATAATTCAATAAAACAAATAAAATCCTCATATCAAAACCTGACAAACTAGTCCCCCTGAATGGAAACTATTATCCATTATAAATTATTACTTACCATGTGCGTGTGTATGTGTGTTCTTGTGTGCATGTGTCTATATACATATAAACAGATTGGTCATCTTAATGGCAAATACACATCATTATTGTTTTTTCTTTGCCAGCAATTACAGTAAGGGTGAAAAATATAGTATACCAGTGAAGGTCCAAACAGGAGAGAGAAACCACATAGTAATTGAACAGGGAAAGTTTAATATGAAGAATTGTTAACTATAACAGGGCATTACCTACTAATGGGTAAAGAGAATTCCAGAGACTACAGGAACAGCAGAATAGGCAGCAGTCACTACCTCTAGGGCTGAGACAGAGAACCCGAGGAAAGGACAAATCTGGAAGAGACATCGCCTTCCCAGACCTGAGATGCGTATCCAGTTGGCAAAGGTGCAGTTGGTGCCACTGGATAGAGGAGAAGTTTGTTGATGTGTGCCACTGGAGTGCCTCTGGGGTGCCAGGGGAGCCACCTAAGGGGAAAATGTCATGCCACTGGGGGCTGGGACTCCCTGGAGGTGAGCTCCCCTGGGTGCAGGGCACACAGCTGGCCACTGCACACTGTAGACCACCTCTCGCCAAAGGAGTAAGCCTCAAGGAGCTTACCCCAACCACGGTGAAAAGCCCCTTCCTAGTCCAGTGTCTCTCTAGTGCCCTCTACTGACAAAGCTTAACATCATGTCAGCTGGCGAGAGAACGCTACCCCGTGCCATCAGCAGGGTAATGAAGACTGGGTGTGTAGCTGAGAGACATAAATTGATAACTAGCACGCATACCACAAAGTAAAAAATAAAAAGACTCCCACTATACTTAGAAACCCAAAAAATCTTCTGTTGATATTTCAATAGATATTCTTCCAAAAGGTTTTTTATGGTCTTTTCGTATTTTTTTATGTAACTAAAATTATACTTTATATAAAACTTAACTGTATTTCTTTTTTAATGCAACATCAGAACATAAGTAATGTAACATATCATTAAAAATTCCCTTTAACATCATTCTATTGAGTCCATAATATTCCACAATGGAATACTTATTTCAGTACCCTTCTACTGTTAAATATTAAAATTGTTTTTGTTTTTCTTTATTATAAATAATTCATATTTTTGGAAAATTCTTTATAATAAAGACCTACAATAGATTTTCTATTTCAAAGGTTCTAACATATTTAAAATTCCTGTTATAAGTTTTTAAATTATTCTTCATAATTATAAAGCCAATTTACATTTCCACAAAAGTATATGTGAATATCCCTCTCCCTGCATCCTCATCAGTCAAGAATAAATATGCATTAGTTTGCTAAATTAAAAATTGTCATTTTAATTCTTATAGTTTTGATCACTGGTGATCAAATCTTTGATCACATCTTCAAGTTCCACTTCTGCATATTTGCTTTTAGCCAAATTTTTAACTTTTGGGTGCTTTTATTTTTAATACATCAAAAAGAGCCAAATAATTAATTAAAATATTAAAATATAGAAATGGAATGATACTTTTTATTATGATAAAAGATGCATTTATCCTATACAACAAGTTTGGTAGTTATGACAATGGTAAAAAAAAATCCTCTATACTTTTGTATTTTCTGAATTTTTCTACATAATCATGTATTATTTTACAATCAAGGAAGCTATGTCTTAGAAATGAAAGTGTCTTTTTATAAGTTATATCTATGTTTATATTCCATTGTTAACAGTAGAGTTAACCCTGCTGAAAATCAGTAACAAAAGGAAAATACTCACTCTTATTAGATAATAATATTCTGGAGGCTGTGACCAATGGAAAAAAGATGTAAACTAAGAAAAAAGAGTGAAAAAAAGCTGTACATAATAATGAAGAATGAAATAATTATTCATTGATTATGCCATCCCAATAATAATACAGGATTTTTTTCTTGAGAAAAGTTCTAAAATTTGTATGTAAGGATAAATGTCACACTATGAAACAAAGCATTAAAAGGAAGAATAAGGGAGCACTAGGTTGTAGCCAAAATAATACTAAGGTTAATATATGATAAATAAAGCATTGCAAATAATTCCATAAATATTGCTGGTTTAAAATGTTAATATTAAAAACCAAACCAAATAACTAGAATAACCTATGGATTCTACTTCGTTAAAATCTTGAGAGGTAAGCTACGAGTAATTGAGCAAATGTAAAGGCAGTTGAATTAATTAAATTTTTCTCTATATCTCTATATCTAATCTTTTAAAATGTAAAAACCTCTGAAGCAACATAGCAGATGAAGAAATTTGACATTTATTTGATTAATAACAGATCAATCAAAAGAAAATAATAGATAAAAGAGCGCAGGACGGGAGGCGGGGCAAGATGGCGGACTGGTGAGCTGTATGTTTTAGTTACTCCTCCAGGAAAGTAGGTAGAAAGCCAGGAACTGCGTGGACTGGACACCACAGAGCAATCTGACTTTGGGCATACTTCATACAACACTCATGAAAGCGTGGAACTGCTGAGATCAGCGAAATCTGTAAGTTTTTGTGGCCTGGGGACCCGCACCCCTCCCTGCCAGGCTCAGTCCCATGGGAGGAGGGGCTGTCAGCTCCGGGAAGGAGAAGGGAGAACTGCAGTGGCAGCCCTTATCAGAAACTCATTCTACTGATCCAAACTCCAACCATAGATAGACTGTGACCAGACACCAGAGAATCTGAGAGCAGCCAGCCTAGCAGAGAGGAGACAGGCATAGAAAAAAACAACACGAAAAACTCCAAAATAAAAGCGGAGGATTTTTGGAGTTCTGGTGAACATAGAAAGGGGAAGGGCAGAGCTCAGGCCCTGAGGCTCATATGCAAATCCCGAAGAAAAGCTGATCTCTCTGCCCTGTGGACCTTTCCTTAATGGCCCTAATTGCTTTGTCTCTTAGCATTTCAATAACCCATGAGATCTCTGAGGAGGGCCCTTTTTTTTAATCCTTTTTTCTTTTAATAAAACAACTACTCTAAGAAGCCCAATACAGAAAGCTTCAAAGACTTGCAATTTGGGCAAGTCAAGACAAGAGCAGAACTAAGAGAGCTCTGAGACAAAAGGCAATAATCCAGTGGCTGAGAAAATTCACTGAACACCACAACTTCCCAAGAAAAGGGGGGTATCTGCTCACAGCCATCATCCTGGTGGACAGGAAACACTCCTGCCCGTCGCCAGCCCCATAGCCGAGACCTGCCCCAGACAACCCAGTGGGACGGAAGCGCTTCAAATAATAGGCACACACCACAAAACTGGGTGTGGACATTAGCCTTCCCTGCAACCTCAGCTGATTGTCCCAGAGTTGGGAAGGTGGAGCAGTGTGAATTAACAAAGCCCCATTCAGCCATCATTTCAGCAGACTAGGAGCCTCCCTACACAGCCCAGCAGCCCAGAACTGCCCTGGGGGGAAGGCACTCACCTGTGAAATAGCACAGTCATCACTCAACAGAGGACCCGGGGTGCACCACCTGGAAGAGGGGCCCACTTGCAAGTCTCAGGAGCCATACGCCAATACCAAGGACTTGTGGGTCAGTGGCAGAGACAAACTGTGGCAGGACTGAACTGAAGGATTAGACTATTGCAGCAGCTTTAAAACTCTAGGATCACCAGGGAGATTTGATTGCTAGAGCCACCCCCCTCCCTGACTGCCCAGAAACACACCCCATATACAGGGCAGGCAACACCAACTACACACGCAAGCTTGGTATACCAATTGGACCCCACAAGACTCACTCCCCCACTCACCAAAAAGGCTAAGCAGGGGAGAACTGGCTTGTGGAGAACAGGTGGCTCGTGGACGCCACCTGCTGGTTAGTTAGAGAAAGTGTACTCCACGAAGCTGTAGATCTGATAAATTAGAGATAAGGACTTCAATTGGTCTACAAATCCTAAAAGAACCCTATCAAGTTCAGCAAATGCCAAGAGGCCAAAAACAACAGACAATTTTAAAGCATATGAAAAAACCAGACGATATGGATAACCCAAGCCCAAGCACTAAATCAAAAGATCAGAAGAGACACAGCAACTAGAGCAGCTACTCAAAGAACTAAAGATGAACAATGAGACCATAGTACGGGAGACAAAGGAGATCAAGAAGACCCTAGAAGAGCATAAAGAAGACATTGCAAGACTAAATAAAAAAATGGATGATCTTATGGAAATTAAAGAAACTGTTGACCAAATTAAAAAGATTCTGGACACTCATAGTACAAGACTAGAGGAAGTTGAACAACGAATCAGTGACCTGGAAGATGACAGAATGGAAAATGAAAGCATAAAAGAAAGAATGGGGAAAAAAATTGAAAAAATCGAAACAGACCTCAGGGATATGATAGATGATATGAAACGTCCGAATATAAGACTCATTGGTGTTCCAGAAGGGGAAGAAAAGGGTAAAGGTCTAGGAAGAGTATTCAAAGAAATTGTTGGGGAAAACTTCCCAAATCTTCTAAACAACATAAATACACAAATCATAAATGCTCACCGAACTCCAAATAGAATAAATCCAAATAAACCCCCTCCGAGACATATTCTGATCACACTGTCAAACACAGAAGAGAAGGAGCAAGTTCTGAAAGCAGCAAGAGAAAAGCAATTCACCACATACAAAGGAAACAGCATAAGACTAAGTAGTGACTACTCAGCAGCCACCATGGAGACGAGAAGGCAGTGGCATGATATATTTAAAATTCTGAGTGAGAAAAATTTCCAGCCAAGAATACTTTATCCAGCAAAGCTCTCCTTCAAATTTGAGGGAGAGCTTAAATTTTTCACAGACAAACAAATGCTGAGAGAATTTGCTAACAAGAGACCTGCCCTACTGGAGATACTAAAGGGAGCCCTACAGACAGAGAAACAAAGGAAGGACAGAGAGACTTGGAGAAAGGTTCAGTACTAAAGAGATTCGGTATGGGTACAATAAAGGATATTAATAGACAGAGGGGAAAAATATGACAAACATAAACCAAAGGATAAGATGGCTGATTCAAGAAATGCCTTCACGGTTATAACGTTGAATGTAAATGGATTAAACTCCCCAATTAAAAGATATAGATTCGCAGAATGGATCAAAAAAAATGAACCATCAATATGTTGCATACAAGAGACTCATCTTAGACATAGGGACACAAAGAAACTGAAAGTGAAAGGATGGAAAAAAATATTTCATGCAAGCTACAGCCAAAAGAAAGCAGGTGTAGCAATATTAATCTCAGATAAAATAGACTTTAAATGCAGGGATGTTTTGAGAGACAAAGAAAGCCACTACATACTAATAAAAGGGGCAATTCAACAAGAAGAAATAACAATCGTAAATGTCTATGCACCCAATCAAGGTGCCACAAAATACATGAGAGAAACACTGGCAAAACTAAAGGAAGCAATTGATGTTTCCACAATAATTGTGGGAGACTTCAACACATCACTCTCTCCTATAGATAGATCAACCAGACAGAGGACCAATCAGGAAATTGAAAACCTAAACAATCTGATAAATGAATTAGATTTAACAGACATATACAGGACATTACACCCCAAATCACCAGGATACACATACTTTTCTAATGCTCATGGATCTTTCTCCAGAATAGATCATATGCTGGAACACAAAACAAGCCTCAATAAATTTAAAAAGATTGAAATTATTCAAAGCACATTCTCTGACCACAATGGAATACAATTAGAAGTCAATAACCATCAGAGACTTAGAAAATTCACAAATACCTGGAGGTTAAACAACACACTCCTAAACAATCAGTGGGTTAACGAAGAAATAGCAAGAGAAATTGCTAAATATATAGAGACGAATGAAAATGAGAACACAACATACCAAAACCTATGGGATGCAGCAAAAGCAGTGCTAAGGGGGAAATTTATAGCACTAAACGCATATATTAAAAAGGAAGAGACTTATCAGCGGGGCAAGATGGCAGACTGGTGAGCTGTATGTTTTAGTTACTCCTCCAGGAAAGTAGGTAAAAAGCCAGGAACTGCGTGGACTGGACACCACAGAGCAATCTGTCTTTGGGCATACTTCATACAACACTCATGAAAACGTGGAACTGCTGAGATCACCGAAATCTGTAAGTTTTTGCGGCCAGGGGACCCGCGCCCCTCCCTGCCAGGCTCAGTCCCGGGGGAGGAGGGGCTGTCAGCTCCAGGAAGGAGAAGGGAGAATTGCAGTGGCTGCTCTCATCAGAAACTCATTCTACTGATTCAAACTCCAACCATAGATAGACTGAGGCCAGACACCAGAGACTCTGAGAGCAGCCAGCCCAGCAGAGAGGAGACGGGCATAGAAGGAAAACAACACGAGAAGCTCCAAAGTAAAAGCAGAGGATTTTTGGAGTTCTGGTGAACACAGAAAGGGGAAGGGCGGAGATCAGGCCTTGAGGCGCATATGCAAATCCTGAAGCAAGGCTGATCTCTCTGCCCAGGGCACCTTTCCTTAATGGCCCTGGTTGCTTTGTCTATTAGCATTTCAATAACCCATTAGATCTCTGAGGAGGGCCTTTTTTTTTTTTAAATCCTTTTTGCTTTTTCTAAAACAATTACTCTAAGAAGCTCAATACAGAAAGCTTCAAAGAATTGAAATTTGGGCACGTCAAGTCAAGAGCAGAAATAAGAGAGCTCTGAGACAAAAGGCAATAATCCAGTGGCTGAGAAAATTCACTAAACAACACAACTTCCCAAGAAAAGGGGGGTGTCCGCTCACAGCCACCATCCTGGTGGACAGGAAACACTCCTGCCCACCGCCAGCCCCATAGCCCAGAGCTGCCCCAGACAACCCAGTGTGACGGAAGTGCTTCAAATAACAGGCACACACCACAAAACTGGGCGTGGACATTAGCCTTCCCTGCAACCTCAGCTGAATGTCCCAGAGCTGGGAAGGGGGAGCAGTGTGAATTAACAGAGCCCCATTCAGCCATCATTTGAGCAGACTGGGAGCCTCCCAACACAGCCCAGCAGCCCAGAACTGCCCTGGGGGGACGGCACTCACCTGTGACATAGCACAGTCATCCCTCAACAGAGGACCCGGGGTGCACAGCCTGGAAGAGGGGCCCACTTGCAAGTCTCAGGAGCCATACGCCAATACCAAAGACTTGTGGGTCAGTGGCAGAGACAAACTGTGGCAGGACTGAACTGAAGGATTAGACTATTGCAGTAGCTTTAAAACTCTAGGATCATCAGGGAGATTTGATTGTTAGGGCCACCCCCCTTCCCCGACTGCCCAGAAACACGCCCCACATACAGGGCAGGCAACACCAACTACACACGCAAGCTTGGGACACCAATTGGGCCCCACAAGACTCACTCCCCCACTCACCAAAAAGGCTAAGCAGGGGAGATCTGGCTTGTGGAGAACAGGTGGCTCGTGGATGCCACCTGCTGGTTAGTTAGAGAAAGTGTACTCCACGAAGCTGTAGATCTGATAAATTAGAGATAAGGACTTCAACTGGTCTACAAACCCTAAAAGAACCCTATCAAGGACAGCAAATGCCACGAGGCCAAAAACAACAGAAAATTATAAAGCATATGAAAAAACCAGACGATATGGATAACCCAAGCCCAAGCACCCAAATCAAAAGACCAGAAGAGACACACCTAGAGCAGCTACTCAAAGAACTAAAGATGAACAATGAGACCCTAGTACGGGATATGAAGGAAATCAAGAAGACCCTAGAAGAGCATAAAGAAGACATTGCAAGACTAAATAAAAAAAATGGATGATCTTATGGAAATTAAAGAAACTGTTGACCAAATTAAAAAGATTCTGGACACTCATAGTACAAGACTAGAGGAAGTTGAACAACGAATCAGTGACCTGGAAGATGACAGAATGGAAAATGAAAGCATAAAAGAAAGAATGGGGAAAAAAAATTGAAAAAACTCGAAATGGACCTCAGGGATATGATAGATAATATGAAGCGTCCGAATATAAGACTCATTGGTGTCCCAGAAGGGGAAGAAAAGGGTAAAGGTCTAGGAAGAGTATTCAAAGAAATTGTTGGGGAAAACTTCCCAAATCTTCTAAACAACATAAATACACAAATCATAAATGCTCAGCGAACTCCAAATAGAATAAACCCAAAAAAAACCCACTCCGAGACATATACTGATCACACTGTCAAACATAGAAGAGAAGGAGCAAGTTCTGAAAGCAGCAAGAGAAAAGCAATTCACCACATACAAAGGAAACAGCATAAGACTAAGTAGTGACTACTCAGCAGCCACCATGGAGGCGAGAAGGCAATGGCACGATATATTTAAAATTCTGAGAGAGAGGAATTTCCAGCCAAGAATACTTTATCCAGCAAAGCTCTCCTTCAAATTTGAGGGAGAGCTTAAATTTTTCACAGACAAAGAAATGCTGAGAGAATTTGCTAACAAGAGACCTGCCCTACTGGAGATACTAAAGGGAGCCCTACAGACAGAGAAACAAAGACAGGACAGAGAGACTTGGAGAAAGGTTCAGTACTAAAGAGATTCGGTATGGGTACAATAAAGGATATTAATAGAGAGAGGGAAAAATATGGCAAACATAATCCAAAGGATAAGATGGCCGATTCAAGAAATGCCTTCACGGTTTTAACGTTGAATGTAAATGGATTAAACTCCCCAATTAAAAGATATAGATTCGCAGAATGGATCAAAAAAAATGAACCATCAATATGTTGCATACAAGAGACTCATCTTAGACACAGGGACACAAAGAAATTGAAAGTGAAAGGATGGAAAAAAATATTTCATGCAAGCTACAGCCAAAAGAAAGCAGGTGTAGCAATATTAATCTCAAATAAAATAGACTTCAAATGCAGGGATGTTTTGAGAGACAAAGAAGGCCACTACATACTAATAAAAGGGACAATTCAGCAAGAAGAAATAACAATCGTAAATGTCTATGCACCCAATCAAGGTGCCACAAAATACATGAGAGAAACATTGGCAAAACTAAAGGAAGCAATTGATGTTTCCACAATAATTGTGGGAGACTTCAACACATCACTCTCTCCTATAGATAGATCAACCAGACAGAAGACCAATAAGGAAATTGAAAACCTAAACAATCTGATAAATGAATTAGATTTAACAGACATCTACAGGACATTACATCCCAAATCACCAGGATACACATACTTTTCTAGTGCTCACGGAACTTTCTCCAGAATAGATCATATGCTGGGACATAAAACAAGCCTCAATAAATTTAAAAAAGATTGAAATCATTCAAAGCACATTCTCTGACCACAATGGAATACAATTAGAAGTCAATAACCATCAGAGACTTAGAAAATTCACAAATACCTGGAGGTTAAACAACACACTCCTAAACAATCAGTGGGTTAAAGAAGAAATAGCAAGAGAAATTGCTAAATATATAGAGACGAATGAAAATGAGAACACAACATACCAAAACCTATGGGATGCAGCAAAAGCAGTGCTAAGGGGGAAATTTATAGCACTAAACGCATATATTAAAAAGGAAGAAAGAGCCAAAATCAAAGAACTAATGGATCAACTGAAGAAGCTAGAAATGAACAGCAAACCAATCCTAAACCAAGTAGAAGAAAAGAAATAACAAGGATTAAAGCAGAAATAAATGACATAGAGAACAAAAAAACAATAGAAAGGATAAATATCACCAAAAGTTGGTTCTTTGAGAAGATCAACAAGATTGACAAGCCCCTAGCTAGACTGACAAAATCAAAAAGAGAGAAGACCCATATAAACAAAATAATGAATGAAAAAGGTGACATAACTGCAGATCCTGAAGAAATTAAAAAAATTATAAGAGGATATTATGAACAACTGTATGGCAACAAACTGGATAATGTAGAAGAAATGGACAATTTCCTGGAAACATATGAACAACCTAGACTGACCAGAGAAGAAATAGAAGACCTCAACCAACCCATCACAAGCAAAGAGATCCAATCAGTCATCAAAAAATCTTCCCACAAATAAATGCCCAGGGCCAGATGGCTTCACAGGGGAATTCTACCAAACTTTCCAGAAAGAACTGACACCAATCTTACTCAAACTCTTTCAAAACATTGAAAAAAATGGAACACTACCTAACTCATTTTATGAAGCTAACATCAATCTAATACCAAAACCAGCCAAAGATGCTACAAAAAAGGAAAACTACCGGCCAATCTCCCTAATGAATATAGATGCAAAAATCCTCAACAAAATACTTGCAAATCGAATCCAAAGACACATTAAAAAAAATCATACACCATGACCAAGTGGGGTTCATTCCAGGCATGCAAGGATGGTTCAACATCAGAAAAAACAATCAATGTATTACAACACATTAAAAACTCGAAAGGGAAAAATCAATTGATCATCTCAATAGATGCTGAAAAAGCATTTGACAAAATCCAACATCCCTTTTTGATAAAAACACTTCAAAAGGTAGGAATTGAAGGAAACTTCCTCAACATGATAAAGAGCATATATGAAAAACCCACAGCCAGCATAGTACTCAATGGTGAGAGACTGAAAGCCTTCCCTCTAAGATCAGGAACAAGACAAGGATGCCCGCTGTCACCACTGTTATTCAACATTGTGCTGGAAGTGCTAGCCAGGGCAATCCGGCAAGACAAAGAAATAAAAGGCATCCAAATTGGAAAAGAAGAAGTAAAACTGTCATTGTTTGCAGATGATATGATCTTATATCTAGAAAACCCTGAGAAATCAACGATACACCTACTAGAGCTAATAAACAAATTTAGCAAAGTAGCGGGATACAAGATTAATGCACATAAGTCAGTAATGTTTCTATATGCTAGAAATGAACAAACTGAAGAGACACTCAAGAAAAAGATACCATTTTCAATAGCAACTAAAAAAATCAAGTACCTAGGAATCAACTTAACCAAAGATGTAAAAGACCTATACAAAGAAAACTACATAACTCTACTAAAAGAAATAGAAGGGGACCTTAAAAGATGGAAAAATATTCCATGTTCATGGATAGGAAGGCTAAATGTCATTAAGATGTCAATTCTACCCAAACTCATCTACAGATTCAATGCAATCCCAATCAAAATTCCAACAACCTACTTTGCAGACTTGGAAAAGCTAGTTATCAAATTTATTTGGAAAGGGAAGATGCCTCGAATTGCTAAAGACACTCTAAAAAAGAAAAACGAAGTGGGAGGACTTACACTCCCTGACTTTGAAGCTTATTATAAAGCCACAGTTGCCAAGACAGCATGGTACTGGCACAAAGATAGACATATAGATCAATGGAATCGAATTGAGAATTCAGAGATAGACCCTCAGATCTATGGCCGACTGATCTTTGATAAGGCCCCCAAAGTCACCGAACTGAGCCATAATGGTCTTTTCAACAAATGGGGCTGGGAGAGTTGGATATCCATATCCAAAAGAATGAAAGAGGACCCCTACCTCACCCCCTACACAAAAATTAACTCAAAATGGACCAAAGATCTCAATATAAAAGAAAGTACCATAAAACTCCTAGAAGATAATGTAGGAAAACATCTTCAAGACCTTGTATTAGGAGGCCACTTCCTAGACTTTACACCCAAAGCACAAGCAACAAAAGAGAAAATAGATAAATGGGAACTCCTCAAGCTTAGAAGTTTCTGCACCTCAAAGGAATTTCTCAAAAAGGTAAAAAGGCAGCCAACTCAATGGGGAAAAAATTTTTGGAAACCATGTATCTGACAAAAGACTGATATCTTGCATATACAAAGAAATCCTACAACTCAATGACAATAGTACAGACAGCCCAATTATAAAATGGGCAAAAGATATGAAAGACAGTTCTCTGAAGAGGAAATACAAATGACCAAGAAACACATGAAAAAATGTTCAGCTTCACTAGCTATTAGAGAGATGCAAATTAAGACCACAATGAGATACCATCTAACACCGGTTAGAATGGCTGCCATTAAACAAACAGGAAACTACAAATGCTGGAGGGGATGTGGAGAAATTGGAACTCTTATTCATTGTTGGTGGGACTGTATAATGGTTCAGCCACTCTGGAAGTCAGTCTGGCAGTTCCTTAGAAAACTAGATATAGAGCTACCATTCGATCCAGCGATTGCACTCCTCGGTATATACCCGGAAGATCGGAAAGCAGTGACACGAACAGATATCTGCACGCCAATGTTCATAGCAGCATTATTCACAATTGCCAAGAGATGGAAACAACCCAAATGTCCTTCAACAGATGAGTGGATAAATAAAATGTGGTATATACACACGATGGAATACTACGCGGCAGTAAGAAGGAACGATCTGGTGAAACATATGACAACATGGATGAACCTTGAAGACATAATGCTGAGCGAAATAAGCCAGGCACAAAAAGAGAAATATTATATGCTACCACTAATGTGAACTTTGAAAAATGTAAAACAAATGGTTTATAATGTAGAATGTAGGGGAACTAGCAGTAGAGAGCAATTAAGGAAGGGGGAACAATAATCCAGGAAGAACAGATAAGCTATTTAACGTTCTGGGGATGCCCAGAAATGACTATGGTCTGTTAATTTCTGATGGTTGTAGTAGGAACAAGTTCACTGAAATGTTGCTATATTATGTAACTTTCTTGGGGTAAAGTAGGAACATGTTGGAAGTTAAGCAGTTATCTTAGGTTAGTTGTCTTTTTCTTACTCCCTTGCTATGGTCTCTTTGAAATGCTCTTTTATTGTATGTTTGTTTTCTTTTTAACTTTTTTTTTCATACAGGTGATTTGAAAAAAGAAGGGAAAGTTAAAAAAAAAAAAAAAAAAAAAAAAAAAAAAAAAGAAAAAAGACAAACAAGGGGAAAAAAAAAAAAAAAAAAAAAAGATGTAGTGCCCCCTTGAGGAGCCTGTGGAGAATGCAGGGGTATTCGCCTACCCCACCTCCATGGTTGCTAACATGACCACAGACATAGGGGACTGGTGGTTTGATGGGTTGAGCCCTCTACCATAAGTTTTACCCTTGGGAAGACGGTTGCTGCAAAGGAGAGGCTAAGCCTCCCTGTATTTGTGCCTAAGAGTCTCCTCCTGAATGCCTCTTTGTTGCTCAGATGTGGCCCTCTCTCTCTGGCTAAGCCAACTTGAAAGGTGAAATCACTGCCCTCCCCCCTACGTGGGATCAGACACCCAGGGAAGTGAATCTCCCTGGCAACGTGGAATATGACTCCCAGGGAGGAATGTAGACCTGGCACCGTGGGACGGAGAACATCTTCTTGACCAAAAGGGGGATGTGAAAGGAAATGAAATAAGCTTCAGTGGCAGAGAGATTCCAAAAGGAGCCGAGAGGTCACTCTGGTGGGCACTCTTATGCACACTTTAGACAACCCTTTTTAGGTTCTAAAGAATTGGGGTAGCTGGTGGTGGATACCTGAAACTATCAAACTACAACCCAGAACCCATGAATCTCGAAGACAGTTGTATAAAAATGTAGCTTATGAGGGGTGACAATGGGATTGGGAAAGCCGTAAGGACCAAACACCACTTTGTCTAGTTTATGGATGGATGTGTAGAAAAGTAGGGGAGGGAAACAGACAGACAAAGGTACCCAGTGTTCTTTTTTACTTCAATCGCTCTTTTTCACTCTAATTATTATTCTTGTTATTTTTGTGTGTGTGCTAATGAAGGTGTCAGGGATTGATTTAGGTGATGAATGTACAACTATGTAATGGTACTGTAAACAATCGAAAGTACAATTTGTTTTGTATGACTGCGTGGTATGTGAATATATCTCAATAAAATGATGATTTAAAAAAAAAAAAAAATAAAAAAAAAAAAAAAAAAAATAAAAAGGAAGAAAGAGCCAAAATCAAAGAACTAATGGATCAACTGAAGAAGCTAGAAAATGAACAGCAAACCAATCCTAAACCAAGTACAAGAAAAGAAATAACAAGGATTAAAGCAGAAATAAATGACATAGAGAACAAAAAAACAATAGAGAGGATAAGTATCACCAAAAGTTGGTTCTTTGAGAAGATCAACAAGATTGACAAGCCCCTAGCTAGACTGACAAAATCAAAAAGACAGAAGACCCATATAAACAAAATAATGAATGAAAAAGGTGACATAACTGCAGATCCTGAAGAAATTAAAAAAATTATAAGAGGATACTATGAACAACTGTATGGCAACAAACTGGATAATGTAGAGGAAATGGCCAATTTCCTGGAAACATATGAACAACCTAGACTGACCAGAGAAGAAACAGAAGACCTCAACCAACCCATCACAAGCAAAGAGATCCAATCAGTCATCAAAAATCTTCCCACAAATAAATGCCCAGGGCCAGATGGCTTCACAGGGGAATTCTACCAAACTTTCCAGGAAGAACTGACACCAATCTTACTCAAACTCTTTCAAAACATTGAAGAAAATGGAACACTACATAACTCATTTTATGAAGCTAACATCAATCTAACACCAAAACCAGGCAAAGATGCTACAAGAAAGGAAAACTACCGGCCAATCTCCCTAATGAATATAGATGCAAAAATCCTCAACAAAATACTTGCAATCGAATCCAAAGACACATTAAAAAAATCATACACCATGACCAAGTGGGGTTCATTCCAGGCATGCAAGGATGGTTCAACATAAGAAAATCAATCAATGTATTACAACACATTAACAAGTCAAAAGGGAAAAATCAATTGATCATCTCAATAGATGCTGAAAAAACATTTGACAAAATCCAACATCCCTTTTTGATAAAAACACTTCAAAAGGTAGGAATTGAAGGAAACTTCCTCAACATGATAAAGAGCATATATGAAAAACCCACAGCCAGCATAGTACTTAATGGTGAGAGACTGAAAGCCTTCCCTCTAAGATCAGGAACAAGACAAGGATGCCCGCTGTCACCACTGTTATTCAACATTGTGCTGGAAGTGCTAGCCAGGGCAATCCGGCAAGACAAAGAAATAAAAGGCATCCAAATTGGAAAAGAAGAAGTAAAACTGTCATTGTTTGCAGATCATATGTTCTTATATCCAGAAAACCCTGAGAAATCGACGATACAGCTACTAGAGCTAATAAACAAATTTAGCAAAGTAGCGGGATACAAGATGAATGCACATAAGTCAGTAATGTTTCTATATGCTAGAAATGAACAAACTGAAGAGACACTCAAGAAAAAGATACCATTTTCAATAGCAACTAAAAAAATCAAGTACCTAGGAATAAACTTAACCAAAGATGTAAAAGACCTATACAAAGAAAACTACATAACTCTACTAAAAGAAATAGAAGGGGACCTTAAAAGATGGAAAAATATTCCATGTTCATGGATAGGAAGACTAAATGTCATTAAGATGTCAATTCTACCCAAACTCATCTACAGATTCAATGCAATCCCAATCAAAATTCCAACAACCAACTTTGCATACTTGGAAAAGCTAGTTATCAAATTTATTTGGAAAGGGAAGATGCCTCGAATTGCTAAAGACACTCTAAAAAAGAAAAACGAAGTGGGAGGACTTACACTCCCTGACTTTGAAGCTTATTATAAAGCCACAGTTGCCAAAACAGCATGGTACTGGCACAAAGATAGACATATAGATCAATGGAATCGAATTGAGAATTCAGAGATAGACCCTCAGATCTATGGCCGACTGATCTTTGATAAGGCCCCCAAAGTCACTGAACTGAGTCATAATGGTCTTTTCAACAAATGGGGCTGGGAGAGTTGGATATCCATATCTAAAAGAATGAAAGAGGACCCCTACCTCACACCCTACACAAAAATTAACTCAAAATGGACCAAAGATCTCAATATAAAAGAAAGTACCATAAAACTCCTAGAAGATAATGTAGGAAAACATCTTCAAGACCTTGTATTAGGCGGCCACTTCCTAGACTTTACACCCAAAGCACAAGCAACAAAAGAAAAAATAGATAAATGGGAACTCCTCAAGCTTAGAAGTTTCTGCACCTCAAAGGAATTTCTCAAAAAGGTAAAGAGGCAGCCAACTCAATGGGAAAAAATTTTTGGAAACCATGTATCTGACAAAAGACTGATATCTTGCATATATAAAGAAATCCTACAACTCAATGACAATAGTACAGACAGGCCAATTATAAAATGGGCAAAAGATATGAAAAGACAGTTCTCTGAAGAGGAAATACAAATGGCCAAGAAACACATGAAAAAATGTTCAGCTTCACTAGCTATTAGAGAGATGCAAATTAAGACCACAATGAGATACCATCTAACACCGACTAGAATGGCTGCCATTAAACAAACAGGAAACTACAAATGCTGGAGGGGATGTGGAGAAATTGGAACTCTTATTCATTGTTGGTGGGACTGTATAATGGTTCAGCCACTCTGGAAGTCAGTCTGGCAGTTCCTTAGAAAACTAGAAATAAAGTTACCATTCGATCCAGCGATTGCACTTCTCGGTATATACCCGGAAGATCGGAAAGCAGTGACACGAACAGATATCTGCACGCCAATGTTCATAGCAGCATTATTCACAATTGTCAAGAGATGGAAACAACCCAAATGTCCTTCAACAGATGAGTGGATAAATAAAATGTGGTATATACACACGATGGAATACTACGCGGCAGTAAGAAGGAACGATCTCGTGAAACATATGACAACATGGATGAACCCTGAAGACATAATGCTGAGTGAAATAAGCCAGGCACAAAAAGAGAAATATTATATGCTACCAGTAATGTGAACTTTGAAAAATGTAAAACAAATGGTTTATATTGTAGAATGTAGGGGAACTAGCAATAGAGAGCAATTAAGGAAGGGGGAACAATAATCCAATAAGAACAGATAAGCTATTTAACGTTCTGGGGATGCCCAGGAATGACTATGGTCTGTTAATTTCTGATGGGTATAGTAGGAACAAGTTCACAGAAATGTTGCTATATTAGGTAACTTTCTTGGGGTAAAGTAGGAACATGTTGGAAGTTAAGCAGTTATGTTAGGGTAGTTGTCTTTTTCTTACTCCCTTGTTATGGTCTCTTTGAAATGTTCTTTTATTGTTTTTTTTTTTTTTTTTTTTTTTTTTTTTTCATACAGTTGATCTTAAAAAAAAAAAAACAAGGAAAAAAATATGTAGAGCCCCCTTGAGGAGCCTGTGGAGAATGCAGGGGTATTGGCCTACCCCACCTTGATGGTTGCTAACATGACCACAGACATAGGGGACTGGTGGTTTGATGGGTTGAGCCCTCTACCACAGGTTTTACCCTTGGGAAGACGGTTGCTGCAACGGAGAGGCTAGACCTCCCTATGGTTGTGCCTAAGAGCCTCCTCCCGAATGCCTCTTTGTTGCTCAGATGTGGCCCTCTCTCTCTGGCTAAGCCAACTTGAAAGGTGAAATCACTGCCCTCCCCCCTACGTGGGATCAGACACCCAGGGGAGTGAATCTCCCTGGCAACGTGGAATATGACTCCCGGGTAGGAATGTAGACCTGGCATCGTGGGACGGAGAACATCTTCTTGACCAAAAGGGGGATGTGAAAGGAAATGAAATAAGCTTCAGTGGCAGAGAGATTCCAAAAGGAGCCGAGAGGTCACTCTGGTGGGCACTCTTACGCACAATTTAGACAACCCTTTTTAGGTTCTAAAGAATTGGGGTAGCTGGTGGTGGATACCTGAAACTATCAAACTACAACCCAGAACCCATGAATCTCGAAGACAATTGTATAAAAATGTAGCTTATGAGGGGTGACAATGGGATTGGGAAAGCCATAAGGACCACACTCCACTTTGTCTAGTTTATGGATGGATGAGTAGAAAAATAGGGGAAGGAAACAAACAGACAAAGGTACCCAGTGTTCTTTTTTACTTCAATTGCTCTTTTTCACTCTAATTATTATTCTTGTTATTTTTGTGTGCGTGCTAAGGAAGGTGTCAGGGATTGATTTAGGTGATGAATGTACAACTACGTAATGGTACTGTGAACAATCGAAAGTGCGATTTGTTTTGTATGACTGCGTGGTATGTGAATATATCTCAATAAAATGATTAAAAAAATAATAAAAAATGAAAAAAAAGGGGGGGAATGCAAAATAAAACAAAGTAAAGTTTCGGTGACTGAGAGATTCCAAATGGAGTTGAGAGGTTGCTCTGGTGGGCATTCTTTCACACTATGTAGATAACTGTTTTTAGGTTTTAATGCATTGGAATAGCTAGAAGTAAATACTTGAAACTATCAGACTGCAACCCAGTAGCCTTGACTCTTAAAGATGATTGTATGTCAGTGTAGCTTACAAGGAGTGACAGTGTGATTGTGAAAGCCTTGTGGATTGCACTCCCTTTATCCAGTGTATGGACAGATGAGTAGAAAAATGGGGACAAAAACTGGGTGAAAAATAGGGTAGGAGAGAGGGATGATTTGGGTGTTCTTTTTTACTTTTACTTTTTATTCTTATTTTTGCTTTCTTTGGTATAAGGAAAATGTTCAAAAAATAGATTGGGGTGATGAATGCACAACTATATGATGGTACTGTGAACAGCTGATTGTACACCATGGATGATTGTATGGTATGTGAATATATCTCAATAAAACTGAATTTAAAAAAAAAAAAAAAAAAAAAAAAAGAGCACAGGACATGAACAGAGAGACTATTCCCTAAATATGAACTGCTACAATGAAACAAAAAGGAGTAAATATGTTAAACTTCCTTAGCAATCAAGGAAACTGTCCCTGTGATGAAAAATACGGCGAAGCTGGGCTTCGGCTTGTGCCCATGTCAGATTTTCTTGTTAGAGCCATCTGAGTTACTCTTCAAAATCAGTTTCAGACAATGACATGGCTTTCTTCAAATGCAAATGATTTTAAGTCATAATTTCTCAAGTGTGTGGATACATGTGTGTGAGGGTGACGTGGCTGAGTTCTAAATAAGCTCCCAGACAGATGGGAACCATAACACGACCTCCGTTTCTCCCAGGGCTGCGTCCAGCAAAACGGCCTGGGTTTGTTTTGAAATGTCTTCCTGGAGAAGGAATCCCGTGGGGCATCTTATAGACTAAACCCTCAGCTCTGCTTGGCACAAGGCCTGCTATGGTCAGGCCTGGGAAATGCCCAGGGTCCCTGCAGGGGAGGTGAGACCTGGCAGAGGACTGAGTTCCAGGCCCCGGGCTCCTCCTTCAGGTTTCTGCCTCGTCTCTGGGCTGAGCATGACCTGCACTTGCTGCAGCCGCGGACAAAGGAGTAGTGAGATTTATTTATGGAGCTGCCACTCCCCTCCCCTGAGAACCCATCTATGTTTTGGAAGAGCAAAAAGAAGGCTGGAGAATCCCATCCACGTCACTAAATCGCTGTCTGACAATAGGTTAAATTCACAATCCTGTGAGTGCTGATCTTCTCACCTAGAGAATGGATTAATATTTTCCCTGCTTCTCACTGAGTTATTGGGAGAAATACAGCTCATTTAGAGGCAATTTTGCAAGATGGTTTAGACTCTGAGACCAGCCAGACTTTTTGGATTCAAATCCTGTTTCCCCAGCTGTGTGACCTTGAGAAAGTTACTTATTCTCTGTGCTCAATTTCATCATCTGTTAAAAGGGGATTATAGTAGCTTCCTTGTAGAATTATCATGCGAATTAAATTCCCTAATACATGCAAGCACTATAATAAGGCTTGGTAAATAGTTCTCAATAAATAGTGTTTTCATTATTAACACTCCCAGTTTTAAAAGCTTTATCATTCAAGCATGCTTTCCTACATTCTCTTCTTAATTCAATTCTGTCCTCTGTGCTCTCTTTCCCAGTTCTGCCAAGTGGCATTTATATTTTATATTTTTTTCACATATGATGCCCTCTGGTGCAATGAATGGCCTTCTCCTAGCCTAACTCTTACTTACCTGAGGTCCACGACCACATTCCCATCCCTTACACTCGTTCAATCATTTATTCACTCAGCAAACATTTATTGAGTCTCTATAGTATCCCAGCTTTATGCTAGCCCTAGTAATGCAGTCATGACTTAAACTCATTCCATCCCAGTGGCGTAAGTGCTAGAGCACAAGTTCTAACTTAGCAGGCAGACAAACAAACAAATGATTTCGGAACCAAGAGAAGTAGATAATAGAATCAAGAACAAGGTTCTGTGGGCAATGGAATAGGATGGGGTTGGCTCTTCCATCAGAGATTAGGGAAGGCTCCATGTGTCATTTGCACAGGGCTCTGAAAGTACCCAGCAGGCGAGGGGGGGGAAGAGTTCACTACCCCAAACCAAGAGGACCAGATATTTCAAGGCACGGGGGTGTGAACACACATGACCTATGACCTATGACCCATGATCTATCCGGGGAGGTTGGAAACTTGACTGTGGTAAAAGTATATTGTATGAAAGGAAGAATGCCTGTGACAAGTTAAAGGGGAAAGAAGAAAAGGACCTGACCAGAAGTCAGTTTGAAACCCAGGAAAAGGAGTTTAGACATTTTCCTACAAATCAGAGGTTTTAAGCATATGGACACCAGGCAGGTTTCATTTTGTCAGCTCAGTGTTTTTAAAGTTTGTGTTGAATATGGAGAATGCACTACCTACTTAGCCACAGAGCCCTCCATTCCATATTGCTTTATACTGAGCCCCTTCCCTCACATCCCCATGAATTAGAGATTGCAACCCTGCTTCGGTCTTAGTGAATAGCCGAAGGGTTTCTACAGGGGACTGAATTGATCCAATAGCTTTGGAAACTGGGTAGAGGAGGTATTGTATATAACAGGGCTGTAAGAATGTGGGTGGAAAGAACAGCTGAAAAACTACTGCAATAAAATGAAAAAGATAGAAAACAAGCATCTGTAAGGACGTGGAATAACTGTAACTCTCGTACTACTCCTGAAAGTATCAATAGATACAACACTGGCAAAATTTTTTGGCAGTGTCTATTCAAGCTGATCATATGCAAAACCTGTGGCCTAGCAACTCCATTCCAAAGTATATGTCCAACAGCCTTGAGTACATATGTGCATCCAAGTCATGTACAAAGCTGTTTATAACAGTACTATTCATAATAGCCGCAAACGGGAAACTGCCCAAATGGATAGCAGTAATGGATAAATAAATTGTAGTATATTCACACAATGAGCTACTATACAACCAAATGGTCTAGACCTATGCACAACAATACAAATAAATCTTATAATATTGAGCAAAAGAATACAAACTCAAAAAAGTACATATTAAATGTGTCTATGTATATAAAGTACAAAACCAGCAAAAAGATGATGATTATCCTGGGGGATGGGGGAGTGTATAATTGGAACGGGGGCAAAAGAAGGCTCCTGGGGTTCTGGTAATTCCCTTTTTCTTGATTGGGGTACTGATTTCAAGGATGTATTCAGTTTGAAAAAATTCATCAAGCTGAAAAAGTGCAATTAAGACATGTACCCTTTTCTGAATATACTTCACTAAAAGCTTTTTTTAAATTAAAAAATAAATTAGAGGTCACCAAAAATAATGCTATTAGAATAGTCCTTCTGAAAGTTGATGAGACCTAATCAGGGAAGTAACTGTAATAATCATTCATTCATTCATTCATTCACTCAATATTTATTAGGCTTCTTACTACACCTCAAATACTGTACTAGGTGCTAAGGATAAAAAAAGCTATGATGCATAAGGGAGAGGGATATTAAGCAATTAATCACTCAACTAAATGCTTCCAAAATATGAAAAAAAGTTACCAAGGTTCAAAACAAGGTGATGAGTTACTGCAGGAGTGGGCTGCAGAAAGGGACTTGAGCAGGTTCTGTAGTGTAGCCACAGTGTCTTCTCATCTCAGGCTGTTAGGATTAAGTACTTCTGCACAATTACTGGTGTTAAACTCATAGGATCCTAGTTTATCTGAGGCAGCAGACTTTGCTTCTTACTAATGGTAAGGCAGGATTTTGATGTGCCCCTTCCTGAAACAGGGGCTCACGTGCAATCACATGGCATGATTGACATTTTATAGCATCCTGTTGGTACAAAACCATGATCCAGGAGGCACAGCCATTATTGTGCAGTGGGGAGGGGCTTTTGCTGTGTGTTCACACAATCTCAGAGGGCACTGCCACCACTGCTTGGCCTATGTTTTACAGAATCCTCAGCTGTTTGCCTCCAACTTATTTGATTTTCCTACGGGAGTCTGACAGTATATTTAACAGGCCCTTCATCTCAACATTCTTCCCTGAAATGTTTTTTCTCCAACTCTCTGCCTGTTTGGAACACAACTGATGTTCTTTTGTTTCCAGAGCTTTTTCGACAAGCTTTACTTTTGAAAGATTGCTTAACTTATTTTTTTTATTTGTAATATCTACCTAATTTTGAATTTCACAGTTAGTCTAAATATCCCACTAACTCTCATCTAAGTTAGAGAGCTCATTGAAAGAAAAGGTATATACATATATATATGTGTGTGTGTGTGTTGTTAAGAAGGACCAACAGTAAAATTGAAGGTTTGAGTGTTTCATAATATCACTTGAGCCTCTAAAAATAAATGTGCTATATAAATGTAAAATTCTAATCACAATTTTTTTTTTGTGGCAGAACATGCAGCAAAGACAACTTGAAAATATCTCGGCTTTTTAGATGAAGTTTATTGCCAGACTCGATTTTGTTTCATCAACAGTAGATCTCCAGTCTGTCTTTCATATCCAAAGCCTACATACACATTTTTGAAGCCCAGCTTAGACACTAACTCTTCTATGAAACTGTTCTTGATAACCTTAGCCAGGAAAGCTCTCTCCTAGCCAAACTGCCATACCTATTATTTATACCTTTCTCGTATATGATTAATTGAGAGCATATCTATGTCCCCAACCGGCCATGAGTGTCTTGAGAACAGGGACTGTGTCTTAATTAGCTTGGTATCTTCAGCAACATGGCATTATTACCACCACCACCACCATCACCATCACCTCCATCATCATCATCACCATCATCAATGTTATCATCGTCATCATAATCATCATCATCCTCATCATCACCTTCACCACTAATGAATACCCAATGAGTACTTACCCTTAATCAGACACCAGTCTCAGTGCTTTAATAGCCTTATCTCATTTAATTCTTACAACAACCCCATGAAGAAGGTATCATTCCTACTCACTCTTTATAGATGAGGAAAGTGAGGCCTGGAGGGGCCAAGTGTCTTTCTTCAAATCCTTCACTTGTTAGGACTAAAAGCCCAGGGAGTCTGGCTTTTGTGTAGGTCCAGGCCTTCAGCACACTCTGTTTCTTAACCTAGCACAGAACGAGGCACAATGGAAGTTCATACACATTTGTTGAATGAATTGACCCCAGAGCATGGCAATGGCTGTGAATTGGTTTGGACTGAAAAAATTAAAGTCATTCCAGCCTTGCAAATGTTTTGTGGTGATCAGTGACCCCCTGGCCAAATTGGGCTCTATGATTAATTCTCTAAGCTCCTCAGTTTCCCCATGAGCAAAACACCCCCTGAACAAAGAGTCCACCCAGCTGCTCAGGATTCTCTGAGAGGCTCACAGGGAGGACAGATGAGGCTCTCAGGACGGAAGGGATGCACACTTAAGCAGATGGCAGCAACGTGCTTTTTCCATTGTCTTTATTAACTCCCATTGACTTCCATTATAAAAATGAAGATGCATTCCCATGAGATAAAACATTTGGCCTCACTACTAGACAAAAATGGTCTGTAAGAAAGAAGCAAATCCTTTTCAATCAGCTGTTTAAAGGAAAATGACAACGAATGAGAGGACCTGAAGGAATAATGATCATCTCATCTTTGGAAAGCAGTTCAGAACTACATAAAACATCAGGCAGGGAGAAAGACATTCTCTTTAGAAAAAAAAAAAATAATAGAGAAAGTAGGACCAACAGGGAGGTTCAAGCAAATGTAGACATTCATTTATTCATTACTTTTTCACTCATTTATCCATTCACTCAATGTATATCATTGACTTGTGCTGCATCCACTCTGCTTGCACAGGACAGAGAACAAACTAGAAGATACTCGAGAAGTAATTTAGGAGAACTTGCACATGGGTGGACAGCTAGCACAGTAGTGAGGGTGCTGACTTCAGCTTTTGAGAGACAGCCTAACATGCACGTTGGAACCAGACCAAGTGGGGCGGAATCCTGTTCCACCTCCTGCCAGCTGTCCCTTGAGTAGGACATTTAACCTCATTCCACTGCAGTGTCCCCATCAATAAAGGAAGATAATAATATGTTACGTAAAAGGGTTGTTAAGAGGATTAAATGAATTAATATTCGTAAGTCACTGGAATAAAAGTGCAGTTCTACCACTTCCTATCCATATGGCATTGGGCAAACTCAGTTTCTTTATCTGAAAAATGGGTAAAATATCCACCTCAAGATAATGAAAAATTTATATATATATATACACACATTTTTATTTCTATCTATTTATATATTTATGATGTAATTAACATAGGGTCTTACACACAGCAAGCAGCTCTGGGTTAAGCACAATGCTGAATATAATACTTGGTAGGGAATAAGAGATAAGGAGATAATGAATCTCTTATATACTGAAAAAATAAATTTGCTGAGCACCTATTATGTGCAAGGCACTGGGATTCCATAGCGAAAAGGGACAGGAGTGCGTGGTTCCTGTCTTCAGTGGTGCTTATATTTTAGCCAGTCGTTCTGGCCTGGGCAGGTGAGGGGTGGTGGTGTCCATTCAGGCACAGAATATTCAGGGGAAGAACAATTTGGTGGAGAAGTGCCTGAGGGGCATCTGAGGGTAACAGGAGTTCAGAGGAAGACATGTGGGTCTGGAACTTGGGGTAGAGAACAGGGTTTCTTACAGGTTTGTGGATTTTCGGGAGTTGGGTTGGGGAGGGAGAGATCACCCAGAATGAACAAACTGAGTGAGGAACTATAGTAGGTTAAGGATATGACTTTTGATAACCCTACAATTCTAAGACAGATAGAGGAAATGTTACAATGATGGACGTCGAAAAAATGGCCAGAAAATTAGAAGAGCAAGGGTGCGGCAAAGAATATGGAGAAGTACGGAAATAGCAGGATTGTGTTCTTGCAGCCTGGGAAAGAAAAGACATTTATCCCAGCAGCCGAGAGTTACATGTACCCAACCCATACATATTTTGATAGCAACTTAAAGACCTGGATTTTGACACACTTCCCATTTCATGAAGCTCTTGCTGTCCAGCAGAATCTCATTTCCTGAAATTTTCTCCCATTCTTCTCACAACTCATTATTTTATGGTTTACTCAGAGCTTTCTTGCCTCTTGTCTGGGCCTAGAATCAGACAGTGCCATGATCACTATCTCCATTTATAGAGGAGGAGGAAACAGGCTTGAGTGGCTCAATAACACATCTGAAGGCCTGAAGATTTATTGACATCATACAACGTACTTGCTGTCCTTTACCTGACCCTGTCCTTGGAGAATTGTGTCTCCTGAGATATGTCTTGAAAAATTATGCTCTACAGGGCCTTAGAGTGACATTTGGGATCTGCATGACCCATGACATATGGAGAGTTAACTTCTTTAAATCCTTTTTGAAATGAATAGAGAAAGAAATAAATAGGGGACTAAACCAGATATAGGAGTATTTTCACAATGATGGCGGGAGAATGGCAGAAAATTGCATACCCAGAGGTTAATGCATCCCACCTCCCCAAACCCTGCCACAGACAGAGCCCGGGGATTGCCTGGGCAGTAGCCTAGGAAGTAGCACCTATGGGTGCTGCAATTCCTATGTCCTTGGGTATGCAGTCTCTGATGTGTTCACATACTACTGCTGCCAATTCTTGACCTTGGCTTTGACTCTGATTCTCTGCTCCTATTTCTGAAATCAGCAGTTTCCCTAAAGCATTGGGACACAGGATGTTACAACTCCGACATCAAAGAGCAGGCACCAACAGGAAAGAGGGGAAGACACAAAATGGGGCTGCGGTGGCTGAGCTACGCGAGGCATTTGAGTGGGAGCCTCCTTGAGGATGAAGCAAAGGCCTGAAGCTCTAGATGTCAGGCACAAAGCCACTGCAGTAGGTGGCCGCTTGACACCTCCTGTTGAAAGTCCAGCCTGTAAACAAGGGAGGTGGAATCTGAAATCCAGGCATCACTGCAGGATGGCAGAAGGAGCTGGATCCAGCCCCCTACTGGACAGAGACTCTGACAAAAACCTGGAAGCACCTGTGTGTTGATGAAGCCCAGAAAAAAAGATAGGAAATGGTGGGATTTGCAGGCTGCACTCCAACAGCAAGCTGCAGTTGGCACCAAGAATCTGGCAATAGACTCCTTTTGAATTCCACAGCCTGGGGGGTCTGCAAGATTGCTCAGGTCAGGATTGGTGAATCTGGCTGTGTATCAGGTGCAGCAGGGACTCAGTGGAAGAAGCCACAAGTTAGGAAGCCGGGTCCCAGAGAGCAGCAGGGGCTGGAGTCACTTGAAGCATCCAGAGAGAGCCCGGTGCCCCCTGCTGTGAAATGCGCTAGAGAGGAGTTAGCAGACACTGCTGGAACTCCCAGGCCAGTGTATTAAGCTGGATTGGGACACTTCCTCCAGTTTCTCAGAATCTTTAAAATAATACATTAGACATTTGGCTGATTGTGACCTCAAGTACTTTAAATTATGTTAGATCGTTATGTATTTTTTCTCTTAAGAGTTCTGCTTTAAGATAGCTTGCTTCATTTTTTTAATAGCATTTTATTGAATGATAATGTACATATAGAAAAATGTAATATGCACACAAAAGTGTATCGCTTGCTGAATTGTCATAAACTGATCACACCCATGTAACTGGCATCCAAATCCAGAAACCAAGCATGCCAGTACCCCAGAAGTCTCCTTAATACTTAACCCCTAATCAAAAAGAAAAATTATATTTTAGCAATTTTGCCAACCCCAGAAAACGCCTTTCCGATTTCATGTTGAAAACAAATAAGGAAATATTATGCAATATGGGGGCTTCCACTCTCTGGCACACCTTCTGTACAGACCTATTAGGCAAAGGGAATGGCAGCCTCTCCCAGCTTGGCCAGTAAAGCCTGTGGAGCCTGACTTTAGTTACACAGAATGGATCCACCTCTATTAACAGCAGCCGTTGTTCTGCTGGGTCCGGCTGAGCAGCCTGAGTCCTGTGGGCTGATTTGTCCTGCACATACAACCTGTGAGACAGCCGCCAGCATGGAAGGGGGATTTCCACAACCAGCACTTATTACTTGTGGTGCAGGTTCCAGTAATGTACTTGGCATCGTTTCCTTTACAGGGCATGGGCACCTTGGGATTACAAAAGAGTCTGCTTCCAGGGAAACTTGAGCCCAGAATCTTCACTGAGGTTTTGGATGGGGGATTGGGGGAGAGAGGAGGATGGCACAATATGCCCCTGAAACCATATGCAAAGTTTTCAGTATTTTTCTAGGGAGATTCTCAGAGGCTTACCCAATATCCCCACACCCCCATTCTACCCAAAAGGTTAAGAACCTCAAGTGTGAGGTTGACTCTTTTCAACTTGTATCCGCACTGCAATGTTTTTTCTGTATTCTCAGCCGTCAGTCTGTGTAATGAAACGAACTGGGAATTCGGAATCAAGCATCTTGCCCTCCCCCCATGTGACTCTGAGGTTAACACTCTCTCAGTCTTAGTTTTTCATCAGTAGAGGACATAAAATAATGCCCACTGCATTAAATACATGCACATACAACATGCACAAATATACTTATCTTATACATACACGTGCATATATATATATATAAATATATATATACACACACAAACATATACACATATGTACACACACACATATAAGCCTGGCTATTGAAGGATTTCCACAGAGCCCAGCTCCTTCCCCAGCCTCCCTGATACATCCAGGACCAGTTGAGGTGAGGAAGAAGGGTGGGCTCAGGGGTAACCTGGATGTTTCAGACTGACAGCCAACAAGAGGTCCAGGCTGGCCACAACATGGTAGCTCCACCCATTATGGCCACAGCACAGGGGAAAGAGCAAGGTATTCTTGCAGGTCTCAATTGATTAGTGAACCTCTCACCACATCTAGCCAAACCCAGCCGGGAACCATTTATCCCCTCTGGGCAGCCCACGGCCCTTCAAAGGGCCCCTCCTGTGTAGCCCTGAATAATTCTAGCTTTGATTTGGCATCTATCAAGTTCATGACCAACTGCCTTAAAACAACATGAGTGTTTTGAGGGCATGAGCACTGTCCGCACCCACCACTGGAACTAGCACAATGCTAGGTACCCAAGAGGTACTCAATAAATGCCAATTCAATTAAAAGCTCTGATTAATGAGGTCTATGGCTGAATTTAGCCTGAAGTTATAAGTGAAAGACTGACTATAAAAGCCTATAAAGATCTTTCCACCCCCCAAGGGAGAGGACTGGCAGATTTCACCAGATTCTCATAGGGTAAGAAATATTAATGGTGATCTCCTTGAAGGAAGCTCTATCTCTTAGTCATCTCTATGTATCCTTAAATACAACAGATGCTCAAGAGATATGTGTTCCGCGGGGAATGAGCAGACACTTCTGGACACTGCAAGGTAACTTGCAAGTGCTAAATGGATAGTCTGCAGACAACTGGCTTCCAGTCCCCCTTCACCACCACCTAATTTAGCCACAGGCCCAGCCTTTGAGAAAGGTGAGTCTTGTATGAGGGTATCTCCTACCCAGGAGGAATAAAGGAGATGAGCTAAATATACCCAGAATTTGATTTTTATTTCCAAATACATAACCATCAAGTTGGCAACTGTAAGAAGTAAAGAGGGCAAAAATTGTAAGTCCATTTGAAAGTGATAATAATAGTATTAATATTATGACTAATACCTACCATTTATGAACACACTTAAAGTGTCAAGTATTAGGCAGATCACTTTTTATGCATAATCTCATTAAATTTTCTCTAGCAGGCAGTAAGATCTTCACTACTTTTATCTCCATTTTTCAAACGGGGAAACATGGCGAAGAATGGTCAAATGACTTGGTCAAGGACATTCTGTCACAGAGCCAAAATCAAGCCTGATTCCACAGCCTGTGCTGGGAACTGAAAAGTAAACCTAAGATGGTCAGGTGTCTTGTTCTTATCCCAAGGTCAACGATGGTGCCAGGAGCAGACTCCATTATTCTTGATCCAAAACTCAACTTCTGACCAATGGGATGATCTTGAAGCTTCTTTCAATTCCAATTAAAGTCAAATCACATAATGGCTGTGCAAGCTTCCTCAAACTCTGGCAAAGTTTCCATTGCCCGCAAGATGGCATTGAAGGGTGAAACAAAAACCTTCGGGCCTTGGTGTCCTGGGTGCATGATCCCATTGTAAAATAAATGCACTGGCATTTTCAAACAGACTCTGATAACAGTTTGGGACCAAGAAAGGGGAAGGTTAGTTGGCTATATCAATTGTCTGTCAAGTGCCAAGTTCTACATTTAGTGCTTTGCATACATTACCCCAAAGCAAAGCCTCAGAAATTCCCTGGGCACTCCCTTTCTGGTGGTACAAGTACTTGGTAATGATGTGCTAACATAAACTGAGTTGGTTTAACCAATGCTTCCTTAGGAGCTCTGATCATATCATCTTGAGTTTCCACCTAGCCTAGACAGGCACACAATAGGTGTTCAGGCTGCTGGGAATTGATAAATGATATTCCCTACTACTCCTTGAATGCTGGCTTTCTCCAGCATTGAGTAGATTTCATATCCAGAAAACAGTGGGGTTCCCACTGAGAGCTGACATTCCGGAAGGAAAGGGTGGGGGGTACTGAAAAGACTCTTGTTCCTTGGAAGCCCTGATCTGCAGCTCTGCTCCTCAGAACCTTGAACAAATCAACCACAATGATCCTCAGTGTTCTTGTCTTTTTAAAATAATTGTGTTTGCCCTGAAATTGAAAAGATTATTGAAATAATTATTATAGGAATCAAATATGCTACGGTATACAAATTACTATGCAGAAAAGATCACCAATCAGAATATGAAATTTTATACACATGAAGAAAGCAATTGTTACCTATTGTAAGTAACCCTAAATACAGTCCTACATTAAGACTTTGGAGTCAGATCTGGGTCTGAATCTCAGCTCCATCACTTATTAGCAGCATGACTTTGAGTAAATCATTTAACTCAATGAGTCTCATTCTCTACATCTGTAAAATGGGCATAATAATAGTACAAACTTTCTGGAGTTTTTATGAGTATGAAGATTAATATAAAGTATTTAGCATAATGCTGGGACAATCAAAATGGCAGTAATAATATTATATATACAACTTTTATTTATGTATATTACAAACTGTGGGTGTGCCGGAGTTGGCGAGTACCAACTCCCAAGAGCAAGTTGCATGCATCTCCTCCCAATTTCATGTTCAGTGACTATGGTAGGTTGAATTATGTACCCTGGTAAAGGACTTTTTTAATCTCAATCCCATTCCTCCTGGATATGAACCCACTGTGAATAGGACCTTTGGAAGATGCTATTATTAGTTAAGTTGTGGCCAACTGAATCAGGGGGCACCTTCATCCATATTACTGGAGGCCTTAAAAAGAGAAGAAACAAGAAGCCAGAAGTCAGAGAAAGCCACACAAGAAGAAGCCAAAAGTCAGCAGAAACCAAAAGAGCAGACCAAGAAGAGAGATCACCATGTGACAGGAGGCAGAGATGCAAGCCAAGGAACACCACGCATTGCAGCAGCCAGCACCAGAATGCTACAGACTTTAGGGAGAAAGTGTGGCCTTGCTGACACTTTGATTTTGCACATCTAGGCTTCTAAATCACAAACCGATAAATTCCTGTTGTTAAGCCAGCCCATTGCATGGTATTTGCCATAGCAGCCCTGGAAGACTAAGGCAGTGACATCATACTAGTAGTTTGTAATCAGCCGTAGTGGGAGAATTTACATAATGGGAATTGGCAAACGCTATATATCCAGAGCTTTTTCCACAGAGAGTTGGTTTACCAACATCCCACTGGTGATGAATGCTAAATGTGTCTGCATTTAGGTTGCCTAGAAGCAGTGCCTAAGATAGGGATCCAAATGCAAGTGAGTTACTAGGGAGTACTCCCAAGGGAAATTTCTAAGGGACTGAGGGAAGTGGGACGGGGTAGGGCATGAAGTCAGGTGCTGGTGTGTGTCGTTTGAAGTCTTGTCTCAGTCTGATTCCCATGAGGAGCTCTGGAGTGGCACCACAGAGAGTTCCCACCTTGAGGCAAGGGAACCAGGCTTTTCAACCCCCATATTAACAGGCCATTGGCTACTGACCACCTCCTGGAGGGAATGTAACTTCCTGGGCATTTCTGGTGAGACAGCTCCTGACCTCAGAGTAATTCCCCAGAGAAGCACCCAGCTGTGAGCCACTGGCATTCAGTACTGGTAGGGGGTGGTGTCCAGCTCGGTAAAGGGTATCTTAGCAGGACACCGATGGCATCTATTAAAATATGGTAGTAGATTGCTGTCCTAAACATTTGAAGTAGAATAGACTTGCGAAGTCACCTCTCCTATGTGTGTAACCCAACACAGAACGGTTGTTTATTCAATCAACAAATATTTATTTCATGTGAACTATGTTCCTGGTAATGGGATTGATGCTAGAGATTCAAGGGTGAAAACAATCAGATATGGCCCTAACACTCGAGGAGTTTACTTTCCAGCTAGGGAGACAGACATTAACCGAATGCTCCCACAAACAGACATGAATTTACAACTGTGATAATGATGGTTGCTGAGAACGGGAGAAGGACTGTGGTGGCCATGGATATGAGGAGAGGGATTTGATAGGCAGGGAGGTCGCAGAGGGCTTCCCTAAAAACGTGACCACTAGGCAGAGATCTGAGGCATGAGTCAGAGCTTTCTAGATATGGAGGCAGGATGGGTCTAGGGGTGGGGGGAGCTAACAGGCAGGAAAAGTGTATCTTCACTTGGATCAAGCTCCAGGGAAAGCATGTCCCTGGAGAAAGTGGGACTGGTGTTAGGGGGTGGGGGGCTGGAGAGACGAGTCCCTGCGGTCTAGAGAAGTGGACGGCCTCTGGAGGCCATGGGGAGTGGAGAAATGAGGAAACAAGGAGAATTATCTGTGCTTTTCTCGGGAAAACAGTACTTAGAAGGCAGGCAAGCACTTCTCTATTTCCACTGATTCTAGAAATCTCTATTTTGAAAACATGACTATTTTATGCTGTATGCATTTTCTAATATTAGTTACTTTCTGTTTTTCTTTGATGTTTAAAAAGTGCCATTTAAAAATTCCTGCCTGGTTTAGCTGTGCCAAGTAAAGGGGTATGTGTCTTAACTTAATCCTGAAGCTAAAAGGAGGGGGATGGTTGGTGATAGATCTCTACAATATCATGTGTAATCCTGTGAGCACATGTGCATGTGTTTGCATGCTTGAGTATGCATGTGATGCTGCAGGGATGCACGTGTGTGCATGCATGTCGGGTGTGTATGTGTAGCTCTGATCTAGTGACCAGGGCTGGTAGGTGGAGAGTAGAGTCAGGGGAGAAGAGGGGAGGGAGAAGGAGGCAGGAGGGGAAGTGTTCATTGCTGCTGCTCAGCCCATTATTAAAGAGAAACAACATTCCCAGCAGGAGGCAGAAGGGCAATAAAACCAGTGGCTCCACAATTTATGATGCTAACTGAGATTCCATAGTTTGAAGCGAGACTATTGCCTGAGCATCAAGGTCAACAAGCCGGCAATGCCCAGGCTTCCAAAGAGCTCCCCCGTGCCCACCTATTAATCAGCCCATTGCTGAAAATGCACCAATGAGCTCTGCTCTGGAAACATCATTAATAAGTAAGGACAGGCCAAACTGCTAAAAATTCCAGGATAAGGGCAGGAAGGCAAGGAAGAAAATATTTATATACACATATGGTGTGTTTATGTATGGGGTATAGGCTATTATGTATATAGGGCCATCTATTACAAAGTTCATGTATAAGTGTGTCTATTTATTTTCCATATATTTTACATTATATGAGGAATTTTCAAGCTTTAGAACCTTGCCAGATGGAATTAGAGTAATTGTTCTCCTGCCGAGACTTTGGGAAATTAATGAGGTCCACACGCAGTGCCATGAGAAAATAGAAATGTTTTAAAAAAAAATGTCCAGTTTCCAAAAATACAGCAGCCACAATCCCAGAGAGGGTGATCAGTTTAGTGGGTAATCTTGAGGCCCATCCGTGGCCCCAGCATATCTTGTGGGTTATTGCAATTCTGAAGGGAGCTTTAATCAGCTTAGCCCAGCCTGGACGTCAAGGGCCTGCAGGCAAAGGGCATTTCCCTACAGATTCTCTGGAAACCATCTCCTCTGCTCTAAATAAATAGATCATTCTCTCTCCAGCTCCATCCTGGAGTTCAGAGCTTAACTATTTTGTGTGTTTAGGAAAGACAATGGTAATAGGGAGGAAACTTACACAATCTGAACCCTTAAAGGAAGGACTGAGCAACTTCTTTCTACTAAGGCTTCAATATTGTCTGGGAATTTGGACCCCAAATGGGAAATCTTCATAGCCCCCAAAACGTGTTTCTGGTTTAATGTTCTATCATCAGAACTCTCCCTGGATGCTCTGTTTCCGTCAGAGACCACCCTGAAAGGGACTCTGTGCCACTTTTGTCTTCCTCCTAGACCCACGGGACAAGCTCTGGTCAATACGGCGACCTCCCATTCTGATGGTTTCCCTCACAGAACGCGAGGGGTGGGGAAGGAGGAGCCCAACACTGGGCCCCCGCCTCAGACGGATGAGCCAGCTGGTCCCAAGCAAAACCACTGCTAGTTTGCTTCTTCCCTCTGCTTCAGTCTTTGCCTCCAGTCTAGAACAGGAAGGGCATTTTGTCAGCGATCATCCCCCAAGGGTGTTTTCCTATTGCCTAACAGACCTCAGCACCAGAAAGGCTGTCTGTTTTCCCAGTTCCTTGGCTCCCCACAGCCTTGCCTTCTGTTTGGAGCTGCCTCCGAGGGAATCCAGGGAATTTACGTGTTTTGTTTGGTCTGAACAACAGAAAATGGTTCTGAGGTAGAATTTTAAGGGGCTCTTCTTGCTAGCAAGACAGGGCAGGGCGTATAGAGTACAGTGAAGAGGGTCAGAGGGGGTTTCTTTTCTATCTGTATGTGGATGTATGTATTGATATGACATGGCAATTTTTTAAGCTGCTACATATTGAGCATACACTCTGTGCCAGGCACTACATGTTAAGTATTTATATCCATCATACAATCTCCATATGATGAAATGGAGACCCAAAGAGCAATTTCCCAAGATCCCAGAACTGGTGAGTTCAAGTTGTAACCCAGGTCTGTGTGATCCAGAGAAGGTTTTGTGCCTCCAATACTCCTCTTCCAGGGTCATAAAATATCAGAACTTTGCACAGGTGTTAGAGATAAGCTCAATACATTTTGTCATTTTGCACATGGACGACTGACCCGTGATTGGTGAGTAGTCAAAAAGAGACTAAAACCCAAGTAGTGCGGGGCTCCTTGTCCTATGTCCCTGGTAGGAGAAAAAAGACAGGGTTACCTCCAAACTCATCCTGGGCAGGAATAATCCCCCGAGCTGGGAGGATGGCAATTGGGAGACCAAAGGCAGCATCCCTCCAGGTCCAAGCAGAGTACTCTCATCCCAGGACCAACTGCCTTGTCTGTGGGAGTCCCTGAGAGGGCTCAGCTCCCCCCCCCCCCCCCCCACACACACACACAGGCAAGCTGAGTACAACTTCCTGGGCTGGGGAACCCAGGAATGGGTCCTGACTCAGACTTCCCAGAGAAAAAGAAGTGCAAAGCCATGGAGCCAAGGGAGATGGTGGAGGACAGCAGATACTATTGTTTCTTTCTTGATCCTATTAAGACTGGGGGGAGGACCCATTGTATTCTTAATGGCTGCTGAGATATGAGGTATGTTCACTGAACGGAAGTGTTTGGTCTTAATTAAAAACCCAGACTCCCTGACCTTAACAAAATGAGCTAGAGAATGAGGAGCCCAGAGCCAACCTTCAAAGTAGCTTTGAAGAACCTGAATTTGAGTCAGGTTAACAGTTTTGTGACCTTAAACAAGCTATGTTATTATGCTGTGCCTTCGTTTTGCCATTAAGGTGGCTGGCACTTAATAACACTTGTGGCTCAAATTGCTACAAAGATGGGATTTTCCAACCTAGCCCGGAGACTGGGCTTTGGCTACTGTGATATCTTCATTATCCATATTCCTCCTGAAAAGGAAGGGCAAAGAAACTAATATTTGCTGGGAATTACTCTGCCCCGGGTACCATATCAGATATTGGCATTAATCCAGTTTTGTCCTAGTGCTGCATGTTTGTAGCTCCTGCCATAAATGAGTTTCAGAGAGGTTCCAAGTGTTACCTGATATCACCCAGCTAGGAAGTGAAATCTGTCTAACCCTGAAGTCTATGCTCAAACTCTTTCTTATCCTTGACATCCCACACAATTTTACACCCACAAGGGTATAACAAGGAATGATTCCTTTCATATTCCTTGGTACTCTGTTGTTTTTTCTTCTATATCACATTTGCACAAATAGACTCTGCTCACTTAACTTGGCCAGTTACTTGCAAATTATTATCTTTTATCCAATTGTTCATCCATCTCCAATCAGCTAATTCAAAAGGACCGTAGGACATCTCTGCTATCTCCTTCTCACTTGAAGCTAAATTCCCCACATCCCACTTGTCCTAGGTCTCCAGTTAAATCCATGGAGTAGAGTAGGCACCCAGTGATGTTGGCTGGGTACAGCAAATGAGCAAGCCTCACCCCACACTCCCAGTCCACTTCCCCTTCTGACTTCACATTTTTTGGTCAATAGCATGATACTCTATCATCAGCTGAGATTTCCAGGCCAGTGCTAGGTAAGTCTTCCCCTGGTCCGCACCTAGGCCTGAAGAACTTCCCGGATGATCCGAAGGTCATCAGTCGGGGTAGATTTAGAAGTGTAGCAATTTAGAAGTGTGACAATTTCAGGAAGGTAAACTTCAATGGTGTCAAACCAAAAGGCAATTGGCCATTCATCAATAAAAAGAAGTTAGTTACTTAGCCTTTCGAGATAAATGAGCTACCAATACATATATGACAGAAGATTAAGCAAAAAAAAGTAACCTCCAAGTATAAAAGACACTGCATCATTCAGCTTCACACTCGCACTGGCAAATTTTTCCAGTGGACTCTCCACCATTTTTACTGTCTCAACCCAACTTATTTTCATGTGCTGGAGAGTCAAGGCTTCGGTGCTTCAGGGCCACGCATCTATGACTTTACTGTTTTCTGAGAGATACCCTAGTTCTAGGAATGCTTAAATTCTTAGAATTTGATTTTTGGCCCTATCCGGTTCCGCCTGGCTTTGCTGTGTCCTCTGAAATAACTTCCCTACTTCAGTTCTCCTTCTCCTCTTCTGCAGCCAGCCTCCTCCTGCTCCTCCGCTGGTTTTTCTAGTGGAGCTGCATGATGTCTGATCCAGTTGTTTATAAGTACCTCCCGCAGGCTTCTCGGGGTGAGTGACTCAGCACTCTAACCTTTTTTTATTTTTTTATTTTTTTATTTGTTAAGAAGCCAGCTATTTGTTTAACAAAGTTAGTCCACCCGACATCATGGCCACTGGATTCTCGTTTGTTTCCTATACAGTGGCTGGACCTACAGTTCTCAAGGCACTTTGTGCAAAGTGGTTAGATTCTGGGATTAGAAGGAACTGGAGTTGAATTCCATCTCCAATGCCAGTCAGCCTCTCTTGAGCCTCAGTTTTCTCACCTGTAAATAGGGGTCATGGCATATACTTCACAGGGTTGTTGTGAAGATAAAATGAGAAAATGAATGTAAAAGGCCTAATCCAGTGCTTACCCACTGGAGTTTTTTACTCCACACATATTATTTCCCTTTGCCTCAGATAACCAATCAGCAATTAAGTCATGCAGATTCTTCCTTCGAAATGTCTCTCAGATTCTCCCTCTTCCCTTCCATTGTTACTGCCTCATATATATATATATATTCAGAAATTTGGATTCTTTCTTAAATAAAATAGGAGATTTTGAAGGGTTTTAAACAGAGTGGTATGTATTTTTTTTTCCTTTATTAGAGAAGGTGTGGGTTACAGAACAATCATGGATAAAATACAGGATTCCCATATATCACCCTATTATTAACACCTTGCACTGGTGTGGGACATCTGTTACAATTGATGAATGCACATTTTTATAATTATATTATTAATTAGAGTCCATGGTTTAACTTAGACTTCACTGTTTGTGTTGTGCAGGTCCATGGATTTTTAAAAATTTTTTTATTCTTTTCTTTTTAAATCAAGGTTATGATGCATATTTCTAATCTCCTGCAGTAATCTCCCAACTGATTTTTCACCCTCTGAACTTTTTCTTTTTGAAACCAGATTAATTTTCCTAAACTGTACATTCTATCCCTGCTCAAGTGTAAGCCCCCAAGCCTTCTGAGTCACTTAGATCCAGGGCCTAAGGTTTTACTGCTACAGATTCAGTCCCACATACCCAGTCATCTGAGCCAGATTTGAACAAAAGCGAGGAGTCAGGATTACTGAGAACATCTAAGCCATGCTGGCAGAGCCTCTCCATTTTGCACAGATTCCACCCTGGTCTCTAAGACTTTTCTAATCTTGACCCCACTCTATTCCACCGTTTCCTCCTATTCTATCTAGTCTTGTCTGTATACTTCATAGTATCTTCTATGTTAAAACACTGACACTTTTCCAGAAAGAGTTTTGAGCCCCACAGACTAAGGTTGAATCCCATTTCTAAGGAGTGGCTTTAGCTGTCACTTAACCTCTCCAGCCTCATTTCTTTTGTATGTAAAATGGGGGCATTGATACCTATCTGAGAGTAATGTTGAGAAAACAGATGGGAACACCCAGCGACTAACAGCAAACACACAACAGATAGCTGTCTTTTTTTTCTATTCCACCTTCCGTGTTACATTTTGTCTATCATAGCTAGGACCGTGTTCTCACTGTTCCCCAAGTTCTGTGTCATCCTTCCATGGACATCCCTCTTGTGTCCTTTTTTCCCTACTAAGAATATTCGTAATGACAAGGCACACAAATAAAACACAAAGCAAATGCTCAAATATCTTTGGAAACTAAATAACACAGCACTAAATTTATAATGAAGCAACTCTAGAATAACAATAAAACAATAGAAATGCACTCGTAGGAGGAGGAGACTTGAACTTACCTTCTTCAACTCAAGTCTTTGCAGGAAATATACCTAAGCTAAAAAGAAAGAATGCTGGTTTTGTAAAGAGTCCATGAAACAGATCTACAAATATCAACCAGACACTAGCCAACACAAAATCTCAATTAATTCCAAAAGAAAAAAAAATCAATTAGACAACCACAAATCAAGTCATTTGCACTGTTCAGAGCCCAACTCAATATCTTACTCTTTCAGAAAGCCTACCTTATAGCTCCATATGATGCGGCATGATTATTGGTCTGAAATAATCAGTTCGTCTCTGAAACTCAGTTACTCTACCCCTAATTTAGAAGGCTTCCCTGGTCCCTAAATGTGACCCTCCCTCGAGTACTTCCTACTACCAAATGGTAGGAAGTTTTTTCCATTCGTTAATTAATTATATTAATATAATTAATAATATTGATTTGGTCATTCATTCATTTATGCATTTATTCATCCAAGACCACCCAAGGGCATCAATGACCACTGATACTTCTCCAGAAATCATCCCAGATCCACTCCATGATGATTTAAAACATAACTCTGTGTAAGTAACCCATATTGGACAGGGAGTTCCATAGATTTGAGTCTGCTAGGAAAAGCAAAGGAAGACACATTTTCTTTGAAGGATGTGGAAATGGGGTTTGTGTCTAATCTCCTACCTATTTGCAGTAATGAAAATCACCTTGTCTCCTGACCCTTTCTCTAGAGTTACAGGGACCGGGTCTCCCACCTGGCTTCCTTGCCCACTGAGTGAACATTGTCAGCCCAGTTGGCCCTGGGTGCTTGCCTGGCTTTTCGATGATCCCATCCGGCCCTACTTCACCTGTCTGCCTCCTCTTCTTCAGCTTTCCTCACCACCCCAGCCAGAGCCAGCATTGCCTGGAAGAATCCCATCCTCTGGAGTTCTGAAAGGTTTCCCAGAGTCCTCTGTGTCTGGTTTTCCCAGTCCTTCCCAGGTAGTATCTCTGAGACTCATTACCTGCAAATACAGCCTTGCCTCCCCTGTGTTAGTCCTGAACAAGGCAGGCTCAGCCTCAACAGCAAGTGGGCTTTCAGGTGACTTTGACATTCTTAGATCTTGCTTTTTCCATATGCCCCTAACCACATGACAAGTAGCCATCATTTACTATATGCCAGTTGTTGTTAAGGACCTTGAGTTTAGATATAAATAAGGCGGAGTCTGTGACCTTTAAAGAATTCTTTTTGTTTTTCCTTTTAAGAATTCTTAAACTAGTGAGAAAGATGAACTCCTTTGCAAAAAATTATAATTAATGCAATCCAAGTTGATTAGGGCTAGGATGATGAGATCTTCTACTTCTTGGGCTTCTTCTGCCACATGGGCTCCTAATCCTCACTCATTCTTTCACTCAACAAGCATTTTCTAATTGAGAACCTAATATAGTCTAGGCATTGAGGTTGCAGTAACGACAACACAGACATGGTCTTTTCTCACAGAGCTTACAGTACAGTGGGGGAGACAGATAATAAGTGATTAAATATATAATCACAATATGTAAATAAATTTATTAATTCAATAGATAATTATTGATTGCCTATAATGTTCCACCTCTGCTCTAAACATTGTAGATGCAGTAATGAAGATACGGAATTCCCCCATCTCCTAGACATTTTGGAGAAACAGACAAGAAAAAAATAAAAATGTAAACCTTATGAGTTAGTAGTAAATACCAAAGAGGAGAAAAGAAAGGCATGTAGGAAAAGGGAGGAATAAAATATTCAGGGAGGGAGAGGGTTTGAAATTTTGCATGAGGTGATCTGGGAATGCCTCCCTGTGTATATGAATTGAAAATGAACCTTAAAGAAGTAAGAGAAGGAAGGCTAAATGTCATTAAAATGTCAATTCTACCCAAACTCATCTACAGATTCAATGCAATCCCAATCAAAATTCCATCAACTTGATTTGCAGACTTGGAAAAGCTAGTTATCAAATTTATTTGGAAAGGGAAGATGCCTCGAATTGCTAAAGACACTAAAAAAGAAAAACCAAGTGGGAAGACTTACACTCCCTGACTTTGAAGCTTATTATAAAGCCACAGTTGTCAAAACAGCATGGTACTGGCACAAAGATAGACATATTGATCAATGGAATCGAATTGAGAATTCGGAGATAGACCCCCAGATCTATGGCCAACTGATCTTTGATAAGGCCCCCAAAGTCACTGAACTGGGTCATAAAGGTCTTTTCAACAAATGGGGCTGGGAGAGTTGGATATCCATATCCAAAAGAATGAAAGAGGACCCCTACCTCACCCCCTACACAAAAATTAACTCAAAATGGACCAAAGATCTCAATATAAAAGAAAGCACCATAAAACTCCTAGAAGATAATGTAGGAAAACATCTTTAAGACCTTTTATTAGGTGGCCACTTCCTAGACTTTACACCCAAAGCACAAGCAACAAAAGAAAAAATAGATAAATGGGAACTCCTCAAGCTTAGAAGTTTCTGCACCTCAAAGGAATTTCTCAAAAAGGTAAAGAGGCAGCCAACTCAATGGGAAAAAATTTTTGGAAACCATGTATCTGACAAAAGACTGACATCTTGCATATATAAAGAAATCCTACAACTCAATGACGGTAGTACAGACAGGCCAATTATAAAATGGGCAAAAGATATGAAAAGACAGTTCTCTGAAGAGGAAATACAAATGGCCAAGAAACACATGAAAAAATGTTCAGCTTCACTAGCTATTAGAGAGATGCAAATTAAGACCACAATGAGATACCATCTCACACCGGTTAGAATGGCTGCCATTAAACAAACAGGAAACTACAAATGCTGGAGGGGATGTGGAGAAATTGGAACTCTTATTCACTGTTGGTGGGACTGTATAATGGTTCAGCCACTCTGGAAGTCAGTCTGCAGTTCCTTAGAAAACTAGATATAGAGATACCCTTCGATCCAGTGATTGCACTTCTCGGTATATACCCGGAAGAGCGGAGAGCAATGACACGAACAGATATCTGCATGCCAATGTTCATAGCAGCATTATTCACAATTGCCAAGAGATGGAAACAACCCAAATGTCCTTCAACAGACGAGTGGATAAATAAAATGTGGTATATCTACATGATGGAATACTACAGAGCAGTAAGAAGGAACGACGTCATGAAACATATGACAACATGGATGAACCTTGAAGACATAATGCTGAGTGAAATAAGCCAGGCACAAAAAGACAAATATTATATGCTACCACTAATGTGAACTTTGAAAAATGTAAAACGAATGGTTTATAATGTAGAATGTAGGGGAACTAGCGATGGAGAGCAATTAAGGAAGGGGGAACAATAATCCAACAAGAACAGATAAGCTAACATGGGTAAATTTAATGTTCCGGGAATGCCCAGGACTGACTATGGTCTGTTAATTTCTGATGGGTATAGTAGGACCAAGTTCACAGAAATGTTGCTATATTAGGTTACTTTCTTGGGGTAGAGTAAGAAAACGTTGGAAGTAAAGTAGTTAGGTTAGTTGTCTTTTTCTTACTCCCTTGTTATGGTCTCTGAAATGTTCTTTTATTGTATGTTTTTTTTATTTTTTTTTATTTTTCATACAGTTGATTTAGAAAAAAAAAAAGTTTAAAAAAAACAAAAAAAACAAGGAAAAAAAAATATGCAGAGCCCCCCTGAGGAGCTGGTGGAGAATGCAGGGGTATTGGCCTGCCCTACCTCGATGGTTGCTAACATGCCCACAGACATAGGGGGTTGGTGGTTTGATGGATTGAGCCCTCTACCATGGAATTTGACCTTGGGAAGACTGTTGCTGCAAAGGAGAGGCTAGGCCTCCCTATAATTGTGCCTAAGAGCCTCCTCCCGAATGCCTCTTTGTTGTTCAGATGTGGCCCTCTCTCTCTAGCTAAGCCAACTTGAAAGGTGAAATCACTGCCCTCCCCCCTACGTGGGATCAGACACCCAGGGGAGTGAATCTCCCTGGCAACGTGGAATATGACTCCCGGGGAGGCTATGTAGACCCGGCATCATGGGATGGAGAACATCTTCTTGACCAAAAGGGGGATGTGAAAGGAAATGAAATAAACTTCAGTGGCAGAGAGATCCCAAAAGGAGCCGAGAGGTCACTCTGGTGGGCACTCTTATGCACAATTTAGACAACCCTTTTTAGGTTCTAATGAATTGGCGTAGCTGGTGGTGGATACCTGAAACTATCAGACTACAACCCAGAACCCATGAATCTTGAAGACAATTGTATAAAGGTGTGGCTTATGAGGGGGGACAGTGGGATTGGGGAGGGCCATAGGGATCACACTCCTGTTTGTCTAGGTTGTGGATGGATGAGTGGAAAGGTGGGGGAAGGAAACAAACAAACAAACAAACAGACAAGGGCGCCCAGTGCTCTTTTTTACTTTAGTTGCTCCTTTTCACTTTAATTATTATTCTGGTTATTTTTGTGTGTGTGGTAATGAGGGTGTCGGGGATTGATTTTGGTAATGAATGTACAACTACGTAATGGTACTGTGAACAATCAAATGTACGATTTGTTTTGTATGACTGTGTGGTATGTGAATATATCTCAATAAAATGAATAATAATAAAAAAAAAAAAGGAAGTAAGGGAGCAAAGCATTCTCAGAACTGGGCGGGCAAGTGTCTCAGCCTGGAGGTGGGTGTGTGGGGAAAGTGCCTGGGTAAAGAGTAACATGGGCACAGGAAAAAGGGGGATCGGGAGGGCTCCAACTTAGAGCCTTCAGCCAAGGCTGCCGGGAGGAAGCGACGTTTAAAGGAAGTATGGAGGACAAGCTGCTCTTTCTGCCTGGGTTATATGACTGTGTGTTCCATTTAGGATTTTTTATCTGCCTTCTGGCTGTTTCCTGGGCCTAGAGCCTGTTCCTGAGAACCAGCTCACTCCAATGGTGGCCAGCAGCTCCAGCTCCCTCCTCTAGAACCTCTAACCAGGGGTCCTGCTCCCAACCAGGATACTGCCCCTGCATAATCAATAATGGCCTGGAGATTCCTGATCTCAAGGCCCACCCTCACCCCTCCACAATGCCATTCTGTAAATGAGACTAACCTGGGATCTGTCAGAATTTCCCACATCCATTTGGACAACAGGTCCCCTCCCTCCATCAATCACCTACTTTCCAGTTGGGCCAGTTGCCTCAATTTTAGTCCCAGTGCCTCTTGCCCTTCCAGATGCCTCTTGCTTCTGAAGTTCCAGCATGCCTTGCAGCTAGCCCTGGCCAAGTTATGACACATCCACACATCTCTGAAAAAGAAAAAGGCAGTATAGCTTCTGGAGACTTGATTATTTATAGGGCTTCAGTCTACCTGGAAAGCCTACAGAGAAACATGACAAAGGAACTTAAGTTATGATGAGTTATGTTCAATTCTCTTTTGCCATTTACTAGCTTTTTGTCTCCAGGAAAGTTGACTTTACTCAACCTTGGTTTTCTCATTTCTAAAGTGAGAATTCTTTTTTAACTTTACAGCTTTGGAGGATTCAATAAAAAAATTAATTGAAGTGCCTGACACATAATGTGCTCCAGTGAATATCTGTTGAATCTGAAACTTCATTCTTCTTGTCTTCAGTTTATGCGAGGAGTCACAAACCATGGCCTGCGGGCCAAATTCAGCTCTCTGCTTGTTTTTGTAAATAAAACTTTACTAGAACACAACTATTCTCGTACATTTATATATTGTCTAGAAATGCTTTTGTGCTACAATGATAAAGTTGAGTAGTTGCCACAGAAACTCTATGGCCAGCAAAGCCTAAAATATTTGTTATGTGGCCCTTCACCGAAAACAATTGCCATCATGAGTTACTATAGTTTTATGGTTGGACACTGGCTGTGAAGTCAGGCTTCCTGGAAATAAATGCTCATTCTGTCACTTACTGGCTTTGGGTTCCTGAGAAATTTATTTAACTTCTCTGTACCTCAGTTTCCACATCTATAAAATGGGAATGCTATTTTATCACATTGGGTTGGTAAAAGGATTAATAGAGTGAATCTAGCAAAGTGGATGGCACATGGCCAGGCATATGGCCATTGTTAATTAACAGAATGGTTATTATTATGAATGTTGTAATATTATTACAAAGGCATTCCAAGCAGTCTTTCCATTAACTGGAGCTAGCGATGGTTTTCAGAATCAACCTGAAGCTTAAGAATCCTGGTTAAAGTAGAGTTTGGCGTGCAAACATCCTTCAAGGTAACTTACATATGGCCCAAGGTCCATGAATCAGGGCACCCATGTTCCCCTCCCCAAGGCTGCTCTGTCTGTAGAAACTGGCTGGTAATCTGGCCTGGAAGCCTCAGGCATCTGGATGAGGCTCTCCTGCCGTGCCCTCAGTAGATGTGGGCATGAGTCACGGCAGAGCCCAAGGCCTTTTGCTGGTGAGGATGCACTTCCCTTCAGTGTGGCATGGTAAGAGCCCCTGGAATAATCATTGGCAAGCACTGTACACCCTTCTTCTGCTTGGGAGTTGATCAGACCAAGGGAGAGAGGAGCGTCCTCTAGTGGCCTCTGTGGGCAGTTGAGGACTTGTTGAGCAGAATTTGCAGTTGAAGGTCCAAGGGCTAACGTGACAGCTCAGGTGGGGAGAAGAACCAGAACAGAGCAAGGACAGTTGTCTGATGCCCTGGTGATATCACTCTCTGGAAGCTGGAAGCCCTGGTGTCAGGTGTTCAAAACTTATAACCCAAGAGTTCCTGTTAAACCATCAGGGCTGGGCAGACACAAGTCATCAACTCCAAAAGGATCAAGAGCCACAGCAATGGACCTAGATCCAGAGCCACCTGACAAGGGAAGACAGACGGATGTCCAAGGAGAACAAGAAGAGGAGGGAGTATGAGTGTGTGAGTGTGAGTGTGCATGCGTGTGTGTAAACATTCACACTCTGGCCATTAACAGATGGGATGGAGCAAGGCAGCACAGGTGCATCTGATTCATCTCCAGTGCAATACTATTGACATCTTTAAAATGACATTTCTAAAACTCCAATTTTCCTCCCTCATAACATTAATGACACTATTTCCTTCATCAACATAATCTAACAAAATATTAATTTTTCCTATTTTGAAATGGCATTTGTACAAAAGAGTCTTATAAAATTATCATACATGTATTTACATACCATTTTCATTGACAAGATCACAGCCTCATAAAATCAGTATAGCCCCCAATCTGAGATGCTTACCCCGTGACAATAGGACCCACATTTTTGAACAGCTATCAGAAATTCTTGGAGAAGACTTCCCATGTGACTCAAAAGGAGTTTATGGGCCAAGCCATCTGTGTGGAGTGTACCAGAAGCTGCCACCACCTTGCCCTGAGTGGAGAAAGATATTCATACTTCAAATCAAGGGCTCCAGCACCCCCAGGTCTGGCAATATTAGGACACAGTTGTTCCTGTCAAAGAACACGGGTAACTGTTGAGTTGGTTCATATGAGCCAAGAGATTGTCTTTAGCAAAAGTGGATGCTTCCTTGAAAAATAAGGACCTCAGCCAAAAATCCCATGAACTCTCTTGCCGCCAAAGTAAGATAACTTCTTCTCTTAAGTAACCAGGCTGGTCCTGATGAATTTTCAAGCAGGTAACTAAGGCATTCACTAAGGTAAAAACAAATTCCTATTTACCACTGATATGCCCCATTGCCTGGATATATCATCACTCCAGAGGCAGGACAGCAGGTGGGGGCAACCAAAGGACATCCCTAGTCCCAGGACAGGGCCTGGTATAGGGCAGGTCCTCAATAAACTTGCATTGACTTTCTGATTGACTGTTTTCTACTTTGGGTAAGGAAGCAGTCTTTTATGCATTACCTGATACTACCCCTGTGGAATGTTGTTTCAAACCAGCGTCTACAATATTCTTTTTGCTAACAGGAATTAAATATTTCAAAATATAATATCCTGGCAGATGTCTCTTTTCCTGGTATTTCTTTAAAAAGATTACCCATTCCAATTTAGAAATCAGTTAGAGCTATGCTTTCATTTCGTATGGTCTCTGTCTGACAGATGGGGAGACTGTTTGCATGATACCAGCCATACCCTCCACAAACCTACTGTATTAGTTAGGGTTCTCTAGAGAAACAGAAGCAATGGGAGATATCTGTAAACAAGAGATTTTATAGAAGTGTCTCATGCAAGTGTGGGGATGCATGAGTCCAAATTCCATAGGGCAGGCAGTGAGCTGGCAACTCCAGTGAAGGTCTTTGATGAACTCCCAAGGAGAGGCTGGCTGGCTAAAGAAGTGAAAATGCTCTCTCTTCTCCCTTAAAAGTCTTCAACTGATTGGATTAAGTCCAGCTGATTGAATTCTCTCATTGCTGAAGGCATGCCCTTCATTGATGTAATCAGTCACAGATGCAATCAGTTGACTGGTGATTTAATAAACCAGCCTTCTGGTTTATTAATCAGCCACAAATGTCCTTGCAGTAATGGTTAGGCCAGTGCTTGCTTGACCAGATACCTGGGCACCATCACCTGGCCAAGTTGACACAGGAACCTAACTGTTACACTCACTCACACCCAGAGGTAGAGTTCATCATGCCCAGGACTACAAATTAGATGTGTTGGAGAGCCTGAAAGCAGAGGGTCATACTATGACTGTATTTAGTAAACTTTTTAACAAGGCACCAGCTTTCCCTCAAGCACATGGTTCATCAGCATTAGAAATGAACTATTCCATGTATCTCCGCATGGATACCCTGATGTATCTTTGCTGTAGGAGTGGGAAGAGGAAGTGAATGGGCTCCAGAAGATGTTTAGACTGAGGACCAAAATTCGAGACCAGACCTCCACTCTTCTCATCGCATCAGCTTCCCCAAACACAGAGGCTGCCAAGGAGAGCGGGGAGGACGTGTAGCCTAGAAATGGGGTTATGTTTTCTCTCCTTCTTGTGGGCATCTAGCCACTTGGCACTTCAGGGATTTTCCACCTCAGGCATGAAACTGAAGATGAAGGTGATATTTAGGTTTCTGATCAACATGATGGAAACCCTCTTCACCGAGGAAGAAAGATGGTCTGAATCAACTTCCCAGGCTCAATAGTGAGTGCCTCCGGGAGAAGCTGCTGGAGAATATTGAAAGGGAAGGGGATGCAGCACGTGAGCCACAGTGGTGGCCACCTGACGGACGTGGGTCAGGCACAGAGTCCCCCCAACGGCTGCCCTACAGGATGGCTCCCTATGGGGTGGCTCCATTCCTGACCAGTTATGCTGCTCTGGACCTCCCCAGAGGGAAATCACTGGCCTAAGCTCAAGAGTCCCACAGCGTGTCTACCCTGGGCATAAACATTTCTCCAGTGCTGTGGTGCACTCAGGTTTCACAGGGAACAACCTGCTCTTTTTCTCATTTGATCCTCCTGGCCCCCTCACACCAATATTGCAGGGCAGCTCCTTATCAGTTCCTGGACCAGGACCAAGATGGACAACTTAGGACTCCACAGAGGAGATGGGCATTAATCAGATAATTACAGCAACAAACAGGCTGTTCCAAAATGAGTTAAGTGATTGGAGGGAAAGGACCAGAGACCTCAGCAAGTTCTGGGACATGTATTGGAGTGATTAAAGTTAGAGACGTCAGAGCAGCATGCTTCAGTTCCAATCTCAGCTCTGTTGGCTTTGCTATGAGATCTTGGCCAGATATACTTGACCTTTCTGTACCTCATCTATAAATCAAGGATTATAATCTACCTGCATTGTGCAGTTTGTAGGATTAAGAGAGAAGATAGTTGCAAACAACCAGAACAGTGCATTATGATTATGCAGCTGAGAAACATGTAGCTAAGGAACCCTGTGAGGGGCAGATGATTATTCATATTTAGCTGAAAGGAGATGATCTGACTGCCCAAAGGTCACACACCTTGTGTGCAGGTGCAGTTACATCTGCTGCCCCCAAATCTACTCCCTTCATCATGTTGCCTCCCAAACTTGGCAAGGGACACAATAGGGAGCCCCAGCCTCTGTCAGGGCTTGGCTAACACCACCCCAGAAGCAGCCTCACTATCATAACACATCTCTGTTTAGGAAATATAAATCACCCATTGGCAGCTTCTCAAGTAAATGTCAGAGCCAATAAAGAACTCCCTTCCCTTACCCCACTTCCCTGCCTTGTTTGCAAGCCCTAGCCTTACAGGGAAACACACACACACAGCTTTGTCCAACAGCCATGCCAGAGCAGGCAGGCCCCAAGGAGCCCAGCCATGGGGGGATCCCATCTCCTGGCTGACAATGCCCCCTCTGACCTGGCGAAAGACAGCCTCCCTCTGCTCCTGCCTGAATCTGCTGCTTGGGAAAGGCTGACGTCATTAACCCTGTCCGTAGCTGCAGGCTGTCTTGGGCTCACAGCGGCAAACACCTGCACCAGCTCTGCAAAGGCCCTGCCTCCTTCCTGCTGGCATCTCTCCAGCAGTGGCTGAAAGCCCAGCTTGGTAAAGGGGATGGCCTGGCCCAGGAGTGAGTGCTCCAGCCAGACGACTTGGCCCAAGCATGACAAGTCACATCTGCACTTGTCTAGACTGGCAGCAAGAACAGGGCCAAAGAGCTGAGTTCCAAAGCTGAGCCTTCCGAGGACAGAAAAGACTGGAAACCTGATGACAAGACCAAACAGGCCATGAATCTCCAAGGAGTAATTCTAGAAGAAATCACACCCAGTTCCCTAACTGTGCACATAAATGGCTACAGACAAAGCCATTAACTGTGTACACCTTTCCATTTCTAATTAGCAACCTCCTTTCACCCCTGGACTATGTCGGGGACAGATCATATTCACATTCTGCTAAGATGGGAGGTAGGACCATACCCGGAATCATCAAGGGCTTCTGAGGACAGCAAAGGTGGTGAGGAAGTAAGTGCTGGACACACAGTGAGCAGAACAAGCCACAGACTCCAGAGGGCAATCGGATTTAGCACAAGAAGAGAAATTAAAATAAAAGCAATAGCAATAGCTTATGTTTATTAAGCTCTCACTCTGTCTTAAGGACTATTTTTACATGCATGAGCTCATTGAAACCTCACAATCACTCAGTAAGGTAGATATTTTCCACTTTACATATGAGGAACCTGAGTCTCATAGAGAAGAAGTGACTTACCCAAAGCTTTTCAGATGGGAAGTGGCAAATCTGGGATTCAAAACTGGATATGCTTAAGTCTGGGCAGACCTTTGAAAGAATGGTGGGAGCCAGAAGTTTCCTTTCTCCTTGTAGGGTGTAGTGTCAGGGTTCTGCAAACCACAGGGCCTAACCTTTTTGTTACTGTCACTCCACATGTATCTCTAAGGCTTTAGATCCAATGTCACACATGAATTTGACACATCTAGCTTGATGGCTTGGAACTGAACAATACTAGTCATTGACAGTGTCAAGCGCAGCATGGAAGTCTTGGAGTCATAAATGGGAGTCGTTCTCAGCCCTACACCAAATGGTCTGGGTAGCCATGATTATGTTCGTATACTTCTTTGAGCCTCGAACTCTTTATCTATTACTCAGGGGTCATCATCATTATATTCTCGAGCAAGGCAAGGCTGGGGTGAAGTGGAGTATACATTTGAAATGCAGACTCTATGAAGGCAGGAAGCAATTATATCTTGTCCTTGCTGTATTTATAGCACCTAGTCCACCATACATACTTTGCTCAGTAAATTTCAGTTGAAGAATCAAGCCTACAAAATTTCTTATAAATATGCCCAAAAGATGCAAATGTAGGGTTTTATGTCCAACAAGCAGGAAACAATGCATAGAAACATGGATGGGGCATGGCTAAACAATTATGAGACTTGACATGCAATAGAATGCTATGTACCCATTAAAAGCTGTGAGACAGCTCTATATGTAATCATGTAGAAAGGTAAGCAGTGTATATTACACAATAATATAATTGTGTAATATTACGGTGTTACAATATTGTGTTACAATGCCTGTGTTCTGCAGGCATCGCAGAACAATTTGCATTAATGGCAGAGTTCTTGGAAAAAGGTAAAAAGAAGAATCCATATTGGTCTACAAAAAGCGGTTATTTCTACTTGAGATTGAAATTTCAAGAGGGGAGAGGGGAGTTGGAGGGAGGGGAACATGTGGTTGCTGGTGTAGGGATGTTTTCACTTTTAGCCCTGTGCACTTTTGCATTGCTTAATTTGTTTTGACAAAGAGTCTGCAGTACTTTTATCATGTAGAAATACAATCAAAATTATTTTTACCTCTTAAATGAGTAAAAGAATAAACATCTCAGGTGGCAAGCATAATTTGGGTCCAGTGCATGTTCTTCCCCTTCCCTCCTTTGTCCCTAAAGAATATTTACCACATCTCTGCATTTCTGTGACCTTAGAATAAGACATGCAAATATGTGCAAAGTCCTACTAATGTTGGTTTTGCCCCTTGTTGGGTGTGGTCCTGAAAAACCTGACAACATCCAGTCTTCCAGGGGTTTCTGACTTGGACTTGAAAGGACGCATGGTCTGAAGGCCCAGCCACTGGTTTGCACCAAGTCAGAAACAGAAACTTGGATGCTTTGACCAAATGAGAAGGGCTCCTGGAGCATCTGTTCTTTCCTGAGGTTCTGGCATGGACTTGGTGCAAAGGAATATTCACTCTAATGGATCTGGTGTCTTACCAAAATTCCTAACTCCAGTTTTGAAAACTTAGATAAAAGAGAGAAATGAGGAAGGGCAAAGTGACAAAGCAGGTGGTAATTTTTGGAGTTGCAGCCCAGATGGCTGAGTATACAGTCACTCAGAATGGCCTGGGTTCCTTATGAACTAACATGTCCTTGGTTATCTGTATTTGTGTACCTAATTAACCAAATAATTGTATAACTTCTATTCTGAGCTACTGCTCTCTAGACCCAGCCATCTCCAAACAGATCTTGAACATGGTGAAGAGAGACGTAAGGAACAGGCAGGTTAGAAACAAACATTTTGGAAGCACCTACTTTGTTTCAGGAACTTCTCTAGCTGTTTAACTTCAAAACACCTTGTGTAGTAGGTTAGATTACCCTTATTTTACCAATGGCTCAGGAAAGTTAAGTGAAGGTCTTATAAGGATTTGATAATATGACCAGGAAGGAAATTTATGTTGTCTGACTCCAAAGTCTACCCTATACATGTGCAAGGGTGTACACAGAAACACACATATACACACATCTACATGCATATATAAATGCACATGTGTGTGCACACACACACACACTCACCTCTTCTCTTTATTGTAACTACTTACCCAACCATAGTAGGTTTTAACGGGTAATGTTTTATTCCCAGTGTTTAGCACTCTCTGGAAAGTCTAAAGAGCTCAACGGACAGGGCAGGAGTATCACACTATCATACACCACACTGCTGTGTTACAAAATTCTTAGAAAATAGTTTTGATATTGCATTTTGAGGCCCTTAAATGTTCACATTCTGAATCTCCCTCTACCAATAGACAGAGCCTGTTGGACACTCTGGATAGGACATTGAACCAGGCTCTGATGGAGGAACAAGTTCTCAATGTCTGCTTCACTCCAAAAGTTGACAGCCTGGCAGGTGACTCTGGCAAAATAGCAGCAGTAGCTCTTCTTGCTTTGCTTCTTCTTAGGTACTATCAGGGCTTAAGAGTTCCTGAGAGAGCATAGCTCCCAAACTCTTCAAATTACAGAGGAAGGGACTGCAGACAGAGAAAGGAAGCCCTTTCTTAATTTCACACAGTAAGTGCAAGATTCTGGAATAACAGCCTCCATGGCTCACTAATTCTAGGTAGCTAAATGGCTTGACTGAGAGGCAGGCCTATTGAGTGTGTTTTTAACAGCCCTATTAAGGTATAGTATGCATACCCTAGAATTAACTTGTTTCAAATAATACAAGTCAATGATTTTTGGTAAATTTATGAAATTGTACAACTGACACCACAATATAATTTTAGAACATTTCCAGCACCCCATATAAGAAACCTGAGCCCATTTATAGTCACTCCTCTTTCCCTCCCCCAGCCCCAGGCAACTGTGCATTTACTTTCTGTCTATATAGATTTATCCTTTTTGGACATTTAATATACTTGGAATCAGACAATATGTGGTCTTCAGTGTCTGCTTTCTTTCACTTAGCATAATGTTCTAAAGTTCATCCACTTTGTCCCAGGTATCAGGACTGCATTTCTTTTTATTGGCAAATAGCATCCATTATATTGATGTACCACATTTTGTTTATCCATTCACCAGTTAATGGACATTTGGGTCATTTCCACTTTTTGGTCTATTGGATTTTAACATACATTCCAGCCGCACATGATTGGTAATGGCTGCCAGGAATATAAAGGATTTTGAAGCTACATCTATACTCAAAGGAAAAAGTCCCCTTAACAATTAGTGATATCTGCCACTGGTGTAGGGGCAGAGAATTGTGGTATGCATGCAAAATATTATTACACCAATTCCAAAGAGTTGTCTTCTTGTCCTAAATGGAGTAGCCATGTGTTTCCTGAGAAAGGGGTTAAAAGAAGGCAAGGCTTTGCAATTAGGAAGAACCATGCTCATTTTGGTGAAGAACATACCTTTTATGGTACAGTTTATTATTAAACAATCAGTGGTTGGGGCTTCTTGAGCATATTTTTCTGGACAGGCAATGGAACCATGCCGTCATGCCTCCTTCAGACCAGCTCCTTCCCTGGCCCAGGATTGGCATCATTTAGGTGGCCAAGGATTGTTGGACACAACCACAGTTATGAAGGGCTGATGGGTTAGTGTTCCTAGTGACCATTTCAACCGTCAAGATTTCTTTTTCTGTTTTAAAGAGGAGGAAGGTTTATTCTCCACTTTCCTCTTGGGATTGAAAGAGTGGACTTTATTTCAGGACTTGTTGGTCTTTGTGTTGTCAGCTCTGAGAAACAGATGAGAATTTTATTGGGTCTGATGGCAGAAGGAGAAAATTCAACTGCTTCACAGGTTTATGCTACCTATATGGACCCTTTGTACCTGTAACTCCTGGATTAACTATGGCCACATTGCTTCAGTCATCCCAGCCCTGATGGGCCCCTGTGTTACCACCCCATCTTTCAGAAAGTGAAATGACTTTCCCAAGGTCACCTTCAGTAAGAGTCAAAGCTATCTCTCATATCAACACATCTGCTATTTTATCCACTATATCATGTTGCATTGACAAGCAGAGAAAACAATTGCTTGAACACAAAGCAAAGAATGGAGCAAAATGGAAGGAAAACTGAGGTAGACAGAAAGAGAAGAGCTTTTAAAAGAACGATGTATTAATTGATTGAAAATAAAGCTATAGTATGAACTCTCCCAACGAGGAGACAAACGCAAGCTTGGTTGCACAGACATAGTCTTTGCTTGTGTCTCTAGAAACAAGTCCAGGCCTCCCAGACAGCATTCACTTTTTTTCTTAACTCATAAAGACAGATCTGAAAAGCAGTTGGCTTGAGGATAAAATAGCTCATTCCAATTAGAAAAAAATTTCCAAATATTTCTTAGAGAAGGAGTCTCCTATCTATCACTTCCACATGTCACTGAATTACCAAGGTCTCCAGGTGCCTCCAGAAATGCTGTTTAGGCCAAAGTTGCTATTTCATGATGCAATCCATCTCCAGCAGTCCCTGGAATAGGCTTCTAGACTTGATGGAGAGGAAGGAGGGTGCTTTTAGTGTCAGAGTTTATTGAGGCAGCATAAAACCCTGCTGCCTGCATCTTTGAACTTTGCCAGAGAACCTGAGGGTCACCGTGCATGCAGAAATCAAGGAGAGCAGAGAAAACAAGCATTTCTTTTTTGCAACTTCACAATCTATTTCTGGGGTTGAATAGAAGCCATTAAAACATTCCCATGACTCTGTGCCAAGCCCCCAAATTACTAATGACAGACATGCTGGCTCGAAGGGAGTCATTCCTGGCAAATATCCCTTTGGTATCTTGTTAACAATAATAACCCTGAGCCTTTCATTGAAAGATCTCAAAGCACAGTGCAAGCCTTAATTGACTCTCCCCTCAACTCTGTCGCTGGAAAAGGTAATTATCATTATATCCCTCAGAGAGTTTACACAGGGGTTAAATGGGCACCAGAGGTTGAATGATTTAATCATGTTTCATATTCCAAGTTGAAAGGAAAAGTCTAAATAATGTCGTAACTTGGGGTGAACTCAGCTGTACGACTTGTTGGAACCAGTGGGATGGTAGAAGCAGAGAGAGCAAGAATCTGGTGAAGCTCACACAATGCCTCTAACTAGTGGCCACAGACAAAGCACTGGGTGCAGAGGTACTGACCTGACCTTTGTTTAACCTAGGATATTATCCCCAGATGCCCAGTCCAGGTCACAGGGAGCAGAGAATCAGACCCAGGGTCCTGGAAGTGGGGGATACTCAATATCATATATACCGAGTCTAAAGTGAGGGTCCACGCTCAACAATAAGGGTCAACTCCACTGGCAGAGCAGGTTGCCAAGAGCTGAAAATATGCCTGGGCCCCAAATCGAGGAGGAGTTCACCCCTTGAATGCCGGGTATGGCACCTAGGGCAGTCACCCAGATCTAAGACTCAAGCTACCATGGAGAGGAGCACGACTGACTTAGCAGACCTGGCCCTCTTCCTGTAAATCCCCATCACCGCAAGTGGGGCCTCTCCTCACCCAGGCGCCATAATCAGAGTGCATGGAGTCATCTCCATGGAGTCATCTTCTCCACCGCCATTTCTATCCAACCCCCAAGTTCTTTTGACTCTGTTCATCTTCCAAATTAGTCTTCTTATCACCATCTCCTCCTCCTCTTCTGACTCACTTAAGGCCTTGTCATATCTCCCCCGGATGATTTTAATAGCCTCCTAACTAGTCCTATCAGACTTGTCCTTAAGCAAAACTAATCTTCATAGGACCATAGAAAGGATAGTCCTAAAATGCAAATGTAATCATGGCACTCACTAGTTAAAACCACTATAGCAAATCAGAGATCATCGGGAAAAGTGCAACCTAGAATTCAATGCCAACAAAATTAAATTTCAAAAATTAAGGTAAAATAATGTTTCAGATGAGATAAATGCTGAAATAATTTAACATCAGTAGAGCTGCACTCCCAGAAATATTAAAGGAAGTGCTTCAGACAGAGGGAAAATGATGCCAGATGAAAACTTGGATCTACACAAAAGGAATGAAAACATTAGAAATGGTATATAAAATAAATTTCAAACACTTTTTTTCTCACTTTTAACCTCATTAGAAGACAATTGTTTCCAGGAAAAAATAATACTTTTATAACATATGCATAAATTTAAAATGAATGACCACAGCCCAAAGGATGGGAGGGGATAAATGGAAATGTGCAGTCGTGAGATTCTTATTTATTTGTGAGGTGAAACAATTCTATTTAAAGGTAAATTATGGTAAGTTAAAGATGAATATTGTATACTTTTAAGCAACCACAAAGAACAAAAGCCAAGGATATCTAATAAGCCAAAAGTGGGGATAACATAGAACACTCAAATAATAACACAAAAGGAGGCAGGAAAAGAGAAAAAAATAAAGAAAACCTTATGGGACAAATAGAAAACCGCTAGCAAGATTTTAGATTTAAACTAACCATATTGAAAATTACATGAAATGTTATTGATCTCGACACTCCAATTAAAAGACAGAGATTCCACAGGGGATAAAAAATAATATCCAAATATATGCTAACTATAAGAAATCCACTTTAAATATAAAGCCATAGAGACATTAGAAGTAGAAGGATAAGTATGATAGGCCATGCAAACACTAGTCAGAACCTGTGGTGTTTGTATTAATATTAGACAATGTAGACTTCGGGATAAGAAATATTATCTGGGATAAAGATCAGCATTCTATAATGGGTTTATTTTGTTGTTGTTAACATTGATATTGTTCATGACAATTATCCCAAAATTGATCTGTGGATTCAACCCCACCCCAATCAGAATCCCAGCAGGCTACTTGTGTAGAAATTGGCAAACTGTACCTTTAAAATGAGTGAATTTTATTGTTTGTAAGTTCTACAACGATAAAGTTGATTTTTTAAAAAAGAGTATTCCCACAACAATGACAAAAGTAAACCCATCAGTGAGTTAGAGTAACCTCTGCGGGAAGAGAAGAAAGAGCAGGGAGAACTTATTATAAACTTCAGTATTTACCTAAGATAAAGTAAACTTTAAAATGGAGGTAGTGAATTACCTTGGGTTAGCAACACTAAGTTTCCTGCCACCAAGTGGAAATGGGGGCTAAAAAGCTAAGATAATTTCAGTAATAGAGAAATTAATAAAGTTACATTTTTGCACACCGGAGTATTTTGCCTGTGGAAATTCGTATCTGCTGCCTTGTTAATCAGGAGGATATCTATTCCCTCACACTTGGGGCGTGAAGATCACTATGTTCTTGGAAGACCTGATCCCCAGGAAGATGACTTGTGTGGCTATGTGCAGAATTAGAGCCTAAGCCCAGGATTAAATTCTGATATTGAATCATAGTGCTTGGAAGGACCTAAAAGTTCATTTGTACCTTTGAACTATACAAAGTTTCTAACAGAGGGCATTTTGGCCAGCAGGAAAATGGCCAGGAGCTCACTGCCTTGAATGGCAACCCATTCTATTATTTCATGCTTTCTTATGAATACCCCCAAAACTTGTGGAGCTAAGAGGTGAACACAAAAATCAAACTTCGGTCTGGCCTATGCCAAACATAGGCACTCTCCCCTTCCTTGGTCTCAATATTATTTATTGCTGACTTTGCTTTGATTTTGTGAGCAATTTAAGCAGTCAAGTCACCGTGCACGGAGTTAGATATCTCCTTCTACAAGGTAGATAAAAACAAAACAAACCATTGAAGCATATTAACATATATGCAGGAAATTATACTTCTCATGAACTTTCCAGGTGTTCATTTTAATCTGCATTTCTCAACTGACAAGATCTTATTTTAGATATGAATTCTGTTGCACAACATCTTAGTGACTCTAGTTAGTTTATCAAACACTAGATGAGACCCAAGGTAGAACAGCAGGGATGCATGAAAACATTTATTGAATGCAAGAGACAAAGTTTCAAGGTGGCTAGAGGACACTATGCAACCTGACAATGTGTTCTTAAGATGCCAAGATTAAAAGGCTCATGAGGTACATGAGCAAATATGCAAGGATTCCTGGAGGAAAGAGAACTGCCGGAGGTTACTTCAGCAACTGCATCATCCAAACTTTGAACAGTATATTTTTATACCAAATCTTCAGGACCAGCAAGGAACGGTTGCAAAGTAGCTCTAAACCAGTCTCAGAAGGAAGATGATAGGAAGGGGGTTGTCTTTGGTTACATAATGCATTTGCTTGACTTGGTGCTGGTGGAGCCACTTTCAAGATAGTGCACTCATGGCTGGCATCTTGGTGATGGCTGTTGGCTGGGAGCTCAGCCAGGGCTCTGGGTTGGTGGGCCTCAATTCCTCTCCATATGAGCCTCTCCACAGGTTCTTGGGCTTCCTCATAGAACACTGGCTGGATTCCAAGAGCCAGCATCCCCCAAACAGCAAAGTGGAAATGCAAGACATTCTTATGATCTTGCCTCAGGAGTCACATATATCACTTCCACTCTACTCTGTTTGTCAAGGCAGGCACAGAGCCTCACCCAAACTCAAGGGAAGCAGACATGGATCCCACCTCTTGGTAGGGGGAAGGCATCAATATTCTAGAAGAGACTTGAGATAGGAGAGCTAGTTGCAACCATCTTTGAAGATATAATCTGCCATGTCAAATATCTGTTGGGACCATCTTCTCCCTTCTACTCTCCCTCTATTCCTACTACTGTGTGATTTTTTACATATGTAAAACAATACTGTATACTGTTACGGATACATGAAAATATGGAAAAAATAAAATATTGTCCCCTCTAGACCTTGATTATGAACTTTTTCTTTTCTGTTTTCTTTTTGTACTTTGTTGTTTGTTTCCTACCCACAACGGATAAATATTTGCTTATAGCAGAAAGTTTTCCATGATCAATTCTCATCATGGCTGGCATAAAACAAGTGATGGCAAGAATATAAATGTGTGTCTCCCAATGGCAGAACCCAGACACTGACACTGGGTTATTCTCACAATTTTTCAGAGAATCACCACCTATTCAAACCTATTGGGACCTACTCAAAACCATTCCATCATCCCTAGTATACTTGATGTATCTGGCTGGGCCAAGATGTTAGAAACAGGGGGAAACAAACTGGATGGAAGAGGGAGGTCATAGTAGGAACTCAAAGAAATGCATGCAAAGAAAATGAATAACTACTCCCACCCCAAAGAATAGCCAGGTTGGAAGACATCAGGTTCAATTCAGGTTTAAGATGAGTTTGGTCATATCTATGGAGATATAATCTGGGAAAATATGGGTGGTGGGGCAGAGTTTGGAGGTTTACGGTTTGTAATATGCTGGTACCAAATTCAGGGTAAGGTGTTGTCCTGGTCTCAAGGAACTAGGGACTGTGAGAACCAAGCAATGGTCAGGCCCCAGTCCTCGTGGTTGAAGACCACAGGCAGGACTCACCTTCAGGAGAAACCCTGAGTATGAGCATTCTCAAACAATGAAGGTCCCCTTGTTGCTTGGACACCAAGTCAATATGATGAAATCGTAATTCTTCTAGATGCCTAGGTGGGGCTGGTATTAGGCTCTCCCTCTTCCACCCTGGTGTTTCTGAGCCAGGCATGCATATCTAATAGCACAGAAGTGTAAAATAAAGGCAGTGGAAGACTAATATCATTTAGGATGTTATTTGCACAAGCTCATCAACAAAAATTGAGGCAAGAGAATTTAGATTAAAACAAGGAAAACATCATAAATAACCAAGGCCAAACTTAACAAGGAATGTGCAGGCTCTTTATGAAGAAAACTCAAAATTTATTGGCAAAAAAAGCAAGTTTCAAAAGGGCATGTTGAGTATGGCCCATTTTGTGCAAATTTTTTAAACACACAAAACAATACTACAGACTGTTATGGATAAATAAGTATGTTGTAAAAGTAGAGACTAAGAAGACGTGTAGAGAACACATCAATTTTATAATACAGCTTGCCTTTGAGGGTGGAGGAAAATATGGATGGAAGAATATTCCTGTGCCTGTAACATTTAAATCTCCATTAAAAAATATCTGAAGCATACACAAAAGGCAAAATGTCAATGTTTGAAAAGTATAGTGATTTATTTTTTAGTTTGTTATTTTCTGTATGTTCACATTACTTATTATTTAAATAGTAGCTTTAGAGTATATGAAGGTGAAGACAATGAAGAAGATGAAGAAAAGGATGAGAAAAAGGAGAGGAAGGAAAGGAAAAGATGAAGAAAAAGAAGAAGGAGAAGGAGTAAAGAAGGCTCCCAAATTTTAGTGAGAGACAAAAAATTTCAAAATTCCATTTAGACTGTTTCTGGTTTCTTAACAGAAAAGTGCATGAGAATGACCCAAAAAATGTTTTAAAAAACAAGATGACATCTTTCCTACCAGATGTCAAAACATACTATAAAGCTATAGTAATTCAAATATGGGATAAAAATAAGATTATTAAATAATTCTATGCATGGGGTAGGATTATTAAATAAATATGGCAAGGATGATTGGTTAAATATTTGGGGGTTATTGTAAGACAAATATCTCCCCTTATCCCATATAATTTACCTAATTTGATTAAAAGATCCAATATAAAAGAAGAAATGCTGAAAGATTTTATGAAAATAATGTATTTGCTCCATCTCAGGGTGGAGATGATATTTTAATAATAAAAGCACAGGGAGAATCCACAAAGAAAATGTTTGAGAGGTTTAAAAATTGACAATACCCAGGGCTGGCATGGGTATTGTGAGATGGATTCTCTCTTATAATGCTGGGGAAGTGATAATTGGGAAAATATTTGGCAGTGTGGATGAAAGCCTTAAATGGGAACATTCCCTTCAAGCCAATGGTTTTACTTACAAGAGTTCAATCTAAGAAATAATAACAAATGCACACAAAGATTTATGTAACAGTATGTTCATTATGTAATTACTTTCAGTATGCCCAAGTGGTTAACAATGCGCCTGCCTAATGGGGAAAACTTTCTACACAAAGTGAACTGACAAATGGGGACACAAAAAATAGACTATACAGCACGACCCAATCATATAAGAAGTAAAATATCTATTTAGATTGTGAGTTTATGGATAAGGGGTTGTCATTTTTGCTTCATTCTTTGTTGCAGATTTAAATTTTCACAATTAACATGAGTTGTTTTTAATTTTCATTATTTTAATTAGATTTTCTTATTAAAATATGATGTATTTGTTTAAAAGAGTCAAGAAGTACATAGGGGAATATCATACCAACTCTAAATGCTCTCTTTCACCCCACTCTCTATCCTATTTCCTAGAGATTTACCGATTTCTTATGTGTGCTTTCAGAGAAAAAGGTATGCTGATATGAGTCATGTATAGAAACATCATACATGTGCATTATGTATATAATGTGTATGTGTGTGTATAAACATATAGATGTAAACATATGTATAATATTTTAGTTAAATATATATATGAATTATAGTTTAGAGGAAATTATATCCATTGTATCTCTCCTGCTTAGTTTAGGAGGCCTTCAACAAACATTGAACAACGGTAGGACTATGTTTTTTTTCCCATCTTTTTATTTTTTCCAGATAGTTAAAAAATGTCTTCTTTCTACTGTCCTTAGAAGAGCAATGTTCCCAAGACTTTGGAAAAAGAGGGATGCTGCTGATCTGTCTAACTCCCAACACTAGAGGATAGCTAGGTGTACTTTGGCTCAAATTGCCACCTGTATCAATTATCTCTTGCTTGAATAATGCAATGAAACCAAACCCCACAAAACCTTGGTGGCACATGACGTGCGGGTGTTTTGCTTATGCTTCTGGGTTAGCTGGGTAAGCTGGGGCCTCCTGGAGCGTTGCTGACCTTGACTGGGCATGTTCACGTGCCTGGAGGTCAGCTTGCTGTGGGTTTACTGAGGCTGGTCTTGGCTGGAGCAACTGGAGTGGCTCTTCTCTGCTGCATGCATCCCTTACCCTCCAGCAGGCTGCAGACCTGCAAGAGAGTACAAGAAAACCCACAAGGCCTCTTGGATCTCAACTCAGAATTTGCACACCATCACCCTGCCTCATTCTATTAAGCAAAGTAAATCTCATGGCCAAACCCAGAGTAAAAATCCAAGGGGAACAGGGAATGTGGGCACTGCAAAATTGTAAGGTGGAGGGTGTGGCTACAGACAGGGTGAAGAACTAGGGTGACAGTGGTTATCTGCCATCACCCAATGAGCTTATTGTATGCCAGGACATTTTTGGGGTTTGGGGAAAATGGTGCCTCACTCATGATGACCTCGGCCAGGGATTAACATAGGCACAAACACAGACAATTCTAAGCGACACTCAAATAAAGGAAGAAAGTTAGAATTGGGAACTTAGAGCTGAGTGTGATCCTTTCTAGTGGTGAGGTAGGAGATACAAGGTATGGTAGTGGAGGAGGGGGGTTGTTCTTGGAGGAGTTGGCCTTTGATTTGGGCAGAAGATGTATTTTCCAGCATGAATAAATCACAGGTGGAGACAGGGAAAGACTTTTTCTGACAGTTGGAAGGGACTAAGATGAGAAGTTGGGAATGTGATTGGGTTGGCTGGGACTGGAGATTAAGGAACTCACGAGTGAGCAGGAGAGGTTGTTTAAGGGCGAATCTTAGAGGGTTGGGGCATGTGATGTCCATAATCTCTCAGTGATGGGAGGCCTTTGGTGGTTTTGAGAAGGAAGAGCTGCTGTTGCAGGGTGAAGGGCAGATTTCAGAGGTCGAACCGGAAGGCAGGGAGGTAAGTTAGGCAGGTGTTAAAGAGGTAATGAAGGCCAAAACGTGAGCATTTTTAGTGGGAATGGAGAGCAGGGAGCGCAATGTCTGAGAGATTATGAAGGTCAACAACATTAGGGTTGGAAAACCAAAGTCTGTCTTGTACATCTGATTCAGCAAATATGGAAATGATGTGAAAGCATGCTTCATCCTCTTATATTTCCAGACATGTGTGATACACGTCATTAAATCATTTTAAAAAGACTTCTTGTAACTTTTTAATTTCCCCTGTCGGTTTCTCCATAGCCACCCTATATAAAAGTCTTGAAGGAACCTAAAAGATATTGCTTAGGGAGGCTGGAGAATCATGCCTGGCATTGCCTCCAGCTTGGAGGAAAGGAATCCTTACTGGAAAGATGCAGGGGTGACTGGAAAAGTGGGCAAGTGTGTTTAATCCCTTGACTCTGGGAGAAAGGAGGGCCTGACACTGAAATTCACATGGATGGGCTCATTTCACAAGGACTGTGATTTCCCAGGAGTCTTTAGTCTACACAGGTTTCCACTTGCCCCTACCCACTCTCTGTATTTTTGCCTGAGCTCTTCTATGGTGGCATAAGTCAGAGTTGAAGGGATACATATTGTCATGTTTTGATTCTTTGAAAGAAATCTTCTGGCTGCTATCATAGTGGTTAAGGGGCCAAGGTCCTAAAACTGATCTTCCAGGAAGAAGTGCATGTGAGGTGTGGGGCCCTTAGAATAGTGTGGTAGAGAAAAGCACTCAAATGTGTTGGCAATTATCATCATTACTCAGACTGAAATGGAAATCCCACATTTCAGTTCTGCAGGTGGGTGTTGCAGCTTCTCCAGCCACTCTGGCCCAGACTCAGCCCTGTCTTTGCCGTGAGAGAACTGGTGAGCCCACATCTGCTCTTGCTACATTGAACGTGGGAAGCCCTGCACCCTGAGCGTGTGTGTAGCTGCTCCGGCCATGTTTGCAACGTCCTGGCAACTGAGCGTTTGACTCCTCCCTCTCGTTTAGAGCTGGAGCCCTGTCCTGACCTCCCGTCCACTTGGCTGGGGCCCTGACACCTGTTAGGCCTTAGCTGCCTCTCCCCACTTTCTGATACTGTTCCCCCAACCAGGCAACCTGCCCAGAGCCTGACCTGACTTGACCGCCACTCCTAGGAGAGCCCTGTGGCCCCAGGTCAGACTCCCTTTGCCTTTCTTTCTAGACTAGCTCAAGCCACCATGCCCCTCGCTCATCTCCTAATACCAGCCCTGCCCCCCCCGGCTGCCTTCCTTTCCCAACATGCCTGAGCTTCCAAATCCCTGGCCTAACCCCGTCAAAGCCATGACAGGGGGGATCTTAGAAACCCCAGCTCCCCACTTTGTAGGTGAGGAACTGTGGCTCGAGGCAGGGAAATACATTCCCTCATAAGCCCTGGTGTCCTGGGACGTCGCTGCCCTTCCAAAGAGCTACAGCTTATGTTCCCCCAGCTTGTCCTCACACAACCTATGACAGAACCTCTTTTTGAAACCACATGCAGCAGGTAATTCCTTCTCACAGAGGCAGTCAAGGACCTCAGATTCAAATACCCTTTCTCTCCTTCCAGGACTAAGGAACCCTCAGGGTATTGCAGTCTGTCCATAGCCTGTGGTGGGTAAAACAGGAAAAGGGAGCAGTCATTGAATCCCTGGAGCAGAAAAACCATCCAAGGCTTCCCTTGGCTCCCTGTGAGCTTGATAAAAGCAGGTTAGGGACCAAGGTGTCCATGTAATTGCCTCACTTTGCTACATCATCTTGGCTTTGTGATAGAGCCTATTAATTGACATAGGAGTGCCAATGGAACTGGGAGGAAAATCCTCCTCTAGCAGGTCCATGGCCCACTGGGGGTGGGGCTGTTCCAAATCCCAGCCTATGCTGCTGGACTGTGTCCCCAGTCCTGGCCATTTCCACACCTGACAGGTTCTGAATTAGGCAAGAGCAAAGCACCGGAGGAATAAGGCCAGGGCCAGAAATTATTTCACGTTTCATCTCTTCCATCTACTGACGTGTAATTTGCAATGAATCATATCATCCCCATGTACTGCAGGGCCTTACTCTTAAAATTTAGGGAAAAAAAAATCAGTCTTGATTTACCCACAGCATCCAGTCATCTGGGTAGATAATTATTCATTAAGTCTCCTCAAAGTTTGAAACCAATGTGCAAAGACAGGAGATCCTGTGCCATGCTTTCCTAGAGTCAATTTTCTGGCTGAGGATGGCCTCATCCCCAGACAATGAACACTTTGGGTGCCTCCCTCCTTCTAGGGCATCAAACCCACCCCAGGGACATAGATTTCCCAGGTCAACCCAAATAGGGACAATTATCATCTCTGTGAGGTATAGAACATGGGCACACATGGGGGGAGCCAGGAAAAGTCAGGTTCCCAGAGATGTCCTATGCAGATGCAAGGAACTAGGATTACTGCCCCTCGGAGATTTTTGTTTCCCCAGCAGGGGAAAATAAGTAGCAGAAAATACCTCTGTGGCGAGAAGCCATAAGTCTCAACAGAAATACAAATGCGGACCAAGAAGGTGGGAAAAGAGGAACTCTGCCCTCCAATTTGGGTGTAAACTCCATTCACCCCCCCTGAGAGGAGACTGCTTTTCACTGAGAAAGAGGAGACCCTGAGAAGACAGAGGCCCGGTGGAAGGATTGCTCCAGAATGTGTGGGAAATCATCTGTCTAACCGCATTTCCGTCTCTCAGCAGCCAGGCCCGCACCCCTGTAGATGCCTACATGTATGGATATATACGTCTGTCTTTACAGCTAAGACAAGATAAAGGGAGAGAAGCACTCCTGCCACAGGACTTTCCCAGCATCTTGCGTCACATTCATAATTATGACCCCTCACTCATCAGAGCTCCTCTGCAGCCCGCCTCGTGGGGCCTCGGCAGCCCTCCGATGACGCAGCCAGCTCGGGCTATAATTGCAAACACCCTGCCCCGGGGATGTGTCAGGTTATGTGAAGACACTGGGGCTTTGCTGGTATCTGTAAAATGCAAGTTCAAGGGGACTTTTTAACATCAGAAGCAAAAATATGAGAGTCAAGAGACAGGTCCCCTGTGCCCTGTGCAGGATCACAGTGGAGATAAGAAGTGGGAGGCAATTGCACTGAAGGCAGGAAAAATAACGTGATAGCAGCAGAACAGACACAGGCAATTACTGCTCAGACACAGCACCAGCCAAGAGGCTCTTCTTGCTTTTAGGAAAACGACGTGACAGACGTGGCCAGGCCAGAGACCCAGCTCTTGAGGTGTGGCGCTGGTGTTTATTTCCTATAGGAAGACAGGGAGAGAGAGAAAATGACCCTCCGAATGGCAGGTAGAGGTTTTCTCAACTTTTATCCTGTTTTAGAGAGACTGTGAGAGTGTGTGTGTGTGGGGGGGGGGGTGTGAAACAGAAGGGACATGAAAACTGGGGCAAAAGAGAACAAGAGAAATGTACATGGGAATGTGGTAGATTAAACATTGCCTCCCCTGCAAGGCAAAAAATTGACAGCTTTGAAACTAGAGGAAAATTGGGTATTGTGGCCCAGAAAACACCCTTAGAATAAAGAACCAGAAGTACCTGGAACTCAACTTGGGTGTAATCTAATTTCACCAAACTCCAGGAAAATAGCTAAATCCTCCTCCAGCAGAGCTTTGCCGCAGGGCAGTGTAGCAGTGCTGCGTGAACTTTTTCTGGTGAAGGGCCATTTTTTTTGCCATTGTTTGTTTGTTTGTTTTAATCACCATCCATTACCTTCTGACATTTTTCTAAAACAAAATACAAATGATCTACTAGAAAGGAATGATGATGTTCTTGGATATCAGATTCTTATAAAAGCTTATGAATTTATTCTCTATTTCTGTACTTACAAATTTCATAGACTAGGCCAGGTTCAGACAGACTACGCCCTGAGTTGCATTGCATTAGAGGAGAGGGAATCACCTGAAGACTGCACTGCACCTAAGCAGTTAGCAAACAAAAAGAAACACACTAGGAAACACGGCAAGTATTCACCAGAATTGTTTCTTGAAAAACAAGGGCACCATCTCTTGTTCAGAAGACCACGTTAGTCTCTAGCCTTGCTCTCTGCCATTCCATTCTGCCCACAGCCAGAAGAGAAATCCTTCTAAAATACAGATATGGTTGCGCCACCGTCTTACCTGACATCAGGTAGTTTTTCAGATGACCTTGGGATGACATGAGCACTGTTTAGTATCCCATTCATAGCGGTCTGGCCCCTACCTGCCTCTGCACTGACTGGGCGCCCCCAAAAAAGCCCCAGTTGAGCTGCCAGGAGTAAGCAGGAGTTTCACTCAAGTAGACCGGGGATCAGCCCCCTCGCCAGCTAACATACACGGTCAGCCTAATTTAAAAGCACAGAGTGGAGGGCAGGCATAGAACTAAATCAGATCATGGGGGAAGGAGTTAGAGAGATCTGGGACGGTTGAAAAAGAAAATTTCCTTTGGAAAGAAAAATAAGGGCATTCCAGGTAGATGTACCTGCACAAACAAGGGCATGGGGGCATGGGATAGCCTGGAACATTCAGGGAATCTCAGGAAATTCAGTATATTTCACAGCCAGTGAAGAGCCCCAAATCTGTCAGTAAAGGACACAGCAATAACTGCCATGGAAAGCCTCAAGGTTTACTTTTCTAAGTATCTAGAATGAAGATGAGCCCTTTTGGCCTCAAATTGGAAAAGTTACGCCACTTTAATTCTAAAAACTTGCAAGGGACAAGGGGAAATCTCCTGAGGAAGAAGTCAAATTTACTGAGTTCCTTAGGCAAGAACATTTATCTTCTCATCAATCCGATGCCACGGGTTTTCTCACTGTTTTACAAATAAGGAAACTGAGGCTCAGAGAGGGCAAGTGATCTTAGAGATCAAGAAAATAGTAAACTGTGTAAATGAGCTCCAAACCCAGGTCTACCTGACACTAAACACTGTGCATTCTGCTCACGGTGAGCACGGTTTATGCTCATAAGAATGAGGGAAAGGTGGTTGTAAAGAGGAAAGATGAGGGTGAGAGGCAGAGGGTAACACATTGTAATCCCATGTGTGCAAATATATGTTAAAATTGAAATACTTAATTAGAATTGATCTTTATCAAGTGTCAGAACCATTAGTTGCTTCGTTTGCATCACCCACCTAATTCCTGAAGTAACTCTGCAAGGTCGATGCGACACTGTATTATTTATCTTACGTAACTACTTGCTCACTTTCCTGTAAGATTATCATACACGCCTGTCCATTGCCACGTGACTTGTGCCCCCTGTGGACTGAATATACTTGCCTGCCTTAATGTCAGGCTTGGCCACGTGACTTTTTGCTTGGGCCAACAGAATGCAAACAGACATTCTGCCTGTTGGGTTTGAGCAGAAGCTCTAAGAGGCTTGCGAGTTTCTATCCTCTTTCTTAATCTTTCCCTCTGCCACAAGAACAGCGTGTCACATGACAGGCTCACTCAGCCTGGGTTCTGGAAGGAGAAAGCACGTGGAGCAGAGCCAGATGACCTGCAACTGAGTAACAAACGAAGTTTTTGTTTTTAAATTATTTTTCATCAGACTAGTTGTAGGTTTACAGAAACATCATGCAGGAAGTACAATGTTCCTGTATGACCCACCTCTCATACACACAGTTTTCCCTATTATTAACATTTTACATTAGTGTGGTAACTTTATTATAATTCATGAAACACTATTATGATAATTATGCTATTAACTTTAGCACACTGTTTGCATTATGTTGTATAGTTCTATGGGTTTTGTGTATCTGTGTGTGGCACTATATATTCAACCTAAAATTTCCCTTTTTGAATATACAATGTAGTGGTGCTAATTACATACACAAAGCTGTGCCTCTATCACCATCATCCCTTGCCAAAACTTCTCCTATGCCACAAATGGAAAAATTCCATACCAAGTAAACATGAACTCCGCATTCCCTTTCCCCGCTTGGCCACTGATAACCTGCATTCTAGTTTCTGACTTCATGAATAGGCTTACTCCACTTATTTCATCTAAGTGAGATCATAGAGTGTCTGTCCCCTTGTCCCTTTGTGCCAGCTTATCTCACTCAACATGATGTCTTCAAGGTTCATCCATGTTGTAGGATGTATCAGAACTTCATTCCTTTTTATAGCTGTATAACAATCCATTGCATGTATATACCACATTTTGTATATCCATTCATCTGTTGATGGACTCTTGGGTTGCTTCCACCTTTTGTCTATTGTGAAAAATGCCTCTATGAACAAAGGTGCACAAATGTGACAAATGGAAATTTATTGTGGTGAGTCAATGAGATCTTGGGGTGTTTGTTACTGAAGCAAAGTTGACTAATGCAGTGGATATTTTACAAATAAGGAAACTGAAGCTTGGAGGGACATCATTCCCTAACTCATAAAAACTGGGTTTAAATCCACTTCTATTTGACTTAAAAGCCTGTGCCCTTTTTTATTAGAGGTTAAACCCTTTTGCAAAGTGGAGAGTTTAAAGTAGTCCATCCAAGGCTACTTCCCGGACAGGAGCCCAGGGCAGTGACTCTGGAGTCCCCACTCATCCCAGTTCCTGTGGCTCCTGCATTCTCTGAAGCCCTGTCAGTAGCTCTGCACTCTTGATAAAGTTTGTCTTGACTTCTCCCAGGCTGGTTGGTGTCCTTTCCCCCATCTCCTCACCCCTCTTAGCACTTACATTTCATGCCCCTCCTTTAGAAGTTTGATAATAGATGCCTGTGCTTAGAAAACAAACATGAACCAATATGGTATGCACCTGAAAAAAATTACAGAATAAATGACTAATAAATTGAATACAAGGGAAACTAAGTATTTAAACTTACTGGGAGTAAATTTCAGCTTGCATCGTCCACTCTGTTATCTTCGTGATTTATAAAATAGAGATACAAAATCTGACTCCTCCACCTATTCCGAGCCCCGATCTTCTCTACCGTAGCCTTCTGTTGCCACCAACCAGACCCCCTGCCCTACTGCTCCCCCTTACAGACTTTTCTCCACACAGTGGTTAGGGTGAGGCACTAAAAATGGTCATGACACTCCCCAGCTTAAAACCTTTTGGCAATTTGTCATACCTGTCAGAAAGCAATCTTAAATGGCCTGGCTTCTACCTACCTGTCCCAATTCATCTGATAATTCTCCTCCTGTCTTATTATGTGCCAGCCATAATGACATCCTTTTAGTCATCAAATAGGCCAAGGCTTCCCACCCCAACCCCCCAACCCATCCCACACCCCCAGTTTACACCTTTCCATGTACAATTCTTTCTGTCTTGAAAACTCTTCCATCTCATCTTTGTTGTCTTGGCTCTAATGTCAGCAGTGAGGCCATATACAGTGTTTACCAAATCCTGTTTCAGAGCCCTCTCCTGGGCTCCAGCCTCTTTGACGTTAGATGTGGCCATGCCACCAGTTCTGGGCCAAGGGAGTGTGGGAGGAAGTGATGTGCATCTGGTGATCTAGACTTCACCTCCTTCGGCCTCCTTCCTCCTCTACCTTCAATCCTGGAAGGTCTTCTTCATGAGATGGAAAAGCAGCAATGCTGATGTGCCTCCTACCAAACAGCCGCCTGGGGAAACCAGCTGGATCTTTTAAGAACAAGCACTTAAATTTTATGGTGTGACAATATTGCAATTGTGGGGTTATTTGTTACCACAACATAACCAGGTCGATCCTGACTCATGAACACCCTCAGAGAAGGTTCTCTGACCACACCAGCTACTTACATCTCTATCAAAGCAGTGTCTTTGTTTAATTTATGACATTTGTCACCATCTGAAATTGTAGTCTTTATTTATGGTTACTAAATCAGTTTACGTCTTCTATGCTAGAATCCAAGCTCTAAGAGGGTAGGGTCTTTGTCCACCCCATTCATAATTGCATCACAGTCCCCATAGTATCCGCATATAATAGGTGCTCAATTAATGCTTTCGCAATATACAAATATATGAAGGAATAAATAAATTGGACTCTTGTAAGAACAAAATGAGGTAATTGATGTAAAGCAGTTAGCACAGTGCCTGATAAAGCATAAATACTCAATAAAATATACATAATTATGAGCTTGAAGAATTGAGACCAAAGGTCTTTTCTGTACTGTAGAGAGGAAAGGAAGAGAGATGAGTTTGGGGCTTGGGACCAAAGATCTGCAAGAGGCAGATGAAGCCCTGGACATTACAATCACACAGGCAGGCAGAATAGAGGTGGCCTCTGAGAGCAGCCACAGGGGAGAAGTTGACTGAGCATGAGCATGGGCTCAGCTCCATCAGTAAGACTTTTTCCTAAGAAAAGCAACATAACCCTACACTTGCTAGCTAGTAAGGGTCTGATATGCCAGGCCCAGGACATCACCCGCCTTCTGTATCAGCCCAGAGCCCCTGATGAGAATTAACCAAACATTCAGCATGCACTTACTGAGCTTCTACCTTGAGCCAGATTTGGCCTGGTTTCTTCAATTAAAGGATAAATAAGTCACCATCTGTCTCAGTTTCCTGGTACTTCTATAAAAAATTACTACAAACTGGATGGCTTGAAACAATAGAAATTTATTGGATCAGACTTCTGGGACCTAGAAGTCCAAAACATGTGGGACAGGATCCTTCCTTGCCTCTTCCCAGCTGCAGGTGGTTTGCCAGCAATCCTTGGGCTTCGGTCTCTGCCTCAGGGGTCACCTGGGGTCTCCCTGGGTCTCCATCCTCTCCTTTCTGTGTCTGTGGATCCACATTTCCTCCTCTGATACGGACATGAGTCGTGCTGGATTAGCGCAGTCCCTCCTCCAGTTTGGCCTCATTTAAACCGAACTGATTCCGTTGGAAATGATCCTACTTCCAAATAAGATCACATGCGTGGGGTCGGAGGTTAGGAATTGAGCAAGTTCTTTGGCGGGGGGGCACAGTTCAACCCACAGCACTACCCCTACCTTTAAGGATCAGAGGGAGAGAGAGAGGCAGGGGAGCAAAAAATTAACGATAAAATATGGCCAGTACTATGATGGAAGGATGGGCAAGAGGGTAAGGAGGTTGAGAAAACAGAAGGAGCCCTGATGTGTGCAGTCACAAAAGGCTGCAGAGGATGACATTTCAGTTGGACCTTAAAATACATGTACACGTTTCCCAAGAAGATATAGTGGGGAGGACACTTTGGGCCAAGAGAACAGCATAAGCAAGTCATGCGGCCATGAAACGGCCTTCACAAATCCAGGGAGGAGAATTCTGGTGATTGAAGCATAAGGTAAGTACACCTTATGGGGTCGGAATAGACGCTCTTGTCTTCTGGGTTTGAAAGTCGTATGGTAAAGAGATACAATAAAAAGAACTCCATATGTAGAAAAAATGAATCTATTGGTGATAAATAAAAGATTTGCTAGTTTTTTGGATTATTTTTATTTTTTCGTCTCAAGCTGAAAATAGAGATAATGTCTGACCACCAATCTCTTTCTAGTTCTTTTTGAAATGTATTACCTAAGCAATGTTACATTGGCAAAGCAGAAAACTCAAAATTAAAAGAGAATGACACAGAATGCCAATACCCTAAACACCACGTGTCCACATCCCCACGTTCCTTCAAGGCTTCACCTTGGCCCAACTCTTGCTCAGGAGACTGATCAAATGGAATCCAGATTTGATTGCATCTTAACCCTGGCAGAGCACTGCAGGGGACCCTGAAGGAAATGTGTAGAATTCTTGTCCCTGGAGAACTCAAACTAGAGATTATGTATAAACCTGCCTGAAGGAGGGCTGGGCAGCGTCCTTTCTTAAACTTGTAGATTTCTAGAATACGGAGAGTCAGTGTAAAACTCTAGTTCATAGATTTTAACATCTGGGATCCAGAGATGCGTGACCCTCCTGGTTCCCTGGGGGAAGAGAATCCATGGACAGTCCTCAGCAACCCAATTCTCACCTGAAATTATAAGCCTAAATTCTTGTGTAGGTACACATGTGCATTTTCCAGGGGAAGGGGCCTCTGCTTGCCAGACATAATGTGTTATTTAAGTCTGACTTTTTCTTTGCTTGTTTTTTGTTTTTTGTTTGTTTGTTTATTCCCCAGATCACATTGGATCAACATGTCTCTAACTTATTGTTCTGAGGTTTAGGAACTGAACAAGGCTGACTCCCGGTTCTTGGCAAAGGACTGAGTTCTTTTCTATGCAGTCTTTCAGCAAGTTCTGCTGTTTCTACTTCCAAAATACATTTCAAAGTTTGTCATGGGTCTCCATCTCCATCAACAAATCCCTGGTCAGGGCATCATCATCTCTCACTATGACAAATTCAACAAACTTCAAGCAGGTGTCCTTGGTTCCACTTTTTCCTTGTGGCAATCTATTTTTCCACAGAGCATCTTGAGTGACTGTTGAGAAAGAAACATGAAGAAAGTTATGCCATCATACTGAAAATTCTCCAATGGTTTTTAACTTGCCTGCAAAATAATCCTCAGTGTGGCCCACAAAACTCTACAAACGTGTCTCTTTTCCACTTCCACAATCTTATTTGATGCCACCCCGTCCCCCACCCACCATCACCACCACCCACAAAGGTTCAACTGGGCTGCATTTTTTTCCGCTCCTTGAACTTCCCCAGCAGTTTTTCACCTCAAGGGCCATGCCTCCACTTGAAATGCCCTTCTCCCCTCTGCACATAGTTAGCTCCTTGGCATCACTTAGGTAGATCTTAACTTAAAAATATCACCTCTCTACAGATAGATCATCGCTGACTATCCTATCTTGGCAGAATCCCATCCTCATCACATTTATTTGTCTGTTGCAAGACCCTATTTATTTGTCACAGCACTTATTTTTAGAATGTATTTTGTGCTTGTTTACTTGCTTATCTGTCTTCCCCAGTGCACCAAAAGCTCTGTGGGGACAAGGGCATTGAATTTCTTCTTCACAATCACACACAAATCCCTGACATACTGTCTGCCATATAGTGGGTGGAGCGGGCAGACAGATAGAAGGATAGATGAATGAATAAATGAATGAATGAATGGATGGATGAATGAATGAATGAATGAATGAAAAAAGAAAGCAAACAAGCCCTGGAAGCAGTCTTCAAACCCCATTTTTATGCATAGAACTAAGGCCACCGTCCCAGTGTGCTAGATTATCGGGTATGCTGAGGTGGCCATGGTGGCCAGTGGGGACAAGAGTGACAGTTGAGGAGGGAGTGCTGGGACCAATTAGAGGATGCTCTTTAGAGGATGTGGCTTGCAGTACAAACCACCTTGATGAGCTTGAGTTTAATTCAAGGCTGACTCTGAAGCTTGAAGGGTGGGAGAAAGTGCTGAAGAAGGAGGGTCTTCACACTGAGTATAGCATACTAAGGACTTAGAAGAAAAATGTGGGAGGTCTCCTGAGGCCTTTCCTTGATGAGCCTGAGAGTGGGTTTAGAAGAGCAAGAGAAACTGACATGGGGGTCTGTAAGTGGTGGGGTGGAGGTGGTTGATGAGGATTCATCCACCTTCAATGGGGGCTCACCACAGATGGTGCAAAGATGGGTAGGACAGAGGATCACATTGTCTTCTTCCTCTAGCCAGTCTTGACAGATCCTCATGCCTGCCAGCAGAATTCCATGAGGACCACTGCCTCTCTTTCCTGACGTTCTCCCTGTCCATTCCTATCAATGTCTGGCTCAAATCCCCAACCTTGTCTGTGGCCCACTCTTGCCCCTACTGTTGAAAACTGAAGGAAATGTCTGTTCTAGGTCCCAGGTCTGTTATCTCTAACTTAACAAGCCCCCATCTTTGGTTCTTCCTCTCGAGACAACCCTTGGGAGGTTCTTTAACCCAGTCTGTGCCTGTTGAGATCAACCTATCCTTGTCCTGTGGCTTGAACTTGACTCAGTTCTGCCCAGCTTTGAGAGGAGGAATTTGGGGGCTAATTCCTGTTAATTTTATGAATTTATGCATAGGGAGGCAGTGCAGTTGACGGGTAAAACCCTGGGCTCTTAGACCACATGCTATATGCCCTTGACTCAAACCATAGCAACTCCACCGATGTGCAACTTCAGTCAAAGTGACTTCTGTTTGAACCTTAATTTCTTCTGTTATAAAGTGGGTACCAAATAGTTCCTTATTCATACAGAAATCCTTCTGTAAGGCTTAAGTGAGATAACATCATTGATGCTCTAGCCAGTGTCTTGGAAATTTCAAGGAGCTCAAGCTAATTATCAGTTCCCACAGCCCATCTGAGGATTGTTTTGTTTGCTTTTAAATTTTTGCCCAGAACTGCCTCCATGTATGTAGGTGTCTGTGTGTCCAGGCAGACAGAAGTCCAGAAGTGCTGCAGAACATGCCCCCAGGAGCAGACTTCAATCAGTGACCCTGGGGACCTGGCATATAAAATCCCAGACTCCTCACTCCTCAGATGGGCTAATTCTGAGGCTTGTCTATTGTGCTGTGCTCCAGAGTTTCCCCACAGGATAAGCACCATCACCCATTGTGGTGGCTGGCTTCATACCACACTCTTTATTGCTGCCCTCATTTCCTGGATCATTTCCTCACTTCCTGTGTGTGTGGCACACACCTCCCAAATAAACCACTTTCATTGAAATCTTGGTTTTGGAGTCTGCTTCTTGGGGAACCCACACTGACACAAAATCCTCACATAGTAGCAGATTCTTTGTAAATCCTCTGTATTAAATGGCCTGGCAAGTACTGTTAAAGGAGAAGTCTGCACCTCCTGTCAGACCTCACTCCATGCCAACCAAATACCTACAAAGGGAGCACACTGCTCATCAGAGTGAATAATCAGCCAGGGTCCACCAGCAAGTCCCAGCCCTGCATGCGTCACCAGCCACGCTACCTCCTTGTGCGTGAGCTCAGAGGCCTCTGAGGGAGACTGCCATGGAGTACCCCCCGGGCACAGCCCTCCAGATTCCAGGGATGCAGACTGCAGGGCCTGTGAATAAACCTGTCTATCCAGTGAGGTGAGCAGCCTCCCTGCCCTGCCCTGGTGGCCAGAACAGGTCCTGCCAGTTGTGGCTCCACTGGTCCAGATGGCAATCAAAGGAGAATCCAGGGTGTTCTGTTCAAAATTTGGTGTAAAATCACAGCTGGCCACAAGCATCTCCCACAAACCTGTCTATACATTTATCTTTGCCCCTTGCCCATGTTGGAACCTCTGAAGTCACTCCCTATAACTTTATCTCCTATAAAGAAGATTGCAGGATGTAGCAACACAAAGACCCTTCAATTCTGCAGGGAGGGTACACACCCTTTGCAAATTCTAAGCCTAGCCCCACCACCCTTGATGGAGACTTTTTATTCCCTTGACAAGCTCTGAGGCTGGTTCTGTGCTGAGCACATGCAGACACAGGTTCTGTGGAATCACATAAGTTCTTGGCAAACTCCAGCCTCAGGTCTCATGGATACTTCCAGAGTCAGTGCAAAACAGAGTCATAAAACCCTTTGAGCCAACTGGCTGGTTCCTGGCCATTTTTAGTATGTTCAACTATGAGGACAGGGACTTTTCCACAGTGTAAACACAAAGAACTATACTATGAAGAGCTCTTCAATTCCTCCATACTCTGAGGCATCTCACCTTTAATTCTGATTGTGAAAACACTCCTGACATCAAACACTTCCCTTTCATGGCCTGACGTCCAGATTCCCTCCACTCTTTCAAACCCTCTCTTTAGCTCCTTCTTGTCCATTCTTTTGTCTGCCCCTCAGATTGGTAACATAATTTAAACTGGTCTGATTCGACTCACATAAATTTAGCACAAGTCTAGCAGTACGTTGCTTGAACTACTGTATAGTCACTAAGATGATGGGATCTGGAATCAGCTTACCTGGAATCAAATCCCTGGACTACCTCTTGCTAGCTGTGAAACCCTAGGCAAGTTACTTACCCTCTCTGATGCAGTTTTAAAACATGGACCCCAGTTTTTTTTACTCTCCTCCCACTGAGAGGTGGAGACTATCCCCACCCCCACCCCCACCTCGAATCTGAATGGGCTTGTGACTGCTAGGATCCACAAAGTTCAGTAAAAGTGACACTATGTGACTTCCAAGATTGGCCCATAAAAGACCATGCAACTTCTGCCTGATTCTCTGGGAGCACTCACTCTTGGAGACCTAAGCGGCCACATAAGAAGGCTGAGTCCCCTGACACATCACACTGCAGTGGCCACAGACAGATGCTCCAGCCTACAGCTCCAGCTGAGCCTGTGCTGCAGCCAGCCCAGCTCAGGTGCCAGGCGTCAGGCATGGGAGTGAAGATGCCATCCCACAAGTGGGTCCTGCAGTCCCAGCTGTTCTGAACCCCAGCTGTTGGAGTTATTCCCACCCATCCAGGAAATCCCAGCTGAGGCCCCAGACATCAGGCAGCACAGAAGTGCCACTCTGCTGTGCCCTTTCCAAACTCTGGGGCCACAGAATCTGCAAACTTAATAAAAGGAATGTTGTTTTAGACTATTGAGATGAGTGGTAGGTTGTCATGCAGCATTAACTAACCAGAACATTCTCTAAGCTTCAGTTTCCCTATCTGTAAAAAGGCACTATTAATGACGCCTACTCTGTAGCGTTTGTATGAGGGTTAAATGATCAGCGTCTTCCTGACACACTGTAAGTGCTCAAATTCCAGCAATTGTTATTACCATTAACTTCACTGTTTCATTTACTTAACTACATTTGATGAAAATTCCCACAATTGATTGTTGAACAAACCGTCTCTTCTAATTATATACATAAAAGATATTCATGGAAAAGATGAGCTGAACTTTTAGCTAAAAATAATCTGTCTACAGGTTACAGAATTTTTAGTTCTTTAAAAGACGCTAATAGACATTTGCTAAGAGTGTGCAAGTGTGTGTGCATGCATGTGGCTTCATGTTGGTTTTACATTCTCCCCTGAGCATATACTTACCAGTTGATTGAAACAGCCACCACAATGGGTGAAGGGATTGTGTGTACATACACACATGTGTGCACACAGAGTCTGCAGGAGGCAGAGTGCCCAGAGAGATAACTGACACTCCCATTAGTCTCCTTGCTTGTTCTCTTTGCAGCCTAAATGCTGTTATCGTCTCATCCACAGATCGATACAGCTGGCAGGTAAGTGTCTGTCTGCCCGCCACGTCAGAATCGTGAGGCCCTCGTGGGTCAGAGGGTCTCAGTCCCCCCTGGAGGCCCTCGAGCCCAGCCACTCCGAGCAGGTGTCTGGGAAGCTGGCCAGACCGCACTCGAGCATCGAGCCGTCAGTGTACAGAATCAGATCTGACCGGGCCTGTGGAAGATAAATGAGCCAGAGCCCCCCAGCCCCAGATTTGGTCATCTCTTTATGAGCTCTGAAGGGCCTATTAGCGGCACTGATGAGTGCTGGGGGAGATGAAGTCTGCCTGGAACAACGTTAGCCGGCAGAATCAAATCACTCCCGATCCCCCTGGGGAGCAGGAGATGGTTGATTTCAGGCACAGCTCCTTGTCTCCATTGCCCAGCGAGGTTATGGGAGCACTCGGCTGGGGTGGGGGGGGCTGTAAGCACTTTTTTTCCCCCCTGCAGAATCGTCTAAGAATTTCCTTGTGTATCTAATAGCTTTGATGCCCCTGCTTCGACAGGTGTGCTCTCATTTCCCCCTCTCAGCAGCTATCCTAAGGAGGGGCTGTCCCTGTCCAGAGGGGCAGCTCCCTAGCTGCCTTCTCTGAGCCCGGTAACCCACTTGGGAAGTGAGAAATTGGGCCAACCTTCAGGGGCTAAGATGGGATGATGCAGTGAGGCTGTGTGGGCCGAGGCAAGCCATGGGCAGTGGGTTGAAGTTCAGCTCTCGGTAGCTGAGTGACCGTGAGCTGTGTGCACAGTCTCTGAGAGCTGCAGTCAACCCCTCTGTAAAATGGCACACTGATTTTACTCGAGGCTGTCTGAGGATTAAATGAAACCGCATATAAGAAGCTGACTAGGCACTCCCCTCCCCGTCCTCTGGTCCAGCACACCAGGCAGTCAGCCTTTCTGGGCTGAGAAAGGGGCCCTGGAAGAGGCCAATAGCTACCCCAAGGGTTTTACCAGCAAATTAAGGAGATTAAGAGGAAGATAATTAAATGTAAGGCATGATTTGGAGAGCTGGAAAGACCTTCCTGAGGAAAAGAAAACTGCAGGCCAACACCTGTATATCTCCCCATCCCACATCTCTGATCACATTATATAGGCCAGAGAAGACTTGGGTATGAATCCTGATTTAATGGCTGTGCAACTTTTACCCAGTCACTTACCCTCTCTGATCCTCAATTTCTATGTCTTTAAAATGGGAACAACAATGGTATTTGTGTTAAAAGCTTTTGTGAGGAAACTATGAAAAAGTCCCTGAAATGGTAACTCCTAGTTCCCACTTCATAAATGTCAGTCACCTCCTCCCTTCTGTCCTTGTTTCTGCGTGCTGCCTGCCTGACCCCCCCCCCCCCCACCTTGGACCCTGGCTTTATTCTTCACTCACTGTGGGGCTACCCAGGTTCTGGTGGTCTTGCTCAAGGAATTCCTCCAGCCCTCTATTATTTAGAAATACACCTGTCATCACATGCCTCAAATTGTATACTGTGACTGTTTGTCTGTCTGTCTCCCCTACTTGACTGTGAGCTCTCTGAGGTCAGGGGTTGCCTCTTATTGATTCGATAACAATTCAGTGAGAGTTTTCAAACACTTGCTTTTTAAATAAGTTGAGAGACTACTATGTACTGAGCACAATACCATGGAATAAGATAGAGCAGAGAATGAGACGGACAAGAAACCTACACTTTGGGTCCTAAATTCAATTAAGGGACAGAAACAAATAACAAAACCCCCAATACAATTAAACAAAAAGATAATTAATGTCTGTGATATGTTCTTACAATGAAGGAAACAACACTGAGAAGAAAGAAACTGGAGAAGTCACTTTTGGTGGGAAAAGCTTGCTAAGGAAGTTCCACTCAAGGAGAATATCATGTAAGACGCAATGACATCTGGGGTGGTGTGCTGGTTTACATGTATTATGTCCCCCAAAACACCATGTTCTTTGCTGCAATCTGGTGCGGGCAGACATATTAGTGTTGATTAGGTTGGAATCCTTTGATTGAGTGTTTCCATGGAGATGTGACTCAATCAACTGTGGGCAAGAACTTTGATTGGATAATTTCCATGGAGGTGTTACCCACCCCATTCAGGGTGGGTCTTAATCGAATCACCAGAGTCCTGTGAAAGTGTTCACAGAGGGAAGGAGGTGCTGTAGCCAAGAGTGACATTTTGAGGACGGCCATTGAAAGCAAACTTTTGCTGACACTTTGCTCCAGAGAAGCTAAGAGAGGACAAATGCCCCAAGAGCAACATTTTTAAGAATGCACAGGAGCAGAGAGTGGAGCTGAATCACAACCTGGGAACAAAGGAAGAAGATGCCAGCCACATGCCTTCCCAGCTAACAGGGTTTCCAGATGCCAATGGCCTTTCTCCAGTGAAGGTACCCTACTATTGATGCCTTTCCTTGGACACTTTATGGCCTTAAGTCTGTAACTTTGCAACCAAATAAACCCCCTTTATAAAAGCCAATCCATTTCTGGTATTTTGCATAATGGCAGCATTAGCAAACTGGAACAGGTGGTTTCATTATGACATAAAGAATGAGGAGGAACCATCTTTGCCAAAACCCTAGAGAAGAGAATTTCAGGCAGAGGGAATAGGATATGCAAGCTCCTGAGGCAGGGGAGAGCTTGGTGGTTCTTGGAGCTGAGAGGAACTTATTGTACTAGAGTAGAGCGAAGGGGAGGTATGGTAAACATGAGGAAGGAGGCAGGGAGCAGCTGGTAAGGGTCCAGGAGGACAAAGTAAGGTGTTTAGATGAGCGATCGCTAACAATCTTCTGAGGGCCAAGTCTGGCCTGCTGCCTGTTTTTGTAAATAAAGTTTTATTGGAACACAGCCATGCCATTCATATCCCTCTAAAGGAGTCTGTGGCTCCTTCTGAGCTATGACAGCAGAGTTGAGTGGTTGAGACAGAGACCTCATAGACCTCGAAGCTTAAAATATTTACTCCCTGGTCTTTTACAGAAAAACGTTGCTGACTCTGTTTAGATCATGAAAGAAGGAGCCATTTTGAGGTGTTTTTAACTGGAGAGGGCTGTGATCTGATGAGACCCTCAGAGCAGTGCCTGGAGCAGAGCAGGTCCACGAATGTGTTTGTCGGACAAGCGAGTGGATATTTAGATGCATAGTGCTTCGTTACCCACAACCACATAAAATCATCCCCTCTGTTAACAAAAATAATCTGGAGTTTACCGGACTGAGTGGGAGCATCCCATCCATCCGGGCAGACCACATTTTTCACAGCACTAACAGCTGACGGATACTTGGAAAATTGAATGTTTTATGCAGCTTTGGATTGGAAATAGCAGTGTGGTTTTCACCACAGGGAACCCTCTTAATGTAAATCCAACCCAATTACACACGCAGGCAGGCACCGAATTTGCAGCAAGACTGAGTTTTGCCCAGCAGCAAATGAAGCACAGCTCCAGTGAGGGGAAGGGAGCCCTGTTCCCAGTATGCAGAAACTACAGGGGGTAGCTTAGCTTGGGGGGGCCACTGCATGGGAGTCACAGTGTGCAGAGGGTGCCGGATGGCTTACCGAACCCGAAAGAAAAAGGATGAAGTGTCTTATGCAAATGCATGTCAGGCTGCACTCTGCAATTGCAAAATCATGAATAGGGGAAATTGCTCGAAAATCATAACTAACTTTTGGCCACTGAAGGCCATTCCTCTGGCCAGTTACAGATGACCAAAGCCTTAGAGAAGGTTGGAGACTGGGTATTTTTTTCTTAAAGCAACTGCAACAAGCTTTATGAGATGGGTGCAAGATTAGATATTTAGAATGATGTTCATTCTCATGTTGAGGCAGAAAGATTGGACGCAAGAATCACAAATGGAGTTTTGGTTAAATTAAATATCTGCCTTGTGACCCATAGTGAAAATGGTGCTTTTCTGAGTGCTGGACCAGAACTCCCTCCACAGACAGACATGGGGACTTCGCCAGCACCTGCTGGATATTCATGGTCCCCTGTGTTCTTAGGGACTACAGATTGAGATCCTATGCAATAGCTCACTGGTGACAGATGGAGAGCCCATGGCATGCATAAGGCATTGTCTGCACTGGCTAGAGAGGGCATTTGGTGGAGAAGGTGGCCACCTTACCACCATGGGCCCCGGACATGGATAATCTCAAGTGAACAGGGCTTGGAAGACTGGAACTCCAGTCCAGCACAGCTGCTGAGCACCAAAATCATGCCCTTCCCAGAGATCCTTTTCTCAGCCCTCTCTACAGCATCTCCCCAGACAGATGCCTTGCTCTCTACCTCTTGCCAGTTCTGGGTCTCTAACATTTGGACTCTACCTTCTATTCTCCCTTCCTCCCCAGCCTATCTGCCTCCCACCCTTATCAAAGGCAAATTCTCTTCTTTTCCTTCTGTAGCCATTGGTAGCGCATGGAAGAACATAGATGATGGTCAAAAACCTAAGTCTAAACTGGTTCCTATTCATCAAAGATAGGCAGGGCTCCATCATTGCAAAATAAATAAGCAAAATAATAATAATGATAATAATAATAATAACTGACAGGTTCACATTCCTGGAGTGAAGATATATTTCTTCCATCTTAAGGAAGGCCTCCTTCTGCCTAAGAAAAGTCTGATTGATAATTTCTAATGCAACAAAGAATAAACAGATTAAGAGTTCATAACCATTGGAAGTTGGAAGTTCTGCCCCTGCAAATCTTTGGCAAGCAGTGTGCTCAGAGTCTAACCTCTGCCCCCCATAGGGCATAACCTAATTGCAAATGGAAATTTTCGCTCAAAGCAGAGGGATCAGGAAAAGAAAAATTCATCTGGATCAGCATGTCTCAAACAGTAATGGGTACACAAATCACCTGGACAACTTGTGAAAATGTAGATTCTGACTTGGCAAGTCTGAGGGGGGCCTGAGATTCTGCATCTGTAACAAGGTCCCAGATGCTGCTGCTGGTTCGTGGGCCCCAACTTGAATAGCAAGGGTCTAGCTGGCTCCCTTGGAAAGAAAGGATGGTTTTAGAATCGCCTGTTCCAAAGCCTGTGTGTTGAGGCCAGGAAGGACAATTTTCATGCTAATCCCTCCTAGTCAATATAAGAAGTCATCCAAGACAAATAAAAATGAACTCCCAGGCCCTCATGAGATTCAACAAAGCAACATCCATCTTGAATGACACTTATGGGTTTGCAAATACATTCACACTTTCCTAAACTGGCACCCCTGCCAACCAAGTTGCTGCCACCAGGTGTATCTTTATAAGATACTATAATTCTAGGGAGAAACAAAGATTTTATAATTTGACCATAAACCTGATTATAGCAGGAGGTGGGAAAGAGGCTCTATACTGAGGTTTGTGAATATGCAGTTGCATTCAACCCTCTCTACAACCCAGCAAGAAAGGTGGTCAAACTGAGGTCCAAGAAGGCTAACTCCACAATGGACTCGGCGCTGCAAAATCATTTCAAAGGAACTTGTTGGTCCTCGTGGTCTGTGTTGGACATGGTTGCCATTGGTTTTCCCTCACTGATGCTCAGGCCCAGGTTTTCCTTGTGGAGACCCAGTGTACAGTCAGACAGAGACAAGTCCATCTCCCCTTTCTCCCCAAACCTCAGCTGCTCACTTTAAAACTAGGGATAGCCAGGGCCCACTTCACAGAGCTGATGGAGGAAATAATCCAAGGGTAAATTGCCCTGCACAGCCCCTGACATGGAAGGCATACTCAATACCCCTTCTCTTTTCCCTCCACACCAGCATGGAGGCAGAAGGAAGGGAAGGGCAAGAGTAGGGTCCCCGGAGATCCACTGCCCAGTCATTTCCTGTGTGTGCCAACTTCCTCTCCACTCTGCCCAGTTACAAGGCTCCTTGCACAGGACAGCAGAGCAGGGTGAGGCCAGGGCTGAAATGAAATAATGACTAACTTCTGAATAAAACAAGGAGATGCCGGGATTCGGATCCCCACCCCCATGCCATAACCCTCTGACCTTTTATGAGTAGGGGAGAGGAGAGATCATCACAAAAGGAGTTCCTTGAGTAGATCTGGGAAATCTAAAAGGGCCAGCTCTTTCAAACTCTGCACAGCATGGTTTACTGGTTAAGATCTCATCCCAGGAAACTGGCTTGGAATCCTGTTCTCTTTCCAGATGCATGACCTGGGGCAAGGTACTTTGCCTCTCTTTGCCTCAGTTTCCTCATCTATAAACCTCCTAAAGTTACTGTAAGGAACAAATGAAATAACTCATGACTGCAGTTACTTAAGCCCCTGGCACATACTAAGTACTCAACAAATAACAACACTTGCTGTCATTTTTATTTAATTATATCATTGGCATTTCCTCCTGTCACTATAGCTTATATCTTTCCCCAGAACTCCTGTCACCTCATTGTCTAGGTTGGGATCAAATACCATTCAACATTATAGTTTTCTTTGTTTCTTCTTTTCCCCTAGTAAATACAGATGGAAGCCCAGGGTTTTCAAATGTAACAACCACTGGAAATACATTCCCTTGAATTCTGGATCAGATTAATCTTGAATGGGATAACAAGGTCTGATCTTAAATGACAAAGCTGATGGGTGGTATGTTCCAGGAACATGACACTGAGAAAGATTCTGAGGCTCAGAATTGTCTTGGGTTCAATGGCAAAAAAAAAAAAAAAAAAAAAGTGACTGATACAGGAGTACAGAAATGGAAATTTGGCAACAAAGCAAATATGCTATTCATTTTATTTTCAGTGTGTGGAAGACAGAGCACCAAACATGGAGTGTAAAGTGTTGGGCTCAAGTTTTGATTCTGCCTCTTAATGGGTGTGTGGCCTTGATCACCTTGTTTTTATGCACAGGGGCTGCTCCAAATAGTCTATGAGAGTAAAGCACAAAACCTAGCTTAAACATGAAATAAAGAGTAATGTTATAAACACCCCCCACCACCACCCCATCTTAGTTTCTGAGGGCTGCCATAGCAACATTCAAAATGGATGTCTTAAAACAACAGAAGTTTATCATCTGGAGCAGAAGCTCACAGTTCTGGAAGCTAGAAGTCCAAAATCTGTAGAAGACAATCCTTCCTTTCTTCTTCCAGGTTATGATATTTCCCAGAAATCCTTGGCATTCCTTGGATGCAGCACTCCAATCTCTGCCCCCTTCTTCCTCACATGCTTCTCTCGGGTATCTGTTGGTGTCTTTTCTCCCCTTATTTAAGGACACTTAGTCATACTGGATGAAGGGTCTACCCTACTCCTGTATGATCTCATTTTAACTTAGCTAATTCCATCTGCAATGACTGTTTTTCTAGGTAGGGTCATATTCACAGGCACCAGGCTTTAGAACTTCAAGCTATCTTTTAGGGGGATACAATTCACCTTACAACAGCCACCACCTCTCTCTCCCCCCCTCTCTATCTCTCTGTCTTCCTCCCTCTCTCTTTCCCTTCCTCTCTTTCTCACTCCCTATCTTTCTCTTTTCATCTCTCTGTCTCACTCCTTCCCTCTTTTTTTCTCCCTTTTTACTTCCTTAACACTGCCTAGTCTTCCTATTCTTTTCCCTTTCTCTCTCCCTTCCCCAGAGCATACCTGCTGACTCCCAATCCTGAATTTACAAGATCATGGAATGTCGTCACATTGGTGGCATGCCCCAGGCGTCCTTCCATCAGAAAAGTAAGAGTGGTAAACTTTAGCTACTCAAAGCCTCTGCTAGCTATTCTGGGTAACAAGGATAAGCCAATCAGCCATCATCTTTGGATAAGCACCTCCTATGTACCAGCCCTATTTTGGTCACTGGGGATGGAGGAATGAAAGAGATCATCTTGTGCTGGATATGTAGAGTAATTAAATTTCCGTAGAGGCTGAAGGCAGTGTTCCTAGGGGACAACGTGACAGCAGAACTGGACCTTGAAATTTATTTCAGCAGAGAAGGGAAATAGTACATGCAAAACACAGGGACTCCCATGTATAAAAGCATAGAATCTGGGAGTCATGTGCATTCTAATATCACCAGTTCCCCTTGAAGTGTCTTCACCCTATTCCTGCTCCTCATTCCCACTGCCATGGCCTTGAATACCCTCACCTTCTATGCCTCCATCCCATGCTCCAGGCCTACAGATCCCCCTGTCATTTCTCCCAGTATGAGTTTCTTAGCCAATATCCCCAGGCTCTCACCAAATGGTCATATAACCCACCAACCCAGCCCAGTGAATTCCAAAGAGCAACCCAAAGGGAACATCCACCCTTTTCAGAATCACCTGGGAGTTTGTTAAAAATGTAATGTCCAGGGCCCCACCCATGATTTACTGAATCAGAATGGAAAGGAAAGACAACAGAGGGATCTACACTGTTAAAAGCCTCCTCCCCCATTGACTTTATTGCACCCCCCAAGTTAAAGAACTATAGATCCTGTACTTTCTAAGATGACACTGGTTGATAATAGCTTATCCTTCCTGAGAATTTATTTGGGCAACTTCCAGAAGACAGGCATTCTGTGATATAATTTTTATCTCTTTAAAATGATCATTTCATTCATTGATGTCTTAGCATGAGCCAGGTCGAAACATTATCAGGTGTAATTCTCCCAACAAATACACACTGAAAAACTGCATTGAGTAAGAATGAACTCCATAAGGCATTCTTCCTCTGAAATAGTTTGAGGCTGGAAAGCAATGCAGATAGCTCTGGTAGGTGTATATCTTTATGAACATGTGAATTCATCCAGTCTGGGCAAAGAGCAGAGAAACAGGGAAGCCACACTCAACAATGGGGACTGGGTGGGCACAGAAGGACTCAGTCATTGTCCTCTGAACTTTCATTTTGGCCTGTGGGCCTGTGTCTTTGACAAACGGCATAGACAGATAATGGCAGCAAATATTCTTTAGCAACACTCTTCTCGTGTGTATAGGATGCAGGGTGTTTGGTGTCAGATACTGGAGTAAGAGAGATGGGTTTAAAACAAGGCACTGTCACCACTTATTTGTGAGATCTTGAGTGAGTCAGGTGAGACATGGATGAAATCGCATCTTATAGGGGTCTTGTGGGGATTCAGAAGGATAATGCAGACAGTGTATCCAGCCAACTCTAGGTTCTCAGTACTGGCATCATGAGGATGCTGGTGGGGTTCACAGCACCTCACTCTACATTCTTTTCAGCCGTGTTTTTTCCTGCACTCAGAGAACCCCCATGCTGAGACTCCACTTGCCTACTTGCAGACTCCCATCATCTGCTTTCTCTTTGCTTTCCCCCAAAGCTCAGCCTTGCTGGGCAAGAAGGTGAACCACCAGACAAGAGGTCCTTGTAGTTGGGGATCAGCATGCCTGGCAGAGAAATCCCAGAGGAACACTGACACGACATTAAGTGGAATTCAAGAGCTTCAGATGGAATGAGGTGTGATGGGGAACTGACTCTCACTAACTGGCTGCCTTCAGCCAGGCTTTGCAGAAATTGCAGTGCTGATTCTCATGGACGGTGATAAGAGGCATGGTTAGGAGTGAGTGGGTTGGGGAGGGTTTCGGCTGTTTCCAGCGGAGTTGGGAGAGCCTGCTGAGCTGGAAGGGGAGCTGAGAGATCCACTAGGGAGGGGGAAAGAGTTCCTGGCATTTTCCAAGAAAGCACAAGCCCTGCCCCCAAGCCCCAACATATAGACACACAACCACAGGCCTTAGGGCAGGTCCTTGTCATGACAAGCAGGGACCCTTTCTACTTCATTCTTTGTTTTATCCAGCTCAGAAAATTGTTGTTGAATGAATGAATGAATTTAAAGGGCCAGACGCACCCTCAGCCTTGGTTTGAGAGGATCCTCCTAGTCTGGAATTTCAGATGGAGTGGTAGGGGCGACGGGGATGGCGATAGGAAGCTTATTGGTGCTTTTGAGTGTCAAGCACCCTAGCTAGGAAATTTATCCACATTCTCTCACTTAACCTCCTTCCTACCAGCTTTATGAGGTGTATATCCCCACATTCCTTTTATCTGAAAAAGGTTGATGTTCAGAGAAGTTCAGTGACTTGCCCAAGAGTACACAGAAAGATTTGGCAGAGTCAGCCTATGAGCCCCTGGATGCCCTGATGCCAGGCTAGGGCTTTTTCCCACCCAGGAAACCCCTATGAACACCTCACCATCCAAAGGGGTTCACTTTTTCCTTCTTGTCCATTTATACCTTAGAGGAAACTGAAAAGATTTTTGTTTGTTTTTGCTTGTCTTTGTTTTATTGGACCATTTTCACCTAGTCAAGCCCTAGATTGGCTCTACCCAATAGAAATGTAATGCCAACCACATAGGCAATTTTAAATTTTCTGATAGCCACATTTAAAAATATGTAAACAGAAACAGGTGAAATTAATTTTAAGAATATACTTTATTTAACCCAATCTATCACAAATTACTGTCATCTGCCAGGAGCCCGCAGCACAGTCCTGGGGATGGCTGGAAGGTGTCCTCAGGGAGCCTAGTAAGGGGATCCCCTCAACTGCAGGCTCCTGCCCTTCATATTCCTGGAGGAGGATCAAAGAGGCCCCTGAGTGACCAGGATGGAGGGTCTCCCATTTCCCCTCTAGGGTCTCTGGGGTCTGTCACCCTGGTGGGCTCCTCCGGGGGTGACCTAGTTTGTCCCAGCTCCATCCCTGCCTTGTCTTCTCCAAGTCTGGGAACCCAGAAGCTCCCCTGGGAACCCAGCAGTCAAGTGGCTCAGCCCAGCAGCAGGGCTGTGCACTGGGGCTCTGGGGCCACAGCCAATAAGGCAATTCCTTCCACCCGTGAGGGCACAGATCTCTGCTGAGGCTGCTGGGCAAAGACGTCCTTGTCACTGCTCAGGAACCATCTTTCTCTGCCCTCCCCTCCACATGGAGCATTTCACTCACTTCTGCCTCAGGCCTGGCTGGACCCCCAGCTCCTGGGTGTTGGTGGCTAGATGTGGAAGAGCTGCCAGGTGAAGACAGGCGTGGCCCAGCGAGAGGGGAAGCGCCTGGGGCCCATTTGCTGAGCTGCCACTAACTCCTGCCGGGAGACTGACAGCTGCCAGACTAACAACAGCACCTGGAAAATGTTTCCTGAGCACTTACTATAAGACAGGCTCTGAGCAAAGCCCTTGAGGCAGAATAACTCATCTCATTCACTCCCTTGCCCAAAACACTTAGAATAAAGACCCATATCCTCAACATGGCCCCCGGAGCCCACCAAGGCCCCTCCAGGCCTCTGCTGCCCCATCTTGCCACATACCCTCCCCCACCCATTGCCTCCCTGCTCTCCAATAGCACCAGCCTCCTGGAAGTTACTCACAGCCATTGCCCGCTGACAAGGGACTTGGTAGAGACGGTGGCAGAAGTTTGTGGGTTGTCTCTGTTATCGGCTGGCTGTCCCCACCTCCTTGGTTGTCATCCAGGGTGAAAAACGCACAGCGGCCAATTATTCACTGCGACTTCACACACAGCCCACCAGCACAGACGCACACCCGGAATGCCATTCTTTCGGCTTCTAAGCTTCTTCAACGTTGCTCACACTGTAATTTGCCAGAAATCCCCAGTGGATTCTCCCAATTAGTACACTTCCTGTCTAGAGACCCCATCACCACCTCAGCAGCACAAGGAAGAACAAGCCCTCCCTTTTCATTTATAGGCGCTCCCGCTGCCCAGGACCCAGAGGCCACCTGCCCTGGAGAAAATGCAAGGAGGCCCTCTCTCACCTGCATGCTTTCACTCCCCCTGTCTCACTGGCCCCTCTTCCAGGCAGCCAATTCGCAGTCAAACATTGTGCCCATTCAACAGATGGGAAAACTGAAGCTCAGAGATGTGAAGCAACTTTTCCAAGGTTATATGGTTAAGAGGCAACGCAATTATTCTTTGTCAAGGTGCAGTCTTTAAAGGAAAGGCTGGGTCTAGGCTGCAGAGGCTCTGCTGGGGATGGCAGCCTGCGAGCCCAAGCCTTCCTTCCTGGAGGGCTTCAGGGACTGTGGTGTCCAGAGCCTGTGGGGTTTGCCTCCCAGCCATTGCTAAATATGAGAGCAGACCCAATCTCCTCCTCTAGCAACTCCATACTGCCCATTAAGGGGTTCTGGCTCTTTCTTCTATGTCTCAAGTTTGAGTTAATTTCCCCACTTTTCCAGCAATGACCTCCTTGGCTACCTTGGGGCCTTAATGACTGTCTAAAGAGAAAGGTGATTTCCATTATAGGCCATTCCTGGTCAAAAGAAGCCACCCAGAGGCCCTCATCACACCATCACTGAGTTCTGCCCTCTCTAGCTTCAAAACGTTGCCAGTCTGACTCTTTTCCCCCATGCCTTTGCTCAATGCCCTAGTTTTTTCAGTCTGTGTTATCTTCCACCTGGGCTGGCCTCCCAGCCTCCTCCCAGGTCTCCCTTCCTTCAGCCTCTCCACTTCCAGTCGAGCCTCTGAGCTGAGGTTTCCGGAGATCCCGTTCTCCGAGAGACCACGTGCACACGCGTTTGAAGGCTGCACACGGCGCAGGGGCTAGCAACCACTCCAGACGCACCCGGTCTGGAGTTCAGTCTCGGCTCCATCACTTACTCATTAAGCAAATTACTTTCTGGGCTTCAGTTTCTTTGTAAATTGAGAATAATAATAGTTTTTGGGTTTCTTTGTTTTTTTTCCTAATTAAGGTGGTTATGAGAATTAACTGAGTTAATAAGTGTTTGGAATAATGTCAGGTACATAGTAAATGCTACTTTATCTCCCTGCCCAAAGCCTCAGGCACTGCTACTCCGCTCCCATCGGAACAGAAATTGTTCCTGACAGTTGCTCCTCACTTCCAACCTTTCCTCTTGTCTCCGGCTCAACCCCTCCCAATTGAATCTGCCCTCTTGTTCCAACCCCTGATGATTCCTAACGGAGTTGTGATCGTCTGCCTGGAATTTTTATTTAGGGGCTCCCCCATTCGCTGTTTCTCTGCTTAGCTCCCAAGCCCACTAGTGCTGGGCCCAAGGTTGAGAATACCTCCAGGTCTAGGATCCTGAGCGCCTACCCCAGCACCCCTGTCCTAGCCCTTTCCCTGCTCTCGCTCCCTATCACCTGTGGCCCTGTTTCTCCTTGTCTCCCTCTGAGCACCTATATCATGTCACCCAGAAGCTGGTAGAAAACCCAATTCCTTGGCGCTGCCCCAGGAGGCTACATGTTTAACAAACCTGGGAGGTGGTTCACAAGTCCATGAAGACCGAGAAGCACCAGCCCACAAGTCCACGCCATGTAGCCTGGCACGATGCGCTTCAGGGTCTGAGTCCAACCTTCTTCTCCATCCTCAACTTCCCCACGTGCCCTTGAAATGTCACTCGCCCCCTCTGCCCTGGAGCCCTCTTCTTTATCCACTGGGGAGAGTGTCCTTCTTTTCAGATGCAGCTCAGTTGCCATCTCCTCCAGGAAGTCTTGCTTGATTTCATAAAGCCAAGCTGCTCCAGGGCCTCCCAGGCAGGTCTTCTACTTCAGGTCAGATGGGACAGTGGAGAAGAGAGTGGGGAAAAGGGCCTGAAAAGGTGGTGAACCTTTCTTACCCTCCATTTGGCATGTTCTCATTTGTTGATGGCTTTGACCCCTCCTTCAATCCTGTGGGAGGAGCGTTGCCACTCAGATTTCACAGGTGAGGAGAGGGACAGGCTTGCAAAAGCATAATGCGGAGACTGCACCTCTGAAAAATGGCCAAGCGGGGCCTCAACCTCAGCTTTGCCTGATTGCAAAGACATCGTTTAGCCATAGCTCTGAAAGCTGGAGACAGTGGTCCTAGAACCACTGATGCAAAACAAGGCTCTTGCTTCCTCTATGGTGTGTTTTTTAGTCCCTGGGGTGCCTCTTTGCTGGTGGCACACCTTGTATCTCTGAGCTAGGCCTTCAAGCCAGGCTGACCCAGGTCTGAACCCCAGGGTCATAGCTGGAAGTGTGGGATCTATTCTCCACTTAGATTTATAGACTCGCTTTATCCTCCCACGGAAACACAGCCAGAAATGACCCTTGCACCAGGCATCCATCAGCAATCTGTGTGCACTCAGTCTTTATTACGGGCAAACAAGGGTGGGCCAGAGAGGCGGGGGTGGGGGGTGAGGGGAGGAGAAATGAATTTGATGTCAGGTCTCAATTGTCGATTTACTAATCTAATCAGTGACAACTTACCCTTTTACATGAATGGCTTTCCAAAAATTAGAAATATCCTTTTTCCAAAAGGCTGTTGGAGAGGAGATAATTACCCCAATACAATCTGTGCTTATTCTCAGAGTTTTCTTTATTTTTTTTTTTTTAACATGGCAACATTTCCTACATGTGTTCAGTGAAGCTGAAAATGCTATTTTGATAATGGGCCCACAGAACGTTTAACAAGCCTGGATGACAATGTGAGATTTTCTTAAGGAAAGAAGAGGCAATGAAAAGCTATTATAGGAGTCATTAATGGGAACTGGGAGGTCTGCCGGAGACGTCGCTGCAATTCTCAGTTTTCCTGTTTTCTTAATAAGGCTCTTTGGAGATCAGATCTGAAGCATGATCTCGCCAAAATCCAGAGCCCTCAGCCCTGTCCTTACTCAACCCTACTCTCCAGCTCCCAAGATTGAACCCCCCCGTCTTCAATTCCCTAGTGATAAAGAATGATCAGGTACCCACCGTGGGCCGGTTTCCCTATTGTGTGCTGTTAGTAAGTTAAAGAGAACAACTGCCCTGCATGCTGCAGCCATGTGAGGAAGGAAGACAAGGAAAGAGACCCCCCAGTCAGGTGATGGGGACAGCACAGAGCACGGCGGGAGCAGGGAATGGGGAGCAACCAAAGTTCTGGGTCCTGAGAGACCAACAGGATTTTCCCAGTGTGAAAATCTGAACCTCATTAATCTGGCTACAGGCCCATCCCAGAACCACTCATTGTGGCCAGAACACACATTCCCATCATAGTCTCATTTATGGAATACACTCTGATTGACCATGCCTGAGTCACATACCCATAGTTTGAAGTGATGAAGTCAAACCCAAGGAAACTTACTGATTGAAAGCAGGTGAGAGGTGGTTCTCCAAGAAACAGTGAAGTCCTGTTACCTGAAGCAGGAAGTATAGACACAGAACAGGCTAAAATAGCAACTGTCCACTAAGCAGGTAGCCACTTACTACCCACAGAGGGCATGTTATCTTCCAAGCTCTGTGTGATGGTTTGAAGCTGTAGGTACCCCAGGAAAATCATGTTCTTAAAGCTAATCCATTCCCATATGTATGGACCCATTGTAAGTAGAATATTTTGGTGAGTGGGAACTTAAGTTGAGATGTGGCCTACCTCATTCAGAGTGTCTTAATCCTCTTATTGGAGACGTTATTAAGAGGATAAAAGATAGAGAGAAGACATAGAAAAGAAGCCCCAGAGATGCTCAGAGGGAAAATCCAAAGAAGCTGAGAGACAAGGATACACACAGAAGCTCAGAGAGGGCGCCATTGAAGCCAGAGGCTGGAAACAGTGGAACCCAGGAGAGACACAGCAAATATCGCCAGGTGTCCGGCCATGTGACAGAGGAGTTGGGGATCACTGGTCTTTGGGGAAAAGGTATTGTCCTGTTGATGCCTTGATTTGGACATTTTTCATGGCCTCAGAACTGTAAACTTGTAAGCTAATAAATTGTAAAAGCCAACCCATTTCAGGTATATTGCATTTTGTCAGCCTTAGCAAACCAAAACAGTCTGCAAAACAGTTTGATATAGGAATCCATAATTGGAACTTATCCCCAAAGCTCCCAGCCTTAAGAAATACTATTTTCCCTGGTGTTACTCTCGGGCAGGCCAGCCTCAGTGAGCCTCCATTTCCTAAACCAAAGGCCCAGTTCTCCCCAGGATCAAGGGGAGTGCCATCTTGAGGATCTATGGGCTTGTTTGTCCTTCTAGGTATGGGGGAGGGGGGAAAAGTTACATTCTCATTCTTTCTGGAATATAGTAATAAAATACAGAACAAGACAGAGTTGACTATCTAGAAAAACTTTCCAGCTACATAAATGATTACAATCAGGGTGGGGGTGGGGGTTGGGAGAAGGCCAAAGCTCTGAGAAGGGAGTGATTAATTTTGCTAAGACATGGGTGGGGAGTCAAGTAAACTCACAGAGAGACGAGGTTACACTAGGAACTAGGATGTCATTATTACAGAAAGAAGTCATAATAAATGGGTCAAGTTTCAAAGAATTGATAAACAATTGCTTATTCATGCAGTGCTTTGGAGTATTCAAAGTACTTTGACACACATTAGTTCATTTTAACTCTCCAAAGTAGCCTGAGAAGCAGGCAGGGTTTCTGTTTGAATGTAGAGAAAACCTGTAGCTCCAAAAGTTATAACAAATTCCAAACCAGTTATGGGGGAGGAAAATGGAAACCATAACCAATGGGACCAGTTAGTGTCTATTTTCATTTTATATTTTCTATTTTGTAATGAGATGGAAAGAATTGCATTATCCAACCAATTGAAGTCAGAATTCCTCCGAGGGAGGTAACTATCTTTGTATGGAAAAACACTTGTTAAGTGTCTTGTGGGCTCGGCCAACTCTTTAAAGAAGGAGGAGGGGGTGTTCTGCATGAGGCAAAGGAGGAATTTATTGACTGCTCACAACACAGAGAGGAGGGAAGAAAAGTAACTGGAGAAGAGAGAGGGAGAAAGAAGAGGTAGAAGGAGGAAAGAAGAGGAAGCATCACAAATCCACAACTAGTAAAGGTCTCCAGTGAAATGTACCCACCGTTTGGAGATTAGGAAAGCTCTTATCCCCTTCAATTTGTTGGTGTTCCTCTGATAGAAACCCTTCCTCCATTCTGAGTTCACTCAAAGCGCATGGTAAGCTTTGGTTGTGGTTGTTTGGGTTTGTCTGTCAGTTGATTTTGTTTGGAAAAGAAGTGAAGAGGCTGTCTGACAACTAAGTCAATGTGGTTCATAACAAAGATTGAGTACTAGAGAGCGGGAGGCCCCAAGTCAGGAGGGATTGTGAGAATTCATGGAGGTCTTAGGACCATAGGAATGGGGACTTGAGTCCATCTTGTCCCATCCTGAGAGGCTGGAAGTCTCTGGCTGATGTCTGTGTTTCAAACATGAAGAATGAAGAAATGAATTAAGAATTAGGAATTACTGTTAGTTTAAGGTCCTTTCCATTGTGCTCTAAGAGATCCCTTGACAAATCTGGTGTTCCAGTTTGCTAATGCTGTCATTATGCAAAACCAGAAATGGATTGGATTTTACAAAGGGGATTTATTCAGTTACAAATTTACTGTTCTAAGTGTCCAAACTAAGGCATCAACAAGAGGATACCTTCACTGAAGAACGGCCGATGGCATGTGGAACACCTCTGTCAGCTGGGAGGACATGTGGCTGGCATCTGCTGTTCCTTTGCTCCCGGGTTGTGGATTGTGTTTCAAAATGGCTTTCTCCAAACTGTCTCTGGGCTTCTGTCTTTGTTTCTCTCTCTCAGCTCCAGTGCATTCTTGTTTCTTTCTCCCAGGACGTTTCTCTCTAAGTGTCTATGAGTCCTCTCTTAGTTTCTCCAGGGCAAATTCTGGGCTTCATCTCTTAGCTTAGCATCTCCAAACATCCTTCTGTCTTCATCTCCAAGCGTCTGCAAGCATCTCCAAGCATCAGCAAGCATCTGGGTCTGTGTTGGCTCTTAGCTCTCTTAAATACTCCAGTGAACTTATCAAGCCCCAACTTGAATGGCCAGAGTCCACCTCTATGGAAATCATTTAATCAGAGTTCAAAAGGTCACACCCTAATCAAGACTAATAAATTTGGCCCCGCAAGACTGCATTAAAGAACATGGCTTTGGGGGGAACATAATATATACAATTGGCACATCTGGATATCTTTTTTTACTTATTTATTTTTTCAGGTGTCAGGCTTTTTAGCACGTTTAATTTCCTACAGGTAACCAGGCCCTCCAAAACACCTTCTTTATTCAGAGAGACAACTCTTCTTGTCTTATGTTGTTCTACTTACCATACTGGTGGGCTTTCTATAGCAGCAGCTGCCAAAAATCTTACTGCAACACCTCTGACTATGCCCTTGGTCTTGCAGAATTGGAGTAGGAAATCAGAAAGATAGCAAGGTCACAGGTAGGGACTGAGAGGAGGAGGATATCAAGAAAGACCTGGAAGGAAGCAAGGCCTTGATCTTACAAGCTAGAGGTATCACCCCATGGCCCCCGAGCTCCTGGAGAGCAGGAATTTTATCTTTCTTATTCATCCCTATGTCCCCAGCACCCAGGAAAGGGGCTGATAAAACACAGAGGTACTCAATAAATATTTGTCAAATGAATAAATAAATGGATGAATACATCAGAGCTCTATGCATGAGGTATTATGACTCTATATATAGACAAAGAAACTGTGGCTCCAAGAGATAAAGTGGATTTCTCCAAGTTACATGATCCCAGGGCCAGGGTAGGAATTCAAGTGGATCTGCCTGCAAAGCCTGCATCATGTTCACTCTTACACACTGGTCTTTCTTCCTATTTAAAAATCCCTTGATCCTGTTGCCCTTTGCCCCTTGCATGCTGTTTGCAATGATCTAATCCTCAGCCCATTGCACCACAAAAACAGTGGTTCTCTTTCAAAAGGCATTAGAATCACACATAGAGCTGGACAAATGTGCAGATTTATGGGCTCTACCCCTAGAAATACTGATTCTGTGGGCCTGAATGAGAACTGGGAATCTGCAGGTTTAACCTAGGACCATTACATGACTAATCCCTTTATAGAGCAACAATTCTGGTGGCCCACCCAGACCCCTCAAGATCCCTTTTCACTGTCTGCATGTGCCCCTTGGCACTTGTGGTTCTTTTTACAGGGGATGGTTCTTGGCCTACTAGAGCCCACTCTGCCCAAAAGCATGCAATACTGGAAGATCCTGGAAAATTATTATGTGCCTCTGGGAATCTTTAACTAATGGCTATTGGGTTAGGTTATATGAAAACCCAACTCCCTTATTTTGTGTCAGGATACCTCTGAAGTATAATTTAAGCCCCAGAATTTTACCGTGGGATCAGGTTGAAGTCAACCTCTTCAAGACCGCCTGAGACTGAACCATTGCTTGGTTTCCTACCCTTCCTGTCCTGCTCTTCCCCTCCCTTACCAATTTCTCCCAAGAACATTACCTTCATCAGTTACCTGCAAATAGATCTTCATCTCAGGGTCTGCTTCTAGGGAGTCTGACCTAATTCACCCTTCCTGATTTTGGTTCCTCATTACTTATACCCTGCCCTGCCCATGCCCCTCTCAGAGCTTAGCCTTACAGAAAGCGGAATATAAACAACTCAACCAAAAAGCAATGCAACTTGGAGGTTAAGAGTGGGTTCTCTTCTGCTTGCTGGGTCTATAAGGATCATGAGTTGACAGTCTTTGATTCAGGTAGAGGCAGGCTGGAGGGAGAAGGAGACGTGTTCCCTCTAGGAAGGTAAAAAGCCTAATTCCCATCCTCAGGGTCAGAAGAGTCAGGTTGGAACTGCCTTTGAGAGTCCATGCAGCCCCCAGGCCATCTCTGTCTCTGGAGCTCAGCTTCTATCTGGCAAACCTGAAGCCTGCACAGACGCCTCCAGGCTTAGCCCCTATTACTCTTCCTGCCCCTGTAGAAGAAATGCACATGGCCTCCTCATGAAGACCCAAACTTTATATTTTATTAATATTTCCTGCATTAAAAAAAGTAGAAGATATGTATTTCAATGCTGTTAATTACATTCACAATGTTGTGCTACCATCACCACCATCCATTATTAACAGCACTGAATTTGGTTAAAAGGGGAAATGTTAGGTTGTATATATAGTAATAGAATAAAATTTAAAAAAAAAACAAAAATTATAAAAATAAGTAGAAGAAATGAAAACTTATTTCTTCATAGGGAAATGCGTGACTGAGTGACACATTTCTCTGTTGTGAAATCTGAGCTACTGTGTCATAAAAGATGAAGAAAAAAGGAAGAGAGGGACACGGTGGTCTGAAGAGGAAGCACTTGCCATGTATTTGCATTTCTATGGAAACAGCCTTGAGCAGACACAGGCCTGGGACCTCTGTGGTCAGAGGGCCATGAGGTCAGGTGCCTGGCAGCTGGTCACAGGCCTGCTGCAGCAGCAGTTTGCAGGGGATGGGACGGCACAAGGGAACACACTCCAGAAGTCACCAAACATCATATCAACAGGGACCAGGAACTCGCGGGTTTCTCTCTCCACATGTCCAGCCAGTCCCGTGACAATCCGATAGTCTCAGCTCATGTGCCCTTGCAAATGGACTCCCCTGGCCATTTTCTTCCTCCCACTAAATTAGACTGTGCCAGGGAACAGGGCCTGAAGAAGACAGACTGCTGTAGGAACAGTATAGCTGCAAAAGAAGAAGGACGGTATTCAGGTGTACTAAGTGGCCCAGGTAGAGTTGATTCCAGTATTGCAAAGACGGTTATGCATTAGCAATGTCTGTCATGCAGATTAGTATCTTAAAGGACAACAATAAAAACAGAGAATTATTTGAGAAGTGCTGAAGAAACAGTTGATGAAACTCAGAACCCATTCCTGATTAGGAAAAACACACACAAGTCTTGTTAAAGTAAAAATAGAAAAAAATATTTGAATATGAGAATGCTACGAGAATTTTACAACTAAATCAAAATCATTCCAACTGATGCAAAAGCACAGAGGAAGTAGACTGACACACAATGGTTCGGCATTATTCTAGAAATTTTAGTCCTCACAATAAGATAGGAAAAAGAGATTGAAATGTTGATAAAGAGGAAGCAAAATTGTCACTGTGCAGATGAAGTTAACTATATGGAACACTCAAGAGACTCAACTAAAAAATTAATAAGATATTTAAGAAAGGTAGAAAGATATATGGTTTAACACACAAATATGTTGAATGCCTACTGGGATGCCTTTGCATCCATGGGGTACCATTTACTCTTTATAGGCTCAGAGAGGTTTAGTAGTTTAGTCAAGGTCACACAGCTTCTAACTGATGGAATTTTAACTCAGGGATAACTACTTCTGCAACCCATGTTCTTCTTACACTAGCCCAATCTGACTTTTATTATTAATGTGTTACTATATTAAATTAACAATATTATTAATATTATTTTTTAAAAGCTATATTTTAGAGAGCGCTTATTGTGTTCCAAGCACTGTGCTATGAATGAAAGAATGATGTCTATCTCCCTAAAGCCCAACAAAGTTTTCTCAGTTTCCATAACCAGTCTATGCTTCCTGAATAAATAAAATTTTAATGCTTTCAAATTCCACACTTTCCTAAATTTGAATAGCCATGTATAATCCAGGAGCAGAGAACTGTATCATTTGGAACCAGAACTGATCAAAAAGGAAGAAATTAAAATGTATAGATGCTTCAACTCATCTCCATGATACATTTTCAAGGCAAATATCAGATCTGCAGGCTGAGAAAATTGGAAAACTGTGTCTAACGTCTCATAATTGGAGGCAAGACACTGCCAACAAAGCCCAATCCTGGCCTGCCAATTCCTGCCGCCTTTTCAAGAATTGGACTTCTATTTTCTAGTAACTTATTTCAAGTTCTTCTCACAGAGAACATAAGCTAGTAAACTTTAGAAGCCTACCATTCGTAGCGCAAAACTCAGCAAACTGGGCATTTGGACAGGAAACGATATCTTTTCTTTCCCCATCCAAATATAAATAACCAAAACCACACCCTCGGGGACAGCTGTCATTTTTGGAGCATTCACTATACCCCAGGCACTCAACCTACACAACTTCATTTTACACTCACAGCAGCCCTGGTAAGGGGATACTGTTAAGCCCTGGGATGGGAATCCCTATTTTACAGCTGAGAAAGCTGAGACTTGAAGGAGAGTTTGGTCTAAGGCCACACACTTAGTAAGCAGCGGAGCCCAGACTGATATCTAGAGCTATCTGAAACCAAAACCAATTCATCCACACAGTCTGTTATCATCCTAAATGCTAGGGCAATTTGGCTCAGTATGAAACCTCATTCTGTTCCTAGCCTCTACGTCCCACATATTCCCAAGACCTACGCCCAGAATTTCTTATTCATAAGCTGTGGGCAAGACCCAAGAAGCCGGAATTTAACACACACACCAGGTTATTGGTATCATCAGTAACTGTGAGACCCTTAGGCCTTGAGAGTCAGCTCTTGAGCCAAGATTTAGATGTGAACACCCACCACCAGAGAAGGAGCCAGGGTTACATCCATTTTGCTTTTCTCCACAAGAATCAGCATCTTGGCTGTCTGTGTGTGGACAGAACATGCAATTTAGGGATGAGAAAAAGAATGAAACATCTACTGTGGAATGATTATCTCTTGGAACATCACCTCTCTCAGGAACTAGAGACACAAGCCTGTGCCTTGCCTAAGGAAGTGGCAAGAGACTTATCCTACTCGGCTGCGATGGCCAGTTAGATAGGTTCACAAACAGGCTGACCCAGAGGAGAAGTTAGGATCAGGAGAGGAAGGAAGCAGTTTTCCCCGGGGCTGGTGTGAGCTGCCTGCCTGTATCAAATGTGCCCTATTTATTTGGCAAGTTCTGCTGATAAACGATCTTGCCTGGTCTCTCCTGCTGAAGAATGGCTGATATGAACGGTCGAGCATACATATCCTTCCTGTAATCCACTTCCTGTGTGAAGCAGAGATTTCTTCTGGAAGTAAAGATTGCCTTGCCATCCCCAGCTGCCAGACTGGCATTAGACTAGTGGAATTGCGTAAGCTACAACCTTCCCAGAGAGACGCTGCCACATTGCGCCTCTCGCTGGGTCTGCTGTTTCAACAAAACAGTTTGCTTGTATGGCTCCCAGCCTCCCCCGGCATGTCCGGGAGCAGGAAGAGGGGGCCCTCTTGCCAGAGTCCCCAGCTTTACTGTCTTCCCTTCTCTGGGGAATTTCAGCTGGGAGGGTGCTCTGCAGCTGGTACCCTGCCTTAAGGATGATGGATGAATATTCTGTGACTGGCAGGAGGAGAAGGAAAACAGGATGCTTATTGATGCAGAGAATAGGCTTTGGATATTTGCCCATTAAAACCTTGTGAGTCCTCAGTATGTCAGTGGACAAATAAGTACTTCTTATTGAACTATTATCAGAGGCTGATAATTTCTGATTCTATGCAACTGATCTGTCTAAAACCAGAGAGGAAGGTAGAGCCCCAACTCTAAAAACTCAGCTAAAAGTCTTTGGAGTGGCCAAAAAAATGCATCCCGGGTATATCTATGGTATTTTTTCTGATAAGAAACTGACACCTACATACCTCCTTAACAGTTACAACCTTCCCAAATAGGCTTTGCACTGAGAGTGTCAAGATTGATAAATACTGGGGTGGGGTGGAATCCAGGTAGAGTCTGTTTCTACAGTGAGAATGTGGCTCATTCATTTGTTTATTCATATAGTCACTAAGGCAACAAATATTTATGAAACACCCACAGGTAAGAGGATCAACATCCATTCAGCATGAAAAAGATTATGAAAAGAGATGCAGAGTTGTTGGGCCATAAGCAGGGTATCTAATCTAGCCCAGCTGTGGAGATCAGGGACGGCTTTCCCCAGTGGGTCCCCCTGAACTGAGACCTGAAAGATGAGTGAGTATGAGCCCAGGGCAAGGCCGGGGGGCTGGAGCTGAGGAGCTGGAAGGAGTCCAGGGTGGTTAGAGGGGAGCAGTCGCTGCATTACGGAGGGATTATTAATCCTGAAAAGATGTTCTTACATCACGTTGAGCCCACTGGGGAGTCACAGAGGTATTTTTGAAGGGGAGTGGCATGAGGGAAATAAGTATTTAGAAAGGTCCCCTGGGTGCCTCGTGGAAGCTTGATGGAAGGGGTGTTCCAAGTGCCAGGAAGCCCAGTAGAAGGCCTTGCAGTGACCTGAGACAAGGGTAATGGAGAGCACAATTCCATGGTGTCAGTGGGAATAGAGAGAATGGGAAGCATGCAGCTTATTCAGGAGATGCAATTTAAAAAAAAAAAAAAAACTTGGACGTATATAATTTTTCCCATTGCAGGTAGTGTGGTAGGCTGACAATGCCGCCCCAAAGGTGCTCATGTCCTAACCTCTGGAAATTTTGAATATGGTACCTTATGTGGTAAGAGGGTTCTTGCAGAGAAAAATAAAGAATCTTGAGATGGGAGGTTATCCTGGATTACCGGGCTGCCCCAATGAAATCTCAAAGGTACTTATAAGCAAAAGAAGGAGACAGGAAAGTCAGGGAGAAGGTCGGAGAAATTTGATGATGTCAGTCTGCTGGCTTAGAATATGAAGGAAGGAGCCGTGAGCCAAAGAGTGTAGGTGGCCTCTACACACTGGAAAAAGCAGAGAAACAGATTCTCCTCTAGAGCCTCCAGAAGGAATGCAGTCCTGTCGACCCGTTTTGGACTTCCGATCTTCAGAATGTAAGATAATAAACTTGTGTTGCTTTCAGCCACAAAGTGTGTGGTGATTTGTTACCATGATCTAGGAAACTAATACAGATGGGGAAACTAAGCCCTGACCTCTAACAGGTATTTAATATAATGATATTGAAAGGATGAGGCTTGGAGAGGAACAGTGTATCCTCTCAAGTAACAAGGCTTGTAAGTCCTCAGAAATGGTGCTCAACTGATACCATTGGCTGACTCAAGGTTTGAGACCCAGAGACAGGAGGAGAAGGAAGGCTTAGTTTTTGTAATATAAATCACTATACCATCTAAATTTGTTACCATGTGTATATACTACCTATTTAAAAAAAAAACAAAAAAACAAAAAAAACAATGACCCTTGCCCTCAAGTATAGGACATTAGATATGTAGATAAAAGTGGAAGAGAAACTGGTCTGTAACTGTCACATCATGAAAGTAGATAGAGTAACAAGTCAATGTTTGCTGGATATGCTCAATTAATGAAGTCTAAATTCTGATCCCTATCTACTCAAGCTACCATCCACTTCCTCTCTTTTCCTTCCCCACAAAACAGCTCAGCTGTAAGAATAGTTTACATCTATGCCACCACCACTCTTCTTAACCCCATATAATTTTACATATACTCTGCTCCAAACAAAATGCTCAGCTGCTCATCCTCCTGAGAATATAGTATCACATCATGGACAGGCATGCCTTTTAAAGACGTGAAGTCCTAGAATCCCACCCACTATAAAAGGGTGACCAAGAAAAATTTGTTAAACTCCCTGAGCTCAGTTTATTCATCTGTGATATATCATGGGGTGTCTTTTTGTTTGTTAGTTTTTAAAAAAGAATTCAATTAAGCAATATATGTAAAGCATTTGGTGCAGCATCTGGCTCTTGGTAAATATTAACTCAATTTCCTTCTGTGTCTTCCATTTTCTTCCTTTTTCCACAGAAGCAAAACTCTCAATCTTAGGCCTTTTCCTCTTCAAGATCTCTGCAGCATGTGATGCCTTTGATCTCCCTTTCTTATCCTCTCACTTCCTCCTCTCACTTTATTTTTTTTAATCCTATAATTTGGTAGGCATGATGGAAAATTTTGCAAGGAATGGGGAAACTAGAGACATAATTGCAGCATTATGAAATAAAGATGACTTAATCAGACAGCTGTGCTCACATGGGATTCTTTTGACCAAGCATTCCAGATATGCTAAGGTGTGTTTCCAGTGATATGTGTGGTTCTTACATGTTACCTGTATTAGGAAGTACCTGCCACGAAGATGCTATGTAACAAATCACCCCCAAACTCAATGCCTGTAGTGGTTTGGAGCTACATACCCCAGAAAAGCATGTTCTTAAACTTATTCCATTCTTGTGGGTGTGGAGCCTAGTAAGATCTCTTCAAAATGTTACTTCAGTTAAGGTGTGGCCCAGATGAATCAAGCTGGGCTTTAATCCAGATTACCAGAGTCTTTTTTAAGCAGAATGAAAGTCAGACGGAGAGAAAGCCACAGGGAGCAGCCAGAAGCTGAAAATCAACAGAACCTTGAAGACAAGAGAGAAGAGGCCACCATGTACATTGCCATGTGAAAGAAAAGTCAAGGATCAGGATCACTGGCAGCCACCCTGGAATTAAACAGTCTTCTGGAGGGAAGCATCCTCTTGATAACACCTTGATTTGGACTTCTAGCCTCAAAACCATGAGCCAATAAATTCCCATTGTTGAAGCCAACCCATTGCATGGTATTTGCTTTAGCATTGAGGAAATAAAATGGTACCTTACAAATAACTTTTATTCTCACCTTCATAGATTCATAGGTTGACTGTGGTCTCTGATCTAGGATGGGTGCACTTGGGTGGCCATGCTTGAACTGCGGGACAGTTGGGCTTGCAAGCAGGCCACAAGGTGAATTTGTCTCATTCTGAAGCCCAGGTTGAAGGGGTAACAGTTACCTGGGGCAGATTCTCTAATGGTGATGGAAGAAATGCAAGAGGGCAAGCCAAATGGCACACACACTATATCCAACAGCACCCCTTTTGTCAAAGGAAATCACACGGCCAATCCCAAAGTCAAGAAGTGGGGAAGTACCTCCATGTACCAAGAGGTCACAGCAAGATTGTGGCTAGATTCTACTACTAGCAGGCAGTGAAGCACTGGGACCAATAATGTAAGCTACTATACTATCGATCTTCCTGGCATGAATACCTACATAACTTTCCATTCTTCTTTAGCACCCTTTCCACAAGATCCACACCAAGAATTCACATAAGCAGTCAGGACAATCATCTACCTTTGTAGGGGGAGCTCTATCTCCATTGTCTGGGAATGAGCTTCTGAGAATCATTAACCCTTTGAAATTGTAGGCAAGTATTCATAAACATGTAGTTAGATGCATTGTTTGGCAAGAAAGGCCAAAAATTTTACCAGATTCTCAGCAAAAATTAAGAACCATTTCTCTAGGCTGCCATATATGTGCCAAGAGTGGCTCTTTAGCAATGCAGCAAGACATCGCTATGGCACTAAGTTCTGAACTCAGGGGATTTCAATGGCTTGTACCAGTTTGTGCCCCAACACCCCTCCCCAAGGGCTTCAATCAATCAGAGCACTTCAGCCTAAATGTCGCCTCCCCTTCCCTGACCACCTTAATGAAACAACTCTGCCCTCCCCTAATTACTTCTCATCACATCACCCATAGTATTTGGATTCATCCAATTTATTTATTAGTTTCTTGTTTGTTTTCTGTCCCCTCTCACTATAATTCAAGCTCCATGAGGGCAGGTCCTTCTCTGTCACGTCCCCAATCTACTGACACACAGTAGAAACCAATATATGTTTGATTTGTGAATGAATAAACAAATGAATGAATGAATATAATCATTGCTGGAAAATGCCCAATGTAGCTGAAAGTCTATTGTGGATTTCATGGATCTCTGAGAATACTCTCCCCAAAATGGTTGCAGGAAGTCATGAAAAAATATGTGTTTAAATGCAAGTATATAGATAGAATAGGAGAGAATTAAGATAGTTTAATCACGTGTTTTGTTCCTTGCTTAACTGATGAGTGACTGGCTTCCAATGAAAACAGCGTTTCTTCACCTGATGATGAGCACAGAGTCACAGGTAGTTTGCAATTCTGGTGAGAGTAATTTCGGTATCACTCACATGCAGTGGGCTCCTAACAGCGTGAGGGCCCTGTGTGGGGTGGGAACCCAGCCAAAGCCACATGCATTGTAACCTGTCAACACTGTAAACAGGTTCAGCCAGCAAAGGGATCTGCCGTGGGAACATTGGGACCATGGTGGTGACGAAGCTGTATCCACCATGCTGGGGGAGGAAGAGGAGCTGGACGGCCAGAGACCGCAGGGCTCTACAGGCCACTTTTTTCAATTTTGGGCAGGAAAGACTTCTGAAAATATGTGCAACTGAAGAATTCTCTTGGGTATTTGATATACTTAGGGCTGGGTTCCCAGACACACCCTGCCATCTTGGGGCAGTTGCTTAATCTCTCTAAGCCTTGGTTTTCAAATGGGGATAATAACAGCATCATCATTATGAGGATTAAATAGTATAACATATCTAAAACACCATGACAGTGCTTGACACAGAGTAAGGCTTTAATATATGCTAGTTCCTGCTATATCCAACATCATTCACTTTCCACACTCCTCTCTATATTTAAACATTGCTTATATACATCCTATCTATCCATACATCTTTCTCCATCTGCCCACCCATCCATATATCCATCTATCCAGCCCATCAGAAAGAATTTTGCCTCAATTGTCAGGGTTGAGGTTGGGTCTCAGAACTTCTATAATCATTCAGGAGGGCTGGTCCATCAACCAAGTACCAAAAGAAATATCTTTTCATATATTATATACCATTGTTATTACTCAATAGATCTATAAGAGCCATTATGTTTGTTTCTAAGCTATCCATGCTATACCAGAATTATCTGACTTCTTAATAAGTCCATCCCCTCGATGGACATTGCCTTTATTCAACAAATATGTTCCAGGTCCTCTGCCATGTGTTAAGAAATACCAAACATAGATGGATCCTCTCCCCAAGAAGATGGGAGTCAATGAAGAGACAGCCCTGGAAATAGACAATTTACAATACAGTATGAGAAAATATTTTAATAAATAAATTATTTTTGGTGCCTTTAAGAAGAAAAAGTTCAGGTTCTGCCTTATGATGATATTGACACATTTAATATTCAGCCACCACCCCTGCACCCTCACCCTCCAAAGAGCTTCCTACTTGTGAGTTCTTGTACTTAATCTGTGGCCCTCAATCAATGGTAATTTCACCCCTCAGGGAACATCTGGGAATGTCTGGAGACATTTTTTGGGAGGGTTGCTATTCATATGTGGTGGGTAGAGGGCAGGAATGATGCTTGTTCCAGTTTGCTGAAGCTGCCATTAAGCAACATATCAGAAATGGATTGGCTTTTTTAAAGGGAGTTTATTTGGTCACAAAGTTAAAGCCTTAAGGCCATAAAAATGTCCAAACTAAAGCATCAACAAGAAGATACCTTCACGGAAGAAAAGGCCGATGGTATCCAGAGCACCTCTGTCAGCTGGGAAGGCACATGGCTAGCATCTGCTGTTCCTTTGCTCCTGGATTGTGTTTCAAAATGGCATTTTCCAAAATGTCTCTGGGCTTGTCTCTCTCTTAGCTTCCCTGGAGCAAACTCTGGGCTAGCATCTCAAAGTGTCAGCAGGCAACTCTGTCGGCTTCCAAGCATCTAGCATCTGTATGTACTGGCTTAGCATATCCCGGGGCATTTTCCTCTCTCTGCTCTCATGAGAGCTCCCTTTAAAGGACTCCAGTAAACTAATGAAGACCTACCATGAATAGACAGGGGCAAATCTCCATGGAAACATTCAGTCAAGAGGTCACACCTTACTCAAAAAGAGTAACCAATCTGCACTCCCCCCCAAGATTGCATTAAAGAATATGAATTTTTCTGGGGGACATAACATATACAAACCAGCACAATGCTAACTATCCCCGAGGGCACAAGACAGATTCCTATAGCTAAGAATTATCCAGCCCCAAATGTCCATAGAACCAAGGTTGAGAAACCCTATCCTAAGCCCAGGAACTTATATATGCATACACATGTATGCATGGCATGTTCAGACCCGTGCCGGTTTGGATGTATTATGTCCCCCCAAATGCCATGTTCTTTGATGCAGTCTTGTGGGGGCAGATGTATTAGCATTGATTAGGTTGGAACCTATTGATTGAGTGTTTCCATGGAGATGTGACTCAATCAACTGTGGGCAAGACCTTTGATTGGATAATTTCCAAGGAGGTGTTACCCCACCCATTCAGGGTGGGTCTTAATTGAATCACTGGAGTCCTATAAAAGTGATCACAGACAGAAGGAGGTGCTGCAGCTTACAGAGACATTTTGGAGATGGCCTTTGAAAACAGACTTTTGCTCCAGAGAAGCTAAGAGAGGACAAATGCCCCAAGAGCAACATTTTAAAGAACACACAGAAGCTGAGAGAAGAGCTGGAACACAACCCAGGATCAGCAGATGCCAGCCACATGCCTTCCTAGCCAACAGAGGTTTTTCAAATGCCAATGGCCTTTCTCCAGTGAAAGCACCCCATTGTTGATGCCTTACCTTGGACACTCTATGGCCTTAAGACTGTAACTTTGTAAACACAAATAAACCCCCTTTATAAAAGTCAATCCATTTCTGGTTTTGCAAAATGGCAGCATTAGCAAACCGGGTCATCTTGATTAGCCAGTTCTCTAAACTCTGCTCATGGGGGTCCAGGTAGCAACCCTTGGTCTTATTCAAGAAATTGCTGTCTTTCAACTATTTTGGCAAATATTTACTGGACAACTTTTTATGAAGTCAACACTTTCATATCAATTCTCTCTTTTAAGGAGGATTGCACAACTCTTTTTACTAATGAGGAAGCTCAAACTCAGAGAAGTTAAGTCATTTGCTGAAGTTAATAGCTAGAAGTTGTCGAGTCAGGGTTCAAATACAAGTTCCACTGAGTCATGCTCAGATGTCTTTCTTCTGGATACCAGTAATTCTTCTTTTTTTAAGTAGTTATGTCTTAAAAGCCCCAAGCCAACTTGCTGCATATCAAACTCAAAAGAGCCCTCTTGTTTATTCAGCTTCCCTAAAATAAGGTACAGAAAACGTGACCCTAAAGGCAGAAATGCTGGCTGTTACCACTGCAGAAGCTTCTATCACTCAATTTGTCTTCATTCCTTCTATATATTTGCACTTGGACAAATTTGAACAGTCCCAGGTATCTTCCCCCAACCCCAAGTGCTGCCATGTCTGCTACTACAGAAGGAATCATCTATAGATCTCCCAGATTCAGGTGGAGAGATTTTGCTGGCAGGCCGCTCTTAGGAGAATTTCACCCAAGTTCCCAGCATCTTCTTTCCAGAATGGTTCCCTTGGTCTTACAATAAAATGGCCCCACTGAGGTGGCTAAAATGCAACATCTACCTGCCACAGAGAGTCATAATTGTTCCCAGTTCCACCGAATAAAATCTTTCCTAAAACTCTTTCCTGCCCACCATGTGCAAATCATACAGCCAAATATACAGCGCATAGCATGTGCCCAGTGAATCTTCAAAATAAATAATAAATAAGTAGCACCCAAATGCAAATAACCTGAAAGTGTTGCTATTCTTAGGGTACTTGCATTTTAACAGGTTTCCTTTTCTTTAGTCAATCCATTCACTCAACAAACAATTCCTGAATTTCTATGAAGTTCTGTGCTCTAAGATAGGTGCTGGAAATAAAAGGGTGAAACAAAGCAGGCAAGGCCCTGCCCTCAGCTTGCATTGACAGATAGGGATTTTGGTCAAGTGTGTTTTAATGCATAATTATGAAACATACTAAGTGATCTGAGAAAGAAGCAAGGGGATCCTGAGAGCTCTGATCAGAAGAACTGTAGCTGGTCTGGCCCAGGGGTGGGGGGGCCAGAAAGTCTTCCCCAAGCAAATGATTTGGAAGATTCAAGACCAAAGGAAGATTCTCCAATGTGATTGCACTCAGCAGCTACAGTATTGACAGGACTGTATTCCGAGTCCAGGAAGCTTCTGCAGAAGCCACACATCCCACCTGTGGCCAGCGACTTCCTCTGACAAGAGGCAGAGCTGGGTTGACTCTCCAGTTTGCCAGTACTGGCTTTCAAAAGAGATCTTCAGACTTTTTGCTTATTTACTCACCAAAAAACCTTTGAACATTTTGGTACCTCCTTGCAAAAGATATCATTCCTGGTACATTATATATATATATTGGCATTTTAAAACAAAACTGTAACAACACTCTTTAAAATGTAGTCAATAGATTCTAAAAATCATAATAATTTCATAATCTCCATCATGTATTTAAAAAAAATGAACTGGCTATTCTGCAACAGTCAGATACTTTATAGTTTTTTTTCTCCTAGAACTAATATTTTCATTTCACTTCTCTCAGAATTTTAAGCTTATGCAATATATTTTGATGCTTTAAAAAATCTTCCATTGGTCATACTTATCTGCTATGAAAATATGTACACAAATTGGCATTTAAGTGTTCTTTATTTCCTGGGACTCTAAGGTTTTAAGTATTATAAAGAATTTCTTCTTTATGTGAATATTATTATTATTATTACTAAGCCATTGGCTAAAATAAGATTGCTACATTACAAATTTTGACAAGTGTTTATTAAACAAAAATAATGACATTGTATTGGAAATGCATCTCTTATGAGATGGGTCCACGGCTCTTTATGTTTCCAAGGATGGTTGTTTCTAATTCCCTGAATAAAAGAGGGTTCAGTGTAGATTCTACACCTTTTTCCATGTTTTGTTTTTATAGATATTAAGTGCTTAGAAAATTTGCTCACAAAATACATACATAGAAATGGAAACTTCTTTTTTAATCATTGTTACTGAAATCATTGTTACCACTGGCTTTTGTGACAAAAACCACATAGGAATCTAGCATTGAGAAATATTTTTAAAATTTTGAATTGTCCTTTTATTTACTGGCCCAGGAGTTTTTCCTGTTAGTACAATGCACTGCAATAAGGTTTCTAGTGGTTTAAAAGTATGTTCTTTTTTGTTGTTTTCAATGCGAAATAGGAGATCATGATATCAAAAGGAGAAATTCAAGGAGTCTTCTCAATAAGATCAAATTTAGGAGAAAGTTCAAATGGAAATTGATGAACCAGAAGCAGATTTATTTAAGATTATCCAGCCCATGTATCTCTTAGAAAATCATCATAAACCTTTGGGGATATATGTGCCCCAGTTTGAAGACAACTGGCCTTGAGGATCAAATAACACCCTCCTAAGCCCAGTGACTGGTGGTATCTTTGGTTTCAGCCCAACATGCTGACCTCCCAACACGGGGAGAAAGGCCATCTGGGTGAGAGTGTTTTTAACCCTCCTTTCCTCCTTCGGATTGAAGCGCTTTGCTCATGGGTTCTTCAGGCTATTTGCCAGTGCATGGCAGGGTTCCCTGCTGGGTATTAAGTGCCAAGAAAGGCAACAGACCAGGTGGAATGAGAGTGAATGGCATGACTTGATCTGAGAGAACATGGAAACTCAACTGAAAAAGTGACATCTGAGCTGAGATCCAAAATCTGAATTGGAGAGTTCCAGATATCTTCCCCCAACTGGCAACTAGGCCAGGAGAGGATGTAGGAAAGGAAAACATTCCAGGTAGACAGAATGGCACACAGGCAAGAAACAATGAAAGAAGGAGCATGAGAGTTCTTGTAAGCCAGGATAAAGAGGTTACACTTTATTCTTTGTGCAATGGGAAGTCACTGAATGGTTTCAAAGTGGAGACTAACAGGAACAGATCTGCATTTCTGGAAGACCATTGGAGGACCAGTCCCAGAAAGAAGCACAAAGCCAGAAAGGGGATGGATTGACCAGACCAGAGCAGAACAGGATTGTCACCTCCCTCATTCTAGACACGGGTCCTTAATGCTCAACTCTTGGCTGCTCCTCAACTGAACTCGAGCCCCTCACATCTCCCTTACTGTGTTCTTGAACACTTGACTTTCTAGTCCCAGAATAGGACTTCACAGTTATACCTGAGCCCCCAGAGACTCCCAAGTTAAGAGAAGTCAGATGAGGTGAGACAGGCTGTCCTTCCCCTTTCAATCTGGCTATGAACCTGCAACCACCAGCTGGAGCTTCTTTAGACTGAGCTCCGCAGCCACTGCCCCCTCTTTCTACCACTGGCCTATACACAGGCATCAGAGCAGACTACTTGCAACATGCTTTCCTAAACTACAAAATATTTGTACTTGAAAATTAAGATTCTGAAGGGGCCTCTCTATTTCTGTGTCTTTATTTCTATTTCTCTATCTATCTCTTTATTACTTTATATGTAGATATATGCCAGATTTGGGTTTGAATTTTTCTTCCCCTTGAGAAGTAGATAACATTTATCAGACCCCCCCATGTACACCCAGAAAAAGTCCTGTAAAAACCCTACAACTTCCCTAGAGACTTCTGCTGCCTTGCCTCCTTCATCTGAGCCCTGCAGTTTGGGGCAACCTTGCCATCTCGATATGTTTCTGCATCAGCCCACAGCACATCTTTAAACTACTCTCCAATTAAATATTAACACTAAGTGTGCAAATGTATAAAAATCCTTAATGATAATTTTGGGAAGATGCAGGAATTTACCTGATAGCAACACACAAACAGCTAAAAGTTGAATTCGAATTGGTTAAGTTCCTGAAAATTCCCAAAATCCTAAAACTTGAACACCAGGCTCCTGCCTTATCACTTGGTGTATTTCCTATCTTGACATATTGTTTTCTCTTCCAAACCAAATTATTGAGTGCTACCATTCCGTGACAACCTTGGTGGCTGGTGACTACATATATGTTTGGGTTTCATCTTCTCCTCAAAAGATTTCTCTAGATTCCTTTCCTTCCTTGACTAAGCAGTGGAGGCTCAAGCTGTTAATACAGTAACTACTTTCTCCCCATTACATATGGATATGATCATATCACATGAAACGGTGCATCTGATATATTTTTAATATAGCATAAAACAACAATGTATCTTTAAGAGTTAATCATAATGAATCCATAAGGAATTATTTATAGTACCAAGTAAATATGTGCATTAATAATAATTGTGAAACACATGTTTGACTACATAAAGCCCCTTTTGGATCAGGCAATGTTCCAGTTAAACTACTTCAGTATTTACTAAGCAAAACACCTGATTCATGGAATATAGATAAGAATTGAGTGTCAAAATAATCTTTTATAAAATAATTCTGGAATACCCTGGACAGGAAAAAAAAAATCTTAGTTGCATTTCTTTCCTGAAAAACATTTTAGAGCCCTTAATAAGTCATGTGAGAGTTTTCATAAATTTCCATAATGATATGCAGTTTCCCAAACATGTTTGACCACAGAATACCTTTCTCCAAAGTATCACCCTGGGTGGCATTCTGCCAAACGCTATTCAGAAAACACAGTAGACGGAGGGCAAATGGATTCCATTTCCTCAGTGTCCTGAGATTTTTCAGACCCTATCTGAACCTGTTAGCTCATCCTCTTTCTTGGCAAGTATACACTACATGACCATCTCCACCTTGCAGTCATCCTCTCCGGCCACCTTCAGTGCAAAAGTATTTTGCCTGAAGTACGATGGTTCAGCTTGATAAGCTCTGTATAGTAAAGGCCTATTTAAACTATGAAGTAGGCCTCACAAATAATTTTATGGGGATAATTGAATTGAATTGAATTGGGTATTATGAGCTCCTTAAGGTCAAGAATCAATTATTATTCAACTTGATACATTAGGCCTGCTTATGATAAGCACCTTTTAAATAACTGCTAAATGAATGAACAGTAACAGTAAGCTACAGTACATGACAGCTTCTTTAAATTGTAGCTTCCTTTACCTTTCTCCTAAAACAGAAAATGAGACATTACATGAGTGTATATAGTGTGGCTCAGGGATTGACCTTACAGAATTTGTTGCAAGCATTCGCTGGTGTTTATGATCTCCATACACCACTCAGCCAGACTTTGCGTTTTACGAACCTCATAGCCATGTCTGACACCATCCCTGTGCTGTACAACTCTCCAATTTCTTACAAGTTATATTGACTTTTGTCTTGTTTACAGCCTGTCCAAGTTCTAGATAAATGATTCACAATAATCCTTCTCCATTTTTTTTGTCCACAAGTTCTTGGCCAATGAGGATGAGGAGATTGAGAGCTGAACTGAGGAAGTAAAAAATGCAACAAACATTTGAAGAAAACCACCCTAGTTTCTAAATGCATTGGCTTTCCTTGAGTTACAGTAAAAAGAGAGACACCACATCTCAGAAACTGCTGCGGGTGCACATTTGTACCCTGGAACCCCCCCATCCCAAGAAAGTTGTGCAAAGCATTTCCCTGAAAACTAGATTTAGACAGCAGCATGAAAGGGGTACCCCTGGGCCTCTGTCACGTGCCCTCTCCTACCCCTCCCGAGGGGCCTTGGAGTTTCCTCCTCTCTGGTCTGCTTAGGAGGCCATTTTGTTCTTGAATAGAAAATGCCTGGCTGGGTAGGGAACTCCTTTTTGGGCAGCTTGGTGCCTGGTGTTGGGCAGAGATGGGGCTCGCTATCATGTCCTCACCTTGGTATCCGAGGAGGTTGGCCGCCTCCCTGACTTGACTCTCACCATCTGCTCTGAAAGGCTGAGCCTTCAGATTTCCTCTCCCCATCCTTGGCCATCTTTAGCCCACTGCCTGTGGTCACACCCATGGGAGGCTGACAGAGGACACCCAAGGACCTCAGTGCTCCTCTACTGGCCAAGGAAGACTATTGAGACCTTAGAACTGGACTTCAGATTCACTGAACCTAGAGTTCCTTCCCTCTGGCTCTGGCTGAGAAGCAGTGTAACACAGCAGCGAGAACACAAACTTTAATGAAACAGATATTGGTTCAAGTACAGGTTTCACCATTTCCCAGGAGAGACTACAATGTTTCTGATACAGTGACTGGCAACAAGTTTACAAAGATGAATAAAATGCAGCCCTGCTCTTCAAATGCTCCACGTCTAGGGGGAGAGAAAAGAATATGAAAAAATGTTTCACAATATACTACGAGAACATTTTTAAAGGAGACATAGATTTGGCTGAACACCACCCATGGAAAGGATACATAGAGGTGGAATGTTTTAAGTGGATTCTGAAGTACTAACAGGTGTTTTGTTAGGGTTGGCTATATTGTGATACTGGAACAAAAATTATCTATATCTGAATGCCTTAACACAATTAAAAGTTTATTTCCTCCTTACACAAAGTCCAATTCAGGAGTTCCTAGTCAGGAATCTCTAATGGGTAGCTTTTCTTCACACACTGACTTAGGATCTCAGTCTACTTCACTTTAGTGGTTCCACTGTTCCCGAGGACCTGAGAATCCTTCCCTGGACCTTTTTCATCCAGCTGGTCAATGAGCGAAGACACAGAATGCAGAAGCTCCCTCATTTAGGGGCCAGCCAAGAATTACCTTACATCACTGCTATCCACATTGCATCAGCCAGAAATAGTCACATGGTGCAACTTAACTGCAAAGGAATCTGGGGAAATATCATTTTCCTTTATGCCCAGGGGAGTAGAAGTGGATAAAGCTTGACTGTGCCCCAGTAGGATTTCCCAGGGAGCAAGGGAAAATATTTCGTAGAGAGGGATAGGAGACTGACTGTGGAAATGCCAAGCAGAACAGATCCTTTCAAGAAAATATATTTGGAAATCAGGCAGGAAAGAATAAAAGCAGAGCACAGATTTTTTGTGAAAGAGGATTTCCAAGTGTTTAGTAAAATAAATGGCCATTTGCATTGGGCATTGATGGGAGCGGCCCACTTCTGAGAAAGGATTTTCCAGAAGACAAAAACAGATGACCTCAGGGGCTTTCCAAGAAAATGGAACACACCCTACAGAATTGCAGTTAATCATACCTGGTAATAAACCAGTTTCCGTCCAGTAGAGAAAGTTCATCAGAATGCACAGCATACATACTGATCAATATGTGTCTATTCCCTGCTTTGTAAGATCACCCTAGCTAACAAGAAACTTCAATGTCAAGTTGTCATTGTAACTCCCACTTGGAAATTCCCTAAATGCCTTATAAGTGTCTATGATCAGAGGGCTACTGAGACTCTCACTCCATTTTCAGTTAGACATCTCCCTGCTCACCAATTCTTTCTCAATAAGACCTTTTAATGCCTTAATCCACATATGTTAAATTGTTTCTTTTGACACTAGAGTAAAGCCTGGGGATAAGCTGAGATACCAGGTGGGGCATCCCAGTTCATGCCTAAAGAGTAGGCATATTTGGCTTCCAATCCTGGCACAAAAGGAGAAGTTTCCAAAGATGCTCCCACAAAGGATGCTGTGGCCTGTTTAAAAACAGGAGCTGTTCTTTCCCTTTCCTTTCACATGTCCATCCAGACCCCAACACTTGAGACCTCAAGCCCTTCAGTCGGTCAGGGCTTTCCTCTCAGTGACAAAGCCTGCCCCACTGCCCTGGACCTCATGCACACTGCCCACCTGAGTGTGCACCTCAAGGTCTGCAGGATCCAGTCCATGGACCAAGGGCCAGGTCGTTTCCAAACAGATTCCAGCTGTTGGGTTCAAGGAAGGTATCCTATTTTCCTAGCAGCTGTGACAAACACCACCTAATGGGTTCACATAAATGACAGAAATTTATTGATTTATCATTTTGAGGCTAGAAGGCTTGCTTCCTCCCAGAGTCAGTAGTGTTCTGGCTGCTGGAAATTCTTGGGGTTCCTTGGCTTGTCCCCCTGCCTTGTATCATATAGCAATGCCCTCTCCTTTCTCATCCAGGTTCTGTTGACTTCCAGCCTTTCTTCCTATGTCTGAATTTCTTGTGCTTATAAAGTGCTCCAGTCATCCAAGGTGAGGTCCACCCACATTCAGTTTTGTCACACCTTAGCTAACATAACATCTTCAAGAGATCCTATTTACAATGCTTTCACACCCACAGGCATGCAGGTTAAGATTAAGAATGTATCTAAACCGGGGTACATAAATCAATCTACCATAGGAAGCACAGCCTGAAATGCAGGCCTGGCCTTTCACAGGAGACCCCTTCAGAAGATGCAACCATGGGAACTAGACCTGACACCCACTCCCCATCTTCTCACCTGTCCTTGCAGGCTTTGACACTAGATGTTTGGGCTGGCTCAAACTCCCAAGCATTCTGTCAAAGGACAAGGATTATTTTTTTTTTTTTTTTAAGTTTAAATGATTTTTGACCTTAATTCTTTTGATATAATTAGCTTATTACAAAAAAGTTTATGTAATATGGAAAAGCACAAAAATAATTACCCAAATCTCACCACTAAAAAACTGAGCCCTGAGTAAATATTTTCCTAGACCTCTCTTTTACATGTAAAAATAGAGAGATGAAAGAAAGGGATGAAAGGAGAAAGGAAGGGAGAACGGAGAGGGAGGGAGGGGAAAGCAAAGCAAAGAACGCATGACAATGGAAACACACTTTACATCCTGGTGTAGTATTTTTTTAAAACATTTTTTATTGTGAAATATGTCATATTTGCAGAAGAATGATAAATTTCAAAATACAGTTTAAGAAGTAGTTATAGAGCAAATTTCAAACTATGGTATGGGTTACAGTTCCACAATTTCAGGTATTTCCTTTTAGCTGTTCCAATACATTGAAGAATAAAAAGAATTATCTATACAATGATTCCATAGTCAAATCATTTGTTAAATCCTATCTTCTCTGATACAACTTCTCCCTCTCATCTGATTATTCTCTCAATCTTCAGGGATATTTGTGCAGTATTCTTATATTTTAAAAAGCAGTAACATGTATTAACAATTCAAAATACACAAATAAAGCCCAGAAGAAATTGTCTTCAACTGGTCCCATATGTTAATAGGGTTAATAGGAAAGCCTTCACCTAAAATATTCCTCAAATGAGCCACTGGGGCCATGATGCCATCCATCACCTTTGGTCTTTCTTCATTTCTTCACTGACCAAATATTTATTTAGGGCCTACCAGGAACCAGGAATGAGGCCCCATCAGGAGATAAAGCAGTGAACGAGTCTGACATGGTCCCCATCCTCATGGACCTTACAGGCAGAAGAAGGTTTCTTGAAGCTCAGGGAGCGTGAGGTCCAGGAACCTGTATATTCAGCATCTCTCCAGGTAATTCAGATGTAAGATGTTGAGAATCACCATGCTAGTAGAGCTTTGACACCGGAATGGTGGATCAGGCATTAATTATGCCCCCAAAGTGTAGCAGGAACATGTGACTGTCCCAAACGAGGAATCCAGGTTAAGACTGGGCAGTGGTCTAGGCTGATGGAGACAGACCGACAGTTTTGGACAATCCCACAGTGTAATTATGACTCAGCCTGATTCACGTGAAGATAAGTGTCACCACTGAAGGGGGGTGGACACTTCTTGCACAGCAGCATCTTTGCAGCTTACAGACCTTGGAGGATGTTTACAGCAGGCTGCATCCTTTGGTTAATCTGGTAGATAAGTTTTCAAGAATTCTGGTACAGGAATGTTAACTCCAACTTCTATGAATATCTTCCTGCAGTGACTTCTTTGTGCCCTGGCAAATGTCATGAGGGTTTAGAGTCCTTTATACAAAGACTCCCAGAGGAAGAAGCAGCAAACTGCTGAAGATTAGGGTCGACTGCTTGTTTAAAGCTGGGTCCTCTCCTTGAAATATGTATTCAAGGGATTTGTTTTTCCATCTCTGTTTGGTTGAAAGGTTGAGATCCAAACTAAATGTGCAGGAGAGGTGAAAACCCATTGTGTATCCTGAGAACATTGTGAAGGTCTAGGTGCTTCCCCAGTTTGAATACTACTACTACTTAGTATGGTAACATGAGATCAGATGAGAATCCATTTACAGAATTTTTGCAATTATGAAGTTTGAATGAACACACTATTTGAAGGATATTTAATATTCAGATAGCAACACTCAGTTCTTAACCACCTTCCAGTGCTTTAAAGGTATGTGTTTGTAAATACTAATTATAAATGTTAATTCATAAAATGCTGAAGCTGTAGACATCTGAATACACCTCTCCTAGATAACATATATTTTTTTAACAAGAAAGTTGATTAATGCTCAAGAAAATAATAGATCATAAATTAGTGAAAAACAATCTCTGAAATGTTAAATAATTATCACAAGCCCAATATCGTCTTCCATATTAGCCTATAATCTCAGTATTGCTAACAAAATTCAGTATCTCATTTTTTACCCATATCAGGTTAGGCAGAAGAAAAGTTTAGTGTTTCTATACTGTGGAAAAATAGATACTGAAGGCCGCAAGGGGATTTAATTGGTAGACTGATAATGAGGGAAGAAATGGGAAAAGATATGATAAAAATCATACTTAAAGTTCTGAAATCACAGTAATCTGATGGCATTCAGTATAGAGACAAACCATCCTCAATATCCCAAGTAGCTTTGAGTACATTACACTCTGTAATAATTAATATTCAGACTAATAACTTAAGGTTAGCAAGAAAGTTTTGCGTTAGTTCCATACCCTCTATTTTAAAAGACTGGGAGGTATATAATATAATTTAATATAATTAACATTTTCTTCCTGGTTATTTTTTAAAGTTTTAATATTTTATGGGATTGACTTCCATCAAAGGTAGAATTCTCTTGGCCAGAAAGCCTCTTTCTGCAATGACTAGGGTTGCCAGATTCAGCAAATAAAAGTACAAGAACACCAGTTAAATTTCAATTTCAGATAAACAACTGATAATTTTGGGGGGTGTAACTATTCCCCATGAAACATTTGAGACATACTTATGTCCCATGCAATATTTGAGGCATACTTAATATTGAAAAAAAAATGTGGTTGTTTATCTGAAATTTAAATTTTACTGGGTGCCCTGTATTTCATCTGACATACTTACCAATGACTCAAAAGAAACCCAATGTTGCATCTCAGAATTAGTACATTCTGGAATTGTTGCACTTGAGAAAGCCTGACTGAGTCTATGAGTCAGTTTCACAGAGCTTTTCAGGAGAAATCTATAAAATACAGGTCAGAATACTCTCCTAACATGGAAGCTCTGTCTTCCCACTGAAATCTTCATGCCAAGAGAGATCTAACCTTGAGATAGACCTGCAGGAAGTATGCAGATAAAGGCAAGGATCTAATGAGTAGATTAACTCACCACAGCCCTCACAAAATCACTCTATAGAACTGAGCTCTATGATGAAGCCTTTGGCTTCTATTGAAGACAGCCACAGGAAAGAGCTTCATGACACCCATTACTAAATCTTCTGACGTTTACTCTGCTTCCTTCCTGTCCCTGCCTGGAAGTCTTGTCTAATGCTCCTAGGTTCTCTTAACTGCTCCTTTCTCTTCAAGCCCCCACTTTAGCCCTAATTCCTTGATTCTGTAATTGTCTGTTTATCTGTATACTTTCAGGAGGTTCTATAAAATACAGGGGATATATATTCTGACTCTTGTGTTTGCAGTGGCAGAACATTGCCTGGCCTGCAGAAGTAAGCAATATGTGTTTGGATGGATGGATGGATGGATGGGTGGATGGATGGATGGGTGGATGATATGGTCGAAAATATTACATTGGGTGGATGGAAAGCAAAAATTAGCTCTTAGATTGTATGAGAGTGTTCATAGTCACTTTTTTCATATTAGCCAAAAAAGGATAAAAGCCCAAGTGTCCACCAGTAGGAGAATGGATAAACAAAATACGTTATCGTCACACAATAGAATTCTACTTAGCAATACAAGGAATAAACTACTAATACACACAATATGAATGAAATTCAAAAATATTATGCTGAATAATAGAAAGCATACACAAAAGCATATATAATGCATGAGTCCATTTTTATGAAGATCTAAGACAGGGAAAACTTACTTAGGGTGAAAGACATCAGAACAATGCTTGCCTGGTAGGTGGGAGGTGAGGATTGCCTGGGAAGAGGCATGAGGGAATTTTGTGGGAGGTGATATTCTTATATATTTTGATAGGATTTGGATTACAGAGGTATATACATTTGTCACATTCGTCAAAACTCAGTAAATACACTTGAGATCTATGCATTTCATTGCAAGTAAATTTTAACTCATAAGAAGAAAAAATGTAAAATATTGAACTTGAGTTACATGCAGAAGTATTTAGGGGGAAAGTAATGAGGTCTGCAACTTGCTTTGAAATGTAACAAACTTTTAAAAAGTGTATCAAAAATGTACCAAGAAATAAAACATTCGATGGTTGGATAGAGGGGTACACAGTTATATGATAAAGCAGGCATAGTAAAACATCAATGGTGGAGTATAGAGGTGTTCACTGTAAATTTTTTTCAACTTTGCAATGCATTTGAAAATTTTCATAATGAATTGTAGAGGGAAGAGAAGCTCCTGGTTCTCCTAACTGTCAGAGGGCTTCACGCTGCACAGAGACCTGAGGTTCCCTTGGGAGTTGAGCTAATGACCCCTGAGGCATTCTAGGGGATCAGCCCCCTCTCTAACCAGATCCCCAGTACCACTTGGCAAAACTGGATATAGTTGGTGAGAATTCCCTTCAGGGTATTTTTCACCCCAGCCATTCCAGCACTTTCTTCCCTGAATGCACTGCCTATTTACGTAGAAGCAGGAAGCAGGCCCCATCCCGTGCTCCCACACATTGTCTTGCAACTCGTCGTTTAGTGTCTGGCTGACGGCGGCCACGTCAGAGCCCATGAGAGCCGGATCAGAGAGGACTGACTCCCCAGGTCCATGGTGGGCTCAGCTGCTCTCTCTTGCAGAAGCCCTGTGCCTGAAGATCACTCACTCTGACACGTTTCTCTAGCTGCTAAAGGAGAGGATTTACTCAGGGGAAATTTGGGCCCGAGGGAAACTCAGCCCATAATTAGAAGTGACATGTGACCCAGGATTGAAAAGCTGGCTGCCAGAGAAGAGAATGGACTGATTGTTTCGAGTTGGTCCAATTCTGAAAAACTGCCTTTGTAATTGCATCTATGAAAGGTCCAGAAAGTTTTCGGTTTGGTCAGTGAAAATACAAAAAGAGGTGACAGTAAGGAAGGCCTTTGAAAGATGAAAAATGTGGCAGGCTACCTAGAAAGGGAGAAGAGGAGGCTGAGGAGCTCAGTCACCCACCATTGGAAATGGCTGTGACTTTGTGTCACCTGTAGCTGTAGGAGGCAGAAGATGAGAAGTCACAGTAAAATAACCTAACACTCCAACCGCAAAGTCTCCTCCAGCCAAGTGACTTGGAGAATCAAGCAGCTACTATGCAGGGAATTCAAACCCTCTAGTGAGGGTGTCTAGATCCTGTGATCTTCTCCTCAGAGATACAAAGTGTTCCTCTCTGGAGGTATTCAAGCAGGCACTGAACACAAATGTGAAAAAGTTACCAAAGAGAATTAAAGCATAGAGTGGGGCTCTGAGCAGATGGATTTCCAAGCTCCATCTTTGCACAAAGTTGGCATGGATGCAAGGTCTTTGACTTGTCCACTGTATTCCAAACATCATAATAGACCTTGATAGATAGTAGGTATTCAATAAATAATTATTGAATGAATGAATCTTCCTTGACTTTCTAGAGAATTTTATGTTACTGGAAGTTTGCCTCCCAGCATAGAGTCCTTTAAACTTGCATGTTGGCTTCTTGATAGGGTTTTAATACATTTATTATAGCATGTTACTTTTTTCTGTTTTTATTTTAGAAAATTCAGAAAGTGCGGGCATTAGAAAATAAAAGTCTCCTGAAATCCCAGCTCTAAGATATAACTACTTCTAACATTTTGGTTCGGTTTCTTCATTCATAAAAATATATGCATACAGAAGTTTAAAACAAATTATAAATGTAGTATTTTTCTTCATTTTCACATAAAATTATAGTGCATGTTCCCATTTTATTACACATTCTCTCAAACAGGATCCTTAAAAGTATGCAAATTATTCCATCATAAGTATGTAATATTATTTAATCATCCAAAAATTGACCTAAATGTAACAAATGAAGTGAAATGAATGTGTCCAAAAAATACCAATTTTTAAAGTTGCATTTAGTGAGGCTAAATATTTTCCCATGTTCTAATTGGCTATTTGAATATTTCCTTCCTTTATGATTTTTCTATTGTTTCTTGCTTAGAAAATATTTCCTCACACCCAAATCAGTTAATTAATCACTTTCATTTTCCTTAGGGATGTTTCCACTATGAAAATAATACATGCTCATGATATAAATTTTGAAATTATATGAAAACTAAAAGAATAAAAAAGAAGTAATCTGTAATTCCCTGACCTTCTATGGTCCTTTTCCTTCCAATTTGCAGTGGGGTATATTTTTATATATTCATTATCATATAGTATGCATAAATTTTTATATACTAATTCTAAAATTATCTGTATGATTATAAAATGAACATCTGATCACTGTATAAAATCTTTCTGGAGATTCCACAGTGATACATGGAGAACAAAAACAACTAAAACCCAACCCCCAGGCAGAACCGCTGTCAACATTTAGTACACATTTCCTTCCAATATTTTTATTGTATATATCTTTACATAATTGCAGATGTGCAATATGCACATGATTATACTGGTTTTAATCACTTATTTTTCCCATCTAAAATTGATATATACTCCTGGTAGAAAATTTTGTATCCTAAAAGCATAAAATAGAAAATTAAAATCACTAATAATAGCACCATTAAAAGAAAATCCCTGAACTGGGGGCAAGATGGCAGACTGGTGAGCTGTATGTTTTAGTTACTCCTCCAGGAAAGTAGGTAGAAAGCCAGGAACTGCGTGGACTGGACACCGCAGAGCAATCTGACTTTGGGCATACTTCATACAACACTCATGAACACGTCGAACTGCTGAGATCAGGAAAATTTGTAAGTTTTTGTGGCCAGGGGACCCGCACCCCTCCCTGCCAGGCTCAGTCCCATGGGAGGAGGGGCTGTCAGCTCCGGGAAGGAGAAGGGAGAACTGCAGTGGCAGCCCTTTTCGGAAACTCATTCTACTGATCCAAACTCCAACCATAGATAGACTGAGACCAGACACCAGAGAATCTGAGAGCAGCCAGCCCAGCAGAGAGGAGACAGGCATAGAAAAAAACAGCACAAAAAACTCCAAAATAAAAGCGGAAGGTTTTTGGAGTTCTGGTGAACATAGAAAGGGGAAGGGCAGAGCTCAGGCCCTGAGGCGCATATGCAAATCCCAAAGAAAAGCTGACCTCTCTGCCCTGTGGCCCTTTCCTTAATGACCCTAATTGCTTTGTCTCTTAGCATTTCAATAACCCATTAGATCTGTGAGGAGGGCCCCCTTTTTTTTTTTTTTAAATCCTTTTTTCTTTTTCTAAAACAATTACTCTAAGAAGCCCAATAGAGAAAGCTTCGAAGACTTGCAATTTGGGCAGGTCAAGTCAAGAGCAGAACTAAGAGAGCTCTGAGACAAAAGGCAATAATCCAGTGGCTGAGAAAATTCACTAAACAACACAACTTCCCAAGAAAAGGGGGGTGTCCGCTCACAGCCACCATCCTGGTGGACAGGAAACACTCCTGCCCATCGCCAGCCCCATAGCCCAGAGCTGCCCCAGACAACCCAGTGTGACGGAAGTGCTTCAAATAACAGGCACACACCACAAAACTGGGCATGGACATTAGCCTTCCCTGCAACCTCAGCTGATTGTCCCAGAGTTGGGAAGGTGGAGCAGTGTGAATTAACAAAGCCCCATTCAGCCATCATTTCAGCAGACTGGGAGCCTCCCTACACAGCCCAGCAGCCCAGAACCGTCATCCCTCAACAGAGGACCAGGGGGTGCATGGCCTGGAAGAGGGACCCACTTGCAAGTCTCAGGAGCCATACGCCAATACCAAGGACTTGTGGGTCAGTGGCAGAGACAAACTGTGGCACAACTGAACTGAAGGATTAGACTATTGCAACAGCTTTTAAACTCCGGGATCACCAGGGAGATTTGATTGTTAGAGCCACCCCCCCCCCCACCTGACTGCCCAGAAACATGCCCCATATACAGGGCGGGCAACACCAACTAGACACGCAAGCTTGGTACACCAATTGGACCCCACAAGACTCACTCCCCCACTCACCACAAAGGCAAAGCAGGGGAGAACTGGCTTGTGGAGAACAGGTGGCTCGTGGATGCCACCTGCTGGTTAGTTAGAGAAAGTGTACTCCACGAAGCTGTAGATCTGATAAATTAGAGATAAGGACTTCAATTGGTCTACAAATCCTAAAAGAACCCTATCAAGTTCAGCAAATGCCAAGAGGCCAAAAACAACAGAAAATTATAAAGCATATGAAAAAACCAGACGATATGGATAACCCAAGCCCAAGCACCTAAATCAAAACATCAGAAGAGACACAGCACCTAGAGCAGCTACTCAAAGAACTAAAGATGAACAATGAGACCATAGTACGGGATACAAAGGATATCAAGAAGACCCTAGAAGAGCATAAAGAAGACATTGCAAGACTAGATAAAAAAATGGATGATCTTATGGAAATTAAAGAAACTGGTGACCAAATTAAAAAGATTCTGGACACTCATAGTACAAGACTAGAGGAAGTTGAACAACGAATCAGTGACCTGGAAGATGACAGAATGGAAAATGAAAGAATGGGGAAAAAATTGAAAAAATTGAAATGGACTTCAGGGATATGATAGATAATATAAAATGTCCAAATATAAGACTCATGGGTGTTCCAGAAGGGGAAGAAAAGGGTAAAGGTCTAGGAAGAGTATTCAAAGAAATTGTTGGGGAAAACTTCCCAAATCTTCTAAACAACATAAATACACAAATCATAAATGCTCAGTGAACTCCAAATAGAATAAATCCAAATAAACCCACTCTGACACATATTCTGATCACAATGTCAAACACGGAGGAGAAGGAGCAACTTCTGAAAGCAGCGAGAGAAAAGCAATTCACCACATACAAAGGAAACAGCATAAGACTAAGTAGTGACTACTCAGCAGCCACCATGGAGGCGAGAAGGCAGTGGCACAATATATTTAAAATTCTGAGTGAGAAAAATTTCCAACCAAGAATACTTTATCCAGCAAAGCTCTCCTTCAAATTTGAGGGAGAGCTTAAATTTCTCACAGACAAACAAATGCTGAGAGAATTTGCTAACAAGAGACCTGCCCTACTGGAGATACTCAAGGGAGCCCTACAGACAGAGAAACAAAGAAAGGACAGAGAGACTTGGAGAAAGGTTCAGTACTAAAGAGATTCGGTATGGGTACAATAAAAGATATTAATAGAGAGAGGAGAAAAATATATATGACAAACATAAACCAAAGGATAAGATGGCTGATTCAAGAAATGCCTTCATGGTTATAACGTTGAATGTAAATGGATTAAACTCCCCAATTAAAAGATATAGATTCGCAGAATGGATAAAAAAAAATGAACCATCAATATGTTGCATACAAGAGACTCATCTTAGACACAGGGACACAAAGAAATTGAAAGTGAAAGGATGGAAAAAAATATTTCATGCAAGCTACAGCCAAAAGAAAACAGGTGTAGCAATATTAATCTCAGATAAAATAGACTTTAAATGCAGGGATGCTTTGAGAGACAAAGGCCACTACATATTAATAAAAGGGGCAATTCAACAAGAATAAATAACAATCATAAATGTCTATGCACCCAATCAAGGTGCCACAAAATACATGAGAGAAACACTGGCAAAAATGAAGGAAGCAATTGATGTTTCCACAATAATTGTGGGAGACTTCAACACATCACTCTCTCCTATAGATAGATCAACCAGACAGAAGACCAATAAGGAAATTGAAAACCTAAACAATCTGATAAATGAATTAGATTTAACAGACATATACAGAACATTACATCCCAAATCACCAGGATACACATACTTTTCTAGTGCTCACGGAACTTTCTCCAGAATAGATCATATGCTGGGACATAAAAGAAGCCTCAATAAATTTAAAAAGATTGAAATTATTCAAAGCACATTCTCTGACCACAATGGAATACAATTAGAAGTCAATAACCATCAGAGACTTAGAAAATTCACAAATACCTGGAAGTTAAACAACACACTCCTAAACAATCAGTGGGTTAAAGAAGAAATAGCAAGAGAAATTGCTAAATATATAGAGATGAATGAAAATGAGAACACAACATACCAAAACCTATGGGATGCAGCAAAAGAAGTGCTGAGGGGGAAATTTATAGCACTAAATGCATATATTAAAAAGGAAGAAAGAGCCAAAATCAAAGAACTAATGGATCAACTGAAGAAGCTAGAAAATGAACAGCAAACCAATCCTAAACCAAGTAGAAGAAAAGAAATAACAAGGATTAAAGCAGAAATAAATGACATAGAGAACAGAAAAACAATAGAGAGGATAAATATCACCAAAAGTTGGTTCTTTGAGAAGATCAACAAGATTGACAAGCCCCTAGCTAGACTGACAAAATCAAAAAGACAGAAGACCCATATAAACAAAATAATAAATGAGAAAGGTGACATTACTGCAGATCCCGAAGAAATTTAAAAAATTATAAGAGGATACTATGAAAAACTGTATGGCAACAAACTGGATAATGTAGAGGAAATGGACAATTTCCTGGAAACATATGAACAACCTAGACTGACCAGAGAAGAAATAGAAGACCTCAATCAACCCATCACAAGCAAAGAGATCCAATCAGTCATCAAAAATCTTCCCACAAATAAATGCCCAGGGCCAGATGGCTTCACAGAGGAATTCTACCAAACTTTCCAGAAAGAACTGAAACCAATCTTACTCAAACTCTTTCAGAACATTGAAGAAAATGGAACACTACCTAACTCATTTTATGAAGCTAACATCAATCTAATACCAAAACCAGGCAAAGATGCTACAAAAAAGGAAAACTACCGGCCAATCTCCCTAATGAATATAGATGCAAAAATCCTCAACAAAATACTTGCAAATCGAATCCAAAGACACATTAAAAAAATCATACACCATGACCAAGTAGGGTTCATTCCAGGCATTCAAGGATGGTTCAACATAAGAAAATCAATCAATGTATTACAACACATTAAAAATTTGCAAGGGAAAAATCAAATGATCATCTCAATAGATGCTGAAAAAGCATTCGACAAAATCCAACATCCCTTTTTGATTAAAACACTTCAAAAGCTAGGAATTGAAGGAAACTTCCTCAATATGATAAAGAGCATATATGAAAAACCCACAGCCAGCATAGTACTCAATGGTGAGAGACTGAAAGCCTTCCCTCTAAGATCAGGAACAAGACAAGGATGCCCGCTGTCACCACTGTTATTCAACATTGTGCTGGAAGTGCTAGCCAGGGCAATCTGGAAAGACAAAGAAATAAAAGGCATCCAAATTGGAAAGGAAGAAATAAAACTGTCATTGTTTGCAGATGATATGATCTTATATCTAGAAAACCCTGAGAAATCGACGATACAGCTACTAGAGCTAATAAACAAATTTAGCAAAGTAGCGGGATACAAGGTTAATGCACATAAGTCAGTAATGTTTCTATATGCTAGAAATGAACAAACTGAAGAGACACTCAAGAAAAAGATACCATTTTCAATAGCAACTAAAAAAATCAAGTACCTAGGAATAAACTTAACCAAAGATGTAAAAGACCTATACAAAGAAAACTACATAACTCTACTAAAAGAAATAGAAGGGGACCTTAAAAGATGGAAAAATATTCCATGTTCATGGATAGGAAGGTTAAATGTTATTAAGATGTCAATTCTACCCAAACTCATCTGCAGATTCAATGCAATCCCAATCCAAATTCCAAAAACCTACTTTGCAGACTTGGAAAAGCTAGTTATCAAATTTATTTGGAAAGGGAAGATGCCTCAAATTGCTAAAGACATTCCAAAAGAGAAAAACGAAGTGGGAGGACTTACACTCCCTGACTTTGAAGCTTATTATAAAGCCACAGTTGTCAAAACAGCATGGTACTGGAACAAAGATAGACATATAGATCAATGGAATCAAATTGAGAATTCAGAGATATACCCTCAGATCTATGGCCGACTGATCTTTGATAAGGCCCCCAAAGTCACTGAACTGGGTCATAATGGTCTTTTCAACAAATGGGACTGGGAGAATTGGATATCCATATCCAAAAGAATGAAAGAGGACCCCTACCTCACACCCTACACAAAAATTAACTCAAAATGGACCAAAGATCTCAATATAAAAGAAAGTACCATAAAACTCCTAGAAGATAATGAAGGAAAACATCTTCAAGACCTTGTATTAGGCGGCCACTTCCTAGACTTTACACCCAAAGCACAAGCAACAAAAGAAAAAATAGATAAATGGGAACTCCTCAAGCTTAGAAGTTTCTGTACCTCAAAGGAATTTCTCAAAAAGGTAAAGAGGCAGCCAACTCAATGGGAAAAAATTTTTGGAAACCATGTATCTGACAAAAGACTGATATCTTGCATATATAAAGAAATCCTACAACTCAATGACAATAGTACAGACAGCCCAATTATAAAATGGGCAAAAGATATGAAAAGACAGTTCTCTGAAGAGGAAATATAAATGGCCATGAAACACATGAAAAAATGTTCAGCTTCACTAGCTATTAGAGAGATGCAAATTAAGACCACAATGAGATACCATCTAACACCGATTAGAGTGGCTGCCATTAAACAAGCAGGAAACTACAAATGCTGGAGGGGATGTGGAGAAATTGGAACTCTTATTCATTGTTGGTGGGACTGTATAATGGTTCAGCCACTCTGGAAGTCAGTCTGGCAGTTCCTTAGAAAACTAGATATAGAGTTACCATTCGATCCAGCGATTGCACTTCTTGGTATATACCCGGAAGATCAGAAAGCAGTGACACGAACATATACCTGCACGCCAATGTTCATAGCAGCATTATTCACAATTGCCAAGAGATGGAAACAACCTAAATGTCCTTCAACAGATGAGTGGATAAATAAAATGTGGTATATACACACGATGGAATACTACACGGCAGTAAGAAGGAACGATCTCGTGAAACATATGACAACATGGATGAACCTTGAAGACATAATGCTGAACGAAATAAGCCAGGCACAAAAAGAGAAATATTATATGCTACCAGTAATGTGAACTTTGAAAAATGTAAAACAAATGGTTTATAATGTAGAATGTAGGGGAACTAGCAATAGAGAGCAATTAAGGAAGGGGGAACAATAATCCAAGAAGAAAAGATAAGCTATTTAACCTTCTGGGGATGCCCAGGAACGACTATGGTCTGTTAATTTCTGATGGATACAGTAGGAACAAGTTCACAGAAATGTTGCTATATTAGGTAACTTTCTTGGGGTAAAGTAGGAACAGGTTGGAAGTAAAGCAGTTATCTTAGGTTAGTTGTCTTTTTCTTACTCCCTTGTTATGGTCTCTTTGAAATGTTCTTTTATTGTATGGTTGTTTTTTTTTTAAATTTTTTTTTTCACAGTTGATTTAAAAAAGAAAAAAAAAGCTAAAAAAAAAAAGGAAAAAAATATGTAGTGCCCCCTTGAGGAGCCTGTGGAGAATGCAGGGGTATTGGCCTACCCCACCTCCATGGTTGCTAACATGACCACAGACATAGGGGACTGGTGGTTTGATGGGTTGAGCCCTCTACCATAGGTTTTACCCTTGGGAAGACGGTTGCTGCAAAGGAGAGGCTAAGCCTCCCTATAATTGTGCCTAAGAGCCTCCTCCCGAATGCCTCTTTGTTGCTCAGATGTGGCCCTCTCTCTCTAGCTAAGCCAACTTGAAAGGTGAAATCACTGCCCTCCCCACTACATGAGATCAGACACCCAGGGGAGTGAATCTCCCTGGCAGCGTGGACTATGACTCCCGGGGAGGAATGTAGACCTGGCATCGTGGGACGGAGAACATCTTCTTGACCAAAAGGGGGATGTGAAAGGAAATGAAATAAGTTTCAGTGGCAGAGAGATTCCAAAAGGAGCCGAGAGGTCACTCTGGTGGGCACTCTTACGCACAATTTAGACAACTCTTTTTAAGTTCTAAAGAATTGGGGTAGCTGGTGGTGGATACCTGAGACTATCAAACTACAACCCAGAACCCATGAATCTCGAAGACAATTGTATAAGATTGTAGCTTATGAGGGGTGACAATGGGATTGGGAAAGCCATAAGGACCACACTCCACTTTGTCTAGTTTATGGATGGATGAGTAGAAAAATAGGGGAAGGAAACAAACAAACAAACAGACAAAGGTACCCAGTGTTCTTTTTTACTTCAATTGCTCTTTTTTCACTTTAATTATTATTCTTGTTATTTTTGTGTGTGTGCTAATGAAGGTGTCAGGGAGTGATTTAGGTGATGAATGTACAACTATGTAATGGTACTGTGAACAATCAAATGTACAATTTGTTTTGTATGACTGCATGGTATGTGAATATATCTCAATAAAATGAAGATAAAAAATAAAAAAATAAAAAAATAAAAAAAATCCCAACCAAGGAAAAGAGGGGAAGGGGGATTAGAAGAAGAACTGGTAAAATGATGATCATTATTTCATCTGGGTGATGGGCCCACAGACATTCATTGGACTATTCTTTTGTGAAGATTTATGTTTTTCCATTATAAAAAGCTCATTGTTTTTCTTTTTGACTCATGGAAAAGTAAAAAAAAAAAAAAAAAAGAAGCTCAGTTAAAGATGTTAAAATGTACAAGATGCTTCGCTTCAATAAAACTAAATGTGGACCGAAAGATTTCAGTGCCTTTCTCTCAGGACAGATTATGTACTTCAGGATTTCCAGGTTTGACTTGCTTTGTAAATATATTGTCAAACTTAGCATCTCTACAAAAAATAAATAATAGGGGGGTATAGGGTATGGAATAAGGATTTGGGGTGCTCTTTTTTATTCTTATTTTTATTTTTATTTTTACCTTTATTTTTTTTTTGAGTAATGAAAATGTTCAAAAAATCATTGTGATGATGAATGCACAACTGTATGATGATACCATGAACCACTGATTACACACTTTGGATGATTATCTGGTATGTGGATGTTTCTCAATAAAATTGCATTTAAAAAGAAAAAAAAAAAGAAAAGAAAATCCCTAATAATAATTTTGCATAATGCCTTATAGAGTAATATTCACAAGTTTTCTTTGACAGGCAACATTAAAAATGTGCATATATATCATATAAAATATACATATATTTCATAATATATATAAAGCAGTAGTCACAGGTTTTCTATGAAAGACAAGATAAAGAGAAGCTTAATGGTAGGTATATGCCAATTAAGTAATTAAATGTTTTTTTCCTTTCTTCTGTAGTTCAAGAGTTTCTCAGCTTTAAACTCCTAGTTACTGAATTTTATTCCTGAATTTTCTGCAGAGCAATTCTACCCTCTTCTTCTTCCAATGATGATCTTAATTCTTTTTGCAAATTAGCTTACTTATGTTTTTTCCCACCTACTTTTGTCCTATGGCTTTCTGCTCATAATTCAGAGACTATACCAGTTTGGTTATATTTTTCTGCAATGTTCTCAGTTTATTATTATGGCAACTGTTTCTTAATTAAATTTTTTTATTTTTTAGATAATTGTAGATTTGCATGCAATTGTAAGAAGTAGTACAGAGAGTTCCCATGTACCCTTTACTCACTTTCCCTCCATGGTAACATCTTGCAAAACAAGTCCGATATCACAACCAGGATAGTGACATTGACACCATCAAGATACAGAACATCTCCATCACCACCAGGAAACTTCCTGTTGTTTTTATTATAGTGACACACATTTCTGTTCTCTTCCATCTGCCCTTTCCCGTTCAAATCACTGACCTCTGGCAGCCATTCCTCTGTTCTTGGTTTCTATAATTTTGTCAGTTCAAGAATGCTTCATAAATGGAATCATCCATTATGTAACCTTTTGGTGTAGGCTTTTCTCACTCAGTGTAATTTCTTGAAGCTTCAAACAAGTTGTCGTGCATGTGTGTTTGTGGTTTGAAACATTTATGTAAATGCTGAGCTTTACAGTATTGTGGTGGGCCTGATCCCCCCTTTCTGGCACACATATCTTTGTGTAATCCCCACCCTTGAGTGTGAATGGGACCTGCAACTTGATTCCAACCAATGGAATGAGCCAAAGCTGATGAGGGTGATGCCCATCTTACTAAAGACTCTTTCTCTCTTGCTGGCTGCAAAAAGGCAAGGTTCCATGAAGAGAGTGGTATGTTAGAGAAGCCCATATAGCAAAGAAAAGTAGGTGGCCTTGAGGAGCTAAGAGTAGCCTCCAGCAAAACACTAAAGCTCTCAGTCTGGAAGCCTCAAGAAAATGAGTTCTGTCAGTAATCTGAAGGAGCCTGGAAGTGGATTCTCTTCCAGCCAAACTTCTGATGAGACAATAATGCTGCTTGATAGAACCAAACTTGTCAATTTTATGTTGTTGAATCTTTTATCTCTGCTAACATTTTTCCTCCTTCATCTATCAATTGCTCAGAGAGAGCATTATATTTTCTGCGGTTATTGTGGAGTTTTCAATTTTCCTTGTAATTTCACCCATTTTGAGGATATATATTTAGGTGCATGTAAGTTTTAAAGTGTTAAATATGCTGGTATCTTTAAATTTTATCATTATGTCATTAATCCATTTACCCTTAAAATGCACTAGCCTTAAAGTCTATATTGTCCTATAGTAATAAAATCACACTACCTTTATTTGCCTTCCCTTTCTTTACTGCCCTCAGCCAGTATACAATTTGGGGTGTATCTTTCAGATATCCATGGATAATCAGTATCCATGGATAATCAGTATCCTGACTTGTAGTCTAATTGTGTGTGTGTGTTTTCTTATAAACAACAACGAGCTGAATTTTGGGATACTGTAAATTCAACTTGGGAGTTGTGTTCTGACTAACAGGATTATCTTCTTATATTTATTGTGCTTACTGATACTTGAATTTATTTCTATCATCTTGTTTTGGTCTATCTGTTCATGATGCTTTTTCTTTGCTTCCCTTTCCCCCTTCCTACCTTCCACAGGATTTCCTTTTTCTTGTTCTCCAGGTCTCTTCCCACCTCTTGGTTGAGAAAATTAATATTCTGTTATTATCTTTTAATGATTACTTCAAAAGTTTAATAAGAAGTGGCTTGAGAAGGATAGAATAATCATTTATTGCCAAAACAAGGATTATGGGTTTTATTTTATTGCCTAATTCAATTTTAGATGTTATAATACTCAAAGTAGTCATGTTATCTTCATTTTATGTCAATGTTTGTAGAGATCTACATGTGTACTAGCATTGGTGATTACTAATGCTTCTTATAATATTCTCTTTCCTTATGGACACAATTCCTTTCTTCTTGAAATGTAGTCTTTAGTATCTCCTCCAGTGAACACCTCTAAGTAATAAATAATTTTTTGGGGAATTTATCATTGCTATGAAGAAGTTTGCTTCAGTCTGATTTTCTTTCCTTTGTAGGTAGCTGCCCCCCCACACACACAGTTGCTTTAAATATTTCCAGTTCATCTTTGAAGTTCTAGTCTATATCTTCCAGTTGTCTAATTCTCTTTCTCCCTTTTTAATCAAATGTCCTATTTATTATGCCACTTGAGAATTTTATTTCACATTCTATACTTTTTATTGATAAAAATTCTATGATTCTATTTCAAAGCAATCTACTCTTTTCTCAGTACTGTGTTCTTAGTGTTTTGATCTTATATGTTTTTAATTATCTTACACATATGCATTTTATATTCCTTTCAGTTTACTATTCTATTATCTCAATTTATGGAGGTCTAATATTTAGTATTTTTTGTATCTGCATTTGTTATATCCAGGAGGCTCCTTTGTGCCCTCATCCAGTCAGTGCCCCCAGCCAGTATACAATTTGGGGTGTATCTTTCAGATATCCATGGATAATCAGCATCCTGTCTTGTAGCCTAATTGTGTAATCTTATCTATCTTTAAAGTTGTACAAATAAATTCGTATGTATTATAACTAAAATAATATATATTTTATATTTTACTTCTTTCATTCAAAATTGTGCCTGGTAGATTTACCCATGTTGTTGCATATATGGTGTTCATTGTTGTCTAGTAATCCAAGTGTGTGTATATACCACAATTTGCTCCCCTCCGCACCATTGTAATGTTGATGGACATTTGATATATTTCTAAGTTTTGATTTATAGGAATAAAGCTGATACAAACATTTGTGTGCATGTCTTTTGTTAGGACACAGATATATTCTAACTGTAAAAATTTACAAAGAGTGGAAGCTCCACTTGACAATTGTTTTCCCTCCTTTCCACCAAGGAGGTAGCCGCTGTTTTTAATTTGTTGTGTATCTTTCCAGATCACCATTTCTTTTTAATTCCAAGCATGTATAAGGTTTTATTGCATTTTCATATAAAAGCAGTCATGTGAAATATATTATTGTAAATTTTATTCCTTTTACCCTTTAAATTATGTAATAAAGATTTTTCTCTGTACCTCATTGTTTTGATTTGCCACATTGTATTCCATTCTGTAATTGTTCAATAGAATTCTTTTTTTATTCAAGGCATGGAGTTCATCTCTGAAAACAAATTTGACTATATCTCATAAGCTTTGAAACATTATGTTCTCTTTTTGTATTTTCTAAGTAGTTTATTATTCACTTTTATGTATCCCATGACCTTCTCCAACATATGGTTGTTTTTATTTATTTATTTTAAGTTCCCAACCATTTTTTAGGGGGGCAGAGAATTGTTTAAATTCAAACAAATTACTTTCCATCTTTAGGTTACTGCAATTCAAAATGTGGCCTGCAAAATTTCCTCTTTGGGGAACTTTTAGAGGCATGCATTTTGATGTAACATAGAACAGTTATTGTTCTTTTGTTCTTGAGTGTTTGAAAAGAGGCTGTCTATGTGGGATCTCAAAAATAAATATGTAGACAATTATACATGCATAGTTATATGTATTTTATTATACAAATTATCTCTTCCCTTCTTTATTTTTCCCACATGGTCTGTTTTTGCTGACATCTACTTATATGACTTCTAGACCTAAGTTATATTACCTAGCTCTTTCTTTTATCATTATAAGATGCTTCTTTTTCCCTGTTCACTGCATTTTGAACTTCACCCCTATTTTGTCCAAAATTAATTTTGCTTATCTCTTTATTTGTTCTATTATGTTTTCCCCTTAAATTTTTCCTTACCCTGTTTTCTTTTCTTTCTCACTCTTTCTTTGTAATTTTGTTTTAGGTGATTTTCTTCAAAGAAACACATGGTTGAAATAGTTTTAAATGCTATCAAAAGACTTGTTTTTTTTACAAAGTGGTTCTTATATTTATTGTCATGTCAAAATGTTGACCATATTTCTATAATCCTATTCCTGATTGCTTCTTCTTATTTCTGCTTTTTTTGTTCACAAACTCAGCTCTGTTTGCTTTTATCCAATTCAGGTCATTTGAAGATATCCTTGCTGTTTTTATTTATCAAAATGTTTACTTTTAATTTGGCTAAAACACCATTTGGGGAATAATTTATTGTGTTACTAAAATTGGTTTTAGCTGTTACCTTGTGACAACCTCTATGAACAGCCTAACCATATAATTTATCTCCCAAACCGGGACATTTAAGAGAGAAAGGGTCACAATTATTATAAGACATCGGAGTTGAACAGATAATTTACCTATGCAAAAAGGGAATTGAACATGCTCTCACACCCATTCCAATCCCCAGGCTTTACTTAGTAGAGTCTAAATGGTATCCCAGGTTGTCACTATAAAGTTGTTTGTATATGTTCATATACGGTTCAAGGAATTTTATCTGTGTATTCAATTTTATCTTATAAGTAAGTTTTTACTCAATCAGAAAAGACATTTTTTCAACAATAACTTTGGTTCATTTGCTTTGTTTTATTTTGCAAAAACATCAAACACTGGGAAATTGATTCTTTATTCTTTAACCACCGTAACTATCATCTTCTCTTTTTTCTGGAATTGGTAAAAATTTTTTCTTAAAATGCTAAAGAGTAAATATTTTAAGCTTTGCAGGTCATATGGGCTCTGTTGCAACTACTCAATTCTGCCCAAGTAGCACGAAATCAGCCATAGACAATACTTAAACAAATAGTTGTGGCTGTGTTCCAGTAAGACTTTATTTACTAAAACATGTAGCGAGCCATATTTGATCTGTGGGCCAAAATTCCTGACTCCTGGATCAATTGGTCACTTTGTCTTTTCCTTTTCATTCAGTGAGATCTTCTTTACCTCTTTATTTCTTTTATGCATACTGATTATATTTTTTTACTGCCACCCATACCCATGATGATTTTGATTATAGGATGACTACTACTTTTTTCCTTGAAATCCTTAATTTTTAAAAAATCAAATCCCTTTACCTCCTGTCAATTTTTTTTTTTTTTTTGGTCTCAGCATACTTTACTTTTTAAGGCTCTCTACATTCATTTAATGGAGTCAATATTTCTTTATCACCTAATAAAGAAGCACAACAATTTTCTAAGAACTATCATTTCCCCAAAATTTAAATACATTTTCATGGATGATTTGTTTATTTGTTTTTCAAGTTTACTACCATTGAATGAGAAGAAACAAATTCACAACCACATTTGACAGTAATTTTGAGCTACATCTAGCTCTGGACCCTCTCAACGTATATCTGATGATGAGAAAATCAGCTTTTACCTCTATATGCTAAAGGCTGTACCAGTACATGGTTCTTCTATGTGGTCTTTTCCTACTCCACTGCTTGGTTCTCCAATACTTGGAAATGGTGATACAAATGGAAAAACATTAAAGCCAATATAGACCTTCACCATGGCTCTTTTGGACTCTGCCTCTCTGTATGGTTATTTATAGGTTTGGCTTATAAACCAGTTGGTCAACAGAATAGTTACTGAGAAATTTCCATGAGTTGAGCATTGCCCTGGGTACTGGAGATATTACATATTAGTCCAATGCATTGGAGAGCTATGGGTGGGCTAATTTTGATTAGGTAATATTAACCGCAAAACGTATGAGATGATACCTGAGCTGAGATTTAAATGATTCAATTGTTCTGCCAAGTAAAAAGCTGGGGGAAGAACATTTCGATTGCAAAGAGCAAAAATGGCAAGTGTCCTAAGGTGGGAATAATCTTCACATGTTCAAGGATCAGATAGAAGGCTGAAGTAAAGAGAGTAGTAGGAGATAAAGTCAAAGAAATAAGAAAGGATCACATGACATTAGACCTTGTAAGTCATGGTCAGGAGTTCAGCCTTTGTTGTAAGTGTAACAGAAAGCAAGTGGGTGGATTTTAACATGGGGAGGTGGATAAGCTAATTCATGGTTTTGAAAGATCATGATGCTGGCTGTACAATGAATGGATTTGAGAAAGGCTAAGAGACCAACAGGAACGCCATCATAGTAATACAAACAAAAGATAATTGTGATATGGTTTAGCGTGCAGGATAGAGGTGAAAGAGAGGAATAAATGGATTTATGTTTAGATTCTAATGACAATGCCAATGGATTGACATAGAATTGAAGGGAATGAAGACACAAAGAATGTCTACCATAGTTGGGGTTAAGGAAATGGGAACAAGGGGTATTGCTACTTACTGAGGTGGTAAAACTCGGAAGGAGAAGGAGATGGTGAAATCAAAATTTCTGGCCTATTAGACACCTAAGTGGAAGCAACACTCCTGGTCCCAAAGTGGAACTCAGAGGCAACACAGGATTTTACCACTAGGTATATCTGGTGTCTCTTAGGAGTTGCTGAATCAAATGGATATAATTGGGATTCATATTTAAGGGGAAAATAGGTAGAATACCTTTATGATCACCTGATTATCATATATAGAACGTGGGCCTGGGGTCAAACAGAAGGTCAAGGTAGCCAAACATCTACTTTATTTCTGTTATGAAGTTCTCTGTTGCAGATGAATGAAGGTGTGCTGCCTGCTCATCATGGTTCTCAAGCTGGTGTTATAGTTCCTGTAGTTAATGAAATCTCCTCAGCTCTGACAATTGGTTGGCTGCAGTGGAAGATTCTACCAATGCCTTAACCATTTCCACGTGGCACTCAACGTTCCTCATCTTACTACAAACTCCTGAGACTCTTGGGGCTTTTCTGGCTGCAGGCACATGCTTGATCTGCACACAGAGAAGGCCAGAAGTGCCTTCTCTGTGCATGTGATACACAGGTACCTAACTTCCTCACGCCAGGATGGGACAACTCTGGGGAGTGCTCCATGTCAGCAGCAGGAGGCCCCTCCGAGGAGTGAACCCCAGATGCCCACTGGAGTAACCTGCTCATCCACACACTTTGCATCGACTTCCTTCCCTTCCCTCTTACTTCCTCACTCCCTTATTAGTGCTTCTTGGAGTTAATTCCCAAGCAAACTATTTGCAAACAAATTCTAGTCTCAGAGTCAACTTCTGGGAATAGCCAAATTAAGTCAAAAGTCAGTTTTTTTATTATATTGTTTTTGTAGTTCTATGTTTTATTTTCATTAATAGCATTTGGTCTGCTAATAAAAATAGCATATTATTCTAGAATATTTTGAAATTACAGAAAAAGTAAAAAAAAAAAAAGAAGAATCACCTCAAAACCACTGTCAACCTTTGGCATTTGTGATATAGTTCTCTCCAGTCTTTCTGCCCTCTCATGTTCTCTTTCTCTGTAACTGTTTTAATAACAAGTGAGAAGAGACCACATCATCAGGGACAAATGCTCGGATAGAATTTTATATCGGATACATTTCTTTGATATTTGGCATAAGGTTGTTTTGTATGTGTACAGGGATGTGAGTTTTATCAAATATACTTTGGCATAGTTGTACGAATCTGGGGAAAAGAGTGGAGTGCTATGCTCAGTCAATTGTTTTACACAGCATAATCACGAACTACTCCCCAACTTACTTCTAAAAAGGATATCAGAAGTTTTGCCTCCATGTTATGGACAGTAAAACAGACGAGGCCTAGCTTTCATACTGGAAGGCATTTCAAGGACCATTTCCTTGACTACTTGACCTTATTTGTTCACTTCTACTTTATTTTTTCAGAAGCCCATCTCCTTCATGACCATCTCAAATTCTATGATGACAGGTTAATGCTGCCAATCTGGCAACTTGAAATGGAGTAATTTTAAAGCCTGCATTGTAATAATGGGAGCCGTTCATTTTTGAGCCTATAACTAATTCAAAAGCAATTGAAATCTCCCAAAGAGAGCACACTGCAGTGGGAAGCAATTCCCCAGGCCCCAGAGTAAGGCTGTGAGACTGGCTGAGTCCATCAGGCAGGCAGGCAGGCTGACTCCTGCAAGAGGGAGAGCCCAAAATAGAATGGGGACATGGAGTTGCTCATCCCACAGTCAAGCTCCTTGATCGACTCCCTAAAAAGTCCACATTCCCACAAAACGAGCTAACCTTGATGCATTGTACCAATCATCAGCAGGACTCATGCATTTGTGTATACATTTGTCAATCAACAACACTTACAGAATACAGAATAAGCGCAGGGACTCTGTTATGCTCTGGAGAACACGAGGAAGAAAAATCAACTGTTCTCTATACTTTTGAGCAGCCTACAATAGTTTCTTTAGGCATTTATTAGTGACTTCATGATATTCAGTACAGGGCTAGGCATGGTTTTAACAATCTTGAGAGTTTGTGAAGATATATACATGTAAAGCAACAATTACAACTAAATATAGTGTTGTTAATAAAGTATGTGTAAAAGGAATGGGAAAATTTATCAGAGTAAATGTGTAAAGACTTTACAGAAAGAGAAGAAGCTACTAGACTGTGTTATTCTGAAATATTATGGCAGGGATGAACTATCAACTGATTTTGGAATTTTGCTCTTTTTCAGCCCTTCTGCCATTTAGACTGTCCATAAGGCTGACTTACTGCACCAAAAGGGGGAAAGCAGCTTTTACCGCTCAGCGCTGTTTCACTCTAGACTTATAAGCCCACAGAAAATAGTCTTGAGAGCTAGACTTTCCAGGGAGACAGAAGTAAAACTTGGAAGGGATGAGCATGTAATAAATTATGCACAAGGACAGGCATGAATCTGATGGAAGGAAAGTATCTCTGCACAGGAAGGGTGGGGCCACCCGAGTGTTGGTGAACCAAAAAATGTAAAGAGAAAGAGGGTAAAGACTAGCACCCCTCTCTCCACTCCCAGGGGAAGGATAAACCTCAAGTGGAGGAGTCGAAACACCCATCTAGGCAGGCCAGAGGTCACTCTCCCCCTGCCACAAGGACATAAGCTCTCCACTGCATCCAGCATCCAAGAGCTCTCTTAACAAGGGGGTGGGACAGAAGGGGTAGAACAATGGCTGCAGGGGAAAACAGGAACAACTGAATCATCAACCAAAAACAAAAAGATTAAGTTTAAATAATGATAAAGTTCCTATTGGCAAGATCAAGCAGTTGTTCCCAAAAGAGGTCCTGGTGGCTTGAGAGCAAAAGAGATCAGTTGAAGAAAATAAAGATAGTTACATTCACTTAAAAATGAGAAATGAGTTATTTACAAACCAAATTAGGATGTTAGAATATCGGTTAACTGGGGGACTCTTCGATGGTATTGTGTCAAGGAAACCTGGGAATATCTGGACACATAACCAAACAAAACGCCTTCCTTTGGGTTGGCTAAAGAACAGGATCGCTCAGGAGAGCAGCAGTGGATGGGAAACACATTTCATGCTGGGCCTTTGCCTCAAACCACAAACCAGAGAACTCCATTAACCTGTGCTGGACCAGAGGGAGAATATTTTTTAGAGCACATTAGCTCAATTGGTTTCAGAGCTAACCATGTCACCGTGGTGCAAAGAAAGGTGAGCAATATACCTGGGAATTCCCGAGTGTGTGTGTGACTGTGCTGAGTGCCCGGTGCCCAGGGCTGAGTTTTTCTGGGGTGGGTAGAGACAGTGGTCCTGTCTGGCTGCCGTGCAAGAGGCAGAGGGAGACGAGGCTGTGAGGGTAAGAACACCAAGCCTCTCTCACGTGAAGACAGCAAACCAGCCCTGACCTAAACTCCTGCTGCTTTGAAGAGTGAGAAGAAAGCCTTCTAATCTTTTCTCTGATTTTTTTAAAATACACAATGACTCCACGCACTATTGTTTTCCAAGACAGTCACAGCAATTGCTGCCATGTTCCTCTGCAATATGAGTATGCTGTTCCTCTCAGCAAGAGTTGGAGTCCACTTCCCCTACAGTTTGGTCAGGTTGACATTATGAGGGCTTTGACCAGTAGAATGTGGAAGAAGTAATGCTTGCTCAGGCCCAATTCTCATCAGGCCTTGCATTTTCTGGCTTTGCCCTCTTGGACCACTGCCCCCAGGCCACCACGTGAGCCACCAGTCTAGCCTACTAGAGGGTGAGAATCCATGTGGAGGAAAACCAGGTCATGCCAGACTACGGTCAATACCAACTGTCAGATTTCAGAGTGAGACCATCTTGGGCATCCAGCTGAATGCAGCCACTTGAGTGAGTCTTGATGAAGCCAACCTGACAATCCACAGCATCATGAGAAATAACAAATTGCTGTTGTCTTAAATCACTAAGTTTTAGGGCCATATATTATGCAGGGATAGATAAACAAAATAGCTTGCAAACATAGCCTATTGCTCGAGTGACCCATCTGATCAGCATCTGGGATTTGGAAGGGTGAAAATGGGAGAAAAGTAGAGAGGAAATGGGAGGAGAGGGGAAGTAGAAGAAGGGGAGATGGATGGGGAGAACAAAGCAAAACAGCAACCACCACCTGGGAGATCAACCAGGGAGAGATTCAAGATAAAGTAATACATGCTGATCAACTGTGTTTGGCAATGGAGTGATAACTCAATTTTCCTTTTCACTTTGCTTGTCTGAGAGTACAGAAAAGGGAGCACTAGCCTAGGACTAAAAACCTGTGAGTTCTAATTACTCACTGTGACCTGAGATGTATCACTTAGGCCATCCATGTCTCAGTGTCATCACCTGCAAAATGTCCTCAGGGACTGCCATGAGGAGCCAATGAGCAAAACTACTCTGGAAACTCTGAAACATGATGCAAACATGAAACATTGCTATAAATTGAATCCAGTGCTATTAATTAGATCCAATGCCATTCATTTATTGAATTCACAGCCCCCTCAAGTTACTTGATGGGATAAAAGGAAACATTTTATGGCTGGAAGATGTCAGTACCGTCATCTTGCAAATGTAGGCTTTTACACAAAGGGTGTGTCCAGCTTTGGAACCTGGAGCACAAAGAACAAGGTGTCCCAGAAGGATTCCTAAGGCATAAAAAAGAGGAAAATGCAAAGAAAGGTGAGTCATCGGAGACTTCTGTCCTCATTTCCAGATCCACAAAATTGGAAAATGTAGAGCACTATTTACAGAGCCCTTGACATGCTCTGGGATGGAAAATGAACAGAATTAGTCATCACTCATTACCTGCCATGTGCCAGGTACCTTATGAGAATATTTTCTATGTGTACTCTTTGTTTTTCCTCTCCACCACCCTGTGAGATCACAGAAAAGATTTTAAAAAAGGAAAGCAATTTCATAAGACTCAAAGGGGGAAGAAAGTGGGATTTAGGAAAGTTTCTATAGATGATAGAGAATATAAGGCTGTTTCAAAGGATGGGCAAATTTTCAACTGGAGAAAATGTTCAGGAAAAACTTATGCTATAGAAGAAATAGCAAAAGCAACAGTAAGGAAATGACAGAGCAGAGGATGTTTATGGAGGCACAGTTTGGCTGGAGAATAATCACAGGTAGAGAATATTGGGATATGAGATTAGAAAGTGGGGCTGAGACTATCAGTCTGGATTCAACCAGAGAAGCAGAACCGGTAGGATCTAGATGGATTTGTTACAGGAAATTGGCTTACATGATGTGGAAGCTGTCAAGCATCTCTGTAAGGCTGTTGTCTTTGCATCAGATGTTGGAGCTTGGAATCCAAAGAGCAGGCAGTCAGGAAGGAAAGACCAAGAGCAGGTTGAAACCGTCACAACTCAATAATAATAATTAATAATTTTCTCAACTTAAAAATGGGCAAAGGATCTGGATAGACATTTCTCCAAAGATTATATATTTAAATAGTCAATACGTCCATGAAAAGATGCTCCACATCATTAGCCATTAGGGGAAGGCAAATCGAAACCACAATCAGATATCACTTCACACTCACTAGAATGGCTATAATAAAAATGACAGATAATAGCAAGTGTTGGCAGGGACGTGAGAAATTAGAACCCTCTTGCATTGCTGGTTGAAATGTAAAATAAGGTGCAACCACTTTGGAAAACAGTTTGGCAGTTCCTCAAAATGAGTTACCATATGACCCAGCAATTCCATTCCTAGGCATATATCCAAGAAAATTGAAAACAAATGGCCCCACAAAAACTTGCACACAGATGTTCATGACAGTGTTATTGATAATAGCAAAAAATGGAAACAATCCAAATACCCATCAGCTGATGAATGGATAAACAACATGTGCTATATCCATATAATGGAATATTATTCAGCAATAAAAAAATGAAGTCAGATGAGCCTTGAAAACATGGTGCTGAGCAAAGTAAGTCAGACACAAAAGGTCACATATTGTATAATATGATTCCTTTTATTTGACATGTTCAGGATAAGCATATTCATAGAGACACAAAGTAGATTAGAGTTGCCTAGGGCTGGTGGGGGGAAGAGTGAGGAGTGACTAATAATGGGTATGGGGCTTCATTTAAGGGTCATGGGATGTTCTAAAACTGATTGTGGTGAGAGCTGAATAACTGTGAATATACTAAAAGAACATTGAATTGTACATTTAAATGTGTGAAATGTATAGGACATGCATTATATCTCAATAAAGCTTTAAAAAAAGAGCAGGATGGGACCCACAAGTGAGCTGAAACCCCATGAGGATGGACTGAAACCCTTATCTGATCTTGTTGCCTCTGACCTTGTGGGTAAGAGTATCCTACGAAGCTAGGTTCCTTTGTCCCTGAGCTAAATACACATATCTGGCCTAGGAGTCAGAGAAGCTAAAGGAAAGTCCAGGGGAAGGTGGAGAAATTCAGTCTCGGATCAGCACCAATGTGTGTGAGCTTCAAAATGGCCACCGTATAAGACTCTCCCTGTGGTTCATCCTAACTGACACATAGTTAAAAGGGGAATTCTGGGAAATGAAGTTCAACCTAGCCCAGGTGACATATAACAGAGTTATTGTTGAAGGCCTTGAAGGTCAGGGAGAGACATTCCTCCTTGGGCAATGAGTTGCTACTAAAATGTTTAGAATAGGGAAGTAAACCATTCTAAACTGAGCTTGGGAAAATAATCTGGAACTGAGTGGAAGATAGCTTATAGGGGCAGGAAAACCAGCTAGGAGATTGTTGGAATATGCAAGAGAGAGTTAGTAAGAGCTGGAAGGAACGTTGGGAGGGAGTGAGAAAGAAATGGATCAGTCCTACGATTAAGTATAATAGGAAGGTCAGGAATTAGGGAAAGAAAGAAATGAGAGACAACTCTAAGTTTGTAAATCTCCAAGACGGATAGGGTGGGGTTACTACCAGCAAAGACAGTAATACAGGAGAAGAAGCAAGTTTAGGCAAGAGGGACGATGAACTTGCAGGTGCTGCTGGAGCTTGCAGGTGATGGTGTCACCCATCTGGAAGTCAAAAGCTTAGGAGACAAGTCAGAGGTTTGAGATACAGTCTCTGAATCAGCCCTCTTGTGGTCATGGGCAAAGGATTGGCCGTGGTTCCAATCACCAAGAGGGAAAGGATCCAGAAAGAGTAGAAGAGGGTCATTGAAAGCCTGAGAGGAGCACTCAGAGAAATAGCTGGATAATCAGGAATGCTAGATGTCCCTACAGTCAGAAGGTGATATTTGAAGAAGAGGTAGATAATTAATTCCAAAAATTAAGACAGGTTCAGGCAAAAACTGTGGTCAGAGCATCAACTAGGCTGGAGCCAGGAAGTTGCTACAGAGGAAGAGGTGAATTTTTTAAATCAAGAATCCCATTAAAGAGTTGAGATCCAAAATCCATGTATAGAAAGTGGGGAGATAAGGTGAGCTAGTTAGTATGTGTATTGCTCCAAGAACAAATGAAAATATGTTCTAATAGATTATTTGTTGGTGTTACCCATTAACTATGCTTTTTCTATGTGAGAGTTTTGAAGGCCACTTAATGAAAAATCCAAATCTAACTCTGACAGCAATGGTGGCAGTAACTTTGAAGATGTTTGACTGAAAAAAAAATGAGTATCAAGAGGTATAGTTGCTTAAGAGCCTTAAAGAGTTGCAGGGTGGTTTTGTAAGATAGAGGAAGGTTGGGCTTGCTTGGCAGGAGACAGAGCAGGTGAACCTCAGCACAAAGCTAGGGTGTCGTCTCATTCTGGAGATACACTGTGGTGGCCCCCCTGGGGAAGTTGATGATCCTGCAAAGTTGAGGAACCCCAGACAAATGTCAAGGTCTGTGGGTTTCCTGGACATAGACATCATCCTCCCTAAACCTACAACTCACCCACTAGCCAGAAAAGCTGAGTGTCTTGCTTTCCTCAAGGGGAAGCTGTATTGCTGAGAAAATCATTCCTCCTTGGAAATTCCTGATCCTGATTCCCTCCATTTATCAAGAAATGATATCTTAATTGATTTTTAATCATTTTCATTTCTCAAAGTTAATTAGCCTCTGAAGCTGCCTTCATGGCCAAATCACTTTGCCAGCTTCTGTGTCTGTGTGTGTTAGTGTGTTTAGTGGGCACACACGTGTGCACACAGCTGCGATCATCTGTGATTATCCTTCTTGGTGAAAGAAACATTGTCACAATCTTGTTACTACCTGTATGAATACAGTTGAGAAAAGCTCTATGATCAGTACAGAAATAAGAAAAAAAAAGAAAACCAGGAAATGTCTTCATGCTTCTCTAGGACAGATGTCCCCACATTTTCTCAGCTGATGGCACGCTTGGTACCTCACTAATATTTTCATGTCAAGCCTAGGCCGAAAGAAAATCCTAACAACTTAATAACCATTGGGAAAAAAAAATTCACACAAATTCAAAGGAAGCCCCCAATCACCTACGTTACCAGCACTCTCGACCCATCCCATCTTTGTTCATCTATTCCTCCCTGCCTGAAACATCCTTCCTGCACAGAGCTCCCATCTTCAGGACACAACCCAAGGTTTACCTGCCTGCCACACCTTCCCTCCACCCTGCTGGGAGACTTACTCACACCTTCCTCCGTGCTTCCTAAAGACACTGCCCAAGCCCCAAACACAGTGCCACAGTTATCCACTGGTGCTAGACTGCTCACCTTAATATGAGGGAACATGTTTAATTCATGGCTCTCTGCTCAGCTCCTAATGGGTCTGCCACCTTGTAGGTGATTAGTTCATGTTTATTCATTGAATGAATGATAGATGTCAACAAACTCACCAAACAACTTTGAGGTGACAATGTGTGACAACTGTATGTGCTAGTCTGCCTTGCACAGCTTTATAAATGTATGCAAGTCTACATAGAAACCTGCATTTAAAATATACATATGCATGTTGACATAAACATCTGCCTACATCCCAGTGGCCCGAATATTGGTTCTGAGCCCCCTTCCTGGGCAGAATACAGATAGATTAAGTAACTTGCTTAAGGTCACACAGATAGTAATGGCAGAGCTAGGATTTGAACTCAGGCAAATTAGCACTAAAGTGCATGCTTTTAATCGATATGCTATGTTCCCTCTCTTTCCTCCCAGCCAAAAGTCTTTCTCAGGGCTCTGTGTGCAACCACAAAGTCCTTCCCAAAATAAGTGATGTGACCTGCTTGTACCTTGCTCCCCATCCTCACCGATGCTGCCAAATAATTCTTTAAACAGCCATTATCATGAAATCCAGAACTTTAATAAATTCATCAGACAGGCAGGTAGCACCCTAATCTCTACCAGGCACTGAGGTGCTGACCTGAATAGAGCATGGCCCTTGTTATAGCTGAGAAGGGAAGACAGAGGCATCAAGGGCGATAAGAGGATGACACGCAAGGTATTAGAGGAGCACAGAACAGGATGGAGCAATTCATGATGCAAGAAATCACAAAAGGTCCCAGAGGAAGCCGGCACAGACTCCAGGAAAGCAGGGCTCACAATCAAACAAGTCAGATTAAACTCGTACTTAAATAAACAGCCAAATGCTGAATGATGGGGGTGCTTTTGAGGCAGCACCCACACTTGAGACTAGGAGACCAAGGTGCCCACCCAGCTCTGCTAATACCTTGGGCGAGTTGTTGTCAACCCTGTGCCTCAGTCTCCTTCTCCATGGAATGAGCTTGCTGGACCACACAGGCTATATTTAGCTCCCAATCCTCAGTCCATCTTACATTAGATTCCAAATATGTAATAAAATATTCATAATGGTTCTCCAAATAAGGAGAAAACATAGAATTTAAAGTAGATGGAGTTATCTTGCTTTTTGGCAAAATAGCCAGAGATCTACTGGATGAGGCCAGAGGCCACAGCCCCCACAGGGACACAGCATCCTTCATCCCTGACCCAGCCCCCTTCTGGAACAGCAGAACAGGAACCCTCAGACCACTCCCTGTGCCTTGCACATTCTGAAACACACCCCTCTGCAGAGCAATGTCTAACATTACTGAGCACCTACCCTGTGTCCAGAATTGTGTTAGCCCTTCCACATCCCTGTTGCCTAATTTCATCTTCTTAATAATACTGTAAAGATAGGATTATCATCCAGATTCAGAGAAGTTGTCACTTGCCTGAGGTCACACAGCAAAACCCAAAACAGAATCCAGATCCATAATATTCCACATTTGATGTTCCTTTCACTATACACGTAGCAGACCTTGACAGTGGGCAGTAGGGTTGGTGGGTGGAGGAAATATAAGAAATGAGTCGAAAATAAGGGATGTGTCTGCAGACAATTACACCAACCATCCTCCTCCCAATGTGCAACAGCTGCAGACAGCAGCCTCCTTGGTAGTGGACACAGCCTATTGCTTTTATGGGTGGCCCTAAGGGACCTTGGAGACAGCCCTTTCCTGTTGATGTTCATATCTGACCTTGTGCTGTCCCCAATCTAGGCTCCAGAGAGGTACGTAAGCTGCCTTTGGAAAGTCCCAGAGTATGGTAGCCAATGTCTACATTGGCTGAATCATCATGTCCATTTGTGCTAAGCTTCAAAACAAGGAGCCTGTGATTGGGGCACTACTCAGGGCCAAGTTCAAGCTCCCTGGCCTCAGAGACCCATATCACTAAGAAGTAAGGCTTTACCAAGGTTAATGGTGACAAATATGAAGACATGGTGACTGAGAAGCTCCTCATCCTAGATGGTTGTCAAATACATCTCCAGTTGTGGCCCCTTGGACAAGTGGCAGGCCCTGCACTTTTGATGGCTTTGCCAGCACTGCCCTCACCTGGCTTGTGTCCACCAATTAACTTTCTGACGAAAAAAGTAATAAGGGGTGTGTACTGAAGACAAATCTCAGGGAATATTACCTCACACCTTTCACAGCATTTTCATCCTCTGTTAGAAACATGGCATGTGAAATGAACTCGGAATGTTTAACTTAAGTGAAAAGAATGAAACTTGTATCATTTCCTTTCCAAGCCTGTTCACACCTGCCTTGTCTTCTCTCAGCGTCTTCCCATAGCTGTTTGTTGTCCTCTTCATTTAAATTTATTCAAGAAAATGCCTCCATTGGATTACAAATCCTGAGGAGGACAGCTCCTGGTTCCTTTAACCATGGGATAAAATACAATGAGCAGTACCCATTCCACAGTTTGTTAAACCAGCTATGCAAGAACCATGGTGGTGTGCATCAGTTTGGGTCTTCTGAGAGCAGACACCATTTCCATTAGCAGATGGATTTAGACATACAAGAGATTTATTAAACACCTGTAAAAGAAAAGGAAGAGAGTGCAAGAGTAGATTGGAGAGAGCCTTCAGACTGTGCTGCAGGTCTGACACTAGTGAAGGGAAAGCAAAGGAAAGGGGATTGGGTAGGAGTAGCCATAGATTGAGGAACAGCTCTGAGAAAGTCATGCAAAGGCTTATGTGGACTCCTAGAGCAGAGCTTGTCTGCTAGAGGAGACCTGCATTGGACAGGAATGATCTGCCCTAGTAGCCCATCATGCTCATCTCGGCTGGGAGACACATGGGGATTACACTGCAGTGGATCTCAACTTTGTGGCAACTGAAACGTGGCAACTGACTACATTCCATGTGGTGGGTCCTTCCTTGGAGGGAGATCTAAGAAGTGTACTCCCCAGACTTCCATACAGTATTATGTTCTCCAATAGCTTTTGCAATTCTAGCAGATCTCTGCACATTGGTGGATGACTGTCTGAAGAAAAGGTTTGCATTCTGTAGTATCTGTTCCAAGAGACACTAGCGATTTTTCTGACATTTGAGTCCATTAAGAAGCCTAGATGTCTTCTGAAGTATACCTGCCTCTTGATTTAATGCCAAACAGCATTCAGAGAATCATGGGAAGGATTTCAGTTACCCTTCATGCAAGTGATTTTTGACTTAGAAAGGGTGGTTATTGCTTACCTTAAATGCTCTCATAACAAAATTGTATTTTTTCTTTCTGCATTCAGGAAGGGCATCTCCAGCCTAAACTTTTCTCTTTCTTACAGGATCTCCAATATCCATGCATCAACACCACTATTTTTTTTAACAAGTCCAATAATGCTACAACCTTGATGGTGTCTTTCCCAAAATATAAGAGGCAGTTCATTAACCAGCTGGAGTCCTCTTCAGTGCCCTTCATCCCATGTCAATTAATTCCATAATTTACAGTTTGATATTAACAGTTCCTCACTCTTTCTGGTATCAAGTTCTCTATCATTTGAGATGCCTTGAATTATAAAAAATAAAAAATCCAACTCAAAATGTTTTTACTATAAAAAGGATATATTGGCAACTAATGAAGGTCTTAATGTAGGGACATTTTAGTTTGATTCAGCAGCTCAACAATGTCTTCATTTCCTTGTCTCTTTTCTGTGGTGTCAGCTTCATCCTAAGACAGGGAGTGCTTCATAGTTACAAGATGGCTGTCAACAACTACCAAAGGCCCATGCTTTCTTTAGCCACATCCAGAGAGAGGGAGGATGTTTTCACTAGAAGTTCTCTGAGAAGAATGAGGAAGTACAATTCCAGAAACCCCTAGAAAGCATCTCTTCACATTTCATTGGTCCAAATGGGACGAAGTGCCCCACCCTGAACAACGCATCATGGCCGGGAAATATGGTGGTACTGATCGCTGTAGCCCTGAGCCATGGACATGGATTTGGATAAGAGAAGTGATGCTACCGGAATAAAAACTGCCATATTTATAAAAATGGACGTTGGGAAGACAACCCCAAAATCCACTACATTGTTGATGATGTTGATGATGATGATGATGGTGATGGTAAACATTTCTCTTCTACACGTGAGACTTCAAAGCTAAGATCTAGTTGATCAATGGAATAGACAAATCTCCACTCACAAAGTGTCCTCAAGAAATACAGCCAGAAAAGCCATGAGCTTAGCCCTTCTGCAAGGTTCCAGCTGAAACAGAAACCCAGCCAGACTCAATCTCCTCTCCTCTCCTCCCACCCCTACCCCCATTGCTGGACACCCTTATTTCATTGTTTTGTTTGCTTAAAGCCAGGGACAGACTTAATCACCAAATTTTAGGCGAGATCCTGAGAGGACCCCAAAGGTCTTTTTACTCAGACAGAAATCATTTGTTCTAATGAGCCCAGCTCACCACCTCCTGACCTTGGAGCTCAATTAATTTTATGCAGGAAAAGTGCTGGGCACCTCTGACCCCTGCTGTTGGAGACATTCCCATTAAAAAGGTAATGGCCTCCCTCAGCAGGGGTCAAACATGAAAACTGACTGTAAGGACTCTACAAACCTAGCACAGAGGGCAGGAAAGCCAGGTTTTTTGAAGCAAGTGGGGAAGAAATGCACATAGATCCCTCCTGAGTCAGGGTGGTCTCCTTGGTGCCAACATTTTCCTTACGTCACTGGAGTCTTCAAGGAGGCCACAGGTAAACAGGGTCTGCCTGGGACTTTCTGCCATCACCACCTCCCTTCACTTCCTGACTCCTCTTACCCTTCAGTGACTCCTCTTACCCTTCAGTTACTCCTCTTGGTTGTCTTTTCCTCCCAGAAGTCTTCTTGGATCTTCCCCCAACCTGGCCCCTCCTGTGTTTTGCTGTAACCGTTTGTCTCTCCCACCATGTCTATCTTATTTTTCATGTCACCTCTAACCCTAACATCTAGTACAGTGTCTGGCACATACTAGAGGCTTAATAATTACCATGGAAGGAAGGGAAGAAAAGGGAGGACTAGGTAGACAGACCCTGGGGAAGAGCGTCTTGTTGTTCCTCTTATAGTTCCACCAGTCTCATCATAGAATTTTCTTGACATGAGCTTGGAGCTGTCTGTTTTCCAATCCTATATACCTTGAGGTATAGTCCCCACTTGTCTTCTCCAGCCCAGAATCTGAGAACTCAATGGAGTGGCAGAACATGCCTGAAGGGGAAACTGCAGTTTCAAAATTCAACTAGGAAAACAAGATAGTCTACTTTTGGAGGTGTAAAGTCAGGGTGCGAGCTGCCTGCCGTCTTCCCCATTGCTGATTTCCTCCTCTCAACCTTTCCCACACGCAGGCAAAACAAAATTTTCATGCCAAACTCAATTTGACAAACAGTGAGTTAAAACAAACGTAAAGGAGCTACTTAATAGAGAATTTCTTAGGAATTTAGTGTGCTGTGTGATATGAATCTGCAAAAAGGAGGTAGAGAATTAAGTTTTATTCCAAACTTTGTAACCAACTGAATATTTTTGGGGGGAGGAAACCAATTTACCAAGTTACTATCCCATAGAATACTGCTTCTCAAACCATCTATGGTGTAAAACAAGTTTGTGTTGTTTTTTGTTATTTCTACTTTGTCATGGACCAATATGCGGTCCTACTGTGCATGACTAGAACCCAGCCCCTGCCACATGCAACTATATGAGCTTGACAACATCTACACTCACTCTATGTCCTGTTCAAGGAGACAAGTCCACTGGACCTTACTTTTGATATTTGGGCAATGTCTGAACTCCTACTTTAAATTTATGCATTTATATCATTGCAGAACAATAAGAAAAAGTTCACAGAGTAGCATTGGCATAAAACACATAATAGATTAAACTCCTATCTCTCAAAATCTCTCTGATTATGGTAGTGTGAATCATGCCCTCCACAAAGGCATGTACAAGTCCCAACCTCTGATCCAGCAGGCATGAACTCATTTGTAAATGAGATATTCTAAGATCCTATTCAGATGAGGCCAATTGAAACAGGATAAGCTTTAATCTAATGTGACTGCAGTCTTTATAAGCAAAGTAATTTTGGACACAGACACAGAAACCACAGGAGGAGACAGAAAGAGACAAACTGCCATGTGATGGAGGCCGAGATTGATTGCCAGCAAGTCACCACCAAAATGCTACAGACTTTGGAGAAGACATGGCCTGCCAATTGCTTGATTTGGACTTCTAGCCTCCAAAACCCTAAGACAATAGCTTCCTGTTGTTTAAGCCAACCAGTTTGTGATATCTCTTATAGCAGCCCTGGCAAACTAAAACACTGATAAAGCCAGATGTCCAATAATCTCCCTCAAACACTGTCTCTCTCTCTCTCTCTCTCTCTCTCTCTCTCTCTCTCTCTCTCTCTCTCTCTCTCTCTCTCTCTCTCTCCTCTCTCTCTCTCTCTTTCTCTTCCCCCCCCCCATATATGTGTGTGTGTGTATACTTTCATGTCTCCATCACTGAGAGAGAGAGAGAGAGAGAGAGAGAGAGAGAGCATAACTAGAGCATCCTCACTCTCTCCAGTCTGATTTTTAGAGCTACCTCTATATCATCCAACCCAATGGCAGAGACTTCTGGAGAAGGAAACAGATTGCTCTTGGCCCATTAATTAGAGAATGAATTCTAGGACCATGGCTGTGACTTGCCAAATGGCCAGGGTGGCTTGGTCTCGTAGGAACTGGGAGCCTCTCTTTTTCTTGGCTCTGTCTGTGGAAACTCTGAGTGGACAGCTGTGTCAGACCAAAGAGGCTTTGCAGTGAGATCTGGCTAGTGGGGAGCTATCTTTCCTCACCACCATCAGCCAAGCAGCCTCATCCTAATCTATTTAAGCCATCCAATAGTGCATCTCCCACTGTGTTGGCTTCGAAATCAACTGAGAACAAAAAACAATAGAGAGGATAAGTAACACCAAAAGTTTGTTCTTTGAGAAGATCAACAAGATTGACAAGCCCCTAGCTAGACTGACAAAATCAAAAAGAGAGAAGACCCATATAAACAAAATAATAAATGAGAAAGGTGACATTACTGCAGATCCCGAAGAAATTTAAAAAATTATTAGAGGATACTATGAAAAACTGTATGGCAACAAACTGGATAATGTAGAGGAAATGGACAATTTCCTGGAAACATATGAACAACCTAGACTGACCAGAGAAGAAACAGAAGACCTCAACCACACAATCATGAACAAAGAGATCCAATCAGTCATCAGAAAGCTTCCCACAAATAAATGCCCAGGGCCAGATGGCTTCACAGGGGAATTCTACCAAACTTTCCAGAAAGAACTGACACCAATCTTACTCAAACTCTTTCAAAACATTGAAGAAAATGGAACACTACCTAACTCATTTTATGACGCTAACATCAATCTAATACCAAAACCAGGCAAAGATGCTACAAAAAAGGAAAACTACCTGCCAATCTCCCTAATGAATATAGATGCAAAAATCCTCAAAAAAATACTTGCAAATCGAATCCAAAGACACATTAAAAAAATCATACACCATGACCAAGTGGAGTTCATTCCAGGCATTCAAGGATGGTTCAACATAAGAAAATCAATCAATGTATTACAACACATTAACAAATCAAAAGGGAAAAATCAAATGATCATCTCAATAGATGATGAAAAAGCATTCGACAAAATCCAACATCCCTTTTTGATAAAAACACTTCACAAGGTAGGAATTGAAGGAAACTTCCTCAATATGATAAAGAGCATATATGAAAAACCCACAGCCAGCATAGTATTCAATGGTGAGAGACTGAAAGCCTTCCCTCTAAGATCAGGAACAAGACAAGGATGCCCGCTGTCACCACTGTTATTCAACATTGTGCTGGAAGTGCTAGCCAGGGCAATCCAGCAAGACAAAGAAATAAAAGGCATCCAAATTGGAAAGGAAGAAGTAAAACTGTCATTGCTTGCAGATGATATGATCTTATATCTGGAAAACCCCGAGAAATCAACAATACAGCTATTAGAGCTAATAAACAAATTTAGCAAAGTAGCGGGATACAAGATTAATGCACATAAGTCAGTAATGTTTCTATATGCTAGAAATGAACGAACTGAAGAGACACTCAAGAAAAAGATACCATTCTCAATAGCAACTAAAAAAATCAATGTAAAAGACCTATACAAAGAAAACTACATTACTCTACTAAAAGAAATAGAAGGGGACCTTAAAAGATGGAAAAATATCCCATGTTCATGGATAGGAAGGCTAAATGTCATTAAGATGTCAATTCTACCCAAACTCATCTACAGATTCAATGCAATCCCAATCAAAATTCCAACAACCTACTTTGCAGACTTGGAAAAGCTAGCTATCAAATTTATTTGGTAAGGGAAGATGCCTCGAATTGCTAAAGACACTCTAAAAAAGAAAAACGAAGTGTGAAGACTTGCACTCCCTGACTTTGAAGCTTATTATAAAGCCACAGTTGTCAAAACAGCATGATACTGGCACAAAGATAGACATATAGATCAATGGAATCAAATTGAGAATTTGGACATAGACCCCCCAGATCTATGGCCGACTGATCTTTGATAAGGCCCCCAAAGTCACTGAACTGGGTCATAATGGTCTTTTCAACAAATGGGGCTGGGAGAGTTGGATATCCATATCCAAAAGAATGAAAGAGGACCCCTACCTCACACCCTACACAAAAATTAACTCAAAATGGACCAAAGATCTCAACATAAAAGAAAGTACTATAAAACTCCTAGAAGATAATGTAGGAAAACATCTTCAAGACCTTGTATCAGGCGACCACTTCCTAGACTTTACACCCAAAGCACAAGCAACAAAAGAAAAAATAGATAAATGGGAACTCCTCAAGCTTAGAGGTTTCTGTACCTCAAAGGAATTTCTCAAAAAGGTAAAGAGGCAGCCAACTCAATGGGAAAAAATTTTTGGAAACCATGTATCTGACAAAAGACTGATATCTTGCATATATAAAGAAATCCTACAACTCAATGACGATAGTTCAGACAGCCCAATTATAAAATGGGCAAAAGATATGAAAAGACAGTTCTCTGAAGAGGAAATACAAATGTCCAAGAAACACATGAAAAAATGTTCAGCTTCACTAGCTATTAGAGAGATGCAAATTAAGACCACAATGAGATACCATCTAACACCAATTAGAATGGCTGCTATTAAACAAACAGGAAACTACAAATGCTGGAGAGGATGTGGGACTGTATAATGGTACAGCCACTGTGGAAGTCAGTCTGGCAGTTCCTTAGAAAACTAGATATAGAGTTACCATTCGATCCAGCGATTGCACTTCTCGGTATATACCCGGAAGATCGGAAAGCAGTGACACGAACAGATATCTGCACGCCAATGTTCATAGCAGCATTATTCACAATTGCCAAGAGATGGAAACAACCCAAATGTCCTTCAACAGATGAGTGGATAAATAAAATGTAGCATATACACACAATGGAATACTACACAGCAGTAAGAAGGAACGATGTCGTGAAACATATGACAACATGGATGAACCTTGAAGACATAATGCTGAGTGAAATAAGCCAGGCACAAAAAGACAAATATTATATGCTACCACTAATGTGAACTTTGAAAATATAAAACAAATGGTTTATAATGTAGAATGTAGGGGAACTAGCGATAGAGAGCAATTAAGGAAGGGGGAACAATAATCCAATAAGAACAGATAAGCTATTGTGGGTAAATTTAATGTTCTGGGAATGCCCAGGAATGACTATGTTCTGTTAATTTCTGATGGGTATAGTAGGAACAAGTTCACAGAAATGTTGCTATATTAGGTTACTTTCTTGAGGTAGAGTAGGAACAAAAATAAATAAATATATATATGTGTGTGTGTGTGTATATATATATATATATATATAAATCAACTGAGAAGCCCTTTCTCCAGCCCATACCAGTGACCTTATATCAGAGGGAAGCAAAGCAGTGGAGTAAAATAAATGTCAAATAGGAAAAAGAACTCCTTGTCTTGAATGGTCCACGTACCTCTCCAAGCCCTCTAGTTGACAAAGCTTTCTTCTCTGTGAGCCAAGACCCCAGCCCCACCAGAAGGTCCAGTTTTCACAAGTAATCTGCCTTGAGGCCCTATGCAGAAGAAAGCTCCTTTGCTCCCAGAACACGGTTGTCCCAGCATCCGAGCCATGTCCGGGTATCAGTCCTGGAACTGAGGGAGCCTAATTTCAGCACTTCCAGCCACAGCTCCCATCAAATAAGTGATTGCTCAGGTGAAACTTCTGACCCGAGTCAACGCACAACAGACAAGGTAGCTCTTATTTTCCCCAAGCATAAGTTTAGGCACATAGTCAGAATTCAAAAAGTAAGTTTACTTCCAGGCCATCTTGTTCTGTATCTTTCCTCTCCTTGTATGGTATAAGGCCTCAGCCTCTTGGTGCCTAGTAGCCAGTGAGTATATTAGTAAGAATAATGATAATTATGTTATATAGTGCTGATATTTAATGAGTTAGGCACTTAGTGGAGCGCCTCTGTAATGTAGTGCTTTTGCATAACTAATGTTATTTGACCATCATGACAACCAGGGGGAAGTAGATAGTTGTATCCTTATCTCAAAGATGAGGAAAGCAAGGCTCAAAAAAGCTACTACTTTTTTTTAAGTCACACTAACAAGAAGATACACCATCAGAATTTGGACCCAGGTTTGTCTGAACCCAGATTCAATGTGTGGACCATGATGTTATATTACCTCTAAATCCCGTACTGAACCTAAAGAGATAAGGGGATGGAGGTCACAGACCATCCCAGGGGGTAAGATATTGGAAAAATCATACTGCCCTCACTTCCTCTGTACAACTCCCAGCCCTGATTTATTTTTCAGATGAAAATGAGCACCAAAGTCAATTCTGAAGGGTTAGGTAGTACTAAAGGATACTACGTTTTGGAGAGAGGCACTAATTTAGAAAGGGGTGGATGAGATGTCAGTATTCAAACTTTGCCTTGATGTGACTGTAGGTTTTGTTTTTCAGCCTCAAGATTGTTTTGGCATCAGTCAGACTTACAGCCACAGCACTCAAAGGTCACTGTGGTGGAGGAGATAAGTTGTCCACCAAAGATTCTTGCTGTCCTACTATATTGAAAAATTGTGCTGAGAACTTGCTGCCTAGAAAGGAACTAGGTTTTCCAGGTTCCTCTGCATCCAGGTAGAGCCATATCACCAACTGTGTATCATTCTTTGACTCAAAATTTCTATTGGCTTCCTAATTCCTGATTGTAAAGTCAGAAAATATGTAGACAAAGGGTCTCTAATCCCCCAGTACAATTCCCATAGCACATATTGCTGATCAGTACCACTGTGTGCTAATTTATAAGACTCAGCAGTACAGAACTTCTTGCCAAATATCTCCATGGAGTGATGGCCAATCACTCTTCGTCAATACAAGCGCTTCAGATTAAGACCAAGGACAGAATGGCATAGAAAACCATAATACACATTTCTGGGCACCCTCTTATTAATCCCTTTTATCCTTCACACATTTCCCCCAATAAATCTCTTGCACTTCTAATTCCATCTTAGTGTTTGCTCAGAAGACTCAAATGGATAGACACTGTCTTGGCTCTTGCATAGGTGGTTTAACAAACTATGGAATGTAAGTGTGATGCTCAGCATACAATACCCCCTTCCTATTAATTTCCAGACTTCTGATTAATTTATTTTTCCTCATTGAACCCCCAGAGTAATTAGTAACTTGTATGCAAAAATGACAAGTATGCTGGGTGGATAAGAGCATGCTGCAGACATTTCGTAGCATTATTAATGACTTGTCATCAATAAAACTGCAATTTTTTAAAGAAAGTCTTACACATAGCTTGTGCATGTGTTTGAGACCATCTTGCATGCCTTAGAAAAGGTGTTGATTCTTCCTTTGGAATTTAAGCTTCTTTTGATGTTTGCCTCTTTGGATATTACTTAAATAATTAAAGCAGCTATATTTGACGTAGTTTACATATAGAGAACCTAATTTCAATCGCTGAATCAGAAATTTTTTAATGACACCTTATTAAACACAGAGATGAGGGGTAGATGAATGGACAGATAGACGATAGAGAAATTAGAGATCGATTGGTAGATCAGATAGATACATAGGTAGATAGAGATGGAGAGATTGCTTCTGGATTATTTTATTTAAAATGTGGATGCCATGAATTCCAAATGGACACAAAGCCCCATTGTGATTCTCTTCAGCCTCAAAGTATTGACACCTAATAACTTCAAAAAGAATTGAAGAGGAAGAGAGCCCAGTGCTTTGGGAATGCACTCCAGGCATTTGCTACCTGGTGAGGAACTAGTTGCAATGTCCATATAGTTTATTTCTATTTTAGAGCACTATGGAGGAGTTCATCTACCTTCTTGGGCAGCCCCCAGAGCCAGTTCCATCAGGGAAGAGGGGCATGCCCACAACCACAGGCCACTTTGGAGTCTCAGCTCTATGATTTAGCAGCTGTGGAGTACAGGGCAAGTTACCTAACCTCTCTGAGTCTCTGTTTCCTTATTTATAAGATAGAGATTATAAAAGTAAACATCTAGAGCTGTTTTGGAGATTTAAAGTGAAGTTTTATAGAACCCAACTCATAATAGATGTTCAGAATATAGTGCTTATCATCACTCTTATTATAACATGAAAATAGGTACTTCTTCCCACATGCCCAAAGTCCACAAGGGTCTTTCCCCTGAACCTAGTTGTTCCTGAAATCCAAGTTTGTACATGTTCACCTGTCAGCCCAGCCCCCCAGGACCATGGCTCCAGTGTTCCCAGTCAAACTGGTCACCCTGGAGTGGAGGGGGAGGAGGGTGGTCTCTCCTCACCGTCCTCACTGGTCCTACCCCTCTGTTCTTAGTTTTTCTAAAGCTACTCACCTTACTTACAGCCCTCTTAAACCTGGGACACACCTGGAAGATATGTGGGACCCATCTGTGTTCCATCTATAGTGAACGCAACCCTTCTCACCACCCAGAACAGAGCCCAGGCAACTCCACCCTAACTTTCATGGTTGGGGAAAAGGGTTCTCTACTCATTCTGGGAGGAGTGATCTTTATTCTTACTCTCTGTTCTTGTGTCTAGTGGACCAGCTGCTCATCCCAGAGGCCTCTTCAGCTTTTCTTCCAAAATAGAACCTGAGGCAGCCTGTCCTGCTGGGCTATCCTGCAATAAACATGAGCCTTAAACACCCCATTCTTATTCATGCATTTATTCAACGACTAGTTACTGAAACTCGACTCAATGCCTGGCACATTTCTAGGCTCTAAAGTAATTAACGGTGAAAGGGAAAATAAAAGACATGAGAACAAAAGAAGAAGATGTTAGTCAAAGACTGAACACTTATATATATGTATATATGTGTGTGTGTGTGTGTATAGAAAGGATATATTTTATATAATATGTATATATAAATACACAAGCATGATGTTACAATTGTATTAAGGTTCTATGGAGATGTACATGGTGCTAATTAAATAATCAGAGGAATTGAGCTGATCCAGGATGTCAAAGAAGGCTTGTCTGAGGCAATGATTCTTGAGCTTTGATCTGACAGATGAGCAACATTAATTAGATGAAGTAAAGGCAGGGTTGCATTTAGGAGATTATTCCAGGTAGAGGGAATACATGTTAGAAGGCCCAAGGCAAAAGGATAGATGGTGTGTACAACGGATCTCCCCAGAAAATGAGGAGGTAACTATGGGGACAAGCAGTCAGCATCCAGATTATGTAGAATTTTGTAGGTCATCTTAAGGATTTTGGTCTTCTGCTTAATAATAATGAGAAGCCACGCAAGTGATTTAAATGGTTGGAAGAGAACGTGATCGAATTTGCACTTTCAGAAAGGTGTTATTGGGTCTTTTGCTAATTGGACATCAACCTGTCTTACAGAGATACTTCTCTGATCTGGCCCTGAGACAGGGAATCAGGAGAAAGCATGAGTCAGGGGCCCCTATAACTTGATGTCTTTCATCTCTGTTGCCCTGTTGGTGTTGACCTGAGTACACCACGATTTCATTGCCTTTCTTATCTTGGCTTCTGACACACATGGCCTTATTCTGCCTGAGGGGCAAGAAAATCACCATCTTTGACAACAGTATCTTCTTTTCCTGGAAAAGGATCAAATTACTGAGTTTCAGCCTCATTTAAAGTCAAATTTGTTGATGATTTAATTCCTAGCTCCCTTGTATTTTTTGGCAATAAAACAACATTTTAATAAATAAGCCAAAGGTCTATGAAAAAACAGGGACCTCTTTGTGCATGTTTCCCTGCCACCCAATAATTGTTTAATAGATGTTTGTTATACAAATGAACCTTAAAGAAGAAATAAAATGAAAAAAAAATCACCTATAATCCTACCATTCTAAAATAACTTTTCAATAGTTTGTAGAATATCCATTCTTTGTTCTTATGTTATAAAGCCATGTACATTGAATTAACTTTTGGGCATGTAATCCTAGATTACATATGATTTAGACATTGTTTCCAATATTTTCTTATCATAAATATGTGAGTCACATGCTTAATTAGCTACATGGATCTTCCTGGTATTGATGCTGATGGACAAAAGTTATATACACAGCACTATAAAAACATACAGTTATGAATATGTTTAAAGGTACAACCCTACAATTGAGGCCCTCTTTCTCCATACAGAGGAAAAGAAGATGCAACACACTTTCAAAGGAAAAAATGAGAAAAGAACAAACTGAGTTTTCAGAATCTTTAATAAATTAAAAGTTTATATTATGCAAAGGTTTGAGCTGACTTTAACATAGAAAAGCATATGTAGCATTCCTGGTAATAATCTCAGATACCAAAGGAGAAGTTCTTAGAAACAAGGACTTGGATTCCACAGAGTAAGGGACTACATGGTTACGAAAGAGATTTCAAATGTTTTCCTTTACTATCTGCAATGCTTTTTGATATTTTCTATTTTTGTCTATTTCAATCTTTTTTAAATTTTCATCATTCTCACTTAAATTACAATAATTGTAAATTATTTTACAATAATGGGTCACCTTCCACAAGTTTTAAAACATTGAGTTAAGGTATAGATATGGTATGTGTGACAGAGACCCAAAAATCAGAGGGAAATACAAGACAGCAGGCTGACTCTGCCCCAGCCCAGCCCAAACATAAGAAATTTCAGCACTGCCATGGTGACTTTACAATATCAGAGGCCCTAGCATTTTCTGTCTGCTTCCCTGGGACTTTACCCTTATATATCTGGCCCAAGGTCGTTTGCCTCCACATCCACATCCCAGTCAGCAGGAAAGCGGAGGGGTGCACAACCTGAAAATTGTACATAAAACTTGCCTTCCTCCCACTGACCAGTACCTAGACACATGGCCACAGCTAACCAGAAGGAAGGTGAGAAAATACTGTCTAATCTAGGTGTTCATGTGCCCTACTAAAAATTAACAATCCTATTGCTATAGAAAAGGGAAATAATGGATGTTAGAGCATAATTAAAGGTCCTGACATAGTCTGCCCCTTTGAATATCCAAAAATGCATGCACATCCTTCATCCTGAAATACTCTCCGCCATCCCCCAAAGGGAAACTACACAGGTACCATATTCAGGTCAACATCCAGGATCCAAAGTGGGCAGCCTGTGCATCAGAAGCTGCTGTGATTCTTCATGATCTAAAGGGAGAATAATCCCCTCCCACATGCCCACACATGCATGCCTATGCACACACGTACACACTTATGCACACACGTACACACTTATGCACACACACAATATTCAATAGTTGACGAGGAATGAAGCAATGATAATGAAAGCTCCCAATCCAGAAAGAGAAGAGTGGGAAACCTATGCACAGTTTGGGGCCCCTTCCCTTCCCAAGAGCTATTCAAATAAGCACAGACACCTGGGAAGTGAGCAGTGCTGGAGGTATTAAGAGACAGGGCTTCTGAAGAGCTTGCCCACTGCAGCCATCAAGGAGGTCCCCCCTAATAACTCTGTGCACGCTTTCCCTGGCCATAAGCCTCATTTTGAATGCACTGACATTTTTCAAAAGGAGGAGCCATTTTTTCTTAAAACATCACACTGATCCCTGGAATTAATCTATTCCAGTTGCAGAAATTCCTCCCCAGTTCCTTTTCCCTTTGCATACCTACCACTCCACTTTGTAGCCTAATCCTGACTGCAAACTTAAAGTGATTTCCTCCATTGAGTTTTGAGTTAAATTACCTGTAATGATACTCCATCTCATAAAAATAATTATAAAGCTATAATAAAAAAAATTACGGGTATTCCTTGCCTCATTTAAATCACAACAACTCTGTGGGGTAGATATGATCACCATTTTGCAAACAAAAGAAATAGGATTCTAAAGATTAAATAACTTGCCCAAGATTGCAGTTCTAGGAAACTTCTTCTCCCTGAGCCTAGGGTCCCGGCCACATCTTAGAAGTTTCTCTCACTGATGCTAGCGAACAGACAAGGCAAATAAAACAAGTCATTTTATTTAGCATTGGTGCAGATTGGAACAATGACCCAGAAACTTCGTTTTTTTTTAAGAGTAACCTTAACCCAAATTAGTACCCCTGTGTTAACTAATTCATCCACATGTATCATTTATGGATGATTGTGGCTACAAAGATTGAAGGGGTGTCTTGGAGTCACGTATAAGAGAAGTATTGTGTATTTCACTAAAAAATAATTGGCCATCTATCTTAATAAAATATTTGTTATAGCATCAGGCCATTTTTTTTAGCATCAGGTAATAATGACTAAATTGCTTGTCATGGGGGAGATCTTTGTGGAATAGTTTAACATAAAATATTGGCTAAGTTACATTAAGAGAGAGAAGGAGTGGGCACCTCAAACAGATCCACAATCTGCTCCAGACCAGCTGACACAGAGGTCCAAAGAGAAGTCCTAGGGACTAACAGGAGGGAGACATGCTGTGCTCGTCGAAGGTGCTGTAGAAAAGCAAGCAAGCAATGACTTCAAGCATAAACCCTCAGTCTAAAGATAGAAGATTAGAAGCTCCAAATTCCAGGCATTAATTCCCAGTTGAGCTGCTGCACATGTGGGCAGCTCTACGTAGCTTCCTCCAGGATGACCAGCAGTCAGGGTTAACAGAGTTGATTACGGGCAGTGATTTTCCTGAGCTACGCTGAGGAGGCCACCACAAAAAGAAATTCGGCTTTTAAAGGAAACTTTAACATTGATGGTCACTATGTAATTAGAATCCATTAGCTTATGATGAACCTTATCATGATCAAAGACGTGACCCTGCCAAGGCTTTGGATAACTGTCTCCGCAAGGTGAACAAGTCTGGAGTCTAGCACCCCTGAGAGGCTGGGAGGAGGCAGAGCAATGAGCAAACAGGGCCTTGTGTGCCACTAAGAGTCTACAAAAACCAGGAAGTGGAACAGATCATGGGGCTGGAGGATGGCATTCAAACAGGCCCACAGAATGGCCAGAAGCCAAGCCAGGGCCAGGAGTAAAGAGATGACATGGAAGGTCGTCCAGGAACCATTACTAAGAGGAGTTTCTGCTGCCTTTCTTGTTGAGCTAACTCAGGCCCCCGCTCTCCTCTCCTCTCTTTCTGCAACCCACACCTGGTCAGGTGAATAAACCTTAAACAGGTCTCCCTCCCAACTACCAGCGTCTCTCATTGGCTCTCTTGGAAGTAAGGGAATCTCAAAAGAGAAAGCGGCAAGTGATTTTACCACCATACCGGAAAAGAGCCTGGGGTCATGGAAGAAAAATGCTGAGTCAAGAATCAGTAAATCTAGGTTCTAGTCTAGAACCTAGACTAGACTCACCATACGACTAAGACAAATCTCTTCCCATCTCTAAGAGCATCTGTTACAAATCTCAGGTGCTTCCTCAGAGTCCCTCCCCTGAGACCTCCGACTGTGCCACCACTGATGGGCTGACCAGGCATTTTCCTTGGGCCCTCTGACTCAGCTGTTACTACATGGCCTGACCAAACAGCCACAGAACCAGAGTTTCTGGCTCCTCTTCTACATCCAAACTTGGAAGAAACACCATCCCACAAGGTATTCTCTGGCAAACTGAGCCACCACCAAAGGGCCAGGTGACACATCTGGAAATAGGGGAATTAACTGCCTTTGAAGTGGACCTTGGCTAATGGGAAAAAGGCAATGGAAGAGAACAAGTAGATAAATTCTCCCTCCTTCTTCCCTCCCATGGACAACTCCATTTCTCCTGTAGACAATCAGAGAAGTCCTTCTTGTGAAGCAACCTGGCTCATCATGAAGACGTACCTAGCCTGGTGAAACTCCACGTCATATTGCTTGTCTTCCCGTTTTTCACACACTCATTCACATGGGTTTGTACCTCTCAAATAATGTGTCAAACCTCCAGTTCTTATCTCAGGCTCTATTTTCTATAGAGAACAGGCAAAGCCTGAGTCTTTGTCTTCAAAATAAGAAAGGAAAGTTTAGTGACAGCATAGTCACTTCTGGGTCTGGGATTCTAAGGTCCGTGTTCTAAACTTCAACATCTTGACCAAGAGTTCCCGCAAAGCCAGCCACTCTTATTTTCCTTAATGAATTATGCAGTTTGGAACCCCACTACCTACATTGGGAAATAGTTCTACAAGTTTTCTAACATTTTCCCCATTTTACAGATGAGGAAACTGGGGCACAGAAAGTTTAATAGACTTGCCAATGCCATGTAACTAAAAAAAGGAAAAAAATGCGGACACAGTCTAACTCCCAAGCCTGTGCTCTTTGCTACCACCACATACTATGTTCCTTAGATTCTTCTAGATTTACTTTTCAAATATCATTAGATTTTCTATGTCCTAAAGTAAAAAAAAAAGTCCAAAATGGAAGTGTGCAGGAAGAAAGCAGGTTGGATGCTCCTGCACTACACCCAACAATATGGGGGAAGGAGGCAAGGATTTTATGCTCTTTTATTTAAGGTGCCAAGGTCATAGATCCTACAATGGCTTGTTCCAGATTTTAGCATCCTGCTCCCTTCATGTTTCCTGTAATAGAAATGCATATCAAAAAAGCATCCTTAGTAGGAAAATAGGCCCTAATTTGGGTTATGAAAATGCAGCTTCTGCAAACCCAAATATAACATGTCAGTTCACCTTCACTTAAAGTCCTTTTTGCTAGCATCAAGTCTTCTGTGAACTTCATGACTGGTATATGAAAACATTTTGTTTGTTCAGAATCATGGGTCTCCTGAAGATGTAGACATCTAATAGCCTATAAAATATTGTCGCCTTAATTTCTCCCCTACTTTTCCTACTCCTTCCCAGGAAGAAAATGTTCTGACCTTAGACCTTTGCTTCCCAAGACATAGAACCTGAAATTCATTCCACCGACACTTCATGACTATTGAGAACAGATGTTAACTCACATCCCCTGGGAGTCAGTGCAGGTTTGAAACCATAACAGGATCAGACAACTTGCCACCAGTGAGGCCAAATTCGAAGGTTCAGAGAGATATATAGCAGGTGGCTCCAGCTGTCCCACCCCTAAAATGCTTGACCTCCCCTCCCTGACACCTCCAGCCCTCCCTGGAGCTTATGATCCTTCGCAAATGGCCCCCAATGCCCTCTAAATAAAAGACTTGAGTTTCTGTTTAGCCTCTCAATACATTTGACAGTTTAGGGAAGGTTATCAAAACTAATAATCTCACCAACAAGACTAATACTTCCACCCACCCTGCCACGCAAGCACATGAATGACCTCACGGTTTGTGAGACGATGAGCTTGAGTTTCAGAGTCTGGTGATGTCTAAAGCATGAGTGGGCAGAAGGAATTGTGACTGTCAGAGGTCTGGGGAGCTACAGCTTGTTCAGGATTCCCAAAGGATATACTCTGGGGCTTTCCAGGTCAGGGGTGAGAGTCTATGTGGGGTCAAATACTACACTAATTTCATATAGCTTTGTCATTCTAGGGTTTTGAATATTTTAGCTTCCCAGGACAGATGACGTGAAAAGTTTTCAATATGAATTGATTGATTGAACAAACAAATGCATGAATGAATGAATATATTCAGTCATTTCCCTATCCACTGAAAGTACAAATTACCTCTTCTTTGGAGACCACTTGATGTTGCAGTTTTTGAGTTCAGAAGCGCATCTTAATTTTGTCATTTACTAGCAAGTGTCATTAATCTCTTTGAACTTTATTCTTCATCTGAATAAAGAGGATTAAATTCTCCATCTCAAAGGACACTGTGAGTATCAAAAGAGCTAATTCATGAAAACTACCTGGCACACTGAAGGACTCAGTCCAGGCCAATTTCCTTTCCCTCTTTGTCCCCTCTCCTGCATTTTCTGAACTCCCTAGACCCCAATAGTTGGTGCCACAGCACATGGTCAGGGCTGTGGTGCCCTGTGCCCATTTTTGACCAGGAGAGGCTGGTACTTGAAAGTGCTCAAGATCATTGGCTCTGAAGGCCAACTGCTTCTATTTGCATACCAGCTCCATCCCTTTCTAGCTGTGTGACTTTGGACAAGTTATTTAACCTCTCTGCACATGTTTTCACATCTGAAAGATGGGGATAATAATAGCACTTACCTTGAAGGGGTTTTGCAATGATTGAATTAGTAAATGCATGTAGAGTTAAGAACAATGTATGGGCATAGAACTGCTTAGGAAGTAGTTAATATTATCTCATGTATGTACAGCTCCCCTACTCAAAGTTGAAACTCCTCAAGCCAGGAACCAATGTTTCTCTCTCTCAGGCATTTTGGCTGAGGATGGTTTGCTCTTCCTGCCCCAGGCCACCCACCATCCCATCTCCCCAGACCCCTGAGAGCTCTGAGACTTTCCGAGCAGGACTGGAGATTTGGAAAGTATAGCAGCACTGGAGCAAGCCCCTTTGTGGGGGGCGGGAGGGGGGGCTGCAGAGTCCTGGGTCTTAGTGAGTACCCAGGGAGAGTCTGCATGTCCTCTGAGCTCCTTCGAGCTACAGGCTTTCCTTCCAATTCAAAGAACTCTTCAGGATGGGGCAAGTTTCCTGTGGAATTCATGAGGTCTTTAGCTTGATAACAGCACCTGAACTCCTTCCCTGTCACCCCCATTTTCCTATGTGCTTCATTTTCAGATGAATGGGTGCTTGAAGGGCACATTAAGGCTTATTAAATAAGAGGCAGAAATGCTTGCAAACCTTTACTGCCCCTCCTGGGCCTATAAACAATTCCCCTCAATCCTTCTTTCCAAGGCAATAAAACCTGGAGGGGAAGAGCCTGGGACCCTGGGGGTGAGAGTGGCTCTCCTCCCAGCCTGAGGTTGAAACCCACAATGAGGCTGCGGCAGCCCCTTCCCCAGCTCCAGTCTCCAAAGGAGGAGAACTGGAACTGCTAGGAGCCTGGGAAACCAGAGCTCCTCTGCTTGTATGTAAAAACTGAAGAGAGGGCTGTCTCAGGGAGGCTGGAGACAGCCCTGCAACCCAGAAGGAGCTTTCTGAGGCTATGCAGCCAGAATCCTTTACCAGCAAGAAGGCAGTATGTCACTGTGTGAAGTTATAGGCCATGAGTCAGAATGCCTGTGTCCTCATGCTGTCTCTACATGTTACCAGCCACATGGCCCCAAACAAGTGACTTGACCTCCCTTAGCCTCAGTTTCTTCATCTGGTACAATGAGTACAATGAGAGAAACCATCTCACAGAGGTGTCTGGAAGATTGCATGAGACAATCAATGTAAAGCAACTCCCACCTTGCTGAGATTGTAGTAAAGTTGAAATAAGCCATGACAAATCATTACTTAAGATGGGAGGTTAACATTTATGTCTGCAAGGATTTGCGACAGGAAGCTGAATGTGGTTAATAATCGTGATCATAGAAATCACCCCCATATGTGTATCTGGTTGATAGTCTTTCATCTCCTCAGAGATCCCAGAGGAAAGCGTGAACAGACAAAACCCTCAAGGACGTTGGCAGACAGTTGGCAGACAGGCTGGCCAGCCCTGCAAGGGTACGCGGTGGAGGGTCCATCTGCCACTGCACCACGCTATCTTCTCAGGCTTGTTGCCAACATCGGGTGGTCCTGATCTTTCCCAGTGAAGCCCGATGAGCCCAGAGTCAGCGATGCCTGGGCTTGGGCCTGGGGTGGGCTTGGTGTGACATGAAGCTGGTGGCAGGTGGAGCACGTGCGATGCACTTCAGCAAGGGGAAACATAAAGACCCACACTGGAGTCCAAAAACACACCTGCACAAATAGAAAATAGCTCTGTGGTTGAAGAGGAATGTCCTCAGTTAATCAGGGCTCCTGGTTGACAGCGATCTCTTTTATAATCTGTGGCTCAATCAGGATATTTTTACCACCAATGAAATCTTTCCCAGTGATGTTGCCCAGGCTTTCCTCCAGGAGGGATGTCAGTCTACATGCCAAGTTAAATAGCATGATCATGACTTTACAACATTCTGTTCTTTATACATTTGCAAACATACTGTCAGAATATGAAACTCAGTTTTTAGTTGGTAATAATAACTAATAATAAGAGATTAACTCTCCGATCTTCCATTCTCTCCTTTATGAATTAGGAGTAGAACGTGGCTTTCGGCATACTTGGGAACAACCTGAGAAACCTGCCACAGTTGCTCTTATTGCTCAGCCAAGCTCAAAACATCATTGAGCTCCCTCTCTGTTTTCAACCTCTAAAGGAGGTGTTTTCTCATAATTCTTCATTTTTTTGTTCATTCTTCTTTCTTGCTAGATCACCTAACTTTATTTCCCAAATTCTCACTCAATCCAAAGCTGAGCTATTCTTCTAGTGTCCTGAACACTGGAAAAGGTGGCTTTTTCCTTCCTGGAGCCAGGTCTACTATTTATATTTCTATCAAAGTTGTTCTTTGCTGTTATAAGTTCATGGACCAAGAAAATCTGCAAGCAATGCTCTGTCTAGGCTTTCAACACATTTTGATGTTGTTTGCATATAAGCATTGCATGAGTTCATTCATTCATTTACTCATTCAGCAAAGATTTATTGAAGTCCTACTCTGTACTAGGTTCTCTGCTAGGCCTATCAGGAGGCAAAATGCATTTCATCTCATCTATAAACTTTTGGTATGGTATAAAATGCAGGCATTGAACAAATATACACACAAATAAATATTTAGTCATAAAAATTATGTAAATTTATATTATTCATATTAAATATGTAAATTATGAAGACTGCTAGAGGTATAAAAAGCAGTGGGAAATTAATTTAGATGAGGGGGAGGGGTTGTTAAAAAAGACCTCCCTGATAAAGTGATATTAGGTGGCCTAGTAGGGGTAAGATGAGGAAAAGTGACAAAAGAACATTCCAGACAAAAGGAATAGTATGAAGCAAGAAACAAGTAGGAAAGAGCCTGCTGCATTTTAGGAATTGAAAGAATGTCAGCATGTCAGGTGGGGGAGGAGAATGCCAGAATAATGGAGAGGCTGAGAGGGCTCCATCAGGCAAGACCTTCCAGACTTATGGTAGAAGGTTTGAATTTTATTGTAAATATATTAGACAATGTATTTTTACCAGATAATGCTGGCTATTTTGTGAAGGACATTTTGGTAGATGGCAAGAATGAAAGCAGAGAAATAAATTTAAAAGTTATTTCAGGAAATAGAAGAACATATCAGAAAATCACTTGGCATCTTCAGAAGTGTGCAAAAGGACACAGTGACTGAATTGGAAGCTGAAAGGCATGAAAAGAGTATAGGTTGAAAAGAAAAGGTAATAAAATAAGCTAAGGAGAGTAACAGATAAGAACAGGGGAACTAGAAAAAAATCCAAAGATGCCACACAAGAATTGAAATCACTATTGTAGGCAAACTGCTTCAATAGTATATTAGTTAGGGGCACTCTAGGGAAACAGAACCAACAGAAGATATCTGTAAATATGAGATTTTATAAAAATGTCTCTCACACCTGTGGGGATGCACTAGTCCAAACTCCATGGGGCAGGCAGCAAGGTGGAAACTCCAATGAAGGTCTTCGATGAACTCCCCAGGAGAGGCTGGGTGGCTGAAGTAGAAGTGAAAGTTCTCTCTCTTCTCCTTTGAAAGTTTTCAACTGACTGGATTAAATCCAGCTAATTGAATTCTCTCATTGCAGAAGACATGCCCTTCATTGACGTAATCAACCACAGATACAGTCATTTGACTGATGATTTAATAAACAGCCTTCTGGTTATTAACCAGCCACAAATATTCTTGCAGTAACGGTTAGGCCAGTGCTTGCTCGGCCAGACACCTGGACACCATCACCTGGCCAAGTTGACACATGAACCTAACCATCACAGTCCACCCCTTGTCAACTTGGGGGTTATACACATCATCTTAAAACATACTTAATTTTTAAACAGAATACAATAACAAACATATGTTTCACCTAACAATACTCAGCTGCCTTGCTTTCAGTGGAAACACCACAAAATATATACAAACCAGCACAAGTAGTATGCAGTAAAAATCAAGAAGATGAAAATGATGTCAGAGACTTAGCATAAATGGAGGAAAAAAAAAGCCCAGTATACAAGTAAGAAGTATACTGGAATAAAACCAAAAGGCATTGGAAAAAAACAGTACTCAAAGGCATAGCTGAAGACGACTCTTCTGCTATAGAAAGACTCACTTACATAGTGCAGCATTCCATGACAGTTAAACTCCAAATTCTGGAACTGCACTGCCTCGCTTGGCTCCACCACTTAATAATAATGTGACCTTGGGCAAACTTCTTGGTCTCTCTGTGTTCTTAATCTCCAGTTTTGAAAAATGGGGCTGATATCATTTCCTAACCTCAAAAGGATCATAGTATTATCTACCTCAAGAAGTTGTTAGGAGGATTAAATGAGTTAATGTTTATTAAGTGCTTAGAACAGAACCAGTTAAATAATAAGTCATGTATAAGTGTTTGCTATTGTGTAGGGGAGATTTACCATGTTCTTCAGAAGATCTGTGGGGCAAAAAATAGCTTGACAAATCTTTTAATCTACAAGGGCAAAGCAAAAGTAAAAGGACAAGCATTGAGTCAGAAGAAAACACATTTATTTTAATGGGAAAAAAAAAAGAGAAAGAAAACCTTGACTGGCCTTACCTCAGACTTCTCCTCTGCAAAACTAAATGCCAGAAGAAAAGAAAGCAAAGTCTACATTGCTTGAGAGGCAAAAAAAAAAAAAAAAAAAAAAAAAAAAAAAAAACTTATATCTGTACCTATATTTGTATATATAGTGAGATTTTATAGCCAGTTAAGTTTTCATTTGTGGGCATATTAACAGAATCACATTTCAAATATTTGAAAATGGTTTCTCTATGACCATTCCAAATGTCTCTACTTTTTGGAAACATTCCATGAATATGCATTATGCCTGACTGAAAAATATAGCTAAAACCGGACCTCAGAATGGTATAAAAGACTGTTAGTAAGCAATGAAATCAACTAAAATACAGGTAAGACAATCAAATTGTTTTAAGCTTAGTTATAAAACCATATATCAAAGTCAAAATATTTTTGGAAGAGTTGAAATTTAAAGTAAATAACAACAACAGTCATGATAATAATAATATTTATATACCAATACTCTGAATCTAAAATTCTGGAGTCTGTTAAAAAAAATCTGGGAAGAGGAGAATTGGAAGATGATATGGAGGAAACCAAGGTGTGCTAAAATACTTAATTCAAACAGGAACAATTCAAATTGATACAGGGTACATAAATTGTTAAACAATATAAAAGCATTAAAGAGCCCACAAAAAGCAAAAAAAAAAAAAAAAAAGAAAACAGGGAAAAATAAGGATATGTAAAAATAAATTCTAATGTAAAATGATAAAATATTAAATTTGTTATACTTTTAGATATAAACATGACTTTAAAATCTATAAAAACAAAAGAAACCTAAATTTATTCAGAATTAAAATTTAAACAAAGGGGCATCAAAATTTTAAAAAAATGGATTATGAGTTTAAAATGATAGTATAAACTAAATAATAGTCACAGTATTCCTATCAGACAAAAGAAGTACAGAAGCCTGCTTTCTAATGATAAGAGTTCAACACAGAAAGAGAAAAAGAAAAAGGTTTAAAGAATAATCATCAAAAAGTTAACAGTTTTCATCTCTCAGTTTTTAAATTACAGATGATTGTTATTTTCTTCTTTGGGTTTATCAGCATTTCCTATATTTACTTTGATGTACATAAAGAGAAAAAGAGTTATAACCCCTTCCCTTTACCACTCTCCCCATTCCCAAGTAAGCTAATAGAGCTCAGCTGTCACCTCTTCTGGGAAGTTCATGCTGACTACAAATCCCATTCCAATATGGACCGGTTAGATACCCTTCTCATGGTTGTGCTGAGCTGGCTCCTACTAGCTGGAGAGCAGATGGCATTCATCCCTTCCCAATTCTGTGTTCTGTGACTCCAAGTCAGTGGCTTGAAATCTGCCAGGGTGAGAGTATTTACACCACGGAAATCAGCAAACCCTACAAATCAGTCTCGCATTCTCTCACCTAGAGCCGACTGTTAAACGTTTATCAGCACACCACTGTTTATGTTACTAAAAGTCTGTGCATATCCCTCTACAGTTTCTGTCATCTTGTACTGTAATGTTTCACTTGTTTTTCTCCACCACTATCTCAAAGGTAGGGTATTTTTTTCATTTCTTTCTAACCCACCCTACACCTAACCCACAGTTGGTGGAGAAGGGAGAGAAGGAAGAAGGAAGGAGGAGAAAGAAAAGGAAGGAAGGGGGAGAGCAAGGGGGAGGAAGCATACAATTGGCTAATTGTGTTATCTGACCACATCCCATTCTATGGAGCATGAAACTCTCCAACTATCACCAAGAGAAAGATCTGGGCTTCCTCACTGCTGATTCCTAAGAAGGAAAAGGCAGCCACCAAACTTGGGAATTCCAGTCAGACGGCCAGGAAGGCAGAATGATGCTACTATAGACGAGACATCCCTGAACTCAAATTAGCACAGTAAGTCCCAGCCTAGCTTACAACAATGCTCTCTGGGGATTAATAACCCTGAGTTTGTTTCCTAATTCAGAACATCCAGATCATCTAGCATTTCAACGAAAACCACATTAAGAGAAAAGTCTCCATATGCACAAAGCATTTGAAAAGGTTGCCTATTTGGTTCCTGCTCTCTTTCAAAATATATTGGAATCTACTCAAGAATCATTTTGCTGTTATAGCCTATTTGATATCTTTTGAATAGTGACTTATCCAAATATTGTGCTCAGTATTTTAATATACCATCATATATCATCAATAATATAAACCCCCTTCTCCATGAATACCCAGGCCAGAAGAAGCCTCAATGATCAAGGAACTTGTCTGAGTTTAAAAAGAGTAGCTAGTTCAACTGGTTTAGCCAGTTTTTCTGATACACACTACATACAACCACGAAGCTGTTATTTCCATTGCACTGTTCAAGATCCTTCAGATTACCTGTGCCAAAGTGTGCATATGGCAACTTCTGCTTACAGGAGAGGAGATAGAAACCACTAATTATTGAGCAGCCATTATATTCACTCATTGGTTCAACAAATATTTATCGAATGATGGGCCAGAGATAGGTCCAGCTCCTATAGATACAGATTAACACGTGTACAATCCATTGAAGGAAGGGGACAGAAAAAAAAAAAAAACAAGAAACAAATAAACAACATAATTACAGATTGTAGGACGCTCTAGGAAAGAAGGAAACAAAGGACTGTGATACATTGTAAAGTGGAAAGGGACATGCATTTAGAAAGGACAGGAAAGATTTCTCTGAGGAGGTGACGTTTTAGCTAATGCCTGAACTAAAGGATGCAGAGGAATTGGTCCTGCAAAGGGCCAGGAAAGGAGCATTTTCCGCAAAGGAAATGCAGGTGCAAAGATCTCGCTCGACGTGGAAGGGAATTCAGCACATTCCAAGAACGTAAAGAAGATCTGCGTGGCTGGGGCGGGGGCTGAGCAAGTCTGAGTGTGGAAGATGAACTGGAGAGGCAGACAGGAACCAGTCATGGAAGGCAGGATAAAGAGTTGAGATTTTACTGTAAGTGCAAAAGGGGACGATTTGAAGCAGCAGAGAGACAGGAGTGGGCTTCAGAAAGTTTACTCCTGAGCGTTGTGTGGAGAATAGATGGGAGGGGGCTGGAACCAGACCCGCTTGATCAGCCCACCTGCTGTTTGAACTTCTTTCATCCCATTCTTAGAGGCAAGAGACGGACTCCAAAGCTAGGGAAGAATTTAATACGTGTTCATTAAATCCACTGCAGTTTTCAAGTTGGATCCATTTGTCCAAAGGAAACATTTGGTATCTCCACACTTTCTCATATTTCTGGCTGTGAAATCTTGGACAAATTACATCACCTCTCAGAAACTCAGTATCTTCATTTGTAAAAGAAGTTGAGCTGAATCTTCCAGACTACCCAGTAAATGTTGTACTCCTTGGTTTCTTGGAAAGGAAAATGACTCAGAGCTGCTGGAAATAGACCAGGTAGCCCCAGGCAATTCCCTGGGCCGGGCCTCTGCCAAGCCAGGGTGGAGTCTGAAAGGGGCCAGGATGGAGACCCGGAGAGTTCTGGGTACCAGACTATGCTGTGAAAAGCCCCACGGTTAAGGCTGCAAACCTTCAGCTCAGGAATGTGGCTTAGGTGGGGCCTGCTAGAGATGGAAACAGCAGGGAGAAAACCAGGAAGGCCCTAGAAGAAAAAAATGCAGATGAATATTTAAATAATTGCAGGGTGGGGAGAGCATTGCTAAACAATTGGAAGCAAAGGCCAAAAGCATAAAGGGAAAGAGTAATAGAATATATTTTATGAAAAACCGAAGGTTATCCTACAAATTGAAAAGAAAATCATCAATAACTCAATAAAAATGGGCATAAGATATGAATAGATTTTACAGAAGAAACAAGAATGGCCAATAAACCTTTGGCAAGATATTAAGCAGAATTGGTGATCAGAAAATTGCAAGTCAAGACAACTAGGAGCTAAAATTGTATACACATTCAATTGACAAAACTCGGTTTAGAGCCACAGGATCTCTCACGCATTATGGCTGGAGTGTAACGTGGCGTGACTACTTAGAAACTAACAGCTGAGTGTTATCTTCTAATCTTGAACACTTATGTATTCTATGAACAGCAGTTCCACTCCTAGATGTAAATGTACGTGTACATCAGCAGTCATGGCCAAGAACATTCATAGCTAAACTGTTCATGGTAGCAAAAACCTGGAAACAACTCAAATATCCATCAACAAGAGAAAGAAAGTGGATGAGTAAAATGGTATATGTACACAGAGGATTATCTTTCAGTCAAAATGAATGAAGCACATGGTGTGACATGCAATAATATGGATAAATTTTAGCAAAATGGCATTAAGTAAAAAAAATAAGTACCAAAAGATTGCATACAGTTCCTTTAGGCTACTAGAAAACTTCCATAAATTGATTTAGGTGATAGTTACATGGGTGTTTACTATGTAAAATCATTGAACTATACACTTTAAAATTGTGTGCACTTTATCCTATGTATACTGTGAATCGGTAAAATTTTTTTAAAAGATCACATGTCCTTTTTTATGAAATTACAAACTACAAAAAGTTGCAATACCTACCTTTTTATTAATACAATCACAATTTTATTTAATGAAACTAAATAAAAAGGATTCAGGTGATGGTGACCTTGGACGAGAAGAGATATGGGGATACATTGGGAGGAGGAAAACCAATTATGTTTATATGTAGCTAATTGTCAACGTTCATGCTTTATTTGTGGGGAGGTAGTTCACATGTGTCTATTGCATAATTTAAAAATAACTAATAAAAAGAATACAAAGAAAACAAAAACAACTAAATAAAACCAGGCCATGCATGGACAAAGAAAGTGTGTCAGAACCAAGGATCATGATTAATCAAGTCTATGTACCTGACCTGTGAAAAAAAAAAACTAAGAACAGGAGGAAGGGAGGAAAGAGAGACCGTGAGAAAGGAAGAAAGTGCACAGAAAAAAGAAAGGGACCTATCAGAAGGACACGGGAGCCAGCCTGAAGGGCTCCCACTAGCCAAATCTGAGACGATTGCAGCTTCAAAACTGAATTACAACTCAATAAATAAAATAGTCTATGTATCCATAGCAATGTAAATGAATAAATAAATGCAGGTATAGACAAATAAAGAGGAGAGAAGGGAAAGCTTCTCCTTACAAAATATTGCCAACTAATAAATAAATAAGGGTAGTTATTAGAAAAGCATCAATGAATGCTAAAATAGAGGGAAAAGTTTGATGAGGGACAATGTATTTGCATAGTCTCAATGTATTTACTGATAAAAGGAGAACAAAGGAAAAATTGGTAACTTTATGATGGAGAAATCTGGAAGACATCCCCTTAATTAAGTGATCAAAGTAAGTAACACTAAAAATAGACAGACTAACATCATATGCCTCCTAACATGATGCAGTGAGAACACATCACTTCTTTGGTTTTTGTGTGAAAAATGCACAACCAGAATCTACTCATGAAGTAACATCAAACAAACCAAATTGAGGGACATGCTACAAAATAACTATTTTGTACTCTTCATAAATATCAAGGTCAAAAAAAATACAAAGAAGGGCTATAGAACTATTCTGGATTTAAGAGTGCAAAGAGATATAACTAAATGCAATATATGATAGACAATTAGATCCTGAACTGGGAAAAATCAAATGGCTGTACATTATTAGACAATTGATAAAGTGGGAATATGGACTGTGGATCAGATAATAATATTGCTCCAATGTTAAATTTCTTGATTTTGAGATTTTTGTGCTGTGGTTATGTAAGATTTCTTTGTTCTCATGAAATACACAATGAATTATTAGAAAAGGGGCACAGTAATCCAAACCTACTCTGAAATGATTCATAGAGAAATGAGAGAGAAGAGAGAGAGGACAGATATACGATAGATAGATTAGATTGATAATAGTTTAGATAATAGATAACGATAGATCAGATGGAGAGGTAAACAGACAGACATATAGAGACAGAGATAGAGACAGAGAGAGAGTGAGAGACACAGAGAAAGTGAGCAAGGCAAAGAATGAGAAGACATACACAGAGAGAGATAGATGTGTATGTAGAAAGAGGGAGTGACATACATGTAAAATGCCTACACATAAAAATGGAAAAAATGCAAAATAGAGACAATTGGTGAATCTGTGTAATAGACATGCAGGCATTCCTTATAATATCACAGCAAAATAAAAACTTGCTTTACAATATATACCTATTCAGGCATACAAATGATTATAGTCTTAGTAGATGGGAGTCCAAGAAAGTTATAGTTAATATCCTCTAATTGGGGACCATATAAATTGATATTTTCTGGTGGGCAATTTAGTAATATATACCAGAACTTTAGATTTTTGCATATAGCAATGACTTAGCAATTCCACTTCCGTCTTGTGGAAATATGAACATGGATGCACATAAATCCAGAGCTATGATTATGATAATACTGGAATTCTGGCAACAACAGAAATGGCCAATTATAAAGGGCTGAGTGAACAAACTGTGGAACATCCTTGCAACGGAATAAACATGCAGTCCTTAAAAGTGCTAGTGCAGGAGGATTTTTTTTTTCTCGCAATAGTACGTGATTACTATCATTTTAGTAATAAAGAAAACGATGTGTGATGCTGGCCAATTTTCACAAAACAAAATTACGTGTTGTGGTAGATGATGTTATTGCCCCAATTCCTGACTCTTCTCTGAGTCTTCACCCTTTTCCCCTAGACTTTGAATTCAACCATGTGACTTGCTTTGACCAGTGGAATGAGGTGAAAATCTTGAGTACCAGTTCTAAGCCTAGACTGTAAGAGCCCTCACACATTCCCACTGTTCTCTTGCATCTCTGCTCATCTCCATGACAACATACCTGGGCTGGCCTCACATTCCCTGGAGGAGGAAGAGAGCCACATAGATACATGGGGCAGAGCCGGCCCATCCCAGCTAAATCCAGCCTAGATCAGCTGACTCCCAGCTGCTCCTCAGATCTGAGAGAATAAATGATTGTTGTCTTAAGTCCTGATATTTGGGCAGGCAGCATTTTTTGTGAAATAGCAAACTGATATAATATCTGAAGTACATACTCCGAAGTGTTCACTTCTGGATTGCATTATTATGGGTGATTTTAATTTTCTTTTTTATTTTACTTATCTTTACTTTCAAAATAGTCCAAGGGATGCATAGCTCTTGTGCTAATAAAAATGTGTTGCAAAAGTAAATAGTGAATTCAAATTCAGTGAATGTAGAAGGATTCCTGGAAAATACATTTCACTGCTCAAAAGAACATATAGTTTCCATTTATTGAATGTGTACTATATTCCCAGACACTGTTCTATGCCCGCCTCTTTCTTTGGGATATCACATTTAACATTCACAAAGCAGTAAAGTTAGATATGATTATTTCTATTTTACAGTTGAGGAAACTGAGATCAATCTATGTTAAGTAACATGTCTAAAGTCACTTAGAAAGTGTCAGTGCTGGGATTCAAACATGGGTCTGCTTGACATGGATTCGCCATCCTTGATTGATAAAGGGACCACCAGGCTCTCCAGTCCAGCCAGAATTCTGCTGCAAGCCTTAGCAACTTAGCACTCTTGTTTCCAGTATCATGGGTCCTGAACGTCTGGCACTGCTCTGTTACTGTGAAGTAACCCACAACCCACACGACATGCCCATCGACCATAGGGTAGAGGTGGTAGACTAAAGAGGGCTGAAAATTCTTTGCTACTCTTTGCAGTTGATAGATAGATTCTAATTCCTGTCCCTTTCAATCAAACTGGCCTCACTGAGCTATTTGACCAATAACTCAAATAGCTGTTTGACCAGAATGCTGCAGAAACACTGATATAGGCTTCTGCAATGTCATAAGAAGCCTGCAGCTTCCACCCAGGCCTTTTGGAACTCTCTTGGAATCTCTCCACTCTGCTCGCTTGAAGAGGCTCACTTGAAGAGAAGCTGAGTTCTCCACCTAACAGTCCCAGGCGAGCTCCTAGCACCAACATGTCAGCCATGAAAGTAAGCCATCTTGGAAGTGAATCCTCCAGCCCCAGTTGAGCTGCCCTAGCTGACTCAGCATGGAGCAAAAAGGAGCTGACCCATCAACCCCCACCCCAGTTGCAGAGACATGAGCAAAATTAATGATTGTTGTTTGAAGCCCCTAAACTTTCATTGCTTGCTATGTAGCAAAAGATGATCTTCCCCATCCCTGTTTTCCCCCCTTCCATCCATCCTTCCATTCATCCGTCCATCCATCCATCCAATGCCTCTTTGATTCAAATGAAGGCAGCCCAGCTTATGGGTTGGATGTAGAGATTTTGGAACCACAAGGACTTTGGCAAGTCATTTACTTTTCTGAACCTTGGTTCATTTTCTTCATTCTTTTTTAAGTAACAAGGAAAGCAAGGTGGGCAAAGAAGGTGAGGAGCAGGGGAAGAGTTTTTGCCACTTCATTCATTCCATGGCATAAATGAATAAAATTCATAGTGAGCAATGCACCCTGACTCCTAGGCCTCTGGGACCCACCTGGGCAGAGAGGGGCACAGTTCTGACTCTGCATCAGGCTCCCCTGAGCTGCTTTCCTTGCCATCAATAGTATCAGAATAGCAAAAATACTGAAGATACTGGTGCAAACCTACATTTTTCAGGCAACTATAAGAAATATCTACAGCAGGGAAGTGGAGGCTTTATTTATGCACTTTCTTGTGTATTTATTTATCCTGTCAAAGGCATTTTCAAACTTGTCATTTTAACCCCAAGGAATTTTTCATCCATTTCCGAATTTCAATCACTGTGTCACTGAATGGTGGAGATGATGTAGGGGCAGCCAGTCTCCTTTGAGCCTTATAAATCCTGTGGCCACTGCCTCCAGGTAGGCTAGTCCCTCGTGACCTGCTGCCCAAAGGAAGTTGGACCCTGGCCATGAAGTGACATTCTTCTGCAAGATGCTCTTCAGAATGATGACTTGCTTCTTACCCTTGAATTGTGGTTAAGTCCTAATAAAACAGGCTCTCCTTTCAGAGTCTCTAATTTCTGTAGTGGCAAACAGACCCTCCAAATCCATCTGGTTCAGACACCTGACTCTAGGTTGAGAAACAATTAAATGTTCCAGGACAATTGGTGTATCAATCATTTTCCTGTTTGCTCTCAGATCCATTCCCCATCCTTCCTCTGCTCAGCTCTGCATTGCATAGGGCTGATGCTGCAAATTGCAAATCCCTTGAAAATTGGCCACAGGAGGCCCTGGTGGGAGAATGGAGAACAGGAGGAGGGGAGAAGCCAGTGTGTTTCTCCCCTTCACTCTCTTCCTCTGGCCGGTAACTAGATCTCCTTGTGGCTCCCGTGGCTTCAGGGTGACCCGAGAACCAGGCTCTGTTAACTCCCACCATTGCCCTCCAATTGTAGGAACGGTAGGGCTCTCTACTGTTGCCTATCTCTGGGGCTCCTCACCATGCCTTTTTTCCCCCAGCTTTTCCAACATGTTTGTAACTCATCCCCTATGTTACATTCCCTCTGTTGAGCCACCTGGCGTGAGCTATGTTTCCTAAGTGATCACCTGATCATCTATCCCAGCCATGGGGATTCCACAGAGATGCCAGGAGCTGACTCCGATTCCACCACTCAGGAGTATAAGAAAGTCTTCCTCTCCTTAGTTAACTTCTTCTCCTTCCTGCTCTAATGTGCCTGTACCCTTCTGTGTGATCCTCTACTGGCAGGAAGGAACAACTTTTTGGACTTTATGATCAGTAACCTGAACATTCTGGGATTATTCTGTGCCTTTGAAGGCAAGTGGATAAGAGTGCCAAGGGTCAGAAACCTTCATTGCCTGAGCCTTAACCATCAAGTTCTGTGCTAAGAAAATTACAAATATAACTTCAGTTAATCCCCATTGTAATGCTGAGTCAGGTATTAAAGAAATAGGCTAAGAAATGCAAGGTCACTTTGAGATAACCTCACAGACATTGAGTCCTAGTCTTATTCCTGATAGTCTGACCCCAGCATTTCTGCAGTAACCCTTTCCTTAGGTTCCTCTACTCCGGATAGAACCTTTCCAATTTCCATATTTTAAAATTGTTAAGATATTTTACAATGAAGGAAGACCTTCTTCATTCTATGTTTCTTCGACCTGGCATAGTCATGCATTTTCTCCATTTATAGACCCAGTTCTCCCACTGACACTCATGAAGTCAGCAAGGCTTAGATCTTCTGAATTCTTTGGCCCTGCGTGTATTTGGCTATTAGAATGTCCCATCTTAGAGTATACATCTCCTTCGGTGGCTAAGCGTCTCCACCTCAATTTACATTAGTCCCTGGAGGGTTTGGACTGTGTCACATACATATATTTTATCACCGGTACCCAATTGTTATCAGACATTTAGTAACTGAGCATAAAGACATAGAGGGAAGGTCCTGGCCCCACCCACCCTTTCCCCCTTCCACTCATCCATCATCCATCCATCTGCCATCCTACCCCTCACCAATTCAAATTAAGGCAGCACAGCTTAGGGGTTACTTGCAGAGACTTTGGAATCAGAAAGACCTGGAATTAAAATCAATTAAAATCCGGCTCTATTACTTTTGTTAACTGTATGAACTTTGGGAAGCTATTTACTTTTATGAATCTTAGTTTATTTTCTGTTAAATGGGGCTACAAATATCAACCTCATAGGACCATTATGAATATTAAAAACTATAATGTGTAAGTTTCCTGTACTTGAGAAATGGTATTTTGTGATTCTCAACAAACATCTACCCACTGGGTGTCTCATACATGCCTGGCTCTGTGCTGGGCGGTGAAGACTCAGGATCTCTCAAGTTCATATAAGAAAGTCTTAGACTGGCACCAATCAGAATGGAAAAGGTCATTTATTCTCTCTGAGCCTCAATTTTCTACTCTGTAACATGAGGTTAGTAATGACACCTACCCATTCATAACTGTTGTGAAGAATAAGTCAGGTAGTAGCTATAAAGTGCCCAGCACAGAACCTGGAACATAGCTAGCATTATATAATTAGGGTTGGTGGTGGTGGTGGTGGTGATGATGATGATGATGATGAAGATGATGAAGATAGTAATGACAATAATGATGATGTCCCAGGAGAAATTCATGGATGCTTCTGCCTGGAAGTGATTCCAGATAAACCCTTTGAAAAGCCTGTCAAATTCACAGTTGCAGTCTCTCTAGCTCCTGTGGTCTGAGCAATGCCAAAGGCCAATGGGAAGCAGAATCCTTGGGAACAGAATGGCCTGATTCACACGGAGAACAAAGTTACCCGGGTTGAACAAACCACATGTGGAACCCTAGTAGGGAATGCTAGCCCTCTGTTTGATGAATGCCAAGATCTAACCCTCTCTTGAACCTGAGCTCTCTCTGTAAAAGCACAAAGATACCACAGGCCCAGACTCAACTTACCGTAACACAGCAAGACCAGATTAGATAATGTCTACAAAGTACTTTGGACTCCTTGGAGAACGGCCATCTCTAAATAGCAGGTGGTGGTATTATTATTATTAATCAGGCCAACCTCTCACTGAAGCTAATTGCTACTGAGGCCAATGGGACATTTACCTGGATGTAGCCTAGGAATCGGGCTCTTGAGCAGCAATTCATCACTTATTCATCATTAGATTAGTGGCCAAAAAAGGAATGCATCTCATAAAGAGAAGTGGTATTTATTGTCTACAGGAAGGTCCAAAAGGGAAAAAAGTATCATCTGTTTTTCTGATCATAAAGACTGGGTTTCAATCCCATCCCCTCCTCTCATCAGGTACATGATAATAAGGTAAGTTGTTGCACCTCTCTGAGCCTTGGTTTCCTCATCTGCAAAAGAGGAATGATAGTGCTTACCTCAGGGGTATAAAAATGAAATAAGTTACTAAAGGTTTAGTCTTGAGCCTACTGTGGCTAACTGTGGTGGCTTACAAGGCCCATTTCAAATGCTTAGGGCTTGTCATTCATCACCATAAACTTCTAAGCTGATTTGTCTACAATGACCTTTGCCTTGTCAAGTCTGAACTGTGTTACTTGGGAAATGGGTCCAGTTTTCAGGCCAAAGAAGAGAACAGGGAGATGCCCCAACCAAAATCAAACAATAAACGTGCATTGTGCCCCAATGCCTTACTTTTTTTCGTTAAGGTTGAATATCCACTCCTTAATTTTCCATCCACTTATGACCCCAACAAATGAGGAAAGATTGTGGTCAATGCCAGACTTTTCTGCTGTCTGAAGTCCAGTCAAAGGCTCCCTTCTCCACCCATTCCTCACTTTCTGGCAATTAGAATAAAATTATTTCACATGCTTGGACTGACCAATGAGTGAGAGACAGAAGCCACTATGAGAGGCTAACTTCTAGGTCTGCAGAAAACATAAAGTTGTCCCAAATAAGCACTGTTAGCCCATCCTCTGTGAGGAACCACATTATGTGACATATTCCCTGGGGCTCAGTGGGATACACCTAAGGGAAGAGAAAGGAGAAGGGGAAGGGAAAGGGGAAGGCAAGGCAAGAGAAGGGGGGAAAGAAAAGAGGAAAGAAAGAAAGCAAGAAATCAACCAGACTAGAAGACCACTGTATCAGTCTTCTACTGCTGCTATAACAAATTAAAACAACACAAGTCTCACTGTCCTAAAATCAAGGTGTGGCAGGGCTGTGTTCCTTTCTGTGGATTCTATGGGAGAATCATCCCCTTGTCCTTTCCAGCCTCTAGAGGCAGCCCACATTCCCAAGCTCATGGCCCTCCTTCCTCCATCTTCAAAGCCAGAAACCTCTCATCTCTCACACCTCTCTTCCATTGGCTTGTCTCTCTCTGACCACAGCTGGGAAAGGTTCTCCATTTTTAAATGCTCATGTATAACATTGGGTCCACCTCGATAATCCAAGGTAATCTCTTCATCTCAAAGTCTGCTGATTAACAAACTTAATTGCATCTGCAACTTCAATTCCCTTTTGCCATATTTACAGCTTCTGAGGATTAGTGCATGGACATCTTGGGGGTGGGGCAGGGGGACATTTTTCTAGCTACCACAACTACTAAGCCAGTTTCTCCTAAATTGTGGTTCCTGGGTCATTTTCATCTGAACCACCATGGTAGGTTGAAAAACATGGAGAGTCAAAGGTCACACCCCAGACCTTCAAAATATGACTCTTTTAGGGTTAGGGCCCAGGCATAGCATGTGTTTAACAAGCCCGCCAGGTATTTCATATGCACATTCAAGTTTAAGATCCTCTGTTCTAAACATTCCTCCAATGAGGCTATCTTCCACTGACAAATTGAGACGTTTCTGCATATTTTTTGCTTTGTTTAAATTTATTTCTCTAATCATTTGATGAGGCTGTTGTGTTTAGAACAAAAAGATTCCAATTTTAGATTGAATGTCTAACATTGTATCAAGTAGCTAAAGTATGAACTGTGAAGAAACTGGCACCAATTTTAGTCCAATAAATGCATCATCTGTATCACCAAAAAACGTCATTGTCTGTTTCTTCATACCTTTGATAAGCATTTATCAAGACATTTAGGTAGATCCTGTGTTCACTGTTGGGACACCTAGGTCAATTTGTAGCCTATTAGTAAAGAACCCAGACCTACTGAATGGACCCACATGGGATTCAGCTTTGGACTTTGAGACTCTAATTTAAAGAATTTCTGTTGTCTTATTTCCTGCATGCAGAGTTGAGCCATTTGGAACATATGGGAGACAGAAATAATCTCCACTTCTAGAAATGAAATGTGCCTAGCCCCCACCCCACCCCCCAACTGGTTTCCCTGACAGTTATTGAAATATCAGGGCATCTGGGCTAAGGGCGCAACATCTTCAAACAATGTCACATCTCCAGCTTGTAGATCCCCTCTACCCCTAATGCTGAAGCAGCCTTCTTGCCTCTTCATGACTACTGTGAATGGAAGAGAAGCTACAAGAAAATAAAAACATATGAAGAAATTACTATACTGGCTCCTTGCATATATTACTTCATTTAATCTTCACAACAATTCCAAGAAGTGGACCATACAACCCACATTTACCTGAGCGGAAACTGGGGACCAGAGCTGTTAATACTTGCTCAAGTTCAAACAACTACTAAAAGAGATCCAGCTAGGATGTATTCAAAGGCCTTTCTGTCTCTCTTGGTTGTGGGGGCATGCTCTGGGAAGTAAAGCCACACATAAGAAGTATCTGACACCCCACCCCCACCCCCAATGCTCATCAGTGCCCAACTCTGAACAACTTTGTGAAAACCTATTAGAGCTTAAACCCAACTGACTAGAGAATTAGGGAAGGCAAGATGCTTCACTGGAGTATCCAGGTTGGCGGGATATAACAAAGATATGCCTAACTTAAAGAAAAGTGTGAAATTATGCATGCTTATACAACTCCCAGCACATTGGGATTATAATATCAAGGAAGTAGATGGTTAAAATATAGGAAAATGTAAGGAGTATCTACCATTTGCCAGGCGCTAGGCACAGAACTTACTAGTGGTGAGTAGCCATCAAACAATTATTAGTTTGTCCTATGAAATTACTGGTATTTGAATATTTTTGACTATTTTACTTATATATATTCTTATATAGTTCACATAATTCGACCTATAATTACACAACTGAGTATAACTACAATTTTGATTAGAAGTACTAGAGAGTCATACAAAATGCAACCAGAGAAGAAGGCAGAGAGCTAGCTCATCCAGTGTCTTGTGAACCAAGGTAAAGAATTTTGATTTAATTCTAATAGCAATGTGAGCCATTAGAGAAAGTTTCCCTGAAATTGAAAATTGTATCATGAAAATTTCCAAACACAGAGATAGTTGAAAAAGTTGCCCAGTAAACACCCATAGACTCACTACCTAGATTCTACAATTAACATGTTGCCATATTTGCTTTGTCACTTATTACCCATCAGTCCGTCCATCTACTCATCTTTTTTTTTTTTTTTTTGATGCTTCTCATAGTAAGTCGGAGTCATCACTACTTACTATCCCCAGCATTGCAGCATGCATATTACTAACTAGAGTTTGATATTTTCTTGCAGTCATTTAAGGAACATTTACATGAAGTGAAATCACAAATCTTAGGTGTACCATTTAGTAAATACTAAAAGACTATTAAGCAGAGGAGTAACTTGATCAAATTTGCATTTTTTTCAAGGTTATTCCAGTTTTTGTGTAGTTAATAGCTGGGGAGTATGACGAAATGAGATTGATGAGAGCGGCACAAGTTAGGGGCCTATGAAAATAGTGAGTGAATCAAGTAGTGGCAGGGGAGACAGAAAGAAGTGGATGCATTTAAGAGATGCTTGAGAGATTGTTGACAGGATTTGCTGATGGATTGGATATGGGGCCATGGGAGAGAGGCAGGGGAGGAGCTGGCTTCCAGGCTCCTGGGTGGATCCTGGTGCCATTTTCTGAGCTGAACCAGACTCAGGTAATGAGTTTGAGGGAGACTCATGAGTGCTGGCAGACTTTCAGTTAGTTAGAAACAATTAATATTGAGTGTGGAAAACCTTTGACCTTCCCATCCAAAAAGCCCTTCTCCTGGTTAGCAACAACTCCTGGTTAGCACCTGACTTTCTACCTGTGAGCACCTGAGGAAAGGTGCTGCTTGCTTGTTGGGATCTAGAATACAGAGTCCTGGCTCCCTGTCTGAGGTCACTCCCAGCTACTGTGGGACTGTCAGGGGGACTTATCTTTCCATCTTTCAAGTAGGCAGCTGTCTCTCCCCCAGAAGGGCTGGGAATTGAAAAAACCTGGCCCGGCAGCTCTCTGACACTCTTGGAGAAGGAAGCCCATAAATCTAATGGCCTTGGTGGAGACCAGTACCTGCGTGCTGGGGAGCCTGACTCGGGCCCTCCTGAACACCAGGAAGGTCCTGGAATGTTGAGCCCACTTCTTTCTGTTTTCCAGCATGCTCTTGGGGGGTGCCCAGTGTCCTATCTCTCCCACTCTTGCCCCTTAGTTCATCCCACAAACCAAATTGAAATAGGTGCCCCTGTTTGGGAAAGACCTCACTGGTTACTCGATGCTAACATCTCTTCCCTCTACCCTTGAGGACCGTGGGTTTACTAAGAAGTCCAGGCTGAAGCTGGCAGGCTTTCCACACAGCCATGCTATCCCCGACTCTGGCTTTTAATGCCTTGAGGAAATAGACTGTTCATCTCTATTCCCCACAGAGGGGCAGGGAATGCTTGAGGTAGGAGGAAGGGAGAGAGGACATCCAGCTCATCAGACATTTATTACTTGTCAGGCACAGAGCTGAGCTCAGGGAGCAGCACTAGACACTGCCCTTGCCGGTCTGGAAAAACAGGAGTGGGAAGTAAGCAAAGAATTTACAATGCAATGTAATAAATGACATGCTAAAGTTCTGTGAAGTGCTGAAAGATTGCAAACACTTTCAAGGTCAGGGATGGGGTTCCAGGGCAGGTGACATGTGATATGACATTTGAAGGATGACAGGTGCTTGCCAGAACCTCAGGTAAAGGGAGGGGCAGCATCTGCAAAGGCAGGGAGCCTTTCCGGATGGCAGGCACTCTCTCCTCTGCAGCCGGGCTGTTCTAGAGTTTTGCTCCAATCTAAGCACAATAGGAGAGCATAGTACTTTCTCATATACCGTGGATAGCACACCAAAAAGACTTTCTAGAAACAATAAATGAAGGCATTTTAAAATAATAAATACATTACTGGTCCCATCACCTTTTCTTCCTCTTTTTATTCTCTTTGCAATGAATGACAACACAGTGCAGCAAAAAGGAAAGAGGCTGTGGGTTCAGATCTCAGCTGTGCCCTTTAATGTTGTTGTGAGACAATATATGAAAGAAGAATTATCTGCTCAGGGCATGCAATGATAATAACAGCTAATCTAATCCCAGGGTACTCCCTGGCTATATGCCAAGAACTTTCAGTGATTTTTCTCATCTCTCCTCACAACAGTCATATGCGGTAGACGCTATCATTTAATTCATTTTGCATAGGAGAAAACTGAGGCACAGAGAGATGCACTAACACAGTAGAAACAAGATTTGACCCCAGGCAAGCTGAGGCCAGAAGCAAAATGTTTAACCCCTATGCTATATGCCTTCTTGTCCTCAGAGATTTTTAATTGTGGGTCCCAGAGCCAACTAAGAATTAATTTCTCCCCAGAAAAAAAATGCATAAATTTGTGTGCAATTTCAGGGGGTTCTGGAGTCCCTAAAGTCCACTGGAACACCATATTTCTAACCCCTGAGCAACAAACCACCAGGTCACACCGTGCAGAACTCACCTGCAGCCTCCACGTGGGTGAGGAGGGTGGAGAGAGAGAACCAGAAGAGTTGCCCAGGGAGCTTGCCCAGACTGGTGGAAGCTGGAGTTGGCCAGCTGCTGAGCACCTGCCCCAGGGAGGAGGAGGAGGAAGAGGAGGAGGAGGAGACTGTGCAGGGTAGCGGGGCTGGCTCCCAGCCAGCGCTGCACCTCCTAGGAGCCCAGAGCATCTGAGTCAGGGTGGGGTCACTGAGGCCACAGTGCCTGCCAGGGAAGCACAGGGGAGGGGCACCAGGAGGCAGAGCCGTGGGCATGTGGCTCAGCCCGGGCTGCAGGGCAGGGTGTGTGGGGAAAGCCCAGCCATGTGTCTGCAAACCAGACCAGCCCCGGCCTGGGGAGGCTGGGGGAGGACCTCGCAGGATTCCCTTCCAGGGCCAGCAGCTGCCCAGGATAGGAGGCCTGGGATGGGACGGGGCCAGGCCTGGCTGAGGCCCTGCCCAGCAGCCCTCAGAATGGGAGGGCCCAGCTACCCGGGGAGGATTAATTTGGTCTACATTGGACTGAGGCTTGAAGGGGTTCTACCTGCTAATCCAGAAGGGCCTACAGGTTTATTTTTCCTATGAGGGGGTTCAAGTACATGTGAGGTTTTTTGTTTTTTGTTTTTTGTTTTTCAACTTTTTATTTTGAAATGATTATAGACTCATAGGAAGTTGCAAAAATAGCTCACAGAGTCCCTGGAACCCCTCACCTGGCTTCCCCCAATAGTGATGTCTTATACAATTGTAGTACAATAACAAATTAGAAAATTGACATTAATATGTTGTTGTTTAAGGAGACTAGAGTCCTTATTCCATTTTCGAGTGTGTGTGGTATTTTAAAGAAATGCTTTGCATATACAGGACCTCACATCAGGGCCGAGCTACCTCCCAGGCCTGGGAAGGAAGGTCGGTATTGGTTTGATTGGGAGGCAGAGCAGGAGCCAGAGAAGTGAAAAGAGAGAAGCAGAGGCACAAGGGGCAGCCACTCCCCAGGTGCCAGGTGTGACATGCAGTGTCGGCTCAGACACAGAGACCCTTGACCTGGCACCTTCCAGCACCATCCCAGCATGGGTCACAGGTGGGGCAGGTCCCCTTACACATGGCTAGTGGCTTCCATACCCACTTCTTTTGCTTATTCTATATGGTAGGTCAAACGGGGTCCCAGAAAGACATGTCCATGTCCTAATTGCTAGAACTTGTGAATGTGGCCTTATTTGGAAAAAGGGTCTTGCAGATTTAATCAAATTAGGATTTCAAGGTGAGTTCATCCTGGGTTATCCAGGGAGGCTTTCAATCCAACAATAAATGTCCTGATAGGAGACACTCAGAGGAGAGATGCAGAGAGAAGAGGAGATGACCATGGGAAGATGGAGGCAGAGGTTGGAGTGATGTGGCCACAAGCCAAGGAAGCCAAGGAAAGCTGACAGCCTTGAGAAGCTGGAAGAGCAAGGAAGGATTCTCCCTGGAGCCTCCAGAGGGTGTGTAGCCTTGCTGACACCTTGATTTTGGACCTCTGCCCTGAAGAGCTGTGAGATAATAAATTTCTGTTGTCTTAAGCTACCACACTGCATGATGGTGATCATTTGTTACAGCAGCCCTGGAAACTAACACATTCACAAAGCAGATTGACAGACATTATCCAATTTGCTCCTTCCCTGTGCCTTGGGAATCCAGGCAGGACTTCTGAACCCCACATCCCCAACAAGGCAACTGAGGCACAGAGCAATCCTCTGACTTGTCCCAGGATGCAAAGCTGCTAAATGGGTAAGCTATGACTCAACTCATCTCTAGCTCATTCCAAACTCCTTATCCTCAATGGCTAAGATCAGTGAGGGAAGGGTAGAGGGGAACAGCTAGCTGCTTGTTGGAGCAAGTTTTGGTTCTAAAGCTCTGACCTTCCTATTTAAAAACAAAACAAAGCAAAACAAACAAACACTACCAACTGACAAATCTCAGGAACCCGTACAGGTATGTGCTTGGTTATCTTCTCACTTGCTTGTGTCCCCATCTGAGACCAGAGGTGACCTGAATTGCAGTGGGGGAGGCTGCAGGGGCCTCCCGGGAGGCTCTAAGGAAGGAGGATGGGAGACCCACCCCACTGACTGGCCACCTGACATCCCTCGGGTATGGCTGCAGCCGTAGGCAGCTGGCCTCTCCCAGCAGATTCCGAAAGGGCCCCCTGAAAGCCAAGATCTAAATCAGCCTGTCCTCTTCCTCCCTCTGAAGACCAAGTAATGTCAGGTTATTCTCGCAGCCCTGTCCCAGCTTGTTGGAGTCTGTTCCCACAATATCATTTTCCCCAGAGTCCAAAGACTTTATTTTAGTATTTCTTTGAAAAGGAGTTACATATATTTAGGGGGAAAAAAACAAAACACTCAAAAAGATAACATACACAGCATTTCCCCCCCACCCCAGACACCAGTTCCTGAATTCTCCTCCCCAGATGCAACCATATTTTCAGTTTCTTGGTTTTCCTCCCAGAGAAGTCACTATGCAAGCATACAAAAAGAGGCAAATCCTTTGTGTATACAAAAGAGAGAACACCATATGCACCGTTCTGCACCTTGTTTTTCCCATTTAATAAAACTTGAAGATTTCCCTATAGCAGGACATGTTCCTGCTAACAGCCTCATAGTATTCCATCGTATAAACTGTAATTTCTATAACCTCTCTCCTCAAGAGGGACCCTTAGGGCATTTCCAATATTTTCTGGCTATAAACAGTGTGATGATGCATGTTTTAAACACACATGTTCACATATGTGATATCTAAGTGTATATCTATAGGATAAAATCCTGAAAGAGGATTTGTTGCCTCAATGGGTACATGCATTTTAGCATTTAGTATATACTGAGAAATATACACCCAGACAGCAGTCTGAAACTGTTTCCCTACCACTGTGCCATAACGATGTGCTATCAAATCCTTGATCTTTGTAAATCTGCTAAGTTTAAAAAGACTGTTATTGCAGTTTTAATTTAAGTTTTATTGAAGTAGGTTCAGCATTCTTTTCATATGTCTAAAAACTATTTGCATTTTTTCCATGAACTTTCTGGACACATCAACTACCCTTTTAGATTTATTCTCTCATTCAATGTTCGTTTCTTGACAACCTATTTGCTGAGTGTACACTGTGCCAGGAACTATGCTGGGTATTAGGGATTCTGCAGGCACAACACAGACGAGGCCCCTGCCTTCAGGTAGGTTATATTTTTTAATGAAGGAAATAAAATAATAAGCTATGAGTGAGCAGTTGAATAAGAATTTGTAAAACTCTAAGGGCTGTAAAGGCCCTGAGCAATATGATAAAAAATGTGTGTGTCTATAAGCATATGTACAAATCATTGGACAGCACACTTACAGTTAGTGCATTGAATGCATTTTATCGTATGCATGATATACCTCAATAAAAAATATATGATTGTAAAACAGGAGACTGAGATAAAGGATAATAGGGTCTCCTCCTTAAATAGGGTGATCTTGGAATGCCTCACTGAAACCTCGAGGACTATGTGGCCCCACACAGGAGTAAAACACGTGAAAGAGGGTTTCAGACAAAAGGAACAACATACACAAAGGACAAGGAAGAAGCCTGGCTTATTTTAGGAAGTGAAAACAGCAAGCTAGGGGAGACTGGTCCAAAATGAGGTTGGAGAGGTTATCAGGGGCCAGATCAAATGGAGCCTCTTAGGCAACTAAGTTTGGGTTATTTTCTAATCGCAATGGAAAGTCATTGAAGGGATTGAAGCCCATGAGTGGAGTGATCCATCCTATGTTTAAAAAATCACTCAGCTGCTGTGTGGAGACTGAATGTTAGGTGGACGAGAATGCAAATATGGAGACAAGTTAAAGGACTGTTATGTGTTTCAAGTTGAGAGATGATGGTGGCTTGGATTATGGTGGTGATAAAAATGGAGAGAGGTGGGAGGTTGTAGATGTATTTATAAGGGACCATCTAAAGTATTGATGGGAGAATGAGAAAGAAGGTGGAGTTAAGAGACACTGGCAGCTTTCTGGCTGGGGTGCATGGATGGGTGAAGGTGCCATGTATCAAAGATGGCAAAGGCTGGGGTAAGCCTAAATGGAGGTCATGGGGAGAAGAGTCAAATGCCTGCCTGGTCTTCAACATATTAAGCTGGAGACGTCTAAGAGGCAAGAGACATCAATCTGTACTCACCAAGGAGAGAGTCCCTGGTGGGTTGTGAAATGTCTGTACTACGTGTGTTTGCAGGCAGGCTCAAACCACCATCACCCCTCCCTTGGGTGGGAACTTCAAGGATTTGTAGTCATTGTTTTTTTGTAGCTATGGAATTAGAAAGTCTCTGTTTCATGGGCAGGTTTCTCTCCACAACTTGACTCTGAACTATTCAAAAGCAGAGACTGAGTGTTAAACTTCCTAAACCCCCAGGGCCATACAGTTGCTCACGAAATGGGTGTGTGTGTGGCTGAGTTGGTGGCTTTTCACAGGTTTTGCAGGAGGATCTCAGAAGAGAGGCAGACAGCTGAGCTCAGATCAAAATCCAAGAGGGGCAGCGTGGGCCTGGCTGCAGGCAGAAGAAGACAGGCAACCTGCCCGCTTCTCTTCCCCCATTAGAGTTGGGATGGGGGCCTTGCTTTCAACATCCAGATGACCAAACTTGGATGCACGTCTGTCCCTCTGATAAACCATGAGCCCCTCAAGGGCAGGACTTTATCTCACTAAACTGTTTCCTCAGGGTCTGGCACAAGACCCCTGTCATAGGGTGCCCCATAAATATGTGCTGAATGAAGGAATGACTGAATCACAATCAGCAGACACCCCCTGGGTTCCTAAGGATGAGATATACTTGGTGGCCCAGTGCAAACACACAGCTGGGCTTGGTTCAAGTGTGTCTCTGTCACTCCCAGGAACTCTAGCCTATGATCCAGGGCAGAGACAGGCCAGGTGTGGCCATACAATAGGGAAACCCCAAAAGCCAGTGGAACTGGCTGAAGGAGTGACCCAGTAACCCAGATTATGGGGTTCAGCTTCCCTGAGTTGTGTTTTCTCCCACGAACCGTAAAGGGACTGTGGCATAAATCACAAGCTATAGGTTCCCAAGATGAAGGGCCCTTAACAGCAGCTGGTTCACACTCTCCTAGCAGTACAGAACAGTGGTTACGAGCCCAAAACTTAGGGGTCACAGACCTGGGTTTAATTCCTTGTTTTACTTCCATTTATGGGATTTGGGACTGGCATCCCTATGAACCTCAGTTTCCCTGTCTGCAAACTTAGAAAAACAATAGCACTTAAAGTACTGGTGCCTGTGTCTGGTTAAATAACTCATGCATAAAATATTCATTAAGCTCCTACTGTGTGCCGGGTACTATTCTAGGTGCCAGGAAGACAGGTCCACAAAACAGGCAAAGACCCTTGTCCTTGAGGGGTAAAGCTGAGTCCCTAGCACAAAGTAATGGATCCAGGTGGCCAAAGGACACTCTGCAAACAGACCTGCAGTAATTAGAAGACCTGAAGCTGACCTTCAGCTCCTGGACATAGGCATTAAGACACTCAAAGAAGAACGTAACAAAAGGCATTTCCAGATCCCAGGCAATGACCCAGGGGGTGTAGTAAAAGGTGAATACACAGAAGCTTTAAGAAATGCAGTTCTACTCAGCTCAGCTCACTCAGGTGGAGCACAGAGGCCATGGCTCCACAACTAGAGCTGTGTAAACAGAGCCCTGTGGGAGCACAGGACCCTGGCTCCTCTTCTGGGAAAGAAAATAAACTGAAGCAGGAAGTGCTTCATGACACGTGGGAAACTCAGAGCCCTTGAGGGGTGGGTTGGCCTGAACACGCCCTGTGGCTCCCCACACCCGGCACCTGGGGATGAAGCAGGTTTTCTGGAAGCGAGCAAAGCCTCCGCGGTGTGTTTACACCTGTGCCCTGGTACATGTGCATGTTTCTGCATCTCTATACGTGTGTGTGTGTGTAATGTGTCCATCTATGTGTCTGTGTGAGTGTTTTGCCTCTACTGCAGCACTAGTATCTACATGCATTCCTGTGTGTTTGTGTCTGTGAGTGTGTGTGGCTGTATCTTTATCTGTGTGTGTCTGTGTATGTCTATGCAGGAGTGCTTGGGTAACTGTGAGCATGCTTGAGTGATGAGCCGGGAGAGGAGAGGGGAACGGAGACAATAAGGCAAGGGGCCAAGGAAGGAGAGGGTGGGGTTTGGAGCATGCTGGAAAGTGGGGAGTTTGTGCCCAGTGGTCCGGTTGGTAAGGACTTCCAATGCTCCCTTCAGGGACATGATGAGGAAATGGACCCACAAAGTGTCCAGGCATGGCCTCCAGAGAGCATGTTGGGTTCCCTCAGATCTTCCTCAGGGAGTGAAGCACCTTCCTTGGGAATAAAAAAACCCATCAAGTTCTCCAGGGAGCTCTTCTGCAGCCCTACCTGGGAGCTGGCCCATCAGGCCCCGAACACAAGGACTTGCAGTGAAGAAGCATCTTGAGATGGCCTGTCAGCCCCCGGCTGTGGAAGCAAAGACTTGCCAACCAGAGGAGAATAAAGACCATGCCCAGCTTTTGGGCGCTGACCAGGGGATTCCTAGGAAAGAACAAGCCTGAGAAGATGGCCTGCTCCCTGGGCACTGGCTGTGTGTCACTGCAGAGGGAACACCGGGGACAACGCTGCCCCTTGTCCAGTGCCCTCCCACCCCCATCCCCCACCCCCGGGGAAGCTGGGCCCAGGCTGGACAAAGAGAATGAGTTATTCCTGCATAGGAAGGGGAAAGCTCACGGCACCACCATCAGTTAAGACAACAAGGTTACAGGGCAGAGAGCCTCGTGAGAAGTGTGGCAATCGGATGACCAGGGAAAGTGACAAGGCTTTCTAGAATCCTCCCATTGAGGGAAACAGAAGGCTTCTAAGGTTTGGAGAGTTAAAATCAAGGATATTTTATTTCACCACTGATAGTGACAGTTGTCCTGTGATTGTCCCCCAAGCTGGGAGGGCCTGGCAAAGCGGTTCACAAGGACAACGCCCTGGACGCCAGCTGCCTCGGGCAGGGGGCTTAGCAGTCCCATGCTGTGGCCTCCACTGCCTCATGTCAGTTTCCTCCTGGACCTTCTTGAGCCTCTGGCTGTGGCGACCCTCAGAGCTCAGGGAGCTGGAGGGCTCTGCCCTGCCTCTAGGCCCGAGCTCAGGCATGTTGAGTCGGGCCAACCCTCAGAGAGAAGGCTATCCCACCCCACTCTGGGATTTTTTTATGGGACACAGCCTCAGTGTCTGTTCTCAGTGGGAAGGGCTAGAGCAGGGACCCAAACCTCAACATGGGTTTGCAGAGAGCTGGACATCTGCCCATCTGCAGACAGTGACATTCGATGAGTATGGGAGGAGGCCAAGCCTCCACCCTTCCTGCAAGCACATTCAGACCACAGCTGACACCGTCTGGGCGGAGCCCCGGCCCTGGCACCTTGGCCCTCCCAGCAATTCTCTGGAACCCCTTCCACCTGACTGGCAAATTCTGTTTTAGGGCCCCAAGAATCCCTGCATGTGTCTTCCTGGCAGTCAGAGCTGGGTGGAATTGAAACTCCAGTCTTGGCTGTGGATGACCCAGTGTTTTTATTTCCCCTATGTGTGAGTCCTCCCAGGGAACACCTTTAGAGAGAGCCAGAAGCTGGGGACACGGTCGTTTTACTCTCACGGAATACCAATTACTGTCATCAGGAAAAGAGAGATAGAGACCGCTGTCCTGGCACTGAGACCGGCAAAGGGTAGTGAGCATGAATTATGCATTACACCAGCAATGGGGATAAGAGTGGAATGGGGAATATCATAACCCTATTAATAATGGAAGTGCAGTTTGTAAACTCTCACCAGGAATAATTTGCATTGCAATATAAACAGGGAGTATAACACGGAGCAGCCAGCTATGGTGCTTCAGTAAAATGTAAAAGCCACCATTTCAAACATTAAAAGTCATGATTAAATTATAAGAATTTGTTCAGCAGAATGTACAAGGAGAGGGCATGTGCTCCGACTCCATCTGAGCACAGGGTCAGCCCTTGCTCCACGTGTCTGCCATGAGCAAGAACCAGGAGCATGGGGCCTTGAAACCTTGGCAATGATGATAACGATGATGATGACTATGATTTGTTGTTTTCCTTGTTGTGAGCTTACTACGTGCACCATTTTAAACATGTTACATACTGTAGCTCATTTAATTACCAAAGCAACTGCATAAGGGAGGTACTATAGCATCCTTATTTTAGAAATGAGGAAACTGAGGCACATAGAGGTTAAATCACTTGCTTTAGACTGCACAGTTGGCCAGTGGAGGTGCTATAATGCAAACCCAGGCAGTCTGGCCCCAGACCCCACCCTCATGAACACTGCCTGTGTCTCTGTGGAGGCTGCCAGGCTTCTCTGCATGCCCCCTCAAACAGGGATGGTGAGACAGAAAATTGGAATCACCCTTTAAAAAGGTAATTTGGCAGCACATTAGGAACTCTGAAACATCTTAACCTTTGATCAAGTTGTCCTTCATTTCTAGGAATCTCTTCTGAAAAAAAACCAATGGTATATTATCAAGATCATTACTAGATGTTAATGTATCATCATTGTTAGCTATTCATATATAAAAGCTTTGGGCACAAAATGGCTTTATTACCACATTATTTATCATACTGAAAAACTTGGAAACAACTAAAATGCCCAATGATAGTGAAATGGTTAAACAAATAATGGTGAACTGTTATGCATCCAAAAAAGGGGGCTGTTGATAAAGAATTTGTAATAACATGGAAAATACCTTGGTCAAGTGAAACAAGATACAAAAAGATAGCTTCCCTGTGAACTCAGCTGGGTAAAACAATATATAGAAAAACATGGGGATATACCTAGAAGGCTAATAATGTTTGTCTCCAGGTGTCAGAAGTATGAGTGGTTTTCTTTTCTATTTTCCATATTTTCCAAGTTTTCTGCAACAAGTATATATTACCTTTATAATAGAAAAGCATAGATAGATATATGACAGGTGGAAAGCAAGAAAGCAAGAAAGAAGAAAGAAAGAAAGACAGACAGAAAGAAAGAAAGAAAGAAAGAAAGAAAGAAAGAAAGAAAGATAGATGGGTTAGAGGAAAGAGAGCGTGAATTCTGGTCCTTTGTATATGCAAATTTGAAGGTGTCCTCACCACGTCCATAGAAGACACCAAACAAAATGGGAAGGACCCTCCTTGTGCCCAAATTGCCATCCACATTCCTCAAAGTCTTGGGGGCGGTTCCCATCACCTCAGGAGTTTCTCTGTGTCCTCCAGAACTCCATGGACCAAGGACTGGAGCACTTTCTGCTCTACAGGATGAGCAGTGCCTCATGCTTCATATACTGTTCCTACTTATTTCTATAAGTGTCAGCCAGTGTGGACGCACTCACTGTCATTTCACTTGTAGAGCTAGAACTTGACAACCCCATGCATAACCCCAGGCAAACAAGGTGAGCAGAGTTTCCCAGAAGCTGAAGCTGGGTGTGCCTGCCCACGTGGTGAAACTGAAAAGGCACTGGCCTAAGAAACACTCCCAGATTTACCCTCAGCACCTAGCTGTGTGAGCTCAGGTAAGTCACCTGAGCTCTCTGGACTGCAGTCTCCCCAGCTATAAAATGAGGGCATTTGCCTTGAGGATTTTGAGGCCTCTATCCTATCTAAGACCGTATAAACTTAAGTTCACCGTATAAACTTCAGTGAATTTGAGAAAAATGTAAATGTGAAATATTTTAATGCAGTTTTAGAACATTTGCATTTATTATATTGTAAAGATCTGGCTACCTGGGCCAGTTCAGTGGCCTGGCTGCAGAGATAGCGTGGGAAGTCTGGCTGGAACAAGACGCCACTTCAACCTAAGATATGTGCAAGGTGGCCCAGCTCTTGCTTCCCTGATTGGTGAAGTTTTGCCATCTGGGGCAGGTCAGCTGGACTCTGTCACTGGTGGCTGCTGCCCCATCCAATGGCCTGGGAAAGCCTCTATGAGGAAAACCCTGGCTATGTGCTGGTCGGCCCTCCTCCTGATAGACAGTGGAAGCAGGGAAGATAGTCATGTTCTCCAGGGGGAGGGTGCTATTCAAGAAGCAGGGTGCCACTGGCCCAGGGCCCTAGAGGCCCCAGAAGTGCCAGGAGGACTCAGAGGTTCTGAGCCTAGGCTGGGGAGGAAGGTGGCAGCCAACTGTCCTCCCCACTCTCCTGAGCACATTATTGACATTCCAGAGAGTAGAGGCAGAGAATTAATTTCAGTCCAGCTTCCTCCTTCTACATCCATGCCTCTCCCCCACCCACACAATCACCAGGCAAGTCCAACAGAGGGTCTGTGACTTGTAGGAAGACAAATGACCACAATGAGGAAAATGCTTCCGAGGCCCCCACATTCCATTCCTGCATCCATTCCTCCCCGACATCCCACGAAAGGCTGTGTACACAAATCCTCGGCACGGTGCACCCAGTCAGAGCTATGTAAAGGTTTGTTGGCTCTGAACCACGTAAGTGTCCTCTTAGCTCTGCTTCTCTGAGCTCCATCTTGCAGAAAGAATCTCTCCTATCCTAACCCTTGCCCCTTGTGACTTCACCCTTACCCCTCTTTTTTAATCCCTTTGTCAAATCCTAAATGATTGTAAGAAAAATTAAGGAGACTTTAAAGCTTTTCCTCATTACTTAACATCAGTCATTCAAATAACTACCTTTAGTGGCTACCTTCAGAAGGATAAAAGCAAAGTTTCTGTGCTTAAGAGGTTTAATACCTGGACCAAAGAGAAGAAAAACTGACAAGCAATGATGAAGAGAGGTTTAGAGACAAGAAAACACTTTCAGAGCACTTCTTATGCTCCAAGCACTGCATTTTGCATATATTTTTTCATTGATCCAGGATAGTAACCTCATCATGACCCCCATTTTACATAAGAGGAAACTGAGGCTCAGAGAGTTGACATCACTTGCCAAATGTAGTTTTTCTTCTTCCTGCCCGGTGACGAATAAATTGAATCCCGAGCTGGGGTATTCTAGGGCCTTGTCACTCAAAGTGTGGTCCCAGCAGCCAGCATCAGCAGTCCCTGGGAGCTTTTTAGAAATGCAGAATCTCAGGCCCCACCCCTGACCTACTGAATCGGAATCTGCATTTATAACAGGATCCTCAGATGATTTATATGCACATTCCAGTTTGAGAATCCCTGGTCCAGAGCATTGGCTCTCAGTCTTCAGGGTCCATTGTCATCACCTGAAGGGCCTCACTCCAGAGTTTCTGATTCAGTAGGTCTGGGGTAGGGCCTGGGGATTTGCAGTTCTAACAAGCTGCCAACTTATGCTGAAGCAGCTGGTCCAGGTGCCACATTTTGGGAACCCCTGGTCTTGAGGCATCCTTAGGAGCTCTAGTCATCCATTCTTTTCTCCATGTATTTACTGGGCATTTCTTGAGGTCCTGCCATGCACCACTTGTCACTGTTGCTACACCTTTGAGGATTCAGACACAAGGGAGTCTCACATTCCAGTAGGGGTGACATAAGAGAGCAGCTAGCCTAAATCATCCCATACGTGCTGATGGAGAGCTGGGTGTTGGTGAAGCAGTGAGGAAGGAGAGGCAAGGTAAGTCTGGGGCACAATAGAGGGTCCCACAGGGAGGGTTTGCACTGGATTGCAAACAAGTGGGCTACTGATCCCTTTCTTGAAAGTTCACGAGAGGGCAAAGATAGTTTTACCCTGCTTTACACTGCTTACAGGGTTATTCGAGTCCTCCAAAGCTAGTAGGTCTTTTAAAATTATGGCTCCAGTAGATCATTAGAAAACATGTGGAACAGAAATAAATGTGTTAATAAATGCCAGCAAAATGATGCATATGACATTTATGCTTCATGGATGCAATTCTACCCTGTTCATGCTTACTGTGAGATGTGGGTGCAATTGTAGATGTTTTTGATGATGTACGGTGGACCTCCAAAAGTTAGAAAGCGTAGAGTTTGCAAAAATCCTCAGTGTGTCCTGCCAGAAGCAGCAGTCCTGGGAGTGAGGGAGAATGTCCAGTTTTCCTTGGTTCTTACCGTGTAAGAGTGACCCCCCCCCCCCCACTTTCCACTCCCTCCACCTGTGGCGTCTCCCTGCTGACAGTGGCCCAGGGGCTAACAGTGGTGGGAGGCCCAGGGGGCTTTCTTACAGCTGCTTTTTAACATTTCCTCTGGTTTCAGCCCCACTCTTCAGGTGACTGATGCCCTTTGTCACCACCCAGGGGTCCTGGAGAAAACTTGCCCAGGTGCCTGTCACTATCCATGTACGGCCATAGGTGCTGACACCTTGTCACAGCATTGCCCTGCCCTGATCTTAGTGGCCTGTACCTGTCATGGCCCAAAGAGACATCAGGAGACATCCTGGCTGCAAAGGAGGGTCCCAGGAGCCAAGCTTACCTCTCTGTCGGTGGTAGGAAGGTAACTGTGAAAAATGGGAGGGAAAAGGTGCAGCATTTCTGTAGCATTGAAAACCCTGAGCACCTGGGGAAACCAGAGCATCTGGGAAAGGAGAGCACAGAATCACATGATTATTCTACTTCTAGGAATCAATTATAAGGAAATAATCAAGCACACAGTCAAATTTTATGTCCAAAGATGGGCATTTCAGTGCCATTTATGAGAGTGGAAAATTGGAAATGCCATCACTTCATGTGCTACCTTGGGTAAGACACTTAACTCTCTAAGCCTCAGTTGCTTCAGCTATAAATGGGTACAGTGAAAATACTTCATGAATTTGCCAAGAGGATTAAATGTGATAATGCATAGAAAATGCTTTGCATGGTACTTACCACTGAGTAAAGTTTCAATAAATAGTCATTGCTAAAATTATATCCAAAAACAACATACTGGTTACTCTGAGCATAGTATGCCAAAAGAGTGTTAAAACAATACAACAATTCAAGGTCATTTTCTTTCCAAAGAGATTTACTGGCAAGGGGGCCAAGCTTATGGTATAATGCGTTATACAGAATGTGAATCTCAATTTTCCAGATAAAAATGTGCATTGTTAATGGGATGGGTGGACTTTATTTTCCTTATTGGATCGTCAGGGTTGTGAGGCATCTTGGAGGTGGTCTCTGTCCGAGTTTCACTGCTGGGGCCAGGAGAATCTTGACTGAATGTGGGAGGGGCCCCGGGAAGCCAGGTGGGACCAGGAAGTGTGTTTCCCCTGGGCAGCTGATTTCTTCCTCCAGTCTGGTTCTCTCAGACTGTTTTAGTCAGTGTGTGAATGTGTGAGTGAGTGTGTGTTTGTATGAGAGAGAAAGAGGGCATCAGAAACCAGAAGATGTGACAAACCACATAAGTGATTTGTATGTACAGCACAGTTAGTATCTGGAAACCTTGCCCTAAAGGATGGGAACCTTATCTGATTCACTTTCAAATCATCAGTGCCTCGAATAGGACCTGGTATATAAGAAGCTCAACAAGCAATCTTTTTTTGTAACTTTACTTATCAAAAAATTAAAAAACAAACAAACAACTGAAAAAAACCCACAACGTTTCAAACAAAACAAAGCAAAGGATTAAGAAAAACAAATAACCTGAAAAAACTACTTTGAAAAAGCAATCTTTGAATGGATGAACAAATGAATGAAAGAATGAATGAATGATTCAACTAATATGCACCCCCAGCCTTGGGGAAAACACACATGTCCCGAACTGTACTAGATTCTACAGATGGGGCCCAAGAACACTCTGTTCCTGGCAGAGTGGGCGCTCCATTAATCAATTAATTTTTACTAATATTGACAAAAAAAAAAAATAGAAAGGCCCTCCTTTTCCTAGAAAGACCGACTTCTTTAACTGAGCACACAGGTGCAGAGGAACACAGAGTGGCAGGGCAGCACCATCGGTGGAGCCCCCATCATGCAGCTCAGATGCGGTGACTTTGGCAGGTGGTGGCCAAATGTCCCTCATAGGAAAAGACTGAACGCAGTAAAGAAAGAAACTGGCAGGGTTCTCTGGAGTTGACAAGGTGCTTCCACGAACCTTACCTTGTTTGAGCCTTGCCATTACCTGCTGGGGCGGGTACCATTTTCATCCTCTTTTTATACAGATAAGACAAAGTAACGTGTCCAAGTTCCTTCAGTGACTTACTCAGTGGCATCCCCGGGTCATGAATCCTGGTTGTCTTACTCTGCTCTCAGGCTGTGTTGCTAATATCAGTGATGAAAAGGCATTAATTTCCCTTTGCTTGCACTTCCCTGCAGAATCGCAGGCAGCTGTGGACTGCGGGAAGCCCCCGGCCACTGTGGTGGACACAGCCCTCCCAAAGCTTTAAGCAACAAAAGATTGTTTCACAGGTGGTAGCACCTCTGGTTTAACAGTGCAGAACTGGTTTTACTTACTCACATGCAAATGCGAAAGCCTTTAAGAGGCCCCAGTTCCGACACTGTGGATTCTATTTAAGTGCCCATGTCCCCAAAGATTTCCATTACTTACCTGGAATTTCCAAATTGTGCGACAAATCTCAGTTACAGAGAAGATAAAAAGTAATAACGGCAATGGCAGAGAGGAAACAGAATGGAAGACAATATTTTTCAAATATTTTCCCAACTGTCATTTTAATAATGGTCTAACGACAAAGTATGCTAATTTCCCTCCACAGATACCTGTGAATGCAAATGTAAAACAAATAGTAATTAATGTCTCGGTGTGAAAATCAAGCATTTGGTATTAATTCTGAATCAAACCTGAGTTAATGCATATTCAACATCATGTTCTGTTTTCAGCAGCAACAGTGACAATCATAAAGGAAAAAAGGTGAGGGGGACTCTGGGTTAACAGAATCTGGAGACCCATTGCTGAGATAACATCTCCCAGCCTCCCACTAAAATGCACCAGGAGCTGAGAATCATATTCAAACATGTCTTGAATTCTGAGGGAAAGTTTACTAACTATAGCATGGAAAGGGCTTGATGAAAAGAAAATCACCCTCAATGGCACATCTTGACTTCTGAAGTACACTGTTGGGGCTGGGCAGCAAAGTTAAACCCCAGTGCACAGGATTCACAGAAACCCCAGATCTTTGCCGACTAAAAACTAGACACCCTCTGGTATGCCCAAGCAGCTTCCTAAAGGGCTTAGGATCAAATTTCCTAAAACTACCTGGAGTAGTTCTCTCCTTCAGCTTAGAGACTATCATCTGATTATATCATCGCAGTGGGGCAAGGGGATGAGGTCCAAGATGGGACAAAAAGTCTGCAGTAGGCAGGCAATGACGTACAAGGAGGCCCATAAGTTATGCTTCTTAGAGATTACAAGTTTTCACATGCTATTTCAAGAGAGAGACACTATCTCACAATGTTCAAGGATGAATTTTCTGTTTCATAACCAGAGAACCAAGAAACAAAGGAACCCACCTCAGTCCAGCAAAGTGTACTGTGGTCAATTCATGGAAGAAATCAGAAATCCATTTGGAGCTGCACTGTCCAATATGGCGGACAGTGGCTACATGAGGCTGTGCATATTTAAATGATTTAAAAGTAAATAAAATTAGAAATTCATTTCTTCAGTTGCAGGAGCCACATTTTCAGTGCCCCAAAGCTACATGGGGCTGGTGGTATCATCATGGATGGCATCTTTGTAGGCAGTACTGCCTGGAGACCAGGAACATGAACTCCTGATACTGGAGCTCTTCTGTTTACCTCTCCATCCTTCCCCACCCCGTGGCAGTGGGGAGACCTGTACAGTGTACATTAAAGGATTCCTTTCCCTTTGGCCTCTGGCTGACTCCAGCCATTGGAAGGCACTGCCGTGATGCGCTGGGTCAGGAGGAGGGTGTCAGGTTGGGGTCACTGTCACTCTGGCTCCCTCCCCACTGCTGGCTGGGACCTGGATGCTTCTCTCTGCTCAAGCCTGTTGTCGTGGCTGTCCTCTCTGGGTTCCCTCACTGGGATACTGCAGCATCCCTTTTTAGAGTCCCTGAACTCTTCCCTCATCTTCAGAAATAGTCTCTTAATGAATCTTTCTTTTCTTGCCCAGTTTGAGGGTGTTGCCTGTCTCCCGGGAGGACCCTGGCAAGTAAACGCCTTATTTAAGCCATTAGGAAGCCTCAGTTCCAGCACTGCGGAGTCTAAGTACCCATGTCCCAAAATGATTTCCATTACTTTTCTGGAATTTCAAAATCGTGCAACAAATGTAAGTTACAGAGAAGATAAAGGGTAACAACTGCAATGGCAGAGAGAAAAGTAGAAGGAAAGATAAAACTTTTTTTACTTAAATCTGAGAAGACAATGTTATCAACACCTACAAAGACAGTGAAATCTATGGGCTCTCTGGTGTCAGACAATAGGTTTAGACAGACCTCTCTTTGTTTAATAATGATTAAACAGAAGAGAGTAGTATAAAGTCTATTAAAAACACAAAAAAATCCTCTAGGACAGAGGCTGCCAAACTTTTCCATAACGGGCCAGATAGTAAATATTTTAGGTTTTTGAGTTATTCAGTCTCTCTTGCAACTACATCATAGTGTGAAAGCAGCCATAAACAAAATATAAATGAATGACTGGCTGTGTTCCAATAAAACCTTATTTAGAAAAACAGGCAATGGGATATTAATCTTTAAAGATTTCTTTCTTAAAAAAAGTTTCCCAATAAATACAACGCACACAGAGCACATATTGAATAACTACATTTCTGAAAAGTTCAAAAATAGACAAATCAATCTATGCTGTAGATTTAGGATAGTGATTGCCTTTGGTGGGGGCAGGCAAGAGGCACAGAGGATGCTTTGGGGGGGTGTTCATGTTCTGTTTCTTTGGGTGATGCTGGTTTCATAGGGCTGTACTCACTTTGTAGAACTTCAACAGCTGTACAATTTTGATATGTGCCCTTTTCCATTTGTATGTTTTGTTTCAATAAAGAGGGTAGGTAGATAAGTAGGTAGACAGACAAAATATGGCAGAACGTTTGTTGGTTTGGAATGGCAAATACAAGAGTGTGAGCTATAATATCACTGAACTCTATTTTCTTACACTTTTTCTAATTATATAAATGATGAAAATAGAAAAGAAAGCTCTGGCTGCAGGATAAAGTGAAGTAGAGACTAGAATTAGGCAGATCAGTGAGGGGAGTCATTGTAAGGGCAATATGTTGGTGAAGTGGAGACCTGATCTAGAAGAACAACATCGCAGTGGAGAGAAAGAGCTGTGGAAGAATCTGTGGGGCCTGGAGACGATTGTCCATCCCTCTGGGCTGCCCTGTGGACTCTGAATAACCCATCCGCACAACCAACACCAGTAACATCACAGTCATCCCTGAACACGGGAAGATTCCCTTGTCATCTGTGGGGTGAGACGTGTTTGGCCCTGAAACCCCCTTCCCCAAATGCCTTCCTTCAGCCTTCCCTCCTCCAAGCCTGAACCCCCACCAGAATCCTACACCCCAGGGCCTTTTCATTGTTCTATACGTTAGACAGAAGATTCCCTGGGAGGGTGATCCGTTATTGAACTAGGCATAATCAGCATGATTAGTTTGTCTGATTAACAAGCCTTCACTACCATTATCACCTAGCTGAGAGAGACCACTCAGGGCTCTGACAGCGGGTAGGCAAAGGCTCAGGGCCTGATACTTTGGGCAGGAGGAGGGGGGCACTGCTGGAGGAGGCTCTGAATTACAGGGGGCAGCACGCCAACAGCAGCACTTGTCCAAAGAGATTTAGAGAAGGAACAAAGGAATGGAAAGGCTGGTCCTCACCAGCAACACTGCAAAGGTCCATCTGGTGGCACGTTATGGGTCTGTGCACATCCCACAGAACTGCCCATGAGTTAGGAACACTTTTCCTCTTAACCCTGTAGGCAGAGGGTTTCTGCATCCCCTCCTCAGAAAGGAGCAGTTTGGGCTTGAACACCTGCTATTACTTTCTCCATCCCCTCACTGCCACCATCCTGTGGGAAGAGGATGGATGATCTGATTGGTGAACGGGAAGTGTGTGCCTTCCATTGCACCATTTTTTCCAGGGCAGGGTTGCAATTCTGAATCACGTATAGTCCATTGCCCTCTCCTTTATTCACTCCTCTTTCAGACCTTCTATTGTCGAACAGAGTGAGCCCACTTCTCTGCAATCTCTATATGGTAAACCCATGGAGGACCTGCCTCTAGCAGAGCAAACTGGCCTGTGCTGTCTTTGCTTCACCTTCCCAGCCTGTGACTGCATGAAAAAATTCCACCCACCCACCTCTAGAGGCCTGGGGAGAGGAGTAGCAAGCCCTCGTTGGCCTAACGTCCCTTGTGATAGATTGCAGTATTAGTACCAATTTTTCCCCTTCCTGTATCCAAGCCCATTTGTATGTGACTTTGATGGACTTCCCACTAAAAGCAGAGTACATATCCCTGTCCCCCTTAAGTTGGGCTTGGCCATGGGATTTGCTTTGGGCAATGGGATGTGGGTGGAAGTGACAGTGTGCCAGATCTAAGCCTTTGTGTTAGGAGGCATCACATGTTACCACTCACCTCTGTTGAGCTCCAGGCATTGCCTTGAGAAGAGCATGTCCCAGTGGGCCCACCAGTCCATGGAGGAGAAGGAACACGTTAAGCAGAGCTGGACCCAGCCTGTAGCTTGGATTCAAGCCATCAGGGATCAGCTGACCTGCAGATGGATATAAGAGAATAAATGAGTGTTGCTTTACAACACTGTTTTGGGATAGTTTGTTATGCAGCATTATTTTAGCAAGAGCTAACTGATATACCCCATCACCCCCTGTTCTCCAATTCAGTAAAGAAAACCAAAACCACTACTTTTGGGTTATAATGCTAACATGTTGCCCAACATGGCTCAATTTTGTGTTTTTACTCTATCAGTCAGACCAATGGAGGGAAATTTGAGTAAGCATAGGATTAGAGCTCTAACTTTAGGATAATCATATGTCCCAGTTTGTCTAGAGAGTCCTGGTATATACCTGTTATCCCAGCATAATTAATAATAGTGACCCCTTTCCTCCAAAACAAATCCTAGTTTGGATGATTAAATTATGTGTTCACCCTACCTAAACCCAACAAGATCCAAGATGAACCATATCTTCCCTGCAGTAACCTCAGGCACCCCTTTGGAGTGAATAGATACTACGGACATTTGTAAAAAGCCATGCTCTGGAAGGCAGGAGATCTGGACAGTGAATCCCACGGCAGCTAGTGAGGTAAAGTAATTCTTTTTCTAAATGCAGTCTGTCTATGTAAGGTTTTATAAAAAGTGCTATGGGGTATTTTCTGAGAAGTAAACTCCTTGATATGACTTCATGGTAAGAGTTCTATTTCCTTTATTCTCAGGAGTCTGAGGAAAGAAAAATATGCCCCCTGGCAGTGTTCCATAAAACTAATGATGTGGGGGAATATGTGAATAATTGCCTGAATCACGGGGCTACATATCTGTTAGGAAATCTCTTGGCAATATAAGGAAGGGACTCAGGATGGTTAAATTGGAGTCAAGTGAAATAAACTCTTGCTGCATCAGCTATACAATCTTGTGGGTTGAGGGAACTGTGGAAGTCACCCCCACAATTTGGGAAGGGTGGGCCTCTAAGTATTCTGGGTTCACATCACTGGGGACATAGGATAAGAGGTGGAAGCAAGGAATGAACAAGGGGTGGACAAGACTTTGCAGAGGCAGAAGGGCAAGACAGCAATCCTGAGCCAGGTCTTCCAGCTGCAGATCAGAAACTTGAGTCAGTGCCCCAAGCTTTAGTTCTAAATGATGGGGAAGACAGACATGACACCTGAAGGAGTCTTGACACAATTGCAGACATCTCCCCAATTAAGGATCATCGTGCTTGCTTCCTGCTGGTCGTGGCAGTCAAGAGGTTTCAGTACCTGAGAAGAAAGTACTTGAAAGGGTAAAGAAAGACATATTATAACCTTGTTCTAGGATATGATCCAGTAGCATTTAATTTACTGAACCATGGTGCCTGATGGTCATCTGTGGAAAAACTTGCCAGATGATCTTCATCAACAGTAAGAGAAAACCTGGCAATGCTTAAAAAATGTTTAATGTGTTAATGATTGAATTAATGTATTCTGCAAATATCTGTTGGTCTTATTTCTGTGCCAGACACAGCCCTAGGCACTGGGAGTGTGGCAGAAATGAAAGAGACACAGCCCCTGCCCTCATGATGCTTGAGTCTCAACTCTAGCTACACATTAGAATCACTTGGAGAGTTTTGTAAAATACCAACACCAGGGCCCCACCCAAGACCAATTACATCAGAAAATTCAACTACAGTTGAAAATTATGTGACCAGTGGGTGGATTGATAGATGAATGAATGAATGAACATGCAAATGAATGAATGAATGAGGTCTAAGTGTGGAGTTATTCCTCATGCAATATTGAAAATGTGCTTCATAATATTACACTTCACAAATTACCAGAGTAAAAGGAAATTCCCTACTCCATCCCGGTCCTATCTTTACCTCACTTGCCCTTCCGGGTAATACTATAGGGGTGCCTTCCTATATTCTACTCCAGGAGATGAAGGCTAAAGCTCCATAAAGCAGGGACAAGTCTCGCTGTACTGGAAAATATGACCAGCTCAACTCCTTTCCCATCCACTCCACTCTCAGGCACCAGAAGAGGACGGATATTCATAGCATCGGAAACCACTGAATAGAATGTGTTAGATTATTCTTCCAGGGCCATATAGGGAGCTGGATAAAAGTTCGTGAATTCTAATTAAGGAGACAACCAGTTTGCACAACTCAGGACACTAACCCATGCCCTTTATCAGCAGCTGTTTGGAGCTAATATACATTTTTGTCAACATAGCTTTTTAAATCACAATTCTTCCTCCTTTCCACTCAAGTGCCTACAAAGTAAATTGAGGAATTATATCAGTAGGGTCATAAATCTTCCAAGACACATGTGTGGACCCCATATTAATTTTCTCTCCCACACTACACCTGAATTATTTCAAAGCATCTATCCAGTTGACCAAGCCACAAACCTCGGAGTCACCCATTACCACCACTGCTCCCTCACCCCCAACTCTGACAGGTCCTTCTTCTAAATCCCTCATGAACATCTCCAGTGCTTCCAGCCCCCAGCCTGCCCCACTCTCATCCAGGTCTCCACCATGTCTCCCCTGAGTTATCTGCAGAGCCTCCTAGCTGCCTCTGCATGGGCTCTCCCCTTCAAATCCATCCTACACACAGCAACTGGCATGGGTTTCCTAAAAAGAAATCTGCTCAGGTCAGCCTCCCTGGAGACCCATCAATAGCTTCCTACTCCCTTTGGAGGGAAATCAAAACTCCTTATGAGGCTCTGCACTACTGGTCTTTGTTTACTCCCCCAGCCTTATATCTCCCCACTGCTGGCTTCACACTCTAGATATAGGTATTTCTTCTGGCTCCTTGTTTTTTCTCACTCCCCATCATTGATTATCTTCTTTTATCTCCTGGAACTTAACTTCCTAGACCACCCCAGTCCCATCTTCACCTGCCCACCATTTCTTCACCCCACAGCTCTGAATGTAGCATCCTCCTCTATTCTCCAAGACAGGATCCCAAACTTTCACTAATTTATCAGTTACAATAAAATACTATGCTAGCTTGTTCACTTTCTTGCCCTCCCCTTGGCTGAAAGAGCCCAGATTGACCTTGTCTGGGACTGAATTTCCAGTGCCTTGTTCAAATACCTGCCACAAAGCAAGTGCTTAGGAAAGACTTTTTGAATGTTGAACAAATGTATGAGTTGAAGGCGACTGTTTATTCATTCAATATATACCATGTGTCAGCACAGTTCTAGGGGATTAGGACACATCAGTAAACAACGGACAAAAATCCCTGCCCTGGTAGAGCTTACATTTGAGATAGAGGGAGATAGTTATTATTCATGTACTTGGCAGACATTATTGAACACAGAATCAGTGCACATTTAAAAACGATGGAAGGCTTAGCTGAGCATGTGCGTGTCAGGTCAGTGCTCAAATATTTTGCTTGCTTTCACTTTCCACCTCAATGAAAACTGTGCCATTATTTTAGTATTACATTCCTGAAAATTCCCATTGTCCCACTTTACTGTTCAGTATTCCCCCACAGCACTCACTCCATCTAATATAAAGAGTAAAATATACAGTCTGTGCTCAATCAAGGTTTTTTGAAATCATAAATGAATGAGGACCTCTTAAAACTCATTCTATACCCACATTTGCAAACAGGTAAGAGAATGACCTGTATGTAAGCCTGCCCAAAGCAAAAGAGAGGAAAAACAATTTTTAGAGTGGCCCCTCTTCGGAAAAGGGAAACTAGGTTTGCAAAATTCAGGAAACCAGGAACACTGGACTAATCTTTATGATCCAGTGCAAAAACCTGAGCAAATGACAGCTCATCCCATTTTTTAACATAATGTTCTTTACATGGTTGCCTAATTATTATGTCTCAATATAGGAGGAAATAAATGTGCTGTTTTTTTTTAAATCTCCATTTGCCTTAGAGCCCTGAAGTTAATAAACTATTAGGTTTATTTTCATTGGTACATGCTTCTTTTTATTTCTTTTCTTTAAAAAATCAATGCATGGTTCATGGTAATTTCAATGGAGAGTAAAGGACTGTGACTAGATTTTTCCCTGTCAGGATAATCCATCAGCATCTATTCCTAAAATGAAGACCCACGTCAGGATCTTGCTGTAGTAAATGTAGGACCACTTCTAGAGTTAATGATATGACAAATTTAATGGCATCAGGCTACAGTTGGTAAAAGGCACTGCCTCCTTTGCAAAATCCATGGGCTGGGGGTCTGGTCCACTGAGGCGGCGCCCAACCTCCTGGGAATGCTGTGCCCTGGCCGCTGCCCTGGCCACGCTTCTACCCCCACCGAGCTTCGGGAAGTGCCTGCTGCTGCTCCCAGAGAGTCTGGTCAGAGGCGGAGGCTGCTGGTAACCTTAACCCCACGTGGGCAGGCCCTCACGAGCTTCTCTCCAACCCTAAAATTAACTGGCAAGTTTTTGGAAAGGGAGGTGGGCAGAAGAGTGTGAGGCCACATTTGTTGTTTGGAACCCAGAGGAAATGAAAGCTTGAGAATTGGCTCTCAGGCTTGAGAGATGGTAATTGTTGAACGCTCCTGGCAGCTGAAAGAGAACCTCCCTAACCCTCTGCAGGGCATGTGTCCTGAGACACATGTGTCCGGTGGGTGTGCACAGGGCCCCGCATGTTCTAAAGGACGTGGCACCGGCGGTCAGTCACTCTGGGAGGGAGAGAGGCAGAGCGTGGGAAGGTCAATCTGTAACCAAGGATGTGACTGAGGTGGACACCGGTGAGGCCCTGTAAACAGATCAATTCCCGTACGCTGTTCATCCTCTATGGGCCTGCTTGGCCCAGGAAATGAGCCCCAATTTCACCTTTACAAAAACTGTGTGGCATGGGCCTATTTATTCTCATTTTACAGATAAAGAAGTCAGGGCTCGGAGAAGTTAAGGAAAACTTCCTAAGACCACACATCTAAGTGGCAGGGCTAAGAATCACAACCATTGTATCTGTCTGCCTCTCAGGTTATCTTTACTATACCATACATCCCAACCAAAGGGGATATTGTAGCAAAATGGAAAAGAGCCAGGGCTCTGAAGTCAGAGTTCCTGGGTTCAAGTCCCAGTTCTACCACTTACTGGCTGTTCCCTTTTGTTTAAGTTACTTAAACCGTGCTATGGTTTTCACATCCATAAAACAAACAATAGCTATGTCTTTCTCATTGGGTGGTTAGGAGAATGTAAATGTCTTAAAATTTATAAGATGCTTAGAAAACTGTCTGGAACATAATAAATACTGTTTGTATGTTTGTTAAATATATAAATGGTTTTTAAATGATATTAAATAAATAAATAAATTTACATTCTCGCTACCATAGAGTTCATTTCAATCCCTGGACTCGGAGCATGGCTTACACTTCCCTAGCATCGTGCTGCCTGCAAAGTGACCAGATCTCATTGCCACAACAGCTATCCAGAGAGGAAAGGAAGATTGGACCCATGTTATAGAAGAGACCGAGGCCTGACGAGGTGGTGATTTTCCCAAGGCCATTCAGAGCATGAGTAAAAACAAGAACTCCAACTTGATCTTTCTGCTCTTGAATCCTGTGCTCTGCCACACAGAACAAATAAATCATGGAAAGCTTGCTGTCTCATCCAAAAGGGCCTCCGGACAGACTGAGGCTGCCATTTTTCCCTGGCTCCCCAGTTGCATGTGCTCTGGTTAAATTCTCCAATTCTCTGCAGGAGGAGATGCAAGTTTCTCTGGAGTTGACACATTCTGGAGCACCTCAGACCCTTGACAATACGGTATTCTTGTTTTACACAGAGAACAAACGGAAGCTTCAAGAGTGTTAGTGATTTATCCAAAAGTCACATGAGTTCAGTGAGTGGGGAACTGCATCAACACTTAGCTTCCAGTTAATTTTATGAACCTTATATGTATTGCCCAATATGAGTGCTCAACCCCATGGTTCCCTGTTCTTTTTGTGCAATCAATGAGCCAAATTCTAGGGAAGTTGGGGGTGGGGCAAGGGGGAGATCGGGAAAAGCAAAAGAAAACAAAATGCACGGACATTGGTTTGGGGAGAGGAAGAGGAAGCTGGAACCAGATGGAGGGGGTTCAGGGAACTGAGGAAATCAGCAGGCTTGGGACCCTCGGGCAGAAATGAAGACGAGTGTCCTTAGGGTCATGGAAAATTGGCTGGTGGGAATGACCACAAAGGCCCAACAGTGGTCGGCAGTACTTACACTCAAGGAGCAATAATGGTGCCTTCATGCTGGTTATTGACCCAAAGTAAGGTGTTCAGTGCTCAGGATCTGAACCACTGCTGTGATGGGGAAACTGAAGACTGAGGAGATGGGCCTTCTAGATTCCAGGCCAATGGCCACAAGACTAATTCCAGATCTTCCCCCAGTGGCAGTACCCGAGCTCCTGTTTCTCACCACTCAGGAAGGATGGATGACCTGAGACTGCCACCCAAGGGACAGACAATAAAAATGGCCACATTTCAAATGTGTGCATGCTTCATTTTTCTGATTATAAAGTCAATGCAGGCTTATTTGAAATGAACTTGGATCTGCTGGAATATGCAAATACTTTCTCCTGGAAAGAATCGAAAAGATTTATTATCAATGGTTTCCTTTAGGGAGGATTGTGGATGGTGAGGAAGACTTTCAGTTTTGTTTTTTGTACCTTTTTGGACTGTTTTAAATTGAGAACTAGGCTTTTGGTTTTCTTTTTTTTTTTTTTTTTTTTCATTTTGGGTTTCTGGGGGTTTTTTAGTGTCAACAGAAGATATCTGGGAAGTGGGATGTGGGGTTGCAGGACGTTTTGTCTTGTTTCATTTTCATCCCTCTATTTCTCTGTGTTGGAAGGGATAGAAGAGAAAGTGAGGGGTGTGTGTCGGAAGGAGCAAGTTAATAATGGCCTGTTTCAATTAATTTAAAAACTAAAGAAACAATTAAAATCAACAGTAATCACACCATCAAGATATAAGCACTGTTATTATTTTAGCATGTCTTTCATTAATCTTAAATAATGAAGATTATTCTATGCCAAAATTTTAAATTCTATTTTTATTTAATTTTATACCATGTACAGTGCTACATATCATTATTCTTCAAAAACATCCTTTTAACGGCTACATAAGAGTCTTTCTACAAAATAGTGGGTGTTTTTTTTTTAAGTCTATAAAATCTCACTTTCCTTGAGAGTTTCCTAGGGGCTGGTATCTCACCCAGCTTCCCTGGTGAGGATTAGATAAAACAGAATACACAAAAGACATAGCACAGTGACAGAATGTGTAACCAGATGGGTTGATGCCAACAGCTGTGTGCTTAACATGACTTATTTAGCCAACCTTCTTTTGTGGAATATTTATATTGTTCCCAATGTGTCACTCTTAAATAAATAACTCTGTGATTAACATCTTTGTATGTAAATCTTTATGTTTCTAAATATTTCCTTAGGAGGAAATCTCCTTAAAAAGAAACTGTTTGATCACCATGAATGAAGTTTTTTTTAAGACTTTTAATACAGCTTTCTAAGTGGCTCCACTTATACCTTGACAACAAGGTTGGAGAGGCTTGTAATTTATTTTATTACCGTCGAGGTGACTTTGCCAGTTTGTTAGTCGTGTATACTTCTTAATACTCAATTTATTGTTTTAAATAGTAAGCCCCCTTAACTCATCTCACTGAACAATAACAAATTTGATATTACTTTAATTTTTGTGTGGGAAGTCTCTTTAAAGATCAACCACAGCCTTATCTGGAGAATAAATTATCATTTTCTAGAATGCACTATAGGGTTGTATTATTGAAGTTTCCCAAAGGAAGCAGATAGTAAGCAGATGGCCAGCTCTGCTTTCAGGGAGACCAAAGTCCTGGTTTGCCCAAGACTGAGGAGTTCCCAGGATGGGGGATTTTAGTGCCACCACCAGGAGAGTCCCAGGTATACCAGGATCAGTTGGCTAATGGGCCAACTCCTCTGTGCTGTCTTCCCCTTCTTGCTGGAGGTTGTGGCCTTATCTCATCGTGAGTTTTTCAGAAAAGGAAGAAATTGAGACCTTAATTTTGAGCAAAAAGAATTCTCAGTAAATCCAGATGGGCTCCCAGGTGGCCTACATGGCAGTTCAGAACCAAAGCTGTAGACCATCGAGTAGGGCTCTACCTCCTCTGTGCATTTACCTCCCCAGGGCCCTTAAAGGGGGGGCCCTGGCTGGCAGTTTTTCCATAGCACAGTTTTCAGGAAGGGCAAGTGTCTACATTGTTCTCTGAGCAACAACCCATTGGACCACATACAAGTGCCCTGGGAAAGTGGCTGCCCTCCATCATTGCAAAGGGAGACCCCAGTAAGGTGGTCGTGATTGTGTCCTGCACCCTGGGATGACTGGTCCCACCACTGCTGCTGCAGAAAAAGGCTCTCCAGGCCCGTGGCAGAGATGAAGGAGATTAGATATGCCTCACAAGCAAGCCATCAGGTCTCGCTGTTGCCCACTGGCTGACTGGGGGATTCTGTTCCCTGTCTCCTTTGGAGTTTGAAAGGCAGGATTGCGTAAGAATAATGGTTATCATTTACTAGGTTCTCACCTCCGGCCAGGTGGTGTGCCAACCACTTAATCCTCATAACAATTCAATGAGGTAAGTACTATTGTTATCCCCATTTTACAGATGAGGAAACTGAGGCACAGAAAGGTTATATAACTTGCTCATGTTCACCCACCTAATAAGCGGGGGAGCTGAGACTCAAATCCAGGTAGATCTAGCCCCAAATCCTTCACTCATAACCACTGTAATGCCTCACTCCAGGGGGAATAATGGGCCTGAGTTCTGAGCCTCAGACTCCTCCTCTGTTATAATAATTAATTTTGAAAAAACTGCTGAGGCTTTTAATGCTCTCCAGGCATAAAGGTTCCAGTCACTGCCTGCACCCCCCACCTCCCATCTGATTATCACATGACTGCACTTGTTCAGGTCACAGCTTGCCTGTCATGGCATCTGAGGGGGCTTCCCTCGTTACCCTCATCTAAACTAGCAAAGCCCCCACCTCCCTGCCCCACCACCCAGTCACTCTCTCAGTCCTTATCCTACTTCCCTTTTTTTTGTGTCACTTGTCATTAGCAGGCTCTGTATGTGAGCATTTGTGAGTGCTGGTGGCAGTGTACATGCACATGAGCGTGCTTTACTCGCTCAATGTCTGACTCCCCCACTAGACTGCTGAGCCCCAGGAAGGCAGGGGCCTGGTCTGTCTGGTTCACCATGGAATCCCCAGCTCGAGAATGGCACCTTGACCTATGGGAGATGGTCAATAAATATTTGAAAAACGAGTAAATGAATAATGAGTAGACGGTGAATGTGAACTTACATTGTATGGTATTTGATACAAAATATTTTATTTTATCTGAACCTGAATTCCAGGTGACTTACAATAAGAGTTCAGATACAATAAATTTTTTAAAAGACTAACCCAAAACAGGAACCAGTATGTAGAGGATGAAGGGGAAAGAAGTATTTCAAGAACTTCTTTTTTGAGAGAAGTCACATTTGAGTACAAATTTGAATTATGAGCATCTTAGTAGCCAAAGCAAGGAGGTAAACCAGATGAAATATTACAATTTGATTATGTGCAGAAAGCAGCATACTATCACCGAACCCAAATGCCTCATTGAATGCTTCAGGTGAGCAGGAAGGTGTTATGACTCCCACTTGGCCTCAGCAGGTCTGTTTGAAAGAAATGACTCAGCATTTAACTAGTGTTCCATGTGATAATTCACACCAGTGTCTCTTCTTTCCCCATCTTTGATCCTATCAACCATGTCCCTTGAGTAGGAAAATGCCTGGCTTCATAGTTTTTCTTTCTGGAGCAGAGGCACTGAATAGGAGGGGGATACAGGCCCATCTCCTGGGTGAGCCAGACACTGACACTGCCGTGAAATTTCCTGGCTGGTGTTGGTTTACAAATCTCTGCCTCCCCAAGGGTACAAGAACTCTGCAAAAGCTATACTTAGGGGGTACCTGGGAATTCAGAAGCAGGAGATACCCTAACCAGGGTGACCTTCCAAAGGCAGGGCCGTCTCCCCTTGGAAACAGCAAAGGTGTGCCAACCGGAAGACTCCCTGGTGGTAGAGTGGCTGCTGATGCCCCCTGCTAAGAGGAGAAGACAGGAGACACCTGCAGTCCAGGTGAGGACCAGGAAGCTGGGAAGGAGTCAGGACAGAACCTTCAATGAAGTGTGATGGGAAGATCTTTGGAGCCCATCAAGCCTGGATTCAAATCCACCCGTCCTACTCATTGGCCCCCGACCTTGACCAAGTGATGCTGCCTCTCTTTGCACCCTCTCTCCTCCATCTGCAGAATGAGTTAATCCCATTGCCTTGTGCAGCCTAGGGGTGAAGAACGCAGTAGGGTTGGCCTCCTGGCTACTGATGGGGTGTCTCTGGGCAAGTAGCTTCATGTTCTTGTCTTGGTTTTCTCAACTATGAAAGGAGCTAATAATATGACCTACATCTACGCCTGTTGTGAGGATTAAATGGGATAAGCTGAGTAAAGCTGTCAGAACAGTGCCTGGTATGCAGTAAGTGCACAACAGATGTTGCTCATTTTATTCACAATGCTTTGGATTGTCGTGAGGCTAGTAAAGAATATGTGAATGCCCAGCACAAGGCCTGACACATACAGTTTGCACCCCTTTCTTGGTTTCAGGAAGTCAGACCCTGAGTCTAAGCCCAGTCAGGACAGAGAAGGGGCTCTGTGTCTGCTCCTCCAAACCCCCAAAGGGGTCCCCAGAGACAGTAGATGGGGATCCAAGGCTTTTCCTGGGAACGGGTTGGCCAGCCCCAGCCCACCAGGGAGTCATAGGCACGTAAATAGGAAGCCCCAGGCTGGTACTTACAGTAACTCCTCAGCCACTGACCACATTGTCTTGTCTGTGGTGCATTTATTTTGGGGACAAGCACTGAAGTCATTGCTGCCCGGAAGTGCCCCAGGCAGGCTGGCCCCATCTCTGCTTTCCCAGGAGAGCCCTGGGGTGAGGGAACCAGAACCACAGACAGGCCCAGAGATGCCCGAGTCCAACAGGCCGACCACAGGCCCGGCTCAGGCCCCTCTCCAGCACCAGACCAGACCAGGAGCCCCGCCCCACCGGGAGGCTCCGAGGAGGAGGTGGGAGGAAGGGGCAGCCCCTCCTGCCCACCCTTCTGTCTCACTTTCCTTTTCCTCCAAGGGCTGCTTCAGCCTGTCTTCCTGGCCATGAGGTCTCCTCTCTCTCCATTTCCTATAACTTAGCAGGGAAAAGGGGAAGTGGATTCTTTGAAGCCTCTCTCTGGTCCTGATGAGCAAACCCACAGTCCGGGCTTCTTTCACAGCTCTGGGCTGAATGACTCTGGGTGCCTCGATTCTGGGCACCGATGGTTAGCAGGAGCCACTGGACTTCTCTGGAGGCAGGCCTGAGACTGCCTCTGACAGAAGGCTTGGCTTCTTCAAGATTCCATTTTCTGTGAGGCAGCCCTGACCAGAGCCTGCCTTTTGTGTCCCATGGGATGGGGTACCCCCTTATCCCCTGCCTGTCTTGCCCTCATGCCCCAGGCCAAAGAATCCTGGGTTGTAGCTCCCGCTCGGCCACATTGTCACAGTGCAACCCTAGTCACCAGTTGCCAAATCAGGTTGGATAGAATGTTGGCTTACACAGTTCTTTATCTTTAAAGAAAACATTTCATAGAACCCCACTGTATACCACGGGACTTTTCTGAAGGCAAGTAGGGACCCCTAGTCTTATCCTCTTGCCAACGTACCTGCCCTTCTTCCAAAATGAACCCCATGGAGTCCCTTAGGTAGTGTTGCCATAGACAGTTGTGCAGGTTATGCACTGCACAACCCTAGGAAGTGCTCTTGACTTGTAGACCATTAGGATGGCTCCCCCTAGAGTTGTCCAAGGCACAACTATACATGTTGGCCTTGCCCCTAGAACTTCATGAAGCAGAATTTAAAAACCACTGGACTAGATAATCAGTTTAGCATTCAGCCACTAAATCACTAATTCTTGCTAAACTACTAATATTCCTTAGGGGTATCTGTATATTCACTGGACATGTTGAAAAGTACAAAAGCCTTGTCAATGTCCACATTTAAGGGGCATAATTGGAGAATTTGGGGCATTGTCTGAAACCAGATAAAGAGGCTGAAGGTCCAGGAATCTTTCTTGTGCCTGACAATTTATTCCACAATAGCAAATGACCCACCTGCTAGTGACTGGTGCTTTTTTCTGACCAAGAATTATCCAGCTCAGGTATTTTAATTTCCCCAGAAGGTACATCCCATTTATACTAAACCAAGAAGAAGAAAAAAACTCACATTCATTCATCACCTACTTTTAACCAGAAATTATGTTAGCAGTTTGACAACTATTATCTCATTTATTTTCACAATAATCCCTCTAGGTTCTCATTATCATCTTTCAGAAATAAGGAACAGGAAGCTGAGAATAATGAAGTGTATTGCCCAAAGTGACACAATTATTAGGAGGCAAAACCATGATTTGAACCCATGTCTGTGTAGGCCCAAAGCCTGCACTTTCTCCCCATCAGATGGAATCCATCCCACCTGCATGCCAGGCATCAGAATCCCTTAGGAGTTTATTGATGCGTGTGTTCCACCTGAAATCTGAATCTCCAGGGGTGAGGCCCAGAAATTTCTATTTATCCCCCACTACCAGGGGATTTTCTGGTGCACAGCCTGGTTTGGAGACTGCTTTGGAAGGTAAATTGGCATTTGGTTGTAGAAATAATCTCAGCCCACTTTCCATTCCTTTGTTCATGCACTTTCCCCTGAGGAGGAGGATGTCTCCAATCTTCCATTCTTGAAGACCCATTTCAAATTCAACCTTCTTCAGGAAGCCCTCCTGGTGTGCTTATCCTAGCTATCGCCTCTTTTCTATTTCCTGCAATGTGTCCTTATGCCTTTCCAATGCACTAACCACATCAGGCCTTGCACAGTGGGTCATCTGCATGCTTTGGCCTCTCCTAGATTTGAGGTTTCTCATGAACAAAACCTGAGTCTTGCATATTCAGTCTCCATTTACTCTACCATGACAAAGGACATCAGACACCTGGTCAGAGCTCTGCATGTGGACCAAAAAGTAATGATTGGATTGAGTTGGGTTGGGCCAAATGGTCAAGACACTTCCTTAGAAAACTGGGTGGTAAGGTTCCTGAAGGCAGGAAAAGGTCTTACTAATTTTGTATTCCTAGAGCTTTGCCACTTGGATAAGCACATATTAGAGGCTCATAGGAAAAATGGATGGATGAATAAATGAATCTGTGCTTGACACAATGCAAAATGAACATCTTCCAGCCTGACCTCTGATGCAAACATCAAAAGCCAGAAGAGGCAGGGAAGAAAATCTCCCCTGCAGGTTTCAGATGGAACATGACCCTGCTGACATGGTAATTTCAGACTTCCAACCCCTGGAACTATAAGACAATAAATTTCTGTTGTTTTAAGTCATTCAGTTTGTGGTACTTGGTTATGGCAGCCTAGGAAACTGAGGCACATGGTATGTTTGCCTATATGTGGAATTTCCTGAAGTGGATCCATCCCAGAGGACATCAGTGGCCCCTCACCAAACCATTCATACAACAAAAGAGGGGCCTGGCCTTCCTTGCCTTTCAAACCAAGTTCCACGTGTGTCAGAAAGTGACACACGCCCAGCTCTCAGGGTTTCATCAGCAACTCCAGATCCAAGCCATAAGGGTCAATATCTTTCCCTATTTTCACCCATAATTAGTAACAAATGCAGCAACGACTCTGAACTTGCTTTTCTAGTACTTTTAAAAGACCTTGAACCACAGAATTTTTATTAGCTCTTTTTTTCTTTTTTTTGTCATTTAACAAATGAGAAAATCCCTGAGAATTGAATCCAGACATGTTTGCAGGAGTTATCAAAAGCCATGATATTTTTATCCTGTTCGTTTTCGTTTGTTCAGTCTCCTTAGCTCTCTAGTCATGGGTTTCCAGTGTTTCCTGGTTATTTTGAAAATCAGGAGATGTTGGGCTGGGGTAAGAGTTGAATTCTCCATCAGGCCCATAAGCCTAAAAGTTCTAGAAGCTTCTTTGTTGGGGAAGGGAGGGAAGGTATGTAAAATGAAAATCTCTGTTCCATTTTCATGTGCTCAAGCAAACATACCATACTGTACAGCTAGTTAAGCCCTGATATACATCACAATTGTGAAACTGGCACAATTTCGCATCTCATTAAAATAAGTGGTGGGTTAGAAGAGTATTTGTACACCGTATCCCTTCCTCCTCCCATGTATGAACCGAGCTAGGTTTTTGTGGTGTCTCAGAGCATTTATGTAACCAGGCTCTCCCAGGGAGGCCATGGGCTGCCACAATCACACAGAACCACGGCCTCCACGTGAGCTGCACCACACCCACCTGCTTGGTTTTCAGACTGAGAGACACTCATCTCTTCAGCTCCATCCCAGGCTGAGTGAAGAGAAAAATCAATATTCCTAAGTGGAAAAAGACCCAATAACTTGCTGGAAAAGTTACTTCCATTTATATCTTTGCTACTAAGTAGGCACTCATTCCGTCAGTAAAATGGCAAAGTGGTTGGAACCTGGCGGCAGCGCCCAGCCCAGCTCCCCGCGCAGAGCTGGCTGCAGCTCCCGGGGTCGCCACGCAGCCCCAGAAACTCAATTAACCTCACCGGCCTCGCTTCTCTGTTCATTAGTATTTATTTATTTGATTTTCCTAAGCTTGCCCTTTGTGGTAAAAATCACCTCAGGGCACAGGCGCAAAAGACTAGCAATTAATTAAAATACATAAAGCAGAGCAGAGATGGCCGACGGCCTTGACCCCGGAGACAGCCGGATAAGCCTTTTTAAAGACCTGTCCCCTGACTTGCCAGAACTACAGAAAGAAGCCAAACATGTGGCAGTGAGGAGTGCCCTAAAAGCCCACAGTGGCTTCAGCTTTTAGAGAACTTGGAAAGCGAGAGCAACAGGGTCCTGGCTGACCACGCGCTAGATGCAAAACCTACCTCAGAGGTGTGGAAGGCTCTTCTCGGCTTGGGAGCCGAGGTCGGTGCTCCGGAGGCTCTAGGAAAAGAGCAGGTTGAGAACCTACACATTTGAGCAAGGGACTGGCACTGCCCACATACGTGACCCCCCTCAGAGCCAAGCCCAGAACCCTGAGAGAGGTGAGAGAGAGGCAGAGCTTGGCTCAAAATAAAAACACCCTTAAAATTAGAACTACACAGCAAGGGAAGAGTGACATGATGAGCTCCATCTGTGGAGGAGTTCAAGCGGGGAGGGAGACCTACTATGTGCTAGGAGCATGCCAGGCGCCTGCGCACAATTCCCAGGGAACTGGACACCCAGATCGGGAGGGATGATGCCAAGCAAGCAGGTGAGTCACAGCTTGACCTAACACTAATTTCCACAAAGCCTCCTATGTGGAGAGAGCTTGCAAGAGCTGAGTCTTCGGAGCCTACAGTACACACTGCACTGCCCTCTGGTTTTTCCACCGGATAATATACTTTGGATATTATTCCATATGAGTCCATTAACAGCATCCTCATTCCTTTCAATGGCTACAGCTATAGGTACACATAAATGTAATTTCAAAAATTAAACCAGCTTCCAGTTATGGACATTGAGGTCATTTCCAGTGATCTGCTATCACAACGTGGATTCAATAAATATCCTCGTATGTGTACCATATAAAAGGATATCTTTAGGCCACATTTCCAGGAGTGGAACCGCTGGGCCAAGGAGAATGTGCCTCTGGAAGGTTGACAGAATCCTTACCTCCCCCAGGGGTTGTACCTTTAACGAAGGTTCGCAGAGAATGGGGGGATTGTCACGTGGTGTCACTGCAAGCTGACTACTCTGGCAGTGGTTCCCTGGCTCTGCGTGGCCCCTTCTCACAGCAGCCTCTCCAGCCTTCCAGTTCAGATAGTCATGGGGCTGCTCCCCCAGATGATATGTAGACTACTGTTATAAAATCCTGAATGCTTGAGTCCAAGAAAGCAAAGCCCAAAGAGGGAATCTCTGGTTTAAGGCCCACCTTCTACATCCCCATTTCCTTTTATAGTATCTGTCTCTTCTCTGCATGATTCCTTCCCAGAACATGTATTTCTTGCCCTTTAGGAGGATGCTACCCCAGATTCAACTGCTAAACCATCATAATAGAATGCAATGCTCCAGCATCCATCAAGATCTACACGTAGGGTGCTTCTTTCTTATCTTACCATTTTTCTCTCTCTAGTCACTTCTGCCTTCTAAAGAAAATGTATCATGTTTAATAAAAGGCCTTGTTCTGCTGAGCATATGGATAAGTTTGGGTATTTACTGGCTGAAAACAGAGTTTAGCTGGGGAGAGCTAAATATTTCTGCCCAATAAAACCAGAGGAATTTGGGGATTCCAAGAGCAAGCCATGAAATAGAGGATGAGGAGGAGAGATGGAAGAGAGGTACAGGTAAGAAAGAGCCATCAATATACCAGAGGCTGGGAGTTGTGTGGGCTGGAAAAAGGCCAGTGAGGATAGTCCAGGGGTACTGGGGCCCAAGGACATTTTGAATAAGTGAATTATCTAGTGTTTACTCTGAAGCATCTCATGACGCTCTGTTATAGGCTCCATCTTAGTATCCTGATGCCAAGCCATTACCAAATCTACCAAGTTTATAAATGCCTGGAGTGAGTGGGCTATTGGTTCTATGTGGGTAGTGCCAGTCCCTTGCTTGGATGTGTGCATCTGTGTGGGGGGTGGGGGGTGGGGGGGTAGTCAGTCAAGGAAAGGCTGAATTTCATGTTTAGGTTAATACAGCACAGAACAGAAACCGTACATTCAGTGCTGGAGCTCACATCCCAAGATGACCATTAGAACATCAGCCCCTAAGTTTTCCCGGGTCTTAGCTAGGACCTCCATTGGGGATGGAATGGAGGTTGCAATTATTTTGATCTGGGGTCCCAGAGGCTGATGATTTCAACTGCCCTGGGTCACATGGCACCCCTCACTGCTCATTTCTGCTCCTCCTCACCTTGAGGGTTGGCCAAGAGAGCTGTTCCCATGGCCAGAGCTCTCCTGGCAGGGAGCCACATGGCTTTCTCCCTCACTTTACCCAGGCCTCTGCTCCACTGTCTCCTGGCTCAAAACTCTTTTCATGACCTCCCTATATACAATCACAGCCCCTGCACCATCTTCCGCATCCCCTAACCCTGCTTTATTTTTCACTAATAGCACATCTCTTCACCTGACATAGAGTATGGATTTATTGCTTTATTGTTTGCCTCCCCACTAGGAGGCAATGGGAATTTTGCCTGCCTCCTTTGTTTCTCTCTCCCCATTGTCTGGAACTATCCTTGGCACATAGTAGGGGCTCAATAAATATCTGTGGAATTGACTAAGTAAGCAAAGAAGGACCAGAGTACATGGAAAGAAAACATGAAAGCATTTGGACATTGTTTAAAACTCAGCAGATTAAAAATTTAAGTGTCCCAATGTAGCTGACAAACAATGATTTTTATAAGGAACAGACTGAAATTAAAGGCTGAGGGTTTAAATTAAAAAAAAAATTTTTTTGATTCTGTTATCCTCATGTTTCTCAGACTAATGACATTCACAGACTTAGGTACAGAGAATGATTTTATGAATTACACATCTTTCAGCAGCATATGACTGACTGCCACAAACAGGGAGGGCCTGAGTCCTGGTCCAGGCACCATGAGCATCCATGAGTAATTGTGACCAAGATCCCATTACCAGGGAATTGGGCCTGAGTAGCTGAGGTCAGCAACTGGCTCATTGGGCCTCTATTTTGTGCCAGTCCAGACGATTTAACACCCCAAGAGGAATGATGCAAACTGTGTTCTCACTTTTTCTTCTACTGCAGAAGTAGAGAACATATCGGGATTCAGAGGGAGAAGGAAGAGAGCACTGAGTTAAATCCAAGAGTTGTCTGTATTTCCGCCACCAAAGCGTTAGTTTTCCACTTACCCTGATCTGCTCGCCATTCTCCCATTGTGCATCGAGAACGACTGTCACTGCAAAATAAGAAAATGCTATTAGCCAGATATTGGGGTCATTTGCTCCACCCACATAGAAGAGGAGGGAGGCCAAAGGCAGCCTTCAGAATTCAGTTACAGCCAGAGTCAGGTTCAGGAAACCAAGGTGAAGAGAAAGCCCTTGGAGATTCAGGAGACAGAAAGAGAAGTGAGGGGCTCAGCAACTATTTCAACATACAAGGCCATGTGGACCTATCCAAACTGCTCAGAATATCTGTCTACACAGCCTTAAGGTACTTGAGCATTGTTCTCTGCCTAGCCCCACAAAGACCATGGAGACAAATAGTGTAAGAGTGAACAAACATCATAGAAACCCACCCATGTCTCCTCAGAGGGAGTGATAAAATCACACTGACATCCCTTGATGGTATGTACACTGCACACCAATGTAACATGCCGGCGTGTGTTTTTTTTGTTGTTGTTTGTTTTCTTTGTAATTCTCAGAGTGAATTTGACACATGCCTGATCAAATAAATTAACACTCCCATTTTGACTGTCTTTTTGGCAGAATAACACAGGTTGTCATATCAAATTTACAAGTTGACCTACAAGATCCCTTCTAGAAAAAAAGTCATGCCAAGTAAGTACAGCATTATGTTTTAACACTAACATGAAAGTGGTCAGCTTTTCTTTTTCCTTTTCTTTCTTTTCACCTAAAATCTCCTGAAATGTTGCACTCTGTGTAATACAAATGTGCTGGTGATAGATTTTTTAGGAGGAGAAAGAAAGGAAAAGGGAAATGGGCAGGGGACACATGTGAGACGCATATTACAATTTATCAAGGAAAGAGACTGGCACTTCATTTTGTATGTTAAGAAGTGCTAGAAATAAATCAATCAACCATTAATTTAGTTATTCTCTCAACGTCCAATATTATAGCATTACTTGGATCTTTCCACATACCACTTTTTTATGAGTATAGTCAAAATTAATCGAAGAGCCAATTTTTAAAAATAATTGGGAGTGACAAGTTTGACTACTTTCTCCTATTTTTTCTATTAAACTCTTTATTAGTTTCTGTTTTTTTGAATGATGTCTAGTCTATAGGCAGTAAAATCTTGTGTTCAACTCAATGAATTTTTACTTATGTACGTGCCCATGTAGCCATCACCCAGGATAAGATACAGAACACTTCCGTAGCTCCAGAAAGTTCTTTAATGTCCCAATCCAAGGCAATATTCACCCCTCCTCCAGAGGTAACCACTATTTGAACTCTTTTACCAACATATAATTTTCCTCATTCTTGCAATTCATATGAACAGAATCATGCATTATGTTCTCTTTTGGGTCTCTCTCTTTTAGCTCCAATAAAACATTTCTGAGATTCATCCATGTTGTTGCATGAATCATTAGTTTATTATTTTTATTGCTGTATAATATTTTATTATATGAATATACCACAACTTATCCATTATCCTGCTGATGAACTCTTGGGATTTTTCCAGTTTTTGACGATGATGAGAGAGCTGCTATGAATGTTCTTAACACAAGTTCTTTTTTGTGGACATATGCACTCGTTTCTCTTTGGAGTGATGCTGCTGGGTCGCAGGGTATTAGAAATTGCCCAGTAGTTTTCCAAAGTGATTGTGCCATGATTCCTATTTGTTTTCAAAATGATCACATTTTTAGCTAAACACAACCTGTACCCACATGTTCTGATCCCTTGCCTCCCACAAATAGTTTTTTTCATGGACATGCAGATTTTTGAGAGAGTCCCCGACTTTGGAATTGGATGGCCTTGGCTTCAAAATTCAATTCTGTTTATTGATTAGTGTAGAGACTTTGAGCAAGATCTTATTTTTTTTTTAATCTTCATTTTATTGAGATATATTCACATACCACGCAGTCATACAAAACAAATCGTACTTTCGATTGTTTACAGTACCATTACATAGTGGTACATTCATCACCCAAATCAATCCCTGATACCTTCATTAGCACACACACAAAAATAACAAGAATAATAATTAGAGTGAAAAAGAGCAATTGAAGTAAAAAAGAACACTGGGTACCTTTGTCTGTTTGTTTCCTTCAACAAGATCTTATTTTTACTCTTGTTGAGTCTCAGTATTTCTTTATAAAATAATTTTATGGCACCTACCTATTTATAGCCTCTTTATGAAGACTAAGTGAAGTAATTCAGGAGAAAATTTCCAGCACAGGCTCAGGCACATGGCAAGTATTCAATAAAAACTAATCCCCTCTTTCCCCACATCTCTTGAGCCTGACAATCACCTTCCCTCTTCTGCTAAGTTTTCAAGTCTTACAGGGTTGTCTGTCTCTCTCTCTCTTTAAGTCCCTAGGGGTGAGGAGGAAGGAGATCTAGAAAAGACAGACCCTGCAAGATGGAAGGTCAGGCAGGAGGCCAGATGAGATGAGAATCCATCTATCCACAGCATAAGGGGAAAGCTCTATTTACAGTAGGACCCAGAAGGAACTGATTTGTTCAGAGCCATCGTATTCCTGAGTGTGATATTTGTCCACATCATAAAACCACAGGCTACAATGTGCCTGACATTATACCCAGTGATATAACCCTTCCTAATGACATTATAATGAATCCCAAATGAGGCAGCCATCACTGGGCAGCCATTTCAAAGTGTTCCTGAAATAGGTTTTACAGAACAAGGGATCTGCGTGCCAAAAGCAGATGCTCACAGAGGCTGGAGAAGTTAGCTCGGGCATACCCATGAACACAACTGTGGCTTAGTTCTTGGCTGGGAACTTTTTCTTTTTATATTAATCTACTGGCTTTTATGAAAATCAACATAATTCTCTTTTTTTAACTTTTTTATGAAGGATGAAATTGGACATTTTCTAAGTGCAATAAAATGTCCCCCAGGGTGCTTTTTTATTGTGATTCTTTAAATCAGCAGTTTCTGTGCCTCTTCATTAGTAGAAGCCAGTGACCTTTCATCTTGGCTTCACCTCCCTGTGTGCTCAAAGAAAGCTTACCACATTTCCTGCCATCCTGGTGGTGGAGGCTTGCCTTTCTCTGCTTTTCTGCTAACATACCTAAGATATGTTTCTGAGATACCACTTGATCTGCTTCCACAAGCAGAGGGAGCTTGCTGACTCAGGAACCATCTGAATTTCTTCTAGGATAAATGTGCATCCTTTCTGACCTTAATGGCGAGAACCACAGGAAACCATGTGCCTCCAATAATGGGGTTGGCTGAACCATCCTGCTAGATTGTGGCCTTGGAATAAGTAGGACCCTAAGGAAGAAAAATCATCTCTTTCCCTCATTCTCTTAATTGCCAACACCCCCCACCACCACCACCACCACCATGGCCAGCATGGCCACGCCCATGACCAAGTTCACAGCACTACCACTTTGACACTCTCGCCCTCCTCATCTCCTTGCCCGTCTTCCCCACAATCAGCATCCTTCTGGCTACCCCCATCACAATAGCTCATCTATTGTTTTGGTCTTCCAGTATGCCTCTTTCCCATCCCTTCCCCATCCCATGTGGTTCCCTCATTGGTCCTAAAATTGCACCCAAGACACAAGTCAATTTGTTTTACAGATCCTGGGGAAGACAGCTGTTCTTTTACTTTTCTCACTGGGATCAAAAAGATGAAATGGATAAGCCTAAAACTAGCATGCTACAGATCATTTATACAACAGGTAAAGAATGCTTACTCAAAATGAAATATAGCACAGAAGGCAGCAGAGCAGAGAGAAGGAAAGGAAAAGAACACTGACAAAATTGCTTGAGCACCTGGATCCAGCCATGCCTGTATCTTCAGTTATTTAAGCCAAAATATTCAGTTTTGCTTAAGCTGGTGAGAATTGGGTTTCGTTCACCTAAAACTGAAGGAAGTCTGACTAAAGCAACCCTCCTTGCCATCTGTCTGGATTACCCACTCCCACCCCCACTACACTTAAGTTTGACATTCCATATCAGAGTGTCAGCTGTTGAACCAGAGCCTGGGGCCCTGGGCTAGAGATCCTAAGGGTTTACTGTGATCTCCTACTCGAGTTAGCCCAAAGATGGGACAATAAAATGAAGCCAGATTCCTTAAGAAAAAGCCAAGAAGACTAAACATAAATGTCAAGCCTAGAAGAATTAGGGTAAGAGCAGGCTTACAACAAGGACAAAAGATTTGAGACAATTTCTGATACCAATAGAGTGCTATAAGTTTCTCTCATGAACTAGCAATTTTGGTAGTACAGATATGGGTCACATTTAAAAAATACATAATCAAGATAGGAGACACCTCCTTCACCACCATCACAATCCACCAAGTATCAACAACTTCATAGTGACCATCATGCTTTGTTCTTTTCTGGGGCACATGGTTCCAGAAGATATAAAGAGGGTTTCTGCTTTCCAGGAGTATATATACCAATAGGATGAAATTCAGAAAGACAAATTCAACAAGGTCATTTGTTCTATAGTGATTGCAATAGGAGGTATGCTTGTGGCTAACTACAGTAGGAACACCAAGAAGGATGCGGTCTCCTTGAGTGATCCCAGACACAGAGATGTGAAGTATGCAGCAATCACGATTCTTCATGTACCTTCCTCCCCAAAATTACTCCCATCACCATTCTCATCATTTCTACTATCACTAGAATGGGACAGCCCTCAGGCAATGAGTAGGAAGAATGGAAAATCCTTTTACACTCCCTAATAACATGAGTTTTCTCTCTGGTTTTAAATGTAATGACTGTTCATTATTTATTTGTTAAATACTTTGTTTGCAAGTAGTAGAAACTAACTGAAGCCAGCTTAAGCCAAAGGGGCCTGTGATAGAAGAGGGTCACCAGGGATCATACAGAACCAAGGTACAGGCTCCAGCAAGGACTCAGAACAGACTGGAGCTAGGAAGTCACAGGCATTTTCCTCTCTGCTTCTCTCTTGAGCCTTTGCTCCAGTTTTCTCCAATATTATGCACTATCTTTCTCCCTGCAGTTGCCAGAAGATGAGATTTTGAACAGCAAAGCATTGATAACCAATGTCATTGTAGATTTAGAAATGTACCAGAGGAAATAAAATGTTATTTTAAAATAACAATTACCTTCCAAAAATGGTGGATCCCATGAAAAAAGAGACCTGGATAACGCAATCTCTTTTTCTGCTGGTGCTACTAAAGGAAGGTAGTAGAGTACAGTGGTTACGAGCATAGGTTCCACATCCTGCTATCTGCATGACTTTGAGCAAGCTTTTGCATCTATGAAAATAAAAAGAAATAATGCATTCATTGAACCAATGCCAGGTACATTGAAAATGCTCCATGAATATTGGCTATTACAATTTCAAAAGGAATCCTCATGGGTTTCATACATACAAAGAGAGGCAGGAGCTAAACTTAACTTTAGGAGCCAGAGATTGCAAAGTCACGCAAATGAACAAAATGAAAAGAATTTCAAGTTTCCCAGTACAAATTGAGAGAATATTAGAAAGAGAGAGAAGAAGAATATGGTAAGACAACGTGGCTCAACATGGTATGGCGTTATCCATACAAAATGCCTAATGTCAAGAAAGCTAAATGGACTTCTTTAAAGAACAGGAGTGCCTAATACAAGGGTTCTTCACCCAGGGCCCATGGACCCCAAGTGGTCCACACATGGATCTCAGGTGGTCCTTGAACTGAGATGGTAAAAAATTTTATCTTTATTTTCACTAGATCTCTAACTAATAATTATTATTTGCTTCAGTTATGAAAGTAGACACCCCATCAGAATGGCATCAGCAGTACTTGTGACTTTGTAACCAATATAAATCATGGATATTTTCATATTACATTGCAGTTGTGCATACATCACAAAAGATCAAGTCATCATCACTTATGGCTATTTTGAAATGACAGTCTTTCACGAGCAAGCCACTATGTCATGCTATTTAATGCATTACTAGTAAATACATGCATTTACAAATCTGTTTTATAATATTTGATAACTGTATTCCAACATAATTCATTTCCTTAGTAACCCCACAGATTTTATTTTATGCACTTAAAAACATTATTCTTAGAAGGGGGTCTATAGTTTTCACAAGATTAAATACGTGTGATCTAATGTGGGATTTATCTGTCTTTTACATGATATATGACAATAGCCATCTCCATGACACACAGACTTTTAGTAAAAGTTATGTTACATGTAACAAATTTGTATTCCAGATTGTTTGGGATACAGGATGGGGATGGAAATAAAGGAGAAGGGATGATGTCCCATGTTTCAGCCAAGATGCCTGGGTAGAGAAAGATACAAGAAGAGTCACAAGAGATAGGACAAAAATAAAATGGAATGTTGAAGACAAGAAGTCACTATCCGAGGTTATGCTGAGAATGAAGAACTAGAGATGTCACAGAAATAATGGAGAGGATTTCCCACAGGACACGGGGATGGGAGATACAGCAGGTCTCATCTAGCTCACAAGTGGTGAAGTGGCCCCACCTGATGCCAGTGGCTACACTGATAATCACAGTAAGATAACCAACCACCAGTCAGAAATCATCACCTTCACTATGTTCATGTGTGTCTCCCAGTCCTCTTTTTTCATATAAATGAATACAATGAACTTTCAAAACTAGAATCACAGTGAACGCATACACATCCTATTTTTCATTTTATTTCATTTCTCAAAACATGATTTTAATGATTATAGAAGGTTCCATCATACGGAGATGTTGTCATTAATTCCTCTAATATTTGACATTTAGATTGTGTCCAAATTTTCATTTATAAAAAATTTTTGCCTATAATTTGGTGGGACTCAGATTATTTCCTTAGGATAAATTCCAAGTTGTAGTGTAACTAGGTCAGAGTCTGTTAACATTTTATCACTCATGCTATACATTGCCAGATCATTTTTCTTAATTATGTTTTCAGTGGGGCCATCAGCAATGTGTGAGATTCCTTACTTTGCCATATTCTTGTCAATATTGGGTGTGATCCTTCATTTTTTTCTTTTCCTTTTTATAAAGTATGTCTTTAAAAATTTTCTTTGCAATGCATTGTTTGCAAAGTTGGCTGCAACAATTCCTCCCATCCCTGTGGGCCACACACCCCCTGTGCAAGGTGAGTTTGCTGCTCCCTGCATCCTAGATGAGCCATCTTGTCTGGGGTTCCTTAGACCAACCAGCCCCAGCAGGCCCACAGGCTGACCGCAGCAGAACGTGTGCTTTTGGGCAAGACCAGCAGAAGAACTGCCCAGATGAGCCCAGATTAAATTGCTGACCCTCAGAATCAGGGGCAAATAAAATGGTTGTTATTTTAACACTAAATTTGGGGGGCACTTGTTATGCAATAATAGAAAACTGATACAATGTTAATTACTATCATTTTTAAAATATACTACATTTTAGGGAAGAATAATAAAACAGGCCTATTATTCCACCATTCAACACAGAGGAGACCAATAGTTTGACCCACTTTCTTTCCATCTCTTTTATTTCATGTACTGTATTAATATGAGAACTATATACTAATCTTGCTTTTAAAGATAGTTGCAAAAGTTCTAAAAGCATGCCAGGAAATGTAATTCATTAATACATTAAAAACATAACTATTTGCAACCAGTAAAAGAGATCATTCAATATTAGAGGGTGTATTACTAAAATATGTGCCAGGTCAATTAAAATGCAATAATCTCAATAAATATGAAGAAGGTAACTAGTAAATTTGATTCCCATTCCTTAATTTTAGAAAAGCCATACAATATAAAGAATGGGACTAGCCAAACCTAATATAGCATGATAATATGTCCATCTCAGAAAGAATGGAAAATTTTATTCTTAATGGCAAAATAATAATAGTACTACTATTAAAAATAGGAACAAGACAAGAATGTTCCCTACAGTATGGCCACTAATAATTGCTCTGGAAATTCTAGCCAATGCAATAGGGCAAGAGAAAAAATTACATAACTATTAGAAAACAGAAACCAAATTATGAGTATTTGCTTATGATATGATAGTCTACCTCAAACCCAAGATAATCAATTTAAAGTGCAGTGTAGTAATTTAAAGATTATGTAAAGGAGCTAGATATAAAATATTTTTTCTATACTGCAGTAATATGCTTTAGAATTGAAAGGAAACATCACTTTTATAATTATAAAAATATGCAACATATCCTATATCTATTTTGAAACATAAAACACCTAGAAATGACCTATCAGTAAATGTCTAAGTCATTCATTAACAAACTATAACACTTTTCTATGCGACATAAAAGTAGATCATCTAATGGAAAAACACACTATTTTACTACATTGTAATATGAATTTTCTCTCCAATAATTTTTCCCATTAAATTAACTTCCTTTATGTCCCATAGAAATGTAATAATATATATGAATATAAAAACATATGGATTCTTTATATGAATATCATATATATACATAAATGTATGAAATTCACAAATTATTTTATACATTTAAAGCAATATTAATTAATCCCCCTTACATACACACACACAAATCCAGCAGAAAATAATAATCCTAAAATATGTTTTGAAAAATATACACGTGATGGAGGCCAAATTTTTGCAAATTAAAATATAAGTCAATAGGGAGATATAGCCTTATTCTACCAACAACTAAGACATTTAATAAAGCAATAATAATTTAAACAATGCAAAAAAGAATAAGAATCAACAAACAATTCAGTAAATGGGACTAGATAATCAGATTCCTAATGCATAAAATAATTTAATATATGATAACATTAGAATCACAAATAAACGGGGAATGAAAGCATGCTACTATAAATAATACTGGGATAAGTAATTAAACCAGAACTTTACACTAAATAAACTTTAGATCAATTAAAATTTGTGTATTACTTTAAGAAATCTCTTAAAATATTTTTACAAAATACAAGCAACATACACGTAAAGCTTTTTATTAGAAAATATAGATAAATGTTAGACAAAGACTTCCTAAGCAAAAAAGCATAGAAGTAGGAAAAACAGAAGTGCTCAATAGGTTGTCTACATTAAAATGTAAATTTTGAATGTTACAAGATCTCGTTCATAAAAGATATTTAGGTTTCTCCCTAAAGCTCAGCTTCTCCAAAAGTCTTAGTTGACCCCCTCCCATCCTGGGCATATTGTTCTTCGTAAACTCACCTTGCTTATAACCACTACTCAATGTCTCTCCCCTCTGACAGGTCACTAGTCACGAGGGCAGGTACATTACTTTTTATGTTCACTGCTGGAGCTCAGTGTAGAAGAGAACCTGATCCATAATAGAAAGCCAAAAATAATTTTCAATAAATAAATAGAATTCAAAGGGCCAATGACAAATCAGGAAATTTAGTTGGGCAGGTATTGTAAAGACTAATGTAATCAATATAAAGAATACTTGCAGGTAATAAAACAATGACTAAGAAACAATGCAATAAAAGAAAAAATACAAATGTGCAATAAGTCTACCCAAAATGATGAAAATATCTAATAATTGAAGAAATTCATATAAAGTATACCATTTATTACCAAATTAAAATAATAATACAATGCTATAGAGTATGCAGTGAGATGAGCAAGCACTTTCATACACTGTCGATGTATATAAATTGACACACTTTATCTAGAAATAATTTGGCAATATTTATGAAATCATTCATTTCCTTTAACACAGTTAGCCCATTTCTTGTAAAGTATCTAATGTGAGTACTCAGAGATAGACAACAACTTGAACACAAGGAAATTTATAAAAGTATTACTTACATTAGTAAAAAATAAAATAATCCTACATAATTGATGACAAAGGATTGGTTCCTTAAATTATGGTATGTCCATAAGTTATTATACTATCCAGTCATTAAAAATTATGTTTCAAAGAACCTTTAATGACTTAGAGAAAAGTTCAAAATGCCGTTAAGTGAAAAACCTCAGCATATAAAGTACTATATGCAATATCACCCTGAGTGTGTGTATTTATGTAACTATATCTGTCTCTGCTTTCAAGAATTGGTCAATAAGAAAGAAGCCCAAGGAAAGCCTCAGCTGTCACCCAGATTCCCTCATTACAACCCAGGGCTGTGCTCCCGGGAGCTGGCCCTGAGGCCAGAGCCGGGTGCCAATGATTTGTGGTGTTCTCTACTCTACCTTGGCAGAGAACTGACCTAACAAGCCTCTCAGGTCTCTGCCTCAGCTGGACTCCTACTTCCAAGATGAGCCTCCAGCCTTCGGAGGTCAGTCTGCAGTGTCCGAGTGGTCTTCATCAACCTTCTGCATGGCTGAGGACCCACAGCTCTTCAGCCTTCACGGTGCCTGGAGACCACCATTGCCTGTGGTCATCAGCATATTTTGGGCCCCAAACAAGAGCCCCAGGTTCCACAGACCTCGACAGAGGAGGCTATTTGCTGAATACGAGTCTAATTCCTTCTCTAGAGATCTGCTTGCCCTTGCTGCAGAACCGAGATATACATAAGGTGAACAAAGCCTGTATTGAAGGTCAGATTGACTGGAGTATAAAGCCTAGCTCTTCTACTTCCCATTTCTGGGACTTTCAGCAAGTTGCTAAACCTCGCTGAACCTCATTTTCTGCATTGGTAAAATAAAAGTAATAATATGGACCTCATAGAACTGGTGGAAGAATTAAGGAAGATGTGGTATTGTACCACATATCCGAAGGAAATAAATTTGCCTTTGCCTCCAAGTGGGAAAAGTGAAGAAGAGCTTGGGCTTCTAATAAAAGAGCTCTTCTTGAAGGATTCACTTTAGCCACATAAAATGTGCTGAGGCTGTGGAACTGCCTGTGCAAAGGTTCTGTGCATTCTAAGTTGCAAAGAGGGTGAGTGGCATTTAAAAGTCCAAAACCAAGAAAGATGCAATATCCCCCTTTACATATATGTGGCTAAGTCCCTCACTAATTTCAAGTCTTTGTTCAAACGTCATTTTCTCAAGGTGGCTTACCCTTACCGTCTAATTTAAAATTGTAACCTAGCCCTCTCTTTTGCTCTTTTGCTCTATTTTTCACATAACACATCACTTTTTAACATACTATGTAATTTACTCATTTATGTTTATTATTTTCTGTGTTCACCAACCCCTTTCCCTGAAATGTAAGTTCCACAAGGGCAGGGATTTTTGCCTCTTTTTCTCATTATATTTATCCCAAGCCCCTAGACTATGCCTAGCATGTAGCAGATACTCAATAAATATTTCACACTATGAACAAATTTCTGAATATGTTAGCAGTTCAATTAGAGAAGCAGAACCCTATGAGTAATATGAAATAAGGATTTTATTATAGGTATCAAAACATATGCAATTATGGGAGCTGGTGAAAAAGTCTATAGAAGGCTGTTAACTTTGCATCTGGTAGTTGGTCTGAAATCCTGAAGGGCAGCAGATCTGGCAATCAGGAATCAAACTGGATGTGGAGCCAGGGAGAGGAAGGGCAAGGAAACCATGTCTGTCTCTCACTGCCTCCAAACTTGTCAACAGGTGACCTCAGGAGAAGCTGATACCCTTGGCCATAGAGCTGCCCATGTACCTGTCTAGGTCACAGAGAAGCTGAAGGAGAAGATCCAGTGGGAGCCAGGAGATCTTCAAAAACATGCATGAGCAAGATGGCAGAGTAGTGAGGAGCAGAAATTAGTCTCTCCTCTAGAGCAGCTAGTAATTACCCAAGAACTGTATGAAACAGTGTTTTCAGGGTCTCCAGTGACCAATCCCACATAGTAAACAAGTTCAGAACCTGAGGAAGAGCTGAGATCACAGCGAATTTTGTAAGTTAACCCAACCAGTGGTCTGGCGCACCTCCCCACCCAGACCCCATGGACTCTCTTGCAGCTGCCTCCTTGAAAGGGAAAAAAAGAGAACAATCTGCTGAGTGCAAGAAAGGGAACTCAATCCAGACTCAACTGCAGAATTAATTAACAAAATAAGTAACTAATTTTTGGAGCTGGGGTTGCTAAAGAAATGCTGGGCTCCCAGAAGCAGGGGGCACATAAAAGCAGGTGGAACAAAAAAGTAACACCCATTCCCTGGCTCCAAAAAAGCCTCCCCCCCCCCCCCACATTTTGTCCCTTCTCCTTTCTTACTGACTCCATATCTTTTTGCACTTCAATAGCCCCTGGCAGGGATGGAATTGAAGCTGTTGGAGAGTAATTATCAGACAATAGCCCAAAGTACATCTTTAAATGCTCTACTCTGACAGTGACAAAATGTCCAGGCTGGGGAAACGCTTTTAAAAGGGACTTCATTTTTTTTTCTTTTTTCTTTTCTTTCTTTTGTATTTTTTTTTTTTAATTTAAAAGTAACATATGTGGTTATTTTCTATCAGAAGCCCAAGTTAGAGGTCTACGCTAGTCTTGGGGGGAGACAGAGTACCCAGAACTTCCTTGAATTCCAGATTCACTTCTGAAGAAGGTCTCCACCCCAGTCTTCAATTGGAAACTCAGGCTGACCAGGAAATTAAGCTGGAGTTGCCCCAAAGAGGAGAGGGGAGAAGGGAATAGTGCCCCTGGGAGACAACTGGAGTTCCTAGGATTGGGAGAGTTGAGGGAGGTCCTGCTCAACTGGCAGCCCTCCTTCTGGGAACTCAGATCCCAGGGGCTGGAATTCAGATTCCAGCTTCACTCAGCCATGCCCCTGACAGGATCAGAGTCACCCGGAGAACTAAAGGTGCCATAACTCCTTACACTGGTGGGGCTGTGGGCTGGCAAGTGCCACCTGCCAGACAGGATAGGAAAAGCACCAATTCTGGAGGCCTCACAAGAGGGTCTCACTCTCAGAGAAACTCCATATCCTCTTCATGAGACTTGGGCTTCTCTAGACTGGGAAAACCTGACTGGGGTCTACCATATCTGAGGATACCCTCTCACAAAAATGCTACATAGAGGCAGGGCAACAAACAGGAAAACAAGAGGTGAAAAATTCTGATCAACTAAATAGAACCTAAGTTAGAGGACTAGAATAAGTTGAATGGAACAAAAAGGTTAGAGAACAAGCTAACGAACAAGAAACCCCTAGGTAAAATAGTGAAAATGAGCTCCAGAATAAGCTAATCAAGAAAATCAGATGCCTAGACAACTTAAGATAACAAGCCATATCAGGAAACATGAAAAAATGGATCAGCCAAAGGAACAAACTGAAAGTTCAACCAAGACACAGGAATTGAGGCAACTAATGCTAAATCAATTCAATGAACTGATGGAAGATATGGCAAAAGAGATGAAGGATATAAAGAAGAAATTGGATGACCATAAAGAAGAATTCATAAACTTGAAAAAAAAAAAATACCAGAACTTATGGGAATGAAGGCCAAAATGGAGGAGATGAAAAACACAATGGAGGGACACAATAGTAGATTTGAACAGGCAGAAGAAAGGATCAGTGAACTGTAAGACAAGACATTTGAATTCATACACACAAAAGAACAGATGGTGATAAAATGAGAAAATATGAACCGGTTATAAGGGAGCTGAGTGACAACATGAAATGCATGAATATATGTGTTATGGGTATCCCAGAAGGAGAAGAAAGGGGAAAGGGGGCAGAAAGAATAATAGAAGAAATATTCACTGAAAATTTCCCAACTCTTTTGAAAGACAGAAAACTATAGATTCAAGAAGTACAGCATACCCCAAACAGAATAGATCCCAAAATACCTACTCCAAGATACTTGCTGATCAGACAGTCCAATGTCAAAGACAAAGAGAGAATTCTGAAAGCAGCAAGAGAAAAGCAATCCTTCACATACAAGGGAAGCTCCATAAGACTATGTATAGATTTCTCTGCAGAAACCATGGAGGCAAGAAGACAGTGGCATGATATATTTAAGATACTGAAAGAGAAAAACTGCCAACCAAGAATTCTCTATCCAGCAAAACTGTCCTTGAAAAATGAGGGAGAGATTAAAATATTTTCAGGCAGACACTAAGAGAGTTTGTGAATAAGAGACCAGTGCTACAAGGAATACTAAAAGGAGTGCTACAGGATGATAGGAAAAGACAGGAGAGAGAGAGTTGGAGAAGAGTGCTGAAATGAAGACTATCAGGAAAGGTAAAAGGAGAGAGAGGAAAAAATAAGATATGACATATAAAATCCAAAAGACAAAATGGTAAAAGAAAGTACTGCCCTTACAGTGATAACAATAAATGTTAATGGATTAAACTACCCAATAAAAAGACACAGACTGGCAGAATGGATTAAAAAACAGGACCCACCTATATGCTTTCTACAAGAAACTCATTTTAGACATAAGGACAAAAATAGACTGAAATTGAAAGTTTGGAAAAAGATATTTCACACAAACAACAACCAGAAAAAAAGTGGGTGTAGCTACATTAATATCAAACAAATTAGACTTCAAAAGTAAAGCAATTAAAAGAGACAAAGAAGGACACCATATATTAATAAAAGGGTCAATTCATTAAGGAAACATATCATAAATATTTATGCACCAAGCCAAAATGCCCCAAAATTCATGAGAGAAACACTGAGAACACTGAAAGGAGAAGTAGATATCTCTACAATAATAGTTGGAGACTTCAAAACACTGCTCCCATCAATGGATAGAACATCTAGATAGAAGATCAATAAAGAAACAAAGATGTTGAATTGTACAGTAAATGAACTAGACTTGACAGACATTTATAGAATACTATATCCAACAACAGCAGGATACGCTTTTTTCTCAAGTGCTCATAGAACATTCCCTAGGATAGACCACATGTTGGGTCACAAAGCAAGTCTCAGCAAATTTAAAAATATTAATATTATACAAAACACTTTCTCACACCATAATGGAATTAAGTTGGAAATAAATAACAGACACAAGGTAATAAAATTCACAAATATATGGAGGCTAAACAACACCCTCTTAGAAAACAAGTGGGTAAAGGAAGAAATTACAAGAGAAATCAGAAAATACCTAGAGGCAAATGACAATGAAAATACAACATATCAAAACTTATGGGATGCAGCAAAGGTGGTGTGAGGGGGAAATTTATTGCCCTAAATGTCTAAATTAAAAGAGAAGAGAGAGCAAAAATTGAGGAATTAACTGTTCACCTGGAGGAATTAGAGAAAGAACAGCAAACTCACCCCAAAGCAAACAGAAGGGAAGAAATTACAGAGATTAGAGCAGAAACAAATGAAATTGAGAACAGGAAAACAATAGAATCAACAAAACCAGTAGTTGCTTCTTTGAGAAAATTCATAAAATTGATGGACCACTAGCTAGGCTAACAAAGGGGGGGGAGTGTGCAAATAAATACAATCAAAAATGGGAAAGGAGATGTGCCGGTTTGAATGTATTATTTCCCCCAAAATGCCATTATCTTTGATGTAATCTTGTGTGGGCAGACATTTCAGTGTTGATTAGATTGTAATTCTTTGAGTGTTTCTGTGGAGATGAGCCCCACCAAACTGTGGGTGATGACTCTGATTGGATAATTTCCATGGAGTTGTTACCCCACCCATTCAGGGTGGGTCTAAATTAAATCACTGGAGCCATATAAATGAGCTGACAAACAGAAGGAACTGAGTGCAGCTGAGAGTGACATTCTGAAGAGGAGCTACAGCCAAGAGGGACACTTTGAAGAATGCACAGAAGATGAGAGAATAGCTGCAGATGAGAGACAATTTGAAGATGGCTGTTGAAAGCAGACTCTTGCTCTGGAGAAGCTAAGAGAGGACAAATGCTCCAAAAGCAACTTAGAGTGACATTTTTGAGGAGCTGAAGCCTAGAGAGGAACATCCTAGGAGAAAGCCATTTTGAAACCAGAACTTGAAGCAGATGCCAACCATGTGCCTTCCCAGCTAACAGAGGTTTTCCAGACACCATTGGCCATCTTCCAGTGAAGGTACCTGATTGTTGATGTGTTACCTTGGACACTTTATGGCCTTAAGACTGTAACTGTGTAACCAAATAACCCCCCTTTTATAAAAGCCAATCCATTTCTGGTGTTTTGCATTCCAGCAGCATTAGCAAACTAGAACAGGAGACATAACTACTGACCCTGCAGAAATAAAGGAGATAATGAGAAGATACTATGAGCAAGTATATGCTAATAACCTAGACAATTTAGACAAAATGGACAACTTCCTAGAAAGCATAAATCACCAACATTAACTCAAGAAGAAATAGATGACCTCAATGAACCAATCACAAGTAAAGAGATTGAGTCAGTCATCAAAAAGTTCCCAAAAAGGAAAAAGCCTGGGACCAGATTGCTTCACATGTGAATTCTACCAAGGATTCAAGAAAGAATGAGTATCAATCCTGCTCAAACTCTTCAAAAAAATTGAAGAAGAGGGAAAGCTACCTAACTCATTCTATGAAGCAAATATCATCAGACAAAGATACTACAAAAAAAAGAAAATTATAGACTGATATCTTTAATGAATATAGATGCAAAAATCCTCAACAAAATACTGCAAATCAAATCCAACAACACATTAAAAGTATTATACACCATGACCAGGTGGGATTTATTCCAGGTATGCAAGACTGGTTCAACACAAGAAAATCAATTAATGTAATACGCCACATCAATAAATCAAAGAAGAAGAACCACATGATCATCTCAATCAATGCAGAAAAGGCATTTAACAAAATTCAGCCTGCTTTCCTGATGAAAACACTTCAAAGGATAGGAATAGAAGGGAACTTTCTCAATATGATAAAGGCAATATATGAAAAACCCACAGCTAGCATCATACTCAATGGGGAGAGACTGAAAGCTTTCTGTCCAAGATCAGAAACAAGGCAGGGATGCCCACTGTCACCACTGTTATTCAACATTGTGCTTGAAGTGCTAGCTAGAGCAATCAGGCAAGAAAAAGAAGTAAAATTCACCCAAATTGGGGAGAAAGAAGTAAAACTTTCACTGTTTGCAGATGACATGATTCTATATGTAAAAAAGTCCAGAAAAATCTACAGCAAAGCTGCCAGAGCTAGTCGATGAATACAGCAAAGTGGCAGGCTACAAGATCAACATACAAAAATCTGTAGTGTTCCTATACACAAGTAATGTGCAACAAGAGAAGGAAATCAAGAAAAAAATTCCATTTACAATAGCAACCAAAAGAATCAAGTATTTAGGAATAAACTTAACCAAGGACACAAAAGACCTTTACACAGAAAACTGCAAGAAACTGCTAAAAGAAATTGAACAGGACCTAAAAGAAAAATGGAAGAACATACCATGTTCATGGATTGGAAGACTAAATATAGTTAAGATGGCAATTTTACCTAAACTGATTTATAGATTCAATGCAATACCAATTAAAATCCCAACAACTTACTTTACAGAAATAGAAAAACCAATAACCAAATTTATTTGGAAGGACAAGGTGCCCCAAATAGCCAAAAATATCTTGAGAAAGAGGAATGAAGTGGGAGGTCTCACACTACCTGACTTTGAAACATATTACAAAGATACAGTGGTTAAAACAGCATGGTACTGGGATAAGGACAGATATACTGACCAATGGAATTGAATTGAGCATTCAGAAATAGACGCTTGCATCTACAGACAATTGATCTTCAATAAGGCATCCAAGCCAAAGCAACTGGGACAGAGCAGGCTCTTGAATAAATGGTATTTGGAGAACTGGATATCCATTTCCAAAAGAATGAAAGAGGACACCTGTCTTACACCTTATACAAAAGTTAACTCGAAATGGATCAAAGACCTAAACATTAGCACTAAGACCATAAGACTCTTAGATGAAAATGTAGGGCAATATCTTAAAGATCTTGTGATAGGAGGTGGTTTCCTAGACCTCACACCCAAGGCACGAGCAACCAAAGAACAAATAGACAAATGGGATCTCCTCAAAATTAAACACTTTTGTACTTCAAAGGACTTTGTCAGAAAAGTAAAAAGGCAACCTACACAATGGGAGGTGATATTTGGAAACCACATATCAGATAAGGGTTTAATATCCTGAATATATAAAGTGATCCTACAACTGAATAACAGAAAGACAAACAATCCAATTTAAAAATTGGCAAAAGACATGGACAGATACTTTTCCGAAGAGGAAATACAAATGGTTCAAAAACATATGAAAAAGATGCTCAACTTCATTGACTATTAGGGAAATGCAAATCAAAACCACAATGAGATATCATCTCACACCTACCAGAATGGCCATTATCAAAAAAAAAAAAAAAAAAAAAACAGAAAATGACAAGTGCTGGAGAGGATGTGGAGAAAGAGGCACACTTATTCATTGTTGGTGGGAATGTAGAATGGTGCAACCACTCTGGAAGACAGTGTGGAGGTACCTCAGGAAGTTAAGTATAGATTTGCCATATGACCCAGCTGTTGCATTGCTAGGTATATACTCAGAGGAACTGAAAGTTAAGACACAAATGGACATTTGTAAACCAAAGTCTATTGCAGCATTATTCACGATTGCCAAGAGATGGAAACAGCCCAAATGTCCATCAACAGACGAGTGGATAAACCAACTATGGTATATACACATGATGGACTATTATGCAGCTGTAAGAAAGAACAAAGACATGGAACATATAATAAAGTGGATGAACCTTGAGGACATTATGTTGAGTGAAGTTAGCCAGAAACAAAAGGACAGGTACTATTTGGTTCCACTAATATGAACTAACATTAATGAGCAAAATTTGAGATTTAAAAGCTGACAACACAGGCTACCAGGAGATAGAAAAAGGGTAAAGATCAGGCATTTGATCCTGAAGGACCACAGAATGATTGTACAGATCCAGAAATAGATAGCATAATGCTGCGTGATGGTAGCACAATACTGTAACTACACTGAACAAAGATGTCTGTAAGTAAAGCTGAAAAAGGTGGGACAGGGGAATGTATGACACCAGAGGTAAAGATAGATGATATAGGCTGGGACTGTATAACTTGGCAAAACCTGGAGTGGCCAATGACTGTTATTAAATGTAGAAATAGAAACACGTTTTTATCTGTGGGAGAACAAAAGAATGTCAACCATGCAGAGCATTGAAAAAGAGATGGTATTTTGGAAAAAACATAATCAAAGCAAACTGAAGTCTATGGTCAACAGTAACATTGTAATATGCTTCCATTAAATGTAACAAAGGCAATATGCCAAACCTGAATGTGTATGAGTGGGGGATATAAGGAAGGGATATGGGATTCTTCGTAGTGGTGGTGTTTTCTGTCCTTACTGTTATATTGTATTGTATGACATTTTGTTTTTCTTTTCATTATCTTTTTTTATTAGTTGCTAAATAAACAAAATTTTTTGTAGTAAACAATATGTTCAAGTGTTGATTTTGGTGATAAATGTACAACTTTATGATGATACTGTGAACAACTGACTGTACACTATGGATAAATGCATGGTATGTGAATATATCTCTATAAAATTGTAGGAAAAAATATAAATAGGTGTAAAAATACTGGAGAAAACATGGAGAGAGGGATATACCTATTTACTGTTGATGAGGAGGCAGAATAGTGTAGCCTTTCTGGAGGTCAGTGTGGTGGTTCCACAAAAAGCTAAGTGTGTGGGGCCATAAGGTCCTGAAACCTCATGATGGGGTATGTAATTGGAAGATCTGAGAGCAGAGACATGAATGGACATTTGCACATTGGTGTTTATGGAGGCAGTGTTCATGATTTGCAATGGTTGGAGGTGGCCTAAAGGTACATTGACTGAGAAATAGAATAATGAACTGTGGTGTATGCATACAATGGAATATTGAGCAACTATGAGGAGTGAAGCTGTGAGACAGGCAACTAGGTGAATGGATCCTGTAGACAGCACTTTGAGTGAAGTACACCAGAAACAAAGGCAAGCACTATAACGCCTCACCAATATGGACTAACTACAATGTGTAAACTCAGAACTGAATCTTAGAACACAGCCTAACAAGGGAACAATTATTGTAATGGTCACTAGATTGTAAGCTCTTGCAGCAGTCAAATCTATTCCTGAATTGCAATGGCTATCTCCAAACTCTGAGATGCTGATCCCTTGGTGTATAACCTGATTGGTCTCCGGAACGTTGGGTATCTCTGTGACACCTGAAACTCAGAGCTAGACCTTGACAGATATGAATGTCAGTATTAGCACATACAGAAACTGTTAAAAAAAAAAAAAAAAAAAAGCTGAAAAAGAGCCCAGACTTCAATTAGAGATAAGAGTGAAGCAGATCTACCTAAGACTAGGGCAAATTGGGCCAAAAAGTGAAGGTTGAAACTGACTTTGTGTTAAACTTCAACTTCCACGTGAGACCAAGGGAAGAGATGTTTATTTGGTGCAGATCTATATTTTCTAAACAGCATAACTTCTACAGTCAGTTTGTTCAAACACCACAATTACTTGGAACTTTGAATAGGAAGTGAGATATGGTAGGTCTGTATAGGTTAGAGTGAAATAGTAACACATCCCAAAGTAATTTGGGCAGAGAATAAAAATATATTTTCAGGGCTCCCCAGAGGAGCTGGGGTAAAATGGGGAAGTGTTGGGCTTCCTCACCTGGACTGTTGCTGATGTTCTCACGAACATTGAGGACTGGCAGTTTGGTGTGCTGAGCCCTCTAGGCCTACTTATAACTGTGCATAAGAGTCTCTCCCTGAATGTCTCTTTGTTGCTCAGATGTGGCCCTCTGTCTCTAATTAAGCCACCTTGGCGGGTGATCTCGCTGCCCTCCCCCCTATGTGGGACCTGACTCCCCAGGGTATAAATCTCCCTGGCAATGCAGGATATGACTTCTGGGGATGAATCTGGACCCGGCATCATGGGATTGAGAACATCTTCTTGACCAAAAGGGGGATGCGAAATGAAACAAATTAAGTTTCAGAGGCTGAGAGATTTCAAATGGAGTCAAGAGGTCACTCTGATGGGCATTCTTATGCACTATATAGATATCACTTTTTAAGTTTTAATGTATTGCAATAGCTAGAAGTAAATACCTGAATGTATCAAACTCCAACCCAGTAGCCTGGACTCTTGAAGATGACTGTATAACAATGTAGCTTACAAGGGGTGACAGTGTGATTGTGAAAACCTTGTGGATCACACTCCCTTTATCTAGTGTACGGATGGATGAATAGAAAAATGGGGACAAAAACTAAATGAAAAATAGGGTGGGATGGGGAGAATGATTTGGGTGTTCTTTTTTACTTTTATTTTTTATTCTCATTCTGATTTTTTCAAATATAAGGAAAATGTTCAAAAATAGTTTGGGGTGATGAATGCATAACTGTATGATGGTACTGTGAACAGTTGATTGTACACCATAGATGACTGTATGGTATGTGAATATATTTCAATAAAACTGAATTTAATTTAAAAAAAAAATGCACAAGTCATAGCAGTGCCTGGTACTCTACTATGGCCTTCAGGGTGAAATAGGTGCTACTTCACTTTTACCTTCCAAGTCTCAGGCAAATTTTTCTTGTAGCCAACCTTAACCTAGATTCAAACAAAGAAGGAAATTCTGGGAAACAGTTCCAACTTATCTACATTGACACAGTTCAAAACCACCACAGTCCACCCCTCATTCACTTTGGCATCCATGCCCAGATCCTTTAATCATATCCAAATAAAAACAAGAGCAAAGTCTTGCAAAGTCTTCTAGCTAATTTACACTACACCTTTGATATTCTGTAACTCTAATGCAGAGTTATAAGGTTTGCTACTCTTAATATATCTTATGTCAGATTTTAAGGCAGTGGAAGTAGGGGGAAAAAAAAACAAAAGAATTGGTTACTAAAACTTGGTTAATACAAATATAATTTTACCAAAGTAATGAAGAAATACTCATAACTAATTTAATCCTCATTTCTACAACTGGTCATGTGATCATAGCCAGTGTTTATAACCCCTTCTACTACCTGTTCCATTCTCCCCCTGCCTTGTGCATGCAGCCTGGCTTGTCATGGTCCTTGACTGGTCAGGAGACCCAAAGCTTCATTCCAGAAGGACTAGAGAATTAACAGTCCTGCCTGTGTTGGGTTGTTGTAGTTTTCCATTAACTTTAATCACAGGACTTAGGAAAACTAACTAAAAGGTGACTCAGAGACCTCCCACATTCCAAACATATACCACAATACCCCCACTGTGTAGTAACAACCCAATATTCAGAATCAGTCACCCCAGGCAACACAGTAACTCCCTCTCTTGTCTGTTGTCTGTTGGTTCACTGGCATGAGGAGCCCACCGAGGACAGGAGGTAGTTTCAACTTCCATCTCATTGACCCATTGCTGTGTCCCCTGCTGAAAGCCTGCTACCTTGGAGTCTAAATCCCCTGGACCTGGAATGCTTCAAGTCACGGGAACAAAATGCAAACATTTCTCTAGTAGATCATTGGGGTTATAGTAGGGGAGCTCATTCTCCGACTCATGCATTCTGCTACGGAGAAAAACAGCACCATATATTGCTTACCGATTTAGTACATCTGCTACATCCTGGAGAACATTACTCCCACAAAGTGTTGCCTCCCAGCTAGTGCCATGCTGAGTCTTCAAAATGTTTGTTCTGCAATTCTCCCAAGTCAACTTCTTTAAGTGATGGAGTTCAGGAAAGACCAGCGAACTTAATGAGTGTGAGCCCATTGCTGGTCATCACCTGCTGTAAAGTGAGTTCCTTGGTCTGTAATGATGCCGCATGGAACACTCAGTGGTGAATTAAACCTTCTGTGAATAAACTGAGGGTGGTTTGGGTAGAAGCACTGCAGGCAGGGAAGGCAAATTTATGTCCAGAGTAAGTGTCTATTCCAATAAGGACAAAGCACTGTTCCTTCCATTATAAAAATGATCCATTGTAATCATCTTGCCACCAAGTGATGGAATCCCCTGGGGAATGGTGCTATATTAGGGGCTCAGTGGTGGTCTATTCTACTGAAAGGTAGAGCACTGAGCAGTAGCCATAGACAGGCCGGCTTTGGTGAGTGGAAGTCCATGTTACTGAACCCAAGCAAAAATTCCATCTCTGCCACCAGAGCCACTTTATTGATAAGATACATACTTGCAGGTGGCCGAGAAAGCCCCAAGCAGCTCCTGAGTTGCATCTCATTGTGCTGTAAAAACAAGAGCATAGCAGGAGGTAGGGAGCAAGGCTAACAGGAATCAAGAAGATCCAGGACTTTAACAAACAAGGCTGAGATGCCCAGAACTTATCATTGTGCATGGGTGAGCAGAAGAGTCAGGGTGATATCAGTTATCTCTACAGCATATTCTGGAAGCATCTTGGATGAACAAAGAATCTGTAAGTGATTGGCCATATGAGTCTGCTCAGGCACCCCACTCATTGTATATTCCCCAGAGGTAAGACTCGTCCTCCTCCCTGCGGTGTGGTGGCATAATTTGGGGGATCTTCGGAGAGAGGTGAGTGCATCAAAGCTGACTGGGCTCTCCTGTGGCCCATGGCCTTCCCTTCCCTGAGATCTTCATAGGCTATTGATGGCTTCTTCATAATGGACCTCCCAGAATACCAAATCAAAGCAAAGCAGAGAGCTCTGCATCTTCTGCTCTTCCAGCTTATCCAAGCTTTTAACTCTAAAAGCCTCAGAGAAAAGGTTTCTTTTGTTTTGCATTTCAACCTGTGACTCCTGACATGGTAGCCAATTAATATCACTTGATGGCACAAAACAGGGCTGCATTGAGTGAGAGAACTGCCTACCCCTGCCCCCAGCCCTCACCTCTCCTTTCCCTGCCTCCTCTCCATTCAGTGGGATCGCGTAACAAGGCAACACTTCTTGCAGCCTTGGGACCCCTAACACATATCACACTAGCTCCCTGGAAGCTCACAGCCCTCCAACCCCCTGACATCAGGCAAATGGTAGGTAGGTAGTGTCAGGAGAGTTTAGAGCAGTGGAAAAGTGCAATACTTGAAATCAAAGAGCTGTGTTCATAATCCAGACTCTGCCACTTACTGGTAATGAAACTTTTACCTTGACCCCTCTGCTTAGCAGTCTGTTAAATGAAGTTGAGAACAGCCAAGCATGCAGGACCACTGTGGGGATCTGAAGATATTTGCAAAAGAGCCTTGTAAGGAGTACAGATTTATCAACTCATAGGGTAATATAATTATTTGTAAGGTGGGGCAGGTGACAGTGCATGCAATCTAAGTTATATTGAAGCCAGGGGAACTGAGGGACTTCACTAGTGGTGGAAGACAGCAGAGGGCCTGGACTCCTCCAGTAGCTGGAAGGTCAATTCCAAAGTTCTAAGAGCTTTTTAAGCCTCTGGGGAAGATGATTATCCTTGGAATGCCCCTCATTTCTCCAGTTACTTCCAAGGAAACTTTTTTTTAATGGAAAAGTGGGGTTAACACCCTGAGACCCAAATCACAATAGCAAAATGCCGTCTTTCTCATAGTATGACCATGACCCACATGCATCAAAATAACCTGAGACATTATTTAAATGCAGAGTCCAAGGCCCCAACCTTGAACAGCACTTTAATTCTCTGAGCTTCAGCTCCCATGTTTATAAAATGGACATAGTAATAGTCTTTTCCTAAAACTCAATAAAAGATTTTGCATTGAATAAGTGAACAGATGAAGAGATGAATGGCCTGCAGGGGAGGGGTGCAATTTGCAACCAGGCAAGATGACCTCTAATGTTCCGTCTAACTCAGGCCTCTATTATTCCAGGTCCCTGAGGATGCTTTGACCTCAAACAACCCACAGAGTAGTGCCCATCCCTGTTCACAATGCATCCCAGCCAAATGCACCGTGAGTGCACCCCTTGGCTGGGCACTCAGCCAAGCTGGAGCTGTTAGGAAATAAGAATGTGTGTATTTATTGAGGAAAATAAAAATGTGCATGCAATGTCGCACAGAGGCGATTTATGAGGTTTTATGGAAGTGTCACCAAAAGGCCCACTCAGTCACTGCCAATGTCAGGTCTGCAAACACCTGGGAGCTCAGGCAATAAAGCTCCCTAATGGAGTTGGTGGGTGGAACGTGCTTGTGGCAGGAGTGGGAGCTGTGTGGTGCAGTTTCCTGCACCTGGGGTGTGGGGCAGAAGCGAGCTGAGTACAATGAGTGTATGTATGTGTATGGGCGAGCAAATGTGCACACACTCGTGGATGTGCAAGGGAGTGTGCATATGTGTGGGCACCTTGAGAGTGTGTGTCCTAGGTCATCACAGGATGCGATTGGGAGGGAAGGCTGAGCCACGGTGCAGAAGTGCACCCATTACTCACACCCTCTTCAAAGTCTGCAATGGAGAAGAACTCAGTGCTCGTGAGAAGAAGTTAGTCATCAGCTAGTGCTGAAGGCAAACGCCTCTGAGTTGAGCATTCGAGAAGGGGGTGAGTCTGGCCAATGGGAAGACTGGTGTCTGGACCAGCTCACCAACTCTGGTGGGCTGGAAACCTTCCATTGATGCTGCAGCCCATTTGGCCCAGGGCTCTGAAGCTCCTGTGGGTTTTGTGAACTTGCCTCATCCCTTGCTGTTCTCCTGGAGCACTGTCTCATGCCCTCCATTATCTGCCCAGCTGCTGCAAGCCACAGAACAAACCAGCCCTCCTTCCAAGCCCATTGGAGTTGAGAGAGGTCCACAGTTTCCTGAGGGCTCCCTGCTGTGGGAGAAGGCTCAAGGAAGTACACAGAGGGTGTGTCGTTAAAAGGAAAAGGAGGAGCAAGGGAAGAAGGAGAGGGAGATGGAGGCAAAGGAGGTGAAGGAGATGGGAGTAAGAAGGAAAAGGAGAGAAAGAAAGAAAGATTTTTCAGGGTAAGTCCCTTAGAGGTAAGTTCCCAGAGTCCATCTTCATAAATATGGCCTTAAAACCATAAAGCAAGCATAGTCCTGCAAGCCAAGCAAGAATCAGGGATACTCACTTCCTCTCTCCCTTTTCACCCCCATTGCAGCAATGAAGGGATCCTGGGTTTTGTAAGAATCCCTTTGGTGGCCTGGGGCACACCATCATCACATGCATCTCCTCAGCACAAGGGGAAGGTCACTTCCCTGCAAGACAGGGAGGAGCTCTGGGCAAGTGTGGTTTGTGAAACGAAACCAGTGCTTTCAGTTTATTACCCCCGGTGAGCCAGGATGGTTGGCCCAGCTTGGAGTCTGAGGTTAGGGGCCAGGATTCTTTGTGCACCTACCAGATGCTACATCTTCAGTCGGGCTCTTTCATATACTCCATTTGGTCCTTATCCAAACCCTGAAAAGAGAAATTAGCACAGCTGTGACATGGGCTGAGACTTTGTGGATCAGAGACTGTGGCATTTGCTCAAGGACAGAAAGACGGCAAATGGCAGAGCTGTCCTGCTTACGGAACCAGAGACCCAAGCCTCTGCACCACCAGCTTCCCTCTCTCAGAACCTTTAAAATACTGCACCTGCCTTGTCCTTTTGCTTCTCTCTCTCCACATCAGATTGAGGGTCTCTGCAGGTCAGGACCAGTTTGGTTCTTCAAACCTTATCTCCAGAGGCCAGCACAGTCTGGCACAGCAGAGGATGTACCCAGAGAATAGTTTCGAGAGGGGAGAAGGAAAGATGGACCTGTCCAGACAGCTCCGTTTCTAGCCAGCATCACCACCTCTGACTTTGGGTGCTTGCTACAGCATCCTGAGAGCCAAGAGGAAAATTAAGGAGCCGACATCTCTGCAACCAGGGCCTCCTGGATTCTGACAACGTCTCGGTCAGCCTGCACACCTGCCCCAGCACACCTCCGAGCTGAAGAGGAATAAGATTGCCAAAGGGGTCCATCTCAGGGACCCTTGGTAGGTTCTGGTTCTCCCAACATCAGCCAGGGCAAGCCCCTGCCCTGGCAAAACTTCAGGGCCCCCTCCCATTCCATCTTGTTTATTCATTCTATGTGCCAGACGTTCTATTTGCCCCTCTAGATACCTGCCTCCATGGGCTCACATGGTGGGTTCTAAGTTGATGGGGGCTCAGGGACCCTGGTGCCTGCCAATGGCCACAAAATTGTGCCCGTTGATCTGATTTTCTTAAAGTTTGGGGAGGAGATAGGTGGGAAGCAGGGTTCAGTCCAGTTCCATTTTGGAGGGTCCAAGCTACTAAAGGCCAAGGCAGGACAATGAAACCTCATGATGGGCAGTGGTTATCACTGTTACTGACTTCTGACCTTCCCCCCAATCCTTAGAAAGCCATTAGTTATTGTTGTGAAACTGGAAACGGTAAGTAGAAAATATTTACTGTGAGCAAATAAAAAGTTATAAGCTCCATGAACTGCAGTGTGCTAGAACAGGGCTTCCCAAACTTTATGTGCAGATGAAGTACCTGGAGATCTTGTTAAAATGCAGATTCTGATTCAGTCATCAGAGATGAGGCCTGAGATGCTGCATTTCTAAGCAACTCCCGAGTGAAGCTGCTGGTCCACAGATCACACCTGGAATAATAAGGAGGCAGAACTCCGAGTAGCCAATGCTGGTAAATCAAATATCCTACACCCTTCCTTGCTTCAGCATTCAGAAGGAGCCCCGCTGCCTACTGGAAAAAGATCCAACACCCTAGTTTACAGGATTCCTTCCTAACCAGGCTCCAGCTGCACCCCAGCTATGCTCAGGATACACCTAACGGCCACTGTTTCCCAGTGGCCTAACTCACCTCACCTGTCCGTATTGCTGCTGGTCTCTCTCTGCCTAGAATGTTCTTTCCCTTTTTTGAAGCTTTGGAAACTCCTACTCTTCCTTCCTCACTCTATCCCCAGCACCTCATCTGCCTCTGCCACTTCTACCTGATTCAAGCAAGTGACTTCACCCCTCTAAGCCTAGGTTTTCTCATCTGTAAAATGGGAGTAATGATAATGACCACCTCGCAGGGAGGTTTTCAAAGATTAAATGAGATGATGTGTGTAAGATGCTTAACAAAGTGCCCGAGACATACTAGGCAACCAAAAAAGTGATGTAATACATAAATAAATCGCCCAGTTGAACGTCATCTCCTCTGTACCATCCTCCTGGATTTTTCCATTTATCTGTTTTGGGTGCTCCCTTACCACCTATGGGTGATCCTTATCACAAAGCTGTGCCATTATCTATTGACTTGACTGTCTTATCTAATAAGTTGTAAGCACCTGGAGGTCAGGACCATGTTCTGCCTATTTCTGCTTTCCCAGATAGAGCACCAAGCCAAGTGCAAAGCGAACACTCAGCAAGTGGGAGCCAGGGCAGCCACAGCCAGTAGCATTCATGGTTGCTGCATGTCTGAGTTCAGCATATCTCACAGGAGCAGTAGAGTTACCTGGAAGATTCAGGTAAGCTGTAGTTCTATTTAAGTGAGCTTTCCAAAGAACTGAAGGTTTCATATCCAGGCAAAACATTATTCTTTGTTTTTAAACAATTTATCAAGATTTTCCTAAATGTATTGCATACTTAAGAGTAGTCCTAATAAAACCTTCCCAGGATGACTTAGGGACATCAAAAAGACATTCATTCTTACCTCCAGGAGCAGAGTAACTGTGTATCTGGTTTGTCTGGGATGTTCTGGTTTATACCGATTGCCCAATATAATTATTCACAGTGCCCCATTCATTCATATCAGTTTGGACAAAATTGATAAATTCACCCTAACTGGGAATGGGTTATGCTGAATCAAAGTGATGTTCCAAGGGACCCCTGAGATGAATATGATTATTTGCTGTGGATGTTTTTTAAAACATGGCCCCAAATTTCTTTGATGTTCATCCAATTAATGGGGGGTGGGGTGGCCTCTATGACCCCTCCACTTGAATCTAGGCAGATTTATGATGACTTGACCAATAGAACATAATGAAAATGGTCCTGTGCAAGTTTCTGGATCTAAGCCTTAAGAAATTGGCAGATTCTACTTCCTGTCTCTTGGGATGCTCACTCTTGGAACCTGTCAACCATGCTGGGAAGAAGCCCAAGATGCACTATGGAGAGGCTCCTATAAGGAGAAACCAAGAACCAGACCAACTTGCCAACCACGTGAGTGTGTCAACTGGAAAGTGTATCCTCTAGCCCCACTTGAGCTGCCCCAGCTGATGCTGTGTGGTACATAGCTGTCCCTTCCAAACCCTGCTCAATTGAAGATTTGTGAGCAAGCCATTGTTGTTTTTAGTTACCAAGTTTTGAGGCATTTTTATGTAACAATAGTTAATCAGAGCATTTGCCTAAAAAGAAAGTGCTCCTGGTGCATTCAGCTTTCCAGGTTCAGTCTCCAATCTCCTCCCGCAAGGTCACTTCCAGGAGAGCACATTGGGAAAGAGCAGGAGCTTTGAGGACAGTCTCTTTGAGCTCCAATCTCTGTGAAATCTCAAGCAAGTTCTTTGTCCTCTCTAAGCCTCAGTTTTTCCATAAAATCAGGGGTAATAACACATATCATCATAGTACAATCACGGATATAAAGCAGGGATTGGCAATCCTCATCTCAGAGGGTCAGAGAATAAATGTTAGGCTTTGAGGACCATATGGTTTCCGCCACTACTCAACTCAGCCTTTGTAGCAAGAAAGTAGACTCAGACATGTGTAAACAAATGTGTGTTGTCTGTACTCCCATAAAACTTTATTTACAAAAACAGGATTTTGTCTGTGGGCTGTGTTTTGCAGATCACTGATATAAAGGATTGGGAAAATTCCTGGCACATGTTAAGCACTCAATATATGCTAGCTATCATTAGCGTAAGTGTTATTGTCTTTGATATAAACACAGCTTTCTTTAGGCAGGAACGTTTGCAGGGGATTTCACCACCACAGTAACCACAGGGTTCACCAAAAAGTGTTCACCCCAAGATAATCAGCAGCAAAACTAGTAACAACATGAGTCACTCTGAAAGGGTGATATGGAGGATTTTCATAAATCATTCTGCATCTTCCTTCTACACAGTTTCGACCAAGTCATTTTATCTATGGAATCAAGGTATTTCGTTCATATACAAACATATGTATTCCCCCTTTCTGGGGAAATTGGTATCTCATATCTAGAGCTAAGAACTTACTCATATCCATGTTTTCTTTGAGATGAGAGTCTGGAGTTTGAGCAGGGAGTTTGGAAAATTTCAGCCTTAGGGCAAAAATAGGAAGTGAATAAGGGAAGAGGAAAGAGTTAGGGAGGGAGGGGCAAATGAAAGGGAAGAGTATGGAGGAAACATGGCCCTTATAAATTACATCTCTCTTGGGTGCCCCATTAATTCATTTATTCATTCAGTTACTATGTATTGCCAGCCAGTTATGTGCCAGGTTCTGGCTGGCGGTGGGGTAACTAATGGTGATCAAGACAAACCTAGTCCCTGACCAGGGATGGGGCCCACATTCAGTAAGGGGGAAGAGACCATTAAGTAAGAATGGTAGTAACAGAGTTGTGTGTTGGGAAAGCGGAAGTGGAAAGTGGGGTGTCACCACTTGGGGGGCCTGGCCCAATTGGGGTTCAGGGAAGTGCTCCCAAAGGAAATGACATTGAAGCTCAGACCAGAGGAATGACTGGGGATTAGTCACCCTGCCCGGCCTTCCTCCTCTTCTTGAGTTTACATTGATTACTCAAACCAGTTCTCTGACACCCATTCATGCACAGGATTGCCTCTCCTCCTTTCTCCTGCACTGAGCCTTCCCTTGCCTGTGTGGCCTTTAAGTTTCGTTCTCCTCCCTAAACATTATCTGAACTGTCAGTGCTCTTAGGATAAAGACCAAAGGCCTGAATGGGGCCCACTAGGCCTTGCATGATCGGGCCCCCATCAATCCTCTAGCTCATTTCCCATCGGCCCCTCTGCTCTGGCCACCCTGGATTTTTTTTCCTAGGCCTTCCCTCCATAGGCCCTTTGCATATGCTATTCCCTCTACCCAGGATACTTTTCCTCCTGTATTTGCCTAGTTAACCCCTACTCATCCTTCAGTTCTCAGATCACCTGGTCTTTTCTCAGGAAAGCCTCCCCTGACCTCCCAAGTCATTAAAAGCCCCACGGGCCTCCCACTTGCAGCACTCATCATCACAGTTTTGATTTACATGGTCCATGTGATGACTTTGACCAATGCCTGCCTCCCCAAGGAGACTCTGCACTCCTGACAGCATGGGCTTGTATTCCTTGTTTACTGCTCCGACCCAGCACCCAGCCCAGAGCTTGACACCTAGTAGGAACCTAGCTTAGATATTTGTTTGAATGACTCAATGAATGAAACATTGGTTGCAAAGCTCTAAAGCCACAGCATTACTGCTTCCAAACCCTTGTGAATATAAAACCCCACTCGCTGAGCTCATATGTATTCTTTGGTTTGAGTTCATAATAGCAATTGTGGCATGGCAGAAAAAACTCCACCACGGAACCAAAAGAGCTAAGTTAGACTTCCATCTCTAGCACAATATAGCTCTTTGGGCCTAAGTTTCCTCATCTATAAAGAGAGTAGAATAGCAGCACACTCCCCTGCAACTTCTTGGGCTGGCAGTGTGTAATGAGATCACTTACAAAGTTGATAATGGACCAGCTTCCATCCGAGAATCAAGAAAGAGGCATCAGTGCACCAGCCCCACTGCTACATGCAGACACCACCCTGGGTGGGAGGCACAAAGCATGGGAGGGATGGGGGGAGGAAGCACCATCCTGTAACATCCTGAGCCCTGCGGTATTGATCGCCAGTCTTCCAAAGGGAACATTTGCCTTTCTTCCCCTTCCAAATAATTAAAGTATAATATTTTATGGCCTGATAAAATTTACTGGGACCCTTGGCACGTAATTATAGTGCTTCTTTAAAGGAGACCCCATAAAAGATGCATGATTAGAAAGTTAAGGATCTGGATAGAATTACAACGATGTGACAAATAATTTACAAGTGATAAACTGTCCAAGGGAAAAAAAATTCCAATAACCTCTGATGAAGGCTAGCAATTAAAATAATAAATTCCCCAAGAGCAAGGGTAAACCTTTCTTCTTGGTGGAAGGCTTAGACTCCACGGGCCCAGGAAGAGGACAAGCCTTGTTGTCAAAGTCAATCCCGGTTTCCCAGGGCATCTATTCTTTCTGTATTTATTCTAGTATTTGTATATTTATCCACTGATTTATCACCTTTTATTCTAGCCATTTATTCATTCAATCATTCATTCTTCTGTCCCTTCCTCCTTTCATTCATCTATCCAACCATCCTTCTTTTTATTTACTCATTTACCTATTTATCTATTTTCATCTGTTCATTTATCCATTAGTCAATTGACTTATTCATTCATCTATCCATTCATTTAATTCCATTTACTTTCCCATCCATCCATCCATCCATCCATCCACATATAAGGATCACTTGTGTTAAGCAGATTCTTTACTATATTCTAGGGCAGTGCTATCCAATAAAACTATAACATGAGTCACATACATAATTTTAAATTTTCTAGTAGCCAGTTACAAAATAAAAATGAAATGAGTAAAATTAATTTAGATTATAACTTTATTATTTAATAATTATTTTTTTATTTAAAATAGTATAAAAGCAAATATTATATAGTATAAATATATAATACATAAGTACTATATCTTATACTTCTATTTTAACATAAACTAGAAAGACTATTTGATAGATCATTTTATTCATTAATTTTATTTAATATCTCTAAAATACTATTGTTTCAGCATATAATCAATATAAAAAATTAATGAACTATTTTATATTCCACTTTCCATACTAAGTCTTTGAAACCCATGTGTATTTCATACTTGCAACCCATTTTAATCAGACCAGCCACAGTTTAGGGGCTCCACAGTCACATGAGGCCCATGGCCACCATGTTGGACAGTGCAGTTCTAGAGCTTCAAATACGAATCAGATGTAATATTTGACCTTGAAGAGGTAAGGCCTGGTGAGGACAGAGAAATAAGGTTTATTGACTGTTAGACGTAGTGCATGTTTCATGCATTATCTCATTTAATCACTTACACCTTGAGAAAGCAAAGGCTCAGAGAGAAATAACTTGGTGATAAAAACTTCTAGAATCAAGTATCCCAAACCAGTGTGGTAAATGCTCAGGCTGAGTGAGGGTTGGAGGGCTCTGCCTGAAGCCTGCGAGGGCTGACGTCCGACAGGACCCCACTGAGCCAGCCTGGAAGCTTGGGGAGCAGCTGCACGGCAGAGAAGACCTTTCCAGTCAAAGCGGACAAGCATAAAGGGAAGAGAAGGAACTAGCATTCCGTGAGCATCTCTTTTGTCCAAGGAGGTTCCCGAGTTCTTCACATATCTCTGGGCAGAGACCCAGGGTGTGACAGAACATCTTGGGGGAATAAAAAAGCCCACACAGGCTACAACCAACCTTTCCTAGCCATTCATAGCTAAGAGAACGGGAACTCTTATGGCCAATTAACTGCACGGTGCCCAAACAGGCAACGACGACGATGACAGTGATGATGGCAATAACAGTAATAAGAGCTCTCAGTACTGAGCTAGGCAGTGTTCCAGGCGCTTTACCTGTACTGAATCATTGATACTCCCATTTTGAAGATGAGGTGACTGAGGCACTGTCCCAAGGCCACACACCTACTAAGCGTTACCCGCTGTGTTCTACTTGCATAGACCCTGATAATGAGCATTTAACTAGAGCCCAGCTCAGCCAGGCAGAACACAGGCCGTGGGAGTGTCAGTGGGGGCATGAAGTTGAGTACCTAATGATCCTTCCTCTCAAGAAACTCAGAGTCTAGTGGAGAAGATGATAAATAAAGACTCTGGAGAATTCCAGGTACTGTGCTTGACAGCTATACACAGCAGTGGAGAGAAAGTGGGGTGAGCTGTCACTTGTCTTTAGGAGCAGGGTGGGTGATCAGGAAAGCTTTTTGGAAAAGGTGATACTTTAGCAGCATGAAGTTTCTCTGATTCCCCTAACAGGTAGCAATCTCTCTCCCTTCTACAAATAAGCCACTTTGTTCAAGTCCTGGGAGCACAGGCTCTCGCCCAGGCCCCATTGGGCCGATTTCCCCTTCCCCTCCCTCCTTCCCCAACACAGCCTGCTCATTCTGTAATTCCCCTGCAGGCACCAGGGAAGCTGTACATTTACTCAAAGTCAGAATGGATCAATGGAGAATTACAATCACTTGGATTTCTGAGAATATATATATTTGTTTAAAAATCCCTGTCATTCTGCAGTACAGACAAAACACAGCCAGCTTATCACCTCCCAGAAATGAACTGTGGGAATGATTTAAAGGCTTTAGTTGTCAGGGGCAATATCAATCAGACTGGCTTCCCAGTGGCCTCTGCTCAGGAATGAAAGACGCGTCAGGCAGAGGAGCGGAAAGAGGGCCGTAGAGATGGAGCCAAAGTTAGATGAAGACAGAGACAAAGGCAAGAGGGAGGGAGAGAAAGTGAGAGTCACTAAGAAAACAGGAGAGACTGAAAAAAAAAAAAGTTGAGAAAAGGCGATTCAGAAATAGACTGAACAATTCAGAGAGGTGAAGAACAAACAGCAGAGACAGACCAGGGAAATCAGAAACCAGAACATGAATGGAGGCCAAATCATCAATTAAAGGGACAGACAGACAGAAAGGAATTTCCAGAGCACACGCTGCTCCTGACTACCTGGAGCCCTTGCTCGGCTATTCCTGTGCCCTGAACCCTTCCCCCGGCTTCTTGCACACCTGTTTTTTCCTCCTCTTTCAGGCCTTTGCTGAACAGACACTTCCTCAGAAAGGTCTCCAACGGCTACCCCATGTCATAAAGGTCTGTCCCACCCTACTCCCATGCATTATTTTTTTTAATTCAATTTTATTGAGATATATTCACATACCATGCAGTCATACAAAGCATACATTCAATTGTTCACAGTACTATTACATAGTTGTGTGTTCATCACCAAAATTAATTTTTGAACATTTTCATTACCACACACACAAAAGTAATAAGAATAAAAATTAAAGTGAAAAAGAACAATTAAAGTAAAAAAGAACACTGGGTGCCTTTTTTTTTTTTTTCCCCCATTTTTCTACTCATCCATCCATACACTGGACAAAGGGGAGTGTGATCCACATGGCTTTCCCAATCACATTGTCACTCCTCATAAGCTACATTTTTCTACAATCATCTTCAAGATTCAAGGGTTCTGGGTTGTAGTTTGATAGTTTCAGGTATTTACTGCTAGCTATTCCAATTCATTAGACCCTAAAAAGGGTTATCTATATTATGCGTAAGAGTGCCCACCAGAGTGACCTCTCGGCTCCTTTTGGAATCTCTCAGCCACTGAAGCTTATTTCATTTCCTTTCACTTCACCCTTTTGGTCAAGAAGATGTTCTCCATCCCACGACCCATGCATTATTCTCTATCAGAATACCCAGTTGGTTTATTTTATAAAACTTAGGACAATATGTTCTTTTCTTGGCTTTTTATTAGTCACTTGTGTATTATCCATCCCCAGAACCATCGCTGCCCCATCCCCAGGTCCTAGAACAGCATCTGACCTAGAGTAGTGCTTGGTAACTGAGGAACGAATGAACGAATGGCAACGAAGCCAATATCGTTACCAGGTCCTCTCTGCCCACTCCAGAGGCCCAGGTCATAAGAGTGCGACTCTGCAGCAGGCCGTGCTGGTGTGGACTGGGAACGCACGCAGGCCTGTTCTCCTGGCTGGGCACACAGAGGGCATGTCGGTGATGAGGACGGAGTGGAAGCAGAGAGCAGAGCCAGCATCTGAGGACCCGGCTTCAGCCAGACTGAGAAGGATTCTGGGAAGAGGATGGCTGGGGAGCTGAGCATTTTCTGTCCTGCCTTAGAGGCCCCTCTGGAGTTGCATTCAGACAGAAATGTTTCCATCTATAACTCTGTCTAGAGTTGGAAATGGCCCTGTGGGTGAGAGTGCACAATTCCCAGGTGCACTGCTCAGGCAGGCAGTTTCTAACTTAACGGAGCTCCCATCAGCCCCATTAGGCCTAATGCCCCTTCTCTCCCACGCGGGGCTCTTTGCTTCTAGGGAAAGTGCTCTCAGGAGCCATCGAGCGGGTCAGCCCCTGCTGACCAATGCTGGAGAGCACTCCTGGGGAAACTTCCGGTCACGATCCAAGTGCTTTGGCCTCCCAGACATCCCTGATGAAGGCCAGTAGGCTTTCTGGAGCCAGACAGAAGCAATTATGTGTATCTGTGTCTTGAGGCCAACTCAGAAGCTGTATTTGGGGAATTGCTGGTGAGACCTGGCTGCAGGAGATGCAGAGGGAGACTGGACGGGCTGGAAAAAAGGACTCAGAGCAAGAAATCCCAAAGTCAGGGGACCTTTCTTATAGGATGACCCAGAAACAGAGACTCAGTCCAACAGGAGCAGTCCACAGCCTCCGCTGTTCACAGCTCTTTCATTTTGCCTTTGGCCTTCCTGACCTTGTCCACACATTTTACATCGTTCCTTTTATAGAGTAAATTGCAGTTTGCTTCCTGCTTTCCAGGTCACATATAAGAAACATCCTGAACGTTTCTAAGAGTTCTTCATTGTTGACACTTGACAATGACAGTGTGCCATGATTTGATTTACCATACCCCAATAAATAGGCCTGCAAGGATTATTCAGGGAATACTGTCTACCTAGAGCTGTTTCTTTCTTCAAGATTTTTCTCTTATGATAAATATGGGGGTGCTACAAGGTATTATAGTATCCCAAAAGTTCATAAGAATTTGGATGGTCACAAGTAGTAGTTTCATGATTTTCAACCCAAGCTCACCAGCATCAATCATTTTTAAGATTTTTCCTTTTTTCTTAGGTGGTTGAAGTTACTCATTTTAATTTCCTCAGACAGAATTAAGAATGGACATTAAAAATTTCCTCTTTACTCTTTATATTACTTTATTTGTGTAACTGTATTTAGAGATTGGTTCACATCTATACCCTATCCCTTCCTGCCATTCGTTCATTCATTCCTCAATTACCCGATCCCTTTCTGTGAGTTTGGGTAATAATCATCACACCCGGCCACCTGTAAAGAATGAGGATGGACAGATTCAGGGGACAGGGTTAGAAGCCACAGGCAGCAGCCCCAGCTTCCAAGCAGGTGCTTCCGAGGGCAGTAGGGGCAGCCCCACTTTCCCAGCCAGTCACCTGCTTCTCCATCCCTGTGCTGGGCTCACAGGTTAAGGATATTAATGTGCTCTGTGCCTCAGGCACTGTGCAAAGCACTTTACATTAATATTTCACTTAATCCTTACAACAACACTGAGAAGTAGACATTAGAGTCTCCATTTTACAGATGGAATTGGGAGAAGTAATTGACCCATCATCACCCAGCCACAGTTGGGATTCAAACCCAGTTCTATGGGTCTATTAAGCTTGTGATGTAACCACTGCACTAGTCTCTAGATGGGAAAAAAATGAAAAAAGGATTTTTTAAAAATCCTTTGATGAACGTGATACTGTCTCTACCCAAAGGAGCTCACAGTCCCTTGAACAGACAAGTAGGAAAAATCACAAAGCCACGTGCCACGTGTCAGTAAAGGCATATGTGGTTAGGGAGCTGGGGAGGGGCACAGATGAGAACCCCTCACTCTGTGGGACTGAGGAAGGCTTCATGGAGGACGTGGCGCCCCACGGAGTATTGACGCATGAATGAGAACTTGCCTTGTTGACAAGACCCAGGGAGAAGAGGGAAGGAGGCAGAGAGCCAGCTGTCACAGAGAATGCCTGCCTGCTATTGAAGGACTTACGGATAACTTCAGAGGGCAGGTTTTGGAATCAGACAGACCTGGATTTGACTCCAGCTTCCTCTTGCTGTGTGGTTAGGCAGTCATTTCACTCTCTGAGCCTCAGTTTGCCTAGCTACGAAACAGGGATGATGGTTTGAGGGGACTAAAGAGCAAAAGGCACTGAAGTGCAGGTAAGTGCTCAGAAAGAGTATATTGCCACTGTTGCCATCTTGGAGGGCCTCCTACTTCTTCCCCTTCCACCAGCAAACCTGAGCGAGGCCTCCAAGACACACCTGTGAACACACACCTTCCTGACCAAATGAAGCAACGGAGAGCACTGAAGCTCACCTGGGCTGTGGGCTTAGCCACACCGGGTTTCAAGTCCCATTTCAGCCACTTACTAGCTTGGACATCAGACCTTGGGAAAGTCACTCACTCCACTGAATGTCGGTTTCCTTATTTGTAAAGCGTGGGCGGCAAACCCAGCCTCGCAGGCTGTACTGACACAGGAGCACAGTGCTCTGGACATAAAATGCATTCGATGTTCAGGGAAGACCCGGAAGCCCCCACCTGCTCAGGACCTCCACAGTCGGACACTGACCACGTGATCCAAAGCAGCGGCCCCTGGCTGGCGAACCTACCGAGGAGCGTGGCAGCCCCAATCTGGGAACTTCCCCAAGGCCCTCAGGGCACCCAGCCTGGCAGGGCCTCTGGGCAGTAGCTGCGCCTGTGCTCCCGAAAGCGACTTCGCCACATCCTCCCCCAGCCACTGCAGCCAGTGCGGGAAGAGGCATGACTCACTGGAGGGAAGAGGGCTGGCATCACCTCCCCCGGCCGCACGGGGCCGGCCAGCAGGCTGTGGTTAAAGGACCTGCCTGGGTTGCAAAACAAGCCAGCTTGCTGCGTTCTGGCGTCACGTGACTCAGGCGGCCCGCGCTTCCCTCCCCCGCTGACTCACGGCTCCCCACTGCCCAGTCACGTGGGCTCCCGGCCTCAGTTCCCCCCAAGAGTGCTCTCAGCAGCTGAGCTGGCTGGGAGAAGAGCTCATTGGAAAAACGCCTTCTTTTTTCCTTTTCTTAATTGCACCATGTGTATAAACATCCATTCTCATTATGAAAAATTTAAAGGCCATCAAATAAAGAAAAAAAAAAAATGGGAAACTACCTCTCGGCTCCCACCCAGTAGTAAATGTGGCTAAATTTTCCTGAGTCTCTTACTTTTTAAAATTAATTTCAAGTTACACAAGAAACATAATGCAATTCTTTGTAAAAAGAATGGAATATTACTGAGTGAGTCCCCTTTGACAACTATCACCTCCTCTCCTGACCCTCATTTCAGAGGCAAGGACCCTATTCAGTTATATCAGTCTTTCTCAATTCTCTGTTCTTTGGATGGCGTGTCTGTATTACATAAAGCACATAAAAAAGGCTGGGCATGGGAGCATTCTCCTATGTATTTTCACACCATATTTATCTTTCTGCAACTTGCTTTTTCAACCTGTCCAAATGTCTCAGAGATTTTCTGTTTTGTTACATAAAGTTTTGACTTACTCTTTTTAATGAGTGTTTAATAATCCAAACTATAGGTGTCATAATTTTTAATAGTCCCGTCTAGCGGATTTTTAAGTGGTCTCCCATGTTTTCACTAATATAGACAATGCTAGAATGGACATCCTCGGACAGGATTCCTTTGCTCATATTCAGGCATTTCTCAAAGGTTGATGCCAGGAGTCAGGTTGCTGGATCACAGACCATGCACCTTTTTAGGTTTCATAGATGTCACTTCCTTCCCCTCCAAGGTGGCAGCTTCTGTCCCATGCCCAGGTGTTTACAGGTAAGCATCCACGTGCACATGGGAACTCATTTTCCGAGTGTTCATGTTAAATGGTGCTAGGGTAAGGCTGAGAAATACAGATTATTCCCAACTTCCCTCCAGGAGTGAGTGTCCTGCAGGGAGGCAGAGAGAATGAAGAAGAGCCACAGAGCATCAAACTAGCTGGAAACCATCAATCATTGAATCCAAACTCACTGTAGAGATGGGGGAAACCAAGGCCTGTAGAGAGGAACTGACTGACTTGCCAAGAATCGGCCCCAGCCCCTCCTTGCCAGGCTGCTCTGAGCAGTTAAGAGGCAGCATATCCTCCCACATAGAAGTCAAGGGGACATTTCCCAAAGGCAAATATGATCAGGTCTCCACTTTTGCTTCAAATACTTCCCAGGCTTCCTGTAGCTCTAACTTCTAGATAGGTTCCAGCCTTAGCTCTCTGTTCTGGGCTCTCGTCTGCCGCAGGGCCTTTGCATATATCTTTGATTCCTGCTGGAATGTTCCACACTCACCTTGTTAACATCTGCTCATTTTCGAGATCTCAACTGAAGCATTCCCTCCCCAGGAAAGCTGCCCTAACCTCCTCAACTAGACCAGAGCCCTCTCCTTCAGAGCACTTATCACAGATGCAATTTTGCATGTATTTGTGCAATCCTTGAAAAATATCTAACTCACTGTGGCAGACAGAGTAATGGTTCCCCAAAGATAGCCACAGCCTAATCCCTGGAACCTGTGAATAGCGAGAGATTTAACAGGTGTGATTAAGGATTGGGGTGTGGGGAAATCAGCCTGGGATATCCAGGTGGGCTGATGTAATCACAAGGGTCCTTATAATTGACAGAGGGAGGCAGAAGAGTCAGAGGAGGAGATGTGACAATGGGAACAGAGATTTGAGTGATGTGGGGCCACAAGCCAAGGAAGGCAGGGCCTCCAGGAGCTGGGAAAGGCAAGAACAGGTTCTCCCTTAGAGTCTGGAGAAGGAAGGCAGCCCTGCCAACACCTTGATCTGGGCCCAAGAAAACTCATTTTGGACTCCTGACCTCCAGAACTGTAAGAGCAGATGTCTGCATTGCTTTAAGCCTCTAAATTTGTGGTCATTTGTTGCTGCAGCAATAGGAAGCGAATACACCCATCTACTGAGCCCGAAGAGGCTGGGCCTCTGCCTTCTGGCTCCTCAGCAATTAGCGAAGAGCAGATGCTCAATACAATCCAAGTGAATGAATGAATTTTACTCCTCTCCCCTTATTCCATGGCCTCTGGGTCACATAACCCACACTTCTCCCCTCAGCCTTCCCTGTGTACCACCAACCCTGAGGAGGTTCATCGTGGTGGCAGCCTTGAAGGGTACGCACCTTTCTGACCACAGACAAGGCAGTGGGCCAGTCTGAAAATCACCAGGGCTTCAGATTCAGCCACACCTGATTTCAAATCCAGTTCGGCCACTTGGACTTGGACACATCACTTTTGTCCCTGTGACTCAGTTTCCTCATCTGCCAAATGGGGCAGCAACCCCTGCCTTGCAAGATTGTGTCAGGCACGAGCAAAGGGCCCATGAGGGCTCTGTCAGGGGAAGCCCCAGGATCCCTACCTCCTAATAACCTCTACATTCACTGTGGTATGATACAGGTTTCTACAGTTATTTAATACACGTCAACATCCCCCATGCCTTTGGTCCTTGCCTTGAACCCACAAGGAGAGTTCAGCTCCAGAATCTGATGGAACCAACCACTGTCTCCACCAGATGAAGTTGCAAAGGGATGACGAGGGATCTGGAATGACCCTGGTAGCCCCTAGAGTCTCCAAGACCCAGAGCACATCCAGCTAATGGGAAGGGAGGAACTTTGCCACCCTGGACCAAACAAGCTTTCTCCCTTCAGAGAGGACAGGACTGTTTTCCCTTGAGGGCATCTGCAGGGCTTCTTTCGAGGCCAAGAGATCTTCCGGGATCCCAGGAAAAGAGGACTGCATTAAAAGAGAGGGGGTGGGGAATGGGCATTGGCTGAGCTCCAGTCTCAGAGATCAGTAAGGAATGCTAGGAGGAACATTCTAGAGCCCTTGTAGAAGAGGCCTCTGGTACCACACAGCAGGGACCATGATTGATAACTCTGGAACATCCCAGAATCTTGGTCATTGGCCCCTTTTGTTTCATTCTTACCTTGGATCCCCAGACTTCACTGCTCATCAGATATTCACTAATGCCAAGCCTGGTGCAGGTCCTGGAGGACCTGTGGTGAGCAAGAAAGTCATGGTCCCGGCCCTCTCAGAGCCTACAGACCAGGAGCTTGGCTTTTGCAGCAGCAAAGAAGAGGTCCTGGGAAGCCAGTGGCCTACTTTGCCAGTTCTAGGGTATTTGGGGTCTTTATAACAATTACAGGGCATTAAAGGGGAGCATGTAGCAGTCTGGCATCTGACCATGACAAATAACAAATCTGCCATGAGGGGCTTCTCTGTAGCTGTCTGGGGCTCTGCATGTGGCTCAGCTTCTCACCCTTCTCTAGTTACTGGTGCAAAAGCAGTCAGACTCCTGCCAACAAAAAAAATGAATGAATGAATGAGCAAATGAACTAACAGCAGACCTGTTTTGTTTCACCACTATGTCCCTAAGACTTAGCACAGAGACTTACACAGTAAGTTTTAGGGAGGAAGGAAGGAAAGGAGGGAGGGAGGGAGGGAGGAAGGAAGGTTTCCTGTAAATGTCCTGCATTCATTTATTCATCTGATATTTACTGGCCACTTACACTGAGCTGGGCACTGAACCTGAGTCCAGGGATATGGCTCAAACTCACAAGGTCCCTACCTTCATGGAGCTCGTATTCTGGTGTCTGCAGGGAGAACACACTTGAAACAGCGTTCTGTAGAATACCAGCCCCACAAATTGCTAAGCAAAACGCTCCACTGTCCAGCCAGCTCGGGAGCCGCTGTGTCCCTGCTCTCCCCCTTGGGCGGTCACATCAGAACACTAAAAGTTCTGAGAAGTTTTGCAATTAAAAAAACCTGATTAATCAGGTCCATTCCAAACTTTTTCAGTCTGAAACCTGCTTTTTCTCAAGTTAACACACCATCATCTTAAAGGAGTCAGCCTTGGTTTCCTGGCACCTAGGGGGCCTGCTGCTTAGACAGCACTCCAGAAAGCCAGCTCATTGCCTTCTTTCTCCTGCATGTGATGGGGTTGCAGGGATGCCTCCTGCCTGTTCTGTCCTTGGGGCTCAAGGGATAGAAGAACCCGCAGGAGACCCCGCCAGAGGCCAGGACTCTGATTTGAACAGCAGGAAGCTGAAGGTCCACACTGTTATTCCAGAGCTCCAGGTTTTGGCAGGGCCGGGATCCTGCTTGCCAAGGAAACTTGGAAACTGCCAAACCCCTGTGCAGATCAAGACAAACATCAACCTCGTGTTTCTGATTCACTTATGCTCAGCTCATCAAACTGCTATTTGGTGAAAGCTGCTTACATTTCAACAAAGCAGAGGCGCTCCTTTGGAAATGTGATTTGTCTTTTTCCAAAGCAGATCTGTTGGCCCCAGTGGATGGATCCAGACCCTCCCACCACATGCTTTTCCCACTTCAGAAATAATTATGGCCACCCCATGCACTTTGGGAAAGTACTCACCTTTCTGAGCCTCAGTTTCCTCATCTCTAAATGGGATAATAAAGACCTGGCAGAATTACTGTGAAGACTAATTTACTGAAGCCCCTGGCACTTAATAAGTACTCAATAAGATGGTATATATAATTAACAATAGCATTAGGGTTATTATCAACATCTTCATCATTGCCATTATAGGATTCAGTGAACCTGCAGTTAGAAATCTTTGAAATGTTGCATAGACTGTTGGGGTAGATTGGCACAGTGTCCCCCATCCTAGAATCTGTGTCTTTGTATGGTCCCCTCCTCAACACTGTCTCTGGGCCTGGACGTGTGACTCGGTTTGGTCAATTAGACACTTTGCAGAAGGCAGGTTGAAGCAGACTTTGGAGAGAGAGAGAGAGACCCCACCAGCCCAGCCCAGGCCCCAGCTGACCCACCAGATCAAGGCAGCCAGATAATTACTGAGTCCAGGTGATACCAGCAGAAAAGCCACCGTTCGAAGTCACTGAGTTTCAGGGTGGTTCAAACCCATCAGGAGATAACTGATAGGACCACTGAGCTTGAGCTTATCTATCTTCTTGCCTATTCCTCTCTTCTTTCACTTTGTACAGTTTCCTTATTCATTTTGTTCAACTAGACTCTTCAGATGGGAGAAATGTATAGCCTAGAACCTGGTCAGAAGTAACCATGTATGTACCTTCTTAATTAGCATCAGCCACCACCCCAGCCTACCTCAGGAACCCATCAGAAAGGCCCTTACCCACAGGCTCCCACTTCCACCCTCAAAACCCCCCGCACACTTAGAGCATAGCGGCGAGCCGTTTAGAACCAAGATACAAGCGAGTCCAAAGTGATTCAAGACACTTCATTAATCCAGGCTAATGGGAAGGAAGATCAGTCTGAATAAGGGGAAGTGAATCGCATAAAAAAATGGACTGCTTTTTATTGCTTTGGAACACACACCGTAATTCAAACTAAACACTGAAGTGCTCCCAACAACTAGTCCCCAGGGCGGCTCTGATGGTGGAGTGGCTTGGTTTGCCATCGGCATATTAATTGTTTGAACACAGATAAGTTCCTCCAAAGTGTCTGAAGCTGTCTGCAAAGAGTTGATTCTCCTAAATGTGTTCACATTAACCCTGCAAACATTTACCCTATGGGTGGGAACAACGAACCAGGAAAATATATTTTTGAATCTGTGCCTTCATCCTGGGTCTTCTTCCCAAACTTCAGCCCCATGCCAACCAAGTGTTTATTGAAAGCAGCCCTTGGCATGTTTATTTAGCAGTTATACAGAGCTTTTATGTGCTGATCACTGTACTAAATGCGTTACTCATCCAATCCTCACCACCGCCCTATGAGGCAAGTACTGTTTTTATCTCCCCTTTACAGAGGAAGAAGATGAAGTTCAGAGAGGCCAGGTGACTTGCCCAAGGTCACACAGCTATGTGGTTCCAAACCTTCTCCCTCTTCCATCCTCGACTTGCTGTCTCTGCTCCTGTGTTTCTTCTTTCAATGACTATGTCCATCTGTAGGTTCCTCCAAACCCACCCATCCTTCAGAAAGTCCTCCTGAAAGTCTCGCAGACCTCACCACTTCTCTGTACCCACTCTGCCTCTAGCCCAACCTTGGATGATGGCAACACCCCCAGCTGGCCTCCCCCTCCATAGTGTCTTCTTCTGATTCCTTCTCCTCATGGCAGCCAGAGGGATCTCTGCCGGCACATCCTGGAGCACTGTGGCCCATGGCCCCCCCATGGCAGAAGGGGCAGTGCTTTCCCAAGAAGAGCATGACAGTGGCTGGGTGAGACCCTGTAAAAGTGGGAAAACCATGGGTGGGACAGGAAACTGAGGCAGGAGAACCAGCTCAGAAGTGAAGGGGATGCCCACGGAGATCACGTTCCTCGTGAAGGCTGATGCACAAAGGAAATCTGTGATAACCATCCCTTCCCTCTCTTTTCCTCCTCTGTAATAATTCAACTGTGGCCACCTGACTCTCTAGGAGAAAATTTGGTGATGAGATTAAGAGAGGAAAAAAAAACAAAACCATGCAGACAAGGCCTCCCAGGATCTGGCCCCTATAGGATCTCCCCAGCTAGTTTCTCAGCACATGAATCCTCCTGCCCCTGGTCCATCTAAACATCTCGCAGCTTCTTTCCCATGGCAGGGCCTTTGCACATATAGTTTCCAGAACCTGGAGTTCTCTTCTTTCTCACGAATTCTTTCACCAGCTAATTCCTACTCAGCTTTCCAGTATCAACTTACTATATCCAAAAAATCTTACCTGAGGCCCAGGTCCTGGTTAGATGCTCCTCATACCTAGTTCCCTTACCTCCCACTGGACTGTAACTCCCCTGAAATGGAGACTTTGGATGCCTTATCCACTCCTGGACATGGAGTGAGCACCCAAGGATCTTCTTTGTTAACTTCTTCCTCACATTACTTGCCACCTTGTTCTGAACTTTATTCCCACTGATGGCAGTGCTCAATAACTATTGATGAATGAGTGAATGAATGAATGACTTAATGATGTGTTTGCCAGCCCCAAATTGGCCTTGGCCAAGGTGTGGAGATTGGTTAAACTAGGTGCCATGTGTCCCAGGATTTCACCACATCACAGGCATGTAGACCTCTCTCTGGGGAAACAGTCTCTGACGTCAAGGGCAGATAAAAACTTGTATCCATCAAAAGACCTTTGGCTTCTCCATCTCAGCTATGAGACATGAAGGGAGACATGGAGAGGGTGTGGAGAAAGCAGGAGATGGCCAAGACCAGGGCATGGAGAGCTGCTTCTGTTTGTAAGGGACTCCAAGGTAGACAGCCTTCAGTCCAAATGTTATGTCCTGTGGGTCATGGGGAATGTCGATAGTTGAGGTGAAGCGGAAGTTTTCTCTTTGTCTTTTGAACATGCCAAGCTCATGCCTGCCTCATGGCCTGGGCTGGTGGGTTCAGAGCGTTGGACCCTCACATGGGAAAGAGCATTTCTTCTGTACCTCCTTCCTTCACGACACCACCATAGACCTACCCACCACTGCACACACACATATTTAGAAACACACAACCAATCATGGCAAAACAACTTACAACCACATGTACACACAGACACAAATGCACCATTACACAAATCCATGGATATGTACACATTCACACTTAACCTCTCATATTAAACTCATTCACACTCATGAATGTGGGCACAAACACATATAAGCGTTCATGTGTGGACAGAGACCACAGACATTCTAATACACACATGCCTATGTGAATGCCTAAACACATACACACACATGCACATACACTGACACCTAGATTCACCCTCACACATCCCCTCTAAAGTCATACACATACAAACACACATAGACTCCTGCATGCACTTACACAGATAGAATGTATCAGACAGAATAGGCCAGGTTATGCTGTAGTAACAAACATTCCCTCCCCACAAAAAATAATCTTAGTTACTTAAAACAACAAATGTCTATATCTCCCTCACACCACATGCCTATTGTACCTTGCTGGGGCCTCTGCTCCCCATTCCAGTACCTGGGATGACAGAGCAGCCAGCATCTTGTCACTTGCCACTGAAGCAGAGAAAGAAGACACATTGCAAAGCCTGGTACCAACAACTACATGCACTGGCCAGGAAATAGCATGTAGCTGATAGTCACGACCCATTGTCCAGAGCTAACCCAAGGTCCAGCCTAACTTCAAAGGGGAGGAAAGTGCAGTCCTACCACAGGCCCTGAAGTCAGAGAGTTGTAAGTCCTTGGCAGTCAGCACCAAAGACTACCACACACAATCACCCAGAAATTCACACCCAGAAATAAATGCGTGCAGAGTCATATACACCCTTACTTTACATAAAAGCATGTACACACCCACCCACACACATGCCAACACCCAGAAATGAGCCCTCTTGCTTGCCTGGCACTAACAGGGGCACAAACTCACAATCTATGGCCCTTGAAGCAAGAATGCTGACTTCTCTGCCTTTGTGTATTAGCACCTATACAGGAAGTGTCCAATAAATGAAAGAATGAGCAAATGAATGAATGAGTGGATTTAACAATTAACATACATGTTTGTTTATATGCACATACATGATCACAATAAAACATACAAGTTTGCTCATATATTTACTCTCCCAACATAGAACAATCACACATTCACAGATGCAGACCAAATCACTCCTATTTGCCCACACACATGCCTAGAAAGTCCATCACACACACACACACACACACACACGTCAAATCTCACTGAACACCAGGCAGCAGAGTGAAGACTCAGGAGTCTTGTCATTGCCAACAACCTGCACTCCTCCCACAACCCAAACAGGGTCACAGGGCTTCTCTGGCTTGGCTGGGGAAGCTTTGGGGCTCAGCTCTGGGACTCCTGAGTGGCAGCCATGGGGGAAGTGGGGCCAGTTTTTTGGGGTGTGGGGGGTGATGTTTATCTGCCCTAAACATCGGCTTTACTGTGCTGCTCTCACATTCAAACCCAACCTCATCTCCTAATGGGGGACAGGATTTCCATAGTCCCTGCACAACTCCCTGCCCAGCTTCCCCCTCTGAGCCCCGCTGTGTCCACCCCTGGTCAGTGAAAGGCGGCCAGGGGCCAGAGGCCCTGGAACAGGAGAACAGGCTGTGTTCCAGAGAGGGCAGGAAGGCCGCTGTGACTGGAACAGAGATGGTGAGGGGAGCCGGTGAGGGAGGGCAGAACCGCGGGCAGGGGTGGACTGCTGAGCCCTCGGGGCCGTGGAGAAGAGTTTGGGTTCTCCTCTAAGGGCAGAAGGGAGATTTCTCTCTGGAGAAAATCTCTGGGGCTAGAGCCAGCTGACATTCACAGAGCAACCCCTCTCCACAGCCCTTAGGGAAACGGGGGCCCCTGAAGCTGCAGGAGACCCAGCCATGCTGACCAAGGGGGCCCTGAGTCAGTGACCTCCTCCGGCCCTGGGCTTGCCTTGAGCTGGGCAGGGGGCAGTTTCCACGGCCGGAAAGGAGAGTGGAGTCCAGAGGGATGCTGGGGTGGGGAGGAATCCCTAGAGACAGACTGTCCTGGTGATCTCAGGCGTGAGGGCAGAGGTGACCCACTCCCCACCCCACCCTGTCCCACCTGCACACACACACCTGGTTCCCTTTCTGGCCCTCCATGACGTGCAAGTCTGGGTGGGCATCCGACACACAGGCTGAGTCTCCGCTGCATGCACCTTCTCTCACGAAGCCGGCTGCTCTCCCACCACCACCCCAGGAGGCAGATGTTACCATGCCCCTTGCCCATTTACTCCTCATGGATGGCGGACTTCAGCTCGCCTGTGCCTCTGAGGCCTCCTCTGTAAAGTGGAGATAATCCCACCTCACAGGGTTGGCACCAGACAGAGGACTCAGGACATGGTGACCACACCAGCATCACCCTCCACCAACCCCCACACCCAACTTGCCATCCCTCTCTCACCACCCCGCCCTCGGGAGCAGCCCCTGGAGCCAAGAGAGGGATTCAGAGCCCCTCCAGCCTCCGCTCAGCTCCTGGGTGCCGGGCAGCCTCTGCCCATGGATGGCAAGAAACGGTCTACAATGGGGCACCAGTGTGAGCACCCAGCCTTGGTCCTACAAGCCTAGCTCTGTGGCCTGGGACCCAAAATGTTCCTCTGGGCATCCCCCAATGACCAAGGAACATCCCCATCCATAACCATGGGGCACTCCCTGCCACCTGGGAGGAGGAATTACAAAGAGCATCATCATTTTATTATAGCCGAGTTACAGCACAGAGATGCTGAGACACTTGCCTACCATGCCCCAGCAAAGAGGCGGAGCTAGCACCCAGGTTTTCTCTTTTTACCCAGCTGCCCCCTCATACTCGTGGGTCTCTGTTTAACTAGTGTGGAATGAAGGAAGGACAACAGGTAACTGAGGAAACGTGCTCCTAAAAGAAATGACATATGTGAAAGCATGTACTATTTATTGTTCCTTCCCTCCTTCCTTCCATCCTTCCTTCCATCCTTCCTTCCTTCCTGCCTGCCTCCCTTATTTCCTTCCTTCCTTCTATCTGTCCTTCCATCCTTCCTTCTTTCCTGCCTTCCTTCCTTCCTTCATTCCATCCTTCCTTCCTTCCATCCTGCCCTCCTTCCTTCCTTCCCTTTCTCCCTCCTGCTTCTCAGTCTGACATCTGTGCCTCTCTCTCCTATGGATCTCTGTAAATCTCGGCCTCCCTCTGTCTCCGCCATTCAATGCGTCCCTTCCCTTCCATGGCTTGCCTGGCAGTCAGCCTCTGCACCTGGAAGCCAGATCCCAGTGAGGGGTGATTCCTGGTCCAGATCACTTGCTGGGCTGCAGGAGGCCTCTGCTTTCAGAAAATGGCCATCCCACCTTGGAAGGAAGCCAGGCTCCCCCTTGTACCCAGGGCAAGGCTGACCAAGGGACGGGCCCAGGACTAGGCACACCCTTTGTCCCAGGTGCCACAGCTACCCAGTGTTGGCCAGATGAGTTGGGATAGCAGCAGGTCAGCTGTAGCCGTTGAGAGCAGAGATTCCGGAAGGTGTGGCAAGAGAAAGCAGAAGACGGAAGTCAGACCAAATGGTATCATTAATGCCCATTAGAGAAGTGGCCTATTATCGCCATCTAGTCATCACCATTATAGGCGTACCCCCATGGACACCCACCAGGACGCAGCCATTAAATGCCCGCCCCTCTCTCCTCCTCCTCTTCCCCCATCACCTGGGGGCAAGGCTTGTTCCTATGCAACGAGAGCTGTTCCTCTAGCTGCAACTTGACTCAGGTGGTGCTCCCTGAAGCAGAGCCCTGTTCAACTTGGCTAAGGTCTGACTTGAGAGGTGGTGAGCTCCTTGTCTTGGGAAATATTCAAGAGACTGAGGATTTCCTAAGTCTGCAGTAGAGAGGATCATCGCTGAAGTGTCTTCCAAAGCCAAGACCCAGGACTCTTCAGGAGGAGTGTTAGTATTTTTAAATCCTCTCTCCATGTACTCACAAATCCCACCTAACAGAAGCAGGCAGCCTGATTCCGACAGATTGAAGCACAGGCAGCAGTTTGAGGACCCATACTCACATTACTGTGACTCCAAGTCCTCCTGATCTTGGTCTTTCCAAATTTCCTTCAAACGAGATACACGGCTGCTTGGTGTTTAACCTGTGTTCCCATCCTGGTCTGCCACTCACCAGCTGTGTGTCCTTGAGGACGTTGCTTCACCCTTCTAAGCCTCTGACTCCAAATGGGGACCACAGCCTACCTATAGCAATGGGGAATAAATGAGATTATGGCTATCAGGTTCTCAGCCAGCTTCTTGTCATGTCATCAGGGCTCAGTAAATGGATGTGTGCAGCAGGTAATATGGCAGACACAAGGGTTTGGCGCCAGAGAGGGATCGAGGGGTGACAATGATAAGGGATGCTCCCCACAGCCAAGTGACCCAGATACTGGAGGAACCTCGGCTTGAGCCTGAGCAGGCACTGCCAGAGGCTTTGTCCCTGCCCTTCTGTGATGTAATGTACCTTCCTTGGTCCATACCCCCAGCTTCTCCACCCTGTTCTGTGCCAACGACCCCCAGGTCTCCCACTCTGCTCTTACCATGAATCTTTTAACCATTAAGTACTTAGCAGGTTTCCACCTTCAGAGGTTTCTAAACAGTAATTAGGAGTGTAACACCTTGCCATGGTGGCAAGAGTAAATATCATTAGTGTAGGAGGGAGTGTGGGATAAGTGGAGGTACTTGGAGGCTTGGCACATGGCAGGGAGCAGGCTGGCATCAGGGTGGCTAAGGCCTGGTGGACCAGTTCCGTTGCCCAATCCTCAGCTGCCCAGCCCTCTCCCTTGGGGGAACCTAGCTCTGACAAGTGACAACATGGAGAGAACACTGGCTTTGGAGTCAGAAACACCTGATTTTAAAATTAATCCCTGCCACTGGGAATTTGGACAAGCTATTTAATATCTCTATGCTCATTTCCTCATCTATAAAATAGGGGTTATTCTATCCATCTCATAGAGTGGCTGTAATTATCTAATGAGATAATGTATATGAAGCAACAAATGCAGCACTTAGAAGAGAATAAGTTTCTATAATGATATCTCTGCTACTGCTCTAGTGGAGCCACAAGAACACAGATTCTGAAATCATAGCATAAGATGACTGTCAGGTTTACCCCCAAAATCCCTTTTAAAAATCTATCAGTCAGGATAGGTTGGGTTATGCTGTCATAACAAACAAGCCCAAAATTTCAGGGCCTTAAAACTGCAAACTCCTCTTACTTGATGTCCCACATTTCTCACACACAGGCAGAAGGCCCTGTTTGCCATAGTCACCAAGGATCCCAAGCTTACGGAGCAACTACTGATTGTCACCAGGCCAGGGAGAGACAGCTTTGGGGGTTCTTGCATTGACAAGTAAATACTTTGACCCAGAAATAATGCACATCCCATCTGGTCACAACTCACTGGTAAGAGCCAGTCACGTGGCCCCACCAAACTACAAAGTCATTTGATCTTCTGTGTGCTCAGAAGGAAAAAGAACTGACACTGGCAATCTTCATTCAGCCCTACCATGGCCCCACGGCAGCAAGGGGCCATACTGAAGATTCACACACCTTCTCTGGATCTGTCCGAAAAGCTGGGTTTTCCTCCAGTATTGGAAGAAGTCACCATTTCTTCACTTGAGCACCAAAGAATAAAATAAATGTGCATTTAAAGTAAACTTGTGTGAAAAAAAACTGCAAATACTTGACCCCCAGAATCACACTTGGTGCTGCAAGGCACCTGCACACAGAGAGGTGCAGAGCAGGGCACAGGGACTTGCGGCCGACACAACCAGCAGATTCCTCTTGTCTCACCTCATGCTCACTCTGTGCTCAGGGAGTGGAGTGATGGTCAGATTCATCTGGGTAGTTAATTGCTTATTTTGCTCTTTTTCTCTTTCAGAGTTGAATTGTGTGAGTTAGATGGTTGTAAGATGTAAAGTCCTGTACTAATAAAACTTTCTGGGGTTCACCTGGCCCTCCTGGCAAAATGAAGGATCCCCCTAGGCTGTGCTCAGTAAGTCCCCAGCTGGTGCTGCGAAGACCCCGTGACTCCCCTTCTGAGCCCAGGATCCTTCTCCCCTGCTCTTCTGCATGTCCATTGCTACGAGGAATCTGGTCCTGGCTTCCCGTGAGTCCAGGCTGAACCATCCATGGACCAGCCCGCTGTTGAGGCCACCACTTGGCCAGTCACTCAGGCCAAGAAGGAAGAAGATATTCCTGAGGCTCAGAAATTCAAGCTTTGTGCGGCAGCCGTTAGAATCTGACTTCTCAGCCCCCTGGTCATACATGGTGTTGTGTGTATGCTCCTGTGGATTCCTTAGTTTTGAAAGTCCTTTGGGGCCAGAAGTCAGGATCCAGCATGATGTGGGGGGAGTTTCTGATTATAAGACAGTCAAAACCATATTCCCTAACCAGTGCTTGCTTATAACTACATTTACAGAGAGTCTGTGATCCTCAACTTCCTCATCTGCAAAATGAGCTCACAGCAGTTACCAGATACAGTTAGTTGTCCATCTAAACAATGACTCGGGGCTTATAGTGGAAGCCAAAATTCCATGGAAGGAAATGAGCATTATTGAGCACCTACTACGGATCATGCAGGAGGCTGGGGTATTAAATGCTTTATCTTATAATTTACACAACCTTTCTAAGGCATGCACTATTTCTAGAAGAGGAAAGTGCAGCTCTGCGAGGTGAAGGACTCAAGATTGGTGGAGTTGGGCTTGAGCTCTGGCCTGTCTGCCTCAGAGGGCTGGGTCTCTTCCACGCCACTGTCTGGGATGCACCCTGGCATGTTTATTGCTCCACCCAGATTTCAAGCCAGGAAAGGAGGAGCAGAGGTTGGGAAAGAGAGCAGCACTGCCAGGTTGGTCCTTGGAGAGGAGAAGTGGGAAGTGGCCAGGAAAGCTGGAAAGGTGGATACGCCTCACCCGGGAGCTTGTTGTTGAGTTCATCGGACCATGTCTTCAGAAAGAGGCTTCCAAGTCAGGGCTTGTAATTAATCACAGGGGTAATTATTGCTCAACTGGGCCCACAGATTGAGTATCAAGACACAGTGCATCCATGTGTGCTGCGCCTGATGCCTTCTTTGATGACCAACTTGGCAAATGGGAGAGCAGCGATTGGTGCATGAAGCCACTTCACCTTCCTGTCCCACCTTTGAGATAGTTCTCAAATCTATCCCTCCTTCCCACTACCACAGTCACATCAATTCAGGTCTCATTGCCCAGGATTTTGCAAGGTTTCTAACCGGTTTTCTGGTTACCAGCCTCTCCCACATCCAAGCCAGCCTTCCTACAAGCCACCAGAGTCACCTTCCTAAAATGCAAATCTGATCTCTTCATATCCAAATCAAAAACAAGCAAACAAACCAAAGGCCTTCTATGGATTCCATTAATGCCAGGATCAGATGCAGATCCCTCCTCATTGCCCTCAAGGCCATCCACAAGACGGTTCTTTTCAACCTCTCCAAACTTGCCGCCCTTATTGCCCTCCCCCTCTTCACGAACACCCCAATCTCTGTTCACACCTAATTGTTCTCTCACACCCAAGCACTGTGCTTTCTTTTATGCATTCATGCTTTTTCACAAGATGCCCTCTTTGCGAGGGTTGCCTTTCTCCCAATACCTTAGTGAAACCGGAATAGAAATCATAAAAATATAAGTATTAGGATCTTCTCCCATCTCCACTTCCTTCGGAGAGAGAATCAGGGCCACAGCCTTCACAGGGATGCCTAAAGAAAGCAGAGAGGCTGAGTTATCTATTTAAGAAAGAGCTGAGTTATAGGTAAGTGAGGGAGATATATTTTTTAAAAAAAGATATAATACATTCATATCAGAGATAGAGGGAATTTCAAGGAACCTCCTGTAGAGGATATTGAGTGGGATAACTATAAGGAAAGAGTATTTGTAAGAGAATCACTCCTGTTTTAGTATTTGTTACAGAAATTGAATAAAGGCTTGAACTACCTTAAAAATACATTTGTTTAGGTTTTTTTTATTATCTCTTCTCCTATGACACCAAAACCAGACCGGAATACATAGCACGTCAAGATTTTTTCAGGTTACACTTCTTTTGAGTTTGAATCAAAGCTCTGGAAGATGTCCCTGACCATCTCCCCTGACCACAGAATTAGCCACTCCTCTCTGTGTAGCCACAGCACTTTACCTAGACCCTATTTTAAATTATTCAAATCGGAATATTGTATTTGATTTTACATTCTCTCTGTTATCAGTCCTTGAGGTCCCAAGAGATCAGGGGTGGCCACATTTTCACCATCTTTGAATCTCCAGTTCCCAGGCCAAGTCATGGCATAGACTTCCTTGTAGCGTCCATTCTTGTTTAATAAATGACTAAACATTGGGCTGTACTCTGAGGTCTTCACCAAGCTGACCCAGAACCCAGGTCTCACCCTGGCCAGTTCAAGCAGACACCACTTTTGGTTTTGGTCCTGTCTACTTCCAGTTGAAGAAGGAAAACAGAAGATTAAAAAAAAAAAAAAAAAAATTCTGAACATTCAGAACCATACAGCAGAATCGTCCAATTTGATTCTAAAAATGTCTTGTGCCTCTTTTCCTTTTTCACTGCCCAGGTTCAACCAAGCCCGATGAAACTTTGTTCGACCCTCACCTTGCCTGGAAGAAGGAATAACTGCAGGGCCCTTTGCCACAAGTCACGCATGAAGCATCTTTGGAAAGACTGGAAAGAAAATAATTTCCAACACCAAGCACCCTTCTAATGGTCAGGCTTTAGGTTATCCCTAATCTGGGAAGATTTTATATCAGGGATCTGTCCTTTCTCCCCCACAAGCGTCTAGTTTTGTCTGAGTATGGAAGGACCTCAAACATAGGCTCCCATTTCATTCATTGAGTTGAGGGGCTGTTCTCTGGGGTGCACAGAGAACTGGAAATCAGGCAACTTCTTTGACACCTCAACACCCAGAGGAATAGATCTCAGGCCCTACCTCAACCTCAAATGACACCGAATAAAAAAAGAAAGTTGGAAACACTCCCATGGCAGACCCGATGCCATAGATGGTATGAGCCTACTGGAGAAATACACTCCCAGGAAGTTTGAATGGACCCAGGGATTGTGCGTCCCTGAAGGAAAGGGGCCACCAAAAGAGAAGAGCTAGGAAAGGCTCACTGCCTTCTCGTAGGCCAGTCTTTTCTTCGAGTGAGTCCACTTTTTCAGGGTCTCTGCACCCTCCTTATGAGAAATTGTACATGCCCTTGAGGAAGAGAACAAAAGAAAGGCTTAGGCTGCCCCCGGTCACTTTCACGTGGCCAACCTCCAGGCAGGAGTAGCGGAAGCCCGGGGTCCCCTGTGCCCATGTGTTGTCCAACTGTGGGGCCCTGTGTTCCAAATCTGACTTCACCACATACTGACAGGTGCCCATGGGCATTACTCCACCACCCAGAGCCACAGCTCTTTAATTATGCACATCAATGGATTGCTCTGGGGAGTTGATGAGATCACGTATGCCCAGTGCCTGGCATATAGAGAATCCGCAGTAGTTTTTAGCCATTATTATTATTACAATTAAAAATACCAATATGCTGCATTTGGAAGACTCTGCACCAGACTGTGTTAGGGTCCCTTGTATTCATCCCTGTAGGCCCCTGCACCTCCCCCTGGGTAGCTTTCTCCACATCTGTGATTGCTGCTCAGTGCCTGTCTTCCCTCATGGCCTGTGACCACACTGATCTTGTTCACCACCTTCCCAGTGCCTAGAATGATAGCAAATGCTCAAAAAATATGTTCAGTTTACCTTATTCACCTCCCACCTCAGCTTGTCTTCTCTGAAGTTTTTGCCCATTTCCATGTCAGCCCCATCACCCTGAAGCCTCCTGACCATCCTTCCACAATGCCCAACATCGCACCCACCGCTCCATGGGGCTCGGGATTCTGCTCACACTCCCTGGGGCCTGAGGAGGAAAGAACGCAGACTCTGCCTTGTGCTTGGAAATCTCCAGGAAGAAACTCTTTGGTTTTCTAATTGCCTATTATTGTTTGTTCTGGGTTCGAAGGCCTCTGGAATGTTTTTCCTTCGATTTGGATGTTATCAAACAACAAAGGTCTCATTATTTCTTTTAACACCTATGACTGAGTAGTAATTATACATCAACATAATTAAGGGTATAAACCTGAGAGCCTCGAGTGCTTCTACTTACCGTAGTCTAAACATTACCTTATTTTCTCCTGGGCGTCAGTTCTGCTACTGAGGTTGATGCCACTGTCAGGTCGATTTTACAACTGAAGCTCAGAGAGGTTAAGTTACTTACCCAAAGATGCCCAGATGGTATGTGGCAGAGCTGGGATAGGAACCCAGGTCCCTGACTCTGGATCTGCACCTGATCCCTCCCTCCCTGCCCCCACCCCTCCTCACCTGGTTGGAGCAGGTTGGGAAATGGGCCCTCTGCCTCTCCTTCTATCAATCCTAAATCTGAAGAAGGCTCAACCCTTTGGAGAGGTGTCGTGAGATTCACATTTACAAACACGTCAACAGATGACCCTAGTGAATAAAGGACTTAAGGGTTAGAGACTTCTTGGGCCTTTCCTCCCCAGGACCGAAGGTGGATGCTGGAAGGAGGAGCAAAACTAGGCTCAGGTAGAGTGCTTCCAAAGCTTGGACACACAAAGGGGAAGCAGATGTGGTGACCAGTTCTGTGTAACATTGCAGGTGCAAGGTAGGGGAGAGAAAGACACAAGCACAGCAGACAGTCTTCCCCAACAGCATGAGAACCAGATGCTATTATCCCCGTTTCACAGATGAAAAAACTGAGTCACTTGCCCAGGGTGGTGCAGCTCCCTGGGGAGTGACTGAGAAGCATTTGAAAGAAAGCATCTGGGTAAGCAGGCAGCTGAGCTCACCGACACACACCCCTACCCCTCTGGCTCTAGCCCATGAGGTGCTGAGTGGTGTCTAGAAATCCAGAGGGTGTGGTGTCATCTGTTACAGTCTGGTGACATCAGGCACCAGATAAAGCAACTCAAAAATCTCTGCACCTTTGACCTGAACCCCCTTCATTCTGGAGACACCATTTCCTGCAGCTCATTGGTGGGATGATGGGCAATGGGGATTGCACAGGGACAAGAGCCTGTCCTACACTCCGGTCCCAGAAAGAAATGTAAGGATTCAGACCCCCTGGTAGCCCCCACCTTGAACATTCCAACACTGGGGCCATGGGCTGGTTTGTTTTGTTTTGTTCTATTTTTTTAATCATACTGATTATTCAATTTATTGTCCTAATTTTTTCAGTTAATTTTTTTATCTTAAGCATTTGGTTGTTTTTTAATATATATATGTATACATATATATATACACACACACACAGAGAGAGAGAGAGAGAGAGATTGTTCACATACCACACAACTATCCAAAGATCCAAAGTGTACAATCAATTGCCCATGGTACCATCATACAGCTGTGCATCCATCACCACAATTAATTTTTTTTCAATTTTTAGAGCATTTTCATTACTCTATAAAAGAAATAAAGACAAAAAAAAGGAAACTCAAATCCTCCCATACCCTGAACCACCCCCCTCCATTATTGATTCATAGTTTTCATATAGTACATTTGTTACTGTTGATGAAAGAATGTTAAAATACTACTAACTGTAGTATATAGTTTGCAATAGATACATATATTTTTTACTATATGCCTCTTTATTATTAACTTCTAGTTATAGTGTCATACATTTGTTCTAGTTTGTGAAAGAGATTTCAAATATTTATATAGTTAATCACGGACATTTATCCACCACAAGATTCACTGTTCTATTCATTCCCATCTTTTAACCTCCAACCTTCCTTCTGGTGACATACGTGACTCTGAGCTTACCCTTTCCACCAGCTTCACACACCCTTCAGCACTGTTAGTTATTCTCACAACTTGCTACCATCACCCCTGTCCATTTCCAAATGTTTAAGTTCACCCTAGTTGAACATTCTGCTGATAATAAGCAACCGCTCCCCATTCTTTAGCCTCTTTCTATATCCTGGTAACTTATATTACATGTCTATGAGTCTACATATCAGTGAGACCCTGCAATATTTGCCTTTATGTGTCTGTCTTATTTCACTCAATATAGTGCCCTCAAGCATAGGCTGGCTTTTACCTGCATCATTGGAGAAAGGGGCAGGGGGTGGGGGGTGGGTGTGTTTTCTTGAAACACAGAAACACAGAATGTTTAAAGAAAATCTAAATATTTTGCCCATGTGGGATTTTATATAAAATTCAGAATTCTGCCTTCTCTTGAAAGCTTGCAGCTCTGAGCTCAACTTCTCATATACAACAGTTGGTTGCAATTTAATATATACCCCTTTGGGTCAGGATATGTACCCTGTAGTATTTTTTCCCTAAAATTTACCTGGTTCTCTCATTTGGCTACCTGGACTGGGTAAGTGTTTCTGTTTAAGATTATCTATCTTCCTCCTAACTCAATAATTCCCATTCTACAGATGAGAAAACTGAGGCACAGAGAGCTTAATAACTTGCCACAGTCACTTGTGAGTGGCCTTCCCTGGGACCTCCCTGATCACTGCGCTTCAGCAATACCTGTAGCCCCACCCAACCCAGGAGGAGCTACAGAGGACCCAGGATGATGCAGGTGAAAGATAGACACAGATATAGGGGAGCTGGGCCCTCATCAAAAACCAAGCCTCCTCCCATGCCGGAAGCTCATGGGGGTGGTGCTGCTGCCAGGACAGGTGAGGACGGCTCCGAGGGCTGCTGTCCTCACATGCCCTGTTAAGGGCTGGGCCTCCCAGGAAGAAGGCCCCCTGGGCCAACTTCTCTACTAAAGACTGACCCACGATCCTACTGTTCAAAGGTGAGAGTCTCCCAACCTGGAGGTCCCTGAGGGAGAGGAGAGGTGAGCTGGAAGAGGGGGATCGATGGGTAGGAAGGAGGAAGGAAGGAAGAAAGGAAAGAGGAAGCAAGGAAGGAGATAAGGAAAGAAGGAACGAAGTATGAGACAGAGGGAGGGAGGGAGAAAATGAAGGAGGAATAAACTTTTAAAATTACTGCTCACATTTGCCCCAGGCATTGGGCTGTGTTTTAATGCTTTGTGTCAACACTCACAACATTCCTTCGAAGTAGGTGCATTCTTACTACCTAGAAATACTGGACAACTAACCCCAGATCTCACAGCCCAGTTAACAAGAGATCTGAGAGTTGAACTGTTGCCTCTGAGAGCATAATCATATTCACCAAATTCTCCCCTGAGTGTCACACTCTGTGCTAGGCCCTGGGAATGGAGAAGCAAGAAAACATTCTTGACATCCACGCTCATGGAGTTCCCAGTTGGCAAGGGCAGGTGGGGGAAGGCAACATTATGCAAATAATCACATACACTGATAACTGTGTGATTACAAAATGTGAGAGGAATAATGAAATAAAAGCACAGGATGCCTTGAGTGGGTATAACGGAGGAGCTCTAATTTAACTTAGGGGTACAGGAAAGCCTCCCTGTGGAAGCAGCATTAATGTCTAGATCTTTAACATTAGATCTGGGTGAATAACTTCCCAGGAAAACCCTCCCAGGCTGGAATAGGGTATGGAGCTCCTATGCCCCGATGTCAGAAAAACCACTTCAGTAACAGTTTTAGGGTCAATCTACTTTACCTAGAAAAAGGAGCCCAGCTATTAATGAAAGCCTCCTTGGCCTCATCTGTTCTGGGCCTCCTCACATCCAAAGCCCACCTCTAGGACTTGTGCAAGGATTTAGGGCCCAAGGACAGAACTACTTCAGTGAACAAGGGGCCACTGGGCTGTACAGGATGGTGTTCAACAGTGACACCCTGTGGTCAGCATCAAAACAACTGGTCACAATTTCTCGTTCTCTCACCTGACGTCTAGAAGCAGAACGGGCCCCTTCTGACTGAACAAGACCCCGATGGGTCCTGGACCCGAAACTGAGCCAGTAGAGACTCAAGCAATTGATGGGAAAATTAAAGAGCAGTGACCGTATTGTTCCTTGAGCTGGTGAAGCAGTTCCTACTGGCTTCAAAGGAGTTTTCAGAATGTTCTGTGGGGACTTTCCAAAGGCAATCTGCATCCTTCGCCACCCACCTGAACCTCCAAGAAGGGCTACTCACAAGGTGCCCCTCCAAATACGAAAAGAGAATGGCTTTGGTGTCAGATCAATCTGATTTTTGAATCCCAGCCTCACCACTTCCTGGGAGGATAACCCTTATACTTTCCTCAGTCTCTACCAGAATGTTTCCTCACCTCAAATAGCATCTTCATAGGTTGCTGTGGAGAGCAAATGCTACAACATATGTAAAGAGCCAGGCAGGTTGTACACACTCAATTAAACTTAGTAATATCTGAATCTGAGTTCACTGTGTCCAGTTTTGAAGCCATTCATTCCATTCACCAGTCCACCAACAGGAATCTTTTCAAGTCATGAATATGGCCATGACACTCTTCTGCTCCTAGTCCTCTGTAACTCCCCAGTGCCTTTAGGAAAAAGTACAACATCTTTAGAATCGCCTAGAAGCCCTTCATCATCTGGCCCAGCCTGATCTTTTCTTACTCCCCCACTGACTCCTCTTCCTTCTATACTAAACCATTCATTGATCCATGAGCATTCTGTGCATATTCACCCTTCCAAAACCTGGCCCAGGCCACTTCCTCCAGCTCTAACACTCCACTCTCTTCTCCATCTGGAGCTTTTCTACTCACTGTTCAAGATCAACTTGCAATTCCTCCTCTCCGAGGCTTTCCTGGATACTTCTGGACATTTAGACCCTCCGACCTGTGACTCCCGCAGAACTCTGTGTTACGACACCACTATGGTGCCGCCCTTATTTCATTGAAATTGTCTCTGCCTCTGAGTTCTCCACCAGACTGTGAGCTCCTTAAGGACGGGGACTCTGCATTATTTGCTCCTATCCCCAGGTCCAGCCCAACTGGCCATGGAGTAGGTGCTCAATAAACACTTGCTAAAATGGATATCAGAGTTGAACAAGTTCTGGAGGACTCCCAAGTCCCCCGGGGTAGAGAGAGAAACCACTAAGTCCCCTCTGATATTTGGGACTTAGTTTGGAACGGTGAGAAGAACAAAAACTGAATGACTCAAGTTACAGGGGGCTCTCCTTCTACATTTTCCACCCCTTGAAAACTTTGGTGAACCTCTTAGACTTTCTGAGCCTCAGTATCCTTATTTGCTATTCTGAGGTAACCCATGTGCCATTCAGGGTCAAGTGTGTTTAGAAACGTTACCTGTTTTAATCCTCATGACTGTTGCATGGGCATTTGAACTCCATCTTACAGATGATGAAACCAATGTCCAGAGCGGCTGAGCAATTTTCCAAGTTTTCAACAGCTAGTAAGCAGCAGAGCTGGGATTTAAACCCAGGCCCACCAATCCAGAAATTTTACTTATTCATTCATTTCTCTATTCAAAGGAATATTTATTGAGCATCTACTAAATTCTAGGCACAGCTATAGATGCAGGGATGCAGCAATGACTAAAACAGGCAAAAATCCTCACACTCCACTCTCTCACACTGTCCCTCTAAAACTGGTGGCAGAGAGACAACAGGACTGCAATGGCCCTGGTCAGCCCCAGCATGCACACCCACTGCAGAATGGGGCAGCAAGACGAATCAGCTAACGCTCGCCCCCACCCGCAGGTGGAGATGGGTAGGGACAACTACCTGTTTGCACAGGACAGAGCAGGTAGACGCTCTGGGGGGGCCTCTGGCCAGCCCAGGCAGGCCAGGACGGAGAGGGGAGAGCCTTCCTGGAACATGCAGGTCACAAATCTCCTCTCCAGCCACCTGGTGCCCCACCCCTCGCCATCTTGTCCTCAGCCAAGCACAGGAGCAATTGCTCAAGTTTACGATGTGCTGCGTGCAGGTTGCAGACCTACCATCATCCGTAATGGGTTGTTGTTTTTATTTTCCATTTATAGGGTAGCCTGAGTTACTACCTGTGGTCACTGCAGCTATTAAACTGTTTCAAGGACTGCAATTTACATATCAGCCACATGACCTGCAACAAACTTTAAGGAGGGGGAAAGAAAAGGACATTTACAGTCCAATTAGAGCTGACGATTGATAGTCAGGGGCAGCAGAGAACAGCCTCCTCAAGCCCAAAAAGGCCGGGAAGCTTCCCCCTCGATGCACTTCCAATAGCAACAATGGTGGAATCCCAGCCGTGTGCTGCACAGAAGGGCCAGGAGAGAAGTAAACCCATTCTCCTGGAATGGCCTGGAGACCTGGCAAATGAGTGGGGAGGAAGCAGGGATGGGAAGTCCTCTACTCTTCTACACCATTGTATCAAATTAATGTAGTAATTAAGTCTATTATCCGAACAAAGCTCCCTGAAACTAGTTAATAATGAGATGCAGCCTCCACAGCTTTCACCCCAAGATCTCAAAGACCGATTTAAATAATTAAATGCTATTATTTAGTGATTTTGTGTGATCAAAGAATTTTACAGCCATCACTTTGTTTTCTTTCTCTGCACCCGGACCGCAGCTCAGCACCATGATTTCAAATGAGGAAATTGAGGCACAGGCAGGCCAGGTGAACTGGTTTAGATCATCGGATGCCTCACCCCTGCCCTTAGTCCCCACCCGGCCCTCCTTACCCACGGGCTCAATGACTACTCCTCAGCCTGACCCCACTCCCAGGCACAATTATTTGCATGCTCCTAGCTGGAATCATCTTCATTCCCATTGGGACAGGTGCAGGGATCTCTCAGGACAAATCAGCCCCCTCTCTTCCTAGCCTCTACCCTGACCCACTTTTATATTTGAATCCTCCACTTTGAACATGGCAGTAAATTAGGCTCCTTTTTTCATGTGGTTCAGTAGAAGGGCAGGTTTTGATCTGTACAAGCAAAGGAAACTTGTTTCCATCAAATGTCCAAAAGCTGGGGCCCTCTGTATCCAATTAGCCATTGCCTCCTGAAAGCTATCATTTTCCGTATCCTGTGACTACCATGCTTTGGGATCTGAATTCACCTATGTATGCAGGACCCTACTTCCAAAGAGACATTTCATCATCGTCTAATGACAGGGCTCTGGAGCCTGAGCCAGAATCCACTCAAGTCAAGGGAGGTAGGAAGCAGAGAGCAATGCACTTACACTCAACACATAAACCAAGGGGCTCCTCTGCCTTGCAGAGTCCAAGGCACAGGTGAGTGCTTGGAAACTCAGGTTCCCATAGGATCTTTGGATTAACCCCTGCCAGGATACAGGTAGCAACTTTTTGTTTCCTTGTCTATCTTTCCCCATCAGCCTGGGATCCTTTTGAGGGGCAGATCACTCATATAGTCCTTAATGCTCTGAACAATGCCTTATGGTAGACATGATCTCCCCATTTTACAGATGAAGAGACTGAGGTTAGGGGTTTGTAAAAAGCCACTTAGATAGTAAATGCCTTTATCATCATGGGACTCAGTTTCTTGGCCCCAAGTTTCATGCTCTTTGCACAATCTGCCAGTTAATTCACTACCTGGTTCAAAGAAAGAATGGAGTAATCATCTTACTAATTCAAATTCCTGGGCTCACTTCTGCTCCAGCACTGTGGAAGACCCAGGCCATATCCATAGAGTACAGACTAAAAGGAGTATTGTCAACTACCCAGCTATTTTAGACAACCAAACCAGAATATTTGGGGGTGAAGGAGAATTCTTATTATCACGATAATTGCTATTATAATTGCCACCACAAAATTAACTAGATTATGCCAGATTTCCTCACTGCTTTGAAGACTTTTAGCTGCATCTGCACATAAGTGAAATTGTAACAGGTCTTAGCCAATTTGTCTGGACAAAAAGGATGAAGCAACTATGTCTTGTCTGTAATCTGTGCCTCATTTTCCTTCATCAAGTATTTATTGGGCACCAGTGATGTGCCAGACCTTGGGTGTCAAGATGACAAAGACGACAGACAGAGGCCCAGCCCTTGGCATGTTCCCAGGCCAGAGAAGCCACAGAGTCAGATCCGAGAAGGAGGGCACTGGGGCAGGTGGAGGAAGGCTGGGAAACCATGCATGTCTGGGGTGTATTAGTCATAGCTGCAATCAGAGTAGAGCTAGCTACTGACTCTGAAGCCACCAAGCAGAATAAAGGCAACTGCAAGGACTTGTATTTCTCCTTTCCCTCCTCAGAGTCTGCAGCGTCCACCTTAAAATATTCCTATGATGACTTGCATCTAAGTAGGCAAAAGGCTAATCATGATATTGGCTCTAACGTGCCTGCCATTTTGGCATTTCACCTCCATTCCCTGCCAAAGTGGGTCACATTAGGCTCTAATATCCATCCCCATGATGTTCTTCCTGGGTTGGAGAGGTCACTCTTTCCAAGAAAGGGACATATTATTGGGGGCCCTATCAAACAAGGGGCCCTTCTTGCTTAAGGCAAACTCTAAAAGCATCCTATCTTGAGATCCTGGGACTAGAGCATGGGTCATTCCAAGGCTAGATCGGCTGACAGCTAAGTAGCACCAGACTCTGTTACCTCCCACGGACACTCAACCCAGGCATCTGGAAGCTCTCTTACCTCTGGGTGAACTCATTGATTTATTTTTAATCTACTGAAATCTAAAAGGTTGCCAACAGCATTTGACGCCCCCTATGCAAGAATCTTAGTCCTGTGTTCTGGGATCTCTGCTTGCCATTGGTCCTAGAAGGTACCTCAGGGTCTTATACAAACCAGGCTCCTTGTGGCCATCCCAGAGATGCCAAAAAGCTCAAGATAGGCATACCAGTGAGCACCAGGCCACCATCACCCTGATGCTTTGACCCTTACAACCTCTCAGGCAACTGGTTTGACTTCAAATAACCCCCTGAATTGAGCCATCTAGATACTGCTGAGATGAAATTGAAAGTTCAGGAAGTTACCTAGCTCCTTCAAGTAGGAGAGACACCCACTGCTATGCTGTTGTTAACCTGTCAGACATTTCAGTCTGCAGTGAACTCTTGGTGGAATCCATTGCAATGGCAATTTGGAGAGTTAGAAATCAGCATCCAGTTCGATCCCAGGAATGCATTGCTATAGACAGCAGAGAAGAGCATCTGGGGGCTATCAATCCTCTTAGCCATTAGCTGGGCTTTGGGAGAGATAATAGTCCCCAAACAAGTCAATCTTTTGACAATAATTATTGGTGTCAATAATGGGTCAGACCCTGTGCTGGGCCCTGGGGAAGCAAGTGAAGCTAACTTAACTCGCAGCCCTTGAGGAGTTCACATCAAATGGGAGGAGAACACTCAGATCATCATAGTAAGGGGCATGAAAACTGCAGTGAGCCAAGAACCATGAAGGCACAAAAGACAGGGCTGTAAATTCTATGTAGGAAATCTGAAAGGCTTCAGAGAGGAGGTGGCATTTGATATGGGCCTTGAAGCGTAAGTAAGAGATCATCAGATAAATGAGGAGAGAACTTCCGGAGAGGCGTTGTAGGGAAATGCTCAAAGTCACGGACTGCAGAGTCAGACTTTGTGGGATTGAATATAAGGCCAGTTACTACCTTGGTGATTAAGACAAATTAATCACTCCATGCCTCAGATTTACCATCTGCAAAGTCTGTTTGTTCTGATTATTAGCTGATCTATGTCAAAGCACTTAACATATGCCTGGAATCTGGCAGGTATGTGTTCAAGAAATGTCAGCTATCATCATTCCATGTGAAAGGAAAGGTATAAAAGAGATGAGCCAGTCAGTGTGGCTGGGTGCTTTGGGAGGAAATGAAGGGTTGCAACTGTCCAGTTTAGGATTTTGGTCTTTCTCTCATAATCCATTGCAGATCCATGTGTTTTCTGACTGGGAGAATGCCACACTGGACTGGATTGCAGATCACGGGCCTAGATGCAGGAGAGCAGTGAGGAGCCTTTGCAAGGGTCCAGTGCAAGGGGCCTGACCTCGGGCAATAAATATGAGGAGGGAGAGAAGGGGAGGGTGCAGAAGATATTAGGAGGTGGTGAATTTGATCATCTGTGTGATGTATCAAACTGGCTGGAATGTTGCTGGGAAGGTATTTTGTAGATGTGATTATAATCCATGATCAGCTGACTTTGCCAAAGGGAGATTATGCTGAATGATTTGAGTGAGCCTGATTCAAAGAGACGAAAGGCCTTAAGAGCAGAACTGATGCACTGGAAACAGAGAAAGCAACCCACTCAGCTGTCCTAGTTCACCTTTCAATGGGGAAAAATCAGTTCTCTAGGAATTCAGCATGAAACACCGATGATCAAGACTTTTATTTAAAGTAAAATCAAAATAAGTTATTTTTATGGCTTATATTTTGTGACTTCTCACCTGTACTATTAGATGATTTATATCTTTTAGACTTAAATGCAACTTTTGGCTTATTTTTATTCTTAGGTGAAACATTAATTGAATAAACTTACTCTCATTTACTCTTCAAAAAAAGAGCAGAGCAAGCCTTCTCTGAAGAAGCAGAAATGCCACCTGTAGACAGCAGCTTTGGCTCATGCCTTAGAGCTCCAGCCTGCCCTACAGATTTTGGACTTGCCGAGCTAGACCTCACAATTGCATAAGCCAGTTCCTTGCACTAAATCTCTTAATACGTATCTCCAACAGGTTGTGTTTCTCTGGTTGAACCCTGATTGAGATAGTGACCAATAAAGAGTAAGGGCAAAAGAAACCACATCACTCCTGGAGATTCCTTACAGTCCTTGACATGCAGCTCCTGCCTCATGCTTGTGCCAAAGTCCATAAAAACCTCCCTTTTATGTGGCTGCCTTTTCTAGACAAGGCCACATTCCTGCCTTCATTGGCAACTCCATAGAGCAGATCCCGGAAGTTTGGAAGTATTGATTCTGACATATGGATCATGCTCCTGGGTTGAGTTTTTTTTTGTTTTGTTTTGTTTTGTTCCTAATATAGTTTTATAAGTTTCCTTTTATGTTAGCCTGACTCTTTGAACTCCCCAGGAAAAGCTTTCCCCCCTACAGATTCTTTTAATCTGCAGAAATGACTGACCACAGATGCAGACAAGGGACGGGTTCTGCAAACAGGCTAAGCAGAGCCAGCCAGCGAGAGAGCCATAGTGCGTGGCCCCAATGTCCCTGCAGTGTGCGCTGTGAGCTCCACAGATATCACACACCCCGTGGCCTGGACAGAGCGGCTAACAAAATGTGGAGGGAAGATACAGGCTCTGAACGGTTCGTCAGGCTTGTCCCCAGATATCAGCTACTTTAATCCTTGCAACAGCTTCACAATTTCTACTTAGCACTTGAGGAAACTGAAGCTCAAGGGGTGTCTTAAGTTGGGTTCCCCAGAAGGTGATCCCCAAGACAAAGTGTCCCAATATTTTGATATAATTCCAAATGTAAAGAAAAGTTGTAGTAATAGCATAAGGAACTCCTTTGATTTACCAATTGCAACATTTTGCTTTCTCTCCTTTTCTCTCCTACCCTCCCTCCCCACTCAACATTCTTTATCTTAGTAGATTTACCACTAACTATTTCAGTGTTTGTATCTTAACAACTCATAACAACATGGACATATTTGTGGTACAATTATCAAATCACAAAATTTAATATTCTCACAATACTATTACCCACACAGTCCATATTTAAATTTTGTCAATTTTCCTAATAATATCTTTTATAAGCTATTTTTTTTTCTCTTTGGTTCAAGATCCAATCTGGGATCATACATTGCACTTAATTATCATGTCTCTTCAGTCTCCTTTAAGCTGAAACATTTTGTTGGTCTTCCTTCAAATTCCTTGACCTTGACATTTTTAAAGAACATTGGCCAGATATTTTGTATGATGTCCATCAATTTGGGTTTGCCTGAGACAAAGCTTCTTGTGGATGCAATTTGTCAGGAAGTGTTCCCGGGAAGAAGTGGTGGGGTCGTGAGTACGTGGGACCAGGAAGGGAAGAGGGCCTGCGAGGCTGTGCTCTCAAGCCAAGTGCCACAGAGGGCAGCTCTGCAATCAGCGAGGGTCACAGCTCAGAGTCCCAGTTGAGGGATACCCCTTACATCCATCATTCACTTTCTGCCCCAGCTCTCCACAAACACAAGCTCAGTGGGTTCCTGCAGCCAGACAGCATACGTGCTGGCTTTGGCTGGCATGTCCAAAATGGTATAAGAACTGAGGGAATAAAGGTGGGGCATGGACAGCATATGCTACAAAGAGTTTGAATGACCTACCCGGAGTCACAAAGCTTGTAAGCATCAGAGCTAGAATTCCAGCAAGTTCCGAGCCATTGAACCATGCAGGCTCCATCACCTCCCTGAAGAACTAAACTCAACCAGAATCCCAGATAATCCCATGGCCCAGAAAGACAATGTGTCAGGCATCATTATTTTGCTAGAGAAAAGTGAAAATGTTTAAAAAATAATAATTTAAGCAGAGTCACATTGTCTCTGGATATTGAAATATACTTAGATGATGTTTATACTCTTTCCTTGTCCCATTATTTTAAAATGTTCTGCTGTGAGTGTATATTGTGTGTTGATTCATAAGAGAAATGACCAAGCTGAAGAACGTTCATGTGTCCACAGAGAAGCTGGATAGCCGGACAGAGTGGTGCTGAGACTGTGGGCTCTAGGGTCAGATAATGTGGCTTCAAACCATAACTCTGCCACTCCCAGCTGGTCACCTCTCTGAATACCTGCTTAGCACCTTTGAGAATAATGAGAGTACTAACCCAGAGGCTGACTGAGAATTAAAGGAGACACAGTTGTAGACAACCCATGGTGGGCTGTCTGCAAATACGAGCTCTTTCACTGACACCCTTATTTTACCTCCAGAGTGTGGTAAGTCTGCCCTGCCCCATGCTGCCTCCGTCTCTGTTGAGTGCAGCCCTGTCTGACACACAAGGTGGCCCGCAGGGCTTTCAGTGAGGACAGTGGGAACATTCAATCACAGGTCTATTGAACAAGGTTGAGATAAAATTGGGGTCAAGGAGAGAAGTCATGAGGATAGACCCTGCAAGACAAAGCTAGGAGGACTGGTTGTGGAGAAGCGGGCTCCTTGGACCTGGGACACCACCTCTCATGCTCAGTCTTCATTCTGTTGAGGAAAGATATGTCCTGACACTCAAAGCCATTTGCAAAAGCACAAAACTGCATTCAGATGCTCCCTCCACAGGTCACTCCCCACTCAAAGCCTCTCCGTGGCTCCCCTTTGTCCTAGGACTAAAGAACAAATTCGTTGCGATGTCTTCAAGGTTCTTCACACACTCACCCTTACCTTCCTCTCCAGTGATCCGCTGTCACCTACATTTACCTTCACCACCTACACATTCTCCCCTAAAGCCCTCCTCCTGAGTCTCTTGACTTTTCCCAAACACAGCATGCAGCTTCACCCCTCCATGCCTTTGCACGTTTCCTCCTTCCCCGAGAACCTCTCCCACTGTGGTAGGCAGATATAAGATGGCTCTCAAGGATCCTACATCCCAGTATTCATGCCCTTGTGTAATTTCCTCCTCAAATGTGGGCTGGACTTGGTGACTCGCTTCTAAAGAATAAAGTATGGCAAAACAGATGGGATGCCACATCTGAGAGAAGATACAGAAAGCCTCTGGCTTCTGTCTTGCTCATCCTCTTCTCTCTCTCTCTCATTTGCTCATTCATATGGAAGCCTACTTCCACACTGGGGGCCTTGTAAAGGTGCCCATGTGGCCAGCGAGAAACTGAGACCCACAGCCCAATAGTCTGTAAGGACTTGAATGCTGCCAACAACCAGGTGAATGAGCTTGAAAGAGGATCCCCATCCCACCCCGGCTGGGTCTTCAGATGGAACCTCAGAACCATCCAACATCCTCACTGTGGCCTTATGAGAGCCTCTCAGCCAGAGGACGCTAAGTCAGACCTGGATTCCTGATCCACCGAGACTGAGAGAATGAATATTTGGGTTTGAAGACTCTAAGTTTTGGGGTAATTTGTTACACAGCAATAGGTAACCAATACATCTACCTTCCAGCCTGGCAAAGACCTAGTCATCATGTCCTGAGAATCTCTGTCTGGCATCCTGCCCCTGAACCCAGCTGAACTACACACCTCCCCTGAGTGGCCCCAGAGTGCCTTGTGTTTCCCTCATCACAGCTCCAATTGCACTGCACCATAATTTCCTGGCAATTTATTAGCCTGTCCCTCTGGAGTGTGACTCCTGTGGAGGCAGGGACTGCATAACCTCTGAAACCTCAGAAGCAAGCCCAGTGCCTGACACCCAGTAGAAATAATACCAAACATTTATTGAGCACTTATTCTATGTCAGGCTAACTTTGCTTTTCAAACTTGATCTCACTGAAGCTTCCAGTTAAGCATCTTTACTGATGAAAACCTGAGGCTCAGAAAGTTTTTCCAAGCAGGTAACATGTGGCAGGGCTGGAATTTGAATGGAGATGGGGCAGCTCCAGAGTTCCAGCTCCACATTGTAAGTGCTTGATGACTGACAGCTAGACTGAAACTTGCCATGTGGCCGTAAGATCGATCACAACCCCAGTGTGACTGGCCATTCACATGTCAGCCACAGAGAGGAGTGAGCTCCCTACAAAGTTTCAGGGATGTGTTAGGAGCAGCAAAGTCCAGACTGTAAATAGCCTGGTTTGGATTATCTGGAAAACCTGGTTCAGAGCCCAAGACTAAATCTAGGGATCCATGTTTAGTGGCAAGCATCTGGGAGACTCAGAGCTCTGAAAGCTTATGAGGATTTATTCACCCAATCAATTCCATGGGGATTTATTGAACACCTACTATGTGTCAGATTCTGTGTGGGGATATAGTGGAGAAATCATGAGACAAAAATCCTAATCTTTGCATTAACATTCTCGTGGGGATGGAGAGAGAGGCAGACTATTAACAAAACACATGCATATGTTATAAAGTGGAAGGCTATAAGTGCCATGCAAAAAATAAATAAAGTGAGAAAGGCGGAGAGAGAGAATGGCACATTTGTTGAGAGGATTCTCTCATATGGAAATATAAAGATCTCAGCATGCATTCCCATGCAGGGTGGCATGAAACAAATGTCAGTATCATGACTCTCACCCTGAGAAGGGGGAAAGCCTTAATTTTTCCTAAAGTTACTTCAGGAAGCTTTCAAGGGAATCCCCTCTCTTTAGTATCAGGAGTCAATGAATCAAGTTCATGGATATTAACCTGGGGAAGTTCCAGTGGACGATAGGTTCCTAGGAAATGTGGGGGAGCTCTGGTCAGAGATGAGCCACCATCAAAATCCAAGGAGATCTTCTCTGTGGATACAAAGACTAGTGAACAGATCAGTACAATTTTACAGTCCACATGACTAGGCCATAGAACACAAGCCAAGAGCTGGGACTGTGTGTGATGGCCGGCCGAGCCCCCAGGCTCTAGCCCCATCAGGCAGTGACGTTAGTCAAAGGGTCCAAGTCAAACCAAGACGAAGTTGGGCAGACATGAGCTGAGCTGAGGAATGGCAAGGGCTTCCCTGGGGAAGCCCCCGAGCACCACCAGTAACCCCAGTCATAAAAGACTGCACAATTTCCAGCTTGGTTTCAGGAACACTAAGCTGCCATGTAAGAGGTCTGAATACACTGACCGGGGCAGGTGCAGTTGAGACCCCTGACAGCCGCCTGCCGTGGTAGGAGATATATCAGGAGAGATGGGGCTGAGCCTGTGGCTGGTGTTGCCAATCCAATTCCTGAATTCTCCTAACCACATTCTGCAACATGCTTCATCCAGTGCTCTTAGCCTGGGACTTTCTGTCAAGGCCAAGTCTAGCACTTAATCTGATCCTACCCCAGCTTGATTCTCTTTAACCATCCTTGCCAACCGCACTGAACTCCAGAGGTGCCCACAGGATGACAAGTTTGTCTTAGAAGCACCTGATGGCTTCCCCCACAGCAGTCCCTTTCTCATCCCCATCTGTCTCCTGAGTTGGCTTCTAAATAAGCAACAATGGAGCACCAGGTGCTGTCCTCATCCAGTCCTCAGAGTCCCTCTAAAAGAAAAACAAATTATCCATTTTACAGATGAAGCAACTGGGGCTCCAAGACAGTTGGAGTATTGATGAAGGAAGCATGTTCCAGGATTCCAACCCAGGTCCCTGTGATTCCAAACCCGTGCTCTTTCCATGAGGCCATTTTGCCTCCAGCTCATATTTCTAATCTCTCAGGTAGGTTCAATAACACCCACCTCATAGGATTGTTGTAAGATTTCAACAAGACTCTGTAAAGCCCTTGGCACAGGACCTGGAGCTCTCCATAAATGTTAGGTAGTGGTATAACAGAAGTGGCATGCTCCTTCAGCCCTCCTGAGAAATTCTGCTCATTGGCAAGGAAAGGGGTATCTTGGAAAATCCGGAGCTCCTTCTCCCCAAGAGACGAAGCTGCACCCCAGCTCCTGGGCTGTTGTAGCCCTATCCAGGTCAGTGCTCATTCGACGTGAATCAGTCCCACCCACCCACAAGCCAAAGCATTTGTTCAAATACTAGAAGTCAGCCCGTATGGCCCTGCTATTCAATTCCTTGTGGGTGAGCTGGGTTAACAGTGGGGCCTCATGTGATAAGTCATTAATCTCCACGTGTAATGCAGGAGCCATACAACTTACTTCAGCCCTAATTTCCCATGAGTTACAGCCCCTTCTGTGATTCATAAAACAAATCAATCACACCTCCCAGGCACTCATCTATTTATTACTGCTTTTTAAATGCTTGGAGAGGGAGAACCTGAAAGATGTTTTTCATCCCTTCCCCAACTCAGCCAACCTCTGTATTTCTCAGGAAAGTGGACTCTTTGCCCCACCTCAGTCCCAGACCAAGGTTAAGTGAATTCAGAGGCCTACAAGAAGCTGATGGTTTCGGGTCCATAGCGTTTGGAGGGAGCCACCCCATCACTCACCATTGAGGGTGGAGCCCCTGCCCCCTCTCCTTGAATCTAAGTGACCTACAAATGCATCCATCAATAGGGTTCAGCATAAGTAATGCTATGTGACTTCCAAGATTCATTATAAAAAACTGCACAGCTTCCATCTTATTCTCTGGAACGCTAAGCTGCCAGGTAAGGGGTCTGAATACCCTGACCCAGCCAGGCTGGAAATGTGTAGGCGTTCCACCCTACAGTCCCAGTAGAGTCCAGTTTCTAGTCATCCCTAGCAAGGTGCCAGGTCCATCAGTGAAGCCATCATGGAATTGGACATTCCAGTCCCCTGCCATTCCAGTCATCCCAGCCCTTCAAGTCTCCCCAGCTGAGGCCTCAGACATCAGGAAGCAGAGTCCAGCAATCCTCACTGTGCCCTCTCTGAATTCCCAATCCACAGAAGCCGGGAGCAAAATAAAACAGTAGTTTCTTATGTCACTGAGTTTGGGGTAGTTTGTTACACGGCAATAGGAACTGTAACAGTCAGCAAGGAAGCATAGCAGAGGCTGAGCAAAAGGGAAAGCATGCACTATGTTCCTGAGCTCTGCCAGTCACGTTGCAAATTTTGGTATTTCAATCAGTCTTTACCAAAAGGGTGCTGTTGCCCCTACTTAAAAGAAGGGGAAATGGTGCTTCTGAAAGGCTAGGTAACTTGCCCAAGGCCACACAGCAAAATCAATGTCTGACCCAGGAAGTTGATTCCAAAACCCCACACTTGTTCCTCTGCCCACACTGACTACCAAACAGCTTTGCCTAAATTCTCTGAGCATTTCAACTTTTTTTTTCCCTGAAGTTTTTTAATATTGCTGGTGTATGGCTCTAATTACCTGAATATTTCTGCTATTTTGTCTGAATTTCTCGGTATTTTAGCAATTTCTACCTAAATAATTGGTTGAAATTTGCCTCCTGGCAGTGGCTGTGGAGAGGCCACAAGGGCCTGGATTTCTTATCCACAAGCTCAGAAGCTAGACAGGGATAGACCCTCCACAGCAGGCTCCCAAACGTAGGGGGGACCTGGGTTGGTTCCGGACACCCCCAGCTTCAGGGCCAGGCCTGGCAGTGGGAAGAGACGGGCCCGGGGCCTAAGCCCCAGCTCCCCCAGCCATGCCCTCAGGAGGCTGTCCCCAGGAGCAGCTACCAGAGGACAAACAGGCCCCCCCATAGCAGCCCCATGAGCCTTGGAGAGTACAGCTCCCGCCTTCTCCCTTCCAGTAGTGTCAGCTCCCAAACCCAAGCGAGGGCCTCATGGGTTTCATTTCCTACTTCCCACAGGGAGGGCCACCAAGGCCCTACATTGCTCAAACACAGGTCTTTACAACACCAAGGCCCAGCCTCTTGCCCTTAGAGCATGCATCCTCTGCAAGGAGAGGCAGCTGTGCGGCTGCCCAGTGTCCATGCAGAGTGGTAGTGGAGGGTTGGGGACAGCAGGCATAAGGATGCTGCTAACTCCAGCTGTTATGCACTGCTATGGGCCCAAGCCAGGCTATGACTTTCCACTTCTCTCCCAGGTTCCCACAACCCACCCAGCCAGAGCGAACTTTCAAAAGAAATTAATCAGATTATGATCCTCAACTGACTAAAGCCTTCCTATAGTCTCCTCTCATACTGGGAAAAAAAAATCCAAACTCCTTACCATAGCTGAACAGATTCTCAAACTTGACTACATCAGAATCATCTGGAAAAACTGTTGAACCATAGATGACTGTTCCCACCCCCAGAGTTTCTGAGTCAGTAGATCTGGAATGGGGCCCGAGAATTTGCATTTATAGCAAGTTCCTAGGTGACACTGGTGCTGCTGGGCCAGGCCCCACACTTTGGGGACCACTGTCCTGCAGTTTGTCTCCAGCTGACCTTTTCAGCCTCATCTTTCCCCACTCTGACTGTCGCTCACCATACCCAAGCCACAAAGACCTCCAGGGGATCTGCAGCCCTCCAGACTCTTGCTTGCTTTCAGGGCCTTCGCACTCAGGCCGTTCTGCTTAGCCCACGCTTTCCCCGTCCTGGACCCCATCTTATCCTCCTGGGTTCTGGTTGGACCATCTCCCAAAACAGCCCTTCCCTGCCTGCCCCCCTGGCCTATTATCCCCTCTAACTGCTTTCCAACTGCTTGCTTCTTAGCACCATCTAGTCAGTGTGTGGTGGGAATTTACAGCTGTTTATTTTTTGAGGGAATCTGAACATGAGAGTGTGTGTGTGTGTGTGTGTGTGTGTGTTTTCTGTCTCTGCTTTTAGCTTATAAGCTCCTTCAAACAAAACTCTGTCCTAACCCCATATCCCCCTAGTGCCTAGCTCAGTGCCTGCACGTTAAATGAGTGAATTGACTTGTTTTATCTGCATTACAACCCTACGAGAAATGCATTATTACATCCATTTTACAGATGAGGAAACAGAGGCATGAAGACATGAAGTAATGTGCCCAAAGCCACCCAGCCAGGTGTTGAACCCAGGTCTCTGGACCAGGTCTGTGGACTCCAAAGGCCTTAACCAGCACCTCTGCATACTTGGTGGGAGGATGGGAGAGCAGGGCTACTGAGGGAAGCCGCGTGGATTCAAGGTGATGGGGAACAAGCATGAGCAGGCAGAGGGGCAGACAGGAAGGTCAGTACAGAGGGGAGGAGAAAGGAGGGAGTTTACGAAGCTGCTGCCCCAGAGCCCTGTGGTGTTGTTGCAATCCTGCCTTTAGGCCTGGAGGCATTCCCACCCCCAGGCCCCCACAGACACTCCTCTTCCGGCCTCTCATTGGTCCGAGCAGAAGGTGGAGCAGAGCACAGACCCTGGGAAGGGGCAAGGTCAGGGCAAAGGCTGATGCAGGGCCCACTGGGGCGAGGGGAGGAGCCGAGCCAGGCTGGGAACAGGGACACGAGAGGACATTGCCACCAGCTAAATCCAAGACCTCGCGGTCAAAGGTCTTCAACTGGGCAGCATGGATCTCCCTGCGGGTTGAGCAATGCCTGCCCTGGGGCTGCTCCAGAGGGCTGTGGTCAGGGGTCAGGCCCACTGGGGACTGTACCCAGGCCTTTTCCCGGGACTTTGTGCTGTCTGGGCAGCAGCCGTGAGATTCCAGGTGGTCTCCTGGAGAACCCAGAAGGAGGGACCCTCCTGGGGAACACACCTGCAGGGCAGGCGAGGGAGGGAAGGAGTCTCTACCATCTGAGCCGGGCCACAGAGGAGCAGGAATGGCAGGAGTGGAGCACCAGGCCTGGGCGCTCCAGGGAAATGGAGGCCTCCTGCAGGGGTCTGGTCAGGGACAGAGGGGATGGACAGATACGTGGAGGACCCTCCAGGCACCTCGAGAAGGTAGACGCTCCCAGGAGGCAAGGCGTCTTTCTCACAGCAGCACGGAATCCACTGTCTCCCTCTATAGACCAGCTCAGAAGCTGGGCCTGCTAAAAAGGGCCAAAGGGCTCTAGAGGTCTAAAGGCAAAGAAGAGATTAGAAACAGAGGCTGCTCGTGGTTTGTGTGTGTGTGTGTGTGTGTGTGTGTGCATCTGCACATCCCAAAAACAGGAGGAGGAGGAAGTGGAGGGTGGAGAGTGGGTCAAAAATTATGATAGAGGTAAGCTAGGAATGCTCAGTAAGTAGCAAGACCTCACTCCAGCAACCTCCCACGCATGGGCAGACTTTGCTAATCAGCTGGAGAAAGAAGCCAATCTGAATCGATCATCAATCAATTCATTGATATTTCATGAATATTTACTATGTGCCAAATATCATTTTGGGCACTTGTAGGACAGTGGAAAGTGGCACAGACATGTGTCCCTGCCTTCCTGAAGCTAACAGTCTATTGGGAAATAAAGGCAATTAATTGTATTCTGGTGAGTGTAATAAAAACTATCAAGGGAAGATACAGGGAACCGTGGGAATCAGCACTAGGGGTCTCACCCAGTTTGGGGAAACAAAGAGGCCCCGGTCAGGAAGGCAGATTTCAAAGGACAAATGAGGATCAGTAGTAATCAATTATGCAAAGTGACAGGGATACGGGTGGAGGGGATGAAATTTTTCTGACGGAGAGCGGAGAGCAAGAGAGAACTTGGCTTGAGGAAGCCAAGACAAATTAGAAAGAGTTTCAGAGAAACAAAAGTAGTAATTATTACTTTAAAGTATACACTGAAACTAGTTTAACAAAGTGTTGCCTTAATTATTTCTACCTTAATGAACAGATAAAAACAGTTTGCAATTAGTTATTTTGTTGGTTATGTGAAAAGAGATGCTGCTTCAAGTTCTAAAGCATGCTGTCCTAATCAGCTGTCACATTCCAATGTCTTCTAGACACCTTTTCTTCATGGGCTCTGCAAGGGAACCTTTTATCCTAGTCTTTGTGTTGGAGGGGAAAAAAAGAGAGTTTTTATTATATACGCGAGGGACTTGACTCTACATACAGCATACAGTCAGACACAACGGGGTTCAAAGCCCACTTCCGTCACTCATAAGCTCGTGACCTTGGGCAACTTCCTGAGCCTCTCAGAAGTCTCGCTTTCCTCATCTTTAAAGTGGGGGTGATGATGGTAACTATTTCATAAAGTTATAAAAAGTAGTCAGGGTCACACACACAAAGTACTTGGCCCAATGCTTGCCACACAGGAAGTCTTCAATACGTGCTGACCCTGACGAAGACCCTCCCATGTTCTGTTAGTCTCCTATGGCTGCCATAGCAAATTACCATGAATTAGTGGCTTATAAGATGCAAATTTATTATCTTACAGTTGTGTGGGTTAGAGGTCTGACAGGGGCCTCCCTGGGCTAAAATCAAGGGCTGAGGAAGCAGGGGAGCATTCCTTTCTGGAGGCCCTGAGAGGATCCATTTTCTTGCATTTTTCAGCTTCTAGAGGTTACCCAGCTTCCTTAACCCACAGCACCTTCTCCTTCTTCGATGCCAGTCATGTTGCGTCTCTCCCACCCTCCTTCCCTAGTCCCATCTCACTTTGACCACAACCAGGAAAGGGTCTCTGATTTTAAGGATTCATGTGATTAGATTGGGTCCACCTGGATAATCCAGGATACTCTCCCCATCCCAAGGTCTCTAAACCTTTGTCACACTGCAGAGTCCCTTTTGTCAAGTAAGGTCACATATTTCATAGGTTCTAGGGATTAGAAAGCAGACATCTTTGGCAGACATTTCTCTGCCTACCACAAATGTGTATGTTTACCGACATGAGATTATTTTTGTTTTCCTTTTGTAAAATAATAGAGTTATTAGTCCTCCTAATTATATACATTGACGCTTCTATTATTCCTCTCTTCCTGTGTCCTCTCTCACTTTCTTACATGTTATTGCAAGTGGGTTCCCACAACATCAGGTTGAGATGAGTGGCAAGGCCGTTTTTGGACCTTGAGAGCCCTCTTACTTTTGGAGGATCCCCCTGCATCATGAAAACCATGTTAAAATATAACTGCATCCTACACTGAATATAATTTTGATATAACTATAGGAGTGGTTTGAATTGAACTAGGTGACATAATGTTATGTTTTATATACATTTAATTAATTTAACAAAACATTTATGCTTATACATTGCAATTTTTTTTACTTGTTCAGATCTAAGCTATTTTCATATATCCCTGGAAAGCTCGTAGGCCCACAGACACTGCACCTTAAGGACTCAGTGAATCAAATGGCCCTAGGTCAGTGGATCTTCCTCCTGAGAGAGGGAAGAGAAAGAAAGAGAAGGAGAAAATGGTAGGGACAAAAGAGGAAGAAAGAAAGAGAGGGAGAAGAAGGGATGGAGGAAGAAAAGAAGAAAGAAATAGAGACAAAGAAAGAAAAAGGAAGGAAGGGAGGGAGGGAGGGAGGATGGAAGGAGGAGATGGAGGGAAGAGAAAGCCTACATCTCAATATACTTGAGTGTGAAGACACAATGTCTCACTTTCTTTTCTCCAGTGGCAAGATCCATGGATCAGATCACCAATAAGTATAAGAACTTCTTATTCCTATCAAGCTATTCCACCCAGAGTATTTGTTTACTCACTTATTCAGTTTACTCAACAAAAGCTTCCATTGCACCCATTAAGGTCTCCTCCTCACATATGGCACCAGAAATGCCCTGATGATAAGACCCTGTCCCCATCCTCAAAAATCTCCCTGTCCAGCTGGGAACAATCATGTACGTGAGTGGCCACACATCACCGTAACTTGAGAGAACAGGATTGGACCATAGTCCAGGAACCTAAGGTCACCAAGAATGACTAGATGTCTATCAGGCCTTTAAGAGCCTCGAGAAAAATTCAGTTCCTTAACTGGTTCCTTTTCCTTTTTTTTTTTTTTTTTTTTTTTTGTTGTTGTTGTTGTGTTGTTATAATTTACACAGTAAAGTATGCAGATTTTAAGTACATTAGTCTTTCAGTTTTGACTGAAACCCACACCTGTCATGATAGAGAGTTTTCCCATCACCCCAGAAGGTGCCCTTGTACTCTACCAGTAAATCCTGCTTCCCCAGGAGCAACCACGGCTCTGATTTCTTTCACAAGTTAGTTTTGCCTGTTCTAGGACATCACATAAATGGACCCACACTGATGAATGTTTTTGTGTCTGGCTTCTTTTTCTCAGCATGCTGTTGTTTAGATTCCTTCCTGTTGTTGTGTATATCACTAATGTGTTCTTGTTTATTTCTGAGTTGAATTCCATTTTATAAATAGACAATAGCTTTTATCCATTCTCTAGTTGATGAATATTTTGGGCTGTTTCCAGTTTTAGGCTATTGTGATTAAAGCTGCTATTAACAGTTTTAGAAAAGGCTTTTTACAGCTATATTTTTTTTCATTTCTCTCAGATAAGTACCAAGAAATGAGATTACTAGGTCATAGGGTAGAGGCATATTTATTCTCTTTAAGAAATTGCCAAACAGTTTTCCAAAATGGTTGTACGGTTTTACACTCCCATCTGGGGTGCTCTGGCTGCTCCACTCCTGCTCGTTTGGTCATGTCTTCCCCAGCTTTTTTGTTCTAGATATTCAGGAAACAGCCCAGACTTTGTGTTTCTTTCAATCTTTTGTGGAAATGCTTTATCTAGGTGCAGAGAAGACTTCAGGGGGCCCTGCATCCCCTACAATTGTATTCAAATCTTTGTGTATATTTGTGTGGCCATTTTTCTGGGAAAAGGAACAACAACTTTCAAAAACTAAGGAAGCAGTAATCTAAGAGATTGACATTTGCAAAGTAATTCTTAAAAAGCTTTGGGACTCACCAGATACTAGGATGGGGATCTAGTGGACTCAGACCCACAGTGCAGTCCCCAGACTGTCCCCGCAGGGGGAACGCAGTAGTGGAAAGGGCAGGCACACCTCCCAGCAGGAGCCTGCTCAAGGCCTGGCTGAGGCTCACGCCATTAGGAGTAAGATTTGCAAAGGCTCTTTCTCTGAGAGTAAAAAGAGCCCCTCCCCAGCCACCATCCCCTCCACCACGCTCACTTCGCCTGGTGATCTGGCTGCCCTCCAAAGACGAACTGGGCAGGACCACCATTTCCCCACAAGGACCTACAGCCCCCCAGTGATATCCCCAGCCTGCTTTCGGCATTACACTGGGGCAACCAATGCCTTTGGAATCCACAGATACACCTTCATCTGCAAGGAGCTCAACCATCTGATCACAATGTGCCAGATAAGACATGGAAGCCTTGTCTAAGTGAAGACCCTGCTCTCCTTCTGTAAAAGGGCCTAATTCTGCTCTGTCCAATATCCACACGTGGCTACTGAGCACTTGAAATGTGGTTAGTCCGAACTGAGATGGGCTGTAAGTGTAAAATACACACTGGAGTTTGGGAAATTTAGTATATTAAAAAATAGAATGGGAAATAGCTCATTCATAATTTTTATATTGATTGCATGCTAAAAGGATAATATTTTGGATGTATTGGGTTAAATAAAATATAATTTTAAAATATTTCACCTCTTTAATTTTTTATTTTTGAAATGTGGTTAACAGAGAATTTAAAATTGCATATGTGGCTTGCATTATATTCCGATTGGATGCCCTGATCTAGCGTACTCTTTCCTGGATGGACACATCTCCCAAAACCCAGGCCAGCTCTAAGTAGCCCCCACGAGCACCCAGTGGATCAGACTCCCAGGGCCCCCACCCGTAGGCACCTCAGCAGAGCTTTCCGTGATCCTTAATTCTGAGTCTTAAAGGCCTAACCCCAATTCTGAGGTCTGGCCAGATTCATAGGGCTGAGTTGGTTGCTGCCTGCCCACAGCCCCAGCCTACCTCTGAGCCCCCAGAGAAGCCTGCAACCTTATAGCAAAATGATAAAAAGATGATTGACATCCAATAGAAACAATCTGAATCTGCTCACTGGGAGAAGGGACCCAGGAAGGCTGACCATCTGTTCTGGTTGGCACCGGATGCAGGACTCAGTTTTCAAGCAGGATAATCCCAACAAACCAGGACAAATTGGTCACCCTGGACCCAGGTGTGCACGTCAGACCGGGTTCTCAGAAGTTCTAGGGCAGGCTGCTCTTTCCACCCACCAAGCCCTGAGATGTCTGGGGTATGTGTTAGGACAGATATAAAAATTGAAACTGCTGCAGGCCTCTTTTGTCATTGCTTCTTTTGAACCAGGTAAAAACTGAAATTCTCAAGCCACACCCAGCGAGGCAGCAGGAGAAAGAGAACCGGGGAAAGCCCTTTGGCTGTGCATGGGGAGCAAATGGCTCCTGGAAGCAGCCACGAGAATGAGTTACCGCTCCCTTGCGCTCCCCGGGGCAGGCGCAGGGGCAGGGTGGAGCGAGGCAGCGGGAGCGGAGCCGGCCTGGCTCACCACCCCACCCCCCCACACACAGGCTTGTCTGCCTTCCCGGACAGGGCCCTGCCCACTCCCTCTCCCACAGTCGTGTTGCTGTCACAGGCGGTGCTCCCCAGAGGGCACACGGTGGGGTGAGTGTCCTTAGTGGGGGCCGAGGAAGGTGCTTTCTTCTCTGAGGTCCACTCCCAGCTCAGACCTTTCCAGGCCTGTGATCGTCTCTCACAAAGCTTCCTTTCAACGCACACCAGCATCTTCAACACTAAGCCACTTGGGGCAGGGGCGGTGGGCGTGATTTCCTGCTTCCCTGTGGATTTGGAGACTGGTGAGGCTGTACCCAGGTGAAGCGATCAAATAGAGAGTTTCATTCGTTCATTCATTCACTCATCCATTCAAATATTCACTGAGCAGCTGGTATGTGTCAGGTGCTGTGCAAGATGCTATAAATACAATGAGCAAAGTCTTTTACAATCTTGTTGGGAAAACAAATTTTAAAGGAGTCATTACCAAAAGATGTGTTGAGTTATAAAAGGAGAAACCCTGAGTGCTAGGAGATCATTTATCCAGGATCTAGCCCAATCTGGGCAATCAGAGACAGTTTCCCTGAGGAAGTGATATATACCTCAAGATCCCCAAAATGAGGAAGAGTTAACTCAACTCTGGGTCCTGAGCTGGGCTCTGGGGGTCCAAGATCAGACACGGCCCCTGCCCTCAGGGAGCTGTCACAGGTGAAAGGGGGTGGACGAGTGAGCAGGAAGTAGCCTCAGGAAGGAGCACAAGCTTAAAGATTTGGGCTCTGGACTCTACCTGATCTGGAGTTGATACAGCTCTACCCGTCACTATTCTGTATCGCCTCTCTAAGTCTCCTCGCCTGTAAAATGGGCATTAACTAGCACCTACTCCAGAAAGTGGTGATCATTTGAAAAGACAATGCATCGAAGGACCCTAGCATGGTATCCAGCATATAATAAGTATTAGATAAAGGTGAGATTTTCTGCTTTAAATTGTTACTGTTGCAATAAAGAAAGATACAAAATGCTGTGGAAACCAACTACTTCCTATTATCTATCTTACAGAAAAAAATATTTTAAAAACCTCTAAAACTGGCAAAAAAAAAGCCACATCATGGCCTGAGGAAGAAATTCTGGAGCTGAAGCTTGAAGGTTGGATATCTGATTTGCAGAGATCAGGGAGCATTTCCCGGGAGAGAAAGAATATGAAGAAAGACACAAAGACCAGACAGGTGGAGGGGAGAGGAGACGGCAGAGCACGAGACTGAAGGACCAGGCTGGGTTGAAGCAGGGAGGACTCAGGTCATGACTTCATCCTAAGGGCATGACTAGACCACTGAAGACTTTGGAGCCACCCCGTGATGTGACGGGCTTTGCGTAGGCAGAGTAGAGATTGCCCACGAAAGAGAAGCAGGAGATAAGGGTCCAAGGAGGAGGCCAATATAAAAGTGGAGAGCAAGGCTCAGCAAACTTTCTATAAAGGGTGACACCAAATGTCTCCCAGCTGGTTTGGGACGCCGTGCCTCGGCACACACTCTTCCCCCTGCCTGCAATTCCAACAAACTCATCCTCCAAAATTCATTAAGTCATTCATTCATCCAACTGATACATCTGAAGCACTTACTCTGTGTCAAGCTCTTAATCCTGCCCTCATGAAATTTACAGTCTAGTGCAGAGTTGGCAACCCTTTTCTGTAAAGGACCAGATGGTAAGTATTTTAAGCTTTGCAGGCCACAGGGTGTCTGTCACTGTAGCATGAAAACAGCCATAGACAATACATAAATGAACAGGTATGACTGTGTTCCAACAGACCTCTATTTACAAAAACAGGCTGTGGGCCAGATTTGGCCTGAGGGCTGGCCTACCCCAATGGAAACCTACTATGAGCCATAAGCATGGACCTCATATGTAATTTTAAAGTTTCTAATAGCCACATTTTAAAAAGAAAGAAAGAAATAGGCAAAATTAACTTTAATAAGGCTCTGTGTGGCTACCCCTCACTTCTCATCCCTCCAGACACCTTTGAAGATGCTTGTCTGCTCCTGAGTGGGTTGGTGAGATGTTTGAGGTGGGGGAGGAGTAGGAGAACCAACCTCCCCAGCTCCTGGGGGTAGGCATGCACACACACACATGCACCTGCGTGCCCACACACACACACATGCACACACGTATACCCACATGCAGGCACACAGATGCATGCACACACACAGGCACACACACCAGAACCCAGGTGTTCCCTCCTGAGCACCGGGCTGGGGGTGACAGCTGTGAGCAGCAGCCTGTTGCCAAGCAGGACATGAGAACAGAAATAGACTGTACCTGAGTCAGAGGGTGAGTCGGACTGTTCTGGAGAGCTTCAGAAGGGAGCAGGAGGGGTTGTTGGTGGGCAAGAGAGCCAGGCCCACATCAACAGAGAGGGAAAATGTCCTGAAGGACAGCCTGTGCTGCGGGGGGATGCAGAGTGGAAGGGGATTAGGAGAAGGAAGCAGCCTTTGCGGGGGGGGTGGCGATCAGTGGGACCGATTCAGACAGGGTGCAAGGAGGCTGCCCTCCACGAGGGCTCTGGCCCAGGCCCCATCCCTGCAGTTGAGGTGCTCCTGAAGCCTTCCCCACTGTGAGAACGGAAGATGCTGATAATCTATGCTAATCTGAGGAAACTGATTAAGGCGCAATGCTGGGCATCCCACTAGGATAGGGCCAGTTCCCCGTGGCAGGGGCCCTGAGGGACCAGCAGATCTCGGGGACCAGCCACAGCACAATGTGGGGACACTCAGGGCTTAGGGATGGGAAGTTCCCTGACTGAGCTCCCCAACCATCAAAGCCAAGTGGCAGACTTTGGCAGAACCAGGGCACTCTTGGGGAAGACAGGGGCTAGCCCAGGATGATGGACTTCAGGACCAGACAGGGCCAGCCAGAGGGCTGAGGACAGAGGCCTGGGCAGACATAGGGAGGCCTCCAGAAGGGCTCCCACACCATGCTGCTAGGTTTGCCTCCTGGCTCACTGCACTCGGGCCGCAGAGCAGAACTAGGCTCCCCCCAACCAGCACTGATTCTGGGACCCAGGAGTGGGGCTGGTTCCTGCAGGAGGAAGCCAGGGGCCCTGACATGAGTAGAGGGTCAGAGTGGGCAGAAATTGTCCCTACAATCCGTTCTGCACCTGGATATTCTGCTCACTGGGTTGGCATCACTGCCATAAAACCCTTCATCGTGGTTTGTGTTCCCCTGAAAGCAGAGCCTGAAACAAGGACTTTGGTGACAGTAGTTTATTTGGAGGTGATCTCAGGAAGCATGTGTGAGGGAGCAGGAAGAATGAGATGGGGAAAAGGGAAAAGCCAGTCTAAGGGGATATGACTGAGGGCATTACTGTAGGCTCCTGGAACTCTGAGAGGTGTAGAGAAGGCCTTCCAGAATTTTCCACCTGAGAAAAAGAGGCTGAGCCTTTATCCACCAGTTTCCATCCCCCCATGGTTGAAGTTTGCCAAGGGAGTTCACTTCTGTCATCCCCTGCAGTTATAGAGAAAGTCCAGGGGCAAGATGAGAAAACACATAGGGTGCCCCAAAGGTGGGAGTCAGGCAGTACTAACCTCCACCACAGCTGCAGCTGGAAGCAAAAGTGTTCACCTGAGCGCCTGTGTACCCCTCCTATGGCTTCCTCCTGCACCTCCAACAAAATCCAAACTCCTTCCCTTGGCCCAACTGGCTCTGTATGATCTGGGCCCTGCCTACTTTTCCAACCTCTTTTCTCTCCTTCTCTCCCTAACTCAGCACACCATAGCTACACAGCCAAGTTCCTGTCCTTTCAATTCCCAGAAACTGCCACACCTCAGAGCCTTTGCTCTTTCTCTCCCCTTGGCCTGAAACCCCCTTGTTGCCTGAGGTCAGCTCCTTCTCATCTCTGAGGTCTCCTTAGAGAGATCGCCCCTGGCCAAGCCTAGCTGAAGTCAAATCCCTCTCATTCTTTCTCATACCCCAACAACCGGCTGGCAAATGTTTAACAACAGGCTCTCAAAGAAAAACAAAAGCCCTGCTTTGTAGCGCTTGCCAATTCTCATGGTGTAAAAACTCCTATCAGGGTCAGTTTCAAGCGAACAAAGTGAGGTCACTGAAAGGGGGCTTAGGCAGAGAAGCACAGTAGCACACCATTGCACATACAGATGCAGTAGGAGTTAATAACCTCAATATAGTGATAGTAAAATATAGTGAAACAATTAGCAAGTGATGCATTTTGAGAATGTTTTACCTTTGATTTTAACAGAATTTAAGTGTAAATGTATATAATTTTCTTTTTAATAATAGCTGTGTTTATCAACCAGCTCACAAAACTCCTGATAATTTAACAATTGGCTCTTGTGAAGTGACATGAGTCAAGGCCAACACCCCCTGCATATCACCATGTTCTTTCTCTCCATGCACCTTTTAAAATGTATAATTACTTTCTCTCCCTGGATTTGCTCTATTTGTGCTAGCCCTCTAGAATGTGGGTTCTGTGAGGGTGGAAACCAGGACCCATTTATTTTCAGTTGTGTTCACAGATCCCGGCACCATACCCAGCCCACAATAGGAATTCAGTGCATATTTGCTGGATGAATGGATAATGCCTGAATGCGTGAATGAGTGGGTAAACGGGGCCTACGGATGCCATCGGGTTGGGCATCTCCTGTGGAGTGGAGCGACAACACTCACCTCGAGTGACCCACACCAAATCCCACAGGGCTTGTCCTGATGCTCGCAACAGGGGGTGGGGACCAGTTACAGGGGAACCAGAACAGCCCAGAGGTTCCAGACAGGAGAAGCCCGCAGTGGAGGACAGATGAATCAGGAATCATTGCTGTAGGCTCTTGGGCTCTCCCAGGGTGGACCCCCTCTCCACGCTCAGCCGGCCCAGTGGAGGGCCAGGCTCTCAGACACAGACTGCTGGCACAGTCCTCCATGTGGGACCCAGCATGGGAGGTGCTGAGAGACCACCTGGGTTAGAAGCCTTTGACCTGTCTGTTCTGCTATATGTGGGATCCTAACCATTCGTGACCTCCTGTCAGCTGCACCTTCCCTTCAGTGATGGGCAAGGACCAAGGACCAAGGACCCCAGGAGCAGCAGCCAGCTTGGCAACCCCTGTACTCAATGGCTGTCCTGTGTGTGTTCCCAACTCCTGCCAGCCCCTCCAACGTGGGAGCTTGGTGCCCTAAAGCGCAGGAGGCACCTGACTTCACCTGTCAATCTGCAGAGCCTGCAAGGGGAGATGGCGGAGAATGCTTGTAGCATGAATGAGCCAGTGAGTAAGGCAGCTTCCCAGCAGAGCAAATGTGAATCAGAGGCATTTCCCACTCAGGCCGGTCCCAGGCCTGGCCTTGGGGAAGAGAACAGCCTGGCAGGAGGACTCTGGAGAGGCCAGGCCAGCCCTGCCCCTGACTACCATGTAGGTGGCGGCTGAGAACCCAGTCCAAGAGTCAGCCAGCCTGGGGACCCACCCAGCTCCATGAGTCTCTAACTTGAGCCTTTGCTTTCTCACCTGCAAAATGGAAATAAATAATTATGCACCTACCACACAAGGTTGCTGGGAGGATTAAATGAAAAGATACAGACAAGGGGCTTGCAAAGTTCCTGAAACAGTAAAAGAGCTCAATAGACTGGTCATTAGTTTGTAAAATATGTACATAGCCCTTTCTTTGTGCCAGGAACAGCCCTAAGTGCTTTATAACTATTAACTCATTTAACATCACTCTTGAGTTGAGGTCTTCTCCACCTCATGGTACTGCTTCTCCCTGGTTTTCCTTATCATTTCGCTTTTTATGTTTTGCTTTGGTTTGGTTTGGTGTTTTGTTTTGTTTTGCTATTACCGCTATTATTAAAGAATAAGTCTCTTCCTCTCTTTGGGCCTCAATATTCTTGTCTGTAAAATGGGGTATTGGGTTAAGTGGCCTCTAATCCAATGTTTCCATTTCTATCAATCCCTGGTTTCCCATCTCTTGTTCTGTGTGGGACCCTCCATGTTTTCACGCCCACTGTTCAGACTATTCTCAGTCCCCATTGGCAGACTTCACTCCCACTACAGGGTCCTGATCCCGGAGACTGGGCGGAGGATCCCTGCCCCAGCTCCCAGCCCTCCACAGCCTCTGTTGCCGGGAGAATATTGGAACGTGGTCCCTTGCCCAACTCCAGGGCTGGGGACCCGAGAAGCCATTCCCACCCTGCCTAGATCGCGCAGTGCCAGCTCAGCAATCGCCTTCCCATCGGAGACAGCCCAGGAGAGCAGCATTTTGAGACCAAAATTCCAGCACTGCCAATTCCGTTCATTCTTCAGTCAATAAATACTGATTATGCACCTACTGTGTGCCAAGCACTGTGCAATGCTTTGAAAATAAGACAGAAGAGGCGCTGACCTTCTTGAGTTCAGTCTTTTGGAGAGACAGAAAATAAACAGGCAATAAGTAAACATGTTCATTGCAGAAAGCATCAGGGGCTATTAAATGTGTAAAGCAAGTAATGCAACCAACGTGGCTGGCGGGTGGTCAGGGCAAGAGTCTCTGTGGAGGTGACTTAGGTGCTGCAACGGGATGATGACAGGAGTCAGCTGGGGGGCCTGGGGGGGCCTGGCGTGATAAAGGACCAGGTCTGGGTGGCTGCAGCACAGAGAGTGAGGGGGAGCAAGGCATGGAGACTGGCCAGGCAGGCAGGGGACCGATCAGGTAGCTTTTCCTGGCCAGTCAGCAAAAGGGGCTTGGACTATCTTCTAAGTGGGACAGAAGCCATTAGAGGATTGATAGGAAGGTGTAAGGAAAAGCATCTATTCCCATTAAGGAACAATGCTCCCTAGAAATCCATATTTGCCTGAACCTCAGAATGTGGCCTTATTTGGAAACAGGGTCTTATTTGGACACAGATGTGATTAGTCAAGATGAGGTCACACTGGCTGAGGGTGAGCCTTAAATGCAATGCTCGGTGCCCCTATAGGAAGGCTGTGGGAAGACACGGACACACACAGAGAAGAAGCCCATGTGATGACACAGGCAGAGATGGGGGTCTCACTGCTGCAAGCCAAGAAATGCCAAGGACAGCCAGAAACCACCAGAAGCTGGGAGAGAGGCCTGGGACAGATTCTCCCTCAGATGCCCCAGAAGGAGCCAATCCTGCCACACCTGGATTTTGGACTCTGGCTCCTAGAACTGTGAAAGAATAAATTTCTGTTGTTTGAGCCACCCTGTTGGTGATGCTTTGCTCCAGCAGCCCTAGGAAACAGAAGGGAATAATGACCTCTTTACATTCAACAAACATTTTATTTGCCCATACACCAGACTGGCTATATAATTGGTGGGGCCCAGTGCAAAATGACAATGAAGGACCCTTGTTCAAAAGCTATTAAGAATTTCAAGATGGCAACAATAAAGCATTACACTAAAGCGGGGAGCTTTCTGAATACAGGGCCCAAGGGACTACACAGGTTACGGTCCCATACACAGCCCTGCCCATGCAAAACTATGTTGGTGTTAATCAAGGTTGTTATTTAATTCAACAAATATGTATTGAGGGCCTAAAGTAAGGCAGGCATGCACCAGGCACAGGAAGTACAAAAAGTGAATGCTCAAACCAGGAAAGCCATCTGACCTGAATTTTTTCACTTAGATTCTTTCCACACACATGAGAATAGAGAACTGGCCATCTTCACATACTTGATGGTGGCCAGGCCTGTGAAGTTTCACATGATCCATTGAATGGATTCCACTTGATTTCTTGCATAGCCACCATAAACCTGGTACATATGCTATTTCACTTAACCAACCCCCCTCCCCACCCCCATTAACAAGAATCATGCAGGGAAAGCACACTTCTACCATTTGAGATGAGAGGTTAAACTCAAAAAGAAGAGAGTTGACTTTCATAAGTTTGTACTCCTTACTGGTAAGTGGTGGAGCTGGGATTTGCATCCAGTTCTGATCGAATCCAGAGCCCTCACTCTCCAAGCTCTTGCTTCACATACACTGTGTGTTCAGGCAACAGTTCACCCAAGGATTCAGGTGCAATCTTCAATAACCTCAGTATAACAAATGTGCTTACAATGTGCCAAGCCCTGCACTAAACTCTCTACATAGAATTTCTTGTCTTTTCCTATAAACCACCCCCTTGGGAATGGATCACTTTCCTGGTGCAGAAACTGAGGTTCAGAAAGGGTAAGCAACTTGTCCAAGGCCTCCCAGCCAGTAAGTGGTGAGTGAAGCTGGGAGTCAAGCCAGCCTGTGTCCTTTTCCACTAAGGCCAAAGCTCCTGCTGCTGTGGAACCCTTGGTCATTTGATCATTTTCTGCTTGGAAAAGTCAGAGCACAGAAGTCCAAGAAGCCGTGCCCAGAGAGAAGGGCTGGGGCTTTGAAGCTTTGACCTGGTGTCAACAGCAAGGCTGAAGATTGCTTCATATCCAGCCCAAGAGGAACAGGAAAGTCTGACTTCTCCCCTAACCATGGGAAAGACTTCCTTTTCTAAATAAAGTAAGGCCAGAACCATGAGTGCAACATAGCGGGCCCTCTCGGCCACAGCCTTTCCCTTTGTCTTGGCCTTTTGGCCAATGAAAAGGGCTATCTTGAAAGAGGAAGATTTCTCACTCTTGGTTTTCTGACCAAGGATGAGAGGGACTTCCCTAAAGAATAGCACCAGGCAGGAAGTTTCTGGGGCAGGGTGTGGTTTGGAAAGGCGAGGGGTCCAGCTCTGTAGTGCAACCTTGCCAGGGGCACCTCACTCGGGCACTGCCCAGAAGCAGACCCCTGGTCTCACGCCCTATCCCCCAAACCACAGAAAATCCAAGTGGCCGGGGAAATGGCAGCTCTGGCCCAGGGCCCTAGGTTGGCCCCAGTTCTGCCCTGGTAACTTGTGTCTGGTAGAACTCAGCAGGAATCCCAAACCACCACTCCTTCATTGTGGGCCCCAGGCAAGTCCACTAGTCACTTTGGACCTACTAATCCCTATTTTCCTAAATTAAATGACATAGCCTGTATTGAAGAACAAACAAAAAAATAATGGGGAAATACATTTCTTGGTCTCAGGGAAGTTGCAGAAGAAGGAGAGCAGCGGAGGGAAATAACAAGGGCTAAGTTCAAAGGTGCAGAATTATCAGATAACACATTGCCCAGCTGGATTTCTGAATCTGGGGTGTATGTTTCCTAAAAGAAGAACTGCACACTCTTTTATACCAACATTTTCCCATCCTCACACTATTTACATTGATTCATCTCAGGCTCTGGAGTAAGTCTATTTTGAGCCCTTTCGTCTCTAAGAATGTCTATCTATTGCCTTCACCCTGAGGGCTTCAAAATTGTTGGGTTCAAATCTCCTCCTTTCAAAACCTTATAAAGGCTGCTTCATTTAGGGGGGCAAAGGAAAAATTTTAAACAAACCCATTTTTATGATCTTTATAAGATATATTTTTCCTTCTTGATGTTTATGGTGTAAAAATAAATTATCCTTATGATTGAAATATTTTACTAAAATGTGTTTTAAGTTACGAGTCCCTTTTAATTTATTTTTACTTGGAATGTGAGTCCTTCCATTTTACATACTCAATAAAGTTTCCTGTAAGTATATTTTAAAAAGCTATCACTTATTGATTACTTAGGGTTCCATGCAATGCAATTTTAGAAAACTAAACCATGTAATCCTTACAACCGTTCCTGGCAGAAAGTGATTAATGCATGTTGTGGCTAAGAGTGTTGGCTGGGAAGTCAGGCTGCCTGGGTTTCCATCCAGACCCAGAGCCTTTCTGACCAAGCACTCTGAGCCTTAGTTTCCTCATCTGCAAGAGGGTGGGGTAAGGATGGCACCTAGTTCGTTACTTGACTGTGAAGATGAGATGAGATAACACTTTGTCTGGCACGTAATAGAGGCTCTAAAATGCTGGCTTTCGTATGAATCTTCTTTTGCAATTAAGGAAACTGGAACTTGCAGAGGCTGAGTGACTTGCCCCAAATCATACATCTAGTAAATTGTGGAGTGAGGATTCCAACACAATCTTTCTAAACCTGAAGTTCACAGCCTTAGCCATCACGTCTCCATTCATCTGTCACGGAGTCGGCATGAGTGAACGTCAACCATCTAGCAGAGGGCAGAAGAGAGCAGAACCTAAAGGACCATGTCAAACCCCTTTGCCCACCTTGGCTCAGGGAGTGTTGGCCCCTCGGCACTGATGAGGATGAGTGTCCCAGAAGCCACATCAGTTGGCAGGCCGACCCACACGTGTTTGCCTTCAAGTTTGCCCTTTAATCACTGAGGCCACATTCTTTAGAGTACGAGGAAATGAACCTATTCCCTGCAAGAGGCAGGAATCAGACAATATAAGGCAGAAAAGGCACCTTTAGAATCCAGCTCAGTGCTGCTTCCGGCAGCAACAATGGACAGTACCGAAGTATGAAATTAAATCGACTTACCATCCTTCGAAGAGAGGATCAAAGAAGGAAGGAAGAAAGGAAGACTAAATCAGCCATATACCCTGTCAAAGTATTTATTCAGCTGTGCATGAGCACAGAATGCTAAGGAAACACAGAAGTGAAGAAGCCACATGGGCTGAGGGGATCAGGGAAGGCTTCCTGGAGGAGGTAACATGGGCACTGGATCTTGAAGAATGACTAGAAGTTGGCCATGTTAAAAAAAAAAGAAAAAGTGAGGCATGTGCCAACACAGACAGAGGGGTCTGAAGGCCAGAGAGGAGTGTGCTTAAGCAATATCCCAACACTTGCACCTTTACTTAGTCATTAATTCAAGAAACATTATGAGCACCCAACAGCTGCCAGACCCCATGCTAGTTACTGAGAAAGAAAGTCTTAATCTAACCTCTGATAGCTCCCAGTGTAGCTGGGGTATAGATCTGTGAACAGATCATTACAAAACAGTGTGGGAAATGTGACAAGGGTGTTTCTCATGCTTGGGGGTGAAGAGGGGGGAGTAAATCTGCATTGCAAGTAGATGAAAGAGAATGGATTTGAGTCCTGCTTGTGCAGATAGAATATGCAGGACTCTACGACTGGTTATATTCCAGGGTAGGAGACAGACATCTAGGAGACTGACGGAGCTCCAGCTTAGGGCATTGGCTAGGTAATGATGCCATCATCAAGAGAAGGGGAAGAAAGAGGAGGAATATATTAGGAAAGTTGGGAACTAGGTCAGCTTCAGAATCAGCTTTTTCAACGTGTGGGTCTAGAAACTCCTTGAGGACAAGAATTGGGATTGCAACATTTTGAAGATCCTACATCCATACCTCTAGTACCTAACACCTATCTCGGTACACAGTAGATGCTCAGTGAGCCCTTGATAGATTGAGTCATTCTATTCACTCTGTTCTTTGGCCCAATCTTACCCAGTTCCTCTCTGCAGAGCTGTCCTTGGCGATGAAGCCCAAGGTGGCCAACCCGCCTTCATCCACACCCCACCTGGGGGTACCAGAAGCTTCTTGTGCAACTCGGAATGACACAAAACTGTTTCTCTTTTCAAAAACTGAAATGCTCCCGAGACTGAACGTGCGGAATGCTTGTGCAGCTATAATCTCGGCAAACATCTGCTACCTTTGTGTGGCAAGCGCAGTCTCTTTAGAATACTGCCTTTGATTTCGGGAAAAGACAAATCAGGCCGCATGTTTTTGTTCTGAATGCATCTCATCACAGGAGGAAATTTTCGGCAGCTTGGAATTCTGAATGTATGAAAAATGGATTTTTTTTAAAACAAAGCGTACGTGATAAAGAACGAACAAGGTTCCTGAAAGAGATGAAACCCGTTCTCTATTCCTGTCCCTTTCCCTCTCATCTCACCTTTTTCTGGATTCTCTGAGGTCCGTCTCTGTAGCCAAGTCTCATCTACATTGGTATTTTCCGATCTGAGGTGGCAGCTCTCCTGGCCTCAGAGGATTGGGTCAGGGCTGGCAGTGGCCTGGATCAACTCTCCGTACGGAGTGGGAACTTTGGTACAGAATGAGTCATGGGCTCTCCTGGCTGAGGTTGGACCTCACACATGTTTAGTGTCTGAATGCCTGTAAATAACCAAAGTAGACAGGTGTTTGCACTACCAGGGAGGGTCTGGCATGCAGCCCCTCACTTTCACCACCTAGGCAGAGGGGTTTGGTGTAACTTCCCCAGAAGCAGTAGGTGGAGAGAAACCAGCCCCAGCAAGCATATCAGACTACCCTGTGTTCAACTCATCTCCATGCTGCCTTCTAACTGGGAGATCCTGGGTGGCCATGTCGAACTTGCTGGATCTCAGCTTCCCTGTCTATAAAATAGAGCAACAGTAAAACCCACCTCGTTGTCAGGAGCCAGTGGGTGAAAGTGCGTGCAGCTGATCTGTGAATAGCAAAATGCAGTATACACATAGGGTGACCAACCATCCTGGCTTGCCTGGGACTGAGGGGTCTTCTGGGTATGAGACTTTCAGGCTAAAACCAGGAGATTCCCGGGTAAATGCGGACTGTTGGTCACCAAAGGTGACCTCCAAATTTAGCATAACCTCATTATGACAGCAGAAAGGATGAAGATCATCAAAGGGGGGGGATGCATTTTCTAGAAAAATGTATACTGACTGATTTGAGGACTTTATAAGATGGTTGATCAGAAAGCTTTCTTATTCTAGTTTAGTCCTCATTCAGCAACAACCCCGCCCACACTGCCCTGAGTCAGTAAAGCTTAAATAATAGATTAAGGGCAACCACATACCTCAAAAATTGACTTTAGATTTACATCTGTTACATAAATGTCTGTATCACTTCACTTTTGCTGTCTAACAAACCACCCAAAAGCTTCGTGGCTTGAAAGAGCAGTCATTTACTTAGCAGGCAGTTCTGTGGATCAGCGCTTTGGGTCGGGCGCAGCTGGCAGTTCTTCTTGGGCTCACGCGTGGATCTTCAGTCAGCTGCTCTGTCAGCTGGGGGCTGTGGGCCTAGGATGGCCTCAGCTGGGGTGGCTTGTTTCTGCTCCACGTGGTCATCAGGCAGGCTAGCCTTGTTCATGTGACGGCTGAGCAGAACTCCGAGAGAGAGGCACAGCATGCACGGACTCTCCAGACCTAGACTCAGAACTGGCATGGCGTCACTTCCACTGCATTCTATTAGCCAAAGCAAGCCATGGGGCCTGCTCGGATTCAAGTGATGGGGAGCCAGACTCCACCTCTTGATGGCAGGAGCTCCAAAGATATAGGAGGGGATGAAGAATGGGGGTAAGCTTTGTAATTTACCATAATATCTTTCTGAGTTTTTAATAAAGCATAAAAACAGGTATTTTACTATCTATAGCAATCCATTGCCTCATCATTACCATCCTCCAAATCACTCAAGCCAGAAACCTTAGAGTTCTCCCAACCTGTCCCTCTCCTGCTCCCTCTGCATCCAACCAGCCATCAGGCCCACCTCTACCTCCTAAGCACCTATCAAATTGTTCCACTCCTGTCCATCTCCACTCCAGAGCCCGAATCTCGGGGCTCACATCACCACTCCCTGGGATGACGGTGGCAGTCTCCTCGTCATGCCCCCTGCCTCCAGCTTGCCTCTCCCTCATCCATTCTCCTCACTGTTGCCAAGACCTACCTTCCAAGGCCTTTCAGCTCTCACCTACCCCAGCACCTAAACTATGCTCTGGATGCAGTGAACTCTTCAGCTTTTCCTAAATAAATCATTTATTGTCATGCTTTTGAAATGCACTTCAATCTTCTAGGAATGTTTCTAAAAACCTAGATGTTTCTTACCATTTAGTCCTAGATTGCCAAGTTGCCTCCATGCCCAAAGGACTGTCCATTTGTACATTTTTCACTAGTGATAACGCAAATCATTGATTGGCCAGTGATTTGCTTGGTAAAATTTTTTAAAAATTAAAAAAAAAAACATGATGCTAAAAGATAAGATAAATCAAACTTACAGATAGCTTAATGGAAAGATACACTCCATGCACCCTTCTTAGCTTGGGAAAATAGCCATAGCAGTGGCTATAGGGAGCAATGAATGACATAATTATAGGGCCCCTCTGGGCATGGGACATTTGTCACACCCCTAAGCATATGGAAGAACGGCTTGAGAGCCAATGACCACCACTGCCTTCTTGGTCCAGGCTTCAGCACCTCCCCTGTGGGCAACTGCAGCAGCCCCCTCCTGGACTCATTACTTTTACTCCTGGCCTTCTCAACAACCTATCGTCCACACGGCAGCTGGCATGAAATCCTTTTAGGTAACAAGAAAGGATGTTTCAATCCCATCCTCTAAAATCTCCAGTATCTTCCCAATGCACTTAAAACAAAATCCAGACTCCTCATATGGCCTAAAAAGTCTTACATGATCTGGCCCCGGTGGCCTCCACAATCTCATCTCCCACACTCTCCCCCTTGCTCACTGAGCCAACACTCCAGCCTTCTTTCTATTCCTCAAAAAGCAATCTCAGGGCCTCTACACAATCAATCCCACTGCTTCCCCATCCACCACTGGTCTTTGAAGGACTGCTTGTCTCATCCTTCAAATGTCATTCCCCAGAGAAGCCTTTTCTAATGCCATTTAAAAATCCCTTGTTTGCAAGTTTGTTTCCTTGCGTATTCTGTCTCTCCCAACTGGGGTGTAATCTCCATGAGAGCTGAGAGCACATTTGTTATATTCTCTGTACATTTCTATCATCTAGAAGATTTTGCCCAATAAAAGTTGGTTGAAAGAATCAATAAATAGATGAATGACATTATTAAAAATTATCAAAGATTCCATAAACCCACAACTTCTCTAATAAACAAAAATTATTGAAGAAAGGTACGTGATTATTTAAATCAGAATAAAGATCGATGGCCACTTTCTGACTGCTTTAGAACCCTCCCTACCACCTCCAAGCACAAGAGACAGAGTGTCCCTCAAGGATGCTTTGTTTCAGGGATCACCTGAGAGCCCTTTCCAAGCTGACATATCATTATATCACCTTAACTGATGATAAAAAGAATCAGGTTCACCTCTTACTAGGAAAATCACATTTTCTCATGCACAAACTTTAATATGAAAGAAAAGGTGCTCAAATGCCTTGATTATGACCTGATCAAAATTTGATAGCAATGGAGAAATTAAATTGGGATTTAATGAGGTCTGCGTTGGTTCTCTAGAACCAGTTGGGCGTTGGGCACAGGTATGTCTAACTGCCCATGGGCACAGGTATTTCTAACTGCCCACTACAGGCTCTCAAGTTCACTGGGTCCAAAGGCAGGTTTCCCATCTGCCTCCTTCCACCCGCTCAACTCACCCTCTGTCAGCATCCTCAGTGTCCTGGGGCGCCGCTACACTTCCACTGCTAAGTCAGAAACTTGGAAGTCTCCATTGACAGCTCCATTTGCCTCAATCTCTGCATCCTATGGATGCTGCCTCCTAAACCTACATCCGCTCCCCGTGTCCACTGCCCCCACTGAATCCAAGCAGTTATTATCTCCCCAGTGTCTCCACAATGATCTTCTCACTGGTCTCTCCACATCCACTCAGGTATCCTTCATTATCCCCACAACACCAGAATGATCTTTTCAAAAAAACAAACCAAATTGAGCACCAAAGCTTCTTAAGTCCCTTTTGTGGCTTCCCATTTTTCTTAGAATAGAAGCCAAATCCTTACCTCAGCCTGCATGGTCTGCCCAGTTGGCCACTGCCCACCTCTGCAGCCTGGCCTCTCACTCTGTGGCTCCTCAACATCCAAGTTCTCACCCAAATGGCCTTTTAGTTTCAACTCTCCATGAAGACTTTGCACAGGTCGTTCTCTTTGTCTGGAACAGTCTTCCCACCACCAAACACCAGTCGTCTCCTATCCACTCTTCAGATCCCTGCCGTTTTACTTCCTCAGGGAAGTCTTCCTTGGCCATCTGGTCTAGGTAATGTTCCCAAAGAACTGTGGTTTTCTCTCCTGAGCCCTCATCTATAGTTATAGACTCATCAGTGTAACTCTAATCTTTATCTCCCACCCAACTGTAAACTCTGGAGGGCAGACACGTGTCTTTTTGTACTGATTGTACCCACAGTGCTTCGTACAGTGCTTTGCACAGAGTAGAAGCTCAAATCATTGAATGGATAAATGAATGAAGACTAGTAATTCTCTAGAGTTGGGCTCACCCTGCCAGGAGCTGGCCAAGCTCCTGTGTTTAGAAATCCTCATGAGAGATGGCAGAACTGGATGAGCTAGGAATGAAAAGTGAAGGAAATAAACCTGGAGTTGTTGAAAGATTAAGAACTCTATGTTGAAATCAGCCATTGTTTCCAAGTACCTTGCAAGGATCCACTGTAATTTACATATTTCTGCACCAACAAAGTGCTTAATTGACTCCCAATCCCTTCAGGATGAATGGAACACTTACCTTATCTCTGAGAATCTTAGGCTGTGTCCTGGATTTCTTAGAAACTGGGAGTTGGGGTGAGCAAGAAAAGGAAAAATAGGCTGGGTCTGCCCTTGTCACTATGCTGAAGAGTTTAGACAAGATAAGAGCCAAAGGATATCCCCCGCCACCCACTTTACTCATTGCCAAGAATACACATACACTCATACACACACTCACTATGGGAAAGAGGCAAAACCACTTCCAGACTGCTGGATCGAGTGGTCTTGCATTTCCTATCATCAGTAGATACACAGTCAGCTTTCATTACATACCAAACACACCACTGGGTACTGGGAATACAGCAGAGAATGGTTCTTTGGGCCCAGAGCCTGTCCTCAGGGACCTCCAGGGTTGTGGGTGCTGTGACTTTGCATGTGCATTCCCACCATGCTGGAATCAAAGCTGAGAAAGAAATGCAGGGGCCTGGGGCAGCACAGAGAAGGTGCACCTGATCAGGCCGTGGAGGTCAGCAGAGGCTTCCAGAGGAACCGATAGCACAGCTGCACCACAGTAACCCCTCAGAGCCTTGGCTTCCTCATATGTGAAATGGAGACAAAAGTCCCACCTCTCAGGGTGGTTGAGAGAATTACATTTAAACTCAGGACAATGCTAGCTAACATTTATGGGCACTTACTGTGTACCAGCCACTGGGCTGAGCATTTCGTGTATATTGGCTCTTTAAACCTTCATCACAACTCTGGGTTCAAAATATTATCCCCATTTTACCAATGAGTAAACTGAGGCTTAGGAGGGTTAGGACGTCTACCCAAGTTGCTGGTTACATCGTGCTTTGTGCTAGAGTACTCTGCCACCTCCCAAATATGACCTTGAGAAGCCCTCAACCCAGAATAAACCATCAATGAATTTCAGTTCTCCTTCTACCCTTGCCCCCCTCCCCTTTCCTCCTTAGAGGAGAAAAACAACACAGATCCCAGAGACACGAGACTTAAGCTGGTTTCTCTGGATTCCATAAAGCCAGTTTACCTGTATAAACATAATCTTTGATAGGGCCTAGGAAGGGTAAACCAGAACATTGGACAATCTTTCCACCTCAAGAACAAAACCAAATTCTGGAGTCCATCTGTGGCCTTGACCCTCACCCAGGAGAGGTCCTGGGGAGGAAACTCCAGGCTCTACTTCCCCTGAAGTTGAGGTCAATGGGTTTAAGGCCTGGTTGCCAAAGCATTACAACAATGCATTCCAAAAATTAGTCAAGCCCTCAAGGTGCTTGGAGCCTGACTCTCCCCATATTCTCCTTTGGTTCTCTTCTATAACATGCAGTACCAGGTCTGCTTGTCACTCTTGAGGACTTGGCACTATCCATCCACAAATGTATCACCCTATCAGCCCAGCCCCACCTTCCCTGCTATGATCCATGACCAGCCCTTTCACCAGTTTTCCAAAGTGTGACCTCGCAGATTTATTCATTCACCCATTTGCTTTATTCACTCACTCGTTATTGGGTTCCCCTATGTGCATGGCATGTGCCCATACATTTGCCAACTTCCCATTGTGCTGAAATTCCGAGAATGCTTGCAGATAAAATCGGAGGAGACCTCACTTGTGGCCAGTTGCCGCATTACTCACTTGACTTGTGAGCATGTGCCTACAGCTGTCAGCCGCCCTGCTTCCTGTATGTGATTCCAAAGTTGCATGAAGTCAGAGCCATGGCACCATGAGGCTGAAGCCACAGGGATCATTGGCCCAGCCTTTCCCAGCTCAGTTCAGCTAAGAACGATCAAGATCAGGCTCCCAGGACAATCCCCGGACCGCTGGGAGACGTTGTTCCCAGCAGACAGGGCCTGAGCATGCCTGTTCTCAGCCTGTAATGGCAGCAAGACCTGATGGACACTGAGCTGCAGGGAGTCCTGGGCTCCTCAAATACCTCTGAGAATCGGTCACTGTGGCCACCCCTCAGATGACCCCAGGCCACACTTCTTGTCCTGACCTACATGCTCAGCCTTCCCTGCTCAGCAAAGTAATCAAATGCACAGGCTTCAAGGCCAGCCCAACCTGGGGTCAAAGCCTAGCTCTGTCACTTCCTAACTGTGTGCACTTGGACAAATTGCTTCTTGTAATCCTCAATTTCCCCATCTATAAAATGGGGATGGTAATAACAATAATAGTACCTAGTTCACAGTGTTTATTTGATCATTAAATGAAATAATGTTTGTAAAAGGTTTAACCCAGGATTTCCTCACCTTAGCACTACTGACATTCTGAGTCAGATAATTCTTTTTTGCTTGTGGCTGTCCCTTGCATTGTAGGGTGTTTGGCAGAATCACTAGCCTCTGACCACTATATCCCGGTAGCTTACCTGCCCCCAGTTGTGACGACCATAAATGTCTCAGCACAGTGCCAAAAGGTTCCCTGGGAGGCAAAATCATCCCAGGTTTGGAACCACTGGTTTAACCCAATGCTGGGAAAATAGAATATGATCAATTTAAAAAAGTACGCCATTAATTAATGTTAGCCACTATTATTTTTGGCTGCTGGAGTCTGGCATGCTCAGATGGCCCCTAGCTCCTGTCCACATCTTGCCACCTCCACCCCCTGAGATTTATCCCTGATCCCAGTTTCCTGTGTATCTGCAGGACCCTGATTCAAGATATCTGGAATTATGGAATGGTCAATAGCTTGACAGGGCCTAGGAATGTGTCTGCTATATCATTCTGAACAGATAAGACCTGTGCCCCTGGGGATACCACAGGAGAAAGAGAATGGGGGGTGGGGAAGTACAAGCAGGAAAGCAGTTTGGGGCTAAGAAAAAAAGTGGAAATCAACATTCAGAAGACTCAAGGGCACTCAGAAGATGACACCATTCAACCAATGTAATAAGAAATGAAAAAGGGACAGAAAGGATGATATACTGTTGGCACTATCAACACAGGGCTCCGAAGCCTATTGATTGTAGATATGTTCTAAAGAAAAAACGTGTTTATTGATATAAAAATGCCTAGCCCATTATCTATACCTCATTGGCCCTCAATTAAGGTAGTCTAGAACTATCATCCTTTTTCATGTATTTTATGTCAGAGATAATGTGGGGTCAGACTAAATTGGTTCAGCATCCTAGAGCGTCAGAGATGGGAGGGATCATAGAGATGGCCTGATCCAATATTCACTTTATAGCTGAAGACATACACACTGAAAGAGGGGAATGGACCATACAAAGTCACACAACGAGGACCTGCCAACAACTAGAAATGGAACCAGGTTTTCCAGCCTCTACAGGTGTGTGCAATGCACAACGACATCCACACCTGGGCTGACTCTTTCCTGAGCCCACCTGCTTAGCTTGCCTGGGAGTCGGACTCAGCAATTGGAGAGACATGAGCAGCTGCTTCTAGGTATGTGGTTTCAGGCCACCCTCTGCCCTTGGCATACCCCAAACTATCATCCTGATCCCTCTTGACTGCTCCCCTCTGATTCTGGCCTCACTTCCGTTTTTATTTCTATCTCTTCTCCCCACCCTCCCCCATGCAAAGCCTAGGTAAGTTTTATCAGTTCCATTTGCTCTCATGACAGTAGCCTGACTCCTCGTTATTTGTTTTAGCTTCTCCTCCCTAATAATAACAACTAGCATGCATTGAGTGCCTAATATGTTCTGAGTGTATGCATTACCCCTCTGTACAATTATAGACATTATTGTCCCCATTTTCTAGATAGAGACATTGAGGCTCCTGTGTGGGGAAGGAGAGGTAGGGTGTCAATATAGAATTTAAATCCCAACAGGTTAAAGCAGCTGCTGTGGAGAACACGGTTGTCCTAGAGTACTAGATGAAGGTGGTTGAATTCCTGAAGAAAGTGAACTCACTAAGTCTGAAGGCTAGACAGAGGTGGCACCAGACCAACACGTTCTGGGAAGAGAGCTAATTTCCCAGAATCGTGCTTTTCCCTCTTATGTTTGCAAACACGGAGTCATTCAGTGGAGTGGGGTGGCAGTGATGCTAGGGTTCCTGGCTCACCCAGAGGCCCACATCCCACTCATGCTATGGCCAGGCTCTCCTGTGTCCTCACAGGTACCCAAGTCGCAGACAGGGTAAGGATCTCTGGACTCCACCTATCACCACACCACACCTCCCGCTCCTGACCCACTTCTGACTAACCCATCAGCAGAGTTGTCCAAGGCTATGACCCACTTTCCATGGGTCTCCTCCCCAGACGAGCGTCCCTTTGGCCCTTCTCGGTGTCCTTGGTGTTCCTGCAGCCTGCAGGCACCAGCACCGCCCGTTCTGGACGGCTCCACCCAGCCCAGCCCTCACCTGGGCTTGTCTGGGCCTCCACCTTCTCCTTTCCCCTCAGCCCTGGTCTTCCGGCTCTGTCTTGTCTGGCACAGAAAAGTTTCTCCCACTTGGGCCTTTGTAACCACTGTTCTCCCTGATCCAATTTCTCCTCCTCCCCATCCCACCACCAACATACTCACCTCTCAAAAATGCAAATCTCGTATCGTGTCCTTGCTATAGATCCCCATTTCCTATGGGATAAAACCCAAGCCTCATCGGTTGGATGCCACATCCTGAGGCTGAATCTATCAGTTCAGGATCTACTCACCATAGTGAACCAGGGGGAAAGGGATTAAGGCGAAGCACCAAAGCTTCCAAAACATTTGGCGTTATGAACAGTAGCCCTTAAATCTTAGACTATTATATCTACAAGCTTTCTTAAATCAACTTTCCCCCCCCAAATCTTCTTTTCTCTTGACTACTACTGATGACAGCCCCAACATCATGAGACAGTAGATTGTGTTGTATAAAGGACTTTTTTTTTACCATAGGGTCTTAGTAACTTACACTTATAATACATCCAAAAAGGGATGACCCTCCATCCAATATAAATGCTTCTCTGCATCAAACCAACAAATAATCTGATTACTTCTCTTGGAATACCCTGAATTTGCTGTAATTGTGTTTTTGAATACAAATGAAGGATTCTACCCCTTTCCTACATAAATGTCTTTCACTGCACAAGCTATGTTTGGATTCCACATTGTGTCACCAATGTGATATTCCATCCAGCTCTTTCCAGTCAAAAATTTGATCCACCTGCCTAAAAATACAAGCTATGGAACTAGACCACCTGAGTTAAAGTTTCTCTGCCACTTAAAAGCTGTGGGACTTTGGTTGAGTTATTTAATTTCCCTGAGCCTCAGTTTCCCCATCTGTAATGCTAATACCTACCTCTTATGGTTTTTGTGAGGATAAAATAAGATCACATATATACATAAATTGCTGAGCACCCTGTCTGGCATATTTGAAAACTCAATAAACTTTAGCTCTTATAACAATTAATGTCTCTATGGTGTTAACAATGGTTTTCAAACTTTTATTTCCTAGCATCCCAATGTTTAAAAATGATAAAAGCAGTATTGTTCTGGTGCAGTACGAGTAGGTATCCCAGAGTCCTATTTCCTCTGCCTTTTTCTTTCCTGCTCCTCCTTCTTGGTGTCCCCAGAGATGCCCCATTGGAAACTTAGGACTCTGTCCAGTATAGTTTGAAGACATTTATTAAAATGCTCCACTAGAAAAGACCAATTGCAGAGACACATGACATGTATATTAGCTTCTTATTCCTGCTCAAACAAACTTAGTGCCTTAAAAACCCAACCTTATTATCTTACAGTTCTGGAGGTCAGACATCTGACATGGATCTCAATGAACTAAAATCCAGGTGTCAGCAGGTTGCATTCCTTTGGGAGGCTCTGGCAAAGAATGTTTCCTTTATTTACCCAACTTGAAGAGGCTTCCCAAATTCCTTGGCTCATTTCCCTCTTCCTCCATCTTAAAAACCAGCAAGGTAGCAACTCTCTGACCTTACTTCCAGCATCTCATTCCCTTCTCAAGGCTTTCCTCTTGTACTTCCGTTTTTCACAGTTAAGGACCCAGGTGATTACATGGAACCCACCCAGATAATCCAAGATAATATTGCTATTTTCAGGACAGATGGTTAGCAAACTTAATTCCATTTGCAAAATTAATTTCCTTTTGCCATATAACCTAACATATTCACAGGTCCCAGGGATTGGGATGTGGACGTCCTTGGAGACCAGCCTGGATGAGTTACCCATCATTTGGAGGATATAAACATCCTATCCACCTCACTACAATAGCTTGCAACCCACTATTCCCCCTCTTGTTCTTAATTTTTGCATGAGAATCTTTGGCAAATGTCTGCTGCAATCAAGATTCACTGTCTATCGTGCTACCGAGACTTAGCAGATATGGCCATCTACTCAGGGTTATTAGTCGCAAGCAACAGAAACTGTGTCTTTTGTTTTGATAGGAGGTTTTGTTAGAGGCATTTATTAAAAGGTTATGATGATACTCACAGAGCCTCTGGATGGATGCAGAACTGGTTTAGAGATCGTACAATCAAGAACAGACCCGCAAATCACAGAACAGAACCAATCTGGGCAGAAATTTCTGCTACTGTTCCACTCCAGTGCTATAGGACATACCTCCAATCCCACTGGCGTAGAGGACTCTGACATGAGCATTGCTGCCACTGCCACCCTTGGAAACTCAGTTTTAACGAGGTAGATTCTCCACTCACTGTCCCTGCTCCTTTGCATTTCTTAAGCCCGACTTCAGGTCAGGGGTGGCTGTCTCCAGGCAAACTAGGACACTTGCCAACACCCTCACTGAGGGACACTGGGAAATAGAGCATGTGGCCTTTTCAGTTTTATGGTGGGAGACAGGCTCCACATCTTGCCAAGATTCATAAAGAGGGAAATTCTCCCAAAATAGTAGGGGCCCAAATGGTGAGGATAAAAAAAAAAAAAAAATGACAAACATCCACAACACCCAGTCTAGGAAGCTTATTTTTCAAAAGAGAAATAATGAGATTTTGGAAACACTAGTTCTTAGTGAACCTATGAAGGCTTCGAACTGATTCCTCTTCGTTTTCTAAGTGCATGTAACTCCTACTCCCTTTTAAATTATCATTTCTAGCACATTGCCAGAGACTGGCTTTGAGCCCATAATTTCTAGAATCCAGGTTTTGAAAATCAAGACAAGACATGCCCATCCCCAATCTTCTAGCGTCTCTCTCCCTCCCAGTTCTTCACATATGACTGACAACAATCCCACAAAGACTTCTGCAAGTCCTTTCAGGACCCTGGGCTGTAATTCACATGGTATTGGAGACTTGAATTAATTAAGAGCAGAGAAGTATGTCTTTTGCCTTCCTCCTATCTTTAGTTTCAGTCTTCCCAGGTTAAAGGCCTTTGCCTTGATGGATTGAGCAGCTTGGCATTCTCTCTGTTAACTGTCAAAATTATACCATCATAATACCCATGTTGTGGACTCTCCCTTCTTTCTCCACCATCTACCCCTAAACAACATGCTACACATCCTTATTTTTTATTTTCAGTGGTTGTTCAAAGATCTTGGCTCCTCTTGAGTTTAACATTTCTGACACATTTTCTTACAAATGTGGGTCCTTTCCCCAAGTGTTTGGCTGTATGTCCTTTCTTAATATTCACACTTTTACAACCCAAGCCCATCAGAAAGGATGCGGTGGAGTCACATTGCATTCTAGTTCACCCCTATCCAGATTACACAATGGAAGGAATATGGATGTTGGGATCAGAGTCCCAAGAACTTGAATCCCACTGTCATCTCTCATTACCGGTGTGACCTTGTGCTCCTCCATCTCTCTGAGCCTCCATTTCTTTATCTCCAAAATTAGTGTAATAATATATACCCACTATCATAAAGCTGTACAACTAGGTATCGTTGTGGCAGCCCCTTGCAGACACACTCATTGAATTGCTCTTGGGCATTTTCCCTTCTGTCTAAAAAGAATTCCAACTGTTTGAACTCAGTTTTCACATCTCTTAAAGACACATGAACAGCCTTGCCCTGATCAAGATGGCGGAGTGAGACACTGTAGGGCACTATCCCCCCACAGGAGCTTTGAACAACCAACAAGGACTGGCAGAAACATCTTACTCAGGGATCCCTGGTCTCAGTTCCAGAGGGAGTAGAGTGGCCCTCACATACCTTTTGGGAGCATGTCTGGCCCAGCCTGGTCCAGTGACCTGGTCCAGTGACCTCAGGGACTCGAGGTCTTAGAACTTGCCCTGCTTGTAGAAGACAGTGCATGGAATTCTCCTGCAGGACGCTGTGGGAGAGCAGTCAAGTCATGCTGCTGCCTTGAACAAGGGATTGCTGGCTGTAGGACATACAGTCCAACACTCAGGGCCATGAGGAAACCATTTCCTAGGGAAGAGGGGACATTTGTAACCCCATAAAAAGGGAATTTCTAGGGCATTAGGCACATGTGTCAGACAAGAGGCATGGGCAGAAAGCATCAGAGAGGCCCCTACCCTTTGGCCTAGAGTTATACTCATGCAATCCATTATATTAATAAGACCTCAAGGAGAGTATTTGCATAGGTCAATTTGCAAAGATGGGGAAGGGTGTTTTCTTTATATCTTTCTGCTTTTTTGTTGTTGCTGTTAGCTCCTGGCATTCAAGGAAAACTCAATTATAATACTAGCTGGACATAAGCTTATGAAACAGATACCTCAGAGTCTAAATTCCAGTGATAACACATTAAAATATCAAAATATTTTCAACCAAAGATTACAAAGCATACAAAGAAACAGGAAGTGAAGGCCAAGGAAAAGGAGAAGACTAAAGTGTCAGAAACCATCAATAAGGAGGACCAGCCCTGGATACATCAGACAAAGACTTTTTTTAAATGTCCTGAATATGCTCAAAGAGCTAATGGAAAACATGGACAAAGAACTTGAGGAAATCAGAAAATGATAGATGAACACAAACAGAATATCAACATAGAGATGGCTATTATAAAAAGGAACCAAATAGAGTTGAAGCCCATGGTCACAGAAATTAAAAATTCTCTAGGGAGGAATTGCAGTTGGCAGTAGAAGGAATCAGTGAACTTGAAGATAAGACAATTGAAATCATTCAGTCTAGGAACAGAAAGAAGAAAGAATGAAAGAAAGAAAACAGAGCTTGAGAAACCTGTGGGACATTATCAAGCATATCAATATCCGCATTGTGAGAGTCCCAGAAGGAGGAGAGAGAGAGAGAGAGAGATGATAGATCATCAGAATGATATAGCAAATGTCGCAAAAAGTTAAAATTGTAGGATCTGGGTTTTTGGGCATTAGGGATGTGTTGGAGTTCTCTGAACAGAGTTTGCATTACTTCTAACTTCCTCATAAGTTTTGACATATTTCAAAGTAAAAGACTTTTTTTTTTTTTTTTAATTTAAAAATAAAAAACAGGTGAACAGATTTCCACCAAATTTGGAGGGTTCTTAGAAATAGGCCAACTGAAATATAGGCTATGTGACATACATAATATTCCCTTTGGGGGTTCAGGGGACATTTCAAATTCATATAAAATCATCCACTGCCCCTAATCATCCACTTGCCCCTGGTGCAAGGCCCTGGGAAAATTTTTGTAGGGCCCCATCGAATCATCAATTTGCTTGAAAAGTATAGTACAAAATTCATGGGTCTATGTGAAGTATAATGCCTTATCAGAAAAGATTTACAATAATGGGAAAAGGGCCGGTGATTATCTGTTGTTGATTGCCCAGTCAGCACACAGGAGGACTCTTTAGGGTCTAGGTGCCATCTCTTCCTCTTCAGGTCCGGGAACTACCTCTTTTTTGCTCTTTAGTGTCAAAAGCACCATTCCTGGTTTTATATCCCCCACCATGAGAAAACAGTAGCAATCCTGGGTTACTCTAATGCATGTGTCTTCAGGACCTGCTTGTTTGGAAACAATATAAACCTCCGAATCTCTGTAGTTCCCTAATACCACTATTTAATGCTGATGACATCATTACTCACGATGTTGCTTCATCCATCGTGCGGCCCCTGAACACTGGTTTCCAATGACTCTCCCAAAGGATGTTACTAAGCTTCATGAACCAACACAACAAACACAAGTCTTACCCAGAGTACATAAACGTGAATGATAATTCATTTTCTGGCTATGTCAAATTTATAGAAAGACATAGAAAGCACATCTTCCACCCATGTCTTGAGCTCATTAGGCCATGATCACTGATTCCTATAATATGATCTCTTTCAATGCTAATGACATAGCTGCCTTCCACTCATATTCAACAGCAGGGAGCACATGTGAGGGGTCCCATGCACACATGGAATACCTGTCTAATGCCACGTGACTCAAGACTACTCAGAAGAGCACAACATCATACATCCATCAACAGCAAGAGAGGGCATTGATGAGAAGGGCCCATTGGCTGTCTCCACAGTCCTTGGAGTAGATCAACATGGCCACCTTTGGAGGGCTGCCTGCTACATGGTGTGTAGCCTGTGGAGAGGGTAAGGTGACTGCCCTGGGATTCAGCACTGAATGCTGCACAGAGGTAGGGGAAGAGTGGTAAGGGGTGAGGTTTGAGGAGTCAATAGAGATCAGAGCTCAGCAGGATCAAGTAGAAAGTTACTGGAGGATGGGCAAGCAAAGTATCAGGAATGAAGCTTGTGGAGGCATGGAGGTGCACCCAGTAAACATCAGATGTCCCCGTGTAGCTGAAATAACATACATTATATGACAGTCAGGACAGAAAGCTGGACACGTGAGCAGAGGCAGTGTTGATTGACTACAAATGTCAAGGTAAGGAATGTGGACTTTATTCTATAAGCCATAACAATCCCATGTAAGATCTCAAGCAGGAGAGAGAGGTGGCTGCATTGGGGTGGCAGCAGGATGGGAGGAGTCAAACTGGTAGAGAGGGAGGCCGGTGGGTAAGAAACCAAGTAGGAAGGAGGCTTTTCAAATAATCTGGTAGGAGATGAGGAGAGTCAGAAGTGAAGTTGGACAAGAAGTCATTGGGCAGAAGAGGAGGGCAGATGCTAGATGTGTTCCAGGGACCAAAGAGGCAGGATGTGGTGACTGGTGGACCCAGGAGTGAGGGTCGGGGAGGAGTCCAGGATGACTCCCAGGCTCCAGCTGCGGTGACTAGGTTGAGGGTGGTGTCATTCCTGAAATAGGGAACAAACAGGAGGCAGAGCAAGTTTGGCAGGGAAGAGGATCTATTCAGGCTTGGACTTGTTGAGCTTAAGGAGTCTCCAGGACACAGAAGAGGAGATTCCCAGAAGACGGGGAACACATTTGAAGGTCAGGAGTAAAGTCAGGCCTGGAGAGGGAGATGGTAGAGTTGGACCCCATAGAGAGGCCTCTGGAGTGAAAAGGGGCAAAGAGTTAAAATGCAGGCAATCCAGGGATGACAATCCATTGTCTGAGTATTAGAAACCACACCCAGTTCCTTGGCTGGATTTTCCTAATCGACCCTCCACCACCACCACACTCATGCCTTCTTTTCTTTGCCGTTGAAGAGTAAGACACTACCTGCTTCCTCACCCCAGTTATATTCCTAAACAAAAGTTCTCTAGAGCCTGACACAGGTGCCCTCTTGAGTCAGAAAGAGTGAGCACAGCCGGTGGGTTCGTCAAAGGTTGACTTCGAGAGCACAGCCCGAGCCTGCAGTAGTATGTTGCTGAGGGCCTGGTAGTGAGGGTCCATCCGTGATCACTACTAACCCTGCAGGGAAAGAGCCCTGGAGCCTGGAGCTTAGACTCCTGGGCAGTAAGGTTGGGAGGCCCATAGCTTTACTTCTGTCTTCTTTTAGGTGGAGAAACAGAGACCAGGAGATTGGAAGGATTTTGCTCAAGATCAGTAGTAAAGAGAATTAACCAAACCAGTTGACTTACATCAGCATAATTACATTTTCTGAGGCTGGTTAAAATGTCTTAATGGTCAGAACGTTTCCAAAGTTTCCCTGCCAATGTAGCCAGGCACCCCTGGCCTGATTCAGGAACCAATGAGTCTGCAGTTCCTCCAGCTCCTTCAGAAGCTCCGGGGATGGAGACACAATCCTGAAGGGCATGGGACGTAGAGGAGAGGTGGAAGTCATCATCTTCCATGGGCTCTGTGGCCTGTGGTTGCCACTTTTACTGTCCCTCCCTAGGGCCACTAGACTCTTCATTTGTCCTGACCAGGGGCTTTGGGGTCATTCAATGATTGCAAGAAGGGGACGCAAGCAGGGAATCTAAACATGTCTTGCAAAAGTGACCCTTCTCAAAAGTAGCTGTGTCAGGATCCTCTCCCTTGAAAACAGCTGTGCCTGGGTGAACAGCTCTCTTCCTGCTGTCCCTTCCTCAGGTCTCACCCTGCTTCAAGCTTTCCTCTGCAGGGCTGCCAGAAGAAGCTTTCTGAAGTGTCCATCTGACCACATCACTCTGCTTGGAACTCCCAGGACTCTCTCTTACCTAAAAGCAGCTATAGCATTTAAGACCCTCCTCCTTTCAGCCTGAACTTTTCAGCTTCTCCTGCTATCACTCCACCCAGGTTCTCCAAAGTTCTGCCCCTTGGGGTGACCAGTTCTCTGAATACACCAAATATTTTTATGCCCCAGTGCCCCATTTTCCTTATTATACAGTTTTTAAAACTCCTATTTATTCTTATTTGTTTAAATACCTTGTGTCTCAATTGTAAATTCCTCAAGAACAGTGACTGGTGTCTTATTCACCTTCCTATCCCCAGCACGTAGTTCAGGATCTGTCAGCCTGGTAGAATGAATGCCTATGTGCCAATCAGACCCCTTGCCATGACCAAAAGAGAGGGGGTGCTGCCAATATCTGTGAATAAAGCAGGATTAGTCTCCATGTGAGTTGCCACACTGGGTGTGGGAGAGGGGAGAGTTAGTGGAGTCACCCATGAAATACCATGCAGCCATGTTTTCACCCAGTGGTGGAATCCATTCTCCGCTTAAACCACACTCAGGAAATTGCTTTGTCTACCAGAGAGGTGGTAGGCTAGAAACATCCCCTCCATTAATCCCCCCTGAGAATTGCAGTCATGGATAGACCCATGGAGTTTAGAAGCCCGGGTTATAAAGACAGGTGTGGCTCTGGGCGCATTGGGCAGGGGAGGGGGCCCATTGAATAAAAATTGGGGGAAGTCATTTTCCTGGATATGTTACAGGAAGCAAAGCTCCCTAGGACTATCATCAGTGGCCCATGGAGTAAACTTTGGGCAGGAACATAAGCAGAAGCTGAGGATTTTCTCCAAATAGTAAAGTGAGATTTGATGAGGGTAAGGAAGAAGGGAAAGGTATCTTCAGAAAGAGATCAGGAAAACGTGGGCAACAGAGGGAACATGTCCCCAGGAAGAAGCAGATCATCGCCCGTCTCCTTGGCTGTCCCTAGCCTGGGGTTCCACCAGGTTCACAGCAAGTGTAAAATGGGAACTTATACAAGAACGCCACAGTACATCACAAATAGCTTTTTCTATACCATTTTCCTCAAGTTACCCATATAGGTTTGTCATTCTAAAATATGGGCTCAGTCATTCTCTACTAACAATTGTGTTGTCTTTACACAGTCCTTAATTGCAGAACCTCTTCAGTTACTACCTAATGATACCTGAGCAGGGCATCTCCCCCTTGACACTTGAAAATATGATTTGGATGTCCCCCTGGACATTCCTTCATTCAACACGTATTTGTTGGGCATTTTTAATGTGCCAGTTACTGGGGACTTAATAATGAACAAGAGATCCTGCCCTCCTGGAGTTTGTAGTCTAATGGGAGAGGGGTTACTGACAAGCATCCAGAACTTACGATACAGTGCACTGTGTACTGTGATGGGGGCACAAAAGGGCTACAGAGACACAGGGAAGAGGTGTCCAATCTAGCCCAATGGGGTCAAGGAAGGCTCCCTAGAGAAATTATGTCCATGCAGGGACATCCCATCAGGCAATGAGAGAGGAAGTGGTAAATGGAAGTGTGCTCCAGGCAGAATGACCTGGGAAAGTGAATGTATGAAAACGTGGCAGTGAGAGAGGGAGTGACCTGTTAGGAAAACTTGAGAAGGACAGGTCCAAGTAAGGACTCAGTCTGGCTCAGTCCCCTCCACAAATGTCACTTAGGAAGAGAATAGCAAGCTGGGGGCAGAGAATAGCAAACTGATGCTCCATCCTCACCTTAGCTCGGGAGATTCAGCCCCACCCAAGTCCCAAGCCCAGCACCTCAGCCCCCCATCCTCTGCCTCAGCCTTCACCTCACAAGGAAGCGAGAGAGGAGAGCCCCAGCCAAGAGTAGAGATCATTCCTTTCCCTCTTCCTTGCCCTGCCTGGCTTCCAGCCAGGGGTGGCTATATTCAGCAACAGGGGCTGCCATCTCCTACAGGACCAGATAGTTGGGGGTGGGGGGAGTGGAGACCTGCCAGTTCTCTCAGAGAAGCTGCTTGTCACCACATGGTCCAAAGAAGAGACAACTGGCTGCATTTCAGTCACATATTGTGGGTCATGTAAACGTGGTGTGGATCCATGTGGGGGTGATACAGAGCCCTCACAGAGGAATTCCACCTCTTCTCAGCCAAGGGGCAACCCCTCAGGGATGTGGACACTTAGATCCAGAATGTGGAGAAGGGCAAAGCTGCTTTAACAATATTTTTTAGTTTACAAATATTAGGATGCTTACTGAGCATTTACTGTGTTCCAGGCTTCTGTCACATACTTTGATAATTATCTTGAAGTTGGCTTCTCACAAATCCCTATAGAATAGTTAATATATCCCCATTTTTCAGATGAAAAAACTGAGGCCCAGGGAGGTTAAGAACCTTGCTCAAAAGTCACTTCCTACGTGACAGAAAGAGAATTTAAATTCCAGTCTCCTGAATTATCTCATATAATCATCCCTAAAGCCCTGGTACAGTTGGCAGTATTAACAGCTTCAGATGAAGAAAGAAGGTACTGGAAACATATGGTTTAGGCTGATAAGGTTGGAATCATCAGCACATTTTCTGAGGCAGCTCCCTGCACTGAGCACCACCTCCCGCAATCTCATTCTGACCTTTTAATGAAAAGTAAATGTCCCCCCACCCCTGCTCCGTTCACCAGGCCAGATCAGGCAATTACGCAGTGTTTTTGCATGGGGCAGACTGGTTCTGAGAGACTGGGTTGACAGCAAGGAGTGACGGGAGAGAAGGAACCCAGCTGCTCCAACTGCGTCTTCCCAGGCCCCCTCCGGCCCGCTGTCACTGCCCTTTCCACCCCGAAACCTCCCCATCCTTCCAGTGCAAGGCAAAAATCCTCCAGCACAGACATAAGTCCTAGGACTAAGGATTTTATGTGGTTCACAGCCAAACTCTAGCACGAGGCAGTACAGCATAGTGGTTAGGGGCCTAAGAACTGGAGTGACACTGACCTTTACTACCCAGTGTGGGCTCGGACAAGTGACTCTGCCTCTCAAGGCCTCAGTGTTGTCTTCTGTAAATTGGGGGTGACGGTAGCACCCACCTCCCTAGGCTGCCCTAAGGATGAGATAACCCATGTAAAAAGAGTGTACCAGGGCAAGTACATAATGAGAGCTCAAAAAACATGAGTCATAGTCTGTGTCTATGCTATTTATTGAAGTGTAACAAACATACAGAGAAGCACACAGAAATGCACAGCTCCCTGATTGTTCCCAGACTGAACGCTTCTGTGCAACCAGCACCCAAATCAAGGAACAGGATATCCCCAGCACCCCAGAAGCCCCCACCCTCACCTTATCCCTTATCCTATGCCTTTATGGTTACCGTCACCTCCCAAGAGTAACCACTATCCTGACTTCTAGCAGCACAGATTAGTTTTGTGGCATCAAAAATGGTAGCTATCAGTTTTATAACTGTTATTTAACATATGCCAGGAACTTGGATAAATCCTTTAGATGTGTAATCTTATTTAGTCTTCACAAGAGCCCTCTTTTGTAAGTGTACTCACCATATCCTCTAGTCCCAGGTGAAAAAACTGAGAAAATCCTAAGAAATCTGCAAAAATGCTGGTAGAATTAAGTGAGTTTAGCAAGATCATAGCATACAAGGCCAAAATATGGAAATCAACTGTAGTTCTACATACTAGTAATGAACAATTGGAAATGGAAATTTGAAATACCATTTGCAAAATACTTAGCAATATATCTAAAAACCATAAAATGCCCATAGATAAATTTAACAAAAAATGTACAAGATAGGTACAGTCAAAACTACAAAGCATTGCTGGGAGAAAATAATGACTGAAGTAAATGGAAAGATATACTGTATTCATGGATTGGAAGACTCAAGATTGTTAAGCTGTAAATTTACCCCAAACTGATCTATAAATTCAATGCAATCCCAATCAAAATCTCAGAAGGCATTTTTTTTTTTTTAGAACTTGGCAAGCTGATTCTAAAATGTATATGAAAATGCAAAGGACCTAGAACAGCCAAAGCAATTTTGCAAAAGAAGAACATTTTAGAGCACTTACATTACCCAATTTCAAGACTTCCAGTAAAACTGCTGTGGTCCAGGCAGTGTGATATTGGCATGAGGATGGACATATATATCAATGGAACAGAATAAAGATCCCAGAAATAAACCCATTCATAAAAGGTCAGTTGATTTTTGACAAATATGCCAAGGTAGTCCATTGGGAAAGGAGAGTCTTTTCCACAAATGATGCTGAAATAAATGGACATACATATGCAAAAAAGAATAAATAAAAAGAAGAACCTTGACCCTTCCTTCACACCATACACAAAAATTAATTCAAAATTTACTTTAATCATAAAAGCTAAAACTTTTATAATAAGCATAGAAGAAAATATTTGTACATTGAGCTAGGCAAATGTTTGTTAGATAGGACTGGAAAAGCATGATCTATTTAAAAAATGACAAATTGAACTTCATCAACATTAAAAATGTCTTCTCTTTGAAAGACTCCATTATGATAACAAAAAAACAAGCAACATATGGGGAAAATATTCATAACACATATGCCTGAAAAAGGATTTTTGTATCCAAAATGTATAAATAACTCTTAGAACTTAATAAGTAAACACACAATGCAATTTTTAATGGGCAAAAAATTTAAACAACAATTCACAAGAGAAGGTATGAAAATGGCTATTAAGCACATGAAAAGATCATTAGCCATTGGAGCATGCACACTAAAACCAAAATGAGATAATACAACATACCAATTAGAATGGCTAAAATTTAAAAGACTGACAGTACCAAATGCAGACAAGGAGGTTGAGCACTGAAACTCACACAGGGCTGGTGAGATGATAAAATGTTACAACTACTCTGGAAAACAGTTCGGTAGTTTATTATAAAGTTAAACATACACTCGCCATACAGCCCAGCAATCTCACTTCTCACTACAAACATTTTCTTGTTTACCAGTCTCGAACTGTACTCTAGGCTTCTGCATTACTCTATAAGTTGCATAATACATTATATTTGTCAGACAAGGAAACCAAGACCCAGGGTATTTACCCAGGAGAAATGAAAACATGTGTCTTTTCAAAAGCTGGCATATGCAGGTTCAGAGCAACTTTATTCATAATAACCAAAATCTGGAAACAACTCAAACGCCCGTCAACTGCTGAAGAGAGAAACTGTAGTGTAATCCATGCATTGACACCCTATTCAGCATAAAAAGGAGAAAAATGTTATAGCATGGATAAATCTCAAAAGCACTATGCTGAACAAAAATGAGCCAGAACACAGAAGAATAAATACTGTATGGTTTTATTTGTAAGTTCTAGAAAGGAAAACTCTAAAATGATAGAAGGCAGGGTTGCGAGAAGGGGTTGACTGGGAAGAAGCATGAGGGAACTTTTGGGATGGTGGAAGTACTGTATATCTATATCTTGATTGTGGTGGTGGATATGTGGGTGCATCCAACTGCCAGACTCACTGAACTGGACACTTATAATTGGTGCCTCTCAGGCCCCCTGAGGAACTGGAAAAATGTGGAAATGTTGGACTTCCCCATCTGAGTTATTTCTGATATTTTAACAAACATTGAGGACTACCAGTTTAGTAGGATGAGCCCCCTATCTTGGGGCTTGCGCTTATGAAGCTTGTTACTGCAAAGGAGAGGCTAAACCTACTTATAATGGTGCCTAAGAGTCTCACCCGGAGAACCTCTTTTGTTGCTCAGATGTGGACTCTCTCTTTAAGCCAACTCGGCAGGTAAACTCACTGCCTGCCCCTCTATGTGGGACATGAGTCCCAGGGATGAACCTGGACCTGGCATTGTGGGATTGAGAAACTCTCCTTGACCAAAGTGGGGAAGAGAAATGAAACAAAATAAAGTTTCAGTGGCTGCGAGATTTCAGATGGAGTCGAGAGGTCACTCTGGTGGGCATTCTTATGTGCTATATAGCTATTCCTTTTTAGTTTTTAGTGTATGAGAATAGCTAGAAGGAAATACCTGAAACTGTCAAACTGCAACCCAGTAGCCTTGATTCTTGAAGATGATTGTATAACTATGTAGCTTACACTGTATAACCATGTGATTGTGAAAACCTTGTGGCTTTCACTCTCTTTATCTGGTGTATGGATAGATGAGTAGAAAAATAGGGAAAAAAATTAAATGAAAAATAGGGTGGGATGGGAGGATGGAATGCTTTAGGTGTCCTTTTTTACTTTTATTATTTTTTTTTTGGAGTAAAGAAAATGTTCAAAAATTGATTGTGGTGATGAATGCACAACTATATGATGATACTGTGAAAAGTTGTACACTGTAGATGATTGCATGGTATGCAAATATATCTCAATGCAACGGAAAAAAATTGGCCTTTTCCATGAATTATACCTTAATAATTAACAAAATGGTTCCATAGAAAGCAAATAAATGTAAGCTAATGGTGTTATTATTATTATTACTTCTTACGTGGCAGAAACTATGCTAAATCTTTTATGTGTATCATCTCATTAATCCTCTCAACATCCCTCTGATGCATGTACACTGACATTATCCCCATTTCACAGTGGACAAAACAGAGGCCCAGAGATAAGCACTAACAATCAAAGTTTCACACCAATAAGCAGTTGTATTGCTCAGCCAGCGAGTACACTTCCTCCAAAGTCCAGAGGAAACCCTGGGGGCATCAAGGTCCCTGGTGTGTGGGGTGCCTCAGACTTGAAGTTCAGACCAGCCAGGCAGGGGAGACTGTCAGGACAGATAGGACAGATGTCATCACAGGCCAACAGAGAAATAAGCAGGGAAACTGAGGCAGAAGCTAGACAGAAAGAATGGGACAGACATCTCAAGCATGAGGTGTGGGGGACAGGAGTGTCCCAGAGACACAAACAACAGGACTGCAGCCCTGGGTAACAGGGAAAACTCTAAACCCTGTCCAGGGCGGGGCTGAGGCTCCAAATGCACTTCCCGTGCTGGTCAGGATTGGGCAGGGCTGGGCAGGACGGGGTGGGATGGACTGGAGAGCCCGGGCTGACCAGTGTGACTGTCCCTATCCCAGTGAACCTGAGACAGGCCCCTCCTGGTAGAACGGAAAGCCTGCACATTGCTACCTCCAACCTCAGGTTTGCTCAGGAAATTTCCCTGCTTCCGTGACTCCACAGTTGTGGAGGGTAAGATCACACCCTGTAACCATGCTCACCCAATCCCTCTCCCCACCCACTGCCTTGCGGCTCACTGCCTTCGAAGCCTTGAGGGGCTCTTCTCACTGGAGTTACATTTATAAGGTCAGCACACAGAGTTGCTGAACTCAGTCGTGTGCACTAGTGGTGAGGCTTCAGGTCCAGTGGAGGAAATATTTGAAGACCCTCAATTAAATTGTCCCAAGGCCATCATAGGTATGTCCTTTATGTGTGCCCTCATGCAACTGAATCTTCTCTGCCCACCTCTGGGACCCTAAGTAATGCAGGGTCCTGAGACGAGTTACTGTAAGAGAGAGGGAGGGAGGAGAGAGGCAGAAAGAGTGACCACAGAGGGTAAAGCTGAAAAACTATGCAGAGGACTGATCGTGAAGGATCACAGTGGGTGGCTAAAGTGCTAGGACAATGGTTGCTACAGAAGGACACTGAACAGACAAATAATGTCACAATGTACATCATATAAAAAGGTTCCGTCAGCCAGAGTGGGGACTGGATTAGACGCAGACCAGGGTTAAGATATGCAAGAGATGAAGAGGTAGGCCTGAGACATCAGCAGTGACAATGGAGGAGATGAGATGGATTCCTTTACTACAAATTTGACCTTTTGTGTGTGTGTGTGGCTGTCCACCAACTTTGTAACTGCCTTTTGTAATTTGGAGAAAATATGACATAATGAGTTCCTATCCCTGAGGCAGAAGTCAGAACTAAAATAATTTCCAGACTCCCTTGCCGCTATGACACAAATGCATGACCAGTCTTCATCAATTAGGCACTCTGGAAATGGGCAATGTGACGAATTGTCTCTGCTGGGAGTTTGCTTGCAGTTTTGCTGCTGTTGGAAATAACCAAGGCCTACAGCTTTCAGAGTAGCATGATTGCCAAGTCAAGTTGCCAACCCAGAAGCAGCACCAGCGCCAGCAGCAGTGGTCTGCAGTGAAGTTGGGTTCCTCAAATCTAGCATTCAGTGGCAGCTTCAGCAATAGCAATTTCACCATCAGGCTAGATTTGAGATGTGGTTTTTAGAAGTTTGACTTCAAACCAATTCCTCCATCTTTCCCGTAAATTCCATGAGCTACCCAATATATTTTGTTAAATTTCTTTTCTTCCTAGGTGAGTACTCTGTCATTTGTAACTGAGAAACCTGGATGATAAATTCTAGAAACATTTAGGGGCAATATTAAGGGGATGTAGTGACCTAGTCCAACTAGCACAGTGGCTGACACAGCCAATACTGTTAATACTTGAAATATTTGAGTGCATGGATGGATGCATGCATAGATGCATGGAAGGAAGGATGGACGGATGGGAAAAGAGTACGAAAAAGGAAGGAATATAGGATATACATAGCCATAGAGGACTTGAACAGTTTTGTGTTTCGAAGGGCCATCCCTGAATCATGGAAGATGGGAAGATGGAGCAGGTTTGAGGAGAAGATGAATCAGGTTTGGGAGTATTAGATGTGAATTTTCTGTGGTGCATTCAAGTACAGATTTTCAGTACATAGTTGGATATTTAGATCCAGACTTCAAGAGGAAGCTCAGGGCAGGAGATGATGATTTGGGGGTGACTAGGACAGAGAAGTAAAAGCTCTGCAAGTGAAAGAAATCCTCAGGTTAAAAGAGGAAATGGCAAAGAATGGACTTGTGAAAAGCACCAGCATTTAAGAGACAACTTGAGCAAAAGGAGTTCACAAAGGAGACCGAGAAAAACTGCTAGCAGTTCAAAGAAAACCAGGACCTGCTTTAGAAAGCTGGTCTATGGGGAGTAAGAAGTAGTCCAAGGCCAGCTATGGCAGGACCCAGGCAAAAACAAGAAAACGTTCTGCATCTGCTTTCAGCTGCAATCCCCACAGTGCTTGGGCCAAAGTCCTCACCTTCCCAGCCCCTCTGCCACAAACAGTCACAGAACATAGACATGTTGGTTTAGCTGCCAACATTTATGAACACCTACTGTGTGTCAGGCACAGTGCTAGGTGACCTACATTTGTTGTCTTCTTGATTCTCTCAGTTACACTAGGCAGGAATTATATTTTCCCCATCCATCCAGGGAGGAAACTGAGGTACAAAGTAGTAAGGTCACTGGTCCAAGTTCCCCAGGGATGGCTATTAGAATTGTTCAGCAAGAGATTCTGAGACTCTGAACTAGGGTGAAAGGAGGAGATTTCAAAAACCAGCTAGTTTGCATTACTGGAAACTGAGGCACAAAGCTATTACTTGCCTCAGGTCCCATGGCTACTGATTGGTTCCAATCCCTAGCCAGCCTGCCTTCAGCACAGTGATGATGATGATGATGACAGTAATAATAATATTTATGGGGCACCTATTATGCACCAAACCTGGTGCGTTTCATGCATTAGCTCCCTTGATCCTCATGGCAATCTCAAGAAGCAGGGGTTATCATACACCCCCCTTTGACCATGGCCTCCAGGAGAGGTGCTAATCCTTCCACCAGAGTTTGGGGCTGGGAATGGGTGTTCAGAACAGGATGGGAGACAGCCTGGCCAGCATGGCAGACTCCAAGGAGGCCCCAGGGAGCCCGGCCCAGACAAAGGAGACATTCTGCCCAGAAGAACCACAGAAGCATCTGGGGCGCTGTCTTCTGCCCTCCACAAGCTTGCAGCAGCCTGTGCAGCTCTCTGGGATGAGATGAGCCAGGACTGGCCGTCCTGTCCCCCGCCCTGGTGAGGAAGCTGCCCTGTGTGCCTTGCATGCCCAGACCCAAGACCCTGACATGAGCCCATCATGGGTCTGTAAATTGAGGGGAGAGGTAGAAGGGGATCCCCAAAGAGCAGACCTTGGAGAGAATTTGAGCATCACCATGGGACTCTGCTGTCAGGCATTTTACAGTCTCTCTTCCAAAATCAGGGCACACTGGGAAGTTAATTTCCTTTCCCTTTAAATAGCATTTAAAACACCACCTCTGTAATAATCCAAGCAGAAGCTAATTGCCTTGGTGGGGATCCTCAGCTTCTGCCACACAGTAGCAACAAACATTTATTGACCACCTACTATGTGATAGGCAAGGTATCAAGAACCTTACATTCATTATCTCATCTAATGTGCACTACAACCCTATGAGGTTCTTTTAGTATCCCCGTTTTACAGATGAGCAAACTGAAATGCAGAAAGGTGAAGTCATTTGCTCAAGGTCACATAATTAAAATGTGACAGAGCTGAGATCTGATCGGAATCTATACTTATAACTGTCCCATAGCAATGCCTTGGTTGTGCAAATCGGTGACAGCACATGTGTATAATTGAGGGTGGTGTGTATGTGTATATGTAGAAAGGAAGCCTAATTTGGTGGAGACATTTGCGGATGTCGGGTTTGGAGCTTAATTCTAGTGTGAAGGCTGTGTGCCCTCGATGAGGTAACTTCACATCTCTGAGCCTCAGTTTTCTTACCCTTTTTTCCAGACATCCAGTTGTGAGAAGAGGAAGACAAAATGTGGCTCCAAAATAACAAATATGAATCTGATAAAAAGAAAACATGGAAAGCATGAGTGCTCAGAGGTGTGCCAGTGTGTGTCTGTCAATGTAGCAGTTCCCCAGGAAGATCTGTGCATGTGTGTGCACATGCATTACACGTGAGCATGCCTCACAAGAAGTCTAATCTGTTCCCTCTTTTGAAAACCCCTGGCTATGGGCAGTAGGTCCTGGAAAAGTACCCAGAGCTCACTTGGTATACCCATCTGCCTGCTGTAATTACAAACCTTTCTTTCTGCAAAGATGAGTGCTGCCTCCCAGCTCAAGGCAGGTTCCAAACCAAAGTCACTGCCTTGAACGTGTGCTCAGCCCCATCCCTGCCCACTTGCATCCTCTTGGCCCAAAACAATCCCCTTGCAGAATCCCCTTAGGCCAGTAAGTAAGCCAGATGTGACCCCCTAAGGGAAAGGGAACCTCATACAATGTGGAGGGACGGGGGGAATTTCTGTTCCAGCTCTGATATAACTCCCTCAGTGTCCTAAGTGCACCCTTCGCAAAGACAGGGACTTTGGCTTGTCCACACAGAGTGGGTGCTCCACAAACATATGTTAAAGACATCAACAGTACTGTACGATCACTTTTATAAGCCCCATTCTACAGAAGAGAAAACAGAGACTCAGAAAGGTTAAGTAACTTATACAAGGCCACGCAGCATGTAAGTAAGTAGCAAAGATGGGATTCTGACCCAGTTCCATCCTGCACCAAATTCTGTGCTTATTCCACTGTCTCCAAGAGGTATCAACCTGGTGACATCTGGCAAGGACCAAGGTGAGACAGCTAGGGTTTCCTAACCTGCTCTGACATGGAGCCTTGGCCAGAGAGGCTGGGCAAGCGGGAACTTTCTCAGCCTGAGACTGTAGCAAGGAAGGAGATGAAGGTCTACTGAACAGCACGCAGTGAGGCTGGAGAGGAAAGCAGGGGCTAGATCCTGAAGGGCCTGGTGAAGCCATTTAAATAATGTTGTTATACTTGATAACCATGGCAATGAGGCGGGTGGGGGGGGGGGGCAGGTTCCAGTTTGCTAAAGCCATTATGCAAAATACCAGAAATGGATTGGCTTTTATAAAAGGGATTTATTAGGTTACAAATTTACACTTCCAAGTCCATAAAAGAGTCCAAACTAAGGCATCGACAAGAGGATATCTTCACTAAAGAAAGGCTGATGACATCCAGAACACCTCTGTCAGCTGGGAAGGCATGTAGCTGGTATCTGCTGGTCCTTTGCTCCTGAGTTGTGTTTCAAAATGGCTTTCTCCAGAATGTCTCTGGACTTCTGTCTGTCTTAGCTTCTCTTAGCTCTTTGCTTGGTTCTCCTGGGGGTGTTTCTCTTTAAGTATCTGGGAGTCCTCTCTTAGCTTCTCCGGGGCAAACTCTGGTTTACATATCTTAGCTTCTCTCCAAAATGACTCACTCAGCTTCTCTGAGTTCCTTCTGTCCATGAGCTCTCTTAAAGGACTCCAGTAAACTAATCAAGACCCACCCCAAGTGGGCGGGTTCACACCTCCATGGAAATAATTTAATCAAAGGTCTCACCTACAGCTGGGTGGGTCACATCTCCACGGAAACGGCCTAAGCAAAAGGTCCCACTCTAATCAAAAGACTAAGAAGTCTGCCAGTACAAGATTGCATTAAAGAACAGGCTTCTGTGGGGGGCATAATAGATTCAAACCAGCACAGGGGACCACAAAGTATTCCACAGTGAGAGGTATCATCTAAAATAAACGTGGACTTCTCTTCCATATCCTGTGGGAAGTCCAATTGCTTGCCTAAGATTTCTGAAAAGTCTCTCCTGGCTCCCTGTTCCCCCTGGATTCTCCTTCTCACTTACCTATCACCTCTCTATGCTGCTACTCAAATACAGAATTCAATCTTTTCTCCTTGATCTTCATACACACAAAAATTGCACTCACACAAAACGTTTGTATGTGTTGATGGCTTTACTGAAGGTACAGTATCTATAAATGCTAACAATGTTCAATGAAGTATTAAATGCCCTGTTTTTGTGCTTCCCTGAGCCACCTTGGCCACTAGGCATCTCTCACTGATGATCTTCTCAGACTTAAGCCTCCTGAAATGTTCTCTCCATTCTCTTTGACCACTCCTGTTTTCTCTGCTCTACCTCATCCCCAAATTCCTGTAATTTCTAAAGCTGAACAATTAAGATACGCCTTGTCCTTGAGTGGAGTATCATTTTTCTAAGCCAGGGTAACTCCCCTCCCAAGAGGATCTCTAAAACCAGCAGTTATAAAATAAGAATTTTTTCACGCCATTGAACACGTGCATGGAAACATGTTACAGACACTTTCCAAGGACATCACATATGTAAATAGATACACACGTGCACACGCACATGCCCCAAAGGTCACAGCTCCGTTCCAACTTGAAAGAAGCATGTTCCAGTGTCATCACACAACCAACCAACCTGTCTGGTTTGAGCTGTGGTTTTGCAGCCAGTAATTAGCATTCACCAGGGCGGCCCTGCCCCGTGCTCCACCAGGGATCCCAAGCGAGACTGCTTCACAGCAAGAGGCTCGGCTTTCGTGTAATTACCTGTGTCTTGCACACCAGTTGCCCTTGTGTGATGTCAGCCCCTCCACAATGTTTATTTTAATTAAAACAGAAATTGCAGGTCTTAGGTGCTTTGTAATTACAGCCCATGAACTAAATTGACTGAGGCCCCTAATTAACCTGAAACACGTCTACCTGACTAGAGGTGTAAGTTAGGACTTGACTGTGCAAGGCAGTGAGTTGGCACTGAAAGGAAAACTGGGGGAGACCTGGTAGAGCCCGGGATGGGGCAAACCCCAGCCCCTCAAAAAACAGTCATGGCATCCTGTGTCCCCTGAATCATGGGTTCAATTTCATGCTTGATATCAAATGTCCCTACTAGCAGAAGGCACAGTCCTCAAAAATGTATTGATAACATAAAAAATACATTTAATATAAATCCTATATCAATAAAATAGAAAACAAAAACCACATGAGCCTCTTAAAAGATGAAGAAAAGGCATTTGACAAAATCCAACACCCTTTCATGATTAAGAAAACACTATGCAAACTAAGAATAAAAGGGCACTTCCTCAACCTGATAAAGGGCATCTAAGAAAAACCCACAGCTAAAATCCTTGTGTTTTCATCCTTTTATTATTGAATCATAGGAGTTCTTTATATATCCTGGATACCAATTGCATATCTGTTTTGCTAATATTTTCTACCAGTTTGTGGATTACCTATTTATTTTCTTAATTCCGCCTGTTTATGAGCAGAGACTGTAATTTGAATTTTGAAGTCTAATGTATCAATTTTCACTTACGGATATTGTTTTCTAAATCCTGTCTAAGGAATCTGTGCCTGTTTCTAAGTCATGAAGATATTCTCCCATGTTTTCTACTGAAAGCTTTATGGTTTTTTATCTGGTGTGAATCAGGCATTGAAGACCATTCGTTTGTCATTAGGATAACCAGCTCTACTGGAATCATTTATCAAAAGGCTTTCCTTTTCCCATTGAATGCTTTGGTGCCTCTGTCAAAAATCAGTTGACCAGTTGAGTCTATTTCTGGGCTCTCTATTCTGTTTCACTGATCAATTTGCCAACCTTTATGCCAGTAACACAGTCTTTATTATTACAGCTTGAAAATGAGCCTGGAAGTCAGACAGCAAAAATCCTTCAAGTTTGCTCTTCTTTATCAGGATTTCTTTTCATACTCAAGGTGCTTTGAATTTCTATATAAATTTTAGATTCAGTTTATCAATTTCTGAAAAATTCCTGCTAGAATGCCTACTGTGATTGTGTTGAACCTGTTGGTTAATTTGGGAAGAAATGACATCTTAACAACATTGAGTCTTCCTATCCATACATTCATTGATGTTAATCCTCTTTAATTACCCTCAGCAATGTTTTATAGTTTTCAATGTATACATCTTGCACATATTTTAAAATTTTACCCTCATCTCTTTTTTTTATTTTCATTCTCTGCAAAGAAATTTTACATTCCTTTTTCCAAATATTTTTGCTGGTATATAAATAATAAAATAGATTTTTTATGTTAACTTCGAATCCTATAAGTTTCCTAAATTCACTTCTTATTTCTAGTAATTGCTTTGGTAGATTTGTTGATATTCTTTACATAAACAATCATGACACCACAAATAGATACAATTTTACTTATTTTTTCCCATCTGTATGCATTTTGTTTGCTTTTCTTACTTTATTGCAATGGTTACAATCTCAGTACAATGTGAATGGGAGTGATGAGAGAGGGCATTTTGCCTTCTCCACAATCTGAGTGGAAAAGTGTTCAATATTTCACCAGTAAATATGAGAAGCTTTTTAGTAAATAGACTTTATTAGATTGAGAAATTTCCTTTTTATACATAGATTACTGAGAGTTTTAATCGTGAATAGATGTTAATTTTTTCAAATTCCTTCTCCTTAATTTGTTATTTCTTCTTAATTCTGTAAATATGGTGAATTGTGCTATTGGATTTTCAAATGTTAAACCAACCTTGCATTCCTGGATTAAATTCTTGGTCATGATGTATTATCCTTTTAAAATATTGCTGGATTAGATTTGCTAATATTTTATTAAGAATTTTTTATCCTATGTTCATAACAGATTTGGGTCTGTAATTTTCTTTTCCTTTCTTTCTTTCTTTCTTTCTCTCTTTATTTATTTATTTATTTTGGTAACAACTGTCAAGTTTTGGTATTAGAATCTCATAAATGAGTCATAAAATGAATTAGGAAGTGTTCTCTCCATCTCTGTTTTCTGAAAAAGTTTGCTTAAGATCAGTATATTCCTTCTTCAAGTATTAAAAGAATTCACCAGTAAAATTATCTAGGACTGGAGATTTCTTTGAAAGAAGTTTTTTGTTTTGTTTTGTTTTGTTTTTTAATTCTTCTTTGACCCTGTATTTACACAGAAAATGTGTATTTGTTAATGTGTGTGACTGCGGAATCAAGTTGCATTGAAATTTGTTACTCAATTTGTTAACTTTTATCTAATAGAGGTCTACTTTAGAAAGGTGGAATCTTCTCCAACTCTCACCACCTTGATCTTTGACACTCAAAACCAAAAGAATACATAAAAATCTTGACTTCAACAGGCCCTGCTATCCAGGACATTGTCACTGCCCTTGTCTACATAATTTTCCCTGTGGTGTCTATTCCTCCCAGGATCAATGTATCACTGCCCCAGATTCCAATTCTGTCAGTTTATGAAAATTATAATCTCCAGAAAAATGTAGAAATACTGAGGCTGGCAATGCTTGGCTGCCTTAAATAGAAATACTCAAAGACTTAAGAGATGGCCATCCAATTTTTTAATTGTTGTAGATGCTATATCTCTAAGCCAATGAAAAGAGAAGGAGAGGGAAAGAATGTCTCCACTTTTATGATGGTGGTGCTGTGCTGTTTCTAATGAAGAAAGATTAATTGGGAATCAAGAAAGGCTTTATCAAGGGCAGATGCTGGCACTGAAGAGATGACTGGCTCATAGCACATACTGGTTCATTTTCCCCTTCCTTCTGCTGACATCTGCCCCAGCCATTGACCAAATATATTCACCTTCCATGATTGTTTTTTCAGGAAAAAATGGTCAATGAGTGCATAATTCAAATGGAGACTAGATAGTCATGGCCTCAACTGCATTCACAAATGAATTCCCCTCAAGAATCAGAAAAGGTTGACAATTACGTCCCCAGGTTTCCAATGTCTTCCTTAACTCAGCTGCACTTCTGTCTTCTCCAAAATTTTATAAGATCCTGGAAACACCAGGCCACCTGCACTTATTCAGTTCCCTCTTGGCTCATGTGCCCCAGCCATCAATAAATTGCAGCAGGGATGTGAGATATCTGTGAAGGAAGGAGAAGCATTGTCCTTAACTGTTGTAAATAATGTACATGGATCTGTTGACTTACTTACTAACAAAGTGGTTTAAACAAGGTAGTTTCAAAAACCAAGAAAGGAGATACACTAAGAAGTCCCAATCCTAAGGAGCCTTGAAAGCTAACAATGTTTGAGGAGGCCAATCAATCAATCAATTCATTCATTATTCATTCATTCAACAAATTCAACACATATGCAGTGAATGAGTGACTTCTATGTGCCAGGTGTTGTTCCAAGTCTCTAGTTCAAACCCACAAACATATAAGCTTGTCAATTAATACAGTTTCCATGAGCGCAGGGCTCTGTCTGTCTTGATGGCCATTGTCTGTCCAGCTCACAGAACAAAGCCTGGTACTCAGAAGACAACCAATGAATATGGGTTGAATTCTTTGAGTGAATGAATATTAAATGAATGATTTGACTGGTTTAATTTAACTCCCAAGACAGTGATCATCTGTAGCTACTTATTAAGAGTCACATCTACTCCAGTGGAGCAGGTACAGTGCCCAACAAAAATAAGTACCAACTTGCATGAAAGACATGTTTCCAATCATAGTTATCAAGAATCTGGGGAATTCTATCCGCTACTGGAACATGTATCACAGCCAAATTGTATTCCTCTAAGAGGACAATCTACCTTGTTTAGCCCATGCTTGACCCCAGAATCTTGACTGAATTAATTAGGCTCAACTAATAAATATATTCAAATACTATTGACTCTCTTATCTCCTTTTCTGCCTCCTCTGAGTGAGTTTAACACTTTGGTGGAGGTAAAAAGGAGTAGGAAGATGAATCATAGCAAAACTTTGCCAGAACCCAAGCCAGTTCTCCAGAATCACCAAGGGAATTGCTTCCATCTTTTCCAGGTCCAGGACATTTTCCTGAAATGGTGCTTTCATAGGAAAAGTGAGACAACAGAGCTCCATGAACACTTGTGCTATGTCCTCTGGTAGCATTAAGAGGAGAAACTCATGTAAGCTCCATGAGAGTGAGTTCACTATTACATCCCCAGTGCACTCAAAAAATGTGTCAAATAAATAAATGAATGGATGACAGGCATGAGCAGTGCACAAGATACAGGCTCAATGGTTACCTTATTAATCCACAACTTGAGTCCCTCTCTACCATGTCTCAATTCTTGGTCTCAGAGTAAAGTCTTCTCAAGCCCTGCTTAACTTTTCCCCTCTCTCTTGAGGCCACCACAGCATAGAAACTGTATGGTTTCTTACTCCTTACCAAGTCTGCATCTCCACTTGCCTTGTTAACCAAGATATGATCATTTTGTCCACTAAGTCAAGTCATGTTCATCTAGTTCTTCTATTTCATGAAATCTATTTCTTCCAACCAAATAGAACACAAGAAGCAGTCCCATACATGCATGATTATTTACAGATCTCTTCTTGTAAGATATTTTTTCCATTACTGTAACTTATTTTAATAATTTATCCCTATTAGCATACAACAAAATCCCTGCCTGATTAGTATTATTGATCATATACAACAGTAAAAGAGCCTTCACCTCGGGCCCATAAGGAAACAGATAATTTCTTGACAATGACTGAAACAACTCTATAGTATGGAAAGAATGTATACTTTGCAATACCCCAAATCCTGGGGGTCATCCATGCTTGTCCTATATGACTCCTGCCTGTTGGTCACTGTTAATGGGGACAGAAGTCAACACCTGTCTCAAATCAGGCCAATTGCATCTCCCTCTCAGGGATCTGGAATTCTAGCACACTCTGAGCAGGTCACTGCAAATGAAGAGATATTGAGGAGGCTTGTGGTCCTCCAACATGTGACCTGAGTAGCCAAGAATGATGACCTGCAGAAAGAAGAGAAAAGGCAGGTACAACAGAGCAAAGCTGAGGGACAGGGTGGAAGTGCTCCCTGGGTTACCAGAGTGCTCTATGTCTAGCCCCAGCCCCTCTCTGAGGCCAGGATGTATTCTGGGTCTTTGTAATCAATCCTCCCATCTTAACAGCTTAGGTCGGTACAAGTGAGTTATTTTCAATTACAATTTAAGAACCCAAACAATACATGATGCAGGGATAGTCTGATGGTACGTGGCTTGTACCAGGATGCTTGGTCCTTTCCCATCATTGACTGAGAGATTCCTATGTGCCAGGCAATATGCCAAGCATTATATTGTTGTAAACTATATCACAACTATATTACAAAGCTCAGTAAAATAGACACTATTGTTATCACTCCTATATTATATATGTATGAGGCCCAGAAAGGTGAAACCATCCAAAATCATACAGTTAGCAACTAGAAGAGCTGGATTAAGATGCAGGTCTATCTGATTCTCAAGACCATATTCACAACCATTGAGCCACATCATCTCCACGCATGCCCTTAGGAAAAGCACCTGTGTAGCTTAAGAGATCTGGAGATACCTGCCTGGTGTCTTGAATCTCTGCTTATTCCAGCCTCTGAGCTCCCTCTGTGAGATGAGGTCTTTGCTCCCAGTAGCAACAGTGAAGTTCAGCAAATCAGTACCAAGGGCATGACTGAGGAGAAAGCATCTAACAGTAGATAACACGGTGGACTCCTGCCCAGGGAAGACGGACAAGGTCACAGGAGCACTGACCTCCACAGGAGCCATGAGCAAGCAGTGGGGAGGAGACTGGGATGACCTAAACTACAAGAGAGGCATCTGGTTCAAACTTGGCAGCAGCCATCATCCAAGAGACAGTAGATGCAAGCTGTGGTCAGGGTTGGGGATGAAAGCATGTAGCAATGTGTCACTGCCCCCGGATTTCTGAGTGAGTCAGTAGAGGTGGGTGGTTGAGAGGATGAGGAGGGAAAGCCTTCCCTCCATGCACAGAAACATTGTGAATCTCACGCTTACAGCCTAACAGAAGACAAACTAATGGTCAAAATGCCCAAATCACTTAGTTGTTTGAGGAAAAACTTGGAAATATACAGAGGGTGATATGAACATATTCAACAAGGCAATCCTACCAGAATTTGGGATCAAGTTATGATTGAGCTGAGTTCCATAAAAAAAAAAAAAAAAAAAAAGAGGAGTTAACTTTGCAGAAAAAGTAGGAAACAAAATCACACTTGCAAAAGCCATGAGGTAGAAGGCAAAATGGGAAGCTCTCGGGTATGGGAGGTCAGCGTGGCTCGAGCATGGAGTGATATTAAGGAGGTAGAATGATTGGGACCATGTCATTAGGAAGGTAGAGGGAGTTGTCGAGGACAACATCAGATTAGCAGCTTTGCAGCCAGGAAGATGGTGGCACCATGTGCTGGGAGAAAGGACACTGGAAGAAGAGCAGGTTGGGAGGGAGAGGGAGCAGAAAGGGATCAGTTTAGGATGTACTAACCTGAGGTGCCTGTGAGATAGGAATAGAGTCCAGTGAGCAGAGAGTTGTAAGGATTAACTGAAATCAACCTGCAAGGAGTCTGACACCTGGTGTGAGCAAATAATGGGAGCAACAATTATTGTCCTTTTTATTAATAATCAGAGACGACAGTTCACAAATAGCACTTAGTAAATTTGGGCCAAAACTCTAGTGGTAATTTTATTTGTCATCCAAACCGAGACACTGTTCAGAGTCAAAAAGGGCAATACTAATAATTATTCTAGGATACAGCATAAACTGGGAGTGTCCCTCAGCAAACCAGGATATCTGGTCACTCCAAGCATAATCCAAGTGCTTCCCAAGCCCAGGTGTTCCCCAAGCTGGCAGAGGAATAACAGAGGCAGGGGAGCCCCCAGGGGAGTCCCCACGACCTATGCACCACAACCCTGGGTTCAGGTCCAGCTACAGGAAAGCTTTTGCTTATCTCCTGGCCCCATATTCTAGCCCTGCCCCCTCCTCCACTGGCCACTTGGAAGTAATTTCCTTTGAGTAGCCAGCAAAGAGAAGACTCAGATCCAGGCCTGCTGGGAGAACAGAGCTGTACAGGCCAGGAAACACTTGGCTCATGCTGACCCAGACCCTTCTGCCTGCTAGGAGGGCAGGGGAACCCTTCTGTTCTGCAACTGTCCTCACTGCCCAGCCAAGAAGGGACCAAAGAGGCATGTGGGTGTTCCTGCCACGTTTGCTTAAGTCTTACGTCTTTTCCAATACGTCAAGTGACAGCTGTACTAGCTAAAACTAGGATTAAGTTTCCCATACCTGAAATCCACATGCAAATAGGTACTTTAAAAAAAAATTCTAATTGCCATTTGGAGTCCAGAGCTCAGGCACTATAACCCCTGACAGACCAAAACAAATTCAAAAATTCTGGTATTATTTTAAAATTGTAGTTACTATTTCTCCTGATTTTAAAAAGACTGCCTGTTCTTTGAGAATTTTCTTAAAAATAGATATGGGCAAAAACAACAAACAGCTACAATCGCAGCACTCAGAAATAATTGCTGCCGCAACATTTCACTTCCAGTCTTACTTCCATGCAAACATGTTAAGTAAATTGGGATCATACTGAGTAATGGTTTGTATTATACTTTTTCTGTTTAACATTTTGTCATGAACATTTCCTAAAGTCATTAGGTTTCTCTCTATAATATAAATTTTGATGGCTGCATTTTTCCTGTTTTGTGATTGTACAATACGTATTTGACCAATCTGCTCCTAGGATATATTAAGTTGCTTCTCATTTGCCATGATTACAAATAACACTATAGTGAATAATCTTGAATATGAGTCCTTATTCACATCTCTGATATTTCCTTTGCATATATTCTAAGGAGTGGAACTAATTGGTCAAAAGATATGCTCTTTTTAAGATTTTTGATATCTGTTGACAAATTCAGGAAGTTTATACTCCCACCATGATAGATAAAATTTCACTTTTTCTTCCACATCCTGACCAGCACTAGGCATTATCATTCTTTTTAATATTTTTCAGTTTGCTGGGTGAAATAGCATCTTCTTGTTTAATTTGGATGTTTGTTATCATTACAATAATTATTTAAATTATTTCCAAAAAAGTTAAGGGGGCAGGGGCCATGCACCCTGCTATCTGGATATTTTGAAATGTTCACAATAACTCTCTGGAATTTTGATTCTTCATGTCAAGCCAGTGACTGCTATTCCATAGTTTTCCTACTGCATATCCATCCGCCGAGGTCACATTCCTACATGTAGTGTTTTGAGACTGTCCTCCAGAGCAGGGTTGTAGCAATGAGGTTTACCAGATGATCTGTTCCCTCCAGCCCCATTGAATGGACAAGTGTTTCTAATTCCCATTGTACCTGGTGCATAAGAAACCAAACAAATAGTTGCAACTGAAGGAGCGAATATTTTGTCTTGTTTCTATAAACCAAAATGAAGAGTTTCACTTTTGTTTTTCATGTGCAAGGAATGTTTGTTGCTGTGAGTAAGGCAACCTGCTGACTTTGGGTGAGCCACGGGGCAGAGAGGAGGGTGTCAAATGTTGGCAAACACACAGCACCTACATGAAAAACCTACATGAGAAACTTCAGATGATAATGAATGGCAAAGGAAACAAAACTGATTCCAATATAAGACAATAAAATGATCACAAAGGAGAAGCATAAGCCAAATGCACCCTAGGGCAGAAAAGGAGTGCCAGGTTCCGAGTGGGGGATCCGGGAGGGTGGCGGTGTTTGACCCGGGAACAAGAAATGAGTCAAAAGCAGATCAGGAATGGGAACAAAAAGTAAATGAAAAATAGGGGGGAGTAGGGGGTAGGAGATGTTTTAGGTGTCCTTTTTTACTTTTATTTTTATTCATATTTTTATTTCTTGTTGAAGTAATGAAAACGTTCCAAAATTGATTTTGGTGATGAATGCACAACCATGTGATAATACTGTGAACAACTGATTGTATACTTTGGATGATTGTAGATTATGTGAATAAATCTCAATAAAATTGCATTAAAAAAATACCACCAACCAAGTCCAAAGACAAACCAGACAAGCAAAAAAAGTAGACTGGGAGGGAAGGGAATTCCAGGAAAGGGAACAGAGTGTTCAAGGCATGAACTTAGATGGGTACACAGGTTTCTTGAGCAGGAGGAACTGACACAGTTTGTCTAAATTGGGAGGTCTTATTTAAGAAAAAGAATACATATTATGAATAATACAAAATTAGGTACCATGCTGAGAAAAAAAATCCAGATACAAATGAGTACTGCTTGATTCCACTTATATGAAGTTCTAAAACAATCAAAACTAATCTACAGTGATAGAAAGCAGATTAATGATTGCCTGGGGCAGGAGTATGCAGGGAGGTTGACCACAAAGGGCAGAAGGGAACATTCCGGACAGATGGGAATGTTCTATATCTCAATTGGAGTGGTGGCTGGACAGGTAGATACATTTAGAAAAATTCACTTAGAATTGGGCACATCATTATGTAAAAATTGTACCTCAATAAAGTTAATTTTTAAAAATAAACTAAAATTTAGGTACAAAGGGGAATAGCCATTTAGAAGGAGAAAAGAAATCGCAAGTAATTATGAATTGTTAAAATACCACAAACACCACAGAATCGAGAAAAATAACAGTCTGGTGCATTAATTAACTCCCTGACATAGGTCTATAATGCTTTTCTCTCTACATTTTTTGGCACCATCCTCTTTCTTTGTCCCTTCATATGTCAATTATATAATAATTTTTTACATTTCATTGGTTGATCAAAATTTGGTCTTTACTGCTGATAATTTAGAAATTTTCTCTCCGCTTCATAATTCCTTGTTAATGTTCTCTATATTTTTAGGATTGTTTTAAAGTTGGGCAACTCCTCTATCAAGTTTCTTTAATCTTTGAGCATAAGATGTGGAAGAATGTTCCACAGATTAGCTTCTGGCTCTGTACATTTCAAACTGTGTTACTCCTCCACCTCTCTCGTGCTTTGGGCAGCACAGCACACACTCATGTCGAGACACAGCCCCTGGCCCCAGCCCGCGGTGTCACAACCACTGGGTGAATCGCTGCAGTAGGTGTAGGAGTTCCCCTGGAAGCGTTTTCTACACCGGGATGACTAGTAGAAACTTAACTATATAGGGAAGCAACTGCAAGTCCCGAAAATACACCCTACTAAACCCAAACTAAATTATCCCCAACTAAACTTCCTGTTAGCTCGGTCCTCAAAATCCCTGGGTCTACTCCGACAGTACTGAGAAACAGAGGGATAGTAGAGATGTCAGCAGGAAAAGAGATGGTGGTCTTGACTTTTCTCCATGAAAATATCTTACTTTTTCTAATTTTGCAGAAACTATGACTTTGGAGACATACTGCTAGGCCCCTGAGCAAGAGCCCCGAGGCTGAAACTTCAGAAGCTGCACAGCCATGCTGCCTCAGGGAGGGCTTGTAGTAGGTAGTTTTGGAAAAGTGGTTAGAACCAGTCTATGGAAAATTCTGAAAGTCAGGTGATAGAATTTAGCTTTTAACCTCCAGGCAGAGGCGAGCTAGGAAAGCTTTTCCTGTTATAAAGATAACATCATTACTTAGTTTTAGGGGATAACTGGCAGTGATGGAAAGGGTAGTTTGAGTTTTTTGTTTGTTGTATATTCCTTTAACACACAGAAATTTCTTATGGAATTTCTGGAAAAGATTAGACTTTTTTATGTAAGTGCCTTTAAATTGAGAAACCTATGTAAAAGATATTGATGATAATTCTTTAAAGACCAAAAATATCCCCCCTAGTGCCACTACATTGACATAATTAGGTCAAAACAATGGTTAAGAACATTGACTGCCAAGTAAGACTCCCTAGTTCAAAGTTTGGCTTCATTGCTTCCTAACTAGGTGACCTTAGACAAATTATTTTAACTCTCTGGCCCTCAGTTTCCTCATCTATAAAACAGGAAAAATAATAGAACCTAGGTGTAGAGTTATTGTGAGGAGAAAATAAGCTCATGCATGTCAAGTTCCTAACTCAATCCCCATCAGTGGTGATTCTTACTTTGGCCTAGGCCCCTTCCCAAGCAGATGTGTTTTCATCAGATCTCCACCTCTGCCATATCTCTGTCATGGTTCCTTATTGCTATGTCGGTCATTACAATATTCAGAGCCAGGACAAACCTTCAAACTGATGCACAAAGTTGAATGCATTGCAGTTGCTTCCCCAAGAGAAGAACTTGAGTGAGTAGGAGGATGTAGGGTGGCAGGGAAATAAGTCACTCAGAAAGGTGGAGGAGGGGGCAAGACAAACTGAGTTAGGACTCTTTGGGTTTCAAATGACAAAAGCCCAACTCAAATAAAATTAAGAACAAAGAGTCAATATTGGCTCCCATTAACTGAGACAGATGAAGGAAAGAAGCCCGAAGGCATGTTGGATCCAGGAGATGAAATCACATCCTCAAGGGTCTACTTTTCTCTCCCCACTCTTTCCCACTGTGTGTTTCAGTGTTTCTTCCTCTGGCTATCATGATGTAGGGGAGAGGGACAGCTCCCCAGAAAACTACAGGCTTAGATTATTCCTCCTTAGCAACCCAGAGAAAAGAGAGAGAGTAAACAAATATTAAAAAAAAAAAAAAAAAAAAAAAACTAAGGGGGCTGAGTATCTGGGTATCTGGATAACAAAGCAGTCTATGTAGAGTTCTTTTGCAGGGTGTATGGTCGAACTGATCAACTTTAATACAATAAAATTTGCAGGTGGCTTAACGGAAAAAAAAAAAAAAAAAAAAAAAAAACTAAGGGAAGAGCTCTGGTTGCCTTGGGTCATATGGCCAGGGTTGGTCAGCTCTGCCCTTGGCACCCCACAGGAGCCTCCCTCCAAGGAGAGTAGAATGGGGGTGATATTCTCTGTAGAAAGGGTGAAGGGCACAGAAGAGACAGGGATGACATACAATACTTCACACGGATTGTCACGGTTGAGGTCGGCCACTGAGTCTTCAAGCATCCCCCAAAACCACAATTCCCAATTCACGGCACGTTTTCCACCCCTGGGACCGTGGGAGTCTGTCACCCACATGTCTTCTGCAGCAAGCTGCCACCTGCTTCCTCTCAAGAGCCAGCTTGGCTCCAAGACCTGGGCTGCGGCTGTGGGCACAGAGTCAGGCACTGGGCGTACTTGGGCCGGGGAGGCTGCTGAGTCAAGGGGCCGCGGGCCAGGGCCCGGGCTGCTCAGTCCTGCTGCTCCCAGATGGGCGGTGTGGAACCACCCGAGGTAGTGCCGGGCTGCTGTGCGTATCCACTAATTGAAGATGGCGAAATGTTCGGGGAAGTCCAGGTGCCAAATGCCTCTCCTAGAGGTGCATTAAAAGGGTTTGGTAGTTGAGCAACCCAATGGCAGGCGTCCCCAGGGAGTTTGTCAGCAGAGGCCTCACGGATCAACTCCCCACACCAGAGGGAGAGTCCTTGTACCCAGACACCAGTCAACCAACCCACACAATCCTAGGCAATGTCCTTCACTCCTATGAGCCTCAATTTCTTCACTCGTAACATAGGAATTATAAATTTGATCTGGGATTTTTTAATATTCCCAAGTCTGTTTTGGTAAATTATATTTTTCTTAAAAGTGTACCCTTCAAAAAGATTTCTGGTATTTTGATATAAAGTTGATCACATTTTCTTTGTCATTTATAATGTCTGCTGGACAGGTAGTCAGGCTGTCCTTTTCTTCCTTTTTCAGAAAATCAGCTTTTGGTTTTTTGAGCCTCTTTTAATATGTCTTATGATTATTTTATTAACTTCTGATCTTATTCTACTATTTTCTTCCTTACTAAACCTTTTTGGCTTTAATCTACTACTCTTTTCCTAATTTCTTGAGCTCATTATAGGCATTTAAGGCTATAAATAGCCCTATAAGTGCTACTTTAGTTTCATTCCACAGGTTTTGATGTGCAGAATTATCATTACTATTTGGTCATAAATCTTTTTGACATTACATACTTTATGATTTCTTACTTGAGCCATGTGTTATTTAGAAATGAGTTTTTAATTTTCAGAAATATATACTATTTTGAGCTATCTCATTCACCATTATATTCCCATTGTTTACATAGTGCAGTGCCTGACATGCAGTAAACAATAAAAAATTATTGGAAAGCAAGAAGAAAGGGAGAAAGGAAAGGAGAGAGGCACTGTTTAAAATAGAGTGACCTTCATTGGTTTGACCAATATTTCAACCAGCATAGCTCTGCTGCCAGGACAAATGTTAGGATGGTCAGAGGGGTAAGTGGAAGAGAGCAGCACATGCCCCAACTTCCAATCCTGAAAGTCTCCAGGGAACATCAGGATTATCTGAGTCCCAGATCTCCCAGCTCTTCAGAGGTAGCAGGATGGAGAGTAAAGCAATAGCCTAAATGATTGGAGAAGAGTTTGGGAAGATGTCAGCAGGTCAGGTGTGTAGGCAAGTTCCCTGCTAGCTGTGGAGAACATTGCCTGCCTTCCTTCTGTGACTCTTCTTTATGCCTTAAGAAGGCCTAACATCTTTGTAATCAGACACTCTTCAACCTCATTTCCTGGCAGTAGAATGACAGTAGTGGCCAACAATCAGCCAATGGGTCACACATGAGGACCACCCAATGCCACGTTCTGTCCCACTTGGTCTTATTTAGTACTCCTGTACTCCTTAACCCCTAAGCTGATCAACTGCCTTTCCAGTTTCAGATCCATTCTGTACCCTTTCCCTGATCTTCTGGCTTCCCGATAGGATCAACCCATAGGAAGCACTCGAGTTAGATTGGAGAAGAGAAACCAAGGCATCCCTCCCCGCTTCTCTCTGCTCTCCATTGTGTCTCAGGCAGTGATTTCATCTCCTCCACGGTGCCTCCTCCCATTGGGACTCAAACCACCATGGTTTTAGCCTCTGCTGATGGCCTGAGGTCTTGGCATCTGGTAACAACACCTCCTCCCATTGTTCTTCCAGCTCCAGGAGTGGTAGCAGCTACTTGATCTTACTAAAACCTGGGCTGCCTTTGAGCTGCTTCAGTCACCTGTGTGACTAATACCCTGAATTAAACTCTTCTGTTTGAAATACCTTCAGCAACTCCCCATTTTCTGACTGGAAATTGACTAATGCAAACCCATTTTACAGATGAACACTGCAATGAAGTTCAGAGAAACTAAGGAATAAGGTAAGAAAATACTGGTGAAGAGTATGGATCCTGGGGTCAGACCCAACTCTCATACTTGCTAGCTGTGAGATTTTCTGAGCCTCAGTTCTCCATTTGCAAATGGGATGATGGTAACATCTATCACATAGGACTTCTGTGAAGGTGAAATCAGCTAATATTTCTAATATTTCAACCAAGCAGAAAGCCTGGCACTTGGTCACATAGCTAAAAAGTGGCAGGACTGGGATCCAAATTTCCTATTCCTGTCCCAAGTAGCCTGAATCAAGTTGCCTATGAATTGAGTTCCCACAAAAGGTCTTCTTGAGGAGTAGATCCTTTCCTCACTTATCTTCATCTAGGAACTCCCTTCTTCCTTCCCCTTGTGGAGTAAATACTTTCCTCACATATCTTCTCCTAAGAACTCCCGCCCTCCTTCCCCACTAGTCCCCCAAATGCAACCGACCTCCCCCTTTCACCACCAGATAGTGAGAAGTGGCTTTCAAGCTGGTTTTCCCTGCCAAGTTCCCATAAGGGTCCAGACCCCAGGAATGGCTGCAGATTGTAACCCAGCCTCCCTGAACCTTGGCAGTCAGGAGGGCAGGTGGAGAACCCAACACACGGCCCAAGTCACCCATGCCCAGGAGCCACCTGCACCATCCCAGAGGTAAGTGAGCTTTAAAGGCAGCCTTGCAAGTCTGGAGATGTCTCTCCTTACCTCTAGACCCAGAGAGCCAGATCTCCAATTCCTCTGTTAGGGCTGGCCTGGCTGTCCTCCATAGAGGAGAGGCTGCAAGTGTAGAATCTTGAATCCTGCCTTGGCTTCATTTGAGTCAGACTTTTAGGGCCCAAGGATTCCAAGTTTGACACTTTATGAGCCTGGCTCTCTACTTCCCTAGCATGTGGACACCTGGTCACCTCAGGAAAAAATACTTCCCTACCCATGGAAGCTCCTACCATCCATCATTTGTCCCAAGAATGAGTCTCTGGGATCCATTAAAGGCTTGGACCCAAGAAGTGAGGGTTTTGCTGCTGCAATGACTTGGCCAAGGCATCGGGGAGGACACCTGCAGTAGCTGTTCCTCAAACCCCCAACTGGAGCTTCCCAGATGGTTTTCTCCCATGGGCAAGACCAGGTCCCAAGAAGCAAGATGTGCATTCTATGCATATGGTCTCTGACAAGGCCATTCGTTCAGCAAACCTGCCATACCTTCCTCCAACATGTGCCCTAGAGACAAAAGAAACATTGTCCAATGCCATGTAGGTCCTACACATGCAGAGCAGACTAGAATTCAATCCTTTATGGGCTGAGTAGTTTTCACTACTTCATTGCATGTTTTAAATTATTCTAAAAACCACACCCTCTTAAGCAATACAGGAATACTATCAGAAATCTAAAAGCCTTCCTTAACTTTCAGAGATACACCTCTATATTTTTTTCTTAGCATAAATTTGTTTTTAAATACAGTTTTATTAAGATATATTCATGTACCCTATAGTCATCCACAGTGTACAATCAATTATTCACAGTACCATCATATAGTTGTGCATTCATCACCAGAATCAATTTTTGAACATTTTCCTTACTCCAAAAAAACTAAAAGAAAAAGAAAAAAGAATACCTAAAACATTCCATCCTCCCCTACATCCCACCCTATTTTTCATTTAGTTTTTGTCCCCATTTTTCTACTCATGTGTCCATACACTGGATAAAGGGAGTGTGAGCCACAAGGTTTACACAATCACACAGTCATACCATGTAAGCTACATAGTTATGCAATCATCTTCAAGAATCAAGGCTACTGGGTTGCAGTTTGTTGGTTTCAGGTATTTCCTTCTAGCTATTCTCATACACTAAAAACTAAAAAAGGTTATCTATACAGCGCATAAGAATGTCCTCCAGAGTGATCTCTCAACTCTATTTGAAATCTCTCAGCCACCAAAACTTTGTTTCATTTCTCTTCCCCCTTTGTTCAAGAAGATTTTCTCAATTCCACAATGCCAGGTTCAGGTTCATCCCTGGGAGTCATGTCCCATGTTGCCAGGGATATTTACATCCCTGGGAGTCATGTCCCACATAGAGTGGCAGGCAGTGAGTTTACCTGCTGAGTTGGCTTAGAGAGAGAGGCCACATCTGAGCAACAAAAGAGGTTTTCTGGGGGAGACTCTTAGGCATCATTATAAGTAGGCTTAGCCTCTCTTTTGCAATAACAAGCTTCATAATCACAAGCCCCAAGATAGAGGGCTCATCCTACCAAACTGGTAGTCCTCAATGTTTGTGACAATATCAGAAATAACCCAGGTGGAGAAGTCCAACATTTCCACATTTTCCCCCAGTTCCTCAGGGGTGGGGGCAAAATGCTCCAATTTTAAGTGTCCAGTTCAGTGAGTTTTGACAGTTGGATGCACCATATATCCACCACCAAATCAAGATATAGATATAGAGTACTTTCACCACTCCCAAAAGTTCCACCTTTTTCCCCAGTTCATCAAGGGTTCCCTGCAAATATATTTTATTCTCTGCCCAAATTACTTTGGGATGTATCAGGATTTCACACTAAACTGTACAAACCTACCAGATCTCACTTCTCATTCAAAGTACTATGTAATTATGGAGTTTAAATAAACTGACTGTAAAAGTTAAATTATTTTGTGTGCTACAGAAAATATAGATCCTGCACCAAATAAACATCTCTTCCCTTGGTCTCACACAGAAGTTAAAGTTTTAAAACACAGTCAATATTGTCCTTTACCCTTTGGCCTGATTTGCCATAGTCCTAACCAGATCCACTTCATTCATATCTCTAATTGAAGTCTGAACTCTTTTTCAGCTTTTTTAACCATTGCTGTATGAGGTAATACTGACATTCATGGTTGCCAAGCTCTAGCTCTGAGTTTCAGGTGTCACACAGATACCCAAAGTTCCAAAGACTAACCAGGTTATACACAAGGAGCTCAGCATCTCAGAATTTGGAGATAACCATTACAACTCAGGAATAGATGTGACTGCTGTAAGAGCTTACAACCTAGGGACCATTACAATAAGTGTTCCTCTGATAATCTGTGCTCTAAGATTCAATTCTCTGAGTTTACACATTAGTGAGGCATTATAATGTTTGTCTTTTTGTTTCTGGCGCACTTCACTCAAAATGCTTTTCTCAGAATCCATTTACCTAGTTGCATGTTTCACAGCTTCATTCCTTCTTGCAGCTGCTCAGTATTCTATTTTATGCATACATCACAGTTCGCCATTCTGTTCATCAGTTGACGTACCCTTAGGTCACCTCCATCCATTGCAAATCATGAGTGCTGCCGCCATAAACACCAGTGTGCAAATGTCCATTCATGTCCCTGCTCTCAGATCTTCCAAGTATGTATCCCATTAAGAGGCTGCAGGACCTTATGGCACCCACATACGTAGCTTCTTGTGGAACCACCACACTGTCCTCCAGATAGGCTGCACCATTCTACTTCTCCACCAACAGTAAATAGGTACTTCCTACTCTCCATGTTTTCTCCAGAATTTGTATTCCTCTGTTTATATTTTTCCCTGCAATTTTATAGAGATACATTCACATTCCATACAATCAACCACAGTATACAATCAGTTATTCACAGTTTCATCATAGAGCTGTGCATTCATCACCACAATCAGCATGAGAACATATTCATTATTTCAAAAAAATTGTAAAGAATAATAAAAAATATTTAAAAAATTAAAATACACATACAATATAATATAAAAATAATGTAAGACAACAACACCACTACCAACAATCCTATACCCCTCCGTTATATCCCCTCTCATAGACATTTAACTTTGGTATATGTGGCAGCCCACAGCCTGAGCAAAACAGGCCTGCAGATCTTTTGTGCATAGCAGTCTGCATGACCTAGGCAGCTAATGTTTAACCTATTGTCTTTGTGAGCCAGTAAAGAGAAAAAGGGTAAATTGACCTTAAAAACATAACTTTATGGGAAGTAGGCAGGAGGTGAGAGACTCTTAGTCTCACAAAAAGAGCAAAATGTAATTGTTCAAGTGTTATTCTAGTCCTTCCTGCACCAGCCCTCAGGTCAGAGTGACCTGTTCCTGCATCTATGCTCCCCCCACCCTTAAGAAGGCCTTTATCTTAAACCCTTATAAATGCTTGCTGTCCTCTTTGCATCGTGTGGTCAACTTCCCTGTGAATGCAATGCCTACCCAGCCTGAGAGAACTGTCATGATCTCTCCATGACTTCTCACGCTGTAAGCCCTGAATAAAAGTTCATGTATCAGAAAATGCCTGTTGTCTTCTTTGGCCTCTGGACTGGCATGGCCCTCATGGGCTGTGACAGTATATTGCCTTTGTTGCATTTAATGGAAGCATATTACAATGTTACTGTTAACCATAGACTCAATTTTGCTTTGATTATATTTTTCCCCAATGCCATACTTTTTCCATCACCTTGCAAGGTTGACATTCATTTTTACATTTTTATACTTCTACCTTTAGCCACCATTGTTGACCACTCTAGGTTTCACAAAATTATACAGTCCCAGTCTTTATTGTCTATCTTTCCTTCTGGTGTCATACTTGCCCCTAGCGCTCCTCTTTCAGCCTTACTCACAGACATCTTTGTTCAGTGTACTTACAATATTGTGCTACCAGCACACAGCAATATGCTATCCATTTCTGGATCTATACAATCAGGCCTGTTGTACATGCTATACTCCTTCAGCATCAAATGCCTGATTTCTACCCTCTTTCTATCTGCTGATAACCTGTGTTCTCAGTTTTTAACTCTCAAAGTTTGCTCATTAATGTTACTTCATATCAGTGAGACAATACAGTATTTGTCCTTTTTTTTTCTGGGTAACTTTGCTCAACATAACATCCTCAAGGATCATCTACATTATTATACATTCCACGACTTTGTTCTGTCTTACGGCTGCATGATATTCTATCGTGTGTATATACCATAGTTTGTTTATACACTCATACATTGATGGATATTTGGGCTGTTTCCATCTCTTGGCAATCATGAACAATGCCACTACAAACATCGGTTTACAAACGCCCGTTCATGTCTTAGCTTTCAGTACCTCTGAATATATACATTGTAATGGAATTGCTGGATCATACGGCAAATCTATCCTTAGCTTCCTGAGGAACCACCACACTGCCTTACAGAGTGGCTGCACCATTCTACATTCCCAACAGTGAATAAGTGTGCCTATTCCTCCACATCCTCTCCAGCACTTATAATTTTCTGTTTTATTGATAATGGTCATTCTAGTAGGTGTGAGATGATATCTCATTGTGGTTTTGATTTGCCTCTCCCTAATAGCCAGTGAAGTTGGGCATCTTTTCATATGTTTTTAAGTCATTTGTATTACCTCTTCAGAAAAGTGTCTATCCATGTTTTTTGTCCGCTTTTTAATTGGGTTGTTTGTCTTTCTATTGTAGGATCTCTTTATATATTCGGGATATTAAACCCTTATCTGATACGTGGTTTCCAAATATTGTCTCCCATCGCATAGGTTACCTTTTTATTTTTCTGACAAAGTTCTTTGAGGTATGAAAGTGTTTAATTTTGTGGAGATCCCATTTATCAATTTCTTCTTTGATCGCTCATGCTTTGGGTAAAAGGTCTAGAAATCACCTCCTATCACAAGAGTTTTAAAATATCCCCCTACATTTTCTTCTAGCAGTCTTATAGTCTTAGCACTAATGTTTAGGTCTTTGATTCATTTCAAGTTAATTTTTGTATAAGGTGTGAGATAGGAGTCCTCTTTCATTCTTTGGAAATGGATATCCAGTTCTCAAGATACCACTTAATGAAGAGGCTACTCTGTCCCAGTTGCTTTGGCTTGACTGCCTTATCAAAGATCAATTGTCCATAGATGAGAGGGTCTATTTCTGAACCCTCAACTCAATTCCATTTGTCAGTACCATGCTGTTTTAACCACTGTGGCTTTGTAGTATGCTTTAAAATCAGGTAGTGTAAGACATCTCACTTCATTCCTCTTTCTAAGATATGTTGGCTATTTGGGGTACCCTGCCCTTCCAAATAAATGTGGTTATTGGTTTTTCTATTTTTGCAAAGTAAGTTGTTGGGATTTTAATTGGTATTGCATTGAATCTATAAATCAGTTTATAGATTTGCTGTGCATTTTTCTGGATTTTCTACATACAGGATCATGTCATCTGCAAATAGTGAAAGTTTTACTTCTTCCTCTCCAATTTGGATGTCTTTTATTTCTTTTTCTTGCCTAATTTCTCTAGCTAGAACTTCCAGCACAATGCTGAAAAACAATGGTGACAGTGGGCATCGCTGTATTGTTCTTGATCTTAGAGGGAAAGCTTTCACTCTTTCCCCATTGAGTATGATGTAAGCTGTGGGTTTTCATAAATTGCCTTTATCACATTTAAAAAGTTCCCTTCTATTCCTATTCTTTGAAGTGTTTTCATCAAGAAAGGATGTTGAATTCTGTCAAATGCCTTTTCTGCATTGATCAAGATGATCATGTGGTTCTTCTGCTAGGATTTATTGATGTAGTGTATTACATTAATTGATTTTCTTATGTTGAACCAGCCTTGCATACCTGGAATAAATCCCACTTGGTCATGGTGTATAATTCTTCTAATGTGCTGCTGGATTCAATTTGCGAGTATTTTTTTTAGAATTTTTACATCTATATTCATTAAAGAGATTGGTCTATAAATTTTCTCTCTTTTTTGTAGTATCTTTGCCTAACTTTGGTATTAGGGTTATGTTGGCTTCATAGAATGAGTTAGGTAGCTTTCCCTCCTTATCAATTTCTTTTTTGAAGACTTTGAGCAGGATTGGTACTAATTCTTTTTTGAATGCTTTGTAGAATTCAAATGTGAAGCCATCTGGTCCTGGGCTTTTCTTTGGGGGGAGCTTTTTGATGACTGACTCAATCTCTTTACTTGTGATTGGTTTGTTGAGGTCCTCTATTTCTTCTTGAGTCAATATTGGATGTTCACGCTTTTTAGGAAGTTATCCATTTTGTCTAAGTTGTCTATTTTATTAGCATAGAGTTGCTTGTACTATCCTCTCATTATCTCCTTTATTTCCGCAGGATCAGTTGTTATGATCCCCTTTTCCATTTCTGAATGTGTTTATTTGCATCCACTCTCTTTTTTGTTGTTGTTGTTAGCCTAGCTAAGGGTCCAACAATTTTATTGATTTTCTCATAAAAACCAATTTCTGGTTGTGTTGATTCTACCATTTTCCTGTTCTCAATTTCATTTATTTCTGTTCTAATCTTTGTTTTTTCTTTACTTCTGTTTGCTTTGGGGTTAGTTTGCTGTTCTTTCTCTAGTTATTCCAAGTGAAGAGTTAATTCTTCATTTTTTTCTCTTTCTTCTCTTTTCATAAAGACATTTTAGGGCAATAAATTTCCCTCTTAGCACAGCCTTACCTGCATCCCATAAGTTTTGATATGTTATGTTTTCATTTACTTTTCACTCAAGGTATTTGCTTATTTCTCTTGTAATTTCTTCCTTTACCCCCTGGTTGTCTGAGAGTATGTTATTTAGCCTCCACATATTTGTGAATTTTCTGACCTTCTGCCTGTTATTGATTTCCAACATCATTCCATTATGATCTGAGAAAGTGTTTGGTATAATATCAATTTTTTTTTTAATTTTTGAGACTTGCTTTGTGACCCAACATGTAGTCTATCCTTGAGAATGATCCATGAGCACTTGAGAAAAATGTGTATCCTGCTGTTGTGGGATGTAGTATTCTATAAATGTCTTGTCAAGTCTAGTTCATTTATCATAAAATCAACATCTCTGTTTCCTTATTGATCCTCTGTCTAGACGTTCTATCCATTGATGAGACTGGTGTATTGAAGTCTCTGTGCCGGTTTGAATTGTTATGTCCCCCATAAAAAGCCATATTTTTTTTATGAAGTCTTATGGGGCAGACATTTTGGTGCTGATTAGATTGGAATTCTTTGAGTGTTTCCATGGAGATGCACCCCACCTAACTGTGGGTGATGACTCTGATTGGATAATTTCCATGGAGGTGTTGGCACCTCCATTCAGGATGGGTCTGAATTAAATTACTGGAACACTATGTAAGCTCAGACAGAAGGAGCGAGCTTGACACAGCCAAGAAGGACACTTTGAGGAACGCACTGGAACTGGGAGAGGAGCTTCAGTTTACAGAGACATTTTGGAGACAGCCTTTGAAAGAAGACTTTTGCTCCAGAGAAGCTAAAAGAGGACAAATGCCCCAAGAGCAACTAAGAGTGACATTTTGGAGAGAAGCTAAAGCCTAGAGAGGCACATCCTGGGAGAAAGCCATTCTGAAACCAGAACTTGGAGCAGACGCCAGCCACATGCCTTCCCAGCTAACAGAGGTTGCCCGGACACCATTGGCCATCCTCCAGTGAAGGTACCTGATTGCTGTTGTGTTACCTTGGACACTTTATGGCCTTAAGACTGTAACTGTGTGACCAAATAAACCCCCTTTATAAAAGCCAATCCATCTCTGGTGTTTTGAATTCCAGCAGCATTAGCAAACTAGAACAGTCTCCAACTATTATTGTAGAGGTATCTACTTCTCCCTTCAGTGTTGTCAGTGTTTGCCTCATGCATTTTGGGGCACTCTGCCTGGGTGCACAAATATTTATGATTGTTATGTTTTCTTGATAAATTGACCCTTTTATTGATATATAGTGTCCTTCTTTGTTAATTGTTCATTTGAAGGCTAATTTGTCTGATATTAATACAGCTTCCACTTTTTTCTGGTTGTTTGCATGAAATATCTTTTTCCAACCTTTCACTTTCAGCCTATTTTTGTCCTTGTGTCTAAAGTTAGTTTCTTATAGACAGCATATAGATGGGTCCTGTTTTTTAATCCATTCTGCCAGTCTATGTCTTTTTATTGGGGAGTTTACTCCAATAACATTTAGTGTTATTACTGTACGGGCAGCACTTTCTTCTACCATTTTGTGTTTTGGATTTTATATGTCATATCTTATTTTTCTCTCTCTCTCCTTTTACCCTTCCTGATAGTCTTCATTTCTACACTCTTCTTCAAACCTCTTTCTCCTCTTTTTTCCTATCAGCCTGTAGCACTCTTTTTAGTGTTTCCTGTAGCACAGTTCTCTTGTCCACAAACTCTCTCAGTGTCTGTTTTTCTGAAAATATTTTAATCTCTCCCTCATTTTTGAAGGACGGTTTTGCCAGATATAGAATTCTTGGTTGGCAGTTTTTCTCTTCCAGTATCTTAAATATATCATTTCACTGCCTTCTTGCCTCCATGGTTTCTGTGGAGAAATCTGTACATAGTCTTATCAAGCTTCCCTTAATTTGATTGATCCCTTTTCTCTTGTTGCTTTCAGAATTCTCTCTTTATCTTTGACATTGGACAATCTGATCACTATGTGTCTTGGAGTAAATCTATTGGGATATATTCTGTTTGGGGTATGTTGCACTTCTTGAATCTGTAATCTTATGTCTTTCTTAAGAGTTGGGAAATTTTCAGTGATTATTTCTTCTCTTATTCTTTCTGCCCCTTTTCCCTTCTCTTCTCCTTATGGGGCACCCATAACACATATATTCATGTCCTTCATGTTGTCATTCAGTTCCATAAGACCTTGTTCATAGTCTTCCATTCTTTTCCGTATCTGTTCCTTTGTGTGTAGGATTTCAGGTATCCTGCCCTCTAGTTCACTAATCCTTTCTTCTGCCTCTTCAAATCTGCTGCTGTAAGTCTCCATTGTGTTTTCTTTCCCATAAGATTTGTTTTTTCAAACTTTCAAGTTCTTCCTTATGTTTGCCCAATGTCTTCTTTACATTCGTCATCTCTTTTGCTATATCTTCCCTCAGCTCATTGATTTGATATTTGAATTGATTTAGGAGATTTGTTTGATTATTAATTAGTTGTTTCAATTCTTGTATCTCAGTTGAAGTATTAGTTTGTTCTTTGGCTGGTCCATATTTTTGTGTTTCCTAGTATGGCTCATTATTTTTAGCTGTCTAGGCATCTGATTCTCTTGTTTAGTTTATTCTGGAGCTTGTGCTCACTCTTTTACCTAGGGTTTTCTTGTTGGTTGGCTGTGTTCTGTATGCTTTGGCATTCAGTTCAACTTATTCTAGACCTCTAACATAGCTTCTGTTTAATTGATCAGAGTTTTTCACCTCTTGTTTTCCTGGTTCTTGCCCTGCCTCTATTTAACCTTTTTGAGAGAGGGTCTCCCCAGATATGATCAACTGCAATCAGGTTTCCCAGTCCAGAAAGTCCCAGGTCTCAGGAAGAGGATGTACCTGTATCATGTTTCCCTGAGACTGAGACCCCACAGGTTTTCAGACCCTCCTGTGAAGCCTCTAGACTCTGTGCTTCCCCTATCCTGTCCAGCAGGTGGCATCTGTCAGCCTGCAGCTCCCCACCAATGTAAAGGGGTGCCACAGGTGCCTATGATTCTCCACAGACCCTGTCCCTGCCAGAGGCATGGTGACTCAAGCTGGTTTCTGTTTCCCATCCCCTGGGCTCTGAGTTCTCTGAAGGAGGACTGCCACTTGAGCTGGGCCCTGCTACCCCTTGTCTTGGGGCAGTTATGCCCTTTAGGGAATTGTCTCACCCACTAGACTCATTGTTTTTTCTCTCAGACCTATCTTAGCTCTGCCCTTGCCTGGGTCCACTGGCCAATTGCAAATATCTGAGTCTTTCTCTAATGAGCTACTTAGAATAGTTCTTTCAAAAAATATGAAAGAAAAAAATGCAATCCATTTTCAAGGTCTTACCCCAGCCCCCAAGTTTTGTTAGTCCAGGTATGGACTATTTAAAGTTAAGCCCTTTAGGCTATTATCTCTTTCACCTGAATAGTTACTCTCAGGCAATTTTAATTCTTAATTCCGCCCTTGCCCAGGGCAGTGTTGAAACAGCAGCCCTGATGGGCTATTGAAAGCAAAAAGATAAAGAGCCAGAGAGCCAGAAAGGAAAATAGGAGGGGAAAAAAACACCTTTTCAGAGCCGGACCCCAGCTCAGCGCCCTGGGACTGGAAGCCAGAGCCCGAGTTGGTACCCATCTCCATGTGCCCATTTTTCTTGGAGCCCAGCCCTTTTCCACTATTCTGAACACCTCCAAGTCCAAAAGTCTCTGTTTTTGTTGTTGTCTTTGTCAGCCCCGCCTCCTCTTTGCCAGACAAATTCCTTCCAGCTCCTTTCATACCCATTCCTGGTTTATCTGTGCTTGAAGCTTTAATTCAGCAGTCTGAATTTGTTAATTAATTCTGCAGTTGGGACTGTGTTGAGCCCCCCTCCTTGCTCCCAGCACAGATTGTTTCTTTTTCCCTCAGGGAATCAGCTCCAAGACAATCTGCCATGCCTGGGTTCCTGGCCCAGAAACTTACAGTTTCTGCTGGAATCTTAGCTGTTCCACCCATTCCACACTGGTGCATGATGCATGACCAGTCACAGAAGTCCCTGAAATGGCTGTTCCATACACTTCCTGTCTATTTACCAGCTGCCCTAGAGGAGTAACTAGATTCCATATCTCACCACTCTGCCATTTTGCCCCACCTCCATACCTCTTTATTAATAGCCAGATATAGCCTTGTGTACTTTTTTACTCTATTTATAAAACATATATGGGGCTTCAGGTTTGGGAAAATGGGTTGGAATTGTTTTTGTTTTCTGCTTTTGTTTTGTTTTATAAAAATGGAAACATACTGTATAAATTACTTGACAATTTGCTTTTTTTCAGTTAACAAATCCTAAATAGCACTCCAGATCAGTCCGTTTAGATCTGATTCCTTTCAATAGCTAAATCATATGCCATATCACAATGTGTTCAACTCTTTGTTATTAATGAGTGAGAAATATATTTTCTCTGCATTAAGCCATTGATATTTTGGAGGAAGGGGAGGTGATTTGTTATAGCAGCTGGCATTACTCTAGTCCAGTAGCTCTTAACTGTGGTTTCTGGACAAGCAACATCAATATTACCTGGGGACATGTTAAAAATGCAAAATCTTGACCCAATCCCAGACCTACCAAATCAGAAACTCAGGCGGTAGGGCTTGGTGGTCTGTTTTAACAAGACTTACAGGTGATTCTGACACATACTCAAGTTTGAGAATGACTGCCTAACTTACACCATGTCATTCTCAGCCCCTGAGAGTCATATTTGCTCTTCGCAAACAATTGCAGCAATTGCAGCTGGGTGCCAATTTCTTTGCCATAAACTGTTTTCTCAGTCTGTAAGGGTCTAAGAAGTTTCTAGATATGCAAAGGTAGATGAAGTGTTAAAGCAAGCTTAACTCAGTCATTAGTTAATTAATTAATCAACTAATTTATTCATTCCCTTGTTCAGGATTATTAAGTTCATAGTCAGATATACAGCAAACATGTGACCCTAACATGTTCAGAAAAATGTCACAGACAAGTCCCCCTACCCACACAAATAGCCTAGACACCTAATTCTTTCCTAGGTGCAAAGAGGCTAAGATTGGTAAAAAATACCAGCAATCTGGAATGCACAGACATGGACGCCATAAGATTGCAGAGAGCATGGAGGCAGAGAGAGCCAGGTTTGAATCCTGGGCCCACCACTCATCAGCTCTCTCTGAGCCTCAGATTGTGCATCTATAAAACTGTGGTGATAATAAAACCTACTTTGGGGACTGTTGACCCAAACAGTACTCTGTAGGTACTCAAGAGAAGTGTGCTGGTCAGCCTAGGGCTAACAACTCTCTGGAGTGTCAAGAGAATGAATAAATGAGGAAGGAATTAATGAATTATCTCCCAAGAATGCCATTTTATTCTGCTGTCTTCATTTCAAGAATTAGAGCATGCATCAGCTCAAACCACCACTGTGTTCTGCAAGAAGACCCTGGGTGAGGCTCGGGAAAGAAAATAGCAGGGGGATAGGACATAAAGCCCCCTGAGAGGTCCTGAGCCTGCTCTCCATGCAGGGGCCAAGAATGAAATGGTGTAACATTTAGGACAGTGGACCTCAAACTTTAGCATGCCTCAGAACCACCCGGAGGCTTGTTAAAACATAGATGGCTGGGCCTCCAGAGTTCTCTGATGAAGTAGATCTAGGGTGAGGCCTGAGAATTTGCATTTCTAACATATTCCCAGGTGATGCTGATGCTGCTGGTCCAGGGGCCACACTTCTAAAACCATTGGATTAGAGTAATGCCAGATGCGGTAACAAAAAGCAAAATGTCAGTGGCTTATCCCAGTGAAAGTTTATTTCCCCCTCAGGCAACTGACCAAGATAGATGCTCCTTGCTGGTGTGGGGGTGGTGGGGAGGCTCTGCTCCACACAGTCATCCAGAGATCCAGGCTGGTGGAGCCTCACCATATCCAACATGTGGCTTCCAAGATCACATTGAATGTTGACATCCCCTTGATAGATGAGGAAATAAGTGGAGACACCACACCCTCTTCTTAAGCTACTTGGATCAGAAAGTGGTGCCCATTGCTTCCAATCAAATGCCATAGACAAGGATTTGTCACCTGGCCCCACCTTATGCAAAAGAACCTGGGAAATGCAGTCCTTTAATGAACAGATACTCCTCCGTAGGAAGCCACTTCTTCCTACACTATGCAAGGGACAGGACAAATCGCTGGTGGTCAGCCAGCTGCCTCTGACACATAACATGCAAACCCTTTCCTCATCTCTAACCCTAGAGCCTGGTCACCAGTAAGTGAGTTAGCCTAGCCACAGCCCCAAGCTAGATCCCTATATCTGGAAATCTACTGCCAACAGAGTATAGCATGGGGAGTACTGAGGGGAGAGCAGTCTATGAAGAGATGGATCCCCGGGCCCAGCCCTCTTCTTGAGCCTTTCTCAATAATGCAGGTATAAGCTCACACCATCTCCACTCCCTGCCATCTCCTATGAGTGTGATGCAATTGATGGGAAAGCCATCACTTACCAGTTGTGTGAACTTGGCTTCTCTGGTCCTGGTGCTTACTGAGCATCTGCTACATGCCAGGCCCATGTAGACCCCACAAATCCCAGTCACTTTCAAGATGGGCTTACGATTCCCATGTCCCACTGAGCATTAGACTCATTTGATGAACTTTAAAAATATGTAAAACAAAAATACTTTTTTAAAAATATTATATTTACCCTGAAGTTCTAAATCATCTGAAGACCAAAGGAGGCCCAGCTTCAGGCCCAGAAGGCACTCTAGGCAATCAAAAGGAGAAAGATACTGCAAGCCAAAATAACGTGGCTTTTGGGGTGCTGTGATGGATTTGTACTGAGTCAGTTTCGCTAAGCTGGAATGACGTCTCCCAGAATTCCCTCCCCTGCATAGTTTTGAGTCAGCATGGGCCACAGACAGTTTGCATGAGATATGGAAGGTGCACATGAAGTAGCAGCAGCCAGATTCTTTCTACATTCAGAAAGTCGATGCAGCCCATCGTTGGCCTCCAGACTCACCTGGTCGGCCTGGGCGGCACCAGAGACCACAGCTCCTCCAGCTCCCACCAGGTCCCCTCCTCCAGCTTCTCCAGTCCTGGGCCAGGGTGTGTTGAGCTCCGTGACAAGGGCATCAGCTTCTCCAGCAGGTCACTCACATCATTGAAGTTCATGTCTTGGTGAAGAGAAGAGACCAATGTGGAGTAAACTCGTTCTCCTGTGTTCCAGTTCAGACTGTGGTCTGTCACTCTCTGCTACTATCTTTCCTTCCCAACTGCTTGCCCCGATGACTTCAGGCCCAGACATAAGAACAACAGCCTCCCATAGACTGTCTAACCAGCTCTCACAATTGCATAGGACCAAAGCCTCATAATAAGGCCCTCATTTTATAACATTCTTAGTATTCTCCTCTGGTCAAATCTTGACAAAAATATGTTTTCGTTAAACTTCCACAACATTTCATTTTATTTAATTTTCACAACAACCCCATGAGCTGAGTGTTGTTAGTACCATTTTAGAGATGAGTGAGCTCACAATCAGATACATGAAGTCAATTGTCCAAGATCCAACAGCCGTGGGTGGTGGTGGGGCTGGGATTTGAACCCAGGCCTCTCAGACTCCAAAGTGCTCCTAATCATATGGTATTTTGTAGAGTCCTTGAGAAGAAAACTGGGGGCTCAGGGTGTGGCCATCTCAACACCAGGTTCTCCCCTGTGTCTGTGCCAGGATCCTGTCCTCCAGACCCCAGGCTCATCCCCTGCTTCAGGGAGGAAAGGCCTGCCTTGGCCAGCGGTCTGTTGCCTGCAGAGGGAGAATGGCCAACTGTCTTCCCTTCCCCTTTCCCCTCCAGCTCTGGACTAGAGGTTCCCAATAGGGTAATTGTTTTCATCATAATTCAGTAGGGGAAAGACAAATGCTTCTAAACCTTGTTCAAAGCACAGAAGAAAACCTCTCTAGGAACTGTTCTGCTTTCATGTAAAGACACATAGAAACGGGAGAGATATTGGTGCTGAGGGGAAGGGGTTGCCTTTGGGGTGGAGAGACCACCAGTGCAAGAGGCAGAGAGAGACAGGCAGGGAAGAGAAAACTGATCAAAATGGAGAAAATGACAGAGACAGGGCTAAGGGGATATGAGCAAAACAGCAAGAGAAAAGTAACAGCCAGAAGAAGGAGAGAAAGGGAGAGAGACAAAAAAAAAAAGACAACAAACAAAGCATCAGAAACAGAAAAAAAAAAAAAATAGAAACAAATACAGAAAAAGAAATAGAGGAAGTGAAAAAAATAAAGGAAAGGAGCAAAATTATAGGAAAGAGTGAAAGAGAGCAAAAGGGAGAGAGGAGAGAGAAAGACTCATCTTTTCCTTCTGGTTCCAAGTTCTTAGGGCAGGCCAGAGTGGGACCCAAGGCAGCCAGCAGGCATGGGAGGTGCCCTGGGGCACTGTCCCTGGCACGCCGGGCACTGGCCACATTTGACACGCCACCCAAAGACAGACAACCTGGTCTGAGTCAGCTCCTTTTTTCACGGCCCCGCCTGCCCCACCTCTTTGGTTGATGTTCCGGAGATAATTACAGAAAGCCTGTCAGACTGGGGATTTATGAGCCAAGGTAGGGCCTGACTGCTGGAGAGGGAGGGAAGTCCTGAGGAGGATGGTTACAACCACCCACTGAGCTGAGCACTGGAAGTTTCTACCACCTGAAAGGGGCCCATGAGCGCCCACAGGCAAGCGGTGCCTGAGGTCTGAGAAGATAAAGGGAGGCCTTCCCAGGCTGCAGCCTGGGCCACAAAGCCACCTCCTGCATCATTCAGACAAACCCTCCACCCCTTCACCAACCCCCAGATGTTTCCACTACATGAAGGAATTTGCCATTTTTCCACTCCTCAGTCAAACCCTATCCCCAGCTGCCAATACTTTCTCCTATCTGACGTATCTTCCATCCTCCATTTATTTACCTCCACCCATCCATCAAACCATCTATCCATCAAATGCTCCATGATTCTGCCCACTCCTCATCCATCCACCAACCCTCCATCCAATTGCCAACCCCTTTCCCGTCCACCCACTGTCCCTGATAACCCAACTCTTCCACCCCTCTGCCCACTCCTTCAGCCTCCATGAAGGCCTCAGTCACCACCACTTCTTCTACCCATCTGCCAACCCCTCCATCCATGAATCAGCCCCTCTGTCTGCCAATCCCTTTCCCATCTGACATTCCCTCTATCCATGTACCATCTCCCTTTATCTCCTAAACTATTCCATCCATCCTCTACCCATCTGCCAACTTCTCCACATATTTTCCAATTCTTCTCCCTTCTTCCAACTCCCCACCCACCGAACCCTTTCTCCATTGTGGAATCCTCCATCCATCCACCAAACCTTCAACCCTTCTGTTCATTAACATTGTACAACCCCCAGTGAGCCCTTCACCCACACACCACCCTTCCATTCATAGAGCACCCTTCACTCCATCTATACATACAAGTCCTCCTCCAATCCACCAATTCCTACCCCCATCTAACACCCCTGCCATCCATCCACTAAACCCATCCTCTGTCCATCCCTCCAACCCTTCTGTTAATATGTCACCCTTTCCGTACACTGCTAACTCCTCCCTCCCTCCATCCACCAAGTCCCCAACACTGCAACTACCTCTCAGTGCACCCACTGACTTTTCAAGGGCCCACCTCAGCCTTCAGGTAGTTCAGTGAATAGAAAATGGATTTGAAGAGCACACAGACATGGGTTATAATCTTGGTTTGGAACACTTGGGCAATATGGCTTAGTCCAGTGCTCCCCCTGCCTGGTCAGAGCCTCGGGAAGGTCCTCAAGGCCATTAATGAATCTGGACAGAGTAGAAAGGGAATGGGGAAAAGCTCCTCTCACCTCTGTAGAGGACGCTGGTAAAGTTAATTACAGCCAGCTCCGCACCCTCCCAGCTAACTGGACAGTACAGAGGAAGCCTCACCCCCCTGGTTTCTGCCCTGACCTGTCCTGCCTGCCCTGATGGTACATCCAGACCACAGTCTCCACCTCTGCCTGAGCCCTGCAGTTCTGAACTTGCTCCAAAGACTCTGGATTGGCAAAGCCACGCTGGAGTCCAAGGTGACCAACTGACCACGGCCGAGCATATTTGCCAGGCTGGGGTTATAGAGGGACCCCAGCATGGCAGGGACCCACTCAGCCCTGTGTGATCCCATCCACCCTCTTGCACACTTATGGGCCCAGCTCAGACCCAGACACATTGAAGGAACACAGAGAGGTGGAAAGAGACTGGGCTGTGGGATCAGCAAGACCTGGGTTTGCATCCTTTCTGCCACACTTCCCAGCCAGGTGAGTTTCCCAGTTCTCTTAACCCCTCCGAGCCACAGTGCTCTCCTTTGTGAAATGAGGGCCCTAAAGCTCCTACCTCCCTCTGTTATTAAAGATGCCCCCCACCAGGGGGAGAGGGCTGGGACAGTAGGATCAGGTGGCCTTCCCTCACTTGGACTGGCCCTGGTGGCTGAGGCCTGGGGTTCCCGCTGCAGCAGTTAAAACAGGACATGTTTTCACCCCCAACCCAAGCTGCCTGGGCCGCAACGCTAAGCCTTAGGCCCAGAGCTCCCTGTATCAACATTTCCACTGAAAACCCTCTGTTTACAGGGAATATCCAATGCCTGGAAAATTTTGCTATGGGGTGGAACTTGGCCAGAGCCAGAAATAAACTTTCTTTAGCAAATTCCAGTCCTCGCATTTGACATATGCCAGCCCCCCACCAAAACACAAGCAGACGGGGCAGCACGTGAGCTTCTGAGACTTCGGTTTCCAAAGTGGTGTTCAGCAAGTCATCAGTCTAATTGCTTTTGATATCTAGAAAAACTAATTACGGTAATAATACTTGGCACTTTTATAATAATAATAAAAATAATGACCCTTTATATGTCAGGAGTGTCTTTCATCCAAGGATCACAAAGCCTTTACAAACATTAATTAATCCTCACAACACACCTGTGAGGGGGTTGTAATTAGCCCCATTTTATGGCTTCACGAATCGAGGCACGGATGGGGTCAGGGATGTGGCGAAGATCACACACTTCATCCTCTGCCAAAGCAAGATGGCTCTGAAGAGTCCAGAAACTGCACTTGGAGCTCCTGGGGCTCCCTGCTGGGACCCTCCCACCTGCCTCTGGACTCAAGAGCCACTCAACCAGCCACGAGACGTGCAGAAGGCCAGGACTGCCACTAGCTGGCTGGCCCTGACCTAGTAGCCCCTTTCCTCCCCTCTCGGAGCCTTTATTTCCTTCTTCATAGAGCAAGAGGGTTGGGGCTCCTTTATGCCCCAGCCTAATGCCTTGTCTTCCTGTTTCTGGCTTCTCTGGTGGGTTTTCTGGGCCTTAAAGCCACCGGCAGAGGCCCAGGTCCCAATTCAGGAAGTATCCCTTAGCTGTCAGGTCACCAGATTCAACAAATAAAAGCCTGGAGCACCAAATATTGTATGGGACATACTTATACTAAAACATGATTTGTCATGTATCTGAAATTCAAATTTAACTGGGCATCCTGTGTGCTATCTGTCAACCCTACTTATTAGCCGCTGAGTGCCAGGCACAGGCTGGAGGTACTCATGTCCTGATATCAGGTGCTCTAAGCCCAGCCCTACTTGACTCCTATTCTTATTTTATTCCTATTTTACTGCTACAGCTGGTCTAGCAAAGGGACGTGCCTGCCCAGGGACCCACGTTCCTTGTCTACCTGGGCCTCCTGGAGCTTCCTGCTTATAACCCGAGCGACTTCCCTGTGTCCAGAGAACAAAGCCCAAACTCTTTGCAGGCAGGCCCTCAAGGCCCTGCAGATCTGGAGCCCAGATCCTTAGGAGCTTCATTTCAGCCCACTGGCTCCCTCCCATGCAGATCTGGGCTCTGTAAATAGCAGCACCCAGTAGCCAACCTTTCCTCCCTCGAGCCTCCAAGCAGCCTTCAATCCTGCTGCTCCCTCCACCCAGAGTACCTTCCTCATCTTCTGGAACATTCCAACACATCTTGCAGGACTCTGCCCACAGTGGCTTCCTCAGGGAAGCCCTCCCTGGCCAAACCCTCCCTCTGCTGGATTAGGTGTCACCACTGGGCCCCCACAACTGCTCCATGAGCATGAGTGTGCATGTGTTTGTGTGTGTGCATGTGTGTGTGTGTGTGTGTGTGTGTGTGTGTTCTATGTTCCAGTTACACCAAACATCCCCCAGTAGCAGAACACAGATGCCGGTTCAGGATCCCATGCCTTGGCACACGCTCTTCCCTCTGCCCGGAATTCCAACAAACTTATCCTCCAAAATTAGTTAAGCCATTGTGCATCCAACTGATGTGTATGAAGCACTTACTCTGTGTCAAGCTCTTAATCTCACCCTGTTCTAGTTTGCTAATGCTGCCGGAATGCAAAACACCAGAGATGGATTGGCTTTTATAAAAGGGGGTTTATTTGGTTACACAGTTACAGTCTTAAGGCCATAAAGTGTCCAAGGTTACAGATCAACAATCGGGTACCTTCACTGGAGGATGGCCAATGACATCCAGAAAACCTCTGTTAGCTGGGAAGGCACGTGGCTGGGGTCTGCTCCAAAGTTCTGGTTTCAAAATGGCTTTCTCCCAGGACATTCCTTTCTAGGCTGCAGTTCCTCAAAAATGTCATTCTTAGTTTCACTTGGGATATTTGTCTTCTCTCAGCTTCCCCGGAGCAAGAGTCTGCTTTCAACGGCCGTTTTCAAACTGTCTCTCATCTGCAGCTTCTGTGCTTTCTTCAAAGTGCCCCTCTTGGCTGTAGCTCCTCTTTAAACTGTAACTCTCAGCTGCATTGAGTTCCCTCTGTCTGTCAGCTCATTTATATGGCTCCACTGATCAAGGCCCACCCTGAATGGGTGGGGCCATGCCTCCATGGAAATATCTCATCAGAGTTATCACCTACAGTTGGGTGGGGCGCATTTCCATGCAAACAACCTAATCCAAACATTCCAACTTAATCCCCACTAATACATCTGCCCCACAAGACTGCATCAAAGAATATGGCTTTTTCTGGGGGACATAATACATTCAAACCAGCACATGCCCTCATGAAACTTGCAGTCCAGTGCAAGAGTTGGCAAACTTTTCCTGTAAAGGGCCCGACAGTAAATAGCTCAGGCAGTGTGCACCACTGGGCAGAGCAACAATCCGATCTGCTGTCACAGCGCCAAAGCAGCCATGGCCAGTACGTAAAGAGACAGACATGGCAGGATTCCAACAAAACTTTATTTAGGAAAGCAGGCAGCAGGCCGCGATGGCCCGTGGGTCATAGTTTGCCAGCTCCCGATCTAGAGTTAGAAACAGATGTTGAAAATATCACACAAATACCTAATGGCCACAAATAACACTTTCTTAGAAGCCATGTAGGCAAAGCTTCCTGCTCAAACTCCCCTCCCTCTGTGGCCCCCCAGCCCCTGGCTTAGAGCACTCGTTCTGCGTTCACTCGAGGCAGGGGCTCCTTTTCCATCCAGAGGCCTCAGGACTCAGTGTTGATGAGGCACCTAACCCGGCCTGAAGTGTCCCGCCCCGGCCTTAGCACGAACCTGATGGGGCTGGGAGCCCAGGTGTCTGTACTCACGGCCAGGCCTAGAACTTCTCCTTAGCACAGGGAAGGGCTGCCCATCCCTCACCCGTAAAGACGATCCTCTTTCCATTTCTTCCACGTTCCCAGCTCTGATTAGTAACCAGGGCTGAGCTGGGCTGGGAATGCCTAACATTAATAGACAGTGCCTGCGTGCATATATTTGAGTAGGAAGTATCATGTTTATTGGCAAGGAGGAAACAAAAAAACCTTTCTGGAGACCCCAGGACCATACAAAGGGCCAGATGGTTCCAGCATTATGGGTTTTTTCCCCTTCCCTCAGTTGCTTCGTCCTGCTGGGTTCTAGGATAGCTTGTCAGGGCATGTACCACACACACACACACACACACACACACACACACACATTGAATCCTGTCCCTATGTGTACATATACGTGCACATAGGCTCACGTATACCTTAGGCAGATGCATGTACACACTGTAAGCACACTCTTGGGGACTCATAAATTCCTGCTTCACACATATGCCAAGAGCACTCACGTCCAGGCAAACAGACTTGGGAACACACAGACACCAACCCTAAATTCCTTCCTCACCCTGACATGTGCATGAACACGCACACATATACTACACACGTGCATGTACGCACACATTTACACACACTATACAATAACATGTGAACTCCAGCCCCACTGCACTCTTGCAGAAGGAACTAGTTATGAAAGCAACATCTTGAGCATCTCTGGGCTGCCAGCTCTGTCTGCTGCCAATCTCAGCTCTGAGGAGGGCCACAGGAAGTTCCTGTTTCCCTAGCTGCCAGATTCCATCACCTCTGACCCCCAGAGAAGCAGAAACCCCTCCAGCTTCCTGCGAGCTGCCAAGTGTGGCATGCCCATTGCTCCTAGCTGTCGTGTGGCGCGAGGAGATAAAGTGGGATTTGGTGTCCATGCTGCTGCAGGCAAGGTGACTTCCTTGGCCTCCCTGGGGTCAGGGCCTGGCCTGCTGGGGGCCTCCAGGGAAGTGACAGGGGCTGAGCCCAAGGTCGGAATGTCCCTGTTATCTGAAGGACCCTGACAACTTTCCTGCCTTCCTTCCTTCTGCTTCCAAACACATCCAGCAGCCTTGGGAAACTCACCATGCTCCAGGAGCCCAGGAGATTCCTCCATGCAGCCAGCCTGTCCAGGACCCCTCTGACTCTTACTGAGTAACCCAGCTCCAGAACACGGCTCCTCTCCTCCAGGCAGCAGCACCCTCCTGGTGGAGGGCTGGTGACACCCAGAAGGGTGGCAGTGATAAAGAAGCTGGGGAACCACCCCCACTCCCAGCTTCTCTACTCAACTGGTCAGCAGAATCTGGACCCCTGTGAGTGTCCTCACGTCAAGCAGTTTCTTCTTTTCTTCCTTACTTCATTCATTCATTCATTCATTCATTCATTTAAATCACATGTGCTGAGCCTAGAGTGTCCCTGGATGGGGGCCTGGTGCTGGAGATTCAGTGGTGAATAAACAAGAATCACTGGACCCGTGGGGATAAAACCTTGGGTGCCCAGGGAACCCACTAACATGGCCCACTGTAGCCAGGAAGGCCAAAGAGGAGGCTGCATGGGGAAGAGCAAGCAAGATAACACAAACAGCAGGTATAAAAGGCCAAAAAGGCTGGGCCTGGTACATAATTAGTGCTCTAAAATTGTTTTTTGGCCAAATGAATGAACAAACAAATGAATGAATGAATGAGTGGCAAGGACTGAAAGCTTTCAAGTTGGGAAGTGATACAGATTATTATTTATAAGTAATTTCTCTCACTGGCTGCTGGGGACCCTGAGGACCCCACATTCCCACTGCCCAGTGTGCCCCTCCTCCCTGGGCTTCAATGCACCATGGATTCCCTGTGCCCGGCCCCTCCTCACCCTTACAGATAGACACACAAGCACCATGTGGCCCACCCCTGGCACACAGATGCACATGTGTGCATGGATTACTCATACACCCCTGCAGCAGAGGTGTGCAACACATGCAGCTCACGTCCTCCTATCTAAGAAGGGCAAACAAGCAAACATTTTGGTCGTGCTGTCCCACGTGCTGGGCAGCCAGGCACTATTCTAATCTCTCTGCACTTAATAACTTGGTTAATTCTCTCAACAGCACCCTGAGGTAGGAACCATTGGGACCCCCATTTTTACAGATAAGGAAACTCAAGCATGGAAAACATGAGTCATTTCTCCAAAGTCATACAGTTAGTAAGTGGCAGACCACAGTTGCAGCACTGTGGTCCCAGTGTCCAGGCACTAAACAACCAGGCAGAAGTGGTCCCCGCCTCCCTCCCCAGCCTCCTTTCCACTACTGTCCATCCAGCCACACCGAACCCCTCGGGGTTCTCTAATCACACAATTCCCTGCCACACTCCTCTCCTTAGCATGCTGCCCTCCTGCTTCTCTCGATGGTATGCACCTCTTTAGGAGGTTTGGTTTTATTACTTGTTTATCAAATATTTATTAAACGCAGATTATGGCCCAGGCTTTGTGCTAAGCATTTTAGGAGCATTTTCTTATTTAATCCTCATAGCAGCCTTACAAAGGTTCTATTGTTAGCTGCCCCATTTCAGATATGGGTAAACTGAGGCACGGGGTGGCTAGATCGCCTGCCCAAGGTCACAGAGTGGCAGAGCTTGGAATAGACTCAAACTATCTTGACTCGTGAGCTCCCACACCTCATCTCATTTTAAGACGGAGTCCTGCTCAGTTTTGGCTTCTGTAATTAGGAGGCAAGTCTTAGGGGAGGATGAGGAGGAGATGGGAAGGAGGAGGAAGAGCTGGAGGAGGGGCATCTAGAAAAAGGCAGGGCTCTTGGCTTTTGTGAATCCTGGGTGTGGGTGGGGTGTGGAGTGACTGTGCAGGCTTCTGGTTACCAACCTTTGATTATGAATATTTTCAAACACATGGAAAAGTTGAAAGAATTGCGCCACGAATACCCACAAACCCACCACCTAGATCTGCAACGAGCATTTCACTACACTTGCCTTATCTCCTACCTAGCCAGCCAGCCAGCCATCGGTCTCACAATTGCAGACACTTTGCAGATATCTAAAACCTAAAGAAGCAATCAAGGCTGAGCCCCCTTGGGAAAGGTGACCCAGGCTATGTGTTTTTCACTTGGGCCCGAGTGAACGTGTACACACACAGGTGTGCACATTTGAGTGAGTGTGCACACACATGCATGTGCACACAATACAAACACTCATATACACACAATACAAGCACACATATATGCACACACATGTGCACACATAGACATGCACACACAGACGTGCACACACACCCACGCGCATGCATGCACAGTAGGGGAATGAGGACACGAAGGGAAGCCCCAGGATTGGGGAGAGGGCCTGGCTGGCTGACTGAGATTCCTGGAACTTGTCTCTGGGGCAGGCCATGAAGGACCAGAAGGGCCACCAGGAGCCTCCGGGGCTTGGGTCCAGGCTGGGGGATGGGATGTTTCCCTAATCGGCCCGCTCGCCGCTCACCCAGCAAAGGAAACAGCCACTGGCTGCAGCCTCCAAATGACAGGAAACGCCATGGAGGGCTACTCGGGCAGTAATTACTACTTTGAGAAAAGAAAAAAAAGCTGAGGGGGAAATGGCTCCAACTCAAATAATCTGCTCTTTGGGGGGAGGGGAGGATGTTTCAAGGAAAAGACATTTTGAAAAGCCTTCAATCAATCTGACAAGCAATTATCTGCTTAGCTGCTGGTACAAATCCCCTGGTGAGGACTGGGGCCCCTCCCAGGAAAACAGGAACCCAGCCTGACACTCAGCCCCCAGCCCTCCCACCCCATCCCCCCAGGAGCCGGAAGGGGGCTGCCACTGACCAGAGGAGAGGGGCTGGCTGATTCTTTCCCATCCCCTTTCACATCCACTTGTGCACACACACACACTACCCAGTGTGACCACTTGTCCTACCGCTTGTGTTTAGGATAAGCCTGTTTCAAATACTCTCGCCCCAGACTACTGGGAGCATTCTCACATTTTATTACTTCATTCAACAGACATTTTTCTTGAAAAGAATATTCGTTAAGACCCCCAGTGATAAGGATGTGATACCCCCACAACTTTCTATATACAGCTGGGGAAGGCAGCCACTGTCACCTCTTTCATGGCTCTTAACCCAGTTTAGGGATCAGGACAGTGGACTGGAAAGGGCCTGGCTGTGAACATCATGAGAGCTGAATCTGAAACGAACTGTGACGAGGCAGGCTCTGGGGCCCCCTGCAGAGCCCTGGGGAAAGCCAGTCAGTGGGGGTCTCTTCTCCCCTCTGCCTGCCCCACCCATGTCCCCTCCTCTGGCCACCCCCTCTCCCAGCCCCTGGTCCTGGCTCTGACTCAGATTCCTGGAACTTGTCTCTGGGGCAGGCCACGCAGGACCAAAAGCAGGCAAGTCTGACCACTGTCCGACCAGGAAGGGGCCTTGCCCCTGCCCAGAGCTTCTGAGCAGAGCCCAAGAATGAGCCCCTAGCACACAGCCGGGGGCTCCTCCTGAGAGCCTGGCTGGCTGCTCCCCCTCCCTGGGGATTCTACACTTCCTCTCTCTCTATTATACACACACACACACACACACACACACACACACACATATGTATACACTCACAGGGATAAGAAGATGTAGAAAAAAAAGAAACCTTAGGCCTGGTGAAGGCTCTGAAGGGGCCTGCCCCGAGCCAGGTAGAGAGTTTGGCAGGTGGCCTGTGGAAAACCAGGCCATAGACAGAACCCCAGTCACCACCGAGAAAGGAAGCCCAGGTCCGAGATGCAATGAGGGTGGAAGTGGGAGAAGGACACACCAGGTCGGAGTCTGAAGCAGGTGGGAGCCAATGGAAGCAGTGGGAGGAGGGTGAGCCATGGCCAGGGAAGAGCCTGAGACATGGCTGAGGTATCAGAGGCCTGGGGGGCCAGGGTGGGGTCAGGCGGGCTGGATGGAGTAATAACGACTCCAGCTGAGGGAGCACCAACATGGGCTCCATTAACCTCCCAACCACTGTGAGCTGGGAGGACTGTGACTACACAGAACATTCTAGAGATGAGGAGACAGAAGCTCAGACAGGTGAAGTGACTTGCCCAGGGACACCCAGTTACCAGCAGAAGAGTCTGAATTTGAATCCAAAGCCCATGCTGATAACTATTGGGAGATGTCAACACCCTAAATGGGACATTCCACGTAAAGGGCTCAACAGACAGCAAAGGCTCAATAAATGCCAGCTATTCTCATGTCCATGACTCTCAGCCTCAGGACCCAAAGAAGGTGGTGTTAGCAAGGCTGAGTGCTCTGATGGGACACCGGACAAACAAGCTCTATCTACGTGAAAATCAGTGCCCTGGTCTTGCACTTGAACTTCAGGGGCAGATCAAGAACTAAGCTGCACATGCAGCCTGGTGGACACAGCACGCAGGGTCTAGAGCAGACAACTAACTCCAGCTGCATCTTTGGGGGACCAGGGTCTGCTGGGGAGAGACGCCCGGGCTCTGCCCACAGCCAGGTGGAGAGGCCAGTGCTGGCCCCGGAGTGACCTTTCTGACATTTCAGCCCTGGCATGTGGGGTCTTGCCCACCTGAGTGTTTGCTGCCTGGAAAGGGGCTGAGCCCCCTCCACCTGGACACGTGGGCCCCCGCAGCACCCCCACATTCCCGACAGCTGCTCCCCAACTCCGGGACACACACAGGACATGTTATCTCCCGAGGCCCCCCGGAGGGAGAAGCATGCGTGTGTAGGTGGAGCACACGATCCTGCTCCGGGGCCCAGGAAGGAGACAGCCGTTTGCTCTCCAGCAACATTCCATTTTGCCTTCAGTGTTTGGCGAGACCTCTCCGATGCACTGGTGGGCTGACTCATTTTTCAGCGTGTCCCCAGGAAGAAATACCCTCTTGTCTTATGACCAGATCAACTCAGGTACAAGATCAGACCCAAGGTAAACCCAGACCCCTACCCCGACTGCACTGCACAAAAGTAGAAACTCCCCACTTACAACAGAGCTGGGGCTGATATCCAACTGTCTGTCCATCCATCCATCCGTTTCATCAGCATTTATCAACGCCTGCCCGGGCCCAGCCCTGTCCTAGGCAGTGGAGACACAGGGACCAATAGGACACTGTCCCTTCTCTTCCAAACCAAGGTCAGGAGGTGGAGACAGGGGAGGCCTTACCACTGGGAGGGGCAGCAAGGCAGTGGGAACTTTGCAGACACCCGGAACCAGGCTGAGATTCTGGCTCTCTCTCTTCCTAGCAATGTGACTTTGGCAAGTCACTTGTCCTCAGGGAAAATGGGGGAACCAACCTCCTTGGGTTATTGGGAAGAGTAAGCGGGCAGTGAAGTGCTGAGCACTGCACCTGGCACAGTGAGAACGCTAATGTGTATCAGCCAGTGACACTGTTGCCTTCTGTAAAATGAGTACAACCATACCCAGCCTATTTGCCTTACAGAATGGTTCTACCAAATAAGGTAATGGATGGTGAGAGTGTTTTGGAAATGGTAGAGTGTTTTATCACTCACTCATTTAGCAAGTAGTCCTTGAGAGCCTGCGATGCGCCGAGGCTGGAGCCAGGGATGGGCTTATCACGTAGGGGTGAGAGGGCAGTGAGATACAGGTGCCACCGAGTCCAGTGGCTGGGAAGGATGGTTGGCCTGTAGACAGAGCAACTACAGGCTCGTGCAGTTAGAACAGCAGGAAAAGCTTCTAGAGAAGAGAGCAAAGGAAGGAGTCATGGGCTAACTGGAGAGGTCAAAGAAGGCTTCCTGGAGGAAGAGGAGTTAGCATGGGAGCTGGAAGGCTGAATGGGCATGGCAACTTCATCTTTAAAGTCTCAGCAAGGACCTTAAACTCTAGTGAGATGATCAACATGCCTTCAGGGACACAAAAGGGATGGATGCCAGCAGGCTTTGCTTGTTACCCATCAAGCATTCAGACAAGGAGCCCTCAGGACAGAACTTCTAGAAGCCTAGAGGCAGCCGGCAGCTAGGAGGAGAAAAGGGCATCAAGAAGGGAAGCTTAGTGAGTATAAGCAAGGAGCTGGGGCTGAGCATAATAAAAGGCAGTGAGGATTCCAGCTGGAAGGGTCAGGGACATGGAAGCCAAGGCCAGAGGACTTGCTGCCTGGGTTCCTTGCTGTCCCTCCACACCCTTGGAGCCTGCCTCTGGCCCTTCAGCACCCACCAGGGGTGCTCGATTCTGGTCTGGGTCAGGGACCTCTGTGTGGGAATGCTGAGCTAATCGCCAAATGTCTCTGATACCGAATACTCTCAATTTGGGTCCCCTGAGGTACCCCATGCAAACTCCTCTCCCGGTGAAGTTCTTCCAGATCAGACATTTTCTGCTCCCTGTAGATAGCAGTCTCTGACCTCCCACCCCCAACCATACCTCTCCCCAGTCCCACAAGCATCTTTCGCCTCCCCATGTCCCAAAACCACTTAGCACTGTCACTAGGGCCCAATGAGAGACACCCCAGGAAGCCACTTCAGCAACTTCATTAATCAGGGGCAGGTGTGTGTTTCTATTGTCTGCTGTCATCATTTGCTTGTTTCAACTTCGGGGGCAGCCTCGGTTTATTACAATCACCATGGCCTAGCATGGGAGGGAACACACACGCTTGCCTTCCACAAGCAGGTGCAAATGGCATCCTTGCATTTTTTAGCAAAACACTCATCATGCTAGACACCATCTAAAATACCAGGTAATGTTAAAAAGAAAATATACATCCACTGATAGGTAATGTGTACATATGTTTAAACATATGTAAATACATACATATGATGAAGAATCAAAGAAATGTGAATTAAAACATAAAGGAATAGCAGAATAGCAGTTTATCTTGTAACCAAAAAAAAAAAAAAAAACAGTAATACCTAATGCTGGTGAAGTTGCCCTGAAATTGCCAAACAGGCAAACTGCTGGAGGCAAAGTAAATTGGAACAGCCCTTATGGAAAGTAAATTGGAAAATATGTATCACAAACCACAAAAAATGTTCCTACTCTGAGACCCACTTCTGGGAATTTATCCTAAGGAAATGAGACAAAGAGAAATTGTGTGGAAAAAGAGAAGTGTTTATTCAAGCATTATTTAGAATAGGAAAAAATTGAAAGTAAAATTTAACAATACCTAGCACCAGTTTGATGAAATAATAAGTAGCCATTAATATGGTAATCTGTAAGACTGGAGCAGCAGGCCGAGGCACGTATATAATATAATGTTAAGGGATGGGGCAGCTTTCACATTTTAAGTTGATTATCAAGACCATTATGTACAAACTACGAATTAACCTAAAAGAGTCACTGCACTTGCCACACTAAGCCGGTAGCCTTACAGGGATGGCTATTTTCACTCATTTTCTGAACTTTCAGTTCGGTTACATGTTGATTTTATAGTTTCTTTTCACTGGAGCTAATAAACAATCAGGCTTCACAAAAGAACTACAAACAGTGCTTAATTAGACAGTGCAGCTTTCACAAGACCCTCAGCCTGTCTGGGCCTCAGTTCCATCTTCATTAAGATCATCTGCCCCATAAATGTAGTGTGGGAAGTAGACAGACCTGGGAAGGCTTTTTAAGTCTCTAAATCAAGCGCTGTAAGGAAGAAGGGGGTTGTCAAAATACTGGCTAATGGTTTTTGACTACTTATCACCCATCTATTAAGTCTCGTCCTCGCCACAACCCTGCAAAGTGGATAGTCTCATCCCCGTCTTAGAGATGGGGAAACTGAGGCTCAGATGTGCCAGAAACTTACCCAGGAACCTGGGTGGAGCCAGGACTCAAATCCCAAACTCTCTTGCTCCAAAATGACTGTTTTGTTGTTGGGTTTCTTGATCCGTGCAGATTATTTTTTTTCAAATGAATATCTGTTAAAAGAAGTTGATTCCTTAACTTTAAGTTTCAAGCTGTGATTAAAAGGGAACCCAAGGAGGCCCATTCAGTCTGCCGGCAAGAGAGTGTAGGACCCAGGAGCTGATTGGCTTTTCTTGAAACAGCCGGTGTAGCCAGCAGTAGCAAACTCATTGGGTCCAAGCAATTCTAAAAGAGAGCATCCACCTTACCAAGAATGTACCCTGACAACCACACACACAGGCCCCGAAGAAGAAGAAAGGGCTGGGTAGCCCCTGGTTGGCCTGGTGATGTCACGGATGCCTGTAAAAGCAGTCCGCTCTGAGCAGCTTTATGGGGGTCCCCCGTGTCTGCACGGCTCCCAGGCCAGCATGAGGGCTCCTGCCCATCAGCGCCCCGCCCGCCCCCCTGGCATCCCCGGACCCCAGCCCAGGGCTTCTCGCAGCCTGTAATTACCCACAGGCCTCACTTTATGGGCTCCTGAAGAGTGAGGACTGAGCAAAGGAAGTTCCCTGAAAGGGGCGTGGGGAGTCTTCCCAGCAGGGCCCCTCCCTCCCTCCCTCTCTGACGGGCCTTGAGAGCAGCGAGGCTACGTGAAGCATTGAAATCCACGGCACTGTGAGGCCTCCTCGGGCACCCACACACTCCCACGTCCTCCTAACTGCCCCCAGCAGCTTGCACTCCCCTGCCACCCACACTTCAGTTGCTCCCCAGGGCTCTTAGGGGAACATACAAATTGCTCCCTATGGCCGCCAAGACTCGGGGTGGTATGCATCGGCCTCATCTCTCACAAATCCCCTGCCACACTCCGTGTGCCAGCCTCGGCCACCTTCCCACCACTCCCCAACACGCCACACCCTCGCTTGTCTCTGAGCCCCCTCAAATGCTAGTCCCTCTGGCTGGAACACTCATCCCTTCTTCTCTTTCTGCCCACCGCCCTTTGGCTGGCTAATTCTCATTCATCTTGAGATCTCAGTATAGATTTCTGTTTCTTCAGGGATATTTTCTGGACTTCTGGGCCCACAGAGTCCACCGGTTTGCCCCATGTCTTATCAGTTAGGTTCCCCCAAAAGCCAACCATATTACTAAGATTCAAGGGGAGGTTAGCGAGACACAAAGAGGAAGGCAGCTAATAAAGGGTGCACATCAGGCAAGATAACCACCATGGGCAACTGGGGGTTAATCCAGCTGAGGCCCTCTGTAGGGTTTTAATCCACCCAGACCCATCAGTCATTGGTTGGGGGCTGTTCCTGATGGACATAATCATCTGGCCTGCCATGAGCACAGCAAACGGTGGGCCCCAGCACTCAAAGAGAGTCCCCAGGCTCTCAGAAGTCAGGTGCCAAGCTGTACAACGGTGGTGTCCAAGGGGACTGAAGCCAGGCACCCAAGTCCACTCTACCTGTCACAGCCCATCACGCTGCACTGCAGTGGCCTCTCTGGTGCTGTTTCCTCACCAAGACCATAAGCTTCATGCAAGCAGTCATCTCATCTGTTTTGCTTATGGTTATATCCTAGGACCTAGCACAGTGCTTGGCACAAAGGCACATCTGGGGAATCAAAATTGTGTCCTGCTTGGGGTGGTTCTGTCAACAATGTCTGCATTTTTCCAACTGGAAACCCCAGAAATTCAGGAAAGCAAAGCCACAGGAAGAAAGCCAGAGGAACTTCCATTATTCTAAGGGTTGGCCAGTCTTGCCCCTGCCAGACCCATAGGTGAGAGTAACACTGAGCACAGCCAGAGGCCTGAGTTCAAATCTCAAGCTCTGCCTCTTATTGTGTGGCCTTGGGCAAGTGGCTTAATTTCCCTGTGCCTCAGTTTCCTCAACAGAATAAGGCCACAAGGTATGTACAATTATTACCATATTACAAGGTTCAAATGAAATAATGTATGTAAGATGCTTGGAAATCATTATGTGCGTTCTTGCCTCCTTAGCATACAAGGAGCTGCCCAAACCTGAGAAAATGTTTCTTACAGAGCAGCCAGGAGAGCCCTAACCCTAACCTTGAGGGTTACCTGGTCCCATATGCTCTCCGCTAGTGCCACAACATCCTCTGGGGGCACCTATTCAATGCCAGGCATCGCATTAGGAGCCTTGTACATGTCCAGCTGCCTGCCCTCTACAGGCCTATCTTTGACAACACCTCTAATGCATTGTGGTTGAATACCCCCAATGACAGGAAGCTCACTACTTCACAGGGGACCTAGATCATTTTCACATCTCTTTACACCACAACAGCCTCTTGGAGATTTGGAGGGAATGAACTTACCCCTTCAGCTTTCTTTCTCTCACAGTAAGGAGAATGTCCCCCACAGAACATGGCTTTGAGTCCTATGTCTTCGAGGTCTCTCTCCCTCCCTCCCCTGGCTGGACTCCAGCTTCCTTGACTTAGAACGGGAGCGGTTTCTGGGGTTGCCCTGACCAGCACAGAACAGAGCTCTCACCCCCATGCCCAGACACTCAGCTTCTATAGTGCAGGCAGGGGTTTCATGAGCATTTGGCAGCTCTGATACACCATGTGGCCCTGGGAAAGCCACTTGGCTTCTCTTTCAGTGTCTTTATCTCTAAGTGGAGACAATACAAGGGCCTACCTCATCAAGTTAGTGCGATGATTAAACGGAATTATGCCTGAGAGCACTTAGCGCAGTACTGAATAAGCGTTAGGTAGTCTTAGGAGTCAGGTAAAAGCCATAGCCATGCCTTGTTCACACAAGTTCTAATTAAACTGGGTTTTTCCCTTCTTGGGTTATTTTCTGTGTGATTATGAAGTCAACAAGCTGTCAGACATTTTCCAATTCATTGACAAATATGTGGACTAAGACGGGACCAGAGGAGACCCCTTGGCCTTTCCCTGGAGAACCCCCCACCCCCACCCCAAATTGCTGTGGGCCAGCCGATCACCACTCCGTGGGAAGGCTCCTCACCAGCTGCTGCCCTCCGTCGTCCCTGTCCACCCATCTCTGTCACCCCTGGCCGTGGGCTCCCCAGGGGCTGGCAGCTCAGCTGGGTTCATCTCTGTAGCTCCAGATCCTTGTAGAGAGATTGGCCCTAGAACATATGTCCAGTTGATCCCTATTCGTGGATGGCCTAGAGCCAGGAAGACAGTTTTTGAGGTATTCAGCCATACTCTCATTGGCATGTATGAATAACAAAAAGCGGCTGCACTGAGTTCTCGCCATGTGTCAGACCCACCTCTGTGAGCTCCCCAGGTCCTCGTTACATTGTCAGCCCAATGAGGTGTTTTTGCCTCCATTTTTCAGGTAGGGAAACTGAGGTTCAGGCATGTTAAGAGATTTGCCTGAGATTCCAAAGACACTAAGCGATAAAATAGGGATCTGAACCTAAATCTGTGTGACTACAAGGCCTCTTAACTCCTCTACCTGGCAGATTTTAAAATGCTTTTCCAAGGAGAAAAGTTGAGTGAGAGACACATTTGGCAAGCCCACGGGTCTGACCCCAGCAATCCACAATGACATAAACCCTCTGTGGCAGTGTCGAAACATGCCCACGATTCTTTGACACTCCTCCCATTGAGATGTGTACTCTGTGCTCTCTCCCCTTGAACTTGAGGGGCTTCTGACTGCTTTGATCAAAAGAGTAAGGCAGAAGTGACACTGCCTGGCTTCCTAGGCTTGATCATGAAATGCCATGCAGCTGCCACCTTATTTGCTGGAGTAATTGCTCTTAGACCCCTGAGCTGCCATTAAGAAATCTGACTAGCTTGAGATGGCCACACTAAACGGGCCTCCTACAGATGCACCCAGCCTCCAGCTCGCCCAGTCCAGACGCCAGACGTGGAAAGCATCCCCAGCCCCCACCATTCGAGTCATCCCAGCTGAGGTCCCAGACACCCCAGAGCAGAGAAAAAACATCCCTGCTATACCCTTTCCTAATTCCTGACCCACAGAATCTGTGAGCATGATAAAATGGCTGTTGTTTTACACTGCTAAGTTTTGGGGTGGTTTGTTATGCAGCAATAAGTAATCAGAACAACACCTGACAAGACAATTTCTCATTTCTCAGTAGAAATGCACACTGATTTTCCAAAGTCAGAAGCTCTGAGTGGACCACTTGGAAAATCATATCTGGCCCAGGTGTTTTGGCTGAGTCAGATGCCAGGCTTTGAGGCAGCCCTGGACTTGAGCATCCTGAGGATTTGGGCAGCTCATCTGTTCATTCCTGAGTAGTTATTGCATTGCCACATCGTTTCTGGTGCTGGGCTGGAGATGGAGGTACAGTGATAAAAGACAGACACCCCCCTCCTTTGGAGCTCACCATCCAGTGGGGGAGACAGGTGTCAGACAGGTAATTTTAAGCTAAAAATGGGGACACATGATCTTAACCATGTTTGGTGAAGGGATCAGGAAAGACCAAAGAAGGTGACCATCTGCACAACAGGCAGCAGTGTCCACCTGAGGCAAGGGAGGGGCAGAGAACTGCAGCAGAGAGAACAGCCTGTGGGTGCACATCGGGGCTCAAGGGCAGAGCAGATGGCCACTGTGTCCGGAGCAAACAGGCAGGGTGGTGACGGGAGAAGCTGGATAGGGCTACAGGCGCCAAACAGTGGAATTACTTCGGTGGGTGTCCTCATTCAGCCCCAAGTCCCAAACCGCTGGACCCTTGACCGCCCCTTCCTTCTTGGAGCCTCTTGCCTTCCTCCTACCTTTCGGACTGTTCCTTCCCCACTGCTCCGGCAGCTCCCCTTTTCTCCAATTATTTCCACAATGTGAGCCTCCCCCACCCCAACAAATATCAGGTTGAACAATGCATTGTTGCACTCTCTGGCATATTTGACCTAAAAAATCAGCAGTTTCAATGATTTAACTTAATTTTAAGCCATCACCACCTTCTAAGATGTCTTCTACAAGTCCCAGTCAGCAGAGAAAGTCTTGACACTCTTTATTTTCTGAATCTTGTGGAACAGTGTGTGAGGTTAGTAGTTTTAAAATAATTTTCCAAATATGTCATGAGTACAAATAAAATTATGTAATATGCCCCTTGGAATTTCCCCTTGCCCCTTCACCTGTGCCTCCCGAGATCCCCCACCCCCTAGACAGGAGACCCATTGCTCTGTTTTGACCTGCAGGTTCCCACCCATCCCCATCCCTTCAGATTCTACCTCTTTGGGACAACGGGCACATAACCCCAGAGGTCCCCAAGGGTGTGGGGAGTCCTAGAGGAAACTGAGGAACACGGCATGTGGGGGTGGGTGAAGCTCAGAAAGAAATGATTTTGGAGGTGATTCCAGGGATTGCCAAGGCTGGTACACAGCAAGGACACAAGAAATGTGTGGAGACTCTAAATCTGAATGCCCCATGTTTTCCCTCTCCCAAAGCAAGAATGTGACAGAAAACTAAAGGAGCTAGAAAGGGACCAAGCTTTGATTCTCCTACCAGACGGCCAAACCCCAGTACAGATAAGGAAACGGACAAGAAGGGACATGCATCAGATCTTGCCTTGAACCCAGTCCTCTGGGTGCTCTGTCTGCCCCACCATGCCTGCAGAATTGGGAGAGGAGCCCAGAGTGAGCAGCTGGTCATAGCCGGGCCTGAAGCCGAATGCTGCTCACATGCACTGCTGTTTGCACAAAGGGGCAGGCCTCTGGCCACCTGGTCATGTGGCAGGAACTGGAGCATGAGCAGCTGGACAGAGACCCAGGACGGGGCAGGGCAGGGGGTGGCAGTGGGAGGTGTGATTCTATAATCCGCCCTGCATCACTACCCCCAGAGAGTCTGAGAAATGAATGAAAGTGTGCCATGCCTTGGGTCTCGGCCGTAGGGGTCAGCAATTGGGCATGTCCTGCCCCAGGACAACCATTCATGCTCCTAGACCTGGGAATCCTGGATTTTTCTAGCATAAAGTTGCAACAGACACTCCTGCTTGTCTCCAGCACTGGCCCACTCAGAGGTGGAGGGTGGCTCTGGATTTGGAAGAGACCATCTTGAGTGCTTAGACCAAGGACTTGGAAGAGCCTGTGAGGCCAGGACAGATCTGATTGTGGGTGGGTGGGTGGCTGGGGGTGGAGGTGTTAAAGAGAACACAAAGAGACAGGCGCAAATTACAGCTCAGCCATCCTCTGTACCAGCCAAAATTTATTGTTTCCTCCCTGTGTCCGAGGGAAGAGAAAGTGAATGGGAACTGTCCCCTGCCCCCAGGGAGGAGTTCAGAGTCCAGTGAGGGAGTGAGTGGGGACTGGGCAAAATCCACTGAGCACCTCCCCTAAGCCAAGCATCCTCGTCACCACCTAATTCAGTCTGCGCAACAATCATCCAAGGAGAGAGCTCATACTCACTTCACAGATGAGGAAACTGGGGCTCAGGGAGTGGACCAGGCATGCCTATGGCAAGTTGCATGAGAAGCAGGTGCCAATTTGCTTTTGTTCACCATTTAATCCCCAGTGCCTAGCATGTGAGAGGCAGATGCCCAGAACATATGTGTTGAATGTTGAATGAGTAAGTAAATTAATGAATGAGGAGTCAGAGGTGGGACTGGAACCAAGTCTGCCTGCTCCAGAAGCCAGGATGCCCCTCAGTTTGGAGACTTGCAAAAAATGAGGTGTAGGAGTCAGACTGCTAGGAGGCAGAGAGGCACAAAGAGCAGAGAACATCCGACTGAGGTTTTGGAGCTTAAGTAGGAGATTTTTAGGTGGACCATCATTTTCCAAATATTGAATGAGCACCTGTTGTATACCTGGTACTGTTCTAGGCACTTGGAGTATTTCAATAAAGGAGATAAAGATTTCTGCACTAGTAGGATGCACATTCAAGAGGACCTGACGGTAGGAATTCTGGGCAGAGGAAACAGCATAGGGAATTGCAAGGAGGCATGTCTTAGGGAGACGGAAGACGGAGTTCATCGGGTAGAGCTGCTGTGAAGAAAGAGTGGGGGAAACAGACCTGGAGAAGTGGGTCAGGGCCAGAGGTTCAGAATGCCTGAGAGCAGAGGGGAATGAATGAAGGGTTTTAGATTTGGCTACAAGTGGCACGGGGAAGAGTAAAGTCATGTTTCAACTCACTGACCTAGTTGTAACTCCATTCGTGGTTATTTCTTTTGTTCTTTTGTTTTGTTTTGTTTTTCTCCTATTTTAACCCATGGATTCAACCAGCAAAACGTGGAGCTGCAGAAATGAGATTTTAGTGCCATTTAAGAGAAAAGAAATTGTGTTTGCTCATTATTCATCTGTATTGATTTTGTATTGAAAAATATTTATTTCCACATTTAAAGCCAGAATCTTTATGTCAGGTATCCAGGCTCCGGCATGGGTGGTTATGTTGCTTATAAAATATGTGACATGTTTTAATTTCTTTAAATCAATCAATCAATCATTTGTGATGTCTTTGGCAGGATAAGATAGAAAACAGCCTTTTATTTTATTAGGAAGCTGAGGTTGTCAACACTTCAAATGGGAGGTTGCCTGACCCACATTTCTGCAGATTGTTGGGGAAAAGTTAAAGTAGGCAACTCCAAGACGGAATTTAGATGTGGCTTTTCTGCGGAGGGGGAGCAGCAGGTCTGTGTCCAAATGGGACCTGCTGGGGCTTGGGGGTGTGGGAAGAGCTGAGGTTGGGTTGGCTCCTCCTGCAGTAAGTAGAGGGTCAGGAGATGACAGCTGACCTCGAAGTGTGCAGGTGGGCCTGGATTCCAAGGATCCCACGGCAAGTAAGGCAGTGGAGGTAAAGGAAGGGAAAGGGGCTTGGGCAGGGAGCCACAGGGGACTCTGGCTCTGTAAGCCAGGATGGGGTGCAGACAAATGACCGGGAAGCAGGCAGGGCCCAAATGCCCAGCGTGCCCAGCACAGAGCCGGATTGATTGCAGGCTCTCAGTAAACATCTATTAGATGTTTGGGCTTGAAGACCAGGCTGAGCATCTTTAGTCTTTTGCTAGCTCTTTATGTGCTCAGAGCAACACTTGCTAAAAGACCTTGCATTCATTCCTTATTGCGTTTGAACCTCACAAGAACCCTCTGTCAGAGACAGGAGCTCCTCCTGGATCTGTCTTACAGATGAGGAAACTGAGACTCAGAGAGGTTACGTGGCTTAGCCAGGGTCACAAAGCTGGTGAGAATCAGGGCTCAAGTCCAGGTCCGCGTGAATCCAGCACCTGGATCCTTTGCCTCTTGGTCCTTGGTCAAGAAGTGCAAAGACAAAGTTACACGATGACTTTTGTGGGCCTCTTTCTCCATTAAAAATTTTTTAAAATTATATTTTATGACTGCATTGGATACAAATGAATGTAATCCAGACTGGATTATATTCATTGCTTTATTCTGACTTTAAAGATATTAAAACATTTGCTTGGGCCCTGAAGGCACCAAGGGCCCTGGACACGGTGCCTGCTGTGCCTGATGGAGGAGCTGGCCCTGGGCAGAGGTGCGTGGAGCACTGATCTCTGTGCCTCATAACCAGGTGCTCCCCTTTCACCTATTGAGGTGCAGCCCTGGAGGGCATCTCCAGTGGGTCAGACAAGTGCCCCCATGGCAAATGCCAGGTACCCCTCCAAGAGGTGTCCCCCAGGCAATGACATCCCTGAGACATTGTCACTGCTCCAACTGGGCCATCAGAGAGAAAAAAGGGCCATTTCCCTGGGACTCAGACCAGGCCAATGCCATGTACACAGTGGAACAGCAGGAAAATCCAGCCTGCCCCAAGCACTGGCCTTGTTCTACCCCAAGCACTTAGGGGAGAGATGCTTAGGCTGCCCTTTGCCCTTGGCCTGTCAGCTCCAGAACCCTACATCTCTTCCCTGGGAGAAGCCAAGGCCCATGGCTGACCTCTGGCCTCTCTCTGTCTCCCCCCCACCCCCCACCCCAGCCACCCAGGACAGTGAGACTGTTGGGGTGACTGCCCAGCCCTGCCTCCCAGAGCCCGTCCTGCCCACTCACACCTGGGCAGTGGGAGACCCCCACCTCAGCCTTCCAAGGCCTCAGCATCTCCCTCATGGAAACCCAAACTGCCCCTCCTGGGGCTTCCTGACAATCCCCCCACCCCACCCTACCACCAACCCTCATTGTTCACTTTCTGAAAGAATGTATGAACAACCTTTAAGCTCTACTGTGTGCCAGGTTCTGTGCTAAACGCTCCCTGTTCAAGCCTCACAACCACCCTCTCAAGTCACTGTTATTATCGCCTCACTGAGGATCAATATTAGGTTTCGAGACTTGCTCCGGGTCACCCCACAAGTATGTGATCTCGTCAGGATTCCAGCCACTAGCCTACCTGGCTCCAAAGTCCGTTCCAAGCCCCACACAATCCTGCCTCTCAGGCCCTTGCAGCTCCCCAAATTACATTTTTCAGCGCCTCTCCATGCCTCTTGGATAAAGCCCAAACTCCCTAGTCCTGCTCCCAAGACCTGTCGTAACCTGACCTTTGCCAAATCCTTCAGCCGCCCCCTCTGGCTCCCCCACATGGCGTGACACCCACACTTCAGCCATCCAGAACCACTGAGACGTCTTCAAACTGCCATCATTTCATCTTTGATCCAGCCTTCACGCATGCTGTTCCCCCACCTGGAAGACTCTTCCCTCAGAGGGCATCCTCCATGGGCTAGACACAGCCTTTGGGTCAGCCTAGCCTGGGCCTGGATCCCACCTGGGGCCCTGGCTCACCTGTGTGACCTTGGGCAAGTCATTCCATCTCCCTGAGCATCGAGATCCTCGTCTCTAAAACAGGTGCCTGGACACCCACTTCATCTGCTCTCACAAGAATTCACTGAGGAAGGATCTGTCAGGTGGCAGGCACAGGGGAACTCAGGGGATGCTGTTCCTGCCGCCCCTGCCCCTCCCATCACCACCCTCGACCCCGTCTATTTATCCTCCCAGCCTTGACTCAGAGAGCCCCTGTCCTGAGATGCCAGACAGGAGGGCAGAGTGTGACCACCAGGCGGGAGCTCCGCCCAGAGGCCGGCTGCCTGTGATGCTTGTCGGAAGGAGGGCAGGAGGGTGGGAGGGGGAGGGAGGGGGAAGGAGGAAGGGAGAGAAGGTGGGGGGGGGGAAGAGAGAGAGGGGAGAGTAGGAAAGGGAAAAAATTAAATGGGCCAGGAGAAGGCGGTTGGGGTCAATGAACAGGATTGGACAATGGAGAATAATAGTGGAAAATGACTGGGGCTTAATAAGATGACTGGGCCCAAGGTGGCTGGGAGCTGGGCAACAGGCAGGTAACTGGGCAGTGGACACCAATCACTGCTCAGTTTCCCCTATGAGTGGATCCCATATCCTGCTTCCCCCCTCCCGCCAAGCACCTCAGACTCAGAGCCCTCAAGACCCCTCGGTGGACTGGAGGGGAGCCTCAGGCAGCAGTCGGGCTCCCCCAGGGGGGTGGGCACAGGAGGGGGAGAGTCACAGAGTGGTTTTCCCACATCATATGCCAGGCTCTGTGCTGAGCAGAGAATCAGATTTGGTCCTTCTGGGGATGTGGAGAGGGGTCAGAATAAGGGAAGCTGCTGGCTAAGCCAGGAGCAGAGAAAGGCCAAGCCCTGCCCCCATCCCCCTCCATTCCCAGCCCCATCCCTAGCCTCATGCCCTCCTCACACCCTCCCCACCCATCCCCATCTCAGCCCCTCCACTTCTCCAACCCCAGCCCCAACCGGTCCCCAACCCCACCCTCTCCTGACTGCTGCCCATCTGGCCAGGCCCCCACCCCATCCCAGACGATCTCCTGCTCTCCAAATCCCCGCCCACCCTTTCCCCAATTCCCACCCTCCTCTGGGTCTCCATCCCTTCCCAGAGGGCTGCTCTAATAACAGCCTCCAAACCTGCCCAACAGGTTGCAGCAGACTCGGCCCAGCCCTGGCCCCAGAGGCAGGCAGGGAGCAGAGCTTGAATCCCCAGAAGCGGCTGCCTGCAAACACCAATTACCCCTGCCGGCTGCCGGCCGCCCGCCTGCCCAGCCTCAGGGGCCCTCAGGGGCGTGGAGAGGGGAGCAGGAAGGGGAGGATGCCGGGACCCCAGGACCACATTTCCAGACTCTACAATGTGGGGACATGCAACAAAGAACGTCCCGTCTTCTGTGAACCTGAAGAACTCTGCCAAGCCAGACACATTGACTCATGTATAATTATGCACCGAATGGATCATCTGATTGAATGAGTGAAGGTTCATAAAAGACGATGCAAAATTCAGGAAAAAAAATTAGCAACTTTTTTCTTGCTGAATAAATACATTGTTTGAAGTTTTGATGTGAACCGTCCATGAAAATCCTTTGGAGCCCGTTTGCCAGCCAGGGTTTCCCAGCTCCGTTTTATCCACCTGGTCCCCTCATGCCCCGTAACCAGGGACAGGGGCTGGGGAGGGGGTGCTGGGGGCTGAGGAGGAGGGAGTGGAGTCTGAGGAAGGGAGGCTAGTTGGAGCAGTGTGTAGGTGTGAGCTATTGTGAAGTGTGTGGTGTGTGATTTTGAGTGTGAGGAGGGGAGGATACATGTGTCTCTAACTGTGAGTGAATACATGTAAGCCTGACAGCCTCAGTTCAAAATCCAGTTCCACCTCTTCCTAGCTGTGTGACCCTGGGTCAGTGTATTAACCTCTCTGTGTCTCAGCTGCCTCACCTATGAAACCAGGTGAGTGAGAGTAACCTGCCTCATAGGGTTGTTGTGACGATGAAATGAAATGATCAATGTAAAGCACTTAGCATGGTGCACCTGGGGGCTCAAGTTGGGGGGTTGCCAGCATCACTAGGATCCCCACGTGTAAAGGGCTTAGGACCGGCCCTGTAGGTGCTCAGTCAGGGTTCACTAGTAGCACTGACTGTGCGTGTGATACGCCTGGGGAAGGGTCCCACGGATGGGCCATTCATCTTGCTGGATGGATGGTGCATTGTTTCCTATGCTGCCGTCACAAACTACTACAAACTACTACAAACCACAAAAATTCATTGTACAGCTCTCAAAGTGTCTGCAGGGCTGCATATTGCTTCTGGAGGCTTTAGAGAATACATTTCCTCGCCTTCTCCAGCTTCTGGAGGCCACCTGCATTCCTTGTCTCGCGGCCCCTTCCTCCACCGTCAAAGCCAGCAGCGCCGCGTCTCGCTGCCCCTGCTTCCAGTCGCCTCTCCCCTGACCACACCTGGAGAGGGTCTCTGCTTTAAAAGGGCCTATTGATTAGATTGGACCCACCCAGAAAATCCAGGACAATCTCCCCATCTCCACATCTTTTATTTTAATCACATCCTTATGGTCCCTTGCCGTGTAGACAGCCTACTCACTGGTTTGGGGGATGAAGATGTGGACCTCTTTGGAGGGCATTATTCTGCCTACCTCAAGCGGCCCGAGGAGGTGATGGGAAAAGACCCTCCAGCTCTAAACTTGTTGCAATTGAGTCGCATTGGTGAGCACCTCTCTTCTGCATCTGTCCTGGGACTCTGAGCCCTGGAAGAGGCTGGGGGAAGCTGGACTGAGAAACTACAGCCTCCAGGGTCCAGCACTCCTGCTCAAGGCCCAAGCCCCACATCTAGCCAGGCTGAGGGTAACTGTGTAACTCTGGGTAATCCAAAAAGGGACACAGATGTGGTCAGGCACTGCCACGGACACACTGTGTATCTGTGGGGAGGACACTCCCTTGCCAAGCCTCAGTTTCCTCAACTGTACAGCGTTCCAAAGACCACCGGCGAGAACATGAAGTTCCTATGGCATCATCAGGGAAACCGTAAGGGCTCGAAAGGTGATTTGACATGCCCACCCCAGTGGATCAGGCTGGGGACATGCAGAAGGTCAGGTTCCCATTTATGACAGCGCTTGGGTGTGTGACAGGGCCAGCTGTAACAGCACAAAGGGTTCTGCAGTGAGTGAGTGTGTGTAGAAGTGTGAATATGTGAGAGTAGAATCGATGTGTGAGAGATGCTTCCCCGCAGAGAACCCGGGGCCCAGAGCCTCCCTCTGGAGGCTGAGGCCAGCACCCATGGGCGCCCCAGACCCGGGAGCCTGACCACAGCGACCTCCCCAAGCAGGACGATTCTTTGAAGTCTCCTGTTTTACACACTCAACCCCAGAGGATGCCCACTGATGTTTTATTGTAAAGGTCAATGTTCCACACTGTAAATCTTTGGAACACCATGCAGCTGTTAAAAAAGCATGAGGTCAGACTCTGCACAGACAAGACATGCAAGACATATCGCCAAGCAAAAGGAAAAAACTGAGCTTCATAACATGGGGTATAGGCCGGAAACAATTTCATTTTTTTAAAAATGTGTCTCTCTTGCCAAGCTTCAGAATGAAAATGCTTTCGAGGTATAGGTGGCAACTGGACAGATGGAAGACTGTAGGGAGGAGTTAGTGTGTCAAACTGGATAGTGTAAGCTCCTGTAAAGACACCCAAATCCCAGTTTTTTAAGTGAGCAATCTCCCTTTGAAAGAAGGGTAGAAGGATATAAGTACATAAAATTCATGAGGGCCTTCGGATGGGAGAGAAGAGTTAAAGGGCCTCTGACTCCTTTTTTCTATTTATATTGTACATTTCTTTGGTTTTTTTAAACAGCAAACTTACATGGGGTGCCCCAAAAGTCTCAGTGCAGTTTTAAGCATTAAAAACTATTATTTTTCTAATCCTAAAAAATCAAGACATAATCTAATATTTGGGCAAAAAAATTGTACCCCCAAGAAAAAGCATGGCATTGGCCCCCTAGGTTTGAATACCAGAAGCACACCTGACACCGGCAGCGGTCAAGGCTGGTCGGAGAGTCTTGCTCCCTCCAGCCCAGGGCCCGAGCAGGCTGGCTGAGTGGTCGCCTTTTGGGTGGCCGAGGTCAGCAGCATCTATAGCCAAGACATGGATGTTACCCGAACTCTTGCACACACGCGCACACACTCACAGAAGGTTCTGTAAACAAATCCCCTTGCAATGCTCACTTCTCTTTCTCGAAGGCATCGGTCTCAGAGATAACAAATCTGGCTTCCACGGCTGACTCTGCCGTTACCAGCTGAGCAATCTTGGAAGTGCCATTCTTACTCTCTGATCCTTGATTTCTCCATCTGCAAAATCAGATGTGATGTGTGTGACGTGCCTAACACAGTGACTGATGCATAGTTAGTGCTCAGTAAATAAGGTTTAGAGGAAGAGGAGGCCCATGGGCTGTCCCTGGGCCCCAGGTGCCAGCCAACAGAGTACGTCATCAGAGTCATGCCAGCCACTTGGGGAGAACAGAGTCCACTTGCCTTATCTGGCCAGCAGCAGTGCTGGTCTCTGTTCTCTGACCACTTGAACCTGGCTTGTTCTAGGACACATGCCATGTGACCCTAGGCCCCAGGTCTCAGCAAGTCCTCACTGCCCACCTGGGAGGGCAGCAAGATATTCCCATTTTGCAGATGGAGAAACTGAAGCTTAGAGAGTTTATGTAACTTGTATTTGCATATCTTCTTCCATTCATTCGTTTGGTTGTTTGTTCATTCATTCACTATTGAGATGAGAAGCCAATGAGGACCAGGCTCTGTGTGGGGCTCAGGACAGGAGGAGGCAGCAGGAGACCAGCCCTGGATGGAGCCAGGACCAGCTTTCCGGGCGTGCAAACCAGGCAATCCCACGGGGCCCCAGACGAGGTTTAATGCTCTGTTGTCACCTTCTTGAAAGTCTTAATAAGTTTTAAACAAGAGGTCCTGCAATTTCCTTCAGTGCTGGGCCCCATAAATTGTGTAACTAGCCCTTCATGAAGTTAAAAGGCTCAGGAAACCGAGTAAACGGTTGGGGATGGATGGTTGGTAGGAAAGGGAAGCTAAGGGAACCCTAGAGCGGCAGGGGTTAACCATGATGGGGTGGAGGTGCCTGGCCGGGGCTAGAGCTGCAGGTGTAGTCTCCCTAAGGGAGTGGCAGTTCAGCAGAAGCCTGAAGAATGAGTGGAAATGGACCCCGTAAAGGGATCAAAATACGAGAGGAAACCTCAGCTTCCTCATCTGCAAAATGGAGATAGTGACCCTGACCCCAAAGGACCATTACAAGATTCCATTCAATTCATTCATCCATTCAACCAATATATTCCAAAGCCTGCACTATGAGGCAGACACCCAGCAGGTGCTACAGACCAATGTAACAGTGGACAAAACACCCCATGCCCTCTTGATGCATGAGTTCTAGCTGGGAGGTAGAAGTTAAACCAACTTACTACACAGACAATTGTTCATCTATTCCTGGGATTTGTGTGGGGAAGATGTACAGGGTGCTAAGAGAGTACATGATGGGGCCTGGGCTGGGCTGGGCTTGGGGGAGAAGTCCCAGTGGGACCCAGGGCCAGGCACAGAGGGTGCTGGGAGAATGGGGTCAGCATTGGGGCCGGCTCTGCAGTGTGGTTCAGCTGCTGATTTTAGGAGGTGCCCTGCCAGCAGCCACCTGGCTGTGTCCAGCTCCCAAGGGCAGTGGGTGAATCCTGGGAGGAGCTGGCCTATGGCAAGGAGAGGGTAAAAGAGCAATAAAAAGCTTAATTAATGGGAATGCAAAATGGTACAGCCACTTTGGAAGACAGTTTGGCAGTTTCTAACAAAGCTAAACATAGGCTTGCCACATGATCCTGCAACTGCATACCCAAATGAGTTGAAAACTGATGTTCACACAAAATCCTGCACAGAAATGTTTATGGAAACTTTATTCATAATTGCCAAAAATTGGAAGCGACCAAGATGCCCTTCCACAGGTGAACAGATAAGCAAGCTGTGGTACACCCATATTATGGAATATTATTCAGTGATAAAAAGAATGAGCTATCAAGCCACAAAAATAGATGGAGAAACCTTAAATGCATAGCGCTAAGTTAAAGACACCAGGCTAAAGAGGCTCTATGACTGCATGATTCGAACTATATGACATCATGAATAAGACAAAACTATAGAGACAGTGAAAAGATCAGTGGTTGCCAGAGGTTTGGGGGATGGGGATGAATGGGTAGAACATAGGGCACTTTCAGGGCTGTTCTGTGTGATAATGTTATGGTGAACACATGACTCTTTGCATCTGTCAAAACCCTAGACCTGTACAACACAAAGAGTGAATCCTAATGCAAACTATGGACTTCAGTGTCAATATTGGTTCATCAGTTGTAAAAAACGTGCCATGCTAATGTAAGATGTTGATAATAGAGGAAACTTTGGGGTGGGGAAGAGGGATGTATGGGTACTCTCTGTACTTCCTGCATAATTTTTCTGTAAACCTAAAACTGCTCTAAAATAAAGTCTATTAAAAATTTAAAAAAAAATAAATTAAGCTTAATTAAAAGGAGAGAATTTCCGATGCAAGGAGGGAAGGAGGCCATTAGCTCTTACTGACCAGCTACTACTGCTCTGTGTCTGGTGCTTTCATCACTTACGTCAGTTCACCTTCACATCCCTCGAAGGCAGGTGCTCATGGTATAGTCCAGGAAACTAAGTCTCGGGTGGGTTAAGCAATAACCCAAAGTCACAAATTAAGTCAGAATCAAAATCCAGTCTCCTGACTCCCAGAATAGACTCTGCAGGTTCCACTCACTCCCTCACTCACCAAAAATCTGCTCAGGTACTTCACAGTCCACCAGAGAAATTTCGCTCCAACCCCAGAACCAACAATGCTTATTTTTCTCCTGAACAATGATTTTGCTTTGCCTTGAGAAGCACTATCGGTCTTATCACAGCCCTTATTTCCCTCTTCCTATTGTCCACTAGGAAGCCCAGAGTCAAATCCGTGGCCCATCTCAGCTTGGATTTCATGTTCTAACATCACTTCTGGATCCATCTTATTCATCTACCTGCTTTTATTTTCTGCCTCCTGTTTTTCACTCATTGTTCCTATGCTTTGGCTCACTCAGTTACACCCAGTTCATTAAGCATCTAAACCTTCTCTGCATTTTCTGCTTATCTCCTTCATTCTTCCCACTCTGTGGCTCCTCATGCAAAAGGACCGGTGAGGCTGCCCCAGCTCTCCCTTCTCATCCTTTCCCCCATTTTACCTTCCACCCAGAATCCAAAGGCCTGTTTCCCAGAAAACAGATCGTTATTGGCCCAGTGTGCTCAGGTATCCATCCCTGATCTGAGCAGCTGTGGCCAGGGGCTGGGTCGCATGGCAGAAATACGGCAGCAGGATTCCATCACCATGGGGTACCCCCCCAAACTCCCAATCCCGGCATTCAAGGCCCCTTAGGACCTGGGTGCCATCTCCTGTTTCCAATCCTAGCCATCCCCCACACCTTATTCCAGCTAAACAGATGCCTTGCTGTTCTGGAAAGTTCCCTTTGAGCTGCCCCCAGGCTGTCTCCTCCCCCTGGAAGCCTGTCCCTACAGCTCTGTCTGCCTGGCTGTTGTTATCCCATCCGCTGCAGCCTCCTCCCCTGTGCTTGCTCCAACCACTCCAACATCTCTCCCACCTCACTGCTCCCTTTCCAAGCTACTTGTCCTCCATGGGCTGCAGTCCTCCTTCTAACCCTGCCCCTCAGGGGCATAAGGCTGGGATATCCCTCACCAGCTGCCAGACTCCTGGAAGGCCGGGACATTGGGGCCTGCAGAAAATCCTCAGGCCGGGGGTCAGACAGACCTCAGGCAAATCTCCCAACACCTTCCTTACCACCGGCTGGCAGCACTCACTCACACTCACGCGGGGTGACTGTGGGGAAGGCACACGGACCCAGTGAGGTCCCGGCTGTAAAAGCCCTGAGCTCGGAGCGGGTGCTGCCTAAGTGTTTGCTGAGTGAACGAGCAGGTTCATACCTGAGGACGAGCACGCTCTCCTTGACTCACACGCTCCACTCCCAACTGCGGGACAGTGGCCCGGGGAACCTGCTCATGGGTTCCGAGGGATCCTAGCAAGCCAGCAGTGAGCAACCCCAGACCTTTGGCTCTATAAACCTGTCTCCAATAGTTAGGGGTGGTGAGCTCCACGGGCCTCGCCCACACACAAGCAAAGAGAGGACAGGCCCTGACAGAGCCTGGGCTCAGATCCAGCCTGTCCCTCTCCCTCAGGAACCCACACTTGTCCCTGCTTTCAGAAGGCCCTGCAGGGGGACCATCTTTGTCCCCTTTACACCTCTGACCATCTCCTGCCCCCTAGGAATCCCCTGGGACCTAGAAGGTGCTGGAGGGGAAGGTGGAAAGGGGCCGTATTTGGTGATGAGCACCAGCTCTGGGCCAGGCACCACGCTTGCTGCATGATATGCGTTTTCTCACGCACGCCTCATCTCTCATTTACCACCCTGCCAGGTTAATATGACTACACCAAGGTGCAAATGAGGAAAGTGAGGGTCAGAAAGATTACAAGGCCTCCCCAGGCCACCCAGGTGTAGAGCCGGAGTCTCACCCAGGATGGTGATCTGCAGAGGCCGGGTCCTGCCGATGAGGGAGGGTGAGGCCCAGCCCCACCCTCACTAGGCGCCCCTGCCTGGGTCAGAGGTAGAAGGTTGGCCCTGCTCTCCTTAGGGTGGGAGGGCCTTTCTGGGGAGGCACAAGTAGACAGCAGCCTGCACCTCAGGGCCCAGGAGGCTGAGCCAGCCAGGCTCTTGCGTCCTTCCTGGCTAGGGATGGAGCCAGATGTCCTTACCAGCAGGCAGACTGTGGGGTAGGAGGGGGTGGGCTGGCTCCCCACCAGCCACCCAGAGCACCCAGGGAGGGACAGGTGGAAAGTAACCACACTTGGTGAACAGAGAGGCCAAGGCAGGAGGCAGCTGGGCAGGATTCAAATGAGGGGAAGGCCACATGCTAGCTTGAATGACACCTGGGGATTTCATCAGGTTCTGTCGAAGGATGGAGCTGGACCGAGTACCTTGGAAGTCTCCTCACCAGCAGATTTTCCTCTGGAGGAGTAACTGGGTACCAACAATGGCTGGCAAAGTGATGGTATCGGTAGTGAAGATGATGATGGTGATGATGGTGATGATGATGATGGTGAAGAAGATGATGATGGTGATGATGATAAAAATGACAGCTAGCGAACACACAGAGCACTAAGTACTGCCAGACACTGTTGTAAGCACTTTATGGCATTACTTCCTTTAGTCCTCTCACCAACCCTATGAAGCAGGTCTAAGTATTATAATCCCCATTTTATAGATGAAACGCTAAGACATGGAGAGGTTAAGTAACTTGTCCAAGATCACACAGCTAGAAAACGTTAGAGCTGGAGGTCTGGTTGCAGAGCCGGCACTCCCATCCACACGCTACCTGTGTCACAGAGAAAACAGCAATCACTTTTTATTGAGCACTTACTACACATCGAGGCCAGAACTGAGCAGTTTACATGCATTATCTCAATTTTTACAATAGCTTTAACATCTTGACATTATTATAGTTCCATTTTGCAGATGTGAAATCTAAAGCCCTGAGAGGTAAAGGAATTTGAGGTCACATGGCCAGCACCAGGCAGAGGCGACCATCCAACCAGGCACACTCTGTCAGGCTCCTGGGTGCATTTGCAAACCTGTGTAGCAGGGCACCCCATCCCACACAATCTCACAGAAACACGGCCACCAACAACTGGCTGAGTTGTCACTGGGGATCCAAGTCCTTGGTCTAAGCACTCAAGATGTTCTCTCCGTAAAGGGCCCCAGGGTGGGGGTGTAAGTTTGCACTGCAAACATGCAAATGTTCCTTCCCCAGAAAATGCTGGAAAGCCCCTTCAGTCAAGACCCCCTGGGCTCGGAGCATCTGGAAAAAGCCCATGGGAGTGAGAATATTCCCACTCAGGGTGGCAACTTCACACTCGACCAGAGGCAGCAGTACGTTCACAGCTGTACATCCCACTTCCCAGGAGCTCCTTCTGGGTTTTGCACAGAACGCCTTCCAGGGCCTTCCCTGCCAATCAATTCCAAGTGATCCCCACAGAACCGGTTAGACCTGCTTGAAGGACTCCCCAGCTGCCATGCCTGAGTTTGGGCTTTCAATTAACTGAAAGCTTCATTCCTCCCAGGTCACTTCTAAGAGAGCTTCCTGGGCTCCAGCCTCCCTCCTGTCAATTCCTGGCCCTGGGCCCTGTGGGAACCAGCAAAGGCTCAGACCCGCCACCAGCCAGCCGCCATGCCCAGCAGACCACTCACCGCGTCCCCCCACACACCAGACATCACTTATCTCAGATGATCCCTCCTGAAGCCAGAAGAAGTGTTTTAACAAAAAAGAAATGGAAGCTCGGGGAGGCAATGTATCCACAGCCAGTGAGAGAAGGGGCTGGGTTGAAACCCAGAGCTCTCCTCTCCACAACCTGAGCTCCTTCTAAGGCCCCCTCCAACTCCAGTGAGGATTTCAGACAAAGGAAAGGTCTTTTGGCTGTTCTGGCCTAAAGCAATGGCTGGAAGAGGGGTCCCAAAGAGGCGAGGCCTGTGAGTGACAGAGAACCTCATGGAGAACCAGCACAGATGAAGGTGTGGAGGCTGACGAACCTTAGCTGGGCTCTGGGGTTGGTCTGGGTGGAGTGCAGGATGAGGACTGAAGAACAGAAGGGTCAAGAGCTGATGGTGCAGGGCCTTGAAGGCCAGGCGAAAGAATTTGGAAGGTGCCCTGAAGGCAATGGGGAGTCATAGATGGTTTTCGAGCAGAACTGGTTGTCAGTATCTCCAAAAAATTAATTTAAAAACAATGTTTCCAACTGGGCACAGATGGCTTGAGGGGAGAAAGCAGGGTGGTCTGAGAGGGGCCTTCTTCCCAGAGTCAAGTCACTACCAAATAAAATCCCAGAAGCATTTTTCAGCCAGTTACAAATTCATCTACCTCACCTATGGACCAGCTATGGCCTCAGAAGAGTATAAAAGCTGAAAACATAGACTCTGGAATCAAACTGCCTGGGTTCAAATTCCAGCACTGCCACTTACTAGCTGTGCATCCTTGGGCAAGTTGCTTAACCTTTCTGTGATTCCGTTCCCTCAACCAGAACATTGGGATAATAATAACCCCTGCCACAAAGGGTTAATGTGAGAGTTATGTGAGTTAATATTTGTAAAACACTTAACAGTGCCTGGCACATGGAGAAAGTTTGTCAAAAAAGGATCTCCAGCCCACAGCCCCCATCTACCTGGCAAAGATGAAAAGATGAGACCAACATGGTATGTTCTAAGTGATCCCATTCTAGGTCCTGGTAATCACCGATTCCTTTTCTAGCCACAAACTATACCTTTAATAATATGCCCTGGAAGAGTCCCAAGAACCAACTTCAGGCTCAGAGGTCTATAATCTACAGAAAGCATCTATTATCTATCAGCAATTTCATACAGTTCAACACAATGCTTCTGCTCTGTGGAAGCAGGACTTTTTGACCCTTTTGATTCTTCTGTGCACTCTCCTTCCTCATGCGAGCAGAGAGAGGAACGTGGAACACCCAAGAGGAGAGCGAACCATCTTCTTAGAGACCTCAAGCAAAAGGAAGCAGGTCTTCTAAAAATATGGTGCCCACATCCTGATGCTACGTAACTTTCCTACTATGTGAAAGCATAAAGCTCAGGGAAAGTTCGCTCCTGAGGACCTTGGAGGAGACAGAGGCTGGACAAGCCGACGGGTAGGCAAACACGAGTGCCCCGCAGAAGTCAGCCAAGGGGCCGGGCAGACTCTTCCCAGGGGCCTCTGTACTTTACTTCTGCCCTTCGACCTACCGCAAATTGCCTGAGAGTCTGAGCTCAGCATCTTGGACTGCCACAGCCACAGTTTAGGCGGAACTGAAATTTGGAGCATTGCTCCCTTCTGGGGCAAAAACGGACCGATGACTTTTTGATTTTGCAAACAAAGCAGGGACGTGATCAGAGGTGAGTTTTGAACAAGAACCCAGAAGGAGTGGGGGATGGGGGTCATGGAAGATGGGGTATAAGACTCTGGGGATCGACCAAGAAAGAAGTGGGGATATCCCAGAGCAAGGTGTGGTGATGGAAGCAGACAGGAGGGAGCATTTGAGAAAGGAAAGGGAAGCAGAAGTTAACCCAAGAAATCACCTTGTTTCTCATGAACTGGAGCAACAAGGGCTTCAAGGAGTTTACAGGGCCTGGTGATAGGGGCAGAAGCACACCCTCTCCCTGTGCTACTTGGGGACAAGGTTCCCTTGACTCTATTTCCGTATCTGTGTGTGGACCAAGGGATATTTACGCTGATTCCTTTCTGTGAGAGCCCCCCCACCTCATGGCTGCAGAATGGGGCGAGGTCAAGAGTTGACAGTCATTAGAGGAAAACAAGGGGTGGGGGCAGGGGCACAGCTCAAGCATGTGTTTTGATTCCCAGCCCCAAACACCCAGAAGAAATATCCTCCTGGAAGGATGGCAACTGCTCTTCTTCTGGGTTCCGCTTTTAGAGAACCTCTTCCTGAGTCAATGAAGTAGGAGCTTGGAAAGGTTGATTTTGACTTGAGGACACTGAATACAGTCTTTTCTGGATATTTACAAAAGTGTGTTTACCACGCAGCCTGCTCTCCAAACCTCAGCAATTGCTTAAAACAAGAGAGCTGTTGATTCGGGTGTTTTCTTTTTTAAAAAATATCATCACAAATGATGGATTTAGAGACATTATTTCTTTTTAAAAATAACTTGTCAACAGGACAAAAGTATTTAGGAGGCTTTCTTCTCACTCAGAAAGCAACGGGGAAGAAGAGACTTTTTTTTTTTTTTTTTTTTTTTGGTATAACATTTGAGCTGGAAGAAGGAAAGAAAAACACATTGTGGGAGAGGAGGGAGGCTGGAAAGCAGACTGGATGCTGGTGAGCTCCAGGTCCTCAGAATCCCCACAAGACCCATCTCTAATGCCCCTGTCCCCCCCACCCCACCCCCAGCCCTTTTCTCTTCAAAGATCCACCAGCTCTCTCTAGAGGAAAAAGTGAGATTGAGCTCTGCTCTGCCCCCACTGCAATTCACCCCTTCCCCACCCAGCACTCTTCTCCTTGCCTCTTATATCAGACATCAGCCTCTTTCTCCTCACAGACACTAAAATGCAGCCTGAAGTACAGGGCCTGCACCGGTAATGGTTCATAGGATTTTCCAGGATGGAAAATAGGCTTTTTCTTTTTTAATCTTAGTGGTTAGGTTTTTTCCTAAGGAATATCAAAAAATATAGGTAGGTAGATAGATAGACATAGATAGATGATAGATGAGATAGATAAGATTATGTATAGATAGATCATAGATAAGATTATAGAGTAATAGATAAGATTAATATGTGGACAGATGAATGCTAGATGATAGATAAGGTTAATATAGATAATAGATAAGATTAATATAGAGATAGATTATATAGATAAATATAGAAGGAAGGAAGGAAGGAAGGAAGGGAGTGAGCCAGGACCTCAACCCATGATTTCACAGATTTTGCTGCTTTCCTCTTTAGATACATTTTACTCACCACATATTCATTCAACAAATTTCCAGCTAACTGAGGACCTACCAAGTGGCAGGTGCCATGCATGCAGTTTAGGGATATCCGTGAACACTGCAGTCATCGGAAACTGACCTCACAGAGCTTATCTTTTGATGGGGAGGGGCAGAAAATGAGCAATACATGAAATAAATAATCCAAAAGCCTAAGGTGATCAGTGCTATGGAGAAAAAGTCGTGCAGCAGAACAAGGCAGGTCAGGAGCACCAGGGAGGGGAAGGGGCAGGGTGGTAGGTGTAAGCCCCGTCAAGGAGGGTAACTGACTGGCATGTTCTAGAAAGTCAGGTGGACAGTGTGGCCGGAAGAGAGTGGGACAGGTGAGAAAGTAGAGGAGAGAAAATCAGAGGAGGCCTACCCCAAGCCTACTCTACTTTTATCTACTTTGTATATCAGGCTTCTGCATAAAACTTCATGTGAAGGGAGAGATCTGCCACTAAGCAAAGGGTTTAAAAGCCATTGCATCTAAATGGATGCTCACTTCTCCCCAACCTGTGCCTCTTCCATTCACTTCGCCTGAAGTACTTTTGCCCCTCTTCTGCCTGTGGAATTCTCTTTCAAGCCCAGCTAAGATGTCGCCTCTTCTGGGCAGCCTCTCCTGACTCTCTGGTTGGAAGTCATATGTGCACCTTCTGGCCTCTCACAGCCCAGGACCCCACAATGCAAATCACGTTTCTCTTGTCCTGGATTTGACTGGCCAAATCTACTGTGGTTTGTGATGACTGCACAGGCTGGGATGTCATAACAAACAACCCTATAACCTCAGTGGTCTAGCACAGCAGAATTCTCTCACTCCCACTGCTCGTCCAACTGGGTCACTGGGTGAGGGCTCTGCTCCTCACAGTCATGCAGGGGCCCAGGCAGAGGGAGGCGCAAAGTGAAGTATAGAAGAACCTTCTGGAACAAATGGCCTCTGTGGTTGCCATGGCAGGGGAGGGGGTGCTTGAGGGTCTCATGAGGGCAATTATACACCTTAACCTGGAAGGGGCCCAAGTTACTTCTGCTCACAGCCATTGGCAAGAACTAGTCGCATGGCCCCACCTGACTGCAAGGGTGCAGGAAAGGATAGTCCTACCTGTGCCAGAAAGAGAGAACCATATGTGGGCACTGGAAGTCTCTACAGAAGACTCCACCACATCCACCCACCACCCAAACTACTGTGAAGACAGATCCTGCCAGTTTAGGAAGGCTCAGAGCAAGGGGGGGGGGGGGGTGGGGGCAGGAGAGAGGAGGTTAGTCCAACTAGTTCCCTGTCTCTCTCTCTCTCTAATAGCCCCAAGCACCCTAGGAAGAGACCCAGAAACCAAGTGTGGGGCCAAACTCCATTTTCAGCAAAGAAAGATCCAGGCCAAGAAACCATTTGATCTGACGTAAAATTTACAGTTTTTGAATTGCAGATCTTATTATGCCTCATGCAGTCTCGAGGTTTTCCTCCAGCTCTGCAGGGCCATCCCCAGACTACAGTCTGACCCGCTCATGGCTCCGGCCTCACTTGGGGCCACTTCTCCCCTCACCCTCCACCCTCCAGCCTCCCAACCCCTTTCAGTACCTCCCGTGTGCCAAGCTTCCTCCTGCCACAGGCCTTTGCACCTGCTGTCCCCTCTGCCTAGACCTGTTCTCTCCAAGACAGCAGCCTCTAGCCACATGCGGCTATTCGAATTTTAATGAATTAAAACTAAATAATATTTAAAATACAGTTTCTTTGCTGCATGAACCACATTTCAAGGGCTCAGTAGTCACATGTGGCTAGTGGTTACCTTTTTGAGCCGTGCAGACATTCAACACTTCTACCATCACAGAAAGTGCTATTGGACAGCGCTGGCCTCACGTCTTCTCCTATCTGATATTAGATAACTCGCACTCAGGCTTCACATCTCGGCTCAAACATCACTCACACCGGGAAGATCTCCCTGACCACTCGCCCTGCAGTCCAGGTCAGCTTCATTGTCACATGCTCCCAGAGGGCCAGGTTGTTTTCCTCCATGGCAATTACGTCTTTTCAAAATTGCACACTCATTAGTACAGTATTCGGCTGCTACCACCCTCTCTGTTAGATTGTGAACTTGATGGGGCAGGGATTGTTTCCGTTTTTGCTCATTGTATTGCTACCACCTTGCACAGCATTTGACACATGGAAGACACAACAAACAGTTATTCAATGATTGAATGAATGGTTTTAGTACTGCCCGGCTACTGGAAGCAAAATATTTGCTGAGCACGGGGTTACAGCAGCTGTGGAGAACTGCGATTCAGCAGGCTCCCGGGACCCAGAACTTTGGTGAGCAGTAGCAGCTCCAGAGGCTGGAGGCCCTGCTGTAGCAAACCTGGCTCCAACCCAGGGCGCCCAGCCGACTCTTGCAAACAACCCTTCACCAAGATCCCCACGTGCTCTCCCTCCAGGGTAACTTCTGTCTTCACTGCATAAGCCGAGTCTCAGGAATTCACCAACTGCCTTTCCAACCATGCCCTTGCAGCAGCAGTGTAGAAATGCTTCCTTCTGCTGCTCACAGAAGAGCCCTCAGAATGGGGACCGACCTTGGCACATTTGCTGGGATGCCTGGCTAGGCGTGGAGTGGCGTGCCGTGGGCTCCAGAATGAATGTGGCTACTGCCCTGGATCTGACAGGTACCATGCAGCAGCTGCTTGATTTATGGAGGAGGGGGGGGATTGTGGGGAGAGGTTTCATCTCCCATTTTGAGAACCTGAGTGCTTCCTATAAATATTTATAGGAATCTGGGGCTCTGTTAACCCCATCAGAGCCACACTTCACTTGTTGCACGTTGCTCATGTGTGATGAATGTACAGGCCACGTCCATACATGTATGTGTTTGTGAGCATGTGGGGACATAAGTGGGCATGCCTGCATTTTGCAAGAGAGTGTGTGTATGTGTTACTCATTGTGTTTCAGTATGTTATAAATCTAAACAGATATGTGTGAATGTTGTATTATACTATGTGATGTACATGCATGAGCATTTGTACACACATGTGTGTATCTAGGCACAGATATATGTGTGTGGTTACACTTTTGTGCCCTTACATGCAATATATGCTCATGAATATGAGTGCATACATTGCAAAATGAGCACATGTGAGTTCTGTGTTTGAACATGTGTGCGTAGCTGTGCTGCCTCTGTGTACACGGGCACGGTTATTCCCCCATATACGTCATGCAGGTATATCTATGCCTGTGCCTGCCCTGAGTGTGTCCAAAGCTTCAAAATCACCCCAGAGAGAACTTTGGTGAAGCTGTGTTTGATTACATCACCTAGAGGCTGCTTCCTCTCTAAACACTTGCTCTGGTAATTATGATCCATTTACTGGAAAGTTCAGTTGAGAACAGATGAAGGTGAGAGGACTGTTGATAAACAGCATGAACATCCTAAGTCAATGATGCCCAAACTGGACCTACACACACACACACACATACACACACACACACGCTCTGCCCCAGCATCGCCTGCTTGTTCCTCTGTCAGTGACTGAAACGGGCGGCAGGGCTAAAGTTCTCCCTGACACCCTGTTTGTCCTGCTTCATCTCCAAGTCCCCACCACCCATCTCCTTGGTAGGCAAGGGGCCTTGTGGCTTGAGAGCCTGTAATGCACACCCCCAAGAAAGTGACCACTCTCTGCGAAGGGAATCAGAAAGGAAACCGTCCCCAAACAGGGTATTTCCGACGCTTCCTACCCCTCTCCCAGCTCCCAAGGGTTTTAGAAACAAGATAGAGAACTTGTAGAGTTTGGTGGCAAAAATACAAATTTGGCATCAGATGGTTGGGGTTTCAAGTTCTGGATCCTTCACTGGGTGAGCGGGACAAGAGATGGCCTTGTTTACCCACTTTTAATACATGGATAGTAGTAACCCACATTTCAGAATCAAGCAAAGTGCCACAACGCCAGTGCCCAAGTGGTTTGGCCTCGCCTCATCTGCTGTGACCTGCCTGCCCCATGTCTGTGGAAAGGGACGTGTGCACCAGGCTCAGGTTTCCAGGACACAAAGGAGGGCAGATGCTGAGCCCCCACTGGGAAGTGCAGCCCTTCTCTGCCCTCCCAGGACAGGCAGAGTTGGGCCACCAGGCCAGCCCAGGCCCACAGCCCCTCCTCAGTAGAGTCTCTGGGCGTGTAACCCTGGCCTGAGCAGGCGAAGGAAGGTGGCAGATTCGGAGAAGAAACACTTGAGAGTGATCTCAGAGCAGCCTGGACTCTCAGTTCCCTTGGTTCCTGATTCCCAATTGACTCCCAGACCAGTTGATGTGGACGTCACCCTTCTCAGCCCTGAAATGGGCACACTCAAGCCTCCTACCCCACTGTCCATTTACCGGAAGAAGTCCAAGCCCTCGTAAAATGCATAGAGCTCCAAAAAGGAAAACCGCATTAATACAACTATTGGATTTGTGGAGTCCACCTCCCTCTTCACTCTGAAATTGGCTCCTTCCAAAAAGTACCAGGCCTCCTCGCACTGCCTCTGTGGAGGTCTCCCCAGCCCGATAGCGATTGCTATTCTACATGAAAATAACTTCACATTCAAAGAATGCTGAGAGGCAAATAAAACTGAGTGTTGCTTCAGAATAAACCCTTCTCATTAATTTAGGTGGTTCTCCATAATTTCTTCCAAGTGACAACAGTTAGTTTTGATTTTCTTATCCAACTGCATCTTTTAAGATGTTAGCATAGGAGATGGAGAAGGTGCTTGGGGCATTAAGAAGGAGCACAGGGGCATGGAAAACGTGGGTAGGACATGGAGGAGATGTGGAGGGCATGGAGGAGGCATTGGAGCATGAAGAGTATGTGCTCCCCAGCTGAAAGGGGTGCTCACCATAGTCTGGACACCTGCTGCCAGGGGCAGGGACTGTAGAAAGAATGAGCTTCCAAAAGCAGCTGCTGCTTCTTCAAAAGGAGCCTAGGCTTCTGGGTCAGGAAAGCTGCAGCCTAAAAGCCACGTGATGGCTTCTTCCCCAGACCAGATACACCCGGGACACAGCATTCTCCCTTCACTGCAGCTGGCTTGTCTCCCGAGAGGGCTACACTGGGTTCAGTGCTCGCTGTGCTGCTTCTAATCAAGTGGAGTCTCTTAGGAGGGCTGCTGCTAGAAAGGATGCTGCCTAGACGATATGCCACTCAAGGACTTTTATTTTGGTGGGGGGAGGAGGGGCAGAGCAAACCTCTAATCCTCTCTTCCTTACATAACAAATCCAAACACAACTATCTCTGGGAAGAGGGGCCAGGCTGCCATCAGACTGCTGGCTGCAGAGGGAAGGGTTACGCAAGAAGCCAGTTCACGGTTTTTCATTCTGAAAACAGAAAGGCCCAGAATGTGGGTTTTGCATCTGAAAACCTGAAAGGGAGTAACTAGAATCTCGAAATCCAGCTGTTTCCAGGATCCTACGAGAAAGATCAGGGAAGTGCAAGTACAGATGGGGGAAGGGGAGATGGAGAGCAGGGGGTTGGCCTGGTGTGGCAGAAGCTATAGCTCCAGGCCACAGTAAAAGCCAAGTGACCAGCCTGGTGTCTTTGGCCCAGCTCCCAGCAGCTCCCACAGTGAGTGGGTCCAGTAGACCCCTGGGCAGGCACAAGTTGGAGTGGGTAGGTAGGAGCTGGGTGGCCTCCGACAGGGTGGGAGGTGTCCAGACTCAAAAATGCCCAAAGACCCCTGGTTGAGGGAGGCCCATCTCGCCTGAAAGAGGAACCTGGGTCTCAGGGCCCAGCCTCAGCTTTCCCAGAAGCCCCAGCCAGAGGGGACCTTGCTCCCTGTCAGCCCCCAGCCAGCGCCTGCCCAGACCACATGATGGAAGGGAAAAGCTATGCCTGCAGCGGCCGAGGCCACTCCTCACCTGCTTGTGTGGGCCCCGGCAGGCGCTATGAGGTGGCTGCGGGCAGCCAGACCCTCCATCTCTATCCGTCCGCTCCTCCCAGCACACACCAGGCACCTCAGGACCGGCTCCCACAGCCCTTCCCTCCAGGCAGCCCCGGGATAGAGGGCAGAAAAGAAAACGGAGAAAGTTTTCTGAAATGAAACAGGTTAGGAGGAAGGGCTGAAGAAACAGGAAATAGGAAATGGAGAAGAAAGAATACGAAGGCACGAGAAAGCAAAGGAGGGGGACGGCTGAGCCACCCCCGCGGTGCGTGCGAGGACCCGGCGCTCCGGGAAAGCGCCCTCCCGGACTTGCCTCGCTGACGGCGGCGCGGCGGATCCAGCCCGCACAGACACCCGCACACCAGAGAGATCCCAGAGAAGGGGGCTTCGCTCCGGAGCCGACCCGAAAGGCCCCAGCCTGGGACGCTGCTCCCAGAGGAGCCACCGTCCCGTGGCCGCCTGCGTGCATCTCCTGCGTGCATTCCGGGGTCTGTCTCCGCGTGCGTCCCCGGCCTGTCTACAGGGCAACCAGTGCCGGGCTGGAAGACTCCCGGCGCAGGGAGGGTTTTTCCCCGGGGGGCGAGGAGGACCGCGAGAAGACCCTGGGGGAGGTGTGGGACTGTAAAAGGGGAGTGAGGGTTGCCAGGGGAGTCGAAGAGCCTCGGGACTTAGTTCGCTTTCCCGGGCTTGTGGGCGCAGGGTGCGCGGCATCTCGGCGGGTCGGGATGGCAGGCTGGGGCAGAGACGTGGCCAGAGCCTGCTTGCTGAGCTAGCCTGTGTCCCGAGGCCCCGGCTTTCTCGGGTGCGCTCCCGGCTCTGCGCTCTCCCCCGCGCGTGCCCCGGGCCTGTGGGTGCTCAAATGGTGGGCTGATGCAGGCACAGGCCTGTCCACTTGGACATCAATGAGGACATGGAGTGTGGGTGTCTGTGAATGAATCTTTATGTCAAATGTGTTGCTGGGGCTGCTCTGGGACTGTCAGCTTCTCCAGGAGCCGTTGGCCACTCTGAAACCCCCTGAGCCACAGTGTCATTCTGGATGAGGCTTCATGGTGTTGGTCGCTGGGCTGGTGTCTGTCTCTGTGGTATGTAAGAAAGACCCAGGCTTCGGAGCTTGCCTTCCTTCCCAGCTTGGAGGGTTTGCCCACACCAAGGGAGGTGACTCGGAGAGGCAAGAGGATGCCAGTTCGTTTGGGATGATTCCAAAGGGAGTCGGGCCACCTTGTTTAAGGCCTCAACTCTCAGTCCCCCTTGGCCTCCAGAGCCATGCAGCAGAGTTTCTCCTGGCCATAGGGGCAGCTGGTCCACCTGGCAGAGGCCTCCTTTGTCCCAAAGGGGATACAATTGTACATGTGAATATGCTTTTATCAAATTCTGTGTATTCATGCTTGCACACACAAGTACCCAGCTAATCATACCCCTTGCTCCTTCATCTGTGAACACACAGGCACAGTTACCCCGCAGCCAGACTCAGTTGCCCTCTTTCCTTCTGGGTCACAACGAAAGCCTTCCCCACCAGACACCACTTCCGTTTGGTGAAATGAACTGGGACTTGGAATTAAATTTGAGCTAGAATCCTGGATTTCTCTCCTACTGACAAACACCAAAGCGCTATATAAATGTAAATTACTGCTAATATTTTTTGTATGCTTAGTATTTGTTTGTTTTGTTTTGTTTTGTTTTTCTCCAGGTCTCTTCCCCCTGCCCACCAGATCTAGACCCACCCTCCCCATCCCTAAGCCCTCCCACGATCCTGGGTAAAATCTTATTTCCTGCTAGTTTCACTCTTCCATTCCTCCTCCCGGACTCTCCCCAGCTCGAATGCTTGGCTGAGGCTCTGCTCCTGGGGTTTCACTACACCTCCCCATTGGGATTCTGACACTCCATGTTAAGCACTCCCAGCCAGAGACCCCCAGGCTGGAAGGCCGTGCCTCCTTTCCGTGGATATGGGGTCTAAGGAGACAGGAGACTTCCTGAAGCCTGCAGTTGCTAAAGGAGCACAGAGAGAGACTTTTCTGGGTTTGAGGGGTCCCGCCCCACCTCTCACAGGTGTCTGTGATGACGCTGACTTGGACTCCAAGGAGAGGAGGAGGGGTTGGGGGACACTTAGGCAGGTACCACTCTTCGAAGCACCCCTGAAAAACTTGGAAAAGTTCTCCCCAGAGGGGATTTTTGGCTGCAGACGGCATCTGCTGGGCCAGAACGATACCCCAAAGTCCCTCCCCAACCCAGATTTGATGATTCATGGAAATCTATGCCCAGCAACTCAGTACCCTGCTGCGGGGAGCGGGGGCTCCAGGCCTGAGCCACCAGGGAGCTCTGGGCACACCGCCCAGCAAACAGGTCTACACAGAGGGACCTCCTAACTAAAGAGCTCTGCACCCCAAGGCCTGGCACTGGGCTCCACCTGCTTCCACATGCCCTCAGAGCGGGGGACTGGCCTCCATTCAGGGCAGGAGTTCTGGTTCTGAGTAGAACATGGGATGTGTGAGACGTGCAGGAGCAGGAGAAAGTTGAGAGCCGTGCAGCCCAGGCAGGAGAGCAAGGGCTGCGGGGCCGGCTGGGACTGAGCGCCAGAAAGACCCTGCTTCCCCATCAGGACGACGCTCCAGGGCTCTGCCGGCCTCGACCTTGGAGTCCTGAGGCCCAAGCCTGAAAGCCCAGTCAAGGCGGCCTCTGCCTCACACGCAGAGTCTCCGAAGCCTTTCGGACCTGCACCCTCTTGGCTCACAAACCGGCTCCCAACCAGTATCTGCACCTAGGGTGAGAAGCAGAACATGGCTGAGGTGCACATACAAACATACACACTCACTCAAGGGACAGACTTGCTTGGACATAGTTTGCTTTTCCATTGGCCAAGATGATGAGGATACCCCAAAATTGGTGCAATTCTCGAAAGCGCAAGACCACAAAGTCCAAGTCACACAAACACGGAGTCCTCTAAACAAACACCACTTCCATGGTTTTAATAAGCAAAATAGGAAACCATTTTAATAACCAAAAAACAGAAACCAGTCTGAATAAAACTACAATAGACTAAGTTTTAATATTTTCATATCATAAGCAGGGTTTGAAATTGATCCCTTATTTTACATGAAATAAAAACAATTTCCATTGCGGCAAGTTTGATTTCAACACAGTTGAATCCGTAAAAACCGAAGCTCATTTCTGATGCAGGACAAATATCCACAATATTTAAAACTGCAAGCACCATGCGGTTCATACAATCTTGTTATTACTGTTAATTTATCAACTAATACAAACTCAAATGCATCCGGCCAGCAGCGCCAGCAATTTCAAATGGGAACTAAAAATACGCTTTCAATTTGGTATTTTTGTCAGTGCAACTTAAATCCATTAACTGACCTGCAGAAAAAAAATTAAAATTAAAACACACCAGCTCTTCCCTATAACTACTATACAATCGAAGAAGGGGGGGCACCATCAATAACTCATCTGCTATCTCAAAAGCAGGGAAAGAAACACATAACTAAAGTGTTGGTCTAAAGAATGAACTTGAAAGTTGCAAGATTACTTGCCAATGTTTGGGTTTCCGAGCCATTCGGAGCACAGCGGGTGGTTCAACACAAGCTCAGGACTGTTGCAAGGGTCTGGCAAAGCTGCTCACCCTAGGAGCCTGCGGTCCCTGTAATTAGTGAGGGACTGCAGGGTTGCAAAGGGACCCTGGGGTGATTCTGGTTACAATAAAAAGCTAACAGCAAGAAGTAATTTGCTTTCCTTTTTTGTTCAGGGTGTTAATTTGGCTTGAAGACCGGCCGGGAACAAGCACACCCTGGGATCTCTAGGGTGGGGAACTCCACAGCTGCCCTGCCTTGGTCCTCGGGGTTGGGACCCCACGTCCTCTCTCCTTTCTCCACTCCAACAAAATTAAAAACTAAAGTGGTAGGGAAAAGAGGACTAACTGGAGTCAGGGAAGTGGGAGAGGACATGCAACTTTCAAGGGTGCCCCAAGACAAAGTTGTTTTCTGGTGCTGATGCGAAATGCCCGAAACTTTTAATTCTTTACTTACAAAAAAAAGACAAAATTGCCATAATAATAAGCCCAAACCAAGACACTCAACTTGCGGCCACCTTCTCTACGCGGTTTGGCGGGGCGGGTATTTACAAGCCGGCAGCCGGGATTGAAACCCGCACGGCGCACTCCGCCGCCGGAGTTTGGGAACTGCAAACTGCTATCCCTTCTCACCACCACCACCCCGCCCCCCCCAAAATAATAACCAAGGGGGTTATGATCCATGATCAACAACATGCTAAAGATAAACAAGAAAATGGTACAAAATAGAAATTATTACCATACATGTCCAGCATGCAGGATTAATATTTTTAATGCAGATTTTCGTATTTTTTTTCTATATAATCGAGCAGGCAATAAAACTGATGAGATTTGAGCGCCGAGAACGTCCTAACTGAGGCCCGCGTCTCGAGACTCAGAGCCAGTGTTCTCTGGACCCTGGGCAGACAGGTCCATTTGTCCTTCCTTCCTCCGCTTAGCCTCGCCTCGCGCCTGCTGGGACGCCAGGGTCCCTTTCCTCGGTGCTCTCTTCCTGGGGCGAAATGCGCTCCGGGCAGCTAGGCGGCCGGTTTAACACGCAAAGTTCAGAAAGCCAGGAGTCTCCGCACGGCCTTGTCAACTCCTCACGACTAGACTTCGCCGCCCTCCAGCCTGGAGAAAAGTTGCTCCGGGACCTCCCACCCCCTCGTCTCTCTCTGGCTCTGCTCGAGTCTAGGAGGCGGCGCTGGCGCGCGCTGCTTTACACCTTGGCCAAGGTCCCTGCCCGCCCGCCCGCGGCCCGCGCGCCCTTCCTCCCTCTCCCTCAAGTCAAACAGGTCAAGGCTGGGGCCGTGGCAGGGTCAGGGTCCGGGAAGGTCCGGGACTGGGGACACGGGACAGGGAGTCCGGGCCGGGGCAAGGGCGGGGACCGGGACCCATCACGACTCACAGAAAGAACTCGGGAGAGGAGGGGCTGTCGCTGGTGGAGCCAGCCTCCCTGAAGCCGGAGTTGGCGAGTTTCTCACACTTGACCTTGTAGGCGTCTCTCTCGCGGGCCAGCCGGGACACCTCCTGCTTAAGCTGCTCCACCTGCTGAATGAGCTGCGTCTTCTCATTCTCCAGGTGGTGTTTCTGCTGAACGCGTTTATACCTGCACGACTGGGCGTAGCCCCGGTTCTTCAGGGTCCGCCGCTTCTGCTTCAGGCGGATCACCTCGTCCTTGGTGAAGCCCCGGAGGTGGCGGTTCAGCTCGCGCACTGACATAGATACGAGCTGGTCGTCGGAGAAGCGGTCCTCCACGCTTCCGCTGCCTCCCGTCGCCGTTGCCACAGCCGCTGCGTGCGGCCCGGGCCCGGGGTGGCTAGTGGGCAGCTGCTGCGTGGGGCTAGCCGCGCTGGACGGCGGCGGCGACGCTTGGTGATGGTGGTGATGGTGCGGGTGTGCGTGCGGGCCCAGCTCGTCGTGGGCCACGCCGGCGGCCGGGTACGCGTGGTGCGGGTGTGGGTGGTGGTGGTGGTGGTGGTGGTGGTGCGCGCCGCGGAAGCCGTCGAAACTCTGCAGCGGCTGTGGCACTGGATGCGAGCCGATGAGCGCCTCCACCGCGTCCTCCGGCGTCAGGTTGAGCGCCTCGGGGTTCATCTGCTGGTAGTTGCTCGCCATCCAGTACAGGTCCTCGAGGTGGGTCTTCTGCTCGGTCGGGCTGAAGCTGGGAGACGACGGCACAGAGCTGCACGGCGTGCTGAGCGGCGTGGACGACACCGAGCCGGTAGGCTGCAGGCGCGTGCAGGGCCGGCCTGGGCGCTCTGCGCGCCCCAGCGGCTCCTTCTTCACGTCGAACTTGAGCAGATCGAAGTCGTTGACATACTCCATGGCCAGCGGGCTGGTGGGCAGCTCCGGCCCCATGCTCAGCTCCGCGGCCATCGCTGAAGCCGGGCGCAGCTACCGCTGTCGCCCGGGAAACTTTGCGGCGGGTCGGGGAGCACCCAGCCGAGCGCGGGGGCGAAGAGCAGCGAGCCCGGGAGGCCGGGAGCCGAGGGCGCAGCGGGCCGGGGCCGCTGGCCAAGCCTTTGTCTGGGGACGCGGCGGCACGCCGGAGAGTCCCGAGGCTGCCCGCTCTACCCGAGAGCTCGGGGCTGTGGTCGGGTCGGGCCGGACCGAGCTGGGCGGGGTGGAGAGGCGAGCGGGGCGCGCGACTGGGCGGAGGGGAGGTGCGGGGCGAGCGCTCGCCGCTCGCTCTCTAGCTCTTTTGCTCTTGGGCTCTCTCGCTCACAGCCGCTCGCAGCCCGGCGGTGCAGCTGTGCTGGATCCGGAGCCGCCGCCGCCTTTTATCGCCTTCGTCACAGGGGCGCGGGGGCCCGGGCGGCCCGGCGCTCTGGCCAATAGCTGCACGGCCCCCACGACCGGGCGGCGCAGGGCGGGGCGCGCCTGACAGCTCCTCCGCCCCCCGCGTCAGCTGACTTGCGGCCCCAGCCGCCCGCGAGCCGCTAAGGCCTGGCGGAGGGCTGGAGCCGAGTGGGACGCCCCGCCCGGGCCCAGCCCCCTGCACTCTCCAGGTCCCGGCCGGGTGCGCTCGCCTCCCGTGCGCCCCTCACCCCCACCACGGGCCGGATCGCCGCTTCCACCCCCACACGCTCTCGCCACCCTCTATACCCTTTGCACCCCCGCCCCCGTCCCCCAGGTCTTGTAACCCCCAAAGAGGTTCACAAGGAGCGCCGGGACGACACCTCCTGGGCCCTTTGTTCCCAAGCGACCCCCGCCCGATGAAGGTCTCTCGGTGTCCGCGCTAGCCGCGGGCCGTGTGCAGTGCATGCCTGTGTTGCGTGTATTTAGGGGTGTGTGTGTGTGTGTGTGTGTGTGTGTGTGTGTGTGAATTAGTCAGAGTTGGGGCCCGAGAGTTGTGTTCAGATCCAACACTTGACCTCAGGAAACCCTTCTCGGGCCTAGCCGGGTCCGTTCGCCTCCGGCGGGTGCAGGGACGGAACGCTGAGATGCAACTCCACTGACCCGGCCGTCATCCGCGCTCAACCCACTCCCAATTGAACACATGCAAGGAGAAGGTAGTGAATCGGGCAAAAGACTCTGAACCCCTTTCCCTCGTCAGACGCACAGGGCCCTGAGCGCCCCGAGGCTCCGGGCCGAGACCAACCTGGGACCGTGCTTCGGAAGGCTGTTGGCAGCTGGGGAACCGGCCCTGTTTTTGTTTGAACGTTTTGTAACCGTGAAGCAGATCCCAGCGTCAGGCCCGCCACCGAGAGGCTCAAATAGGCATAAAGTGCGACCCCAAGTGGCCACTATGCGCAAAAGGCGCAAAGAACCTCCCGGCCCGCCGCTCCAGGCTTGGACGACGTTTTGGACACCGCGGGCTTCCCCGACCTGGCCCAACCCGAGCAGCCCAGAACGCAGGTTGGGTGTGCACGGGAGACCAGGACGGGTTCCCGTTCGGCTACGCACAAATGTCCCCGTACATCCTTGGTTTCAGCTGTGAGCCCCGCGCTGGCCGTCCCCCAGAAACTCTGCCTCGGGGGATGCCCGCCGGCTGTTCCTCGCGCAGGAAGGCCCTGTGCTGAGAAATGCCGGTGGCCGAAAGTGAAAACCCTAAGGCGAGGGAGCCGAGGGTTGTCCGGCCAGCTCCCCGGAGAGCAGACGGGGAGCCCCGAGCGCGCAGCACTGGTTAGCTAGACAAGACTCGGGCGCTGAGCACCGTCCCTTCCCCTGTGCAGGATGGCCAGAAATAAAAGGTTCTTCCGGAGACCCCAATCCAGGAGCCGAAACCGGATAAATCGCGAATTCGCTGGACCCGGAGATCCGACCCGCCTCCAGCGTCGCCTCCTGTTCTTCAGTTTTGCGCGCGCGCAGCGAGGGGCGGGAGAAGAACGCACCAGGTAAGTGCGTCCCGGCCGCGGCCTGAGCGGGGGCAGTACAACCCGCGTAGGGGGCAGTGGGTCACACCAACGTGGACTCAGCCAGATTTTTTTGTGTGTTTTTTACCTCCAACTTATCTGAAAGTCCGCTCTGTTCTCTTGCGCCCTAGGGGAGTCGGGGGTGAGGCGCGGTCTTGGGCCGCCAATTTTTAGTAAAATGAATAAATTTTAACTAAAACTTGGACTGAAATAATAATTTAGTTAAAATAAATTTTAACTAAAACTTGGACTGAAAGATTTGACTCAACAACCGTAATGCTGGGGGGAGAGGCCGTCTTCCACCGTCTTCGAGATGCGTTCTCTCCGCAGAAACAAATTCTGCTGCCTCTCCAGGGAGCCTGGGTGGTGCGGCTGCTCCGCCCCTGCCCAAAGTTGGGCGCTGGAGTCACATACCCGTCTCCGTCGCGTTCGCGTGCGGACAGCTCACACTTGCACCGCAGTTCCGCGGGGAACGTTTCGAGGCCGCACTGGGCCGACTGCCTTGGGTTTATGTGGACTATGGCTCGGGTTCAAGGCGGTCAGGGGGAGACAAACAGACCCGGATATCTCAGCGCCTCACCCCACCCTCCACCCCCACCCCGAACTCGACCCCCACTCCCGGGCAATAAGAGCGCTGGACTCCGAGAGCGCGTCTGACGCTGTGGCCTTCTACGTGCGTGCCCTCCGCGTGTCCCCTCTGGTCGGTCTGAACCGCGCCTACAAGGACCACGACCTGTGTCTCAGGAGTGTGGACCGCGGAGGCCCTGGGTCTTCTTGAGGCCCCTGCTCTGCGACTCCAAATCTCCGGATGCCCGCAGGCGTCCTGCCGCCGTCTCGGGGTCTCTAGGATAGAGCTTTGTCTGGGCAGGCGCCCTCCTCTTTGTCCCGGTGCCTCTGTCTCTTTTGCTGTCACTTCCTTTTCCTGGGCTCTGACTAGGTTATATTTGTCCATCTCTAGGTTTCCACCTCCAAACCCCTTTCTTGCCGTTCTCCCAGCCTAATCACTCCCAACTGCTCTCCCCGCACCTCCGTCCACCAAACCCCACCAAAGCCCTCACACCTGGCTGCGGGTAAGAAACCGAGACACGCAGATTGCTCCGGGGTGGAGGCCGCTACAGGGCAACCGAGCCCACCTCGCGGCCTCCCCCAGCCCTAGCTCCTGTTGCGCTCTGACGCAGGGTCGCGGCGCCCCAATCCCTCTGGCCTCCGGCTCCCGATAGCCACCGCGGGCCGCTGCCTCTCGGCGCCTAGGGGCTCAGGATCAGCGTGCCAAGCCTAGGGGCAGTGTAGGTGGATAGCCGAACCCGGCGGCTGCATACCATTCCCAAAAGGCAGGTCGGGTCTAGGGCAGGGAGACGAAAGAAACAAGGGATGGTGGACGAAGTAAGGGAGTCGAGGAGGAGAAAAGAACTGAAGGCAAGTCTCCTTTGAGGGAAAGCCGAAGAGGACTGGCGGCGGCCAGAGCCCCTCAGCTGAACAAAGTTTGCTGTCTCTAGTTCCGAAACCCCAACGTGAGATTTTCATCCAAAAGTAACCCCCACTCCCCACCCAGCCCGGGCTGGACCAGAGGCGATGCGTCCTGGGCGCACCATCTCGAGATTCTTTAACTACAGACGGTGACAGAGGAGGCTCTGCGCTGTCGGAACCGCCGCAGAACTTCCGGACACCGGGGGAGACAGAGTAGATTACTACTTAAGAAAGCAAGGGGGTCCCGGCCCGCAGTGCCGGCCCCTCCCCCCGCCCCTGCCCAGCCTCCTGGATAACCCGAGAATGGTCCCGCAGCGCGTCCTCCCGTGCGCCTCCAGCCCAGCGCTGCTGCGCTCTAGGCGGCCGCGTTCCGCCCGAAGCTCCGCGGCAGACCTGTCTCTTCTCTGAGGGCTGCAGGTGTTTGAGGCGCTAGTGGGCGTCTCCATGCGCCTGTGGTTATGGTGGGTGGAAGGCGTGCGAAGGTAGGGGGTGGGTGGGTGTGTGTGTGTGTGTGTGTGTGTGTGTGTGTGTGTGTGTGTGTGTGTGTGTGTGTGAAGGCGCAGCACGCGGGATGCACCGAATGCAGAGCCCGCATTTCCCAGTCTCAGGGTCCCGTCGGTTGCAAGGCTGTGCCATCCCGGGTCCCAAGAAGAGGCGGGTGGTCCCAAGGGCCCCAGGACCGGATTTTCCAGGGAAGGGCCAGAGTCTTGAAATCCCCCAGGTACCCCTTTCTGCATTTGCATCATCCAGATGTAGAGCTATTTGTCTCCCCCAAGGAGCCCCAGGTCTCTGCCATCTTTGTAAGGCCCAGTGTCAGAGGATCATGCTACTCCCAACCCCTTCAGGAGCCTCCCAGGGTCTGTGGCCGCAGAAGAGCCAAGAGCTTTTGCTGCCCTTCCTTCTTTTCCTTCCCAATGACAGCTGTCACATCCACCCACCCCTGCCCCACACAGTGGCCATCAGATTCCATCCTAGTGCCTCTAAGGAGGTATTCTTGGGGTTCTGGGTCCTCCACAGTCTGCAGGCAGCCCAAACACTCAGCGGTTCCCAGCAGGCAGCCAGAGGTACCCTGACTCTACAAAGCCCTTATGCTGCAGCACTCAGGAGTGGGAATTTATTATTACAATTATTTCACAAATGACATATGTGGCTCGCATTCTAGTTTAATTGGGCAGCACTGTGCTAGACCACCACTGGGTAGTACTGCTTCCAGTACAGATGGCATATTTGATAATATTCCCTCCCATTTGTACAAGGGTTTGCAAAGCCTTTTGTCATATATGTTCTCATTCAATCCCCACAATTCTATGAGGAAGCAACTAAACTGTTCCTGTTTTACAAGGTAGGTGGGTAGCAGCCTTCTAAGAGCTTTATGCATATCCAGTCATTCAATCCTCACAACCACCTGATGAGTTGGGGAGGATTCTCCCTTTTTCACAAAGGACACCAAAGCTCCGCAAGTTGTAGTGGTTTCTTTAAAGTTATCTAGCAGTGATGAACTGGAACTTCTGGCCCCAAGTGCTGCACTCTGAATTCTATGAAGGGTGTGGACTCTGCTTCAACTAGGGTGGCATCCCAGGGACCCAGGTCCAGGTGTCAGCCCAGTTTTATTCCAGCTGCTCTCTGGGTCGGGATTCTCAACACCACAGGATTAGTGACTCCATTCTAGTCTTCAGCAGAGCCTCTACCAAGTCCTTGATGAGGCGTGATTCTAAGAGCAGCACTCAATGTGCCTTCTTGTCAAGAGCCATCAGACATCCATCTGCTCCTTCTCCCTCCCTGCCCCTTCTCTAGGAGATAACTGCATGTGGCTGGAGAAAACCAGGTGGGGTGCAGGCCACAGGTGAGACAATTTGCATTGTCCTGCCATCCTTCTGCCTGATCTCTGACCTTGGTTCTGATCTTTGGCCTGCCTCTAGCCTGAGTTTGGCCTTTGGCCCCCAATTATCCATCTCTTAAATATTAAGAGAGGGAGGAGATGGCTCTGTGTGATGAGAAGCTCATTGCCACTCAAACCCACCACTCAGTGAGGGATGACTACAAGGGTTCCTTTTGTGACCCCAGAGCCAGCAGTAGAGATCCTGAGGCTGAGGCTCTCACCTCTCACAACCCACTCATCACCTCTTTGTCTGTCCCTCCACCTCGAGATCTCTCTGGCTCTCCATTCCATGCCAAGCCGCCATCATCTTTTGCTTGGATGATTACAGAGGCCATGGCCAGGCCTTCTGCTTCTCCATGTGGAATGAAGGAATGAATGAACCAACAAAGTAGGCAAACACTGATGCCTCCTTGCAGCATGATGCCTCAGAACCTTACCTGCCCAGTCCTCCAGCCCCTTCCTCTCCCTTAGTAAATCCTATGGAGCCAGTTTTCATGTTACATGAATCTTATCATTCCACCTTTATCCCCCATCCTCACCCCTGCAGCTTAAATGCAAATTCTTTTGGCACTTGGAAAAAGAACCAAATTCTGTAGCATGGCCTTCAAAGCCCTGAATGATTTGGCCCCTGCCAACCTCTCCCAGTACACCTCTCACTGCATCCCCCACCCCTTTCACAATGCTCTAGTCTCACTGACTTCTTTAAGTTCCTCCTGAGCCCAAGCTGTGTCCTGCCACAGGACCTTTGCATGTACCATTCTCCCTGCCTAGAATGAGTCAGTCTCTTGTGTCTGAAGGATCTAGGCAGGGAAGGTGGTCTGTGAGTCTTCCTTGGCCTCAAAGGGTCTTGGATGTAAGTGGACATGAGGGTTGGGAGAAGAACCTACGGGCAAGGGCAAAGTCCTGGTCATTCTAGGGAAATCACCTATAGGGGTCATATGACAGGGCTCCTGCCTCTATGATAGCCCTCAGGTTTGGAGAAGGCCTTAGGAGGTAGCACAGGGAAGTTCAAGGAATTGGTCTGTTAGGCTAGTCCAGATGTTTTCCACTTGAACAAGTTGTTACAAATGCAGATTCCCATGCCACAGTCTGATTTTGTAGGTCTGAGTAGGGGCCAGGGATTTGCATTTTAATAAGTTCCTAGGAAATCTGATGCATGGGATCCAAGAAACACACTTGGACCACGAGCTCCTGGAGGAAGAAGCTGTGTTGAAGTTGCCTGTGTATTCCCAGTGGCCAGCGCAGTGCCCTTTTATCAATTACAGTTGATGCCTCCTTGCAGCATGATGCCTCAGAACCGTCAGGCCTTTCCTGCCCAGTCCTCCAGCCCCTTCCTCTCCCTTGGTTAACATGCTTTCCTGAACCAACCCTTACTTCTTCCTCCTCAGATCAAGGAGCAACTCAGAGGAAATCTGGATGATCTGGGTGACCCTGCCCCACTGGTCACCCCGCTTGCCTCTTAATTTGTCCAAAAGCTCTTCTGCAGGTCCAGCTTCCCTGTCACATGCTCATCCAAGCTTGAAGAACAAGCTTCTGGGCACAGAGGAAGTGGGCAGTGCCTGCCCACAGCTCCCAGGCCAGTCACCAGCCCAGGGCCACTGCCGGGGCCCCTGGAGGGAATCATGCTGTTTGGCTGTGCCAGAGGTCCGGCTCATTTCAGCCAGGAGCTACTGTGGCCACTCAATCTCTTTTCCCCCCTTTCTTCTTTTACAAAGAATTATACAAGCTATACCAGGCTACTTTGTCATTACAAAAAAGGCAGCAATGTAGTTTTAACATCTATGTCTACAGAACAACTTGTTTTTTTATTTTTACTCCACACCATTCTGTGTAAATACATCAAGATCTACTTCTTTCTTTTTAATTAACTCATAGCATTCCATCCAATGGATGCACCATAGTTTTTTTATCAGTCCTGTATCAATGGACATGTACACTAAATACTGTCTTTCACTATTGCAAACAATGCTGCAACAAACTGCTTTTTACATGCTACTCTTTGCACATCTGCAAGAAATGAAATTGCTGGGTTGAAAGATATGCACATTTTCACTGTTAACACTGTCAAATTAGCCTCTAACAAGATTGCACCGTTTAATTTCCTATCAGCAATCATATGAAAGTATCTGTTTCCCCACAGCCATGCTAATGATGGATTTTATCAAGATTTTTCATTTTTGTATCAATTCTATTTATATCAATTCTATGACCATCGCTGGGTTCAAGGATGGCTGTGGCCTCTTTCCTCCCTTCAAAGACAGTGGGAGCCCTTCCGCTGCAGCTGGAGAGATGGTCTGATGGCAGGGCATCCACAATGCTGGGGGTCCCATGCAAATGAGCCCTGAGTTCCATTAGGGGCAGGGTGTGGGGTTGGCAGAGAAGGTTGTAGAGATGAGGTGACACTTGAATAAGTCTTGGTAGGCTGAGCAGAAATTTGCCCAACAGAAAAATACCCTAAGCTCTGGTGAAGGGACCAGCCCAAAAAAAGGCAAAGAAGTCTGAACCAGCCTCGGGCACTCTTATTTCAGAGAAGCTGGAGAAAAAGCTGGAAGCTTCTGCAGGAGCCAATGCTTGACAGGCCTTGAATGCCTTGTCAAAGGTTCAGAGCTCTGTCCAGTGAGCTAGAAGCTCCCCTCCACACAGGCAGACATCTTTTCTGTTCACTTCCAGGCACATAGTAGGTGCTCAGTAAATGTTTGTGGAAATGAGGAGAGTCCCAAAGGTGTTTAAGCAACATGCTTAATTCCCTTTTCTCTCTCATGGAGCCAGGTGACCTCAGTGCCAGGGACTGTGAGCTGGGCTGCTTTCTGGGCATTGGGGTACCCTTTCCTGGGTTTTGCCCCTTATCTGGCCTTGTTCCAGTTTCCTTTCACCTCTGCCCATTAGAGATTGCTTTTGGTTTCTGTGTTGACAAGCCCTGTTTCTGTGTTTGGAGCGGCTGTTCAGTGCCATTTCCTGATTTAATATCAGGCCAGCACAGAGCAAGGATGCACAGTTAGCAGTTTTTGCTCCAAGTATTTTTCAAGTTCCCTTTTGATGTAAGGGTTGGGTTTGCAGCTTCCCTGATCTTACGGAGCAGGGAGGGAGAGATGGGAGAAGGAGCTGGGGAGCCAGAGGCAGGAGGAGGAGAGAGGAGGGCCTGGAGAAGATTCATCCAATACAGCTAAGCTGGGAGACTCCAAGCACCTTTCTAGAAGGGGGATGGCAGAGGGCTCAGCAGTAACATGGAGGCAGATTAAAGGGTCCACTGACAGAGGTGGCCTCCATGAAGCAAGGCTGCTTTCACCCTTCTGTACAGGTGTAAAGGTGTGCACATGTATCTATGTGTATAATTCTCTGTCCCAAATACAAAGGACTGTAAAGTGTAAATAAGCTAATGTGACACATTTCAAAACACCAGAACATGAAAACAAAATGAGTTCAAAGAAAACCTTAAAACAGATACAGGTTCCAGTGATGCTCAGTTTCTGTTTGTCTGAGCATCTGCTATGCTCCAGGCTTTCTTCAGGGCTGGTGCTGGGAACACAGAGATGGAGGAGCTCATCATCTTCTGGTGGGAACAGATATTTTCACTACCCCATGGTCAATGCAGTGATGGCAGTGTGCACAGGGGGCTGTGCACACAGGAATGTGTACACACACAAGGACAGGGCCCAGGGAGAGACTGGAATATCTTCTCCAGAGTCCTTGGAGGCTCTGGCCTCCACCTATAGACACTGATGTGACCTGCTGATGGGTCTCATTTCTACCTGCACTCTTGCCCACTCCAGGGCTCATCCTCTGAGACCCTCTGTGTCACTTTGGGTCCTCAGAAAAGTAGATGCCAAAACAGGATTAGACGTGCAAGAAGGCTACTGGAGAAACAGCTATGAAGGCTGATGGAGGAAGGGCAGGGGAGGCAGGGAGAGCCTTCAGACGACAGTGCAGGGCTGATACCTGTGGAAGGAGGGGACGGAAAGAGGCTTGAGCAGGATAGGCTTGGACTACAGCATGGTTCTAGGTTTTGAGCAAGCTGACGGGATATCCCTGACGCCTCTTGGAGGAATCCCACCTCCTGGCGGAAAGGGCCAGCACCAGCGCCACTCCCCCACCCAAGGCTCAGTCACTAGCTAGGAACAGTTCAGAGGAAGCCCAGGCTCAACTCAAATACACTGGTGGAACCAGAAGTGTGGCAGCTGAGTCTGCCAGCCAACGATGCTTCCTGTAGCAATTTCCCTTGAAGAAGGCCTGAGTGGTGCATTCCCCCAGCTACTACACCCTCCCTTCTTCTGTGCATTCCCAGGTAATGACATCAATGGCACAATCGCTTACTGAGTGATTTCTACATGTGAGAGACATCATCTCACTTAGTCCTCCACAACAATCATATGAGACAGTACTATTATCATTATTATACCCATTTTATAGACACTGAAACTGAGACCCAAGTAAATCAAATCACTTCCAAGCCGCCACAGCTAGCAGGTGGCAGAGAGAAATTCAAAGGCTGTTTGACTCTAACCACTGCACCAGACTGCTTTGGCCAGGAGAAGGCTTGGGAAGGGTAAGTCGAATGCTCATTTCTCCCTTTGCACCTGTCACTCCTGCTGCTGAGCCCCTGTGATGTGTTAACAACACAGCCCCCAGGAAGACACCCAGGTCTCAACAGAGCTGATGCCAGCCCATTTCAAGCTGTCCTCAAGGTGCCATCAGCCTGCCAGTCAGCTCCAACAGAAGGCCCAGAATGCTCACCTGAAGAAGGTACTCTTCAGCAGCCTCACATCTGTCCTTTTCCTTGAGCATCACCTCCTCTGGGAAGTCCTCCTGGCTGGCTGTATTTCCATAGAACGTTAACAGACCTCCACCACTGCGTTTCTCAAACTGTGCCCAAAGTGCCTGTTTTATTTCCTTTCACCACTAAACTGGGCCCCTCCAGGACTAAAACCAGGTCTGAATCTTGCCAGGATCCCCAGCACTCGCCTGCCCCTGGAGGGGTGGCAACTCATGGAAGCAAAGCTCAGATAAAGGAAGGCTGTGGGGCATCAAGAAGATGCCATTGCAGGGCTTGGGCCCTGAGAGCCATTCATTGCTTTGGTGTTCAAAAGTGCAGCCTGCTCTCCCCATCCTGACCGCCAGGGGCCTCATCAACCCCCTAGGCACCAAGCTTCTTGCTTTTCTCACCAAGTCAATGGCTCCTCACATGTGCCCCAACTGCCCTGTGGGGGCTAGGCCCAGGTTTTCCCAAACCCCAGCATCTGCTTGGCCGCCGGTGGCCCAGTGGATAGCCCCAGCCAAGGAGGAGAGTTATTTTTATTTATTTCTTCTTAATCATGAACTTAATTTAGCTGCTAATCAGGTTACCATGGTGACTTGCACTGGATTTATAGCAGTTTCCTAAAGCGCCTTTTTCCCACTCTTTGGGTAAATGAATAAAATTTGGGTGATGTGCAAAGCACATATATATTGGGTGTCCCAGGAAAGGTCAGACACATCCATTTTGCATTTGCCTCTTGCCCTGCCTTACAAGCTTAAGAAAGTGCATCACTCTGGGCAAGCCTGGTTTCCTCTCTTCTGCTCTGCCTTTAGAACTTTCCGTGGATCCCTACTGCCAACCAGGGAGAGTCTGAGAGTCCTGCATTGCTCTCCAGGTCCCTGCCTGCCACTCCATCCTCAACTCCCTCCTGCTCCCTGGCATTTTCCCTCCTTCCCAGTTCCCCTGGGCTGTCCCCTGCATGCTTGTGCCTCTGTGCCTTAGGCCTGGAAAGCCCTTCCCAGACAGCACAGGGGGCCCTCAGTGGTCTCCAGAAAGTTTCTTTCTCTCTCCTCTGTCCTGGGAGTCACTTGGCCTGGCTTGTCTTGGGATCACATTCCATCCAGTTTGGTATTTGTGGACACCATTGAGCACTCTTACTGGCACACTTGCCACTCACGCAGGGGTCGGGAGAGGAGAACAGGGCAGGAAGAGGAAATGAGGAGCTGGCATTTGTCAGCTTTCTGCATATTCACTGTCTTGGAGGTTCCCCCGCTGTACATCTCAGTGTTTGGAGTACACAGTTCATCTCCCTGCTGTGTCTCGCCCCATGGGCTCAAAGACACTTCTATCTTGGGCCAACTGGAAGCCCCCCTTTGGCTCCCCCAAAGGGGCAATGTCTCCAGGCTGGAGGCCACAATTTCCAGCTTTCCCCTGCGGACCTTGGGGCTGGCTGCCAATCAGTCCTGGGATCAGCCGCAGTCCATTAGTGCATGCCCAAGTCTCCAGGCGCCAACAGACCCACCGGGCGCCGGCACCAGATCCTTCCCACTCAGGGAACCCAAAGCCACCTTCGGTTATTGTCTTAGCCTTCGTAATCAGAGATACTGGACCCGCAGACCGTGGGCTGGCTCACTAGGCTCAGAAACCCCAGCCCCTAGCCAGGGCACCTTCTGGAGACCACTCCAAGAGAACACTCTGGAGCCTCCCGGGTGACAGGAGGAACAGCCAGGCCCCTTTGCAGCAGCCTGGCCTGTAGGTGAGGCTGTGTGAGCGTGTTAACTCACCACCTAGCTCTGAGGCTCATCTGGAAAGTAGGGCATTAGTCGTGGCTGCTGCCTAGAAAAGCCAGCCAGGGGCAGTAGGCATCAGGAATCATGGACTTCTTTTCACGTCTGGCCCTTCTGAGTTTGGAGTCAGAAGAACTGGGTTCACATCTGGGCCCTGCACCTTTATTTGATTTTGCTTCAAGATTGGGGCCGGGGAGAGGAAAATTCAGTTCCCAAAAGAACTTTGGGAGGGTGAGATTAGCAGGTCTAGATTTCTGTAACAGTAACCATGAAGGGCATGTTTTTGGTATGCCAGGCAAGCCCAAAATGCCACAGTGACTTTGGCAGGCACATTTATCTGTTTGCACCCCAGAGAAGTCCTTGCGAAAAGGAACGTGTGTCAGGGGGCCTGTGGGGGCAGGGTAGAGAGAGAGCCCCCTGAGTCATGTTCAGCCATACTGGGCCTGGAAGGGTCCAGGGATCCAGACACAGGAGCCCAAGGCTTGAGAGAGTCTGGGGTTCTAGGCCTGGGTCAGTGGCAATCTTACTGTGTGACTTTGGGCCAGTTTCTTAATGTCTCTGGGCTTCAGAGGAGTTTTTCTAGGGAGGCGAAATCCCCCCCAAATGAAGGTGGGACCTTATGTCTCCAGCCCCCTCTCCAGCATGTGAGCTTGTCTGGCCCATCTCAGAGCAGTCTCACAGAGGGGAAGAAATTATGACTTTGTAAAGTCCAAACAGCAAAGCACGAACCCCCTCAGGCCATTGGGGGCTCCTCCTCCACCCCTGTGCATACCTTAAGGTAGGCCCTGTGCCCATCCCCTGGAATGACTCAACAAGCATCCAGTGGAGAGGAAAGCAGGGGAACTCCCATTTACTTGCTGTATATTACATAGCATTGTGTTTAAGAGCAAAGGCTCTGGACACTGGTTTCAAATCCAAGTTCTGCCACTTAGTAGCTGGGTGACCTTGGGCAAGTTACCTAACCTCTCTGTGCCTCCTCTTCCTCATCTGTATATTGGAGCTAACAGCAGCATATACCTCTTAGGGTCATTAGAACAATTGAGTTAATACATGTTAAGCATTTATTGCTTTGTGTTAGTAATTATGTTCCAAACATATTCCCAGTGTGTTAGTTCTCAAAGTTAATATTATTAGCCCCATCTTATAGCCAAGGAAATAGATGCAGAGAAATTTCATCTCTCACCTGGGCTGGGTGCTCTAAATTGGTGCATTTGCCATCAAACCTTGCTGTACTCTTATCTGTTCAATGTGATCAATGTTCTCAACTGACTTGTTTCGTAAAACAAGTTCATATAGAAGGGGAACCAAGAAGGGAATGGGGAGTTAATTAAGAAGGGCAGGATGAGCCACTGATCAATCTTAATGTCATTAAAGGAGAGACAACCAGGCATCAGAATGCGATGCACCAAAGAGTACATAGCACCATCTACAAAGGCTTTTAGTCAAAAACTGAATGTGACTCTCATCATTTTTGGGTATAACTACCAGATTTCAGGAAACACAGGGGACAGAAGAACACGTTAAACAACACTGCAAGGAGGTAATCAGTCAAACCCAGAAATGAAGCAGTGTGTGGAAGAAAAGATCCAGATTCATCAAGAAATAAAAGCATTTAAAAAAATAGTGAGGAGGCAGGGGAAAGAATTGGTATAGATGAAAAGAAACTTAAAACACATATCAACCAAATGCAATGTTTGTAGACTGATTAGAACACACCAAATATAAAAAGACATTTTTGAGACAATGTGGATATTTGAATATCAACCAAATATTAGATATGAAAGGAACTGGTTGTTTTTATTTGTTATATGTGATAATAGTATTGTGGCTATGTTGAAAAAAAAATAAGTCCTTATCTATTAGTAATACGCCCTGAAGTATGTATGTATGTATGAAATGAGATGGTATCTGGGATTTGTTTTAAAAGCATAAGCAAGGGGATGGGGTAAGAGGTTCATGAAGGTTTATTGTAATTCATTCTACTTTGGTGTACATTTGAAATTTTTCACAATAAAAAGTTTAAAAAGAAAAGAATGGGGAAGCAGATCACTATGAAGAAGTTACAAATACAGATTCCAGAAGCATTGATTCCAAGTGAGATTTGGCTCCATGGGGCTGGGAGGGGCCAGGAAAGCTGCTCAACTCCTTGGCCAGCCAAGAAGCTGCATGTCCCTTACCTGTTCTCTGGCCACTCAGGGAAAAGTGAGTATTGTGCACCACCCTGGAATTCATTCATTCATTTATTCACTCATTTGTTCATTCATTTGTTCATTCAGTCACCTTTCTATCAAGCGCCTACAACGTGCCACACACATACACTGAGGTAAACACTGGGGACATGAAAGGATCATCTCTGCCTGTGCAGCACTGATAAAGTCTGAGAAAGGGAAGGAGATTGCCTGCCACCAAGGAGTTTAACATGGTGGGGGCCGGTGCGGGGGGTGGTCAGTGAAATGGCCTGGGGTGAGGGATGGTCAGGGAAAGCCTCTATGAGGATGTAACACAAGCTGGAACTTGACCTATAAGAAGGAGACGGCCGTGTATAGAGCCCAGGAAAAGGCATTCAGGGAAAGATAACAGCAGGATAAATGTCGTGGGGCATTTGAAGGAATCCTGCACTTCCAGGAATGGTAAGAATTGGAGGGCTGGACGGGGGTTGGAGGGGGGTTGGAGGAGGGGGCGACTTGTATGAGACAAGGGCCTTTGCAACTGGGGAATATCTGAGGCTATTAACTGCTGCTCTGAATCAAGAGAAACTTCACCCCATAAACAGAACATGTCTGTTCTGCTAACCTGACAAACTTCCCTGCAAGTTATTAAGAAAGATATTGGAAAAGTTTGCAAACATGTAGTCTAGAATAGTTAGACTTATTTAAAGAATTTTAACTTGGGAGCAGGGTAGGGAGGAAGGGAGGGAGGTGCCCTGGGGCAGAGAAGAGGCCACTACAATGGGAACCACTGGAATCGCTGAGTAAGTAATACCCCCAATTAGAGATTTAAAAACCAATGGGTGAAAAGCAGGCCTGGGCCCTGCCGGGCTCTCCCTCCTTCAGCCAGCCCCAGCCAGGGCAAGGAAGTTCCAGCCAACTGTGCACATAGCAGCCCAGTGATTTATGGCCCTGAGACAAAAGCTCCCAAGGAAAGGCCCCGTGGAACTCAGACATGTTGTTGGAACAATTAGAGCCCATCCATCCATCTGAGTCAGCACAGCATCCGGAAAATGGGCCTGGGACAAGGGCTGCCAAGGGCCAAGTGCCAGCTCTTTGCGTGGGACGTTCCATGAAGTGAACAGGCACAAAACCCTGGGAGCTGGGGGTGGGGTGGGGGGGTAAAATAAGCCCCATTTTCCAGATGTCAAAAATGAAGCTCAGAAGGATGATTTGCCCAAGACCACTGGCTAGGAGATTCAAACTCAGCTCCCCTTCATATCTTACTATGTCCATGGCAGTTTCCTGTGGGCCACAGAGCTTTTTCTCCAGTTTTCCAAAATTGCACTCTTGTTGCCCATGTAGGAGAGTTTGGCTTTCAGCTCCCAATTCACCCTATAGAAACAATCTGGAGTATCCAACGCTAACGTCAGTTGCCTCTCCTGCAGAAATTGGCATTTCACTTCCTCCTTTAGAAATAAGACACAACAGGGGCCAAGGAGGGGTTGTGGGTGATAGCCCCCTGCTTCCAAATCATGTGCAGCACCCTGGGCCATTGTGAGATGCTTGTGAAGAAGCACCCCACAGGGCACCCACTCAGGCTGGCCTGCACTCAGGGTCAGGAGCAATGGGGCTGATTCAGCTCTGGGATCCCAGCACAGGGCCTGGTCCAGAGAAGGCACCAGCAAAATGTTTGCTGAACAAAAGAATGGACCTTTGGCCCTGGAGACATTGCAACAAAATCCAACTTTAGAAAAGAAAACTTAATGGCTTGTTAACATGATTAAAAGATAGAGAAATGCTATGTAAAATGTTCATTTTAAAAATCAGGACACCAAACCATATAAGAAAGAAATCCACACAAATCTTTTAATTGTATAGAATAACATGCATATATTTGTGCATAGAAAAAAATACTGGATGAAAATGTAAATTGAAATATTAACAGTCATATCTGTGTGTGGTTGGTTTATGCATGGCTTTATTTTTGTCTTTCATTTTTTTCCAAGAAGTGGGAAAGGAGGATGTGCAATTTCTTAAATAATGAGAGCCATAACTGTTTTTTTTTTTTTAAATAATGTAGTTGTAAAGCATTCTGGGCTACAGCCCCAAGGCAGGATATCACCTGCCACTCTGATGCCAGAGCCAGCTAAAGATGCCAGACAAGGCTCCAAAATTTAGTGAACTTAGGGGGAGCTCCCCTAATCCCGCAAACCCCAGGGCCCACGGGATTCCACAGCTGCTGTGAGCCACACCAGGTTTCACAGAGCTGCCCATCCCTGCCCAGGGTCTGAGAGTGAAGAGTGTGGGTCCAGCCCTAATAGCCCATCTGCCAAAATCTCACCACGACCAACTACATTTCCATGACTCCTTTCTCTGTAAGCAAGTTAGTAAATCAAAGCACATCTCGTTCACAAGGTGGGCCCTTTCTGGTAAAGCACAAAAAAACTTAATCTTGGGTCCAGAAGCAGTAGATTGTGGCGGCAAGTCGGCAGCCAAAACCATTAATCTTTGCCGCGTTCCCCAACTGGCCCGAGTAGTAAAGAAGATAATACCCCAGCAGAATCAGTGACCCACTACAAATTGGTCCTGAAAGGTCCACCAGCATAAATAGACTTTTGCTGATCCAACACTTGTTAGGAACCCCAACAAAGAGACTATTGGCTCATCTGATGAGCCGCTTGCAATGGGCCCTTGCAATGGCTGGTGATGGATGACCATCCTCCCTTGGAGGGGAAGATGCAGCTCCTGGTATGGGGCCCTTTCTCATCTTAAATTTGTCCTCAATAAATCACAGGTGCAGAGAAGCCGGCATCAGTTTCATTACACCTACATGCTCCAGTATCAATCATGCCACCATGGCGGCCTGTCTGGGCGCAGTTCATTTTAAGTGGCTCTTTCTGTCCTGATTCAGTTTCTACCACGATGCACACTTCCAAGGAGCTGGGGTGCAGGGGGCGGGAGAAGAGGCTTCTTTCTCTCTCAAGGCCTGTGTGCCCTGGGCCCCAGCACCTATTCCCTCTTCCTTCTCCATTAACCATCCCCCAAATAGGTGGTCATGCTGAGCTCAGCACCCAGGCCTGTGCAAAGGACCAAAGCCTTGGACCCAGAAAGGCTTCTTTTTAATGGCTCTGACATTTGCTAACTTGGGGCAGGTCACCATACTCTGCTGCAGTTCCATTCCCTCATCTGAGAAATGGAGATAATAATACCCACCTGCTGAGATCAAACACAGTGATATGAGTAAGATGCCTAGTGCAGGGCCGAGCCCAACGTGGACCCTCAACCGACGTTAGTTCTAGCCCCTGCTCCTGCCTGGCTTGGATGCTAGTTAAAGAGAAACTATTGCAGGGGTGGCCAACCTTGCCTTGCCTTTGGTGTCCAGGCCCATGAGCTCCTCTTCCCCACGGCCACTCTGCCTAGACCACTCCTGGGGCCGGCAAGGGTGTGTCAATTACGACTCAGAATTTATGACGATGCTGCCACAGCTCGTTTTTTGGTCTTGTTCATTTCATTGTAGGCAGTTAAAATACACTTAAAACTAAGGACACCAGAGAGCTCTCAGACCTCTTTTTAATGCACATAATCAAAGACTTCAATGTCATTAAATGCATGCATAAGGCTCATCATAAAAACCGTGAACTTCTTTTTTAAAGCTTCATAAATGGGAATAGATGGTTTCTTTTTAGGTGGGCCCTAAGCCGGTCTGCCTGCGGCCCTCCAAGCCTGCCATTTGCTTCCTCTGGTGGGCACAGTCCTGGCTGACTTGACCCCGGATGGAGCACTTAAGGCCTGGTGGCAGCCCTGTAAACCCTTAACTGAATGAGCAGATCTTTGAGCAGAGGAGAGGGGAGCGCAAAGACCCTGCTCCCAAGTTGGTCAGGAATGTCAGACAGAACAAGCTTTCCAAAAAGACACTTCCATTCACTTTAAACCTACAAGGGAGCTGGAGTGACAGGGCCATTTATTTCCAGAAGAGTTGGGGAGGGCTGGAAAGGAGAGGCAGGGAGAAGGAGGAGGAGGGGGAAAGGCAGCAGAAGGAGAGGCCAGGGGAGAAGGAGAAGGTTTGCAAAACACATAGAGGAAGACAGAAAGGGCAATGGGACAGCCCACAGTAGTTCATCAGCACTGCATTTTAGCTCAGAATCTGCAGGCAGATTCAACAGACCCACGTACATACATGATGCACCTGGGAGAAGAGTGTGTGATAATGACAATAATATTGAGGATCTACTGTGGGTTCAGTCTGGTGTCTAAGTCTGTTACAAGCACAACCTCATTTAATTCTCCTATCAATTCTGTAAGGTAGAAACTACGTTTCATTAATTTTAAGATATACACTCCCCACCCCCCATTTTAACATCTCCAAAATTGAGATGCATTTTGCAATCACTGTCAGCCTGACAGCAGTCTTTATGTCATTGTCCTGTCTGCTCATGCACATCAAAACTTGCAGAATGGGTATTTGTGGCTTGGAAGAAAATCCCAGGAACAAGAGAGGGGTAGTTTTTAAAGAAATGCTACACCCCCAATACTTGTGATGTTACAAAAAATGATATCATGAGTCTGTCTCATGCTGATGCAATCTCTGAATATGAAGAAGCTTTAGGAACACCTTAAACAATTTGTTTTATTCACATTTTCCTTTTTATGTATGTTCGAAGGTCATATATGATAAAAATCTATATATAAATAAACCCAAGAGTGTTCTTTCAATAAGTATAAAATTAGAATTCTAAGTGATAAGAAAGTGTTGTGGTTTAATTGGCAATGATTCAACTTTCCTTAGTATTATGTAAAATTAGAAGAACATACAATCGCTGGCTTCTTGGATTAGGTGAGTATGCTGCTGTCCCATCTTACAGATGTGCAAACTGAGGCTTAGAGTCCTTCATTACTTACCCGAAGCCACACAGAAAGTCAAAACCCTGGATCTTTCAGATTGCAGAGTCTGTGTTCTCAGTCATCATTGCCAGGCTCCTCTGGCATCTCAGAATAAGGTTCAAATTCCAGCTTGGCCACTTACTGGGTTTGTGACCAGGGGGAGTGAGTTCTAGTCTCTGCCAAAAGGTGTGGATGCTAATGAAACCTGCCTCTCCAAGTTACTGAGGATAAAATCCTTATGTGAAAAGGCACAGCATGGCACCCAGCCCCACAAAGGTGCTCAAGATGTGGGCGTCAAATGAAGATCTGTGTGCAGGTCTGTGGCACATCTGAAGAGCACCCGCTTTGCCCCTGCAGCAGTGGCCTAAAAACTCGGGCAGCAGCAGGAGTGCAGATCTAGAACTGGAGACTAGGAGCATGGATTAAAGATGCTTGTAGCCCCAGCTCAGGTCAAGCTAATCTGCACACTTACCAGGGCCTGCTGGATGCACAGTGCTCTGTCCCCATTAGGTCTGAGATTTAAGCTAAGAAATTAGCTTTTAGAAATCATAATAAAGGATGTCTTTCCCCACAGATTGTAAGTAGAATATATTTACAAATATTTTGTAACAAAACAGACATGTTATAATGAATATTCCTTTGCCAGAGACCACCCTACAGTTCTCATTTTATATTTCCTTCCATTCTTATTTCTACCCCTATTTTATAAATTGCAATTATACATGCAATTTTATAACCCGCTTCTTTTTTCACTTAGCATAAGCATTTCCCCCATGTTGATAGAAGCATCATTTCAAATATTACCTAACATTTCATTGAATGGGTAGACCATAAACTAGCTAACCACTCCCCTAACATGGGACATGAGCCAGTCTCCAATCCTATAAATTATTTACAATAGCATTACTGGGTCAAATGACAGGTACATTTTTAAGGCTTGCAATAGATACTGTCAAATTGACTGTTTCAGCTCAACCTTGCCAGCACTGAATATTGACATTTTTTAGAATTCTCTGTTAATTTGATAAGTGAAATTTTACTGTTTTAAATTAATATATCCTTGCTTACTAATAAATTTGAACATTTTTTCAACTTTATTACCTGAACATATTTGTGAATTTGGCATTCACATTGGAGCAGTTAGCATACTAAATCAAGCTGCCTTGTTTTAAATCTTGGCTCCCCGCTTACAGTCTGTGTGATCTTGAGATGATTAGTTAACTTATCAGAGCTTTGCTTTTCCTTGTCTTTTAATGGAGAGGATAATAATCACACCCACCTCACAGGGTCTTTATAAAGAATGAATGAGAGATTCCTGTAAGTTATATCTGGCATATAGTAAGTGACAGATAAATATTAACTACTTGAATTTCTTCTTTTGTAGATTGTTTTCATAATCTTTACTCTTTTTTCTCTTCGGATTTTCATGTTTTTTTTTTTATCAACTTGAAGGAGCTCTTTTTATATAAAGGACATTGGTCCTTTTTCACATTGGTTGTGAATATTTTTTAATTGGCTTTTAAATATACATCTTTCTGGCTGGATGGTCTCCATGAAATTATTTGAGGACCGTCCACATCCAGGAAATCTTCAGAGGAGTTATTTCTATTACGAAAGTGTTTGGAAAAAGAAAAAGGGTTTAATTTCCAGTACTGCACCTCAGAAAACATGGCTTCAGCTCAAAATGCTGTGTTTCCAATAGGCCAGGTAGGGATTGAGGTTTATTCAAAATGATGTCTGACTGGTTCAAGTCTGTGGTGCACAGAGAATGTTGCCACAGCTCCTACACATTGGTGCCTAAACATTCCTCATGGCACTTCAAGTCAGAGAAGGAAGTAACAGAGCTTTCTGGAAACTGATCTCTCTGGAGCACATTCTTTCCCAGTTCTGAAGCTGTTCTAATGTTCGTGATATTTTGGTGAAAACCCTCTCCTCCAGTATCTCCATTTGTACACGGCCCCTTCCATACACTCGGTACATTTCTGTCAACGAGGGTCCCGAGGAATGAGAAAGCCTCTGTTTTTGTTTCCATTTTTTATGTCTATTAAAAATAAACATGCTGAGAAGCTGCCTTTTAGTCTCTTTATCAAGCCCCAAATGACGTGTCGTGTATCCCTTGTCAACTCGGCGTTGACGAAAGCAGCCAGCGTGATTTGTAAGGCGTTGGGAGCAAACTTAGTTAAGGGCAGACTTCCCTTCCATTGATCAAAACAGGGTTTAGCTGAGTGACGGGCAGCAGGTCCCTCAAATCAGCTAAGGCTACAGCAGGCAGGACGCTGTCCCCAGCCCACCGCCTGGGCCCAGCTCACGGGACACCCGCAAACCGTTCTGCTTGAAAGCCCAGAAGCCCATGTCTTTATGGGTCGGCACCAACGAGACGCATTTCATGCTGAGTCAAATTAATCAATACTTTTCTTGCTTTAGAAACTCAGGGCATTTCAAGACAGCAAAGCTACAATACGTGGTAAAACAGCTTTAAATTCTAATGAGCCTCTCTGTACTAATTAGTGACTTTGCTAACTGGAAGCTTTCTTTGTTAGAAAACATAACCTTGCCTTGGAGTGACACAAAATGCCGGCTTTTCCTTTCCGAAATATATCATCCTTAGTCTTTTATTATCAAATCAGAAAGGGAAGTACTTTGTTCTTCTCACCCTGTTAGAGCTAACAGATTTGTGTTATTTTTTATTATTATCTTTAAGCAGTCATCGTTACATTTTTGCCTTGTAAAAACTAGAAAGTGCAAGAGATCAATTTCTCCTAAATCCCACCTGTCACCTACCCGGCAGGGAAGGGTCAGAGGAGCTCCGGAGAGTAAACAGGTCTCCCAGCCACTGCTGGAAGAGAGAAAACAGTCTCCCCACTCCCCCACCCCCTCCCGTTTCACAGTGAGATTTGGTAATTTGCAAATTGAGCAGCCATCATTATTTTCCGAGGAGCAAGCCGGGTCTCCACTGTGACCCAATCATTTGTCTGGCAACGCACAAATTCTAGAGCTCTTGAGAATTCTTAGCCATAAAGCTGATTGCTAACACGGGAATGGTTGTAAAGAAAAATCTTTTTAATACGGGAAGGAGGGGAGGGAGGGCGAAGGGCAGGGAGGAAAGATATGCAGAGCTTGCTATCGCGATTATCAGCCCAAATCGGAGAGTTTTGAGAATCGGAATAGAACTTCCATGTATGAATGGAATTGCTCTCCTTCCCACTTTTCTCGCTTGTTTTCGTCGCCGTTAGTCTGGAGCTCCCTGTTATTATCTCCATCACTTCTCCTCTATCCTTTCTGAGTACCTGACGAAGACACCCTGCCTGGAAATAATTGCATTCAGACCTCTGAGTCCCACTTAAAAGTCTTTGAGACTGATCGAGATAAAATCCATCAGGCTTTTGTTTCCACTAAAAGTGCCCCCATCATTTATTAGACGAATTAAAGTATCAATTTCTGTTTAAACATTAACAGGGTGATGCCAAATATTAGTCAGTTCCTAATAATTTTGAGGGATTAAAAAGATAATAAAAGTAATAGTCCATTACATTACCTACTTCAGCAAGATTGTAATGAATGTAATAAATTCTGGATCAGGGTTATAACAACTTCCATCTATTTAAAATGAATTTGTAGGGTTACTTTCATTAACTATGTATATGGGGAAAATGATCTGACATATTACTTTAAAAGAGCTGTAAAACCGATTAGGAGAAAATATGCTTTCCAGACAGGGATCCCGGCCACCGGGGACACCTGTTTCCACGGGAAGAGGGAACGAGCTGCGGAGATGGCCCCAATTTCCTGATTTCATCCTTCCGTCACTGCTACTTTGAAGAAATGATGACAGCATCAGCGCTAGTGAACGAGGGTGAAGGAAACTTCTTTTTTCCTTTCTCCCTTTTTTTTTTCCCCACCCCAGGTATATTCCCACTAATGAACCAGGGCTCGCTCTGGGAACTTCTGCAAGGAAATAAACCCTGGGCCTGCGGCTGGCTTGGCCTTTAGGCCCCCGGGGGACGGCTGCCGTATTAAAGAGGCCGGTTCCCTCGTTGCTGGCGGAGACAAGGGAGCGAGCACTTGACTGCGCCGCAGAAATTACTGCTGTACCTCGAATGCCCGCTTCATTTATCAATTTCAGAGCAGAAAAACCCATATGACTGCCTTGTTCAGTCGCATGCTAAATCTAGTCGCAGAAAGCTTCCCACTGCCACTCAAAAGCTTCCCACCGCCACTCAAGTGTGGTACGCACGGGCCTGGATAAAGTAACTTGAAATACCACTAATGATTTATACTTAATTGAACCCCTAAGTGATTAAAGTGGCAGTAATGAATGAATAACACCCTCCTGGTTCCCTTGCCCACTCGGCCCAGCCTCTCCAGGCAGAGGGGCCGCCTCAGAAAGTCAGCAGGATGGCCAGCTTCAGCCCTTCTCTTGGCTACCCCAGGCCGTGAGTCCGGGTCCTGGCTAAATTGCTCTCGCATGCAGTAAATGACTTCATAAGCACCATATCAGACCATTGATCCTTTTTATTAGAGTACCCAATTGTAAGGTTAATGCATTTGCATTTGGCAAACGGAGTCAGTCGGCCTGAATCCCGAGCAGGATCGGTGTTTAAATGGACACGTGGGGAGAGAGGATCTGCAAACATATTGATTTGTTGGGAACAGTAACCAGATGTTGATGCCCTTCTCTCCAGCCCCCTCCCCTCAAAGAAGATGCCACGAGAAAACCCTTTCAGGGCAGTGTCTTCCTTAGCAGGAGCTCCACTGACAGCCAGGAAGCCAAAGCCACCGTCCACCCCCCAGTACTTCTCTTTCTAGAAGGAGGAAGAGTCCTGCAAAGGTTTCCAGTCGCCTCCGACAGGGACAAGGGTGGGCAGGGCACCCTGCACCAGGACACGTGCTGCTTTCTCTGAATGAGGGGGAGCCAGGACCAATAATTCTTCTTTTCTAATGGTCAGACTCAGACTGGGGCAGCCATTTAGAGATAGGCTTCTACACCCAAGGTGAACGTATTCTAGAATTTTCTAAAAGCATTGATCAGTGGTCCACCTTGGTTAGGATTTTCTAGTAAGTAAATTCACCAGTTGGAAAAACAAACTTTTGAAATCTAACATGAGTTCTGCATCAGAGAATATAGCTGTGGCTTCGAGGGGCTAGAAGTTACCCAGAGAAATCACCTCAGACAAACATGTTCTTTAATAGATGAGGAAACTGAGGCCCAGAGAGAAAATGGAGTTTACCCAAGGACTCTCAGTGAATTCATGGAAAAACTCCCAGGACTTCTGCCTTCCAGATCAGCCTCCTGTTTCAGGCAGCGCTCCCAGAAGAGGTGGCTTTGAGGCTGTGACAGTAACAATATAGTCTTTTTATACAAATGTCCTGAGACACGAGCCATATTTCATATTCAGCGGCATAAACTAGGTCTTTGTCTAAATTTTCCCTTGGAGTGAGATTCGCTGTAAGTACTGCTTACAGGGTGGATTTGTTCAGCATCTTGCCTCAGAGGACGAGGAAGCAAGCCAGTTTCGTCATTTCAATTCAATTCACTTTTTCTACTGTTCACTTTCCAAAGGCGGCCCAGAAGCTGGAAGCAGCCCGTAATATGAAGTCAGAAATCAAAGGTTCGATTCCCAGCTTGATCACTTACGAGTCATGTGACCTTTCTGAGCCTTGGCTTCCTCAGTTGTAACAATTCCTCCTTTGCTGGATTGTTTGGAGATCACATGGGCTCCTTACCTGTGCATTCCCTCCCTCCCTGTTTCCTAGGAAAGGGGTGATCCCATCAGATCTTTCCAGGCATTAACTGACTGATAACAAGCAGCCCAGGGAGAGCCCACACCAGTGAGGGGAGCAGCCCCGGACCAGCTCTCTCCTGCCTTTGCCAAGTGAGGCCCCAGGCCCTTGTCCCTGAGCCTTCTTTGTAGCTCCACGCAGATCCTGCCTGAGTCTCAGGAGGGCCAAAGGGCCCATGTGGATCAGGCGTAGGTAGTCATTATAACAATAATCTTATCTGTAACATTTCTAGAGTACTCTATCATTTATCAAGCGCTTTTTATACACATTTAACCTTACTGAATCCTCCCAACAACCCTGCAAGTTTCAAATGGTTATGCCCTCTTGACAGAAGCAGGAACTGAGGCTTGCAGAGGTCATGTGCAGAGGTCCAGAGTGACAGAGCCAGGGTTTAAGCCCAAGCCCTGTAGACTCTAAGATCTGTGTTCTGCCGCTGTGCCACCTTTCCCAGGACTCATGGTTTCTTTGTGAGGACAAGCCAGAGTTCAGCAGAGCCCCTGGCCTCTCCTTCCCTGTCCAGCCAGAGACTCACTCAGGGGCAGGCAGGGGGTAGAAAGGTATTTGTCCAGAGAGTTCAGGTGTGAAGAGGGAAAAATCACCGAGCGAGCAACAGTTGACCTTGGTGAGTTACCGAGAAAGTGCTGTGCTAGCAGGGCTTGGTGGTGACAGGGCCCTGGGGGCCTGCAGGAAGGCTGCCCATCTGATCGGGAGTGGAATGCGGGCAGATGCCACCTGGAGATAGTCGCAGCCGGGCTGTCCGGGGAAGAGAGGGCAGAGAGAGGCCCCAGCTGGAAAAGGCTATTTGTCCAGAGAGTTTCCAGGGTTAGACCTTGGCACTCGACAAGCTTCAGACCCAGGCAGACCGAAGTCCCAATCCCCATAGGCCAGCCAGTCAGCCATGGCCTCTGCTCCAGAGAAGACACACAGAATAGCTTGGGCGGGGAAGGGGGACGCCCTGGAAGAAGTGGCCTGTGTGATCTGAGACAAGGGCTCATTGCTCTCAGTGGGCTGCTCATGTGTGCAGGGGTGTGTGTGTGTGCACACACACGTGTCCAAGTGTGATGTGTGGGGCAGTGTTTCTGTGTATGGTTGTGTCTTTCTGTGAGGATGAGGGTGAGTAGGTGCATGTTTCAGTGATGGTGGCTGAGCAAGCTGTCCCCGTGACTGTGCACCTATGAACGTGTGAAGGTGGAGTGCCTCCATGAGAGTCTCACGCCCACACTTCAGCTGAGGGGAGAGACGGTGGGGAATGGCCATTCCTCTCAGTAGGAATGAGACAATTCAGAGAAGCCTATGCAGCAGCACCAAGGAGGGAAAGTCTGCTATGTCTTGGGCTGTCGGGGAAGACAGCCTGGAGGAGGGGGCATTTGCTAAATGGACTTTCATCCTGAGTCTCTAATAGATGGGCCTCAACCAGAGTCATATTTGGTCTCTATTGTCCCCAGAGATGGGGACACCACCCAGGCCAAACAGCATGATGAGTTAAGACAGTTAGCCAGCCTTCTCCCTGAAAATATGAACGTCTACTCCCCACTCAGCCCCATGTGCATCAGGGAGACAGGAGTGACAGGAGCCCCTGACCATCATGGACTCCTGGACCTGAGGCTCTCCAGTACCTTTGGGTGGGTGTTTCCCAGCCTGTAATGACCTGGATTTTCATGCACAGCACAGAGGGACAGACCCCTGCCCAGAGCCAGGCACCATGACCCAGGGCTGGTGTGGGCAAGAGGACCCAATAGAGCCCAGGAGAGCCCAGCTCTGTGTCTCTGGCTTGGGTGCTGGGTGCCTGGATTCCAATTCTAGCTCCACCACTCTTGGCTGTATGAGTTCAGCCAGCCTTTTTAGCTGTGCAAGCCTCAGTTTCCACATCTATCAAATAGGAACCATTATTCCTTCCATACCTGAGTTGTGCATATGGCCCCTGAGTAGCTGTGCATCCCCAGAGCAAATTGCCAAACCTTCCAAGGTTCAGTTTGCACATCTGTAATACAGAGGTAATAACAACAAATTAGCCAATGTAGAGGGAAGCACTTTAAAATGAAAAAAAAAAAAAAAAATAGCATTTGAGAGAAGTCACCTGTGAGATGGAAAGACCCAGCTGGGTTCTCAGTTGTTGGCCCATCCACCACTCTACCGCTACCGCTGGGCATTTCTCAGGGCATCTGGGCCCCCAGATGATGCCTCAAGGGGGCAAGGAGACCAGTCTGGGCTCCAGAACCCCGAGGGCAGGAAGGCTCAGAGACGGAGTCCAGTCAGAAGGCACTGGCCCGTGGATCCCTGGAGCTGTACGGCAATGATTCAGGAAAAGGCTGACAAGGATATTAGCAGTGTGGGTTTTTTTTTTTTTAAACCCTGAGCCCAGAGAAAATGCACGGTCAGGAATAAAGGCGCCCAAGAGAGCAAGGAGAAGGAGAAATTAATCAGAATTAGCCAGCGGGCGGGCAGCGGGAGCAGGGGCAATGCAGCCCCACAGAGGGCTGGAAGCTGCTCCAGGACCCCAGGTCGGGAGGTGTCCAGGGAGCGGGCAGGCCTGGGCAGGGGGTGAGGGCTGCCAGCCGCCCCGGCCAGGACTTGAGCCGACCAGAGCCCAGGGAGCTGGCAGACTGGAAGACAAAGAAGCCGCCACAAGGTGAGCTCAGCACCCTCTGGGGGCTATCACATGCCGCCTGGGATCCCCTCCAGCCCCAAAGCAAAGGGCTTGAGTTCCCGGCTCCCCATTGTTCACGGGGCTCTGGATGTGGGCATTAGGACTGGGGAGAAACCAAGAGGCTGCTCGGATACTGCAGAAAGCTCCTCCACAGGCAGGAGGCCGTCACACCCTCCACCCCCCGCCCTCAAGGCCACAAAGAGACAAGGCCCAAGAAATTATCTGGGGCTCCTTCCCTGGCAGCTGGGAGGGGTACATCAAGGTGTTCTGGTGAGGTGGCCCCAGGTCCCGCTTTCAGAGCAGAGAGGAATGGATTCTGATGGCCTGGCCACGGGAATCCATTTACGTGCGAGATGGAACTGAAGGCTTCCCTAACTGAAACCTGCTTTTCACAAATTGTGTTAGACTATCAGATTGCTTAAGAAAAAACCCTGTTCTGTGTGTGTCCGTGTGTGTGCGTGTGCATGTGTGTGTGTGTGTGTGTGTGTGTCTGTTGGGGGAGGGCAGAATTGATGCATCAGCCCCTGATTCTGCTGCAGATTCCAAATTAATGGAGTATAAATTAATGACAGACATGTGTGGTGTCCTGGAAGTCAGACGCTTCTCCATGCGCCACCCCACGCTCTGTGTCCTCCGGCAAAGGAATTCCCATCCATCCGTGAGCTGCTTTTCCACAAACAGAATACACAGGAGTGGGGCCACAGCTCCCCAAGCCCTTTTTGCCAGGGTGGGGACCACAAGGCCCATTTGGCCCAGCCATTATACTCAGGAAGGGCCTCAAATTAAGGCTTTTGACATTGTAATAATAGCACGATTATACCAAATTAAATTCTGTGCAGGTTAAAAGCATTCATCTCATTTGTCAAATGTAAGCATTTACTACATCACAGTTTCTGTAACCCCATTTTGGCTCTTTTTCCCCCAGTATTTTGATATACCAGGAGCCTCCATAAACAGAAGCGTCAAGGTCTTTCTAACCCTCTTAGCTCTAAACCCCTCCCCAGTTCCTATAATCTAGGTTCCTTTTGCCCTCAATTTGAGGTGGATTGGGATCTTATGACCCAGGTGAATTTTAGAAGGGAAAGAGGATGTGTTTCCCTTGAGCCTTGCTGATTGTCCAAACCTCTCTGTGAAAAGATCCAAATTACACTTGCCGACACAAAGAGCCCTGGTTCCCAGGAACCATCGAGAACTCTTGGCGCTACCATCTCCCATCAGAGATGCTCTCTCCGGGTCAGATAACTGAGCAGACACCCTCCTGCTTCCAGGCTCCTTCCCAGGCCCCAGGTCAAGGCAGGAAGCCCCTGGGTCTCTTACCTCCCCAGCCCGCTCTCTATGGGTCACCTATGTAAACATCAAATCCAAATAACAACCCTCCAAATTTAATTTATTTCTACCTAAACAAGTTCTTTTATCATAAAGCAATAAATTTGTCTTGGTGCTAGCAATTTGTTGCGGGTGACATAACATTGCAAATTGATTAATCGCTACTGTACACGGCAAAATGAGAAAAGCAAGGAATTATTATGAATAGCGTCCGTCTTTCACGGGAGGGATTCATTATTCAAAAGTGCTAGCTGGTGCTTACATGTGTCCTCGGTGCAGATTACATCCATTTGCAGACTTCCCACATCATGCTTACACAAATCAACAAACGTGCATTTATTAAGACCTAGAATGAAAGCTATTTAAAAGTGAAAAATGGCCTTTTGCCTTACTTTTCTTAAAGGAAGGCCAGTCTGGGTAGGATGTTCCTGGGAAGTTGCCCCACAGATGTCACGTGACTGTCCTCAGGTTCTGTGCATGTTGGCTCATGCAGATGCTGCCAAATCTGCCTGCCCTGCCACTGGCAGCCCCAGGATCAGAAGCACCCCTGCCAATGGTTCTAGAAGCCTTGCTCCGGCTCAGGACACTTTAGCAATCGGCTGTCACCGGTTGCTGGAGAAGTGGAGCAAATAGATGTGCTCAGAAAGTGGTCTAGTTCTCAGGAAACAAGCCTCCTTACAGTCCCCTGGGAAGGAGGAGGAAACAAATAATAATTGAGCACCTGCTCTGTTCCACACACTGTCCTGGATGCTTTACTTGTGTCAATAAGGCAAGTCCCTCTACCTCCCTGAACCAATAAGGCTGTTGTAAAAACCAACTGAAGTGATGCATGCACAGAAAGCATGCAGCAAGTGCTCAGTGTTAGCTATTATTACCATTAGCATTTCATTTCATCTAATCTTCTCAAGGTCAATATTATTTTCAGTATTTTAAAGACAGGGAAATTGAGGCTTAAAGAAGTTGCAAGACTTACCCAAATCACACAGTGAGTGATTCAGTTGAAGCAAGGCTAGGCTTCAATTTAGGGCTTGACTCTAAAAGCACATGCCCTTTCCACCAAACCACAATGACAGCCACCTTCACAGTCAAAAGCCAGTGTGTTTCCTGCAGAGCAGACCACGCACCATCCAAACTCTGGCCACCCACCCTTTGCCTTCAGGTGTCGGGTGGGACATCTGAGAGGGTTTGGCAATTTCTTGACCTTCCCCATCTCTTCCCCTAACTGTTCCAAGCATCAGAAGAGCCCCGTTTCTAACTGTGGGTCCCTCCTTCTCCATCCAGTTGTCCTATTATGGAGGACTCTTCCTGAAGGAGGCTTGTTGCCTGCCCCGGTGAGAGCTGCCAGGCAGCTCACAGCTTCAGTATTGATTATTCCTGCTCAACTTGTGCATTGTTTAAAAATAGCCCAAGATCTCAACTTTCATAGTCTAATTAGATTTCAAAGCAACTTTTATAAAATGAGAAAGCCTTCATTATTTCTCTGTTGCTTATAGTGCCATTAACCACTCCCTAGCCAGGCTAAAGACTCTTCTAGCCCTTACTAACACCCATCAGATGAGGAAAGTAGCTACTCGCCTTCTTCCGAGAAACCTGCGCTGAACCTCAAATTTGTGTCCAGGTGTCCAGAAACCAGGGCTGGTCGGGCCATAAGCCTGGGCATGTGGCTTGAGCTGAGAGTTGGCTCCCGTCAGCATAACTCATTAGACAGTGTTTATTAAATAGTGACCCTTCAGTCACTTACACTGAGACCACCCAGGGGTGCATTTCTTAATGCAAAATTCCAGGCCTCCTCCCAGACCTGCCACAGACTCACCTGGAGGTATGGCTTGGGAGTCTGAATGTTTGGTATGATGTTTCTGCACACTAAAATTTGTGAGCTACTATTCCAAATACTGCTCAAACTCCCCACCCAGTTTTTAATGCAAACAGATTGAATCATTGATCACTGCAAATTCTGGTTTAACTCATTGACATCCCTCTCTTAATACAAGGGAGATATAACCTAAGGTATTTGCTCACTATCTTCAGTCATCCCAGCTGACATCCCCAGGACATCCCCTGGGCTCCCATCAGGACTGGTGTACCCAGGCTGAACAGCCCATGAGCAACTTGCTGGGTCCTTCATAGAAATAAATGCTCAGCCTGGGGATGGGGAGAGACCAGACTCCCAGACAGGATGGGAAGAGGGCATCTCTAGGCTCCCCTGAGATCTGTTTACAATGATCAGAGCCCCAAGGTTGTCAAACACATTAGATCATGGTGGTTGTCACAACTTGTGACTATTTATGTGCCCTTGAGTATAGCAGTTCTCACCACTTAGATTGCAGCAGAATCATCTGGAGGGCTTGCTCCAAAGAGTATTGGGCTGCACTCTCAGAGCTTGTGAGTCAATAGGTCTGGGGTGGGGCCTGAGAATTTGCATTTCTAACAAGTTCCCAGGCGATGTTGCTGGTCCAGGTATCACACTTTGAAACTCTAGCTTCTAAGCTTCATGTTATGTCCCCACTGCCTGGTACGCAGGAGGTGCTTAATTTGTGTTTGCAGAATGAACAGAAGAGTGAATGACTGAGTAACTGAATGAACTGCCTGTAACTGGGGCTCCTCACTCCTCTACCCTTTGTCTGTGATTACCCAGAATCTGCCAGACATTAATAAGAGAGCTGAGGACATGTGTCCTAGAACCAGACTGAGGGATCCCAAGAGGCAAGACAGAGTCCGTGGCTGCACACACCCGGAGAAACTGGCTGCCTCACGCTAGGATGTCAGGAAGCTCTGCAGGGAGTGAGATAGCCCATTCCCACCTCGATGAAGGTAATGGTGGCTCTTCCCACCTCCGAACACTGCCCAGTCTCTTCCTAGCTGGGTGATCTCAGGGTTGGCCCTCAGGCTCTAAGGTGTTTCAAGTTCCTCACCTGTGAAGTCAGGCATTGATAATTACCTCCGGGGTCACCATGAGGAGTTAATGAGGCTGTACATGAAAAGCGCCAGCCCCAAGAACATTGGGCATGTTTGGGAGGGGGGGGTGGGGGAGCACTCAGGCTTATTTGGGGTGCCGGGTCTATGTCTGTTCCTTCATTCATTCTTCACAATCCCCAACCCCTTTGAAATGAGTCCCAGAGATGTTCAGAGAATAATGAATTCCCTCATTTCAGTGGAACTACCCACGATCCTGGTTTGGTGGTGACAAGCATTTGTGGTGATGAGTGATGGGACGTGATAAATTATTGTTTTAAGCGGAAGCTGCATTCAAATACCCATTTCCTTGTCAAGTTAATTTTGTTTCAGTGTATTTTCTGGTGGGTTTTGACTGGGAGCATAGAGAGTACATAAACAGAAGAACATCATGTCTTTGGCCTGTTCTCTGTCTTTGGCTAGGGGAAGGAAGATCTCCGGATTGTCTTGGACTGGAACCCGGACCCCCACCCCCACCCCAATCAGGCCAGGGTTGGTGACCCAGCTCCAAGGGTCTGCCCATGTCAGTCTGAAGGGCATGGTGGTCCCTCATCTCCCATCGAATGGCTGAGTTCTTCCCACCAAGGGCACAGTTCCTCACGTATCCTCCAAAACAGCAGCCTGGGTCCAGTCTCCAGTTACACCTGGAATTGTGCGCACATGGTCTCGATTCCCCTTAACCCTAAAGCCTTTGGGATGCATTTCCCAAGAATAAGGATCATAATCACCGTATGATCATCAAGATCAGGAAATTCACATAGATGCAATATTATGATCTAGTTCACAGTCAGATTTTGTCAGTTATCCCAATAATGTTCTTTATAGGCATTTTCTCAGTTCAGGATCACACATCGCATTTATGTGTCATGGCTCTTCAGGCTCCTTCAGCTTCGGAACAGTTCCTTCACCTTTCTTTCATGACCTTGACCTCTCTGAAGATTTCAGGCCAGTTATTTTGTGGAAGGCCCCACAGTTTGTTTGTCTGGCATTGCCTCTTGATTAAATTTGAGTTAGGCATATTTGATTGGAATAACACAGAGTGACGCTGTGTTCTCAGTGTGTCATATCAGGAGGCACACAATGTCAATCTGTCCCATTATCAGTGATGTTGACTCTGATCACTTGGTTAAGACGGTGACCCAGGTATCTCCACTGTAAAGATACTGTTTTCCCTTCGTAATCCAGATTTGTGGGGAGATGCTTTGAGATTATGTAACTATCCTTTCACTCACTCATTTCAGCATCTATTGATAATTCTTGCCTGAATCAATTATTACTGTGATGGTTGCAAAAATGGCAATTTTTCTAAATCCTTCATGTCTTCTACTTTTCCTGAGTGGCATTCTGCTGCAATAACTTTCCCTTCTTCCCTGTCTATTTATTTATTCATTTATTTATTTCTAACAGTAGGGACACAGCGATTTTTCTTTTATTTGAAGTGTTAAAATCCATTACCATGGTGACTGGACACTCAAATCACAAGATTTCACTTAATTCTCACAACAGTGCAAGACGGTCGCTATCTTCAGAGAGCTTCTGACCTGTGCCGTAGACTCTGCTTCCTGACTCCCAGCCCCAGGTGCTCTCCCTGGGAAATACTGCTTTGCCCACCGTGCTCTGTCAGCACAACATCCTGGCTGGGAAGAACCAAGCCCACTTGTGGCTTCACGGACCCCTGACTTCCCAACTTCCCTTCCATGCCCAAGGGGAGTGGGCCTGCAGGGAGGAAAAGAGCCTGACTTCCCCAGAGCTCTCCTTCCATCAAAGGGAGCCCAGCCTAGAGGCAGTGAGGCCAGTTACCTGGTCTGCAGAATGGGTCCGTTCACCAGCGGTGTATTGGCATGATGCTCCCAGGGGCTCCTGGCACAGACCACATTTTTTTGTGTTTGTTTTTTGTTTTTCTTAGAGAAGTTGTAGATTTTTTTAAAAAATCAAGATAAAATACAGACTACCCTTATACCAACTACCCAATTATTAACTCCTTGCATTAGTGTGGGACATTTGTCACAATTCATGAGAGAACATTTCTGTAACTGTACTATTAACAATAGTCCTTTGCTTACAACATGATTCACTGTTTGTGTTATGCAGTCATATGTTTGTTTGTTTTAAATTTTTATTCTAGTAACATCTATACAACCTAAAATTTCCCCTTTTAACTACATTCCAATATATAACCGTGCAGTTAATTACATTCATGCTGTTGTACTACCACAACCATTCATTACCAACACTTTATAATCAACCCAAATAGAAAGTCTGTACAATTAACTACCCATTCCATACCCCCACCCCAGCCCCTGGTAACCTACATTCCAGATTCTGACTCTTTGAGTTTGCTTGTACTAATTATTTCATATCAGTGATTTCGTATTTGTCCTTTTCTGTCTGCATGATGATGAACCACCTTTTTGATTCAGATTCAGTAAATCTGACAGCATGATACAGTACTAAGCTTGGCCACCTCTGAGTTCATCATTCAACATATATTTTCTAAGTGCCTACTATGTGCCAGGCCCTGGGCAAGCCTAGAGCTGCAGCAGTGAACAAGTCAGGCAAGGGCCCTATTTCACGAAACTCACAGTTAAGTGGAATAGACAGGAATTAAATCAGCACCCAAATAAATATCCAATGACAGTGGAGACTGGGCTATGGGGGAAAGGGCTCATCATGTTATGAAAGGCTCTAACAGAGAGATTTGGCCTTTTGCAGGAAATCAGAGAGAAGTAGACCGGTTAACACACATTTTGTCTGAGACCATTACTCATGGCACAGAAGAGGAAGCTGAGGCTCAGAGAGATTAAGTAACTTGCTCAGAGTTGCCCAGTGATGGAATCCAGACTTAAATCCAGGTCTGCTGTCTCTCCAGCCCAGCGGTGGTACTCTGCTCTGCCAACGTGGTTCACCAAGGTCCCTGGCGATTCTGGGCAAAGGGCCTGCACCCTTCTGCTCAACTCACCACAGTTTCCACTGAGACACGCAAGGCCCTGCTAAGTGGTGACAGCCAGGGGCAAATGACTTTCCGATAGGCTCAAATCATTTTAAAATCAGTTTGTTTCTAGAGGACTAAGCTGGGAAAATCGAACAAGCCTAACTATTAAAACAAGGGGAGTAGACTCACGCCCATCAATCAACATCGGAGATCTGAAATGGTGCACCAGGCCCTGTGCTAAGCACAGAGGGAGGTGACATGCAAGGTGGTTTAAGATAGAAACCTGACAACTGACTTTGCTTTAACCACAGCACTGAGCAACCTTCCTGGGGCTGTCCATCTGCCTTTCTGAGGCCTCAGCCCTGGGAGCAGCCAGACAAATTCCAGGAGGGGACAGGAGGTCCACGCTGCCACCTCAGTCCAAGGCATCAAGAAGCGGCCGTAGAGGCAGCAGTGGGGGCACTGGAGGCAAGGTGGGGGCTACTCAAGCTCCCGCCTGCACCCGCCACACACCCGCACCCGCCACACACCCGCACCCGCCACACACCCGCACATTACCTCCAGCCTCCAGGTCTCCTCCAGCTGGCCTTGGCCGGGCCTGGCTTGATACCTGATCCCCGTGGAAGCTGACACCTCAGCATGAGGCAGAACGGGGCAGACACAGCTGCCGCCACCAAAGCCTCAGCCCCACTTCAGGAGAGACTCGGAGGACACCAGCCTGCAAGCTGTCCCTGGCTCCCCCATCCACGCCCAGAGATAGCTGTGTAGACATTCTTGTAAAAGTTCTTAAGTTAAATGACTTGGCTGAGTTTAGAGAGCTGGGAAACTGGGGTCAAAATCCAAGTCACCTACACCCTTCACCTCTTCAGTAAACCACTTCCTTACAGAATAAGGTTCATGCTCGGGGCCTGCTACATAGCAGATCCTCAATAAGGACTTGTCTCATGACCATGGGCATGTGTGTGTACAACTGTGTTTGTGTGTGTCATTGATTGAGTCCCTCCTGGGGTCAGACCTTGGGCTTCCAGTTTTGCAGATTGGCTGCACAGTGTCTGCTCTGTCAGCCCGAGCCAAGGCAGGGAGGCGGGGGTTTCAGTGGAAGGATGCTCATGTCATCCGGGCCTAAAACCCACTTGCTCTCACTTGAATTGGAGCCTGGATTTCCAAATCCAAATCAGTACTCTTAGTCTGACAAATACATATATATTTAATTTGTGAATGTATTGATATGCAATGTGCTTTACGATATAAACATGATGTCTTAATCATACATTTAACAAACTGACTTTGCTTTATAAAAAAGAGCATTAGACCAACTAATATTTAGTACCTGCTTTGCCTCAGATATGCTCTCAATAGTCACTGCTTACAATGTCCTCTGAGTGTGCTGGGGCCAGTAGGGATGGTTATATGGAATACGAGGGTGTTTCACACCTCTTAGGCTTAAACTTCTGGTCCTTTATACCTAGGCCTCTCCACAGATTTCTGAGTCATTTTGGAATTTGCATGTAATGTAAAAGCTTTCTACATAATTGAAATTATGGCCAATTGACCGTGAAATGGAAGTGCCCGTGACCAATGAGGTGTTGGGCAGGGGGCGGGGGATGGGGGAGGCTGTTGTGTCAGAAATGGGGCCTCCAGAGCTTCAGGGCTGGTTCAGCTCGAGGAGGAAATTCCACCTGGAATTCTGCTCATTGCCTCCAGCAAGCCCTCCAGTCTTTCCTTGGCTCCTCTCTCTGGCAGGAAGCAGTTTGTCTCCAGAGGGAGACATTCTGCCGCAATCTTTTCTCTATTGGTGAGAAGAGAGAATCCTTCTAAGAGCACTTGGAGCAAGGAAGCCTGTGTGGAAATGTTCTCCTCTCTCAGGCTTATTGAGACAAGGACCTCCCGAGCCAGATTGGGATGTGGTGGGTAGATGCAGACCAACTGCAAATAAAAAGTGTGAACGTTGGGGAGGCAGTGGGGAGCTACTGAAGGTGCTAGAAGAGGGGCCATTTATATGATCCATGTTTTTTGAAGATCGCTGTGCAGAGAGGACTGGAGGGGGTGCAAACAGAGACAGGTGTCCAGGTAGCTTTGACCACAGACCAACTGAGTGGTCATATTGACATGGACGGTGGCCATGGATGAAGGGAAGGATGGCGGGAAGCTCAGGGTATGACTAACTGGGACACAGAGAGAGGAAAGAGCAGGCACTATATACTAGTTAATATCACAGCCCTATGAGCAGGTGCTGTTGCCCCCATCTTGTTGAAGGGGAAACTGAGGCTCAAAGAGGTTATGTTTCTTGCTAACAAATGGTAGGGCTGGGATTTAAATCCAGGTCCATTGCATTCCAAAAATGTTAGTGAATACATAAGTAAAATATTAAGACCAAGGAGGGGACCATACTTTGCTCTTATCAGACTACACTTAGGGTATTGCATTCAATTCCAAACACACACTTCAAAGAGACATTTTGATAGGTTAATGGAACATATACAGAGAAAAGTGATGGGAGAGGTCGAGGAGCTGAAAATCATGTCATAGAAGATGAAAGTTCTGGAGTGTACAGGCCTGGAGAAGAGTAGAGCTGGTTGCATATGACGCTGTGTTCAGCCCTCCTGGGTCCTCCTGGAGCCCAGGGAGTGGAGCAGGAGCAAACCCCTGGATGGGGGTAAAGAAGTCAGCATGAGCTAGAACAGTCATGTCACAGACTTCCATCGTTTTCCCTGAGGGCAAGGGGAAGCCATCAACAGTGCTAGGCAATCAGTGACAGGTTTTGTTTTGTATTTTAATTTTCAAAAGATCACTTTGGTTGCTATCAATAAGAGATGGATCCAAGAACATCTTCTTTAATAAAGTTATATGGCTTCTTTCACATGTAATTCAGTAAACGTCTTGTTAAGTTTATCCCTCGAAATTTTCTTTTTGTTGTTATTGAGAATACAATCTTTTGATTCATTATATTTTCTAACTGGTTGTTGTTGGAATTTTCGATAGTTTTTTTTTTTTGTACATTTGTTTCGTATCCAGCCACCTTACTGAACTCTTTTTATTGCTCCCAATAGGGCAATAAAATTTTTCTAGGTTGATCAGCACATCCTCTGCAAGTAATCACAATTCTCTCTCAATAATTACAATATGTAATTTTAACTTATCTCCTTACATTTACTATAACTTTTAGAAAAAAACTCAATGTGACAATTCTTCCCACAGTTGCAATTTGTGGGGTTTTTTTTCCCCTTTTCTTATTACATTTACTTGAACTTCTAGAACAGTGATTCTTAACCTGGATCAGAGATTCTCAATGGGGGATGATTTGACCCTCCAGGGGACATTTGGCAAAGTCTGGAGACATTTTTGGTTGTCATAACTGGGTAGATGCTGCTGACCTCCAGTGGACAGAGAGGCATTCTTAGTCTTAATTTTAATGAAGATGGATTTTGTGTTTCACCATTATATATAGATTTGGCTATTAGTTTAAGACAGAAATGTTGTTGAGCAAGGATTTAAACAAAACTCCTGTTAACTAAGACTTTTAAAATCAGAAATAGATATTGAGTGTTATCAAATTATTTTAAAGTCTTAACCAAGACGTTTTTTGCATTTGACCTACTCTTATAATAATTGACTTCTTGGCTTCACTGACATTACTTTAGAAAATCACTGATAGGATTTTACATAAAGCAAATTCTTGCGCTTCTCCCCCTGTAGTATGCTATAAAGAATTGCCTATATGAGAAGCAGCTTGATTACAAATCAATGCCTATAATTTGGAGTGTCTGCCCTTGTGGTTTTCAATGGGAACTCATATATGAAGTCACTATCTTGTTTCCTCTGGGTTATGATGGCTAAATATGGATACCATAGGTCTCTCTTTGCCTTCAGCTGCTTTGAAGAGTGACTGAGGTCATCTCAGAATTCCTGAGAAACTGAATTTTTTGTATACCACAGACACAGACAATATTAGGACAATCTCAAACGTACCCTCTGAATTTCAGGAAAATGCATCCAAGCATTTTCACATGACACAGTAACAGATAAATACCTAATTTTTAAATATAGATTTTCTGATATTAAGCCACCCTTGCAGTTCCGAGACAAATCTTACGTGCTAGTGGCATATTAGTCTCTTAGTACTGGAGTTGATGTTCTATATATTTTTTGTAACTACATTCAAAAGTAAGAGTGGCCTCAAGTTTTCTGCTTAGTATCATTTTGGTATAGAATTATGCTAATTTTGCTTTCCTTGTTTATGCTCTGAAACAGTTTATCAAAAGAAAAAAACTAGAAATTGAAAAAGAAATTAGAAACTAGAAAAGATGTACTTATAAAATCACCTGGGCTTTGTTACTGATTCACTATTCCTAAAAACTATGTCTATGAATTTAAATACCCTTTTTGGCCTCTACTGTTTTTTTCTCATGTCTAAACTTTTTGTTAGTTATGCAGGAGATCTATCTCTAACTGACATCTATGGAACTTCTCTTGGGTTTAGGTATCAATTTTACTGTCTACTTTCTAAATCATTTGTTTCTGCTTCTGTCTTTGAATATTACCATTCACCTATTTTCTTAACGTACACATTTTACGCTGATTTCTTGAGTAAAATGTTTCTCTGATTTTTGTATTCTTCCTTATTTTGACAGTGAATTCATTAAGGAAATGAATTGACCTTTAAGTAGAGTTTTGACCATGTCCCGTAAGTTTGCTAAATAATGATCTCATTCCTTTTGTCCAAATATCCTATGACTGCTAGATTGGGTCCTCTATAACTCAAGGTTATTTTTTTTCCTTTCCATTAATTACATAGTTTCCAATTAATCTGTTCTGTTTGTTTCCTACTCTTATAGCATTGTGTTCAGAGAATTTGACTAATATAACTTCTATTTTAGGGGATTTATTTAAATTGTTTTTTCTGGCTAATATATGATCAATTTGTATTAATATCCCAAGAAATTTTGAAAAGAAGCTTTTTTTCTAGAACATAGTCTTCACTTTAGGTTATGAACCACAGAGGGGAACACAGGATTACCTAATAGGGCAGAGGAAGAAAATATAAGGATTCATATTTAATATTTATTTTTTTATCTTTTCCCTTTTAACCTCTATTTTTGTATATGTTTCATACGTATTGTGTTAGTATCACAGAAAATGAATTTTATTAATAATATGCACATTTGGGAGCATATGCTTGAACAGGTTTTAAACATGAGGTCCATAGTAGAGGGTAGAGACCATTAGTGTAAAGAGCACAGAGTTCAATATATTAGTACAGTGGGATGTCCACATAATTAACAAATACATTTACATTGGAAATGTATGCTCAAAAATGCTTCACATAAAGCAATTCACTTTCAAAAAAGTTTGGAAACAATTGCCTTATCAATATTAATGATTCTCTAAAGAAATGGAAAGGTTTTGTTTATCAGAATTCTATGGAAGGTAGGGTAAAGCAATTTGGATTCGTAAGGGTTGCTAGTCTGGAAAGAACCTATTGAAACAGGGGGATCAGACTCTATTTCCTGGGTCAAACCAGCTACAGGGAACATCAGTGTGTGAAAAGGAAACTGAAGACAGCAGGTGGAGGAGAGATGGGCAGAGAACTGAGCAATGAGCCCTGTGAGCCTTCCCTGTGGCATACCCACAATCTTCTAGAGAGTTACTAAATCCACAAGCTACTTGGTTCAAGTGGATTTTTCACGGAGACCTCTGCCAAAGTCACACAGACTCAGAGAGGAAGTCCAGAGAAGCAGAGGAGGTAAGGTTGGTAGGTGTGGGAAGCATATGACAGCCCTAAGATATAGTGATAGGATCTAGGAAATTTTTATCCAAATGTACTTCAACCTGTATTTGTCTGTTCATCAATGTAATGAAAAATAATTTCTCTAGACTCCTCCTACATAAGACGGCTAAATAAGGGATTATTATTCTTAATCCATTTTGAGGTTTTCATTGATATATTCTAGAATTTTAAACTGATATTATTCTTGTTTAATTTTAGGTTTATTTATATTATGTTCATCTTTTCCAAGAATTCTTTTGGATAATTGCATTGCTATGTAACCAAATTTATGGTTATTAAAATAACATAGCATAGACTCAGTTCTATGTTGAAATGGTTTTAATGTTCACTACTCTGATGTTATATCTCTGTTTACCCATTCATGTGTCCCTGATTTTGATTCATCTTATTCATGTGGAGTATACCCCCACAGATTGATTTGCTTTGTTTTTGTGTTTCAGGATGGGCTCTTACGTGGTATGCGTTGCATATACGTCTTCCTATTGTCTTCACAAATGGACAAAACTTAACTATGGATAGTGTGTCTTTGAGTTATAACTTTTTCTTCCCAAAATTCCACAGATTCTGTCCCATTGTCTTAGAACATTCAGAGTTTGGCAAAGTCTGAAAACAGTCTTATTTTTGTCTCTTATGGGAAATCTGTTTTCTTCATGGATTCTTGTAGGGTTCATTCCTTTATAAATTCATTCACTCAAAAAATATTTATTGAGCACTTACTGTCTGCCAGGCACTGATCTAGACACAGCAGTGACCAGAACAGACAGAAATCTTTGCCTTCATGGAGCTGACATTCTAGTGGACTGACAGGCAATAAACAAAATGAATAAATAAATATGCAGCCTTTCTGATGGTGACACACGCTATGGAGGAGGATAAAGCCGAAGAAGGGCATGAGGAGTTGGGTGCATGGCAGTTTAAGTAGGATGGTGAGGGCCTTCAGTCAGGTGACATTCAAGTAAAGACCTGAAGGAAGCATGGGAGAGGGCCGTGAGGCTCTGCAGGCAATGAAGAGTATTCCAGCAGAGGGAGCAGCAAAAGCAGAGGCCCTGAATGGGGAGCATGTCTGGTATGTCCAAGAAACAACAGGACACCACGGTAACCAGAGTAACTAGAGTGAGCAAGGAGGAGAAGAGAAGCTGGTGAGAGTAAAGATGCAATGGACAGCCAAACCTTTTAGGATCTAGTTAGCCAGAGGATATCCAAGTCAGCATTTTCCAAGCTGGTATTCCATGGGGAATATGCATTGGGCAGTGTTACTGTCCACGAGGGAGATATAGTAAATAAAATTCCCAAAATTAGTTTGCTTATGGAATCCTATTATAGCAAACCTATAATAACATACTATAATAATTCACTCAAACAGTATTTACTGAGCACCTACTATGTGGCAAATACTGAACCAGGCCCCGAGTATACAATGACGAACAAAACAAAGCCCCTACCCGCATAGAGTTTCTATGACATTTACAAACACTAAACACTATATAAAGGAGAGAGAGAAAGAGGTGAATATTAAGAGGGAAAAATAAAGCTGGGTAAAATATTTGCAGAAAACCAGTTTTGCTAAACACTGGTCTCTTTTTGTTAATTTCCCCTAACAATTTCATTCTCAGTTTTTTTTCTTAAGGCTGGGAAAGTTTTCTTCTAGTTCACCTTCAATTGTTATTCTGATCTCTTTTTAAATTTTTTTAAATTATTTTTATTGGAAATATTAAAATTGTTTCACGTGTATAGAATAATATACACAATGATCTCTTTTCTAAGAAAAGTGATTGTCTCTATGTTGGCAGGCCATTCTCTGTCTTCTATATATTTAATCCCTGATTTTTTTCTTCTACATTCTAGTAGTTTCCCAAGTTTATCTAAGATTTCTAATTTCAAGTCCAGTGTCTGCCTTACCTATTATTAGTTCAAATATACAATTAAAATCACTTAAAAACAATTTATTTTGTGATCATATTAGTTTTTTTGTATTAGGTTTCTAATTGTAAAAATAACAGCTAATATTTATTAACAGCATGCTTCATTTCAGATATTCTAAGAGCTATTCATGCTATATTTCACTTAATGCACAAAGCAACTCCTTGAAGCAGGGACTACTGTTATCTCCACTGAAGAGATGATGAAATTTAGGTATACAGAGATTAAGAGATTATTGACTTTATTCTCTGCATCACCAGTTATGTTCTGTACTGCATCTAATGTTGATTTTAATTTTGTTTCTTTTTATTTGGACTTTTTTTGGATTTTATCTTTTATTTAATTTCTACCTCCTCTCAACTTGTTTCTCTTCATAAGTTATACTGGTGTATCATTGGCTCATTTTTCATTTCTTGCATTATGGTCTGCATATTTCCCTAAATTTTGCTGAAAGGACGAATAAGATGTGCTCTAAAATTTTCTTCAGTTTACTATAGTCAGTCTTTTTCAAGAGTAAGTTCTTCCTTTGCATTATACTGTATTCTTTGTTTTATGATGCGCATCTTTTTCAGAGGCCTAATGTGCTACTTTTTTCCTCTAATTACTTATCCTTGATCCAAAAGGTGGGGGGGGTGGTGCACAGGAGAAAAGTCTATCCAGACTATAGGACTTTTCTAGTAAACAAAATATTTTCATTGGTTCCTCTTCACTGTCCATCTGGCTGCTATCTGAACCCTTAGGCCTAGAATGTATGCCAGAGAACTGGCTCATGTGACACCCTCTAATCCTCTCTCCAAGTTTCCAATGTTCTTCAGTCCCTTATTCATTGTGAATCTGATGGGTCATGAGGAGTGGAACAGCTCACGGATGGGCCACGTGGTCATGTTACTAGAAGAAGGTCACATATTCCCAAAAAGTCTGTATGAAGAGTGAATTTAACTCCAACCCCTGAACTCCGTGCCTCTCCCAGAATCAACCCCTCTCCAAAGCCAGCATCACCACCTAGGACGCCCAGCCTCTGCCCCCATGCACGTCCATCTCAGGGGCCTTGCGGAGCCAGGAGCTGCCCTGGTGGGTGAGTGTTGGGGGGAGGGGGAGAAGCAGAGCACCCTGGCCTCCTTGAGCACGACTCCCACAAAGTGGGGTGAGCAGCCTTCCTTCTTTCTCTCTGGAGAAGGCTGTGATAGAGGTCTGAGGTCAAATATTGAGTGAGAATGAGGAGATGGAAGTTGCCCCCTACCTTTTCCCCTTGTAGCGCCACTTTCTGCCTCAAGACTTCATCTGAGTTTGGGCTAGTGGAAATTACTTGCATATCAATGATTAGTATTCCTGGTTTCCGGTGCTTTTAAAACATGGCCATATTTATGCATTTTCCTACACATCTTAACGGATAGGGAAGATGAAAGAAGCGTGACTTGCTCTGCCTCCATAAGCTGAAACAGGGAAGCAAGCTCAACATGGGGGGTGGGCAGCTCCCTGCCCCTACCTCCCCAGACCTCTCAGCCTGGCCTGGCCTGGCCTTACCCCCAAGTCAACTCTGAACAGAACAGCATGTCTCCTTCCTTCCAGCGAGGGGAACTGGGGTTGATAGCAGAGTGTCATGACTAAGGATGTGAATTTCCAGTGCTAGGCTGCCTGGGTTCAAGTCCTATCTCCACCATTCACGAAATGAATGACACTGAGCAATTTACTAAACCTTCTTTACCTCAGTTTCCCCATCTGTGAAGTGGAGATGATAGAACCTGTCTCACAGGCTTATTGTGAGGAGTCAGGGATGTAATATTTGGAAAGTACCTACATCTGCACCTGGCAGCACACGCTTGTTAATTTAACTAATTGAAAGTGCCTTATTGCCAGCAATGGTAAACTATAAGCTCCAGGAAACAGCCTCGCCTGCCCCTTCTGGGCATGAGCGGTGCATGCTGATGGGATGCTTCCTTGAGTTCCTTTGCTGAGATTGAAGCTCTGCTCAGTGGGGCACCAGCTTGCTTGGCCCTGACCTCTGGCCAGGCTTTCTCCCTGAGGTTTGAGTTCTTATTCCCAGGATCCTTTGTAAGGGGGCTTTAATGAAAATAATAATTCCTTGTGCTGGGCCTTTAGAACTTTGCCTGCATAAATCAGTTCATCCTCACAGGAGCTCATGAGGTCGGTACTATCATTATCTGCATTATACAGATGAAGCAACTGAGGCCCAGAGGTTTTACAGCTGTCAAGAAGAGGAGCTGGGATTCAAACCTGAAAACCCTGAGTACTGAGCCATCTCTCTCTTTAAAGAGAAGAACAATTTAGGAGTCCAGAGACAGGGCCCTCCACTGTTAAGAAAATTCAAGAGCAACTTAAGGAGCCCAAAGCACAGCACTGATTATTTGCCCAATGTTTAGAGGACAAGAAGTCTTACCCTAGATCAATGATTTCTAACTGGGGTGATTTTGCCCCACAAAGGGCATTTGGCAATGTCAGAAGACATCTTTGGTTGTCACACTGGGGCCTGGGGAGGGGTGGAAGGGGATGCTCCTGGCATCTAGTGCTGCTAAACACCCTACAATGCTGTGGACAGCCCCCCAAACAAAATATCATCCAGCCCCAAAATGTCTATAGTGCCAAGGTTGAAGAACACTAGAGCAGAATCAGCTAGGTTTGTTTATCTTCCCCTTATATCTCTGACAAGACAAAAAAAATTAGATACCCCCAAATGCCATAATTCCACCCCCCCCAAAAAAGCCTTTAAATAGGACCCTTTCTGTGCTCCCTATCCTTCATCAGTCACCTCATTGTCCCATGTTTTTCAGGCAATCCCAGAACTGTTCTCAAAGACAAGAAATTGTAGTTTTCAGGGGGGGAAAAAATCCCACCCTTCAGGAAAATTCAGCTGCTGAATAAAAAACTCAGCCAGCAACCCCATGGTAGCTGATAGAGGATAAAACATAGAATATTTTAGATTTCAGAGGCTGCCAGAGAGAAGCAACTCTCGGCTCCTTCCATTCAAGAGCTTTTGTTTTGCATTTAAATGACACGGGAGCTGTTGGGGAGAAGCCTGTGCTCTGCCAGGAGGGAAGTTTTCGCTCCTCTGAAGTGGCTGCGTTAATGTCATGTCATTACACTGTATTGCTGCACAGGTTAATATAATTGGGTGACTATGTGTGAGCAATGATCCATGCCATGTTACAGCTCTGAAACAAATGACATTTAACCAGCCGGTCTGTAAGGCCCCTTGTTATCTACATGGTGAGCAATTGGAACAGAGCAGCAGACCTCTCGACGAGCAACTGATGAATTAGTTGTTGGGTTTCCTCGACAGCCTAGATTTATAAGAGCACAATTCGAACATAATTTATTAGATCTATAAACAGACAGATCCGATGTTTTTACTGAGATTACATCTTGTCACCCTCAGATATTGTGTCACTGACAGCCCTGTTATAATTTAATTTTATTATTCTGATAAGGTGGTGTTTCCGGGGGCTCTTAAATTTATTTATTTATTTTTCCCGAAACAACATTTTCCTTTTTAGCTGGAAAGGAATCAGAAATTTTTCTGTTCATGGATGTCTGGTGGCCACCCAAACAGTTTTTCCAGGACACGAACAACTCTGAGCATTTCAAAGGCAGGGAGGGAGTTTTACCATGAATCAGTGTATCACCCCAGCTCGGAGAGTGGCAGAAAGAAGGCTTACGTGAGTCTCTCTGGAACAGACTTGGAGGCTATTTGAAACAGTCTGATCTCCTTCCCTAGCTTGTCTCGCCGTCTGCACACTGCTGTGCCTGTCCCAGAGATGGAAGAGGCCACCCCAGATCCAGTCACCACTCACCTGAGGATGAAGTTACTTGACCTCTAGCACACAGAAGGCGAGGGGTGCATGGCCGATCTCCAAGGGCCTTCCAGTAAAAAGGTCACAGTCTGAGTGACCAACACCTACCAGTAAAAGGACAGTGGCTGTCCCAAGAGCTGAAGGGAGAGGATCCTAGACTTGTGTCCAGTCCAAAGAGGGTGAGTTGGAAGGAAAATAGTTCACTCAAAGGCAGTCAGGTCCCTCCAGTTAGCAGTGACCTTGGCTACCCTACTTCCCCTCTCTGAGTCATTGCCCCAGATGGAAAATAGGAGTAATGATAACTGATTGCGATGAAAATAAAATGTGATACTGAACATAGATAAGTGTTTCATAAGTTGAAGCACTATGCAAATTAAGGGTACATTTATTAGGTCTAACAGCATCTCTAAGCTCTATTTTTTTAATCTGGAAGGATATATATTTTTATTATTGTTATTCTTATAATCAACATACTGCTCTAAAACTTACTAAGCGCTTATGTATGATATAATGTAATGTGAGCTTCAATCAATTAACCCTCTTAATACTTTGGTGGTGGTGGGTGCCTTTATTCCTGTTTTATGGATGAAGAAACTGAGGCTGGTTGAGATTCCCCAGAGTTACTCAGCTAGTTAAAGGATTCTAACCCATAGCTGGGTAACCTTATGCCCTTGACTTTCCACTTTTGATAAAACCAGGTCTTCCTCTGCTTGGGACTCAAGTGGAGCAGAGCATGGCTCAGGGGACAATCGGAACTAAGGTTTGTCACCAGTTCCCTGTTCTTGGAAGTTCAGCCACAGCTTGCTCATAGGTGAGATGACTTAGGTCATTTTACTAAAGGCCTGGGTTGGGGGTTGTTCCGGTTTGCTAATGCTGCCATTCTGCAAAATACCAAAAATGGATTGGCTTTTATAAAGGGGGTTTATTAGGTTACAAATTTACAGTCCAAAGGCCATGAAAATGTCCAAATTAAGGTATCAACAAGAGGATACTCTGGGCTAGCATCTCTAAAGTTCTCCAAGCACCTCCAAGTGTCAGCATCAGCGTCAGCTCTTAGTTTCTCTCCAAAATATCCCTTGCAGCTGCTCTCTGCTCCTTCTGTCTGTGAGCTCTCTTATAGGACTCCAGGGATTTAATTAAGACCCACCCTGATTGGGCGGGGTCCACATCTCCATGGAAATAATTTAATCAAACATTTCCACACTAATCAACAGACTAATCCATCTGCCCCCAGACGATTGCATTAAAGAATATGGCTTTTCCAGCACAAGGGTGCTGGGGGGTTTTAGCTCCATTTGCTTTCAGGCCCAGCCCCCTTCTCCAAGGCCAGAGGCAATTCTCAAAGTCATTCATAAAGCCCTCCATGCCTCATGGGGAGAAAAGAAATTAATATCAGAAGTGGCAGCATCTGAGTGGCAGCTTCATAACAGGCTTGAACCCTGACCTCTTGGCTATAGCTGGGAACGGCTCAGCCAAGCACATCATTGACTCCCAGAGTCCTGGAACCTGAGATGTGCATGTGGGCTTGGAGGTCACCCAGTCCAGCCCCCTTATTTTACAGATGAGGAGGCTAAGTTCCAGAGAGGGGAAGGGGCTTGCCAAGGTCACACGGTGGGTCAGGGAGCAAAATCGGGGCTGGAACTAGGTCTCCTGGTTCAGGACTCTTTCCAACACTGGGTGCCCCGTCAGGCATACTCTATTGTTTGATGCTTTTTAAAGATCCAACAAAACACAAGGCCCATCAAAACACCAAGTACGCAGCATGCAACCCTTCACAAATCTGTTAAGTCATCACTGTGCAGCTGCCCGAGTCGTGAACAGGAAAGAGGCACACGCCCTACCACCCTTCACCACCTTGGTCTTGAACTCCTTGCCTCACCCCTCTGTGAACTCCAGCCCAGAATACTCCCTCTCCCATTTGCAGACTTCTGTTACTCTTTAGACTTGATGGCAACACGTGTTGATTGTCTGGCTCCCTTCTTCTAGTCTTATTAGCATTTTCCTCTCAGCCAGTTCTGCCTCAGGCTGCCCTGGAAAATATTTTCCAGTCTCACCTGATCCCCAAAACCCTCTTTGGAGCTAGATGGGAACAAAAGCAAAGCTTTCAAACTACAACAATTTCCACTCAAACATCACATCCTCAGAGAAGGCTTCCCAGATTCTAACCGTTTCTGCCAAGGACCCAGCACTCTCCAGCATCCTTTGCCGGGTAGCTCTTCTGGTTTTTAATAAGACATGGGTGTGATTTCTTGATTAGTGTGTCTCCTCCACCAGCAGGAGCTCAGAGAGGGCAGGCTGGTAACGGTTTTTGGTTGCTACTCCATTGCCAGTGCTCAGCACAGGGCCTGCTGAGAGCCCAATAACATCTACTTAATGAGGGAAGACTGCAGAGGAAGTACATCCTAACCCATCCCTACGAAAGTAAGCGGAGGTGGGGAATTCTGGCTGCCCTTGGAAAGTCCAAAGAGGATGGACTCTGGTGTGAAGGGGTGAGTCCATTCATTCTCAGGGTAGGCTTGAGCTGAATCACAGAACAGACAGGGTGCTGTCCCCACGGCCCGCTCCCAAGGGATGAGTATCTCCTGTTGCCCAGAGCTGAAAAAGCGCCCCTTGTGGTGGTGGGTGTGGGAGTGAACCAGGATGGGCAGCTATCTGTTTCCCAAGGTCACTCCAGCTTGTGGGGGCTCCTGCCTGGCTCCTGGCACCTGGAAGGTGGAGGAGGTATGAGGCAGGAGGGTTACAGCAGTCTGGGGTTTGTAGGTCAGCTCGCGACAAACCCAACCACATGGGGAGCAGGAAGAGAGTCCATGGATACCCCAAGAGGCCCTTGGGAGCCCGTTTTGGCGTCCAGAGGAATAAGCCACAAGCCTTGGGCCCAGCACAGGGTTGTATCTAGATGCTGTTAAGACCACATTCGACTCACATTCTGGTCAAAAGAGGAAGAGATGGCTTGTGCCTCCAGGACCTGGCCATCATCAGCAGGAGGACTACCAGGCAAATTTTGCTGGGGACACAGACACAAAGCCATTTGAGGACAATGCTGCCAGGTCTACCCTCTAAAACAGCACTGTCCGATAGAAACAGAATGCAAAGTCTTCATGTCATTTGAAATTTTCTAGTACCCACATTTTTTTTTAAAGTAAAAAGAAACTGATGAAATTAATTTTAATAGTATGTTTTATTTAACTCAATATATGCAAAATATTATCATTTTGACATGTAATTAATATAGAAATATTGAGCTATTCTAGTTTTGTTGTTTTGTTTTTTCTCTTTGAAATCAGGTGAGTATTTCACACTTGTGCCACATCTCAATTCACACTAGCCACAACTCAAGTGCTCATCAGCCACATCTGTCTGGTGGCCACTGCATTCGGCAGCACAGCTCTAGAAGGTCAAGGCAGCCTTCAGCTTGACAGTCCCTTCTAGCAAGTGGGCATTTCTTGGGTGTCTGAAGGCATCAAAGGAGAAATGCAGACCTATAAAGGCTGATACAGAAATAAGGGATTGCGCCAGCCAGAGAATTCTCACCAGGACCCACAATTCCTTCTGTCAACAAAACCAGGCTTTGTGCAGGGTTCAAGTGGTACTTTCTCTGGCTGGGGGAACCCTGGAGCTGCTGGCTCTGTGGCTGCCCTCGGGAAATGCTCTGCTTTCAGCCTGGGAAATGGAGCTGTTTGAAACCAGTCCAGGTTTTCAGCTGCCTGGTCCCCATGCCCCATCTGCCAAGCACCAGGAGCGAGGCAGATGCTGGAAGCACATCTGTCAACCTGCCCTGATGATTTCTGGCACTTCCCCCAGCCTTGCAGGGCCCCTTCCCCCACCCTGGCAGAAGCAAGCACTCTCAGGGCTTGCCAGCTCCTGGTCCCCTGCTGAAGGGGGTCCTGGGACATCCCTAGAGGTGACTGCTCCAGAGGGCAGTGCCCCATTCTTGGGGACTGATTACTCTGTCTGCTCTGACAAGCCCCCCTCCGAGACAGGAAGTGGGGTGCAGACCCCCATGGCCCCCACAGACACTGTAAGCAGCAACCTGGGGGGCTGCATCCCTGCAGTCAGGCGAACCTCAACATGGAACAACGCTCAGCCACACCTGCATGGCCAGCGATTAAACCTACTCTGCCTCCATTTTCTCTTCTAAAATTTGAGTTGTTTTGAGGATGCAGTGAGAATATGTAAATAAAGTTCCTGACAATCAGTATTCAACACTTCTGGGTAGAGCAAGACTAAGTGCTAACAGGGAAAAATAGAGGATTTGTTCACCACGGTGAGGGGTCAGCTCAACTCCAGGTTGGAATCCACTGCCCCTTCTCCTGGACTGGGTGGGTGCCATCACGGGGTGCTCTTAAACAATGTCAACATTATGTATTTTAAGGATGAAAAGTTAGAGTGGTGGTGCGCATATGGTGTGTTTTATGTGTCTTTTCAAAAAATCCATGCTTTAGAAAAGTTTGGCATGTCTGGTTCTCCCCTGTCATGCCAGCCCCAGGTCAGGTGCTCAGGAAATGTGCTTCAACAAGCAGGTGAAGGCAAGGAGGGGGAAGAGAAGAAGGAGGCTAGAAGTCAAAAAAACATTTGGTGGGAGGTGTGAGCAAGCAGGAGACAGAAGGCATGTTTGAGGGGGAAGAGATGGCCGGGGGAGGCGCTCCCTGCTGCCCCCCGCCCTGCATCTGCTTTCCCCCTTCCTCCTCCTAGCAGCATTTCTGTGGCGGGCACTGGGGGCTGGGCCCCCTCGGGGCACCCGGGACTGGGCACCCTTGCAAGGAAGGGCTGAGAAGCCTTTTGCCAACTCTCCATTTTTCCACTCAAACCATAAAAGAGTCTAAACGTCAGCTAAGCATGGACACCATATGTGGAAATATTCATTCTGATACTGATGTTTCCCTTATAAAAGCACGTTTTATATATATATATATACGTGCGCAGAGGAACTCATTGTAAACTGTTAAATATGATGTAAATGCTAATTTCCCTGCATTGCCCTGTAAAAGAACTCCCTGGGAAGTACGTCTCATGGAAGGCCATAAAAGAAAATAGTAAAAATAAATTAGGGAGACATGCGGGTGGTAGCATACGGTGTCTGTTTTGCCAACACGCAGCCGTGTGTCCCCTCCCCAAACTCTGGCCCCAAAAGGAAAGGATTTACATAACTGCACTGACAGATGCCACTGCTTCCCAGCGGCCACCCAGACTTGACAACTTTCTGGAAACAGTCTGCTGGGGTTTGCTTCAAATAAAACATTTTTTTTTTTAACTCACCAAGCATTTGTCCATTTTGCAATTTTTAATAAAAGTATGTGTTTCAGTGGTTTGGGTTTCAGTCCTGCAAAGGAGAGGCACAATGAAAGTGTGGAGCTATGCCTTAAAAACCTTCTTGGGTTTTGGGTCGCCCCACCAGGCTTGCAGTAAAAGCAACCTCCACTAAAAACCTCAAATGCATTCTGGCAGTGTTCAAAAGAGAGAAGAAAGAGAGGGAAAGAGACAGAGAGAGAGAGAGAGAGAAAGAGAGAGAGAGAGAATATAGCCTAATTCATGGCAGGTGTATAGCGAACATCAGTGGCCGTGTCTGTTCTGGCACACCATTAACCAAACCCAGCCCTGGATTTTAACCACAGCCCATATTCCATCACACACAAAAGAATTAGTATCCCAGGGTCACGCAGCTATTTATGGAAGGAATATTAGAACATTCTTTGCAAATGCATGATATATGAACTGTATGTATTTCTTTGATAAATTGTTTTTAAATATTTCCTCCTTTTTATTAATTGAAGAGGAGCCTCATGTATCAATGCCATTTTTTCCTGTTTTCACATAAATTATTTTCTTGGAATGTTCGTTTGCATTATTATTGTCAATATTACAGCAAAGAGTTTTTTTTTTGCCTTGAAAACAAGATTTTGCTTACAGCTAAATGAAAAGAAGTGAAGTTAATCACATTGAAATAATAGGTTTAAAAAGGTAATTCAGTGGTGTTGGAATGAAGTTTAATCTTCGGCAATAGAAGTCATGCTGAGAGAAATGGCAGAAAAGCTTGTTCTGTAATTAAATGGTATTTATCATTGGCAGGTCAGCTCCGCTGGGTGAGAGGCTCCAGGACTCCATGGGGAAGGGGAAGTCAACTAAAGCAGACAAAAAGGGACCAGAGCAGAGCAAGGGGATTGGAGGACAGGGCTGGAAGGAAGAGCAGGGTGTGGGTGGTGCTCTGGGGTCAGGCAGTCCGACCTGCACACGTGTATCTCAGCTCACTGCAATAAGTCTGGAGACAAAGCATCTTCCACATTCCTTCCAGAAGAGACCCAACTCACAGCCTCCCTGGTCAGTATTAACCACATGAACTTGGAATTTAGACAGACCTGGGATCAAATCCCACAGAGGGCCGTTTCACCCTCTTTGTGCAATGGTAGTAATAATGCACCGACCCACTCGAGTTGTTGTGACAACTATTAACATGATGCAATGTGGCCTCTACAGAGCCTTGCACTGTAGATGTCTGCCACACCCTCAAGCATCCAGACATCAGGCAAAACTGGTGCAGTTTGAGAATCCCCAGCCTGTTGGGGAACGCTGAGCTTCTCCAACCCATCAACAAAGCATGAACCCTGGTGTTAACTTGAAGACTTCCAGCTAGCAGCAAGAGAAGGCTGCAGGTAATTTCAAGATGGTCTCCAAAATGCTCTCAACAAACATGGTCAAGCCCAGGAACAAAGCAAGTCACTAAATGGAACTCTGTCTGTAGGACTACAATGTACAATTTCTCTCTTCAGAACTCTGATTTCCATCTGGAACTGGAGGATCTGAACCCCAGGCTACCTGGCTGGGCAAAAACCATGTCATCTGTGCCAGTTTAAATATATTATGTCCCCCCAAAAGCCATGTTTTAATCCAATCTTGTGGGATATTTGGATTAGGTTGTTTCCATGGAGATGTGACTCACACAACTGGAAGTGATACTTTTGATTAGATTATTTCTATGGAAGTATCCCTGGGGTCCTATAAGAAAGCTGACACACATCCAGACACTTACTGACACTTTGAGATGCTAGCCCAGAGTTTGCTCCGGAGAAGCGAAGAGAAGACAAAATGCCCCAAGAGCAGCTGAGAGCGGAGTGCATTGAAACACAACCCAGGACTAGCAGACACCAGCCACATACCTTCCCAGCTGACAGAGGTGTTCCAGACACCATCAGCCTTTCTTCAGTGAAGGCATCCTCTTTTTGATGCCTTAGTTTGGACACTTTTATGGCTGCAGAAATGTAAATTTGTAACTTAATAAATCCCCCTTATAAAAGCCAATCCATTTCTGGTATTTTGCCTAATGGCAGCATTAGCAAACCAAACACCATACAAGCAGTCAGCCTGGATTCAAATCCTAGATCTGCCACTTGCCAGGGTCTGGCTTTAGACAAGTGAGCTTCCAAAAAATGGCAGAAATGAAAGTACTGGTGATGATGAGGATGACATTAGATAGTTAAGGGAGAGTGCTTAATCTTCCAGAGGACAAGCTCTTTCCACTCATGCTATAGCTTCCAGCTGGTGACTCTTCCTTGGAGGCCTTTGACTCAAACTCTAGCTCATCAACAAGATCCTCACACCTTTGCCCTGAAGAGTGATGAAAAAGATTCTGACTTAGGGAAGGACTCTCCTGTTTTTAATTGCAGCTCCTCTGTTTGTCAGGGCATTTGCTAGCAGGAAATTCGAGTATCCCTGAACCCCTTTTCCATGAAATTTCAGTAGGACCTGTTCAGAGTTTGCAGGACTCTGGGACCCACGTACTGTTGGAAGATGCTTTGAAATCAACCTAGTCCTCAGTTGGCCCATGTGCAAAATCATACCAGGGCATTCAACATCGAGGGCAGCTGAACCTGGCACTGCTCCAGTCCTCATCTCCAAGAAGTTCTAATTCAGGCCCTTTATTAGCTCTCCCATTTTTATTAGTGTTCCGGAGCAAAGTGTCTGCAGCTGAAGTTATTGAATTTTCACTAAAACCTAAATACATGCACAAGCCTTTTGTACTTTCATGTTCAAAAAGGTAGAGACCTTCAACTGCCATCTCCTGCCTCTCCCCTTATCTTTCCTCATTACAGGCTGTGGTCCAAAACCAACAAGAATTAAATAAATGCCCCACTGAGAGCTGCACTTTGGAGAACTCATTGCCGTACAGATGTGGGCTATCTCCAAACAGCACCAGCATCTTGTATTTTATATTTTTAAAAAAAGAAATTAAAATCCAAATCATATCCAGGAAGGAAGTGTTTGCATGGGTGAATGTTTGTTTTCATTTTTTCCCAGCATGCCCCTGTCTTTCATCCCTAATGGCTCTTCTCAGCTAATCTGTCTTGAAACCCTACAGGTAGAGATGTTTATTGGTACAAAGCCAATGTGCAACTCAGTTTATAGAGACCATAAGAAAGTGCATAAATAGTAAATTTCACTTGCTGTCTACTTATTAATGCAATTTCACTCTGAACATTTCGACAGAAAGAGGTTTTGCCAGATGGGAGATAAGTCTTACATTATGGGTATATACGGAAGGAAACATTTGGTTTCCATTCTAAATGGCTGATACAGGCTGTCCAAATGATTGTATTTTTTCAGGGCAAATAACCAAATTCATCATCAATTACTTTGCCTTTTAGCAAAGTTAAAGAAAAAAAGGCTTTTTTTAAAAGTCCACTGAAATTCCATAAAAACTTTTCTGCCTTCCATTTCACACAAACACACAAAAAAATTACTTTCATAATTTACGAAAGCAACTTTGACCATAGTTCATACAGAAACATCCTGTGCCCTGAAACCACAAATCTGACTTCCCAGCAGCTGGTAAGTTCGAATCCCTAACGTAATGCCCACAGACATTTGTTCCCTCAGACCCACCCAGGATCAGATGTTGCCGGATGGAAAAGCAGGCTGAGGAATTTACATTTCCTTTATGCAGATCATGGGGAATAATAGCAGGAGGAGACACGCACTTTACAAGGCCTTTATGGTCCATCTATAGAACTAGAATAGGAAATCAATAGCTAAGTCCAGACTGGGGCACTGAATTCTTCCAAGAAATCATTTTTCCCCTCCTCCAGTCCACAGCCCCTCCTCTGTCGAAGACTTAACATTGCCTTGCTCATCTAGAGCATAATTGAGACTCCACTTTTATTTCATCATCCTTCCCCTTTCATTGATCATTGCTCATTTTCTGGCTCAGTGCCACGGGGGAATGGGTTTCCTAACCCCAGCAGAGGTGCGATTGGAGTCATTGGGATAAAAAAGGGTTTGTGCTTTCTCTCCCTAACCAAGCCAGCTGGTGTGAGGGGCCGTCCTGTGTTATTTCTGTCATCCTGGGTCTCTGTTCAGGGATTTAGAGATGCTTCTACCCTCAACACATTCTCTGCCACCCCACCTAGATTTAAGAAAAGATCAGCCCTCCGGAGCCTGCCTGGTGTTTCCGAGATCATGACCTAAGCATCTTTCATGCAGATAAAAACACCAGCACAATGGAGGAACTGATCCCTTCCCCCACAAATGCAACAACAGTGGGTGGCCAAATGCAACTGTACCTCCAAGTAGCCAGATGTGAGAACAGCACATCTGTCTGCAGTTTCTCTTCTCAAATCGAATCACTGATTCTTCACTCATGCCTGAGAACATGTGCCAAGGAGAAATTTGGAAACCATGGATTCCCATCTCCCCATCCTCCCGACCCTCCAGGTGGGGTTGGAGAGGGGTGATGGGGCAGGACAAATGTATAATGTGGATGTGTCAATGCCTGGAACTTCAGTGGTAGGTGAGTGTGAGCCTGGAAAGAGGAAGACAGCCTGACAAAAGGGAAGAGAGGACAAGCTCCCACCACAGCATCCCAGCATGACATTCTGCCATCCCAGGAGGGAAAAAATCGTAACTGTGAGAAATGTGATAGAACTGTCAAAATTACATGAAATCAACTTCATAGATTGTGAACCACAAATCACACTTCGATTCGCTCTGTAACTGTAAAAATCGCAATAGTTTCACCAAGATAGGAAACAGAGACCATGATATCATAGGAAGGAATCGATCACTGCATTATCCAAGTTATCTGTACACCCCCCCACAGACACAATGGGAGTCTGCTTCTAAAATTTAATAATCCAAGTCCAGCAAAGGTTTTGAGGAACTGGAAGTAGTGGCGTGCCAGAACCAGCTCGTACCATTGTAGCTCCTAGAGCCAATTATTGATACTTCAGGAATTCACAACTTGGTTAATGTCATTTTCATAACTTGAAACTGGCCATCACAGATTTATTTACACCAGGGAAATGGGCAAGTGCTATAAATCAAGTCTTTTTAAATTTTTTCTAGAAAGCAGGTTGTTAACCACACTAATACAACTGGCTAGAGGGTTCTTCCTCTGAGATCAGATTTAGCTCAATCAAGTTCTTTCAAAGCCGTCAAACTGCTTAAGCCCCTGATTTTCTACCTGACATCAGCAGAACCTAGCATTCCCAGAAATGCCCAAAGGTAGACAGGGGTGGGATGGTGGGGGCAGGAGGCAAAGAAGGGAAAGTTCCTTTCAGATCCACACCCATCTTGGCATTGAGCGTTGTCAAAGGGTTCCACTGCTCCAAAAGTGCAACATAAAGCTGGGGCAGCTGCTGTGGATCTCTGCCTGTTTCATTCTTCAGATGGGGTTGACTTATGCAAGGTCATGCAGCACATCCAAGGCTAAGGAGGGCTCCATTTATGTCAAAATCTTGCACAGCACTGCTAATGTAAATTTCAGTTTTTCCCTCTAGGACAAATACTTACCAAAATAAGCAACTTTTTGGTAGGAGAAGGATTGTCCTGTGACTTCTACCCACTTCCTAAGGCTTGTGGAAATAAATCTTTATGTACTTTAAAATTATACAGAAAATAGAATAAAGTTAATACAAAAAATCCAAGGCTAAGGGGAAAAGACCCTGGATCCTGGATCCAGCTCACTGTGGACTCATTCTATGACCTTAGATAAGTCCCTTGCCCTCTCTGGGTCTCCATTCCTCCTTCTTGATGGTGAGAATGGTAGACTTGGTGGTCTATCTCTAAGGGCACTGCCAGCTCTTATGTTCTTACATTTGACATTCGGTTCTCAGTCTAAATGGATTCTCTGTGACACCGTGGAGAATTTAGAAACAATTTAGGAATTTAGGAAGATGGGCAAACTCCATCCCAATTTTCCAACAGAAAATATGGACACCTAATCTTTGATGTGGAACTCCTGCTAAGTCTGCGGATGCACTTATTTTCTATATGATCCGTGAGCCCTTGGGAAAGGATCACCAGGAATACACATGGGTTCTGTAGGAACAGCCCAGCCTGGCCATGGGTCAGGGCATCTAAGTCCCCCAGTTCTGGGTTCAAATCCCAGCTCCTCCACCTACATGCTAACTGACAATGAGAAAAGTACTTTACCTTTCTCATCTTCTGTTTCCTTATTTGTAAAATGCATCATAACACTCACCACACAAGACTTTTTTAAGAATCAATGAAATAAACCATGTAAAGCACTTAGCATCACACCTGGTCCAGACTAAACTCTCGATAAACAGCAGCAGCAGCTATTAATGTTATTATTTCCTCAGGTAATGGTGCTAAATCAAGGGACCAGGGGAATGGTACAGACTTGGAATTTTAAGTCCCAGCTTTGAACTAAGTTGTGTCTGCACCTAAGGCTGAGCTGGGCCTGGGTTCTTAAAACAGACTGCTGAGCTGACTGGGCTTGTAAGGCAGATTTCTGGATAGACCAGGCAGGAGGTGATTTTTATGAGTCAATTTGAGTTCAATCAGTGAACTATATTTGGTTTGGAGTAAAAGGAGCATAAATACACCAGAGGGGCCCTGATGGGCTGAAGCCAGCATCAGCCTCATGTCCCAGGACTGGGCTAGCAACGCACACCCAAGACCTCCAGGGAGAAGTCTCGGGCAGAAGCCGGGGAGGTGGAAGCACTAGAGACTTGCCGAGACCTAGTGCACCAGTAGCCCTAACACCACAGGACATAGTGTGACCCCAAGAAAGAAAGGCACCAGCAAATCCCATTGCCTGTAGAATGAGACTTTCTTCCTAAATTCAACGAAATTGGGAGGACTTTGCAGAGACCCATAAGTGGGTACAAAGCCACTAAAGCATAAGTGATTTTTATTAATGTGATCTCAGGTTTAACCTCAACCTGGGATGACCTGGATAAATTCAGGTTCTACGTCTTATGTCTGGAATGAAGCAGACAAATGCTTTTGAATGTATTTATGGACAGGCAGGAAAACATGAGCTGGTTGCTAGGGCTCCAAGGTAAGTCCATGGCTATCTGAATGTACCTAATAGGAGGTTTCATTCTGACTACGTAATAGAATAATCACCTGAAGAGCTTTAAAAACATACTCTGATGTCCTGACCTCTTTCCTTGGTGATTTTTATTTAATAAATCTGAGATAAAGTCTAGGCATTGAGATTCTAGGGTTGAGAACCAGTGACCTGACAGGGAGTAGCCAATGGAAGCCATAGGCCTCCGTCCTGATGCTGTTCTGGCCAATATTTGGTGGGTGGCTTTGAAGAGGCTCTCAAGGTCTAAGGATCATATGTCAGATGACTTGAAATCAGAAGAGATAACCAATGGCATCCAGATCCAACAGGATCTCAACACTCTACTTTTCAAAGTAGTGGATTTCCCATCACTGGATGTGTTCAAGTAGAGAGTGGATAAGAAGACAGGCCTTCTGCAGACCCTGTTTACATAATACTTATCACATCTCATCCTTACCAAAATATATGTGTTGTACCCACAAATACAAATAAGGTCCAGGGAGGGCAAATGGCTTGCCTGAGGTCACCATCCCAAAGGGCCAGCCCTCCAAGAAGTGAAAGTCTTGAGCCAGACCCTCTGGCTCTTAGGTCAAGTCTCCTGACTCCACAGCCCCATGGCTACCTCTCTTGGGTCATAGGATGCTCTAGAGAGGGTAACTTGGGTGGCAAATGAGCCCACCATACCTTAGAGGATACTGCCAGCTCTGAATGCCTGTGCTGCAGCTAAGGCTGCACTGCCCCAGTGACCCACCCTCCCCAGGGCCTGGCTCCAGCCAAGGCACACCCACTTCCTGAGGCCTTCTCTCAGGAAGGAAATCCCAGTCATCATAAAAGGAAAATAAGGAAATAAAACCTTAATAGGATTTCATCAATGATATAAAATCTCTACAACTCTGGGTGACAGACACTAAAAAAGATCATTTGGAGAAAAAAAGCTTTCTAAGACTTCCTGTGGAATTGGCTGTGTGAAGAAGCGCAAATGGTAGTCATATATAATACCGTCAGTTCTAGCTCTCAACGGCAGGCAGTGCCAGCAGAGCCTGGACTAAATGGGGTGAGGTATCCGAGGAGAGTAACTTGGCTCACCTAGGAAGCTCACAAAATTGTGAGGTAACCACAAGATACATACTCCTTCTGCCTGGAAACACCCTCCACATCCTTCAAGTCTTGGCTCAGCCACTGCCTCTTCCAGAAGCCTTCACTGATCTCCTCAACAGACTTAATCCCCCCACCTCTTTCCCAATACTCCCTGGGCATGAACCTCTGACACAGCTGTGCTTTTCAGAGTGTGTCCATGGAAAATCTAAATGGAATTGCCTGTGGGTACCTTGTTAGAAAGACTCCTGAGTCCCACCCTAGACCTGCTGTGTCAGAATCTCTGGGGGTGAAGCCCGGGAATCTACATCTGTAACAAGCTCCCTCAGTACAGGGGATATTTCTTCTGCGACCTGATGGCAAGAAGGAGCCAGTCATGTGACAATTTGGAAGCAGTGTGCTCTAGACAGAGAGAATGATAAAAGTAAAGGACTTGAGGTGGGAAAAAAAGTTAGGAAAGTTTGAGGAGGAGCCAAGAAGGTGGTATGGCTAGAGAGGAATGGGTGAGGTGAAAAGGGCTGGGAGTTGAGGTTGGGGTTATATCAGAGGCCAGACCCAGAAGAGGTTGAAGTCTAGATCTTATTCTAATTTAAAGGTTTTTTGTTGAAGATTAAATTATTGAACTCAATTCTTTACTTCTTCATGATAAATTATATATCCACACTTTTGCAATGGCCTCATGGTGTAGTGTATTTCTTTTCCCCTTGACTTTGGACTTAGTCACATGACTTGTTTTCAGCAGTGGGATGGTAGTAGATATATTGGAAGCTAAAACTTGGAATGTTCTTATACTGATGGACTTGCCCTCAAGTGTTTTTGTTTTTTCACTGTAAGAAGAACATGACTTGAGTAGCCACTGGTCCAAAGAGGATGAAAGACACACGGAATAGATCTGGACCCAAACTGCAGTCTGGAACCAAGACCAGCCTAGACCAGCCAAGCTTCAGTCAACCCTCAGACACATAGGCAAGAAATCAATGCTTATTGATACATAGCACTGAGTTTTAAGGGTGACTTGTTATGCAGAAATACTGTTAAAATAACTGTCTGATAAAAGCTTCAAGCAAAAGAGTGTTTTGAATTTATTTCTATTTTGTAAAAATCACTCTGGCAGCTGGAAACAGGAAAGCAAGTTAACAGCCTCTCGGGGTTGTCTGGGCAAAACCCCACTGTGGTTTAGATGATGGCAGTAGTGGTGGAGATGGAGAGAAGTAAATAATTTCTGGATGTACTTGGAAGATAAGAACTGACTGGACTTGCTGATGGACTGAATTTGGGGATGTGAGGTGGGACCACATCGTACAATTCCAGGAGGAATCACACACATGAAGTTTACAACATGGCACCACTAGACTAGATTCTTGACTTGCATGACTGAGCAGATGGTGGCGCCATTTACCCAGGTAAGGCAGACCTGGAAAGAAGACGGTTGATATAAATATTGGGGGTGGGGTGGGGTAGGGGGAGCAGGTGGAGGACCAAGGGCTCTTTTTTGGCCATATTGAGTATAGCAAGCTCATTAGATATCCAAGTGTAGATATCAAGTAGGGAGTTGGCTATGTGAGTTTGGAACTCAGTGGAGCAACAGGACTGGAGTTAAAAATGAATGAACCGACATTGACCTTAAGATGGCATGCTTTTACACATGCTATCTCCTTTGCCATCTATTCAAAGGCCACTGAGTTCCTATTCTCCTTTAAAGCCCAGCCCAAATGTCATCTCCAGGCAGAGTGAGTTGTTCTCACTGCTACTCCCAGAGCTCCTTGTAAATATCTCATGTGATAGGAAATAGTCTACTTCCCCACTCCACCCCACTGCCACCTAGATTTCAAACTCAGGATCTTTGTATTCCTAGCACCTAACCCAATGTCTGGCACATGGAAGATGCTCAATAATATCAGCTTTCTCCCTTCAAGGCCCTGTGTTGGGTACTTGTAGAAGCATTACTCCATTTAAACTTCTTAAAAGCCCACTGGATAGGAACCATCACTCCCTTGTAAGTTGAAGAAACTGAGACCCCAAGTGGTTAGAGTCCTGTCCAAAGTTTCTGCATGTGAACTTGCCTCGATCTGTATGATTCTGCAGCCTGGGCTCTTTTCACATTGCCTTTGCCCCATCCCTGCCTCCCCATCCCCTCCCTCCTCCTGCTCCCTTGCAGCCCTCCTCCTCCCTGGCAGGGCTCCCATGCTGCCTGCGCCTCCACACAGGATGTGCTTCCTGAAGTTCCTGGTCCAGATGGCCCGCAGAAGCTGCTCCTCATAAATCACCAGGCCTCGCAGAGCTGTGCTCAGCCACTTTCTCCTCTCAATCTCCCCAGGTCCCGGTGCGTGGGCCCCATCTGCCCAGTCAGCAGAACTGGCTCCTCCAGCTGGGGGAGCATGTCTGCGGTCCCCCTCCCCACCAGGGCTAGGAGCCACAGAGCAGAATCCTGGGAACTGCTGAGGGGATTCACAGAGCATCTTCCCTAGGGCTTGGAGGTGATTCGATGGGAAACCCAACGGATAGGGAGGGCAGTGCTTGAAGCTTTGCCACAGGAAGTGCTGATGCAGAGGGCCATTGAATCCACCTGCCACTCAGGCCTCATGATCACTGGATTCTCAGACCACTGCTCCCTAAGCAAGAAGACACCATGCTGTGGGGCAAATACATGCTGGGCACCATAGAGTCCCCCAAAAACATTTCCAAATACAGTGAACAGCTTCAGTGGCAATTTACCTGAAACCCAGGAACCATGGTCAAAGTCACTTCCTTCTCTGAACTTTAATTTTCTTATTTGTAAATTGCAGAAAATAATACCTGCCTCACAGCATCGTAAGGAGTCAATAGATAATGTTTCAAAAGGGACATGGTGGGTCCTCAATAGATGATATGAATATAAATAGAAGGCATTTCTGGGCATTGCACCATTCAAAATGGCGAGCAGAAAAGGAGACAAGAGGGACCTGGTCTGACTGTAGTTTTCACAAAACCTCTCATACCCCAGCCCTTCCTTTCCATTCCACTACCACCATCTCCTCCATGTCTCTGGAGTACAGATTGTTCTGATGTGTCACTCCCCTGCCTAAATCATTCAGTGGCCCCCCAGTCACTTTTGACAATAATTCTCTACTTTTTCTGGTCTGTAACTCACTTTAAAAACTAGAATTTGGGAAAGCACACTTGAAGGGTGTGGAAAGTTGGCTAGCTGTGAATCATGGCTACCCAGCCAGGACTACATTTCCCAGACACCCTTGCATCTATGTGGAACCACGTGACCTCCCCAATGGAATGTGAATGGAAGTGATGTACATGTCCCCACCAGGCAGAGGTCTTTAAGAAGCAGGTGTCCCTGCTCTACCTCTCTTTCCCTGTCTAACTTGAAGACAGAACTCTAAGGCCCAAGGCAATGGTGGAGCCATAAAATGGAAGGCCTTGATCCCTGAATGACTCTGTAGAACAGAGTCCCAGCATTGCCTATCAAAAACTCACACTTTGGACTTCATTTGGAGGAAGACTGTTTTAAGCCAATAATATTTTAGAGTTACGGCAGTTAGCAGTAGGAATTAAAAGACTCAAAGTAGCAGGAAACAAATTAATAATAGGGACAATGTGATCATGACTACAGGGCCACAATACCTCATAGACACTATAAAGGCACACACTCTTACCTGACTATTAAGTGAGAAACCTTTCAGCACCAGACAGAATAAATTTAAAGCCCTGACCATGCTCTCTTATATATTCATGAAGCAAGATTCTTGACCATTCTACTAAATATGCCCCTTTGCATCATCACATGACCCATCCTCCCCACTTCTAGCATCAGCTACTGATTTCCATCTGGGCAGCCCCTCCACCCCCATTCTCAATTTATGGGTTCCAACAGGGGTTGTACGTGACCTAAGCCTGGCCAATCACTGATGGCAGTGATTGGTCTAGGAACAGACATATAACCTACACCAGTTTAATCACCAATCAAGGTAAACATTAGGACTTTTCCAGATATGCTGGGATGAACACAATTACTCTTTTCTGCTAGATTCAGCCCTAGGAAGATAATGGCAATCATACTGTGACCACAAGGAGAGAGTCTGAGAATGTTGCTGACATGGCAGAAGAAAGGACCAAAAGAGAGAGAGCGAATGAGTCCTGATTACATTGAACCATGGTCTTTTCATTTATGTAGATCAATAAATCTCCTTTTTTCCTAACTCCAACTTGTATTGAATTTTATGAACTTTACAACCAAAACGATCCTAATTGGGACTCAGATGGGCCACCATTTGGCAGTCCACCCCTGAAGGACTGAATTCCTGGAGGATTGAAGCCAGGGGGAGAACCTCTGGCCTGCAGGATACATTTAGACTCAGAGTCATGCACAACCCAACTCCCCCGCCCCCTTCCCCCTGCACTCCCATCTCCTATGTCCTCTTCCCAGCCTCCAATCCAACTATGCCAAAGTCTCAGAAAATGACAAGACTTCTCACACCCCCTCAGGTCTGCTATTTCCACTGCCCTTACCCACCATCTTTGCCTAACTATCCTTAACCACTTTCATCCCCCGCTCAAACTTCACCTTCTCTCTGAACTCTCCTCTGAACTTCAATTTGTTTATGATTAATCAAGTTCATTTTCTCTCTTTTGTTATGTTAGTTCTCCACCAAAATAAATCTGATTCTTTGGCCCAGTTTCAGCATGAGGTCTCACTGAAACCACTTCAGGAAGGATGACACTACCACAGACTTCCCAAGAAGAGGAGACCAAACCCATCTCAGAAAACCAGAAAAGTAAAGGAAATGGGCATCAGAAACCCATTCCCAAGGCCTGGGCCTGAGAGGTTCTCAGAAGAGGCCAATTGTTGTAAATACTAATAATAATAACATCCACAAAGAGGAAGCTTTTGCTTCAGGAGAAAGGTTGACTCAGGTCCTCTGCCTTTATCTCCTCTTCTCCCCCTTGCACCATCCGCTACAACATTGTCTCCTTGCCATACCTTGAGCAGCCAGGCATGTTCTCACCTCAAGACCTGTGTTGGTTATTGCTGTGAAACAAATCACCACAATTTGTATCTGCTTAAAGCAGTAAACATTTCTTTAACTCACAGAGTTCCTGTGGGTAAGGAATGTGGGAGTGGCTTAGCCAGGTGGTTTTGCCCCAGAGTCTCTCATGAAGTTGTGGTCAAGGTGTCAATGCAATGGGGCCACAACCACCTGAAGCTAGAGGTTCTGATCCCAAGGGGGCTCACTCACATGCAGGAGGACTCAGTTCCCTGCCAGTGGACCTCTCCACAGGGCTGCTTGTGTGTCCTCATAACATGGCAGCTGGATTCTCCTGGGGCAAGTGATCTAAGAGAGAGAAGAACGAAGCCATAATCTCTTTTATGATCAAGATATGGGAGTCACATTTCCACAATATCCCACTAATTGCCTGAGCCAGCTCTATTTTTTGTGGGAGCGGACGACACAAGAATGTGAACATCAGGGTCATCGGGCCATCTTGGGCACTGGGTACCCCTGGGCCTTTGCACTTATTATTTCTTCTTGCTGGTACACCCTTTTCCCAGATTTCCCCATGGTATGCTCTTTTTCCCCCTTCAAGTCTTTTTTCAAATGTCACTTTCACCAAAGACCAGCCTTTTAAAAACTACAACTCTTCCCCCTGCTCCAGAACATTCACTAACCTCCATCCTTGATTCATTTTTTCTAATAGCACTTATTACCAAATGACTTAAATTTTCTTTTGCTTTTTTTTTATTTTTTTTTTTATTTTAGGTTTACAGAAAATTTACAAAAACAGTTCAGAGAGTTCATGTATATGCTTTACCCAATTTCCCTTGATGTTTGTTCTGGTTTGTTGGTTGGTTTGTTTATCTATCTTCCCCCATTACAATGTAAGCTCCACGAGAGCAGGGATTTTTGTCTATTTTACTCTCTGATTTATCTCCAATGCCCAAAACATTGCCTCACTCACAGTAAACATTCAATAAATATTTGTTAGATGAATGAGAAAACTATTCTAGCAGTTCAAAGAAAAGCCAACACTGTGGCTTTTTTACCTAGAAAATCTTGACAAAACCACACAGGGTGTTAACATTGTCTTATCCACACAGCTTGGAAGATTTAAAACTCAGTTGGGAAGAGGCTATGGGTGAAAAAGTTAAAACCTAACTTGTTATAGAACAATCAAAGTAAAACAATAAATTTCATGTATTCATTCATTTTCCCCCTTTTGCTCTTTTTTGGTATGGTTTGCTTTATTGTTGATAAGTGAATTAACTTTATGTTCATGTCATTAAGTCTGTCTCCATTTATCCATAACGCTGATGCAATATTTCCCTGGAAGAGGCTGAATTCACCTAAGCCAGGCTGAGTAAGAAGAGGGGATGACTTCTGAAAAGTCCACGAGAATTACCCACCCTGAAATTCTCCACTCTATCCAAATTGTCCCTGGCTCCCTGCTGAGCCTTACCTTGTAGGGTTTCCCCCATCTGGAAGGCTCCTACTTTTTCTCTTTATTCATCAGATAATTAGCCCTACAAAACAACTACAGGATGCATGTTTTGCGCTCTTCTCTGAGTTTGCCTCTCCATCTGTGCTTTGTGAATCTTAGAAAATTCTCACTAATGTATTGATGCCCACCCCTGGACTTAGGAGCCCCTCCAGGATCCTGTATGTCCCAGTGCCAGATCCTTGGAAGCTCCTAACTCATCCAATGCTAGGGCAGTGGGTTGAGGCAGGGAGAAGGGGCAGTGGGTACTTATCTAGCACCTGTTCTGAGCCCAGCACTGGGCTAGGTACTCTACAGATACTTAATTTTAATAGCACAGTTAAAACTAAGTGGGGGTGGTGTTGAATGAGGCTGCCAGAGCTCAAAAACAACAGTTCCCACTTTGAGGACTATAGTAAAGATCAAATGAGATGATGCAAAGGGTTTAGCATTATGGTGGGCTCTCAGGAAACCCTCCATCATGTTGGTTTAAAACAATGACATTTTACAGGTGGGAAAACAGGAGCTCAAAAGGTGACATGACATAAACTGAAGTCACGCAGATGAATGATGAGTTTGAATCCAAGTCTGTGGTGCTCTACAGACCTTGTGAAGTCCACTATATCAGTATCCCTCAAAGAATGGTCTGTAGACACCTGCATCGGAAGCTGAAATCTGATTCTGGGAAGCAGAATCCCAGTCCCTGTTTCAAACCTCCGGGATTGAGACCTCTGGGAGTGGGGCCCAAGGATCTGCATTTTTCACCTGCTCTTTTTATGACCCAGATTTGCATAATGCAAAACTAGCCAGGGGTTTGCGCTTACAGCCCTCAGTTGGTTCAAATGCAAGTCATGGGAAGCAAATAATGGAGACAATAAGTGGTTTCTCTGGAGCTTTCTGGAGCCTGGCTAAAGCAATTATTGCCCTAGACTCATAACAGCCTGGAAGATCAAGATGGCTGGGCTCCTTGCAGCAGAATGTCACCAGGGGCAGAGAGAGGGTCCCAGGTCCCAAGAAAAACAAGCTTGGTGGCCCAAGCCTTACCTGGTTGGAGAGGCAGGAAGAATCAGAAGACAGAAAATCCCACCTAATAACCAGCACAGGCACACTCCCTGTGCAACAATGGGTCTCCATGCTGGTAAAACACTTTGTCAAGGTGGTTTAGACTTGGAAGAAATTTCTCTGAAGCATCTGTCAACAGGATGACAGGCAGAGCCATGTGTGGGACCCATGTCCATCAAACAGCCGAGTCCCAGGGTGTGGCTGGCAGAAGATGTGGGGAGCTTTTGCGGGGACTCCTGAGTTGGCAGGCTGGGCCAGGGCTGCCCACCTTCTCCACAAGGGTGGTCACCAACCCCATCCAGATCTTGGTTTCCCCTCTGAGCCAGGAATTATGCTGGGTGCTTCACATCTGGACTTCACCTGAACCCCCACATCAACTCTGGAGGGCATTACTCTGCCCATTTGATAGATTAGTTCTCTATGGCTCAGAGAGATGAGGTGGCTTGTCCAGAGTCACTCAGCAGAGGTGACTGGGATCCAAACCCAAATCTTGAATGGCATCTTCCCTACATAGCAAGAGGCAAGCCACACACCTGGGGAGGAAAGGAGATGCTATTCGGGCACCCTCCAACATGCCCAATCTGCAAGCCAGATAGCTGTAACCTCACTCAGTGGGCAGCTGGCTGTTTCAACTCTGGACTCCTATAGAGGAGTATCTGGGGGGCCATGCAGACCCACACCTGTTCCTGGTGTTACTTGGAGCTGGGGTTCAGTGCCACACAGAGGCATGAAGGGACTGGATGAAATTCACTCCTGACCCTCAAAATCTTGGCCCTTTAGAGAGATATCCCTACCGCATTAGTTTCCCCCTGCTGCTATAACAAATTACCACAAACTTAGTGGTTTAAAACAGCACAAATTTATTATCTTAAAGTTATGGCAGCAGAAGTCCAAAATGATTCTAACTGGGCTAAAATCAAGCTGTCAGCAGGGCTGTGTTCCTTTCCAGAGGTTCTAGGAGAGAATCCATTTCCTTGCCTTTTCCAGCTTCTAGCAGCTGCCCACCAGCCTTGCCTGGCTCATGGCCTTCTTCCTCCATCTTCAAAGCCAGCAATGGTGGGCTGAGCCCTTCTCACATCGAATCACTCCAACACTCCACCTTTTCTTCTGCTCCATCTCCTACTTTTAAGGATGCTTATAATTCCACTGGGCACACCCACATAATCCAGGATAATCTCCCACCCAATTTTAAGGTCAGGTTGTTAGGAATCTTAATTCCATCTGAAACCTTAATGCCCCATTTGCCACGTAACCTAACATATTCACAGGTTCTGAGGATTAGGTCATGGACATCTTCAAGGTTGGGGACTATCTGCCTACTACACTCACAGACCACAAGTCACCTCTCTGTTATGCTGTTGGGGGGTAGGGGTGGAGTGGGGCTGGGAATAGCCCCACCACGTGTGTGAAGCAGCCACTGGAAGCACCCCCCGTCGCCCTATGCTTGCCCCTGCACCCCTGCCCCCAGGTTTGCCACTCAAGCTCAGCTTTCTGGCTCCCCAGTCGGAGCAGAGCCCCGAGATGGACCAGCCTCCCAGACCTCCAGGCTTATCCCACTCAGCACTTGATTTTTCATTTTTTAAAAAACTTTCATTGCTGTTCCTGTTATCATTGCTGTTGATGCAACAAATAAGAAAAAGTTCATAATCTCTGTTACTCCAGGGATTGTTTCATTTTGTTTGTTTTCAAAATGAGATCTTACTGTAAGATCCATTTTCTGTTTATTTCCTGCTTAATCTATCACTGAATATTTTGCCTGCCAGAGGCAGGGTCTAACCCAGTCGTAAAAGCTGTGTGGGGTGCTGGGGCTGGATGTCATTTGCCAACCAGACCCTTTTGATGAACTTTCGGGTTGTTCTGGATGATTTATACTTGCAGGTTCTCAAAGTCAGGGAGGTTCCCACCCACCTCTAACCCAGCCATATGGGGTGCCCCTAGGCCAGCCTAGCCGCCACCTCCTCCCCTTCTCACAGAGCATGGGGAGTGTGGAGCACACAAGTTCAGGGAGAAGGGGGTATCTCCAGAAACAGAGAGAGGGCAGCAGTATGGAAGCTGCCGCAAAGTCAGGTAGGATGAAGACTGGCCATGCCCATCGGAGTCGGCGAGCCAGAGCTGCTCCCCAGGGCCCTGGCCTGGCCTCTGAGGATGACTCCGGCCTCCTGGGGGAGGGGTGGCAACATGAAGACCCAAAAGCCATCTGAATTGTCATTTATCTTCCTGCGCACTTGCAAGTAGGTTCTGTTATTCCCATTTTATAGACAAGGACACTGAGACTCAGAGACATCACCCCATGTCACATGGCTGATACATTACAGGGTCAAGATTCAAAGGGCTCAAAGCTGGGTCAATTTCCTGGACAGAAGGGGTGGCCCAGCCAGCCCACCCTGTTGTTTGAGAATCAGCTGATTCCCACTGACAGTAGTTTCCAAAGGCACCAGCAGTTCCTGAGTTGGTTTTTAGCTGCTTTTTCTTAATTAAAAAAATAATAGAAGATCATGGCATGAAAACTATTCAAACTGCAGAGAAAAGTAGAAGCCCTCAGTCCCACTTTCCAGAGGTAACTTACATGACCAGTTTCTGGGGTTGTTACAGACATTTTCTGTGCATTCCTTGTCCATGTGCACATGTGCACACACAAATACTAACTGCTCTGTCCTCCCCTTTTATAAATATCCTCACCACATCAGATGCTTTCAGGAACATTGTACTACTTCATCCTCACAAGTCTCCTGGGACCTGCAAACATTATCATCAGCCCCACTTTACAGAAGAGGAAATTGAGGCTCAGAGAGGCTAAGCCACTTGCCCAGACTCACACAGTTAATAAGTGACAAGACTGGAATTCAAACCCAGGCCAGCTGACATCAGAGGCCATGCTTCTCCACAGTACCCTCCTACCTACAAAGAGAGATGAACAAGCAGGAATGCTTCATGGCCTTGAAATAAGAGGCCCAGAAGGCCCAGGGTCAGGAGGATGAAGTCACCCTTCAACAGCCAGCAAACATTAAACACCACTGAATGCCATGCAATGTGTTGTACCCCTCAGGAGCTCTGGGTTCTCATGTGATAGCCCCAAGAAAGTACATCCTGAGTCAGGGGCACCTCCAGGGCCTCCCCTGCTGCCCAGGAAGGTGACTTGAAGGTTGGAAACAGAGGCAATGGTGGAGGCATGGGGAGGATTTTTCAGCTCTAGAAGGCACAAGTAAGGGTCTGCAGGGCTTCCTTGGGAGAGGGCCCAGAGATAAGACCCACTGGGTGGCTCCCTTTTGGGTTATTTTTTCCTTTCAAGCTCTTGAGTAAGTACTCATGGCAAGTCTATCTGGGTCACAAGACCAAAATAAACATTATGTGAATAACCCCAGGCTGACAGCCTTGGAGAATGGACAAGAAAATTACCCCCTGGGAAAGGCAAATTGGAGCACGTCACCAGATGTTCCCAGAGGGTGTGTCAGTCACCTCGATGCCTCCCAGGATCCCTCACCCTCACCCTCACCCAGACCCCTGGCTCACTGCCCGGGAAAGGAGACAGCAAGATGCAGACTCAGAGGAGGGGGTCCACAGGCTGATGTGCCAGTGGCTTCCCCGTTACCACAGAAAGAGGCAGGATTTGAACCCAGGGCTCTCCGACCTCATCCCACCCTCCATAGAGGAGCCAGGTGGAGTTGGGTATCCATCTCAGCAAGAAATGTTGACTCACTTATGGTATCCATGGCAACCAGTGACTCCCATCTCCAGTGGCAGGATGGTTTACCTTCAGCAGCCACACTCTCTGGCCAACCCCTTGGTGGCTAGCATCAGGGATGAGGTTATTTTCTAGTTACTTCCCTGGCAGCATGGTGCCAGGGAAAGGACAGACTCTAGATACACCAGACATCTGAATTGGAGTCTTAGCTCTGCCACTTGCTAGCTAAAAGCCCTCATCGTATCTGCTGTCACTCCCCAAGCAGTTGCCATTAGCCAGGCCTGTGCTTAGTACCTTATAGGCAACGTCTCATTTTACCCATGAATTAATCGGTCCTATTTTCCCCCATTTTACAGATGAGGCAACCAAGGCTCAGAGAGATGTAGCAAGTAGCCTAAGGATGCACAGCCAGTGAGTAGCAACATCTGGACTTAAACTTAGCTCTTTCTGTCACCAAAGCTCGTGTTACATATAACCACCAGATTATATTTTTGTTGGAGAAATGAACCAGCCCCACACAGAATGAAACCCAAGTACCACTTCCATGTCCCCCTCCTGTGTCCACCTGAGCCAGTGATCAAAGGTCTCTGAGCCTCAGTTTCCTCATTTGCAAACTGGGTAAGAGTAATCCCTGACTCGCAGGCTCCCATGAGTGTCAGATGAGAGGGGTGTGAATGAAACAACCACAGGAGCAGACCCTGAAACCTGTCCCAGCCCGCCAGCCTCTGCCCCTCCTGGCTTCTCTCCCTGTTTCCTGCCCTGGCTGGGCCGGAGGTTGTGGGCATTTTTCCCTCTTGCTGAGCATTGCGGATCGCACCAAGCCTTCCCTCTCTTTTTGTGCATGTTTTTCATGACCTGCTGCCAACAGCTCTTTGCTGGGCGGCTGCCACCATTTACCCAGCGCAAGAAAACTGCCTTTCTTCCCCCATTTAGGGTCTGGTTTTAATTTCGACAGTATTCTCTTTAATAACAATGCCTAATTAAAACATCTGTTAAAAAGTCTGTAACATTAACTTTACAGGGAGAATTTAATAGAATTATATTGGAATTGCTGGCATTTAACGGGCTTCCTAATTAGGCTTTTCTTAAAAAAAAAAATAGAAGGAGAAGAAAGAAAGAAGCATTCCACAAATTAAAATCCAGTTTCTTTTTTATGATAATGTGGGCTGATGGTCCAGGAAGGGGCCAGTGGCTGGAGAGAGTGGGCAGAAGCTGGAAGGGGGGGAGCAGAGCTAACCCCTGCTAAGGAAATCACTACATGGGGAAAAGAAGAGGGGCGGGAACCTACATTTAGTGGCGGGCATCACGCTAAGAGCACTCTCATTTGTAATCTCAATTATATCCTGATGACAACCATGGAAAGTATTATTAGTCCCATTTTGCTGAAGAAGAAACTGAGACACAGAGAGAGAAGTAATTTGCTCAAAATCACACACACACAGTTAGCAAGTGGCAGAGCCTTCAAAGTCTGTGCTCTTTCCACACGGTCTCCCAGTGGGCGTTCTAAAGCTCTCTGGGGGACCCCTGGTCTCTGATTCAGTCACTTCTCAGTGGGGAACATCATGGCTGCTTCAGGGGACCACCCGGCTGTGCCCAGGGTTCCTTCTGCAAAGTCCTCGTCAGTTTGCAGCTTGCAGCTCTTGCCTGAGACTCCCTGGCCCTGGCTGTCACCCTGCACACCAGCAACCCCAAGGGAGGAGGCAAAATCATTCTCAAGTTGCTGGTTGCTGGACCAGTGGCATAAGCATCACCTGGGAGGCTATTAGAACTGCAAATTCTCAGGCCTCACCCCAGAACTCCTAAATGAGAATCTCTGATGACAGAGCATTGTAATCTGTTTTAAAAGACCTGCAGGTGACCCTACTGCCATTGAAGTTTGAGAACCACTGATCTGAAGACATAGGGCAGCCCTTTAGGCCTGGGCCAAAGGCCTCCCCAGTGGGGCCCCAGAGCTTTGGCGCTTTTACCTGCCCCAGGCAGCCTTGCCATGTGCAATTGGCCCTGGCCCAGTCCCTGTCTGGGTGTGGGAGGTAAACCCCAAGGAGGGATCCTGGCCCGAGGCTGGCCTGGTGGTTACATGAAGGAGAAGTAGAATCACCATCACAGAGTAACAGGAAAGACCAAACCTGGGGACTTTCTTGTCACTTCCTGAAAGAGCCTCCCTCTTCCTTCTCAGCCAAACCAGCCCAGCGCCACTCCACTCTCCCCAGAAGTGGTACCCAGAGTGGGGTGTGGGAGGTGGAGACCAGCCCTGGCCACCTAAGAGGGAGCTGAGCCCCTCCAGTATCAATTGAAACAGAAATTCCCAAGTTCAGGGAAAGAGGGGTTCTCCAGCTCTGGTTTTCCCCAACCCCCTGACCCACCCACCGACATTTATCAAAAACTTCCATGTGCCAAGTTCTGAGGTGGACTTAAAACTGATTCAGACCCAGTCTCAGCCCTAACAGAGTTCCAAGTCTAGAAAGGGCAACAACAACAAAAACATACAGTTCTTACTAACAGCAGGCAAGCAAGGCACTGGCAGGAGGCTTGGGCCCATCCCCATCAGCTGCGTGAACAGTACGTTTTTGTCCTGATGAAGGAGGCGGTGCAGTGTAATAGAGCAGAGAAGAGATGAGTTTGAAGCCTAAAGGCCACAAATAACGACATGATCTTGAGAATTCCCTATTTGAGCCTCAATTTCCTAATCTGAAAATGTTCAAGGCACAAAGTTGGTACCGAGACTCACCTGACTCTAAGTCTACAAAGGAATCTATGCATACAGAGATGGTTTACTGTCTGTCCTCCTCACTGTAGGGGACAGGGCAACAAATATGGCCCAGGGTAAAGGAACATGGCCTCCTCTGCTAAAACAAATCCGAGCCTCATGGTTTGGGTCTGAACACAGAACCTCCAAGGGTAAGGAGTGACTCCAGGACCACCCAGCCTCATTCTGTCCCCTCCTTAGGGATTTTGCTTGGATTTCTCCTGCTACCACCAAGCAGGTTCCCAGGCTCTGATATCCCCTCCTTTGTCATTTCAGGCCAGGAGCAGCCAGACCCCTTCCCTCAGCTCCTCAGGGGAGACAATCACAGGAGAACAAGAAAACACGAAGAGGAACTCTGGAACCAAACCACACCACCACTTGACTAATTTCATTAACCCGCCTCAGCCTCAGTTTCCTCATCCATCAAGTGGGAATACTAATGTCTACCTCATGGAGTTGCTAGGAGGATAAAGAAGTTAATATTTGTAATACACTTAGATTAGTGGCCAGCGTATAGTAAATGCTAAAGAAGTATTTGTTCAATGAACAACAAATGAAGGCATGAATTCAGTCCGGCTCCCAGCACTGAACCATCAGAGCTCACAGGTTCCCAGGACTTGAAGGGCCCACCCCAGCCCCCTCTCTGTGCCATCCCTAAAAATGGGCACAGCTTGGCTCTCCCTGGCCGGAGGCCCCATCCATCAGTCACCCTTCCATGCACAGCCAGTCAGCACATGGGGTCCGGCAAGCCCCCGTGAGAGTGAAACGGGTGACCCCCACCCAGTCTCCCTGTGGCTGCTTCTGGGGGGCTGGAATTTACAGTTCAGTGCATAGGCAGATTCAATGGACAATCTCCTGTGCGATGGCTTCCTCTGTTCAATTACTACTAAAATTCATCAAACGGAACAGAGAGGTTTTAACGCCAGTAATTGTGGCGCAAAACGCTCTGTAATTGGTCTTACAAATGAAAGTGGGGAGAGCACCACTGAAAATGAAGCTGCCTTGCCCACGAACAGCTCGACAGTGATGGCTCAGATGCAATCCCCGGAAGCCAGTTGGTCCCCTACTCCCGTGCCCGAGACCCCCACCCATTCCGACGCCCCTGGTGGGGGCTCAGGCCTCTGGCTCCTATCTCTGCCGGGATGGACTGATGGGTGGGGTGTGCTGGCATCCTCCTTCAGGCCCCACCTTGGGGCCCCAGGCCTGCGGACACTGGGAATCCTGGCAGGCCTCCTTGGGGTGGCCTTTTCATTCCCTGCTGCCTTCGAGGCAGATGCTTTCAGCCTCAGCCTCGGCTTCTGCTCTTATTAGCCCCTCTACCCGCTCCACTCCCCACCCACATTGCTTCTCATTTTACCTAAGGAATGAAGCTGGGCTGGCCCTAAACCCAACCCACCACTGTTACCTGGAGCTCTATTAAAACATCTAACAAAGCTTTTTTTGGGGGGGTGCGGGGGAGTGGAGGGAGGTGAAAGGTTGGTATGTTCATTATCTTGATTATGGTGATGGTTTCACAGGGAAATACATGTGTCAAAACTTTTCAAATTGTACACTTCAAATACATGCAGTTTATTGCATGTCGATTATACCTCAATAAAGCTGTTTTTCTTTAAGTCTACCAAACACATTTGACCTTCAGGAGAGGAGCTTTGGTGGGGTGACCTAATTGGGGTATTTTAGAGAGTGAAGGGGGAGACCCAATGGGATGCAGGACAGCATGCATGAGCCAGGACGGTCCCGGATGTGTCCGCGCATTTGGTCACTGTCACCTCTGCTCAGGGGACATCAGCGATTGGCATGGACAAAAAGAAGGGGGATGAGGGTGAGAAAGCAGGAAAACAGGAGCCAGAGGGGACCGAGGGGAGCAAAGAGGATAAGAATGGCCACTCTGCCCCACTGGGGCCAGCACAACCCGGGCCTGCAGAGCAACCCCTTCTACGGAGGGCCAGGATCCCGGAAGTTACCCGTCTAAAGCCACCCAGTGAATAAAAGCTGGGATTTGAACCCAAGAAGTCTGGCCCCAGGGCCCATGAATTGCACTCCTTTCAGGATTTCCACTTTACCTGGGAGGGAGACTCCAGCCTTTCTTATTTAAATATGAGAATAAATCCATAAGGCCTGAGGCCAGGGGAGACAGGCAGCTCTTATTGAGCTACATTCGTGTGGACTGAGTGTGTCCTGTGTACCCTGCATAAACTCTCGGGGTGCATCATCTTAAATTCTCACAACCCCAGAAGGGAAATTATTATTCACCTCATTTTACAGATAAGGAAAGCGAGATTCAGAGATGTTAAGCAACTGAAGTTGCTCAAAGTCACCCAAGTGGTAAGTAGTGGAGCCCGGTTGAACCCAGAACTTGAACCAGTCCCCAAGACCAGTACTTCAGTGTGAATTTCAGTTGCCCAGGATCTTGTTCAAAAGCAGGTTCTGCTTCAGCAGATCTGAGTAAGGCCTGAGATTCTGCATTACTGATGTGCACCCAGCAATGCCAATTCTGCTGGGTGTGGGGCCCCAGTTTGAGTAGCAACGGCTCCATATAATGACTGCATTGTGATTGTCAGTTTGCATATCTCGCTCACCTTCCCACCATCAGCATCATTGTCATTATCATATCATTATGTTAACCGAGACCACCTCAAAGACAGATGTGTCCCCTGCATGTAACACATTTCCCCTGCGTCACATGTGTTGGGGGCGGGGAGAGGCCTGGGACATGGAATTTACTCAATAGCGATTTGACGGGAGGAAGGAGTGAAGGAAGGAAGGAGAACAAGGTGAGAAATGGGAGGCTGCTCCTTCTTGTGCATTTACCCAGTACTAGGCCTTGCATCCTCATAGAACACCTAAAAGACCATCCCTACTACAGCCCGAGGCAGGAGTCTCAGGACAGGGAGACAACTGGCCGGAGGACACACAGCCAGGAAACCAACCCAGCACCAAGTCCTGCTCTCCCTGCCTGTGGAGGAAGCTCAGGAACACTGACTCCCATCCCTTCCCAGAGCCCTGGGCCAAGCTGGGAGTCAGGGAAAGGACACTCCAGGAAACGCGTGGTTTTCACCCCCGTGCCCTGCCATGGCCCACAGCCCACCCTTTCCCTTACTCTGAGGTCCCAACCTCTCTCCACGTGGGGCGACCCAGGTGGTCTGTGGCTGGGGAAGCTGAGCCAGCAGAGGGGCCCATGAGGGGTGGGGGGCTGTGTTACCACAGGCTGAGACACACACACACACACACACACACACAGACAACTTTCCCATGGGAATGCAGGCCAGCCACTGCCCAATTCACCAGCCCGGACCACCCCAACGGCAACTTTCTCAGGAAACCTGGATGGGCTGACACAGGAGTTGGCGTGAGAGACTACAGGAGCCCTCTAAGGGGGGGTGCATAGGAAGCCACTTGGGATTTTCTGGACAAAGTGTAAGGCTTTTGCTGATTTCAGCAGACCAAATGCCTCCTGTCTCTCCAGAGAATTCAAGGGGAGACAGCTGGAGAGAGGGTGATGGGGCCAAAGTCAAAGACAGCAGAGGGGCAGAGAGACCTCAGATGGAAGAGACACCAGAAGGGGACAGACATGAGGCTGAGACTTGATGGAGAAGAGAGGTCAGGATGGAGCGTCATGGGGAGATGGGGACAGAAGAGGCCACAGTCCTGACCAAGCCCCCAGCTCTGGAGTAATTGATACCTTCTTTGACTGAAACCAAACTGGCAAGTGGCTGATGGATGAACCACATGTCAATTAAATGATAGTATCTTTAGAGCCTGAGACATAGTGCCCACCTGGGAAGCTCTCCATGCAGATGAGCTGAGGCTCTCATTACTGTTCGGTTTTCAGGGAGTGACAGATGCCGACAACCAAGGCAAGGACAAAAAGCTTGCCCAGAACAGGAGCCCTGCCAGAGCCTAGGAGTCAGCCCTGAAGATGGAGTGTGGTGACCAGTGCTCGCTGGGACTCCCAGGATGCCCTTCCCTCCTCCAAAGGACCCCACCTAGCCCCTTCCTTCTCCAAGACCTGCTGCCTTGTCCATGCCACCCAGGCCTGGGAATGAGGCAGCCACACTCAACAGATCAGAACTCAGGGGAACTTCCGCAGGAAATGAAGTCCCATGAAAACAGGGTGCACCACAGAATGTTTGTTTTGCGGGTCCCAGAGGCTCTCTTTCTCTGCCACTGAAAACACTTCAAAATGGAAAGCACTCCGAATCCCTCCCCAGATGTCAGCTCAGATGTGCTCTTTATTGTCAAGTAGGCAGAAGAATTCTCAGTGAAGCCTGTTTCTTCCCTGTTGGTCTGCAATGCCCCAATCATCCCAGCTTGATAACTGTGCCAGGAGCTACAAGCTGGTTCTAAAAGGGAGCGAAACCCATCTGAGGGTCCTGGCACAGGTCACCTGGCACCCACCATTGACTATGAAGAGAATCTGGGAAAACTGGCCCCAAGGAGCATGCCCTTCCCTAGGGCCCCCATCACTGGGGTCTGCCTGGTACCCACCCACCCCCAATCACCACCTCCTGAAACTGAGGAAGGGCTGAGACTTGGCATTCACTCCACAATAAGCCACACAGCCAGTCAGAGCCAGGTGAAGTCAGAGATCCAGGGAAGGGATTTGGAATGGTTTAGTGTCCTTCATTATGAAGAAAGACAAGGTCAGGATCTGTACACCCTCCTCATATCATCATCATCATCATCACCACCACCACCATCACACCACCATCACCACCATCATAACCACCAGCACCAGCACCACCATCAACACCATCATCACCATCACCACCACCAGTACCATCATCACTACCACCACCAGCACCTTGTCATCATTGTTTATTAAGCACTCACTCTGTGCCAGGTACTGTGCTTAAGCCCTTTATATGAATTAACTCAGGTCTTTTTATCCTCACAGCTACCCTGTGAATTAGGAACTATTTTTATCCCTAAAGTACAGATGAGGAAACTGAGGCGTGGCGAGGTTGAGTCATTTGCCCAAGACCACAGAGCAGGCTAATGGCGGAACCAGGATTTGAACCCAGGCAACCTGACTCCAGAGCTGTCCTCTCCTACTAAATCACCACGATTACACCCCTTCACATGTACACAGCCCTTTACAGTTTACCCCATTCACATCCATGTCCCTATGAAGTAGGTGTGGTGACTCTCTCTTTACAGATGAGCAAATTGACTTCAAGCCTGGGACTCTTCACATAGGTCTATAGAGCCCAAAGCCAGAGCTCCTGCCCAGGCCTTGTTGCCCTGTACCTTGGGATGGGACGAAGTCATGTGCTAAGGACCAGCCCCTCCTGATCTCTTAATACTCAAGACCCCTGGCCCAAGCTCCCACTACCTGCCTGGCACCCAACACACTGCATCCTTGGTGTCCTGGAGCAGGTCTCTGCTTGGTTCAGCTTTCTGCAAATTAGAGGGAGGGCTTGGAGAACACTGCTCTTGAGGCAGCTGCACCCTGGCCATAGTGTCTGAGGAATGTGCAGGGCTGGCAGGAGGAAGATGGCCAGAGCTGGTGGGAGAGGGGCTGCAGGAGTGGGCAACTCCACTGAGCTCCCAACTGAGGACCACTTTCTGACATAGCAATGGCCCAAAATATAACTGAGAGGGGGAAATGCAGACTTCAGCGTGGCCTTGATCCGGGGCCCAGCAATCTGGGGAGGACAGAGGACTGGGGAGCAGGGCAGTGGAACTGGAGGCTGCAGCAGAATTAAACAGTGGTGGAAGCTTCCAAATGTGGCGCAGCTTTGGGCCAAGTCCCTCCTGCCCCTCACAGCCTCGGCCTTGCTGCATGGGGCCCAGCCCCTTACATGCCTGCCTAGAAACATGTAGTCTGAGGGTAGGGGGATGGAAGCAGGAACCCCCATGGGACATATTTCTAAAGGGTAGCAGCACCCTAAATATATAAGGTAATAATTCATTCATTTCCAGATTTTATAAGTCATAACCCAACCAGAGTTTTCTGGCCAGAAGAGTGACCCCACCAAATTGGTATAATTTCTGCCCAGGGCAAACCTCAGTGTTTTAGGTTACTTGGGTGGCCTGATGGCAGCTTGTTGAAATATTAAATACAGTTTGAGAACACTTCCTTGCCAGCCTGTGACCAGATCTGCCTTGTTCAGAGCTAGTTTCCCAGGAACCTGGCACATGAGGGACCTCGATAAATATTTGTACAATAAATGAATGAGCCCCATTAAGATACTCACAGTCATCTCAGGGTCTGGAACCTCCAGATTCTTTATTTCTGCCAGTGAACTTTTCCCTATATCCAAAGGAATCCCTGTTCCCTGCCCAGGAGTTCTCAGCAAAATTTGTCACAGGTTTGCAGTGTCATTAACTGTGCCATGGCCACAGAGAGGCTTAAGTGTCTACACACACACACCACATGGCTGGGTATGCTTGTGCCAGTTCACGCACACGTGCAAGAACAGCACCAAGGCAGCAGAGGCAGCAAGAGCTGGAGTGACATAACCGTTGTTCCCAATTAAAATCAGAGAGTAAAAAGGAAGAGAATTTATCTGTAAAGCCTCAAGGCCACAGAGAGGTCTCTGAAAAACCTATAAGCTTGTTTACAAAAATATGCAATTAAGTATTAGCCGCCCTGTGATCATGGTACTGAGCACTTGTGTTTAATCTACTCACTGTTAACTATTGAGGATAAGAAAGAAAACTGAGCAGGGAGGAAAGAGAGCAGGATGCGAAGGACAAGGTCCTCGATTAAATGTTTGCCTCAGCGCATTGCTGAAGGTGAGACCAATCCTCAGTTTCCTGCTCTGAAAAATGGGGATAGGAATACTCACTGCTCGGAAGATGAGATCCTCTAAGTAAATGCTTCCTGCACACTGCGAGGCAGGGAGCAGCCCAGAAACGGAGGGCTCTCACTGGAATCGTATGCTCTCCCCGCATCAACTGTATGCCTCTTGGACTCCCGGTTAAGAGACAGTTTTGCAGCAAGAACTCACAAGACCAAGAGTAGCTATTCTTCCAGGCAAACTGTTTGGCTCATCTACACACCAAGGCCCTCAACCACCCAGAGAAAGAGATTTCCAAAAGTTGCCAGGATCTGAGGGCTCCTGAGAAAGAGTCCCTCCAAAATAAAGCTTTAGCTAACTCTGGGTCTGGCAGTATATCAGTTCTTTAAAAAAAATAAATAACTTCCTCCTTGAGGTACAGTTATTTTCCCCCTCTATTTTCATTTTCTGGCTTCTCTCCTGGTTCTGCCTATTTGGGAGTATCCTTAGGAATTATCAACTCATAGGACAGAAAGAAGTGAGAAATAAAAGCTTCTCAAGTTTCTACTATTTTCCAGTAATCATGATATATCACATCTATGATCATAGCCTCTAAGCCTCAGTTTTCTCATCTCTAAAATGGAGAGATTGAAAGCTTTCTCATAGGATAGTTATGAGGATTAAAGGGGATCATGCATACAAAGCCCTTAACACAGTTCCTGACAATAATCATTAGATAGATGTTTGCTATAATTATGATTTACAACAAAAATAATTTGTAATATATAATGAAGGGTTCAGAGAAGTTAAGTAACTTGCCCAAGATTACACAGCTAATAAGAAGCAAAGCTGGGATTTGAGCCCAAGCAGCCAGAGTGCCACCACCCTATGCTGCTTCCACCATTCCTCGGCTTCGCATTACACTCCAGAGACCTGAGTCCAAGCAAGAGGTCTGGGAATGGCTTGGGATTTTTCCATGGTAGATGACTGAGTGCACACAAGTACTCATGAGCATAAGGCAATCAGAACCAGAAGAACACTAGGGACCATGTTTCACAAATGGGCAAATGAGGGCCAGTAAAGAGCAGAGACTTTCCAAAGCCACTGGTAACTTTGGACTCAAACCCCAGTCTCCTTTCTTCCAATCAAGCGCTCACCTCTAGACCACACTAATGAGATCACTGTTGCTCCATCATGGTGTAAAAGAGCTTGTGTCATAAACTGCCACATGTTAGCTAATTGATCTTAAGTGGTTCACTTATCCTCTCTGAGCCTCAGTTTCCCCATTTATAAAGTGAGAATGAATAGCAATTTACCAGGTTATTGTGGAAGCTAACATAATAGTGCCATAATAATATAATAACATAAGAGTGCCAGCAGCATTCTAGGGGCACAATAAAGGCTAGTTTAATCCGATTTGGGTTCAGTGAGATCACTCTTGTATTACTTCCTTATCATGGGACAGACATCCACTGCTTTCTGGATAACCACCTAAACCGAACTGATTTTTGCCTTAAAATAGATAGCTTCCCTATGCAGAGGATTCACAGGGCAGTCAAGAGAGTAGCTCCAGGCTGAGGCTCCTCTCGGCCTTCCCTTTCCAGCTCTCCCTTTTCTAGTCTTCTCTTCCTCCTTCCCATCTTGCCACCCCATTTTCTCACCAGCAAAGACCTTGTCTCCCCAGCCCACGGCACCAACCCTGCACTTCCGAAGGAAGCAAGCGCTGAATAGATTTAGCAGGTTCTGATAAATGTCACGTTTATTTTGGTGCCAATGGAGTCACTGCATTTTAATTAAGACCCCACCTCACCCCCACCCCTGCCCCAGATGTTGGTGCTGGTGGGAACACCACACGTTCTGCTGCCACCTCGCAAATGAGGTTCCCGTGAGCGGGCGCCCGGAAGGTGAAGCTGGGTTCAGCCCTGCCAGCTCCCTCCCTGGCATGGAAATGCTGTTTCTGGATGGATGGCTTAGCCAGCCAGAACCACTCATGCCTCTTTCCCAACCTCAGCTTCCTCATCTGGAAGAAAGAGATCATACCTGCTCTGCCCTGCAAGATAATGCATGCCAACACTCCCAGCTGGGGGCTTGGCACCATGAAAATACTCAGTGTGTGTTTGCTGATTTGAATAGATTCCAAAGATCCAGGCCTCAGGGAGCAGGCCCGGGGGAGAAGTTGGCTGGGACAACGGGCTGCAGGGGTGGAGCTGAAGTGGGCGGCTGAGCCAGCAATTTTCCCAGGCCCAAGAGCCAGAGCCACCGATTGGGCCCCCTGTTCCAAGGTCCCGCCCCAGGGAGGGAAGAGGGCACTGGGAGGGGCAGGGCCAGGAGCACAGACCTTCCTTTCATCGCAGGCTGAAGCAATTGGGGGAAACGACAAAGGCCTATAGACCCAGTTCCTAGCAGATCCTCCACCCTCCCACCCACCCCCGTTGCCTCCAACTTCAAACGCCTCTGCCAGGCTGGAGAGCTAACACGAGGTGATGGATTGGCCTTAGGTGGCCGCCCTTGGGAATCGCTCCCACACACACTGTAAAACAAAATCCACCCTTTCTCTGCATTTTGCTGAGCCTAGGTGTTCTCTGGGTTCCTATTGTCTCTGGGTTTTTTGCTCCAGAAGCCTTTTTTGTCATAATCATGAATTCAGGAAGCCTGTGGCAAAACACTGTATAGTTTGAAGAAGAGGGAGGAATTGCAAGGAGGGCAGATGTCAGAGGGAGACAAAGTTGACTTGGAAATAATGCCTCATGTTTCCATAGGAAACCAGAGGTCATTGGTTGTGTCCCCTAGAAGCAGAACCTGAGTAGCAAGTCATGTACTTAGGAGGGGATTCAAGGAAGCCCTGGTAGGGAAGTAGGGAAGTGAGACAGGAAGAGAAGGGAGTCAGTAAGGGTGCCTGGTGAAGCAGGTGACCACCATGGGGACCTCTGGGTGTCAGTGTATTCCACCTAAGGGGAGTGGGTGCTGGGGTATATATACACCAACTCCCATCCATCATTGACTGAGGGCCCCTCCTGGGGCATTAACTTCCCAGTGCTTCCGACCCACCCCTCAGGCATGAGGATATCAAGAGAGGACATCCACAGCAACTTCTACACCTAGGTAATCTACAAAACAGCTGGAAGGTGGGCATGAGTTATTATGTCCATTTTAGAGATAAGGTCACTGAGGCTCTGAGAAGTGAAGAACTTGGTTCACTGTCCTATAGGCAGGTAGCACTTCAAAATGAAAATTATCTTCTAAGACCCGTTTACATGGACCTTCACTCTAAAACATTGCAGTTGAAAGTTTCACCCCTTCCCAGCATAAATTACTGTTCCCATAACACTCTGTCTACACTCTAGTTAGGACATTTGTCACTGCATTATAATGAGCCTTTACTCATGAGTCTTTTCTGGTAAACAGAGAGCCTTTTGAAACATAGATAACGCCTATGGAATTGAGCAAATGCTTTTTCCCCTCTACCTTCTTCATCCTCGTATCACCAAAACTGGCACAGTGCATGCCACATCAAAGTGCTTTATTGAATTGCCTTTAACAACAAAGTAACCCTACAAATAAAATTGGCATTGGTGTTCACACCACAGAGAAAGAAAGAGGCTAAATCTTGACTCCTGAGGAGGAGAGAGTCAGTCTGTCAGTGTGGAAAGGTATTCCTGGCACAGGGAGCTGCAGGTACAAAGGCATGAAGGTAGACTTTCAAGGGAACCCCAAGTCATCGTGCATGTGCAAGCGTGGAGTAGTGAGAGAGGAAGCTGGAGATGACAGCAGGGGGCAGACAGGCAGGCTTCCAGGCAGAGGAACAACATTTCCACAACACACAATGGGAAGGAATTTTCAGAGTTTCAATAGGCCCAGATGAGCAAGAGCGACTTGGGGGGAGAGAAGATGCTCTTGGCCAGAAGAGGAAACGCAGGGCTGGAATCCTAAGCAGACGGCAAACTCAAGCTCACAAGCTTCTGTAATCACAGATTATGGCAGGGGCAAGAGCAGAAGCTAGGGGGCCAGTGAGGAGGGGAAGGTGCTAATCCAGGGCAGGGATACTGGTGAGTGGACAAACTGCCAAAGCACCACATTTGAGGTGGGGAGGAGGAGAATTAGAACCATCTCATGGTCACCCAATGCTCAAAAAAAGAACTTCAGCAGCACATAAGGAGCAATGGGACAGAGTCTTTTAAAAGGGGAAATCAACACTCAGATATAGTCTGGGGATGATTTAAATCAAGGAAAATGAGGGTTAGGGGCCCAAATCAGTTTTGTCCCCAAAATCCATATCTAAAATGGCAACATCAGATCAGAAGTACAAGGAGAAAAATACATTTTAGATTCAAGTTACTTTATTTTTCTGATAATGCAGGTTGTGCATATTCATTGTAGAAAACTTGAAATATACAGAAAAACACAGCAAAGAAAATTAAAATAACCTGTAATTCCACTAGCAGATTGTTTTCTATTCTTTTTTATCACTATATATAACATAAATTTTTCCTAAAATTGGGATTATGATAGACATAGTTTTGCTAGCTTTGCCATTTAATAATATAGCACATTTTATCCATTCACTAATTATTACTCTACATTAATTTAATAATTCCATCATGTGGGCACATATTAATAGACATTTAGGTTATTTCCAGCTTTTTAATATTATCTATAACAGTGCAGTGAACATTCTTATGCACAACTTTTCCTTAGGATGAAATGCTGAAAGCAAGCTTACAAGGTCAAAGGATATGAATATTTTTAAGCTTATGGTACATGTTTCTAAGTTGCCCTTCTGAAGGTCCCCACCCTCATGGAGTAAACACTCTAGCCCTGCACTGTCCAAAATGGTAGCCACTGGCCACATGTGGCTATTAAAATTTAAATTAATTAAAGTTACAGCCAATTAAAAACTCAATGTCTCAGTCACTCTAGTCACATTTCAAGTGCTCAATAACCACAGGTGATAGTGGCTTCCATGTTGGACAGCACAGATATTGGACATTTCCATTATTATTGAAATTCCATCAGACAGTGCTACTTTAGACTCTAAAGAGGAGAAAAAGACAATCCACAAAATAAATAAGTCAATTATACAGTATGTTAGAGGGTGAGAAGTGCCATAGAAAGAGAGAGCATGTGGTGAGGGGTTGGGGGTGCCAGAGCGGAGAGGGTTTACCATATAGATAAGATAACCAGCAAAGACTTCTAGGTAAAAATATCTTCTTAACAGTAAACCAAAGAAAGAGAGGAAGCAGACCATGTCAATTACCTGAGGAACAGTATTCTAGGCAAAGGGAACAGCAAGTACAAAACCCCAGAGGTAAGAGTGTGCCTGACATGTTCAAGGAAGAAGAGGCTAGCGAGGGCTCGAGTAGTGTGAGAAGGTAAGAAAGAGATGGGAGAGGAGACAAGAGAGCTGAAGCTGGGAGATCAGGTAGAATTTTATGAAGCCATTCTAAAGACTTTGGCTTTTACTCTGAGTGAGATGGAAAACTACTGGAGGTTTTTGAGTAGAAGGATGATGTTATTGGATTAGCATTTTAAAAAATTATCCTGTCTGCTAAGTTGAGGATAGACTGTAGGGAGGCAAGGGCAGAAGCTAGGGGGCCAGTGAGGAGGGGAAGGTGCTAATCCAGGGGAGGGATATTGTTGAGTGGAACCAGATTATGGAGGTGGGGAGAAGTGATTGGATTCTGAATATATTTTAAAGGTGGAGCCCACAGGATTTGTAGGTAGAGTTGCAAACAAAGATAAGTGCTACAAAGAAAAAGCGCAGGGATGATGTGCCTCACGGTGAATCTGGAGAGGCAGCCTTTCTAAGGAAGTGACCTTGGAGCCAAGATCTGAGGCCTGAGTAGGAGTTAATTTGATAAAGATTGCACAAATTCCTTGTCCAGTCATCTACAGCCTCCTGACAACAAGTGGAGGATAGGTAAGTGAGTGGGGGCTGTTTCCTCCCAGGAAGGGGGGAAACTTTGCTGCAAAGAGCTGGAATCAGCCCAAAGAGTCGTGTTTGTTATGTGTGTATCTGCAACCCAAACAGCTTTTCTGTTATGGGCGTGTTTGTCATAGATCAGTTAGTGGGTAGATTGCTTCTGCTGGAAATGGAGATTTAGACAATGCCAGAGCGGATAATGGTGCCCGAATGCTGTCAGGCGCTAATCAGGACTCGGCAATGACTGTGCTGTGCAGATTGAAGTGCGAGCATTTGGAGTTATTACTCAAGGCTTGTCTCTGCAATTAGATGATTGCATAACCTTAATATGATCAATCTTGCCGGATGTGAATTGTGCAGCTGTAACCACAAAATAAGGTGGCGTTTCTGTTTTCTTGTTGAACACAAACATTATATATGCGCAAGTCATAATTTTATAACAGTCGCTTTTGGCAAGAAAGAGCTTTGTAAGTTAAAAGATGCAGTTAAAAAATATATATATATATATATATATATGCAATACAAGTGCTTAAAGAGATGGCCATAATGTCAGCCTTCGCCTTGGGAAATGTTGCTTTGTGGGTTTTGCTTCTTCTCTTTTTTTTCCTTTGTACACATCAATTTTGAGGCCAGGAAGTTGGGAAACTTGAAGCCCATATTGAGCCCTCCTGGGACAACACAGCTTGGCTCTCACATATGCACCACGTTGAGAGTCACAGGGAATCAGCTTGATATTCATCAGCAATTGCACATCACACCCCGTTCATCAAGCCCCATTGTTCGGTGGGGACGTGAGCTATGACTTAGGCTATTCAGATTCGAGATCCTTGCAGAAAGCTTGGCCCTCCCCTCCAAGGCCCAGCTGGGGGACTATAGGGACACAGCCCTCAAATGCCCTCTCCACCTCACAGGCTCGGGGTGCATCTTAGGAGATGAAACAATGGGAAGACCACTGTTGGTGACCCTTAGATTTATCCTCTGTCTTCTGGCCCAATTTTCCAGGTGCCCAGAACGCTGAGAAAGCAAATAACCTGGGGTTTACTGCCTGATGGCCAAATGAGTGAATGCTAAAGATTACGCTAGTGTGTTTGTGTCTGTCTCTCCATCTGTCTGTCTGCAAATAGCAGCTGTCCAGGGATGTGATTTCATGGCTGGAACTAACAACAACGTCAAGTGTCACAGGCTGAGTTCCCCGGAGGCAACACTGTGGTGGAGATTAGCAGGCAGGAGGTTTATTAGGGAGTACTTTTGGGGTCAACACCTTGGGGGAAGGAAAGGAAGCAGGAGTGGGCCGAGCCTCACTCCACAGCCTCAGGCAATCCCGTGGGAAGCTCTGAAGATGGGATGACCCTTCAGAGTCACCCCAAGTTGGGGCAGGGGTCCAGGCCTTTATAACCCTGCATTGACTAGTCACTGGATATGGGCTGCCCCAGGAAGGGGTGGTTCTGCCCAATGTAGCTCTCTTCAGCTGGGGTGATCCCCAGAGAGAGCTGACAGCTGAGAGCTACCCACTGACAACCTTCCCAGCTGCTGGTGGAATTGGTCCTTTGGTCCTGACAAAGAGGTCTGGGCAGAGTGGCACAGCATCACCAACACCAAGAAAAGAATTTGAGGGTAAAGAGAACTGAAGTTGGAAGGAATCCAGGGGCTGTCCTGAAGGGAAAAGAATCAGTTGGGGGCCAGAAGGCAGATGCCGATGATGTGTGTGTTAATGAGCAGCTGGTTTCCAAGACAGAGGCAGGCTCAGCTTGGGTCCCTTGATTCCAGGCCCCAGCCCCCCAAAAACTACCTCCTATCTCAGACCTTTGCCAAATGGTCAAGCTGGGTGAAAGCAAAAGCCAAGGAGGCAGATGCCTGAACAGGAAAGACCAAACACAACCAGCATCACTATCTGACAGCTCCCATTTGCAGACACTGCTCCGTGCTCAACATGAGACTCTCAAACTCCCATGTCCTAAACTGCCCTCATCATCTCCCATCCTCAGGCCTAGCCACCCTCATCTGTTCCCCTTCCCAGTAGATGGCACCAGCATCCACCCAGCTGTTCAGGGCAGGACATGTCATCCTTGCCTCCTGGCTCCCCCTCACACCCTCCCATCCAAGTCCTATGGGTCCCACGTCCTTCCCAAGTCTACAATCTACCCACCTCTCTCCTTGCCCATTACTCCCCTTACTTCAAGCCCTCATCTCCAGGGAGTAGTCCTCTAATTAAGTCTTCCTGCCTCCAAACTTAATTGTCCCCTCCAATATCTTCTCTTCACTTAGATCTCCCCAAAATATGAATCTGATCACAAACCTCCTCTGCTTAAAAACTTTCCATGTCTGCCCCATTGTCATCAGGATAAAGCCTAAATGCCTCTGCCCAGTGAAAATTCTTCCTGATTTGGTCCCTGCATCTCTCTGAAGCCTCATGAACACACACACATGCATTTAGACTCCATATCTGTGCCCTCCAAAGAGGTAGCCACCAGCCAGTCACATGGGCTATTGTACACTTGAAATGTGCCAGGACCAAACTGAAATGTGCTGTGAGTATAAAATGCACACCAGATTTTGAACACTTTCTATGAAAAGAAAGGATGCAAAATATCTCATGAATATTTTTTGTTTTTGGTTACATGCTTAAATGATAATATTATCATTCATTTCAGCTGTTTCATTTTACTTTTTTTTATGCAGCTACTAAAGAACTTAAAATGACAAATGTGGCTCACATTATATTTCTATTGAGCAATGCTGCTCTCATCCCTTAGGATGAGAAGAACACCCTCCCCTCCCACCAACACCTCGGAGTTTTCTTGTCTCAAGGGCCAGAAAACATAGCTCTGTCCAAGAATTTCAACTGACCTAAGGTTGATAAAAGAAAATTGTCATTTCAAAGTATTAGCCCCTGTGTTTCTAGGAGGTAGCTGCAAATGGGTCCTCCATTTTCCAAGTACTGGTGAACCCCAGCAGACCAAAAGCAGTAGAAAGAACTGAGGGGAGTGCTGCAGATTTCTGCATAAAAATGCCAAGGACTATCCCATGGTGAGCCAGGGAAGCTGTGCAGAGTTGCAACAATGAGGAAAAAAGCAAACATTTCTGTCTCTGAGAATTATTATTCATTCAGTTAGTTGAGTGTTACAGGGTGTGGGTGTGGATTTCACTGGTGGGGATGGGAGATCAGTTCCCACAGGTCAGGCTGATAGAGTGGTTCAAAGATGGGGTGTAGCTGATATTGGGCTTGGAAGAGGATTAATGAGAATGACTTTCTCCAAGAGAGAAGGAAAAACAGACCTTACGAAAGGGTGCAAGGCTCAGAAACCTCTGCAGTGTCCCTTTTTACATTGTTGATATTTTTTTCTTGGACTCTGCAGACAGAGTTTTAAATATTTTCTCCTACATGATAATTTCCATCCGCTACCATCAACACTTCAATAACCTCTGCCTTGCATAACCGGATGGAAAGGAATGGCAGGAAAGGGAAGTATGGCTACCTGTCATGACACTTCCTAAAAGCAGCTTCATACTGCGGCAGACATTGATGGAGACAAATCTCCCAGGATTCTTGCGATGAGCAATGGTCCAACTGGAACTGGAAGCAGCCAGGAAGAGCACCGGGCAGGGAGCCACAAACTGATGGGTGGCTCAGGAGCATCTGGGAACAAACCCTCACTTTCCCAGTATATCCTGGAGAAAGATGATCCTTGAAGGGAGAACAGTTCTTACCCCATCCTGCTGCTGCTTCTGCCCGGGCTGTCCTTCCCTCTTTGGCTGCCCCCTCCCTCACCTGTCTTCAGGACTGAGTTCAGGCATCACCTCCTCCAGGGAGTCTTCACAGATGCCCTCGGTCTTGGTGAGGTGTCCTTCCTCAGTGTTCCCCTAATATCCATCCTGACTCCAGTGTTGCTGTCTATCTGCTTGACTCTCTTCCTCAACAATGGGCACCTTGAGGGCAGGAAGCAGAAGTCATTTATCTTTTGTCATTACAGTCTTCCCAGCATATAGTAGGTGCTCAGTGAAAATTTGCTGAATAAATGACATCTTGGATACAAGAGAAGCATTCTACACTCACCCCCTCTTCAAGCCCCATCTGAGGTTCAGCTCATTTCTGGCTCTAAGAAACTTCTAATTTGCAGCTTGACCATCTTCAACTTCAAGAAATAAAATAACCAGTGATCTCTCTTATCTTCAAAACACTAGGACAGGAGGGAGAGGAAGCTGGGCATGTGTTTGGAGACCTCTGATAGGAGAGTTTTTCCTAATTCTCCCATCACTTAAACAAACTGGGATCCTGACTGATAGAAGAGCCGTTTTTACAAAGACTAGGAAAAATGGCTTTTAATATCAGTTTTTAAGAAAGAAACTATGGCCCCTATAAACTGTTAAACTTCACTTTATTGACCATAAATCTGTATTTTGTTCAATGCAAAAGTTTTTCATCTTGTACAGAAAAATGCTGAAACAGCGACAACTGCCGAAAACAAGAAGTTTTCTCTTACGGACAATTTATATGAAAAAGTTATTGAATTTCTGGTTAGAGAGGCCAGGCCAGGCATCACACTGCTCCCCCCTGGGGCCAGGCCAGAGGGTACCAGACGCGACCCGTTGCTGATCAATGTCAAGAGAAAATTAACCAATTGTAAGTCTATTAAGTTGTGGGCACCAGGGATTTCAGAGCCCAGAGCAAAGACATGTTTCTCCCTGAGGACATTAAACTGAAGCTTGGTTGCTGAAAGTCTGGCCAGCCTTTCTGCCAATGGAAGGAAAGGAAGAGGTGATTTGAGGGAGCACCTGCTAGCTACTAGGTACTTTCACAGTTGTAGTCTCAGGCAGTAGGCTTTATGGTCCATATTTTACAAATGAGCAAGTGAAAAATTAGAGCAGTTAAGGAGCTTATCCAAAGTCTTACAGCTTGGAAGTCACTAATTAACTTCTCTGAGACTAAGTTTCCCCATCTGTAAAACAAAGCTTAAATTTCATGTGGCTTCAATAACATAAAGTCTGAAAGTACTTAGCTTGGGACTGGCTCATCATAAGAGCTCAGGAAATGTTTGCTTTCTTCCTAATGTCAGGGTAGTGCAAAGCAGGGATCTGAAGCCATGTCTGACTGACTCTAAGACCCATGCTTTGTTCCTTGAAGAAACTGCCTCCTTATCAGTCTAACTGAAACCTATTTCCTTTAAAAAAAAAAAAAAAAAAAAAAAAAAAAGCAGGATAGTTAGACCTCCTGTTTTTAAGTGGGGCAAAAGAACAATATCCTTGTACAAAGGAAGAGTCAAGACTCCATAAAATGTGGAGGACATGGCAGTTCCTCCAAAATACCTCCCCCTTACTGCTTCAAGTGCCAGAAATTCCACCATGAGAACTATTCCTTCTTGAGTTAAGGCATGATACCATGTCATAGTGTCAAGGTGAATATATTCCTGGTTGAATTGCAAAGAGTTTTAAGAAATATCTAGCCCCAGAAGAGCATATGGGTTACATTTAATGATTAGTTGTGGCTGCCTCGAACACTGTGCTGAGAAGGATTCTGAGTGTGATGGTGAAGTTCATGTGTCAGTTGGGCTAGATTATGGTGTTCAAAGATTTGGTCAAGGAAGCGCTGGTCTGATGGCTACTGTGGGGGTATCTTGTGGATTTAAACCGCTAGTCAGTTGACTGCATCTATGGCTGATTACATCTACAGTCAACAAAGGAGATGGCCTTAAAGGGACAACTCATGATTTCAACAGTCAGAAAGAATTTCTGTCTCTACCAGCCACCTTCTCCTGGGAGATTCACCAAACCTTCATTATAGTTCCCAACTTGTGACCTGCCCTATGGAATTCAGACTTGCCAATCCCCAGGATTGTATGAGTCAATTCCTATAATAAATCTCAGTATATATATATATATATATATACATACATATACATATATATATTTATATTTATATTTATATATACACATATATACACACATATATATAGCATATGTCTCTGGTCAGTTCTGTTTCTCTGAAGTACCCTAATACACTGAGGTGGAGTATAGGCTCAATAAGAAAGAGTGTAGCATTCTACTGGTAAGGTCTGGTTAGGCAGGAAAGAGCAACTTAGCAAGGAAGCTTATGAACACCACTCCAATGGTCTCCTAGACTCCAGTCTCCCCAATGCTCTTGCCTCCCTCAAATCACCCCTTCAATAATGCTACCAGAGCAAGCTTCCTAACACATATGTGATCACATAAATTCCCCAATTCAATACCCTTCAGTTTACCTGTAGGATAAAGTACAAAATCCTACATGAGCTGCTCCTGCCTCTCTCTCTAGCCTCACTCCTCTCATTCCCACCACACCTTTTATCCCAGCAATACTGAATGAATATACTTTTCCCATGTTGTCTCACAGCATCACAATTTTGCATAGGCCCTATGCACAGAACAGCTTTCTCTCGACCTGCCCAAATGACCAACTCCCAGGCATCTCTTAAAACCTAAGAGTCAGTCCTGCAAAGCATTCCTTGAGCTCCCTAGGTGTTCCTTCTCCAGTGCTTCCATGGCACATTGTACATTCCTGCATTAGCCTTATTGCATTACTAGATTGAGCAGGAACACAATATTTGGTCTAGTTTGCTAATGCTGCCTTTTCTCAAAACACCAGAAATGGATTGGCTTTTATAAAGGGGGTTTATTTGGTTGCAAAGTTACAGTATTAAGGTCATAAAGTGTCCAAGGTAAGTCATCAACAATCGGGTACCTTCACTGGAGGATGGCCAATGGTGTCCAGAAAACCTCTGTCAGCTGGAAAGGCACATGGCTGGCATCTGTTCCAGAGTTCTGGTTTCAAAATGACTTTCTTCCAGGACATTCCTCTCTCAGCTCCTGTGTGTTCTTCAAAGTGTCCCTTTTGACTGTAGCAAGCTCGCTCCTTCTGTCTGAGCTTATTTAGTGCTCTAGTAAACTAATCAAGGCCCACGCTGAATGGGTGGGGCCACGCCTCCATGGAAATTATCTAATCAGAGTTATTCCTACAGTTGGGTGGGTCACATCTCCATGGAAACACTCAACGGATTCCAATCTAATCAAAACTAATAAGTCTGCCCCCACAAGAATGTATCAAAGAATATGGCTTTTTCTGGGGGACATAACACATTCAAACCGCCACAATACCTAATTTTCCTCTGTGCCCTGAGTACACAGTTCAGAGCCTACCTAACACAATAACAGATAAATAAATTGAGTGCGTGAATGAATGAGTGAATAATTTTTCTTCCCCAGTACATATGCTTGTGTATCAATCTTCAAACCAGAATGACCTTTCAAATATGCACATCATTCAGTTGACACAAATTTATTGAGGTACCACTAGGTACAAGGAGTGATGGAAGCAGATCCAGTCCCTGTCCTCATGGAGCTTATATTTTGGTATAAAAGACAGATAACAAATGGAAGATAAACAAATACATATGTAATTACAAAATGAGAACGATATGATGAAGATGAAAAGAGCACTGGGATGGGAGGAAGGGATAGACCACATACTTGGAGTTATGGAGAAAATAATAGAATCAGATCTGCAGGATGAAAAGGAGGCAGTTATAGAAAATACAAGGAAAAAGGATTCTAGGCAGCCAAAAAAGATCTGCAAAGCTTCAAGGCAGGAAAGAGCTTAGTGTGTCTGAAGCTGAAAGGAAACCACGAAGGCTGGGGTGGAGTAAAGGAAGGGAAAAGGAGCTTGGGAAGAGGCTGGAGAGAATGGCAAGGGCCTGATCAAGCAAAGTCTTATTAAAGTAAAGGGTTTGGATTTTATGCTGAGGGCAATGGGGAGTCATGGGAGGGATCTGAGCAGAAGAATGACAAGATCTGATTTAGCTTTTAAAGAGATCACTCTGGCTGCTGTGTAGTGAATGGCTTTTGGGGAGATCATTGTAGTCATCCAGGCAAGAGGTGATGGAAGCCATGGATAGTGGAAAGATGTTGATGGATTTGGGGCATATTTTGGAGGCAAAGCCAATAGGACATGAGTTAGGTTCCGTCCCTACCTGGATCCCTGTCAGACTGGATCAGCACAAAAGCCCCAGGCACGGTCTCCTCACTAGAGTTGCTCTTCTGGTCTTCTGACTTTGGTTAAAACAATTTGCTGCACCCCAGGGAAAGAGAAGTGGACTGAAAGCATCCAAAAAAAACATATACTCAGCTTGACCTGGAAGAACCCAGGGATGAAGGCCACTTGCTCAGCTAGAATCCCTGCTCCACTTGAACCACTGACCAAGACAGAGCTGGCACAATTCCAGAGTAAGCCCAAATAGCAACTGTAATATACAAAACAGAAGATGCCCTTCTGTATGGCCATGCCTTGCTAATTTCTGACCAAAAACCATGTATTAGGAAGTGTGGGTGTTTAAAGACTTAAAGAGGATGAGGAAAAAAACTAATAGGGCAAAAGGAATTGGCCAAATCTGGGGAGGCCTGCTCCTCTTTCAAGGTGCAGAGAGAAAACAAGTTGAAGGTCTTTAGGGTCTAGTTTTTATATTGGGTATGAGTTTGTATGTGTTCATTTTATCATTATCTTTTATAACCTGGATATAATATATTCATTTGTATGTATCAAATATAATATTTTAAAAGGGGGAAGGAAAACTCTTAAGGGGAAAATGCAGAACTATTTCCATCTGTTTAAATATCTAATGAGCAAATAGGGTAAAAGACAGAGCAAAATTGTTGGCAGCTTTGAGTTAATGGACTGAGCCCTAGAAGGCAGGTTGGAGCAAAGATTTAGATTCAAATCCCTGATTCATTTATTCTTTAGTGAACACCAGCTAAATGTCTGCTTTGTGCTAGATGCTGTGCTCAGAATTGCCCTTGAAGAGCTCATGATCCAAAGGAGAAGGCAGAGCAGAAAACCATCACTAGAGGACAAGGTGGTAAGTGCTGATTAAAGCCTGCTCTAACCGAGCTAGCAAGGATTAGGGAAGGTTTCCGAGAGCAGATAACAAAGGCACTGATCCTACAGAATGAACAGAAGTATTTCAAGGAGACAAGGCAGTGGTGAGCTGCCATTATGTGTACCACTTCCCAATTTCGCTTTAGTGACATCATGTTGTAGCCTGAAATCAGCCACTGTGGGAGCGTTTATACCATGGAAATTGGCAAATGCTGCAAATCAGGGCTTTTTCCTAGCACACCACGTTGGGGTGAGCATTAAAAGGCCCAAGAAGACTTTTAATGTAAGTCATGTGGGAGCATTGGGGAAGGTAGGAATAAAGTCAAAAGCCATGGGAGACCTTTGAAGTCCAGAGTCTAACAGACCTGAGTTTGAATCCCAGCTTTGCCATTTTCTGACAGATGATCTTGGCAAATCATTTCCTGTCAGCCTCAGTTTCCTCATCAGTAAAATGGGACTAATGATAATACCTTAATGAAGACTCAGCGAGATGTTATATATAAAGTGCTTACTTAGTACAGTGCCTGGCACATGGTAAGTGCTCAACTTGGATTGGCTATTATTATTCTATAATTTTTTGGTTAGCATTTCAAGGATAAGAAGCAAACATTGGCAGTGATTAAGGGAAAATCTAATCCCATCTGCCCATGAGTGTAGACCGGGCAGCTCCTCTGAAGAAAATGATTAAAAAAAAAACCCTCAACATTAAAACAAAACAAAACAAAATTGAATCCCTCTTGTGAAAAGAGCAGGACATGGAATTAAATGAGATAAATATATGTAAATTTCTCAGCACATCTGCTGGCACATAAATGTTTAATAAATTACAGTAGTTGTAGTTCTTATTTTTTGAATCATTACTTCAGATACCAGATCAAAGTGAAGAATGCAAAATTTTAACACAGAAATTGAATTTGAATAGGAGGAAAAAGTTTTAATCAGTTTTATTGAGGTATAATTTTACATAATATGAAATTCATCAATTTCAATGGTACTATTAGATGTGTTTTGACAAATGAATACAATCATGTAACCACCACCAAAATCAAGATCTAGAGCATTTGTATCAACGCAAACAGTCATGAATCCCCACCCAATGACCCCTGGCAACTGCTGATTTGGTTTATATTACTATAGCTTTGACTTTTCTAGAATTTCATATAAATGGAATCATATGGTACATACTCCATTGTATCTGGCTTCTTTCACTCAGAACAAAGCTTCTGGGATTCACCCACATAGTTGCATGGCCAGCAGTTCATTCCATTTTATTGCTGAGTAGTATTCCATAGTTTGGAAATACAATAATTTGTCTATCCATTTATCAGCTGATAGATATTTGGACTGCTACCAATTTGGAGCTATAATGAATAAAGCTGCTATGAATATTTAAGTAAAAGTCTTTGTGTGGGCATGTGGACACGTTGGTTTTCATTTCTCTTGGGTAAATACCTAGGAGTGGAATTGTTGGTCATAAAGTAAATGTATATTTAACTTTAGAAGACAATGCCAAACTGTTTCCAAAGTGGATATACCACTTTTCATTGACACCAGCAATGTATGAGAATTCCAGTTGCTCCACATTCTCTCCAACACCCGGTTTTACGAGGTTTTAATTTTAGCTAATCTAGCAAGTATGTAGCTTTAACTCGTGGCTTTAATTTGCAGTTCCCTAATGAGTTGAACATGTCTTCACATACTTATTTACCATTCATTTATCTTCTATGGTGAAATGTCTATTCAAATACTTTGTCCATTTTTTAAATCAGGTTTTCTGTACTCTTATTACTACATTTTAAGAGCTATTTATATATTCTGGATGTGTCCTTTACTAGATGTTTTGCAAATATTTTCTCCTAGTCTATAGCTTGCCTTTTCATTTTCTTTTGAAAGTGAAGTTCTTTAATTTTGATGAAGTCCAATTTATCATTTTTTCTTTTACAGTTTATATTTTGTCCTATTTAAGAAATCTTTGCTTAACCCAAAATCACTTAGATTCTCTTTCTTTCTAGAAGTTTTATAGTTTTAATTCTTACACTTGGGCCTATGATACTTTTCTAATTACCTTTTTTATAAGGTGTGAGGTAAGGATCGAAGTCCATTTTTTATATTTTGCACATGGATAGCTAATTGTTGCCGCATTATTTTTTGAAAAGACTATTCTTTTTCCATTGGATTGCCTTTGTACCTTTGATTACCGTTTGCATGGAATATCTTTTTCCATCCTGTTACTTTTAACCTATCTATTTCTTTATATTTAAAATGGGCTTCCTCTAGAGAGCACGTTACTTGATCTTGCTTTTTTAATTCAATCTGACAATCTCTGCTTTTTAATTGGAGTGTTCAAAGCATTTATATTTAATGGTATTACCAATATGGATAATTTAAATCTACAGTATTGCTAATTATTTTCTATTTGTCCACCTGTTCTTTGTTCCTTTTTCCCCTCTTTTTCTGCCTTTTTGGATTGAGTATTTTTTTATTATTCCATTATTATTTTGCTGGTCATTTTTTTTTTAGTAATTGAACTAGGGTTTACAATATACATCTTTAACTTATCATGGCCTACCTTTGAAAAATATTATACCATTTCATGTATATTTTTAGAAACATAACGGTATACTCCCATTTCTTTCTTCCATCCTTTGTGTTCTTTTTGTCATACATTTTACATTTTACACGAAACACCACATCCATTGTTATTTTTCTAAGAAGCCAATGATCTCTCAAAGAGTCTTTTTAATTAGAAAGAAAGTCATATTTGCCATTTCTGGTGCTCTTTATTTTTCTGTGTAGATACGAGTTTCCATCTGGTTTCATTTTACTTCTGCCTGAAGAACTTCCTTTCTTGTAGTAAAGATCTGATGGTGATGACATCTCTTAGCTTTAGTTTGTCTGAAAAATTCTTTATTTCACTTTCATTTTCACAAGATATTTTTGCTGGTTATAGAATTCTCGGTTGGCAGATTTTGTTTTTCCTTTCAGCACTTTAAAGATATTGTTTCACTATCTTTTAGCTTGCATGATTTCTGATAAGTCTGCTGTAATTCTTATTTTTGTTACTCTGTGCATAGTATGTCTTTTTGTTGTTGTTCCTGTAGATGCTTTTAAGATTTCCTTTTATCACTGGTTTTCAGAAATTCAGTTGTGTCATGCTATAGTGTGGTTTGCTTCATGTTGTTTCTGCTTGAGCTATATTGAGTTTCCTGGATCTGTGATTTATATTTTTCATCAAATTTTGGAAAATATTGGTCATTATTTCTCTAAATGTTTTCCCATTTCCTCCCTGCCCCTTTTGTTATGGGACTTCAATTACACATACGTTAAACTGGATTTTATTGCCCCACAGGTCACTAATCATCTATTCATTTTTATCTTTTTCTCTCTATTTCATTTTGGATGCTTCTATTGCTATGTCTTCCCTAGTCACTCACTGAGGATGAAGCACAGCCACACCAAAGACATCTCTAAGTTTCTGAACGCATCACAGCAAGTGTCTATTGAAGCCAATCAGCCAAGCTTATAGGGAAAAGATGAGTGAACAAGCTGCAGCTATCAAAAAGAAGGTAGAGAGTCAGGGTGCTCATAGGAAAAAGGAAAATAGGAAAGGAGAGAACCATGACCTTGGATAAACACTTTCAGGGAAAATAAAAATGCCCACACCTCTGAATGAGATCAAGAATCAAGAGATCTGGCTGGAAGGCCCAGTCCACTGTGGAAAAAATGCTGGTTAAAGAGACAGGAGAAAACAATGAAAATTTAAATGTGCTCAAGTCATTAGATCAGAGATATCAAGTATGTAGTATACCTAGTGCCACTCCTTTCTCCTAAATCCATGACAGACATCACTCACCAACTTCGGCTCTTTCATCACTGAACTCAGAGGCTGCATTAGACCATCTATCTCTACACAGCATTCTAGGCAGCGTCTACTGATTGAATATGATTGGCTTCTAAGTTGAAACCAATCTGCCATATGAGTTTTAGATATTTATATGCCATTTTTCTGACAGTTTTGTTAGCTTGGTGGTAGGAAAAAATATAAATACAAATTCTAGATACTCAAACACAAATATGTATATTCTTCAATACTTAATATACATATTTTCACATTTGCATAAATATTTACTTATACATATTTAATGTTTTTATAATTAAAAACCTGTTAGTATCAAATGAGGTAAGAGGTGGGAGAATGCTCTCAAAAGAATAAGGCTCAGTATATTAGAAGGCAACACTGTGAGGCCTCTGCAATCTGTCCCTCCGGATGCCTATTAAAATTCAGAATACTTTGTGATCCATATCCCAAGGTTCCTGGTAAGAGTCAGTATCTTCTCCACATCTAATCACACACCACTGTACATCTGGTGACTAATCATCATGTTTGCCTGAGACTGAGGGTTCCTGGGATGTGGAACTTTCAGTGCTAAAACTGGGAAAGTCCCAGCAAGCCAGGAGAAGTTGGTCACTGTAGGGACAGAGCAATCCCAGTAATCTTCACCTCCCTGGGATACAGGCCACAAAAAAATTGGGATCCCAAGGGCCTCTGGTCTTCAACAACATCCAAATCTCTACCCTCACTCATGGGGACCCAGGCCCCCAGAAGCCAACCCTTCTTACTGGATCCCAGAGGAGATTTCATTCCACTGTCCCTTCTCTGCTGCTGCTCTGTCCTTGCCTCTACTGCCCATTTGTGCTCGCTGGCTCTTCCAGGCAGAGGAGGGCTTTCTCCCCTAACCAGTGAATACAGCCCCTTTAAGCCTCAAAATATCAGCCTGGCACTCCCTGTTTCTACCAGCCATCTTTCTCATCCATTCATTTTGCTTCCTCAAATATTTTTGGAGCAAAGCAGAGCAGAAGGAAATGAATAAAAATTTTAAAACTGAGCAAATATTTTGTAATCGTCCCTGTGCTGACTTTTTAGAGCCAGGGCACAAATACAAATGAAACATGGCTCAACTCTTCAGGAGTTCAGAGTTGGGAGCAGGGAAGTAGGGGAGGAGAATAGTTGACACATAAATAAACAATTAGAATATAACACTGCAATGGCTAATATTTACTGAGAGAATACTCTAGGTACCAGCCACTGACCTAAGTGCTTTCAGTGCATTATTTTTTAATCTTCACAATAGCCCTATGAGACAGGTGCTACTATTACTGTTCTTCATTTTCCACCTGAGGAAGCTAAGGCTTGGGAAGGTTAAAGAATTTGCTCATCTTCACAGTGCTAGCAAGTAGTGGAGCTGCATTTGAACCTCAGTTCACCATAGAACTCATTCTATCAACCACTGTGTTCTACTGCGATGCAGTCCAGTCCAAATGTGTGGAAGTTAAGGGAGGGGCAATGCCCCCAAGGCAGGGTGAGAAATCAGGCAGCGATTTCACACAGGCTTTTGAGCTATTTCCTTATTTGAGCTATTCTTTAAGGGTAGGGAGGAGTTCACCAGATGGACAAGAGCAGGAGAGCACCCAGGCAGAGAGCAATGACTCATGAAAGAGCTTGCAGTGTTTATTGTTTAAGGAATTTACCAGCGTAAAGGTGGCAGCCATGTTGCATATGGGGAAGTCACACCGGCAATGCTGTGCTGATAAGGAGCTTTCACATGACTCTGGAAGTGATGAGGAGCCATTGACGGGTTTTAGGCAGGAGAGTGACATGACTGGATTTCTATTTTAGAAAAATCACCACGGCAGCTATGGATTTGGGGTAGGATGATCTGAAGGCAGAAACAATTATCTAAGGAAGAGATGGTGGACAACTGAACTAAGGCAGGGCTGGTGGAATAAATGAGAGTTAACAGATTCAAGAGAGATTTAGGAAGTCAGTGGGTCAGGACTTAACATCTGATTGGGCTTGGAGAGTAAGACAGGGAAGATGGAAAGGTAAGATGTGGAAAGTGAGAGAGTTCCTGGCTTAAGAGACTAAGTGGACTGTGGTGCCATTCGCTGTAAGACGAACAGAGAGGAGAAGCAGGCTTAGAGGGAAAGGTGACATCAGTTTGAAGTGTTTATGGAACATCCATGTGAAAATGTCCAATAGGCAACTGGATATAAGGTAAGAACTCGGGAGAGAGAGTGGAACTGAAAACACTTTTCTAGCAAAGATCTCTGGGAACATTTAAGTAGCATACTCAAGTGTCCCACTTAAAAGTGTCCTTCCATAAAGTAACAAACAGGACCCTCAACAGCCTTGACTCTGCTTCCACAACATTTTTTCTCATCCTCTCAGATGCCCAGTGGAGAATGGAGCACGCTCACTAAAGCCCCAACGTCTCATCAAGAAATAAGAAACCTAGAGTCCTAGAGGCCACACTTAACCTCCTTGCATCCTCACACATTTCTGATAACTTTTTAGTCAGAAAAACAAGCCAAGGGGAAGTGACATGGATTGGGCAATCAGCCTATGCAGGGGACCATCCTGAGCACTTTGCATGAGTGAACTTACTCACCCCTTACAACATCATGCAAAGTCATATGTTTGCCATTTTGTAGATGTGAACTCCAAGACTCAATGAGGTAATTTGGCTTTTCCAAGGTCACAAAGCAAATAAATTGTTCAAGTTAAGTTCTGAACCCAAATCTATTTAACACTAATGCCCAAGCCACGACATCATGACTCTCAAATGCCTGCCACAAACTGCTGCTGATCTGTGAAGACATTTTCATTATTCCATAATGAAGTAAGCCAAATGTCTGATGTCCTCGCATGAATCCCAACTGCCTTTTCTTAGGATGGACTGTTTATTTTGAAAGTATGCCCTTCCTGTGGGTAGGAGGTGTTGAAATGGTTATGTTAGAAGATGGGTGCTTCATATCTTTTTTCTATAGGCCCTTACTTGGCAAAATAAAAAGTTGAAAGCCTTATGTTGGCCCTCAAAATATTCTTTTAACGTTTCTTGGTTCATGAAATCCAAATGTAGGGTACTACCATAGTGCCCCCTGTGACATTTTAAAAGGCAGGGGCAGAGGTGACTCACCCTTCACCCTCCACCTTGTTACTGTGAATGCCTCAGAGATGCCTGGGAATCCTTGCTCTCTTCTGGCCACTTCCCATCTGCCATTCCAGGGCTCATGCCAAGAGTGAATGGGCAAAAGACTTTTCATGTGCCCATGGCTCCCTGTGAAACCCCAAATGAGAGCAAGTTTACCTTCCAAAGATGGTTTTAAAATTTCCATTCCTGGTTGTTAAAATAGAGGAAATTAAGAGACGAATATTAACAATAGAATCTGACAATATACCTCTCATATCCTCTCTTCCCCAGACAAGTACTCTACCCTAAGCCAAGGGCAGGACAGCTTTTCTCTAAAGTCTTTGAGGTCAACCATCAGGACTATTTTGGGATTCCAAGACTGAAGGCTTTTTTTCATTCCCCTGGCCTGTCAGGCAGAAGCCCCACAGTACTTCAGCTTCTTCCTCCATGTCTCAACGTGTCTTTCTGTGCTCCGAGGGAGATTTGCCTCATCCCCTCCCTCCCTGGAGAAAAGAAGTGTCTGGATCTGTGAAAAAAAATAATTATTAAGACCTACTGTATGACAGGCACTGGGCCAGGCGATTTCAAGCATGCTATTTCATTTCAGCTTTTTTGTCTTTATTGCTTTTTTAGGCTTCAAAAGTAATACATGCTCATTATTCAAAAAAAAATCAAAACATGACCTTGGACAAGTTTCACAACTTCTCTGGACTGTGGTTTCCTCTTCTATAAAATGGGAATATGAAATATAAAATATTGTAGGTGAAAATGCCCCCATTATATCACCATCAGAGATAATCACTGTTGCTACTTTGATGTATATTCCCCCAGACAATTTCCTATAAATTTACTAACATTGATTCTTATTATAATAATAATTATTATTACTATTTTACAAGAATGGAATCATATTACATGATTGCTTTTTAGCTTGCCTTTCAGGAAAAATTTTGCATGTCAAAGCATATAAATCTAAGAATCAGGTTTTATAAATCATCTTGGTAGATGGGGAAACAAAGGATCATGGAGATTAAGCAACTTGTACAAAGTCCAGGGAGCTTGAATAATGGGGGCAAAACTCAAATCCCATTTGGTTTTCTTCAAAGCCCATATTCTTTTTACTACACCTAAAGGTTCTTAATAACAAATCACAGTGGGGAGAGGGTCCATCCCCAAACAAGATGAGACTATGGGGGCAAAAATCATGCAGTTTGGAGGTGGTGCCATGTGGTGGCATCGAGCTCTAGAGTGATGTTAGAATTGGAGCCAAAAAGCCTAGGTTTTAATACCAAATCCACCACTTATACTAGTTTATGACCTTGGACAGTTGCATAACCTCTCTGAGCCTTAGTTTTCTTCCTGTAAAATGGGGATAAGAACAGTGGCTGCTCCATAGCAATACTCTTAGGGTTAAATAGAATACATATTAATTTTCTGGCACATTTTTGAAGAACCTATCATGTACCATGCACTGTGCTAGGCTCCAGGGATTCAAAGACAAAGGGGAAACAGTTCCTGACCTCAAAGGATTGACAGAGGAGACATTTCTGTGTCCCAGTGTGTCACAGGTGCTGAAGTAGACACCTGGGCACAAAAGATAGAGATGTCAGCACCAGGGGAGGGGGTCAGGGCATGGTTTCAGAAGCATTTGTTGAGAAGCACAATCTAGTCAACAAATTGTTTTATGTACTATGAAAAATGCAAATCCTAAGATGTACAATCAGGAAAAATAATTACTTTTAAAAATGCAACACCTGAATGTAATCGTAAATATATTTTCTCACTAAACTTCAGCTCTCGTCAACTATTCTCAATCGAACAAATTCTCCAGGTCCCACCTAAGCTCTCAGGCAATGGACAGACAAAAGATGCCATAGACAGTGGCCACAGTTGAGGACAGGCACCTCAAACCACAGAGGAGACCCATACAAGGAAACTCCAGGCCAAGGCATTAGATTAGATGTCAGCTGTTAAGATTAGGTTAATCTGTGTGTAACCCTAAACATGGGTGAATTAGACAAGGGAGAAATTTCTCTGTCTCTCCCTCCTCCTCCCCCTTCCCCCCTCCCCACTTCTCTCTCTCTGTCTCTGTCTCTCTCTCTCTCTCTCTCTCTCTCTCTCTCTCTCTCTCTCTCTCTCACACACACACACACACACACACACGTACGTAATCCAGGGCAGGATTGACAGAGGAGACATTTATGTGCCCCAGTGTGTCACAGGGGCTGAGGTAGACACCTGGGCACAAAAGATAGAGATGTCAGCACCAGGGCACTTCAGCAAGGCAGGGACCTAGGCCTCTTCTCTTGTCACCCTGCCATCATTGCCTCATTCTTGTGGTCAAAGATGGAGCTCAAAGTAGCAGGTCCATGGTGCAAGAAGCAAGATGAAGGAAGGGGGAGAACAGCTAAGAACACAGAGATGTTGTCTCTTCTGAAGATTCTTAGGAGTTGCCTCACTGCTTTTCCACTTATATCTCATTGATTAGAACTGAGTCACATGTCCACAACTAGTTTCAAGGAAAGCTAGGAAAAGTAGTCTTTCTTTCAGGCAGCCAAGCGCCCAGTCAACAATTACTTTACTGCGGATGAAAGAAGGATGATTTGAGTTCAACTAGCAGCCTCCCGCCAATCAGACACTTTAGGTCCAGGAGGGCTCTGGCATACAAAGTGTGAAGCAGGCAGAATTTCTAGAAATCACCCCCAAGATTCCATTCCTCCTAATCCCCAGAACCTGTGAATGTGATGAGCTATCACTCATTACGTTATGTTATATGGCACAGTTGACCTTAAAAGGGAAATTATTCAGGCAGGCCTAACCCAATCACACAATTCCATAAAAGCAGAGAACTTTCTCCAGGTGGTGGCAGAGGAGGATTTGAAGCATGGCTGCTGGCTTGAAGATGGAGTGGGCCATGTGAAAATGACTGTGGGTGGCCCTAGGAGCTGAGAGTAGACCTTGGCCAACAGCCAGCAAGGGTCAGGAACCTCAGACCTATAATTGCAAGGAACTGGATCCTACCAACAATCTAAATGAGGCTGGAAGTGATTCTTTCCCACAGCCTCCAGATAAGAGCTCAGCCCAGCCAATGCCTTGCTCTCAGCCTGTGATACCCTAACATAGAACCCAGCCACGCCTGCCTGGGCTTCTGACCTAGAGAACTGTGCGGTAATAAATGGGTTTTGTTTTAAGTCACTAATTTGTGATAATTTTTTACTCAGCAAAAGATAACTAATATGGAAGACACTCTTGTTTCCCCTGCTATCATCCATGCCTGCTGCTTTGGTATGTAATGCACTCTTGAAAATGTTTATGAGGCTTGAATGGAAGTTAACTAAACTTACATGTTATAAGTGGAGGGTTCCATTCTCAGAGAGCCAAAACATTTATAAAAACCCTAATTACAACTTGCCATTGGGCACAGTCCTCAGCAACACATCAAATCTACACATAGTTCTCTGATTTTGTTCTTTTTGTTCCAAATTCAACCTACAGCCAACCTTCCTAAGTTGAATGAACATCCAATGAAGATAAAGATTTTACTATTTCAGGGTGCCTTCTGCCTGCCATCTTTGTCTTTGTGTAATAAGAGATGGGAGCAACAGGAGGGGGTGACGGCATCATCTTTCCTGGAGGGCAGATGTGGACTACACCCCTCTGCCCCTTCCCCACCTCCACCCCTCAATGCTGCCAAGCAGAGAGCTGAGCACAAGGAATAGAAGTTCTCTGCAGCTTCCTTCACACCAAGGTCCAGAGGTATCTACACCACGTCACCAGGTTGGCAGTGTCTGAGCAGATAAGGGCTTCACCTCCACAAGAATATCCATTTGCTCCTAGGAGGCCTGGAGGATGGTACCCTCTCCACGTGCCCTGCCAGCCCAGCAGGGAAGGGGAGTGGAGGGACTGAAATTTCACTTTCTCAGAAACAGCAGATTCAGCAACTGTGGCTGCTACAGGAGACACAGATCTGCACCGGCTTAATTTCTCTCAGCCTTTATCTCCATACACAGAGCAAGAGCTATTATGCCCTGTCCAGCAGCCAAGGAAATAGCCTCGTCTGGCACTGGTGAGATGATACCCTGGTCTCCAGGGTCGCCAGACGGCTCCTTCCCCCGACACTCACATTGCTGGGTTCTTATCGCCCTCTAGTAGGAAAGCTGTCCCCAGCCAGGACAGACACTGTCCTTGTCACCTGGGGCTCCTGGAGAAAGGACTGAGCTGGGTTGGGGCCCTGTAGGGGCGGCTGTACAAGGAGGCAAGGTGGTCCCAAGACTAAAGCCCCATCTCCACGTTCACCTGAGCTCCGAGAAGTAGGATGGGAGCCTTTTCTCCTGCTCTCTGGGAGCAGTCCTTGGCTCCCTCCTCTCATCCCAGCCCCTGGGGAGTTTGAGAAGGAAGCAACTAAACAGCTGGAGAAGGAATGGCTGCCTTAGGAGGGAGATCCATTTTCCAAATTTGGAATTATTGTGTCCATATTAAAACTGCAAGGCTCAAAAGGAATGAAATTCTGATACATTCTACAACATGGATGAACCTATAAAACATGATACTAAGTGAAGTAAGCCAGATACAAAAGGACAAATGTATTATTGTTCCACTTATATGAAATATCCAGAATAAGCAAATTCACAGAGACAGAAAGTAGAGTTGAGGTTACCAGGAGCCGGGGAGAGGGGACGTGGAAGACTGAATCACGGCCTCCACAAAGACATGCTCAAGTCCAAACCCCAGCCCATTTATAAATGGGATCTTCAAAGATCCTATCACGATGAGGCTAAACTGGAGCAGGGTGGGCCTTAATCCTCCAAGACTGTAGTCCTTATAAGCAAAGGAAATTTGGACATGGAAGTGGAAGCCAGGGGAGCAGAGTTTCTGTTTGGGGTAGGGAAAAAGTTTTGATAATGGATGCTGGTGATGGTAGCACAACTTTTTTTTGTAAGTGTAATTAATACACCTGAATCAGAGACTTAAAATGGTTAAAAGGCCAAATTTTATAAGATATATATATATCACCATAATAATTTTTTTTTTAAATGCAAGGCTTCCCTCAGAGCTGACCCAGAAAGTCCTGAATCTTCCCAGCCTTGGCTGAGACCGTGAAGCAGGACAAATGAGGGTAGGAAAATCAGGCAGACAGGCAGAAAGGGGTGCCCACAGCTGACTTCCTGCCTTTGCCCTAAGGACTCCATCTCAACCAGGGGCTGGGCTATTGAGGGGATGCCTCCCCAGTCCATCTACTTTGTCCAGCTCACTTTTGCCCCAAGCCCTCCTCACCCCCATCTCACCCTTCCACCCCACAGTGTCCTTCCCCACAGCCTGAGAAAGTTCTCTCAGCTCACCCAGGGTTGACACATCCTCCTTTTATGTACGGCAAAGGATCCACAATGCACGTCTGTAGGTTCAAACCCACTCAGCGAGTCCCCTGGAAAGTCCTGGATATTTTTCCTCTTCATTCCTTCTACAAATCCTGGCTAAGAACCTAATATACAAGCACCCCAATGCTGTGCTCTTAAACTTATAGAGAAAGGAAATGAATGCAAAAATAAATAAGGTCATGTTCAACATTGTTTGAACACCTACTATGAGTCAGACCCCATAAAATATGCACTAGGACACCGAAATGAATGACTTAGTCCCAGGAGAAAAAGAAACATTAACACAATGTCTCACTCTGCTGCAAGTTGATTAGAAGGAATTATTTTGAGCAAAGACCCCTGCTCCAAAACTTTCAGGAGTTCACATGGCACATGAACCAAGGGCACATTTTCTGATGGATGGACGTTTGTAGGAGGTGCTGCTGGTGCCCCAACCGTGTCTTTAAATACTGAAGGCTTCTTGCTGCAAGCACTTGAGATGTTCTCCTGGGCATCCTCTGTGGCCCCAGGAGCCTGCTGAGGCCCCATCACCCCATGTAGGGCAGGCCAGAAGTACCAGGGAATCAATGCCCTCCAGAAGCAGCCTTCAGTCAATCACGGAGAGCAGGTTGTAGCGAAAGGCCCAGCTTCCTTGCTCCTGGTGGGGGTGGGGATGGGGCAACTCGGAGGCATGTTCCACATGGTCTCCAGTGGTCCCTAACAGGATTGTGCCCCAGTTGCCCAAAGCAATATAGCCCAGTCATGAATGCACCCTGCACTGGCTTCCTTCCCTCTCTATTTCACTCACAACTCCCCAGCCAGTGCTTCCTGGGATCACCTCTCAAACTAACCACTGCCCTTGAGTCCTTCCTTCAAGGTCTGTTTTGGGTACAGCGCAGCCTCAGGCAGCATTCAGAGCCGTCTCCACATCCTGGTCCCCACCCACAAGTTCTTGCTTGACCCCACAGGAGCTCTCTACCCGAGCCGGCTGAACTTCTCCTCCAACGCTCCAAGAACACTGCCCCCACCTTGTCCGTGCCATGGACCCAACCTGCAGTCTCCATTCTGACCCCCACCACTCCAAACGCTGCTCAGAAGAATCCTTATTTCTTCCAGGACAAGCTCAAGTTCCCTCTCTTCCACGAAACCATCCTAGCCACCCCTGTCCTGAAGTAGTAATGCACACGAGACAAGGGAAAAAAAAAAAAATATATATATATATATATATTCATATATATATATTCATATGCACATATCCATTGCCTCTCCGCTGGCTGCTGAGGAGAGCTCTGGCTGTGCCAACTGGGTCTCTAACCCTGGCTGGACAGATTGAGAAAAGGTTTAAGGGGATGGAGGAGCAAAATTGTCAGGAAACACATGATTTTTCTTCTGAAAACCTTTTTTGAGGAAAAGAATAGATTGAAGAGAAGAAGAAAGAGGACAAGAGCTAACAAGACCCATTTTGAGAGAAAGTTGTTGGGGGGCGGGGGAGCGGCATGTAGTATTCAAAGAAACAGAGAGAGAGAGAGAGAAGTCAGCTGGCACGATCAGCCTGAAATGATTGGTTCCTGGGGAGAAAAATGAACTAAAATGTTTTTGGTGTGCTTTTGTTTTTGTTTTTAAGTTTTGCCTCTTGCTAAAAGGGAATCTCTCTGTTATTATCCAAGGCTTCCATACAAAGACTCATGCTATTTGTGCATGTTTCCAATGCCATGGCCACAAAATGGGTCAGGTTTATACTATGCCACATTTTAAAATCTTAAAGTGGAGATCAAAATCTCTCTTTTAACTCAGAAATGGAGGCCCCCATCTGGGTCCTTCCTTCAGCCCCTCAATGACTTAATTGTCCAGCTGTCCTGCCACTCCCCTGAGCTGAGGAAGAGGACGGTGTAGTGAGCATCCTGGGCCCATGTCCATGTCCCTTGGGCCAGAGCTGGAGGGACCCCCCCTGCCTCCACCTGCCCTGCCCATGGTCCCAGCCCTCTCCCACTGTACCCTGAGCCTGACAAGCCACCCTAATGGATTGACCGTGGCCTTTGCTAGAGGGGCTAAATATAAAACTTTGCTGTGCTCCTCTTGTCAAAGTTAAAAGCTTTTCATGTCTGTGTTAATGTTTTTTTTTTTTTTCTGTCTGCTGGCACCAGTGACAGATGCTACATCTCGTATTGAGTAACTGGAGAGTGAATGGTTGGCAGGGGCCTGAGAAGGTAGCGGTGATTTATCTCGGCGAGTTTAAGCAGGATGACATGGCTGGAAACAGGAGAGAGCCTAGGTTGTCACCTGATTACTAATTCCAAGATTTCTCCTCCAAGAGGGAGGCATGAGCAAGGATGAAGGGTACAAAAAGCAAATCAATAAACAGGTTAGCGTCTGCGTCGTTATTAACTCCCAGCCTGTCAGCACCCCATTGAAGCGATCGCTCGAGGCGGCCTCGGATTTAATGGTCAGTGCAATAGATTTACTGTAAATGTTATCGGAGGCAGGGGTGGGGGCAGGGGGCACAAGTTGGCCTTCATTGACAAACCATTGGATTGCGCCTGGATGCAGGAAGCCATTTCTGGAGGTGCATCAATAACCCAGAACCTAGGTCCTGGGTGGCATTTCATCCCTCTGATTTAAATGCTGCCACCCTCTTTTCTTGTATCCTTCACTTCCCAGAAGGTTCCAGCAGCCAGGGTGCATCTAAATCCTCCCAAGGGCCTCCTGGTCCAACCCTCGACAAATCTGAAAAGGGTTAGACAGGAAGCCTGTACCAGGAGCCTCAGAGGTCAAGGAGATTCAGAGAACCAGGAACAAGCCCAGACCCCAAAGAAGGCCGGGAGGCTAGGGCTGCCCTGGAGCCTCTGAAAGGTCAGTCCTGGAGGAAGCATTCCCTGGTCCCAGGATCTAGGGACTGGGGATGACTTCTGGCACCCCTCCGGGGGTCGCTCTCCAGTGCTTGCTTCCTCTGATCCCCCCACCTTCTGTATTTACTAATGGCGAGTGCTTTAGTCCCCAGGGCTGGTGGGAGGACTTCTACTGATCTGAATGTAGATTGTAGTCCAACCCTATAGCCAAGAGCCAAGGCACAGCAAGAAGCCAGAGGCAGGTAGAGACAGCAGCCAGAGAGCACACCTCTGGGTGCCTCACAATCCCTGCCGGGTGTCTCTGCTCTTCCCTCACCATTGGAAGCAACCCCCTCTATTCCGAAATACCTGAACTGGCTCCTGAATGATCCACGATTCTGTTTAAACATTAGCCCCATCCCAGTGCTCTATAACCCCCTTCCCTGCTTTGTTTTTTCTCTTTAGCAATGATCACTGTCCAACACACTATATTTTACTGATTTCTCTCACTGGTCATCTGTCTCTTCTACTAGACCAAGGGTAGAGAGTTTCTTGTTTTGGTCACTGCTGGATGCCCAGAGCATAAAACAGTGCCCAGCATGCAGAAAGTGCTCAATAAATACTTGGTCAGAAAGATAAATGCAGCACCTGCTGGTCACTTCATTTCAGACCCAGCCTGGGACTTTCACACCCACAGGGCAGATTCCCATTGCTGACCCACTGTCCCGCGGACCCCAGCCTGAGTCCACTGCTCACCCCCAGCCACCTCTATGGCTCCTGACATGGCCAGTCTGTGTGTTTGTCCAGCAAGGCTGGGTGAGGAGGCACAAACCAGTGCCTTCAGGGGGACACACAAACACCAGTGATCTTTATGACCTGTCCCGAAGGAAACACACAGAAAGTCAGAGATGGGCAGGACAGGCAAGGCCAGGGATGGATGAATCAGAGGCTGCTGGGCTGCTCTGACATCTGAGGGGTTCCGTGTGCACACACACACACACACCAAATACGCACATGCACACACACAAAGACCCATAAGGCTCTTTCCTCTCCATTCATCCATATTGTTATTAGCTAAGCTGAGAGCTACCCAACATCCCTGGTTTTGATATGTGTCTGGAAACAGGAGCCTTGTTTCCCTCCTCTCAGAGGACCAGGGCTCCAGCTGCAAGCAAGGATAACAGGGTCTTTCCCAAAGTCGCTTTCCCCAGCCTTTCTCCTCATTTGTCAGAGGAAATGGCTGTTGAGAAGTGATGCCCCGGAAATGAGCCTGCCTCACCCCCAGAATACCTGAAGAGGTGCCATGGGAGGAGCTGAAGGAAAAGGACTAAACGCCCTTCTGTACATTCCTGTGATTTAGTGAGAGCAGCCTTGAAGGTGGTTAAGAAAGCCTCTTCCTCCTTAAAGATTCTGAAAGTTCTGTCTCTGAGGATTAATGTAGAGTGAGTGTGCGTGTGGCTGGTGTGTTTATGTGGTGTGTGTGTTCATGTGGTTAGAGTGTGTACAATGTGTGTTCATTTGATATGTATTTGTGTGAAATGTGTGTGGTGTGTGTGTATTTGTGTGGTATGTGAGTTTGTAGGGTGCATTCTGCATGTTTGTGTGATGAGTGTGCATGGCATGTGATAAATGATATATTTGAGATGACATGTGTTTACAAATATGGTGTGCCACGTGTTTTTGTGTGTATGCGATTTGGGAGTGTGGGTGGTGTATGTGTAAATTTTTGCTATGTGTGTAAAACATGTTTGATATATATGTTTAAGTGGGTGGTGTTTGTTTTTCTGTATGATATATGACATGTATGTTTATACGTGTGGGAGGTAGGAGTGTGTATGCATTTGTGTAGTGTTTTTGGGTAATTTGTACATGCATTTGCATATGTTTGACGCATATATATATGTAATATGTGTGTAATATGTTTGTAATTGATGTCTGTGTGTGCTTGTGTGGTGTATGTTTATGTGGGAATCATTATGGTTGTGTGATGTGCATCACACATCTTCACATGTAGTGTGTTTGTGTGGGATGTGCCTGTGTCTGATGTATGTTTTGTGATGTGTGTATGATGTGTGTGTTTGGATGGTTTGTATGTGGTTCTGTGTTTTTATGTGTGTGGAGTGTGTGCATTTTGTGGTATGTTAACTGATTTGTGTATGTCTGTGTGGTGTGTATGTGGTATGTGTGATATATGTGTCTATGTACGAATATGCTTGTGTTTGGGTCTGGTATGTGAGTTTACATAGAATGTGTTTCAGATGGTTTGTGTGTGTGGCATGTGTGGGGTTGTGCATTGGGTGGTTTGTATGCTTATGTAATGTGTATGTAGTATATGTGTCTATGTGTGTGGTGTGTTTTATGTTTATTTGTGTGTGTGATATGTGTTTGCATGGTATATGTGTCTGGGTGAATGTGTGTGTGTATGGCATGTGTTGTATATACATGTGTTTGGCCCAACAGGTACATGCAACTCATAAGGAAAATCGTAGAGGGCACTCCGCTAGGGAGGCCCATAGAAGCCCAAGACAAAACAGGGACCCAAACACCCTCAGATCGTAATTGTTCAATGAGAACTGGAGCAGTCGAGGCATCTTTGTCGGCCTGCTGAAACCCCCCGGGGAAACTGTTCCCTCAAACTTGGCTGGGGAAGCATGCTCCAGGGAAGGAGGGTGGGTCCTAGAGAGAGAGTGTGTGGGTGGGGTCCCTGAAAAGTGGGAGGGGATTCACACAAGGGAGGTAGAGGAAGGGGTTCCCAGGAAGAGGAAGCCCAGGAAGGACGGGCTGGCTTAGAGACCGGGGGTGGCCCACAGGAGCCCCCACCCGGGGCACTTTTCTGAGACTGTCCCCAGGGCTCAGAGCAGAGTGGAGCTGGTGACACCTGCACCTTTGTGACTCCTCTGAAGAGAAGGGTGCCCAGTGCAGAAAGTGGGAGACACCACTCAGCCTGGCCATGGGGAAGGGGAAGGAGAAGGGGAATTGGCTCCTCTCTGCTGGCACCTGGGCCAGGGCATCCTCTGGAGAGGATGGCATCCAGGAAGTCGTGGAGGTGCCAATGTCAGATGAAGGGGCCCATCACCAACCAGGCTACGACAAATAGGTAACTTGGGAGGGATGGCTATGAGGTCTTGGCTGGCATGTGGAGGCAAGCAGTGGCCCCCCAGGGCCTAGCGAGCTGGGTGGGTGTGCCAGGAGCGTGTGGACAAGGTGACCTCCCCCAGTTGGCACTGGGCTTCTTATGGACCCATCACCCCCACCTGCCTCCCAGCCCACGTGCAGCAGAGGCTGAGCCAGGCCATCCATGGGGGATGTGCCAAACAATTACTTTCCTTATTGAATATCTGATTAATTATTCAGGAGCAGAATCAATTATTCATATCTCATTTAAGCGAGGAGGGAAAAGCCACTGCCCCTTGACAGAAGCTTCTCAGCACCTCCCAAGGCCCTGGGGACTGAGTCATCAGCCGGAGAAATTGTCACAGCAGGAATGCATGCAGCATTGCCACAGCCACTGCTGCCTCCACAGCCCTCCTCCTGCACACAGTCAATTTTGCATGCATGCACCTGCTCACACTTACACACACACGTGCACTATGCACCCACCAGGTGCCAACCAGCTACAATGGTAGAAACAGTGAGGGAACTGCAGGAGGAAAAGTCTGCAAGTGTGAAAGAGCACGACTGGTGATCCAGAGGATGGAAATACAGAGGGATGGAGCAGTGAGCAGACCAATGACCCACAGCCTCAGGCTCACCCAGGGCAATGGGGAGCCATCAAAAGTGCAGAGGTGCCCAGAGGGACACTGCTGATGAAATGGACCACCCACAACTCAGAGGGCTTGGAGGGCACTGGAGAAAAGGCGATCCCATTCCAGACACTGGTGTCCCTCCTCTGGTTCTGTCCAGGGTGCCCCCTTGGCCGGGGATGCTTCCACGGAGCTGGAGTCACCAACCACGAGGCTTTTGTAAGGCTCAGAACCTTTGCCATTTGTCCTTGTAAGGTCCCCCCGGGATGGGGGTCACAGGAGGCTCAGAGAATCAGATTTTCGGAGCAAGGAGTGGGGCTTACAGAGCAAGTTTTACAGACGGAGAATCTGAAGCCCAGCAAGGGGCACTCACTCACCCCAGGGTGCCCAAAGCCGGGACCAGGATGCAGGCCCGCAGCTCCAGTCTCAGGGGTGGCAGTGCAGGCCGGGAGGGACTCGGACTGCCTGGCCCATCTCAGTACCGGCCCTGCCTGAGCCCCAGGGCCAAGGCCCTGCCCAGGGATCTCCGAGGAAAGGTCTGCGCAGGGGACAAGGCGCTGGCTGCCTCTCTGCTCTCCCTGCCCTTCTGCATCACTGCCTTCTCCCTCTCTTGCTCTCACTTGCTCTGTGCGCATCTCCCCCTCTCTCCACTCCCTGTCTCATTGTGTATTTGTCTCTCTCCCACTCTCTGTGTTCATCTCTCTCGATTCGTCTCTCTCTTCCCTCCCCTGCCTCCCCCTTCCCCCACCTTATTCTCTGTGCCTTCTTCTGTCCCTACGTATCCACAACACATCTTTGTCTTTCTGAGTCTTTGTCTCTCTCCCAGTCCCTGCTTGTCTCTTTCCCTCCACCTCTCTCCCACCCTTTGCTCTCCTCTCACTTTCCTCCTTCTCCTTTCTCTCCACCTTTGGCTAACTTTCCCCTTCTCTGCTCCACCCCATCCCACCTTGAGGTGCATCTGCAGCCAGCCCCCAGCCCCTCCCTTCCCCCAGTCCCGCAGCCTGACCAGACCCCAGCGCCCCACACCCACTAATCAAATCTGCAACCTGATTCAATTACACCCAGCAAAAATGCAGACGTGTAACCTTGTTAATATCACGTTTATTAGAGGGAGGGGAGGAGAAAATTAAGATAGAGTTCGTGTTGCTGCTAATTAGAAAAATTGAGACTTTACATCTGCGTAACGCTGAGCAACATGTGGTGGTAACAGATGTGGACTCATTACACAGCTGCACGGGGTGGGGGGGTGGCAATGGGGGGGTCGTACAGAAAACATTTCCAAGCCAGCCTCGTCCCTGGGCCACAGTCCCTTCCATACAGCAACCCCCCAGGGCCTGATGACATCCTCAGGGTAGGAGGCCAGGACCTGGGAGGGTAGCCAAGCGCTCGGGCCCTGGAGCCAGACTTGAATTCAAACCCTAGCTTATTAGCTGCATGACCTTAGGCTTGCCCTTAACCTCTCTGTGCCTTGGTTTCCTAATTTGCAAAAAGGTTCTGTCAGCACCTGCTTCATAGGGCTGTGAGAGGATGAAATGAAATAAGGCAGAACCCAGTGCTGAGCCAGGGTCAGTACAAGCTCACTCACATGGGGCTGCCAGTGCTGGCTGCAGCTGTTCAGCCAGTTGTACAGGATGCACCGCACCCTCCACTGCCCCTAACCCAGGCAAAGGTCAGTAGGAGCCAGGGATCAGCCCTCAGCTCCTGGGTCTGAAATGGCCCCATTGCAGAGTTCTTCTAGCTTGGATCCTGAACTTCACTTTCAGGGGAGCCATGGGGACGGGCAGAAGGGATATAGTGAAACTCCCACCTCTGGCCAGAGATGGTAGGAGGTAGGGTTCTCAGATTCAGCAAATAAAAATACAGGTCACCCAGTTAAATTTGAATTTCACATAGGCAACAAATAAATTGTTTAGCATGAGTATGTCCCAGGCAATATTTGGGACATACACATACTAAAAAAAAAAACAAAACTATTCATTGTTTATCTGAAATTCTCATTTAATTGGGTATTCTGTACTTTATCTGGCAACCCTAGGTGGGGTCATGGCAAGCTAAAGCCCAGAGAGTGTCCAGGGCTCCTTCAAACCCTCTGGATACAGGTAACCAACCATGGATTGTGAGGGGAGGTTTGGGGGTTCTGGTAACCTCCCTTTCCCCACGCCTGTCCCAGGAACTCAGCCAAGGCCACTCCCCATCCCCTAGGTCCTCTGTCAGAGCCAAGGGGAGAAGGACCCCTGTCCCAGCTCACAACATGCCCAAGATCCCTCTGGGATGGACCTGATGGGCCTTGGGGCTGCAGGGATCTCCCTTCCATCTGCAGGGGCAGCAGGGGGTGGGACCCCCAACAGATGAAGCGTGAACACTCATAAAACATTGCCTGCTGGCTCCCTCTGTACCCCCTCTGGCCTGGGTACCTTAGTGAGGCACCCCCATAGGCAGGTAGGAGCACAGGCCTCCCCGGAGCCCGTTTGGGGCTGCACTGAAAGGACTCATAAAAGCAAAGAAGCCCTTCAGTGCATGATGAAAACCTCAGTGCTGTGGGGTCTCAGAGCAGGATAGAGGCTGGACCCACCTTCCCCAGACAGGGCCTTGGAGCCTCCCAGCCTCCTGTCCACTGTTGGGGTCACAGCCAAAGGGCATGAGGTATGGAACCAGGGTTGTCGAGAGAAATGAAGCAGGGCTGAGGGGCACAGTGCATGAAGCCAGATGGCTGTGCCAGCCACCGGGCAAGGGTAGGAAGCAGCCCAAAGCTTGTAGCACTGGATGAGCCTGTGAGGTGGGGGGGGGGTGGGGGGCCAGCCTGGGCCAACATCTCCCAAGTGGGACTACACCACAGCCAGCCCAGGCTAGTCCTCCACAGCTTCAAAAGGAAGGGCCTGGGACCTTCCCAGAGGGGCAGCCAGCTCTGGGGCCCAACAGAGGAGCTGCAGAAGTTTATTTGATATGTGTTGTACTCCCAAAGGTCTGCCCAGAGTTTTACGTATCAGACGTTACTATGCGCCAGTCACTGTGGTAAGTACGTTAAAGATATTCATATATTCGCCCTCTTAACAGCTGGGCTGGTTGCTCTCCATTTGCCACCCCTACGCCCCTGCCTGGATCTATTCTCTGACCTTCTCTGACTTGGTCTGTGCCCTGGGAGGCTGACCTCCACCAGCTGGGTCACAGGGTCTCCCTTGCCCTCCAGCTGTGGGGTGGGTCCTGGCAATAGGACCCACCTGCATGAGATCAGAGGGCAAAGGGAGGGAGATGTTAGGCTGTTTCTGCCTCCCAGTCCTGCCCAGACCATCAAGATTCTGGCCATGGCTGCATTCTTCTGCGGCCACAGCTGGGGTGGAGGGCATCCAAGACTCCAGCCCTCAGAGGTCTCTGAAAACATTGTTCCCTCCCTTACCCTTCAGACAGGTAGAGGGGAGGAGGGCACAAGTCTCCTGCTATTGCCAGCCTGGGCACGCCAGCCACCCCTCCTGTCTCCTTAATCCTGCCCACGCTGTTTAAACAGTCCCTTCACTGACTCCCGTTCAGAGAAAACCTTCCAAACATGCTAGCTCTTTCCTGCCAGGATTCTGACTGATCCAAGAATCCTAGGAGATGGATGGCCATTATCACCCCCATTTTGAAGATGAGGAAACTGAGATGCAAAGAGTTTAGTAACTTGCCCAAGGGCACCTTGAAAGGTGACTACTTCTGGTCTCCTGGTGTCTTCCCCCAAAGCACCCACCCTCTACCTCATGGGGCTTGTTCCTGCCTCTGCTGGGTCCTTCCCTCACCCCACAGGGCTGGCCTTCCAGCTGTCAAATTCAGGCCTTGGCTGATCATTGAATAAATGAGGCATCAATTCCTGAAGCAGTAAAGGCTTGGGGGACAGGATTCCATCTAAGAATCTAGGACGGTGCCAGCCCAGGCCCAAGGGTCTGGATTTTAAGACCTATGAGAAGTAGAAGCCTGTCCAATAAGGGAGCCCAAGGAGAACCTGAGAAGCACTTGGTGAGCCTCAACCATCATCCTAAACCATCTATTCTCAATCAGGGAATTTTGCCTGGTAAGAGATAATTAGCAATGTCTGAAGCCATTTTTGGTTATCAAAACTGGGAGAGGGATGCTACTGGCATCTAGTGGGTAGAGGCCAGGGATGCTGCTGCTGCTAAACAACCCACAAGGCACAGGACAGTCCTCCACAACAAAGAATTATCCAGCCCCAAATGCCAATAGCACCATGGTTGAGAAACGGCTCTAAGCCAAAGATTGATTATACCCCAGGACGGAGATGAGAGGATGGCCAACATGCACCCAGGTTTCCTCACTCTCAAAACCACAGAATCTCAGGAGTCTTAGAAGACATTGGTTCAGCCTATTCCTGCTAGGAATGAAGGCACTGAGGACCCAGGTCCTCAACACCAAGTTAAAAGTATCCAAGTCCAAGTCAACACTGTACCCTCAGTGTCTAGCACTGCACCTGAAACAGCATGGAATGGGTGCTTGTTGGGTTGACCTGGCCTCTGGTTGCCCCTAGGGGAGCCTCAGCTTGTCCTCAGCTGCCACCCCATATCAAGACAAGATAGAACTAGAACCATGGATCCTAGGGACTTCCTTTCCATAGCAAGGCTGGATGAGTCCAGAGAGCTTTCCTTTGGGAAGTGCTCCCTCACCCCACAAGGGTTCTTGTCAAGAACACACATACATGCACCCACGTGTGCACACACACATTCAGGCACATATGTGCAGAGCCCACAGCTTAGCTGCAGCTACATGATGAAAAATTACCAGCTCATCCATATCCCAGTGTTGGCATCAAAGGTATCCCCTTGGAAAGCCCTGCACTTAATCCTGGCAGTGCCATCAGCTTTACAGCCTTGTCAGGGGCAAAGAGGAGTGCTCAATAGGGGAACAGACTGGATCAGGCCATCACAGGAGAGTCATAGAAGGGAGCAATTTATCAAGGAGAAGGTATCATGAGTGGTTCTGGAGGTGACCACTGGGAAGCTCAGTCATCTCGGCTGGGACCACAGCCACAAGATCCCATGCTGGGGATAGGGCCAGAGAACCAGGAGCAGAACGAAGACTTGGTTGAGCACAGCCACTACCCAGACAGCTAGATGCAGAGTGAGCCAAAAGCTAGTCCCAGAACCACACACCCAGGGGAAAGGAAAAGCCAGATCAGTGGCTCAGTCTATAGCCAAAAGTGGGGCCAGCACATAATGGAGAGTTGAAGCTTTGGGGACCATCCAGCATCCATTCCCCCTTCTTTGGATAACTATATCAGGATACCTTTCATGGAATTTTCTCTTCTGTGACCACTGGAATCAAAGCCTCTGCTCTATCAGTCAGGGTCCCACAGGAAAGAGGAGTCACCCCAAGATGGTGCAGACAGGAGTGTTGAGGGAAGAGGTGCTGACAGTGTTAAGGAAACAAACCAGGATTGCTGAGGCACCCTGAAACTAGCAGCTGTGGGAAGCTGTTAGCACCTGTAGGGCTTATCTAAGAACTAGAACAATGGAGAGGGGCCATCCTGCAAGAAACCAAGCCCCAGAGGACCCACAACTGCTAGAGAAGAACACCAAGGCAGAACGGTGGGGAGGAAAACCAACCCCTCTCCCCTCCGGTCTTCTGACCTCCTGCCAATGCTTCCCATTGCCAAACCCAGCTGAAAATCCAAGGAGGACAGAGGAGGTCACAGAAGGGTGATGCCAAATAGAGGACCGCCAGTGCATCTGTCCTCTTTGACCAAGAGAAGGGCACAAACCCCAAACTAGGCCAATCGGACCTTTCTTTCCCAGGACTTCTAAATCCTAACCAGAAAGAACTGGAAAAGGAATCCATCTCCTCCCATAGCCGGGCCCCTCTACAATCACACCCAGGCCACACTGAGGGGTCCAGGTGAAATGCTGTCAGCACAAAAGCCCAGATCCTGCTTCACTCATTCTCCACTTTCAGGACCAGGCAGAGCTTGCCAGTGAGCAAAGGATGTCTCAGAGCAGCTCCTGCTGATGGCTTTATAACGGGGTCACCTGAATACCTTAAATCACACTAATGAACTGCAAGAACACCCCGCGAGGGGTTCTGGCAGGAGACCACGCCATTGCAATGGCCAGAGGGGAGACCTTTTTATTTCTTTTCTCCAGAAACTACTCGATAAATGCTTTTAGCATCTTTTTTAAATAAAAAAGGAATGAAATGTAAGGGGCATATTAACATCGCTCCCGTTTTCAATTAGTCCAAATGATTGTGTTAAAAGCTATTAATAAACGATGGCGAGTGGAGGCTGCTGGTGGAGGGGGCCCGTCAGGGAGGACTCAGCAGCTCACTAAGGATTCTTGTGCTGCCGCTGGGGACCCAGCTCCCTCCACTCGCCTCACATCGCCAGCAAAGCCCCTGTCACAGGGAGCCACCACATTCCCGCAAAGTAGGGAAGGGCAGGACGGTGGATGGAAGCATCTGCTGAGATCTGAGAAAGGAAAGGGTCCTCACACCCACTATGCCTGCTCAAACCTGGGAAAAAATGAGACCCTTATTTGAAGTTAAAGAAGCAATTGGTTGGTTCCATCAGTTCCTATCAGGAAAGATGGCCGAATGGGCCAGACTCTGGTCATCCTAGATAGACATGCCCAGTCTGCCAGGGAGGCCCAGGTTAGACACGACTGCTCCCAACTCATCAGACAATTCAAAACTCTCCCGTGCTAACTTCAGTCCGTAAGTGCTGGCTGCCTTAGAGTACAATGTCGCCCCTCAACGGGGAAAATGGTTTGATTGATTAGTGATAGCTGCCTCGGAATGACTTGGAGGATGACGGCATGCTTGCCCACCATTCCTGCCCCTTACTCTTTGGAATGTAACTAAGCCCTTTGGCCCATGTGCTAGCTGGAGGCTGCTTCCATTTGGTCCTTGCCCAAATAAGCCCTGCTCCTCCCACCCTGAGGCCTGTGGACAGACAGAGCCCAAAGCACAGGGATCCAGACTCAGCATTTGTTCCCAGGGCCCAGCTGAGCACAAAGACTCAGTTTGTCATTCCCAGCCATGCCAGAACCTAGAGGGTGAATGGGATCATTTCTTCCTTTTTATCAGAGTTTCAGGCCAGAATTGGGTCCACCCTTCCCCCATCCCCACTGGTGCCATAGTCTCAGCCCTGTCACCTCTACCCTAGAGCCAGAGCATTCCCACATTCTTCCTTAAGTCCTACCCCACAGAGAACTGCCCTCAGAGTGCCTCAGATTCAAAACAAGCCTGACCATGTGCCTCCCCAGCTAAAAATCCCTCTGTGGTTCCCCAGTGCCTGACCCAGCTGTGCCTACTCCCAGCCTCATCTCCAGCCTCTCCCCACACTCACCATGCTCCCCAGCCACTCCTCACCATTCCCTAAAAATATCATGCATGGCACAGCTCCAAACCCTCTGCTTGGAACACCCTACTCCCACACCCCACCCCAACCAGGATAACTCCTGCTTATCCTTAAAGGTCCAACTCAGAGGTTACCTGTTTCCAGTGTCCACTCTGATCCCCGAAGTCAGTGTAAGCTGCTATCAGGCTTCCAAAGTTCCTCCTACATACACAGATCATCACTGTGTGTTTGCAGGTCTGTCTTCCCCACATGACTGTGGCCAATAATAGAAACCACCACCCAATGCAAAAAGGCCAGGCAACACCCCAGCCAGGCTCAGAGGCAGGGCCTGCACTGACCCTCACCCCTGCCATCTCATAGTCTGGCATCCCCAAACTTCTATCCCCCCACCCCAGGCAAAGAGAGGTTCCAGGGTTCCCCCTAACCAGGACCCCTTTGGCTAAGCTCCTAGAAAGGAGGAAGTGGCACCTGCAGTTTGGACTCAGGCTCCACAATCCCCCCACCCCATTCTCCATCCCTCACTCCACTCTCAGACTAGAGAGCTAATTGCAAAGCTGACAGAAGAGCTGAGCATGGACCAAAGCCTGGAAACTAAGATGCAAGTAGATGGTCAAGCAGGGTGGCCCTCAGAGGGACCAAGACCAGGAGGGACAAGACCCCCGTTCCTGGTCCCTAACAACTCCCACCCCCACCCCACATGATTGATGGCGAGCAGATACATCAGGCACCCCCCCCCCCTCAACACATGCTGCCTTCTCCCGCAGAGGTTTTTTTTGTTGGGTTTTGCTAAAGCAACCTGCAAATTAATTTAATATCCTCCTTTGGTTGGGAGCTATGAAGCTGGGCTCGAGGCTGATGATGCATGAACCATCGGTGGCATGTATTTAATCTCTGGACAATGGATAGAGATGTTAGTGCACGCCACGCTAAATTCTATTTACGCTGCCTATTAAAGGCAGTCAAGCTGAAGGGAATCGGTGCACATTACAGGCCCTAATGGGAGAGGAAGCTCCACAACAGTACATTAAAGGCAGAAAATGAATTAGGAGGGGATCGTGGAGGAGAAGGCAGGCAGGCCGAGGGGCTGTCTGGAGATAACTCTTCCTGACACGCCAGCACACACGCCCAGCCCCACTGGTCAGCTCTGCCAAGGAGGGAAGCCCCAGTGGTCCTCTAAAGGCCTTTTTGGTTGATAACAGCCTGTCCAGGGCCCAGGGATTTGAGAGCCACAGTCTTATGGATGAAGAAAGAGAAGGGGTTAGAATTACCTCCAGCCACCAACCCAGCTTCCCTGCCCACTCCAAGTGGGCCCATCTGAAAGTCTGGAGCATTTTCCATCCCTCCAGGCTCACTGATACCCCCAGTCCTTCCACGGGCAGAAGGAAGGGGTCAGTGGCTACAGAGTCTATGGCCTGCTGCTGCTGCTGCTGCTCTGGCATTGCTGGGCAGACCTTAGGAACCATGGTTGTGGTCCAGGGGCAAAGAGCTACCAGGACTTTGTGCAAGTCATGTCACCTATTCAAGCCCCAATTTCCTCAACTGCAGAATGGGGGGTCTTGATAATGTCCACCTTCTAGAGTATTTTGAGGCCTTGAGGCCTTCTGGGCTCACACAGCAACTCAATCCTCACCCTTTCTGTCTGTCTGTCTCTCCTATGAAGTCTTGTACCCCCAGAGCCCAGTACATTTTGCGCACTGAAAGGCCATCAGCTGAGGCTTGATTGGTAAAGAAAGAATTTGCCCGAGGTCACCCAGGAGGTAAATGCCTCAGCCAGGATTAGGACCAGGTCTGTCAGATTCCCAACACACCTCCCTTCCCAACACATCTTGCAAGCAGGTGATTCGTTGGGCACTTAGGAAAATATGTGGAAGGCATTTTCCCCTCAAAGCCGGACAGCAGAGCCTGGAGTCTGCAGAGGGTTCCCAGTCTCCTGCTTCCTGCAAGATGGAGAGTGGAGAGTGCAATTTGGCAGGCTTAGATATGAGATTCTCAGAGAGAAGTGATGCCAGCAAAGGGAAAGAATTGCTGGGCTATCTACTTAGAGAGTGGAGCATGAGGAGGTGGCACAGGCATCATCTAACAGGGTTAAATATTAGGACATAGGAATTGTAGTCATTGGAAGATGTCCACAATCAGCCAATCCCTATACCCTGGGCATCTGCAAGGTCTCCAGAAAGACCTGGTGCTGGAGATGGAGAAAATGACAGCCTCAGGAAACCACCAAAAAAGGGTGGGTAAGACATCACCTTCGGAATAAGTCCCAATTCCCTAGGACATCCACAACCCTGACAGTCAGGCATGCCACATCTCCCACCGCTTTATTTCTTGCACTCCACTCTTCAACAACATTGAACTACTGGGAGCTTCCAGAATACACCCCCAACATTTCTCACCATGCCTCTTCACTTGTCTCTATTTAAATACCCTTCCCCACATCTTCTGCCTAATCCCACTCGACCATTCAGACTGAGCCATCTCCTCCAAAAAGTCTTCGTAAACCCCAGAAGCTAAGTTGGGTGTCCATCATTTATTCTGCCACAGTACCCTGTGCTACCTGCATTGCATTATCTACTGCACTATCTTATTATAATCAGGAAGCATCTCCCTGATTCACACAGAGATGGGCACTTGGTAGAGCTCAGTGAATATTTGTTGAACTGAACCAAAATGACCCATTGGTTCTGGTCAGCCATTCTGTGCAGATGCACTGTAACCTCTTCATGAAGATTACAACACCATAATCAAATACAAAAGCATTGGTTTATGCAGGCTGTAATATACCACTGTCACTAACTGGTTATACTGGTCATGAACAGAGAGAGGATCACACATTAAACATGGGGTTTGGAAGGGACTTAGCACACCTGATGTGGCTATGTGACAGTCATAATTATGTGTCTCTCAGATTGCCAACTTCAAGTTAATTGGCCAACTAACCAGTTGTTGTGCCCTGAACCCAGCACCACATTCACTCTTAACCCATGACTAGGCATAGCAGAGATGTTAGGATGGGTCCATTCCTGGAAGACACAAGACCCCCTGACAAGTGACTTTAGCCAAAGTTTGCCAAAACTTTCTAAGAACTGTACAGCAGTCTAATTCTTTTTCTACCCAACCTTCCTTCCTTCCCTCTCTCTTCCACAGGGGTTAGACCTGCATCATAGTCTGATGGCTCTCCCAACCTCCTGTGGTTTCCTCCCATTTTTCCTGCACAAGGTTCCCCCCAATAAATCTTTTGCGCATATAATTCCATCTTGGTGTCTACTTCTTGATGCACCCAAACTAACATGACTGAGAAGATTGAATCCTAAGCCAACAGTTGTGAAAGCTGAGAATTTCCAAATTTCCAAAATGGTTAGGAATTGGAAGTGTTAAGTACCACTGTAAGGGAAGATAAAAGAAGATCTACAAGAAGGAGAATTTGTTTGCAAAGAGCTTAGGAAAGTATCTAATGGTTATAAAAATGTCTGTTGAATAAACAAAAATAAAATTGATTGAAAATATGTTTAAGAAGCAGTCAGATCTTAAGATCTTCTCCCCTGCTCTTTCATGGAGAAGCAATTGCCCTTCACATCTCAACAGATAAGTGGAGAATTTTTCTCCAGAAAATATATGACAAAAGATCTCTAGAATAAGGATATCAGGCACTATTGAGAGCAGGGTTCCTTGCTGAAAATATGGGGGATCAAGTGAACTTAGGCACATAGGATGTTGAGACCACCCCATGCTCTTCTCCCACCTGGCTTTCAGAACACTGACAGCCAAACTTTTACCTCCTAGTAGGAGACTGGAAGAGTCTTCTCTAAGAATTTAGCCATCCCAAAAAGAGGGGCCTAAAAATGATGACCTCTGAGTATGCCCTACCAAATGACCCACATCATCCTGTGGGAAGCTCGGACTCAACAAGTCTTATTCACACACTCAATGTATCCAATCAGCTTGCTGGTCCTCCACATTTCAATGGGAATAGACAACCATCGATCAAAACATCTGATAAAAACCCTCACATGGCAGATGGAGACCAAAGCAAATAAATGCAGGAGCAACTAAGAGGAAATAGAAACTATGGTATTCAAAATTATTTATTATTTCATTTATGTGAAATGTTCAGAAAAGGCAAATATAGAGAGACAGAAAGTAGATTAGCGATTGCTTTTGGCTGGGAGAAGGAGGGATGAATTGAGGGGTGATAGCTAAAGGGAACGCGGTTTATTTTGGGAGTGTTGCAACTGTTATAAAATTGATTGTGGTGATGGTTGCACAACTCTGTAAATATACTAAAAACCATTGAATCATATACTTTACATGGATGAATTATATGTTATGTGAATTATATCTCAAAAAAATTGTTACTATACATATATTTAATATCCTGGGTGATATAAGAAAAGACTTCATGAAACCAATGTAGAATAAAAAGGAATATTCAAAACACACAAAAAGGGTCTTAGAAATTTAAAAAATAGCAGAGTTTTTAAAACTCAAAACAAAAGTTAGAATATAAAGGGGAATGTCCCCCAGAAGATAGAGCAAAAAGACAAGGAAGTAGGAAATAAGAGAAAAGATTAGAAAATTAGAGATCAGTCAAGGAGGTCCAGAATCCTCATGACACAAGTTCTGGAAAGAGAAATTAGAAACAATGGAGGGAGGAAGACACTGAAATTATTCAAGAGAATTTCCCACGACTGAAGAACATGAGTTTTCACTGAAAGAGTTCATAGAGAAGATGAAAATAGTCTCATACCAGGCATATCATAATGAAATATTAGAATACTAGATAAAGAGAAGATCCTACAAGCTCCTAAATAGAAAAAAAAAAACAAAAAACAGATCAAATAAAGGATCAGAAATCAGAAATGTATCAGACTTCTCAACAATGAGAACAATGGAGCAGGATGTATTAGTTACCTTTAGTTATCTATTTGCATAACAAATTAACCCAAACATAGCAGCTTAAAGCAACAGTGAATATCTATATCTCACACAGTTTCTGTGAATCAGGAATTCAGGAGTGGATTAAATGGGTGGCTCTGGCTTAGGTTCTTCCAGAGGTTGTAGTTAAAATGTTGACTGGATTTACAGTCATCTGAAGGCATGACTGGAGTAGGCAGATCCCCAAGATGCCTCACCCACATGGCTGGCTAGTTGGTATCGACTATTGGCAGGAGGCCTCAGTTTCTCTCCACATGACCTCTCCTTAGGGCTGCTCAAGTATCTTCATGACACGACAGCTGGCTCACCCCAGAAAGGATGACGCTGAGAGAGCAAGGCAGAAGCCACATTGTCTTCTATGACCACCATTTTCTAAAATATCCTATTGGTTACCCAGGTCAGTTCAATTAAATGTGGAGAGGACTTCACAGGGCATGAATCATGGAGGCTGGCTGCCACAGAGTGGCTACAAAATTATGAAGGAAGATGAATTTCAAATAGCAAATCTATTCCCAGCCAAAATATTATTCAAATGTGAATGTAAAATAAAGGTATTTTCTGACATTAAAGATCTTTAAATTTCTTTCTCTCTCATGTATCTCTTTTTTCAGGCACAATTAGAGAAGATGTCCCACCAAAATGAGCATGTAAACAGAGAAAACAGAAAAAAGGAGATTCAGAAAGCAGGTATCATAACACAGCAATGAGGGACAGGGAATCCTCGGGAGAATGAGGTGAGGGACCCCAGTTTGCCCACTGAGCACCAGGCATAGAGGACAACCAGGCCAGACTGGAGCAGGTCAGCGACACTGAGAAAGACTCCTTCTGGAAGAAGAGACTGGTAGAATAGCTGATGTGTTCGCATGTCTTAATAGGTGATTTTAGCAGGTGGCAAGGAGTTTGGGGTTGAACTAAAGATAAACACATAGCAAAGCAAGCTTTAGAAAAAAGACAAATATTAACCTTAGAGAAATTAAAAGTTGCATGGGAAAGGAAAAGTCATAATAGTTGACTACATGGCTCAGTTGTGAAGAGTGTTTACATATCCATAATAACATAAAGATTAAGCAGTGATCTTAACACAATCATATTAACTATGCTAGGAGGATGGAGAAGGATATATGAGTGCAGTGGGAGCAAGTAGAGGAAAGAAAGCTAAATCTTCACCTTCCATGGTGGGAAATCAAGAGATAATGTCTAATCCTGAAAAATCAGGAAGTACTAATGCAAACACGTTTTGTAGAGACACAGAGGTAATTACCAAAATACCAAAATCTGCTTGAAAAACAAAAAAGGGAAGGCGGTTTCCTCTAGGGAAGAGGAAATAGGGGGAGAAACTCCTGGATGGGGTTTATAGAACATTTAGTAGAATTTGTTGACTCTTTATTATGTACATATAAAACTTGGACAAAGAATTTAAAACTAAAGAGAAAAACTGAAATTACCTTCAGAAAAATAACAACCAACTGTATCACAAGAAGTTGAGACATGAAAATAAAATTTGTTTCATGAACACCTCCTCTCCCCTCTGACAGGTCCCATTCCCCTCCTCCATCAACCAGGCTTTGGAGTAAGACAGACAGGGTTTCATAACATAGCGTGGCCATTTATTTCCTAAGTATTCTTGGATTTGATCCTTTGGAAATGATCAAATGAGTTACAAAATAAATGAAAATGCCTAGCACACAATTTGTTCTCAATAAATATTAGTTTCCTTTCTTCTTCCTTAAGTAGCTGAATGAAATGATCATGATGATGGTGGTGGTGGTGGTAGTGGTGGTGGTGATGATAGTGAAGATGATGACAAGCTACAATTTCTACCATATTTAATTCTCTAGAAACTCTGAGGCAGATGCTATAATTATACCCATTTGACAGATGAGAAAACAGAGAAATAAGGAGGTCAAATGAGCCATCCAAGGACACAAATGTCATCCTAGAACCAAGGATGAACCCAAACAAACTGACTTCAGACTCAAGGATAAAATCATATTTATGCCAGAATTGCTGTAGCACATTATCTTAGGTATATTTTGTTGTTGATGCTGATAGCTCCAGAAGATGCATCACCACCAGGGTAGTAATTAAATGACTGACTATGCAGTAAACTAGTGAAAGAAGTAAACTGATCACTAGAGACAGTGCTCCATTCCGTTATACTGTATCCCAGCAACCAGTGTGACAGTCTTGTTGAGCCGATGCACAGCAATTAGCCTCCAACAGGGCACTGGGTGCAAGGGAAAGAATACCAGACTCCGGGTGAAGATATCCAGGTTCCAGTCTGAGTCCTGAGACTTACAAGTTGTGTAGTCTGACAAAAATCTCTTACTGTCTCTGGGCCACCATTACTTCCCAGAGATTGAAGAAACCTGGAGTAGTCTACTCTCATGGTAGATTCACAGAAGTAGTAGAATGTTAAGATGCACTGAGTTTTAATTCTGTGCCTGTTCATACATTTTCTCATGTAATACTACAAGCCTATGAGCCTATGAGATAGCTACTGTTAAATCCCCATTTCACAGATGAGGAACTGGGGCCCTAGAAGACATTAAGTAATTTGCCTAAGGTCACAAGGTGAGTTAATAGCAGAGAAGGAATTAATGGAAATCACAACATAATATGGTTGTAAAAGAGCATGCAGCTTTTTTTTTTTTTTCTCCTGAGAACATTCATTCTTGGAGCCCTGAGGTCCCCAAAAGAGAAATCCTTTTACCCTGAGAGCACAATGCTAGAAGCCGTATGTGGTGCTCCAGTTGAGAGTCCCTTCTGAGCCCAGCCTTCAGCCATCCCAGGCCAGGGGCCAGACATGGAAGGGAAGTAGCCATCTTGGAAGGGATCCTCCAGCCATTAGAATCATCCCAGTTGAGGCTCCAGACGTTGTGGAGCAGAGCAGAGCAGAAAAACGCTGTCCCTGTTATGCTCTTTCATAATTCCTGCACCACAGAAACTGTTAACATAATAAAATGGCTGTTGTTTTACACTAGTAAGTTTTGGGGTGGGACAGAGCAATAGATAACCAGAACAGCATTCTCGGAAGAAGGACCAGCTAAGACCAAAAGAAATTGTGCCAGATCCTCCGTGGTCTGCCTGACTATGAGGATCTGATCAGTCCACCACGTAAAGTCACTTCACAGACTGTAACACAGGGTCACAGAAATGTGAGAGGCTGTGGAGCCCTGTGCTGGATTTCTGTCCTCATCAGAGAGAAGGGTGAGCTGTCTCTGGGGAGGTCAGTACTCTCTTGGGAGCGGGCTCAAAGAAGTAAATTCAGGCTCCCTTCAATGTTGACAGTCCTAGAGCACCTCTGAGGGGATGGCCAAGGTGAGGGCAGAAGGCATCCTGGCACCAAGCCACAGAGGGGGCTACAGGAGCTCCCCAAGGCCTGGAGATCCCTGGCTTTCAGATCTGGGACAACCCTCCAATGGTTCCTCCTGCACTCCCACTCACTCCACTCTAGCCTGTCCACTGGCTGTCCCATGCAACCAACTCCCTTCACTCTGCTGTGGAACTGGTAGTCTTGAAGGACCTTTGTCATTTGGACCCAGTCATCCCTTGCTACCTTTTGCTGAATGGTGGCAGCCATTTCCTTGGAGACTCAGCTCAAAGTCTCCTCCTTTCTGAAGCCCTTCCTCAAAGCTCCCCTCACCCCTGCCCCATGGAAACAACCCACTCCACACCTGTGCACCTCACTGTCCTCCATCCATCATAGCACTCCCAAAAATATTTGTTGAGCATCAACCATGCAGTAGGCACTAGGCTGGGCACCAGGAGTTCAGCAGTGAGCAAGACAATAGAGGGGAGTCTGGAGATTGAATATACTAATGGTGTGAGCACTCTGATGGGGTGAAGTCCTCCACACTCCCAGCCACAACAGGGGCCCTTGCATAGGCTGCTGGGGCCAGGGGAGGCCTCTTTGGACCTGATGAAGGGGAGTCGGTCATGCTGACTGACATGGTGGGAAGTCACACAGCAAGGCATTGGGGCATAGATGGTGGGGAGCACAGGAAGTGTCCCAGGTAGAAGGGACATCATCTTCAAAGAAATGGAGGTTTAAAAAAAAAAAATGTGGCTGGTTCCAAAACAAAATAAAATAAAATGAAGAAGGAAATCAGTTATGGGGCAGAATCCCAAATTGTACAATTGAGACTGGCAAGCTATGGGGTTACAGCAGGGTTTCTGTAGGCTTTGGGAAGGCATTTTGCCTTATCCAGAGGAAACTGAAAGCCACTGGAGGGTTTTAAGCAGGAGAGTGGTGTAGTCATGTGTACATTTTCAAAAGATCATGTGGGGTACTGTGTGGAGGGCAGCAAGGAGAGCCTCAAAATGGTCCTTGTCCCTGGATCTCCACAAGAGCTGGTGGTGGGCTGGAGTAGGGCTACTGGAGGAGATGGAAAGATGTGAGCAAATTCAAGACATAAAATCTTCAGAGAACAACTTTCTAGACCTTAGAGATGGACAAGATGATGGAGGTGGTCAGAGGCGGTGAAGTAGAGGAAGATGGGGGGGGGGGTCTTAATGATGGAAGCTTCCGGCTTGAGCCTCTGGGGGCATACAAGTTCTCTACCCGAAATTTCCTTCAAATAATTTATGGATAATATCTTTTCGCCAAGCAGGGATCTTCCCAAGGGCGGGGCCTAGCCTAGAGAGACAAAGGGACAAAGGGAGGAGGGAAGAAAAGAAGGCACCCAGGATGAGCTTCCTGCCTTTGGACACCTCCTCCCCTCTCAGCCTTCCCAGCTCCTGGGGCCTGTCCCTTCAAGGACAACCCCTGGGGCAGCTGCTGGGCCACTCCCGCCCACGAGCTGCAGCCCCATTGCTGGAAATTAAGCCACAGTGTTTACAGGACTTAATTAACAAAATCATTCATCATCCCAGGGACTCACCAACTCTCCAGGACATGACACCATTTGAAATAAATTAGCCCAGTGCCCAGAGAGGTGATCCTCATTCCTGTTTGGGGTCCTCGCTTGCCCCCCGACCCCCTGGCTCACCTCAGGGGCCTCCCCCCCATCTCCAGTGCCCAGGAACCCTTGCAATTAATAGCTAATTAACAAACAACACAAACCTACCAGGTGGAACAACAAAAAGACATTCTCAGTCCGGGAAAGCAAGTAATTACTTGATGTGAGCAGGTCCAGAAAAAATTGCTTATCAGATAAATCAATGGCCTCTCCCCCAGCTTGAGTGTCTGAGGATGTTGACAGGTTCCTCAAGATCAGAAAAGTAATTTGAAGGAAAACTTAAATTTCAAACATTTCCTCTACAGAGAAGCACAAAACCGGAAGTTCAGTGGTCTTCATTATCCAGGCTCGCTGTAGCCACAATGGGGACAGAGGTAAAGTAATCATCTAGGAAATATTTATAACGCACCTACTGTGAACCCGGGGATAGAGAAATGAGAAAGAGAGTCATGATTCCTGCTTTTATATTTTAGCAGGTTGGAGACAGATCATCAACAAAGAAGCAGACAAATTATTTCAGACAGTGATAGGATGATGTAGTGAGGAGTGCTGGATGAGGTCTACTTTAGAGATAGATGGTCAGGGCAAGTCCTCTGGGAAGGATGACATTCAAGCTGAGCCAGTCACCCTGAGGGAACAATGTGTGTGGCAGAGGGACTGGCTAGTGCACAGGCCCTGAGACAGGAAAGACACTGGCAGTTAAAGGAGCAGAGAGAAGAGCAGCGTGGCTGAAGCACACAGAGGGAAAGGCACAGTGGAAAGAGAGTAAGTTTGCAGAGCAGGAAGAGGCAGGGTCGGGTTGGACCTTGTGGGGTTATGCTTTTATTCTAAGTGACCTGGGAAACTACTGGAAGGGTTTAAGCAGTGAATGGCATCATAGACTGAAATGTAACTGGAAGGTGCGGCAGATACCCAAGGCCTCTTTCATTCCTGTTAACTCGCGGCCCACCCCTGAAGTTCCAGCATGTCCTAGGGACTAGCCTTTTGGAACCACGACAGAAGAGTCACTTCCAAAATGCATTACTGACACCTATCTATTCGAAATTTATTTGACAAATGAGGAAGCTGAGCTATGCTTCTTAGTGAGTACCAAACCTGTATGAGCCAGGGCTTCACACCACGATCACGTGAGAAACCTCACAGCAGCCCAATGGGGTGGGTGTGATTAGCCCAATTTAATACATGAGGAAACTGAGGTACAGAGTAGTTAAGTAATTTGCCTAAGGTCACGTGGCTAGAAAGTACTAGAACTGGGATTCAAACACAGGCAGTCTGAGTCCAGAGTCTAGTTCTTGCCACTCCACCCTACTGCCTTCATGGCACTCAGGCCTGGAACTCAAGTCTCTTCTTGGCTAGCAAGTTTCCTTGAGACTCCCGTAGGAGAGGAGTGGCTGGTCCATGGTCTTTGAGGGGCAGAGGGCAGCCCTTGGGGAGCAGGGAGAGTGACTCTCCCAGGCTGCTGGATGTGTCCTGACCAAGCACTTGATGACTTGATGAGACTCATGCCATCAAAGTGGTCCTCTGCAGCAAAGAGTCAGAGAGAAGGAGGGAAAGCCAGGCCAGGGCAAAGTCCAGCATGGGACAGGTCCCACGTGCCTGGCTTCCTGACTCGCAGAGTAGCCAAGGGTACTCCCTGTTCAACTTGGCAAGATGAAGATGTCAGTGTCCTCCCATGTGAAGGCTCTTGCTCATGTGATGAGATTCCATTTAAATTGGCACATCCCCTGTTGTTCCTTCTTCCCCCTTTCCTCCTCCTCCTCATCTTCACTCCTATCTCTAGGCTTCACTCCCTCCCAGGCCTCGCCATCCTGCCCCTACCTCAATGTCAAGGCCTCCTTCAGGGACCAAACCAGCAGTGCCCGGGTCAGCAGCGGAAGGCACAAGAGGCCACCAGCCTGACCCCCCTGCTTTGAGGACACTCAGGGACCATCCCCGTATGCAAAACAGCAGGCATCTGAATTCATAATTGGACGTTCCAAAATGTAATTATGAAAGATGAAATGCTCCTCTCAATGAGAAGGCTGTAAATAGAATAATTAATTTTGTGTTTGCTTGAACAATTCTGTATTATGGACCTTACAGTGGAACTGAAATTAATTAAGTGCACCAGGATTTATGGAGGAGGTGAAGAGAGAGGGAAAAAAAGAATTAATCCGAAGTAAAAGATAGATGAGTTTGGGAGTGTAATGGTGTGTTAGCCTGGGGTATTCTTTAACAAATTTACCAGGCACATCCTGGGTAAAAAAAAAAAAAAGCATGTGCTGACAGAATCATCTCAACTAATACAGCTGCTGATCAAAAAATAAGTGAGCAGGATGGACTATCTGGGAGCTGATGGAGCTGGAGATAGGGGCTATTTTTAAGCTGGCCAGGAGGAGATGCTACTAGAGGGATAGGGGGCCCAATAGAGTAGAAGCCACCACCTCCACAATAATGCAGGGGACAGGTCCTATGGGTTGCAGAGAGGTGAATCAGGAGGGGCAGAGTGTGGGGCAACCAAAGAAACAGTCCTCAGCATTGCCAGGGCCCCCCAGTTATGTTCATTCCTGCTCAGGCTGCATTAGCAGGCACCTGTAAGTCACTTAGCTATTGCCTGGCGTGAGCTGTTTGCAATGTGTCTCTACCCCCAGACCACAAGTTCCTTAAGAGCTGGAACTCAGTGCCCACCTTGATAGGTGAACAAATGAAGAATGACCCTGCCATATGAGCTTAGTGATGAGACTGAATTCCACTTCTTCAAAGGCCAGGCAAGTTAAGGGAGGAAAGGAGTTATTTAACTGGTTGATTGATGAACTGATTGATCATCAAAATGCCTACTGTGTATCAGACAACAAGTTATGGGAAAGTTTTCTTACAACTCTTTGGAATCCAAAGGTTGTTGGGAGCTGGGAGGGAAGGAGAGGGCACCTGTCTCCCAGTTCTGGCCTGGTGACAGACTGTATTTTCTAAAAATAGCCCCAGCAGTATTTCCAGTCCCACATGCTCTTCCAGTCTATTTCCCCTCCCCTTGAACCTGGACAGAACGTGATGCTGAGTGACTTTCAGAGCTAATTACAAAGACAATGTGATTTCTGCTTCCCTCTCCCTCTCTCTCTCTCTCTCTCTCTCTCTCTCTCTCTCTCTCTCTGACTCTGTCTCTCTCTCTTTGGATGGTCACCCTTAGAACCACCCACCATGCTCCAAGAGACTGACTACATGGAGACGCTCACACAAAGAGGAACTGAGGCCGCCAACCAGCAGCCAGCATCAACTGCCAAGCCTGTGAGTGAATTTGCCTTCAGATTCCAGCTTCAGTCTTCCAACAGACATCATGGAGCAGAGATAATTCATCCCCATGGCACCGTCTGAATTCCTGACTCACAGAAACCACACACTATAATGAGTAATAAAGGTATTTTAAACCAGAAAATTTGGGGATGATTTGTTATGCACTAAAAGATAAATGGAATAGGCTCCCACTAACCAGCGTGACCTGCTCCTCATATCAGAAGTCCATGTCAGATTTCCTTTTTTTTAGAAAAAAAAGAGTGTTCATGGCTTAAAAGATTCAAAAACATACTGGTCTGGTGGGAAAAAAAAACCACTGGTCAGAATCAGCTCTGAGTTTCCTGCCTGTGTGATCCAGAACCCCACATGCCAGCTCTGATCTTCCTTCTCTACACAGATAGAAAGGGATGAATAACACTGACTCGCAGAGTTGCTGGGGGGACTTCATGTGGCCTATGAAAACGCCCAGACTTTGAAACCAGAAAAGCATAGCAGATAAGACTGAGGCTCCACAGTCAGGTGGACCTGGGTTCAAATTCCAGCTCTGAGCTTTCTGGCTGTGTAATCATACTCAATTCACTTGTCTAGCCTCAGTTTTGCCATCTGCACAATGGTATAATAATTGCACCTACTTCCTGGCATAGTACATGGAAACTGCATATAGTAAGTGCCCAGTAAACGAAAGCCTGTAATTTGATTGAGGTTCACCAACTCGTTCCCCTGCCTTGCCTCCCTCAGCCCAAACCTGTTCAACTCCCTCAGACATCAAAGCAACCACCAGTGCTTCTCAAGGCCTTTTCTCTAAACAGCCAGTGGTGCACAGTGAATGTCGTTCCCATGCAGCCGTCCATCCCTGCCCCTTGTGTCCCAGGTGGCTGTGTGGGGTAGCGCGGCATAGGCAGCTCTGGGTAGCAGAATCTGTTCCCATTCCAAAACCAGGCCTCTGCAATGGTCAAATGGCAGACGCCAACTTCAGTGAGCCTACCCCATGGCTGCACCGATGCTATTCATTAGCCCACAGCACACAGACCACGAACTCAGTGACCGTGTAGAGTCCAAGCCAGCCAGGCAGAGGGAGACCCAGGCCTGGGTTTGTGAACTCCATCTGGGCTGCAGCAAGGCTCCAAACTGCTAGGCATGTTCCTTCCCCAGCACGCTGGCTCCAGATAAGAGTCCCTGTTGCAGACTTCCTGCTCCCCAGGGTGGTATTAAACAGGCATTTAGATACCTGCCGTGGAAAAGGGTGATGGATGGCTTTATTAACCCAGTGAAGCAAAGCCACTGACAGTGAAAGACTCCCTGTCAGAGGAAGCATCCCTCGCCCAAAGGCCCCCTCACCAGCCTGCCTGACAATCCAAGGCCCTGACGGATGGGCAGCCCCTACAAGAGGGGAGGGCAGTGTGGGGACAGGCCAGCATCCCTCCAAGTGCCATGCCAAGCCTCCATCCGGGCCCTGCCCTCATGAGGCTGCATACCACCAAGTCACCTGGCCCTAAAGGCCAACTCTGTCCCCCATCCTCACAGCCTTCACTGCATAATTCAGAACGCACCATTCACTATGTGTTCCTTGTAAAAGAACGCGTTCTGGAGCTGTGCAATGTAACAGCCCTGCTGGCATTTACAGGCAGTATCCGTGTCCCCAACTCTGTGCCAACTATCCAAGTACACAATCCCATCTCTCTCTCCCAATTTGAATACCCATTTTGTCACCCTTGAGCCCCTCAGCCATGAGAGCTTGCTCTCCTGTGAACCAATAAGAGCCTTTGACACAAGCTTTCATGATTCTGGAAGCTCATGCCCGCCTTGAGGGGGTTACCCCACCTGTCCCTCATCTTGGTCTTGGCAGTCACCCCATTCTTCCAGCTCCCGTGGGTGGCAGGTGGGGAGCTCAAGCAGCACGTGCCTCCTCCCTGCAAGTGTCAAACCAGGGGCCAATGGAAGAGGATTATCTCTTCCCTTCCCAACCTCTCAGAGCTGGTGTGTGGGGTCTCCTCACAGGAAGGCCTCTGCCATGCCCTGTCCTGACTCACTGTCAAAGCTCAGCCCCTCTCTCCTCACATCCCAGCAAAGAAGCCAGTCTTGGCAAACCAAACCACTCCCCAAGAACAAAGCAGAGAGAAGTGGAGCATTTTTTTGCACTGCTCAGAAATCTTAGGGCACTTCTTTTCATAGCGTCCCCCTACAGCTAACTCCACTGTTTTAGATACATTTTTGCATCATTTGCACAGCTATTTTGGAAATGTGCTTTCCTGGCCTATATAATCAGGAAATTCCATATATATTTATGAGTATACTCAACTTTATTGAACCTCTACTATGTATTCAAATTGATTCCACTTTATTGAGTCCTTACTATCTGCTAAAATCCTAGGGATACAATGGTTTGTCACAAAGACAAAGGTCCAGCCATAATGAAACACAATAATCCAGTAGAAGAGACAGGCAATAAACAATCCAAGTAAATAAAAAAGAAAATATCAGATAATAAAACATTAATTAATTTAAAAAAAGAACAGACCAAAGATTTTAATATACATTTTCCAAAGACGAAATACAAATGGCCCAAAAACACATGAAAAGATGCTCATCTTTACTATCATGGAATTGCAAAGTAAACCTACAATGAGGTATCATTTGACACCTACCAGAATCTCCACTACTAAAAAAAACAGAAAGCTACATGCGTTGGAGAGGATGTGGAGAAAGCAGACTCATTCCCTGATAGTTGGAACGTAAAATGGTACAGATGCTGTGGGAGACAGTTCGGTGTTTTCCTTAGGAAGCTAAGGATAGAATTTCCATATGATCCAAAAATCCTGCTAGTAGATATATACCCAGGAGAACTGAAAGCAGGGACATGAACAGCCATTTGCACACTGATGTTAATAGCAACGTTATTAACAATTGTCAAAGGTGGAAACAATCTGAGTGTCCATAAACTGATGAATTGAAAAGCAAAATGTGGTATATACATATGATGGAAGATTATTTAGTAGTCAGAATGAATGAAGTCTTGATGCATCTGACATGCTGGAAGACGTTATTTTGAGTAAAATTCCTGAATGAAAAAATAAAATCCAGGCAGGCTACAGAGAGACTAGCAAATCCACAGCACTCTTAGAAAGGTCTGTTCGGAAGAATTTTTATCTCCATAGAGATAGTCGATTTTGTCAGGAATCCAAGAAATAAATTATTCTTTCACTCAACATATATTCAGAGAAACCTACTATGTGCCTGGCTACAAAAAGCGGCAATGTAGAAACTTGCTGTGGTGTCTTCCGTCTAGGAAGAAGGGAAGGGAGGAAAAGAAAATTAGCATTTATTGAGGTTTTACTATGTGCCAGACATGAATGTGCAATTTCATGCATATTTTTTCACTTGATCCTCAAAAATGATGCCAGGAGGTAGTATCTAAGGTAATTTACATTTTGCTACAACTCAGGGAGTTTTCACACATCCGGGAAGTGGGATTTGGATCTATGTGGGTGTGGTCCTTATCCCCACATCATACTCCCTCCTCAACCTCTTTGGAATTGAAACACATAATCTGAATAAAAATCTTCTTTATTTTATAATGATGTGAGAACTCATTTCCAAGAAGAATTTATTGACAATAATCAAAGAGGCAGTTGTTCTTAAGAGTTTAAGGAGCTCTCCGTGCCCCTCTCCATCGCCCAGCCAAGACCCCTTCCATGCAGTTTCCACTCCCAACCACCCACAAACATTACACACCTCATGTATCACCAGTCTAGGCTGCTTACCAAGTGACCCCTATCACAGAACCAAGGTATGTATTCTACCTGACACCTGCCTGAGTCTTTGGGGCTGGTACTTTTTCCATGAAGTAATTCTTTCCATAAGAAAGCATGATTAAAACATCTTTTACAAAGTGCATTAATTCCCAGGCAAAGATAAAAATTCCATTTGACTCAAATAGATTTTCCATGGTGAGTTAGCACTGCATTCAGGGTAATGGATGGGGGAGGGATGGGCTTCCAGCCCATAAATCAACAGGGGGATGGGAAGGGGGAAAGGAGTTGATGGAGGGGGAAGAGGCACTGGTGAAATCTCAACCTGTGAGAGTGATACTCCCACCCCTTCTCCCAGTTCTTAACGATCTCATCAGAGTTTTGTCCAAGATCGATTCCCAGCCTTTTTCATCCATCCCCTTCTGCATTCATTATTTTAATAGCATCCACATAGGGCCATTCAAGATTTGCATCAGACAAGCATTAATGGAGAATTTGTTTGGGGAGCTTGGGAATCAAGAAGCAGACACCCATGGATGGGGGACAGGACAGTCTAAAAAGGAGCAAATCTGGAGACTGGAAAAATATGGGAGGAGGAAAATGACAACCAGATGTTTCTGTTCAAGGCAGATCAATGAGACTGAGCATCCCCTTCTCCCTTCAAGGCCCCCGGAAGTCCCCAGACCTCTTAGAAGACCAATGAACATAAATTTAGACACGTTGGTTTGAGTAAAAGGAGTACAGATCTTTAAGCTGGATCAAAAACATTGTCATTCTAACTTACTCCACAAATACTTCCCAGGTGTTCATCTGAGCCAAGCACTGTGCCAGGCTCAAGGGACACAGTGTGAACAAGACTTGAACCTGCCCTCAAGGGACTCTAGACTGGCTTAAACAAAGAAGCACTTTCAGATCAAGGCAATAAATGTTGTTCTCAAAATAAGCAAAGTACAAAGATATGGTCAGAGGGAGCAATGCTTGAGATGAAACTTTAAAGTAAACAAGAATTTTCCAAGCACTCGGGGATAGGTTCACATTCCTAGCAGAGGAGACAGCACGTGAAAAGGCAGGGAGTATAAGCTAGGCTGGCATGTGTGGGAACTTCAGAGACTTGGGAGTACTGGAGGGCAAAGAACCAGCCAAGAAGTAGGAGAGGCCAAAGAAGTTGGCCAGAACCTTTTTCTGCGGATTGAGGCGTCATCCTGTAGGTCATAAAGTATTTTGAGCCAATTAGACACTTAAAAACAGAAGTGCATGCTGAGAAGCCCTGTACAATGTAGACCAAAGGGGAGAGGTTGAGGGCAGATGGAAGGTAGGGCACTGTTTTAACTGTCCTGGTGGGAGATGATGAACCTGGAGAGGAGAGGTGAAGTCCAACAGTACTTTGGAGGGTCAGGCCCCACCCAAAGTGTGATGCTGCTCTCTGACCACCAGGCACCCAGAGAATGGGGAAAAACTCAATGAGGGAAGGTCCAAGAGGCGGAGCCAATGGGACTCATCTTCCTCATTTTTCAAAAGGTTGGTTAAAAAACAAAAATCCAATCCATTGCAAAGGACTACAATGAAGAGGCCATTACTTGCATAAGAAATGCCTCTAAGAAACTCATCAGAAAGAGGTCTTGGTTTTCTGGTTATTTTCTCCTCCTTGGAGTCATGAATCCCTGAAGCCTGAGAATCAACACCCACCATCATGTCTGTGAGGCAGCAGAAAGCAGAGCTGCTGGTTGGGCCAACCCCACCAGGAAAGTGGGGCCTGCAGTCCTGCCTGCCCCAGCATGAGCAAATACTGTCTTGCAATCTTGTCTCCCATGTGTCTCAAGGCAGAACTTAGCCTCAGAATGTCCCAAGCATGGCTCCAGAGGATGCTAATGCTGAGAACTGGTGGAATTTCAAGGGGTTGGGAAAGTTGATGTGGGAAGGGACAGGAGGGGAATTATTGCTGAAAGTCATTGCAGATCAACTCCTGACTCCACCTCTTGGACAGTTCCCTCAGATTTTCTTGGCCTCATTTTCCCCATCTGAGACAAGGGGAATCATAATACATATCTTACAACCTTCCGTTACTCGTTCATTCACTCAGCAGCATTTATTGAGGACCCTCTGTGAGTTAGATGGTGGGCGAATCACTAGGAGTAAAAAAGTGAAGAAAGCAGAATTGGTCACTCCCTCCTGAAACTTACTACCTATTGGGAGGAGGTGGACAACAATCAATAAACGGATAAATAAATGAGATGATTACAGATCATTGCTTCACAAAGCAATCACTGCTGTTTACAGAAGCTATGTGGGATGAGAGACTACCTGTCCATGCTCCTCTGCTCAAGAGAAATGTATTCAGAGCCCTGAAGCCTGAAATCAAGGTAGCAGCAGGGCCCTGCTCCCTCTGAAGGCTCTAGGGGAGACTCCTCCCTGGTCTCTTCCAAGCTTCTGGCAGCTTCAGGCATTCCTTGGCTTGTGGCTGCATCACTCCAATCTCTATTCCACCTTCACGTAACCCTCTGTCTGTCTTCACATGGCATTCTCCTCTCTCTGTTTCTGTCCAAATCTCCCGCTTCTTATAAGGAATCCAGTTTGGCCACATCCTAACTAACTACATCCTCAAAGACCCTATTTCCTAATAAGGTCTATTCCCAGGATGGGGGTGGTGTTAGGACTGGAACATATCTTTTGGGGAAGGGGGACACAATTCAACCCATAACAAATCCCTGGAATCTCTTTCTTTCTTTCTTTTCTAAATTCAATATTAATTTTTATCAAATGGATACTTGTATAGAACTTTAAAAGTAAAAACTTCCTACAAGGCTTATAACTAAACAGCAATCCCATGACTCACCCCTCCCCAACCATAAATCCTGCTCCCAGGGGCAACCTACTATCAATAATTTTATTTATTTATTCTAGCATCTTATTCCATATTTCTAAAAGTCTGCTTATATAACTACTGATCTTTTTTCAATTTTAGACATTATCATTTGATTCCTACTATGTACAAATAAAATGTACATAGTACATGCTCTCTTATACCCAACCTTCATCCCATACACACACTCACAATCCCCTACACACATTTTACCTGCCCTTAACCTTATCATAATTTGGGCTTAATTCAATATTCACTGTTGACATTATTAAGGCTTAATAATTATTGTTCACATTTGAGCTATATAATGTAACATGATTACATTTCTTTTCTTGTAACTTCTTGTTTCCCTTGAACTTAATAATTGTCTATGTCTCTCTCTCATATTTTTGTGTTTGTTTTAGTTTTTTGTTTTGTTTTGGCTTAGTTTTCTATGTGCCCATAATTAATTCATTGATGAATAAGGATCTTTCAGAGATATGTTTTCCCAATATAATCAGACATATCCATCTGCTCCTTGTTTTTTCCTATGGTCGCTGCAACAAACTACCACAAACTCTGTGGCTTAAAACAACAGAAACTTGTTTGACACGTTTACTCAAGGTGCTGGCAGGGCTGCATTCCCTCCAGAGGTTTGAGAATGCATTCCTTGCCTCTTCCAGGTCCTGGTGACTGCCAACTTTCCTTGACTTGTGGCTGCATCACTCCAATCTCTGACTTTGTGGTCACAGTGCCTTCTCCTCGTGTGTGTGTCTCCCTCTGCCTCCTGCTTATAAGGAGACATGTGACTGCCTTTAGTGCCCACCCTAACAATCCAGGATAATTTCCTCATGGAAAAGGTTCTTGACAGCTGAATCCTTCAATAGGATTCCTAATCGTTGATGGTTTAGGCTTCACAGGAGTGCCATCAGAGTGGAGAATCAATAACAAAGCCAGGGACCACAGGTTCTTACAATAAATATCCCCAGCACCTAATACACAGTCTGTCGTGGAGTAAGATCTCAGTGAACGATCCTTGAACTGAGTTGTCCTGGCCTAAGGTGGAAGGATTCTATCCCTTACCTTACAAGCTTCTTTTCTGAGCTGTAATCATGCCTAATTCTGGTCCTGGAATATACTAGGTGCTCAACGACCACTGAAGGTAGAACTATCCACTCCATCCTGTGTCCAGTGTCCCATAAGCAGGAAACTTTGGCTCCATTCCCCAGAGACGGATTGTCTCCATCCCTCCCTCATTGATTTTCCAGGATGAAGAAAAGACTTGTCTGATTGGGCCCTAAATCCCTTTCTGCCTCCTCCAGATATGCCTGCCCACCAAGAGGACACATTCTGCTCTCCCCTGCCTCTGCAGCACAAATGCACCCTAGAGGTGCTTCTTTCTCTGTCCCCCTGCCTGGGGCACAGTGGGTGTGAGGCAGCAATTCTAAGCAGATGAGGCTGCTCTACAAATCCAAACTCTCCCTCAGATGGAGCATTGCAAGGTCTAAACTTGGGATGTATTAGGGGGCCTGACTTTGCCTACAATACAAAACACAAAGTATTTTAATGTCCATCTCTGTGATTCATGCATCCAATTCTTAACTGTTTAAAATTCAGTATGAGAGAGGCTGAGAAAGGAATATTACCAAATTGTAACCAACAATAATATGTTAAACTGAATTAGATGGTCTTTGACTAGACAGTAAGCTCTATGAGGGCAGGGACCATGTCATGGCTGGGTCTAGTGACTACAACAGGTGATATGGCAGACACTATCAGTACCACCACCACCACCACCCCCACACACACACATCTACTCGGAACTCACCACTCCATGCACACCAAGTAACAATTCCTAGTACAGGAGTTTACAACTTATTCCCTGTGGGTTTTCTCTGGCCACTGGGGCAATTCAGAAATTCTAGGGCTTTAACACCTCTGGGAACAGCCCTCAATCAATGACTGACAGGATTTGTTAGATAAATACCCCCAGCCCCCTCCCCCGTTGGGTGGAATAACTGAGATGTGTTCTACGCTGTCTCCCAGAGGCCCCCAGTGGGACTGAGCCCCAGTTGCCCTGCTCATTCGCGTTTCCTGTATTAACTTCCTTCCCTTCCCCATTCTCCAACCACTGTTTCCTGGGATCACCTCCCAAATACCTTGTCTCAGGGTCCACATTCTTGTCTCAGGGTCTGTTGCTTTCAGGGGAACCCAACATAATGTAGTGCTCAATGATTATTTATTAATCTAAATGGAATTATGAACTACTAACTTGTGAGCTCCTTAAAGGCTGGGGCACTCTCTCTTTTAGTTTATTATTGTATCCCCAAGATCTCACACAGGACCAGGGACAGAAAGATGCTCAATAAATATTTGTTCAATGAGAGGCCGACGTCACAGGAATACACTAGTTCCCCAAAGGACAGACATCAGACATGACCCTTCTCAGAACAGCCCTGGGGGACATTTGGTCCTCGAACCTTAGACCCCTGGACTATGCACAGAGGCCTCACTAAGGGGACCAGAGTCAGGGCACTGCCCACCATCAGGAGAGGGAGGTGGGGGGGGGGGCAGCCCAGCCTGGCCCTCCAGCAGGCAGCACAGTGCTTCCCTGGCTGATGCAGCCTTCACTCTGTTCTGCTCCGCAGAGGAGCCCGGCTCACCATGGCGAGTGAGCAAACAGTCACAACACAGGGGCCATTTCAGTTAGTTCAGGAAAGGTACATGAGCATGACAAATATATGTAATCTGTAAATTGGCCAGTCTTTTGCAATAATTTAGAGACACTAGTTAGGAGCAATAGAAACCCCCCAATTACTGATGTTTAAGGCTGGCACTGTTGCTGGCTGAATATTTCATGCATAAATGAACTTCCACTAGGCCGCCCGCTGCTTCTGATGAGGCTCTTGCGGGCTTTATTGCCCGGCGCCCAGCGGGGTCCCGCCAATGGGCCCCATGACAGATGATGCATCGTTTTGTGGCTTAAATAATGCAGCGCGGGACAGGCTCAGTACTGGTGCACTTTATTTACATATCAATTGAGTGGCCACTCTGAATATGAAGAAATATGAGAGGGGAATTCACTGGCACTGAATATTGCATGGCCGTGAGCCCCCAAAGGAAGTGAATTTCCCAGCCCAGAGCTGGTCCTGGCCATGTGTATTAGGGAGGGCTGGCATTAATAGTCCAGGAGATGAGGCAAGAACAATCTCTTGAGCCAGGAGGGGAGCCGCTAACTGGAATTGATGAGCTTCCCTATCATCTGGACACAGCTGCTTTTTCAAGTCAGCAAAACAACCTGCTTCCTGCCTCCACCTTCTGGTTCCTGGAAACTTCCGCAGAGAAGACAGTTTGTTCAAGCCATCATAGGCTGACTTCCCAAGCCATGTGATAGAACAGAAATTAGCAGAGAGGGCAGAAAACGGAATGGCCCATCAAAGGAGGACCTCACCATGTCTGAAGATATGCTGGAAGATGAATCAGGAGGCCCAGCCCAGCCCCTTCCTCTCTTTAAACATCTCTGGGAACTCCCTTCCCTGTAGTCATTCATTTAACAGCTACCTTCCAAGTCTCCGCCATGTGGCAATCTCCTTGCCAAGTGCTGAGGATACAACTGTGAAAAAGTCTTCATGGAGCTCTCAAGTGAGTGGGAAAGACAGAGGGAAAATATGGGAAATTACATTGGTTGGGTGTATTAGTTATTTCTTCCTGCATATCAAATTGCCCCAAAACTTAGCAGTTTAAAAGAATAGTAATGTATTATCTAACACAGTTTCTGTGGGTGAAGAATTTGGGAGTGGTTGAGCTGGGTGGTTTTTGTTCACAATTTCTCATAAGGTTGCAGGCAGGATGTTGGCTGGGGCTTCAGTTACCTGATGGTTTTTCTGGGGTGGAGGCTCTGGTTCCAAGGTGGCTCACTCACATGGGTGGAAAGATGGTATGCCCATAGGTGGAAGTCCTCAGATCCTTGACACATGGACCTCTCCAGAGGGCTGCTTGAGTGTTCTTGCAACATAGCAGCTGGCTTTTCCCAGAGTGAGTGATCCATGAGAGTGAGACGGAAGCAGCAATGCAGTGTCTTTTTGACTCACCCTTAGAAGTCACATACTTCTGCCTTATTCTCTTGATCACATGGGATAAACCCTGGCACAATGCAGTGGGGGGTTCTACACAAAGGCATGACTACCAGGAGGCAGGGATCATTGGGGACCATCGTGGAGGATGGTCATTGCATGGGACCAGTGAAAGCATAGGAGGGACAGCTAGTCTGGTGAAAGAGAATCAAGTAAGGTTTCCTAGAGGAAATGACATGACATCTGAATGGAGACTTAAAAGATAAAGTTATCTCAGCAAAGAGTAAGAGTCTGGAAGAGGTATCAGCAGAAGGAACAGCCTGTGCAACAGCCCAGAGGCAGGCATATGAGGAATCCAGAGAACTGAAACAAGTTAGCAACTATGGGTGGGTCTAGGCCTGGGTTTGAGAATATGCTCTGGAGAGATGGAGACAAATCCTGAGTCAGCCTCGAGATTTACCATACTCTGGAGAGGATCCATGTTAGGGGAAGAATTAAGTTAAGGTTAGGGATAGAACTGGAAAACTGGAGAGAGGTCACCAGCCTCAGAGGCAGCAGATCTGCCTCAAATGCCAGCCCTGCTACACCCACACTCACTTGTTGGTAGTGTAATTTTGGACAAGTCATTGCCCTCAGTGGACCTAAGTTTTCTCATCTGTAAAGTGAGCACCTGACTCATAAGTTGTGGGAAACAACTGAGATAAGGCGCTTAGGGTATGTAATACTAGAGTGGATGAGGCCTTCACATGTGACAAAGGTCTTCTCTCTGAGATCTAGACTTCCCCTTCCCACTACCAATCTCCCCCTCCCCAGCTTTAAAACTGCCTGGGATTCTGCCTCTGAGAGTCCTACTGCCAGGCCACCCATCAACCAACTAGAAGCCCTGGGGGCTAACATGCCCCTTTTGGACTAACGGTCATTCCAACAATACAGCATTCCACTAGGTCAGTTTTCCAACTCCTTTATTCTCATTCCCATCACACTGTCCTTTTTGTTCACAGCATTTATCACAGCTTGAGAATTTCTATTTAGTTAAGTTGAGTGCTCGTGTGGGTTTGGTTGTCATGATTTTGTTCTGTTTTATATGTGTCCTTGTTTCTTCATCTATCCACCAGAATGGATGCTCCCCGAGGGCAGGGCCTGAGTCTGCCATGAATACTGCCAGTGCCCCAGCACCAGGACAGCACTTGGCAATAAAGCCTAGTTGTTAAAAGCAGAGAGTCTGGCCCAGACTGCCTGAGTTTGAATCCCAGATCTGGTACTCTCTAGCTGTATAGCTTTGGACACTACAATGCCTCAGTTCTCTCCTCTGCAAAATGGGACCAATCATAGTACCCATCACGTTAGGAGGAGTAAACCATACTTTTTGTAAAGCACTCAAGAACAGTGCTGGAGCATAGTAAGTGCTATATCAGGGTTTGTTTGTTAGATACGGATAGATGATAAACAGACGTAGATATAGATACATATAATAGTAGATGCTCAATAAATATTTGCTGAGTTAATGTATGTACTGAGTCTTACAGAGGAGCAAAGTTCTCATTGGGGCAGAGCCTGAGATGGGACAAAGATCTTCATAAGAGCAAGCTCTGACCCAAGAAAACATTGAACTTGGAAACCTTGGAAGTTGGAGGCAGTAGGGAAGGGCTGCTACAAGCTTGGTGGGCCACGAATGGGGCAGAGATAAAATCAGACCCTCTGTGGAAACCCCACCTGGGATTGCCAGTCTGAGTACCAACACACAACTGAACAGCTAAATCATACATTATTGATTTGTCAAACGTATTTGCATATAAATAAGCATGATCATTCATGGAGGTACACACAGTGCCGCCTCCCCTCAGTGCCATGATTACAGATGGATGGCCCTAGTTAGACACAAACCAGAGAAGCTGCTACCCCTGCCACAAAGTCAGCGGCTGATTTAAAACTACATTTATTGGAGCATGTAAGTGTGACAGCCTAGTGGTGAGTTTGGGATAATTAGTCTAAAAGACAAGACAAACGACTCCTAAAACTGGTATTGTGATGAAGAAATGATCCCCCCACTGCCGGCTCAGCCCTGGTGCCAAAAATACAGCCGATGATAATTAACTGGGAAATTGTAACAGGCAGGATTATGCTCCAATTGCATTTTCCAAAGGACTCTAGAATTTTACACCCAAGTTGATTGTGTTCCCCTCCCCCTGGTGATTAGGCAGGAGAGGGTGATGCATGGTTAGAAGCAGAAGCTGGGGGGAGGGTGGTGATGGGGACAGTCATGCAAGGGGCGGGGGGAATGGTGGGAGAAAAGCCCGGACGAGGTCTCTAAGGCCAGGTAAGCAGGTGGCTTCAGTCAGCCTTCCCTGAGCTTGAAATGAGATGGATCTGCCAGGCAAAGCACGTTGACCCAGGGAAATTATATCTGCCATGTTAATTCATTCCACGTGGGAGATCGATCGTGAGCTGGCAGGCTGGCATCAGCTGACTCTGATGGATCAGGGGACCCAGCCACTCAGCTCTGCACAATGCCAGGGACTCATCATTGTGGGAGAAACACTCTACTCACTAACACTTCATTGTAATTGTCCTAAGTTACACTTGAAGACTCAGCCCAGCCAGTCCAGGCAACAAATATTACCTTGAGGATCACTTGGTCCAAAGGGGAACCTGCAATCCCAGGGCTGGGGCCTCGGTGCTGTGCTGATGCAGGAGGGAGGGGCTCATTCGCTTCTGGCCCCTGACACCCACCCCCCCTGCTCCCAAGGCACAGGAGGGTCTGCCCTGTGTCCTCAGACCCAACCTATCAGCAGCTTTCGGTGCTTCTTTGAGTTTTGTGTCTTGTGGACTCAGGCAGGGAGAGAGGGTTCTTTGGAGTTTGTATGAGGCCCTCAAAGAAGAAACCAAAAGGGAGGTAACACAATATAGGAGGCTGTGGAAGGCAGAAAAGCCCCCCAAAGATTCCATGTCCTAATCCCTGAAACCCATAGATATGTTCGCTTACATGGCAAAAGGGACTTTGCAGACATAAGGTAAGAAACATGAAATGAGGAGAGTACCCTGGATTATCCCGATGGGCCCAATGTAATCACAAGGTCCTCATCATGGGAAGCAGAAGGGTCAACAAGAGAGAGAGAAAGACCAGAAGATGCTACACTGCTGGCCTTAAAGGTGGAGGAAAAGAGCCACAAGCCAAGGAATGCAGGTGCCTTAAAAACTGGAAAAGGCAAGGAAACAGATTTTCCCCTAGAGCCTCCACAAGGAACACAACCTGCTGACACCATAAAACCCATTTTTTATTTCTGGCTTCCAGAACTGTAAATCATAAATCTGTGTTGTTTTAAGCCACTCAGTTTGTGATGACTTGTTACAACCACAACAGGAAGCTAATTCAGGGTCCCAGAGTTCTCAGCCTGTCTCACCAGGCTGGGACTTTACTTCTCTATACTCAACTTCCTCATCTCTAAAATCGGGATAATAATAGGACCTACCTCATGAAGCTGTTGGGAATATTAAATGGGAAAGTGCCTGGAAAAGTGCTTAGCTCAGTGCCTGGCATATAGTAATAGCTCAATAAATACGACCTGCTGATGTGGTTGAGGTGGTTATTAACATCCCTCACTACTCTTCCTGAGAGCTTGTCAGTGAAAATAAAATCGATAAGAAGATACCTCTCACCAAACTGAAGAATCATTTATTTATCAAATATTTATTGATACCTTCTGTATGCAAACTACAAGGCCAGGCACTGGGAATAAAATGGCAAGCAAAAAAGAGACCCAGTCCCTGCCTTCATGACAGGGGAAATGGACATTGGTTAAATAATCTCCCAAACATCACTGAGATGGAGAATTGCTGAGGAAGAATGGAGAGATGTGTTTCATCAGGGAGATCAGGGAAGGCTTCCCAGAGGAAGCTAATTTCAGAAGCTTGAGCGGGGTTGGTTCTTTGGGACCACGAGAGCATGGATATTTCTGAGCTATGGGATAAAGAGCTCTGCTTACACCTCTGGGGTCATGCTCAAGCTTCTGAGGTTTCTGGGAAGAGTTCAGGCTGGGTAGAAAGCCTGCAGTCTCCACTATGATGGGTCCTGGGAAAGTAGGAAGGACTCAGTCCAGATAGCCCAGACAAGGGAGCATGGTCAAGTGTGGCCTTGGGCAGTTTGAAGTGAGTCTATCCCTGGGGTGCTTGACCTCTATTTGATTCCAGATCCCAGACTGGAAATACAACCTTGGGCCTGTGGTTGAGTCCTAACCCTGGATGGCCACAACCCAAGTCCTGGACAGGAAGAGGTAGAGGCCTTCCTCTAAGCCACAAACATCTGAACCCACTATGGTCATCTTAGAGTAGAGCCACCCCCCAGACCAGTCCTCAGGCTCAACCTACCTTCACGGAGCCCATGTCAGGGGATTTGCCTAGCTTTGGAAAGCTTTGGAAAGCATCCTCAACCTCCTATCACCTCAATCACTTGGAACTTGAAAACCTACCTATTCCTTTCTTAAGGCAAACTGCAAGAAGTAGAGTTTGAAGGAAACCTCCTGGATGGTGAAGATGTTTGGAAGACAGTAATGCTCAATAGGAAAGAAGAGGACACAGCAACTTGGGGAATGTGTCACCATTTCTGAGCTAGGGTCCGGAGACAGTGAGATATGTGATTTATGAAAAGGAGACATGGGTTAATGCTCATTAAGGAGAATTTCAGTACACCTATCAGAACCCTGTATCAACCAGCCATTGCTATGTAACAAACAACCACAAAATCTCAGTTGCACTCAAAAATAACCATTTATTTTTTACTCTTGGGACTATAGGTCATGGGCACATTCCAGGCCTCAGCTCATTTCACATCTGCTGATATTCCATTGGCCAAAGCAAGCCACAGTCAAGCCCAAAGTGAAGGGGCAAAGAAGTACATTACACCTTGCATGAGGTCAAAGCAAGGCATACAGCAGAGCCCAGTTCAACCCATGGACATGGGAAGGAAGGAGAGCAGGAGGAAGACAGGAAGGGAAGAAAGGAGAGAGGGGATACTTGCGATTTACCTAACTATCCATCCCACAACCTAAATCTCTACTGGGCATAAAGGAGCACTCCTCAACCCTTGGGACAGAGAAGAAGATCTGAGGCACTCCCCTCACTAAATGCACATGATCCTAAGCCTCAGGTCACCTCTATGGGTATACACAACCTTTCTGCATACTACCTGGCCTCCGTGATGACTCCCTGAGTTGGCCATGTCCCAAAGCCACTGGTCAGTGCTTGTTTCCAGGCTTGGATAGTCACCACCTAAAATCCTACACCTGAACTAAACTTCTAGGCACATAGCGGATATGTAAGAATCACTTCTTTAGTCAATTAATTAAAAAAGAAAGAAATCCAAGCCCACCCCTTAGACACCATTCATTGGCCTATTGGATGCCCTCTACCCAAGTTCAACCCCACCTCCATTCCTGCTATACCCACAGCTTGGTCAGGGATGTTGTGGCATAGTCTAGAACCCACTCACCCAAACAATGCCTGTGCAAGCTCCAGACCCATGCTTTCTCAGCTTTCATAACACTGGCCATACCATTGGCAGAAACTCCAAAACAGCCTACAAAATATGGATGTGGGAGACCATATCCCCAGAATGTTTCACAAAAAAGCAAATATTGTGACAAACAATTGGGAATGTGCTGCTTTTATCTGCACTTTCAGTAGCTGCTCATATGTTCACATTGAAACAGTTGAAAATGTATAATTAAAAATGTGTTTCAAAATGCAGAGAACACTTAAAAATAATATATCCATTCACAGATGAAAAACAAAAACAAACAAGTGTGAGCCATAGAAAAAAATTAAAGAAAGTGAACTCCATCAGGATGCGGGCTCCAGTGGATGGAGACTGGAACTAGTCTCAAAGCTCAAAGCACACATGCCACACCTCCCCCAGTATGGAATGCGAAGGGTCCAGGCTGACCTGCAGCCTTTGCATACCACCCAGCCTGACGCTCCTGTTTCTCCATGAGGGAGGAGATGTGAGAACAAACATCGAGTGACTATTTGATGAAAAGCTCTCTGCAGGGGGCTGGAGACTAGAATGAATGAGATGCATGGCCAGTCTTGAAGTCCAGCAGAAGAGACAGACAAGCACTAGGGGGGGAAGAAAAGATATTAAATTATAATATCATTCCACCTCCCAGACTGCTAAAGAGAACCTTATTTTTGGCCATTCTGACCCTCCTTCTTCCCTGCCACCTAAGGGAGATTCTTGGGAATTTTTCACTTACATTTGGGGTAGGAGGGAAGACCCCTTGGGAGAAAAGGACTTGAGAGAGGAATGGCCTCTGGGTAGCTGCAGAGGGAGGGGGAAATTGAAAGCAAGAGGAATGAAGAGGGAGGATATTAACAAGTGTTGCTGTGAATTATGATTGGAGTCCTCTTTGACATTCTTTAGGAGATACCAGTAGAGATTTAAATTGCTTTAAATTCCTTTGATTGCTGGATATGATCCTTTGAATATGACTCCATGCTGGGACTGGACTCCACAGGGCCTTAGTTTTGTTTGGGTTATATGAGTAAATGTGCATTTAACATAACTTGTGAAACATGCTCCAATAGAGAGGGGAGCACAGTGTTTGAGGAACAAGAGGAAGGCTTCCCAAAGGAAGTGATGCTTGAGTTGGATTCAGAAGGATATATTCACGTCACAAGCATAGATCACAAGGGCATTTCTGGTAGAGGGAATATATCTGCAAAGACACTGGGTGTTCATAGAAAAGATGAAGTAAAGGACAAAAAGCTCAATGGGTGGACAGGGGCCACAAGGTGGAAAGCCTCTTATGCCATTCAGAGAAGCTTGGCCTTTTCCCTGTAGTCAGGAAAGAGCCATGGTTTTGAGCATGGGAGTGACACATCTGTGCTGTCACATTCACTCAACCCTCTAGAGAAGCTGCAGCCCCTAAAGCAATCTGCCCTCTTCTGAATCCCATCCCTAGGACACAGTGACCCAGGGGAGAGAGAATCAGGCCTCAAGTTAACTTCAGAGGTTACAAAGGCACCTGTAAGAAGTTCACAGTTCCCAGTGAAGAGAAAGATGCACTCAGGAAAATAACAAAACCATTTGTCATCGTCTGAATTCCCATGCAGGGAACACATTTATTTTCAATGAGCGTGTTTCACAAACTTGTTTAAATGGAAATGGACTTGATTTCAATGGCAATGCAGTCTTTTGTGGTAATCTGATGTTTTATTTTATTGCTTGCAATTAGTTACAAGTGAGGAAAATACCCAGATCACTCTGCATCACACAGGATGTATGTTATCCAAGTGCTCAGCTCCGAGGAAAGGATGGGGTTGGAGGGCTGCAGCAATGAAGAAATTGAACTCCCCAGAGAGGAGACAACTGCATGGAGTCTTCCAGCTCTTAACAAGAGCAGTGGTGTTTTTAAAGTCAGGAAGTACTGCTAACTCCTGGAACATAGAGGAAACCAGTGAAGGAAATTCTCTCCACTGACAGAACAAGGTGGGGTACTAGGGCGCTCAGGCCAGCCACAGAGCAGGAGCAGCACTGGGGGAGAAATTCCTTCTGACTTGCAAGAGAGAGGCCTTTGACTCTCCACTTCCCAGGAGCAAGTGGTAGGACTAGTGGCCACTGTCCAGCATTGCCTGGGACAGTTTCTCAACCTCAGCATGACTGGCATTTTGGGTTGGATAATTCTTTGTTGTGGGTGTCAATTCTATGCCTTGTACTTTGTGTAGCAGCACCCCTAGTCCTTATCCACTAGATGCCAGTAGCACCCCCTTCAGTTGTGACAACCAAAAATGTCTCCAAACATTACCAAATGTTCCCATGGGACAGACTGCCCCTAGTTGAGATGCACTGGCCTAGAGCTTCAATGACCAGTTCTGGAACTTCTTTAAGCTAGAAGAGTCTAGGATTTGCAAGAGAAAGATACATTTGACTCAGAAATCTTCCATTTGAAGAATCTGAAGGCCCTGGCCTACCTCAACAGAAGATGACAAAGCTCACCACTGCCCTCAGGGAATAATGCACATCAGGGGTTGTAACAGAGTCTTTTTAGCTTTGATCTGCCTGAGACTTCAAAAAAAGCTGAAGAAGAACTGATCAGATGGCATGGGGTGATAAGATGAGCCTGGATGTAGGGCTCAGTGGGACCTCACTTTGTCATGTGGACTGTCCTTTGCTGACCTGGACACGATCTGCTTTCCTGACCATGCTCTAGCCACACTGGACTGCTGGCAGCAACTCCTACATCTCTGCTCAATCTCCAGGCCTTTGCACATGCTGTTGTATCAGCCTAGAGCACCACACATCCATAAACACACACACACGGCTAACTCACCCACCCTCTCATTCTATAGGTCTTGAATTAAATGTTGCCCCCTCACAGAAGCTTTCCCTGGCACCCTGGACTATTAGGTCCCCATGGTGTGAACGGCACAGCACGCTGTAGTGCTGACAAATAACCATTTGTAGGGGGCAAAGGCTGAGGGAAATGTAGGGAAAGACAAAAGGAAGTAAGCCTGAGAGAGCATGCCCAGGAAAGAAACAGAGAAAGAAGACAGGCAAAAAGGGAGAGGAAAAAACTCCACAATAAATAAAATCATAGAGACTAAATGACAACTCAGTGATATTTTCTCATCTTCTGATATCTGTGTGTGTTCATGTCTGCTTTCATTATGCTATGGGACTATACTTCCACAACCTTCCAGAGATATATCTAAAGAACAGCACATGTATAATCTTATTTCATGCTCATATAAACCCCAAGTCACAGGGAGTGTCATATCCTCATTTTACCAGAGGGGAAATTGAGACTTAGAGAATGTATGTAATGTTTTCCAAGTTTCATTTCGTTTCCAAAAGTCATTCTCATTTCTCCCAATCATTGTGTGATTATGCCTTAAAAAATCCTATAGTCATAAATTTAATGGTGGCTTAGGAGTAAGAAATATTAGATGCATGACCACCCAAATTCCATCCAAATGGTAGCCCTGAATTTTTAAGATGTATGTTGAATCCATTAACTCATAATATTTTCTATTTCTGTTGTAAGATCTCACATGCTGTCATGCGGTGAAGTGATTCTTTATGGTTTATATCTTCTATTTGAATATAATCCTCACAAAGAAGTGCTGGGTTTTATATCCTCCTATACATATTCGTATCCTCCTATACATAACAAATTATATTGTACATGGTACTTAATCATAAGAGGACAAATAAAAATTATTATTATATAAAAAAAAAAAAAAAAAAAAAAAAGAGAATGTATGTAACTTGCCTAGAGTCACAGGGCTAAGGAGTGGCCAGAATTTGGGCCCGAATGCATGTGGTTCCAGAGCTGGTGCTCCTGGCCGCCCATCGTGTGAGGTGAATGAGGTCAACAACCAGGAGGGACTGGCCCAAAGCTGGGCTGGGACACAAAGTGTTCGATAAATATTTACTCAGTAGATATTTACTGAGTGAGTGTGGCCTAGGATGAGATTCACTTCTGGGAAATTTTAATCCAGTCCTGAGTGCAACGGAGCTCAACCCCCTTCGAACCCATCCCACCAACAACCACCACCGCCACCCTGCCCCTGCTCACTTATCACCATGTAATTGAAATAATGCCTATCGACAGAGACTCACAAACAACTGCTCAATTTTCCTCAAAATTCAATTAAACTTCGTTTATTCTGGGGATCGATCCAATTAAAAGAAGGGAAATTTCAGATGGTCTGAGCAACACCATCCATCTTCAAACACAGTGTCTACCCCAGTGATGTAATAATTCGCCCAATCAATGCTTTAAAAGCATTTAGCAGTCTTGATAATGAACTTTTGTCAAAACAGCCTTGCAGAGCAATAAGTGCTGGCAGATTAATATGGAGTCATACAGGGCTAATGCCTTAGGGACGGGGGGGGGGGGCACCATGTATCAGTGGAGTCGTGGGCCAGGGTGCATCCTTCCACACCTTCTCAGAACCAGGCATGGGCAGTGTTGGCAGGGCCTGGAGAAATACCTACTTCACTTCTCCATCTCTGCTGTCTGCAGGTTTCTCTCCCTCCAATGGAATCAGGAAACCCAACTCCACCAGCCAGGGACAGGGGATGCCTCAGACCTTGAACAACACCCCCAGGGGATCTGGGGCAGCCTGCTCTATTGCTCAGGGGAAGAGGCTTTGCTTGGGAGAAGGGCTTTGGCTTGACCATCTGCCATCTCTGAAAGCTCTAACTTCAAAAATAGTCTTTAAGGTGCAAGAACTCCCTTTTCTCCTAAAGACCTTCGCTTCTCTTTGGAGTATTCAGCTCATTAACTCTATAATCTCTAGAAAGTTACTTAAGGTCTCTGTACTTTCACTGCTTCATCTGTAAAATGGGGATGGTAGCAATTTTTGAAGCCTGGGGAAGACAGAGTTGGGCTGGCTTGGATTGCTGGGTGATAAAGATACAAAGATTAATGAGACCCAGGCTCTACCCCCGAGGAACTCAGCAAACAGTTCCAAAGCAAGAAGTAATGCTATTAGAGATGTGTGGGTCCAGTGTTATCGGAACATACTCCCGAGGGGTCAGGGAGGCCTTCACCAAGGCGGTGACCCTTGAACTGGGTCTTGACCAAAGGGCAGGTATTTGGCAGGTGAAGAGAAGGGAAGGAAACCTAGGAATCCTTCTGCACCCCTTCCTTTTCCATTTCCCACAGTCCCTAGGATTCCCTGAGAAACCTTCTTCCTGAGCACTGGATCCCTTGTGAAGGAACAGGCAGCCTCACCCCAAGAAGTTAAACTCACTTTAACCCAACAAGACCCCCTTAATACCCTCAGAGGGAGACAGGATACAGTGTCCCGTACAACCAGAATGGACACACCCACAGCTGTCCGTGGTCCTGGCTTCCCTGGTCCAACAAAGGGGAAAGCAAAGATTCTGACTAAAGCAGATCAGAAACCCTCGTGGGGCATGAGGAGAGTTCCCCTCCAGAATTAGAGATGGGCAAGTCACTTACTGGAGAACTGAGACAGTCTGAGCTGGCATAACCAGATTTGGCTGAGCTGGGCAAATTCCTGGGCCCCAGGGTGGTCTAGGATCCGTCGAGGGCTAATTCTCAATCTCTCACTCCAGTCACTCTGGGCTGGAGACCACCTTGGATGGTCTGGGTTCACACCATGAGGAACCAGATGTGGGCCCCAGCTTCCAGCACTAGCAGCTCCTGCAACATCTCCTCTCCAGACCTTTTAAAAACCAGAAGAAAATCTCAGGGGCTAGCTGGAGCTTTAAAAGCTGGGAGATCTGGGTGCCCAAAGGAATGAAACTCTTGCTCCATTGCCAGAAGTTACTGCAGCCTTATAGGATGCCAGGCCCTGACCTGCCATCACCAAGGCCCAGGATTTGGAAAGAGGAGGATTAAGAATTAAAGAAGGTGGGGGAGGAGCTGTGCTGCTAGATCAGGGGGAAATATTAAATGATCCCAAGTCTAGAAATGCCTTTTCAAAGACTTCTGCCATTAGGACTTAATGTTAGATTTACTCCTTCTGTGCCTTAAAAAATAGCTAATTTTTTTTTCAAAAGGTGCTTTTGATGCCAAAGGTATGGCCGAGGCTGAAAGGCAGTGGCACATCAAACATCATTTGGGGGATTTCAAAGGGCTGTTTCAGCAGGATCCTGTTCTCTTTGTTCTCCCTCCTCGGCTGATGAAGTTTCTGAGCCCCCTGAAGTCAGATCTTGTGTTCTTGGCTATCAAAGGCCCTGGCAACATCGTATCCGTCTGTCTGTCCCGGTGAAACTTTCGCAAAGAAAGCCTCCCTTTTACACAGAGATCTGAAGGGAGAATAAAAAGGATGCTGATTTGCGAGGAAACAGGGAGGAAGCCCTGCTGAGCCGATAGGAATCTTCTGACTTAACTGAGGCCAGATTTGAATACATTTGGCCCAGAGAAGGGGGTGGGAGGGGGGAAATCCATTACTTTGGAGAAAAGCCTCACTGGGTTTCAAAAGAAAATATGTTAATGTTGGGAGAAATCATTTGCGTGGGTTTGTGTACCAGTGTTTCAGACACCCACAAGTTTAACCAGGAGCAAAAGCAGAAGCTGTGGAATCAAGCCGCTGCTTTCCGATGAGGTGTGAGGGAGTGGAGGGGTGGGCCAGGCCCTGCAGCCTCCCTGACCTTGCTTGGCACTCCTCAACCAGCTGGGTCTGGGGTCTGAGGCTCAGACAGCTAGGATGCCCCAAAGGGTGGAGCCCTCATCCCTAGGCACGTTGTTCAAAGGGCCTTCCTTGCCTTCAGGGTCCTAGTCAGGGGTCTACAGGCTGATGGGCTCAGAGGTCTCCCAGCCAGGTCCCGATGTGATGGGAAGACCTAGGCCTGGATGGGGAAGGGCAAGGCCTATGGGGCTCTACTAGGCAGGCCTCCTGACCCATATCCCCTGACCTTCTCTGGACCCTTCTCTCCATGGTCCCTGCACACCCAGCACCTGGTCTGCTATCTGCAAACTGTCCCCAGGTGACTTCTGTGCCTCCACTCATGACCTCTAGCAGTAAACTAAAAAGAGATGCCTGTCATACCCATCACTGGGGACAGCCATCCCTGTGGTCTGGACTCATCCATGGGAACTAGAAAGTTACTTCCAGACCATCCAAGTAGGATCAAGAGCAGTCAACAGCCTAATCAGAAATCAACCCTGTGGCTCCAAGCAACAAAATGCCTAGATTCAAGAATACTAGGTCTTTGGCTTAATCAGTATCTTTCTCTCAGCATCACTTTGTTCTTCCATTAAATAGGGACATCAGCCCTGTCTATTCTATAGGACCACTGTGAAATTCCAATTAGATCAGGAATAAAAGCTGTGGGCAGGGAGTTCCCAGAGAAGAGCAACAGGAAGCACTCTCACCCCTTCAGTGACCCTAAAGGAAGAAGGGAGTAGGTTGTTCTGAAGGTTGTACTGTGTGGTTGTTGCAAATGCACCTGAGTTGCAAGTAGGCCCTGCACGCCACACCAGCACAAGACTTTTCATGCCAGCCTTGGGGCTCTCTTCTTAATTGGGAGCTAGTTGGCAGAACTTAGAGAAGAAAAGAACCCTGGGGACTTGTTTCTTGGGGTAGAGATGGAGGGTGTGGTGGAAGTCAGGGGCCAGGGCTGCCTGATTTGCACTCCCATCCTGTGCTTCTTACACAAAGAATTGGGGGCCAACAGAACTCAGCATTTGAGTCTAAGCATTGTCATCCTGCTGAGAGAGGGAAGACAGGGAGAAAGGAGAGAATATAGCTCATCATTAATGGTCCTGAATTAATATAAATTAGTTGAGCACATCTTGGCTGCTCCCAATCAGGCAGAGAACGGGGCTGCTGGGGAGGCAGCACCGAGGTCTCTTTCACCTCACATTCATGAGGCCATCCATAAAGCAGCTGCTGACCGTGCACTCGTGCCTCCCTCCTCCTCTTCTCTCCTTCCCTCCGTGCCCCCCCACCACCACCACCAGCTCCGGGCTCCAGAGGTGTAAAATAAGACAGCAATGGGACTACTGGGACTGAGGAGGACCCCCCCAGAGCCCATGACCTTTGGAACGACCTTTGGAACACTGCCGTCCAGAGAGTTGCTGCCGTCAGGAGCAGGGGGCCAACTGAGCTCGGCTGCAGGCCGGACCCCACCTCTCCTGTCCCACACTCTTGCCCTGGGCCAGAGCTATTCTCCAGGAACAGAAGGAGTAGAGATGCATTTCTGTGCTCTAAGCTGAGATACAAATGAGAATACTGCCTGGCAACACAGTATCAGAGCACAGCAGCCCCAGGCAGCCCAGAGCCACTGGCGTGTCAGTTTGGTACCAGCAAAGGAACACAGTGCTAAGGATCTGCAGGCTACCATGGGTCTCCTGGCTCAGGCCTCACCCACCAAGGCATTCCAGGACCCCTTCACCCAGGCCTGACCCACCTAGGCACAATAGGACCCCTTGATTCAGGACTGGCCCACCAAGGCACGTGGGGACATCTTGGCTCAGAAGGACCCACTGAGATATTCTGGGAACACTTGACTTGGACTGGCCTACTGAGTCATGCAGAAACTCTGTAACTCCCATCTAGCCCACTGAGGCATGCTGGGACACTTGACTCAGGCCTTGCCCACCCAGGCCACTGAGACCTTCTCAGGACTAAGCAGAACATTGGCTACTGAGGGCAGCGCTTCTTAGCCCAGGCTCAGAGACCAAAGGGCACTTCCAGGACTCTTGGGAAACAGAACTTTGAACGCCATTTACAGGTAAGGAAACTGACCCTCAGAGAGGTGCCACGAAATTGCACAGCTCATAAATGACAAAGTTGGGGTTCCAATAGTGATGAGAGCTAACATTTTACTGGTGTCATGATTAGAATTTTGCATGTGTTTCCTCATATAATCTTCACAACTTCCATAAGATAAGACTAGCACTGTTCCAGTTTTGTATATCCAGCAACTAAATTCAGAGAGACTGAGCCACACTGCTCATGGTCACCCAGCTGGTGAATGATGGAGCCAGGATCCCAACCCACCGCTACCTGTCTCCGTGGCCCAGGCAACATGGCACAGTGTTTGGGCACCTAGACTCAGGAGCCAGCCTGCCTGGTTGCCAGTCCTGACTTTTCCATTCACCAGCAATGTGACCTCAGGTAAGTTCTTCAGCAACTTCTCTGTGCCTCAGTTTCCCTATCCACAAAATGGAAATAATCATGACATAGTAATAGTGAGAACTAAAACACTGATATCCATGGAGCACTTACAACAGAGTCTGGCTGTGCTTGTTAGATAAATCCTTCTTCCGTGCAACCCTAATTCCACTAATTTTGTAAGTGCAAGGGTAAAGACTGGCAAGGCAGAGGGCCCTCTTCTCCAGCCTGTCCACTGCCCTCCTGAGTCCGAGGCTCGGGGGAGGCACATGCCTGAAACATGCCACAGACCCAGCATCCTTAATGCTTCTGTCAGAGCAAACGAGGCCATTAACTGACGAGCTTCATGATGGAATTGTCCCATGTGGTATTTATTATAGGGTCCTCTCCCTGACACCTCCCAGGGAGAGAATATTAAATATTTAATGCACACAAGGCTGCTCATTTTTCATCCCCACTTCAGCACTCAAATCAGCTTCCCGTCTGAAAGCAAAAGTCCATCCTCCTGGCACCCGAGTGCCTTCCCTCCTCCCTCCCATAGCTCTCTCTCCAGGGCATGGGGCCAGACACAGCCTGCAATGAAGATGTGAAGGGGACCCATAAAAGGGTCTCTGGGAGCTGAGCCCCAAGGGAACATCAAGAAGGTTCTCCTCTTTCAGCACCCCCTCAGCTGGGAGCCAGAAATCTGTCGGGCTGATGCAGGGCACTCCATCTAAAGAGGTGTGAGGCACTGGCCACCGGAGCTAGCAATCCTACTCATGCCCTGCCCATAGCTTCTCCACACACACTTCTGTTCCTGCACGCACCTGCACACACCTGCAGCTTCTCACTGCACCAGCAGCACCCCTGCTGCAGGAGCCTGCTCAGCCAGGACACAACAAGCTGGAAGGGCCAGGGAGTCAATGCCCCAGAAGCAAACCTCAAAGATGGACAAAGAGCTGGTGGGAAAATACCCCAGCTCCATCATCCCCCATGTGAGATAATTCTAAGAGGTGTTCTACACTGTCTCCCAGGGGTCCCCAGTAGGATTGAGTTCCAGTTGCCCACAGTGGTGACTTGTTTGAAAGCACACTCTTTATTGGTTACCTTATCTTCTCTGTTCTCACTTCCCCTCTCTCCTACAAGTGCCTCTTGGGCTCACCTCCCAAGAGGTGCTGCTTCTGCAGGAATCTAACTGAGACAATGCCATGGTCACGTGGGGACTTACCAGCGAATTCAGGGCTGGTAAATGTTAGACATTTATTTATTCTTTCATTGGGTTCCTGCTCAATGTCATGCCCTTTGCTGAGTGCTGTGGACATGGCAAGGACTCAGACCTGGCTCCTGGACCCCCAAGAACTCCCAGACTCATGGGGGTCACAGTCATGAGAACTGACCACAATACAATGTGATCAACATTCATGACCACACACACCCACCCCTGCCAGCCCAGCAAACCAGCCCAAGCATTGCCATCCTGAAGATAAAGTCACCCTTTCAGCTCAGCTCACTCCTTAGCAGAAATAGCAAGCTCCTCAGCGAAGGTGTGTGCTGACCAGCCACTATGGGAAATCTTGTAAATCATGTTCATGCTAATTTTCCAGCTTTCCTTCTTCTCTCTTTTCCTCATGACTTCTAGCCATCTGAGTTGCACATGGGTGTTAGCATTTGGAACAGTGTGATCTCAGGTAAGACAAGGGGCACAGAGAAACGTGAAGGATACTTTACAAGCATCAAGGCATGAGGGCGGGGATAGGAACCTGGATTTTCCATCCCCAGAACATTGACCAAAGGACATATTCCTGGGTGTCAGACCTTCTACTTTGGGTCATAATGCCCACTTGGGGAAGGGTGGCTGAGGGGATCCCAGGAGGGACCAGGAGAGGGAAGGATGCTAACCTGATTGAGAGCCCTCCAAACGCCAGGCTCAGCATCTTACCTCCATGCTCCTTCAATCCCCACAACAATCTCGTGCAGTAGCTACAGATTCCTTCCATTTTACCAATGAGGAAACTGTGTCTCAAAGAGATTAGGTGACTTGCCCAAGGCTACTGAGCTAGGTGTTACTTGGGAGACATTCCCACACCTTCCCCTCTCTCTAGGCTGGGGAAGAGGAGAAGCCAGGCTTGAATTGTGTTCTGAGGGCAATGGGGACCCATGGAAGAGGGATGAACAGTGGGGAAACCAGGTCAGATCTGCATTTTGGAGCCATCACAATTTATTCAGCCCACCACCGCCACCATTACTGCTGCTAGGCTAGGGGTCTTTATAGACCCATCTACCCCCACCCCTGCCCTGATCAGGACAGCCTCTGTATGGCAAGGTCAGGGCCTACAGGGGCTTCCACTAGGATGGAGGGCATTTTGCCACTCTCCCTGCTGCCTGGCCTTTGTGCCTGGAGCACCTTCCCCACTCTAAACCTCATTTATCTGTGGTGGGCTCATTCTCAAGTTTCAGTATCAGTTTAACTGCCAGCTCATTAGAGGATGTTTCCCTGACTCTCTAACCTAGGTAAGATTCCCTGGATTGCTCTACCACTCATCTTCCTTTCTGCCTCCTCCATACCAGTAATAACAATCTGTAATCTTTGTTATGTTATTGAGCATCTTCCCCACTAGACTGGGAGCACTGTGAGGGCAGAAACCTTGCCTGCCTTGTTATCTGCTATTTTCCTAGTGCCTAGCCCAGAATCTATGGTGCCTGGTATGCAGTAGTGCTAAACAAATGTTCATTTATTAACAAAAATTCAATGAATGCCTATCATGTGCTGGCACTGCTCTAGATGAACAAAATACAGTCCTGTCTTCAAGAAGTACATATTCTCCATTTGACAATGAACATAATAACTAAGCAAGTATACAGGATTTGGGGAGATGATTAAGCACTATGTGGGGGGAGGAAAAGTAGGGTAGGGTAAAGAGAGTCAACATTAGAGAGCTGAATTAAATAAGATGATCCAGAAGTCTTCATTGATGGGTGATATTTAAGCAAAATTAGAAGAAGGAAAGGGAGTTGGCCTTGTGAGATTCTAGGGGAAGAACATTCCAGGTAGAGGGCACAGCCAGTGCAAAGGCCCTGAGGCAGAAATACATCTAGCAGTTCAAGGAACAGAGAAGAGGTCAGTGAGATGGAATGGAATAAGGAAAGAGGAGAGCAGCAGGAGGGGAGGTCAGATATTTGTTGTAAGGACTGATGAATGGATGGATATGGATGGGTATAGAGAGGAAAGGAGGGAGAAAGAAAGGAATGGTTCATGTCTAGGGATCAAAAGCAGGTACTAACTCTGTCCTCCGACCATATTTAGGTCAATAATTGAGAATAAAGGGGTTTACACCCCCAAGAAGGCTAGCCAATCACAGAGCAAATGAAACCAGTTCAAGCCAGACCCTTTACAGCCATAATCCAAGGAGGACCCCTGAGGACCACAGAACAGGAATGGGGAGGCTTGTGAAAGGAAACTCAAGGTTCTAGGGGCCCCAGGGCCCCAAGTGAGGGCTCCTCCAGGGCCCAGAATCTCTCATCCACCCAGCCAACCAGAGCCCCCACAAACAAGGCTTCAGGACCTCCCTTAGCATGGCCAGGCTCCAGATAGCTAAAAACGGGTCTACCCCAGATGTATTGCTAATGAGGCACCTTCTAACACACAGTCCCTTAAAGGCACCCATAAAATTTATTAGAAACTACTGAGATATGAAATGAAGTCAGGTTGGTTTATTAAAATGAGGAATTTCCTTTTCCTCTCCCACCTCCAGCTCCAGCTCGATCAGTTCAGCACCCCCAAGGGGCCAGCAGAGGAGAATCTCCTTTGATGGGAAACTCCTGGGTGAAGGTGTAGACCAGAGCCCCAGAGGTGGGGGGACTCCTTTCTCTGCAGAATCTGCTCCTATTTTCTTCCTGTCCTGGGAAACCTTCTCCACTTCCCAGAGAGAATACAGTGCCTGTGTACCAGCTTTCATGCTCATGGTTGCTGTCCCCCACCTGCCTCGTTGGTCCCTCCCTGTGGGACACACTGCTCTATCTCACCCTCTCAACAGCATTCAGTCCAGGTGGCTACTTCCCCTCACAGCATCCTCTTTTCTTGCTTTCTATGATGTCTCACTCACCTGGATCTCCTCCTCCTTCTCTGGCTGCTCCCTCTCTGTCTTTGCAAGCTTCCTCTCTTGAACTACACGACTTATGAGTGTTGGAACACCCCAGGGCTTCATCTTGGGCTCTCTCCTCTCTCTGTAGTTCTCTCCCTAACTTATCTTACCCATTCCTAAAGCTGAAATAGCATTGACAAACTGACAGCTTCTAATTTTTTTCACCTTCAGCCCCAGCCTTTTGCCTGAATGCCAAGACTCATAGACCCAGCTGCCTATTCCACAGTTTTACACGGTTCTCCAAAAGGCACCTCTAACCTGACATGGCAAAATGAAACTCCTAACCTTTCCCATGTTTTGTATCTCAGTAAATGGCACCACCTCATCCTCCCAGTTGTTCAAACCAAAACCAAAGGAGTCCACCTTGATTCCTCTCTTTCCTCGACCCTCACTCTCACATCTGCAAGTCCCTTCCATTCTTGTTCCAGTATCTACCTTGAATCTGGCTACTTCTCTCTGTTTCTGTGGCTTCCATCCTAGGACAGGCCTCCATCCTTAATGGTCTTCCTGCTTCCACTCCAGCTGCATCCTCCACCCACCAGGTGGAATGGCCATCTAAAAATGTGGGCTCAGCTGCTGGCAGAAGAAATAGCCACAAACAACCATGCACAAGCACAGAGCCCCAAGTGCCCTTCAAATAAAGGCCAGAGGCAGCCTCCTGCCCCTCCCCCCCCCACCAAGAAGAGGCCCATGCAGAGATCCAGGGAAGAGCCTGCCTCCTACACACCCTCTTCACCCTCTTCATGCTGAGAGGAAGGAGCAGGTCTGCCCCAAGCCTAGCAAAGGTGACGACTTCCTAAGTGCTGATTACCAATGACCTTCATTTGCATTAATAATAGCAATAACAACATAACTCTTAGCCTTCATGGCTTCCTTTGTAGTTTACAAAGAGATAATAATGAGCATTATTATCATGATGCTTTCAGCAACCCTGTGAGATGGGGGGTGATATGCCATTTCACAGGTGAGGTGGGGTCACTTGCCCCAGGCCCCACAGTGGCAGAACAAGGACTCCACCCCAGGCCCTAGATATTTTTATTTCATTGGCCTATAGTGGAGCTACATTTTGATATTTTCTAAGTTCCCTTAGATGATTCTTAAAGGCATACATGGTTGAGAACAACTAATAGTCAATTCACAACACTTAAGGGGCATCAACTGAGGACCAGGAACTGGGTGAACAGAAATGCCTTCCAGCAGCTTCTACCTAATATGGGAAATAGGAAGGTAAGCAGATGATTGAAATGAGTCTGGTAAGAGCTATTTTCCAGGTATTTGTTTTTATTAATCTTTTAACAAACATTTCTATCACTTACCAGGTGCTAGGAAATGTTCTTAGCACTTTACACCTTTAACTCATTTAGACCTCACAACAACAGTGTGAGGAAGGGACCATTATTATCCCCATTTTCCAGATAAAGAAACTGAGACCCAGAGAGCTCAAGTAACTTGCTCAAAGTTACAAGATCTAACAAATGGCAGAGCAAAAGTTCCAACCCAGAGAGGCGGACTCCATCCTTCTGACCACTGTGCTCCCAAACCTTGGAGGATTTATACAGAAACAGATTCTTGGTCCCATTACCTCTCACCACACCCCACCACCCTGAGGTTACAGATCAGTCAGCCAGAGAAAGACCTGGAACCAACATTTTTTACATGTATCCCAGGTGATTTGGATTTAAGTGTCCTGAGGAATTCCAGGATCAGACAAGATGTGGTGGTTTTACAAATTCTGTGATACCCTTCCCTCTAAAAGGCAAAGCCGAATTCCCTTCCCCTTGGAAATGGGAGGACTTAGTGACTTGCACCTAACAGAATACAGTGGAATGCTATATGATATGAGATGTCCAAAAGGAAGGGGTAGGACAAACGACAAAGGTCAGCCCTTTAGCCAGGTGATACATGAGATTCACCATACAAGTCATAGAGGCACAGCAGCTTGCCCCCTGCCCCTCTCTCTCTCTCAGGTAGCTCAGCTGTTATGATGTGAAAATGCTCCATAGAGAAACTGCTTGAGCATTTTCTCTATGGAGAGGTCCATGTGGCGAGGCACTGAGGCCTCCTGCCAACAGCCATAGAAGTGAGTGACCTTGGTTTCAGATCCTCCAGCCCCAATCAAGCCTTTGGATGACTACAGCTCTGGCCAGCATATTGATTGCAACCTCAGAAAAGTCCCTGAGTCACAACCACCAAGCTGAGCCTCTCCCAAATTCGTGACCCACAAAAACTGTAAGATAATAAATGTTGTTGTTTGAAGCCGCTATGTGTTGGGGTATTCATTCTGCAGCAATAGAAAGCTAACATGCAAGGAACAGCTTTCATTGCCGATGAGAGTCCTGGAAAGCTGCAGAAATGACATCTAAGCTAGTGCTCAAAGAACACAGGTTGACATGAAGGGAGAGAGTATTCCTTCCAGGCATGTGCTAAGGCAGAGGTGAGTGAAGTAAGCCGGCATTTGGGGGCTATGCCTATTGCATAGGAAGTATTTCAGTGAATGGCAAGAGTTGGGACAGAGACCAGATTGTGCTGGACAGGGTGCCCACACATCCCTACGACAGTCCCAGCTTATGCCTGTTGGCCGGGCATCCCAAGCAATTTACTATTTGTCCTGGATAAAGCTGCCCTAATGTGGGTGAGCCCAGTGTGACAGGCTAAGACATTTGGACTTTTCCTGAAGGTAATGGGATGCCGTGGAAGGGATTCACAGTGGGGAATGACTTGGTCCAGACTATGTTTTGGAAAGATCGCACTGGCTGCAGAGAATGCACCAGCATGCAGGATGAATGGTATGGTGGGTGAACTGGTATGGAGAATGGATGTGGAAACCAGACCAGCATGAACAAAAAGAAAGGCAGTTGGGAGATGGACCAGGGAGGACATGGATACAGTCCCTCAGCCAGAGCAATCAGTGACCATGGACAGCCTGTATTCAGGCAGGAGCAGCAATGATGGAGTCAAGGGAAGTTTAGGAAATTTTAAGAGATAATAAACAGACTTGGCTGCAGTAGGAGATGGAGAAGCTGCCAGGGGTGACTCTGAGGCTATCAGGAGGGGTGTGGCACCCATATTTTAGGGACCAGAGCTCTGTCTAAAAATAACTCCCAAATGAGTCACCTCAATCCCAGCCAACAAGGAGTATGGCCAGTTTGTTACTGAATTGCAGGGTATTTGGCCCAACAGATAGAAACCACGTGCGTCTTGGCTCCCAGAGGTACTGTGGGATTCCAGTCTCCTGCTAAGTGCCATGCCATGGCCCTGATGCGTGCATAATCTCATTTCCCTCTCACAAAAAGTCTGCAAGAACACTATAATTATTCTTTTTCATTTTACAGTTAAGGCATCAGGCCCAAGAGAAGCTGCCAAAGGCTTCCACGGTATATGCTGTGGGCAGCGCAGCCAGGATTCAAACCCAGCCCTCCCCAGATCATCCACATCAGCTGAAAGGAGATTTTGGGGTGAAATCCCTAGAAACACTCTTGTGCCTTCTCCCAGCTGGGATACCATGGCTGAACTTGAGTCACCTTCCTAATAAAAATTCCATGTTCCATCAGCAGAATGCTTCCAGCCCAATTAGATCAATTTTCTCTAAGTAGCAATAAATGTGTTTTCCTTTCAGAGGCCAGCCCAACACATTAGACGGGCTTGGGGCAACCATTCCCCAGGCCACTGACTCTGAGTGCGTGGGGTCAGGGGTCACAACGCCGCTGCCTCCAGCTCATTAGTGGGGCCCATTCATCTTTGCTGGGGACACCAGCACTCAACATGGTAGCAGGGCTCCAGGCAGGGGGGTGTGGGCAATTCATCAGGGACTCAGGTCCACTGGAGACAAGAGCAGAAAAGCAGGCCTGCTTGTAGGCTGGCGGGAGCCTGATGCCCAGCCACTGAGGACCGGAGCTGCCTGGTTAAAGGTTAACCTGGACCAGGATGTCTGTCTTTGGGGGCCGCAGCCACCATGCAGGGACCAAAGGGCCCCAGGCAGGCCCCTTTCAGTTGCACCTGGCTCTGTCTGCTAGCAAGCCTTACCCCTCTGGTCACCTCCCCAACCCCCCTAAATCCATCCAAGTAAGGCCTATAGGGATCTGAAGGATCACTCAGGCCCCCTGTGGCCCAAGAACCCAGGTGGAATAGGCCCTTTGATTTGCAAATCCACATTCTAGGAATGGGAGTAAGCTGTAGCCCTGCCGTGCTCTGCCTGGGCCACCAGGCATGGCAGAAGCTTGCTGGAAAGAATGAGACCTCCCAGCTTGCCTGGAACTGGGGCCCAGCCTCCACCAACCTGTGAGCCCCACTCACAGCCCAGGCTACCCTGAGCCAGGCCGAGGCCACACCTCTGGATGCAGGACTCCCAGAGGAGCTTGAAATTCACACCCTGCCCACACTTGCCCAGATCACCTGCAACAGAACCACCTGAGGAGTCTGCAAAACAGGCAGTCTCCCGGGCTCCACACTGAGTCAGAATTTCTGGGCCTGGGGCCGGGAATCTGTATGTGTCCCATAAAGATGGTCCCCCAACTTTGAGATCCACTGGAAGACAGAATCCAGGGAGATGAGACAAAATCACTCACAGGGCACTAAGAGTTTTATCAGACAGCTGGGGGAACATAGAGGAGGGACAGGAGGAGGAGCTGAGTCTTGAAGCATGAACCAAGAGCAAGAAGGAAAGTAGAGTCCAGGGAGAGCAACAGCAAAGACACATGAGCCCAGAGGCCCCAGCATGATGGGTGAGCAGGGAGAAGTCTGGGTTGGCTGGGTGGGAAGTCGACCTTATAGAGAAGGAAGAAGCCAGGATCTAAGGGGACATACAGATCACTCTAAGAAACATGGATTGAGGACAGGGATCCTGTAAAATGCTCAGTGGAGCCAAAGGATTCAAGCCTTCCCTGGACTTGTGTTTTCTCATGCCCAGGGACACTCGTCCCTTTAGGCCATGTGAGAGGCAAGCCCCAGGGATCCCAGTTCATTTGGCAAATACATACCAGTACCCACTAGGCCCCTCGCAAGGTGCTGTGGTACAAGGAAGACTGGTGTCTGCCCTGTGGGTTCACAGGTGCTGGGGGATGCAGGCATTAATTAAATATCACACAAGCAAATGTACAATGACAAACTCTGATGGGTGCACACTGCAGGTGAGAAGTCAGGCCGGGGCTGGCATACCAATGACAGAGGCCCTCCTGTCTTCCCAGGGCTGTGCTTCATCCATCAGTCCAGCCAACCCTCCTCAAGTGGAACGTTCTCCCTCCTGCCCAGACCAGCCGGCCCCTCAATGACCCCAGCCCCCACCCAGCCCGATGCCTTTCCTGGAAGCTGGATTAACGGCATCTGAGCCAGCCTGGCCAGGAACCACAGCTCAGTGTAACCTTTCCGCAGAGCTCAAGAGGCCTGGCAGAGGTCTCCTTGATTTATAACGACCGTGGCCATGATACCCTGCTCAACAGAAAACTCCTACATCAGCGCTCCGGACTCTTGCAGCTCAAGCCACAGCTCAGGCCACCCATGGGGGTGGAGGGGAGAACCCACAGCCAGACAAGGGCCAGCAGGTCCAGAAAATCCTCTGCTGAAGTGGCTCCCACAGCACCCAGATCACAGTGGAAACACAAACAATGCATTACAAAATTAGCCGCTCAGGGTCTGCCTCCCCTAATTCTTTCACCCATCTCGGTATCCCCAAAATCCAACCCTGTGCCTGTGACAGTGTTGACCAGTAAATGGTGGCTGAACAAAAGAATTGGTTATTGCCCCACCAAAACCATGAGATGGCCTGTGGGCTTGGCACTAGTCTGGGCGACTCCTGAGGGTAGCAGGAGAATAAAGACCAAGAGGGTTGGTATATAGTGTCAGGGGAGCAGCTTGAGACAAGAGAGTGAGGAAATGCAAAGTGGGTTTGGAGAACAGAGAGCATTAAGGCTTGGCTGGAGCAAGGCTCTTGCAGGAATGCTGGGCTGGGGGACAGCCCCGGGATGCAACTGCAGGGTTTTGAGTGGCAGCATGATCAGCACAGGGCTGTGTTGATGGGGAGAGCAGGTAGACCGGTCCACAAGGCAGTGAAAATGTGGGGCTGGAGCTCAAGAAAGAGCTCAGCAAGGGTTTGAGAGCTGTCCCACAAGAGGACTACTGAAGTCATTGAGGGAGTGCAGAAAGAGGGTGGAAACTGCACCTACATCATAGGGAAGAAGGGTTCAGTAGAGGAAGCATGCACAAGACAGCAGAGAAGGAGTGATTGAAGAAGGAGGAGGAAAGTCAGGCAAGCACAGTGCACTGGGGCAGGCACCACCTTTGCTTGTGTCACTCTTTAATCTGCGTGGGCCAGGGAGACCTGACTTCAAAAACGGACCCCATCAAGGCTAGCTAACTTGGCCAAGTTGCTGTATCTCCAGTGGTCTATTTTCTCATCTGCAAATTGGAGTTGGATGAATGAGCCTGCTGAGGTGTAAGGTATGTGACACACTGAGGTATCTAGTGCAGACCCCAAGTGCCTCTGCGGTCTTCCAGCCACACAGCATTGGTGTAAACCAGGATTTCTCAGCCTCAGCACCATTGATGTTTGGGGCTGGAGAAGTCTTTGTTGTGGAGCTGTCCTGTGCACTATAGGATGCTTAGCAGCCCACCAACTAGATGCCACCAGCATACCCAGTTGTGACAACCAAAAATGCTTCAAGACATTGCCCAGTGTCCTCTAGGGGGCAAAATCACCTTTGATTAAGAACCACAGATATATACCATAGCAGATCTATGTCCGGTTCTTTGAGGGAAGCCATGGGCAGGTGTCACCTGCTGCCCCTGTCTCCCAGAAGCCTGATTCTGTGTGTCCCTGCACTCATGTATTCAATCAAGAAGCATTCCTTGAACACTTATTTTATGCCAGAACCTTGTATTGAACCTTCAAGAAAGCACTGAATAGGACAAGGATCCAGCTCTCAGGGAGTTCCCAGTTAGTGGAAGCAGCCAAAAGTGAGATCATAAGGTCACACAGTTAAATGCAGGGGGCTATAGAAGCTCAGAGGGAGAAGCAGGGCTGTCGTGCATTTGTCCAAGTTACACCCCACCCAAAAGCAACCAGCCAAAAGATAATAATCTAGGCCACACTCTGCTTGCCAAACCCTGGGCCTTTGTGAGGACTGTGTCTTGGAAGAAAGGGCACCATTTTCTATGTCACACACAGGCACTTTCCATTTGCCAAGAGATGTGACCACCCAGAGTGGGGACCTATTTTTCAATTTGCACAAAGTGGCTGCACAGGTGACTGGGGCCCTGGCAGGAGGCTTTGACTTTTCCTGAGGTAGTCAGGGAGGCCTTCACAGAGGAGGTGGCATCTCAGCAAACAACAGATGGGGAAGAAATGGGGAGCCAGTCCAAGGAAAGAGAGCGGCACAGAAGCCTGAAAGGACCTGATGCCCTTGGCAGAAGAGGAAGAAGCTCCACCTGGCTGGAGCATCAGGTGCGTGGGGGAGATGATTCAAAGATGAGAATTCCGTTTGGAACATGCAGCAGGGGGCCAAGTGCCTGTGCCTGGAGCTCTGGCAAGAGGGCTGGTCTGCTTCGGCACCAGCTTCCTGCTGCCCACTCCAGGGGCCCAGCGTGGACCCGGCTCAGGCCATCCTCCCACCAGCCAGCCCCACCCCAGAGATTTCTTCCCCAAGGCTCTCAGGGGCCCCTGGCTGTTCAGAGACTTGCTTTTAGGGTCTTGTAGTGACTCTGCCCCTGCAGTGACTCCACTTCCCAGCACTTAACTCCAAGACAGGTATTGATAGCAACTTGACCTTCCCTAATATATTGCCACAAGGTGACGCGGGCCAGGCCCACAGTCCCCGTCAGACCATGGCCCCTCCTTTGGCTTCAGCAAAGAACAAGAAAAAACCATCAAGCTGGGCATGAGGTTTGCCATACAAATGGCAGTAAGTTGTTTTCAGAAAGTAAATGGTCCCCCACAGACTAATGGCCATCCGTGGCTTCTTCCCCCTCCCTCCCCGAGCCTCCCGCTTCCCCCCTCCAGAGCTGGCCCAGCTGGAAAGCTGCAGTTGCTTCCCCCCCACCCACCCATCACCACACACCCCACCCCACCCCTCGCCCTTCTGCTGACGGTATAACCTTCAGGAACCTGAAATTCCTGAGTGGTCCCCAGAGCTCAATGCATCTTGAAAGAAAATTTGTGTAATGTCATTTCAGGCTGTCCCTAATCCAGAATTATTGAGGGGGGGCTGGGACCTGGGAATTGCCTCTGACACTTGACAAATACTTGGCTTTGTGGAAATGGACAGTCTCCTGAAATAACTGCCTTTGGATGTCACATGAAGAGAAATTAATTCTTTATTAACTTCCGCAATGATAATCTAATAAACCCATCCAGGCCTCAGAGCCCCAGCATTTAAAGAGCTTGGTGGTTTGGATGCAAATATCTCCCGACCCCATTTTGTTGGGAATGTGCTCGTGGAGAGGAGAAATAATCAGCTCTAGAGGTCAGATGTCAGCTCAGGGTCAAGATGGGTGACTTTCCCGGCTCCATACAGCCCTGCCATGCAGGAGGCTCAGCCATCTATGTGGCAACCAGCTGTTCTGGATTTGCTGGGATGGGCCTCAATTTCAGATATTCTGGCCCTTTGTTTCCAAAAGAATATTTGTGCTGGTCAGATGACCATCTCTGCTTTTTACTCAGATTATGAGGTTACCGTAGCCCTCACCCAGCAGTTCCGAAGGACCATCATCCATTCTTGCAATCCCCAGACACCCAACATGTGCCAGGAAAAAAAAAAATGTTTGTAACTATGAATTTTGAGACATACTATGAGGAAAAAGAATATCTGGGAAAGTGGACAAACCCCACATCCCCTCAGAGCCAAGCCTGGCACCATGTGGGGCCACAGTGTGGCAGGGAGCTCAGCAGAGAAGCCCCTGCATCTTCAAATTGGCCTCTCTGCCAAGGTCTCAGCTGCAGACCCCTGTCACAAGCACTGATAGAAACAGGGGTCTGAGGTCCATCCTGGAGCCAGGAAGAAGAGGAGAAGGAGGGAAAGGAAGAGAGGTCATCACCTCCCACAGCTGAGAGGAGCTGCAGAGGCCTCCCAGGACCAAGAAAACAGAAACCCCCAGGCTCTGAGAAGCAGAAGATCCCAGCCTAATCTGATGCCAGACTAGTCCCTGCTTGCACACTTCCCACAATGGAGCACTCATCACCTCTCAAGGCCCAGAGAATCTGGTGACTGAGCAAGCTACTCTTTAACAGGCAAGTGTGTATACATATACGAAATTAGAGTAAGACAAAGGCATATCGTGAACTAATAGAGAAATAAAGGACTATTCAATTCATGGCACTAGATCAATGGTCTAAAATATATGGGCTCACTGGTGGATTTTAAAACTCAGTAAAAATCAAACAAGAAATCTAGAAAAAAAATAGGTAAATGGCATTGGGGATAGGAAAAGGATTTTCTAAGCATAAAAATAATGGAAGAACTCACAAAGGAAAAGATTATGAATATGACGCCATAAAAATTTTAAATTTCTGTGTCATAGACTGGAGCATGATAATCAATACCACTTTTTAAAAGGGGCAAAGGTCAAAGCAGCTAACTCACAGAAGAAGAAATACAAACAGCTAATATACATATGGAGAAAAGTTCAGTCATGCTCATAATCATAGAAATGCCAGTTAAAACAGTAATAAGATGCCACTTTTCACCTATCAAATTGATTTTTTTTAATTTAAATGATATTTAATGCTGAGAATGAAGAGATGAGCATTCTCTCACATTGCAGGTGGAGATGTAAATTGTTCCAACCCTTCTGGAAATCGGTTTTCTAATATATACCAAGAAATTTAAAATTCTTCATACCAGATTCTTCAATACACAAGAGCATGGTTTCAAAAGGAGAGAAAAGTGGTATACATATAAAAGAACTTAGAAGACATATCAACCAAATTCAAAACATGGACTTTGCATACTGATTCAAACAAGCTAGCCACGAAAAAACATTTTGAGATAATTGGAGAAAACTGAACACAGTCAAATACTAGATGATATTTAGGAATTATTGTTAAAGTTTTAGGTGTGCTAATGGCATTCGGGTTATGTTTAACAGGGGAAATGACATAACATCTGGGACTTGCTTTAAAACATTCCAACCCAAAAAATAGGGGATAGATAAAACAAGACTGTCAGAATAAGTTGGGTGCTCATCAGAGGGGTCTATTATACTATTATATTATTATATCTTTTCTTGAGTATCTTTGAATTTTTTCCATAATAAAAGGTTTTTTTCCAAGGATATCAGTTGAACCAGTGATCCTCCTTTAGGATTTATCCTAAGGAAATTATCAAAGACATGTACAAAGACTTATATACAAAGCTATCCAACTAGAAGGCTGGTTATAAAAGCAAAAAGAGAAAAATCAGTTCCAAGAAAAAATATCTAGTAACAAGTTGTGCTATAGACAAATATCTGAATTGTAAAAAGATATTTTTAAAAACATAAATTGGTCCTGGGAAAATGTCCAGTGTTAAGTGGGGGGGAAAAAAGATACAAAATTGTATATTTGCTATGATCCCAATTATCTTAAAAATGAATAGATTTGCACAGAAAAAAAAGATACAAAATTGTATATTCACTATGATCCCAATTATCTTAAAAATGAATATGTTTTACACAGAAAAAAAAATACCAAAAATGGTAACAGTGGTCATCTTTGGAGGGTATAATTACAAATGATTTTTATTTCCTTCTTTAAACTTTTCCATATGCAACAAAGTGGAAAAAATGTAATTATCTTAAGAGCTGGTGCCAAAATTTCTGTTAGGAAAGAAACTGGCTTTGGAGAAATATAAATTAGAAGCTGAATACTTGAGGGCCTAGCCCAAGGGGGAAACTGACATCAGGCCAAGTTCCATCTCTGGGGTCACCTGGGGCAAGGGTCTAGGAGAAGGGGAAAGCCCGGAGAACATATATCACCAGGGAACAGGCAAAACTCCCTGTGAGGGCTTTAAATGCCCTCCACTTATAGAATTCTAGCTCATTTCACCTAGAGCTCTAAGGGATAGTACTGTTCTCCCCACACCTCAGCTGCCATCTGGTAACCTGTATGTCCCAAGTGCTCTATAATAAGCAGGTATCAATTTCATAATCAGCAGGAATAAATGTTTTATTTATCTTTTTTAAGGAAAAAGAATTTTCTTTATCCCAAGTTGTAACTTGCCTTCCTGGAACCACTCCCATTAGCCTTACCCACCTGGAACCATCTCATCTCAGTGTTGTGAAAATAGTGCTCCCTTCCTATGTCTGTTCTAGTTCATCTAACTATGTGTGCCTGATACTGCTATGGTTCTGAGTCTTCTCCCCAGGATAGGGCCCTCCTCTAGGTGGGCTCCAAGAAGCCTAGATTCCATTTCAAGTGTAGCACACACACCTAAACACAATGAGTCTGACCAGTTTAGGGTAAAATGTGACTGTCACCTCCCTCAAATGAAGCTCTATACTTCTAATAATGCAGCCTATGATGACATTAAATTTGCGTTGATTCATATCGTGTCAGTTGCTAACCTATTGTCTCTGTTTCAAATCCACCTTTCTATACTCTGCTTTGTGATGCTGGAGTTGGAACTCTGCAAACAACATTTCTCCTTGGTCAGAAGTCTCCTCATAAGGCTCTGCCAATAGGGGCCCTAGAGGGAGAGTGGAAGCCTGGGGAAGGAAGAGGGACATGCTGCTTCATGTGTCCCCTCTGTTCCTGTTTGAGTTCTTGTTCCTGATAGCATTGCCCCAGCATGCTGCTTCTTCCCTCTGGCAGTGACATTTTGTCCCAGAAACAGCAATGGAATCCAGTTTGCAGTTCTTCAACACATGTAGAACTAGCCTCATCATGTCCCCTAAGATACACAGCACCTGCCAGGTGGCACACCCTCTTCAGGAGTCCCCGTCCCACGAAGCCCCGTCTCTGAACTCCTAAGACATCGGTATCATCAGTGCCTGCTCCACAGTGGTCTGAGTCCCAGCTCCTCGGGGCTCTTGCTCCTAGCTTCTAAGTTTTAATAACTCCAATCTCTTCTCTTGGTTGCCCCATCCCTAAGGGGCAGTTGCTCCTTCTGTGAAACCTTAGTGTTCACTTTTTACCTTTATAGTTGTTCGATGGCTTGTTATCTATTCTTCATACTGAATTCTTTCTATTAAAATACCTGGTGTGGCTTTTGTCTTCTGGACCCTGACTGATACACTGATTTTAAGCCTCATCTTGCCCCATTGCAGACCTAATGGGTGATTTTCTAGACCCAACAGGTACATTTCCTCCTGTTAGGTATGAACATAGCTCCAGCCTGTCAAGAAAGTATTAGATCCTGACTGTGTCTTCCAACACAGTTATCATCCCTCCCGTCTTCATGTCATCTACCATGTGATCAACTATGCTAGATCTCTCATCCAGGTCTCTAATCAAAACATCACCCAAGACAGAGGCTTGTGTGTGCCTCTGAAGACCCCCTCCCTTTTCCCAAAAAGTATCTCCAAAGAGGCCTTCCTCACACCTGGGTACTCAAGAATCACATCAGACCCAAGACATCTAAAAATCTGTATGTGAAGCATCCTGAAATTACAATCCAGTGCAAAACAGGCATAGCCAGTGTCAGCTGGCACCTCTTGGGCTGCCTCTGGGGTGGATGAGCTTCCACACCAAGTACCTGGTGCATCACTCAGAGTGCCAGGCTCGAGACCTGGAATCACTTCCCTCCTTCCCTTGGAGTACATTCACCCAGGTCCAGTGTTCATGCTGTTTACTAATTTGTCAGCAAAGCAGCATTACAAATAATATCAAAGATCCATTTTATAAAGCACATGTAAATCATATAATTTTCCCAGGAATGATTTTTACCTCTAATTAGCGCCAATTGTCTTACCAAAAAAAAAGGAAGTTGCATCCAAAAATAGCATGTCGGTTTTGGTTATCCTAATTAGGAATGCTTCCTTTAAAATGGAAATAAGCAATCTTTGCAAATCAAACAGGCTCCAAGGTCAGGCTTGGGGACCTCAGCATCTCGGGGAATCCAGGAGGTGCTTGGAGGACAGATCTCATTGGGGAAAGATTGTTTATTTGGGAAAGAGATGGTCACTCAATGTGGTCTCACCTCTGGGGTGGGGAAGCTGCACCCCGAGAAGGGAAAGAAAAAGACATACCTACAAAGCAAGTCCTTTTTGCCAGCACCATGCACTGGAATACACTCCTTCACTGGCTCATGCAGCCTTCACCCAAACCCTGCACACTTTGAAAGTGAGGAACCCAGGATCCACGAGGTGGCAGGGTTTGCCTAATACCACAGGGGCAAGAAGTGTCAGGGCCAAGAGCTCAAGACAGCACCGCCCACTCCCTCCTCTCTGCATCCACATACCCAGGGCAGCAGTATGCCAGAGGCAATGTGAGAGGCACAGGCTAAGTCACCAGGCAGGCCCCGTGGCATATCCATCTTCCACTTTCTCTGGTACCCAGATAACTGACACCTAGTCAAGTTCTAACACTCAGGTAAGCTAAACTACTGTAACAACCCAAGAATGTCAGAAGATTAACACAAGGAGCTTGATTTCTCCCTTATGCAACAGACTCCCTGGTATAGCGGTCAGTTATCCTCCAAGCAAGGACTCCAGGACCAGGTACTTTTTATAACAAGCCTCCACCCTGCTGGTCCTCCCCACTCAGTCAACAGATGGGAAAGGAGAAGAAGGCTGGAGAGAGCACTCTCTCATCACTACCTGGGCCCAGAAGTAGCTCCCAACACTTCTCACATTCCATTGTCAAGAACTAGTTACATGGACTTGCTCAGAGGCAAGGGGTTCTGGGAACAGAGCTATACTACATTCCCAGCGACCACTGAATCTGCATGGGATCATGTGACTAGCTCATGGCAGTGGAATATAAACAGAAGAGATGGATATTGGTGAACCCCAGACATCTCTGTCCCAAAGCCCTCCGTAATACCCAGATCTCAGCAGTGTTCTCCTCCATAGACTGGAACCTGCTCTCTCCCTCCTCTGGCTGGACTCTTGGCCCAGACCCAGACATAAATCCCCAGTTGGCCATCTGCCTGGGTAGTCACATCATCTCTGTTGAGGGACTCTGACTGCCACAAGATGCCATTCACCCATCCACAAGCTTGGCTCAGACCAGGCCTGCCACAACCCCTTTGACAGTCAGCAGGATCGGGCTCTGGGCCTCTACCAGGTAGCTCTCCACTCCCTCCATCCTGCCTGCATCCCCTCATTGAGGTCCCAGTGTGCTTTGGGGTCTAGGCTGAAAATGCCATGACAGCCCTGGGCAACCCTACCTGCCTAACAGCCAGAGAGGAATAAGAAGGGCTCCTTTGAGATGAAAGACCTCCCCACCCTCCCACCCCCACCCCACCCCCCAGGCCTGGAATGCAAGTAGCTGTGGGCTGCAGGCGTTTGGAAGGAGGGACTGAAACAGCCTAACACAGAGCCCTGCAACATCAGTAGTCTCATGATGATTAATAATTATTAATAAGTTATTAATACAGATTAATCAGGACCTTTCCTAAAAGCTGCAGAGGAGGCTGGCTAATAGCGTGAGAGACACGGATGAAATCAACTCAGAGAAAACCTGCCTGCCAGCCTGGAGACCAATTGGCTCCCTTTCACCTCCTGGAGCATGTGGGCTCAGAAGCAGACCTGGGGGTGAATCCCACTCTGCCACATTTTGGCTGAGATATCTTGGGCAGGTCCACCCCTTCCTCCTGGGATTGGGTGAGCACTGCATGAGGGAACTTGGCAAAATGTCCACACAGAGCAGGGGCTCTGTGAGCATTTGAAGGTCTTACACATAAAGCCTGAGACCTGAGCCCCGCATCACAGCCACCCAGGGCTGGGCTCAGCCTGACCAGCTAGGCAGAGGAAGGGAGAGCCAGAGAGGCAGCCTCAGAGGTTCCCACCCCTCTGAGAATCTGATGACAGTAACCAACCCAACTGGTTAACCAATGACATTAACACCTTACAGTTCATCCCATTTACTGAGCGCTTCCAATGTGCCAGGTACTGTAGGAGGCAGCTGCTATTATCACCCCCTCTACAAAGGAAGAAACTGAGACTCAGAAAGAATACAAGTTTTCATACAGCTGGGGAATGGTAGCATCTCAGCACATGACGTGGCACAGAGGCTAGACAAGACTTCTTTTTGCTCACTTGTGGCTGCCAAAGCCTGAGCCAAAAAACCCCAAAATGGGCAGAAGGTGGCAGTGGAGCTGATAACACAGACACAGGCAGAGATTCAGACAAAGAAGCAGACAGATGGATGCCAGACATACAGGTAGGCAGAACAGACACATACACAGACACAGACAAGAACACAGATACACACACTCATACAGAGAGATACATACACACACACTGCCTGGGTTTCAGACCACGTTTTGCCCAGGCCCACCACTCTCACTGGGCCCTATTTCACATTTCTCCTGATCCTCCCAGACTCCCCCGTTTTGAGGCTCTCAGCAAGTTTATATTTGGGAATAATTGTAACATAATTTGATACCTAATTAGGGCAGAATAGAAGACTGCATTTTTAACTACCCATACATCCCCATCTCATTTAAATAATTCCTAATATATCCAAGCAGGCTGCCTCATACAGCACTGATGTGTATTGAACTGAGGATAATGAAATAAGGGATGAGAGAGGAAAACTGCTACTTCAGAGCCTGAAGATCACCAATTAATGACATGAAAAACCAAGAGGGACTCTGTTCCCTTAATGTCCCCTGTGCAAGGCACAGATGCAGGCGCCCTTGGAGGCTCCGTGTTCAGCTCCTCCAAGGCAATTGAACAAGCCAGAGGAACAAGGAGGGAGAAAGATGCATGGCAGGAGCAGTCAGCATCCGCAGCTCCAAGGAGGCTGAGCCGGTACAGGGGCTGCCTCGGTTACCCAGTAGGACCTGCCCCCATCCACCAAAACAGCCATTCTCACCACCCCTCAGTTCAGACCCAGCTCTCCAATAATGTCTCTTCTCATTCTCCAACAGACACTGACAGGCACCTACTGTTTCATGCTAACCCTGAGCTCTAAAACAGGCATACAGGCCCTGTCTTAATAAAATAATCCGTTGACTCAACCCATCTGCTCACCACACCCTTGGGGCCCTGAAGGATCCAGCCTCTGCCTGCACTTGTATCTCAGGCTGCATGCCGTTCACTCTGCCCCATCCTCACAAACCATCTTCCAATTCTTCAAATACTCCAAGCTCAGAGGCTTCACACATGCTGTTCCCTCTGCCTGGGCATTTGCCCAGTTCCTCCCTGGCTGGCTCTTTTGCATCGTTCAAGATCGTCAGATGGGCCTTCCTAGAACCCTCTGTTGTTTGCTGTCTCAGCATCCCATTCATCTACCTCACAGTGCTAATCACAATATGGGACTTATTTGACTCATGTCTGTCTCCTGCATGGGCGGGCAAGCTCCATGGGAACAGAAGGGAACACTGACACAATAAGTGTCAGTGAACATGTTTTGAATGTGATGAACGGATGACTCTAGTAGGAGAGATAGAAATGGAAAGCAGCATCGGTCTCAGGCTGCTGCTTGAGGTCTCCCTCTCCAGCCTCCTCCACCACATATTTCCCTGAATCCCCACGGCCTGGTCCTTGAAGAGGTTCACACTTCCTGCCAGCAGTCCCTCTCTCTGTCACCCAAAACCTCTGTGCTCCCATCACTCAGAGCCCATCAGCCATCTCTAGGATGTTACAATGTGGCACCTCAACTCTCCACGGGAGCACTGCCCAACCCAGCAAGATCTCACCATCATGATGGGAGGCAAGGGGTCTGGCTGGGGCTGAGCCACACCAACGAGCCAGGGCTCTGGCAGGAGCTGAGAGGGGGTTGCAGAAGACAGAAGTCACAGCCTGGACTGGAAGCTTGGGCCAGCCTCAGCACCTGGGCTTTGGGGATAGGGCCAGGGGAGAACCTGCTAATGGTTCCTTGCTCCCAGATTGTGGCAGAAAAGACACATTCCACCCCCTCTTCCTACACACACCTTCAAAGGCCCTGTCCAAGTGGTGAGAGAGGGTCACCCCCACACCCTCAGCTTGTTTTCCCAGGGCCAGAATCTCAACACACAGTGTGGAGTATGAACTTGCTATCCAGAAAATGCTTTGCACTGAAAGACTCCCAACAGATCACTCCACAGGAGAGATGATTCAAGTTCAGCTTTTCTCCCAAAATGGCCTCTGAGCAGCCGATTTTGACTCCTGGGTCTTGATTAGATCCCTCAGTCTGGAAAGAGCCTGGCTCAGGGACAACGGACTGTCCCCAAAATGGTAAAGAAGTCCAAGTGGGCCCTGCCCGGTAGCACTCCCTTAACCATAATCCTAACTCATAAGTCATGATCCAGGTTCCTCTTTACGCATGTCCTGAGCTGCTGCCCCTCCTCCCCAGACCTCAGCCCTATTGGCATTTACAGGTCCGAGCCGTATGTCCTCTCCTACAGGAAGCCCTCCCTGACCTTCCTCTCTGCTCCTCACTGGCCTGGGAGTTTCAGCAAGAATCTCAGAAGTTGTTAACTATGGTCCTGGACAAATGTCATGGCCCCATAAACCCTCTAAACACTACACCCCTCGAGGACAGACTGGCTGCACCATTGCCTGTCCTGTGGGCCAGAGAGGCCAGGGGTTAGGACAGGCCCATCTCTAACATTCGGTCCTAAAGACCAATGGACACATCAGACTCATTGTCCTGGTTCTAGTTTCAGAAAACCTGCTCCCCACACTGGTGCTCCCTCCAGGTTCCCGTAGTGGAGACCAGGCAGCAAAGCAAAGGGGTTGAGAGCTCAGAGTTTAAAGCCGACTGCTTGGTTTCAGATCCAGGCTCTCTCACTCACTAGCTTTGTCATCTTGGACACATTACTTCCCCTCTCCCTGATGTAAGTTGGGGTAAATGTAGTACCTACTTCCCAAAAGCTGTTGCAACCTAACGAATTAATATTAGGACTTGCTTGGGACTGTCCTGGATTTAGCACTGTAAGTCCAACATGCTAGGAAACCTCCAATCCCAAGCAAACAGAGATGGTCACCCTAATTAATGTACATACAGTGTCTAATACATGGTAAATACTAAATAATATTTTTAGAAATTGGAGCTGGGCACCAGTGGCACCACTTACCAAAAACATGCCCCCCCCCCCCACCTGCCCCAGCCCAGCCCACCAGGCAGGCTCACAAGATTGATTTGGGGTCAGGCTCCTAATTCAGTGCCTGGAGCAGGGCTTCTCCAGGCCCCTGTGTGAAGCGGGCACAGGATGCCTGGAGGGATCCCCACCCCAGGAAACGTCCTGTCTCTGGTCTCCTCCCCTGGGGCTAGAGTCTTTCTGCTCCAAACAGATGGGCCCCCATGGGGCCGCCCCTGCCCCCTGGGAAGGGCCGCAGTTTGGCCAGGCCCCAGCTCCTTTCACACTCAGGTAAAACTTTAACCAGGGGCCTTTGGCGGCAGCACTGGGCCCTGCATCCCCATTCAGGGCATGATAAATGACTGCTGTCACCGCGACATGAAAGCTCATATTGAAAAGCCCTGCTTTCTGTCTCCCTCCCTTTCAGGCTGCCAACTTCTTCTCTCTTAAGTCACCGAGCGTCACTCATGTGTCATCCTGTGCTGAATGCCCCCCAGTCAGGGACCCTTGCTCCCTCTGCCCCTTGCCTCCCACCTGCCCCACCCCTTCCCCTTCCTCTAGGGTCCCCTTCCTCTCCTCCTCCCTCTTCTCCTTATTCCCTCTTCCTCCTCCCTGAATTCTCTCCTCTTGCCTCCCTGTCTCCTCACTCTTTTACCCCCATCTCTCCCCCTCCAGCCCTGATTTGCCCCATCCCAGTCTCTTGACTGTGGACACTGATATTGCTGTCCCCATCATCTATGCTGCCCCACAGTCACCTCCAGAGCTGATCATGAACACAGAAACTCATCATCACTCTTCCTAACCTTCACTCTCCATGCCAGGGTTTCATTGGCACTGTCACAACCAATGCAGTCCTAAAGGGAAGGTAAAACCAAACAGGGACCCCTAAAAGTAAATGAAAAGAGAACAGACTCATAGTGCCTAAAATAAGAGTTTTGATCCCAACTTCCAGAAGAGCTATAAAGTTATACAAATTTATGTCTGAGTCTGTGTTATGTTCCTCTGCAGAGAGGAACCAAAGATTTCATCAGATCTCACAAAATGGACCAAGAATCACACTCAGAAGCCTTGCTCATCTCAAGAAGACCTGGTAATGACCCATCAACACTGGAAAGGAAGTTAAGCCTAATACTGCTGGGTCTCCAAGGCTTCCCCGCCAGAGTAACTCTACACTGTAGCTATCAAAGCCATCCTGCTGGGAGAGATAATCCATGAAGTCTGAAGCCTCAGCCCCAAGTAGCTTCCCTTTCTCCTACCAGCAAGTTCACCTGCCACAAAAAGGAGCCACACAGGGACAGCCGATGATAGTAGGGGCCAAAACCCACCATAGAATGGAACGTGGCATCATATTCTTAGAGCCATGAGAAACTGCTATTTTCTTTGGGGATGGAAAACTGAAATCCAGAAGTGGGTAATGGCCATATGCAGTCCTATCACTGTTCATGTCCCTTTCAGCTCTAACGTCCATCAGTCTGGTCGCGGAGGAAGCTAAACATGGGTTCCCTATGACAGGGTCTGCTCAGTAAGCTACCTCATTTGGCATGTTAAATATAAAAGGTGTCTTTCATTCAGGAAACTGCTGCTCATTTAGTCATTTAGCTGACTTGCCAGCAGCTTTCACTTTGATAACAAATGGAGCAGCCAGCCATTGGAGTGAGAAGAGAGCCCGGGCTGGTGTGTGCCAAGACCCCTCAGGACCAGGTAAGATTCCACACCCAGGATATATATATCCTATTCATTCTGTTTCTCTGGGGAACCCTGACTGATACACCACCCAAGCCACACAAAGCTTGTAAATGACTAATCTGGGACAACCACATGGGTCTGACACTAAAGCCCATATTAATAACCATTATGCTCTATTGTTTAAATTTCTTTGTGGTCTTAAATTGAGCCCTTAACATTCCCCCATCCCCTAGCCCAGAGCTGAATACCTGGTTCTCAAATAACAGAACTCTTCACAGAAGCAGCACCAACCTCCTCTCAATGTACATGTCCTAGGTCAGGTTCCCCATAAGCAGACCCTGACACAGCGATTTATTAGAGAACTGCTCCCCAGAGAAACTATTAAGGGACTAGGAAAAGCAGGATGGTGAAGAGGAAGAAGCCAAGCAAGGTGTGATCTCACATAAAAATTCCACTGAGGGAAGCAGCAGCCTAATTCCTCAGGGGAGCTCTGGAGTTCTACCTCATGCCTGACCCAAGGCAAGAGAGCTCCACCAGTAGAATGGGTGGAGGTCAGCTGCAATTTCCCAGGTATTTTCAGGCTCTCCGTTTGTGTGGGCAAAGTGACTCCAGAAACCTAAAGCAATCCTTCAAAGAAGATAAAAGAAGCACAGCACTGGCCATTGAAACACACCCAAAACCAGGGCGGGAGGTGGGATCAGTACTGAAACTAATAAGGGAATCAAAGGGATCTGGACAGAACAGACCTTCTCTGCTATAGTTCAAAACATGTTCCTCAGGCTGGGGATCCACGACACTGTGTTGAAGTCAGTGGGCCACTTTGACTGCCATCATCCTTGAGCTGAGTCGGGGAGCAGTGGGTTGTAGAGTCACCAGCTTTCAGTCACCAGGGAGAGTGGGTGCTTGCTGGGACAGGCAAGGGCTTTTCCTCCTTCTGAGGAAATTAGGATCCTGGATCAGGTCAGAAATGGGTCTCCATGACTCCCGGGGATGAATGTGGACCCGGCATCGTGGGACTGAGAGTATCTTCTTGACCAAAAGGGGGATGCAAAATGAGACAAAATAGTTTCAGTGGCTGAGAGATTCCAAATGGAGTCGAGAGGTCACTCTGGTGGACATTCTTATGCACTATATAGGTAACACCTCTTAGGCTTTAATGTATTGGAATAGCTAGAAGTAAATACCTGAAACTACCAAACTCCAACCCAGCAGTCTGGACTCCTGAAGACAATTACATAATAATGTATATTACAAGGGGTGACAGTGTGATTGTGAAGACCTTGTGGATCACACCCCCTTTATCTAGTGTATGGATGGGTGGAAGAATGGGGATAAAAACTAAAGGACAAATGGGGTGGGATGGGGGGATGATTTGGGTGTTCTTTTTTCACTTTTATTTTTTATTCTTGTTCTGGTTCTTTCTGATGTAAGGAAAATGTTCAGAGATAGATTGTGGTGATGAACGCATAACTATGTTGTCATACTATGGACAGTGGATTGTATATCATGGATGATTGTATGCTGTGTGAATGTATTTCAATAAAACTGAATTTAATTAAAAAAAAAAAAAAGAAAGAAATGGGTCTCCTCATGACTTGGTGCTGAAGGGCAATCCAAGGCCTAGAGTGCTAACTGGAGGCTTTCATAGACAATGCAAGACACCCTGCAATTATAGTCAGGAATGAGGTGCTATTATTGCAGAGTTTGATTTTTTATTACAAGAATTGACTTTTATTTCCAGACTGTGGCCTTAAAATGAAACAATCAGCCATACCTCTTGATGAGTAGTTCTAGATTTCTATTACAAAAGGAAATCTTGCATTAAAAGGAAAAAAAGTCTTGACAATCCTGCCATATGTTTTTGATGTCATATCAAATGTGAAAAAGAAGAAACCTTAGCAAACTTGAACCTAAAGCGAGAATCGCCTCATTTTATTAGCGAATAATCACCCTAACATTAGTGAATTGACTTTAAAATATCAGGCTTAACTACTAATTAACCTTCAACCAATGCTTTAAATAAATTTTATTACAGTTACTCTCAAAAGTAAAAATATCATTAATAACATAATATAGCCAATGTTATATATCTTTCTTATACTGTGATTAATAGAAAGTATATTTTAACTTGCCAAACTTGCTGGTTTAGCTTTTAAATGATTTTGAAGGAGTACAGCTTGGGGAATGAGCAGGACTCACATCCTGTATGTCCAGCTAGGTAACGCCCAAGGAACCTGGGCAATATCCTGAGGGCTGAAACTGGTGAACACACAGCAGCTACCCGGCTTGTCCAGCAGAAAAAAAATATGGTTGGGAACTGTTGTGTTTGAGACCCAAATTAGCATCCCTGAGTTCTTCCTGTTCCCTGACAAAGCTGACCACATGGAAATAGCCAGAGCCCCAAATGCAGATCAAATGGAACCAGGCACTCAGCTCATGTCCTGGTTACCCAGAGACTTGAGAAACCCAGCTCTTCTTTCTCTTCCAGAGCCTTCTCCCAAGGGTAGGGAGAGAGTCCTGCCATACAATACCGTAGCCCACCCCCTCAGTATAACCCTGAGGCCTGGGGAACTAGAGGTGCCAAATCCTCAAAGATATAGCATTCAGGTCTCATTTTATTACATGCTTATAATGGCCATGAGACGCAAGCATGGCAGAATCATCAGTGTGAGCCAATGTCCAAGTGTCCCTCTACATTTCCCAGCCTCCCATGCTGCTAGCTGGGGGTCACCAGACTGAGGCCTAGCCAGTGGTCTGCAGATAGAAGTGATGCATACCACTTCCAGGACTAACCCATAAAACAGAGGTTGGCAAACAGTTTCTAAAAAGAGCCAGACAGTAAATATTTTAGGCTTTGCAGGCCCTATGATCTCTGTCGCAACTACTCAATTCTGCCATCATAATGCACAAGTAGCCATTGACAATAAGTAAACAAATGGGTGTGCCTGTGTTCCAAGAAAACTTTATTTCCTAAAACTGACTGGAGGCTGAATTTGGTTCATAGGTATAGGGGATGACAGAGCCACAAAATAGAAGAGCCTGGCTCCCTGAGTCACTGCTCTAAGAGAACCACCTAATCCATATTGTAAAGTAACAGAAGCAAGGAATAACTTTCATTGTGTGATGATGCTGAAATTTGTGGATTGTCTGTTATAGCAGCTAGCATTAATTAACCTGATTCATAAAGTAGATTGAATTGTTCCCTTTTGACAGCTGAGGAAAACAAGGTTCAGAAAAAAAAAACAAGGTTCAGAAAAAAAAAAAAAAAATAGTAGTGCCAGGACAAAGGTAATTGGTTTGCCAGGATTTTCCTGGTTTTAGCACTGATAGTCTCATATCCCAGAATCCCCTCTGTATAGGGCCAACAAGCAACAAGAACAGCTGGTCACCCTAGGCAGGACTTGAACACAGATCTGTCTGATTTCAAAGCCCATATTCATGGCCCATGAGGAAAGCTGCTTCTGAAAGAAGGTTGAATGAGGCTGAGCTTAGCTTGGCCTGATCCCCGCTGGGAGACTTCACACTCCTGTGCCCACTGCAGGTGTGCCTCCAGGTGTGCTGGCCCTGAGAGGTGGGAATGGGGCCCTGTCACCTCCTCCCTAGACCTCAGACCTTCTCCCCAAAGGCAGTGAGTCAGCCATGAATTTTAAATATACACTAGCCTGGGTGTGGAAGTCAGGCCTGACAGCTATAAAATGGCACTAAATCTGCTTTTATGAGCTCTAGCTGCATTCAGCTGGGTGTTTTATCACACTCACTGGAAGTTTACTAAGAGGAGTTAATAATCCAAAACGCTGGGGCCTGCCAGTCTCTGGGTTGAGAAGGGCAGGATGCCCCTCCAATGATCTTGAAGGAAACACTAGCATGTGTTCAAGGTGCCAGCACTTCAGGCTTCCCCTGGGTTCTGCTCTGCCCAGGTGCTGCCCACTTCTTTATCCTCCCCGTCATCCATCGTTCCTCCAGCTGCTCAGGGCCCACCCCCAGGCTGGGTGCCCTGGTGACTGGGGAAGGGTTCTCTGAGGAGGTGACCTTTGTGCTGAAACCCAAAGATGGAGAAAATGATGGCCATGCCAGAAACGAGTGCCCCAGGCAGAGGGGACAGCACAGGCAAAGACCCTGAGTGCCATGACACCTAACCCAGACAGAGACAGCTTTCCAGAGGAGAAGACAGGGCCCAGGACAAATCCCTGAATAACGACAGGCTGTAAGAGACAGGCAGAGGAGGGCTGTCCAAAACGGAGACTGAGACAGAACAGTCAGAGAGGGGAGGGAACCACAGGCGCTAAGGGAGGGGAGCATCTCAAGGAGAGAGAGTTCAGTGGCATCAGACAGTACAGAAAAGCTGAGCAAGAAAGCAAAGGAAAAGGCCCCTTGGCTTTGGTGATGTGAAAGTCACAAATATTTACTGACTGTCTACTGTGTGCCAGTCTCTGTACAGAGCTCTAGAAAGCAAAGATGAAATTAAACACAGGTCAGGGTGGGGAAGGAAAACAGAAATACACAAATAATTACAGTGTCATGTGTTCAGTGCTGTGGGATCCCAGAAGAAGGGCAGAATAACTCTGTCTAGAGAGTTAAGGAGACTTCTGAGAGGGGGCACATCTGAGCTGGGTCATGAAGGATGAGTAAGAGTTTGCTAGGTAGGTGGGGAGACAGAGCATCACAGGCAAAGGCATCAGAGTGTGATATGTTCAGGAACACAAAGAGGTAACTTAAGCTGGCTGGACCTTAAGGAGCAAAGTGGGGAGAACTGAGGAAATGTGGTTGAGGTAAAGGGGAGGGGACAAAGGATCTCCCAGGTCCCACCAAGGAGTCTGAGGCAACAGGAAGGCTTGGACAAATTCTAAGGGGGAGGAGGGGAACAGCATTTGATTTGCACTTCAGAAAACAGTCTCTGGCTTTACATCCACCCCCAGCTCTGGCACTAACCTGTTGAGTGACCTTGGACACATCTATGCTCTGGCCTCAGTTTTACCCCCTTTGAAGTGGGGACATGAAACTATCCCCTTCAGTTCTCACAATCTGAGGGTTCTGTGGTTATCATGAAGTCAGCTTTGTGTTAAACTGTTCATGCATCTGATAAGAAGAAATTCATCAAATAAGTTCCAATTTTCAGGGCTGTCATTTGCCTTGAATTTCTGAGAAGGCCTAAAGGACTAAGGGTCAAGCATGCCACCAGCATGTCTAAGAGCCTTTTCCCAATTCCCTGGTGAGGGCAAGAAGTGAGGACACCCTCATGACCCAGGGGAAGGGCTGACATTTGGTGAGATGTCTGTATTTAACTCCCACCACTTGACATCTGTTTCCAGTTAATCTGCCTGTGTTAAGCAGGAGGATGCCTGTAGCAAGCAATTCAAGCTCAGTTCTAGAGAGGAAGAGGGAGACAGCCACAAAGGGTTAAATGGTACCTCCACTCTCCCCAGCTCACATCTCCAGGAGCTCCATGAACCACCCCCAGGACCGCTGGCTTCCAAGACCAATAGAGTGGCATGCGATGAGGTGGCTGATGTAGGCAAGATTCAGATCTTGAAGGCCTTGTAGGCTTGCAGGAAGGGCTTCCGTTTTCTTCTAGGTCTGACAGGAAATGACATGGCCCTATTTGCCTATATGAGATCCCTCCAGCTGCCCCCTGGAGAGTGGGTTGACAGAGGCCAACCTTTCTAACTCCACCATCCAAAACAGAAGCCCCTAAACACATGTGGCTACCAAGCACTTGAAATGTGGCTCACTGAGGAACTGAATTTTTTATTTTATTTAAATCAATTAATTTAAATAAAATTTAATTTTACTTTTTAAAACAAATACTTTATCCAGGTATTAAAAAAACTTTGAAGTACATTTGGAACAACTTAGTTATGTGATTCTACTGTTTCAACTATAAATTTTATAAAATCTAAATACAGATCAAGTATTTCTGATGAAAATGTAACCTCCAAATTACAATGTGCTGTAAGAGTAACGTGTATATTGGACTTTGAAGACTTCATGAAAAAAAAAGAATATAAAAGATCTCAATAGTCATTTATATTGATTGCATTAAATTATAATATTTGGAATACATTGAGTTAAATAAAATATATTATTAAAGTTAAATTCACCTGTTTCTTTTTACTTGTTTTATGTGGCTACAAGAAGACTTAAAATTGTGTGTTGCTCCCATTATATTTCTACAGGACAGCACTGCTGTAGATGGAACGATACTTAATTTAGACTATATTGATGGTGGTAGATGTGAAAAGGAGAGTACATATCTGAGATGTGTTTTGGAGGCAGCATTGGCAGATCTTGCTGATAAGTTGGATGTCAGGAATGGGTGAAGGAAAGGGGAATATAAAGATGATGGCTACAATTCTGGCTGGAACATTTGGATGGATGATGGTATCATTTCCTAGAAAAGACTTAAGGGAGGGAAAATTGGGGACAGGAAATATTGAAAGATTCATTGGGACCTGGAGGGTCAGAAATGCCAATGAGATGCCCAAGTGGAGATGTCAAGTAAGTAGTTGAATCTACAGGCCTGGTATTCGGAAGAAAAATCTGGAAAGGAGAGCTAAATTTGGAAGTAACTCCTTAGAAAAACTAGGTCCCTCTTCTGGATGTGAATCTCACCACAGACAGACGAATGGACAGAAACATTAGTGCACTCCTTACTCTCTCAGTTCCAGAAAAACCTTCTCAATATGCAAATGTTCTCTCTAGCTTGAATCTTCTCTGTATGTCACCAGCTCGCTCCTCTTTGCCACTGCCTGCCCACCCCTCCCATAAGCCCCTTCCTTGGCTCACCCACCCTCCACAGTTGCTGGGCAAAACACTGTGGCAAAGGCGCCCATTGCAGACAGTCTTCAGCAGTGAGCTGTGGGTCAGGACGTTTGCACAAATGCTTCACAGCATCATTTATCTTGAGGGATGTCAACTCGAAAAATGTTAGTTCGTGTCACTGTCAATGTAAATGCCAAAAATTAGCTTTCTTTCATCAGAAAATGGAATAATTAACTTTGCAACTGTTTCCAAAACTGCTAATTAATGGGTTTTACCCACTTGATTTGTCAGGCTACACTGCGAGCTGAGCAGCAGCCTGAGCCCCTGGAGGATTCCCATCCTCCCCTTCTCTCTGTCCCCGGCAGTCGGAGTTGGAAGAAGTTATAGGTAAACAAGTGGAGAAAAGCAAGGCCAGAGGAACATGCTGTTATTTTGGAGTAAGGAGTTTTTTTGTTTTCCTTTCAAAATCAGTCTCCTACCACTTTTCTGTCCCACATTGCTGTCCCCAGTTGACCTCAAAATTGTGGGGCTCAGCCTTACTCGATGGGGTCACCATCCACCTGTCACCCAAACTTAAAACCTGAAGATCAGCTCAGATTCTGGTCTCCCTCAGTCAAGCCAGTGTGGCATGGTGGTTAAATACTGGGCCCTGGGGGCAGGCAGTGTGGTAAGAATAACAACTTGGCTCTTTACAAGTGAAGGATCTTAGGCAAGACACTTCCCCTCTCACTATCTCCATTTCCCCAACTATAATGTGGGACTCATAATAGACCTACGTCATTGGGTTGCTAAAAACTTAACTAATGAAGATAAGAAATGCAAAGCCTTGAGCATGGTATTTCGGATAGAGTAAGCCCTCCACAAACATGCCTATTGTTACATCTTTTACCCCACTCCCCTCCATTTCCACTGCCCCTGCCCTGGCTCAGGCCTCCTCCCTCACCTGGATTGCTGCCTCTTCTCTGAGAGCCAGGTAACACCCCACTGTGATTGCCCAAACAGTTTTCTCAACATGCAAATCTGATCATATAGTAGATTCAACTACTGATCCCAATTCTTACTTCATGTATTAGGGTTATACATCCACCCTCTTTGTCCTGTAACTTTGCAGAGCCTCCCACTGTGGGTGGAACATACTTCCACACCACAACATTGATGTTGATCTTGGTTATGTGACTTGCTTTGGTCAGTGGAATGTTAGTAGACAGGCATGGAACATGCAGAGGCTTTAAATGTACTTATGTAGCTTGGCTTGGCATCTTGTGCGCCAGTGAAACGACACGCCACCAGCAGCTGCCGACTCTTCAGCCTGAATCCCAAAATGAAAACACACAGAGACTACTCAAGCCCAGCTGGAAGCCTAGAGTCCAGCCTGACCCAGCCAAGCCCAGTCAAGGTTAATTGAACCTCAGCTGAGCTGTAGGCATAGAAATATTTGGGGGATGTTTGTTACACAGCAAAAATTGACTAATATAAATCATGTTCACTTTCTTTTCCTGCTTCATGTTATTCACACCCACAGACTGCCCCATCCAAGCACACAGACTTTACATCATAGCCTGGATTTGTGTTTTATAATAATCCCTGTGGGTGAAAGATGGGCTGCAGGAGGCAAGCTGTGGGTAGAAAGATGGACAGGAGTGCCTTAAACGTGTACTTCCCAGATAGAGATGGAGAAGGTTAGCTTAAAAGAGCTCTTGATAACCCTTTCCCTGTCAATGTCAACGGGCTGCATTCCCCCACTGCAGCATATTTAAGAGCAAGCTACAGTGACCCAACCCAAAGTTTGCTAATAAAAATCCGTTCATTTGTTCATTCAACATATATTTACTGAACATCTCCTATGTCCCAGGTACTTTCCAGACTTTGAGGATACAGCAATGGACAACAGAGACACAGTCCCTGCCCACCTGGAACTTATTTTCTTGTCAAGGAGATTGGCAATAAAACAAATATGCAATATAAAGTTAGTTAGAGTTATAGGCCATGAAACAAACAATAATAGCTAATCTTACTGAGTTCTCAGGATGTGCAGGGCATTATTATAAGTGCTTTGCATGAATCATTTTATTGAATCCTCACAAAATCCCAAAGAAGTATTTACTATTATTATCATCCCCTTTTTACACATGAAGAAACAGAAGCAGGGAGAGGTTAAGTAATTGCCAAGAGTTGTGCAGCTGGGGACCAGCCAAGCTGGTATTTGTGTCCCAGCAGTCTGACTCCAGTACCCACACACCTCACCATCACACTACACTACCCCTTACTTACTCATTTATTCAACAAGTGTTTATTGGGTGCCTACTCTGTGACAGACACTGGGGTATGTGTCAGTGAATAAAGCAGACAAATGTCCCTGCCCTTCATGAGCTCCCAGTCCAGTGAAGGACGAAAGACATTAAATAAAATTAAAAGGGAAATTGTGTAGTATGGTGTAAGGGATATATTTGGTGGAGAAAAGAAAGCAGAGTAAGTAGATTGAGCTTACTCTGCTCGATTGGTCTGATCACTAGTTAGGATTGCCCAGGAGGCCCTCACTGTGGAGATGGCATTTAAGCAGGGACTTAAAGATGAGGGAATTGGTCATGTAAGTACTGAGGGAAGAGCATTCCAGACAGAGGGAACAGTAAGCGCCAAGGCCCTGAGGCAGTAAAGTGCCTAGCATGTTCAAGGAATAGCAAGGAGGCCAGCGTGACTGGAGCAGACTGAGGGAGGGAAAAGTGGAAAGAAATGAAGTCAAAAGCAGAGGGGGACAGTTCATAAAGGGCCTTGTGGCCAATTAAAAGGACTCTGAATTTGCTGTGAAGCCATGGAGCAGAGTCACATGATCTGACTGTTAAAACAGGATCCCTCTGGCTGCTGTGTAAAGAATAGACTGAAGGGAGCCAAGCTGAGGCAGGGAGACGGTGAGGGGCTGTTGAAATGATCCAGGCAAGAGTCAATGGTGCTTTAGACCAGGGTGGTGGCTGTGGAGGGGTCAGGAGTGGCATGGACAGAGCCAACCAGATTTTCTGATGAAATGTGTGGTTAGAAGTTAGGGTAGAAGCCCCCACCCCAACAGTCTGTGGTTTACCCCTAGGCACAATAAGCACATACTTACGGAGACCAGAAAAAGTAGAAAATAGCCTGAATGAATTATCTATAATTTTACAACCAAAAAAATTTATAAAGAAGCTATTTGAGTTTCAACATGCATATAAGTATTGTGGTTGAGGGTTCATTATTGTTTTTATTTGGAACTGTATTTGGATGGGAGCACTTCCATCTCCTCAGTGATTTGAGCCTCTAGAAGATGCAAACCCGCATTACCCAGGGAGTACAATCCAGGAAAAGGCAAAGCACTGGTGTGGCCAAGGGGGGAGCCAGCAAGGTCTGGCTGCTTCTCACACAGAGACATCTCACACCAGCCAGATCTACATCCAATAAGTCGATTCCATGAGGACTCTGTGATCCCCTAAGGATCATCTGAGCCAACCCCTCATTGTACACATGGGAAACTGAGTCCCAGAAAGGTCAAGTCGCTTGCCCCAAGGTCCCACAGTCAATCAGGGACTAGAATCGGGATTTCCTGACATCCAGCCCAGAGCTCTGTCCCCCTAGAATTTGCCAATGCCCAGGCCCTGGCTCAAGCCCTCTAGATGCCCATAACCACCCACAACAAGTCCATACTCCCCAGGAAAGAGGAGGATGACCCATGCGCTCCCAGAGACCCAGCCTTAGAGCAGTGACACCCCAGGCTCCCCAAAACAAGTGAACCTGTGGCAAACAGACTTTAAGGCAGACCTCACAATACCCCTTCCTGGTGTTCATACCCTGTGTGATCCCCTTCCCTTGAGGGTGAGTGGAAACTGTACCTCACTTCAAACCAACAGGATATGGAAAAGGTGGTGGGATGTACATGATTTTGCTACATAAGACTATAATGCTGTCTTGTCAATAGACTTTCTCCCTTGTGAACTTCAAAGAAGCAAGCTACATTATGAACTGCATATAGAAAGGGTCACATAGCAAGAAATTAGAGCCAACCTCTGCCTGGAATCAGCAAAGGAACCAGCAAGAAACTGGGGTCTTCCGTCCAGGAGCCTGCAAGGAAATGAATGCAGCCAGCAACCATAGGAACTTGAAAGTAGATCATTCCCCAGCCAAGCTTCAGATGAGGTCATAGACCTGGTCAACATATTGATTGCAGCTTTGGGAGACCCTAAGGTAGAGGACCCAGCTAAGTTATGCCCAGACTCCAACCCAAAGAAACACCAGGCTAGCTATCACAGAGGCCATGGAACAGAAAGAGTCACATACTAAATTAAAATGTTCGAATCTCATCATTCATTAAACCAACTGAATGACTGGTAACATACTTAGGACAGGGTACAAACAGTGGAAGGATCAAACCATCCTGGACCCCTGAGCCATACAAAATCCATATGCCCTGTCTCTCCCTCTCTCACATCAGCCTTCACTGTTAACATGGGTTTGGAGGACCAGAGTTGAGGTTTGAGCAAGAGAATACAACAGAAGGAAGATGCATAGGGCCAATCATGAACATGCTCTATTGGAGAAACTCAGAGACAAGCACATACACCTGGAGGCTGCTATGGCTCACCCACTAGCCTGCAGAACATCCATAGTTTTGTCTGAATTCCTTAGAGTATATGCAGGGTCAGAGCATGCTCAGGCTTGGTGTCACCAATGGGTGGCCAACTTAGGGGTGACCGAGCTGTCAGCCCAGAGGTAGCACTCTCTCTTGACTTGGTCTTTCCACTTCTATCTATAGTAATACACTTGTTTGTTTTATAATATATGCCATTTAATCTATGATTCACATGTTACTAACATTCTCACTATCTAGTTTTAACACATCTTAAGAATTCTGCCCGAGTCTCACAAGCTTACTCATTGTGTATACTTAACACATCCTCTAAGTCTGCCTCCATCTCATAAGCTACTATGTTACATATGATTATCTATGCCTTAACACTTCTTAGAGTTTTTCTTGTCTTTTATAAACAGAACTAAATATTCTCAAATAATGCAGCAAACAGGTTACACTTTCCAAACCGGCCACATTCTTCCAACACCACACTGCCTCCATCCTCACCCAAACCACCACCATCTTTTGCTTATTAGCCTCTTCACTAGTCTCCCTGCTGCCACACTGACCACCCACACAACATCCAGAGCACAGCTTCCAAAAGGAAATCTTTTCCTGCTCAGCCCAGCCATAAAATCTAAATTCCTTAGTTATATTACAGCCTATTATGATATGGCCACACTACCTGTCCTGCTCCGAGTCCCGCCATTACCACCCTCACCCACCATGTGCTCTGAACACCAACCTTTGCACGTGTTCTGCCTAGACTGAGTTCTTTCCCATGTGCTTGTTCTACTCCTACACTCCAGTCAAGGTTCAGCTTAGGCCTCACCTCTCCTGGGAAGCATTCTTTGATTCTCTCCCCAGTAAATATTCAAGAAGGAAAGAAAGGAAGGGGAGAGGCAAAGGGAAAATGAGGGGAGGGAAGGAAGAAGCAAAGAAAGGCATGACCATCCCATAATAGAAGGGGCAACTCCAAAAGTAATAAATGCCCTACACCTCTAGGTATTAAGCAAAAGACAGGATGACATCTCGGGGGAAGAAAACTCAGAAACATGCAAACATATTATCTACAATCTTTTCCTTGGATTCTGTATGATCCAGTTATCTCTTGATGCAAAACTAACTAACACAATACTTACTGGCTTAAAATGACAATCATTTTATTATGTCTCATGATTTTGTGGCAGGGCTTACCTGGGCCACTTTTCTGTTCTATGTAGCACTGACTGAGGTCACTTGGTGGTATTCAGCTGGCAGATGGGCTGGTCTAGGTCCAAAATGGCATCACTTCTACCTCTGTACCTTGGCAGGAAGTAGAAGGCTGGGCTCAGTTGGGCACCTGCCCTTTCCATATAGTTTCAGGGCCTGTCCACGAGGTGTCTCCAGCAGCACAGTCAGATTTCTCACATGGCAGGTCAGGAACCAGAAGACCAGGAAGGAAACTGACATTTCCTTAGGCTGTAACTGGCATGGCATCACTTTCAACTCTTCGCAGTCCAGTCCAGATTCAAGGGGAGGGGAAATAGACCCCTCCTCTTGTTGAAAGGAACATAAAAAAATGTGTAGCCATCTGTAAATTCCTTGTGCAGAAGTGGTGACCCCATCTCCAGAAAGACTTACTGGGACTGGAAATGGTCCAGAGAAGGCAGTTCCGGGACCCTCCCCTACAGCAACTGTGAGAGATAATAGATGTTTGTTGTTGTTTTCAGCCACTTAGTTTGGGAGAGATTTGTTACACAACAACAGACAATGGATGCACACACCTTCTCCAAAACTGTCTCTCAGTTTTGTCCTGTCCAAGACAGACCCCTGGGTAGGAGGAACTCAGGGATTGAACCTGTGATGCATTTCGGGATAGGAACCTGAAGTTGAGGAATTTAAGGAAGCTAACAGACCAGATCTTCAAATTCCAACTGTCTCAAGAACAATTCTCATGCACACATTCACAACTTTTACGAGTGACTACCACATGCCAGGCAAAGTGAGGGAAACAGAAGGTGGAGCAAAAACAGACATGGTCCCCCAAAGTACAGGCCTCTCTGAGTATCCCCTTCAGTGTCCCGTGCACTATTCCGTAATCTGGAAGAGTCACCCCTAAGGCAGCTACTACCACATGAAAATGGGCCCTGCGCACCTCTGCATTATTCAGAGCCTCAATACTAAATCTTTCTCCTCTGCCCCTGTGGCACCTTCCCTTTCTCCTCCTTGGCTTCTGACCTCTGCATTTGTTTCTTGTTGTCAGGCCTCCGCCCCACTGCGTGCACCTGGCTCTCTGACTTCTGGCTTCCCGCAGAAGTCACGTTCCCGCTCACTCCCAAGCCCCACGCCAGACCAGGATTAGGAGCGAGATCTTTCGCATCGGTGCCATGAGCCAGACCCGGAAGTACATGCTGTCAGTCCGGAAGTTGTTCCGGACTCTTTCTTCCCTGAGCCGCCCGGGCCAGTTGGTTCCGCAGCCGAACACTGAAACAGTTCTCCCTGGGCCCGGCTGCCTCTTCTTCCCCTCAGGCCGATGAGCCATTGTCCCGGGCCAGCGAGGCGCATCTCAGAAGCACCATCTCCTCCGGCTCTTTTTCCTGCTCGGTCTGGATTGGGCTCATTTACTAAAAATTAGTTGGGAATGAAAAAAGCCCCAAGTTTATTAGCGTGCTATTATTCCCCTCCCGCCATGCCCCTGCAGCATGATGGATTGCCTGGTGAGGGGACGCAGCCCCAGCCCGGGACTGAGCAAGCTCTGCGCGGTCCCCGGCGCAGACAGATGGGGAGGCCGAGTCCTGACCATGATTGATTAGCTCCGCAAAGCCTGTTGAGCGGAGTTCCATCAAGATTGATGCTTTCTCCGCATAACAGCATTTCCAAAAAGTTTCTATTACATTTTGATTATGTTTATAGAATCTCGCTGGTCTGGGGGAAGATGCAATCTCGTTCCCAGTGTGTGTCTGCCTGGGCTGCCGCAGTGCCTCACAGGGCGCTGCCGGCTTGGCCACCACCAAGAGCCCCTCACTTCCTGGGCAGCGGGAAGGATCTTCATTGCCTTTCAAGATCAAGTAGGAGGAAACCAAGGGCCTCTCTTCCAGCAATTCTGGTTTCCAGGCTAGGCTGGCCGCCTCGGTTGTTCCGGTACCTGTGCCTGAAGGTGAAGAGAAAATCAAAGAGCAAAAGTGTTTCCTGACTCCTCCGGGATATTGCAGAAGGAACTGGACAGCCCCCATTTTTCTACCTGGTTCCAATGAGACAGTACCAGACTTTGTCAAGTGTGTGATGAACTCCATGTTTATATGTTTTATATGAATGCATCTACATGTGTGTATCCCACCTTATCCACAAGAGCTTTGAGTGGTTTACAGGGAATGGTAGAATATGAGTAAAGAATAAGAATTAGGACCAGGGAAATGCAAATGTCGGGAGACCAAAAGAAAAAAAATAAAATATATGTTTTATATTTGACAGAAGAGCCCACCCAGTCTTTATGCTTGGGTCCTTAATTTGATATGAGTTTCCTGATAGTCGACATGAAAAGGGAATTAAAATCAGTTACTTAGTTCTTGCTGTCATTAAAAAAAAAAAAAAAGAAAATCTAAAAAGCCAGGTCCTCGGGAAGATTGGGGTTTCTCCAAACGTGATTCTAAAGGAAACTATGTACTAGACAGCTCTTAATTGGAGGCTGTGAGAAATCAAGTTTTCTCAGCCTCCACACTGTTGGCATTTGGGACCAGATAATTCTTTGTTGTGGGGGGCTATCTGGTGCATTGTGGGATGTTTAGCAACATCCCAGCTCTCTACCCACTAGATGCTAGTAGCACCTCCTCCCCAGTGGTGACAACCAAAAATGTCTCCAGACATTGTGAAAGGTCTCCTGTAATAGTGTTGCTCGAGTTACCAAATAAAAGTACAGGGTGCCCAGTTACATTTGAATTTCAGCTAAACAATGAGTAATATTTTAGTATTAATATGTCCCAAATATTGCATGGGACTTATTACATGGGACATACTTATATTAAAATATTATTCTTTGTTTAGCATAAATTCAAATTTAACTGGGCATCCTGTATTTTATCTGCTGACCCCTCCTGGTCTGCAACAATCTCTGGTGGGAACAACATCCCAGGAACCTTTCAAACATGATGCACTGCAAAGTGTTCCCACCCCCACCCCAAGCCAGACTCTTAAAAGGTATAGACTTTCTGGAGGACAGTGTGGTAGTTCCACAAGAAGCTAAGTATGTGGATACCATAAGGTCATGCAACCTTATTAGGGGGCATATACTTGGAGGATCTGAGAACAGGGACATGAATGGACATTTGCACATTGGTGTTTATGGAGACAGTATTCATGATTTGCAATGGGTGGAGGTGGCCTAAGAGTATACTGACTGAGGAACAGAATGGTGAACTGTGGCATGTGCATACAATGGAATAGTGAGCAGCCATGAGAAGGAGTGAGACTGTGAGACACTCCAATGAGGTGAATGGATGCTGTAGACAGCATTTTGAGTGAACTATGCCAGAAACAAAGGCAAACACCATAATGCCTCACCAAGATGGACTAACTACGATATGTAAACTGAGAATTGAACCTTAGAGCACAGCTTATCAGGGGAACGATTATTGTAATGGTCCCTAGATTGTAAACTCTTACTGCAGTCACATCTATTCCTGAATTGTAATGGCTATCTCCAGATTCCGAGATGCTGGTCCCTTTATGTATAACCTGATCGATCTCTGGAACTCTGGGTATCTGTGTGACACCTGAAACTCAGAGCCAGAACTCGGCAGATATGAATGTCAGTATCAGCTCATATAGCAACTGTTAAAAAAGCTGAAAAAAAAAGCATTAAAATGGTAAAGACATGTTTCTTCTTTAGTGCTTCTTTTTATTTATATGTGACCAACAGTTTGTCTTCTGTTTTTTATCTTTTTTGGACTGTAAAAATGCAGTTGTGAAATATCTTGCAAATGAAGTATACAAGTTGTTGTTGTTTCCAAAACAAAATGAAATAATTTTAAAACTTTGATTGAGAAGCACATTGTCAAACTATGCCCTCACAACAGCCCTGCAGGCAATGCAGCCAGTTCCCTACAGCTATTTCTTCTAGCAGCCATAGAAAGAGTCAAGGACATTACCCTACAGTATAACTTTAAAAGAGCAATTCTGCAGCATTCTAAACAATATCGTCCTGCCGCATAGCTTTCTGAGTGTCCTGCTCAATCTAGAACTAAGACTTAGAGACACTACTGCTGCAACCTGCTCCTGGCTTAACAGTCCCTCTGTAAAAAAGATAATGGGGTGAGGCTCACCTGCTTGCCCGTAATGACCCTATACTGGCTTCTTGTAGCCCCAGAATGACCCTATACTGGCTTCTTGTAGCTACTGGGATTTCTAAGTGGACTCATGCCATCTTTGGAAATAATCCATTCTAGGATTACTCAATGGTAAAAAAAAAAAAAAAATATCCCCCAAAAAACTGGCTAGACCATTTGGAAAATTAGCAAGTTGGACCCCTTCCTTATTCTTCATACCAAAATGAATTCCAAATGTATTTTTTTATCTTCATTTTATTGAGATATATTCACATACCATGCAGTCATACAAAACAAATCGTACATTCGATTGTTCACAGTACCATTACATAGTTGTACATTCATCACCTAAATCAATCCCTGACCCCTTCATTAGCACACACACAAAAATAACAAGAATGATAATTAAAGTGAAAAAGAGCAATTGAAGTAAAAAAGAACACTGGGTACCTTTGTCTGTTTGTTTGTTTCCTTCCCCTGTTTTTCTACTCATCCATCCATAAACTAGACAAAGTGGAGTGTGGTCCTTATGGCTTTCCCAATCCCATTGTCACCGCTCGTAAGCTACATTTTTATACAATTGTCTTCGAGACTCATGGGTTCTGGGTTGTAGTTTAATAGTTTCAGGTATCCACCACCAACTACCCCAATTCTTTAGAACCTAAAAAGGGTTGTCTAAATTGTGCGTAAGAGTGCCCACCAGAGTGACCTCTCGGCTCCTTTTGGAATCTCTCTGCCACTGAAGCTTATTTCATTTCCTTTCACATCCCCCTTTTGGTCAAGAAGATGTTCTCCGGCCCACAACGCCAGGTCTACATTCCTCCCCGGGAGTCATATTCCACGTTGCCAGGGAGATTCACTCCCCTGGGTGTCTGACCCCACGTAGAGGGGAGGGCAGTGATTTCACCTTTCAAGTTGGCTTAGCTAGAGAGAGAGGGCCACATCTGAGCAACAAAGAGGCATTCGGGAGGAGGCTCTTAGGCACAATTATAGGGAGGCCTAGCCTCTCCTTTGCAGCAACCGTCTTCCCAAGGGTAAAACCTATGGTAGAGGGCTCAACCCATCAAACCACCAGTCCCCTATGTCTGTGGTCATGTTAGCAACCATCGAGGTGGGGTGGGCCAATACCCCTGCATTCTCCACCGGCTCCTCAAGGGGGCTCTACATATTTTTTTCCTTGTTTTTTTTTTTTTTTTTTAATCAACTGTATGAAAAAAAAATTAAAAAAAAAGAAAAAACATACAATAAAAGAACATTTCAAAGAGACCATAACAAGGAGGTAAGAAAAAGACAACTAACCTAAGATAACTGCTTTACTTCCAACATGTTCCTACTTTACCCCAAGAAAGTTACCTAATATAGCAACATTTCTGTGAACTTGTTCCTACTATATCCATCAGAAATTAACAGACCATAGTCGTTCCTGGGCATCCCCAGAACGTTAAATAGCTTATCTGTTCTTCTTGGATTATTGTTCCCCCTTCCTTAATTGCTCTCAAACACAAAAATGAAATCAGAATAGGACTAGAAAATATATGGGATAATTTTTAGAATTTCAGAATGAGTAAAGACTTTTTCGGTTGCCTTCCAGACAGAAGATCCAGAAAACCATTGACTAAAAAAAATATTGAGACATTTAACTACCTAAAAAAAAAAAGTAAGTCTCTGCATGACAAACAGGAGAAAGAGGAGAGACAAACTTGGCAAAAAAACACACACCATATAAAATAGACATAGGACTAATTTCTCCAATATGTAAAGAGGTTTGTATGAAACAATGAGGGGAAAAATAGAAAACTGGGGAAAAATGAAAGAACAGAGTTCTCAGAAAAAGAAATACAAATGACTTTTAAACACATAAAGGAGTGGTCAACCTCATTCAAATACATATTAAATACATATTAAAAGTATTAAAAAATACTTCTTATCTATCAGATGGGTAAGGATAAAAATGTTTAATAATATGACAGCAGTGAGAATATGGGGAAACAGGCACTTGCAGACTCTGTTGATGTGAGCATGCATTGGTACACACCCTTTGGAAGGTATTTTGCTAATATGTGTCCAAATTTTAAATGCATAAGTTGCCTTTAGGAATTTATTCCACATATACTTATTTATAGGTTAAAAGCTGTATATTCAAGGTTATTCATTAGAGAATTCTTTTTGTAGCAAAATTTTGTGAACAAAATAAATGTCCACCACTTCATAACTTCTTTTGTATTAATATATAATTAAATAAATTATGGCACATCCATTCAAAGAAATGTTATGTGGCAATTTAAAAATATGCAATATAAACAAATGGTGCTGGGCACCTGGATATCCATCTGCAAAAGAATAACATTCGACCCTTTCCTCACACCATATGCAAAAATAAACTCAGAAGGGATCAAAGATCTAAATTTAAGATCTATATTTATAAAACTGTTGGAAGAAAACATAGTGGCAAATTTTCATGACTGTGGTGGCAAATCTTCATGCCCTTAGATTTGGCACTGGTTTCTTAGATATGGCACCAAGCACAAGCAACAAAAGAAAAACTAGATTAATTGGGCTTCATCAAAATTAAAAACTTTTGAGCATCAAAGACACTATCAGGAGAGTAAAAAGACAACCCACTGAATGGAAGATAATATTTGCAAATCACATATCTGATAAAGGTCTAGTATCTAGTATATATAAAGAACTCTCACAAGTGAACAACAAAAAAAGACAAATAACCCAATTTTTAAAATGTGTAAACAACTTGAATAGTAATTTCTCCAAAGATAAACAAATGGCCAAAAGCCCATAAAAAAGACGCACAGTGTCATTAGTCATTAGGGAAATGTCAATCAAAACCACAATGAGATACTACTTCATACCTACTAAGATGGCCGTAATTTTTTTACTGGAAAATAATAGTGTTGTCAAGAGTATTAGTTAGGGTTCTCTAGGGAAATAGAATCAACAAGAGATATCTATAAATAAAAGATTTTATAAAAATGTCTCACATAACTCTGGGTATGCACAAGTCTAAATTCCATAGGGCAGGCAGCAAACTGGCAACTCCAATGAAGATGTTCGATGAACTCCTCAGGAACAAACTGGCAACTTCGAAGAACTCCTCAGGAAATGCTTCCTGGTTGGCCAAAGAAGAAGTGAAGGTCCTCTCTGTCTTGGTTAAAAGTCTTCAACTGATTGGATTAAATCTAGTTGATTGCATTCTCTCATTGTGGAAGACACGCCCTTTGTTGAATGTAATCAGTCACAGCTGCAGCCAATTGACTGATGATTTCATAAACCAGCCACAAATGTCCTTGCAGTAATGGTGAGGCCAGTGCATACTTGACAGACACCTGGGCACCATCACATAGCCAAGGTGACACATGAACCTAACCATCACACTAAGGATGTAGAGAAATTAGAAACTTTGTGCATTATTGGTGGGAATGTTAAAAGGTACAGCCTCTGTGGAAAACAGTATGGTAGTTTCTCAAAAAGTTAAGCACAGAATTGTCATATAACCCAGCAATTCCACTCCTACATATATGCAATTGAGAACTGAAAACATGTCCTCACAAAACTTGTACATGACTGTTTATGGCAGTTCTATTCACAATAGCCAAAAGGTAGAAGTAATCCATGTGTCGATGAACAGATGAATGGATAAACAAAATGTGGCATAGCCATACAATGGGATAGTACTCAGCCATAAAAAGGAACGAAGTTCTGATACAGACTACAATGTGGATTAAACTTGAAGACCTTATTCTAAGCAAAAGATGCCAGACATACAGGACAACACATTGTATAAGTCCATCTGTATGAACTATCTAGAATAAGCAAATTCACAGACAAGAAAAGTAGATTAGTGGTTGTGGGGACTGGAGGAGGGATGGACTGAAGAGTGACTGCTTAAATAGATACCAGATTTCCATTTGGGGTGATGAAAAAGTTCCGGAACTAGACAGTGGTAATGGTTGCACAACATTGTGAATGCACTTAATGCCACTGAATTGTACACCTTAAAATGAATATAGTGTAAATCTTACATTATATGTATTTTACCAAAATAAAAAATATATATATGGGACAGTTGTAGAACATGTACTGATATGTAATGATCTCCAAGATATATTATTAAGTGGAAAAAGGAAGGTGCCAAAAATGTGTAGCTGTGCAGAGAAGAGTAAGGAAAAGGATATATATGTACAAAAATGTTTTTCACATCCATATCCACGTACTTGGGAAACTGTGCAAAGGAAACTGGTTATATTAATTGCTTCCGGGAAGTCAACACAGGGAACTGGACTGAAGAATCCAAACACTTTTTAATGAATTCCCTTTTGAACTGTTTGGATTTTTTAACCCAGTGTATGTAACAATTCTTGAAAAAGAAGCACTTAAAAACATTTTTTATGGTGATGAATGCACAACTATAAGATGATACTGTGAAAAACTGATTGTACATTTCAGTTGATTGTAGGTTATGTGATTATATCTCAATAAAAATGCATTTAAAAAAACACCAAAAAATATATTTTTTAAAAAAAATTAAAAATGCCAAATTTCACTTAAAGGAATTTATCCTAAAGAATTAATCAGAGACAGATATTAAGATTTATGCTTTAAAATATTATTATAATATTATTTATAATGAAAAAAAATGAAACAACCTCAATGTTCATAACCAGTGATTGGTTTAAATGAATCCACACAGTAAACTATTTTGCAACCATTAAAAATCACATTCACAGAGATTGACTTAGGACATGAGAAAATGATCACAATACATTGTTAATTGAACAAAATAATATGGTACAAAATAATATGTACAGTTTGATCCAGATTTTTTTCAAACACACACACACTGAAATGTTTATGAGATTGGAAGGATATTCTACATACAGTAGCAGCCATGTTCCCTGGTTGCTGGATTTGCACGTAATTTGTACTTTCTTCTTTATATTTTTCTATGTATTCCACATCTCCTATGAAAATATATTAATTTTATTTTTAAAAAAGCATTAAATATGGTATGAAAAGGGTGCAAATTCCCACTTGCCCCTCCTACAGTGGATGACAAATTCCCTAGAGGCTCAGGGTCTGCCTTTATCAAACAAAAAAGCTGGATTCTAGTGGGGAATTATTTGGGGGCCAGCCCAGTCTTCGGTATTAAGACTTAGCCACCCCAGCTGGAGGATCACAACTCAGCCAGGTGGGATCTTCGAGAGGAAGGGGAGAAAGGGAAAGCAGAGGTGCTGGCCCCTTGACATCATCTGGAAATCTTCCCACATGTTTTTGGCTAAAATCCACTACCTTTATTTCCAGCAGAAATCTCTACCAGCTTCCTCCAATCGTCAAATGTTCAAAGCCCACCACCTCCAGGCAGCTGTCCCTAATACCACCTCTCTGTTTTCTTAGGACTTACTGTTGACACCTCTTCTCCAGTCCCTAACTGTTTGCTGTTCTATAGAAAATATTTAGCACTATTTAATAACAGCTACCATTTATTCAACACTTAATTTTGTACCACGCTCTATCCTAAATGTTTTACATCTATTGGCTCATTCAGCCTTCACAACAACCCTATGAGGAAGCAGGGGAAATAGCCTGGGTAAAGGCTTGGAGATTAGGAGGAGCATGAGCTTTTGGAGGAAGTGAGAGAACAGTGTGGCTGGGATACAAGCAAGGAACAGAGTGAGGGAGATGAGACTGCTGAAGAACTGGCAGAGCCTTGAAGGCCAAGGCAAGAAGTCTTGTCTTTATCATAAGAGTAAGGGGACTTAAACACAGCTGGCAGGAATGGAAAATGGTGCAGCTGCTTTGGAAAACAGTCTGTTAGTTCCTTAAATAGTTAAGCCTAGAGTTAGCATATGGCAGCAATTTCACTCCTGAGTATATACCCTAGGGAATTGAAAGCATGTGTCCACACCAAAACTTGTACACAAATGTTCCTAGCAACATTATTCATAATAGACAAAAAGTGGAAACAAGCCAAATGTCCATCAACTGAGGAATGGATGAACAAAATGTGGTATATACAGACAATAGAATATTATTCAACCATAAAAAGGAATGAAGGACAGATGCATGCTACAACATGGATGAAACTTGAAAACATTATGCTAAGTGAAAGAAGCCAGACACAAAGCACCACAAGTTGTATGATTCTATTGCTACAAGATGTCCATAATAGGAAAATCTATAGAAACAGAAAATAGATTAGTGGTTGCCTAGGGCTGGGGAGATAAGGAATTTGGCAGGAAGGAGAGGGCGGTGGAGGCCAAGGGGTGAGGTGTTTCTTTTTGGGGTAATGAAAATGTTCCAAAGTTGATTTATGGCAAAAGTTGCACAATGCTTTGCATATAGTAAAAGCCGCTGTATTGTCTACTTTAAGTGCGTGATTGTATGAATTATGTCTCAATAAAGCTGTTAAAAACCAAATCAAATAAAAGTAAGTAAAAAGAAACCCATTTAACAGCTTTAAGCAGAGAAATAACATGATAACATGGTCTTATTTCTTTTCTTTAAGGTACTCTGGCAGTTGTGTGGAAAGGGATGGAAAAGGAACGGAAGCAGAAGTGTTGATGTGATTTGCAGACAAGAGGTGCTGGTGCCTGGATGAGGGCAGAGGCAGTGGAAAAGGGGAGAGAATTCTGCTGCCCCACATGTATGGGTCTGGCTTGTGGGGCTAGAGTAAATCTGCTGGGGACACAAGCCATGGGAGTCTGCTCTGATTAGGGTTCCAGGATGGCTGAGCCAGATGGGGTATTTTTCAAGAGGAGTCAAAAAGGTGGCTCAATAGGGAAGTAAGGGGTCAGAGCTGGAAGGAAAGGTCAAACATTACCAAGACCATAAACAGGACAGTGAGTCCAAAAGAGATTTGGTTGCAGTGGGAAGTGGAGTGTAAGTGGTTAGGGGGAACGGTTCAGGATGGAGGCTGAGGCCAAAGATGTGTAGAAAGTGAGTGATACCCTATAAGCACCGAAGAACCAGGCCCTCTGCACAGTGGGGAAGCCTTTTCAAGTTGGATCCAGTTTGGAGGTTAATCTTCCCACCCAAGAGCTTGGGGCACCAAGCCCCTCCCGCTGTTGACAGCTCAGCAGGGAGACCCGTGGAACCCATCAGAGGGAAGGAGGGAGAGAGACCCCATTCTTAGGTGGAAGTAACTGGAAGCAGGTCCTATTCAGCAACTAATGGAAGAAATGTGTCATCTTGGTTTTTCTGTCATTCAGAGAAGAAATAACAGGAGCCACAGAAATAGCGGTGAGGATTCTGCTACAAGTAGGAACAATGGGCAGTTTCACGTGAGATTTGGATTATCATCTGCATTTGGAGTTAAAAGCCCTGATACAAGACACTGTTCCAATGCAACAGGTGGGGTGGCACACCCACTAGGGAACACAGATCCTGGACACCCATGATGGCAAACAAAAGTCAGAGAAGTCCTGATCCAGGACTGAGATGTTCCCGGCCCTCTACTCATCATGAAATCATGAGTTCCTTAGCAAGGAGCAACGGAGCTCTTTGACCAGAAACATTCTGTATGCTTACAAAAGTTGTAAAGGATTGATAATCTAACTTGTTGCTAAACTGCATGGATGAGTCCCAACATCTCAAAACCCTTTACTGTTCATTCAAAGTTCTGAATTAAAGAAAACCTCCAGTAATTGCTATAGATCAACATTTTCTAAAGTGTTTCTCCCCTTTGAACACTAGCTGTGTGGAATGTTCACAGATGTTCCAAAGAAAATAAAGTCCAGTGATTATATAAGTGAGAGATGTATGGGTCTAAATAAAGTTAACATTTTTTTCTCCTTAATTGCAGGACTGCTCAGAGCTTTTAATACACTGATGTGCATTGGGATCTCCACTCATGGGTCCATGGGATCCTTTATCCTAGAGCATGCTGTGGGATGCTGGTATGTTCCCCACTCACTGGGGAGGTGGGCACCTATTGGGTGGACTCCTGCTGACAGATTCTGGCGCCCAGTGTGGACAGACCAAATCAGCAGCCCTCTTTTGGGTCAGTGCCAGGCTCATTCCTATCCAAGCGCAACTCCAGATACACTAGAGTGGAGGTCTGCCCAGGGTGCTGTGGGAGTAGATGGAGGTGATAAGTCTCTTTGGAGACATTGGAGAAAGCCACACTCTTGCCAGATATGTTTGCTCTGGGTCTTGAAGAATGAGTAAGACTATGTAAGCAAAAGAGGATGTGGAAGGGCATTCCAGACACAGAAAGCAGCAAGTGCAAAGCTGAGATGTGCAAAAGCAGGTGCATTTGGGAAAGGTGAGAAACACAGTGTGCTTAGAGAAGAGTGAGCTAGTGCCAGCATGGGAGGACATGAAGGGAGGAAAAGGCTCAAGTCAAACATGAAGGGCCTTGGGTGTCAGGCCAGGGGTTTGATTTTTGGCCAAGAGGAGCCAACAGAGGGTTTAAAATATATATTCTTAATCAATTAGGATGGGTTATACATGCACATGGAACACAAATCAAATGGAAACCAGGTAAACAGTGAACAATGGGCCTCCTTCCCTCTCTGTTCCCAGACCTCAGAACTCCTCTCCCTCTACAGAATCAAATATTGTCATCCTTTCAGAGATCTCCCTTGAGTATGCAAGCAGAGATGTGTATGTGTATATATCCTTTACAAAAAAAAACACAAATGACAGCATTCTAATCTCTCTGTTCAGCACTTTGCTCTTTTCACTTAGATATCCTGGAGATTGTTTCATATCCATACATAAAGAGCTGCCTCATTCTTTTTTAACAGTCATGAAGTTCTCCCTTGTATGGATGCACTGTAATTTATTTAAACAGTCCCCTCTTGATGGACATTCAAGCTTTCTCCAATCTTCTGTTATTGTAAACTATGCTGTGGTGAGTAGCTTTGTACATCCAGCTTTGCATACATATATGCAAGTATCCTGTAGAATATATTCTAGATCAGTAGACTTTATGGGTTAATGGTTGCATACGTTAAACATTTTAATAGGGAGTGCCAGATTGCCATCCATGATCTTTGTTTGCCAAACATTTTGATCTTTGTCAGTGTGATAGGTAAAAAATGACATCTTGTTGTAGTTGTAATTTGCAATTCTTTTTTATTGAGACTAATGTTGGACATCGTTTGGTGTGTTTAAAGGCTATTTAAATTCCCTGTTCTTTGAACTGCCTGTTCACAGCCTTTGCCCATTTTTCATTGGATTGTTGGCCTTTTTTCTTATTGATTTGTTAGAACATTGTATGGTGGCTATAACTTTTGCCCATCAGTAAATTTCCTCCTGCCCATGGGATCCATTCTAGGAGATGCACTGTGTGTGTACTAACAGGTCTTCTCTGAGATGAGGTGTCAGTGGCCAGGAAATGGCAGAGGTTAGGAGAATGGGGATTCTGGTCAGCCCTTCCATGGAGACGTGACTAATGGGATGGAGCATTGGAACAGCCTCGGTAGAGGAGCAGAACCCCTGGAAGCCTCTGACTGGGGTGGGGCCCCTCACTCCGCTCCCCAACAACTCTATTTTTTCTCCCTGGTCAATACCACCCTCCTTCCCCATGCCCCAGGAGTCCTCTCTGCTTAGCTTCCTCTTTCCTAATATTAGCACAGGCACAACCCTGCCCCCCGTCACAGGCAGTGATTATATAGCAAATTAACCACAAGCTGTTCGGTTCTAGTCCAGTGGCAGTTGGGGAGATGCTACTCTGAGTAATGACTTGTGTAGTCGATGCTCTCATCTGTAATTTGCATGTGCAATAAATGCAGAAATAAAAACCCAATCCATATGAAAAAGGGACCAAGAAGAAGGGGCGGGGGTGAGGGAAGAAATCATGAATTTTGTGGACTGCATCTTACAGTCTGGCTTCAATTTCCTCTTGAGTAATGCAGTCATTGCCTACATTTGATTGATGGTTGCATTTGGCTAAAGGATGGAGGCAAGCAGAAGGAGAGTCAGAGAGCAGGGCTTGAATCCTGGCTCTTCATAGGCTTTGAGAATGGGACAGTTATTTGCTGAGCCTGTTTCCTCATCTATTAAATGGAGATAATAATATCTGTCTCCAACCAGGTATGAAAGAACCTGGACTCTGGAACATGGACTACTCATGGTAAAAATATTACTTTCTTCCCTCCCTGCAGCCTTCCATCTCCTCCTCTCTCCCTTTCTTTCTCTTTTCTTTCTCTTTCTCTTTTCCCCTTCCTTCCTTTCCTCCCTCACTCTCTCCTTCCTGCCTGTCTTCCTTCCTTCTTTTCTTCCATCATCAGTTTCACTCTCACCATGTTTGATATAAAGGGATATATCAGATAGGGGTGTTTTTTTTTCAATTAAGCTGTGTATTTTGAGAAAATTGTAGATTCACACCCAGTTTCAAGAAAAACTACAGATCGACTCCACTTACCCTATATTCATATTCCCCCAATGGTAACATCCTGCAAAACTATGGCACAATACCACAACCAGCATTTTGATATTGGTGCAGTCTACCAGTCTTATTCAGATTTCCCCAGTTTTACTTATACTCGTCTGTGCATGTGTGTTTCATTCCATACAGTTTTATCTCGTGTGAGTTCGTGTGTCCATCACCACCATCAATGCCCTTTCACCACATTGCACTTTAATGACCACATCCACCTCCCTCCCGTCCCATAGCCTCTAGTCCCCAACCTCGCACAACCACTAACCTAGCCTCCGTTTCTAAAATTTTATCTTTTAAAAATTGCTATATAAATGTAATCATATAGTATGTAACCTTTTCTAATTGGCTTTTTATACTTAGAATAATTCCCTGGATATTTATCCAAGTTGTTGAGTGTATAATTTCTTTTTATTGCTGAGTAGTACTCCATGGTATGGATGTACCACAATTTGCTTAGCCATTCACCCAGTAAAGGATATCTGGGTTGTATCCAGTGTTTGGCTATTACTCATAAAGTTTTGATGAGCATTCATATGCAGGTTTTCACACAGATATACTTATGTGTTAACATATGTTTTCATTTCTCTGGTATAAATGCCCAAAAGTGCAATTGCTGGATCATATAGTAATTGCAGGTTTAGTTTTTGTAGGGAACTACCAATTTGTTTTCCAAAAAGGTCATACCATTTTACATTCCCACCAGCAACAAATAAATGATCCAGTTTCTCCACATCCTTACCAGCACTTGGTGTTGTTACTATTTTTTAACTTTTTATTTTGAAATAATTTCAAATTTACATGACAATTGCAAAAATAATACAAGCCCCATACAGAGAACTATACTCCCACTCCTAGAAACCCAGATCCACCAATTTTAACATTTTTCTGCCTTTGCCATATCATTCTATCTATTCATCTGTCGATTTATCTATCTTCTGAACATTGAGAGCAGGTTGCACACATTATATTCCTTGAACCCATAATTCTTCCATGTATATTTCTGACAAATAAGGATATTCACTCATGTAATCACCTTCAGTGCATTTAACAAGTTGATATTAATGTTTATAGAAAGCTCAGATCTATATTCCAGTTTTTTCTTTATGTCCTAATAATGTTCTTTTGAGCCTTTTCTCCTCCATTCCTAGATCCCATCCAGTATCACGTATTGCATTTAAGTGTCGTTATCTCTATAGTGTCTTTTTCTCTTTTTTTTATTGTGGAAATGTATATACAATATGAATCTTCCCATCCTAACCCCTCCCAAGCATTTCAGTGAAATTAATCACATTCAAAATGTTGCAGTACCCTCACCACCGTCCATTACTAAAACATTCCTTTCACCCCAAACAGAAAACTTACACTCATTTTGCATTAACTCCCCATGTCCCCCATCCCTGGTAACCTGTACTCGACTTTCTGTCCCTCTGAGTTTGTATATTCTTTGATATTTTCTTTGTGATTATCACCAGGCTGACATGTAACATCCCAAATCTATAACAATCTCATTTGCTTTGATACCTATTCCCACCTTTATAGAGTTCCTGTCACAAATTACACATTTATGCATTATGAGTCCAAACCACTGATTTATCATTATATTTTGTGAATTTGCCTTTTAGATCCCATACGAAGTAAAAATTGGAGATACAAACCAAAAATAAAATAGTACTGGCATTTATGTTTACCCTTGTCATTATCTTTACCAGAGATCTTAATTCTTCTTGCGGCTTCCATCAATTGTCTAGAATCCTTTCCTTTCAACCTGCAGAACTCCCTTTAGCATTTCCTATAGAGCCGCTCCAGTGGTGACAAATTCCTGCAGCTTTTCTTTATCTGGGGATGTCTTAATCTCTCCCTCACTTTTGAAAGTCAGTTTTGCCAGATATAGAATTCTTGGTTGGCAATATTTTGTTTTCAGTACCTTAAATATGTCTTCCCACTGCCTTCTTGCTTCCATAGTTTCTGATAAGAAATAAGCACCTCATCTTGTTGAGGGTCCTATGTTGCTTTTCTCTTGCAGCTTTCAGAATCCTCTCTTTGGCCTTCAACATTTAATTATAACATGGCATGGTATGGGTCTGTTTGGCTTTATCCTGTTGAGCATCTTGGATGTACATATTCATGTCTCTTCATTAAATTTGGGAAGTTCTCAGCCATTATTTCCTGAATATTCTATCTGCTCCTTTCTCCCTGCTCCTTCTGGGACTCTGAATGTGTACATTGGTAAGCCTGATGGTGTCCCACAGGTTCCTCAGGCTCTCTTCATTCATTCTTTCTTTTTTCTGCTCCTCACACTAGATGATTTCAAATGTCTTCTCTTTAGTTCATGGATTCTTTCTTCTGCCAACTCCAATCTTCTGTTGTACCCTCTAGGGAATTTGTAATTTCTGTTACTGTGATCTTCAGCTCTGTTTAGCTCCTTTTTGTAATTTCCATCTCTATGTTGATATTCTCTTTGTGTTCATCCATCATTTTCCTGATTTCCTTTAGTTCTTTGTCCATGTTTTCCTTTAGCTCTTTGAGCATATTTAGGAGCATTTTTTTAAAGTCATTGTCTGGCATGTCCAAGGTCTCACCCTCCTCAATGATGGTTTCTACTGCTTTTTATTTTCCAGTTTTCATAAAGGTCTATTTCATTATTGGTGCATAGCACATTTAACAGTCAAATATATTTAAATAATGTATAGGCGACTGCACGACTGCAGCATTATAACTAGATAACCAATTCAACTAGAAACCAGCTGACAAGTAACTGTCTAAATATTTAAAATGTAGCTTTTGTTTAGATCATCCTTTCTTTTGATCACCTTCTTGGGGTGAGGATGGGGCAAGCTGCTGGTCACAATGGAAATATATTAAGGCCAAATCTTCCAATATCCATTTCCAGAGGTTTCTTCAGCTGGATTAAGCCTCCAACTCCAGGGCAAGCCCAAGTTTGTGGCCTCCAGCATTACTGCTCTTCCTGCCAACCAGAGCAGACAGTGTAAACTTCACACCATGCCTCAGAGTCTGAGAGTAGCCCTCCCCAATTAAACTCGAGTTGTTGACTTTTGCAGAAATAGAAGCAGTGGGATCCAACTGATATTTAGCTGCAATGCCAAAATGATTCCAGTTGGTACCTGATGTGCAAGCAACGCTTACTGAAGTGTCAAGATCTTCACATATTTTCTGAAAAACTGATCCTCCAAATTCTGTCCCATCATTGACATTGGGTGTAGCTGGAAGTCTCCAGTCCTCTAGCCACTGCAAAGTTATTCCTTGTCAGCTTTGATTTGGCACTGTTGAAGGTCATCTGGTAACCAGCAAGCCAGCCCTCATAACCAAAGACAGCTGAACCACAGATTGTACATCCAGCAAAACCAAAATCAACATCACAACCAAGGTTTATGCACTCCCTCTTGTAAGACTTGATTTTACCACTTTTCTTTCCATATTTTATGAGAAGGTGGTGCCAAATGTCAGTTTCAAACCTTGACAAATCTGGTCTTCGATTGCGATTTCTGTTCCCAAAGTGTTATTAGTGTGCCATTTTTCTACAAAAGTGAGACCACACTCACATCATTTGTATTTGGTCTCCAAGGTCCCAGTAACTTTACCAGTGTCTGCATTAGATGAACCAGATGTTGGGAATTCCATGCCACTGCATGACTTCGTTTTCACATCCAGTTTTACCAAGCCAAAACCAAATCCTCTGTGGAAAATATCTCTGGCAGCTCTGCCAAGATCAGCATAAGATGGAGAAATACACTTTGGCCTCTCGCAGCTCTGCCCGTAGGTCACCATGGTGAAGCCGTGGGAAGGGTTGATCTGGTTGTCTCCTGAGGGGGGACCACAAACCCCACTCTGCTCATGGCTGAAGCCCGTTGGCTAGTTCAAGACAGAGCCGCAGCTGCCGCAGCTGGAGGCCAAACTGAAGGAGACACCGTTCTGCCCCCCAGTTTCTACTGCTTTAATCTTCCCCTTAGCCTGGGTCATCACTTCTTGTTTCTTTGTATGCTTTGTAATCTTTTGTTGAAACCTGAACATTTTGATGTTTTAATGCATTGCTGAAATTTAGACTCTGAGGTATCACTTCCTTAAGCTTGTATGCTGCTAGCGTTATGACAGAGCTTTCTTTGAATGCCAGGAGCTAACAAATAAAAGAAGGAAAAAAGAAAACGCCTTAACTAGTCTTTGCAGATTGATCTGTGCAAATTCTCTCCCTCAGGTTTTATCTATACAAGGAGTTTAGAAAATGGCCCCAGGCCAAAGCATTTGGGCCTCCCTTATCTTTTCTGTGCAGGCTTCTTGTCTTGAGCTGTTGAGTCCTAGGAATTCCCCCTTTCCCACGATTGGGAATGTCCCCTTTCCCCTGGGAAATAGTTTCCTCTCTTCCCCAGGTGCTACACTGTGTGTCCTACAGCCAGCAATCCCTTGCCCCAGGTGGCATGATTTGACGGCTCTCCTACAGCGTTCTGCAGGTGAGTTCTGTGAGCTGCCTTCTATACACAGGTGAAGTTCTGGAGCAGGTCCCTCAGCCACCACCAGATAGACTGGGCCAGACATGCATCCTCCCAGTATGAGCACAGGGTTTCTCTGCTCCCTCCAGAATCAGGACCAGGGATCCACACTGGGAGCACAGGTCAACCCCACACCAAGCTGGTGAGGAGGGGAGGAGGAGCCAGCCAGAGCAGCATGAGAGCCTATCACTTTTAAGTAGCCTTTTTTACGCTCTGGCACTTGCCATGTTACTGCAGTCCTTTAACTGTTTCTGGAGTTTTGAGAAAGATGTTTCTGCCAGTTCTTATTGGTTGTTCAAAGCTTCTGTCGTGGGAGGGGAGGGGGGAGGAATGGAGCCCTGAAACATCTCAATCTGCCATTTTGATTGGGGAAGACACTATTTTTTATTTTAGCCATTCTGATAGGTTAGTATATCTCATTGTGGTTTTAATTTGCATTTCCCTAATGGCTAATGTGCTTATTCACCACTTGCATATCCTCTTCGTGAATGTCTCTTCATGTCTTTTGCCCATTTTTAAATTGGATTGTTTGGGGGTTTTTTTTACTGTTGCATTTTTTTTACTGTTGAGCTTTTTGGTTCGAGCTGTCTCTCTTCTTTTTAACAGCAACTTCATTGAGATATAATTTATATACCCTAAAGTTCACCCTTTTAAAGTGTGCAAGTGTGTTTTAAATTCAGTAGATTTTAGTATATCCACAAATTTGTGTGCATGGATCACCATTAATTCCAGAACATTTTCATCCCCCAAAAAGTAACCCCACACCCATTAGTAGTCATTCCCCATTACTCCCTCTTACCAGCCCTTGGCAGCCACTTATCTTTTTCTGTCTCTATGAATTTGCCTATTCTGGACATTTCGTATACATGGAATTATATAATATATGGCCTTTTGTATCTAGTTTATTCCATTTCATATGTTTTCAAGGTCCATCCATGTCATAGCATGTATCAGAACTTCATTCTTTTTATGGCTGAATTATATTCCATTGTATAGATAGAACGTTTTTTGTTTATCCATTAGTGGATAGATATCTGGGTTATGAATATTTGTGTACAAGTTTTGTATTAATCCATTTTCAATTCTTTTGTGTATATACCTAGGAGTAAAATTTCTGGGTCTTACGGTAACTCTATGTTTGACTTTTTTGAGGAACTGCCAAACCATTTTCCAAATGGCTATGCCGTTTTACATTCCCACCAATAATATGTGAAGGTTCAGATTCCTCCACATCCTTGTCAACACTTGTTTGGAATGATCAGGACTCAGTCTTTCCCTCCAATGTCCCATAGGATCAGTTGAGGCTTCCACTGAGACTGTATCACAGCCAGCTTCTCTTTCTGACCAATTCCAATTCCTTTCCTTCCCTATACCGAGATTACCCCAAGAGCACTCTCAGTAACTCTCCTGCATGTTAATATCCATCTCAGAGCCTGCTTCCTGGGGAGAAGCAAACTCTGCAAGGTGCCTCCCGTGACCTTTTGCCTGCAGTACTGCCCGATAGGCTGAGGTGGATGGTTACCCTTCATTTGTCATATGAATGACTGAATGTTATTAGCTATTCCTTTCAAGTCACCAACCCTTATGTATTAGGATAATGCTAGCTACTGTAAAAATTAAGGCCCACATTTCAGTGGTTTAACATAATAAATGTTTACTTCCCACCCATGTAATAGTCTGGCTCAGGTGTTAATGATTAATGGGCAACTTTCTACCTCATGATGAGTCTTAGATCAAGCTCCTTCCATCCTGAGGCTCCACCATCCTTTACCACACTGGATCTCAATTGGAAGGGATTTTGCTCCCAAGAGGACAATAGCAATGTCTGGGGACATTTTTGATTGTCAGGACTTGGGGTGAGGGGTAGGGGGATACTATGGGAATCTAGTGGATAGAAGATAGGTATGCTGCTAAATATCCTACATTGTGCAGCACAGCCCCCCAGAACAAACATTTATCCTGTCCAAAATGGCAACAGCAGTGGTGCAGAGAAACCCTGCTCTAGCCGGATCTTAACCTAGGATTCACAAACCCCAAGGAGTCTTTGGAGAGAACACTGTTCGATATAACTATCTTCCTTTGTAATCCTATAGATTTTGCTTCAGGAAATCAAAATTCTGAGTAAGAGTCCACAGGCGTCACCAGTGGACAAGGGGTTCATGGCACACACAAAAATTAAGAATCCCAGCTGGGGCCCCACAGTCCTCTACTTCTGGCCAGCAGGTGGAGGAGGAAAGGGTGGAGCAGACAGTCCCACTTCTTATCCTCTTAGCCTAAAATCAACACAAAGCATTCCTGTTCATAGTCCACTGATGAGAACTGGTCGTATGGGCCCACCTAGATGCAAAGAGGTCTGGGAAATGTAGTTTCTGTCTGGGCAGCGGTCCAAGCACCAATTCTATCTACGAAAAGGGAAGCATGAATTCTTGGAGGTCAGCCAGCCATCTCTGTTCCCCCTTGCCACCGCTATTAATGATGGTGGTAATGACAATAATAATAATAAAACTAGCATTCATTAAGCACTGCCTCTGACCCAGTCACTGTGCTGAGAGCTCCCCTTTGCATCATCTCATTCAATCCTCCACCCTCCTGATGAGGTTAGAAGACTTGTGCTCTGTGGGCAGACCCTTCTCCACTCCTGCCCTCTGTAGACATGCTCACCATCATGGGCAGGCCTCACATACAGGCAAAACAGCCAGTCGTGGTACCTGCCCCTCAGACCTTTAGGAAGAAGGAGCACAAGGTCATCAGAAAGAGTTGGAGCTCACTTTAATCTTATGTCACAGAGGCCAAGACCCCGGCAGGCTGACACACTGGGCCTGGGCCCACGATCACTCAAAAGACCCCACTTAAGCTCACCCTCTATGGTCCTCTGCAGCTGAGCCCTCCATCAAGATCCCCCTCCAGACAGAGGAGGTCCAGCCAGGGAAAGTTGGCACCAAATGGTGATCAAAAAAAACACATCTGCCCTCTTTTATAACTTATCATTCGGGGAATAAATGATGGACCTGTGTGGTCCAGAAACATGAAGGCTGATGGAAGATTGGCTTTATACCCAAAAATAAGAGCTGGTCCCCGTGTCTGACTTCTATGTGCCAATGGTATGCACAGATATTTTTTCATTTTATACATGGAAGGACTAAGGCTTGGCCATGTGTGGTCAATAGCAGGCAGTTGTAGAGCTAGGAGAGACAGCTGGGGGATGTGATGGGCTCAGGACAGGGCTCTCAAAACACCTGTGTGGATGCCTTGGGATTCCTGCTGAGAAGTGTGGTGTCCAGGCCCAACACCCCAATCCTGGGCCCAGAGCCCTCCCCAGGGATTCCTGATCAGGAAAGGTAGGGAGGCACGGTCTAAACCTGGAAGCAGCTGCACAGGCAGCAGCAGATGGTAACGGCTGCCTCTCAGATGTTTTTTTAATCACGTAGCTTTTTTCTTTCACATTATGAATTTTTTTTCTAAAATCCTCTAAAAACATGGGTTTCACATCAACAAGGGTGGCTGGGTGTTTCTGAGAAATCCACAGCCCACGCTCAGTCTGTCAGATTCCTGAGGTCTTGGCCCCTGTGACATCTGAGTAAAGTGAGTTCATGCTCACTGCCTGGAAACAGTCCTCGGAGGTGGGCTGCATCCTCTTGCACCATAGCTGGAGGAGCCCTGGGATCAGGAGGGCCATCTGGCCCCAAGCCCTGAGGAGACTTGTCAGCAAGCCCAAGAGGATGAGGGCTCAGGAGAAACGGGTCTGCAGTGTGGGTGGGAGTTTTGGTCTCCAAACACATGTGAGGCCCCAAGGGAAGGAGCCAAGAGCAGCATGGAATCAAACAAGTGACTTAACCTTGCTGATCCCTGGCCTTCCTCATCTGTGAAATGGGGATAATAATGCTGTCTACCTCTTGAGGTTGTTGGTGAGGAGACAAAATGAGGCTCTTCTTGTAAGAGCACGAGGCCTGGCTCCTGCTATGCTCCCTATTCCAATTAGCTTTGATGATTATTCTTAAGCTACAGGAAAGAGAGAGGATCATCAATACGCAGAGGCCAGAGACGATGAGACCCTGGAGCCCAGATGGAGGGCCACGGTTGGCCTGGCTGGGCCAGAGGGGCCTTTGATGTTAGTCAGCAGGAGGGAGGAGCTGCTCACAGGTGAGCCAGGGCTGGTAAAAGGGCTTTGGCAACTAAGCCTCCACCCCCAGCACGGCTCCCACCTCAGCTGTCACTCCCACTGGCAAGAAGTCTTTCTGTGCCACCCGCTAGGTCATACCTGTCAGAAGGGGAAATATTGGAAGACATCCTTACAGAGATGACATTTCCTGATGTATAAATATGCCCTCTACTCAGATAGACTCAGATGATACTGAGAAAATTGTGCTTCATGCTCCCACACAGCACATCTGCAGCCTGAACAGAGGGTGCAAGGCAGGACCCCTGGGATGGGGTAATTGGCCATGCAGACACTCCTCAGGCCAGTCAAGCCCTCAGCTTTGCAGTGGGACCTGGGAGCACTCAGACTGGGGTCACCGGCTCTCAGGGGCCTAGATGCCAATTCATTGTCCTATAGAAGGAGCACAGGGTGAGTCTCCCTAATGGGTGGGGAAGGGTATGATGGCCCCTAGTGGGTAAGCTCCCCTGAGTCAGGCTGGGACCCTCAGCTTGAGACAGCCCTTGAACTACTAAATCCTAGAGACCTTCTAGATGGAACACCTCATTTAAATAGAATCCTTCCAACAACCCAGTGATCTGAAGATTATGATCCCCAATATACAGATAAGGAAGAGGCTGAGAGAAATGAAATGACATCATCCATTCACTCATTCACCCTTTCTTTTATTCAGCCAATTACTTCAATATTGATCATTTAATATGTGCCAGGCACAGTGCTAGGAAATGAGGACTATATCAATAGATGGGACAGGAAATGCCCTGCCTACATGAAGCATGTAGTCTACAGGAGACAAACAATTAACAAATCATCAAACAAAGAAGTACATCATTATTAATTATTCAATGTGATTGAGCAATGTGGAGGAGATTGAATAATTGGCTCCAATTCCCCACTCTTCTCTCTGTCAAGCCCTTTGCTGCCCTCCCATCCATGAACTTTGGCCAGTTTGACATTGCTTTGGCCAATGGGATGTGAGCAGCTGTGGCACAAGCAGGAACTTGAAGTGTGCTAGCAGAGTGAGGCTTATCCTCTTATACTCCGGCCATCAGCATGAGAATGGCATGCCGTGGTTAGCCTGTTGATCCCAGGAGATGGATGAGAAGAGGATGGGAGCTGAGCCACAGACTCATGCATGAAATAAATATTCACTGTGAAAAGCCAATGAGATTCTGCACTTATTTGTTACACAGCAGTATCTGACCAATACCGGGAGTGATGAGAGATAATGAGATATGAAGATAAGTGATAAAGGAAGACTGGAGAACAGGAAGAGAGTCAATTTCCCTGGAAAAGTAACATTTAAACAGAAAAAATGAGTAACTCCTAGACACACAAGAGTATGGAGTTGGGGGGTGGAGGGAGCTTTCCAAGCAGAGGGAACAGTATATGCAAAGCCCCTGAGGTGAGAAAGAGCAAAGTGCATTCCAAGAATTCAACAAAAGTCAGAGAGCAAGGGAGAAGGTGGTGGCAGGACATTAGATCAGAAAGGAAGTTTAGGAAAAGATCATGCAGACCTGGGGGCCATGGCAAAAAAAAAAAGTGCATTTTAATCTAAGAGTTGTGGGAAGCTAGTGAAGGGTTCTGAGAGTGGAAATGACCTAATAAAAGATCCTTCTGGCTACTGAGTGGATTGGAGGAGGCAAGAGTGGAGAGAGGGACCCAGGGAGGAGACTGCCTCAGTCACCCAATGGCAGGGAGTGGGGACCCAGCTAGGGAGGCAACTCTGTAGAGACCAAGAAAAGTGGACAAATTTGGGAGGTATTTTGAAGTTATCAAAATTAATAGGACTTGTTCAAAAATAGACACACACATATATGTCAATTGATTTTCTATAAAGTGACAAAGCAATTCAATGGAGAAAGAAAGGTCTTTTTAAGAAATGGTGCTAGAAAAGTTGGATATCCATAGGCAGAAAGAGAAAAAGAACTTCAACCCATGTCAAGGGTAACTCAGAATGGATCACTGATTGGACCTCATCAAAATTTAAAATTTCTCCGTTTCAAAAGATACTCCCAAGAAAGTGTAAAGGAAACCCACAGAATGGGAGAAAATATTTGCAAGTCATATATCCGTTAAGTTACGGGAAAGAGAGAGGATAATGAATCCAGAATATAGAAAGGATTTTTACAACTGAACAATAAAAACACAAATAACCCAATTTAAAAATGGGCAAAGAATTTGAGTAGACATTTCTCCAAAGAAGATACACAATGGCCTATAAGCACATAAAAAGATGTTCAGCGTCATTAGTCAATAGGGAAATGCAAATCAAAACCACAAGGAGATACCGTTTTATACCCACTAGAATGGCTATAATAAAAAAGATGGAAAATAACAAGTGTTAATGGGATGTAGAGAAATTAGAACCCTCATACCTGATAGTGTAGCTGCTTTGGAAAACAGTCTGGCAACTTCTCAAAAGTGTAACATACAGTAATCACACAACCCAGCAATTCCACTCCTAGGTAGATACACAAGAGAACCAAAAACATATGTCCTCACAAAAACATGTACACAATGTCCATAGCAGCATTAATCATAATAGTCAAAATGTGGAAACAATCCAAATTTCTATCCACTAATGGATGGATAAACAAAATGTGCGTATCCACACAGTGGACTATTATTCAGGCACAAAAAGGAATAAAATACTGATACATACTACAACATGGATAAACCTTGAAAATATTATGTGAAATGAAAGAAATCAGATGCAAAAGGCCATATTATATGGTTCCATTTATATGAAATGTCCAGGTTAGGCAAGTCTACAGAGAAAGGGGACTATGAAAAGGGTATGGATGGATGTGAAGTTTCTTTTTGGGGTGATGCAAAGGTTCTAGAATTAGATAGTGGTGATGATTGTCCAATATTGGGAGTATAATAATAACTGCTAAACTGCATACTATAAATGGGTGGATTGTATGGTGTGTGAATTTTATCTCAATAAAGTCATTAGGCCCCCTCCCCAAATAAAGGATCATGGGCCCAAATGTAAAACCTGAAACTGTAAAACTTACAGAAGAAAATATTGGGAAAAAATCTTTGTAACTTTGAGTTAGGTAAAAATTTCTTAGCTATGACACTAAAAGCACAATTCATAAAAGAAAACCAATTGATAAATTGGACTCATTAAAATTAAGAACTTTTGTTCTCTGAAAGACACTGTTAAGAAAAGGAAAAGACAAGCCACAGACTAGGAAAAAGTATTTGCAAATCAAATTTTTGATAAAGGATTTGTATTCCAAATATATGAAAACTATCAAAACTCAAGAACAAGAAAACAAACAACCCAATTATTTTTAAACGAACCTAAAAAAAATGTGAAGATACTTCACCAAAAAAAAAAATATGCAAATGGCAAATAAGCAAATAAAACATCATCACTCATCAGGGAAACAAATTAAACCCAAAATGAGACACCACTAAATGCCTATTAGAATGGTTAAAATTAAAAAGACTCGACTTACCAAGTGTTGGCAGAGAGGTGGAATAACTAGAACTCTCACAACAATGCTGTTGGGAGTGTAAAATGGTACAACCACTTTGGAAAAAGTTTGACAGTTTCTTAAAAAGTTAAACATACGCTAGCATGTGATCCAGCCATTCTACTCCTTTGTATTTACCTAAGAGAAATGAAAGCATATGCCCATACAAAAACCTGTACACAGATCTTTTTGGCAACTTTATTTGAAATAGCCAAAAACTGGAAACAAGTCAAATGTCCATCGATAGGTGAATGGATAAATTGTGGTATATCCATACAATGGAATAGTACTCAGCAATAAAAATGTGCTATTAATACATGCAATAACATGGATGAATCTCAAAATAACTATGCTACATGAAAGAAGCCAGACCCCTCTCCTGGAAAAGAGTGCATTATACAAATGATTCCATTTGTATAAAATTCTAGAGAAAGCAAACCAATAGGGACAGAAGGCAGATCAGTGGTTGCCTGGGGATGACGACAGAGGAGAGGAGGAGGTGGGAGGAGGGAGGGGCTACAAAGGGGCATACGGAAACTTCTGGGAGAGAGAGATAAATTCATTCTCTTGATTGGGGTGATGCATACGTATGTCAAAATTTGTCAAATTGTACACTTTAATTGTGTGTGGTTTATTGTATGCCAATCATACCTCAATAAAGCTATAAAAAATATCAACAGAACGTGTTGATGGGTTGGATGTGGCAGGTGAGAGGGAAGGCAATTTTAGGAGTGATCCCTAGGGTCTGGTTCAAGTCACTGATGGGCAGAGAACCGATTCCTGACATGGGAGTGTTCAAGAAGGAAGAACGTTGAGGGCCGTGGACAGGTGGGGAAGAGGACAAGAACTCCATTTTTGACATGTTAAATTTGATGTCCAAAGTGGAAATGTGGAGAAGATGGTTGCGTGTATGAGTCTGTAATTCAAAAGAGAGGTCTTGGCTCAAGAAAGTGAGAGGCTGCTCCATGCACGGAGAACAGTGAGCCAAGGTGTGGGGGAGAAAGTCCTCATTCAGAGAAAAAGGAGAAGAGAATGGTCTGGAACCAAAACTCCTTTCCAAGGTGGAAGAGTAGGCTGGAGAGAAGCCGGGGCACATTATGGAGGGCGGGGAGCCTGGAAGGCAGATGTGGCAGCAGGTAGACAGAGGCAGGTAGCATCTGCAGAGTGGAGAGGAGGAGCAGGCCTGAAGACCCCTCAGCAGGGATGGGGCCAACTTCAATAGGACAAGGGGGTGGGTGAGCTGAGAGTAGGGTAGCATTGAGGTGGCCTCCTAGGACACTGCTGTATTCTTAGACAAAAGCAGGAGCCTGACAAAAATGGGAAGCCCTAGAAAGTGATTTGGAGTGGGGGCAGGGAAAATGAGAGTCAGCTTTGCAGCTGCTGAATCCCAATGAAGGTATTCCACGGGCAGCTGGATCCCGGGATCTGAAATGCAAAGGAGAGATCTGGGCTGGAGAGAGGGATTTAGAAGCTTCCCTGGGAGTGAGTACATTGTCCCTGGGCGGGGGACAGAGAAAGGGGAGCAGAAGGCCTCAGAGAGAGCCCAGGGAGAGAGGAAGTGAGGACGGAGACAGGGCCCAGGTAGAGAGAAAGTGAGTTTAGAACCAAACCCGTGAAGCCCCCAGAGCCTCACAGAAGCATCTCTGGCCAAGGATCCAGAGCAGGGATCCAGCCATCAACACTGAAAAGGGAGCTGTCAGCCTTGGAAGGACACAGGAAGGAAGGGAATGCCCCTGCTCTTTGCCAGGACCTGGCACATGCATCTCCTCTTTGAGTGCTCACAACCCCCTCGTGAGATCCATGCAATTATCTCCCCTAGCCAGACAAGAAAGCTGAGGATCAGAACAGCCAGGAGACTCCACCACAGAGCTTGGATCCAAGCCACATCAGGAGGCCCGAATACTCTTTTTGGGCACCAAAGTGATCAGTATAAGGTTCATGGCGATCAGGTAAAGCCAAGCACCCACTAACGACAACCAGGGTGACTGCACACAAGCACATCGGAGGCAGTTAGCATAAAGGAGGGAACGAAGCTAATTGCCTGTTCGAATTAACTCTAATGTGGTCGGCATCGACATACTTATCTTCCGTTAATTACATTAATCAATTAATGAAGACGATGGCTCCCCCCTAATATGATTTCCAAGGCCCGTGAGTTCTTGAGAGTCCAGCTGTAGCTTGGCGATTCCTCTCTGCCCCCATCTTGAATGGGGAACTAGGCTGACTTCAATAGGAGAAATTAACCCCTATGTCTTCTCCACCTTGACGCTGAGCTCCACCAGAGGAGAGGAGAGAAACCAGAAGGGATTATGGTGGTTTGTATATTTATGTCCCCCAGAAAAGGCCATATTCTTTAATGCATTCTTGTGGGGGCAGACATATTAGTGTGGATTGGGTTGGAACCTTTTGGTTCAGTGTCCATGGAGATGTGACCCACCCAACTGTAGGTGATAACTCTGATTGGATAATTTCCATGGAGGTGTGGCCCCGCCCATTCAGCACAGGCCTTGTTTAGTTTACTGGAACACTATATAAGCTCAGACAGAAGGAGCTCATAGTTAGCTGGAGCTGAGACAGACATTTTAAAGACGGCCATCAGAAGCTGATGCAGACATTTTGGAGAACACCATTTTGAAACGCAGCCTGGAAGCAAACAGATGTCAGCCACGTGCCTTCCCAGCTCTAACAGAGATTTTCTGGATGCCAATGGCCTTTCTCCAGTGAAGGTACCCTTTGTTGATGAACTAACACTTTATGGCCTTAAGACTGTAACTGTGTAACCAAATAAACCCCCTTTTATAAAAGCCAGTCCATTTCTGGTGTTGTGCATTCCGACAGCATTAGCAAACTAGAACAGGGATGATCCCCAAAACTAGTAGAAGTCCAAACTCCTAAGCCTGGCATTCAAGGTCCGTCTCCAGCTTCACTGTTCACTTCTCCCCTGACCTGTGTTTATCAGCCTGGGCTGGTTGACATTCTCTAAGTTACTCATGCAAGCTGAGCCTCCACACCCACATCTGTGCCACTGCCTCCACTGGGAAGGCCGTCTCCCATCAGTCAGGGTCCAGGGCAGGCCAGCAGCTTCCAGTTGCCTTCTTCTCAACACCCTAGAGAAGCCCGCCCTGGCAACTTCCCCAAAACAGTCTCTTTCATCTTTCATTTTTGATTCAGCAAATATTTACAACCCTTGTCCTTGTGTAGCTTCCAGCCCTTTGGGACAGACAGACATCAAACAGATATATAATTACATGGAGCAGCAGTTCACAATCCATTAGAATCACCAGGGGAGCTTTTAAAGTTACATTGCCCAGGTCCCAACCCAGAGAAATAAAGCAGAATCTCTGAGGGTGGGGCCCAGGCATCAGTATATTATTTTAATTCCCCAGGTGATGCTAATGTGCGGTCAAGACCGAAACCACTGGCATGGGGAGGCCAAGGGAGAATTGCACCTTAGCTACAATTCACTCCACTGCCACCAGGTGGCCATTTGCTTTCCCTGGGGGGTTTTAAGAGTAGGATCAGCCAATTGTGCTTTTCATAATTTTTATTTTAAATGAGCTGAAATTTACATTAGCTACTCTGTTTTCTGTATATAAAGAAGTGATACATTATTTAGAACACTGCTCCCCAAACTTTAGCACACAAAAGAATCATCTGGAGGGCATGTTAAACTACAGATTGCTGAGCCCCCCACCTCCCAGAATTTCTGATTCAGTAGGTCTGGGATAGGGCCCCCAAATCTGCATTTTTAACAAGTTCCCAGGTGATGCTGATACTGCTGTAGAACCACTGATTTGGAGCAAGGTTTAAAGAAATTCAAGTGGTTGAGTACGCCCTCATTAAACTTCAGCTGTTCAGGAACTTGATTTAACTAAACTGTTTCTTTTAGCCCAGGCTGAAGTAGGAAGTCACCTTTAGCAACTTTTCCTTCAGATCAGGGACCATGCAGGGTTGCAGCTGCTCCTACTTTAGCTGCATCTTTTTTCACCACCGTGGTGCTTTGGAGCAGGCAACTTCCCTCCTTTCTTAAACTGCCAATTTTAAAGCAGAGCAGTGATTCTCAAAGCCCGGACCCCAGGCAGCCTTAGCCGCATCACCTGGGAACTTGTTAAAAATGCATGTTCTCAGAACTACTGAATCAGAACACACCTTCCAGGTGATTTGATGCATGCTCAAATTTAAGAACCACTGACAGAGAAAAAGGTATTAATTGACCTTTTGAACTCTTCAGGTTCCTACTTATACTGATCATTTGTATTTTTTTTTCATAATAATAATAATAAACTTCCATTTATTGAGCCTTACTATGTGCCAGGAACTGTGCTAAGTGCATTACATTAAGATCTTGTTTAATTTACAGGACAACCCAACCATCATTAAATCTATTTTACAGGTGAGGAAATTAAAGCGAGGAAAGGCTGAGGATTTTTGCCCAGGTGGTAAGTGGCAAATCCAAGAAAACACTGCTCTCTACCCCTCTCTGCTCCACTCTTTTCCAAAGAGTAACCCTATGGACATCACACTCACAGAGCTAGGTTTTATACCTCCATTGTATTGTTTTCCTTCAATTATACAATTTTCTTTTCAGTTCACCCCTTTTTCCTGCCCAGATCCCTGTTTTTCAAAGGCAGTATTCATAAAAATCATGATCTGTTTTTAAACTGCTAAAAATCATCTACCTAACAAGTCATGCATTTTTCTTTATTAAAATTGTGAACCATAGTTGAATTTTTTTTTTTTAATGCAAAGAGCAGACACAATCTTCCTCATAGCAATGAAATTTAAATGGAAAGTGCAGCTTCGTAGATTCAATGAGTTTCCGGTCCACATTGTTTGAAAGGGCAGAACTCAAACTAGCAAACATGTGGCCTGCAGTCTGAATGCTGAGTTCTCTCCTCGGTAATTCTCCAATAGATTTGGAAGCCCATTACTCACATTCATAGTGTTTTAACCAGCCAGTCATTCCATCCATCCTAAATGGCTGAACTGGTCAACTTGGCTCCCTGGAAATGTTCTTTGGAACAGAGATTATTCTAAGGCAGGGAGATAGCTCACTGGTGCATTAGCAGGAGAAACATCCAACTGCTCTGTGTTACATTCATACCCAAAACGGCCTAGGGTGACTAGCTTTAGCACTGAAAAGTCTCACATCCCAGAAAAAAATTATTTGCCCTAATGGTGGTATATGCTTGGTTCACTCGTGCATGCAAAGGAGCCTGGGGCATGGCTTCTCATCAGGCAAGACACCCTGCCCCGCTGCAGTGTCAAACAGGCCCCAAAATCCTGGATCTCTGAGCTGGCAGGACCACCCTGCATCCCTGAGGGCAGCTGGCCTCACATAGGCCATGGAGCTGAGTCCTCAGTGGTGAATACTTGGCAAAGATTTAAACCATGTGTAAGCCTCAATAAATGCTGTTTTTTTTTAAGCAGCTGCTGCCTGCTGTGACCCAGGCTCTGCTCCCAGAACTGGGCTTGTCTTCCTTCCCCTTGGCTTCCCCCTCCCCACCGCAGCACCACCACTCCCCTTTGCTGTCATGTCACCCTCTCCATGCACGTGTTTTCTCATCTGTAAAACGGGAATAACCATACCAAGCTCAAAAAATTGCTGTGGGGCATAAACAAGATTGGGTGCGGAAAATGCTTTAGAGGTAGTTAGCACTCACTAAGCTGTGATCTTTGTAATCACACTATCCTCCAGGGCACCCAGAGGGTGGGGAAGGAGCTTCCCACATCCACCCTGAGCCCCAAAGCACAAGGCCCACGTGCCAAATCCTACCTGCTCATTCCTCAAACTGGGGCCCACGTCTCCATTAGGCCCCAGACATTGTAGGGGCCCACAAAAAAACTATTTTCATTTCTTTTAGAGTCAGGACAAAAACTGAACTTTCGGGGTCAGCAAAAGCATTTTGCTGGATTGGGCTACAGCCTCTATAGAGAGGGTTCTTACAGCTCCGGCTGCGAAGCCTCTTCCAGGGCCTTCCATCAGCCCAGGCCTAGTTTCCAACGCAGAGGGAAGAGTGCCATCTACTGACTCCCAGCTTCCCTCCCCAAACACCAAACCACCAAAGGAGTCCTCAGGATGTGCAGCCCTGCAAGGGAGGAGCTGTCTGCAGTCACCCTGTCCACAGCCTCAGGGCGCTCCCGGCAGCCCCTCCAGCCTGGCCAGGTGGCTTTGGCTGCTCTGCCACCTCGTGCCATGCCCTGCCCCCAAACCCCAAGTGAGACAGGAGCTGCCAAGCCAGGCCCACCACCCAGACAGCCCCTGGCTGCCAGCCCCCGACACACTGGGCCAGGCACTCGAGGTGGAGAACAATGATCCCCATTGTGACTAAATTTCCCCCTGAAGATCTCATTCAAGATGTTAGAGTGAGCGATCATAAAAGGAATTAATAGTTGATTCGCTGTATAATTTCCTAGTTCAATATACTTTAGTGCAGCGACTAAATGAGCCGTCCCGGCCGTTCAGTGGGGCCAGATAGCGACTTTATCACTGGGATCTCAGGCTGAGGAATAAAAGCAATTCTTCTGAAGTAATTGCGTCTAATTAAAAGAAACATTTAAAAAGTGTAACCAAAAGGAATTCATTTCAAATGGAAAATTAATGCTGAAAAATAGCCCTGAGCTCTCTTGTCGCAGCTAATAGCCAGGCAGCCGCAGAATAATTAAACTGTTTTGAAATGTCGATACCGTCCTCCTTGGGAGAAGACGGGCACGGCTGAGCACACTGCGGGCATCAGCAAAGGGGGCGGCTTCCGAAGAGGTGGCCAGCCTGGAGAGCTGAGGTCAGCCTCGGGCTTCCAGGTGAGTGAGGATCAGGCCGCCCTGGACAAGGCCAGAAGAAGTTCGCACCTAATGAGGGGAGCCCTATGTACTTGGAAATCCCGCGTGCCTGAGGCTTTGCACAAAATACCCCCATTGAATCTGCCGAACAACCTTGCAAGTCAAGTCTTATTATCAATAGTATCATCAGTTCCAAAAGGAGAGTCCCAGTAGTGTGGTAACTTATCCAAACTACAGCTAGTATGTAGCAGAGTTGAGATTGCAATCCGGGTCTGCGTGGCCATGATGGGCTGTGAAGCACATGTGGTTTCCACGCCACTGGATGTTAGGACTCGTCACCAGGAAGGGGGTCCCGTGCTCCCTGACACTGTGGTTCTCAACCCTGCCAGCCTGTTAGCCCACCTGACCCCCCAACTGGGAAGCTTTGAAAACCCAGTTCTGGGTCCCACTCCCTGAGAATCTGGTTTATTGGGTCTGGAGGGCAGCCTGGGCACCAGCATTTTTAAAAAGCTGCTCAGGTGACTCTACTGTGCAGACAGGGTGAGCCCCCGGGGATAAAGCCCAATTATCTGGCACATTTTGCTGATGGACAGTCCTGCAAATCTTCCCACGCATTTCCCCCTGGGGAGTTTTAGCCTCGTCTACAAAATAGGAGTGTAAATGCCTCCCTCACAAAGCTGCAGCAAGGATGAAATGAGCTTAGAGAGACTAATTCAGAGCCGGGCATGCAGTAGTTTCCAAATGCTGAACATTTAGAGGTAAGAACAAGAGAAAATGTCTAGCGAGCCTTCACTATAGTTTCTGAGGCCATGAAAAAACTAGAGGGAAAGAAAGAGCACCAACAGTGAAAATTGGGGGACAAAAGGGTTATGTTCCAGCTTGAATTCAGAATGGGGAGGTCATGCTGGCTTTAGAACCAAATCTGAGTGGTTGAATACACGCACACACATATACACAAACCTGCCTTTTTTTTTTTCCAAATGCTTACAGTTCCTCAAAGTAGGTTAAGAGTTGCCTGCGATCGGTGATTAGAGGGCCTGCTTTAATGAAATAGAATAATTTGTAATCCATGAGATGTTTATATGCTGCTGGGTGTTTCTAAAGACCTTGGGAATGCTCACAAAAAGTTTGTCCCCAAAGCTCGTTAAACATGCACTGAAACCTTATTTACTCTGTTGTGACTCCTAGGAAAGCACCACATTACCTTCGAATGAAATGGGGCTTTTTTGATGACCCCAGGATCCTAGCAACTGTGAGAGACTTCTACAACGTTCTGTTGTCACTGCCAACAGCCATTTCTTCACCTGAGGACTTTCTCTGGCCAACGAGCCCACTTTGCCCACCCATTCAGCAAGCCAGGAGTGCCCCACTCTCCCCTAGGAGCAACCATAAAGACCCAGCTCCCTTGCCCCTGGGGTGGCATAATTCTGTGGTATGTTCTATGACTCAGTTTCCCTATAGAAACTAGCATGACGAAGGGCCCAGTATTGGCTGCCCTCCCCTCCCACTCTCACTTCCTCACTCCCTTACCTGTTTTGCCTTCACCTCCCAAATAAACTTCATTTGCATCCTTGGCAGTAAGACACAGACAAGACCTTTGGGTCAGTGAGTTAGCAGTTGTAATGGAAACTTGCACCAAACTGGCCTCTGTGCCTGCTGCAAAGGGTGAGTGTGGGCTTTTGGAGCAGAAGGACCTGGGTTCCAAATCTGGCCCAGCTATTTACCAGCTGTGTGGCTTAGGGGATGTCAGTTGGGCTTTCTGAGCCCTCCTTTCTCTTCTGTAAAATGAGAGTGGTAGGACCCACTGCATAGGGTGTTGAGATGATTCATTGCAATCCTGCAGGTTAAGCTCCTGGTACAAGCAGGTGTTTATTCGACAAGTATTGATGAGAGCGTAATTCTGTGATGGGCACAGAGCCCCCTTCCTGGAGCTCCCAGGCAAGCAGGTAAGGTAAGATGTAAGACGTCAGCTAAGGAGTGAAGTTGCCATTCATCAAGCTGGGAAGCCCAGAGGCTGGAGGCTGCACCAAAGGCTCCAAGGGTCTAGAGCTGTGCTGTCCAATAGGGTAGCCACTAACCACATGTGGCTGGTTACATTTAAATTGATTAAAATTAAAGACAATTACAACTTCAGTTCCTCAGTCGCCCTGGCCACATTGCAAGTGCTCAATCACCCTCTGTGGCTAGAGGCTGCTGTATTGAGCTGCACGGCTAGAGAACATTTCCTTCCTTGTAGAAAGTTCTGGGCTGGCCTAGAGTCAGACACCTCTGGGATTCAGACCAGGCTCCACCTTTCCCCACTGTGAGATTTGGGCTGGATACCTGACTTCCCTGAGCCTTAATTTCCTCTTCTGGGAAGTGGAGCTGTTATAATCATCTCACCCTGGATAGTAGGGTTATCACAAGGGGCCAATTAAAATTATATGTGAAAAAACAAAATTATACATGAAAATACCCAGACCAGCCCCTCATCTGGCAGATCCTAGAGGCACAAATAGTATTGGCTGGATCTCCTTCAGCTTTTAGTTTTGTCCCCTTCCTCTTAGATCCAGGGGTCCTAAATCTTCCTATTTTTCTCGCCAGGACCTAGCTGCCCACCCTACCCTATCCTTCCCCATCTACCCTCCCATGATCTGCATCTCTCTCACACCCTCCCACCCTCTGCCCACACCTTCAATCTGTCAGCACTCAGAGTCCACACAGAACCAAAGCTTTGGGTGTGTGAGGAGTAGGGGGTTGAGGAGCTTGGCTTTCCTGGGCTCTGCGAGGTGAGCATAAAACAATGCTGGAGCAAGCTTTCAGTACCCTGGTCCAGAGCAGATGCCAACAGCAGGTTAGAAGAAGAGCCATTATTTGGGGAGCAAATGAAAACAACACATTCCAAGGCTCAATCACAAAAATAAGGATGTAAAAGAAAGGCCTAGCAAGAGCACAAGGGGAGCCACTGTTAGCTTGGCCCCCAGTGTCCCAGCGTGGCCTGGGACCTCTAGTCTTTGCCATAGCCCACCCCTGGCCCAGCGGCAGCCGCCACCAGAATGCTTAGAGGCAAGTCTTTCAGGATGGAGAGTTTCTAATCTTCTAGCCATCACTGCCCTTTGCCTGACACCTTCATTTCTATTTGCCTTTTTTATTTTCCTTCCACGACAATATGCTCAAATCATCCAAAACTTTCCCTTTATCACTGAACCTCCCTAATTAAGCTAACATTATTAGAAGGTTGGAGGAAAAAAAAAAACCTCCCAAATTCTCTTTGCCGTTTCAGTAGCTCTTTAATATGCGAGGCAACAAGAGATGAGCTGCTGCTAATTGCCAGTCCCTGGAGTAGCCAGTCAGAAAATGAATTGATGCGCCTTTTCCTTATGAACAATGCATGTAGCACAAATTGCGGTGGCCGTCACCAGAGATTTAATTACAAAATATCATCACTTTCACACATCATTTCAGATTTGGCCTGATCAAATCAAAGTTAGGGCAAGAGGGAGTGAAAACTGCACTCTTAGCAGGGTCATTCGTTCAGGGGTGGCTGGGAAGCGGGTGGGAATGGGCATTGTCGAAACTTCCTCGGGGCCATTGCAGGGGACGCAGCTGCTGGGGACCGGGAAGGAACAGGAGGTTACTGGGGATCAAGGCTGCAAGGATTGGAGGCTGCGGGCCTGCGGGAGGTCCCCTGGCTTTCAAGCAGGGGGTCAGGCTGGGGAGAGCCACGGGCCCCCACAACTCAAAGGTGCTACAGAAATTCCCTTCATCCTTGGTTTTAGGCAACTCAGGTTTCCTGTTCATTCATTCCACAAATACTTGTTGTGTGCCTAGTGTGTGCCAGACATGGTGAGGGACCCTAGGGATGCAAAAGAGCAATAACCAAATGCAGCCCTCACAGTCTGGTTGGGGAAGCAGCTTGAATTGAATAATCACTCTGTAGTGAGAGAGACAGGAGGGGTACTGGAGCCTGACATACCTTAAAAGCTGTGTGATCTAGGCTCAGTCACTCTACCTTTAGGTGCCTCAGTTTCCTTATCTGTAAAATGGAGATAATAATAATAGAACTACTTCATAGGTGGGTTGAGGCTTAGATGATTTGCTATTGATAATGCACTTGGAACAGTGTCTGGTACATGTTAAGCACCATGTGAGTGTTTGTTAAATAAATAAAAATATAAAATTGCAACTGCTGCTAGCAAAGTAGGTAGTTGTATGAAAGGCCATAATAGGGGAATTGAGTCTATCCAGGGAGGGCAGGAAAGCCTGGAGCTGAACTGTGATGGAACGGGAGGCATTAAAAAAGGGAAACACTAAAGAAAATGGACTAAGGGAAGTAGTATGTGCAAAGGGCCTGTAGCAGGAGAAACTATTTTAAGGGCAAGGCGCTGAAAAAAAGGCCAACGTGGCTAGAGCATGGTGAGGATGTTGGCAGGGCCAGTCAGTGTAGGGTCCTGTGGGCCATGGTTAGGAGTTTGGGCTGTAAAAATCACCACATGCAGTGGCATCTTAGAAGCAGTCATTCCCTCAGCTAGCCCCCAATTGCCATAGATTTGTTGCAAAGGTGGCTCCAATTTTTCCCCTCTCTGTATCTATATTCCTTGCAATGTGATTCTTCAGCTCCTCCCATCAGCAGATGGAGTCTATTTCCCCATTCCTTGACTCTGGGCTGGGCTTGTTGACTTGCCCTGCCCTAAAGATTATGGCAGAAATGACGAGGTGCCTGAAGGGACAAAAGATGGAGCAGTTCCAGGGAACTGGAGTGAGAGGGGGCTCCTGACAGTGGCCGTGGCTCCTGTCGCCAACCTGGCAGGTGGTGACACTCTCCTCCCAGCCTCCAGTCACCTGCCAGAGCTTCCCATTGGTTAAACCCACCCAGAAGTCAGAAGGTGAGGAGGCCCTGGGAGGACACGTGGAAGTTTTCCAGCATTACCGCCATAGAGGGCATGGGGGCTTCAGGAGGAAACCAAGGTAGACTCTGCAAGACCAGACAAGACACAGGCCAGGGAGGAAGCCAGCCCCTCCGAGTGCCACCTCCACAACCAAGACCTTCTCTGTGCAGTCTTTATTTCAAGATCTGGGGACCCCTTGGGAACCCTAGGCCCTTTCAGGGAATCCATAAGGTCAAAACTATTTTCATGATAATACCAAGACATGGTCTTTTTCACCTTCATTCTCTCACAAGCATAATGTGGAGTGTTCCAGAGGCTATCTGTTGGAGCCACGGTTATCTGAAAAGGCTATTAAAATACTCCTCCCTCTTCCAACTACTTATTTGAACGAGGCCAGGTTTTCTTCATACACTTCAATCAAAACAACTTACCACAACCAATCAATGCAGAAGCAGATAGGAGAATCTTGCAGTCACCTATTAAGCCAGAAATTACACAGATTTGCAAAAATCTAAAACATTGCCAGTCTTCTCATATTTTATTTTTTGTTTTGGAAAATATAGTTTCTTTTCACTAAAAGTGTCTTTTACATTGTCATTCTCATTGGTTATTTTAAATGAAGGAATAAATATTTTTTAATTTTTGCTCTGATTTCTAATATGATAAATATTGATAAATACAGCCCATATAAACAAAAGCTCTTTGGGGTCTTCAATAATTTTTAGGAGCATGTCTCAGTTTGCCAGGGCTGCTATGACAAATAGCACAGGAATGTATTGTCTCCCAGTTTGGGAAGCCAAAAGCCCAACATCAAGGTACAGGCAGGGCTGGCTTTCTCTCGGAGTCTGTGGCATCCTGGTGATGCTCTGTCACATGGCAACTTCTCTCACCTTGTGCCTGCTGCACTGGGCCTGAGACCACTGCTCCATGCTCCTCAGTTGGGGAGGAGGACACTGAAGCTTGGAGATGGGACAACAGCTTCCCAGGCTCATGTGCTGGTTGGCACGTGTGGACTCGAGTCCACATCCTCTCTCCCCACGGCCCATGCAGCAGGAAACCAGGAAGCATGACACTGGGGGATGGCACCTGGCTTCTGCCACAGCCGCCAAGGAGGTAAAATGACTGATTGATCTCAATGATCAGCTACAAATGGTCCCTCCACGTGGCCATGTTAATCGGCTTCTACCAGCCAGGATTTGACCCTTTGAAAGGTTTATAGCAACAATGTAGTACTGATTTATTTCTCCTTAATAAAAAAGTGATCAAGTGAAACCTGCATCTATCATTCTATTTATCACTTGGGGTGATTTATTAACTAATTACACTCACAGTGGCTGCTGGCTGGAAGGATGGACGATGGGGGACGGTGGGGCCTGTGTGGACATGCCCGCTGCCCCTGCTCCGGCCTGACCACTCACACACAGCCAAGAACAAGCCCTCGAGGCTGGACATCAAGGCTCCAAGAGAATAGGGAAAGGGGAGAAGTAGACAGGCTGTCAAGACCAGACATTAACTGCTTCCTCCTTCTCTTCCCTGGAGAAGAAAGATGAGCAGCTCTGAAGGCAAGATCTGGAGAGAATCATCAGTTTGGGGAGAGGAAAGATGAACAGACCAAAGCCCAAACAGGAGATCCCAGATAAGCATGAACTTGTCAAAGGGCCTCCCTCCCTCCACTGCAGCCCCAGGTAAGTTTTCCAGATAAATTACAAGACACCCTCTTAAATTTGAATTTCAGATATTATTTATTCAAGTCCCAATTATTGCTTTGATGTCCAGTAAAATCTTACAGCCTTAATCCCCGGGTGGTGAGGGATCTGGGAGGGCATTCAGCTGACTAGATCTAAGACCTCCCAGGCTCCAAAACCAATGCCCAGCCTCACCTTACCCTCTGCTCTCTGCCTGCTGAACTGCTCTGGGCACTGGGGCTTCCAGCTGGAGACTTCAGGGTGATGTGGCATATCCGAGCCAGTGAGCAAGTCACTTAACCTCACTGAGCCTTCCTTGCAAGATGGGGGCACCCAGCCCTCCCTGTGCCGTCAGGACTGACCGATGGAGTAGATGCGTCTGTCTCTCACCAACCCTGTGTGGGGCCCACCGGCTCTGAAAAGGTCAGCTTCCCTTGAGTCTCTTGCAGACCTAACAGCTATCCCGCCAACATTTTAAGTCACCTTTCTGAAATGTTGAGTGTGGTAGGAAAAGCCACACCCTTTGTGGGAGGTGTCTGTTAAAATCAAAAATAAGTATCCATGGGGCTTCAAAACATGCCTGGCACACAGAAGTGCTCTGTGAGTGCTTGGTAAAGGAGCCCCCCACCAAGCACCCTCTGACTTTGCAGCCCCACGCTAACCACGGAAAGGCCCCTGAGCGTGATGCAAAGATGAGGGTGTCACCACAGCACGATTTCCTTTGATACCCCCCAAAGAGCAGAAACAACCTAAAATCTATCAAAAGAGAACCAGATGATTGGACTGTGTAGTCAAACCACACAGAAGTAAAAAGAATGAGGGAAAGGTATTTACTAATGCCAAGATCACCAAAATATATTATTAGAAAAAAAGCAAAGTGAGGAACGTTCTAGAACAGGGTTTCTCAGCCTCAGCACGATCGGCATTGTGAGTCAGATAGCCCCTTGTTGGGGGGCTGTCCTGTGCATTGCAGGGGGTTTAGCAGCATCTAGATGCCAGTAGCAGCCCCCTACCCTCCCCCTCATGATGATCAAACTGTCCCCAGACATCGAGAATCACCAGTCTAGACAGCATCAGGGATGGTTATGTGAACAAAGCAAACACCAAAACTAGTATTTCTATAGGAACTTAGGTAAATTTGTGAATTCACAGTCTCCAGACTGTTTGCTGGGGATACTGCCAAGAAGGGAAGTGGGAATTTGGGTGGGGGAAGGGGGCTATCAAAGAAGGCTTTCACCTTACGTTTATTACCTGCATGGTTCACAAGAAGAACGTACGTACACGTATGTATGTGCCTGTTACCTGCGTAACAAGGGAGAAAGGGAAGGGATGGGAAGGGAGGCGGGAAAGGGAGGGGAGGACAGGGGAGGGAGGAAATCACAGAGGCCAGTTCTGCAGCTGACCTGCTGTGGGAACCCAGGGGCTGCCATTTCCTCCCTGGTCCTCAATGTCCTCAAGGAGAAATAAGAGGATTGCTCAATCAGGTCTCTAGGACGCTTTCTGGCCACTCTCAGCCAAACCGAGCCCCAAGGTGACCTGGCCCCTCCCTTGGGGGCAGGTCCCCCCCCATGCAGCCCGGTAGTTCCACAGACGGGAGCCTGGGGTCCCAGCTCCCTCTCGGGAGCTCTAACTGATTAGGCCGCCTGGGGAGGAGGGGAGGCTGGGGGTCTGGTCAGCACCCAGCTCCACGCAGAGGACTTGGTTGGGGCTTGATTAAATAATTACACAGAGCCTACTGAGTAATCACGCCATCTCAAGAAGCAAGGAGCCCCTTCCAACGAGGCCCCATTAGTGATTTGTGGGCGTGTGCGGGAGTGTGTCTGCCGCCTGGCTATGATGAAATGATAATCAGGAGGCCTCATTTACAAAATGCATCCCTAGCCCCCTCTCGCGGGATCGTCACCTCGCACACCCCAAGAGGTGGGCGCATGTAATCCCCGTTCGACGGCTGGGGAAACTGAGGTCAGAGAGGTGGGGGCTCAGCAAAGGCATCAATGCCCAGGAGCTGATGTAAAGGAAGAAAAAGGCTCAGGACTGTAGGAGCCTGGAAGAGGTTTTGTTTGGGTTTGTTTCTTTGCTTCTTTGTTTAATTTCCCCACTAGGACTGTTTATCTCCTTTCAGTTTTGGAAAACAAATCTAATAACAGCCATGTGAGTCTTTCTGAGGTGGGGTTGCCGCCAAGCAACCCAGACCTGCGTTCTCAGGGCCCATAGGCCCCCCTGTCCTTAGACAGCACCCCCTCTCCAGCGCCAAAAGGATGAGACATGCTGGTCCAGCCTAGGGTGGGTGTGAGACTCAGCACCCCTTCCAGCCGAGGGCCTCCAGCGAGTAGGTACATCATGGCTCCCCACGTCCAAAGGGCCTGCCTGAGACGCCCACTGTCCGCTCAGTCCACTGCTGTCCCACTACCTCTCGGCCAGCCCCCAGAGGCTCATTTACCCTGGAGCAGGCCAAATTCATTAATAATGATTAGACTCTCCTCTAGAAGAGGCGTGCAATCAAAGGGCCATTAAAATTAAGTGCCGGAGGAGCGGGTGGCAGAGAAGGGGGAGGGGCTACGAAGGGGGGAGGGAGGGGCCAGCAGACCTGAGCGTGAATCCCCATTGACACTTCCTTGCCTCCTGACCTTGGGTAGGTCACCTGTTGTCCTGCTGCTCAGGCTCAATGTCCCCATCTCTGAAATGTAGGGGTGGCTGCAGCTGTGGAGTCAGGGACTGTGTGTGTGGAGGAAATGTTGGGTGAAAGTGGGGGGATCCAGGCTGACACCCAGGTTGGATGGGTGGCCAGGTAGAGGGATGAAAGGATGGACAAATTAGCACAGCAGTGGAGTGTAATGGTTGAGGTGGTGTCTGGAGCCAAGCTGGCAGGGCCCACATCCCTTTGCCACTTTTTAGCTGTAGACCTTGAGCAAGCTTCTCAGTTTGCCTTTGTGTCAATTTTCTTATCTGAAAAATGAAGATAAGAGTAGGTTCTTACCACCTAGGTTTCTTAAGAGAAGGAAATGTGTTAACATAAAGCCTGGCACTTGGTGAGTGCTCTATCCTATTGTGCATGGGCTGATGTCAGGTTGTACAGAAGCTTTGGACTGGTCACCCCTGCTCCTGGGGGTCACCCCTGCACCCAGCACTGTGCCTGGCACATGGTAGGTGCTCAGAAAATAACTGTGGAATAAGTGTCCTCAAGAGCCACCAGCTGTGGTCAGAGCCCACACTTGCACGAGCCTGAGAGCAAGCACCTCCTTAAATTTTGCACCCCGGGTGCCTCGCTTCCCTCACCCTAATGCCGACCCTCATCTGCCCACTGCTTTCCATCTGGACTCCCCCAGTCCCCTGGGGTCGGGCTGCCCCCACCCAGAGGTGAGGGCCTCTCTAAACAGCCCTTCAAGGATCTCCAGCCTGAGAGCAGTGAGCTCCCAGTGCTTGAGAGGTTAGAGCAGAAGCCAAATGGCCCCTTGGAGATTTGCAGGGAGGATTCCTGCTGGGAGGGGGCTGGAAGCCACCTTGAAGCTTTGTGTGAGCTGAGGGTGGGCGCATCACCCATGTGAATGACCACAGCGCCACCCAGTGGTGATATGGGAGATGCCCCAGCTGGCCCTGGCGGGCTGGTGGGAGCATCCTACACGCAGATCATACGCCAGGGCCCTGCTCCAGGTGCATCTCAACAAGGGCATTTAAACATTCCACAAATGTTAGTTGAGGTCCTACTACCAAGCACTTGTGAGTGTTTTCCATATATCATATCATTTAACTATAACAACACTCTAAAGAAGGGATCATTATCCCCTTACAGGTGAGGACATCGAGGCTCAGAGACACAAAGTAACTTGCCCAAGGTCACACAGTGAGACCTCAGGGAATTCAGTAACAAGGAAAATAAACTCGTCCCCTCGTCTCATCGAGCTTACTGCCTAGTTGGGAGAACAGGCAGAAATCACAAATTCACTTAGTAAGTGCCCACTGTGTGCCAGGCAATGGGCTACATGCTGGGGATGCCATGTGGAAGGTGGCCAGGGCCCCTACCCTCATGGAGCTTGTGGGGGAGACAGAAATTAATTAAATAACCACACAATAAACATATACCTATGAGAGGAGTCATAAAGGAAAGGTATGGGTTCTGAGACCAAGTATCAGGTTGCCTACCTGGTCAGGAGTCAGGAAGTCTTTTATGAAGAAGAGATGCATTGCTCTGAGCTATGAAAGATTGTTATTGTTATTGTTCGTAACAAATAAAAGCTGTATGTGTCTCCCATCCATGTTTTAATTTTTTTACATGTCTATGAAGCCATAAATAATAGAGAGCAGTTTTACATCATACCAAATATATGCTTTTGCAAATTGCTCTCTCCATCAGCATTGTTTTTAAGATTTTTGCATGTCAATTCAGGGAGAACACTCGTTTTGACTAAGGAAGCCATCAGACTACTGACATCTGCCATATGTACCACAATTCATGTAGCCATTCCCCTGCTGATGGACACTTGAGTGATTTCCAATTTTGCATTCCTACAAATGCCTGTGTCCGACAGCCAATGTCCTCCGAGTGCATGTGTGTGTGAACTCTTCTGTGGTATGTGCCCGTATTCTTTTAAGTCCTTGTCAGCATAAACTTTGGCAATGCTTGTTTTATACAATAACAAATTCACTTATGTGGTAGTTTGGAAACTGTTATGTACCCCAGAAAAAGCTATGTTCTTTTAATCCATTCCTGTAGGTACAGACCTATTGTGGGTGGGACCTTTTGGTCAGGTTATTTCAATTGAGAAGTGACCCACCCAATTCAAGGTGGGGTTTATCCTTTACTGGAGTCGTCTCTGAGAGGATAAAAGGCAGAAAAAGCTGAGAGAGCTTAGAGAGAGAGGAAGCCACGAAACCCAAGAGAGAAGGATCAGCAGACACTGCCCACATGACTTCCCATGTGACAGAGGTATTCCAGATGCCAGCAGCCTTTCTTCAGAGAAGGTATCATCCTCTTGATGCTTTCATCTGGGCATTTTCATGGCCTTAGAACTGTAAATTTGTAAGCTAATGAATCGCCATTGTAAAGGCCAACCCATTTCTGGTACATTGCATTCTGACAGCTTTAGCAAACCAGAACAACTTACTAGTTCACTAACCCTAACTGAAGCCAAGTTAAGGTTCTGAAAAACATTGGGCAAAGTATTTCCCACTTTTCTGTTGACACTGTTTTTTCTTTCCTTTTCTTTTATAATTTTTCCAAAACAGACAACTGCTTATCAGATATATTTAAAGGCTTTTAAATGACATTAATAAAATTAATTACTTGTTTTCATAAACAGGACTACATTTGCAGTCCTGGCTTCAGGATTTCAGCCAACATCTTCCTTGGTTTCAGGCTGGCTATTCTCCAGGTTGTTGGTACCCTCGTAGTTATACCAGGTCACCCACAGGTGCATAATACCTAGAGGTGGGTGATGCCTGGGAAGAGTCATTTGCATTTCCATTAAAGGGTGGACTAGTTTCCATACTGCCCATCTGTGAGGAGGCTCATGTAAAAACCAGAGTTAACCAGCACCATATTTCTCAATGATCCCCATCATGTATCATGCCCCCTATACCTGGCTCCAGGTTTGAGTGTGAACTCCACAGACAAAGTTGCTAGAATGGCAAGTCTGAGGAAGAAGTCATCAGTACAGATCTGGAGGTACATGGTGGTCATACTTTGTGAGTGTGTTGGTGGCCATTCTTTGCATCGCTTTTTTCTGAAATTGCTCCTGATTCTCAGACCTTTAGTGAAGCCTGGGTAATGCTAGGCTAGTGGAGAGTGAAAGAGACTTTTCAGCCAGGCCTTGCCCCCTTCTCTACCAAGTTCATTCGCTGGGCACTCTCTACGGTCCACTCTGCCATCAGCTGAGCTGAGCAGGACTGACAGAAAGGCCCAGCCCAGGAGACAGGATACTCGACCCTTTGCAGCTCCAAAGTTCGCCACCAGGTGGCAGCTCTGGCCCTGGCCTCCCCTGGATCTCTTTCCATCATTTCCCCACAGCCTGATCCAGCTGAGAAGAGCAAAGGAGGAAGGCTGCCTCTGAGATCAATAGAAGCCACTCCTTGGCAGTTGATACCATGTGGGTACTAGAGTAAGCCCTGGGCAGCTTGCTGCCCTGAGTCTCGAGCTGGCCATGCCCCTACTTGGGCTTTAGTCCCACTCCATCATCATATGGGTCTGTGGCACTGATAATGTATGAGAGGCATAGGGGGTCCACTAGGATTCTCAGATGTGCATCCAGACCCTGCCTAGTGATTCCTCCGCTTGTCTCAGATGTGTGATTCATTTTTGGTCCCCCAACCCCATCAGAAAAGCCCTCCAGCTGGATAAGGTACAGTCAGTTGAGGCACAGGGGATCGCCTGTGTCCCCTGAGTGTCTGTGTTTCCAAAGTGGCCTAATGCCATTCCATCAGGCATAGGGTGAGGTTATCAGTCCTGGAAAACCCAGAAGGCAAGATGAGGATGCTTTAAGCCAGTGTCCACCAGAGTGAGGACTTTCAGAGCCAATAAGGTGGCCCAGCTCCCTGCCCCAGCTTCTGAGACCTCACTTGCAGCCACGAGTCCCTGAATTCAGGCCCAGCTCCACTCCCCGAAGCTGTGGGCTTGAGCCCAAGCCTGGTCGGGGAAGGCAGCGGAGGTCCATGGGCAAGTAGCCTGGGGCCACATGCCAAGCCCTGGCTTCTTCCCTATCCACCGTTCTAGGCATCCGTGACCTCCTTAGCCTCACTCACTAGCCTCAGCCCTCTGTGCCCTGATGCATCAGCAAACGAGGTCTCCCTGCTGACCCCAGGTCTCTGGACCAGCCCCCAGCACAGACCCAACTGATGGGCCCTGGGGTGTTGTCTCTGGCCTGGCTTCTGGCCCTTGGCACCCCACCCCCTGGTCAGGGCAGACAAGCCTGTGTGGGGAAGATGAGCAAGGACAAGTCTTTACCCCAGAGAGCCTGCCCGAAGCCTGAGGTCTAACGGGTTCCCAGCCACATGCGCTCATGACTCCCCATACGATCCCGTCCTAGCACTCATCACAAGTATAATTGTGTGTGTGGTGCGTGCATGACTTTTGCTGTCCCACCACCCTCCTGTCGCCCCTGTACTCAGCACTGTGCCTGGCACATGGTAGGTGCTCAGAAAATAACTGTGGAATAAACCAAAGAATCAATAGATACCTTCCCAGAGGAGACCTTAAACCCCTTGTAAAATGCTTTACAATTTAGAAACCACTTCCCACAGTGACCTCATTTCATTCTCCCAACTGACTATTGGTATAGTACTCTTATTACCCATATTTTCCAGTGTATCAGTTTCCTATTACTGCTATAACAAGTTAACACAAACCTAGTGGCTTCAAGAAACACAAATTCATTATCTTAAAGTTCTGTAGGACAGAAGTCCAATATGGGTCACACAGGGCTAAAATCAAGGTGTCCCCATGGCTGTACTCTCTTCTGGAAGTTCTGGGGAGAATCTGTTTCCTTGCCTTTCCCTCTTTCCCTGGTGCATAACCCCTTCCTCTGTCTTCAAAGTCAGCAATATCTTATCTCTCTGATGAAGCCAGGGAAGGTTCTCTGCTCTTAAGGGCTCATGGGATGACATGGGCCCACCCAGATAATCCAGGATAATCTCCCCAGTTCAGCATCGGCAACCTTGATCTCATCTGCAAAGTCCCTTGTGCCACGTGAGGTACATACTCCCAGGTTCCATGGTTAGGACATGGGCATCTTTGGGGGCCCCCTAGCCGCCTGCCATGTGCAGATTCTGAAACAGAGAAGTGAGTTAACTGGTCCACTGACACCTAGTAGCTGGTGAGGCAGGGTTCACAACCAAGTCTTTCAGGCTGCAGAATCTGAGTTCTTTCTCCCCTTGCTGCCAAGGAAAGAACCCGGGATCTCCAGACCCCCTTTCAGGAGCCAGAAGAACAGGACACATCAGCCCAGTCCCCTTAGAAAAATACACTTCTTTATGTAAATTAAAAAAAAAATTAAGACATGTTTATTTAGACAGTGGGGTCATAGGGAAAACACTCTATTTCAATATATTATCATTGTTTTAACAATACATGCTTTTTTCATTTGAGGGGGAAGGATTAATGGTCCTCATTGGCTGGAGGGGGTGGGGTAGATGTGCCCCTCCCACCACTTAACCTGATGCTTCTCCCCTCTGTAATTAAACAAATAGCCAGCAGGTGGCGTGTCATGCTCACAGCTGGCTCCTAACCCCTGGGCCATCCCCTTTTGGGGTGGGGGGGTGACTCGGTTGACAGGAGTAAAGGAGGTTTTCCCTTGTCTTCTACAAAACCCGCTCAAGGAGGAATTTTCCAGAGGGGTTCCAGCAGGGCAAGGTTAAGAACATAGAGTCCAAGGGGTCACCCAATCTCAGGGCAGCCAGCTTGGGGCCCGGACTTCCTCGTGGGGTCTGCACCAGAGGCCAAGTCTGTGTGGGCTGAGTGGACACATCACGTAGGGGCAGCTTGTTTGCAGGGCAGCAGAAGGGAAGCACAGGCGTTTCACAGGTGGATTGCAGAGAGTCAGGCACTTTGCGCACTTTTACACACCTTTGTCGTTTCATCTCATCTTTCCTGTGGCCAAGTGTGGGACATGACATAAAATGGGAGCTCAAAAGGGAATGAATGAAATGGCATCCTTACAAACAGTGAAAGCATACCAGCAGGACAAGTCATTAAAAAAGATTAAAGCTGTAAACTTCTATTCAAAGTGAGCTAAGAGGCATTTTTAAATCATATAAGATGTGAAAGAACAAAATGAATCAGAATTAGGGAAAGTCTTATAAATAAAGTGATAGAGCTCAGGAAATAATTAGAAATAAAATTAAAAAATCATTTTAGAAATGAAGATTAAATTAGAAGGAACTCAAGAATGAATAAAACCCACAGATAATGCCTTAAGAAAAAAAGGTGAAAAGGAGGAAAAAGTTTTAAATCAAAAAGGAATGAAGAGAGATTTGTTTTAATATTTTAGAGAAATTGATAAATTTTGAAATTAGGCAAAGAAGTTCCAACATATGAATAAAGAATCCCTGAAGAAGAAAACCAAAGCAAGGGAACAGAATCGATATAAAAAACCAAAATTCAAGAAAATGTACTGAAATTTTTGAAAATTGAAATTACATATTGAAAATGCTTACTGCTTACCTGGAAATATTAACCCAGAATAATCAACATCAGGACATATTATAATAAAGTTACTGGACTTTTTAAAAATAGAAAAATATTCTTCAAATAAGTGGGCAAAATAAAGCAACTAACTTATAAGTAAAAATAAATTAGATTATCATCAGACTTGTGGGGAACAATGGTGATACCAGAAAAAAATAAATGACATATTTAAGATACTCAAGTGGAGAAAATATGAGTCAATAATTTTATGTCCAAGAAAACTGCCTTGCAAGTACACAGGGTACAAATTGTTTTTAACATGCCAGGACTCAGAGAATGTTGTTCTCTTGAGCTCTTTTTTTAAAGAATAAACTTCAGACAACCAAAATGACTAGGAAGGCATAAAAAAGGATGAGTGATAAACACTAAACATATAATTCCTTGTACAACTAAGACTGAGGATTGAGAGAGTATAGCATGTAATGTCTATATGCTCTGACCAGATAGCTATGATACCACTATTAAAATAAGGAGCATGGGGAGAACATATGTAAAAAAAAAAAATGTTTTAAACTGTTCCAAGGAATTATGTTGGTGGTGGTATTCGCATTGCAATTTTGAGACAGTTGTCTTTCTAATGTGGAATATAACAAATGAATAATTATGGAATATTCTAATACTGAAGAGAGCAAAGAGAGATGTAATGCAGTAAAAATCCTAAAAGTGAACTGAAATCATCAATATGAACACAGGGCCTGCTGGATCCTGGCTGAGGGGGGGGGGGGGGTATGTGATAAAATATATTCCCTAATGACCAAACTAGTGGCATTATGTATCCCTAGCACCCAAATAGTGGTCATGAAATATTATTTTCCATTTTTTTAAAAAAGGCCTCCTTGGAGAAAAAGCCTGATTTCAGGTTTGGAACAGGAAATATGCAAGATGAGCCTGGAACACCTTGTCATACAGAAAGGACGGAAGTTGTCACTGATATCTAGGATAATATCGAAAGAACCTAGCAGCCAACTTTGAAGTCTCTTTAGAGGCTCTCACTGGCCAAAAATGGGACAATTTGGGCTTCAAAAAGAACAACACTTGCAATTGATTAAACCCCAGCAAATACGTTTAAATCCTAGAGTTCCTGGCAGTATTGAAAAGAAATTGATTTATCGCTTTCAGAGGATGATAAAGAACCATTTCATTATGTTGAAAACTGATAAATAAGGGGAAAGAATCAAGTTTTTATCCTGCCTTTCTCATATGAACTGTAACAGGTAAACAAAGGGATGAGGGGAAGCCAATCTTTATACAAGTATTCTAACAGATAAGTGAAAAAGAAAGGATAGCATTAGGATGTCACTATTTTTGCAAACCCCAATGAAGTAATGGACTAGATGATAATGAGCACCCACAGCCACTATCATGGGAAGGAGGGACCTCCAACATTATGTTTCTCCCCAATGAAAACACACAACCCTCCAGGATTCCCACCGAAGGGATTGAATCCAAGTCTGTCCAAGCCTCTGGTTCAGCTGCCAATTTGCAGGAAACACAGGGTATCAAGGAGCTTGTTGAGCTACACCAAGAGGAGGCAGTCAGCAAAATCCACGCTGGCCAAACAAGTGGGGCCTTCAACAAACACATTGTAAGGAAAAGAGGGAAAGGAAGACTACAGATTAAAAGAGAATTTAAAGACATCATTTTTTTTAATGGCCAAGGATAAACAATAGTGTCTGGGGACACATATTAAAATGAAAACAAAGACTACTATTACATGTGGGGGAAAGGAGGGGTCTAAGATTGGGAAGAGGCACCTGGAGGAGCTTGGGGTGGGAGAGGCTTGCAAAGGTGCTGTTTCTTAATTCCGGTGGTGGTTACAAAGAGGTTTGTGTTAAGATAACTCATCAAACCATGCATTTGTTCTCTGCGTGTTTTCTTTATCTGTTTATTTTACAATAAAAAGGTTTAAAAAAAAAAAAAGACTGAAATGACTGAATGAATGAACAATCATTATAGGTTGCTTTGATGAATGTCTTTTGTTGGATGATTAAGGGAAAACTCAGAGAGGAAAGCAGTTTGTCCAAGACCACATGTGTGCTAAGCTGCCCAGCTGGGCTTGAAACCCAAGTGCAGTTCACCTGTTCATTCAACAAACAATTGCTGGTTGCCTGGTGAGTTAATTGCCAGGAAACAGCTGAGTTTAAAACAACCCAAACTCTTCTCATCCACCTGCCCTAGGTGTGTGTGTTGGGGGTGGGGACAGGGCAGGCACAATTGCTGGTTTGGGTACTCAGCTGGGCATAGCCAAGGCGTGCCCCAGCCACCCCACCCCCCCACCCCCACCCCCATGCAGGGACCACCTGGGGCTCTCGGAAGCTGCAGCGTCACTCCACACCCTCTCACCCAGACTCCGCAGATGGAAATGCATTTGAATTCACCTGACCATCTCTGCATTAAGTTTCGCTTCTGTTTCTTAACAGCTCCCCTGACTGTTCTGTCCCCTGGGAAGGAGTGAGGGTCTGGGAGAGAATCTCCACCTGGAATCTAAGGGGTCAGCTTGACTCTGCTTGCCACCCTGCCCCAGGGGATGGGCACTAGTGAGTTGGGGCAGGGGAGGAGATGACATGTACCTTCAGCTCCTCAGGCAGAACCTCGGCCCTTATCTGTCATGTTCGCTAGTATCCTCAGCACTTGGCACTTGGCCTGGTAACTAACAGGGGTTTAATACATGTGCGATGAATGAGTGAATGAATGAATGAATGAATTTAATATATCACTTTTGATCTGTTTCACACAGAGTCTGAGACTCCATCAATACTTTTAAAATATATGATCTTTCACTTTAAACTGGGAGTTATAATAAAGCCTACCCCCAGGTCACTGGGAAGATTGAATCAGTTAATGAATATAAACACTTAGACCAGTGCCCAGCACATACCAAACCCACAGTAAGTTATTCATGTAAACTTTGGGTGAAAGTTGTCCAAGGTTAAGACACAGAGAATGTGGGATTAGGGACTCAGTTTGGGGGCAGAGGTCAAGGTGAGGATAGAGGTAGTTTCATATGAGGTTAGGATTAGAGGACTAGTTTGTGGCCAGTCAGCAGTCAGATATTTTTATTAACCATTTCTTTGTTCATATGTCCCCCACTTTGCTCTGGAAGGATCCGCTATGGATATCAAGAAAGAGAGAGATGGAAGTGGGGGTGGGACCAGCCAAGGGCATTGCCACACAGGGTCACAACTGGGCCGTCAAAGCCCCGGGCTCGCTGGCCACTGGGAAGGCCACGCGGACAGCCCCAGGTCGAGCAGAGTCAGCCTTTCGGAGTGCGGGTAGGATCCCGTGTAAAGTGCTCACACATACTAAGTTCTCCAAAAATGCTTGCTATTACTGTCAGTACACAGGGCTAAAGCGGAGCCCAGAGGGCCTGGCTGTGAATATGCAGCGAGCAGTGGGGCCAGCATATTCTCCCTGGCCCAGACGACACAGCCTCTCCCCGTGGGCAGCTCCAGATTCCGAGCCAGGAGAGGTGGCCATTCAATGGCATCAGGCCAGCATGGCAGATCCATTCCATCAGGGCCGCTCTGGCCAGCAGCTCCAGGGATACTCAGGGTCCATAGCTCTAGCCCCTCTCCTTGGAACATGTTCAGATGGGCTCTGCCATCTCTGAGCTCTGCCAACTCTCCCTTTTTTCCATTTCCAGGACTGTCCAAACCCAGCCCTCCAGACACCCCTTTTCTTTATGTAGCTGAATACGTTCAGCTGACAAGGAAAAGTACATGAGGGTTATTTCAAATGCTGAGAGTGAGCATATGTGTTTGACGATTGTATTTGTTTCCTGTTACTGCTGTAAAAAATTATCACTTAAGCGATACAAATTTGTTATCTTGTAGTTCTGGAGGTCACAACTGGGCTAAATTCAAGGTGTCGGCAGGGCTGTGTTCCTTCTGGGAGCTCTAGAGGAGAATCTGTTCTGGCCTTTTCCAGCTTCTAGAGGCCACTTGCATCCATGTCTCATGGTCCTCCTCCCTTCTCCATCTTCAAAGCCAGCCATCGCATCCCTCTGACCTCTGCTTCCATCGTCACCTCTTCTCTGACTGCAACCCTGACTCCCTCTTACAAGGATCCTGTGATTGATCGGCCCACTCCGATAATCCACAATGATCTCCCCATCTCACGATCCTTAAGTTAATCACATCTGCAAAGTCCCTTTGGCCACATAAAGTCACATATTCACAAGTTCTGGTGGTTAGGATGGGGATTTCTTTGGGGGCCATTATTCTGCCCACCACAGGGGTCTATCGTTATAAACTCCGAGGATGCTATGAACCCCCTGCCCTCTGCTCCACCAAGTCAGGGGCATGGGACCAAAAAGACAGTCCCACTTCTCAGCCCAAAGAAATGTTGGTAAAGTGTCCCACCAGAAGATAAAGAAAAGCAAATTATCTTTCTGGATCCTTCCAGAGTTTGGACAAGACGTTATGCTCACTTCCCTGATGGCACTAACAGCCAAGGGGCAAGCGTTAGTGACTAGCAAGAAACCACAAAAGACTTCATGACCTGCTCAACTGTGTCATAGAGAGATCATTTCTTTGCCTCTTTGACTGCCTGAAGAAGCCACTCTCAGGGGCCATTTTGAGAGGCTGCTTCCAGCTCTGCCGAAAACTAATACAAAGAAAGAAAGCATCGGAGAGTCCTGGATCTGTCTCCCTCTCCAGAGCCCCAACTCTAGACGTCCCTGACTTGGCTGTGCTCTAGGTCTGGACTCCAGGCTACGGAGATTGTGCAGGAAGGACAACGAGGCAGAGAGCTGAGGACACCCTCCCAGCCCCCAGCCTGCAGAAGCCACCACAGCTGGGAGCCAACCACTTATTCCTCTTGTACAAATGGTTCTTTCTAGCTAAAAGTCATAAATCTTCTCTTGTTCAAGTGACAGATTGATTGTTGCCTCTGCTCCTGGCAGACACACACATAGGAAACTGTCAACCTTCATTCAACCTGCAGGGGGAAATCGGTCTCATGGCAAGATCAAAACCCAGACCGTTAATCATGGGGCGGGAGGGTGGAGAGAAGGCCATGTTAGGAATGCAGGCGCCTCTAGGGACTGCAAATAAACCAAGTTACAAGCTACCAGGAAGTTTTGTACTTCTCTGCTCCAACCAGATGGGGCTTATCCCAGCACTGACACTGAAGGCAACCTTATTACTCTCATTTCCATGCTCCTGAGGTAGCCACCTCACCCTGTCCCTTAAGAAGTGACAATTCAAAAATAGAAAAGTAAAAGGTAGGAAGGTGAAGAAACAGAAACAAAGGGGAAATAGGAGAACGAATGCTAAGAACCACCAAGGGTGAGGTTAACATAAGTGTGGCTTACAGAGTCCTAGGCAATTGCAAGTCATGGGCCACAATCCTGACTGTGAGCTTCCTAGCAGCCATTGTGAAAAGGGGAATATGATCTGTAACATGATCAGAAGACCTGTCAGCCAAAAACAGAACAATTTCCTCCAAGGAAAACATCTACTCCTATTATTTAGATGTGGAAGAAGTTTTTTCTAGGGGCTCTCATGGAAAGGCCACTGTGGGCAGAATGAATGAACACTGTCCTCAGCAAGAACCTGACAGTAAATCCAGCAGTTGGTTTCCTAGGACTGTTTCTTATAACTCTCCTCTATGAAGGCCCACAATTTAATGCTGAAGCCCAATTTAGTAACAACAGTTACTTCCTGGAGAACTCTCCAAGGTTAAGTGATACAGAATGCTTTTTAGTTAAGGGTTAGTTAAGGGTTACTAAGAATAAGCAGCTAAGTGATGGAGGTGGTCCTTTATGAGTTTGGGGGATTTATAATTTTTTACCTAAAACAAGTAAAACTTTTAAATTGCATTTTAGAAGTGTTGAGCTGGATGCCTTCTGAATGTCAATATAAGATCACAGGGCCAGTTTTTCACTTCTGGTTATTAACAATAAAAACATCACATTGCATGTAAGCTCATCTGCATCTCAGGCTCATCCAAAAGTGATATCATCGGTATGCACCATCCAGAAAGAAAAAGACAAAATCTACAATGAAAAAGTGAGGATGTGGAACCACCAGATTTCGCATACAATATGGATGAATCTCATCCACATAAGGTTGACCAAAAAAGCCAAATGTCAGAGTATATGCTATATGACTTCAACTATTTAAAAAGTACAAAAACAGGCAAAACTAACATAAGCAGATAGAAGTCAAGATAGTGTTAACCCCTGGAAGGTGGTGAGTGGAGGGGTTGGCTGCTTTCTGTTACGTGATCTGAGTGTTGGTTACAAGGATGTTTGGTTTGTGAAAATCCATTGCTTGTGTACTTGTGATCTGGCCCCCTTTCTGGACTTGCTATATTTCAAAAGAAAGTTATAAGGATGTCAGGTCATTTCAGTACACATTTTAAATTAGGGGTGCTGTTTGGGGGGGTCACAGCCTCAGTCTGTAGCCAGGGTTAGAGCGCACTGTGCAGCTGGAATCTGGGCTCAGCCAGGATTCGGTTTGGTGTGAGTCCAGGGCCAAGGCTCGCTCTGTGGCCGGCTGAGGGCTCAGCCTGGGATGAGGGAGGGCCATCCTTGCCCCATGTCCCTGCTTGACCGCTGCCATTCCAGGGTCTGACCACTTGAGGTCTCCACTAGACAAATTGCTAAGTGAGGAGAGCAGGGCTGGATAAAGCTGCCCTGGCCCGTAATGGCCCTGAGCTGGCATAGGTTGGAGGAGGAAGCTCAGGGAGAGACTGAGGTGCCAGAGTGAAGCCGAGCGGCTGCAGAGCTGGCCAGCCTGGGACTGGAGCCCTGACCTCAAGAGCAGGAGTAAGAAGAACTGCAGATGCAAGCCCAGCTCGGGAGCCTTTGGCTTTGTCCCCGTCTTGGGGTAGTCAGTCGGTGTTTAATGAGCTCCTCCCTGGGCCAGGCCAGGTCCCTGTCTTCACAGAGCTCACAGTCCAGTCACTCTATCTCTGAGCCCATCTCCCTGCCCACTATTCACAGCTCCCTCCAAGCCCAGAATACACCCCAGACCAGTGCCTCAGCAGGACCTCCCTTTTCTTGTTTATTGTCTGTCTCTCCCACTGGGGTGGGTGAGGGCAGGGGCCTCACTTTCTGATAGACCCCGGTTATTCTGTGTCTTGCCCAGAGTGACTAACCAGCAAATATTTGTGGAGTGGAGCTGGGAGAGCAGTGAGGCTGTCTCGTGAGCTGTGCAGAACCAAGCAGAAGAGAGCCGTGAGGCTTCCTGTGGATCTGGAGCACCCGGCACCCCCACACCTTGCAGTGCTGGAGGCAGCCTCTGACAGGTCTGTTTGCGGGGTGGGTGTGGGCACCTGAGTGGGACCAGCTTGGGAAAGCTGCGAGCTGGAAGTTGCTGGGCAGAAGTGTGCTGGCAGCCCCGCCCACAGACTGACCATGGGCGGTTCCACTTCCCTCTTTTCAAAAGTAAACAAGTTGGGGGATGGAAGGGCAGGCTTCCTCATCACCCTTTGCTAGACACAGCGACCTGGCGCCGGGAAAAGGAAATATGAGCCAGCAGACTCTGTAGGAACCATGGGGGGTGCCCTGCCCGCCTCCACCTCCAGGCAGCCTCCCTAGGCAGGCTAGGCAGATGGCCAAAGCCAAGGAGACCAGCTGGGACCTGCTGGGTTCCTGAGACAGAGACCAGGGCATGCCTTTGGGGGAAAACAGCCTGGAGGGAAAGAGATGAAAGAGCTAGCGTTGCAGATAGGAGCTCCCGGGAGGAGGGAGAGAGAGCCTGAGGGACAGACTTAGATGGACATGTGGATGCAAGCAGTGGGTCTGGACTTTCAGAGGACCAGTTTTGGCCTATTTCCTTGGGCATCAGACATGGGAGCACCAGGAGGGTCTGCACTCCCCTGCCCCACACATGTCCAATTGACATTTCCACATTTGCTATCCCTTAGAGCAGCACTGTCCAGATGATAGAAACGTTCTGTAGCTACATTACCCAATGCAGCTACATGTGGCTGGCTACCACAGTGGACCAGCACAACTTTGGAGTCCCATGGAGGATGAGCAAAGCCCCTCCTCCCAATCATTCTTTTCCCTCCTGCTCTTCACGTTCTCTCACATCCTCCTCTTGCTATCTCAGGCTATCAGTCAAGAGCTGTTGTAATGGTTTGGAATTGCACAGGCTATAAACTCAGGCAAAACAAACACATGAAACATCTTATTTTTCTATAACTGAATTTCATTTGTATCTCAAGAGCCCAGCCTGCCTAGTGGCAGGGATTTACTCTAAATAAATTCAGTGGAATGCAATCAACAGAGGGTTTCCTCCCTCTTTTTCCCCAGGGGGCATTCAAGCCTCAGGGGAGGTCAGAGTGTAACGTGGCTTCCAACATCAGGAGGGGGACACTGGGGTCCTGTCCATGCTGGCATCCAGCTATTAGTCCATGTCCTTTTCATGTGAATCTCTTCTTAATCTCCAGACTTTGTCTCTAGGTCCTATCGTTCCTACCACTCCTGCAGGGAAGGAGGGGCGGGTGAGAAGTCCTCAGAGACCTAAACCAGCACCCAACTCTACTGCTCCCCACCTGCCTGCATTCCCCACACTCCCTGTCCCCTTGTTAATAGTAATTTATTAAAACCCTCCTATGTACTTTAAAACCATCAGCCCATTTAGTCTCCATCACAACCCTCCAAGGCAGGTAATATTATTACCCCCATTTTACAGAAGAGAAACTGAGGCACAGAGACCTAGTATGGAGAAGTTCACGCCCCAACTCTTCTTGGGCTCAGACCTCAAAAGCCAAAATAGGAATTGATCCCCAAAATATACTGACAAATCCCCAAAAATAATTATGCACAAGACTATTTATTGCAGCACTCTTTGTTTTAGCAAAAGGCTAGAAATTACTCAAATGTTCATCAACAAGGGATTAAGAATACTATACTGCTGTGAAAAGGAATAAGAGTTCTCTCCATATACTGTAGTAAAGCAATCCTCAGAATACACTGTAAATTGGAAGAAGAAAAGTGTGTACATGTAAACATATATATAAATACTTTTATTTTTTTAAATGGAAGAAAAAAAATTTTAATGGCTAAAGAGAATAGAGTGGAGGGAACAGAAATAGAAGCTAGATTTACCTGAATGTACTTTGAAGATTTGGCTATTGAAAGACATAAATGTTCTGCATAATTATTAAAATAAAATTGTATTTTAAATAAAATAATTTTAATTAAAAAACTTGAAAGCAAAATGAAACAACTGTAATCTAACTATGGATATAATTGATAACACCAGAGATGTTTCAAGGGACTTTAAACACAATAATTTGAATGTACATCCCCAGCAGGATACTCAAAGAGCAAGGAAAACTGCACACAAAAAAGTTTTTAGTCTTAAAACGTTTTCAGTAATTGTGTTATCAGTAAAAATTATTTTATACATTATAAGATAAAGCAAGAAAGTAATTAGGTTGTCGTCAGAAACCAAGATCTTCAGCATAAGATGAAAGATATACAAATATAAAAGCAAAGAAGTTATGTTAAAATCCTGTAATTTAAATTGAAATTGAAAATATTAGTATGGACTGGAGATCTCTTTTAAAAAACTTTCTCTCACTCTGCTGAAAAGACCTAGAAACTATTATCAGTGCATCAGCTATGAGCACCCCTAGAGGAAAGATCATATCTCTAAATACCATTTCACATAAAAGAACCAATGCTCCTTGGAGGAATGGTTGCTTCAAGGCCTGGAGCAAAAAAAAAAAAAAAATGTGTGAGATGAATCTGGAACATACTATTATTGCAGAAAGCAAGGAAGCTGCTAGAATCACGTCAAAAGCACTCAGAAGCCAATCTGAAGTGGTTCTCACTGACCAAAGATGGACCAATTTGAGCATCAATATGGTTTAAAATCAAATAGATCTAAAATCCATAAGTTCATAATGCTATTCCAAAAAAATGGAAAACCCCGTTGGATTCCTTTTGAGGATGCTTCTGAAAATTGGTAAACAAAGGGAAAGAATCAAGCGTTTATTCTATTTTTCCTATATGAGCAGTATCTCAGTGAATCCAAATAATTGATTAGGGAAAGTTCTCCTTCTAGAAGTACTTCAGGTAATAAATGAAAAAAAAATGCAATTTTGCATTTTGTATCTTGCAACCTTTAATAAAATAAGTATCTAGGCTACAATCATCAGTGACTAGGAATCTCACAGAGAGACACACATGCATAATGTGCCTCCTGGTAAAAGTATATATCACCTACCTATGAAGTATTCTTGCTAAAAGACATTTAGCCTGACTCAATTAAGATACTAGTCACATGAAATATAGAGGACAGAGGAGTGTGTTAAATGACACCACAGGGATGCAATCAGCAAAATCCAGAATATAGGAAACTACAACACAAATACTTTATTTCTTCAATAAACAAACTGAAGACAGAGAGCAGGAGAAACTGTCCAAGTCTTTCCTATTTCAACTCCCATACCTAAAAACAGACAGAAAGAGGGAGAAGCTACAGATTAAAAGAGTCTCAAGAGACATATTCATCAATGCAGTGTGGACCTTGTTTGGATCTTGAGTCAAACACGTTACATATTTTTTAAATGATGTAACAATTGATTATGTTTAAACACTGATTGTAGGCTTGATAATATTGAGAATTTGCTGATTTTTTAAAGGTATAACAATAGTATTGTGGTTACACTTTTAGAGTTCTTGTCTTTCAGAGAGATATATGGAAATGTTTCCAGAAGAAATGATACGATATGTGGGATTTGCATCAAAATAATCCAATATAGGCAGAGGGTAGGTGGGGGGACATATAATAAGTCTGTCCATGTGTTGATAACTGTTTAAATTGGATGATGGGTACAGGGGTTCATTATATTATTTTCTCTATTTTTGTATACACTTACAATTTTCTACAATAAAGTTTTTAAGGGAAAAAGGCTAACATTACCCTATTTGGATTCTTTCTGTATTTCCAAAGCCAAGGTTCCCTTCTCTATAGTTTGAGCCTGAGAAAGGTGATGGGATCAGAGGCATTGCAGTGGAAAAGAAATACTTTGGTTAATACTTCTATTTTCAACCACACATTCACTGTGCCCCATTGTGTGCCAGGCATTAGCTAAGTACTAGGGATACAGTGGTGAAGAACACAGTTGGGATCCCTGGCTTCATGGGGCTTACTAGACAAACATTATGAAATAAAAACAATTAACTATCTAATTACAAACGGCAATGCTGCAAAGTTAAATAACGGAATCTATGGGAAGATAAAACAAGAGAGACCTGATCTAGTTTGGGGGATGAGGAAAGGCTTCAAGAGTTGACATTTAAGCTGAGCCCTAAAGGATGAATAGGAATAAGCCAGGGCAAAAAGGAGGGGCAAATCTTCGGGGCCAGGTCAGGGGTGGGCACAGAAAGGTCTAAATAGAGGAGTCACAAAATTCTATTTGTTTTTAAACAAGACCACCAGTTGCTGTGTGGAGGGCTAAGAATGAAGACTCATAAAAGGTGGATACAGCCCAAATGTCCACCAACTGGTGAATGGGTAAATAAATTGTGACCTATGAATACAGTGGAATACTACTCAGCCATGAAAAGGACTGATGTTCTGATACATGCCACAACATGGATGAACCTTGAGAATATTATTCTAAGTGAAAGAAACCAGACACAAAAAGGTTACATATCATATGAATGAAACGATATGAAATATTGTTTGATATGGAATATCCAGAATAGTTAAGCCATAGAGATAGAATGTAGACTGATGGTTGTCAGGGCCTGGGATGGGGGAAGTGAGAAGTTACTGCTTAATGGGTACAGGGTTTTATTCTGGAGTGATTGCAGTGTTTTGGAACCAGATAGAGGTGGGGATTATGACTGTGCTAAATGCCATTGAATTGTTCACTTTAAAATAGTTAATTTTATGTTATGTGAATTTCACCCTGATAATTTTTTTTAATGAAGGCAGAGAAGTCAGGGAGGTGGCTACTGGTGCCATCCAGGCAAGAGATGATAGTGGCTTGGACTGGGTGGTCTCAGTGGTGGCGGAGAGTAGAAAAAAATGAGGGAATGTGGGAGGTAGAATGGGCAGAGCTTGAAGATGGATTGAATGTGGTGTTGAGGGAGAAGGAGGAGTCAGGAATGAGGCCCAGCTTTCTGGCTTGGGTGATTGGGTAGATGGTGGTGCAACTGACTGAGAAGGGAAGGCAAAGAAAGAAGAACAGGTCTGGGAAAAGACCAGTTCAGCTTTGGATCTAAAGTTTTAAGTTTGAAGTGTCCTGAGCAACATCCAAGTGGAGGTGTGACGTGTCCCATTGAATAGCTGGGTCTGGAGCTCGGCCCTCTTTCCCCCTTGCTTACCAAACAATCCAGCCCACTGGTCTTATTTCTTTCCTGAACAGGCCAAGTTTCTTCCAGCCTCCAGACCATGGCATTGCTGTTCCCTATGCCCAGAACACTTTTCCCCCAGAAGGCCCCGTGGCTAGCTCCTTCTAAACGTCAAATATCACCTAGTCAGAGAATCCTTCCCTAACTAACCAAGCTAAAGTTGGTGTAAGGAGTAAGGTAGAGATTCAACAATACTGCATAAAAACAACCTCTTGAGAATGTAAAATGGTGCAGACCCTGTGGAAAACTAGTGGCTCCTCAACAAGTTTAATATAGAATTACCCTATGACACAGCATTTATACTGTTAGGTTTAAACCCCAAAGAATTCAATGAAGAGATTCAAACAGACACTTGTACACCAGTATGCATAGCAGCAGTATTCACAACCGCCAAAAGGTGGAAACAACGCAAGTGTCCATCCACGGATGAACATATAAACAAAAGTGTGGTCTATGCATACAAGTAATAGTATTCAGTTGTAAAGAGGAATGAAGTTCTCATCCATGCCACAACATGGATGAACCTTGAAAGCATTATGTTGAGTGTAATAATCCAGACACAAAAGGACAAACGTAAGATTCCACTTACATGAAATATCTAGAATAAGCAAATTCTATACATTCTATACAAAAAAGTTTTAGTGATGGAAGGTGGTGATGGTAGTACAACACTGTAAAAGCAATCGCCATGGAACTGTACACTTAATGCTTAAAATGGCAAATTTTTAGGTTGTGTATATTACCACGATTAAAAAAACAAACAAACAGGAAAACAGTACAAACATTCCTTTCTCATCTCATCGTCTCTCCTCTGAGGGTCGGCTGGGGTTCGGCGGGACTCACGTTGGCTCGGCTCACAGCTGCGGACCGCGTGCTGTTCTGTCTCGCTTGTCTTCTCATTCCATCCAGGAGCCGCCACTGTCTGGGACTTGCGGTTCTTGTGGCAGAGGACAGTTGCTCAAGAGGGGAGAATGGAAACACTGGATGCCTTGGAAGTGGCACCTGTCACTTCCACAGACATTCTTTTGGCCAAAGCAAGTCACATGGCCAAGTCCAATATCAGCAGGGTGAGGAAGCATATCTCTCCCACAGCGGGGAGGGCTGGGGGAAGTAAATGTTTGCTGAGCAATAATACATCTACCACATGATCTGATTTTTTTTCCCTAGATGGCCACATCGATTGCGTAATCTCCTCACACTTTTATGAAATGGTGTCTGTTATGAGTTGAATCGTGTCTCCCCAGAGGATATGTTCAAGTCCTAAGGCCCAGTCCTGTGAATGGAAATAGGGCCTGTGAAGATGTGATGAGTTAAGATGGCTGGTACCCTCATAAGAAGGAGAGAGGAGACAGAGACACACAAGAGAAGGTCATGTGGCAATGAAGCGAAGGCTGGAGGGATGCATCCACAAGCCAAGGAACACTGAGGACTGCAGGCAAGCCAGATGCTAGAAGAGGCCAGGAGGGATCCCCCCCACAGGTTTCCGGTGGGGCATGGCCCTGCCATCCCCTTGATTTTGGACCTCAGATCTTCAGAACTGATAACTTTCCATTGTTTCAAACCATCCAGTTTGTGGTACTTTGTTATGGCGGTCCTGGGAAACTGACACCACCTTTTGTAAATGAAAGAATGAACAAATGAATGAATGAATGAATGAGTGAAGAGAGAGAGGGAAGGACTGAGGGAGAGAGGAAATGTGCCTTTCAAAGGAGAAGAGTGTCCCCACTCTTCAGACGAGAAACCTGAGGCTCAGAGAAGGAAGCGACTTGCCCAAAGCCACAGAAACCCCCTGTGGCAAGTGAAGCCTGCCCGACTCCTTCTGCTCAATTCCCTACGTACAGTGAATGTGGGGGGAAAATGCTATTTCTGGGTGGCGAGGTCATGGATGATAGAGCCATTGCACCCTCTCACTCTGTTTGGGCTGACAGAGACATAAACGGGGGGCAAGTACATCAGAAGTTTTCCTTGCTGGATTCAATCTTGGATCTCTCCCAAGCCAAATGACCTTGATTCGTCACTTCCTGGTCCCAGAGCCCCAATTGCTAAGGATATACTGAGTGAGTGAGTCAACAGCTTCACTGAGACTTTACTTGCTGACTAAGTATTCCATGAAATGCTGCCTCCCTGCCCAAGCTGTGCCCGCCCTTAAGGTACAAAGAGTCATCTGTACGTCTTTGGGGTCCCCCTCAGTGTCTAACCGAGCTGGACATACAGCAGAGCTCAAAAAATAGGTAGAAGCCTGGAAAAGTCTGGAGGACATGCTTCAGATACACAGTGAGCACATTTTTCCGAGGCAGGGTTACTTGGGGCTCTAACTCTCTGCTTTGTGTATTTAGGTAACATTTGAATAGTTCATATGCAAATAGATTGCTTCTGTAATTGAAAGGTGGGGGTAGGGGACCTGGACAGGTTTTTAAGTTCATAGTATTGTGCAAAAAACAATCTCTTGCTGAAAATCATCCTCCTTCAGAATCCTACTCCCACACGTCAGAAGTCTGTTTTCAGAAACACTGAGTCAATTCCCAAGCGCTCCTCGCTCGGCAGCTAGGGAGCACCACCATCCACCACGCACTGCGTGAGCCACTGGGGTGACGGGTGACAGGCGGGGGGAAACAGGTGGCAGCCAGGATTGGCGTGGACACATTCATACCATAGCTGACACAGATGGGGCCTTGACCATGGGCCAGACACTGTGCTAAGTGCTCTCCAAGCATTAGCGCATTTAATCCACACAACAGGTCGAGGCGGTAGGAGCTATTATTATCCTGTTTTATAGCTGCGGAAATTGAAGTGCAGAGAGATGAAGGCACTTGCCCAAGGTCACATAACTAGTAGATGGTGGAATTGACATTTGATTCCAGAGCCTGAGCTCTTAACCACCACCTCCACTAGGTACTTTGTCCAAATTCCACTGGCAGTAAGTGGCAGAGTTGGAATTCAAAGCAAGCTAGGCTTGTCTGCCTCCAAAGAGTATGCCCTTAGCTGGCATGACATACTTCTTCCTTCCACCCCATTTCTGGAGCTAAAGCTCCAGACTTGGGTACCTAGCCTCCCTGAGCCTCACTTTCCATGGCTGCAAAATGGGGAGAGCGTTACTTACCCCACGGGGTTGTAGAGACGCTTATATGAGAAGACAGTTCCTCCCGTGGAACACGGTAGGCATTTAGTCAAGATACTTCTGAGTTCTTCCTGCTTTCTAGGATTTCAGTGCAACTGGCCAAGAAGACATGGGAACAAACCCATCCAATGAGTTCCACGACTGAGGGGCACACTAGGTGCTGTGGGCCAGGGGTGAGCCAGAGGCTGGGCACCGGATGGGAAGTCAAGGGCTTCTGTATACCCAGGAAACTCAGCTGAGGGAAAGCTGGAATAAACAACCCCCAGTAAGAGGGGAGTGTGGTTCGTCATCTTTCCTGTTTTCCCAGGCTGGCCCAGCCCCAAAGCCTCTTCTTAATCTTGTCAGAATTTTGGCCTTCTGCCCCAGGAAGGATCTGCCAGTAGAACCAAAGTGAGCCAAGTCTTCAAGGAAGTGATGTCTTTTATGGGTCAAGAGAAAGGAAGAGGCTTTCTGGGAGCGAGAAGAAGGTGGAGACAGAAGCAAAGAAGGGCCCAGAGGGCAGGGCGTCCCTTGAAACAGTGGAGAAACTGAGGCTAAGAACAGGATAAGGTTCACCAATGGGGATGGGGCCAGCGTCCTCTCTACTGCACGGTACTCACCGTGTGGCCTCTGACTGTTTTAGGAGTACCAAGGCGGGGCGGGGGGTGGGGGAGCTTGTCTTCACTCCCCCTTTCCCCCGGTGCTGACTTCTTCCAGCAACATCTCCCTGTCATGGCTTGGGGACTTGAGGATCACTTATGTGCATCCCATGGGATCCGCATCCTGTTCTGGAGGAGGAAGGGGTAGCTGCAAGACATTGGTGGGTTTGAGCATGTAGGAAATGGGGATGATAGACCCTCTGAGGGAAGAGAAAGAACCAACTGTCCCTGAGCACCTACTGTGTGCCTGCGCAGGGCCAGGCACACTCAACATTTTGCGTTATCTGATAAAAACTGCCAAGTGGATAATGTCCCCATTTTGCAGATGAGGAACCTGAGACTCAGGTAGGGGGGGTGGGTTTCCTGCCCATCTCTGAATTTCCAGCCCATAACTCTCTTCTGAGCTCCACACCTATTTTGTTTTGGGCATCCCTATTTGTATACCCCACAGGCTTCTCAAACTCCACTTGAGCGATTCTGATAACTCATCATCCCCTCCTCCCACAGACTTCCTGGTTTCCCATCACAGCCTTACCACACAGAAATTAGGACATCAACTTGGACTTCATATTCTCCCCTCTCCCATATCCAAGTGGTAGCCTGCACCAGGGATCCTTCCTCTGACTTTATTTCTCAGACATTGGCTTTCTTCATTTCTGGGGTTTGTAGCCTAGTCCAGGCTTTTATCCTCTCACTCCTAGATGACTTCAAGAGCTTCCGAATGGCTCTCCTGCCTCCAGTTTCTCTCTACACCACCCATGCCCCACCCAAGTATCAGGATAATCTTTCTAAAATGCAAATCCGCCTACTCTCACCCAACTTAAAACCCAACAGTGGTTTCTCAATGTCCACAGGAAAAACCCCTTCCTAGGGCTCACCAGGCCCCCAAAGTCCTGGTCCTTGCCGCCCTCTCTGGCCTCATGGTGCATCATTACCTACCATGTGCCTCCAAAGCCTCAGACATCCTGGAACACTCACAGTTCCTCTCTCACTTCAAGGCCTTGGCATGTGCTGTTTCCTCTGCCTTGCCCTGGCTAATTCCTTCTCATCTTTCAGGTCTTAGCTTTGCCACCACTTCCTGACCACTCCCTCTTTAGCTGCATGAGCTGCCCCTCCAATGAGTCTCCGTGGTCCCCTATACTTCCCCTCCTGGGCTACCTACCCCCCTCCCCTGCCCCATCATGGCCCCCCCATGTAGGCTAACAAAGACTTCACAACCATCACAAAAGATTGGAGCCACACCATCCGATAGACATACAATGCCTTACACGTGTGTATTTTTAAATTTTCTAGTAGGCACATGAAAAAAAGTAAAAATAAATAGATGAAATTATTTATAATAATATGTTTTAACCCAACAATTCAATACTACTATTTCAACATATAACCAATATAAAAATTATTAATGAGATGTTTTATTTCATTTTTGTACTAATTCTGTGAGTGTTTTACACTCACGGCACATCTCAGTTTGGACTAGCTACATTTCAAGTTCTCAACAGACTCATGTGCTAGTAGCCACCCTGAGGATCAGCACAGTATTGGAGGATGCTTAAAGCTAACTGGCCTGTGTCCTGTTCTGGAGGATATTTATTCTGAGAATGAATTCGGAGAAATAGTCATAGGCACTCTGTGAAAAAAGGAATTCTCAGTCAAATTTAGCCTTGAACACTGAAACGAGGTTTTCATTGCTGCGGGACCTTCCAGCATCTTGGCTATGCTGACGTGGGATGTGATCCTAGATACAGATCGGAGTATGCAGTGTTTCCCCACCTTATTTGAGCTCAGAGATCTATTTTTGTAAAGCATCTCTGGGGATTAGTGTTCTGTGGAATGTTCTTTGGTAAGTGCTGGTTCAGCCACATCCCTGACTCAGTGGATCCCAGGATCCTCCATGGAAGAACTTGGGGTTCAGGGAGTCCACCACAGGTACCGCTGAGCCTGGCCCAGAGAAGCCTCCCAAAGCCCGACAGAATGAACTAATTCTGGGAGCCCACGGAGGGTTAGGACTACAAACAGTGAGCAAAAATTGCAGCATATTTGAGCTCAAACAAGAAAGGTTTTTTTTTGGTTCTTTGTGTGTGTGTGTGTGTGTGTGTTTAAAACAAACTGACCACATCTGTCTGGAAAATGCAATAGACAGCCTTGTGAGACGATGATTTCTCCATCACTAGCAGTGATCAAGGTTGGAGTTCTGTGTGGGGTCGGAGTGCCTTCTGAGACTCCTCCCTTGAGTCCTTAATTTCCCTCTTTCAGAACTGGAAAAAAAAAAGAAAAAAAAAGCAGCAGGCATGAGAACCTGAGCTTCAGGGGAAGTGAGCTGAAGTGCGTGCAGGCATGTCCTGGGCCCTTTATTAAGAACATATTTTGAGATTCTGGAGGCTTGAGTGGAGGATCAGTTTATAGCTCAAGTTCCTTTGAGGCTTTAGGACCTTAACTCAATTTAGGACATTCTTGATCCAATTTATACATACTCAACATCTGTTCAATGAGTGATTGAATCAATCAATCATCAGTCAATCAAAATGTGGATCTGAGTAGTGGACAAGAGGATGCTCTGTTGCTCTTAAAATTGCTTTGGTGGGACAAAAGCAGACAAGATCAGTCTGTGATTTTAGAAGTTATCAGGATAGTGATTACCCTCCTTTGGGGATAATGACAGGAAGGAAACACAAGTGGGGGGTGGTTTGGGGTGCTGGTAAATGTTGTGTTTCTTGATTTTGATGCAGGTTACACAGATGTGTTCAGATTTTGAAAATTCAATAAGCTGTACACTTTTGATAGATGAACTTTTTTGCACATATATTACACTTTGATAATAAGCTTTAGAAATTGCTTTGGGGATGATATGCTACTTTATCACACTAAGAAAAATAAATGTGGAAGATATGATTAACCCCACCAAAATTATCACAGTGGTCTGAGCTTTGGGCCAGGAAGGAAGAGGTTAACCATCAGCCAGGTGTTTCTCATGTAGTATCTGAGAAGTATTTTTGCTGGTTCAGAGGGCAGCTAAAGGTCAGCCATGATGCAGAGAGGCCCCTAACCATCCACAGTCAGGTGGATTCAGACCAGTCTTCTCAGAGCCTCCAGGTGCCCATCAGTGAGACATGAGGAAGTACCTGGAAGCATGGGCTGGGCACAAAGAAGGTGCTCAATTAGGTGTCCCCTCCATTCCTCTTAGCTGGACTTCAGACATGGCAGTCCCAGAAGTGCTAATGCCTGCTGGGAGAAGGGGCTGGAATGGCCCATTTAGGGTCAGCAAGAAGCACAGGGGCTGGCACAGCTGGGTTGAGAATGGAAGGGGAAGCGAAACTCTTGCATGGCTCACATGTGCTCAAGCAACTGCAAAGAAGCCACCTGTGGTCGGTTGAATGTGTGGATGGGGGAGAAAGAGGGAGCTTCAGAGAAGTGGGGGTGGGGGTGGTGAAGAAGGTGGGTTTTGGGTGGTGGAGATGGGGGAGGTGAAAGAAATGAGCAGTTAAGAACAACAGGTGAAAAAAAGCTACAGTGGCAGAGAGATTCCAAAGTGAGCCGAGAGGTCACTCTGGTGGGCACTCTTACGCACATTATAGTCAGCCCTTTTTAGGTTCTAATGAATTGGAACAGCAAGCAGTAAATACCTGAAACTATCAAACTACAACCCAGAACCCTTGAATCTTGAAGACGATTGTAGAAAAATGTCACTTATGAGGGGTGACAATGTGATTGGGAAAGCCATATGGACCACACTCCCCTTTGTCTAGTGTCTGGATGGATGAGTAGAAAAATGGGGGCAAAAAAAAAAAAAGGCACCCACTGTTCTTTTTTACTTTAATCGTTCTTTTTCACTTTAATTTTTATTCTTATTATTTTTGTGTGTGTAGTAATGAAAATATTCAAAAATTAATTTTGGTGATGAACGCACAATTATATAATGGTACTGTGAACAATTGAATGTATGCTTTGTATGAGTGCATGGTGTGTGAATATATCTCAATAAAAATGAATTAGAAAAAAAAGAACAACAGGTGACACACCATGGTGCAGGGCAAAGAAACCCTGGCCTTAGAGCTGTGTGATATTGGCAAAACACATAACTAAGCAGTCCTTGCCTCTAAAAATGCTGACAATCATAGTTCCTTCCTCTCAGGCTTGTTGAGAGGATGAAATCAGTCTATGAGTGAAAAATGTTGTACAAATCTTGTAGTCGCTTTTAATAATCGTAATGGTATTGAAAACAATACAGTAGGGAGAAACTTCTGCTTCTGAAAGGAGACCAGGTGGACTGACGAGAGCCAACAACAATCAGAAATCTAGAAAGGAGGGGAGAAGGGAAGAGAGACCACCTAGAAGAGTTCTTAATCTGGATGAACCCAAACTTTTGTTCAAAATACATTATTTAAGAGTACACATATTCTTTGGAGGGAGAGGGTCCTCAGCCCACATCCGCTTCCCAAAGGGGTCCATGACCTCCCACAATAGGGTAAGAATGACTGATCTAGAGAAATAACGGAGGGAGAAGGGCCAAGAGAGGAAGCAGATGAGAAAAGAGGCCCACAATCACCAAGGATGGAACTCCTTCAGCCTGAGACATGGGATCAAGGGGAAAGGGTAGAGGGTGCAGGAGAACAGACAGTGAAGCAGCAATGGAGAGGGAGTTAGTTGGAATAAAGACTCAGAGAACCAAGTCAACTCACAGTGGGGATGGGAAGGAGTGGGGCAGTTAGCTCAGTTATCACTGTGGCCCAGAGAAGCTCCTGGAGGCTGTGGGCTGTTGGCTGGGTGAGTGGATGGGCAGGCAGCCCACCCCAGCGCTGAGGTTAGGGAGACAAGGTGGGGCAGACTGAAGATGGAGAGAAAGGGAATGTAAGAGACCTTGTCTGTGTCTGGGGAGCTACAGAGGGATTGAGTAGAGAAATTCTTTTCCATTTCCCTGGTATGATAGGAAAGAACTGTCAGCCAGTGCACAGTTTTCTCCATCTGAAATACTTCTGTCTCTGTGGGCACAGACATACAAGCAGGGCATTCTGCCAGGGGAGGGACTCTTAACTGTTGGCTCTATGGCTCTCTTAGGGATGCCCTGGGCATAATAGGGTAGACAGAGCCTTTGCCATCTGATAGTTGTGGCTTTGTACCCTGGCTTGGCCACTTCATTCATTCATTTACTCATTTATTCATGTGACAAATATTTCTTAAGCACTTACTATATGTCAAGCTTTCCAGTAGGTGCTGGAGATGCAACATTGAATGAGGTGGTCCCTTTGCTCAAAAAGCTTACATCTAGTTGGGGAAGTAGACATTGACAGGGCAGTGATAAGTAGTGAAATTGGGAACATGCACAGGTTGCTATGGGAACAGAGGGGCAGGGCATTCATTCCTCTCCAAGCCTCAGTCTCCTTATCTGCAAAATGGGAATTGTGTCACTCACTTCAAAGAATTTTCTGGCACATTCCAGGTCCCTGCTTGACACATGTTAGGAGCTCATTGCAGCACATAATTAATTCATTTATTTAACAAATCCTGAATGCCTATGTGTGTCAGGCCCTGCAGTGGATGCTAGAAATTTAGTAGTGAAAATGAAAATGCCTGTCTCCAATAAGTTTACAAACAATAAACAAGTAAAATATTTAGTAGATTAGACAGTGACAAGTGCCTTGGAAAGAAAAAAAGTAGGAATAAAAGGTGGGGAGCATTGAGGGAATCTTAAATAGAGCAGTCAGAGGGATCTCAATGAAAAGGAGGTATTTCAGCAAAGATCTGAAAGAGGTACAGGAACAGACCATGGAGATGTCCAAGAGAAGGATGTTCCAGGCAGAAAGATCCATTAAGGCGAAGGGGCTGTGGCTGTGGCTGACTGGTGTGTTGTAGGCATTGTATGGAGACCAGTGTGACTGGAGATGGGTGAGTAGGTGGAGGGTACTAGCAGGTGAGGTCAGGGAGGGGGCAGGCTGAGGAGGGTTTTGAGAGCCATTGTAAGGATTTTGTCTTTTACCCTGAATTCAGTGGGAGCCAGTGGAGGATTTTGAGCAAAGGAGCAACAGGATCTCACTTTTTAAAAGGATCACTCTGGCTTCTTCTGAGTATGTATCATAAGAAGGCAAGCACAGAATCAGGGGACACTAGTTAGGAGGCTCCTGCATTAAAATAGACAGAGATGATTGTGGTTTGGGTCAAAGTGGAAGCAGAGGAAGTGGTGAGAAATGTTTAGCATCTGGATGTTTAAAAATGACGTCAACAGGATTTGCTGAGGTAGGGTGGGGTGGGGAGGCAAAAGAAAGAATCAAGCATGACTCTGAAGTTTTTAGACTGAGCTACTAACTTTGAGGGGAAAACTAAGCGAGAAGCAGTTTCAGGAGTAAAGAGAGCGGTATGGTGTGGGTATGTTCCATTTAAGAAGCCCATTGGAAATTTAAATGGGGATGTTGGGTAGGCAGCTGGATATACAAGTCTGGGGTTCAGGAGAAAGGTCTAGTTATAGATATAAATTTGGACTTCTCAGTATATGATTGGTATTTCAAACCATGAAAGTGGATGTGCTCGTGAGTAAAGATAACAGAGAAATGTTCTGAGGACCGAGCCCAGGGTCTGTCTAACAACCAGCAACAATGGCCTCACCTGGTTTTAATTGGAAGTTTCTGGGGCTACACTTGGACACTCTGTAAGGTTTTGTCCAAATATTTTCCCCAAATTCCATCTCCCAGTTCTGAACACACGTGCTCACCAGGAAAGGAAAAAGTCTGCAGAAGAAAGAAATCCATTTAAGATAGATTGTTATCATTTTCAAAAACAAAACAAGGCAAAAAGCAAACAGGAAAGCCAGGCTTTTGAAGGGTTGGTGGGAGTACTCCAAGGAAAATGTTGGAGGATTTGGAGTCTCGGCAGTTCTCTCTCTCCCTTCAAACCCTTGAGACTGGGCTTGGTAGGAGAAGTCTTCCTGGCTTCTCAGCCAAAGGCCTCACACACGGGGCTCACAGGACACTGTATTTCCATTGGTGGTTTACTTGTCTCTCTTCTCTACCAGGCTGTGGGCTCCTTCAGGCAGAGGCCGTGTCTAATGCATCACAGTTTCACCAGCAGGGCCTGGCATCAACTAGGCATCAGGAAATGTGAGTGGAACTTAACAGCACTGCAGGATCCGAGGGAGAACATCCCTTCTCCTGGGCCTGAGTGTCTTTCCCAGTCCAGTGGAGGAGGAGCTGGTGTCTGTCCTGCCAGACACATTTGCTGGCCCCAGCCACTGAGTCCCATAAAGGTGGAGACAGATTCTGCAGGGTTGGACTCTGCTCCTCAGGGGCTGGAATAAAACATCCTGAAAAACTAGTTTTCAGAGTCAAGCCTCCAGTGAGTTCCGTTGGTAAAGGGCCCAGAACCTAAGATGTGAGCTCTGAAGAAGCCTGTGGCCTCTTAGAGGCAAAAAGGGTATATCCTCTGATAAGAACTTCCTCCTTCTTATCTCACCCAGAGTTCCTGGCTCAAGTGTGCTAGTACCTTATCTTGGGGGTTGGGATGATACAAAAGGCTCTGAACTAGAAACCACGGGACCATCTTACTAGACATGAGCATGTCTCTTCCATCATAAAACAAACAGGAACCCTCCCTTAACCCCAGGTTACTCTAGTGTTACTGCATTATATTTCTTCTCCTGTTCACAGCTAAACTTCTCAAAAAACTTGTCTAAACTTGCTATGTATACATCCTCAGCTACTATTCACTTCCTAACTCAGGCCCATCCCTAAAATAAGCCTATTCTTCTGGGCCCTCCCAGATGACCTCATCTAGTCTAATGACTTCAGGTAGCACCTCAATGCTGATAACTTCCTCTCTTTCTCCTGAGCTCCTGACCTATATCCAACTGCTTACTAGACAGCTTTATGTAGTCAACCCACAGACACTCAAACTCAGCATGAACAGAGCTGAACTAATCATCTTTCATAAAACCAGGTCCTTTCTAAGCATGTCCTATCTTTGTAAATGGCACTTCCATCTGCATCCTTGATCTCTACCCCTCCTTTCCCCTGAAATATATAATCAATCAATCATACCTCGATGCCATGGATATCCCTCAAACCCATGTATTTCTCTCATCAGTCCCATGGGTCTTTTGCTGAAGTGGGCCACTATCACCATCATTTCGCCTGGTTTATGGTAACAACCTTCTTAACCGTGGTCTAACGAGCCTCCAGTCTTGACTACATCAAATCCATTTTCTATAGTAAAGGATATTTTCTAAAATGCATATCAATTATACTCCTCCACTGCTCATACTTTCAGGCCTCCAGTTAAATGTCATTTCAATGGGAAGCCATGCCTGACTCCTTAATTCTGGGACAGGAACCTCACTAAAGAGTTTCTACAGCAAACATACTGTACCCATCTCCAAAGCACTTCTCACAGTCAGTGGCAATTACTTCTGGCCTTGCCTGTCCCACCCACTGGCCTGAGCTCCTTGAGGGCAGGGACCTTGGCTGGACCCTCAGCACTGGACATTGTACCTGGCTCAAAGTTGTTGTGTGTATGTGTGTATGTGTTTGTGTGTGCATGCATGTGTGTTTGTGATACAAGGAAGCCAGTGAAGAGGCAGGATGCAATGAGAACCATGGGGAAGAAGGGATGGATAATTACAGAAGTTGGGGCTTGGGCAGACTCTACAGAGAATGGGAACATGGAGGACAGGATTAAGAGTTGACTCAAAAGTCCCCAAGGTTTTGAGCCTGAGAGAAAGGGAGGGGGCAGAGGTATACACTGAAGGGGGCCATAAAAGGAAGAAGCAGATTCGAGAGGAAAGTTGAAACTCAGGACAGGAAGACTCTGGGGTTCATTAAGTGAACTCACACAGACACCCAGAAGGGTAATATCTCTGTAATTCCAAAAAGAAGTCAGGGCTAGAGACATCTGCTTGAGAGGCTACCTTCAGAAGTCAGTATAGAATCCATAAAGCTACCAAGAGGAAGGTGTAGAGAGAGAAGAGAGCCTTTGGGAACCCTTAAATTGTGACGGGAGAAGAGGAGGAGGCAGAGAAGTGGCACTTGGAGAGGTGGAAGGAAAATCAGGAGAATGAATGGTCACTGGAGCCAAATGGAAAGGGCCCACAGAATGTGACCATTCACACCACTGAGTGCTGCAGGATGGTGGAGGAAGAATAAGGGTACTCTGGAAACTAGGAAGCCCCTGATTAGAATGGAAGCCAGACCAACCATGCTTTAAAGGATGGGGAGTAAAGCAGAAAAGGCAGCAAGCATAGACCATTCTTTTCAAATATCTCAGACAAGAGGGAGGAGAACAGTGACCTGAGGGCAACTTGGGAGACAGTGTAGGGATAAAGAGAGAGGATTCCAAGAAAAGTGATAGAAAAATATAGATAGATAGATAGATAGATAGACAGACAGACAGACAGAATGGCACATCAAATGTGGCAAAATGTTAAAATTGGTGGATCTGGGTATAGGCGGGGTGTGTTGGAGTTCTCTATATGGGTTTTGTATTATTTTTGCAACTGTCCTATAAGTTTGCAATTACTTCAAAATAAAAAGTCTAAGAGGAAAACACACACACAGAGAGAGAGAGAGAGAGAGAGAGAGAGAGAGAGAGAGAGGGCTCCATTGTCAGGCTGCTTGGGTTCAAATCACAGCTCCACCACTCAATAGCTGTGTGACTTGGGATAAAGCCTCAGTTTCCTTGTCTGTAAAATGGTGGAACTAGTAGTACCTGCTTCATATGTGAGGATTAAATGAGACAATTTGCATGAAGCCCTTAACACAGGGCAGGGCATATGGTAAGTAAGCAATTAATGTGAGCTATTATCTCAAACAGGGTCAAGGGGGAAAACTGAAAGGGAAAGCAAGTGGAGTAGTTACCCATGCAGGAGGGAGAAAGGATGCTTGAGGGAGCCAGACTCTGGGGAGGTGGAAGGGATGGGATTGAGGATTTGGGGGGCTCAGTGAGAGGGAGGGGAAGGTAGATCTTCTCAAAACCTGATCTTGACTAAGCTGTCACTTGCTGGTTATTGAGTGAAGCTGCCACTTCTGTTCCATTTTCTTGGGAAGTTGTGCTGAGTCAGCTTAGAGTTTCTCTCCTAGAATTTTCCAGTGTTTCCTGAAGCCTGGCTCCTGCCTCTCTGCTTCCCCCTGCCCATTGGTTCTGCCTCCCCACAGCTGGAGGCAGTTGGACTGGAGGAGCAGCACGACATTCCAGCAACACACCCAGTGAGAGGGAGACTCAGAGAGAGCTGCTGCCATAAACTTACTTTGGGTGGCTCCTAGGGCATGGTCCAAAATCCTACTGTCTCCTTCACAGTCCTCATCTTCACACTCATTACAAAGGAATCGATGATGCTCCTGAAACGCTTGCAATGGCTTCATTGCCTGTCTCCAGTGTCAGCTCTGCCAAACTGCCCCACTATGCTGCTCAAGTTTGTTCTTGTACCAGTCCAGAGCCCTGTGGTAGGTGACCCTGTAGCAGCTCCCACTGTCTGGTACACCTTCCGGTAAACCTTCACGTTCACCTTCTGCTCCATCCTGACCAAAGCTATGCATGCCCCTGATGCTTTGCTTTTGCAGGTTGTTCCAGTTTGCTAATGCTGCCCGTTATGCAAAATACCAGAAATGGACTGGTTTTTATAAAGGGGGTTTATTTGGTTACAAAATTATAGTCCTAAGGTCATAAAAGTGTCCAAACCAAGGCATAAACCTGAGTATACTTTCACTGGAGAAAGGCCATTGTCATCAGGAAAACCTCTGTGAGCTGGGAAGGCAGGTGGGTGGCGTCTGCTGATCCCAGGTTGCATTTCAAAATGGCGTTCTCCAAAGTGTTGCTCTTGGGGCATTTTGTCCTCTCTTAGCTGCAGCTGCTCTCCAAAATAACACTCTCAGTTGCTCTTGGGGCGTTTGTCCTCTCTTAGCTTCTCCGGAGCAAAAGTCTGCTTTCTATGGCCATCTTCAAACTGTCTATCTGCAGTTCCTCTCTCAGCTCCTGTGCGTTTTCTTCAAAAGTGTCCCTCTTGGCTGTAGCAAGCTTGCTCCTTCTGTCTGAGCTTATATAGTGCTCTAGTAAACTAATCAAGGCCCATGCTGAATGGGCAGGGCCACACCTCCATGGAAATTATCCAATCAGAGTTATCACCTACAGTTGGGTGGGTCGCATCTCCATGGAAACACTCAATCAAAGAATTACAATCTAATTAACACTAATACATCTGCCCACACAAGATTGCATCAAGGATAATGGTGTTTTGGGGGACATAATACATCCAAACCAGCATACAGGTGTTGCTCCTCTTCCTGCAAGACCTTCCCTTCTCTCCCCATAGGTCATCCCCTCCTATCAAGAACGGCATCCGACTGGAAGCCTCTCCTAATATGCCCTCCCACACCCCGACTGACACTCTGAGTTGACTATGCCCCCCTTATCCCAGTATTCCCACGATAATTGGTGGTTGGCCACCTCTTCCCTATTGTTCTTTGTACCCTATGGTAACAATTGGAAAATATGTCTCATTATCAGATTAGGAATCCTCCAAAATGGTAATTAGGTCCTATTAATATCTATATACCCAGGGCTCAGTATGGTACCTATCTACCTCCTAGCCTGTGATTAGGGAATATTGGTTGAATGAATAAATGTCCTCATAATGGAAAGGATGTCTTTGGCAGGAAGACGAAGGAGGATTATGAAAGTGGATTCCTTGCCTCAATCCACCCTGAGCCACATGCCCAGGCTCCTACATACTTGTTGCCTGACCGCTTCTCATTCTATGATTCAAGGGTTGCCAGTTCTCCTGATGGCTCTCCTTTTTGTTCCACAAAATTCTTCTTTTGCTGAGCTGTTTAATTACCAATTGGCAGTATTTCTGGTTGTTACTAGGGCTGCAAGCCTGAGTCTCCTTTCTGGATTGTCAAGCAAGTTCTTTTCTGAGGATGTCCAAATCTTGAAAGGGCAGTGGGTCCGTAGACAAGGCACCATGGCCAGGGAGAACTGCTAGAAGCTGCTGCTGTCAAAGTATTGGCAAAGTTGAGAAGGTGCAGGCATCCAAAGGTCAAAATGCCATGAGTGGTGTCCAGGGGCCATAACATAAGGGGCCCAGAGGGATATCAGTGGCCTTGAGATTACCCAGGAAGCAAGTGTAGACTAGGATTCCATGATAGAACTCTTGATCTTAAGTGACCCATCAGAGCTCAATAAAGCGAAACACCATCAGGGCTTTCTCTCTCTGTCTTATCTCTTCTTATTTCTGCATATCTCTGCCTCTGTCTCTCTCTCAGCTTTTTCTGCTTCTCTGGTCCTAGAAAATACCCCTATGGACAGCTGCCTAATCTACATGATATAGAGCCATCCACAAAGAGAGCGACCAAATCTCTTCCTCCCAATTCCAAAGTCCCAGGAAGTGTACCTGAGTGGTCCAGCTTGGGTCAACTGCCCATCCTGGTCCAAACAAGAGCCAGAGGGGAAGCAGCACATTCTACATTTCACCTCCATGACCATGCATCTGGGGAAGGAGCGCAGAAGGACTGGTCCCTGGAAAGCAGGCGTTATTCAGACAACCCTACAGGTGTTCAGTGCTGGTAGCCAAGAGTTGGGCCAGCCCAAGTGAGCCAGAGGCAAATGAATGAGGGCTGAATCTTGGGCAACCACTTAGATCAGAATGTCCCAAGACACCGTCATTCCAAAGAGCCCAAGTCTCAAGAGGTAGTCTGGAAAAAACAGTTTCTGTGTTTAAATGCGTTTTGAAGACATGCATGTATGTATCAGCACACTGAAGACTGCAAGAAGTCCTGTGGAAAAGAGACCTGTTTAACTTTAAATCCTAACAATGTGTGTATTTATAGGAGGAGCTGTTCTTTTAGTGGAATTTCTATGAGTAGTCCACCTTTCACAGTGCATACTTTGGGAAAAAAGCCTACAACATCAGTTTACATCTGCATTTTTATGGGGGCTGGGACAGTCCACAAGTGAGCAGTCTTGATTTAAAGCAGTGTTTCCCAAGCCTCATTTGTTTGCCTATGACTTTCCTAGGCTTTGTCTTATTTGTTCTATCTGTGCTATTCCTTGATATTTTTATTTAAATCAATCAACCAACTTTTTTTTAAGCCTCATCCTGAACAGTTACAACCTTACAGTCATGGATTTGACATGGTAGTTAAATGTTTTTTTTCCTCATATACATTGAAATATATTCATAACTATTAAAATAAAAATGCTTACCTATGTGTCATGCTTATCTATGTGTCACCTATAATCTTCTCAAATACTAGGGGTAGATGGGCCATATTGTGGGGATGCTTGGTTGGAAATGTTAGGAGGGAGAGACGCCACGTGGGTCTGGGTGTGCCAGGAAACACAGGCATTCATTTTCAGCCCTGGAGACCTCTGAACACTGCCAGTCAAGTGTGCTGGCAGAGATGCTCAGTCTGTGACAAGATTGCCTGGATACCTGTATGTTTGTGCACTGGGACCATGTTTGATATGCTGTTCTGGAGTTTGCACTCAGTTTTCATGCCCATTGGGGCAAGTGCCCATTGGCAGGCAAATGCAGGTTCTCCCTGGGGACTGGGGGTGGGGGAGCAGGGCAGTAGTGATAGTACTGTCATCCCTGAAGGCCATCATCAAATTATCTTGGTTTAACTGCAGCAAGTAGGTGGGGCCAGATGTCTCACCTTGTGTCCTGGGACTGATTCTGAGGCAGGAAGATTCTAAGGAAAGACATCAAGAGTGAGGTAAAACTGGCTCTGGCAGCTTGCTTCAGGAAAAGAACATGGCTTTGAAGTCAAACAGACCTGAGTCTGAATCTAAGACTCACCACTTACTAGCTGTGTGTTCTCAAGCAACTGCTTTTTTAATAGTCTATTAATTCCTACCATTAACACCATTGTACAGATGAGGAAAATGGGACTCAGAGGGTTTAAGCAACTTGCACAAGGACACATAGCAAATAAGAGGCAAAGCAATATTCAAACCTAGGTTGCTTTGACCTCCAAGGGAGTGTTTCTAACCAATGCATTATCCTGCTTTCATTCACTTGTTGATTGTGCACCTCTTCTTAGGAGGGTCTGTTGCTGGGCACTGGGAATCCAGTGCCAAGCAAGATGTACAAGGTTCTGTCCTCATAGAGCTTGCATTCTACAGGGGACATAGAATAATTACCTGATTAGTAACTTAATAACAAATATGATAAGTTTTACAAAGGAGAATGGTATCCTGTGAGGGGCACTTAAACTGGGTGTGGTAGGGAGGTCTTGGAAGGCTTCTGTGAGAAAGTGAAATTGAGGTTGAGCTTTGAGGCATTTATAAGAATTAACCCCAGTTTACTACTAGATGTGATCAAGATGACTTTATGGTTCACGGGAGAACATTTTTCATATTTATTTTAACATGAATTCATAGACAGTAGTTCATAGATATTACTTAGGAGGAAGCTAAATAAAGAAGGGGGTCAATTAAAATCAAGTAATAATAGTGGAAGTGGTAAGATATGGCAAAATTCATAAAGATCATATTTGAAGTAAACAGGGTCTTGATGGTTACTTTAAGGATTTGGGACATTATACTCCAAGTGATGGGAAGTGTGGTGGGAGGGAGATCATGCTTAGATTTTTGTGTTGGAAGGATTACTTTGGCTACTGTTGGAAAGTGGTTTGTGGGAGGGCCAGAATGGAAGCAGGGAGCTCTAAGAGTATATTTTAATAATCCATGAAAGAGATAAGGCAGACTTCGACAGGCCTGGGTAAGGGACAGGAAAGAAGTAGATGCATAGAAGAGAATCCATCAGCAGGACAAATGAGAAATGAAAAAGAGGAATATGTCCAGGGTGGAGTTTTCTAGCTGGGTGGAGGAGGATGATGAGTTCAGCCCAGAGAAACTTGCGAGACATCTAAGCATAGATGTCAGGTAGGTGATGGTAGGTCACTTATCTCTGAGATAGTTTGACTTTTTAAAGTCAAACTTACAGAGCTGTTGTGAAAGTTCAGAACAAGATACGCAGTAAATGTCCCACAAACATTATTAAGTCTTTCCCTAACTCTCTCCGCCCCATTCCTAATAACATGCTGGGGACAAAGCAGTGGACAGCGCCAGGTTGTGTTTCCACCCCTTTGGTACCATCCCCTTTCTCTGCACAATTCCTGGCTCATAGTAGATGCTTAGTAAACAGTTGTAGAATTAAAGAATGAAATTAGGCTCTTTGTGGCCCAAGGCCACATGGTCTCAGCCGGAAACTGGAGCTAACCTAGACTCTGGCTGTTGAAAAAGTAAAATAATTTTCTTAAGGGGACGTGAAACATATCCAGAAAGCGAAGGACCTGGACAAAGACTGGAGAAGGGGCAGCTGCCGCCAAGTGTCCTCAGCGCCAGGTTAGCGAGCAAGGAAGCGCTGGTAAGCGCTCTGGGACCTGCGCCGCCCAAGTACTCGCAGCATCGAGTTTCCTCAGCTCATGGGAGATGCTGAGACTCTGCCGGGGCCTGGCTGGGTCTCGCCGCGGCCTTTAAAGGTCCACCACGTGGCCGTGCGGCCGGCCGGGGTCCGGAGGCGGTGTCTGGGCAGCGCGTGCGCACTGTCTAGCAGAGCCATCCTGGGTTCCGAGAAAAGGCGCCGGGAGAGGACTGGAAGGTTGTTCTGGGTGGGCGGCCATGGGAGGAGCCGATCCTTATGCAAATCACAGCGCCGTGCGAGGGCTAGGGGCGTGGCCTGAGAAGCAAAGCCTGGTCCTCCTTGCGAACCGTGAGGAGGCGGGTCCCACAACCCTCGGCCTTCTTCCGCGAGTCTCTGACGTCGGCGGCGTCCCGTTTAAAAGCGGCCGCGCAGGCGCAGTGGGCCGAAATGCGAACTTAGCCTGTTACACAACTGCTAGGGTCTGCTTTTCGCCGCCCGCCCGGCAGGCAGTCAGTGTCGCCGCCGCTGTTGCTGCCTTAGCCGCTCCTGGAATCTTAGGCCCGCTGCCGTCGCTGCTTATCCGCGCCTGCGGGAGCCTCTGGGAGCCCTTGCCCGCCTGCACAGCCCGGTCCCGACCGTCTGCGTCTCCTTCGTGCGCCCTCGCCGCCCGCCGCGCTCGCCGCTCCGGCCGACATGAGCGGGGACCATCTCCACAACGATTCCCAGGTACGCCCCGCCCGACCCTTCCCGGCGCCCAATCACCGCCCCGGCCCTCCTGCGACCCCCGGCGCAGGCCCCGGCCCGGCTGCTTTGACAGGCCGGAGTTCCCGGCAGGAGCCGCCCGCCGGAGGAGATCGGCTCCCTAAGCCCTGGACCAAGGCCACGAAGTTACAGTTTGGGGGGATAGCCGCCCTTTTAGGTCGTTCTCGGGGTCCCCTCATTCTGGTGGGCGCGGGGTGGACTAGGCCCCCGGTCGCGCGCGCACACCGGCCGGAAGGTTAATTTGCCTGTTGTTTTATATTGCCTCCTTTTCTTTCTCCAGATCGAAGCGGATTTCCGATTGAATGGTGAGTGTGTCCCCCGCCCCGGCCCCTCGACTCCGCTCCGACCTCGGGCCCACCAGCAGCCGGCCGCCTCCCCGGTGCCCGGCCGGAGCCCGGCAGAGGACAGACATGGCGCCCCAGAGACTAAGTCCCGGCTCCTCGCTTACCGGCCCCATTGTTCCCATCGGGCCGCCTCTGGATCCCCTTTCCGGGGACCCCAGCCCCCCCAGATCGCGGCCCTCCCAAGAGGGGGCAACGGAGACCCCGCATCGCCCGCCGCCGGGTCTCGGGGAGCCTTTCCGGGCCCGGATTCCTCCCGGGAAAGTCGCCTTGTCGACGGTCGGGACTTAGTCTCTGCGCCATTTTCTTTTTCTCTCTCCTCTCCTTTCTGTGCCTGTGTCTTTCTCTCCCTCCCTCGGCTCCTTCCTTGAGCTGCCCAGAAAGAGCTTTTTGCAGAGCAAAGCCCTAAAAATCACAGACCTCACCAGGGAAGGAAGGGTGGGAGATTGGATTACCATTAATTTTTCCAAATAGAACTTCATTTTGGGGGTTATTCCCTTTCTGTTTCTGGTTTGCTTCCTTTTCTGCCTCAGAATGAAAGATTCCTTTCGGCAACTGTTGATTTTTTTTTTTTCTGTAATATGTTTATGATAGGAATTACGGCTCTAAAACTAAAACCACTCTTTGTAGAGTTCTTCATGATCTGACAGTGTTTTTTCCAAGTTCATTTCTTTACAAAGATGGTAGTACCTCTCTTCAAAAAGTTTGCAGCTTCTCTGTGAGCCACCCATTGTACATACTGGACTCTGTCATGTTGATTTCTTAAAAATTAAGTTACTAGTGCCTAGAACTTTTTCATTGTGGCCAAGTTTCCCAAAGCAGTGTTTCTCAGAAATGCAGTTTAGCGTAGTTGTCATGAAGAAAGGTTGAGCATCTCATCTGGACCTAGTATATTGGCTTTTTCTTTTGGGCTGTGGTGCGGGGAAGAAAAAAAGGATTTCATTTATTGAAACAAAAAGTGGCCAGCACCCACTCTGCTTCCTGTTCATTCCTTTTCAGAAGCCACTATTTTCAGGAGGTTAGCTTGCGTTTCCCAGATCTTTGTTTTTGAACTCTTTTCAGCCACATCAAGGCATTTATTTGCATGTTTCCACGTTAGTTACCCAGTGAAGATTAATCCCCCTCCCCTGTCCCCAATAAAAAGCTCACCCCTATGGGCTTTCCAACAGTTCTGTTGAAGGAGAAGGTACCCTCTGTAGTGTGCTGGGAATTCTTTCTGATTCTGATGGTATGTAATTCTCACTTGAGTTTGGGTTCTGGGAACTTCTCCAGGGGGAGAAGCTGATGACTTGGTTTTCTGATGTTGTAATCTGCAGTCCATGGTGTTAGCCTGCTCTACTGAGAGCTGTCTTATGTTCTTATTTTGAAATGGGACATAGCAAGAAATGGTCCTCTGTCAGGGAGAAAATCAGTTAAAAGTGTAGCATTTGTTGGGCACCTAACATGTGCCAAGCACTGTGCTTGGTGCTAGAGTTGAACCTGCAAAGCACTGCTCTTGCCCTCAAGTAATCCGGTCTATTGGGGGAGACATGATTAGTTCATTATAAGGTAAGTACTGGGGCACATTTTATGCCCAAAAGGCTTTGGGCTTAGGGGACTTAATTTTGTTTGGGGGTGGGGAAGTTTCTCAGAGGAGGTGACTTCTGAGCTGGGTCTTGTGCAAGACCAGGTGCTGAGAGAATGGTCAGGGGTTGGATTGTTTAACTACCTGTTTAGCGAACCTGTCAGGATTTTAAAAGAGGGAGGAGATGAGGCCCTGCAGTCCAAACAGCCACAGAGTATATTCTGGATGCGGGAGCAAAGAAAGGATGTGGCAGGTGAGCATGTAAGAAGTCCTTTTGACCTTCTTGGAGGAATGTAGGATTTTAATAGAGAAAAAGAATTGTTTTGACTTAGAAGCTGGGCCGAGTAGGTTATATATTTAGTAATATAACAAAATTTAGCCCTTTCTCCTTGTAAGTTAACCTCCATGGTATTTAACTAAATTAGACAAAGAGACTATTGAACATGTGAATGTTTGTGGGCTAGGTTGTTGGGTAGGTTATATTTTTACCAACTTTGCTACAGAGAATGAAGTAAACTCTGCAGACTTTTAGAATATGTCTGTATACATGTAACAACAATAACAGCTAATATTTATTGAACACTTACTGTCTGTCAGGCATGACTCTCAGCTCTTTCCATGCATCTTTGGATCTTATCCTCAGAAGGACCTTTATTAGTTAGGTACTATTATGTCGATTTTATAGATGAGGAAACTGGGGCTTAGGTAGGTTTACTAGCTTGCCCAAGGGCAGTGGGTTGTGGATTCCAAAGCCCAGGAATCCACATCGAGCTTAGCCACTATGCCCTAGGAATGATTCTAGCATGAAGAAATTAAAAGCTGCACATCTCTACCTTCTTAGTAGAGCTGAAAAAGGAGAGAGGGGGAGGATATGACAGTTTGTAATTTTCTTAATTTTTATCTAAATTTGCTCCTTCAAGAGAAAAAGGACTTTCTCTGTCTCCTCCTCTATAAATTTCTTGCTATTGGAATAATTGTCTCTGTGAATTTTGTCTAGAGGAAAGATGTAGTGTTAGTAACTGTGGACTTGTGTCAAGTAACACACCAGTAACTAGTGATTGATTTATGCATCTATGAAGGACAATTTTTAAAAAATAAAAATCAATGCTTAATTATGTTCAGACATGTCGTTGATCTTTATTTTAAGAGGTGTTTGCTAAGTATGATTTTAAGTGGACAAGTTCATATATTAAAATTAAAGATTACTCATCTTGCTTGCCCTCGCCCCCTGAAATCAGATTTTCCCCCTTTTGGGCCCAATAGTTAAACTGTAGCAGTTAGCATGGAATTTAGAACATCCTGGCCCATACTCAACTGCTGGAAAAATCTGTTAGTTGTGAAATGTATTCCTAATTGAAAATATTGACAGTGAAGTAGAAGTTTCAGGAGTAGAAACCATAACCTTTCTTTTGTATCTAGGGGAAAAGACTTCCTTTCTAAGTGTTGGCAGCACTAACTGTAGTGGGTCTGAGGGCACTATTGCAGTTAAAGTACAGGCTGCCTAGTCTGTCTGTCGAGTTGGGGCATCAGTGATTTTTTTTGCTGTTTCAAGGACTTGAAGTTTTTGCCTGTCTACTCTGAAGTGTGGGGTTTTTTTTGTTTTTGTTTTTCCTGCTGATGATCACTTGCATGAGCAAAATAAAATACTTGACCCGAGCAGTGATAATTCTAAGAAATGTTATGGGGTCATGTTTTGACATCATCTTGTGTTGACTCTAGTCAGTTTAACAGATTCAGATTTGATGGGGGGAATCTTAAATATGAATTGTTTCTGCAATACATAGTTGAAATTATGTGCTTTTGGACACTGGTTAGGGTAGAGGGTGAGAAGGCTGATGTGGCTTTCTGAAATGTCTGCTCATATTTTTAAAACTCAAGAATGGTAACACCTTCAAATGAAATCTGGCAAATCTTTAGACTCAATCCGGAAACACTTAAACATTGGGCTCCTCCAGTGTTGTCTTTGCATTACAGCCAGATTCGTTGGGGGCAGCTTTTCAGAATTAGTGAGCTGCTGCAGAATCTTTATACTACATTTTGAAATGAAACAGTTACTGTCAACATGTGCTTTTTAGATAACCAGCATATTATATCTCACAAATTTTAGACAGCCGTGTTCATTGTAAAACAAGAAAATCCAGGACTTGCCAAAGGAATCAGAAATACCTCATAGTTTAGAAAGTGAAAGCCAGATAATATTGCTCACTATAGCCAACTCCAGGTTTTCTTTGTGAACTGAATAAAGTGAAGTAGAAAATAGGAACCCAGGTCGGTTCCCAAATCTCATTTTACCAATAGTAGCAAAAAAAAAAAAAAAAAAAGGTTTGACCTTTCCCTCATTGTCAGCGTAAAAATGGGGAATTATTATGAGGGTTTGAAAGAGAAATTCAGTAATTTGCTTGGGGTCATAGTGAATTAGTACCAATTTATATGCATGCCAGAGATTCTTAACATGTTTTAAAGCTTATATTCCAAAATTAGTCTATGGTATTAAAAACATTGATAGTTTTGTTTGGTTTTTCAGTAGGGAGTGGTGCGTAAAAATGTCTACCTTTTGAGTCTGTAAATATGTTAGAAAAAGCTTTGAGTTGTATACATCAATTACAATAACAGTTGTCTTCTGTTAATGGTACAGAAAATGATTCTGTTATACTTTCATGATAAATTTAACTTCCGGAACCTTCAGAATTATTCCGAAATTGTACACGTTATTTCATTTTTGTTGGTAGGAATGCATATATACATTACATGCAAATGTATATGTGCATCTTGAATAATTTTTGCCATATTTTCCATACAAAATAAAACTGACTTTTTTCAACCCCAGAATCATTTCCCCAAAAGCATGTTTTGTGAAGGATTGCATCCTTCCAATATGAAACTGTGTTGAATTCCAATAAAATTCTAGGTTCACTTGAAGAAATTGATTCATATGTAATTATTTACTTTTGAAGGAGGCTATGGAAATGCTTGAAATGAGTATTTGAGGGGGTATCCCGAGGCAAACCCTCTTGAAAGAAAAGTAAAGTGTAGTCAATTCGTTGCATTTAGAGGTAGAATTTTCTGTGTCCTGTGGTTTCCATAATTTGAAACTGCTATTTTGCATAATAAGGATATTTGGACAAACAGTTGAGAATGACTTCTTAAGGTGAAAAGTTGAGGATGGGAGAAGTTCCAAATTGACCCCTAAAAAGTGAATGAGGTATTGTCTTTAAAGGAAGCTTTCAGATGTGTTTAAACTTCAAGTAGTATTATTTGGATCACTTCTTTTCTCCGTATTGCTATGCCTAGTAAATTTGAAGTTGAGAAGCAGGTTTCCATTCTCATGGTTCCAGGCCAGTAGTTGAAGTAGGAAATCTAAAATAGAGACCATTGACACATAATAATTAGCATTTTGCCTTTTCCTCCACCCTACTCCTGTGTATCTAGGTGCAGACTGTGTGCTCTGTATTGATAGCATAGGGCCTGGGCACTGTGGAGGGCAGGTGGCAGGGACTTGATTAGGTGGGAGAGAGCTTACAGCTGATTGACTGTTATATATTATTGGTATTCTTTGCTAATGTTCTAGGAAATGGTTGATAGTTTGAAATGGTTTAACAACAAATAAACACTGAAACTTATTTTATTCTGTATGTTTAAGAAGGATTCTAAATATTTACTTTTCAAACTGGGAGAGAAGTGCCATCTCTGGAATCTACTGTGATTATAGTGTCATCAAACTAGACGCCGCTTAAGTCTTCAGATCCACTTACCTGTCTCCCTGCCTTCACCTTTATATGTTGTACTTGAGAAATTTTCTGAAATGCATAGTAAATGTTTTTATATACATCTTTATTCTGCACTCCCATCACATTTGAGGTGGAGGCACATCTCTACCAGACCTTTAATTCCCCTCTCTGAGCATCTGAAGTTAACTTTTTATGTTTCTCTGGTTTAAGGAACCAGGGAACTCCATTCATTAGCATTCCTGAGTTACACCTGGATAGATTCCAACAAAAGGTGTTAAAACAACCAGACTTATGGGGACTTTTTTATTGGTGGGGATGATGTTGAGGAGAGGTTTAAGAGATCCCTGCATATTCCAACATTTTGCTAAATTTAAAAACAAAAGCAAACCCAACACTTGTTCCTAAATATTCTTTGTATTGTTTTTCGTATCAGAACTTAAGATAGTTCTTGTCACAACTTAAGACAGAGCCGTTTGTTGGATGAGATGTACTTGGCTGTTTGGAGTTTACAAAAAACAAACAAACTTTATGTTCAATGTTAGTGCTCTACTAGAATAATGCACCATTTTGCCACTTAATAAAAGTCCAAATTTTAATCTGGTTACCATTTATATAAATGCTGAGATTTATAAAGCTTCATAGGTATATTACTGCTTGGGCAGGGGACTAATATAGCAGGCTTCAGAATCAGTGTCATTTTCATTTGGGGGTCTCCTTGGCTAAGACCCCTTACTGCACCTAACTCTTATAAGGGAGCTCCTTTGTTCCTTTATAGTCAGCTATCTGAGTCCTTGCTCAGCAGCAGAAAAGGAAGTGGAGGGAAGGGAACTAATTTTGAAAGTTTACTAGACACCACATTTTTATGCACCTTAAATCTCAATTTAATGAGGATAACACAGATTGCCTGGACTTGTGGGAGAACTAGAAACCAAGAAAGGAAAAATATTCTTTTTGCCCCTACTCACCTTCCCTTGTGGTTAGGATACTTCCTTGGTCCAGGTTCCAGAAACCCCACTCGAGCTTTGATTGGTAAGCTGGCACACGTGTCACAGCCTGTCCTTAATTATCTGCTGGAACAGATAGCTTGGACCTCTTGTACCTGGAATGTTAGATCTTCAAAAGATGCTTTGGTGTTAAGGCTGGAACTACAGTGATATTGAAGGTGGAGAGGGAGGCTGCTGGAAGATATTAGGCTCTTGAACAGCTGTGGTAAAATAGAAAATTGGAGTAAAAATCCGAAAAATCTAGTTAAGTCCCTGTTTTACTATGAAACTTGGCCTGGAAACCAAATCTTGTTTTCTCATCTATAAACAAGGATTATTCTACTTTTCATAAGCTATAAAGATGCTTCTGTCTGTATGTTTTACAATTTAAATTTTATCAGCCAGCTTCTATTCTGAAATGGAGCTTTATTTTGAATATTGGGTTTGAAGTAGTGATGTTGGTGACACTTACTATCCTTCGTTGCTATTCCTTGTTCACATTTTAAACCTTCATGAAGAATATACAGTGAACAGTAATATATATAACATTAGCTGATGAGTCTTTTACCTCAGTGAGCTACATGTAGCCTACCCTGAGCTCTTCCAATTATAAAGCAATAACTTGAAAACAAAGGTGGTGATTCTATATCTAGTTTGGGCTAAACAAGAGCCAAATATATATCTGGTTCTTACTTTTTAAAGGCTAAGGCTAAGGCAAGATGGTTGTTGCCAAAAGAACTTATGTACCAAAGGAGAAAATAGGCTCAGAAATGCAGGAAGTCTATTGATGTGGCCAATTCCTCATTTAATAGAACTGTGGATTTTCTATTAAAGACACCCAGAGCCTTACCTTTCAGATACATTTAATAAAAGAAATGCCAAGTTCATTATTGGAGATTTTTTAAACTACAAAACGACTTCAGCATGTTTTATCAAAGGACACTATTTCTATCATTCCCCCTCCCATTCTTTTTAACTGAAGAGTCAAAGCCCCTGAAAGTTACCTTAATTTTTTCCTTAATCAAATGATTGCTCAAAAAGACTAACTCAACTTCCTGTGAAATAGTTGTTCTTGGGAACAAGAATGCCTTAAATAATAAAGCTTGGATATGAAAATTTAGTAACAAACACCATGCTAATAGTTGTAAGGAGTATAAGGCATGTGAGAAATGCCATGAAAAAATTTAGAAATCAGTAAAAATTTCAGTACATGGCTCATGAGTGTAGCTAATACTGATACTGAATTGCCTTGTATTTGTTATTTTGGAAGTGCTACTTAAAGGAAATAAACCAAAGTCATTTAGGGAAGTGTTTGCTAATGTCTGTTAGTTTTAGCCTAATGGATCTTACTTGAGCTCTTACACCATTGATCAGAAGGATCCTCATAGAAGCATTGTAACAGGAGCAGACTTTAATATTTGATTTAAGATAGGCCAGAGAAAATAATTTTGTAGTACAGAAATTACAAAATAGGGCCTAAAGAGTCTTCAAGGGCAAACGTCTCAGGAAAATATGGTTCTTAAATTGTATATGGGAAAATAAATGAGAGGATGAGTAGTTATTGATACTGCATGGCTCTGTCACCCTCGATATATAAGGAGAGCATCCAAAAGTCTTCAAAGTTTGGGCTTCTTTCATACGAGTTTTCTCTGATTCAGAATATGAATGAAGTCTATGCAGCGGTCCCACTCTCCCTACACCAAATCCGGCAACCAATGTAATGGTGGACAGGATGAGAGACTGAGTCAAGTGGATTTGAATTTAAGTTCTTGATCTTGATAGCTAGGTCTTTGAACAGGTTAATCTCAGAGCCTTAGTTCTTCACCTGTAAAGTTGATGTAAAACCTCACAGGATTGAGGTTTAGAGAACATGTTATTTTATGAAAGGTGAAGCTTAGAACAAAATTTTTGGTTCCTTGACAGTCTTTTTTTATTTTTTTATTTTTTTATTTTATTTTTCAGAGATTGCTTCATTAGTCAGTTAATTTCTTGTGTATATCTATTGTGAAGTTTTACCCAAGGTGGGGGGAAGGGGTTCTTTAGGGAGACTTGAATATGAAACTGTTGTGTATCTGAGACTGGCAGATTCAAGAGGGTTACTGCTTGCCTTGACTTTTTGTGGCAACCTCAGTCACCCAGTGACAAGCACCTGCTGTGTGCAAACCACTTTGTTTCGCCTAAGTTACAGTTTAAGAATCTTTGGTTGTGAATGACTTTTCCCCCTTTGTGTTTGGGATGGTGCGATATTTAGAAATCTACTTAGGAAGCTAAAATTTTATGTTTAACTGTAAATGGAAATTTTAAGTTGCTCTGTTCATCTATACAAACATTCAGAAAGTAAATAACTGTAATTACTAGAAGCAGATGAACAAGACAAACTCTTAGGGATCTCAGAATGAACATTTTGACATTAGCAAGTTGTAGGTATGCACAATCACTTCCTCCGTTGAGGTTCCAGTTTTCAGTGGGCATCAGTACAAAGGTTCCTGTCATACCAGGATGAATGGGGATGGGAGGTACTTTCTGGCACTTAATATTTCACTGTCAGTGAAAGAGAGTGATGTCTCCATTTATTCTTAATCCTGGAAGGGTTTTTCCCCGCTTAAAGAAAATGAAAACCTAGACCCTTACATTTCTAGAAGTGTTTAAATTCTTATTTTATAACTTCTGGAGAATGGATTTTTAGAATACCTATATGTTTATCAAACCTTTTCACCTGGAATAGAAGAAAAGTTTAACTTTCAGTTTGGTGTACTTATTTCCCATTATATTTTTGTATCAGACACCTGTGTTGCATTCATTTTAGAAAAGTAGTTTTCAAGTTTCCCTGAGCAGGTAGCTTGTCAGGGTGACTAGAAATGCTCACATGCTGTGGGAGAGATGCATATGACAATATTTGAAAGAATTTAAATCCTTGAACTGAACTGCCTTAAATAAAGAATTTGAAATCATGTTCACAGATTTAAACGAAAATCTTATTAGACATTGGACTCAGTGCTTAAAATCCTGGGAAATTAACTTTATGCAACTATTGAAATACATGATTCCTTTTTAACCCATGGAGTGTCTTGATGTGGGTGGTACAGTAAAACTTAAACTCCTCAGAGGAAGGTGCAGAATACATGGTGATATTACTTACAGTGACTTGAATCCTAGAAAAGTGATCAAGACTAACGTTAAGACTTGCTGTGCCTTCTTACTATCTAGGCTTTTTTTTCCCCCCAGAAATGAGAATAGTCAGTATTCTTGCTATTCAGCATAAAAAAAATGAAGAAATGAGCCTCTCGAGGAATTGATCACACCTCACACTTTTCATTGTTCCAGCTAACTGGGAAAGGAAACAGAAGGGGAGAGGAGCACAGATTATCTAGTTTCTGTTGCTGCTGGCTTGATTTCCAAACTGAAAGCTTGTCAAAGCTAGGCACCTCAGCTCTTTGAAAAGTCTTGTAATTAGTGCCAGTAACAGTCCAAAAGTCTAAGGCCAGATGAGGTGGGGACAGTGCAGGTTCGGCTGGTGGTAATCTGACCATAATTGCTACTTCTTTCCCTTAAAAATCAGTGTACCGTCTCCTTCCTTCCTTGAATACGGTGTGATAGGAAAATAGGCACTTTTGCCATTCTGCAGAACCTCATATCCCTTTATAGATGTTTGCTCTACCCTAACATTCCCAGAATGTCAGGGAAGTTGTCTCAGCAGACAAGGTTTGTTTTGTTTTGTTTTTTCCTCTGTGGGGAAACAGAAACTAGTTGGGCAAGTAAGTCAAAATTTTCTTCCTTATAGTCCTGAAAATATGATAGAATTTCTTTAGGACAGAGCTAACCTCTAGAAGTTAGATCTCAGACAGTATTTGTCTTAAGAGCAAATTTTGGAGGAGATAATTTGTTTATAGTACAATATGATGAAATGTGGTCATAAGTGACTGCAAACAAAAAAGTGTTGAATACGTATCAAGTATGTATGCAGGTAGCTTTGATTGGGCAAACATAAAGATAAATATATGAAGTACATTTACTAAAAATTTGATTTTTAGAAGAAAGACCTCCTTTCCCTGTTTCCCAGAAATAAAGTTGTGTGCATCCTCTCACATGTTATGATCATGTTATATCCTTTTATCCTAGAATGCCTCTTCGTATTTAGGAATTGATAAGATTTAGATAGGTATACCCAATGCATCTCCATTTTACTACCTTTTTTAGGAAGGACTAAGTATTGTGAAACCCTTGAAGGTTTGAAACATCTCAGCCTTTTCCGTATTGAAGGTATCATTTTCTTTCCAGTGCAGTCTGCCTGCAATCACCACCAGGCCCCAACCAAGCCAGAAGTAACTACTTTTCTCTGGCTTCCACTGACGCTTTGTTTGTCCTCTGTTCTACAGAATAACTTTTTATTCTATTCGGTAGAAATTTACATGCTTTGCTTAGTAGAAAAGTGGGCAAGGGCTATCTCATCCTCAGACATGCTCAATACAGATGCTTTCAGCAAATCTTTACATTGCTGAATGGGAACCCCTCTCTTCTGGAGCTCACCAGCTGGTTGAAGAACAAGTAAAAAACATTGAGCGCTTGATACTACATTTAAAATATATTTTTAATAGTCCTAAATGATTCATATTAATGCAGGTGACCCATAAATAAGCTTTGGAGAAAGAAACTGGTTTATATGGGCTTTACTGTCTTATTTGGCTAAGATGTGTATTTTGCTTCACTTGATTAAGGTACCCCATTGGTCACCTAAGTGTACATGAAATTTTTTTTTTTTTAAAGACGAGAACACAGTGTTTTTCAATATATATTTATGAAAGCTTGACACTTATCATACTCTAATTTAAATAGATATCTTCTGCCTTTCAGTTAACATTTACCTAAGTAGGAGAGATAGTTAACTGCTTTTGCAGCCGTTTTACTTTGTGTCTCATTGGAATTCTAATCCTTTCTCCTACTTCCATGTTTAACAAGCTATTTAATCCTGATGTCATCTGTTAGGACTGGTTGACTAAGTGGAGAATAAAGAGTGAGAGGGTATTTTCCTGTTTATATTCCCAAAATGGCTAAGGCAGGAGCTTCAGAAGGTAAGTGGGGTGGGGATGGCCTGAGAGGTATCAGCACAGCTTAGTGGAATGCTGAGGATCTGATCTATGGAAGGTATTATTACCTTTAAATTAAATTAACTGGAGTCTTCAGCTACTGAGGACGCTGATTGAAATGGGAGTATTTAAATAAAACAGTGGTTCTCAAAGTGTAGTCTCCTGATAAGCAGCATCAGCATTGTCTGAGAACCCATTGGAAATGCAAGTTCTTAGGCATCTCCCAACTCTACTGACTGAAACTCTGGGCATGGGGGCTCAGCCATCTGGGGTTTAACAAGTCTACCAGGTGATGTGGTATACACTAAAGTTTCAGAACCACTAGACTAGAGCAAGATTTGAATTCACCTCCTCCTTTTGAGCCTCACTTTTTCCTTTCCTATTGAAAGACAGTTGACAGAGTCCACATGCCCACCAGTGAAAGAATATAGACTTTGGAGTTAGATAAGCTTGAATTCAACTCTTGTTAGCTGGGCAGCCTTGAGCAAGTTACAACCCTGATCCTAGTTTTCTTGTCTGTAGAGATAATAGCTACCTCCAAGTTGTAAGGATTAAGTATATAAAAGAGCACGTAATAGGACCTGGTACTACTCTATCTCCACTAACAAAAATCAGGTAAGTTGACTGATCAAAAATAAGCTGCTGGTCACATTCTGGAGTCCTGGCTTTTGTATGAGGCCTATAACTAGTTTTGTTGTATGTTAGTCTCTTAAGTAATGTTCTTTGTTCTTTCTCAAGAACCATGGCTGGAGTTCAATACTTGTACTTCCTTATAGCTATGATGTTGGAGTAATTGATAACTAGGAAGGGGGAGATGTCCTTCGGAGCATAAAAATCTTCAAGGAGCCAGTTATATGATTAACAGTGGAAAGACTCTTACATCCCTATAGAATATATACTTGCTCAGTAGGTGAGGTGTTTAGGCCTACTTAGAACTACAGCTGTTCTTCCAGAGAAAAGTCTGTACATTTCAAGCATAGTTAGTAGTGATATTCTAGATAGAGAAGGCTTCCTGGTTCAGTTAGTAATAGGAACATGAAGCAGCACATCAACACATTTGACACCTTATGGCCACACAGGGCATTCTGAGACCTGTGCCCACTGGAGACAAAGGCAGCTTAAGCTGAGCTGTGGATTTCTATGTAGCATAGACAGGAGTTTTATAGTCACTTCCACTACTTCCCAGGCATTAGGGGCTCACTTAATAGAAGCAAAGGAGGACAAGCTTGCAGGAATGGGCCTGCCCTAATTGAGCTGGCCTGAGAAGGTTTATTTTCAGGTTAGACAAGTCCTTTTTTCCTTTTAAGTTTTGCCTTTTGGGAAAGGAGAAGCCTTTTCAGTGCAGGGATATCCTTGTGAAAATCTGACTCACTATAGAGCATTAGGTGAAAGACAAGTGTCTACTTTAAGGGTCTTGTACCTTTGAGGGCAATAGTAAGTTCTCACTTTAAGTCTTGTAGTTCAGAACAGAGATGGGTTAGTAAAATAGGGTTTCTTTGCCATACTCCTGAAGCTTAAAATAGTTGCTCTGTATATGTTTGTCTTGTACCTCAGTGGACTAATATCTCACTTGAAATGTTCTCTGTGCAGATAATCATTAAGGCTCTTGATTCTCCAGGGCTTCTGTGCAATAGAAGCCTGTGTTTGAGATGACCAGTTTAGCCAGGCCAGCATCTGACTGGCCTTAAGGAGTAGTCAACGTAGTGAGGTGCCACGTAGGAAAAAGGCCATAGATGCGAGCAGGGACGACAGTGGTGGAGTTGAGAATGCTAGGCAGGGTCTCCGGACCAAGGAAGTCTCCTTGACTCTGTCAATCTCTGACCCAGAGCAAATTACACAACATTGGTGCCTCAGGCTCCTCCTCATTAAAAAGAAGGTGTTGACCTAGATCTAAGCTTCTGAATGTGTGCTATATAATAGAAGTTTCTATCATGATGACAGTATTCTACATCTGCACTGTCCAGTATGGTAGCTACTAGCCATATGGGGCTTTTGAGCCCTCACAATGTGACTAGGGTTTCTGAAGAACTTAATTTTTTGTTAAATTTTACTGAAAATAAATTTAAAATAGCCACATGTGGCTAGTGGTTACAATATTGGACAGCGAAGCTCTAGTTAAAGTCTAGATAAGGTCCCAGGGATTCAAGTTTAGCTTGAAATATGTGTGGTTTGGGCTCTGGGAACTTAAAAATCCAATCAGGTGTAATTTGGTGTGTTGTGAATTTGAATAACAGCCTGCCTCCTGTATGTCCGTATTGTCTTATCCTGGGTGACATGCTAAGAGGACTTTTGACTGGCAAGTAAGGTTGTGTTTACTAAAGCAGTTGGAAGTTCAGACAGTTCTGCATTTCACTTGACACTTTCAGTGCTAAGCAAAGATGAAAATTTAAGATTCTTTGGATTGAGTCAGTTCTCATTTTATCTCAGCAGCCTATGAGGTAGGACATGTTTATTTTGTGGTTGATGAAACAGGTTAACTTGCGTTAATACACAACTTTATGAATCAGTACCCTTTAAAATGGTTGGTATTAGACCACACCTTCATTTGAAATTACAGTTTTAGCATGTTGCCTATAACAAGTTAATTCACATTTGTTAAATTGTAATCATTAATAAGTGACTGGCTAAGTATAAGAGGTAGAGAATCTAAGATTGTACAGACAAGCAAACCCAAGAGGTTAACTCACCCAAAGTGTTGGCTAATAGTGAAACCAGACCAGAACTCAGCTTCTGCACTATATCTGGGATATTCTTTTCACTATCCCAGTGAGAGTGTAGATGGGATCTTATTTATAAGAAATCTAGCCCACAGTTATTTAAGGGATATATGACTGTTAGTCTCATGGCCTTGGGCACTGTGAACCACTGAGAGAATGGACAAGTAAGGTCTCAGACAACTTGAGTCAGTTGTTTAAAGATCAGGATCAGATCTAATTTCCTCCATCTTTAGCGTCAAATTATGATATTCTTTTTGGGTAGTAGGAGGAAATGGAATAGGGGTGAAATAAATAGCTGATATTTTAACACTTACTGCGTCCTAGGCAAGGTCTTAAGTATCTGCACTCTCATTCATCAATCCTGAGGTATCCTTATTCCACTTTACTTTTAAACTGGAGCTCAGAGGTGAAGTAGCTGGCTGAATCAGGTTATATAGTTTGTAAATCAGCAGAACTGGAAGGCTGATTTAGACCTATCTGATGCCATGGCCTGAGTTCTTAAATCTGACCCAAAACAAGTGGCCTGAGTGACTCAGTTGCTTTCTGGGAACTCTGGGTTGTGGTTGATGCTACCCATGCAGTAACAGACTAAGGGCTCTCATCTCCTTGGATTAAATACACTGAATTTGGCCGCCTTTTATGATGGATCCATAGCAGAAAATTATCAGTGGATGGTAGGCTCTGCTGCACTTTAATATGTAATCCTTTCCCTGTTAAGACGAGTTTTGCCTGCCTATGCAGCAAAGACCCCTGGATGGTTTGTTGTAGCAATTCAGTTGCTGCTTGGAACTCATTATTCCAGAAATCAGTAAAACCATTATTTAACCAAGTATTAAGAAAAGGGATCTTTGTGTAACTAAGGATTAATCAGAGACGCCCTTATCTGAGAAGATTCCCTGAAGTCTGGTTATAAATTGAAGAATCTCATTGGAGATAGTTAGCATTATGTGATTAAATATGATGATGTTCCCGCTTCTAGGGGAGATGAGTAATAAATTTAACTAGCTTGCTGCTTAAGAAGCAGAATTAGCAGTGGTCCTGTATTGGCCTCTGCTTCCGAGTTCTCATTCTTGTGACTTTGTCTGGTTTTGCAGAGCAGGACTAGATTATAACCCCTTACGAGTCAAATGGATTAATGGGCTGCTTGAAGGAAGGAGAGACGTGGAAGCCAAATGGCATGGATATTGTTTAGGAGGAAAGCTTAGAGAAATCACAGGTAAAGGAGGAATGGGGTAGGGGGGATATTCTTTACTTACACACTGAGCTTGAGAAAGGCACCTCTCTTATAGGAGGCGTTGAAGATAGTTTCTAGTTACTGTTGATCAGTGCAGGATTCAGCAAACTATGCCTGTTTTTTGTATGGCCTACAAACTAACAATAGTTTTTTTACTTTTAAATGATTGGGAAAAAAATCAAAAGGAGAATAATATTTCAGAATAATATTTTATAACACATGAAAATTACGTGAAATTCAAACTCCAGTGTCCATAAAATATTTTTGGAATATAGTCATGCCTGTTCATTTACATATAATCTATGGCTGCCTTTGTGCTGCAATGACAGAATGGAATGTTTGCCCAAAGCCTGAACTATTTACGCTTACCTGACTGAGTGGCACTATGGAAGCTCATAGAATTCTTTTCACGTTGGTAGCCTCTAGTTCCTGAAGAAATCTGTATAAGCCAAGTGTTAAAAGTTTATTGTGCATTTGCACCATCATTAAGTCTTAATGTGCCATTTTTCTACGTGTTTCATTTTCCTGAGTCCCATTGGCAGGGCTCAGTTACTTGTCTCTCTGTGAGAATGGCAGCATGATTCTGCCCACTGATGTACAAACAACAAAGAAATTTGCTATTCTAAAGCCCCCAACTACTCTGCTTCCTAAATCGGGGTAGCTGTGCTCACTCCTATATAGCTCTCTCTCTTCCTTTTTCTCAACTGTAAGGACTCTGTTCTCAGCTGTGAACTTCAAAAAACTAAAAAAAAAAAAAAAAACAAACCAAAACCCTAGGGGCTGACTTAGCACCTTATGCCTGCCTTTTAAAGGAACAGAGGGACCCAATTGAAGTAGAAACTGGAAATAAAATTAGCAACACATCCATTATGCCCGGGAACAAGCAAATGATAAGGCCAGGTTTTTCAAAATGTGTTTCTGGAAAACCAGGATTATGTTACCTGGAGAGCTTGTGTTAAAATACATGTATCTAGGTATGAGTCCCAAGTCCCAGGACTCATACATGAGGAAATTTGAGAGCCACTGCTCTCAAGCATTTTTATTATTAGGTGGGGTACTCCGCAGCTAGGTTAGTCATTGTGTCTTACCGAAGTTACCTAAGACTCCACCAGGAAATTGCATTAAAAGACTAAAAATTGCTCCAGATGTCTCCTTACTGTTAGAAAGTGGAGTTGATTTTTTAAATATGTGATTTAGTTCTTATCATTTAATGTATGTAATACTGTAACAGTGAACAGTCACGTTTGGAATCTCTAGCTCAGAAGACCTGTCTGCAGATAGTAAGGCAACATATAGTCTGTTTTGAAGACAGTTCGGTGGTCCCGTCACTTAAAATCTGAATTTTTAATTTTAAGTACAATCAACTGGTCCCTGGGAATGAGAACTGGAGGAGGAGAGGAAGATTTAAGGAGCATAAGGGAAGGGGTAAAGTGTAAGAGAAAGTTGTAAGATGAGTTAAAATAGGGTGCATAGACAGGAAGGGGCTGCAAAGACAGATTAAGGTAAATTGTAGTGTTGTAAAAGCATAAAGGGAGTTAAAGAAATTTAAATGAGGAAATGGACTGAAAAACATCCAGTAGGCTACTTCATGTTGTGTCTTTTCCATGGCAAGGTCCTTAAGACAGCATCTGGCTACTAATCTCACAGCTGCTGAACACATAAACCAAGGTAGATTCTGTTAAGTGTTTTAAAATCAGTGTGTGGCATTTTTTTTTTTAACAGATACTTTGAAAAATGTATTCACAGACTTTAGAAATTTGAAGTTTGTGTTATAGAACCTATAAAAACAAAATTTGAAGATGCTGTCTTTGAGCAACTCCGAGTCTTTTAATGTAGTGTACTTCTACTTTTTTGATGATGAGAATTGAATATGGAGGAGGGTGGCAACTTAATTAAACTCCACAAAGTTAATTGGCAACTTTCATTTGAGCAAGTGTTACCCTTTCTTTGGCTTAGCATGTTCCATAACTTCTTACTAAGGTCTTTTACAGCTGCAACATTATAGAGTCTGAATCTGGAGTTTCGTGGGGACAAGTCCAGGGAAACTTGGGCATAGTTATGGAGGGCCGTTTTTCCTTCCCTTTTCAGTTACTTATTTAACAGCTACTAATGTTTGGGAGGGTTTGGGTGGATATTATGCTTTTTATAAAGCTTCATGAGGGTAGGGACTTGGTGTTGTTTGCTACTGTATTCCCATACCTAGACATTGTCTGACACACATTTGGCACTCAATAAATATTTGAGTGTATGAATGAATGATTATTATGAAACCCAATTTCCTTAAGAAGAAAAAAAGAAATATTTATACTTGGGTTTGCTGTCTTCTCAGCTGGAGATGGGTAGATGGGTTATTTGGTTTGTTTTGCCTTGAGGGTGTTAGGCCCCTAGGAACCCCATTAGTTGCAATAATGAACAAGTTTGTCCATGACAGAAAGCCTTGTTTGTGTATAATACGTATTTGGGTAGAACAAATGATAATTTAGACTTTAAAAATTGGAATTGTTACTTTTCCCTTCTCTCATTCTTCAGTTTTTAATGATTTTCTTTAGAACTAATACCTCCCGACATTCTTTCCTTTTAAATTCCAGACCCCTTCCGTGTTCTAAATGAGGTTTTAGCCCAGAACAGCCTCTGTCCTCACTGTGAAAGGCTGATAGCTATGTCCAGGAATTTTGTAGTTATTCCCCTTGCAGATCACTGTAGAATAGTGATAAGTCCTCTTCTTTGAGCTACAGATTTAAATCAGTCACCATTAAAATGGATCAAGAGTAGGCACCCTGGATTGAAACTGGACCAATATTGGTAAAGGCTGAATTTAGGTAGCTGGAGGTAAGGTCTAGGGAGGCCAGCAGCAATTAAGAATTCTTCCACCTATTCCCCTTCCGGTGACTAGCAGGTTTCCAGACTTCCTGACTGCTTATAGTTTGGCAGTAAGTTCTTGGGGAGATTCACACACTCCTAATAATGACCACACTACCAGTCTTTATCATGGAGACCAGCTTGTTATCTGTCCTAGACAAAAACAGCCTTCTTTTAAAGTATTAGAACATACTGGGTGTAGGTTTTTGTGTAGAAATGTTGATTTTGTTTAAACTCCAGCTCTGGAAATGTAAGTGTGGGTTTGAAGTTCAGGAAGGAAGGAAGAATATGCAAGGGGTTATCTGAGCAGAGGAGATTTAATAATGAGCAGGTGACAGATACCTTTTAAAAAGTTAATTTCTTCACCCAGTATCTTCACCTAAGTGGTTCCAGTGTCCTGTTTCCTAATGCACTAGTTATATATTTGTATGTCATACATGAGCAGAGGTTATCTTTTGACAGAATTGTACTGTGAGTACCTTTTTAAGAGAAAGCAGCTTTTGACGAATGATTATTCCCCATCCCCCACACGCTTGACTTGATGACTGTCTTTGGAGGCGGAGCCCATCATTTTATGCACCTGCTCTTAGTCTCAAAATCTGCTGTCAAAAATACGCATAAAGGAATCTGACTTAAAACATGCCAGAGAGCTCTTCTTTATACCAGAAATTTCTCTGCATTTGTTTCTAAGGAAGATCATGTAGTAAGAAGTTGATAAAATAATGGGTATTCTGTGCCTATTCCTTAGCCTTTGTCTCTCTTACAGTGGAAGCTTTATGCTTGGATTGCAGTTCTTACTGCATTAGAAACCCTGGGTGGAATAAAATTGGTAACACTGTTAAGCCACCTACTGGCTGCAACCCAACTAATGCAAATATGGTTTTGCATGGGAATGCTACCCTTTGTTATCAGTGCATCCCCTAAAACCTGGAGGTTTTTCAAGCTTCTGGACGCAGGGTTGTTAAAGCAGGCTGGAAGTTTTACTTCTCTCTTCGTGGTGTTTTTTCTTCCTGGATGAGAGTACAGGAAATAAATCAGACCAGATTTGATAACAGCTTTTTATCCATAGCTGGCTGGTCATACAGAACCTAGCCCCTAAATTGTATGGGATGATTAAGTAGGTGTAATGCAGATCTCTGTAAATTAATCATGAATAAGGTTAAATAATACTTGTATCTCATTGACAGTTGTCAACATGTTTGTAATTTCTTGGATATTAGCCAGGAATTCTATTCAAACTAAACACAAATAATTGTGTTGACTTTGGAAACAAAATTCTTTAAGGACATTTAAATTCTCTCAGCCCAAGTTTTTTTCTATAAGGGAGTCAGATTTATCAAGGTCATGGGTATCTAGTAGGTAATACACAGAGATTTGAAGCCCTTATTCACTGATCTATGCTACCTTCTTGTAGACCCAGTAGTTAAGTGACTTTCACCTAGGTCACATAGTAAGTGGCAGAAGGATTTGAATCAGATTTATTTTACTCTATATGAACCAGTCTGCTGCTTCTGTCTTCCTTCAGAGGGACCCTTCCAGCATTCTCTACTGGTCTGTGATGTCTCTAATTGGCATTAGGATTTAGCCATGATTTGTGCTCCACCTCATTACTCTTGAACATCTTAACAAAGTGATCTATGATTTATGGACTTGGCTTCCTTTTTCATAAAATTTGTATTTGTGTCTGGTTTCCCTATGGAGAATGAATGCTTCATTTTGTGCTTGATTTGACACTGATTTGGCCACTTGGAGCTGACGACTTGTTTTCCAAACCTGCAGCTTCATTGCCATCCTGGGATTAGGCCAATTTTCAGGGACTTTATAACAGCTGAATCAAATTTTGCTGTACTTATTTGATACTGGAGTTTCTTATTCCTGGGTGTTTTGTTTCCCTTCTATCTAAACAGAGGATTAGGACTCGAAAGCAATAAGAAGTATGAATATAGCTGTACCTTTTTCTAAGAAACTGGCAGCTGTGTTAGTGTCCTTTTCTCTTGTGTGCCTTGTGCAGTGGATATTTGGGTTCATATCTTAATTACCTTATTGGCTTGTAAATTCCTTGAGTGCAGAGTCCATGTCTGATTAATCTTTAGCAACTTGCTTTGAATTTAATGAATATATTTGATGGTTGTAAATTGAATTAACTTTCGGAGTATAATTCCAAATTCAGTAGTAAAAGGGTTTCTTTTCTTTTGCATATTAACCATCAAGTCCTTGTTTCATGCTAGTCTGTGATTATTCCTCTAGTGGGATGACAGGGACACTTTCCTCATTTGTCCTTTGAAAGTTTCTTTACTCAAAATCTGTGTTAACATCAGGGAGCACCTTAGATAACAATAACAAGAGATTTTGATTTCTGTTTTATCTGTTTACTTATCCAACCTTTTGGAATAACTCACTAAGTTACTGTGAAAGACATTAGTTGTTTCATGTCTTCTGTCTTCTTAAGGCTGTCTTTATTTCAGGGCGGAGTTGTCTTATTTCAGGGGTTGTCCTCCCAGGTCTTCATCCAGAATTTCTGAAGACTGGAAATTGAAAAAATTATCAGGCATTTTAGGTAGTTGGAATTAACAATGAATGTGGTTTTCTGGTGATTTAATATGCATTGGTTTGTACTTTTCATTCCTAATCTATCAGTTGGGTTTAACACTTTTCACTTAATGGATCCTTTAAGTGGCAAGATTCTTCCTCCAGAACATTTTAACAATATCTATTTTTAGACGAATTCCGGTTAAGGGGAAGGGGTAGGGTATTTCCTAAAAGAAATCTTCAAGACAACTAAGTATGCTGTCCACAAAGAAATGATTTCACCATGTGCCCTTGTTGGCTTTATTTTTTCACTCATCAGCTTTTCTTCTGATAACGTCTCGGGTCAGATGTCCCAGTTAATACAATATGACTTCAGCTAAGCTCATCATTTCCCTAGCCTTTTTCTTTTCCGTCGTCTTTGTTCTGCACAGCTTTCCTGTGTCTCTTGCGTCCCCTCATTTTCCCTCTCACTTGAACCCAAAGATTTGTGTCTTCTCCCTGCATTTATTACACGTATCCAGTGAGTTCCTAGAACTGGATTCTACTTCCATTTTCCTAAACAGACATTTACATTATTCCTTCCTTCCAGTCCCTTTTCTATCGCTGTTTTCTAGATTGCCCACAAAAACCTCTAGCTAGTTAATTTGCTTCTACCTTTCCACTCACACTTGTCTTCAATTAATCTTCCTTTAGTTTGACATTTATATTGTTCCTTTTCTGCTTCAGGTGGCTCCCTGTCATCCTTAGAATTAACCCACTGTGAATCTGGGCTATTATGGACTCCCATGTATCCATCATCCAACTTCAGCAGCTATCAACCTTTTACCAGTCTTGTTTTGTCTATCCCCACACCCTCTACTTTTTTTTCCTGAGGGTAACAGATGTCATTCACCCCTAAATACTTCTGTATGCATTTTTAGAAGTTATTTCAGCCATCAGTTTACCTAGTACAGATCGTCTCACCAGTTTACTTTCAGTTGATTATTTAGTTTGTTTTAGCAGTTTTGGTGTTTAGGAAGCACCCCATTCTGTTTGTTTTTTTTTTTTGTACTGACTGACCCAGCATTTCTCCTCAGGTCCTAGCCTGCTGTGTAGAGCTGTACTGAGTATTAATCACTTTTCATATATTAGCCATTCAGATATTTGAAGAAATTGTCAGATATTATACTTTTTGATACGTTTCACAATGTGTGGCATAATTTGAGCATTATAGTAGAGTTTAATAACTACTTTTTAAATTAGGGTCACTTGGAGTTTAGATCTTGTTTGTACCAGTGAGATTATTCAGCTATAGTCAACTCTGAGTTTCTCATCAGACATTTTAGTTTTACATTTTTGGATAACAACTGCTTTACAAGGGTTGGGGCCCTGGCTTTAAAAATAACAAAAATTTTTAAGCTTTTTATTGTAACGAATATACAGTAAAAATTTCCCCATTTTAACCACATTCAGGTTTACAATTCAGTAGTATTAATTTTATTGACAATATTTTGCTACCGTCACCAAAATCTATTAGTATTAATTTTTCATTACCTCCAACAGAAATTTCTCACCCATTAACTGTAACTTCTTTCTCCCCATTACCATGCTTCTTCTAGTATTTCATATGAATGAGATCATACAATATTTGTCTTTTTGTGTCTTAATTCACTCAACATGGTATCTTAAAAGTTTCATCCATGTTGTAGCATACGTCAGAACTTCATTTGTTTTTACAGTTGGGTAATATTCCATGGTATGTGTACACTGCATTTGGTTTATCCATTCATCTATTGATGGATGCTTCAGTTGCTTCTACCTTTTGGCCATTATGAATAATTCTGCTATAAAATTTGGCATACAAATATCTGTTATAGTCCCTGCTGTCTAATCTTGTGGGTTGTGGGTATATACCAAGAAATGGGATTGCTTGTTCACTAGGGTAATTCTGTTTTCAGTTTTCTGAGGAACTGCCAAACTGTTTTCCACGGTGGCTGCACTGTTCTTCAGTGCCACCAGCAATGTTTAAAGGTTCCAGTTTCTCCACATTTTCACCAACACCTATTATTTCCTTCCTTCCCTCCTTCCCGCCTACCTTCCTTCCCGCCTTCATCTTCCCTTCTCTACCCTTCCCTTCCCTTTCATTTCCTTCCCTCCCTTCCATCCTACTGGGTATGAAGTGGTACCTCATTGTGGTTTTAATTTGCATTTCCCCAATGACCAAAGATGTTGAACATCTTTTTGTGTGCTTACTGGTCATTTGTATCTCTTCTTTTTAGAAATGTCTGTTAGAGTCCTGTGCTCATTTTTCAGTTGGATTGTTTGTCTTTCTGTTGTTGAATTGTAGGAATTCTTTATATATTCTGAATATTAAACCTCTATCAGATGTATGATTTGCAAATATCTCCCATTCTGTAGTTGTCTTTTTATATTCTTGATAATGTCCCTGTCTGCACAAAAGTTTTTAATTTTGATGAAGTCTGTTTTAGCTGTTTATTTCTTCTGATGCTCATACTTTGGTGTCATATCTAAGAAATCGTTACCAAATCCAGTGTTGTGAAGTTTCCCCCTATATTTCCTTCTAGGGGTTTTATGTTTAGCTCTTATATTTAGATCCTTGATCCATTTTGGTTTAATTTTTGTATATGGTCTGTGTGTGTGTGTGTCGGGGGGTGGGGGCGTCCGGCTTCATGCTTTTTCAAGTGGCTGTCCACTTTTCCTAACACCACTTGTTGCAGAGACCATTCTTTCCCCAATTGATGTACTTGGCACCCTTGTCGAAAGTCATTTGGCCATGATGTTTAGGTTTATTTCTGAACTCTGTTCTATTCCAATTGGTGTGTATATCTGCCTTTATTTCAGAACCACAGTGTTTTGATTACTGTGGCTTTGAAATTGAGATATGTGAGACCTCCAACTTTGTTCTTCCTTTGCAATATTGATTTGGCTACTTCAAGGCCCCTTGTGATTCCATGTGAATTTGAGGATTGGCTTTTCCGTTTCTGCAAAAAAGGCTGCTGGGATTTTGATAGTTAATGCATTGAATCTGTAGATAGCTTTGGATATTATTGGCATCTTAAAACTCAGTCTTCCTATCCATGAACATGGGATGTCTTGCTATTTATTTCAGTCTTCTATTTCTTTCAGCAAGGTTTTGCAGTTTTCAGTGGACAAGTAAATCCTTCATGTTTTTGGTTAACTTTATTCCTAGGTATTTTATTCTTTTATGAGCTGTTTTTAAATGGAATTGTTTTTTAGAGTTTCCATTTCAAAATATTTTTTATTGAGGTACAGAAACAACTGAATTTTGTGTATTCTTGTAGCCTGCAGCTTTGCCGAATTTATCAGGTCTAGTAGTTTTCTTGTGTATTCTTTGGGATTTTTTATATAAAGGATCATGAGAAAATCAACTTTGAAGCTTTGTGCACTAAAACAGAATGTTATTGGCAGGCTGGTTATCTGAAATTTAATTAGAATTACTTCAAATTTGTCTTTTAGTTTGCTTTTTCTTTAAGTTTAGTGTTTTTTAGTGACTTAAACTACTTTTTCCTTGTGATTATACTAGTATTTGTCAAAATAAAAATTTTAATTTTAGTTTGAAAGCTCAAATGCAGGATTCTGTTGTTATGCATTGTTTTGCTTTCCAAATAGCAAGACAAGTTTTCAAAGGGGGAATTAGAGAAAGGGGTGCAGTAAGTTTGCATTGGTGTGCAATGCAACTTTTACGCTTCATAATGCAGAATGTAAAGACTGTTGAGCTATTTTGAATAAAGCCTTCCAAATATCTCTTTAAAAATAAATAAAATAAAAATTTAAAGCTTGGTAATTTTTTTTAATTCAGTTTTATTGAGGTATATTCATGTACCATACAGTCATTCATGGTGTACAATCATCTGTTCACAGTACCATCATATAGTTGTGCATTCATCACCCCAATCTATTTTTGAAGATTTTCCTTATACCAAAAGAATCAGAATCAGAATAAAAAATAAAAATAAAAAAGAACACCCAAATCATCCCCCCATCCCACCCTATTTTTCATTTAGTTTTTGTCCCAATTTATCTACTCATCCATCCATACACTGGATAAAGGGAGTGTGATCCGCAAGGTTTTCACATCATCCTGTCATCCCTTGTAATCTACATTGTTATGCAATCGTCTTTAAGAGTCAGGGCTACTGGGTTAGAGTTTGGCAGTTTCAGGTATTTACTTCTAGCTATTCCAATACATTAAAACCTAAAAAGTGTTATCTATATAGTGCGTAGGAATGTCCACCAGATTGACTTCTTGACTCCATTTGAAATCTCTTAGCTACTGAAGCTTTATTTTGTTTCATTTCGCATCCCCCTTTTGGTCAAGAAGATGTTCTCCATCCCGTGATGCCAGGTCCAGATTCATCCCCAGGGAGTCACATCCTGTGTTGCCAGGGAGATTTACACCCCTGGGAATCAGGTCCCACGTAGACGGAGAGGGCAGTGAGATCACCTGCCAAGGTAGCTTAGTTAGAGAGAGAGGGCCACATCTGAGCAACAAAGAACCACTCAGGGGGAGACTCGTAGGCACAATTATAAGCAGGTTTAGCCTCTCCTTTGCAGTAGCAAAAGCTTGATAATTTTTAAAAATAACTTTTTATTATAAAGGTAATTTATTGTGGGGAAAAAAATTGGAAAACAAGGCCAAGTATATACACAGAAACTCAGGTTGCCCATAAGTTTACCACTCAGAGGTAACTGCTTTTAACATTTTGGAGTCTGGCTTCTAGTCTCTTGTGTGTATGTATGTGTGTTGACTTATACATAGAGTAATTTATATTTATATTTATATATATATATATATATATATATATATATATATATATATATATATATATATATATACCCAAATCATAAACTTGAACCATAATAGGAGGCTTAATGTTCTGAGATATGTTTACTGAATCTGGCCTAAAAACAAAAACAGCACATGCTTCATTCCAGGCTGTAGTGCTGGTGGCATGTATTGTCATTATTATGATTTTAACAAAAAGTTTTTGGTTTGGGGCAGAAGTAAAGAGTTAGAATTGTCAAATAAACATGGGCCACCAACCCTGTGTGTTAGACTTGAGACTTCTGGAAGTTGGAGGGTTCTGAATGCTGCATTAAAGATTGGGTTCCAGTCCTACTTCTGATACCACATGATTTTATTATTCCCATCTTGTTTTTTGACTAAACCGAAATTCTTAAGCCTAAGGATCTGGTACTACAAATTTCTGTTTCCCCAGAGTCTGACACAGAGGATTATTCAAATATAGCTTTGTTTGCTGTGAGCTAGGAATGGGATGAACATACACAGTGCCAACACATTATTAGTTGTCGATTGCTGCAAAACACATTATCAGAAAAATTGACAGCTTAAAACAACAACAAGCATTTATCTTCTCACATAGTTTCTGTCAGTTAGAAATTGGTTTTTTTGGCTCAGGGTCTGTCACGAGGTTGCAGTCAACATGTCAGCCATGGCTACAGTCATCTGAAGTATTGACTAAGGCTTCCAAAGTGGCTCAGTCACATGGCTGTTGGCAGGAAGCTTCAGTGCCTTCCCACATGGACCTCCCTGTAAGGCTGTTTGAGTGTCCTAACAGTATGGCAGCTGGCTTACCCCAGAGCAAGGAGAGAGCAATGAGGAAGCTACAACACCTTTTATGACTTAGTGTTGGAAGTCACATACTGATGTTCCTACTTTATCCTTTTTGTTAGAAGTGAACGCTAAACCCATCTGCACTCAAGGGGAAGGGAATTAAGCTATGCCTCTTGAAGAATCTATTGAACATATTTTAAAACCACCACATGCTTGCTGGAAAAACTGTAACATAAACTTCTAGTTGATCCATACTCAACATTGGGGTGACCTGACCTAAGAGGCTATGTAACTAAAATATTTCCTTTCCTTAAAGTATAGCTGGGTAATTTGTTTTTTTTTTTTAAAATAAATCCAGGGTATCTAAAAAGGCACAGAACATTAGAAAAAGTTAGGAAAAACAAAACAGTCAGACAGCATCTGTCACAGGTTACAAATTAGGAAAGGTAACTGAATTGAATTAAAGTTCTTTGCATCTTTAGTTGTGGGTTGAAATCTCTTCAGTGCAATTAATTCTGATCACAAGTCAGGGTGGTATCCAAAATTGTCCTGTCTATTTACAATGGGAATTGTTTAAGGCCAATTAATACCAAATACCCATTTGGCAGATAAATTTTTAAATAACCATGATCTTTGAAGTATTTCTTTACTTAACTCCATAACCCATTCCCACCAAGATTTGGGAATCCACTGACTTGGTTTGAGCAGAGGCAAATACTTTCGGGTTGCTTCCAGTCATGATGGGACTACATTTACCCTCCTGCCTTAAACAACTAGAAAAATGGTCAGAATATATAAAAACAACTGTTTTCAAACAATGAACAAGAAGACCAGAAGTATGACCCCTGAGAGAAGAGAAACAAATGAGATGAGCCCTACTATTGACCTTGGAGTTGCCAAACAATACAGAAAGCTTCCTGTATTGAAAAGAGAAGAAATTGGAATTCAAAAAATGAGTCAACTTAAGTTGCAGGGCAGAATAATGGAGAAATGGGAGTGTGCTGATTTGGATGTATTATGTCACCCAAAATGCCATGTTCTTTGATGCAGTCTTGTGGGGGCAAACATATTAATGTTGATTAGATTAGAATCCTTTGAGTGTTTCAGTGGAGATGTGAATTAATCACCTGTGGATGAGACCTTGGATTAAGTCACTGGAGTCCTATAAAGGAGTTCACAGACAGAAGGACCTCAGAGCAGCTAAGAGTGACATTTTGGAGAGCATCTGAGAGAAACATTTTGGAGACAGATGTTGAAAGCAGACTTTTGCTGACACTTTGGAAATGCTAGCCCAGAGTTTGCTCTGGAGAAGCTAAGAGAGGATAAAACTCCCCAAGAGAAACAGTTTAAAGAATGCACAGGAGCTGAAAGAGGAGCTGGAACGCAATCTGGGATCAGCAGGCACTAGCCACATGTCTTCCGAGCTAGCAGAGGTTTTCTGGACGCCATTGGCCTTCCTTCAGTGAAGGTATACTCATGAAGCCTTAATTTGGACATTTTCGTGGCCTTCAGACTATAGATTTGTAATCAAATAAACCCCCTTTATAAAAGCCAGTTTCTGGTGTTTTCGGTAACAGCCCCATTAGCAAACCAGAACAGAGAGCTATGCAGAAAAAGAGTTCCAGAAGTTCGCATACAAATTTCCTGGGGTCTTTGCTGAATACTAAAATGCATATGCATACGTTGAAACTCCATATTGTGAAACAAATAGCAACTGTGAAACTGTGACTGTACATTTCCCATAGCTTACATGGGGCTGGGAATTGTACAGATTCCCCCCAAGCCAGAGTAAAGAGTCCTTGTTGATCACTCTGGGCATTCAGTACAGATCTCCAATGGGCCACAACTTAGTAGTGGGGCTAAACTATCCTTAAAGTAAAGATACTCGAGACCTGTTTTAACAAAAGTTTAAAAACAAGCCTCAAAAGGATCAATCCAAACCATAAGTAACCAGCTACTGGATCAAAGCAAAATGCTCTTTAAAGGATGACAACAAAATCCAGCCAAACAACAATGTCCAACATCAAATAAGATATTATTAGGCATGCCATGAAGTAGGAAGATGTGATAATCTCAAGAAAATGCTGTCAGTTGAAAAAGGCCCAAATGGAGGAGATGATGGGATATATAGAAAAGGATGTTAAAAACAGCTATTGTAACTATATCGAGATATTTAAAGGAAAATAATGAGGAAAGAAATGATTGATATAAAAAAACCAAATAGAAGTAAAAATTAAAAATTTATAAGCAAGGATAAACAGATTAGATACTACAGAAGGGAAAGTTAGTGAACTTGAATAAAGACAATAGAAACTATCCAAAGTGATGCACGGTGGGGGGAGGGGTGGAATACTGAGAAAAAAAGAGAGAGAATAGAGTCTCAGCTATGGAATTATATTCTAATACATGTGTAATTCAAGCCCCAGAAAGGAAAGGGAAGGCAGAAAAGAAGCATTTAAAGAAGTAATAGCCAAGATTTTTAGAAAAATTTGGAAATTATAAACCCACATATCCAGAAACTTCATGAAACCTCAAGCAAGATAAATGAAAAGTATACCACGACACATAATAATCACACTCCTAAAAACCAGTGATTAAAGAGAACAAAAAGCTTCCCAAGAAAAATCCAGTGCTAAAACTCTTAGGAAATATGAAGAATAGAAGCTGTTTTACTTTCCTAGGCTGCACAAGCAAATACCATGAAATGGGTCAGGTGAAACAATAGGAATTTATTTGCTCACATTTTTGAGGCTGGGCAAAAGTGCAAATCAAGGCATTATCAAAGCAATGCTTTTTTCCGGAACACTGGCATTCTGGGGCTGGCAATTGGTGGTCCTTGGTCCTTAGTTTGTCAAATAGTAAGGCACATGGTTCATCTCCTGATCTCTCCCTTCTCTTCAGGGTTCCATTGATATTCAGCTTCTTGCTTTCTGTGGCTTTCTCTCTCTCTGTCTGAATTGCATTCTACATACAAAGGACTCCAGTAATAGGATTATGACCCATCTTTCATTGGGCTGGGCCACACCTTGCTTGAAGTAACCTCATCAAAAGGTCCTATTTATAGTAGGTTCATGCCCACAGAAATGGATTAGGTTTAAGGACATGTTTTTCTGAGGTACATGAAGCTTCAAACCACCACAGAAGGGGGAATGTCTTCTGCCTAATAGATACTTAGCATCATACTTGATGTTAACAGACCTGAATGCTTTCCCCTAAATTTTGGAACAAGGCAAGGTTGTTTACTCTCACCACTTCTATTCAAGTATTATTGGAGGTCCTAGACATTATTATAGGGAAAAAAAAAAATAAAAGTCATGTAAAGTGGAAAGGAAAAAGTAAAACTGTCATTTTTGCAAATGACATGAATGTTTACATAGAAAATTCTAAGGAGTCCTCCAGAAAGCTACTAGAACTAATAAATGAGTTTATAAGTTTGTAGAATACAAGGAATTTCTATATACTAGCAATGAACAATTGAAAACTGAAAGTTTTTAAAATACCATTTACAATGGCATCAAAACATGAAATACTTAAAATATGTGCAAGACTGGATACTATAATACATTACTGAGAGAAATTGAAGACCTTAAAAAATTGGTTCTAAAAATGTAAGATTTCTCCAGATTCGCAGCAACATAATAGGACACTTGTTGGAAATGCGAATTTTCAGGCCTCACCCCAGACTTGCTGAATCAAAAATCTGTAGATAGGACACAGTAAGCTGCATTTTTAACAAGTCTTCAGGGATATTCTGATACACATTAGAGCTTGAGAGCCACTGACTTAAGTGGAGGATATATGGTTGTTCATGGATCAACTCCTGTTTTGGTGTCACTTCTCTCCAAATTATCCTATAGAATAAATAAAACCGATCCCAGCTGGCTTTTTTTCTCTTTCTCTTTTTCCCTTTTCAGAAGAAATTGACTAGCTGAATCTACAACTTACGTGGAAATGCAGGGGACGTAGCCAAAACAATTTTGAAAAAGAACCAAAGTTAGAATATTTTACTACTTACTGTGAAGCTATAGTAATCAATAGAGTGTGTTTTTGTATAAGAATAGAATAAAGAGTCCAAAAATAGACCTACACTTACTGTCACTGGATTTTCCCTAGAAGGAAAAACTAATAAGATCGGCTTCATTGAAATTTAAAAATTCTGTTCTTTGAAAGACAGTGAAGAAATTCTAAAAGAGGAAGCCAGTGACTGGGAGAAAATATCCACAATACTTATACCTAACAAATAATTTGTCATCCGGAATGTATAAAGAACTCTTACAAATCAGTAGTAGAAGACAAAAAATAAAGAATGGTGAAAAGATTTGAGCGGATGTGTTACTAAAGAAGATATATGAATGGCCAATAAGCACATGAAAAGATGCTCATCATTAAACATCATTTAATCATCCAGGAGATGTAAATAAAAACCATAGTGAGAAACCACTACACCCCCACTAGAATGGCTAAAATTAAAGACTGATAGTATGAGCTGTTGGTGAGAATTTGTAGTAGGTAGAACTCTATTGCTTTGTTGGTAGAAATACATAATATGGTACAGCCACTTGGGAATACAGCTTCACAGTTTCGTGTAATGTTGAACATATACTTATAATCCAGCAGTTCCACTCCCAGATATTTACCTAAGGGAAATAAAAATGTCCATACAAAGACTTGTATATGAATGCTCCTAGAAGATTTATTCATAATAACTAATACCTGGAAACACTCAAATGTTCATCAGTAGGTGAATGGATAAATAAATGTGATATGTCCATACAGTGGAATAAAATGGAATGAACTACTGATACATTCAGCAACATGTATGGATCTCAAAAGCATGATGATGAGTGAAAGAAGCCAAGACGTAGAAGAGTAAATCCTCTACGATTTCACGTATATGAAACTCCAGGAAATTTGACACATCTAATCTATAATGCTATCTGATCAGTGTTTGCTTCGGACCCAGGGGTGGAATGGGGAAATTGTTGCTTCCTTTCACCATAGAATTGATGTTTTTCCTGCATTTTTCTAACACATTTCTGTTTTAGAGCCAAAGTAATGAGATTCCTTTTCTTCTTTATAAAATCTTTCCTTCCAAATGGAATGTGCAATTATGGCTTCCATGCCATCTAAATCCTGTCATTCTGCTTCTTCATCACCTTATCAAGAAAGCTGTGGGAAAATAACTCATGACTTACTCTTAACTGAACCATCTCCTTTGGTTGCAGATTCCCACAAACACAAAGATAAACACAAAGATCGAGAACACCGGCACAAAGAGCACAAGAAGGACAAGGAGAAGGACCGGGAAAAGTCTAAGCATAGTAACAGGTAAGGGTTAAGTGGACAAGTACCTTATCTTTCATCAGTTGGTTGGCCTTGGTTTGGCTCACCTAGAGTAGACCTAACTCAAACCACAGGTAATTAGTACAAATAGCAAAACAAGCAGAGGCCGTACTTGATCCTGGAGTTGCTAGTAGGATGACCTTAATAATTCAGGCCTTACTTGGGATGCCATTGTTCACATCAGGAGGTACAAAGCAATATGATAAACTTTCTTTCAATATATAAACAGAATTTTTTACTAAGTCACCTGTGGAGTCACTGTAACAGATGATGGCATTTAATCAAGTGTCCAGAGAGACCTTGCCTTGAAAAATGATGATTGGATTGGAAACCTGATTATTTTTCTTCCTGTACTTTACAGGGTGTTAAATTAAGTGTTCGTAACTTTGGCTTCAGTGGTTTGTGAGCCGCTAAAATGTTATGTAAAATGTTGGGTGTATTAGATTTTTCTGGAGAGGGGGTTCCTAGCTTTCATCAGATTATCAGAGTGGTTCAGCTCCTACAAAAACCAGTTACCACCAGGATAATGAAACCCAGTAGTGCTGACCTCTGGGATCTAAGCCCTAGAGAGATGTTCTCCTTGTTCATTTTGCTCAGTGTTTTGTGTGAGAGGGAAGTGGATAAACAAAGCCCTAGGATATCTTTGGTACAGCACTGCTTGCTGAAATTGGTAATTTTGCTTCCATTTTTATTTTAAGGCAGTTGATGGTGGGAAAGTCATATGGTCTTCCAGTAGTGACTTTGAGCTTTCTTAGCAGCTTTGGTAGAAGGGATTCATCGTTTGTTATAAATGCCTTCAGCCTAGAGTCCTTCAGAATGATTTCACTAGCTTGGCTTTACTAGTAAATCCTTAGACAAATTAAAATGAGAATTGCTTTCTAAGTCTTCTTGGCTTTTTATGGCTCATTAAAATAACCAGATTGATTTTCTCTAGTGGGGGTGTTTCTTCATGAATAACAACCATGTCTACAGCCTTTTTACCACACCACTCACTCTTTTTTACCATCTGATTACCTAGTTTCCTTTTTCATTACTCTAGTGAATTTAACCTCAGTAATGCATCCACTCTCAGTTCACAGGAATCTTTTCTTCTCCAGTTTATAGTTGTTCAGCCTATATTAATATCAAACAAAATAGGTTGTTGATTTGAGAGCAAAGAATATTGCCAAGGGTAAAGAAATTCATTTCATAAAGATAAAAAGGTCAGTAATTCAGGGGGACATAGCAATTACAAATGTTTATGTACTAATATCAGAGCTTGAAAATACATGAAGCAAAAACTGATGAAACTGTAAGGAGAAATAGACAAATTTACAGTTTTAGTCATAGCTTTCTCAATATTCGATAGTACAAGTAGACAAAATCAGTAAGGATCTAGAAGAACATCATCAACTGATTTAATCAACATGTATAGACTTTAATCCAACAGCAGCAGCAGAATACATACTCTTTACAAGTGCATGCATTTATCAAGATACACCGTATTCTGGATGATAGTTGCCCAGCCCTTTTTTCTAAAACCCTGTTTGTACTACTCTGCCACCTCTCTTGCCATTTACTCTTCTCACATTGCAGATCCAGTCACACTTCTTTTCAGTTATTCAAGCACAGCATATTTTCTGGTATTTCTAGGCCTTGGAACATGCTATAGCCAGTTCTTAAATACTCTATTGCCCTCTTAATATCATTCTTATAGTTGCAGCTTAGACTTTACTTCTTTACCCTTCGTATTAAGTGACACTTCCCTCTGCTCTCATGACACCCTGAATACATGCCTGTCCTAGTAGTTACCAGCCTGCATTAGTGTTGGGATTGTCTGCTTATCTGTATGCCCTACTGGACTCTTAAGTTCCCTGGGAGCAAGAGGTGGTCTACAGTTTATATCTTCAAGACCTGATGTAGATTTGGCAGATAGGTGGCACTTACTAGTATGTATGAATTTAATCAGTGACTAGGTGATCTAAGGGGACACAAACTCCCATCTTTTATGTTCTCTCTAGTCACGTTTCTCAGTCTTCTACAGGGTATTTCCCTTTGGCTATCCCGTTTGTCAAACAAATATTTTTATGCTGCCTGCCATGTTAATGCAGGTCCTTGGTAAATAAGTTTGGCCTTTCCCTGCATTATCAAAATCTTCTCTTTTTAAAAATATAGGATGTGAGTTTGGCGGTGCTTTTCTTGAAAAGCCTACAACAACTTATTAGCCTTTACCTAAGAGAAGATCTCATCCTGGCCCAGCCATTTAGGTCTCATGTGATCTTGGATAAGTTACCTAACCTTCCTCAACTCAGCTTCCTCATTTTCCTCAGTTGTTTTCATATTAATTCATGCTTCAGAGGGAACCCCTGGGGATTAATAAATATAAAAGCTCTTTGTGAACTGCTCTACAGATTTGAGGAAATGATGTGTTATTATAAAAAGCATGCTTTCCCAAAATTATAGCATGGGCAAAATCAGGAATTTGGTTTTATGCAATTTTGTACCTTTTAATATTTTCTCTATGTCTAATCAGAATATTTAAGAAAATATTAGACTGTCGGTCCAGAGGCATTGGAAAAACCTGGCCTGAGTTTCTGTTTATATATGGCTAAATGTAAAATATAGGATGTGAGGTTTTGATAATGCAGGGAAAGGCCTGTGGTTTCTAATTCACATATAAGTTTAAGACAGTTTAACCAGATGATGTATTGTAAGCAAACTTATAAATACTTCGTATTTTGACTTCTGGCGCAGTACCTCTTAGCAACAAAGGAAGTATATTTGGTTAGATTACAGTAAAATTCTTTATACTGCATTCCTTTTTGTTAAATGACTTCATATCGTTCTCATAGTTTTGGGTTTCTTTCAGCTTCCTTCTGTAGCTGATTAAGGGAATCTTGAGAATTGTTTAATCACTTCTGAAGCCCACAATAATTAAGATTTATCATGTTCTATTCCAAAATATGTCATTTGATACTCTTTGCTAATCAGTCCTAGCTAATTCTGTGACTACTCATTAGAAAGGAAACAAGTTTTTACTCTAGTGCGTTTCTACGTTCCTTCCTTTTCTGCTAGGTACTGGCATCGATCACTTGTCATTGGGCTGTACTTAGGACCCAAATTTAAGATGCCTCTTTCTCCTGTGTAGTAACAGTCCTACATACTTGGAGTATCAGAGTGGGAAACCATCCTTTCTGCTCTGATAGAAGAGTCTGTGGCCCTATCTTCAAGAGATCTCATTTATTTAGTTTCTTCTTAATTGCCCTTACTCAAGATACAAAATAAGGGAGAAAGTATTGAAGATCATGCCATCTTAGCTCCTCTTTATGTGTACAGGAGCCTGAGGTGATGTGACCAGTCACACGGCAATGTGGTAGCAGGGTAAGTATACAGACCAGGGTTCCTGAGTCCTGGTATGTCCCCCCACCCTCACTGCATTATTTTCACTTGAAAAAAAAATCTCCTGTAAGGGAGGTTAGCTGTGTCTGCAAAATATCTGTGTTTAATTACAGTCATTCCTTCCTTGTATGCATGTGATAGGCAGCTCAGGTTTTAAAATGCCGGGTTATTTCATATGCTGCCTTTTCTCTTTGGGCACCAAATACCTTAATTTTTTTTGTACTAGAAACATTAATCTCATCAAATTCTGACCCTATGAAACCCCATCCCTGATTGACTCTTGTTTGGCCTGTAACATCAGAGGAAGAACTCATGCCAAAATCAAAAATAATTTCTTCTATCATCATTTGTCTCTGACATGGCTCCTTTCTGTTAGTATCAATATTTAGCACTTCAGGTCCATTTTTAAAAAAATTAAATTAATTTTTGAAAATTCTGGTAACACACATTATATGTATCAGTTCAGTGACATTAATTACAATTTTATAGTGTTGTGCTACCATCACAACTATCCATAACCAAAACAGAATCTCTGTACCCAGTAAGCAATAATTCCATTTTTCCTTCCCCTATCCTCTGATAACCTCTAGTCTACTCTATGTCTTTATGAATTTGTTTATTCATTTAAGTAGAATCGTATAACATTTGTCCTTTTCTGTCTTGCCTAGTTCATTCAACATGTCTTTAAAATTCATCCATGTTGTTGCATGTTTCAGAACTTTATTCTTCTTTACTACTAAATAGTCCATTCTTTGTATACACTATGTTTTGTTTATCCATTTGTCTGTTGACGGACACTTGGGGTTGCTTCTGTCTGTTGGGAATTATGAATATTGCCACTATGAACATCAGTGTGCAAATACCTGTTCGAGTCCCTACTTTCAGTTATTTAGGGTATAAACCTAGAAGTGGGATTGCCAGGTCATTTGATAATTCTATACCTAACTTTCTGAGGAGCTGCCAAACTGTATTCCACAGAGGCCTGCACCCTTTTACATTCCCACCCACAATGAACAAGTGTTCCTGTTTTTCCACATCCTCTTCAACACTTACTTTTTTGTTTTTGCTTTTTTGTGTTTTTTGTTTGTTTGTTTGTTTTTTAGTAGTAGCCATTCTAGTGGGTTTGAAACGATATCTCATTGTATTTGATTTGCATTTCCTTAATGGCTAATGATGACCATCTTTCCATGTATGTTGGCCATTAGTATATCGTCTTTGGAGAAATGTCTATTCAAGACTTTTGCCCATTTTTAAATTGGGTTGTTTATCTTTGTGTTGTTGACTTGTAGGATTTCTTCATATATTCTGGATTTTAAAATCTTATTGAACATGTGGTTTCCACATATTTTTCTTTTTACTTGCATGATGAGGTCCTTTGCACAAAAGTTTTAAATTTTGATGAAGTCCCATTTATCTCTTTTCTCTCTTGTTGCTCGAGCTGTTGTTATAAATCTAAGAAACCGTTGCCTAACACAAGGTCCTGAAGGTGCTTCCTTAGATTTTCTTTTAGGAGTTTGGGTTCTTATATTTAGGTCTTTAATTCCTTTTGAGTTAATTTTTATATAGGGTGTAAGGTAGAGATCCACCTTCATTCTTACACATATTTAGATAATCCCGTTTCTCCAGCACCACTTGTTGAAGACACTATTCTGTCTCCATTGAGTGGACTTGGCACCCTTGTCAAAAATCAATTGGCCATAGATGTGAGGGTTTATTTGTGAACTCTCAATTTGATTCCATTAGTCAGGAGTCTGGCCTTCTGCCAGTTCCATGCGGTTTTGATTCCTGTAGCTTTGTAATAAGTTTTACAATCCGGAAGAAAGTCTTCCAACATTGTTCTTCTTTTTCAAGATGGTTTTGGCTATTTGGGATTCCTTACTCTTCCATATAAATTTGATGATTGGTATTTCAATTTCTGCAAAGAGGGCTGTGTTGAAATTTTGATTGGGATTGCATTAAGTCTGTAAATTGCTTTGGGTAGATTGACATTTTAACAATATTTAGTCTCTCAATTTGTAACACAGAATGTCCTTCCATTTCTTTTGGTCATCTTTGATTTCTTTTTGCAATGTTTTATAGTTTTCCACATGCAAATCCCTTACATCCGTGGTTAAATTTATCCCTAGATATTTAAATCTTTTAGTTGCTATTGTAAATGGAATATTTTACTTGATTTCCTCTTTACTTTGTTCTGCATTAGTGTTGAGAAGCACTACTGATTTTTCTGTATTGCTCTTGTAGTCAGCCACTTTGCTGAATTTGTTTATTAACTCTAGTAGCTTTGTTTTGGATTTTCAGGATTTTCTGTATATTGGATCATGTTATCTGCAAATAGGGAAAGTTTTACCTTTTCCTTTCCAATTTGGATGCCTTTTTATTTCTTTTTCTTGTCTAATTGCTCTGACTAGAACTTCCAGTACACTGTTGAGTAACAGGGGTAACAGTGGGCATACTTGTTCCGAATCTTAGGGATAAAGCTTTAGGTCACTATTGATATATGAAGTTAGCAGTGGGTTTTTCATATAGCCCTTTATCATGTTGAGGAACTTTCCTGCTATTCGTAGTTTTTTGAGTGTCTTTATCAAGAAGTGGTGCTGAATTTTGTCACATACCTTTTCTTGAGTCAGTTGAGATCATATTTTTTCCCTTTGTTCTATTAATGGTGTATTACATTAATTGATTTTCTCATACTGAACCACCCTTGCATTCCTGTCATAAATCCCACTTGATCATGGTGTATAATTCTTTTATTGTGCTGTTGGATTTGGTTTCCTGGTAATGTTTTTTTTTTTTTTTTTTGAGGATTTTTGCATCTATATTCAAATAGGGGATATTGATCTATAAATTTATTATGATATCTTTATCTGGCTTTTGTATGAGAGTGATGATGACTCATAGAATGAGTTAAGGAGTGTTCCCTCCTCTTCTCCTTTTTGGAACGGTTTGAGCAGGATTGGTGTTGATTTTTCTATGAATGGATTTTTTTCTTTTTTGGGGAGGCTTTTGATGACTGATTCAATCTCTTTACTTATTATTGGTCTGTTGAGATCTCCTTCTTGGGTCATTGTATGTAGATGTGTGTTTCTAGGAATTTGTCCATTTCATCTAGGTCATCTAATTTGTTAGCATACATTTGTTCAAAATATTCTCTTATAATCCTTTTTATTTCTTGTGGGGCCGGTAGTAATGTCCCCTCTTTTGTTTCTGATTTTAGTTGTTTCTGTCTTCTCTTTTTTTCTTTGTCAGTTTAGCTAAAGGTTTGTCAATGTTAGTGATGTTTCCAAAGACCCAACTTTCAGTTTTGTTTATTCTGTTTTAAAATTCTTTTTAAAATTCATTTTTCTCCATTCTAATATTTGTTATTTCTTTCCTTTTGCTTGCTTTGGGTTTAGTTTACTCTTTTTTTCTATATCCTCCAGTTGTAAGGTTAGGTCTCTGATTTGAGATTTTTCTTTTTTATAATATAAACATTTAGAGCTCTAAATTTCCGTCTCAGCACTGCCTATGCGACATCTTGTAAGTTTTGGCATATTGTGTATTCATTTCCATTTGCCTCAAGATGTTTCCTGATTTTCCTTGTAAATTTTTTTATTTGATCCATTGGTTGTTTAAAAGTGTGTTGTTCTGGGTCCTTTTTAAAAATATATTAATACTCTTAAAAGAAACAAAAGGAATACTTTTTCTAGAATGCCAGGGACTCACTGGGCTTTTAGGGTCTTACTGTATGACTCTTACAGTTTGTGTTCTTAACAATAAATTATCTTTTTACTACAGATTGTATATAAACAAAATATTACTAAAAACAATATTTGCAGGAGCTTTTAGAAAATAAGACTGTCACATGTGAAAATCGAGATTCCTTGTGCTAGGTTTTGACTGTGCATCCCTGACCAATTTTAAACCTGACACTCAGACTGGGGTGACAAATTTGTAGAAAGCCAGGGAAGGCAGAAAACTACTGCTGTGAAATAGTAAGGGGGAAATACTTTTCCAGCCTTACTGGCAGTGCTAATCTATACTGTCATGGTGAGAAACATCTGAGAATAATGCTGCTTTTGGTTTCTGCTTTCCCCTTGGTTCCAAATGCTACATAAATTGGAATGGAGAGAATGTAGGATTTTTAGGTAATTGCATTTGAATTAAGCATCCAGTTTTTCTGATTAGGGGAGATTTTTCTGAAAGTAATCAAATTTGAAAGATTTATTTACTGCTTTTTTTTTTTTTTTTTAATTTGAGAAGGTTCATTTTTGTGTGTGTGTGTGTGTGTTTTTTTTAATCATCATTTTATTGAGATATATTCACATACCATGCAGTCATACAAAACAAATTGTACTTTCGATTGTTTACAGTACCATTACATAGTTGTACATTCATCACCTAAATCAATCCCTGACACCTTCATTAGCACACACACAAAAATAACAAGAATAATAATTAGAGTGAAAAAGAGCAATTGAAGTAAAAAAGAACACTGGGTACCTTTGTCTGTTTGTTTCCTTCCCCTACTTTTCTACACATCCATCCATAAACTAGACAAAGTGGAGTTTGGTCCTTATGGCATTCCCAATCCCACTGTCACCCCTCATAAGCTACATTTTTATACAACTGTCTTCGAGATTCATGGGTTCTGGGTTGTAGTTTAATAGTTCCAGGTATCCACCACCAGCTACCCCAATTCTTTAGAACCTAAAAAAGGTTGTCTAAAGTGTGCGTAAGAGTGCCCACCAGAGTGATCTCTCGGCTCGTTTTGGAATCTCTCTGCCACTGAAGCTTATTTCATTTCCTTTCACATCCCCCTTTTGGTCAAGAAGATGTTCTCCATCCCATGATGCCGGGTCTACATTCCTCCCCGGGAGTCATATTCCACGTTGCCAGGGAGATTCACTTCCCTGGGTGTCTGATCCCACGTAGGGGGGAGAGCAGTGATTTCACCTTTCAAGTTGGCTTAGCCAGAGAGAGAGGGCCACATCTGAGCAACAAAGAGGCATTCAGGAGGAGACTCTTAGGCACAAATATAGGGAGGCCTAGCCTCTCCTTTGTTACTGCTTTTTTAATGAGCGATTTTCTCAATCTCTGTTTATCTGTACATCAGTTTAACAGAGGTAAGTAGAGACTATTGGGTAGTTCAGAAATGAAGAAAGTGAGTACCACCCTGATTCATATAGGAGTCAGTAAAATAGAAGTCAAGATCCAGGTCTTGCCACTTACTAGCTGTATGTCCTAATGCAAGCCATTTAACTTCTCTGGGTCTTGTTTTCTGTTTTGGTCTAATGTTGATAACAGTACTTGCCTTGTTAAGTTTCCAGATTTGTGGTGATAGAATTTGATGCAATTATGCACATGATAGCTCTTTGGAAACTGTAACATACTAAATCATTGAGATGATGATTATGATGATGATGATCACAAAGCCTGGTAATAGAATCTAGTTACTGATAATATCTAATTGAAAGCCCTGTTTTTTCAGTTATATCTAGCACTATTATAATGGACTGTATTCAGTGTTTTTAGTAGTTCATGGTGGTGATGAATAGAAAGGAGCATTCCAGGCAGGGAGAAAAGCATAAAAATACATGGAAGCCGGAGGAACCTAAGATGACGGCTAGGTGAGACAGGGCAAAAAACACCTCCGTGAAAAATACTAGATAAAAACCAGAAAGTGACCCATAACACCAGTTCCAGCGATGCATCAGCCAGACAAGGTCTGCTAAATCTACACGGACCGTGCATTTGGTGAAACCAGGAGTCTACATTCTGAAATGAGTGAGTGAGCCGGCTGAAAGTCCGGCGGCCCCACTGCTGTGTGGGGAGACCATGGGTTGGTGTTTGCAGACAGACTAGTTTTTTTTTTAAAAAAAAAAAAAACAACCCAGGACTCAGCTGTGGATATGATGGGGAGAACCACGCAGTGAAGCACAGCAGGAGCGGACTGTACCAATGCCTTAGTGTCTGGCATGGAGGATAGCCCTTCCCACACCTGCTGCTGATTGTGTCAGGGCCAGGTGGGCAGAGGGGAGCCAAAAGGAGAAAGAAACTGCGCCCCTTGCAGCCATCTCCCTGGCGAGCTGGGGACCCTCCTGCCCGGGGCCAGACCCACAGCCCAGAGCCGCACCAAGAAACCCAGTGTGACAGGGAGTGTTTCCAGCAGCACCGTGCGCATGCCACAATATTGGCCATGGACAGTGGCCTTTAGTGCACCCACAGCTAATTGTCCCGGAGCTGAGAAGGTGGAGCTGTGCGAAAAGGGGGAAATTAACACGCCCCATTCAGCCATCTTTACATCAGGCTGGAAACGCCCCTGAATGGCCCTATGGCCCAGGGCTTTCCCGGAGGGCCGGCATGCACTTGTGACGTGGCACAACCTTCCCTCAGCAGAGGTCCTAGAGGAGCACGGCTGAGAAGGGGGACCCACTCGGAAATCCCAGGAACCCTACACCAATACCAAGGATTTGTGGGTCAGCGGCAGGGACAATCTGTGGCAAGACTGAAATGAAGGCTTAGACTCTTGAAACAGCCTTAAATCTCCAGGAACACCTGGGAGGTTTGATTATTAAAGCTGTCCTGTGTCCCTAACCACCCAGACACACGCCCCACATTCAGGGTGGACAGCACCAACAACACACCCAAACTTAGTGCACCAGTTGAACCCCACAAGAATCAGATCCCCACATACCACAAAGACAAAGTTGGGGAGAACTGACTTGAGGGGAATAGGTGACTCGTGGACACCGTCTGCTGGTTAGTTAGAGAAAGTGTATGCCACCAAGCTATAGATCTGACAAGTTAGAGATTGGTATTTTTTATAACTTGAAAGAACCCTATCAAGTAAAGCAAATGCCAAGAGGCCAAAAACAACAGAAAATTTTAAAGCATATGATAAAACCAGATGATATGGAGAACCCAAACCCAAACACCCAAATCAAAAGATCAGAAGACACACAGTACTTGGCGCAATTAATCAAAGAACTAAAGACAAACAATGAGAGCATAGCACAGGATATAAAGGACATAAAGAAGACCCTAGACAAGCATAAAGAAGAAATTGCAGAGGGGAGGCGGGGCAAGATGGCAGACTGGTGAGCTGTAAGTTTTAGTTACTCCTCCAGGAAAGTAGGTAAAAAGCCAGGAACTGCGTGGACTGGACACCACAGAGCAATCTGACTTTGGGCATACTTCATACAACACTCATGAAAATGTCGAACTGCTGAGATCAGCGAAATCTGTAAGTTTTTGCGGCCAGGGGACCCGCGCGCCTCCCTGCCAGGCTCAGTCCCGTGGGAGGAGGGGCTGCCAGCTCCGGGAAGGAGAAGGGAGAACTGCAGTGGTAACCCTTCTCAGAAACTCATTCTACTGATTCATACTCCAACCATAGATAGACTGAGACCAGACTGCAGAGAATCTGAGAGCTGCCAACCCAGCAGAGAGGAGACAGGCATAGAAAAAAAAAATAACACGAAAAACTCCAAAATAAAAGCAGAGGATTTTTGGAGTTCTGGTGAACACAGAAAGGGGAAGGGCGGAGCTCAGGCCTTGAGGCGCATATGCAAATCCCGAAGCAAAGCCGATCTCTCTGCCCTGTGGACCTTTCCTTAATGGCCCTGGCTGCTTTGTCTATTAGCATTTCAATAACCCATTAGATCTCTGAGGAAGGCCCTTTTTTTTTTTTTTTTTTAATCCTTTTTTCTTTTTCTAAAACAATTACTCTAAGAAGCCCAATACAGAAAGCTTCAAAGAATTGCAATTTGGGCACGTCAAGTCAAGAGCAGAACTAAGAGAGCTCTGAGACAAAAGGCAATAATCCAGTGGCTGAGAAAATTCACTAAACACCACAACTTCCCAAGAAAAGGGGGGTGTCTGCTCACAGCCACCATCCTGGTGGACAGGAAACACTCCTGCCCATCGCCAGCCCCATAGCCCAGAGCTGCCCCAGACAACCCAGTGTGACGGAAGTGCTTCAAATAACAGGCACACACCACAAAACTGGGCGTGGACATTAGCCTTCCCTGCAACCTCAGCTGATTGTCCCAGAGCTGGGAAGGTGGAGCAGTGTGAATTAACAAAGCCCCATTCAGCCATCATTTGAGCAGACTGGGAGCCTCCCTACACAGCCCAGCAGCCCAGAACTGCCCTGGGGGGACGGCACTCACCTGTGACATAGCACAGTCATCCCTCAACAGAGGACCCGGGGTGCACAGCCTGGAAGAGGGGCCCACTTGCAAGTCTCAGGAGCCATACGCCAATACCAAAGACTTGTGGGTCAGTGGCAGAGAGAAACTGTGGCAGGACTGAACTGAAGGATTAGACTATTGCAGCAGCTTTAAAACTCTAGGATCATCAGGGAGATTTGATTGTCAAGGCCACCCCCCCTCCCCGACTGCCCAGAAACACGCCCCACATACAGGGCAGGCAACACCAACTACACACGCAAGCTTGGTACACCAATTGGGCCCCACAAGACTCACTCCCCCACTCACCAAAAAGGCTAAGCAGGGGAGAACTGGCTTGTGGAGAACAGGTGGCTCGTGGACGCCACCTGCTGGTTAGTTAGAGAAAGTACTCCACGAAGCTGTAGATCTGATAAATTAGAGATAAGGACTTCAGTAGGTCTACAAACCCTAAAAGAACCCTATCAAGTTCAGCAAATGCCATGAGGCCAAAAACAACAGAAAATTATAAAGCATATGAAAAAACCAGACGATATGGATAACCCAAGCCCAAGCACCCAAATCAAAAGACCAGAAGAGACACAGCACCTAGAGCAGCTACTCAAAGAACTAAAGATGAACAATGAGACCATACTACGGGATATGAAAGAAATCAAGAAGACTCTAGAAGAGCATAAAGAAGACATTGCAAGACTAAATAAAAAAATTGATGATCTTATGGAAATTAAAGAAACTGTTGACCAAATTAAAAAGATTCTGGACACTCATAGTACAAGACTAGAGGAAGTTGAACAACGAATCAGTGACCTGGAAGATGACAGAATGGAAAATGAAAGCATAAAAGAAAGAATGGGGAAAAAAATTGAAAAAATCGAAATGGACCTCAGGGATATGATAGATAATATGAAACGTCCAAATATAAGACTCATTGGTGTCCCAGAAGGGGAAGAAAAGGGTAAAGGTCTAGGAAGAGTATTCAAAGAAATTGTTGGGGATTCAGTTGTTTTTTTTTTTTAATCATTTTATTGAGATATATTCACATACCATGCAGTCATACAAAACAAATCGTACTTTCGATTGTTTACAGTACCATTACATAGTTGTACATTCATCACCTAAATCAATCCCTGACCCCTTCATTAGCGCACACACAAAAATAACAAGAATGATAATTAAAGTGAAAAAGAGCAATTGAAGTAAAAAGGAACACTGGGTACCTTTATCTGTTTGTTTCCTTCCCCTATTTTTCTACTCATCCATCCATAAACTAGACAAAGTGGAGTGTGGTCCTTATGGCTTCCCCAATCCCATTGTCACCCCTCATAAGTTACATTTTTATACAACTGTCTTCAAGATTCATGGGTTCTGGGTTGTAGTTTGATAGTTTCAGGTATCCACCACCAGCTACCCCAATTCTTTAGAACCTAAAAAGGGTTGTCTAAATTGTGCGTAAGAGTGCCCACCAGAGTGACCTCTCGGCTCCTTTTGGAATCTCTCTGCTACTGAAGCTTATTTCATTTCCTTTCACATCCCTCTTTTGGTCAAGAAGATGTTCTCCGTCCCACGATGCCAGGTCTACATTCCTCACCGGGAGTCATATTCCACGGGCAACACTTAATTTTAAAGGCAATTTTTGCTTTAGTACAAAAGTATAAATTTTATAATGACGAATTTATGATCAATGAACATTTCTTTCAAAATCCTACAATAGTTTTGTGTACAGCTGTTTTAAAAAAACATGACATGTCTTATTTTTTTACTTGGAGAATAGTACTTTTTAAATTAACTTTACAGATAAATTTTGACGGATACTTAGAGATAGAATATATAAATATCCTAGGAAAAGCAGTAATAGAAGCACACAGTGGGGACAGTAGGCATCAAATATAATAAAACAAAGAAATATGAAAATAGATTCATGAAAACTTATTCCTTTAAATAAGGTATTGTTAACCTACAGGCCTATTTAACAAAATGTTCATTTTGCTGTATATTTTGTACTTAATGTAAATGTTGCTCTAATCAGATTGCTTTAAAGCACTTTTAATTATATTTGTTTTCTTGTTGAACTAATATATAGAATGAGTAAATATATCTCCCATAAGAAATGTCATTGGTGAGATTGCACTGTCTTGATTATGTAAACATATATATCTTATTTTGGAATAGAATGTAAAAGACTGATACACAATCCTTTCCTTTCAACTTTTCCAAGCAAAATCCCAAAATGTTTTATGACAGATTTTTATCTGGCCATAATCTTAAAATAATCCATGTCTAATTGATACTTTGTCAGGGAGATGCTTTCTCTCTTTTAGTTAAAAATTAAACCTGTATTCTGTATTCCTAGTAATGTTTCACTTTATTTTCAAGTAATTTTGGTGCTATTTAATAATATTTTATAAGAAAAACTACTGGCACTTAAAGTACAATTTAGACTACCATGATTCATGTAGAAATGCTTATAGGAGAGTTGTTTGTTTCTTGTTGGATCCATGCTACTGAACTATATGTACAAATTAATAACTAACAGCTATAAAGTTAAAAAATAAAATAAAATAGAATATCCAAATTTTTTTTTTATATACTTAAATTAGCTTTTATTTTGTAGCCTTTTAATCAGTCTTTCCACTACTGATTGCGTAAGATAAGCATAATTTAGAGTTGTACTTGTAAGTAATTTTTCTCTCTTGTGTACTTTCTAGAATTCATTTCAGACATAATTTTCAATTTTGAATAATAACATTTTTTTTAATCATCATTTTATTGAGATATATTCACATACCACGCAGTCATACAAAACAAATCGTACTTTCGATTGTTCACAGTACCATTACATAGTTGTACATTCATCACCTAAATCAATCCCTGACACCTTCATTAGCACACACACAAAAATAACAAGAATAATAATTAGAGTGAAAAAGAGCAATTGAAGTAAAAAAGAACACTGGGTACCTTTGTCTGTTTGTTTCCTTCCCCTACTTTTCTACACATCCATCCATAAATTAGACAAAGGGGAGTGTGGTCCTTATGGCTTTCCCAATCCCATTGTCACCCCTCATAAGCTACATTTTTATACAACTGTCTTTGAGATTCATGGGTTCTGGGTTGTAGTTTAATAGTTTCAGGTATCCACCACCAGCTACCCCAATTCTTTAGAACCTAAAAAAGGTTGTCTAAAGTGTGCGTAAGAGTGCCCACCAGAGTGATCTCTCGGCTCGTTTTGGAATCTCTCTGCCACTGAAGCTTATTTCATTTCCTTTCACATCCCCTTTTTGGTCAAGAAGATGATCTCCATCCCACGATGCCGGGTCTACATTCCTCCCCGGGAGTCATATTCCACGTTGCCAGGGAGATTCACTTCCCTGGGTGTCTGATCCCACGTAGGGGGGAGGGCAGTGAGAATATCCAAATTTAAGACTCATTGGTGTCCCAGAAGGGGAAGAGAAGGTTAAGGGTCTAGAGGGTATTCAAAGAAATGGTTGGGGAAAACTTCCCATACCTTCTGCACAATATAAATACACAAAGCATAAATGCCCAGCGAACTCCAAGTAGAATAAATCCAAATAAACCCACTCCGAGACATATTCTGATCAGACTGTCAAATACTGAAGAGAAGGAGCAAGTTCTGAAAGCAGCAAGAGAAAAGCAATTCACCACATACAAAGGAAACAACATAAGACTAAGTAGTGACTACTCAGCAGCCACCGAGGAGGTGAGAAGGCAGTGGCATGAAATATTTAAAATTCTGAGAGAGAAAATTTTCCAACCAAGAATACTTTATCCAGAAAAACTCTCCTTCAAATTTGAGGGAGGGTTTAAATTTTTCACAGACAAACAAATGCTGAGAGATTTTGCTAATAAAAGACGTGCCCTACTTCAGATTCTAAAGGGAGCCCTACCGACATAGAGACGAAGAAAGGAGAGAGAGAGAGAGAGAAATTTAACAGACATATATAGAACATTACATCCCAGGTCACCGGGACACACATTCTTCTCTAGTGATCATGGATCTTTGTCCAGAATGGACCGTATGCTGGGACATAAAACAGGCCTCAATAAATTAAAAAAAAAAAAAAAAATATATATATATATATATATATATTGAATTTGTTCAAAGCACATTTCTCTGACCACAATGGAATACAAATAGAAGTCAATAACCATCACAGACCTGGAGAATTCACAAACACCTGGAGGTTAAAAATGAGGGGGAGATGAAAACCATTCCCAGATAAGCTGAGGGACTTCATCACCAGTGGAGCAGTCCTATAAGAAATGTTAAAGGGAGTTGAGCAGGCTGAAAGGAAGGGACACTAAACAATTGACTGAAACCACATGAAGAAATAAAGATTTACAGTAAAGATCACATGGTAAATATAAATACCAATACTACTGTAGTTTTTTATTTGTAACTGTAATTTTGATTTGTAACTCCACTATTTTGATTTGTAACTCCACTATTTACTCCCTAAACCTTAATGATAAATCAGTGGTTTTGGACTCAATGTAAAATAAGTAATTTTTGACAAGAACTACATCAAGGTGGGGGAATGGAGGAGTATAGGAACATAGTTTATGTGTCCTATTGAAGTTAAGTTGGTATCAAAGAAAAACAAAATTGTTATAGATTTAAGAGGTTAAGTTTAAGCCCCATGGTAAACGAAAACAAAGTATCAGAGAATATGACCATAGAGATGAAAAGTAGAGTATGGGTTATGAGAAATGGGGGAAGGGGCAATGGGGAGTTAAGAAATGAGTGTAGGGTTTCTGTTTGGGGTGAAGGGAAATTTCTAGTAATGGATGGTGGTAAGGTGATAGCATTGCAACATTCTAAATGTGATTAATCCCACTAATGGAATGCTAGGGAGGGGTTGGAATGGGAAGATTTAGGCTGTATATATGTTTCCACAATTGAAAAAAAAAGTCTAAATAGATGACAATTAAATGCCAAGGATGATCCTGGATGAGATCTGAGGATGGAGGAGAGGAGGCTCAAAGGGACACAGATGGGACATTAAAAAAAAAAAAGGAAATATAGAATGTAAGCTTCATATCAATGTTGAATTTCTTGAACTTCTTAGCTGCACTTAATGGGATTGCATAAAAGAATGTTCTTGTACATGGGAAATGTATATGTGAATTGTATTGTTTGTTCAAGGATGTGTGCAGCTTGCTCTCATGTTCAGAAGACAGAGCAATAGATGATGGGTGATAGGGAGGGAGGGAGGGAAAGAAAAAAATGGTGGTGTGACAGGATGTTAAAGTTGGTGTATTGGGGAAGGGGGGTCAGGGTATGCTGGAGTTCTGTGTATGGGGTTTATGTTGTTTTTGCAACTGTTCCTGTAAGTTTGAATTTATTTCGAAATAAAATTAAAAAAAAAAAATACACGGAGGCCTTCCAGTATGTTCTTTGTTCTGGGAAGAATCAATTAGGGGGGATGCCTGGGGTACACAGAATGAGATAGTAGAAAATGAGGCGCAAAAAGTGGGTTGAGGCAAAACTCTCTTGATTTTGTATAGTTTCCTTCATTTTCGCTATCAGTGGAGAAGGTGCAGCTCTTTCAGCCACCATGAAAGTGAAACTAGTTTTAAACCTTTTGGAAAAAGTGATGCATGTTAAGAAAATTGTGAATGGTGGTGAGTCAGCCTAACTGGCCCCAAATGGGCTGAATTTTCTACCATATCCTTCTTCTAACTTTCATGGCACAGCCTTAAACATGCTTCTTCATCACAGAACTTTATCCCCAAGGTGGCTTTGCTACCTACTTGAGGTAAATTACTAGAAAGGACTGGCAGTGGGACTTTGTTTGCTAACACTCCTGCCAGTGTGGAGGTTATGGATGAGGGAGGGATAGGACTCCAGGTACTCTGCTCTACATACATTCCTTGAGGCAGAAACAGGAACCTGACAAGTTAAGATGATGTTAACACTGTGTTCAGAGGCCTAGTTGGGCTCTAAAATCCAAATTCCTGGTAACCCCTAATGGAATGCCTTGCGCCACAAGCTGTCCTTAATCCCGAGCCATCTCAACTTCTATAAAATTCAAACCTGCTCTCTTGCATCTAAATAGTTGGTAGTGGAGAACAGTTGGGAACAGAAGAGAGTGAGTTTTCTGATAAGTCAGGTTAATAGTTTCATCCCATTCTGGTATTTGTCATTAATTATGATCTACAAAGGGGTTACTACTTTAACAGGAACCATGAATTTCCTGAATGATTTACCTCTGGTTAGCAGGCAGAGGTAGTATCATTGATTTTTTTTTTTTTTTTTGGCTTTCCTTGAGAAGCCTGGGTACTTGTCTCATTACCTTGTTATTTGTTGACTTCTTTTCCCTGATCTGTTTGGTGTGATAATAAACAGCAAAACTGAAAACTGGAGGGCTGTGTATACACTTACAGGTACCCAAGCTGTGATTGCCAAAAGGCCTGTTTTCTAGTGAAACAGGCTAATGGTCTAAGAAGTGCTTTCATTGAGAAAGAGGGCAAGAGGTGAGGATGGAACATAAAGGCAGATGGGGCATTACTGAAGTTAGATCTCTCAATCAGCTATTTTTAGTTTCATGGGAAGACAAAACAAGAGGCTTTCCCAAAGGTTTTGTCATTTCAGATGTCCAAGATACAAAAAGTGTTTATTTGGTGGTAAAATGAAGTTTTGACCTTATATATCAAATCTCAGACTCTCCATGCATTTGTCTCTAATACTCTCTGCCTTAAGTGGTGTAGGTATCAATTTAGTGGAAATGTAATGGCTCCGATTTAGTGAAATAGACTCTGAACTTTGGGTGGAGGTGGAAATACTAAGTTTAAATTCCAAGTCTGCTTCTCTATAATGTCATAACTTTGAATAAGTCTTCTGATCACTGGAATCTCTGTCTCTAAGTCGGCATAAGGGGATGATAAAATCTGTGTGGTGAGGATTGAATGAAATGTATATGAAAAACATCAAACACAGTGACTGTGTCTTTTGGTTACCTTATTGTGATTTTCTTTTCATGTATTGGCGAGAAAAGTTCATCCATCAATATTATGGATGCAAGTGTTTCCAAAATTTTTGTTTTTAGGCAAAAAACTTGCATAGGTTTAGGAATTTATTAATTCCTCTTACAATTAATGTAAAAAAAAAGGGATATAAAAAACATGAACAGTGCTTGTAAAATAGAATAGCAAGTTCAAGTACTTTGATGATGATGTGCATATAATTGCATACCTGTGAACTACTGAAGAATCACTGGCAATTTGAGCAATTTGGCCAGCCATTCATAACTTGGAGAAATTAATGCAAATTTGTGGTAAGCATAGGAATGCAGTAGGAGTCTTTTTTGTGCAAAGTAAAGTATAATTTTTTCAATAAAACATTGCATTTTGGTAAAAGTACACAGACTGTGGTCATATTGAATAGAAAGTGACATCAGACTGATGCTTACAACAAAAAGCATGGGGTAAACTTGGTCCCTTTTTTCCTCTGGCACACTGGTACAAGGCTCTGCCCTCATCAATTAAAAAAATTTACTCATGAAGAAAATTGGTATTTAAGTTCACAGCAGGTATAAAAAATAACTTAATGAGAGCACCGTAGAGGGAAGGATATGTAAACAAGGGAAAGTGGGCATTGTCTTTTTCTGTCTGTGCCAATTCCTGGGTTTTTCCTAAATCTATATTCCTGTTGCTACCACTAGTCTTAATTGAAGTCCCACTTTTCTCCTGGCTATATTTTTAGATTTTCTGCTCATTTGTAACTCAGACTCTCTCTGTAGTTGCGGCTCTTTTTGTTTGCAAAGATGCATGCGACAGTAGATGTTCTCTCAATCCAGGGTCTATGGCTCTCTGCTTAACTGGATGCCATCGTTTGTTTCTCCCTTTTTGGCCTTCTGTGTAGCAAAGCATGTTGGCCAGATCCCTTTAGAACAAACTTCATGGGATGGCCAGAGCCTAATGTGCTTGTTACTGGTAAAAATATATTTTTCTGGGCTGAAGGTACTAGGGGGACCTGGGAAAAATATAGTAAATAGTGCAGAAGGCTAGAGCTGTTGCTGCTTATAGGCCTGACTGTCCGCATCAGTTGGGATTTGCTGTCAGCTCTTCTACATTTGGGGTGGATCCCCGATCAGCGCTTGAATTCAAGCTCCCTTTTTCTGTTAACTTGTGGAATATGTTGATTGGTGCAGTGAGCAAGTTTTCCTAAACTGCCTGCCCCAGTGCACTGAAGAAAACATTCATTCACAATGTTTCTGCCTTAAACGATAGCTTGTGATTTTTAACTTCTTGCCTTTTTAGTCCTTGTCCACATGCATTCATTTTATAGAATCCTTTTTTCCGTTCATGTCATGAACATTTTCTCTGTATATTTCAAGTACTCACAAATGATAGCATAATAGTTATATAATATTATATATGTCAGTTTCCCCTTCTAGTTAATCATTTAGGTTGTACCCAGTTTTTGTTGTTGCTGCTGCTGCTATTATGGGAAGCACCAAAATGAACATCTTTATGTAATGTTAAATTATATCCCTAAGAGAAATTTCCAGGAGTTGGATCCCAGGGTCAGAGGGTATGAACCTTTTAGGCTTTTGCCTTGTAACGGCATATTTTGTTTTCCAAAAGAGCTATGCCTTTTTATGGTACTGGCAGTATTTCCAAAAACCCCTTTAAAATCAAGGGGTTTAGCATATGCCTTTTCTTAGCACAACAGGGCACAGAACATGCCTTTGCTTTCATATGGGTCTTTCCTTATTGTGAGGAAAAGAGGACCAAGCAAAATACATAAGCTCCATCTTGAAGTGACTAGCTTTTCCTAGTTAAAGCTAGAAAGAGACATCCACTCTATTGAACTGCTCACTTCAGAAACCCTGCCTTGGTTACATAATGCGGCCTGTCTTGGGTCTGGCACAGAGCCTTCAAATGCATTTTTGGTAAGTTATCCCAACCCCCGCCCCCTCACACAACACCTGCTTAAGTTTGGAGTTTTTATTATAGTCTATGCCTGTTAGAATGTTACGAAAGTGCAGTGGGTTTTGCTGTACATTCTTAGTCACTTAAAAAATGTCCTTGTATGTTTGGAATGACTATGTTTCTCTATCTGGTTCCTTTTCTCCTTTTGAAAAATAAAAACATCAAACAAGATAAAGGAATTCAAATGCAGCCAAGAGCCTCTATTTTAACCTTCTATCAGGACTGTTTATTTAAAGCATTGTAAGTTTCCATGGTTCATGTTATCTTAGGGTATCTTGTGAGTTGATCTTGTGAAATGTACTCATGTGGTTCCTAGTATGGGCTAACCCTTTGTGTCTTATTTTTTCAGTGAACATAAAGATTCTGAAAAGAAACACAAAGAGAAGGAGAAAACCAAACACAAAGATGGAAGCTCAGAAAAACATAAAGATAAACACAGAGACAAGGAAAAGCGAAAGGAGGAAAAGGTACAGAACTATCCAGTGGGAAAAAAAGAGATGAGATGCACTTTGGTTTTATTTACTTTAAAAGTAGGTAATAAAAAGTACCTTCATTGTGTAGTAATTTTCTTTTTCTTTAATATAGAGTCTGTTGGCCTTTGAGTAAAAAAGTTTCCGTACAGCAAAGCCCGCTGCACTTCTATAACTTTCTACCAGGCATAGACTGTAATAAAATTATTATTTTTATTATAATAATAGGTACTAATTAGTTGCTATTTTATGTTTTAGATTAGAGCTTCTGGAGATGCAAAAATAAAGAAGGAGAAGGAAAATGGCTTCTCTAGGTAAGATGTCTCTGCTCCATTGGCATCTCTTTCTCTCTGGATTCCCAGCAGGCCAGCTACCAGTTTGTAGTGTCATCTGAGCTTACCAGAAACATACTGATCTGGCCACCTTGATGTTTCAGTGGGAGTTGGCAATGAGAGGATCTGGTCTAAGCCAACTTGAACGTTTTTAGATTGCCTTAGTGAGACTGACCAGCACATTTTCCAGAAACTTATTTTAAGTGAAGAAGGTTGATAGGAAGATATTTTTTTTTTAATTGAGATATAATTACATACCGTAAAATTCACCCTTTTAAAGTTTGAAGTTCATTGGTTTTTTATGCTCACAAGGTTGTGCAATCACTCCACTAATTTCAGCACATTTTCATCACCCCAAAAAGAAACTCCTCATTCTCTCCCTTCCCTCAGTCCCTGGCAACTACTAGTCTACTTTCTGTCTCTGAGTATGCCTGTTGGCAAGGAAAGGTTTAAACTTAGGTTTAGATTATCTTTTTTTTTTAGAAAGAAAAGAAAATGTATGCAATCTAGAGGTCACTTTTTCTATACTATTTTTGCTCTTATAATTCTATTTTCCTCATCAGCATCTACTTCCTAAAAGTAAGCCCAAAGGTCCCCTCTAGTTTCAAAATACTGAAAGTTTATGATCAAAACTCCTCACTCACTCATTGAATGACAGATGCATTGTATTAGTATCCTAGCTGCTAAAACAAGTACCATACAATGGGTTGACTTCATAAGAATTAACTCATGGTTTCAAGAGGCAAGAAGGCCTGCTTTTTCCTGGGGTTGGTATATTACAAAAGCTGTCTTTTAGCTTTTGGAGTACTAAATAATCAGTTCCAGTCATTTGTGGGGCCAGATACATAATAAATCACTCACGTAAGACCAGCAAACAGTTTACGTTTGTTCCTGTTGTGGTTTGGGTGGTTCTCTGAAAGGAACCTAATATGTAGTGGGGAAGAACACTGACTTGGAGTAATAAGTCTTGATCCCCAAATCCTGAATTGCCCTTTCATCTGTAAAATGGGGATGGTTTTATCTATTTCTCAGTGTTGGTAGTGAGAATTAAGTAGGAAAAGGTGCCCGTGGAAAGCCTATGTGCAAATCTACGCTGTTATCTTTATATTATCTTCTTCTCAGTGGCATGTTTTATCCTTCTTTGTATTTACTTGAAGTAATAAAGATATCCCAGCACTCTTTGATGGCTTTTTTTTTTTTTTTCTTTTTAGTCCCCCACGAATTAAAGATGAACCTGAAGATGATGGCTATTTTGCTCCTTCTAAAGAGGATATAAAGCCATTAAAGAGACCTCGAGATGAGGATGAGTGAGTGTTTCTCATTACTTTGCCTTTTTAGACAGACAAGAAGGAGTTGTTGAAAGAATAAATGTGATTCATGTCTCTACAAAACACAGCAAAACTGCATTGACTTCTATTCATCTGCAATTTAGGATTAATGGACTGGGCAACTGATTTCTCTATGACTTAAGAGTAGTGGAATTTGCTGAATAAACAAGCAGTGTACCTGAGACTCATGGAAAATATATATTTTTGTTTTTTTAGTATATTTTTTCTGATTACAAAGGTATGTGTATTTGTTGTAGCAATTTCAAATAATGTAGAATTGATGAAGAATGTTTAAATTATTTGTTACTATAAGGTTTTTGTAGCCTACCACAGATAAGTTTTGAATGTTAAAGCAATTTCCTCAAGGAACTCTGTCAGCATATTCTAAGTGAAGTTTCAGTGTATAGAAGTAATAAAACCACTCTTTACTCAAACCAGTTGTTGGAGGTTTACATGTACCTCTTTCCCAGGTTCAATCAATGAAGTTAAATTCTATTCATTATTTTTAGTCTTGTGTAGTTTATCATGCTTCAGGAATCTGCAGAGGATTTATGGTAGAAAGTGAGTGGAAGGGTGGAGGGAAATACTCACTGAACTCATGTTTGTTTTTATTCAATACAAATGCTCTCAACCCCCCCCCCCCCAGCCAGTTATTATTGCATGGCAGCCATTGTTGTACTATGCATTTAGTTCCCAGGCTTCCATCTTACAGTGATGTCTATTTCTGTGTATATTCCTACACCATACTTCTTTCCAGACCAAGTTTAGTATAAAGTTGTTTAATTTGATCTATATAGGGTTGTAACTATTGGTGTTTTTTCTGGCTGATGGGCCATTTACTTTTTCCCCTCTTGCTCTTGACTGTAGAATGCCCATCCCAGAATAATAGTAACCACACCTGTCTTGGAGAGGTTTGAGACTTTGAAGGGCCTAATTCTGTGGGTGAGAACTCCTGAGTCACAGTTGTGTTAATTACATATTTCTGTCCCCCTTTCATAGTGCTGATTATAAACCGAAGAAAATTAAAACTGAAGATGTCAAGAAGGAGAAGAAACGAAAACTAGAGGAAGAAGAGGTCAGTAAAAAGACATAGGGTCTTTGGGGCTTGGGTTTGGAAGTGGGAGCTTCTATAAAATAACTTTTGAAGGGAAATGGTTTTTAGAAATTTATTGGTCTGTTGTAATGGCAACACTGGAAAAAAAACTCATATGTGAAAATTGTGCCTGTGGCACTGTTCGTTTTAGCATCTTTCTGAGCCCCCAAAGTAAGGGTTGTAAGTTAACCATAACCAGTAGTGACTCTACTCTCTTAGCCTCCCGGGTGTCTATCCGTAGCTGCGCTGCCAACTAAGAAGGTGTTCCTGGAGAAGCTTCACTATCCTCATACATACAGAGAAAGTGTTAACAAGTGCCTACATCTTTGCTTAGAACCCCGAAGAACTTTGGTTTGTGCTCTCATATCTACCAAAGCTTGTTCTTTACTCACCTTGGGTAACCATCATCACCATTTAACAGCTCACCCTTGAACGTAAGATAAATCCAAGTTCTTTTCTACTACTACTCCAGATCTGGCTGCTGCACACATCTCTCCATCTTAAGCTGCTCTTCTCTAGCTCACCTTGTTCCAGCCACACTCACCACCTTTGTTTCTTTTCCACACTGGCCTCTCTTGCACTTCAGAGCTTTATGTAGCACATGCTGTTCCCTCTGTCTGAAACACCTGCACTCTTCCTCCCTTTCTTTCTTCTGCTGGCTTTTCAACTTCCTTAAAATCTCCATTTAGGTAAAGTATGTTTTCTAAGGGTTCTCGTTGATCCTTGTGATAGGTTTAAAGTAAAGCAAAAAATAGTTCTTTGTTTTGACCCTTTCTGTTTCTCGTTTTGAAGAGTTATCAGCAAGCAATTTAAGAAGATGTCAGAAATTCACATGGATCTTAATCTTCCACTCTCCTAAGAGAAGGGGTTTAGTGAGTTCTGAGTCTTTAACACTGCATTTGAGGTTAGCCACTGATTTGGGCAAAATGGGTTCACAAGTGTAAAGTCAAGGCAGAAAAGATAGTGATGGGGAGGGGCAGGGAATCTTACAGAGTACTCTGTCATAGAAGTAAGAATAAGCTTAGTAATTGTAATTAAATGTAATTTAATTGTGTTTACTATATGCCAAGCACCATTCTGCACACTTTTTAATGTGTCATTTTTCCTTTATTCCTTACAACAACCACGAGAGATAAATATTGCTATTATCATTCATATTTTACAGCTATAGAAACTGAGGTATAGAGAGGTTAAACTGGTTGCCTAATTTCACACAGCTACGGAGTGGTAAAGCTAGGATTTGAACCCATGCAGTGTGATTCCGCAGCCAGCATACTGTCTACTTTGATGTCCTGCCTGCTGTGGAACTTTGCTGATATTTTAATTCCACAAGGAGGGAGAAGAAAGGTCTTTAATGGTGCTATATTAAGAATGTTCTTGGCAGAAGTCCAAGTTAATGAGAACCAAATCAAGGAATTGAGAGTGAAATGTTGAGTATTGATTTTGGTAGCCAGTCATTCTTCTTTGAGGTAGATTATTAGTATGTACTACTCAGTTAAGAAACGTAAAACTTCACCTTGCCATGCTTTCTATGTTGCCTTTATGTTTATATTACATTGATTTCTCTGCATTTGGAAGATATTTGTAATAATTGTTAAACTGCTTGGAAAAAAATACAGTTGACTTGTTTAGCAGCCCTTTCCTTTTAGGGGAGAAAATGCAGGCTGAAAGACCCTATGCATTAACATAGTCTTTTTGTGACAGGTACCCCAGATGGCTGTTTTTTTGTTTGTTTTGTTTTAATTTCTGGGAATTGTTCTGGAGTCTCTCAGTGACTGATTATTCCATTCTGAGGCTTGAAAACTTACAGTGTAGTTAGTAGTCTCCTGATGGGGCCATCTGCATGCCTGTTCAGAAGCTGTTAAGAGCTTGTCTTAACTGAAAACAATTCCCTTTCCTGTGATGTGTTTCAGCCAAAATAGTAAACATTATCTGAATTAATGTGATCCTCTAGTACCTTCTCCTTCCAAACATGATCACACATTTATATTCTCCATGCCTATTTTAAAATATGTGTGATATTATAGGGTTTCATCTTTCTCATGCCCCAAAGGCCATTTGCTTATAGACCCTGAGTTTATTCCTATCTTGATTGCCATCCTATCAGGTAGTCCTAGAATGTTTATTCCAGTCATTCTCATGAGTCATACTCTGTTATTTTCCTCTTAAACTAAAGCTCTCATCATGGTCAATAACAGCTATATGACCTTGAGCAAGTGACTAAATCTCTGTTTCGAAGTTTCCTTGATTGTAATCTGAAGAGGTCAAACCAAACTATCAAGTTCTTTCCAGCTCTGCCATTCTATAATCGATTTTACAATGGTTCAAACCACTTTGCTATATAAAATGTTTTGAATAAAGTTGGGGCAAAGAAAAATATTCTTCAGAAATGTTTAGATTGTGCAGGATTCTCATGTATTACATGTCATATTTTAGTCTGGGTATGTATATGTGTGCATGTTTCGAGATTAGCCTCCTGCATCAGCGAATTGTACTTGTTTAGGCTTGATGCTCTTACTATGCAATTGTGATCAGCTTGACTAAGATCACAGTTCAAAAGGGGAGCCATAAAGAAATAACACCGTAGGAATCAGTAACTGTTTTAGGAGTTCCCAGTTAACTTGCTCACTGCATTATGACTTGGTAAACATGGGTGATGTGACAGAAAGTATTCCCCACTAGAATGAGTCAGGGATTTCCTTTAAAATTGAATAAGTACCTGATATAAAGCCTCCTATAGCCATTATTTGATAGTATTGGAAGAGGTTTAAAAAGAAGTAAGAGTAATACACTGGGATTATTCTATAGCAGTGGCTTCTCAAATTCTGATGTTAAAAAATACAGTTTCCCAGTCTCTTCCCCAGCAAAACAAATGGTTTTAACCACTTTCTCGAGTAATTTGTTTTGGGGAAAACTGGTCTGGAGCAGAGTACCAATACATTTTTATTCATCTGTCAAATGAGAAAATTAGATCTAAGATGCTTTTCTAGTTCTGATAGCCTGTGATTCTAGTTCTTCTTCATGGTCCCTGAAAACTACTTCGAGAAGTGTGATTGGTCCTTATTAAAGTGCTTTCTCTTTGTTTTTCTTTGTAGGATGGTAAATTGAAAAAACCCAAGAGTAAAGATAAAGATAAAAAAGTTGCTGAGCCAGATAACAAGAAAAAGAAGACGAAGAAAGAAGAGGAGCAGAAGTGGAAATGGTAATATCTTAGCACTGGGTTAAAATGTCAGCTCTTTAATTCCACGACCTAGTTAAGAAAGAATGTTATTAAAATTAGTAGCCTGATAATTGGAGGGAAAATAAATACTTAAAGGAGTGTCTCTTAAAAAACACTTCTGAAATAAGTTTTCCAGGCCCTGGTGAAATTCTTAACTAGCTCTAAACCTATTGGGTCCCACCCTATTGAACAGAATGGATTCTAGAAATAGAATTTAGCATATGAAGAAAGTTGCATTAAAATTGATGGGGGAAAGATTGATTATTCTATATAAATCATGTTGGGAAAATTGCCTTTTGTTTAAAAAAAGAACCTCTACAAGAAAACATGGGTGAATATTTTTATAATTGTGGAAATATGAAGACCTTTTGAAGCAAGAGTTATAGCCAGAGCCATAAGGAAAAGATTTATAAATTTGATACATCTTCAATATAGTGAGCAAACTCATGTCATTAAAAAAACAAACAAAAAAAAACCAAGGGCAAAATATTTACAATTCAAAGGACTAACATTCCTAATATTTAAAAAGTCCAATAGAAAAGTGAGGAACAGACAATTAAAGAAAGTAAGTGATTAATAAAATCTTTAAATGTGGTCATCCTCACAAAGATGAGAAAAAAAAGATGTCTTTTTGTTTAATGCCTCTCAGATTGGCAAAGATTGATAAGTGTAAAAATATCTGAGGTGAATGTAAGAAAACAGGCATGTTTTTCACTGTGGGAGTGAAGGTTCAGACAGTCTATATGGAGGATAGTTTGGCGATAACAGCAGTTATTTTTAAGAAGTATATCTAAAGGGGGAACTTTTATATTTAATAAATTTTGGTATGTGGAATTTTGAAATAAACATGTATTTTTTGTACTTGTTTTTATTAAAACTTTGTATTATGTAGCCCCCACTTCAGTAACACATGATTTACATTTATGTTGAAAACATTCAAAGGATCCAAAGGTATATGAGTTAGAAAAAATGAAAGTTCCCTTTACCTCCCTTGCCCCCCTCCACCCCACCCCTTCCCATTTTCCTTTCCAGCCTTGAGGTAACCATGGTTGCTAGTTTGGTGTACAGCCTTCCAGACCTTTCGTAAGTGTTTGGGAGCAGCAGAGACATAGTAGCAGAACTGTTGATCACTATTGAGTTTGGCATTGCTTGTGTGGACATACATGGGGTTAAAGGGAAAGTATAGTCAGGGAAAATCACAGAGCAAAGGAATTCTGGGCCTTTCCAGAGGTCAGAATCAGAAAATAAAACAACACGGGTTTTTATTTTCCTACCTTTTATTTCACTTTTTTTCTTTCAAACTAATCATACGTTTTCAGTGCTCTTTCTCATGGTTGGAGTCATAAGGTGTTGTATGGTTTTTGTGGACTTTAATAAAATGTTTTTTGTTTTTAATAAAACTGATTGTGTAAATCGGGCTGATGGAACTCAAGAGAGTGGTGAGTTGGTAAATCAGTCTGTTGTATCTTGCAGGGTTCTAAGGAGGGTGCTCAACCAATGCTTGTTGAATGAACGAATTAATGTTGTTGTCATCAGTAGCTTCCTATCAGTCTTCCCTTTTCCTTTGGAGTCATGGCTGTTGTTGGGCCCCAAAGCAGATGCACTCTTTTTTTTTTTTTTTTTTTTATCTTCATTTTATTGAGATATATTCATATACCACGCAGTCATACAAAACAAATCGTACTTTCGATTGTTCACAGTACCATTACATAGTTGTACATTCATCACCCAAATCAATCCCTGACACCTTCATTAGCACACACACAAGAATAACAAGAATAATAATTAGAGTGAAAAAGAGCAATTGAAGTAAAAAAGAACACTGGGTACCTTTGTCTGTTTGTTTCCTTCCCCTATTTTTCTACTCATCCATCCATAAACTAGACAAAGTGGAGTGTGGTCCTTATGGCTTTCCCAATCCCCTTGTCACCCCTCATAAGCTACATTTTTATACAACTGTCTTTGAGATTCATGGGTTCTGGGTTGTAGTTTGATAGTTTCAGGTATCCACCACCAGCTACCCCAATTCTTTAGAACCTAAAAAGGGTTGTCTGAAGTGTGCGTAAGAGTGCCCACCAGAGTGACCTCTCGGCTCCTTTTGGATTCTCTCTGCCACTGAAGCTTATTTCATTTCCTTTCACATCCCCCTTTTGGTCAAGAAGATGTTCTCCGTCCCACGATGCCAGGTGCAGATGCACTCTTAACCCTTGCCCAGCCATATATGTGTAAAGTTAGGTGTCCTGAAAGGGTCTTGTAGCCTGATTTTGTTTCTGTGGGTTGAAATCCGTATCAGTATTGCCACACATAAATTCTGAGGGACCATGACCTCTGTTTCATTCTTGTTTTGGTTTAAGGAGAACTGGTTAGTCTTGAACTAAATGTAGTCGGTTTGGGGGTAAGCAGTCTTTGCTACAACTTCTAATGCATGCTTTTCTCAAATCTGATTGATAAATTATTTCTCTTGCTGACCTACCAACTTGACACATGTGCGTATCTTTTGTTCCCCTCCAAAGTCTGCAGACATGTCCATTCTGCTAGGAAAAAAAAAAAACTTATTCTGATTCTTAACTCCCTCTCTTCAGTAATTGTTGTAATGGGAAAATGGTCCAGATCCTTCTGGGTTTCTTTGTTGTGTCTCATTTTTCTCCACAGAAACAATATTATAGGTGATGGCAGTGTGCTCAGGCTTGTCCATAAAAACCTATTTAACCCAAATGCAACTGTTTTGTGCTTGTTACCTGTTGTAACTATATAGGGTTTCAGCTCTGCCTTGGATTCAGTTCAGTACACCTTTGTGTCAGGGGTGAACCTGTTTGCTTTCCACCTTAAATGTTGTCTTCCATATGGAAAGGGGTTGGAAAACATACTGAAGTGAAAAGTGTAAGGAGACTCTGGGGATTAGGTGGGTTCCTGCATCCAAGTTTTTTCTATGTCAACAACTAGTTGGGAAATCCTGCCAGATTGATGTCTGTAAGTAGTATGTTGTTTATAGATCTTTAATGCTCCTCCCAAGCCTAAGATTTTTGACTGGTTTTATAGTACTGCTGTTGTTAAAGCAATTTTATATGTGCAGTTCTTTTGATGTCTCTGAACTTTAAGATACTTTTAAGTAAAGTAGGTTGAAATATGACAGGAAGGCAATGGAATATGCATAATTGAAATTGGCCTTCAGAAGGATCCCATAGAACTACAGTGCTTTTCATTTTGAGGTAGAAATAGTGAAGATTAAAACCTGTGAAATATTTCAATATTCTATTTGTAAGGCAACTACTCACTCGACAAAGAATGTGATGGGGAGGGATCTGTTGATTCCAAAAAAAACTTTAACATATATACATAACAGGGATAACTTTCAAAGTATGATTTAACAAGTAGAGAGCAAATTTCAAAGAATGTCATGGGTCACAGTTCCACAAGTTCAGCTGGTTCCATTATTGTAAAATAAAACATACATACAGAAAGGTGTTAACTTTCGATGTACAGCTCAACAAGCAGTTATATAGGTAATTTCAAAAACTGTTATGGGTTACAGTTCCACAGTTTCAGTTCTTTCTTCATTATGGAGTATAGGGTGTATACAGAAAGGTGAAGAGTTTCAAAGCACAATTCAGCGAGTAGCTATAGAGCAAATTTCGAAGAATGTTACAGGTTACAGTTCCATCATGTCATTTACCTCCTTGCAGCTATTTTAACCCCTCAGCATCTAAATATATATATATAAAGTTTCAGTATTCATAGACCTTTGTTAAATCCTATCTTGTCTTTTGTTACCCCTTCCTCTCGATCTCTTTCTCCCATCTTCAGGGGTGTCTGGGCAGTGAGCACCCTAATTTGTTCATATTGAAAGGGGGCGTTGACCATATGGGGAATGGGGCTGCATCTGATTGTTGTTCTTAAAAGAGGCTGTTGCCTCTGGGTTTTAGGACTTGTCTGACTTGTCTGAAATCTGGTGGATTTAAGTTACTGAGAGATAAAACTTAGTGAGTGAATTTTTTATAGAATCTCAAGTAGGGAACTAGGTATTTGGGGACTGCTTTGGTAAGGGCATGGCATATTGTGACCATTTGGGATGTCTAGCTAGAGCTTGCATAAGAGAAACCTCCAGGAGAGCCTCTTGACTCTGTGATCTCTCAGCCACTGTAACCTCCACTTGTTACCTTTCTTTTTTTCCCCCTTTTGGTCAAGTAGGCATTTTCAATCCCTCACTGCCAGGGCCAGGTTCATTCCTGGGAGTCATGTCCCTCCTGGGAGATGGTGGTGGTGGGCGTTGAGGGGGAAGGTTGTTAATGAATTTATTTGCCAAGTTGGGCTTAGAGATACAAAGGTCATATCTGAGCAACAAAATAGGTTCCCTGGAGGTGCCCAAAGAAGAGACTTTTGAGACATCAGCCAGTTGCTATGGATCCTGTTCTATAAAATACATTTTGGATATAATTGGGAAATTCTTAATGTGGACTGGGTATTAGAATAATACCAGGGATCTGGAATCATTAATTCTGTTAGGTGCAATAATGGTATCTCATTATGAGAGATTACCCTTTTTTTAATAGAGATGCTTGTTAAAATTTTTAGAGGTAAAAATTTACCTCTAAATGTGAGGTATAGGCACCTCACATTTGCAATTTACTTTGAAATGGTTTAGCAAAATACTAACCAATATGTATAGGTGGTGGGTATCTGATATTCACTGTAGTATTCTTTGCTTTTCTCTGTTTGATCATTTTCAAAATAAGTTTTTAAAAAGTAGTTTCCACTGAGTTTTAGATTCTGTTACGAATGTCCGCTTGATATCTCTTAAACTGATAAACTTACAAGCATTATAAACTTAGTATGCCTCAACTGAACTATCGTTTGTCAACCTTCTGTCCATTATCCACTTTCTCATGGGGTTGTTCCCCGCTGTATCTTCACCTGGCACCACCACTCCTAGTAGGCCTTTTCCTTCATATAAACAATGAAAATAGAAACCCTGTCATGCATACCATTGTGGTAAAACAATTGTTTCCAAATCCGTATCCCCTACTTATTATTGAGCCCCTTGAGTGATGATTTATGATATCTTTGAGCTGAACTGTTGAAATGTATTTCCTTCCATTCACCCGAGCATCCCATGTTACTAATTGAGTATTGGCGTTTTCAAGATGAAGGACACCACCTGGTTGGCCTTCATTGTTCCTTTGATCCGAACCTTGATTGAGGGGCCACAGTCATTTCAGAGCACACGTCAATTGAGCAGATAATCATTTTGGCATTTAATAAGCGATAATCTCTATACCAGACCAAGTGATCAGTAAAAGAGATTGTGCCTTATCTTTTAAAGGTGGGAAGAAGAGCGTTATCCTGAAGGGATCAAGTGGAAATTCTTAGAACACAAAGGTCCTGTATTTGCTCCAGCATATGAGCCTCTTCCAGAGAGTGTCAAGTTTTACTATGATGGTGAGTTGTTCCAAGGTTGTCCAGTTCATGGTGAAGAGAAGAGTTTGCTTCTACTTAGGAATAGAAAATGAGGAAGGATCCTGTGATACATGATCTGTTTTGTTTATTTAATTTTGTTTTATTGTCATTGTGAGATTTGGGAGAAGGGGCATCCTTTTAAAGGGCTACTTGGCATGAAAAGTGCTGTGAAAAAGACCGTTAGGTCTTATCTCTGTGTTACAAAAAAGATCCACCTATATGGCTCCTAGCACATGAACCAAAAGCTGAATATTTATATTTGAACTTCATTTATAAGGAATTACTCTTTGCAAGCATTAATTGGAAAAACCTTACTTGAGTGGAGGTTTGTTTTTTTGTTTGTTTGTTTTTTTGTTTTGTTTTGTTTTTGTATTTTTGTATTATAAAGCCAGCTGGCAAGCTACTCAACATTATAAACAACACTAGTATTTACTTAAGGATTAATTAATCCCCCATCATCCTCTAGATAGGTCTGGTAGGCATCTGTCACTCACTCTACATTGCACAACAGAATTCCTTTGGTATCTGAGCAGTCAAGTTAATGAGCTGCTTTGGAGAAATACCTTGCCTAGGTCTCTTAGAACCCTCAGAATTGACCATTAACAGTTTTCCTGTCCTTAGGTTGAAGGATTTGAGAGTAGTCTTAGACACTCCTGTTAGAAGTATAGTAGTATACAGATTGATCAGTTGTTCAGTTGCTTTCCCTCATCCCAGGGTCCTATGCAGAAACGACTAGAGCATTGTTCCTTAAACCCTTAAGGGCTTAAGATTCACCAGAATGGATCTGTTTCCATTTAAAGGGTGTGGGGTGGACTGAATGATTTTGAACCAAGTGGTATGCTGACCGAAGTTTGAGAAACACTGGGTAGGAGAACTGCTGAAAAGCATTAGTGGTAAACACTAAGAGAGCTCTGGTGCTCTTCCTGTAGTTTACCAGGAACCTATAGCCTCAATGACAAATGCTTGTCTCGAAAAAAATATTTTGACCTGTACTGATCAGACAGCACAGGACAGAGTTCTATCAGTCCACACAGCAGGTCATTTCTGAAAACTTAAATATGACTCAAAGCCAAAACTCCTGATGAAAAGAAATTGCCTAGAGCCTTGAAAAGAAAATCATAAAAGGGCAGATATTCTGCAGCCCTGGTAAACACTCACCAAGAGATTTAGAAAGCTTCAACTAGTCAAGCCTCACTTTGTGGTTCAAAGTAATTTGAGGGAAGGCTAGATTCCCTAGTGTCTTGTCCTATTCAATACAAGAAGCCAAGTCCTGGTCGCTATGGTTACTTTCCCTTCTTCTTGCCCAGTTGATCTTTCCTCTGGCCTTTGTTTCCTTTGATTGTGTGAAGTTCCACTTTGCATTAAGTCAAGAAGTCTTATTTGACTTATTAGTCCAATCTGACACTGTAAGTGCTGCCTGCTCTCTGGGGAAGAGAATTCTTAGACTCTCTTAGAACCTGCCAGGGAGGGTGAGGTATGGACTGGCTGAGACAGTGAATTGCTGTCACTCCAGTTTTCAGCTCTGACTCAGCAGTTTTCTCTTTCTGGAGCTCAGTGTTTTCCACAAAGTATTACCATTGCCAGGAACCTTCAAGTCATTTCCCCACCACTTTGCTGCAGGAAGCTGTCATTTCATTTTTTTGACGGCTCTCCTAAAACAGTGTAATATCTCTAAAACAGGAGGAGTCAAATTGCTTCCTCTGTTGGGGCAAAATGCATTGAAATTGGTCAGTCTGGTATGTTGTTTTTTTTTTTTCAAATGCTGTTAATATTTAGTTTATGCTGAAGAGATCCGGGAACAGTTTACATTCTCTCTTGCCATTTATTTTATTTCATTTATTTTATTCTTAGTGTCTTAATGTTTTTCCTTATATTGGAAGCATGTTACAATTTTACTGGCAACTCTGGTTCAAATATTAGGGAAGGAATTCTGAAGAACTGTAGGGAATGCTTAAAGCCAGCCTATCCCCCCAGTGTGTCTCCTTTCAAGGCAGGATCTGGGTTTGAGAGGGAGAAGCTGCGCCACCTGTTGGCCTTCTAAGTTATGGCTTCCAAGCAGGTTTTGTGTGTCTACTTGGACAGTTTTGTGTTACAATTCTCAATATTCCTACAATTAAGGATTATAACTTTCCAGCCATCCTGATATGAGTTGCCCTCTGAGATTTAAAATGGATTTCTGGTTAAGCATTAGTTTTCCTTAATGAATATGAAACCCTTGGTGAGTTAATTCCGTATAATACAAAGGCAGTATAATTATTATATAACCTCATTTTGTTTTAAATATAGCCAACGGTTATTACAGCATGGATTAGTTCCAGATGGTGTTGTAAAGTTGGATTTTCAAGAAAAAATGGAAATTGGCCCTACGTGCTGTTAAAAGTACTCTAGTTGAAAAGTAGATCAAATCCCAAGTACTTTTATTTATTTCTTTATTAACTAATTAAGGTATGAAAAACCCCTAGACTCCATTCAGATTTTCTTTACCAGTTAGCAGCTTTCATTGTGTAACATCAGGGTTCCTTTAGAACAGCTTTTACATAAACACTTGCACAGTACCAAGCACCCAGTCATTCCTTCTGTTCAGGGAGAGTCCTGTTCTTTGGAAGAAGTAACCGCATATCTAAGCTCATGTGTGCACAAATCACCTGAAAATCTTGTCAAAATTATTTCTGTAGGTTTGGGGTAGGGCCTAATACTCGGCATTTACAACAGGATCCCAGGTAATGCTGATGCTGCTGGTCTGTGAACCCACTTTGAGCAGCAAGGTTCTAGAGGAAGGTCTTATTTAGGCCATTTCCTGTGGTAAAACTGGGCTTGTCTGCTGTGGATATATATTGTATTCATATTCCACCCACCTTACTTTGAAGAAGAAAGATGCCTGTTTCTTTACCCCACAATTCCTTTCTTCTACTCCCTGCCCTATCCTTCCCTCCCCTTCTTGAACAGGCTGCTTAGCTTAGCTGTGGCAGGAGTCCCTCTGAGGATTTGATTTTTAAAAACCATTGAAGAGGTGTAAAGGACCTTGCTTGCTGAAAGGAAAAGGAGGAGTAGCTGGGCCTCCCCCAGGCACCTGGGAACAGTTTACTGGCATAGTCTCCAGAGAGTGACCCAGGTAAATATCTGCTATAGAGAAGGAGAATTTATACAAGTAGATATAAATCCATATGTTGTCTTTTTGTTGTTATAATGTGTCACCAGAACTTTGTATACTTTGGGAAGGTAAACCATTACTAAAGAAATCTCCAGAACTTAACATGAATATCACACTTAATGTTTTGGAACCACTTTTTCCTCTAGGTAAAGTCATGACGCTGAGCCCCAAAGCAGAAGAAGTAGCTACGTTCTTTGCAAAAATGCTCGACCATGAATATACTACTAAGGAAATATTTAGGAAAAATTTCTTTAAAGATTGGAGAAAGGTATTGTATCCCATGTGCTAATATCTTAACACCTTGCAAAAATGTTGATTAAGTAATAAACTATAATTTCTTGAAGCATTCCTCATGTAAACATTTTCATTTTATGAATTTGGTCATATTAAAAGTTCTTATCTTTTATTTGTTCATTTGCTATATTGTATAGGGTTTCTCTCCAACAAAAATGCTTATTTCTTTCTTACCATCTTGTACATGGCTGTAGGAGGGGATTTATTAGATTAGACCAAACCAGAATCCTCAACTGCAGTTGAGCAAGGGAAGGTTTGTCAGGACAGACTGTCTGCTGTTTCAAAGAGAGAAGCTAATCTGATAGGCAGTTCCTTCTTGATTCTTGCTCATTGGCTTTAGGTATTTCCTGCTCTTGAAACCCTGTATATTATATCTGCTTAGACGATTTTAAAATAATCTCACCATTCTCAATTTGGATAGTGTGGGCAGAGGCTGAGCAAAAGTTGTTTTTTTTTTCTTTTTCTTTTCAAAAATCACTGATTTAGGTGAACTACCTCTCCCAACACCTTTGTCTCAAAAAACGGTGCTTTACTGTACTCTTAAAGAAACCTGAGGATTTATTCATGTGTTTGCCTTCTTTCTAATTCTCTCTCCCTTTTCTTTTGATTAGGAAATGACTAATGATGAGAAGAATATTATTACCAACTTAAGCAAATGTGATTTCACCCAGATGAGCCAGTATTTCAAAGCCCAGACAGAAGCTCGGAAACAATTGAGCAAGGAAGAGAAACTGGTACTACAAAGTTCTTAAACCCCTGGAGGATTCTGGAATAGTGAATAGTTCATCTTATTTTCTTCTTGGTTCTTGTGACCTGCACATGACTTTAGTAATTTCACATTCCTTTATACTAAAGATTTAGGTTTCTCAGCATAATAAAGTCTAAATTCTAAATTTCTTAGAGTTTTATTTAGACTGAAAATTGTGGCTAAATTTATGGCCAAATATAAGAACTCTGGTACTCCACTGAAATTTTTTAAAAGTCAGTAAGTCAAATAATATATAGCATTTAAGGATGGACAGCCCTGTCCTACAGTGACTACAGAATAGTAAGGATTTAAGACAGATTATATAGCATTGGCCATGTGCTTCCTTGTTCTTAGATCTGTTTTACTCTGGAATTGAGCCATGCTTATCCATCCCCATATTCCAGCCTTGGCCATCCTCATCCTGAAGAATCTTTCCAGTATCCAGCTGGAATATCATTTTCTTCTAGAGTATGAGTGGCAAACTATGGGCTGCTTGTTTTTTTTTTTTTTTTTTTGTATTCAATTTTATTGAGATATATTCACATACCATACAATCATCCAAAGTGTATGATCAGTTGTTCACAGTACCATTATATAGTTGTGCATTCATTACCAGAATCAATTTTTGAACATTTTCTTTACCACACACAAAAAAAAAGAATATTAAAGTACAAAAGAATACCCAAGACATCCCATCTCCTTCACCCCTCCCTATTATTCATTTTTTTTTTCATTTTTATTGAGATTGTTCAGATACCATACAATTATCCAAAGATCCAAAGTGTACAATCACTTGCCCCTGGCTACCCTCATACAGCTGTGCATCCATCACACTTAATTTTTGTTCAATTTTTAGAAACTTTTCATTACTCCAGACAAGAAATAAAGTGAAAGATGAAAAAAGAAAAAAAAGGAAACTCTAATCCTCCCCTATCCCTAACCAACCCCCGTCAATTTTTGACTCCTAGTATTGATATAGTACGTTTGTTACTGTTTATGAAAGAATGTTGAAATACTACTAACTGTAGTATATAGTTTGTAATAGGTATATAGTTCTTTCCTATATGCCCCTCTATTATTAACTTCTAATTGTATCGTTATACATTTGTTCTGGTTCATGAAGTGATTTCTAGTATTTGTACAGTTGATCATGGACATTGCCCACCATAGGATTCAGTTTTATACATTTCCATCTTTTGACCTCCAACTTTCCTTCTGGTGACATATATGACTCTGAGCTTCCCCTTTCCACCTCATTCACACACCATTCAGCGCTGTTAGTTATTCTCACATCTTGCTACCAACACCCCTGTTCATTTCCAAACATTTAAGTTCATCCTAATTGAACATTCTGCTCATACTAAGCAACCACTTCCCATTCTTAAGCCTCGTCCTATATCCTGGTACCTTATATTTCATGTCTGTGAGTTTACATATTGTAATTAGTTCCTATCAGTGAGACCCTGCAATAATTGTCCTAATGTGTCTGGCTTATTTCACTCAGAATATTGCCCTCGAGGTTTTGTCATCGACCCATTTTTTTTAATATGGTTTTGTTCACTCACCATACATTCCATCCCAAGTAAATACTTGATTGTTTTCTGCATGGTCATACATTTATGTGTTCACCACCTTCACCACTATCTATATAAGAGCATCTACATTACTTCCACAAGGCAGGAGGGAGAGTCAAAGAAGGTAGAGAGGCAAAAGAAAGAGGAAAAAAAGAAAATGACAGCTAGGAAGCAGCAAAAGGAAAAATAACCTTAAATCAAAGTAGAATAAAGAATCAGACAATACCACCAATGTCAAGTGTCTAACATGCCTCCCCTGTCCCCCCCTCTTATCTGCATTCACCTTGGTTATCACCTTTGTTACATTAAAGGAAGCATAATACAATGATTCTATTAGTTACCGTCTCTAGTTGATGCTGATTGCATCCCTCCCCCAATGCCTCCCCATTTTTAACACCTTGCAAGGTTGACATTTGCTTGTTCTCCCTCGTAAAAGAACATATTTGTACATTTTATCACAACTGTTGAATACTCTAGATTTCACCAAGTTACACAGTCCCAGTCGTTATCTTTCCCCCTTTCTTGTGGTGTCTCACATGCTCCCGATCTTCCTCTCTCAACTGTATTCATAGTTACCTTTGTTCAGTGTACTTACATTGTTGTGCTAACATCTCCCAAAATTGTGTTCCAAACCACACACTCCTGTCTTCTATCACCCTGTAGTGCTCCCTTTAGTATTTCCTGTAGGGCAGGTGTCTTGTTCACAAAGTCTCTCATTGTCTGTTTGTCAGAAAATATTTTGAGCTCTCCCTCATATTTGAAGGACAGCTTTGCTGGATACAGGGTTCTTGGTTGGTGGTTTTTCTCTTTCAGTATCTTAAATATATCACACCACTTCCTTCTTGCCTCCATGGTTTCTGCTGAGAGATCCGCACATAGTCTTATTAAGCTTCCTTTGTATGTAATGGATTGCTTTTCTCTTGCTGCTTTCAGGATTCTCTCTTTGTCTTTGACATTTGATAATCTGATTATTAAGTGTCTTGGCGTAGACCTATTCATATCTCTTCTGTTTGGAGTATGCTGCGCTTCTTGGATCTGTAATTTTATGTCTTTCACAAGAGATGGGAAATTTTCATTAATTATTTCCTCTATTATTGCTTCTGCCCCCTTTCCCTTCTCTTCTCCTTCTGGGACACCAATGATACGTACATTACTGTACTTTGTTTCATCCTTGAGTTCCCGGAGACGTTGCTCATATTTTTTCATTCTTTTCTCCATCTGCTCCTTTGCGTGTAGGCTTTCAGGTGTTTTGTTCTCCAGTTCCTGAGTGTTTTCTTCTGCCTCTTGAGATCTGCTGTTGTATGCTTCCATTGTGTCTTTCATCTCTTGTGTTGTGCCTTTCATTTCCATAGATTCTACTAGTAGGTTTTTTGGACTTTTGATTTCTGCCGTATACATGTCCAGTGCTTCCTTTACAGCCTCTATCTCTTTTGCAATATCTTCTCTAAACTTTTTGAATTGATTTAGCATTAGTTGTTTAAATTCCTGTATCTCAGTTGAAGTGTACGTTTGTTCCTTTGACTGGGCCATAACTTTGTTTTTCTTAGTGTAGGTTGTAATTTTCTGTTGTCTAGGCATGGTTTCCTTGGTTATCCAAATCAGGTTTTCCCAGACCAGGACAGGCTCAGGTCCCAGAGGGAAGAAATATTCAGTATCTGGTTTCCCTGTGGGTGTGTCTTAGAAAATTGCTCCACCCTTTGATGCCTCAGGTCACTGTGCTTTTCTGCCCAGCAGGTGGTGCCTGTCAGCCTATAATTCTTGACTGGTGTGAGGAGGTGTGGCCGTGTTCCCCAGGCTGTGGGGTCTGGTTCTGAATGGAAAGGGCCCCACCCCTTTCCTCCTAGAGAAGACGGACACCCCAGGTGGAGGTCATTAGCATTTCAGTAGTCTTGCTCTCTGCTTGTGCTGTCTCCACCCTTCTCCACTTCACAGCCCTGGAAACTTAAAATGACTGGGGCTTTCTCCACTGAGCCGAAAAAGAAACAGATAGTCCCCTTCAGACCCAGTCCAAGGCGACCCTCTGGCTCTCCCAGGTCAGTCGTCACCCAAAGCCTCTGTCTGCTTTTTGGGGCTGCGTACCTGTAGTGAGCAGTTCACACTCGCTACTTAAAACCCCAGTTGGAGCTCAGCTGAGCTATATTCGCTTGCTGGGAGAGAGCTTCTCTCTGGCACCACGGGGCTCCGCAGCTCAGGCTATGGGGGAGGGGGTCTCCTGACCTGGTTCCGCAGGTTTTGCTTACAGATTTTATGCTGTGTTCTCGGGCATTCCTCCCAATTCAGGTTGGTGTATGATGAGTGGATGGTCTCGTTTGTCCCCCCTCAGTTATTCTGGATTATTTACTAGTTGTTTCTGGTTTTTTGTAGTTGTTCCAGGGGAACTGCTTAGCTTCCACTCCTCTCTATGCCTCCATCTTGCCCCTCCCTGGGCTGCTTGTTTTTGTAAATAAAGTTGTATTTGAACACAGCCACACTCATTCATTTACATATTATCTGTGACTGCTTTCATGTGATGATGGCAGGGTCACATAGCTGCAAAAAAGACCATATGGTCCTCAAGCCTAAAATATTTTCTGTCTCGAAAAAGTTTGCCAACTGCTGATCTAGAGGAATCCAGCCTAGAATCTAATTTTTTCAAAACAGGTGTTCAGAAGTTAAAGGTATTAAGAAATTCTTTGCACTTCAAAGACACATATTTTTGTAATTCAGGCCTTTGTAGTCATATAACTCATTGTTTGATAGTAACTGGCCCTTAGTTTAAAAATTAATGAGTTATTTTGGAAGTAACTGTATTAGACTTTGCAGTTTCGGTTTAGTCTTATCTCCAATATCCAAAATTAGTAGTTTGTTATACTGTTCACTTTGAGGTGTTTTTAAACTTAAAGACCACTTTGGAATTTTGTTCTTGGAATAGTGATCCAAAGATAGGGGGATTTTATAAGCATTACCCTGTCTGGACCCCTGTCAAAGGCATCTTCTGCCATTTTCTGAGTATGTTTCTATCCTTAGGGCAGCAGAACTTACTTAAATTTAATCACTAAATGTAAGAAGGGTAGGGAGGGTTCAACATCCCCAGCCCACACCTCCCTCCCTGCCCCAATTTTGGAGAAAGCATCACAAAGTGTAGAATATAAATACTCATATACCTTGAAAAGAATCCTTGACAGGCTCATCTGTACTGAAAACCCATAAGAAATGCTGTTCAACAAAATGCCTCTGGAAAACACAGAGGCATTCTTTTGAGGCCCACCCTCACTTTGACACTACTCAATAAAATGTCATTTAGTTTTTTTTTTAATGCATTTTTATTGAGATATATTCACATATCATACAGTCATCCAAAGTGTACAGTTCTTCGCAGTATCATCATATAGTTGTGCATTCATCACCACAATTTTTGAACATTTTCATTACCCCACACACAAAAAAGGTTAAGAATAAAAGTTAAAGTAAGAAAGAATACCCAAAACATCCAATACCTCCCATCCCTCCTTATTATTCATTTACTTTTTGTCATGATTTTTCTATTCACCTGTCAATACACTATAAAGGGAGTGGGGGCCACTAAGTTCTCACAATCCCACAGTCACATTGTGTAAGCTATATAGTTATACAGTCAGGACTTAGAGACAGGCCACATCCAAGCAATAAAAGAGGTTCTCTGGGGGGTGACCCTTAGGCACAGTTATAAGTAGGCTTAGCCTCTCCTCTACAGTAACAAGCTTCAGAAGGACAAGCCCCAAGATTGAGGGCTCAGTCAACTAAACTGGTAGTCCCGACATTAGTTTTTGAAGTTAACTTTTACAATACCTAGATAATAGGCTCATAAATATGTATCCTTAAAGATAGAAGAATCAGTATTGAATCTGTAGTTGAAGTCAATCCTTACTGGTTGATCTTTTAGGGATTTTATTGTATAAAAGTTTGAAAAATCCACTAGAGGTTTTCCTTCATTTCAATACATTTCTTAGTGGTTTTTAGACCTTTTTCTACCATGACACGTGATGTCATAGAACTGCCATTTGAATCCATTTTGAGTTCTTTTTTTGCTGTCTTCCAGAAAATAAAGGAAGAGAATGAAAAATTACTGAAAGAATATGGCTTCTGTGTTATGGATAACCACAAAGAGAGGATTGCCAACTTTAAAATTGAGCCTCCTGGGCTTTTCCGAGGCCGTGGCAACCACCCCAAGATGGGCATGCTAAAGAGACGGATCATGCCAGAGGATATAATCATCAACTGTAGCAAGTGAGCAAACAGTTAATCCTTTGGGCCAGAAATGAGGTGGAGGGCTTCTTTTCCTGTCAGTTGTTGGTAATATTTCCCACATTATAGAGTACTGTTTGGGAAGGAGACACTCAAGAATAACACAGTGTTATTTCCATGTATAGATCTCCAAGTGTTTTTCAGGTATTGACTGGTGAGGAGAAAACGTAGAGATGTATGCTCAGCAGATTTACCCACTTCAGGTCATGGAAGGTAAAATTGTTCCCCACTTCTCCTCATTACACCTCCCTCCTATTTTGTTATTTTCCACAGAGATGCCAAGGTTCCTTCTCCTCCTCCAGGACATAAGTGGAAAGAGGTCCGACATGATAACAAGGTTACTTGGCTGGTCTCCTGGACAGAGAACATTCAAGGTTCCATTAAATACATCATGCTGAACCCCAGTTCGCGAATCAAGGTAAGGGGTAGCTAAGAGCTGTTGAAATCCAATGCTCTCATTACCTAGAATCACTTTGACAAACTAAAAATCCAAAAAGGCAAGTACTTTCATTGTTAACATATGGTAGGCTCCTCAGTGTTTTGTATCATATTAACCTTATTTTTATAACCTTTTTATTCATTTATTAATTCATAAATATTTACTGAAAGTCCAATATGTACCAGGCATAGTGTTGGGAAACAAGACAGATGCATTCCTGCATTCAAACTGTTTACTGTCCAGTAGTCAGAATGTGAGGAGGAGTGTGGTAAATGTATATTGATTTTTACAGCTCTCTTCTCTTTTCTTGACTCTGAAGAAGAAAACATGATTGCTCTGAATCCAGAGGAAAGAAGTTGTAAGATCCACAGTGTCTTACATACTTCTGGGTTCCTAAGGTCTCATCTGGATAGGTCAGATGGGATAATGTGTGTAAAAGTACATTATAAACTATGTTTTCATATCCGTGTATTATTACTTATTAATACTTTTATTGAAAGGGGGAAACTCTTTGAGGGGCAATCAGTTCTTATTAGCCAGCCAGCCACACCCTGGCTTTGGAGAGTCCTGCAAACTTCCTCCCTCCGACATGCTACTATGGAAATTTGAAAGGCAACCTAAAAGAATGACGGAGTCCACAGAAAACGCAAGGAATTAGTTCTGTGTACATTGTGACTTTTTACACACAGGGTCTGGGGGCTAAAGACCTTGGTTTATAGGTTATTTAACATCTGTTAGATATGAAAGCCACACTCAAAAGTTAATATGAGTTGTCAAGACTAAACTGCACATTTTCTAGCTTATAGCCCTGGGCTCTATATATAGCTATTTCAAATGAAAAAATGACCATTGATATATTTTCTTCAATTCAGTTGGAATATGTCACTTTTCTTCATTTAGACTAAGTTTAAAATGAGAAAAATGGGGATTCTCATGGTGAGCCAAAATCAAGGCATTTAAAGAAACATGTTTTCCTCTTCTGAAATAGCACAGAGCTGTTAGGCTACAAACAGTGGTCTTAACCCTCAAGGAGCTTGTAGGCTGGTGAACCAAAAGGATAAGAATTCACATGTTTTAGAAGAAAGATAAAAATGAAATGCTTTAGATAAGTAGAGCAATTAGTCCCAACACTTAGAGAATAGGAACAAATTTATGAAGGAAATTAGGTTACAGTTAGGTCTTAAAAGGTGTTGCAGAGATAATTCTCTACTTATGAACACAGAGGAAGGAAATCACAGTATTTTTGAAGAGTCATGTGTTTGACATATAGGGAATATGAAAAGGAATAGCAAAAAGAATGATCAAGTAGAAATGGTTGTACAACACAGTGAATGTACTAAAATGCTACTAACGGTAAATTTTATGTTTATTTTACCACAATTAGAAAAAAGAAAGAATTATCAAATAAATGGGTTTTTTGTTACTGTTAAAAAAGCGTTTTCACCTAGATTCATACATGATTCTCTTAGCAACCATACCAGACACGTATAATGCCACCATTTTATAAATAAGCAAATTTATGTCAAAAAATTGCCCAAAATCCATTAGCTAGTAAGCATAGATGGGACTGTAACTCAGAATCTTCAGCCTTCTGATACTCTCTGTGATATCCTGCTGCCAAATTGTGGCCAGCCTCAAATGCCATGGTGAAAAGGTTAGACCGTATTCTGTATTTGATAGAGAACCATTGAAGGACTTTGAATGGAGGAGGGTCCGGAATATAAACCTACTTCAGCAAGATTTATAGGTGTTAACATAGTCATAACAGTAAATATAAACTGTTCTAATTGCTGTGAAGGAAAAGTACAGGATACCATTTGAGAATATACAAAGGGAGACATGATCCTGGCATCTGGGGTTTGGGAAGGCTTCTCTAAGGAGATAACAATTAAGATGAAATGTACAGGATGAGTAGAATTTGTTCATGGAAGAGATGGGGGAATGGGTCATCCAGACAGAAAACAGCCTATATAAAGTCACTAATGAGAGAGCTCAGTGGTCTTGAGGCATTGAACAAAGGCCAGTGTGGTATTGGAGTCTAATGAGCAAAAAAGAGGCTTGAGAGGAGGTGTACAGGGATGCAGGCCAGATCTTAAGATCTTTTAAATGTTTTCAATTATACTAAGTCTGATAGGTTAAAATAGGTTTTAAAGAGGGGAATAATACCCGATGTGTGTTTTAGAAACTATGACATAATTGATGATTCTGACTGCTACTCTGGAGTCTGGATTGGATGCAAACAAGAAGTAGGGAGACTGCCTGTTATAGTACTTCACACAAGAAATGGTGATGACTAGGATGATGGCACTGGGAATGGAGAGAGGTGAATATTCCAAGTATATGTATATTGTGTGCGCTTACAACTGTAGGTTAAAGTTGACTGCCAGAGAGTCTCTGAGGATTGAAGTCCTTGTTATTTAAACCAGGTGGAGCATCTTAAGAACAGAGAGCCAGATATTTTTATTCCAGACAATATCCAGATAGCTCTTGTACATAGTAGGCATTCGTGCAGATTTGTGAATGATGGTCATGGTGGTGAACCTAGAAAGTCATCCTGAGTTGGGCCCTGCGTAGAACCTTATGCCCAGGACAGCATGCTTGCTGGTCAGCTGGGATGGGGTCCCAATAAGAGGCATGAAGATGATTAAAGGTTTGGAAAACAGTACCTTTGGGGGAAGTAGAATTGTTATTTCTTCACCTTGCTGCCAAACCTCTCCCTCAGCTGTTTCCCACTCAGCAGACAGTGAGATCTCCAGAGGTCAGGGTTTGAGAGCACCTTGAACAGTTTTTGGTCTGCCACCAGAAGAGGCATTCTCTTTTGGGATGAAAAATAAAAAAAGGTACAAGCATTATTAGGAGGCTTATTTTTTATGAAATATTTCAAATATGCAAGCATACGTAATAATGTAATAAACACTCATATATCCACTATCCAGCGTTGTCACATCCTTAAACATTATGTCCTGTTTGCGCAATTATTTTATTTCACAAAAAAATATTCTGAAGACATAGTTAAATCCCCTGTGTACCATTCTTCTCCTTCCCTGGAGATAGTACTCTAATAAATTGGATATTTTCATTCTCATGAGTATTTTTGTATGTTTACAATATATTTATGTGTTTATAAACAACATGTATGGTTAAACAGGTTCATCTTAAAATAGGTATATTGTTGGGATCATTCTGCAGCTTGCTTCTTTCACTCAGCTTTGATTTTGAGAATTTGTGTTCTTGACATGCACATCTAATTTATCCATTTTATTTGCTACATAGTGTTCCATTATATAAAAACTTAACCATTTTCTTGCCAGACATCTAGGGTTTACAGTCTGGTGCTGTTTTAAATATTGCTGGGATAAACACATTCTCCTTGTGTATACAAATGAGAATTTCTCTTAAAGGTGCTTTATTAGACATTTCCAAATTATTCCCTAAAATACTGGAAATAGTTTACATCCCCACCATCTGCCCCCACCAGCCGTGTGCAAGTTTCTATTTTTCCATACCTTTGCCAACATTTTAAAATTTGCTTTTTACATTTTGATGTTTGTATTTTTGTGTATGGTATGTATGGCTGTTCTGGAAGTATTTAATTGTATCACTGCTTCTGTCATATATCACATTTCTACACCTCTATCAGTCATTGCATTAGAAAGAATCAGAATAAGAATAAAAAATAAAATAAAAAAAGAACATCCAAATCATCCCCCCCATCCCATGCTATTTTTCATTTAGTTTTTGTCCCCATTTTTCCACTCATCCATCCATACACTAGAAAAAGGGACTGTGAGCCACAAGGTTTTCACAATCACACTGCCACCCCTTGTATAACATTGTTATACAATTGTCCTCAGGAGTCCAGACTGCTAGATCGGAGTTTGATAGTTTCAGTTATTTACTTCTAGCTATTCCAGTATATCAAAACCTAAAACATGTTATCTATATAGTGCATAAGAATGTCCACCAGAGTGACTTCTTGACTCCATTTGAAATCTCTCAGCCACTGACGCTTTATTTCATTTCATTTCGATCCCCATTTTGGTCAAGAAGATATTCTCAATCCCACGATGCCGGGTTCAGATTCATCCCCAGGAGTCATATCCTGCGTTGCTGGGGAGATTTACACCCCTGGGAGTCAGGTCCCACGTAGGGAGGAGGGCAGTGAGTTCACCTGCCCAGGTGGCTCAGTTGGGGTGGGGTGGGGGGCCATATTTGAGCATGAATATTAATCTTTTATCTGTCTGTTTTGTTCTATATAGACAATTACCAAATAAGAATGATTTTAATTCTTCATCTCCAGTTATTTCTCCAGAAATACCTCATATTTCTTTTGCTTAAGTTTTACTTTTTAAGCACAATCATCCAGAAAACCATAATCCTTCCCCAGCCAACATTGTCGTAGTCTAATATTTGATTAATTTTTATATATTAATCTCTGGGTATACTTTTTTCCTTGTGGAAATTCACCCTTTTGATGTTTCTTTTAGTTAGAATCAATATCCATAGGTGCAGACTCTCTCCTTTGTTTACCTGAAAATGTCTTTCTTTTCATCTTAACTCATAGTTTTTCTCCAATAATGAATGTATCTTTTATCAGTGACGCTCTTCTGTGCTGTATCTAGCTATAATGTTTATTTTTGTAGATTCTCAGAATACTACTAATGCAGTTTTATTCTAGAACTTCTCAGTCATGAATTATTCTACAACTTCTAGGCCATTTTTTCCATTTTCTTATTTTAGAGTCCTATTAGATGAATGTTGAAGGTTCTTAATCTATAGACCATGTTTTTTAAACTATATCCTCATATTCCTTATCTCTTTAGATCTGTAGTCTTCATTTTGGGTGGTTTCTCTGAGACCCACTTATTTCCCCCCCCCATTTTCTTTTTTTTTATTTTGAACTTTAACATATATGCATAACAGTGATAACTTAGAAAATACGATTTCACATGTTGTTAGTAAATTTCAAAGAATGTCATTGGTCACGGTGCCACAACTTCAGCCATTTCCTTTAAAATTATCTCCAACAGATTTTTATCCTATCCATTTATTTTGATTATTTTTTGTTTTCAGGATTTCTAATACTTTTATTTTCATATCCACCTGATTTTTTTCATCTCTGCCCATTTTGTTTTATTTCTTGTCCTTTATAGTGAGTGCTGGATCTTTTTCTCTTTGTGCATACTAAACGTGTATTTGATGAAAGTCTTTGTCAGATTGTTTTATAAAATACTATCTTGAAGTGAATTCATGTGCTAAATTATTTTGGTGGCAGTTTTTCTAAGCCATTTTCCTCTTGTCTCTTGGAATTTTTGTTTGTAAACCGTTTTGACTGGGAGGTGGGTTTTTCTGTGTGTTATGCATGTTCTTCCCCTTCCCTTTTCTTATCCTTCTCTTTCCTCTCTACTTCTCTTCATTCCTTCCTGTCTTAGCGGGAGTTTCCTAAACCAGCTCAACCCAGCCTAACACAGCCCCTGGCTTCAGAGCCCCCTTCTTGGATGAAGCACTTTGATTGGTCTGTGTTTGGGGCAAAGGGATGATTAAAGCATGAATTCACTGACATATTCCTACCAGAAGTCTATACAGAATAAATTTTTATAATAGAGTGTGAAGGATGATAATCGATCGTTTTACTTTATGGATTACCTCAGGTTTGTATGGGAAGCTTCCATTGTGGGGCTTTGTTCCACATCTTTTACTCAGCTTCCAGAAATTTCTCCTATACCAAGACTCTTTGCTTTGCTTTTTCTTGTATCTTACTCATTTCCTCCGTGTAATTTGTTTGTACCATTATACCCTGTTTCTGTTGTATCAATAAATTTAGCCTAAATATAATATGCCTCTGGATTTCTGATAACTTTAAAAATATATGGACAGTCTCACTTTGTGGAAACTTAGATTGGGCTACTTGCAGTAATAGCAAGGTTACATACCCCCAATCTCAAAGGTCATTGAAAGGGTCAGGCCTTTTGAGAGCCAGAGTAAAATAATGTCCTCCAGGTACCTAAAAGGTGTTCTGGGATTCTTCACACCTGTCTACACTCATCCTGGTTTGCTCTGCTTTTCCTCCCAGGAGTTCCATTATACTGACATCTTGCAAGTGCTTCTAGTCCCTTCCTCTCCCACCTTGTATCTAGGTACATGTAGAATCTGAAACAGCAGTGGAATGAGTCATTCTTCTGGAATCTATATAACTCCAACCAAGGAAGCTCTTTGATCTCAGATAACCCATGAATCTGAGAGTTTACAGAAGGATTGTTGGTAAATACTTGCTAAGTCCAACCCACTGCCAAATTTGGAAGCGTTATCTATTCTCGTAACCTGGGAAAGTGGCCCTTCAAAAAAGTCATGTTCTTCAAACCAGTTTTTTTTTTCTTTAGTAAAGAAGTGGTGGATTTACAAAACAATCATGCATAAAATATTGGATTTCCCATATACCACCTTATTATTAACACTTGCATTGGTGTGGTACATTTGTTACAATTGATGGAAGCACATTTTTATAATTGTACTCTTAACTATAGTCCATGGTTTAATGTGGGGTTCACTGTGTACTGCAGTTCCATGGATTTTTTTTTTTTTTTATTGTTACCATATATATGACCTAACATTTTCCCTTTTAATCACATTCAGATATATATTTCAATGTCTTCAAACCAGTTGTAATTTTACAGACAAAATTTATAATCATGATTTTTCTTTTAAATGAAGTAAAGTGAACTTCAGGATCAACGTGGACATCACATTGCATTTAATCTTATTAAAATATTCCATTTATTGAAGGCTATTGTAGTCCTAAATGTGGAATCCATAACATTAACGCTTCTAGGAGATAACATGCTAGAATATCTTCATGACCTTGCAGTAGACAAAGATTTCTGAGAACACAAATAAAACAAAAGAAACAATTGATAAAGTGAACTTTATAAAATTAGAAACTTATGTTCAGCAGAAGGTACCATTAAGAAAATAAATATGCTAGCTACAGACAAGTTATTTGGAACATGTATAGCTAGTGGAGGACTTGTATTCAGAATACCACGAGTTCTTACAACTCAATAATAAGACAAAATTTCTCGTAAGAAAAGAGAGGAAAAGTCTTCAGCAGACATTTCAAAAGAAGATATAAGAATGGACAATAAGTAAGTGTTCAGCATCACCAGTCATCAGTGAAACGGAGATATAAGGCATAGTGAGATACCAATTCCAAAGGAAATGAAAACATAAGCCCACTAAAAGACTTGTACAAGAATGGTCACACTTGTGCTTCATTCATAAAAACCCCAAACTGGAAATATCTCAGAGATCCATCAACTGGAGCATGGATATGTGCATTTGTGGTATAGCCATAGAATATACTGTATATACCAGCGATTTAGAGGCATGAACTACAGATACACGCAATAATGGATGAATCTTAAAAACTAGTTGAATAAAAGAAGCCAGACACAAGAGTGTATATACCGTCTGATTCCATTTATTCTATAATAGGCAAAACTAATCTATGATAATACAGATCATCCTGGTTTGAACTTTCTGGAATGATAGAAATACTCTATATCCTAATAGGGATGTAGGTTATGTGAGTGTGTAATTGTCAAAACTGATTAAATTATACTTAAATCTGTATATCATTATAACATAAAAGCTTAAAATTAAAAAGATTAAAATGAGTAGTTTTATGTATCTGATAAAAGGACTGATATCCAGAATGTAAAACTGCTCTATGAACATTAATAAAAATACAACTATATTTTTAAATGGACATGTATAAAAGGCTGGTTAGCAGTAAGGTTTTATATTTAAAAATGGTATAACTATTTAGAGCCAGTTTGTTGTGTCTTTTATTTCAGTGTTGTATGCTTGGAGTTCAGAATGCCATTTATCCCCCTTCTTTGGGGTTCTACACAATGGCATAGTCACATGGGGAGAAGTAAAGTACAACTGAAGAATATTGGCAAATATCACTGCCTCCGCTACACATCTCTGAGGGAGACTGGATTAGAGAACAGGGTTTAGCCCCTCCTCACCTCCCATGTCTCACCCTCAATCCACATCCTGACCCCATTTTCCCACTCTGCTGAATGGATAAGCAGCTATATTAGAAAGAGCGAGGTAAAATGTGGTTTTACCAGTTAAAAAAATAAAAGTCATCCAGAGAATATCAAGTCTAACTAATCCAATTTGGTTCTTATCCATTACAGAAGGGTGACTGAGTTGGGAGGAGGAGAGGGTCTTAAATGCAGCCTCTTCTCTCCCCTTACCGTAGATACCTTGTTCTACTGATAGGGTTTTGATGAAGACCTTGCCTGTAAAACCTGGACAGAATTCTGCTTTCTAGAAGTAGTCTGAGAAAGCGTGTCCAAGAGTGATGTTACTCTAGAGACTGTGTTCAGGGACGTTTTATAGGCTCAAACATGCTTCCTGGGGGCCAGCCCTCCCATTCTAGACCTGAACAAGATGGCTTCTCCCTCCTCCAACCCCCATCACAGTATCCTTATTTGAGAGGATCTCATATCTTCATGCCAGGGCCTAGCTGTATTGTGAAAAAAGTTGATCTAGTAGTATCCTCTGAATGCCTTAATTGCTGGGTTTTTCTAAACCTTGTTTCCCTGACTCCTCCCTTCCATTTCAGAGGCATGACTAAGGAATTGAGCAAATGTAACCCTTGGGGACTTTGATGGGCTTTGGTAGTCCTGTATATATTGGAGTGATGGGCAAGACCCCACTTCTGAGCTGGATATTATATTGTTGGAAGATGAGCCTTTCAGGTCCATTTTTTACTGGGTTTGTGTGTACAAGAACAATTGTAATGGAGATTTTTTACTGACATGTACATAAGGGACAGCTTGTATCAAACCTTTTCTTATTCATCATCTTAAATGTCAAAATGTACTAGAGAAATCATTGAGAAATTTTGAGCTCTCCAGTTTCAAGAATAGGACTTAGATATTTCCTCTGCATCACCAACTACTAAGTCGCCTACATATAATAACAACAGATAGCACATACAACTAGTATACCACAATTGTGGGAGAGTGCTTATGACTCCTAAGCCCACGGAGCTCTAATTGTAAAGCTTTAATTTCTGAATGTTTGTTAAGATCTAGAAGTGGAAGACATTTCTTGGTCTGTGTCGCCTACACTCCTGCATGCTCAGACAGCCAGTTATCTTGACTTCTGTTCTTAGGCCTCCAGAACCATATGTTGTAATAGCCAGTGACAGGCATTTGTGGGTAGAAATGACCACCCCTTTCCTTTTTTGCAGGGTGGGGGGACTCAGCAGAGATTTTTGGGTTCTTCAGTTCCTTCCCTCAGTTCTTGTCATGTAGTCTGTTCTGCACCCTGTCACGCTGCCTCCACTGAGATTTCTTAGGCTTTTTTCTTCCTTCTCACTTGACATTCTTATTGGTCTTTGCTTATGTCTTCCATTCAACATGGTAGCAGAAATCTTCCTCCTCCATTGTTTAAATTCACTTGTCTTACCCCCTTTTTAGATAACCCTTCATTGGCTTTAGAATCAATTTTTAAACCTTCCACCAAAAGCTCTTTTTCCTTCAGTCCAGTCAAGCAACACTCTTAAATGCAGAAGTTAGAAAATGGTGAATAATTATGATGTTCCTGGAAGTCATTGTGTTCCTTAATAATTACATATTGTAGTCTTTAGTTCTGTGTCTTTTAAAGCCTGATCAAACTGAATGGTTATCTGTAATGGAATTCCGTCCTAGGAGAAAACTGCTGTTGGGTCACAGATTCTGCACAAGGTTGTGATGGTGATGTGGGAATAGGGATCTTGAGATGTTTTATACCCTTTATGATGACAGGAGAAGTCAAATTTTGGGGCATGCCATGTGGGTTTTCCGCAAGAACATAAACATTTGATAAAATGAAAGCCAGAGGCTTTATTAGCAATTGGACAGGAGTCAGTTGTGCTTGACAGTGAAATAGGACAGCATGAGTTCTCAACAGATTAAATGCCCCAAACTTTCTTTTCAGTACCATTCTTTGTCAGTCTTGCTTAAGGTCAATTTATTTCTCTTTGGTTCAAAGCTTTCCACTTTGATATTCAAAGTCCGTCTTTAATTTACTGTTTCTAAGCAGTCCACCTTTGGGTTGGTCCTGCAGGGTGAGAAAGATTGGCAGAAATATGAGACCGCTCGGCGACTGAAGAAGTGTGTAGACAAGATCCGGAACCAGTATCGAGAAGACTGGAAGTCCAAAGAGATGAAAGTCCGGCAAAGAGCTGTAGCCCTGTACTTCATTGACAAGGTGAGGGTGCCTTCCTATCAGCACCGGCTCATGTGTTCCGGTCAATAAAGATAGAGGGAGTTTCTACTCTGCTTCAATCCCTTTGCTGAATACTGGAGGGGTGGTGCAGCCTAGGTGCCCATAGATCTGCCCTCCGTGAGGAGGACCAGTCTCTGGTCCAGTAAGGAGGGTAGAAGTGGAGAGAGGCATTCAGTGTGTTTGCTGCTATTTGAATACAGTCTACCTAGTAGGAAGATTTGTATCATATAAATGTGTCAGAAACACTGATGGTTTCTACAGCAGTAACTTTCAGACTCTTTGACCATGATCCACAATATAAAATTCATTTTATTTACATCACAGCCCAGTAAACATTATTTTGTGTGTATGTGTGTCCATGTAACTGAAACAAAAGTTGTAAAATGCTAGCCTTACTACAAACAATGAATTCTTACATTTCTTATACTTTTCTGTTTAAAGTATGGTTATAACTTGTAAAATTGGCTAGACTTAATTGGTTAGACTAACAGTTCACAATTACAGTTTGAAACAGTGCTTTAGAGGAGATCAATTTCTCATTACTCTTTAGAAGAAAAAGTCTTCATATGTTTTTTCCTAATTTTGCACTGCTTATAGTTTACCACAAGTTCTGAATTGTTTCATAATTAAGCAAAATTAGGAGACTAACCTTTTTAAATCTGGTTGTACAAAATAGAAACACTTATTTGCTGCCTTTTCTTAAAATAAATCATCTCCCTTTCCCCCTTCCTCCTTTGAGAGGACATAGAGAAAAGAGAGGCTGGAGTCTCTGGCAAAGTTTAACCTCACTGTGCCTCTCCAAACCCAGGGGAGGAGGTCTTGCTGCCAGAATCCAGAGTGTCTAGGCTTTGGGGACTGATGGTCTGTCCCCAAAGAGAAATGGAAAGCTTCTGTTTTTGGTTTTCTAGAAATCCTGTGAGATTCCAGTCTTTTCGTTTACTCTCCTCTTTTTTTTAATCTCCTTCCCAAACAGCTTGCTCTGAGAGCAGGCAACGAGAAGGAGGAAGGCGAAACAGCAGACACTGTGGGTTGCTGCTCACTCCGTGTGGAACATATCAACCTGCACCCAGAACTGGATGGTCAGGAATATGTAGTCGAGTTTGACTTCCTTGGGAAGGACTCAATCAGATATTATAACAAGGTCCCTGTTGAGAAACGAGTAAGTTAATGTAGCCTCTGTTCCCTGCCATGTTTTTTTCATTGTCATATTCATGAAACAAGCATTTATTGAGTGCTTTCTGTGTACTCTGCCCTGTGCTGGGTGCTGGAAAAAATGACTTGAGAGAGAGAGGAGAGAATTCTTGTTTGTGTACCTCCTTTTAGTTTTTGTCTCCCTTGTTACCTTCTTGGGAATGAGAGGCCATCTTCTGTAGCAGTATTGAACAGAACATGCTGTAGAGAGCTGGCCTTCACAGCAAACTCCAAGTAAGATTTAATGTAGCATTTTGTTTTAATAATTTAACCGCATTCCAGTATCCCCTGGACATCTTGCACATTTATCACTTCTGCAGCTTTGCTCAACCTCTCCCCAACTCTTAAGTTTGAAAATGTAGCCGGTCAGTCCCTAGATCTGAGACTGTAGCTGAAGAGGGTGCTGCAGCTCTGTAGTCCCTGACCTAATCTTTCCCAAAGTGCTGGGCTTAAGCAGAGACCTACAGTGTGTAGGACCCCAGTAATCCAGCCCATCAGCAGTCTGAGGTTTAGTCAGTAATTAGGCTGTCTTGGTGGTGGAAATGCTCCAAATTAAAGACGACTAAAGAGACCTGACCCTGGTTTGGATCCTATGCTGGAAATAAAGGACATCATTAGACCAACTGACAGAATTGGAATATGGGAAGTATATTAGATGAAAGATGGTATCACTGTAAATTTATGAAGCTGATGTGTACTGTGGTTATATAAAAGACTGTCTCTATCCTTGGGAAATACACACTGAAATATTTAGGGGTAAAGGACCATAATATATGTAAGTTACCCACAAAAGGTTCGTCCCCAAATTATGTGTATAGGTACGTACAGATATACGTATGTAGAGAGTGAGCAAGTGTGTGTGCATGTGCAGATAGTAAATGGTGTAAAATGTTAACAGTTGGTGAATCTGGATAAAGGATATATGGTTGTTCCTTATGTATATCCATATTTTTTCAAATTTTTGTAAGTTTGAAATTATTTCCAAAGATGAGTTTTAAAAAATGAAATAATTAAGCTTTGTTTATTTCTTTTAGGTTTTTAAGAACCTACAACTATTTATGGAAAACAAACAGCCTGAGGATGATCTTTTTGATAGACTTAATGTGAGTGGACAAAGTACCCAGGGTTCAAAGGGGCCCACCCGGGGCCTCACAAGCTCACAAAGGAGAGGGTTGCCTGGGGTGACTTGGGCTCTCCCTGCAGACTACCCTGGCCTGATAGCATCCTAGACCCTTCCGCCTCCCTCAGGGCACACCGTGAATCCATGGCCCAGAGTGGGCCATCCCCCTGTTGCAGAAGGACTGCCAAAGCCCTGAGGGGAGGAGTAGACAAATCCTGCCTTTCATCCTCTCCTGGCTCCTACACAGCCTTCCCTTGGCTGAATGCCCGGCCACCTCTGCTGGTCACCCAGACCTGTCCCTGAGGTCTTATCAGAGAAGGACAAGTTTGCTTTATTGGCTTGTTTAAGATTGAAGTACTTCATAGGGAGGGAAGGTATCAACACAACTCTGCATACTGGGATTCTTTGCCCGCTGTTTCTTACTTCGCATTGGCAGGAACTTGGCAAGGTTGTGACTGCACTAGCATAAATGACTGCTAGAACATGCCAGAAGGGGCGGAGTGGTATGGCCTTTACCCTAAATCCCAACAGCCTCTTTGCTGCTTTGTCTTCTCCAGACTGGTATTCTCAATAAGCATCTTCAGGATCTCATGGAGGGCTTGACAGCGAAGGTGTTCCGTACATACAATGCCTCCATCACGCTACAGCAGCAGCTGAAAGAACTCACAGCCCGTAAGTACTGCTTGGCCGTACTGGGCCCACTCCTCTCCAGATGGTGTCCAGTGTCCTAGATCAATTCCACTTTTTCTCCTTAATACTGTGATTAGAGTCCCTCTACCCCCCACCCCCTTCCAGGCCTCTAGTAAAGAGCTAAAGCTTAGTTGTATAAACATAGGATCATTACTGTTTTCCCCAGTCCCATCCCAGCTTCTAGATTAATTTCATGGAATTCTGACAAGGGCTTTCCATCTGCTCTGAAAATGCTTGCATTTTATGTTTTGTATATATGTTATTAAAAGGCTCACAAGGTAAAGACCTAATGCTTTGATGTTCTATTAAATTGGAGAGAGTAAGTTTGTCATGGTTACTGGAAAACTGTAGGAGCAAGTCCTTTCCCTGAAGTCTCTGTTGTTTTTTTCTCTCAAGAGTAGGTAATATTCTCCTAAAAGTAGTTACAGAAGGTATCACCAAGAGGACAGACTTTTCCTGGAGCTCAGTCACTGCTAAATTTCCACTGTCCTCTCTGAAAATGTCAAGTGGCCTTAGAATATGAGCCAGAAAAGCTAGAGATGGATATGTTAAGGGTCGGTATTTTGGGGTGAGATAAAGAATGCCACCCAACACAAATAAAACAATCCTTGGGTGGCATTTGAAATTTTCATTTTGAAAAAATTTGCTCTTTTATAGTGTAAAAATGTAAAATTTACAGTCCCTTGGTCTTACCTTCCTCTACATACTTTTTCTGACCCAATTCCACATTTTCTTTGGGCGACATTGATTAGGTAGGTAGGGAGGCAGGGAATAAGGCAGGCAGTCCCTGACCCAAAGTCCTTGGGTGTGGATTTAGCTATAATATTACTGAGACCCAGGATTCCTCTTGTGATGGAAATTTACCCAGGCTAAACTTACCTGCAAAATTCCTAGTGTCATATTCTTATGACGCTGTTGACTTTCAGATTTTGACCTTGTGCTTTGGAGAAAACTTGATCATCCGAGTGAGGTAAAGGCCAGTAAAATAATGGGGATGAGGCACTGGGGGAATACAAGTTGTGTGTGCTGTCTTAGAATGCAAATTGAGCCTCTTCCTTTCATGTTTCTTTTTTTATAGCGGACGAGAACGTCCCAGCAAAGATCCTTTCTTATAACCGTGCCAACCGAGCTGTTGCAATTCTCTGTAACCATCAGAGGGCACCACCAAAAACTTTTGAGAAGTCCATGATGAACTTGCAGTCCAAGGTATCTTAGATCTGGATGGAGGAGTAGCAAAATGAAGAGAACTTGTCTCCTGTGGGCAGATAATCTGAAAATGAGAGGCATTTATAATCCAGCTGTCTGAGTTGGGATATCAGGAAGCTAGTTCTCAGTCTGTTCTGGAGAAAAGGGCCATGTGAATTCAGGGGACCCATTATTTTATATTTATACACAAGGAAATGGATATTAAAGATTGTCTTCATAATTCCTTGCCACAGCACAGAAACACAGCTATTCCCAAGTTAGATTGTTTCAAATTGAAAAGATGATGAAACAATGATATTTAAAGACTTTTTTTAATTTGCAAAATATCATCCCCCTAATTCTAGCCCATTTTTTTTAATTTTTATTCCACACTAATCATATTTTTGTATAATTCATCATCAAACATCTGTGCCAGTCAGAATTGCTGCCCTAGAATCTCTTACAGCCTAGAGGGAGAGATTGACATGAGAACAAGTAGATGCTGTTCCTCTTCCAAGTGTCTCTCCCTCTGACTCTGCCTAGGACTGAGCTTTTAGGCCACAAGGCATTAGCATTTTATGATGAACATTTCTGTGTTAGTAATGACTACATACTAATCCATCCTAATTTACTCACATTGAGAAGTCCCAGGTATTTGACTATGGAGCAGAGACATAGGATTAGAAAGGAAACCAATTACTTTGAAATACCATTACCAAAATGTATTTTAAAGTCTGTGATATAGTAACAGATGTGCTTCCTTATTAACTTATTAAATAAGATCTTGGTTGGATGTCATAACTACTGTAATATTCAAGTTTATGAATATAAACATTTCAGTATTTCTGCAACAATCATGATATGAAAATACCTAATTTCTGTTGATAAAGTCATAGATACTTCTGACATTACTATGGTTTGTGGCCTACATTCATAATTGAAGAAGAAATGCTAAATTTCAATTAGAGGTTACAGATGTAATTTTTTTTCCATCCAAGTACACAGAGTTCTGTAGTCGGAAAGCTGAAGTTTCAAAACTGCTGTAGAGCGAGACTGTGTATGCCTTTTCAGGTCCAGAGTGCTTAACTTCTGTTGAGATTTCCTCAGGATAAATACCCTGGAGTAAGACGCTTGGGCCAAAAGACAAGCATAACCTATGGTTCCTGCATAGATATAATCTAGCTTTGCTGATGGGATATGCACTTACATCCTTGGACATTGAGTCCTTGGACATGCCTGGCACAAAAAACATCCTGCAACCACCTATCCTAGCAATTCCCCTTTACTGCCCTCTGTTAAATGGTGGTCATCTGGCTTTGTGCACTCTTCTCATGTTATCAACCCAAATCAGAAGTAAAAGCATGAATATTCAGGATGTGTTCACCTAATTCAGGCGACCCCTCCTTAGAGCATGAGGAGGTCTTTTGTTGATCTCACTCTGGAACCACTCTCTGGGTAGTCTAGGCTACCTGCCAGACGAGCCCTCCAAGCCTCAGGACTCTCCCCTGTGTCCCACAAAGCAAACACACATCCCTATTTGCTAAGTGAATCAATGTAGTCTTTGATGCTCTAAAAAAATTTGACATAGCATGCCAATTTAGCATTCACAGAAATGGTTAAAAAATAGTGGTTTGCTGCATATCTAGCCCTAAGAAGAATCTGGCCAGTGGTGTGTGTGATACTTTTGTGTATAGAATCATTTCCCTCAGCCTGGCTTTGGACAACTTAGAGGTTGGAAGTAAGCCATTCGTAGTAAAATGTACTTAATGATTCTCTCACAATGGTGGCCTCTGTTCCAATCTTGGACTCTGTGTGTATTTCTAACAGACAATTCTAGGCTCAGTAAGCAACAACCCCGAGTGTGTGAGTCAGGCATGTATTTGCTCTGCAGAGGGTCCCTTGACCTCACAAGTCAGCAAAGTGATACCAGGTATAGGACTCTCCTGTCCCCCAGCAGGGTGAGCTCATTGGTTTGGGCTCTGCCTCCATGGTGGCAGCCACTGCTGTCTCTGTGCCAGAACTGTGGGGCTCTTCAGAGAAGCTTCAGGGAGACTAACAAGCAAGAGAGGCTAAAGCTGCCATTGCCTCTTCTTTTATAGAGTGGGTCTCCATGATATTTCATTTGGAAAAGAAAGATCTACATCTAAAAATGTTTTCAGATCTCTGTTCTTTAGTGATAACTACTTGAATTTCCTTCCTAGCTCAGACATTTCACCTTTTAGAAATAGATGCCAAAGCTGGGGTGTCCCATGTGTTGGTTTGCAACAAATTGGCTGAGCTTATTTGACTTCCTGGGTATCTTTTTTTTTTTAATTGAGATTGTTCACGTACCATACAATTATCCAAAGATCCAAAGTACAAAGTATACAATTAATTGCCCTCCCGGGTATCTTTTAATTGCCATTTTTTAGTTCCTTGGGTATTTTCTTCGTTGCATCCTTTTTTTCTTGAGATGCTGGCAATACCTCTTCAGAGCGCTGGCAAATCTGAGGAAGGAGCTGGACAAGTAGATGCAAGGATCCTGGCTCAGGCTTCATATGGAGCATCTCCTGCAGTATTCTTGGGGTGCAAGCTAAAACCTGGTTTAGAAGCCATTTGATAAAACAGCTCTCATCTGTAGCCCCCCTCCCAAGTGTCTACAGCCAAAGTGTTCTCTGACTGAAACATTAGCTCCCAGATTCCCAGTCCAACAAGGGTGTTTTCCCTGAGCTTCTGGCCTAATGTGGCTCCAGCTCACTACCCTATGGAACCCTCATTTCTTGAAGGCTCACTAAAGAACATAAATGGACAACTAGCAGTGGAATTCAGCCATCACTGTCCCTTCATGAAGCCATCCTTGGGGTTTTTACCTGACAAACCACCATGAGCGACAGCCTGCCTGGTGGAGTCAGCTTCTGGTGGAGCCCTTCTCGTTTCTCTCTGGGTGCATTTTTCTCCTAATCCTTACTGCTGTTCTTCCCTACCAGATTGATGCCAAGAAGGAACAGCTAGCAGATGCCCGCAGAGACCTGAAAAGCGCTAAGGCTGATGCCAAGGTCATGAAGGATGCAAAGACCAAGAAGTATGTGCCTAGTATTGTGTGAAGCTGGGGTTTGGTTGAGAGAGAAAAATGTGTGGCACCATTCAGGCCCTGGGGCCCCAGCTTTTCTAGGGTTTTTGAGCAGTATCTTTTGGAAAACTCTGTGCTTGTGGCTTTTACTGCAGTGTGGGGAAGCTGTGTGCTCTTTTGCAGAGGCTAGGCCTGGTTCTTGATGACACTTTACCATTCTTCTAGGGTGGTTGAGTCAAAGAAAAAGGCTGTGCAGAGACTGGAGGAGCAGTTGATGAAGCTGGAAGTTCAGGCCACAGATCGAGAAGAGAATAAACAAATTGCCTTGGGAACCTCCAAACTTAATTATCTGGACCCTAGGATCACAGTGGCTTGGTAAGCATAGAGTCCCACTTGAGCTCCTGATACTGGCTCAAAAGGTGGAGGGGGTGCCCAGCAGAGGGGTTTCCCAGAGCATTGTCTGCCTTCACATGCCATTCCTAAGCCCCACACTTCTAGTCCTCTGTGGAAACCTGGCTTCTGCTGTGTCAGTGATGTCTAGTTGCAGAGCCTACTGGATGGTCCTCAGTGGTGAATACCATCATATTAACCTCCAAGTGTGTTTATATTCTGTTCTTAAAAGATGGGTGCAGTCTCTACCCCTTATGGAACTCAGGACAGCAATAGAAATTCTCAGCCTTTATTGAGGAAAAAAACATATAAAAGAGCCCTTCCATTGACACTTTAAGGAGATTTTTCAATAAAGTTTTTGAAAGTGAAGGAAGAAAGGTAGGCATATGGGAATAAAAATGAGAATTCAGATCTAAGCAACCTCCACAAAGAGGCAGAGGAACCTTTTAATAAAGACATAAATTCTTTCTACTTCTTTGCTCATTCTTTCTCTGTCTCTTTCTCACACACATAGACACAAGACATACATACAGATGCGCAGTTATGTAATAGCATCCTAAATAAGTGGGTTTGGGGGAAGATGTTTGTTTAACCTGAGTAGTTTAATTATGGCCATAGGTACAGGCATCATCTCCTTTGGCGCCTACTGTTCTGGGCCAGAAGTTCCACGCAGCTCTTGTATGTACCCTTTGTGCTTCTTTTCTCTTGTATGGTGTTAGAGGTATTGGCTTTTACGAGGCAACATAGTACAGTGGTTAAGGGTGTGTTCTCTGGACCTACACTGCTTGGGTTCAAATTTTAGTTCCACCAGTTAATCTCTCTGCCTTAGTTATGTCATATGTGCAGTGAGTATAGTATTAGCATCTCATAGGAGGGTCATTGTCAAGATTAAATGAGTTAATTCCACAAACCCTTAGAACATGTCTGGTGTGCCATTAATTCACTCTTGGGCTCCCTCACCAGACAAATGTAAAGGACAAGATAGCGCATCCAAGCCCGGGCCCCAGGTCTGGGCCATTGCTCTCTTGAGTTACACTAATCCCACTTCTTTCTTCCTTGTTTGCAGGTGCAAGAAATGGGGAGTCCCAATTGAGAAAATTTACAACAAAACCCAGCGGGAGAAGTTTGCCTGGGCCATTGACATGGCTGATGAGGACTATGAGTTTTAGCCAGTCTCAAAAGGCAGGGTTCTATGAAAAGGAACAGTGTGGTTTGGGGAAGATGGATAAACTGTGAGCCTCGTTTTCCCTCACACATGAGGGAGAGAGGCAGCAAGTCTTAAACCAACATCCTTGCGAAAGATAAACCTGGAGATATTATTATAAGGGAGAGCTGAGCCAGTTGTCCTATGGACAACTTATTTAAAAATATTTCAGATATCAAAATTCTAGCTGTATGATTTGTTTTGAATTTTGTTTTTTATTTTCAAGATGGCAAGTGGATGAGAATTTGTCAGAGTTCTGCCGGGCAAATTCACTGTTTCACTGAAGCATTTGGATTCTCTTAGCTACTGTATACGAAGTCCGATTATATTGGTGCGTTTTTACAGTTAGGGTTTTGCAATAACTTCTATATTTTAATAGAAATGAATTCCTAAACCCTCCCTCCCCCATTTCAGGAATTTAAAAATTAAGTAGAACAAAAACCCAGCGCACCTGTTAGAGTCATCACTATCTATCGTCATGGGAATCAATTTTCATTAAACTTGAAGCAGTCGTGACATCGGCAGTGTTTTGGTTCAGACACCTGTTCACAGAAAAGCATGATGGGAAAATATTTCCTGACTTGAGTGTTCCTTTTTAAATGTGAATTTTTATTTCTTTTTAATTATTTTAAAATATTTAAACCTTTTTCTTGATCTTAAAGATCGTATAGATTGGGCTTGGGGAGGGATGAGGGGTGAGTGAGTCTAAAGATAATGAAATAATCAGTGACTGAAACCATTTTCCCATCATCCTTTGTTCTGAGCATTCTCTGTTCCATTTAAGATATCCGTCTTTTTCTTTTTAAATCCAAGTCTTTCAACTTGAAAGATTTTATTGTGTAAAAAGTTTCACAGGTCAGTAAATTTAGAGGAAAATGAGTATTTGGTCCAAAAAGGAAAAATAATCAAGATTTTAGGGCTTTTATTTTTTTTTTCTTTTGTAATTGTGTAAAAAATGGGAAAAAAAAACATGAAAAGCAGAATTTTAATGTGAAAACATTTTTTGCTATAATCATTAGTTTTAGAGGCATTGTTAGTTTAGCGTGTGTGCAGAGTCCATTTCCCACATCTTTCCTCAAGTATCTTCTATTTTTATCATGAATTCCCTTTTAACCAACTGTAGGTTATTTAAAATAAATTCCTACAACTTAACGGAAACTTAGTGTCTGCCTCTTTGTTACCCAGAGCCCCCAAGTCAGAGTGGGGATCCTGGGCTGGGACCTAGAATGGGGCTGGACTTGGGATGGGATGGGCCTGACACTTGGGTCAGCAGAGTGAGTCCCTCCCTAGGGTCTGGGCCTGGCCAAGCAGGTGGCGTATCCATCCTGTGTGAGCGTGACTCACAGGGAATCCAATGTCCACATCCTGATAGAGGTGGTCCCAGGAAGTGGGAGGGAGATGCAGGTGGCGGACAAGAACTGTAGCTGAAGTCAAGAGTGGGTAATGTTTATTGAGCAAGATAGAACAAGTATGTTTGAGAGGCAAATTTTTGAAGAGCTTGCCATGTGTGCTGGCTAGAAGCAGAAGAAGGGTGGCTTCTTTGGGTTTGCTTATGTGACTAAGTTTACAGTTAGGTTAAGTGGAATGAAAGGGACTAAGCCAATCAGAACACTATTTCAGAAGCCTTCTTCCCAGCAGGAAGGTAGACTTCTCCCTGTTGATTGATTAGTTGAAAGAGGGAGAAAAATGTCTGTGACCACTTTTCAGTCTTCCCGGTACCTGAGCTGGCCACAGTCCCTTTGAAAATTGTTCTCATCCTAGGTTAGAGCAAAGCCAAAGCCTAGAATTCAGAGTGAAGGACGAAGTCTCCAGGTCAAATGGAGCAGGGAGCAGGAAGGCCCGAGTGGTTAGAATTGGCCACAGCAGAGGGCCCTAGGAGGCCCTTTGCATTGCTAGCATGAGCAGGTATGCTTAGGATGGTCTCTGTTTTCGGGCTGGGCCCACTGCAGAGACTCCTGGTGGTCCTTGGCCAATAAGAGAGGCAGCATTCACGCCAGGGAATAAAAGGGGTTGTGTACCTGTCATTGCTATGGAGCAAGAGGATTGCAACCAGATACTGCAATTACGTGGTGTTGAGGTAGCTGGACCATTAATGCAAAGAATAGCAACAGAGGGTCTTCTAGCATCCAATTGGAAGACCTTATTGCTGGTGGGTGGGAGGCACGAGCATGGACCTCAGATTTAGGACTTGAGCATAGCCTGCTAAAACTAGGGGACAAACCTTGGTCCCTAACTAGAAGTCAGTACCAGGAGGCCTTGCAGACAGAAGGTCTTGATGAGCAGGAAGTAGTGCCTAGCTCTCCCTGCAAGTATCCTGAGGGTAGATACAGGGCAACTAGGTGCTGCTGGAGAAGGATCAAGAAGCGTATCCTGGGCAATGGCCGCAAAGAATGGGAAGCTGACCTGGCCACTGAGGATCAGGGAAGAGGCTGGCCAGGTGTCCAGGAGCCACATGTTAAGGGCCTTGAAGGATGCTTGAATCTGGAGTCGGAGCAAACCATCTACCTGTTCACTCTCTCCTCTTCCAGGCATGTCCCAAGAACAGAAACCCAGAGGTTGAAGCAGAAGCCGGGTGAGCAGTGTCTTGAGAAACTCCTTTGCTTCAGGCCCTTCAGTGGTGCCTGCATCCAGTGATGGGCAAAAGGAGACTGGGGGGATACATCTGCAAGAAGTGGGCCTCCTCATGCTACCCAAGCCAGACGGTGGTGTATGTACTTAGCTCCTCTCTCTCCCTCAACCCCATGTCTGATTAGCAAGACCTGTCTGTTCTCCCTCCCAAAGCTGTCACATTTCCCTCTGGCCTTGCCACATTAAAAAGGGAGAAATGAAACCTCAACCCCCAGCCTTTCCAGCCATTACCCCCTCCCTCTCCATTTAATAAACAAGCACCTGTAATGAGTCATCTATATTCTGCCTCCCTGGCTTCACCACCCAGTCATTCCCCCACCCACTATAACCAGCTTCTGTCCCGTCTGACCCCAATTTCCCCACTCTACTCTGACCAAGATCACCGCTGACCTCCTAATGACCAAACCAATGAATGGGCTCTTCATTCTGTATCTTAAGTTCTTTGTGGCACTGGAAACTCTTGACCACTCTTTTTTTTTTTTTTAAACAGCTTTACCGAGCTATATTTTATGTGTAAAATTCACCCATTTCAAGCGTACAATGATTTTTAGTAACCATCAGCAAATCAGGTTTAGAACATTTTCACCCTCCCAATAAGATCCCTCATGCCATGCCTACTCCCAGCCTCCATTCATCTTTTTGTCTATAAATTTGCCTTTTCTGGACATTTCATATAACTGGAACTATGCAACATGTGAACACTCCCTTCTTGAAACACCTCTCTGCCTTCCACGATGCCACTTCTCGTGGTTTTACTCCTATCCCTATCAGGCTGTTGCTTCTCAGCCACCTCTCTTGGGTCCTTAAATGCCGTGGTTCCCTTCTCACTCTGCCCCACTGATTTCAGTATCTAACACTGATGACTGTCATATCTCTCCAGCCTTGACATCTTTCCTGAGCTCCAGACATTACCAACCACCTCTAAGTCCACAGGAACCTCCATCAACGTCTCAGAAACTGAGCTCAGTACCCACTACTCCAAGCTAATTGGGCAAGGCACCACCATCCACTCTCCCAACCCAAAAAACAGGGCAGCCCTCATCCCTCACTTCTTTCTTCTCCCTCACTTCCACATCCAATAAATTACCAACTCTGTTGAAATCACCTCCTAAATATATAGGACAAATATATTTTCTCCCTGAAAACATTTTAAATTTTCTTCTAAGAAAAAGTCTCCTTATGTTTCAGTTCTTACCAAGTCCTTAATGAAATGGGATGCTCTCAACTTGTTTTGAACCAAAGAGCACTTTTTGGGGAAAACACATTTACCCTGAAATGACCTCAAGTCAGGCTAGTTTTGGATGTTTGTAAGTAGTCCCCTGACAGAATCTAAACAAGGAGGCAAGAAAATGTTACAGACTTTGTATTTCTCATAATCCCAAGTATTACATATAAACCAAGGTTGACTTGAATAGCAATATAGTGGCTTTTTAGCTTTGATAATGGTACTGTGTTATGTATATATTTTTAAAGAGTCCCGATCCTTTAGAAAAATACTGAAATATTTATGAAGAACATAATATTTGGGATTTGTTTCAAAATAATATGAGAAGCGTTAATGGGTAGAGTTTGACATGAAACAAAAGTGGCCACCAGTTCATAATTATTGACATTGGGCAAAGGGGGCATGGAAGTTCACCATACTACCCTGTCTACACCTACATATATTTGAAATTTTCCATCATAATTTTTAAAGCGATATAGTAAGTGTATTTATTGAAGATCATTAATATATATCTACGGGACAAATGAAAAATTGTTTTAATGTTAAGCGTGGGGTGGGTAAGGAAAGATTTTCTGCAAAGAGGAACCAGGAAACTTTTTAGGGTGATGGAAATGTTCTGTCTTGATTGGGTGGTGGTTACATGAGGGTGTACATTTGTCATCAAACTTTACACTTAAAACAGGCACATTTTATTATACTAAATTATTCCTTAATGAAGTTGATTTTTTATAAGTGCTTTCTCTTAGAAGGCATTGAAGGTGATATGCTTTCAGAAATTATGACTTGAAAAGTAGCTCTAATTATAACAAATACATAGAAATTAAAAATTTATGTAAAGAGTTTGAGCACAATTTATTAATAGAAATATGAGAATGGGAAAATTAATATTCATATTTTGTTCACATATAGTTTTAAATAATATGTGATTGAAAATAAGTATTATAACTGCATCTCTAAAAATGTTTATATTTTAGTTGCAAATGAAAAACATCTGGGGTGATTTATTGTGAAAATGAGGACTGGCCTTATATTTGGAGCCACCACTTCAGGCATTTACAGGACCTCTCACTTTTCTCTATCCCCACAGGCAATGAAAGGTCTAGTGAGGCCAGGTGTCCCTTCAGTGCTCCAGGGGCCCTCATCACCACTGAACTGTCCTGCCCTTTCTGTATCTGCAACTAGAGTGAGAACTCAAGAATTGCATTTGATTGATCTCTGCTGTCTTACTGCTGTGCAGGAGGCATCAGGAATATTTATGGGAAGGAAAGGAGGGAGAAAGGAGAAACAGAGGGGCCCTGGCTAGCCATTAGCAATGGCTTTCTCCTGCTCTTCCTCCAGTGTCATACTACTGAGGGAAAGCAATTACAGCATATCCCCCCCCCCCCATAAGAAGGTGCACTTGGAGCCTAGCTCTTCAGTCTCAACATCTGGGGCCCACTAGGAGGTAGCAGCATCTGTGGGGAGAGCAGGGTCCCTGGGAGAGGCTGGACCAGGCACAGGTTTGTCTCCAGAGATAGAAAACAAGGAAATCAAGGGGCTGAGAGTACCTCCCCAGGGAAGAGGAAAGCAGAATGTGACCTAAAAAGTATAATGTCTAAGGCCTCGACTTCAGGGCAGGAGCCAGGGGTAGGTACTGGGGCCAGAGATCAAAAGTGTAAACTGCAGGTGGTGAGATGGAGCTCAGGTGGGTGTAGGTGAGTACTTACTAATCATTAGCTGTGTGCTGAGCTGCAGGCTGGCTGGCTGGCTCACAACCCCAGGGGTGCTGGGTAAGAACTACTGAGTGAAAATTAAAGTTTAAAGGAAAGGGGCAAATTTTCATGCATGGGTCAAATTAGATGCTACAAGTCTATAAATCTGCCTACCTTAGATTGTATAAGGAGCTTCTCTGAGCCATACTTGCATATTATACCTTCTATAGTCACCCAAGGTCATTAGAAGGAACACAAATGAATACTGCTTTATCATTTGTTGATAATATGTTGAGGACATTCTCTATTATTTCAATCAAATAAATGTCCATGTGAGAAACTTCTTTTATAATTTAGCCACAGGAAAATTTTTCTCCCCCAAGGAATCAGAATAGATAGAATTTTTTGCCTTGGCTGCTGGGAAACTCATCTATATTTGCTTCTCAATCACAGCAGCTATGTAAACTTACTTGATTAGTCTATTATCTTCCTCCTTCCTATGACCTCACATCCCATTCTTATAGGATAATGTTTTTGACCTTTGTTTTAAGTACTCGATAAACTTTTTTTTAAAGGGTTGGGAAAGAATACATTTATGTAGGGTAAGGAGGGACTTAGTGTCCCAATTGCTGTGAGATTCATCTGGAGAATACCTTCAGCTGTCAGCTCCCTCTACAAGAGTCCTCTGGCCATGTGCTCTTCCCAGGGCAGTCCACATCTAATGACTGGTTGAGGCGGGGCTGTAAAGACCCAGCCAGTTCAGCCCAAGCCTGACAACAGAACTCCCTGGGGGTTGGCTGAGGCTGTTATCATGCCTGCATCGCAACTTGATTCTCCCTCTGCCCACTCCTGTTTCCTTCCTCTCCCACAGTGTTGATCCCAAGGGCACTTCCAAATAAACATTCTGCACACTAACCTCTGTCACAGAGTCTGCTTCCAAAAGAACCCAACCTGCAGCAACATTTAACTAAAACAAAATAGAAAACCACCCAGGTAGTGTTATTATGGAAAAGAGTGAGGATACACAGTAAATGCTCATGCATACACAGGAGGCAACACAGCACTGACTCTGGGGCAAGACTGCCTGGATTTGAATCTTGTCTCTGCCACCTATTAGCTGTGTGACCTTGGGCATGTCCCTCAACCACTCTGTGCTTCAGTTTTCTCATCTGTAAAATGAGGATAGTTAACAGTGCTTGTCTCCAGGTTGTAATGTGGGTAATGCAGATACATGTTGCTTACTACATACCAAGCACTGTTCTAAGTGTTTATTAAATCAAACAAAATAAATAATCTGTGAGGCCAAGCCCACGGGACCAGAGGAGCAGCTGGGCAGATTCCTCCCCAATTGCCAGGCACAGGCACTGCTGTAAGCTAGGGCATGTTGAAGCATGAGTATTCACAGAAATAGGCCCAAGCAGAGCTAGCCTGGGTGATGTCACTGATGTGTGCTTGTGTGGGTGCTGGGGCTGCTCCCTCCCAGCTGGTGCAGCTACACGTATTGCCAGTAACACCCACATACACATATATATGCTGAGCTGGGGGAAGCCCAGACCAGCCACACCCTCTGTGTGCCCTGCTTTTCCAGAACTGCCTATGGTGGAGGGAGGCACCTGAGACCTGGGATGCTGGTCCAGAAGTTCCAGGGGGAAATGGGTTCCTGTTTCCTGATCAAGAGCCCTGGCAGCAGACTTAAAGCACAAGCTCTTGTTGGCAAGGATTTCTGGAGCCTCTGTGGGCCCAGCCCCAGCAGCAGAAGCAAAAGCAAGGGAGTATGGCTGCACATTGGGAAGCTTCCAGAAAATGGAGAAGCAGAACTCCAAAGTGCAGCACTCTGCCCAAGACAGCACAGAGAAGTTTAATAAGGTCTGAAGCATTTAGGAGGGGGCCTCCTGAAAAAAATGGACAAGGTCTGGCTAGGCAGGGAGGGCCCCCGTTTTGCCTCCACATGCCTTCCTCCTCTTGTCTCCTTACCTCCCACTCCCTCCCTCACTAAACTCCAGCCGTCTTTCTATTTCTAAATTCCCCAAGCTCTTTCTGGCCTCAGGGCCTTTGTACATGCTGTTCTCTCTGCCTGGAAAGCACTTTCCTCCAACCTGGCCATAATAGTTCACCTGAATATTTCAATCCTCTTAGTTTAGGGTCTGCGAATTCTAGGAGGACCAGTGCTGGGCCCCCTTGTTCTCCCAGCTTGTGGCACCAACACCTGGCACAGGTAGGCTCAGGGTCTGAAGTCAGGGGCAGCACGTCTTTAAGCCCAAACAAGCCTGGGCCACACTCTATGAGCACCCAGGTGCTGCTGGGTACCACGTTCTGCCTCCTCTCACCCATATTGTTGAGCCAGCTAGCTGCATGCCCACTGACTACTGACCACCACTGCCTACTGCAGCCAGAGAATCTTGTGAGGCAGTAAACACACAGAATCAGACTTGAGTTCAAATCCTAGGACATCCACTTGTTTGTTATGTGGCTTGGGGCAAATTGCAGACCTTCTCTGCATCTCAGCCTCCTCATCAGTAAAATGGGGACAGTATCCATAATTAGACAATAATTGTGATCACAAGTGCAGACCTTGAGTTCTTTCCCTCCCATTCTAAAGGGTGATCACTAGGTGGCAGTCCGTCTCAGCCACCCACCTCCCCTTAGGTGCCCAAGCTCCATGAAACTATTAGGACAAAGCTTCTCAACTTGAAATTATGCTGGAATTCTCAGTTTTTAGGAGCCATACTTGAGGGAATCACACACAAAAACACACAAAACAAGTTCAAGTTACCACTACAGCAAGACAAGGTCAGAGGCAGCTGCAGGCACTGCACTAGTTACCATCTGGTGCAGTTATTAGAGTGGGACAGTGAATTGTCTAAGCATACACTCTTCTAGCCTCACAGATTTCAGTAAACCTGGAATCAGCTGGATGCTATGCTGGGCTTCTCATTCCTGAAATACAGGAAGTTTGTAGAAGGTGCACTTCCCAAATCTGGGGTCCTCACTTGGTGCAGCCAATAGAAGACACACGGAACCAGGTTGAAGAGGAAAAGATGGTTTATTTACACTGGCAGGAGACAGGGGGGAAGCTTTCCCAACTCTGCCTCCCCAAAGTGTTTCTTCAACTGGTTTTTACACCCAGAGACAAAGAGAGTTAATCATTTAATTAACATGCAACAAGAGTGACAGACGAAAGGCTTATTTATATCTGGGAGGTTTGGGGCAATCTCCCTGAAATGATTGTTTAATTGGCTAAACTCATTAGAGACAAAGGGAGTTAATTATTTTGGTTAACATGTAACAGGATAGGAGAGCTTCAGTAATTTAGTTATTTCCTGTTTTCCTCAGGAACTAGATAACACCAGTGAAAGGTGCAAACTTTACATTTACGTATTGTTGCAGGATTTACATCTTGCTCTTTTGTGAGATCAAAGATCCTCACCCCCCACCCACTTCCCTTTCCAAGATTACATTCAAAAGCTGCTTTAGGTTATATTCCAAGGTTAATTTCCTGCTTGCTTACAGTTTTAGGTTATATTTTAAAAGTTATTGCTACAAGTTGTCCTGCTGTGCCTGGATCAATATGGCTCTGTGATGGAGCAGCTAGAATGGGAGGACTCCAGGGAACAGCTTCAGGAAGACAAAAAGTGTGACTTATTCAACCAACCACAAAAAGGCCTTCTGGCTGGGGAATGGAGAGGGAAGGGGAGTTGACAAGAGAGGGAGTGACAGGCCTTCTGGGCCACAGCCCGTAGTGTGGCTTTTAAGTGCAATGGGAATTCATGGAGGGCTTCAGGCTGGAGAAAGGAGAGCATGATTTAATTTCCTTTTAAAGATGAAAGCGTGGTGAGAGGATGCAGCATTCAAGAGGGGAAGCAGGCAAGACCAACTAGGGTGAAACAGTCTGGGTGAGAAAAGACGGTGGCTTGAGGGATACCCGAGGACAGTTAACAGGCTGTGCGGAGGGACTGATGTGCGGTTGCGGTAGAGTGAGGATTCAGGGATGTCTCCTAGGTTTTTGGCAGATGCAATTTAAAGGAGTTCAATGTCACTTTATGATAAAGTGAAGACCGTGAAAGGAGCAGTTTGGAGAGGGAAGGTGAGATCTCTTGGGTCTGGAGGTTGGGGAGACAGGTTTGGAGTCTCCGGTGCCTGGGTGGCGGCTGAAGCCATGGGAACGGTCCATCGGGAACTAGCTCAGGACACAGCCCAGAGGAAGAGATGCTTTTGAGGCAGAGAAGGAGCGGCCAGAGAGGGAAGAGGAGAACAAGGGCTATCAAGCCGGGAGAGTCAAGGCTGAGGAGAGCATTTGCAGAAGGGCTGCGGTGAGGAAGGATCTGAGCTCGCACAGCGGATCTGACCCGGGTTCTGCCGCGTGGGGACCGAAGGTGCGGTGGAGCGGACCAGTGGCCGGGGCGAGAGACGAAGGCCACTGGGCTGCGGGAAGGCCTCTGGACAGCGCAGTCGCGGGACGAGAGGCCCTGCAAGGAATGCCCAGGCCTGGGGGGCGTCTCCCCCGGTGGGGGCTTGAGGGTAGACCTGCCTTTGGCAAGCGCAGCCTGCGGGCCAGCCCGCACAGCCAAAGGGGACGGGGTGGGACAGGACTGCTGTCCATCAGTACCCGCCGGCCAATCCGCAGGCGGCCCCGCCCCCTCCCCTTCCCGGAGAGGACGCGCGGAGGATCCGCCCCCGCCGCCGCCGCCGCCGCCGCCGCCGCCGCGGGTGTAAGGCGGCCGGGCCTGGCCTGGCTCCCTCCGCCGGGCAGCCGGCCCAGGTAACTGGGTTTGGCCGGGTGGGCCTGGTGCGCGCTCTGCACCCTGCTCTCTCCTCCCTTCGCTGCGCGGGCGGAGCTCGAGGAGTGGCGGCGGGCCGCGGGGGCTGAGGAAAGGGCTGTGGCTGGGCCTGTGCAGGACGGCAGGCTGGGCGGCCGCCTGTGCGTGTGCGAGTGACTGGCCGCCAGGGCCGCCGCCGAGCCCCGCAGCCAGGGGGCGGGGCTGCTGTGCGTGACTGGGGACGGTCGCGGCAGTCAGGCTGGGTCCGGGCCGCGCGTGAAAGCTCAGAGAGATGGGCTGAGTGAGTGGGAGCGGCATGCGCGCGCCCGCGGCCATCACGCCCCGCGTCCCCGCTTGGGGCCTGTCCGGGGGTCGCTGGGCGCAGGCGCGGCGGGCCGGCTGGTGGGGGTCCTCCCCACGGGCGCGCGGTCGCCTTTGTTCCCGGCGCGCGGGCCGGGGCGGGGCCTGCACGAGCCGCCCCGCCCCCGCCCGCTCAGGTCCCGCCCCTTCGTCTCCGCCCGCAGGAGCCGCCGCCGCCGGGTCCCGCTCGCCGGCCGCCGCCGCCGCCGCCTGCTCCCGGGCGGGCCGGGCCTGCGCCGCCGCACCCCGCACCCCGCACCCTCGCCTTCAGAGTGGGAGCCATGGCCGGCGCCGCGTCCCCCTGCGCCAATGGCTGCGGGCCCTGCGCGCCCTCGGACGCCGAGGTGCTGCACCTCTGCCGCAGCCTCGAGGTGGGCACCGTCATGACTTTGTTCTACTCCAAGAAGTCGCAGCGGCCCGAGCGGAAGACCTTTCAGGTCAAGCTGGAGACCAGGCAGATCACGTGGAGCCGCGGCGCCGACAAGATCGAGGGGGCCAGTAAGTGTGCCCCTCCTGGGGGCCCGCTGCGCGCGCGGGGGCGGCGGGGAATTCGGGCCGGGCTCTGGCGCGCCCCGGCCCGCAGCTGGAGCGACTTGGGCAAACTTTCGTGCCCTCCCCCACCCTCCGGGCTCCGCCCCCGCCTCGCCTCCGGTGGTCACCGGGGGGCATCCGGGTCCTCAGTCACCTGACAGGGCACCCCCCTCCCCCAGGTGAGGGGAGTGTTCAGGCGCTTTGCCCAGAGTCCTAAAAATCCTAGCGGGTCGGAGACTAGTGGGCAGGCATCGGTCCCCCAGCCCAGAGTAGTGGTGGTGGCCGCGGCGAGGTCACAGCCCACCAGCCTTTCTCCAGGAAGAGCGGTCTGTGAAACTCTCTGCACCCTCAGGCCGGGGCTCTCGTTTGAAAAGGAGCCTTGGGTTCCCTAAGGAGAACTTAGGAAGATGTTGGGGGAGGACTGGTTTTGGAGCAGAGTTAGGCCTGCTCATGCCCCTCTTGGGAAGAGAGAGGAAGGTGATCCTGTTTGCTTTGGAAAAGTCGGAGAGGAGGCAGTGGCTGCTCTTTCCTGCTGCTGCTTTTGTCCTGAAGCTGAGTTTTGGAGGCCTGTGTGGTGGGTGGACATCCTGAGCCAGGGCAGGGGTTTTTGGTAACAAGGCCAGGCTTCCTTGAACTTGGGAGCACATTCCCAGGAGCTTGACCCCAAAAAGGCCAGCCTAAGTGCCTTGGAATCAGGTACTCTTCAGAGTGTTGAGCCATTTTGGGATTGGGCCTTTGTGTCCTGGGTCCGGTGGCAGCAGGGAGCTGGGAGCGGCCACTCTTGGTTTCCTGCTTCTCTGCTTCTTTCCCTTCCCAGTCCTGAGCTTGGCTGCTTTGTGCAGGTCTCTGGTGGGAGTCAGGGTTTTTGAAAAACCCCAAATCTTTGAGAGTGTTATTTCACTTAGCATGTGCCTGTGCTGTGGCCGGATGGGCACTCTGCTCCGCCCTCCATTTCTCCACCTCCGAGTGTGAAGAGATGATGTGTCTGCAGCCATAGGCTGTGGTTTGCTTCCTGCAGGGACTCCAGCACTGATGGTAGAGCAAGCCATGCTCAGAACCAGGTCCTTGTGGAGGAAGGGATCAGGAATTGACATCCCGAAGGGGGGCTCCTCCAGACCTTCCTGGGTGGGGTGTACGTGGCCTGCAGATGTGTGGGAAGAAGGAAGGTCTTGTGAGGCAGCCAGCCACAACTATAGACTCCAAATCTGACAGAGCCGCTTGAACTTAAAAATGGCAGCCACCTGCCCCCATCTCCCCATCTGCCCTGTGGCCATCGGGAGAAGTTTTAGTGATTTGGGAGACTGGATCCCAAAGTGGAGGAAGGACAGACACTTCAGGCATCAGACTTGCTTTGGTGGTGCCCCCATAATGTGCTGGCTTGGTAACTTGAACAGTGGGGGTGCCCCGGAGGCAGTAAGTGTAGCACAGTGGTGGGAAGCAGGGCCGTATTTGAAGCCCAGATGTTAGTATGTCCCCTGGCCAGCCCTTATCTTCTCTGAGCCTTAGTTTCCTCATCTGTAAAATGAAGGTTATAATATATCCACCATATATTGTTGCTGTGGGGATTAAATGAGGTCACTGATGCAAAACATCCAACGTGGTACCTGACACATGGTAAATGTTTAATAAATATGAGCTCTTGTTACTAAGCAGACTGTGGCCGCCCCCCCAGACCCTGACTGGGAAAGGTTGAGGGAGGTGGAGTGTGGCTGCAGGAGAGGGTGAGATTGCAGGAAGGGAGGAGGATGGGGACCAAGCTGACATTTGACTTAAGATCATTACCCCGAAAAAGGGAGGAAATGGTTTTGTGTTGCCCCAACCCATCTGCACACCCACCCACCTACCATGTAGATCAGTGTTTCTGCCGAGAAGGTATTTGACTATCTTGTTTGTAAGTTGGGGCCAAAACAGAAGGGAGAAGAGTGGAGGAATGTAGTCTATGGTGTCTCAGGTTTTTGGGGAATGGAGGCAGGAATGCAGAGGGCCGTATTACCCCAGTCCCCAAAGATGGGACAGCTAGAGATGTACAACTCCAGTAATCTCATCCGGTAGCTGTGGATTGGAGGGGCCTGGAGGAGAGTAGGCAGAGGGTATGGGAGGGACCCCGGCCCTTTTATTTTGGGTGCCCAGATTATGAAGGAGTCTGGGTAAAAAGGCTAGTAGATAGTTGTGCAGAATTCAGATCTTGCAAATGGAACCCCCCTGAAGCCTTACACCACTACTGCACATGCTCTGGGCTCACCCTGTTGGTGGGTTTCAATCCCTGCAGCCTCCCTCTGCAGGCTCTGATGGACTGTGCTGTGGTGATCAGAGGGCAGAGGAGAGTTGAACTGCCAGCTGGGCCCCCTGCCACCTGGCTTCTTGCCCAGGGGCCTCGGGTGTCTGTCCTCCTCTTGACCAGCCAGGGTACCACGCAGTGCCCTTGGCCTGGCCAGAGAGGGACACTTGTGCTACCCTCAGTGCCTGTGGGCCTGGAGGGGAGAGAGTGCAGTTCAGTGAAAGTGCACGGCACTCATCTATTAAGACCTCATTCTGGCCTAACTCCATGCCCTCTCACTTGACCGCTTGTGAAGTGGGGCTAGCACCTGTTGATTTCTGGTGTGGGTAGAGGAATGAGGAAGTGTTTTGGTGACTGTAGTGGTGTGACAGGGACCAGGTAGATATTTGGCTTTTTATGTTGTAAATACTGGTGTAAGTGAAGGAAAGGTAATGAGTTCTGGAGACTTAGTCATGTGTTCTTGACTAACCCTCACAAGGGTCCATCCCATTTTACAGATGAGGAGATAGAAATATCAGGAATGAAGTATGCCACTGGCGAAACTGCTAGTATATGACAGCCCCAGTGGGACCCAGCTCTCCAGCTAGTGGTTGGCCAACCAGTCCCAAGATGACTCCAAGCCCAGAGAAGGGGTGGCTCTCCGAGTGGGCCTCAGGCCCATGTTTCCTGGCCCATGTGGCTCACCCAAGAGGAGAGTGTCTGCAGATAGTGGTCTTGGTACTCAGACCATTTTTTTCCAGGGTAGAGGCCTCCTTGGCCTTTGTATCCAGAGACAGCCTCAGCCTCTGTCTGCTTTCCTTCTTATGCCTTCTGGGGTGGGGGTGGGATGGTTCAGACCTGTGTTTGCCTAGTTGAGGGTCACAGTGGGCACCGCAGCCCCAGGTGTAGGCTCCATGAAGGAGCTCTGTGAGTACTGGCCATGTGTGTTTGGGATGACTTTGTAGCCCCAGTAGAAGCCAGGGTCTCTTAGATGGTGAGTGAAAAGAGGTCCTTGCCTTTAGCGAAAGTAAAACAGAGCCAGCTCACCGTGGTATATTTGATGACAGCAGTGGATAGGGGATTGTAGGAGAAAGCAGTGGACCCACTTGAAGGGGCAAGTGGGCTTCAGAGAAGAGGTGCTGTTGGGGCCAGCTGCTGGGGCTTGACCCCTGTGGCCATGGATTTCAGCCTGGTGAGGAGAGAGGACTGACAGGGAGGAGGGGACTAGGGGGCCTGCTCTGGGGCTGGGCCCTAAGGAACCTGAGGGTCCTTTCCTGTGGGGACTAGGCCCGGTGTGATCAGTGGTTTTCTTTTTAGTGGCTGACTGCTTGTAGCGGGGAGAGGGCCAACAGCACATGTCCGGATCTCCAGAGCTAGCATCCCTGCCTGTGTGTTTCCTGTCTGACGGTGGTTTTTCCAGGGGAAGTCAGACCTCTTAGTGTTTCCTCAGCACCCCAGGCTCACCCCAAAGATTGCGTTTCCAGACCAGCCCTGTCAGGCCTCCCTGCTCAGCTGTGGCTCCTCTTTTCTGTGCACGTAGGAAAGGGGTTTGCCTTACCGGCAGCTGAAGAAGCTGAGACACCCAGCCCTGGGGCCCACACCACCTCCAGCTTTTCCCAGGACTCTGTGCGTGCGTGCGTACGTGTGTGCATGCGTACATGTGTTTCAGTCCCAGTTTGGAGATCTTGGCCACTGGCCTTGCTTTGGGTAGCCCTGTGGAATGAGGGGCATTTATTTGTTTAATAAATATTTATTGAAACACCTCCTGTTTGCTGAATGCTAGGCACTGAGGGTTTAAATACTGAATGAGGCATGGTCTGTGCCATTGAGGAAATCTCAGGCTGTTGAAGAGGCAGACTTGGAGACATAATTCCAGCCCTCCATGTTACATACCATGATAAAGGTCTGTATCAGGAGGTCTGCGAGTGCAGTGTGACCAGCCCTGCTTAACGAGAGGAGAGAGCCAGAGAAGGCTTTGCAGGAGAGGTGACCTTTGAGCTGGGCCTGAATGACGGAGGACTTGCCTGTGCTGAGACCAAGGGCCTGGGGATCACTCTGTGCAGGGGTCAAGAATGCATTTGGCATAGGAGAGAGGAGGCTGCATGGTCAGGGGCTGTTTGGGAGAGCCACAGTTTGCGGTGCCCAGCGGGTTACACTCCGTCCCATAGGCAGCAGGTGTCTACAGAGGCTGAAGGGGACTGGCTTGCACGTGCTGGGGGAGACCACAGCAGCCGTGGTTTGGAGGGTGGATGCTGGGGAGTAAGCCAGGCAGCTACTGCAGTTTGCAGGAAGGAGATGACGGGGGCCTGAGAAGACCTCCTTGCTGAGGCAGGCTGGGATGCAGTGGTGGTGGAAGGGTGTAGGGCTGAGTCTGGAGGGAAGGGACAGGAGAGCTTCGTCATCAAGCATTTGGGCTCTGAAGTCAGGCCTTCTGGGTTGTAATTCCGTGTCTGCCTTGTTAGCTCTGGGACTTTACCTCTCTGGGCTCCTCAGCTATAGAGGGGGATAGTAACAAACTGCCTCTACATCCAAGAGTTTTGTGAGGATTCGATGAGAATCTGTGTAGAGTGCTTATTATCGAGCGGGGCCCAGTGTAAGTGCTTAATGTGTGCGTGCTCTGAGAGGAGGAAGAGGAAAACTCGAGTTCACCAGGAGGACACATAGGGGAAGAGAGCAAACCCCTTGTTGAACAAGGGGCTGGTGCCTCGCCCCAGCCCTTTGGCTCCAAGACAAGGGGGCCTGCCCATCCTCTCCTGAGCTCCCAGCAGCCCGCCAGTGTCAGGGCTTTGTCCCACTGCTGGCTTCTCATGGTGACAGGGCAGTGGGCTGGAAGCAGCTGCTTTAGATGGGAACCTTTTCTGTGGGGTGAAGGTATCGTTGGCATATTTCTAAGGGCCTAGCCCAGAGAACTGTTATCTGAGTAGGTTGGTGGGAGACCCCAGTCTTCAGGAAGTGCTGAAAAGCCGCAACCTCCCTGTGGCAGGACCTGCTGCCGCCTCTGCTGTCACCATCCCACGTCAGTCACATTAACGCACAGCCTCTCCATCCTGTGTACCCTTTCCTGTGGGACATGGCTTCAAGGAGGCCAGAGATGGAGAAATTGGAGGGAGGAAGTGAGGTCTTTTGTTGCATAGCCCTGACATTAGGGGCCAGCAGACTGATTTCATTCCTCTCCACTCCCTCCTTGGAACTGGTGAAGTCAGTGGGGACTTTGAGGACAGTCCTAGGAGAAATGGGGGTGAGTTAGAAGGATGGGCGTGTCCTGGCGCTCCTTGCAGAGCACTTTGTTCCGAGGAGCATGGCACCCTTGCTTCCTGGGGGGCTCTCCAGATGCAGTCTGCTAACACGGGGCAAGACTCCTTGCCTGATACTCTCCCTTCGTGACTCCTTGACCCCCAGTGGTAATTAGGCTGTGGCTAGAATCAGTCAGATTTGGGTTCGAGTCTTACCATTGCCTGTGACCTTGGGTGCTCCTTTAACCTGTCTGAAACTGATCTTCAGCTGTAAAATGAAATTCTCCCTCACTGGGTTGGGTACAAATACTCATCAAAAGAGCACATTTGAGAAGCAAGAGGTGGTCTGTGAAAGTGCCTAGCACAGCGTGTGGCTCTTACTGAGCCCTCCGAAGTATTCGCTTCCTTCGCTTCTGATCTGAATTACAGAGCTCCCGTTCTCTCCACCACCGAGCTTGGCCAGGCAGAAGTGGCCTCTCTCACAATGTGGGCTAGGGGTTTGTTTCCCTACCGGTTTTCTTTGTTCTCTCCCTGAATCTGTATACAGAGGACTGGCACATCAAAATGTTTGTCGGAAGGGAATGATAAGAAAAGGCTGGTATTTGATTAGGGCATTAGAGTTCAATGGGCATTGTCTCTCCCATCATGGTGTTTGAGCATCACAAAAACTCCATGATTCAAGGGAGGACAGGAATTGCTATCCCTCTCTTGTAGACAAAGAAACCAAGGCCCAAGGTAAGGTCATGTAGCACAGTCATGCAAGTGCTGGGACCAGAGCATAGGACTCCTGGTGCCTAGTACCTGATGCAAGTCATTCTCCCACTCTGGGAAAAATGATAAGATGGACTGTTGTATAAGTGTGAAAGTTTCTGGCTTTTTCATACGGACAGAGAGCCGATCTCTGCCCTGCCCTCTGGTCAGATGTTTGAAGTTCCCAGGCTTTTGTCTGTGGACAAGCTGGAGTCACTGCCCGCATGCCAGAGCCTTCCCTTCCTTATCCTTGCCACCACATCCCTTTGGGATACTTGGCTCATCCAGACCCTTCCCCCACACCTGTGGGCGGTGACGCTAGCAGCTCATCTGGGGTGGGGGTGGAGAGGAGCCTCTCCCTCTTGACTTGCTTTTACTGGTTCATGGTGACAAGGCCATCTAAGCCTCTGCAGGGAAATGTGGGGTTCCCAGAAACCCCGAGAAGGGCCTTTCTAGGGCCCCTTATTACCAGCCAAGAGCATGCCCTCATCTGTGTGTTCCCTCAATCCTCCCACAAGGAGTGGGCACCTCGCCGCTGGGTGCTGGGCACACTGAGCTGGAGGGGATCGCTCTGTCCTGACTTGTTTCAGGTGACAGCAGAGCTCTAGCTGGGTGTGCTCTTTACTTGAAAACAACAACAACAACAACAACACAGCTGCCTTGGGCCTCTGTGGCTCACTGAACAGGCAAGACCCAGCTCTGGCGTCCCTGGCTTTGGACCCTGCCATTTGCTAACTGCCTGACAGAGAGGCAGCAGTGAGCAGATTAGACGCTGTTACGGAACACACGGGTTAAGGTAGACACAGCCAGAAAAAGAAAGTAATTACAGGGTTTGGTGAGTGCTGTGAGGGAAACTAACAAGAGGGGCTGCTCTGTCAGTTGGGGTGGGCAAGGTGTGCTGTGAGAATAAGCCCCCTCAAAGCCCACTGGCTGACAGTGGTGAAAGTTTGTTTCCTCCCCATGTTGTGTGTGAATGTGCTGCAGCAGCCACGCTGAGCACACCGCCTTCCCTGTAGGTCAGCCCTCTGGTGGAAGAGCTGAGCGCTCTGGACAGACTAGGCTGTAGAGGGCTCTGGCATGTGGAGGTGGGGGAAGGAACTGGTTTCTCTGACTTGGGGATGTGGGGTCGTGGCTCTGCCGTTGTGATGGAATAGGCTGATGCCCATGTGGGTCAAGAGACTGCCTGGGCTGGGGTCTTTGAAGTTGGCACCTCTGTCTTCATACCTCGGGCTGTTCTATTTTAGCTCTGTCTTCACCTAGTTGTCACCTCCCTGCCTTCGCCCCAGCACGTGCCCCTACTGGTGCTCCCCTTGAACCTGGGCTCTTGTGGCCCCAGCTTCCTGCTCTCCCCCTACGTCAGAGCCTTCACTGCCTCTCATGACAGCTGCTCCCCAGAGCTCCTTTGTGGAGTGTGCTAGAGCCTCCAGAGGGGGTGGTGGCCTGGATTCCTGGAAGGCCTCTAGAGAGTGCCCTGGGCCTCTAGAGGACAAGGAAAGAAGTGGAGAAGGGGGTGGTCCCTGCAACATTTGGGGGTGGGGGAAGGGCGGGGTGGTCAGTAGAGTTGGTTGCTCTGGGGGGAGCTCAGAACCTCCCCTTCCACTCCTGGCTCAGCCCATGACATTCCCCCACCCACCCTTGCAAGACAGGTTCCTCTGAGGTGGTGCTTGGCTATCCTTAAAGAGGCTACAGGGGCTGTGTGCCCAGGCAAAGGACTTGCCCTTGCCCCTGCCCCTCTCCTCACCTCCCAGGAAGCAGGGAGGGCTCCTTTTTGTAGCCTACATATAGGCTCTGTGCTTCGGCTCTGCTGCTTCCTTCCTGTCCCTCCTGGGGCTGGCGGGTGGCTCTGGCTGGCTTTAACAGGGCTTAGGATGCAGAGTAAATGGGACAGGCTTTTCTTCTGCAGAAGACTGGCATCTCCTTCTGAGCCCAGGACTGGCACAGAGAATTCTGGGGAGTGAGAAGGGGCGGTGACCCAATCCTTGATTCTGGGAAGCTTGCTATCTGGAACACACAGGAAACCATGAATGGCCAAAGCTGGCAGGAGACAGTGGCAGCTGGAGAGCTGTAGATTGAGCCCAAGGGCCAGACAGATCAGCTTCCTCACTTGAGCAGCCAGCCCTGGTGCCTGTGGGGTCCCGTCCTGCTGCCTTGTCTGGCAGGCCATTGTTGGTTGTAGGACCTGTGGCCCTGTCCAAAGGCAGCCAGGTACCCAGGAGCAAGGTATGGACTTGGTGAAGGGTGGGCCATCAGGCCAAAGCTCCAGGACCTGCAGGGAACAACTGGCCAGACCGGTGAGGGGTCGGGCCACGGTGAGTTTGACCACTTGTTTGTGTACGGTCCTTTCTCCCTCTGCCTGGGGTGGGCTGTTCACTTTGGGGTTGGCTTCCTGTTTTCTTGGACACCTGGGGATATGGCTGAGCTGAAATGTCTTAAAGGAAGTGGTTGCAAGTCACAGTGGCCTTGGCTTGGCCCTGCCTGTGGCAGGAATAGGGCCCTGACCACTGGCCACATGGGGGCTCTCCTGTGGAGGTGTGGGCGTGTGGTGTGGGATTGAGTGGCTTCAGAGAGCATGGGCCTGAGTTTTCATGCTGTGACTAACCCTAGGAAGGATAGAGGGGGCAGTTGGCCACAGTTCCCATAGGTTTCTCAGCCTCCTGGGGGTCAAGAGTTCAGCTAAGGATACAGTTCAGTTCTTTCAGCTGGGGCAGGAGTGATGGGTCCTCTCTGAGCTCTGCAGACCCCCTTCTCCCTGTACTGCCTGATGGTCCTTCAGCTCTCTGGAGGCAGGTCTCTTCTTCCTACACCAGTTACTTCTGCCACCCACAATGGTAATTGAATATAATGTGCCCATGTTGGCATGTCTTCTTAACTGGGGTTGTGGCCTGTGCCGGTTTGAATGTATTATGTCCCCCAAAGCGCCATTATCTTTGATGTAATCTTGTGTGGGCAGACGTTTCAGTGTTAATTAGATTGTAATTTTTTGAGTGTCTCCATGGAGCTGTGACCTACCCAACTGTGGATGATGACTCTTATTGGATAGTTTCTATGGAGGTGTGGCCCATTCAGCATGGCTCTTGATTAGTTTACTGGAGCACTGTATAAGCTCAAGACAGAAGGAGCGAGCTTGCTGCAGCCAAGAGGGACACTTGAAAGAATGCACAGAAGCTGAGAGAGGAGCTGCAGATGAGAGACAGTTTGAAGATGGCTGTTGAAAGCAGACTTTTGTTCTGGAGAAGCTAAGAGAGGACAAATGCCCCAAGAGCAGCTGAGAGCGACAGTTTTGAGGAACCACAGCCTAGAGAGGAACGTCCTGGGAGAAAGCCATTTTGAACCCAGAACTCTGGAGCAGACGCCAGCCACGTGCCTTCCCAGCTAACAGAGGTTTTCCGGACACCATTGGCCATCCTCCAGTGAAGGTACCCAATTGTTGATGCGTTCCCTTGGACACTTTATGGCCTTAAGACTGTAACTGTGTAAGCAAATAAACCCCCTTTTATAAAAGCCAGTCCATCTCTGGTGTTTTGCATTCCAGCAGCATTAGCAAACTGGAACATGGCCTTTCTTAGGAGTTCTTAGTGTCCACCAAGGCTAGAAAAGGTGGCAGATGTCACTTTGTCAGGGACTTTGCCAAGGGCCTCTTGAGGCCAGCAGTGAAACACAGAGGGTGTTTCCGCCAGTGAGGACAGAACACCTGATGCCAGGACGGCTCCTGGGAGGATGTCCTTGGCGCTGGTCTGAGAACCTCGCCCACCCTGGAAGGATGAGGCCCTGTGCAAGCTGGGGTGGAGGGCTGCGAGAAGACATGGTCCTAGGATGTGTGCTGGTGGGGATGGGGTGAGGGTAAAAATCTTACTTTATGATGGTAAAAATAGAGAATTAAAATCAGGAAGGGGATATCCCAAGATAACCTCTTTCAATAGGGGAGGCGATTTCAAACAATTTGAACTGTGGATAATGGAATTGCTTCCTGGCGAGGCAGTGAGGGAGAGAGAGCTCTATAAACTTCTAGGTGCGGTCAGAGACTAGATCACCCACTGGGGACTTGCTTCCCCAGGAAGCAGAAAGGGGCCAAGGAAAGTGGTTTGACTTGGGTTGGCATGGCCCGAAGGGAGAGTGGTCGATGCTGGGGAGGGGCTGGGTAAAGTGGCTGTCAAACTGGAGAGCCAGGAGGGGTCTTCAGAAGAGGGGTACTGGGTGAGCAGTTGCTTAGAATTGCTCCCAACCTCACAGCCCAGGGGCTTCAAGGACCGGCCCTACCTCTCCCCCGACCCCCAAGATGGAGTAGGGTATTGTGGCTACAACCCAGAACCCTGAGAGTCGAGAGCTGCGCCAGTAAGAGGGTGTGGGCTCGGGGAGCTCTGCAGGGGAGCACTCCCTCCCGTTTGTCCCCCTTGTACTCTGACCCCCATTCTTGATCATAAGCCCCTCTTGTTTCCTTGCGGTAGGGAAGCCTCAGATTTTCCTTCCTTCTTGGAACTCATTCCATTTCCCCAGCCTTGTGGAAGGGCCCTGGAGGGAGAGGCTCATAGGTATCGTGCGGCTGCAGTAGGTGGGCCTTGTTTGTCCAATGAGCAGCAGCAGCCTTGGCCAAGGTGAGTCTTTGATTATATTTGCTAAGTTCCTGCTGGGCACGGGCAGTGATAACAGACAGCCATGGTCCATGCCTCAGGGAGCTTCCAGTCTGGTGGAGAAGACAGCCAGCCAGCCAGCCCGAAGAGACACGTTCGCCCAGTACCAGGAGGAGTGCTGTGAAGCAGCAGGGTGCCATGCAGCCTGGGGTGCCTTCCACCCTCCTCTCTGTCCGCGTGGGCCCTGCTTGGCTGCTGTGGGCAGGAGCACAAGCCTGGGACTCAGGCAGTCTGGGCTTTGAATGTTGTTGGCTCTGCCGAGTGGCCGAGGTCACCAGCTGCTGGCTCGGGGAAGTTTATTAACCTTACTATGCTGGATTTCTGCACTTGTGAAATGGGGACCTGATACCTCCTTCATGGTGTTATTTGGAGGATGAAAAGAGGTGATCTTATCAAGAGCTGAACACAGCATCTGGGCAAAGTAAACCTGCAGGAAGTGAGCAGTAGGGGTGCCAGGTGCGTGTTCCTCCTCCCGCCCAGCAGAGGTGACTGCCGCGGACTCTGTTTACCATTATCTAGTGTCCTGTACATATCTTGCCTCATGCATTCAAGCTCCTTGGGGTCCTCAAATTCCAAGTACCTAACATAATGTCCCATATATAGATGCTCAGTAAATATGGTTAATTGTGAATATTAAATAAAGCCAGCAGGACTTAACTGAGGATTAGATTGGTGGGGGGGGTGGGGGGCTGCAGTAAGAGAAAACATGTTAAGGACGATTCTGAATTTTCAAAGTTTCTAGCTTGTGCCCCTGTTGGATGATGATGCTATTAGCTGACCCAAGGGAAGAAGCAAGAGGCCTGGGGTGTGGTGAGGGGAGCACTGTGCTTGGTTGAGTTTAAAGCATTTGTGAAATGAAGCAGTTGGGTTTAACTGAAGCTTACAGAGATCTAGGCTGGAGGTGCATTTGTATAAAGGAGGTGTTCCAGTTTGCTAATGCTGCCTTTTTGCAGAACACAAGAAATGGATTGGCTTTTATAAAGGGGGTTTATTTAGTTACACAGTTACAGTCTTAAGGCCATAAAGTGTCCAAGGTAGTGCATCAACAATCAGGTACCTTCACTGGAGGATGGCCAGTGGCGTCCGGAAAACCTCTGTTAGCTGGGAAGGCACGTGGCTGGCGTCTGCTTGCTCTCAGGATGCGTTTCAAAATGGCATTCTCCAAAATGTCTGCATCAGCTTCCAGCCACTGTCTTCAAAATGTCTCTGTAAGCTACAGCTACTCTCTCAGCTCCTGTGCATTCTTCAAAATGTCCCTCTTGGCTGTAGCTAACTCTGGGCCTGTGTGGCTCTTTTTAAATTACTCCAGTGATCCAATTAACACCCACCCTGAATGGGCAGAGTAACACCTCCATGGAAATTATCCAATCAAATGTTTCACTCACAGTTGATTGAGTCACATCTCCACGGAAACACTTAAAGGATTCCAGTCTAATCAACACTGAATACATCTGCCCCCACAAGATTGCATCAAAGAACGTGGCATTTTGGGGGACATAATACATTCAAACTGGCATAGGAAGTCATTAAAGTTGTGGGGCAGTGAGCTTCACCAGGGAAAGGAGCTTGGCCTGAGCCTTGACAAAGGCCAGCATTTAAGAGCCAGGTAGAAACTTAGCCTGAAGAGGCAGGAGAAGAGCCAGGAGACCTTGGGGGCCAGGGGCAGGGGCAGAGAGCTTCAAGCAGTAGGTTGGGGTCCACTGAGTTGATTGCTGCAGAGGGGTTAGGAAAGAAAAGGATAGAAAAGTGACTTATGCTCAATACCTGGGTTTCCCAAGGGGCCTTGGAGATGCTATGGGAGACATTTTATGGGGCCTTCTGAGACCCTCTTACAGCCCTGGCCATGGAGGGCCAGCCCCCAGCTTCTCTCTTGGAGTCAAGGGCTTGGCACACAAAGAATATAGACAGCACCGATCCACAAGGGCAGCCGAGGTCAGACCCTACAGGACCCCTGACCCAGCGGCTGACCCAGGAGCTGGCTGGGGAGGTCTTTCTGGCTCGGGTAGAGGGTTGGGGAAAGCCACTTCTCCCTCCTGCTCCTTACTCTGGCGTTGAAGGCTAGTGGAGGCACACTCTCCCTTCCTGCTCGTCCACGAAACTCTGAACTCCCCAGACTCCTGCATCGGCGGCCTGCCTTCGCGATGCCCTCCACTGGGTATTCACCAGGACTGGCCTTCTGCACAGCAAGCCGAGACTCCCAGGAGAACCGCTTGCTTTCTCTGCATACTCGCACCACAGGCATCTCCCTGTTCCACTCTTTGTATGACCTCATAATTATCTGCTTCCCCATCTGTTTCCGTCATGAGGCAGGGGCTTTTCAAAGGGCAGGAATTCAATTGCCTTATTGATTTCTATTTACCCAGGACCCGGACCCAGAGGGGATGCCTAATGAATGTTTGCTGGGATGGTGGAATGAATGAGCACACCTGCTAGATAGCGCTGAGTGCCCTTCCAGCCTTGCATTCCCAGGGTGGAGCCTCCTTTCCGCTCCTTCCTTTGGGGCCTGTTCCCACTTCTGACATGGGTGGAATTTGTCTGCATGCCAGGGCCGTGTGATGGCTCACTGGGGTTGCCCTGCTGTATACCTGATGTTGGGGTGTGGCTGCTCTGGGGGTGCTGCAGAGCTCCAGTTCTGCTGTGAAATCACCATGTGACCATGACAGTACTCTTCAAGGCTTTGCATGTCCATTTCTTCATTGCTCCAAAGAGGAGACTAACTGAGAATCTAGACTCTAGATGATTCATGTACTGGCCAGGAGTCTTACAGCTGAGACCTGAAGCAATTACTGTGGTAGGGGTGCAAGGTCCTGGGTAGGGGGATCCCACAGACCTCCATCCAGTTGTCCGAATTGCGTTCTCCTGTTTTGAAGGGTGGGAGAGGGGCCGGATGCTGAGTCAGACCTCACTGCCCTTCTTGGTCAGGTCTTCTGGGGAGCAGTGACTGGGGAAACTGCAGCTGGGAGCAGAGCTTCAAGCTCTGCCCTGGGGTGTAATGTGGGCTCCAGGGCTTGACTGAGTTTTCCCTCTCTGCGTCCTGCTCTGGCTTGAAGACACCTGCGTGGGAATGGAGAGGTGACTAGGCCCAGTTGGCCTTTCCCCTGCTGTGTGACCCCTGTAGGCCTTGGAAGTCTCTGGGCCTGGGTCCTCCTGTCTACCTTCCCCCATGGCAGCAGGTGCTCAGGGAAACCGCCCCCGTCAGATCCGGGGGCGTGTTTTTATTGGGAAGGTTGAGCCTCATCATGGAGCAGAGAGGCACTCAGGCTCCTCACAGAGGCCCTGGGCAGTCCGCAGCCAGCTGGGGAACGGCTGGGCCAGCCATGCCCCCAGCCACCTCCACGTCAAGGTCCCGTCCCTTCCATCTTTTCTTTCCCCTCTGGGACATGAAAGCCCTGTTGAAGCCGCTGTGTTCCTCACTGGTGCAGCTCCTGCTGCCCTGGCCCTCCAGCCCCTGCACTGCAGTGCCAGCCCCACCCCACAGGGAGCTGTGCGGGAACCTGGGTGCCAATGCGGTGTGTGTCGGGGATTGGCCGGATGGCCGTGGCTTCCCCTTGCAGCTTCCTTTGTGGATCTCTCAGCATCCTCTGGGGGAGTAGGCTCGGCTCGGTTTACACTCCCCCAGGCGCTGAGTGTGTGGTTTCTTTAGGGGACAGTGGAGGGGTGGGGAGTGGAGTGGCTGCTCTGCTTGCCCCCAGCCATGGGGAGAGACGGTGACTGCCTAGAGAACACTTCTCCTGACCCTGGGACCCGCCTTCCCCAGCCTCTCAGTGGCCTTGGCTTGGGGTCAGGCCGGCGTGGGTGTCTGGGAGCTTGGGCAGCAACACTGACTCTTAGACTGCTTGTTTTTCCCAAAGCTCCGTTAGCTCCCCCAGGCTTCCCACTGGCCGCAGGAACCTTTGTATGGGCCTTTCTATGTTTCGAAATTCCACTGGTCTCCCAGGACTACGACCCCCACCCCAGCTGTTCCTGCTCCCCTATTTTTCTGTATCCGTAGTCGCTGCACTGACCTCTGCATTGTATATTTGTTTTAGCTCCTCAGCCTTTGATGCCCCACTGTTATACTTCTTCCAGGAAGCCATCCTTGATTTCATCTTTGAACATCTGTGGCTCCTTCTGCCTGTTAGATAATCAGCTCTGGGGTCTGACTTTCATGGATTCATACCTGCCCTTAAGGGCTCTGTAAACATTTTGAGGCCTCGTCAGGACCTGGGGTTGTGTTGGACTAGTGGGGAATTGGGAGAAGAGTCAAATATGGTTTCTTCCTTGGGGGAGCCCACAGGCCCCTATGGCCTAGACACCAGGAAGGAGCAGGGTGGTGGGGGAGCACAGGAGAGGAGGGAGCTCTGGGAGAGGTTGTGGGCCTGGCCCTGCACCTTGTGGCCTTGGTTGGGCCTGGAGCCTCCTGCCCAGGGTCTGGCCGCCCCCACATCCCTCCAGCTGTCTGCAGGGCTGGGCACCCGGGCCTGGAGGGGATCTGGGGCACCCACACACAGGTGAGGGGCCTGCCAGGCAGTATTCACTTACCTCTTTGAGCCTCTATATTTTAAAAAGACTTTTAATACTTACTGTGAGTTGTGATTTTGTTCGTTTGTTTTATTTATGTATATGTATTTTAAATGGATACTTTCTACTGCAGGTTAGACCAATTAACTTACGTACTTTGTAAAGGGAAGACTCGCTTAAGGAACTATTTCGGTGAAATCATGTTTCATTTCCAGAAATTTGGTATGTGACACTTCCTTCTGTTCTCTTGCTCTGGTTTTCTTGGCAATTTCCTGTCACATCCTCACCACATTCAGGGTTTAACTTTCAGTATGTCTCCCTGTCCTTTCTGGTAGGACCATTTTCATTGTCTCATCTCACTGGCTTCTCACTGTAGCCCTGGGAAGAGGGTGCAGGCGTGGTGTCCTCATTTTATAAAGGAGGAAAGGGAGGCTCAGAGGTGGGCCCGGCCTCCTGTCTCTGGTCGGGCTAATGGGCCCGTGGACTTGGAGGGCCTCTAGCTGTAGGGCTGTTTGAATAGTGGCTTTGTTGAGGGCACGGGGCGCTAGGACAGGGGTTCCTGACCAACAGGATTGGGTCTAATTTAGGGGCTTGCTTTTTTTTTTTAAATTGTGATAACATACACACAGTGTTTCCCGGTTTAACCAATTCAGGCATATAATTCAGTGGCATTAATTACATTTTCATTGTTGTGCTGCCATCACCACCATCCTGTTCCCAAACTTCCCCATCACTCTGGTCTTAGATATGGCGTCTGGGCTCTCTCTCCGCCTTCCAGGGCCTGCCTTCTCGGGGCGGTGTTCTTGTTCCCCCGGGCCTGGTTGGCAGGCTCTTGTGGGCCTTGCTTGTTGAGGAACCCTGGAAGAGGCGTCTCTTCCCTGGCTGTTCCTGTTGTCCTGGGAGCCTACCCTGACATAGAAATACTGCCCTGTGTGCAGTGGCCCCCCAGCTGGCCGTCCCTACACCCAGGGCTGGAGGAGAGCAGGTGGCAGGCCGGTGGTTTGTGATGGCCGGCCAGGATGGGGAGCACGATTCTGAGACAGGAAGCAGCCCCACCTTCAGAGGAGCCAAGCGTCCAGGCGGGCCCTCTGTGGTCTTTGTCCTCACCCCCTTTCCCAGGCCCCAGACTGGCTGCCTGCCAGGAGCTTAACCCCCTCACCTCCCCCCACCCAGTACATGGGGTGCTGTCGCAGGAGTGGGGGCCTGCTCTCCAGCGGAGTCACATTCTAAGCCGGCTTGGAGAACAGCAGCAATACCTACCATTGATGTCTAGCTTCACAGCTTCCAAAGTGCTTATGCTTAGTTCTGCGGCACAGATGGAGGAAACTGAGGCTCTTAAAGGGAAAGTGACTGCCTGCAGTCATGCTGCCTTACATCCTCAGGGCACCTGCTCTCCAGGCCTGCCTGACCCCTGTGCTCTGTTTGAGTTGCTGCTCATCTCTAGTCTCTGTAGCCTCGGGCAAGGGGGCTACTCCTGAGCTAGAAAGGAGGAAGGGAGGAGGGGAGAGGAAGAAAGAGAAGGAAAAGGAAAATCACCTTTCTCACTCTCCCCAGCCTGTTCTTTAAGCTTTGAGTTTACAAATCTGCTTCATTCTGCCCTGTGCTTAGAGCTGACCCCAGTGCCAGGCAGCAAGCACCTTTCCCTCTGCATAAAAACAAAAGCAAAACCAAAAGCAAGTCTGGGGTGGTCAGGGCAGGCCCGAGGCTGGCTCTCCCATCTGGGTGTCACCGTGTAGTGGTCTGTCTATACATGAAGGATTTATGCAGGGTCTTTCCCCACTGAAGCCTTTGTTTTAGCAGTTGGAAACCAGAGAAGATAGCAAACTTGCCCCAGGCCTTAGCTCTAAGTTTAGAGGCAGGATTTGGAACTTCGGTGATTTCAGATCACCCATTCTAGTACACCACCACCTTTGTGTGATTTGGGGGGTTGGCACTCATGTGTCAGAATGCTGGTGAGTGTGCAGGTGGCCCCGGGGCACTGTGTATTGGGATAGGCTGGGCAGGGGGCTCTGGGAGCGGCCCCTGGCCGACAGCATGTCTGAACACCCTAATTGGACACCCCGAGGGTCCCACTCCTCCCCACCCAGTCCTCCACCCCACAAAGCACCGTTTTGAGCTGGGGATGTAGCTGCTTGGGCTGGGGCAGTCATGGCCCACCTCTGCTTCTCCTAGGTTTGACTTTGTTCCCAGCAGAGCCCCGGCAGGCAGCCTATAATGGCCCCACGTTGCTGGCGCTGGGCCTCCAGACTTTGCTGGGACCAGCGGTTCCTGACTGGCCTCACAGCAACCCTGGGACAGGGGGCATTCCGGGGTTACTGATGGGGAAGCTGAGGCTGGAGGAGTGGGGGCAGGGGGAGGGTGCCCAGGGCCTCACAGCTGGAATTTGACATCTGTGTAGCTCTTCCCCTGGGCCTGGGCAACTTCAGGAAGGGAATAGTCAGGGCAGGCTCCTGAAGGAGTGGGGGGGCTGAGAGCTGGGGTGTACAGCAGAGTGGGGCCCAGGCGGCCTGGCTCCTGAGAAGCCCCTGGGCCCTCAGAGCTGGCCAGTGATGCCGGTTCCTGGCACAGCTCCGGGGGTTATTGCTCAGTACCCCAGTGCCCCTCAAGGAGCCAGAGTGAGTCTGGGGGTTGGGCCTCTTTCATCTGTGGGAGCCCCAGCTGCTGTCTGCTGCCTGTCATGCCCGCCTGGCAGCCAGCTGCCCCTTCTCCTCTTGCTGCCTGCAGAGCGAGGACCTCCCAGTACCCCTGGCTTTTGTTTTCCCCTTGCCCTGAGCATGGTCTCCCCGTGGCTCTGAGGGATGTTGAGGCTCTCCTCTCCCCTGCCTTGGAGTAGGTCTCCCCCAGCCCCAGCTCCCAGGTCCTGGGAAGGTCTCTCCTCCTGCCCTTCTTGACCCACCACAGCTCTGACACAGACTGTGCTGGGAGGGTCCAGCCTGTGCCACCGGCACCAGTAAGATTCCAGTGCCTTTCTCAGGGCGTCCCCGCCCCTGATGACAGTCCCTGGGGAATCAGTCCTGGCTTCTGTCAGAAAGGGTCTACTCTGTTGGTTCTGGGAGGCAGGAGGTGGGGGGTTAGAGTTGGGAGGTAGCACAGGATGTGGCTTTCAAGAACCTAGTAGAGCATCACACCCTGGTGCCAGCTCCTTCCAGCCTGCTATTGGCTCAACAGAGTTGAGGCCAGGCTGGCACCTCCTTACAGGAGGAAGTACAGGGGACAAGGCATGGCCAGCAGGGGCCTTGGGAGAGCTAGGTGTCTGGCTTTCCTGCTCCCTCTCTTGGGTGGGGGCCTGTTCTTCCTCCAGAGTGGTCTCTGCACCGAGGCTCCCCTAGGGCCTACCAGCATGTGTGCTGGGGAAGGGGAGGGGGGCTAGGGACCACAGGAGGCCCTGGCCTGTGTGCCTGTGTGTGTGAGGGTGTGCGTGCAGTGCTTGTGCGTGTAAGCTGGTGGCAGGGCGCTGCGTGGAAAAACTTGCTAGTTTCTGTTTCAAAGGACAGCGTTTGTGGTGAATCTTCTGTTTCCTCTGTTTAGCCATCTCTTCCTTCCATCCTTGGACACTCTGTCTTCTTGGGCTTGGTCTTTGTGACCCAATTCCCTCCATTCCCACCACCCAGGTGCCTGCTCTTTTTATTTGTTCATTTAGTCATTTGGCAAACACTGGTGGGGCCTTACCTGGAAAACCTCTGGAGGGATTCGGTGGGGTCTGGTGGGATCAGAACTGTTTTATAAAAAGACTCAGGAAGGATGGGTGACTGAGGAGAGCTAAGAGGCAGAGCTGCCCCAAGGAAAATCAGGGCCCTCAGCTGGGGGGTCAGGCTGGAGGAGTTTGCTGAGGACACAGGTGAGGGTCAAGGTAGGAAAGACCATTGTGGCAGGGGAGTCAGGGGTGGGCAGAAGTGATGTCCCGAGTTCAAGGTGGGATAGGTATGACTGGCTGAAGGGACAAAAGAGCCTCAGGACTTTTGGCCCTTAGGTCATTCCTGCCAGGTTGGTGTGCATTTGGGTGGGGTGGGGCTGGCACTGCTCCTGGAGCCAAATCCTCCAGGGCAGTCTGGATTTAGAGCATTTTAAGAGGTTCCAGGAGCTAAGGGAGTATTCGGTGAAAGTCATCTCTTTATCTGGGCCAGGGTCAGGGGTGGTCTGGGGCAGCCTTCCCTGTGGTGGAGCAGGTTGGGGCCCTCTCCAGGTTTGGGAGCAGACCCTGTGGCTCAGCAAACTGGTGAGGGGCAGAGGACTGGAGCCAGCATTACATGTCCTGTGCTGGGCACTCTTAACTATTACTGCACTTTTGATCTTACCACCTACCTCGCCTTGCTCGTACTTGTACACGGGCAGAGGACTGGGGCCAGAGGGGCTGTGACTCCGCTGAAGCCAGGCGGCAGTGCAGGGTGGGGCTCGGAGTCTGATCCCAGCACCCATGATGAGCTTTTTGCTGGTGCCTCCCTGCCTTTGAGAGAGATCATTCCATCTCGGCGGTGTTTTCGAATTAGCGGCCGACGCAGGCCTGTGGGAGAGCAGGGGGCATGCACAATCCCTTTGGTGCTAGGATACGGAAACTGTCCCCAGCACAGCAGGTGGGCAAGGCCCCGGGCAGCTGAGGTGTGTTTGGGGCTGTCTTTTGGAGGGGCCGTTGTGGGTCGGCAGTTCCCTGGGCCTGGGCTATCTCCTCCTGTGGATTCTGAGACCCATTTGGACCAGCTCAGCCTCATCCTGCCACTGGGACTTCACGATTTGATTTGTATGTACTTTGTGTCAGAAAGTGGGCCTCACAGAGCAGCCTTGAGTGCCTATTTTTTTTTCAGAGTCCAGATCAAAGTGACTGAGCCCATATTGTCAGAGAGGAAGCCGGGATTGGCAGTGAGGGGTGGGGGCTGGGGGTTACACAGGATCGAGCTCCCTGCTCCCCAGGCCACCTTCTTAGGCTTCTGCAGAGGTCTCTCCTTAGCCTCAGCCCTGCCGTCTTGCATCCCCCTGTATGACTCTGAGTGGTCTTGGCCTGACTCCTGGGGAGGCGGGGGTGTCTTCTCCTGTTCCTTACTGAGTGAGTGTGTGCAAGTGAGCAAGGAAACCAGGCCACCCTCCTTTTGGTCCTGACCTCTCCGAGACTCCCTGCCTGATATTGGCATTTTTCACTACCCTCCTAGTTGATATTCGTGAAATCAAGGAGATCCGTCCAGGGAAGACCTCACGGGACTTTGACCGCTATCAGGAGGACCCTGCATTCCGGCCCGACCAGTCACACTGCTTTGTCATCCTGTATGGCATGGAATTCCGCCTGAAGACCCTGAGCCTGCAAGGTAGGATCATGGGGCTAGAGGAGGCAGGGGGTGGTGGAGAGGCAAGTCTCCTGGCCCCCAGCCCAGTGGGAGGAGGCTGTGCCCACAGGCTTGGCTCTTTGCCCCTCATTCATAGCCACGTCTGAGGATGAAGTGAACATGTGGATCAAGGGCTTAACTTGGCTGATGGAAGATACCTGGCAGGCGGCCACACCCCTGCAGATTGAGAGGTGAGAGGCACCCCTGATGCGGTTAGGGTTGGGGGCAGTTAGAGGAGCAGGGCAGGAACCACAGGCCTTTGTGTGCCCAGACTCAGCCTGCTGATCTCCCCGAGGCCTGGCCCCGTGGACCTGACCTCAGGCTTCTCTCTCCAGGTGGCTCCGGAAGCAGTTCTACTCGGTGGATCGGAATCGTGAGGAACGGTAGGTAGCGAGCTGCGGCTGTAGCCCAGCAGAGTGGGTAGGCGGGTGGAATGGCAGCCAGGCCTCTGAGCACTGCCTGGATTGCCCAGAGGCCCTAGGCTCTCTTCTCTGTCACTTGGCCCTGAGCTTGGAACTGCCTCAAGGGGGCTGGGTGGTGGGCAGGTGGTCCTGGCATAAGTAGCTTTATGCAGAAAGCCCTCTGGTGACCCTAGTGCCTGAGGAGAGAAGGGGTAGGGAGAGCCGAGGAGAGAGGACAGTGACAGTATTCCATGTGCCCTGCCGCTGTGAACAGAGGCAGGAAGTGCAGAACTGGCGGGACTGGCGGTGAGGCTGGGCCACACTGGCTCTGGCTGTCCTGCAGGTGAGGCCTGGGGGCCTGGAAGCTTAGGGCTTTGTGGCTCTGGTGTGGCAGCCAGAGGGGCCAAGGAGAGATGCGGGAGCCAAAACCAATTGCTGGAGACCTACGGTTGTGATCTTGGCTTTGCCTCTTACAGGCATGTGTCCCGAGATTTCACCTTTCTGTACTTCATTTATTCATTTGGCAAGTGTTTATTGAGCACCTAGCATTAGTTTAAAATCTCTGCCATCATGGACCTAGATAATAAATACAACAACAGGCAAAGTTGGTATGTTGGGTGGTGTAAGTGCTATGGAGAAAAATAAAACAGAAGGGGCGAGGGCGTTACAGGAGCATGAGAAGTCCATTTTTAAATGGGATGCACAAGGGAAGGCCTTGCTGACTTGGTGGCTAGCTCTGAGTTAAGAACTGAAGGAGGTGTGAGATTAAGCTCTAAGGATATTGGGGTTGGGGGTGGTTCCTGCACGACCTGCATGACCTGGTGTGTTCAAGAAGCAGTGAGGCCAGTTCTCCGGGGCCACATGAGCAAGGGAAGAAGCATAAACAGTGAGGTCAGGAGGTGCTGTGGGCCAGAGCAGGTGAGCGCTCGTGGTGAGGACCTTTGACCATTGCTCTGAAAGATGTGGCACAGCCTGGTTATAGCTGAACCGGAGTGCTCTGGCTGCTGTGTGGAGAATCAGAGAGCTCTGTTAGGCTGTTTCAACGTTCCAGGTACAAGAAGTGAGAGGCTTGGATCAGGAGGTAATGACGGAGGTAGTAAGAAGTTGTTGGCTTCTGGCTACACTGTATTTCGAAAGTAGAGTCAAACAATTTGCTAACAGGTTGACTTGGGGGTGTCAGAGAAAGAAAGGAATTTGTGGCTGGCGGTAAGCTTTTTGGCCTGAGCAGCTGGCAAGATAGAGTCTCAGGAGTTCAGGTCTAAGATGCCTGTCAGATATCCAGGTGGAGGTTTGAGAGGGGAGTTGTCAAAAACACATGTAGGGAGAGCTTGTCTGGAGATGATAACTTGGGAGCGTATCACAGATATTTAAAGCCATGAGGCTGAATAAATCCCCAAGGGGGTATGTGTCGCAAGAAGAGGAAGACATCCCGTGGCTGATCCCAAACCACTGTGACATTGCGGCATGGGGACATGAGGAGGAACCAGCAGAGGGGACTGGAAAGTAGCAGCTAGTGAGGGAAGAGGGAAACCCGGAGAGTTCTGGAAGCCCAGGGCAAAATGTGCTTCGGGGAGAAGGGAGTGGTCACCTGGGCCAGGCATCGCCCGAAGCCCTGGGGACTGAGAGCCACCCATTGGTGCCGTGGAGAAGAGCAGTGGCGGGAGGGTGAGGCTGAAGCCCGCACAGAGGGGCTTCCAGGCAGTGGGAGAAGAGTGCGGAGGATGCAAGGCCTTCTGCTGTGAGAGGGGAGCAGAGAAACGGGCTGGGAACTGGAGAGGTAAAGCAGGGCAAGGCATTTTTTCAGATGGGAGACACTTGGCTATGCTGATGGGGAAGATTCCCTAGAGTCAAAGGTTGACAAGGCAGAAAATTAGGAAACAGCCCATTTCCTTTACCTGGGAAACCAGGATCCTAACAATGCCAGTGTCCCCAGTGGATGTGAAGTTCCAAGGCTCCCAGCGCGGTGCCTGCACACAGGCAGACGGTGCTCACTGCGTGGAGCTGCTGCAAGGAGCAGTCGTCACTCAGTCCAGAGCATGTGCCCCAGGACGTTTTGGTGCCTGCCAGGTCCCGGGGCAGGAGGCAGCAGTGGACCTACCTTTCCCTTCCTGACACTCATCATCCAGGAGGGAAAGCCTTCCTTTCCCCGTCTTTTCCATCCTCTTGCAGGTCCAACAGTGTCCTTTAGCTCCAGAGCTTAGACAGGGCACCCCTGGAAGGCAGGTCACATCCCCTGGAGCCAGGCCACGTGTGTTCTCTCTGAGGAGTTTCTGGCCCCAGTGTACTTGGCTGAGGTTGCCCCCTGTCCCCCACACCTGGTGCTGGTGGGGCCTGGGAGCCCCAGGTTCTGAGGACCAAACTCCCAGCAGCCCAGTGGGCAGCAGGTAGGGAGTGCCGTGGGAGCTTCCTCTCACAGGGAATTTGCAGGGGAGCCCTGCCAGGAGTCTGGAGGTTCAGGCCCCTGGGGTGAGGCCCACTCCCTGCATCTGACCCTCTCTCTGAGCCTGTTCCCTTCCTTCTTCCCAGAGCCATGGGCTTCCCTTTGCTCAGATGAGGAAACCGAGGCCGAGAGAGAGGAGGGGACCTTCCCTGGTCACCCTGTGGGTACTAAGCTGTCTCACCCTCAGGTTTCTAGGTTCCCAGAGTAGTGGTGTTTCTCCTGCCCCAGGGCCTCAGCCATAGGCCAGAGGTCATGAGGGGTTGGATGAGGCCCCTGGGGTGTCCCTCTTTTCTCAGTATATCAGCCAAGGACCTGAAGAACATGCTGTCACAGGTCAACTACCGGGTCCCCAACATGCGCTTTCTCCGTGAGCGGCTGACGGTAAGGCCCTCCTGGAGCCCTGCAGGCGGGGGGGGGGGGGGGGCGGGGGGGACCAAGCCCTGGCTGGGGCCTGATGGCAATCCCGCTTGTGCCTTGCCAGGACCTGGAGCAGCGCAGTGGGGACATCACCTATGGGCAGTTTGCTCAGCTGTATCGCAGCCTCATGTACAGCGCCCAGAAGACGGTGCATGAGCCACCTCCCTCCCACAGCCCCTGTTCCCCACCCCCCCACCCCTGCTTGCCTTGGCCCTGCTGCCCTGCTTGGGGGCTTTGGGGTGTAGTCTCTCCAGCCCTCCTCTTCTTGAGGCCTGTCCCCATCTGTGCTCCAGCCTTTCTTCCTTAGAGACCCTTTCCCACATTGCTTCCCGAGGGCCCTCGCTCTGACCAGATTCTGTCTCCTGCAGATGGACCTCCCCTTCTTGGAAGCCAGTGCTCTGAGGTTTGGTTTGATGGGGGAGGATGGGGTCTCCCTGGTTCCCCCTTCAGCTCTCCCCTGGGCTATTACCGGTCCAGGGGGTGGTAGTGGGAGGGGGTGAGCCATGGCAGAGCTGGACCATTCCGGCAGCTGTGCTGGCATGAGCTGGTCTCTGCCTTCCCGGGGCCCTTTGTTGTCTGTGGGACCTGCTAGCGAGCTGGCTGCTGGGACGCTGACCCCACCCCACCCCTCCCCCCAGGGCTGGGGAGCGGCCGGAGGTCTGCCGAGTGTCCCTTCCTGAGTTCCAGCAGTTCCTGCTCGAGTACCAGGGGGTATGGTGGGGCTGGGGCTGGCCAAGGGGTTCCATTGGGTGGGGGCTGGCATCACTGCCAGCTGCTCTCACCGTGTCCCCCATCCCCATAAGGAGCTGTGGGCTGTTGACCGGCTCCAGGTGCAGGAGTTCATGCTCAGCTTCCTCCGTGATCCTCTGCGAGAGATCGAGGAACCATACTTCTTCCTGGATGAGGTGAGCCACACTTTCCACCCTTCTGTCCAAGAGAGACGGGGGGGGTGGTTAATGAGGGCCCCACCTGAGCCCCAGGAAGTAGGTTCTCCTCCACCCAGCTGGGAGACTGAGCACCCTCTCTTCGTCCACCACCCCATCCCGGGTGGGACGGGGCAGGGGCTCAGCTTCTCTTCCCTTCTCCATTTGTTCCTGGACAGTTTGTCACCTTCCTGTTCTCCAAAGAGAACAGCGTGTGGAACGCGCAGCTGGATGCGGTGTGCCCAGACACCATGAACAACCCCCTCTCGCACTACTGGATCTCTTCCTCGCACAATACGTGAGTGAGGCTCCCCCGCCTACCACCTGTTCTGGGCGGGGGCCCCCAGGCCTCAGCTGCCTGTCCTTCCCCTCAGGTACCTGACCGGGGACCAGTTCTCCAGCGAGTCCTCCCTGGAGGCCTATGCTCGCTGCCTGCGGATGGGCTGCCGCTGCATTGAGTGTGCGTGGGGGCCGGGCGGGGGTGGGGGTGGGGGGGGCCCTGCCTGCTTGACCACGTGATGCTGCTCCCTAGTGGACTGCTGGGACGGCCCAGACGGGATGCCAGTCATTTACCACGGACACACCCTCACCACCAAGATCAAGTTCTCGGACGTACTGCACACCATCAAGGAGCACGCCTTTGTGGCCTCAGAGTGAGTGGGTGGTGGGACAGGGGCCCCTCAGATGCCCTGTCCCCACTCCCCACCTTTCACTGCACCTAAAATGTCTTTGCCCTTTCTGTCAGCCTCTCCTCTGTGATCCCTTGCTTCCCGGTCATTCCCTCTGTTTCCTGCACCCTTGGCCCATCTTACTCATGGGTCCTTCTCTTTAGCTTGTGGAACACGTTCAAGCTCTTCCCATCCTCAAAAGCTGTTTCCTTAACCCATTGCCTTGCCCACGCCTGGCCCTCCAGAGCCCACAGCCCAGGGAGTTGTCTGCATCCCTGTGGCCCGTTCCCCAGGTCCTCTTCACCCTGAACCTGTGTCTCCTCCCTCACTGAGGGGTCACCAGGGATCCCCAACAGCAAAATTTGGAGGACACTTCTCATCTCTGCGGCCCATGGTGTGGAAGAGCCCCTCACAGCCCTGGCGCAGGCACCGTAATCAGACCAGCTCCAGGGCTTCCCATTGGAAGGAGCACTCCTCCAGCAGCCATGCTCACCTCTTCTCTGGGACCACGCCTCTGTAGACAAGAGGCCCTCAGGCCATCAGCTCCTAACGCCTCATTTTTTGAGGGGCTCTTTGGCCTGAGCTGAGGCCCCTGGAGAATGGCAGGGTCTGTGTCCCACCGCCTGGCCCTCTCCCTGCAGGTACCCGGTCATCCTGTCCATCGAGGACCACTGCAGCATCGCCCAGCAGAGGAACATGGCCCAGTACTTCAAGAAGGTGCTCGGGGACACGCTGCTCACCAAGCCCGTGGACATCACTGCCGATGGACTACCCTCCCCCAACCAGCTCAAGAGGAAGATCCTCATCAAGGTAGTGGGGTGGGTGGCTGGGCCCTGGCAGGGAGGTGGGGCTCCAGGCTGCACTGCCATGTCCGGCCTGCCCCCCGCAGCACAAGAAGCTGGCCGAGGGCAGCGCCTACGAGGAGGTTCCCAGCTCTGTGATGTACTCGGAGAATGACATCAGCAACTCCATCAAGAACGGCATCCTCTACCTGGAGGACCCTGTGAACCATGTGAGGGCTGGGCCAGGGCCAGGGAGGGGGCCAGGGTGGCCAGAGGGGGCTCCTCACACATCCCCCTCCCATCTGTTCTAGGAGTGGTACCCCCACTACTTTGTTCTGACCAGCAGCAAGATCTACTACTCTGAAGAGACCAGTAGCACTCAGGGCAACGAGGATGAGGAGGAGCCCAAGGAGGTGAGGGCAGGTCCAGCCTGGGGGCCGGGACCGGGTCTGCATGGCTGCCGTGTGGCGCCTGAGCCTCTGCGGTCACCCTCCTGCCCCCCAGGCCAGTGGCAGTGCCGAGCTGCACTCCACCGAGAAGTGGTTCCACGGCAAGCTCGGGGCAGGGCGGGACGGGCGGCACATCGCCGAGCGCCTGCTCACTGAGTACTGCGTTGAGACCGGCGCCCCGGACGGCTCCTTCCTTGTGCGCGAGAGCGAGACCTTCGTGGGCGACTACACGCTGTCTTTCTGGTAACCTGCTCCCTGCATGTCTGCGAGCTCTACAGGAGAGAACCACAGTCTTTGGTTCCCGGCTTTTGTGTGGAATATCATTTGATCTGTCCCCACATGCACACACCCTTTGGTTGCTTTTAGCCCCTCCTCCGGGACTGCCCCTACCTGAGCTTCTGACGTCTGCCTTGCCCTTTGAGACCTGGATGCCCGGCTTGAGACGGAGCGTGGTCTTCGGGCTCCGGCCTGTTTCTCACTGCCCCTTCTGTCTCCACTCAGGCGGAACGGGAAAGTCCAGCACTGCCGCATTCACTCCCGGCAGGATGCCGGGACCCCCAAGTTCTTCTTGACAGACAACCTCGTCTTTGACTCACTCTATGACCTCATCACACACTACCAGCAGGTGCCCCTGCGCTGCAACGAATTTGAGATGCGCCTTTCAGAGCCTGTCCCACAGACCAATGCTCACGAGAGCAAAGAGTGAGAGGGAGCCCGCTGGCAGGGTGTGGGCAGCCTTATGGGTGGTGACGGCTGGGCCTGACTTGGGCCTGTCCTCAGGTGGTACCACGCGAGCCTGACCAGGGCCCAGGCTGAGCACATGCTGATGCGCGTCCCCCGGGATGGGGCCTTCCTGGTACGGAAACGGAACGAGCCCAACTCCTATGCCATCTCCTTCCGGTGAGGGTTGCAGCCCAAGGGTGCAGGAGGGGTGCAGAGCCTCGCCTGTGTCTGGGCTGCCCTGACCCTGTTTGACTCTTTGTGAAGGGCTGAGGGCAAGATCAAGCATTGCCGCGTCCAGCAGGAGGGCCAGATGGTGATGCTGGGGAATTCAGAGTTTGACAGCCTCGTTGACCTCATCAGCTATTATGAGAAGCATCCACTCTACCGCAAGATGAAGCTGCGCTATCCCATCAACGAAGAGGCATTGGAGAAGATCGGCACAGCTGTGAGGGGGCACAGTGGTTGAAGGGGGCATGTACTGAGGGGACACGGTGGCTGGGTCCCTGACAGGTTAGAGGCAGTAGAGACCAGTATGTCCTCCAGAACTCCCCAGGCTAGCTAATGTTAGCCCCGAATCTCACGGGCATTAGAAAGTGTGGATGTGCCAGACGGGAAGGCTCCTGGGAGGGCCTCTTAGCCCAGCTGGGGGCCACAGGTGAGTACAAGGTGTCCTGTGGGAGTGACGTTCGAGCTGTGTCTTGGGGCTGGGCTCTTTTAGGCCGGGCAGAGGGGCAGGCACTCAGGCAAAGTGGGCCTGTGAGCTGAGGCATGGGGTGAGGAAGGCCTGCAGCTCCCGGGGGACTGTCATGTGTGCTGGAGGTTGCCATGAGGCTGTGAGGTTGGGGAGATGAGCAGGGCCATAGAAGCTGAGCTCAGACTAGACTCTCTCCCCAGCAGAGGAGACTACTGGTGGCCTGCATGGAGGCTGGAGTTGCCAGTGGCCGAGCCCAGTGAGGAGTGAAGGCAGGGCCACTGGTGCAGGCAGCAGGGAGGGCGCTCAACCAGGGTCTGGCCTGAGGAAGAGGGGAGGAGCCCAGGGCTGGAGGGAGTGTGGAGATCCAGTCAGGAGACGTCATTAGCGGACACGGAGGGCAGGGAGAAGACTGCTGTGGCTCAGGGTTGCTCACTGGAGGGGCGGGAGGAGTGAGTGGTGAACTGAGGAGCCACTGAGCTAGGATAGCGATTGCCTCAGCTGCAGATCGCTCTGATGCAGTTGGAATTTGGGCCTCCAGGAACTGAAAAATTTTAGAATCATGGGTGGGCCTTGAGCGTAAGAATGTGTGGAGGGGAGAGGGGGAGACCTGGCCTCTGCAGAGGCAGACTTGCTGTCCTGGTGAGGCGGCGCAGGTGGCAGTCGGCTGTGTTGGGGAGAGGGGGTGTTAGAAGCCAGAAGCTGCTGTTCAGCCCTGGGCTCTAGCACATTAACCCATCCCGTTCTGTCCGTTTCCAGGAGCCCGACTACGGGGCCCTGTATGAGGGACGCAACCCTGGCTTCTATGTGGAGGCAAACCCTATGCCGACTTTCAAGGTACAGTCTCTGCCTCAGCACAGGAAGCCGGAAGGGTCCCCGGCTACTTGGGGCCTGCATTTCTCTGCCCTGGACCAAGATGTGGTCTTTGTGGTGAGGTGGTGGTTGTGGCTTTGAGGCCCAAGAAATTTGAGAGAGACATGTGGTTGCCGTGCAACCACAGCTCTTCCAGGGTGACCCACTCCCCAGCCCCTGTCCCTGGGGCTCAGCACTGACCTTTCCAGACTGTGCTTCCCAGAGGGAACCCCCATTCCTTCCTTGAGGGGGTGCGGGGGCACTGGCCAGAAAACTGTTCTTTGCCTCTCACCCCTCATGGTGATCTGCCAGGCAAGAACTTCGTCTTTTTTTTTAATTTGCCTAAGAGGTATGAGTCTGTGCCCTGCTCCTCCCCTCAGTGAACACAGTTCCTTTTCCCACTGGAGTGACGGGCTCCCAGCCATGGTCCCTGGGGGTGCTCCCTTCCCAGCCTGCCAGCCCGACTTCCGGGAGCGGGGTCGAAGTTCTCCCTGTGGCCTTGGGCAGGCCTCGCATGTGTGCACCTGGATCCTGAAGAGCTTTTGTGACAGAGGCCTGACCTCTCTCCCAAAGCAGCTATGTCAAGGAGGCTCCCTCTAGGGCCAGCAGTGAGGCCTGTAAACAGGAGAGGTGGCAGGCAATCGGCATCTGCCTCTGGCCTGAGCCCAGGCTGGGCAGCCAGACCTACCTGGGTGTACACACAAGCTCCCAGGTCAGGAGAGAGGCAGGGAGGGACCATGGCCTCACAGCGAGCCTCCCTCCCACAGTGTGCAGTCAAAGCCCTCTTTGACTACAAGGCACAAAGAGAGGACGAGCTCACATTTACCAAGAGCGCCATCATCCAGAACGTGGAGAAGCAAGAGGGAGGCTGGTGAGCCTGGCCCCTGGGCTGGAGAGCCCAGGCTTTGAACGTAACAAGGCTGTGGGGGTGGGCCAGGACTTCCGGGCATAGCAGACGCTGGCATGTGAAGGGTCTCCAGGGACGGGGCCTGCATGTGCTTTAGGCCTTGAATGTGTGTAGAGCGTCTGTTCCGTATACACCAGCAGTGCCTGCCTGGGACAGTATAGATGGGGGGACCCCACAGCAAAGGGAACCCTCCTCGGGGTGTGGTAGCTGGCGATCAGTACCCTGTGGTTCTGGCAGGTGGCGGGGTGACTACGGGGGGAAGAAGCAGCTGTGGTTCCCATCAAATTATGTGGAAGAAATGGTCAGCCCAGCAGCCCTGGAGCCTGAGAGGGAGGTGAGGCTGGGGTACTTGGGGGTGCAGGGATGGTAGCGGCTGTGGGGTTCCCACCCAGAGTCCCACACGGTGAACATACCTTTACTCAGTCTGGTCACGCACAAGCAACCATCATCTGCGGGTCCACACCTGGTTCTCTCCGTGTTCCTGTTCCCGAGTAAATGCATGCCACGTGCGTGTGTCCAGGCACACATGCACTTGTCTCGCGCACAACCATCCCTTATCCATGTGTGTGCAGCAGACATGCTGATGACCCCTTGGGCTTTGCTTCCCACAGCACTTGGATGAGAACAGCCCTCTGGGGGACTTGCTGCGGGGGGTCTTGGATGTGCCAGCTTGTCAGATTGGTGAGCCCCCAAAGGCTGTCCCCACTCTGAGCTCTCCCTCTCCTCTGCATACTCCTTCATTCCTGGCTCTGATCCTGGGTGCTCTCCCCTGCACCAGGCACGGTGGAGCAGTCAGCAGAGCAAGGGGGCCAGGGGCCAGCTGACATGCCAGATCCTCATGGGTTAGGTCATGGGGGTGTGATAGAGACTGGGAGGTGGGGTGGGGAGAGGCCTGATCCAGTTTGAACCTGGGCTTCATCTTTGAGCTGTAGTTTGTTCATCTGTGAAATGGGTTTGCAGGAGTAGTGTCTGGGTGCGTGGGGTGTGGTGAGGATGAAAAGTGATGTAGAACTTGCCAGGCCTGGGCGTGCAGCAGGGCACAGAGATACCCTTCCCAGTTCTGTCCTCTCACCCTCCCAGCCATCCGCCCCGAGGGCAAGAACAGCCGGCTCTTCGTCTTCTCTATCAGCATGGCGTCAGTGGCACACTGGTCCCTGGATGTTGCTGCCGATTCACAGGAGGAGCTGCAGGATTGGGTGAAAAAAATCCGGGAAGTGGCCCAGACAGCAGATGCCAGGGTGAGGACCTGGGTGGGCAGATGTGGGCGCCTGTCAGGGCCTGACGCCTCTGGCTCATACCACCAGCCACTTCCACGCAGCAAGGCAGCCTCTGGGTGTGCAGCCTCTTGAGCTAGTCACAACCCCAAGCTCCAGGCAGGAAGAACAGTCCATAAGCAGCAAGGTGGCATGTAAGTGTCGCCAGCAAGTGCCATTTCATTTCAGATGTGTTGGGTTGGACATGTCATTGGGCAGTTAGATACACAAGGCCAGTGCTGAGAAGTCCTGGGCTGGAAGCAGGAGTGGGTAGCCCAGAGGCTTAGGAGGGACAAGTTGTTACAGAGGAGGAAGAGAGTTTGGGGCAGACTACTAGAAAATTGATGTTTGAGGGTGTGGTCAAGGAAGAAGAACCTGAGAAAGCCAGGCCAGAGGCTGGAGGGGATCTCGTGCCAAGAGGTACTGCCAAGATAAAGAACAGGCAAGTTGAAAACCTGAACATGCCCATTGAATTTGGTAGCAGCAAATAGCCCTGGTGACACTGGAGAGCCATGTCGGTGGCTGGGCCAGGGTTGGATGGTAGGGGGCAGCAGGGAGGAAGAAGCTGTGTCCAGGGCACAGGCTTTTGTGGGGCCTGGCGGTGAATGGGAACAGAGTGCTGGAGGCTGACATTCGTGCATTCTTCAACACTGACAGTTGACAGAGCTTACAGGGCGGGGGAGGAGTTGGGTCCCAGGCTTGGTTGCAGGACCCCACTTTCTGGAGGAGAAGGATGACTTACTGAGCCTGGAGGAAGAGAGAGAAGGAAGTACTCAAGGGTGAAGGCAATTCCTACTTGAGGACCATTTTCCCTGGTGCATTTGAGTGTGGGGTGGAGGGGCTACCGGACGGAGCTGTGGCTGCTTTGGGGAATATCACCTGTGAGCCAGGCAGGACAGCAGAGACAGGATGGGATGTTGACATTGTCCCAGAGGTGTGTCCCAGAAGACAAGGTACTGGTTAGCCAGGTGGTTGAAGAGAGAGATCCTGGGGTCTAGGCTAAAAAGGGAGAGCCTGAATAGAGGAGCCACCGATAGATGGCAGTTGGAGGTGGTGGGCTTTTAGGGCTAAGTGTGGGCCTTTGGCCTTGGAGAGGGGGGTTGCATTGGAGTGGAGGGAACTGAGGAGATGAAAGTTGAAGGTCAGGGTGGTGGTAGGACTGTCCTCATGGATGGTGGTGGCCTTAGGGCACAGCGGAGACTGAGCTAGGCGCCCTGGTACGCAGTAAGGTCATGCGGCAAGGGGAGGTGTTTTGCTTAAGGGTGAGGCTGGGTAATGAGAAAAGCATCACTGGGGAGCCAGGCCAACCGCAGGAGCCCTGAGGTATCACTGGGGCCAGGGGTGGTGGTAAGGATTCCACTCCCAGGGGGGTTGCAGGATGAGGAGAGGAAAGACAATTCTGAGATGAGGCTGAGGACAGAGGGACCTTGTTCACTGTGAAATGGGACCTGGACGGGGCTGGGGAGCAGGAGAGGGGCCCAGGACAACCACAGCAAGGGCCAGCTCTAGGCTGGCTGGGGAGCTTCCTTTGCCTCGGGCTGGGCTGTAGCCTGGGGCTGCAGGGGCTTGCCTGTGTCCCCAGCTCACCGAGGGGAAGATGATGGAACGGAGGAAGAAGATTGCCCTGGAGTTGTCCGAGCTTGTTGTCTACTGCCGGCCTGTTCCCTTTGATGAAGAGAGTAAGGGCCAGACCCAGGCGGGCGTGCGTGTGCTTGGGGTGCCTGGTGGTGCAGGGTGTCCCCCCCGTGGTGGATGAGCCTGTGAGGAGTGGCTGGTGGGAGACTCACCTTGCAGGAGGAGGTTTAGCTCCTTCGTTGGGGGTAGGCTCTGTAAGCACTCTTCCTGTCTGGCTCAGAGATTGGCACAGAGCGTGCCTGCTACCGGGACATGTCGTCCTTCCCGGAAACCAAGGCTGAGAAATATGTGAACAAGGCCAAAGGCAAGAAGTTTCTCCAGTACAATCGCCTGCAGCTCTCCCGCATCTACCCCAAGGGCCAGCGGCTGGACTCCTCCAATTACGATCCCTTGCCTATGTGGATCTGTGGCAGTCAGCTGGTGGCCCTCAACTTCCAGACCCCAGGTGAGGAGACCGCCCTGTGGGCTGGTGGGGGGCAGGGCACTGCAGGCAGCCGGGCTGGAGCCCTCCATGATGGGCTTTTCCAGACAAGCCTATGCAGATGAACCAGGCCCTCTTCATGGCTGGTGGGCACTGTGGCTACGTGCTGCAGCCGAGCACCATGCGGGACGAGGGCTTTGACCCCTTTGACAAGAGCAGCCTGCGCGGGCTGGAGCCATGCACCATCTGTGTTGAGGTGGGTGCTGTGCTCGTCTGGGGGTTCCAGGGTGGGAAAGGGGGCTACTCAGCTGGAGAGTGTGCATGCTGAGTTCCCAAGTGGAGAGAGGCAGTGGAGCTGGGCTCGCCCTGAGCCTGAGGCAGGCTGGACTGTCCTCGGAGGTGGGATGGCAACTCAGGGCCTGGGCTCTGAGTGACCCAAGGCTGAGGCTGCTGGGTTAGATGTGGCCAGTGCTTGGTCCAGTAAGGCCACCCTTGGGGAGGCCCTGCCCAGTGGGGGAGGCTGCTCAGTGTGGCAGAGGACGGGCAGGGAGCCAGTGCCAGTAGGGAGAAGCCATGCACCGGGCCCGGGTGAGAATAGGAGCAGCGGCCCAGGGCTCCCTTTGGTTTGCAGCAGTCCCAAGTGCCCTGGACATGCCTCTGGGTGAAAGCTGGGTTAGAGCGGGCCCTGCCTGGCCTTAAGGGGCTCCAGGGATGTCCTGAGCAGAGTCTTGGAGGAGGAGGAAGGGCAGAGCAGAGGGCGAGCTGCTCACATCCGGGATGTATGCACAGTCGTGGGACCATGTGCTTCCGCTCCCCAGAGAAAAGATTTGTACTTTTTCCCTAAGGGCAAGTAATTTTAAAGATTTCCACATTAAAACAGACATAGATTGAATGTGAAGCAGAATGCAAAACTCTCATGAAAGTCTTGGCCAAAGCTAAAACTTCAAGTAGATTTTTACTGGCAGCAGCTGCCTGGGACCAGCAGAGGGCTCCCTCCTCCCGGGCACCGGGGCTCCTAGAGCTGGTTTGGGCTGGGGGTGGGGTGCTGGCCGCGGGGGGAGCAGGAAAGGTGATCCTGTCCCACCTTTGCCCACCCACACAGGTGCTAGGGGCCCGGCATCTGCCCAAGAACGGCCGAGGCATCGTGTGTCCCTTTGTGGAGATTGAGGTGGCCGGAGCAGAGTATGACAACACCAAGCAGAAGACCGAGTTTGTGGGTGAGTTGTGCTCTCCCGTCACTGTCCCGATCCTCCCCTCCAGCGACCTCACCTCTCTCTGGCAGTGGCCTGAGCTCTTTGCCCTTGCTTCTTAGTGGACAATGGACTGAACCCAGTGTGGCCGGCCAAGCCCTTCCAATTCCAAATCAGTAACCCGGAATTTGCCTTCCTGCGCTTCGTTGTGTATGAGGAAGACATGTTTAGTGACCAGAATTTCCTGGCTCAGGCTACTTTCCTGGTGAAAGGCCTGAAGACAGGTGAGGACCTTTGCAGAATTGGCCCTGCACGTCCTGCTGCCAGGGTGGGGCTGGCCCCCGCTTGGCTGCCTCCTAGGCTGAGGGCCAGGATTTCCTCCCCTAGGGTACAGAGCTGTGCCTTTGAAGAACAACTACAGTGAGGACCTGGAGTTGGCCTCCCTGCTCGTCAAGGTTGACATCTTCCCAGCCAAGGTGACTGCGGCAGGGCGGGTGGGCCTGGGGAGGGAGGAGGGCCGGCAGCAGCCACGAGGGGTCCAGAAGAGTCAGCTCCTGTCCTTGCCCCTTGTCAAAGCAGGAGAATGGTGACATCAGCCCCTTTAGCGGCACATCCCTGCGGGAACGGGGCTCCGATGCCTCGGGTCAGCTCTTCCATAGCCGGGCCCGGGAAGGCTCCTTCGAAGCCCGCTACCAGCAGCCATTTGAGGACTTGCGCAGCTCCCAGGAGCATCTCGCAGACCACTTTGATGGCCGGGAACGAAGGTGAGGAGGTGGAGAGGCTGGCAACCAGTAAGCTACTTGGAGCAGGGGGTGTGGAGGGATTGGAAGACAGGGCTACGTCCTGCTTCCTCAGGGCCTTCTTTCTCTTTGGTAGAAAAGTGACAGTTGTCTGGCTCTGGACTGTCCGAGTGGGCTGCAGGGCCCCACTGCATTAAGGTCACCCTTCCCTTCTCTCCAGGGCCCCACGAAGGACTCGGGTCAATGGAGACCACCGCCTCTAGTTGGGCTCCAGGCTCTTTGGAGAGCAGCAGGTGCTGTGCACCTTGTGGAACTCTGTGAACTGGTTTCTCTGGAAGCGGCCTGCCGGGGCAGCTTTCCTGGTCTCGCAGCCTGGAGCCTGCATTCCAGCAGCAAGTGCTAGAAAAAACCAAGCCATTAATGAGATGTATTACGGTCTTGGGCCTCCACGCCCAAGCTCTGAGTGAAGGCAAAAACTGTACTGTGTCTCACATTAAGCACACACATCTGGCCCTGACTTCTGGAGATGGAGCCCTCCATCTGGCGGGGCCAGGACCATGGCCTCAGCCCCTTGGAGAGAGGCTGTCTCGCCAGCAGCTGTATACGGGGCTCTGAGGAGCTGCTGACGTTCCTGAGAATGGAGGAGGAGGAGGAGGAGGAGGAGCAGATTTGCTGGGCCAGGGAAACAATGTTTACATTGTCCTGTAGCTTTAAAACCATAGCTGGGTAGGGTGAGGGCGTAGGTGCCCCTGCAATTCGCAGCTTGGCCCTGGGGCCTGCCCTGCGTAAGGTGGAGGACACAGCACAAGGGCTCGCTGCCCGTGGCCGGGGACACCAACCCAGCCTGAAAGATACAGGGGGTCATGTTAAAAAGCGCAGTATTGTTTTTCTTCTCAGTGGTATTATAACTAAGTTATTCACTCCTCCTGCTCCTCACCCTTGTGGGGGGAACTTGGAACTTGGAGCAGCAAGTTCTCCTTTGAGAGGAGAGGGCAGGTGCTGCCACCATGTTGGGAGGGGCTCAGTGTGGGATGGGGAGGCACTGTCAGGAGTGGGGTTGGGGTGGCAGAGAAGAAAATGACCAAGCCCATTCTGGTGTTTTGTTTTGTTTTGTTTTGTTTTTTTAAAGCCTAGACAACTCAATCTGCTTTCCTTTAGGATTGAAAAGGGATTAAGGGGCTCCCTGCCTCATGGATAGGTGGGAATAGGCAGGCAGGTGCTGAGTGAAGCTGCTGTGCTTATTGCAGCTCTGTCCAGCTAGTGAAAAGATCCAAGGAGGAAAGGAAGGCAGGAAGGTAGGCCCCACCCCTCCAGCCAGAGACTGGGGTCCAGGCCTGGGGTGCAAAGGCGCCTCGTAGCACAGCCAGCATTCAGCACACACACACCCACTGCCACATTTGGGTCGGGGTTGGCCAGTTCGCTAGTTCTGCTGCCCTCTTAAGATCTGACTGCCAAATAAATCATCCTCATGTCCTTTTCCCTTTAACTTGTCAGCTCTTTGGGGGCTGGGGAAAGCCTGTTGTCTGGGGGCTTATTAACTAGAGACAATTGCCTGATTATTTTTCTACAGTAGAAGCAAGGGAGGAGTTTTTGGAAGCATCTCAGGTCAAGCAGCTCAACTCTGGGCTCACAGGAGGTGTGCTGCCCCCTCTTCCCTGCCCATCCTCCATAGGCAGTGGGCTGGGGGCAGGACAGCCAGCTGAGAGCAAGCCCAGGGTCACTGGCCAACCAGCTTTGGGGTGAGCAAGAAGCAACCAAAGCCCTTCCCAGTTCTACAGAAACCTCCTTTTCAAAAACGCGCATTCCAGAGTGGGTTGCTTGGTGCCAGTCTGGCTGCTCCTCAAGCTTGCAACCAAAAACTCTGTGCCCAGGACCCAGTCAAGAAGGTCCTGCCTTTCCCGTGTCTGTTTCCATAGAGGTCTGCACTGGGCTGGCTCAAAAATGATGCCAAAAAGACAAAAGAGGTTGTTCCCGGCTACATTAAATGCCAGCCTGGGGAATCAACACAAGATCTCTTGTCACTTATTGAACAGATACAGGTAAGCGGAGTCAGATGATTCTGGCACAATCCCTCCTAATGTATGTACAAAGCATGGTAAGTGGCTTTGAAGAGACCAAGTTTGTATTTTTTTCTTTAAAAGACAAATCAAGGCAAAAGGAGGACTGAGAGTTGTTGGTTCAGAATGCTCCTTTCCTGTTTGACAAGTTAAGCCAAAGACATAATTTCCCAAAATTCACAGATTAGGGGCCAGTTCTGGTTCTCAGGCCAAGAGACCTGGAATCACAATGTAGAATATTTCACACCATCCACTGAACTGGGTAGAGCAGCCCATGGCAGAGCAGTGACACTCAGGTTCTTGCTGGTTCTTTGGCTTCCTACACCTCACAGTCCTAGCTCAGGGAGGTGAGCCTTTCCTGCAGGCAACATGCTGGGTGGGAATTACCTTGGGTGTTCATGACCCACATTTTCCCACCCCTGATCCTTGTGACCAAGATAAAAAGCTTTTCTAATCAGTGAAGGAAGAAGAGGTCTGTGCTGGCCATTCAGGTTGTCCATGTTGTCATGGACTTCCTTGGTTTGTTGGTTTTGACAGTTTAGTCAAATACATAGTTGCTATGTATCTGTTTCTGCACAACCACCCCCTGGAACATGACCTTGGGATGGGTTATGGCTCTGCCTTCCCTAAGGTAGCTTCCTAGACCCAAGTCATACTGGCTCAGAAGGGCTCTTTTACAATATGCCCTTGCTGTTCACTGTAATGTTTTGATCCTTCCTAGAAGAAAACATGTCAGCCGTAAGTCAGGCAAATGAAAAATGTTTCACCTTGGATTCCTATAGACAAGCCTGGCAATTGCTGATTGACCCAGGAGAAGACCCAGCATGGGGGTGAGGGCAGGGGGCAGAGACCCTCACTATGGACTGACTGTCTTGGCAGACTGTGATGCTCGCCTTGCATAGTGCACACGGGTCTTGCTGCAGCAGCTGCACGGCTCAGTCACCACCTCCTTCCATCCCCTGGAGTGTGACTGGTGGGTCTCAGTGCTGACAGCACGTTAGCATCACCCAAGAAAAAGGACTTGTGCCTGGTGCCTGGCGTGAATGTTTTTCAGAAGGTTCCCAGTGATCTGAAGGAGTGTCCAGGGCTAAGAACTACTCGTTTTAGAGAAAGGGGAAGGCCGGGTGCCAGGGCAAATGCAAAGAACCGGACTGTCACCCTTATAGGGTCCTTCTTCCTGGCATCACTAAGAGAAGCTGCTCCTGGCTGGCAGCCGAGCAGCTGTACACCTAGACCAGGGTTCACAGTGGAAGGCCCTGTGTCCACCAGCTTCTCTGGTGGTCATGTGCACAGACAGCACTGCCTCACACTTTCTACAGCCAGGACGTGGGACAGATCTAGAGACCCTTGTTCTAAAGTCATCCCTGTGGGAACAAGGCAGAAGTTTCTGACCTCATTTGAGCAAAATAAAATTTAAGTCCCCTGTGCCATTGACAAGTGTCTATATAGGGACCGCCTCCTGACCAAGCACCTTCTGGGCATGGGGCTGAAACTTGCTACAGCTTTTGACTTGAGCCTGTCATCTCGCATCATATCAGTTCAGTTAAGCAAAAAAGCAAAAACTCAACCATCAGAATTTTCAGGTTCTCTCACCAAACTAGCTCAGGAAATAAAATAATGTCTTGCCTCCTTCACTTCTGAACTAAATGGATCAAGTCCCATCTGCCAAGATCTCTCGCCCCGTCCTCCTCCCTTGACAATCCCCAGGGCCTCACTCCTGTCGAGGGTTAGCCTGGGCGTTCTGTTCTCTGCCTGGGGGAGTCCACTGTGACCCCCTGCTGGCACCACAGTCAACTCCATTCACTGTCGTGTCCCAAGCACATCACTGCTTCAGTCTGCACCCGCCCTGGAGTTCACCTGATCACCTTCGGGGTTTCGCACCAGTTTGTTCTGGCTCCCATGACCTGGCGTTTTAGATTTAGCACAAGGCTGCTTCCCCAAGTCCCAAGTTGGCCTCCCTATGGGGCAGGTCAGCAACATGCTGTGTCCACCTGGGACCAGAATCTCTGGCCACCTTGGTGAACACAGATACATCTGCCCAGGTGATTTTATTCCAGAAGTCTCTTTTTCCTTCTGCCACAGGCCCTTAGGGTCACCCCAAGCTTCAGTTGCTTTGAATTTTAGCGGTTTGGGGTTTTAGACCTTCAGAAGAGTCGTTAGGCTTGGTTGCCATCCCTCCTTAGCAAATGGCAAGCTCTGCTTATCAGCACTTTTCTCACAGGAAAAAAGAAAAGCTTGGGTAATGTCCTTTCACCAGGTAATCGATGAGTCCAGTTTGACTAAGTTTGCCTTAGCACAATTTCTAAAACATCTCAGTTGTCGTGCTTGTAGAAGCCATTTACGGTGAACTCAGCAATGCAAGGGCACGGGTGAGCTGGAACTCTCCTGAAGTGGGCTGAGGGACATTGCCCACTGGTCCGTTCAGATTTTAAGGTCTTACCCTCAGAATAAATCAACGGAAGTGAAGTGTGGTTAGCTTTTTCTCTGGCTCTCCCACAAAATTAGTCAGCAGATGTGAAATGTATTTTTTTATTTAGGGACAATCAAAAGATTTGAAGTACCATTTAGGCCCATTTCAAATTGTACAAACAGTTTCTCCCTGTTTTCCCACCCTTATCCAAATCCACAGATACAAAATTTAGGAAATGTGCAACAAGCATCTTAGAAATAGCAGCTTCCCCACAGGGGACCTTGTGAGGCCTGGAGCCGTCCCCGAAAGGGCCGTCCCACCCCCACCTCAGCACCACCACAGGCCAAACCAAAGGCAAATTTTATACTTTGTTAAAAGCATTTACCCGGGTTCAAAACTCCTTTTGCACCCAGGCCTTAATGATAGTCAAAGTGTGCCACTCAGTTGGCCAGGAGGGAGGACCTCGCACAGATCAGTTTGGCTAAAGTTTCAGTTTGCTTTAGACAAACAGGAACAGGGCAGTTGCCTCTGCCTAGCACCAAGGGGGTCCCTTCTGCAGCATCTCTGGGAGACAGGAAGGGCACCCAGCCCTGCTTCTCAGCAGTGGGGCCCACAGGCAACAAAGGTTTTGCACCAAAGACCAGAATATAAATGGGTGGTAGAAGACCAGGAATCAGGACACTGTCAGGAAGGAATCTGCAGCCTTTGGCAACTTCCCTGATTTCCACACAGGCTGCGCTCAGCAAACTCAATGAACAATGGCCGGCAGGGAAGAGGGGAAGGTTGGCGTGTTTTCTTTCTTTTTTTTAATAACAATTATGGCACAGTCTGACCCTCCTGACACAGTTGAACAAAGCGGCTACAGAAGTACAGCAGTAACTCTGCTACACAGAGGGGCACCTGCTCCTCTGGCATTTGCCGTTTGGCGGGAGGCAGGCATGATGGCCATGCTGGGTGCCTGCTGGGGAGCGGGCGCCAGCAGTCCCAGCTCCAGTCCACAATTTGATGTGGGGCTCAGCCTGCATTTCAAGCAAACGGCAAGGATGCTGTAGGTTTAAGAATCTGGATAACTGGCAATGTCTTTTCAAACAAAAATCACAGTACTAAGAAGTACCATGTGTAGCTTCTTAACCCCTTGCTCTGGGTGTAACTCGGGGAAAAACAAAGCACTTACAGCAGTCTATATTCACTGATTGACCAGCCTTTATCCTAGACCTTTCACTCAACTCCAGTCACATCAAGTAATTCCAAATCCTCCATTTTTCATAGAAAACACAAGTTAAGTTTAAAAGCATTAACCAAGGAAAGCTGCTGACTGACACACTCAAGTGCTCATGCTGCACAAGCTTGTGCACTCCAGAGCCCATCTGAAGGGAGGGGCACTAACAACAGGTAAACACTCAGGCTCCTCCCGGGTGCCCTGGCTTCCCCCCTGCCCGGAGTGGCCTGCGGGAAGATGCCAGGCGGCCAGGAGAGAAGGCAGCTGTGGTGCCTGCTTGAACCACCCCAGCCCTGCTTGCTGAGCTCCCCTCCCCCTCTGCTCTGCCTGCTGCCCAAGCAGCCTCAGGTTCTGAGGGCTGAGAAAACTGGGGACAGCAACATCAAAGCAGTAACTACACATTCTTTGTTGATCCTTGAAGTGCTACAAACCAAGACATGCAATTTTGAAAAGTCAAGGAAGTGTGCTGGGATCTGTCCTTATGCACAAGGCAACCAGGCCTGCCTGGTTCCATCCCCAGACTCTCGGGCTACTCCCCTGCAAGCCCCTGCTCTGGACTTTTGGGGCAGTGAGAATGGTTGGTGGATCCTGGGCTAAAAAGAAATTCTCTGTCTTACCTCAGTCTGGTGAAGGACACGGTCCCCCATTCAACAGAGAACAGTTAGTCTTGATAAGTGAGCTCAGGACTGAAGCATCAGAAGGCAGGCTCTTGATCCTCTCTAGGGCCAAATGCTTTGCATGTGCTCCTTTGACTTCTTGACAATGTCGAGGCTGAGCAACCTGGGTTTGCCTTCCCCCGTGCTGCTCTTCCCAGTGTGACCTGACAGTAGGAACAGGTACAGATTCCAGCAGAAATGAATTCTAACCAAGGTCTGCCAATTCCATGTGGAGCCAGGCTGGGGAGCAGCACTTGGGATGGCCACTTCTCTGTTTCTGGAGATGCTGCGGCTACCTCAACCTCATCAGCCCTGGGGTTGAATGGCTCAGCCAAAACCCCGAGAGCCTCAGATGAAAGCCTCCATGTGGGAGGGAACTATTTGGGAGACTTGGCTCCCACCATCCCCTGCTTGCTCAAGTATTTGAGCTTTTCTGAGGTCAGTGTCCCCGGGCCACACTGAGACAGCCTTCCAGAGTTTGGGTAGGGTGGTGGAGGGGCCTGATGTGGCTCACTGTCGGGTTCTTAAGAGAATGGAGAAGAGGCAGCTGAGGTAAGCGATTCTGAAGAGGGAGCTCTATGTCTCCAGTGATAACAGCCCTGCATCTGCCCAGCCTCAGCCTCTGCTGGCTTTAGCCAGAAAATGCTGGTTGTGCCAACTGCCATGTCTCAAGGACTGCTCTCCACATACAGTGGAGCCTTGCAAATCAATCTGATACCTGACAATCTAAAATTAACACAGAAATGCATCTCCTGCACAAAGTGAATCAAATCTATAAACTGCTTCAAGTACTCTGAGCAAGGAAAAGGAGGGAAAAAAATATATTTTAGGAAAAGCCTAAACTCCAGGTTTGGTTTTAAGAGTTTCTTCTTTCCCGGTTTTCCTTTCTTTCAAAGTGACTTTAAACACTTGGGGCTGTGATGTGTGAACTGAAAAAACTGCTCCAATCAGGATTTTGGTCCAAGAAGAGGGTAGGAAGACAGAGAAAGCACAGGAAGGGAGCTGAGAGAGAAAATGTGCATAGAAACATGAGCATCCTTCTGGAAGGGCTGGACATCTGCCCACCGTGGAGGGCAGCCATGGGACAGATGTCCCAGTTTGCTGGGGGGCTGGAAGGGAGATGACACACAACATGTCAGTGGACCACTGACTAGGCAGGATAAATCCTATAAGAGCCACATCTCAACCCAGAGAACATGCTGAAACTTCCTGGTGGGACAGCCTTCCGAAGCCAGTGGGGGATGAGATCAGTACACGGGGGAGCCCAAAAGGCTCTGCCCAACTTCCCCCTTCTGCTTCCAAAGAGCAGGGCTGAGGCACTTTGGTCCATCGGAACAGCTGCCAGTCCCTTGGCCAAGAGAAAGGAGCTCTCAGTCCTACAGCCAGTACCAATCCCCAAGGTGCTGGCCACTCATCCTGAGGGTCTTCTGGTTCAGGAACACAAATGCCCCCGAAAATGAGAATCCCTCCCAACAAAAACCTCCTCTATATTCAAAAATTAAAACAAGTAATCAAAATATGCAAAGTATATGTATCATAAATTCAGATTTTCTTTATCAGAACAATGATCTGTTTTCATCTATTAAAACTGGATCTACAACCCCATGTAAAAAATATAATAAATGTGTACACAACATAGGCAATGAAAAACATTGAAATATGATTTTACTATCTGATGAGTCCAAGTGCATACAGAGAAGAGGGAAAAGATTAGTCACTTTATAAAATATGCTTTCTCTTCAGAAAAGACTAACCCCACCCCACCTCTCTCAACTCTGCAGCCCAGAGGCCACCTTCTAGCAAAGGTGACAACACAGAACTAAGCCTTCCGCTGTGCAAAACTACAGGGCACAGGAAGCAACAGGGCCGGGAAAGCAGGCTGCTGCCAGAGCCATCCCACCGCCCCCCACTGCGGTTCCAGTTTCTGGGCTAGCAGGGGCGTTCCTACATGTGTGCTTCGTAGCATTCATGGTTTTACACCCAAAGACCTAGGTACCTGCTATGATACCCCTTAAGCACCTGTGTGATAACCCGACTGCCTCCCTCATCATCGATGGTCTTGGGCCATCTTATTCTTAAAGCTTAAGGCCTGTTGTATTTGCTCCAAGAGCACAGGAAGAATTGGGGTCTGTCCAGTCTGCTGTGCTCCTTACCTGGGCAACCTTGGCATTCTTGGCATGGCCCTGGCTGTTTGGCAGGACCAGTACCTGTGACAAAAAACATGCCAGGGTGGATAGCATTGTAACTTTTTCATCTTAAAGACAAACTAAGGCCTGAGGCTGGGTGGTTTTCTCTGTCCTGCATGGCGTTGCCAACCATGTAATTTATTTTTTCCAAATTGCTGTTGGGGTTGTAAATTCAACGTGAATACAAATAAGATAACCAAGAAAATCCTCTCTAAAGACACAACCCTTCAGCCAGTGCACGCAGGGCTCTGGACGTGACGCCGGCAGCAGGATCTGGAGGCGAGGTGCCAGGGGATTCCTCAGACACGCAGCATGGCTCAGTGCCGGGCCACCAGCTGCCCTCAGCGCACGGCTCGCCCTCCAGCACAGGCTATTTCCCCTAACATCTATGTGCCATGAAGTTCCTCAAATGTACATATCAGATGTACGCTTTATGAGTAAAGTATCAAATGAGTATTTGTACTGTATATGTGTATATATAAATTAATCTGCATGTACATAAACACTAAAGGAAAAATTCCAGGTGTCTGTTCTCTGAAGGAAGGCAATCACTCACCATTTGGGTTCTTGGTAATTCCTCAAAGAGGTCTTGGGTCCAAACAGCTCTCCCCCCCCAAAAATGGAACAGATTCAAAAACAGGCTGCAAAACTTGCCAAGTAGTCACAAGTCATCTTTCTGAGACAAACACAGGGTGGTCCCTGTCGAGACAGGGAAGAGGAGACATCCTCTAGAAGAGCAGTGGTTCAAGGACTTTTGGTTTCTAAAAAAAAGGCAGCAGGTTCTACTGCTTTCCTCCTCTGAGCTATGCCAGAGGGTGCCCTGCCTGGTCTGGGTTGCTAAAGCACCACCACTTCTTGCCCCAAACCCCTGCCCTCTCTTTGGGGTCACCAATGCCACCCACCCAGCCCGGACCCCAGGAGGGGTGTGCCCTAGAGGCCCCGGCACACACGACTCTGGGGAGCGGTGGTCTCAGAGGGCTACAGTGGTGCAGCCGTGGCCACCCTCTTTAAGTGCTGCTCCCTGAGCTGTCTGGGGAAGGTGAGAATGATAGTCTAGGACAGCTTTGCCAGAAGTGTTTCAAAGGCACCTTTTTATGTGTTTTTCTCAATTCAAAAATGGACAAGGGATCAGGCTAAGATACACAGAGATCACATTTCCAAGTCTGGGCATATAAATATAGAACCTCTAAAAGTGCCTTCCCATGGTCTGGTGGGGGGTGCCCAGCACTCCCTTGCAGAGGGGCCGGAAGCAGGCCGGGTATTTTGTTAGGATTCCCCACGTGCATGCAGATCTTCATGCTGAAGCCCACTCTGGTTCCAGTCACTACAGAAAATCTGGAATCCCTTCAGCCCTCACTGTCACTTTTCCTTCCTGAGTCGTGGGAGGCTTTAAAGTGTCGATAAAGTGCTCTGAAAAGTGCCATGCCACAAAGCTACAGGCCACGATTACACTTCCATTTGCCCCTCCCACCCCATTTCTTTTTTCAATTTTCCTCTCACTCTAAAAGCAGCTAGATTGGGGGGGAAAAAAAAAAGTGGCACATAGGTCAGTTATTAGGCTTAACAACAATATTTCTTTAGTTGATCTGATAACTAGAAAGCTACGGTCCATGATTCAAACTCCCATGAAAAAAAAAAAACAGAATTACTGTGACAACTTGAGAGTGGTAAGCAAACACTAACAAATAGTTTGTTTTGAAAACTGAGGGTAACAGCAGGTTCTGTACTGATTATCCCATCAGGCAAGGCAAGTCTGGCATGAAATGTTGCTGGCCATGGCTTAACGCAGCGGGAGCTCTTCAAAAGCACTGCATTCCTTGAGGAATGCCACATGGGGGCTCGCCGGCTCTAGATGTAGTTCTGAGTGGGCCGGTGAAGGTGGGGGGGACACGCGGCCCCAGCAACCTCCAGAGAACAGACACGGGGCATTTTCCGAGATGATGCAAAAGGCAATGTGCTACTTTGCTTACCAAAGTTTCTATGTAATGAAAGTATGTAAAATCTCATGTTTTATTAAATGTGTATAGGCGGACATATATGCTAAAAAGTTGATTCTGTGTCTATGGATATGAAATCTGAACTATTTTATCCACTGGAAGGCAAAGGAAAGGTCCTACATTGTGGGGGGAAGAACTGGCAAGAACCCCGTTCTCCCTGCCTGCTCACAGTGGGCAGGCCGGTGGTGGCAGGCACTGGGACGGCTGTGAGGCCTCTGGGGTGCTCTCTCGGGTGCCCAGCAGCCGGGCATGGGAACAGCATCTGGCAGCAGAGAGTCAGGTTTGGCCCTTCCGTGTGGTAGGCAGCACTCCAGACTGGCCAGTCCTTCGCAGGCCTCGCTTCAGGTTCAGTCTGTTTCTGAGGAGAAAACACAGGCCTGTCACCTCCACGTCAGCCGCTACATGTACAGCCCCCAGGCGGACAGGTCCTCGCCACATCAAGGTAGTGTCCCTGGCTTTGGGGACCACTGTTCCATGAGCAGTGCCTTCCTGCCTGCACGCCTCCTGCACTCCTCCCGCTCACAGTTCCTGAGGGACTGTGAAAAAGCAGGTGCAAGTTAAGGCCAGGATGCTGGTGGGGCAAGGCTTCCAGACCATCCCAGGGCCCGAGCAGCAACTTTTCTTCTTGGGCCCACTCACCTGGCTCACCTGGCTAGGCCGCCAGCCCCTCTGGAGTCCTGCCCTCATATGCCTCGCCCCGACCTCTCTTCCCAGCTCTCCAGAACACACTGGTCTAGTTTCTGACATGCAGTCTACTGGTATCTTCAATTCATTTATAACTTCTAACCCTAGAGTCAAAGACACTGGGGCCGTGCAGAGAGGCTCATCATCTGTGATGCTGACAAATCTGGCCCTAGCATCGACGTTGGCTGAGAAGGCCACGAGAAGCCATGTTAAGAAGAAGCCATTCCTGTACCTACTGTGATCTGCCTTGGATAGAAAAGGATGTGGCCACAACGGCATGGCCACCGCCTGCCACTTCTGCTCCGTCCCACCACGACATCGATACTCCACTGTGTGCTGGATTCAGGAGCTGAAGGAGCCAATGCGTGTGACCCAAACCCACTCATCCCCAGTTCAGCTTTTATATCAAACTTGTTCAAAATCCTTGTCTCTCTTGAGCATGACACACATGCCTACCTGTAATCATAAGAAGCCCAGAGCTGGGTGTAGCTGAGGGCATTTGGGCCAACCTAGACACAGCCTCCCAGCTGAAAGAGGAGAGACAATCTGCTCTGCTCTGAAATGGGCCAAACCAACCACCCAAAGCCTCCTCCCATACTGCTCTGCCTCCAGGAAGTGCCACCAGGCCCTGCCTGAAGCATTGGGTGAGCCGTGGGGTCCAAGGAGGGAGCATTTTCCCCACCAGTGGTCCCTTGTGCTCAGAACCCAACTACGGAAAAGTGACTTCCATGGGCTTCTCAGAGCTGGATTTCCTCTTCTGTAAGCTGAACAAATGGAAATACCACTCCCCTTCAAACTAGGGGCAGACTTGAAAGTCTCCTTCTCCTTAAGTGAGGGAAGAAACAAAAGCATAACTATGCTTCAAACCCACTGTCTTCAAATGAATTTAAAATACTCAGAGAAAGAAAAGGAATTTTGTCCTTTTTAGAGGTCTTACGTAGAAAGTGATTGGGGTGGAGGAGCTGGGATTTGCCAGGCCCAAAGAAACCTGCCACAAGAATGCTCAACTACGCGTGGAGGCAATGCGACACCACCCTGGGAAGAATGTGGGATGTCCCAGGTGTCAGCAGGGCACTCTGAGCCTGGGGATGAGATGCCCAGCACAGGGCCCCCCAGGGAGGCTGCTTGTGTCCCAACCCCACGGACACTTTCTGGGTGTCTTCCTGCACCTGTGTACCACGGCCAACTCAGCCAGTGGGGCAACATTCAGGGTCAATGAGGCTGCTCCCTCCTGGCTCTCACCTGCCCCCTCTTGGACCATCCCTCCCTGGGCTCCAGGATCTTCTCCATCTTACCACTTGGCTCTCCTGGTCCCACCACCATGCAGCAGATGGCCCAGTCCTGTGACTCCATCCCAGATGTGCAAACTCAGACCAAATATCTGCTGGTGAGGCCCGCTTGGAGGTCTCCGACAGGCCTCAAGGGCTAAGGTTGCAAAAGGAACTCACATCTCCTGTCAGAGGCCCTCCTCCCTGAGTTCCTTGTCTTGGTTAGGGGAGCCACCACCCTCTGCTAGCCAAGTTGGAAACCCAACATCATCCTCCACTCCCCTCTCTCTCAACCAAGTCCTCTGATTTCACCTACTAAACACTTTCTGCTCTCTTCTCTCCCAATCATACTGACCTTCCCATTTAAAGACGCACTGCTAGGCATTTGTGTACACATCATTTAAACCTCCCTGAAATCCCTTCAATAGCTAGCACACTACTATTTTACAGATGAGAATACTAGGGTTCAGAGAGTTAAGGAGCCCATCCAAAGTCCCAGACCTGATAAGCAGGGATTCAAGCCCACCAGGTCCTGCCTGACCCTAAGAACCAGGTCCTGGCTCTAAGCCATGCATTTCTCCACTTCTACCAAGCTGCCATCTGGACACGGAGTGCTGCTCACCTGGAAAAGATGAAAGCTCCTTTACTGGCCTCCCTTCCTCTGATCTTGCCTCTTTCAAACCCATGCCATAAGCCACCTAAGTGATCTCTTTGTAAAGCCAACACAGATTACTTTGTCATCCAGAAGCATTAAAGTGCAGGAACTGGCAGCCTCAGAGCTGAAGAAAAGCTCTGTTCACATCAAAACTTGTTTTCTGTTTATTCCTAGCCAGGAAAATAGGTGACCACACTTGAAATTTAGGGGTAAAAGCACCTAGTATGTACCCTTTTATTTGTTATTTCTTTAAACATTGCTTCCTATGTATCTTCACTTGAATTGCTCTGCCAATGTTTCTAATCATTAAACAGCTGAATATTATATTCTACCAAGAAGTATAATTAAAATTATAATTAAGAACAAACAAAAGAAATTGGCTTGCATACTAAACACTCTAGGCCCCAGCAATCCATGCTGTTTTGCTGGTACAGCCAAAGCCAGGGTGGGCCCTCCCCAGGGGGAAGGCATCATGCTGGCAAAGATGCCCAAGGAGCCCTCACAGCCAGCCTTGTGGACCCAAATCCGCTCCCTGGGTGCCCCAGGAGGTGCCCCATGAAGACCTCCCTGCTCCATTTCTGGGAGCCTAGAGGAAAAACAAGGTCACATTCAGAGACACCAGGCCCCAGAAACCAACTTCTCAAGGTTCACGTATCAGAGAAACCAAGAATTCAGATACTCCATCAGTTTCCACAGCCTCCGGTGAAAAGCTACATTGCACCTCTCCTGACCACCCCGCGATGAGGCCTCTAATGAGGAGACAGACAGCAGAGAATGGAGGGTGAGGGAGAGGCTGGGGACTTGGACCAAGAACCCGGAAGATTAACACCTGACAAGTAACTTGTCTGTGTCCTCAAAGTCGTGGCATCAATAAAATAATCTAAATTTAATTTTAAGTATTAAAACACCATGATCCTGAGAAACTGAGGAACAAAATTCAAGTTTTTGATCCCATGTATGTCCAAGAGAGAATTATATTAAACATCAGGAAGAATGACAGAAATGCAAAAAACAGGATTTTTATGATTTAAGAAAGCACATCATGTTTTCAAAGATAACTAAAGGCTTTCTTTTCCTTTGGTTCTACAATTTGAGTTAAATTTCTTCAAAAGTTCTCTCTCTGCCAACTCAGATGATGCTCTGACCCTGAGTTTTTCTTGGCACTACTCTCAGAATTCTCTCTCCTATGGCTAAGAAGTGGCTACAAAAGCTTTGACCTCTGTTCATTCAGCAGGTTCTTTTCCTGTAAAGTTTTACAAAACAAAGCAAAACAAAACAAAACTCTTGATCCTTTGTCATATCTGTGCACTGGCTTCAACTGCCGATTGTCCCCTGAAGCAGCAGATGCCCGCTGTGAAAAAAATGCAAAGCCCCCTCCGTGCCCCCTCCCACGGTTCCCATGGACTCCTTACCCAGCTGAAGTCCAGCCTGGGGACTCGAGGTGTCAGAGTGCTCTGAGCTGGCCTCAGGGGCACTGGGCTCCCATGACTCACTGTTCTCGGACACCTCCAAGTAAGCTTCAACAATCCCTTGGTGAATTGCCGCAGGCTCGCTGGCACCAAGGCCCTGGTCCTCACTGCCCGTGTCTGCCACGGCCCGGGTCTCCTCGCCCATTTTCTCAGCAAACCACTGCTTGACCTGCTGGGGGTTCATCTGGGTCTTGTCACAGAGGCTCTGCAGGTCCTCCTCATACAGCATCTTGTGCGTCACATAATAGTCTTGCAAGAGCTCCCGGTTGCCAGGGGCAATGACCAGCAGTCCTGGTGGGAAGTTGCCCCTCTTGTAGTCTTCGTACCACTTGAGCTGGCCGTTCTTCAGGGCGTAGCGACTGTCCCCAAACCAGCGCACCACCTCTGGCCGCGGCAGGCCCGTCTGGACCATGATAGAGTCATAGTCCTGGTTGTTCGGCCACTGCGTCTGCACAAAGAGCTGCCGCAGCAAGTGCCGCTGATGAGCTGTCTTTTTGTAGCTCACTTTGCCTGGAGGCTGCTCTGCCAGCTTGCTGGACCCATCATCCTCGGGCTCACAGGCACCCAGTCCCGGCAGTTCACTCTTGCCGTTCGCCTCGGTGACCCGCAGGTTCTTGAGGTTGATTTTGATGGGACTGACTTTACGCTCTGCCAAGGTGTGGCTGCTTGACACTTCTGAGGAACCATTTTCACCAGCAACTTTTAGGTCACTGGCCAAATCCTCTTCTCCACCCTCATCCTCAGCGGCCTCTTCTTCCTCCCGCGAGGCGCCCTCCTCAGCCTTCTTGGTCTCCGCAACATTCACTTTTTTCCGTCTCTCTGAAAACCAGCTATCAATTTCTCTTCGGGTCATTTTGGTTTCACTTCTTAGGCGGTCCAGTTCCTCGTCAAGAGGAAGGGGGTTTTGTGCAAAACTGCTTTCCAGGGCTCTGAGCTGCTCGGGGGCCCTCTCCTTGTATTTGGTTGGTGTGAAGTCCGGGCTGTGGTGCCAGGACTGCCGTCTGGCAGAAGGGAGGGTTGCTAGGGTGGCTGCCGTTGGGAGGCAGGTCACCTCAGGGGCTCTGGGCGAGGGGGGCAAGGGCCCCTCTGGTGCGGCGTCAGTGAGGATGGCACCGTGATCTCCGGGCATCATGGCTCTGGAGCCCTTCAGGTTCCGGCAGTGGTACCTTCGATCACTGAACCACTTCCGAACCTCTCTGGTACTGAGGCCAGTTACTTTGGTCAGATGCTCGACTTCGCTCTGTCCCGGGAACTGGTTCCGGCAGAAGCTGCCTTTCAAAGCTGATAGCTGTTCATGAGATTTCTTGTTTTTGTAGATGCTAGCATCAAGGAAGGCTTGGGAAGTTATGCTGGGGCATGCGGTGAGGAGTGACTGGGCTGCATTGACGACCTTCACGGCTGATGTTGTGTTTGAACACACAGTGTTGATGGGGGTGGCAGTTGGCTGCTTGGAGACAGATGTAACTGCCAGGGGGAGGGACGTGCCTGTTGCTTGCAACCCATTGGCCAGCAGTGGCTGAGTGACCAGAAGCCCCCCTGTTGTGCCCTCTGGCTGTCCCACCACCTGGCCTGGCAGGGCAGCCTGGATGAGGTGGTGGACACTGCCAGCACTGGCAACCAGAGGAGTATTCAGCACGGTGATCGTGGGCTGCGGCACAGACTGAATGACTGTATTGAACATCTTTTTCCGGGCGTCTTCAATCTCCTCGGGGGACCAGCTGATACCTTGCTTCAGCCTTTGGGCTGTGAACCAGATCTTGAGCTGTTCTTCTGGATATTTGGTCACCACGGTCAAATAGCAGAGCTCAGCTTTGGTTGGGTAGGGGAACTTGTGGAAAGAGTTCTTCAGGAAGCTGTTGGAGTCCATGGCCGCATTGTACGTGGGAATGCTGCTCAGGGGGATCATCACTTTGGGGAGAGACTTGGAGGTGGGCAGTGGCTGGTGGGTATGGGGCTGCGCGTGCACAGGGGGCTGTTGCTGGAGGGAGAGGAACTGTGCTAGACCCGCCGGCAAAACGGGGACTGTGCCTATCAGGGGCCCGTTGGTGGTGTGGGGTTTTTTTGCAGAGCCGGGCACAGCCTGGCTGACCGGAGCCGCCCCGTTGATGAAGGCCTGCTCCCCCTCCTTCCCCTCGGCTTCCCCAGCTGACAGGCTGGGTAAGGCCTCACCCGCGGGCTGATTGGGGATGTTCTCCTTGAGTGTATGGATCTTTTTGGCTTCAGCTTTGCCTTTCATTATCTTCATGATTGGGGTTTTGGTAATGATAATTTCAGCCTGTCTGTCAGTCCCGTCAGCGCTGGGCTCACCAGGGAGGTCAGGAGTGCTGGTGCTCTCAGGGACGCTCTGCTCCACGACGACATGATTGTCCGGCTTGGCCACATTCCACACAAAGCTGGCTTCCCCCAAGTGACACTTGGCATTGTGCAGGGAAAGTCCCTCGGGGGTTTTTGCTAGAAAACTGCATTCAGTGCATACAAAAGTGGGGTCTTTACTAAAGTCCGTGTGCTCTGAGTTCATATGTCCCACAAAGTGGGTCTTGTCCTGGGATCTGAAATCACAGTATTTGCAGGAATATGAAGAGCCATCTGAGGTGCTCTGATGCCCATTGGCCAGTGCTGGGCTATCAGGGCTGCTGGCGTTGTGGGCCACCTCGCTGCTGGCACTGGGCCCTTCTGGGGGCTGCTCTGCTGGGGGGCCTTCAGGCGAAGCCACGGAGGGCGGGGCCTCGGCACTGGCCTCCTGCAGCACCACAGCCTTCACCGGGATCATGCACGGGGTGGTGGATTTCCTCTTGCTGGCCATGGCGACGGCCACTCTGGGGGATCAGCAGGGGAGAGAGTGTCCCAGCAAGGGCCTCACAGTCCAAGTTCCAGCTGCTCCATGGGGTTCAAAGAAGCAGTTTCTGAGGGCAGCTTTTTTAGTTGTTTGCAGAAAGCATGTTTTTCCTATGAAACCTGAGGAGGAAGGGAAAAAAAGATTATGGTCTCCTGAGCTCTGTGTATTTCTCAGATACTGGGAAACACTCCACTGCTTGCCTTCTACCATCCAGGTCTTTTTAAAAAAAGTTCATCAGAAGCTTGGAAGTGAGGCTTGGGGTAGGAGCCCTCCAAACTCTAACAAAAGAATGACATGGGGATGTTCCAATACCATTTGATAGACTTAAGTGATGTTTTTCGGTTTTGCTTTTAATCCTGTATTCTTGCATTAAGTTACTCAGATTTTTAAAAAACAAAACAAACCCAAAACAAAAACACCCTCTTTGGAACCTTTAACTTAATTCTGACCAAGTCCAAGTGGGAACAAAAGATCCTAGTGTAATTCTTATTTAAATGTTTGGGCCAGCAAGGGCTTTTCTTTTTATAGCCCTCCCACATATGAGAACAAGACGCCGCCTGTGTTCTCCCCCAAGCTGGGCCCAGACACCAAATTAGCTGCAGTGTGTGGCTGGAGGGAGGTGGGGGCAATGGTGGCTGCTACACAGATCGGCCTCTCTCTGTGGCCTTTCTCTGTCTGCTGTCCTACCATACCCACTCCAGGCAATGGGAGAGGAATCACTTCATAGTTACTGGCTGTACCCCAAGCCGTGGTCACTCAAATGAAGCCAAGGCCAGAGGGTCAGAGGATCCACAGACCCAGTTCATGGCCCAGCAAGCTGTGCGTTCTCTCTCTGGGAGTAACTCACAATCTGGCCTCACCTTGGGTACATCTACCCCATGTGACCTTGTGTTGTGCTTACTTTTTCAGTTTTCTTTCAGTGCCTTGATTGTTTCTTAAAAAAAAAAAAATCCAACTCTCTTAAATCTTTGATCTATCTGAATTTATTTCAAAAGCTGGGGTGAGGAGAGAATTGTGGAAGATGGCAGAGTAGAAAGCTCCAGGAATCAGTCCTTCCACTGGAACAACTATTAAACAGGCAGGAACTGTCTGAATTAACTATTTTAAAGCTCTGGAGTCCAGCAGGGCACTGTACAGTGTCCAGAGAAGAGTGGGAGGAATAGGCTTGTAAATTACAGTAAATACCAGCAAATTGCTCTCTCCACGTAGCAGTTACAACTCTACTCTTATGGCAGGCAGCAGTGGGGTCCAGCCCTTGGTGTAGTTGTTGGTGTCAATTCTCCAAGATCCAGGGGGCAGGGGTGAGGTGTTCGCAGATCACTGCTTTTGATTAGCTACATCAAAACACTGGGGGTGGAGAACCTAAGATGGCGGCTAGGTGAGACAAGGCAAAAAAACACCTCTGTGAAGATACTAGTTAAAAGCCAGAAAGTGACCCAGAACACCAGTTCCAGTGATGCACCAGCCAGACAAGGTCTGCTAAATCCACAGGGACCATGCATTTGGTGAAACCAGCAGTCTGTGTTCTGAAACGAGTGAGTGAGCCGGCTGAAAGTCCGGCGGCCAAGCTGCAATGTGGGGAAACCGTGGGTTGGCGTTTGGAGACAGACTAATTCTTTAAAAAAAAAAAAAAAAAAAAAACCTGGGCGCAGCTGCAGTTATGACGGTGAGAACCGCGCAGTAAAGCACTTCAGGAGCGAGCTGTGCCAACCTCTCAGTGTCTGGTGTGGAGGATAGCCTGCTGCTGACTGCTTCAGGGCCAGGGGGGCAGAGGGGAGCCAAAAGGAGAAAAAAACCACTCGCCTTGCAGCCATCCCCCGGCGGGCTGGGAACACTCCTGCCCGGGGCTGGAGCTATAGCCCAGAGCCACGCCAAGAAACCCAGTGTGACAGGGAGTGTTTCCAGCAGCACCGTGCACATGCCACAATATCGGCCGTGGACAGTGGCCTTTAGTGCACCCACAGCTAACTGTCCCAGAGTTGGGAAGGCGGAGCTGTGCGAAAAGGGGGAAATTAACACACCCCATTCAGCCATCTTTACAGCAGGCTGGGAACACCCTTGCATGGCCTGGCAGCCCAGGGCTTCCCTGGAGGGCTGGAGTGCACTTGTAACGTGGCACAGCCTTCCCTTGGCAGAGGTCCTGGAAGAGCACGGCTGAGAAGGGGGACCCGCTCAGAAATCCCAAGGACCCTACACCAATACCAAGGACTTGTGGGTCAGCGGCAGATACAATCTGTGGCAAAACTGAAATGAAGGTTTAGACTCTTGCAACAGCCTTAAATCTCCAGGAACACCTGTGAGGTTTGATTATTAAAGCTGCCCTGTCTCCCTAACCACCCAGACACATGCCCCGCATCAGCAACACACCCAAACTTAGTGCACCAATTGAACCCCACAAGAATCAGATCCCCACACACCACAAAGACAAAGTTGGGGAGAACTGACTTGAGGGGAATAGGTGACTCATGGACGCCATCTGCTGGCTAGTTAGAGAAAGTGTATGCCACCAAGCTGTAGAGCTGACAAATCAGAGATCGGTATATTTTATATCCAGAAAGAACCCTATCAAGTAAAGCAAATGCCAAGAGACCAAAAACAACAGAAAATTTTAACGCATATGATAAAACCAGATGATATGGAGAACCCAAACCCAAACACCCAAATCAAAAAATCAGTACTTGGCACAATTAATCAAAGAACTAAAGTCAAACAATGAGAGCATGGCACAGGATATAAAGGACATGAAGAAGAGAATGGCACAGGATATAAAGGACATAAAGAAGACCCTAGACAAGCATAAAGAAGAAATTGCAAGAGTAAATAAAAAAATAGAAGATCTTATAGAAATAAAAGAAACTGTAGGCCAAATTAAAAAGACTCTGGATACTCATAATACAACATTAGAGGAAGTTGAACAATGACTCAGCATCCTCGAGGACCACAGAACGGAAAATGAAAGAACAAAAGAAAAAATGGAGAAAAAAATCAAAAAAATTGAAATGGATCTCAAGGACATGATAGATAAAGTAAAACATCCAAATTTAAGACTCATTGGTGTCCCAGAAGGGGAAGAGAAGGGTAAAGGTCTAGAAAGAGTATTCAAAGAGATTGTTGGGGAAAACTTCCCAAACCTTCTACACAATATAAATACACAAAGCATAAATGCCCAGCGAACTCCAAATAGAATAAATCCAAATAAACCCACTCCGAGACATATTCTGATCAGACTGTCAAATACTAAAGAGAAGGAGCAAGTTCTGAAAGCAGGAAGAGAAAAGCAATTCACCACATACAAAGGAAACAACATAAGGCTAAGTAGTGACTACTCAGTGGCCACCAAGGAGGTAAGAAGGCAGTGGCATGACATATTTAAAATTCTGAGAGAGAAAAATTTCCAACCAAGAATACTTTATCCAGCAAAACTCTCCTTCAAATTTGAGGGAGAGCTTAAATTTTTCACAAACAAATGCTGAGAGATTTTTCTAATAAAAGACCTGCCCTACTTCAGACACTAAAGGGAGCCCTACTGACAGAAAAACAAAGAAAGGACAGAGAGATATAGAAAAATTTAACAGACATATATAGAACATTACATCCCAAATCACCAGGACACACATTCTTCTCTAATGATCACGGATTTTTCTCCAGAATAGACCATATGCTGGGACATAAAACAAGCCTCAATAAATTTTTTTTAAAAAATTGAATATATTCAAAGCACATTCTCTGACCATAGTGGAATACAAATAGAAGTCAATAACCATCAGAGTCTTAGAAAATTCACAAACAACTGGAGGGTAAAAATGAGGGGAAGATGAAAACATTCCCGGATAATCAAAAGCTGAGGGACTTCATCACCAGTAATCAGTCCTATAAGAAATGCTACAGGGAGCTGAGTAGGCTGAAAGGAAGGGACACTAAACAATTGACTGAAACTACTTGAAGAAATAAAGATTTCCAGTAAAGAGCACCTGGTAAATATAAATACCAATACTACTGTATTTTTGATTTGTAACTCCTCTATTTACTTCCTACAGGATCTAAAATACATAAACTGTAATGGTAAATCAGTGGTTTTGGACTCAATGTAAAATAAGTAATCTTTGACAAGAACTACATCAAGGTGGGGGAATGGAGGAGTATAGGAACATAGTTTACGTGTCCTATTGAAGTTAAGTTGGTATCAAAGAAAAACAAGATTGTTATAGATTTAAGATGTTAAATTTAAGCTGCACGGTAAACACAAAGAAAGTATCAGAGAATATGACCATAGAGATGAAAAGTAGAGTATGGGTTATGAGACGTGGGGGAAGGGGCAATGGAGAGTTAAGAAATGAGTGTAAGGTTTCTGTTTGGGGTGAAGGGAAATTTCTAGTAATGGATGGTGGGAAAGTGATAGCATTGCAACATTCTAAATGTGATTAATCCCACTAATGGAATGCTAGGGAGGGGTTGGAATGGGAAGATTTAGGCTGCATATAGGTTTCCACAAGTGGAAAAAAAAAAAAAGAGTCTAAATAGATAATGACAACTAAATGCCAAGGATGATCCTGGATGGAATCTGAGGATGGAGGAGAGGAGGCTCAAAGGGACACAGTTGGGACATAAGAAAAAAATAAAAGGAAATATAGAATGTAAGCTTTGTATCAACATTGAATTTCTTGAACTTCTTAGCTGTACTTAATGGGATTGCATAAAAGAATGTTCTTATTCATGGGAAATGTATATGTGAATTATATTGTTTGTTCAAGGATGTGTGCAGCTAGCTCTCATATGTTCAGAAGACAGAGCAATAGATGACGGATGATAGGGAGGGAGGGAAAGAAAGAAATGGTGGTGTGACAGGATGTTAAAGTTGGTGGATTGGGGCATGGGGGGAGGGGTGTCAGGGTATGCTGGAGTTCTGTGTATGGGGTCTGTATTGTTTTTGCCACTGTTCCTGTAAGTTTGAATTTATTTCAAAATAAAATTAAAAAAAAAATAATAGTGGGGTGGGTATATGCAAACTCTGTATTTTATGCAAGATTTTTCTGTAAACCTACAACTTCTCTAATAAAAAAATTCAATTATTTTAAAAACAAACAAACAAAAACACTGGGGGCCTTGCTTTCAGGGCAGCCACTGTTCCGACCCACCCCGGACAAAGATGGCAGAGGAGACTTAAAGATGGCAGCTTCCTCAGAGCTGCAGATGACAGCTGAAGGGCTGCATTTGCTGGGTAGGTGCTGAGGCCAGAAAGTGCAGCTTTGGGGAGCCATGAAAGAAGCTCCTGGTGCCCTTCCTGGCCCCTTCCAGGGCAATTTGGAGATGGCCAGCACTCGCTTTGTGGCTCCTGGCCTTGTTCCAGCAGGGAAAAACTGACTTGGGAAACTCCTCTCCAGTGTGCCCCCTCCCCAACTCCCAAAATTTGCATTCCAGGCAAAAGCAGCTTGAAACAACAAAAGCAGTGTAAGAAACAATTGAAGCAGGTGGCCTAGGGCAAAGGCTTACCTGCTCTAAGTCCTGCAGTGGAACATCCAGGAGGGGGAGAAGAACTGTTTTCTGGGGAATAGAGGACATTCAAATGCCTGTAAACAGGGAACTCCTAAGGCCACCAGCAAGCACAAGCCCAGGACAAGACACTGGCCCAGGAAAGACAGGGAGGCCCCTGCACTTTGCATTTGCCTTGAGCTGACCTTCCTGACAGGAGGGCTGAGCTCTCAGGGAAAGCACCAGCCAGTACAAAGCCAATTTGCAAAGATGCTGAAAGGTGTTTTTTTGCTTAGGTTTGCTTGGTTTTGTTAGCTTGTGACACTCAAGAAAATCTCTGTCATATTATTAGCTGAATATAAACTCAAGAGACAAATATCTCAGAATAAATCCCAGCGTTAGCATTTTTAAATATTAAAATGTACAGTGTGCAAACAAAACAAAACAAAACAAAAAAAGATTACAAGAACAAACAAAGAAACAGGAAATGGTGGCCCATCCAAAAAAAAGAAGATAAAATTCCAGAAACCATCAATGAAGAAGACCAGACCAAGGACATACCAGACAAAGACTTTAACAAAATGATATTCAATATAGTCAAGGACATGAAGGAAAATAAAAAGAAAGAACTAAAGGATATCAGGAAAACAATGAATGCACAATATGAGAATCTCAATAAAGAGAGAGAAAATTTAAAAAGGAACCAGACAGAACCACTGGAGTTGAAGACCACAATAACTGAAAAGAAAAATTCCCAGGAGGGTTTCAACATCAGATTGGAGCTGGCAGAAGAAAGAATCAGTGAACTCAAAGATAAGACAATTGAAATGAGTCAGGCTGAGGTACAGAAAGAAAAAAGAATTATAAAAAACAAAAATAGCCTAAGAGATCTCTGGGATACCATTAAGCATATCAATATACATATTATGGGAGTCCCAGAATAAGAAGAAAGAGAAAGGGGCAGAAGGAATACTCAAAGAAAGAGTGACAGAAAACTTCCTAAACTTAGTGGGAGACGTGAATATGCATATTCAAGAAACCCAGAGAACACCAAACAGGATGAACTTAAATTAAAATATGCCCCATCATATACTGATCAAACTATCAAATGCCAAGGACAGGAGTTCTGAAAGCTGCAAGAGAAAAGCAACATGTTATACGTACAAGGAGTCCCAATTAGATAAAGTTCCAATTTCTAATCAAAAACCACGGAGGCAAGAAGGCAGCGGTTTGAAATACTTAAAAGTCCTGAAAGAGAACACTTGCCAAAGAAGAATTTTATATTCAGTGAGATTTTCATTCAAAAATGAGGGAGAGATTAAGACATTCCCAGATAGACAAAAGCTGAGGGAGTTAGTTCATCACCACTAGACCTTCCCTAGAAGCAATGCCAAAGAGAGTTCTTCAGAGCTGAAAAGAAAGGACATTAGACACGGTTTGAAGTACCATAAAGAAATAAAGATTTCTGGTAAAGGTAACCATTTGGATAATTATAAATACCAGTACCATTGTATTGCATTTTTGGGTATATAACTCCACTTGTTATTTCCTACAGGTGCTAAAATGCAAATACATAGAATGTAACGATAACTCTATGATTTTAGACATACAATGTACAAAGATGTAATTTGTAAAAAGTACAAAAAAGGTGGGTGACAGAGAGGTGTAGGAACAATGTTTGTGTATACTATTGAAATCAAGTTGGCATCAAATGAAATATGATTGCTACATATTAGGATGTCAAGTATTAACCTGCTTCTCATGCTGGTGAGGTTCCCCACCTGGCATACAGCTCTCCTGAGACAGAGAGCAGCAAGGCAGCTCAAGGCTGACTGATTTCTGGGGTGTTCACGTGCCCTGTGCGTAACTCACCCATTCTGTCCAAGGAACACAGTGGAAATGCTGGCTACTTCCTTACCATTTCTTCTCTAATTCTATTCCTGATGTTAAGAGATACACAGGAGAAGATCAGCAAATCTTTTGCTTAAGCAGAGGCCTAGCTAACAAATGAACTGTCAGTTCCTTTTAGGGAACACACACACTCACAGACACATAAACACTTGGCTAATGGGAGAGAAAACACCACTCCCCAAAGTTTTGATACTACACCCTTCACAATTAGACCACAGTGATGGTGTACTTGTTTCTCTCTTCTCTATTCCGCATTTCTCTCCATCTTAAAAAAAAAAAAAAGAAAAAAAATTTAACATCATGATAACCAACCACAAGGAAAATATATGAAAAATATATCCAGATAGAAATGAGAAGGGACTCAATATGGCACAATACAAAAAAAAAAAAAAAAAATACACACACACACACACACACACACAAAAGTAGGCATTAACAGAATTAAGAGAAGAAAAAACTATATGACTTACAAAGACTAAATAGCAGAAGAGTCCTACATTATCAGTAGAGATTTAAATGTAAATAGATTAAACTCTCCAGTCAAAGGTAGAGATTGGAAGAATGGATAAAAAAGCATGACCCAATATATGCTGTCTACAAGAGACCCACCTTAAATTCAAAGACATAAGCAGGTGGAACATGAAAGGATGGAAAAAATATATACAAGTAGTGACCAAAAGAGAGTGCGGGTAGCTATGCTAATATCAGATAAAATAGACTTTAAGTAAAAACCAGTAATAAGAGACAAAGATGGTCATTTTATATTGATAAAAAGGTCAATTCAACAAGAAGATGTAACAATTATAAATATATATGCACCTAACAGCGGAGCACCAAAATATATGAAGCAGATATTGCCAGATTTGAAGGGAGAAATTGATGGTTCGACTTTAACAGTAGGAGACTTCAATATTTCACTTTCAATAATGGATAGAACATCTAGACAGAAGGTCTATAAGTAAATGCAAGACTTGAACAATCTTTAAATCTATTAGACTTAACAGACATGTATAGAACACTTTATCCAACAACAAAATACACATTCTTCTTGAGTATACATGGATCATTCTCCAGGATAAACCATATGTTAGGTCACAAAACAAGTCTCAGTAAATTAAAAAATTTGAAATCATACAATGTATCTTCTCCAACCACAGCAGAATAAGTTAGAAAACAACAGCAGAGGGAGAAATGGAAAATTCACAAATACGTGCAAAGTAAACAACATACTCTTAAACAACCAATAGGTTAAAGAGGAAATCACAAGGGAAATCAGGAAATATCTTGAGGTGAATGTATATGAAGATACAACATATCAAAACTTATGGGATGCAGCAAAGGCAGTAGTAAGATAGAAATTTATATTTCAAAATGCTTACATTAAAACAAGATCTCAAATCAGAAAACTACCATCCAAACTGGAGTATCAAGAAAAAGAAGAGCTAACCAAACACAAAGCAAGCAGAGGGAAGGAAATAACAAAGGTTAGAGTGGTCAATAATGAAATACAGAAAAATATGAAATAAAATCAAAGGTTGGTTCTCTGAAAAGATCAATAAAATTAACAAACATTTAGCTAGACTGACAAAAAAAAAGAGAACACAAATGACTAAAGTAAGAAATGAAGAGGGTCATAACTACCAACCGCACTGAAATAAAAAGAACTACAAGAGGATCCTATGAACAACTGTACACCAACAAATTAGATAACCTAGATGTAATGAACAAATACATAGAAACACACAAACTACCTACAATGACTCAAGAAGAAATAGAAGATTTCTACTAAGCAATTACTAGTAAAGAGTCTGAATCAGTAATCAAAAACCTCCCAACAAAGAAAAGCCCAGGACCAGATGGCTTCACAGAGGAATTTTACCAGACATTCCAAGAAGAATTAATACTAACCCTGCTCAAACTCTTCCAAACAATTGTAGAAAAGGGAACACTCAGTGATTCATTCTACGAAGCCAATGTCACCCTCATACCAAAGCCAGATAAAGTTATCACAAGAAAAAAAATTACAGCCAATGATCTCTTATGAAGATGTATGCAAAAATCCTGAACAAAATACTAGTAAACATAAGAAAATAAATTAATGCAATATACCACATTAACAGAATGAAGGGCAAAAGCACATGATCTTCTCAACTGATGCAGAAAAAGCATCTTGACAAATCCAGTAGTCCCTCTTATACAAGCACTTAAAAAACTAGGTACAGAAGGAAACTTCCTCAACATGATAAAAAGTATACAAAAAGTCCACAGCTAACATCATACTTAATGGTAAAAGACTGAAACTTTCCCCCTAAGATCAGGAACAAGACCAGGATGCTCTCTGTCACCACTGTTATTCAATATTGTACTGGAATTTCTAGCCAGAGCAATTAGACAAGAAAAAGAAATAAAAGGGATACAAATTGGAAAGGAAGGTGTAAAATCTTCCCTGTCTATAGATGACATGATCCTATTTACAGAAAATCCTGAAAAGTCCACAACAAAAGCCACTAGAACTAATGAACCATTTCAGCACTAGGAATGAACAATTGAAAGAAGAAATCAAGAAAAATATTCCATGTACAATAGTAACTGAAAGAATCAAGTATCTAGGAATAAATCTAACCATTGATGCAAAGGAACTGTACACAGAAAACACCAAACACTGCTAAAAGAAATCAAAGGTGACCTAAACAAATCAAAAGACATTCCATGTTCATGTACTGGAAGACCAAATATTCTTAAGATACCAATTCTACCCAAGCAATTTACAGATTCAGTGCAATCCCAACCAAAATTCCAACAACTTTCTTTCCAGAAATGGAAAAGCCAATCATCAAACTTATACGGAAGGGTAAGGAGCCCTGAATAGCTAAAGTCATCTCAAAAAAGAACAAAGTTGGAGGATGTATTAGTTAGGGTTCTCTAGGGAAACAGAATCAACAAGAGCTATCTATGAATGTAAGATTTTATAAAAGTGTCTCATGGAACTGTGGATATGCACGAATACAAGTTCTGTAGGGCAGGCAGCAAACTGGCAACTCCAATGAAGATGTTCAATGAACTCCTCAGGCAGCAAACTGGCAACTTTGATGAATGTGTTCAACGAACTCCTCAGGAACAAACTGGCAACTTCGATGAACTCCTCAGGAAACACTTCGCTGGTTAGCTGAAGAAGAAGTGAAGGTCCTCTATCTGTCTTGCTTAAAAGTCTTCAAATGATTGGATTAAATCCAGCTTATTGCATTCTCTCTTGTGGAAGACACTTCCTTCTGGATGTAATCAGTCACAGCTGCAGCCAATTGACTGATGATTTAATAAACCAGCCTTCTGGTTTATTAACCAGCTACAAATGTCCTAGCAGTAATGGTTAGGCCAGTGCTTGCTTGACAAGACACCTGGGTACCATCACCTGGCCAAGATGACATGTGAGCCTAACCATCACAGAGGACTCACACTTCCTGATCTTAAAACTTATTATAAAGCCACAATAATCAAAATAGCATGGTACTGGCATAAGGACAGACATATGGATCAATGGAATCAAACCACGAGCTCAGAAATCAACCCTCACATTTACGGCCAACTGCTCTTTGACAAGAGTGCCAAGTCCACTTAATAAGGAAAGAATAGTCCCTTCTACCAAAAGTGCTGGGAAAACTGGACATTCATATGCAAAAGAATGAAGATGGACCCCTACCTCACATCATATGCAAAAACAAACAAAATGGATCAAAGACCTAAATATAAGAATCAGCACTATAAAATGCCTAGAAGAAAATCTAGGGAAGCATTTTCAGGACCTTGTGTTAGGCAATGATTTCTTAGACTTTACACAAAAAGAAAGCGCAACAAGAGAAAAAATAGACAAATGGGGCTTCATTAAATTAAAAACTTTGTGCAAAAGACTTCATCATGATAGTAAAAAGATACCATACAGAATAGGAGAAAATTTGGAAATCACATATCTGGATAAATCCAGAATATATAAATAAATTCTGCAACTCAACAACAAAAAGACAACCCAATTTAAAAATGGGCAAAAGACATGAATAAACATTTCTCTAAAGAAGATACACAAATGGAAAAGAAGCACATGAAAAGACAGTCAAAACCATTAGCCATTAGGGAGATACAAACCAAAACCACAATGAAATACCATTTCACACTCAATTTTAAAAAAGCTGGGGTGATAAGTGTTGGAGAAGATATGGAGAAATAAAAATACTTGTGCAGTGCTGGTCAGAATGTAGAATGTTGCAATCACTGTGGAAAACAGTTTGGCACTTCCTCAGAATGTCAAACAGAGAATTACCATATGACCCAGCAATCCCACTTCTAGGTATATACACAAAAGAATTGAAAACAGGGACTGGAGCAGATATTTTCACACTGATGTTCACAGTGGCATTATTCACAATTGCTAAAAGATGGAAGTAACCCAAGGGTACATCAACAGGCAAATGGACAAACAAAATGTGATATATACACACAAACGAATGTCATTCAGCCATAAAAAGAATGAGGTTGTGACACATGAAACAATATGGACAAACCTTGATGACGTCGTGTTGCATGAAATAAGCCAGACACAAAAGGACAAATATTGTATGATCTCACTGATACGAAAAAATTAGGATAAGCAAATTCTTAGGGTCAGAAACTAGAATACAGGTTGGGGGGTAAGGGTGGGATGGGTATAGGGAGTCAGGAATTAATGCTTAATTGGCACAGAATTTCTGTTTTGGGTAGTGCAAAAGTTTTAGTAATGGGTGGTGTTGATGGTAGCACAACATTGTGAGTGTAATTAACGGCAATGAATTATAGATTTGAATATGGTTTAAAGGAGACATTTTAGGTTGTATATATATATATATGTTACTAGAATAAAAATTAAACAAACATAGGACTGTATAACACAAACAGTGAACCCTAATGTAAACCATGGACTATAGATAATCAGACAATTATAAAAATGTTCTTTCAGATGTAAAAATATACCACACTGATGCAAGGTGTTAATAATAGGGTGGTCTATGGGAACTCTGTATTTTATGCACGATTCTTCTGTAAACCTATAATTTCTGTAATTAAAAAAAAAAAAGAATAAATTTTCCCAGAGGGGAAAATGAAACTGATCATCTGAATTGTTAGACCATCTATTTAAAAGCTATTATATAGGTGTTTGATACATCTTATGGCACTTTTAATACAATATTAAGTAATTAATAAAAACTAAGCAATTTTTAAAAGACTATTATTAACCATAAGTAAATAACAGATGTAAGAAAGGAAATAATTTAATTGGCTCTATGATGAAAAATATTTTCATAGTAATAAAAACATAAACAATGCTGGAAAATGTAGATCTGTTTAAAATAACTGAGAGGAGGAGAACATATTCAAGAATAATCAAAAAAGAACAACAGATGATTGTTCGTGATAGCTGTTGAAGCTGAGTGAAGAATATATGGGTGTTCCATGTACCATTCTCTGTTTTTGTTGAACAAATTTCAGAAGAAACTACAGGAAAGTGGATAACTGCTGTTTTTAAAAGTTTCAATGCTGTTTAATTTTTAAACTAAGTTTAAGTAGTATTTTTACTTTTCAGGTGGTGTATAGCCTTGAAGTAATACTTTACAATGACTGACTTCATGTTCTTTTAAAGATATCTATGAAACATATTTAAAAGCGGATCATGTGGTATAATACAGTATACATAAACATCAACTCTTCTCAGGACAAAAATTTTCAGGTTATCAGTCCCTTTTTTTAAAGGTAAGCAAAAAAAAAATTTACTTCAAAATTTATCCCTTTAAGAAATTTTTAATTTCAAAATATGCTTTACATAGAAACACATCTCTCTCAGAAATAATTAAGAAAAATGAAAATCCCCCTTTATATCAATACCAGAGATAACCATTGCTAACAACCTGGTGGATGTGATTTCAGATATGTCTTATATGCATAGCCTACTATTACTGATCTTTTAATAGACTTTTTTTAAAAAGAGACATTTTAGATTTACCAAAAAATTGCTCAGAAAGTACAATGTTTCCCCACCAGAGTTTTTCCTATTAACATTTTATATTAGTGTAGTAGATTTGTTACAATTAATGAACCAACGTCAATATATAATTAACTAAAGTCCATAATTTATGTTAGAATTCACTAGGTGTTGTAGAGTTCTATAGGCTTTGACAAATGCATAACGGCATGTATTCACCATTACAGTATCATACAGAATAGTCTCACTGCCCTAAAAACGCCCTGTGTTCCACTTATTCATCTCCACTTTCCCCACAGAACCTCTGGCAACCACTGATCCTTTTTCTGTCTGTAGAATTTGTCTTTTCCAAAATGTCATACAGCTAGAATGATACAGCATGTAATTTTATCAGACTGGCTGCTTTCACTCAGCAATACTCATTTAAGGCTCCTCCAGGACTTTCTGTAGTTTGATAGCTCGTTTCTATTCACTGCTGAGTAATATTCCACTATACAGATGTAACATAGTTATTTATCCATTCACCTATGGAAAGGCATCTTAGTTGCTTCCAACTTTTTGCAATTATGAATAAAGCTCCTATAAACACCCGTAAGTTTTCAATTCTTTTGGGTAAATACCTAGAAGTACAATTGTTGGGTTCTATGGTAAGCCTATGTTTAGCTTTATAAGAAACTGCCAGACTGTATTTCAAAGTAGCTGCACCATTTTGCATTCCCATCAGCAATGAATGAGAGTTTCTATTGCTCCACATCCTCGCCAGTAATTGGTGTTGTCAGTGTTTTGCATTTTAGCCATTCTAATAGAATTTATTACCCTTTAATGTCCATGAGGCCAGTTGTGATGGCCCCCTCTTTCATTCCTGAAATTAGCAACTGCTATCTTCTCTCTTTTTCCCTTGCCATAGGTTTATCAATAATATTGATCTTTTCAAAGAACCAGCTTTTGGTTTTGTTGATTTTTTTTATTAATTTCCTGTTGTCAAATTCACTGATTTCTGCTTGAATTTCTTTATCTACAAAATTTTAATAAAGGCCCCAATCAAATGAAAATGCTTCAGGGCTCTGTTCCCTCCACAGAAGCTTTGAACAACCAGCAAGAACTGGCAGAAAAAACTTTCTTAGAGCTCCAGGCAACAGTTAAAGGATTGCAGTAACAAGACGAACATCAAATTGAGAAAAAGCCTTTTTAAAAGTGGTGGGGGGAGGGACAAGATGGAGCCATAGAGAGGAGAGGAATTTAGTCAGTCCCCTAGAACAACTAATAAACAACCAGGAATAACCAGTAAATAATGTGGAATAAGTGCTGGGGGACAACCATGACTGTCCACACATCGTACACCAACCTGGATTGGTAGAAATGCCTCAGATTGCAGCACGGAATCTGTAAGCAAAAGCTGTGGAACTGCATCGAGAGCCTCTCCCCCCATGGCAGGCTAAGCTGTAAAACCTCACTGTGGTAGAAAGCAGCACTCTCCTAGTGAGTGAATATAGCTCAGCTGAGCTCCAACTGGGTTTTAATTAACAAATGTGGACTGCTGAATATAAGCTATAAGCCCCTAATAAGCAGACAGAGGCTTTAAAGTGACGACTGGCCTTAAAGAACCAGAAGACTCCGCTGTCCCAGGAGGGGGTGTCCCAGAAGACCAGATGTTACATCTGGCCGAGTGAAACCAGGGGGGGGGGTGTACTAGCCCAAAAAGGGGGCTTTCTGTCCCTTTTTCTCCCTCTCAACCTGAGGGGCTCAGAGGAGAAACCTCAGCCATTTTCAGTTTGCAGCACTCTGACCCAGCCAAGGGTGGCTATAACAGAGTCAGAGAGACAATTCAAATGCAGATGATAACTTCTTAGGGGCTGTATCTTCCCTAAGGGTAAGGAGGTTGTGCCCAGCTTTCCCTTCAGAACCAGACCCCAGAGCCTGGGGAAAAACAGCCAGAACAGAAATTGAAGGGGCCACACCACCTTACACCAGTCGAGAGTGACAGGCTGACAGGTGCCACATGCTGGGCAGGTTAGGAAAAGCACATTGACTGGAGGAAAAAAAAAGTTTAGGGAAGCTATGGCAAAAGAGATTAAGTGTATAATGAAAACACTAGGCGTACATAGGGTAGAAATTGAAAGTTCGAAAAAACAACTGGCAGAATCTATGGAAATGAAAGGCACAACACAAGAGATGAGAAACACAATGGAGACATACAACAGATCTCAAGAGGCAGAAGAAAACACTCAGGAACGGGAGAACAAGACATCTGAAATCCTACACACAAAAGAACAGATAGGGAAAAGAATGGAAAAACATGAGCAATGTCTCAGGGAACTGAATGACAACATGAAGCTCATGAATGTACATGTCATGGGTGTCCCAGAAGGAGAAGAGAAGGGAAAAGGATCAGAAGCAATAATAGAGGAAATAATCAATGAAAACTTCCCACCTCTTAAGAAAGACATAAAATTACAGATCCAAGAAGCACAGCGTACCCCAAACAGTATAGATCTGAATAGGCCTATGCCAAGACACTTAATAATCAGATTATCAAACATTAAAGACAAAGAGAGAATCCTGAAAGCAGCAAGAGAAAGGGATCCAACACATACAAAGGAAGCTTGATAAAACTATGTGTGGATTTCTCAGTAGAAACTGTGGAGGCAAGAAGGAAGTGGTGTGATACATTTAAGATACTGAAAGAGAAAAACAGCCAACCAGGAATCCCATATCCAACAAATCTGTCCTTCAAATATGAGGGAGAGTTTGAAATATTTTCTGACAAACAATGACAGAGTTTGTGAACAAGATACCTGTTCTACAGGAAACACTAAAAGGAGCAATATAGACAGAAAGGAAAAGACAGGAGTGAGAGGTTTGGAATACCATTTTGGGTGATGGCAGCAAGCAATGTAAGTACACTGAACAAAGATGACTGTGAGTATGATTGAAAGAGGAAGGTTAGGAGCACGTGGGACACCAGAAGGAAAGAGAAAAGATAAAGACTGGGAATTTATAACTCAGTGAAACCCAGAGTGCTCAACAACTGTGATAAAATGGACAAATACGTTTTTACAAGGGGGAGAACAAATGAATGTCAACCTTGCAAGGTGTTAAAAATAGGTTGGTTTTGGGGGAAAATAAAATCAATGCAAACTAGAGACATAGTTAACAGAAACACTGTATTATGCTTCCTTTAATGTAACAAAGGCAATATACCAAAGCTAAGTGCCTACAAGAGGGTGACATAAGGGAGGGGTATGGGACTCTCGGCATTGGTGATGTTGTCTGACTCTTTTATTCTACTTTAGTTTAATTCTATCTTTCCTTTCTTGGCTTTTTAGCTGTCATGTTTTTTTCCCTTCTTTTTCTTTTTCTCTTGTCTCTATACCTTCTTTAACTCTTCCTCCTTCTTTGTGGAAGAAATGGAGATGTCCTTATATAGATAGTGGTAATGGTGGTGAATACATAAATATGTGACTATACAGTAACCATCGACTGTTTACTTAGAATGGAAAGTATGGGTGAACAAAACCATCTTAAAAAAAAATGGTTGATGAAGAAACCTTGAGGGCTATAGTTAGGGTTCTCTAGGGAAACAGAATCAACAAGAGATATCTATAAATATAAGATTTTATAAAAGTGTCTCACGCAACTGTGGGTATGCACGGGTCCAAATTCTGTAGGGCAGGCAGCAAACTGGCAACTCCAATGAAGATGTTCAATGAACTCCTCAGGCAGCGAACTGGTAACTTTGATGAACATGTTCAAGGAACTCCTCAGGAACAAACTGGCAACTTCAATGAACTACTCAGGAAACACTTTGCTGGTTAGCCAAAGAAGAAGTGAACATCCTCTATCTGCCTCACTTAAAAGTCTTCAACCAATTGGATTAAATCCAGCTGATTGCATTCTCTCATTGTGGAAGACACTCCCTTCTGGATGTAATCAGTCACAGCTGCAGCCAATTGACGATTTAATAAACCAGGCTTCTGGTTTATTAACGAGCCACAAATGTCCTTGCAGTAATGGTTAGTCCAGTGCTTGCTTGACCAGACACCTGGGCACCATCACCTGGCCAAGCTGACACATGAACCTAACCATCACAAGGGCACTACATTGAGTGAAATAAGTCAGACACATAAGGACAAATATTGCATGGTCTCACTGATATGAAATAATTATAATATGTAAATACATAGACATGAACTATAAGTTAACAGGATAAAGAACGAGGCTAAAGAATGGGGAGCAGTTGCTTATTATGAACAGAATGTTCAACTAGATTGAACTTAAGTGTTTTGAAGTGGACAGAGGTGATGGTAGCACATTATTGTGAGAATAACCAACATGTGTGTGAATGTGGTGGAAAGGGGAAGCTTAGAGTCATGTACGTCACCAGGAGGAAAGCTGGAGGTTAAAAGATGGGAATGTATAAAATGGTGAATCTTATGAAGGACAATGTCTGTGATTAACTGTACAAATATTAGAAATCTCCTTCATGAACTAGAACAAATGTATGACACTATAACTAGAAGTTAATAATAGAGGAGTATATAGGGGAAAAAATATACCTACTGCAAACTATGTACTACAGTTAACAGTATTTTAGCATTATTTCATTCACAGTAACAAATGTACTATACCAATACTATGAGTCAATAATGGAGGGTGGGTAGTTAGGGGTAGGGGAGGAATTGAGTTTTCTTTTTTTGTCTTTATTTCTTTTCTGTAGTAATTAACTAAAGAGATAACAACAATTAAATGATAATAAAAATTAAATATGATCCTGAATGGGATCCAACAAAAGAGGAGAAAAGACTCAGAGGGGTATTATTGGGACATATGAAAAAAACGGAAGCTTTATGTCAATGTTAAAATTGCTTGAACTTGATAACTGCACTTAAGTGGTTACAAAAGTGAAGATCCTTGTCCTTAGAAAATGTACATAGAAATATTAAGTATTCAAGGAAAATGATGTATAAAACCTACACTCGAGTGTTCAGAAAATGGATGATAAATTTTACAGATAGAAAGCAAGATAAATGATAGAATGATATAGCAAATGTGGCAAAAAGTGAAAATTCATGGATCTGGGTATCTGGGGAAGGACATAGGGGTATGTTACAGTTCTCTATATGGGGTTTTATTTTTGTAACAATACAATACAATAAATTTGCATGTATTTGAAATAAAAAGTTTAAATAACAAACTTTAAAAAGGACAAAAGAGAAGAGCTAAATAAATGGAGAGTCAACAGCATAATCCTGGAGATAAAAACTCAATATTACCATGGAGGCAGTGGTATGACATATTCAAAATTCTGAAAGAGAAAAACTGCCAGCCAAGAATTCTTTATCCAGCAAAGTGCTCCTTCAAAATTGAGGGGGAGTTTAAAATTTTCACAGACAAACAAATGCTGAGAGAATTTGTTAACAAGAGACCTGCCCTGCAAGAAATACTAAAAGGAACACTACCAGCTGAGAAAAAAGAAAGGAGAGAGAGAGGCCTGGAGAAGGGAACAGAACTGAAGAGTATTAGTAAGGGCAACTTAAAGGAAAAAAAGAGAGAGGGGGGAAAAACAGATCTGACAACTAAAAACCAAAGGTTAAGATGGCTGATTCAACAACTGCCTTCACAGTAATAACACTGAATGTGAATGGATTAAACTCCCCAATTAAAAGATAAAGATTGGCAAAATGAACTAAAAAGTATGAACCATCAATATGCTGTTTACAAGAGACTCATCTTGGACCCAGCGACACAAAGAGATTGAAAGTGAAAGGATGGAAAAAAATATTCTATGCAAGTTACAGCCAAAAGAAAGCAGGGGTAGCAATACTAATTTCAGATGAAATAGACTTTAAATTCAAAGATGTCATAAGAGACAAAGAAGGACTCTATATACTAATAAAAAAGGACAATTCACCAAGAAGAAATGACAATCATAAATGTTTATGCACCCAATCAATGTGTCCCAAAGTATGAGACAAACATTGGCAAAACTGAAAGAAGCAACAGACGTTTCTACAACAATCATGGGAGACTTCAATACACCACTTTCTTCTATAGATGGAACAACCACACAAAGGACCAACAAGGAAATTGAGAATCTAAACAATGTGATAAATGAATCAGACTTAACATACATATATAGAGCATTACATCCCAAATTACCAGGATATACATTTTTCTCTAGTGCTCATGGAATGTTCTCCACGATAAGAGCATATGCTGGGGCATAAAGCAAGCCTCAATAAATTTAAAAAGAGTGAAATTATTCAAAGTACATTCTCTGGCCACAGTGGAATGCAACTAGAACTCAATAACCATCAAAGAACCAGAACATTCACAAATACGTGGAGGTTAAACAACACACTCCTAAACAATCAGTGTGTCAAAGAACAAAATGCAAGAGAAATTGCTAAATATCTAGAGATAAATGACAAGAAGAACACAACATATCAAAACCTACGGGTTGCAGTGAAGGCAGTGCTGAGGGGGAAATTTATAGCCCTAAATGCATACATTAAAAAGGAAGAAAAAGGGGAGAGAACCTAAGATGGCAGCTAGGTGAAACAGGGCAAAAAAACACCTCCGTGAAAAATACTAGATAAAAACCAGAAAGTGACCAGAGTAGCACCAGCCAGACAAGGTCTGCTAAATCTACAGGGACCATGCATTTGGTGAAACCAGGAGTCTGCATTCTGAAACTAGTGAGTGAGTCGGCTGAAAGTCCCTCGGCCACGCTGTGGTGTGGGGAAACAATGGGCTGGCGTTTGGAGATGGACTAGTTCTTTAAAAAAAGAAAAAAAAGCCCGGGAGCAGCTGCAGATACGACGGGGGGAGCCCCGCAGTGAAGCACGGCAGGTACGGACTGGGCTAACGCCTCGGTGTCTGGCGTGGTGGATACCCCTTACCAAACCCGCTGCTGATTGTCTCAGGCCCAGGGGAGCAAAGGGGAGCGAAAGGGAGAAAGGACCACACGACTTGCAGCCATTTCCCTGGCGGGCAGGGGACGCTCCTGCCTGGGGCCAGACCTGCAGCCCAGAGCCGCGCCAGGAAGCCCAGTGTGACGGGGAGTCTTTCCCGCAGCTCTGCGCACACGTCACAGTGTCAGCTGTGGACAGTGGCCTTTAATACACCCACGGCTGATTGCCCTGGAGCTGGGAGGGCAGTGCTGTGTGGAAAGGGGGAAGTTAACACGTCCCATTCAACCATCTTTGAAGCAGGCTGGGAATGCCCCTGCATGGCCCGGTGTCCCAGGGCTTCCCTGGAGGCCAGCACACACTTGTGACATGGCACGGCCCACCCTCAGCAGAGGTCCTGGAAGAGCACAGCAGGGAAGGGGAACCCGCTTGGAAATCCCAGGGAACCTATGCAAATACCAAGGATTTGTGGGTCAGTGGCAGACAACAGCCTTAAATCTCCGGGAACACCTGGGAGGTTTGATTATTAAAGCTGCCCTGCCTGCCTAACCACCCAGACACACACCCCACATTCAGGGCAGAGAGCACCGACAACACACCCAAATTAAGTGCACCAGTTGGACCTCACAAAAGTCAGATCCCCACACACCAAAAAGACAAAGCTGGGGAGAACTGATTTGAGGGGAATAGGTGACTCATGGACACCATCTGCTGGTTAGATAAAGTGTACGCCACCAAGCTGCAGTTCTGACAAATTAAGAGATCAAGTAAAGCAAATGCCAAGAGGCCAAAAACAACAGAAAATCCTAAAGCATATGATAAAACCAGACGATATGGAGAACCCAATCCCAAACATCCAAATCAAAAGATCAGAAGACACACAATACTTGGAGCAATTAATCAAAGAACTACAGACAGGCAATGAGAGCATGGCACAGGATATAAAGGACATGAAGAAGAGCATGGCACAGGATATAAAAGACAGAAAGAAGACCCTAGAAGAGCATAAAGAAGACATTGCAAGAGTAAATAAAAAAATAGAAGATCTATGGAAATTAAAGAAACTGTAGGCCAAATTAAAAAGACTCTGGATACCCATAATACAAGAATAGAAGAAGCTGAACAACAACTCAGCCTCCTCGAGGACCACAGAACAGAAAATGAAAGAACAAAAGAAAGAATGGGGAAAAAAATTGAAAAAATCAAAATGGATCTCAGGGATATGATAGATAAAATAAAATGTCCAAATTTAAGACTCATTGGTGTCCCAGAAGGGGAAGAGAAGGGTAAAGGTCTAGAAAGAGTATTCAAAGAGATTGTTGGGGAAAACTTCCCAAACCTTCTACACAATATAAATACACAAAGCATAAATGCCCAGCGAACTCCAAATAGAATAAATCCAAATAAACCCACTCCAAGACATATTCTGATCAGACTGTCAAAATACTGAAGAGAAGGAGCAAGTTCTGAAAGCAGCAAGAGAAAAGCAATTCACTACATACAAAGGAAACAACATAAGACTAAGTAGTGACTACTCAGTGGCCACCGAGAAGGTGAGAAGGCAGTGGCATGACATATTTAAAATTCTCAGAGAGAAAAATTTCCAACCACGAATACTTTATCTAGCAAAACTCTCCTTCAAATTTGAGGGAGGGCTTAAATTTTTCACAGACAAACAAATGCTGAGAGATTTTTCTAATAAAAGACCTGCCCTACTTCAGATACTAAAGGGAGTCCTACTGACAGAGAAACAAAGAAAGGAGAGAAAGATAGAGAGAATTTTAACAGACATATATAGAATATTACATCCCAGGTCACCAGGAAACACATTCTTCTCTAGTGATCACGCATCTTTCTCCAAAATGGATGGTATGCTGGGACATAAAAACAAGCCTCAATAAATTAAAAAAAAAAATGAATTTGTTCAAAGCACATTCTCTGACCACAATGGAATACAAATAGAAGTCAATAACCATCACAGACTTGGAGAATTCACAAACACCTGGAGGGTAAAAATGAGGGGGAGATAAAAACATTCCCGGATAATCAAAAGCTGAGGGACTTCATCACCAGTAATCAGTCCTATAAGAAATGCTAAAGGGAGTTGAGCAGGCTGAAAAGGAAGGGACACTAAACAATTGACTGAAACTACATGAAGAAATAAAGATTTCCAGTAAAGATCACATGGTAAATATAAATACCAATACTACTGTATTTTTTATTTATAACTCCACTATTTACTTCCTACAGGATCTAAAATACATAAACTGAAATGATAAATCAGTGGTTTTGGACTCAATGTAAAATATGTAATTTTTGACAAGAACTACATAAAGGTGGGGGAATGATGGAGTATAGGAACATAGTTTATGTGTGATATTGAAGTTAAGTTGGTATCAAAGAAAAACAAGATTGTTATAGATTTAAGATGTTGAATGTAAGCACCACGGTAAACACAAAGAAAGTATCAGAGAATATGACCATAGAGATGAAAAGTAGAGTAGGGGTTCCGAGAAGTGGGGGAAGGGGCAATGGGGAGTTAAGAAATGAGAGTAGGGTTTCTGTTTGGGGTGAAGGGAAACGTCTAGAAATGGATGGTGGGAAGGTGATAGCATACTAAATATGATTTATCCCACTAATGGAATGCTAGGGAGGGGGTGGAATGGGAAGATTTAGGCTATATATATGTTTCCACAATTGGAAAAAAAAAAAAAAAAAGTCTAAATAGATAATGACAATTAAATGTCAAGGATGATCCTGGATGGGATCTGAGGATGGAGGAGAGGAGGTTCAAAGGGACACAGCTGGGACATAAGAAAAAAAAAAAAAAAAAAGGAAATATAGAATGTAAGCTTTGTATCAATGTTGAATTTCTTGAACTTCTTAGCCGCGCTTAATGAGATTGCATAAAGGAATGTTCTTGTCCATGGGAAAGGTATATGTGAATTATATTGTTTGTTCAAAGATATGTGCAGCTTGTTCTCATATGTTCAAAGGACAGAGCAATTGATGATGGATAATAGATAGGGAGGAAAGGAGGGAGGGAGTGAGGGAGGGAAAGAAAGAAATGGTGTGACAGGATGTTAAAGGTGGTGGATCAGGGTATCGGGGGAAGGGGGTCGGGGTATGATGGGGTTTGTATGGTTTTTGCAACTCTTCCTGTAAGATTGAATTTATTTCAAAATAAAATTTATTAAATTTAAAAAAATAAAAAAAGGAAGAAAAAGCTAAAATCAAAGAACTAATGGAACAACTGAAGAATCTGGAGAATGATCAGCAAACTAACTGTGAAGCAAGTAGACGAAAAGAAATAACAAGGATTAAAGCAGAAATAAATGATACAGTGAGCTAAGCAATGATAGATCTCTCATCATTGGTTCTTTGAGAAGATCAACAAACCCTTAGCTAGACTGACAAAGTCAAAAAAAGAGAAAACCCAAATAAAATCATAAATGAGAGGGGGTTCATTACTGTGGATCCCGAAGAAACTTAAAAAATCAGAGGATACTATGAACAATTGTACACCAACAAACTAGACAATTTAGAGGAAATGGATAACTTCCTGGAAACACATGAACAGCCTAGACTGACCCTGAGAAGAAATGGAAGACCTCAACAAACCAATCGTTAAGTAAAGAGATCCAATCAGTCATCAAAAAAGTTTCCTACAAATAAAAGCTCAGGGACAGAAGGCTCATAGGGGAATTTTACCAAACTTTCCAAAAAGAACTGACACCATTCCTGCTCAAACTCTTTCAAAAAATTGAAGAAAAGAGAACACTAGGTAACTCATTTTATGAAGCTAACACCACTCTAATACCAAAACCAGATAAAGATGCTACAAGAAAGGAAAACTACAGGCCAGTCTCCCTAATGAATATACATGCAAAAATTCTCAACAAAATGCTTGCAAATTGAATCCAAAGACACATAAAAAAAATCACACACCACAACACCAAGTGGGGTTCATCCCAGGCATGGAAGAGTAATTCAACATAAGGAAATTAATCAACATAATAAAACACATTAACAAATTGAAAGGGGAAAAATCAAATGATCATCTCAATAGACGCTGAAAAGGCATTTGACAAAATTCAGCGTCCTTTCTTGATAAAATCACTTCAAAAGTTAGGAATTGAAGGAAACTTCCTCAATATGATAAAGGCTGTATATGAAAAACCCACAGCCAGCTTAGTACTCAATGGCGAAAGACTGAAAGCCTTCCCCCTAAGATTGGGAATGAAACAAGTATGCCTGCTGTCACCACTACTACTCAACATTGTGCTTACATTTTAGCCAGAGCAATCTGACAAGACAAAACAATAAAAGGCATCCAGATTGGAAAGGAAGAAGTAAAACTGTCATTATTTGCAGATGATATGATCTTATATTTGGGAAATCCTGAGAAATCAATGACACAGCTACTTGAGCTAATAAGTTCAGCAAAGAGGCAGGATACAAGGTTAATGCACAAAATCAGTAATGTTCTCATGCACTAGTAATGACCTAACTGAAAAGACACACAAGAAAAAAAGTCCATTCACAATAGCAACTAAAAAAATCAAGTACCCAGGAATAAACTTAACCAACGATATAAAAGACCTCTACACAGAAAATTATGTAACTTTACTAAAAGAAATAAAAGGAGACCTAAAGAGATGGAAAGATATTCTATGTTCATGGATAGGAAGGCTAAACATCATGAATATGTCAAAGCTACCCAAACTGATCTACAGATTCAATGCAATTCCAATCAAAATTCCAACAATCTACTTTGTAGACTTGGAAGCTAATTATCAAATTTATTTGGAAGGGAAAGGGGCCTTGAATTGCTAAAAACATTCTAAAAATGAAAAACAAACTGGGAGGACTTATCCTTCCTGACTTTGAAGCCTACTATAAAGCCACAGTGGTCAAAACAGCACGGTACTGGCACAAAGCTAGACATATTGATCAAAGGAATCAAACTGAGAGTTTGGAAATAGACCCCCAGGTCAATGGTCGACTGATTTTTGATAAGGCCCCCAAATCCACTGAACTAGAACAGAACAGTCTCTTCAACAAATGGGGCTTGGAGAACTGGATATCCATATCCAAATGAATGAAAGAGGGCCCCTACCTCACACCCTATACAAAAATTAACTCAAAGTGGATCAAAGACCTCAATATAAGAGACAGTACCATAAAACTCCTAAAAGATAATATAGGGAAACATCTTCAAGACCTAGTATTAGGAGGTAGCTTCTTAGACCTTACACCCAAAGCACAAGCAATGAAATAAAAACTAGATACATGGAAACTCCTCAAAATTAAAAGCTTCTGTACATCACAGGAATTCATCCAAAAGGTGAAGAGGCAGCCAATGCAATGGGAGAAATTATTTGGAAACCATGCATCTGATAAGAGACTGATATCTTGCATATATAAAGAAATCCTACAACTCAACGACAATAGTACAAACAGCCCAATTATAAAAAGAGCAACAGATATGAAAAGACACTTCTCTGAAGAGGAAATACAAATGGCTAAAAAGCACATGAAAAAATGTTCATCTTCTCTAGCTATTAGGGAAATGCAAATCAAGACCACAATGAGATACCATCTCACACCAATAAGAATGGCTGCTATTAAACAAACAGAAAACTACAAATGCTGGAGAGGATGTGGGACTGTATAATGGTACAGCCACTGTGGAAGACAGTTTGGTGGTTCCTCAGAAAAGGAGATATTGTGTTACCTTAAAATCTGGCAATTTCACTTCTCAGTATATACTCAGAAGATCTGAAAGCAATCACACAAACAGACATTTGCACACTGGTGTTCATAGTGGCATTATTCACAATTGCCAAGAACTGGAAACAATCTAAGTGTCCTTCAACAGACGAATGGATAAACAAAATGTGGTATATACGTACAATGGAATACTACGCAGCAGTAAGAAGGAATGAGGTCTTAAAACATATGACAACATGGAGGAACCCTGAAGACATAATGCTGAGTGAAATAAGCCAGACACAAAAGGAGGGATATTTTATGTTACCACTAATGTGAACTCTGTGAACAATGTAAAATAAGTGATCTTACAATGTAGAGTATAGGGGACCTAGAGACAGACAGAAGCTAGTGAAGGGGGAATGATAATCTAATGGGTACAGACATGATAATGAGGGTGAAGTTAATGGTATGGGAATGCACAGGGGTGATTATGGTTCGTTAATCAGATTATAAGTATCAGTGCTGCATTGAAGGTGAATGGGTTTGAAGGTGGTTGTTTAAAGGCATATAACCCAGAGTAGCACTACAGATATAAGTAAGTGTTAGCACGATATACTTATAAGGTATGACACTGGTACAAAGAAATAACAACAGAGTTATTTATGGAAAACCTACCCATTACACATTATAGACTATATTTAATAGGGATATCTTACCAGCACTATACTAATACTAGGGATGAATAAATAGTGGCTGATAAGAGCTCTGGGATGTTTTATGTTATGATAATTGATTAAATTGAGACTGATGATGACTGTACAACTAAGTGAAGATAATGTGAGAAACTGTTTATCTTGGGACAGAATATATGTTATGTGAAATTAGAAATACACTACTTAATAAATCAGGCCCTCGACTTGAAGCTTGCTCTTGTGAAACTTAGGGCTGTATATGGGAGGCTAAGCCTTCCTATAATTATGCCTAAAAGGCACCTCCGGAGAACCTCTTTCATTTCTCAGACGTGGCTTTTCTCTCTCTAAGCCCAACTCAGCAAATAAATTCATTAACCTCCCCCCCAACATGGGACATGACTCCCAAGGGAATGTGACGTGGGCCACCCTAAGATCCTTTCTACTTTCCTGTATGTTTGAAAAATTTCATTAAAAAATGTTTGAGGAAATGCCATCAGTATTTGTTATGGAATTTGACAGGCTGAATCTGAAATTCCTCTGGAAGGGAAAAAGTACAAAATAGCTGTAAAAGTTTTGAAACAGAACAATAAAGAGGAGATTGCTTTAACAGACATCAAAACATATTTTAAAGTTTGAAGAAATAAAACAGTGTATTATCGGTAAGATAACTGATAAATGAAAGGATCACCTAGATAGAATTTGTGTGTGTGGGATTTCTAGAATATGAAAGATGTATTATTTTTAAATCAGTTGGGAAAGACAGACAAATGACTAAGTACTAGGACAACTGAGTTTGATCCCTAACTCACATCATAAAGAACAATAATTTCCAAATAGATTTAAAAAAGAAATATAACCGGCAAATACAATATATTGGAAAAAATATAGGAGAATTTGTTTTTAATTTGTGGTGAGGAAGTTCTTCCTACACCAGATTGAAAACCTAGAAACCACAAAAGAAGAGGTTGATTGATTTGACTACATGTTACAAACCTTTGAATATGAAAAGAAACCATTAATAAGGTTTAAACACAAGTGACACAATATAAAACATATAAACAATACTTAAACTGTTTAAGAGCTCATATAAAATAAGACAAAAATATTAGAAAAAGAGGCAAAGAAATGAATGAGCAAAATACATAAGCTATTTATAAAAATCTATAAACCAGAAAAGATGTTCATCCTCACTAGCAATTAGGGAAATTAAATAAAAGATTAGATTTTCCCCCTTCCTCGCAGATTGACAAAACTCAGGACAGACCATGCAGTGTTCATACATCACTGGGGAGAGTATCAATTGGTAAAATTTTTATGAAGAACAATTTAGCAATAGGCATGAAAATTTAAAAAGGCATATTCTTTGATCTAGCAATCTCATTCTAAGAAACCACATAATCTGTGGTTTCATGTTACGAAGCACATGTTCTCAAAGATATCAGTAAGGTTGTTCATTGTGTCATTTATTAGCATGAACAATGTCCATTAGCAAGGCAGTGATAAAATTAAAAATAGTACATATATACCACGAAATGAAATGCAGACATTTAAAAAGAGGATAAAGGCTTATGTGTATTGAGGCAAATACATCTCCAAGACATAATAAAATATGTACAATTTCGTTGTGTAAAGAATAATCAATCTATGTAGACTTGTATTTGTTTAAATGTGAACAGAATTAAAAAGTCCAAAGGATAAATATCAATCCATCAAACACTAATGACTTTTTTTTAGGAGGAAGAAATCTTTTTTTTTTTTACTTTATGATTTCTATATTGTTTGAAATTGTTAACAATTATGTGTTGTTTTGTAATTTAAAAAAACTATAATGATAACAGTAAATAAAATTATTAGTGCCAGTGAGCAGTATTGCCTGCAAATCAGAGCATACACAGCAGAGGTGAGCTGCTTATTTTGAGTCAGGAGGATGTAGTGTGAAGAGAACCACTGTGTCTGCACATGGTGGGGGTAGGGGGACTTCCTGATCCCCATACAAATGAAGTGCCAAGGCTTTGTCAGAATTCAGCCCCTAAGGGGATCAATGCCTTATCACTTACAGGAATAACTCGCAGATATTGCAGGCTCAGTTCCAGACCACCCTAATAAAGTAAATACTGCAATAAAGTAAGTTGCACAAATTTTTTGGTTTCCCAGTGCATATAAAGTTATGTTTACACTTATATAATGCAATAGCACATGTCTTAAACAACAACAATGTACATACCATAGTTAAAACATGACACAAAGACACAAAGTGAGCACGTGCTGTTGGGAAAACGGTACCGATAGACTTGCTCGATGCAGGGCTGCCACAAACCTTTTAATTTGTAAAAAACACAGTATCTGTGAAACGCAATAAAGCAAAGCAAATTAAAATGAGGTATGCCGATACTTGGCAACCTTGCCAAGATGGAGGGAATCTGACCACTCAATATTTTCAAGTCATCAGTGGGTTTGACCACTTTGACAGACAAGGACCTTGACTTCCCAAAATCCTCAACGTCCCAATTTGCAGCAAAAATCTCAGGATACATGGGGTTTTGTTTGATACTTGAAAATGGCCCTAGTTATAAGCACCCTGTAAATTGCATATTTTTGTGAAGTTGCATATAATAGCTGAAAAATTAGTGAATCCTCATGTACTGGAAAAATCAAAAAGTTGTTCTGGGGCCAGATGTACCAAAAAAAAAAAAAAACTATCGGCAGGTTCTCTTGTGAAATGATGCAAATTATAAAGAATTCAGTCTGGGCCATAAGTTCTGGAACATATGAATGCCTCTTAGGCAGCTGTTTGGTATAATCAAGTAAGGCTGACAGCAGCAGTGGCTGGTACTATGAACCACTGCCATAAACTCCAAATTCAATCAATGGGTTCCATCTCAAGAGAATTCTGAAGCGTAAGATAACACCACACACAGGTGGATCAATTTGCACTGATGGCGCCACTGCTTTGCTAGAAATTAAGTAGTGATCCGTTGCCCTTGTTAAGAAACAAATTCCTCAAATCAGGATCATTCACTGAATGCTGGACAGTCACGTAACTGTCTTCAGCTGCTTTTAAAACTGAAGGAGGCTCTGGGTACTCTGTGGGAGCTATAAACATCAGAGGACTTGCTCTAAATCACCGTTCCTTTGTGCTTTCTCTATAGAAATGGGTACCAAGCACAATGTCTTCCTTTTTCATAAGGAAACAAGGGGGCTTCCCCATGCCACGATGCTTCCTTCTCAACCACGCAATAACTGAAATAAAGCATATATTCTTTTCTCTACTGTACATTCATTCCAACATCTAAAATTAAGTCAACATATCTATGCAAGAAGCCAAGATGAACTAGGTAACAAAAGTTATCTGCTTTCATTAGAAAACATTCCAATTATATAAATCACATTGAAAAAAAAATTCCATTCAAGTCTTCTTTAACAAAACAAATGTTATTTCAGTAAATGTAGGAATGACCACCTCAACTGAAGTGTCAAGAAATTATTCATGTTCCACCGTATGCCCTTTACGAGGGGATCCTAACATAGCCAAAACCTCTCACAAGCAAAAGTCCACCGACAGCAATGACAACAGATACTGAATTTTTTAATTTAACCCTGGATTCTCCAATGACAATGATTTGATAAAAGGATAGCTCACTGAATTATGAACCAATCAATGGTCAAATCCAAGTGGAGTCTGAGACGACAAAGCTTGAGAATTTCTGCATGCTTAAATAGTTTCGTCAACTAGAAAAGAAAAGGTTGGAGATTCTTATGACATCGAAATGATGAGAGAAGATTTTTCACCACTTTATATATCCAAGGTCAGAAACCAAGTAAAAGCAAGTAATGATGCATAACTTGAGCTTGTTTTGGGTACAATATTTAATAAAAGCTACAGCAGCAACCACAATTGTTCCTGTATTTCTAAGTACTATGAAATTTTACAAGTGTAGTTCTATTTTAGTACCTTTTATAATAATGAGATATCTTAAGTTTAAAGAGCAAATTTGTTTTAGTGATTTGTGACAAAGAAGGTGAGAACATAACTTGAAAACAAAATAGTAAAGTTCAAGGATCTCTGGGATATAGAGTCTATTAAGATACTTAGAGCCTCGAAAGTCCATGCTTCACTGATTTTATCCATCTTTGGTTTAAATGTATGGGATTCTTGTTTTAGTAACTTTTAAAAATAGGGTCTCCAAATATTGGTGACTACCAGGGGGAGACACTCTTTGCCTTTAAGAAGCTCATGAGAACCCAGAAGTGTTAAAGCAGCTCTCCTTCTCACCTTCAATACCTGCCAACAGCTTGGGCAACAGTTACCTGACCTATGAGTACCCCAAGTGCTCCCCACCCATTTGACATGTCTACTAGCCCAGTCCCTGGGTCTCCCCAGGTAGTAATTAACTTTGGGAAACAGGACAGGATTTCTCATACTAGTGTGGAAAGAAAAGTCAAGAACTCAACAAAGGCCACTAAAGTTTCATTAGAGCACATGGTTGACCAATAGAAAGATTGAAACCAGCCAGAAATTTAAAACTTCATCCCCCCCAAAAAATAAATAAATAAATAAATAAATAAATAAATAAAACTTCATCCCTCCTCAAGTCCCCCATTTATTCAAGTGGATTCTGCTAATTTTGGTAGATTGAAAGTGGCAAATCAGAGAAACCTAACAAGCACAAAAAATTCTACACAGGATGTTAGAATAAGTGCTATGTTCAGGGATAAATACAAGCTTCATTTGCAACCATGAGTCATGCTCATTAGATCCTAAGTCTAACAAACCAACAGTAAAAAGCCATTTTTTAGACAATCATGGAAACCTGACATGCATTAGTGTTTTAGTTTATCTATCGCTGCATAAAACCCTATGTTTGTTTGTAGACCATACTCACTCCCTGTGGCTCCTAGTTCCTTTGCTTACAGGACTTCAGGCATATGGGATGAAGGTCCACCCTCATGCAGTTTGGGCACCTGAACTAATAACATCCTCAAAGGTCCCCTTTACAAATGGGTTCACACCCACAGGACCAGGGGTCAGGACCCGAACATGCCTTTTGTGGGGGACATAATTCAATCCCCCAAAAATGATATTAAGGAATCAGTTAACATTGCTATGTGTAATAATGGTATTTTGGTTACGTTAAAAAAATTCCTAATCCGTTGGTGATTTACACTAAAGTATTTATGGGTAAAATGATTTGTTATCTAGAATTTGCTAACCAACCCCCTAAATGTTCAAGTTGGGTTTAGATAATCTGTGGTTCATCCTCAATACTTGTGTGTATACTGGAAATTTTCCTAAAAAAAGAAATAAAAACTCAGAAAAGAAAGCTTGGATCATACATAAAGCCTAAATTTATATTTTTAAAAAGTGTTTTGTTTTAAATGTTCCTCTCTTTCCTTCCTTTGGTAAACAGTGATCTTGGCCACCGACAACCAGATGCAACCACCCACCTCACCACTGCCTGAGCCAACCCTGCATAAAGCAGCAGGCTTTCTGGGAAGTTTCCATGACCCAACCAGAAACATGAATTCACTTCAGTTCCAGCGCTCAAAGTACCACACAGTTTGCAAAGCACTTTCATATCTCTTTTTCCACCCCGCACAGCCTTCTGGGTTGATTATTATTACCCCTTCCCCCATCTCAGCATTGAAGATCTATTAGGCAAGAAAGGAGATGTGATATGACCAAAGCCAGGCAGCAGATTTGTGGCACTCAAAATCTTATCTTCGTTTTTAGACGGTACTCACTCCCAATGTCAACAGAACAAAAACCCACGACCTCTAATTATTTTTACATTTCCTTCTTACAGAGGGCTTAAAGATTTTACATGCTGAATTATTCCAGTTTTTTTCCAATTAAGAACACTTGACAGGACTATCATGATCCTTAATATTCATAACATTTTTATGCTTTCAGAGGACGGGATGTATTATTTACTCTTAAGTATGAACAGAGAACTCTCTTCAGTGGGGCTAAGTGATTAGACCAAGGATAGTCAGTAGGAATCTATAACAAAAAGAACACAAGGGGAACCGTCCCTCCTCAGGAATGTGTGTGGTGGGTAGGACCTTGGCAGTCCAGCGGATCTGCCGGTTAGAATAGTCAGATTGCTGCTGAAGACAAAGAGAGGAGTTAAAGAGAATGCAAGTCTATTTCCAACCGGAATCCTCAATTGTCAAAGCAATATCAAGCCCAGAGCTGGCCTAGTTTTGCCCTCTGGATACTTAAAGACCACCATACTTTCTGCATTTAGTAAATACCATTCAGCTGAAGCTTCAGGGTCAGAGCTCTCCACTTGATTTTCCCCTTCAACAATTCTTGTTTCTGTCTAGCCACCAACAGAAATAGCCTGCTCCAGTCAGATGTTAGCACCTCTAAAACGAACACTAATTTATTCTTTCTAAAGCTCAAAAAGGTGACTATGATATAAACACAGATCTCTCAGAATAAAAAGGACTTTAGAGACCACATATTTCAACCACCCATAGCATGACTCACCTCAAAAGTACAACTATCAGGTGGTTAGAACGGCCAACGCATGAACATCAGGGACAGAAAGTTCAGCACCTATCGAGGCTACACATTCCATCTCTGGAAAGATATCATAAATGATTCCCTGTGTAAGCAAAAAAAAACAAAGCAAAACGAGAGAAAACTCCCTTATAGGTTTTACTCACTAAATTTAATCGTTTTCACTGAAAAACAGTTGAGGACTTACCATGTGCCGAGTACTATGCTAGTCACTGGGGATACAAAGATTTTTGAAAAGATGTCATCCCTATACTCAGAAGCTCATAGTCTATTGTGGTCTTAGGCTATTCATCAGTACTCCAGGGCTCTGTCTCCTTCTGGGCACACTGGATTTCCCTGTATACCTAATGTTAGGGGTAAACAACAAAATGGGAACAGCTGGCAATGTTTCAGATTATGGCTGCTCCGTTGGCATGGGTCCTAAAAGAAGAACAATAGCTGACCCACATGGTACACCTAGCATAAGCGAGAAATGACCTTTGTTGTTTTAAGCCACTGAGATTTTTTAGTTGCTTATTACTGCTGCATAACCCAGCCTACCCTGACTGAAACACAGTCTAAGGGGAACCAGACAAACAAATCAACAAAAAGCAAATAATAAGCTGAGTACTCTGATGGAGGTATGCACAAGGTTCGGTAAGGAACATGGGACAGACTTACCACCTACCTAAGTGTTCTTGGAGGCTTGGAAAAGGCCTCACAAAGGAGAGAGCATTTGAATTGGGGCTTGAAGGACGAGTAGAAAACTGTCAAGTAGACAAGATATGAAAAAGGGTGTTCTAGACAGAGGGAACATTTTACGCAAAGCCATAGAGGGAAAAGAAAACATGGTTATGTGTAGAGAATTACACAGCTCAGTTTTATGGCCATATGAAGCTGAAGATGGTGGGCTTACTGTGAAGCTAATGAAGCTGAAGCTTCAGGGATCTTCACTTGCACAGAGACCTTCTAGGCCTGTACCTAACTTTATATTTTTATAGTTTTATATTTGTAATTTTTTCTTAGGGGATCTCCTACCCCCAAGTCAGATCCCATAAAACCTGGATCTACTTTTGGTGGGAGGAAGGGGAATAAGATGATTCTAAGTCTATGGGAAAGATATGTCATCTTCCACATGACAATTTTTTCAACATTTGTAAATCATGTTCCCTAAGAATTATCTTTCCCAGGTCATTTGTCCTTAGTTCCTGCAACCACTGTGCTTCATGTGATGGCTTGGAGTCTGCACATCATCCTCATCCTTCTCTTCTCTTCATGTGCTCTTATTTGGCTACAGTTCTCTCAAATGTAGCACCTAAATCTAAATACAATTCTGCAGATATGGTCTGACTATATTTATCATCTTATTTAAAGGAGTTTCTAATGTCATACTTAATCCTTCCATAAACGTTGCTACCCAAATGATGCCAGATTATTCTCACTGTGAAATTCCCCAGAAAAATATGAACCAGTGCTCTTGGACTTCATTTGCATCACCAGTACCAAAATACAACACCTGTTTGTTCCAATTTAGGTTTGGTAGACTTTGAGGAACAAGTTTGGTAGATTAAAAAAAGACAGTTAATTTATTTAACAAATGTTTACTAAGTGCCTACCTGGCGCTAGGCACTGTTCTGGGTGCTGGAATACGGGGGTTGGTGGTGGCAGGGGGAGACAAATATCTCTGTCTTCTTGGAGTTTACATTCTGGTTTGGGGGGACAGATAAGAAACAAAATAAGTAAATAAATGAAATAGTATGTTAGAGAGTAGTTAAATACAGTGGAAAAAACTTAAAGCAGGAAAGGGGACAGGGAGTGTGGTGGATGTGAGGTTGCAATTAAAATATGGTGGTCAGGGGAGGCCTCGGTGAGAATACAACACTAGAGCACAGACTTGGATCTTGGAGAGATCTGGATACATGGGGAAGAGCATTCCAGGCAGAGGCACATCAGCAGGTGCAAAGACATTGAGGTAAACATGCGTGGCATATTCAAAGAATAGCCAGGAGGACAGGACAGCAGGGTGGAGGTAGTCGAGAGAGAGCAGTAGGAGACGAAGTCAAAGAGGTGCTAGGGTAAACTGTGTAGGGTTATTCTCATGATTTGGGTTTCCATTCTGAGATGGGATGCACCAGTGAAAGGCTTTGAGCAGAGGAGTGACATGAACTGACATTCCTACAGATGGCTCTTGTTGCTTTGCTGAGGAGACACTGGAGGACAAACAAGTGGAGAAGCAGGGAAACCTAATCGGGTGGTTATGGCAGCAATTCAGGCAGCAGCTGACAGTGACTGGGACCAGGGTGGCGGAGATGGAGGTAGTGAGAAGTGGCTGGATTCTGGATACATTTTGAAAGTAGAGCTGGCAAGATTTCCTGAAGGACTGGATGTAGAGTGTGAACACCGTATCCATAGGAATGAAGGATGACTCAAAGATTTTTTACCATCAACCAAGATAGTCTGAAGCTGGTGAGCCCAGTGCAAAAAGCAAAAGCAACTCTGTATTGGTAAGACTTGGAAAGTCCCTTACTAGGAGAAAACTGGATTGAGCTGTTTGGTCACAAGTGTTTCAGGGAATTAATGGGTCAGACTGCTAATGAGCAGGGAGGCTGTGCAATACCAGTGTTCCCAATGAAAAGGCTCTGGTCTTTGCCAAAATCTGCTCAAACCCACAGAGACTACAAAAAGCTGGGGGGGGGGGGGCAGGGTTGCAGGTTGTGGGAGGAAGCTGGGAGCAAACCTGGGATACCGTTAAGAGATGACTATGTCAGAACCTGCACCCTTGGAGGTTGTGGGACACCTTCCTCCAAATGCAAATGTATTATTTAAAAATGTACTTGCATCCTAAATTTTGTTCTACATACAAAAATAAATTACTTTATTAAATTTACAACTAAAAATTAAAAAAATCTATATAAATGGCTTGTTCTGGATGTGGTTTTACTGCTGAAATGACATAGGCACTTCACCTTCAGCTACATATAACACCTACAACTAAATGTAACACGTCTGCCTCCAACTTAAGGCCATAGATCTAAAATACCTGAGAAACATCCAGTATGGAGGGAATGAGACAATATATCCAGTCCAAACTCTTTCCCAGTTGAAAAAACCCTATAGCAACCCGATTTCCAGTCTCTTGTCTATCCCCATGGCCTGGGAGCTCATTATCACTTATGACAATTGATTACAAAATTCCTTTCTTAGTTGAACCTGGTTTCCTGATTTCAGATCTGCCTTTTGAACAGATGCAGGGCCAGTCAACTATCTTTACTACATGATGAATCAACTCTTTTTTTCTACAAATATACAGATCAGTATTTTATCTCTCAGTATTCACTTCTGCAGTGTAAGCATCACAGATTCAATCAAACTCTCTCCAGTGGGCTGCTCTCTTTGAATACATTCTAAGTTGTCCACGTCTCTCTCAAAATTTGGCAATTAGAACTGAGCAAATCATTTAATATGTGGCCCAACCAGAAGAGAATTAAATGGAGAGAATGTTTTCATCATTTTACTACCATTATTAATACTACCAGAAATCTATCTAGATAAAAGTTCTGTTTTCTTTTTCCGCACACAGAAAAAGAATTTGAGATCCAGAGAGGTGAAGTGACCCGGTTGGACCACGAAATACTGCTAGAATTTGGCAGGACTGGGATTCTTTCATCAAAGGTCATTTGGGTACACATTTCCAGACACTCATTTACAATTCTGATCAAGGAGTTCTGGGCTTTCTTCCCCCTTTGCCTCTTTGAATTATACTTTCTCTTCTTAAGGAGGGTGTGCTTCTACTTCTTGTTCTTTATTTTACCCGTGCCACATGGGGATGGGAACTTGGTGGCCAATGAGACTCTTGTAGACTCCAGACAGCCTCCAGTGAGGTCAATAGGCAGCTACAACAGCTCCACTGCCTTGGTGCCTTCTCTGTACACCCTCAGTGTCCCCCAACTCCACCCAAAATAGTCCTCTATCATAGCACCCTAATTGCTTCTGTGCCGGTTTGAGTGTATTGTGTCCCCCAAATGCCATTATCTTTGTAGTCTTGTGTGGGGCAGAAGTTTTGGTGCTGGTTAGATTTGCTTGGAGTGTGCCCCACCCAGCTGTGGGAGATAATTTTGATGAGATGTTCCCATGGAGGTGTGGCCCCACCCATTCGGGGTGGGCCTTGATTGGTGGAGCTATATAAATGAGCTGACTCAAAGAGAGAAAAGAGAGTGCAGCTGGGAGTGATGTTTTGAAGAGAAGCAAGCTTGCTAGAAAGGAATGTCCTGGGAGAAAGCCGTTTTGAGGCCGGAGCTTTGGAGCAGATGCCAGCTGCCTTCCTAGCTAGCAGAGGTTTTCCAGACTCCATTGGCCATCCTCCGGTGAAAGTACCCGATTGCTGAGGTGTTACCTTGGATGCTTTGTGGCCTTAAGACTGTAACTGTGTAGTGAAATAAACCCCCATTTTATAAAAGCCTATCCATCTCTGGTGTTTTGCATTCTGCAGCATTAGCAAACTAGGACAGCTTACTTCATTACATTTATCAACATTTATTACCAGACCTTTACTGTTTTTTTGTTGTTGTTTTTTTTTCCTGCTTACTGTCTCACCCCAGCTAGACTTCAAGCTCTGTTAGGTCAAGACCTAAATCTACTGTATCCCCAGCATCTGGCACAGTGCCTGACTTTACTAAGATTTTCAGTAAAGAATGGATGAATAAATGGGAGCTGAGTGGAGGTTAAAAACTCTAACATCAGTCAGGCTGGGTTTATGTTCCAGAGCTCTACTTTTAGGGACTGTGTATTCCTGAACAAACAACTTAATTCCTTATAAGTTTCTGCATAAGTAAAATAGAAATAATAATGCCTACCTCACAAAGCTGACATGATATTCAGTGAATTAGAAAGGAATGTTTAAAAGAATTTAGTGTGCTGCCTGGCACATAGTAAGCACTCAACAAATCATCGTTACTGCAGCTACTGCTGCTGCTCTAATTGCTGTCACCTTCTACTCAGAGGCCAGTCACTGGAGAATGGCTACTAACTGTAACAGCTAAAGGTACATCAGCTTTTTTATCCTGCCTTCTTTTTTTTGTTTTTAAGCTTTCACAATCCTATGATGCTATAGAGCAGCAGAAGTCACAGGGGTCAGCAGTTTGCCTTCACCTTTTACTCTTCTCATCAAATTATCTTCCTCTCAAACTCACTCAAGTCCTTTCTGATGTCCTCTTGGTTCCTCTAATTTTAAGTGAATTCAACAGGTCAAATTTCAAATTTATTTCACTTTCAAAAAGGGAAGGACGCTCTTAAACCTTTCCTCCTTACTCTCTGTTGGAAAAGCTGCAGGTCCCTCATCCACAGTAGGGCACTGCCCTGGCCTGATCCTAATGGGGTTGCAGGCACCCAAGGCCCAGATCCCCAGAACAGCGTGGGACTTTTGTTCCACCCCAGTTCTCCCAGGACAGTTTTCATAACGTTAAACTTCATGAACAATGTTTTGAATGCTGTTAGTACTTCATCAGGAAGTTATTAGTTTCCCTTGACAGGTAAGATTAAATAACATTCATTGGGTTTATCAGCCTTATAACTTAGAGCAAGAATATTTTTATGCAAACATACTTCCAACTTTATGATGCCCAACTAACAGGACCAACTACATTTGATCAACAAAGTTCTATATTTTACCACATCTTTTCAGAATCACAATAATTGTCACATTATTATACTGAAGGGCAGCAGAACATAGGTGTTGATTGCCAAGTGGGAGATGCACTGGGGGGTTTCTTGAGGGGCTTGGCTCTGTTTTTGGAGGAACCTTAGAATCCCGATGTGACCAAGTGAGTAGGAACAAGACTAAGCCTCGGCACCTGAGCCTTATCTGGACTACAAAGCAGTAAAGTTAATCACAAGTTATGAAAGTAACAGTGGCTGCAATTATGGAAAATATAAAATTCAAACAACTATTCACTACCATGTTCAGGCATGAAGAATACATATTCTCCTATTCTCATCTCAACCCTCTTCCGACAACACTTAAATGCACACAGGCAAGCATGTGTGGGTGAGTGTGCAAGCACACACACACACTTACCAGTTATAGTCTCAGGAGAGTGTTTGGGGAGATTTAACTTCTATTGCAAACTAGGCATATTTATTTCCTTTCCATGAGATTTAAGGAGGTGCCTAAATCAAAAATTTATAAGAACTGCTCATGATGCCATATATTGAGAACTGATGTGATATGCCTGCCATTATAAATTTGGTGAAAGTTATATTTGTTTACCTATTTTTAAACAAAAGGGCTGCTTTGATATTACTACAGGTATCAGGGTTGTTACTGTCTCTATGATAATCCTGAACAATAAAATTTTCTCTGACTTTACTCAAAATGTCACTTAACTCTCAGAAGAATAAAAACCATCCCCTGAATTGTCCATCTCCCCACTCATTTCCCCATTCCCCAAACAGACAGTCCGCCACATCCCACTTTTTCAGCTTCCTGCCCAGTCAGTCTTTGGCATACTGTAGGCTCTCTTCCCTCCTCCCATTCTGCCCAAACCACTTGCACCAAGGTCACCACCAGTCAAGTGGCTCTTTCCAACTCCTTAGCAGTTTTCCTTTGTCTCAAAGCCATTCAGGACCCAAAAGAGGTTAAGACCCATGCCTCTCTACACAGTCTCCAGAAGGGAACAAACTCACCTATACCCAGGACTTGGCAATCTCCTGTACCCAAGTGACTTCCAAATCACCCTTCCAAGCCCTGACCTCTCTGCAAAGCCCCAAATCCATCACTTCAGTTGCCAGTGGTCCTGTAGTTTAAAAAACTATGCAAATAGTTTCTGCCTCCTTCCTACCTCTGCACTTACCCTTCAAAACAAAACAAAGAAAACCTCACCATGGAGACTCGGGCAAGATGGCAGCATAGAGAAGAGTGGAAGCTAAGTAGTCCCCCCTGGAACAACTACAAAAAACCAGAAACAACTAGTAAATAATCCAGAATAACTGCGGGGGGACAAACAAGACCATCCACTCATCATACACCAACCTAAATTGGGAGGAATGCCCAAGAACACAGCATAAAATCTGTAAGTAAAACCCGCGGAACCAGGTCAGGAGACCCCCTTCCCCATAGCCCGAGCTGCAAAGCCTCGTGGTGCCAGAGAGAAGCTCTCTCCCAGCAAGTGAATATAGCTCAGCTGAGCTCCAACTGGGGTTTTAAGTAGTGAGTGTGAACTGCCCACTACAGGTACGCATCCCCCAAAAAACAGACAGAGGCTTTGGGTGACGACTGACCTGGGAGAGCCAGAGGGTCGCCTTGGACTGGGTCTGAAGGGGACTATCTGTTTCTTTTTTGGCTCAGTGGAGAAAGCCCCAGCCATTTTCAGTTTCCAGGGCTGTGACTCAGGGAAGGGTGGAGACACCACAAGCAGAGAGAGAGACCATTGAAATGCTAATGACCTCCACCTGAGGGGTCTGTCTTCCTAGGAGGAAAGGGGTGGGGCCCTTTCCATTCAGAACCAGACCCCAGAGCCTGGGGGAACACGGCCATACCTCCTCACACCAGTCAAAAATTATAGGTTAACAGGCATCACCTGCTGGGCAGAAAAGCACAGTGACCCGAGGCATCAAAGGGTGGAGCAGTTTTCTAAGACAGACCCGCAGGGAAACCAGATACTGAATATTTCTTCCCTCTGGGACCTGAGCCTGTCCTGGTCTGGGAAAACCTGATTTGGATAACCAAGGAAACCATGCCTAGACAACAGAAAATTACAACCTACACTAAGAAAAACAAAGTTATGGCCCAGTCAAAGGAACAAACGTACACTTCAACTGAGACACAGGAATTTAAACAACTAATGCTAAATAAATTCAAAAAGTTTAGAGAAGATATTGCAAAAGAGATAGAGGCTGTAACGGAAGCACTGGGCATGTATACGGCAGAAATCAAAAGTTCAAAAAAGCAACTAGCAGAATCTATGGAAATGAAAGGCACAACACAAGACATGAAAGACACAATGGAAACATACAACAGCAGATCTCAAGAGGCAGAAGAAAACACTCAGGAACTGGAGAACAAAACACCTGAAAGCCTATACGCAAAGGAGCAGATGGAGGAAAGAATGAAAAAATATGAGCAACGTCTCTGGGAACTCAAGGATGAAACAAAGTACAATAATGTACGTATCATTGGTGTCCCAGAAGGAGAAGAGAAGGGAAAGGGGGCAGAAGCAATAATAGAGGAAATAATTAATGAAAATTTCCCATCTCTTGTGAAAGACGTAAAATTACAGATCCAAGAAGCGCAGCATACTCCAAACAGAAGAGATATGAATAGGCCTACGCCAAGACACTTAATAATCAGATTATCAAATGTCAAAGACAAAGAGAGAATCCTGAAAGCAGCAAGAGAAAAGTGATCCACTACATACAAAGGAAGCTTAATAAGACTATGTGCGGATCTCTCAGCAGAAACCATGGAGGCAAGAAGGAAGTGGTGTGATATATTTAAGATACTGAAAAAGAAAAACCGCCAGCCAAGAATCCTGTATCCAGCAAAGCTGTCCTTCAAATATGAGGGAGAGCTCAAAATATTTTCTGACAAACAGACAATGAGAGACTTTGTGAACAAGACACCTGCCCTACAGGAAATACTAAAGGGAGCACTACAGGGTGATGGAAGACAGGAGTGTGTGGTTTGGAACACAATTTTGGGAGATGGTAGCACAACAATGTAAGTACACTGAACAAAGGTAACTATGAATATGGTTGAGAGAGGAAGGTGGGGAGCATGTGAGACACCACAAGAAAGGAGGAAAGATAAAGACTGGGACTGTGTAACTTGGTGAAATCTAGAGTATTCAACAATTGTGATAAAATGTACAAATATGTTCTTTTACAAGGGTGAACAAGCAAATGTCAACCTTGCAAGGTGTTAAAAATGGGGAGGCATTGGGGGAGGGATGCAATCAGCATAAACTAGAGACTGTAACTAATAGAATCATTGTATTATGCTTCCTTTAATGTAACAAAGGTGATATACCAAGGTGAATGCAGATAAGAGGGGGAGATAGGGGAGGCATGTTAGACACTTGATATTGGTGGTATTGTCTGATTCTTTATTCTACTTTGATTTAAGGTTATTTTTCCTTTTGCTGCTTCCTAGCTGTCATTTTCTTTTTTTCCTCTTTCTTTTGCCTCTCTACCTTCTTTGATTCTCCCTCCTGCCTTGTGGAAGAAATGTAGAATCTCTTATATAGATAGTGGTGAAGGTGGTGAACACATAAATGTATGACCATGCAGAAAACCATCAATTATTTACTTGGGATGGAATGTATGGTGAGTGAACAAAACCATATTTTAAAAAAATGGGTTGATGACAAAACCTCGAGGGCAATATACTGAGTGAAATAAGCCAGACACATTAGGACAATTATTGCAGGGTCTCACTGATAGGAACTAATTATAATATGTAAACTCATAGACATGAAATATAAGGTACCAAGATATAGGACGAGGCTTAAGAATGGGGAGTGGTTGCTTAGTATGAGCAGAATGTTCAATTAGGATGAACTTAAATGTTTGGAAATGAACAGGGGTGTTGGTAGCAAGATGTGAGAATAACTAACAACGCCGAATGGTGTGTGAATGAGGTGGAAAGGGGAAGCTCAGAGTCATACATGTCACCAGAAAGAAAGTTGGAGGTCAAAAGATGGGAATGTATAAAACTGAATCCTGAGGCGGGGCAAGATGGAAGACTGGTGAGCTGTATGTTTTAGTTACTCCTCCAGGAAAGTAGGTAGAAAGCCAGGAACTGCGTGGACTGGACACCACAGAGCAATCTGTCTTTGGGCATACTTCATACAACACTCATGAAAATGTCGAACTGCTGAGATCAGCGAAATCTGTAAGTTTTTGCGGCCAGGGGACCCGCGCCCCTCCCTGCCAGGCTCAGTCCCGTGGGAGGAGGGGCTGTCAGCTCCGGGAAGGAGAAGGGAGAACTGCAGTGGCTGCTCTTATCGGAAACTCATTCTACTGATCCAGACTCCAACCATAGATAGACAGAGATCAGACACCAGAGAATCTGTGAGCAGCCAGCCCAGCAGAGAGGAGACAGGAATAGAAAAAAAAAAACAACACGAAAAACTCCAAAATAAAAGCAGAGGATTTTTAGAGTTCTGGTGAACACAGAAAGGGGAAGGGCAGAGCTCAGGCCCTAAGGCGCATATGCAAATCCCGAAGAAAAGCCGATCTGTCTGCCCTGTGGACCTTTCCTTAATGGCCCTGGTTGCTTTGTCTCTTAGCATTTCAATAACCCATTAGATCTCTGAGGAGGACCCTTTTTTTTTTTTTTTTAATCCTTTTTTCTTTTTCTAAAACAATTACTCTAAGAAGCCCAATACAGAAAGCTTCAAAGACTTTCAATTTGGGCACGTCAAGTCAAGAGCAGAACTAAGAGAGCTCTGAGACAAAAGGCAATAATTCAGTGGCTGAGAAAATTCACTAAACACCACAACTTCCCAAGAAAACGGGGGTGTCCGCTCACAGCCACCATCCTGGTGGACAGGAAACACTCCTGCCCATCGCCAGCCCCATAGCCCAGAGCTGCCCCAGACAACCCAGTGTGATGGAAGGGCTTCAAATAACAGGCACACACCACAAAACTGGGCGTGGACATTAGCCTTCCCTGCAACCTCAGCTGATTGTCCCAGAGTTGGGAAGGTGGAGCAGTGTGAATTCACAAAGCCCCATTCAGCCATCATTTGAGCAGACTGGGAGCCTCCCTACACAGCCCAGCAGCCCAGAACTGCCCTGGGGGGACGGCACTCACCTGTGACATAGCACAGTCATCCCTCAACAGAGGACCCGGGGTGCACAGCCTGGAAGAGGGGCCCACTTGCAAGTCTCAGGAGCCATACACCAATACCAAGGACTTGTGGGTCAGTGGCAGAGACAAACTGTGGCAGGACTGAACAGAAGGATTAGACTATTGCAGCAGCTTTAAAACTCTAGGATCACCAGGGAGATTTGATTGTTAGGGCCACCCCCCCTCCCCGACTGCCCAGAAACACGCCCCACATACAGGGCAGGCAACACCAACTACACACGCAAGCTTGGTACACCAATTGGGCCCCACAAGACTCACTCCCCCACTCACCAAAAAGGCTAAGCAGGGGAGAACTGGCTTGTGGAGAACAGGTGGCTCGTGGACGCCACCTGCTGGTTAGTTAGAGAAAGTGTACTCCACGAAGCTGTAGATCTGATAAATTAGAGATAAGGACTTCAATAGGTCTACAAACCCTAAAAGAACCCTATCAAGTTCAGCAAATGCCACGAGGCCAAAAACAACAGAAAATTATAAAGCATATGAAAAAACCAGACGATATGGATAACCCAAGCCCAAGCACCCAAATCAAAAGACCAGAAGAGACACAGCACCTAGAGCAGCTACTCAAAGAACTAAAGATGAACAATGAGACCATAGTACGGGATATGAAGGAAATCAAGGAGACTCTAGAAGAGCATAAAGAAGACATTGCAAGACTAAATAAAAAAAATGGATGATCTTATGGAAATTAAAGAAACTGTTGACCAAATTAAAAAGATTCTGGACACTCATAGTACAAGACTAGAGGAAGTTGAACAACGAATCAGTGACCTCGAAGATGACAGAATGGAAAATGAAAGCATAAAAGAAAGAATGGGGAAAAAAATTGAAAAAATCGAAATGGACCTCAGGGATATGATAGATAATATGAAACGTCCAAATATAAGACTCATTGGTGTCCCAGAAGGGGAAGAAAAGGGTAAAGGTCTAGGAAGAGTATTCAAAGAAATTGTTGGGGAAAACTTCCCAAATCTTCTAAACAACATAAATACACAAATCATAAATGCTCAGCGAACTCCAAATAGAATAAATCCAAATAAACCCACTCCAAGACATATACTGATCACACTGTCAAACACAGAAGAGAAGGAGCAAGTTCTGAAAGCAGCAAGAGAAAAGCAATTCACCACATACAAAGGAAACAGCATAAGACTAAGTAGTGACTACTCAGCAGCCACCATGGAGGCGAGAAGGCAGTGGCACGATATATTTAAAATTCTGAGTGAGAAAAATTTCCAGCCAAGAATACTTTATCCAGCAAAGCTCTCCTTCAAATTTGAGGGAGAGCTTAAATTTTTCACAGACAAACAAATGCTGAGAGAATTTGCAAACAAGAGACCTGCCCTACTGGAGATACTAAAGGGAGCCCTACAGACAGAGAAACAAAGAAAGGACAGAGAGACCTGGAGAAAGGTTCAGTACTAAAGAGATTCGGTATGGGTACAATAAAGGATATTAATAGAGAGAGGGGAAAAATATGGCAAACATAAACCAAAGGATAAGATGGCTGATTCAAGAAATGCCTTCATGGTTATAACGTTGAATGTAAATGGATTAAACTCCCCAATTAAAAGATATAGATTCGCAGAATGGATCAAAAAAATGAACCATCAATATGTTGCATACAAGAGACTCATCTTAGACATAGGGACACAAAGAAACTGAAAGTGAAAGGATGGAAAAAAATATTTCATGCAAGCTACAGCCAAAAGAAAGCAGGTGTAGCAATATTAATCTCAGATAAAATAGACTTCAAATGCAGGGATGTTTTGAGAGACAAAGAAGGCCACTACATACTAATAAAAGGGGCAATTCAGCAAGAAGAAATAACAATCGTAAATGCCTATGCACCCAATCAAGGTGCCACAAAATACATGAGAGAAACACTGGCAAAACTAAAGGAAGCAATTAATGTTTCCACAATAATTGTGGGAGACTTCAACACATCACTCTCTCCTATAGATAGATCAACCAGACAGAAGACCAATAAGGAAATTGAAAACCTAAACAATCTGATAAATGAATTAGATTTAACAGACATATAAAGGACATTACATCCCAAATCACCAGGATACACATACTTTTCTAGTGCTCATGGAACTTTCTCCAGAATAGATCATATGCTGGGACATAAAACAAGCCTCAATAAATTTAAAAAGATTGAAATTATTCAAAGCACATTCTCTGACCACAATGGAATACAATTAGAAGTCAATAACCATCAGAGACTTAGAAAATTCACAAATACCTGGAGGTTAAACAACACACTCCTAAACAATCAGTGGGTTAAAGAAGAAATAGCAAGAGAAATTGCTAAATATATAGAGACGAACGAAAATGAGAACACAACATACCAAAACCTATGGGATGCAGCAAAAGCAGTGCTAAGGGGGAAATTTATAGCACTAAACGCATATATTAAAAAGGAAGAAAGAGCCAAAATCAAAGAACTAATGGATCAACTGAAGAAGCTAGAAAATGAACAGCAAACCAATCCTAAACCAAGTACAAGAAAAGAAATAACAAGGATTAAAGCAGAAATAAATGACATAGAGAACAAAAAAACAATAGAAAGGATAAATATCACCAAAAGTTGGTTCTTTGAGAAGATCAACAAGATTGACAAGCCCCTAGCTAGACTGACAAAATCAAAAAGAGAGAAGACCCATATAAACAAAATAATGAATGAAAAAGGTGACATAACTGCAGATCCTGAAGAAATTAAAAAAATTATAAGAGGATATTATGAACAACTGTATGGCAATAAACTGGACAATGTAGAAGAAATGGACAATTTCCTGGAAACATATGAACAACCTAGACTGACCAGAGAAGAAATAGAAGACCTCAACCAACCCATCACAAGCAAAGAGATCCAATCAGTCATCAAAAATCTTCCCACAAATAAATGCCCAGGGCCAGATGGCTTCACAGGGGAATTCTACCAAACTTTCCAGAAAGAACTGACACCAATCTTACTCAAACTCTTTCAAAACATTGAAGAAAATGGAACACTACCTAACTCATTTTATGAAGCTAACATCAATCTAATACCAAAACCAGGCAAAGATGCTACAAAAAAGGAAAACTACCGGCCCATCTCCCTAATGAATATAGATGCAAAAATCCTCAACAAAATACTTGCAATTCGAATCCAAAGACACATTAAAAAAATCATACACCATGACCAAGTGGGGTTCATTCCAGGCATGCAAGGATGGTTCAACATAAGAAAAACAATCAATGTATTACAACACATTAAAAACTCGAAAGGGAAAAATCAATTGATCATCTCAATAGATGCTGAAAAAGCATTTGACAAAATCCAACATCCGTTTTTGATAAAAACACTTCAAAAGGTAGGAATTGAAGGAAACTTCCTCAACATGATAAAGAGCATATATGAAAAACCCACAGCCAGCATAGTACTCAATGGTGAGAGACTGAAAGCCTTCCCTCTAAGATCAGGAACAAGACAAGGATGCCCGCTGTCACCACTGTTATTCAACATTGTGCTGGAAGTGTTAGCCAGGGCAATCCGGCAAGACAAAGAAATAAAAGGCATCCAAATTGGAAAAGAAGAAGTAAAACTGTCATTGTTTGCAGATGATATGATCTTATATCTAGAAAACCCTGAGAAATCGACGATACAGCTACTAGAGCTAATAAACAAATTTAGCAAAGTAGCGGGATACAAGATTAATGCACATAAGTCAGTAATGTTTCTATATGCTAGAAATGAACAAACTGAAGAGACACTCAAGAAAAAGATACCATTTTCAATAGCAACTAAAAAAATCAAGTACCTAGGAATCAACTTAACCAAAGATGTAAAAGACCTATACAAAGAAAACTACATAACTCTACTAAAAGAAATAGAAGGGGACCTTAAAAGATGGAAAAATATTCCATGTTCATGGATAGGAAGGCTAAATGTCATTAAGATGTCAATTCTACCCAAACTCATCTACAGATTCAATGCAATCCCAATCAAAATTCCAACAACCTACTTTGCAGACTTGGAAAAGCTAGTTACCAAATTTATTTGGAAAGGGAAGATGCCTCGAATTGCTAAAGACACTCTAAAAAAGAAAAACGAAGTGGGAGGACTTACACTCCCTGACTTTGAAGCTTATTATAAAGCCACAGTTGCCAAAACAGCATGGTACTGGCACAAAGATAGACATATAGATCAATGGAATCGAATTGAGAATTCAGAGATAGACCCTCAGATCTATGGCCGACTGATCTTTGATAAGGCCCCCAAAGTCACTGAACTGAGCCATAATGGTCTTTTCAACAAATGGGGCTGGGAGAGTTGGATATCCATATCCAAAAGAATGAAAGGGGACCCCTACCTCACCCCCTACACAAAAATTAACTCAAAATGGACCAAAGATCTCAATATAAAAGAAAGTACCATAAAACTCCTAGAAGATAATGTAGGAAAACATCTTCAAGACCTTGTATTAGGCGGCCACTTCCTAGACTTTACACCAAAAGCACAAGCAACAAAAGAGAAAATAGATAAATGGGAACTCCTCAAGCTTAGAAGTTTCTGCACCTCAAAGGAATTTGTCAAAAAGGTAAAGAGGCAGCCAACTCAATGGGAAAAAATTTTTGGAAACCATGTATCTGACAAAAGACTGATATCTTGCATATACAAAGAAATCCTACAACTCAATGACAATAGTACAGACAGCCCAATTATAAAATGGGCAAAAGATATGAAAAGACAGTTCTCTGAAGAGGAAATACAAATGGCCAAGAAACACATGAAAAAATGTTCAGCTTCACTAGCTATTAGAGAGATGCAAATTAAAACCACAATGAGATACCATCTAACACCGGTTAGAATGGCTGCCATTAAACAAACAGGAAACTACAAATGCTGGAGGGGATGTGGAGAAATTGGAACTCTTATTCACTGTTGGTGGGACTGTATAATGGTTCAGCCACTCTGGAAGTCAGTCTGGCAGTTCCTTAGAAAACTAGATATAGAGCTACCATTCGATCCGGCGATTGCACTTCTCAGTATATACCCGGAAGATCGGAAAGCAGTGACACGAACAGATATCTGCACGCCAATGTTCATAGCAGCATTATTCACAATTGCCAAGAGATGGAAACAACCCAAATGTCCTTCAACAGATGAGTGGATAAATAAAATGTGGTATATACACACGATGGAATACTACGCGTCAGTAAGAAGGAACGATCTCGTGAAACATATGACAACATGGATGAACCTTGAAGACATAATGCTGAGTGAAATAAGCCAGGCACAAAAAGAGAAATATTATATGCTACCACTAATGTAAACTTTCAAAAATGTAAAACAAATGGTTTATAATGTAGAATGTAGGGGAACTAGCAGTAGAGAGTAATTAAGGAAGGGGGAACAATAATCCAAGAAGAACAGATAAGCTTTTTAACGTTCTGGGGATGCCCAGAAATGACTGTGGTCTGTTAATTTCTGATGGATATAGTAGGAACAAGTTCACAGAAAGGTTGCTATATTAGGTAACTTTCTTGGGGTAAAGTAGGAACATGTTGGAAGTTAAGCAGTTATCTTAGGTTAGTTGTCTTTTTCTTACTCCCTTGTTATGGTCTCTTTGAAATGTTCTTTTATTGTATGTTTGTTTTCTTTTTAACTTTTTTTTTCATACAGTTGATTTAAAAAAGAAGGGAAAGTTAAAAAAAAAAAAAGAAAGAAAGAAAGAAAAACAAGGAAAAAAAAATGATGTAGTGCCCCCTTGAGGAGCCTGTGGAGAATGCAGGGGTATTCGCCTACCCCACCTCCATGGTTGCTAAACATGACCACAGACATAGGGGACTGGTGGTTTGATGGGTTGAGCCCTCTACCATAAGTTTTACCCTTGGGAAGACGGTTGCTGCAAAGGAGAGGCTAGGCCTCCCTATATTTGTGCCTAAGAGTCTCCTCCTGAATGCCTCTTTGTTGCTCAGATGTGGCCCTCTCTCTCTGGCTAAGCCAACTTGAAAGGTGAAATCACTGCCCTCCCCGCTACGTGGGATCAGACACCCAGGGGAGTGAATCTCCCTGGCAACGTGGAATATGACTCCCGGGGAGGAATGTAGACCCGGCATCGTGGGACAGAGAACATCTTCTTGACCAAGAGGGGGATGTGAAAGGAAATGAAATAAGCTTCAGTGGCAGAGAGATTCCAAAAGGAGCCGAGAGGTCACTCTGGTGGGCACTCTTACGCACACTTTAGACAACCCTTTTTAGGTTCTAAAGAATTGGGGTAGCTGGTGGTGGATACCTGAAACTATCAAACTACAACCCAGAACCCATGAATCTCGAAGACAGATGTATAAAAATGTAGCTTATGAGGGGTGACAATGGGATTGGGAAAGCCATAAGGACCACATTCCACTTTGTCTAGTTTATGGATGGATGAGTAGAAAAATAGGGGAAGGAAACAAACAGACAAAGGTACCCAGTGTTCTTTTTTACTTCAATTGCTCTTTTTCACTCTAATTATTATTCTTGTTATTTTTGTGTGTGTGCTAATGAAGGTGTCAGGGATTGATTTAGGTGATGAATGTACAACTATGTAATGGTACTGTAAACAATCGAAAGTACGATTCGTTTTGTATGACTGCATGGTATGTGAATATATCTCAATAAAATGATTAAAAAAAAAAAACAACTGAATCCTATGGTGGGCAATGTCCATGATCAACTATACAAATACTAGAAATCACTTCCATGAACCAGAACAAATGTATGACAATACAATTAGAAGCTAATAATAGAGGGGCATATAGGGTAGAACTATATACCTATTATAAACTATATACTACAGTTAGTAGTATTTCAACATTTTTTCATAAACAGTAACAAATGTACTGTATCAGTACTACGAGTCAACAATTGAGGGGGGTTGGTTAGGGATAGGGGAGGATTAGAGTTTCCTTTTCTTTTTTTCTTTTTTCATCTTTCACTTTATTTCTTGTCTGGAGTAATGAAAAGTTTCTAAAAATTGAACAAAAATTAAGTGTGATGGATGCACAGCTGTATGAGGGTAGCCAGGGGCAAGTGATTGTACACTTTGGATCTTTGGATAATTGTATGGTATCTGAACAATCTCAATAAAAATGAAAAAAAATAAAATAAAATAAAAAGAGAGGAAAAACAAAAACAAAAACAAAAACAAAACCTCACCATGTTCTACAGCCCTGATCTTCATCTCATATCTCACTAACCATCCAGATTTCCAACAAGAGCTCTCCAAATCACTCCCGCATCCCTCATGCAGCCCTCCCCCTTCTTCCCCTTATCTACCTGCCATCAAATCTTATAAATATAATGATGTAGTTTCAAATCTGACCTTGTCTCCACCCTTGTGAGACATAGTCTAACAGAATGGATAATAGCTTAAGCTCTGGAATCAGACAGGCTTGGTTCATCTCCTGAATCTGTTATCTATGAGCTTTGGTACCCTCGGAAAAGGACTTGTGCTTTCTAAGCCTCCATTTCCTCCTCTGTAAATGGAGATAACAGGCTCAATCTCTCAGGGTTTTTGCAAGAATTAAAAAGATAAGGCATATGTGGCTCAACACTCTGCCCAGCACATAGCAAATTTACTAGTCAATGGCTATTGCCGTCATCCTTATGCCCTATAACATGATTCAGTCCCTTGGAGCCCTGTAACAACCTTCCCAACTCCCACTTCTTTCTCCCCTTCAGTCCTTCCTCTAACACTGCTACCAGCATTAACATTCTAAAAAACAATCCTGTTCATGTCACTCTTTGGTTTAAAGAATTCCTGCTGGTTTCTTATTGCCAATTAAAAGATTCTAGACCTATGCTGTCTAATACTGGAGCCACTAGCCACATGTGGCTATTGAGTAGTTCGACTGTACCTTGTCTGAATCGAGATGTGTTAGAAGTGTAAAATGCACACTGGATTTGAAGACAGTATAAAAAGTAATGTAAAAGTCCTCATTAATAATTTTAAATACTGAATAAACTTGCAATAATACTTTGGATATATTAGGTTAACTGATTACATTCTTAAAATTAATTTCCCGTTTCTCTTTATTTTCTTAAAGTGACTGGCAGAACATTTAAAAATCATACATGGGACTAGCCTTATATTTCTATTGTACAGTACTGCTCCAGATGCTCCAAACCTGGGCCACCAGGCAGTGTGGAGGGCAATGTTGAAGCCACTGGATTAACTGATAGTTGGCAAGCTCCCTTCTTTTTGTGCTTATCATTACAATACTAAGGGGACAAGAGAGCAGAGTGGCTGGAAATTAAGGCTTTCAAGTCAGACAAGCCCAGGTTTCAATCTTCGGGACATGCCCTGCCTTGAATACAGCAGCCTCTAGCCACATGTGCATACCGAGCACTTGAAATGTGGCTAGTGCGAACTGAGATGTGTCGTAACTATAAAATACAGACCAGATTTCAAATATTTAGCATGAAAAAGAACGTAAAATACCTCATTAATAACTTTTATATTGATTACCTGTTGAAATACTAATGTTTTTGATAGAGTGAGTTAAACAAAATATTAAAATGGATTTGACCTATTTTTTAAATGTGGCTACTAGCAAATTTTAAATGAAATATGCTGCACATATTATATTTCTGTTGGACACCCTCTGGCTTGGCATGGGCAGCTTTTCACCTTCTGGCATCTATTGCCTCTCTGGTAACTCAAGTCCATACCTGGCTAAACTGAATCTCACTGTGACCTGAACACGCCAGCCTCCTTGCTTTCACATGTACTTGAGTCCCTTTACTAGAACTTCCTTTAATCCCCTTGTCATCTGAAGACTAACTCATGCATCAGGCCCAGTTCAAATACTACATCTGCAGCAAAATCCTTCTTAACTTCCACTGCACTTAACTCATCTTGTACAGCATATCCCACCTTATATTGTAGTTTTTTTCTTTAGTACATATCTGACTTTCCCTCTAAATTGTGAGTGCCTTGAAGTTAGGGATCACATCTTGTTCACCTTTGGGTCCTCAATCCCTAGCACACAGCCTAATACAAAATGGGCACTCACAGATATTGAATGAATAGATGAATGAATGAATGAAACAGCAAAATTCAGACTGTCCTCTGATAAGCTTACAAGCAGACAGCTGAGAAAAGGACCTCAAATGCAGTGAACCAGGCAAAAATGTCTATCAGCAAATAGAATTATTTATAGAGCATGTCACAATTAAGTGATTGTAAGCCAGCCCCTACTGGTTAGTGGATACTAATTGGCTTGGAAATGTGGGAACTGGCTGTGGAAACTGGATGGTTAAAACACACACATTCCGTATTCATTAGTTGACAGCACAGACCCCACCAGAGTAGAGGCACTGAAACTGAGCCTTTGATGTCGTTTCCAAGGAAAGCCACCAGGATGATTAAAGGGCTGGCAAATGAGATTTATGGGGAATGGCTACAGGAACTGAGACAATTTTGCCTGGACAAGAGAAAAGGCTGGCGGGTGACTCAACAGCCATTTTCAATCATTGTTATTACATAGATGATGGTGACCAGATGGTCCCCACCTCCACCAAAGAAAGAATAATGAAAATGGACTTAAGTTGCAGCACAGGAAAAACTGTCTAGTTTTAAACAAAGAATTCAATGGCTCAGAACTAGTACACAGCAAAGCAGATCCAGGGAGTGTGCAGCATAGCCATCTCTGAAGCCTTCATTCTGCTGGGAAATCAGCAAACGGGAAGGGTGTGTTCAGGCCTTTGGTAATCCTTTGTTGAGGGCAAATCTTCAACTGGCTAATCCTTGAGTGAATAATGTAACAGACAAACGTAGAAATGGAAAGAAATAAAGATATGAAAAGTGAAACACAGCACCCTCTGCTGTACATAACTGTCTTTTAATCATGGGAGATTCTGATATATATCAGTATTTCTTAAAATATAAGGTCCAAAGCATTACAGGGTAAAAACAAATTTGTACAAGGCTACTCCTGGTGTTCACTTAATTGTTACATGCATCTTTATCAAGCACCTACTATGCACTTCGCTGGATACCAGGAAGGCTGTTACACAGGCAGCTTCAGCTTCTGTACATTAAACATGGATACCAATAAATCACGTTTTGATTGTTGGCTTCAGACTTTGATATATAAACTGGCACATGAACATTTCACACTAAGGTGTGACAGTGCTGCCTGCCAGGTCATTTGAATTTTGCCCTGTGTTCAGGAGCACATTACGTGCATTACATACAAAAGTCAGGGAGCACCTATGTGGAGGTGCCCCTTCCAACCTGCCCCCTGCTCTGTTATGCACAAACAGCCCTTCCTTACCAACCCCTCCTTGTCTCCTGAATGTCTACAGGCTACCTTTTTACATCCTTCTAGACTATATGCTCCAAAACTTTTCCCTTACCCTTTCCTTTTATTTTTTTAAGTACAAAAGACATTCTACCAACTCAAGAAGACCGAGAACCTGTCAAGAATCTGATGTCCTCTCCTGATCTTTAGTCATCTTGGTGCTGGACGGGAACTTCATTTATACAACACTCATACTTCATTCATACGACTCACCATTGCTAAGCAGCTGGTGTGTCCTAGATTAATAAAACACAGGCCCTGTGCCTGAGACTCAGACCAGTGAGGAGACAAATACATAAGGTGAATCGTTAGGCCTTGAGTGCTCACAGAGGAATGAGAGAAGGCACTGGCTGCATCATCCCATCCTAATTGTGGGTACTAGCTTCCTCTCCCACGAGACTCTGGGCTGAGGCAAGAGCTGTATCTTTTTAGTGCTGTGTCTCTACCACCCAGCACAGATGAAGCTCAAACAACATTTGATAAATAAGCTAAGGAATTAGTTTATATGCATGAATAGGGTTTGAAAGAATAGAATCCTGGACCTATAATCCCAAACACCTTCCTCTATCTAATTCATGTTGTTTTGTTCTTTCTATTAGCTCATAAGCTATCCATCCTTGCTGGTTCATGCTATCCCATCCTTCCATTTTATCCTCATAAATCAACCGCCACCTCCCAATCGGGGAAAAGGGGCAGACATTCTTGTCCCCAGTTAAGAGTCTCCAATATCAAACTAAAAAACAACCAAGCCAAAGAGGTAACAGGGAATTGGCTTCTCATGTACTCAGAAGAATGTGAGATTACTGCCTCGCGAGGGAAAAAGAAATCCAACCCGATTACAATGTAAAAATAGGTCACTGCTTGAATACAGCCCTTTGGGTTACTGGCAGCAAGCCTCATTTGCTTCTGACTCCAGTGTCACAAGAAAGTAGCAACACAGTCTTAGAATAAGGGCTCCACAGCCAGCTGGCCACCTTGGCCTGGACTTCCCACTGGCATTCCAGACACAGCACACAGGGTCAGGCAACCACTGGAGAGCTCAGCAAGCCTTTGTTACTGCTGACATAAAAAACCAAAGTTGGTAACTTTTTTTTCAACAAATTAGGAGAAATTTTAAGGTTGTCTTTATGACATTAGTCACTCTTGTTTGCATTTAGCTCTACTTTATTTAGTCAGAAAGAAATTAATAGAATTCAACTAGTTCATTTATTCCTGTGCAGAGCAGGTAGCCTCCTTTCCACGACAGACAAGTTGAATGATGAATTACTGTACTGCTTTACTAGCACCAAACTCAGTGCATGTGTGTGCATGTGCATTCAAATGACTGAAAAAGGCTTATGTGTTAAAATTTTACTTCTATGGCAAAAAACAATTGTGTATTACTTAAAAAAAAAGATGCTTAGAATTACTGATCAAGAAACAGAAGAGAGAAGGTAAAGAAAAGGGCATTTGAGTATTATATGTCATTAGCAGACAGCATATTTCACACTAACAGTGACCGACATCTCTTAAACACAAGGTTCTAGAGTGCTGTAGAGTAATTCTAAGAAAGAGGTTCCAGACTGGCCTACTGATGTATTTCCTGACAAAATAGCCCATGTTTACATAGTATGTGGTGTACGTGTCTTTTCTCTCCAATAGTCTGCAAGATCTTTGAGGTAAAGGTTCAGCAGCAGACCATTCAGCTTCACCAATGACCTCATGGACACCCAGTAAACATGCCAATCACAAGAGGTTATCTGTAGTGTCTTGCTTTACTGGCAAAATGAGGGGAGATTGCAAGCATTTCCATCCAATACCCAATTGTTGCATAGGGATTGAACTTCAGTGTGGGTCCCTTGATACTAAGGCAAACTTAATACCTGTGTGTGTGTGCAAGCGCATGTGTGCATTCAAAACTCATAGATGCAGGGTCTGAAAAGTTAAACTGAACCTTAACATATCCATCTAAATAAAATTAATTAGAATTTATATCTCAACCATTTCTAACAGAGTTAGAGACTAAGTAGATGGAGAACAGGGTGATGAAACATTTAGAAAAAGGAAGGAAAATTTAGACGAAAGGAAAGAAGGAAACATTTATCTAAGTTAGAAGTGGCTTTTTTCTCATGTCAAAACTTTCTACCAAAAATTTTTTCTTGCAGAAATTTACATGATGCTTTTAACATCTGTTGATAGTGAAAATTCATATGACCTATGAACTCAGGAGTTTTACCTAAATTTGTATTTCATTAATCAAAACAGCAAGATAAATTTGAAAACTGTTAACACATATACAGGCAAGAAGTTTCTTTAATCTGCAAAAGTATGCTCATATAAGCAATTTGTGTCTTGCCAATACAAAGCCCTTCCAAATCCAGTTCCCCCTTCTTTAAGGCAAGTACTTGGAGTCATGGCTAGAATCACTAATATATACAAAATGGAACGAAATAAACCTACAAAGCACCATCAAGACCCCACAGTGCAAGTAATGAAACCCAATTGAAACTGGCTTACATGATAAAGGGGACTTATTGACACAGGTGAGTGGAAGCTCCAGCTTCAGGTTGGATTTGATTCAGTTGTTCTATGATGAAAACGAGGGCCTGTTTTCTTTCCTTTTGCTTTGTTACCTGCATCCTAGAGGCACCTTTCCTAATCATGGCAAGATGGCTTCAGTAGTCTCAGGCCTCAAGTTCCCATACCATCCAGAAGGATGGAGCAAGGGCTGATTTTGGAATCCCTCTGGCAGGACTAAGGCACCTTATTTCAAAGGTCCTCAGCAAATATTCTGAATCGGGTCACAGGCCCCACCCTCAAACAACCCCTCTGGCACTGACTGCCACCGGGTCAATCACTGTGGCAACAGGTATGGTGTTACTTGACTAGGTTAAAAGAACCAAGACCTGCCCCTGGAGGTGGGGGTGGGATCAATCCTCCTCCCACCAGAAGACAAAAGTAAACACTTCCTATTTGCTGTGGAAGAGAATGGGGAGGGAGAAGAGATGTTGGGGGACGGAGACAATCATAATATGCTCCACCCTTCATCAGTGCACTGAATTTGACTCTGAGCTTTTTGGTATCAAGAGCAAATGCAGAAATGTATTTTGAGAGACACCATTTTTATCATCTGACAAAGACAAACGTTTATTCATATACAGAGACAAAATCTATTGGCGGTAAACTCAAGAAGAAACATGTCTTGGAAAATGGACATAAGGGAAAATGTAAAGTTGAGGACAGCAGAGTTAGCTGGGAAAGAAACATTGAAACATGTTCAAATAGGCAAGTCTTACACTGATCCTCCAGAAAAGCAGAGGACAACAGTAAATTATAACCAAATGAAGATATTTTGGCAAAGGGCTGAGATGACATGGTCCAGATGCTTTTCTTTCAAATGATCTAACTGTGCAAAGAGTAGGAACTGACTTACCATAGACTCCCTCTTGAGTATAAAATTTCTAAAAATGAGCTAAAACAACTTAAAAACGTGACCTCTAAGTTTTTCAAATTATTGATTGTCATTATCAGATTATCCTCTGAGCATGTGTTTGTGTGTGCACCTGCACTTATGTCAAAAAAAGAAAAAAATATGAGTGCCACTAGATGCTCAGCTCTGCACTAAGAAACAGGAGAATTCAAAGCTACAGTATTCTGCCCTCAACTAAGACAAAAACTACTACCATGAATGACTGAATAAAATTACTATTTCAGGCACTGTGCTAACTGAATTACATTTATTTTCTCATTTAATTTAATCCTCACAATCCTAAGAACCATCATCCACCCCAATCTTCCGAATTGGGAGACCAAGGTTTAAATGGTTAAGACATTTGACTAAGGTCACACAAACAGTAGGCAACATCTGGAATTCAAGTCCAGGTCTCCCTGATTCCAAACCCTGTGTTCTTAATCCCACAGCACATCTGGCTGGCAAGAAAACAAACACAAACATCCCGAAAGAGTGAACAATACAAGAGATATTAGAGTGAAGAGCTAAATCCTGAGATGTAGAGCTAAGTGCCTTAGGATTCTGAGAAGTGAGAAATGCTGACTTTAGCTACGTGAGCCACGTCAATGCTGATGTTTAACTAATCTTACACAATCTGTCCGTTGTCCTCAGATCAATGACCTACTCATGCTTTATTTCTTCATTTTTTAGCCACTGATAAAAACGAAAAGCCAATGACATTTCTCTGGACGAATACAAGATAGTATATCCACCTTTGAATATATATATATATATATATGTATGATTTTTATAATCTTAGGCCTAAGAAGATATGAAAATTGCCTTTGCCCATGGGATCAAGTGTCACTAACATCTAGCACTGCAGAAAGAGGTAAATGTACTATGATGTCTGAACAAAATGTAATACCACTTCCTCTGTGCTGGTCTCCATGTACCAAAAAGTTGTGGGTGTGGATGGACGCAGTGTCCCTCTCATGCCTCTGCAGCCCCACTGATGCAGCTGACCTCTGGTTACCTCAGGTCAGGGCAGACCTCCCAAACTTCAGGGTTTATGGTTCTAGGGTCCCAGTATTCCAAGAGAGGGAGAAGTATCTCCTCTATTTATAAACAGTAGGGAGTCAGAAGTGTATGGGATTTCTCTCTGCTTCCATGGGATTAGGAGAAAGCATCAACATTTTCTAGTACTTCTATAGTGACTAGGATGTGCTAGGTCTACTATTTTCATGAGGTGTAATGGTGAGGCGGCTACCTGGAGCTAAGGTTGATACCGCCAAGGCAACAGGAAACAACTCTGTTTTCTCCATGAGCTAATTACCTATTATTTGGGTCACATCTGCAACACTGGCTTCATTTTTCAGATTCAACTCAGATTTGAATGATCACTGTGTACCAAGTTCTATGCTAGCATCTCACAGCCTCAAATAATCCTAGGACATTATCTCTACCTTATATGTGCAGAACCCAAAGCTCAGTCAGGGAAGTTATATCTATTATCAGAGAGTTGGAAAGCTGCAGTTGGGAACCAGACAAAATCAGCTGATACCAGGTCCAGTATTCTTTCTGCTATATACAACCGCCTCTACCAGTGCCAGGGTTTCAGGCCTTGGGATATTACCATTATATAAACTGGGGTTTGGATGGCCATCCTCATTACAATCAAGCTCTTATTGTGCTCCCAAAAGAGAAAGGACAAATCACATTGAATGGGGATATCAGAAGGCAAAGGGTATGTTAAGTGCTGCAATGAGCAGACACAAGCAGTTGGGAAACCCTTGGTGAGGATCAACTCTGACTAGAGCAGGGGACTGGAGAAGACCTCAGAGAGGTGAGGCCATTCACTGGGGAGGAGGAGGAGCTTCTGAGGTTAACAAAAGCTCCTAAGCACAGACATGGAGGCAAAAGAACACAAAGAAAGTGACTTATGCGGGATATACCTCAGATCACATTTTCTCAGCGTTGGCGTGATTGACATTTTAGACCAAATAATTATTTGTCATGGTGGGTTGTCCAGTGCATTTTAGGAGATTCTGCAACATTCCTGACCTTTACCCACTAGATGTCAGTAGCACCACCACCACCACCAGTCACAACAATCAAAAAAGTCTCCAGACATTGCCAAATGTCCCCTGGGGTGGGGGGTTGGGGGGTATAATCACCCAGTTGAGAACCACTGCCTTAGATGAAGATGGCTGGATATAGGGGGTGGGAAGGAATAGAATAGAAGGGGAAGCACGAATGAGGAAAGAAAGGAAAACAGATGTGTGCTCATGTGTCCTCTCACCAACTCCCCAAGCATGGCCTCTGACCACATGAAGACAGAAGGCAGCCAAGCACTCACCCACCATGGGGTCCCTCAGCAGAAAGCTCAGCAGGGCTGGGGCTCGGGGTAGAACATCCACAGGAAGAGAAAAAAGCTTCAAAACCTAGGAAACTTGGAAAGGGCAAAAACTAACCCTCTTTTCTCCTTTCAGTATGTTGAAGCGTGAGAAGAAGACACGGGGAATATGAAGGGTAGTCAAGAGCCCAGAATTCCCAAACCTTCTTGGGATAGCACGAGGGACCTGGATCAAGAGCATATTGACCTGCGATGTGTCTGTGACTGCAAGGCCATCCTTACCTTCTCAGTCTATCTCCCACTCTCTTGTCCTTGGGCTGCTGATACCCAGAGAAAGCAGAAAGGAATTGGGATATTTATTCCTGGCAATCAGGAAGTCAAGAGAAGTGGGGTGAAGATGAGAGAATTCTGAGGTTCAAGAGAGCTATACTGACAGTTTACAAAGGAAGCCATATTTCCCAGTAAAGTGAAAACAAGGTAGAACTGGGTCTGGGAGTTTGAGGAAAGGAAAGGGGCAGATAAATGAATATTTACAAAATGCCCACAGAGTGCCAATCCTGGGAAAGGCATGCTGCGTGAGCTACCACATTAGATTTTCACAGCATCATGTGATACCTAAGTGTAGAGCTGGTATTATAATCCTCTTTTTATAGAGAAGGAGGAGTGAGGTTCAGGGAGGTAAATAGTTTCTCTTTGTTCACAGACTGAGGGGGCTCCCAGTATGGCCAGAGGCCACAGGCTGGATTGATGCGTTCCTCCAGGCTGTGTGTCCTCTGGGCTCCAGCGCCTAGAGTTTCAGACTCCACATGAGCTGCGACTGCTTTCTAGTTCATCTGTCTGCTCTGCTGGACTATACTACACGTACCATGATGGGCTGTGTTTTTGGGGTCTGGGTCTCTAGCATTTCCTTATGTGCCAGGTGTGGGCCCCAAGGCCACCAAGGAAGCAGCTAAGAGTTAAGACGTGAACAAACGGCCCCCCGAAACCCAGCTGGGTAAATTTATAGCAGAACTAATGAGCACACCCAGTTACATAACTGCTTCTCCCACTATGCTCCGCAGCCACTTGAGGAAAGCAGGGCTGTCTCTTTTCCTGTGCTATATATAACCCCAACCTTGTTTTGGCAGGGGATCATGCTACATTTCCACAGCTCACTCACATTAGATATTGTTATTTCTTAAAAATCCAGCAACTTTTCTTTGACCAGTGATGTCACAAGATAATAATGCAGACTTAGCTTAAGGTTTAGATACTTTTCCTACATTTCCTGCATTTCTCTATCTCAAAAACATTTATTATTTCTGGTTCCACTTTGAGAAATAAGCAAAGGAAGAGTGAAAATGAGATGCTGCATAGACGGCTTGCAACATCCCCTAATTACAGCCCTTGATGCTGGACTCTCAAGGCTCCAATCCAGAGTGGGACAGTATTTCTTTTTGGTAACTGAACAGGGGCTAGTCCATTAACTAAGAATATATTTATGATATAAAGTAAGCCAGATTCATTTTTTGGGGCTTACCCATCCCCACTCCTAGGCCCTAACCTTGGAATCAATGACGTCATCCCTGTAGAATGAATGCTTCATAGGAAGAGCCATTAATCCGTCTTGGGGCATAAGGATGACTTTTGCTTAGTAACCCTTCTTCACATATAGTATAGTTACCTGAAAAATGTGTTTTCTAAGACCTTTAAAGGCATACATGTATTAAAAGTCATCACATTAACTTCATGTTGGTTCTAACAGGTTCTCTAATTTCTGATAGTCATAATCTGTTACTTTAACATGAATTGTTAACACACATGCTCAAAGACACTTGAAAATAAAAAATACATTCCTTTACATATATTTAGTCACTTATACTTTTCACCAATTTGGTTGGGCCTTCCCCCAACCAATTCTTCCAAAATGGTGACATTTTAAGAAACAAAATCATGTATCTGATGTTTACAAGGGATAACAGGTTAAAAAGAAAAGCAGGCTTTCAAAATATTCATGGAATTAGCAATAATACTAATATCTAAGTATAGATAGCACTATTATTCATAGGCATAAGCTCTTATAAACAGGATGTATACATTTTTTACCTGCTTAACACTGGGTGGCTCACTATGTCTGGAGTCAGATAAACCTGGATTCCAACCCTAACTTGGCTACTTCCTTGTGCAGATCACTTGGGCTTGGGCAAAGGATTTAACCTCCCAAACGTCAGTTTTCTCTTTTGTAAAATAGGAATCATATCGGTGCATACATTATAGGGTTCACTACAAAGATTAGATGAGAGAGAGTCCATGTGACAGCACCTTTGATGGGCATGTGGAGATTTCAGTAGAAGCCTTAGGTTTCGTGCTTCCTTCCTGTCTCCCTGTACGCTGCGTTCACCAAGGGGGCCCCCTGCATCAGGTTTCTGAACACAGGACCTTTTTTCTCTCTTGTGGATTGCTACAGTGACTTCAGTGGTCTACACTGCCTGCACCCTCACTCCTTCCTCATAACAATCCTCTGCATTGTAACCATATTTGCATTTCCAGAACATATTGATCATTTTGCCTTCAGTAACACTACAGCTGCCCACTTTAGCCTGGTGCTCTGGTCCTTTCTTAGCCTGAGCTCACAGTTCCTTGAAAACCCACATCTCTCTACCCCAACTCTGCCCAAGCCATCTCCCTGCTTTAAGCCCTTGCATAACTCCTATGGCCTACAGTGTACATTCCAAATCACTTCACATGGCATCTGAGATACATGTCATCCAGTCCATGTCCCATTTCACCATCCCCCACTCCTTTCCCTTCTCATTCTTTGTACTCAAGCAATTCTATGTACCCCCATGCTGTTTTAACTCTTTAACTTTATATACGCCCCTCTCTTTACCTAGAATACTCTTCTCTCATCTATTTGATAAGCACCTAGACAGTCTTCAAACCTCTCTCAAATGCCCCCATTTTTGTGACACGGTCTGTTTTAACCTCTGTGTCTTAAACAACTTTCTTTTACTGTGCCTACCAACCTGTAATGTAATTAGTTTTCATGTAATTCACTGGACCATACAAGTAACTTCTTTGGGAGAGGAACCCAGGACTTAGTCTTGCACAGAGCAGTCTCTAAGGAAATGTTTGTATTGTTGAATAGAAGAATCTTCCAACCGAGTGGGAAGATCAACTGAAATGCAAGGAATACAAGCTATAATAGAAGTCTGAGAGGATTGTCAGAATACACAGAAGGAGAATTCTACAACATTCCCGTTTAAAATGATAAAATGTCAGTGACTGCCACAGTTAAGGAGAAATTCTTTTCAAGTGATTATAACTCACTCTAATGAGTTGACTGCATTTACCTAAAGCCCATGGAGCTCAACACAGTGCTTCTCCCTCCAAAGCCTCATTCTATTATAAAGTTCTCTGCTTTGTGGAATGAATGCGGGCAATTGCTTTTGCAGTTTTTGGCAATGCCAGTTTATGGCTGTTTTTCTGTTCACTGAACCGGCTTATTTCTCCAGAACAAACTGTTCTGCACTGATGCAGGAATTGGCTGGGTTCTAACAAAAAGATTCCCCCCCTCGACAGTGTTTTTGCAAAAGACCCAAGTCAATTTATAGCCAAGTAACAAAAGGTCAGAAAGGTTAGTCAAGCAATGGGCGTAATTCCTGTGTGTCACAGCCAATAAAGGAAATGGGTGGGAATAAATAGTATGTAATTTTAACCTGAAATTATTTGAGCAAAACTATTATTGTGAACTATACAAAGAAGTGATCCGTGGCTTCCAACTTAAAGGATTTCCCACTCTGATGTTTTTAAAGATACATTTACTGTGAAAGAATTGAAATGATCTAAAATTCCTCATTGCAAATGGAAAATGTCAAAAACTTTCTTCACACTAATTTATGAAAAAAACTTGATCATTGTTTTGCAGTTCTGAAATAGAAACGTTTGCATAAAAAAGTAAATATCTCAACAGCAAGTCACACATAAAGTCAATTTGTGTGGCTGAATTTAACATAAAATCATGGCCAAAAAGGAGACATTATTGACCAAAACATACAAAGATGACAATTTATCTGTTTTACTCATGCTAGAAGTTTGACAAACTATGCATCATCCAATGACTGTAAGAACAAGAAGAAATGCCTGGCTTTAAAGCAGACATGAAAAACTGAAATCACCAGCCAAGCAAGCAGAAGACAGATGAGTAACAGCCTGTACTGGGCTGCCAACCAGGCCCAGGCCCATGGGTCTGTGAAGTAAGGAAGGCTTTCAGATCACAAGGCTGTTGGAAGGGTCCCCATCATATCGCCTCAAACATTCACCATTTAAAACAGCATAGTCATCCAAAAGGTGAATGGTTAAATAGAACCCTGTCCAGTCCAGACAAGATGGCAAAAACTTGTTTCTTTCTGCAACCCCTTGCTAAGTACAACTAGAAACCCAGAAAATAACACAACAGGCAATTAAAGAAGTATGAAAAGTGGAAAAAGAAAGGCAAACTGGTTAGGGACCACAGGACAACACAGCTCCAGAGCATCTTATGAGCCTCTACCCAGCAGAAGAAGGTAGCTCAGGCCTGATGTTTCCCAAGCCCAAACTCAGCAACAGAAGGCAGCTCAGGTAGGCTTGTTCCTCCCCAGTATTGAATGGGAATTCTGCTGACACCACCAGGCCAGCTGGCAGCACCAGTAAGAAGGCTCGATCAGGAGCCCCACTGATAATAAGGCAATCCAGGGAGGCACTCTGCCTCCCTACTTGGCCCCTGGGAAGTACTTTTCATCCCCAGAGACTCCCTTCTCCCACCTAGAGGCACCAGGCAGCATGACCTAAGGAAATTCCTTCTCTCCTTCTAGCAGGACCAACAGGAACACAACAGTACCAAAGAAACCAAACTGCACAAATGGCACTGAAAATTAAATTGTCATTGGAACCACAGCCCCAAAAGTAGAACCCAACCCATGTGCTAAACCAAAACAGAGTGACTACCTACTAAAATAAAAGATTTAAATAGGACCCATAGTTGCCTGGTGTGATAGACGAAATGTGCAGGATAGAATTGAAAATCACCCATCAGACTAAGAAACAGGAAAATAACAACTTGACTAAGAAAAGAAAATCAACCAATGCCAGCACCAAAATGACTCTGATGTCAGAATTAGCTTAAAACTATTTGAAAGCAGCCATCAAAAAATATTTCAAGAAGCAAATCCTCTTGAAACAAATGAAAACATAGAAAATCTCTCCAAAGAGAAATTATAAAAAAGGAACCAAATGGACATTATTGAACTGAAATATTAACAGAAATAAAAACCCTGGATAAGCTCAATAAAAGAGATGTCAGAGGATAGAAACAGATCAATAGAATTTACCCAATAGACAAAAGAGACAAAATAGATGAGGTGGGAAGGGCAGAGAAAAGAGCCTCAGAAACTTGTGGGACAACAACAAAGACCCAACATTCATTCACTGGAGTCTCGGAAGAAGAGGAGAAAAAGTGAGGGGCTGAAAGAGTATTTTAAATGATAATGTCCAAAAACTAAAAAAAAAAAAAAAAAAAAAAAAAAAAATGGTTAAAGATATAAATATACAGATAAAAGAAAGTGAATAAACCTAAAATAGGATAAACCCAAAGAAATCCACACCAAGACACAGCATAATTAAATTTCTTGAAATTAAAGACAAAGAAAAAAATCTTAAAAGCAAAGAGAAATAAAACTTTACCACTAAGGGAATAGCAATTGAAATGACAATAGATTTTTCGTCTGAAGCCATGGAGGCCAGAAGGAAATGGCATATTCTTAAAGTTGAAAGAAAAAAAGAACTGTTAACCATGAATTCTACATATGGAAAAACTATACTTCAAAAATGAAGGGAGAGAAGTACAAAATCAAGGTGCTGGCAGGGTCACGCTCCCTCGGAAGGCTCTAGGAGAGAATCCTTCCTTGCCTCTTCCAGCTTTCTGATGACTCCAGGCATTCTTGGCTTGTAGAGAGAAAACACACGGCCTCAACTTGGTGCTGGTGGCAAGAAGATGGCAGAGATAAGAGAATCAGTTTATCTATCTGGGTCTCTCCTGGCACTAGCTGTCTTCTGAGCCTGTGAATGATTTGGTTTTTCTCTGTTGGGGCTGCCTAACACAAACAGATGAGAACACTCAACTGTGAGGGTTTAGAGGACTTGCCAGAGGTCATGGTGGTTAAATGCTGTGATCTGAACAGATATCTCTCTGATGTGAAAATCCATGATGTCCTTGAATGCCGAGAGACACATGCCGAGGAAGCACTGGAGGCGGGGCAAGATGGCAGACTGGTGAGCTGTATGTTTTAGTTACTCCTCCAGGAAAGTAGGTAAAAAGCCAGGAACTGCGTGGACTGGACACCACAGAGCAATCTGTCTTTGGACATACTTCATACAACACTCATGAAAACGTGGAACTGCTGAGATCAGCGAAATCTGTAAGTTTTTGCGGCCAGGGGACCCGCGCCCCTCCCTGCCAGGCTCAGTCCCGGGGGAGGAGGGGCTGTCAGCTCCAGGAAGGAGAAGGGAGAATTGCAGTGGCTGCTCTTACCGGAAACTCATTCTACTGATTCAAACTCCAACCATAGATAGACTGAGGCCAGACACCAGAGACTCTGAGAGCAGCCAGCCCAGCAGAGAGGAGACAGGCATAGAAAAAAAACAACACGAAAAACTCCAAAATAAAAGCAGAGGATTTTTGGAGTTCTGGTGAACACAGAAAGGGGAAGGGCGGAGATCAGGCCTTGAGGCGCATATGCAAATCCCGAAGCAAGGCTGATCTCTCTGCCCTGGGCACTTTTCCTTAATGGCCCTGGTTGCTTTGTCTATTAGCATTTCAATAACCCATTAGATCTCTGAGGAGGGCCGTTTTTTTTTTTTTTTTTTTTAAATCCTTTTTGCTTTTTCTAAAACAATTACTCTAAGAAGCTCAATACAGAAAGCTTCAAAGAATTGAAATTTGGGCACGTCAAGTCAAGAGCAGAACTAAGAGAGCTCTGAGACAAAAGGCAATAATCCAGTGGCTGAGAAAATTCACTAAACAACACAACTTCCCAAGAAAAGGGGGGTGTCCGCTCACAGCCACCATCCTGGTGGACAGGAAACACTCCTGCCCATCGCCAGCCCCATAGCCCAGAGCTGCCCCAGACAACCCAGTGTGACGGAAGTGCTTCAAATAACAGGCACACACCACAAAACTGGGCGTGGACATTAGCCTTCCCTGCAACCTCAGCTGAATGTCCCAGAGCTGGGAAGGGGGAGCAGTGTGAATTAACAGAGCCCCATTCAGCCATCATTTGAGCAGACTGGGAGCCTCCCAACACAGCCCAGCAGCCCAGAACTGCCCTGGGGGGACGGCACTCACCTGCGACATAGCACAGTCATCCCTCAACAGAGGACCCGGGGTGCACAGCCTGGAAGAGGGGCCCACTTGCAAGTCTCAGGAGCCATACGCCAATACCAAACACTTGTGGGTCAGTGGCAGAGACAAACTGTGGCAGGACTGAACTGAAGGATTAGACTATTGCAGTAGCTTTAAAACTCTAGGATCATCAGGGAGATTTGATTGTTAGGGCCACCCCCCCTCCCCGACTGCCCAGAAACACGCCCCACATACAGGGCAGGCAACACCAACTACACACGCAAGCTTGGGACACCAATTGGGCCCCACAAGACTCACTCCCCCACTCACCAAAAAGGCTAAGCAGGGGAGATCTGGCTTGTGGAGAACAGGTGGCTCGTGGACGCCACCTGCTGGTTAGTTAGAGAAAGTGTACTCCACGAAGCTGTAGATCTGATAAATTAGAGATAAGGACTTCAACTGGTCTACAAACCCTAAAAGAACCCTATCAAGGTCAGCAAATGCCACGAGGCCAAAAACAACAGAAAATTATAAAGCATATGAAAAAACCAGACGATATGGATAACCCAAGCCCAAGCACCCAAATCAAAAGACCAGAAGACACACAGCACCTAGAGCAGCTACTCAAAGAACTAAAGATGAACAATGAGACCATAGTACGGGAGACAAAGGAAATCAAGAAGACCCTAGAAGAGCATAAAGAAGACATTGCAAGACTAAATAAAAAAATGGATGATCTTATGGAAATTAAAGAAACTGTTGACCAAATTAAAAAGATTCTGGACACTCATAGTACAAGACTAGAGGAAGTTGAACAACGAATCAGTGACCTGGAAGATGAGAGAATGGAAAATGAAAACATAAAAGAAAGAATGGGGAAAAAAATTGAAAAACTCGAAATGGACCTCAGGGATATGATAGATAATATGAAACGTCCGAATATAAGACTCATTGGTGTCCCAGAAGGGGAAGAAAAGGGTAAAGGTCTAGGAAGAGTATTCAAAGAAATTGTTGGGGAAAACTTCCCAAATCTTCTAAACAACATAAATACACAAATCATAAATGCTCAGCGAACTCCAAATAGAATAAATCCAAAAAAACCCACTCCGAGACATATACTGATCACACTGTCAAACATAGAAGAGAAGGAGCAAGTTCTGAAAGCAGCAAGAGAAAAGCAATTCACCACATACAAAGGAAACAGCATAAGACTAAGTAGTGACTACTCAGCAGCCACCATGGAGGCGAGAAGGCAGTGGCACGATATATTTAAAATTCTGAGTGAGAGGAATTTCCAGCCAAGAATACTTTATCCAGCAAAGCTCTCCTTCAAATTTGAGGGAGAGCTTAAATTTTTCACAGACAAAGAAATGCTGAGAGAATTTGCTAACAAGAGACCTGCCCTACTGGAGATACTAAAGGGAGCCCTACAGACAGAGAAACAAAGACAGGACAGAGAGACTTGGAGAAAGGTTCAGTACTAAAGAGATTCGGTATGGGTACAATAAAGGATATTAATAGAGAGAGGGAAAAATATGGCAAACATAATCCAAAGGATAAGATGGCCGATTCAAGAAATGCCTTCACGGTTTTAACGTTGAATGTAAATGGATTAAACTCCCCAATTAAAAGATATAGATTCGCAGAATGGATCAAAAAAAATGAACCATCAATATGTTGCATACAAGAGACTCATCTTAGACACAGGGACACAAAGAAACTGAAAGTGAAAGGATGGAAAAAAATATTTCATGCAAGCTACAGCCAAAAGAAAGCAGGTGTAGCAATATTAATCTCAGATAAAATAGACTTCAAATGCAGGGATGTTTTGAGAGACAAAGAAGGCCACTACATACTAATAAAAGGGGCAATTCAGCAAGAAGAAATAACAATCGTAAATGTCTATGCACCCAATCAAGGTGCCACAAAATACATGAGAGAAACATTGGCAAAACTAAAGGAAGCAATTGATGTTTCCACAATAATTGTGGGAGACTTCAACACATCACTCTCTCCTATAGATAGATCAACCAGACAGAAGACCAATAAGGAAATTGAAAACCTAAACAATCTGATAAATGAATTAGATTTAACAGACATCTACAGGACATTACATCCCAAATCAACAGGATACACATACTTTTCTAGTGCTCACGGAACTTTCTCCAGAATAGATCATATGCTGGGACATAAAACAAGCCTCAATAAATTTAAAAAGATTGAAATTATTCAAAGCACATTCTCTGACCACAATGGAATACAATTAGAAGTCAATAACCATCAGAGACTTAGAAAATTCACAAATACCTGGAGGTTAAACAACACACTCCTAAACAATCAATGGGTTAAAGAAGAAATAGCAAGAGAAATTGCTAAATATATAGAGACGAATGAAAATGAGAACACAACATACCAAAACCTATGGGATGCAGCAAAAGCAGTGCTAAGGGGAAAATTTATAGCACTAAACGCATATATTAAAAAGGAAGAAAGAGCCAAAATCAAAGAACTAATGGATCAACTGAAGAAGCTAGAAAATGAACAGCAAACCAATCCTAAACCAAGTACAAGAAAAGAAATAACAAGGATTAAAGCAGAAATAAATGACATAGAGAACAAAAAAACAATAGAAAGGATAAATATCACCAAAAGTTGGTTCTTTGAGAAGATCAACAAGATTGACAAGCCCCTAGCTAGACTGACAAAATCAAAAAGAGAGAAGACCCATATAAACAAAATAATGAATGAAAAAGGTGACATAACTGCAGATCCTGAAGAAATTAAAAAAATTATAAGAGGATATTATGAACAACTGTATGGCAACAAACTGGATAATGTAGAAGAAATGGACAATTTCCTGGAAACATATGAACAACCTAGACTGACCAGAGAAGAAATAGAAGACCTCAACCAACCCATCACAAGCAAAGAGATCCAATCAGTCATCAAAAATCTTCCCACAAATAAATGCCCAGGGCCAGATGGCTTCACAGGGGAATTCTACCAAACTTTCCAGAAAGAACTGACACCAATCTTACTCAAACTCTTTCAAAACATTGAAAAAAATGGAACACTACCTAATTCATTTTATGAAGCTAACATCAATCTAATACCAAAACCAGGCAAAGATGCTACAAAAAAGGAAAACTACCGGCCAATCTCCCTAATGAATATAGATGCAAAAATCCTCAACAAAATACTTGCAAATCGAATCCAAAGACACATTAAAAAAATCATACACCATGACCAAGTGGGGTTCATTCCAGGCATGCAAGGATGGTTCAACATAAGAAAAACAATCAATGTATTACAACACATTAAAAACTCGAAAGGGAAAAATCAATTGATCATCTCAATAGATGCTGAAAAAGCATTTGACAAAATCCAACATCCGTTTTGATAAAAACACTTCAAAAGGTAGGAATTGAAGGAAACTTCCTCAACATGATAAAGAGCATATATGAAAAACCCACAGCCAGCATAGTACTCAATGGTGAGAGACTGAAAGCCTTCCCTCTAAGATCAGGAACAAGACAAGGATGCCCGCTGTCACCACTGTTATTCAACATTGTGCTGGAAGTGCTAGCCAGGGCAATCCGGCAAGACAAAGAAATAAAAGGCATCCAAATTGGAAAAGAAGAAGTAAAACTGTCATTGTTTGCAGATGATATGATCTTATATCTAGAAAACCCTGAGAAATCAACGATACACCTACTAGAGCTAATAAACAAATTTAGCAAAGTAGCGGGATACAAGATTAATGCACATAAGTCAGTAATGTTTCTATATGCTAGAAATGAACAAACTGAAGAGACACTCAAGAAAAAGATACCATTTTCAATAGCAACTAAAAAAATCAAGTACCCAGGAATCAACTTAACCAAAGATGTAAAAGACCTATACAAAGAAAACTACATAACTCTACTAAAAGAAATAGAAGGGGACCTTAAAAGATGGAAAAATATTCCATGTTCATGGATAGGAAGGCTAAATGTTATTAAGATGTCAATTCTACCCAAACTCATCTACAGATTCAATGCAATCCCAATCAAAATTCCAACACCTACTTTGCAGACTTGGAAAAGCTAGTTATCAAATTTATTTGGAAAGGGAAGATGCCTCGAATTGCTAAAGACACTTTAAAAAAGAAAAACGAAGTGGGAGGACTTACACTCCCTGACTTTGAAGCTTATTATAAAGCCACAGTTGCCAAAACAGCATGGTACTGGCACAAAGATAGACATATAGATCAATGGAATCGAATTGAGAATTCAGAGATAGACCCTCAGATCTATGGCCGACTGATCTTTGATAAGGCCCCCAAAGTCACCGAACTGAGCCATAATGGTCTTTTCAACAAATGGGGCTGGGAGAGTTGGATATCCATATCCAAAAGAATGAAAGAGGACCCCTACCTCACCCCCTACACAAAAATTAACTCAAAATGGACCAAAGATCTCAATATAAAAGAAAGTACCATTAAACTCCTAGAAGATAATGTAGGAAAACATCTTCAAGACCTTGTATTAGGAGGCCACTTCCTAGACTTTACACCCAAAGCACAAGCAACAAAAGAGAAAATAGATAAATGGGAACTCCTCAAGCTTAGAAGTTTCTGCACCTCAAAGGAATTTCTCAAAAGGTAAAGAGGCAGCCAACTCAATGGGAAAAAATTTTTGGAAACCATGTATCTGACAAAAGACTGATATCTTGCATATATAAAGAAATCCTACAACTCAATGACAATAGTACAGACAGCCCAATTATAAAATGGGCAAAAGATATGAAAAGACAGTTCTCTGAAGAGGAAATACAAATGGCCAAGAAACACATGAAAAAATGTTCAGCTTCACTAGCTATTAGAGAGATGCAAATTAAGACCACAATGAGATACCATCTAACACCGGTTAGAATGGCTGCCATTAAACAAACAGGAAACTACAAATGCTGGAGGGGATGTGGAGAAATTGGAACTCTTATTCATTGTTGGTGGGACTGTATAATGGTTCAGCCACTCTGGAAGTCAGTCTGGCAGTTCCTTAGAAAACTAGAGATAGAGCTACCATTCGATCCAGCGATTGCACTTCTCGGTATACCCGGAAGATCGGAAAGCAGTGACACGAACAGATATCTGCACGCCAATGTTCATAGCAGCATTATTCACAATTGCCAAGAGATGGAAACAACCCAAATGTCCATCAACAGATGAGTGGATAAATAAAATGTGGTATATACACACGATGGAATACTACGCGGCAGTAAGAAGGAACGATCTGGTGAAACATATGACAACATGGATGAACCTTGAAGACATAATGCTGAGCGAAATAAGCCAGGCACAAAAGAGAAATATTATATGCTACCACTAATGTGAACTTTGAAAAATGTAAAACAAATGGTTTATAATGTAGAATGTAGGGGAACTAGCAGTAGAGAGCAATTAAGGAAGGGGGAACAATAATCCAAGAAGAACAGATAAGCTATTTAACGTTCTGGGGATGCCCAGAAATGACTATGGTCTGTTAATTTCTGATGGATGTAGTAGGAACAAGTTCACTGAAATGTTGCTATAGTATGTAACTTTCTTGGGGTAAAGTAGGAACATGTTGGAAGTTAAGCAGTTATCTTAGGTTAGTTGTCTTTTTCTTACTCCCTTGCTATGGTCTCTTTGAAATGTTCTTTTATTGTATGTTTGTTTTCTTTTTAACTTTTTTTTTCATACAGTTGATTTGAAAAAAGAAGGGAAAGTTAAAAAAAAAAAAAAAGAAAAAAGACAAACAAGGAAAAAAAAAAACAAAAAAAAAAAACGATGTAGTGCCCCCTTGAGGAGCCTGTGGAGAATGCAGGGGTATTCGCCTACCCCACCTCCATGGTTGCTAACATGACCACAGACATAGGGGACTGGTGGTTTGATGGGTTGAGCCCTCTACCATAAGTTTTACCCTTGGGAAGACGGTTGCGGCAAGGAGAGGCTAGGCCTCCCTGTATTTGTGCCTAAGAGTCTCCTCCTGAATGCCTCTTTGTTGCTCAGATGTGGCCCTCTCTCTCTGGCTAAGCCAACTTGAAAGGTGAAATCACTGCCCTCCCCCCTACGTGGGATCAGACACCCAGGGAAGTGAATCTCCCTGGCAACGTGGAATATGACTCCCGGGGAGGAATGTAGACCCGGCATCGTGGGATGGAGAACATCTTCTTGACCAAAAGGGGGATGTGAAAGGAAATGAAATAAGCTTCAGTGGCAGAGAGATTCCAAAACGAGCCGAGAGATCACTCTGGTTGGCACTCTTACGCACACTTTAGACAACCTTTTTTAGGTTCTAAAGAATTGGGGTAGCTGGTGGTGGATACCTGAAACTATTAAACTACAACCCAGAACCCATGAATCTCGAAGACAGTTGTATAAAAATGTAGCTTATGAGGGGTGACAGTGGGATTGGGAATGCCATAAGGACCAAACTCCACTTTGTCTAGTTTATGGATCGATGTGTAGAAAAGTAGGGGAAGCAAACAAACAGACAAAGGTACCTAGTGTTCTTTTTTACTTCAATTGCTCTTTTTCACTCTAATTATTATTCTTGTTATTTTTGTGTGTGTGCTAATGAAGGTGTCAGGGATTGATTTAGGTGATGAATGTACAACTATGTAATGGTACTGTAAACAATCGAAAGTACAATTTGTTTTGTATGACTGCGTGGTATGTGAATATATCTCAATAAAATGATGATAAAAAAAAAAAAAAAAAATGAAGGGAAATAAAAGACATTCTTAGGTGAAGGAAAACTAAAAGAAGGTGCAACTAGTAGACATAGCCTTAAAGAATGGTTAAAGGAAGTACTTCAGATTGAAAGGAAATGATAGAAGAAGAAATCCTGGCTCATCAGAAAGGACTAAAGAACAACAGAGGGAGCAGAAATATGAGGAAATATAATAGGCTATCCTCATGAGTTTTAAAATCATATTTGATGACTGAAACAAAAATTAAAACATGATCTGATACTCAATATTTTAAAGGGGGCAGTAAAGGAGCCTAAATGGAAGTAAGGTTTCTATATTTTAACACAAAGTAGTAACACAATAGATTGTGATGTCACATATATTTATGGTAATACCCAGAACAACAACTAAGGAAACTGCACAAAGAGATTCATTTAAAAATACTATAAATTATTCAAGACAAAATCCTAAAAATATGTACAAGCAACACACAGGAAGGCAAGAAACAGAGGAAACAAATAGAAAACAAACAATAAAATGGCAGATGCCTAAAAGGAATGATATCAAGATATCACTAATGGGAATCTCAATTATCTTCATTATGCTTTTCTGTACTTTCCAAATAGTCTCCCATAAAAATAAAAGGATTTCATAATGAGAAAACAAAGTTATTTTAAAAAATTCTCTTCAATTCAAGCAGGCTATTAAACACAATTGTGTTACTGCCTAAGGAGGAGGAACTACTCTTTATCATCCGCAGCTACCATTAATATAGATCTTTGCAGAGGGTCAGGGGCAAAGGACAGAAGGCCTGGAAGACCCAGGGGATGTCCTCTTTGCAAGCTTTGGTCATGGGACCCATAGGTGGAGGGTTGGGGCAGGAGAGGGAGTCCTAGAAGCAACAGAAGGGAGGTGCACAGTATAGACACCAGAGACCACAGAGTAGGACTGCTGGATGCCTGCCTTACTTCCAGTCGTCTCCAGAGTCACTGCTCCAACTCTCCACAGGCCTGGCCAAGTGGAGCCAGTTCCCATGCTTTGTTATCCCATCATCCAAGGCCACGTGCGTGTGTCTTAGTCTTCACAGCCCAATAGAGCCTAACACAGCTGTTCATTCCACCACGCTGGAGGCCACAGTCCAGAAGAGGAAATTCTTCTCTCTTATATAACCAAGTAGGTATCAATTTAACACCCCACTGTCCCTTTTTTTTTTTTCTCCCAAAATAGCTCCCTTAACTTTACCCAGGAGCCCTGTGACAATCTACTGTAACAAGCCCAATCCTTTTTCTTGGATTTCAAGTAAGAATCCTAGAAGTAATCTTCAATTCTTCCTCATGCTTTATTTGTATATTCAATCTATCATTGTAAAGGAAACTCAATTCAGAAATCAGAAAGTAGCAGATAAAATTATTTCTAAGGTCCCCAATTAGACATTTAAAAAAATTCAGTTACAAATATAATTTTCACTCTTTTTTAAAAGAACTAACAAATGAACCCTATTAAAATCAAATTTGAAAGCACCAACCAAACCTCTTCAACGTATAAGATGCTTCCTTGTTTGGGTTGCTATGCCCTATTTAATAGTCAATTTCAAGACTTCCCACTTTTATCACCAGACATAAAAAATTGCCTTTTTTTCCTGAGAACATGGAATCCCATCCCTAGGGTCACACAAGATAACTCAAGGCCAACATTGACCTTAGGCCCTTTGCAAGAACTGCAGAAGTATTTTAGTGCCCTACCCTTGTCATCTCCCACCGCTAAACTACTTAAAAGATGAGGTAACACAATTTTGCAAATACTTGAGCACATTATTTGAAACCATATTAACATTTACAATTATCTTTTATTTTACCTGTTTTCTTGCTTTTTTGGGGGCTAGAATGGAAAAAGCATGGACTTTAGAGTCAAAGAGCAGCTTTATTACTTAATAGCTACACAACTTTGTAACTTCACCTATAAAATGGAAATAATAATAATAATAATGGAAATAATAATAATCTTGAGATTAAATAATATATTATTTATGAAAGTGCCTGGCATATCATAGGTGCTCTCCTGGTACTGTTCAATATTCTTAGTTTCTTTTTTCTGTCTACTTCTCATTTATACTATCTTGCTGGTTTTTTTTGGGGGGGGGAGGACCTCAGTGAGTTTCCTTCAATTATTATTATTTTGGAACATGATAGCATATAACATACACTATAAAAAGAGTAGGAATTCCTCTGGAAAGTGGGGGTTGGGTTTGACTGGAAAGGGGCATGGGGCAACTTTCTAGGTGATGATAATGTTCTATATCTTGAAATCCGTTTGTTACCCAGGTGTAGGCATTTGTCCAAACTCAGCAAATATACACTTAAAATGTATCTACAGTGAAATGTACAAATCTTACCTCAAAAGAAAAAACTGCAAAGAAATAATGAACTCTACTTAATGATACTCATGCTGAAGTACTGAGAGAAAGTGTACTTGTGTCTGTAATTTACTTGGAAATGCATCAAGACATAAGATGGACAGATGGCTCAAGAGAGGGAACACAGAGATGGACAGGGAGCACAGAGAGTAAAATGTTAATGGTCGAAGCCAGGTGGTAGGTGAATGGCTGCTCACTGTGAAATTCTTTCAACTTTGTTGAATATGTGAAATTTTTCATAAAATGTGGGATTTTTTTCCTACTGAAAAAAAAGGCACTCAACTTTAGTTCTCTTCCTGAACTTTGCGTCTATCATTGTTCATCCATTTACTCACTAAACTGTAAATTCTTAATAGGCACACACTGTAGTATTGCCTTGTACAAGTTTTGGTGAAGATTAACTGAGATAATAAATACGTGACACTTAGCCCAGTGACTGTGACATACTGGTATTTAATGCTAGCTGTGAGTATGCCAGTGCAACATACAATAAAAAGCATGAGCATTATAGTGGATCATTCCAGTTTCAAGTAGTGTTTAGGAGACCTGACTCCTAATTGACTGCCTGGGCTCAAAAATCCCAACTTCATCACTTATTTCCTCTGTGGCTTTGCACAAGATCCTTAACCTTTCTGTGCCTTGGCCCTCTATCTGCAAAATGAGGATAAGTGTCTCTCTCATAGAGTTATGAATTAAATATAATATATATAAAGTACTTAGATGTGGCTGGCACCGTGTAAGCACTTAATTAACATTAGCAAATTCACTCTGCTGGATACTCAAAGGACACAAAGATGAATGCACAAGTCTCTGCCACCTCAAGGAGCTGCTAATTCAGGAGAGGAGAAGCCATGTCAACACAAGAATCAGAGCAGCGAATGATGTGCGCCACAGGGGAGGTGCTGCAAAGGGCTCGGGATGCCCAAGGGAAAGACTGATTATGGTGACTGAGGAAGACTGAAGAAGGCTTCAGGGAAGGGTGGCATTTGATGAAGTGGGACTTAATGGCAGAGAAAGAAAAGAAAAAGCTGAGATATATGTAAGTACATGGTAGACAGTCTCCTAGAGCTTAACAAAGGGCACGTGAGGGGTAGGTGGAAGATTTGGAAAGGGTGTTTCAGATGGTGGAAAGCTCTGTTAACAAGTTTGGACTTCATTCTCTAAAAGAAGTACTTTGAGTAAGTGACCATCCATATAATTCCACTGAGTTAGGAAAGGTGAGTCTTGTAAATTAATTACTTATCCTTGATTTTTCTACCTGATAAATAAACATACTGTTCATTATTTACCCACTGCACTCTTTATATAGAGTAAAAATTCAGAACTATAATCATTTTACCAACTCAAGGCATGAAGACATTCAAAAAACTATCTCTACTAAATGAAAAGACCCAGAGCCTCTAGAGGGTCAGGAAAGAGGTTACTAACAGTGTTGTGGAACTGAGTTAGTACCACTCTAGTTGGTTCACTGTTTTGAGGTTACAGCTTGGAATCTGACCCAAGAGATTGAATTTTGGGGAGGGAGAAATGTCCACCCAGCAGCCGAGAAAGCTTGGCTCCCACTGGACACTGCCAGCTCGCCATGCTGCACTCTCTCAGAGCTTGCTGTGCCTTGGTGAACACGTATCTGACTGCCATAGGTACTGAGCAAACCCACGAAGTTTACCAAAGTGTCTTCAGCAACATTTCTTGCAGGGAGTGGCTAGGGAGAGTAGGGAGAGGGTATGTGTGTTTGTTTATGATTACAGGGACCAAATGCTGCTTCAAAATTATGTAAATTAAACATGTGACATATACATGAAAACATCTTTCTTCTTTTCCTTTTAGCACTGTTGAAAGGATATTAATATAATATAAAATACATATAATGTTTAAAAATTCCAGGATTATATATAGGCAAACTTTTATTTTGGTGCAAACCAAGCCTTTTGAGCTGAGGCACTAGTGAGTGAGGTAGGTGAGCTGGTTGTTTCAGGCTCAGAGGACAATCTCCTGGCCTAGGACTTCCATGAAAATCTTGCTCACTGCTGTGTTCTCAGGGCTAGTACAGTGACTGGCATATAATGGGTGCTCACAAAATGCTTGTTAATTGAATAAGTAAATGGTCTTGTCCCCAGTTTTGTAAGTTCAGAAATATAATATTTTTAGCTCAGAGATTACTAAATTCTTCATTGGGAATGAGCTAGAACTGATTTAATATCAACCGAACTCACTAGAGACATGATATTTGTCATTTTTGGAGGGGCTATAGCTTTCCAGGAGCTTCACTGTTTACATCATTTACTCAGGGCTGTCCTTTTAGGGCATCTAGGAAACAACATAACTAACCAGAAGGCCGCCTAAGGAAAAAATGTGGAGACCTTTAGGTTTTCATCCCATGTATCTAGCTAGCATGTCTGGCTTTGCAGCAACCAGGATGCCTGGCCCAGGCCAGCACAGCATCTCCCTTCCTGTGGACCAAGCCAGAGGTACTCTGTCAGAGTCCCACCCTCCCAAACCCCTACAGACTACATGTAGACTCCCATTCTGCTGTCCCTGTGCAACATTTTCATCTGAACATATTATAAACCCTTAACTTTAAAGATTCTCCTGCTATATAGTTGCTTTAGGTTGGCTGCTTCCTCATGACAAAGGAGGGGTCCTCATCCACATGTGCCTCCAGCGGACTGCATGAGTCTGGTCATCTCCCCAAGGACGTGCACCAATTCCCAGGCCACTGTGGCCATAGCGGCAAACACAGGGGCAATGTCTTCAGTGAAATCTTGAGACCCATCAGTCTCTATTAAGTCTGGTTTGGATTTTTTTTTTCCCCTTAAGTGCAGTATTTTGCATTGACTAATTTTCTGCCTGGTTGGCCTCATAAAATTTTCAGGAAAATCGCCCATCAGCTTGGTTTTCGTTACTGTACACTTTAGAAAGGTCTGGGAAATTAAACATATCAGAAAATGAGCCTAGAGGCAATACCGGGGAAGGTCATTATTAGCATTTACCCACCCAAGAAAGGGACTTAACCCTAAGCTTTCTTCCTATGCTTAAGCCAATGTCTATCCAAAACCACACAGTTTCTCTAATTCTATAGTGGCTTTTTATTTACAAGAAAAATGAGAGAGAGAGAAAGTAGAGAGAAAATTTTTGTAAGGAATCTTGTCAAAGTTTTCTCAAAAAGAAAAAAAAACAACTTTATTTTGAGCTAATTTTAGGCTTATAGAAAAGTTGCAAAAATAGCACATAGCAGTTTCCATATATCCCTGACTGGGCTTCCCCGAATGTTAACATCTTATATAACCATAGTATATTTAACTTGGAACAATTCTATTAACTAAAGACCTCATTCAAATTTCACCAGGTTTTTTTTGTTGTTGTTGGGTTTTTTTTTGTTGTTGTTGTTGTTTTTGTTTGTTTTTTACTAACATTCTCTTTCTTTCCAGATTCCTATCCAGGACACCCCATTGTAGTTACCTGTAATTTCTCCTTAGTCTTCTGCAATCAGTGATGGTTACTCAATCTTTCTCTGTCATTCATGTCCTTAACACTTTTTAAGAGTATTGATTATTTTTTTGAAAGTCCCTCAATTTGGGTTTGCTTGATGTTTTCTCAAGATGCATTTTTAGCAAAAATACCACAGAAATTATGTGTCCTACTTAGTGCATCATATCATATCCTGGTGTCGATATGTTTTAATACTGGTGATGCTGACCCTGACCACTTGATTAAGTGGTTTCTCCTGGGTTTCTCTACTCTAAAGTTTCTATCTTTTCCTTTACGGTTCATAAACATCTTGAGGGAGGTTTTTGAGACTATGTGAATTTTGTCAAAGGATTCTTAAAAGACAACTGGCTCCCTCATTCACAAGCCTGCTCACTCTCCTTAAAAACCCCAAGTTAAGTATAACTTCCCCTTACATTTACGTCCTACAAGCACTGTTACTGCTTTTTTGTCCAGTGAACTTTATTTTTCTTCTGCTTATAAAAGTAACACATCTTCATTGTAAAAAAAAAAAATTATTGTGGCGCTCTCATCATCACCCCTCCAGAGATCAGCACTGTGAATAGTTCTATGTATATGCCATTTGAACCTTTTTCTCCTTTAATACCACTGGAGTCAGATACCCTGAGCTTAAATCCCAGCCCCACAGTGGACTTTAGGCAAGTTACTTAATTTGTGTGCTGGTAATTCTTTCCCTTATATGCCAGTGATCCCCTTGTGAAACTGATCTGTGGACTCTGATTGAGGGAAAATACACAATATATATAAACACCCACATCACACTTCGCATACAACTACAGGGACTCAAAGAATAGATTAAAAACCTATGTTGTTCTTCTTGACCAAAAGGGGGATGTGAAAGGAAATGAAATAAGCTTCAGTGGCAGAGAGATTCCAAAAGGAGCTGAGACGTCACTCTGGTGGGCATCTTACATGCAATAAAGACAACCCTTTTTAGGTTCTAATGAATTGGAATAGCTAGCAGTAAATACCTGAAACTATCACACTACAACCCAGAACTCATGAATCTTGAAGATGATTGTATAAAAATGTAGCTTATGAGGGTTACTGGGAAAGCCATATGGACCACACTCCCCTTCGTCCAGTGTATGGATGGATGAGTAGAAAAATGAGGGGGAAAGAAAAAAGGCACCCAGTGTTTTTTTTTTTACTTTAATTGTTCTTTTTCACTTTAATTTTTATTCTCATTATTTTTTTGTGTGTGGTAATGAAGATGTTCAAAAATTAATTTTGGTGATGAATGCACAACTATATAATGGTACCGTTAACAAATGAATGTACGCTTTGTAGGACTGCATGATATGTGAATATACTCAATAAAAATGAATTTAAAAAAATACCCCATATTCTATTCATCACCTTTTGATCTGCAACTCGATTTCTAGTAATCTATCCTATAGAATACTTGTGCATACAAACATGCCCTTGGGTTGTTTTGTGTAGTCGCAGCAAAAAAAAAATGGCAACAATTCAAACATCCACCAACAGGGAACTGGCTAAATAAATTATGATCACTGCACACTATGGAATACCTTGCAGCTGTTAAAAAGAATAAGGTAGATACATGCTTGTGGACATAAAGATGCTCACGATATACTGTTAAGTGAAAAACAAATTTATAGGATTATATGGATAGGATGATTCCATTTTTGTCTTAAAAAAAGAAAAGTAAGAAAGGAAGGAAGGAAGGGAGGGAGGGAGGGAGGGAGGGAAGCAGGAAGGGATGAGAGAAGGAAAGAAAAGAAAAAGAAAAGAAAAAAAGAAAAGAAAAGAAAAGGGGGGGTAAAGAAAGGGGGAAAAGAAGGAAAGAGGGAGGGAGAGAGGGAGGGAGGGAAAAGGAAAGAGAAAAAATGGGTGTGGAAGGAAGGAGGGATTGGAGGGAGGGAGAAAGGAAGGAAGGAAGATGGAGGGAGAGAGGGGAGGAGGAGGAGGAGGGGGGAGGGGAGGGGAGGGGAGGAGGAGGGGAGGGGAGGGGAGGGAAGGAAGAGAAGGAAGGAGGGGAGGAAAGGAGAAAGGGGTGAAAGGAGGAAGAGAGGTAGGGAGGGAGGGAGGAAAACATACATGGAGATGCAGAGAAAAAATCTGGAACACTATACAATAAACTACATTAATTACCATGAAGAACAGAAATATGAGAAAGCTGAGGTAGATTTTATTCTTTAGTCTATAAATATACAAAGGGTATGTGCTACTTTTTAAAAAACTCAGTAAGATAAAAAAAGAACCTTGCCATAGGTTATACTCTAAATGAATATAGATTTAAATTTTTTAAATTACTGGAAAAATAACTAAATGATATAAAAAAAAAAATAATAGAACTTGATAAGAATTCGGCCCAGAATGGAGTGATGTTTCAAGATAAAGAAGTTCATTCATATGACACAAAATAAAAAAAGGAGTAAAACCCAATGAATCTTTCAATGGATACAAGAAAGTCATTTTGAAAAGATTCATTCCTAATAAAAATACTAAAAACAGAAGAAAATAAAAGATGATATACTACATCTCTTTAAGCTAAATGTCAAAAAGTAGGTGCGATCGAGCATTATCATCTTGAATACTTTTGAAATTCTGGCCAATGCAGCAAGACAACTGAAATAAAATAGGCATATATGGCACAGAAAGTTAAAAGTTATTTTTAGATGGGATGAGTGGATAGCTATAAGAGCAAAAATCAACATTTTTGGAAGAGCTAGTTAGTAAAGTAGAAATAAAAATTTTCTGGCCTGTTTTTCAGGGACATCAATCAAACACTATCATGGTGTGGCCACCTCCAACTCCGGTTCCACATCTGGACCAAGGTTAAAACTGTTGATTGCTGGACACCTTAAAAACTAGAGGAAATGCATCCTGGTGTCCAGGATTTGCCTATTTCTAGGCAAATGAACTCACCAAGGAAGCCGAAATCTCTGTTTTTCCCTAAAATAGCAACAACAAAGCAGCTAATAATGGTTAAGCACATCACACACTGGACATTGTTTGATCGAAACACTTTATACAAAGTATCTTATTTAATCTTCACTACAGTCCTTGGTAGTAGGTACTATTATTGTTCCAGTTCACAGATAAGGGAACTGAGGCACAGCAAGGCTAACTAACTTGCCCAGGGTCTTCCAGCCGGTAGTTGGTGGAGCCAGAATTTAGGCCCAGGCAGCCTGGTTTAAGAGTCCTTGCTTTCAGGCACCACACTCTCTCGTTGTCAAAGAATGCAAGAAAAATTATCATCTGGAGGAGAGAGACACGATCAGGGAATTGGTGTCACTTTCAGAATAGAAAGACCTGAGAGAAGAAACAAAAAGGAACTCCCAGGGTCTCACACAAAATTAGCGATCCAAGAGAGTCACTAAGACACAGCTTGGTCTTAGTGTAGAAGGAAAAAATGTGTAGAAGGAAAAAAGATGTGTAGAAGGAAAAAAGAAAAAAAAAAAAAAGAAAAAAAAAAAAAGAACTCCAAATAAACAAACTAAACAAGCAGAAGGGAAATCCAAGGAAAGGAAATCCAGCAGAGTTACTTTTGATTTTTTTTAAAATAACACATCGGAAGCCCAGAGATAAGACAAGTAATATATAAGACCTCAAAGAACAAAAGATGTTAACAAACAAAACAGATGCCACCCTCCAGACCACCTAATGACTCCTGTACCACCAAAATGTCTCCAAGAGGCAGTCATCAAACAGCTGCTCTCTGCATTTCCTCACCTCTCCCTTCCCCCCAGTGCAAACTGATTTAGGTACTCTTGGGAACTGAGAATGCTCAGATCACTATAAGTTTTCTAATTGAGAAAACCAGTGGCTTGGCTTCCTCCTGATCCTGCTTGACCTCTGGGTGTTGTCTTCTCTGCCTCATGTAGGATGTTATCTCTTCCACATTATTTTTTTTCTGCTTCTCTTTTACCTCTTACTCTAGCATGGATTTGGCATCTGGGCCTGGTTTTCAATCCCACTGAGCTTATTAAAAAATACCTTTGAGTCTTGGTTTCCAGGCCCACAGAGTAGGGTGGTAATAGTTTCCATATTCAGAGTTCTTGAGAAGATAAAGCAAGTCATCTGAAAAAGCTCTAGCCACCTGTGCTGGACACATAACAGAGTCAGTGGTCAATATGTTTTGATTTCCTGCACATAAAGACTGGTCTTTGCCAAGAGCCCATCCTCAGCCCTTTGCTGGTCTGTCTACATGCTCTACCTTGGGGGATTTTATATTTATTCTTATGGACTTCAACATCCTCTTAGAGTAAGTGAGTTTTGCATCTCTTTCTGCAGCCCTCAAATCTCACCTGAGTTTCAGACCCATATTTCCAATTGCTTCTAGACCTGTTTTCCTAGACATGGCACAGGTTTATTAAATACAACAAGTCCCAAACCAAACTCTCCTCTGCTTCTCTCCAAATTAGCCTCTGCAGACCCCTTCACACTCCACCGCACTCCTTAAATCGGTCAAATAGTTTCAACCATCTATTAACACCTTTGTTAAAACAAAACCCCTCAGAGTCATCCTCTAATTCCTAATCTCCCCCAAGTCAGTAACTAGTATTTTTAGATTCTACCTCAAAACACCTCATCTTTCCTCCCCCCTCACTACTGCTGCCACTTTGTCCAAGTCTTCATCAGACCTCACGTGAATGCCTGCAGCAGCCACTTAACTGCTTTCTTTCCAACAGTCACCTAACTGTCTATGTGCTTCACAAGACAGCCTGAATTTTCCTCCTAAAAAACTACTTGAGCATGTTACTCCCTGCTTCAGAACCCTTGTGGTGTGGCCATAGGGTACAAATTGAAACTCTTTGGCCTGGAATTCAAGGTGCTCCATAATCTGGCCTCAACATCCCTTTGTCCAGTCTCCTCTCTAGCTACCACCCGAGAACAGGGCGATGCCCCTGTGCATCCTCAGGTTTTTGTCCTTTCGGTTGGTTTAACCTGTATCTCATAAAGTCCTGCTGTTACAGTAACACTCAGCAGAAATGTCCCTCCTCAGGGATGCCTTTGCTAACTCACCAAACATCATTCCATCTCTCATTCCCTCCGTGTCTCCAGTACACCTGACATACCACATCTTTTGCCATTGTTGGTTTGCATGTCATGCTGCCTTCTCAACCAAAAAGGGGACCCTGAAGGCAGGGACAGAATTGTCTTTATTGCCCCACCTCCTGTGCCTAGTTCAGTGTCCATCTGGCTTACAGTGGGTCCTCAATGGTTGTTAACTGATGGACTGAACCAAGAATAACAAAATAGATCTGAGTACCAGGCTGAAGCTTACACCTCACAGAACAAATGTAAAAGGAAAAAAATAACTTGAGGGTGGGGGACAGATAAAGAATAGAAAGAGGGGATGTCAAAAGAGGGAGGAACCAAATTTCCTTATATGGAAAGAATGGGACCTTCTTGCTTTTGCTTTGATGGCAGTAAATAAATATATAAACCGATGTTATTTTTAGTACTAAGAGAGTTCAAAAGATTGGTCACCTTTAAAATTTGTTTAAAAGCTAAAATGAAACAAAGAATATTCCATAAAACAGAAGGCATAATGGAAAAGAGAAAACTGAAACATATAAATATTAAGATCCAAATAATATACAGAAAACAAAACAAATACAACAATAGCAATTATAAATTAAAGAACATAAACCCTCACATAAAATACAGACTCCAAGATTCGTTGAACAGGAAGACAAAAGTCCAACAATATTATGCCTTATTAAGAGATTGGCCCTAAAATAGCAATAATGAAGTTAGAAAATGTAACAAAATTGCTACACAAGAAATTTATAAACCATGAAAAAAAGGATCTTTAGAGGATAAGCACTGATTTAACTGTTCCTAAAAAGCAAAAATATAAACCAAACACATTAGTAATAAGTTTGAGATAGAAACAAAACCAAAACCTAAAGAGAACCTTTATTCAAAAGAAAGAAATTAGCTATTCTGAAAATAAGTAACAAAACACTTTGGAAGGGTTCATAGAAAACTGTCAGGCATTGCCACCTTCAAGAAGGGAACTGGTGGGCCATGGAATGGAAGTGAAGGGAAACTGACTTCACTATATCCTGTTGTACTTTTAACATTTTCTGTTTCAACTAAAATTATCTGTGAATAGACTAAAAGGGAAACTACTGGTACATTTAATCATGAGAAAAAGGAAAATGCACAACACTGGAAAAATAGGACATAAAGATGTGATATGAGGATCTACATGCAAAAGAACGAAGTTGGACTCTGTGCCAGTTTGAAGCTGTTATGGACCTCAGAAGAGCCATGATATTTCAATCCAATTTTGTTGGGTGGAACCTTTTGATTGAATGTTTCCATGGAGTTGTGACCCACCCAACTTGTGGGTGAGAACTTTAATTAAATTATTTCCATGGAGGTGTGAACCCACCCTTTAGGATGGGTCTTGATTAGTTTACTGGAGTCCTTTAAGAGATCTCACAGAAAGAAGGAGCTCAGAGAAACAGAGAGAGACATTTTGGAAAGAAGCTAAGATATGTAATCCAGAGTTTGTCCCTGGGAGAAGCTGCGAGCTGACACAGACCCAAATACTTGGAGATGCTGGGAGATGCAGACAGAAAGAAGTTTGGAGATGTTAAGCTAAGAGATGAAGCCCAGAGTTTGCCCCAGAGAAGCTAAGAGAGGACTCCCAAATGCTTAGAGAGAAACACCACAGGAAAACCAAGCAGAGAGCTTAGAGAAGCTGAGAGAGACAGAAGCTCAGAAACATTTTGGAGAAAGCCACTTTGAAACACAACCCAGGAGCAAAGGACCAGCAGACACCAGCCATGTGCCTTCCCAGCTGACAGAGGTGTTCTGGATGCCATCGGCCTTTCTTCAATGAAGGCATCCTCTTGTTGATGCCTTAGTGTGGACACTTTCATGGTCTTAGAACTGTAAATCTGTAACCTAATAAATCCCCTTTATAAAAGCCAATCCATTTCTGGTATTTTGCACAGCGGCAGCTTCAGCAAACTGGAACAGCCCCCTACCTCATACCATATACCAAAATTAACTCAAAATGGACCAACAACCTAAATATAAGAGCTGAAATCATAAAACTCTTAGAAGAAATAATAAGGGTAAATATCCATGACCTTGTATTTGGCAATGGATTCTTAGAATGACACCAAAAGCACAGGTAACAAAAGAAAAAATAAATTGGATCCCATCAAAATTAAAAATTTCTGTGCAACAAAGGACACTCTCAAGAAAGTGAAAATACAGCCTACAGAATGGGAGAAAATTTTTGCAAATCATATATGTGATAAGGCAATGTGGAATATGACTCCAGGGGAGGAATGTAGACCTGGCATCCTGGGATGGAGAACATCTTCTTGACCAAAAGGGGGAAATGAAAGGAAATGAAATAAGCTTCAGTGGCAGAGAGATTCCAAAAGGAGCCGAGAGGTCACTCTGGTGGGCACTCTTACACACAATATAGACAACCCTTTTTAGGTTCTAATGAATTGGGGTAGCTGGCAGTAGATACCTGAAACTATCAAACTACAACCCAGAACCCATGAATCTTGAAGATGATTGTATAAAAATGTAGCTTACGAGGGGTGACAATGGGATTGGGAAAGCCATAAGGATCACACTCCCCTGTCTAGTTTATGGATGGATGAGTAGAAAAATGGGGGAAGGAAACAAACAAACAAACAGACAAAGGCACCCAGTGTTCTTTTTTACTTTAATTGCTCTTTTTCACTTTAATTATTATTCTTGTTATTCTTGTGTGTGTGGTAATGAAGGTGTCGGGGATTGATTTTGGTTATGAATGTACAACTATGTAATGGTACTGTGAACAATCGAATGTACGATTTGTTTTGTATGACTGCGTGGTATGTGAATATATCTCAATAAAATGAATATTAAAAAAAATGGGCAAAGGACTCAAATAGACATATCTCCAGAGAAGACATACAAATGACCAATAAGCACATGAAAAGATGTTTGACATCATTAGGCATCAGAGAAATGCAAATCAAAACCAAAATGAGATACTACTTCACACCCTTTAGGATGGCTATCATCAAAAAATCTGAAAATAACAAGTGTTGGCAATAGTGTGGAGAAAGCAGAACCCTCATACATAGCTGGTGGGAATGTTAAATGGTGTAGCCACTGTGGAAAACAGTTTGGCAGTTCCTCAAAAAGTTAAACATAGAATTACCATATGACTCAGCAAATACTCATACGTGAACTTTCGCAGCAGCACTATATACAATAGCCAAAAGGTAGAAACAGCCCAAACGTCCACCAGCAGATGAACGGATAAACAAATTGTGCTAGATACATACAATGGGATAGTACTCAGCCACAAAAAGGAATGAAGTACTGATACATGCTAATACATGGATGAATTGCAAAAGTATTATGCTAAGTGAAAGAAGTCAGATACACAAGGTCACATATTGTATGATTCCATCAATAAGAAATATTCAAAATAGATAAATCCATAGAGATTTAACACAGATTGGTGGTTGCCAGGGGTAGGGGGAGGAAGGAATGGAGAACAACTGCATAATCAGTAAGAGATTTTACTTCCAAGAAACGGAAATGTTTTCAATCTAGTTAGAAGTAGTGACTGCACAACATTATGAATGTACTAAATGCTAATGAATTGTTCACTTTAAAAATGGGTAATTTTATGTTATGTGAATTTCACCTCAATAAATTATTTTTTAAAAGAGGCAATAAAATTGTAGGGACACATTATGAATATGTATGTATTAAATTTGGATACCACTAAATAGATGGATTTTTTATTTAAAATGTAAAATTCTAACATTGACAAAAATAAAATACGTAACTAGAACACCTTTTTAAAAAAATCAAATAACTATACCCTCCAAAAGCAGCTAGTCTATGATGGTTTACTAGCACATTCTTTCTAACTTTCCAGAAACAAGTAATTCACATGTTAAAGAAATCATGCCTAAACATAGGTCAAGATGCATATAATCTAGTTTATTCTACTAGCCTGATCCTAAAACTGGCTAAGGATAATGAAAAGAGAGAAAACTACAAAGCTCACTCAGAATTCATACTCAAAAACTTAAAACTAAATAGTAAGTAGAATCTAGGAATAAATTAAATTTTTTAATTGTGTCATGTCAACAGACACCAAAAATTCATTTGTTAAAATCCAACACCTGTTCTTAATTTTTTAATTCTAAAAATAAAAATAAAGGCTCACTTTTTTACTCTGACTAGAGTATCTATTTAAAACCAAACACCAATATTATATTTGAAGGGCAAAAATGAGCCAAGCAGGCCTTTTAAATAGGCACAAAAACAAGGAAGTATTCTATCATTGCTATTATTTAATGTAGTGCCAGAAGAATCTTCCAATACAAATAAGAAATAAAATGAGATACAAATACAGTAAAGGCAGAGATAAAAATCCTATTTTTATATTTAACTCCACTGTACACTTGTAAACCCCCAAGGAATCACTGAAATGGTTACGATGAATTTCAAGTGCCCAGTGTCATCACCAACATATGAAAATCAGTAGAATTCTTAGTCCTCAAACTTGACAACACATGAAAAAATCACTTGAGCAGCTTTCAAAAATGTCGATGTCCATTCCTCACCCCAGACAAACTGCCTCCGAAACTCTGGGGGTGGGACCAGACATCAGTATTGCATAAAGCTCCTGAGGTGATTCCAATGTGCAACCAAGTAGACATACCATTGCTATATAGTTAATTATCTAGATATCTAGAAAGTACAATTCAAAAAGCTTAACTATTTATAGTATTTCTAAAAGGGAAGAAAAAGACCACTATATGAGTTCAAAGGAAGAAATCTGGAATGGGATCTAGTTACCTCCCATGAAAATGCCTCCACGCCACTAAGTTAAGTCAAAGAATCAGGAGATTAAGGTCTAAGCAAGTAGAAGGGGACCTGACCTCTGGTCACAACAGAATGATGAGAGAGAGAGATAATTATTCTCCATCCAAGTGTGGTTGAGTAGGAAGCATATATAAGGATTTTATAGAGGCAGAGCTGGTACGGGATTACCTGCATGGCTGTATGAGGTTACATGTGAAATAAATTCCTAGATATGGTATTGGTAGGTGCCTTTAAAAGTGAGGAATAAATTTTTAAAGATCTTAAAGGTAAAACAGCAAAAGGCCACAATGTGTAAAATAAGTGCAACATCCTACTCAGGAAAGGAATGGAGTGGGAGAAATGAGGCAAACTAGAGCTAAGCAAGATGGCTCCGTGTTGCAGATAGTAGACACAGACTGACAAAACAGAAAATTCCTGGTGATCCTCACTTGGCTTTGCCCTTCCCATTAACTCTCTCCCATTGCAATCTCCAGTCACTATACACAGTGCCCCCATCCCACCATTCCCTAAGCCTATAGGCCTTCTGTTGCCCTCTACCCCAACCACTAAATTCTCTTTCAAGTCACTTCCCATCTGAATTATTCTAAATCTTTTTGCTTACCTCCCAATCTTTTGCCATCTAAAGCTTCCTTAGACACTTCGGTTTAAATAAATAATATTTTATGTTTGATTCTTTAGTATAAATATCTCATCTGCCACTTATATTCCTGAAATGAATTACCTTCTTGATTACCTTCTAGATCAAAGTTATTTCTGACAATAATTTTTAAGCCCTCTTGTTTCTCAAACTTTAAGATACTTCCTCCACAAAGTTTTCCTTGATTAACTCCACTGATTTTTCAGTCCAATCACATGACCCCCAAATCTACTTTACCTTCCTAACACAAGCACACTTCATTCAGTCATTTCAATAGATACTTACTGAGCTCTCCAGCTCAGTTCAACGTTCTCTCCAGCACCAAATTCTAGAGATACAGTGGTGAAGGTAAAGTTCTTGCCTTCATGGAGCTTGTGTGCTGGGAAGATGTGTGGGTGTGGAGGCAGGCAGGGAGACAGCCAATCAAGCAAGTAAATATGTAGTAGACAGTGATAACTGGAATGGAGAAAATAAAGCGAGAGAGGAGGGGAATTCCAGGGCGTGGTGAGGTATCACTTTCAAATGAGGGTATCATGGGAGGCATCACTGATAACTTTGGAGCAGAAATTTGAAGAGGAATGATGGCAGGAGCCATGCGCCAAGGAGACTAGCATGGCTAAAGCAGAGTCAATGGGAGAGCAAGTACAAAGTGATATGTGTACAAGTTTACTTGAAAATAATCCTGTCTTGTGCCATTTTTAATTTATAGGATTGATATACAAGGCCATCAAATAATTTTTACTGAACCTTAAGACTAAAAATTAAAATATGGTCAAACTGGAGTAGGTCATATATCCCATGGAAGCCCTGCTACAATCCATCATTAAAGCACAGGGAAGAACCCCACCTTAAGACAGCAAGTCTCAGAAGCTGCAGTTGTAGAAAATTTCCCCAAGTGCTGGGTGGTCCCAAGTTTGTGGAGAAGGAGTGATATTGCCAAGCAGTTGTCCAAGTCAGGAGACTGTGGCTTAGAACTCCCAGCATCATACACCATCAATGATTCTGCCTCCATTTCCTTCCTTTTCTTTCTGAAAATTCTATTCAGCATAATGGAGAAGGGTTCTTAGCTTAATAATGGAAAATAATGCAAAAGATTCTATTTATAAAGATTTATGAGGGCACATTTATTTCACAAAGTGAAGGCTATATCTATTTACACTGATTATTTGCTAGTTGCTTTGTCTTCTGTATTCAGAATTTTAAAATGTTTCCCATTCTAGAGAGTGGTGCCACACATCTTAGATAATTGGTATTCAAACTAGTTTTCTGGTTTTTCAAGTCAGTAGTTTAATAAAGCACTAGTACAAGCTTTGCAATCAGGCTGAAAGCTGGTACTTGAACTAAATCTGCAAATCACAGAGACACAACACACAAACCCAGTTACAGAATACACGATGCTCAATTTAAGATGTAACACGTTTCTATTAAATGATCTAAGAGATCATTTAAGTTGTATATTTAATACTGATTTTTAGGTTAATTAAAAAAATCACTTGATCAAACAGCTCAGCAATAAAAACTGATGGAGAAAATAATATTTAACAGCAATACAAAGATGAAATATAAGACTTTGGTATAATAAAATTATAGTGACTGATACAGCAAGGAACTATTTAAAATTCAGAAGTAAGCTATTTACTTGGGAAACATACTTTTTCCTTATTTCACTGTTTTTTTCTGGTTCCCCTTTTCACTTTTTTGCAGTCCCGGATGCATCTTTAAAGGGTCAGTTGCTCTTGCTTCTGCACTTGCAACTCAGTCCTATAAAAGAAGAAGCATGCCATCACTTCATGAGAAAAGAGATAAAGCAGATACTGGGAAGCTGAATTATCTAATCTCATCAATCTCCTTTCCTAGTTCATTTTCACCAGAACTGTACACAAACAGAAAATGGGGGGGGGGGGGGGTAGAATAAAAGGAGATAATCACAACACAAACTAGCAACTTAAACCTATTAAAAATGCTAGTAGAAACTGGAACAGAAAAACAGAAGTAAGGCAAACTCAATTTTCTCTGATAAAAGATGAGAACAAAATGATTCATTAGTATCTGTAATTTTAATAACTGTTTCCACCAATAAGTGCCCAGCCCTTTCTCCTGGATGTTCGATATGGCTTGGCAGAAATAATAAAATTAGTGAAAGTTGTGGCCTTACAACTTCAAGGATGCACACTTTAAGGATCTGCTATTCTCTGATCCTCTTTCCACTCAAAGTCCTTGGGTTTTCCTGGCTTGGATTTCAGAGGTACAAAACTGGTTCCGCCATTTTTCAACACCTTACAATGTTGACACTGATTTGTTCTCCCTCATGTAAAAACATTTTTATTTTTAGTATTAATCACCATCATTGACCATTCTAGTTTTGCTAAGTTATACAATCTCAGTCTTTATCTCCTATCTTTCCTTCTGGTGTCATACATGCCCCTTTCATTTCTCTTTCCCTAAGCATTCTCTTACATTGAGATGTCCATTGATAGTCAATTTGCCACAACATGAGTAAAAGCCAGAGGGTGTCTGAAATTCAGAATTGGATGGTATAGGGGAAAAAAAACAATCAACGCAAACTTGAGTCTATAGATAAGAGTAACATTGTAAGATGCTTCCAATAATTGTAACAAAGGCAATATACCAAAGCTAAATGTCCATAAGAGGGGAATATAAGCGAGCAGTATGGGATTCTTAGTGTTGTTACTGTCTGACCTTTCCATGGTATTTTTTAAAAATTCAGTTTTAGTGAGATATATTCTTTTTTTTAATTTATGCAATTTTATTGAGATATAGTCACATACCATACAATCATCCAAAGTGTACAATCAGTTCACAGTGTCATCATATAGTTGTGCATTCAACACAATCATTTTTTGAACATTTCATTACTCCAAGAAATAAGAATAAGAATAAGAATAAAAAGAAAAGGAAACATCCAAAACATCTCATACTCCCCCCACCCCCACTATTATTCATTTACTTTTTGTCCCCCTTTTTTCTACTCATCTGTCAATACACCAGATAAAAGGAATGCGAGCCACATGGCTTCACAATCACACAGTCATCCCATATAAGCTATATAGTTATACAATTGTCTTCAAGAATAAAGGATACTGGATTGCAGTTCAACAGTTTCAGGTATTTCTTTCTAGTTATTCCAAAACACTCAAAACTAAAAAGGGATATCTATATAATGCATAAGAATAACCTCCAGAATGACCTCTCAACTCCATATGAAATTTCTCAGTGACTGAAACTATTTTGTTTCATTTCTCTTCCCCATTTTGGTCAAGAAGACCTTCTCAATCCCATGATAATGGGTCCAGGCTCAGTGAGATATATTCTTATACCATACAGTCATCCACAGAATACAATCAATTGTTCATAGTACCATCATATAGTTGTGCATTCATCACCATAATCAATTTCTAAACATTTTCATTGCTCTAGAAAAAGATAAAGAATAAAAAATAAAAATATAAAAGAACACCCAAAACATTCCATCCCCCCCATTCCACCCTATTTTTCATTTAGTTTTTGTCCCCATTTTTCTATTCATCTCCCCATACATTAGATAAAGGGAGTGTGAGCCACAAGGTTTTAGCAATCACAGAGTCACACCATGTAAGCTACGTAGTTATACCATCGTTTTCAAGAATCAAGGCTACTGGGATGCGGTTCGACAGTTTCCAGCTATTCCAATACACTAGAGACTAAAAAGGGATAGATACATAGTGCATAAGAACACCCTCCAGAGTGACCTCTTGACTCCATTTGAAGTCTCTCAGCCACTGAAACTTTATTTTGTTTCATTTTGCTTCCCCCTTTTGGTCCAGAAGATTTTCTCAATCCCACGATGCCAAGTTCAGGCTCATCCCCAGGAATCATGTCCCATGTTGCCAAGGAGATTTACACCCCTGGGAATTACGTCCCAAATGGGGGGGAAGGCAGTGGGCTTACCTGCCAAATGGAGTTAGAGAGAGAGAGGCCACATCTGAGCAACAAAATAAGTTATCTGTGGGAGACTCTTAGGCACAATTATAAGCAGGTTTAGCCTCTCCTTTGCAGTAACAAGCTTCATAAGGGCAAGCCCCAAGATTGAGAGCTTGGCCCACCAAATTGGTAGTCCTCAATGCTTTCAAGAATATCAATAATAACCCAGGTGGGAAAGTTTAATATTTCTGCATTTTTCCCCAGTTCCACAGGAAGGCCCAGCAAATACATTTTTATTGTCCGCCCAAATTACTTTGGGATGTATCGGGGTTTCACACTAATTTGTACAAACTTACCAGATCTCCCTTCCTATTCAAAGATCCATGTAATTATGGTGTTTGAATAAACTGGCCGCAAAGTTAAATTATTTAGTGTGCTACAGAAAATATAGATCCTGTACCAAATAAACATCTCTTCCCTTGGTCTCACACAGAAGTTGAAGTTTTATAACATAGTCAATATCATCCTTTACCATTTGGCCTGATTTGCCTTAGTCCTAACCAGATCCACTTCATTCCTATCTCTAATTGAAGTCTGACTCTTTTTCAGCTTTTTTAACAGCTGCTGTATAAGGTAATACTGACACTCATAGCTGCTGAGCTCTAGCTCTGAGTCTCAGGTGTCACACAGATACCCAAAGTTCCAGAGACTGACTGAGTTATACACAAAGAGCTCAGCATCTCAGAATTTACAAATAACCATTACAGCTCAGGAATAGATGTGGCTGCTGTAAGAGCTTACAATCTAGGGACCTTTACAATAAGCCTTTCCCTGATAACTTGTGCTTTAAGATTTAATTCTCAGAGTTAATATATTATATTAAAAAAAAAAAAGAAAGAAAAATCTGGTTCCTGGTTCAGGCTGTGAGTTTCAGGCAAGGGAACTGTTACCTTCTTGTCTCTGACTCTCACCCCTCTGTTGTCCCTTTCTGTGGAAGACCCAGGACAGGCACACAGAAACTCTTGGGAATGAGTGAGACAGTAACTGTCTTTAACAAACCACTAAAGATGTTTCATGGGATCTTGAAATTACTTGGGAAATAGTTGGAAAAGCATTGCTCTTAAGTTCTTCATTTCTCTTTCCCTAAGCATTCTCTCTGATTGAGATGCCCATGAGTAGTCAATTTGCCGCAAACTGAGTAAGCCAGAGGGTCTCTAAAATTCACCAGAGATGCTGTCAAAGACAAACAGAACATCTGGGCATCAGCACACTGTGAGTATCCATGAGGGTAAACACGTTTGCCCCTCAAAAAGGCATCCATTGCTGAAGGAGCTCCAACTTACCACCAATGTTTTTATGTACTTAATATACACTTAAGTAGCATTTATTCTGTGCCAGGCACTGTTCTAAGGGCTCTAACTACATTAGCTAATTCAATCCTTACAATGGGCCTATGAAGTAGATTTGATTACTCTACAATCAAATGAGGAAACCGAGGCACAGAAAGTGAAAGTAAATTGCCCACGATAACACGGTGATGGAGTTTGGCTCAGAATCTGGTCCTAACCACAATGAGCTATGCTGCTTATCAAAAAAGCAGTGGTCCCTAGACAAATACAAACATAATTTTGCACAGTAAGCTCAATGTCTAGTTACATTAGCTCTTATTGGGAAAATTTTGCCAATTAATCATTTACTAAAAAACTTAACTTCTAATTCTTCACAACTTATTTTTATTAAAAAATAAAAACTGATCCTTCCTTATTTTAAAAAAATTACCCTATGAACATCACAAAAGGGAAATCCTCCTAATTTTATGGACGTCAGAAGCAATACTTATTTTAAGTTGAATATTCACATTTACCCACTACTCCAGCTTATTACATTTATCCCAGATATTTTGTTATGCTTACCAGATCCCTTCTAACTCTAAAATTATAAAGGTCTTTCTCAAGTCATTTATTCTTTAACTATCCCTAGTTCAGTTAGATTGGGACATGATGCCAATAACGCCAAAAACTGTGAGTTTAATCCACTACAGATCAGTTAGCTTTGTTTGCTACAAACAACAGATTCTAAACCTACATGGCATATTTTGAGCCATAGGATTAGCCAGGAGGGAGTGTGCAAGGCAACTAGCATAAATACATCTCCAGAGAAGCAAATCCACACGTAGCACAGCACTGACTGTGGAGCAGAAGCCTCAACCTCATTCATAAAGAGAAGCATCAGATCGCTGATTGGCAAAGCACTTCTGTCTTTGTGAGTGAGAAACTCAACCTGATCTCAGATCTTTTGCCAAATAACCTAAACTTCTCTTTCAAAAAAACAAAATAGGTATAAGATAAAAATAAGAAACTAAAGTTTCAGTTGATGCACATGATCTGCTTAATTGATCTGAAAAGAGAATTTTCTTATGCCTGATACCAATTTCACTGACAAAAAAAATACATGCAATGGTTTTAGAAAGTGTCACAAAAATCCCTTTGCTACTGCAGTCCATCCTGTAGTATTTCTTACTTAGATACTTTAAAGTTTACTCTCAATTCTCATAAAGCCAAAAGTTGCTCCATTTCCAAATATGAAATTATTTTAAACACACTTTTTCGAATTAAATGCAACAGCCAAATTCAGTGCATACTACATTTAAAAGCAACCTAGAGCCCATTCAAGGTAGAAATGTTACCAGTTTCAACAAATTAAAGTGTAAAAGCAAAACTATATTCATTTAATTGTTATTTTAGGAAGAAACTCACTTGAAATCATCCATCTTCAAGTCTTCCTGCCCACAGCTGGAAAAAACTTGCCCTACTAATCACATGGGTTCCAACAGTCATAGGTAACGATGACAGCAAAGCAACAGGTGTTTGTGAGATCACAGAAACTCTATGACATAATTTTTTTTTCTTGAGGTAAAATTCACATAACATAAAACTAACCATTTTAAAGTGTACAAATTCAGTAGGATTTAGCCTATTCACAATGTTGTACAAACACCACCTCTATCTAGTTTCAAAACATTTTTATCACCCCAAAATGAAACCCTGAACCCATTAAGCAGTCACGTCCACTCTCCCCTTCTCCCAGCCCCTGGCACACTAATCCGCTTTCTCTTTATTAATTTACCTAGCCTGCTTATTTCATATAAAAGGAATCATACAATATGTAAACTTTTACATTTGACTTGTTTCACTCAGCATAATGTTTTCAAGATTCATCCATGTTGTAGCATGTATCAGCACTTCATTTCTCTTTATTGTCAAATAATATTCCATTACATGGATATACTGCATTTTGTTTATCTGTTCGTCTGTTGACAGACACTTGGGTTACTTCCACCCTTTTGCCATTGTGAATTATGCTTCTATGAACATTCATATTACAAGTATTTGTTTGAACACGTGTTTCCAATTCTTTGGTATATACCTAGGAGTGGAATTGCTGGGTCATATGATAATTCTGTTTAACTTTTTGAGGACTCCCCAAACTGTTTTCCACCGCAACTGCATCATTTTATATTTTTACTGGGAATGTGTGACGGTTCCAATTTCTCCACATCCTTGCTAATACTTATTTTCCATTTTTTTATTATAGCCATTTTTATGGATTGACTCATATACCCCACAAACACATGTCCCAATTTTAACTCTCAGTCCTGTAGTTGTGAACCTATTTGTAAATAGGATCTTTGAAGATTCTTCTAAGATGAGGCCAAACTGAATCTGGGAGGGCCTTAATCTAATATGACTGGATTCTTTATAAGCATAGGAAATTTGGACACAGTAGTACGAGTGAAGAGAAGACAGGAGACAGATGGCCATGGATCGCTGATAACCTGCCACCAGAATGCTACAGACTTCAGAGAAAGCATGGCCCGCTGACACCTGGATTTTGGACTTCTAGCCTGAGACAATAAATTCCCATTGCTTAAGCCAATCAGTCTGTATTATTTGTATAGCAGACCTGACAAACAGCCACCCTAGTGAGTATGAAACTGTATCTCATTGTGGTTTTGGTTTGGTTTGCATATCCTTAATGACTAATGAGGAGCATCTTTTCATGTGCTTTTTGGCCACTTGGATATCTTCTTTACAGAAATGTCTATTCAAGTCCTTTGCCCATTTTTAAATTGGCTTGTCTTTTTGTGTTGAGTTGTAAAATTTCTTTGTATATTTAGGATACTAGACCCTTATCTGATTTGCAAATATTTTCTCCCATTCTGCAAGTTGTCTTTTCTCTTTCTTGAGAATGTTCTTTGTTGCACAGAAGTTTTTAATTTTGATAAAGTTCAGTTTATCTATTTTTTCTTTTGTTGCTTGGCTTTTGGATATCATAGCTAACAATCCACTGCCAAATCCTAGGTCATAATAATTCTACCCCTATGTTTTCTTCTACTTGTTTTATAATATTACCTCTTACAATTAGGTCTTTGATTAATTTTGAGTTAATTCTTATATATGGTGTGAGGTAGGGGCCCAACTTCATTGTTATGCATGTGCAATACAGTTTTCCCACACCATTTCTTAAGAGACATATTTCCTCATTGAATGGTCTTCACACTCTTGTCACAAATCAATTGAGCATAGTTGTTTGGGTTTATTTCTGAGCTCTCAATTCTATTCCATTGATCTTTATCTCTCCTTATGGCAGTATTGTACCATATTGATTAAAATTGCTTTGTGTAAATTTTGAAATTGGGAACTGAGTCCTCCAACTTTGCCTTTTTCAAGATTGTTTTGACTATTTAGGGTCCTATGCAATTCCATGTGAATTTTAGGGTCAGCTTTTCTATTTCTGCAAAACAGGCTACTGGGATTTTGATAGGGATTGCCCCAAATCTATAGATTGCTTTGGGTAATAATGCCATGGTAGTGGCTTGTGTTAGAAAAAAGCATTATACCTTAAAAATGTTCACCCAGTTATGGAGGAGAAAATAATTTATTCACGATCTTGTAAGAACGGATACACAGACAGACACATGGCAGGTGTGGCGAACAACAGAACACAGCGAAAATTTATATTCCAGGCCTAATGCAAGTCCCTCCCCTGTTTCTCCACTGGCTGGATGCTCCAGAGGGTACAGTCTATCCAAGAGAGCTAACTAGCTCACCTTTGGGGTTTTAAATTGTTATTCGAGAGAGCCAACTCTAGGCTTATGTCAAGGGCCCTTTCCCTCCTCCCAACCACAGAGCCCATTGGAGCCAGCCTTGTTCAGCCTCCTTTCTTCCCTACCCCATATTGCCTCTATGTGAAAGCTAAACTTAAACCTTTCTTACACTTGGAGTTATGAACCACAGAAAAGCATGTTTTTAAACTTCATCCATTCATGTGGATGTGAACCCATTAAAAATAGGACCCTTTGAAGAGGTTACTTCAGTTAAGGTGTGGCCCAACTGATTAAGATGGGTTTTAATCCTATTACTGGAGTCCTTTATAAGAAGAATGAAATTCAGACACATAGGGAGATAACCACAGGGAGCAGCCAGAACCTGGAAGTCCACAGAACTGAGAAGCCAAGAAAGGCCACCATGTGCATTGTCACATACCAGAAGAGCCAAGGACCAAAAATTGTTGGCAGCCAGCCCCAGAAAGCCAGTGCCTTCTGGGGGAAAGTATTGCCTTGATGACACCTTGATTTTGGACTTCTCCTTGCCTCAACCCATTGCATGATATTTGCTTTGGCAACCAGGGAAACAGCCATCTTAATATTGAATCTTCCGATCCATTAACATGGGTTGTCTTACCTTCTATGATGTATTAGGAGTTTTTAAACACCCTTGATGAGGTAATGTACTAACTTCCTTTAGTTGTCTGTACCTTTATGCTAATCTACTAACACCCTGAAACAATTCACAAACATGAAGTTTACACTTGCCATGAAGAGTTCCAATATTCACATCCCAGAGACAGAGTGTCAATTATTTGGGTTCTTATTGTTTGCTTTTGCATATGGAAAAGGTCAGAACTCAAGGATTTTCAACTCTCATTTATAATCAAGTTTCATCACGTTCAATTCCCAGTAGAGAAGTTGATACACATGAACCTTATATGCTCACTGATACGTGTTTTTTTTTTTAAACAGATTTCACAGAATGGCATCGGGAGCTCTATTTCAAATATTCAGATCACAAAAACTTTGGTTATGAAAAAGGTTGATTATGAAACATTAGCTACTTTGCCAAAGATTTCACTTAAAGAAGCCTGGACAGACAGAACTTACAGTGTCAACTATAATTAGGGAACGGGGAGTAGGGGAGGGAAAGACTTTAAAAGTCTTTCCTCTATCCCCCCCTGAGTACCTCTTTGTTGCTCAGATGTGGCCCTCTCTCTCTCTAACTGAGCCATCTCGACAGGTGAACTCGCTGCCCTCCCCGCTACGTGGGACCCGACTCCCAGGGTTGTAAATCTCCCTGGCAATGCAGAATATGACTCCCGGGGATGAATGTGGACCCGGCATCGTGGGACTGAGAGTATCTTCTTGACCAAAAGGGGGATGCAAAATGAGACGAAATAGTTTCAGTGGCTGAGAGATTCCAACTGGAGTCGAGAGGTCACTCTGGTGGACATTCTTATGCACTACATAGATAACACCTCTTAGGTTTTAATGTATTGGAATAGCTAGAAGTAAATACGTGAAACTACCAAACTCCAACCCAGCAGTCTGGACTCCTGAAGACAATTATATAATAATGTAGATTACAAGGGGTGACAGTGTGATTGTGAAGACCTTGTGGATCACACCCCCTTTATCTAGTGTATGGATGAATAGAAAAATGGGGATAAAAACTAAAGGACAAATGGGGTGGGATGGGGGGGATGATTTGGGTGTTCTTTTTTCACTTTTTTTTTTTATTCTTGTTCTGGTTCTTTCTGATGTAAGGAAAATGTTCAGAGATAGATTGTGGTGATGAACACATAACTATGTTATCATACTGTGGACAGTGGATTGTATACCATGGATGATTGTATGGTGTGTGAATGTATTTCAATAAAACTGAATTTAATAAAAAAAAAAAAGTCTTTCCTCTAAAAAGTTTTAGCTTAAGTCTATGAGAGAACAATCTCTTGAAGATATAAATGTAACTTGGGCAGGACACAATCTGTTCTTTGCTCTCACATCAAAATTAGAATTGAAGAACAAAAGAGGAAATCCAGGGAAAATAAATGGATTTTTTGAGACTAGCAATTTCAAGGAAATTATGTATTTTCCAAAAATAAAAGTCATTTTAAGACCAGTACATTATTAGTCTGAAGGCAGGTGATTTCTTTAATTCTCATGTCTGGTGTCAACTTTTCATAGCTTCAGTTTATACCTCCCGTTAATATATAGGCTCACCTGAGACTCTTGGTCTGAGGTGACCCATAAATATCAGGAATGGTTTTAAGACTCACACTGGTTATAAATAACTTCAATTAGAAAATATCATCTGATGCAGAAATAAACAACTAGCAACCAAATCCCAAGAAAAAGAAATCCAGTTCCATGTATTTTGCCATCTATAATGAAACCAAAGGCAATAAAAATATCTTCTGGCAGGTGCTCAGGGTCAGTTTCTTGGCAGGGAATGCTGGCTAATGCAAAGTTAGGGTTTCTAAGTCAATGTTTTCTTGGTCTTTTTTTTTTTTTTTTTCACTAGAAAGTTCAAGTTGAAGAGGGCAAGGAACAAGGGGGCAAGGAAAAAACTGGACTTGGGCAAGAAATGAGGGCAGAAGTTAACCAGGTAAGAACATGATACAGTGAGGCAACAGACTAAACAGTCCAGGGAGGGCACAAGTAAAGGGAAAAAACCAGGCTAGGATATGTGTGGAGCAGATTGCTGGCCGAATCTGATACTAAGCAGTCATAGGGTCCTTTCAGCACAGTTATCAGCAAGGCTGGTCAGAGTAACATATCACAGCATGAGTTTTGCCATAAATTCTCTTAAAACTGGAAAGCCCTTATAACATAGGAGGTAAAAAGGGCTCCCTCTTCTTTAGCCCTGCTAATGCCTAATGAGGGTCTTAACTTCAGGTCTCATGCAATTCCCCATCCTCTAAGAGGGATAGGACAATTCAACAAGCTAAGTGAATAACTGTACATCTCCCTCCACATTTCCTTGGCTTCAGTTGGATTCATTAATCTGAGCCCCATGTCAAGGTGCAAGAGCCAGGCAGGAAAAGGTTTGACTTAAACCTTTCTACATTTAGTGCCTGAGGAAATGGGAGAAAAGCCGTGTTCTCTTTGGTTGGTGGCAGCACTGAGCAAAGGGAATTCTATGAGGAATGAGATTGGGGAAGGGTCCTGAGCCCCCATTCTGTCACAGAGAGAAACATTCTGTGCCTCTCAAACCAAGAATTCCTGATCTTGGGTAACAGGATGAATATTTGAATGGATGATAGCCACTTGAGTCTGTGGGGTTTTTAGGCAGTTCCTAGTGGGAGAGCATTTAGAGGCCATATAGAAAGCCCTTCAAGTGCATTCTGGTGCACCTTACCCAGAAGCCCAGCAGAAGGGAGCCCAGATCAGGCACCCTGGCAACTTCTGCTGCAGGCTAGGATGAAGAAGCACCCTGCCCCACTCACAGTGCAGGCCCTCTCAGCATTCTGAGCACAGCCATCCTAACCTCTTGCCTCAGAACTGCAGGGATCTGAACCAATGTGGAGGTGGCTCTCTTAGTCTCTGATTGGGTACCCTGAGCTCTTTCACTGCTTAGGTATTTTCTTTTTACCTATCTGTAAAGGGAGTTTTCAGTTAATCTGCAAGGCTGCCATTCTGTGGCCAAGAGCTGAACTCCTGAGCCGTCTGCCCTGGACTGATGGGCCCCCTTTAATTTTGTTCTCAGCTCTCTTTGGAGTGATCTTAGTTACGGGATCCTGGAAACAAGCCCTTAATTGTACGGCAAATGCCTGGTTTGCAAGTGCTGCTAGACAGGAAAAGAGAAGCAGAATGGCAGGCTGATGTTTATGACACAGCTAGAAACTAACCATCCTTGATTTTTAAATGGCAGGAAGGTTTCTAATAGTCTAAATCTGGACACATCTTACATGTCTGTCAACATGAGAATGGATAAACACATTGTGCTATATTCATACAATAGAACACTACCTAGCAATAAAAAAAAAAAATTCTGATACAACATGGATGAATCGCAAAATCATGTTGAGCAAGGAAAGCCAGACAAAAAAGAAAACATATTTTGTGATTCTTTTTATATGTAGTTCCAAGAAAAAACAAAATTAAGATACGGTGTTAAAAATCAGAATAGCAGTTATCTTTGGATAGTGATGATTGGCAGGAAGAAGGAGCATGAGGGAATTTTTTGGGGTGACAAAGATGATCTAAATACAGATTAAGAGGTATAAACATTTGTCAAACTCCTTGATCTATATACTTAAAATCTATGTATTTGCTGTATATAAATTCTGCCTCAATTTAAAGAAATTTAAAAGTCATTAAAGCAGTTTTCTTATCATGTTGTATCGATGTGGCTAAGATTTTGAGAAAGAAGATATCTAAAGTATTCAAATATACCTTTTTAGACAGAGATAAACCTCTTTAAAGTAATATGGACATTTTTAGTTACAAATTCATTTCATTCTTAAAACTGAATTACCCAGAGAATTCCCTCAAATCTCTCTTTTATTCTAACTTCCATGTTTAGTATTTTAAGTATGTTTTAAGAGAAAGTATATGTAGAGGGTAGAAAGACTGATTTTTTTTAAATGCTTGAAAATTTTTTTTCTCTGATTATAAAAGCAGTATATGTTGAATATAGGAAAATACAGAGGAGTATATAAGACTACAGGGTGGAAAACTCATATAATCTAAATCACAAGCATAAGGAAGAAAATTAAGAGCCATCTAAAAATATCCACTACCCAGAGATTAGCACTGTCAATATTTTGATACATGCACACACACACAAACACACACAATTTTAACCAAACTGGAACACACTGTCACTGGACATATTGTTACTGTTTTTGTTTTTGCATAAATATAAATGTTTTCCATGTTAATGAGCATTCTTTGCATTTTCTCTCACAAATAAGTTTAAACATATTTCCATATGATTATTGACCATTCATATTTCTCTGTGAGACAGCTTAAGAATTTAAAAAATAATAGTGAGTTTTTCCTGATTATAATGTTCTTACTGTAGAAATGTAGGAAATACAGAAGAGTATAAGATTATGGGGGGAGTTCATATAGTGCAAATCGTAAGAATAATTAAAACTAATTTTTACTTTTTTGCATATAAATTTTTCTTACATAACTAATATTCTGGATAAAACTGTTTTTGAATACATATTTTTTTCACTTAGCATCAGTCCTTGAGCATTTTCCCTATGTCATTAAAGATATTTGTAAACATCTATTTTTTGTTAGCTCCATTTTGTTTGTTGAATTTTGCTAGCTGCTTATACTGTGATTTAACAATTACCCAATGTCGGGCATTTTAACAAGTTTTCTTTTGTTTTTGTTTACTTTATAATCTGGAAATAAACATCTTTGTATATAAATTATTGTCTTAACCCATGATTATTTTCTGGGGATAGGCTGCCAGAATTTAAATTTCTGAGTCAAAGAGTATGGACATTCTTAAGGCCCATATTGCATTGTTTTGAGAGTTGTATCAACTTGCTTTCTACAAGGAGTATATAAGAATGTCTGAACCTGTAAACACCCTTGATGGCATTAAATTCTTTCTTTGTGTCTCTCTACACACACCTGAAACACATATTTATACTCCCCACCCTTCACACACTCCCCACACCTCCCACCATACCTGCCCCCACAAAACACTTTGCTGCAGGAAAAATATGTTACAATTTCCAATGAATATTTACTAATGGAATGAAATTTTTTCCTTTGCCTAAACCACCTACAGTTCCTCTTCTATGAAGTGGCTGCTAAGTTCCTTGGCTGTCTGACACTTTTCATAGGTAACCAAAAAGTGTTTGGGGGCTTTTAGTTCTTGACAAATAAATAATGGAGTGTCAGCATGTACCTCTTCTCCTCCCTTGAAATGACAAATATAAAAGTAAGATGATAATTATTCATTATAACAATTAAGAATGTATATTACACAGGGATGAATTTGGACCCAACATCATGGGATTGAGAACATCTTGACCAAAAGGGGGATGCAAAATGAAACGAAATAAAGTTTTAGTGGCTGAGAGATTCCAAATGGAGTCAAGAGGTCACTCTGGTGGGCACTTACTTACCATATAGGTAACCCTTTTTAGGTTTTAATGTACTGGAATAGCTAGAAGTAAATACCTGAAGCTATCAAACTGCAACCCAATAGCCTTGACTCTTGAAGACGTATGTATAACAATATAGCTTACAAGGGGTGACAATATGATTGTGAAAGCCTTGTGGATCACACTCCCCTTTATCCAGTGTATGGATTTTTGAGTAGAAAAATGGGGACAAAAAAACTAAAGGAAAAATCGGGGGGGGGGGGGATGACGATTTGGATGTTCTTTTTTTACTCTTTTTTTTTTTTTATTCTTATTTTCACTTTTTCTGGTACAAGGAAAATATTCAGAAAATAGATCAGGCTGATGAATGAACAACTATATGATGGTAATGCAAACAACTGATTGTACACTTTGGATGACTGTATGTATGTATGTTTAGTAATAAAAAAAGAATGTATATTATAAAAATATAAAAGTAAAAATAAATACATAGCAGCACAGGATAAGGAGTAAGGATGCCATCAGGAGAACAGAATGAGGAATTCTGCCACCCAGCCCCCGCCCCCAACACACACACACACACACACACACACACACACACACACACACACAATCAGGACTTAATGATGACAGTGCTACCCATGAACCTTCATCTCAAAGTAAGCAAAAGAAGGAACTGCTAAAAATACAAGTATGCCCAACAGAAACCTAGGGGAAAACAAGCCCACATTCAGAACAGTGGGAGGTGGATCTGGAAGTGGAAGTAGACCAGGGATTGTCAGGAGAATAATTAAAGGTCTGTGAACAGTTACATCTTCCAATGCTCTCAGAAAGGCTAAGCTGTGAGACAAGCTCTCATTTTATTAAGGGGCTAGAACTAGAGAATGAAGACATATTACCACAAGCAACAAGGCACACACACACCCAGAAGGTACCTGACTCCCATCCCCAGAAGGGATGCTCCTAAGCACTTAGCAGGACAAGGGCATCTATACTCTGAATTTGCCCCTGGAGAACAATTTCCACTTGAGTTGAGGGAATCCACTCCAGTTGCCACTCTCATTACACAACCAGGGTTCTCAGTCCTGGCTGCACATCAGAATCATTTGGGGAAGTTTCAAAAAATGCCAATTGTCTGGGCCCCACCACAGTCTAGTGGAATCAGCATTTTTAGAGGAAAGGAAGGATTCAGGCTCTTGTATTTAAATGCTCTCCAGGTAATTTAAAGTTTACAGAGAATTGAGAACCACTGGTCCAGTCCCTCATTTATAAATGTGAACAGAAAACAAACTAAGAATCAAAACACTAAGAAAAACAATAGATTGAAAAATGATACAAAGTTGAATAGAGGAACAAAGCCCTGAAGAAACAGAGTTAATAAAAAAAACAAAATATTTTTAGTATTTTATGAAAGATCTGTGGAAGATACCATTGCAAAGATCCATGAAGATACTAAGAGGGAAAAATAAGAGAACACTGAAAAGTTTTTGGTAGGGAATAAAAGAAATAGAAGTATAATTTTTAAAAAAACAACAAAAAAACCCTCAACATTGGTCTGAATAGTTAATGGAGCAGAACCAAAGACACAAGTAGTGATCTGGAAGACAGAACTGATGAATTCTCCCAAAGCAAGGGATAAGAAATATGAAGGGGAAAGGAAGATCTAGGTGACCCAATATCATAGCAGTTGCTAATTGAAAAAAAAAAAAAAAAGATGGAGGGAAAGAAGTTACCAAAGAAATAATAGGACTAAATTTCTCTGAGGTAAAGATAGATCTGTGTATTAAGTTGAAAGGGTCGGCAGACAGCTTTATAAGAACACTGAAAAAAGAAACATCTAAATACAGCTAGGGTGAAAATTTTAAATTCTAAAAATAAAGAGATTTAATACCTACTAGGATGGCTATAATAAAAGAAAAGGAAAATAAATGTTGAGAAGGAAGTAGAGAAATTGGAACTCTCGTATATTATTGGTGGGAATGTAAAATGGTTCAACAGCTGTGGAAAACAGTAGTTCCTCAAAAAGTTAAACACAGAAATACCATATGACATAGCAATTCCACTCCTAGGTACATACCAATAGCACTGAAATCTGGTACTCAAACACCCATACTTGCACATTCGTAGCAGCACTATTCCCAATAGCCAAAAGGTAGAAACAGCATGACTGTCCAAAAACAGACGAATGGATAAACAAATTGTGCTCTACACATACAATGGAATGGTATTCAGCCACAAAAAGAAGTACTGATACACTCTACAATGTGGATAAACCACAAAAGCATTATTTTAAGTGAAAGAAGCCAGACACAAAAGATCATGTATGAATGAAATACTCAAAATAGGTAAATCTACAGAGACAGAACACAGATTAGTGGTTGTCAAGGGCTGAGGGCAAGGCGAAAATGAGGAACAACTTCTTAATGCATATGGAATTTCCCTTTGGGGTAATGAAAATGTTTTGGAACTAGAAGAGATGGTAGTTGCACAACATTGTGAATGGACTAAATATCACTAAAGTGTTCACTTTAAAATGGTTAATTTTATGTTACATGAATTTTACTTCAATAAAAATAAATAAGAGAGTTCTGTAATCTAAGGTGGGAGAAGGGGGTGCTAACCATAAGAAAACAAAAAACTGGATTTGCACCAGACTTCTCATCTCTAACACTAGATGCTAAAACAGAAATGGAGCAATTTCTACAAAATGTCAAATGAAAAATAATTTTAATAGAATTCTATATTCCCCTAAAACTATCATTCAAGAATGGAGGCAAAAATAATAAACAAACAAAAGAATAGAGGCAAAATAAAGTGTGTTTTCTTGGGGAGACAGGGGGTGGTATTCAGGAACTCAAAGTTCCCCAAGAGCTCAAAGTTCACCATCCATGCATTTCTGGAGGGAGAAAAGGGTGGAAGGTGGGGGATGAGACACTCTAGGTTATACTGTAGCAAAATTAAACTTGAATTCAAGAAACAAAAGAACCTGGGATACACGAAGCAGAGTTGAGCGAAGAAATAAGTAAAACTTACAGTTAAATCTCAACAATTACTGATAAAATGGACCTGAAATGCACTGCAATTTCTAGTAAGAATTCTTGAAACAAAAGAGGCATGATGCAGAATATTAATCAGAAACTGCTAAAAATCTGGGAACTAAAAGGGAAAAAAAGAGAAGCAGACCATACACTGAAAGTCTTTTCTTATCTGTGGAAGAAACATAGATGCTAATTAATTTTGGATGTTTATAGAGAAAGTTAGGTCCAACTACATTTGTTAAATAATGCAAAGACAACTATTATATCCGATACTAACTTAATACTACCACAAGTTCTTCCAAGTTAGAGTTTGATTCTAAGGGGAAAAAAAAAAAAAAAAAGCACCACCACGACCTGTGTCCAACCATCAGTGTTCAAACCCTGCCCACAACCTGTGCTGAACAAGGCAGGCAAGGAATTGGTACTTTCCTAAAATAAGACTTCACCATTTCATCACTACCACTAACAGATTAGAACAGACATATGGAACATAGGAAGCACTGGGGCAAGGGGAGGGAGTAAAAAACTTATTTCAATACAAAAAATGAAAAAAACTGAAAACAGAAGTCACAATAAAATCGGATGACAGAAAGACCAAGCATATCAGTGTATCAGTGATTCTAAATAGTGATGGGTTACATTCCTTCTGAGTGTTCACAGACAGACCAAAAACAAAAAAAGAAAAGTAAACCATATAATATTAGCAAGGAGTTGAGGAAGAGAAATAACAGGAGAAATTCCATATAGGGAAGGCCGCTCAAAGGAGGTGACATCTAAGCCAGGAACTAAAGGATGAGAAGGAGAGGGCCATGAAGGGGTGGTGAGTACTGCTGTAGGCAGCAAATGACCTGAACCACTAAAAAGGATAACCTTCTCCAGGAATGGATGGAAGGTGCTGAATGGGAGTGAGAGGGCTCAAGACAAGGTTAGTTAATCGAATGTCATACCACATGGAGCCTTACAGACCAAGTCAGGATTTTAATTTTTATCCTAAGTATAAAGGGAAGTCATTTAAGAGTTTAAACAGGGGAGTAACATATTTGATGCATGTGTACAAAAAGATCACACTGGCTGATAAATAGATAAGATTGGAGCAAGGTAAGAGTGCAATCTGGAAGAGAAGGCAGCAGCTATTGCAGAAGTCCTGGGCAGTGGTGACAGCGGCTTGCATTAGGATGCTGGCAGTGGAGATGGAGGCATGTGCACGAGTCTTCTATACGTTTTGGAGGTAGAATCAGCACACCTTCTGGTGGATTGGGCATGAGGGGCAGAGTAGTCAAGGATACTCCCAGGTTTCTGGCTTTAACAATGAGTCCATCAATGTACCATTTTACCAAGATAGGGAAGACCAGAGGAGAAACCAATCAGCAAAGTGTCAGAGAAATAGTAAGCATCCTTTCAGTTCTTGTGGTCTGGACTAATTTTTCATTTAAATTCTAGATTCAGTGACATCCTACGAACACCAAAGGCAATCACACAGTCTCTCTTTTCATCTTTCTTACCATGTACCACTCTTCCTTAAGCATATATTTGATGCATATTTAACAGTGTAAAGGGAATACCTCAGCAGTCCATCAGACATGCTTAGGCTATAAACGCCTCTAATGAAGTCCTCTACATGATGACCAAACAGCAATTCTAGAAGCCTCAGGTCTATTACCTGCAGTAGGGGCAAATAAGGAACCAGTGATATCCTAATAAAATGTGCAGCATCTCATGGCTACTTTTCACTAACATTTTGTAAAGAAAAGATAGTTAAGATAGTTGTTTTGATCAGCTAGAGACTGATACAAGTAATAAAATTTAAAATTCAGCGCATCACCAAGATACATCACCGACTTCACAACTCTAGATTATCCATCATGGGGTGTGGGTGCATGTATGCGCCAGTGATTTCTCTATACCCTGGAAATGAGGTCCTCCCAATCCCACATCTGTCCAGATGTGATAGAGCTTCCCAAAGTCCACAATGTGGGGCTTCAGCTATCTACTAGCTATGTAACTGAACGACTTCCTACAAAAGCAAAGTCACTCAACCACTAAGGGCAAAGGCAAGCTTATTTCCTAGGGAGGCTGCCACTGAACATTAATATAACTTATTTATGGTCACTTCAAAATGGAGACAAACATAAGGAATCACATTCTCCAATTTTCCAACCCAAACTCTGTTCATGGCACAGAGCCGCTTAGGAATGGTACATGCAGAATCTAAGAAAAAGGTCTTACGTGGAAAGAGGTGAGGAGAAGAATACAAGTTTCAAACTTTTTATTCTCTATACTTCATATTTTTTAATTTTACAGGAATATATGTATTCATGTATTACTTAGTGATATTTAAAAGAAAATAAAAGGAAGGCTATAACACAAAAACCTCCACTTCCCTAACCTTAGTAACAGAAAAGAGATAAATTTCCCCAGAGTAATGAGAAAAATTTACTTGCTTCATAATGTCACAATTACCAGATCAGGAATGTGTATTACTTAATTATTTAAAAAAGAATATACCTGTTCTTCAAATAAACAAATCCAGACACATTTATTTGGCACTTACCATGTTATCCTACTCTCCTACACTCATACCACTCATTTTCCCTCACCAATCTCATCAGCTCTAATAGAGTCCAGTCCCAACTTACACAACAACAAATCCTAAAGCCAGCTTTCTCTCCAACACAGAGCCAATTGCCCACTGAACATCTGTACTTAGATGGTCCATTGCCCCCAAAGTTCAACAAGTCTCAAGGCAGAATCATCATCTTTCGATGGATTGTCTGATCCATTTCTTGCATTCCTAACTCCTCTACCTCCTGTTACCTCCCACTTCCAACCAATATCTAAGACTTGCCAGTTTACCTTCTAAATCTTTCTTCAATCTGTCTGCTGCTCCCCACTATTATATCTTTGTTCAAAGGACCATCCCACCTTACTAATACCCCAGCCTCCAAACTTAATCTTCCTCATAGCAAATCTGGTTTGTCAATCCCTTGCTGGAAAGTTTCAGAAATTCCTCATGACTCTGTTTCAAGTCTAGATCATGCTATGATCTGGGTTTAGGCCTTGCTCACCTCTCCTGCCTCATCCCCCACCAACTGAACTATCCCCCTCCCCCATCCCATACCCATATTCAAATTCTTGCCATATTGGATTACTCAGAACCCAAATATTCTCTTGCACCACAGTTTTTCTCTTTAGTATGTGGAACACTGTCCCTCTTCCATATGGACCCTCTACCCTTCCCTTGACCTCAGCACTCTTATTAGTCCTTTAGGTTTCAAATTAAAACACTCCTTTCTCCTAGAAGCCTTCTCTAACCTCCCTTGCTTCTCCCCTCTCCAAATATTGGGTTGTTTTTTGATCATTCTGTTCTTACCCCTCTCATAGAACCTAACATGCTGAACTGTCATTTCCTTTTACTGTTCTCTATCCTTACTAGATTGTAAATTACTTGAGGCCAGGGACAATGTTTGCCATGTTCACCATTCAATCTTTAGCATGTGGAAGGCATTTATGTCAATAAATATTGATTATATGAGTATCAGCTTACAGAATAAGCATATTTGGACAAAACATTTATTTTCTTAAGCAATCCCTGTAGAACCCTGACCTTTTTGAAATTAAATGCTCAGATGCTAGAGGAAGAAATACTAGAGATAGAGATCTTTCTTCTAGATGCTGTTGTGGCCAACTGCATAACTTTGGACAAGTCAATTAACTCTCTGGGCCTCATTTATAAAATGAGCTGAACTAGCTCATTAAAATCCCTTCCACTTATAAAATTCTGTAATTCCAAATGCAGTAAAATATCATAAACCCAAATTATTTCCAAGAGAATCCAAGATTAAATTAATCCTTCAATAATTGATTCAGTTTCACCAAAATAATAACTATAATTGGGTAGAAGAAGAAAGAGAACAGTATAGAAGTTACAAGCATGAGCTCTAGGGTCAGATTGCCCTGAGTTCTTCTGCTGGCTATGCTATTCAGTAGCTGCTGTTATTCTGGCTGTGCCACTTACAAGCTAGTGTGCTACTTAACAAATAGTATTACTCAACTTTTATAGCCTTGGTCTCTTCATTTGTAAAATAGAAATAATAGTGCCTATCTTACAGAATTATTGTGAGGATTAAATGAGATAATACATGTAAAATGCTTAGCACAGTATTCCTAGTAAAGGGTAAATGTTCAATAAATGTTAATTGTCACTATAATTTTAAACTATCAGCTAATAGAGTTATCATTAAAGAAAAATTATAATCATAAGAGTATTGTTTACAATTCAATTTCTTTGAGTATTTACAAAGTCTTTTTAAATAAAATTGCAAAAATGTATAAAGATTAATAGAAATCAGTCATTTCCATTACCCAAAATTAGCCACTTTTAATTAAAACCATTTTTAAAAATTTAGAAAGATGGCTGTTGTTGAATTGACGGATTGTATCATTTTTGCATCTTACTCCTTCCCTCTGCATTCATTTTTCAACTGCCTTAGTGGTTCTTTAAGCAATGGTCAGTCAGTGGATGATAAACTTCTCAGTCTTTGAATAAACTATCTCACCCATACTCTTGAATAATAGTTTAGCTTGATGTTCTCTGTTGGCAGTTTCTTTCTCACAGCACTGCAGCCTCTATTGTTGCTGTCAGCCAAAATGATGTCCTTTTCTCTCTGGTTGCTTTTAAGAAGTTCTCTTTGTCATTGATGGTCTACAGTTTTACTGCAATGTGTCTGGGAGAGGATTTATTTTTATATTATTTATTGTACTCAAGACTCCTTGTAATTCTCAAATAAGAGAATTAATCTTTTCATCCATTCTGGAAAATTATCTTTGAGTGTTGCTACTCTTCCTTTCTCTTTAATCTCTTCTTGTCTCTAGTCAAAACCCTCAGTGTCTTCCCATGTCACTCAGAGTACAAACCAAAACCCTTTCCACGGCCTACAAAGCCCTGCATGATCTCCCCTCCCCGCATTACTCTTTGACCTCATCTTCTTACCCTTACCTGCCTTAATTATCCACACCTGGACTGCATTATTCCTCACATACTCCGAACAGTGACTAGGACACAGTAGTCACAATAAATACTTGCTACACACTATATTGTTAATTACAAACTTAGAAAACTAAAAAGATCTTGGAGTGTTTTCCTAGCCAATGCCAAATTTTACCAGAAGGGTGACAAACTGGGTTTCCATAGGGTGAAAATGGCCTGCAGAAGACAAATCTTAGTTGGCCAGAATGGTATTTGGGGGAAAATTTTCCCACTGTAAGGTGGCTATCCTAAATTATCTTTAAAACCCCATTGAATCACAGGACTCTATAATTTTACTTATTGCATATACTTCACAATTACTTAACACTAAGGTGTTGAATACATGCAAATATCTGGAGGGTTCCAAGAAGAAATCAGCACACTTTTTAGACATATTAATTAATGGAACCTAACAAATATTTTTGACAGTATAACCATTCTCTGCACTAAATCTCTCAATAATCACCAAGTAACTGGTGAATGAAAACTTAGTTACAATTGTGTTGCTAAATGTAACTATGCCTCCGATTTCAAGTTCATGAATGAGTGGCTCCAAAGTTACAGTCACAGAAGAAATAAGGAAGCTTCTTGTTTTACTCCAAATTTGAATTTAAAGGTATTGTTACATTATTGCACTGGATAAAGAATGGTGTCTCCCTCAGTACAACTCATTTTATTCATAAAGAAGGCACCTGTCTTTCTTTTGGGTAACATGTCAAGGATGTGATCTTCTTGTACCATAAAAGGTTTGGACTTATCTACAAAGTTTTCTAAACTCTGCAGTTTTCCTTTCAGCAGTTTTAAAAAAGTAATTTAGGACTGTCACATTTTGGATACAATTCAAGGTACTGGTAAAAGATTTTTGTCCCCTAGATTGTGTATGTCACAGGGAAATGATCCTGTCTTTGTTCACTGCTATAGTCCCAGTGCCTAGCAGCATGCTTGACACATAGTAGGTGCTCAAGAAAAATTTGTTGAATAATTAATTTTAATTAGGTGAGTATTTGCTTCTATCCTGTTGTAATTTTAGCAAAAGATACCTATGTACTGAAAAATTTAAAAAACCCAAATACGTTTTAAGCAAGGGCAACATGGGAATAAGAGGCTTTCAAGATGACAATTTGAAAGGAAAGCACATGTTTGGCAAAGTTCTACTATGGTTGTTGGAAAATCTGCTTGATCTTTAGTTACAACTTTGAATATTATTAAGCTACTAAAACTCCACAGCCTTCTTTTTAAAAAACTATAAATGTAAAAGAAGTAAAGAATGAATATCAGTTTTTGCTTTCCTGAATGTAATTTTGTATCAGAAACTGTAGTTGACACTGTGTACACTTTTTTCATCGTATCCTCACAAACATCCTATGAAACAGCATTATCTCCATGTTACTGAAGAGGAAACAGACACAGAAAGGTAAAGTGACTTGCCATAGGTCACACAGCTACCAGTACTCAGAGGCAAGGCAGGGATTTCAACCTAGGATATTGAGCTCTTAACCACTTGGCTACACTGGCAGAACTAAAGTTTCCCTGATCCACAAAATCATCAGGGCAGTTGTGAAGACTAAGTGAGCAGGTGGAAATGTTAGTTACCATCCATCTCCTTTCCCTTGCCTTCTCCCCCACTTTCTTCATCTGGGGTTCTCCCATTCTGGCCCCTTAGGCATTGTTCTCTTAAGTTGTAGTTTGGGAAGATAAGCAGTGATCCAATTCTTCCCTGCCCACACATCTGGGGAAACTTAGGATATTTTAAACATTTTGTGATACTGTTTGATGCAGGCCACTAAAAAGGAAAGAAACATATTACTCATTTATGGCGTGATTAGGGAAGTTAACACATTGCCTCAGGTCACATAGGTAGTAAGTGGTGGACCTGAAATTTGAATCCAGCTTTTTCCCCAAGCAGTGCTCCTTTCCCTACTGAAAAGATCCACAACCCACCTGGAAAAGGGAAGATCAGAGATAAGAATTCCCACAAAATTTTAAGAATATGCAGAAATAAAAAGTGCTGCCAGAAACGCGGGATATGACTCCCGGGGATGAATCTGGACGCGACATTGTGGGATTGAGAACATCTTCTTGACCAAAAGGGGGAAGCGAAATGAAACAAAATAGTTTCAGTGACTGAGAGATTCCAAATGGAGTCAAGAGGTCACTCTGTGGGCATTCTTATGCACTATATAGATAACGCTTTTTAGGTTTTAATGCATTGGAATAGCTAGAAGTGAATACCTGAAGCTATCAAACTGCAACCCAGCAGCCTTGACTCTTGAAGACGGTAGTATAGCAATGTAGCTTACAAGGGGTGACAATGTGATTGTGAAAGTCTTACAGCTCACACTTCCTTTATCCTGTGTATGGATGGATGAGTAGAAAAATGGGGACCAAAAAGTAAAAGAAAAATGGGGGGGAGGGGTGTTCTTCTTTACTTTTATTTTTTATTCTTATTTTCACTTTTTCTGGTACAAGGAAAATGTTCAAAAATAGATTGGGGTGATGAATGCACAACTATATGATGATACTGTAAACAGCTGATTGTACACTTTGGATGACTGTATGGCATGTGAATATATCTCAATAAAATCAAATTTAAAAAAATGAGGAAGGGATTAAGACATTCCCAGATAAACAAAAGCTGAGAGACTTTGTCACTAGTAGACTGCTCTACAAAAAAAATGCTAAAGGGTGTTTTGCAGGAGGAAAGGAAAGGACAATAGATAATTAACTGAAGCCATATAAAGAAATAAAGATCTCTGGTAGAGACAATAACATGGGTAAATATAAATATCAGTACTTTTGTCTTTTGATTTGTAATTCCACTTTTACTTCCTACAGGATCTAAAAGACAATGCATAAAATGTAATGATAAATCAATGGTTTTGAACCAAAAAAAAAAAAAAGTCCTGCCAGAGAAACAAGCACAGAATAAATCAAACGACTTTCCAGAAGTAGGTTATAGCACAGTCTGCAAGTAGGTGGTGTACTAAAAAGGAAAGGGTGGCTGGATAAAAACATAATAATTGTGATAGAAACGACTACATTTTTCTTCATTATTAAGCAAGCATAGAGCATAAATACAATATGAATTCTGTGGTTACATAAAAGCAATAAAAGATTGATGGATAAAATATATCTTCTAAACTACAACTATTTTTCTATGGCCCTTCTATTAAAAGTAAAGCATGACAGCACAACATTGTGGATGTAATTGACACCACTGAATTATATATTTGAATGCAGTTAAAAGGGGAAATTTTAGGTTGCATATGTTACCAGAATAAAAATTTTAAAAAGGAAAACACAAACATAGGACTGTACCATGCAAGCAGTGAACACTAATGGACTATAGTTCATAGTATAATTATAATAATACTTATCAATTGCAAAAAAGGTCCCACACTAATATAGTATTAATAATAGGGAAAATTGTATGTGGGGTGGGGAGTAGGGGAACTCTATATGATTTTTCTATAAACCAAAACTTCTCTAATAAATTTTTTAAATGGTTAAAAAAAATTCAAGCATGAATATAAAATAAAGACATTTTTGAGCAATTGAGGAAATTTGAATATAGAATAAGTATTAGATGATATTAAAGAACTATTGTTATTTTAGGTATGGCATTATGGTTATGTTTTTAAAAAGTTTTATTTAATCATCATTGATATGATCAAGTCTTTAAATTTTAAGCTAGATTAAATATGGACATTTTTGCTTATTTTTCACTGAAAATAGAGCAGTCAAATAATTATCAATGTCAAGGCTTTGTTTTTTGTACTCTTCCTCCTTGGACTGAGATTTCCCAATTTAATATCTAGTTACAGGAGTCCATTTTTGTGGCATGTCTGAAAGATAGGGTATCTCTAGCATTTAGGAGTCAGAATTATCTAAATATATTAATAACGGTGGAGTAATCAACTCATTGACACTAATAATACTTTGGTATTTGTTATTTACAGCGTTAGAGTCCAACTGAATTTTATATAGTTAGAATGAAGACCAAAATAGGTTCTGGACATTTAATAAAGAAGAAATTGGAGTTTAACATTGAATTTCTCCAGAAAAGTTCAATGCTTAGTGCCAGTAACGTTCTGCTTCTTGATCTAGATGCTAGTTACATAGGTGCATTCAGTTTGTGAAAACTTATCAAGCTCTCCACTTGTGATATGGTCATTTTTCTTTAGGTATATTATACTTCAATTTTAAAAGTTTTTAAAAAGTCTCTGTTGACTTATAAAACTGAAGTATTACAGATGAAAGGATAGGATATCTGGGATTTGCTTTAATAGACTAACGGGAGGAAGAGTATGTATAGTGGATGGTAAAGAAGAGGGGCGAAGAAGGATGGGAAATAAATGAAACAAGATTAACAAAATATTGATATTGCTGAAGTTGTATGATGGATTCATGGGGATTCATGATACATACTGAAAACGACTACAATAAAAAATTGTTAAAGGAGAGATATGATTGGTGATTCAGCTTCAGCTGTGTTGGCATGTGAGCAGCTGAAAGAATAGGGGAGGCATCTGAGTGACTGGCATGGGCCATGGAAGGCTGCCACCATGGAAAGGGAATAAACGGGTAAACTGAAGTAGCAAAACTGTAGCTCCTTACCTGTCCCCCATATCCTTAAATGGACAAACCTGGAGCTAGGGGCTAAGGGTTGTGAAAGGGCAGGGAGAGGGGTTTTCTTGCCATTCAGTGGGCAAAATAGCTTCCAGGGGGGTAGCCACAACCGACTATATTCAAAGCAAAATTAAAAAGGTGGCATACACAGGTAAAATTTAAGGGATTGTATCACTGTGTGTGTGCGTGTGTGTGTGTGTGTGTTATAATAACTGCAAAGACCCAGGCTATAATAAGGGCTTGGGGTAGAGAGAGTGTTTTGAAAGTGATTCTGATGTGCTCCCCTCCCCCCACCACCCTGAGAAGACTGCACCCCAGAGACCTACTCAGGGAAGGAAAAATGCTAATCAGTTTCTGAGCATAGACTTAGAGCTCAGAAGGCGCCTATCCCTGGTGCTGGAAAGTGATTCAAAGCACAACTCCTTCAAGGATGTTGGCCCCATACTTCTCCCTATTCGTCCTAAGGCTTTGAGGAAATAAGAGCTTATCTGACAAGAGGTAGGAGATCCCTAACCCAGAGAAATGCCCTGTTAACCAGGTCAGAGTGAGCTCTACAAAACAGAAAAGTGTAAATGCATTCATTGTTAGCTAAATTTTGACACATAATTATTCTTTGAAATTATTAAAAATGTCTTAATCACCATGTTATCTGCCTTGTACAAAGAGCAAAAGAAAAGTACCCTCCCTCAAGCTAAAGGATTCCAAAGCTTGGAGAAAAGGGGGATCAGGTGCTCATGTCCTCTCTACCCTGTGTCCTATTGAACTCCCTTGCTAATCTACTACTGAAAGGCTTCCATCTGTAGGAGTATCTTTCAGTTTAGGAATGTAACTTCAACAACACATCCATTTTATCCAAATTCCAACAGAGTGAAAAAATTTTGGATGCTCCATAACATTTCTTATAAAAGAATTTTATCAGTAACACTGTACTTTCTAATCAACATTTTAAAAATAAAGTAATTTCTTTTTGGATACCTTTTCTGGTATATGAAAGTATACCAGATTAATAACCCAAAGAACAGGATACATGAGCACTTTATCAATGTCCAAATGATGAGAAACTTGAAAAGATACCAAATATGTTGGACAACAGCTAGTTGGGCTGGAATAAAGGTTCTAACCTCAACTTGTATGAGAGACGTGGGCAACCACTTGGAAGCTGGTGAAACAGTGCCACTCTTGTTTTTTTATTTACCTAGTGAGGTGAGAGGTAAACCCTTGATTATGGGATCAAGTACCTGCATCAGCCAGCGTCTGCTGGAGCACTGATGGGGACAGCACAGCTACCCAAACACAGAGGGATCTGCTGACATGAACAGCTTCAAGTATGATCCAGCACACCTGCAGCATCAGATCACCTGAGTGTTCTTTAGAAAAGCAGAATCTCAGGCTGCACCCAGACCTATGACATTTTAACAAGATTTTTAGGTAATATGTATGCAAATTACAGTTTGAAAAACATGGGATTGGGGGTTACTGTCAATTTGGATGGCAGTTTCCATAGAGCTCTTCCTTGGGCCTCTCCTGGTCCTCATTTTTACTGATGACTCAAATGAGGATATTAAAGAGCCCTTATCAAAACTATCAAACCCCAAGTGGCAATAATCTAGAAGGCAACACTCTTGGAAGAGATCAGACTTGAGATGAGAAAAACAGATCCTCTGAAAAGACAGAAACAACCAAGGATTTGCCCAAGAAAAAAAAATGCACACTTGTGGAAAATCAGACCACTTCTGGAGAACTGGCTGCAAATCTGGCCACACATTCTTACACAAAACTGTGGCCACAGGCAATGAATGTTGAGGGGTCAGGAAGAAAAGGGATCAGGAAATTCTATCATGAGGAATGGTTGAACTGAAGGACATTTAACCTGAAGAAAAAAGTCACTAAGTGGGGACATAGTGGTAGTTTTCACACATTTGAAGGTCTGTCTCAAGAAGACATTTTATCCTACAAATGTGTTTTGGAGCATCTGCTATGTGCCAGGCACTGTGCCAGCAGCTAAGGACACACAGTGCAAACCAGAACTGATCGCTGATTTTCTGGTTTCCTGCCTAGTGGAGGGAGCTTGCCTGTTGTTCCAGAAAGCAGAACTAGAGCTGACGGAAGGCAAGTAGGAGGGTGTGGGCACCATACAAGGGCTAAACAGACAGAAGTGCCCAGGCTCCTCAGGGCAGGAGAAGGGGTTAGGGAGGAGTTGGCCCCTTCCAAGCAGTAGCCCAAGGGACTACCCGGCCAGTGCTAATATTCCAGGGTTGGAGGATAATTAGAGTCAATATCACCAATCAAAACACAAGATTTGTTCCAAATTACACTACATTCAATTGAGCCTCAGAACAAAGTTTTTAAAACTTACCCACAACTTAGGGTATCAGCTAAATTTTGTATATAAATGGAAATGATGTCTAATTTCTCTTTTAGCAATAATTTTTTCTAAGAATTTTTTTTTACTTTTTTTCTTAAATATCTGAAACAGCTTTCTATTAAACAGCAAAGCAAAATTGCAAACATTTGTAAAGTAGGTCACAAAAGGGATGCAAAATGTTTGCAGTACGATTATTATATATTCATACAGCTAAATTCATTTATTGAATTTTACTTGCACCAATACAAACATAAGATTATTATTCCATGATTAAAAATGGCTCAAATCTAAAAATGCAAGTATTCAGTGGATCTGTCTTCCTATTATAACTAGCATTTTAACATTACTTCTGCAAAAATCCCTTACCATATAGAATCCACAACTGAATTTTTAAAAACTCTTCAGTAAAAGGATGCCCAAAACTCTACAAATCAAGTAGCTGGATTTACAGAAAATTAAAGAACTAGTGAAATAAGATACTGAGAAAAATTATCAATTAGTACATATGTAAAATCCTTCCATTTTATTGATTCTGATACTATATTCTTTTTTAAATTTTATTTATCAAAAAATTATAAAAAACAAACAATAAAAAACCAACATTTCAAACAAAACCAAAACAAAGGAATAAGAAAAATGAAGAAAATTAGTATTAATGTACTTGAATTCAACTTCAGCTCTTAAGCTTATCAACTATTTTATTTTGGCCAAGTCACTTTACCTTTTAAAAACAACCTAGGTTCAGAATGGGACAATTTATACATTAATTATTTCTAATTAGAAATAAATGAGAAAATGTATGGGAAGTGCTTTGTTCATGATACCCATTCAACAAAGGTGATTATTACTTCCATTATTAGAATGGAACCCCAAGAAAAACAAAACAGGAAAAATATAAATCACTTTGGATAAAGGGAAATCTGTCAAGCAACAACTCTGCTTAATGACTCAGTTTGATAGTGATCTTGCATCTATGAGCTTCCCCTACAACTACTATATTTATTGTTCTATAACATAGCTTCAGAGTTGCTCATCCAACTCCTGAGAAAGTATCCTAAAGAAATAACAACTCCTTTCCCACTTCCTGAAAGAATAAAAGAGGAACTAGATGCATAAAATACAAATGAACAATGTTTACAAAAAATTATGTATAAATGCAAACAAGAACTACAAACAAAGAAAAATTAAAAGTTTTTTTTCCTATGGTGTTAGGACTCCATTTTTTAATTTAAAATTTCTATTTCCCTGTTGACTGTTCAAATACTTCTATGATAAATGTATCAGGAACCAAAATAATTGGAACTCATAATTTTAAGCATAAGAATTTTTAACATTAGTAAGAAATGAAATAATGGTGGCAAATAGTTTGATTTTAATGTTCAATTGGTTCTTTGTCCTTTATGTGCTTACCATTTGTAGAAAGTAAAAAGTAAAAAGGACTTTGTACAGCAGCTTCCTATGAACTTTGAGTAAAAGCAAACTAAATTTCTGGATTCTATTTTGCTTTTTACCTTATTTGATCTCATTTAATATCACTCATGGCAAGTTGGGTTTTTTTTGTTTTTTTTTTTGTTTTTAACTTTTTTCCCTTCTCCTCATGTTCATAGATGTGGAAAAAAAAATACACAGCAGCTCTGTTACAGCCCTCACCTCTCCTCCCAGCAATGTCATGTAATGTGGCTTTCTGGAATGGGCTGTAGAGAGAGAGCCAGACTTGAGGGGTATCTGCCTACTATCTATAGGACTTAGGGGATGCAAGGGAAGATGACAGCTGTCTTCAAGTACTTGAGGGATGCATATGTTATATATCATGGAAAAAAACTCACTAAGTAAGTCTAATGGGTCAGTGGTCCCAGGCAAAGATTGCAGTTTCCTGTGAGGAAGAATGTTCTTGGGCCAACAGAGAAGTCCTTCACCCAAGAAGGGAGTATGTGTCTCACTGGTGGCCATACTGGAAAACCCTGTGGTCATCTGCTGAGAGTCTATGATGCTAATGTCTTGCTTGGACACCAGAATTAAACATAAGTGGAAATCAACAGAGTGCAGACTGTATGCATCAACATTTTTTACCCTGACAACAATAAACCCTTGAGAGAGACAAGGGCTCAAATTTAGTCTACTATTTACGCATACTTAGGCAGTCTTATTTCATTTGAGATGTGTCTATAGTTAAAAATAAACAAATAAAAACAATCCCCACCATGTTTTTCCTTAAAAAAAAAAAAATTAGTCCATCCAACAATGGATCAAAAAAGGCACAAGTAAAACCTGCAGCACTATTCTGAGTGATGGTGCTAAGAGCCATCATTGCTTTTTGCAGTTAGGCTCAGAAAACTAAGCATTGAAAAATATCAAGAAAGATTCTAAAAACTGCAGCCACTGGGAAGAAAGTGATTCAATGTTTTATTTTCTTTGTTCCACCAGCCAAAAAGATAAACTAGGTTTGGAACTGAAAGAAAGACAAAAAGACAAGATTCAAAAAAGTATACAAAGACATCTGGCAGACAAGCATGAGGGACAGTGATGTTAACCACTCAGCACCTCACTGAAACTTCCAATGTATGACTTGCATACCTAAGCGTATACTGCGCCATCTCTCCCGGCTCTTCTTTTTCATTCACCGTAATGAGCTGGTTAGCAGGACAGAAGTCTATAACAGCAGAAGTTCATCTTTCATTCAGCCTACCTGCTGCCCTTGTTGGTCCATGGAGGCAACTGTAATGTCAAACCCTGAACTGTAGAATCATAAAACACAAGAGGCACGTAGCAAGTTTTGGGGTGGGGGCGAGGGAGTGGAGAACCAAATCACCAGGCGAGAAATGTAGGACCTTGGAAGCTCTTCTCAAGCAATTCAGATTCTTAACTCTTTTTTTTCCCCCTTTCAGAAGATGGAGACAATTATTGATTCTTTCAAGTTAAATTAATTCCTTCTGTTCACAGAAGATATTCTACAAGAATTCATGGCCTTTCGGACCCAGTGAGAAACAAATGCTCCAGAAAAGGACTCACAATCAGATATAGACACATTCATTATGAAGTGTGGCTTTCACTGAACCGAAGAAAGCAATCTTTGTCCTAGATCACAGGGTATGTTGTCAGAACTCTATCCTTCAAGTAGTATTAGACTGGAGAGAGAGGTAAGTAAACGGTACTGCCGTAAAGATGTGTACTTTATGCTCCAGGACAAATGGAAAAGGAGGAGGACGAACACCCAAACCAGCCTAAGATGTGAAGGAAGGCTTCCTGGAAGAGGAGGCCCCTGAGATAAGACTGGAAAGGGAAGTAGGTATTGGCCTGATGAAAGTGTGTGCGGAGCGGTTAGTCTACACAGAGTGGGCACAGGGGAGACCCAGAAAGACCAAAATCAGAAGCCTGGGGACCTGGGGGCCACAAAGGGGCCAATGGGTGAGGAGCCAGAGACAGATAAAGGCCAAGGAGAAGAGCATTTCAAGGAGGAAACCCTCACAGCCCTCCCCAGGCTCTCCATGGAGGCAGGAGGAATGGTCTGTCTGGAAACAAGTCAAGTCAAGCTAGGGCTAAAGACTGGATTTAGCTAACCACAAAGAGCCTTTGGTGACTTCTACCTGAGTGGTTTCAGGGAAGTGGTGGGGACAGAGGCCAGAGAATAGAGGATTGGGTTGCAGGAGGTGAGGAAGTAGATACCATGGATACGGCTTCTTGCAGGAAGCTTGGGGGAGCTAACAGGAAATATAGAATCAAATTTATTTTTCAGCCTGAACCTCTGCTCTGAGCTCCAGACTCTTGAATTCCTCTTTTTTCCTCACCCACTACATTCACGTTACACCCTGGCCTTCCCTCCACCCAGTCTCCTTACAAGAACCAGGGTAGTCTTTTTAAACTATAAATTGGACCATCTCACCCCCACTCAAAAGGTACAATGGTTTCCTACGGCCCTTAGAGTAAAATCTTAACTCCTTGCATGGCTTATAAGCTCTAGTGTGATCTGGGTCCTGCTTCTCTCCCCAGCATCTCTTTGTGCACCTCTCCTTCCTACTCGCCACACTCCAACCTGGCCTCCTTTCAGTCCTCAAACCCTCCAAGCATGCTCCTGCCTTAGGATCTTTGTTCTGGCTGTTCTTCTGCCTGGCAGGCTCCTCTCCTGCCCACCCTCCTCCAACAGAAGTAGCCAAAGGGAAAATCACCTACAAAGGGAAGAGCCACCACAGAGGCGGTCCTCCATCCTGTGCCCAGGGGATTTCAACTCACACCAGCTCATTCAGAGTCCAGATTTGCCAACCATCCAGGTGGAATATTTCCTGGCTCTCACTCCCAGGGACTTTGACATCAAAAGACCCAGGCCCTAGCTCATTTCTCGGCTGCTTATTTAGTTTATGCCCTTTATCCAGGCACCACCTCATCAGTTTTCTCATCTTTAAAAAGGTAAATAGTGTCTGCATCCCCAGCTGTTAGGAAGTTCAGAGTGTGTGAACACAATTCTCTCCCACATCTCTCCTGACCTGGTAGCCTCTCTCCCATCTCTGCAGTGCTCGCCTTCACCAGAACCAGTCTAAGCACGTCAGCGCTCCCCAGGCTCTAGCATCGAGGCAGGAGGAATGGTCTCTCCATTCTGCCCTAGGGCTGCAGAGGAGCTGCCTTGCTCCTCTCAGGGCCCTTTCCATCCTCCAATGCAAGCAAATAAATACCCACAACACCCCAAATTCATCTCCCAGTAAATACGTCCTCTCAATAACCTTTCCTTTTGGCATTAGTCATCAGCTCCCATCCAGGGAGAACCTTCTCTTCTTTCTGGGCGCCCACAACACTGAGTGTTGGCCACTGGAAAGCCTCTCTGATTCTGGATTATAATAAACATGTCTCAAAAATGAGCTTGTGGGCTCCTCAACAGCAATGAGCCTGCTCTATGGAGAAGTGAATAAAGTAAATGGCATCTATTGAGGAGTGGGGGCCAGGCACTTCCATAAGGGCTCCCACTGAGCCCTCACATCAGCCCTTGAGGACTCCTGTTTTTACAGATGAATGGAAACTCAGAAAGGCAGATTTGCCCAAAGTCACACAACCAAACATGTGGCAGGGCTGGGGTTCATAAGTAGGTTAACAATGAACAAACAATATCTGTCCTTTTGTTTCTGGCTCATTTCACTCAGCATAATGTCCTCAAGGTTCATTCATCTAGTTGCAAGCCTCATGACTTCATTCCTTAGCTCAATATTCCATTGTATGTATACACCACAGTTCACCCCTCTGTTGATCCATCGATTTAACCTTAGACCACCTCCAGCCATTGCAAATCATGAATAATGCCACCATAAACATCAGTGTGCGAATGTCTACTTGTGTCCCCGCTTTCAGTTCTTCCAAGTATACATCAAGTAACAGCGTTGCAGCATCATAAACAGCCTCCTGAGGAACCATGACACTGTCCTCCAGAGGGGCTGCACCATTCTACTTCCCTACCAGCAGTGAACAGGTCTGTCCCTCTCTCCACATCTTCTCCGGCACCTGTATCTTTCTGTTTATTTTTTAAACAGTTTTATTCATACACCATACAATCCATCCAAAGTGAACAATCAATGACTGCCAGTACAATCACATAGCTATGCATACACCACAACAATTTATATAAGAACACTTCCATTTCTTCCACAAAGAAAGAAAAAGAGGGGAAAAAATAAAAAAAAAAGAATAAAGAAAAAAAGGGGAGACAACCACCACAACAACAAGAATCCCATCCCTCTCCCTTAGGTCCCCCCCTTATTGACATTTAACTTTGGTATATTACCTTTATTACAATTAATGGAAGAATATTACAAGGTTACTGTTAACTATAGACCCTTGTTTGCACTGATTTTTTTTCATATACCATCTCATTTTCAATATCTTGCAATGGTGACATTCATTTGTTCTCCCACATGTAAAAACTTTCTTATATTTGTACATTTAATCACCATCATTGTCCACTCTAGGTTTCGCTAAGTTATACAGTCCCAGTTTTTATCCTCTATCTTTCCTTCTGGTGTCATACATGCCTACAGCCTTTCTCTTTCAACAAGACTCACACTCAGCTTTGTTCATTATACTTACAGTATTGTGCTACCATCAGATGGTATTGTACTAGCCATTTCTGGATCTTTACAATCAATCCTGTAAATACAAACTAATTATAATGAGCAAATGCTGAGAATTGAATTCAAGAGCATACGGGGATTGAGACTGGGCAATCGACAATTAAGGAGTACAGAAAGTTCAATAAGGCTTATTGCAAAGTTTCCTAGATTGTAAGCTCTTACAGCAATCACATCTATTTCTGAGTTTTAACTGTTATTTCTAAATTCTGAGATGCTGAGCTCTTTGTGTATAATCTGGTAGTTCCATGGAAATTTGGATATCTGTTTGACACTGAGACTCAGAGTTAAGAGTTCTGCAGCTCTGAAAGGCAGCATTATTCCATACAGCAAATGTTAAAGAAGCTGAAAAAGAGATAAGACTACAATTAGAGACATGAATGACATGGACTTGGTTAGGACTAAAGTAAATTAGAATTCAGGGTAAAGAATGATATTGGCTGTATTTTAAAACTTCAACTTCTGTGGGAAACCAAAGGAAGAGAGGTTTATTTGGTACAAAATTTATATTTTCTGTAGCACACTATCTATTTTAACCTGTGTGGTCAGTTTATTTAATCAATGTAATTACATGGAAACTAGAATAGGGAATGAGATAGTGTTATGGGGAACAGGGTAATGTAATACCCCAATACATCCCAGAATGTTTTGGGCAGAAAAAAAAAAGTATTTGCAAAGTCCCCTTGAGGGACTGGGAGAAAATGTGAAACTATTAAACCTCCCTACCTGGGGAATTCCTGCTATTCTTGGAAGCAATAGGGGCTCCCAATTTAATAAACCAAGTCATCAATCTAGACTTGCCCTTATGAAACTCATCTCTCCAATCGCAAAGCTAAACCTACACCCCAGAGAACCTCTTTGTTGCTCAGATGTGACCTGTATCTCTAAGCCAACTCTGCAAATTAACACACTACCCTCCCCCACACGTGGGACATGACTCCCAGGGGTATAAAACTCCCTGGTAATGTGGGACATGAGTTCCAGGGATGAACCTGGCCCTGGCATGGTGGGATTGAGAATGCCTTCTTGACCAAAAGGGGAAAAGAAACAAAACAAAGTTTCAGTGGCTAAGAGATTTCAAATAGAGTCAAGAGGTCATTCTAGAGGTTACTCTTATGCATTACATAGATATTCCTTTAAGTTTCTAATGTATTAGAATAGCTAGAAGGAAATACATGAAACTGTTGAACTGTAAACCAGTAGCCTTGATTCTTTTTTTTTGTTTGTTTCACTCTCACTCTTTTTTTTTTTAATTCAGTTTTATTGAAATATATTCACATACCATACAATCATCCATGGTATACAATCAACTGTTCACAGTACAATCATATAGTTACACGTTCATAACCGCAATCTATTTCTGAACATTTTCCTTACATCAGAAAGAATCAGAATAAGAATAAAAAATAAAAGTGAAAAAAGGACACCCACACCATCCCCCCCATCCCACCCTATTTCTCATTTAGTTTTTATCCCCATTTTTCTACTCATCCATCCATACACTAGATAAAGGGAGAGTGATCCGCAAGGTTTTCACAATCACACTGTCACCCCTTGTAATCTACATTATTATATAATCATCTTCAGGAGTCCAGACTACTGGCTTGGAGTTTGGTAGTTTCAGGTATTTACTTCTAGCTATTCCAATACATTAAAACCTAAGAGGTGTTATCTATATAGTGCATAAGAATGTCCACCAGAGTGACCTCTCGACTCCATTTGAAATCTCTCAGCCACTGAAACTATTTCGTCTCATTTTGCATCCCCCTTTTGGTCAAGAAGGTATTCTCAATCCCATGATGCCTGGTCCAGATTCATCCCCGGGAGTCATATCCCGCATTGACAGGGAGATTTATACCCCTGGGAGTTGGGTCCCACGTAGTGGGGAGGGCAGTGAGTTCACCTGCCGAGGTGGCTCAGTTAGAGAGAGAGAGGGCCACATCTGAGCAACAAAAAGGTACTCAGGGGGAGACTCTTTGGCACAATTATATGCAAGTTTAGCTTCTCCTTTGCAGTAATGAGCTTCATAAGGGCAAGTCCCACAATCAAGGGCTCAGCACATCAAAGTGCCAGTCCCAATGTTTGTGACAACATTACCAGTCCAGGTGAGGAAGTCCAACACTTCTGCACCTTCCCCCAGCTCCTCGGGGTGGGGGGGAGGGGAGGCTGTAAATATATTTTTTATTTTCTACCCAAATTACTTTGGGATGTGTCACTATTTCATTCTAACCTATACTAACCTACCGTATCTCACTTCCTATTCAAAGTTTCACGTAATTGTGGTGTTTGAACAAACTGACTGAAGAGTTATACTGTTTAGAAAATATAGATCCTGCACCAAATAGACATCTCTTCCCTTGGTCTCACATGGAAGTTGAAGTTTTAAAACACAGTCAGTTTCGACTTTCACCCTTTGGCCCGGTTTGCCCTAGTCTTAACCAGATCTGCTTCATTCATATCACTAATCGAAGTCTGGGCTCTTTTTCAGCTTTTCTTTTTTTTTTAACAGTTGCTGTATGCATTAATACTGACATTTCATATCTGCCAAGTTCTAGCTCTGAGTTTCAGGTGTCTCAGAGATACACATTGTTCCAGAGACCAATCAGGTTATACACTAAGGGATCAGCATCTCACAGTTTAGAGATAGGCATTACAATTCAGGAATAGAGTTGACTGCTGTAAAAGCTTACAATCTAGGGACTATTACAATAATCATGTCCACGTTAGGCTATGTTCGAAGATTCAATTCTGAATTTACACATTGTAGTTAGTCCATAATGGTGAGGCATTATGGTGTTTGCCTTTATTTCTGGCGTACTTCACTTAAATACTGTGTACAGGATCCATTCACCTCGTTGTGTGTCTCACAGCTTCACTCCTTCTCGTAGTTGCTCAATGTTCCATTGTATGCATACACCACAGTTCACCATTCTGTTCCTCAGTCTATGTACCCTTAGGTCACTTCCACCCATTGCAAATCATGATTACTGTCTCCATGAACACCACTTTGCAAATGTCCATTCATGTCTGTGCTCTCAGATCTTCAAATGACATACCCCATAATGAGGTTGCAGGACCTTATGGTCCCCACATACTTAACTTTTTGTGGAACCAAGTAGCCTTGATTCTTGATGATGGTTGTATAACTAGAGAGCTTTTATCGTATGATCATGTGATCGTGAAAACCTTGTGACTGACACTCCCCGGATCCAGTGTATGGCAGATGAGTAATAAAATAAAGACATAAATAAATAATGGGGGGGGGATAAGGGGTATGGGACGTTTGGGGTGTTCTTTTTATTTTTATTTTTATTTTTTAATTTATTTTTAAGTAATGAAAATGTTCTAAAATTGATTGTGGGGATGAATGCACAACTATATGATATACTGCGAGCTACTGATTGTATACTTTGGATGGATTATATGGTGTGTGAATATATCTCAATAAAATTACATTAAAAAATACAACAAAATCAGGTTGATTCACGACCCCTTTGTGTCCTCAGCACAGGGAATACCTCTAGCATGTACTAGGGTCTCACTGAAGATTTACAAATGAATAAATGGGAGCTCTCTGCTCTAACAGTGATTTTTTAACTGAAGAAATTCTCCTGCATATCTAAATCTAAAGTCTCCCTCTGTATTTTACCTTAAAGGAAAATACCAAAGGAATCTGAGGAACAAATTAATGTCTTAGGAATTTACATAACTATAATATACAATAAACAAATATTTAACTTTCCTCATGGTCATTTAGGGGAAATTTGCTGGTTCAAGACAGCAGAATTAATATTATGAAAAATAACATCAAAGCCCTTAGGAGATTATAGCAAAGCTTCAAATCTTCACATCCAGTCATCCCATACAATGAACTATCACAAAACATGCTCAAATCTCCAATCCTTCTCATCCTCTTCCAAAAAATAGAAGAGGAGATATTAGTTTGTAACTCATTATATGAGGCCAGCATTACCCTGAAAACAAAGCCAAATAAAGACAGCACAAAAAAAGAAAATTACAGACCAATAACCCTTATGAATATATATGCAAAACTCCACAACAAAATACTAGGAAACCGAATCCAACAGTATATTAAAATGATTATACACCATCGTGATGGTTAGGTTCTGTGCCAATTTGGCCAGGTAATGGTACCCAGTTGTCTGGTCAAGCAAGCACTGGCCTGTTACTGAAAGAACATTTCGTGGACTTAAATCATCATTAACTTGATCACATCTATGGCTGATTACATCTACAATCGACTAAGGAGAGTGTCTTCAACAATGAGAGACATTTAATCCAATCAGTTAAGGCTTTAAAAGGAGAAATGATGACTTCAGCAGTCAGAAGAGAGAATTTTCATCTCTACTTCAGCCAGCCAGCTTCTCCTGGGGAATTCATCAAGAACCTTCACTGGAGTTGCCACCTTGCAGCCTGCCCTATGGAATTTGGACTTGTGCATCCCCAGAGTTGTGTGAGACACTTTTATAAAAGCTTATAATGTTTACAGATATATCCTGTTGCTTCTGTTTCCCTAGAGAACCATGACTAACGACCATGACCAAGTGGGATTTATTCCATGAATGCAAGAATGGGCCAACATAAGAAAATCAAGGTACTACACCATATTAATAGAATAAAAGAAAAAAAATCACGTGATCATCTCAATAGATGAAGAAGAGGCATTTGACAAAATCCAACATCCTTTCATGATAAAAACACTCAGAAAACTAGGAATAGAAGGGAACTTTCTCAACACGACAAAGAGCATTTGTAATAGACCCACAGCAAATATCATACTCAATGGTGAGAGACTGAAAGCTTTCCCCTTAAGATCAGGAACAAGACAAAGATGTCCACTGTCACCACTATTATACAACATTGTACTAGAAGTTCTAGTCAGAGCAACCAGGCAAGAGAAAGAAGTAAAAGGCATGTGCCACTTTGGATGTATTATGTCCCCCCAAATGCCATGTTCTTCAATGCATTCTTGTGGGGGCAGACATATTAGTGTTGATTGGGTTGGAATCCTTTGATTGAGTGTTTCCATGGAGATGTGACTCAATCAACTGTGGGTGAAAATTTTGCTTGAATTATTTCCATGGAGATATGGACCCTGCCCATTCAGGATGGGTCTTGATTTAATTACTAGAGTCCTATAAAAGAGCTCACAAACAAAGGACCAGAGAGCAGCTGAGAGGGACATTTTGGAGACAGCCATTGAAAGCAGACTTTTGCTGAAACTTCAGAGATGCTAGCCTAGTGTGTGCTCTGGAGAAACTAAGAGAGGAAAAAACGCTCCAAGAGCAACATTTTGAAGAATGCATAGGAGCTGAGAGAGGAGCTGGAACACAACCCAGGATCAGCAGACTCCAGCAACATGCCTTCCCAGCTAACAGAGGTTTTCCGGATGCCACTGGCCTTCCTTTGGTGAAGGTATACTCGTGTTGATGCCTTAATTTGGACATTTTCATGGCCTTCAGACTGTAAATTTGTAACCAAATAAAACCCCTTTATAAAAGCCAATCCATTTCTGGTATTTTGCAAAACAGCAGCATTAGCAAACCAGAACAAGGCATCCAAATCAGAAAGGAAGAAGTCAAATGTTCCTATTTGCAGATGGCATGATCCTATACAGAGAAAATCCCTAAGAATCCAAAGAAAGCTACTAAAACTTATAAATGAATTCAGCAAAGTTTCAGGATACAAGATAAACCTGCAGAAGTCAGTTAGATTGCTATACACCAGTAAAAATCTGCAAAGGAAATCAAGAAAACAATTCTGTTTATAATAGCATCTAAAAGAATAAAATACCTAGGAATAAATTTAACCAAGGAGGTGAAAGATTTATATGCTGAAAACTACAAAACATTGCTGAAAGAAATTAAAGACCTAAATAAATGGAAACAAATCCAATGTTCATGGATTGGAAAACTTAATATTAAGATAATGATTCTGCCTAAAGCAATCTACAAATTCAATGCAATCCCTATCAAAATTCCAGCAGCCTTTTTTACAGAAATGGAAAAGCTGACCTTCAAATTCATATGGAATTGCAAGGGGAATGAATAGCCAAAACAATCTTTAAAAAGAACAAAGGTGGAGAACTCACACTTCCTGGATTCAAAACTTACTGCAAGGGTAACAGTAAATTAAAACAGTGTGGTACTGGCATAAGAACAGACATACGGACCAATGGTATAGACTTGAGCCCAGATTAAATACACATGGCCAGCTGATTTTCAACAAGGGTGCCAAGTCCATTCAATGGGGAAAGAATAGTCTCTTCAACACATGGTGCTGAGATAACTGGAATCTACATGCAAAAACAAACGAACAAACAAACAAAAAACTGAATGTAGACCCTACCTCTCACCATATAAAATCCCCAGTCAGGCTGAAATGAAAATCCTGTGAAAAGGAAATAAAAGTGTCTCTTCATCAGAACAGGCTTTTCTTATTAGAACCTTCAGCAAAGGATTTTAAGCCCTCAAAGGGAAATTAAAGATCAAATTTGTTGCTACTTTTCTAACAGCCCAGCAAACACATTTTGATTCAGAATGTTGACAGTCGTTCCTGCTCTGCTTAAATGGTTGACTGACAGATGCAGAAGGAAAAAGAAAAAACAAACGTTCTTTCTCCTGGAATTATTAAGCTACCATAAAACAGCTTTTTTTCTCTCATTTTCAAGCTCAGAAGGGTGGATCCTCAGCAGGTTGAGCCATCAGTGGTTTTGTTAAAGAAATCACACATATTGCCCATGGGAACCAAATCTCATTCTGACTTACAGTCCTCTCCCTTGGGCAGGCAGGCCTAAGAGTTCATGAGTGTCTTATAGTATCAACATTCAACAAGGACTTTTATTAGCCCTTTTCAATTTTCACTTACATGTTGATATAACATACTGATATTTAATCACTCAAAAATATATCAAGTACTTTTCTTGCTAAGTCTGATGGTGGATACAAATTAAACAAAGTATGAATGACCCTTCCTCAGTAATATTACAGTCCAGTCAGGGGAACGATTCATTCATTTAACATGTAGTCAACAAGTCTAGGAAGCATTTAAATGCTAAATAACCAAGACAGAAATGTACCATATAGAGTTTAGGAAGGAGAGATTAATGTAGACTGGGGTGTAAGGGCAGAGAAGGTTTCAAAGTACAGGTGTGATTGAGCTGAGCCTTAATGAAGGGACAGTGTAGCAAAGACTGGCCAGCGTCACCAATGTTCCCCTCCTCCTGGTCACACAGGACAGCTATCTTTCCCAGCCTTCTTTGCAGCTGGGTGGGACCCTGAGGCTGAGTTGTGGTCAGCAGAATGTGGGTAGAAGTGATATACACATAAAAGCCTCCCAGACAATCATTCATTCTCTCTTTGTCCACCTGTTGGCTGGATGTCAGACCCAGGGAAACCTTGGAAATAATAGTTTGAGGACTGCAGAGCAGCCGTCAGTCTGGGCTCCCTCCAGCCCATGGTTGACTGGATTTTAAAAGAAGCACCAAAATGTCTACTGTTAAGCCTCTGAGGTTTCAGAGGGTTCAACTATTATAATAACTAGAACTTCTTTATGCAATATATGTTGAATTTAGATAGTTGGAGAGAGAAGGACTCTAGTGGTAAAGAAGAAAGTTTAGACAAAAGCCTGGAGCTGGGATTACTCATGGCCTGTTGACATCACCTCCATTTATATATTACTTATCATTTCAAAGTACTTTAAAATTTGACACAACCATCATCATTTACTATTATTGTTATCAACAGTTTACAAATGAATAAACAGCCTCAGAGAGGTTAAGGTAACATATCCAAGGCCCCATAAATGGAGCAGCAAAACTAGACCACAGGACTTCTGACATGCAGTCCAAAGACATTTTCACTACAGCAGCCAGTCTCTCAAAGCCACATCCCAGTGCTGCAGCACAGATACTCCTGGCTTAAGGACAAGGGTGCTGGAGTGAAACAAAAGGATAGGTAGCCTGGCAGGGTCAGTTAAAGCTCGATTGTGGAGGACTTTATAAACATCAGATTGTGGAGTGTAACTCTCACTCAATAGACAATGGGAAGCAATAATCAGCTCCCATTTCCAAGATTCAAAGCAATAATTTTCTACTTTCACCTTTGTCTTCAAAGACTCTACTGCCCCATCTCTTGTCTGTCAGTGAGTGTCAAAGGTTCACAGAGAAAATAAGAGCTTTTACGTATGCAATACTTCCAATCCCCTACCTTCTATCGACTAATCTGTATCCCCAATCACCTTTCCTCTTTCCATACGATCAAGTGGAAGAAGCAGCCCTCCCCTGGAAATGCTACTTACCATCAATGCTACTGACCATTTCCTTCATCCATGGAGAAGACCCTGCTCCATCATTATCATTTCTCTCTCTTGAATCTCTGCCTTCTTCCTTTCTTCTGGTTCCTTCTCTTTAGCCTCTAAACTGAACATGCTGGAGCCCCTCTCATCCTAAAATCATCCCTTCCCTCAGGACCTCATAATACCCACTTCTCAACATCACCTTTAAACAGCAGCAGCAAACACATACCTCCACTTCATCACCACAGATTCACTGTCCTACCTACCTGTAGATCTGGCTTGTAACTACATCATGACACAGAAACAGTCCCCTCCCATGATACCCCCTAGCAGCCAAATTCAATGGATATTTTCCAATATTTCTCTTATTTGAACTTTTATAATAGCTCCTGACACTCCTGGTACCCTCTCCTTCTTGAAGTTCTCCCCTGCCTTGATTTCCACGACCTCACTCTCTCCTCCTCACTTCCTCTTGGAATCCTTCCTGGATTCCTTTAAAGGGTCCTCTTCCTCTACCTCCCCGCGAATGTTGGTGATTTCTAGGTACCACCCTTATAACTCCTCTTACCTTACATACTCTTCTCTCCCCGTTAGAAATAATCCACAAACATAGCTTCAACTGACACACACTGGTGACTTCCAAACATGTATCTCCAAATCCGGACCACTCGTGTGAGCTCTTTAGACCCTGGCTACATTTGCCTGCTGGTAACTTCATTTGAATTCCATGGGTACCTCAAACTCAACATGGTCAAAACCACACTCAACTTCTTACTTACAATGTTTGCTCCTCCTCCTTCCGTATTGATAATAAATGCAAACATTTATTGAGTACCAATGATGTTGATAGACACTACAAATGCACTATACCACTTTATCAACATAACATCCTTATAAAGTAGAAACTGTTATCATCCCATTTCACTGATAAGAAAACTGAGGCAAAAGAAGATTAAATAACTTGCCCAAGGTCAAGAGCTGAGATTTGAACCCCACTATCTGATTTCTGAATCTATGCTCTTAACCTCTCAGCTATTTGGCTTCTCCGCCTGAGAAAATGGCACAACCCTCCCCAAAGTAGACAAGGCAGAAGCCAGAGCATCATTCTCCTCTCCTGACAATCCTTCATTCCACAAACTTATCTAGTTCCCTTGCTGAGTCCACCTCTAGAGTCATCCTCTTGCTCTCCACTGCCATTTATCACGGCTCCCTTCCTGGCCCTGCTTGTGGTTCCCTGGGATTTTAACTAGCCCAACCTGTCTTCTTCCCTCTTCCAATGATATTCCTTCCTGCGGCCAAAGTGACCCTTTAAAAACTTTTAAAAGAATTATTGTTATTTTTTAGAATGTAGTAACAACATTTCAGTTATACAGAAAGAATGTTCTTATTGATTATACTAAAGTATATATGGGTAAATGACATGAGGTCTGAGATTTACTTTAAATGGTCCAGCCAAAATTAAATAATTAATTAATCTAGGAGGATAGGTAAAACAAGACTGGCAAAATGTCACTAACTGTTTAAGCTGGGTGATGAGGGCATGAGGACTCATTACACTATTCTTGTTATTTTGGATATATTTGAAAATTCCATAATGAAATATTTTATAAAATTCTTTAAAAGCTCATTACAATTTCTGATGTATATTAAATATATATATATACACACACACACACATATGAAATATTTCTTTTCCTTGTCCTAGAACTGTTACTTAAATTGTCCATTGACCAGGGTCCATAAACTGTTTACTACTAGTCTGTAATGACATAGTTCAAAAACTTTCAACACAGTTTGACATAACCATGACATTCAAGCATGTGAATGAACTCTATTCACTTGACTGTGTATCAATCAGTTCTGGTGTCAAACTCATGTGGTGAGTCGCACAAGCTACAAACGAGTCATGCATAAAAAAGACTACATACTGGTTTGCAATGGACTGGAAATTTTAAAAAACAAAAAATAAAACTAGTCCTTCACCACAGATAGATGGAGAAGCCCTGCTCTAGAGTATTAATAGAAGCTAGTAATATTCTTACCTTGAGGGAGGAACACTGGATAGCTATGGGTGAAGTAGGAAAGAAGCAGCTTTGCATTGTACACTTTTTGTACCTTTTGAATTCTGAACCTCATGAATTTATTACCTATTCAAACAATAAAATTAAGATTCAGTTCTGTATCACTTCCTGTGGAACACTTTCCTGGGTCCTCTAGTTCAGGTTGAGCATAATTAGTTCTATCAAAGCCTTTGCTAGAGTGGTTCCATCCCCTACCTGAAAGGCACTCCTGGGGGCAAGTTCTGGCTCTTCCATCTCTGTATCCCCAGCACCCTGCACAGTGCACGACAGCGGGAGATCAATAAAGATCGGCTTAGTGCCAACATTTATACCCTGCCACATCTGGGTAAAAAGTGAGATACTAGTAAATGAGAATGGGACAAGAGGACCTGGAAGGCACTGAATTGTGATGAGGAAGAATCGGGAAACTTGGACAAGGGGTTTTACAAATCACGAGATGGCCCTTCTGGGGCATTCAATTGCCAGAACTACCTGAACACTACATTTATGAACTAAGGAGGACCAACACACAAATAGAAACACATCCATTCCAATACTTCATTCGAATGTCTCAACAACTCTGTGAGGTTGGAATGACAAAGATAACCAGTCACATTTTACGAGTAAACTGACTTCAGAAAGATTAAGGGATTTTTCTAGAATGCTACAGAAAATACCCACAACTATAGGCTGTAGTTCTTCAGCGATAGGCAGGTAAGAGGGACCATGAAAACAACAAAAGGTCAGAACCCAAAAGGAACCAAGCTCTTTTCTGTGCAGTCTCATTTTAAGTATTATAAAAATCCAAAAAAACTTGAGGAAACAAAAGATATCTTCTACTATTAATAAAGGACATTTTTATTACAATTATTGCTCAGATTAATTTTTGTTTTACTGCACTATACCATCATGGTATTATTAGATTACTAACATTATCATATCCATTGTTACAGTAATACATTTCTGTCTCTATGGTAAATATCTAGAAGCATTGTATTCTGAAATTATGCCAGCAAGTATTAAATCTACAGTTCTTTAGGATGACTAAGTAGCCTACACTAACCCCAGGCATCAAGATGATAGCTGGATTTCTTATTTATTAATAATAAACACTAGGATAAGTGAAATAATAATGATTAGTCCAATTATTGTATTTTCTATAGCCACAGAGTATAGAGTATAACAAGAATAACCATTCATGTTAAAGGTAGCAGGCGCTGGTAAGCCCCACCTATATTTGCATAGAACTTGACCTTTTCAAAGCTCTATTCTGTGTAGTCTCATTTTAAGTATTATAAAATCTGAAAAAACAGGGCAAATCCTTTTTATTCCAGTTGTCATAAAATAGAAGAAACAGAGGGGATGTGGAGAAATCGGAACTCTTATTCATTGTTGGTGGGACTGTATAATGGTTCAGCCACTCTGGAAGTCAGTCTGGCAGCTCCTTAGAAAATTAGATATAGAGTTACCCTTTGATCCAGTGATTGCACTTCTCGGTATATACCCAGAAGATCTGAAAGCAGTGACACGAACAGATATCTGAAAGCCAATGTTCATAGCAGCATTATTCACAATTGCAAAGAGATGGAAACAACCCAAATATCCTTCAACAGATGAGTGGATAAATAAAATGTGGTATATACACATGATGGAATACTACGTGGCAGTAAGAAGGAACAATGTCGTGAAACATATGACAACATGGATGAACCTTGAAGACATAATGCTGAGTGAAATAAGCCAGACACAAAAAGAGAAATATTATATGCTACCACCAATGTGAACTTCGAAAAATGTAAAACAAATGGTTTATAATGTAGAATGTAGGGGAACTAGTGATAGAGAGCAATTAAGGAAGGGGGAACGATAATCCAATAAGAACCGATAAGCTATTGTGGGTAAATTTAATGTTCTGGGAATGCCCAGGAATGACTATGGTCTGTTAATTTCTGATGGGTATAGTAGGAACAAGTTCACAGAAATGTTGCTATTTTAGGTTACTTTCTTGGGGTAGAGTAGCAACATGTTGGACATAAAGTAGTTAACTTAGGTTAGTTGTCTTTTTCTTACTCCCTTATTATAGTCTGTTTGACATGTTCTTTTATTGTATGTTTTTTTTAATTTTTTAATTTTTTATACAGTTGATTTAAAAAAAAAGAGTTAATTAAAAAAAAAAAAAAAAAAAAAAACAAGGAAAAAAATATGCAGAGCCCCCTTAAGGAGATGGTGGAGAAGGCAGGGGTATTGGCCTGCCCCACCTCGACGATTTCTAATGTGCTCACAGACATAGGGGCTGGTGGTTTGATAGGTTGAGCCCTCTACCACAGGACTTGCCCTTGGGAAGACTGTTGCTGCAAAGGAGAGGCTAAGCCTCCCTATAATTCTGCCTAAGAGCCTCCTTCTGAATGCCTCTTTGTTGCTCAGATGTGGCCCTCTCTCTCTAGCTAAGCCAACTTGGCAAGAGAAATCACTGCCCTCCCACCTACGTGGGATCAGACACCCAGGGGAGTGAATCTCCCTGGCAATGTGAAATATGACTCCGGGGGAGGAATGTAGATCCAGCATCGTGGGATGGAGAACATCTTCTTGACCAAAGGGAGAAATGAAAGGAAATGAAATAAGCTTCAGTGGCACAGAGATTCCAAAAGGAGCCGAGACATCACTCTGGTGGGCACTCTCACGCACAAGATGGACAACTCTTTTTAGGTTCTAATGAATTGGAGTAGCTGGCGGTAGATACCTGAGACTATCAAACTACAAACCAGAACCTATGAATCTTGAAGACGATTGTATAAAAATGTAGCTTATGGGGGGGTGACAATGGGATTGGGAAAGCCATAAGGACCACACTCCTCTTTGTCTAGTTTATGGATGGATGAGTAGAAAAATGGGGGAAGGAAAAAAACAAACAAAGGCACTTAGTATTCTTTTTTAGTTTAATTGCTCTTTTTCACTTTAATTATTATTCTTGTTATTTTTGTGTGTGTGGTAATGAAGGTGTCAGGGATTGATTTTGGTGATGAATGCACAACTATGTAATGGTACTGTGAACAATCGAATGTATGATTTGTTTTGTATGACTGCATGGTATGTGAATGTATCTCAATAAAATAGAATATAAAAAAAAGGTGAAGGGATGACTAAAAAAAAAAAAAAAAAAAAATAGAAGCAACACCTAAGGTCATGAAATTGATAAAAGGACGATACCAGAGCCCCAGGCCTATTGTCACTCTATAAAACTATTGCAGCTTCCATCTCGTGGATCCACCAGGCTATGCCATGAGGCCAGAGAGAGACCATGTCAGACCTGCTCCTCAATGAATCATGGTGAATCATGGTTCCTGACACATGGTAGGCACACAATACACATATTTTTTAGTGAATGACTGAATTCATTTTCTTAGACTTGCTTAAGTCACCTGTTGGTAAAATGCGGCATATCACATTGTCAAATATCTCAGTTTTTTAAATGCTATTGGCATTACCAGGAATAAGCAAAAAGGAAATGCTATCTCTTCGAAACTGTATACGTTGAATCCTAAGGAGATCAGAATTCTGGGTTCTAGGTCCCATTTCAACACATAAAGTAGCATTGGTATGATTTTCAGCTTCCTGGAAAATTAAGACTTGACTCAATGGGGTAGGTAAAGAAGTGACAGTAGAGCCTTAACATGGGAAAAGAAAAACTGATGGCAAGGTCTCAGGCATAACAATGACCATTGCAAGACTGGTCCAGCCTTACCATGGCAAGAAATAGGCTTGCCAAAGGAGTGAGGACTCACCCAGAGGGACACACATCAACAAGACAGAATCCCCTCTAGGGCAGGAAGATGTAGCTTTGAGGCAGGCTAAGCCAGGAGCAAGGTGCACAGAGGGCTGGAGCACAAAGAGCCATGCTGGGCATGACTTCACACCCTGACTGTAAAGCCCTCTCTGTTTAGCCATGCTAGAGCAAGAGAGAACGAGGAAGAGCTGGCCTCCTTCAGTTTAACACACCCCCATCCACAGGTCTCTCCTGCCCACATCGGCAAGAAGGACCCAATGGCTTCCCTTTCATCCCTGAAAAAGCTATTGAGAAATGAGATGATGAGTATCCAAGAGGCCTGCTAACCTGTAAGACTTTTCCTATGCAGTCCTCTCCAACCTCACTCACAGCTCCATCTTCCCCCAATTCCTAAACCATGTATCCAAGTGTAAACATTTCCTTATCATTCTGGTTTTCTGTTTACCACCACAGCACTGTATTTCTAATTCTCCTGACACTTGAGATATCCATTACGATTCCAAGATCATTTTCAGCTATGCTTCTATAAAATCCCTTCTCCATCATACATTCCTTAATACTTCATACATTAATTTCAGAGATAAATAAATTGTCCAAAATAATTTTTAAATGAGGTATTCTAGATGAGTGAGTCATTTAGACAACTGAAGGCTGATTCATTAGGCACCAAAACGTTTCTGCAGTCTTGCTAAAAGAAATGACGCCTCAGTAAACAAAGAATAACAAATACTATTCAATAGTTCAAAATTTACTCCACCTACCACCAGAAATAACCTCTCTTCATCTGTGATCCTACCTGCACCTTCTCTAACTTTTTAGATAAGTTCCTTGAGGCCAAGCACCTTTTTTTTAACCCCACAGTGCCTAATACATAGCAAGCATTCAAGCATTTCACAAATTGAATACTCTTAGTGATTCAAACATTACGAAGGGCACCAAGAGCACCGTAATACTCAGAGCCTTCATGAATTCCTAAACTCTGAAGGGTGGAAAAATGCGATATTACAGAACATGTTACTCATTGGCCTCCATTCCTTATCCCTCAGCTTTAGAAGAAAAATGTTTTTTTTAAGGGAAAAATACTCTGAATTCCTTTTTTTTTTTTTTTTCTAAAATGGAATCACTTTTAAAAAATCTCAACTTGCAAACTGAAAGTTCTGGTTTTGTTGGTATGGCTAAACTTCCACTGCCACATTCTCTAGGTCTCAAGGCGTGCATTCACTTCAGCTCCCTGCAGTTCACCAAGGAGAGGAGAGAGCAATGTGGAAGGATTTGGTAATTGACAGGAATGCAACTGAGATGGTCCGCCAGTATTTGGCACCCACTCCCCAGTTTGAAAGCCAGGCTTCTCAGTCCCCATAGTGCTATGAGGAAATAAGAAATGGAACACATAATAGAGCAAATCAAGTTTTAGCTCAAAGTCCAGAGCAACCACTTCTAACAGGGCTGGCAGCATTCTTTTCCCAAAGCTTTAGTTTGGGGGTATGACAAGCCAGGTTTTAAGTATAGTTTTAAGTATTCTAATCACTGCATTGCAAACTCCACACCTCCTTTAGCGGCAATAGGGGATTCTAAGTGGTCAGCCAAGGAGTCATTCATGAACGGTTAACTCCAGGTTCCTTGCCCTAGCAACTATTCTTTTGCAAGATTCCTCTTCCAAATCAGGGAAAGCAAGGAGAATTTTTCCTTCCCTAAGGAAAATGTGGTAGCAGGTCTGCTGGCAAAATGATATTAAGTATCTAATCACATTCACAGCCTCACGGGGATAATACCTCCTCTTGAATTGGGCTTGTCATTGAGTAAATCTTTTTCATCCAGTATCTTCAGAAACAGAATTGTGTCACATAAGTTGATTTTACAGATAGCTGAAGCACTGAAACATGCTCTTTCATGATGGAAAGCTTCCTAAATTGCATTATTTCCACCTAAGCGCAAACTAATCCATCTTGGCCTTTCTTAACAAACCAAAACATAATTTGACTGATTTCCTGTTGACCAGGATAATAATTATGATCAATTGCTATATTCAGAAACCACTGAGGCAAACAGAACTGTTTTCCTCTATAATGAATGTCCCCAAACAGGTAGGCTTTTAATTATTTTGTATAGCTTTTCTGTTTCTCTCATTACCAGCTGTCCCTTCTTGCTGTTATCAGCGTACTTGCCTCTCACAGAGTATTCCATTAATTCACTACTTCTGATATGCAATGGTCCTGGAAAGCCATGATTCATGGGCTAAGGCTCACCTCCTCCAGACCCAAGCAGTCTGCTTCCAGACCCTACATTCTTTTTTTTTTTTTTTTTTCACAGTACTACAGACTTTATTCAGATTTTACTAGTTTTTCTAGTAATGACCTTTGTTCCAGGAGCCACATTGCTTTGGGCATTAATACATTTTAACACAGGAAATGTCACAGGATAACAACATAGGACAATTATCTGATGCAGACAGTAAAAAGAGCATGTCCCTGGATGGGAGAGGCCTGGGCATGTATCTCAGAAGAGGGGAGACCTGAGATGGGCTGGAAGGATGTGTAGCTGTTGGAAGGTAGAGAGAATTGGAAGCATTCCAGAACTTGGAGATGGTTGGATGTGCTGACTGCCCCAGGAACTTGCATTTCACATTTTGACAAAGGGTGTAAAGCTCTACTTGTGGACTCTGGGACTAGCAAGGACCCAGAGGTTGCACATTTCCAAGCATGAGAGGAGAGGCTTTCCCAGGCCCTGGAGATACACCTTTAGTCCTGCCTGCTGGGAGCCACAAGAAGCCTCAGGACCCAGGCCTATTTCTGAAGCAAGTTTTCAACTAAAGGGCACATACACATACCACATACATACACACACAAAGAAATGAAACATTCAGCCTTGCTGCTAATGAGGAGTTTCTCTGTTCTTTGCCCTTGATGGACCATCTTCACCCAGAGGCTCCATGCCAGACCCTACAACCACATTTCCCAACTTGTCTAATTTCAAAGGTGAGGGTAAAAATATACATTCTCAGTTCCCTTCCCTAGGGATTCGAATTCAGTGGGCCTGGGAAGGAGTTTTGGAATTCTGTATTTTTAACATGATTTTAAGCCCCCTAGGTGACTTTCATGACCAAGCAAGTTTAGAAACATAATACTACATGCCACTGGTGGCTGCCCACTTGAGTTGAGATTCCTTCAGAAGCATAATAACCCTGGGCCAAGGATGACTCCTTCCGGAGAGACCTTGTAACCAATAAATCTTCCAGGTCACTGCTCTTCCACCTCCCTCCTGCAAAATCCCGATGCTTTGAGGCTCTTGCGGGCTGGCCTTAGCACCTCTCTCTGGCTGGTATCTCTAACCACTCCCAACCCATTCGCTGAAGACCTGGCCCGCCTTCTGCCTCCACACCCCTATACATCCTGACACCCTTCTGATGCCTTTTCTGACACACAGATAATCCAAACAACACTCCAACCTCTCAGTTACTTCACCTCCTTGATTTCACTCATCTATACTGAGTTCCCTTTATTTCACGCATTCATGTCTCTGGCAAAACCCAGGTACCTGCCATGCCCAACTCTGAAATCTTCCATTAACATGCTCCCCTCTGATCACATCCTCTTATTACTCCATCTCTCTGAATACACCCATTCCTTGACTTCAGGAAGACCTCTGGTCCTCCTCTCCTCCCCATTCAGCCTAGACATTCTTATCTATCATGTTAATCACTGTCTAGCCAACACCCTCAATTCCCCTGCTCTACCACTATGCTTCTGCCTCTTACCCTCTGCAAACTTCAACCCTGGCTCAATACAATTTTATGCTTTCCTGCTCTTAAAACCAGGCAGCTGAACGCTACTGACAACCCAATCAACCCTAGTCCCCTACTTCAGTGGAGACCTGCATACTGCCTAGAGATCATGGATATTGCCCCAGGTTCATTCTACTTCCTCCTGACCTCAATTTCATATCAAAACCTCCTAACCTCACTAGTATGTCAAACCTCCTCACTTCTCCTCTGGCCTCTTCCCACTTACATGTAGCAGACAACCTCACCTTCACAGAGATGATGGAAGCCACCAAATTAACACTCTCTCAAATGCCATCTCACCAGAAAATGCAAGGGTGCCCAAATATTCTGTCATAAGGACTGCCAAGCCCATTGGACCTGTAATGGTCTACTGTTCACTTGGTTATTTGCAGTAAGCTCCACAGTGGTAAGCAGTAGGCAGAAATGATGACACTGAAAGGGAAAAAAATATTATTGCCAGCCTCTCTAAAGACCTCTTTGCCCTGAGAATCCTTCTAAAGATGAGGAGGAGTTTAAAAAGAGAAAAACACTATCTTACCTCACAAGGATTTAACAAGTTCAAATTCAAACATAAAATTGGCACACATTAATAGAGAAATTATAAATAAATTCAAATAGTCAACTCCCTGATAATTTTTATGAGTTCAAAATCGGGGTCAGTAAATGAATAAATATAAATTGTTATTGTCTGCCTCCCATTCTTACCCAAATTCTAATTTGTTAATAGGGCTACAAGTCTTTTTCTGAGTTGTTTTTTTTTTTTCTCCTCCTTATAATACTAGCTAACATTGATTGGTTTGGGGGTACAGTTCTGCTCCTCACAATGTGTGTGAGATGAAAACTACCACTCACAGTTGATAAAACAGATTTAGGCATGTTAAGGAATTTGTCCATGAATCTATTAGAAAGTTACAAAGGTAAAATCAAAACATAACCTAAGAGCAAACTAACCTATGTGCTTTGGTATCATGGTTATTAACAGAAACTTCCCAGGAGAATGCAACATCTTAACTCAAGCTTTCTTATTTCTTATACTCCCATACATGCTTAGAAACACAAATATGATGAACCATTAAATAGTGGTATTACAGCATATCACACATTCATTCATTCCTATATTCATATTGGAAGGCAGTAATGAATAAGAGGGAAGGTTCTAAAGACTTATAGATTCAAATCCCAGCTCCATCACTTTCTTAGCTTTGTAACTTTAAAAAGCACAACTTCTTTAAGCTCAATTTTCTCAACTGCAAAATAGTACTGATAACCTAATAACAATCACCACTTCACTGGGTTCTCACAAAGACCAAAAGACATAATGTATGAACACACTTCGCAAGTCTAAAAAGACTTAGTTGTCATAATTATTATTTGAAATGTATTGAGGCCATATATCTACTGAATTCTAGGCAGAATGCCTAGAACCATAAACAGGGCAAAGCTGTCCCTGTCCTCACAGATCTTGCAGTCCACTGAGGGAGCAGATAGTAAAGAAGGAAATAAGTGAAATACTTGGAATTTTGGTGAAGTGTTAGGCAGGAAGTGCACCATGTGCCAACACAGAGGAAAACAGGGATGGAGCTACTATAGAAGGGGTGAGCAGGGACAGTACCTCTGAGAAGGGAACATTTTAACCGAGACCATATGTTTGAGAAGGATCTTTCTATGAGAAGATTAGGGGGAAGAGTGTCAGGAAGAAGCAAGGGCCTGCAAAAAGGAAGAGAGGAAATTGGCATGTTGGAGGAACTGATAATGCTCCAATCTGAGGGGCGCATGGCCAAGAGTAAGGATTTGGGCTGGAGAGGGAGGCAGGGGCCAGGTGCCTCAGAGCCTGGAGGCCAGAGTAAGAAGTATGGATTTGAGTCTAAGCGCAGTGGGAAGCCACTGAGCAGCAGAGTAACATAATCTGGTTTACTTTTTGGTAAGATCACTTTGGCTGCTGTTGGGAGAATGGATTAGAAGAGGGCAAGAGTGGGAGCTTGGAGACCAGCTAGGAGGCCTGGGCAGCTAACTATCTGAGAGAGGACAGTGGCTAGATGAGGAGGATGGAGGGAAGGAAGGAGTTGTGCTATTCTGGAAGCCAGGCTGACAGTCCATGCTGATGGTTTAGACATGGCATAAGGAAACAGGAGGAATCAAGGATGCTGTGCCAGTTTGAATGTATTGTGTCCCCCAAATGCCATTATCTTTGTGGTCTTGTGGGACAGACGTTTTGGTGCTGGTTAGATTTGTTTGGAATGTGCCCCACCCAGCTGTGGGTGGTGACTTTGGTGGGATACTCCCATGGAGGTGTGACTCCACCCATTCAGGGTGGGCCTTGATCAGTGGAGCCATATAAAACATGCTGACTCAAAGAGACTGAACAGAGTGCAGCTGTGAGTGACGTTTTGAAGAGGAGCAAGCTTGCCAGAGAGGAACGTCCTGGGAGAAAGCCATTTTGAAACCAGAACTTTGGAGCAGACGCCAGCCACGTGCCTTCCCAGCTAACAGAGGTTTTCCGGACGCCATTGGCCATCCTCCGGTGAAGGTACCCGATTGCTGATGTGTTACCTTGGACGTTTTGTGGCCTTAAGACTGTAACTGTGTAGTGAAATAAACCCCCATTTTATAAAAGCCTATCCATCTCTGGTGTTTTGCATTCTGCAGCATTAGCAAACTAGAACAGATGCCTTTCAGGTGTCTGTCCTGAACAAGGCAGTGGGCAGTGATGGACGAGATAGGGAAAGCCAGCAGGAGGAAGGGTAAGGAACAAGGAACACAGATTTGGACATCTGAGAGGGAGCCAGACAGATCAATTTTGGACATATGAAGCTTGCGGTTACTAGGAGGCAGCAAGCAGAAATAACAGGAAAGTGACAGCTAAAAATGCAAGTCTGGAATAGGAGAAAGTCCCAGGCGGGAGGTGCAACTGGGAGTCCTCTGCATCTACAGGATACTGGAAATGGATGAGATCATTTAGGAAGAGAATTTGAGAGAAGGGAGGTAGCCAAGCAAGAAAAGGAAAGAAATAAGAAGTCAGACTGGTAAGCTAAAACTGAGCAGGGTAATTAATGTAGCCCACAGAAAACCACAAAGAACTGCCTCAGTATGTGTTCAATAAATGCCTGTGGAACACATGAAATTAAATTCTTAACACATCCCCATTAGGCCTTTAAAAGAATAAAACTTGCATGAATTTTTTCCCTAAATTCTTGTATATTTGGAACATAAGGAAAACGAATATTTCTTAAGGTCCCCATTTGGATTGTGTTCAGAGATCTTTTTCCTTAAGAGCAAAAGGCAAGTGTTTCCCCTCCCACCCCCCAAATCTCACTAAACATAAAAGTAGCCTACATGAAATTTAAGTCCTTAAAAAGCTTACACTAACATTATAGCCCCCTTGTAAAAAACATGCCCCAAGATACAACTTTCCCCATCCTTATAAATGAAAATACAATGGTATATTTTACTATAGATGCCATTTCATCTTTAAAAACGAAATTGGTACTTTTAGACAGTTTAAGAGCTACACAAGAGAAGTAAAATGCTCAAAAGGTCAAGGATTTATTTTAAAACATTAAAAAAAAATTCAAACCCTTAAGTATACCTGCTAGGCCATCTAAAAACTGATAAACAGAAAGTCAAAAAGGATAGAATTGCCAGGAAAATAAATAAATATATAGCCATTCCCCAAATGAAAACACATTAAAGCTGTAATATCTCTGAGTATCTTGACACAAAAAGCCCACTACAATCTTGAGGCTTATGCTATCACTGAGAACTACCAAATTGAAATCATAGCTATAAACATAACTGGGATACTTGATACTTTTCAAAGATTTCCAACGTAACAAGAGGTAATGCATACGAAGGAAAACCAGTAACATTTGCCAAAAATGTTCCTCCCATCAATTGTTCCAGTTAAATCAAGACTGTAATTCTTCTTAAGATTATGTGCCTCTTCTCAAATATGGAAAGGAGAAGAATATCTTGACTTTTTGAGGAATTGTTCATGATATGGCTACCCAAAAGTCTGAGGGGCTATCAGAAAGGTCACATGAATAGATAATGAGTGGGCATTCAGGCACTCAACAAATTCAGACTAAAAATATATTATGTACCAGGCCTTGTCCTGGGCCCTGAGAACATACTGGGGAAAAACGTCTCATGCTTTCAGCTTAATTTCAAGGGAGACATACAATAAACCAACAAATAAATACACATTTACTAAGTAGTGGTAAGTGCTGTGAAGAAAAATAAGGTTAGGTATGGGGACCAGGGGAAATTGGTATCTTTTATAAACCAGTGGTCAGGAAGGACCCGACAAGGTGGCATCTGAGAAGAGACCTAAGGGAAGTGAAGGAGTCAGCCACAATAATATTCAGGGACTTGAATTCTAGGTAGAGGGAACAACATAAGCAAAGGTCCTGAGGCCAGGGTATCCTTCAAATTTTTAAGGAATAGCAAAGAGAAATTTGTTAAAATTTGGTGAGGGTGGAGAGGTAGCCTGGTAGACCAGGACTTCAGATTTTACTTTAAGATGAGATGCTACTGAAGAGCTCTTAGCAGAGTACTAACATGATTTTTCTTTCCTTTTAAAAGAATCACAAAGGGAACTTACGTTCCTACTCTTAAAACCAATACAAATTTCTCATAATCTATTATAATTGAAGAAAAGTATCCAATAAAACAGTTTTAAAGTATGGCTGTATTGTTTTTTGTAAGAAAAAGTACTTGTAAATGGGAACAAAAAGCTAAAAAAAGCACTGAAATGTGCTTTACTTTGGTTTGTGGGACCACGGTCTCTTTCTAATGCTTTTCTTTGTTTTTCAAGTTTTCTGCATTAAACACAAATTACTTTTGTAATTTAAAACTTTATCTCACTCCATGAGACTGCCATAGTCTGAGATCTGACTTAAATACGAGAAAGAAAAAACAAAAAACATGGGGGAGCATTTTCTCCAAAAATTACTATTCTTGATAGGCAAAGTTGGACTGTCATGAATCACTGAACAAATGAAGCATTGCTCAATGTATCAAGGTCACAAAACCTACTTGGTTAATATGTTTATCATTACATAGTAGCTCTGTCTTCTACAGCAACTTTGATACCATCTTTTCAAGGCAGCAACAGAAGGGCCCTTTTCATTCATTTCCTAAGACTCTTTGATACTTCTTTGCTGCTTCTGGATTTTTCCACTGGATGTCTCTTAGAAACAAATTAAGTCCAAATAAATTGTTCCAGCTAATGAAGTGAGCTTTTGGCTCTTTCCCCGTGGTTGAGAATTATCCGGCAAATTACCAAGTGTTTTAGGATGAGTTTTCTTAGTTTTGAAATATTGCAATACTAAGTCACCACAAATAACCAACATCAAGAAAACAACATACAAGAACATGTATAAATGGAAACTACCTTAATCCCTTTTTAAATTGAGGATGTGTGGAAGCAGTATGAATTAACATTTAGGATATCTAGATAAATATATACCACATATTCACATATATAAAAACCGAAAGGAGTAGTACGCCCTCCTCCTCTACCTGACTCCTCCGTCCCTCACCTTTCCCCTCCCCGTAATCACATAAGTTTTTCACGGGGCACAATTCCAGAGCAACCACGGCTCAGAAATACAAACCATACAACTCAAAATGCCTCGAGCACTCCCAACACTTTCCACCCAAGCCCCGCATCCCACCCACTCCTCAATCACTTCTGAGAAGCTTCTCTGCACGAAAATCCCAAGCCAGGAAGGTTTAACGAGTCCCAAACTCCGCTCACACCTCATACCCAGCCTCCAGGAACTCCGGCCCAGGTCTGCTGTTCAGCTTGGGCAACTGAGTGGGCAAACGAGGGTCCCAGGATTCTACGGTGCCCCAGGCGGCTGAGTCGCGGCTCCGCTGCCTTCCCCGGGCGAGCTGACGCCCTTGACACCAGCGGCGCGGGCTGCCACATTCCAACAGGATGCCACGAGCCAGCGGGAGGGAGGCGAGGGGTGCTCGGCCGCTCAGCATCTCCGTCCCGCCCGTCGGGCCAGGGCGAGCGCGGCTCTCGGGCGCACACGCGGCGCTCACAGCCGGCACACACTCGGACACGCACTTGCCCGCGGTCAGGCAGGCATCTGCGGACGCCCCCATTCCCCCTCCGCCCCCCCGCCCCTTTTGCTCCTTTCCCAACTGTGTGGCCCGCGGGGGCTACACTGACCCTCAAGGGCCCACCCCCAGGACCCCGAGTCGCCCAAGCCCGGAGGGGGAGGGGAGTGATGACAGACGGGGGCGAAGGGCGGGCCTTCGGGGGGAAGGGGTGGAGCCTCCCCGCACGGGGGTGCTGGCGGCTGACAGCACGAGACCCGGGGCAGCGGGCGGGAGGGCTGCCGGATACCACCAGCAGGGCTGGGGCCGGGCGTGGCGGGAAGGAGCTTGCGCAGACACAGGCGGCTGACAGGCAGAGAGACACACAGACACGGGGGACTGACAGTCGCAGGGGGACACGGGGTCGGTGGGCCGCGGCGGGCGCTCACCTGGCAGCGGCGGCGACGGCGCCCGCGACCGGGCCGCTCTCCCCGCGCTCCGGGGCTCCCTCCCTCCCCCCCCTCCCTGCGGGCGGGCGGCGAGCGCAGGCCCCGCAGAGGCGGCGGCGACGCTGGAGCCGTGGACTGCTGAGCGGCGGGGACGCAGCTGCACCAACTGACTCTGGGCCGCTCGGCTCAGCTCGGCCGCGCTCGGAAGCGCTCGGCTCCGCTCGGCCCTGCTCGGCCCGACGGGGGGCGTGGCCCGAGGCCCCCCGCCCAGGTCGCCTCTGGCGCCCGGGGGCGGGGCTTCCCAGCGGGCGCGAGCCCCCTGACGTCGTGGGGAGCGAACCTCGCCCAGGACGCATGCGCGGGCGCCTGCCCTGCTTTTCGTCGCGAGGAGTCTCAAGGGGGCGGGGGAGGAGTGGACGGGGGGCGGATGCTGCGAACCCAAAGGTTCCCGGCTTTTGTACTTCATATCCTGGTCTTTCTAGGGGACCACCTAAGGAAGGTCACACCAGTCCACGCTTTCAAACGGATGGAGGCAGGGCAGACAGGCGACCTGCCCCAGCCCACCTCCTGAACTCCGAGTTTTCCCAACAAGCATCGCCTGGGACTGGTGTTTTCTTTTATGCTACCCAAAGCCTCACAGCAGTTTGTAATCTCTTCTTTTTTCTTCTAACAAACAAAACTTCTGATGACGGATTTTTTAACATGAAATCTCCCAGAACTTAAAAACTATCACGCATCCGTCAGCTTCCTCAGGTACAATAATTCTGTCCTTTCTTCACAGCTTCTTTTCTGCAACCTGTAACTACCTGGGGTGGGTGGGTGGGAACAGTTTTCTGAGTCGTTGTCACAAGTTCCATTTTGTTATGGAGCCCAAGTCTGTAGCCAATATGCTCTAAAACTTGTCCCGTTTTAGAAGACAGTGATGATAAACAAGAGCTCTGCAGTCTGGCAGACCTGAGATGAAATCCCAGATCTTCATGTTATTAGCTGGGTGACTTTGGACATGTTATTTAATCTTTCATCAATAAAGGGGTCATGAAAATATTAGAAACTAAGTCAATAGGATTATTGAAACGATTAAATGACTGTACACATTGTGCACAGTGCCTGGTGCATAGTAACCATTGACTTTAACTTCAGGTTGCATATAACCTTCAGATCCTAAAAAGTCGTGAACATATGCATGACTATTGAGCAATATGTCAAACTTAACATGTCCAGAGCCACACTCCTGAACTTGTCCCTTTCACAGTCTTTCCCGTCTCAGTTAATATCAACTCCATCCTTCTGTGGTTTAGGCCAAACCATTGGAATCATCTTTGACTCCTCTCTTCCTATTAGTCTGTCAGCTCTATCTTTAAAATATATTCTGCCTGGGATTGCCCCTTACCATCTTCGCTGCTACTACCTTCATCTGAGCATCATCTCTCACCTGGATTATTGCAGTAGACTCTTACCAGCTCTCCCTCATTTCACTTGCTCACATATTGCCTGTTCTCAACACAGCAGCCAGGGGGATTCTGTTAAAACCTAATTTGTTTCTCCCCTGCTCTCAATACCCCAATGGCTTCCCATCTCACTCAAAACAAAAACCAAAATCTTTTCAAGGGCCTCCAAGGTCCTTTGTGATCTGCCTCCCCTCCCACTCAGCCCATTACCTCTCTGACTGCATCTTCTTCCCCTCTGCCCCCTCGCACCATCCTGTCCCTTCTTGCTTCTAGAACTGCTTGTCCTATCTCAGGACCTTTGCATTTGCTGTTTCTTCCCCCAGATCTCAGAGAGGAATGTGCCTACACTTTTCCCTTCAAAAGTTACCTCCCAGAAAGACAATCCCAGATTGTTTTACTAAAATGTTGGGTCATAAACTCCCATTACAGTCTATCCCCTCATTCTCCTTTACTCTTCCTCATAGCCCTTATCACCTGAATATCACCTGTAGTGTTCCTGAGGGCAGAACTCCATTTGGTTCATCTGCAGCATCTGGAACATGGCCTGACATGCAGAAGGTCCTCAATAAAGATTTCTTGAATGAATGTGTGTGTATAGATAGGGGATATGTTACTCCAGTTGAACTTCACTTATTCAACAAACTTTTCTGAGCATCAGTTCTAAGCCAGGCACTATGAGATGCTGTCTCCCAATCCCTGTCAAACTCAGAATTTTGGAAGAAACAGACATGTAAAGAAATACTTCTGGCAGAAAACACTAGATGAATATGCTAACTGCTTTGGGAAGAACAGAGACAAACATAATTAACAGTATTTAGGAGAGTGTGGGAAGGTTTCCCAGAGGAGATGCCATTGGGGCTGGGTCTGAAAAGTTGAGGAGGGGACTCCAGGCAGAGGAAATAGATTGCCCACATGCAATTAATACCGTGATTTTACCCAAAGGGTCCAGATACAACTGAGTTAGGAGAGACGTCACAAATGTTTCCCCAAGGAGGCAATTTATTTTCATTTGAAAAAATAATTTAAGCAGATTCCCAGTGATCTTTATAATTATGTCACTCTCACTCACATTCTGATGAGCAGGAAACTTTGCCAGTAGTTGGTGCAAAGAATTACAACCTGTTGTTTATTTTATTGAGGTGGGCTACACTGTGTCTTTTTTGTGTCAGTTAGAGGCAGAGAACAGGCATAGGTTATTGGTAACCAATTGCGCCAGATTAAGGAAAATAAAAGGGGAATTTATCTTAAAACTTTTTGGAGTGGGGGAGGAAAGGAGTTTCTCAGAGGCCAAGGACAAGACTCCAACTAGGCTTCTGGATGGGTTGGAAGCACAGCAAGGGGAGTCCATGAGACTCTTACTGCAAAATTGTTTCCTCTGCTTCTAGGTAATACAACGGGACATACTGCTACAAACCACTCCCAAGTACATGATACAGTTCCGATTACCCAGAGAGAGACTAAAAATCCATACTCATTCCAATTCCAAACTCCAAGAGATGAGGCTCTAATTCGCCAAACTGGAGTCAGGGGCTCCCCCACCCCCAACGATAATGATCAGCTTATAGATCATGAAGGTTGCCAGGGACCCACCTCTGTAGATCAAGGAATAGGCAATTACCAGAAAAAAGGGGAATTGTTTTGAGTTAACGAGATACCACTGGTAAAACCCCAGGGAGACATATGATAGTGACACAGGAAATAATTACTGTGTTCCTGACTTCTGCACAGTGAGGAGACCTTTTTTTAGGTAACAATCAAAACAGGAAGTTGTTCTTTTCCCAACAACTGGACAAAAACTGGGGTGGCCTCCATAAGCCCACTATAGTGGGCACTGCAGTGACCTCCTGTGGTAGTTTGCATTAGTGCTAGCCACCAAATATTTCTGGTCTACCTCCCAGCCCATGATAAAATGGTTCTTCCTTACACTTTAGAGTGGAGAGTGGCATGTGACTTGGGTAGGTCCATAAAGTGTATGTCAATTCTAGGCCCAAACTTAAAAGGTTAGTAGGTGATCTGCCATATTCTCTTTCCCTCTGTCATAGCAACAGACAATGCTTGAGATGGTGGTAGCTTCATCAGTCTGTATCCCATAGTAAGTAAACATGGCATGGTGCTCCAAGCTGACCCATGATGGGCATGTGGTATGAGCAAGAAATAAACCTTTTGTCATAAAACCAAGATTTGGGCATGTTTGTTACCCAGCAAAACCTAACCTATTCTGACTGATGCACCTCTCCCAAGAGGCAATTGGGTGGGAAGAGCCTCACCTCCCACCTCTGGGTGTCAACCCTGACTGCTCTAAGCCATCTGAAGTAATTTCATCCACCTTGCATTGCTTTTGCCTATAGACCCAGGCTTTTGCATATCAGTGCCTGATATTCACTTCACCACAATAACGGGATAGGAGCCCCAGTCCATTACTGCTGCTCGTCTGTTCTCTGCCTGACTGGAATGCCCCATTTTTGGAAATGGGCTGGCATACCAATCACATGCAATTGTTTAAGGCCCAGACTCTTCCTTACCTGTGATCTGAGTGCTGACTGCTACTCAGAGTTGTGCACTGCTTAAAACTATAAATATGGCAGAATAACCCCAGAAGGAATGCTTTTGGTTGCACATAATAGACAATCCAATTCAAATTGGAATCAATAATAAAGGGAATTTAATGACTTGCGTCAATTTACGTGGTAAGGTGGGATTCAGGTATGCCTTGATCTGCACCACATCTCTGTTTCTATTCAGTTCTTTCTGCTTTTCCCTATTCCATGTGTTGGCTTCATCTTTAGGCTGGCTTCCCCGATGGTCTGAGGGGATAGCTGCCACAGCACATGATTCCCCACCGACATTCACGGAGTCCTAATAAGAGTAAGTGCCAATTTCTCATCAGAAACAATGGAGGCAAGAAGGCAATGAGAAAAAATGATTAAAGTGCCGAAAGAAAACAATTGCCAACCACAAATTTTATATCCAGCAAGCCTTTCTTTCAAAAATAAAGGAAAGATGAAGACACCCCCAGATTAGCAAAAGCTGAGTGAGTTTGTCACCAGTATACCTGCCCTACAAACAATGCTAAAGGGAGTTATTCAGATTGAAAGAAAAGGACACAAGACAGTGATCAAAGCAGCATAAAGAAATAAAGACATCTGGTAAAGGAAACCATATGGTAATTACAAATGCCAGTACTAAAAGATTGCATGGGGGGAGGGGCATGTAACTCCACTTTTGGCTTCATACATGTTCTAAAATGCAAATGCATAAAAAGTAATGATAAATTTACAGTTTTGGACATACAAAATAAAAGGTATTTTGTAACAAGTACAACAAAAAGGTGGGCAGTATAGGGTATAAGAATAGTGTATATGTATACTATTGAAGTTAAGCTGGTATCAAGTCAAATATGAATGTTATAGATTTAGAATGTTAAATTTAAGCCCCATGGTAACTATAAAAATATGTAAAATACATACAGAAAGTAAGAAGGGACTCAAAATAGTACAATACAAAAAAATCAAATAAATATTAAAGTAGGCATGAATGGAAGAATTACAGGACAAAAAAGGCATAAGACTTACAAAGACAAATAGCAAAACGGCAGAAGAAAGGCCTGTGTTATCATTATATACTTGAAATGTAAATGGATTAAACTCTCCAGACAAAAGGCTGAGATTGGCAGAAAGGATAAAAAAGCATGACACAACTGTATGGTGTTTACAAGACATTCATCTTAATTCAAAGACATATATAGGTTAAAAGTGAAAGGATGGAGAAAATATACAAAAAAGAGCTGGGGTAGCTATACTAATATCAGATAAAATAGACTTTAAGTCAAAAACTGTTAGGAGGGACAAAGAAGGTCCCTATATACTAGTAAAGGGGTTAACTCAACAAGAAGACATAACAATTACATATGCACCTAAAGGCAGAGCCCCAAAATATATTAAGCAAATATTGACAAATTTGAAGGGACAAATACGTGATTCTACATTAAAAATAAAGGACTTCTGTTCTAGTTTGCTAATGCTGCCAGAATGCAAAACACCAGAGATGGATTGGCTTTTATAAAGGGGGGTTTATTTGGTTACACAGTTACGGTCTTAAAGCCATAAGTGTCCAAGGTAACACATCAGCAATTGGGTACCTTCACTGGAGGATGGCCAATGGTGTCCGGACAACCTCTGTTAGCTGGGAAGGCACATGGCTGGCGTCTGCTCCAAAGTTCTGGTTTCAAAATGGCTTTCTCCCAGGACATTCCTCTCTAGGCTGCAGTTCCTCAAAAATGTCACTCTTAGTTGCACTTGGGATATTTGTCCTTTCTTAGCTTCTCTGAAGCAAGAGTCTGCATTCAACGGCTGTCTTCAAACTGTCTCTCATCTGCAGCTCCTCTGCTTTCTTCAAACTGTTCTGCTTGGCTGTAGCAGCTTGCTCCTTCTGTCTGATCTTATACAGTGCTACAGTAATTTAATTCAGACCCACCCTGAATGGGCGGGCCAACACCTCCAAGGAAATTATCCAGAGTCATCACCCACAGTTGGGTGGGGGCACATCTCCATGGAAACACTCAAAGAATTAAAATCTAATTAACACTGATAGGTCTGCCCACACAAGATTACATCAAAGATAATGGTGTTTGGGGGACATAATACATTCAAACTGGTACAACTTCACTCCAACGCTTTCAATAACAGATAGAACACCTAGAAAGAAGATCAATAAGGAACTAAACCTAATAGACATACATAGAACACTTCACCCAACAGCTAAAGAATACAGATTCTTCTCTAGTGCACATGGATCATTCTCCAGGATAAGCCATATGTTAGGTCACAAAACAAGTTTCAATAAATTCAAAAATACTGAAATATACAGTGTATCTTCTCTGAGCACAATGGAATAAAGCTAGAAAATAACAGGAAGAAGTAGAAAATTCACAAATATGTGGATATTGAACAGGTCAAAGAAGAAATCACAAGAGAAATTAGGAAATTTCTTGAGGCAAATAGAAACAAATGTACAACATGCCAAAAGCTTGTGGGATGCAGCAAAGGCAGTGCTGACAAGGAAATTTATAGCTCTAAATGCTTATTAAAAATAAGAAAGATCTCAACTCAGAGACCTAACAACCGGAGAACATAGAAAAATAAGAGTAAACTAAACGAAAAGTGAGTGGAGGGAGGGACATAGTAAAGACTCAGGCAGAGGTAAATGAACTAGGGAATAAAAAATAAATATATAGAATCAACAAAACCAAAAGTTGGTTCTTTGAAAAGATCAATAAAACTGACAAACCTTTAGCTAGACTGACAAAGAAAAAATGAGAGCAGACACAAATTACTAAAATCAGAAATGAATAGGAGGACATTACTACTGAAAGAAATAAGAAGGATTATAAGAGGATAGTATGAACAACTATATCCCAACAAATTAGATAACCAGAGGAAATGGACAAATCCTAGAAACACACAGACTACCCACACTTACTCAAGAAGAAACAGAAGATCTCAATAAATGATTAACTAGTAAAGAGATTGAATCAGTCATCAAAAAACTGCCAAAAAGAAAAGTCTGAGACCAAATAGCTTCACAGGTGAATTTTACCAAACATCCCCAAAACAATAAACACCAATCCTGCTCAAACTCTTCCCAAAAAAACTGAAGAGGAGGGAACACTCACCAACTCATTTTATGAGGTCAACATCACTGTAATGTCAGATAAAGACATCACAAGAAAATAAAATTACAGACTAATATCCCTTACAAATACAGACGCCAAACTCCCCAACAAAATAACAGCAAACTGAATCTGGCAGCACATTAAAAAAAGTATACACCACGATCAAATAGGATTTATCCTAGGTATGCAAGTGTAATTCAACCTAAGAAAATCAAATATAACACACCATGTACTAGAACAAAGGAAAACAAACAAATATGATCATCTCAATTGATGCAGAAAAGGCATTTGATAAAACCTAGCACACCTTCTTGATAAAAACAAACAAACAAACAAAAAACTTAGAAAACAAGGAATAGAAGGAAACTTCCTCAAGATGGTAAAGGGCATATATGAAAAATCCACAGCTAGCATCATACTTAATGGTGAAAGACTGAAAGCTTTCTATCTAACATCAGGAACAAGGCAAGGATGCCCACTGGCACCACTGCATTCAACAATGTACTAGAATTCAAGGCAGAGAAATTAGACAAGAAAAAAAAAAATAAAAGGCATCAAAATTGGAAAGGAAGAAGCAATTTTCTGATTAAATGATCCCATATATAGAAACTCTTGAAAAATCCTCAAAGCTACTAGAAATAATTCAGCAACGTGGCAGGGTACAGGAGCAGTACTCAAAAATCAGTAGTGTTCCTATACACTAGTAATAAACAATCTAAAGTGGTAATCAAGAAAAAATTCCATTTACAATAGTGGCTAAAAGAATCAAATATCTAGGAATAAATTTAACCAAAGATGTAAGGTCTTGTACATGGAAAAAACTATGAAACATTGCTAAAAGAAATCAAAGAGAACCTAAATAAATGGAAAGATTCCATGTCCATGAATTGGAAAACTAAATATCATTAAGTTGCCAATTCTACCCAAAGCAATTTAGAGTCAACACAATCCCAATCAACATTTCGACAGCCTTCTTGCAGAAATGGAAAAGCCAATCATCAAATTTATATGGAAGGGTAGCAGGCCCCAAACAGCCAAACCATCTTGAACAGGAAGAATGAAGTTGGAGGACTCATACTTCCTGATTATAAGACTTATTACAAAGCTACAAGAATGAAAACAGCATGTTACTGGCAAAAGGAAAGACATATAGACCAATGGAATTGAATTCAGAATTCAGAAATAAACCCTCACATCTACGCCTGATATACATATTTTTTTTTAACCAAGTTGCCATGTCCACTTAATGAGGAAAGAACAGTCTCTTCAAAAAACGGTGCTAGGTGAACTCACTACCCTCCCCACTATGTGGGACATGACTCCCAAGGGCGTAAGTCTCCCTGGCAACACAGGACTGACTCCCAGGGATGAGCCTGGCCCCGACTTCATGGGATTGAGAATGCATTCTTAACCAACAGGGGGAAAAGAAATGAAACAAAATAAAGTTTCAGTGGCTAAGAGATTTCAAATAGAGTCGAGAGTTCATTCTGGAGGTTATTCTTATGCAGTATATAGATACTCCTTTTTAGTTTCTAGCGTACTAGAATAGCTAGAAGGAAAACCTGAATTTATTGAACTGTAATCCAGCAGACTTGATTCTTGATGATGACTGTATAACTATATAGCTTTTATTGGGTGACTGTGTGTGCTGGTTTGGATGTATTATGTCCCCCAAAATGCCATTACCTTTGATGCAGTCTTGTGTGGGCAGGAATCGTATTGGTATTGACTGGGTTGGAGACTTTTGATTGGATGTTTCCGTGGAGATGGGATCACTCAATTAGGAGTGAGAACTTTCACTGGATAATTTCCATGGAGGTGTGGCCCTGCACATTCAGCATGGACCTTGATTAGTTTACTGGAGCACTACATAAGCTCAGACAGAAGGAGCAAGCTTGCTACAGACAAGAGGGACACTTTGAACAACACACCTGGGAGAAAGCCATTTTGAAACCAGAACTCCAGAGCAGACGCTGGCCACGTGCCTTCCTAGCTAACAGAGGTTTTCTGGACGCCATTGGCCATCCTCCAGTGAAGGTACCCGATTATCGATGCATTACCTTCGACAGCCTTAAGATTGTAATTGTGTAACCAAATAAACCCCCTTTTATAAAAACCAATCCATTTCTGGTGTTTTGCATCCCGACAGCATAGCAAACTAGAACAGATTTTTGTACGAAAGAAGTGGGGTGCTGCTGAGTTTGCAAATACCAAACATGTTGGAGTGGCTTTTTAAATGGTTTCAGGGAAGATTCTGGAAAAACTGTGAGGAGCTTGATAGAAAAGGCCTAAACTGCTTGGATGAGACTGTGGAAATATGGACTCTAAAGATACTTCAGATGAGGCCTTGAGCGGAAATAATGAATGTGTCATTGCCAACTGGGAGAAAGGCAATCCTTGTTTTAAAGTGGCAGGGAATTTGGCAAAATTGCGTTCTGATGTCTGATGGAAGGAAGAATTTGAGAGTGAGGAGCTGGGATACTTGGCTGATGAGATTTGGAAACTAAAAGTTGTGGATATAGCATGCTTCTCCTTGCAGCTTATAGTAAAATGCGAGCAGAGAGAGATAAACTTAGAACTGAACTCTTGGGTTCAAAGAAGCCAGAAACTGATGTTTTGGAAAATTCCAGGCTTCCAGGGGGCAGAACCCCAAAAGCTACAGCTGCACATGAGGATTTAACCAAACATGGAACCCAGCCGCCACTTTAGTACAAGCCAGGATTGGAGATGGAGTTATCCAGAAAGGATCTGTGGAAAGCCCTATTGTCTGATGGCTTTGACCCCTGTGTGCTTCATGCAAAGCCAACAGAATTTTTGCAAGATCTTTATAGACAGAGATGCTATACTGGAGGAGACAGATAAGGAACAAATTGAAGGAAAAAATTCTTCAAAAACAGAGCCATGGAGGTTGAGGTCTAGAGTCAAGAGGTCTCAGGCTGGGAGAGCAGAGTGGCCCACATGCATAGAAAGGGTGAGTTTGCCCTGGAGGTCGAGGCTGGGCCTTCTGCCTCAATGCTCAGGAAGAGTTTTGCCACCCCAAGCCCCAAAGACGGTGGAGCACATTCCCAGGGAATTGAGGAGAGCCTGGCCACCGCCCCATTGTTCGGAGAGGGTAGAGCCTTTGAACCGGAGAGGCAGAGTCCAGGTAGCACCCCAATGTTCGAGGAGGGTGGGGCTGAAAAGGTGGTCTCCCCAATGTGTGGATATGTTGGAGCACTCACCCCAGCATTTGGAGAGAAAAGGGCTGCCACAAAAGCCTTTGGAAAGGATTGGACTCCCACTCTCTTAAGCCCCAAGGATAAAATGTCATTCTCTAAATGACTCTCAGACTTCGAAATCTAACGGAGTTTACCCTGTGGGTTTTAGGAATTGTTTTGGTCTCTTAAACCCTGTTTTCCTTTCAGTTTCTCCTTACGGCAATGGGAATGTTGATCCTATGAATGTCCCTCCTTTGTATATTGGAACCAGATAACTTGTTCTAAGTTTCACAGGTTCAGAGCCAGAGGGGAATTTTGCTTTTGGACAGACCATGCTTATAACTGATTTTGATGGGATCTTGCACTTAACTATTGTTACTGAAATGATTTAAGTTACTGTGATACTGTGGTGGGATGAATGTATTTTGTATATGGAAAGATCATGTCATTTTGGGGTCCAGGGGGGTGGAATGTGCTGGTTTGGATGTATTATGTCCCCCAAAACGCCATTATCTTTGATGCAGTCTTGTGTGGGCAGGAAATGTATTGGTGTTGATTCGGTTGGAGACTTTTGATTGGATGTTTCCGTGGAGATGTGATCACTCAACTATGGGCGAGATCTTTCACTGGATGATTTCCATGGAGGTGTGGCCCTGCACATACAGCATGTGCCTTGATTAGTTTACTGGAGCACTACATAAGCTCAGACAGAAGTAGCAAGCTTGCCACAGACAAGAGGGACACTTTGAACAACACTCCTAGAAGAAAGCCATTTTGAAAGAAGAACTCTGGAGCAGATGCCAGCCACATGCTTCCCACCTAACAGAGGTTTTCCAGATGCCATTGGCCATCCTCCAGTGAAGGTACACGATTGCTGATGTGTTACCTTGAATACTTTATGGCCTTAAGACTGTAACTGTGTAACCAAATAAACCCCCTTTTATAAAACCCAATCCATTTCTGGTGTTTTGCATCCCAGCAGCATTAACAAACCAGAACACCATGTGATTGTGAGAAACATTTATCCAGTGTATGGGCAAATGAGTAATAAAATGAAGACAAAAATATATATAAATAATAGGGGGGATAAGGGGTATGGGATGTTTTGGGTGTTACTTTTATTTTTATGTTTTTCTTTATTTTGGAGTAATGGAAATGTCCTAAAATTGACTGTGGTGATGAATGCACAACTATATGATGATACTGTGAGCCACTGATTGTATACTTTGGACAGATTACATGGTTTGTGACTATATTTCAATAAAATTGCATTAAAAACAGTAATGGAAAACTTGGTATACATGTACAAAAGAATGAAGATGAAACCCTACCTCATACCATATGCAAAAATTAACTCAAAATGGACCAAAGGCCTAAATAGTAGAAACAAAACTATAAAACTCTAGTTAGAAGAAAATCTAGGGAAGCATCCTCAGGACCTTGCATTAGACAATAGCTTTTTAGACTACACCAAAAGCAAGAGCAACAGAGAAAAATTAGATAAACGTGACTTCATCAAAATTTAAAAACTTTTGTGCATTGAAGGACTTCAAAGACACCCTACAGAATGGGAGAAAATTTGGAAATCACATATTTGGATATATCCAGAATATATAAATAAATCCTACAACTCAATAATAAAAAGACAAACAACCCAATTTAAAAATGGGCAAAAGACATGAATGGACATTTCTCTAAAGAAGATTCACAAGTGAACAAGAAGCACACAAAAAGGTAGTCAACATCACCAGCCATTAGGGAAATGCAACCCAAAACCACAATGAGACACCATTTCACACTCACTAAAATGGCTACTTCAAAAAAAAAAAAAAAAAAGGAAAATAACAAGTGTTGGAGAGGACATGGAGAAATAGAACACTTGTGCATTGCTGGTGGGATTGTAAAATGTTGCAATCACTGTGGAAAACAGTTTGGCACTTCCTCAGAAAGTCAAGTATAGAATTACCATATGACCCAGCAATCCCACTTCTAGGTATATACACACAGAAGAATTGAAAACAGGGACTTGAACAGATATTTGCACACTGGTGTTCACAGTGGCATTATTCACAATTGCTAAAAGATAGAAGCAACCCAGGTGTTCATCAACAGGTGAATGGACAAACCAGATGTGGTATATACATATGATGGAATACTATTCAGCCATAAAAAGAATGAAGTTCTGACACATGTGAAATACAGATGAATCTTGAAGACATCATATTGCAAGAAATAAGCCAGACACAAAAAGACAAATAATGTATGATCTTACTGATATGAAATAATCAGAATAAGCAGATTCTTAGGGTCAGAAACTAGAATACAGTTCACCAAGCAGAGGCAGGGAGGATACAGAGTCAGCAGTTAATGCTTAATTGGTACAGAATTTCAGTTTGGGGTAGTATAAAAGTTTTGGTAATAGATGGTGGTGATGGTAGCATAACACTGTGAACATAATTAACAGCAATGTATAATATATTTGAATGTGATTAAAAGGGGAAATTTTGGGTTATATATGTTACTAGAATAAAATGTGTTAAAAAATACCATAGGACTGTACAACAAGAACAGTGAGCCCTAATGTAAACTATGGACTATAGTTAATGGTACAATTATAATTATATTCTTTCATCAATTGTATCAAAAGTATCACGCTAATACACAGTATTATTAAATAGTAAAATTCTGTGTGTGAGGGTGAGAAATTATTTTCTGCATGATTTTTCTGTAAACATGCAACTTCTCTAATAGAAAAATTATTTAAACACTTAAAAATTAAGGTGAAATAATGCCAGCAGGCCTGCACAACAAAAAATACTAAAGGAAGTTTTAATGCTGGAGAAAAATGATTCCAGGTGGAAGCATAGATCTATGCTTGATCAGAACAGAATGAAGAGCACAGGAAAGGGTAAATACATGAGTTAATATAAAAACTATTGTAAATTTTTAAAAAATTATTTAATATTTAAGGCAATAATAACAATGACAATGTATTGGAAGATTCGTAACATGTAGAAGCAAAATACGTGACAAAAGTATAGCAAAGTATTGGAACAGTAAAAGGAATTGCACTATTATTAGGTTCTAACACTGTATGGAAAATTGTATAGTACTGCTTAAAGATATACCACAATAAGTTAAGTATGCATATCACAGTCTCTGAAGTAACCACTAAAAATGTAAAATAAAATGGAGGTATATCTAAAAATCCAGTAAAGGAGATAACTTAAAAATATTTGACTAGGATGAGACCAAGAAGATAGCAGCCTAGAGAGGAGTGGAAGTTAGTTCTTTTCCCTGGAACAACTAATAAACAACCAGGAACAACTAGTAAGTAATCTGGAATAACTGCTGGGGGACAATCGTGATGGTCCACACATTTGTACACCAATCTGAATTGGGAGGAATGCCTGAGATCGCAGCATAAAATCTGTAAGTAAAAACTGTGGATCCAAGCTGGAAGCCCCCTCCCCCCATGGCAGCCCGAATTGCAAAACCTCACTGTGATAGAGAGCAGCACTCACTGAACAAGTGAATATACCTCAGTCCAGCTCCAACTGGGGTTTTAATTAACAAATGTGGACTGCACAATACAAGCTACAAATCCCCAACTGACCTTAAAGAGCCAGAGGACTTCTCTGTCTCTGGAGGGGGAGCCCAGGGGACCAGCTGCTATCTCTGGCCAGCAGATGAAGCTGGGAGGGCCATGGAGTGGCGCTGAAGGGGGTTTTCTGTCCCTTTTCCTCTCTCTCAACCCAGGCGGCTCAGTGGAAAAAGCCGCAGCCATTTTCATTTCACAGCACTCTGACCCAGACAGTGGTACAGATAGCAGAGTCAGAAAGACAAAGAGCCTATTGAAATGCTGATGATCACTGCCTATGGGGTATATCTTCCCTAAGAGGAAGGAGGTGGTGCCCAGCCCTACTACCAGCCTCCTAGTCAGAACCAGACCCCAGAGCCTGGGGAAAAACAGCCAAAACAGAAACTAAGCAGGCCACACCTCCTTATACCAGTCAGGATCGACAGGCTGACAGATGCCACCTGCTGGGCAGGTTAGGAAAAGCACAGTGGCTAGAGGCTTCACAGGGTGTGTTAATCTTCTAAGACACACCCTCAGGGAAACCTGATACTGAATATTGCCCTCTTCTGAGATCTGAGCCCATTCTGGCCTGGGAAAACCTGATTGGGGTAACCAAGGAAACCAGATGCCTAGACAACAGAAAACTACAACCTACACTAAGAAAAACAAAGTTATGGCACAGTCAAAGGAACAAACTTACACTTCAACTGATACAGGAATTGAAACAACTAATGCTAAATCAATTCTAAAAGTTTAGAGAAGATATGGCAAGAGTGATGAAGCATATAATGAAAACATTGGGTGAACATAAGGTAGAAATTGAAAGTTCGAAACACAACTGGCAGATTCTATGGAAATGAAAGGTACAACACAAGAGATGAAAGACACAATGGAGACATACAACAGCAGATCTCAAGAGGCAGGAGAAAACACACAGGAATTGGAGACCAAGACACCTGAAAGCCTAAACACAAAAGAACGATAGGGAAAAGAATGGAAAAATAGGAGCAACATCTCAGGGAACTGAATGACAACATGAAACACATGAATGTATGTGTCATGGGTGTCCCAGAAGGAGAAAAGAAGGGAAAAGGGGCAGAAGCAATAATAGAGGAAATAATCAATGAAAATTTCCCATCTCTTACGAAAGACATAAAATTACAAATCCAAGAAGTGCAGCGTACCACAAACAGAACAGATCCGAATAGGCCTATGCCAAGATACTTAATAATCAGATTATCAAATGTCAAAGACAGAGAGAGAATTCTGAAAGCAGCAAAAGAAAAGCAATCCATCACATACCAAGGAAGCTTGATAAGACTGTGCAGATTTCTCAGTAGAAAACATGGAGGCAGAAGAAAATGGTATGATATATTTAAGATACTGAGAAAGAAAAACCACCAACCAAGAATCCTATATCCAGCAAAACTGTCCTTCAAATATGAGAGAGAGTTTAAAATATTCTCTGACAAACAGACAATGAGACAGTTTGTGAACAAGATACCTGCTCTACAGGAAATACTAAAGGGAGCACTACAGACAGAAAGGAAACGACAGGAGTGAGAGGTTTGGAACACAATTTTGGGTGATGGTAGCACAGCAAAGTAAGTACACTGAACAAAGAGGACTGTGAGTATGGTTGAAAGAGGAAGGTTAGGAGCATGTGGGACACCAGAAGGAAAGAGGAAAGTTAACGACTGGGACTGTAAAACTCAGTGAAACCTAGAGTGCTCAACAATTGTGATAAAATGGACAAATATGTTTTTACATGAGGGAAAACGAATGTCAACCTTGCAAGGTATTAAAAATAGGGTGGTATTGGGGGGAAAATACAATCACTGCAAACTAGAAACAATAATTAACAGAAACATTGTTTTATGCTTCCTTTAATGTAACAAAGGCAATATACCAAAGCTAAATGCATATAAGTGGGGGACATAGAAGAGGGGTATGAGACTCTTGACATTGGTGATGTTGTCTGACTCTTTATTCTATTTTAGTTTAATACCATCTTTCCTTTTGTTGCTTTCTAGCTGTCATGGTTTTTTTTCCCCCTCTGAAATGGCTTTTTATTAAACAGCAAAGCAGAATCACAACACAATTTTCTAATGTTTGTAAATTAGGTCACAAAAGGGATGCAAAATGTTTGCAGTACGACTATTATATATTCATACAGCTAAAGTCATTTATTGAATTTTACTTGTACCAATACAAACATAAGATTATTATTCCATGATTAAAAGTGGCTCAACCTGCCCTACCTTGATGGTTGCTAACATGCCCACAGACATAGGGGACTGGTGGTTTGATGGACTGAGCCCTCTAACACGGGATTTGCCCTTGGAAAAACTGTTGCTGCAAAGGAGAGGCTAGGCCTCCCTATAATTGTGCCTAAGAGCCTCCTCCCGAATGCCTCTTTGTTGCTCAGATGTGGCCCTCTCTCTCTAGCTAAGCCAACTTGAAAGGTGAAATCACTGCCCTCCCCGCTACGTGGGATCAAACACCCAGGGGAGTGAATCTCCCTGGCAATGTGGAATATGACTCCCGGAGAGGAATGCAGACCCGGCATCGTGGGATGGAGAACATCTTCTTGACCAAAAGGGGGATGTGAAAGGAAATGAAATAAGCTTCAGTGGCAGAGAGATTCCAAAACGAGCTGAGAGGTCACTCTGCTGGGCACTCTTATGCACAATATAGACAACCCTTTTTAGGTTCTAATGAATTGGGGTAGCTGGTGATAGATACCTGAAACTATCAAACTACAACCAAGAACCCATGAATCTTGAAGACAATTGTATAAAAATGTGGCTTATGAGGGGAGACAGTGGGATTGGGGGGGCCATGGGGCTCACACTCCCCTTTGTCTAGTTTGTGGATGGATGAGTGGAAAGGTGGGGGAAGGAAACAAACAAACAAACAAACAGACAAGGGCGCCCAGTGTTCTTTTTTACTTTAGTTGCTCTTTTTCACTTTAATTATTATTCTGGTTATTTTTGTGTGTGTGGTAATGAGGGTGTTGGGGATTGATTTTGGTGATGAATGTACAACTATGTAATGGTACTGTGAACAATCGAATGTATGATTTGTTTTGTATGACAGCGTGGTATGTAAATATATCCCAATACAATAAATATTAAAAAAAAAGTGGCCCAAATCTAAAACCACAAGCTATATTAGTGGATCTATCTTCCTATTATAACTAGCATTTTAACATTACTTCTGCAAAATTTTTAATTTTTTTTCTTTTTTTCTTTTCCTTTTGTCTCTCTAGCTTTTTTGACTCTTTCTCCTGCCTTGTGGAAGAAATGGAGCTGTCCTTATATAGATAGTGGTGATGGCGGTGAATACATAAATACGTGACTATACAGGGAACCATTGATTGTTTACTTAGGATGGAATGTATGGTGTGTGAACAAAACCGTGTTTAAAAAAAATGGGTTGATGAAGAAACCTTGAGGGCACTATATTGAGTGAAATAAGTCAGACACATAAGGACAAATATTGCAGGGTCTCACTGATATGAACTAATTATAATATGTAAACTCATAGACATGAAATATAAGTTACCAGGATATAGAGCAAGGCTAAAGAATGGGGAGCAGTTGCTTATTATGAGCAGAATGTTCAACTAGGTTGAACTTGTGTTTGGAAATGGACAGAGATGACGGCAGCACATTGTGAGATTTAACTAACAGTGCTGAAAGGTGTGTGAATGTGGTGGGAAGGGGAAGCTCAGAGTAATGTAAGTCACCAGAAAGAAAACTGGAGGTTAAAAGATGGAATGTATAAAACAGTGAATCCTGTGGTGGGCAATGTCCGTGATTAACTGTACAAATATTAGAAATCTCTTTCCTAAACTAGAACAAATGTATGACAGTATAACTAGAAATTAATATTAGAGGGGCATATAGGGAAAAAATATTCCTGTTGCTAACTATATACTACAGTTAGTAGTATTTTAACATTCTTTCATCAACAGTAACAAATGTACTATACCAATACTATGAGTCAACAATGGAGGGAGGGGTGGCTGGGGTATGGGAGGATTCGAGTTTTCTTTTTTTGTCTTTATTTCTTTTCTGGAGTAATGAAAATGTTCTAAAAATTGAAAAAAAATCAGTTGTGGTGATGGATGCACAGCTGTATGATGGTACCATGGGCAACTGATTGTACACTTCAGATCTTTGGATAATTGTATGGTATGTGAACAATCTCAATAAAAAAAAATATTTGGCTAATCCAAAAACAGGAAGAAAAGGAGGTAAAAAGGAACAAAACACAGGTAGGACAAATAGAAAACAAGTAGCAAGTTTACAGACTTAAACCAAACCATATCAGTAATTATGTTAAATGTAAACAAAACAAATAACTGCAATAAAAAGAGACTGATAGACTGAATTTTTTAAAAAGTCTGAACTATATAATGTTTAAGAGTGGCACACTTTAATATAAGTACATATACGTTGAAAAGGCAAAAGAATGGAAAAATTCAAGCAAACGCATGAATAAGAAATACTTATTTTATACAAATTCTCTCCAAAAATGAAAAGGGAATACTTCCCAACTCATTTTATGAGGTCAGTATAATCTTGATACCAAAATCTGGCAAGAACATTCTAAAAAAAAAAAAATTGCAGACCATAAATGTACAACCATAGACAAAACATTTGCAAATCAAATCCAGCAATAAATTAAAAGATGATAGATCATAACCAAGTTGGTTTTATCCCAGGAGTGCACTTGGTTTAACATTCAAAAATCAACCACATTAACAAAATAAGACACAATTAATGATAATCTACATAGATATTGAAAAAGCATTTGATAAAATTCAATACTTATTCACAGTAAAAATTCTGAGCAACCCAGGAATAGAAGAGAACTTCCTCACTCTGATATAGAGTGTCTACAAAAAAAAAACTTACAAAAAACATCATCCTTAATGGCAAAATATTGAACATTTCATCCTTAAGGTCAGGAACAGAACAAGGATGTCAGCTCTTACCACTATTAATCAACATTTAACTAGATGTCCTAACAAGGTCAATAAGGCAAGATAAAGAAGAAGAAAGTCTTGAAGATAGGAAAGAAAGAACTAAAACTTCTTTATTTGAAGATTTCATGATTGTGTATATAGAAAATCCTAATGAGTCTGGAACAACTTCTAGAAATAATAAGAGAACTTACCAGACTTGTGCGACAGATGGTTATTATTTTAAAATCTACTGTAACACCCAGGGGAGTGAATCTCCCTGGCAACGTGGAATATGACTCCCGGGGAGGAATGTAGACCTGGCATCATGGGATGGAGAACATCTTCTTGACCAAAAGGGAGAAGTGAAAGGAAATGAAATAAGCTTCAGTGGCAGAGAGATTCCAAAAGGAGCCGAGAGGTCACTCTGCTGGGCACTCTTACGCACAACATAGACAACCCTTTTTAGGTTCTAAAGAATTGGGGTAGCTGGTGGTGGATACCTGAAACTATCAAACTACAACCCAGAACCCATGAATCTTGAAGACAATTGTATAAAAATGTAGCTTATGAGGGGTGACAATGGGATTGGGAAAGCCATAAGGACCACACTCCACTTTGTCTAGTTTATGGATGGATGAGTAGAAAAATAGGGGAAGGAAACAAACAAACAGACAAAGGTACCCAGTGTTCTTTTTTACTTCAATTGCTCTTTTTCACTTTAATTATTATTCTTGTTATTTTTGTGTGTGTGCTAATGAAGGTGTCAGGGATTGATTTAGGTGATGAATGTACAACTATGTAATGGTACTGTGAACAATCGAATGTACGATTTGTTTTGTATGACTGCGTGGTATGTGAATATATCTCAATAAAATGAAGATTAAAAAAATATCAATGTTCATAAAAAAATCTACTGTAATTCTATATTCTAGCAATGAACAATTGGAAAATTACATTTAAAATACTATTTACCACAGTATCAAAAAACAAAGATCTAGTAACAAAATTAACAAAAGATGTGCAAGTTTATCCATTGAAACCTACAAAATATTCTTTAGAGAAACTAATGATGACCTATGTAAATGGAGAAATAGACCATGTTTATGGACTGGAAGATTCAATATTGTTATCAATTCTCCCCAAATTGTTCTATAAATTCAATGCAATACCCTTAATATCCCAGCAGAACTTTTCTTTAAAGGACATTGACAAGCTGATTCTAATGTTTATATGGCAATACAAAGGATTTAGATTTGCAGGATAACTGAAGAAGAACACATTTAGCTAAATTTTGACAAATATTGATAGAGAAAAAAATGACATTGAAATGCTATTTCACACTATATTCAAAAACCAATTTCTGATGGATTATGGACCTAAATATGAAGAGTAAAATAAACATGGCCTGACACAGGGAAGGTACTCAATAAATATTTCTTGAATGAATGTATGCATGTGTGAAATATGTTGCTCTAATTTAACTTCATTTATTTGACAAACAAAACCAATTTCTTTTGGATTATGGCCTTAACTATAAAAGGTAAAACCATAAATTTTTAGAAAATACTATAGAATATTATCTTCATGACTTCAAAGTAGAAAAAATTTTCTTAAATATGATACCAAAGAAGCACTAACCATAAAGGAAATACTGATAAATTTGGCTTCTTCACAATTAAGAACTTCTGTTCATCTGGAGACATCATTAAGAGAATAAAGAGGCAAGCCACAAAGGAGGAAGATTTACAATGCACATAAATGACAAAGGGTTTATATCTAGAATATACAAATAACTATTACAAATAAATAATGAAAAGACAGACCAATAGAAAAATGGGCAACAAAAGGAACTTCATAAAAAGAAAATCTAAATGGCCAGTAAACTTATGGAAGGTGCTTAGCCTCATTAGCAATTAGGGAAATGCACACATAAACCATAGTGAATAACTACTACAGATCCACAGTGCCCAGGTGGACCAATAGACATTTAAAAACTTGCTCATAGTGGCATTATTTATAATAATCCCAATTGGAGACAACTCAAATGTCCATCGACAGCAGAAGGGATAAATAAATTGTGGTATATTCACTCAGTGGAATGCTACATACAGCAATAAAAGTGAATGAGTATACTTTGGATGTATTGCATGGTGTGTGAATAAAGCTGTTCAAATTTTAGAAAAAAAAGTGAATGAGTTACAGCTGCACACAACAACATGGAAGAATCTTATAATGTGGAATAAAAGAAGCCAGACACAAAAGAACACATATCTTATAATTGCCTTGATATAAAGCCTATAATCAGGCAAAACTAAACATGCCCCTTCCCCCACAATCTTCCAACACTCTTACCATTTTAATAGGGAAAACAAAGAAGGTTCAGGTTTAGTTTCTATTTCTTTACTTATGAGTGAAGTTGAGTATTTTCTCACACGTTCATTGTATTTCGTTTTCTACCAGCTGCTCATTCAACTCGCCTATTTCCCTATTTCCTTTCTCATTAATCTGTAAGTACATTCGGTAAATTTGTTCTTTGATACATGTATTGCAAAACTTGCGTTTCCAGCTTTTCATTTTAAAAGTTTCCTTGTGTTACTTTGGCCTCATTTCTAATCCTCTAGGATAAGTTCTCTCCTGGTCTGCCAGTACCCAGCCCAGCAAGTGGATCCCGTGACTCTCCCTGTCCACCTGGGCCCTGCTTGCACAGCTCCCTTGGACTCCCCGCTGGGCAGATGACCTTTGGGCGCCCATAGCCCCAGTTCCTTCCTTCAGCATCTTGGGGCTGTTCCAAGGGGAATGAGCTGCATGAGCAGAAGCACAGTCCCCTGTGCCGTCTTTGAACCCTTCCTCACTGAGGCTGATGATTCCTTGTCTGTGGGGAACGGTGGGGCCTCCCCTCAGATTCCCTCCATTACCCCATGGGTTGAGCAGGTCATGCTGGTGGGTTAAGAAGCCAGCAATTGAAGAGGAGTTTGAATCAGTCAACCAGCCATTCTTTGGAGTAAAATAATCCTAATATTCACACTTGTCCCATGGTCCGCCCACACCCTGGGTCTCTCCAAGTCAAGGGATGTTGATATTTCCTTCCGCTTTAGGTGCAGAGTTAAGTTAGTCCTACCTGATGGGTCATTACACATCTTAATACAGTCACAAGAAGCCTCTTCTCCATTTCCCATAAATACCCTATAATCTGCATACATTCTTGTAAATTAAATGACTACAAATTTTACATCAAAATATTGTGATAGACAACTGGAACTCATATATTGCTGTTGGAAATATAAAATGATACAACTACTTTGGAAAAGTGGCAGTTTCTTAAGTTAAACATACCGCTACATGTGTCCCAGCCACTCCACTCCTAGGTATTTATCCATGAGAATTAAAAGCATATGTCTACACAAAGACTCATACACAAAATTTTATAGTAGCTTTATTTGTAATATACAAAAGCTGAAAACACCCCAAATATCCTAGAACAGGGGAACAGATAAACAAATTGTGGTATATGCAATGAAATGTTACTCAACAACAAAAAGATATAAACTATTGATACACCCAACATTATGGATGCTGAATGAAAGCAGTGAGGTGAGAAAGACAACGTACTACCGTTATCCCTTCCACATTGCAACTTTCCCTATCACAGTTTTGGCATAAAAGATTAAACAGGAATTGTTTGGGAGTTTTGTGGAAGCCTCAGACAACACATGAAGGCCCGCAGATGACGTATAGCCTATGACCAAATACTTAACCCAAATTTTACAATAAGGTACTATAAACACCCCATAAAAGAAAAAAGAAAAAATTCAGACATCTTCTCTGGTACAAAGGGAAGGCCAAAAAATTTTACACAGATTTTCCAGATTGCAGGGGCACAACGCCCCTAAGCTCTGCAACGAGAAAGGGATAACTGTATATGATTCTGTTGTCTTAAACTCCAAAGATGCAAACTAATCTATAATGACAGAAAGCATATCAGTGGTTATTGCCTGGGGTGGGGTAGAAGCAGCAGCAGATTACAAAGGGGCAGGAGGAGGGGTGTGTGGTGGGGGTTGGGAGTAGATATGTTCATTACCTTGACTGTGGTGATGGTTTCACCGGGGTATACACATGTGCTGGTTTCAATGTATTATGTCCCCCAAAATGCCATTATCTTTGATGCAGTCTTATGTGGGCAAGAAACGTAATGGTGTTGATTGGGTTGGAGACTTTTGATTGGATGCATGGAGATGTGATCACTCAATTGTGGGTAGATCTTTCACTGGATAATTTCCATGGAGGTGTGTCCCCATCCATTCAGCATGGGCCTTGATTAGTTTACTGGAGCACTATATAACTCAGACAGGAGTGAGCTTGCCGCAGCCAAGAGGGACACTTTGAAGAATGTGCAGGAGCTGAGAGGGTAGCTGCAGAGATGAGAGACAGTTCGAAGATGGCCGTTGAAAGCAGACTCTGGCTCTGGAGAAGCTAAGAGAGGACAAATGCCACAAGAGCAACTGAGAGTGACATTTTTGAGGAACTGCAGCCTAGAGAGGAACGTCCTGGGAGAAAGCCATTTTGAGACCAGAACTTTGGAGCAGACACCAGCCACACGCCTTCCCAGCTAACAGAGGTTTTCCGGACACCATTGGCCATCCTCCAGTGAAGGTACCCGACTGCTGATGTGTTACCTTGGACACTTTATGGCCTTAAGACTGTAACTTTGTAACCAAATAAATAGACCCCCTTTATAAAAGCCAATCCATTTCTGATGTTTTGCATTCCGGCAACATTAGCAAACTGAAATAACATGTCAAAACTCAAATTTTAAAACTGGACAACTATGGTGCATTAAATCTCTTTCACTGTTTTCCCCACTGTGTTAGTTCCTAGCACAGCTGTACAAGTTACTGCAGGCTGGTTGACTTCAAACAGCAGAAATGCATTCTCCCTCGGCTCTGGAGGCTGAAAGTCCAAAACCAAGGGGGCAGCAGGGCCCTGCTGGGCCAGGGTCCCTCTAAAGATCAACAGGAAGATGCCCCCCTGGCCTCTTCCAGCTTCTGGGGACTCCCAGCCTCCCTTGGCTTGTGACTGCATCACTCCACTCTCAGCCTCCGTCTGCACACGGACACTGGATGTAGGGACCATCTGAAATCCAGGATGACCTCATCTTGAGAGCCATAACTCTCTTAATTACATCTAGAAGGACCCTATTTACAAATAAGGTCACATGTTGAGGCTCTGGGTGAATGTGAATTGGGGGGGGGGGGCACTACTCAACCCATTGCTCCCCCTTAAGTTCCATCTGTGTTCCTGTATGTACATCTAATTTGTCACCTCTCAGTGCTGTTGAAATTCCCAGGTATGCAGCCCCATACACAAACACTGTAATATCGTCCTCTTTGTCTTCTTATGGCTTTGAACAAACTTTCTCCAAAATATATTTACAGGAGTGAGATTTCTGCACCACATGCCCTATACACACTTCATTTCACTAAGAACCACCTGCTTATTTTGCAGAAGGGCTGAGTGAGTTTACGTGCTCAGCAGCCTCCTTCACATGAGTTTTCAACACTTCACTCAACAACAAGACAGAGCTGATGGATGTTGATTCCCAGCATCTCCCCTCCTCCAATTTGATATAAACTTCCTGGTCACTCAGTAATAATTCTTCGGGCTGTGGTACAGGGCTGTCGCCATTCCCTGATGACTTGGATGGAATTTCTTCTATTTTTACTTTTCTTGGTAATCCTGCTTTTGGTTAGAGATGGTTGCTGTGCTGCTTGCCTTCCCTGGACATGGCAGCCTCTGAAGGTCTCACCTATGTAAGGAACTGGTCCTTGGCGCTTGGGCCAGTGTTCTGAGTTGCAAGGAATGCGGTGACTCAGCTGGTCGCTTGGGGACACCTCGATGCACAAGGCTGCAGGAAGGAAGTCATTACACAGACAGCTGGGTTGTAAAAAACAAAAATACTCCACACACCAAACTCTACAAAGCCGTGCAGCTGCGCGCGCGTCCCATGACTCAACGGGGCTGCTCTGCCACGTGGCGCACAGCTCAGGGTACGTGGCACACAGCCCTCACCCACTGCCGGCTGCTCCTCTTGGCTGCTGTGAAAGCTGACTGGGTGGGGACCCAGGAAAGTCCTCTCATTCCACCCTGTCCACTCTGCCCATTGCTTCCCTCGCTGCCTCCTTTCTCCTGGCATGAGAAATACCCATCCACTTTGCTCTTTAACTCTCTTGTCCTTTAAAAAAAAAAAAAAAAACCTGGACTTCAGTATTTCATTCCTACTAGAGACTTGTCTGGGGCACAGGGTGGTTAACACACTGATACCCTAGGAAGGCCCTACAGAGTCAGGCAGCTCCCAGGCAACTAGCCATCACCTGGGTCCGAGACCACTGGGGAAAGGGGCCTGAGGCAGCCAGGCCAGCAGCCAGGACATGGACTCCTTGTTGTAGAGGGAAGTGTCAATAAGATTCACTCACTAATCTTTATTGAAGATCTGCTATGCGCCAGGCACTGTTCTTGGTTTATGTCAGTGAAGACAAACGAGACATCTTGTCCACATGGGGACAACATTCTTGTGGGAGGAGGACAAAGTCCACACATCATAATTCAATTATATAGTACCTTAAACAGTAATTAGTGCTACTGGGAAATAGCTCAGGGAGAGGCAGGTGGAGCGATCAGGGTGGGCCTCACTGAGGAGGTGACATTTGAGGATGGTGAGTGAGCCATGTGGGTATCTGGGGAAGAGCGTTCTGGGGGAGGATCAGCCACTGCAAAGGAGTGGGCCTGGGGTGCTTGAGGATCAACGAGGAGGTGACTGTGGTGGCTGCAGAGAGAGTGAGGAGGAGCACAGAGGGAGAGGTGGTACAAGGGGTGCGTGAGAGGTATGAGTCCGGGAACCATTGGAGGGTTTTGAGCAGAAATTTTACAGGAACTGACTTCAGTTTTAACAGAATCCCACTGTCAGATGGCTTTGTCCTCTGACAATACAACACAAGTGGAGTGCAAAGTGATTTCATGAAGCTGATGAAAGTGATGTTGGAGAACAGCTGGAATCACCCAAAGATCTTCGGATGTGGATCTGGAGGTGTTAGGTCATATAACTGAAGATGAGAAAAGGAAAGAACAGGGCAGAAGTTTCAGAATAATGACTTAAGGACTCAGAAGCCTTTGGCAAAACCAAAAGCACCCAGAAGTATTTTTGGAAAGATACTCATGCTTTTCGGAAAATAAAACGCTACAAGAAGGATGTCATATCATGCAACCATGCAATTTACATCCTACTCCCAAACCACTCAAATTATTATTTGGTCATGCTAAAAATTGGAACAGACTGGCATGCATAACCCAAATTCTGTTAAGCATAAGATAAAAAGCTGCATGTTAATAATTGGTTCCTTTGTCTTCATCTGTAACAATGGTCCCCACTGCTCCAGGTTGTTGTAAAGATAAAGCATTCATTTGCCTCAAAGAGGCAACCAAGATGTTTTGAGTCTCTTCTGTGAGCTGGGCACCATGTGAGGCTCTGGGGGTACAGAGAGGGGCAAGAAGTGCCCTTGGAAAGACAAAGCATTGACCAAACAGTATACGCAGTCAGAGTATCCCCAACCCACTGAGGTGAAGAGGCATATGGTGCTATGAGAGTCCACAGAAGGGAGATCTGGCCCAGGCAAAAGGTATACTTGTTATATACTGCTGCGTAACAAGTCTGCACGAATTATCACCCATTTACTATCTCACTTCCTGTGAGTCAGGCGTTTCGATATGGCTTAGCTCGGCCCTACACCCAGGGGCCCACGAGGCTGCAGTCAAGGCATGGGGCTACCTTCTCATCTAGAGGCTCGACTGGGGAAGAATCCACATCCCAGCTCACTCAGGTTGTTGGCAGGATTCAGGGCCCCTGCTTCCTGCTGGCTCTTGACTGGAGGCTGCCCACAGCTCCTTGCCCCATGGGCTTCCTCAACCTGGCTGCTTGCTTCACCAGTCAGCAAGAAGAGTCTAGAGCTAGCCTGCTAAGTGACACTAACATAACCACAGGAGTGACATCGCATCAGCTTTGCCATATTCTATTGGTTAACAGCAAGTCACACTCTTGAAGACAAGTGTATAACCTTCTACACAACATAAATACACAAAGCGTAAATGCCCAGCGAACTCCAAACAGAATAAATCCAAAGAAACCCACTCTAAGACATATTCTGATCAGACTGTCAAATACTGAAGAGAAGAAGCAAGTTCTGAAAGCAGCAAGAGAAAAGCAATTCACCACTTACAAAGGAAACAACATAAGACTAAGTACTGACTACTCAGCGGCCACCATGGAGGCGAGAAGGCAGTGGCACGACATATTTAAAATTCTGAGAGAGAAAAATTTCCAACCAAGAATACTTTATCTAGCAAAGCTCTCCTTCAAATTTGAGGAAGAGCTTAAATTTTTCACAAACAACTGCTGAGAGATTTTGCTAATAAAAGACCTGCCCTACCTGAGATACTAAAGGAGCACTACCGACAAATAGAAAGGAGAGAAAGATATGGAGAAAGGTTCCATAATATTAGATGAAGACGCATTTTTTAAGCCATATAGTGACCACTGAACATAAGTTTGGCTTTATTATCATCATAGTCATTATAAGACCCAACCCTATATTAAATTATTTTTAATTCTGTATTTCAGAGAGGAATAAACAGACATTGCAGAATGACATTATGACGGAGAAAACGTACTTGGTATCACATCCTATTCCATGCTACCATTTCTTTCACTCTATTTCAAATGGATAACTCAGGTTTATGGTATGGCACTCTTTCTGAAACACTAGAAGTCAGAAGATGAAGATACTTGCCTCACTTTTCTGACTTGTTGATTGTAAATGTGGTCATCGCACTTAACTTGTAAGATGACTCTTAGCTTCCTGATAAAACAGGAATTAGACTAAAAATAATTAAAAACTATTAAATTTAAGTCTGAAAATATAGAATTCTTTTGAAAGTCCAAAGGAATACTCTTACAGTTTTTGAGACCATTGAAAAATGCATCTTCTGCTATGTTGTATTGGTTGGTGTAGATTAGATGCCATTGTCTGGAGCTAGGCATGGGATATACAGAGCAAAGGCATATAGGGAGCAGTGTTCGTGAAAATATCGATTTATATATGGAGAGACATCTATTATTGTAGTCATTGAACCACTAAATTTAAGTGGCAATTATTAACTTCCATTTCATACACTGAAACAAAAGAACATTAATCGTGGACCCAAGATTTGCTACTTACTGCATAGTTAATGGAAAATACTGAACCATTTTAGCTTTTGAGATCAGATAGAGGGTTTGGCAAAAAAAAAAAAAAAATCTATTTACTCTCTGATCCCTAAGTTTGTATAGTTTACAGTGAGAATTCCTATAAATAAAACAAAATTATCTCAGTGCATTTAGTTCCTTGGTTCAGATAAAAATAATTCGAATAGAAAGGGTTATATGTAGGCATGTTTGTAAATATACAAAGGAGGAAGAAAGGGAAGTATTGATCTGTATTCAGATTTATTCTGCAACCTAGGTATGGTGAGAATAGTGCAATATCCTCATCTGTAAAATTTATAACAGCAACTATTTTGTGATATCAAATAAGATGACTATAAATATCTGAAAATTAAATACTACTCTGAAACTTTAAAAAAATAATAGAGGGGCATATAGGGAAAAAATATACCTATTGCAAACTAATTACAGTTAGTAGTATTTTAATGTTCTTTCATCAACAGTAACAAATGTACTATACCAATACTATGAGTCAACAAAGGAGGAGGGGCAGTTAGGGGTATGGGGGGATTTGGGTTTCCTTTTTTTTTTTTTTTTCCTTTTTCTGGAGTAATGAAAATGATCTAAAAATTGAAAAAAAATTAATTGTGGTGATGGATGCACAGCTGTATGATGGTACCAAGAGCAACTGATTGTTTGATTATACAATTTGGATCTTTGGATAATTGTATGGTATTTGAACAATCTCAATAAATAAAAAATTAAAAAAAAAAAGCAAGTCACACTCTTGAAGAAGAGTGTATAACAATGTAGCTTACAAGAGGTGACAGTGTGATTATGAAAACCCTGTGGCTCTCACTCCCTTTATCCAGTATTTGGATGGATGAGTAGAAAAATGGGGAATAGGGTGGGATGAGGGGAGTGGTTTGGGTGTTCTTTTTTTATTTTTATTTTTTATTCTGATTCTCATTCTTTCTGGAGTAAGGAAAATGTTCAAAAATAGACTGGGGTGATGAATGCGCAACTATAAGATGGTACTGTGAACAGTTGATTGTACACCATGGATGACTGTATGGTATATGAATATATCTCAATAAAAGTGAATTAAAAAAAAAAAAGCAAGTCACAGATCCCACCCCCACTCAAGGGGAAGGGGTTACGCAAAGGCATGAACCCCAAGAGGCAGGATCACGGGGTAGGGGTGCCTTAGAGTCTGTCTGCCACCGGTTTCCCTGAGGAAGTAACAATGGAGCTGGGATCTGAAAGGCAAGGTGGACAGGGGAAGGGCAGAACTGTCAAATGTGGGCAAGGCAGGGGCCCTGCCACTGACCAAGGACTCTCCTGCTCAATCACCATCAATGGCCCCATATTCAAGGTTATCTCCCTGGACTCACTTTCTCTCTCCTGTGTCTGCGCTTTTATGCACCACTTCTACACACTCAGATTGCCCATTCTGCTCCCATATATATTGCATCTATAGATACTTCCAGGCCCAGCAGAAACTGATCTTCCCTTAACAATATTTTTGTACATCTACTTAAGTGGAGGGTGCCACACTTGACCCTCCTTGGGTCAAGCATAATGAGAGATTGTCCTGGATGCCAGATGGGGTGGGGGGTGGGGGGTAGAACATATACCCAAAGAATAGGAGGTCCCCTCACTGAGGGTCAAACCCATGGGGCAGCTGGTAAGTCCTGCAGGGGTTTCAGCACACACAGAGAGCTCTACTTCAACCAATGGTTAATTTGCCAGTTTGTATATATTATGTCCCCCAGAAAAAGCCATGTTCTTTCATGCAATCTTGTGGGGGCAGACATATTAGTGGGGATTAAGTTGGAACATTTGGATTAGATTGTTTCAATGGAAATGTGCCCCACCCAACTGTGGGTGATAACTCTGATTGGATAATTTCCATGGAGGTACAGCCCCGCCCATTCAGCATAGGCCTTGATTAGTTTACTAGAGCACTATATAAGCTCAGACAGAAGGAGCAAGCTTGCTACAGCCAAGAAGGACACTTTGAAGAACGCATAGAAGCTGAGAGAGTAGCTGCAGATAAGAGACAGTTTGAAGACAGCCATTGAAAGCAGACTCTGGCTCCGGAGAAGCTAAGAGAGGATAAACACCCCAAGAGCAACCAGGAGTGACATTTTTGAGGAGCTGCAGCCTAGAGAGGAATGTCCTGGGAGAAAGCCATTTTGAAACCAGAACTTTGGAGCAGACACCAGCCACATGCCTTCCCAGCTAACAGAGGTTTTCTGGACAACATTGGCCATCCTCCGGTGAAGTTACCTGATTGTTGATGACTTACCTTGGACACTTTATGGCCTTAAGAATGTAACTGTGTAACCAAATAAACTCCCTTTTATAAAAGCCAATCCATCTCTGGTGTTTTGCATTCCGGCAGCATTAGCAAACTAGAACAGTTAATAATGATCTTTCCATATTCCTCCCTAGGCTGGAAATCACAAACAGATTACAGAAGGTTGGGCGACACTGACGTCTTTCTGGGAAGGACAGTCAGAGCTAGGAACTGCCCATCCCTGGCCATCACTGCCGGGCATCCTGGCCAGGCCTGGTCAGTCCTCGCTGGCACTGAAGTCTACTGTCCCCAGCCTGAGAGGTCCCTGACCACGTCCCAGGACCCATCCCCTAAAGGCTAGGGGTAGGGTCCCCTGTGGACTGTACAGCCTGGGACAGGTCAGCAGAGGAAGGGAACTTAGAAAGCAAAAATGACCCAGGCCAAGCGGCAGGCAGAGGGCGCTGCTTCCCCTGTCCTACTTCTACCCTACCCTACCCCCAGAAGAAGGGCCTTGGCCCTGGGGCTCCTGCTTTGGAACTGTGCACCCCACCTACTGCTGTAGTTGAGGATTGAGTCTGTACAGATGCGTCAGAGGGCAGAAGCAGCCTGGATCCAGGGGAGAGGGAAGACCTGGCACCCTGCCCCTCCACACCTTCTCCAATGCCCTCTCCACATGGAAGCTGGGGGGCTCTTTCTCAACACTCAGAGTCTCCCTTCGCTCTGAGGGCAGGAGACCCTGCCCAGACCCCTCCCACCTCTCCTTCCTCCCACCTCTCCTTCCTCCCACCTCTAGGAACTGAACAACTTGCAGCTTCCCCCAGGTGGTACCATAGGACCTTTCCACAAATTAATTCTCCACCTGGAACACTCTCCCCACCTGTCTTCATCTAACTAATTCCTACTTATTTTTTCAGGCTTAGTGTCTATTTAGGAAAGCCTTCCGGACCTGTCCCATCCAGTCCCACCAGGTTTGCCCCACCCGAGCCTTCACTGCCTTATACTGCAATTGCCTAACTTCCCGTCTGTCCTTAAGAATCACTGGGAAGTTTGTTAAGTCACAGGTTGCTGGGCCCCATCCCCAGAGTTTCTGATTCAGTAAGTCTGGCTTGGGACCCCAGAATTTGCATCTCTAAAAAGTTCCTGGTAAGGCTGATGCTGCTGGTCCAGGGACCATACTCTGAGAATCAATATCTTAGAGCATTTGTTCCTTCATCAACAAAACAGGTTAACTTCATCCCTACTAAACTGCATTTCATAAAGATCCAATGAGATAATGTAAATGAACTCAGCATGGTACCTGCATCCAGTAGGTGCTTAATAAGTGTTAGCAATAGTTACTAGGAATCAGCAGGAGACTGGCCAGGTTGGGAAAATATGAGCAGGAGCAGAGGAAGGAAAGGGCCCAAGCAGGCCAGCTAAGCTGGCAGAAAAGCCCGGGCCCGGCCCAGCAGCCAGGGATTCCAAGTTGTGTTGCAGGAGCAGCTGGGAGCCACACACAGTTTTGGAGCAGGATAGTGACAGATGGAAGCTGAATATGGCAATATTGGACAGGAGGCCTCAGCCAGTGGCAAGTCCCTCATGCTGGGTTCTCCTTGGCTATTTAACCAGGAATAGTGTTGCCAGATTTAGCAAATAAAAATACAGGATGCCCAGTTAAATTTGAATTTCAGATAAACAATGAATTTTTTTTAGTATAAGTATCTGAAATTCAAATTAAACTGGGCACCTTGTATTTTTATTTGCTAAACCTGGCAACCCTAGCCAGGCACCAGCCGCCTGCCCCTCACAGCCTGCATGTTGGAGGGGCCAGCCCCAGCCTCCTGTCTTCCTTCCCACCTCTCCAAGGAGGCCCCCAGTCTTGCTGCCCATGACAACTGACCACAACCGTAAGCCTGGGGGAGAGGGTCCCCCAACATCACATCAGGTTCATCCAGCAAGAAAGTAAGAAGACCGGGCCCAGGCAGGAGAGGCAGTAATAAACAAAGCACATAAGGCTACCAAGTTCCAAAGAAAAGGAAGTTTTCCACCTGTACTCTTGGGTTAATCAAGGAACAAACAGCTGCTGGAGGTATAGATCCAGCTGGTGAGTATAACCAGGGAGAGGGAGAAAATGGCCTCTACCCTTAGCCCCAGAAATGGTCAAACACAAGTGCCCATGCTGCTTGCACACGCAAAGGATACCTCGAAATTGTCCCAGGTGATGTGAACAGCAAGCTAGAGCAGGATGATCTCTGCCTCGTTCAGCTAAACTGGGTGTGGAGACAAGCCATGCTCCCAGATCTGCATGCCCCCCACCCCCCACCCCAATTATCAAATCCCAGTCAATTCATAGTTCCAGAAACAAGCCTGTCAGAATTCCAGTTTCTGGAACAACCTCTATAACAACTTTTTTTTCTCTAAAAAGAACCATGATAGCAACCTGTACTCCATCTTAAAAATTATTTGATAAACATTTACTAAATGCCCAGTGAGGGCCCTGCCCTGGGTTCAGCATTTTGTTTAGCTTAATGTTTCTCAGCCTTGGCTACACATTACCGCCACCTGAGGAGTTCTTAAAACTCCCCATACCTGGACCATAACCCACCCAATTAAATCCGAATCTCTGGGGGTTGAACCCGTGCATCAGTATTTGGCAAACACTCCCCCAACCCCCACCTGGTGAATCCAACCTACAGTCAAGGTTGAGAATCGCTAGTTTAGTTCATCCTGCTAATCCCTATGACAAAATTCTACAAGATGGGCTTTATCCCCAGATGAAACTGATGAGAAAATTGAGGCTCAAAGAGGTAGAGTGACTGTGCTTTGTGGAGCCCAGCTTCTGACCTCTCTTCCTTTCCAAGCTCCTTTGAGGAGTTCCTGTTGCCTGGGAGGTTTCCGGTGTTTCACTGTCATAAAGAACGCCACCATGGGCATCTTTGTGGCATGGTACTGCTGTCTGCCCACCTTGATAGCTCTGTTCCCCGAAGGGCCCCTATAAAACACTAGCCAGAGACTGCCTAGGTTCAGGGCTGGCACCAAATCCCATTTACCAAAGTGAGGAGAGTTGGGGTCAGTCCCTGCCAACCAGGGACCTTGGGTTGCTGAACAACGGCTGCCACCTCTTACTCCCCACTGCCCAGCACTTTTAAGCTTGGTTCTTCACCAGTGCCCTCCCCCTTTACAGCAAACTCCTTTCACCTTCTGCGTCCACAGGAACCAGCCTGGCCCCTCTGACCTAATTAATGCGCCGCCTCCACGCACCTCGGGTCACGAGGGGGAGGGGGGGGCAGTGCCTCTTGGTGCGTCTCGCGCATGCTCTCAGCTGGGATGGAGCATCCTCACAGGGTGTCAGGGGGCTTTTTGACCCAAGACCGGATGAGAACCACGGATCCAAAGGGAAAAAGGGAAACGGCGCTCGCTGGCCCGGGTCTTGCCCTTGCAATGCAGCCGACGGACCCCTCCACCTCGGGGCGAGCCACGCACGCACCTGGACGCACCTGCCCACTGGCCGCCACGGCGGAGACAACTTGGGCGCACGCAGGCGGAGCCGCGGCGCCGCTGGGAGAGAAGGCTGGGTACCGGCTGCCCTCTGCCGGCCAGTGGCGACATTGAGGCCGCTCCCGCTCACCCAAAGCGACCGTCCCATGGACGGAATGAAGGAGCCGTCATTTATTGAGCTCTTGCTGTATGCCCAGGCACGGTACGGGGCACTGCGGTGTAAGGATGGACGCCACGAATCCGGCGCCTGCTCTCCCAAAGCTTAAATTCAAACGGAGAGGAGGACGAAATCAGAGTCATGCAAGCAAATAAATTACAATTGTGGGCTGAGTGTATGACAGTCTAGGGCAGTCAGGGAAGGCGGCCCTGAGGGGGGGACCCTTGAGTGTCAGGCACCTCACAAAGGTCATTTCATGTAATCTCGAAAATAATGCAAAGAGGTTATCATTTACTCCCCTATGACCAAGCAGGAAACCGGCTCAGAGAGGGAAAGAACTTACCCAAGGTCACACAGCGAGCTGGAAGCAGAGCCGGGAAGGCCCAGGTCTGGCCGTCTCCAAAGTCCCCGCTTTCTCGCGGCCCGCGGCGGCGGGGCAGGCGGCCGCGGCAGGGACAGGCCATCTCGCCGCCCCGGGCGCGGGGCGGGGCTGGGGGCGGAGCCTGCACGGGGCGGAGCCTGCGTCCTCGCCCCAGCCCAGCCTTTGAGGAAGAAAGAGCGCCCTAGTGGGCGGGGACGGGGTCTCTTCGCGGGGTGGAGCCTGGGCGGATTGGGGCCCGAGGAGGCCGCACCTGACACGTGGAGGGGGCGGAGCCGGGATCTCACCCAGTCGCCGTGAAGCCGGAAGCGCCAAGTGAGTGTGAGGCCTAGGACGCTTACCTGCTGAGCCAGTGCGCACAGGTGAGGCGGCGGCTCCGGGTCCAGGAGGTCCAGTGGGCCGCGCCCCAGGTAGGACCCAACCCTGGTCGGGGAAAAAGTGGTCCCGTCGCGCATCTGTCCTGCCATCCGACCCTGGTTTCTTCCTGTTTGCTCGCCTAAGTCCACTTCTAGCCACCAGGTGGCAACGCAGGGGTAGAGGGACCCGCCTCAGTCCGTCGCTCTGGAGGGGATCTGGAGCCAGGGGAGGCTGGTTCGGCTTCACCCCGTGCTGACGACTACCCGCGCTGGCACTGAGTGTCCTCAGTTGCAAAACACGACGTGACCCTCCCCTTGCCTGCCCTGGGCGGATCAGATGAGGCCGAGGCGGCCACTGGGGAGCGGGGGTGGCGCTCTCTCCCTTTCAGGCCGACAGGAGCGCTTACCCTTCCCTGCTCCGAGTAGGGACCTTCGTCCCCCAAATTCGGGAGCCCTAAAGGGCTAAGAGCTCGGACCTGGGAGGCTTGTTCTGGCTTTGCTGTGGTGGAGCTGTTTCCCCTTCCCTGGGAGGCCCGTGAATATTCCCCGAGTGGGGTCTGAAGCGTAGGGGAGGCCTCCTTTGAAGCCTGCCTGGAGCTCACCTGGAAATAGTGGGGCCACATTGTTCAGGGCCTTGACTGCCAAGTTAAGAAGTCTAAACCCTCAGCTGCAGGCACAGGGGCTGTGATGACACCGACACTGCTGCTAAGTACCCTGTAGTAGGCATTTCCTGAGAGCCAGGGCTCATACCTGAATTAGCTCATTAATTACTCACACCTGCCTGAGGAAAGCTCTATTGTTATCCCCATTTTAGAGGCTGAAACTGAGGCTCAGAGAGGTGAAGTGACTTGTCCAAGGTGTCACAGCAAGTAAGTGACAGGGTGGGGATTAGAACCCAGTCTGTGCCCTTACCCTCAGGTCCCTGCTGCCACTCATCATTGGGCATTTGTAATAAAGCTTTGACCTAGGACAGCAGGGGGGGGCCGGATGAGCAGGAAACTGGGGACTAGGATTCAGAGGGCTTGGGAGGGAGAGGAACTGCTGAGTCCTGAGAGGATTCAACTGATCGGGATCCCCAGGGAAAAAGACGCAGCGTTTGACTTTAGATACTTCATGATCGTGTAGAGGAGCCAAACTGAGGTGTTCCTCCACGTGGAGAAGCTCAAGGAGTCAGAGCTGGGTCCTAGAGAAAGAAGATGCTCTCAGGGATGGGTACAGGATGAGGAGCAGGCAGATATGGGGGGCAGCCACTGGTGCGGCAGGGGGAGTAGGGAGAGGGAAGAATTCTAGATTCCCATGACATTAGAGCTGAAAAGGCTCTGAAACATTGAGACCTTATTTCATAAAAGGGGAAACAGGCCAGCAAGTTACTCACCTGAGAACCCTCCACAGGGGATCAGAGTAGGACCTGAGTGCCCCTTAGAGGCCATGTGTGCCCTTTGGCTCTTTCTCCTAGATGAGTTTTGCCCCTCAGGGGATATATGGCAATGTCAGGAGTCAATCTTGGTTGTTACAACTGGGAGGGGTGCTACCGGCATCTACTGGCCCAGAATGCTGCTAAGCATCCCACAATGCACAATCCCCCACAACAAAGAATTATTTGGGCCCCAGAGAACAATAATGCCAAGGTTAGGAAATCCTGTACTAGATGGAGCTCTTACAGAGCCTGCCACCCTCGTTCCCCACCCTAGCTTTCTGTCCTCAGCAGGGCGGTCAGTCAGGCTGGGCCTCCCCTGCCAGGGCCTCCGGCTGGGCAGACCTGTGCCTCCACCCCTGGCCTGCCCCTCCTATGCCTGCTCCTTTATTCCTGGAAGCTTCCAGATCCTCTCTGCTTCCTTAGCACAGTGGTCTGGAGCCCTGCTCACCAACTTTGTGTCATTGTCAGTCTGTCTCCCCAGATCTACAGTCACAGAGTTCAGCGTTAGGTTGGAAGGAAACCAAAGTGGTGATTTTTACCTAACACATAGTAGGTGGTTACAGATAAAATGTTTATTGAATTTGAATGACATTTTAGGGGGTGTCCAAAGAGTCTCATTTTATGCTAATAATTTAGCAATTTGACCTATGCCTTGTGTTTGAGAGGCTCTAGTGAAGACCAGAAGAATTCACTGCTCTGTTCAGTGTCTCAGGAATGGACAGGATGTGGGCATTATCTGAGAAGTGCTGTGCGTGGGTGGCTTGTCATTTAGGCTCTCCCAGGAGTAAGCTGTGAACTGTGAACGCTAAGGCGGAGCTTCTCAAACATGAAAGGGTATAGGAATCACCTGGGGATCTTGTTAAACTGCTGGTGCTGACTCAGCTGGGATAGTTGGGGTCTGAAATTCCACATTTCTAATAAGCTCCCAGGTGATGCTGCTGCTGCTGTCTGTGGACCACATTTTGAGTGGCCGGGCATCACAGGGCTGTGCAGAGGTGGGCTGCAGGCTGGGCCGCCCCCTGCAGAGAACTCGGGAGCCCATCACGTGAAGTCAGGAGACCTGGATTTGAGTCATCCTCCCCCCAACTCCCCCTGCACCTCCTATGGCCTATTAGCTAATAGGGTTTGGATAAGTCGCTTAACCTTGACTAAGTCACTTTACCTCTTTGAGAGGTGGTCTTGTGTGGTGGGTGGCCCTCTGGGGGGTTCTGATGCAGGGTCAGAAAAATGGAAATGCCCTGTGGAGATGGCCAGGCAGTTCTGGCAACCAGAGGGGCAGTAGGTCACTGGCTTGGCCAGCGGGGCTGGGCGGGGAGCTGACTGGCGGGATGGGCACCATGACAGCCTGGAGGCAGCTCTCATCATGGCCCTGGATTCCCCCCCAACCCTGTGGTCACCACAGCTGCCTGCTTCTGGCTCACCCAGCCCTGCCTGGCATGTGAGGGCTGAGAGACCAGTCTGGCTGGGGGAAGGAGGGCAGCTGCAGTGGACCAGGAGCCAGTCCAAGGCCTGAAGGGGGTCAGAGGGACTGGCTGATTGAGCCCCGGTCTGCAGAGTGGGTGTTGGGGCTGAGGCTTGGGGAGCTGAGCACACTATGGCCTGGAGACTCCAGGGCCGGGTTGTGGGCCATGGAGGGGCTTCCAGCCAGTGAAATTGGAAAGGAGTTTGGAGCCTTAAGTTGGGAGCTCTCCCTTCCTGCAGCCATTGGTCATGTCCTGCCTTGGGCATCCAACCCCAGGAATGGGGCTGGACAGAGTCTAAGGTACACGGGGTGTCCTCACTTCTGGCCCCACACAAATCAGCTAGAGTGACCCAGCAAGACCCTTTCCAACTCCTAGGATCAGGTGGCAGCAAGAGGGCTGCACCCATTTCTCAGATGGAAAAACAGAGACCCCTCCTCCCTACCCTGTGGGGTGAGAAGATCAGCCTTTAGGGCTGTTGCCTGTTACCCAACGTCCTGAGTGTCTTGGGGCTGTGCCACTGGTATCCCAGAGAGGGGGTTTCCATGCATGGGCCTTTCCAGTGGTTCCCACTGTGGCTTCTGCAGCCGCACAGGCCCGGGTTTGAATCCCAGCTCCTCTGCTGACGAGTTGTAAGACCCTGGGCCTCAGCTGGCTTGTGTGTAAACAGGAATAACAACACCCGCTCAGCCAGCCTCGCAGGCTTGTTGTGGAGATGGGAGGAGCTGTGCCCACTCAGCACTGCTCATTAGCCTTAGTCATAGCATTTAGAGGCATAGGGCACCTTGGCATTGTCTTACCTGGCACCCTCATTTCATAGGTGTGGAGATTGGCCTTCGGAGAAGGGAGGCGGCTCTCCAAGGGTCCCCGCAGCAGGTCAGTGACTAGAACCCTCGCCGACAGGTGCACCTCCCATCCCGCAGCTGTTCTCCTTCCGTGTAAAGGCACTGAGGCTCGGCAAGGAGGTAAGCGTGGTGACCTGGGCAGCCTGGTGTGGGGCCTCTCCGCGGAGGGAGGTGGACCAGGCCTTTGTCCGCAGCAGCAGACACCAGCACCAGCCATGAACTACATGGGGCAGCTGGCGGAGACGGTGTTCGGGACGGTGAAGGAGCTGTACCGGGGCCTGAACCCGGCCACCCTGAGCGGTGGCATCGACGTGCTGGTGGTGAGGCAACTGGACGGCTCCTTCCGCTGCTCGCCTTTCCACGTGCGCTTCGGCAAGCTGGGCGTCCTGCGGTCGCGGGAGAAGGTGGTGAGTGCCAGCAATGGGCTGCCGCAGGGCGGGCTTTCGAAGCCAGGGCGGCCACTGAGTCTCAGGAGGGGCTCCGGCCTCCCTCACACGGAGTTCTGCCTTCTGCACATGCTTCCCTTCTTTGGTATTTTCTCTGAAGGTTTTTGGGTTGGTTTGGGGTTTGGGCTCCTGGAGGGTTCCCATTCTCCCTGGTTCTGGGGTCCATGAGAACCAGCTCCAGTTTACTGAGCACTTTCCTGTGTGTCCTTGGGAGGTCACTTCATGTCTTTGAACTTGACTACTTTGCCTATACAAATGGAAACGGTCTCATCTGCCTGGGTGATGGGAGAGTTGGGGAGAATTAAATGAGCACAGATAACACTGTGTCAGGGCCAAGTATGCAGGTGACACTCAGAGGTGAGTTCCTCTCCCTTAGTAAACCTTGCTGTCTTCACTGCACTCAGGAGAACTGGACAGAGATTGTTTGTAGCGAGGTTTGGTAGACCCAAGTCTCTTTCACATTGGGGCTACTGTGAACTTTCTGGAATCCTATTAGGAAAGCGGAACGGTTCAGCGTGTGGGTGGAGCCTGTCCCACCAGCGTCCCCGCCCTGCTGACCAGGCCAGCAGCTTACTGACCCTCTGGCTGCCAGGACCAGGTGGCCATCTCCACAGGGTACTTCCCTCTCTGGGGTCCTTGCTTGGCCACTTCCCAGATAATTCCTTAGTCCTGAAGATCCTCAGCTGTAATGTGGAGAAAAGGATAGGAGCAACTGCAAGAGTTTGTTGTGAAGATTAAATCAGATAATCTATATAAAACACTATATGAAGTGCCCAGTAAATGGTAATTCTTTCCATTATTTGCACATTAGACACATGTCCAGGTACTATCCAGGGGTTGGGGACACAGCACTGACAACTCAGATCACATTCCTATTCTTAAAGGATTTAGGAGAAAGGGGAACACAGAAACAATGGAATTAGCAAGTTAATTGAAACAGTGATATGTATAATAAAGCTCAAAGGATGGGGTGGTGGAGGCCCACCATAGGCCTCCCTGTGGATGGGGAATTCAGCAGAGCCCCTCACTGTGGGGAACAGCCAGGCAAGCAGAGGACTGCGGGGTGAGAGTTCCAGCAAGCACGGTGCTCCGAGGATGCGCTAGGAAACGGTGGGCTGCAGCCTGGACCTGGGGGCCTAAGGTGGGGACTGTGCATCCTCCGTCCCTCCACGTCCAATTGCAGGTGGATATCGAGATCAACGGGGAGCCAGTGGACTTGCACATGAAACTGGGGGACAGCGGGGAGGCCTTCTTTGTCCAGGAGCTGGAGAGTGATGAGGTGAGTGCCACTGTCCTCACCTGCCCCCACCCCTTCACCGGTGCCCCTTCTGGGTGCAGCCTTTGGGTTTGTCACTGTCCCTCAGGGGCACCCCACTGGCAGGGGCTTCGGGCATCTGCATAGGCTCTTGGAGCTCAGAAGAGAGAGTTTGCTGATTCTAATTCCTGGGGAAGTTGGGGAAAGATTCACAGAGGAGAAGGGATGCAAAGGAGACCTTCCTGGGCAGCTTGGAGAGGCAGGTGCTGAGGAAGGGCTGAGGGGCTGGAGAGCAAAGGTGTGGTTTGTTCCGGGTCTGGTGCTAGCTTGGGGCAGCTGGAGCACAGACCTGTGTGGGTAGGGGGTGAGGAGAGGGGGGTTTGGAGAAGGGAGGTAGGGCTCAGGCCAAGGCAACAGAGGGATTTCAATGGTTTGAGCTGGACAGGCTTTAACTGAGCCTCTGCGGAGGCCAGACTCTGTGTGGTGGAGTCGGAAGAGGCCTTCGGAGAAGGTTCCCAGACTAGTCTGGGAGACAGCCATACACAGTGGGTGATGGAACAGCATGGTTGTGGCAGTGAAGGGGGCTGGTCATGGGAGGAGGTGGCACCTGGGCTGCCCTACAGAAGTAGGTGTCCACGGTGGTAGTTGTGGGCAGAGAAGGAGAGGAGAGGCCGACTCTAGGTTTCTGCATGGGGCGGTGTGGTGGGGGCAGCACCCTGGCCTGCCAAGGCCTGGGGTATCTCCTGGCTACTGGGGCCACCTTAACTCTGTTAGGGAGCGTACAGCTAGCAGCTGTGAAGCTCTCCGCCTCCTTAGCTGTTTTTCTGACCTGCCATGAGCTCAGGACGCAGGCAGGGCTCGGGGTGATGGGGTGACGAGCTGCAGGCCCCCCAGCTCTGCCCTGGTCGGCTCCACAGGAACCCGTGCCTCCCCGCCTGTGCACCTCACCCATCCCTTGGGGGGGCCTGTCTGGGTTCCCCTCGGACTCCCAGCTGGGCACAGCCGGCGAGCTCAAGGGCTCCCTCATGGCGGGCACGGGCTCCATGGGGCGGAGGAAGAGGCGCCGCCGGAGAAAGCCCCGGCGGAAGGACAGCGCGGTGGCAGCTGGTTCTAGTTCGGAGGAGCTGGAGGTGGGCACTGAGAGCGAGCCGTCCCCGCCGGAGGAGCCGAGGCCAGAGCCCCCGGGGTATGTGGGCACCAGGTGGGGGGCGTGAGAGTGGGGCCACCGACCAGGCTGCAAGTGCTGGTCCCTCTGCCGGCGCTGAGTGCACCTGGGCAAGTCCTTGACCTCTCTGGGCCTCAGGTCTTCACATCCCCAAGCCCCTGACCTGCAGGCTCCCAGGCCCTGTCCCATCAGTGACCATCTCCCTATGACCCCTCAGCAGCATCCACTCGGAAGAGGAGTCCTCGCCGCAGCCCAAAGACATCTACCCCTACTCTGATGGAGAATGCTCCCCCCAGGCCAGGTGAGAGCCCGGGGCTGGGACTCCAGACCAAGGTCTCGTGATATTTTAATTTGCATTTTTCTGATGACTAATGGCATAGAATGCATTTAATGTGCTTACTGGCCATGTTATTTCTTCTTTGTAAAGTTCAAGCCTTTTGCCTGTCTTTGGTTTTTTGTTTTGTTTTGTTTTGTTACTGGTTTGCCTTCCTATTGTTGCTTTGTAGTTCTTTACGTATTTATATGTTCTTTATATCTTCACATATTCTTTCTATATTCTGGATCCAACATAAGCGTAAGTATGTGTTGCAGATATTTTTTTTCCTGGGCTGGGGTGAGCAGCAGAGGGCGGCAGGCTGTCTCGGGGGCCTCTGAGTTCTTGTCTCCTGCAGCCCCATGTCAGGTGGGCTCACGTCCCCGAAGAGTGACTCTGAGCTGGAGCTGCGGACCCCGGAGCCCAGCCCGCTGAGAGCTGAGTCCCACATGCAGTGGGCCTGGGGGAGGCTGCCCAAGGTGAGTCCCTCCAGGTCAGCCCCCATCACTGCCTCCCAGGTGCTCCGTGGCCCCTGTGGGTCAGGTTGGAGTGACCGAGACTCAGGGCACCCACCAAGCTTCCTGCACTGGCCACATCTCCCTCCATTTGTTTGACTGAAGGTGGCCAAAGCTGAGCAGCTCGAGTCCTCCCTGGTTCCTGAAGGCAGCCCTGGGACAACCTCTCCTCCTGGAGGAAGGATCAGCACCCCGTCTGGTTCTGTGGCTGGTGTGGACCTCTGGAGCTCCCCAATCCTGCCAACAGGGGCTGGCACTGACTTGTTTCAGTCTGATGCAGAGTCTTCCCCTTTGGTGGGTTCCCCTCTCCCCACCCCAGAGAGGGAGGAAATCCAGACCCGGAGCTCCAGGCACACAAGCCACCCCCCTGTCTCTAAATCCTGGAGCTGGGCACCTGTGCAGGGCTCGGCTCCCAGCGGGCAGCCAGCAGGGGTCTTCAGGAGGAAAGGTGAGTGACAGCTGGGTCCCACCCACACTTCCCTGGCCTCAGGTTGTCCCCTGAGTGACTCTGGGACTTTAAGCACATTTTGTTCACCTACTGTGTGCCAGGCAGTGGGTTTGGGCCCAGCCCTCACGGTGCTCACGGCCAGAGGGGTGCCAGATGATGCACGGATAAATGAGAGCATGACGTGTATGACATGGAAGAGGGTGAGGGTTGGGATGGGGGCTAATTAAACTGCACAGCGAGGGAAGGCCTCTCTGAGTGGATGATGCGTGGGCGGAGATGTGGAAGGTAAAGTTCCAGCCGAGTGAGAAAAGGGGGAGGAGACTGTGAGGCCGAGAAAAGAGCATGTGCCGAGGCCATGGGCTGGGGGAGAGGTTTCTGTTCAGGAACCGAGAGGACACAATGAGCAGAGGCCAGAGATTCCCGGCCTCACAGTGGGGTTTATCCTGAGAGTAGTGGGAAGGCATGAGGCTGGCGCTGTCTAAATTCAGTCACTGGCTATATGTGGCTATTTAAAATTAAGTTAAACTTAAAATGAAATAAAATGAACAACTGAGTTTCTCTTGCACCAACTACATTTCAACAGCTGCATAGGGCCAGCAGTTATCATATCGGGCTGCCTGAATATAGACCATTTCTATCGTTGTAGAAAGTTCCATCAGACAGTGCTGCAATAGAGGGTCCAGAGGTGAAGAGAGCTGGGTACTGTACACACCACTGAGCACATATTAGATCCCCAGATGTCCCCTCCTCTGCCCTCAGGTTCCCTGAAGAGAAGCCAGCACCTGGGCCCCAGTGACATCTATCTTGACGACTTGCCCTCCCTGGACTCAGAGAATGCAGCCCTTTACTTCCCACAAAGGTGCCCGGTTCTGGTGCCAGGGATCTTGGGATCAGGGCCCATGGGGTCAGGGAGACCTCATCAGGGGCCTGGGAGGAGTGGGAAGGGGCTCTTCCTTGTATTCATGGCATCAACATTGGCCCCTTTGCCTCCAGTGACTGTGGGCTGGGGGCCAGGAGGTGGAGTGACCCAAGCAGCCAGAAGCACCTGCAGGACCCTGGCCCTGAGTACATACCAGAACCCAGTACAGATGCAGTGAACATGACAGCTCTGTCCCTCTGTGGTGGACTGGCTGACAGCCAGGACATCAACCCGGGTAGGTCTGACCATGGCCCAATGCCTTCCAAGGATTGGCTGAGCCCAGGGGACAAGGGAGGGCAGCAGAGAACCCAGAGGGTGGTGACAGCAGAGGAGTGAGACTGAGCTGGACTTCCTGCCTTTCTCTGCCCCTTGTGGATCTCACTGAGCCAGCAAGGGCTGGGCCTTCCCAAGTCATGGTGCAGCACATGCTCGGTGCTAAGCTATGACCATGGGAATCCAGGATGAGTGGGTGCCTGGGGCAGGGCGGGGTGGGGAGGGGGCAGATCCCACCAGCAGGAGGTCTGTGGGGCTGGAGCACAGGGAGCTAGGAGGAGCCAGGGCGGCAGATCACATGAGCTGTGGCATTCTTACCCCTCACACTCTGCCTTTATGCCCAGAGAAATTCAACCAGCACATCGTCTCCTACCAGGACTTTGCCGAAAACCCTGGCCTCCTGGATGACCCAAACCTCGTGGTGAAAATCAATGAGAAGTGAGGACCGGGGCTGGGCTCCTGGCAGCCTGGGAGTCTCCACCTTCCAGGATCCCAGCAGCCCCATTCTCTCTCTCCAGGCATTATAACTGGGCTGTGGCTGCCCCCATGATCCTCTCCCTGCAAGCCTTCCAGAAGACCTTGCCAAAGGTAATGGTTAGGACACCCTGGACCTGCTGGGGAGAGTGGCCAAAGCCTTGGGGTGGGGACCTCTTGGTAGAAGTGGAGGGAAGACAGAGATGGCCCCCAAGGCCTGGGCTGGCTGGTTGCAAGATCCTCTCTCCAGCCTTGTCCCTGTCCTGGGTGAACAAAGCCCTGCTCTTCTCTGGTTTCCTGCCACAACTGAATCCCATAGGACTTTGGCCTTTATGTCAGAGGCGCTCAGGACAAGCCAGAGGGTGATAAACATCCAACAGATACCCACACAGGGACATGCCTTCAATGGCAGGTTCCTGGATCTGAGAGACAAGTTGTGGAGACAGAGACCCCACTCCTCACCTCACTCTGGGAACCCCTCCACACTGGACTTGGGGGTGCTGGCTCCCTTTATCAACCCCCATTTTTTGAGGCCCTACTATGTGCCGGGCCCAATCAGAAACAGCCATCATCCTCAGAGGAAGACGGAGGTAATCAAAGCCTCACCCAGATGAATATAAAACTCAAGTGTTAGTGCTGGGAAAGAAAGGTCTGGGGTACAACAGGGAGATCTGCTGAAGAAGTGTCCAGGGGGGGCAGAGATCTGAGTAGGCCATAAGCAGTGAGGGGCAGGCACAGCCTGTGCAGGTGGGAAGGAGCACGGTCTCCTCAGTCCCTCCCAGAGCCTCCACCCTGGCCCTTCTGCACTGTCTTCCTCACTCTTGGAGGACAGGGCCCTCCGGCCAGCTCCTGCCCTGTCCCTTCTGCTCCTTGGACTAGTCTGGGGCCCTGCTCTGCCCCATTATTCTCAGCTTGGTCAGGTTTACCAAAGGACATAACCAACCAGAGTTTGACAGCTGGCACCTCCCTTTGGTGACACTCATCTCCTTCCCCTGGCACTCCCCACTGTCTCTGGGTCTGAGCTAGGACTTCTAGGTCCTGTGGGAAGGAAGGGGTCACTCCTCTGCTTGGCTCTCCTTGCCTTACCCAGACAGACCCCCCACCTGAGGCCCTGAGAGACCTTCCCAGGCCTGTTCCCAGCTCTAGTGGGCACCTTGGCCAACCCTTGCTGAGTCCATGACTTGGGTTCTCCCTCTGCGCTATAGGATGTTGGTGTGTCTCCCATATGGGCCTCGGCCTGGCTCTGCCTGTTGTCATCTAGCACAAATCTAATCAGCAAAATTATAAGGTCCTGTTGCCCCAGCCAGAAAGTGATGGTAGCTGTTCATGCAATAGGATTATTGACCTTAGGATGTTGCGGGTGTAAGTCTTGGAGGTTGAGAGAACTATTGGCTATAGTTTGTCCTTCCTGCTGCCACTTGGTGGCATCATGCAGGCAGTGCCAGATTTGAGAAACTCCCAAAGCAGCGTCTTCACCTGCTCTGGTAAGAGAGACTGACCCACAGGATTTCAAGGCAAGGCTGAGACCGGGCTAGAGCGAGGGGGCCAGGATTGGGGTGGGGGTGAAGGGTGCAGGAATGGCTCCTGGTTTCCTGGGCACAGATCCAAGAATCATTGCTTGGAATCCCAGGATGGAGGCAAGCATGTGGCCTCAGCCTCCAGATGTTGACAGCATCTAGGCCCTAGGGTCAACCCCAGACTCTGGGCTTAGGGGAGGCTCCAAGGGCAGTGTAAGGTGGGTTTGTGTGGGGCAAGAAAAAATGCTGTGGCCTTCCTCTGCCCACAGAGCGCCGTGGACAAGCTGGAGAAGGAGAAGATGCCCCGGAAGGGTGGGCGGTGGTGGTTTTCCTGGCGACGCAGGGACTTCCCGGCCGAGGAGGTGGGTGGTCGTGATCCTGGGGTGGGGCCAGCACAGGGCAGGGGGTGGGGTTCATGAGATGGCCGTTCTTCCCACAGCGCGGTGCCCAGAGGGAGAAGATCGCCGCCAGGGAGCAGCGGGAGTAAGTTGGGCCTCCTGGCTGGGCCTGTGCGGCTGGAGCTGGAGCCTGGGGACGATCTCCCGGGTGGGGTGGGGTGGGGTGGGGTGGGTGGAGCCAGCACTCCTCCCCAGTGTGGTTCTTTGTCATTCCCCAAGCACTTCTGCATTCCTTTTCCCTGAGAAATGTCCCCATTTCACAGTTGAGGGGACAGAGACCTAGAGGCACCCCAAAGGTCCCCTGGCCAGGAAATGGCAGAAATGGAACAGGTGCCCACACCCCTGACCCATATTATGATATCCCTGCTGCCGTATTAAGGAGAGGCCTGCAGGGGACAGCTGGCCTTGCTTCCTTCCTTCACCTTTGAAGTGACCCCAAACACCCGAGGTTGGGTGGAGGGTGACCAAAGCCAAAGCAGGGGGGACGGGCGAATAGACCCTAAGAAGCACTCCTGGGTTTTTCAAGTCGGTATCTCCAAGGCAGGCACTGGCATGACCCTGGCTGGGAGGCCTGGGTGTGGACTGCAGGCCAGCGTCCCAGGGTCTGCCGTCACCCCACCATGGGCGGTGACTGCAGGGAGGGTCCCGGGAGTGACAGGGTCAGTACATGGCCTGGGCCCTGGATGAGGGTGCACTGGGAGGAAAGGCCCTTCAGTGGGGGGTGGGGGGCTTGGGGAATGGCCTGAGAGCTCAGGCTGCCCGCAGGGAGAAGGTGGGCATCCCGAGCAGCGAGGACGATGCCCCAGACAGCCCTGTGGTCCTCGAAGCCCCCTCCCTGCCACCCTCACCACCAGCCTACGCTCCCACCTACAAGAAATCTCTCCGCCTCTCCTCCGAGCAGATTGTAAGTATGTGCACGCGTGCATTCATGTGTGTGGAGGTGGCCGGCAGCCTCCCTGAGAACCTCTGCTTGGATACCTCCAGGACCAGGAGGCTCACTACTGCACATGCTAACTCATTTCTCTGTCGGATGCTCTGACTGAAAAATCCCTTTCATACATCATCCTAAAACGTCTACCTGCAGTGGGCAGGAGCTCTGGTTCTGCCCTGGAGGCTGCACTGAGGGAATCAAATGCTCATGACAGCCCTTAGAGTCTGATAACCCTGGACCCTGAGTCACACCTTCCCTGAGCTCAGTAACTGGGGGCTACAAGGTCAGGTACATGCCTGGGGGGTCTGGGCAGCCCACCACAGAGCAGGATCTGCCTGATACTTGGGGGCTCACATCCAACTCAGGGTATTGGGGCCCTGAAGCCTTGGTCACTGGCTTTGGCTAAGCACAGCCGTCATCCTACTCCCTGGACCAAGTACAGGGCCAGGTGTCTCTTTAGGGGAGGGCCAAGACGTGCTGTAGCCCCAGGCAGGGAGCTGCCTGTGAAGGTCCCCGCAGGACCCTCATCTATGGCTGAGGTGGGTCTCTCCCTGCCAAGGGTAGCACCAGCCTTGAGGGCCCCTGGGAAACCTGTGTGGGGCATCCTGGGCCACCTTTGCCTGTGGGTCTCATCTCAGGGGAGTGAAGGGAGGTCACTCTGTGCTCGGCACATGCAGCCCCCGACCAGCGGCCCCCTGCTGCCCCTGCCCAACCACCCTCTGCCCAGAGGCTGTGTCCATGTGTGGCTGTCTCAGATGGACTCAGGAAGGTTCTCAGAATTGGGAGGAAGAGGAGGATAAGGGATCTGTGGGGGTGGGAGGCCAAAGACCGGGCTGGGCTCTTAGACGGCCCCCCTTTGCCCGGCCCAGCGGTGCCTGAACCTGCAAGAAGGTGCCAACGACGTGGTCTTCAGTGTGACCACCCAGTACCAGGGCACCTGCCGCTGCAAGGCCACCATCTACCTGTGGAAGTGGGACGACAAGGTGGTCGTCTCTGACATCGATGGCACCATCACCAAGTGAGACCTAGCTGGCCACTGGGAGCGGGGAAAGGGCCAGAGCCTCTCCTCCCCTGTGTGCATGGAGGTAGAGGGTGGGGGACAGAGCGAGGGAGGCCCTTTCTTCCCGGTGGACAGTCCGGGGCTGGGGGCTGAGTTTGCCCATCAGCACTGGTGTGGACGGGCCACCCATGGGGCGTGAGAGCATGGAGGCTGCCTTGGACTGACCCTCCCTCTCTGGCTCCAGGTCGGATGCTCTGGGCCACATTCTGCCCCAGCTGGGGAAAGACTGGACACACCAGGGCATCACCAGTCTCTACCACAAAATCCACCTGTGAGTGCCGAGGCGAGGGCAGGGCTGAGCTCTCGGTAATGGGAGGCAGCGGCAGGAAGCCGCAGGCCCCTCTGGCCTCTGAGGTTGGAGCAGGGACAGGGCAGGCCCCTGGCCATGGGAGGGAATGACAGGCTCACATCTGTCGGACCAGCCTGCCCTCTGCTCTACAGGAAAGCAGCCTGGGACAGGTTCCTGGAGTTCGACACCTGCCTGTTGGTCCTCAGTTCTGTTTAAGACTCGTCTCCCTGGGGCTGTGTTCTGAGTCTACCTGCTGGCCCTCATGCTGTAGGGGAGGGCTGCAGACGGGCCTGCGCCCTCATCCATCCTCAGGACCCTATCTGGGTTCCGTCTAGCTGGGACGGCTGCTGAGGCCACCACTCTCTAGCCTAGCCATTCTCCCTAAGTCACCCCGGCAAAGGCCTCTGGGTTTGAAAGCCAGAGTCCCAGGGATGGGATGGGCTGGCCTGGCCTGAAGCCAAGACAACAAGATGGTTTCTGATGGCTCGGTGTCCGCTTCCCCCCTCCCCAGAAACGGGTACAAGTTCCTGTACTGCTCGGCGCGGGCCATCGGCATGGCTGACCTCACCAAAGGGTACATGCAGTGGGTGAGCGAGCGTGGCTGTGGCCTCCCCAAGGGCCCCATCCTGCTGTCTCCCAGCAGCCTCTTCTCTGCACTCCACAGGTAACCACCCCCTGCCCAGTGCAAGCCCACAGCCCCTCAGAGGGAGGGGTAGCCCAGGCCAGGGCAGCCTCGGGCCTCAGGTGTCAGCTGGGGCTGTATCAAGGCCATGGCCACCTGACCCTGCCACCCCCTCTGGTTTCTGCCCCTCTTTGGCCCCCTTCCCTCACCATGGCCCCGGCTGCCCAGAGAAGTGATTGAGAAGAAGCCAGAGGTGTTCAAGATTGCCTGCCTGCATGACATCCAGCAGCTGTTTCTGCCCCAGGGACAGCCCTTCTATGCAGCCTTTGGGAACAGGCCCAATGTGAGTGTGTCCCCTCCCCGGCCTGAACTGCCTCCTGCCCCCGTCCCCCCAGCCGGCCTCTGTTCCACCGGCCCCCCCTTGTCTCCCACAGGACGTCTTTGCCTATCGGCAGGTGGGGCTACCTGAATCGCGCATTTTCACGGTCAATCCACGGGGAGAGCTCATCCAGGAGCTCATGAAGAACCACAAATCCACGTGAGCCAAACCCTGCTAGGGGACCCCAGGCCTGCCCTGCCCACCGCCCAGCCTCTCCCTGGGCCCCAGTCTCACCTCCTGCCTGGGACTCTGTCCCTTGCCCCAGGGCTCCCTGGCACACTGTGTAAACACCACCTGACGTGGCAGAGGCCACGGTCTCAGGCAGCTCGGAGTCTCATCCTGCCCCGTTCTGCTCGTAGGTATGAGCGGCTCGGTGAGATGGTCGAGCTCCTCTTCCCACCTGTGGCCCGTGGCCCCAGCACAGACCTGGCCCAACCTGAATACAGCAACTTCTGCTACTGGCGGGAGCCGCTGCCCGCACTGGACCTCGAGGCCCTGGCCTGATCCTGCCCCGGCTGCCTGGGGCCTCCCTGCTGTCCCTCCTCTCTGGCCTGGCCCAGAACTGACTGGGCATCTGGGGCAGTGGGAGCTGGAAGCTGGGGTACTGCAGGGCCAACCCACCGAAGGGGAGTTGGGGCTGTGAGCTGCCAGTTGAGCAGCAGGGGGTGAAGCAGATGCTGCAGGCCTCAGTGTGGCCCTGGCCTGTAGCAATTAAATGTGGGTCATCTGGGCCCTTGTGGGATCCCCCCTGCCTGTGATGTCTCTGTCCCTGTAACCCAGGGGCCCCGGCAGGGCAGAGAGAAGAGGGAGACCTCATTAAGTCTTGAGGCTTGTATGCTCAGGGAAAGTTTGGGGGCTGCCCTGAAGCAGCAGCGGGGAGACTGGTTGAGCAACATCTGGGAAGGGGACACGACGTCCTTGCCCCCTTCATTCTGGGAGCCTGGACTTAAACCTTCCGAAGCCAGCCTCTTACGTGAATGAGCTCTGGCCCCTTCCCATGGCTCTTGAGCCAGACTTCACTGGTGTTTTAGCACACCGTGCACACCCCAGCACCCCTCTGGCACAGGGCAGGTGGGTTCCCAGGCAACGCGAGGGCTGCTGAGGGAGCCCGGCTGCCATTTGACCTAGCCCTGCCCAGCAGTCCCTGCTCCTCTCAGCCCCAAACTCTGCCGGGGCAGGTGGATCCCTGGCCTCTGCGGCTGGTTCGGCGCTCACTCAGCCGCTGAGCTGTTGCCCGAGGAGCTGTGAGAAGCCTGAAACCCCAGTCAGCCTTCCCTCCCACCATCATTGGTGAAAAACATACCTTTTGACTGGCTAAAAGCTTTAATCCAGAACCTGCCCTCCCCAACAGTACTAGAGTGAAGGGCAGCACACCGAATGTCCAGAAACCAGAAGGCAGGGCTGTGGGCACCTACAAAACAATACAGGAGGGCTCTTGCTGCTGTGGGGGAAATCAAGGCAAGAAGCCGCAGCAGAGACCAACATGAGGGTCTCTGGGAACCTGCGCAGGCCTGAGGAACACCTGTTTAAGTTGTCTGAATTTCTCATGACTTTGTCAACATCCTGGCAGGGCTGGGGTCTTGCAAGAGTGTTGGGGGCAAGGCCTGGACCCCTTCCCTTCCAGCTATGGCCCCCTTCCCAGGGTCCGGCCTCATTCTGGAGAGAAGCCCTGACCTGGTGGAAAAGATTTTCCCCCAAAATGGAAGGAAAAGGAATACTTGGGGGCCAGAGTTCCCTGCAAATATCCTGGGAAGAAAAGAAAAAGGAGATATTGGGGTGGGGTCTCCGAACCAATTGCCTAGACCCAGTCCTTGCCTCTGAGATTCTACAGCTGCCTACACCCTCACCTTGTGGAAGGATCTGAAGGAATAAAGAGAACTCTCAGCCGAGTCTTGGTGCTTCCGTTCGGTCCTGAGGGACCTGTGAGGAGTTGGAAACCTCCGGCTCCCGAGGCAGGTCTCTTGGTTCGGGAACACCCCCTGTGCAGCTGCCATGGGTGAGAAGAGCTCTGAGGGCACTGCCCTGCTGTGGGAACCTAGCCCGGATGGCTGGGGACAGAAGTCTCCCCAGGTAGGGGCTGTTGCCTGTGGGCAGAGCCACTGTCTGAGAACAGGCCTGAAGGCCGCAGAAGAGCAATCTGCAGACTGGAATCTGATGTCCCCTGAGTCTGCAATATCCTTGCCTCAACTGTTCTGCCCTGTCCAGTTTGTGCAGCATCGAGGATTTTGGTGGCCTCTGAGGTGGCGTCCACGCTGGGGGTGGCTGGGAGGGGCCACCATTGGAGGGCTGGGCTCCGGGGGGTGGTCCTGTGTGGCCCGCTTAGTCGGCCGCTCCTGACCGCACCTGCTCTGCCAACTGGGCCCGGCAGTCCAGCAGGTCATCCCGGAGGCGGGCGATATCCTGTGTGTGCTGGGTCAGCGTGCGATTTAGCTGCTCCACGTGGTCCCACAGGCCCTCCCTGGGCCTAAGCAGCTCCGTCGGCAAGCTGTCCAGGCCTGCAGTCAGCAGACCCAGCCTCCGGCATGTGCCCTCCACTTGCACCACCCTCTGGTCAAAGTGGTCCACCGCATGCTGGAGTTCCTGGGCTGTGTCCTGGCAGCGGCTCAGGCCGCCAGCCACGTCGGCCACACTGGCCTTGAGTTGCTCCAGCTCCCCCCGCAGGCTCAGGACCTGCTTGTGGCCAGCCCAAAGCTGCGAGCCTTGGCTGCTGACCTGCTCCTGGATGGCATGGACCTCGGCCTCCACCTTGCGTTCCCTCTCATCCAAAGACGTGTTGGCAGCCAAGAAGGCGTCCGAGTACTGGCTGACAGAGTCACTGAGGCCCGTGAGCGACTTGCTCACCGAGTTCAGGTTGACCTTGAGCAGGGTGATCTCACCTTGGAGTGAGCTGCCCGTGGCTTCTGCCAGCTGCCCCCGGACCTCGGCCACGGTGCCGTTGAGCTGCTGCAGGAGGGCCGTGTGGCTGGCCACCTGGCGCAGGAGGGCCTCACTGCGGCCCTGCCAGGCCTTCACCTCAGCCACAAGGTTGTCTAGGACAGCTGAGCTGGTGCTGGGGGTGCACGAGGTCTCCAGCGAAACTAACCGTTGTTCCAGTATAGCCAGCTCTGTCTGCACAAGGGGCGGCGTTGATCTGCCCGGGGGGCTGCTGCCCTGGCTTAGTGCCCCAGCCAGCATCCCCACACGCTCCTCAAGGCTCTGCACACGCTCCTGCAGCATGGTCCCAAAGCCCCCGGCACTCCAGGCCCCCTCCTCCATCCCCAGACAACACCCCCTCACCCTGCTCTCAGTCCCATTGAGGGACTCTGGGCCCTCAAGTTGCCCATCCACACCTCCCTGAAGCGTGGCAGCCGAGAGCCGAGTGAGCTCACCCCTGGGTGGTGGGCCGTGACCCTGCTGGGCCTCAGTGACAGCCTGTAGGTGTCTCTCAAGGTGGTCCACGCGAGCACTGATCAAGGCCAGCTGGCTGCAGCAGCGGCCCCCGCTGGCAGTACTCAGGCCCTGCAGCCAGGTGCCCAGCTGGGAGAGCTCCCGGCGCAGGGCCAGCTCCTGGCCATCCAGGCTCTGGTGCAGCCTGTGGCTGGCCGCCCGGCCCTCCTCGCACTGCTGCCGCACCTCCTGCACCTGCAGGTCCCAGGCTCTCTGGATGCCTTGCAGCTTCTGCTCAAAGCCATCCAGCAGGCCCCCCCAGAGCCGGTGCAGCCGCTGGTCCACATACTCCTCCAGCAGTGCCAGGGACGTGAGCGGGGACGGCGGGGCCTCACGCAGCCGCTGCAGATGGGCCTCGTGGCCGAGGGCCAGCCCGTGCACCTCGTCCAGCAGCTGCACCTTGGTCTGGAGCGTGTTGCTCACTTCCGTCACCTTGCTCAGGATCTCGCCCAGGTGAGGTGTGAGCAGCCCTCCAGCTCTGTCAAAGCCCTCAGGGATGACCCCAAAGCCCACGGAGGTGGCAGGAGCCCTGGGGCCCCCAGTCATCCTGTTGGGGTCCTCATGACTGGCCACCAGGCCGTTGAGGGTACCATATGCTTGTGCCAGGCGTTGGACGTCACCCTCCAGGCGTTCCAGCCGCTCACCAAACAGCCCTGGGCCTTTCCTACCTGGGGCAGAGGAGGAGAGAACCCCAGGGGAGTCACTGGCCTAGCCTCTCAGCTGGTCGTACCCCTAAGCTGCAGAGATTTTCTGTTCCATGCCCACCTTCCTGCTGGAATGGCCCCACCTCAGCTGGGGGATGCACGCAGGGGGGATGCTGCATGCCCAGTGTGAGACACATCTTCCCCAGCCCTGCCAGGGCTCACCCAGCCTGGCTCGGTCCCCTCACCACCACCTCCACTGAGCCCAAGAAACCTGACCACCCTGGTAAGGTCTCCATGGGCAGACTCACCGTGGGGGCTGGGGGCCGCTCTGCTGTAAGGAGGGGGCCTGGGGCCTGAGTCCAGCTGCCCCGAGGGAACCTGGGGCTCAGGCTCCGGCCGGGGTGGGGCGGCCCCGTGGTCAGTGAGGTGCTCGGGGCAGGCTTGTCCAGTGAGGCCAGGGCAGCAACGCCAGGCGACGTCTGACACCATCTTGTAGCCGACCTTGTATTTGGGTCTGAGCACTGTGCGGTACCTGGGCCGGAGGGCAGGGGAAGGGGCTGGGTGGCACAGCCTGGTCCTGTGCCTATGGTCTGTGGCTCCTTCCTCCCTGTAGGTGCCCTTGTGCCCAACAGCAGTGTTCAGGGCCACTATCGGAGCTTGCCTAAGGCTAGATCTCTCCTGCCTCTGCCCATTCCCACCCATCCACCCCCAGGGTCTTTCCTTTTTAATGGCTTGGGGTGACAGGGCAGGAGAGTGGGAGCAGGATTTCCTGGGGCTCAGAGACATGTCCACGGTAGATGCAGACAGAAGCTTACCCATCCTGTTTGTTTGGGGAGGAGGCCAGCAGGGGGTTACTCCAGCTCTCCCAGGGTCACTTGGAGCCTTTAGCTCATGCTGCCATCAGAAATTCTACTCCGGCTTGGAGAATTCTGACAATGCTCCATCTTCTCCTCCTCTTAATTCTTACCTTTCTCTACCCAGCTCCATCTATACGTACAGCAAGTGTGGGTGGGAGATAGATCCCTGGAACTGGGGCAGGCAGCCCCTCTCACTGTCCTGGGGGCCACTCTTGGCTCCCAGCAGCCCCCCTTAGTTCTTCCCACTCCTCCCTAGTGACTCCGTGAGCTCAGCTCTGGACGTAGAAGCTGGTGGAAGGGCATTTCTGATTTTGAGCGTGGAGGGAAGCCCAGCGGTACAGAGCAGGGCTCCATCACCTGTTCAGCCATGTACCTGCTCCACACACAGGCATCTGATTCTCTCTGGGTACAGCCTTGCAGGGACTTGGGTGTCACACATGTACCTATTGCCACAGGTCCTCACACACAGCCCCACCGGTCTGTCCTAAACCCCAGCTCTCTGGCTTCCCCATCTCACCCCTAGCCTGACTTCACAGTCACCACAGCCCTCCCTGGATCTGCCCAGGCCCCTCTTGGTATCTACCATTGCCAATGGGACCCTCACCCTCTACTCCCTCCTGACCCCTTTCCCTCCCCCTCTGTTGCCTCCTCCCTTGTCTTATGCTGCTTCTCCCCTGGAAACCTCCCCCAACCATCAACCCCACCGTGGGCTCCTGGCCTCCAACCTGAGCCTGCCCCTGTCTCTGTGAGTGAAGTGGAGTTGTTCAAAACTTTGGGGTCCTCCCTGGCTCCCTCCATTTAGGGCCCCTGGTCCACTCTGGCCTGTGGGGGGTAGAGGGTAGGCGGGATCTGTGGGGCTCAAGGAACTCTTTGTGGAGCTAGCTGGCTGCTCACAGCTGAAGGAAGGACTGGGGCTTGTGCCCAGGGACCCCAAGTTGGTGGGATGGGGGTGCACTCACATGACTGTACTGAGGCACTTCAGCCCCCACCTGCACGGCCGGTACTCAGCCTTCAGGTAGCTCTGTGCTCCCTCCTGGAGGACACAGCTCACGTTCCTGTGCACCACATAAGCACAGAGGGCCCTGCAGGGAGAGGGGTGTCCTTGGGAGATCCGACCTGGACCAGGTCACTGAGGTGCCTACCCTTTCCCCTATCCGTAGGCCTTAGCTGGGAACCACACCTTCTATGCTCCTCCAACTCTTTCACTGATTCCAAACTCCTTATTTTGGTCTTCAAGGCTTCTGAGATTCCAGAATCTCCTTTGAAACCATGTTTCTCAGCCTTCCTCCCCTACTGATTCCTGGGGAAACCTTGCAGTTTTCTGGGATTTGCCTTTGCTCCTGTTTTTTCACTGTCAGACTAGTTCTTGCAACACCTCCTCCAGGAAGCCCACTCTGATGTGCCCAGGCCCACTGAGGGTCAGCCATGGGCTGGACACTCTTCTGGTACCATTCCTCTTGAATTCAGCTAGAGATGCCATAAGATGGGACCCCAGATGGCACCCCCAACCCACCTGACTGAGGCAAGTTCACAAGCCACTGCCTGCTGAAGACCAGAAGCTGGGGCAGGAGAGGGGTGGCAGCCCCCCTCAAAGGTCAGAAGAGCTGGGGAGGGGGGTGCCTGGCATAAGTCCAACACTTGTGCATGGCTCATCCACTTGACAGCCACGACACAGGCCAGGACCCAGAAGCCTCCTTCAGTTCTGGGGATTTCTGGGGCCATGCTGACCGCGGGAGGGAACCCGGCTGCCGGGCGCACGGCTCCTTCTCCTACCTGGTGGGGCGAGGGAGATGGGAGGCACCGGGGCAGCGGGGGAGATGGGGAGCCCCGCGTGCTGCGTGCGCCGACCGCCCTGCCTCCTCTCCCTCCACCTGGTCCGCTGCGCCCGGGGTTTGCACACAGCGCAGCTGGAAAATGTTACTTGGCTGGAAAGGTTTCCGCGGGCACTGCCAGGATCTCAGCCGCCGCGCCAGGCCCCCTTGGCTTATTTTTCTTCGCCAGCCCCGCAGCCTCCAGGAGCGTGGGGCGCCGCCCCCTCGGCGCCGCTGCCTCCGGTGCCTGGTGCCTCGACCCCCCCCCCCGCGCGGGTCGGGGCAGGTGGGAGCCGTGCCCATGCCCCGCGGCCCCCGTCCCTCCCGCTTCCCGCCCGCCGCACGGCCCGCGCTTACTTGTGCGGCCCTGGGCGCAGCCGCGGGCGCCATCCCGTCGTGTAGAGGCTGTAGCGGGAGGCACCGGGCGGCGCGGGTCGCGCGAGGAGCGGGGTGCCTTTGGCCTGCGCCCCCGAAAGCAGTGCCGCGAAGGCGCACAGCCAGACGGGCAGGCGCTGGGGGCCCATGGCGGCCCTCGGGTCTCCACCCGGCCCCCGCGGAGCTCCCCGCCCGGGGTCCGCCCGCCGCGCCGCCCCCGCCGCAGGCCGGTCGTAGGTTCTGCCGCCGGTCGCGGTCCCCGGAGCTCGCTGGCCCGGCCGCCTGGCGCTTCGCGGCGGCTGCGTCCCGCCGAGTGGCCGGCGCTGCTCGCGGCTGGGGCCGCCGAGGGGAGGCAGGAGGCGGGCTCTGAGCAGATTAGCATAAACTTGGGGCCGCGCCGCTCCTCTCCGCCGGCCCCCTCCTCCGCAGCCAGACCCCCATCCCGGCTCCGAGCTGACGCCGAGGACGCGTGCAAGCAAAGGGTTAAGAAGGGAGCGGATCCTGGGAGGCAGGGGCGCAGGCCACCGCGTCCTGTGAGGCCCCCCAAACACACCCATCCACCCGCGTCGCCTGCGAGCCCCGGGGCGAGCCGCAGAGCCGGAGCCCCACACCCTCACCCCACCCCACCCCTCCGACGCCCGCCTGGGCGCGGGGCTCTCCAGTAGTCGCCCACACGCAGAACACACGGGACTAAAGTGCCGAGTGCTCCCAGGGTCACAAGCCCACGGCCCCGGACCCGAGATGACCCTGTTTTGGGGTGCGCCTGCACCACCTCCTCAGCTGCCGCCTTGAACTAGGCGCAGGTGGTCCCTGTTGGCCGGCTTCGCCCCCTCACACCATCATTATCTGGGAGTGCTGACCCCTCCCCAGGTCCCCACAACCTCTGCAAGTCAGCCAGAAAGTCAGGCTGCCCCCTCTGGTGGGGTCCGTTGTCTCTGTCACTTATATGTATGGGCGCAGAGCCCCAAATGCTCAGCAAAGATGCTCTGCTTCTCTTCGAGCAACTAAGGTTCTCAGCAGCCGAGCCTCAGCACTGGCTCATCATCATCAAAGAAAACCTCAGTCTTCTCACAACGACTTGCTGTTAAACCAGTTCTCCACATTTCACTGGTGAAATCAACTCTTGGAACCTAAGAGTTGGCCTTTACATTCACCTCATCCAACATCCTAACTTTCTATCCTGCAAAGAGCTTTTGAATCCTGATTCTGTCATCCAGCAGAGTGGCACTTCCTCCTGGCTTGGTGTCGTCCACAAAGGTGACCACAGGCCTTCTGGGTCTTTACCCATGTTGTTGACAGGCGTGCAGAAGGCACAGCCCTCTGAGGCCCACTGGAGAGACCTCCCTCCAAACGGACGATGAGAGGGAACAGCACGCTTTTGTGTGAAGGGTGCTCATCAGCTCGCCCCTCCTGTACATCCTCCTTGGCCAGCCTGCCCCAGGCCCTGCCCTGGAAGAGTCAGCTCTGAAACCTACATCTCTGCCCCAGCCTGAGTGGACGGTGGGTCCCACGGGGTAGACATCGACCCCACGCTTGGCCAATTGTTCTTTCTCCTGGGCTTCAGAATTGGGCCACAGAGGATGTGGCGTATGTGTGTGTGTGTGGGGGGGTGTCTATCTTCAAGGTGGGGGTCCCTGGGGTGGGAGGACAGGCCATGCCACAGCCGTAGCTCTGCAGAAGTTATGGGAAAGCTGAGGAAGAGGACAGGCCAGCCAGAGTGGGGCTGAGACATGGGTTGTGGTGCCCAGGAGAAACATGCCAGGGAACCATTTGGTGACTAGCCATAGATTCCCCTTTCTGCTTTCAATACTCACTTTATTTGAGCTAGCTTGAGTGGATTTCTGATCCCAGCAAACAAATGATACCTGTCTAAGGCAGCTTTTCAGCCTCTGCCATATAAATCCTCCGTATGTGCTATTATATCAGTCAGTCCACCTTTCTCTAACTGTTAACAAAGATGTCATGAACCATTTTGCTGGGGCTCCTGATCTTGTAACCACTAAGTCTCCACCTCAGGGTAAGGAGAGACCTCTGAGGGGGAAATGAAAGGGCCCAGAGCCTCACCCTAGCTGGGTCCTGGCTGCCTGGCAACGCTGCCTGGCTGGCTCTGGGAGAAAACACCCCCACTCCCACCCCCAGAGCTGTGATCCTTTTCCAGGGAGCCCCACCCCTTCCTCTCACTCTTTCCCAGCCCCAGATGTGGGGCCCACAGCTCACAGGGAGGAGGCTAGACCCTGTCCACATAGCAGGGGTTTGAGAAGACAGCTGGACCCCTGCTCCCCCTTCTCCAGGTGGCTGACATCAAACACTACTGGAACAGTTTCAGGAGCCAGGCTGGGGCTCATCCTGGCAGGGGTGGAGGATGTCAGTAGGGGGAGATGCTCGGGGTCTTGGCTGGATCCAGCCAGAGGCTGGGGTGTCCCCCACAGACCATGAGGCCACTCTGCATCTGGCAGACAGGAAACCTAGGGAGGCAGAAGAGGGAGGCAGGCACCCCTGTCCTCCCCGTACTCAGACTCATTTCTACACCTGGATGGAGGTGGGCTGAGGGGCCACACACAGGAGCATGTTGGCTGTCACTCAGGCATCCACGGCAACGTCCACACAGTCCACACACACACCCTGCCCAACACACACACAAGCCCTTTTCCCTGGCTCCTCTATCCGCCAGCCACAGACGTGCCAAGCCTTTCCTCAGGAGGAACCAAGGGTGCCACCAGCATGACAAGGTCATCCTGCATAGGGAAGAGGGTAGAGTCTGGCATGGAGGGTAGATCAGTGGCAGAGGGAGGGTGAGTGGGCACCTCTGCCAACGCAGGAGGTTCCCTCCCTCCTCTGTGGGTTTCCTGAGGCAGAAGAGAAGACTGGCTCCTGGGGGCAGAGTTCCCCAGGTTCCTGGAAGCTGCAAAGAAGTAGCTGCTCAGTAGAGAGTTAACTCATGGGCCCTGGTGCTTGGCCTCCTGCATAACATCCTTCCCCATCTCCATGTGCTTCTTAGAGTCTGAGGTTCTTTTCCATTCTCCAGGCTCCTTCCACCTCACCCTGGGGCACGTCTCTCCTTCCCTGCCCAGGGCCCACAACATAAGAGCACTGAGAGCCACACAAAGTTTTATGGAATTTGGTGCCCCTAAAAGAGACAGAAGTAGAAAGCCCTGAACTGCCTGCTTTACGGCCCAAGTTCTTTCCCGTTGCCGACAAGCAGTCTGTGGCCACTTGGAGGTGGCCCCAGCCTGAGGGTGCCGGCTCTGGACTCCCAGACCAGCCACTGGTCCCTGCCCACCACCCCTAGCCTGTCTCCCTTCTTCTGAGAGTGCACAGGCAGCCCATCACTGCACACCCCGCCATCCTTGGGAAGTTCTGTACTGTAAGGCTGCCCGACCTCACTCTCTCCTCAACATAAACCCCAGCCTGCTCAAAGCCCAGTTGGCATCCTGATTACATCCACACCATCAAAAAGGTTACTTTCAAATCCATACACGTTTCTGGGGCAGAGGTTGGCACTAACCCCTTCCAGCTGGGTGGAAGCATGGCTTCTCCACGGCTTCTCCAGGCCCCTGGGGTGGATGGATGGTAGCCCCTAGCTGAGGGCCTAGCAGAGGATCCAGAAATCATGACAACTGGACTCCATAGAGCCCAGATGGCCTTCCACTGAGTGAGAGTTGCTTAGTAGCAATTTAAAACTCGTGCAATGTGGATGGGCCCTCAACGCCAACACATGCAAACCAGATGCAACCATTATGCAAATCACATGCAAATACATGCGTGGGCCTCCCAGCTATTGTGCACGCCAGATGATGCCCTTGGGAACCCTGAGTTTAGCTGCACCCTGTCATGGGGTAGAGAGACCACCCTGGACTTACCAGTCTCTGGCAGTGGGCAGGAAGGATTGGCTCCAAGGCAGTCCACATGTTGCCGGGAGGACCCAGACGAGGAGTTGATCAGACCTGGGTTTGCATCCCGGCTCCACCACTCAGTTTGCCTGACATTGATGGAGTCACTTCTCTCCACTGAGCCTTGATATCTCATCGTAGAACAGTTGTTATGAGAAATAAATGAGCACATCGGCTAAAGCTCCCATCTGCACAGACGGGCACCTAACCGATGCTCAGTGAGCAGGCTGGGTGCAACAGAGTCCTTCCCTGGGGGTTGGATATTGGGGTCCTCTCCACTCACTGAAAAAGCAACTGAGCCCCTTCAGCATGCAACTATGGGTTTGGAAACGTCAGCTCTGGGATGGGCCAGGAAGCCATCGACTTCTTTCTAATTTGAAAACCTGTCAGAGCACCCAGTGGACAGGGGTGAGTGGTGGATGGTGTTAGTGCCCCACCCAAACCTCCTTTACTGAGCCAGCACACCCATCCCCTGACTGCCCACACAGCCACCCCTTCTGGGAATTGCTCTTGGCTGCTGAGAGCCACCTCCCCTCTGGGAAATTATGAATCCTCCCACCTCACAGCCATGAGTGGCTGATAGAGGGATGCAGAATGCTGGCCTCTAGCCTCAAGGGAGACAAATCACAGTTTGGTTTATGCTCCAGAGCCCCCTGGGTCAGGCCACACCTAAACTCTACCTGGGATTCATTTTTTCTCCGTCCCTTGCCGCCCCGCTTCCCTCTCTCCCTTATGTGTCTCTCTGAGAACCCTCTCCTAAATAATGACACATGCCTGAATCCCCGTCTCAGGCTCTGCCTCTAGGGAACCTGACCCAAGGCAGGTAGCAGACCTGCAGGCCAAGAGGGACAATGAACATGACGCGCTATGGTCGAGGACCAGAGGTTGGTGTAGGATCACAGGGGAGGAAGAGACCAGGTACCTGGGGCTGGGGCAGAGTGTCAGAGAATATCTCAGGAAATAGGCAGCACTGGAGTTCACCACGGGGGCAAAGCCGTCCAGGAGTGGGAGCAGCATGTGCAGAGGCAGAGAGGCAGGGAGGCAGGGAGGCAGGAGAGTCTGGTGTGTTTGGGGAGCACGACAGGGCTCTGGGTGGCACAGGGCCCAAGAGGGGTTGTCAGGGACCAGACAAGAGGGGCTTGAACACTCCCCAAAGAGTACGGACTTCCCAGCAGGGGAATTTTGCTTTCCCAACTGTCTTTAAAAATATCCTTTGGTTTCTCCTGTAGGGAGCAGGTGTTAGAGGCCAGATGCCAGGGAGGCGGCTGCTGTGACAGCCACTAGGCCCTGCGGCTGTGCAGTTACAGGGACCCCAAGTGGGAACAGGGATGTGTCCCAGAGGCTTTCAGAATAAACAACCAACAAGCCTTGGTGGCTGATTCGGGTGGTTACAGGTGTGGGAAGGAGTCAGGATGTGCTGGGCTTTTGCCTAGGCATTGGGGAGGACAGCGGGGTTGCCAGGCAGAGGGGTTCTGCCAGAGACAGAATGTCAGGACTGGGGTAGGGGAGAGAGGGTTTAATGGGATGTATAGGGCAGGGGTCTGCATTTCCCAGTGCCCATGAGCTAAGGCAGGTGCTGACAGGCATGTATGGCACAGCCGGCCTGATTCCAGCTGGGGCCTGGGGCTGGGCCTGTCTAGGATGGGGATGGGGAGAGGTGGGGATGGCGGCAGAGACCCCTCCCCTTCCCCCTCCACCCCATCATCGGCAGGCACTGCGGTTGGGGGTGGGGTGTAAGGCCCTGGGAAGAGCTCCCTGCCTGCTTTCCTCTAAGTTCTCTATTCACAGTCCCTGGAGTGAAAACCACACAGAATTACTGGCTGGCGACAGAGGAGGCAGACATGTGGCGGGTGGGCGTGGAGAGGCCAAGCCAGGCTGGGGAGGGGTGACCTCCAGTGGGGGCAGGTGGTTGCCATGGAAAACTCATGCCTGGATAGACAGAACCTGACCTTCACCCAGATGCTGTCCTTACCTCAGACCCACTCTGCCTCCATTCCTTGATTCGCTCGAGGACACTTACTGGCACCCGCTGGGTGCTGGAAACATAGACAGGTCAGCCCCAGGCTCTGTCTTCAAGGCCCCCGGGAACTGGGAGAAGTCTCAGGGGGAGTCGGGAAAGAGGCCTGGAGAGGGAGGGGAAGGAGCACTCCTGTGTGGGGTGTAGGCTCGAATCAAAGTGAAGAGGCTTAGGAAGGGACGCTGTGGAGAAGGGGTCGGGGACAAACCACGAGGGCCTTGTGTGGGGGCTGAGGTGGGCTGCTGACCTGGTGCAGGTCACATGTGTTCCTTATCTCTGGGATCTGCTCGCCTCCTGCTTCCTACATGCCACTGTCATGGTTTTTGCATCCATGTCCCCTCCAGGCTGACAGTACCCTGTGCAGGGGCCACCTCCTGTCTAGGTTACTGGAAAGAATGAACCGGGGATTTTAGGCAGGTCACTGAGCAGGGTGCCTGGGAGGCTGGTGCAGGGCTCCAGGCCCCAGGCGCTCGCGAGGAGGGGGCAGGCCTTTTGGAGGGAGGAGAGATGGGCCAGGACCAGGTCAGAGCAGAGGCTCCTGCTCCCCAGCGGGGCCTCAGCCCTCGTACCCCCTGCCCATCTCAGGCTCAAGGCTAGACGATATTTTTGGCACCTACTCAAAAGGGTTCCTTGCCAGAGTCTGACCACTCTGACCCCCTAGAGCAAACCCACCGTCTCCTTTCGCCTGGGTCCCGCCCACCTGCTCTTGCAGCATGTGACTTTTGGGGCTGCCCCCGGCTGTGTCTGCAGTCCGCAGCTCCCACATTCCTGGCTACCCTGGTGTTGGCCGGCAGCCCTGGTTCCTTTGGGAAAGGACAGGCAGGAGGCTCCCATGGTGGGACTTTAACCGTCCCTTCCCTCCCCTGCCCTGGGGAATGTGCTGGGATTAGGGCATCCCCCCTCCCCATGCCCAGCTGTGTCTTATCTGTGCCCATATGGCCCAATGACCACTGCCCACTTCTGCAATCCCCGCTCCAGGGCTACTTCTTCTCTTCCTCACATCTCCTCCTCTCATGTCTCCATCTCATGAATGCCCCCACCAACCCCCAGCCTCCCACTGTGAAGTCCTGGGCAGGCAAAGAGAGGGCAAGGAGGAAGGTGGCAGTCGTGCTGGCTAGGAGGCAGTGGTGGTGCCCCAGGGTGCAGGCCAGAACCAATAGGGTATGGGTGAAGATGGAAGGGAAGGGAAAGAGTCAAGAAAGACTGGGAGAGGAATTGGTTGGCCCTGGTTTGGGGGGCTCCAGAATGACTCCAGGTTTCTGACTTGCAGTCCCTTTTGCCCAGACAACGCAAGAGTGGAGGGACAAGTCTGGTGGGACACTATGATGAATCAGAGGGGCCTGCAGGATATCCTGGGGAGTCAGATGTCCAGGAGGCAGCAGGACAGTACACAGGGTTTATCCACTGCCCCGTCCCAGCCTGGGGGGCTTGGGTGTGCCTGGCGTGACCCTCTAGTGCAAGGTCAGTAGGCCCCTCCACCCCCACCCCCACCCCCTGCTGGTAAAACACAGAGAATGGCTGACTGGTGGTCCTGGCAACCTCATCCTGGCAAGCGCCCTGGGAAGGAAGAAAACATAGGGGTTCTATTTGTACAAAGACTGGGCAGCCATCTGTGGCCCGGGTCCTCAGGTCTGGGCCCCCGGCCATCCCTCCCTTGTCCCACAGGCCTGGAACCTCTTTGGCAGCTGCCAACCCACCACCAACCACCCTTCAGTTCTACCCCCCCATCCTTTCTCCTCCCTCCCCAGCCTCTCTAGGCTCCTGCCCAAATGCGCTCTCTCCTCACCCAAACCTCATTCTTCTCCTTCTCCCATCATCAGGAAGAGACGTCATTGCCAGTTATATCCGGAGCCCAAATTGTCAGCAACATAAGAACTGCTTTTCCAAAATTGAAGGCTCTGACTTTAGAAACTCCAGGACCAGCCAGGCAGGCATTCCTTGGAGGATGGGGGAGGTATCTGTGTTCCCCCCAAAAAATGGGCTGAATGACTCCTAATACAGGGGGGAAAAAGACAAAAAAAAAAAAAAAAAAAGAAATGCTTTCATAACCAAAACAAGTGGAATGTTCAAAACCTGTCCCATATGGTCTGTCTGAAATTGGGGCAAAAAGTTAGCTCATAGGCAAAAATAAAAACCATGGAAATGAAAGATCTCCAAAGGAGTTTGTGCAGAGTAAGAAAAAAGCTGAGGACATTGAAGTGAAAGCCAAGGTAAAAGAGTCAGTGAAGCAGATCAGAAAGGAGATGAGGAAAGATGGGGAGTGGTATCAGCAAAGGCAGGTGGAAGCGGAGGGAGGCATTTCCAGGAGGGGGAACGGAGACTCAGAGAAGCTAAAGGTGCGAAATCAGATTTCACGACCCAGAGAGAAGGCGCTGGTGCCCTTTGCCCTGCCAGGCTGGACTGAAACAGGGTGAAAGGTGGTGAAGGGGGCAAGAAGTGGGAATGGTGACTGTGGTGGGGAGGCAGGAGGGTGGAAACCAAAGGTGTAAAGCATGACAATACTATCTGTTTTGTGGCAATGTAAAAAATCACACATTTTCACTGAGAAAGAAAAGAAAAAACTAAGGATCATATGAAGGTTTGGGAAAGACATGACCTATGTTTGCATTCCGTGTGTCCTCTCTACCTGGATGGTGGCAGCTTGCCCACCTGCCTGTTGTTATATCCCTGTGGTTGCAAGCATTTCCTGTTCTTTAGTTTTTGACATTTTGACCAAGGTTGGCTGTGCTTTCTTTCTTAGAAACCATGAGTATTTAAGCACAGTCTATTAAAAGGATTACACACAATAATCAAGTGAGACTTATCCCAGGAATGCAAGGGTGGTTTGACATATGAAAATCAATTGATGTAATATACCACATTAATAGAACGAAGGAAAAAAAAACTGCATGGTCATTTCAATTGATGCAGAAAAGGCATTTGACAAAATCTAACACAATTTTATGGATAAAAGCACTAAAAAATAGGAAAGAAAGGAACTTTCTCGACACAACAAAGGGCATTTCTGAAAAACCCACAGCTAACATCATACTCAATTATGAAAAGACTGAGATCCCCCTAAGATCAGAGCAAGACAAGGATGCCCACTTCAACCACTGCAATTCAGCATTACACTGGAAGTTCTAGCTAGACAATTAGGCAAGAAAAAGAAACAAAATACATCCAGATTGTAAAGGAAGAAGTAAAACTATCTCTATTCACAGATGACATTATCCTACATATAGAAAATCCCAAGAAATTCCCAAGAAAGTACTAGAGCTAATAAACAAGTTCAGCAAAATGGCAGGGTACAAGATCAACATGCAAAAATCAGAAGCGTTTCTATATACGCCAATAATGAACAATCTGAAAAGGAAATTAAAGAAACAATGCTGTTTACATTAGCATCTAAAAGAATAAAATACCTAGGAATAATTTTCACCAAGGAGATAAAAGATTTATACCTTATACTGAAAACTACAAAACATTGTTGAAAGAAATTATAGAAGATCTAATAAATGGGAAAATATCCTATGTTCAAGGATTGGAAAACTTAATTTTGTTAAGATGGCAACACTAGTCAAAATTATCTACAGATTTAATGCAATCTCTATCAAAATTCCAGCAGCCTTACAAAAACAGACATATCGGCCAATGGAATAGAATTGAGTCTAGAAATGAATGCATACACCTATGGCCAGCTGATTTTTGACAAGGGTGACAAGTCTACTCAATGGCAAAAGAACAGCCTCTTCAACAAATGGTGCTGGGAAAACTGGATGCCCACATGGCAAAATAAAGAAAATGGACCAGTGTCTCACACTGTATACAAAAATTAACTCAAAGAGGACCAGCAACCTAAATATAAGAGCTAAACTATAAAACTCTTAGAAGAAAACATAGGGAAATATCTTCAGCACCTTGTGTTAGGCAATGGAATCTTAGACTTTACACCAAAAACACGAGCAACAAAAGGGGCTCTCTTCCTTTATTTCTCCTCCCCTACCCAGTAAGAGATTTAAAATACTTGTGCTGACCCACTTTCCACTCCCCAACTCCTAAATTTTGCCAAGATCATTCAGCACTTTTAGTAGTAGTCTAGCAATAAGTCTTTTATAGCACCTCTCTTCTCTTTTAAAAAATACTATTTAGCATTATTAAAAATTCCATCTATCATTAACCATTTGGAACTAACTTTTGCTCACCACAGCTTCTTCTTTTCTGCAACTCCCCTTGTCTCCAATCTGATTCATTTACTGACTAATTAGATTCCTTTCTCAGCCATTTTCCCCATATGCAGAATGTACAATTCATTCTCTGGACCCCTGCATTTTTTTCTTTTTTTCATTCTGGTAGGTGAATGGCAAATTGGCAGGCATAAGATTCTTTTCTTCTGCAGTCCATGGAGGTTGTTCCATTGTTTACTGTTTCTAGCATAGCAATGAGATGTGTGATTTCAGACTGATTTTCTTTTCTTTGCATGTAACGTGTTCTCTCATTTTGGAAGTTTGTTAGCTTTCCCTTTGGTCATGGAATGCAGTAATCCTACCAGAGTATGCCTAGATGTGTGTCTTTTTCCATCATTCCTGCCTAGAACTCAATGAGCCCTTTCAATCTGCAAATGCAAGTCTTTCTTTAAACCATGGAAAATTTTCTTTCTTGTTTTAAAATGACTGCTTCTCCTCCATTTGTTCCTTTTTTCGCCTTCTAGAATTTTTATTGTTCACATATTACATCTCCTGGATCTCTCTGGTACCAGGTTCTTGTTTTCTTTGTGTGATTCCTATATGTATATAATCTTTTTAACATTTTGCTTTGGGTGTTGCATTATTTCTTCCACTTGGCTTCCCAGTTCTTCATCCTCTTCTCCCATTCTTTTTAAATTTAAAACTTATATTTCTTAGTTCAGGATAGTATCTTATTTTATTTTGTTTTTTATTTTTTCAGTGTTCTTATTACTTTGTTCTGTTTCCTTTTTCTAGTCCTCGGGTGGGCTGCATCTCGTGTCCTCTGGCCATTCTGAGTGAATTCCAGGCTCTTCCTCTGGGGCCGCTGGGCCCCCTCAGGAGCCTCATTGTCTTTACCTTCTAGCAGCTCTAGTCATCCAGCCTCAGTGGGCTCCTCGAGGTGCCAGCTGCCAGGCCCACTGTGCCTTGCTGTGCCTTAGGAGGGCGCTGCTTGGCTTCCCCATCTCAGGGGCAGGAAGGGATTCTACAGGTCCTCCTGGGACCACACACGGCTGCTGGCTCTGCCTCTCCTCTGGTGGATCCCTGGCCAAGGTCTCTCTGGAACCATGGAGTTCTGATTCTCACCCAAGGCTCTCTGTTGTTGGTCCCTATTGTCTGGCCCAGAGGGAGACTAAGCCCTACCTCAGCCCTCCCAGTTCAGAGGCCCTGCCCAATCCCAGGGCCTGGCTGCTGGCTGACCCTGGAAGCTCTGGTTGCAGGTTTGGAACTGGAAAAGGAGGACAGTGGGGCTCTCCGACTGCCATCATCCAAGAGGTTTAATTCAAGAGTGGTTTTTGGGTTTCATGGATGTTGAAGAGATGATGGATCAATCAGCACACACAATCAGCAGTGAAATGGAATTAATTTGAATAAAATGCATCATTAAGCCTATGATGATGCACCTAGCATGAGTAAAAAATTGAGTGGTATTGTAGGAAGTTTCAGGAGTTCTGCACATCTTTTGGTTTTGGAAATAAAGTTTTGTGAGCAATGGAATGAAACCTCAAATGCTCTCAGTTCTCTTCTTGGCACATCACTATTTATGTATCTTCTAAGGAGTTTTCCAAACCTTTTGAAGTGGCATGAAGATGAAGTATGCAGGAAGCAAAGTCATTTCTTTAAAACACATTGGAGGTGGAGATCTAAGATGGTGGTATAGAGAGGCGTGGAAGCCAGTTAGTCCCCCTGGAACAACTAATAGAGAACCAGGAACAACTAGTAAATAATCTGGAATAACTGCAGGGGGACAAACGTGACCATCCACTGGTCTTACACCAACCTAAGTTGGGAGGAATGCATGAGATCGCAGCATAAAATCTGTAAATAAAAACTGAGGATTCAAGCTGGAAGCCCCCTCCCCCCACAGCCCGAGCTGCAAAGCCTCATGTGCCAGAGAAAAGATCTCTCCCAGCAAGTGAATGTAGCTCAGCTGAGCTCCAACTGGGGTTTTAATTAACAAACATGGACTGCTTGCTATGAGCTATGAATCCCCGACAAGTAGACAGAAGCTTTGGGTGATGACTGACCTTGGAGAGCTGGAGGGTGGCCACAGACTGGCCCTGAAGGGGGCTTTCTGTCTCTGTTTCAATCAGTGGAGAAAGCCTCAGTCATTTTCAGTTCCCAGTGCGCTGACCCAGAAAAGGGTGGAGAGAGCACAGGCAGAGTCTATTCAAATGCTAATGACCTCTCCCTAGGGGGTCTATCTTCCCTAAGTGCAAAGGGGTGGGGACCAGCTCTACTACCTGCCTTCCATGCAGAACCAGACCCCAGAGCCTGGGGGAAAATAGCCATGGGCCACACCTCCTTACACCAGTCTGGAGTTACAGGCTGACAGGCACCACCTGCTGGGCAGAAAAACACAGTGACCTGAGGCCTCAGAGGATGTACAAGTTTTCTAAGATACACCCTCAGGGAAACCGGATACTAAATATTTCTTCCTTCTGGGACCTGAGCCTGTTCTGCTCTGGGAAAACCTGATTGGGTTAACCATGGAAACCATGCCTAGATAACAGAAAACTACAACCTACACTAAGAAAAATGAAGTTATGGCCCAGTCAAAGGAACAAACTTACACTTCAACTGAGATACTGGAATTGAAACAACAAATAAAAAGTCAATTCAAAAAGTTTAGGGAAGAAATGGCGAAACAGATGAACTGTATAATGGAAACACTGGGCGTACCTAAGGTAGAAATTGAAAGTTCGAAAAACCAACTGGCAGAATCTATGGAAATGAAAGGCACAACAAAAGAGATGAAAGACACAATGGAACATACAACAGCATATCTCAAGAGGCAGAAGAAAACACTCAGGAACTGGAGAACAAGGCACCTGAAGGCCTACACACAAAAGAACAGAGAAAAGAATGGAAAAATATGAGCAATGTCTCTGGGAACTTAAGGACAAAATGAAAAGCAAGAATGTACGTGTCATTGGTGTCCCAGAAGGAGAACAGAAGGGAAAAGGGGCAGAAGCAATAATGGAGGAAATAATCAATGAAAATTTCCCATCTCTTATGAAAGACATAAAATTATGGATCCAAGAAGTGCAGCATAACCCCAAACAGAATAGATCTGAATAGGCCTATGCCAAGACACTTAATAATCAGATTATCAAATGTCAAAGACAAAGAGAGAATCTTGAAAGCAGCAAGAGAAAAGCAATCCATCACATACAAAGGATGCTTGATAAGAATGTGTGCGGATTTCTCAATAGAAACCATGGAGGCAAGAAAGAAGTGGGGTGATATATTTAAGATACTGAAAGAGAAAAAAACACCAACCAAGAATCCTATATCTGGCAAAACTGTCCTTCAAATATGAGGGAGAGCTTAAAATATTCTCTGACAAACAGACAATGACAAAGTTCGTGAAAAAGATACCTGCTGTACAGGAAACACTAAGGAAGCACTGCAGATGGAAAGGAAAAGACAGGAATGAGAGGTTTGGAAAATAATTTTGGGAGATAGTAGCACAGCAATGTAAGTACACTGAACAAAGATGTCTGTGAGTATGGTTGAAAGAGTAAGGTTGGGACTATGTGGGACACCAGAAGAAAAGACAAACTATAAAGACTGGGACTGTGTAACTCAGGGAACCTAGGGTGCTCAACGATTGTAATAAAAGGTCAAATATGTTTTTACATGAGGTAGAACGAATGAATGTCAACATTGCAAAGTGTTAAAAATAGGGTGGGATTGGGGGGAAAATACAATCAATACAAACTAGAGACTATAATTTACGGGAACATTGTATTATGCTTCCTTTAATATAACAAAGGCAATATACCAAAGCTAAATACATATGGGGAGTGGGGAATGGGGAAGGGTATGGGACTCCTGGCATTGGTGATACTGTCTGACTCTTTATTCTACTTTAGGTTAATGCTATCTTTCCTTTTGTTGCAGTCTAGCTGTCAAGTTTTTATGTTTGTTTGTTTTGTTTTCTCTTTCTCTTTTTCTTTCGTCTCTTTGCCTTCTTTGACTCTTCCTCCTTCTTTGTGGAAGAAATGGAGATGTCCTTATAGAGATAGTGGCGATGGTGCTGAATACATAAATACGTGACTATACAGGGAACCAATGATTGTTTACTTAAGACGGAATGTATGTTGTGTGAACAAAACCATCTTAAAAGAAATGGGCTGATGAAGAAACCTCGAGGGCACTACATTGAGTGAAATAAGGCAGACACATAAAGGCAAATATTGCAGGGTCTCACTGATATGAACTAATTATAATATGTAAACTCTTAGACATGAAAGAAAAGTTACCGGGATATAGAACGAGGCTAAAGAGTGGGGAGCGGTTGCTTAGTATGAGCAGAATGTTCAACTAGGGTGAACTTAAACATTTGGAAATGGACAGGGGTGATGGTAGCATGTTGTGAGAATAACTAACAGTGCTGAAAGGTGTGTGAAGGTGGTGGAAAGGGTAAGCTCAGAGTCATGTATGTTACCAGAAGGCAAGTTGGAGGTTAAAAGATGAGAATGTATAAAACAGTGAATCTTGTGGTGGATGATGTCTGTGATTAACTATACAAATATTAGAAATCTCTCCCATGAACCAGAACAAATGTATGACACTATAACTAGAAGTTAATAATAGGCATATAGGAAAAAGTATACACCTATTGCAAACTATATACTACAGTTAGTAGTATTTTAACATTCTTTCATCAACAGTAACAAATGTACTATACCAAAACTATGAATCAGTAATGGAGGGGGGTGTGGTTAGGGGTATGGGAGGATTTGAGTTTCCTTTTTTTGTCTCTCTTTTCTGGAGTAATGAAAATGTTCTAAAAATTGAAAAAAAATTGTGCTGATGGATGCACAGCTGTATGATGGTACCATGGGCAATTGATTGTGCACTTTGGATCTTTGGATAGTTGTATGGTATGTGAACAATCTCATTAAAATATATATATATGTATATATATGTATATGTATATATGTATATATCACATTGAACTGGGCACCACTGTGCATCTTTAGCTGTGACTGAACCACTTTCAGACACCATCAGATCATGGGGAGTTACAACAAATGATTCTTCAAACCTGCAGGTGAGCAAGAAAATAATTCCATTTACAATAGGAACTAAAAGAATCAATGTCCAGGAATAAATCTAACCAAGGATATAAAGGATTTGTACACAGAAAACTACAAAACATTGCTAAAAGAAATTTAAAAAAATACTATATAGATGGAAGAACATTCCATGTTCATGGATTAGAAAATTAAATATTGTTAAGATTCAAATCCACCCAAAGTTGATTTACAGATTCAATACAATTCCAATCAGAGTTCCAACAGCCTTCTTTGCAGAATTGGAAATGGCAATCATCAAATTTATATGGAAGGGTAAGAGACCCTGAAGAGCCAAAACCATCTTTAAAAAGATATTTCTTCAGTTGAGGTGTGGCCCAAACGAATAAGGCTGGGCTTTAATCTGGTTTACCAGTGTCCTTCATAAACAGAATGACATTTAGACATAGAGAGAAAGTCACTGGGAGAAGCTGGGAGTCAACAGAACCCGGAGAAAGGATGAGACATCGCCACGTGACAGAAAAGCCAGGGACCAGTGATGGCCGGCAGCCAGTCCCAGAACGCGTTTTCTGGGAGAAAGCATTGCCTTGCCGACACCTTGATTTTGGACTTCTCCTAGCCTCAAAACCATGAGCCAATAAATTCCCATCGTCTAAGCCAACCCACTGTATGGTTATTTGTATTAGCAGCTGGGAAATTCAGACGGTTGCCTGCTTTACCAAGTTTTATGTTCCCTGTGCGTATCGACCCAAGGCTCTGACATGTCTTGGTGTGACATGAGCACTCTTCAGATGCCTTTTTGCTCTAAGGACCAACACACCTTCTGGGAAAACACTCATTTTCAGGAAGATGGGAATCAAAGGAATGAAGTTCTGACACTTGCCACAACATGGAGGAACCGTGGAAGACATCGTGTCAAGTGATATAAGCCAGGCACAAAAGGACAGATACTGCATGATTCCATCTATATGAAATAACTAGAACATGTAAATTCAGAAAGACAAAAAGTAGGTTATAGGTTACCAGGGGTGGGAGTGAGGGGGAATGGGAAGTTAATACAAATTGGGTGCAGGGTTTCTGGGGTGATGGAAAAGTTTTGGTAACGGACGGTAGTGAGGGTAGCAAAATATTGTAAATGTGATTGATGCCATTGAATTGTATGCTTGGAAGTGGTTAGATGGGTAATCTAATGTTGTATATATATTTATTGCCACAATTTCTAGAAACAGAGTAGAGAGACAATGATAGTTAAATTAAATAAATGATCCCAGACAGAATCTAATAATAGAGGAGAAAATGCCCAAAAGGACATTATTGGGACAATTGAAAAAATTAAAATATAGACTGTAGACTTTATAACAATGTTAAATTTCTTGAATTTGATAATTGTATGTAATGTGATTACATAAGTGAAAATCTTTTTTCTTAGGAAATCTACCTGAAAGTATTAAAGGCAGAGGAACATGATATATGCAACCTAGTCTCGAATATTTTGAAAACAGAGAAAGATAGATAGAAGATGATAGATAAGTAGATAAGATCAATAGGATGCGAGAGAAACAGATAGAAAGACTATATAACAAATGTGGCAAAATGTTAAGTTAGTAAATCTGGGTATCTGGTAGAGGGTATATTGGAATTTTCTGTATTATTTTTTGGGTTGTGTTTGCAACTTTCCTGTAAGTATGAAATTATTTCAAAATTAAAAACTAAAAAAAAAAAAAAAAAGACTGATTTGCAGGTGATCAGTTTATCCCATTGCTACCTCTGTTTCCAAATTTGAATTTATCTTTTGTTTTAAATTTCTTTATAACATGATGTATCAGAGGATTTTTTTTTCTAAAGTGCTTCAAAGTGAAACTATAGACATTGTCTTTAAAAGCCAAAAAAGTTTATCATCTGAGAGAAATTACAAATATTTCAAAACCACTTGGGACAGACTGGATAAATTATGCCAAAAATAACCCAAACAATTCCTAAGGACTTCAAAGTTGAAAAATATTTCTTTCAGAAGAAACAAATTTCTGAAATAAATGAGATGATGGCAATTTGGTTCATGTGTTTCTCCTACTTTGTCAGAAGAAAAGTACTAAATTAAAAGGATGGGTTCCTAGACTATCAAATTTAAATTTACACTTTCCTAGAAATGATCATGACAACATGAAACAAATTTCTGAACTCCTCCATTCAAATGGAACAAAATAACAAATAGAAATGGTCAAACATGTGCAAGACTTGTGCAGACTTGAAGCCCGTTGGATCTGACCACTTGTGTTTTACGAAACTCCTAAAGCACCACTTCTGCAATGCTTGCATCAACTTAATTAATCTTGGCAGCTTGTTGATTTGACATGGTCGTTGCCGCTTGGCCTCTTAGTCTCAGCAATTACAGATGACTGCAAAAAGCTCATTCTCTATTCTTTGTTGCCTAAAATCCATTTATGCTGCCCTACGGAACAAGAAGCTATGGCCTTGATGGCTGTTGAGTGGGACAAATCACAACAGCCAACCTTCACTTCCTTTTTGTCAGACACAGCAAACACCCGCACTCATTACTTTGCTCAATTGCCAAGTATACCAAAGGGAAGTGATTATTAGCCTCATTTCCTGGGTGAACATAGGGAGGCTCAGAGAAGGGAAGCGATCTGTCCAAGATCACACAGTGAATATGCCTCAAACCCAGAGATGCCTGACTCCAAAGCAAGTATAATAATTACTATGTTGTTTATAACCAAACAGATGACGTTCCCTGTGACATCACAGGTTCAGCTGCATTTGGTGGACAAAAATGATGTGTTACTAACATAATTTCATCTCTAAGAACTTTTCAATTCAGGAGGTATCTTTTATACATTTCCAGATGATTAGACATCTGCATATATTTCCGGAGCTCCCTGACAAGTAGCGATGCCTGTGGAATGTCGGCACTATTGCTGGGATGAAATAAAGGAAATTTGTTTGGGTGAAATGTTAAGAAATGATTCCTTTTTATTAAAGAATAAATTGCCCTGGATAAACAAACTGTGGGATAGCTATAAAAGGGAACACCATTCAGCAGTAAAAAGGGACAAAATACTGATTTGTGTAGCAACATGGATGAATCGCAAAAGCCTTATGCTGGGTGAAAGAAGCCAGAAATGAAAGAGCACACAGTGTATGATTTCATTTATATGAAACTCTGAAAGAGGTAAACTAGTCTATGGTGAAAATAATCAGAAGAGTGGTTGCCTCTGGAGGGAGAAGAGGTGGGGATTGACTGGTAAGGGGCTTGGGGGATCTTTCTGGGGTTGATGATAAGTTCTATATGGTGGTAAGGGTTTGGGTTACACAGGTTATTTGCATGTGTCAAACTCATTGGAATAGTACACTTAGGATTTGTGCATTTCTTTGTACGTCAATTTCATCTCAAAGAAAACCAGAAACAAATATTGAACTCTAGCTGATGATACGCATGGAAAGTGTTGAGGGGTAAGGTGTCTGAGTCTGCAATTGCCTTTGAATTGGTTGGTGAATGAATAGATGGAGACATATGTAAAAGCATATAGTATGATATATGTAAAAAATATATAGTAACATTAACAATCACAGATCTAGCTGCTGGATATATATGGGTTGTCCATTGTACAATTCTTTCAATTTTCCTATATGCTGGAAAAGTTTCACCATAAAATGTTGGGGAAAAAAGATAAACTATTCATTTGAAAGTTTCCTCATTGCTAGACTAAGGTCCACTCATAGAGATCACCATTACTATCCCATTTGTCATATGTACTTTATCCCCTCCTCCCCTGCAATGTTTTAGTCTCAGTTCACCTGTGTTCAGGGAAGGAGGGGTAGAAAGACAATTCAGGGGAGATACCTGAGGGTGCTAGGGAGTTCCAGGGACTAGCTAAGGTGCTCGGGCTTGGTGTCCAAGGAAAGTGAGGTCTGAGATGTTAAGCATTGCTGTTTAGAATCCAGGTCAGTCCATTCAATCCATTCAGTCCATGCTCTTTTTCTTAATCTGTGACGGAGTAATTAGGCTAGTGTGGGTATGAGAGGGGGCATGTGAGTGAGGTGGAGCTGGGAGCACAGGGTGGGCACTGCGGTCTTTGCTGAATTGTCACATAAACCTTGAAAGGGACCTTCCAAAGATGGAGCCAGCAGGAGGTTGTGGAGCTGCCTGCCTGGCGGGAGGGGGTAGGGGGAGGCCGTCTCTGAACCTGCCCCTGCTCACCTCTGGCCTGGCCTGAGAAACCTTGAGAAATGGACCCAGGAGAGGCCATTTGGTCCTCGGGTTCCTGGACAGCCTGGGTGAGGGCACTTTGCCACGTTCTTAAGAGAGAGCACATCCAAAACAATTTTCTTTTTCTAAAAACTCAGTGCTAATGGGTTCCAGATGTCCGTTTGTTATATAATGGGGTTTGTTTTAATAGCGTCAACTTCCAGATGTGCAGCCTGGAATCAAGAAGCCCATTGGCCCCTTGAGGACACTGTGAGCCAAGCCTAGAGCTGCCCAGGGGTAGAGACAGACGTACATGCAGATCCAGGGATGGGAGAGACGCTGGAGGTGCCTTCCCAGTGCCGCTGGGCCGCTCACCTGCCTACAGCTGAAGGTTGGCAGCGTGTTCCAGCCTCCATTTGTTGGCCCTGACCTGAGCAGGGGCTCCCAAGGGACAGTCACAGGGTGGCCCCTTGGGGAGCATGTGCTTTGCAATCCCAGCTGTACCAGTCCCAGCTGAGTGATCTTGTTCACTCACTTGGCCTTGCTGAGTCTCACTGTCTTCAAAAGTAAAATGAAATAACACCCACCTCAAAACCAGCTGGGTGGCACAGGGTGGGTATTGAAAATCCTTGGGCCTTCCCCTTTGGTCAGAGTGGAAGGACCCGGGGCCTTTGTAATGCAGCAACCCCCCACATTCCCCACCAACCACAAAGCCTCTCGTCAGCACAGATTATGCTCTCCCTGGAACACTGGAAAAGAACTAGTGATGAGGAGTTCATCACTGCTTGTTCTATGGCCCTGCAGCTCCAACAGATGATAGAACATTCTTCTGCTTCCTGAGCTGAAAGTGGCCTCTGGGTGACCCTCAACTGGCCTGAGTTCTACTCGCTGGAGCCATGCTGAACACATCCACTCCCTCTAACACCCAGTGGTCCTTCATAAGGGGGAAGACAGTGACCAAGTCTCCAACCCTTTTCCTCTTAGGTGGCTGCAGCTGACATCAGCTGGGTTAAAGATTAAGATGCCCTAAGGAGAGCTGTTCAAGACATGGACAAGAAAAATCACAAAACCTGACTGCAGGACATAGAAAGAGGCAGATAGGCCCTTATCCACAATAGGAAAACTCACTACCAAAAATTAATCTATAAAGCTAATGTGATTCCAACAAAATTTCAGTCAAATTGAGGAGGGGGGTAATATAAGGTTCTCATGGAAAATAAGTGTACAATAGTCAAGCTGTCTCTGAAAATGAATAACAATAAGGTGGAACTGGCCCCCCCAGATGTTAAAAACCAGATCGTGTTAAAACTATAGTACTATAAACAGTATGGTACCACCACCAGAAGAGCAGAGAGATAAATGGCACAGAAAATCAGAAGTCCAGAAATACACCCATCTACAGATGAAAATGTGGAATGTGGTAAAGAAATGCATTACAAACCAAAACAAATAAGAAATTTAATAGTACTTATCTCTGGGGAGGGGGACTCAGCGAGGGAGGGTAGTGAGCAAGAGATAAGTGTTTATTTTTCATTTCATATCTTTCAGGGTGTTTGACTTTTCTAACCTTACATATGCAGTACTTTAAAAAATGTCAACATATTTTTATGTTAACATATGTTATCTGGAGAATTTTATCCATTTTGGGTTTTCTTCTTTGTATATCTCCATATTTAAGAGAAACCTAACGAGTGTTATAACACCAATAATAAAAGGATATATATACCAAAGTGTTAACAGCTGTTACCTCTGGGAGGTGGGCCAGGAGAACTTTCACTTTTTAAGCCATACATTTTCATAACATTTGATCTTCTTTCTTCCTTCTTCTCTCCTCCTCCTCCTTCCTTCTCCTTTCCTTTCCCTCTCTCCCTCTTCTTCTTCCTCTTCTCTTCCTCCTCTTTCTTCTTTTTTTCTAGCTTGCAAGTATAACTTTAAAATTCAAAGAAGGGGGAAATGAAAATCTGAAAAAAATAAACAAACCAGTGCAGAAATGATGGATCACTCAATAAACGGGACTGGAAAACTGGCTAACGATTTGGAAAAAATAGTTAGATTTGTACCTTACACCAAAATAAACCGCAGATGGTTTAAAGATTTAACTGTTAAAAGTTAAACCATAAAAGAGCCCAAATACCTACACAATTTTAGGATAGGGAACAACTCTCTAAGAAGGTGTCAAATGAAGAGACTGACAAATTTGACGACATAAAAATGTAAGGCTTCTTCCATGAAAACAAAAGAAACACAATAGATAAAGGTCCAACCAGAAAAAAAAAAAAAAAAAAAAAGACAAGACTTTAGACATATAACAAAGGATCAAGAATCTTAATATATAAAGAGCCCGCACAAGAATTCTTGCCTCCTATAATTATTTTTAAGTCAGTAATAAAGGGGAATTTGAACATGAGGAAACCATCATTTCTGGGGCAGGCTGAAAGTGGGTAGGGTGGGGCTGAGCCGGAGTGTTCAGAACGGGAGCCGATACCTCAGTGCGGCAGCTCCAGGGCCGGAGATGGGCTGCCTTCCATGTGGCAGGGGGCCCCTAGGCTCCCTGGAATCTATAAACTTATCTGGTGCCAATGTCTTCCCCAGCCTCACCTGTTGTGTGCAGCATACAAGCTCCTACCCATTCGTGACACACCCTACCCCAGTGCACCTAACATCCCGCTACTCCTTCATGCACATCAGATGCTTTCCCAGTTCCATGACCATGAATTCTGGTCCTACTGCCTGGCCTTCCCCCCTTGGTTGCTGCTGGAAAACATCCTACTGCCCTTTCAAGGCTCAGCTCTAATGTCCCCTGTTCTGCAAAACCTTTGCTCCACCCTGGCCCCTAAAGAGCCCCGCCTCGGGCTCCTGCAACACTTGTCATCAATCTCTCCAGCACTTGTCACACTGAACTGTCATTTTCTGACCGCCTGTTTGGGTTCACTGATGGTCTCCATGGACTCCCTTACCCTCTTCGGGTCTGGCCCAGGACAACCAATATTTCGTGAACAAATAAATTGTACCTTGAGTGACAGAGCAGTTGAATGGACACTCCCCATTGCCTGGTTAGCTGAGTTTCAGGTCCAGTCAGTCTATTTCCTAAAACAGTACAATTTTATTAAAATAAGGACACAGTAATTTAACTATTACGTATTTATGAGAAATACATTAAAAGAGAGGTGCCAAGTTACAATAAGATCAAAAGAAATTAATTCCTCCAGCGACTAGTGAAAGCCGTTGCTGAGGCCTATAAGAAGGGCCTCCTGCCAGGCTCTGGGCCTGGGATGCTTCCTGCCCTTGACATAGCCCCAGCCTACTGGGCGACCCCAGGGCGGAAAAAGAACTATGAAAGCGACATTTCAGGGTTTTGTGGCACAGAGGAAGAAGGGATGGCTGAGCTTGCAGGAAGATGACCGCTCGCTGGGGAAACATGGGGGATCACAAGCAGCATGAGGTTTGGGGTACCAGAGCGTGTGCCCCACGAGGGCAGGGGTTTTTGTCTATTTGTTCACTGCTGCATCTCCAGCACCTAGAACAGCGTTGGGCATAGTGTAGACCTTCAGTAGACATTTGTTGAAGCAATGACTGACCAGGTAAAAGGCCTGGAATAGCCCTGAAGAGAGGATGTGCCTGGAGATGGTGCTTAAGTTACTCTGGAGGGTCTCCCAAGGCCAAATCCCCTCCTTGGGTTAGAAAATGGGGCTGTTCTCACTGGAGATCGGGGGCTTTCAGCATGCCCAGCTCTAAGGGAGTGGAGGTTGGTGGGGGGCCTGGGGCAGGGGGAGGAGTGAGAGGCGCCTCCAGAGCATGATGAAGAGGCTCAGAAGGGCACTGGGCACCTGAGGGGCCAAGGCAGGGGCAACAGGAGGCAGGAAAGGGGCCAAAGAGGGAACGGGAGCCCCAAAGCTGGCAGCCCTGGAGACTGAGCCTGGGTCTTGCCCTCCTCCCTGGGGTCAGAGCTGCAGGAGAGGCAGCAGGGTGCTGGGTGGGGGTTCCAGGGGCTGAGAGCACCAAAAGCCTAGGAGACGATGTGCACACAGAGAAGCCACTGTGGGTTGTGGGCCCAAGACTGATGATTTGCCTCATTGCTTTGAGCACGGATCATGAACCACTGGGAGGTGGAATTTAGGGCTCTGAGGGAGTAGGTATGTTCTCAAATTCACCCAGCTAGAGAGTGACAGCCAGGACTCAATTCCACGTCTTCCTGATTGCAGATCCTGACCTTTTCTCACTCTGCTAAAAAAGATGAGGCCACAGGCACATGACAAGTGTGGAGCTTGGGACCAAGCCAGGTTTTGGTCTGGGTCAGTGTAGCACCAGGGCAAGAGGTCAGAACCACAAGTCGTTCTGCAGACAGGGCCAGACTAAGGTCAGGGGGCAGACTGGCTAGAGCTGGGAATGACTGACTTTCTGGGCTTAGTGCAGCCAGCTAGTCTCAGGGTTGGTGGCAGGGCCTGCTGGAGCCTCAGCTCCCTCACCACTATCCCCATCCCAGGCCTGGCCTGACCTTCTACCCCAGGGCAAGGAACTGGCCTGGCCCTTATCTTGGAGGGGCCTGGCAGCTGCTCCCAGCCCTGGTCCCAGCAGACAAAGGCGCTTTCTTTCCCAGCACAAGGTTTCAATTGCATGTTGCTCTGGATCCAAAAGCTCCTATGAAGAAAGTGGCTCCCTCCCAGGGTGTGCATGCATGTACGTGCTGTGTGTGTGTGTGTGTGTGTGTGTGTGTGTGTGGGTGTGTGGGTGTGTGGGTGTGTGTCCTGGGCCCCAGGGAGTTGGGTTGGGGTGTTCAAGCCCTCTTCCTGCCTCCTGGGTTTGACCTGGTACTTATCTGTCTTTATCCTTGCACATGTATTTAGGTGTCTATGCATGTGTGTACTTGGTTGTGAGTGTCTGTGTGAGCATGTTTGCGCGGTTCTCTGTAGCTGTATGTGTAGGACTGCTTGTGAACATGTGCATGCTTTGGTATACATGAGCATATGTCTACACACGCTTGCATGCCTGTGTATCAGCATAACTGTGTCTGCATTCAAATGTTTTATGTGTGTGTTTACACAAGGAACCGGGTACCAGCCCCATCCGCTGCCTATAGCCGTGCCTCCCTACTTCACCTCTGGCGGCAGCTCTGGGGCTCTGCAGTGTGCAAGGCCTCCCAAACCATTTTCCTTCCATCTCCCCAAGCCCCCCCCCCTACACACCCCGCATCTGTCTGTGAACAACCTGGAGTCTTTCAGCTCGGGGAGGAAGACAGGTTTGCACAGCTTGGCTAGGCCCATACATTTTCCAAAAGTTCCCTGGCTGCCAGCCGAACTTTTTATAAAAAGGCTCACAGGAAATAGCCTAACAGGAAGGTGGGGACCCTGTCTGGGGGGCTCAGGACCTCCGTTCCAATGTCCAAGATTAAACGGGACCATCAGTCAGCTGAGCTTCAGCCAAGAGGGGCTGCAACCCGAGGTCAGCTTAGTCTGAGAACTCTGCACACTCAGGGTCTCAGGGCCAGGGTGGCAGAGCTGGGAAGGACCCAAGGGAACAGGCGGCTCAAACCCACTGAGCAAACAGGGAGCCTGAGCCCCTCTCACCCGGCTGTCCCTGGGCCCTAATAACCTTTCTGTGGACAATCTTGGGCTGCCACCCCTGCAAGGCATGGGTGCTGCTGCCCGTCTCTCACAGACTCACAGAAGCAGGCTCTGAGGCCTGGTCTCCCCTTGGTCTTCGCCTGCAGGGAGCCCACAAAGTCAGGGTTTGAGCAGTGCTGCGATCACAGGGTAGTTTTACCTATTGCTGACCTGACCTGGGGAGAAGGGGACCTCGGGCTGGTTCCTCCCAGCCGTACTGAAGCCCAGTGTGGAGGCTTTCCGCACTGCTATCACCCCATTAAATATCTGGGGCTCCACCCTCCATCTGGACGAGGGTCTTAGGGGCAGCTGAGGATGTTGGAAGGAGGGCTGTCCAATGGAGTGAGTCAAACTGATCTGGAGCCAAAGCTCAGGGCACAGGTGGAAGCCATTCTCCCTGGTCTGCCAACGGGAGCCGTGTGGGCTGTTGCTGAAGGCCGTGCTCACAGCTCCGCCAGGAAGGGCAGGCAGAGGGCTCTCGTGAAGAGACCAGGGGGTCTGCAGGTCCAGTCTTGGCTCCACCAGGCTCCAGGGTGCTGGAAACCGACAGCACTGGCTCAAGGAGGCTGGCTCCTTGGGTCCCATCCCTGCCAACCCCCCAACCTCTCCATCTCTTCTTTCCTCTGGAATCTTTTTCTAGACAGGGGGAGGATAGTACTGAGAAGCTTTGCTCTTACCTATTGTGTTGTGTCCAGGCTAGGGACTGGATTTTGAAATTTAAAAGCCAAACAGAGAATCTGGTTTTTGCTGTCTGTTGTCATATCTTGTCCCTGAGAAATGATCACAGACTGGCTTAGTTTGAAAGGGGGAGTGAAGCCAAAGAGTAAACAACCAGTAATATAAACAAACAAAACAAGGTCAGGATTTCAATAACTATGCAGAGAAAGTACTACATTTGGGCAGATGATTTTTCCATTTTGACTCGTGCTCCTTATAGAGGCTGGCTGGCTGGGCCGGTGGAGCTGGGCAAACGGAACACAGACCTTCCACTTTTGTTCTGTGTTGCTGGGTCATGTGCTAGGAGTGGTGTAGGCCGGGGTCTCTGAACCCTCCTGCCCCTCAGTCCAGGAAAGGAGGCTGCCTCTCTATCCCTTCCTCCCTGGGAAACTAATTCTCCCCAACTTCTCTGGAGAAAGGGAGTGGCTGTAGGGGTTGAGCCAGCAAGAGTACCTGCTCCTCAGTCCCCCCTCTCTTCTCTCTGATGCACACCAACACTGGCCTAGAGAGAAAGGCATATCTGAGTTGAAGTCCTCTTGCCGGATATATGTCCTGCCTCTTGATGGGGAAACTGGGCAAGGGACTGGGGTGAGGATAGGAGGGTCCTCCAACCCGTGGGACCTAGGGGCTGGGGTGGGGCTTCCGTCAGGTCCCTGTAGCCCACCTGAGAGGCCTGCACTCTCCCTGAAGGCACTCACCCAGCCTCATCAGAGCCTCCGGCTCTTGCTGGCCTGGAAAGTCTGGATGCTGAGGATGGAAAAGTCTGGATCAGAGCTGGGGGGTGGGGTGGGGTGGGGCATGGGAGTTCTGTCTAGAATTTTCCTGGTCTGGCCACCTCTTGGTCAAAGCCAGGAAAGAGGCTTCATACCTCAGCAGTCCAGAGCCGCAGCCCATCCTGTGCAGCTGGACGCTTCCCCCCACCCCCCCTCGCTCCTTCTTCTCCAGCTCCTGCCTGCAGGGGGGCTGTGGAAAAGGGCCGGCTCTGGGAGTCCCTGAGGATTCTCAGAGAGCCCAAATGCTGAGGGCAAGAAAGGTGAGGCCCAATTGTCACCCTGAGGAAGTGGTGTAACAGGGGCGCACACCATTGCGGTCCCTGGAGTCAAGGGGCTTAATAAGAGATTAGCCATGGGGTCTAAGAGGATTTGCAAAGCTGCTGCAGTCCAGCATCCTATCTGATATCAGAAAACCCCCAGCGTCTCCCTAGGTGGCACTAGACACTTCCTGGGTATCCCCTTGGTGGAGAGCTCACCCCTCCGGGGTGCCCCTTCCACTTCCTGCCAGCCTCACATTAACCCAGTTCTCCTGAGCTTCTCCTTTGGAGGGTCAGCTGGACATCCAGGGAGGGACAGGACAGTTACCTCTCTTCAAATGTGCCCTGATTTCATGTCCCCACTCTCACCACCTGCTGATGGCATCAGGAGCCTCTCAGTGCCCCTGGCTCTGCAGTTCCTCACTTAGCAAACTTAACGCTGTGCCCTGGACCCAACCTGCAGACAGATATTTGTCTGCCCAGTGGCTTACTATTATTTTAATTGAATCCACTGCATATATGTAAAAATTAGAGATCTCCCATAAATGTTTGAATTTCTATCTTCTGTTGAAAAAAAAAAAAAAAATCAGGTATTAGGGAACATGGGGCCCACATTCTGGCATGGCAACAACTGGCTATAGCCAATAGCAGCTGTCCCGTGGAGTCAAGGCAACACATGTCCACTCTCCAGTCCTCCGGTCTGGCCCATGTCAGTCATGTATGTCATCTGTCTTGCCTGGTAGGCATTTGAGTTTACAAACACTGGCATATCTTGAGAAAAGAGCCCAGGGGCCAATGACAACTCCCCAGATGGAACCCCATTTTGTAGTGCCTTTCAGGTACAGCTATTTGGGCAGGGACAAATGCCCACAACTCTCCATTTTGTCCATCAGTATGAAAAATACCAGGAGTTGCTCTCTTTATCCAATAGTCATACCAAAAAGGGATAGGAAGTGAGTGTGGTTTGATTTGGTCTTGGGAAACCCAGGGCACATCTTAAAAAATTCCTTCTACAATTCTGTGCACTACATTGATATTAAATTTATTAGGCTGCAGTTAGCTGAATCCCTCTTCTCCCGTTTTTTGAAAATTGTAGTACTTCCTCTCTTTCTCTTCCCACCCCTCTGCCATCGCCCCCAACTGCATGGTGACTGCAGAGAGCAGCTGCACCAGAGCTGCTCTGCAATTCCCACTGGCCTGCAGGGGACCTGAAGGCAAAGTGGCGATCCATCAGCTGTCTCTAGACCCTCTACCTGTATTGAGTCAGTAGAGGACACTGTCCAGTGGGCTTAAGAGTTCCTGGGTCAATCCTGTGCCCCAACCAGACTCTGAGGTCCCTCGCAGCAGGGGCAGTATCTCTCCTAGCACAGCCTAGCTTGGCACACCACCGGAGAGCCAAGTCTCCAAGTAGTTTCTAAGGGCCCAGTGACTTTGGAAGCAGCTTGTCAGCTGTCAAAGATCTAGTTGGTCATAGGGTGGGCCAAGGAAGTGTGCCTGCCTCCCTGAGACACAAGTTGAGGGAAGGGGAGATGGGAAGTCACTGACTCCCTGCGTGGACTCTGTCCCAGCTGCTCTTTCCTGTCTTCCTCTGATTCTGCTTCCGAGGATGTGGCTTCCAGTCAGCCTGGGCCATGGCTCGGGGCTACTGCTCGATTGGACTCAGCTTCCCAGCGTCCAGCCTGCCTGTTGCCTGAACTCCAGTTGGGAAACGTGATGAACGCCGGGGCTCATCTGTCAGGCCAGTCTTCCTGGGAGACTTCCCTCCTGTGCACTCTGCAGGTAGGCCAACCTCTAGATCACCTACCAAGGACTTTCTGGCTGGCCCCCTTCCCAGGTTGTGGGTGGTTTTGCCTCTTGCTCCATAAACCAAAGCTATGTCCTTCTGACCTTCCTTCTCCTGCCCTCTTTGGGTCCTCTCTCTAAAGATTGCCTCCTCTCTTTGGCTGGCCTCTCCAAATATGCCCTCCTCTTCTGCTCACAACAGGACACGCGTGAAGCGGGAGAGGGCAGGGCAGGACAGCTTGAACTCTCGCTCCAAAGTGAAGTATTCCTTGGGGACTTAGAGGCGGTCCCTCAAGAGGCATGCTCAAAGTTCAGTGTTTCTTTGAAGCCTGTTTGATCTTAAAAGTGGATGTGAATCATATTCAACTATCTGATACAGATGAACAGAAAAACCATGCTTGAGTTGATACAAAAATATTTTAAATTAGTTTTTGCACTGAACCTGTGAATAAAAGTGATGCTCTTGGGCAAGGATCGGCAAGCTTTTTCTGCAAAGGGCCACAGTGAATATTTTAGGCTTTGAGGGCCATATCGTTTCTGTCGCAAATGTTTAACTCTTGTCCTGGTGTGAAGGCAGTCACAGTCAGTACTTAAAGGGTTGAGAGTAACTGCATTCCAGTAAAACTTCAATTTGAATTTCATATAATTTTCATATCATGAAATATTCTTTTGATTTTTTTCAATTATTAAAAAATGGAAAATCCATTCTTAGCTCAGGGGTTGTATAAAAACAGGTGAAGGCGATAGGCTGACCCATAAGGAAGGCAGTAGGTTGAGCCTGAGGCTTCACCTACAAAGCCAAGGCCCGGAGTCAGAAACTTAGTCCCACCTCTAATCCTGGTTCTTCCACTCCCTGGCTGTGCTACTGAAGGCAGGTGACAACCTACCTGTGCCTGCTTCCTCATCTGCAGAACATGGTAGGACTCCACTCAGAATGTCAAGGCCTAGCACAAGGAGCAGCCCCACTAAGTGCTGTGGCCACCATCCTTTCTTCCTTCACTGACAGCATTTAGTGGTGGATTTGGTTGAGCTGCCCTGGGTGGGAGGAAGATTATGGCCAGGGCATGGGGGAGGGAGGCAGATGCGTTGCCAAAGTAGTTAGCGGTTGGGTGATCCATGAATGCCCTAGGGCAAGAAGTGGGCAGTTTTCACACCAACAGGCTGGATCACCACTCTCCCAATAGGGATTTCTAGTTGTGCTTCCAAACCGTTACTCAAACTTTCTACTTGAAATTAACTCAGGTCTTTAAGGTGTGCTATCAAGGAAGTTCATCTTACATCATTTGCAACTTGCCTGTCTCCTCTCAGTCTCAGAGGACACCCCATCTCCAGGTCCTTTCAGCTGAGCAGGAGTTACCCAAACGACCCTGCCATCCCTTTTTTCCATGTTCCAAGATTGGATGCTGCTTCTAGGATGTCTCTCGGGCTGGTCCCTGGAATCAGAGGCCTCCAACATCATGGCAGGGATGGGAGGGAAATGTTTTCTTCCCTGGGTTAACTGCCTCCCAAGTACAGCCTCAGAGCTGGTAGCTCTAGCCCAGAGGCAGCATGGGCTAAAGCAGCCCCTCTCCCCTTGCTCGTACTAGTGCACTAGCGCTTATTGCTGTTTTAGTCAACTTTGGGGCAGCCTGCTCCAGGCATCAGATTACAGATGTCCATCTTGGCTTCCCTGCTGGTCAGGAAACAACTCTGAAGTCAGTCTTTCTGAGACCCCAAGTCCCAGCTCTGCCACTTACCAGTTGGGTGATACTAGGCAAGTGATTCAGCCTCTTTGGACCTCAGTTCCCTCATCTGCAAAATCATAACAACAGTATCTAACTCACAGTTACTGTGGGGATTGAATATACAGCCATGAAGCAATTTGAACAAGCCTCACCCACAGGAAATGACAGGTAAACATATGCTATCAACAGCGAGTAGGGTTGCCAGATAAAATACAGCATGACTATTAAAATTCAAATTGCAGGTAAACAAACAATTTTTAAAGTATGTACCAAATATTGCATGGGATATACTTATAATAGAAAATTTCATTGTTTATCTGAAATTCAAATTTAACTGGGTGTCTTTTTACACCTAAATCTGGTAACCCTACAATGAGGGAGGCTCCTGGATCTGTTCCTCTGTCCGACAATAGCCTCCTTATCCCGTTAGTCCTCCAAGACTAATGGGCCCCTGTGGAATGGCCCCTTCTTTCCTGAGTGCAGGGCTTTGGGAATGGAGGCAGGCCAGAGGGTCTCTTTCCTGCAGTGCTTTGAGGCTAATGCCAGGTCCATTCTGTGCTTTCTTTGGGAGAAACTGAGAGCATAGCCACAGTCTAGAACCACAGTCCTCATCACCGGTCCTGGGAGAACCCCATTTCTGACCTAAGAAAGAAATCCTTCTATGGCCTCTGATCAGGCAAATAAATGATAATTCTTGCAAGAATCCATTTTAAGAAATTCACTGTAAATGAAACAAGCATAACATTTTCCAGAGGGTGTGACACTTTGAGTGTTCCATTTGTTTCCAATGCCAATTTTCCCACATATAATTTCTCCACTCAGTTCTGGCCTCTGAGGTAGAGAGGTCCTAGACTGGTATCACAAAAGCTCAAGTGTTCCAACCTTACACACCCAGGGTGCTGCCTCCTAGGACCGGTGGGATTGTGGGGTCCACCCAGCTCTGTCCTTTGTGATCGATGAGGTATCTTTGGCAGCCTCTCTGCTGACTTTCGTTAGGGCACACTTGATGCCAGCATCCCTCTACCCAGCTCCCAAAATGCTGTGAGGACAAATGAGATCACTTATGGCAAACACACACATAATACTAGCCCAATGCACTGGCTAACTGTACACTTCTGCCCTCATACAAAGAGGTAGCATCTACTGGGGCAAGGTTTGAGGCAAAGAATGAAACCAATACTCTTTATGACTTATTCTGCCTACATAATTACTTTCTCCAGAAGGCTAAGTCTTAATCAGAGATCTATAAAGCCTGTAACAAATTCTTAGTTGAGAAGTTGTAGCAGGCCTTACCACAAGGATACCCCATCCACCAGTCTTATCTACATGTCCATCCATGCTTCAGGCCATCCATCCACCCATCTCTTGGTACATAGTAGGTGCCAGGTGTTGTGAAGGAACCAAGAAGGGGTGAGGCTGGGTTGGCCACCTGCCGTCAGTCTTGCATGAGGCTTCAGCAGACTTTCCTGCCAGGCTCATTGATAAATTCTGACCCAGCCCTTCTGGGGTTTGAGAAGTGATGCTTCCCAAAACTAACGATCATTTACTTCTTAAAAACTTCAGCTGCTGAGACGTTGCCGTGGTTTAATGGATCTGCTCCAACCCACATTAGTCTAGTCCCCCCAGAAGTTCCAGCTATGTGATCTGAGTTGGGACTTCTAATATGTGGCGTAAGGAAGGGGTGTTTGTGAGGCATCAGCTGAGAAGCTTTCAGGCCCCAAGTCAGGATGTGGGATGCTGTCCTGCCACCATCCCCTCTATGGCACCTGTTCCAGTGTTCTGGTAGGTGGAGAAAAGTCATGCCAACCCACATGAACAGATATTTAACAAGCCCTCACAGGGTGCCCAGCACAAGTTAGGCACCAAGGAAGGACAGCAGATTTGATTCCTGTGCACATATGATGTATTCAGAAATGCCCCAGCAGCAAGACATGTCCAAGTGCCACTGAATTCCTCAAATACAAATTTCACTTCTAAACTTTGTTTTTTAAATCCAGGATCAAGACCACAGACAATTTATTATGTAAGATATGGGGTGAAGGAGGATCAAGGAAAGGTATGGCTGTGAGTGGAATTCGATGAAAAGGTTCAAGTGTGCCGAAGAGAGTTTAAATTTGGCTTTTGCTCTTGGAACCATCAAAATAATCATAAGAAGCACTTATGCCTTACAGAGCAAATAATCCACAGAGTGTCATTTTCATTTTGCAAACAGGGTCACAATAGCAGTCAAAGATAAGCCTAAACACCCAGAGAGTTAACATACAGGTTTGATAAGATATAACAAGGGATTTAGCATGCTGGTGGGTTTTTTAATCAAATCCATATTGAACCCTGTGACCTACTAAAAGTTATAGGTGAAACCTGGGATAAGCAGCTTTTCCATACAAAACAACAACAACAATGACAACAAAGAAAACCCCAGACTCTGCTGGATGTCTATAATACTCATTTGCAGTAAGGCTTTCAAGATACATGAATTTTTATAGCATTTGTATTTTAAGGATTTAGGGCAAATACAATTTTTTCTACTTGATAAAAAGAAAATTAGTACTTAAAAGGTTCAAAAATATATTGATTGAGTGATTTTTTTACATAAATAAATTATATTGATTTTTAGGATTTAACAGCTGAAAAAACCCTTTCCGCTTCCACTGGAGGCAAAACTGAACAAAATGTTAGTTAAATAGAGATAGCAGCATTTCTAAGAAATCTGTTGTCAGCATCATATACCATCTATTCTACAAGTATGTCATTACATAGAATTTGTTCAATTATTGGATTCTTTCCTATATGATCAGTTACCGAATTTCTGATTTACATCTCTGATTCATAGAACTGGGATTCCACTTTTGGAAAATACATCTGACTGATTTTTCGGTCACGATTTAACAGACTTCTTTGAGATGCTCATTTTAACATTTACATAATTTATAATCCCAAATGTATAAAAGACAATGACAAAAGCATCATAAATAAATAATGCAAACTGAAATAGTTATGTCAAACTTTTGGACCTTCTGATAAATTAGCAAAACTGTAACAAAAAGAGTAAAAAATACAGTAAATTGTGACAACAAAAAATGAAACTGATAATAGCGACACTTCCAACATTTCCAATCGCCCTACACGGCCCTGTGCCCCCAGAGTACTGAACCATGAGCTGATTTCAAGTCTCACTCAGAGCATGAACTGCCAATAAAGAGTAAAACTACTGAAAGGGATATAAGAGTGGGAAGGAGAAAGAAAATGGGATAAGTGCTGCTGAAGCAGGATCTGCCTAGCAAGGTTCCTAAACTACTGAGGAAGAGAAAATGTTAATTTGCAATATAGTCTCAACTAACTTGACAATTTGGAATTTGGATACCACTGTAAAACATAAAAGAATAGAGAAGCAATGGAGAGAAGAAGGGACCTTTTCACAGTCATGTTATAAAAGGTGATAAACACGTTCTGACAACCTCGAATTACTTGAATAAAAGACTCAGCAAGTGTAAAAGTGTTGAATGACTATTTTCTCACAGGCTTCAGAAAGTGCATTATTCTTGGTGAAGGAAAGCACAAAATAAAAATCCACTAGGTCCTTGTGTTCTTTAAATCCAGAGATAAAAATTAGTGGCTAGAATAATTCTTAAGAATTGTTAAGAATAATTGTGGTCAGAGCAGGGTGTGAGCTGTGTGCTTGTGCAGCAGCCTGTAGCTCTAGGGGGTGGGAGCCTCGTCACCCCACCTGTCGCAGCAGGAACTCAAGGTGCATAAAAGTCTCTCAAACTGAGAATAATCTTTTAACTTTGGGGGGTAGGGTGGGGGAGGAGTAATACATATATGTAAAATAATGCCTAGTCAGTATTTCTTCTTGCTGCGGGTATCTGAAAAACCACAAAGGGGGAAATTATATTACTAATAGTAAGGTTTTTTTTAATAAAGAAATGAATATATGTATTTTCAACCATTAGTTATATACTTCTGTCTATTACTACTCATTTAGTAATCATGATAAAATAGGGAAATATTTTAACTCAAAAGTACACACCAGCACTTTTTTTCTGTGCTTTTTGGTTCCCCTATTACATTCTTCCCATTCAACATAGCTCACAGTAAAAAGAGCTACTCTATGTCTCTGTTCTTCAACTCTTCAATGGTAAATCCCTAGACAACTTTCTTTTGTCATTTTCCCTCTTGGAGGAGAAGGGGTTAGGGCGTGTCACCAAGAACTGTATTAACTACGACTGCTGGAATGAACTGGATAACAGAATGAAAATTCTGTGCCTCCTAGACTAGGTAGACGACACTTATCTAATGAAGTGGCAAGACCCTGCAACTATTAACATCTTTTACCATAGTTCTCAGACAGGAAATTAGGTAGGTAATATTACTTATGGAAACACAGGTTCTTATGAAGGTGAAGTGAGGAAGAAACAAACCTTTATGGGATAAGAAACTTACAAGTCACAATAAATTTTAAATGAAAAAAGTTCTAATTGGTGTCATTGTTAGAGTCTTTGAGTCCCCCTTCTCCAGCCTGTGCCACATGTTCTCTGTCTGGGGGCAAAGGGGCACTGGGCTTGGAGCAGTTCTGATCACTCCCTGGTTCCTTTTCGGACCTGGAAGCAGGCTCTGGGTTGGGGTTCGGGTTGTCTCCTTTTGTTTTCTTCTTCTTCCTCTTCTGGTTTTCTAGACCTACTACTTCAGAGTGTCTGGCCTGCTGCATGGATGGCAGAGCCATACCCATGCCAGGGGAGAGAAACATGGATGGGTAAATGAGTCCAGGAGACACTCCTGGGATGAGAAATGGGTTAAAAGCCACTGGACTACTAGGAGTTATTGCAGGTTCAGACTGATCAGAAAATGGACTAGGATCAGGCTTGTCTTCAGTTAAACTATCCATCTTTATATCACGGCTACTTGGCTTGTCTTCTGCGGTCTTTTCGGTTGCTGATGTACCACTTTTTGTTGTGCTTGATAAAGAAGCGGGAGCAGTCGAAGTGCAGGTAGTTGCCATGGGTGTGTTGAGGAGTCCCCCGACACCAAACATCTGGGGCACTGTGGCCATTCCCGGCAGCATCATGGGCAGCATGCTCAAGGTGCTTTTGACATCTTCACCTGTAGGCATTGTGGCAAAGCTGGCTGGGAACCCGACCAGCCCAGTGAGAGGGATGCCTGGCATATTTCTCATGTTCTGAAGTCCCACCAGGTCCATTCCAGCAATCAGTCCGTTCATGAACAGAGGCCCCATTCCGGACGGAGAGTCTGCCACAATGGCGGGAGCTTTCAGGTCATTCCGAGGCCGCCGGCCCCTTCTGCGGGGGCCTGCATCTCGAAGAACAGGCTCAGGCAGGGTGTGATTGAACTTGTTTTCTGGGAGAAACCCCTGGAAATGGACAAAGAACACAAGATGTTGAAGGTGACTGGGTGGCAGGTGGCCAGCTGAGGGCAACTGACCAGGATTCTGCACTGGCTTATTCTGTCCCTAGCTCCACAAAGGGTCCCGGAGCAGGCAAGCCTTCTGCCTACCGGCCTAGGGTCTCATAGCACGCCTCCTGACTCTGCCCTTTGTGCTTGATAAAGAAGCAGGAGCAGTCCAAGTGCAGGTAGTTGCCATGGGTCTCTGCCTGAAGGTTCTCTCTCCCTCAGACGCTGAGAACAGTTGGTCATACCGGCACAACCACAGTGCTTGTCACCACCAAGCAACATGCTCACCAGGCAACAGTGGCGTCTACCTTGTGGAGAACCTGTCAGAGTGCTGGGCGCCAAAGACCAGTTCTAGGCTGAGACTCCTGCACCAGACCCCAACATTTGTTTTCTTCGTGATAGAGGAAGAATTTTTAATTGAAGCAACAAAGCACAATAGGTAAGACAGGGTACTGGAATCAGATGAACCTGAGTTTAGATCCTGTCTTTGCAATGGCCATGGGACTTGGGTCAGACCAATTAACTGTTTGGAGTTTCAGAAAAAAAGGACAATGATATCTACCTTTAGGGTTATTATAAAGTGAAGTGTCAATTCATTACCTGATCCACAGGAAGAAGTGCCTGCTAAAGGGACGCTATCACATACACGCTTCACTCCCCTCTGGATCCTGAGCTCCTGGAGGGCAACTACTCGGAAGTGCAATAGGATCCATATGTACTGGTTGAGTAAATGAAGGAATTCCTGAACATTGTTGGGGAGATGTCATAAAAATAAGTGATGTTCTATAGTTTCCTTTAAGGGAGACAATCTATTTTCCCTCTATTCAGAGGTTTACTCTCCAATTTTCTTAATTAGCAAAGAGCTCCATTATTAAGCACTTCTGTGCACATGGATTCAATTGTGATTATGTATGGGACTCCACAACTATATTTACATCCAGGTCATCTGGCATTACACATTTTAATACTTAACCATTACACATCAGGATGAATAAACTACATAGACTTTCAGGGGAGACGTAATGCTTTAAAAATATCAGTGAGCTACAGGTAGCACGATGGAGTGGGAAGCAACAAGTTGGGAGTGGTTTCTATGGTGGCTCCACACTCTCCTTCCTCTGGGAATGGGGCTCAGGAGCTCTGCAAAGCAATGAGGACAAAGCAGAGAAGAAAAGTGCCTCTCCTGACCTCCTGGAGCTTATAGTCTAGCTGTGAGAGAGAATTAAACAAGCCACTGCAATTACAATGTATCTAACCCCGAATTTGTTTTAAAAAATGACATGAATAATCCCCATATAAAGGGAGGCAGGTTTTCACCACATGAAGGGAATATTTTTTTTGCAAGACTTAGTGCCTGAAATCCCTGCAACCCAATCTGATCCAACCAAATACTGTGTACTCTTTGTTTTTTTCTCTTTCTACTACTCTGTATTCCTTCTCATTGCTTAGTTTTTTTTTTTTTTTGCTATTGATTTTTAATTAAGATAATACATGCACATCATATAAAAAAAAGTCAAATTAAACTTCTGTTGTTGGGCAGTCTTAGTCCTTTTTTGTATACAGGAGGCGTATTAAAAAAAACCAAGTAATTCCCTGTGGGTTCCTAAGAAGTCATTTCCTCTCTCTGAGCCACATTGAAGTGAAGTGGCTCTAATTTCCCAGGCTTCTCCTTCTTATGGTCTCTGTTACAAAGTTGGTATTATTTTACCACCTTTACTTTGAAAGGAGATGCTTTCTCTTTTTCTCTAAGACAGTTTCCAGAGTGTCGTATGGAACAGTTACCACAGACGACTCCTTTTCCTCTGATCCCAGGAAGTATCTTCTTGATCTATGAAATTTTTCATTCCTTTCTTTCCTGAGGCAAAGACGAGTCAAGGACAGTCTGGTCTGCTGAAGCTGAGACACCGTGACCGCCTAATGCAAGTGACAGGACTGGCCAGGAGGGTGGTGTGGTAAGGCTACTTGATCTCGATTCCTGAAGCAGTGGCCCAGATCTCCTCTGACCTTGGTGCCCTGCCTTTCAGGAGCTCTCGAGCCTGTGAGGACTGCCGCATGGAACTAGTAGGACAAAGGGGTTATCTACCAACCTGTCTGGGTGCCCCTGGCCAGTCCACCCCTGTAAAACCTTACTTCCCCCAGAATGCAAAGGCCAACTCCTCACTTCTGGTATCATGGTTCTACCTAATTACTAACCACCAAAATTAGGTCATCTTATTGCATTCTTATACAAAATGAAGCCTCAGATTAATAGGTATGTGAAAACACATGCATATTTGAATGCTCCTGAGTCCCCAGAAATAATGTTATTTTTGAATCTTATAGCTGTTCTTCAAATTCCCAAAGAATATCCGATAAAAATCAGTTAATTGGGGCAGAAAAGCTTTATGATGGCAAACTTGATATTTGAATGAAGAGAAAAACTCACCTCAAAAAGGTAACCGGGAGTTGGGGCAAGATGGTGATGTTGGGAGGTGTGGAATTTAGTTAGTCCTCTAGAGCAACTAGCAAATAGCCAGGAACAACTAGTAAATAGTCTGGAACAAATTGCTTGGGGGAAATCTGTGACTAGACACACATTGTACTGAAGCCTGGAATGGATGAAAGGACAAAGACCACAGCATATAACTATAAGGAAAGCCCCCAAAACTGCAGAGGCGATGCCAGGATCCCATCCTTAGGTACAGGGAGACGTGAACAGCATCACAAGAAACCAGCCTGAAAACCAGGTCCAGCCAGTCCAAACACATGGCCTCCCATCTGGGGAGAGCCTTTTGTCCCACCCCCACTTGTCTGGGCACCTGCCCTGGGCTGAAGCCAGGCTGTTCCAGGGGCCTCTTGAGCCCTCGTCTGCCACAGAGCAACCCAGGTTAAATACAGCCCATGCACAAAGCCACAGGCTAAAAGCCTGCCAGAATTGTTTTTAATAATTACCCAAATTTAACCATCTAACTCCTTCCCCTACTGACACAGCAGGCTGAATTGGAACACTTCCCTGTGTGAGTAAGAAGCAATGTCTGCTGGGAGCAAGGGAAGGTAACTCAACCAAGCTCCAACTGCAGTTTTAATTAACAGGTTTGGACTACTGAATACAAGCTGCTGGCACAGATAAAACCAGAGCAAGCAGGAAAGGAACCTTGAGGTCTCTCCTGGCAGAGAGGAGGCGGGGCTGATGAAAGAAAATAATAATAAATAAAAACAGAGGCTTTTGAAGACGGCTGAGCTAAGAATAGAGGAAAACGGCTGTGTCCCAAGAAAAGGAGCACACAGAACCAGGTACTAACTGCGGTTCTTGACTAGAGAAACTGGGGCTGGACACTGGCTCTGAAAAGGGGATTTCTTTTTTTCTTTTTTCTCTCATTCTAAGTAGGCTTACTAGAGAAAGCTTCAGGCATTCTCAATTGTCAGCACTGGACCCAGGCAAGGGTGGAGTTAAAATGAGAGCGACAAAACAAAAAGTCAAGGGAAGGAGAGAATACCCTAAAGGGCTTATCTTCCCTAAGAAAAGGCAGAGTGGGGCACAGTTCAAGTGGCTGCCCTGCCTCAGAGAATTTGACCCCAAGGACTAGGGAGGTGGGGTAGGGGAAACAAACAGGGACAGGGTCTGCTGAGAATTAAAGGAACCACACCTCTTTACATCAGTGGGGAGCTGTGGGATGACAAGCGCAACTTGCTGGGCAGGACAGGAAAAGCACAGAGTCTAGAGGCCTCACAGGAAAGCCTGACACTCTTCTGGGTCTCATCCTCAGGGAAACCTGATACTGATTACACCCTCCTCCTAGACCTGGGCCCATCTGCTCTGGGAAAATCCGATGGGGATAATCAAGGAAATGAGACGTCTAGACTACAAAAATGATTCTCATTAGGAACAATGAAGATATGGCCCAGTCAAAGGAACAAAATCCCTTCAAATGAAATACAGGAGTTGAAACAACTAATTAGAGATGTTCAAACAAATATGCTAAAACAAATCAACGAGCTGAAGGAAAATGTGGGAAAAGAGATGAAGGATATAAAGACGACACTGGATGACCATAAAGAAGAATTCACAAGCTTGAAGAAACAAATGGCAGAACTTATGGGAATGAAAGGCACAACAGAGATGAAAAACACAATGGAGACATACAACAGCAGATTTGAAGAGGGAGAATAAAGGATTCAGGAACTAGAGGACAGGATGTCCGAAATCCTACACACAAAAGAGCAGATAAGGAAAAGAAAGGAAAAATATGAGCAGCATCTCAGGGAAATGAATGACAACATGAAGTACACGAATATATGTGTCATGGGTGTCCCAGAAGGGAAGAGAAGGGAAAAGGGACAGAAAGAATAATGGAGGAAATAATCACTGAAAATTTCCCATCTGTTATGAAAGACATAAAATTACAGATCCAAGAAGCACAGCATACCCCAAACAGAATAGATACAAATAGACCTACGCCAAGATACTTAGTAACCAGATCATCAAATGTCAAAGACAAAGAAAGAATTCTGAAAGCAGCAAGAGAAAAGCAATCCATCACATACAAGGGAATCCATGACTATATGTGGATTTCCCAGTAGAAACCATGGAGGTGAGAAGGCAGTGGTATGTTATCTTTAAGAAACTGAAAGAGAAAAACTGCCAACCAAGAATTCTATATCCAGCAAAACTGTCCTTCAAAAATGAGGGAGAGTTTAAGATATTTTCAGACAAACAGACACTGAGATAGTTTGTGAACAAGTTACCTGCTCTATAGGAAATACTAAAGGCAGCCCTACTGGCAGATAGGAAAAGACAGGAGAGAGACGTTTGGAAGGCTAGGGGTATATATGACACCAGAAGGGAAGATAGAAGATAAAGACTGGGACTGTATAACTTTGTGAACCCGAGAGTGGTCAATGATGGTGATTAAACGTACTGATAAAAGAATGTTTTTACATGAGGGAGAACAAATGAATGTCAACATTGCAAGGTGTTGAAAATTGGATGGTTTAGGGGAAAAATACAATCAATGGAAATTAGAGTCTACAGTTAACAGTAAAATTGTAATATGCTTCCATTAATTGTAACAAAGGCAATATACCAATGCTAAATGTCTATAAGAGGGGGATATAAGGGAGGGGTTTGGGATTCTTGGTGGTGGTGGTGTTGTACAATATTTTCATTGTATTTTATTTTTTTCTTCTTTTATTTTTTATTCCTCATTTCCTCCCTCCTCTTCCTCTTTCTTTGTGGTAGTAATGGAAATGTCCTGATAGATTGTGGTGGTAAATGCTTAACTATGTGATTCTACTTGAAATCACTGATTGTTTACTTAGGATAGATTGTATGGTATGTGAATAAAACTTTAAAAAATAAACAGAGGGCTACAAGTAAGTGCTGGAGAAAACTGGAGAGAGGGATGTACCAACTCACTGTTGGTGGGGAAGTAGAATGGCTCAGTCCATCTGGAGGGCAGTGTGGTGGTTCCACAGGAACTTAAGTATGGGGTTGCCATACGGTCCTGCAACCCTGTTATTGGGTATATACTTGGAAGAACTGAGAGCAGGGACATGAGTGGTTATTGCACACTGGTGTTTATGGCAGTTATATTCATGATTCGCAATGGATGGAAGTAGCTGAAGGGTACATCAACTGATAAATGGAATGGTGAACTGTGGTGTATACATAGAAGGAAATATTGAGCAAGGAGGAATGAAGTTGTGAGGCATGCAACTAGGTGAATGGACCTTGAGGACAGTAATGTTGCTTGAAATAAGCCAGAATCAAAAAGACAAACATTATAATACTGCACTAACGTGGACTAACTATAATGTGCAAACTCTGAGAATTGAATCTGAGAGCATAGGTTATCAGGGGAAGGTGTATGGTAAAGGTTCTTAAATTGTAAGCTTGTACAACAGTCACATCTATTCATGACTTGTAACGGTTATTTCTAAATTTTGAGATGACGAGCTGTTGTTTATAACCTCGTTGGTCCCTGGAACTTCAGGTGTCTGTGACACGAGACTCAGAGCCAAAGTCTGGTAGTTATGAATGTCATCATTACCCCATACAGCAAATGCTAAAGAAGCTGAAAAAGAGATCAGAATTGAATTAGAAATATGAACAAAATGGACTTGGTTAGGACCAAAGTAAACCAGACTAAAGGGAAAAGGATGATACTGTGTTTTAAAACTTCGACTTCTGTGTGAGATCAAAGGAAGAGATGTTTATTTGGTAGAAAAATCTATATTTTCTATAGCATGCTATATAATGTAAGTTGTGTGGTCAGTTTACTCAAACACCATAATTTCATGGAACCTTGAATGGGGGCAGAGATTTGGTTGGTTTGTATAGGTTAGCATGAAACCCTAATACATCCCAGAGTAATCTGGGCAGAGAATAAAAAGTATTTGCAAAGTTCCCTTGAGGGACTGGGGAAAGACTGGAAATATTATACTTCCTCCTCTGTGGAATTCCTGACATTGCAAGCATTGGGGACGACCATTGCAGTAGGCCAATCCCTTGATCTTGGGCCTTGCCCTTATGAAAGTTGAAGGCTAAGCCTACTTAGAATTGTGCCTAAGAGTCACCCCCAAAGAACCTCTTTCGTTGCTCAGATGTGGCCTCTCTAAGCCAACTCTGCAGGTAAACTCACTGCCCTCCACTCTATGTGGGACGTGACTCCCAGGGGTGTAAATCTCCCTGGCAATGTGGGACATGACTCTCAGGGATGAGCCTGGGCCTGCCATCTTGGGATTGAGAAAGACTTCTTGACCAAAAGGGGGAAGAGAAACGAAACAAAAGAAAGTTTCAGTGGCTGAGAGATTTCAAATGGAGTTGACAGGTCTTTCTGGAGGTTATTCTTATGCATTACATAGAGATCCCTTTTTAGTTTTTAGTTTATTAGAATAGCTAGAAGGAAATATCTGAAGCTGTTGAACTGCAATCCAGTATCCTTGATTCTTGAAGATGAGTGTATAACTATATAGCTTATTATGGTGTGACCATGTGATTGTGATACTGGTTGAGGATGGGTATGGGATGTGTTGGGGTTCTTTTTTACTTTTATTTTTATTCTTATTTTTATATTTTGGAGTAATGAAAATGGTCAAAACTTTTTTTGTGGCAATGAATGCACAACTATATGATGATACTGTGAACAACTGTTGCTTACCTTAGATGCTTGCATGGTATGTGAATATATTTCCATAAAATTGCATTTAAAAAAAAGACTATGGTTTAAAATAGAGCTGGAAGAAGCCTCAGAAACTGCCAAGTTTAGTTCTCCTTCCTTCTTACACAGCAACACCAAGTCCCAGAGAGGGGCAGGGATGTGCCCCTGGAGACACAGGTGGCCAGGGACAGAGCAGGGCTAGAACCCAGGTCCTGTGGCTCCCAGGGTGCTTTCCATGCACAACATCAAAGCATAATCCTCTCTTATTCTCCCATGGCACCAGCCATCTGCAATCGGCTAGGCTGACTTGTTCTGCTATGTGGGAAAGGAACTGCCCTCTCTGGCCTGGGGATGATCACCCATGGAGGAAGTCCTGGCTGCTTCCTGTTCCTAAGCAAGGAAGTAGGACTTGATGAACTGGGGCCAGGTTAAGAGCTTAATTTCTACCCGTCTATCTTGAGCTCCTCAGTACAAATTGCCTCATTCTGGGCTGGCCACTCTAACGACACCACCTTGACCCAGGACCTTGGCCAGGGTAACCACATCTGGACCTTAAAAGCTTTTCTGAGCCCTCTTCTTCACAGCCCACCCATAACTAAGATCCAGGGAAAAGTGCAAAGGTGTATCTTTTTCCTTTATACCACAAATGTTCCCTCTACACCCGTAACACTCCAGCAGGAGTGGCATGTTTGATCTCAGAGGTCTTTCTGTTTGGAAGAAACCAAACCCAGAGCTTAATGAATACTGCCTCTACATTATTTCCAGAAATAAAATAAATCAGGCCTCCTTTAATGTACTTTATTTTGGGTAACAGCATAGACACAGAGCTCCTCTGAGGGCTGTCATTTAGGACTGGACAACACACTTAGAACCAGCCTGGGCCCTGCAGGTGATCCTTTGGCCTACCTAGCCCTGCTCGCTAAGTACAAGCAGCACTTCTCAGGCACTGGGACATCCCAAAGTGTCCCTGCCATGCCCTGGTTGAGGACCATGGATGTAGAGGGAAGGCTGGGCTCTTTCAGATATAAGAATAAGCCAAGAAGGCACAAGCTGGTCTTCTACTCTTCAGGGAAGTCTGCTTTAACCAGTTCTTGTTGGAGGAGAGAGTCACTCTAGCAACCCAGCTTCTGCCCATCCTAGCTAGATGCCCTTTCCAACGGCTCTGCGACCACATACAGCAGCCAAGTTGGACTTTGGCAGATCTGTCTCCTGGTAATTATACCCTGGGAGCAAACCTGCTTCCTTTTCCAGGGGAGGCCTGGGGATACGGCAGAGAGAGCAAAGAAAAGGAGACACAGACCATTCAAGCCATACTGGAGGCAGATTTGCTTTCCCAGAGGATTATATAGGCATTCCAACCTAAGAAGAACATCTTCAAATATACATGTCAGTATTTATCCCAAAGCCTGTGCATTCCCAAATCCAAAACTCAATTCTTGGGTAGAGGTAAGAGAAAGGTGGTGGCTAGAGCTTCCTTACTTATCCCAGGAAGGTTTGTAGGTTCATCCACACACACACACACAAAGTGAAAAGACATCCAACAACCAAATGCAATGTGTGGGTTCTAGTTTTAAAAAGCCTAAAAACAGATATGACTCCCACGGATGAATCTGGATCTGGCATTGTGGGATTGAGAATATCTTCTTGACCAAAAGGGGGATGCAAAATGAGACAAAATAGTTTCAGTGGCTAAGAGATTTCAAATGGGAGTCAAGAGGTCACTCTGGTAGACATTCTTATGCACTATATAGATAACACCTCTTAGGTTTTAATGTATTAGGAATAGCTAGAAGTAAATACCTGAAACTATTAAACTCCAACCCAGTAGTCTGGACTCCTGAAGATGATTGTATAACAATGTAGATTACAAGGGGTGACAGTGTGATTGTGAAAACCTTGTGGATCACACTCCCTTTATCTAGTGGATGGATGTATGAGTAGAAAAATGGGGACAAAAACTAAATGAAAAATAGGGCGGGATGGGGGGGATGATTTGGGTGTTCTTTTTTACTTTTATTTTTTATTCTTATTCTTTCTGATGTAAGGAAAATGTTCAGAAGTAGATTGTGGTGATGAATGCATAACTATATGATCGTACTGTGAATAGCTGATTGTACAACATGGATGACTGTATGGTATGTGAATATATTTCAATAAAACTGAATTTAATTATAATAAAAAAAAGCCTGAAAACAAAATAGATAAAACACCAGACCTAAAAGACATTTTTGGGATATCTAGAGAAATCTGAAAATGGATTAGAAATTAGATATTAAAAGTTATTATAAATCTTTTACATGTGTGATAACGGTAATAGTTATACAGGAAAATATTCTTCTTAGGAGATGCATGCTGAAGTACTTAGGAGTGATGTGATATATCTGCATACTATTGTCAAATGGCACAGCAAAAAGAAATCTATACATACATGTTAAAACAAACATGATTTACATATATTAATATATTAAGTCTGTTTATGTGTGTATGTTATGAACACAATTTTAAATGAGCGACCAATATGTACTAGGCATTTTAGAAGTTTAATTCCAGTCTTATGCTCAGCCTGTGTGTTATGCTAAGTCTGTGGAGCTTGCACAGCCAAGCCACAGCATTCACTGCAGAAGGGACTTGTGAGCTTCAAGAAAGGAGGAAGATTCATGTGGGATTTTAATCTGAAATCTGTTTCTGGAAGAAGTGCTAAGGCTCTGTTAAGAAAGAAAATAGATGGTGGAAAAAGACGGCAGACCTCCTTGAGGGTGCTGTCCCAGTATTTGAGGGGAACCGCCCTCCTGGAACCAAGCAGAGCACTGCTGCCAGGGCCCTGGTGGCTCTCCCACTATTGAGAAGGCCAAGCAGCTCTGGGGACCAAGTGGACAAGTGCTTCCTCTTCTTGCCTTTTTGCAGGAAAGGGGCCTCTGAGGCAGGGACTGTGTTTATTTAACAAAGAAGGGAAAGTGCATCACTGGTAAGAGGCTGGCTTGCAAGAACAGCCTAGAAAGAGGTTTTCTGGTAAGAGGTCAGCACCTGCAGGGAGTGATGAACGTTAATTTCCAGAGAACATGGGGGAAATTGTTAGACATGTAACAAGAAATGAGGAAGCCAAGGGGGAAACTACATGATTTTTTGACATGCCATAATCCAATAACTCAGAGACTACAACAAAGCAAGAACTGGAGGTTTTACTCAGCTGAGACACTGCACTAAGACAAAAGAAGAATGTGGGGAGGCAGGATGAAGGATAGAGGAAAGACAGATGGGAAAAAAACTGAAGCCAAATCAATTTGTACAGCACAAACAAGTTCTAAGAAAAGGGATGGTAAGGACATTTTCTGAGAATAACACAAGGGATTGGGGAAAGGGCAGCTTTTCCAGTGTGATACACGTTCTAGTGAGCAGCACACCTGGGGGACAGGTTTCTCTCCCACAGTGACTGTGGTAATGGATGGAGATGAGAGAGGGCAGTTATCTGTGCACAGAGCTGCTAGAGAAGTAATAATCCAGGTGACAAAATCAGTAGTAAGTTCCTTGAGAACATTAAATAACAACTTCTTTCTGTACAAGGAGGAGGAAATGACTAGGGTGGGTGGTCTTTTGGAGCTAAAAAAAGAAATCACATTCAGGCAATCCCACTAAGAAGGGAATTATTACACAAAGAAAGATGGAGTTGGCAGAGTACTGAAGAAAAGGCATTCAGGAAAGCTTATGAGTTTATGGAACAACTTGGGAAGAGTAAATGTCCCCAGGAGGATCTTTGTAAGCTCCCTCTCTGGGAAGAATGTACTTTTAGGAGGTTAAAAGCACATTTACATACAAGCTCAACACAGTTTCAAGTTAAAATGTTATTACCGCCCCCTAGAGGTTATGAAATTTCTATTCCAAATTTGTACTCATCTGTAAACTATAGTTAAGTTAGGTTTGTTATACTAGAAATATTTTGCAGATGTCTTTGAAGTCCCTTCCAGTTTTATGATTCTATAATAGGAAAAGGGCTATGCTAGAAGTCAGCTGTTTTTAATTGCCAGTGAGGATGGCCTAAGAGGAAATGTCTTAAGTAGTAGCCAGAAAATTTAGATTAAAAAATGGAAATTTCTAACAATGAAGTTTGTTAAACACTGGAAACAGACTCTTGACAGTTTCTTTTCCCTCATAACTCTCCAAAAATAGGGGAAAAAATCAAGCTTTGGGAGTAGCTAAAGTGCAAACAGTTTTGGAGGTAAGGGTTGAAAACAAATGACTGGGGCACAACACAATGATGGCCTATTCATCTTCTGAAAAAAGGAGCCCCATTACCCACTTCTCAGATGAAATTTCCTCCAGAAGCTGGCTCTATTGGGACTCCACCCTTTGTAAGGAATGCAGGGCTCCACGCTCACATCCCTGTTCCTTACCCGTGGTCCTGGCTCCTTGGTAATAGCAGGAACCCTCTCTTCCCCGCTCAGAGAGTTGATATCTAATTTTCCAGGTTCCTTACAGCGTGGCCTCTTCTGCTTTGGTTTGTCTGAAAAATTCTATGAGGCAAATGGAAACTGACATCACAAAATATTCTTTTACAAGAATGTTATTTTTTTAGCTGCTTTTGCTTTTCCTCATTAATGGCCCTCTACACTGGAACCCAGTCAGGTAAGGTCAGAGAAAAGAGGTACCTGGCCCCACCTAGGCTTTCTCTCTTTGATGCAGCAACGCTCCTGTAAGAAGCCGAAAGAGTTGGCCAGTGGACCCCAGCCACCCAGATGACTGTGCTGGCCTCGTGGGCCCACCTGCCCAGCCCAGAGCATCTGAGCTGCCCCATGGGAGCGCTATTTTGTCAGCTTTTTCCTCCCAATTACTTTCTCTGATTCTCTCTACACTACTACCTACCTGGTTGACTTTGTCTCTGGAAGGTATATGTCTGTGAATGCATAGCTCCTCCTACAGTGAGCTCTCTACCTACGAATCTTATTAATTAGGTGTAGACAGGACAAAGATAGTGGTGGGGCAGAGGAGCTGATAAGAAAAGAAAAACTAAGAAAAGACATCAGTCTTAAAGGTCCATGCTCAGAAGCCCTCTCCTAAATATTTCTAATGTGAAGGACTTAGGGCAAAGGCAGTAAGATGACTTGAAGGAAAAGTCCCTAAAGTAGTAACCGGAAAACTAAGAGCAGACTTCCCCAAAAGGTGATAAAGTATTAACTTGAAAAAAATTCCTGAAGTGGCAGAACTTATGCAACCTAAAAATTTCTGTGAGCTGGTAATGTCTGGTAAATTTTGGAGGGGAAGAAGGGGCTGAACTTAGGCAAGTTCTATTCTCCTAAGGTTTTGCACATCTACTTCTTGGCATAGTGTTCTGACATGAGCTGTAATTTCTATTATTGGAGAAGTTAAGCAAAATTTAAACTTAAAAATTTTTAAAAATTTAAAATAATATTCTCAGTCAACCCAGATATCTCTCAAATAGCTCCAACTTCCTGGTCTTTCTCAGCATGCTCCTTATCAAAAGCTGCACCAAGTTAGCAGGAAACAAACAATGGCTCAGACAGCACCACCCAATACTTACTGTCCCAAAGCCAGGAACTTCCAAGGAGTAATCAGACTGCTGCCTCAACCAGTCGAGCAGACTCTTGCTGGGAATGTCTTTCTCGGCCCGGGTGCCAGCTGCTATGCCTGTCTCAGGTGCTGAGGCAGCAGGCATTGGCCTTTCAGAGCGTGTGCTGCTCAGGGCAGCCTGCCCTGGGTCTTCGTGAACTTCCTGGACAAGGGAAAACTGAGTATGTGTAGTAAATCACAACGGAATGAACACTAGTTCCTAAAAGGAAATCACAGGATAAGGTGTTTTTTGAATCTTTTCGTCTATTTCTACTCCAGTATCACTCTGTTGGAGTGTTTGGATAAAATCCTACACGTACTACTGACCCTTAAATAAACTCTTGTACCCACTGGATGTTCTAGCTACTTGAATTCTCCTCTCCTCCCTTGTCTTCCGGGTAAGTTTTTAGTCCATCCTATCTGCTCCGAGTCACTGTTACCTCCTTTGTCACCATCACTGAACTGTCCTAGGCAACACCGGCTGCTCTGGCTTCTGTTCTCCCACAGCACTGTGCTTACAGTTCTTCCACACAACAAAAAATGTGGCACTGTAATTTATCTACTTGTCTATTTCTGCTTCTAGAGTGTGAATGCCTGACTTACTCTTCTCTGTATTCCCAATGCCTATAATGGCATGTAATGATAAATGTCAGTGCTAAATAAATGTTTACGTAACAATCTTAAAAAAATACTCTCTGAGGCCAAGGAAAAACACTGTCTTTATCAGTCATTCCACTGGAATTCTATGATCGTTACAGAGAAATCAGGGAAACTATGGCTTTGCACTTCTAAAACACTAAGCAACCTTCTCAAAAGCTTGCAGAATGGGGCAGGGGAAGAATCTGCTACTTTAGCTTCACTAGTTATATAGAAAGCCTGAGAGAAAGATAGCCTAAACAACACGGCTTAAGAGTAAAGCTCTCAAGCTCTAGATACCAAAGCCCTTGGTTTGATTCCCTGCTCTGTCATTTATTAGCTGGATAATCTTGGGCAAAGTAGTTAATGATTTTAAACCTTAGTTTCCTCATCTATTATATGGGAAAAATGTAACACCTATCTTCATAGGGTTGTTGTGAGGATCAAATAGGATAATCATATAAAGACTTGAACACCGTGCCTGGCACATAGTAAGTACTCAATAAACAGTGGCTATTACTATTTCTTTTAAAACAAGAAAACATGAAATATGACTCCTAAATCCAATAAATAGGGAAAAACCAAAATACAAAGATAGTTCAGTAGTCTTTAACACATTAAGCAAAGTCTAAAGGGGCTCTCTCCTTGTCAGGTATATAGTTTCTGACTTTTTCTGTTGTTTATAATGATTTCCTTTGAATTTAGAATGTGCCGCTGTGATATGATCTCAGTGAACCTAACTGCAGCCCCCTGCAGTGGATGCTGTTGCCCCCACGTTACAGAGCAGTGAAGGGAGGCCCAGTGGCACATCCAAGACCACCCAGTAAGTTAAGCAGCCAGTATCAACATCTAGGTACTCCTGGCTCCTGCTCCTTCTCTCAGTCTCCAGCTCCTGGAAAGCCTCACTAACCTGGAGAAATGCTGCCCCAAACTCAACCTTTTCTTGTTATGCATATTCAATCACCTGTGGCTCTTCCAGAAACACTGAAGGATTTGGAGGATTTGGGTTGTTTCTATTTGAAATGGTAAGGCCTCCTGGCTCACTTCTCCAGTCTGTATGTAGATTAAGGGCCATTAATGGATTAAATAAGATTGAGTATAGCTTTTTAATGAGAGAGAAAATAAATAGATGAGGATAAAAGATAGCAAAACAAAATATTTTGTATTTGAGGAAGAAGGGTTCGTTTCTCACCAAAGAAAGGTCAATGGTTTTATTTAATGGTCTTATGTACCCACCAAGATTCCTGCTTGCAGTGACGGCTCCTTCAAAAAGATGAAGTCCATCCCTCCTTCAACATGTTTCCGTCTCCCTCTCCGCCTTCTTGTGGCAGCATCGTCTCTTCTTAGGCTTCCATTGACAATCTGTCCAGTCACTGGATGGATTAGGCCAGCTTGTAGAATCCCAGACAGATCCATGCCAAGGGCTCCTTGAAGTGAACCGATTGCCCCCATCTTAGGGGTGCTGGCACTCACTGGGAAAGTGGATGCGGCTCCTGGAGACCCTTCTGATGTGCAGGAGAGGTCTATAGCTGATTCTCCATGCCAGCCATTGAGGACAATGGGAGGGTGCCCATGGTTGGCAGAGAAATGTTCCAGGCTCTGAGCCTTTGCATCTCTCTCCACCTCAAACTCATAGGGATGCCTGTGCTTTTGTTCATCCTTTGTGAATACTGGAGCCAGGAAGGTCTCCTGTGAACACACGTAAGTGACAACAGAGACGTTTCAATTCCACTCTGTGGCTGAATCTCGATTCTTTCTCCAGGCCTGATTTCCTTGGGCCTTGTATTATTACTAATCAGCTTCTTAGTAGTTCTTCTAAGTCAAGGCTTCCCAAACTTTAGTACCAAATCATCTGGATATCTTGTTAAAATGCAGATTTTATTTCAGTGGACCTGAGGTAGAGCCTGTGATTCTGCATTTCTAACACATTCTCAGATGCTGCTAAAGCTGCTAGTCCAAGAACTACATGGCAAGGTTAAGACACAATGATTCCAACCCCATCTGCACATCAGGATCACTTGGTGAGTTTAAAAAAAAAAAAAAGAAAAAATCCCAAAGCCCAGGCCACCACTCAGACTAACTGAATCAGAATCTCTGGGGAGCGAGACTCAGATACTAGTTATCTTTGAAAGATTCCCAGCTGATTCCAGTGTGCAGTTGAGAGTGACAACCAGTGTGGTAACAACTTATCCAAATAAAATGCATCACCTTCCACAGAAATGTTTTCACTTTTGCCTTGATTTCCCTAATTTCTGTCAGTTGTCATCATTCATGCAGTCATTCAAGGGTTGAACACCCTAATCCATTTGTGCCTCCCTTTCCTTAAATATTTATTGATTATCAAGTCCCATCAAATCATCCTTGCAATTCTTTAACCCTTTCTTTGTGTCTACTCTGCAACAACCCAGAGCCTTCTTAGAATTTTAATTTCTCGACAGTTTGTGTCTCGGCCTCCTAGCCTCTCCTGTGTTCCTCTCTCCTGACCCTCATTTTCCATGCCAACCTTCACACCACTCCAGTTGAGTTGAGAAATCCCCGTTTTTACCATGCATTTCCCTGCTCCAAAACTTTGAAGACCCCTCCACAGCCTATGGGATAAGTCTAAATTCCTAAATTAACACTAATGGTTTCACATAAAAACTCCTAGGCACTCAGTAAATATTCATTAAATGAATAACTCAGTCAAGAAGTGTAAAGTGCCCACTATTCTTTGTTTTGTGTCAACACCATTCTATGCCTCACCTTTTGGATCTGGGCCACCAGTGCTGTACCATTGCTGAAGCTGTGTTCTGATGCCTCTGGCTCCGGGAAGCTGTTTCGAGAACCAGCAGTGCTGCTTAATACAGGGGTGGGCACTGTGCCTGAGGGCTCATACTGCTGGCCGGAGGGCCACTTCCCCTTTAACACTACATGGCAGATATTATCTAGGCGGTTAATTATCACGCGATCCTGTAAAAAAGGAAAACAGCTCTGAGGAGTAAGTACCACGTGGCCCATATTCACAAAGTCCCCTGAAAAAAAGGGTCAAATTTTCTCATTAGGAGTTGATTAGAAAAACGTATACTCAAATGTATTCACTTTTCAAGACTTAAAATAAAATTTCACTGGGTAGTCTGGATAAAGAAAAATAAAGGCCCAGTGCTGAAACAGGACAATTTATACTTTGTCTTTGGTCTAGTCGAGGGCATACATCTTTTTTTTTTTTTTTTTAAATTAAATTCAGTTTTATTAAGATATATTCACATACCATACAATCATCCATGGTGTACAATCAACTGTTCACAGTACCATCACATAGTTATACATTCATCACCCTAATTATTTTTGAACATTTTCCTTAAACCAGAAAGAGTAAGAATAAGAATAAAAAATAAAAGTAAAAAAGAACACCCAAATCATCCCCCTAATCCCACCCTATTTTTTACTTGATTTTTGTCCCCGTTTTTCTACTCATCCATCCATGTACTGGATAAAGGGAGTGCGATCCACAAGGTTTTCACAATCACACTGTCATCCCTTGTAAGCTATATTATTGTGCAATCATCTTCAAGAGTCAAGGGTTGGAGTTTGACAGTTTCAAGTATTCACTTCTAGCTATTCCAATACATTAAAACCTAAAAAGGGTTATCTATATAGTGCATAAGAATGCCCACCAGAGTCACCTCTGAACTCCATTTGAAATCTCTCATTTTACATCCCCCTTTTGGTCAAGAAGATGTTTTCAATCCCACAATGTTGTGTCCAGATTCATCCCCAGGAGTCATATCCTACGTTTCCAGGGAGATTTACACCCCTGCGAGTCATGTCTCAAGTAGAGGGGAGGGCAATGAGTTCCCTGCCAAGTTGGCTTAGCTAGAGAGAGAGGGCCACGTCTGAGCTACAAAGAGGTACTCAGGAGGAGACTCTTAGGCACAATTATAAACCGGTTTAGCCTCGAGGGCATACATCTTTAATGTTCAAACATTACAAAACAAATAACCTTTGGAAGATATGAAACATTTCTCTGAGTATGTTACTCAGAAATAAAATGGTTTCAATAAAGGAATCAAAGCTGAGAACCCAAGGTCTGGGAGGTACCTTTGGCCACTCGGAGAAGGAATACAGGGTTTTTTCCTGCAGCAGCTGAGCAATGGTGGGCGCTCGAGCCTCCTGTAGGTCATCCCCAGTGTCTCCCGTGATGCCCGATGTGGAGCTCTTACTTTCCTCTTCAGAATACTTCCCTAGATAATCTGGGAAGAAAAATTAAAAAATAAACCAGACACTTGAGCTATGGTAGTGATCTCAGAGGTCAGGGCATCCAATCTGTCATTTACTTTATTAGCCCTTTCTGGGTTTATTTTCTTTAAATTTAATATTATTTATTTCCCAAAGAACCATATCAGTTAAGCCATAAAGGCAATTCCTGCTCTAGGGCTACCAGCTCATGTCATCTGACAAAGTCTGCGTAATCAAAGCCATCCCTCCCCGTAAAAAGGAAAACTGGGAGGAAAGAGAGGAGATGACTGACCATAAAGAGGCTTTTCACATTTGGTATAGTGGACAGAAGGAAATGGAACATTACAATACTTTATTAAATAAGGCTCTAGGGGAGGTAACATTTTTTTAAGGGACAGTTTAAGAAACGTAACACAGCAAGATATTAATATGATATTAATGATGGTGGATGAAAAGTCACAAAACTTAAAAAAAGAAAACAGGTGAAAAGATCTGATTAATGTAGAAAACAGTATAAAGAAACTTAGAACACTTAAATTACTTCTCTGAATGAAAGAAATGGAAATGAAACTCATTCATACTTCCATAGTGTTGCAAGTTACTATCAATGTGAAAGGGATCTTCAAAGATCCACTCACCAGTAATGTCAGGGAATGAGCAGAGGGGAGCAAAATGCCCAAGACAGGAAAATTTGTGGACATCTTTTCTTTGTGAGATGACAAGGAATGTCTATCCTCTTAAAACGTGCAGATTTCACTTTTGACTGTGCAACAAGTCTCGTAGGAGATGCAGAGACCTCTCACCACAAGCAGGGCCTTCCCAGGCCCTGCAGATTCAAGGATGAACCTGCTCTTAGGGTTAACAGTCTCACGGGGGAAGACTGTCAGTAAAGCAGTAACAATAAATGAGTAACTGAAATTATAGACTGTGGTAAGTGCTGTAAGAGGAAAGACATAGGGTGCTGACATAGGGAATTAGAGGGAAGGAGCTACTCAAGCAGGCCTCTTGAAGGAGGGAACACCCAAGACAAGGCCATGCTGCAGTATCTATGCTGCGGAACGCAAAGATGGCCAGGGGAAAAGGACAGGAGGCTGGGGGAGAAGGGGTGGAAAGCATTCCCATCACACTGGAAAATTTGGGTTTTATTCTAGCTCCAATGGGGAGCATAATTGAAAGGTTTTAATCAGAGGAGTTGGATAAGTTTTAAGAAAAAGCAAATTGACGTGGGAGAGAAAACCTGGATTAGGAGCCAGATCGGAGGGCTGGCCCTGATAACTGTACAATTACTGCACCTTCAGGAATGTAGATTTAAAGTCTTCAAAACAGGGTTTGCACCCCACCTCCCCGCACCTCAGGCGTGCAGAGGATCCCTTCTGAGGTCTGCAAAAGCACCTTTAAAAGCAACAGTGCAAGTTACCAAGTTCACTGCTACCCCCACCCTGACTGAGCAAGTCTGCCACTGACACCAAAGGATATCAGTTTGGGAACATTTCTCCTCTCAGATACTCATCTCGACCCAGTATTCGTTTGTCTTGGTTTCTAAAGACTGATTATTTGGTGACTGTCCCCTGTCAAATGGCTCAAAAAAACAAGCAACATGGCAGTGACCCTCTGTGGCCTGCAGTGAGGAGCACTGGGCATGAGGTGACTGGCTCCTCCTCGGTCTCCTAGGGCTACAATTTGGTTAAGCTGGTTTCAGTTCAACTTTTGGTCCTTTTTCCTGGCTGGTGTGTAAATTTTATTTAGGTTATAACACTTCTCAAGATAGTCATTAACCACGACTAAAACCAAAGGTGGGAGAGTCTGAAAATACAAAGAAGCTAGATAACTCAAGGGAGCTTAACTTTGCTCCCCTCTCTCTTTCTCTCTTTAACAGAAAATCACTGTCCCAGAAGGGAGAGGCCTTGTCTGTCTCAATCACTGAGCACCATGCCATAGGCCCAGGTAGGAACAGGATTGTTCTTTTTGACAATGACAAGGATAACTGCAACTATTTTTATTCATATGTCCTCTTGGGTCTGAAGAAATAAAAACAATAGTTAACCATTTTTTTTGTTGTTACTCAGATTTCTACCAAAAAAAAAAAAAAAAAAGAAAGCATTAAGAATCTGAGGTCACCTTGCTTCTTTTTCCAACATTTAAAAATTCCTTCTAACCTGAACGCTTATCTAAGACTTTATCTACGTATAAAGATAAATCTATTTGTATTTTTGTTGAGTTACTTGTAACTTTGCTATTTTATTTTTTTGAATCCTCAAAAGGAATCTAAACCAAATACATTGATATTAAACCACAGGTTTTCTGACAAAGACATGAACAAATGGTGCTATCTTTGCCAACCTTAAAAAAAGATCAAACATTTGTATTTTTGTTGAGTTTCTGAAAAATTAACTGTACCTATAGTAAATTACAGGTTCCCAACATTCCAAGACTCTTCTACTTTAACCAGTTTTAAAGCAACTTATCTAATGGAAGAATAAATTACTGGCCCTTGATGCAATACCTAGCACACGAGACACAGTTGATGGACCAAAGGTGCTGTGATTGTCTACTGTTATCTTCAAATTTCTGGAATGACCACAGTTAAGGTACTCTAATTTTCAAACCAAGAGCTGTGCCTGTAACTTTTGGTTTTAAATTCATAGTGAATAGAGGCAGGTACATTTCAAGAGTCATAAAACACTTGCACACTCCCATTTTCCTCTCTGCCCCATCCTATTGTATGAGGACTAGTCTATGCAAAATATCAAAAGATACCACATCCTGTACCTTGACCATGGCAGTTTCCATCTCTATCATAGTCATCTTTAGCTTCAAAATCCAAGTTTTCTGACTTGAGTTCACTTCCTTCAAGAGGGTATGTGGGGAAACCTTTTTTCTCTTCTGCCCTTTCCTTCCAGGGTTCTTTTAAGAGTTCATGCTTCACTTTATATGGCTCTGATGGAATAGCAATAGGTTCACCCTCCATTGTCATACTGGTAATTTTGCTTTTGTACAGGTCTGGGTTGTAACTCTTGAGTTTCTCCACTTCAATGTCATCTTTCTCGATGCTATGCTTCCACCTCCCCATGTGTCTGCAGTGACACTGACAGGCTGCTTGAGGAAAGGCCCTCCCTGGCCCAGGATTCTGGCTCACCACCTCCAGGCTTCCTTTTTTGGTCTCATCTATATGCAAACCTTGGCTCTTTTCCCTTGGGATATTAGTAGAGGGCTCAGTTAGATGCAAAATCCCCGGCCTTTCCCTCATGCCTGCTGCCATGTCTACGTTTTCCTCCTCATTTTCCTCCTCTTCCTCCTCCTCATCGCTGTGGTTCTGACTCAAAATCAATTTACTTTTTAAACTTCTGTTTTCTAGCAAATCAATCAACTGCTGATTGGATGACAGGTTTCTTCTGGAGTCACAGACACCAAGATTATACATATCTACAAACCCACTTTCATTTCCTTGACTCAAGGAAGGGGAAGCCATGCACCGGGATTCTAGAAGCTTAATGCTTTCAGGTTTCTGCCCTGCCTCACTGCAGCAGAGTTCCCTTTCTTTTGAAAGAGACATCAACAAATGGCTTCCATTCTTATTGTTCATTTGAGCTACTCCTGCTTCTAAACTACCCATAAAAGAGGGGACTGAAGCTATTTCTGCTTCATGGCCACCAGACTGGCAGTTCCCATCTTTGCTTGCAGAGATCACAACAGCATCTTTTCTGGATTCTGTATTGGTACTGTTTGGGCTGTCCCGAAAAGGGCCTGGCTCTCGGCTGAGCACCTTCTTACCATATATCATGTTCTCCAAGGACTCAGGAAACAGACTCTCATCATGGTTGATGGAAATGATATCCTGAACTTTAGAAATAAAGTTTTCACAAACCATGTCAGGTAAGCTGCCCCCAGGGTGACCAAGATAGTCATCTTGGCTTTCTGTTTTCACTAGATTTTCAGGTTCATTGTCAAGAGACTCCGAAGTCCTACTTATTTGAGTGTATGTAAGAGATTCATATAGTTTGGAGTTGGTCTGGTAAAGGCAACAGAGACTTTCTGGTGCCTGGGTGTCAGTTCTTTTATGCTGGGCATAGTTTCTGTAGGCATCCAGGAAGGACAGCTGGGGGTCGTTCATGATGTAATAGTCAGTGCGGTTCAGCCCATGTTTGGCAGTGCCAATGAGCAGGTCTCGGTCATGCTTCCCACACTCCCACCAGACTGGGAGGTAGAGGCTGGGTCTGCAGAGTTGGAGGCGCTCATGCAGCTGAGGACACTTCAACACCTGTTCTCTGACCTTCCGTAAAAGTTCAATGCGGTACAGAGTTTTTGAAGCCCGTTCCTCAGTGATGGGTTCAACATAGATGGTGGGATCTGGGGGACCTGATGAGAAAGGCAAACACAAACAGAGTCTATCACTTAAGGACACCCACTGCCCACTTGAGCCTCTGAATCTTTGATCTTACAGTTGAACCCCATGGCTCCTCAACACAAGTCTTAGGTGCGTGTGCTTGACAAAATGCAAAACTAAAAGGGGATGGAAGGCTCTTATGAGACCAAATGAAGGTAAAAGAAGAAGATGAAAACTTCAGTTTGGGAAATGATGACGGTTTCAATTTAATAAGCATGTATTACTATTTAATTCTCACAAAAATCATGAGATACATACTATCATCTTCCCCATTTCAAAAATGAGGAAGTTGGCTCAAAGAAGTTAACTTGCTCACAGTAGTAGGACCAGGCTGTGAATCCAGGTCTTATCAGTGTGACTCCAAGGTCCAGGTCACTGCAGTGTATCCAGCTACCTGGCCTGACTGAAAACGGCCTCACCTATGCCACATGGAGATAGAGTTTGGGGGTTCTGTGCCTGAGCCAGCTGAGTAGGCTCAATGTTTGTTTTAGCTTTCCTAAAATATGGTCACATGGTCTAGAGCAAGTCTATCTACAAATATGAGGATGAAAGGGGAGTTGGAGGAACCCGATGCAAATTCCAACCACAAAGAAATTTTTCACAAAGATAATCTACCAAATCAAGGGATGTTTAAATGACAGCCACTTACTTTTTATAGTTACAAGTCCAAACATGAGAAAACATTTAAAATAATTAAGATTCAATTTAAGGAAGGTACACAGTTTATAGTAGGATAAATCTACATAACTTTAATAATTTTATCAGTAATCTCAATATTTCTGTGAGGTTTTAATCTGAATTTCAACTTCTGCTTACATCACATTGGGAGAGAGATTTTATTTCATGAGGGTGGACTTGATTAAAAATTCATTAATTTCTAAAAACCAACTTGTCTTTACCTGAATTCCTTCAGGTACTCTCCACTTCTGTATTTATACTTAAAATTATTTAGTAACTCGAAAATAAATAAGCATGTTATTTCCTCATGTCATCTGGGATACACTGACAGAGGGGTTTTCTCACCACCATCTTTCCACATGGGTAGACGACAGACGTTCCGGCACATGGCCACAAAACTATAAAAATAGTGCTCCAGGCTCTCATCCGACTTCTTGTCCAAACGGGAAATGATGCGGAACTGTGTCCAGTCAAAGGTTTTCTTTTCTTGGTCATAAATAACACCAAAGGAAGATACTGTTCTGTAGAAGTCTGCTTGTTCTCTCCTAGTCCACCTTGAGATTTAATCAGAAAAGGAGAAAATAGTGAGCTGTTTCTTCTTCTTTTTTTTTTTTTGTAAGGCCAACAACTACTTATTGAGCACTTACTATGTCAAGAAAACAGGTAGAGCTGATTTGTTTATTTTATTGTTTATTTTTATTTAAGTTAAATTGTACTAAGAGGCTTATAATGACAACAGTCTATTGTCCTATTCTTAAGGAGGTTCCAGTTTCAAATCAGCTTTTCTCTAGTATGTACCTATTTCCAAATCATGTGCATACATGTCATTTCTTAATTCATCAAACTTAGAAATTATCTACCTAACTTCCTCCTATGGCAGCTAAAGATTTAAAAAACAAAAACAAAAACAAAAAAAACAACACTACATATGCTTAAATATTTCATTTTTTTCCCTGTAGAATCAGAATCCTAGAGGGATTTTCCAGACCATTAAATTCAATTTCTTCATTTTACACACGAAGAAACTGGTACAGAGAAGGGAAGTGAAAACCTCAGCCACAGAGATCTCCTGACCCACTATTTCACATTAGCTTTCTTCCTGGTTTTATGTAGAATGTAGAGATTATGTTCTGTAGGACATGTAGGTTATCTTATCTTTATATCCTACAGCATGAAGATTATGACCTACGGGAACTGGATTACTATATATCACCCATAGTTCTTATGAGGGACTCTTAGGCATGATACTCTCCACTCCCAGAAGGAGTCAGGCTAGAAGTAGGGAGTGGGGTGAGGTGGTCAGTAGAAGAGTGGGAAGCAAGGAAGAAGGGGCTCTGGTTCTTCTCTTTGGAGCTATGAAAGATGGGGAAAATATTTTCATTGAATTGTCAAATTCCATAAAGTGAGAAGGAGTACATGGAAGTAACTTTTATGTACTATGTGGTATTCTTTTAATTCACTGAATGTTACATCAGAAGGAGTAAAGATATAAAGACTGAAAGAATTGCAGCTTTGTTGATATTTATAGGTGGCATCATTCCTAGCCTGTGTTGGCTTTCTGAAAACTTTGTAGCTTGATGCCCAGATGGGTAAGTAACTCCTAGTAATTTATACCTTCCTTCTGGGCTGTCACCTTAGGGTACTTATTACTCTCAAAAGACTGATAAGGACTTGTGGCTATAATAAGACAGCTTCAATGCACAATACTTCTTTTGTTGCTGAAAGAAGCAAGGGTTCTGAAATGGTTTGATAAATGCCAGAGCGGTATTCTCAAATCACATCCCCAGAGACCAGAGTCTAGTAATCTAGGGAAGAGAGTCAAGTTAGAAAAACACAGAAATCTGGCAATTGTGAACAGAGGGTGCCTTACATCCCATAAGACTGCAGTCACCACACCATCACATATGGAGGTTGATTTTAATTAATTCTGGAGTCAGCCTAACTACACAAGATCACAAATACACTTGCCCTCCAGCTATCAGCTTTACCTTTGGCCCTTTTGGCCACTGGCTTTTACCTCTTTTGGGCCTCCTTGTTGATGAAGTCCATTTCTGAGGTTCTCTTGAACATCTCTTCCTGGACCCAGTATCCTTTGTTACTTGGGCCCAGAATTTCGGGTCGGCAGGGTTCTTTGCGGTTGCAGCGCTGGTAGATAGTGACCAGGCGTCTGAGACGAGCTGTGAGAGCAGAGGAAACTGGCCAGGGCGGTTTGTCTGGGTCGGAGCCATCCTGGGCTTCAAACATCAGTGAGGATATTAGTATTGTTTAAATAAAAACAAGGTTGACTCAATAACTTAAAGTAACTACTTTTTAACAATAGGCTCAGGACCTCGGCATAGTTAGAAGACCTGCAATTTTTCTTTAGAAAAAATTTATCTCTCAAATTAAAAATGTACCCTCCTGGGGGGGAGGAACTGATTTGAAGGTCTTGCTCTAAAGCCCAGGAATGAGTAGACCTCTGTTGCCTTCTCTATACAGAACTACGGGCTTTTGTGTAGCTGGTCTTTCCAATTGCCAAAGCCTCCATTAAATTTGAATTGGGGAAAAAAAAAAAAAAAAAAGAAACAAACAACAGCAACAATAAACCAAAGCAAAGAAAAAACTCCAAATCTTTATCAAGGAAAAAAAAAATCAATGAAATCACAATTCCTTTTTACCTCCCAGACCCCATTCTGACTTAAGCATTCTTTATTTTACTTTTGAATTTCAGTGCCAGGTGAGGAAGTTTGCCAAAGCCACGTAATGCTCCATATGTGACATCAGGAGAGTTTGATCATCAACTTACTTGGCTTTTTAAAAGAGCCTCCTCAAAAAACAGCATTTTCATTACATATGAACTCCAGGTTAACCATAAACTGGGACCTTACTTTTCTTTGCCTTCAGAAGGACACAGTCTCACCTGCCCGGTTGTCATCCTTCTTTTCACCAAAAATGCCATCACCTCCATCACTGGAACTCTCCTAGGGATAAACGAAGCCATCCTATCAGCAAAACTGCAGCTAATAAGCAGTGATCTCAGAGGTCCCCGATACAGAAGGGATAAGCACACACAAGAGCCATCTATATTCTATCTATGAACATCTCAAGGACCAAGATGGTTGGTACCTGATAAATAAAGTTTACTTATACACAGTTTAAAAACAGTTAGAAAGCAATTTATTAAACAACAACAACAACAGAAACATTTGTTCCCAGAACCCTGTGGGATGATTTGCCTGTATAGAATTAGCTTAAAGAACAATGAACTGGCATGCTCTCTCTGGCAATTATATTTTCCAAGCACTATTTCAGCTGTGAATTTAAATATTTGCTTTAACACTGTCACTTGCAATTTAATGCTGTCATTTCACAAAGGTTGTTCCCGCATTTTTGTTTTATGTTGTGAAAAAGTGTCATGCTCATGTTCAATATGGTTAGCTTACTTCACAGCAACAGATGCTGTTTTCATAAAACATGACTGATCCAGACATGAGATCTGATGGTGTAAAACCTAGGAATTTAAAATTAAAATCAAGATTTGAGGCTGAAGGTTAATCTAGAATAGAATGACAGGCATGGATCTTATCCAAGTTGAATAACTGTGTCTGTACATGGCCTGTAAGCCTGAGAGTTTTACTTTAGAGAAAACATTTGCAGCCCCCAGACTGGAGCATAAAGCACAAAAGACTGATAACTGAGGCACAGCAGGAAAGGAGAGCCACCTATGAGTGGTGTGCCGGTTTGAGTGTATTGTGTCCCCCAAATGCCATTATCTTTGTGGTCTTGTGTGAGGCAGAAGTTTTGGTGCTGGTTGGATTTGCTTGGAATGTGCCCCACCCAGCTGTGGGCAATGATTCTGATGAGATGTTCCCATGGAGGCGTGGCCCCGCCCATTCAGGGTGGGCCCTTATCGGTGGAGCCATATAAATGAGCTGACTCAGGAGGAAGAAAGAGAGTGCAGCTGGGAGTGATGTTTTGAAGAGAAGCAAGCTTGCTAGAAAGGAACGTCCTGGGAGAAAGCCGTTTTGAGGCCGGAGCTTTGGAGCAGACGCCAGCTGCCTTCCTAGCTAACAGAGGTTTTCCGGACACCATTGGCCATCCTCCGGTGAAGGTACCCGATTGCTGAGGTGTTACCTTGGATGCTTTGTGGCCTTAAGACCGTAACTGTGTAGTGAAATAAACCCCCGTTTTATAAAAGCCTGTCCATCTCTGGTGTTTTGCATTCTGCAGCATTAGCAAACTAGGACAAGTGGTAACAGTCAAAATTTAAAACACTAAAAACAAACAAACAAACAAAACAACACAGTGTCTTGGGCCCTTTGACACCATGGAAAAATCTAAATGAAAGTGAAAACTCTGAAAAGATAACGAGGATCAGGGATCCATTTTCTGAATGTATTTCTTACATAGAATAGTGATTATAACTAACATTACTGAGAACTATGTTAAGTACTGTGCAAACCCCCTTATATGGTTTATTACATTTAGATACCAGAACTGCCTCAGGAAGTAGAAACTATTAATATCTTCACTCTACAGAGGCTGAAAACAAGCCCTAGAAAGGTTCCATAACTTGCTCAAGGTCATATAGGTAGCAAGTGGCAGCTCTGATGTTCAAACAAAGGTAGTCTGAATTTGGAGGCTAAGCTACCCAAGAAAGAGAGCCCCACAAGAAAACTTGTTTTGGAGAATGAAAATGTATTTAGAATTGGGAAACACTAGCTTAATCTCCCTTCCCTGGCCAGAACTGTCTTCTGTCATCTAATGTCAATGAAAAGAAGCCTCAGGCTAATCTACTAAGTATTATTTTGAAGTGGCATTTAAATATGCCATCTCATCCTGCTCTATTATTTAAGTAGTTAAAAAACAAACAAAAAACAACCTATCTTATACGGTTTCCTGCCAAGAGTATTCCCACAGTGTTGGTGACTATCCTTTGAATGCTGAAATGTATAAGCACTTCCACACTGAAAAATGTTCCACAGCCCATAAAATGTGGGAGTCGGGTTCTGGAGCTATCATGCTCCTTATTATGATATACTGCTGTGTGATGTGGGCATCATGACACTCCAAATACACAGGAACAGACTCCCAGCTTGGTATGAGGTAGACACATAGTGCACGCTGGTTTCTCTTCTATTCCATCTACAGATTCTGTTGGTGCACAGTTAGTAAACATGAGTGGTCCTAGGCAAAACTCTCAAGGAAGGAAAGATTCTCATACCTGCAAGTGCCTTTTCCTGTATCCTGCCCTCTTTTGGAGGTACCTCCTCTCTCTATGAGAGAATGAAGGAAACAGACCGGGCTTGTCAGTAAATCAAGTGACAAAGATGTCAGAATTTTAGATGGTAGCCAATTTAATGTGTGTGTGATGTGCTGCAGCAGTTAAAATACTGTATGGGGCCTTGGGCACGATTCACGGACAGCCTTGGCTCACAGGAGGTCAACAGGCTCTCGGCACACAGAAAGCTCTGTATCTGAAGTACAATGCTTTCCTCAGTTTTTGTATTTAGTACCTCGATTTTTGCTCACATGAATCAACCTGAAAGAAATGTTTATCTTAGAAGAGGCATGCATCAATCATTTCTGAGTGAAAGGGTCCAGAGTGTTGACAACAGGAATGTGTAAATCCTGGAGGAAGGACACTGATTGGTTACTATAAATAATTTCTCTATCGTGAGGATGATGTGGTTTGCAGTCTGACAATCCACCACATTCTGGCCTTGGCACTTCTATCTCCCTCAAGCTCAAGCTCATTCCTTCGTTTGCAAAATGGAGATGGTAATATATTCTGTATAGGGTGATTGTAGGGCACAAATGAGTTGATGTCTATAAAGTGTTTAACCAAATACCCCAAAAATGGTAGCCAGAAGTGAGGCAATACTGTCAGTTGCCTAACTTCCAGATAATCACTCAATAGTTCTCTTTTCAACTAAAATGCCTGCTCTAAGGAAAGCAAAGTAATATAAAAAAACAACAGCAGTAACCACAAATGTCTGTTGAGTCCCAGTAAGTTAGTTGCTGGGTACTGTATTGAATACCTTAAGTGCATTTTTTTCATTTACTCGTTGTTAACCCATTTTAAATACAAAGAAACTGAGGAACAGAAAGATTGATAATCTTGTCCAAAAAATAGTTACTAAGTGGTGAAGATGGAATTCAAACCCAGATGGTCTGACTCCTGAGGACAAGCTCTTACCCACTATACTGCATTGCCTCTGGTGGTTGGAAGAAACAATGAGCTGAAAAGAAGCACTGTTAGGAACTAGAAGTAACTTAAATACATGTAAGTCATTTCCCCTCTGGAGGTGGTAGTGGGGTGCTCAGTATCCTTATTTGAAAGCAGAAGACCTAGTCCTGCTTGACTGTGGCTGCCCCTCCAGGCCTGACTACCTTGTCCTACTTGGTCTTGTGGTGGCAGCAGCAGTGCAGACAGGTGGGATCTGCAAACATGAGGAATTTCTTCTGTGTTTTTACCCACTCCCAGGGCTAAAGCAACAGAGGAGAAGCTATCGTCTCATGTTTAGCAAACAAGTGTCTCTTAAATGCTAGAAACTGCACTAGATTGAGGAGATACAACAGTAAAAGAAAGAATAATCCTTATTCTTCTGGAGCCTTCAGTCTAGTGGTTATAAGACACATAAATAAATACTGGCCATGCCGTGTATAAGTACTCCTAAATACAGTGGGAAAATAATAGTCACCAACTCTGCCATACCCAAATTAGGTAGGGGAAAGGTATCTAAGAACTTGATATTGAAGGATGCATGAGTTCACCAGGAAGAGAACATAAGGGTTCTCTAATGTAGAGGGATATACAGAGGCAGATTCCAAAGAGTTTTCATTTTCCAGGGAAATCAAACATCATACCTTTATATAAACTTCATCTAGAAAGTAGAGACATATTCAAATGTCATTAACATGAAATCCAAGGAGTTTATTAAGAAAAGATGGCAGCATTTAGAAAAATATATGAGCAGGGGAGACACATGTCCCTAGCTGTATGACTTTCTGCAGCTGATTTAACCTATTCAAGGTTCCTTTTCTTTTCAGTGGGAATAAGAATAATGCCTAATTGAAGATTAAGCATGCTTTGTAAGTTTGAAAGTTCTCTACCTTCAAATATTACTATTTGAGTTCAAAGAACTCTCAAACTCTTAACTCATAAAGAAAGGGTAATTGTTCAGTTCCTAATTGAACTTTCTTACAATAGGATTTAACCATTTTAGATATTAAATTTCTGCAAGAGACATTTTCTGATCCCACTTTGGCCATGACTTCATCCTTCTATTCTCAGATCTTCTCTGAGTACCTGAGGCACATCACAGCCACACAGAGTAGTGACTGCGGCAGAGAACAGACAAGGCCCCCTTATTACAACATAACTATCTTAATTAAAGTTTTGCCATTAGTTATTGTTATTTCTGTTAAAAAGAGATGTTAATTTTCCTATATATTAGGCTTGGCAGAGAAAGATTTCATTTACAATTCTAGGCTCCAGACCATTGTAACGCAAAATAAACTTTTGGACTAACTGCTTTAGAAGGTCTCTGTAGGGTCACTGAAACCAGATGATCTAAATCTGTGAACATTTACCAATAAAAAGCACGATTACACATTGCTAAATGTATTAAAACAGCAAAAGGATGGGAAAAGGGGGCTAGATTAGATAATCTCAAACTCTAACATCCTATAATTCTTTGAATGCCAATTTTAAGAGAACAATTACCTTGTGCCTAGGAAGGCACCAGAATAGTGAAGGTTTTGGAGACAAAATGAAATGAGGAAATGTAGAAGGAACTAAGGATCTTTCATCTGGAAAGAGATGTAAAGAGATTAAAGTCACTAAGTACCTTCAAAAATTTAAAATTCTATCAGATATTGCATTTTAAAACTTCAACTTCTGTGTGAGAACAAAGGAAGAGAGGTTTATTTTGTCCAAAATTTAAATTTTCTGTAGCATACTATCTAATTTAACCTGTCTAGTCAGTTTATTTAAACAAGCTAATTACATGGAACTGAGACTAGGGAATGAGATCTTGTTATTCTGTACAGGTTTGTGTAACACCCTGAGATACATTCCAGAGTATTTTGGGCAGAAAATTAAAAGGTATTTGCAAAGTCCCCTTGAGGTAATGGAGAAAAAATGTGAACTATTAAACTTCCCCACCTGGGGAATTCCTGATATTCTCTCAAGGATTAGGGACTCCCTATTTAATAAGTCAAGCACTTGATCTTGAGGCTTGCCCTTATGAAACTTAATTCTGCAATGGTGAAGCTAAGCCTACTTATAATTATGCCTAAGAGACCCCCAGAACACCTCTTTTGTTGCTCAGATGTTGCCTTTCTATGTAAGCCAAATTCTGCAAATAAACTCACTACCCTCACCACAACACGGGGCATGACTCCCAGGGATGAGCCTGATCCTGGCATTATGGGATCAACAATGTCTTCTTGACCAAAAGTGGGGAGAGAAAATAAACAAAATAAAGTTTCAGTGGCTAAGAGATTTCAAATAGAGTCAAGAGGTCATTTTGGAGGTTACTCTTTTGCAAGCTTCAGCCAGATATTTCAAATTGCCATTGTATTGCAAGCCCCAACCAACAGCATTCCTGAAAACCCTAAAGAATACCCTGGGCGCTAAGACTCTATAAAACCTATTAGGTTTATTTTTTCAAAGGCTTAAAGCCTCCAGATTGTTCCTATGCCAGACAGGCCCTGAAACCCAGAAATACAAGTCTCTCCAAGAACACCAACCAGTTTCATTTCCCTACCTCATAATGCTGACACCTCTTTTCAGCACAAAGAAGTTAGAATGGTCATTGCCCAGATATCCCTGAAGATTGAGAGAATGATCAAATGACAGGGAAGAGCTGTAACTGAGAAGTTAGGAATCAACAAGTGAGTATGACTACTGACTCATTGCACAGATATTTCTTTTTAGTTTCTAGTGTATTAGAATAGCTAGAAGGAAATACCTAAAATTGTTGAACTGTAATCAGTAGCCTTGATCTTTGATACTGACTGTACAACTATATAGCTTTCATCTTGTGACCGTGTGATTGTAAAGACTTCATGACTGACACCCCTTTATCCAGTGTATAGGTAGATGAATAGTAAAATAAAGGCATGCATTAAAAAAAATAATAGGTTGGGAATATGGGGGAAAATACCCCTATGTAAACCATGAACAGTAGTTAATAGTACTACTTTAATATAATCTTTCATTAATTGTAACAAATGTAACTACTGTTAAAAAAATAGTAGAATTACAAAAAAAGTGCTATCAATTAACAAATTTTCCTCACCAATGCAACTATTGGTGCTGAGGAGGTGTAAGGGTACCCTGTATTTTACGAATGATTGTTTTGTAAACCCACAACTTCTCTAACAAAAAAATTAAAAAAAAAATTCTATCAGAGAGAAAAGAAAGAACAACTGTGTTCTTTGTAGTAACAGGAAGAAAACTAGATGGAATCCATGGAAATGACTGGGAGGTGGATTTCTGGTTCAGCATAAGGAAGTGTCACCCAACAATGAAACGGGCTTCCTCAGAAAGTAGCAAGTTCCTCCCATTTTCTCTATGGACTCCTGGAAGTACCCAAACCTACCTGGAATGAAGCCCTGAGGGGATGTTGTAGTGGAACAGCACACTGAGACCACTCAGATGTGCATTAGAGCTCCTTTCAATGCTAAGATTCTACCAGCCTATAAACATGCCCCTTTCTATGCCCAGGTCTGTTTAAAATTCAGAGGAATGCCCTTTACACGATGCTTTAGGCTTCTTTAGTCAAGTCTGCTGATTTGCCTGAGAAGACAGCTGGGAGGGAAGGGTGAGAGGCAGCAGATCTGGTTCAGAATGTTGGCAATTCATCTACATTTGCTGTTCTAGGTCTGGAAGTCAAGCTTAATCTGTTCAAAAATCTGCCCACCTCTAAATGTGAAGTCACTCCCCATTCCACAAGCTTTTGAATGTTATAATCTACCACTAAGGTTTTAAGGATTGAAGAGCAAAAAAGTAATACAGACATTAATTTTGTAGATGAATAAAAAAGTAGTTCCAGAGGAGTTTAACCTTACTGTAATGAAACTTAAGCTAATTTTACCGATTATGCCCCAATCCCTTAAGGGCCCTCCTGATCTCTCCAGATCACAGACTGTTAAGTTAAGCATGTAAACTTCCATGCTAACAACGTTCAGCGTTAGGCTTGGCCTGCAGTTGGTTGGTAGCTGCCTTTTCATAAGAGCTACTAATGGGCGGACAACTGAAATAGTATCTGCTTTTGTAATTATGGAAAGAATACCAGAATATCTAGAAAATATCTAGTCTCTTGTCACCTAGTAGCTGTGAGAATCTGGCAAAATCCCTTAACGTCCTGGGCCCACGTTTCCTTAGCTGTCAAAAAAGGGCAATAATATCTGATGTGTTTACCTCCCATGGCTGAGACATGGACCAAATGAAACAAATAAATATGAAAGTGCTTTGGAAAGAATAAAGATCCATATAAATATAAGATACTATTTTCATTCTATGGTACTTGAGTGGTTTATATGAGAACATATCCCAAATTCCAGACAAAAGAAGTAACCATATAAGTTAGGGACTAGAATGGCGGAACTTGAATTTTAATTGTCAAGACCAGAACCCAACTTCCTTCAGGTTCTGAGTCTGAAACCTCATGCTGATTTGTTTGAATCTCCTACTTCTCACACTTCAGGGGTAACCGGAAACATTTAAAAAAAAAATAATTATTTCCTACTTTGGGAAAGTACTACCTATTATTACTGTTATAGGGATCAGAGATGATGGAGGCCAGAGCAAATAGCACATATTGTCCAAGCTACAACCAACAGAAAAGAAGTAACTTTTGGGTGGTGATCAGGAGATGAGAGATTATGCTGGCAATGGAGCCACTTGAGAACAATGCTATGGGAAACTCTGGGATCCAGGATGCATGAAATTATAAGAGATACACTTGCTCCCCTAGTCAATACCAGAGAAAATTTGGGGTGGGGCCAGATCTTTTTATGCAAAATTACAGAAACCCAATTTTAAAATGCAATGCAGACTTTTGCTTTTGAGAAGATGGAGTTGATGTACACTTAATTCTTTATATTTCATGCTAAATACAACTAAAATCCCTGGACATTACATATAAAACAAACATAAGAGACCCCCAAAAGGTAGAAAGAGAAAGGCAGACTAGCCAGGGACCTTGGGACCCATGGAACAAAACAGTGGTAAGTTTTTAGGTTTTCTTTTTGCCTCAGACTTGGAGGTAAAAATGCCAGCTACCTGGAAATGGCAACAGGTACAGATAACAAAAGCTCCATCAAAAGCCTGTTCTCTCTGCTAAAGGACTAGGAAAGGTGCAGGTAGGCAACACAGAAAACTCTTACACAAAAACCACTGTTCTCCAGTCCAATAACACAGAAAAAATTGTGGCCCACCCCTACAAGCAAAGACCAAATGGGGGAGCCTAGACTTCTAACTTCACCATCCTCTAACAAGTTGTGCTAATCTGTCACTTGGGTAGTGCCAGAGGAAGCCTAGTATGGGTCTGGGACTTCCATCTCCAATAGGAAATAACAAACCCTACACCTTACATAAATAAGCCAAAGACGGCCGCTGTGCGCAGGCCCTGTGTGTTGTTTACTCCTTCACAGCAGCTTGTACCCATCAGTTAGACCAAAAAGCCTGCCAATGCCAAATTCAAATTCTTACATATCCAAGTGCTTTAAAAATAGCCCAAATTTGAGAATGTAAAATGTACAAGTAATCACTGTGGAAAGCAATATGGCAGATCCTCAAAAAGTTAAATAAAGAAATACCATATGACCTGGCAATTCCACTTCTAGGTTAATTCCCAAAGACAGTCAAAACAGGGTCTCAAACAGATGCTTGTACACCAATGTTTACAGCAGCATTATTTACCATAATCAAAAGCTGGAAACAATCCAAGTATCAACAAATGAATGGCTAAGCAAAATATGGTACACACACAAATGGAATATTACTTAGCTATAAGAAAGAACAAAGTTATGAGACAAGCTGTAATATGGAAGAACCTTGAAAACATTATGCTCAGTGAAATAAACAAGGCACATAAGGAAAAAAATTGTATAATACTATTTATAAGAGATGGTTAGAAATAGCAAATTCAGAGATGGAGAGCAGATTAAAGCTTACCAGGGACATGGGGAAGAGGAGAAGGGGGGAGAGTTTGTTTCTAAAAAAACAAGAAAAGTAAATAAAATAAAAAGTAAAATAGACCAAATAACCAAATTTTAGTCATTTAGAACTGACCTGCTTTGCATACCCAGCAACATTGCACCTGACATCTGCTAGTCATAGATAAGATAAAGCCCTCAAGCCATTTCTATCCCTCAGAATTCTCTGAACCAGAAACTCCCCGTTTTGCTGACCCAGACATACCCTAATCCCCCATTTGGTGAATGTCTCACATTGCAGTCTCTCAAAGGTCTCACTATGTGAAGGATAACCCCTCTCATATAATTTGTCAAAGCAACACCGTGTGTGTGTGTGTGTGTGTGTGTGTGTCTTGAGTGTGTGTGTGTGTGTGTGTGTGTCTTGAGTGTTACTGCCATCTAGTGGTCAAGTCTTTTTCTTGAGCAGTTCCCAAATCCTCAAAAGAAAACTTACCACATTCCCCAACAAAAAGGGCCAAGTGGGGAACCTGAATTTACACCCCACATTTGGTAGTAATAAGGTGGTACATAAGGTGGCATTTCCCCTGCCAGAGAAATGTCTGAGGAAGTCAGCTAAAACAGAAAGTTTACATAAGATCTGGAGTCTCATAATATAATACCCCAAATGTCCCAGTTTCAATGAACAATGACATATACAAACAACCAAGATGACAGTCCTAAGAGGCAGAGATGTCAGAATTATCTGATAGTTTAAAGCAGTCATAAAAATGCTTCAATATGCAATTCTGAACATACTTTATACAATAAACATACTTTACACAAAATGCAAAAACAGAAAGTCTCAGCAAAAAAAAAGTATGAGCAAAGATAGAAGATATAAATAAGAACCAAATGGAAATTTTAGGTTTGAAAACACCAAAGCCAAAATAAAAAAATTTAATGGATAGGCTCAATCACAGAATGGAGGAGGAAAGAGGAAAGAACCAATGAACTGAAAGAAAGAACAATAGAGAAGAACCCAATCTGAACAACAGAGAGAATGTGACTGAAAAAAAAAAAAAAAAAAGAAAAAGAACGGCGCCTTAGGGACCTGTGGAACTGTAACAAGAGAATGTATGTTCCACATCATCAGAGTCCTGAGAGAAAGCAGAGAAAGAAGGTGGATCTGAAAAAGTCTAAAGAAATAATGGCTGAAAACTTCCCATATTTGGTAAAAGATGTAAACCTACAGTTTCAAGAAATGAGCAAACCCCAAAGAGCATAAATCCAAAGAAATTCACATCAAAAACATCATTGTTAAATTTCTGGAAACTAAAGGCAAAGAAAGCAGTGAGACAGAAAAAGACACTGTACCTATAGGGGGAAAATAATTTGAAGGACAGATTTCTCATCAGAAACCATGGAGGCCAGAAAGAAGTGGGGCATTTTTCAAGTGCTGAAAGAAAAGAATTGTCAGCCCAGAATCCTATATTCAGTGATGATAACCTTTGGGAATGAAGGGGATATTAAGACATTCTCAGATGAAGAAAAACCAGGAGAATTTGTCTCCAGCTGACCTACCATAAATGAATGGCTAAAAGAAGTTATTTAAACAGAAAGGAAACAATAAAAGAAGGAACCCTGCAACGCCAAGAAGAAAGAACATGATGAACAAAAATATGGGCACATAGAACAGGCTTTCCTTCCCCTCTTGAGTTTTCTAAATTATACTTGAGAGTTGAAGCAAAAATTGTAACATCATCTGGTATGATACTAAATGTCTGCAGAGGAAATATTTGGACAATTATATTATAAATGGGATGATATCAGTGGTCTTTGACCAATTATATGTATACAATGAAATACCTAGGGCAACTACTTAAAAAGAGATTCACTCAAAGATACTATAGATAAATCAAAGTGGAATTCTAGAAATGTACAAGTAACCTAGAGAAAGGCAGAAAAAAGAAAATTGAGAATTAAAAACAGAGAAAACAAAAGAAAACAAAAATAAAAAGGCAGCCTTAATATTCGATAACTACATTAGATGTAAATGGTCTAAAGACACCAATTAAAAGACTGGCAGACTGCATTAAAAAAATATGACCAACTATATACTATTTACAGGAAACTTATTACTTAAATTATGATGATATAGGCAGGGTGACAGTAAAAGGATGGAAAAAATTATATCATGCAAACATTAATCAAAGGAAACCAGGAGTAGCTATATTTAATATCAGATAAAGTAGACTTCAGATCAAAGAAAACTATCAGAAACAGAGTGAGTCCACCAAGAAGACAGAACAATAATAAATGCATATGAACTAAACAACAGAACTGTGAAATTTGTGAAGCAAAAATTGATAGTACTGAAAGGAGAAACACATAAATCTACAACCATAGTTGGATATTTCAATACCTCTCTATCAACAATTGATGGAACTAGACAGAAAATCAGCATGGAAAGAGAAGAATTCAAAAACACCATCAACCTACAGAATCTAATCAGCATTTAGAAAGCATTTCACCCAACAACAGCAGAATGCACATTCTTTTCAAGGGTCCATGGAACAGATACTAAGACAACAAACAAACTTTAATAAACTTAAGACAATTGAAATCATACAGATTGTGATCTCTGACCACAAAAGGAATCAAACTGGAAATCAGTAACAGAAAGATAAAGTCTCCAAAGACTCAGAAACTAAATATACTATTCTAAATAATTCACAGGTCAAAGAGGAAGTCTCAAGGGAAATTAAAAAATTCATTAAACTAAATAAAAATGAAACTATAACATAGCAAAATTTGGGGAACACAGCTCAAGCAGTGCTGAGAGAAATTTATAGCATAAAATGCATACATTAGACGAGAGAAAAAGTCTCAACTCAATAATCTAAGGTCCCACCTCAAAAACCTAGAAAAAGAAAGGGGAAATAACCCAGAAGCAAGTAGAAGGAAGGAAATAATAAAGAGCAGAAATCAATGAAATTGAGAACAGGAAAAACCAATGAAACGAAGAGTTGGCTCATTAAAAAAGATCAATGAAGTAGAAAAACCTCTAGGCAAGACTGATAAAGACATAAATTACCAATATAGGAGTGAAACAGGATACCATGTAGACTTCGTAGCCATCATAAGAATAATAAGGGAATCCTGTGAACAACTCAACATATATAAATTTGACAACTTAGATGAAAATGGACCAATTCTTGAAAAAGACTACCACAATTCACCCAATATGAATAAATTCATAATCAAAAACTCTCAAAAAGAAAGCTCCAGGCCCAGATGGTTTCACTAGAGAATTTTACCAAATGTTTATGAAACTAACATTACCTTCATACCAAAACCAAAGACAGTACCAAAAAAAAGAAAAAAAACCACACACCATTATACCTCATGAATATAGATGCAAAAATCCATAACAAGATATCTGCACATAAATATAAACAACATAAAAAATAATATTAGCAAATAAAATTTAACCACATGTGAAAAGAATTATATACCGTGACCAAGTGGGGTTTATTCCGGGGATAAGAACTGCTTCATATCTGAAAAATCGATCAAGGTAATCCACCATATTAATAGTCTAAAGAAGAAAAATCACATGAGCATATCAATTAATTCAAAAAACACATGTGACAAGGTTCATCACTCATTCATGGTAAAAATCTCAAAAAACTAGGAATATCCTCCAACATCTGGAGCAAAGAAGGAATGTCTACTCTCACCACTCTTATTCAACACAGTATTGAAAGTTTCAGCCAGTGCAAGAAGGCAAAAAAAAAAAAAAAAAAAAAAAGAAAAGAAAAGAAAAGAAAAGGCCTACAGTTCAGAAAGGAAGAAATAAAATTGTCTATATTTGTAGATGACATAATTTTCTACATAGAAAATTCCAAAAAATCTTGGAACTTGTAAATGACTTTAGCAAGGTCACCTGAAATAAACTAAACTTATAAAAACCAATAGTATTTCTACATACTAGTAATTAACACATGGACACTGAAATTAAAAATATAATACCATTTATAGTAACTCCAAAGAAAATGAAATACTTAGGTGTAAATCTTACAAAACATGTAAAGACTTTTATGTTGAAAACTACAAAAAACTGATGAGAGAAATTAAAGAAGACAGAAATAAATGGAAAGTGATGGTTCATGTATTAGAAGACTCAACAGAGTAAAGATGTTAATTCTCTCCAAAGTGATTCACAGGTTTAACGCAACTCCAATCAAAATCCCAGCAAGATATTTTAAGAGACAAGATTATTATAAAATTTATATGGAAAGGCAAAGGAAGTAGAAGAAATAAAACAATTTTGAAAAAGAATGAAGTGGGAAGAATCAGCCTACCTGATTCTAAACAGATATGTCCAAATGATTTTTTTCAAAGGTGCAAAAGCAATGCAACAGAGAAAAGGCAGCTTTTTCAACAAATGGTTCTGAAGCAGATACCCATAGGCAAAAAAAAAAGAAAAAGAAAGGAAGAAAGGGAGACAGAGGGAGGGAGGGAGGAGGGAGGAAGGAAGGGAGAAGGGAAGGAAGGAAAGAAGGGAGTGAGAGAGCGAGGGAAGGAGGGAGGGAGGAAGGGAGGGAGGGAGGAGGGAGGGAAGTACGAAGGGCGGGAGGGAGGGAAGATCTTCAGGATCTACAAATAATCAGTTCTTAGACTTGACACCAAAAACATGATCCATAAAAGGAAAAACTGGTAATTTAAATTTCATCAAAATTAAAAATTTTGCTCTGTGAAAGACCCTGTGAAAAGGATAAACAGACAAGCTACAGGGCAGGAGAAAATATTTGCAAACTACATATTTGACAAAAGACTAGAAATCTAGAATATATAAATAACTTTCAAAATCAACAGTAACTTTCCAACCTGGTCCAGGCAGAAGAGCTCCTGTAAAGAAAGGTGGTGAGAAGGGCCATTCTGTCATCCACAAGGTGGTGACCAGGGAGTACAGCAGCAACATCCATAAGCACTTCCATGGAGCGGGCTTCAAGAAATATGCCCCTTGGGCACTCAGAGAAATCTGGAAATTTGCCATGAAGAAGATGGCACTGACAACAGACTCAACAAAGCTATCTGGGCCAAAAGAATAAGGAATGTCACATATCGTATCCATGTATGGGTATCCAGAAAACATAATAAGGATGAAGATTCACCCAATAAGCATTATACTAGGGTTGCCTATGTACCTGTCAATGTTATCAAAAACCTATAGACAGTTAATGTGGATAAAAACTAACAGGTGATTATCAAATAAAATTATTAAAAAATCAACAGTTAAAAATGTCAACCAATGTAATCAGAAGATGGGCAAGGAGCATGAAGAGACATTTCAACAAAGTAGATAGATGGGAAATAAGCACATAAAAAGATGTTCAATAATATTAGCTATTTGGGAAGCAGTTAAAACCACAATGAGAAACCATCACACATCTATCATAAAGGCTCAAGTAAAAAATACTGACAACACCATTTGCTGGAGTAGATGTAGAGAAACTGGATCACTCACACATTGCTTGTGGGAATGTAAAATGGTACAGCCATTCTGGAAAATAGTTTGGCAGTTTCTTAAAAAACTAAATATGCAACTACCATTGACCCAGCAATTATACTCCTGGACATTTATCCTAGAGAAAGGAAAACTTAAATCCAAAAAAACTTGTATGCAAATATTTCTAGAGGCTTTGTTTGTAATAGCCCAAACCTGAAAACAAAACCCAAATGTTCTTCACTGGGTGAATGGTTAAACAAACTGTGGTATGTCCATACCATGTAACGCCACCCAGCAATAAAAAGGAATGAACTACTAATTCACACAACGACCTGGATGAACCTCCAGAGAATTATGTTGAGTGAAAAAAAATTACAAAGTATATGATTTCACTTCTATAACATTCTTAAAATGACAAAATTATAGAAATGGATAACAGAGCAGGGATTGCCAGGGGTTAAGGAGGAGGTGAGGCAGATGGGAACTGGGTGTGTTTATAAAGGACAACATGAAGGATTCTCTTGATGATGGAAATATTGTCTCTTGACTATATCAATATCAGTATCCTCATTGTGATATTGTGCTAGAGTTTTGTGTGTTGTGTTATCATAGGTAACTGGGTAAAGGATATGCAGGATCTCCCTGTATTATTTTTTTTTTAATTGAGATTGTTCACATACCATACAATTATCCAAAGATCCAAAATACACAATCAATTGCCCCCAGTACCATCATACAGCTGTGTATCGATCACCACAATTAATTATTTTTTCAATTTTTAGAACATTTGCATTACTCCAGAAAAGAAATAAAGACCAAAAAAAAAAAAGGAAACTCAAATCTTTCCATACCCCTAATCACCCCCTCTCCACTGTTGACTCAAAGTATTGGTATAGTACATTTGTTACTGTTGATGAAAGAACGTTAAAATACTACTAACTGTAGTACATAGTTGGCAATAGGTATATATTTTTTTCCTATATGCTCCTCTATTAACTTCTAGTTATAGTGTCATACATTTGTTCTGGTTCATGAAAGAGAATTCTAATATTTGTATAGTTAATCACGGACACTGACCACCACAAGATGCACTATTTAATACATTCCCAGCTTTTAACCTCCAACTTTCCTTCTGGTGACATACGTGACTCTGAGTTTCCCCTTTGCACCGCATTCACGCACCATTCAGCAAGGTTAGTTATTCTCACAATGTGCTACCGTCATCTCTGTCCATTTCCAAACATTTAAGTTCAACCTAGTTGAACATTCTGCTCATAATAAGCAACCGCTCTGCATTCTTTAGTCTCTTTCTATATTCTGATAACTCATATTTCAAGTCTATGAGTTTACATATTATAATTAATTCACATCAGTGAGACCCTACAATATCTGTCCTTATGTGTCTGACTTATTTCACTCAATATAGTGTCCTCAAGGTTTCTTCATCAACCCATTTTTTTTAAGACAGTTTTGTTCACATACCATATATTCCATCCTAAGTAAACAATCAATGGTTCCCTGTATAGTCACGTATTTATGTATTCACCACCATCACCACTATCTATGTAAGGACATCTCCATTTCTTCCACAAAGAAGGAGGAAGAGTCAAAGAAGGTAGAGAGACAAAAGAAAAAGAAAAAAGAAAGAGAAAAAAAAATGACAGCTAGGAAGGAACAAAAGGAAAGATAGCATTAAACTAAAGTAGAATAGTCAGACAACATCAACAATGTCACCATGGAGGCAAGAAGGAAGATGTGTGATATATTTAAGATACCGAAAGAGAAAAAACGCCAATCAAGAATCCTATATCTGGTAAAACTGTCCTTCAAATATGAGGGAGAGCTTAAAATATTCTCTGACAAACAGACAATGAGATAGTGTGAACAAGATACCTACTCTACAGGAAACAGTAAAGGGAACACTACAGACAGATAGGAAAAGACAGGAGTGAGAGGTCTGGAACACAATTTTGAGTGATGGTAGCACAGCAACGTAAGTACAAACAAAGATGACTGAGTATGTTCCCCTCTTATATGTATTTAACTTTGGTATATTGCCTTTGTTACATTAAAGGAAGCATAATACAATGTTTCTGTTAATTATACTCTCTAGTTTGCATTGATTGTATTTTCCCCCCAATATCTCCCGATTTTTAACAACTTGCAATGTTGACATTCATTTTTTCTCCAACATGAAAGAACATTTTGGACATTTTATCACAATTGTTGAGCACTCTAGGTTTCACTGAGTTATACAGTCCCAGTCTTTAGCTTTCCTCTTTCCTTTTTGTGTCCCACATGCTCCAAAACTACCTCTTTCAACCATACTCAGTCATCTTTGTTCAGTTGACCTACATTGCTGTGCTACCATCACCCAAAATTGTGTTTCAAAGCTCTCACTCCTGTCTTTTCCTATCTGTCTGTAGTGCTCCCTTTACTGTTTCCTATAGAGCAGGTATCTTGTTCACACTCATTGTTTGTCCAGAGAATATTTTAAGCTCTCCCTCATATCTGAAGGACAGTTTTACCAGATATAGGATTCTTCGTTGGCAGTTGTTCTCTTTCAGTATCTTAAATATATCACACCTCTTCCTTCTTGCCTCCATGGTTTCTGCTGAGAAATCTGCACACAGTCTTATCGAGCCTCCTTTGTTATGTGATGGATCGCTTTTCTCTTGCTGCCTTCAAGATTCTCTCTTTGTCTTTGACGTTTGATACTCTGATTATTAAGTGTCTTGGTGTAGGCCTATTCAGATCTATTCTGTTTGGGGTATGCCGCACTTCTTGGATCTGTAATTTTATGTCTTTCTTAAGAGATGGGAAATTTTCATTGATTATTTCTCTATTATTGCTTCTGCCTCTTTTCCCTTCTCTTCTCCTTCTGGGACACCCATGACACATACATTCATGCGTGTCACGTTGTCATTCAGTTCCCTGAGATGTTGCTCATATTTTTCCATTCTTTTCCCTATCTATTCTTTTGTGTGTAGGATTTCAGGTGTCTTGTTCTCCAGTTCCTGAGAGTTTTCTTCTGCTTCTTGAGATCTGCTGTTGTATGTCTCCATTGTTTCTTTCATCTGTTGTGTTGTGCCTTTCATTTCCATTGATTCTGCCAGTTGCTTTTTTGAATTTTCGATTCCTACCTTATGTACGCCCAGTGTTTTCATTATACATTTCATCTCTTTTGCCATATCTTCCCTGAACTTTTAGAATTGATTTAGCATTAGTTGTTTCAATTCCTATGTCTCAGTTGAAGTGTAAGTTTGTTCCTCTGACTGGGCCATAACTTTGTTCTTCTTAGTGCAGGTTGTGGTTTTCTGTTTTCTAGGCATCTGGTTTCCCTGGCTACCCCAATCAGGTTTTCCCGGACCAGAATGGGCTCAGATCTCAGAAGGGAGCAATATTCAGTATCAGGTTTCCCTGAGGGTGTGTCTTAGAAGATGGATACACCCTGTGAGACCTCAAGCTGCTGTGCTCTTCCTAACCTGCCCAGCAGGTGGCTCCTGTCAGCTTCTAGCTCCTGACCGGTATAAGGAGGTATGGCCTGCTTAGTTTCTGTTTTGACTGTTTTCCCCCAGGTTCTGGGGTCTGGTTCTGAATGGAAGGTAGGTAGTCGAGTTGAGCACCACCTCCTTCCTCTTAGGAAAGACACACCCCGTAGGGAGTTTTCATCTGCAATTAAATAGGTTCTTTGTCTCTCTGATTCTGCTATCTCCACCCTTGTCTGGATCAAAGCCCTGAGAACTGAAAATGGCTGAGGTTTTCTCCACTGAGCCGCTCAGGTTGAGAGAGAAAAAAAGGAACAGAAAGCCCCCTTTCAGGGCCAGTCCAGGCCCCCCGTTTTACCCATCAGCCAGAAACAGCACTCGGTCCTCTGGGCTCCCCATCCTGGGACAGAGAAGTCCTCTGGTACTTCAAAGTCAGTCATCACTAAAAGCCTCTGTCTGCTTGTTGGGGATTTGTAGCTTGCATTGAGCAGTCCACATTTGCCAATTAAAACCCCTGTTGGAGCTGGACTGGAGTATATTCGCTTGTTGAGAGAATGCTGCTCTTTACCACAGGGAGGCTTTGCAGTTCAGGCTGCCATGGGGGGAGGGGGCTCCTGGCTTGGGACCACAGTTTCTACTCACAGATTCCACGCTGCCATCTCAGGCATTCCTCCCAATTCAGGTTGGTGTATGATGTGTGGACAGTCACAGTTGTCCCCCAGCAGTTATTCCAGATCATTTACTAGTTATTCCTGGTTGTTTATTAGTTGCTCCAGGGGGACCAACTAACTTCCACTCTTCTCTATGCTGCCATCTTCTTCTCTCCCTGTATTATTTTTACAACTGCATTTAATGCACAAGCATCTTAAAAGTTTAATTAAAATAAAAATGCAATGCAGTTTGTATGTTTGACAATTTTCATAAAATGTTGGGAGAAATGGAAATACAACTGCAACAATGCAACTGAGTTCCCCAAGACTACCACTAAGATGGGGATTTCTCTCCTGATATTAGAGTGTGGATTACCACTAACAGCACATTTAACTCACCATTTGTTTCTGGAGGCTATCTAATTTGTCCTCAGCATTGTCTTCTTTATCTGTGTTGACTCTAAATTAAAGTAAAGAGAAAAGCATAACATATCACCCAGGAGTTATTTTGGTATGTGCAAGAAAATCCCAAAAATCACCAACCAAAGGGAACTATTAGTAAATTCCTTCCTCCATAGACGCTCAAAATCTTGGTGTTCCCCTCTCTTCCTTTCTGAAGAACTCAACAGACAGTGAAGATGAGAGAAACTATCACCAAACAGTATCATCACTTCTATGGGCAAAGACCTCTATTCAACTGAGACCTGGTAAATTTCTAGCCTGAGTTAGCATGAGACCCTGGCCCTATTACCTACTTAGGCAAGTTCAGAGGCCAGCTAGTCAATAGTGATACTCTCAGAGAAAAGAGTTACTTGAATATGTTGCTTTGAAAAAAAGACTCTGGAGACTGAAGGCTGTGCAAACAGAGCAAGCACTGATGGCACCAACCCCCAAATCAGAGTTGGATAAATTTTCAGATAAAGTCATGTCCTTGGAAGGGAGCTGTGCTGCAGCTACTGAGGATGGACATTTTACCCTCTCCACCATCACACGCTTGCCTCTAAGTTAGCTGCCTAATGTCCTCTCTCTTGTGAGCTTAGCTATTGCCGATGCCTATCCAACTTTCATGATTCCTTTTAAAATTAACTTTAATATATTCCTGTCCTTGCTGCTCAGGTCCTGGAAGCAGGTGAACCTCCTACCTTCATTGCTTAACAGAATGAACAGCCACCTCACGAACACATAAGCTTTATGCCACATTCAGGTACCTTGGGATTACTTTTCCTAAACCAGTGAATCTAACATTAGGACCACCAGTCATCTGGCCATTTTTTAACATCTCCCAAAATGCATCTTTATTATCTGCCCATTGGAAACACCTTAGGGGCAGAGAATGTTATGGTAGTTCACCAGTGTTCACCAGGACAGATGGAACATGCATTTCCACCTCTTCTCGGCCATAGCAGATGGGTAGGAGCTCCTGGCAGTGCCACACACTCATGTCCAGGCCTGGCCACAGTCCTAGGCAATGTGAAGCAGTCCTGCTACTCTGGGGGAGATCAGGCCAGAAGTTTACCCAACACAAGCTAAGAGATAACATTGTATACTTTGAGTTGGTATTTTGGGAGAACTATGGTTTTTGACTGATTTTGCTTTCTTATGAATTTACTCATTTTAGGGTTATGCCAACAGTAGATAAAACTCAATCAAAGGGGATATTCCCATGGTTTTTTGTATACAACCCAAGGACAAGACCAAAATGCTATGGCTGTCAAGCAGTGGCTCCTAATACTACCTCACTTGTGACCTATATAATCCTTAAATAATGCCCGGCTTTCATCTGAGGAACTTCAAGGTCAGAAAGCCTATAATCGCTATGCCTTATATTAGCTTTCTGCCAGGTATGAAAGGTCTGACTTCTTCTTTGGGAATCCTCAGACCAGACAAGAGCCAAGCCTGGTTAAGGAACACAGAAGGATAGTAGGTAGCCTGGGAAACCCATGAGAACTGAAAATGGCTGAGGTTTTCTCCACCAAATGATATTTGGTTCAAAGTGCTTACAAGTTAAAGAACAATAGCAATTCTGGAAGGAAGTGGCACAGGTTTAAGGGAGATGCCAGACACCAAAGCGTAATGAGAAACGACAATGAAGAGTGCTCGACAGATGTGGAGGAAGTTATGTATTCATGGCAGGACATACCATGTCAGGGTTGGCCCATGTGGCTTCTCACCTTTCAGGAATGTCTGTGGTCCCCTCCGTGACACCCTGTTCTGCAGAAAGAGACTTCTCATCTGGCATGCCGACTTTCTCCAGAAAGCAAAGTGCTGGGTCTGCTCGCATGGCATTGTACCTCTCATAACCTGATCAGAAGTAATGAGAAATGCCAGATGTTGTGTCAGAACTCAAAAAATCTGCTTTGGTTCAAGACAATCATCTTGTTTCCCTTATTAAGTAAAAAACAAAACAAACAAACAAAAGCAAAAACACTTAAGATTAATTGGGTCCTATGAAGACTTCCTATTAGAGAAAAATCCTTAAGCCAAAGTGGGCATCCTTGGATAATATTTGGCCAAATGCAACGAAATTCTAATCTTTTTCATTACATCCCACAAGTCAACAATAGATGGGGCATTTCTGATCCAGAAGAGGGACCTCAGAAGGGAGGCAAAATGATGAAAAAACATAACTTTTAATACAATAAAGCCCATGCAAGAGAATTTTAATTATTGAATCTAGTGCAGTCTTATAATAAGACTGACTTGACCATGTAAAAAACCCAAATCTATTGTCATCCAGAACTACCTCAGTGGGAAACTCCTTCCTGATCATCAAAACCCTTTCCATGCTGCTCTTAGCAACCACAGTCAATCTCTAGCTTGGTAATATGTACAGAGAGACCCCATCACAGGTGATGGAAAAGCTGAACGTAAAATGAGAACTTAACTTGGCTGTTAAATAACAGACCTGTTTACTTGATTTGGTGTTCATTTCTATATTGGCTTTTGTCCTAATACCACCGTTGATGCAGTTGTACCTTTTACCCTGTGGGCAGCACCTGGTCCTTTTTTAATGTGGAGCTGCAGGCACTTTCTCTCTTAATACAAAGTTTCTCTCCTGCCGTCTCCCATGACAGGTGCTGCCCACATGAGACATATGGCATGAGACACTGTGCAGCCTTATGTTCTTTATTCACTCATTCCTTAGAGTGGTTACTTGATTACTGTCAGTCGCTCTCCTGAGATTGTGGGCTTTCAGGGAAAACAATAGGTATTTATATTCAGGATCTAGGCAAAGTCCTGACACTGTACACACCTGACAAACAACTGACTTCGTAAGTCAGTTTTGCCCATATTTTTTTCCAGTAAGCACTGTTGGCAGAATTATTCTTAACTTCAACCTCTGCCTCAGCTTACATAAAACAGAAATTTCCTAACATTCCTGCTGCCTTGACGAAATTCCTGCTAACACCTCATCTGTTACCTCCTCATGAAAAAAGAGGTGATTTATCTGGTTGCTGAGATGGTGAAAACCTTTTCTCCACTGACTTTTTACTGTTGAGTGAGGTTAGCTGTTCATGAAGGGCCTGCCCCCATGCTCTCTCTGTTTGACAGCGCATGAAGCAGGCTGGGATCTTCCATGTGGCTACTTGGTGAATTTCTACCCTGCAGACCTTTTCTTGTCATGTGTAGGACTGAAGACTAGACAGTTTGGATTTCTATTTCTCAATTAGATGAGAAGCTTTAGGTGAGGAAGAGTGACTGATTCTGTTCCCTAAAAAACCCTAACTGTTCGGAAAATAGAGAAGAGCTGTAATAGCAACACAAAGAAATAAATAGCAAAATGACAGGTCTTTGAGAGAGTGTAGCCTGCCTCTTCTTTTTACTTAGTCTATAAGCTCCTCTCCGAGCATATGAACAGAAATACTAAGATCCATACTTTGCTGAAAATTTCAAAATCCAGGCTGCCTTAGAGGGGCAGCAGATACCTGATACAACTGAAAGCTGTCAAGAGCATCATTCAGAATAGGTTTGCTACAAAGGGCCTTAGTGCTAAGGCCCAAATCAAAGACTCAGCCAATTCTTCCACTGGGGTCAGCTTGGAGATGAACCATGCACAGATTTTTCTCATCTAAGCAGGACTCGCGGCAGGCTATGCCTGCGGTAGACTTAAAGAGTCACAAGACTTCAGACAATGAGCAGCTGTGTCTTTCTCAACAAAGAAAATGGCTGCAGCATTAGAGCTTATGCTTAACCAAGGCTTGGAAAAGAGGCAGAGAGAGTTTCCTGATAGAAGATCTCTGAAAAGTGAACACCAGAAAGCTTGGCTTTCCGAAAATGGCTGAATATCACATCTCTGCCACCTGCTGGTAATCTGGGAATCTGACTGTCACTTGGTAGGACATGTTATCTGGGCTTGGTTATGATCTTGGCAAGGCTGTCCAGGACGGTCAGGTATGCTATTCAGATGAGGACAAGCCTTTGTTCACCCAATGTCTGATGGGTGGCACCCACTCGGGCAGGATCTATCTGTTTTGGACTCTGGAAGACACCAAGGAGGATTGCCCCAGTAGGTCCAACCTAGTCTAGGTTGACTCCAATGTTACCATCCAACTGAACAGGTATGGCCCTATTCAGGAGTGTGTCAGAGTCTGCATATATGGTCCTGGCCCTGGCTATGGAGGTTGGGTTTTCTCCATTTTTATAGCATTTCTGCTAAAACTCATCATATACCACAATGAGCAACATCTACTTCTCAGGCACTATATATATTACCCTTCTGGCTTCTGCGACTCAGTTCAAACTTTGAATACTGAGTTCACTTCAGATGGCAACCCAGGAGAATTTGAATGGAATAGGTGATGCATTGTCTTAAGGTCATCATAGGTATGCTTAGCAAAGACTTATGGATTATTAACTTATTCTGTGTCCCCCTACCACTTAAGAGTTTTAGGTCTGGAAGTGACCTAAGGTATGCTTAGCAAAGACTTATGGATTATTAACTTATTCTGTGTCCCCCTACCACTTAAGAGTTTTAAGTCTGGAAGTGACTTTAAATTACATCTGGTTTGACCCTTCATCATTTCTGATAAGAGACTAAGAAGTCAATTGATTAGCAACACTTTCCTGAATTTTAATCAGGGATTATGGAAGTAATAGGTAATGTACCAAGATTAACTTGCCTTTTCTAGGAGAGAAAGGGTCTTGTTTCTCCTTAATGTCCTTTTTTACATATTCTGAAGCTATGTTAAGGTTATCCTGATGATTGTTAGTTATATCCTCCTGAGGAATTATATTTATTATCATTGTGTAATGACCCTCTTTATTCCAAATTATGCATCTTTAAAGTCTTTTCACATTATTAAGTTTGCCATACCAGTTTTTTTTTCCTTTTCTTTTTTGGTTAGTATTTGCCTGGTACATCCTGTTCTACCCCTTAGATTTCAATCTCATTCTGTCTTCCAGGGCTCACCGTCTTTCATGCCTCCTTCTCTTTCTCTCGCAGGGATATGTTCTTCCAGCCCTGTTTCCCTGGGCTGATCAGAGAGCCTTTTCTTGCACCCCTTTCCTGGAGGGGCAACCCTTCTAAGACTATGCTTCCCATTTTTGTATGGAAATCAAAAGCCCAATCCCCCTGATCTGCTCTAAGCACCCTCTTCATTTGTGAATTTTCCTTTATTTCTTTCAAGTCCAGCTAGGTAGTTTAACATTTTTGTCATAATTTACCTAGGCTTTCTACATTGGGCTGGGGGGAAAGAGAGGAGGCATGCAAATTCCGTCTGCCATATTCCTGCAACTGCAGGTTGTGTCCTCTTTTGTACAAAATCATGCAGGGGTTTGGCAACATGCCTTAAAACTGCCAGGGAAATGAGACACAGGGTCACTAGGTTATCTTAGAGACACCAAGTTGAGAAGCTTTGGAATTTTGCTGTTCCCAGCAGTCTGTCTTCTGGGTTTTTCCCAAAATTAGACTAAACCAAATATCGGTTGTACCCTATGATTAATAAGGAGGTCACATGCTTTTCTTCTCATTTTGGAGCTGAGTTCTAGCCCTATACTGTCCAACAAAGGAGCCATTAGCCACATGTGGCTACTTAAGTATAAACTAATTACAATTAAACAAAATTAAAAGTACAGTTGCTCAGTAGCACTACCCCCATTTCAAGTGCTTGTAAAAAGAAAAAAACAAAATAGAGGTACTATGGCTAAGAGATTTAAAATGGAGTTGGGAGGTCATTCTGGAGGTTACTCTCAGCAAATCTCAGCCAGCAATCACAAACTGCCAAAGTATGCAAAGCCTCATAATGTTCCTCAAAACCCCAAGGACATCCGGACACCATAAACAAACCATAAGATAAAGAATTCAGTAAACTATCCAATACTAAGGACAACTGGAGTACCCCAAATATCTATCAACCACAAACAACTTATCTAATCTTTTTCTTTAAAAACCCTTGCCTGGAAGTGCCAACAGAGGACACAATTTGGGTTGCCACCTCAATCTGTGGTCCCTGAAATGCAATTCTAAGACCCCAAATAAATGCCTTTGTTGCCTTACAGCTTAGTTTATTTCTTGGTTGACATGCTCAATAGCCACATGAGGCTACTGACTTCCTTACTGGAGAGTGCAGAAACAGGTATCTCCATCATTGCAGGTCTATTGGATGACAATGTTTCAGCCTCACCCCAGTGGTTTGACAAAGGACTCTCAGCAGCCCTCCTGAAGTCCATTCTTGACATCAGAACCCTAGTCTTGAAGGGATTCCTCATTAAAATATGTATAGGCATAGTTTGTTACTTAAATGTAGCTGTTGGCCTGAAAAAGTTGAAACGTTCTCTTTATAGGGCATTTGTTAGAAAGTTAACAATCTTCATCCAGGTGAGGAAACAGGTCAGAGAAATTTATGACCTGCTCAAGTTCACACATTTAGTATGTGGCAGAGTTGACAGCTAACGCCAGGTATACCTAACCCTTGCAACTATCACACCCTGCTCCCAGTTTGAAATTCCTGTTAATTCACCTGGCAGGGAAAGTTTGTTATCAAGCATATTACAAGTGATTATCACCTAATACTTTCATTATTTATTTTTATAGTTGGCAGCTGGGTGAAAACAAGGACAGAAGAAAGGGGGTACTTATTTTAATTTTTCCAAGCCACTCAAAAACCTCTCTTAGTCTCCTTCAGCCTATATGCCATAGATTCTTCATTACCACAATAAACAAAGGATGCCCAGGGCCATCTTCTATGCTTAGATTTTTATGCCAATGGGGCAAAAGATATACATAAGAAATATGTAGGTATCTAGAATGATCTTAGAATTCTGCATACCGATGAAATCATAAAATCCAGCATTTTTAAACGTTTATTTATTCTTTCACTCAAGAAACAACAGGTGCCTACTATGTGAGAGGTACTAGGCAGACACTGGGATGACAAGAGTGCACAAAAAAGGGGCAGTCCCAGCCCTAAAAGACCAGACAGGCTAATGAGAAAGATAACAAACTGAACAAGCTGTGTGTGGCAACAGTTGCCCTTTTGAAGTTCCTGACCAATATTTACATTCACAGTATTATCATGACTCACACATTCATCTTGTCTAAATTCCAAGAGGGCAAAGGTTAGACTCTGTTTTCAAATAAAGATGTATAATAGGACTATGGCAAGCATGAAGGTTTCATACAGAATGACTTAAAGAACTCAAAGGCAGCAACTAGACAAAAAACAAACAAACAAACAAACAAACAAACAAAAAAACCACACACACACACATTTTTTTTTTTTTAGGTAGGAGTTTTCCTAGGAATATGCCAAGCTTAGTCATAGTGCCTAAATTCATTTTTCCTGAGGGGAAAAATTTCCAGAAGGGAAAATATTCACTGAAATACATACCATGCTTGAACACACCAATGAGAAGGGACTTATCAGCCTCAGTATCCCACCAATCCACTGGGATCTCCACGTAGTCAATGTCAGGCAGAGGCACTTCCAGCTCTCTGTGAAAGGAAGGGCATGTATCCAGAGTCCCTTCAACACAGGCAGAAAACAACACAAGAGCTACTGGTCCAACCCTGGTATTAAACCACACTCCTAACTCATGCTTAGATGCTGAAGTAACAACAAAGGGATGAAGTCAGAAGGCCAAAGGCCAAAGTTTCTTAACCAGGACTGTGTATCAGAATCACCTAGGGAGCTATTTAAGCATATGTACCTGATTTCCAAAACCCACCCCAGACTGACTGACTCAGAATCTTGCAGAATCTCTTTGAGAACCCACGGTCAGTTTATCTAGGGTAGCACCTTGGGATCTATATATATAATGCAGTTCTGATGTGCATTTTCAGCTGGGAACCCCAGTAAAAGCCATTGATATTGGTCATCTGTTGGTAGAACTCCCTCCAAACCATACATGATCAAATGTTTAAAATAATGGGACCAAAATTATCTTGCTCAGTATGTGAAGACCTCAAGCTATATTTGAGAAGAAGATAATCTACAATGGTACATGGTGGGATATGAAGAAGGCCTTTCAAAGGATTTGCACAATAGGTGGCATCTCCTAGCAGTGGTCTGCGAATGGTCTGCTGGGTCAAAAGTGAACACAAATTGCACTGCTCCTGGCCAAAGAGATGACTATAACTCAACTCAGGGAGCAGGGGATTAGCAGGCCTGTTCCACTGCCCCCACCTGCATTTCTGACCATGTTCTGAAAGCTCACTGTCTTCATTTGTCTGAGTACAGTCCTAACCTCTTAGGGGTTTTTCAGAGAACATCTCCCTGGATGGCTCTTCTCTTCCATCTGCCTGAGATGGCTCATCTGATCATTTGCAGTCTTCTTCCATTAGGCTCTTCTGCAGTGACACGAGAGTGACCATACCTTGCTAGGCCCAGCCCCTCTGTGGGAACAGTGTTCCCTGGTAGTGCTCCCTACCTGCTCCACTGTACGACCCACACCTCTGCTTTTGTGGTATTGTGGGCTAAATGACTTTTCCGGGATGAACTTTTGTTCATTCTTCATTGCAACTTCTCCTTATTAAGGCATTAGACCCAAGCAGAATTAGTGAAAGCCAGGATTGAGGGAAACAGAGGAAAGGAAGAGGGTGGGTAGTAGAGTCATCCTCTCTATACTGTACCTAGCTCCCATCCACCACTTCCTACATGTCTAAGAAGGCATATGACAGAGAGATGACACATGCCAGTAATCAGATAGATTATGTCTGCCAGATAAAACCCGATATAAACTATCAGGTTAAATTCTGCTGTATTTCTACAACTTACAAATTGAATCTTTTTAGCAAAACACCTTACCTCCCTATCCCTACTAGAAATTACAGTGACTACAAAAAGCATATCAAGCAAGAACAGTCACTGTGAGGATTGTTCCTGCTTACAGTTGCCCCATGGGTTGTCAACGGCCTTCAACTCTTTCCTTTATTACTGCTCCTATGCCCACTAAAGCCATTAGCAGTGCCAAATGGAAAGAAAGAGAGAGAAGAAATTATGGCCCCAGGTGGTCACAAAGCAAATCCAAATACCAATACTTTTGGTGTTTAAGGCTTTGCCGTTCTGTGTGTTCTATGCGAATGACAGACGTTGTACAAGGCGAGAGCAAACTGCAGACCTGGGGAAGGCAGAAGAGGCTGTCTGGCTATCCCACTTATAAATTGTGACTTTCTGACAGCTTTATCAAGTAGTGGCTGAGAGCTTGGCAGCCTCAGTCTCTGAAATTCTAAAAGACTCCCAGAGGATTCTATAGTTTTGGAGACACTAATTAACAAAACTAAGGTGCAACAAATCAAACAGGCCACAAGGTAAATTAGCAAGTAAAGGCAAACAACTCAAATGTGTAAGAGTACTGAGGCTAGGAGTGGGATTCTGGGTAAAGCTTCCAGTCTATACCTGCTGTAGTAAGCCTATCAAAGTAACTGACACTAATTCTACAACTATTACTTAAGGTAGAAAAATGAATCTTTTTAAAAGCAATTTTACAACATTATCATGGGTGGAGGGGACTAACCTAAAAACACACCAAAAACTTGTTTCTAAGAAACTCTTCTCTCCTTTGTCTCATTTGTAGATGACCTGACTGGTCTATATGCCTGCTCTGTCACCTAAGTAACTGATCCTGGGGGAGTGGGGAACACGGACTTCCTGAAAAACAGGCAGGTTTAGCCAGTTCCAAGGACAGACACTTCATGTCAATTCTTTAACTCCAAGAGCTAACGTTGACTTGTTTTACCTGGCAGGAGTTCCTTCAAATGCTCTATCAGCTGCTTCTCCCAATATTTCAGCTTTAAGGTAGTACAGCATTCGGACACGCAAAAGTACCCTATGAAAGACAAACATATTAATCCAAACAAATTAGAACTCATGATTTGCCTGTGAACTATCATCCCAAAGTTGACATAGGGCACTCCCATGTAGTTAGTGGTATGAAGCCATATGTGAACAAGCAGGAGAAACACGGAACACTGGCAGATGTTATTATTAATATCCCAGTTTTATACAAAAAGACATTACTCTGTGAGTCGTAGGTGGCAGCAGAAACAGTGCTCCTCTTGATGCTTAAGAGTACTCACCTCTTCCATGTGGCCACAATGACCTCTTAGGCAGAAATGGTTTCCAAGGGGCTAGCTACTAATTTACTAATGAGTGAGTTATATCAGATGGCGGTACTTTCAAATGGTTTCACGTGTACAAAGTTAAGTAACATTTAATAGGCAGGAAGTGCTATTTTTTATGGCACCGCTACTAGAGAGCAATCATGTCTTCTCTCCTAGGGTGGCTCAGTTCACTGTGACACCACATGCACCATGCTCAAGCTCCATGGGAATGCATCAAATGTTTGTGGGACAAAACAATTAAACAAACTATTTGCTGGGCAACTACTCTGTTCCCTATACTATGTGGGGTACTAAGAATTAATTACAAAAGTAAACAACTCAATTCCTATTTTTGCAGAGATTATAGCAATGTAGTTTGGGAAATAAGTCTGACCACAAGACAGTAAGAGCAGAGATGACAATGGGGACGCAGGCAGGAGAGGGCTCAATGTGTAAAATCAGGTTGAAAGTAAGGGTAGGTGCAGAGAAGCCGATCACTTTCAAGGAAACACTTCATACTCAGGGCTAAGCTGCAAAAACATACGGAAGTATACTTGTAATTTTCTCAGTAGCAGTCAAAAGTTGAGGCTAGCCATTAAAAGAAAAAAGTCCATTTACATATATTTAGATATGAACTATCTCCAGATAAATTGTTAAAAAAGAGGGAGCATAGTGTGTACAGTACATATTTTTTGAGAAGGACAAAAGGAGTCTGTACATTCACATATAAGGGTACATGCACAAAGTATCTCTGGAAGAACCAGATACTGCCACCCAGAATATTCCCTGTGGAAAAGGAAACAGGTGGGAAGAAAACTTACTTTTCATGGAATTTTTTTGAACACACATATATATGTACTACCTATTCAAAAGAAGTTAACAATGAAGGTTGAGGCCTCTAAAAAAGCATAATCTCTATTAGACCTGTGGAGAAATATCACCAGGGCTCAAATTATAGGCGGTAATACACACAGAACCCTTACCTTTCTTGTATATCCTATTCCTGCCTCAACTGTCAATTAATTAAAATAATTCTGAGATTTTTCTTTTAAACCACCAAGTTGGCAGTAGCTAAAAGCCTCCTTAGTAAGAACTGGAGCAGGGGTGCCTTAGGTACAGAACGTCAGAGTCTTGCTTGCTTAGATCTAACCTTAATCAAAATAAGACTTCCCTGAAAATAGGGGAGAGAGCTGTTTCTAGTGATCTCTGTGCTATGAGAGAATAGAACTTAAAGCCAGCTGTGTTCACTTACTCTCTAAATGAGAAGCAGATCAATTTAGAGGAAGATGGAAATTCCTCCTAGAGAGTCACCTCCTCCCAGAGTAGGATGATAATCTCAGTTGGTGTCTGAACACAAAGGGGGAAGGAAAGCCAGAGCAAGGTTTCTAACACCCTCACTTTAGCCAAACAAAACAATTCATTAATTATTTGGCTGTCTCTTTTCTTTCTTATCCTTTTTTTTTCTTTAACATTTTATTGATGTGAAATATACTTCCAAAAATGAGTTATCATAATGTATAGCTTGATGACTTCCCACAAACTGAACACGTGTTTCCAGCCCACAGATTCCTCAGAAGCCCCCCTGTGTTCCCATCCCGTCATTATCCCCATCGCCCCAGGATAGTCACTGTCCTGACTTCTAACAAATTAGACTAGCTTTGAAGGAGTTGCTTCATAACTTTTTCTGTTTTTCCTTTTTGATGGCAATTTCATGTCTCTAAACGATATCCAACAATAGTAAGAAACAATTCTTTGAGTGCTTATTTACTATGTGCCAGTCAGTTATTAGTTCACTTAATCCTCATAATAATGCTAAGTGGTAGGAACTAGTATTACCTTCAAAGGAGAGAAGGCACATATAGGGTAAAAGTAACTTGCAATGGTTTATGCTGCTGGTAAGTGATGGGGCCAGGATTCAAATCCAAGCAGTCTTAATCCCAGAGCCTGTCTTAACCCTTATTGATCTTGGGGTGGCCATGAATTTGCAAATGAAGCCCACAATTCCCAGAAATTACCAAGGGCCTATGCCTATCTCTGATAACAAAAATCCTCCTTAGGTTCTCTTTCTTCCTTTTATCACTCATTTAGCAAATGCATAATTAAGAGGGCCCTTCCCCTACAAAGCTCTGAGTTCTGTTATGCTGAAGACCTTCTGGCCTGTTCTCTACGGCACCTCTGGACAGAACCAGGACCCAAGAGCAAAGGGTGGAAGTTTCGAGGAGGCAGGTTTTAGGTTCAACATGGAGAAGGACAATTAATTAGAATTATCTAATAATGCTAATGCAGAGGCTGGAAAACTGTCAGAGAAACTGCCGAAGGACCTCCCAATGAGTGGGAAGAGCTACAAGGGCCCTGCCAGCTCTGAGTTTCTGGGAGTCTGTGTCTCTTGCCAAGAGGACAGAGCACAGGGTCACAGAGGATTATCTTTAGGTCCTGAAACTTAACAGAATTTGCCCTGATGGGTTTTGGACTTGCTTAGAACCAATAACCTCTTCATTCCTTCCAATTTCTCCCTTTTGGAATGGGAATGTCTATCCTATGCCTGTCCCAAAATTGTACTTTGGAAGCAGATAACTTGTTTTCTAATTTCACAGGTTCACAGATGGAGAGAAATTTTGCTTCAGGATGGATCATACCAAGTCTCAACCATACGTGTTTCACATGATGAGACCAGGGATATTCTGAATTGATGATTTTTAGATGAGATTTTAGACTTAGAATTAATACTGGAATGGGTTTAAGACTTTGGAGGATGTTGGGGTGAATGTATTTTGCACATGGGAAGGACAAGAAGTTTTGGAGGCCAGAGGGTGGACTGTAGTGGGCTGAATTGTTGCCACGCCCCCCTCCCCTCCAAGATATGTCAAAGTCCTAATCCTTGGTACCTGTGAAGGTGACCTTATTTGGAAACAGGCTTTTGCAGATGTAATCTAGTTAAGATGAAGTCATATTGGATTATGGTGGTCCCTAAATCCAATGACTGGTATCCTTATAAGGGGAGGGAGACTTGGAAACTACAGACACACAAGAGGGAAAACAGCCACGTAAAGACAGTGGTAGAAATTGGAGTACTGCAGCTACAACATAAGGAATGCCAAGGACTGCCAACAAACTGCCAGCAGCCAGAAGAGGCAAGGAAGGATCCTTCCTTAGGGACCTCAGAAGGAGCATGGCCCTGCCGACACTTTAATTTCAGACTTCTGGCCTCCAGAACTGTGAGTTAAGCCACCCAGTTTGTGGTAATTTGTTACAACGGCCTCAGGAAACTAATAACACTTGCTCTTGCTGAACCAGAATTAAAGAGGATGGTGGGTCTCTATTAGATTACAAACAATAATCAGCATTCTCTTATTTAGAGAAGTGCTTTGCTGCAGTCTTCTTTAATTCCCAGGGTCCAGTACATGCAGGATCCTCAAAGCTCAAAACTTTGAGGTGACAAGAAACTAGTCACCTGTGATCACCCCTGCAAGTGTCAAGCGAAGTTCTATGTCAACCCTCTCCAGTCAGACCTATTTTTTCAGTGCTCTGGATCCACACAGGATGTTCCTATAAGGAAAACCTGAGCCTCTCATTTTGCTCTTCATCTTTTAGTAAATATAACTATTCTGACATTGTCATGGTTACAAGTATTGCCAGTCTCCCAGTTTCCCAGGCTTACAACCATGGAGTTATCTGCTTTTTGTATTCCTTATTGTACACTGTGGATGCTTCCTTAATGTCTTTCATATTTCACACTTTCACCCTAATCTAGTTTTCATGACCTAACACTTAAATTATTGGTCAGTCACCTTTAGGTTTACCTTTTCCACCTTGCAAATTGCTGCCAGATTAATTTTTCTCTCTAAAACACTGTTTTTTAAAAAATCACATTTCTTACTTCTTCAAGAAACAAAAGTCCTCTTACCTAGCCAGCCTCCTTTTACTCTGATCCCCATGTGCTGACTCTGATTCAGTCACATCAAACATTCTAGTGGGTCCTGCCCCAGTCAGGCTATTGTCAACAGAGTGTGCCCTTTAAATCTCAACTTAAGACCTCCTATTTCCAAACAGCTTGTACTTTTGGGTACAGTAGTTTTTATTACAGTATTGGGAATGAGACCTATCTTCAAATATTTGGAGGGATCAAGGAAAAGGATAAGACTTCATCTACAGAAGGAAAAAAACCAAAACAACCCAACAACTACAACACCATTAAGTTGATGTTACAGGGAGACAGGAAAAACTTAGCAGTTTTCCAAAATGAAAACATCTTAACTTATAAAGTAACCAAAGGTATCCAAGCCTTCTCATTACCTACCAGGAATGCTGGAGAGATAATTCTTATTAGGCCTAGGAGCTGGTCTCCAAGGGTCCTTTTAATTAATTCTGAGTTCTCTGGGTTTAAGTACACAGTAGAGTGATGCAAATAGCCATACGCCAATGTATAATTGTTTTGTGGCTGAGTGCCCTAACTCCCCAACTGACAAAACTTCACAAGAACAAAAAGTTTCACTTTCCATTACGTTTTTGCCTCCTCCTCCCTTTTAGCTGTTAGCCTAGGATATAAAGAAAACCATTTCAAATATCTATCAAATGACCGGGACCATAAATGGCAATAGCATACTGAAAAGAGGAAGCAACCTGGCACAGGGGGCTGAGAGGAATGGCCATTGAGGCCAATCCTCTGTCCTTACTAATGTAACAGCCTCAGAGGCAGAGGGAGGGGAAGGAAAAGAACAGAGAGCCGTGAAATCATCACATTGTCCTTCATGGTTTTTGAGTCAGATTAGAAAAACCCTCAGGGGTACAAAATACATTAGTAGAGAGGACAGGTTCTGTGGCAGAGAAGAGATACTGTTAACGTGACAATACTGACCCAGCTTAGATCACATATCTTGTCTTTCCAGACCCTGCATGGTAGTACAGGAGCAACAGTGGTCTCCCTGAGGAGTTCTTAGAAGGCTGGGCTGACTGTGAGCAGGGCTATTACCAGGGGATGGGAAGGAGGGCATACTCACTTGTTGCAGTGCTGTTTGAGGTGTTTCTTATAGCCATCATCATGCAATACCACCTCAGGGTTGCAGGTGGCCAGCCAGTCTGCATTCTTTAACTCTGGGAGGAGCAGCTGGTTCTTTGTCTTCTTCCCTTTCCTCCCTCTAGGGACTGGGGCAGACAGTCCTGAAACAGAAAGGCAGTATAGGACCAGTGCATGAGCCAAAGTGGCTTAAACATGAGTGTTAGAATGAAGCTGGATTAGAGTTGCAAAGAGGCACGCAGGCCATGTACAATGGGCCCTGGACAACTGACCCCACTCTTCAGTCCACTGGTGCTGATGAGGGGGTGAAGCTGGTCCTCCTACTTCGTAAAACACAGGATCACTCAGTCAGTCAGTAAGAATTTACCGGGTACCTTCTGAGGGATCTAGAAAGGTGTAAAATAACCTGTGCCCCTCAGAAACTTACAACCTACTGGGATAAAGGCCACTCAACCTGAAACTTGAAAGATGACCTTTGGCCACACATAGAGAAGGAGAAGTACAGCACAAGAAAAGGCATAAACAGCAGTGAGACTGAGACAGAACAGGGAAATGCAAAAGGCAAGTCTGAAAGCACACAGTGTGGGCCCCCAATTCAGAGAAGCCCCTGTGGCACTCAATGAGCAGGACTGCCATGTGGGAAAAGTTTGAGAGGGCCTAATGATACTTACACAAAATATCACAGGTCAACAATGGATGGAAGTTCTGATTCTGAGGGAGAACTGAAAGCATCACCATCCTTACCCACAGGAAACATTGTGAAACATCACTGAAAGGGAGGTCCCCCAAAACACAGCAATATAGATGACCATGGGAAGGGGAGATGGAAAAGTGCATAGGAGTGTGTTTTCAGGCATGGCCCTGCCACCTCTCACCTGAGTGGTTCTGGAGGGTCTGAGCCTGCCCATCTTTGGTAGGTGTGATCAATTCCCAGATGAAACTCTTGATCTTCTCGTCTCCCTTGTAATGCTTGACACAGTATACCAGCAGGGCACGGCAAATCATCTCCATGTCCTTCTCATTCAGATGCCACTTGAATCGCCCATGAGTCAGGATGTCCTTCCACCGACCCCAACTACAATATGGAAATACAGAAGGCTGTTGGAGGGAGGAAGGGCCTGTCTGCAACATTAACACAGCAGGACCAACAAGACCCAAGAGTGCTTCTTGAGTTCTGTTGGGTCTATTAACCACTCTGAGGACTTTGTCCTGAAAGGTCTTTGAGAACTGCACATCTGTAGCATACCACAGGTCACTAAGATGACCTGTGGGAGAGACCAAAAAAATATCGGGAACAGAGAATAGAATTGGAATTTAAACAGTCCAGCTGCAATAGTGAGCTCACAGAAGCTAAACTTTCTATTTCGAACAGAGCCAGAGCCCCGCAAGAGTCATGCCTTAATCTGTTGCACTGATTCCTTATATATCCTTGGGGGAAGAAAGAAAATTAGTACCAGGCAACAAAGCATATGGGAAAATCATGGCACATCTACAATATGACAGCAAAGGATACAACGACCGAGGGGAGATTCTGGGCAGAAAGCACAATTCTCTTTTGCTCCAATAGACCCATAACTCCAGAAGTGATTGGAGAAGCACACTGGACAAATCCCAAGAACCAAAAAATATAAGGGAAAAACAAAAAAACACAGGCAACACCAATACCTACCCAAAGATGAGCAGGTTCTTCTCTACCCGGAAGCATTCGGCTCGGAGGTAGCGTCTGGTTTTGTCATTGAGGCGCCTTGATCGTGTGGGTCTTTCATCAGAGTCACTATCTAACTCTGAAAACTCCATGAGCTCATCCTCCTCAAAGGAGTTGTAGTGTTTGGTCTGCTTCCTCACGCGAGGCCGGTCAATCACTAAGCTCTCCTAAAAACAGAGAGAAGGCTACTAGGGAGAAAGCCCCTCTTTCTACCCCCATTGCAATACCAACCCTACTCTGTTGCCGTTCTTCAGGACACATTTACCAGTCACCTCCTGTCTCATCCTCCAACAGAGAAAAGGTTCTTCTCAGCACACCCACTGTCTCTGACCACAGGATGAACAGAGAGGATTCTCTGGGATTTGCTGAAGTTGGTGTGTTCTCCAGCCCCCAGTGTTGTGTGCTACCATCTGCTGTTTCTGCAGTCATTCTAACATGGGTTGGACAGGTAAGGCCCCCCAGTGCACAGAGTAGCAGTCAGCTCTTGCCAAGAATGACTGGAGTGGTGAGCCCCAGCTGTTCTAATCGGCATGCTGAGAGCAGCCTGAGCTCTGGGAACAGGGCTAGTCAGAGAATTCCATCTGCTCAGCAACTTCCTGAAGACAAATACATATTCCTGCTGCTTCATTATCTGCCTTCCACTGGCACTACCTACTAACCTTTTGCCTTTCACTGAAAACACAATCCCCAGCTCAAGAACCTCACTCATTCCAGTGGCTCCCTTGGCCACACCCATATTCTAGTCTCCATCATTTCTTGCTCCTCACTCGTTCCCCTGTACCTCTTCCCAAAGCTAGGTTAAGCTCCTGAATACTCCTCTACATTGCCTGATAACAAATTCCTAGTGCCGTCCCTGCTTTAAAAACCTAGTTTTCCACCTTGAAGTGGCTGCCTACAGGCAATTCTTTTTCTTCACCCTTTCTCACTCACTGACCTGTACATAGAGTAACTTCTTGACTGTAACACTGCAAAACACTTAAAAGAGGTTACTAAAGGAGACTGTAGAATATTTGTAAAAGAGGAAATACAACTTTCCTATTTAGAGAAAAGAGATTGGATTGAGCAACCTCTGGTTGTTCTACAGATAAACAGGTATGGCTGAATGCTGGTTACTAAATTAGCTAGATATAAGCAGAGATTGTCTCCTGGGGTTGTGGTCCAGAAGAGTTCAACATTCACTCAAGAAGACTGACAGAAAAGGATGTGCATTCATTCTGAAGTGAGTGACGGGACAGAGGTGGAGGGAAGGAAAACTAACATTTAAGGAGGCCTCACAACAGGCTAGGCAATACGCCAATTATACTCACAAATGTTATCTTACAATCCCAGAAAACAGGCGTCACTACCTCCTTGTTTCACATGAGGAAACCAAGTCTCAGTGAGATCAAGTAACATGCCCAAAGGCAAAGAGCTAGTGAGCAGCAGAGCTAATATTTGAACTTTGGTTTCATTCCAAAACCCAGTCTTCCCTCATGTTCAGAAACAGGAAAACCCAAGATACTGAAAGAATGGAGGCAAAGCCAACAAACTTTTCTTCATCATGCTCCCTTTTAGCTCTTCCTATTATTTGTCAGAGATGAGGTTTCCATTGGAAGAAACGTTTAAATAGCAGTAAAATACTAATGTGCCAGGGAAGAATGTGGCTTGAGACAGAGGGCTGAACCAGATGACCTCTTTGGCCAGTTCCAGTTCTAATTGCTTTTGTATAATTTCCCAGGTGTCCCACAGACCATTAGGTTCCTTTAAGACATTCTTAAATTATAACAATTAACATTCATCAAGTTCTGTCTATGTGCCAGGCACATTTTCAGTGCTTTACATGTAATGTATCATTTAAGAACCACGGCTCAGGAGTAAATAAGGACTTGAGCTGCATGTGAGTTTACTGTCATATTAAGACACCAGGGAAATATTCAACAGTATAAAATATTTTTAAAGCTGTACCTTTTCATTCTTTGCTTCTGTGTCCAATTCAGCTATTTTAGCCCATTTTTGCCAAAAGTTAGGGTCGTCTAAGGAAATATCCGTTCTGTTTCCTGATGCCACAAAACTAGCCTGTGAAGAAGACAAGTGTCAATAAATTGCATTTGAATACAGTACAAAATAATATTATTTCAAACGCACCAGAAACTCAAATATATGCACATTCAATATCAAAACCCCTAACAGAGCTTCCAAAGAAAGTGTGAAAAGCTCAAAGCTTTTCTTATTTTCAGTACCATTTTTGGGAACTTAAAACTTTGAAGCATGAAGACAACCCCTGGAAGATGGTGGCAATGTGTAACTTGGTGTCTAGTTTCCCATGGAAAGGTTAATTAAGATTTCTTCAGATGTAATTTTTCTTTCAGTTCAACAGTTACCAAGTCTGCCATAGATAAGGCACTGGGCTGGGCTGTGTGAGGGGTATAGAGATGAGCAATGCATCACTTGCATTGTCTCTATAAATTAAAATACAAAAACATCCCACATAAGCCACTAACAGGAGATTTAAGCAGAAGTCACAAAGCTCAGACTGGCAGACCCTGCAGCCAGGGAAACCTGAGGGCAATCTAAGTGATCTGATGTTTAATTCTAAATCCAATGATCTGAGTTGCAGAGGAAAGAAGCACCTAGACTAGAAGTTGGAAATCCTGAGTAAAATTTCTTTTCTCATGAATTGAACAAAATGCTTAAGTTTGAGGAATGGAGTGTTTGCTGGAGTTTCAACTCTGATATTGATCAAGGAGAGCTAGACAAGGGAACCAAGATGACCATTCAAGGGTATCAGACAGTCCTTGCAAAAAGCAAATAGTGCAAACTGCAAATCAAAGTGTAGATCCTGTCCGCTAAAATTCAGCTCTCAAAGGTTAGGAATGGTGTTTTCTTTGTGTAGCCTCTGATTTATTGTTCAGACTCCCTCTAAGAATCTGCATCTTCAAAGTACCGAGCAGACTAGATGTGTAGTTGGAAAATTTCAAGGGTTTGTACTGAGAGAAACAGAAGCCTGGCTAACCAAGATCAAAGAATAAACAATTTTCTTTTCTCTCCCATTCCCAAAAAGAACTCTGGAGAGAAGGTCCTTTACCTTGGCAAAAGTGGATCCTTTCCCTTCAGACTGGATGGTGATGGTGTGTGTTCTCCTCTGCAGAATTTGGTCTATGTCTTCTTCACAGAACTTGGACCCTTCATCTTCCTCATCCATTAATGCTCCATAAGCACCTTTCCGGAGCAAGTCTTCCACTTCCATTTTTGACAGCTGCTGCACCTGGACAGGTTACCAAAGGCTACTCACAAAGTTGAAAATGCACAGGAGAAAAACAGCCTCAAATCTGGCCTTTATGGTTTAATACATATTTCCTCCACTAATTGCACGTCAGAAGAATAAAGGACATGGACAACAAACCTTACAAAAGGAAAACCAGGATAAAGTCTCAAGAGAACTATGGGGAGGGCAAGCAGACAATCTGGAATAGAGCCCATCAAATGAACCAATGGCCCTAACATTCTGCAGAAGCCAATAAAACAATGTACCACTGAAGAGGATATATATGTCTTTTTTTTTTTAATGTTTTAGTTTGAGTTTGTATCTTTATAAACCTCCAGATGTAACCAATGAGCTGAAGAATAATGGTTTATTCATTATTAAATATGTACATTGGTATTGGAAATGATGTCATTTCTTAAGTTAAAAACAGCATCCCGTGCCAAGTGTGATCTTCTTGACTGCTTGCTGAAAACAGGAAATGGGATTCAAAACACCCTTTCCTGGTTCTAATTAAGTATCTGGTTCTCTTTATATCAGTCACAAGAGGGAATACCATGATTCCCAGCACTGGTAACCTGAAGTATTATACTTACAACATATGCATAGCTAACAGGATATAGACCATCTGGACTAGAGACAACTCGTTTAGAAGGTTTAATTCCCCATCTTTGACGCCTTGATCCTAGACATTAAGGAGATATCCTGCTTTGTTTGCCTACACTTTAAGACAAAATCTTAGCTACAATTTTTATCCCCCCTCAAAGGGAAAAAAGATTTTATAAACTGTCATATTTCAAGCCGCTAGTTTACACATTCATTTATTACTGACCAACATACACTTAACATCTTTAACAGGTCAAACACTGTCAGGGGCCATGAGGGATTGCAGAGATCCCACTATACCTTCAAGTAGCTCAAAGTCAAGTCAAAAATACATATTTACGTGACCACAATTACATATTTATATAGTTAAGAGTGTTAAATCTAGTGACTTCTACATGGGCACTGTTAAAAATAGTTTATTGAAGTATTATTGCATACTGGACAATCCTACCACATAATAGCCCCTACAGATCTCCTTTACATCTATAAAATGCAAAGACCTAACCCTGAACTACTCTCCACCCCAGGGAACTACCCAACAAAGATGTGGGGATTGACTCAATATAGTGAAAGTGAATCTTAAAACAGCTGAAGGAAGGAAAGACACAGAGAGGCCTAGGCTGTGTGGCACATATTCCCTGAGGTTTCAGGGTGGGTACCAACATACTCACTCCATTGGTGCTACCCTTTCGGTTGATGTCCTGAAGAACAGCCTTGTCCAGACCCAGTTTTAGGCTGGCCTTGTCGAACATTTCCCGCTCATAGGAGTTCCGAGTGATGAGGCGATATACCTTCACAGCTTTGCTCTGGCCTATACGGTGACATCGAGCCTGAGCCTGGGAAGGAAGAAAGGGCATAATATACCATGTCATCATGTATATGGCAGGGAACAGGGAAATGCTTACATGCCATGTAGTGTCAGTGGCCAGCTCTTATGGTTCATGGACTTATTGGTTCATGGACTTATTTCAGGACAGAATACACCCAAATGTAAGCTGCTGCTTCAGGGTCATTCATTTCTTCACCAATTATTTACTGAGTGACTACTGTGTGCCAGGAGTTGTATCAGGTGTTCGGGATAAAGCAATAAGAATACATGGTTTACCACCTCCCCAAGCTTGTGGCCTGAGCACAGACATCTTGTGAGGCAGTGCCCAATCCAAGGACACTGCCCTGCCTCTTGGGAAATGCTTCATAACAGGCAAGGCCACTTTTCATTTTATTGTTTAACTTTACAACAGAATTTTCAAAGACAAAAGTAGAAAAAACATAATGTCCCCTTATGGACAATCTTGTTTCATCTTTACCATGCCCCACTGTCCAAGACTGTTAGGAAGCAAATCCTAGGCAGCATATTGTTTCATCCTTATCTATTTTAATATACATTTCTAAAGATAAGGACTCTTGTAAAATGTAGTCACATTACCACTGCCACAGTTTAAAAAATTAATCCCTTAGTACCAAATATCTAGTCAGTGTTTGCATTTCCCTATTTAGCTCATTTATTTTTTAAAACAGTTTCCTTGTTTGGATCAGGATCCAAATAAGGTCAATACATTATAATTGGTTGATATGTCTGAAGTATAATTTAATCTATAGATACTCCTTGTTCCCTATATTTCCTGTAAACTGGAAGTTCTATCTTGACACTTTATTGGGTTAAAATTTGATTTTTGGCAAGAGTATTTCATAGGTGGTGCTTAAATTTCCATCAAGAGGCACATGACATCTGGTTGCCTTTTTTTTTTTGAATTATGATCATTGTTTAGATCAATTATTTCATTAGGGTTACAATTCCCTTCATTTTTTTTGCACAATTCATGCAGGAGAGACAAAATAAATGTTTGATTCTATTTCCTTATTTAATCAGTTTCTAAAATAACATCATCCAAAAGTGGCAAATGAAGATTTTTAAAAATTATTATTTTCTAAAGAATACAATGAAGCCATACATTTAAATATATTTGATAGATACTACTGCATTTCAGTTATTATTCTTATTGCTGTTCAAATATGGCCTGTGGGAGCCTTTTCAAATTGGCCCCTGAGACCATTTGACAGGACTGGCATAGTTTTTGATAGCTCCCCCATGTTTTCTGGTATGGCAAGATGTTCCAGAGATCTTCTTGTACACTTTCTGTCCAAACTTGGTTTTAGCCATTTTTTTCAAGGAGTACTAGTTTCTTTTAGTGGGAAAGGGTATTTAGAGACAACAATTTGGTTGGTTGGGGTATATTCACTACTACTAGGTTGGTCATTTTTTTAGGCCTATTCAGTTTAGAAAAACAGGAAGTGTCTGTGCGTATAGTGTATACAAACGTGCATATATAAGACAGAATATATCATGAGCTCATACTGATATTTTAATTTCAAATTTAGGACTAAAGGATTTTGACTTAACTTCATCAACCCCACCTCATCTATATCTCTTTTCAGCCAGGTTGAAAAGTCTCAGTACTCAACCAGACCCACATCGTGACTCATTTGATTTATCTTACAATACTCATACAATGGTTTTGGGAAACAATACCAATACTATCTCCAACAATATGGTTACTGAAAACAACATAAGAATTTTGTTTGCCTGCCCTTAGGTTTATATCCTACTAATATGTAAAGTCAAATTAGTGCCTTAAAGACACACCTGAGAATATGTTTCTCTTTTGCAGCTGTAGGGTTAGCAATCCTGAAACTTATTTCTGTGTAATATAGGGATTGAACAAATAGTAAATATATTGGGGGTAACAGAAGTAAAATTTATTTTTCTGTTGAGAAGGGAGTTACAAGTACAGAAAGGAGGAAGATCAGAATAAACTCTGGTTTTACAATGGATTTAAAGGTATCAGTGTGAACCCATATTTAGGGATGTGTGTGTACACATACACAAAGATATAGATTTGGATATGTATATATTTATCTCTGTATATGCTTATACATATATATATGTATAAATACACATGAATGCTTATGTATATATATATTCTGCATGTGCATATTCTAGCCATGTCCACTGACAGAGTCTAAGAGGAATGACATCCCAGGAACAATGAACATACCTAGTCCCAGATCTTAGTTTCTAAATACCATCTCTGTAAAATGGAACAAAGGCTTGTTAGAAGAAATGGCTAATTTCAGGGCTAGCGTACAGAAAGCATAAGATAAGCCTAAAACATGCCAGAATGTAAGGAAATACTCAAAGAATGATGAACACTTATCAAAATAACATTTGAAACTTGGAGAGGCTCCCACTGGCTAAATCTAGGACTATTTGAGCATCAGAATAAAGACAGTAACAGATTATGACCCACAGAATTAAAAAAGAATACTGTTATTAATAAAAGGGAGAAAAGGGAAAACTCTTTCTCATAGTACAATGCCAACTAATAAATGTACAAACAGTGACAAAGTTAAAAAACAACCTCTTTGCAATCATCACAGTAATAATAGATTCAGGCAAAAGTAAACTAATGGATGCTAAAACCAGCGGGTATAACTTTGATGAGGAACAGAGAATATTTACATAGTCTCAAACTGTCTCTCCAAAATTACTTATTAATTTTGAAGGGAAAATTAGCAACCCTGTAGTGAAGAAATCTGGCAGATACCAACTAACCAAGTGATCAGTCAACATCACCAGACAATGGATATGCTATTCTTGATGTGATATGATGAGGATGTATCACTTCTGTGGTATTACTAAACCTTAATCCAATTATGAGGAAATACCAACAAACCCAAATTGAGGATCAATCTATAAAACAACTGTCCTGTACTCTCAAAAACATCAAGGTAATGAAAAAAAATAATACCAAGGAACTGATTCAGAATAAAGGAGACTAAAGAGATGTAAGAACTAAGTGTAATGCATGATCCTAAACTGGAGCCTAAACTGGGGGAACAGTAGTTATAAAGGACATTGAGACAAATGATAAAATTTTAATATGGACTGTGGATCGCAGAACAGTATTCTTATATTCTTTTATCTTGATTTTGAGAATTGTGTTGTGGTTATATGAGAGATCACCCTTGCTTTTAGGAAATACACACTGGAGTATTTAGGGGTAAAAAGGCATAACGCCTATAACTTACTCCCAAGTGGTTCAGACAAAAAACTATGTGTGTTTACTGAGAGAGAAACAGAGACAGAGAAAGAAACAGAGAGAGAGGACAGTTAGAGAGAGTACAAATGATAAAGTAAATGGAACAAAATGTAAACAGGTGGTGAATCTGGATAAAGGGTATATGGACGTTCCAAATTTTTCACTTACGTCTGAAATTATATCAAAATTAAAATGCACAAAAATATTAAATATAGACGTGATAAAATTCCTCTCTTGGGGTTATCCTGTCCAACTGATATACAACTAGATTCAACTGTCTGATTTTGCTTTTGGATTTCAGGGACTGCTTTTTCCTAACCCCCTCCCTATCTCCATTAATTTAACCACACTGAAGAAGGAGTGGGAAGAAAATAGTTAACGTAAGTAACTGGAAAACGGTACTTTGACTACTACTATAAAGCTAAAGGCAAAAAGAACTACAGACCAATATCATACTTTAGCAAGTTTATTTTTCACAGGATATGGGTTAGTAATTCTGAAACTACTTTATGTGCATGCTTGGATTGAGCATCCAGGCTTCTCGCTATCAGAGAACAGAGTTACAAATAAGGAAAGGCGGAAGGCTGCAATGGACTCTGGGGTGTTGGACTGGAATTGGAGAAATCCTGACAGATGGAAAGTTAACAAAATAAATACAGATATGTGGTATGAGTGTGTGTGCTAGTGTACATACATATATTTCCTATATCTGTCTGCTCAGAGGATCGAAAAAACAGTAAAATTATGGTAGCAATGGGCATACCTAGTACTAGGATCTTGGCTTCTAAATACTATTCTCAAATTTTAAACTTAATGTAGAATGTAGGGGAACTAGCAATAGAGAGCAATTAAGGAAGGGGAACAGTAATCCAAGAAGAACAGATATGCTATTTAACGTTCTGGGGATGCCCAGGAATGACTATGGTCTGTTAATTTCTGATGGATATAGTAGGAGCAAGTTCATAGAACTGTTGCTATATTCTGTAACTTTCTTGAGGTAAAGTAGGAACAAGTTGGAAGTAAAGCAGTTATCTTAGGTTAGTTGTCTTTTTCTTACTCCCTTGTTATGGTCTCTTTGAAGTGTTCTTTTATTGTATGTTTTTCTTTTTTGTTTTTTTATTTTATTTTTTCCATACAGTTGATTTAAAAAGGAAGAGAAGGTTAAAAAAAAAAAAAAAAAAAAACAAGGAAAAAAATATGTAGTACCCCCTTGAGGAGCCTGTGGAGAATGCAGTGGTATTGGCCTACCCCACCTCAATGGTTGCTAACATGACCACAGACATAGGGGACTGGTGGTTTGATGGCTTGAGCCCTCTACCGTAGGTTTTACCCTTGGGAAGACGGTTGCTGCAAAGGAGAGGCTAGGCCTCCCTATAATTGTGCCTAAGAGCCTCCTCCCGAATGCTTCTTTGTTGCTCAGATGTGGCCCTCTCTCTCTAGCTAAGCCAACTTGAAAGGTGAAATCACTGCCCTCCCCCCTACGTGGGATCAGACACCCAGGGGAGTGAATCTCCCTGGCAACGTGGAATATGACTCCCGGGGAGGAATGTAGACCTGGCATCCTGGGACGGAGAACATCTTCTTGACCAAAAGAGGGATGTGAAAGGAAATGAAATAAACTTCAGTAGCAGAGAGATTCCAAAAGGAGCCGAGAGGTCACTCTGGTGGGCACTCTTACGCACAATTTAGACAACCCTTTTTAGGTTCTAAAGAATTGGGGTAGCTGGTGGTGGATACCTGAAACTATCAAACTACAACCCAGAACCCATGAATCTCGTAGACAATTGTATAAAAATGTAGCTTATGAGGGGTGACAATGGGATTAGGAAAGCCATAAGGACCACACTCCACTTTGTCTAGTTTATGGATGGATGAGTAGAAAAATAGGGGAAGGAAACAAACAGACAAAGGTACCCAGTGTTCTTTTTTACTTCAATTGCTCTTTTTCACTTTAATTATTATTCTTATTATTTTTGTGCGTGTGCTAATGAAGGTGTCAGGGATTGATTTAGGTGATGAATGTACAACTATGTAATGGTACTGTGAACAATCGAATGTACGATTTGTTTTGTATGACTGTGTGGTATGTGAATATATCTCAATAAAATGAAGATTTAAAAAAAAAAAAAATTTAAACTTGAGCAATAAAATACCGAGCAATGGATTATAACCCATAAAATAAAATAAATACCCACAAGTTCATACTCGTGGTTAATAAATAATAAAAGAGACCCTTCTTTACAGAATTCCAATTAAGAAATATAGATGGAATGATGGAAATAGAAAATTACCATTAGCTAAACAGAACAGTAGTAATTATTGAAGATAAGAACCATCGATGGATGCTAAAATAGGCAAAAGTATGATGAGAAAACAGGATATTCAGTTTCAGAATATCTCCTCACAAGATACTTTTTAATTATAAAGGCAAAAATAGTCATTGCACAATGGAGGAATCCAGCAGACACCACTTTAACTGAGTGATCACGGTAACATCACCAGCGATGGGTCACACTGACATCACGTATTCCCTGATACGATGCCCTGAGAAGGGCACAGCATCCTTCTGTGATGTTCCATGTTGAACATCAAAGTATCCATCTTGAGGGCAAGAGGATATAAACCACACACACCAAAGATGGCAAGCAGAAAGACGGAAGGAACCTGGGACTCTGGTGATACTACGAAGCACCTGCAATAGTCCTGGACTTCCCACCTCTGGACTTCTTTGGTAACTAAAGGGAAAAAACCTATGTTTGGGGGAGCCACTGCCACAACCAACTAAATTATACCAGGAGATAAACATATCCTCTCCTAAGATGACTTATCTACAAGACAAGAGGATGTAAGTCTCGTCATACTGAAGAGACTCATCATTTTATAGTCTAATCTTACTCAGCTAATCACACATTCCTCATTTTCCTAATCAGAACTCACAGAAAAAAGGAAGTAAAGAAAGAAATATTTGGAACAAGGGCCACAACTGAGATGAAGTCAAAATGAGATGAATCAGCAAAGGTGTAAATACAGACACAATTAGGGGGCAGCAGCATTACCCCACCCTCCCTATCTCAACCCTCAGGGAAAATCCTAGGGCTCTAATGGCTTTCCTGGCATAATCTGCAGTCTCATAGTTTGTTCTTCACTTTTTGTATGTATGAACTGAACAAAGGCCTAAGAGAAACAAGTAATGATGTTCAGAAAAAAAATAATAATTAAAAAAACATGTACAGATCCCAGCGACTATAATGGGATGAAGAGGGTGTGGCTCGGTTGCCCAAGCAGTGATGGATTCCAGACTGATTCTAGGCCCCCAATTTACTAATGTCAGTTTCAAGCCCAGAGCTTGGAAAAATGTGACATCATGTCTTTACAATTATGTGAAAATTAAATAGCTGATACAAAGAATCAAGCACAATATTGATTTCTCTCTTGACTCATAATAGTTTCCCAAATCATTACCTCTACTACACTGAAAAACAATTTTCTTTAATACTTTAAAATATTACTTGTTCCTCAAGGAATCTCTGCATAATCACAGAGGTTAAAAAACTACTTATGGTCCCTCCGAAATTCAACCACTTTTAGCAGGCTGCTATAGTTCCCCAGCCCATTTTCTAGTCACAAGTATTTTATTTCAAGCCCAGGAACTTCACATTTCTCATGGCACTCTAAATGTGTGCCTCAGCAGGCCACCTACCATGCAGAAGAGGAAAAGGGCTATCTACACAGGATGAAAAGGAGAGCCTCGACTATCTCCTTTGCAGGCCTATGTTTTTATCTGCAATTTCTAGCTCCAGGTTTATTCCTTGGTGTAAGGCATCATCTTCTTTAAAATTGAAAATGTCTTTGGGAAATAACACAGAGATCTGCTCACTGCGCTCGTTTTCTACTGTACGCCTTAGTTTATCAGATCAAATCAAAATCATGAGCACTGCTGTTTCCTGGGGGCCTAACACGGTGTCAGGGGCTCAATAAATGTGTCAGATAAATCAGTCAAGAGATGGCTGAGTACAGGGAGGAGGGATGAGTTTATAGCATGGGAATAGTGTGCTTTAGAGCAGCAGAGACAATGAGCAGGGACTGAAAACAGAGAAAAGGATACTGAATAGGGAGGCAGGAGAGTACGCAACAGAAACTTGACATTGTTTGGGACAGATGTAATGTAATAATTAAGTACCTGTCCTATTCTGTGCCTTAGGTGTGCCACCTATGCTCACTCCCACTCTTTACAGTCATACATTTTGTTCTGTCTGTATGGACCATTCTTCCTTCTGTGCTCATCATTTAAGATCCCTCTTATCGTTTAGGTTTCTGCTCAAATATCATCTTAAAGAAGCCTTCCCACACAGGGTTCTCATCTTCCATCATTCTTATCCCTTTATACTGTTTTATTTTCTTTGCAATACTTACTGCTATCTGTAATTCTCTTATTTACTTTTACTTGTTTATTGTCTATCTACCCACTAAAATGAAAACTCCACGAGAGCAGAAAACTTAGTGTAGTTCATGGTCATGTTCAATAAATATTCACTGAATGAATGGACTGTGTAATGGAGCATGTGTGCATGCATTCACAGATTCTAATTTTCTTTTAGTAAAGAAACATAAACTCAGTAGGGTCTAGTCCTGAAAGCTCCAGGCAAATCTATTGGCAAGAGGGTGCTGCTAACAATACGGCAGCAGCAGAGACAGTGGCAAAGAAGACCAACACGCCTCCTTTCTCAAGCAGCCATGTCAGGTCCCTGGACCCAGTTTCCAGTGATCACGGAAGAGGCTCTGGCTCCTTGGACTGTATTCCCTCCTCCCTTCCAAAATGCTTTTGACATGCAACAGCTGTACTACACTGTGGCTGTGTTCTCTGCCAGCACATCTGCTCTCACACTTTGTGAATTCTCCCTTTAGGGACCTTAGAAAAAGGAAGGACATAGAACTCTGCAGCCCCCACCACTGTTACCCTGAATCCTATAAAGCCTCAAGGGACCCTTGCCTCAAAGGGCAAAAAGCCCACCCAAGAGAAAAAGAACCAGAGGTATCATAGAGAAATAAAAGAAGAAGGGGCTTGTTGTCTCTGTGAGAAGAGGCTTCAGGAGACTGTGACTCCCTGCTATTCCCAAGAAGCCCGCCTCTGCCCTCAGAGCCAGCAGCAATACTGGCTTCTTCCTGATGAGAAAAGAGAAGAAAAGAAACCAATTTTTCATTGCTATTTTTTCCTTCTTGGGTTACTGCCACCTCCGTTTGGTAAAAATTTTTCTTAGCCTCTTTCTCAAGTGTTACAGGAAACATGGACAAAAAAGCTACTGCTGCTGAAGTACCAGGTGAATCATAGCTTGTGCTTTCTGAATGAAGGTGAGAAAAGGTGAATTTACACTCTTAATTTTTTTACATATATTGACTGATCAGATACATTCAAGGGTTGAGAGAGGATGTGGCATCGTCCCTTACTTAAAAATTAGTTTGCCTCTGATAGTCTTGATCAAACGATAATACTGTTGAGGTCCTTCAGTACTAACTTTAATCTCTCTTGTTATTCCTAAGTAGTGCCCAGTTCTTCTGGATCCTACAATACTTATGCCTTAACTGTTCAGGAAAGGGGGGAAGATTTGGGAAGGGAAAAGAAATGCTAAGCTATTAGAGGAGATACTACAGAGATTCCTATTTCTCTATATTTCCAAAAGCAAGTATCTCCTCCCAGGTTGGAATAGAACAGAGTCTGTCTCTCAAACCGTCTCTATCGTCCTTCCTCTCTCTACTCCCATGCAAGGTGGGACAGGGACTAAGCTTGTGTGGCCTTGGCCTGCTTGCCCACATCTCTGGTGGAATGCAGGGAGTGTTCTCTGGGCCACTGGCAGGCTCACCAGGGCAGCCTCTCCTCCACAGATGGCTGCCACAGTTCTGGGCACATAAGTAAACGTAGGGACAGGGAGGGGTTAGGAAGCTTAATTCTGGCTACAGATAGTGCTGTATTATCTAATCTGGCTTCACAATTTACTAATGCTAATATTCTAATTCTCTTTTTCACCCGTGTCTATTTCTTAATTGGTTCAGATCTAGGCATGGGGTGGGGGGAGGTATGTGCTTTACTGGACCACTCAGACTTACAAGACCAAAGAAAACAGCATTTGACATCTATATATTTTATAAAGACCTAAATTAAAAAAACAAAAACAAAAAAACAAACAAACAACCTCTACCACTCTTAAACCTCTAATTCTATGTTCAAAGAACAGAAAACCCCAGCAGAGAACCTGGGATGAATGCTTGAACTTTTGCTAATAATGAAAAGGCACCAGGAAAGGTAGTGCTGTTTGCTGACTATAGAGAATGGAGCTCCATTCTTCAGCGCTGGAAGCTGGTCGGTGTGCAGGCCTGCCACAGGGCCAAGGCCACCTTCAGTTGAGCCTGCTCTCCCCCTAATCAGGCCTGCTTCATTTTCAAGGATCTGAGGTGCTGACACTGCTTCCCCATGGTGTCCTGACTGGGGAAATCTGTAGCCTGTATCAGATCTTCCCAGGCTGTGTGAGACCAGGTTGAACACTCATATTCTGTACTGTCTGAACTTGGGTACTGAAACTGCTCAGATTCCTCTAAGGTAGAGGGCAAGACCCCGATCGTGATGAGATTTTCTTTTCTGTGGCCCTGACATTTATACTGGGCACTATACCTCAACCTACCCCTATTTGCTACAATCAAGTCCATCTGCCAAAGGAATTACAATCGTATTTTATCAGAGTAGGAATTTTGGCTCCTCAATAACCTTAAAGACCTACAGATGACTGAAAACTTTATTTATTAAAAATATTAGTGTGTGTGTACACAATTGTGTGTGTGTGTGTTAACACATCCTACCTAGAAAGAACAGTACCAGGAATGGTCTGATTAAGTTTTTTATTGTTAGGTTTAGCACTCATGTCACAGATTTTCACAGTTGATTTAGCTGCAGCCCTGTGAACCACAGGATGGTCTAAGGGTCCTGGTACCCAGACTCTGTCTTCTACATCATATCTATAACACCTGAGTACAAAAGTAAATGCCAGGGAAAGTGCTTGTGTCTACTGAGTGTGCATCATCCTATGGATAGTTTCAAGCCCTCTTGCTCTACCTCATATCAAGCAAGCACAGTGTCTCTGTGGGAGACTGAGAACTTGAACCTTCCTTTCTCTATCGTATCTTTTTTACAATCCATCAATCCCTCTCCCCAAAAGCCACTCATGCGGTTCCCTGTCATAAAATTGTTCTACTCTTTTCAACTCTTTTTCTTCTATCCAGTCCAGTCAGACATTTCAAAAGTAACAGTTCTCACTGAGTTACAGAACTTTAAATAAGGATAACCAAAAGAAGAAACAAGCAAACAAACAAAAAAAAAACAAAACAGAAACCAGTGAATCAAGAGCAGAGAAGCAGTAGCCAGTTTGAGAGACCAAGAGGCTGCCAGCATCAATGACTCACTCAATTTCTGCTACATTCTCAGTGAAAACTCCCACTCTGAATCACCCACAGTACTTGTCTTCTGTTTTATCATTCAAGTTGAGCATCAGAAAAAGTACAGAATCTGACTCAGCACCCTAAAAAAATTCACACTATCCCATTTCAGTTCGGATTTCACTGCTATTCCTTTATTCATCTCTTGCCTGTTGCCCAGCAGTGAACATTAGAAACATTATTCCAAAGCTTCCCCCTTCTCTAGACCCTAATTCTGGACAGTCCCAGAACCTCTTAGTGCTACACACAGCAAGCAGTTCTCCACCAGGTTTGAACACCCCCATTCTTTCTCCTCCTATTTCTTGGCATTGTACCTATTAACTGGTAATGCTTACACTTCACCTAGGTAAAGTAAGGTGATTTCAAAATCTTTGTCTTTGGTCATGACCTATCTCTAAATGCCAGCGCCATCCTTCCAATTTGCCTACTGTATATTCCCTTTGTGCATGCCCAGCCAACATGGCCTCAAATTAGCCACCCAATTTCACTTTCTCATTCCATTATTCTCCTAGGGACCAAGCCTCTCAGTCAAGCAAGCACTGCAAATGAGCACTGAACGTTATTGCTGTCAAGGACTAAAGAAATCATCTGTATCAGGGGTTGGCAAACTTCTGTAAAGGGTCCGATAGTAAATATTTTAGGTTTTGTGGGCTATGAAGTCTCTGTCCCAGCTATTTGACTGCTATTATAACCTGAAAGCAGCCATAGACAATGAGATATTAGCTGTGTTCAAATAAAACTATTTACAAAAACAGGCAGCTGCTCCAAGGGTGGCTGATGGGTATACATCATCCAACCACTAATGTATCTAATTACCCTGTTAAGTTTCTTGCTAATGACCGGATCAAATATTAACTTTTCCTTATGATTATTTTAATTTTGAGTAGCACTTTAATAGTTGGTTATTCATTATATCTAGCAATTTGTTTTTGATCTTAACATCCTTTCACCAAAATTCTTAAACACTTATTTTCTTTGAAGTTGGATGTTGAACATACCACACAATGTGATTTCCAATGACTTACCACGATATTTTTCCTGTGTTTTAGCCCATTGTTTCCAATATAATAATTTAAAGTACTGATTTTCAACTAGTTGACTGCTTCCTTCAAACAAAATTTTATTTGAAAACTAATTAGATGAAAGACAAAGCAGAAAGACAGTGTGAAGTAGGTGAGTAGGGCAGAAATTCAGAGACCCATTCACTTAGCTCCCTCTTCCCCTGCATCCCTTCCCTTGCAGTATCCTCTAGGGTGCCTCGTTAAGTTTTGTGAAACAGCAGCCTCTAAACTTTTTTTGATCAATCACTCCTATCATGAAAAAAGTTTTGAGCCACCCTTCTACCCTCCCCACCACATATTCACGCTCTTAGTATTAGCAAATATTCCAAGATACCATATACTCTTAGGATGATGTTCATGAAGTAATGATAAGGATAATACTCTATATTCTAAATAATCTTCTTGAGAATTTAGAATCTTCTTGGCTGATTTATTATCTGATCTGGTTAGACTCTCATTGTTTTTACTTTGAAAGAGGGTTGACGAGGAACTCTGAACCAGGAGAAGCATCAGCTCTGCCATTTTCTTCCTTTCTTTTGATACTTGGCTTTTAATGTTATTATCTCCAAATGTGCCTGTCATTTAGTTTGGGTAGAATTATAAAATTCAACCCACTAAGCACACTGATCTCTAATATGCTACATTAAGTAGTGATCAAATGAACTAGTAAGGGTGCCTCTGTCAATCCTGCCACAGTATGGAACTTCCCAACTCCTTTGGGTTATCTCCTTCACTACACAAGATATACAACCATCTGACAAACAAAGCAAGTGAAAACCAGAGCCAATCCATATATCATGAATTGAGAGTGAGTCAAGCTTTCTTTACATCTTTCTTTTTTATGTGGGATAATAATATCAAATAATAATTCTATTTTTTATTTGGAGGCCACCACTGTTAAACACCATCTGATTTCAAGAGAAAGAAAAGAACCACTCTTTGAATAGTGGGATGGGTTGACGTTTACTTTTCATTCAGTTTCACCCTCTGAACAAGGCCCCTAAGCCTGTTACCTGGCTGACACTGTAGCAAGGAGCACGGCAGACTCTCTATAGCTAACCCAGGACATGTCATGATATTCTTGGATGTAGGGGCAGCTAAGGTAAACAGCAATCATCCTAGTGGTTACCTGCAGGTCATTTTGTGGGTTCCAGTCTGAATCAAATATGATGCAGGTATCAGCAGCTGTGAGATTGATCCCCAGGCCTCCCGCTCTGGTGCACAGAAGAAAGACAAAGCGGTCTGAGTCTGGCTTACAGAACCGGTCGATGGCTGCCTGGCGCAGGTTTCCCCGTACTCGCCCATCAATTCGCTCATAGGTGTATCTGGGGGGACCCAAACGAACGAAAGCCCAGGCGTTAATCATGACTTCAATGGAGAATAGCAGAACAATGCAGGAAGCTGTTGACCAGTGGCCTTAAACCTCTCATTTCTAAATTCGCACTAAATGACAGCAGTCTAGAAGGATCCCCCTCCCCCCATATAAGCAGCAGGGCAGACACTTACCACTGCATTGTGAAATGACCCCCTCCCACCCTGAAAACAACAACAGCTTTTAAACCAAGCAGTAAACTAAGGAGGACTGGAAGAATTTTAAACATGACATTGATCCCCACTACCCAATCTATTTATTCTCAAGGAAATCTCAGTTAATACCTGTGCTGAATCTAATCATAAGACCAGGAAAAGCAAGTAAAAGCCTCAATCATCTTCTTTCAGTAGTGCTCATAACAAGGAATCAGAGTTCCAAACAGTCTCTAAGTGCTTTAAGGTAAACTAAGGATGGCAAGAAGATTATACTGACAGGCAGTCTTTTTTATGTCTGGGTTTGGTCACTCCTAGCCTAACAGTTCCTCAAAGCTTTAGAATTTAGGAAAGGTACACAGCAAAACCTCCAAGTTTATAGCTGAAACCAAGGTCCTCTGAGGGAGTATATTGCCAAGTAAGTAAGAATGACTCACAGGAAAGGTTTTTTTTCCTTTTTTGGGGTGGGGGGTGGGGGGGGGGTAGATGGAGAATTTTTAGAGGAAAATAAACTGAGGAAGTAAAGCTAAATATCATTAAGACGGCATATACTTGTGTAGAAAGTTAAGAAACAAGGGTGGAAAGCATGGTGGAGAAGCTCTAAGTAATGCTACAAGGAAGAAGCCATGGGAGCAACATTCCTCTCTGTCCATCCAGATGAAAAAACAGAAGGTGCCTTGAACATGCCAGTCATGTCAGTGACGGAAAGATGGTAGTAATCTGGACAGCTGCTGGGTGTCTTATTCTTTTCTTACTTACCTGCTGACAACAAAAGATTTAACAAGGGGGATGTTACCCTGGGCCCAATGTTGACCAAAGCAAGAACTGGTTGGTAAAGTAGAAGTGATAGGAACCTTGGAGAAGGGCCAAGTCACCCTAGAGCTGGCAACAGCGAAGAATGTGCACCCTGACAAAAAAAATCAGATTGGTAATCCAGGATTTGGGAAATCAGAGTTCTAAAACTTCAGATAAATAACTGGTATGACCTCAAGGATGGACACTAGGGTTAGATGACTCTGTTTGAGGATGCTCTACAACACTAAATTTGACAACATAATCTTGACTACCTTGAGAAAAAGGAAAACTCATGCAAAGAAACCAGCACAAGAAAATACATGTACAGAAACCCGACAAACTCAGATTTATAAGGGACATGTACAAAGCAAATAAACATTTGAAAATACTGTCTTCATTTTACAAAGCCACATGCACATATACATGAAATTATGGTGTAGTTTTTTCCTTTATTTTAATGTAATAAACTCAACAATAATATATGGAAACTATAGCAGCAAATAAAACAGGGGTGGTGGTGACAGGATTTGGTGAAGGCAGACCAAAAAGATCCTGTGTCATGAGATAACAGCTAAGAGTTACAAGTCTGAATTAGATATAAGCATCATTACTGTTAATAACAACCACCCCAACAATATTAGTAGCAAGCACTAAAGAACTGTCAGCTTTGTGCCGGGCACTGTGATCCATGCTTTATAGGCATCATCACATTTAATTCTTACAATAATCCTATGAGGTAGTTTCTATTATTGTCCATTTTACACTTGAGAAAAATCTTAAAAAAAAAAAAAAAAAAAAGGTAAAGTAACTTGCTCAGTCACCTAAGTCACCTGCTGTCTGGTGAGTTGAACCCAGATCACTCTGACTCAGGATCCACACTATTAACCAGTCTCTGCTGTATGCCCTTCATATAGTCCCTCACATTTCAGTACAGTAGGACAAATAGGACACTAGTAAACTTAGGAAATTTAAAACTCTAACAGAAAGTAGAAGCAGAATCTGTAAGTAGGTATCAAAATGCTTTTGATAAATCAATGACACAAGGATCTGTAATGGGTTACTCACAGAAGTTTGGTCATGTATGTGAAGCAGTGATAGAAACACAGGATTTGGAGTCAGGAAATAAGGTTCAGATTCAATTAAACATTAGGTGCCCCTGCTGCGGCCACCACCACTGCCACCAATACCAACTCTACTCCACACATCAATGATTAGTGCTGGAGGCACAAACAGTTTGATGTTGTTTGACAAAACTTCCCTAGTCATCAGAGAATCCTGAGCCAGATGCCCTTGGGCCTGAGCAAGGCTAAGGATTAGCACAGCCTAGAAGGGGAGGAGAAATCACTGAACAGCGATAGTCCAGTCATCACCTAGGGGCAAAAATCTCCATAAAATTAGTAGCACTGTTTTGCCAGCTATAATACAGCAACAGTTTTAGAAATTGTACAGGATGGTTAGAACAGTAATTCTCATTTCTAAATTTGATCAATTTTAAGGGAGTACTCTCAAAGAACATGAAACTAAAATAAAAGTCCAATTATTTGAGTTCTTTTAAATCATTCCCCACCTCTCTACTTCTGATCCTTTGGCTATGCCTTCATTTCTGTATGAGAGTCTGGCATGAAATTATAAAGGAACAAAACCAAACTGACAGCTAGAGAAGCAAAGAGGCTCAAAAACAAAGAAATTCTTGAGATCCAGTAAGTCTGAATGAAGAAATCAGACAAAATTTTCCATAGCAAACTTCAGCACAGCAATTAACCCTCAGCAAAAACATTTCTTGAATGAAATCCCTAGGAGTTAATGTGGCTCTTCAAACTGTAATCCTGAGTCACTGAAAACCTGTGTGTTTTGTTAATTAGAAGTGTGTGTGTGTGTGTGTGTTTGTGTGTGTGTGTGTGTGTGAGAGAGAGAGAGAGAGAGAGAGAGAGAGAGAGACATGTTTTTGGCACAATAGGAAATGCTGACCTCACAAGGCATGAAGAGAAATGAACAGCTTTCTCATCTCCCAGCAATAAACAGCTGGAAAGCTTAATGAGTCAAAAAGATTCCATTCAGAACAGTCACAAACATATAAAATACTTAGGATTAAATTCAGTAAGAAATATGCAGGACCTGACATCATGACACTAGGGGCTATATTGATATTGTTCGTCACTATGTCCCCATCACCTACAGAGGGTCTGGCACATGGGAGGCACTTTATAAATATTTATTGAGAGAATGGGGAATATAAAAGACCTGAATAAGTACAACAAATAGCATTTTCCTTAATTTTGCAAAGATATTAATCCTAAGAGTAAAAGCCAATCAAAATCTCAACAAATGGATATATGTATATAGAGATAGATATAGATATGTAAATGTGTGTGTGTGTGTTGTGTGTGTATATATGTATGTGTATATATATATATTTTATCCCCCCTTGATTGACGGGTTAGAGTGGTCAGGGATAGGTTAAAAGAACAATTCTGAAGTTCATCTGGGATAACATATGACAAACAAAGGAAAAGATGTATTGATCAAAAGAATAGAAAGGCCAGACACATACCCAGGAAATATCACATTTCAGTATATTTTATGCATAATATTTTATATGAATGAGGGTGGACTATTTAATAAATGATGGTTAGAAAATTAGACATCTTTGGAACTAAAATAAAATTAGACCCCCATCACATACCATTTACCAAAATTACAAAAAGACTGAAGACAGAAAAGTAAAAAAAGAAAATCAAAGAAATACAGTTGAAGATTATGAATTAACATGCTCACTTAATTCTTCTATCTTCCCAAACCTCTAGTAAAATGATAGTAAAAGGATATTTTAGAAAAGCATAGTCCTCCTTTCCCCAAATAACCCCACAAATAGAACTGCAGAAAAAGTGATGACAAGAATTTGGAAGCTAGAAAGCAGGTCAAATGGTAAATGACTTGAAGAAAGCAGGATCCTAAGAGAGTACGAACCTAATTTAACACTGCAGAATAAAGGGATCAGGCATTAGTGACACCAGGTACCCTTGAAAGTGGGGATGCAGAGAGCCTAAATACAGGGGAACTGGTTGAATATTTGTTTAATATCAGTTGGCCTTCTAGATCACCTACCTCAAACTTGGGAAGGTAAAATAGAAATTCTCTCCCCTCTCTACCCTAGGAGATCACAGGTAAATGTGGAATTACCATAATGAACAAAGGGGAGGGAGACAGAGATACTGAGACCCCTAGTTCTCACCACCCCTCCTCTCCCATCAGTTCCCACTACACTAGCAGCCAGATTTCCACCACCTAAGCAAAAAAGAAGAGAAACGAAAAACAAAAATACCAACAGGTAGTGTTAACATGTGAATACTGAAACACAGAGTCAACAAACCTAGCTCATACCCAAGCTTGTAATCAGTTTGATAGTGCCTCATCATCTGACAGCCAAAGACACCAGGCATCCAAGGGATGTGAAACTCAGAGCCTCTGTTTCTGGTATGGAGGGGCAAGATCCTAATAAACCAACCTGCCAGCAAATAACCTCCATAAACAAAAATACAAAATACAAACAAACAAAATACAAAAAACAAAACAAGCCAAAAACCTACCTGAAGGTAGTGGAGAGTTAACAAAAGCAGGCAGATTTTGGAAAGGAACTGAAACCTGAAGTTGAGGCCTAATGGGAAGGCCTCTGAGTCATGGTGGCAGAGGCACAGGGCAGCTACACCTCTCACTAAAAAGCCACGGTCTTAAATGGGAAATGTTATGTTGTTTATCTGTTACCACAAAAAATAAAAAATAAATAAAAAAAATAAAAAGCCACTGTCTTTCTGGAAAGAGGCACCAGGGTAAGAGGCCCAACAACCAGGACGCCACACAGTGAGAAGGGATCCCCAGAAAACAGAGACAGACAAGGGGAATCCTGAACTCTGAGTATAAACTCTGTAGTCTCTGGCTGACTTCTGATTGACACATTCATGGGGCAGACTGAAAGCAGTCTAAACTGAGATAGGAGCTGCTCTCCACCAAAGACGTTGGCAGAGCTTGCATTTTAAGTCTAATCTAGTTGATTGTCTCCAAGTAAACAACTAAACATTTTCACAACAGAATCCTGAATCTCTGCAATATAATATTCACAAGATTTTGGGAAAAAACCAACATTATGAAACATAGGAAGAAACGGAAATGTGACCCATTCTCAAGGGAAAAGCCAATCAACAGATACCAACCCTGAGATGTTTGATACGTAAAACATGTAAAATAGCTGTTATACTTGAAATAAAATCAACAAATATGCACTCATAATGAATGAAAGGATAGAAAATCTCAGTAGAGAGATAAAATTTTACAGAATCAAATGGAAAACATGAATCTAAAATATTTAATACTAAAATAATGAAAGCAGTGGATATGCTTAATCAGCATGATGAAGATGATAAAGAAGTCAGTGAACTTGAAGACAGGTAAGTCCAAAAAAACAATAGAAAAAGGACTGAAGAAAAAAAACAAACAAAAAAAAAACCAGAACATAAGGCTCATATACCTGTGGGACAATAACAAAGGGTCTAACATACAGGTAATTGGATTCTTACAAAGAGACAACAGAATAGGGAAAAAAGAAAGTGAAGAAACCATGACCAAAAGCTTCCCAAATTTGCTAAAAGACATATATTTACAAACTCAAGAAGCTTATCGACGTCCAAGAAGGGTGAATTACACACATCACAGTCAAATGCTGAAAACTAAAAATTAAAACAAAACAAAACCAAAAAAAGACAAAAAAAAAACACTTAAAATTAGCTAGAGACATCTGGCAAGATGGCGGACTGGTGAGCTGTATGTTTTAGTTACTCCTCCAGGAAAGTAGGTAGAAAGCCAGGAACTGCGTGGACTGGACACCACAGAGCAATCTGACTTTGGGCATACTTCATACAACACTCATGAAAACGTGGAACTGCTGAAATAACCGAAATCTGTAAGTTTTTGTGGACAGGGGACCCACACCCCTCCCTGCCAGGCTCAGTCCCGTGGGAGGAGGGGCTGTCAGCTCCGGGAAGGAGAAGGGAGAACTGCAGTGGCAGCCCTTATCAGAAACTCATTCTACTGATCCAAACTCCAACCGTAGATAGACTGAGACCAGACACCAGAGAATCTGAGAGCAGCCAGCCTAGCAGAGAGGAGACAGGCATAGGAAAAAACAACAGGAAAAACTCCAAAATAAAAGCCGAGGATTTTTGGAGTTCTGGTGGACATAGAAAGGGGAAGGGCAGAGCTCACGCCCTGAGGCTCATATGCAAATCCTGAAGAAAAGCTGATCTCTCTGCCCTGTGGACCTTTCCTTAATGGCCCTAATCGCTTTGTCTCTTAGCATTTCAATAACCCATTAGATATCTGAGGAGGGCCCTTTTTTTTAATCCTTTTTTCTTTTTCTAAAACAATTACTCTAAGAAGCCCAATACAGAAAGCTTCAAAGACTTTCAATTTGGGCAGGTCAAGACAAGAGCAGAACTAAGAGAGCTCTGAGACAAAAGGCAATAATCCAGTGGCTGAGAAAATTCACTAAACACCACAACTTCCCAAGAAAAGGGGGGTGCCCGCTCACAGCCATCATCCTGGTGGACAGGAAACACTCCTGCCCGTCGCCAGCCCCATAGCCCAGAGCTGCCCAAGACAACCCAGTGTGACGGAAGGGCTTCAAACAACAGGCACACACCACAAAACTGGGTGTGGACATTAGCCTTCCCTGCAACCTCAGCTGATTGTCCCAGAGTTGGGAAGGTGGAGCAGTGTGAATTGACAAAGCCCCATTCAGCCATCATTTCAGCAGACTGGGAGCCTCCCTACACAGCCCAGGAGCCCAGAACTGCCCTGGGGGGACGGCACTCACCTGTGACATAGCACAGTCATCCCTCAACAGAGGACCTGGGGTGCACAGCCTGGAAGAGGGACCCACTTGCAAGTCTCAGGAGCCATACACCAATACCAAGGACTTGTGGGTCAGTGGCAGAGACAAACTGTGGCAGGACTGAACTGAAGGATTAGACTATTGCAGCAGCTTTAAAACTCTAGGATCACCAGGGAGATTTGATTGTTAGAGCCACCCCCCCTCCCTGACTGCCCAGAAACACGTCCCATATACAGGGCAGGCAACACCAACTACACACGCAAGCTTGGTACATCAATTGGACCCCAGAAGACTCACTCCCCCACTCACCAAAAAGGCTAAGTAGGGGAGAACTGGCTTGTGGAGAACAGGTGGCACGTGGACGCCACCTGCTGGTTAGTTAGAGAAAGTGTACTCCACGAAGCTGTAGATCTGATAAATTAGAGATAAGGACTTCAATTGGTCTACATATCCTAAAAGAATCCTATCAAGTACAGCAAATGCCAAGAGGCCAAAAACAACAGAAAATTATAAAGCATATGAAAAAACCAGACGATATGGATAACCCAAGCTCAAGCACCTAATTCAAAAGATCAGAAGAGACACAGCACCTAGAGCAGCTACTCAAAGAACTAAAGATGAACAATGAGACCATAGTACGCGATACAAAGGAAATCAAGAAGACCCTAGAAGAGCATAAAGAAGACATTGCAAGACTAAATAAAAAAATGGATGATCATACGGAAATTAAAGAAACTGTTGACCAAATTAAAAAGATTCTGGACACTCATAGTACAAGACTAGAGGAAGTTGAACAATGAATCAGTGACCTGGAAGATGACAGAATGGAAAATGAAAGCATAAAAGAAAGAATGGGGAAAAAAATTGAAAAAATCGAAATGGACCTCAGGGATATGATAGATAATATGAAACGTCCAAATATAAGACTCATTGGTGTTCCAGAAGGGGAAGAAAAGGGTAAAGGTCTAGGAAGAGTATTCAAAGAAATTGTTGGGGAAAACTTCCCAAATCTTCTAAACAACATAAATACACAAATCATAAATGCTCAGCGAACTCCAAATAGAATAAATCCAAATAAACCCACTCCGAGACATATTCTGATCACACTGTCAAACACGGAAGAGAAGGAGCAAGTTCTGAAAGCAGCAAGAGAAAAGCAATTCACCACATACAAAGGAAACAGCATAAGACTAAGTAGTCACTACTCAGCAGCCACCATGGAGGCGAGAAGGCAGTGGCACGATATATTTAAAATTCTGAGTGAGAAAAATTTCCAGCCAAGAATACTTTATCCAGCAAAGCTCTCCTTCAAATTTGAGGGAGAGCTTAAATTTTTCAAAGACAAACAAATGCTGAGAGAATTTGCTAACAAGAGACCTGCCCTACTGGAGATATTAAAGGGAGCCCTACAGAGAGAGAAACAAAGAAAGGACAGACAGACATGGAGAAAGGTTCAGTACTAAAGAGATTCGGTATGGGTACAATAAAGGATATTAATAGAGAGAGGGGAAAAATATGACAAACATAAACCAAAGGATAAGATGGCTGATTCAAGAAATGCCTTCACGGTTATAACAGTGAATGTAAATGGATTAAACTCCCCAATTAAAAGATATAGATTCGCAGAATGGATCAAAAAAAGTGAACCATCAATATGTTGCATACAAGAGACTCATCTTAGACACAGGGACACAAAGAAACTGAAAGTGAAAGGATGGAAAAAAGTATTTCATGTAAGCTACAGCCAAAAGAAAGCAGGTGTAGCAATATTAATCTCAGATAAAATAGACTTTAAATGCAGGGATGTTTTGAGAGACAAAGAAGGCCACTACATAATAATAAAAGGGGCAACTCAACAAGAAGAAATAACAATTGTAAATGTCTATGCACCCAATCAAGGTGCCACAAAATACATGAGAGAAACACTGGCAAAACTAAAGGAAGCAATTGATGTTTCCACAATAATTGTGGGAGACTTCAACACATCACTCTCTCCTATAGATAGATCAACCAGACAGAAGACCAATGAGGAAATTGAAAACCTAAACAATCTGATAAATGAATTAGATTTAACAGACATATACAGGACACTACATCCCAAATCACCAGGATACACATACTTTTCTAGTGCTCACGGAACTTTCTCCAGAATAGATCATATGCTGGGACATAAAACAAGCCTCAATAAATTTAAAAAGATTGAAATTATTCAAAGCACATTCTCTGACCACAATGGAATACAATTAGAAGTCAATAACCATCAGAGACTTAGAAAATTCACAAATACCTGGAGGTTAAACAACACACTCCTCAACAATCAGTGGGTTAAAGAAGAAATAGCAAGAGAAATTGCTAAATATATAGAGACGAATGAAAATGAGAACACAACATACCAAAACCTATGGGATGCAGCAAAAGCAGTGCTAAGGGGGAAATTTATAGCACTAAACGCATATATTAAAAAGGAAGAAAGAGCCAAAATCAAAGAACTAATGGATCAACTGAAGAAGCTAGAAAATGAACAGCAAACCAATCCTAAACCAAGTAGAAGAAAAGAAACAAGGATTAAAGCAGAAATAAATGACATAGAGAACAAAAAAACAATAGAGAGGATAAATATCACCAAAGTTGGTTCTTTGAGAAGATCAACAAGATTGACAAGCCCCTAGCTAGACTGACAAAATCAAAAAGACAGAAGACCCATATAAACAAAATAATGAATGAAAAAGGTGACATAACTGCAGATCCTGAAGAAATTAAAAAAATTACAAGAGGATACTATGAACAACTGTATGGCAACAAACTGGATAATGTAGAAGAAATGGACAATTTCCTGGAAACATATGAACAACCTAGACTGACCAGAGAAGAAATAGAAGACTTCAACCAACCCATCACAAGCAAAGAGATCCAATCAGTCATCAAAAATCTTCCCACAAACAAATGCCCAGGGCCAGATGGCTTCACAGGGGAATTCTACCAAACTTTCCAGAAAGAACTGACACCAATCTTACTCAAACTCTTTCAAAACATTGAAGAAAATGGAACACTACCTAACTCATTTTATGAAGCTAACATCAATCTAATACCAAAACCAGGCAAAGATGCTACAAAAAAGGAAAACTACCGGCCCATCTCCCTAATGAATATACATGCAAAAATCCTCAACAAAATACTTGCAAATCGAATCCAAAGACACATTAAAAAAATCATACACCATGACCAAGTGGGGTTCTTTCCAGGCATGCAAGGATGGTTCAACATAAGAAAATCAATCAATGTATTACAACACATTAACAAGTCAAAAGGGAAAAATCAATTGATCATCTCAATAGATGCTGAAAAAGCATTTGACAAAATCCAACATCCCTTTTTGATAAAAACACTTCAAAAGGTAGGAATTGAAGGAAACTTCCTCAACATGATAAAGAGCATATATGAAAAACCCACAGCCAGCATAGTACTCAATGGTGAGAGACTGAAAGCCTTCCCTCTAAGATCAGGAACAAGACAAGGATGCCCGCTGTCACCACTGTTATTCAACGTTGTGCTGGAAGGGCTAGCCAGGGCAATCCGGCAAGACAAAGAAATAAAAGGCATCCAAATTGGAAAAGAAGAAGTAAAACTGTCATTGTTTGCAGATGAGATGATCTTATATCTAGAAAACCCTGAGAAATCGACAATACAGCTAGTAGAGCTAATAAACAAATTCAGCAAAGTAGCGGGATACAAGATTAATGCACATAAGTCAGTAATGTTTCTATATGCTAGAAATGAACAAACTGAAGAGACACTCAAGAAAAAGATACCATTTTCAATAGCAACTAAAAAAATCAAGTACCTAGGAATCAACTTAACCAAAGATGTAAAAGACCTATACAAAGAAAACTACATAACTCTACTAAAAGAAATAGAAGGGGACCTTAAAAGATGGAAAAATATTCCATGTTCATGGATAGGAAGACTAAATGTCATTAAGATGTCAATTCTACCCAAACTCGTCTACAGATTCAATGCAATCCCAATCAAAATTCCAACAACCTACTTTGCAGACTTGGAAAAGCTAGTTATCAAATTTATTTGGAAAGGGAAGATGCCTCGAATTGCTAAAGACACTCTAAAAAAGAAAAACGAAGTGGGAGGACTTACACTCCCTGACTTTGAAGCTTATTATAAAGCCACAGTTGCCGAAACAGCATGGTAATGGCACAAAGATAGACATATAGATCAATGGAATCGAATTGAGAATTCAGAGATAGACCCTCAGATCTATGGCCGACTGATCTTTGATAAGGCCCCCAAAGTCACTGAACTCAGTCATAATGGTCTTTTCAACAAATGGGGCTGGGAGAGTTGGATATCCATATCCAAAAGAATGAAAGAGGACCCCTACCTCACCCCCTACACAAAAATTAACTCAAAATGGACGAAAGCTCTCAATATAAAAGAAAGTACCATAAAACTCCTAGAAGATGATGTAGGAAAACATCTTCAAGACCTTGTATTAGGTGGCCACTTCCTAGACTTTACACCCAAAGCACAAGCAACAAAAGAAAAAATAGATAAATGGGAACTCCTCAAGCTTAGAAGTTTCTGCACCTGAAAGGAATTTCTCAAAAAGGTAAAGAGGCAGCCAACTCAATGGGAAAAAATTTTTGGAAACCGTGTATCTGACAAAAGACTGATATCTTGCATATATAAAGAAATCCTACAACTCAATGACAATAGTACAGACAGCCCAATTATAAAATGGGCAAAAGATATGAAAAGACAGTTCTCTGAAGAGGAAATACAAATGGCCAAGAAACACATGAAAAAATGTTCAGCTTCACTAGCTATTAGAGAGATGCAAATTAAGACCACAATGAGATACCATCTAACACCGATTAGAATGGCTGCCATTAAACAAACAGGAAACTACAAATGCTGGAGGGGATGTGGAGAAATTGGAACTCTTATTCATTGTTGGTGGGACTGTATAATGGTTCAGCCACTCTGGAAGTCAGTCTGGCAGTTCCTTAGAAAACTAGATATAGAGTTACCATTCGATCCAGCGATTGCACTTCTCGGTATATACCCGGAAGATCGGAAAGCAGTGACACGAACAGGTATCTGCACTCCAATGTTCATAGCGGCATTATTCACAATTGCCAAGAGATGGAAACAACCCAAATGTCCTTCAACAGATGAGTGGATAAATAAAATGTGGTATATACACACGATGGAATACTACACGGCAGTAAGAAGGAACGATCTCGTGAAACATATGACAACATGGATGAACCTTGAAGACATAATGCTGAGCGAAATAAGCCAGGCACAAAAAGAGAAATATTATATGCTACCAGTAATGTGAACTTTGAAAAATGTAAAACAAATGGTCTATAATGTAGAATGTAGGGGAACTAGCGATAGAGAGCAATTAAGGAAGGGGGAACAATAATCCAGGAAGGACAGATAAGCTATTTAACGTTCTGGGGATGCCCAGGAATGACTATGGCCTGTTAATTTCTCATGGATATAGTAGGAACAAGTTCACAGAAATGTTGCTATATTAGGTAACTTTCTTGGGGTAAAGTAGGAACATGTTGGAAGTTAAGTAGTTATCTTAGGTTTGTTGTCTTTTTCTTACTCCCTTGTTATGGTCTCTTTGAAATGTTCTTTTATTGTATGTTTGTTTTCTTTTTAACTTTTTTTTCATAAAGTTGATATAAAAAAGAAGGGAAAGTTAAAAAAAAAAAAAAAAGAAAAACAAGGAAAAAAAGATGTAAAAGATGTAGTGCCCCCTTGAGGAGCCTGTGGAGAATGCAGGGGTATTCGCCTACCCCACCTCGAAGGTTGCTAACATGACCACAGATATAGGGGACTGGTGGTTTGATGGCTTGAGCCCTCTACCATAGGTTTTACCCTTGGGAAGACTGTTGCTGCAAAGGAGAGGCTAGGCCTCCCTATAACTGTGCCTAAGAGCCTCCTCCCGAATGCCTCTTTGTTGCTCAGATGTGGCTCTCTCTCTCTAGCTAAGCCACTTGAAAGGTGAAATCACTGGCCTCCCCGCTACGTGGGATCAGACACCCAGGGGAGTGAATCTCCCTGGCAACGTGGAATATGACTCCCGGGGAGGAATGTAGACCTGGCATCGTGGGACGGAGAACATCTTCTTGACCAAAAGGGGGATGTGAAAGGAAATGAAATAAGCTTCAGTAGCAGAGAGATTCCAAAAGGAGCCGAGAGGTCACTCTGGTGGGCAGTCTTACGCACACTTTAGACAACCCTTTTTAGGTTCTAAAGAATTGGGGTAGCTGGTGGTGGATACCTGAAACTATCAAACTACAACCCAGAACCCATGAATCTTGAAGACAGTTGTATAAAAATGTAGCTTATGAGGGGTGACAATGGGATTGGGAAAGCCATAAGGACCACACTGCACTTTGTCTAGTTTATGGATGGATGAGTAGAAAAATAGGGGAAGGAAGCAAACAGACAAGGGTACCCAGTGTTCTTTTTTACTTCAATTGCTCTTTTTCACTCTAATTATTATTCTTGTTATTTTTGTGTGTGTGCTAATGAAGGTGTCAGGGATTGATTTAGGCGATGAATGTACAACTATGTAATGGTACTGTGAACAATCGAAAGTTTGATTTGTTTTGTATGACTGCGTGGTATGTGAATATATAAAATAAAATAAAATTAGCCAGAGTAAATCAACACTTTCATGCAGGGGAACAATGATTTTAATGACTGTAGAACCTGCTGCCAGAAACCATGGGGCACAGAACACAGTGGATTAACACTTAAAGCGCTAAAAGAAAAAATAAAAATCAACCCAGAATTCTAATATGAAAGACACAGATATTAACAAAAAGAAAAAATCTGGCTCGGGGAAAATACACTGCAGGAAGATAACAATTTTATCATGATTTATCCTCAGAAAGTCAAGAGAAGACATGGTACCTGCAAAATAACAGGATACTATAAAGATGGAAAAACTAGAGAAGAAAATGTTTTAGTAAATTAAAAATACAATTACAGAAAGAAAACCTAGGGATTACAGTTGGAAGACAGAGTAAGGTAGTTCTATCAAAAAGCATAGGGGAGGGGGCAAGATGGTGGTAAGGAAGGCATGGAATTTAGTTATTTCCCTCAAGCAACTAGTAAACAGCCAAGAACAACTAGCAAATAGTTTGGAACAACTGATGGGGGGACATCTGTGATCTGACAACATCGTACATCAGTCAGGAATGGGTGGAATGGCTGAGATCACAGCATAGAACTATACGTAAACCTCCCCAAACTGCAGAGCTGGCAACCCTCCCCCACCGGCACTGCAGGCTGAGTTGCAAAACATTGCTGCAGAAAAAAGAAGCAGTCCCTGCTGGGAGCAAGGGAATGTAGCTCAACCAAGCTCCAACTGTGGTTTTAATCAACAAATGAGGACTACTGAATACAGGCTACGAGCACAGATAAACCCGGAGCAAGCAAGAAAGGAACCTGAAGTTTTTTACTGACAGAGAGGAACAGGGCTAATGGGGAAAAATAAATAAATAAATAAATAAACAAATAAACAAATAAATAAAAACAGAGGCTTTTGGAATCTGCTGAGATCAGAATACTGGAAAAGGGTTGTGCCCCAAGCAAAGGGGCACACAGAACCGGGTACAAATTCTAGTTCTTGCCTGATGAACTGTAGGACTGGGGACTGGGTCTGAAAAGGGGACTTCTTGCTTTCTTTCCTTTTTTTATCTCTCAAATAGCTCATTAGAGAACACCTCAGGCATTTTCAATTGTCAGTACTGACCCATGCAAGGGTGGCATTAAGATAGTCACAGAGTCAAAGGAAAAACTCAAGTGTAGGAAACAATTCCCTAAAGGGCTCATCTTCCATAAGAAAAGAGGGAGGCACTCCCTCAGAGAACTCAGACCACAGGGCCGGGGTTGGGGGCGTGGGCAGAAACAGCTTAAGCCTGGCTTTTGACATCCTTGGTCCCTGGCCAGGACAAGGTTCACTGAGAATTCAGTACACTGCATCTCTTACACCAGTGGGGAGCTACGGGCTGAGAACTGCCACCTGCTGGGCAGGACAGGAAAAGCAGAGAGTCTAGAGGCCTCATAGAAAAGTCTGACAATCTGCTAGGTCTCACACTCAGGGAAACCTGATACCGAATACGGCCCCCTCCGAAGACCTGGGCCTGTCTGGTCTGGGAAAATCGAATCGGGGTAATCAAGGAAACCAGATGCCTAGACAACAAAAAACTACAAATCACACTAGGAAAACAAAGATTTGGTCCAGTCAAAGGAACAAACTTATACTTCAACTAAGATACAGGAATTGAAACAACTAATAATTAAACTAATCTCCTAACTCAATTCAAAAACCAAGTCAACAAGTTGAGGGAAGATATGGAAAAAGAGATGAAGGATATAAAGAAGTCAGTCATTGGGCAAACATAAGGAAGAACTCAAAAGTTGAAAAAACAATTGGCAGAACTTATGGGAATGAGAGGCACAGACTGATAAATAAAATGGTGAACTGTGGTGTATAACTACAATGGAATATCGAGTGGCGGCAAGAAGAAATGAAGTTGTGTGGTATGCACCCAGGTAACTGGATCTTGAGGACAGTATGTTGAGTGAAATAAGGTAGAATCAAAAAGACAAACATTATAACGCTTCAATAGTATGGACTAACTATAATGTGCAAACTGATAAATGAATCTGAGAGCACAGGTTATCAGGGGAAGGCTTATGGTAGAGGTTTCCAGATCATAAGCTCTTACAGTAGTCACATCTATTCATGAGTTGTAATGATTATCTCTAAATTCTGAGATGCTGAGCTGTTTGTGTATAACCTGGTCTGTTCCTGTAATTTTGGGTATCTGTGTGACACCTGAGACTCAGAGCCAGAGTTCAGAGGCTATGACTGTCAGCGTTACCCCATGCAGCAAATGTTAAAAAAGATGAAAGGAGATCAGACTTCAATTAGAGATGAACGAAATGGACTTGATTAGAACTAAGGTAAACCAGATTAAAAGGAAAAGGATGATACTGACTGTGTTTTAAAACATCAACTTCTGTGTGAGACCAAAGGAAGATATGTTTATTTGGTGCAAAATCTATACTTTCTGTAGCATGCTATATAATTTAAATTGCATGGTCAATTTATTCAAACACCATAATTACATGGGATCTTGAATAGGGGGTGAGATTTGGTTGGTATGTAAAGGGTAGCTTGAAACCCTCATACATCCCAGAGTAATTTGGGCAGAGAATAAAAATGTATTTGGCAAAGCCCCCTTGAGGGCCTGGGGGAAAATGTGGAAACATTAAACTTCCCTATCTGGGGAATTCCTGATATTTTAGCAAGCACTGGAAAATACCATTGCAGTAGGCCAAGCCCTCAATCTTGGGGCTTGCCCTTATCAAGGTTATTGCTGCAAAGGAGAGGCTAAGGCTACTTATAATGGTACCTAAGAGTCACTCCCAGAGAACCTCTTTTGTTGCTCAGATGTGGCCTGTTTCTCTCCAAGCCCACTTGGCAAATAAACTCACTGCCCTACCCCCTACATCGGACATGACTCCCAGGGGTATAAATCGCCCTGCAATGTGGCTCATTACTCCCGGGGATAAGCCTGCATCTGGCATTGTGGGAATGAGAAAGCCTTCCTGACCAAAAGGAGGAAGAGAAATGAAACAGAGAAATGAAACAAAGTTTCAGTGGCTGACAGATATCATATAGAATCGAGAGGTCATTCTGGAGGTTATCCTTATGCATTATACAGATATCCTTTTTTAGTTTTTAGTGTACTAAGAGAGCTTGAAGGAAATACCTGAAACTGTTGAACTGTAATCCACTGTCCTTGATTGTTGAAGATGATCACATAACTAAATAGCTTATACGGTGTGACTATGTGATTGTGAAAACCTGGTGGCTCACACTCCCTTTATCCAGTGCATGGACTAATGGGCAGAAAACAGGGGGACAAAAAATAAATGAGTAATAGAGGGGGAAAAACGAGTTATGAGATGTTTTGGGTGTTCTTTTTTACTTTAATTATTTTTTTTCTTATTCTTATTTTTTGGAGTAATGAAAATGTTCAAAAAATTGAGTGTGATGATGAATGCACAACTATGTGATGATACTGTGAACAACGGATTGTACATGTTGGATGATTAATGTACCAATAAAATTACATTTAAAAAAGCATAGCAAAAAATAATGAGCTGGTAAACATAAAAGAGAGAAAATTAGATCAGTTAAAAGGTGTAACATATAAATAGCGGGAGTTCCACAAAAAGAAATAATGAAAATAAATAAATAATAAATAAATAAATAAATAAATAAATAAATAAATAAATAAATACACAAAATTCAAGAAAATTCCCCAAGGACTAAAGGAATTCAAGATTTCATTTGGAAAGATCCATGTAGTATCCAGTACAAGCACACAAAAAGCAATTCATTGTAAAATTTCATAGCATTGGGAGTAAGAGAAAATCCCAAGAGCTTCTAAAAAGAAAAAAGCATGTCACATATACACACCAGAAATTAAAAGAACTTTAAACTTCTTAACACAACCCAGGAAGCTAGAAGATGATGGAGTAATATTTTCAAAAATCTTAGGGTAAGTTATTTCTAACCTACAATATCAAACCCAGTCAAACTATTACTCAAGAATGACAGTAGAGAGAGGATCTAAGATGGCGGCATAGAGAGGAGTAGACGCTAAGTAGTCCCCCTAGAACAACTAAAAAAAAACAGAAAAAACTAGTAAATAATCCAGAATAACTGCAGGGGGACAAATGTGACCGTCCACTCATCATACACCAACCTGAATTGGGAGGAATGCCCGAGATCACAGCATAAAATCTGTAAGTAAAAACTGCAAATCCAAATCGGGAGACCCCTTCCCCACAGCGAGCTACAAAGCCTCATGGTGCCAGAGAGAGGCTTTCTCCCAGCAAGTGAATATAGCTCAGCTGAGCTCCAACTGGGGTTTTAATTAGTGAGTGTGAACTGCTCACTACGAGGTATGAATCCCCAACAAGTAGACAGAGGCTTTGGGTGACGACTGACCTTGGAGAGCTGGAGGGTTGCCTTGGACTAGTTCTGTTCCTTTTTCGACTCAGTGGAGAAAGCCTCAGCCATTTTCAGTTCCCAGTTCTGTGACCCAGACAAGGGTATAGCACAGGCAGAGAGAGACCACTGAAATGCTAATGACCTCCCCCTAGGGTGTCTTATCTTCTCTAAGAGGAAAGGGGTGGAGCCCAGCTCTACTACCTGCCTTTCATTCAGAACTTATACCAGTCAAGAATTATAGGCTAACAGGAGTCACCTGCTGGGCAGAAAAGCACAGTGCCCAGAGGCATCAGAGGGTGTACCAATTTTCTAAGACACACCCTCAGGGAAACCGGATACTGAATATTTCTTCCTTCTGGGACCTTAGCCCATTCTGGTCAGGGGAGGCCTGACTGGGGTAACCAAGGAAACCATGCCTAGACAACAGAAAACTACAACCTACACTAAGAAAAATGAGGTCATGGCCTGGTCAGGGGAAAAACTTGCACTTCAACTGTGATGCAGGAATTGAAACAACTAATAATAAGTGAATTCAAGAAGTTTAGGGAAGATATGGCAAAAGAGACGAACCGTATAATGAAAACACAGGACATACATAAGGTAGAAATTGAAAGTTCAAAAAACCAACTGGCAGAATCTAGGGAAATGAAAGGCACAACACAAGAGATGAAAGACACACTGGAAAATACAACAGCAGATCTCAAGAGGCAGAAGAAAACACTCAGGAACTGGAGAACAAGGCACCTGAAAGCCTACACACAAAAGAACAGACAGAGAAAAGAATGGAAAAATATGAGCAATGTCTCCGGGAACTTGAAGACAAAATGAAAAGCAAGAATGTACATGTCATTGGTGTCCCAGAAGGAAAAGAGAAGGGAAAAGGGGCAGAAGCAATAATAGAGGAAATAATCAATGAAAATTTCTCATCTCTTACGAAAGACATAAAATTACGGATCCAAGAAGTGTAGCATACCCCAAACAGAACAGATCTGAATAGGCCTACACCAAGACACTTAATAATCAGATTATCAAACGTCAAAGATAAAGAGAGAATCCTGAAAGCAGCAAGGGAGAAATGATCTATCACATACAAAGGAAGCTTGATAAGACTATGTGTGGATTTCTCAATAGAAACCACAGAGGCAAGAAAGAAGTGGTGTGATATATTTAAGATACCGAAAGAGAAAAAACACCAACCAAGAATCCTATAGCCAGCAAAACTATCCTTCAGATATGAGGGAAAGCTTAAAATATTCTCTGACAAACAGACAATGACAGAGTTTGTGAACAAGAAACCTGCTCTACAGGAAACACTAAAGGAAGCATTGCAGACAGAAAGGAAAAGACAGGAGTGAAAGGTTTGGAAAACAATTTTGGGAGATAGTAGCACAGCAATGTAAGTACACTAATAAAGATGACTGTGAATATGGTTGAAAGAGGAAGGCTGGGATCATGTGCGACACCAGAACAAAAGATGAACAATAAACACTGGGACTGTGTAACTCAGGGAAAACTAGGATGCTCAATGATTGTAATAAAAGGTACAAATATGTTTTTACATGAGGTGGAACAAATGAATGGCAACATTGCAAGGTGTTAAAAATAGGGTGGGATTGGGGGGAAAATACAATCAATGCAAACTAGAGGCTAGAATTAACAGAAACATTGTATTATGCTTCCTTTAATGCAACAAAAGCAATATACTCAAAGCTAAATGCATATGGGGGGGTGGGGAATAGGGGAAGGGTATGGGACTCGAAGTATTGGTGATGTTATCTGACTCTTTATTTTACTTTAGATTAATGCTATCTTTCCTTTTGTCACCTTCTAGCTATCAAGTTTTTTTGTTTCTCTGTTTTTCTCTCTCTTGCCTTTTTCTGTTGCCTCTCTGCCTTCTTTGACTTTTCCATCTTTGTGGAAGAAATGTCCGTATATGGAGAGTGGCAATGGTGCGCAATACATAAATACATGACTATACAGGGAACCAACGATTGTTTACTTAGGACAGAATGTATGGTGTGTGAACAAAGCCATCTTAAAAGAAATGGGTTGATGAAGAAACCCTGAGGGCACTATACTGAGTGAAATAAGACAGACACATAAAGGCAAATATTGCAGGGTCTCACTGATATGAACTAATTATAACATGTAAACTCATAGACATGAAAGATAAGTTACCAGGATATAGAACGAGGCTAAAGAATGGGGAGCGGTTGCTTATTATGAGCAGAATGTTCAACTAGGGTGAACTTAAATATTTGGAAAAGGACAGGGGTGATGGTAGCATGTTGTGAGAATAAGTAACAGTTCTGAAAGGTGTGTGAAGGTGGTGGAAAGGGTAAGATCAAAGTCACATATGTCACCAGAAGGGAAGTTGGATGTTAAAAGATGGGAATGTATAAAAGAGTGAATCTTGTGGTGGACAATGTCCATGATTAACTATACAAATATTAGAACTCTCTCTCATGAACTAGAACAAATGTATGTCACTATAACTAGAGGTTAATAATAGAGAGGCATATAGGGAAAAAATATATACCTATTGCAAACTATATACTACAGTTAGTAGTATTTTAACATTCTTTCATCAATAGTAACAAATGTACTATACCAAAACTATGGATCGATAATGGAGGGGGGGGGCGTGGTTAGGGATATGGGAGGATGTGAGTTTCCTTTTTTTTTGTCTTTGTTTCTCTTCTGGAGTAGTGAAAATGTTCTAAAAATTGAAAAAGAAATAATTGTGTTGATGGATGCACAACTGTATAGTGGTACCGTGGGCAATCGATTGTACACTTTGGATCTTTGGATAGTTGTACGGTATCTGAACAATCTCAATTAAAAAAAATAAAACAAAAATAAATAAATAAATAAATAAATAAATAAATAGAATGAGGGTAGACTAAAAACATTTTTGGACAGTCTTAAAATTTCCCTATCATTTCCCCTTTCTCAGAAGCTCTTGGAAGGAGTCCTGCAACATTGGACCTACCAATGACGAGATGTGATTCAGAAGGTAAGGAAAGAAAATTGCCAGCCTGATGAAACAGAGGGGACCACAGGATCCGTGCACTAAGTGACAAGAACAACAGGCTAAAGAGGAGCAGCTCAGAAGGCCCCAGGAGAGCTGGCTGCAGGAAGATGAAACTGAAACTCTACAACCAGGGTAGAGTTTGGAGCTGAACTTTGAAAAGTATATAGAAAAATAAGCAATCAAGTGAAAAAAAAAAAAAGATAAATTTTAGCTTCGGAGAAAATAAAAAGTATGCAAGAAAGAAAAAGTCAATCGCATTACTACGTGATTGAGCTGTAATTTAGCATTTACATAAGTCATAATAAAACTGAACATTAACCTAACTAAAGTATTACATGACATGTTGAGAAGGTGGGGGGACAGGAAATTGAATAAGTGGTAGTTATGAGAGACAATAAAAGAAGGCTAAACACTCGTCTTTTTAATTTTTTATTCATTATTTTTTTAATACTCGTCTTTTTTAGTGAGAATGGGTAATACCTAAAACTGAAAATAATTAAGAATTTACAACTAACAACATTATTTAGAGACATAACTATAAATACCAAAATAAATAAGCATGAAAAGTTGAAAGCAATTGCTTCTGTAGAGTGGGAAACTGGGGTGGGGCCAGGGGAAAGAGCAGTGAATTAGGAAATGTAATTTTTCACAAGTCCAATGAATAATTAAATTATGTGCATGTATAACACTGATGGAAATAAAAACTAAATTAAGAAGAGAAAAGAAATGATTCTAGCAAGGCCAGGAGAACCCTGTTGGTTGGGGTTGGGGAAACCATAAATGAAAATAGTTCAGAACATTGATGATCTCATGGTTAAAAGGTAGGGAAGCCTTTCAAAGCAGATTTAAGCTTATTTTTAAGCTGTTTTAAGACTGAAAAATACGACTTTTATAAAATTTAGAACTTCCAAACAATAAACAAACAAGCAAAAACCCACACCCATAAACAAATTAAAAGGCAAAAACAACACTGGACAAAGTATCTGTACCATATTCATAAGTAAACAGTTTCTATAAGTTAATAAACAAAAAGGCCAAGACCAACAGAAAAAAGGAAAGAACATGAACAAGCAATTCACAAAAAAAGTAGTTAATAAATATGAAAAATATTTACCCCCACTACTAAACAGAGGTAAATATTAAAAGAAAATACTGTAATTTTGGATTACTGAATTAGCAAAAATTAAGAAAGAACAGTACTGATCACAGTATGAAAAAGAAAAAGGCATTCACACACATTCATGAAAGGCATATAAATAGAACAATCTTTCCAAAGGGTGTTTTGGAAATATGTATCAAATGCTTTTAAAAAAATACACTGGAATTTATCCTAAGGAAATAATTGGAAACACTTGCAATGAATATAAAGGGATATTCACAGAGTTATTAATAGAGTTCCTTAAAATGCTGAAAAATTAGAAACAACATATAAAACAGAATACCACACAGATCATCAAAATTATCTTGTAGAAAAATAAAGAAAACAATTTCATAATATATTAAATAAAAAATGTGAGTTACAAAATGGAGTGCAGAATATGATCTTGACTCAAAGAAATAAATATTTGTATGCACAAAGGAAAAAAAAACAAAAGCTGAAAAGATAACTCCCAAAGCATGAATGGAGACTTTGTGTGGATGGTGGGGTTATGTATCTCCATATTCTCAAGCAAAATTTTAATATTATGTAATTTGAAGCCAACATGAAAAATAAATGATAAAGGAAAATAGCATAAAAGGGAGTTAAAGAAAGATTTCTGTACTTAAGTGCTCCAGAAATGGGTTCCTAATAAATAGTGAATTTAAAAAAAAGAAACTACTTTATTAGTTTTGATTTATTCATCGTAGCTTTCTCAAAGAAAAAAATAAAAGTATCAAGAATTCACTACATATAAATTCCACTACTGGGCTCTGAAAAATTCTTTAATTGTGTAATCAGATTTCAGAGAATTATTTATGAAACATTAAATGTCAGCATATCCCAAAGTTAAATTTACCATTTTCTTTAATACTGTTTCTATAAATTACATGTTATAAGGGCAAACAGAATCTTAAAGAATAAGGATATTTGTTAAGACAACAGATTTGGTACGATTTTACTATATGAAAACAAAGATTTCCTTTAAAACTCAGCAATGCCCAGGCTAAAAACAATTCCAATAACTCTGAAAAGTCTTTGATTAAGAGTAAATTTTAAAATCCATTCGTCATCTTCAGGTCATTGATGTATCACAATGACTGACAATTTAAGGCAGAGAGTATATGATGTAACAAATGCAGCACCCACACAGAAACCAAATATCCACATACCACCACAGACTTTTCAGTTGAATAAGTAACGGAATTTAAGCTTAAGGAATTACAGAAGTACAAACAAGAAAATAAATTGGGATGCCACATCTGACATATCATAAAACTTCAGAGGGTTTGCCAAGAAAGAACATACAATATCCCCAAATTCTTTTTCTGTGAGTTGTCAGCTTATGCTCTTTTAGAAACCTGATGTAGTGATACTTTCCAGGATGTATTACTCTTACCATTATTAAGCAAAAAAGCAAAGAAAAAAAACTAAACAGTAAACACATTATTTTCTTAACCTGTCTAGTGCTATCTGAATTCTTACTCTTCCAACAAAAGTGAATATAATTAAATGTAGAATTCGTTTTGCAAAGCCAGGGCTCCACATATAGGCTATAAAACTCACTCCAGGCAGTTAAATTTGAGTATATTTGTTCATAAGATTTAACTCTGAATTTTACCCTATCCTTAGGAGGAGATTCCTTTTCTCCATTTTTTTTAATGCTTTCTGTTCTTGTTAAAGCATAATTTTTAAATGGATCAAAAAGATATCTAAGAAGAGGATCAGTCCCCAGTGTTTGATGCACAGCTTTGACGCAACTCTCACCTTCTCTGGATGAGGTAATCTTCCAAGATATCAAGGCAGCGCACCATCTGGGAGAAGATGAGTACTTTATGGCCACCTGCAATCAGCTTAGGGAGCAGTTTGTCAATAAGCACCAGCTTCCCTGCTGCCTGAATCATGGCCTGCAGCTGGAAGTCAGAAGCATCAGGACTGTGAGTTTTTCGGAAATCTTCCAGAATTTTCTCCTCTGCCCCTGAAAAGGAACAGAACAAAACTATTTCTTGAACAAAACATAAAGTTAAAAGCTGCTCTCTGCTTAACAGATTCTAGGAAAAATGAAGCCATCTGTTAGATGTGAGTTCTTGGGTACTAGACCAACAGGCCAGTAAGCAGATGCTGTGCATCCCCAGTCTGTGTCCTGAGCAGAGGACCTTCCAGTAGCAGCAGCAGGACTCCTTGAAGAGCAAACAGATGCTTCGCTCTCCCGGAAACCTCACCAACTAGAGAAAAGGCTTCTGAGATACCTAGCACTAAGCTGAATCATGCAAGTAAAGAAACCTTCACAGGAAGTTGATCCCCCACCCCAAAAAGACCTTCATACCTCTTGGCATCACAAAGACTAGCCCGTCAGAAAACCCAAGCCATATTTTTTATTAACCCCAAGCCATATTTTTTGATCAAAAAACTTTACTATAAGAAAAGCTTCTGATATCTCTCACTAGTACAATTAACTGGTAATCTATCTGCAGAGAGTTTTAATCCTATTGCAACATTATCATTTATTCAACTATGTAATGCACTTATCTATCCCAAAATGGAAAGTCTGGAATAGACTGCAAGTACATGCACAGCAGACTGATGAGTGATATCCATCTTCTGGCAGGCAGAGTCTGTACTAGAGAGGAAGAGAATTGGTAAAGATAGGTTCAAAACTCACTTCTGTGCACTTACTAGCTAGCTTACTTAGGGAAATCCCATTAACCTCTTTGAACCTCAGTTTTATACTCTGTAAAACAAAACAAAACAAAACAAAAACAGTGAGAATGCATACAACCCAGCACTAATGGGAACTCCATACATCTTTGACTATCAATAGTTTTGGCAGAAACCCATGCAGGCCTGCCTTACTCCCTGCTGCCCTGCTGCCCCACTCACCATTGATCAGGTAGGGATGGTTACAGCACTTTCTCAGCTCCATCATGGTATTGATGAGATTGGGCATGTTGTGCTGATTTGCCCCCTTGGTCAGGAAGGAAAAGTTCTTCTCCAGGATGGCTCGGTAGTACTTTTTCTGGATATTAGTAAGCTCCACTTCGATGATAGTCTCTTGTTTGGGAGCAAGGTTCTTTTCCACATCATCTTTCAGCCGCCGAAGCATCATTGGTTTTAGGATAGACTGTAGTTTCTTCACCTGTCCAGGAAATGAGACCTGTTCACCTGCCCCAATCCTGATTTAATGATTACTGGGCTATTCCAATCTTCACCAAAGTCTCTTTAGCGTCTAAATCATGGCATGATTGATCCCTGAACATGGGAGGTTTATAACAATGGTAATAGGAAAAAAGGGATCTGGTTTCAATTAACAAGTAATTATTGAGGACCTATGTGGCAACCTTACAAGATATAAAGGGAGAAAGATACAAAAGGCAACGCTCTAGGATGAAGAAAACAAATCTCTCTTCTGCTTTCTTTAACACGTGTGCTCAGTAAATACCTGAGAAATATTTTAAGCCATGTTAGGAGGAACAAGTGATACATTACAAAGGGAAGCCTCAGATGCTCAAAGAATACAGTAAGAAGTAGAGGCAATCTGGAAAAGGATTCCTCCTACATCTTCTGAAAAACAACAGCAGCATACATGTTTGGTGGTAGCAGTATGTAAAGAATTAATGTTGTAAGGTGACATCTCCCATTACATCTGGAAGCTGTCACATCAGGGGCAGTTTAAGTCTGATGGACTATTTCCCATGATTTGTTTTTCTTCTCCTAACAGCCTAGACCTAGACGGTGGATGTCTACTCATTTGACTGCAGTGGCAAAGATGACTTGCTTCCTCTCCCAAGAAGACAATGATAGAGTAGGGATTCAATGTCAAGGCACCTGGGTTAACTGTGAACTAAAACATGATACCAGTAAGATTAACCCTGACAGAAAAATAAAATAAGGAAAAATTCAAATACAAAAGAAAGTAAGTTTCAAGTCAGAAAGAACTGAGCAAAAATTTTAAAAGGGTAGAGTTTGCATAAATAAGTTGTAGGAGAAATGCTGTGGCAATGTCTCCTGAAAAAGAATGTTTTAAAAGAATTACTTAATGGAGCAGATTTTACACAATGATGAATATGCTTTATTTTGGAAACAGATGCTTCCTACACATTTATTTGTGTTTTAAAATACAGACATTTGATGCCATTTTAACAGTTTTCTCCTAACTAGCCCCAACCCTAAACCTAATCTTTTATGAGACCTTGATTTTACTAACCATGGTACTTAGGAATCTAACCCCTCCAAAATGGGTAAGGAATTACTATATAAGAACCCAAAGAAAATACACACTGATAGCTAATTGTTAAAGACAGGGACAAGTTCCATTCTGCCACATGCTGGATTCAACTTTTGCCCCTCACCTTGTTCATTATCTTTGAATCATTTAGAGGAGACTAAATGCCAGACATTGCTGGCAATATAACAAACACAACTTTGGAGAATATGAGGGCCTTTTCCTCAAGGAGGTCATTGTCCACAAAGAAGAAAAAAGTACATACCACAAATTAAGTGCAATGGGAGAAGAAGATGCCTTTTTAATGGTCTGAAAATGGAGAGAGAATTGGAGCTAACTTCTGAAGGATTGATACTTATTGCAAATGTTAGGTGACTTAAGTTTAATTCATCACTGATCTCAAAATCTGACTTGCATTATAGAAACAGACTGTACTTTTGACAGATGCTGACAAAATTCCCAAACTTTCCCACTCCCCAAATTCTCTGCCTAAACCCAATTCCACACAATTGCTAGATTAATTTTGTGTAACTAATTATATCATTCCTGCAATAAAAGCCTTGCATGGCTTCTCTATTACTTACCAAATTCTTCAACCTTCTTTCAAGATCTTCCCACAGTACCTCTCTCCCTAAGCCAACTCTGCAGGTAAACTCACTACCCTCCCCCTACAAGGGACATGACTCTCAGCGGTGTAAATCTCCCTGGCAACGTGGAACATGACTCACAGGGATGAACTTGGCCCTGGCATCACAGGATTGAGAAAGACTTCTTGGACCAAAAGGGGAAGAGAAATGAAACAAAATAAAGTTTCAGTGACTGAGAGATCTCAAATAGTTGAGAGGTCATTCTGGACGTTATTCTTATGCATTATATGGACATCTTATGCACTGGAATAGCTAGAAGGAAATACCTGGAACTACTGAACTGCAACCCAGGAGCCTTTATTCTTAAAGATGATTGTATAACTATATAGCTTACACTGTGTGACCGTGTGATTGTGAAAGCTTTGTGGCTGCCACCCCCTTTATCCAGTGTATGGATAGGGGAATAGAAAAAGGAGGACAAAAAGTAAATGAGTAATAGGGTGGATGGGGGGTATGGGATGTTTGAGTGTTCTTTCTTACTTTAAATTTTACTCTTATTCTTTTTTTGTGTGGTAATGAAAATGCTCAAAAATTGATTGTGGTGATGAATGCACAACTATATAATGGTACTGTGAATAACTGATTGTGCACTGTGGATGACTGTATGGTATGTGAATATATCTCAATAAAACTGAACTTAAAAAAAAAGACCTCCCCACAATATAACTCTAAACTCCTCTGGCCTCATACTCTACAATTCATCTACACAGTTTCCAGTTCAACCAGATGACTATTATTGAATAAATATTATGACCCCAATTATGCTGGGTTCTTTTTCTATGCAAAGTAGTCACCATCTCTTCTTTCCCCACCTGTTGACAACTTACCCATCCTTCAAAGTTCATTTTCAAAGTGTACTCTGTGAAGTTTTCCCTGATTCCCAAACAGATGCAACTTCTCTCTCCTTTAAAGTCTCCAACCCTACGATTTGTCCCTCTGAGGGTATTTAACCTTGTCTGGCTGATTTCTATAATTGCTAGAAAAGATTTATATCCACAGCAGATAGATCAGGGCTAGACCTTCCAAATGTGAGGAAAGTTAGTCTTTCTGGACAAAACTGAACTTACTAACCCCTCTACGTGTATGACTAACTCTTTCTCCTCCCCTGTGTATCTTGTATACAAGAAGATGGGCCTGAGAACATGTTGCAGATTATATAGGAGGAAGGAGAAAGGATGAGGGAAGCAGAAGAAAGCACCATGCTCCTGGAGCCAGAGCTATAAGCAAAATCATCAAACTTCCAAGTGAGATCAGGGAAGGCAAGAGGCCTCATGTGCTAACATACCATATTTTAAATCTTGATTCATCTACCCTTTGGAGCACTAAGAACTGCTAATAACCAGCTTACTCTCCCAACATAAATAAATAAAATAAAGGAAGTAATGCTTATGTTACCAGGGATGTGAGAATTAGTCAACTCCTGTCCCCACAGTGATATGTCTCCTTGATGTGAAAGGAACTGGCACAATTGTCCTCTTCAATTCTTCAGGCTCCTATTTACCTGTTCCTCTGTTTTCAGATCTCCAAACTCCTCCAAGAAAGCAGTCTCTGAAGGAAACTGTGATGGTTCCAGAAAATTTAGCAAACTGAAGAGCTCTTCCACAGAGTTCTGCAAGGGCGTTCCAGTGAGCAGCACTTTATGCTCCTGCATGAATTAAATGGAGCAAGATAAACAGCAATCGAGCCCCAAACAGTAAGTTCTAGTGGGAAAATTAAGCTACAGCTTTCTATCCTTAATTTGGGGCAATTCTGCTCTGCTTTTATGAAAAGATAGGGTGCCAAACTTTATAGGGGTACAATCAACAAATGGATCAACTTTCTTTTCACATCACCGATTCCAGTAGCAATTTCATGTTAACTAAAGCAACCAATCATTTATTCACTTAATATTACTGAGTGCCTAGCCACTATGTACTAGGCCCTGTGCCAAAACAGTTAATGTTAAAAGGCCATCATCCTTGGTACCAGAGCATTCAGGGACCTGGAAACAAGCCAAAACACCTTAGATTTCTAGGTCACAAAACTCATGGTATTTAAGATTCTCCTGAGTCCCTTTGGTAATCAATCCATGGCAAAGGTCAAATTGACGACCCAATTCAAACAAACAAACAAAAAATTTGATTCCTACACTATCACAGCTATGGAAGGCAAAAAGAAAATCTAGAGTGAAAGGAATATGCACAAGTTTAGTAAGCCACATGAAGAAGGGCTAAAGAATGCTTCTTCCATGGTGAGTAGAAGGAACCCATGTTTATGTAAAGAGCTTACCAACTTACCAAGGACATGAGCTTCAGACCCTCGAGAAGTTTACAGTTCCTATTCTTCAACCTGTGGGCTTCATCAATTATCACACAGCTCCAGTGAATCTTCTTCAGCTCTGGACAGTCTGCCAGGATCATCTCAAATGTTGTGATGACAACATGGAACTTGAAGACTCCTGAAAGGGGGTTTCCCTAAGGATGACACAATCATAGGCATGGCTTTATGCAATGGCTCTGGAAGTCTGCTAAGGGGTCCTTGTTGGATTAAACATAATAGTTGGACAGAACTATAAATTCTAGGGCCTAAGTGAGAAATCAACAAGCACTGTTTTCCTCACATGAGAAAAGAGAATACAAAAATGAACCAGCTATTGAGACAAGAGAAATCTCACTAAACAAATGAAACAGAAGCAAGAGCGCATGTATCCCTGTCCCCCCAACAAAGGTAAGAAAGATGAGCAGCACAAAAGCACAGCAAGGGAGCCTTTTATTTATTAATTGCCAAGATAAGGAAAGCAGGTGGGTGTTGATTCACACATTCCCACTCAGGAGCGTGTCTATAAAATGCATAGTTTGAATACCCAAAGAAGCCCTCTTGATACTTTTTGGATATAATTAGATTCATCTTCTAACTTAGGCTTTAGCACAGATTCAAAGTAATGATCCTGATTCACCCGGGCAAGTGCTACCAGGCAGGACAGGTCTTGGTCCTGATGCTACTGTCACATTTAAGAAGCAGAGCTGCATCAAGTTAGAGCACATCTCAAATTTCTTCTAAGTGTCTCCTTCTGCAGTCTACTGAATCCCTGGTGAAGAGCACTGGCTTTCCTCTGGTGGGATTCATTTAATTTCTGCCTTGCTTAATTATAAAATCCTGTGCCCAAGGCATCATACCCTCAAGAATACTCAGAGAAGTGATTATGCATAACAGAAACTATAGAAAAAATTTGATTGTGCTTTTATGTATTTGAAACCTGTTTTCTCTTTTCATCTCCTTGTCATTTTTGTAAACCTCCTCTCCTAAGTCCCTGGTTGGGAAACCATCCTCTGTATACTAATTCCTCTCCTGTTTTCTTTCTTCAATGAGCACATAACAATTCAGATGAAATCTTCTGCGTGTAAAAGCAACTCCATGAGCCAACCAAGAAGCCAAGCTTTCAGTATCCTGAAACAGGCCTTGGATATATCTCAGACACTGGAAAGCATACCCTAGGGCACTGAGTTTTATTATAAATAAAAACAAACTACCAGGGAAGAGAAAGAAGTCTACCTCAACAAACAAATTACTGTACAAAGTAAGTCAACAGTGACCCAATGTGATGGTTAGATTCATGTGTCAACTTGGCCAGGTGACCCAGCTGTCTGGTCAAGCAAACACTGGCCTAACAATTGCTGTGAGGATGTTTGAGGCTGGTTAATAAACCAACAAGCTGGTTTATTAAATCATCAGTCAATTAACTGCAGCTGTGACTGATGACTCACCAAAGGGCGTGCCTTCCACAATGAGAGAATGCAATTGGCTGGATTTGATCCAATTTATCAGTTGAAGACTTATAAGCAAGACAGACAGAGGACCTTCACTTCTTCTTCAGCTGCCCAGTGAAGCATTTCTTGAGGAGTTCGTCAAAGTTGCCAGTTTGTTTCCTGAGGAGTTCATCAAACACGTTTGTCAAAGATCCCCGTTCATTTCCTGAGGAGTTCATTGGACATCTTCCTTGGAGTTGACAGTTCGTTGACGGCTCTACAGAATTTGGACTCGTGCATACCCACGGTCGCGTGAGTCACTTTTACAATTTGATAATCAGAGACACCCCTCATTGATTCTGTTTCCCTAGACAACCCTAACTAATACACCCAAGGATCAGGGCATTAAAACTCCCAAAGACAAGTGAAGGAAAAGCTGCTCCGAGATTTGACATCAGGCTGTCCCTGGGTCACTGTGCTTCACGCGAGGCTCACCTGTGCATCTCTGTACACCATTTCATACTGCTGGATCATCTGCCTGCTGATCTGGCTGCCATGGTACACAATAGCATTCATCTCTGTCCACGTCCGGAACTCCCGCTCCCAGTTAGTGATGGTGGAGAGAGGGGCGATAATGAGGAAAGGGCCATGTATTCCCCTGAGGAATATTTCTGAAAGGAATGTGATGGACTGGATGGTTTTCCCTAGGCCCATCTCGTCCGCCAAAATACAGTTTTTTCTGCCAAGAGTAAGAAATACAGGTAATTCATTATCAACGTAGGAAAGATATAGAGGTAGGTTATCACTAAAAAGATGCTTCAGAAATACACCTTGACTCATTAGAGAAGGTCTTATTATTATCATTTTACAGAGATGAAACTGAGGCTGAGAGATGTTAGTTTTTATAGATAGTTTATTATTCATATCCTGCCTACTTCCTAAAAGGCCTTACGGCAGCTTGGGAGAAAATATATGAAATAAGTCCATTAAAATATAAAAAACTCTAAAGATTAAGATAATAGTAAAGACAGGGAGAAAAAAATATGCTTCAAACCTGAGCCAATTTCTGTAAGACAAACTTCCTAAAACCAAGGCAAAAATAAAAAGATGATGAACTACATGCTTCTCATTCTTAAACTTTTAACCCACATGATAAATTCCTTATCAGAGTAAAAATGTTGGCCTTTTCTGGGGACCCAGGATCATAGAGCTGCACAGAGCTGTGACACTGGAGAAGGTGTGGTGACTGCCCAGCCTCACTCCCTCACTGTACTGACAGGCAACCCAAGACCTGGAAAGTTAAGTGAGCTGTGCTCAAAGTCACACTAACCAAGCGGCAGAGACTTGGCTAGTGCACAGGTCTCCAGAATCCCATCTTAGTGTATTTTCCATCACAACATGCTGTGTTTAAACTCAATACTATGAGGTTGATTCTAGAATGTTAAGAAAATATTAACACACCTTTCTCAAATTTCACCTGTTTCAGCCAGATTCTGATAGGAACTAGAGCACAAATAGTTCAAAACTGAGCATTACCATACAAGTCCAGAACATTCATGGCTCACAAAAAAAGTAGGAGAACTGGGGCGAGAACCCAGATCCATTCCCTCTTAGAGCTTTTTCTTTTTCCTAGAGACTCAGAGGTAGAAAACAGCTTTAAAGGATTCTCTGAGTTCTGTTTCATTTAGGTTGACTTTAACCTTTTGGCTGGATTGACAAAGGGAAAAAAACAGCACAAAGTCAATGATGTCTACACTTGATATAAAAATAAAGTAAATCTTGGTATGACAAATGTGCAGATTACTATCCACAAATTAATGACTGAGGTGCTCCTTACTACTCTACTAGTGCTACTCTAAGATTTCCAAGTGAAGGTAACAAAACATCTCCAAGTACACACATGTGGTAGAAAAATCTAGTATCTCACCTGTTATACCAGTTAAAAAGCAGCCAGTTCATTCCCTCCAGTTGGTACTCCCGGAGCTGGTTACTGTTCTTATACTCGCGAGACTTCTCGAGTTTCTGCCAAGCATCTGAAGCAGGCCGCTCCTAGTGGAGGGAAGCAAGAACACAATACATAGAGAGGATGAATTTTGGAGCACAACATGGACAGGGACATAGGATGATAATGGGGATGTGGTAAATCTCAAATATATGTCCTAAGGCTTGTTTCAAACTGCACCAACTATTTACTGACTAATGTGCAGGTCTTATATCTTCCAGATTTCATTAGATTAAACTAAGAACACCTTCATAAGATTTGCAAGTAATTAATTAAGAAGAGAAACAGACCCACCTAAAATCTTGGTAAATATTATATTGTTTTACTTAGACTCTTAGATGCCATTCTCATTTACACATTGATGTTCCCAGCAAGCCAATATTAATCAGGTTTTTGGTTTCCATAGAAAGAATTTCTTCTTGTTATTTCTTTGTGTCTAAGGTATCAGCTCAGAACTAAGTACAGTGGGTCAAGTATTTAGTTGGTTACATTCTAGTCAGCACATAAGCAAAAATCTTGTGCAATCCAAATGAAATTCTCTAAATTCTCCTTACACAGAACAGAGGCAGCCTTATTTATTTTTTCATAAGATATACCAATTTTTAAGAATAATTCATCCTTTCTCTACCAATAGGAAATGGCACATTTATCATATACTAAGTTGCAACATATCCATGGAGATGAATCTAGATTCTTCATTCTTTTCCCCTGAACTGTTTGTCTATAGCTCTACAAACAGTGAGGAATTATTTTTTACAGATGTCTTGACTATTCTTATTTACTAATCTGTGCAACTTCAGAATCAATCTGTCAAGTTTCCTTAAAAACCAATGTCAAGTTCCCACTGGAAAACACTAAACCTGTAATTTATAAGTTTCAGGAAAATTTAAATTCTTGTATACTGAGCTGTCCCATCCCATTATTTTGCTTATGGACAAACTGAGCCCCTAAACTGACACTTTAGTCTTCTGGTAATAATAGAGAAGTTAAAAAAAAAAAAAAAAATATTCAGTGAACATAGGCTGAGAACCTCTGTTCTCTGGAAGGTGCCAGGGATCTACAGAAAAAGATTTCCCCTTGAGAATCTTCTAGTTGAGTGAAGCCAATGGGGAAAAACAAAGAAGACATGATTGATGGAGGAAGGGGTAACAAATAGGAAACAGGAAAGATAGTAACTATCTCCCAAGCTCCTTTCACATTTCTTATACCTTCTAACTCACTGACTCCACACAATGGCCATGCACCAGGAAATTCTAAGCTCATATTTAAGCTTCTTAAATGTCACATCTGTCAAAATAGAGTCCAAACTTAAAGCTGAATGGGGTGTTAACAAAGTCGATTTGGAGAGGAACGCACCCCAAACTGCAGGTTCAATGAGGAGTGGCCAAAGGCAAGTGACCACAGAAACCACTGAGGGACACAGCCAACTGGACATCCACAATTACCAAGTTAATACAATTACAAGCTATAAGAGGTGCAAAACAGAGATATATTACCATGTGTGTAATTTCAGGGAGTACTTGAAGAGACTCAAATTCTTTAACTTTTGCAGGATCTACATCTTCCTCTAGCTCCCAGGTGCTTTCTTCATATGGCAGTGAGCACCACTTCACTAGGTAATGCGTGACCTCCTGGTAGAAAACACAGGGTGAGAAACTTATGTTCTTTCTACTACATTAAAAGGCCTGAAAATAAACTCTGGCCAGCCCCTGAGAAACCACTCTACAAATATGAATGCCATTAAAACAAAGGCCACATGTTAACAAAACAAGCATTCACCAAAATATGTGGTGAGAAGAGAAAGACACTGTAGGAGAGGCAAAAATGGCAAACACCCACCTCCCCTGTTTCTGCATCCTTGGTATGGGCCACCTCTAAGATGCGATCAACTTCTACATAGTCCGGATTGAACAGATCTTCATCAGGCTAATGCAAACATAGGAGAACAGTTCAGAAGAGCCACATTCCCTCAAATCCAATACACAGTGTTACATCCAACACCCAGTGTTTCAGCTTTAAGTGACCTTACTCCCTGGGTCATAACAGCCAAGACAGAAAGGGTACACTGCAGAATAAAAGTCACTTCACAGATACTTCTTCACTGTCCCCCAAATCTGCTCTACATGGCTAAATTCAAAGGATCTCACCATGCTTTTTATCAAAGCCTGCAGCAGGGCTGAGGTAGGCCTTTCCTATTAGTCATTACAGTACTACTCAAAAATTAGCACAAAAAAGATTCCCTTTTTCTTACTGCACCTTGTTTCCAAGACAGCCCTCAGAAACTGAGAAATTGTTTATTTTTCTTCTTAACAGCAAGAACAAAAATAGCTAAGGGGGCCCAAGGGGAGTTTCTGGGGTACTGATAATGTTCTACTTTCTGATCTAGGTAATGATTACACAAGTGTGTTTATTTAGTAAAAATTCATTGAGCTATATGCTTTTAATTTATTTATAAACTTTATGCTTCAATTTTAAAAGTTTAGTTTTTTAAGTAAATATGCAACATTTAGGAATATTTAACGTGTGTCCAGAATTAACTGAAACTTAATGAAACTTAAATGAAACTCCCTAATAGGGTAGATGCTATAACTGCCTTACAAATGAAGAAACTGATGCAGAGAGGTTAAAATAATGTGACCAAGGTCATAGTGCTGCACGAAATGGACTTATACCCACGTCTTTCCTACCCAGAGACTGCTTCTTCGAATTCTGAAATCTTCTTAGTGCTTCTTAGGCTGGAAGGCACTTCAGGTGTTATCTAATACCACAGTCTAATCAATGCAGGAATTCTTTTTACATAATCTCTGGCAAATCCACCCTCATATTCAATTATTCCTGTGACAAGGAAGTTACTTATCCTCTAAAGCCCATTCCACTGCTGAGACAGCATTACCGCTGCCTGTTTAGTAGTAGTAGTACCATGATCTTTATCATCATTATTATTAAACTATAACCTAATTTCCTTCCTTGAAACTGTGACTCATTGTTGTGAACTGCTTCCTCTATTGTAGTAATAAGTAAGTTGATTCTCTCCTCTCCATGCTGGGTCTTCAAAGATTTGAAGGCAGCAATATCCCCCCATCTGGGTTAAATAACCCCAGTTTGTTCAACTGCTCTTCGTATGCCATGTTTCCAGACCCTTTAATGATGAGACAGCCAACACTTAAGACTAAGACTCAAGCACCACACTAAGTTCTAGAAACACTGTCACTTAATCCTTGCAGGTTTTCTGTGAGGTTGATCCTATTAGGTAGTATTATAGAATATAATACTGTAATACTTGCATATACAGGATACTGAGTCTAAAGAGGCTGAATGCAACTTGCCCAAGGCCACACAACTGTTAGCGGGAGCTGCAAACAAGCATTTTAACTCCAGAGTACAGGCTCTCAGTATTGTGCAGCCTGCTTTCAATCACTAAGCTATGTTTCTGCCCCTTTACCACTATTGCAGTCCTTCTGCAATTGCCCTTTAGTTTTTCCAAGTTCCTTGTCGAATACTGGTACTCAAATGAACAGAACACTTACAATTGAAAAAAACACAGGGCATAGCAGTACTAATCTATTGGTGGAGTCTAGGATTTGCTTTACTTTTTAAGCAGCTATACTCCACTCTTGACACAGTAAACCTGTAGGTAATTAAATTGGCAAATTTTTTGTCCCTAGAACCATTACCCTGTCATTTTCCCCACTCCACATTATATTTTTAGGATATAAATGTAGGACATTAAACTTATTTATTCTCATAATATTTCATTCATTATAGCCTGTCCAGGTAAATCTGAACTTTGTTTTTGTCACTTATTTTCCCAGTATTGTGCCTGATTACAAATCTTCTGAGTTTTCAGAAGGAGTCAGTATAGAGTCAGAAGGCCTCTGGCGTCTGGGACATCACAGCCTCTTGAGCCCGAGTTTCCTTCACATGTGCCCTGGCTATCTCATAAGGCGGTTAGGAAATAATGGATATGTAGATGCTCTATTCAAAACAAAGCTATTATCTACATCATAAAAATATTATTTACTCAAGTTATTAATAAAAATGTAGGATGGATCAAGACCAAAGACAGTATTATGGGAACTACTCCCCATTATTATTCTTCCTCAATGCCATCATGTCCTCCAATCTTCTCAAAAGCCTTTCCTCCCCACAAGAATATGAAGTCTTATGCTATTTTTACATTTCCTAACACAGTTCCTCTCCTTTCTATCCCAACCAAGGAAAAATCACTGTCTTGGAAAAACTCAGAAAACAGACACACTGAGTTTTGCAGGTGATGAAAGACTTAAGGGTCTGAAGCAGGGGTAGGGGTCTTACCTGAGGGAGCCAAACAATTCCTGAGTGCTAATCCTGGGCTAATACCACTGATAGAAATATAAGGAAGGCATGGGCCCTTGTGGGGCTTGAAGTGGAAAACAGAGATATATAAACAAGTTACTACACTGCAAATACTTGCTAAAATAAAGGTGTGAATAAAATGCTCCAAGAATAGAGGGAAGGTATCCAATAGGGTTTCAAGAGTAATTCTTTCAACTCTAGTTATCTTCCTTTCCTGTCTCTCTGTTAGAGGAACAAAGTCATAAAAAGTCATTCTCATATGCTTTAAAACCATCATGGAGAGGGCTGTGGCCAAACTTTAAGGCTAAACAGGAAAGACCCGAAATATTGGGATAAGAAGATTCTTGTTGACGTTATCCTAAAATAATCAATTTTTTGTCATTTGAGGAAAAGGAGCATAATACAAATAATGGATAGGTAAGTATGCACAGCAATTTACTCTGATGGCATCTGAGTGCAGTCTCAGGTCACCTGTATGAGTGACTTTCATTTTAAGAATAATTTTAATGTTTCTTTTATCTCAAAAGTTTTCTGTATCAAAATGAAAATTTACATGTTAACAAAAGAAGAAAATAAAAATGACCATGACTGCATCAACCAGAGAAAACAATGTCGGCATTTAAAGTATTTTAAAGATGTTTTCTATGCATTATTATGGTGCTTCTTTTTTTCCACATCTTCCAAAATGGAACTGCCTCATATACTGTCAGAGCCTAACATTTTTGACTAACGATATTTTATAACACTGAGTGTCTGTTTTCAAAAGCTCAAAATTTTGATAAATAAAAATAGAAGATTCTCATTTTAATTTGGATTTCTTTGATTACTAGTGGAATTTACTGCATTTTTGCATACTTATTACGAATTTTTTTCTTCTTTTATGAATTTGGTGTTTTGTATTTTTGAGTTAAAAGGGCATTTATCATCATTAAAGCTATCTGTGATGTGGGTACAGTGTATAACAAGTGTGTGTGTGTGTGTGTGTGTGTGTGTGTATGGTGTAAACATAAATAGGAAAGTTCTCATACTGGGTTAAGAAAAAATGTGCCATTATGTATGCAGGCATCTAATTAGGAAAAATGTATATATTTTAATGTATATACATACACATTACATAAGGTTTGTTTGTGGTATTTTCTGATGTACAGATACTACAGATTTGTTTAATATTCAAACCCATTAATCCTTCCTCTTTCTGGCAGAACAATACTTAGAAATTTCCAAGTTTATATAAAGATAATAATTATATTTTATTATAATACTTTCAGCTTATTTTTTAATATTAAAAATTTAAATCCTAGGAATTGATCTCTTCTTTAGGTGAAGAAAAGTTAAAGGATTGAATACATATTCCTCCTGCCCCATTTATTTATAGGTATTCTAACCAAGATACCAAAACACATGTTCATACGGGTGATCAGTTTGTAAGATTTTATCCTCATACCCTGGATAATTTGATTTCTTCAGCTTAAGTCTGGACTAGCTTTGCCTGTAAATCAGCACACACTTAGCAATTTGACTTGAGTGATAGATCTGCATAGGACTTCGACTTCAACTTAGAAATTTAGAAACTTAAACCCAGTATTTAATACTGCAAGAAAACAGCAGTCAAATGAGTCAGTAAATATTGCTTCACCTCAGTAAAAATGTGCTTCATCTGGGCTTGTTTATTCCTAAATCGCTTGATCTTCTGTGCGATGCGAGGATCCTTCTCAAGTTCTTCCATTGTGGCCCATTTACAGTGTAAGTAGGAACTATCCAAAGACAGGTATATTGTGAGACAAACATGTAGCTAGCAAATGATTGAGCTTTAAGGTGATCAATAAATAGGGAACCATCTATCATAGAAGCAGTGGGGTAATTTGTTGTAAAACTACCGGAGACTGGGTTTAGAAGGCTGCCCTTAAGGACAAAAACAGAACAAAAAACAAAACAACTGCTCTCTCAGCAATTTCTATAGAAATTGCCTCAAGGCAGAAAGAGGGAAGGTGCAGGCAGGCTATCATTGATACATGTTAGCAGAAGTGGGCAGGTGAAAGAAAAAGAAAAGAAAAATGCAAGAGAGAGGGTAAAAAAAAAAAAAAACAGTGTATAGGCTGAAGGACAGTAGGTCTCTACCCTGGGTGCAAATCATAACTGCCCTGGGCGATTGTGAAAAATACCAATCCATGGGACCCATTTCCCAAAGCCTTGGCTGGAGCAAGGGCTTCAGTAGTTTTAAAAACTTTAAAAAGCTCTCCAGGTAATTCTATGTGTAGCCAAAGTTCAACATTACTGTCAAAGTGAACTCAAGTCAATCAAGATTTGTGGGTCATGCCTTAGGGGCCATTCTCTGAAAACGTAGAAAATGGGATGCAGGAAAGAAAGCTTTATTCATATAAAATCCAAATACAAACAATTTATTAAAGAGACGTACAAATTTCTATATTTAACGTAGAATAGCTCCAAGTCAAATGGGGGTTCTCCTGGGTGAACCTGTAACAAACAACAAGCAAGTATCAGCTCAGATTCCTGGAAGATCATCCTCAGGTACCAAAAGAAAACAGGAAAATCAACACCTCTGTATGGCTTAGTAAAGATTTCTTCAGGGTTATTTATACTTTCCCATGTCTTTTTCGGACAGATATATAGATCAGGTTTTCCAAAGACCAAATACACAGCTATAAAGTAAAATATGGACACACATCCTCTTTGTGTCCTTCCAAGGTTTAGGATGGGGCAGGGTTCAGCCCAAACCCAAAGATGCCAAGGGCTCTGCAAGTGTCAGGACTAGAACCGGGTGCAAAAGTGGCACATGTACCTCTGATGGCTCTGAACTCTCATTCCCTAAACACCAGTAGTGGGCACTCTCAAAATAAGGAAATTTACTTTCACAATATCTGAAGGAAAGATGAAGCTATGCTCTCACCAGTACCACCACACTCTTCCACTGCAGGAATTTTATCTAGATGATACCTATAATGGCCCTGAGAATATCCTTATAACATAAAGAAAAAAACTCACAATGTTTCCATTAGGACTCTTTTTCTATCTCTTTGTCTTAATCCAGCAATTAAGGGATAAATAAATACCTTCTGCCAAGATCAAATTGGGGAAAATCTCAATTTAGTCCATAATATGATATTCAATAATTTTATGTCCTAAAATTCACTGTGGGGGTAAAAATAAGTGTTGACTAGTGAAACAATATTCTTGCCTAGTTCTCACTCCAAGAATGACAATTCAAGTTTCTCTGGCTAAGAAACTCTTCATGGAGGGTGTAATATCTGCCACTGATATAAAAGCTAGAAAAATGAGCCACTGACCTCTTGGACCATCTTAGATGCCAGGATCTTCTCAATGATGTTTGCATCATCTTCTGGAGGCTCCTGGAAACAGAGGTTAAGAAAAGAAAGAAAATTACTGGCAGTAAAGAATCCAAGAAAACAATCCCACAAGAAATTCTACAATAGGTACTACTTCACTCAAAAGTTCACTGTCATTAAGTACTAATACCTCCTTCCCATCAGCTAACAGATTTATCAAAAGATCACAAATATTCTGCAAAGTAAGACTGCAAAGCAGTGGAGTCTAACCTCTGGAACAATCCTATAACCTTCCCTCCCACATGTGCAGAGAAGTTACTCTGCTTTTCAGACCCTTGAGTTCAGATATGCCTTTAGATTCACTAAAATTGGTCCTAGGACTTCCTTTCTTTGCCAAAACTGCCTATGTATTGCTGCATAAAAATTTTAGGAGGCTGTAACAGAAAAGTTTTGGAGATGTTAATCTGAAGGTTCTGATTAGAAGTGTCTAGAAATTATTGGCCTTAACACTTCTTAGTTTCTAAATCTGTTAAAATAGGAGTGCAAAATATATATCTCACTGGATTACTGGGAGGATAAAATGGTTATGTTAAATATTTTTCAAATAGAAAGCGCTATGTAAATGTAACATATAATTATTCCCTACTAAATTTTACTCAACTTTCCCCTATGTACCTGAAAATGGCTTTCTGTTTCAATGGATCATCCTTTGAATGCAAATCACACCTGAATGCCAATTAATTCATTCCTTCCTACCCTGGATACACATCAAAATGTCTAGACTCCTAAACCCCATGAAATCTCTTTCTATATAATAAACTTAAGATGCAAAAGTCCTCAACAAAATACTTGCAAATTGAATCAAACTGCACATTAAAAGAATTATACACCATGATCAAGTGAGTTTTATCCCAGGTATATACAGGTGGTTCAACACAAGAAAATCAATTAATGTAATATACCACATTAACAAATTGAAGGAAAAGAACCACATGATCATCTTGATTGATGCAGAAAAGGCATTTGACAAAATTTAGCATCACTTCTTGATAAAACCACTTTGAAAGACAGGAAAAGAAGGGAACTTTTTCGACACAATGAAGTGCATATATGAGAAACCCACAGCTAACATCATACTCAATGGTAAAAGACTGAAAGCTTTCTCAGTGAGATCAGAAACAAGATAAGGATTCCCACTGTCACCACTCGTATTCAACATTGTGCTAGAAGTTCTAGTTAGAGCAATTAGATAAGAAAAAGAAAAAAAAGGCATCCAAAAATTGGAAAAGAAGTAAAATTTTCCCCATTTGAAGATGACATGATCCTAACCATTTCCGTTTCTGGAAAGTCCTTTAAAATCTACAACAAAGTTACTAGACCTAATAAACAAATTCTGCAAAGTGGCAGGATACAAGATTAACACGCAAAAATCAGTAATGTTTTTATACAGTAGTAATGAGCAATCTAAGGAGGAGATCAGGAAAAAAATTCCATTTACAATAGCAACTAAAAGAATCAAATATCTAGGAGAAAACGTAACTAAGATGTAAAAGACCTGGAGAACCTAAGATGGTGGCTAGGTGAGACAGGGCAAAAAACACCTCTGTGAAAAATACTAGATAAAAACCAGAAGGTGACCCAGAATACAGGTTTCAGCGATGCACTGGCTGGACAAGGTCTGCTAGAACCACAGGGGCCGTACACTTGGTGAAACCAGGAGTCTGCATTCTGTAACGAGTGAGTAAGCCGGCTGAAAGACCCAAGACCCATGGCAGCGCTGCGGTGTGGCAAAGCCAGGGGTTGGCGTTTGGAGACGGACTGGTTCTTTTTAAAAAAGGGGGGGGGGAACCCAGAAGCAGCTGCAGTTGCGATGGTGGGAATATGGCAGGAGTAGGCTGAGCCGGCCTCTCGGTGTCTGGTGTGGAGGATAGCCTGCGGCAGACTCCCTCAGGGCCAGGGGAGCAGAGGGGAGAGCCGGAAGGAGAAAGAAACCCCGCTGCTTGCAGCTGACCTCCCAGTGGGCTGGAGACACTCCTGCCTGAGGCCGTGCCCACAGCTCAGAGCCCCGCCAGTTGTCCCAGAGCTAGGAAAGAGGAACTGTGTGAGGAGTGGGGGGGGAGAAGTTGCGATGCCCCATTCAGCCCTCTTTGCATCAGGCAGAGAGTGCCCATGCACGGCCCGGCAGCCCGGGGCTTCCCTTGAGGGACGGCACACACTTGTGATGTAGCATGGCCTTCCCTCAGCAGAGGTCCTAGAAGATTACAGCTGAGAAGGGGGGCCCGCTTGGAAAACCCAGGGATGCTATATCAATGCCGGTGGTTTGTGGGTCAGCGACAGAGAGGGTCTGGGGCAGAACTGAAATGAAGGCTTAGACTCTTGCAGTGGCCTTGAATCTCCGGGAACACCTGGGGGGTTTGATTATTAAAGCTGCCCTGCCTCCCTAGCCACCTGGACACAAGCCCCACATTCAGGGTAGACGGCTCCAGCAACACACCCCAACTGAGTTCACCAACAAGAATCATTTCCTAACACACCACAGAGACAGAGTTGGGGAGAACTGACTTGAGGGGTATAGGTGACTCGCAGACACCATCTGCTAGTTAGTTAGAGAAAGTGTATGCTACCAGCTTGTATTTCTGAAAAATTACATTGGTTTTTTTTTTTTTTTTTTTTTTTACAACTTGAAAGAACCCTATCAAGCATAGCAAATGCCAAGAGGCAAAAAACAACAGAAAATCTTAATGCATATGATAAAACCAGACGATATGGAGAACCCAATTCCAAACACCCAAATCAAAATATCAGAAGAGACACAGAACTTGGCACAATTAATCAAAGAACGACAATCAAGGAATGAAAACATGGCAAAGGATATAAAGGACATGAAGAAGACCATGGCACAGGATATAAGGGACATAAAGAAGGCCTTAGAAAGGCATAAAGAAGACATTGCAAGAGTAAATAAAAAAAGAGAAGATCTTATGGAAATAGAAACTGTTGGCCAAATTAAAAAGACTCTGGATTCTCATAATACAAGATTAGAGGAAGGTGAACGACTCAGTGTCCTAGAAGTCCACAGAACAGAAAATGAAAGAACAAAAGGAAGAATGGAGAAAAAAATTGAAAAAATCGAAATGGATCTCAGGGATACGATAGATAAAATAAAACGTCCAAACTTAAGACTCATTGGTGTCCCAGAAGAGGAAGAGAAGGGTAAAGGTCTAGAAAGACTATTCAAAGAAATTGTTGAGGGAAAACTTCCCAAACCTTCTACACAATATAAATACACAAAGCATAAATGCCCAGAGAACTCCAAATAGAATAAATCCAAATAAACCCACTCCAAGACATATTCTGATCAGACTCTCAAATACTGAAGAGAAGGAGCAAGTTCTGAGAGCAGCAAGAGAAAAGTAATTCACCACATACAAAGGAAACAACATAAGACTAAGTTGTGACTACTCAGCAGCCACCATGGAGGTGAGAAGGCAGTGGCATGACATATTTAAAATTCTGAGAGAGAACAATTTCCAACCAAGAATACTTTATCCAGCAAAACTCTCCTTCAAATTTGAGGAAGAGCTTAAATTTTTCACAGACAAAAAAATGCTGAGAGACTTTGCCAATAAAAGATCTGCCCTATTTCAGATACTAAAGGGAGCCCTACTGACAGAGAAACAAAGAAAGGAGAAAGAGACGTAGAGAATTTTAACAGACATATATAGAACCTTACATCCCAAATCACCAGGACACTCATCTTTCTCTAGTGATCATGGATCTTCCCCCAGAATGGACCATATGCTGGGACATAAAACAAGCCTCAAGAAATTAAAAAAAAAAAAAAAAAAAAATTGAATATATTCAAAGCACATTCTTCGACCACAATGGAATACAAATATAAGTCAATAATTTTTGAATTGTAACTGCACTATTTACTTCCTACATGATATAAAATACACAAACTAATGACAAATCAGTGGTTTTGAACTCAATGTAAAATATGTAATTTTTGACAAGAATTATATAAAGATGGGGGAATGGAAGAGTATAGGAACATAGTTTATGTGTCCTATTGAAGTTAAGTTGGTATCAAAGAAAAATAAGAGTGTTACGGATTTAAGAGGTTAATTTTAAGCCCTACAGTAAACATAAAGAAATTATCAGAGAATATGACCATAGAGATGAAAAGTAGAGTATGGGTTAAGAGAAATGGGGGAAGGGGCAATGGGGAGTTAAGAAATGAGTGTGGAGTTGCTGTTTGAGGTGAAGGGAAATTTCTAGTAATGGATGGTGGGAAGGTCATCACATTACAACGTTCTAAATGTGATTAATCTCACTAATGGAATGCTAGAGAGGGGGTGAAATGGGAAGATTTATACTGTATATATGTTTCCACAATTGAAAAAAAAGACAGTCTAAATAGATGATAATTGAATGCCAAGGATGATCCTGGATGGGATCTGAGGATGGAGGAGAGGAGGCTCAAAGGGATACAGTTGAGACATAAGGAAAAAAAAAGGAAATACAGAATATAAGCTTTTTTTCAATGTTGAATCTCTTGTACTTCTTAGCTGCATTTAATGGGATTGCATAAAAGAATGTTCTTGTTCGTGGGAATTGTATATGTGAATTATAGTGTTTGTTCAAGGATGTGTGCAGCTAGCTCTCATATGTTCAGAAGACAGAGCAATAGATGATGGATGATAGGGAGGGAGGGAGGGAAAGAAATAGCGGTGTGACAGCATGTTAAAGTTGGTGGAGTGGGGTATCAGGGGAGGGGGTCAGGGTATGCTGGAGTTCTGTGTATGGGGCTTGAACAGTTTTTGCAACTGTTCCTATAACTTTAAATTTATTTCAAAAGAAAATTGAAAAAAAAAAAAAAGATGTAAGAGACCTGTAGGCAGAAAACTAAAAAGCAGTGTTAAAAGAAATCAAAGAAGACCTAAATAAATGGAAGAACATTCCACATTCATGGATTAAAAGACTAAATATGGTTAAGATATCAATTCTACTCAAATTCATTTACAGATTCAATGCAATAATCCTAATCAAAATTCCAACAGCCCTACTTTGAAGAACTGGAAAAACCAATTACCAAATTTATTTGGAATGATGTGGGGCCCCAAATAGCCAAAAACATCTTGAAAAAGGAAAATGAAGTTGGAGGATTCTCCCTTCCTGACTTTCAAGCATATTACAAAGATGTCTTGTCATGGTAAAAACAGTATGATATTGGCATCAAGACAGACGCACTGACCAGTGGAACTGAATTAAGAGTTCAGAAACAGATCCTTACGTCTGTAGTCAATTGATTTTTGACAAGGCTGCCAAGTCCACACAACTGGGACACAGCAGTCTCTTCAGCAAATGGTGCTGGAAGAACTGGATATCCATATCCAAAAGAATTAAAGAGGACCTCTATGTCACACCTTTTACAAAAATTAACTCAAAATGGAACAAAGACCTAAATATAAAAGTCAGAACCATAAAACTCCTAGAAGAAAATGCAGGGAAGCATCTTCAAGATCTTGTGGTAGGAGGTAGCTTAATCCTTGTGCCCAAAGCACGAGCAATGAAAGAAAAAATAAACAGAACTTCCTCAAAATGGAATACTTTTTGTGCTCAGAGGACTTTGTCAAGGTGAAAAAGTAGCCTATTTAATGGGAGAAGATATTTGGAAACCACATATCTGATAATCATTTAATATCCAGGATATATAAAGAAATCCTACAACTCAACAATAAAAAGATAAACAACCCAATTTAAAAATGAGCAAAAGACATGAAAATACTTTTTTTCAAAGAGGATATACAATTGGCTAAAAAGCATGTGAAAAGATGTTCAACATCACAAGTTATTAGTGAAAAGCAAATCAAAACTACAGTGAGATATCATTTCACACCTACTAGAATGGCCACTATTTTAAAAAATAACAGAAAACTGCAACTGCTGATGAGGACGGGGAGAAAATAGTAACACGTATTCACTGTTTTTGGGAAGGTAGAATGGCGTAGCTGCTGTGGAAGACAGTTCGGTGGTTCTTCAGGAAGCGAAGAATAGAACTGTCATATGATCCAGCAATCCCACTACTAGGTATATACTCAAAAGAAACATACATTTGCAAACGGATGTTCATAGTGGCATTGTTCATAATTGTCAAAAGATAGAAACAACCAGGTGTCCGTCAACTGATAAACAGATAAACAAAATGTGGTATATACACACAATGGAGTATCATGCAGCTGTAAGAAGAAATGATGTCATGACACATGTGACCAGACGGATGAACCTTGAAGATAATATGTTGAGTGAAATAAGTTAGACATTAAAGGACAAATATTGTATGACCTCAGTATTAGGAACTAAATAACTAGCAAACTCAAAAGTGTTAAGATCTAGAAGATAGATCACCAGAAGATAGAATAAGGGCAGAAAATGGGGCGTTGATACACAATTTGTGCAGAATATGTAATAAGGTTGATGGTAAACGTTTGGAAATACAGGTGATGGTAACACATTATAGTGAGTGTAATTAACAATGATGATATGTGGGTGCGATTGTGGTTGAAAGGGAAAGTTTAGGGTCATGTATGTCACTAGAAGGAAAGCAAGAGGATGAAACATGAAAATGTATAATATAGTGAACCCTCTGGAGGGCAAAAATGTTCTAGAATTGATTGTGGTGATGAGTGACAACTCTGTGAATTTACTAGAAGATACTGATTGTAAACTTTAGATGGACTGTATGGTATATGAATCTATCTCGATAAAACTGCCAAAAAAATGTTTTTTGGAATTTATCCTTTGTTTTGTTTTGTTTTCAGACAGTGAGTTTGCCTGCCATGACGTCTTAACTGGAAGAGGAGACTCCCCAACATTAACTCTTTATCACTTTATCCCTAGGGCCCAGTTTTTGGGTCTCTTCTCTTTTCCAGATATTCTGATTCTTTTGGTGATCTCATCCAATCTTATGGTTTAAAATACTGGCTACATTGTGATGTCTCCCAAATTTACACAGCCAGCTCAGAATCTCTCCCATGACTCCAGATTCATGTATCTAATTCATGTATCTGACATTTCCATTTGAAAATCTAATTGCTATTTCAAACATAAAGTGTCCAAAAACCAAACTCTTGATCTCCTAGCCAACCTCCCACCCTTATCCCTTCTACCTATAGTTTTCCCCATCTGCATTCAAGGGATCTTCTTTCTTCTAGGTGCTCAGGTCAAAAATCTTGGTATAATCCTCAACTCCTTTGTTTTCTTTCTATACATCATATCTGATTGCCCAAGAAATCCTGTTGGCTCTACCTTCAAAATATGTCCAGAATCCAGGCAATTCTAACCACCTCGACTGCTTCTACCCTAGTCTAAAATTCCTTCATTTCTCACCCAGATTATTCCCAATGGCCTCCTAACTAGTTTCCCTGCTTTAAACGTTGTCCCAAAAGTCTACTATAAATACAACATTCAAAATGATCCTTTTTATTATGTCACTACTCTGCTTCTCACTGAACTCAGAGTAAAAGACAAAGATACAGCAATGGTCTAAAAACACCTAAAAGACCTATCCCCAGCCTCCCACCTCATACACACCAAGCATGCTTCTACCTTAAGGACTTTGCAAACTATTCCCTCTGTCTGAAATGTTCTTCCTCTCTGGATGACTCCTTCCTTCTTTTACCTCCTTGAATTCTTTGCTCAAATGTTACCTTTATAGTGAAGCCAACTCTGATCACTCTATTTAAAACTGCAGCCCTCATTCCTGAATTCCATATCACCCTTATTCTAAAATTTTTTTCATAGCACTTACCACCATTGACATACTATATTATGTAATTTACTTACTTGTTAAATGCTTTGCCAGCCTCTCCCTAGGTATTTCTACCCTTTGAAAGTTTTGAGCTTAGCCCGTTCCGTTGGCCTCCCATGCCATGTAGGTTCAAATTCTGGCAAACGTCTGGAGAGAGACTGGCTGAGTATTTTGTTCCAGACCTCATCTCTGTTGTAGTCTTCCTCTACATGAAGTCAGAAACTTTTGCATCTTTGGTTGCTTGAGGTTCTCTAGCACCTAGAATACTACTTGGCATGTAGTAAGCGCTCAACAAATATTTTTGAATAAATAAATGTCAAGAGATTTTGCAATATGATACAACAAGAAAACAAAGCAAGTGCCAGGGAACACAGAAGCCAGAGCACTTGAGTGAATTTGGAAAAGCTTTGGAAGTGAAGTGACATCTGAGCTAGATTTCTGTTAGCCAACACTGAAGTTTCATAATTGGGACTACCAATTACATATACATACACATTGAAAGGCATGTAGATTCTTCCTCTATAGTAGAATGGTTCAAATATTCTATTATTCTTACCTAACATGAATAATAAATAAAGATGGTTTCTTATGGCAGGATTTTGATTGCTATTCAGAGTATTTTACCAGTATTGAATCCAAAGAAATTTTAATACATGGATGAAGAAAGCCCAGGACTTGACTCTGAGTATTAAGAGAATGGAGGGTTTAAAGTATTCATCATTATAGAAAATTTTCAAGTAAAAATGAAGGAAATTAAAACAAAATTTCAATTTATTTTTTGACATTGGTTAAAGATTAGGGGTGAAGACCAGCATTAAGGAATCAAGTGAGACTGCAGGAAAGATGGCAGCTTAAGGAGGTGTGGGATTTAGTTCGTCCTCTAGGACAGCCAGTAAATAGCTAGGAATTGTCTAGAACAACTGTTTGGGGGACATCCATGACCAGACGCACATCATACACCAGCCTGGAACCAGTGGAAGGGCCAAGATCACAGCACAAACTTTAAGTCTTCCATGCTGTGTTGGCTGGTGCCCCTACCCCACTGGCACAGCAGGCTGTCTTGGAGTCTCCCCTCAGTGGCAAACAGAAGCCCTCTCTACTAGGAGCAAGGGAATGAGAGCTCAATCGAGTTCCAATTGTGTATTTGTTTAAAAAATTCACACTGCTGAATACTAGCTCCAAGCACAGATAAATCTCAAATGCAAACAAGAAAGTTACTGGGAGATCTACAGCAGTCCACCCCCTGTAGGAAGGAGGCAGAGCTGAAGAGGAAAAAAATCAAAAAGCAAAACAAAACAAAAACAGCAACAACAGAGGATTTTAGGGTTGGCTGAGCTCAGAATACTGGAAAACGGCTGTGTCTCAAGAAAAAAGGCATATAGAGCCAAGTACCAATTCCAGATCTTCATTGGTGAGCCCAGGAACCTGGGAACCGGCTCTGAGAAGGATCTTTTTTCTTTCCTTTTCCTCTTTCTTTTTTTTTTTTTTTTTAGCAGCCCATTAAAGAATGCAGCAGGTATTCTCAGTTTTCAGCCCTACCCCAGGCAAAGGTTGAATTAAGAAATGCCTGACAGGACAGGGGGCAAGATGGCGGACTGGTGAGCTGTATCTTTTAGTTACTCCTCCAGGAAAGTAGGTAGAAAGCCAGGAACTGCGTGGACTGGACACCACAGAGCAATCTGACTTTGGGCATACTTCATATAACACTCATGAAAACGTGGAACTGCTGGGATCAGCGAAATCTGTAAGTTTTTGTGGACAGGGGACCCGCACCCCTCCCTGCCAGGCTCAGTCCCGTGGGAGGAGGGGCTGTCAGCTCCAGGAAGGAGAAGGGAGAACTGCAGTGGCAGCCCTTATCAGAAACTCATTCTACTGATCCAAACTCCAACCATAGATAGACTGAGACCAGACACCAGAGAATCTGAGAGCAGCCAGCCCAGCAGAGAGGAGACAGGCATAGAAAAAAACAACAGGAAAAACTCCAAAATAAAAGCGGAGGATTTTTGGAGTTCTGGTGAACATAGAAAGGGGAAGGGCAGAGCTCAGGCCCTGAGGCTCATATGCAAATCCCGAAGAAAAGCTGATCTCTCTGCCCTGTGGACCTTTCCCAGATAACCCAGTGTGACGGAAGTGCTTCAAATAACAGGCACACACAACAAAACTGGGTGTGGACATTAGCCTTCCCTGCAACCTCAGCTGATTGTCCCAGAGTTGGGAAGGTGGAGCAGTGTGAATTAACAAAGCCCCATTCAGCCATCATTTCAGCAGACTGGGAGCCTCCCTACACAGCCCAGCAGCCCAGAACTGCCCTGCGGGGACGGCACTCACCTGTGACACAGCACAGTCATCCCTCAACAGAGGACCCGGAGTGCACAGCCTGGAAGAGGGGCCCACTTGCAAGTCTCAGGAGCCATACGCCAATACCAAGGACTTGTGGGTCAGTGGCAGAGACAAACTGTGGCAGGACTGAACTGAAGGATTAGACTATTGCAGCAGCTTTAAAACTCTAGGATCACCAGGGAGATTTGATTGTTAGAGCCACCCCCCCTCCCTGACTGCCCAGAAACACGCCCCATATACAGGGCAGGCAACACCAACTACACACGCAAGCTTGGTACACCAATTGGGTCCCACAAGACTCACTCCCCCACTCACCAAAAAGGCTACGCAAGGGAGAACTGGCTTGTGGAGCACAGGTGGCTCGTGGCGCCACCTGCTGGTTACTTAGAGAAAGTGTACTCCACGAAGCTGTAGATCTGATAAATTAGAGATAAGGACTTCAATTGGTCTACAAATCCTAAAAGAACCCTATCAAGTTCAGCAAATGCCAAGAGGCCAAAAACAACAGAAAATTATAAAGCATATGAAAAAACCAGACGATATGGATAACCCAAGCCCAAGCACCCAAATCAAAAGATCCGAAGAGACACAGCACCTAGAGCAGCTACTCAAAGAACTAAAGATGAACAATGAGACCATAGTACGCGATACAAAGGATATCAAGAAGACCCTAGAAGAGCATAAAGAAGACATTGTAAGACTAAATAAAAAAATGGATGATCTTATGGAAATTAAAGAAACTGTTGACCAAATTAAAAAGATTCTGGACACTCATAGTACAAGACTAGAGGAAGTTGAACAACGAATCAGTGACCTGGAAGATGACAGAATGGAAAATGAAAGCATAAAAGAAAGAATGGGGAAAAAAATTGAAAAACTCGAAATGGACCTCAGGGATATGATAGATAATATGAAACGTCCGAATATAAGACTCATTGGTGTCCCAGAAGGGGAAGAAAAGGGTAAAGGTCTAGGAAGAGTATTCAAAGAAATTGTTGGGGAAAACTTCCCAAATCTTCTAAACAACATAAATACACAAATCATAAATGCTCAGCGAACTCCAAATAGAATAAATCCAAAAAAACCCACTCCGAGACATATACTGATCACACTGTCAAACATAGAAGAGAAGGAGCAAGTTCTGAAAGCAGCAAGAGAAAAGCAATTCACCACATACAAAGGAAACAGCATAAGACTAAGTAGTGACTACTCAGCAGCCACCATGGAGGCGAGAAGGCAGTGGCACGATATATTTAAAATTCTGAGTGAGAGGAATTTCCAGCCAAGAATACTTTATCCAGCAAAGCTCTCCTTCAAATTTGAGGGAGAGCTTAAATTTTTCACAGACAAAGAAATGCTGAGAGAATTTGCTAACAAGAGACCTGCCCTACTGGAGATACTAAACGGAGACCTACAGACAGAGAAACAAAGACAGGACAGAGAGACTTGGAGAAAGGTTCAGTACTAAAGAGATTCGGTATGGGTACAATAAAGGATATTAATAGAGAGAGGGAAAAATATGGCAAACATAATCCAAAGGATAAGATGGCCGATTCAAGAAATGCCTTCACGGTTTTAACGTTGAATGTAAATGGATTAAACTCCCCAATTAAAAGATATAGATTCGCAGAATGGATCAAAAAAAATGAACCATCAATATGTTGCATACAAGAGACTCATCTTAGACACAGGGACACAAAGAAACTGAAAGTGAAAGGATGGAAAAAAATATTTCATGCAAGCTACAGCCAAAAGAAAGCAGGTGTAGCAATATTAATCTCAGATAAAATAGACTTCAAATGCAGGGATGTTTTGAGAGACAAAGAAGGCCACTACATACTAATAAAAGGGGCAATTCAGCAAGAAGAAATAACAATCGTAAATGTCTATGCACCCAATCAAGGTGCCACAAAATACATGAGAGAAACATTGGCAAAACTAAAGGAAGCAATTGATGTTTCCACAATAATTGTGGGAGACTTCAACACATCACTCTCTCCTATAGATAGATCAACCAGACAGAAGACCAATAAGGAAATTGAAAACCTAAACAATCTGATAAATGAATTAGATTTAACAGACATCTACAGGACATTACATCCCAAATCAACAGGATACACATACTTTTCTAGTGCTCACGGAACTTTCTCCAGAATAGATCATATGCTGGGACATAAAACAAGCCTCAATAAATTTAAAAAGATTGAAATTATTCAAAGCACATTCTCTGACCACAATGGAATACAATTAGAAGTCAATAACCATCAGAGACTTAGAAAATTCACAAATACCTGGAGGTTAAACAACACACTCCTAAACAATCAGTGGGTTAAAGAAGAAATAGCAAGAGAAATTGCTAAATATATAGAGACGAATGAAAATGAGAACACAACATACCAAAACCTATGGGATGCAGCAAAAGCAGTGCTAAGGGGGAAATTTATAGCACTAAACGCATATATTAAAAAGGAAGAAAGAGCCAAAATCAAAGAACTAATGGATCAACTGAAGAAGCTAGAAAATGAACAGCAAACCAATCCTAAACCAAGTACAAGAAAAGAAATAACAAGGATTAAAGCAGAAATAAATGACATAGAGAACAAAAAAACAATAGAAAGGATAAATATCACCAAAAGTTGGTTCTTTGAGAAGATCAACAAGATTGACAAGCCCCTAGCTAGACTGACAAAATCAAAAAGACAGAAGACCCATATAAACAAAATAATGAATGAAAAAGGTGACATAACTGCAGATCCTGAAGAAATTAAAAAAATTATAAGAGGATATTATGAACAACTGTATGGCAACAAACTGGATAATGTAGAAGAAATGGACAATTTCCTGGAAACATATGAACAACCTAGACTGACCAGAGAAGAAATAGAAGACCTCAACCAACCCATCACAAGCAAAGAGATCCAATCAGTCATCAAAAATCTTCCCACAAATAAATGCCCAGGGCCAGATGGCTTCACAGGGGAATTCTACCAAACTTTCCAGAAAGAACTGACACCAATCTTACTCAAACTCTTTCAAAACATTGAAAAAATGGAACACTACCTAATTCATTTTATGAAGCTAACATCAATCTAATACCAAAACCAGGCAAAGATGCTACAAAAAAGGAAAACTACCGGCCAATCTCCCTAATGAATATAGATGCAAAAATCCTCAACAAAATACTTGCAAATCGAATCCAAAGACACATTAAAAAAATCATACACCATGACCAAGTGGGGTTCATTCCAGGCATGCAAGGATGGTTCAACATAAGAAAAACAATCAATGTATTACAACAAATTAAAAACTCGAAAGGGAAAAATCAATTGATCATCTCAATAGATGCTGAAAAAGCATTTGACAAAATCCAACATCCCTTTTTGATAAAAACACTTCAAAAGGTAGGAATTGAAGGAAACTTCCTCAACATGATAAAGAGCATATATGAAAAACCCACAGCCAGCATAGTACTCAATGGTGAGAGACTGAAAGCCTTCCCTCTAAGATCAGGAACAAGACAAGGATGCCCGCTGTCACCACTGTTATTCAACATTGTGCTGGAAGTGCTAGCCAGGGCAATCCGGCAAGACAAAGAAATAAAAGGCATCCAAATTGGAAAGAAGAAGTAAAACTGTCATTGTTTGCAGATGATATGATCTTATATCTAGAAAACCCTGAGAAATCAACGATACACCTACTAGAGCTAATAAACAAATTTAGCAAAGTAGCGGGATACAAGATTAATGCACATAAGTCAGTAATGTTTCTATATGCTAGAAATGAACAAACTGAAGAGATACTCAAGAAAAAGATACCATTTTCAATAGCAACTAAAAAATCAAGTACCTAGGAATAAACTTAACCAAAGATGTAAAAGACCTATACAAAGAAAACTACATAACTCTACTAAAAGAAATAGAAGGGGACCTTAAAAGATGGAAAAATATTCCATGTTCATGGATAGGAAGGCTAAATGTCATTAAGATGTCAATTCTACCCAAACTCATCTACAGATTCAATGCAATCCCAATCAAAATTCCAACAACCTACTTTGCAGACTTGGAAAAGCTAGTTATCAAATTTATTTGGAAAGGGAAGATGCCTCGAATTGCTAAAGACACTTTAAAAAAGAAAAAACGAAGTGGGAGGACTTACACTCCCTGACTTTGAAGCTTATTATAAAGCCACAGTTGCCAAAACAGCATGGTACTGGCACAAAGATAGACATATAGATCAATGGAATCGAATTGAGAATTCAGAGATAGACCCTCAGATCTATGGCCGACTGATCTTTGATAAGGCCCCCAAAGTCACCGAACTGAGCCATAATGGTCTTTTCAACAAATGGGGCTGGGAGAGTTGGATATCCATATCCAAAAGAATGAAAGAGGACCCCTACCTCACCCCCTACACAAAAATTAACTCAAAATGGACCAAAGATCTCAATATAAAAGAAAGTACCATTAAACTCCTAGAAGATAATGTAGGAAAACATCTTCAAGACCTTGTATTAGGAGGCCACTTCCTAGACTTTACACCCAAAGCACAAGCAACAAAAGAGAAAATAGATAAATGGGAACTCCTCAAGCTTAGAAGTTTCTGCACCTCAAAGGAATTTCTCAAAAAGGTAAAGAGGCAGCCAACTCAATGGGAAAAAATTTTTGGAAACCATGTATCTGACAAAAGACTGATATCTTGCATATACAAAGAAATCCTACAACTCAATGACAATAGTACAGACAGCCCAATTATAAAATGGGCAAAAGATATGAAAAGACAGTTCTCTGAAGAGGAAATACAAATGGCCAAGAAACACATGAAAAAATGTTCAGCTTCACTAGCTATTAGAGAGATGCAAATTAAGACCACAATGAGATACCATCTAACACCGGTTAGAATGGCTGCCATTAAACAAACAGGAAACTACAAATGCTGGAGGGGATGTGGAGAAATTGGAACTCTTATTCATTGTTGGTGGGACTGTATAATGGTTCAGCCACTCTGGAAGTCAGTCTGGCAGTTCCTTAGAAAACTAGAGATAGAGCTACCATTCGATCCAGCGATTGCACTTCTCGGGATATACCCGGAAGATCGGAAAGCAGTGACACGAACAGATATCTGCACGCCAATGTTCATAGCAGCATTATTCACAATTGCCAAGAGATGGAAACAACCCAAATGTCCATCAACAGATGAGTGGACAAATAAAATGTGGTATATACACACGATGGAATACTACGCGGCAGTAAGAAGGAACGATCTGGTGAAACATATGACAACATGGATGAACCTTGAAGACATAATGCTGAGCGAAATAAGCCAGGCACAAAAAGAGAAATATTATATGCTACCACTAATGTGAACTTTGAAAAATGTAAAACAAATGGTTTATAATGTAGAATGTAGGGGAACTAGCAGTAGAGAGCAATTAAGGAAGGGGGAACAATAATCCAAGAAGAACAGATAAGCTATTTAACGTTCTGGGGATGCCCAGAAATGACTATGGTCTGTTAATTTCTGATGGATGTAGTAGGAACAAGTTCACTGAAATGTTGCTATAGTATGTAACTTTCTTGGGGTAAAGTAGGAACATGTTGGAAGTTAAGCAGTTATCTTAGGTTAGTTGTCTTTTTCTTACTCCCTTGCTATGGTCTCTTTGAAATGTTCTTTTATTGTATGTTTGTTTTCTTTTAACTTTTTTTTCATACAGTTGATTTGAAAAAAGAAGGGAAAGTTAAAAAAAAAAAAAAGAAAAAAGACAAACAAGGAAAAAAAAAAAAAAAAAAAAAAAACGATGTAGTGCCCCCTTGAGGAGCCTGTGGAGAATGCAGGGGTATTCGCCTACCCCACCTCCATGGTTGCTAACATGACCACAGACATAGGGGACTGGTGGTTTGATGGGTTGAGCCCTCTACCATAAGTTTTACCCTTGGGAAGACGGTTGCTGCAAAGGAGAGGCTAGGCCTCCCTGTATTTGTGCCTAAGAGTCTCCTCCTGAATGCCTCTTTGTTGCTCAGATGTGGCCCTCTCTCTCTGGCTAAGCCAACTTGAAAGGTGAAATCACTGCCCTCCCCCCTACGTGGGATCAGACACCCAGGGAAGTGAATCTCCCTGGCAACGTGGAATATGACTCCCGGGGAGGAATGTAGACCCGGCATCGTGGGATGGAGAACATCTTCTTGACCAAAAGGGGGATGTGAAAGGAAATGAAATAAGCTTCAGTGGCAGAGAGATTCCAAAACGAGCCGAGAGATCACTCTGGTGGGCACTCTTACGCACACTTTAGACAACCTTTTTTAGGTTCTAAAGAATTGGGGTAGCTGGTGGTGGATACCTGAAACTATTAAACTACAACCCAGAACCCATGAATCTCGAAGACAGTTGTATAAAAATGTAGCTTATGAGGGGTGACAGTGGGATTGGGAATGCCATAAGGACCAAACTCCACTTTGTCTAGTTATGGATGGATGAGTAGAAAAATAGGGGAAGGAAACAAACAGACAAGGGTACCCAGTGTTCTTTTTTACTTCAATTGCTCTTTTTCACTCTAATTATTATTCTTGTTATTTTTGTGTGTATGCTAATGAAGGTGTCAGGGATTGACTTAGGTGATGAATGTACAACTATGTAATGGTACTGTGAACAATCGAAAGTACGATTTGTTTTGTATGACTGCGTGGTATGTGAATATATCTCAATAAAATGAAGATAAAAAAAAAAAAAAAAAGAAAGAAATGCCTGACAGACAAAGTAACTAATCAGGTGGGGGAGATAGTTCCCTAAAGGGTATATCTTCCCCAAGAAAAGGGGAGGGGGTTGGGGGAAGGGCCCAGCACAAGCTGCAGCTCTCATTCAGAGAAATTAGACCCCCAGAAAAGACCATGGGTAGCTATACTAAAATCAGACAAAGTACACTTCAAATGTAAAACAAAAGAAACAAACAAGAAAAATATGTATTAATGAAATGGACAGTTCATCAAGAAGGAATAATGATCATAAATATTTATGCACCGAGCCAGAATAGCCCAAAATACATGAGGTAAACATTGAACTGAAGGGACAAGCAGACACCTCTACAACAACAGATGGAGACTTCAATATTCTCATCAATGGAAACAACATCTAGACAGAATCAACAAGGAATCAAAGATCTTGAATAATATGATAAAAGAACAAGACTTAACAGACATTTACGGAACACTGCAACCCACAACAGGACAGACCACAAAGCAGGTCTTGATAAATTTATAAAGATCAAAATTATAAAAAAACACTTTCTCAGATCATAAGGGAAAGAAACTGGAAATCAATAACAAGTGGAGGGCTGGAAAATTCACAAATACATGGAGGCTAAACAACACACACTTAAACAACCAGTGGATCAAGGAAGAAATTACAAGAGAAATCAGTAAATATCTCAAGCCAAATGAAAATGAGAACACAACATATCAAAACTTATAGGACGCAGCAAAGGCAGAGATGAAAGGGAAATTTATTGCCCTAATCCCCTATGTTAAAAAAAAAGAAGAAAGAGCAAAAATTGAGGAATTAACTGCTTACCCGGAGGAACTAAAGAAAGAACAGCAAACTAACCCGAAAGCAAACAGAAGGAAAGAAATAACACAGATTAGAGCAGAAATAAATGAAATTGAGAATGTGAAAATAATAGAATCAACAAAACCAGATGTTGGTTCTTCAAGAAAATCAATAAAATCAAAGGACCCTTAGCTGGGATGAAAGTAGAAAAAAAGAGAGGCTGCCAATAAATAAAGTCATAAATGGGAGTGGGAACATAACTACTGACTCCACAGAAATAAAGGAGATAATGAAAGGATACTATGAGCAACAAACCAGACAACTAAGACAAAATGCTGAACTTCCTAGAAAATTATGAACATCCAATATTGACTCGAGAAGAAATAGAAGACCTCAACAAACCAATCACAAGAGTTTGAATCAGTCACCAAAAAATTCCCAAAAAAGGACCAGATGGCTTCATGTGTGAATTCTACCAAGCATTCAAGAAAGAATTAGTACCACTTCTGCTCATACTCTTTAAAAAAACTGAAGAGGAAGGAAAGCTACCTAACTCATTCTATGAAGCCAACATCACCTTAATACTAAAGCCAGGCAAAGATACTACAAGAAAAGAAAATGACAGACCAATATCTTTAATCAACATAGATGCAAGAATCCTCAAGAAAATAATTGCAAATTGCATCCAGCAGCACATTACAAGAATTATACACTGTTTTGGTTTGCTAAAGCTTCTGAAATGCAAAATACCTGAAATAGATTGGCTTTTACAATGGGGGTTTATAAGTTCACAAATTTACAGTTCCGAGGCCATGAAAGTGTTCAAACCAAGGCATCAAAAAGAGGATATCTTCACTGAAGAAAGGCCGATGGCACTTGGGGTTCCTCTGTCACATGGGAAGTCACATGGCCGGAGTCTGCTGGGCCTCTCCCTAGTTTCCATTGCTTTCTCCAAAATAATCTGGGCTTTGGTCTTACCTTTTCTCTCTCACATCTTTTGCATCCTTGCTTGTTTCTCCCAGGGTGTTTCTCTCTAAAGTCTGCGGGTCCTCTCTTAGCTTCTCTGGGGCAAACTCTGGATTTCATCTCTTAGTTTTTCTACTGGTTCTGGTTTCAATAGCTGTCTCCAAAATGTCTCCGGGGGTTTTCTAAGCATCTCTGAACTCTCTTCAAAATCTCTCTGCCTTTTATCTTCTCACAGGGGACACCAGTAAAGACAATTAAGACCCACCTTGAATGGGTGGGATCACATCTCCATGGAATTAATGCAATCAAAAGGTCACACCCACAGTTGTTGTTTCTCCATAGAAATTCTCTATAGAAACAACCTAATCAAAAGATCTTACCAACAATAGGTCTGTCCCCACAAGACAAGATTAAAAGAACACGGCTTTACTAGGGAACACAATAGATTCAAACTAGCACATATATTCCAGGTGTGAAAGGGTGCTTCAACATAAGAAAATCAATTAATGTAATACTCCACATCAATAATTCAAAGGGGAACAACCACATGACCATCTCTATTGATGCAGAAAAGGCATTTGACAAAATTCAGCATCCTCTCTTGATGAAAACACTTCAAAGGACAGGAATAGAAGGAAACTTCCTCCACATGATAAAGGCAATATATGAAAAGACCATTGCTAACACCATACTCAATGGGGAAAGACTGAAAGCTTTCCCTCTAAGAATAGGAACAAGACAGGGATGCCTAGTGTCATCACTGTTATGCAATTATGTGCTGGAAGTTTTAGCTAGAGCAATTAGGCAAGAAAAAGAAATAAAATGCAACCAGATTGGAAAGGAAGAAATAAAACTTTCATCATTTGCAGATAACATGGTCCTATATGTAGAAAATCCCAGAAGTCCTACAGGAAAACTACTAAAGCTAATAAAGGACTACAGCAACGTGGCAGGATACAAGATCAACACACAAAAATCAGTAATGTTTCTACACATTAGTAACGAGAATGCTGAGGAGGAAATAAAAAAAAGAAAGATTCCATTTACAATAGCATCCAAAGAATAAAACATTGAGGAATAAATTTAACCAAAGACATAAAAGACATAAACGGAAAACTATAAAACAAGGCAAAACAAATTAAGGAAGCCTAAATAAATGGAAGGAAATGCGTTCATGAATTGGAAGACTAAATATAAAGACGTCAATTCTACCCAAACTGGTATATAGATTCAATGCAATACCAGTTAAAATTCCAACAACTTACTTTGCAGAAATAGAAAAACTAATAATCAAATTTATTGGGGAAAAATATTTGATGCAAACTGCAATCAAAAGAAAGCTGGGGGATGCGGGGCAAGATGGTGGGTTGGTGAGGTGTATGTTTTAGTTACTCCTCAGGGAAGTAGGTAGAAAGCCAGGAACTGCGTGGACTGGACACTACAGAGCAATCTGACTTTGGGCATACTTCATACAACACTCATGAACACGTCGAACTGCTGAGAACAGCGAAATCTGTAAGTTTTTGCAGCTAGGGTACCCGCGCCCCTCCCTGCCAGGCTCAGTCCCGTGGGAGGAGGGGCTGTCACTGCCGGGAAGGAGAAGGGAGATCTGCAGTGGCAGCTCTTATCGGAAACTCATTCTACTGATCCAAACTCCAACCATAGATAGACTGAGATCAGACACCAGAGAATCTGAGGGCAGCCAGCCCAGCAGAGAGGAGACAAGCATAGCAAAAAACAGCAAGAAAAACTCAAAAATAAAAGCGGAGGCTTTTTGGAGTTCTGGTGAACATAGAAAGGGGAAGGGCAGAGCTCAGGCCCTAAGGCTCATATGCAAATCCGGAAGAAAAACTGATCTCTCTGCCACCTGGATCTTCCTTAATAGCTCTAATTGCTTTGTCTCTTAGCATTTCAATAACCCATTAGACCTGCCAGGAGGGCCCTTTTTTTCTGTTTTTTTTTTAATCTTTTTTTCTTTTTCTAAAACAATTACTCTAAGAAGCCCAATACAGAAAGCCTCAAAGTCTTGCAATTTGGGCAGGTCAAAGACAAGAGCAGAACTGAGAGCTCTGAGACAAAAGGCAATAATCCAGTGGCTGAGAAAATTCACTAAACACCACAACTTCCCAAGAAAGGGGGGGCATCTGCTCACAGCCATTATCCTGGTGGACAGGAAACACTCCTGCCCGTCACCGGCCCCATAGCCCAGAGCTGCCCCAGACAACCGAGTGTGATGGAAGTGCTTACAATAACACGCATACACCACAAAATTGGACATGGACATTACCCTTCCCTGCACCCTCAGCTGGTTGTCCCAGAGTTGGGAAAGTGGAGTAGTATGAATTAACAAGCCCCATTCAGACATCATTGCAGCAGACTAGAGCCTCCCTACACAGACCAGCAGCTCAGAACCCACCTGTGACATAGCACAGTCATCCCACAACAGAGGACCACAGGGTGCAAGGCCTGGAAGAGGGTCCCACACACAAGTCTCAGGGTCCACAAGCCAATACCAAGGACTTCTGGGTCAGTGGCGGAAACAAACTGTGGCAGGACTGAACTGAAGGATGACTACTGCAGCAGCTTTCAAACTCCAGGAACACCAGGGAGATTTGATTGTTAGAGCCACCCCCCCTCCCTGACTGCCCAGACACACGCCACTTATACAGGGCGAGCAACACCGACTACACACGCAAGCTTGGTACACCAATTGGACCCCACAAGACTCACTTCCCCACTCACCACAGAGGCAAAGCAGGGGAGAACTGGCTTCAGGGGAACAGGTGGCTCGCGGGCGCGACCTGCTGGTTAGTCAGAGACAGTGTAGTCCACGAAGCTGTCAGTTCCTTAGAAAACTAGATATAGAGTTACCATTCGATCCAGCGATTGCACTTCTCGGTATATACCCGGAAGATCGGAAAGCAGTGACACGAACAGATATCTGCACGCCAATGTTCATAGCAGCATTATTCACAATTGCCAAGAGATGCAAACTACCCAAATGTCCTTCTACAGATGAGTGGATAAATAAAATGTGTGGTATATACATACGATGGAATACTATATGGCAGTAAGAAGGAACGATCTCGTGAAACATATAACAACGTGGATGAACCTTGTAGACACAATGCTGTGCGAAATAAGCCAGGCACAAAAAGAGAAATATTATATGCTACCACTAATGTGAACTTTGAAAAATGTAAAACAAACGGCTTATAATGTAGAATGTAGGGGAACTAGCGATAGAGAGCAATTAAGGAAGGGGGAACAATAATCCAAGAAGAACAGATAAGCTATCATGGGTAAATTTAACGTTCTGGGAGCGCCCAGGAATGACTATGGTCTGTTAATTTCTGACAGAAACGTTGCTATATTAGGTTACTTTCTTGGGGTAGAGTCGGAACACGTTGGAAGTAAAGTAGTTATCTTAGGTCAGTTGTCTTTTTCTTACTCCCTTGTTATGGTCTCTTTGAAATGTTCTTTTATTGTATGCTTTTTTTTAATTTTTAAATTTTTTTTCATACAGTTGATTTAGAAAAAAAAAGCTTTAAAAAAAAAAACAAGCAAAAAAATATGCAGAGCCCCCTTGAGGAGCTGGTGGAGAATGGAGGGGTATTGGCCTGCCCTACCTCGATGGTTGCTAACATGCCCACAGACATAGGGAACTTGTAGTTTGATGGATTGAGCCCTCTACCACGGGATTCGCCCTTGGGAAGACTGTTGCTGCAAAGGACAGGCTAGGCCTCCCTATAATTGTGCCTAAGAGCCTCCTCCCGAATGCCTCTTTGTTGCTCAGATGTGGCCCTCTCTCTCTAGCTAAGCCAACTTGTAAGGTGAAATCACAGCCCAGCCCCCTACATGGGATCAGACACCCAGGGTAGTGAATCTCCCTGGCAACGTGGAGTATGACTCCCGGGGAGGAATGTAGACCCGGCATTGTGGGATGGAGAATAGCTTCAGTGGCAGAGAGATTTCAAAAGGAGCTGAGAGGTCACTTTGGTGGGCACTCTTACGCACAATATAGACAACCCTTTTTAGGTTCTAATGAATTGGGGTAGCTGGTGGTAGATACCTGAAACTATCAAACTACAACCCAGAACCCATGAATCTTGAAGACAATTGTATAAAAATGTGGCTTATGAGGGGGGACAGTGGGACTGGGGGGGCCATGGGCATCACACTCTCATTTGTCTAGTTTGTGGATGGATGAGTGGAAAGGTGGGGGAAGGAAACAAACAAACAAACAGTCAAGGGCGCCCAGTGTTCTTTTTTACTTTAGTTGCTCTTTTTCACTTTAATTATTATTCTGGTTATTTGTATGTGTGTGGTAATGAGGGTGTCGGGGATTGATTTTGGTGATGAATGTACAACTATGTAATGGTACTGTGAACAATCAAATGTTTGGTATGAAAAAAATGTAAAAAAAAAAAAAACCTGGGGTAGCTGTACTAACATCAGACAAAACAGACTTTAAATGCAATGATGTCAAGAGAGATAAAGAGGGACACTGTATATTAATAAAAGGGGTAATTCAGCAAGAAGAAATAACAATTATAAATGTTTATGCACCCAATCACGGAGCTCCAAAATACATGAGACAAACATTGGCTAAACTGAAGGGAGCAATAGACACATCTACAATAATAGTGGGACACTTCAATACACTACTCTCTTCTATAGAGAGAACTAGACAGAGGATCAATAAGGAAATTGAGAACCTAAACAATATGATAAATGAATTAGACTTAATAGACATACACAGACCCTTACATCCCAAATTACCAGGATACACATTCTTCTCTAGTGTCCATGGAACATTATCCAGGATAGATCACATGCTAGTGCACAAAACAAGTCTTAATAATTTTTTAAAAAATTGAAATTATTCAAAGCACATTCTCTAGACGACAATGGAATGCAACTAGAAATCAGCTACCAACAAAGAACCTGATCTTTCACAAATATATGGAGGTTAAACAACAAACTCCTAAACAACCAATGGGTCAAAGAAGAAATCACAAGAAAAACTGGTAAATATCTAGAAATGAATGAAAATGAGAACACAACATATCAAAACCTGTGAGATGCAGCAAAGGCAGTGCTGAGAGGAAAATTTATAGCTATAAATGCATATATCAAAAAGCAAGAAAGAGCTAAAACTAAAGACCTAACTGAACGAATGAAGAGGCTAGAGAATGATCAGCAAACCAACCCTAAAGAAAATAGACAAAAAGAAATAACAAAGATTAAACCAGAAATAAATGAGCTGGAGAACAAAAAAAACAACAGAGAGAATCAATAAAAGCAAAAGTCGGTTCTTTGAGAAGACTGACAGGGTAGACTGAAAAAGTCAAAAAGAGAGAAGACTCAAATAAAGAGAACCAGAAATGAGAAGAGGATAATTACTTCAGATCCCAAAGAAATAATAAAACAAAAACCCTAAGAAAATACTATGGACAACTGTATGCCAAAAAGCTAGACAATTTAGAGGAAATGCACAATTCCCTGGAAACAAATGAACAACCTAGACTGACCGAAGAAGAAATAGAAGAATTCAACAAACCAATCACAAGCAAAGAGATCCAATCAGTCATCAAAAATCTACTTACAAATCAAAGTCCAGGACCAGATGGCTTCAGTGGAATTTTAAAAAACTTTACAAAAAGAATTAACACAATTCTTCCTGCTCAAACTCTTTCGAAAAATTGAAGAAAAAGGAATACCACCTAACTCATTATATGAAGCTAATATCACTCTGATACCAAAACTAGATAAAGATACTACAAAAAAGGAAAACTATAGGCCAATCTCCCTAATGAATACAGATGCAAAAATCCTAAAGAAAATATTTGCAAATCGAATCCAAAGGCACATTAAAAGAATTATACTACACCACCAAGTGGGGTTCATTCCTGGCATGCAAGGGTGGTTCAACATAAGAAAATTAATGTAATTCAACATATTAACAAATCAAAAGGGAAATATAAAATGATCATCTCAATAGACTCTGTAAAAGCTTTCAACAAAATTCAACATCCCTTTTTGATAAAAACACTTCAAAAGGTAGGAATTGAATGAATCTTCCTCAATATGATAAAAGGCATATATAAAAAACCCAAAACCAGCATAATACTCAACAGTGAGACACTGAAAACCTTCCTGCCCACCGTCACCTCTATTATTCAACATTCTGGTAGAACTTCTGGCCAGAGCAATTTGCCAAGATAAAGATATAAATGTTATACAAACTTGAAAAGAAGAAATAAAACTGTCATCATTTGCAGATATGATCTTATATTTGAAAAATCCTGAGAATTGGACCACAAAGCTGCATGAGCTAATAAACAAATACAGCAGAGTGGCAGGATATAAGATTAATGCACATAAGTCAATAATGTTCCTATACACTAGTAATGACCTAAATGAAGAGGCAATCAAAAAAAAAAAATTCCATTCATAAAAGCAACTACAAAAATGAAGTACTTAGGAATAAACTTAACCAATGACGTAAAAGACCTCTGCACAGAAAATTACAAAATTTTACTAGAAGAAATAAAAAAGGACCTAAATGAAGTGGGAGGACTTACACTTCCAGACTTTGAAGCCTACTATAAAGCTACATTGGTCAAAACAGCAAGGTATTGGTATAAAGATAGACATATTGATGAATGGAATCGAATTGAGAGTTTGGAAATAGACCCCCAGATACATGGTTGACTGATTTTTGACAGGGCCCCCAAATCCACTGAACTGGAACAGAACAGTCTCTTCAACAAATGGGGCTGGGAGAACTGGATAACCATAACAAAAAGAATTAAAGAGGACCCCTAGCTCACACCCTATACAAAAATCAAGCCTAAGTGGACCAAAGACCTCAATATGAGAGAGAGTACCATACAACTCCTAGAAGATAATATAGGGAAACATCTTCAAGGCCTAATATTAGGAAGTCGCCTCTTAGACCTTACACCCAAAGCACAAGGAACAAAAGAAAAAATAGATTAACGTGAACTCCTCAAAATCAAAAGCTTCTATACCTCAAAAAGGTAAAGAGGCAGCCAACTCAATGGGAGAAAATATTTGGAAACTATGTATCTGATAAGAGACTAATATCTTGCATGTATAAAGAAATCTTACAACTCAATGACAACAGTACAAACAGCCCAAGTATAAAATGGGCAAAAGAGATGAAAAGACTTTTCTCTGCAGAGGACATACAAATGGCTAAAAAGCACATGAAAAAATGTTCATTTTCACTAGCTATCAAGGGGATGCAAATCAAGACCACAATGAGATATCTCACACCAATAAAAATGGCTGCTATTAAACAAACAGGAAACTACAAACACTGGAGAGGATGTGGAGAATTGGAACTCTTATTCATTGCTGGTAGAACTGTATAATGGTACATATGATCCGGCAATTTCACTTCTTGGTATACACCCAGAAGATTTTAAAGCAGTGACACGAACACACATTTGTGTGTGTGTTCACAGCAGCATTGTTCACAATTGCCAAGAGATGGAAACAATCCAACTGTCCTTCAACAGACAAGTAGATAAACAAAATGTGAAATATACATACGATGGAATACTATGCAGCAGTAAGAAGCGACAAGGCCTTAAAACACATGGCAACATGGATGAACCTCGAAGATATAATTCTGAGTGAAATAACTCAGACACAGAAGGAGAGATATTGTATGTTACAATTTCTACGAACTATCTGAACAATGTAAAATGAACATCTTATAAGAGTATTGGGGGAACCTAAGATGGCAGCTAGAAGAGACAGGGCAAAAAAACACCTCCATGAAAAAAACTGGATAAAAGCCAGAAACTGACCAATAACACCATTTCCAGCGATGCACCAGATGGACAAGGTCTGCTAAATCCACAGGGAACGTGCACTTGGTGAAACTGGGAGTCTGTGTTCTTAAACAAGTGAGTAAGCTTGCTGAATATCCGGCAGCCACACTGCCATGTGGAGGAACTCTGGGTTGGTGTTTGGAGGTGGACTAGTTCTTTTTTAAAAAACCCAAAAGCGGCTGCAGATACAGCAGCGAGAACTGCACAATGAAGCGCAGCGGGAACGTACTGTGTGAACGCCTCAATATCTGGCATGGAAGATAGCCTTTCGCACACCCACTGCTAACTGTCTTGGAGCGAGGAAAGCAGAGGTGAGCCAAAAGGGGAAAATAACCACGACCTTTGCAGCCATCTTCCCAATGGGCTGGGAACACTCCTGCCCAGCGCCGGAGCCACAGCCCAGAGCCGCACCAAAAAAACCGAGTGTGATAGGAAGTGTTTCCAGCATCATGTGCACATTTCACAATATCGGGCACAGACAATAGCCTTTCATGCACCCACAGCTAATTGTCCCAGAGCTGGGAAGGTTGAACTGTGCGAAAAGGGGGAAATTAACACGCCTCATTCAGCCATCCTTACAGCAGGCTGGGAACGCCCCTACATGGCCCAGTGGCCCAGAACTTCCCTGAGGGACGGCGCGAACTTGTGATGTAGCACAACCTTCCCTCAGCAGAGGCCCTAGAAGGGCATAGCTTGGAAGAGGACCCACTTGGAAATCCCAGGTTCCATACGCCAATACCAAGGACCTGCGGGTCAGCAACAGAGACAATCTGTGGCAAGACTGAAATGAAGGTATAGACTCTTGCAACAGCCTTACATCTCCAGGAACACCTGTGAGGTTTGATTATTAAAGCTGCCCTCCCTCCCTAACTGCTCAGACACATGCCCCATCATTCAGGACAGACAGTACCAACAACACACGCAAACTTGGTACACCAATAGGACCCCACAAGAATCAGACCCCCACACATCACAAAGACAAAGTTGAGGAGAACTGACTTGAGGGGAATAGGTGACTCACGGACGCCATCTGCTAGCTAGTTTTCTAGAAAGTGTATGCCACCAAGCTGTAGATCTGACAAATTAGAGATTAGTCTTTGAATAATTCTACATATCCTAAAAGAACCGTATCAAGTAAAGCAAATGCCAAGAGGCCAAAGACAATGGAAAATTTTAAAGCATATGAAAAAACCAGATGCTATGGATAACTTAAACCCAAACACCCAAATCAAAAGATCAGAGGAGACATAGTACGTGAAGTAACTAATCAAAGAACTAAAGACAAACAAGAGCATGACATGGACATAAAGGACATGAAGAAGAGTATGGCACAGGATATAAAGGACATGAAGAAGACCCTAGAAGAGCATAAAGAAGAAATTGCAAGAGTAAATAAAAAAATAGATATTATGGAAATTAAAGAAACTGTTGGCCAAATTAAAAAGATTATGGATACTCATAGTACAAGACTAGAGGAAGCTGAACAATGAATCAGCGACCTCGAGTACCACAGAATAGAAAATGAAAGAACAAAAGAAAGAATGAGGAAAAAAATCGAAAAAATCGAAATGGACATCAGGGATATGATAGATAAAATGAAATGTCCAAATTTAAGACTCATTGGTGTCCCCAAAGGGGAAGAGAGGGGTAAAGGTCTGGAAAGACTATTCAAAGAAATTGTTGGGGAAAACTTCCCAAACCTTACACACAATATAAATACACAAAGGATAAATGCCCAGTGAACGCGAAATAGAATAAACCCAAATAAACCCACTCCAAGACATATTCTGATCAGACTCTCAAATACTGAAGAGAAGGAGCAAGTTCTGAAAGCAGCAAGAGAAAAGCAACTCACCACATACAAAGGAAACAACATAAGACTAAGTTGTGACTACTCAGTGGCCACCATAGAGGCGAGACAGCAGTGGCATGACATATTTAAAATTCTGAGAGAGAAAAATTTCCAACCAAGAATACTTTATCTAGCAAAACTCTCCTTCAAATTTGAGGGAGAGCTTAAATTTTTCACAGACAAATGCTGAGAGATTTTGCTAATAAAAGACCTGCCCTACTTCAAATACTAAAGGGAGACCTACCGACAGAGAAACAAAGAAAGGAGAGATATAGAGAAAGGTTCAGTACTAAAGAGATTCAAAATTGGTTCACTAAAGGACAATAAGAGAAAGAGGGAAAAAATATATCTGACAAACATAAACCAAAGGATACGATGGCTGATTCAAGAAATGCCTTCAGAGTAATAATGTTGAATGTAAATGGATTAAACTCCCCAATTAAAAGATACAGATTCGCAGAATGGATCAAAAAATATGAACCATCAATACGTGGCATGCAAGAGACTCATCGTAGACACAGGGACACAAAGAAATTGAAAGTGAAAGGATGGAAAAAATATTTCATGCAAGCTACAGCCAAAAGAAAGCAGGAATAGCAATATTAATCTCAGATAAAATAGACTTCAAATGCAAGGATGTCATGAGAGTCAAAGAAGGCCACTACATACTAATAAAAGGGGCAATTCAACAAGAAGAAATAACAATCATAAATATTTATGCACCCAATCATGGTGCCACAAAATACATGAGACAAACACTGGCAAAACTAAAGGAAACAATTGATGTTTCACAAGAATTGTGGGAGACTTCAAGACATCACTCTCTCCTATAGACGGATCAACCAGACAGAAGACCAATAAGGAAACTGATAACCTAAACAATCTGAGAAATGAATTGGATTTAACAGACATATATAGAACATTACATGCCAGATCACCAGGATATACACTCTTCTCCAGTAATCACGGAACTTTCTCCAGAATAGTTCATATGCTGGGACATAAAACAAGCCTCAATAAATTTTTTAAAAATTGAAATTATTCAAAGCACATTCTCTGACCACAATGGAATACAAATAGAAACCAATAGCCATCAGAGACAATAAAATTCACAAACACTTGGAGATTAAAAATGAGGGGAGATAAAAATGTTCCCGTATAATCAAAAGCTGAGGGACTTCATCACCAGTAGATCAGTCCTAAAAGAAATGCTAAAGGGAACTGTGCAGGCTGAAAGGAAGGGACACTAAGCAATCGACTGAAACCACATGAAGAAATAAAGATTTCCAGTAAAGATCACATAGTAAATATAAATACCAATACTACTGCATTTTTGATTTGTAACTCCACTATTTACTTCCTACAGGATCTAAAATATATAAACTGTAATGATAAATCAGTGGTTTTGGACTGAATGCAAAATATGTAATTTTTGACAAGAACTACATAAAGGTGGAGGAATGATGGAGTATAGGAACATAGTTTACATGTCATGTTGAAGTTAAGTTGGTATCAAAGAAAAACACGATTGTTATAGATTTAAGATGTTAAACTGAAGCCCCATGGTAAACACAAAGAAAGTGTAAGAGAATATGATCATAGAGATGAAAGTAGAGCATGGGTAACGAGAAGTGGGGGCAATGGGGAGTTAATAAGAAATGAGTGTAGGGTTTCTGTTTGGGGTGAAGGGAAATTTCTAGTAATGGATGGTGGGAAGTTGATGGCATTGCAACATTGTGAATGTGATTAATCCCACTAAATGGAATGCTTGGGAGGGGTTGGAATGGGAAAATTTATGCTGTATATATGTTTCCACAATGGAAAAAAAAGATAGTCTAAATAGATAATGACAATTAAATGCCATAGATGATCCTGGATGAGATCTAAGAATAGAGGAGAAAAGGCTCAAAAGGACACAATTGGGACATAAGAAAAAAATGACTTATAGAATGTAAGCTTTATTTCTATGTTAAATTTCTTGAACTTCTTAACTACACTTAATGTGATTACATACATGAATATTCTTGTTCACAAGAAGTGTATATGTGAATTATATTATTTGTTCAAGCATGTGTGCAACTTGCTCTCATATGTTCAGAAGACAGAGCAATAGATGATGGATGATAGACAAGGAGGGAGGGAAAGAAAGAAATGGTAAAGTGACAAAATATTCAAGTTGGTAGATCTGGGTATTGGTGGAGGGGAGTTGGGGTAGGCTGGAGTTCTGTGTATGGGGTTTCTATTATTTTTGCAACTGTCCTGTAAGTTTGAATTTATTTCAAAACAAAAAGTAAAAAAAAAAAAAAGAAAATGCCACCCAAGGACTTGCACCCTATTCTGGAGAGATTTAGTGCATTTCTGGTTGTACACAGGACAGCTGAGTATTGTTATATGAAATATATGTCTGTTATTGTTCTCCACTTACAGATAAAATATGGTTTAAGCTAAAAAAAAAAAAAAAAAAAAAGACGGAATGGTACAGACTGTGGCCCCATCTCACTTTGTCTAATTTGACTTTACATTAGTTTTTTGTTCTCTAATATTCGTTGGGATAAAATAGGCATTAAAATCTAATGTAGACCTGAAAAAAAAAAAAAGTATTGGGGACCTAGTGATAGAGAGCAGCTAGTGAGGAGGAATGATAATCTAATACATCATATATGTTAATGATGGTGAATTCAAAGCTATGGTAGTGGATAGGGGTGATGCTCATTTGTTAATGGGATTATAAGTATCAGAGTTGTATTGAAGGTAATAAGAATGAAAGGGTTTGTTTAAAGGAATGTTTCCCAGAGATCAGTACCACATATAGATAGGTAGGTACTTGTAGGATACTAGCACAGAGTTGACAACCGAAGGGTATATGGGAAAAACTCTACACATTGCATACTAGGGACTATAATTAATAAGAATACCATAGTAGTATTACACAAATATTAGGGACAAATAATTAAGGGCTGACAAGAGCCACAGATGTTTTGGGTCATAAGAACTGTTTAAAATAGAGAGTGACGAGAGGATTGCACAACTAAGTGATGATAATGTGAAATATGGGTGAATTATCGTGGACATAACATATGGTATGTGAACTTTGGAATCCCCTACTTTCTAAGTCAAGCCCTTGATATTGAGGCTTGCTCAGGTGAAACTAATGGCTGTAAAGAGGAGGCTAAGCCCACCTATAATTATGCCTAGGATTCACCTCCAGAGAACCTCTTTCGTTGCTCAAATGCGGACTCTCTTTCTCTAAGCCGAAGTCTCCAAATAAATTCATCACCCTACCCCCGATGTGGGACAGGACCCCCAAGATGAATGAGCCTTCCTGGCGACATGGGACATGGATTCTGGGAATGAGCCTGACCATGGCATTGAGGGATTGAGAATGCCTTTAGGCCAAAAGGGCGAAAGGAAAGGCAACAAAATTAGGATTTAGTAGCTACAAGAATTCAAATAGAGTCAAGAGGTTGTTCTGGAGGTTACCCCTATGCACCTAGATACGCCAATAACCACAATATGATAAGCACAAGTCAACAGTAGTCCCGAAAACCTTAAAGAATACCCGGATCCCTATCTGAGACTCTATAAGTTTCACTCACTAAGTTTATTCGTCAGAAAATTAAATCCTTTAGAGTTCTCCTATGCCAGCTAAGTCCCAAAACCCAGAGGCATTAGCCTCTTCAAAAACACCAACTAGATGTGTCCCCTTTGCTTATAAAGTTGATAGCCCTTTTCAACATTAACAGGTTAGGGTGGTCACTCCCTAGACACCCCTGAAGATTGGGAAAGTAACTAAACTAGAAAAAGGGGTAGCAACAGACAAGATAGAATTTAACAAAGGATTATGCGTACTGAATTTTTATATAATTTTCTTTTTCTTAGTTGCTAGGGTATTAGAATAGTCACAAGGAAAGAACTGAAATGGTGGAACTGTAACCCACAGCATCTGAAATTTGTTCTATAGCTACTTGTTAAATTGTAACTTGAAAGCTAGACCTTTTTGTATATATGTTATATTTCACAATAAGGAAATAACTGAAACTATGGTACTATAACTCATAATATCTTTGGAAATTTCCTATATATTTACTTGTTAAATCATACTTTGAAAGATATTACCTTTTTTGCATATGTTAGATATCGTAATAAGGAAATAACTGAAACTGTGGAATTGTAACCTATAATATTCTTTGAAATTTGCTCTCTAACCACTTGTTAAATTGCACTTGGAAAGTTATCACTTTTATACATATATATATCTTATCTTCTACAATTTAAAAAAAAATTTATTTGGAAGGGCAGGGTGCCCCAAATAGCTACAAATAACTTGAGAAAGAAAAATGAAGTGGGAGGTCTCACACTACCTGACTATAAAACATATTACAAAGCTACAGTAGTCAAAGTAGCATGGTACTTGCATAAAGATAGATATACTGACCAATGGAATCAAACTGAGGGTTCAGAAACATATCTTTTCATCTTCGGACAACTGATAAGGTGGTCAAGTCCATTCAACTGGGACAGAACAGCCTCTTCATTTGTTAGGACTTAACAAATGAGTATGACTGCTGACTCATTATATAGATATTCTTTTTAATTTCTAGTGTATTAGAGTAGCCAGAAGTAATTACCTGAAATTGCTGAACTGTAATCCAGTAGCCTTGATCTTTGATAATGACTGTGTAACTATATAGCTTTTATCTTCTGTCTGTGTAATTGCAAAAACCTCGTGACTGATACCCCCTTTATCCAGTGGATAGGTAGATGAGTAATAAAATAAAGACAAGCATGAAAAAAAAATTAAACGGGAATATGGGGAAAAAATATCCTTATGTAAACTATGGACAATACTTAATAGTACTACTTTAATAATCTTTAATCAATTGTAACAAATGTAACCACTGTTAAAAAACAGAATTACAAAAAAGTGCTATCATCAATTGTAACAAAATTTCCACACCAATGTAAGTGCTGGTGATGGGGTGGTATATGCAAAAATACAAATCCTGTATTTTATGCATGATTGTTCTGTAAATTCACAACTCCTCTAATTAAAAAAAAAAAAAAAAAGAATCCATGTGGACCTTCAAAATACAGATAACAGGTTTTCATTCTATCTTAATAAAAGGAAAAGGAAGTAACATTTCCAAACTATATAAAGTAGGACAGGAACGTAGGAAAATCAGGGTCTTTTTCCCCCTAAACAAAGACTGTACATAAGCACGATCATGTGTATATAAACACATAGTGTATTAAGATACACACAGCTATAAACTAAACTGGCTTGCCAAAGACACTTCCATGACTGCCATCTGTTTTCCAATGCTTGGAATTTTCTCAAATTATCCTTCAAAAAGACCGTTTTAATTCATTCACTTTAAAATCAAAGCATTCATATAATTTTAGAAGCATTTCCTTAGGGGAAATTTCAAAAATTTTAACCGTATTCACCCCCAACCTCAACCACCTCATTTACTTCTATTTAGCTAAGAAAGGAGGGAGTCTTACAAGAAGCATATCATTTTTTAAATCAACAGGTATTTACCAAGAGCCATGCAGGAACAAAAGTAGCATCAAACATCATGCTTAATCTCAAGGAACTTACACTAATTCAGGGAAAACAAAATTAATGTATTTGTTTCAGAAATGCCTCAGAATAAATGCTAACTGCTGTGATAGTGACTATAAGTCCAAACAGAGTTCAGAAAGAGTGAGAGACTCTAGGACTAGGCAGAATTATGTGGTGTTTTAGTTGGGTCTTAAAGAATAATGGTTAATAAAAGAAGACAACAAAGAGGGAAAGTTGAAATGAACCAAGGGGATAAAAGAACAAGCATATAGGAAGTATTAATATTAAATAACCTGTATTATTAAAACAGAAGCATCATACAGAAAGAGAATCGGAAATAAATCAGGGTAAACATTTTATTTAAAAATAAAAAAAAAAAAAACAATTCGGCTAGAGTTGTTTTGTGTGTGTGTGTGTGTTTGCTATTTTTTTCTTTTTTTTTAATACTCATTTTATTGAGATATATTCACATACTAGTCATACAAAACAAATCGTACATTCAATTGTTCACAGTACCATTACATAGTTGTACATTCATCACCTAAATCAATCCCTGACACCTTCATTACCACACACACAAAAATAACAAGAATAATAATTAAAGTGAAAAAGAGCAATTAAACTAAAAAAGAACACTGGGTGCCTTTGTCTGTTTGTTTGTTTGTCTCCTTCCCCTATTTTTCTACTCATCCATCCATAAACTAGACAAAGGGGAGTGTGGTCCTTATGGCTTTCCCAATCCCATTGTCACCCCTCATAAGCTACATTTTTATACAATTGTCTTCAAGATTCATGGGTTCTGGGTTGTAGTTTGATAGTTTCAGGTATCTACTGCCAGCTACCCCAATTTGTTAGAACCTAAAAAGGGTTGTCTAAACTGTGCATAAGAGTGCCCACCAGAGTGACCTCTCGGCTCCTTTTGGAATCTCTCTGCCACTGAAGTTTATTTAATTTCCTTTCACATCCCTCTTTTGGTCAAGATGTTCTCCATCCCATGATGCCGGGTCTACATTTCTCCCCGGGAGTCATATTCCACGTTTCGCTAGAGTTTTAATCTAAGAAGTAACCTGCACAGGTTCTTTAGCAACAGTTGAGAAGTAACCTCCATAGATTCTTTAGAAGAAGACTGAGAAGAAGAAAGAGGTACTTTGAGAAAATTATTCTGGTATGGATTAGAGAGGACAGGGACTTGTAGCAGAGAACTAGAAAAGGTGCCTACTGCAGTTAATTTGAATATTGGCCTCAGCACAGGACAGACAGAGGACACCCAGGGGACAGAAATACAGTAAACATTCTGAAGAAAAACACGGTATGGGAGAGACTTGGTGGTTGCAGCCAATGAAGAAACAGGGAGATTGAAAACCAATCATTTACCAAGGCTGAGTGGATAGGAACCTAATGATGAAAGGCCAAAACTGGATGCCCCTACACAATCACAAAAACCAGTATTAAATTAGAATATTGCCAAACAGCAGCAAGTAACGTCAGAACATTAGAACATGTCTGTAGGTGCAAATGACTGTGCCAAGTGAAAAATAGATAAATACCAGTAGAAAAAAAAATGCCCATATTAAGACATGGAGAAAATGAGAGCCTGACAAGAAAGATAAACATCTCTTTCTTGTTTTTCTAGTCTAGGAGTTAGGTCATACCTGTTTTACATAATGGATTTTAAGCAGGCTTATTCAGTCATTAAACAAATATGATAAATACAACTAAGTATAAATCTTTATGTTAGGTCCTACTGTGAAAATTATCATATATTAAAAAGTAATACTTCATCACCACAATCTATCTCTGAACATTTTCCTTACATCAGAAAGAACCAGAACAAGAATAAAAAATAAAAGTGATTTTAGGTTCTAAAGAATTGGGGTAGCTGGTGGTGGATAACTGAGACTATCAAACTACAACCCAGAACCCATGAATCTCGAGGACAATTGTATAAAAATGTAGCTTATGAGGGGTGACAATGGGATTGGGAAAGCCATAAGGACCACATTCCACTTTGTCTAGTTTATGGATGGATGAGTAGAAAAATAGGGGAAGGAAACAAACAAACAAACAGACAAAGGTACCCAGTGTTCTTTTTTACTTCAATTGCTCTTTTTCACTTTAATTATTATTCTTATTATTTTTGTGTGTGTGCTAATGAAGGTGTCAGGGATTGATTTAGGTGATGAATGTACAACTATGTAATGGTACTGTGAACAATCGAATGTACGATTTGTTTTGTATGACTGCGTGGTATGTGAATATATCTCAATAAAATGAAGATAAAAAAAGTGAAAAAAGAACACATAACTATGTTATCATACTGTGGACAGTGGATTGTATATCATGGATGATTGTATGGTGTGTGAATGTATTTCAATAAAACTGAATTTAAAAAAAAAAAAAAAAAGTAATACTTGGCTGAGGTCCTAAGATGGTGGCATAGAGAGGAGTGGAAGCTAGTTAGTCCCCCTGGAACAATTAACAGACAACCAGGAACAACTAGTAAATAATCTGGAATAACTGCGGGGGGACAAACGTGACCATCCACTCATCATACACCAACCTGAATTGGGAGGAATGCCCAAGATAGCAGCATAAAATCTAAGTAAAAACTGCAGATCCAAGCCGGGAGCCCCCTCCCACCACAGCCTGAGCTGCAAAGCCTCGCAGTGCTAGAGAGCAGCTCTCTCCCAGCAACTGAATACAACTCAGCTGAGCTCCAACTGGGGTTTTAATTAGCAAATGTGGACTGCTCGATGCAAGCTGCAAATCCCCAACAAGCAGACAGAGGCTTTGGGTGACGACTGACCTTGGAGAGCTGGAGGGTGGCCGTGGACTGGCCCTGAGGGGGCTTTCTGTCCCTGTTTCAGTTCAGTGGAGAAAGCCTCAGCCATTTTCAGTTCCCAGTGCTCTGACCCAGACAAGGGTGGAGACAGCACAGGCAGAGAGAGACCACTGAAATGGTAATGACTTCTGCCTAGGGGGTCTATCTTCCCTAACAGGAAAGGGGTGGGGCCAGCTCAACTACCCACGTTCCATTCAGAACCAGGCCCCAGAGCCTGGGGGAAAACAGCCATGGACCACACCTCCTTACACCAGTCTGGAGTTACATGCTGACAGGCACCACCTGCCGGGCAGAAAAGCACAGTGATCTGTGGCCTCACAGGGTGTACCAATTTTCTAAGACACACCCTCAGGGAAACCGGATACTGAACATTTCATCCTTCTGGGACTGGACCCTGTTTTGGTCTCGGAAAACCTGACTGGGATAACCAAGGAAACCATGCCCAGAAAACAGAAAACTAGAACCTACACTAAGAAAAATGAAGTTATGGCCCAGTCAAAGGAACAAACTTATACTTCAACTGAGTTACAGGAATTGAAACAGCTAATGCTAAATAAATTTTAAAAGTTTAGGGAAGATACGGCAAAAGAGATGAACCGTATAATGAAAACACTAGGTAAACATAAGGTAGAAATTGAAAGTTAGAAAAATCAACTGGCAGAATCTATGGAAATGAAAGGTACAATACAAGACATGAAAGACACAATGGAAACATACAACAGCAGATCTCAAGAGGCAGAAAAAAACACTCAGGAACTGGAGAACAAGACACCTGAAAGCCTACACACAAAAGAACAGATAGAGAAAAGAATGGAAAAATACGAGCAACGTCTCCAGGAACTTAAGGACAAAATGAAAAGCAAGAATGTACGTGTCACTGGTGTCCCAGAAGGTGAAGAAGAGAAGGCAAAAGGGGCAAAAGCAATAATAGAGGAAATAATCAACGAAAATTTCCCATCTCTTAAGAAAGACATAAAATTACAGATCTAAGAAGTGCAGCATACCCCAAACAGAACAGATCTGAATAGGCCTATGCCAAGACACTTAATAATCAGATTATCAAACATCAAAGATAAAGAGAGAATCCTGAAAGCAGCAAGAGAAAAGTGATCCATCACATACAAAGGAAGCCTGATAAGACTGTGTGTGGATTTCTCAATAGAAATCACGGAGGCAAGAAGGAAGTGGGGTGATATATTTAAGATACTGAAAGGGAAAAATCACCAACCAAAATCCTATATCCAGCAAAACTGTCCTTCAAATGAGGGAGAGCTTAAAATATTCTTAGACAAACAGACAATGAGAGATTTTGTGAACAAGATACCTGCTCTACGGTAAACACTAAAGGAAGCACTGAAGACAGGAAGGAAAAGACAGGAGTGAGAGGTTTGGAAAACGATTTTGGGAGATAGTAGCACAACAATGTAAGTACACTGAACAAAAATGACTGTGAGTTTGGTTGAAAGAGGAAGATTAGGACCACGTGGGACACAAGAACTAAAGACGAAAGATAAAGACTGGGAATGTATAACTCAGGGAAACCTCGGGTGCTCAAGGATTGTAATAAAATGTACAAATATGTTTTTACATGAGGTAGAACAAATGTATGTCAACACTGCAAGATGTTAAATATAGGGTGGAACTGTGGGGGAAAATACAATCATTGCAAACTAGAGAGTATAAAATAACAGGAACAAACAAAAAAGTAAACTTGTTTTGCACAAATTTACCATCTGATTAAGAGAACAACCAAGAATGATATTGAAAACAGTATGGCAGAGACACTGACAAATCAGAATAGGTTCAAGCTGTAAACAACTGGTACAGCTGTACAAGGGTTCCAACTAACTTCCGACTTCAGATATAAATATAGTAATAGTAATAACGTAAAACAGAAGATGTGAAGTGCTATAACTGTGGTTTCATCTGAATGGTTCCTGAGAGTTAATGTAAATTTTACTTTATTGCAACTCTTTTATGCCTGAAGGATATTACTGCAACTCTTTTATGCCTGAAGGATACATAAAGGGGAAAAAAAAAAAAAAAAAGATATCTCCTACCCTAAAGTAGCTCATGGTTTAGAAGAAAGAAACAAAAGCGGGCAGTTGTTTGAAGAACAGTAATAAGAGTTAAATGTATTTGCGTGCTATGGGAGCAGAGAGGATGGCACTTATCCCCAACTCAGTGGGAGGAGCAAGCTTTTTGTAGGAGGTAACAACTGAGCCCAGCCTGCCAGGAGCAGGAAAAAGCCAAAGAAGAGGTACCATGGGCATGGACATAGAGTGAGGCACAAGAGAGCACCGTGAGTTGACGCCTCATTCAAATTAACGAACTTTTGATGCAAAACGTAAAATCACACAAACCACCTAAATTGTAGGAGACAAAACTGAGACAGACGTGTAAAGTCTATCCATTGCAAATATACCACAAAACTGTGAAAATCTGTCTCTGTTCTAGGAACCAACATCACTTTGACAAAGAATAAGAAAGCAAAGCATTACAGTCAAGACAGAAACTTACTTCCATCTTCTGAATCCCAACGCAGGTCTGTTCTAATATGTAAGTCTTCAGCTGGAATGAAACATGCATAAAGATGTTTTTAGCAACTTACCACTAAGTAAGCAATACTGAGGTTGGGATCTGCGGCTGGGACAGGAGCCAGCAGTCACAGAATTGGCGGAGTAGGCTGAAAAGACACTGCACAGATCTGCAGACAGGTGGCAACTGGGCCTTTCTGGTGCCAACTCTGGACCCTTCTCTGCCCCAAGCTAGCACTAGCAGGCAGACAGAAACCCATCCAAAGGGCCGTGGGAAAAGGAGATGTGAAAAGCCTCATCTTCTTCAACTGATTTTCTGTACCATTCGATGCTTTGAAAGGATTGCCTAGAAGACTAGATGAGAACCATGACTTTCCAGCTTTTCTTTAGCCCAGGGAAATCATTGTTCAAACCTCACCAGAGTCCAACAGATAAAACAGATACAGGAGAAACTAAGATGGCAGCTAGTTGAGACAGGGCGAAAAAACACCTCCATGAAAAACACTAGATAAAAACCAGGGGGTGACCCAGAATACCGGTTACAGCGATGCGCCAGCTGGACGAGGTCTGCTAGTTCCAAAGGAGCCATATACTTGGTGAAACCAGGAGCCTGCATTCTGAAACGAGTGAATGAACTGGCTGGAAGACCCACAGCCAAGCAGCAGTCTGGGGAAGCCGGGGTTTGGCGTTTGGAGATCGACGGGCTCTTTTTAAAAAAAAACAAAGGGGGGGGGGAAACCCAGGAGTGGCTGCAGCAGCGATAGTGGGAACCACACAGTAAAACACAGCAAGAGGGGGCTGGGCCGGCCTCTCGGTGTCTGGCCTGGAAGATAGCCCACTGCAGATACCCTTGGGGCCGGGGGAACGGAGGGGAGAGCCGGAAGCCGAAAGAAACCCCGCGGCTAGCAGCTGGCTCCCCGGAGGGCTGGATAAACTCCTGCCCGGGGCCGTGCCCACAGCCCAGAGCCCCGCCAGTTGTCCCAGAGCTGGGAAAGAAGAACTGTGCGAGGAGGGGGGTGTGGAGACGCCCTGTTCGGCCATCCTTGCATTAGGCTGAAAGCGAGCCAGCACAGCCTCGTGGCCCAGGGCTTCCCTTGAGGGATAGCACGCACTTGTGACGTAGCACGGCATTCCCTTGGCAGAGTTCCTGGAGGATCGTGGCTGGGCAGGGGGACCCGCTCGGAGAACCCAGGGACACTACGCCAAGTCTGGTGGTTTGTGGGACAGCAAGAGAGAGGGTCTGGGGCTGAAATGAAATGAAGGCTTTGACTTTTGCGGCGGCCTTGAATCTCCGGGAACCTGGGGGATTTGAACATTAAAGCTGCCCTTCCTCCCACGCCACCCGTACACACGCCCCACATTCAGGGCGGATGGCTCCAGCAACACACCTGAACTGAGTTCTCCAACTGAACCCCACAAGAATCATATCCCCACACACTGCGGGGACAAGGTGGAGAACTGACTTGAAGGGTATAGGTGACTCACAGACGCCATCTGCTGGTAGTTAGAGAAAGTGTAGGCCACCAAACTGTGTTTCTGAAAAATTAGATAGGTATTTTTTTTCCCCAACTTATAAGAACCCTATCAAGCAAAGCAAATGCCAAGAGGCCAAAAACAACAGAAAATCTTAATGCATATGATAAAACCAGATGATATGGAGAATCCAACTCCAAACACACAGATCAAGATATCAGAAAAAACACTGTACCTCGCACAATTAATCAAAGAACTGTAATCGAGGAACGAAAACAAGGCAAAGGATTTAAAGGACATCAAGAAGACCACAGCCCAGGATATAAGTGACATAAAGACCCTAGAAGAGTATAAAGAAGACATTGCAAGAGTAAATAAAAAAATAGAAGATCTTATGAAAATAAAAGAAACTGTTGGCCAAATTAAAAAGACTCTGGATATTCACAATACAAGACTAGAGGAAGCTGAACAACATCTCAGTGTCCTAAAGTCCACAGAACAGAAAATGAAAGAACAAAAGAAAGAATGGAGAAAAAAATTGAAAAAATCAAAATGGATCTCAGGGATACAACAGATAAAATAAAACATCCAAACTTAAGACTCATTGGTGTCCCAGAAGGGGAAGAGAAGGGTAAAGGTCTAGAAAGAGTATTCAAAGAAATTGTTGGGGAAAACTTCCCAAACCTTACACACAATATAAATACACAAAGCATAAATGCCCAGCGAATTCTAAATAGAATAAATCCTAATAAACCCACTCTGAGACGTATTCTGATCAGATTCTCAAATACTGAAGAGAAGGAGCAAGTTCTGAAAGCAGCAAGAGAAAAGCAGTTCACCACATACAAAGGAAACAACATAAGACTAAGTTGTGACTACTCAGCGGCCACCGTGGAGGCAAGAAGGCAGTGGCATGACTTATTTAAAATTCTGAGAGAGAAAAATTTCCAACCAAGAATACTTTATCCAGCAAAACTCTCCTTCAAATTTGAGGGAGAGCTTAAATTTTTCACAGACAAACAAATGCTGAGAGAGTTTGCCAATAAAAGACCTGCCCTACTTCAGATTCTAAAGGGAGTCCTACCAACAGAGAAACAAAGAAAGGAGAAAGAGATACAGAGAATTTTAACTGACATATATAGTACCTTACATCCCAAATCACCAGGACACTCATTTTTCTCCAGTGAGCATGGATCTTTCTCCAGAAGGGAACATAAGCTGGGACATAAAACAAGCCTCAAGAAATCAAAAAAAAAAAAAAAAAAATTGAATATACTCAAAGCACATTCTCCAACCACAATGGAATACAAGTAGAAGTCAATAATTTTTGAACTGTAACTCCACTATTTACTTCCTACTTGATATAAAATACACAAACTCTAATGAAAAATCAGTGGTTTTGAACTCAACGTAAAATATGTAATTTTAGACAACTATATAAAGGTGGGGGAATGGAGAAGTATAGGAACATAGTTTATGTGTCCTATTGAAGTGAAGGTGGTATCAAAGAAAAACAAGATTGATATGGATTTAAGTGGTTAATTTTAAACCCCACAGTAAACACAAAGAAATTATCAGAGAATATAACCATAGAGATGAAAAGTAGAGTTTGGGTTAAGAGAAACGGGGGAAGGGGCAATGGGGAGTTAAGAGATAAGTGTAGGGTTGCTGTTTGAGGTGAAGGGAAATTTCTAGTAATGGATGATGGGAAAGAGCATTACAACACTCTAAATGTGATTAATCCCACTAATGGAAGGCTAGGGAGGGGGTGGAATGGGAAGATTTAGGCTGTATATAGATCTCCACAATTGGGAAAAAAAAAAAAAAAGTCTAAATAGATGACAATTGAATGCCAAAGATAAACTTGGATGGGATTGGAGGATAGAGGACAGGTGGCTCAAAGAGACATAGTTGAGATATAAGGAAAAGGAAATATAGAATGGAAGCTTTGTATCACTGTTGAATCTCTTGTACTTTTTAGCTACGCTTAATGAGATTGCATAAAAGAATGTTCTTGTTCATGGGAAGTGTATATGTGAATTATAGTGTATGTTCAAGGGTGTGTGCAGCTAGCTCTCATATGTTCAGAAGACAGAGCAATAGATGACGGATGATAGGGAGGGAGGGAAAGAAATAGCGATGTGACAGCATGTTAAAGTTAGTGGATTGAGCTATCGGGGGAGGGGGGTCAGGGTATGATGGAATTCTGTGTATGGGGTTAGTATTGTTTTTGCAACTGTTCCTATAACTTTGAATTTATTTCAAAAAAAAAACATTTACTAGGGAAAAGGAATATGAATGTGAATATAGATAAGGAAGCAAAACTTTGAAAAATACCTTAAAAGCTAAAATATTTGTCCTGTTAAACAAGGTATATAAAAGAAATACACTAGTGCAATTTCATTTTCATATTTCCTAACAACATAACAGTGTTCAGTTCAGGGAATGCAAGCAAAATTTTCTAGTAGTGAAGTCAGATTACTGTTTCACAGTTATTGAGCTTTACAACTCTTCTTAAAATACAAATTAAAGTCATTCACTAACCTGAAAATAAAAAAACAAACAAACAAAAAAAAACACACAAAAAACAGAAAGAAGTGGAACTGTTTGGATTCTGCTGCTTCTAGGGTTTTACAGAGTACCAATTTCAAAAATTGCTCAATAAACTGATCTCCCCAGTCCCTTCGCAGGCTGTCTGGCCTGCCGTGCCTGCTGGGCCAACCTTTGGCACGGAGGCCAGATCCACATGTTGCCTCTCTGAACATCAAAGCCAAAACCCTCATCAGCCTACATCTTTCTTGCTTAAATTGGGTGAAAAATTTTGAGGCATAATTAATGCAAATTCAGACTCTATCTTATATGTCACCATATATAAGCCCTCTCTTTGCTCTGCCCTTAGAGGGGGGTGGGAAAAGCCTTGTTAAAATGTATACACAATGAAATAAGATTAATTATTTAGGCTATATGGCTACTAGGAGAAAACAAAATCCCTTGTAGTGTTTCAGCTACCAAAGCAACCATAAAATCCCCAAGGAAGCAAAAACTCTTTTGAAGCAACATAATCCTATCACCTCATGGCAGTCTTGGCAAGGCCTATTCAAAACTATTTGCTTGAAAAGTAATGCAATGACAACATATCAAATTATCATTCCTATTAAGTGTTATATTCATTAGTTGAATAACCTTTAGAAGAGAGACATGAAATCAACTCTCCTATGCTTGTCACTGATTAATTTCCATGTAAACACAGAGTGAGAGGATATGTCAAATTATATGAAAAGACATTAAGCTGGAGGAAAGGTAGTTTAAGAAGATAAGGTATTATCAGCTTCAATAATACATTAGTATCCGGAAGCAAGGACAGCTATCTGTGCCGCTACCACTCCCCACAAAGCATGCATTCTGCTATGTCAGTGATGGTGACCCTGTGACAACAGACAGCCTGCCTCCCAGAATGTGCTGCTGGCAATACTGCCCCCCCAACACGCACAGCCTGCTTCTTTTGCTTGCAATTTCTTCTCTTTAAGCTTCTTGGCACAGACTTTCTCTTTTTCAACATTACTCCTCTTTTCTAGTATCTTTTTATCAGTTCTTAATGCTATTCCTCTGCCTTCTTGGCAGGGCTGCCAATGGAAATTTCTAAAATGCAAATATGGTCATCCTGCTTCTCAGCTTGAATCCATCAATGTGCCCTAACCCCTCAATCAATCTACAGTATAAAGGCCAAATACTTTAGCTGATATCCAAGGCAATAGCAGTAATAATGTAGCTCCTCCTACCACTGAACCTTCATCTCTCACCACTCCTCAGATCAGACCTGACAGTCCAGCCACGCTTGACTACTTACTAGTCATACAATAACCTACAGTACCATTCAGGATCTGGAGCCTTTAGTTTATGTCAGAAATGCCTCTCTTACACCTCATCCTCCTGTATCACTGACTTCCTTTCTTGAACACTTGTCCTTCTGTGTAGCCACTGTATCTAGAATTTCCTTCTGGGGCTGCATTTATCATAATATTATTATAACCATGTGTCTCTTCTCCTAGGCAAAGTTCCTTAGGGGTAGAGACTATGCCCTACTCATCCCTGTATCCCAGGACCTGGCCTTGCAGTAGACTTTCAATACATGTTTATTCAATCAAAGTTCCAACTGTGATTACTAGTTCATGTGATTTCATTAATTCATTGAACAATTATTACTATGCATCAGACTCTGCTGGGATCTCATACATTGATGAGTAAGACAGATGTTCACAGTCTAATGGGAGAGACAAAACAAAATCAGACCCATTCAAACACAACTGCAAGATGTGATAAGTGTTTTGAAGGAAACAAAGAGTTGAAAGAGAACCACTGGGATGAAGGGTAGTGATCTACTTTAGATAAGTAAGTCAGGAAAGACCTCTCTGAGGAGATACCACTTTAGGTGAAACTTCAATGAGCAGTCATGTAAAGTGTGTGGTAAAGAGCATTCCAGGCAGAAGGAACAACACAGGCACAGAACTGTAGGTGGGAAAGAAATTTTTGTTCAGAAATAGAAAGACGGGCAGTGTAGCTAGAGAGTAACGAGAGAGATGGGGAGAGTATTTAATCTTAAAAAATGAAGTTGAAGAAAGAAGGATAGGGTGTGATCAAAGAGGGTCCTGTAGGCCACAGTAAGGAGCCTGAATTTTATTCTAGAAACACGAAGCCACTGGAAGGTTATATGCAGCAATCGAAATGACCTAACTCATGCTTTAACAAAGAGCCACAAAAGAACTCGGTTAAATAGGCCAAAATAACTGTCACTCTTATCTAAGGCCATACCTCCACCTGCCAAGCCAGAGTAGAAGCCGAGAGGGCAGATGTTCGGCCAGCTCCAAGAACAGCAATTGTTTCCCCATCATCATCCACCACTTTAAAGTCCAGGTCCTCATTGTATTTTCTGCGCTTCACTTGCCGTCCTGAGCGTCGTTTCTGCAGGGCAAGCACAACCCATCAGAGAGGAGCTCTGTGAGTCAAAAACAAAAGCTTATACAATATATCCTCATCTACACTTACTAACATATGAAGGAAAGCTTTCCCACTTTACAAAAGGAACTTTATTTAAAAACCACTAAAGTACTGAATCTACTCAAAATGGGATTGGGGGTGGCAGTGGTGGTGGTAGTTTAAAAGTCCAATCTCCAAATTATCAAAATCCACAGAGAAGAAGGTGTAGTCTAAGAATCCACTGAGACATGTTTTATTCGTCAATGGTAGTGATTATTTTCCTCCTTTCTGGAATCAATTTCTACTCCAGTAAAATGGGGGTGGGAAATGAACTCCATCATCTATGAGGTCCCTTCCAGCATTAGCTGAAAGCTCAGATTTTAAGACCATAATACTGCACTTCTGTTTCTTGTTTTGTTTTGGCTTGAATTCATCACACCTACCACAAACTCATAAAAGTGGAATTTGAAAAACTAATTAATACCAATTTTATTGAACTTACCTTGAGAATCTAACACCCCTTGAAATATAGGGAAACATCTTAAGTATGACAAAGCAAGGTTCATGAGTCACCATCTACAGGACTCATCTATAATTAAGTAGCGTGTGACCTCTGAAAGAGACAACATTCAACAACAAAGCAGCCCAGTGGCTTTCCTCAAACAGAAAAATGAACAGTTCATCAACTACCTGCTCATCATAGCTAAGCACAGAAACACTCCCAAGAACCTTTCCCCTGCTAGTTCATTCTCATAGTTAAACCTTAAAAAACAAAACACAAAAACAGAGCAAAGCCCCACCTCCCTTTTCTTCTAAAAGACAGTTTCTGGACCTCTCTCCACGTACCCATCTTTTCTTCACTGTGTCACGTTTACAATGTTTAAGTGAGGGATTCCACATAGACTTCTTCTCCATTCCCCACATCATACAGATCATCATCCTGTATGTAATTCCCTGCCAACTCCCATCAACCTGATATGTGTATTCCTTTGTTCAACTGGGTACCTAACAGTCATGAACCCAGTTTACTGCCAACAAAGGGGTCTCTGCTCTGGTGCACAGACGCTACTACTTATTGTCACTTACGATGTTAGGAGTTGGAATCTTCCTACATTGAAGATCGCCTAGAAACCTAAGGGTCCAGATGATCCTTGAAGAAACAGGAAGTCTGTCTAATTCTAAATGGTTTCCTTGAAGCAGCATGGCTCAGATAAATTGCTGTGAGTATCAGAGGAAACAACATTTTTGAATATCAAAATTCATGTGCAAGAAAGGTTGCCTCAGTTAAGGGAGAAAATTCCTACAAATGTCTTGGGGACACCTTGGCATATTTTAAGGAATTGAATTTAGGTGTGCAACAATTTGCTTCCATGTTTGGTCAAACCTTCCTTACTGTTTTGTCATAATGAATATATTCCTGACTTTTCCAACATCTGGAATTATGAAAATGTCCTTGTACAGACCGGCCCAGCACTCTGAGCCCTAAACATATTACCTACATGGCAAAACAGGTCCCTTGGGCCTAATTAGCTTGGCTTACAACTCTATTTCCCACATCAACTCCCTCTGCAGCCTAATATCAAGCTACTTTTCAAGAAGGAAGCAAACACCAATAAAAAACTGCGAGATAATTAGTTTAAGGATCAGGATATTAGGGAAAGGGCCTGTGGTCTACCTGCTCACCCATCAAGACAGCAAAAGCCCAGTCCAGGTCTGTGCGTAAGAGTAGTAGGCTAGAGACAGGCCTAGAGGAGCAACAGGATCAGTGTCAACAAGATCCTGTCCAGCAGCCGTAACCTCCACTAGGGCTCCCGGTCACAGCTGTACCTGGCTGTCTGTAGACTCAGTGCACTCCTCAGGACTCCGCAGGGATGAGTTCGGCAGGCCCTGATCCAGCTCTAAACTCTCCACTGTGGTTTCACTTTTCCTTTTTCCTTTCTTCTTTTTCTCCACTGGGGTTGGTCCTTGCTCCTTGCTACAAGGAGAAATTCAGAATTAAACCTCTTGGGCAGCTGTGAAAACTAAGATATGTGATTAAAGTCATGAAATCATACCCTGGACTTCTAAGACTAGGACAGGCTTCAATGTAGAATCCACGAGAGTTTCTTCCCAGAAATATGGGAAGAAATATCCACATGGATTGACTTGAGAATTCACTTCATTATACACCCATACCATGACTACTATGGCTATGATTAATGAAATAAGAAATAACATGAACATCTGCAAAAAATATCACTTTCAGTTTACACAAATCTCTTCTCTAGGAAGTTTAATTAGCTTCACAGATATTAAGAATCATCAAATTACAATCACCCTTTAAATTACATAGGAAAAGACATCTATTATCTACTATCATCCTTTATTAAGTATTGTCTACAAGCAAAACCTGGAGTGCTAGCAACTCAAAAAGGAAGAGCACACTGTCCCTGATCTTGAAGAGCTTACAATTATGAAAATCCTACAGGTTCCCCTATAGCCATATCACAAGGTGGTACGCGAATGCTTCCCGAGTGGTAGAGGTGGGCAAATCCATCCATCCTGCCCATCCCTGTCAAGATGGCAACATCTCTATCAACTCTTTCCTGACCCTCCTAGTTGGTAAAACTCTCTCTTTTCTATTCTCCCAAAATGGTTCAACTGTACTTTCCTTAAGGCAACAAACGAAGACCTTCCATCAAAGTTAGTCATAACTATGACACAAAGCTCAGAATCAATGTAACTACATAAAAAGCCTGGATTATCTGCCATAGTTGTTCAATAAATATTTGCTGAATAGATGAACATTTTATACTTTGATCATCTCTCCAGCCAGACTCTAAGTTCCTAGAAGGCAGAATATACCTGATTAAGTTTCATATCCCTCGTATAGTGGATATGAGGAATATAAGTCTTATGCCTTACAAATAGTAAGCATTCAATCAATATTTAAGCAATGGATAGATGGATGCATTAATGGATGGGTAAGATTGCTTCTAGCTGGAGAGATGTGGAATACATTTAAAAAGGAATACACATAGAATTTTGATAGATAGTAGATAATAACTATTATTATTATAATTGCACTTAATACACTTCATGCAGGCATAGCTCTAAGTCCTTTACATGGATTATCTCTTTTAGTCATCACAGCGATCCTCTGAGACAGGTAGTATTATTATTGTCATTTTATCTTTGAGGAATATGAGACAGTGAAGTTATATTTCCAGGGTAATGGCTAGTAAATGGTGGAGACAAGAACTGAACTCAGGCAGTCTGTGCTCTTCACCACCATGACATTCTTAGTGAATGGAACAGTGTTAAAGGAACCTTTATTAAAAGATAGTCTGCATGACTGAATGATAGGGCAAGTAAACAAAAATATTCAATGATGTGGTTGGAAAGAAACACTAAGGGTACGCCAGGCTTGAGAGCTTAGACTTCATTCTGTGTGGAAAGGGCCATCGTGGCAAGTCTAGGCAAGACGGAATGAAGACCCAGGCTGGATGCAATCAGTGAGAAAACAAAGGTGACAATGATCTGAAAGGCCAGGCAAAGGAGAACCACTAAATTTTGGAAGTGACTGAGTGTAAAGGAAAAGGAAAGAGCCTCAAAAAAACAGTACTTCCCATCAGATGAATGTCTAGAAGGCATGGGGGAAGAGAGGGATGCTGGATGGCCTTGTTTGGAGAGGGGTGTTCCCAGCACGATAAACATATGGCAAGATTCCTGATTGCTGAGTGGACCCGCCTCTCTTTTGAATACCCTTCACCCCTCACAGATCTCCAGCAAGGTCAGCACAAACTCAGTCCACCCCAGATTCACTACACTGGAGACTGGCTTTCCTACCCATCAAGAAAGTTCATGATGAAAACTATTTTGGTCCAGTCTGAGGAAGAGAAAAGTCAAGGGGATCCAGTCATTTTACAGGATTATAGATTTTGGCAAAGGATTTGAACCCGCAAGCAGGGAGAAAAATTGGTTCAGAAGAGGAGACTCAGGTGAACCCGTTTAATAAGATGCTAAATGTTCACAGGAATATTTACCTCATGTTATGCAGCTTATCATTATGAAAACTGTAAACCAATTTATATCTACAAAGTACTTATACATTTCGTGTCTCATTTAACTGTTCCATGAGGAAGCCAGGGCAGATAATAGTCATATACTCTAGATGAGGAAACTGAGGTTTAAAATCAGCAAAAGCTCCAAAGTCAGCAGCAGAGCTGAGGCTGACACTTGGGTCATCTGGTTCACAGTTCATTGCTTGTTACAACAAATAATGTTTCTTAATCTTTTTTTAAAAATTTCATTTCCCTTTTGAAAATGGAAAATCTCCTTTAACATTATTTGAATCTCAAATAATAACTACAAGAATCAACAACAAAAACATTTCAACAACCCAAATACAGAAAAAATTCACAAATCCATACTTCTTGATGGTTTTCTATGGATCTCTTATCAAAAGAATGTTCCTGCTTAATTTTTTGACACAAATTTAAAGAAAGCTGATAATAAAACAAAAGTTGCCATGCAATTGCATACTCAAAGCCCCATTCAATCTCTCGTAAAATCAAAAATCCTTCTTCCCAACATTTGAAAGCAATTTCATTTATCTACTATATGCAACTTCATTAAATTAGAAAATTTCGTCTGTATATATTAAATCTTCTTTTTTAAAGATTCAGATATGTTAGAATGATGTGTTTCACTGTGAAACATCATATTCAAAACTAAACCAAGCCCAAACCATAATTAGAGAATAAAGCCTCCTCAAAATATGAAAATTTACTGGAGGATTTTAGTACATTTGCCTTCCATGTTTTCAGAAACACATTAAATTATCAAAGTAAAGAGCCTTCACAGTGACATGCTTCCAAAATCAATCAGAGTCACTATTATACTATCCTAGCCTGAATCTGGGGAGTGGGAAGAACACCTTCTCAAATATATGTCAGGAAAAAAGGAAAATGCCTGGCAACAACTCTTCACTTATTTGAGGGTAAACAAAGATACTCTACATGGGAAATCTTCAAAGTGATTTTCTGGAGGTTACCTTTGGCAAAAGAATCAATTTTGCGTTCCAAAAATTATTCCTGGAGCTCTTCTGATAAAGACAAATATCAGGAAGAAAGGGCTCTTTGTAAGCTTACAAATGGGATTTTCAAAAAGGACATCAAGAAAATATCATCTGAATTCCTCTTGTGGAAGACTAGATGAGATATGTTTTTCTCCCTCTTTGGAATAGGTTTCAAAAAACTTATGCTTTACAGTTTCACCAAATAAACACATTTTAACTTCCAAACTGCTATAACTGTAGATAGATTTGTTCTGTTACTGCCTGCTTGCTCCTTTAAGTTCCAGGTTCTTCAAAAATAGTTGCCAAATAATATCTAACAAAACTACATATGCATATACTGTTGGACCCAGCCATTCAGCTTCTAGAAATTTACTCCAATATAAAAATGAATGAGGTTATTCAGTGCAGCATTATTTGGCAGCTACAAAATAATGGAAACTACCTAAATGTCCAAACATAAGACACAGAGTAAACGAGGATACATACACACAATGAAGTACTATGCAGCTTTAAAAATGATTAGGAAAGAATTCTATGACCTGACATAGAGTGATTTCTAGGGTACATTAAATGTGGAAATAAAAAAGCAAAGTGTAACACAGCATAATATGCTACCTTTTGCGTAAGAAAAAGAGGGAATACAAAAGCATGTGCATATCTTCACAAAAAGAAGCCCAGGAAGAATAAACCAGAAAACAATGAAGCTGATTACCTGTAAGGGAAAGGTGATGATTAATCAGTGGATGGAAGGGTTACAGGAGGGAGTGATGCTTCTCTGAGTATATCTTTTTACACAGACTTGAGTTTTGGAAGCATGTTTAGAGTACTACATTTTCAAAACATAAAGTTAAATCAATAAGGACAGAAAGGAAAAGAAAAACTAAAGACGAAAAAAAGCTAAGCAAATGAATCCAAGAATATTTCAAGCAAACAGTATAACCACATTGTAAGGAGAAACAAATCGTAATCCAACTAATTTATAAACATAGTGTGTGCATATTTTTCCTCTTAGCTTTGACAAATGAAGGGCATAGAAGCAAAGATGCCTGAATACTAATGAGTACGTCTAGCCCCAGATCCTGGTTTCTAACACCAAAACTTCTTGGAGTATGACTGAATCCAAGGCTGGATTAGGATTAGGGAATATGCAAGATGAGCCTGAAACATCTTCCTACGTCAGAAAGTAAGCAAAGCGCTCAAAAACAAAATAAAACAAAATAGAGGTGGCCTGTCAAATGACACAGAAGCCGATGTGAAGAGCAACTCTGAGCAAAATTGGGTCGCTTAAGCAGCGAAATAATTGTGGTCAGTAATTAATTATAAACATTGGTAAGGGCGGGTGGGGGGTCCTAAATGGATGAATGGATGAATGGGTGGATGGTGGACAGGAAGATGAGTGGACAGATGGATGGGAGGGAGGGAAGGAGGGAGGGGGCAGTTATTGCTTATTGTAAATCCGAACAGTAAATGTAGAATGCTGGAGTTGGCAAATTATTTTGTAACCACTGTAGAAAAGACTGGTGCAGTCTAGCATCACCGATAGATGTTAAGTCTAGGGAGATTTTGAAGAAGAGAAGAACATTTCCATGATCTTAAAATATCTTGCCAAAAATTGCTTATTAGTTGCAAGAGAACAAAAGTAGTAACTACACAATGGTTATATAAGAAAATGGCCTTCTCTCTCTCTAGCTAAGCCAACTTGGCAGGTGAACTCACTGCCCTCCCTTCTACGTGGAACCTGACTCCCAGGGGTGTAAATCTCCCTGGCAACACAGGATATGACTCCAGAGATGAACATGGACCTGGCATCGTGGGATTGAGAACACCTTCTTGACCAAAAGGGGGATGCGAAATGAAACAAAATAAAGTTTCACTGGCTGAGAGACTTCAAATGTAGTCTAGAGGTCATTCTGGTGGACATTCTTACACACCAGATAGATAACCTGCTTTAAGTTTTAATGTACTGGAATAGCTAGAAGTAAATAACTGAAACTATCAAACTCCAACCCAGTAGCCTTTACTCTTGAAGATGATTGTATAACAATGTAGCTTACAACGGGTGACAGTGTGATTGTGAAAACCTTGTGGATCGCACTCCCTTTATCCAGTGTATGGACGGATGAGTAGAAAAATGGGGACAAAAATTAAATGAAAAATAGGGTGGGATGGGGGATGGTTTGGGTGTTCTTTATTACTTTTATTTTTCATTCTTATTCTTTCTGGTGTAAGGAAAATGTTCAAAAATAGATTGGGGTGATGAATGCACAGCTATATGATGGTACTATGAACAGTTGATTGTACACCATGGATGACTGTATGGTATGTGAATATATTTCAATGAAACTGAATTTACTTAAAAAAAAAAGAAAAGAAAATGGCCAGTCTTAGGAAATACATACTGAAGTATTTACAGCATGACGTAGTATTACTCTCAAATGGTCCAGAAAAAAATCATAAATATATATAAATACACATACACACATGTATACATACATATATATTCATATACATATATAGGGGTGTATGTGTATCAAGCTCCACGGAATGTTTTACTTTTTAAAGTTTGTGGCAAGTTACATCTTTTCCTTGGTCTTCTAAAAACAGCAAATTTATCCTTCAGTTTATAAATTCAGCTAAGAATACTATTCTGACAACCATCAAATCTTATCATAGAACAGAACAAGCCACTCATTTCTTTCCAAATCAGTCCATTTACTTCGAGGAATTTGGGTTCAGCTTAAAAAATTATCATTCAGTTTTACTGGATGTCTCCAAATCTTGAGAAAAAGGACATTCCTTCTTCCTCTAGAGATTTAGCTAAACATATCACATAAAATAGTAGCTAAGCAAAAACTAATTGAGTGATATATCTCAGTTAACCAACAGGCTGAATAATGTCCTTCACTGAGTCATGCCAATTAAGAGTAAAAATGGGCCACAATCTGGTCTTCAGCAAAACTGGATGTCTGACTTAGCTTAGTCACCAAATCTGTGTGCCACTATGGAATTGGGCAAAGACAATTCTGGAAGTTATCCTCAATTTGTTCTCCAGCAAAGTTTTAGTGGCATTCAGGAAAAGATCTGGAAGGGCAAATCTACCAAACCAATAGAGTGGTTATCTAGTGAGAATGGTGGGTCTGAGGGACAGGAGGCTTTTTTTTTTAATTCGATTTTATTTATTTTGATTGGCTCTTTTTAAAAACAACTTTACTAAGGTAAAATTTATATACTTTATGATATTCAGACATTTTAAGTATACAATTCAATGATTTTTAGCAAATTTACCAAGTTATACAACAATCAACACATCTAGTTGCCTCACTGGAAGGCTTTTCATTTCTATACCTCTGTATTGTATAATTTTCTTAAAACAAAACAAAACAAAAAAACAAAAAAAAGCATGTGTGACTCTGTAATTAAGGAACAAATTTTTGAATTAAAAAATGACTACAAGATTTCATGACTGCTTCTCCAATGATCTGATGTTGTTATCCTTTGCAATTAAAAGTTATTTCACATCCAACTTTCATAACTATCAGATTTCTCATAATATAGTCTTGAACTAACCCCATAATGTCCTCACTACTTCATGGATTTTATAAATTTGGGTTTGCATGATTTTGACCCAAACATAGGTGAAGCTGAGAGGGCCACGTGGCACTCATTATTCTTGGTCCTCACACTGATGAAGTTGGAATTCAGCCTTGCAATACAAGTAAATTTAACCTTGATATATACATCACTAAATTTACAGGTTGTTTTTTGTTTGTTTTTTGCGGGAGAAACGAAGTGGGTATCTTTAGGAAGAAATAAAGTATTAACAAAAAGAGAAGAACAGATGAGAGTAACTGGTAGAGAAACCAGACTGAGAAATGGTATCAATAATAGCCATTGGGTAAATGAACTATTTAAAGCATCTAGTCATGACTGACATCCAATTAAAAACACATACATACATACATATATATATATAAAATAAAAAAATCCATTTTGCATTAATACCTATCCCACTGCTAAAGTGGATACTGTGTTCACTACCTGTTTTTCTGATCACCAATATCAATCCCCAGACTATGAGTGTCAGGCTGGGCTATGGTAGGTACCCTATGCCTTTTACCAGTGATTGGTCCAGAGATGGGACATATGAACTAGCCAGGCCAACTTGGGAGTCTTTCCTTTATTTATTTATTTTTTTTGATAGGAGTACATAAGAAAATTAATCTCTTTCCTCCTAGGTGAGAAGCTGTTAAGCTGAGACCTAACCCAGAGCTGCAGGTAGCCATAATTCCCATCTTGGAAAGAAAGCAATTGCCAAGGATGGAGCTGAGACCCAGAAAAGGGCAGAGAAAGGTTGAAGACAAAGAGCCCTAGTGAAACCCTCAGCTATTTCTCCTGGTTCTGATTCCTTAAGTCAGTAAACCCCCTTCTTCTTCTTTTTTTTTTTTTTAAAGTTAAGCTAAATCAAAGTTGTGCTTATGTTACTTGTAACCAAGAGAGTGCTGAATAATGAGGCAGCTTTATACTTCCACCATTTAATGGCACCTAAGACCAGATCAAAGTAATCTTATTTCTATAATCTTCTCTTTTCTAGCTTTCAGAATTAGAACAAAATAGCTTGCAGGCTAGAAAAAATAGAAAATGAGATTTCTGAGGCTCAACATACCTATTTTTAGTAACAACAAATCAAATTTGATTTTACAATAAAACATACATCCACTTTAAAGAAAACACCTACTATATATTTTTGACATGCAAGAAACTCACAATATAAAAACTGTATCATCTATGTAGTACAACTATATGATACATCCAATAGGCCTCACCCCAAAAATATTTTGTCCATATCTACTTTCTGCAGTTTGTATAAGGTAAGTAAGTAACTAGCCTTTCAAATATGAAATGACAGTATTAAAATACTAGGGAGACATACTTTCTCAAACTTTTACCCTCATCAGATCTCCAGCCCCCAACCTCCAGGTCTCTTTGCTAGATTTGAGAATTAGAAAATAAGTGCTGGATCTTAGCGTGAGAATTTCTGGGTATGTATTACAACACCGTACTACTGGGAATCTTTTATTACTTTGTCTGTAAGGATTCCAGGTATTGAAAGATTTTATCCATCAAATAAATTATTTCAAAATGACTCATCTTCCCATTTTAAAATTAAAGTTTTATAAAACGTCCATCAGATTCGTAGTAGGAAAAGAATCACTACTGCCACAGTAAGTTGTCATAATCTCCATACTGAGAACTACTGAAAATAGCTCATGATTCCAGGTACTGCCTCCATAGACATGCATGAGTCTGGAAGTCCAGCCTGGGAACCACTACTGTACTCCAGGTTCAACTCTTCAGAGAAGCTTCCAGTCCCAGTTTTCCTACAGGCTTTGAACCTCTTCCCAGGATTACAATGAAAAATCAGGAATATTACCCCAAAAGAGCTCACTTGTATACTTAACTTTTAGATAATGCCAATATTAGTTCAGTCTCTATTCAGAAAACTGAGCATAGATTTTAAAGGTATTGTTTTAAAAAACAACACAGATAAGGAAAATGCTCAGAGATAGACTGTGGTGATGAACGTGTAACTATGTTATCATACTGTGGACAGTGGATTGTATACCATGGATGATTGTATGGTGTGTGAATGTATTTCAATAAAACTGAATTTAATAAGAAAAAAGAAAAACAAAAAAACACAGAAAACTAATTTTTTTGGTGCAGATATAGTCAGCTGTAGACAAAATATGAACCAAATCTATCCTGTCTCCTGTCACTCAATCCCTTTAATTGAATCATCAAAACCACCCAAACAAAGATTATATAGGTTTGTGATACTACCCTAGGTTAAAAAAGAAAACTGCCTACTTATAAAATGAGAAAGCAGATTTTTACCAAATACTTTTTATTACAAGTGACAAAAGCAAATGAAAATAAAAATTCAAAAAGTATAGAAGGGTTTCAAATGAAAAGTGAAAGCCATCCCCACTTGCACCAAATCACACTTCCCAGGGAGAATCACTTTAAACTCATAGCCCCATAACGCCAAATATGTTCATACCTCTGATTTATCGACGTTAAGCAATAACTACTGACTTCCTGATATGAATGAAGAAGAATTTAGAGCTTATGTACCTTCCCTACTCAATTTTTGTCAATTTTTTTTCTAGCTTAAGCAACCGTATTTTTAATTGTCATTCTTTCTTGTTTTCGCACTCCTTTTTCATAATAAGTCTTGTTTTGTACACAAAACATCATCTTGAATCTGAGGACATCAATTTAAAATTTTAACAAGTTGTTTCCTTGAATTATTTAAGAACAGTTATGCTGCTCATTTCCCTTTTTCCTTCTTTTAAGCTGCTTGTTTTCCTCTATGGTCTCATAATCTTTGGTGGATTTTTCCTATTTAAAATGAACTAAGTTGAACAAAGTTGCCAGATCACACTTCCTGACTTCAAAACTTACTATAAACAACAGTAATTTAAAAAGTGTGGTACTGGCTTAAGTACAGGCACAAAAACCAATGGAAAAGAAATGAGAGCCCAGAAATAAACCCTCACATCTATGACCAGTTGATTTTGACAAGGGCACCAAGTCCATTCAGTGGGGAAAGAAAAGTCTCTTCAACAAATGATGCTGGGACATACGTGGAAATCCATATGTGAAAGAATGAATTTGGATCTCTACCTTTCACCATATACAAAAATTAATTCAAAATGGATAAGCAACCTAAATATAAGAGCTAAAACTATAAAACATTTACAAAAAAAAACACAGGGAAATATCTTCAGGACCTTGTATTAGGCAACGGATTCTTAGATTTTACACCAAAAGCATGAGAAACAACAACAAAAACAGATAAATTGGACTTTATCAAAATTAAAAACTTTTGTGTATCAAAGGGCAATATCAAGAACGCAAAATAACCTACAGAATGGTAGAACATACTTGGAAATCTTTTCTCTGATAAGGGTTAAAAATCCAGAATATATAGAAAACTACTACAACTCAACAATGGAGAAAGACAAAGAACCCAATTCAAAAATGGACAAAGGTGCGTGAGGGGAGTGTTGGGGAGCTCTGCACTTTCCTCATGCTTTTTCTACCTGCAACTTCTCTAAAAACAACAAAAAAGTAATTTAAAAAATGGACAAAGGACTTGAATAGACATTTCTCCAAAGAAGATACACAAATGGCCAATAAAACATGAAAAGATGCTTAAAACCATTAGTCATTAGGGAAATGGAAATCAAAACCACGAGATACCACCTCGTACTCACAAGAATGACTATTATTTAAAAAGCAAAAAATAAGTGCAGGCGAGGATGTGGAGAAAAAGGAACCCTCGTATCTTTTTGGTAAAAATGTAAAATGGTGCAGTCACTGTGGAAAACAGTTTGGCAGTTCCCTAGAAAAAAGTAGAACTACATATAACCTGCAATATCCCACTTCTAGGTATATACCCGAAAGAACTGAAAACAGAGACTTGAATAAATATTTGCACAATAATATTCATAGCAGCATTATTCACCATAGCCAAAAGATGGAAGCAACCTAAGTCCCCATCAACAGACAAATGGATAAACGAAATGTAGTATATACAGACAATGCAATATTATTCAGCCACAAAAAAATGAAGTACTAATATATGTTACAACATGGATGAACCTTGAAGACATCATGTTGAGTGAAATAAGCCAGGTATAAGAGGACAAATATTCTATAATTTCTCGTATATGAAATACTTAGAATAAGCAAATTCTTAAAGGCAGAAAGTAGAAGAGGGGTTACCAAGGGCTGGGGGGAGTAGCAGAATGAGATGTTACTGCTTAATGGGCAATGAATTTCTGTTTGGGATGATGAAAATGTACTGGAAATAGATAGTGGTGAAAGTTACACGACATTGTAAATGTACTTAATGTCACAGAATTGTACACTTAAAGATGGCTAAAATGATTTTTATGTTATGCATATTTTACCACAATTTGAAAACTGAAAAAAAAAATAGTTTTAAAAAAATGAACAACTGATAATCCAGGTGAATTGGTAAGACTTTCCTCTGCTGCTGAGTAAGTCTTGCTTTTTCCAACAACCCTTACCCCTTGAAAGGGAGGCCGGGCTGGGAACTCTGCAAGCACAGGCAGGACTTGTCAGATGGCTGCCTCCTCCTCCCCCAGGACCTTAGACTACGCAGGCAGGGAAAGGCAGATAAACTCGTGCCCCTAAGGCCCTTCAGGTGGATATCAGTCCTTACCTGGAGTCCAATCCCTCCCCCAGGTAAGGGGGACTCTTCCATGTATCTTCAAAATAACTGCCTGACTTCAGACAAGAGCTGAAAAACCATGCAGCCAGTCTGCAGCCAGTTCCTTAATCAGCCACCTCCATTTCTGGCCTACCTCCATTCCTTTCTCCAGGGCTGCCAGCTCTAATGTGAGGAGAAAGCACTAATCTGCTACCAGCATGGTATCTGCTATCATATGCTCTGAGCTGGGACCCCCACACAAAATTCATCCATAAACACAATAAATTTTTGGATAAACATCCAAAATTTGGCCTTCCTGGCCCAGATATTAATATCTCACAATTGTGAAGACTTTATTCCCCTCTGTATTTCCCATCTTTTCAATAGGACCTAGAGAAGAAGGGGGGTAAAAATATGCTCGGTTTCCCTCTTAAACCAGAAGTTCCCCCAAGAACAACTTTTGGTCTCTTTGCTTTAAGTCTTTTCTCATGTATTAATTCCTTTAATACCTACCTGGCTCAATACTTACTTCTTCCAAGGGACTCCCTATACTAGAATTGAAACACTCTTAATCCTCTAAATTCTTTCAGCTATTCTGTATAAAGTTATACCAGGTTGTCTTTCATTTGCTTATATTTCTGCCTGTTTCTTGAACACTTGCAAGGCTGTCTCTAACTTGTGAAAGCTCCTCAACAAGGCTCATTCCCAATAGAAATATTCATAAAGCAAGGCACACAGGAGGCACTAAAAATAAACTGGATAAATGAGCAGGTATATAAACACACATACACCTATGTATATATCTTCTTGTGCCAGAAGCCCCAATACTCTTTGAAAAAAGGTACTATAATCAAAAAAACAGTAAAAGCAAATAAGCTATATACTAAAGGAAATTGTAATTTCAGAGTCAGGGAAATGACAAAAAGAGCCTAAATCAGATTCCTGGAGGAAATGTCTTACATACGCTTTATTCAATAAAGGGATCAACTAAGTCACACTCTAAGATAATTTGGAAAGGAAGGAAGAGATGGCAGTTACTTACAAAGAAAGTCTTCTCCCACTTCAAAAGTTTTGGACTTTTCTTCTCTAAGCACCGAATATATATTAAAAGCATCCTTGAAAAATTTGCTAGACTCTACCTATGGCTGTTTTAGGGGAGAAGGCATGTTCAATTATCTACTTGCCGCCTCAAGTGCAAAGAGAAAACAGCAAAGGAAAAGCCAGAGCCACACCTGGTCCTTAAGAGGTATTGATACTATGGAACGTGCAAACTGAAATTTGTAGAACAGGGACTACTTCTTACAAATAAAAAAAAAACAATTCCGCCGCCTGGGCAGCCTGAGGGTGAAGAAACACTGGGGGTGGGAGACGGGGGCAGCATGCCGGCTGGGTACAAGCCCTCCAACCTTCCTCTTCCTCACTGTTGCTGCCACCGGGATCCTTTACATTGCCTGTGTTGGTTGTAATCCCGCTGCCTGCCGACGAGTCCGCCGGTCCACCGGTTCTCTCTCGCGCCGCCACTGCCAGCTCTGAGGGTCGGCGGCCGGGTAACCTGTCCTCCCACCCCACCCACCGGCCCGCAGGCCAGGACCATGCAGGATGGGAAGCTGGAGTTCCCCACCCTCCCACAGTGCAAAGAAGATGCTGAGGAATGGACCTATCCTATGAGACAAGAGATGCAGGAAATTTCACCTGGATTCCTTTAGGCCCATATTCTTCTGCTATGAAAAGCAAGCTACCTATACTACGGAAACATGGAATAACCCATATAATATGCATAAGACACAGTATTGAAGCAAACTTTATTATATCAAACTTTCAGCAATTATTTCGATATTTAGTCTTGGATATTACAGATAATCCAGTTGAAAATATAATACCTTTTTTTTCCATGACTAAAGAATTTATTGATGGGAGCTTACAAACTGGAGGAAAAGTTCCTGTCCATGGAAATGGAGGGATCTCCAGGAGTGCTGCCTTTGTTATTGCAAACATTATGGAAACATATGGAATGAACAACAGAGATGCATTTCCTTATGTTCAAGAAAGAAGATTTTGTATTAATCCTAATGCTGGATTTGTCCATCAACTTCAGGAATATGAAGCCATCTACCTTGCAAAATTAACCATACAGATGATGTCACCACTACAGATAGAAAGGTCATTATCTGTCCATTCTGGTACCAAAGGCAGTTTGAAGAAAACACATGAAGAAGATGATGACTTTGGAAACAAACAAGTGGCAGCTGCACAGAATGGCTGACTCAAGAGCAACTTTATAGAAGATGTGAATTCTATTTGGGAAGGAGAAATACTAGAGGCAATAATAATGTAAAATGGTTAAAAAAAAAGAAGTAACTTCTTTTCAGTTATATGTTGCTTCCAGACATGGTTCTCTGCAACTTGTTGAGCAACATTTTAAGAAGATGTTGGACTTCTGCAATAGATGGCACTGATGGTTTTACTCCTTTTTGGTTTTTTTATTTTTCACTTTACAGTTCTATTATAAACCAAGAATTTTAGACTTGCAAAGAGGTATTATTGCAATAATGCACTTTTCATACTTGAAATTTATTTGTATGATATAAAGTTATTACTTTAAACAAAATGCATGCAAGTTAGGGAGGATCTGTTTATAAAATTTGGGTAATTTATAACAAAAGAGTTTACTAAAGTTTGCTAAAAATTCATTTTGTGTTATATATATTACATTTTGAAAATAATTTTACAGTTCAGTTTTATGATGGAGCCTCTTACAGAAACATTAACCAAATGCAGGAATCTGCCACATTTCTCTTTTTTAGTATAATTCAATACCTTAATTGTCCTCTTATTTTTTTAAGCTCTTCTTACTCTTTCATTAGTAGTCTTTAAATCATGTCATTAGCCAGTTTTCCTTACTTTAACATGATCCAGTTATTGCTTCCTTCCCTGTTACCTTCCTAATTTGTTTATTCCATTAAAAAAAAAAAAAGTTTAATGAACAAAAGATGTTTTACTTTATAGTATCAGATTCTCCCCCAAAAAGGATAGAATTAGAAGTTTCAAGTGACTTCCCTTTTTTGCATTACTTACTAAGGGTTCTTTTGAGAACCTGTTTTTTGTTTGTTTTTGTTTTATCTAAAATTGTTCTAAATAGAATACATCAATGTAGCACTATTGGTTTTTTTCTGCCAAGTGAAACGCAAAAAAGAAAAGTACCTTCCATCATTTAAAAAATAAAAAGATAAATCCTTATAACCTCCAAAATTAATATACAGAACACTGAAAAGTAAGATTAATGTTTTCTGTAATTTGTTCTTTAAACCATAAATTAGTTTAAATAAAAAACATTATGGTTTGAAGGAAAAAACAAAACAAAACAATTTCTCTGACACTGGAATCTCTCCACCATTTTCCATTCCTAACCTTCTCTTAAAAGAATAAAGAGATGCAAAGCCGGGGGTTGGGCGGTGAGGGAAATGCCTGGATGTTACATGAGGTAAACCTGGAGTCAAATCCTGATATTGCTGCTCGTTAGCTTTGTGCCTTAATTTTTTAAACTTTCATTTCCTTAATTATATAATGGAGAAATCACTTACTGTTATTTTAACAATGTTAGTTATTATATGATGTCTTACATGGGTCTTACTTTCAGGGAGAAAAACTCTTTGTTCCAGGAATACAATTAAATTACACAATTAATATATAATATATGCATGCCTCCTAGGTGTCTAACAAACTGACAAGCCTCTCTGGTGATTGGCACCCAGGGACATAAAAGACATAAGGCATGGTGGTCTTCACCTGAAGGCATATAACTTTTGTTGAGGAGACAAGTCACATGTACTGATATACATGAAAACAACAGTTTAAGATTGAGAGGCAACCTGTTGCACAGGGAAAAGTTTAAGATTGGGAATCAGAAGGCCCGAATTTATAATACACCCTTGTGAATGACATAAACAAGTCACTTCTCTATGGGCCTCCATTTCCCTGGTTACAGTATGACGGGGTTGCACTAGATGATGTCTTTTAGCATTCCCAGGTCTAAAAGTCTATGATCTATAATGGAAAGTGAGGATCCAAGAGCTACAGAAGTAAGTATAGAGGGAACACACAGGTATCATGGTTTGGAGAATTGGGACTTGTACTCAGACCTGAACAGAAAGAACTTGGGATACTGGGAGAAAGGCAAAGGGTATATAATGGTTGGGGAAAACAGCATGAGCAATTAATTCAAAGGAGAAATGAGTTAAGTTAAGGATGTACAGGGCTAATGAGACCAATCAAGCTGGCAATGTCTGTGTCAGGGAGTAGAGAGATGGAAAGGCAGCATGGGGCCAGACTGCAAAGGGTCTGAATATCAGAAAAGGAGTCTGAGTTTTGCCTTGGCGGCAATAGGCACAATCAGAAGTTTCTGAGCAGATATAATTTGTTAGGAGGAATCCTATTTCCCTGTCTCTATGTTTTCCTGAGGAAAATCATGTTTCACTCCCTAGAATAGAAAACACTGGAAACATATTTTCTGTCCTTCAAACTCAACTCACTTCTTTGGAGACATACGTGATTGGTGCTACTGAGAAAAGCAATGGGAAGTACATGGCCCAGTGTCCTCTCCTTTACTTCAGTGATGTGCCTGGTTCTGGTGAATAAACTCAAATGAGGGAAAAATAAGCAGTCCAATTTGGGCCACATGCCAATGTAAGTTCTTCAATCCGATTTATTAATAATAAAGCTGGTAATTAGACCTCCATTTCTCTGTTAAATGATTTGGAACTGAGAGAGAAGAAGGGTATGATTTATCACCCTGCCCTACACTACCAACATAAATAAGGTACCAGCCATACTTCATTTAACAGCCATACTTCATTAATAGCCATACTTCAGAAAATTAGCTTGGTGGCAGCTGTCAAGATGGACTGCAGGAAGAAAAGACTCGAAGCCTGTAAATCAGTTATGAAGCTCCCACAACAACCTAAGCATTCAGTGAATCATTTGTAACCATCAAGTATTATGCAGGGTCTAATCAATAACTGCTCAAATCAAAACACATATTTGAGCCAATCTTAAACAGTAAATCAAAGAGCACAAAAAACTTAATGACATATATATTTTTATCAATTAATATCCTTTTATAACTAAAATAGCTTCTGATGACCAGTGGGATCATCAATTAAAGGGTCCAAAGCAATTTTATAAGGATATAAAGAAGAAACCAAAAGTTTACCAGTTCAGAACCCTATATGGGCGACACAGAAGAATTCTATTATGCTACAAGTCAATATTATAACATCCCCCAAATAAAGGAGTAATGTAACTTGCCCACATTTCTAAAGAAATGTCAAGTTCTATCTATCTGCCAGCATCCTCATAAAGTGTGTCTCCTGGATTTACAAACCTCAAGAGGTTCTCCTTCTAAGCCTTGGGAAACCCTATCGAGCACTTCTCCAAGTCACTTAAATTTATACAGCCTAATAAATCAAAATCATGATCCTGTAATTATTGCTATAGACACTTTTGACGGGAAAAACTAAGATGGCAGCTAAGTGAGACAGGGCAAAAATACACCTCCGTGAAAAACACTAGATAAAAACTAGAAAGTGACCCAGAATACCAGCTACAGCGATGCGCCAGCTGGACGAGGTCTTCTAGTTCCACAGAGGACGTACACTTGGTGAAACCGGGAGTCTGAATTCTGAAACGAGTGAGTAAGCTGGCTGGAAGACCTGCAGCCATGCAGCGGTCTGGAGAAGCCAGGGTTTGGCGTGTGGAGACTGATGGGCTCTTTTAAAAAAAAAAAAAAAAAAAGGGAAAAACCCAGGAGCAGCTGCAGCTGTAATAGTGGGAACCATGCAATATAACACAGCAAGAGGGGGCTGGGCCGGCCTTTTGGTGTCTGGCCTGGAAGACAGCCCACCGCATATACCCTTGGGGCCGGAGGAACGGAGGGGAGAGGTGGAAGCAGAAAGAAACCCCGCGGCTAACAGCTGGCCCCACGGAGGGCTGGATAACTCCTGCCCAGGGCCGTGCCCACAGCCCAGAGCCCCGCCGGTTGTCCCAGAGCTGGGAAGGAGGAACTGTGCGAGGAGCGGGGTGTGGAGACACCCCGTTCGGCCATCTTTGCTTCAGGCTGAAAGCGTTCCAGCATGGCCCGGCGGCCGGGGGCTTCCCTTGAGGGATGGCGCGCACTGGTGACGTAGCACAGCATTCCCTCGGCAAGGTCCTGGAGGATCGCAGCTGGGTGGGGGGGACCCACTCGGAGAACCCAGGGACACTACACCAAGTCCGGTGGTTTGTGGGACAGCAAGACAGAGGGTCTGGGGCTGAAATGAAAATGAAGGCTTAGACTTTTGCGGTGGCCTTGAATCCCCGGGAACCTGGGGGATTTCAATATTAAAACTGTCCTTCCTCCCTGGCCACCGGTACACACACCCCACATTCAGGGCAGACAGCTCTAGCAACACACCCAAACTGAGTTCTCCAACTGAACCCCACAAGAATCATTTCCCCACACATTGCGGGGACAAGGTGGAGAACTGACTTGAGGGGTATAGGTGACTCACAGATGCCATCTGCTGGGTAGTTAGAGAAAGTGTATGCCACCAAACTGTGTTTCTGAAAAATTAGATAGGAATTTTTTTTTCCAACTTGAAAGAACCCTATCAAGCAAAGCAAATGCCAAGAGGCCAAAAACAACAGAAAATCTTAATGCATATGATAAAACCAGATGATATGGAGAATCCAACTCCAAACACACAAATCAAGATATCGGTAGACACAGAATACCTTGCACAGTTAATCAAAGAACTACAATCGAGGAACGAAAACAAGGCAAAGGATTTAAAGGACATCAAGAAAACCATGGCCCAGGATATAAGCGACATAAAGAAGACCCTAGAAGAGCATAAAGAAGACATTGCAAGAGTAAATTAAAAAATAGAAGATCTTATGGAAATAAAAGAAACTGTTGGCCACATTAAAAAGACTCTGGATATTCACAATACAAGACTAGAGGAAGCTGAACAATGTCTCAGTGTCCTAGAAGTCCACAGAACAGAAAATGAAAGAACAAAAGAAAGAATGGAGAAAAAAATTGAAAAAATCAACATGGATCTCAGGGATATGATAGATAAAATAAAACATCCAAACTTAAGACTCATTGGTGTCCCAGAAGAGGAAGAGAAGGGTAAAGGTCTAGAAAGAGTATTCAAAGAAATTGTTGGGGAAAACTTCCCAAACCTTACACACAATATAAATACACAAAGCATAAATGCCCAGTGAATTCTAAATAGAATAAATCCTAATAAACCCACTCTGAGACGTATTCTGATCAGATTCTCAAATACTGGAGAAGGAGCAAGTTCTGAAAGCAGCAAGAGAAAAGCAATTCACCACATACAAAGGAAACAACATAAGACTAAGTTGTGACTACTCAGCAGCCACCGTGGAGGCAAGAAGGCAGTGGCATGACATATTTAAAATTCTGAGAGAAAAATTTCCAACCAAGAATACTTTATCCAGCAAAACTCTCCTTCAAATTTGAGGGAGAGCTTAAATTTTTCACAGACAAACAAATGCTGAGAGAGTTTGCCAATAAAAGACCTGCCCTACTTCAGATTCTAAAGGGAGTCCTACCAACAGAGACACAAAGGAGAAAGAGATAAGAGAATTTTAACTGACATATATAGTACCTTACATCCCAAATCACCAGGACACTCATTTTTCTCCAGTGATCACGGATCTTTCTCCAGAAGGGAACATAATCTGGGGCATAAAACAAGCCTCAAGAAATTAAAAAAAAAAAAAATTGAATATACTCAAAGCACATTCTCCAACCACAATGGAATACAAATAGAAGTCAATAATTTTTGAACTGTAACTCCACTATTAACTTCCTACTTGATATAAAATACACAAACTCTAATGAAAAATCAGTGGTTTTGAACTCAACGTAAAATATGTAATTTTAGACAACTATATAAAGGTGGGGGAATGGAGAAGTATAGGAATGTAGTTTATGTGTCCTATTGAAGTGAAGGTGGTATCAAAGAAAAACAAGACTGATATGGATTTAAGTGGTTAATTTTAAACCCCACAGTAAACACAAAGAAATTATCAGAGAATATAACCATAGAGATGAAAAGTAGAGTTTGGGTTAAGAGAAACGGGGGAAGGGGCAACGGGGAGTTAAGAAGTAAGTGTACAGTTGCTGTTTGAGGTGAAGGGAAATTTCTAGTAATGGATGATGGGAAAGAGCATTACAACATTCTAAATGTGATTAATCCCACTAATGGAAGGCTAGGGAGGGGGTGGAATGGGAAGATTTAGGCTGTATATAAATCTCCACAATTGGAAAAAAAAAAAAAAGTCAAAATAGATGACAATTGAATGCCAAAGATAAACTTGGATGGGATTGGAGGATAGAGGACAGGTGGCTCAAAGGGACACAGTTGAGACATAAGGAAAAGGAAATACAGAATGTAAGCTTTGTATCATTGTTGAATCTCTGTACTTCTTAGCTGCACTTAATGGGATTGCATAAAAGAATGTTCTTGTTCATGGGAAGTTATATGGGAATTACAGTGTATGTTCAAGGATGTGTGCAGCTAGCTCTCATATGTTCAGAAGACAGAGCAACAGATGATGGATGATTGGGAGGGAGGGAGGGAGGGAAAGAAATAGCGATGTGACAGCACGTTCAAGTTGGTGGACTGAGCTATCGGGGGAGGGGGGTCAGGGTATGATGGAATTCTGTGTATGGGGTTAGTATTGTTTTTGCAACTGTTCCTATAACTTTGAATTTATTTCAAAATTTAAAAAAATGATGCAAAAAAAAGATACTTTTGACACACAACTCTATTTTGTGAAATGTCTCCTTATTCCACCAAAATGGAATGTCTGCATACTCACTATCTTATCCCACATAAAAGAAATATAAACTCCTTTAAGAGGTAGATAAAATTGTAACATTAGAGACCAGAGAAGCTATGTGAGCTCAGATACCTGTATGGCTTTCTATTGCCTTCTACACCCAAACCGGATTCCTCATTAGGGCTGTGAAATCCTCCTCTAATTACCCTTATTCTAAAACACTACCCTCATTACTCATTGTCCTCTGTAATAACCAAATTAAGTCACTCCACTAACTCTAGTCCGATTCACCCTTTTCACCTGTACTGTTACCCTAAAGAACTACTTCAGCTTCTCCAAAGTAATTTGGAGATCAAAATTGGCAGAAGCCAAAAAGTCACTCTGCCACCCGATACACAAATCAGAGATCAGAATATGCTTACTAGATTCACTGAGAAACAAGCCCCAAGAAGTTTTTCTTAGTCAGACTCCTGATTTTACCTACCTCTCCTTATCTTGTCTAAAGTACTCTCTGGCCATTCTCTGAAAACTACATTCCTAGGATCCCACCTAAGCCACTGGATAGATAAAAGATGAAATCCCTTGCCAGGCAGAAGAGAGTGAATATCATGAGGCAAAATTTTAACTTGGATTAGGAAATCATACCCTGGTTTCAGCAATCTGTCCTTCTGAAAGATAAGAGAACCATATAGTAAACCCCAAGTCAGAGAACAGGCCACCTAAAATACTTTCTCTCTTTAAAATGTACCTCCATCCATTCCTAACCCTGAACAGGTCTGATGGCCTTGTTACCTTAGGTAATGAGCATTCACAAAATCTCTGGATTTTTATGGGTGCTCCTAATCTGATATATGTATACATATACTTGTCCTACCTCTCTGCACTAAGATTTTAGAAACTTAAATTCCTTAAGATTGGGATCATGTAGTGTTTGCACTGTATTTCCTCAAAAAGTTTAAATATAATGCTCTTCACAAAGTTTCATAAAGAGAAAATGATAAACACTGTATTTGTATATAGATGACATATAATGAATCCTGTGAATATGGAAAGGAGTACATTTGCTATCCTGATAGATATAGTACGGGCCCTTAATATCATCCACTTTGCAGTGAATCTGTACCCATGCCCTCTTATCTCCCTACAAGTCATCATGGTCGCCGCTGGGCTCATTTATTCAACATTTCCTGAGCACCTGTTGATGCATTAGGCACTGTGCAAGATGCTGATAGAGAGCATGAGTGGTCCTCACACCCAGAGAGCACAGAGCCTAAAAGAAGCAATTCAGCCCTCTTCTGTTTGGAACTCTGTGCAAAGAAAGTTCTCCCAGGCTTCCTGCGTCACTGATTTCCTAGTATCTGCTCTCCTGCCACTCTCTAAACTGCTGCTATTCCAACAATTCCACCTTCCCTTTAACAGACCTTCCTTTAAAACCTCCCCATGTTATATTTTAATTCTTTTAATCCAAAAGAAATTGCAAGAAATAGTATGGCCAGTATTAATTAAGGTTACTCTTCTCTCATCAGGTAGTGAGGAAAGTGGCTCATTTTTGGCCAAAAGTTATATGCACACAAGGAGCACTTCAACATAGGATTTAGGGGGCATCCACACATGAGACAGGATCCCAGCCACCAATGAAAGAATGCTAAATATTAAGTATTCGGGCCAAAAAGGACAACTGAGATGGAGGAATGGTCCTTGGAGTATCCTAAAAACACAAATGCTGTTTTTCAAGTTTGTCAACTCCTGAAATGCAATCAGAAAACAGCAACTTCCAAGGACAGCCCCCTGTATTAGAACCAAGCGGTTGCCCCATCCACTACTTTATACAAAAGTGAGGTATAAAACTTAGGCCCATGGTCACTTGGATAGATAAAAGATGAAAGATAAGTCCACTTAGCTCCCCCTTTGAACTTCTGAGTCCTCCTACTGGACTTCTGCAGTAAAGTTATGCCCAGCAACTTGGCAATACCAAAGGGAAATGATTCTGTGGAGACAGAGCAAAGTGCTCAGAGCACGGAAAAAGCTGCGCACCTGGTCTTCCTGGACTTCGTCCTCACTGTGGAGTCAGCGCTACCCCTCTTCTCTTTGGCCTCCTTGGTGCCTGAGGCCTCCCGGGGCTTCCGTGTCTTCTTTGCTCCATCCTTCTGCTTCGGTTCCTTGGGCTCCTTGGCCTTTCTCGGTTCCTTAGTCTTCTTGGGTTCCTTTGGCTCTTTAGGTTCTCGCTTCCTCTTTGGCTTGGGCTCCCTGTCCCTACTTCCCTTTGCTGCACACTCTTGCTCTCCTGGATCTTTTTTCTTCCGTTTCTTCTTCACTCCAGTGCCTCCTCCTCCACTGTTCTCCATCCCATTATGGGATGTCATTTTCCTAGAGAAAAGGGTATCAGCTTCCTCTTCAACAGCATACAAGTCCTTCTGGGGCAGACACTGACTAGCAACATCTTCAATTTTCTCTTCCTGATCAGTGCTGCAGTCAAACGGGGATGGGGATTTGTAGTCAAAATTGACAGAGGCATCAGACATTGGGGAGTGACTCAGAACTTTTAAATTTGATAACTGTAAAAGAGAGAGAAATAGAAAAGCATATTACCCTTCCATTGCTTGCTTCATGCAAGGAGCATTAAGTTCGAATGAATGGATTCATTCAACAAATATTTACTGATGTGTTAGTTCCTACTGTGTGCTAGGCTGGAGACATACTGGCGAACAAGACACATGTGGCCTTTGCCCTTGTGGAGCTGTACTAAGTTGCTGCTAGCGTTATTATGGGGTGGGGTGGGGTGGGGTGGTCAACAAAACAGTACATAAAAATCTGAAGGATTTCCATAGTTATAAGTGGAAATCTGAACAATCTTTTAAGCTCCAAGTCTACAATACGCAAGTATAGAAGTCTCCTACAAAAGACCTTTAGATGTCACTATCACAAAATCCTAGGCACATTGTTCTGGCCCAGAATGGCATTTATCATGCTAACACACAAGAAGTTATCATTAAATGTTGTTCTGAAACTTGGTAAATAAAGATGATATCACTGAGCTGATAAGGATACAGGTTCCAACTCAGTGTGTTGCTTTGTTTCCCCAAATCTTTGTTCTCACCTATCAGCAAGCAGCAACAACATTCAGCTGGGGTAATTTTCAAGAAAATCAGGATCACTCAAAGCTACTCCTTTTATTTTTAACTAAAAATTGTGTTCTTCTGTATAATCAACTAACTTAGCCATTAGACTCAGCACCAAATAATCTTTGGCTATTTGCAAAAACCAAACTACCCAGAAGAGGAAGCTTTATTGTGAAAGATGTCACTAGGAAGACTACGTCACATGTACTAAAGGGAACCCTAAAAGGGTAGTTTCGATGTTGTTTTTGAGCACCACCAATTAAAGGTGCAGCCTCCACAGTGGTCACTTTTAGGGAAACATCCCTTTGGAATTAATAGGTACATCTCACACTCTCAGGTCTGCTGCAGCAAAAAACATTTGCCATTTCATGCCCAAGCTAATGCAATAATCAGATAATAATGTGGGTGCTGACTTCAGGAAAGAACACACTCTCCTAGCTCTAGAACAAACAAATGACTTCAGGAGTGCCGGGTAGGGACCGACATGCTCTCCAGTGAGATGGCTATGACCATCTTTGGATGATGGCTTAGGAACAACACCATTTGTGAGTAGCTTCCTTCTAACAAGAGGCCTGGCATTTGCTAAAGGGCAGAGACACTTTTCCAGGTGGTATGTTTTCCCACTGGCATGCTGGTTACTGGACGTGTGCTCAGACTTCCTGGCCCACCCTGGGAGTGATGGAGAGTGCAAAATTCAGCTGCATATTTCCCCTTCTGTTTTTCTTGTTCCTTTCCCTAGTCTGTTGCTTCCAAACATAACATTGAAAACATCAGGAGAAAAGGATGAAAGAAAAGAAAGCCTTTTTGGATCTTTATCATAAATACAGTCCAACCACATAAACAAGCCTAAATCTAGAGGGAAATGGTCATTCTGGAGGGCACACCACTTAAAAAAAGAAAAAGAAAACAATTCAGTTTGACTCCCTCATTGTAGATTCAGTATTTAAGATGGCTTAGGAAAAGGAGAAGCTAAGTGAACTTAAAAGGAATTTAAAATCAAATACAGGAGAAGAAGAGACCATAGCAATGGGGTAACAGGTATCCAGTTAAAGCTTGGATCCTGTGAGTGCTTAGCCATTCCCAGAACATTACTGAGTTCTGTGTTGGGAACACTTGGCCCTGAGGGAACAAGTTTTTGCTTAGCATGCTGAGGTGGACACACTAAAAAAGCAAGAGATGCAGGTTTGTTCATTAAAGACGCTTTCAAAGATAACACATAAAAGACCTAATTCTACCAAGGCACTCCCCTACAGGTCTCTTCAACTCATACCTCCTAAAAGATAGGGCTTTCCAAGGCAGCTAGAAGCAGGGGGTAGTAACAGGATATTCAGTCACTAGGCAATAATAATTATAGCAGCTAATATTTATTGAACACATAATACATGGATACACCAGGAATTATACTAGGTATGTTTTATGATATCTCTAATCATCACAGCTATCCTAACAGGTTAGCATATATATGGAGAAAGGGAATATCAGTGATGTTAAGAGATGCACCCAAGGCTATACAGCTGGTAAGTGGAAGAGCCTGAATTTGAATTCTCTATCTGGACAAAAGCTCATGTTCATTTCATCAAGTATTTTGTGGCCTCCCAGCTAACTGTAACAACTGGTAGGCCACCAAACCAACAAGACAAGACTTGGTTAGAAATGCTAAATGGGATGGAGTATACAACCACTTTGGGAAAAGGTCAGGCAGCTACTTATAAAACTAAACAGATACCTACTCATATCCCAGCAATTCCACTCCAGGAATCATAAATAACTGGCTAGTCTACGGCTCATCTTACAGATAATATAGCCAGTTCACAGAGAAGAAGCGATTTATCCAAGGTTATATTCTTAGGGAGTGGCAAAGATGGGACATCCTAGAGTGAGAAGGGAAACCCAAAAAATGCAATACAATTCTTCAATGTTAAAAGGGGGAAATACCTCAAAAAGCAGATATTGGTGATGAAAAAATATAAAATTATACCACACACTGGAAGTTTTATATAGCACATACTGGAAGTTTGGAAAAGATATTTGCTGAGGATTAAAAAATATAAGACAAAAAATTATTCATCCATGAGGTCAGTGTGGTGTGTGTGTGTGTGTGTGTGTGTGTGTGTGTGTGTTGGGGGTGAGGGTGGGGGTAACACAAAAAGCCTAAATAAAGTATTTCAGCTTCTAACAAGAAGGACATTAAATCATTAAATTACCACTCTGAAAATGGCCTAAAAGGAACAGACTGGAGATCATGGACCACAAGGTACCAATAATAGTTCATATTAAACTGACAATCTAAACAGAGACAAGCATTTGGGCACACAAGGATAAAATGGAGAGAGGCCAAGTGATAAAATATGCAAAATGCTAACTCATAAACTGCCTTGTTTGTTAAAACAAAACAAAACAAAAAATGTTTCTTTTTATTCAAAATTACCAATCCACAATATTCCTGAAAAAGACACAATGTCATGTTTCAAAGGACATTAACAAGAAAGTGAAAAAACAACCTACAAACTGGGAGAAAATATTTGGAAACCATGTATCTAATAAAGGTTTAATATCCAAAATATACAGTCTTACAACTCAACAGCAAAAAGACAAACAACCCCATTTAAAAATGGGCAACTACTTGAATAGTTTCTCCAAAGAAGATCTACAGATTATCAATAAACACATGAAAAGATGCTCAACATCATCAGCCATTAGGGAAAGGCAAATTAAAAACACAATGAGATACAACCTCATACCCACAAGGATGGCCATTATTTAAAAAAAAAAACAAAAAACAAAACTGAAAATAACAACTTGACAATAGGAATCCTCGTACATTGTTGGTGGGTGTGTAAAATGGTACAGCTGCTGTGGAAACCACTGTGACAGTTCCTCAAAAACACAGGATTCCAGCGAGCGAGCAATATCTAGGCCTCCCTATTCCCTGAGATACACGATATTGAAGTTAGGCCAAGTAAGAACCCTACAATGGCCTGTAAGTGTTCAAGTGAAAGGAAAAGTTGTACATCTCTCACTTTAAATCAAAAGCTAGAAATGATTAAGCTTAGTGAGAAAGGCATGTCAAAAGCTGAGATAGGTGGAAAGCTAGGCCTCTTGCGCCAGTCAAGTTGTGAATGCAAAGGAAAAGTTCTTGAAGGAAATTAAAAATGCTACTCCAGTGAATACATGAATGTTAAGAATGCAAAACAGCCTTATTGCTAATATGAAGAAAGTTTTAGTGGTCTGGACAGAAGATCAAAACAGCCACAACATTCTCTTAAGCCAAAGACTAATCCAGAGCAAGGCCCCAACTCTCTTCAATTCTCTGAAACCTGAGAGAGGTGAGGAAGCTGCAGAATAAAAGTCTGAAGCTAGCAGAGGTTGGTTCATGAGATTTAATGAAAGAAGCCATCTTTATAGCATAAAAGTGCAAGGTGAAGCAGTAAGCAATGACAGACAAACTGCATCAAGTTATGGAGAAGTCTAGCTAAGATATGGCATACTTCATTGTTGTCTTATTTTTAAAAATTACCACAGCCACTCAAACCTTCAACAGCCACAACCCTGATCATTCAGCAGCCATCAACACCGAGGTAAGACCCTCCACCACCAAAATGTTACGATTCACTGAAGGCTCAGATGATGGCATTTTTTAGCAAATGCTAAAAATCAGTGAGCAAACTTTGAGAGTTAAAAACTGATAACACAGGCTACCAGGAGATAGAAAGAGGGTAGAGATTAGGCATTTGATGCTGAAGGACTACAGAATGTTTAGCAGGATTGATTGTATAGATCTAGAAATAGATCACATAATACTGTGAGATGGTAAACACAATATTGTAAGTACACTGAAAAAAGATGTCTGTGAGTAAGGCTGAAAGAGGTGGGATAGGAGAATGTATGACACCAGAGGTAAAGACAGATGATGAAGACTGGGACTGTATAATTTGGCAAAAACTGGAGTGGCCAATATACAAATATAAAAATGTTCTCACATGTGGGAGAACAAACGAATGTCAACCACGCCGAGTATTGAAATAGGGATGCTATTTGGGAAAAAAACAGAATCAAAACAAACCAGAGTCTATGGTCAACAGTAACATTGTAATATGCTTCCATTAAATGTAACAAAGGCAATATACCAAAGTTAAATGTGTATGAGAGGCGGATATAAGGAGGAGTATGGGATTCTTGGTAGTGGTGTTTTCTGTCCTTACTAACGTATTATATTGCATGACACTTTATTTTTCTTTTTATTATTATCTTTTTATTATTCCCCCCCCCAAAAAAAACTTTTTCATAGTAATCAATATGTTCAAGTGCTGACTGTGGTGATAAATGTACAACTATATGATGATACTGGGAACAACCGATTGTATACTGTGGGTAATTGTATGTTATGTGAATATATCTCCATAAAATTGTAGGGAAAAAAATCTTATTTCTCTCTTGTAAGGAATCCAAATATGGATACCTGATAATGATCTTCTTTAAGGTGGCAGATTCTCTATCCAAGTTCCTGAGGAGTTGAGAGAGACAATTTTTCATTCTCATTCATGGAAAGAATGACCAATTAATAGCTTCTTCAAATACTGACATGAAAAACAGGTATAATTAGAAATCTGAAGATTGAACGGGGACAATACTTCCAAGTTTTTAATAATATAGCTCCCCCAAAATTCAGGATTATAACCCTTTCTTTGAAAAATTAAAGTTAAGATAATGATAATGTTGCTACTAGACTCCCCCCAAATTTTTTCTAAAAATTATTTATATCTTAAGAAATACAATAATTAAAGAATTTAAATATTTTTCATTTAAAAATCAAATACATTCACCAAATTAATAACTTTTTCATAACCTTCACCTACTGAATATCAGGCCTAGACTCAAACATCTATGACTGAATAGGTTTAGAGAGTCAGATGTTAAAGAAAAATTGACACTGTTTGATTTCCCTGCCTTCTATTCACCATTCATCACTCCTCCAACTAGAACACAGCAAAAAGTAACAAAAACAATTAAGTAATTTTTATACTTTAAAGAACGTTAAGTAAAAAAAAAAAAAAAAAACAGAATTAGAGAAAATATTCGCATATTACGTATTACGTATCTAATAAGGATATACCCAGAATTTATAAACAATTGTTACAACGCCCTGATGATAAGAAGATAAAAACCCATTTCAAAACTATAATGAGATACCATTCTATACCCCCTAAGATGGCTATAATAAAAAAGACACGTATTGTCTCTAGGCTTCCCTGTGTTCAACCTGTGACATGGTCTCCCTGGAATAAGAACCGCAAGTCCAGAGGGATCTCTGCTTTCTATTTGCAGTGTCTGCCTGCCAGTAGGTGAACAGGTCAAGTAAGTCTTTCATAGGGTGGTTAGGTGTTACTGCAGGAAAAGGACTTGGACCTCCTGTTTGGGAGTCAGCTCCAAGCCTTATTCTCCAATCCAGCCCTACCCTGGAGTCCTGTGCCTTGGGCAACAGAGCTGGTATTCTGATCCCTAGGACAATGTGGTTCCTCATTGTCACAGCTGGTTAGAACCAGGACGAGGAGAGTTCAGTTTCAGGTATCTGATGGTAATTCAGACAGAGATGCCCAGTAAACTCTTGAATGTATTTTCCCAAGAAAAATTTCTTCCAGTCTAGAAATAAAGAATTGGAAGTCAGTCCCGGGGATGAATGTGGACCCGGCATCGTGGGACTGAGAGTATCTTCTTGACCAAAAGGGGGATGCAAAATGAGACGAAATAGTTTCAGTGGCTGAGAGATTCCAAATGGAGTCTGGTGGACATTCTTGTGCACTATATAGATAACACCTCTTAGGCTTTAATGTATTGGAATAGCTAGAAGTAAATACCTGAAACTACCAAACTCCAACCCAGCAGTCTGGACTCCTGAAGACAATTATATAATAATGTAGATTACAAGGGGTGACAGTGTGATTGTGAAGACCTTGTGGATCACACCCCCTTTATCTAGTGTATGGATGAGTGGAGGAATGGGGATAAAAACTAAAGGACAAATGGGGTGGGATGGGGGGATGATTTGGGTGTTCTTTTTTCACTTTTATTTTTTATTCTTGTTCTGGTTCTTTCTGATGTAAGGAAAATGTTCAGAGACAGATTGTGGTGATGAACACATAACTATGTTATCATACTGTGGACATTGGATTGTATATCATGGATGACTGTATGGTGTGTGAATGTATTTCAATAAAACTGAATTTAATTAAAAAAAAAAAAAAAAAAGAATTGGAAGTCAGTAACTTAAAGACAGCACTGAAGCCACGAGAATAGATAAAGAGAGATGATGACCCAGGACCAAAATCTGACGCACACTGTATTAAAGGATTCCCAGAGGAAGAAACAGCCACAGAGTGTGAAGGAGCAGTCAGGTCACTGATGTAGGTGTGGGGGGGGGGGGGAATGCAATAAAGCGTGGTATCACAGAAACCTGAAGAAAAGAGCATTTCAAGACAGAACGATCACAGGTGTCAAATGCTGCTGAGAAGGCAAGTAAGTTACAGACTAAAAAGTCATCAAAGGATTTGGGGATGCAATGGTTCTAAAACCTCTCTCCTCAATTCTAGTTCCCACCTCCAATTCCACACAGTTAAAATTTAGAAGGGGGGAGATATTTTCTCTATTGATTTTTCAAGAGTCTTAGAAATTTGACTTCAAGTTCACAAGCAAAGTCACAAAACTGAGGACTGATGGATTGGAGGACAGAGGAAAAGTGATATTTAATAAGTATCTGTGTTGTTTGCAAAACTACGAGTTTGATTTCCAAACTACTATGTCTTTGGACAAACCAAACCCTCAAGTGACTCAACTTCCTAATATGATTAGGTGGAATTATGCTTATTTCACCAAGGCCAGGAGAAACCTCTTCTAGAATTTCTTTGTGATATCTTCTAGGCCAAGAAAATGTTCAGCATATTCAAAGAAGAGTATTTCTCTAACTCTTCATTCCTGGCCCATCTGCAATCTTATTGTAGCCTGGGGCTACCAGAGCTTCTGAGCCCAGAATTTAGGTCAAGCTTGAACCATATCACTGCCATACACAAAAGTGAAGGCAATCTCTTTCTCTCTAAGCCCACTCAGCAGGTGAACTCACAGCCCTCCCCACTAGGTGGGACATGACTCAGGGGTGTAAATCTCCCTGGCAATGCAGGACATGACTCCTGGGGATGAGCCTGGACCCAGCATCATGGGATTGAGAAAATCTTCTTGAGCAAAAGGGGGAAGCGAAATGAAACAAAATAAAGTTTTAGTGGCTGCGAGATCCCAAATTGAGTTGAAAGGTCACTCTGGAGGGCATTTTTATGTTCTATATAGATAACCCTTTTTTAGTTTTTAGTGTATTGGAATAGCTAGGAAGAAATACCTGAAACTGTGGAAATGCAACCCAGTAGCCTTGATTCTTGAAGACGACTGCATTAACTATGTAGCTTACATGGTGTGATGGTGTGATTGTGAAAACATTGTGGCTCACACTCCCTTTAACCAGTATATGGACAGATGAGTAGAAAAATGGAGATAAAAACTAAGTGAAAAATAGGATGGGATGGGGGGTGGTGGTGGAATGCTTTGGGTGTTCTTTTCTACTTACTTTTATTTTTATTCTTTTTGGAGTAAGGAAAATGTTCAAAAATTGGGGTGATGAATGTACAAGTATATGATGGTACTGTGAAAAGTTGATTGTACACTGTGAATGATTGTCTGGTTGTGAAAATATCTCAATAAAATTGAACTTAAAATTAAAAAAAAAAACTTAAAAAAAAAAAGAAGGCAAGACTCTGTCCTGGGATTACATATATTGTACACGTGCATAGGGAATACTTCTTTTCATAAACTCAACTTTTTAGTCAGGAGCAATCAGATTAAAACAACCCAGAATTGTTTCAGTATTTTAAGATAAAACAGGTGTCAATAATGATAATAATTTTATACCCACTAAGATGCCTAAAATCAAAAAGATAGATATCATCTCTAAGCTTCCCTGTGTTCAACCTGTGATGTGTTCTTCCTGGAATAAAAAGAACCAACAAGTCCAGAGGGACCTGAACCTTAATTTTATTAAGCATGGAGTATATGACAGTATGCTAAGTACCTTAAATGTATTATATCACCAAAAACCCTAAGAGGCATATTATGCTTCCAATTATGACTCCAGTATAAAAAATTGAAAAGAATCTCAAAGAGGTTAAACAACTCACCCAAGGTCATACAGCTAGTAAATGCTAAAAAGCTAAGATTTGAAAAAACCAAGCTTTGATTTCTGGGTTCAAAAGCCCATACTTTTGACCACTTCATTATGCTGCCTCATATTTGGGATATATCAAATTTAGAAATAAGAATCAGCAAATACCTCTAAACCCTTCTACTTTATTTCCCTTATCCATCTTCCTGACACCACTCTATCTCTACAACCTCTAACCCAGACAACTTCCAACTATTAACTTTTCCTCTTCTACATATTTCTTCATAAACCTATTTGTTCCATAGATCAGAATGAGAAATGCTGGCAGAAAAAAACAATTTAGCAGAACACATAAGATTAAATAAGTGAGAACCTAAGATGGCAGCTAGGAGAGACAGGGCAAAAAAACACCTCTGTGAAAAATACTAGATAAAAGCCAGAAAGTGACCCAGAACACCAGTTCCAGCAATGCACCAGCTGGACAAGGTCTGCTAAATCCACAGGGACTGTGCACTTAGTGAAACCGGGAGTCTGCGTTCTGAAACGAGTGAGTAAGCCACTGAATGTCTGGCAGCCGTGCTGCAGTGTGTGGAAGCCGTGGGTTAGCGTTTGGAGGTGAACTAGCTCTTTTTTTAAAAAAAAAAACAAAAGTTAGGCTAGGCCTCCCTATAATTGGGCCTAAGAGCCTCCTCCCGAATGCCTCTTTGTTGCTCAGATGTGGCCCTGTCTCTCTAGCTAAGCCAGCTTGAAAGATGAAATCACTGCCCTCCCCCCTACATGGGATCAGACACCCAGGGGAGGGAATCTCCCGGGCAACGTGGAATATGACTCCCGGGGAGGAATGTAGACCTGGCATCCTGGGACGGAGAACATCTTCTTGACCAAAAGGGGGATGTGAAAGGAAATGAAATAAGCTTCAGTGGCAGAGAGATTCCAAAAGGAGCCGAGAGGTCACTCTGGTGGGCACTCTTATGCACACTTTAGACAACCCTTTTTAGGTTCTAAAGAATTGGGGTAGCTGGTGGTGGATACCTGAAACTATCAAACTACAACCCAGAACCCATGAATCTCGAAGACAACTGTGTAAAAATGTAGCTTATGAGGGGTGACAATGGGATTGGGAAAGCCATAAGGACCACACTCCACTTTGTCTAGTTTATGGATGGATGAGTAGAAAAATAGGGGAAGGAAACAAACAGACAAAGGTACCCAGTGTTCTTTCTTACTTCAATTGCTCTTTTTCACTTTAATTATTATTCTTGTTATTTTTGTGTGTGTGCTAATGAAGGTGTCAGGGATTGATTTAGGTGATGAATGTACAACTATGTAATGGTACTGTGAACAATCGAATGTACGATTTGTTTTGTATGACTGCGTGGTATGTGAATATATCTCAATAAAATGAAGATTAAAAAAAAAAAACAAAAAAAACAAAAAACCAAAAGCGCTGCAGATACAGCAGTGAGACCCACACAGTGAAGCGTAGCAGGAAAGGGCTGTGTGAACGCCTCAATATCTGGCGTGGAAGATAGACTTTCACACACCCACTGCTAGTTGTCTCAGAGCAAGGAAGGCAGCGGTGAGCCAAAAGGGGAAAAAACCACGCCCCTTGCAGCCATCTTCCCTGGCAGGCTAGGAACACTTCTGCCCGGCGCCTGAGCCACAGCCCAGAGCTGCACCAAGGGACCCAGGGTGACAGGAAGTGTTTCCAGCAACACCACGCACACGCCACAATATCGGGCATGGACAGTAGCCTTTAGCGCACTCACAGCTAACTGGCCCAGAGCTGGGAAGGCAGAGCTGTGCGAAAAGGGGGAAATAAACACACCCCATTCAGCCATCTTTACAGCGGCCCAGGGCTTCCCTTGAGGGACGGCGCATACTTGTGATTAGCACAGCCTTCCCTCAGCAGAGGCCCTAGAAGGGCAAGGCTGGGAAGAGGAACCCACTTGGAAATCCCAGGGACCATACGCCCATACCAAGGACTTGTGGATCAGCAGCAGAGACGATCGGTGGTGAGACTGAAATAAAGGTTTAGACTCTTGCAACAGCCTTAAATCTCCAGGAACACTTGGGAGGTTTGATTATTAAAGCTGCCCTGCCTCCCTAACCACTCAGACACATGCCCCACATTCAGGGCGGACAGCACCAGCAACACACACAAACTTGGGGCACCAATTGGACCCCACAAGAACCAGACCCCCACACACCACAAAGACAAAGTTGGGGAGAACTGACTTGAGGGGAATAGGTGACTCACAGATGCCATCTGCTGGTTAGTCAGAGAAAGTGTATGCCACCAAGCTGTAGATCTGACAAATTAGAGATTGGTGACTGAATAATCCTTCATATCCTAAAAGAACCCTATCAAGTAAAGCAAATGCCGAAAGGTCGAAAACAACAGAAAATTTTAAAGCGTATGAAAAAACCAGATGATATGGATAACCCAAACCCAAACACCCGAATCAAAAGATCAGAGGAAACACAGTACTTGGAGCAATTAATCAAAGAACTACAGACAAACAATGAGAGCATGGCACAGGATACAAAGGACATGAAGAAGAGTATGGCACAGAATATAAAGGACGTGAAGAAGACCTCAGAAGAGCATAAAGAAGAAATTGCAAGAGTAAATAAAAAAAATAGATGATCTTATGGAAATAAAAGAAACTGCTGACCATATTAAAAAGATTCTGGATACTTATAGTACAAGACTAGAGGAAGCTGAACAATGACTCAGCAACCTCGAGAACCACAGAATGGAAAATGAAAGAACAAAAGAAAGAATGGGGAAAAAAATCAAAAAAATCAAAATGGATCTCAGGGATATGATAGATAAAATGAAACGTCCAAATAAAATACAAGACTCATTGGTGTCCCTGAAGGGGAAGAGAAGGGTAAAGGTCTAGAAAGAGTATTCCAAGAAATTGTTGGGGAAAATGTCCCAAACCTTACACACAATATAAATACACAAAGCATAAATGCCCAGCGAACTCCAAATAGAATAAATCCAAATAAACCCACTCCAAGACATATTCTGATCAGACTCTCAAATACTGAAGAGAAGGAGCAAGTTCTGAAAGCAGCAAAAGAAAAGCAATTTACCATATACAAAGGAAACAACGTAAGACTAAGTTGTGACTACTCAGCTGCCACCATGGAGGCGAGAAGGCAGTGGCATGACATATTTAAAATTCTGAGAGAGAAAAATTTCCAACCAAGAATACTTTATCCAGCAAAACTCTCCTTCAAATTTGAGGGAGAGCTTAAATTTTTCAAAAACAAACAAATGCTGAGAGATTTTGCTAATAAAAGATCTGCCCTACTTCAGATACTAAAGGAGCCCTACTGACAGAGAAACAAAGGAAGGAGAGAGAGATAGAGAAATTTAACAGACATATAGAGAACATTACATCCCAGATCACCAGGATACACATTCTTCTCTAATGATCACGGAACTTTCTCCAGAATAGACCATAGGCTGGGACAGAAAACAAGCCTCAATAATTTTTTTTTTAAATTGAATTTATTCAAAGCACATTCTCTGACCACAATTGAATACAAATAGAAGTCAATAAACATCAGAGACTTAGAAAATTCACAAACACCTGGAGGGTAAAAATGAGAGGGAGATGAAAACATTCTCGGATAACTGAAAGCTGAGGGACTTCATCACCAGTAGATCAGTCCTATAAGAAATACTAAAGGGAATTGTGCAGGCTGAAAGGAAGGGACACTAAACAATTGACTGAAACCACATGAAGAAATAGAGATTTACAGTAAAGACCACATGGTAAATATTAATACCAATACTACTGTATTTTTGATTTGTAACTCCACTATTTACTTCCTACAGGATCTAAAATACATAAACTGTAATGATAAATCAGTGGTTTTGGACTTAATGTAAAATATGTAATTTTTGACAAGAACTACGTAAAAGTAGGGGAATGGAGGAGTATAGGAACATAATTTATGTGTCCTATTGAAGTTAAGTTGGTATCAAAGAAAACAAGATTGTTATAGACTTAAAGATGTTAAATTTAAGTCCCACGGTAAACACAAAGGAAGTATCAGAGAATATAATCATAGAGATGAAAAGTAGAGTATGGATTACGAGAAGTGGGGGAAGGGGCAATGGGGAGTTAATAAGAAATGAGTGTAGGGTTTCTGTTTGGGGTGAAGGGAAATTTCTAGTAATAGACGGTGGGAAGTTGATGGCATTGCAACATTGTGAATGTGATTAATCCCACTAAATGGAACGCTTGGGTAGGGTTGGAATGGGAAGATTTATGCTGTATGTAAGTTTCCACAATGGAAAAAAAAGACAGTCTAAATAGATAATGACAATTAAATGTCATAGATGATCCTGAATGAGATCTAAGAACAGAGTAGAAAAGGCTCAAAAGGACACAATTGGGACATAAGAAAAAAATGAAATATAGAATGTAAGCTTTACATCAATGTTAAATTTCTTGAACTTCTTAATTACACTTAATGTGATTACATAAATGAATATTCTTGTTCATAGGAAATGTATATGTGAATTATATTATTTGTTCAAGGATGTGTGCAACTTGCTCTCATACGTTCAGAAGAGAGCAATAGATGATGGATGATAGGGAGGGAGGGAAAGAAAGAAATGGTAAAGTGACAAAATATTAAAGTTGGTAGATCGGGGTATCAGTGGAGGGGGGTTGGGGTATGCTGGAGTTCTATGTATGGGGTTCATATTATTTTTGCAACTGTTAATGTATGTTTGAATTTATTTAAAAATAAAAAAAAAAAAAAAAAAGATTAAATAAGTGATTTCTAAGACTTTGTATCTTCACCCAGTAGGGTCCCAAGATCAGGTCTAATATACATTAAGCATCGATTTGGCAGGTACCAGAAGACCTACAACTACCATTCACAGGAACACATTCTGCAAACCATGAGCACTCCATTTCCTCTACTCCCACTGAAGGAGAAAACTCTGGCCTTTGGTCACTAAATATTAAGTAGTTTCTAAAAACTTGCAAAATTTATCCATGACCATGCTACTAATAAAGGGATGGGCTAACTGAAGGACTGAATAGGGAGTTAGTGAGAAAGTTATAAACCATATCTAAAAAAAAATGGAAAGAAATTCCCTGCTGTACTCCTGCTTTTTTTCATAATACTCTAATTTCTGGGGATAGTTTTCCCAAAGGTGAATCAAAATTAGGTAGAGGAAAACAAGTCTCCACAGTCATATCAACACTTATGGGTGATTTAAAGATGTCACAGCTCCTAAATCTTTCATCACCACTATAAAATGGTTCCAAAGGATTCTTCCCCAGAGCTTTCAAGACTCCTCCTCCTCTGCTTAGGACAGGAACAAGGCGACCCTAGTTACTGTTTTTCAGTAGTCCTCTTTATTCCAACATTTTATACACAGAAACAGACCTAAAACCTCTTTATTCATAGAATTTAAAAACTAGTAGTTTTAATTTCCATTAAAAAATAAATTTTGTGTCTGTCTCATAAATGCCAGCGATATATTAGATGACCTCAGTAACACGAGCTAAAAGAACCATTATGTATTATGTAATCATTACTTTATTTTAGTTAAAATTCTATTTATATGCCATTTATTAATAGTATTTGCTTAAAATGTACCATAAATAAATCTACTGGCAAAACCTAGGATCCTAGTCAGGATGGACCTCTGACATCATCTAGGCCAAACTCCCATCTCATGTTCCCCAACTTAGAAGGAAATGGCCCTCCAGACTCTCCTAGGGACAAGAAGCTTACTGCTTACAAGGCATATGCCACAGCTAGGCAGCTCAACTTCTCAGGATGTTCTTTACATGAAACTAAAAGCCTGTCATCCTGAAACTTTTCCCATGTGTCTCATTCTTGTCCACAGGTTCAGCAACAGATAAAATTAATCCCTCTTTCACATGATGCCCTTAAATCTTCACTTCTTCAGGCTACATAATCATGGTTTCATCTATCACACCTCCTATGAAATGAGCCAACATTATTTTTACCATCCTGGTCACTATGCTCTGGCCTTTCCATTATATGTTTCATAACACAAAATGAATCAGAATGATGAAAAAAAAAATTGTTATGTCAATTAAAGATTGGGGAATGCACTTAATGCTCAGATTTCTTTTTTCTTTTTTTCGGAGGAGAGACAGGTTGGATAAGATCATAATAATTTCAATTTCTTTGAAATGTAATTCCAGGATAAGGCAATTCACTAGCTATCCCTCTTTATGCATTGTTGAAAAAGGTTTTCCAATGACTATTAAACCCAAGTTCTGATAGCATAAGCCTTCATTTTCAGACCTTCCATGGCATGACGCCAAAAAGCCTTAGAAATGAATTATTAGCCCACTCATATTATCAACTTTGCTATTCTTCCTCTTTCATGAATTCTGGATCATTATTTACAGACCCATGTTGGTGGTAAACATTTTCCTACAGATCTGAAGCTAGGATCTAGAGATCTTTCGACAGCTGAGACCAATCCTTTGGGAATGTGGCAGCCAGCTAAATCTACCATGCTTCTTATCCTGGTTTATCATTCATCAGCACCCAAAATGGAGCACTGCACTCCAGGCCTTTCCAATCTCCCTCACCACTATGTGCTTTATCTTCCTGACTTCACCCCAGGCCTTTCTCCTAACTCTTCTGAAGCAACCTGAACACTCATTTTCTTCTTTGTTTTAACTGAAACCTGGCTTTTTCCATAGGACAGCACCTCTTTTAAAACACTCTCAAATGCTTTGATGGACTGACACTCCCATCATCACCCCTCTGCCAAATATAAAACCCTGGCACAATATAAAATTGCCTATTTGTAACCAGGGAACTAAGTTGCTTAAGAAAAAGAATCAACTTGTAGTCACTGTTGTACCCAGCTCCAAGTAGACACCCAAATATTTCTTAGATGAATAAATGCTGAATATTTGTTTAGTGAATAAATTATATCCATATTCACTCTAGGGAAGGAAACAAAGGCTAATAACCTGAAGGCCTTTGAGATTCTCACAGCATAGCTGAAGAAAATTCTTCCCACCCAACCTTTGTTTTCTAGAGGACCTAAAACTCTTAAGTCACAGGGTGAGGAGGCAAGACTCTCCCCTAGATACTGCAAGTTGTAGCTCTAAGTTTTTATTCTACTTATAAAATACCCTATTTCTATTGTATTCATCACTTACTAATTCTCTCCTATGCTGGATATGTGCACCAAAACCCCTCTCACCTTCAGTTTATAAGTGCCTACAGACCAGGGCCATGTCTTATATTTTGAACCTCTCTCATTGCCAAGCAAGGAGCTGGAATGAACAAAACTCAGTTATTTCCATATCATAGCTTTGTCATCACTAACATTAGGATGTATCCCCTGTCAAAGAAAATATTTTCAGCAATATTATGCATCAGTAGTGCTAAATGGTTTTTCAGTGATTAGAGCTCACATTTCATCTTTTTTTTTTTCTTTCTAATACTGCTTGGTTATTGTAGGAATTAAAATACATATTTCTTAGAAGCAGAAGTTTAGTTCTTTTTTAAGTTATATAAATGACATAGCACCTCCTAATAAGAGGAAAGAAACAAAAATTTAACAAAATGATTCATTATAAAATGTGTTATTAAAATTTAGGCAATACAAAATCAATCTCTAAACCCTTTGTTCTTGGTATACTACTTCTGTTATGCCCTTTCTGGCAAATGGCTAAGCATGATTATTTATTACAGAGTTTTGATTAACCTGTAAAATTTGTCTTAGTTTAATTTACTTTGGTAAGATTCTGGACAAGGAAATGGGGAATTTTCAAGATCAGAATGTGATTTCCATGTCATTTTTCTCTAGAGAAGAGGAAAAATGAATTAGTAGAAATGAAGGATTTTTTAGTGTAAATGTTTTATTTGCTGCTACTTCTTACACTTGAGAATCATAATAAAAGAAAGGACAAAGTTTGATGGTTAATTTTGTTGTCATACTGAAGAAGTTTAAGTTCTTTGACATCAACATATTGAATGAATGCGAAGCACTCAACAAATTACCTCAGTTAATCTTTATCAATACCTTGTGAAGCATGTATCACTGCTCCCATTTTAAGTGATGAGAAAAACAAAGCTTAACTTGCCCCAAGTCATGCAGCTGAAAGTTAAAATTTCATTATGGTTCTGTTGAAATCAAAGACAAGTTCATTCCGGAATGCAGACCTCCCTTCTGTCAAGCACTGAACTCTCTATGCAGATGCTCAATCAGGGAGCCTGTAGAATGCTTTAGCTCTAACTTAATCTATTTTCATGCTCTGCAACTTCCTGCAATTAAGTCATCAGTCTGGCGTACCATCAATACTTTTAAGAGAAGCAAGATAAAATTCCTGAAAGTGGCTCCACTTATTTAATTCGCCCCTCTACCATATCTTCTATTAATCTTTAAATAAAAATCCCACCATGTTTATCAATATTACTATGAGGTTTAAAATATCCCTGGTAAGGTGATAAAAATGAAAACCCACCTAACCGAGGCTACATGACAGCTAACTGACATACCAAAGGTCTTAACATGAACAAGAAAAATCCTGAAAGAAACAAGGATTCATTTTAAGACAACTGTCATAGTATGTTTTATTTAAATAAAAGCTTGACTTAAAAGAATGTTCAAAAATTTTCATCTGCCAATCGCTTTAAGAAACATATACCTGTTCACATATCATAAATGACAACAGCTTTGGGGGCTTGGGATTATCTGCAGTATTGTGTTCTTTCTACCAGCTGCATAATGTTCCTATTAAGTGGGTGTGCTGTAATTCAAATAGTCCCCCTCCTTGATGAACATGTAGGTTCTTTTCCATTTTTGCTATTATAGATAAAGCAGCAATTGAAAGCCCTTGTACACACAACTTTGCACACCTGATTATATCCATAGGCTAAAGTCCTGGCAGATGCAACTGCATCTCGGTAGTGTTTATTTAACAGTTGAAAACTCTTTACAGAGCTAGAAAGAAAAGAAAACCAGTATGTAGATAGTACTTGGTCACTATTCTTCTGGTTCTTCTAGTTAAGAACTGGCAACAGATGAGACAACTATTTCCCCCAACAGGTTGTTTTGTTTGGGTTTTATAAGGACCTATCCACTGGGTATAGACAAGAGATTAGTCCTTATAACTATGTATCTGACTAGTCACACTTATCTGACTAGTGCTCCTTGGAAGCAGAGTGGAGAGATAAAAGTGGCTGGTCCCACCTAACCTCTGCACAAAAAAGGTACCCTGGGTTCAATCAAATACCCCTGGGTTCCAGCAAAGGCCCCCAGTTACCAAGTTGTCATTCAATTCTGTAAAAGGGAAACCAGCCCATCAGATATACCCTGTTCACAAGAGACAGAAGCAGATCCTTCATCTCAGCCCCCTAACCCACACTGTTTGGAGTCTCCGGGTTCCTTTAAACATATAACCAACTGGAGCAGGGAGGTATTAACTAAAGAAAGAGATCTTAGCTGGATAGGTCACACAGTCCAAATGTTTTCATCAATTCCCATTACCTCTAAGAAACCAAAGGCCAAAAAGCTTATGTTCATACCATCCAAGGAATTCACTAGCTCCTCTAAGAGCAACCTCCCACAGATCTTCATAAATAAGAATTCCTATAAATAAGAATGCTTATAGTTCAATGAAAAATTCAAAATGATAAAAATATAAACTGCAAAGAATTATCACGTCTATTTTATGAAAACTTGGAACGCTTTTCCAAGGGAGGGAAGAAATCTCTCTTCCACACAGCAAATTTTGAATAATATTTTGATTCATAATTTTCATTACATTTATTCCTACACGGAACTGACCTGAGCAAAAAGTAAAATCCACGTAAGTCATTCAGAACAAAGCGCTCAGTTACCAGGCAGAGAATGCAAAACAGGGGCAACACAGGGTACTCTAGAGGCTAAAAGATGAGACAACACTGCTAGCATTTCCTCGTGCTAAAAAAGCACCAATGTATGCTAGATGCATTCACTTAAAAGAAATGTGATCACTTACCTGCTTCTCTTTCTTCTGTATTTTCATTATCATCTATTGAATGAAGATATTTATTTCTGTAAATATAAAAAAGACAAAGATTATGGTAAAATTCAAAATTAAGCATTTTAGATTATCTCATGATTCACTGTGACACATGAGGAAAACATGAATAGATCACTTCCAGAGAACATTTACCACCAGTGCCTTCTAGCCCAACAACCACAAGGGCACAAACCCTAATTTACTACTCCAAACTGGATAGAGTCTAAAGAACTATCTTTGTAGATAAAATAATTTATAAGAGGTGCTGACATATTAAAGTTACTAAGGTAACTTTAAAAAAAAAAAAAAAACTTTAAAAGAGGAACCAAAAATAATGACATGACTACAGGAAGGAGTGGGGGAAAAGGAGGTAGAAATAAGCTAAACCCTAATCCCTCAGGAAGAAAATTATTAAATAACATCTATACTTCAAAAACCAAGAAACAGAAATACAGACAATTAAAAAAAGAGAGCTGAAAGAGTTAAAAGTAGTTCTCTCTATGGAGTGATAAAGATAGGAGTTGAGTGCAAGTGGAGCATGTCACTCTTCCAGTTCATTATTAACACTCCTATACTCTTTGATGTTTTAAACCATGTGCATACATCACTTAACAAAATAAATTCCATTCCAGTATTTCACCTGAGTTTTTAAATGACTTATTTTAATCTACCCTAGATTTAAGCCCCCACCCCCACTCCTACCATAATAACCTTGATGACACAGAGTTTTTTCGCATAAATGCCTTTTGAACACCATAGTAATGAGAGCCCAGTAATTGGCTTTAGTGATCTAGAAGTGCACTGGAGCATCTTTGGAAAGCAAAAAGAAGCCTTGTGTATGAAATCCAGGATCTGGGGCTAGTGGTATTGCCTCAGGTCAGATCCTCCAGCCCTGAAGCTCTCAACTTCCTTATGTAAAACAATGGAGGGATCATAGGCTCTCAAAGGTCTTTTCCCATTCTAGCCCAGATGTAGACACTGCCTCATATTTAATGCTTTATTTTGGTTTTGTGGACATCTCACAGATGTCCTTAAGTTTCATAATTAGTTCTCATGTACAAATGAATGTGATATTTAGTCCTTAAGTAGAGCTTTAAGACTAGAGTATGAGGGTCTCATTTTCTAAGTGAGTTCATGGCATGTCTGACATAAACTGAAAAAACTAATAATTTATTACTCCAATCATCCAGGAGCCTCAATTACAATTTATCAGTTTAATGTCTGTAAATTTAGTTTTTTCCCCAAGAGTTAAATATATTTGCTATAAAAAGGACCATAAAAACCATGGATTCTCCCCTGGAGATACTGTTGCTTGCAAAGAGCACAATGGCCTAAGGAAGTAACAAGCTAGAAAACAGGCACAGTCAGGTGCAAGACCAAGGCAGGGAAAAGGGTAAAGAATTGGCAAAAAATCAGGGAAAGGGGGAATTTCTGAGAATAGAGCAGAGTAGATAAGGTGGAATGGGCTTCTCCTCTGTGAAAGTAATTAGAAAGGAGCCAGAGGACACTAGGGACTGCAGTTTCGGGGTGTGACCAGCCATAGAGTCTCCCACAGTACATGGAGGGGACACCAACAAAAAACGGAAGAGAGACAGCGGCTGGAGGGATGGGGTGAGTTTGCTCCCCATCCAGACCATCCGCCCGCCCCAGGCCAGCAGCAGCAAAACCGCCACTGGGCAAGGGAGACAGCAGCAGCTCTCCACTCCCATGCACCTACCTGGACGGTTTGCTGGAGGGTGATCCTCCATGGTCAGACAACAGGGAGCTCCCAGGAGGGAACACAGTGGGCAGCATTTGCCCTCCCCCCACGGAAGTCCAGGGGGATGCAACGGGGAGAAGTGAGGAAGGGAGAGGCACCATACCGGCAATCAGGAGCCCCTCCCACACCCCAGAGACTTGTGGGTGCAAAACCGGCAGAGAACCGGCAGGCAGGGCCCACGTTCCATTTGCGGAGTGCCCTTAATCAGACTCCTTGCCTAACTGCTCAGGGCCCCCACCACAGGACAGGCATTCCCCAGTGCACACAGACATCTGGTGCACTGACTGGTTCCCCACCCAGTTTGGACTCAGCACACCTCACAGGAGAATTCTGGGGAAGACCTACTTGAAAGCTCAATCTGCTGGTAGGCTAGGGAAACTGCACCCAGCAAGCTGTACCTCAAGAGTGCCACCTGCTGATAGGTTAGGTAAACTGCACTCCAGCAAACCCAGTTACATATAAATGTTCAAATAATTTAGCACGTCCCAAAATAACGCTATCATGACAAGCAAATGCACCAAAGCCAACAGAAAATTACAAAGCACTTGAGGGATCTAGAAGACATGGAAAAGCCAAATGAACAAATTAAAAAGCCACAAGAGACAAAAAATTTGGAGCAATTAAAGAAGCACAAACAAATCTCCAAAACTTCAATGAGATGACTAAAGACATAAAGGAAATCAAGAAGGCTCTACAAGAACATAAAGAAGAATCTGAAAGAATAAATCAAAAGATAGCAGACCTTATGGAAATAAAAAACACTGTGGCTCAAATTAAAAATACAATGTAGAGACACACAATAGCAGATGGGAACAGACAGAAGAAAGGATAAGTGAACTTAAGGACAAAGTAATTGAATCCGAGCACACAAAAGAACAAATGGAAAATTAAAAAATTTGAAATGGATCTCAGAGAAATGATGGACAACTTGAAGCGAACAAATATAAGACTCACTGGTGTCCCAGAAGAAGGGAAGGGTAAAGGGCTAGAAAGAGCATTTCAAGACATAATTGAGGAAAACTTCCCAAACCTTCTAAATTACATATATATGAAAATCAAAGATACCCAACAAAAGCCAAATAGAGTAAATTCAAATACACCTACTCTGAGACATACACTGATTAGACTGTCAAATGCTGAAGAGAAAGAGAAACTTCTGAAAGCAGCAAAAGAGAAGCAATTCACCACACACAAGGTGAATAATACTAAGTACTGACTACTCAATGGGCACCACAGAGGCAAGAAGGCAGAGGTATGACATATTTAAGATTCTGAAAGAGAAAAACTGCCAGCCAAGAATTATTTATCTGGCAAAACTCTCCGTCAAAATTGAGGGAGAGTTTAAAATTTTCATGGACAAATGCTGAGAGAATTTGTTAATAAGAGACCTGCCCTGCAAGAAATACTAAAGAGAGCTCTACCAGCTGAGAAAAAAAGAAAGGAAAGAAAGGTCAGGAGAAGAACACAGAACTGAAGAGTTATTAATAAGGGTAACTTAAAGGAAAAAAAGAGAGAAAAAAAAATAGATGTAACAATAAAAACCAAAGGATAAGCCGCTAGTTCAAGAACTCCCTCACAGTAATAACTTTGAATGTGAATGGATTAAACTCTCCAATTAAAAGACACAGACTGGTACAATGGATTAAAAAATATGACCCATCGATACGCTGTTTACAAGAAACTCATCATAGACCCTGTCTAAGAGACTGAAAGTGAAAAGATAGAAAAAAATATTCTATGCAAACTGCAATCAAAAGAAAGCTGGGGTAGCTTTACTCATATCGGACAAAATAGACTTTAAATGGAAAGATGTCATAAGAGACAAGGAAGGACACTATTAATAAAAGGGATAATTCGCCAAGAAGAAATAACAATTATAAATGTTTATGCACCCAATCAAGGAGCTCCAAAGTACATGAGACTATAAACAGTGGCTAAACTGAAAGGAGCAATAGACACGTCTACAATAATAATGGGAGCTTTCAATACACAACTCTCGGAGTCATATAAATGAGCTGAAAAACAGAAGGAACTCAGTGCAGCTGAGAGTGACATTTTGAAGAGGAGCTACAGCCAAGAGGGACACTATGAAGACTGCACAGAAGCTGAGAGAGTAGCTGCAGATGAGAGACACATTTTGAAAATGGCCGTTGAAAGCAGACTCTTGCTCTGGAGAAGCTAAGAGAGGACAAACACTCCAAAAGCAACTAAGAGTGACATTTTTGGGGAACTGCAGCCTAGAGAGGAATGTCCTGGGAGAAAGCCATTTTGAAACTAGAACTTTGGAGCAGATGCCAGCCACATGCCTTCCCAGCTAACAGAGGTTTTCCAGACACCATTGGCCATCCTCCAGTGAAGGTACCCGATTGTTGATGACTTATCTTGGACACTTATCTTGGCCTTAAGACTGTAACTTTGTAACCAAATAAATCCCCTTTTAAAAAGCCAAAAAAAAAAAAAATGCACAACTCTCTTCTATAGACAGAACAACTAGACAGAGGACCGATAAGGAAATGAGAACCTAAACAATGTGATAAATGAATTATAATTAACAAACATATATAGATCGTTACATCCAAAGTACCAGGATACACATTCTGGTAAACTGTTCTAATTCTTTTCTCTGGCAATTCCACTTTCAGAAATATATGATAAGGAAATGAGCTATAGGAAATAAACCTGGGAAATAAATTAAAGGAAACTTGGGGCTGAGGCTGATCATAGCAGAATGTGGGCACAGGGAAAAGCTGTGGAGACCACACAGGCCCCTGCTCCATAGCCTGTTTCATCATAAGGCCTACAAAGATGGGAGAAGGCAAGCTCCAGCTAGATATCCCAAATGGCCACAATATGCTATGCCCTTACCAAAAGTAGTCCCCAAATACCTAGGTCCCTACCTGAGATTCTATAAAAGATTCACTAAAAGTTTTATCTCCCAGAGTGTTCCTATGCCAGACAAGTCCTAAAACGCAGAGGTAAGAGCCTCTTTTAAGAACTATAAGATGCAGCCCACTTCCCCATATGGTCGACACCCCGTTTCAATATGAACAAGTTAGAGTGCTTACTGCCTAGACACCCCTGAAGGCGGAGAAAGACATTAAATGAGAGGAAGGGGTAGCCATAAACAAGATAAGATTTAACAAAGCTCTGTGAATACTGAAACTTTATATAAATATATACACATTTTTTTAGATGTTGGGGTGTTGGAATAGCTGGAAGGAGGTAAATGAAATGGTGGAACTGTAACCTATAACATTCTTTGAAATTTGCTTTACAGCTATTCATTGAATTGTGCTCTGAAAGTCTTCACCTTTCTGTATACACCCTATATTGCATAATAAAGGAAAGAATTCAAACTGTGGAACTGTAACCCATAACAATTTTTGAAATTACCTATATAACTGCTTGTTAAGCAGTACATCGAAAGTTAACACCTTTCTGTATGTACATTATATTTTACAATAACGGAAATAGCTGAAGTTGTAGAACTGTGACCCATGACATTCTTTGAAATTTACTACTTGTGAAATCGTACTTTGAAAGTTATCACTGTTATGTATATATGTTAAAGTTCACAATAAAAAATGCATTAAAAATTTAAAAAATAAAAATGAAAAAAGAATAACTGCTCTATTTCGCTAAAAGCGATCTTCAGCAAACTTCATGTTCCTATTGCCAAAGCATAAACAGTCCCTAAATGAATCTCCACATGGCAGTTTGCTGCAACCCCACGAGATAAGAGATGTCATAGATGTTAGAGAAGCATTTACTGACTTTCACTTCCCCAAATAGCATCCCATTATTTACAAAGTGTTCTCTCTTACATTACCTCTATTCTTTTTTTTACCTCTTTTATGACATACATTACATAAACAAAAAACTACACAATCTTCTTGTAAAGCTAAATTTTATATACCACAAGCAGATCAGTAGATTTACCCTTAAAGCACTACTTCTGCACAAAACTGGAAATGCGGTTTTATAGCCTCTGCCGCCGTGTTGCCATCACTCAACAGTTGTGATTGGATGCTTTTGGCTCAATAAAGAACAAATCAAACAGTAATTTCAGGGTCCCACAACTTAACTCGAAACATAATACAGACATATTCTGAAACCCCTAATTGTTTGGACAAACCAGAGATTTTGTCAACAGAGGCAAAAAATAACATGTATAACTTCTGAATCACATGAGAACTGTTAGGAACCCGGCTCTCTTTGCTGCATGTCAATGCTTATTTATTAAGCAGTATTTAATTACGGTCACAAAAAGATAAACTGCTAATAATGTAAAAAGCAAACACTATAAAATTTCCCATTCCTTATTACCATCACCCAGCTAATGATTGCTTCTAGTAAGAAGACTTGGGTGCCAGGTTTCAATGAGAACATTTTGAAAGTTATTTTAATTACTAAACCTCTCTCCAGTTCCAAAATTCTGGAACAGTGTTTGTGGATTTCCAAGTTCTTCCATGCCACATGTGTTATGGACACTTGAGAATAATAAAACATTGGATACACAGTATTTCACCATTCACAGAAATCATTTAAATTTACTATACCTTGAGGACTCTGTCATCCTAACCATCCCTCATAAGGCCAACATGACTAATTCATTATAGGAGTGTGTGTCTGCAAACACAGACAAGTGCACACACAGCAGACCCCCACGATGCCCCTTTATATTCTTAGAATACAAAACCAACAGCAATGAAGATGGAGAGCTTGGCTGTCAACAGGTCCTCCATCCCCTCCAACTCTTATCAGGCACTATGGGACAAAGAGTACATGGGAAGCAATTTTAAAAATCAGATACACCTCAGATTTCCCACAATGAACATGTATTTTTATAATCTATTTATGTCCACCATCAATCACCCTTGATATTGGTTCCTAAGAGCCACTCCAACAACAGCAGGCATAAATGTAAGGGAATCCCACAGTGGTACAGGGTGGGGATTAAAGAATCGAATAGAAACAGGACAGGGGGAATAATAACTCATTTGGGGAGAGTAATAAATATTTCGTTGTGAAATATTTTCAAACCTACAAGACAGTTGCAAAAATAATACAAACCCCATACATATACCCCCCACCCAGATATCCAGAGCCACCAACTTGTAATGTTTTGTCACATTTGCCATATCATTCTCTCTACACATACATCTATTTATCTATTACAAAATTTGAGTGGGTTCTATACATCACGCTCCTTGAACATTTAAAACTTCCATATACATTTTCTAAGAACAATATTCACTTATGTAACCACCTTAAGTACAATTATCAATTTCAATAAATTTACACTGATATAAAACTAATAGTCTATATTTCAATTTTTTTCTATGTCCCTGTAATATCTTTTCAGGCATTTTTTCCTCAGTCCAGTATCATATATTGCCTTTAGTTGTTATTGTCCCTTTAATTGCGCTGCTTTTTAAACTGGAAACATATATACAGCATGAACTTTCCCATCTCAATCACTCCCTAGCACACAATTCAGTGAAATTAATCGCACCCTCATCGCCATTCATTACCAGTACCTTCCCATCACCCCCAAATAGAAACCCTGCACACATTACGCATGAACTTAACCTTCTTCCACCTTCCTCACCCCAGTAACCTGTACTCTACATCCTGTCTCTATCAGTTTGCATATTCCAGCTATTTCATTTAAGTGGAATCATACAGTATCTGTCCCTTTGTGTCTGATTTTTTTTCACTCAACATGTCTTCAAACTTCATTCATGTAGTAGCATGTATTAGAACGTCGTTCCTTATAAAGGCTGAATAATATCCCATTGTATGTTGTTTTAGTTTGCTAAAGCTGACAAAATATAATATACCACAAATGGGTTGGCTTTTACAATGGGGATTTATTAAGTTACAAGTTTACAGTTCTAAGGCCATGAAAATGTCCAAATTAAGGCATCAACAGGAAATACCTTCTCCCCAAAGACCCTACCAACAATCCTCAGCTCCCCTGTCATATAACTAGGCAAATGGCAACATCTGCTGGTCTCGCCCTTCCCTCCCAAGTTTCATTGCTTCTAGCCTCTGGCTTCAGGGGCCTCCTGTCTGTTTTCTGTGTGTCCTCTCTTTTAGCGTCTCTCTCTCGTAGCTTCTCTGAGGCCTTTTTTCTCTGAACTTCTCTCTGTCTTTTATCCTCTTATAAAGGACTCCAGCAAGAGGATTAAGACCCACTCTGAATGAGGTGGGTCACATCTCAACTTAAAATCCTACTCACCAAAAGATCCCATTTACAGTGGGTCCACACCCACAGGAATACGTTAGCTTTAAGTACATGCTTTTCTGGTGTACATACAGCTTCAAACCACCACATATGTACATAACACATTTTGTTTTTCCATTCATTTGTTGATGGACACTTGGGTTGCTTCTACCTTTTGGCTTTTGTGAGTACTGCTGCTATGAACACTGGTGTACATATATCCATCTGAGTCCCTGCTTTCAATTTTTGGGGGGTATATACCTGGTCATGGGTTTGCCAGATAATATGGCAATTCTCTGTTTAACTTTATTATTATTCTTTTTCATTTCATTCAAAATCAGAGATTTCTCATTATAGGCATAATTGTTTTCTTAGGAGAGGACGCGTTTTCTTCTTACTGGAAATATCTGAAAATCAGAATTTTATTTCAAAGTTTCTCATCTCTCAAACCAAATTTCCTTAAGTAGTCTAAATTATTTTATTTAAAATAAAAATCACTGAAGCTGTATTAATTTTCATCATCTAAAGAGATTTGACAGTCTTATTCATGAAAGAGTCAGTAAACCAGACAGGAATGTTTCCTGTGATCTGGAAATAATCACCAAGTTCCTTAATGAAAGTAAAAAACACTCTGATATCTGACTTTAAATTATAGATATTTTCATTGAAAATATTTTCTTCTCTAAAAAATGTAGGATTGTCCTTAGGATAGCACCATAAAAACATTAATAATTAATGTGTAAGGAAAATGACATCACCTTATGACAACTGGATGAACATGCTGTAAGTTTCTGAGGAACCACCAAACTTTTTTCCACAGTGCCTGTACCATTTTACATTCCAACAGCAATGTACAAAGGTTCTCATTTCTCTTAAGCCTACTTGGCACTTGTTACTTTCTGTTTTTATTTAATAACAGCCATTCTAGTGGGTAGGAGGTAGTATCTCACCGTGATTTTGATTTGCATTTACCTAATGGTTATCTTTTCATGGACTTATTGGTCATTTGCGTATCTTCTCTGAAGAAATGTCCATTCAAGTCCTTTGCCCATTTTTGTGGCAAACAGTTTTGAATCCCTTCTCATTTCTTTCTGTGTATATTTTTCCAATATTTTCTTTGTGGTTACCATGGAGCTTAAATTTAATATCCAAAATCTGTAACAATCTTAAATGGTTCGATACCAACTTAACTTCAATAACATACACAAACTGTACTATGTTATACCTCTGCCCCATTCCCCAATGTAGTTCTTGTCACAAATTACATATCCACACATTTTAAATCCAAAACCATTGATTTATCATTATTTTTTATATATTTATATTTTAGATACTATAGGAAGTAAAAAGTTAGGTTACAAACCCAAAACACGACAGTAATAGTATTCATGTTTACTCATGTCATTACCTTTACTGGAGATCTTTATTTCTTCATGTGACTTCTGTCTATTGTCTGTTACCTAAGTCCTTCGCTTTCATCCTGAAAAACTCCCTTTAGCATCTCTTGTAGGGCTGGTTTACCTGGGAATATTTTAATCACTCCCTCATTTTTTACATATATTCATTTTATTGAGACATATTCACATACCATGCAGTCATACAAAACAAATCGTACATTCATTTGTTCACAGTACCTGTTCCAGTTTGCTAATGCTGCAGAATGCAAAACACCAGAGATGGATTGGCTTTTATAAAAAGGGAGTTTATTTGGCTACACAGTTACAGTCTTAAGGACATAAAGTGTCCAAGGTAACACATCAGTAATCGGGTACCTTCACTGGAGGATGGCCAATGGCATCCAGAAAACCTCTGTTAGCTGGGAAGTCACGTGGCTGGCGTCTACTCCAAAGTTCTGGTTTCAAAATGGCTTTCTCCCAGGACATTCCTCTCTAGCAACCTTGCTCCTCTTTCAAAACATCACTCAAAGCTGCACTGAGTTCCTTCTCTTTGAGTCAGCTCATTTATATGGCTCCACTGATCAAGGCCCACCCTGAATGGGTGGGGCCATGCCTCCATGGGAATATCTCATCAGAGTCATCACCCACAGCTGGGTGGGGCACATTCCAAGCAAATCTAATCAGCACCAAAATGTCTGCCCCACAAGACTACATCAAAGATAATGCAGTTTGGGGGACACAATACATTCAAACTGGCACAGGACCATTACATAATTGTGCATTCATCACCAAAATCAATCCCTGACACCTTCATTACCACACACACAAAAATAACAAGAATAATAATTAAAGTGAAAAAGAGCAATTAAACTAAAAAAGAATACTGAGTGTCTTTGTTTGTTTGTTTTTTTCCTTCCACCATTTTTCTACTCATCCATCCATAAACTAGACAAAGGGGAGTGTGGTCCTTATGGCTTTCCCAATCCCATTGTCACCCCCCATAAGCTACATTTTTATACAATCGTCTTCAAGATTCATAGGTTCTGGGTTGTAGTTTGACAGTTTCAGGTATCTAACGCCAGCTACTCCAATTCATTAGAACCTAAAAAGGGTTGTCTATATTGTGCGTAAGAGTGCCCACCAGAGTGACCTCTCAGCTCCTTTTGGAATCTCTCTGCCACTGAAGCTTATTTCATTTCCTTTCATTTCCCCCTTTTGGTCAAGAAGATGTTCTCCATCCCACGATGCTGGATCTACATTCCTCCCCGGGAGTCATATTCCACGTTGCCAGGGAGATTCACTCCCCTGGGTGTCTGATCCCACGTAGAGGGGAGGGCAGTGATTTCACGTTTCAAGTTGGCTCAGCTAGAGAGAGAGGGCCACATCTGAGCAACAAAGAGGCATTCAGGAGGAGGCTCTTAGGCGCAATTACAGGGAGGCCTAGCCTGTCCTTTGCAGCAACAGTCTTCCCAAGGGCAAGTCCTGTGGTAGAGGGCTCAGCCCATCAAAACACCAGCCCCCTATGTCTGTGAGCACATTAGCAACCAGGTGGGGGAGGCCAATACCCCTGCCTTCTCCACCAGCCCCGAAAGGGGGCTCTGCATATTTTTTCCTTGTTTTTTTTTTTTTTTTCTAAATTAACTTTTTTTTAAAATCAACTGTATAAAAAATAAAAAAACTCTAAAAAAATTTTTAAAAACATACAATAAAAGAACATTTCAAAAAGACCATAACAAGGGAGTAAGAAAAAGTCAACTAACCTAAGATAACTACTTTACTTCCAACATGTTCCTACTCTACCCCAAGAAAGTAACCTAATATAGTAAAATTTCTGTGAACTTGTTCCTACCATACCCATCAGAAATTAACAGACCATAGTCCTTCTTGGGCATTCCCAGAACGTTAAATTTACCCATGAGGGCTTATCTCTTCTTATTGGATTATCGTTCCCCCTTCCTTAATTGCTCTCTATTGCTAGTTCCCCTACATTCCACGTTATAAACCATTTGTTTTACATTTTTCAAAGTTCACATTAGTGGTTGCATATAATATTTCTCTTTTTGTGCCTGGCTTATTTCGCTCAGCATTATGTCTTCAAGATTCATCCATGTTCTCGTATGTTTCACGACATCGCTCCTGCTTACTGCCGTGTAGTATTCCATCGTGTGTATATATCACATTTTATTTATGCACTCATCTGCTGAAGGACTTCTGGATTGTTTCCATCTCTTGGCAATTGTGAATAATGCTTGAGGAGTTCCCATTTATCTATTTTTTCTTTTGTTGCTTGTGCTTTGGGTATAAACTCTAGGAAGTGGCTGCTTAATACAAGGTCTTGAAGATGCTTCCCTACATTACCTTCTAGGAGTTTTATGGTACTATCTTTTATATTGAGATCTTTGATCCACTTTGAGTTAATTTTTGGGTAGGGTGCGAGGTAGGGGTCCTCTTTCATTCTTTTGGATATGGATATCCAACTCTCCCAGCCCCGTTTGTTGTAAGGACCGTTATGACCCAGTTCAGTGACTTTGGGGGCCTTATCAAAGATCAGCTGTTTGGGGTACACTGTGGTTCTTAGATTTGTAATTTTATGTCTTTGATAAGAGATGGGAAATTTTCATTGATTATTTCCTCTATTATTGCTTCTTCCCCTTTTCCCTTTTCTTCTGGGACACCCATGACACGTACGTTCATGCAGTTCATGTTGAATAGACCCATGCCAGGACACTTAATAATTAGATTATCAAACATCAAAGACAAAGAGAATCATGAAAGCAGCAAGAGAAAAGCAATCCATCACATAAATAGGAAGCTTGATAAGACTATGTGCAGATTTCTCAGTAGAAATCCAGAAGCAAGAAGGAAGTGGGGTGATCTATTTAAGATACTGGAAAAGAAAAACTGCCAACCAAGAATCCTCTACCCAGCAAAACTGTCCTTCAAATATGAGGGAGAGCTTAAAAGATTCTCTGATAAACAGATAATGAGAGTTTGTGAACAAGATACCTGTGCTACAGGAAATACTAAAGGGAGCACTACAGGCAGATAGGAAAAGAAAGGAGTGAGAGGTTTGGAACACAATTTTGGGTGACGGTAGCACAGCAATACAAATACACTGAACAAAGATGACTGTGAGTATGGTTGAAAGAGGAAGGTTAGGAGCATGTGGGATCCATCAATTGTTTACTTAGGACAGAAAGTATGGTGGGTGAACAAAACCATCTTTAAAAAACATGGGTTAATTAAGAAACCTTGAGGGCACTACACTGAGTGAAATAAGTCAGACACATAAGGACAAATATTGCATGGTCTCACTTATATGAACTAATTATATTTAAACACATGGACACAAAATACAAGTTTTTTCCAGAAGGAGAGAGGAAAGATAAAGAGTGGGACTGTATAACTCAGTGAAACCTAGAGTGCTCAACAATTGTGATAAAATATACAAATGTTTTTATATGAGAACAAATGAACGTCAACCTTGCAAGGTGTTAAAAATAAGGTGTTACTGGGGAAAAAATGCAATCAATGCAAACTAGAGACTACAGTTAACAGAAACTTTGTATTATGCTTCCTTTAATGTAACAAAGGCAATATACTAAAGCTAAATGCCTATAAGATGGGGACATAAGGGAGGGGAATGGGACCCTTGGCATTGGTGGTGATGTCTGGCTCTTTTATTCTACTTTAGTTTAATTTTATCTTTCCTTTTCGCTGTTTTTTAGCTGTCATGTTGTTTTCTTTTTCTTTTGTCTCTCTACCTTCTTTGACTCTTCCCTCTTCACTGTGTAAGAAATGGAGATATCATTATATAGATAGTGGTGATGGTGGTGAATACATAAATACGTAAATCTACAGGGATCCATCAATTGTTTACTTAGGACAGAAAGTATGGTGGGTGAACAAAACCATCTTTAAAAAACATGGGTTAATTAAGAAACCTTGAGGGCACTACACTGAGTGAAATAAGTCAGACACATAAGGACAAATATTGCATGGTCTCACTTATATGAACTAATTATATTTAAACACATGGACACAAAATACAAGTTAACAAGATATAGAATGAGGCTAAACAATGGGGAGTCATTGCTTATTATGAGCAGAAAGTTCAACTAGGTTGAACCTAAGTGTGTGGAAGTGGACATAGGTGACGGTAGCACGTTATTGTGAGAATAACAGCGCTGAATGGTGTGTAAATGTGGTGGAAAGGAGAAGTTTCGAGTCACGTATGTCACCAGAAGGAAAGCTGGAGGTTAAAAGATGGGAATGTAAAAAACAGTGAATCTTGTGGTGGACAATGTCCATGATCAACTGTACAAATATTAGAAATCTCTTTCATGAACTAGAACAAATGTATGACATTATAACTAGAAGCTAATAATAGAGGGGTATATAGGGAAAAAATATACCTATTGCAAACTATGTACTACAGTTAACAGTATGTTAACATTCTTTCATCAACAGTAACAAATGTACTATACCAATACTATGAGTCAATAATGGAGGAGGGGTGATTAGGGGTAGAGGAGGAAATGAGTTTTCTTTTTTGTCTTTATTTCTTTTCTGGAGTAATGAAAATGTTCTAAAAATTGGGGAAAAAAATTTGTGGTGATTGATGCAAAGCTGTACAATGGTACCATGGGCAATTGATTGTGCACTTTGGATATTTGCATAATTGTATGGTATGTGAACAATCTCAATAAAACTGAATCAAAAAAAAAAAAAAAAAAGATCAGCTAGCCATAGATCTGGGGGTCTATCTCTGAATTCTCAATTCGATTCCATTGCTCAATATGTCTATCTTTGTGCCAGTACCATGCTGTTTTGACAACTGTGGCTTTATAATAAGCTTCAAAGTCAGGGAGTGTAAGTCCTCCCACTTCGTTTTTCTTTTTTAAAGTGTCTTTAGCAATTCGAGACATCTTCCCTTTCCAAATAAATTTGATTACTAGCTTTCTCAAGTCTGCAAAGTAGGTTGTTGAAATTTTGATTGGCATTGCATTGAATCTGTAGATGAGTTTGGGTGGAATTGACATCTTAATGACATTAAGCCTTTCTATCCATAAACATGGAATATTTTCCCATCTTTTAAGGTACCCTGCTATTTCTTTTAGTAGAGTTATGTAGTTTTCTTTGTATAGGTCTTTTACATCGTTGGTTAAGTTTATTGCCAGGTACTTGATTTTTTTAGTTGCTATTGAAAATGGTATCTTTTTCTTGAGTGTCTCTTCAGCGTGTTCATTTCTAGCATATAGAAACATTACTGACTTAGGTGCATTCATCTTGTATCCCGCTACTATGTTAAATTTGTTTATTAGCTCCAGTAGCTGTATCATCGATTTCTCAGGGTTTTCCAGATATAAGATCATATCATCTGCAAACAATGACAGTTTTACTTCTTCCTTTCCAATTTGGGTGCCTTTTATTTCTTTGTCTTGCTGGATTGCCCTGGCTAGCCCTTCCAGCACAATGTTGAATAACAGTGGTGATAGTGGGCATCCTTGTCTTGTTCCTGATCTTAGAGGGAAGGCTTTCAGTCTCTCACCATTGAGTACTATGCTGTCTGTGGGTTTTTCATATATCCTCTTATCATATTGAGGACGTTTCAATTCCTGCCTTTTGAACTGTTTTTATCAAAAAGCGATGTTGGATTTTGTCGAATGCTTTTTCAGCATCTATCGAGATGATCATTTGATTTTTCCCTTTTGATTTGTTAATGCGATGTAATACATTGATTGATTTTCTTATGTTGAACCATCCTTGCATGCCTGGAATGAACCCCACTTGGTCATGGTGTAGATTTTTTTAATGTGCCTTTGGATTCGATTTGCAAGTATTTTTTTTAGAATTTTTGCATCTATATTCATTTGGGAGACTGGCCGGTAGTTTTCCTTTTTTGTAGCATCTTTGCCTGGTTTTGGTATTAGATTGGTGTTCGCTTCATAAAATGAGTTAGGTAGTGTTCCATTTTCTTCAATGTTTTGAAAGAGTTTAAGTAAGACTGGTGTCAGTTCTTTTTGGAAAGTTTGGTAGAATTCCCCTGTGAAGCCATTTGGCCCTGGGCATTTATTTGTGGGAAGCTTTCTGATGACTGATCGGATCTCTTTGTTCGTGATTGGGTGGTTGAGGTCTTCTGTTTCTTCTCTGGTCAGTCTAGGTTGTTCATATGTTTCCAGGAAATTGTCCATTTCCTCTACATTATCCAGTTTGTTGTCATGCAGTTGTTCCTAGTATCCTATTATAATTTTTTTTAATTTCTTCGGGATCTGCAGTAATGTCACCTTTCTCATTCATTTTGTTTATATGGGTCTTCTCTCTTTCTGATTTTGTCAGTCTAGCTAGGGGCTTGTTAATCTTGTTGATCTTCTCCAAGAACCAACTTTTGGTGTTATTTATCCTTTCTATTGTTTTTTTTTTGTCCTCTATGTCATTTATTTCTGCTTTAATCCTTGTTATTTCTTTTCTTCTACTTGCTTTAGGATTGGTTTGCTGTTCATTTTCTAGCTTCTTCAGTTGATCCATTAGTTCTTTGATTTTGGCTCTTTCTTCCTTTTTAATATATGCGTTTAGTGCTATGAATTTCCCCCTCAGTACTGCTTTTGCTGCATCCCATAGGTTTTGGTATGTTGTGTTCTCATTTTCATTCGTCTCTATATATTTAGCAATTTCTCTTGCTATTTCTTCTTTAACCCACTGATCATTTAGGAGCGTGTTGTTTAACTTCCAGGTATTTGCGAATTTTCTAAGTCTCTGATGGTTATTCACTTCTAATTGTCTTCCATTGTGGTCAGAGAATGTGCTTTGAATAATTTCAATCTTTTTAAATTTATTGAGGCTTGTTTTATGTCCCACCATATGGACTGTTCTGGAGAAAGTTCTGTGAGCACTAGAGAAGAATGTGTATCCTGGTGATTTGGGATGTAATGTTCTATGTATGTCTGTTAAATCCAATTCATTTATCAGATTGTTTAGGTTTTCAATTTCCTTATTGGTCTTCTGTCTGGTTGATCTGTCTATAGGAGAGAGTGATGTGTTGAAGTCTCCCACAATTATTGTGGAAACATCAATTGCTTCCTTTAGTTTTGCCAGTGTTTCTCTCATGTATTTTGTGGCACCTTGATTGGGTGCATAGACATTTACGATTGTTATTTCTTCTTGTTGAATTGCCCCTTTTATTAATATGTAGTGGCCTTCTTTGTCTCTCATAACATCCTTGCATTTAAAGTCTATTTTATCTGAGATTAATATTGCTACAACTGCTTTCTTTTCGCTGTAGCTTGCATGAAATAATTTTTTCCATCCTTTCACTTTCAATTTCTTTGTGTCCCTCTGTCTAAGATGAGTCTCTTGCATGCAACATATTGATGGTTCATTTTTTTGTTATCCATTCTGTGAATCTACATGTTTTAATTGGGGAGTTTAATCCATTTACATTCAATATTATAACCATGAAGGCATTTCTTGAATCAGCCATCTTATCCTTTGGTTTATGTGTGTCGTATATATTTTTCCACCTCTCTATTAATATCCTTTAATGTATCCATACTGAATCTCTTTAGTACTGAACCTTTCTCCATGTCTCTCTCTCCTTTCTTTGTTTCTCTGTCTGTAGGGCTACCTCTAGTATCTCCAGTAGGGCAGGTCTCTTGTTAGCAAATTCTCTCAGCATTTCTTCGTCTGTGAAAAATTTAAGCTCTCCCTCAAATTTGAAGGAGAGCTTTGCTGGATAATGTATTCTTGGTTGGAAACTTTTCTCTCACAGAATTTTAAATATGTCATGCCACTGCCTTCTCGCCTCCATGGTGGCTGCTGAGTCATCACTACTTAGTCTTATGCTGTTTCCTTTGTATGTGCTGAATTGCTTTTCTCTTGCTGCTCTCAGAACTTCCTCCTTCTCTTCTGTATTTGACAGTGTGATCAGAATATGTCTTGGAGTGGGTTTATTTGGATTTATTCCATTTGGAGTTCACTGTGCATTTATGATATGTGTATTTATGGTGTTTAGAAGGTTTGGGAAGTTTTTCCCCAACAATTTCTTTGAATACTCTTCCTAGACCTTTACCTTTCTCTTCCCTTTCTGGAACACCAATTAGTCTTATATTTGGACATTTTATATTATCTATCATATTCCTGAGGTCCGTTTCGATTTTTTCTATTTTTTCCCCATTCTTTCTTTTGTTCTTTCATTTTCCGTTCTGTCATCTTCCAGGTCACTGATTCGTTGTTCAACTTCCTCTAGTCTTGTACTATGAGTATCCAGAATCTTTTTAATTTCGTCAACAGTTTCTTTAATTTCTATAAGATCATCTGTTTTTTTATTTACTCTTGCAATTTCTTCTTTATGCTCTTCTAGGGTCTTCCTGATGTCCTTTATATCCTGTGCCATGCTCTTCTTCATGTCCTTTATAACCTGTGCCATGGTCTCATCGTTCATCTTTAGTTCTTTGATTAATTGCTCCAGGTAGTGTCTCCTCTGATCTTTTGATCTGGGTGCTTGGGCTTGGGTTATCCATATCGTCTGGTTTTTTCATATGCTTTAAAATTTTCTGTTGTTTTTACTTAACTTGACAGGGTTCTTTTAGGATTTGTAGACTGATTGAAATCCTTCTCTCTAATTTGTCAGATCTACAGCTTTGCGGAATACACTTTCTCTAACTAACCAGCAGGTGGCGTCCACAAGCCACCTATTCCCCTCAAGCCAGTTGTCCCCCACTTTGTCTTTGTGGTGAGTTGGGGAGTGAGTCTTGTGAGGTCCAATTGGTGTAGCAAGCTTGCGTTTGTGTAGTTGGTGTTGCCTGCCCTGCATATGGGGCATGTGTCTGGGTGGTCAGGGACGGGGCGGCGGCTCCAACAATCAAATCTCCCTGGTGTTCCTGGAGATTTAAAGCTGTTGCAACAGTCTAATCCTTCAGTTCAGTCCTGCCACAGTTTGTCTCTGACTCTGACTCTCAAGTCCTTGGTATTGGCATATGGCCCAAGAATTGCAAGTGGGTCCCTCTTCCAGACCGTGAACCCCCAGGTCCTTTGTTGAGGGATGACTGTGCTATGTCACAGGTGAGTGTCGTCCCCCCAGGGCAGTTCTGGGCTGCACGGCTGTGTAGGGAGGCTCCCAGTCTGCTGAAAGGATGGCTGAATTGGGTGTGTTAATTCACACTGCTCCGCCTTCCCACGTCTAGGACAACCAGCTGAGGGTGCAGAGAAGGCTAATGTCCACGCCCGATTTCGTGGTGTGTGCCTGTGTTGTTGGAAACACTTCCGTCACACTGGGTTGTCTGGGGCAGCTCTTGGCTATGGGGCCGGCGACGTGCAGGAGTGTTCCCTGTCCACCAGGATGATGGCTGTGAGAGGATGCCCCCCCCCCTTTACTAGGGAATTTGTGTTGTTTAGTGAATTTTATCAGCCACTGGACTTATTGCCTTTTGTCTCAGAGCTCTCTTAGTTCTGGTCTTGTCTTGACCTGCCCAAATTGCAAGTCTTTAAGGCTTTCTGTATTGGGCTTCTTAGAGTAATTGTTTTAGAAAAAGAGAAAAAGATAGAGAAAAAAAAAAAAGGCACTCCTTGCAGATCTAATGGGTTGTTGAAATGCTAAGAGACAAAGCAATTAGGGCCATTAAGGAAAGGTCCAGGGGGCAGAGAAACCGGTTTTTCTTCTGGATTTGCATGTGAGCCTGATTCTGCCTGAGCTCTGCCCTTCCCCTTTCTATGTTCATCAGAACTCGAAGAAGCCTCCGCTTTTATTTTTGGGGTTTTTCTTGCTGATTTTGCTATACCTCTCTCCTCTCCACCAGGCTGGCTGCTCCTGGATTCTCTGGTGTCTGGTCTTAATCTACCTACGATTGGAGTTTGGATCAGTAGAACGCGTTTCCGATAAGGGCCGCAACTGCAGTTCTCCCTCCTCGTTCCCAGCGCTGACGGCCCCTCCTTCCATGGGACTGAGCCTGGCAGGGAGGGGCGCCGGTCCCCTGGCCGTGAAAACTTATAGATTTTGCTGATTTCAGCAGTTCCATGTGTTCATGAGTGCTATATGAAGCATTCCCAAAGTCAAATTGCTCTGCGGTGTCCAGTCCATATAGCACCTGCCTTTCTACCTACTTCCCTGCAGGAGTAACTAAAACGTACACCTCACTACTCTGCCATCTTCCCCCACCACTCCCTCATTTTTGAAAGACAGTTTTGCCAGATATAGAATTCTTGGTTGGCAATTGTTTGCTTTCAGCACTTCCCCTGCCTTCTTGTCTCCATGGTAATGAAAAACTAGCACTTAATCTTATTGAGGCTCCCTTGCATGTTACCCGTTGCTGTCTCTTGCAGCTTTCAGAATTTTCTCTTTATCTCTGGCATTCAACAGTTTGATTATAACATGGCAAAGTGTGGGTCTATTTCAGTTCATCCTCTCTGGAGTTCACTGAGCATCTTGGATGTGCATCTTCATGTCTTTCATTAAAATTGAGAAGACTGCAGCTATTATTTCTTTGAATATTCTCTCTGCCCCTTGCTTGATGGTGTCCAACAGATTCCTCAGACTCTGTTCACTTTTCTTCATTCTTTCCTCTTCTGCTCCTCAGACTGGATGATTTCAATTATTTTCAAGTTCAATCATTCTTTCTCCTGCCAGCTCCAATCTGTTATTGAACCTCTCTAGGGAATTTTTAATTTCTGTTACTGTGGACTTCAGTTCTACTTGGTTCCTTTTCATAATTTCCATCACTCTGTTGATATTCTGTTGGTGTTCATCCACCATTTTCCTGATTTCCTTTAGTACTTTGTCCATATTTCCTTTAGTTCTTTGAGCATATTTAGGACCTCTTTCTAAAAGATATTGTCTGGAAAGTCCCAAATCTAATCCTCCTTCGTGATGATCTCTAATGCTTTAATCTTCTCCTTTGCTTGGGCCATTGTTTACTGTTTCTCTGTATATTTTGTAATCTTTTGTTGACATGGGCATTTTGATATTTTAATGTGTTATTGCTAAAATTAAGACTCTCAAGTGTCTGTTCCTTAAGCTTGAATCCAACTAGTGTTATAAAAGAGCTTTTCCTAAATGCCAGGAACTAACAAAAAAGAAAGAAAGAAAAAGAGAGAAAGAAAAGAAGAGACCTTTCCCAGTCTTTACAGACTGACCCGTGCAAGTGCTCTCCTTCAGAACGTATCCATACGATGGCTGCAGGCCAAGGCACAGGGGCCTCCCTGACTCTTCTGCACATGTCTCTTCTTGGGCATGCATGTGTGGCCCGTTTACAAGGACCTGAATGTCCCCTTTTCCCTACGAAACTGTTTCCCCACAGTCCAGGCACTGCACTGTATGTCCCACATCCAGTAAACCTTTGCCCTAGGCATCTGTTTGTTTTTGTTTTGTTTTTTTTGACTGTCCTACAGTATTCTATAGGAGAGCTCTGTGAGCCGCCTCTATACTCAGGGCGAATTCTTGGGTGGCAAGACTGCAACGAGTGTCCTGGTTCAGTCCTTCAGACTGCCACCAGACAGACTTGTACAGACACACAAGGGTTACTGTGCTCCCACCAGGACCAGGACAAGGCACCCAAGCAGGAGCACAGGCTGGCTCCACACTGAACTAGCAAGGGGAGGGGCCTGCTAGCATGCCACGAGATCCTACCATTAAGCTGCTTTTCCTTGATTCAGCATTTGCCCTGTTACTGCAACCCTTTAACCATTTTCTGGAGTGCTGAGCAAGGTAGTTCTCCCAGCTCCTGGTTTGCTACTTAAAGATTCTGAGGGAGGATGGAGCCCTGGAGTAACTCACACTGCCATCTTGATGACCAAACCCTTGTACCATTTTAAAATACAGACCACTTTCTTTTCTTTATATCTTCTCCTCCTCTGGTTTCTAGGAGGCTATTCCTGAGCTCCCGCCGATCACAAGCTTCCAAGGTTCAGCTCTCCCCATGCCCTGGCTCCTCCTATTATGAGGGCTAACCCTTAAATTTCAGTGTTCCCAGGGTTCAACATTCTAAATACCAGAATGGCTCCAAGTTTTCTATTCCGCTTTCAAACTTCATCTGTCTACACATTAACCACTAAACATTTCAAATCCAAGCCCTCCCCCTGATCTCCAAGTAGTCACATCCAACTGTATCCTGGCCAGTTCCAATTAGGTATTCCACAGATACCAGGGGTGAAAAAAAGCAACTCTTCTAAAGCCAAACTCAGTACCACCTTCTCTCTCCCTCTCTCTCTCTCTCTCTCTCTCTCACACACACACACACACACTCACACACACACTCGTGTTCCTTATATCCCCTATTAGAGATTAATGCCCTACTACCTGCGTCCCAGCCCAGAACTGAGAATCATCTTTAGCCCTTTCCTGTTCCCTTACCTCCAAGACCCTGATGATTATAATTGCTTTATAATTCCTTAATCCCTCAATTCTTCTCCAGTCCACTTCTTTCTGTTTATTCCTACATAATTTTTTGTGTGCCTGAAATCACCTACTGTGTGCCTATCCTACCCTCACCCTTTTCCCCTTATTGTTACCAGAGTACATTTTCCTAAAGTATAAACAAAATGAGATCATAACTCTCTGGTGGGTATAGTGCCTTCAGAAAAAAAAGAAAAAAAATTCCTCATAGCACAGAGCCCTGCATTAGCTATCTGATCCCCATTCCTGGTCTACTGCTCAGGAATAACTTTTCACCATTCCTCAAACTATAATAAACACCTGCGGGTCCCAAAACCAGCCCTGCTCATTGAGGTCCCTGTTCAGGTCATGCTTCCACCTGGAAAATCCTTTTACTGCCTTTCCTCAGGCATTACTTTACCTTCAAATCTCATCTCTGGAGTCAAATTCTCCAGGAAGTCTTACCTGACTTCCCCAAACCCAGAAAGCATCCAGGGATAGGAACCAAACTATAGCAGCTCTATCATTTTATCATTGTTTAATTGTCTGTACATGCCATCAGGTATAAGTGCCTGAGCACCCTGACAGATGGAACCTATTCTGCAGCATCAAGCTCAGTACCTGTCACTTGGACTCTTAAATGATTATCCATGAATTAGTGAATGAATAAATGGAAAGCAATGTTTGGAGAAGAGGACTTGGGCTCGTACTTTCATTATAATCAGTGGCCTCTATCATTTTTTTCTTTTCTGTTTACTCTGTTCTCTAAGTTCAAATTTCTCAGCATTCTTCATTCATACTTTTTCAAAGTGATACATTAACTTAGCTTAAGAATGCAATAATAATAATAATACAAAACTTAAAAAATCATAGCCCCCTGATTCTACCCCTTTCCATTCCTGACTCACTCTTCCCTGAGGTAATCATTTTGATCTCTAACTGTAATAACTCCTGCTACTCTCTCCATCATATTTCTAAATAACATGCTTATACTGCTAACAGATCTTTTCAATTTTAGACATTATTCTATTGGCTTCTTCCTATGGAACAAGAGTTGTCAAACTTTTCCATGAAAGGTCAGATAATAAAGTTTTAAGTTTTGTGGGCCATATGATCTCTGTCTTGACTACCCAACTCTACCAATTACAGTGCAAAAACAGCCATAGACAATATGGGAAGGGCTGTTTTCCAATGTTTTATTTACCAAAACAGGTGGCCCCTGCTATGAAAGATGAAGCTTTAACACTCTATATACTACCTTACCATTATAGTTATATCACCATTATTTGTTAAATCAGTATTCAATGTTTACATGAGTATGACCATTTAAATATTATTCACACCTAAACCATGAACTCTACCATGCTAAAAATTTCTTGTAAATTTTTTTTCCTAAAGACAATAATTAACTCATTTTAAAATTTGCTTTGTTTTCTATGAATCACTAATTTATCCCAAAATGCTCCAAAAGAAGCTTAAAACCAAACTTCTCTCAATCTACCAAACACATCAGTATCTCTCACGGTTCATTTTTTCCTCTTAGGTCATTACATACAGAGTCCTCCATTATCCATCATTCTTTCCAATCTGCTTCAAAGCTACCTTCCTGGGAATTCTCATCATCGTCCTCCTGGGGAATCACTCCCTTTGTCTCTCCCAAGATGGACTTCTATGTTTCTTCTCTCTAGGTTTACTCTTTCATTGCAGTGAAGCACAACATACAGTAACTGTCTAAGACATGTTTAAAGAGTGAGAGATATATTTTTGAGACTTTCAAGTCTGAAAATGTTTCTCTTCTACCTTGATGATTTGGTGAAATCACAGATTAGAGGTTGAGTTCTCCTCTGAATGTTGAGAGCACTGCTCCCATCTCCTGTTTCTTCCATCACCTTTGTTGAGGAATCAAACCATTCTGATTCCTCATCTATGTGACTTTCTTCCTTCTAGGAAAACTTTTAATTTCACAATGACGTGCCTTGAAGCATTTTCATCCATGAGGTTGGGCACCTAGTAGATTCTTCCACAATCTAGAAACTTGTCTTTCAGTTCTGAGACCTCCTGTTATATTGTTTCTTTAGATCTCTCTCCCCATTATTTTCTTTTAATGCAACTCCTATTACTATATTTGAATGATGGACCAAATTCCTATTACTGTGTTTGAATGACAAACTTTCTGGGCTGAACCTCTCATTTCCTCTCTCATTTTTTTATCTCTTCAAGTTCTACTTTCTGGGAAGTTTCCTCAACTTTTATCTTCCAATCCTTCCTTCCTTCTTTCCTTCCTTCCTCCCTTCCTTCCTTTCTTTCTTGTGCTTTGAAGTTTTATTTTTATAGCCTCCTAAGTTCATGCCAACTAACCAACAATAGAAGGGCATTCAAATGACAAATGTTCACTCCCTTCCTTTCAAAGAAGACCCTATGATCTAGCGGAAACGTTTCTGCACAACTAGACGACTCAAACGTGTGTGAGGAAATGCTTCTGTCACAGTTTTAAGGAGTGCCTATATTTTCAGGCTCTGGATGAGAAATTTCATTTTGCATTAAAGGTGGCACAGTACCAAAATATACTGAGGCTTTAAAAATATATATCCATGTATTCTTTTTAACACCTGGAAGTTTTCTGTGGAATGTGTAAGAATTTATAAAGCAGATCGGCTTCTATGAAAATTTACCTTTTGTGTACAGTTTTAACTTGACCAAGAAAGTCTGTAGGTGGATCTTTGAAGCTCTCTACTACAGGCTACAGGCCCTATTACATCAAACTGGCATTAAGGGGAGCATGAGGCCTGTACTACAAATACAAACCCTTCTCTCCAAAAGTATAGGTGCCTAAATTGAAACAGTTATCAAGTATTACTAGCGAGAAGGCACTAGTAATGTCACAATTTCTAAACTGAGGCAGCTCTTTGTTTTGCTGGCTGGAAGGAAAGCATTGCCATCACAAACATTACTGAAGACTTTAGCTCCTCAAAAGAAAAGTATATTAAACATTCAACGTATTACGGTAAAAGCTTTATTCCCTGCGTGTAGTAATGCAAACTAAAAAGGCAAATCAGAGTAATGATTTTAATCCCTCTGTGAAAGAAAGACATACCCAGAAGTAAGAGCAATAATAACTTTCTAATAAACCCTTGTTACTGGACCAAGAGTATAAGAAAGGGAAATTTTTAAGAGTAGATACAGACCAGTGTAGGGGTTGGGAGTGGAGAGAGGGGTCAACTATAAAGGAGTAGCACAAGAGAATTTGGGGAGGTGAAAGAACTATTCTGTATCTTGATTATGATGTTGGTTACACAGCTATATGAAGAATTGCTGAAATTCACCAAAAAAAAAAAAAAAATGAATTTTACTGGAAAAATAAGTGAATCAAAAAAAAATTTTAATCTTATTTAAAGTCATAAGTTAAAAAGTAATTCAATTAAGGAAAGTAGGTAAAAAGCCAGGAACTGCGTGGACTGGACACCACAGAGCAATCTGTCTTTGGGCATACTTCATACAACACTCATGAAAACGTGGAACTGCTGAGATCAGCGAAATCTGTAAGTTTTTGCGGCCAGGGGACCCGCGCCCCTCCCTGCCAGGCTCAGTCCCGGGGGAGGAGGGGCTGTCAGCTCCAGGAAGGAGAAGGGAGAATTGCAGTGGCTGCTCTTACCGCAAACTCATTCTACTGATTCAAACTCCAACCATAGATAGACTGAGGCCAGACACCAGAGACTCTGAGAGCAGCCAGCCCAGCAGAGAGGAGACAGGCATAGAAAAAAAACAACACGAAAAACTCCAAAATAAAAGCAGAGGATTTTTGGAGTTCTGGTGAACACAGAAAGGGGAAGGGCGGAGATCAGGCCTTGAGGCGCATATGCAAATCCCGAAGCAAGGCTGATCTCTCTGCCCTGGGCACTTTTCCTTAATGGCCCTGGTTGCTTTGTCTATTAGCATTTCAATAACCCATTAGATCTCTGAGGAGGGCCGTTTTTTTTTTTTGTTTTTTTTTAAATCCTTTTTGCTTTTTCAAAAACAATTACTCTAAGAAGCTCAATACAGAAAGCTTCAAAGAATTGAAATTTGGGCACGTCAAGTCAAGAGCAGAACTAAGAGAGCTCTGAGACAAAAGGCAATAATCCAGTGGCTGAGAAAATTCACTAAACAACACAACTTCCCAAGAAAAGGGGGGTGTCCGCTCACAGCCACCATCCTGGTGGACAGGAAACACTCCTGCTCATCGCCAGCCCCATAGCCCAGAGCTGCCCCAGACAACCCAGTGTGACGGAAGTGCTTCAAATAACAGGCACACACCACAAAACTGGGCGTGGACATTAGCCTTCCCTGCAACCTCAGCTGAATGTCCCAGAGCTGGGAAGGGGGAGCAGTGTGAATTAACAGAGCCCCATTCAGCCATCATTTGAGCAGACTGGGAGCCTCCCAACACAGCCCAGCAGCCCAGAACTGCCCTGGGGGGACGGCACTCACCTGCGACATAGCACAGTCATCCCTCAACAGAGGACCCGGGGTGCACAGCCTGGAAGAGGGGCCCACTTGCAAGTCTCAGGAGCCATACGCCAATACCAAAGACTTGTGGGTCAGTGGCAGAGACAAACTGTGGCAGGACTGAACTGAAGGATTAGACTATTGCAGTAGCTTTAAAACTCTAGGATCATCAGGGAGATTTGATTGTTAGGGCCACCCCCCCTACCCGACTGCCCAGAAACACGCCCCACATACAGGGCAGGCAACACCAACTACACACGCAAGCTTGGGACACCAATTGGGCCCCACAAGACTCACTCCCCCACTCACCAAAAAGGCTAAGCAGGGGAGATCTGGCTTGTGGAGAACAGGTGGCTCGTGGACGCCACCTGCTGGTTACTTAGAGAAAGTGTACTCCACGAAGCTGTAGATCTGATAAATTAGAGATAAGGACTTCAACTGGTCTACAAACCCTAAAAGAACCCTATCAAGGTCAGCAAATGCCACGAGGCCAAAAACAACAGAAAATTATAAAGCATATGAAAAAACCAGACGATATGGATAACCCAAGCCCAAGCACCCAAATCAAAAGACCAGAAGAGACACACCTAGAGCAGCTACTCAAAGAACTAAAGATGAACAATGAGACCCTAGTACGGGATATGAAGGAAATCAAGAAGACCCTAGAAGAGCATAAAGAAGACATTGCAAGACTAAATAAAAAAATGGATGATCTTATGGAAATTAAAGAAACTGTTGACCAAATTAAAAAGATTCTGGACACTCATAGTACAAGACTAGAGGAAGTTGAACAACGAATCAGTGACCTGGAAGATGACAGAATGGAAAATGAAAACATAAAAGAAAGAATGGGGAAAAAAATTGAAAAACTCGAAATGGACCTCAGGGATATGATAGATAATATGAAACGTCCGAATATAAGACTCATTGGTGTCCCAGAAGGGGAAGAAAAGGGTAAAGGTCTAGGAAGAGTATTCAAAGAAATTGTTGGGGAAAACTTCCCAAATCTTCTAAACAACATAAATACACAAATCATAAATGCTCAGCGAACTCCAAATAGAATAAATCCAAAAAAACCCACTCCGAGACATATACTGATCACACTGTCAAACATAGAAGAGAAGGAGCAAGTTCTGAAAGCAGCAAGAGAAAAGCAATTCACCACATACAAAGGAAACAGCATAAGACTAAGTAGTGACTACTCAGCAGCCACCATGGAGGCGAGAAGGCAGTGGCACGATATATTTAAAATTCTGAGTGAGAGGAATTTCCAGCCAAGAATACTTTATCCAGCAAAGCTCTCCTTCAAATTTGAGGGAGAGCTTAAATTTTTCACAGACAAAGAAATGCTGAGAGAATTTGCTAACAAGAGACCTGCCCTACTGGAGATACTAAAGGGAGCCCTACAGACAGAGAAACAAAGACAGGACAGAGAGACTTGGAGAAAGGTTCAGTACTAAAGAGATTCGGTATGGGTACAATAAAGGATATTAATAGAGAGAGGGAAAAATATGGCAAACATAATCCAAAGGATAAGATGGCCGATTCAAGAAATGCCTTCACGGTTTTAACGTTGAATGTAAATGGATTAAACTCCCCAATTAAAAGATATAGATTCGCAGAATGGATCAAAAAAAATGAACCATCAATATGTTGCATACAAGAGACTCATCTTAGACACAGGGACACAAAGAAACTGAAAGTGAAAGGATGGAAAAAAATATTTCATGCAAGCTACAGCCAAAAGAAAGCAGGTGTAGCAATATTAATCTCAGATAAAATAGACTTCAAATGCAGGGATGTTTTGAGAGACAAAGAAGGCCACTACATACTAATAAAAGGGGCAATTCAGCAAGAAGAAATAACAATCGTAAATGTCTATGCACCCAATCAAGGTCCCACAAAATACATGAGAGAAACTTTGGCAAAACTAAAGGAAGCAATTGATGTTTCCACAATAATTGTGGGAGACTTCAACACATCACTCTCTCCTATAGATAGATCAACCAGACAGAAGACCAATAAGGAAATTGAAAACCTAAACAATCTGATAAATGAATTAGATTTAACAGACATCTACAGGACATTACATCCCAAATCACCAGGATACACATACTTTTCTAGTGCTCACGGAACTTTCTCCAGAATAGATCATATGCTGGGACATAAAACAAGCCTCAATAAATTTAAAAAGATTGAAATTATTCAAAGCACATTCTCTGACCACAATGGAATACAATTAGAAGTCAATAACCATCAGAGACTTAGAAAATTCACAAATACCTGGAGGTTAAACAACACACTCCTAAACAATCAGTGGGTTAAAGAAGAAATAGCAAGAGAAATTGCTAAATATATAGAAACGAATGAAAATGAGAACACAACATACCAAAACCTATGGGATGCAGCAAAAGCAGTGCTAAGGGGGAAATTTATAGCACTAAACGCATATATTAAAAAGGAAGAAAGAGCCAAAATCAAAGAACTAATGGATCAACTGAAGAAGCTAGAAAATGAACAGCAAACCAATCCTAAACCAAGTACAAGAAAAGAAATAACAAGGATTAAAGCAGAAATAAATGACATAGAGAACAAAAAAACAATAGAAAGGATAAATATCACCAAAAGTTGGTTCTTTGAGAAGATCAACAAGATTGACAAGCCCCTAGCTAGACTGACAAAATCAAAAAGAGAGAAGACCCATATAAACAAAATAATGAATGAAAAAGGTGACATAACTGCAGATCCTGAAGAAATTTAAAAAATTATAAGAGGATATTATGAACAACTGTATGGCAACAAACTGGATAATGTAGAAGAAATGGACAATTTCCTGGAAACATATGAACAACCTAGACTGACCAGAGAAGAAATAGAAGACCTCAACCAACCCATCACAAGCAAAGAGATCCAATCAGTCATCAAAAATCTTACCACAAATAAATGCCCAGGGCCAGATGGCTTCACAGGGGAATTCTACCAAACTTTCCAGAAAGAACTGACACCAATCTTACTCAAACTCTTTCAAAACATTGAAAAAAATGGAACACTACCTAATTCATTTTATGAAGCTAACATCAATCTAATACCAAAACCAGGCAAAGATGCTACAAAAAAGGAAAACTACCGGCCAATCTCCCTAATGAATATAGATGCAAAAATCCTCAACAAAATACTTGCAAATCGAATCCAAAGACACATTAAAAAAATCATACACCATGACCAAGTGGGGTTCATTCCAGGCATGCAAGGATGGTTCAACATAAGAAAAACAATCAATGTATTACAACACATTAAAAACTCGAAAGGGAAAAATCAATTGATCATCTCAATAGATGCTGAAAAAGCATTTGACAAAATCCAACATCCGTTTTTGATAAAAACACTTCAAAAGGTAGGAATTGAAGGAAACTTCCTCAACATGATAAAGAGCATATATGAAAAACCCACAGCCAGCATAGTACTCAATGGTGAGAGACTGAAAGCCTTCCCTCTAAGATCAGGAACAAGACAAGGATGCCCACTGTCACCACTGTTATTTAACATTGTGCTGGAAGTGCTAGCCAGGGCAATCCGGCAAGACAAAGAAATAAAAGGCATCCAAATTGGAAAAGAAGAAGTAAAACTGTCATTGTTTGCAGATGATATGATCTTATATCTAGAAAACCCTGAGAAATCAACGATACACCTACTAGAGCTAATAAACAAATTTAGCAAAGTAGCGGGATACAAGATTAATGCACATAAGTCAGTAATGTTTCTATATGCTAGAAATGAACAAACTGAAGAGACACTCAAGAAAAAGATACCATTTTCAATAGCAACTAAAAAAATCAAGTACCTAGGAATAAACTTAACCAAAGATGTAAAAGACCTATACAAAGAAAACTACATAACTCTACTAAAAGAAATAGAAGGGGACCTTAAAAGATGGAAAAATATTCCATGTTCATGGATAGGAAGGCTAAATGTCATTAAGATGTCAATTCTACCCAAACTCATCTACAGATTCAATGCAATCCCAATCAAAATTCCAACAACCTACTTTGCAGACTTGGAAAAGCTAGTTATCAAATTTATTTGGAAAGGGAAGATGCCTCGAATTGCTAAAGACACTTTAAAAAAGAAAAACGAAGTGGGAGGACTTACACTCCCTGACTTTGAAGCTTATTATAAAGCCACAGTTGCCAAAACAGCATGGTACTGGCACAAAGATAGACATATAGATCAATGGAATCGAATTGAGAATTCAGAGATAGACCCTCAGATCTATGGCCGACTGATCTTTGATAAGGCCCCCAAAGTCACCGAACTGAGCCATAATGGTCTTTTCAACAAATGGGGCTGGGAGAGTTGGATATCCATATCCAAAAGAATGAAAGAGGACCCCTACCTCACCCCCTACACAAAAATTAACTCAAAATGGACCAAAGATCTCAATATAAAAGAAAGTACCATTAAACTCCTAGAAGATAATGTAGGAAAACATCTTCAAGACCTTGTATTAGGAGGCCACTTCCTAGACTTTACACCCAAAGCACAAGCAACAAAAGAGAAAATAGATAAATGGCAACTCCTCAAGCTTAGAAGTTTCTGCACCTCAAAGGAATTTCTCAAAAAGGTAAAGAGGCAGCCAACTCAATGGGAAAAAATTTTTGGAAACCATGTATCTGACAAAAGACTGATATCTTGCATATACAAAGAAATCCTACTACTCAATGACAATAGTACAGACAGCCCAATTATAAAATGGGCAAAAGATATGAAAAGACAGTTCTCTGAAGAGGAAATACAAATGGCCAAGAAACACATGAAAAAATGTTCAGCTTCACTAGCTATTAGAGAGATGCAAATTAAGACCACAATGAGATACCATCTAACACCGGTTAGAATGGCTGCCATTAAACAAACAGGAAACTACAAATGCTGGAGGGGATGTGGAGAAATTGGAACTCTTATTCATTGTTGGTGGGACTGTATAATGGTTCAGCCACTCTGGAAGTCAGTCTGGCAGTTCCTTAGAAAACTAGAGATAGAGCTACCATTCGATCCAGCGATTGCACTTCTCGGGATATACCCGGAAGATCGGAAAGCAGTGACACGAACAGATATCTGCACGCCAATGTTCATAGCAGCATTATTCACAATTGCCAAGAGATGGAAACAACCCAAATGTCCATCAACAGATGAGTGGATAAATAAAATGTGGTATATACACACGATGGAATACTACGCGGCAGTAAGAAAGAACGATCTGGTGAAACATATGACAACATGGATGAACCTTGAAGACATAATGCTGAGCGAAATAAGCCAGGCACAAAAAGAGAAATATTATATGCTACCACTAATGTGAACTTTGAAAAATGTAAAACAAATGGTTTATAATGTAGAATGTAGGGGATCTAGCAGTAGAGAGCAATTAAGGAAGGGGGAACAATAATCCAAGAAGAACAGATAAGCTATTTAACGTTCGGGGGATGCCCAGAAATGACTATGGTCTGTTAATTTCTGATGGATGTAGTAGGAACAAGTTCACTGAAATGTTGCTATAGTATGTAACTTTCTTGGGGTAAAGTAGGAACATGTTGGAAGTTAAGCAGTTATCTTAGGTTAGTTGTCTTTTTCTTACTCCCTTGCTATGGTCTCTTTGAAATGTTCTTTTATTGTATGTTTGTTTTCTTTTTAACTTTTTTTTTCATACAGTTGATTTGAAAAAAGAAGGGAAAGTTAAAAAAAAAAAAGAAAAAAGACAAACAAGGAAAAAAAAAAAAAAAAAAACGATGTAGTGCCCCCTTGAGGAGCCTGTGGAGAATGCAGGGGTATTCGCCTACCCCACCTCCATGGTTGCTAACATGACCACAGACATAGGGGACTGGTGGTTTGATGGGTTGAGCCCTCTACCATAGGTTTCACCCTTGGGAAGACGGTTGCTGCAAAGGAGAGGCTAGGCCTCCCTGTATTTGTGCCTAAGAGTCTCCTCCTGAATGCCTCTTTGTTGCTCAGATGTGGCCCTCTCTCTCTGGCTAAGCCAACTTGAAAGGTGAAATCACTGCCCTCCCCCCTACGTGGGATCAGACACCCAGGGAAGTGAATCTCCCTGGCAACGTGGAATATGACTCCCGGGGAGGAATGTAGACCCGGCATCGTGGGATGGAGAACATCTTCTTGACCAAAAGGGGGATGTGAAAGGAAATGAAATAAGCTTCAGTGGCAGAGAGATTCCAAAACGAGCCGAGAGATCACTCTGGTGGGCACTCTTACGCACACTTTAGACAACCTTTTTTAGGTTCTAAAGAATTGGGGTAGCTGGTGGTGGATACCTGAAACTATTAAACTACAACCCAGAACCCATGAATCTCGAAGACAGTTGTATAAAAATGTAGCTTATGAGGGGTGACAGTGGGATTGGGAATGCCATAAAGACCAAACTCCACTTTGTCTAGTTTATGGATCGATGTGTAGAAAAGTAGGGGAAGCAAACAAACAGACAAAGGTACCTAGTGTTCTTTTTTACTTCAATTGCTCTTTTTCACTCTAATTATTATTCTTGTTATTTTTGTGTGTGTGCTAATGAAGGTGTCAGGGATTGATTTAGGTGATGAATGTACAACTATGTAATGGTACTGTAAACAATCGAAAGTACAATTTGTTTTGTATGACTGCGTGGTATGTGAATATATCTCAATAAAATGATGATTAAAAAAAAAAAAAAAGAATGTCAAAAAAAAAAATAATAATAATAATAATAATTCTTTAGCTAAAAGGAAATACCTGAAACTCTTGAACTGTAATCCAGTAGACTTGATTCTTGATGAAATTGTATAACTATGTAGCTTGTATTGTGTGATTGTAAAAACTGTTGTGACTGACAATTCCTTTATCCAGTGTATGGGCAGATGACTAATAAAGACAAAAATAAATAAATAATAAGGGGATCGGGATAAGGAAAAAAAAAAAAAAAAAGTAATTCAATTAAAGAAATGTTTTCTATAAACACTCAACATGCACAAGGCGTGACCAACCAGATCAAAGAAAATCAGCAAAAGCTGGGTGAAGTTTCGGGCTGGCGATAAGTGAGAGATTAGAGGGTGCCATGTGCCCAAGTAGGCAGTTTGAGTTGGATCTTTTATATAACAGGGAGCTGTTCACTGTAGATTTCTGAGAAAAGGACAAACATTATTTCATGTGGCTAAGATGGTAGAATGCTGGTACTAGCAACAGACATGGGGGTATTAGAAAAAGGCACATTTTGGGAGAGAAGATGGAAGGGTTCTATTTTAGACAGACTAACTTTGAAGGAACAGTGAAGACTGAATCACGGTGAGGAGAGGATCTTAGGTCTCATGCAATTCAACCCGTTCATCTTAAGCTAATGAAACTGAGGGTCAGAGTTGTCAGATGACTGACCCAAAGGCTCCCAATTATTCCAAAGTACAAGTATTAGACAGATTTCCTGGATTCCAATTCGCTCTCTTAGCACCACATCAAGTGACCTTGTAGGCAAATGAAAATAGCTAAAATGAGAAGGACTGGAGTTCACAGAGATTTAAAGGATTTTCTATGGATTAATTATAACAGTCCAGAAGTGTAACAAAATAAGGACATGGACAAGATCAGCAGCCATGAAGATGAAACAGAATTTATAAAGATCCAATAACTCTATTCTATTCTGCAGTAAGAGGGAGAACAAAGTACAAAAAGAACTCAAAATTTTCTAGCCTGAGGAGCAGGAAGATATTATTAGAACCATTAAGGCGATGGAGAAAGGTCAATGGAAGAGTGGGTTTCGTGGAGTAAGATAATGACTCTAGTTATAGACATGGTGACTTTGAGGTGATACTGATATCTGACCAGTAAGAGGCATTATAATGTGACACTGGCCTCCTGGAGAAACAGTCTAGGCAATAGCTGAGGTGGTTTTAAAAAAAATCCACCCCCATCTCCAATACATTCTGGTTTAAAGGGTCTAAGGTAGGGCCCTGGAATCACAGTTTAAAAGCTCCCTCATTTGCTGCAGCTCAGCTGTAAATCTGTATTTCCTTGCATTACCCCAATAGATTGTGTTATCTAACACTTGGTTAAAGAAAGTAGATGGGGAGGAGGAATGGAGGCCACTGAGACAGTGAGAGAAGGATAACTAATAACTTGGGGGGTGGGGGATAGAAACTAGTCTTCAAAGCCCTACACGATGGCTTGATAAAACTATCATTTAAGAGAACCACATAGCACATTTCAGAGAAGATTGATGGACTCTTCAGGTAAGATTACATACTATGGGCGTGTGTGCATATGTGTGAAATATTTCATACAAGTAATTCATAAGTAAATACTGATAAAATCTTGAGGCATACAACTCCAAGTAATTCTCTTTAAACTCTTTATCTACATTCATAAGGCCTTTCATTTGAATCTTGAACTGTTAAACAAAATTGTTTTACAGCAATTTATGGTGAGGAACAAAATCTGATCGCTATCCAAGACAGCAGAAAACAAAGTAAACACATTAACAGAATCATAGAAAATACTCAGCAGAGAAGAGTTTTGTTTCTTTTTACTTTGGGATAAATAATAAAAGAAAAACCACACACTCATGTCACCTGGCTCAGCACTCTATTCTACAGGAAAAGAAGAGGCAGCTTGACTTACTCTCTACAAGGTGAAAACCTTAACTAAATATGCAGCATTCCTAGCACTGAAAAGATGGGCTTTCCCCCTCAAATTCAACAACTCCACTTTGCCTCCTCAAAACTGTTTTTTTTTCCTTTGCTTAAAGAAAAGACAAATCTGAATCTGACACAAAATTCATTCTGTTCAGGCTTTATGATGAAATCCTGAAACTTCTACATTTCACAACAAATCACCTGCTGCAAACCCAGGAGGATGCTGCACCCTGTTGGATTCCCAAAGTCTCTTCAGCTTCCTAAAAGCTGTTCAACACATCCTGCACTTTCCTTAGGACTTAAGAATTTTTAATAGGAAATCTGGCTGTACTATCTTAAAAGCACAACCATAGAGAAATGTCAGGCACTAAGCAGAACACTGAAGATGCCACCATAGGCAAATTAAATTTAAAGCTCATCAACTAAAAATCTAGCAATACTATCTATATTCTGTGTGACCTATTTAATTTGCTTACAAATTTGCATAAACATGGTCACCTATTTTTAATAATATTAGCAAACAACAAACTGTTAAACCTACTGACTTTTTTTTTAATTTTATTTTGAAATAAATTTGAAGTTATAGGAACAGTTGCAAAAACAATACAAACCCCATACACAGAACTCCAGCATACCCTGATTCCCCCTCCCCCAATACCCCAATCCACCAACTTTAACATGCTGTCACACCGCTGTTTCTTTCCCTCCCTCCCTATCTATCATCCATCATCTATTGCTCTGTCTTCTGATCATATGAGAGCTAGCTGCACACATCCTTGAACAAACAGTATAATTCACATATACAATTCCCATGAACAAGAACATTCTTTTATGCAATCCCATTAAATGCAGCTAGGAACTACAAGAGATTCAACACTGATACAAAGCTTACATTCTATATTTCCTTTTTTTTTTCCTTATGTCTCAACTGTGAAACCTACTGACTTTTAATACCTAAGTAATTACTTACCTAGGAGTACCACTCCACAAATTTTTGGATTGGCATGTGGTGCTGCTTTAAGGGGCATGATTCTGGCTCATCCCCAGAATGAGCAAGAGAACCAAGGAGAAATGCCTCTTAGTTTGCCTGGTAAATAGTATTAATTCCCAGATCAAAAGACAACTATTTTAAAATATAAACTTAAGCTCTTAATATAAATCATCACCCACTTACACTACATTATATTTATATTACACATTCCAATGCTCCCTTCCATCATGAGCTCAAGCACTGAGAACCAGCTACAGGAGTGTGATTTAAGATTTTTCTAGAGACACAAATGACCAGTTTGGAAGATGCAAATTTTCCAAACCACCACTCTGGAATATATACATTAGAATAAGATTCATACACTTGATCACAGACATCCTTTCCTCAAGATGCTAAATTTGCCAACAAAACTCATTATGGCATACCAGCCCAGGCTGGTAAAGAAATGAAGTAAATCACAGTCAGGAAACACTCTCATTAGCCTGGATATGAAATTCAAGTATCAGTTGTTAAGGGCTCAACAGAATCCCTAAAGGAGTTCGTGACAAAGCTGGATGTCACAGACAAGTATAATAAAGGCAGCCCTCAAACAGAGGAACACTAAATGATTACCCTTCCAAGGACCAAGGGCCTGCATCAGATTCACTTTTGGATTCCCAATACCTCAGATAGGGCCTAGCATATACTAAGTACACATATATTGGTTGGGTGCATACAAGGATTGAATATACAAAAGAATGGCCCATTGGCTAGTTTCACCACTCAGACTACTTTCTTCCCTCCATTCATAAATGACTTAAGGATCAAAACATACAAGGAAACAACTTTTATAGGGGAACCACTCTAGTTTCTCAGTCTTCTGTGTTAATGTTTTCAGTAACTCTTGCCCTGACTAAATCCTCTTTAGATATAAGAGTACTACTAGCCATTCAAATCACAAAAACAATCTCATATCCTATATATGTGGACATCTCAAGCTCTGAACATCAAAGTAGGTAATTCAAAGTCTACTACTATTATTCATTTTAATTTAACAACAGTTGGGCTTTATACAGCCAGCACCACTTCAAAATTCACTCTAAATTCTATCCACATCTAATGCCAGAGTTTCTTCTAGCAACCTACCTTTGCCAACCAAGAATGTGACTCCTATCTAGATTCCACATCCATTTAGATCCATGTTCAACCCCTAACTTAGTGGACAACTTAGATTCTGCCCTAAGAGTTACCTACTCCTGAACAAACCAGGATACTGTGCTGCTTCTGCTTTTAGCTTCTACAAGCCACATCACTAAGATTCTTCTATCACCACCAGGTTCCTGAAACTTATGGTTCCCATTATCATGGGATTCTAAATCCTTTATCCAAGAAAAAAGGAATATGGTGATTTGTCAGCTGCTACAAGGAGAAGGATATGTGGTGATAACAATAAAAGCAAAGATAATGCTTACAGAAGAGAACAATGATATTTTATTTAGCCCAAGAACAAAGCAGTATGTGGAAGGCCATAAAAAGCTTAGAAACTGCTGTTAAACTACTTGGTGAGAAGAATGGCAATAAAAGGAAGTACAAGTCACTCTATAGAAGGCCTCAGAATTAACAATTTGATCCCAAATGAAAAGGAAGGTAGTTTGGCAATTAATATTTTTGTTGAATGAATTAGATATCTCTTTTTATTGGTACATTAAATTAGACAATCCTCTAACAGGTTTTTAAAGAGAAAACTTGAGATACACTGGATTATTTTGTATTGTCCCTATTCTAGACTGAATCCTGTTTTCAAGTTTTTACAGTTTGAACCAGACTATACCATAATTTAACTTTTACACACATTAAAAAGTATGGCTCTTCATGATTGTATAAAAATGTAGCTTATGAGGGGTGACAATGTGATTGGGAAAGCCATATGGACCACACTCCCCTTTGTCCAGTGTATGGATGGATGAGTAGAAAAATGGGGGCAAAACAAAACAAAACAAAACAAAAACAAAAACACCCAGTGTTCTTTTTTACTTCAATTGTTCTTTTTCACTTTAATTTTTATTCTTATTATTTCAGTGTGTGTGGTAATGAAAATGTTCAAAAATTAATTTTGGTGATAAATGCAAAACTATATAATGGTACTGTGAACAACCGAATGTACACTTTGTATGACTACATGGTATGTGAATATATCTCAGTAAAATTGAATTAAAAAAAAAAAAGTACAGCTTTTCAAAAATTGAACACACCCAAGTAACCATCATCCACAACCAGAAATAGAACCTTACAAGCACTATGAAAGCCCCATCCACACTTCTTTCTTATCACTACTCCCTCTTTAGCCTGATTTCTAAAAGATTAGTTGTGCCTTTATTCCGTACGTTATAAAAATGAAATTGTATCGTATGTATTCTTGGCTCTTGTGCCAGTTATCAATTTATTGCCTCTCAGCTCCAAATTCACTCTTCAGTACCTGCTTTGCCATTACAGACAGGACTCTTTAACCATTATATTCCCAGTACCCAATTCAGTGCCTGGCAAAGAAAAGGTACTCTATAAACATCTGCTCAGTGAACGACACTGGAATACCTAAATTCTCAAGTTCAGTAATCTTCAGCATGTATTATAAATGTCACATCACACAGCAACTCTAACTGGAAAAATATGCTGCAGATTACCTTGATTAAAGTATGTAAATATCCAGGCCAATTGAAAGGGAGGAGCTAAATTCTGAGTGTTTCAAACAGGGAGTAAGAAGACCAAAATGATATAAAGATCTGTGACTTAAGAAGGGAGATGAAGACATATAATCTAGTAGGGAAGATTAGATCAAAGCACAAAATAGCTGCAGAATAATAATTTTAAAAACAAATCTTAAAAAAAAATCATCAAAGACCTAAACTTAGCTCTGAAAGTCAGCACTACTCCATAAAGCAACCGTTAAAGAAGCTGAAAAAGAGATCAGACTTCGACTGGTAATATGAATGAAAAGGACCTGGTTAGGACTAAGGTAAATCAGAATACAGGATAATGGATCACATTGACTGTAGTTTAAAACTTCAACTACTGTGTAATACAAAGGAAGAGACATTTATTTGGTACAATTTATATTTTCTGTAGCAAACTATCTCAGTTTATTTAAACTAATTACATGGAACCTAGAATAGGGAATGAGATCTTGCTATTCTGTACAGGTTAATGTAATACCCCAATACATCCCAGAGTATCTGGGGCAGAAAATTAAAAAAAGTATTTGCAAATTCCTTTTGAGGGACTGGGGAAAATGTGGAAATATCAAACTTCCCCACCTCAGGAATTTCTGGTATTCTTGAAAGCATTAGGGACTTCCAATTTAATAAGTCAAGCCCTTGATCTTGGGTCTGCCCTTAAAAAACTTATTTCTGCAAAGGAGAAGCTAAGCCTACTTATAATTATGCCTAAGAGTCACCCCCAGAGAACCTCTTTTGTTGCTCAGATATGGCCCCTCTAAGTCAATTCTGCAAATAAACTCACTACCCTCCCCTCTTCGTGGAACATGACTCCCAGGGGTGTAAGTCTCCCTGACAACGTGGGACATGACTTCCAGGCATGAGTCTGGCCCTGGCATCCTGGGATTTAGAATGCCTTCTTGTCCACAAGACACTGAGACAAAATAAAGTTTCAGTGGCTAAGAGATTTCAAATAGAGTCGAGAAGTCATTCTGAAGGTTATTCTTATGCATTACATAGATATTCCTTTTTAGTTTCTAGTGCATTAGAAAAGCTAGAAAAAAATATCTGAGCCTGGTGAACTACAATCCAGTAGACTTGATACTTGATGATGACTGTATAACTATACAGCTTTTATCATGTAACTGTATGACTGTGAAAATTTTGTGACTGACAACTCCCTTTAGCTAGTGTATGGGCAGATGAGTAATAAAATAAAGACAAAAAATAAACAAATAAAGGGGGGGTGTTGAGGGGTATGTGAAGTTTTGGGTGTTCTTTTTATTTTTTTTCTTGGAGCAATGAAAAGGTTCTAAAATTGACTATGATGATGAATGCAGAACTATATGATGATACTGTGGGCCACTGATTATATAACTTTGGATGGATTATTTGGTGTGTAAATATACCTCAATAAAATTGCATTCAAAAAAAAACCTATGCTTAAACAATTAAGAGCTGTACTAATGAAAATGTAAAGAATCAATTTCACAAAGCATACAGGATAATCAAAAACTGGACATGAAGATCAAGAAACCTGGGGAGTTGATTCAACTTTCACCATTTAGGAGGACTCTGAACATAAATCAGCTCTAGAGAAATTAGCCTGGAGGAGGGCCCATGGCAACACACAAATCTACCAATCAGCTCAGGGCTTTACTGGCTATACAGAAGAAGGGCAGGAGTGGGTTCTGGATCTATTATAAGGGTCCCATCACTCAAAAGTTCTGTTAATGGATCTACTTTTTTTCTAAGTTGATGTCTGCAATGCCCTGAAGAAAACAAATGTTATTTTAGCTATTGCTACATTGGGGACAGGGAGATACACAAGGAGAAACACAGAGAAACACACATACACACACACAAATCATTTAAAATAAAAATATTGTGCACTTTTCTGTGCGGGTTACTGTTCAATAAAAAGTTTACCAGCGGGGGAAAAAATAGACTGATTGTTTTCTAATTCTCGAAGATGGCCTGGCAGCTTTAATTTGCCAGCACAGACCCTACCTATACCTAAGGATCATGATCTCATCCCACAGTTTTTTCTTCTCTAGGACAAATATCCCCAATTTCTAACCTCTCCACTCAGGTATTATTTTAAAATCCATATATTTTCTGCTCTTTCCTGAACCTTCTATGTTCTATATCATCCTTCATTTGCAAAACTCAAAAGCTGAACTAAGATACTTTATCAGGTTAAAGGAGTATCAACCTTTACAAATATTCGTCTGAAACACAAAGTCAAATCTCATGGTGAAATGTCAAAGGCACTCCCATTAAGAAGTCAGGAGTGAGGCAAAGAATCTACTGGCATTGCTCTGAACATTCTAGAGAACATGGGAGAAAACTATGAGATATATAAACTGGAAAGAGATACACAAAATTATTATTTATATATGATGTGACCATTTACCTTGAAAGGCCTTAAGAAACCACTTGAAAACTAAGAGAACCAAGAAAAAGAGCTTATGAGGTGGTCAATAAAAAATACACTTATTCAAACATTGATAACTTCACAGAAAGAAATCTCAAACTTTCTTCATGTATGCAACTGCTGTGGCTCAAAGTAATGCACACCAAGTGAAACCAGCTCTACTATTCGGCTGTGACAGCCTACTCGCCGGAGTGGGGTCAAGGCAAAGGTCCACTTATATAAGATATAAGAGACCAAATCTTGTAGTTTGTAGTTTGACGCCATATTAGAACTGACCCAAATCAGAGAAAAAAATCCACACAAGCACAGCTCATGTTTAGCTTGTCTTCAATGAATCCCCTAGAACTGTGTTAGTATACACCCAAGATAATACTCATCTTGAATTTCTATTACATCAAATCCAGCTATTTCTCAAATTTATCCCTCTTCTTTAATGGTTTATCATCTCTGAAGAGCTGGCCACCTTACTCAGCAAAGAACACAAGAAGACATGCAACACTGTCACCAATGAAACTACAAAGAATTGACTCTGTTTATTCAACTATAAAATGAGGGAGTTTGCCCTAAGATTTTCATGATCATTTCCTAAGAATCCTATGCTCTAAAATACTATAATTCTATAACCCCAAAAGACCCCAGTATATATAATACTATATATCAAGAGAAAAAAAATTCCAAGAAATATATCCTTTGGCAAAAACTTTAATAAAAAATTAATAAATAGGGAACATCCTATTCTACAGAGTTCTCTATTCTCCAGGTGAATAAGAAAGCTGATTTTTTTTTTATATACAGGGAAAATAAATCCAATTTTTCTTCAGTCAAAACTAAAAAAGGAAAGGCTACAGAGAAGTCAGAAAGATGATTCAGGAAATGTTTCTGTCAGAAGGGATAAACTTCTGTGTTATGTACTAGAGCAATTCTCTATACCTGGGGAAAATTAACTATGCAATAGTGAATACCAACATCATATACAGTTTGTATATTTGATTCTACAAATAAAATAATTAAAATTAAGAAATATGTTGTCTTTAAGCCTATCCTCACATTGTACCTAAAGAATCAATCCTTTGAAGACTTTCCTGATAAATTTTACCACTGGCACACACTGCTTGAAGCTTCAAACACAGATTAAAAGACAACAGATCAACCATCTCATTCAGCTCCTCTCTAACTCATCATTTTTCTCTAACTCATCCCTATCAAGGATATCCAACTGTTCAAACCATCAGATGGTTACCACTACATTCTGATTCTTGAGGATCTAGTCATTTCCTTATCTACACAGATTAACCTTTATCAGACCAATACAAAACAAGCACAATTTAAGTCTAAAAATGTAGAGAAAGGTAGTGACTATTTATGAGAAAACACACAACTCAAATTATTCCTTATTCCCATCTCAGTCAACATTTGGTAGAAACAATAAATTCGCTTGCTAAAGTAAAAAGAAGGGAACAGAATTATTCAACAGTGTGTAATGAGCACATTACTTCCAATTTTAAAAAAAAGTCACGAAGCAAAGCAGCAGCAGAGATAACTTGGAACAAAATATTCTCTACAATGCCTCCAGACTCTTGGTTCTATAATCAAGAGACTACAGCTGCTATTTATTATGAATTGGAAAACGTGAAATACTGTTTATATGGTGCTGGGTATTAGCTATATAGCTTTCTGCTCCAAAAATAAGCCTGAAATTACATAGTTAAGATCTATCTGGCTGGCTATTTAGAGAACAAGCAGCTTTAAATTCAAGGCAAACAGGATTCAAAGGCCAGGGCTAGAGTAGTATCCTGGGTGAATCTGACTGTGACCTTAAGCTGTCTGTTAGATTTCCTTTGTTGACCTTTGCCCGCTCTGACCTTATAGGTTCCCCCTATCCCAGATGATACGCCAGAGTCTGTTTTCCCCTCTCCCAAGCCTAAAGTGAAGTTAAGAGGTTCAAAACGGTTTAGCCTAAGAAGGGCCTTCCTAAAGGGAAAACCCTACACATTTGCTCCCCCATGTGGGCATGCTGTGTGTCTGCACACACACACACAAACAAAATTCATATATATATGAAGATTATGTATATGCTAATATAAATAGATTCTCCTTTGTGGCTACTAGGACAGTATACCTTTGAGATATTTTTCTAGCAGTAGACACTGGCTACACCGCATAGTCCATTCCTTCTTTCTGTTAAGAGCACAGATTCTGCAATCAAACTGCCTGGGTCCAAATACTAGCCTTTGCCATTTATTAGCTATATCAACAAGGGCTAATCACTTAACCTCTCTGTGCCTTGGTTTCCTCATCTGTAAAGCGGGGATGACAGACAATCATGTGAGGATTAAATAAATCAATGCATTTAAATCACAAAGAACAGCCTGGCATATAAGAAATTCTACACAAAACTAAATATTACTACTGATACTTACACAAGAGCCATGTAGGGTTAAAGGAGAAATATGCAGCCATAGCAGTAATTGAAAATAAATGACCTATCTGGATTCAAGTTGAACCTTTACCATGATCCCCAAACAAAGTAACCTCAGAACTTTATAACCCTTGGTCAAAGGAGCAAACCCTAACATATATAAAAACATTTAACAAATGTGTGATATTTCAGAAGCATGACTCTAGCTCAAAATCTTGTCCCATAACATGACACTCAGGGGTGTAAATAAATTCCCCTGGCAACGCGGGAAGTAACTCCTGGAGATGAGCCTGGACCCAGTACTACGGGATTAAGAGGCTCTTCTTGACCAAAAGGGGGAAGAGAGATGAAACAAAATAAGGTTTCAGTGGCTGAGAGATTTCAAATGGAGTTGGGAGGTCACTGTGGAGATGGTATTCCTATGCGTTATATAGATATCACTTTTTAGTTTTTGGTGTGTTGGAATGGCTAGAGGGAAATACCTGAAGCTGTCAAACTGCAACCCAGTGACCTTGATTCTTGAAGACAACTGTATAACTATGCAGATTGCACAGTGTGACTGTGTGACTATGAAAACCTTCTGGCCCGCACTTCCTTTATCCAGTATATGGACAGATGAGTGGAAAAATGGGGACAAAAATTAGATAACGAATAGGGTGGGATGGAGGGGATGGAAAGATTTAGGTGTTCTTTTTTGCTTTTATTTTTATTTTTGGAGTAAGGAAAGGGTTCAAAAATTGATTCTGGTGATGAACACACAACTGTATGATGGTGCTGTGAATAAATGATTGTACACTGTGGATGACTATAGGGCGTGTGAATGTATCTCAATTAAACTGTATTTTAAAAAGTAAATGAACAATGGGAGGAGGGGACTGGGATGTTTTGGATGTTCTTTTTTATTTTAATTTTTATTTTATTTTTTGGAGTAATGAAAATGTTCAAAGCTTGTGGTGATGAAAGCACTACTGTACAACAATTACTGTGAACAACTGATTATACTGTTTGAATGATTGCATGTTATGTAATTATATCTCACTAATAGTGCATAAAAAAAATCTTGTCCCATCAAATCTTCTAACGACAACTCATTCAGAAACAAAGAAAGGGGTATTTAATTTACCTATACAGAACTTTCAAACATTCTTTTCTAACATAATTACAGAAAAAGGAACTTTGCATAAATGAATTTTCCAGACACCTGAAACTTTATTCCCAATTTTTAAAGTTTTTAATCAAAAACATACATTCCATTTTTAAAATTTTCTCAGTCTTCTTAAAATGTAACAATAGTGAAACAAATGATTCAGGCAACAAGGATCAACATACCTCAAGGAATGTTAAAACCATTAAATGAAGGATGGACAGAAATCTGGATAACTGCAGTTTGGTCACCCCATAGATTTTATTGGTAAAATGGGCAAAACAAAACTTGACTGAATGGGCGGGCTATCACCAACCTAAACCCACCAATCAGTCTTAGTATACAAAGTGGGACAACCAAACATGATGTATCTTCTGAAAATATGAATGATAATAAAAATGGTCAAGCTGCCAAATCGAACTACCTGTTTACCAGTAATGAGGGGGAACATATTACATGATACCACAAGAATACAAAATCCAGAATGTGGGAAATGACCTAGTTTTCCAGTTTCTTCAACAAAAGTGTGTGTGTGTTGGTATCTATCTATCTATCTATATGGAGGATGAATTATTACAGAGTAAAAGAGACTTAAGAGATGTATAAATCAAAAGCATTATATGGACCTATTCAATTTTATAAACAATTATAAAAAGCCATTTTTAGAGAAAATTGAGGAAAACTGAAATAGAGATGATACTGAATAATATTAAGGAATTAGGGTTAACTTTGTTGGCTATGATAATACTGTCGTTTTCTTTAAAGTCCATATCCAGTAGATTTACACCCTAAAATATTTACACATAAATGATGAGTTGCCTGGGATTTACTTCTAAATACTCAAAGGAAAAAAACTGAGATACGACAGATAAAACAAGAATGGCATAAGGATTTGTTGTATTAGTCTCTCCACTTTTGTGTATGTTTGAAAATCTCCATAATAAAAATTTTCTTAAAAAAGGATAAGGGAAAAAAGAAACAGGAATTTGCAACTGAACCTAAGTTTGGCCACTATTCATGAGAGGCATGAAAAACTGCAGAGAGCCTATGAAAAAAAGCTGACATTAGTGGTCTCTAAGATTATGTGTGAGATGTTTTGGCAGATTTCCTTTGTCAGCAGGAATTCTTTCAACCACATTCCCATGGAGGTATGCTTTCTATTAAGCAATGTTCTATTACCAAGGTGTAAAGAAGATGTTTTGATATGAAATCAAACTCTTCCAGCCTCTCTCTCCAGAAAAGTTGTTCAAAGAAATGATTACCAAAACATACACTTTTTAATAGTGTATGTATATTTCTAAGACTTTAGCCATTTGTCTCTTTGTACTTTTTAGTTTTTCCAACAGTCACGTAAATTAGTATTCTTGTACAAGCTGAATAAATAATCTTCAGTACAATTTAAAAAAATGTTTCTTTAAACCCAATATTTTCTCCATTCCCATTGCCCCAACTTAGTTCTGACCATTAGCAGCTCATACTTGGTTTCAGAGTAATTAAAACATTAACAGATTACACCATAGATTTGCAGCTCAAATATATCAAAGATTTAAGGAGTAAACAGAAAAAAATAAAGCTATTAGTAACTTACCCCCAAACTCTTTAAAAGAGTCAAATCTGGTCAAGAAATATTTGCTGCACATCTTGTGCTCTGCATTATGCGAGACACTAAAGGACAGTTTGAGAAGCAGAAGGTAGCCATTCCCTCCCAAAATCTTATGAGCAAGGCAGGGAGACAAAGCACAAATAGAATACTAGTAGAGAAAATACATATCCTAACTGTAAAAGCTACTTCCTAAATATTCAGCCTTCAATTCTCACCGCAGTGCATTTTTTAGATGTATCACACTTGACTGGAAAAGTGAAGACAACTTCCCCACAATCTGGTCATAGAATTTCTGACTAAGGAATAAAAATCATTAAATAATTTCAATTCAATTAGAATTAAATTAGACTTCAATCTAAAATGTAGTTAGAAGAACCTACAGACCCAAATATGAAAAAGATACAGCACCTACAAAAATCAGTCTAGTGAGAAAGACAAACCTGATAACAAATGTTATCTGATGTGAGAGACGATATAACTGAGAGAGAGCTTCAGATATAGTGGGGGCAGAAATTAGAGTTGGCAACTACAAGGCGAAGATCCAGATGAAGTATCCCTGAGGGATACTATAAAAGGAAAATAAGATAAGAGATACACAAAATTTTACAATAACTGAAAATAATAAAAGCATGCTCCAAATCCTTTAACAGGTCACAAATATTAAATGTGCACAAATTTGACTCCTCCCTTTTCGTTTTTTATCCACTAATAATAGTAGTCTCAACATCAATAGTTAATGTCCATCTCAGTCTCCATTATTCTACACATCATGTTCAGCAGTCAATCAAAAATTATAAGACATGCCAAAAAAGCAGGGACGAGGGGAACCCATGTCAAGAGACAAAGCAATCAACAGGAACAAACTAAGATGACCCAGATATTGGAACTACCAGGAAACTGAAAATAATAATGATCAATGTTAAAAGATTTAGTAGAAAAGATAAGCATCCATATTAATGAAAAGATGGGAAATTTCAACAGAAAGGTGAAATATGTTAGCATCAAATGAAAATGCTATAAATTTTTTTAAAAAGTATCAGAGATGAAAATTTCCTTTGACAGGTTCATTGGAACACAACACAGCCACTTAAATAATGGAATTAATGAACTTGAAGATATGCCACTAGAAAACAACCAAATTAAAACACAAAAGTAGAAAAAAGGGGGAGGGGGGCACCCAGTAAAGAACATCTACAAGCTGTGAGATGTGATTAAATGATATCGCAGTTATGTAATTGGAGTCCCAAAAGGGGGAGGGAGGGAGGCAGGCAGGCAAGCAGGGAGAGAGGGAGGGAGAGAGGGAGAGGGGGGGGAGGGAGGGAGAGGGGTGGGGAGAGAGAGAGAGAGAGAGAGAGAGAGAGAGAGAATGAATGAGGTTGGAAAGATATCTGAAGAGAAAAATGACTGAGAATTTTCCAAAAGTAAAGAGTCATCAAACCACAGATCCAAGAAGCTCAACAAACCCTAAGCAGAATAAATATAAATAACGAATGAAGAACACATACCTACAAACTTCACAGCTAAACTGCTTGTGATGGTTAGGTTCATGTGTCAACTTGGCCAGGTGACCCAGCTGTCTGGTCAAGCAAACACTGGCCTAACAATTGCTGTGAGGACGTCTGAGGCTGGTTAATAAACCAACAGGCTGGTTTACTGGATCATCAGTCAACTGACTGCAGCTGTGATTGATGACTCTCCAAAGGGTGTGCCTTCCACAAAGAGAGAATGCAATTGGCTGGATTTAATTCAATTAATCAGTTGAAGAGTTATAAGCAAGACAGATAGAAGACCTTCACTTCTTCTTCAGCTGCCCAGTGAAGCATTTCCTGAGGAGTTCGTCAAAGTTGCTAGTTCGTTTCCTGAGGAGTTCAGAGAACACATTCGTCGAAGATCCCAGTTCATTGCCTGAGGAGTTCGTCGAAGTTGCCAGTTCATTTCCTGAGGAGTTCATTGGACATCTTCCTTGGAGTTGACAGTTTGTTGACTGCTCTACAGAATTTGGACTCATGCATACCCACAGTTGCGTGAATCACTTTTACAATTTGATAATCAGAGACACCTCTCATTGATTCTGTTTCCCTAGAGAACCCTAACTAACACACTGCTAAAAGACAAAGTAAAGAGAAAATCTTACAAGTCAGCCAGAGGAAAAAGGATACTATACTCAGAGGAAAAAGATATTATATTGAAAAGAAAAAACAATAAAAATTTTAGCAGACTACTCATCAGAATTTATGCAATCCAGAAGATAATGATATGACATCTTGAAAGTACCAAAACAAAAAACCAAATCTGCCAACCAGGTTCTATCATCAGCAAAATATCTTTCAAAAATGAAAGCAAAATCATGGCTTTTTCAGACAAGGAGCAGAAATAATTCAATGTAAACACAGTTGCACTACAAAAAAAGGTAAAGGAAGTTTCTCGAGCAAGAATATGACACCAGGCATCTACACAAAGAAGTTAAGAGCTCCAAAAATGGTAAAAATGGAATATAAAAGAACTTTTACCATATTTTCAATCACTCTAAAAAATTACTGTCTAAAGCAAAAGTAGGAGTTAATAAAATATGTAATTGTTAAATCTATGACAACATCACAGAATGAGAGGAAAAAACTGGACGTCTACTGTGTTGTAAGGATCTTACACTCTATGTGAAGTGGTATAATATTATTTGAAGATAGACTATACTGTATATTGTAAACCCTAAGGCTCCTACTAACTTGTTTTAAAAGAAGCATAGGTAGACTATAAAGTATATTGTAAACCTCAGGGCTACCAGTAATTTTTTTAAAAAGAAGTACAGCTAATAAACCAATAATGGAGATAAAATGGAATAATAAAAACACTCAATCTAAAAGCAGGAATAAAAACAGAAAAAGGGGGAACAAAGATCAGATGGAACAAACAGAACACAACTAGCAAGATGATATATTTAAATATAATCATATAAATTACATTAAATGTAAACTGCCTAAACATCATAATTAAAAAGCAGAGATCAGCAAACTCAATAAAAACACAAGACCCAGACATATGCTTTCTACAAAAAATTCACTTTAAATACAAAGACATAAGTTAAAAGTAAAACAATAGACAAAGACATACCATGAAAACTCTAATCGCAAGAAAGCCAGAGAGGCTACATTAATATCAAAGTAGACTTCAGAAGGAATATTAATGGAGATAAAACCATCACATAATGATAAAGGAGTTAATCACCACGAAGATATTTAACGACCCTAAAGACGCATTCACCTGACAACAAAAATCGAAGAAACTGAAAGGAAAAACAGACATAGGTTATAGTTGTAGACTCAGCATTCTTCTTTCAATTATCTATAAAAGGGGTAGACAAAAATCCATAAGGATATAGAAGGCATGAATAATACCATCACCCAACTTGATCTGATTGCCATTTACACAACACTTGATCTATAAGAGTAGACTTCATATTTGTTTGAAGTGCATATGAAACATTCACTAACACAGCCTATATTCTGGCCATAAAACAAACCTCAACAAATTTAAAAGAATTGAAATTATACCTAACAATATTCTCTGATCACAAAGGAAGTAACTTAGAAATCAGTAACAGAAAGGAAAATCCACAAATATTTGAAATAAAAAGCACTTCTAAATAACCCATGGACCAAAAGGAAAATTAGAAAACATTAGAAAACAAAATCAGTTAAACTCAACATATCAAAATGTACGGGACATAGCTTAAGTAGTACTTAGAGGAGCTGTACAGCATGACATTCTTATATTAGAAAAGAAAAAAGCTCTCAAATCATTTAAGCTTCCACCGTAAAGAAAAAAAGAACAAATTAAACCCAAAGCAAATAGAAGGAAGGGAATCACAAAGGTAGAAACAGAAATCACTGAAATTGAGAACAAAAAAAAAAAAAAAAGTACAGAAAAATAATGAAACCAAAAGTCAGTTCTTTGAGAAGATCAATAAAATTGCTAAAACCTGCAGACCACTAACAAAGTACACCGACTCTCAAGTCAGTCTCCTGTAGGCCAACAGTCACAAGTTCCCTATATTCAAAGCTTTTGAGCATATAAGCACCTTTATAGCTAAAAAACAGTTTTCTATAGCAGTATTCTCTATCTAATTTGTAAAAGGGAAAAAAAAAAAAATTCATGAACCAAGGGGAAAAGTTTAAATAAAGTCAAATCTAAGGGTAGAGCAGAAGGAAAAGGTAGAAAACTGAATGAAAACAAACAAAAGGAAAATATTTGGAAAGTTAAGACATTTAGTTTACCTTATTAGCCTGGGGAAGATGAATACTATTTACTTAAGCACTCAACCAAGAGTCTTTTAAGAAAGACAGTAAGTAAAGTTCTGGGTTCACTGGTGAACTATGACCTTAAATTATAGGTCATATTTCAAACAATGAACTTACTCTTTGTTAAAAAAAATTTTTTTTAATGACTCAGAAATGTCTGTTAAAAAAGAAAAAAAAACCCATTCCTCAGTAAACAGCCAAGCAAATGCAAAACAGCATGTGAGTAGGTATATTAAAACAGAAATGTAAGCCACAATGCAAACTCCCTCTGACTGCCATTCCAAAATTTTTTAATGTTTACTACTAATCCAGACCATCCTGGCAGAATCTAACTCATGGGTCAACCAACCCACAACCAAGGGAAGGGATAAAAGGCAAGTAACATGAAAATACTTGGGCACACCATGACTGCTCAAGAGTCCCTACTTTACAATAGGCTAGGGCCTAATTTGAGTGACTGTGAGTTATATCTCATTAAAATTTGCTTGAGTTCTCTTAATAGCCTAGAAGCTTTAAGATTATAATTCTGGAGAAGTTTTATAACAGCAACTTAGGACACATACCATTATATAAACACCATTACACTGAAAATCAAAGATTTCCAGTTCCCAAGTACCTATAACAAGCATCATCTGCTACCACGGAATTCCAATGCAGATAAAAACAAAAGCAGTCCCTCCAACATTCATCTCAACAAGATTTCCCTTTATCATCAGTGAAACAGTACAATAACTATTTAAAAATACAACACAACAAACTTCCTTAAAAAAGAAAGTGAAGTCCCCACCTCAACACCATCTTTGCGGCAATCACAACAAAGAAATCAAAATGAGATCCTTCTACAGAAAACAATTTCCTGCCCCAGGCGGAGGAAAGTTGAGGTCATTTCATTTAGAAACAGCTCTTTGGTATTCAAATTTTTGATAAGGAGAATGCTGAACAAAAGAAAAGGATTTCAGCGGCAAAAGAGAGATGGTTTAGGTTCATCATCAGAATAGATCTAAGGTTATAAAATTTATGAAATTATCTTCCTAGCAACATCCACCTAGCCTATACAATTTAGGTTCTTTTCTTCTTGGTGCTATTTTCTACCTTCATTAATTTATGAAAAAAATACCAGGTTTGCGTGTGCATGGATCAAGCCACCATGAATTGAGAGAGGGTGCTTTAAGAGTGAGCAAAAGCAGTCACACCAGATTCCAGTCTACAACACTGCTACCCGATCATCTTGGCACTCTTCTAGCTGCTGCTTTTCTCAGGTGACAACCCTCAAATGGCTCAACGCATGCTATTGAAGGTTCTGGAACATGGGGAACACATTTTGCTACAAAATTCCATGACTAAGGAGAGTTGCTGCATCTAAATCTGCTGTTAGGGAATTTTTGATGGTCTAATGGGACATCCAAGTCATCTCAATTACTGAAAAAATGCCACAATCATGATTAACATCTCTACAGCTTTATCTAAGCTCCTAAATGTCTTCTACCACATCAAAAGTAAAGCACTGCAGGAAGCTTTCTCCTTAGCTACAGCAATCACCAAAATTTCCTTCCACTCTTTGCCTTTTCCACCACTCACAAGCATGGTCATTTCCCACAGCTCCAGCCTAAAATAGAAGTCAAACTTATATACCAATGTTTTCCTCAACATTTCTTCCAAAGTGATGTTTTCAGCATTCTTACATTTCTAATCAATCTAAAATCAAAGTGTCACTACTGAGGGTCTCTGAAGATATCATGCTATTTCACATCTCAACACCTGTGCATGAATCACTCTTGAACAATCTGGCAAACTCCTAATAATCCTTTGACAATGAGAAAAAACTTCACCTCCTCTACAAAATCTTTCCAGAACCATTTCACCCCTAAAAGTTGATCAATTCCTCAATGTTGCTGAACCATATTTGTAAATGTGTACTGAATAAATGACTGCCCACCAATAAATTCATACCCAACCCTCAGTGGCATGAATCATGTTACTATTCAAGATTTCTTCCAAGCACTGTGACCAGTAAATAATCAGTGCACCACAATAATTTGGATGAATCTCAGACATAATGCTGAACCAAAGAAACCAGACATTCTATATGATTCCTTTTAAATGAAGTTCAAGAAGAGACAAACCTAATCTTTGGTGATATAATAAGAATACTGGTAAGGGGATGAGAGTGGTGGGCAAGTATTATCAGGGAAGGGGCACAAGAGAACTTTACGAAGTGCTGGAAATGTTCTCTGTCTTGACCTGAGGGTGGTGGTTACAAAGGTATATATACATGCAAAAATCCATCAAGAAGTATACTTGAGACTAGTACACTTTGAATGTTATCTCTTACTTCAACTAAAAAATAATAAAAAGGTTCCTCATTTCCCATTACCTACCTACTTGGGTAAAACCCAAGTTCCAAGTGTGCTCCCCCACTCACTCCTCACCCAGAAAATGTCAGTGCTCAATATACATTTTGTGACTGAATGCTTAAATATCTTCTGAATAAAAATGATCAATAAACTATTTACATGTAAGAGAAGAAAATTCTAATCTAGCAATTTCAATCAAAGTCTTAGGTTACAGTAGCTAGGCCACAGGGAACACCACCATCCATAGATAACCACAGGTAGCATTTTCTCCACTTACAATTAGCCAGAAGCATAATCCTTAGGTGTCCAGCCCTACTGCTAAGACATAGGATCCCAATGGCATTTCAAGACACTAGGAAAAAAAATAGAATATTACAACTGGAAGCTCTTTCTACTACATTAAGAATCTAGACACAGTGGCAATAATATCAGAAGGAAGCCTCTATCTATCTCTAGCAATTTTCATTTAATTCTTCTGCAATTGTTTACCTGGCAAATTCCTATTCATCATTCAAAACCCAATCTAGATGTCGATTCTTCTTGAAAGCTCTTTCTATCCTCCCCACCCACCTCTGCGTTCCTTTCACTGCTCCACTTACTTTTTTGACTGTAATTTAAATATTGGTTATGTCTATTTCCCCTACTATGATCACATTTGTCACCCTGGCATCTACTGCATGGCAGGCACTTACGAAGCTGCAAAAGTTCTGCTGAACTGACTTGAAACATGACTACCACTGGACATGTTAAATGTGCCTACCATTTAAATGCACAACTCTAGACTCCTAAAATAAGTGGTAATTCCCAGATAAGGCACAGTACGTACTCAAGAAGGGAGTGAAAAAACTATTAATATTCTCTAGGACAATGTTATTTTTAGTATTGTGGTCAGCAGCCTTTAAGAAGGAATTTCAGGGTAGCAACCTGGAGACTAAATGAAGATCATGGATCTGTGAGGGAAGCTAAGCTCCTGAAGAAAGAGATGGTGCAGCAGCCATGGTCCCAGAAGTAGTGAGTTCAGTCACTTCAAGGCAGAGTCTCCAAAGCTCTGCATTTATATTACACATAGGGACAAGTAATCATGTGACCGTGAACAAGTTACTTTACCTCCCTGTGCCTTAGTTACCTTATCAGTAATATGAGGTATCTACAGTGCACACAGTTTAAAGGGTTAAATGGGACAATAAATATGAAATGCTTAGCACAGTATCTAGCATATAGCAAGCACCCAATAAATGCTCTAAATATCTTTATTCACCATAACTAGAATTCTCCACCTGCTCTGGGATGGGATAGGGATGCCTCAGTTCTCTTTGGTCTTATCATGTTCCTACCGTATGTGGCATTGGGACCAAAACTAAATGGGGGCAAAATCTGTTCTCTGGGCCTTTCCACACACTGGTTTCCTTGCTTGCACATGGGATTCCCCCTGGCTATGCGGGACTTCCCTCTGACCATAAACACACCCCAACAAAGTGAAGCTACATTTCATTCTTTGGACTCTCTCCTCTTCCATTTTCCTAATAAAAGCTTAGTAGTTCCCCATTTTCACAGTAAATTAATCAAATACACAGATTCCTATAGTCACTTGCGCAAGTATTCTTATGGATAAACCAATTAAATAATGAAAATTTCAAGAATTTCAGGCTCTACTATCTAATGCTAGATTGATCTTTCCTCTCTCTGTCCCTTCTTTTTTTGGGGGGATGGGGAGCAGTAACAGACACCACAAATCACAGAATGAAGAAAACTGCCCAACTCACCTGCTTATGAGGCAAGCCCTCACAGGCGCAATTTTACCTTTGGTTTAAAAAAGCTCACTGCAGCCCCTCCCCCTCCATGAGCTCCCCAGCCTCTATCCCACACCATGAAATAAACTGCCTCAGTGTGCCCAGGTTCAAGGGCATTTATTTAAAAAGCCTAATGACTGCAATGAGCACAGTGGTTCAAGGTTAGGACCCCGCCCCGCCTCTCTCTTCTCCCCCCTCTGAGGGATGATGGGTGGTCTCTGGACCAGCTATGTCTCCACAAGGGGGCATGGTTCTATCTTCCCACTGGCTGTCATGCTTTGATGAGGTCTTAAAATCAGTCAGTGAGTCACAACCAGCTTTTCTTCTTAAATAAAAAAACTTAGAATAAATACCAGTGAATTTTATGGTATGTACTCAATAAAACTATTTTTAAATAAACTTGAATTAGCTATACATGCATATACAAGTATGTATATACTGGGCACAATACAGTGTCCTTATTATTGAGTTATGGTCACAACAAGATTACGTATCTGTAGTTTTGGTAGTCAGATGCAAGTCTAAGGTAAACTCTTTGTGGGTAGGAGAAACAGTAGACTCTTAGGCGTGCTTTGTTTCTAGGCCTCTGGCTGCCTCCAGCTTAGGTGAAGCACTCTATTATCAATGGGACAATATCTCCCCAAGAGGCCAAAATTGGTTTGGGGGGGGATCAAAACTTCTTACATTTTTATGTCTAAAGCACAGATGTACATACAGTACATAAATAGATACACAGTACATCTGTAGTATTAAAATTTCATGGGGAGGACAATAATGTCTAAAAAAATGTCTAAAAAAAAAAGGCTTCTTAACAGGCTAAACATGCTTATAATTGTGCCCAAGAGTCTCCCTTTGAGTGCCTCTTTGTTGCTAAAATGTGGCCCTCTCTCTCTAACTAAACCACCTTGGCAGGTGATCTCACTGCCCTCCCCTCTATGTGGGACCTGACTCCCAGGGGTGTAAATCTCCCAGGCAACGCAGGATATGACTCCTGGGGATGAATGTGGACCCAGCACCATGGGATGGAGAACATCTTCTTTACCAAAAGGGGGATGCCAAATGAAACAAATTAAAGCTTCAGTGGCTGAGAGATTTCAAATGGAGTCAAGAGGTCACTCGGGTAAACATTCTTATGCACTATTTAGATAACATTTTTTAGGTTTTAATGCATTGGAATAGATACAAGTAAATACCTGAAACTACCAAACTCCAATCCAGTAGCCTTGACTCGTGAAGACGATTGTACAACAATGCAGATTACAAGGGGTGACAGTGTGATTGTGAAAACCTTGTGGATTGCACTCCCTTTATCCAGTGTATGGATGGATGAGTAGATAAATGGGGACAAAAACTAAATGAAGAATAGGGTGGGATGGGAGGAATGATTTGAGTGTTCTTTTTCATTTTTATTTTTTATTCTTATTCTGATTCTTTCTGGTATCAGGAAAATGTTCAAAAATAGACTGGAGTGATGAATGTACAACTATATGGTAGTACTGTGAACGGCTGATTATATGGTATGTGTGTATAGATGACTGTATGGTATGTGAATATATCTCAATAAAACTGAATTTAAAAAAAAGCTACCATGATCTAAAAGAAAAAGAAAAAAAAAGCTCCTTAGACTAGTGATTGTATACTTCAGATGGTTTCTATGCTGTGTGAATATATTTCAATACAATTGCATTTTTTTTTTTAAATCCTCCTTAGGGGAGGGATAATGAAAACAAAAAGGCTGAGAAACAATAGGTTGAAAAGAATTCTTTGCTTGACTCTTAACTTCAAGACTCCATATCCAGCTGGAAATGGCATTCCTTAGCAAGGCCTTGCCTTTGGTTCACCTATTTCTCTTGGTGTGCAGTGGGGAGGGTGGTACAGGAAGGGGAGAAGGCTGGGAAAGGATATAATCCTAAGGTTTCTAGTCCCCTGGACAAATACTACCCCACTCTCACCCCATGCCCAAAAATCCAAACAGTGCTCAGGTTTACAGGAAGAGTTCAGTTTTTTAAACAAAAGTGCAGCAGGTGGATATGTGGTTGAAAATAAAGGTTTGGAGCACAGAAGAGAGTGGGATGGAAAAACAGATTTCAGAGTCATCAAGAGTTGAAACTACAGGAAAGAATAAGTCTGCCCAGCAATGGTATGTAAAGTAAGAAGGGCAGAAGAAGGTGATCCTGAGAAATACTTAAAGGAATGTACTTAATAGTTAAAAATAATAATACATTAGAACCCCCATAAACTATATAAAGACAAGGTTACAATAATCAATGGGCCCCCTAGAACAGAAGCCCCTTCCTCATCCAACTCTTAGTGCTTCAGATATCTTACAGTCAACTATGAAAATCCTTTTTCCAGAGTCTCAATTAACACAATCTCATTTTCTTAATTAAGCACCAGGGTGACTTTAACCCTAGAAAAGATGGAAAAGAATTCCTTTTGGAGAAAGCCTCTCTCAGGAAGCTGTGAACAGGTCTGCACTGGGTGCCAAGTTCCCATCAATCTCAGAAGCTCAATTCCCGGCCTGTGGTGGGGAACACGTTAGGAGGTATGCAGAGAAGATGGGGAAGTTTTGCCACATTGTCCTTCACAGAGTGTTTTCATTTCCCATTTTGAAATTTTGTGACTACCAGATCAAACTAATCTATACTGAAATGTAAGTACACATGACAATTTAATACAATGCATGATCCTTGACTGGATCTTGGATCAGGGAAAAAAAAGCTCTAAACATTATAAAAATGCTTTTTCATGAATTGTAACAAATGTACCAAACTAATGCAAAGTGTTAATAAAAGGGCAGTATATGGAAACTCTGTATTTTATGCATAATTTTTCTGTAAACCTATGATTCCTCTAACAAAATAATAATATTTTAAAAGAACATTATCGGGACAACTGGGAAAAATCTGAATATTTTTTGTCAAATTGCCTGAGTGATATAGCTAAACAGCTAAATTGTAGTTCTAGAGGAGAATGCCCTTATTCTTAGGATAAATATGCAAAGTAACTCTCCAATGGTGCAGCCAAAAAAAAAAAAAAGAGAGAGAAAGATATAAAGCAAAATTTGGCAAAATGTTAATAACTGGTGAATCTGGTAAAGGGGATATGAGTATTAGAGGTACTATTCTCATAATTTTCTGTAACTTGAAGTTTGTCAAGATACAAACTTGAGGGGAGGAAGTACAAACATTTTCAAATAAAAAAAAAAATCTTTTTAATTTCTATATTTACCACCTCCCTTCCATTAGAATGGAAAATGAGGAGCTGACTCGAAATTGCTTCCTAAATTTTTTTAATACTACCCCCACTGAGAAATAAATTTATTTAGCAAAGAGATATTATTTTAAGTGCTGTATAAACCAAATCAGTCTCTATACCAAGATGCTAAATTCCTGAGTTACATAAATTAATAAAACTTAGATGTTATTTTTGAAGGTTTGTCTTCCTCATGTTGCTGGATTCTTTATCTGGCATTTTTAAAGGATAAATTAGCACTAATAAGTTTTACACAAAATGTCAAAAGTTAAAGGCCAACTGACTAATTTATGCTATTAGAGAGAGGCAGTATGGACCAATCAAGTCCATATGCAGACATATTATTTTAATTATTGAATTTAACTTCCTATATCATTATTCAGAACTATAAGGCATCAGAATCGACCAAAAGAGTTTCATCCCCAAAGAAGTCTATTTAATAATAAAAAGCAAAGAAGGAAATGAAATTATAATGCCCCAAATGCATGAGTACTTGAATAAAGAAGAAATGACTTTAATCAAGGCAAATATTTATTGAGAACCTACTATATACAAATCTCTACTAGGAATTCAAAGCCCAAGGAACAAACCTTGCACCCATGGGGGCCACAATTTTGTTGGTAAATGCTATTCAGCTCTGCCTTAGGTTTCTTCAAGAGAAACCCTATTCCCATATTTAGAAATATATTGTGCTTTTCTTGGCTAAATAAATTTAGTCTATCTTGTTACCCTGTTTTATTTTTCTTCTTATCCCTCATCATCACTTACCACCTTATGGATCTGCATATTCAAATACTCACTAGAACTTAAGCTCCAGGAGAGTAGGAACTTCATTTTGTCTACTGCTGCATCCCCAGGGCTCATATCCGTGCCTAACATATAGTAGGTGTTCAATAAGTTCAAAAAACTGAATGGAAGAATGAACATATATATTTTGGGCATCTGATCTAACACTTCCTCCCTCCTAGAGATTTCTTCCCCACATCTCCACATTTCCAAATCCTACCTTTCAACCCCAATAAATGCCATGCCACGTCTTCTCTGATTCCCCCACCTTCTCCTTTTTCTGAACTTCCAAAGCCCTTTAGCTTTCCTGTCTAAGACACTTCTCACAGGCTACCTTGTAATAGTGCAACTGTCTATGTACAGGCATTTATGCGAATCTTATCTCCCCTTTGCATTGTAAATTCTTTGAGAGCAAGTTTTAGGGTCATTTTTCCTCCACAGATTAGTGCCTTGTAGAGTTGCTCAATAACCCTGTTGAATAAAAGGAAAAACTAAATAAAAGGTGACATTAAACCTTTAATATCTTACTATTAACATTAGAAAGCTTGATAATGACTTATCTCCCTTTGTCTTGGCCCTGTAATACCTGATTCTTTAAAATGATTATACTGGATCTAACTCTTATATAATGCTTACTAAGTGCCAGGCATTGTTCCAAGGACTTTACATAATTTAACTCATTTAACCCACATAACACACTTAGCCATATGGGTAGATACTATTATCAATTATCATCCCCATTTTACAGATGAAGAAACTGTTTGAGAGAGGGTCACACGCAGCAGAATCCATGCACTTTACCACTAAGCCATAATGCCTTTAATATTACTGGGTAGCTGGACTATTCATAAAGCTAATGGCTGGTCTATAATTATGGCCTTCTGGGAAACTTACTTCAAAAATATTATGTTAAGAGGATGTTTAATTAAGGCAAGGAACTATCCTCATCACACTGTGAAAGATGAAATTATAGAAGGCAGTAAAAGCAGATTAACAGATGACAGAAAAGGAATAGAGGTTTCCACAGTACAATGTTGGGAAGGTTAAATGATGGTAAGAGATGGTCACCTGGACCCAGAACTGAACTTCAGGAGCATCTGTGAGAAGGGACAAAACAGAGAAGTAAACATTGCTTTGGCATAAAGTTATCATGGGCAGAGCCCACATTCATATACAACCATGGGTACTGAGATGTACGGCAAAGAGAAAGGCTGCAAACTTCAGTGCTAAACATTGCAGGGCTCTAAAATCAAACTGCCTGGGTTATTAGTTCTATGAGTGATGACAAGTAACTTAATTCCTCTTTGTCTGTTTTCTCAATCGCAAAATGGGCTAATATTAGCACTAATCCATGAGGATCAATGGAAATAATCTATTTGTATTCATCAGAATAGGCTAATTCAATATGCTGCAGTAACCAAAAAAAAAAAAAGAAAGAAAGAAAGAAAGAAGGAAAGAAAAAGAAAAGAAAACCCAACATCTCAATGGTTTAAAAACAAGGTTTACTTCTTTCTTATAGTGTATTACTACTGCAGATTGGCTGGGGCTCTGCTCCCATCATCTTCTTTCAGAAATCCCCCATCTGGAATTTCACCAGTTGGGTCAGAGGGAAGAGAGAAAGGCAAATCATGTACAGACACATACAGACACATACAGGTATCTTCCTAGAAATGACACCCATCACTTCCTCTCAGATTTTAAAATTGAAAGCAAGTCACACAGACTTGCCCAACTTGAAGGTGATGAAGAAGTGCAATCATACAAAGTGCCCAGAAGAAAAAGAACCAGAATGTTGGTGAACAGCCCTAATGACCATCACACCATGGAAGAGCTCAGCACCATAACTAGCACACAGTAAGCTAAGCACTCAATGAATGAGAGCTGCTATTATTATTATTACCATGATTATTGAGTAAAGTGCAATAAAGCAAACATGAATTTCCAAGCATTTCACCATGATATAGGGGAGGAACATCCCAAAAAGTTTCTAGTAAGCAAAAAATAGTAAACAAGACCTACCAAAATAGTACCACAAGCATTTCACCATGCTATATGGGAGGGATATGCCAAAAAGTTTCTAGTAAGCAAAACACGGTAAACAAGAGCTACCAAAATAGTATCACCCATGCTCATTTAAGACATGTAAAGTTTCATTCATAGTATCTTTACTTTTTTTATTTTAGAGAAGATTAAAAAAATATGCAGCCTTTTACAGGTTCATTCCTAATTTCAGAATACTTCTTCCCTTGTATTTTCTACCATAAATTCTTAAGAGAAATTCTCCTAACAGTCTTGATTAGTCAGGGAAAGAAGCCTATACAGTAAAACCAGAATTGAGTTCCAATTCTGGCTTTGGCCATAGACCAGCTCTGTGACCTCACAAAATACTTACATGACTAGGTCCCAATCCCATCATACACAGATGAGGAAATTGGATTAGAAGGTCTATGAAATCCCTTCCAACTCTACTCTTCTGTGATGCTGAGAAGCCAAAAGGAAGCTTTGGTTTAGGAGAATCTAGTTATGTTAAACTGAGTAAAACATGATGGCACTTAAGTTTTAAACTAGAAAGAACTGCCACAACCACCTCTGTAACAGCAGCAACAAAGCTTAGTTCCTGAGTGAACATACAACAGGAATACCCAGGGAGAGCCCTGCTGGCATGAAATGCTACAGTTACAGAAAACAAGAAGAGTGGACAAGAGGGGACAGAGTATTTGTGTATGGCTTATGAAATCACAGTCTTTTAGTAACATCTCACACAGCATTCCAGTCACAGCTCAGGGAGCCAGTAGCAGTGATGGGAACAAACTTGAGGCAAGAAATCTCCAAACCCTTTTTTTTTGGGGGGGGGGGGGGTTTGGATAATTGGTTTTTGTTGTTGTTTGCCTCCAAACCTTTTAACCTTTTAAGCTTGGGATCTGTTAACTATCAGACCTCAATTCCAATAAACTGGGCCCTCGAATTTCTTAAGACTCCATAGCAGTAATCCAAATACATGCCTAGAGATCTATTACTTGAAACTCTTTGAAGAAAGTCAGACAAAAAAGCCCAAAGCAGCACGTTACAAAATGCTAAGTTCCTCTATATCAATAATATTTCCATAAGTTTCAGCTATACAGAAGTCCCTGCCCAGACAACCTACCATCACATCTTAGCTCACTCTGTATAAGACCATCCCCACAACAGAATTAATGGGAAAACAACACTGATTTGTAATGAAACACCAATGGGAGATGATACAATATTAATTCATGCCATAAGTAAAACAACAGATACTGCTGCAGTATAAATTTTACTATTCATGTACCCTACCCATGATCTTTAAGGAGCCTTTCAACCTTAACATTCTATGAGTCTACAACCACATGGGACACCACTTACTGTCTCTCATGCTTTGAGAGCCATTGCCTAAATCACCAACAATCTTCAGCCTGAAAGCCTAAAACTTGGCAAATACATTTACTCAAACTGCAGTGTGATTACAAAGATTAATTTTAGTATAACTGGGCAGCATTTTAAAAAGCTATGATTCTATATGTGGATCTTCATTTATTTCTACAGCCAAACTTTTTTCCACTAGTCAAACACAAAATAATTTCCAATTCTGCAGTGGATCAATATACTAGAATCAATGCTATCCTTGATTTTTAGGAGTTTAAAATTTGAAGGTGTGTGTATATGCGAAGTATATATAACCCTAAATGAGCAAAAGAAATCCCTTCTTTTAACAAATCAATTTTAAAATACATTGGAAAGGGGACAGAAGGTAAGGTTCAGTCTTTCAAAGGAGGCTTGACAAATATTATACAAAACAACAATCCCTTTATAAACTGAATAACCATCTTCCAGGTTGGCTAGTAGATAAACCTGAACTACTTTACATAGTAAAAGTCTCCATTAACGTCTAAAGTAACGAGAATCCAGATAACCAGCATTTTCTATTGAGGACTAGAGAACCTCAGTTTTGCACTTAAAAGCCATCTTAAATCTTTATATGAAAGAAAAAAGCTTCAGAACTCATGGTGAAAGACATCACGTATATCAGTCAGAGCAATGAAGGGTCATAAGGCCGCAATGAAACAGCTTCCTTGCTATTTGTAAGGCCTTACAAGAAAAAGATCTAAATTTACTTTCTGATCTTACTATTTTCTGAAAACCAAATCAACATCTTAGATAAAAATAAACAGGTAAATAGTGTCAAATTTTATTATATGATTTGCTTAGTCTCATGTCTGGCTATAAGCATATTCTTTTCCCATATTTTATTTTATTTTCTTACTGAAAAAGAAAAAATTAACTTTTTGATCCGAAAAAGGGAGGAGTGGTTAAAGGATCTAGAGCTGTGTTGGTCAATACTGGTGTCACTAGCCACATGTGGCTATTTAAATTTAAATTAATTAATATTAAATAAGATCTAAAATTCTGTTCCTCAGTCACATGAGCCTCATTTCCAGGACTCAACACCGTATGTGGCTAGTGGCTCCCATGCAGTTACAGGACATTTCCACCATGGCAGAAAGTTCTACTGGACACAAATAGAAAGTACTATTGTGCACAAAAATCATCAGGATAGCTCTTTAAAACACAGATTCCTCAGCCCCCAACCCTAAATAATTTAATCAGTCGGTCTGGGATGGGGACCAAAGATGCATATTTCTAATAGGCTTCCAGATAAAGCTGAAGCTGTCCATCACTTTGAGAAGTGCTCTTCATGGTAAAGGACCCGTTTTTGTTTTCATTTTTTCAATCCATTGTGGACCAATGGTTTTATAAAATACCACAAAAATGAATTACCATAAAAATAAAATAAAAAAACGAACTAAACATAAACTCACATTTTTATTATTAATTCAACAGACATAACATTTTTCAGAGAAATTGCTATGAAAGCAATTAAATGCTTCCTTTCAAGTTCTGTACTTACCTCTTCACAGATGGGTACCAAATAGTCCACAGACCTGCACAGATCTGTACACTTCTCGAGAAGCTCTTGTTTAGAAATCTTATTTTACACTTTTACAATCATCTTTTTAGAGCTGGTAGTTAATGATCTCATTCACATCCTCTATAGTTTCCTCCACATATTTTTACAACTCAAGGCAAAAATCTTAATTGCATTAAGCACAGTACCCTTCAGTCCCTTAAAGTGAGACCATACCATGTTTGCTTAAAGTGATCTGGGTCATCATTTATAATATGATTCGATTCTGTCACCTGGCCAACAAAGATGAAGGCTTAACTTTTTCATGCTAATACATTGTTGAATTTAGACTACTAACATTGCAAGAACTATTAAGCCAAAATACACAATGAACATTAATAGTCTCTGTGTTATGTAAAATTTTTTCCAGTAAATAAAATCTATGACCTGAATCCAGTTTACCAGACAAAATCCTTCATAGGGTTTCTTAGAATACTGATGTTTTTCCTTGAACAATCCAGGTACATACATTTCTTTAGGCATCTTTCCTTAGGGAAGAAGCTAATCAGAATCCCCTTAGAATCAATGCCCTTCACCAAACTGCCTACAGCTTGGATGTTTACTCCTATCTACAGATCAACCAAATCATCAAAGTATGATTTTTCTTTTATTCCACTTCTGGTCTGGCCCAAAAATCGAATGCTATGAGAAAATCTCCAGAAAAACTGAAGTTCAACTTCCTCCAAGAATCTTCCTCTTAACAATTTTCTTGTTGCTCTAGAATTTTGTTTTACCAATTTGCTTGACTTAAGTAAATCTTAAAATGAGGCTCTTGCTTTGTGAACCTTTTTCCTGTAGTAACATCTGTTTCAACAGAACTTGATATATATGCTTGTTCTCTGCAAAATAAACGTACATGCTCACCTAGGCATTATTTTAAGAAAAAAATCACTCAAAACTAACAGTAATACAACAGTTGCAAGGCATTCAAACAAAGTCTTGGGAATTTAAAAGGCTAGGGAGTGTTTTTAATTGTTCCTTTTACAATATAAGAAGGAAAATCCTTTCCTCCTAACATAATGAATGAAGCAAAAACAGAATGAATAAGACGGAGTATTCAAAGAAGGAACATGTCTAAGCTTTTGCCACAGATACCCCACTCCGGTCCCATCAGGAGAGGCAGATGGCCGAGATGGAGAGACCCAGGACCCTCCAAGATTGCCTTGCAATTGCTCCAAGTCTCCCACTCCAACCCCTTTTCTACTTTCAGGCTGCATGGGCAGTGTGGCAGGGAAGTCTCTTGTGTAAGAAGTCAGGGAAGAACTGGGAGTGACCCTACTGAATGACCAGATGCTGCCCACAGGGGTGCAGGAGAAGTACTTCCCCGTGCCCAGGCCAAATGATCAGGGCTGAGACTGCAAGACCTGCTAAAGGGCAAAAAGAAGTCAGCCTTCAGTCAAAAGATTTTGCTAATGAAAAACAATTGTTTTGGAATAAACTGAATTAATGATCCTTGATCCTTCTGGGGGGGGGGGGGAGGCGGTATGTGCGGGAAGAGAAATCATAAAAAAACAATGGATCTTCCTCCCATAAAAATACACACACAAACAAAATTTTGCATACTATTTTGGGGAGATCACAGACCAGGCAGAAAACCCTTAGGGGGTCCCTGAATCCTAGAATAAGAAGCTCCAACCTAAATAGGTAGGAACTACATAAAGGTCAATGTTACCACAGTAGTTAAACCCTCTTTTAACCCCAATGATGCCATTTTACATAAAGACAATCCTAAAATTAAAAAACATAATTCCAAAAGTAAAATACTTTCATCAAATAATGTACAAGAAAACCTAAAACATTTAAAATAACTACTTACAACATAATATATTTGATCCATAAAATTAGATCAGTGAACACTCACAAGAAAAACTTTAAAAGGGGTTAGAAAACTCCCTTTACCTATTTAGAAAATTCAAATATGTACCCATCACTGTCTATGTTTGAACCCACGTCCCTGAAATTCTACTTCCCAGTTTTCCTGAAACTTTCAAATACTGTCTTAGTATTTGAAGTAGCTAGCAGATAAAAGCACTATGGAAGTCTGTTGAAAATCAGTTTCTTCCTTGCTAAAAGTTTTAAGTTTTTTATTATGACTATAAAGGAAAAAAGGTTTATCAATTTAAAAAACCTAATTTCTCAAGATAGGAACTATTTAAATTATGTCAAGTACACCAAACGCAGATTCTAAAAGCCACAGAATAGAACAGTGATGGCAATGACATAAAGAATAAATTAATGTTGGAAGATGTAAAGAATCACTATTTTAGATTATGAAAATAGGTACTAAGGCAAAACTAAACATTCCCCCTGCCCCTGGATTTTATGCAAATGATTTAGTTAGGCAATGAAAACAAGGATGGACATCTTTAACTCCATTTTACCACCTTCAGGACTTCAATGGAAGGAAAAGAATTTCGCATGAGGATAACACCTCTACAACATGAACTAAAAAAAGAACATTTTAGCAAGGAAAAAGCAGCTGTGTTCTCCCTCTGCACTTCATGGTTATCACGGTACCAGGCTACACCTGAACTCCTCAGTGTCCTAGGAAGACCACGCCTACACCAGAGACAAAAGGGGCGAAAGGCTGCCCTCAATGTATTCCAATCCAGCCTTTTAATGACAAATTCTTAAAATGGTGAAGTGAAGATGGATGTATGTGTGGAAGAACTTAGGAAAGTTTGTTAACCTAGTACCATACCACCAAAACGTGGCAGCACACCCCAGCTTTTTAAGAAATCCTTAGAGCTGTATAGAAAGAAGAATATGAGCTTTGGATTTAGATGGTTCTGCGATCAAATACAGCTCTACCATTTACTAGCCTTATAGCCCGCGTAAGTTACTTCATTTCTCTGAGTCCAGTCACACTAAGTGGCAATGAAAACAGGGATATATTTTCATCTCTGTAGCCCCAACACCTGGCTGAGTGCTTGACACATACCAGGTATTCAATTGGTGTTCTTCTTTTTATTCCCCTCCTAAGAATGTCATCTTCCATTACAAACAAAAATGTTCTATAGGTAAAAGATATATCTAAGCCCTAGGTATTAATTTACATATTTCAAAAACTTTTCAATATAACAACCTGGCACAGGAGAATGCCTCCGTACCAAGGAAATTGGTGCAGATTTCCTTCCACCTATGTTAACCTAAAGCTTTCTATAAGGGATAGATGTATGAAGATTATAACTAAATATTGATTAAAAATAAAATTACTTCAAACCTTGCTATACTGGGACACGGGAAAAGGAGGGAATGAAAGCACGGTCTCCTCTGTTGATTTAGATATTGTCATTATCCTATAGCTAAGATATTTTTGCAGGGAGAGAGTCCTTGAATCCTTAAACCTGTTCAAAGGAGTTTACAACATGAGTGATCCATGCCTGAACTTATTTGGTCATGCCAATATATAGTCTTTCCATGAAAGTTGATAAACAGACACTACACTGATAAGCCTGAGACTATGGAACCCTTTTTCCTCATGGTTTAACACAGGAAGACATAGCCACAAACTACTTGAGGCAAGGCTGCACTTCTTATTTGAAAACGTCTATAAATCAAAAAAGAGATATCCAAGACACAGTAGCCCAAGGGCTTGTTGTTTCTGATACATTTTCTGCAATATCTCAAATAAGATTTGGTTTCTAAAGAGAGACTACTTTTCTTTAGATTCCCTTTGGTATCTGAAATAGTGACAAGAAAAATGAATCAACAGAAAATAAACTGCCAAAGGATCTTCCAGAAATACAGTAGTTACTTGTGGCCCTCCCACTTCACTTCTAACTGAGCTTTCAACTTCTTGTGTGGTTTGCCTGAAGTAATACACTTATGAGTTCAGAAAATCTCTAATTATCCTAATAATAAATTATAAAAATTATTAAGACAGCGAATACTAAAAAATTGTGGTAAAAGTGATCATATTGTAAGAGTTTGCAGTGCTCTAAAGAAGAGCTAAATGTGTGAAGCAAAGAAATAACTGCAGTATAGAAGACATGACTCCAGGGAGACCTTGATACCACACTGAGACACAACTCTAATTTCACAACTGATCTAGATTTACTTTGCCCACAGCCAGACTAACCCAGAACAGCATCACAGATTCGGTTAGCTCTCAACACTCTAGTCATTAAGAATAAAGCTTAAATACAAAGGGGGTCATAATCCATCTATGAAAATCTGTCCCGGGACAAAAAAAAAAACAACTCCAAAATGAATAATTTTACCACTGAACATTTTCCCAGGCTTTTGGTTACAGTATTGCACGGCTTCCACAAAACCACCTGCTCTGTTGGCATAAACCATGTTACTTGACTACTAGTGCCTAATCTTTAACATACGTGGATCTCAAACCTTCTTTCTACTGAGATAGCCACCAAGTTCACAAAATCTATCTCCCTAAGGTGGCCAACCTAATTTTCCAATTTGGTTTACCATCAAGTTGTACTGTTCCAGGTACAGTCAATGCGTACATTTCCCCAGGAAGGCTGGCAGCTCCCAGTCAGCCTCGGGAGCCCCGCAGAAGGGCCTCTATGCTCTCAGGATTTCTCCAAAGGCAACAAGCGTAGCCCCATAATGGATGTGGAAAATTGGGGGCGTTTTAGGATCAAACTCATATATACCATTTAAGAAACAATAATCAAATCTCAGGCAATATTCCAGACCCCTTGAAAAATGTAAATATTTAAAATGTGCATTTTCTTTGCACATGGGTCTGTTATACCAAGAAGAAGAAGGTTGCGGGGAGGGAAGGGAAGGATAACGCGCACACACAGCCCCAGAGAAAGATGCCGGGAGATGCCAAGGATTCACTAGAAACCTTGGCCAGATTACTAATGGTCCATAAACCCTAATTTGGAGAGCATGAGCCTACAAGCTCAAAATTGAATTATACTGTCTTATTAGAGCCCGCACTACTGAAACCACAGTCACATTAGTCATAACTAGAATTAGGAATAGTTTATGTACACAGATATAAGTGCCTGCTTATGTATTTTTAATTGGATCAAATAAAACTGAAGCTGCAAACAAACTCAAGTTTCAATTATCTCACTAGTGAGGGGATTTCCTAATAACGTCTTTTTAAAAAGCAAGTAGCTGCCAAACCTCCGCACATCTGACAGGTATGTCCCTGGAAATTTGGGAGCAAAAGACTCTGTTACTTGTAAACAGCAAAGGAAATAAATACCCTAAAGAGGTCAGATTCCTTTTTTTTTTTTTTTTAAAGCTCAAACATGCAATCTAATAACGCATAAAACTTGGCTGTAGGGTTGCTGGACACCTCTAGGGTTCCAATTTTCGGGGCGAGTAAGCGCTAGTGCGTAAGAAGGGGGCGGAGGGGGAGCGCGATCCGAGGACGCGCCGGCGCCCCCGCCCCCTCCCGGAGCAGCAGCCTGGCACCAGCCCACCCTCCTCCACCCCTGCAAACAGACGCAGGACGCGATTAGAGCAACTTCTCCGCGGGGGCGGAAAAGGGAATAGCGGTCACCCCGTCCCAGCCCCGCCGGGTCCAGGGGTCCCTCCTCCGCACGTCCCGGGCGTTGGGGGGGTGGTTGTCTAGGCATGCCCCGCCTCCGCCCGCCAGGCCCGGGGCAGGGGTCTGTTCGGACCCCCGCCCCTCCGCGCGGCCCGCAGCGGCGCACTCCCAAGGACGGCCGCCGGGCTCGAGCGCGGCCTGGGTGGGAGCGTGGAGGCCGGCCCTTCTCTTCAGGCCTCAGCCGCCGCCTGCCCTCCGCCAGGCCGCCGGCCCGCCCGCCAGCCCCGCTCGGACCCCGGCCCGACAGGGCCTCGGCGCCACTGCAGCCCCTCAGTCCGGCTCCATTCATAGGGGCACCCCAGCCCGGCCGGCGGGGCGGGGCTGGAGACCCACGGACAAGGCCAGCCCTCCGAAGCCAGGGAGGAAAATAAAAAGTTAAGAGAAGAACTTACCTAAAATGGCTCCTGCAGCAGCCAAAATACAAACAGCTATTATTTGGTGAAGTTTAGCTCAGACACCCTGCAAGGACACCCTAACCCAGTTCGGGCCCGCCTTCCCTGCCTCGCCATTGGGCTTTGGAGCCCCCAAACACAGAGTTATTGGTCAGTGTGTCTGTCGTTCGGGCAGAAGCCCATTTCAAGCTTGCTTGCAGGGGCGAGTGATGGGCTCGCTCCATTGTGCTCGTATTTGCATGGATGTGATCGCGGCGCTGATTGGTCGACAACAGGGCTGCCCCTCCCCCTGCTCGCGCCCCCCGCCTTGGAGACGCCGCTGCGCGCGGCCCCGCCCCCCGCGATGAAGCGGCAGGGGCATGGGGGCGGGGCGGGGTCCGGGGTCCCGCGAGCCGAGGGGGCGGGGCGGGGTCCGGCGCGCCGCAGACCGCAGGCCGGGGGCGGTGCACGCGAGCGGGGGCGGAGGTTTAGCCTGCAGGTGGAGATCTCAGGTAGCAGGCAAAGCAATCTGGAAGACCTGGGGCTGGCGTCTCCATGGGTGGGCTAGGATGTGGCTGGGGTCCCGCGACCGAGAGGATCCTCTGGGGCCGAGGTCCCGCAAGTCAGGAAAAGAAGTTACTGAGAGGACAAGCCGCTGTCCCCAGCCGCATCTCCTGCCGCTCGGTCTGGCTCCCTGGCACTTCTGGCAAACACTGGCCTCTTCCCAAGGTCCCGCACACTCTGGGCGTTTTCGAGCCCCGGAAATCCTGCGGCGTCTTGGATATACCTCCAGAAAATCAGGTGGCAAGCTATGGTGTATTTATTTTCAGGCCTGTCTCCCCACAATCCTTGTAGCCTCCTCAAGGACAGGGCCCAGCATATGGCAGAGATTCAACTAATTGTTTTGTTCTTTAATTCGATGCTTAACAAATAATTTCTGGGCACCTACTAAGTGCCAGTGATCTGAGACAGTGAATACAGCAGTAAACAGGACAAAACCCTTGCCCTGGTGGATTAGGCTTGCCGGGGGGAGGGGGGGATGGAGAAAAACAAATAAATAAATAAATACAAAAGGCAGGAGGGATAAATGCTATAGAGAAGATAGATGGAGGAAGAAAGGAAATTAAACCCGAGATGGGGGGATGCATTTAGGAAAGGCGGAAAGGGTTGGGGAGTTTGCCCTGCCTGGCTGAGCACTCTGAATGGCATTCCATTACTCGCCCACCCCCACCCCCTTCCTCCATCATTGGTATTTCCTCAGCCCCCAACAAGTATGGGTTGGCTTCTGACCCTGGAGAGTAAATTTTTCCCCAGGTAAGTCCGGAGTTATCTGAGTCCTGATGATTAAAAGGGCAGTTTGTGAGAGACGTTTAAGATGAACATGTTTTCACTTTGTTGGGGATAACGGTAAAGGTTTAGCAAAGATGAGCCTTACTGCACCCCCGGAGAGAGGACAGTTTTAAGTTTCTTTGAGACCCCAGTTTTCCTATGGTTTTCGCCCCGTGTTCCTAACTCTTCTGAGTACCACCTCTTCAGTTCTTGGCAGACGCCAGAGATTTCTCCAGTCCAAAAATACTGAGATAGCAGCCCCTTCTACAGGTCTGCCCCACTTGAGCATATTTTTCCTATTTGACTTAAAGCTAGCCAAGATACCTCATATTCCTTCCTTCCCCCTCTTTCTTGCATCCTTCCTTAAATAAATATTTATTAAGCATCAACTATATTCCAGATATTGTTCTAGATGCCGGGAAATACAGCATTAAATAAGGCCAATAGCATCCCTGCCCTCGAGTATAGTCTAGTTGAGAACAGGATGGAGGTTTACACTTGGATCCCGAGGATCTCCAAACCTGCCAAGCAGCTGCTGATAGAGTACACATCAAGCTGCCTATCCACCCTTGCTGCTGCCCCACGGGGACAGCCAACTCGCCCTCCCTTGTAAATCAGCTGCTGCAGGGGCTGAGGCAGAAACTGAGCCAGTGCCAGGAGGCTGGCAAGCCACACCTCTCACGACCCAGACACCAGGTTCTGGCTGGAACCCAGGGGCGCGGAGCTCTCACCAGTGCTCATGGGACTCTGTTTCTCAAAAGGGACTGGGGGCAGAGTCACAGAGATAGACTTGGTGGGTCCCACATGGGAGTTAAGTGGCCCTCCCTTGACACAATCAAGTCCCTCCTCCACAAAAAACGAAATAGCTCAAAGAAGATGGGGAAGAAATGGGACTCCAGAGAGAGGGAGCAGCGTGAATATGCCAAAGTATAGAGACAGGAGACAGCCTTGAGAAGGGTGGGGGAGGTAGAGGCTTGTCAGGAGTCCCTGTTCTTAAACATTGAGCAAAGTCAGTAGCACATAAGAAATTAAACATACACAGAGATTCAAATGTTACATCACCAAACAAAATTTCAATAGGGATGCATGATTAAATGACAAATGAGTGGTCCGGGTACAAGCAAAGGAAGGGTCTGGAGGCTGCGCTGAGGAAAGACTCTAAGTTCAACCTTCAAAGAGTCAGGTATGCAGAGCTGAGGGGTCAGTGGACTCTTACCCTTAAAACACTCTGGGAGCTTCCAGGGCCCAGTGGTAGGCACTGGAAGGGATTCAGAGACAGCTAAGTGGCTTTTAGCTATAACCATGAGGCTGTCCTCTCAATGCGGAGCCTGAGTCCATGGGGCAGGAGTGAGAGATACAAGTGAGGCAGGGAAGGAGGAAGAGCCAATACCAGGATGGTTATTCATCTGGCCAATTGCTGCTGCTTAAGGGGTCATCCTCTGAGAAGCCATATAAAATGAGTCTCAGTATAGTCTAAAGGAAATTCATCCACCAGCTCATCTCCATTGGGTAAAGACTCATCCCAATTGTTCATGCACAGGTATCAAGGGAGGTCCTAGAGTGTGGCAAACCTCAGTGTCAACAGAAAACCTGGCAAGAGGCATCCATCAGGGACATAAGGCAAAGCACTAGCTGGATGCAGCTGTGTGAGGTCAGATGGTGCCCACACAGAGCTGGACACCACAGCACCTGCTGGAACAAGAGACTGCTGATGCCAAGAGTCTCTGAAGGTCTGTTACAGGGGTGACACCATTGATGCATGCTTTTCTGTGCCAAATAATATGTCCATGTTTAAAAGGACCCCAGAAGAGCAATCCAAAGGGGCACTGAAGGAAGCCACAGAAAGGCTTATAGGAGTTCTAGGGCTTTCTAATAGTAACTTTATAAATATGAATTGTATCCTGCCTGACTACATTCTCTCTTGCCTCCCTGCCTGTTCTTTTGTCTGTCTCCTCCATTAGACTATGAGTTACTTTGTTATTTTTGTTTATGTATCTGTGGCAAAGAAAATGCTTTGCTCACCAACCCCTTTCATTTTCCTCTGCTGCTCATAGCAAAACTGTATTTCTCAGTAATCAGGTAGGCCCACGTGACTAAACTCGGATAATGGAATCTGGACAGAAGTGATATATCTCATTCCTGGGCATCCCCTAAAACCTCTCCCATGATCCTTCACACTCTCCTCCTTCCCTCTTCTGCTGGCCAGATGCAAAAAAGAAAAAAGAAAAAAGAAAAAAAAAATCCAATGGAGGACTCAAAGGCTCCAGAAAATGCCAATGGAAGGAGAAGGAGCCTGGGTGCCTAACTTCCTGGAGTAGAACCCCTGTGCTTAGGCACAATGGACTGTGCTCTGAGCTGTAAATAAACCATTGTGTTGAGTTACTGAAATGTGAGGACTGTTTGTTATATCTGTTAACTCACCCTGACAAATACAGTGCTTATCTAACTTCATTTCACTCTATACCCCTCCAGGACTGGGACCATGTTTATTTGGCTTTGTAACCCAAGCACTAACTCAATGCCTGGCTCATACTAGGCATTGATCAAAGTATGAATGGGTGTGAACAAGCTGAAACCTGAGCCTGGTCTTAAAGGATCAGAGGTAGAAAGCCAGGCAAGGTGGCAGGTAGAGAATATTCCAGGCATGGGCATAGCATGTACAGAGGCAGAGAGACCAGAGAATATGGTCAGTTCTCAACATTGCAAATGGTTCATGATGCGGAACTGTGGAGTGAGAGAGGCAGATGGCTAAGGTGAGGCTAAGGAAAAGGCAAGAGCTAGATCACAAAAGGCCTTGTACACTCCATGAAGGAGTTTGAATCACTCAAGGATTTTAAACAGGGGTATTATATCCCTGAATTTATGTTTAAGGAAGATCTCTCTAGCAGGGAGAAGGATGGATTAAATCAGAATGGATATTTTTTTCTTTTTCTCTTTTCTCCTCTTCCTCTTTCTTTGCAGAATGGATTTTTTAAAGTAACGTTTCCCAAAGTACGTTTGCCCCAAATCATTCAGTCCATGAGATGCTCCACTAAATAGAGATTTGGAGGTCGAGATGGTTTGAGAAGTTGTACATATTCTACCCTCTCTTAGAGGTTCCCATTGTTCATTAGCATATTAAAAACGCTGAAAGGGCTTTCATTAATGAAATCAGTTGAACTTTAATGTAATAGTCTTCAAAATTATTTGACCACAGAAGTGTCTTTTCATTTAATACCTGTTGAAATTGCCATCACTTATGATTAGAACTGGCAGCATATAACAGGAAAAAAATAACAAAGGCATAATAAGATTGGCATTTATTTTTGTCTTCTGTAAAAGATATCTTGGAAGCAGACAGTCCAAGAGTGGTATGGCAGCTCTATGGTGTCGTTAGGAATCCAGCCTTCAATATTTTTGCTCCACCATCCTTAGTTTTCATTCCCAAGGTCACTTCATGGTCCAAGTTGGCTGCTGGAGTACCAGTCCACATGGTCCAAGATGGCTGCTGGAATACCAGTCTTTGGAAGGAAAATGGAAAAGCAAAATGGCAAAAGTGGAGCTGAATCATGTCACTTTAAGCAGCCTTCCTGAAAATACCATACATCAATTCTGCTTACATGTCATTGGGCAGAACTTGGTCCCATGACCACACCAAGCATCAAAGGAAGCTGGGAAATACAGTATTTTTACTTTGCATGGCTATATGCCAAGTTAAAAATGGGAGTTCTGTCACTAAGGAGTTGGGGCACTCAGCTTGCAGTCTCTAGCACAATGTCCCACAGAAATAGTGATCCACAGGACTTAAGTTGGGATAAAAAAGACTAAGTAAGGAGATTGATTTTTTAACATTTTTAGTATTTTATTGAGATATAATTGACATACCACAGTAGGTGTATAGTTTAGTGATTTTCAGTAAATTTATACAGTTTTATAACCATCACTACAATCCAGGTTTAGAACATTTTCATCTCCCCAAAAAGTTCCCTTGTTCCCAAGTTGTAGTCCATCCCTACTCCCACCTCCAGGTCCAGGGAGCAGTTGCTCTGCTTTCTTCTCTGTAGTTTTTTCTTTTCTAGAAATTTCACATAAATGAAATAATGCAATATTTAGTCTTTTGTGTCTGGCTTATTTCACTTAACATAATATTTTTGTGGTTCACCTATGTTGTAGAATGTATGAGTAGTTCATTACTGTTTACTGTTGAATGGTATTCCATTGCAAGAATATATCACCTTTTCTTTATCCATCTATTCACCAATTGATGGACATTTGGATTGTTTCCACTTTGAGGCTGTTATGAATGACTAATGCTGCTATGAATAGTCACATACAAGTATCTATATGGACATACATTTTTATTTCTCCTGTGGTATTTAAGGAGATTGGTGTTTAAAATTGAATTTGTCCCTGATTGGGAAAGCCATATGGACCACATCCCCTTTGTCTAGTTTATGGATGGATGAGTAGAAAAATGGGGGAAGGAAAAAACAAACAAGCAAACAAACAAAGGCACGTAGTATTCTTCTTTATTTTAATTGCCCTTTTTCACTTTAATTATTATTATTGTTATTTGTGTGTGTGTGGTAATGACGGTGTCAGGGATTGATTTTGGGGATAAATGCACAACTATGTAGTGGTACTGTGAACAATCAAATGTACAATTTGTTTTGTATGACTGCATGGTATGTGAATATATCTCAATAAAATGAATTAAAAAAATTGAATTTGTCCCATTGAAAGGGCATTTATCAAATGCCTATTACTGAAATGCATTGTGCTAAATGCCCACAGATACAATGATGAATAAGATCCACCACGGACTCCTTCTTGGAGTTTGCAGTCTAGTGGAAGAGACAGATATTAGTTAAATAATCATTGCAAACAAATGTAACATCACAGTGGTGACAAGCACTATAGAGGAGTGGTCCATGGTGCTGAGAGAGCTTTTACTGGAAGGATCTGCGTTGGTCAGCAAGGCCAAGAAAGCTGTCTTTGAGCTGAATCTGAAGGATACCAGAACTTAGTCACCCGTAAGAGTTCTGTCCTTCAAAGTGGTATCTCATGAAGCCCTATGCTTATTCCAACAATGTGGCCTTTGCAAATAATAGTGAGCCAGTTTACAAGCGTGCTGGCCCTAGGTTTGTTTGTCTTCAGAGAAAGATCCTGTGTTTTAACCTCTCAGCATTTTTGTTCTCTGGTGAGACCATGACCAATAAAATAAACCATGCAAGAAAATCGACTGCATCCCTTCAGAATCACATCTCACTTCTTACCAAAAATGGAATTCCCCTGCTAGATCACGAATTTATTTCCTCAGAGCTGGCACAGAGGGGTTCATGGCAGTTTGCAAAAATAAACTCAGATTTCATCTGTAAAATGAGGAGAGTGGATAATATCACTTCTCTCTTCCCTTATAGCTCAAAACTCATGTGCCTGAAGTTTGCCACCAAGGAGAGTCCAAAAAGCGCCCCCACAGTATGGAGAGGTAACTCCCAAAGAAGAAATAAAAGAATGTTTGTAGCAGTAGCAAGGCCCTGGCAGGAGAAATTGGGCTCCAAGGGGAACCTCTATGATGCCAACACAAAACCCTTGAAAGGTTATTGGGCACATCAGGTGACCTACACTGGAGCAGACCCTTGGCGGGCGCTGAAACTTCACCTCGTTGACTGTGAGAAGTCTCTAACCAAACTCCCAAGGAACAGCTATGTAAGCCAGATGCAATTTGCTAAATTATCATTAGAACACAAGGAGTTATATACATCAATTTCACGGTGGTGGTGACCTCTGTGGGGAGAGGAGAAGGAAGGGATGGGTTGTGAGGGTCTTTCCCTTTATCTTTAATACTTTATTTTTTTAAGAGAAGGAGGGAGGGTCTCTGAAGCAAACATGATCGAATATCAATAAAGACTACTTTGGGGTAGTCTCATTATTTTCTGTACTTTTCTTTATGTTTGAAATATTTCGTGATTAAATGTACATTCTTTTAATTCCCTTGAGAATTGTACCTGCTGAGGAGCCTAGTCTGTCTTGTCGGATGTCGACCTTGTTCTCTCTCTGTGGGAAGGAGTCACGACGGGCAGGTGACTTCTGGAACCTGGAACTGGCTCAAATGGCACTGAGGGAATGATGCTAATGGCCAGAACTGTGGAGCCCAAGGTCTCTATCTCTATTACAGGGATGGATCTGACCCTAAGGGATCCTCTGGCCAAAAGCAGCCTTCACCAGGACAACACTGGATAAGAGTAGTTAAGCCTGTAGGCTTTAGGGCAAGTTCAAAGCTATCCCATTATAACCTTAGGAAAGTCACTTAATTTAACAGTGTTTTGATTTGATTCTAATTCATGCAAAGTGCTTAGCACTTGGTAACTGTTCAACAAGTTATTAATTACCACTTTATTATTGAATCTTTTCCTGTGACCTCTATTTTCCCATGTTTTGTGTAGATTTTCCCTCTTTTGTTGACATGCTCTTTTTGAACCTTACTAATTCCATTAATTTGACTAAAGTCCTTCTTTGTTCTTTCAGTCTTTGGCCTTGGGGACCTTCTATCTTTTAAAGTGCCCTCTGCTGATGTATGACTTCCATCTCTTATGTATTAATCTGACTGATTTAACTCTTAAAGTGCCACAGAGTTCTCATTCTCATGCATATATAGCCCTACTGGTATTTTGATATTTAAAAATATGAGTTTATACATATAAATGACTGTGGTCTCCATTAGTAACTATGATTTATGGGAAGTGACACCTCAAATGTTCTCGAGCAGGATTTTTTTAAAACACTGGTCACCGTACTCTGAAACAGCTCCATAAATTCATTCTAGCTCAGCAGTGTATTTTCCTGCAGCAATGGTTAGACAATTTTAGCTATAAAAACTTGCTTAAGCTGAGACTTTTTTCTAAGTCTAAAGTTGCTGTGGAATCTGTCCTTTCTGTGCAATTCTGCCATCAGCATTACTGACCAATTTAAAGAGGCTACCGTCTACAAACTCACAAGAAAAGAAGCAGCACTATTTTACACTCTAGGAATAAAACACTACAATTTTTCAAGTTAATTAATGTTTCCATGTTTTTGCTGAGGTAAAGTGTCGTAACCATCCTCCAAGATGGCCCCCAGTGATTTCCACTTCTTGGAATCCACACCCTTATAGTGTCCCCTCACCACAAAATAGTGTTGACCTGTGTTACCAAAAGGATATACAGAAATGACAGAGTGGGACTTCCAAGGCTAGGTCATAAATGACATTGTGGCTTCTGCCTTGCTGTTTCGCATCCCTTGCAATGGGAAAGCCAATTGCCATATGAGGAAACTCGAGCAATCCTATGGAGAAGTATGTGGCAGGGACTTGAGGCCTCTTGCCAAAAGCCATGTGAGTGGCCATCTTGGAAGTGGATCCTCTATCCCCAGTCAAGTCTTCAGATAAGACTACATCCCCAGTCAACATCTTGGCTGCATCCTCCTGAGAGACCCCTTAGCCACTGAGCTAAGCCACTCCCCAATTCCTGACCTACAGAAATTAGGTGAGATAATAAATATTTATTGTTGTTAAGACACCAAGTTTTGGGGTAATTTGTTACGCAGCAATAGATAACTAATACATTCAGTATTTCCTTGGGTAATATATGTGATATCCATCAATAATGCTTGGTTATGGTATAAGCTTGCCCAAATTTTTAAATATTTCCTCAACATATAATCTACGTCCAGGTATTTTAAATTGTGCCATGGCTTATTTCAGTCCCATTCAACAAACGTGTGTTGACTACATGATCTGTTAGTGACAGAAAATTCAGATCAACATCAGTAATTTGAACCAGACTGATAGCAGTAAGCTGCATTTCTCTATCCAATTCCCTTTGTTGTGAATGATTCTTATGCATTCCAATGTAGGTAAAATTCAGGATGCCACAAAGTCCAGCTCCTACCACTTCTTTTGCTTCTTACTTGATTATAGAAGGGAATAAAGTTGAAGGGAAGGGTGTCACCATCCATATTCCTTGAAGAGAAGGAATTCATCATGTTAGTAAAAACAAGGTGTGTTACATTGACAGTTCATAATAGCTAATATTTATTGAGAACCTGCTGTGTACTAGGCAGCGTTCTAAGTGTTTACCTGCATTATAATTTTTAATTCTCACAAAGGAGATATTATTACCCATATTCTTTAGATGGTAAAACTGAGCTACATCACTAGAAGAAAGGCAGCACTATCTACCGCTGTCACTATCTCTGTCCATCAGCCACAGGCCCAGATACTGAAGTGGGTCAGTAACCATTACACACACGTAGCAGTTCAGTTCAGTGTCTTAGGTTCCCCTGGGCTCCTGCTCCAGGTATTGCAAGCAAGAATAAGGCTGAGATTTTACTGAAGGAAAGGTGGAAAGAGAACACACATAAAAGCAAAGGAATAAAAACATTTGCAGAATACAGATGTCTTATCCTAATTTAAGAAGACAAATAGCCACAACATGGCTTGACTAAGGCATTGGGCTTAGTTGAGGGCATGGTTCTCAAAGGGGGATCCTTTGACCACCACCAGCAGAAGCAGCTGGGAACTTGGTAAATACAAATTCTTGGCTCCAATCCAAACAAACTGGAACAAAAATCTGGGGGTAGGTTGGATAGAGAATAAAAATAGGTTTTCAGGCCCCCCCTGAGGAACTGGGGGAAAATGTGGAGATGTTGGACTTCCCCACCTGGGTTATTACTGATATTCTTACAAACATTGAGGACTAACAATTTAGTAGACCAAGCCCTCGATCTTGGGGCTTGCCCTCATGAGGCTCATTACTGCAAAGAAGCAGCTTAGCCTACTTATAATTATGCCTGAGAGTCTCCCCCAGAGAACCTTTTTGTTGCTCAGATGTGACCTGCCTATCTATCTATCTATCTCTCTCTCTCTCTCTCTCTCTCTCTCTCTCTCTCTCTCTCTCTCTCCCTCTCATTAAGCCCATTTGGCAGGTGAACTCACTGCCCTTCCCTCTATATGGGACATGACTCCCAGGGGTGTAAATCTCCCTGGGAACAAGGGACTTGACACCTGGGATGAATCTGGACCTGGTACTGTGGGATTGAGAACATCTTCTTGACCAAAAAAAAACGAAACAAAATGAAACGAAATAAAGTTTCAGTGGCTGAGAGATTTCAAATAAAGTTGAGAGGTCACTCTAGAGGGCATTCTTATGCACTATATAAATCCCTTTTTAGGTTTTAGTGTATTGGAATAGCTAGAAATAAATACCTGAAACTATCAAACTGCAACCCAGTAGACATGATTCTTGAAGACGACTGTATAACTGTGTAGCTTACGTGATGTGACTGTGTAATTGTGAAAACCTTGTGGCTCAGACTCTGTTTATCCAGTGTATGGACAGATGAGTAGAAAAATGGGGACAAAAACTAAATGAAAAATGGAGTGTGATGGGGGGAATGGAATGCTTTGGGTGTTCTTTTTTACTTTTATTTTTATTCTTATTTTCATTCTTTTTGGAGTAAGGAAAATGTTCAAAAATTGATTGGGGTGATGAATGCACAACTATATGATGGTACTGTGAACAGTTGATTGTGCACTGTGGATGATTGTATGGTATGTGAATATATCTCAATAAAACCGAATTTTAAAAAAAATCGGGGTGGGGGGTGTCTAGCTAGCAATATGTGTTTTAACAAGCCCTCCCAGTAAGCAGATGTATGCTAAAGTTTAAGATAAATGGGTTGGGACCCACCTTGGGCTAAACCTGGGATGTATGACTCCAGAGTCCATAATAGCTCTGGGTAGTCATTACAATGCCAATCTTGGAGTCTGACAGCAACAATAAAAGATATCATTCTAGCCCAAAAGAAACACAGCTACTGTTCCTTTGTAGGCACAGAATAAAGCTGAGATATCCAACATGTCCTTAATGCTCTCTGTCAAAGGCAGACTCCTGGGATTGGGGTGGGGGAGTACCCACCTGACCTAACTTGAAAATATGGAAAAAGTGCCCACCCTGCTGGATGTGAGCCATGTTAGGAGAAGGCTAAGAGGCTAGGTCACTTTAGGGCAGGATTAGGTAGTATAACACCAACTAGCTGCTATGACAAATATACCCACAAAAGTATAATGGCTCCAATAAAAAGAAGTTTATTTCCATCTCGTATGATAATTCAAGGAAAAAGTTCCTGGTCAACAAGCCACAATCTCCTGGTGATTCAGGGGTCCAGTTTCCTTCAGTCACATGGCTACACCATCCCCTAGGTTCTCATCATGGTCTGCATCTGGTTTGTAGAAAGAGAGACTACGACAAGGACATGCCCCCTTCTTAAAAGCATTGGCATGGAGATGACACACATCACTTCCGCTCACATGTCATTGGCTAGAACTCAGTTACCTGGCCACATTAACCACAAGGGAAGTTGAGTAATATAGTCTACCTGTGTGCTCAAGATGAAGGAAAAATATATTTTCTGAAGAAGAGGTAGCAAGATCTGTAATCTGGAACATAGTGGGGTGATGGAATTAACTGGACTGTGAGCTGCTTGAGACGAAGAACTATATTTTGGTTTTTTATATTTTTCAGTATTCTCAGCACCTAACAAGTACCTTGTACCTTGTATGGAGTGAGTATGCAATGAAGGTTGGTTGAATAAAGGAGAACACTGTAAAAGTGATGGGAAATGCATGACACATCTGTTTCTACTCCTCCCGCCCACATTTATGGAGAAATTCAGCCTAATTCATCATCACATTCTTTCTCACTAATCCTGGAATTAGTCCCAGAATTCTTCTCAGTTCTATGCTCCTAATGACATCAATCACATAGGAATGGATTGAAGTGTGAAACCTTTCTGCTATGTTTGGATATTGACTCTCTAGCTGTAGTCATTTTTCTGTGCTAGGAATTTCATCTGTAAAATGGGGATAGGCCCTGTCTGAGCAATTTCTCAGTATCACATGAGATGAATCACTTGAAAGAACTTTGGCAAAAAACCTAAGAACTATTAAGGATTTCAAGTATAGTGTTTTATGCATAGGACTTCAATGTATAAACCACCATTGCCAAAATGTTTTTCTGTTTTCCAAACAGAGACTCTATACCCATTAAGAAATAATTCTCCATTTTCCCGTTCCCTCAGCCCTAGTAACTTCTAATTTACTTTCTATCTCTTATGAATTTGCTTCATTCTAGATATCCCATGTAAGTGGAATCACAACAACATTTTTTCTTTTGTGTTTGACATTTCACTTAGCATAATGTTTTCAAGGTACAAACATGTTGTAGCATGTATCAGAACTTCATTTCTTTATGGCCAAATAATATTCCATTGTACACTACATTTTGTTTATCCATTCATCTGTTGATGGATATTGGGTTGTTTCCACTGTTTGACAATTGTAAATAATTCTGCTATGAGCATTAGTGTACAAGTATCTGCTTGAGTCTCTGCTTTCAGTTTTTGGGATATATACCTAAGAGTGGAATTACTGGGTCACATGGTAATTCTATGTTTAATTTCTTGAGGAACCACCAAATTGTTTTCCACAGCAGCTGTACCATTTTATATGTCCACCAGCAATGCACAAGGGTTCCAATTTCTCCACAACCTCAGTACCACTTGTTATTTTCCATTTTTTAATAATAGCCACCCTCATAGATGTGAAGTGGTATCTTATCGTGGTTTTGATTTGCATTTCTCTGATCAATGATAGCATCTTTTCATGTTCTTATTGACCATTTGTGTTTCACTGGAGAAATATCTATGCAAGTCCTTTGTCCATTTTTTTTTAAATTCAGTTTTATTGAGATATATTCACATACCATGCAATCATACATGGTGTACAATCAACTGTTCACAGTACCATCATATAGTTGTGCATTCATCACCCCAATCTATTTTTGAACATTTTCCTTACACCAGAAAGAATAAGAATAAGAATAAAAAATAAAAATAAAAAACAACACCCAAGTCATCCCCGCCAATCCCACCCTATTCTTCATTTAGTTTTTGTCCCCATTTTTCTACTCATCCATCCATATACTGGATAAAGGGAGTGCGATCCACAAGGTTTTTCACAATCACACTGTCACCCCTTGTAATCTACATTGTTATACAATAGTCTTCAAGAGTCAAGACTACTGGGTTGGAGTTTGATAGTTTCAGGTATTTACTTGTAGCTATTCCAATACATTAAAACCTAAAAAGTGTTATCTATATAGTGCGTAAGAGTGTCCACCAGAGTGACCTCTCGACTCCATTTGAAATCTCTCAGCCAGTGAAGCTTTATTTCGTTTCATTTCGCATTCCCCTCTTGGTCAAGAAGATGTTCTCCATCCCATGATGACGGGTCCAGATTCATCCCTGGGAGTCATATCCTGCATTGCCAGGGAGATTTACACCCCTGGGAGTCAGGTCCCACATAGGGGGGAGGCATTTGCCCATTTTTAAATTGGGTTTGTTGTTGAGCTGTGGAAGTCCTTTATATATTCTGGATATTAAACTCTTATCAGATACATGATTTGCAACCATTTCCCTCATTCTGTAGGTTGTCTTTTCACTTTCTTGATAATATCCTTTGATGTTTAAAATTTTTGATGAAGTCCAATTTATCTAATTTTTCTTTTGTTCTTCATGCTTTTGATGACATATCTAAGAATCCATTGCCAAATCCAAGATCATGAAGATTTTCCTCCATGTTATCACTAAGGGTTTTGTTGTTTTGGCTCTTAAATTTAGGTTATTAATCCATTTTAAGTGAATTTTTATATATGGTGTGAGGTAAGGGTTCATTTTCATTATTTTTCATATGAATATCCAGTTTCCCATTTTTAACCATTTGTTAAAGAGGATTCTTTCTCCATTGAATTGACTTGGCACCCTTGTGAAAAATCAAATGAACATACATTTGTCAGCATATTTCTTGACTTTCTATTCTATTCCATTGGTCTATATGTCAGCTCTTATATCAGTACTACACTGTTTTGATTACTGCAGTTTTGTAGTAAGCTTTAAAATTGGGAAGTGCAAGAACTCCAACTTTGTTCTTCTTTTTCAAGTTGGTTTTGAGTATTTGGGGCCCCTTGCAATTCCTTATGAATTTGAGGATTGGCCTTTGCATTTATGCAAAAACACCAGCTGGGTGTTTTATAGGGATTGCATTGAATCAGCAGGTTGCTTTGGGTAGTATTGACATCTTAACATTATTGTCTTCCAATTCATGAACATGGGATATCTTTCCATTATTTATCTCTTCTTTGAATACTTTCAGCAGTATTATGTAGCTTTCAGAGTGCAAGGTTTGTTTTTGTTCTTTTTTAACCTCTTTGGTTAAATTATTTCCTTGACACTTTATTCTTTTAGATACCATCATGGATTTTTGATCTTACAACGTATAGGAATGTAGCAGTCATCTAGCCAATGGTTCTCAATGGTCATGTTTTGACATGGCCAGTAATGAGGTATATGGCAAGTAATTTGCTACTAATCATATACAAAGTACCAGAGTTTGTGAGTGATTTACCTTTTTATTGATAAATGGAAGCAGTTGTTCTTATAATAATGTTACTCCCATTTGTTTGCACTCTGACTCTGTCTGTTGAACAACAGAGCACAGGGAAGCATTTTAACTGAGCGCTGGGAATTTCACACAACCCACAGTCCACCTTATCTATGTCTCCTCCTGTTGAGAGAGATCATTAAAAGTTCTGGCAACTATAAATTATGGTAGTGTTTGCGAGTGGTGATTTTATAGTTACTGCTACTATTTATGCTTTTACTTCAATGATATATGTTGTCTCACCTTATTAATAGTAACTGTGGGGGGAAAGTCTGGGAGAAAAACAGAATTTATTGTTAAAAAATAAAGTTAGCCATATTTATTTAGTTTTTCCTTATATAACGGCAGTTTTTGAGATCTTTAAATGGCTTTTTTTTTATTATTCAAGTATTTTGAAAAATGTTTTTATGACCATTACACCAAAATATTTTACAGTACAATTTATCTTACTTCACTAGGAGAAAGACCTCTGAGAGTTGAGAGGATGGGTTTCATCCAACCTCCACACAGTTAGTAAAGGTGGCAGAAAAAAATTAAAAATATAGCTCTAATCCAGCATGGCCTCTACAGATACTCACATATTGCAGAGTTGTTTATTTCCCCCTACTTCTTCTGGGAATAACCAGGGAAGGGCAGAGCAGAGTCAACACAGGCAGAGTCAACACAGATAGGGCTCAAAAAACCAAGTAAGATTCCATGGAGATCCATTGGCACATTGCCAATACAAAGTGCCATAGGCCACACTGAGTCTGGACTAGGAACCAGGAGCTCCACATCATTTGGAATTAAGATCAGAAAAAGAGATGATTGAGAAAAAATGGCAAAGATCAAAGATTCAGGTAAAATCATCTGTTTTGTTAAGTAGGCACAAATTGTGTGTTTGTGTGTGTGTGTGTGTTTAGGGTCTTGGAAGGACACTAATTAATTGAAGGGTCAGAGGCAAGGCAGATAAGGGTAGTTCATGAATGAATATAAAGATGGTTGATAGATAGATAAATGGATGCATGAATGGTTGATGGGTGTAATGAAATTAGGACAGATGGTCAATATGACTGATGGAAGGATGATGGGCAAGTGAATGATGAATAGTCTGAACGGATAAAAATGGAAAATTGGATGGATGGACAGATAGGTAGGTGACAGCTGATGTACATAGAAGACAGTTAGAAGATAGATAAATGGATAAATGAGCAAATGGATGACGAAACAGATGCATGGGTAGATGAAGAAACAGATGGATTAATGAATACTTAAATGGATGGATGATGTTAAGAAGCATAAAATCCCCTCTCCCCCCAGATGTCCATGTCTTAATCCTGGGACCTGTAAATATGTTAGGTCTCATGGCAAAGGGTAATTAAGGTTGTGGATGGAATTAAAGTTACTCATCAGCTGCCTTTGAGATGGGAAGATTATTCTGGATTATCCTGATGAGCCCGATATAATGACAAAGGTCCTTGTAACTGGTTGAGGCAGAAGAGTCACAGAGAGAGATTTGAACTGTTTCACTGCTGGCATTGAAGATGGAAGAGAGGTCCATAAGCAAGGAATGCAAGTAACCTCAGAAGCTGGAAAAGATAAGGAAAGAGATTCTCCCCTAGAGCCTCCAGAAAGACTGCAGCTTTGCTGCCACTTTGTCATTGTAGCCCAGTGAGACCCATTTTAGACTTCTGACTTCCAGGACTGTAATATAATAAATCTGTGTTGTATTAAGCCACCAAGTTTGTGGTAATTTGTCACAGCAGCAATATAAAATTAATATGGATGTGTATCTAGATAAATAAACCAATGGTTAAACAGATATATGTATCTATGTATGTATGCATGGATGGATGGATGGATGGATACATGGGTAAATGGTTAGTTTGTTGATTGGAGGGAAGGATAAATGAATAAATGGATATATGGATAGATAAATGAATAAATGAATACATTTACAAATGAATGGATGAATAGGTGGGTGGGTGGATGGACAAATGAATATGTAAGCACATGGAAAATGGAATGTGGGTAAATACATAATACATGGATAGATGGATGGTTGTCTGATTGATGGGTAGACAGACACATATATTGGTGGTTGGTATGAAGGATGATTAAATGGATATCTGAATGGGTAATGGGTGAATAGATGAATGAATAGATTGGTTGGAGTTATGGTTGAATAGATAGGTACCCAAGTGTGTGTGTGCGTGTATGTATAAAGTACCTTATGTTTAAAGACAGAAGCACTATTTTGACCTGAAATATGGGCCTTGTTAAGGAAGTTTCCAATTAGGAAAAGAGATATCCAGATTGACTGTAAAATATGTACAAGACTCTGATCTTGGACTAAACCTCCATCCTACAGGATGATCCATTTGAAACAAGGGACCTTTGCACAAACCTAATGATCTCTATATCTGTAATGCAATACCCTTCCTTCAAGCAATTAACTTCTACTCATTTCTTGCATTTCAACACAACCATTGCTTTCTCAGAAAAGCCTTCTTAATGTGTTCTTTTTTAAATTTTTTAAATTTTTTCTTAATTTTATTTTGAAATAAATTCAAACTTACAGGAACAGTTGCAAAAACAATACAAACCCCATACACAGAACTCCAGCATACCCCAACCCTCCTCCCCCAATACCCTGATCCACCAACTTTAACATCCTGTCACACCACGATTACTTTCTTTCCCTCCTTCCCTCCCTATCTATCACCCATCATCTATTGCTCTTCTGAACATATGAGAGCAAGCTGCACACATCCTTGAACAAACAATATAATTCACATATACATTTCCCATGTACAAGAACATTCTTTTATGCAATCCCATTAAGCACAGCTAAGAAGTTCAAGAAATTCAACATTGATACAAAGCTTACCTTGTATATTTCCTTTTTTTTCTTTTCTTACGTCCCAGCTGTGTCCGTTTGAGCCTCCTCTCCCCCATCCTCAAATCCCATCCAGGATCATCCTTGGCATTTAATTGTCATTATCTACTTGGAATTTTCTTTTTCAATTGTGGAAGCATACATATAGCCTAAATCTTCCCATTCCAACCCCTCCCTAGCATTCCATTAGTGAGATTAATCACATTATAATGTTGCAATGCTATCACCTTCCCACTATCCATCCATTACTAGAAATTTCCCTTCACCCCAAACAGAAACCCTACACTCATTTCTTAACTCCCCATTGCCCCTTCCCCTACTTCTCATAACCCATACTCTACTTTTCATCTCTATGGTTATGTTCTCTTATACTTTCTTTGTGTTTACCATGGGGCTTAAATTTAACCTCTTAAATCTATAACAATCTTGTTTTTCTTTGATACCAACTTAACTTCAATAGGACACATAAACTATGTTCCTATATGCCACCATTCCCCCACCTTTATGTAGTTCTTGTCAAAAATTACTTATTTTACATTGAGTCCAAAACCACTGATTTATCATTACAGTTTATGTATTTCAGATGCTGTAGGAAGTAAATAGAGGAGTTACAAATCAAAAATACAGTAGTATTGGTATTTATATTTACCATGTGATCTTTACTGGAAATCTTTATTTCTTCATGTGGTTTCAGTCAATTGTTTAGTGTCCCTTCCTTTCAGCCTGCACAACTCCCTTTAACATTTCTTATAGGACTGATCTACTGGTGATGAAGTCCCTCAGCTTTTGATTATCCGGGAATGTTTTCATCTCCGCCTCATTTTTACCCTCCAGGTGTTTGTGAATTTTCTAAGTCTCTGATGGTTATTGACTTCTATTTGTATTCAATTGTGGTCAGAGACTGTGTTTTGAATAAATTCAATTTTTTTTCAATTTATTGAGGCTTGTTTTATGTCCCAGCATATGGTCTATTCTGGAGAAAGATCCATGATCACTGGAGAAGAATGTGTATCCTGGTGATTTGGGATGTAATGTTCTATATATGTCTGTTAAATTTCTCTCTATCTCTCTCTCCTTTCTTTGTTTCTCTGTCAGTAGGGCTCCTTTAGTATCTGAAGTAGGGCAGGTCTTTCATTAGCAAAATCTCTCAGCATTTGTTTATCTGTGAAAAATTTAAGCTCTCCCTCGTATTTGAAGGAGAGTTTTGCTGGATAAAGTATTCTTGGTTGGAAATTGTTCTCTCTCAGAATTTTAAATATGTCATGCCACTGCCTTCTCGCCTCCATGGTGGCAGCTGACTAGTCACTACTTAGTCTTATGTTGTGTCATTTGTACGTGGTGAATTGCTTTTCTCTTGCTGCTTTCAGAACTTACTCCTTCTCTTCAGTATTTGACAGTCTGATCAGAATATGTCTTGGAGTGGTTTATTTGGATTTACTCTATTTGGAGTTCTCTGGGCATTTATGCTTTGTGTATTTATATTGTGTAGAAGGTTTGGGAAGTTTTCCCTAACAATTTCTTTGAATACTCTTTCTAGACCTTTACACTTCTCTTCTCCTTCTGGGATACTAATGAGTCTTAAATTTAGACGTTTTATTTTAGCTATCACATCCCTGAGATCCATTTCGATTTTTTCAATTTTTTTCCCCATTCTTTCTTATGTTCTTTGATTTTCTGTTCTGTGGTCTTCGAGGACGCTGAGTCATTGTTGAAATTCCTCTAATCTTGTATTATGAGTATCCAGAGTCTTTTTAATTTGGCCAACAGTTTCTTTTATTTCCATAAGATCATCTATTTTTTTATTTACTCTTGCAACTTCTTCTTTATGCTCTTCTAGGGTTTTCTTTGTGTCCTTTACATTCTGTGCAATGCTCTTCTTCATGTTCTTTATATCCTGTGCCATGCTCTCATTGTTTGTCTTTAGTTCTCTGATTAATTGCGCCGAGTACTGTGTCTCTTCTGATCTTTTGATTTGGGTGTTTGGGTTTGGGTTCTCCATATTGTCTGGTTTCATCATATGCCTTAAAATTTTCTGTTGTTTTTGGCCTCTTGTCATTTGCTTTACTTGATAGGGTACTTTCAGGACATAAAATATACCAATCTCTAATTTGTCAGATCTACAGCTTGGTGTCATACACTTTCTCTAACTAACCAGCAGATGGCATCCATGAGTCACCTATTCCCCTCAAGTCAGTTCTCCCCAACTTTGTCTTTGTGGTGTGTGGGGGTCTGATTCTTGTGGGGTTCAGTTGGTGCACTAAGTTTGGGTGTGTTGTTGGTGCTGTCTGTCCTGAATGTGGGGCATGTGTCTGGGTGGTTAGGGAGGGAGGGCAGCTTTAATAATCAAGCCTCCCAGGTGTTCCTGGAGATTTAAGGCTGTTGCAAGAGTCTATACCTTCATTTCAGTCTTGCCACAGATTGTCTCTGCTGCTGACCCACAAGTCCTTGGTATTGGCATAGGGTCCCTGGGATTTCCGAGTGGGTCCCCCTTCTCAGCTGTGCTCTTCCAGGACCTCTGCTGAGAGAAGGTTGTGCCATGTCACAAGTGTGCACTGGCCCTCCAGGGAAGCCCTAGGCCACCAGGCTGTGCAGGGGCGTTCCTAGCCTGTTGTTTCAGAACGCAGAATCCTGGTTTCACCAAATTCATGGTCCCTGTGGATTTAGCAGACCTTGTCCAGCTGGTCCATTGCTGGAACTGGTATTCTGGGTCACTTTCTGGCTTTTATCTAGTATTTTTCATCGAGGTGTTTCTTTGTCCTGCCTCACCTAGCCACTATCTTAGGTTCTCCTTAATATGCTCTTGTAGTATTGTATACCTTTCCTTTGGAACACTTCTTAAAATTTCAATATAATATTTATTTGTATGATTATGTGATTAGTATCTATCTCCTACACTAGACTGTGAATTTGATGAAAGCAGGGAAAAATGTATTTTTGCACACCATTTTATCTCTATCACTTAAGGCATGCCTGGTATGTAGCAAGTGTCAGTAAGTACTTTGTTGAATGAATGGAAACCTTCCTGTGGTGCTCCCACTCAGATCATCAGGAACGATCTTCATGGGCAGCAGAGGCATTGTCAACACAATGGGGATTAAATCTGGTTTTCCTGATGGATGACTTTGACTAGGAAAGTGCTCCTCCAAAAGGGAGGAGCCAACCAGCGGGTTTAGGAATGCCTCTGCCCACAGTCCCCATTCCCCAGATGGCACCAGTGCCCTTTTCTGGACCAGGCCAACCATCGTTTGCCTTAAGTTGGGTCGTCCTCACTTAACTCTTCTGGAACCAGCAGCCTCTCTAACTTGATGAGGCCCTTTAGCCATCTCCCACCCTTCCTCCATCAATGCCACCTGCAGGCTGGCAGATTCAGAGGTCACACCTCTTATCAATGGCTAGCACATCCTCTTCTGTCACTAACTCTACTCCTACCTCTCCTCTCTCATCTCCAGTTAGTTTCATTTTGGTCTTTTCAGTAAACCACTAGACTTCTGTTTGAGTACTGTAATCTGTCCTCCTTTCTGTACCAGGCATCAAGTGTCTGAGATAACTGCCCTCCAAGCCCAGCTCTGCATGAACTGTTTACCCTTGAGCAAGTTACTTTAATCTTTCTGAGCCTCACTTTTCTAATCCACAAAATGGATGCAATAAACTGATGTCACTGGATGATTGTGGGCAGTAAACAAAATTATATAAATGAAACATAGCACGGTAAGTGGCAATAGTAAGTTACAATCAATTATTAATTTTTTCTTTCTTCCCAGTTTTCTCTGTCTTGTTTCTTCCTGAGGCACAATGCAGTCTCCTTTTCTATTTTGCACTTTTCTGTCTACAGAACACTTTCTAGCTTTCATAAAAATAGAACCACATAAAAGAAATTTCACAATATTTTTATAGCCTCCAAATAACTCAGTTCAATTATAGGCTGGTGAGTTGTAGTTATTTGAGCATTACTAAAGCATCTGAAACTGGTAAATAAAGGTCTGAATTCACATTAAGAATATAAAGAGGTGGATTAATACTTTGGAAAATGGTAAAGGAAAGACATTTTCCTAGAGGCCCAAGACCTCATATGGAATGTGTCAGCCTATAGCTATTTCTTCCACTACAAGGCACAAGAAACCCTTTATTTAAGTTCGATGCAGCAGCCATGAAGTTTGTGGGAGAATGTACACTCAAATTTTCAGAGAAGAGGGATTTGGCAGGAGGGTCCTGTGAGTTACCCAGAAGAGGCTGCTTATGTGCCTGATTTAATGCTGGAGATTTGAAAATTCAGAAAGCAAATGAGAAATTAGTGGGAAAAGATTATCAACTTATTTTTGGAGTAAGTAGAATAATGAGATAATAGTGAAGCTCCCTAAGCTAAAAGGAAATTTCAAGACAAGGTCATAATCAATTTTTATAAACACAGGTACAGGGAAAAGCAGACAGTCCAGGGTTCAAATATCGGTGACACCACTTTCTTGACTTTGTAACTTTGGTCAAATTATTTGATTTCTCTGGGCCACTAATTCTTCATGTGTAAATTAGAGACTAATACTGTTTACATCAAAGAAGTATGGCTATTAAGTAGTCCATGAAATGTGCATGGAAAGTGCCTAACAAGATGTAAATATGATTATTACTTAGGCGTTTCTGACAAATTCACCTTCACTGCCAGACTCTTGCATAGCCAAGGAAATATTGAAGAATACCTCCAAGAAAAGGCTGTAAAACTGTCATTTCTCAAAAAAGTATGGATGAATTAATACAGCCCAGCCTGTGTCTCTCAGACTTACAGCTCAGAAACCTGATTTGTCAGCACTGAGAACAGATCCATCTCTAGGGCAGACTCACACTAACCAAATGCCTACTAGACCAATGCATAAACCAGATCATACTTAATTTTCAATGAGAAATACCACTTTGTGGGTACTAGAGTACTCCATTCTGTATGGTCACTGAATTTTCTCCCTGAGCTCATACCCACAGGGGAATACAAGTCTTCAAAGGAAGACCACATAATAAGAAACTTAGAGGTAGAACAGTGAAACTTATAACATCTAAATGTGAAGTGGTTTCAGTCCAAGCTAGCCCAAGCCAGTGATCTCATATTAGGGATAGTCTTTCCAATACTGTATTATGAAACTTTATGGTCTTTGCCAAGCCAAAAAGGAAAATATAGATGATTCTGACCACATAAAAAAAATTCTATACATCCATACAACCAAAATACCATAAACAAAGTGAAAAACAAATGAAAAAGTGGAAAAATACATGCAATTCATACGGCAATCAAAAGAGTAAAACCTAATATATAAAGAGCTCTTATAAACCAATGGGCAAAGGGTATGAATAGGTAGCTCACAGAAAAGGAAGATGCGTGGTTTATAAATTGTGAAAAAGCACAACTGCACTTATGTTTAAATGCTTTATGAATCTTGTTAATCTAAGAGGAAACTATTTTTGTTGTTGTTATCTAATTTTTATTAATAACGTGTATATGTATATGCTTGTATATTTGTATGTGGTATATATATTATATATGTTATGGTATTATATTTTTATATGGTTAATTGCGATTACAATTTATTCATTTATCAATTGCTTTCTATCCTTGACCTATTTTTCTATTGTGGTATTCTTTCTCTTATTGATTTAAAAGAACTTTTTATATATTTAGGTATAACCCTTTATGCTTGTTGAATAGTCTTTCTCCCTTCTTCCCTTCCCTGGACTTCTTGAGACAGGGTCATGGGGGAGAAACGGAAGCAAACTCTCTGTAACCAAACATCTACCATGTGCCAGATTCTTTCATGCAGATACCTCATTTATCCTTACAACAATCCTAGGGAGAAGGTGCTGTGATTCCTATTCTAGAATTGAGGACCCAGTGGCTCAGAGAGACTGGGTCACTTGCTCAAGGACGTGTAGCTAGTAAGGAGTATTTGAACCCTAAGCCTAAGGCTGTGCTCTTTCCTCTCAGCCATGCAAGTGCCTTCCCAGAAGGCTCCCAGCTCTTCTGACCATCATCTAATTGCTATCCTGCCTCAGCGTCTGGGGAACCCAGATGCAGGATTAGCCCCAGCTCTTTCCTGAACCAACACCACCTGCTTAGGGGATACATCGGGTAGGCTAAATTTAGGCATACTGCCCTTGTTTCAGCACCCTCGGTGTTTGGGATAGGGTCCTGGGCACCTCAGTGCCCACTGACTTTCAGTCATTTACCCCCCCCCCTCCCTCCTTGCCTCAGTTTCCCTCTTCTCCAAGGGGCAGGCCAAGTCTGTCTCCTACATTTAGAAGAAAGGAACTCATACTGAACAGGAGCAATCTGTTACCCATCTCCCCTCCTCAAGAGGAAGAGTTGCAATTTTATTGGGTCAGATGCTAGGGCTGTGCATGAGAATCCATGTTTCCTTGTGGATACGGTCACTAAAATAATAGCAAGGAATATGGGCCTTTCTTCTGCCTCCTGACACCTCTGCAGTGTTTACTGCCACACATCTATATGCACACTATGTACCAGTCCCCCCTGTGCTCTAAACAGGCTTTGCTGTAACACACTTCCATGCCAATACAGGCTTCTCTTTTCCACCCAGTAAACTTTTTTACATTCTTCAGGTTCTGACTCACCTCCAGACTCTCCCCTCCACTTTGAAGAACCCAGACCCTCCCCTCCACTCCAAAGGACCCTGAGACCCTCCCTTCATCTTCTGTAATCCTTGTTCTGACCTTAGTAGTTGCTTGTGTGTCTGGGTTCCTCACGAAACTCAAACAGAGGTTTCCTCCAGGCAGGAGCCGTGCTCATCATCTCCTCATCTTCCGCACCCAACAGAGTGGATGAATGATTGTGAATGATTCTGACTTAGAGGACTGGCTCATGCTTTGGATCTAACTCTAATTTGTTTGAGGAATCTGCTTCCTTCCCCAGCTTTCAGTGCAGACTTGTTCTCATCGCAATCTTGCTAAGAGAGCCTGATATACCTTTTGATTTGCACCACATGCCTGCTCTCTGAATCTCCCCCCTGGGCCTCCCTTCACTAGTTCCGGCTACCTGATGGGAGAGTCTTGAAGCCTGGGCTTCAGCGAGAATGCTGCAGCCCCTTAAATCCTTCCTGAGCTCAAAAAGTTCCCACAGCCACTGCCATATTCCAGGGGTAAGTTCAGGACCAGGCCCTGATGCCTCTGGCCCTCTCCCTGGTCCTGTGGGCACGAGGCCGGGTTTCCTCACAACTATAGGACTCAAACCTTGGTTCCAACTTGGCTCCCAACGTCCCCTGTTCCTCTCCTGCACTACTTCAAGCATGTCAGAAGGCAAATCAGCTGAGTCACTCCTGGACCAGGTCCCACAGCATCAGAGAGAAACCAACAGAGCAGAGGAAATTAACTCATTCAACAAAGAGGCACTCAGAGCAGCCAGGCAGCCTGAGGCCCCAGGCAGCCCTGGCAAAGGACCACCTAGATCACACCTGTGTCCTTTCAGCTATCACCTTGTCTGGAGAGAAGTGCAGACCCATTCACATTCGATCAGTTTCCATCTCCGAGCAAGGACTGTGGAACCCCAGCAGACCACCCATAGGATCCTTATTTTTGCACACTTTCCCAAGGTGGGCTGCTGTCTCAGGGAATGGGGGACTAATGAGACACTGTGTCCTGAGTTTAGGGGAAGGATATTTGAGGGTCATTGCTGAGATAATCTTAAGATACTTACTGGCACTAACTCTGAGTCAGCCCCAAAGATTATTAAGATACTATTTCTGCCCTGGAGGGCTCATGGTGCAGAACATGAGGATGTCAGAGCTTTCCAAGCTAGGCTCTTGGAGAGGGAAAAAAATAGAAGCAGATACTGAGAAGTCCAAACAAAGCCCCCTTGGGCAAAGCGTGGTTGAAGGAAGAGATAATTGGCCAGAAAAATGGGAGAGGTATTTCATTTTTAAAATTACATATTGAGGATTGAGTTCAGATGATTTCAGTACAGTGGCACTGGAGGGAGATGAAGCTGGAGAGATAGTCATCTATGTGGTGGCATGTATCAGAACTTCATCCCTCTTTACAGCTGAATAATATTCCATCGTATGTATATACCACATTTTGTTTATCCATTCATCTGTTGATGGACACTTGGGTTGCTTCCATCTTTTGGCATTTGTGAATAATACCCCTATGAACATCGGAGTGAAAATATCTGTTCAAATCCCTGCTTTCAGTGCTTTTGGGTATATACCTAAAAGTGGGATTGCCAGGCCATGTGGTAATTCTGCACTTTCTGAGGAACCACAAACTTGGGCTTGTCATTTGGCACTATTGGGGTGGGAGTGGGGGTAGCGGGGGAGGAGGAGAAAGGATATTGCACCATTTAGGATTTCTGAGACCATCTCCAGGGATCCTAAAGAAAAAGAGACTTACGGGAAGAATATCAAGCAGTTCACAGAACTTATTGAAATCCGAAAAACCGGGCTCAGAAAACTCAGCTTTGGTCCTACTGCAGGGACAGTCCAGTTAGGTCACTTCTGCTGGTGCTGCCACCATTGGGCACACACTGCCAAGGCACTGGGCTCTTGCACCCCAGGATTGGTGCTCGGATGCTGAGTAGCCAAAAATCATAGATGTTTTCTTCTGAGTCAGTTGTGTCTCCCTCCAGAGCAGGTCAAAGAAATCCTCCCCATGGGTCAATCTAGCACATCAAAGAGGCCAGAACCTTAAAGAAAGAAGGAGTGTGCATTTGTCTGGCCTTATTCTCTGGACTCATATTCCCTTCAAAGAGTTGGGGAGAAGAAATGGGCAGTAGCGGTTGCGGCAGGAGAGGTTTCAGGTATTGGGGAATTCTGGGCATCTAGCAAATTCCGTTATCCCCAACATGACTTAACTCATTCCAGCTGGCATCCCTGGCCAGGAGCACTCTAAGCTGAGACCTGAAGGGCAAGTAGCTCTCAGCTAGGCAAGGAGATGAGGCAGGAATATGGTCCAGGATATGCAAAAACTTAGTGCATTTGGGCAACTGAAATTGATTGCATAGGGCTGGGGATGCAAACAAAAGGGAGAAATGAGCTAGAGAGGAAGGCATATTAGGTAGCTTGGATTTTAGGCTGAGGATAAGTAGGATGCCATTAACATATTTTAAGCTAAGGATAGACATGATAGATTTGTGCTTTTGGAAAGACAACTGGCTTCTGTAGGAATATTAGTTCCATGAAGACAAGGACTTTGTTTTTCACACTATTGTATCACCAGCACCTAGCACACCCTAGATGCTCAATAAGTAACTGTGAAATGAATGAATGACCACTGTGGGGAAAATGAAGCCAGAATGATTAGCAAATGTGTAGCCCAAATATCAAATAATAGGTGACCTGAGCTGTGATGAAGCCTTTGGGGATGGAGAGAAGTGGTCATTTTATGGGAGGTAGAATAAATTGGATGCTGGTAGGGGTGTAACAATAGGAACAAGGTATCAAGGATGATATTCTGGATCTAATTGGACAAATGAATGGCTGGGGGTGCCATTGCCTGAGATATGACAGATTGGAGCAATAGGTCTCAGGTAGTGATTTACAAATTCATGGGTAGACACATTCAGTTTTGGGTGTCTATGGGATATCCAGGTGGAAACTTCCATTGGAAAATTCATTCAAAGGGAGGCTTCTGGGAAAGCCCACATAAACCCAGGAGGATTTAGCATCCCCTCTGGCCAGCTGTACCAGGGTCTGTGCCAGCTGGCACATCTAAGCCCAGGGAGCTGGGGCCCTGGGAAACCCCACAGGTCAGACCCTGTCTGTCTCTGCCCTTGATTCTGCTATTTAAACATCTAAGGATAAACACCACCAAGGGCCTACACTGTGCCCCAGCCTGGTCTCCTCTTCCTCTCCCAGGCCCATTTTGTTATGACCATGGGGAGGACAGCGAGCACTGCTTTTACAGGCACTGAATATAAATACTGCACCAGAACCCTCTTCTCAGAATTGTGTATATTGGAACAGAATTCTGGAGCCTCAATTTTATAAGGCACAGACAGATAACATTGAATGCTCAAATCGCATAATTGCATTACTTTGATAGTTAAACTATTGAAACTAAATTAACAAATCATGGAAGAAAATGTTAACTTGCATACATTTTAACAACTCCTTATATAAGAAAAAGGATCTTGTTTTGTCATGTGCTGTTGTCAAGTCACTGTGCCACTCCCACTTCTCCTGGCCTTGATGTGAGGCCAGCATGTCTTCCTCTCATCAGCACCAGGGAAAGAATGGGAGAAGAACCAAGAATGTGTCTGAGAGCAAACAGACCATGGGAGCATGCATTAGGCTTAATTACTTAAATACATGCAGTGATTTCTGATACTAAGTGGCCAAATGTTAGCAGCCCTGTTCTCTTGCTTCTCCAGGGCCTGGCAGGTGTGGGGACGCTGGAGCATTGTTCCTGCCAGTGAAACTGCTGTTAGGTGGTTGCTTCCTTCCTTTTCCCTACAAATTTATGTCAAAGAAAGTGCCGTCCATACAAACAGTATAGAAAGGGAAAGGTTCATGGATTGTGTTGAGAACATGGCCAAGAGCCTTTTCTAGTAGAGAAGACTTCCCTATTTTTTTTTTTTTGCTTGTGATATCTGCATTTAATAAAGAATTACAATAGTACATAGATTTTGAATCTTGATTTATACATAACTGCTATTTATATAAATGCTAAATTCATTAAGTTCTAAAAATTAAATAACACTCTAACAAATGTAATTTAAATAATTAAGCCTAATGCATGCTGTCCATGGTCTATTTGCTCTAAGACCCATTCCTGGTTCTTCCCTTGCTTGCCCTGGATCACAAGGAGCTGACCCTGCAGCGCCTCTGTCAGCTGGTTACAGCTCCACTGAGCGTTGGGGGCACTGGCAGGAGACTGGGTGGGGGGGGGGGGGTGGGCAGGAGAAAAGGAGAACCCAGTGCATTTCTCAATCTCTTTGCCACGGGGGGCATCGCAGGAGTAGATGCATCTTCTTTTTGACTCCAGCTTTCATCAGACTTGCCTGCCACAGTGACCCCAATCCCTGGGCTCTGGTAACACCACTTACTTCCCCTCTCCCACCAGCCTAGGAGTGATAGTGGCTTTCTGCTGTTGCTAAGCTCTGAGTTGCCTCATCTTCCTAGTTTTGGCTTATCAGCTTTTCCATCACTTGTGTAACCAGTTCTCTGCAATAAATTCCCTCTCTTTCAAATACTTAGAATAGTTCTGTTTTCTGTTTGGACCCTGACTAGTATATGTAATATTAAGGGAGAGGGTCATGGATACAACATTTTTGTCTTTTAAAACTGAGGATGGCCATTTTCTGAAAGAACGTAACAAAGAGTCAGAATGAAGTTGCCTGGGAGTTGTGGACTTGTTGCGTGGGGATGAACCTCAGCCTCCCAGGCCTGAAATGAACAGGTTCAGGTAAAGGACACCCAGACGGCAGAGCATGATGGGAAGAGGGCCATCCTTGTGAAATAGGGTAGAGTTCTTTGGTGGCTGGCACCAGAAAAAGACTTGGGCTGACTTAATAAAAAAAGAGATTTAACATAAGACTATAAAGAAAGCTACACAAGAGAAGAGAAGGATGAATCACTTGCTTTTGGACACATCAGGAACAAGGACGGCTCCCGGAACTAGGGAGCAAGAATTAGTAGTCCCTTTAGGAAGCTTGATTGGAAGAACTCTACCATAACCACTCTAGTCCTTGCATTCTGCTTAAGATTCAAAATACAGGGAGAAAAGGGTCCAATTGATTTGCATGAGCTAAGTGCTCACCCTCGCCCGTGAAAGAGCAGGGCCCCTTGTTCAACAGTCCAACAAAGTTGTGTGCAATGCAGATAGAGGAGAGCTCCACAAAAGAGAGCAGGCGGAGAGCTGTGTTATTTGCACCCTGGACCCACAGTAAAAGTAAGGAGAATAGCATGAAGAAGTGGCTACATGAGGACGCAGGAGAATCTCCCTCTCTAGTCAAGAAACTAGTCCAGAATCAAAATAGAGGTCAACCTGAGGATGAGGTAGTTGTGGCAAGAGACCAGATGGCCTATCGGGATGAATCAGAGTTCTCTTGCTTCCCATCTTTGCCCCCATGTAACTAAAGGCCTTCCAGGGTAATTCCCCAAACCTGTCAATCCTGAGGATGGCTGAGATGCGGTGGGAGCAGATTCCTAGACAGGAAGTCAAAGAATAGGGCAGGGATAGGGCCGGTTGACTTCATTCCTAGGGTCTATTAGAGTAGCCTTTGTTTGTACTGAGAGGGCTTCAAAAAGCAAAGGGTTATTTAGTATGTGAGTGTCATTGTCACCGGAAGCCAAGTGCTGAAGAAGTACTCAAGAGCCCCAGTTAAGAGAAGAATTGTATCTTCACTCTCTAAGGTGGAATTGGTGGGTAACATTCATGAAGGGAACTGCAAAATTTATAGTGGGATCAAGAGGGTAGCAGGGATCCCAACTCAGTTTAACTTGTGTCTACCCATGGGGTATAGACACGCCTGGGTATGGCTCTATAGAGCTGTTGGGATTGTCAACCAGACATCTATTTGCATGAGGATCTGAGGGGTTCCTGGAGAAAACGTACCCTAAACAAAGAGGGAACTAGAGAACAAGATGATCTACTGAGAGAAGCCCTTGTTCTGGGGGAAAGGCAACTCCTGAGTTCAGAGACAGGGCTTCCACTCACGTTTCTCTCCTGGCCCAGCCCAAGGGACATGTGTCTGAATCTTAGTGGGGGAGAGAGAGAGAGTGAGAGCCAGAGCCTGAACTCTAAAAACTGCAAATGGCAAACATGGAAAGACTGGAAGAGCTGCTCCACTAGATATTTGGCAAACCGGTCCTAAGCAGTACAGCTTTGGGTCTTTGTACGTTCCCCTCAGCAGCCTGGTACCCTGCTGCTCCAGTGCTTCTCAGCATCAGGGATAGTGTCTGGAGAAAGAAGCCATTGCCCAGCCGATGTATCGTACCCACTGGAGGGCAGCTGGAGCCAAAGAATATACCTGCAGACTTCTCAGTATAACCTCCCAGGCTTGTGAGCACATGAGACGCCCTTGGGCACTGGAATAATTGCTGTGAAGCTCTTGTCCGAGGGAAGTTCTGTGTTTGAAAGTGGAGTAAGAGTCATCAAAATACATGTTATTGGAGAAGGAATCCTCCAAGCAGAGGGAGTGGTAGAGCATGGAGACATTAACAGCTTGATAACTGCATCTTCCAGGATAGGCCCAGTTGCTCTCATTGAAAACATGTCACGCCATCTTCAGCTTCGTAGTGAATGTGCTGTGGAAATCCCTTGGCTGACACTTGCGTGCATGTTAAAGGAGCCCTGTTTCTTTAAATGCTGAGTCAAGCAGGGTTCAGCCTGGGGGCCTTTCCCTCTCTCTCTGTCCCTACCCCCTTCCCCTTCCCTCCTCTCCCCTCTCCTCCCCTCTCTTTTTCCTTCCTTTTCTCTCCTTCCTTTCCTCCCTTCCACCCTCCCTCCCTTCCTTCCTTTCCTTCTCTCCCCCCTTCCTCTGTTCTTTCTCTGTCTCTCCCCCCCCCTCTTTCCTGCCCTCTCTCCTTCCCTCTCACTCCCTTCCTCCCTCCCTTCTTCCTTTCCTTCAATTTATTCCTATTCAATTTCAAGACCAACTCCTCGCAGCAGCTACTTTCACACAAGCTAATGGCTTGTGCCTTCCAGGAGGAAAGTTCACAAATTGCAACAGAGTTTTGGTTTTTATTTTTCTGCAGAGCAGCAGGATCACAGAACCTGCAGGTTCACCTGCCTGCTGGGCGGGACAGAGAGAGCAGAGGGAGGGAGATGAAAGCCAAGCCGACCGGAAGAAAGGGCAGCGAGGGAAGCTCATTTAGCTGGGAGGAGACTTTGCTCTAGCCGCTCCGCTCGGGCTGGGGGGCATTTCCCCAAGCATGTGCTGTTTCCAGTGTCCAGATGGTGTCATTTGCCCTGAAAAACAAGTGACAGACAACATGGTTTTGCTGCTTAGAAATGAATGTGTGGGTCAGTGATTAGGGAAGGAATGCCCATGCCCATTATACCTAAACCGAAGAGATTCAACCATATGGGAAAACTGCCCTTGCCTTGCTGCCTTCCTGTTCATTTTAATATGCTATTTACATTTTTACCAGCTATATTTGCACAAATAGAACCTCTGCTTGCTTGGTAATTTACTTAGGGTACATACTGTATTTACATGGTGTAGACCAGAGTGGGAAAACTGGTCATACCAGTTGGGGCAGAAAGAGTGGAATGTTCATCTTGGTTTCCTCAGACCCACTGCCCTTGCTATAGGTGATGACACATAATAAACATTATATAATAATAGCAGTAGTAATTAACTCTGATAGAATGCTTTACTAGGTGGTAGGCACTATTGTAAGTGCTCACAACAGCCACATGAAGTATGGACTATTGTATCTCCATTTTACAGATGAGGAAACTGAGGCATAGAGAGTTTTTATAACTTACCTATAGTTAAACAGCTGGTATGTATTAGAGCAAGATGCTAGAGCCAGGATTCAAACCCAAGTAGTCTGGATCCACCAGTTTTTGTCCTGGTGTTACTCAATATAGAGACCTCTAGTGTAAGATGGCAGATTGAATTAATGCAATTGATTACTACCATTCTCTCCCCAAACTCTACTAAAGTAATAGTAAAGGGATTTTTCAAAGGTATTAATCTGCAAGGAGAAAGCGTAGGAGAGGAAATAATACCCTCAAGCACCAATAAAATTTTAGAAGCTGGAAAGCTGATGAATGAATGTTAATAAACTTAGTAGAACCAAAAACGGAATCCTAAACTGGAAGTGGGGAGAACCACGAAACAGCAACCTGATTTCACTGCAGAAACCCCCAAAGTTTCAGGAATTGGTGGCACTGGGTGGGGCTAAGAACAGGAATATTAGTTCAAAATCTCATGTGCAGATCCCTGGATCCCCTCCTCAATCCCAGAAGATTACAGATTTATTTTCTGGTGAAAGTAAAAAAGAGAGCTTCTGGATTTGGGGATGCCAGGTTCAGCTGAGGGCAGGGGTGCTCCAGGCTGAACACAGGGGAATTAGGCATAGGTCTGAATGTCGACACTTCCACCTTTCTCTCGCAGCTCCTGGAAAGCTGATAGCCAGAATTACACCCTCTAGGCAGGACTGTGGGAAACCCTTCTCTCTGGGCAATCTACCAGCCTATTAAGAAGGACCTAACAAACAGATCCAGGGGATCACCTTACAATGAAGTCCACAGACCACATTTCCCAGTCACGTGCAAAGAACTTCAGATCAGTTTTTATTGCTTTACTCTTAATATGATCAGGCAACACAAAACATTTGAGAAAAGCCTCCAGTGTGAAAGATAAACACCCAAACTAGCTTAACAGGTGCAATTTGGAGGAATTTGAGATGATGTAGGGAAAAGATAAGATTAGACACTGTAGCCATGAATGAAGGAGAGGGTGTTATAAAAGGGGGATCAATTAGATTAAAAAAAAAAAGAGGCCTTGGAAAAGAAAACTGTTACAATAGAAGGAAGTCACCTTCCTTGGATACTTGAGAAATCTGATTCCATTATGATTTTTAATTGTTTTTGTATGAAATAGAAATATCATGGTTTTACTCTCTGGAATCTTTTAGGATCTTCTTTTTGTCACCAGTGATCTCTTCAAAGATGTGATTTGGGATAGAAATATTTTCAGTGCTTGTGTTGGCCACTCTATGAAACTTTTGTTATCTGGACATGCATGCTTTTCTTTTCTGGGATAGTTCAGTTATTTCCAGTGTATTTCAATTATTTCATTGACAATTTCCTTCCAACTGTTCTCTCTGTTCTTTATTTCTGTAATTCCTATTATTCAATTTTTGGACCTCCTCATGGTGCTCAAATGCTCTCATATTTCCTCCCCTATCATTCATCTCTGTATCCTTTTGTCTTTCAGAGAGATTTCCTCACTGCTACCTCATTGCTGGTCAATCCTGGGTAGGAACCCCAGGAAGTCTGGGTTGAAAGATCCAGAAAGGCCAACCTGTCAGGGAGACTGTGGCCTCCCCGCATGGGACATCCATCCTCCTTTGGTGTGTGAGCTGTGAGTGTGGGAAACCCCTGCCTGGCTCTCTTGCTGCTGTTTTACTGCGACCCTGGTCAAAGCCTATTGCTCACAGCCCCTTGATAGCTTTCCTTTCCTCCAATCCAGATCTTTTCCATTTTGCCTCAACAGTGGGAATCTATGGATAGAGAATGGGAGAATTGGGGATGAAAGGCTTTCTTCTGAACCCTGGTATATGAATTCATCTCTCTACAGCCACTTTTAATCCTGACCACCCCCAAAGAACTGGATTCCATGAGCACCCAGCAAGTGACAGAGATCCAGTTTAGGCACACCCTCCTAAAAGCCAGGACTGTACAAGAGGCAAGGAGCAAGCCGACAGTCCCCTGTAGCCGTTTGAGGAATCATAACTCCTCAGGACCATGGGACAGGAGGATTTTTGTTAGGCCTCAGGTAACACACTGCTGCCTAGGACTTGCTGTGTCCTGGGATGCCAAAGGACTTGTTTCCTTAGCAACAGTAATCATGTGACAGGAACACACAGAGATCCGGAGATGTTGCTTAGCAACCATGCTGCACCTGCTGGGGCTCTGGGCCTGCAGCTTGGGCCAGGAAGCCTGGCTTTGAATGTGGAAACTCCCATCACTGCTGGCAGAAGGAGAAAGACCCAATTTGGGGAGGCCATGTTTTGGATCCGGGCTTTTTCAGGGATGGAAGGCATGCAGATGGGAACGCTGAGGCTGAGAGGACCAGCTGGAGAGGGGCGGTGGAGGTGGGAAGAGCACAGCTAGGTAGGAGAGACAGATAGCTGGGCTGCCGTGGCAGCAGTTCCTTGTCCAAACCACACTGGTCCATCTGAAGATGGGTCTCCAGAACCCTGAGGACAGATGCCTGGCTCAGGACACTCCCAAGGTCTTCTCAGGGAATCAAGCCAGAGTTCTGGTCTCTTTTAAGAGTCCAAGGAGAATTCCCCTCTGCTAGGAAGTGGAGCTCTTCACAATGGGTAGACACAGGTGGTCAGGAGGTGCAAAGAACCAGGCCTCAGGAACCCTGACTGTTTAAACCTCAAAGCCATTGGGAGCTGTCCATAGTTTGGGGTGCCCTCCCCACCAGCTCTCTCTCTAAGCTTCTGCCAGGGCTTTTTGACTCAGAGACAGTTAGGCTGTGGAGTTAAACTGCCTAGATTTGAATTCAGCTTTCCCATCCAAGGGCAAGGGACTAAATTTTATGTTTAAATGCTGTCTGTACAATGGGAGTGATAAGAGTGACCACCTGATGGACTGTTGTAAGAATTAAATGAGTTAACCCACATAAAAGTGACTATCACACTTCTTGGCATATAGTAGGTGTTCAGTAAAACCAATGTCATCATCATCACCACCACCATCCTAACTGGCCCAGGAGACAGAGTCTTTGGCCAGGTCCTCTTCAAACCTGCTTGATGCCCCTGGAACACTCAGGACTAGACAGTGGCAAGAACTCTAGAACCTCTGCATTTTGAAGTCCTCCTGCCCCTAAGAAGATTGCTGAGGATTTCAATATCCTTGACCAGTTGGGACTTTTAGTGAACCAAGTGCTCCTCTAACCCTTGCTGCCCCAAATACCTCCATCTTCACAACTGCTCGTAAAATCTCGTAAGTAGCATGTCACTTTAGGAGGCAGTGTGAGCATGGTTCAGAAGTCAAGCAGCTTTGGGTTCAAATCCCAGCTTCTACCATGAGATCTTGGACAAGTTACATCACCTCTCTGAGCCTTGGTTTTCTCATGTGTAGTACAGGAAAGTGCTAGTTCTGACCTCTTCGGTATGAGATATGCTGGGCTCTTGCTAAATGTTAGCTGTGTTAACACGTGTGATAGCTGGAGATAGGACCTAAGCTTTCTCTCTCTCTGTGGCTTAGCACCTCTATGAGCTGGCATCCAGTGAGAAAGTGAGGACCGAGGAGAGGACAGACTCCTACTGTCCCTCAAAGAGAGAGAGGAGGCAGTTAAAGAAGTTGGTGGTGCTGGTAGCTGCGGTAGCAGCTTTGCCCTCATGGACCCAGGACTCTGGCTCTGTGGGTCTCTAATGCTGAGAGAATCCTGGGCAGCCTGCCTCAGGCATGCTACTCCGACTGCCCTCTTCTCCAGCCAGCCCAGGCGAGGTCCCTCAACACTCCCCCTCTCCAAACCACGGCAAGGCTGGCACCTGCTTTTCCTCCTTTCTCAGCTGAACTTGTTCCCCAGATGACCCTACAGCTGTGTGTTTCTAAAATTAGCTGGATCCTGCGTTTGACTCTGATAATTAATTGCCCAAATGGAGAAAACTGAATAGTTAACTAGTTCACAGGATGATAATTAGCTTTTCTGAGCCCCTGTTACAGGCAAATAAAGAGGAGGATTGTTTCTCAATTGCCTTCATTAAAGGGAGTCCCTGTCACCGGGGTGCCCTGCCCCAGAGGCCCTTGGGGCCCTGTGAGCTCCTGGGGCTTCATCCCAAAATAGAGAGGCAGCTGGGACAGTAGAGCCCGTACAGTCTTTGGACTCTAACTGGCTTGGACTCAATCCCCACCTCCATCATTACCTATGTGACCCTGGTCATGTGACATGACTTTTCTAAGTCTCACTTTCCTCATCTGAAAATGGGAATAATTGTGTGTTATTACAGGGGTGTTATAAGCATTGAATGACATGATGTAAGTAAAGTGCTTTGTTCTTTGCTCATTGGTTGGTTTTTCATTGATAACGTTCTTCATAAAGTTCAATGTTCATTGATAAAGTGTTCATTGATTGGGAGCCATTTTATCATCATTATTATTGTGACCATCACAGAACCATGCCCCCTATTGTGGAAACAAAATAGACTTAATGTCAGACAGTGAAGCACATGCACAATGCAAGGGAACATTAAATTGCCCCGGACTCCTGATATTGGCTCTGTCCTTTAGTCCAAGGCTCTCCAAGTCACCATGTGGCCACCCCTCTTTCAAGCACATTATCTCTCCCTTCCTCCCCCCAATCCAGCCACAGCCCCTTGACCTTTAAAGATCTCATCTATTCCTCCCAAGCTCAGCCCCCTCTAGCATTTATCAATCTCTGCCACTTCTGGTATATAGGGATATACATGTAGAGGTCAAGGAGCCAGACTATCTAAGTTCAAACTCAGCTTGGGCATCTACTATGTTAGTTACCTTGTGCCTCGGTTTCCTCCTTGTAAAATGGCGTTAATAATAGTAGTACCTACTTTGTCAAATTATTACAGTGATTGGGCCTTGTAAATGCTCAAAAAGTGATATCTATTATCATTATCCAATTCTCATGCTGGGTTAGGTGAGGAGAAGTCCATGGATAGAGCAGAGGGAGGCAGGGCCAGGGGCCTTCAACTGGGCGTGGGCTCAGAATGAATATCTCAGGGACAATTAGACCATTTCCAAAGGGAAGATTAACTTCTCTTAGGTAACTATGTCATACCTTCTCATTTCTTCTCAACTCCCTCCAAGGCCTTCCCCAGATTCACTTGCAGCTGATAACATTGTTTCTTGTTTCGCTAAGAGGCAAGTGATTAGAAAGGAACCCCAACAAGTTCCCATCACCACATTTACCCCCTCCCAGGACTGTCCATATTCTGCTTTCCTCACTGTGCCTATCAATGAACTGTCTGCATTCTTTTCCAAGGCCAATCTTCTACTTTTCACTAGATCCCATCCTTTGTTGCTTACTCAAAGACATCAGTCCAGCACTTCTGCCTCCCTTTCCTGTATCATCAATATTTTTCTTTCTACTGGAACATTCCCATCAGCATAAAAACATGCTATTATTTCTACATCATAAAAACAAAATATAACTCTCTTGATTCTTATAACTCCTCCCAGCTACTTTCTCATTGCTTTGCTTCCCTTTTTATAAAAATATTTGCTGTCTCCAATTCTTCTCCTCACCTTCTCTCTTGAACCCACTCTAACCTGGCTTTCACACCCACCACTCTATCAAGACTGGATTGTTAAGATTACCAGTGTCCTCCATATTGCTAAATCCAGTGGTCATTTCTCAGTTTTCATCTTACTTGAACATTTGGTAGAGAGGAGCTAGTTGTTCAACGAATCTCTCTTCTTCCGCCTGGGCACTAGCTCGACCAAATTTCCCAGACTTCTGTGTAGTTGAGAACCCATATGACTGGGTTCTGGCAAGTGGAATGTGGGTGGAAGGGATGCACGCCACTTCCAAGCCTGACTCATGAAAACTTCCTGCGCTGGATATCTATTCTTCCAGAGACACCGTTCACCTTTCTCCTTCCCACTTTGTGCCTTGGAAGCCTAATCTCATTTGGGGCTTTATCAATGAGTCTCTGGTTTCTGGCTTGGTTTCATCAATGGGAGGTACCTGCAGGAGACTGGAGGGAGGGGAGAGAGTGAAGTCAGGATTTCTTTCCCCAGCTCCCTCCCTGTGGGGTTGCTTTGAGTTGACCATATTCTTCTACAGAAGGCCAAAACTTCAGTCAGGTGATCTGCCCCATGCAGTTCTTTCTCTCTCCAGGTTCCACATTCCCTTCTCTTGCTTCCTCAGACCCAGAAGCAGCAAGAGCTCCCTCCTACTACTATCTCTGCGCTACAGCAACATCGTTTGATAGTTTTCCTGCCCCTGCTCACCCCTTTATAAGTAGTCTTTTTATTAAACCTTCTCAAATTGCCCAACTTCAGTGTGTTCTCTATTTCTCGCTAGAACTCTGACGGATAAACTTCCATGCACTGTCTTCATCTCCTGCCCCCATTTGCTGGCTAGACAGTGACACTCAGAGCAACCTTGGAAGCCACTAATTGAAAATGACTCAGCCTCTGCCAACCTGGGACCCTGTTTGTTGTCATGGAGCAAAGAGCTGCTTCCCTCTACCCATCCCTTCCCTCTTCTGCCAAATGTACTTTACATGAGTGAGAAATAAATTTCTATTGTGCTATGCCACCGAGATATGGAGATGCCTCTATTACAGCAGCTAGTTCTGCTGTGACTAATACAATTTCTCTGCAGCATTTGGCAAAGCTGATGAATCTCTGTTCCTGGAAACTCTTCTTTTGGTTAGCTTCTGTGACATTACATTCTCCTAGTTTTCTTTCTATCTCAATGACTACTCTTTCTCAGGCTTCCCTGTTACTTCTTCCTCATATCCCCAATCTCTAGCTGTTGGATCTCCCCAGGCTCAGTCCTTGGTCTTCTTCTCTATCTATATTTACTCCATGGTGAGCTCATCTAGTCTCATGGCTTTAAACACTACCAAATTTACATCTCCCTCCCAGCTTCTTCCAAGAACTCTTGGCTTGTATAGTCAACTACTACTTGCTTGATACCCTCATTTAGGTGTCTGATAGCATCTCAAATATAACATGTCCACAATTAAACTCCTGACTTTCTCCTCCTGCCTTCCCCATATCAGTAAAAAGCAACTCCATTCTTTCAGTTTCTCAGACTAAAAGAATACTCGCAATTCATCTCTTTATTCCTCACTCCATATTCAATTTGTCAGTAAATTCTGTCAGCTCTACCTTCAAAATATATTCTGAATTTGACCAAGTTTCACCACCTCTACTAAATGAGATGAGAAGTAAAAGATAAAGTCCTGTAATGGCCAACAAGACCCTATATGATTTGGTAACATCAATTCTCTGATCTTATCCCCTGCCAGTCTTCCCTCCATTCACTCCTCCAGCAAAACTGGTCTCCTCGAGTTCCTTAAATACGCAGGTATACGCCATCTGCAGGGTCTTTGCACTTGTTCTCCTCTCATCCAGAAACACTCTAACCCCAGACAGCCAATGTGGTTCATTCCCTCACCTCTTTCGGGTCTTAGCTCAAATGTCATTTTATCAGAAATCCCTACTCTCGTGGCACTTACATTCCAATGGCCAGGAGGGGACAGACAACAAATAAGTAAAATATACAGTACACAGATGGTGATCAATGTCATAGAGAAAATAAAGCAGGAAGACAGTAGGGAGGTCTGCAAGAAAAGACGGTTGGCAATAGGATGGTCAGCTTAGAAAAATAACTAGACCAATAGGAAAAATGCATATTAAGGATATTCTCTGGAGTATTATTTTTAATGGTGAAAATTGAGAACAACAGTTTGATTTAATAGCTGATGGCATAGCTACACAACAAAATACTATGCTGCCATTAAAAAGGATAAGACTGATATAAGAGCATGTATATTATGATTCTAGTTATGTAAGTATATTGTACATAATCTGGAAGGCTGTACATTGAAGTTCCTGGGAACAGGAGTGGGTCTTTCACATTCACTCTTTTGTGCCATTCTTTCTATAAAATGAAATAATTTTGAAAAAAGAATTCCCAGATATTTACACATTCTGTGTGTATACAAAAACCATTTATGAGACACTATGCTAGGCAGTGGAGGAGATGAGGGAAAGAAGAATTAGTGCAGCTCTTGACTTGTCTGGTGAAGAGAAGGTAATGTTGGTTGGCTAGAGGGCATGGCCCTAATGGTGGGCTTTGTCCCCCAGCTGGTAGAGACTTTGGGAGATAAGGCAGCAGCCCCCTAAAGCCCAGCAGGGAGGGCAGACCTCTTACCTTGCTCCTCTCTGTCCAGCTGTTTTGAGTTTTCCCCAACCCTGGGGTACCAGCTGCTATTTCTCTCTCCTGCCTCAGCTCCCTACATGTACTCAGCATTTCCTACGAGTGTCCTCAGCTGCTGCCCCAACCCCACCCCCCCCCACCCCAATTCCCTAATTTGTGCCATACTTCTTTGAGTCTTCCTGTTTTCCCTGATGTGGTTCCCCCCACTTTTCTCTAGAACAACATTCCTTGGTTCTTCAAGATCCAGTTTGTGGTAGATTAGATTATAATTCAGCAAGTATTCACTGCTTCTCACTACACCTCTACGGGAGGAATGTACTACTTTGCACCTTGACTTTGGGCAAGTCCCAAGTTACTGGGACTTTGTGAGCTGCTTTGGCCAATGGGATGTTAGTGCACATGATGTGAGCAGAGGCTTGCCAGTACTTGGCGTGTGGGGCTTGGTCTCTTGCATGTCTATCTTTTGCCATGATAACAATATGCCTCAGGTAGCAACTAGTCCCAGGAGGAAGAGAGATGCATGGAATAGATAGCAAACAAACCTGGAGACAAGCTCATCTGAGCGCAGACAAGGTCAGGGTCAAAGCCAACTTCCATTCCCCTAAGAAACTCATAAATAGGTATTGTTGTTTGACAATGAGATTATTGCAACTGTTCGTTATGTAGCAATAGCTGACTGATGTAGCTCACATGGCCTCTTCTTCAGGCATCTGTCTGTTGTCCCTTGCTTGTTGTGTTATGGACTTTTCCCATCCACCTATGGTACAAGTCTAGCAAAGTCTTTATCATACTGTCTTATGATTATTTGATTGACATGCCTGTATCCCACATTGGACTCTGAGCTTGGAAGTGCAGGTAAATGCTCTGGGAGACCTTTGGTCAAATCCTCTTTGTGGACCTAAATATTCCCCTTGACACTAATAGCTAAAACTTGTGATTATTGAGCAAGTTATACTGCGGTTGGTGAGCATATATTGCAACAAGTAGAACATATAATTCTTGGTGTTCTCATGTTCCCATTGAATAATAGAGAGGGACCAGCCCACTGAACCCACCTCAAGTGAGGTAAAAGAATTACGAGTGGGCACCAGGGTCCATGATTTCTGCCATGGGGTCAAAACACCTCCCTCCTTTGAAGTAGTGGCCGCTGAACTAAAAATCATAAGACACCCAGAACTGTTTACATGTTTGAGAAAAGAAGTCTCAGCCAATGGAGGCCGAAGGCAGTGAGGGTAGAAGTGACTGTTGATTATTGCCTGGGTAGAGAACAAATGGTCAGTAGAATAACCTTTGATCATACTCTGTCTCTCGGTGTCTGAAAACTTCCACCTTATTGTTGGTTTTTTTAAAAGTACCAAAATTGAACTTAGACTAAAAGAGGGAATCACCCATGATTTGAAAAGTCTCTAAATCACCAGAGTCTACTTCAGGGTCATTACTAGCACTTGGCAAATGCTTAATATGGATAGATGCTGATGAGCACATCATGGATGAATGAATAATTAGGTCTGCAGGGGTCCCCTGTTAGGGATTAGGCATGGCCTCAGAGATCAAGACTCATACAAACCTACCCATCTGCAGGGACATTCCAGAAAGTGGGTGTCTTCAGGGACCCTGGAAAAACAAGTGTGACCCCATTTTAAATCTGACATTGTTATGAACTTAAAAGAAATCCAGATACATTGCAACATTGCTATAAAAACTGTTTTGTAAATATATCACAAGCCTTAACAATGTCTGTACCCTTTGACCTGAAATTCTGTATCAGGGAGCTCTGCTGAAGGAATTAACCAGAGATGTAGGCAGAGATGCAAAATAATGTTCATTGTGGTCATTCATAGTAGCAAAAAAACACTGACTTGTTTAGCCCCAACTGCTTTGTGACTGTCAGTTACTGTGGACACTGTCAAATTTGCTGTGTCATTTGTCTTCAAATGTCTGGCCACTTTAATTCAAAGAGGCCAGGATTGGGAAAAGGGATTGGGAGACAGAGAGGCAGAGGGAGAGGGAGAAGGGGTGAGAGAAAGACAGGAAAGGAGGAGGGAGGTAGGAATGGAGGGGGGGGCGGGCGGAGAAAGAGTAAGAGAAGCAGAAACAGGGAGGGAGACAGGGACAAGGAAGTCAGTTCCACCGAAGAGCACGTGGAGAATAAATGTTTGAGGAATAAAGACTCAAGAGGGTGAAAGAGCCAGAGAGGAGTGGATTCTGAGGCAGGAGCCTGCAGCCGAGAGGGAGGGCAGGGAAGGGGCAGGGTGGGCGGGGCGGAGGGGAGGAAGTCCCAGGGCTGCCCTGGCCTGTCAAGGGGTGGGGGTGGGCGATGCAGATCCCCAGGGTGGGTTTATAATACATCATCCTTTCTAGTTGTATCCCCCATCTCCCACAAACGCCTGTGTTTTCTGTGAGAGCCAATCCACAGACTATAACTGGGAAACACTGTTCTGGTGTTGTAGATGCCTTTGGATATTTTCTTGGGATGATTTTAGAACTTATCCTTCAATTATTTCAAGTTTGTCATTTCATTTGCCATTTCATGCACAATCCAGATCTCAGAGGAGGTTCTTTCTTCTCTTTCAACTTCTTGGTGGACTGCTGTGTGTGTGTGCAGGTAAGTGTGTGTGTGTGGTGGGGGCACGTGTATGGTGGATTATGTTGTCCTTCGTCTTCTCTGGTGCAGAGTTCCTGCTTCCACCGAATGAGTTCAGTTTCATGATCGTCTTGCTTTCCTACTGTGCTCCTCTGTTCTGCACTGCAGTCTCCCAAGCAGCTTTTAAATTTGATTCCCTCTACCCCAAACACCACAGCATGCAGCATTTGTGTGAGTAGGAGTCTTTATTGAAGGCTTTGTGCAATGGAGGGGTTTCATACTGCCATGCTGCTCAGTCCCTTTGCCACGGCAAACTCCAAGCCTCCACTCTTTACCACTCCTGGCTCCCTTCAGAAACCACCTCTCTCTTCAGTTTGAAAAAACAATTTAAGTCTCCACCTTTTCCTCCTCTCAAGGTCTACCTTTTCATACCCACAGTCATTAACAGAGCTGATAAACAAAGGGCTGCCCACTCTTTCCATTTTTTTAGTAGCAAAGAACCAGCAAGGACTTCTGAAATGTGAGGCTATCTTAGATTGAGCTCCCAGAAACAAGACTCTGAGGATACATACGAAACTTATTTATTTAAGAAGTATTTCCAGAAAAAAACTGGTTGGGAGGGAACGGGGACATGGGGCCCAGAAAGAAAGGGTGCCAAGCAAAGGTGTGGAATCAAGCAGAGTGCCAAGGAGGGTAAGTTTGGCTCACTCCCTCATGAGAACTCTGGGAACACCTTAAAATTGCCCCCATCAGAGGGCAAAGGAGCTGGAGGATTACACCCCCACATCTGTCAGTCTGTTAAGGGCTGTCCCTTGGGGGTTCTAAATTCCCAGGCTCTTGACCAAGAGATGTAGGTGTCGGCTGTTAGGTGTGAAAGCACACAGAGAGCTGGTGGGCACGGAAATGGGTCCAGGGCCCCGAGGGGCTGCGGGCAGAGCCCCAGCATGTCTGCAGCAGTCTTTCCTTCTCCCCTCCGAACCCCACCTCCACGAGGGGAAAGGGAGCTGGGTAGGAATCATGCCAGCCTATAGAAAGAGAAGCTGCCATCAGTGGGGATGTGGCACTAGCACGCTCACTTGCTAGGCAGGAGCTCTGCTTCCAGGACCTTCTCCCATTTTCTGACTCCTCTTGCCACAACTTAGCTGCTCAGGGTGACAACCGCCTGCAGGTTGCTCCCAAGGACAAGGAAAGGGTGAGCATTTATGCCGATGGGGAGCTGCCCTTCAGGAATCGCATGTGGAGGTGCTCAGCTCCCCTTCTGGACAGGGCTCCTCCGGCCATCTCTCTGGCAAGGCCCCAAGCCCAAAAAGGGGGGCAGTACAGGTGGTGGCTGCACTGTCCTCTTTCAAAATCTACCCCATCAGACTTTGGGCTGCGAGATGCAAGGGGCAAGTTACTATCCTGTTTGAGATACAGATCTCCTGTTTTTCCCATACTGGAAAAAGAGTGGGTGCAGTTGTTAGCCAATCCCGGGGCCTTTTGGAGGCCCTCTGCCTGGAGATGAGAATTCTTCTGTCTTCTCCACTTCAGAACTCAACTGTAGGCGTTGGAGTCGTACCCTCATTGACTCCTTAAGCCTGGGTGGGGGCTGCTGATGTGAACTTTGCTGTCCTGCATTTCTGGACTGCCCAATCTTGCCTCCCCTTCTTCCTTCCCAGGAATTAACTCTGCTAATAGGAAAAATTGGGGGGCAGGAGGGGGGAGGGATGCATTCAGTCAGTGCTTTTGCAGTAGACTTCTGCTTGTTCCGAATGCGCCTGACCCTCTCTTCTCAGTTCAACAGCAGCCCCCATTGCTACCCTCTGCAAAAGCGTCGCTGATTTCAACACGCACCTCTCTCCTCGCCATGTAACTGAATAATGTGCCACGCAGTCGGCCAGAGACACGGAGGCCTCTGAAAAGCAGGGGCTGCGGCAGACATCCAAGAGAGGCCTTGCAGACTTCCTGCAGTTTTCCATGCTTCTCCCCTCAGGTGCTTGTGAAGAGTCTAACATCTCTGCATTGTGGGGTAGCCACAGTGAGAACACATGCATTTATTTCCACCTCCTCCCCAAAGCCTCAAAAGGACAGTAAAGAGATTATTTTTAAAAGCATAAATGCACAAGGACAAAGAATTGGAGAGGATTCAGCAGCAGATGATAGATGTCAAGAAAATTTTGGAAGCTGGAAAGTCAGTGGTGACTGGTTTAGAAGGGCAGAGAAAGCTGGAATTTAAACCCAAAAAGGGGGGTGGTACACAGTAAAAAGAAGCAAGTGGATTCCTTGCTGTAGAACCCCAGTTGGAAGGTGGGGATGAGGGGTGGGGCTGAAAACAGGAGGGATGTCTTGGCTGTCTGTCTGAGGAACAGTTAGATTCCTAGATCTCCACTCCTACCCTTCCTGCCCCACCAGCCAGGGGATACCCATGTGGAAGAAGATGGGGGGTTCAAATGGAGAGCCTCTGCATTTGGGGCAATAGACACAGTTGAAAAAAGGAAACTCTACTGAAAACAGGGGCATCAAGTGAAAGATCACCCGTGAATGGCAAAACCCCCAACTCACTTTTCCCACTCAGCAACCAGGCTTACACATGCCGGGAAAAAGAATGGAAGATTCTTCTATGGGGAAACTGAACTAGCCCAACAGAAAAGACCTACTAACGTCTGGTGTTTCCCCAGTGAAACCGCTGGGTGCCCACCCGGTCACGCTGCTGTGACAGCAGGAAAACCCCCTCCCATATGCATAGGACTCCAACTCGGCATTTCTAGAGCTTTCCTCTGCTCTCTCTGAGCAGACAGCTCAGGATCACATGGCAGCAGAGGGGAGCTTCTAACATGAAAGACAGAGACATAATCAATCACCCACCCAGCCAACCAAATGAGGGGGAAACACAGGGAAAGCAGGAAGCAAAAGAAAATTTCAAAAATTCTAAGTCATATATATGAAAACAAAACTACCGATAAGCTATAAAAAGGAGCATCTAGAGACTAAGATAAAGCTCTTGAAATTTCAGATATGAAAGCAGAAATAAATTCAATAGGTGAATTAGAGGTTCATTTGAGGAACTCTCTGAGATAGCAGAAAACAATACAAAGGAACAGAAAACAGGAGAGATGTGGTAAGAAAATTCAAGGCTCAGCCCAGGAGATCCAACATCTGATTAATGTAAGTCCCAGAGAGGAGAGACAAAATGAGGAAAGGAAATTATCACACTAACATACATGATAGGAAGAAAAAAGGGAAATACTCTAATGACCATTGTTGGGAGAATGGATAAATTGTGGTACCTTTACATAACAAAATGCTACACTGCAAGAAAAGTTAATGAACTCGAGCTATGTGCATAGATGACTTTTAGGAGCAAAGTTGAATGAAAGGCAAGCCAAGGAGAATAAGACAGTGTCATGCCAGTTTCTGATGTTCAAAAACAAGCAAAAGTAAACAATGTACAGTTCAGAGACATACCCATACTTAATTAAACAATAAAGAAAGGCAAGTGAATTAGAAAAAAAATCATGTGGCTGGCAAGGGGCGAGGGCCTGGAGGGCAGTGGGAAGGCAAGGGGATGGGATCAGAGAAGAATATATGGGAAGCTTCAAGGTTTGGTAATATTCTATTTCCTAAATTGGGTGGTGGGTTCAGACAATTGGATTACTACTATGTTTCATAACTTATATTACTCATAATATTTTTTCTCAATATTTCTTTTTTTATTGTGGTAAAATATATGAAACAAAATTTCCTATTTTCATCATATAAAATTTAGTGGGATTAATTATATTCACAATGTTGTGCATCTGTCACCACTATCTATTTCTGAAACTTTTCATCACCCCAGATAGAAACTCCATACCCATTAAGCAATAATTTCTCCTTCTTCTCTCCTCCCAGCCTCTGGTACCCTGAAATCTACGTTCTAGGTACTTCATCATACAATATTTGTCCTTTTGTGTCTGGCTTATTTCATTTAGCATAGTGCTTTCAAGATTCATCCATGTTGTAGGAGGTATCAAAATTTCATTTCTTTTTACTGGCCAAGTAATATCCTATTGCATGCATATATCACATTTTGTTTATCTATTCATCTGTCAGTGGATACTTGGGATGTTTCCACCTTTTGGCTATAGTGAATAATGCTGCTATGAACATTGGTGTACAAGTATCTGTTTGAATCCTGTTTTCAAACCCTTGGGGTGTGTATTAGTTAGGGTTCTCTAGGGAATCAATGAGAGGTGTCTATGACTATAAAATTTATAAAAGTGACTCATGCAACTGTGGGTATGCACGAGTCCAAATTCTGTAGAGCAGTCAGCAAACTGTCAACTCCAAGGAAGATGTCCGATGAACTCCTCAGGAAACGAACCGGCAACTTCGACGAACTCCTTAGGAAATGCTTCGCTGGGCAGCCAAAGAAGAAGTGAAGGTTCTCTATCTGTCTCGCTTATAAGTCTTCAACTGATATAATTGGATTAAATCCAGCCAATTGCATTCTCTCATTGTGGAAGACATGCCGTTTGGTGAGTCATCAGTCACAGCAGCAGTCAATTAACTGATGATTTAATAAACCAGCCTGTTGGTTTACTAACCAGCCAGCCACAAACGTCCTTGCAGCAATTGTTAGGCCAGTGTTTGCTTGACCAGACAGACAGTTGGATACTATCACCTGGCCAAGTTGACACATGAACCTAACCATCACAGTCCACCCCTTGTCAACTTGGCAGTTATACACATCACCTAAAACCATACTTTATCTCTAAGTAGATAACAATAACAGACATATATTTTGCCTAACAATACTCCACTGTGCAGCATACAAATGGAAACACACTAAATCTCTCCAGAATAGGGTGCAAGTCCTTGGGTGACATTAGCTCTTAAAATTTATTTCCTTTATCTTAAATACAGCAAAATGAACAGTACAGGTTATGCCGTATGATAAGGGGATAAGACAGAGAAGAAAAGATATTTGCTTTACAGGCAAATACAAACATAATCATAACAAAACAAGGAGGAAATATTCATGCCTTCATAATCCTCATTTCTGTAACTGGTCACGTGGTCATAGTTCATATTTATCACTACCTTCTTCCACTACCCATTCCATGTTCCCTTTACCCTCAGCAAGCACTTCAGCTGGCCATGGTTCTTTGCCTGGTGGGGTGACCCAAACCTTCATTCCTGAAGTTTCTTGGCCATTGGTAGTCCTGCCTGGATTGGGTTGTTGCAGTTTTCCATTGACTTTAATCACAGGGCATGGTAGTACTAAGAGATGCCCTAGGGAATCTCCTGTATTCCAGGAAAACTCTTCTTTACTTCCATTGTGTAGTTGCAGTGCTATTTCCCCTTGATAGTCAGGATCAATCACCCCAGCCAGTACAGTAATCCCCTTCCTTGCCTGTTGATTCAGAGGCATAAGAAGACCAAAGTGGCCAGGTGGCAGTCTTAACTTCCAGTTCAATGGGATTATTGTTGTGTTTCCTAGTGGAAACACTACTCCTTTTGGAATCAAGACCTGTAGACCAGCAGAGCTTAAGCTTGCAGGGACAGGAAGCAAAAATTTCCCTAGTGGATCACTAGGAGTGATAGTGAGTGGTGCCACTCCTGGTTTCCACCCCTTGATTCCTGGACCCATGAATCCTGGCTATGGGAGAAACAGCACCATGGAGTGGATGCTGATTCAGAGCATACACAGCCTCCTGGAGAACACTGCCCCTACCCTGCAAGGTATTGCCACCTAGTTGGCACCATAGTTGAGTCTTCAACAGGCCATTCCACTGTTCTATCAACCCAGCTCCTCTGGATGATGGGGAACATGGTAAGACCACAGAATTCCATGAGCATGTGCTCATTCCCTCACTTCATTTGCTGTGAAGTGAGTTCCTTGGTCCGAAGCAATGCTGTGTGGAATACCATGATGGTGGATGAGGCATTCTGTAAGTCCACAGATGGTAGTTTTGGTAGAAGCATCTCGTGCAGGGACGGCAAACCCATATCCGGAGTATGTGTCTATTCCAGTAAGAACAAATCGCTGCCCCTTCCATGAAGGAAGTGGTCCAATGTAATCAACCTGCCACCAGGTAGCAGGCTGATCATCTCAGAGAATGGTGCCATATCGGGGACTGAGTGTGGGTCTCTGCTGCTGGCAGACTGGACACTCAGCAGTGGCTGTGGCCAGGTCAGCCTTGGTGAGTAGAAGTCCGTGTTGCTGAGCCCATGCATAACCTCCATCCCTACCACCATGACCACTTTGTTCATGAGTCCGTTGGGCAATGACAGGAGTTGCTGGGGAAAGAGGCTGATTGGTATCCCCCAAACGGGTCATTTTATCTACTTGGTTATTAAAATCTTTTTCTGCTGAAGTCACCCTCTGGTGAGCATTCACATGGGACACAAATATCTTCATGTTGTTTGCCCACTCAGAAAGGTCTATCCACATACCCCTTCCCCAGACTTCTTTGTCACCAATCTTCCAATCATGTTCCTTCCAAGTCCCTGACCATCCAGCCAAACCATTAGCAACAGCCGAGTAATCAGTATACAGACGCACCTCTGGCCAGTTCTCCTTCCAAGCAAAGTGAACAACCAGGTGCACTGCTCGAAGTTCTGCCCACTGGGAGGATTTCCCGTCACCACTGTCCTTCAGGGACATTCCAGAAAGGGGGTGCAGTGCTGCAGCTGTCCACTTTCGGGTGGTGCCTGCATATCATGCAGAACCATCTGTAAACCAGGCCTGAGTCTTCTCTTCCGCAGTCAACTGATTGTAAGGAACTCCCCAAGATGCCATAGCTGTGGGCTGGGAAAGAGAAGGTAAGGTGGAAGGAGTGGGGGCCATGAGCATTTGGGCCACTTCCTCATGTAACTTGTACCTTCAGGACCTGCTCGAGCTCTATCTTGTATATACCATTTCCATTTTATGATGGAGTGCTGCTGTGCACGACCAACTTTATGACAACACCCAGCTCATGATAGGTAACTCAGGTCTCATGGTAACTTGGTGGCCCATGGTTAAGCGTTCTGTCTCTTCTAAGGCCCAGTAGCAGGCCAACAGCTGTTTCACAAATGGAGCGTAGTTATCTGCAGAGGATGGTAAAGCTTTACTCCAAAATCCTAAGGGCCTACATTGTGATTCTCCTATAGGAGCCTGCCAAAGGCTCCAAACAGCATCTCTATTTGCCACTGACACTTCCAGCACCATTGGGTCAGCTGGATCATACGGTCCAAGTGGCAGAGCAGCTTGCACAGCAGCCTGGACCTGTCGCAGAGCCTCATCTTGTTCCGGTCCCCACTCAAAACTAGAAGCTTTTCTGGTCACTCGGTAAATGGGCCGGAGAAGCACACCTAAATGAGGAATATGTTGTCTCCAAAATCCAAAGAGGCCAACTAAGCATTGTGCCTCTTTTTTGGTCATAGGAGGGGCCAGATGCAACAGCTTATCCTTCACCTTAGACAGAATATCTCAACAGGCCCCACACCACTGGACACCTAGAAATTTTAATGAGGTGGAAGTCCCCTGTATTTTTGTTGGATTTATCTCCCATCCTCTGCCACAAAAATACCTTACAAACAAATCTAGAGTAGTTGCTACTTCTTGCTCACTAGGTCCAATCAACATGATATTATCAATATAATGGACCAGTGTGATGTCTTGTGGGAGGGAGAAATGATCAAGATCCCTGTGGACAATATTATGACATAGGGCTGGAGAGTTGATGTAACCCTGAGGTAGCACAGTGAATGTAAATTGCTGGCCTTGCCAGCTGAATGCAAACTGTTTCTGGTGGTCCTTACTGACAGCAATTGAGAAAAAGCATTTGCCAGATCAATAGCTGCATACCAGGTACCAGAGGATGTGTTGATTTGCTCTAGCAATGATACCACATCTGGAACAGCAGCTGCAATTGGAGTCACCACCTGGTTAAGCTTATGATAATCCACTGTCATCCTCCAAGACCCATCTGTTTTCTGCACAGGCCAAATAGGAGAGTTGAATGGGGATGTGGTGGGAATCACCACCCCTGCATCCTTCAAGTCCTTAAGCATGGCATTAATCTCTGCAATCCCTCCAGGAATCTGGTATTGCTTCTGGTTCACTATTTTGCTGGGCATGGGCAGTTCTAGTGGCTTCCACTTGGCCTTTCCCACCATAATAGCCCTCACTCCACAAGTCAGGGAACCAATGTGAGGATTCTGCCAGTTGCTGAGTATTCCAATTATGCATTCTGGCACTGGGGGAATAATGACAGAATGGGTCTGGGAACACACTGGACCCAAGGTGAGAGGGACCTGAGCTAAAAACTCCATGAATCACCTGACCTCCATAAGCCCCAACTCTGACTGGTGGACCAGAGTGACGTTTTGGGTCTCTGGGAATTAATGTCACTTCTGAACCAGTGTTTAATAATCCAGGAAATATCTGATCATTTCCTTTTCCCCAATGCATAATTACCCTGGTAAAAGGCCATAGGTCCCCCTGGGGAAGGCTGGGAGGAAGATTAACAGTATAAATTTTTGGCAGTGTAACAGGGTCCTTCCCCAAGGGTACCTGGCCTTCCCTTCATTCAAGGGGCTCTGGATCTGTAAACTGTCTCAAGTCTGGGAATTGATTAAGGGTCTGTGACTCTGATTTTGCAATTCAAGGGAGACTTTTGTTCATGTGACCTAGAATTCTTCTGCCTATATAGTTCAAACAAGAATTTAGTCGATTGCCCATCTATTTTACTACTTGGTACTCCATGATCCACTAGCCAACGCCATAAGTCTCTGCGAGTCATATATTATTTTGATTGCTGCTTTGAGCCTGTTTTCCATTATGGTAGCCACGCCCACCTTGTCTGTGGCGATTAACTGCAGCCACTTGGCTTCTGCCGACTCAGGACCCGATTATCCCCATTGTGTTTAAGGATTCCAGCTCAGTGACAGCAGTTCTTACAGTAATATCTGACCTACAGAGAAGGGTGACTACAGAGCTCTTCAGGGATGATGGAGCTAGTCTCACAAATTTATTCCTTACAATCCTGGTAAAAGGTGTGTCCTCTGGACATTCCAGGGGTGTGTGAGCAAGTCTTCCATGATAAATCCACTCTAACATTCCAATCTCTCTAAGCCTTTGAATCTCCTCCTCCACATTATACCAGGGCAGTGCTGGCATTTCAACCTCTGGTAATGCCGGCCACCTTTTGACCATGTCTCAGCCAACCACCCAAACAAACTGTTAACACCCTTTCTAACCCCTCGAGCTACAACAGTGAATGCAGAATCTCTGCTTAGTGGGCCCATATCAGTAAATTCAGCCTAATCCAATCTTATATTCCTTCCACCATTATCCCACACCCTTAATATATATTACCACACATATTCCCCTGGTTTCTGTCTGTATAAGTTGGAAAACTCATACAGTTCCTTTAGAATATAATGTACCTCTTCATGGGTCACACTTTGTATCTCAACCTTTGGGGTCTGTTGGGACTTTAGTCTAGTTATAGGTCTTGAAGCAAAGACTGGTGGTGGGGGTGGGTCATGAAAAGAGTTAGAATTATCCCTCAGGACATTCTGTTGCATTTTCATCTCTTAAAACAGGATTAATCTCTCCAGACAGAGGAGTGAGGGCTGCTTCCTCAGGGGAGGTGATTACAGGATTAGCAGGCACTGAAGGGTTAATCTCCTTAGGTGGGGGTTGGGTGGCAGGCTCCTTAGGGCAGACTGGAGGTGGGGAAGCTGTTTCCTCAGGACAGCCCTCTACAGGTGAATCTAATAATGACTCAGCAGAATCCAGGGTTCCAATGTCCTCATGCCATTATTATCAATCTATATGTCCCCATCCCAAGTTTCCGGATCCCATTCTTTTCCAATCAATGCCTTTACTTTAACAGCAGACACCCTGAGAGGTTGAGATTTTAGTTTATGTTGTAAATCTGCTACTCGCACAATGAAAGTTTGCATCTGGTTTTCAGAAACTTCAAGTCTGCGGGCACAGGAAATAAGATTTTCTTCCAGGGCACACATAGAAACCTCTACATCTGTCATACGGTGTTTAAGTTTTGAATTTGAAGCCTTTAGCTTGTCCCTTTCTCTTACAACTTTATCCAAAGTATCTAAGAGCAGCCAGCCAACATCATTATACCTCTTAATTCTACAAAACTCTGTGAAGGTGTCAAAAACACTGTCACCCAGAGCCTTGCTTCGTCCTAGAGTATGATTCGGAGAATCAAACGGTGCTATTTTATGTATCTCCTTTGCCAACTCATGCCATGGACTGTCAGTGCCCTCTTGATTATTGGAAATAGAGTCATTAGTGCCTTTGAATCTAATCAAGTAGAAAACAAATTGTATAAGCCCATTTGAAGATTCTGTTTCTCAAGAATCACTCTGGTACCAAGTTGTATTAGTTAGGGTTCTCTAGGGAAACAGAATCAGTGAGAGGTGTCTATGACTATAAAATTTATAAAAGTGACTCACGCAACTGTGGGTATGCACGAGTCCAAATTCTGCAGAGCAGTCAGCAAACTATCAACTCCAAGGAAGATGTCCGATGAACTCCTCAGGAAACGAACTGGCAGCTTCAAACAACTCAGGAAACACTTTGCTAGGCAGCCGAAGAAGAAATGAAGGTCCTCTATCTGTCTCACTTACAAGTCTTCAACTGATATAATTGGATTGAATCCAGCCAATTGCACTCTCTGATTGTGGAAGGCACACCCTTTGGTGAGTCATCAGTCACAGCTGCAGTCAATTGACTGATGATTTAATAAACCAGCCTGTTGGTTTACTAACCAGCCACAAATGTCCTCACAGCAATTGTTAGGCCAGTGTTTGCTTGACCAGACAGCTGGGTACTATCACCTGGCCAAGTTGACACATGAACCATCACAGGGTGTCTACTTGGAAGTGGAATTGCTGGATCATATGGTAATTCTATGTTTAACTTTTTGTGGAACTGCCCAACTGTTTTCCACAGGAGCTGTGCCATTTTACATTCCTACCAGCAATGCATGAAGGTTCCAATTTTTCCACGTATTTGCCAACACTTATTTTACATGATTTTTATTATAGCCAACCTCTTAGGTGTGACATTCTTTTATGTATATCAAATGTTTCTCTCCCTCTCTCATTCTACCCACCCATCCCCTACTCCCCCCACCACAAAGAAATAATATTAAAAAAATTCCTGCATTGAGCATGTGAATTTCCAGATTAAAAGTTCCCAAGGGTCCAACACAGTGAAGAAAAAAATTTATACCAAAGCATGTTTTTATCAAATTTCAGAACAGAGATAGAGTGAATACCATAAAACAATAAGAAAAAACAGTCCACATACATAAAACCAAGAGTCATAATTGAGATAGTCTTGTCAGCAAGACCATCTTGTTGAAAGCTAGAAGATAGTGGACCTTTTAGATTCTGAGGGAACAAGATTCCAGCCTAGAATTCTAGACCCCTCAAAGTAGCAACGAGAGAGCAGAATTAATTAAGGCAAATCCAAACAAGACAGGTCTCACAATTTTATCTTTCATGCATGCCGTCTCAAAAGCTACTAGAAAATGCGCTCTGCCAAAATGAGCTAGCAAACAGGAAAGAGGAAAATATCAGAAACCAGGACGAGCATTCCAGTATGGGAGAGAGACAAAAATAATATAAAGGATGTCGTCCAGGGTAGTCTCTCAAACACAGCTGGAAGCAGGCACGCAGGAAAACAAATCCAGGTTAGAATGAGAGATGGAGAGCTCCGGGAGAGATTTCTCCATGGAAAACATGAAACTGATTGCTATTTAAATGTATTGAGAAGAGATTTACAGTTCTGTGGGACAGTTTCAGGAAGAATTACTGATTGGTACATACAAAATGATGCCAAAAAGAAAAAAAAGAGGTTATTTATTAACTCCAGGGAAAACCAAAAGTTGCACATAAAAGGATATTATGTGGCTCATTACTATACAATATTTAAATAATCCTAATAATGCTGAATATTGGTTGAACCAAAAATTGTGATATAACTATATAGGGAGGATGAAGTCAGCAGAAGTGTGTTTCTGTGTAAGAGTGTGTAAAATTCAAGAGAACTAAATCCATATTTTCTATAGTTGTAAGTAAATGCCTATGTTCTAAAATGAGGAAAAAAAAAAAAAAAAAAACCCAAAATAGCAGAATAGGGAACACTCTCCAACTCAGTTTGTAAGGATAATTTAACCCTGGAAAAAAACTAGATGAGGGCAGCAGAAGACAGGAAATTATAGCCAGTTTCATTGATGAGCACAGATGCAAGAATTCTAGATACAATGTTGACAAACATATACAGTAGGACCAAGTTGGTTTTAGCTCAATGCAGTTGGTCCAATTAAAATAATGTATTAATGTAAATCATCACAATAATAGATTAAAGGAGAAAATCTACATGATTGTCTCAATAGGTACCAAAAAAGCATTTGATAAAATTCAACAGTCATTAATGTTAAAAACAATCTTAACCAACTAGGAGAAGAAGGGAACTTCTTTAATTTGATGAAAACTCTTTACTAATAAGTTACAGCAAATAGAATACTTAATGATGAAATATTAGAAGCATTTTCTTTAAAGTCAGGAAGATGACAAGGGTATCCTCTAACACCTTTCTATTTGGCATTGTTTTTGGAAAGCAAAAGCAGTAAGACAAGAAAAAGAAATAAAAGGTATCAAGATTGTAAAGGGAGAAACAAAATTTTCTTGCTCCGAGTAAGTAAGATTTGAGCCTAGAATTCTATACCCACCAAATGAGCAAATGTGAGAACAGAATTAATACAAATTCAGACATGATAGTTCTTTAAGACTTTATCTTCCATACACCCTATATTAGTCTTATAGCTGCTGGAACAAACTGCCACAAACTTAATGGTTTAAAACAACATAGATTTATTATCTTACAGTTCTGGGGGTCAAAAGTCCAAAATAATTCTTAAGGGACTAAAATAAAGGTGTTGGCAGGGCTGTGTTCCTTCCAGAGTCTGTAGGGGAGAATGTTTCCTTGCCTTTACCAGCTTGTAGAGGCCACCTGCGTTCCTTGACTTGTGGCCCTTCCTCTGTCTTCAAACCTTTGTTTCCATTGTCACATCTTCCCTCTCTATTACTCTTGTCATATCATCTTCTCTGACTCTGACCCTCCTGATTCCCTCTTATCAGGAACTTTGTGATTACATTGGGTCCACCCAGATGATACAGGATAATTTTCCCTTCTCATATCTGTAACCTTAATCACATCTGCAAAGTCCCTTTTGTCATGTAAAATCACATATTCACAGGTTTCAGGGACTGAGATGTGGACAACTTTGGGGGGGGGGCATGATTCTGCCCACCACACATCCCTTCCATGCAACCACTCGCAGGCCCCATGGTTATCTACATAGAAAAAGCCAAGATAATTTACAAACAAATTATTTAGAATATGAGAGTTTAGCAAGGTGATTCAATTGTTTTCCTATAGGCACAAAGAGTTTGAAAATATGATTTTTGAAAAGATGTCATTTACAACAGCAAGAAAGAAAATTTAAGGTACTTCATAATAAATCTAATAAAAGATGTTTAAAACCTTTATGAGAAACAGCGGGACGTTCGGCTTCCGAGAGGGGTCCTTCGTGTCATGTGCGACGAAAGAGTGAATTCAAAATGGGTGATGTTGAGAAGGGCAAGAGGATTTTTGTTCAGAAGTGTGCCCAGTGCCACACCATGGAAAAGGGAGGCAAGCACAAGACTGGGCCAAATCTGCATGGTCTGTTTGGGTGGAAGACAGGTGAGGCCCCTGGATTCTCTTACACTGATGCCAACAAGAACAAAGGTATCACCTGGGTCAATGAGACACTGAAGGAGTATTTGGAGAATCCCAAGAAGTACATCCCTGGAACAAAAATGATCTTTGCTAGTATCAAGAAGAAGACAGAAAGGGAAGACTTGATAGCTTATCTCAAAAAAGCTACTAATGAGTAATAGTTGGCCCCTGTGTTATTTGTTACAACACAAATGTCTTGTGACTTTTTTACACATACCATATTTAAATTGATCTCATACACCAGAATTCAGATCATGAATGGCATCATTTTTGTTGGACAGTCCTGAGTTAAATAAGATTAGCTATAGTTAAATAAACATGATCAAGCTTTTCAGATTTTGATAGTAATTCTGGTTTGGCAAATACTATCATTATTTCCCCCTTCTAAAGGTTTAATTGGACTTGAGGCTAGGTTGAATTAGTAACGTTCAACTTTTCACAAAGATGGTGAATGTCAACTCACAACCTATAGATGACTGGTTTTATATTTAGATTTACGTAACTGATTTTATGAATATATTTAAATACTAAGGAAATTCCTTCACTGTTTCATAGAACAGAGCAAGACTCACTTGGTTTCAGTTGGTATTCATCAGCCTGTTTAAAGGCAGGTGCTGAAAATAAGCTAGCTATGTCCACTTGATGTTTCTGGTCTTAACTGTGTAAATCTAATTAAAATTCCCTGTATCTGAAATGTTGCCTTTTAATTAACAAAAATCATTTTGATGTGGTTTATGTATAATATCAAATAAAGAATGCTGAACACTTCTCATATTTTAAGAAAAACCTTTATGAGGAAAATTATAAAAAGTGATAGAAAAATCTTAGGGAAAACCTAAATAAACATGGACATGAAGACTTATATCATAAAGATGTCAATTCTCCATAGGAATATATACATTTCATGTATTTCCAATAAAAATTCCAACATGCTTCTTGGGGAACTCGACAAGATGATCCTGAAATTTAAATAGAATCACACAAGAACAGGTAGACACACCTGAAGAAGCAGCATGGATGGAGGACTCATCGTAGTCCACAACAAGCCTAATTATAAAGTATGGTAATTATTACTGTGGTATTTGGACAGGGATAGAAAACTAAACCACAGGAACAGAATATAAAGCCCAGAAACACACTCATCTGATATACAACAGAGTGGCATTGCAGATCAGTGGAGAAAATTATAGAGTATTAAAAAATGGTGATGAATAACTGGTCATTAATTTAAGGAAAAAATAAAATTAAAAACCTTTCTCAGACCAAATTCAAAACTCCAAATGGAATTCAAGAACATAGAAGCAAAAAAAAACTTCTAGAAGAAAATATGGGAACATACCTTACGATCTTTAGCTAGAGCAAAGATTTACTATTATATGAAAAACATTATACATAATGAAAAAGACTGCTAAAGTCAGCATCAATAAAATAAAAAAGCCTGAGTATCAAAAGACATCATTAAAAAGATGAAAAGACAAGCTACAGACTGGGAAAATACTTGCAACATATATAATTGACAAAAGATTCAAATCCAGAATATACAAATAACTTATAAGTCAATAATAAAAAACAAACAAGCCAATAGAAAAATGGGTAAAAGATAAATAGCTAAATCACAGAATAAGAAATAGGAATGGCCAATGAATGAATGAAAAGATGCTCAACCTCACTATTAATCAGGGCAATGCAAACTAAACTACAACTGAGGTATCATTTCAAAACCATCAGATTGGAAAAATTTAAAAATCTGACAGTTTCAAATGTTGGTGGTCATATGGAGCAATGGGAACTCTCACACACTGCTCAACTAAGTGTAAACTGGTCCAAATACTTTGGAGATCGAGTAGGCAACATCTAAAGATGAAGAAAATGCATATGCCCTTGAATCCAGCAATTCCACTCATGTGTATACACCCTAGGCTCTTGCACATGGGCATGAGGAGATATGTACAAGACTGTTCATTGCAACATTGTTCATAATGATAAAAAAAATAGGAAACAACCTAAATTTCCATCAACAGAATGGGTACATACCTTGCGGTATATTCATATAATGAGATCCACTATGACAGAAAATTAATGAATCAGAGCTGTATCACTGTGGATAATTCTCAAAAATATAAATATGGGTGGGGAAAAAAAGCTGCACAAAGTACCATTTTTGTTAAACTTAAAAACATGAAAAACAATATGTTTGATAATATAGACATCTAGTAGAAGTATAAAAAGACATGTACGGGAATAATAACATCCAATTCAGGATGTGACTTTCTTTTGGTGGTAGAGGGAGGGGATGAGATTGGGGGGGCTAACACAAAACTTCAACTAAAGAAATAATAATGCTTTATTTCTTAAGTTGGGTGATGGGTGCACGGTATTCATCATTCTTTGTGTCTTTGAGTGAAGTATGTCACTTTAGCATGATAGGCTTATTATTCAGAAACATAGAGGGGAACAAAAGAGGAACTAGGAGTGGGGTGTTGAAGGAAGGCCCAGGGGATGCTTGCTTTTTTCATAAGCATTGTGCCCCTGGCTGACTTTTTAAACTATGCATAATCACTATTTCAATAAAAGTCAACATTACAAAAATAATGAAATTTTGGGCCAGGGCATAATATGCGATATGCTTCTGGAAGATATCCATTTTTGGATGCTTCATTTCAGTGCTACTTGAAGTATGGTCCTTGGACCAATGGGAATTGGTAATCTGGTCTGCAATGAACTAAATGTACAACTCAGACTAAATGTTTGGGAACTTAATAATAGCAATTTACAGCGTGATTTTATGTATGTGGAATCTCATAATAAAAAGATGGGGCTTGTATTTTGTATCTGTTTTTTATTTTCATTTTTTCTAGAAATAAACTTTTATTTTACAAAGGCACTGCTAAACAATGAATTAAAAAAAAAGAAAAACTAGTCCTGCACAGATAGTTGAAGATGCATTTCTCTGACTCACTGAAAACTGTTACTACGTGATTTCTTTTTTCTATAATGTGTAGGTTTTCTTGTTCTTTGGATATCTTGGCCTCTACTCCTAAAGTATTAATGTCTGTGTGGGATTCCAGAATCGTTTTCTTTAGTTCTGGGTATTTGCCTTGTATATAAAGATGTGACTATTTTCTGCATGCATTTTTCCTGCAGACACATGAAAATAGTCAAAATTTCCTGTTGGTGAAAAGCACCAAGTTTTTAAATTTAGAATCAGGTGGTAAAGTTGGTATGTTGAAGTGTAACAAAATAGGATTGCTTTCAAAGGAATACCTTTTCCAATTAACTGTTAGCGCACTAACCTGCTGCTTTCCTTAATTACATCAACTGTCACATGGTATGTGAAAACACTATACACTATAAATATAGTTTAAGGCATTTCATGAACTTGTTTTTGCATAGCAAATGGACTTCATGCTTTAGGGGAATGAAAGCTGTAAATTATTAATGTATTATCATTATAAGAAAACAAAACAAAACAAAACCTCTTCTCTAGTGCTTGCCAGCACACTTCCCGAGAAGTTTCAGCTGTGTGTGGCCTCCACGTGGGACTGCAAAGCTTGCTTAATGGTCTGTGTGACAGCAGGAGCCCAATCTGTGTGGAATTCTGCCTCTACAGGTGCAGCACAGTTGGGGCCTCTGATGTGTCCAAACATATCTGTTTGGGATCTCTTTTCCCCTCCTGAAAAGACTCCTTTTTAAAAATTATTTTTTTGAAGCTAGGATTACTTACTGATTTCCACAGTTTTCTTACACTTGCCACTTCTCAAGGGAGTTTTTTTGGCATACTCTTTTAATCTTTCTGGAAAACTATCAGAACATTGCCTATGCATGGTCTTCCATCAGAAATACCCAACCTCTTTCCATCATAATGCTTGTTAAAGGACTTTATCATTTGCTTTCTGGGCTCATTAACTCATTTAACTTATATCAATTTAGAGTCTTTGCTATATTTTCTTGATATTTCTTCATTCTTTATACATTACATTTCTATTTGATGCTGTATACCGTCTACGTTCTTACCAATTTGCCATTCTGGAATATTCTCGTAACTAATATTTCCCTTTGTTCTACATTTAACTCTCATGCCCTTATAGAAAGATAAAAATGAAATGAGGCTTAAGAATGAGGTGAACAACACAGCTCCTCCATAGCCTCTTTCTCCCACTAGAAGACATGGCAGCCAACTTCCTGCCTCTGTTTAGCCTCCTTGCCTCCAAAGCTGTTCCAACCCACTGAGTTTAAGGCTTAGCTGGTCTGTGACCTTGATTTTGTAGCAGCACCAACCTGAGGTTAGGCGATTTATTGTTGCCCCTCTAGGAGCATCCAGCAAGCACCATGTAGCAAGCAGACAATTGTATTAATCTAGGGGTTGGACGTGAGGCCAAAGAAGATTTTTAGAATCTATCCTGGGTAGGGAAAGAAAGGGAAGTAGGACAGGGCTGACAGTGATAAAGTAAAAGGGTCACAGGACTTAAGTTTCTGAGTCTACAGTCATGGGTGAAGACAAGGTGGTGGAGTGAGAATGGGTAGTGAAAAAGTCCCCAAAGATGAGGCGATCAAATAACTGCTTAAGGTATACCCATTAAAGCTTTGAAGCAACTCAAATGGTTCAGGTTGGCTTCTGCAGAGGCCACAGGTGGGGAAAGAGTATGGTAAGGTATTGCAGTCCACGAGGGCCATGCCAGTCCAAAGGCCGAAGAAGACAACAAGCATTTTCTGATACATGAACTTTTACTCAGGGCTTGCTTACAGGGTGAGAAGTCGTGGAGAGATCATGACGGCTCTCTCAGGCCGGGCAGAATCGCATTCGCAGGGAAGACGACCAAGCAATGCAAATAGGACAGAAAGCCTTTTATAAGGGTTTAAGACAAAGGCCTTCCTAAGGGTGGGGAGAGCACAGATGCAGAAACAGGTCACTCTGACCTGGGAAGTGGTGCAGGAAGGACTAGAATAACACTTGAACAACTCCATTTTGCTCTTTTTGTGACACTAACAGCCCCTCACTTCCTGCCTGCTTCCCATAAAGTTACATTTTAAGGTCAATTTACCCTTTTTCTCTTCACTGGCTTAGAAAGACAATAGGTTAAACATTTAGCTGCCTAGGTCATGCAGACTGCTGTGCCCCAAAGATCTGCAGGCCTGTTTTGCTCAGGCCACGGGTTGCCACATAAGGACATACAGAGTCTGGAATATCAGGCAAAGGCTCAAGCAAGTTAACTCAAGGTCAAGACAAGTTTAAGTATTTGCAAATATGCAGTCTCCGCTGTGTCCCAGAAACAGAGACTGCATAAAGACCGGGGAAGCCTATCCACAAGTCAAGCACAGATTTAGCGAAAACCACTGCCCAAAGAACAGACACACCCCCCCACCCCCTCACAGCAGTACAGGAAACCGCGAAGCCCCAGAACAGCTGACTGCACAGGTCAGGTGACAAGCCCCCAGCCGGGCTCTCATTGGCTGCAAAAGCCTGTTGCTCTTGGTACTACATTTCCCAAGAGGGGGTTGCGGCACCTAATTCCTGCTGGCTAATTCCACGGGGGGTGGTGCCAGGCTTGCCCAATGTCTGTGGGAATCTTTATAAGGTGGGGTGGGGAGCCTGGAGGGCAAAGTCTTCTGATCAAAACATCCTGCCTGCTCCGGGCGGGGGAAGGAGGAAAACGAACCTTACTGGGCTCCTCCTTTTGCGGAGAGACGGAGGCCGTCGCGCGTTCCTCTGGGAAGTGTAGTAATGTGGAGGTCTCCGGGTGTTCCTTTGTGTGCCCGACTCCCGGTGTCAGGAGGAGGGGTTTCGGGAGGACGGGAAGTGGCTGATGGTGCTGCTTATGGACATCTAACCATGTGCTTCCTGCTTATCCCTCAGCTTGAATTTTCCTCCTACCCTGTGACGCTGAGAGGCTTCCAGGCTTAGATTTCGATCAAATAATTTTTAGAGGTCTGTTGAGAAATGGAGGAAAGTATTTAAAAGAAACAAATGATAACGACCCTAAATTATACCGCAGCTGTCGCTGCTCATCGGACATTTTATGGCGTAACGAAGAACCATGGCGCTGTGCACCGGGAGGATACATTTTAAGTAAGGACTCCCATCTGGCAGTGACTTCCGCCCCCAAGTAGAGTCAGCTGTTCTCCCAGGTGTTCTCAACGGGTAACTGGCTCTCGTTTGGGTCACCACGGCTCTGTCTGCCCCAGCCCTATCCTTGTTGGTTCTGGACATGCACTTTGTCCAACTGCGGGAGTGTGGTCATTTTACGGAGGGGAAACGCAAGGTGTAGGGATAAAGGGTTAACCTGCCCAGGACAGACAGCTAGTAGTAGGCAGAGTTCTGCGCAATCGGAACTCATTCCAATTCTTGCCTCAAATGTGTCCTGCCTACTTCGTATTATGTAGTCTCCTTTTCTTGGTTTTGGTGCTGCTGGCTGAGGCTAGTCATGGTCCTCCCGGCTATTCTCACACTCATCCCCCTAGTAGTTATTGAGGATGTGTCAAATGGGGTAGACATGGTCCCACCCTCACCGAGTTTACAATCTAATAGGGAAGAAGGACACGGAGCACATAACACAATTAAAAATAAAATTTCAAACTGTGATAAATAGAAAAAAGAAACAGGGTGCTACAGAGAATAATGGAGGGACATTAGATTGAGGGATTAGGAAAAGGAAGAAATGTTTGATCTGAGACCTGAAGACCGAGAAAGGGTGAGCTCTGTAATAGGCCAAGAGAAGACTGACCTAGACAGGGCCACCTGCAAATGCAAAGTCCTGGAGGCAGGAAAGAACTTGGTATTTTGCTCTTCAAGGAACTGAGAGAAGTCCCTTGTGATTGGAGCCCAGTGAGGTAGGGTAGAGTGAAGCAAATTGAGGCTGGCCTCCCTTTCTCTAGTTTGGCCTCTTCTAAACCATTCCCACACTAGCAATCATAGAAATCTTTTCAGTACCCAAATCTGATGACTTCACTCCCTTTAGAGGCTTTGTGTCCCCTACAAGTTTTGGTTCAAACTCCTCAGCCCTGCACTGAAAGACCTTCATAATTGGGTTTACCTTGCTTCCCAGTCTCCCAGCCTGTGCTGTTACCTCTGCTTAATATGCTCTGTCCCTCTTCCTGTCCTGGCCCTCTGACGGGGTCCTTGAGTCCATCTTCCCCTCTGTATACTCTCAATTAACTTCTGGTCTCCCTGCTAAATAATTATTAATTTATCTACTAATGTCTCCCATGAGACAATGAGCTCTTCATTTCAGGGATTTGTTTTCTATCTCTCTATGATACTGAGCATGAAGCCAGGCAGTTGGTATTTTCATTGAGAGAATGAGTGGAGTGGGTAGCCAGGACCAGCCTCCACCTGGTACCTGAAGCGGAGGTGACCCATAGTTCCTATGCATGGCAGAATGAAGATTAGCATCCAAAAGTACAAGAAGGGATGAGTAAGAAATCTGAGCTTACCACAAGCCAGGTACTGTCTCATCTACTGTCTCCTTTAATCTTCATAATATCAATGGGTATTTGCTTCTCTTTGCTGGCAAAAAAAAAAGGGTGCCCAAAGATCACCCAAATAGTAATGGTGGGCCTGGGATAGAAGTCTCAGTCATTCTGATCTCAAAGGTTGAGCCCCCTAATACTTCTACTGCTCCTCTTAGCCCCACTCTGGTACCTTTTACTAGCACAGAAGCCTGAAAAGTTTAAGGAACTGAATTCTAGGTGCCTTCTATCATAGGTGGGTCATTTGTACATCTGAGAACCTCAGACTGGAACAGCTATTGTACCTGGATCCTGCCCCTTCCAGAAACCAGTGACTCAAGCCTCAAGTCTTCAAAGTGTTTGAAGGGCCTGGGAGAACTGGTAGGACCCAGAGACACAGAAGATTCAGAAAAGGACACTCTTGGTCAGTATTGTCTAATAGAACTCTTTGGGATGATTGAGATGTTCTGTATTCATGCTGTCTAACATGATAGCATCTCAAGTTCTTGCTTAGACAGTAGTTCTAGCCTCCTCAGTCATCTGAGTCCTCAGGCTGTGTCCAAGACAGCTCAACTTGAGACTTTAGACCCCTGGTCTGTAGCTCAGGCTATGCCCAAGTAAGTAAATATGTCAGTACAGACAGATGGAATGTGTCTGGCCTGGCTTTTTGCTGGTGCATGGATTGATCTTGCCACCCCAGCATCCTCCTCAGAGCCTGGCCCAGAGCAGGTGCTGGGCTAACACCTGTGATGAATGAACTTACCTTCTCTTTCCCAGGCTACGGCTCCCCTAGCTACTGAGACTGGCTTCTGGATTCCCTCCTTATGGTTGTGAACTGATGGCCTCTACCTAGATGTGAAGGTTAATGAAACTTCATAACCACCTCTTCCACCCTGGCTTTTTGGGGGTATGCCAAGGGGCAGCTGCAAAAACAGCAAGTAATAATTCCTTGGAAACATGCTGGATCCAGCATTTTTATGTGATGATCTGATTTTTATTTGGAAACCCTGTTTGCAAAATGAAAGCCCGAATGAGCATCTGCTACATACAGTTAGGGGCAGCATGGTGCTGGGGAAAGGTAACTGACTGAGGAGTCACCCTGGACTTGTGTCTAACAGGCTGTGTGATCTTGGACAAGGTTCGATGCCTCTGGGCCCCAGTTTTCTCATGAGTAAAATGTAAACATTACACTGTATCTTTAAGCTTCTTCCTACGTTAATGTGAATGCTTTAAAAAAAAAAGGCTGGTCACATCTGCAGTCAACCTATATTAAGCATCTTTCACGTGATCATTTGCCTGAGTCTGATCTATTTTTATTGTTTAGTTTTTCTAACACCGTTCACTTAACCCCTCCACTGCCAGTGCCTTCCTCACTTGCAAGGTCTTCACTATTTTTTTGTCTTCTTTAAATTCCAATAAATCATCTTGGAATCCAGCCATTGAATCATCTCTTTACTCTCCGGCAGTCTCAATTCCCTAACAAAGCACAGAGAGTAGTCCTGGTCCTCCCTGCAAAAAGGAACCCGAAAAATCAGGGAAGCATCTATTCTGGCAGTTATACCTCTCACCACTAGATGGCATACGTGCGCAGGTCATCAGTCTTGATTTATTATGTATGTATGTATTGATACTCCACCTCAATCCACAAATGCTTTGAGAGAGATTACAAAAGTATAAAATGTACAAAAGGATAAAATGAAAAAGATGAGGGAATTAGATAAAATAGAGAGCAAATGGAAGGAACAACTCCAGGATGACATTAGGTCAGGAGGTGGGTGTCATAGACTCTAGTTGTCAGCAGAGGCTTGTACATTTCCCTCTGAGCTTCTGAACAGTCAAAGCAAAGAAGGAAACATGAGCACTAACAAGATCCCAGATTTCAAAAGAGAAATAGAGTAGTTGTTTAGGAGAAGCATACTTTTTCCTGACCAGGGAAATATTTTTTCTGTGGGTTCTCAGAAGAAGCTGTCAAAACCATGACAAAATACAGCGATGACTTAATTGGAGCTGTTTCTTATGATGTCCTTTTATGCATGCCTGTGGCATGGTACCAAAGTGCAATTGAGGAAAAGCAGTTTTATGGTGTTATAAACTCTGGGTTTCCAGGACAGAGAAAATCCACTATTTGCTGCATGCCTCTGTATTTCAAAAAGTGGAATTTGCATTCCTGTCATCCACTGGACTTTGGGTGGAGTTTGGGGAGAGGGGAGCTCTTCCTGGAGGCTGGAGTAGCCAGTCTCCAAGATAGCCCTCCATCCTCCCCACCTCCTGGTTTTTACATCCTTGTGTAGTTCCCTTCCACATGGTACCAGGAGTACATTAGAGTACTGCAGAAATGATGGTATATCACTCCCGATATTAGGTTATAAAAGACCTTGCAGCTTCCATCTTGTATCAGATCATTTGTTCTGAGGAAAGCCAGCTGCCAGGTTGTGAGGAGCCCTATGGAGAAGCCATGAAGAACTGAGGCCTCCAACCAACAGCCTGCATCAACTTGCTCTCTATGTGAGGGAGCCATTTTGGAAGCAGACCCTCTAAGTCCAGTCAAGCCTTCAGGTGACACCTTGACTGCAAGGAAACCCCAAACCAGAACCATCCTACTAAGTTGCTCCCAGATTCCTGACTCTCAGGAATTGCATGAGATAATAAATGTTTGCTGTTTTAAGCTGCTAAGTTTTGGGGTCATTTGTTATATAGCAGTAGATGACTTATACAGAGGCCAGTGGAAAACCAAGTTTGCATCAGGGCTAACATTACATTACATGGTTGAATAAACTTGGTTTTGAAGACCAGGAAAATATTTCAGAGGCATTGTATGAGCTTTAAATATGATAGACCTGGGCTCCCGTTTAGGCGGAGGGGCTCACATAAAATGTCTGCAAAGGAAATTTCTTTGTAGGAAGATGGTGAGGGCAAGGACAGTGACTGTCTTGTTTACTCTGGCACCCTCCTTTCCTAGCACAGGGCATGGCAATAGAAGGCTTTCTACAAATCTTTCTTGAATGAATGAATGATAGGCTATAATCTTGAGGACCCATTCATTTATCTGTGCAACCATCATTTATTAAACTCCAATGTCATTAAGTTCCAGGCACATAATGTTTGTCAAGTTCCATGAAACTTTTGGGTCATATACAGATTCACATTTTGCCCCCACTCTACCTTCCCTCACTCTATGTGTTCTCCTTGGGATTCTTTATTATTTTTGTAGAGCTTTGCATGTGCTTTAACTTCCATACTGAAATCTTTTTCATAGGAAGAGCATTCTTAGGTCATCGTGACAAGTAATTTTTAGTTGCTATTTTTCCAATATGAGAATCAGAGATGCTCTGATTTAACATTGGGTTTATTGTGTGCAATTTTGCCTTGGATCCTGGCCTGCTTTTTCCTGTTTTCCTTTCTTTTTGTTGAAAAATGACTTGAAAAGGCAGATGCAAAGTAACAACAGTTCAGTTGTCCTGTGATGAGAATTATCTAGAGTCTATTTTCTCCCTCTTACACTGACTTTTGTGATGATTTTAACCAGCTTTTATTGTAATAGAAATATTCTGGGGATGAAGGAATGGAACAGAGTGATTTGCCTCAGACCCTGTGTCCGCTCTTTGCAAATACTTTCTCCATGGCTGCCCCTGACACCACCATCCCCATCCCCATTATTATGACCAGCTGTTATTTATTGAGTGCCTACTATGAGCCAGGCACTGAGTTGAGCAAATGGGATGTGATCCTTAATCTGTGATGGAAACTATGAAGTGCCTTATGAATTTTGTTTGTCCAGGTCCTCTGAGCAGCACACACCAAGATGAGAGTAAATGTGCAAGTTGATACTACGGGAAATGCCTGTGTGAAAGGAAATAGAGAGGCAGCTGGAAAAGGCTAGCAGAGCCAGACCCCAAGTGAAGGAGAGAGGGAAAGAAGGTTGAGTGCTCAGCACCCCAGATGGCTGTGTGGTCTAAGAAGGGTGCAGTCTAACTAAGGTTCAGCAAAGCTGTCAGCCAGCGAAGGCACCCCACACCTCTCAGGACTGATGACTGGAAGTGATGGAGTAGCCCGTGGGAGGCATGGACAGTGGACTTCAAAGTTCGGCTGCTTGGGCCCTCAGCTACTTGTAGTATGAACTCTGGGGGGAACATTCCTGTGGCCACCATGGCAAAATTTATTTCCCCTTTTTTAAAAACATATAACAGAAGCCTGATTTATTTGGGGTGCAAAGATTTGATGCTGAACTAAAAGGCTATATATAATTCTTGGCCTTTTTTACAAGGTGTGACCCTGTGACTTAAGTTCTGGTCAATGCTGTATAAGCAGAAGTGTTACATGGGCTTTCCACAATACTCCTTAGGGGAACTGACTCAGCTGGGAGATGTTCCTTATTCCCTTTCTCTGCCTGGACTATAGACAAAATGGCTGCAGTCTTAGAAGCCATCTTATACCGAAAGGCAATACGTTAAGGATGAAAGGGCAGACAGATAGCAAGAGTGTGTGTCCATAATGATTAGAGACCTCATACCAGCTCTGGATTGCCTATTCTGGATTCTTTAACCTGAGAGAAAAATAAACCCTTTTGTTTAAGCCATTCTTACAGAGATTCTCTCTCAAATGCTTGAAGCTGTGTGTACAATGTTCATTGAAGCCCCAATTGCAATATGGAATAACTGGTAATGATTCAAGTGCCCATTAGGAGGGTATTGGTTAAATAATGCATGATATACAGACTCTCCTGCAGTGCAGGTCTAAGTAGACAGTCTGCTGTTAGTTACTAGTCTGCTAGGAGATAACAAGCTGGGGCCAGAATGTGAATCAACAACTTTATCAAGAGAGACTTACTATGAAAAAATATCAGCTGACGGCAGCAGTGTGTTTAGAGACACAGTCGGTTTACATTCTGGGGCAAACTCCTTCCTTATCTTTTCTCAGGCCAGCAGCAAACAGTTCCTAGCACTGCTGCACAGATTATACTTTGAATAGCATTACAAAGCTTAAAAAAAAAAAAAGATATAGCTCTACATGTGCAGATGTAGAAACATGTCTTAAGCTACACTGTTACAAGAAAAAAGTATGCTACAGAAGAGTATGGTGTTTCAAAGAAACGGATCTATACAAAAAAAGAATACACACACACACAGATATGCTGGTAGATGCATAAAATATTTCTGGAAAAAGACCTAAGAAATTAGAGTGCTTACCTCTTGGGAGCAAGACTGGGAGTCTAGGGTGAGAGAGCTCCTTTTAGTTGTATATCCAGCTGCTATGCAACGAGGACTCACTGGTATAGCATTATGGCTGAATCTGTTTAGATTGGTCTGTGCCCTTCTTTCAACAGATGTAGTATCTTGTATATCACTCCTGTTATATCCTTTTACTGTTTTTTTAAACCATGTGCATGTATCACTTTCATATTTAAAAACAAACTAGTAACAAAGAGAATACTGATGCTTCTAGAGTGTATATTTGCTAGACAACAGACCTCCTCTTTTCATTTTTTGTGAACATTTTTCCCCTGTATGCTCTCAACTGGGTCCGTGAAGAAGGCAGTGCTAGTTACCGTGTACTTTGGAACTCTTCTCCCGCAGGTACGTTCGCAGGAAGTCATTTTGGCTCACAGCCTAGTGATAGAGATGACCCAGGGCCATAGGGCTGATTGCTGTTCTAATGTGCAATTATACAATGATTCTTCACACTGTCCATGGGAATCCCGACTTCTTCCCTGCTTGGGTCGGAGAGTTGGAAGGATCTGATTTGATTGAAGTCATGGAGGCTGTGATGATCACCAATATTTCGCATATTAGTTAAATTAGGAAGTATTGGGCACCAAATGTCAATTATTTCCTTCCATGTCTTACTCCCACACAACTGCGGACTTGCTGTTTGTTGTTGATCTTGCACAGACAATTGATATGACTTATTCCAGTGCCTTTGAAATGGGAACTATTGAGACACCTGAGTGGCCTCTTTAAACTCTAGCTGCAAACAGACTGTGCTGCGGTGGCCTGGAGCTGCGACAACATCCCTGGAGCCTGGCAGTCTTCAATTCAAATGCTCTAGGCCTCCCCTACTATGGTTCTTGATGAAGGTTTTTTGTTTTCTTATTTCCCGAATGCTTTAGTTAGAAAAATTTAAAACTCTTTAAAGAAAATTTACAAGAGTACTTCAATGAATACCCATTCTTCACTCAGAATCTCCAATTTGTTAACATGTAGCCATCTTTGCTTTATTTCTCCAAGTATTTATGTTTTATAATTTATTTATGCTTTATGTATAGGATGTTTTTTCTGAACCAGTTGAAACTTGCAGATATGTCATCTCTAAACGCTTCAGCATATACCTCCTAAGAACCAGGACATTCTCCTACAGAACCCCAATATCATTATAACACTCAAGAAATTTAGCATTGAGACTATTATTATCTGATATACTACATTCATATTTCCCCAATTGTCTCCAAAATGTTCTTTAAATTTTTTTTCGTTTTGACTCAAGATCCAATCAAGGATCACATGTTGCATTTGGTTGTCATTTTTCCCTGGTCTTTTAAAATCTTGATTATGGAACTATTCCTTGCTTTTTATTTTTATTTACTTTTAAAACACTTTAAATTTTGAAATAATATCATACTCACAGGATGGTTGCAAAAATAATATAAAACCTATACAGAGAACTCCAATATATCCCTACCCAAATATCCAGATTTACCAACTTTTAATATTTTGCCACATTTGTTGTATCACTCTTTCTATCTGTCTATTTACCTATCTAATCACTTATCTTCTTTTAAACATTTGAGAATAGGTTGCAGACATCATGCTTCTTGAACACTTCATATTTCCATGAATGTTTACTTTTGCTTTTTATTTTAATTTAATCTTTTTGACTTTCATCATGTTGACACTTATGAAGAGGCCAGGCCACCTGTCTTGTATATTGTCTCATGATTTGGATTTATCTGATTGTTTCCTCATGGATAGATTCAGATTATACATTTTTTTGGGGAAAGAATACAAACCACATAGGTGATGTGTTGATGAAAGATTTTGGCTGGCAAAGGGAAAAAGTGCATCAGCAGTGAGGTCCAGATATGCCGTGTGTGGTGCATGGAGGTAATGCTTGGGCCAAGGGCCAGAGTGTGGGGTAGAGACAGTTTTACAGGACCGAAATGGAGTTTCCTAAGGCTCCTCGTGTCTTATTCTTCCGGCACTCTCTCATCCAAGCTCAAGGCTTCCACAACTCTCCATTTCCAGCTCAGGCCACTTCCTAAACCGAGTCTTGAATATCCAACTGTTCCTTTTCATCTCAAAGGTGTCTCAGAGTTCCCTCACACTCAACACATTCAACAATGAATTCCTGAGTCTCCACATCAGCCCCTTCCCCAAGCTTGGTTCCCCCCGGTGTCCTGTCTCCACTGAATAGCACTACCATCCATTCAGCTACACAAGCCATATACGTGAGAGCCATCTTTGATGCTTGCTTCTCTTTCCCCTCCTCCTATAGCTGGTCCATCGCCAAGTTCTGTGGGTTTAGTTTGACTACTATGAAATCCATTTCCTCTCTCCATCTTCTCTGCCTCCAGGCTAGTCCTACAGTAGCCTCTTAACTGGTCTCTAGGCTTCCACATGTGCTCCCTTCTGAATCTGCTCCCCATACAGCAGCCAAAGTGTCTACTAAAAATGTAAATCTCATCACTCCATGCCCCTACTTAGAATCTTTCAATGGCTTTCCATTGCTCTTTCAAAGAAGACCAACGTCTACCACACTCTGCAGGGTCCGGCCCCTGGCCTCTGTCCACAGGACTCTCCTTCACCCCCTCCCCCTTGCTCCCTGTACTGCAGTCACACTGGCTCCTCACAGGTCTTCAGCTCCAGGTGACTCCTCTTCTCTCCCACTTTGCAACACGCATGTGCACACACCTTCTCACCTGTGTTCTTCCTTCACATTTTTGCTCATTTGCCCCTCTCCTCAGGGAAACCACCCTCCCCCTGGTAATCATTCTCAGAGCACTCCGTTCTTTTCCTCTTAGCCCTTATCACAGATTGTATTTTTGCAGTTGTTCAATGTTTCATTAAGATCTGTCTCACTCGCTTCCAAGCTCCGAAGAACGATGGCTACGTCTGTCTCATTCCCCTTGGTAGCCTGAGCACCTAGCCCAGTGCCTGGCAGTAAGCAGGCCTCAACTGTTTGGGAATAAATGACTGGTCTTTAGGAGGCCTAATGAGAATCCCAAAGGGCATGTGTGCCCACGTAAACAGAGAAGAATTCTCTTACATATTTATATTCTCTTACAGTCTGGGTAAGTTTGGGGAAATACTATCTATTTTATCTGCTTGATCTGACTTCAGAAATCCAGCGGGAAATTTTTATTTCAAAGCAGTTCCTATAATTAAACTTTTTGAAAAGGAAGAATGCCCAGAGTTTCTCCCATCTTTCCACCATGTCTTGAGCCATCTAAGCTTGGAGGGTGGCCTAGGCAGCAAATGAAGTGAGAGGCCATTGATATGCAAATGTGGTCATTAAGATGGGAGGCCACACCCCAGAACTTGGTTCAGTTCTTTCGAAGTCACAGCTAATTTGCATGAAAAAATGAGTCTCCCACACTTGAAATCATTCTCCAAAGCTAAAATGCATAGAAATTAAACTATTTTAGAAAATTGAGTTTTCAATAAAACACATTGCTGTTTTGGAGGGACAGAGTTGGCTGTCCTTCAACAATTAAGTTCTGTTCTGGCTTGTGAAAGGGCTGTTGGGTTGTTAAGGATGGACACTCTTGACCTTAAACTGACCTCTGTAGATTCCCTGGAACTTGGACACACCAATCAGGTAAAGTAGGCACTGCTGGAGATACTACCACCATTTTCGAGTTATGGAAACAGACTAGAGAGGCCATGTGATATGTTCCAGATCCAATCTTCAGATTCCAAGTACTGGGCTATTTCTTGACACTGTCTTTTAGAATGCACAACCTTCCAAAGGGCTGTGATTCTCTTTGGAGCAGAGACAAAACCCACCAACGCTGATCATGCCCACTCTTTGCCCATTACATTTTACAAGGACTTTGGAATGTATTTCTTTCTTTCTTTTTTTTTTTCCAGAATGGCTTTTATTTCTATTTTGATACAGACAAGCTCTGCCGCCTGCCCAGGGAAAGACAGAGAACGACCTTCTTATTCAAGTTCTGTAATTAACTGTGACTCTCAGTTCCTGGAATGTATTTCTAATCTCACAGAAAAGAGGCAAAGCAAATTCTCTCCATGTAATTTGTCTCTCCTGCTCTCTAAGTCTGGTTTCACATGAGAGCCCCAAGGTGCAGTAAGATCACTTGTTGGCTAGTTGCCAGGTCAGAATTGGTGACCTGAGAGGCAGAGGAGAAGAGCTTCTGTGATGATCTTGGGAAAATGGGATGGGTTGCTGAAGCCCAGAGCCCAGCTTCCTGCAAGCCTCAGCCCTGACAGCCAATGCCACCTCCCAAGGCAGATGGACGATGGCCAGTGACTCCTGCCCCTGGGAACAACTCTAATTTCTGCTTTGAACTTGCAGCCATCTAGCCTTTAGGATTATAATTTTGTCCTCAGCTTTAAATGCTTCCTTTCTTCTCTGCAACAGGGCCATAGGAGGAGGTATGTGGGGTTAGGAGTGTAGGCTCTGCTGCTCACCAGCTCGGTGGTCTTAGGCAGATGATTCTCTGGCCCTCGGTTTCCCCATCTGTGATAATAGACACATAGGGTTCTTGTGAGGATCTAATGAGATACCGTAACATGAAATGCTTAGCTCAGTGCTTGGCATGCAGCACCAAAAAAAAGTAGTTAATTTTTATATGTCTCTTCGGGGACACTAAGTGGGGACACTGCATAGGGACAATATGTGGAGAAAATGCATGAGGACACTGTGTGAGGATGCTGTGGGGACTTGGAGTGAGAATTCTGATTAGGGATGCTTTGGGGCAAATAGCTTCATGGGAGAGGGCAGCTCTAGAAGGTGGGTCCAACTTGTGCTTTTACAATCTTGGGGAAAATGTCCACGCAAAAATATGAAAGGAAAAACCTTTTCAGGACAGCTTTTGATGTTTTATAGACAAGCAGATGTGGCTCTCGGATCCAGGGCTGGCTGACTCCAGGGCTTGTGAGCAATCATTCTCTCACAAGAGGATGCATCTGGGAAGACCACATCCTAGTTCAGCTGGTCATCCAGTCATGGTGGGAAGTGCTGGTCAGCCCAGGGATGCCGTTCCTGATGGAGCAGAGGAGTGGAGAGGGAAGTTAAGACGAGCGAGCTCAAACACAAGCTGCCAACCAGGAACCATTCCTCCTTCCCGGGAAGGACCACCCTTTGCCCCGACACCTGTAGCTACATGCAGGTTCCTGGGAGTGGCTCCAGGAAGCCCTCTTGGCTTCCATTCTTGTTTTTGAGCTGGCCTCTCTGACATAGATTTTATTTCTGACAGAGTATTTATAAGTGGCTTGTTTGTTCATTCGTTGATTCATCCATTTTGCAAACATTTATTGAGCACTAACGATGTGCCCGACTCATTCCGAGGCATCAGGTGAAAAATTGTGCAAAGGCACTGCTCTTGTGGAGCTTCTGCTTTAGAGGAAGAGACAGATCCAAAAGCAAGTCAACAAACAAATAAGACCTTTAGTGAGGGATGGATGGTGGCTGTTTCATGGGGAAATCAGGGAAGGCTTTTCTAAGGTGGTGACACCTGCACTGAGACAAGACAGAGCCAGGTACAAGAAGATTTTAGGGGGAGAGTGTTCTAGACAGAGGGAATAACAAGGCAGGAATGGGCTTGGTGAACGTGAGGAACAGAAAGCAGTGAAGGAAAAGTGGTACAAGAGGGGTCAGAGAGGAAGGCAGAGGCCAGATCCCGCAGTGCCTTATGGGTTTGGGCAAGGAGTCTGCATATTCTTTGTTCAGCCTGCTGACTTACCCCAGCCCGTGGCTAGGATGTTTTCCTGTCAACCCTGCTGCAAGATCAGGATTTAAAAGTATCCTTAGTCATGGTAACTGTAGTAGGTTGCCTTATGGTCCCCCAGAGAGAAATATGTTCATAACCTTAATCCTTTTCTGTGGGTGTGAACCCATTGAAAATAGGATCTTTGAAGATGCTATCAGTGAAGGGTGTGCCCAAACCCAAAGAGGGTGGACTTTAATTCAGTATGGCTGAAATCCTTATAAGCAAAGGAAATCGGACTTGGAAAAGAATGCCACGGGAGAAGTTGGAAGTCAGTAGAACCCAGAAGACGAAAGAGAAGAGGCTGCCATGTGCATTACCATGTGCCAGGAAAGTCAAGGACCCAGGCTCACCAGCAACCAGTCCCAGCCTACTTTGTGGGATTTTTGGTCACAGCTGAGAAACTAAGGTAATAACAATGTTCACCTCTGTGCCTTTAACAAGCTTTTCTCTCTGCCTGGGATGCCCTCCCCACCTTCTCTGTCCAGAGATGGCCTAGTCATTCTCAAGATCCAGCTAACACAGCACCCCGTGTCCAAAGCCTTCCCAGGATCACCTGGACGGTGAGCTGGTCCCTTCACTGTACTGCCACAGCCTTTGCAAATACATTTTTGCTTGCACCCGTCACGCTGTGCTGTCACGTTATGTCTCCTTTATCCCACACTGCCCTTTGGGGGCAGAACCAGTGTCTGATGCCTCTTTGTCCCTAGCATCTCATGCATATTGGCTGTACGAATGTGTGGTGAAGGTTCTCACTGAGAACCTCAAGGCTGGCTCTCTTCAGCCTCCATCTGATTCCTTACCATCTCTTCCTCCTTCCTTTGCTCCCAGCCTTGTGTTACTTGTGGCCAAACTGGGCTGGGAGCTCTAACTCTTTGTTGCACTCCTAGTACCAAGTTTAGGGTCTAGGAAGGCCTGCATTAGAGCTCTAGAAATAGACAAATATATGTTGCCCTATACAGAATCCCTTGCCCCCAAGGTGGATGTTCATCAATTATGGCCACTCAGCATCTAGTCCCATTTCCTCAGAATACCTGATTTCCTCTGGAAGGATCATAATAAAATCCTGGGCACTATTCTAAGTGCTTTATTCTCATTAACTCACCTAATCCTCATAACAACCCTGTGAATCAAGTGCTATTAGTATTTCCATTTTTAAATGAAGCAACAGAGGCACAGGAAGGTCAAGTAACTTGTCCAAGGTCACACAGTATTGAGTGGCAGATCCAGGATTTGAACCCAGGCAGTCTGGCTCCAGAATCCATGCTCTTTGCCACTACTTTACTGCTTCCCCCCATAAAGTCAAAGGGTCCGTACAGTTCCTCCAGTGAATTCTTCCTCTCATATCCTAGTCGAGCCAGAGTGTGGGCAGGTGACCTAGGTTAGCCAAGCAGAATCCTCCCATGGAGCTTGAACCTGAGAGGATGTGAGGTCTGGAGCTTCAGCAACCTTCTTGGGATCGTGCAGGTCTGGTTTGCCTGGGAAGGCAGCTGAGAGGGGAAAGTAAGTAGAGCTGAGCAGAGAGGCAGTGAGAGATGGACCCTGCCTGTACTCGTTTCCTATTGTTGCTGTAACAGATTACCACAAACTTGGTGACGTAACACACATTTACTATCCTAAAGTTCTGGAGATCAGAAGTCCAAATGGGCTTTACTGGGCTGAAACCAAGGTTTCAGGAGGGCTGCACTCCCTGGGGAAACTCTAGGGAAAGATCCATTTCCCCACCTTTCCCAGCTTCTGAAGCTGCATTCCTTGCATTCCTTGTCTGTGGCTCTTTCCTCTTTCTTCAAAGCCAGCAGGGTAGCATCTTCAAATCTCTCTCTGCTTCTGTCATCACATCACCCTCTCCTGGGATTCTGCCTCCCCCTTCTGAGGACTCCCTCATCAGGCCTGCCAGGTTGGTCCAGAACACTCAAGATCCTTACCTAATCCCATCTGCAAAGTCCCTTTTGTTATATAAGGTAATACTCATGGGTTCTGGGGATTAAGATGTGCTCCTCTTTGGGGGTGCATTATTCACGTGCTCCTGCTGGGTGCTGCCCGGCCGGCAGTGGAGGACCACACCGGGGAGGAGGGCTCTCACCTAGTGTCCCCAGCCCGTGTCAGTCCAGGGGCTGAACGTCCGTTCAGGGGCAGCAGCAGCAGCGAGGGCCATCGGCTTTGATGTCCAACCCTGGAGTCGTGGCTCTTGTTCGACACCAGGTGCTTCTCTGGGAGCCTTCTCCTGGGGCGCAGCAGCCTCCCAGCTCACATCCTAACTGAGACCCACACCTTTTCTGAGAGGCAGCTGGGGCCTGTGTTGCTCCAGAGCTGTCCAGGTGGAATCGTTTCTTCCAGAGAAACCCAAAATAGGAGTTTGGTCTCCATCATTTCCTGTTTCTCCTCCTCCTTGGAGGAAAAGGGAGAAGACAGGGAGGGAGGAGACAGGCCTTTCAAGGGAGCCAGAGGCAGAAGCCCCAAAAATGTCACAATGGCCCAAAGAAATAAATATTAACCCATTCTAATACCATCATTAACAACAAAAACATGAACACTCATTGGTGATGATGCTCAGCACGTTATTTATATCATTACTTATTTTATTAAAAATAAGAAATGTAAAATTAAAACAGTATAAGAAGATACGTGGTAAAATATTAGCCCATCACCCATCCAGTCTCCTAATTTCCTTCCTCAGAAACAAGCATTGTTTCTTGCATATCCTCCTAGAATTTTTAAAATCCATAAGCAACAATACATGGGCATGCCCTTTAAACAAAAACACAAATGTTTGCATTTTATACATTCTATACTGAATCTTGCTATTTTCATGTAACAATATATCTTGGGGATTTTTTTCATCTTAGTCCAAACAGATCTACTTTGTTTATTTTTAAAGCTATGCAGTATTCTATTTTATAGATCTGCTGTAATTTATTTAACCACTTTTTTTTTTTTTTTGAAAAGCATTTGGGTTGTCCCCAGTCCTTTGCTATTAGAGAAAACACAGCAGTGAAAATCCTTCTTCGTATTTCTTTGCATATAGGTATGAATTTATCTGTAGGATAAATTCTAAAAGTAAAATTGCCAGTTGGGTCTTACCTCTTTAATCCTCACAACAATCCCATGAAGCAAGCATTATTATTATTTCCATTTAATATATGGGGAAGCAGGGATACAGAGAAGCTAAGTAATGTGTCCAATAAGTTACCAGTCACTTGGCCTTAATATAACTGCAAGTGAGGCTCAGAAATCGTCTTCTCTTATATCCAGGAAGAGGAAATAGTGAGGTGAACGTTTATTTCAGTCATATATACAAATATCCTATCCACCCAGAACATGGAAATAGGGATTTTTAGGAAGCTGTATAATGTGAGTATTACCCCCTCTGCCATTTCTCTAAGATGTCAGGAAAGATTTATTTGTCTTTCAGTGACTTTGGAATCAGAACCATTTATTGGTTGTGACACTGGGCTGAGACTGACAGGGAAAACAGGAAAGGAGAAAAATGGTGCAGCTACATATGGGTTTGATTAATAATATTAAAAATATCAATGTTATTAAATGATTTACTTAAATTGGAGCAGACTAAGGATTATTCCTATAATATCTCTCTCACTCACTGGATCTCACCATGTTTTTCAAAGAGGGAGTGAAAAAGGTAGTGTCACTACTGGAAATGTGTAATTCACTTCCAATGTTTTGTTTGTTTCTGCATTCATAGGAGATGAGGATTTATTCATGGAAATTACAAACTTTTTTAATGTTTGAGTTCTCTGAAAATTGTTTGTTTCTGTTGAAGTCAGAGTCCGCTTTGGGACTATGTGGTGAATGTGTGTGTCTCTAATCTCATGTGTCATGACAGCAAGGTTAAGTGCGAGTGGCCCCAGGGATATTGAGAACATGGTTCTGCAGGGTGTGTAATTTCCTCCAGTTGTATGAGGCTGTCTGGGTGGGCGAGTAGGGAAAGACGATGGTGGACTGGTCCAAGGTTGGGGGACTGCTGGGTAGACAGTGGAAGAACAACAGGGGCAGATGTTGAAGCATTGGCAAGAAAGTGGAGGAGGGGATGCTCTGTGGGGTCCAGGCTGAAGAGGTGAAGAGGTGCTAGTGCTGAACTGGACTTGGAGAAAGGTAGGAGGGGTCCAGGGATAAGGGTGCTTAATGAAGTCAGGAAGATGTATCATGGGAGTAAGTAACAGAGGGAAAAAGAGGCACATGGACAAATGTTGTTGAAATGAGCAATGAAAGTATCGAACTTCCCCAGGATTCTGGCAGGAGGGCTAAAGCTAACCCAACTGTAGAGGCGTGAACTCAAAGTAGAGAGGACATTTTCACATAAGTGTCAACATAATGACATTGGTTATCTTGGCAGGGAGGGGATATTGTTGGTTATTTATTTATACACCTCCATTTTGATTGGCTTGTTGCAATGACCAGAATTACTTTTGTAGTTTGAAAGGAAATTTATTAAAGTCTATAAAAAACTGAAGGCAAACTAGAAAAATTAAAAAAGAAAATTGATGGTCTGGAAGAAGAACCTGACACATAGCAAATGCTCAATAAATGTTGATTATCAGCATTGTCATTTATCATTATGATCTTGGTTGATAGTAACCCCATCCATGCTGGAACAAACTCTCATGTCTCCTCTTGCATTCCCGTGGCTGCCTCTCCCCTGTCCTGACCCTGCATGCTCATGGATGGGTAAATGAGAGAACTCAGCCCTTCAGGCTGTTCTTCCCTGTGCCTTGCTTCACCTTACTTGTCACTGAGTGGGTTCTTGTATGATGTAATGGTAAGATTCCAATTTTGGGATTTTTGCATATGGGGAGAAAGGAGTTTCCACTTAGACCCCATAGTAGCTGCTCAGTCAGCATTTGCAAGTATTCGGGTTTACATTTAAACCAACAGGTTACTCTTGGTGGTGACACAGATGGTCACAGCTAGAACAACTGGTTGTCTAGGGTGAGGGATATCTCCACCTGCAAGGGTATTCAGCCTGCTTTGGGATGACACATCACAGCAGACGTCCCAGAGGGAGTTGCGGGCAGCCAATGGACACATTATCATGTCTGTTTTATGAAACACCCATCTTGGGATTCCAGAGAGGGAAAACAAAGTTTGTGTGTTGGGCACCTTTCAGTACGGAGTTGCAGAAACTTATCAGAGCCAATGCTTTAATACCATTAAGATTTTCTTAAGCACTTTTTACTCTTTCAACTAACACCAATGAGGGCCTACTATGTGTAAGATGATATGATACCGGCTATGCATGTGTGTGAAACAAAAAATGGCTAAGATATGATCTCAGCTATATTTGTTTTCTACTGCTTTGCAACAAATAATCACAACTTTAGCTGCTTAAAACAGCACCCATTTATTATCTCACAGTTTTGGTAGGTCAGAAGTTCGGGCCTGGCATGGATGAGGTCTCTGCTCAGGGTCTCACCAGGCTGAAATCAAGGTATAGGTTACTCTGCATTCTCAACTGGAGCTTGGGGTCTTCTTCTAAGCTCTAAGTTGCAGAATTCACCTCCTTGTGGTTGTAGGACTCAGAACCTCAGCTTCTAGAGGTCACCTGCCGTTCTCTGTCATGTGGTCCTTTCACAAGATGGCAGTTTGCTTTTTTAAGGCCAAGAGGAAAGTGTCTTTACTGCTTTGGATCCCGCTTTTAAGGATTTACCTGATTAGGTATGGCTTCTCCTGGATAGTCTCTCTTTTGAGTAACTCAAAGTCAACTGGTTAGGGCCCTTAAGTGTATTAGAAAATCCCTTTGGCTATATGATTTAATTTAATCATGGGACTGGTGGCCCATCGTATCCCAGGGGAGGAGATGATACAGGACACGTAACCAGGGAGTAGGGATCTCAGGGGCCATCTAAGAATTCTGTCTACCACACATGTTCTTGGGATGCTTACAATCTAGGAGGGAGAAGACAGATTTAAATACATATTTCTCAAAGTTGACAGACATTGTTATTGGAGGTATCATTGGTTTTCTTCCAACAGCCTTTCCCTGATTCTCCCTTGCTAACAGAACCCAGCTTTGTCTCCCTCTTATAAGTGATTGGTCTAGAAGTGGATAGGTGACTCATCTCTGGTGAAATAGATCAAAGGGATGTCTGCTCGGGCTTCTGGGGGAAACTTTACCTCCCTAATAAGATAGAGCAGCCTTTTAGCTAGAGACCTCTTGCTTCCTGCTTTGTGCTTCCTCTTGTGAGGATGTGCTGGCTTGTAACTGAGGCAGCCATCTTCATATCACGAGAACAGACTGTGAGGATGGCAGAGTGGGAGGAGCCCAGCAGCCTCGGTTCTTGATGACATCGTTGAGTCACTCCAACCGCAACCTGTTTCTGAACTTATTGTTAAGTAAACAATAAATGTTCTTATGGTTTAAAGCCATTGTTAGTTGGGTTTTCTGTTACCTGCAGCTGAAAACATTCTTGACTGGTGCAGAGCCTGTACCCCATGCTGGATGCTGGGGAATGGAGCTGAGTCAAGTCAGCGTCATCTCCTGCCCTTGAGGAGCTCACAGAGCAATGGAGGAGCGCCTTGTGGGAGCTGCATCTGGGCACGAAGTAGTGAGTTGGGAGGGAGTGGTGGTGGGGGAGTGCTGGGTGTCTGGCCTGTGGGACACTGCCCTGACCCTGCTAGTCTTTGTATCCCATCGCTTTTTGTCCCTCCAGACTCTCGGGCCATGAGCCATGGTTGTCAGGAACTGGGTAGCTCTCTCTCTCGAAGGGGGATGCTCACTTTTCAGTGAAGCTTTCACATTACACCGAAGCTACAGTTTAACACATTATTTTAGACCATTTCTGGGCCATGATTTTATCCTCCCCTTAGCTATTTACTGCATGCAAATTTTCCACTCTATGCAAATCACTCACTTTATGCAAATTACCTCCCGTATGTTCCCAAGCCCCAGCACCTGCACCAGGCAGGATCGGATGATTCAGTCCTCGGAGCATTAAAGTGCGAACACTTAACTCAAGAAATCTCTCAGGGGACAGCTGAGGACTGGATGACGGGGGCAGCAGCCTCTGCAAGCAGCCTGCCTCTCTTTCAGGGTGTGCTGAACTCCTCTGCCTCCCCCACCCTCTTCCCCAGCTACCTGCAAGCCCCTTCTGGGTGGTAATGATTATTTGGAGTAAATATTTTGATGTGAGTGGAATGATTAAGCCCCGGCTGGCTCAGCACAGAACCTTGAGGTAATTAGGTTTCCCAATCAGTGCAGGTGAGCAGATCGGTGTGCCTGGTGGGTTCTGCTAGGTGCTGGAAGAAGCCTGTTTCTCTAAGATAGGCCTTGTGGGGCAGTGGGTGACGCAGAGGCTGCTTAACCTTGGATGCACAATGGAATCACCTGGGGAGCTTTAAAAATTACCGATGCTTGAGTCCCACCCTCAGAGATTCTGATTTAATCGATCTGGGCGAGGTGGTGGTGGTGGAGGCGGGTAGGGAGTGGGTAGCCCGGGTTTGGGAAGTTTAAAGAGCTTCCCAGCTGATTCAAAGTTGCAGGCAAGGTTGAGATGCATGGGCTGGACTGGAGGCAGGAGCCCACTGCAAGGGTCTGGGGAAGACCCTCTGTGTGGCCTCGGCTAGTCCCTTCCCCTCTCTGGGCCTCCACTGCAGAGTGGGCCAGCCTTGGGCCCTCCCTCCTGGAACACAATAGAAAGTAACCCCTGGCAGGGGACCTGGGTTGGATGCTTGATTAAACCAAACAATAACTTAGTATTGGGTTTAAAACACAGCTTTATTGAGGTATAATTGACATACAATACGCTGTACATATTTATAATCTATATTTTGATGAGTTTTGACATGTATACACCCCTGAAACCATTATCACAATCAAGATTGTAAAAGAAAAACTTTTCATGCAAATGTAGGATCCCACAGCTTTATTGAGTGATTCGTGAATCCAGCATCATCTCGTTCAGAAAGCAGAAGGGAGCTCCACTGGGGGGTGGAGAGGGGAAGCTCCTATAGGGCAAAGGGAGAAGCACGCGAGGAAGTGTTCTGATTGGAGGACATTAAGTTTACATTTTACATAGGGGGGTGGTCTTACAAATGGGGGCAGATATACACTGATTAGTACGGTATTTTTATCCATCCTGATACTCTTTCTCTACTGGACCCAAATTAGTTTTATCACAAGGTATTGCTTATCAGCAACCCTTAGGGTTTCTCTGAAAACCCCTGTAGGTCTTTTTTGTCTTCTGGATAAGCTCTTTTTTGAAAAGGGAGGATCTTCATACCACAACACCCATTTTATTTTACTTAACAAGATGAAGAATGTATCTATCACTTCCAAAATTTCCTTGTGACCTTTTGTAATCCTTCCTTCCCTCCCTTCTCCCCATCCCTGGGCAATCAATGATCTATTTTCTGTCACTATAGATTAGTTTGCATTTTACAGGAATTTTCTCTAAATCAAATCACCCAGCATGTTATCTTTTCCTGTTTGACTTTTTTCACTCAACACAACTCTGTTGTGACCCACCCATGTTGCATGAATCAATTGTCTGTTTCGTTTTATTGCTGAGTACCATTCTATCGTATAGCTATACCAGTTTGTTTTATCCATTCACCTGCTGATGGACATGTGGGTGGGTTGTTTCCAGTTTTTGGCTCTTATGAATAAACCTGCCATGAGATTCTGTGTACATTTTGAAGTTTGTTAAGCACATCCATGCACGTTTTCTCCTACTTCTCTCTACAATCCCACGGGGCAGGCAATCTGGTTCTTAGATTACGGATGAGGGAACAGAGCCAGACTCGGCTGTCCTGCCAGGGAGGAAGAGACTGGGCCTACCTTGTTTACTGTCGGGTCTCCAATGCAGGACAGAGTGGTCTCAATAAATGTTTCTCCCTTGAATGAATGTGAAGGATTTGCCTGAGGTTGCTCATGGGCGCCTAGAAGCCTGGTCACCTCTCTCCAGGCCCAGAACTTGTATTCAGCCCTTAAAAAACAGCATTATCTCTGCAACTCCTTCCAGAATGGGAGCCACAGTGCCAGCAGTTGCCTGGGGTGCGATCTGAGGTGTGTGGGGCCTGCCATTTAAGACAGTCTTGAGGCCGAACCTCACAGGTTGACCCTGGGTAAATCGTTCTACCCCAGACTGATGGAACAGAAGTCTGCCTCTGACTGGCTGGAGTGGCACAGTGCACGTCCAGGATGCTTTATGGTTCTGAGCCTAGAATGGGGTCAGACATACAGTCAGGTCTGGAGCCCCGACTCCTGATTCCCCACCCAGGCCTCACTTCCCTAATTTGCCTGCTAAAGTCCTTTTGTGTCAAACAGAGTTGTGCGATCCAAGCGGGTTGTAGTGTATGTGTGTGTGTATGTGGTTGTGTGATGCTTTGCAAACCATAACCTGCTGAGCAGGCAGGGGAGGTGCTATTATACCTTTGACTTCCGTATCTTTCGACACGCTGAGTTCTAACGCAATGCGCGAAAGCCCATCCTCATACAGGAAAATGGTACTCAGGACACTGCCCCCTGAGTTCTTCTTCCGGTCCCCCTATGCCAGCTGGTGGTCCCATATCAGAGCATTTCACCATTGGCCCCTTCTGTGGAGGCCATGCAGGAAAGACTCTAGAAACTTTTCCGTACAACCTCTAATTTAATCACCTCAACTCCTATGGAAGATATAGTTGGTCTCAATTTATTGAGAAGGAAACTGGCTCAGAAAAAGTGTCCAACCCGAAGTCTCCCCTCTAGATGGTAGCAGGGATGCATCTGGGAGCCAGGCTTCCTGCCTCCAGCTTGTACAGCCAGTCAGTGCTGGGGCATCACCCGTTTCCTAGGAGCTAAACCCTGTTACAGCCACCCCACTCCTGGTCCCAAGGCGGGAAACCTGCACATCAATATCCTGTTGCTTAGGCTATTGCTTTGACCCTCTGCCCCATGGACCCTTACTTGACTACCGGAGAGCTGCCGGCACCAGGTGGTCCTGTTATTGGATGGGGGCTCCTAGTGCAGGAAATCAACAAAGAAAGTAAATGAGGAGGAAGGGCTTGGAATCCAATGGGCCAGAGTTCAAATACATGCTCTGTTCTTTTGTGTGACCTTGGGGAATTCTCTTTGTCTCTCTGGGCTTTGTGTTCCTTGCTTATAAATGAGGATTATAGCAACATCTTCCGTTTGGGGTTGGTGAGGATTATCTAAGATAATGGATGTAATGCACCTGGAAGGGTGCTCAGCACGTAGTAGGCCCTCACCTTCTGTTAGTTTCTTTCCCCTCCCCCTTCCCTGGATTTCCTTTTGGCACAGATGACATAGGTTGGGCTTTTTAGAAAGCTTGTTACAAAATAGCAAACAGGACACAAAGGACATAATCATAGGGAAGGCCAAATGAGGACATTATTGATTTAATTCTTTAATGTTAAAAAAATTGAGCTTCTCAAAGAGCCTTTCAATCAAGCGTAGTGTGTGGTTTGGAAAACTCAGCGGGGTGAGTGCATCACCTGCTGTGTCACTTCACATCGCAGATCTGTGCGGGGCTGGTGTGTTCCCAGGACAATATGGAACGAGGAGCGCAGGAAATCCCCAGCTGGGCATCCCACCCCCCGCCCCCAGCGAGCCCCACACTTCTCCTTCTTGCCTTCCTTGGGGTGTGGAGTCTTTGAGCTCTCTGAGCCTGTTCCAGTGTCCCACAGTCCAAAAAAACGCCCCCACAGGACTGATCTAGAAAATACTGGATCAGAGGATGGAGGAAGGAAGAAAGAGACGAGCGCTTCCCCAGTCTCAGAGCCAGAGGGGGCTTTCCCTCACCCTCTGAATGACTAGGGTCCCCTGGATTCCTCTGCACAGGGACTCTCAGGGTTTGCAGGGGATTGACGCATTCTGTGTGGAGTCCAAAGAGCCAGCTCCTCATCTCAGGCAGCCTGGGCTGGGGCTGCTCTGGAGACATGCCTCCCCAGGATCCCCCCAGGCTGTCCTGATCCCCTGTCCTCAGTTCAGGTGCCCTCAGTCCCCCATATGCTTGTTTGGCTTCATACCCAGCTCCTAGCCCACACCTCAGCAGGTTATTGGACACTTGGTTTGACCTCACCCAGCTTTTCTCCAGGACACGAGTCTAGCCTCTGTGCTGGCTGCTCACTGCCTCTTCCTGCCACTGGTGGCGCCTCACAACCCCAGGCCACGGCATTCAGAGGTCAGCTCTCTGCTAGGGGAGCTGGTCCGTCTGGGTTCTGGGTCTGACCCTAGCTTTTACTATTTTTATGCACTTGGATATGCGATTTTGTCTCCCTGAGCTTCATTGAAGGGGGCTGAGTGGAGGGGGAGGCCATCGCCCTTGTCACACATTGGATACTGTTGGGGAGACCAGAGCCCCAGACTCTGACCCCAAGGCCAACACAGGCTCCCAGACACATTCCCTTGCTGAGGATGTTTCTTTTCATTTCAAATCAGAGTGACTTTTTTCTTATCTGTCTCTGTCTTCTCCATCTTTTTTTCCCCTTCTACCCCTCCTACTTTTCTTCTCTTCCTTTCCCTCCTCCTCCTCCTCCTTCTATTCCTCCTCCTCCCCCTTCTCCCTCTCCTCCTTCTCCTTCTAATCCTCCTCCTCCTTTTCCTTCTCCCTCTCCCACCTCACCTCTCCCCCCACACCCCTCCCATCCCCCATCTCCTTCTCCTCCCCCTCTTCCTCCCCCTCCTTCTTTTTCTTCTTCTGTTGAGGATGGGCCATTTCCAGGACTGGTTCTCAGCAAATGACAAAGTTTCTAGCTGTGACCTTGGGTAAGTCAACTTAGTCTTTGCATTGCCGTTTCATCATCTGTAAAATGAGGACTACAGTGGTACCCACTCATGCCATGTTATGGAACATAGTCACAGTTTCTAGGGATTAGGATGCAGAGATCTTGCAGAGTGGATCCTTGTTGTCTACCACCAGGCCCTATCTGGGAACCTACTTGGTGAGTTATATGGTCCCTTGAGGCCTGAGGACCTGCTTCACTTTCTAGGTCTCTGCCTAGAGAGCTGACATCTCACCAAGTCTTACTTGGATTTGCTGAGTGAACAAAGATCATCTGGGGTCCTGCTTCTTCCCAATGGCTCAGGTGGCACTGTTCCAATGACCCAGATGGTAGATCTTGAAACCATTTCCCCCAGGTGCCCAGAAAACACATATATCACTCTGACTTAAGTTGCAAGGCCAGTGTCTGCTCCATTCTGAGCTTTGCTTCCCCTTGTAGAGGTGGGAGAGACTGCTGTTTTGGCTGTTTGTCTGAGATTTTGTCATTTTTGAATGACTGGTAGTCACATCTGGAGGTCATGGTATGTGAATGTGAAGCTAGGAACTGCTATAGCCATTTTTCCACAATGAGAAAAGCAGCCCCAGGATAAAGCCAACACAGAGAAGTGGACACAGCCTAGTGGATTATGGAAAAATGAAGCTGGAGCCACTAGATCAAGCTGATCCTGAAGCCCATCAGTTTTAGTTTCCTAGGGCTGCTGTAACAAGTTATCACAAACTTGATAGCTTAAAACAATAGAAATTACTCTCTCATTGTTCTGGTGGCTAGAAGTCTGCCATCAAAGTGTCAACAGGGCCATGTTTCCTTTGAAGGCTCTCGGGAAGAAACCATCCTTGCTTCTTTTAGTTTCTGGTGGTTGCTGGCACTCCTTGGTGTTCCTCAGCTTGTGGCTGCATCTCTGCCTCTATTGTCACATGGTGCTCTCCCTGTGTGTCACTCAGTGTTTTCTTATAAGGACACCAGTCATATGGGATTTAGGGCCCACCCTAATCAGTGTGTCATTTTAACTTGAATATACCTCTTTTAAAATTAGGTCATATTCTGAGGTTCCAGGTAGACATGCATTTTTGGAGGACACAATTCAACCAGTAGACCATCTTACCTTCCTTTTTACGTGAGCCCACAAATTTCCTTATTGAGTAGGCCAATTTGAATTGTTTTCTCTGTGATGAGTAGCCCAAAACCTTCTAAATGATAAAATGTGAAAGGAGCTTCTGATTGAAGATGGTGGATTCACAATACATGTCTATCTGCTCTCCCTCCTGAGGCCCTACTAAAGAAATGAAAATGTAAGAAATTCACAATGATGCAGAGAATGGGAGAAGGATTGTTAGCAGGAAAGAGATTTTAAGAACGTTCTGAAAGATGGAAAGGAGATGGTGGAAGGTGATTGAAGAAGCCACAGTGGAGGGTAAGGTAAGGAGTGTGGCTGGCAATTGGCATTGAACAAAGTTTTGCATGTAGAAACGCTGACTCCCCTCCCCCAACTCAGAAAGGCCAAGCAACACACTGGAGAATTCTTTACTTGAAAGATGGAATGGGCGCAGAGAGTCGGTCTCTGCCAATGGCTCATGGGGCAGGGCTATTTATCCATTAGGCATTGTGTCCAGAACCTACAATATTTTCAGGGACCCATGAAAATGTTTTAGTTTTAATTTCTTTTAAAATAGGAAAAAAATGAGTATAATAGTAATCATGAATATATAATAATAAATCCAGCTCTGGATTGTTTCGTTTTTACACCAACACTGTCTTAAACATAATTTTAATAATATTCTATGGAGGAAGGTGCCCCGGAAGGCAAAAGTGCCTAAGACCCCTGGACATGGTGGTGGTGGCCCTGACCTGTGGTCCCTGGCATGAGCACCAGCCCCTAACCTGTCACCCCAAAGTGAAGCCCACCAGGGACAAGTCCATCTGTTCTCAGACAGCCCAGTCAGATTTTTAATGCCAATTTAAACAAAACAAAACAAAACAAAACAAAACAAACGTGAGTAAAGTCTACTTTTATCGACTCCACTCCAATGTGCCCCAGGTGGGTTAGGCTGTGTTCAAAAACTTCTGAACCCAATCACTGCAGGATTCCCCTGGGTGTGAGGAACAGATGAGGAAGCCAGGGTGGCATGGGGTGCTGGAGCAGCTGCCGGGTGAGTGCGGGTGAACCGAGTCAGAAATAACTCATGTGCTCATGCCACAGGCACATGCTGAGCTGGGACCCAGGGTAGAGCAAGAGATGGCTCCTGCCTAGGAGGGCCCTGTCTTCTTAGGGACCCGGAGACCCAGCCCGATAATTATAATACTGTGTCCCAAGTGTCCCAAGATGGGTATGTGCCAAGTATCATGGGGCTCAGATGGAAAATTTGCAAAGGCTTTGCACAGAAGGAAATATTTGAGTTGAGTCTTAAAAATAGAGTGAGAATTCATGCCAGGTAGCCAGGGGTAGAGAGCTTTCAGGCCAAGGGGACAATATAAGAAGGTATGCAGGGGTTTGAAAGTCATGTGGCTCACTGAGCTTGCGGAGGCTCTGATAGTGTAGTGGATAAGTGAAGGAATTCCAGCCCTGGGTTCAAATCTCAGCTCTGGTATCACTTTGCTGTGTGACCTTGGGCAAGCTTCTCAATCTCTTTCATCTTTCCCACATACAACGTGGGGACAATAATAGTACCTACCTCAAGGGACTGTTTTCAGGGTTAATTGATAACATATCCTGGAATAAAATAACACTGTACAAGTGTTACCTATTCTCTGCACCCCCACTGCTTTGGATCATTGCAGTTTTTCTGTCTCCACTGATGAGCTGCGAACCTGGCCTCCTTTATCTTTGCTCTCTCCCAGAGCCCTACACTAGGCTGGTGCCCAATAAAGGCACATTGAAGGGAATCACTATCTGAAAGGGTGAGAAATAAAATCAACTTAGACTTCTGCTTTTCTTTTTTTTAAGTTCCAAAGAGAGAACTTTACATTTCCTTCCCCACTGTGATGGCTCCTTTCCATGGCTTGAAAATGTAGATGGGAAAATGTGAGTTTCCTAAGACACGGGCTACTTGCTAGGTACATTCATATCTCCAGCCTCACTTAATCCTCTCCACAACCTGTGGGGCAGGGTTTTTCACACCCATTTTATAGAAGAGGAGACTGAGGCTCAGAGAAGTGAAGTGAGTTGCCCAAGGTCACCGAGAAAAGTGACAGAGCCAGAATTCAAATCCAGGTTTATCTCTTCCAAAACCTGTAGTGCCTTTTGTGGAGGGAACCAGAATTCAGAGGTTTTAAAGGGGAACTCCTTTTCCCATTCACTGCCCATTTTTGCTCCCAAGCCACTGCCATCAGCCCTGGAGCTATGTCCATCTTCAACCTACTGAGCCTCCTTCATTATAACTCATATTTCTTTCCATCACATCTGCTGGACAATTCTTCTTTTCATTACAGCTTGGTTTAATATTGCACACTGAAAGTGGAGAGGGGCACTGTTTGTGTCTGTTGCTTCATGCAGATGAGCTGTTTCCTGGGTCAGCTGCACCTGCATGCCTATCTGAAGGTTCCTGGGGATGGGGAGGCTGTTGGGATTGATGGCTCTGGGCACCTGGATTAAGAAAGGAATAAAGACAGGGCAGAGGCCACTCCAGGGGCAGGACAAGGGCTCCAAACTGGACTCTGGCTGGCAGCTCAACTGAGGAATAATTTTAAGACTCAGAGTGGTGTATATTTAAAACATTCGAGCTACTTCTGTGGCACTTTGAACAAGTTCTTGGGCACAGGGGGCTAACCAGAAAGAACCAAGCTCCTCTTTTGGGAGGGGAGAAATAGTTGCTAACCGACAGAAGGAGAGACATCTCCACCCAGGGATGGTGGTCGTCCTGTGGGGAGGTTGCAATTTCTGATTGTGGCCACCAGATGGCAGAGCAGAGAGGCGCGTTAGCAAAACCATCTGGCAGGAGCGGGGCTTGGGCTTCCATGGATGCTCCAGTAAGGAGACCCCAAAGCTGGCCTGGTCTGGCAGACTGCGGGTTTCTCAAAGGAAGAGGGAAGTTGCTTTTATGTCCCCAGCTCAGGATTCACTGGGCTGAACGTTCGGGTACCAGCATCCCTTGTTTTTTTTCCCACGGCTCCTGGCAGCTCACCCCCACCCCCACCCCTCGCCCACCGGGCACCCACATCAGCTGAGGAGGGAGGAGGGGAGTCCTTTATTTTTTGGAGATGTGTGTCTACTTTGTTCGGAAACAAAGGTGTGGCTTCCTGCCCTGATATATTCCCTATGGCCGGGCTCTGCCTCCTGCGGCTCCCCGTGCTAGCTCTTCACTGGTGGGGGTCCCAAACAGCCACCCCTTGGTCCCCCAGAGAGGACCTGGCAGATCTTCCAAGACTGGAGAGACAAGGCTGCTTGCTTCTCTAATTTCATCAAATAAAAGGGCAACGAACTCATTGCAACAAAGTTTACTCCCTGCTTGTTCCCAGAATAGTGTGTCTGGAAAATGAATTAGAAGCTGATTTGACACCTATTTTAAATGAAAAGGTCAAAGGCATTGCAACTCAAAACATTCCTCTCCGTTTAGTCAGGGCTGCCAGCCTGTCTCCAGGGCCTCCCGAGGAGAGCCGGGAAAAGACGCTGCCGCTCAGGGCAGGCAGGCGGCAGGTGCTTTCACCTGCGTCGGATCTGGGAAGGGGGCCTTGTTATTATCGTCAATCTTTCTCCCAGATGAGGAAAGTGAGGCTCAGAGAGCAAGTCTACTGCGGCCTGGCTGCACCCCTGATGTAGCAGCTTACAATAACGAGCTTTTGTTACCCAAGAGTCAGGAATCTGGGAGTAGCCGGGTGGTTCTAAGTGAGGGTCTCTTAAGACGTCAAAGCCAGGATGGTGGCCGGGGCTGCAGCCATCCAAAAGCTCCCCTGGGCTGGGGGGCTCTGCTTTCAGGATGCCTCTCCCATGTGGGCAGTGGCCTCCATTCCTCATCAAGTAAAACTGGTGCAGCCTTCACAGGTTGCCTGAGCACCTGCGGTCACAAGGCCGTCAGCTTTCACCAGAGCGTGTGATCCAAGAGAGAACGACGGGAAGCTGCGATGACTTTTTCTGACCTAGCTTCAGAAGTCCTGTGCCATCACTTCTGCCGTATTCCGTTGGTCACCCAAACCAACCATCATACAGTGTGGAAGGGGAGGCCACAAGGACATGAATTCCAGGAGGCGGGGATCATAGGGGCCATTTCTGAGACTGGCTAGCACAGAGAGCTTAAGCAACTTGGCCACCAGGTGGAGAGACTGTAGTTGACTCAAGACACCACGGTTCCTTTGCAGCAGGGGCAGAGGCCTTGGGTGACGTTCAAAGTAAGCTAAAGAATCAGTAATTCATGTTTTGCCACTCTACCAAAAAAATTTTAAATGCTGATAACATTTATTATTTGTGAGGATATAGCAAAGTGGGCTCTTTGATTCACTACTGGTGAAGAATGATCAAAATGTACTTTTCTTAGACTTTGACTCAGCCACTCTCCTTCTAGGACTCTATCCTATAGAAATATATAGAGGATATTATCACATACTCACATACACACACAGAGAGACTTTTTACAGCGTTATCATTTACAATAGGGAAAAATTAGAGACAAATATTGGATTGGTTAAATAAATAATGGTGAAATGCTATAGTGAAATATGCAGCCATAAAAAGAATTAGGCAGATTTATATGGAAAGTTATGCAAGATAAATTGTTCAGTGAATATAGCATGTATTAAAACAATACATATTCCATTTATGTATATGTACATAAAACACACACACATGTACTTGTGTAAACTTATAAATATACATATGTGTATAAAAAACACCAAATGTTAACTGTGGTTATCTGCAGGTTACTTTTCAGAAGGGCATTCCACTTCACACTCATCTGTATTATTTAAATAGTTTCCATGAGTTCCTGTTGTAACTAAATAACTCATAAAATTAACATTGATACACTATTTTGAACTAGGGCTACAGACCTTATTTAACTTTCACCAGTTTTCCTAGGAACCATATTGCATTTAGTTGTCATGTCTTCTTGATTTTCTGTAATTCATGAGAGTTTCTCTCATAAGATTTTTGTCTTTTAGACTGTTTTGGTTTGCTAAAGCTGCTGGAATGCAATATATCAGAAATGGGTTGGCTTTTTCAATGGGGTTTTATTAGGTTAACAAATTTACAGTTCTAAGGCGATGAAAATATCCACATTAAGGCACCAAGAGGAAGATACTTTCTCTGAGGAAAGGCTGCTGGCATCCGGGGTCCCTCTGTCACATGAGAAGGCACATTGTGACATCTGCCAGTCCTTCTCTCCTGGGTTCTGGTTTCAATGGCTTTCCCTCTGAGCTCCTGTGGGTCCTTCCCTAGCATCTCTGGGGCATTTCTCTCTGTGCCCTATCCAAACTGCTCTGTCCTTTATCCTCACAAAGGGTCCAGTAAAGGCTTAAGACCCACCTTGAATGGACGGGGCCACATCTCCATGGAAACAACCTAATCAAAAGGTCCCACCCACAATAGGTCTGCACCCACAAGAATGGATTAAAAGAACATGGCTCTTTCTGGGGTACAGAGTGGTTCCAAACCAGCACAGTGACCTTGACACTTTTGAAGAGTATTTGTGAGTTATTTTGTGGAATGGCCTTCAGTTTGGGTTTGTCTGCTGTTTTCTCCTGATTAAATTGAAGTAATGCATTTTTGGCATGGCTATAATGGAAGTGATACGGTCCCTCCTCAGGGCTTCCTATCACTGTTGTTGATATCTTATCACTTGTGGTATTAACTTTGATCTCTTGATTAAGATGGTGTCTTCCAAGTTTGTCCACCATACAGTTACTATTTTCCTGCTTGTATTTAATAAGTATCTTGTGGGGGAGGTATTCTGAGGTTATGCAAATATTCTGTTTTTCATACTTTCAATGGTACTTGCCTGCAACAATCATTACCGTGAGGTTTGCGTAACGGCGATGTTCTAATTCTATCAATCATTCTCTTTTTCCCAATTTACTTTATTCACATTTATTTATATCAGTATGGAAAATAAACATGTTTAGAAAGATCTACTCTTTACAACATTTAGTACAGATTTAAAAATTTGAATTTTGACGTATTTTTTTTTCCAGAAAGAAAGCTAATAACATTTGGCAAAATGATCCCCCATGATGCAGATCAAAGAGAGTGGAGGTTTTTAGGGGTAGGAGCCCAGCCTTGGGAACTAGATCAGTGCTTCACCCTTCTTACAGTAGAGAGATTGTTAATTTCATTTTATAGATGAGGAAATGACTCAAAGAGGTTAATTCAAGTCATGGTGAAGCCCAGGTTAGAACCATGTCTGATTCCAAGGCTCACATGCATTCCACCCTACTCCTTCGAATGTCAGGAGGAGGCGAACTTTAAGGTTCCTTTCAAGTCTGAATTTCTGCACTGGCGAGAGCAAGTGTGTGGCGCTGTAGCCCCCCTTCTCTTCTATGGGGGACATGAGGCTGGAGTCTCGCTGCCCTGGGGCTGCGCTGCAGACCCAGCTTGTCTGAACCTCAGAGATAAGGTTTTCTTTTGAAGAGCCTTTCAGCTCCTCCCCACCTGAACCTGACTCCATCCGATTACAGTTCGTCTGCAGGTAATTTAATTCCTTTTCAGTACAAAGGCATGAGAAATCAATTGTGCTTGTGTATGTGTGTGGAAATGTGTGCACACATGGGCATGCGTGCTTGAGTTGTGAGGTGGGGGCTGGGGAGGGAGTGAAAGGGAAACAGCTAACACATCCCAATGCTGGGGGACAATCCAAATCCCATTGTACCTAGTGATGGGTTCCTGTCAGGAAGCTCATGCCCTCTCTAAGTTTCCTGGAAGGGAATTCAGACTTTTAGTTTTCACCTTAAGCATGATACCCACTCACAGCACCTGTGTCCTCTTTCATAGCACTTCCCCAGGACGCAGTAGTTATTATTTGATTTATGCCGGCCTGCCCTCTGGACAATCAGCACCAGGATGGACAGTGACTGTATTTGTTTTCCTTATTGTTGTACCCCCAGTATCTCATACAGGGTCTTGCAAATAATACAAACTCAATAAATATTTGTTAAATGAATGAATAAACCATTCAGTTCAAAATCAATATTTTCTTTTATGATCAGGAAAGGCATGCCTCCATAGCTGGAGAATGGAAGACTTGAGAAGAGCTGTCTAATTTGCACCTGTTCATTGCATGCCAGTTAGCTGAGCAAATATTGATTTACTATGGGAAGCTCTGAGTTTCCTGAAAACACAAAGGTTGTATCAATATGTCATTGAAACCACACTGAATTTGGGGATCGATTCCAGGTTTTTTGATTTTTATACAGGTTGAGCAGTGGCTCAGATTGTTAAATAGTGGGGCAGATTTCCTTATTAAGACTCTATAAAGTTGTGGATTCTCAGAAACTGCGTTCCGCATCCAGACAGGTGACGGGGCTGAAACCTCCCTGTGGTGTTCTCAAAAAGGCCACAAGATGGCGCTGCGGCTTCGCAGGCCCAACCATAGAGGCCCGCCTGTGGCGATTGGAATAGTTATTGTAAAAAGCTCTTCACAAGTTAGAAGTGATTGTCCAGTGGAAACCCAGCTTGACTGGCCTTGAATTTTGGCTGATGATGGCGACTTCCTCTTACTGAAGCCTTTTGGAGAAAGCCTCCTTGGTGAAACCTGGTCTTCTCGACAGTGTTTGCCAAAGGCTGTGTCTCCCCTAAGAGGAAAAGAGAAAATGGCTGGTCCTGAAAGGGTGGGCTGGCTCTTCCCCCTGAACCACCAAGCAGGGAGCCCTCTAGCAGCAAGGCTCCCGCGGGTTATTCTCCCCACCCTGATCCTGTCTGCAATGGTTTTTTCCTTCCCGGCCCCTCACGTCTTCCCTCATGTGCGGTCGCGTTTGCTGCTTCGTGGGGGGGGGGGCAGCCGGTTGCTGAACCCTCGGCTCTCGGCGTTGCTCTGAGGGTACCGGCGGCGGGGGCTCTTTCCCGGAGGCGAGGGCGAGGCGGGGGACTGGGCCCTAGTCCCTGGCGGAGGCGTGCAAGGAGGGCGGCGAAAAGGAGCAGGCGGGACACGGTTCTTTGAGGGTGTGGAAAACCAAGAGAGCGAGAGAGAGAGCTTTATTAGGGGAGAGCACCAGCTTATATTGGGTGATTAGGGGGCGGGGTAGCTGTAGAGGTCAAAGGCTTGGATTGGTTCAGAGAGGGTGCAGAGGTTGATAGACAGGGGGCGGGAGTTGTTCCGGTAACTGAGCATGCTCACTAGAGGTGGGGGAGTTGCTCTGGCAACGAGGAGTGTCCGAGCAGGACAAGGGGGTGGGGAAAAGGCGGTTCCCTCCGGCAAGCCCCCCCCAACAGTGGTATTTTGGGTGAGGAAATGGGGCCTGCCTCCGGCCTCACTTTCCCAGGCCCGGGGGGCTGTGGAGGGCGCTGTCGCCCGTGCCCACCACCCTCCCCAGGGGCGGATCCGGTCCCCTGGCCCAGGCCCGCCAAGTTGAAGCACGTAATCAGTGTCCCGCATTTCCCCCTTCTTTTCAAATTAAAGGGAGAAGCTTACCGGAGAGGTCCGCCAAGGGATGAGGGAAGGGGACGGTTGGGGAGGGGAAAAAGGGGTAGACGGTGGCTCAGCAAGGCTGGAGCTCAGCGTTGGTGTGGCGCCCGGGCGCTCGACAAGAGCCTTGCTGGTAGCGGGCTGGGCGAAAGTTTAGAGAAGCTGGAGCTCGGGGTTGATACGAGGTTCAGGCGATTGAGAAGGGCCTCGCGGTCGACGGGTTGACCGGTGGCGGCGAGGTCGCTGAGGGTTGGTTGTCATCTTGGAGTAGGCAGCGTCAGAGATGGCGAGTCGCTGGCACTGAACTTGCACGAACGAGGAAAAAATAGCATCCGTTTGTTTCCTTACAAGTTGGACGATTCTGCGGATAATGCAGGGCCCTAGGGTGAGAGCTAGAATGATCATTAGTAGGGGGCCGAGGAGAGGGAGAAGGTAAGGAAGGAGGGGAGTAAAGATGTGGGACCAATAGTTGGTGGCTTCACGGTCTCTTTTACGTTGTTCCAGTCCCTCTCGAACCTTTTTTAGGCTGTCCTCGGCGAGACCTGTGGAATTGGCATATACACAGCACTCTTCTCCTAGGGCGGCGCAGAGGCCCCCTTCTTTGAGGAGGAGAAGGTCGAGACCTCGGCGGTTTTGGAGCACTACCTCAGAGAGGGAATTGACAGAATTTTTAAGATGAGAAATAGCGTTTTGTAGGTGAGTGATATCTTCGTCCACGGCTGCCCTGAGGTGAGTTAGGGCAGAGTTTTGTCGGGCTAGTGCAGCAATTCCAGTGCCAGTGCCTACAAGACCTAGGAGGGAGGCAATTGTAAGGGCGGTGATGGGCTCTCGCTTTTGCAGAAGGGCGGAATCTGCAGTTCTTTCCAGGCGGAGGAAGAAGTCTTCCTCGCTGTGGTATAAGACCCTAGGGATAAGGACAATTAGGAGGCAAGTTTCATTAGTTGTATAGAGGGTTTGCACATTAAGGCAGGGGGTAAGTCCTGTAGAGGAGCACAGCCATTGGGAGGAGTTGTGGGGAATAAGAAACTTGGCAGAGCTGCTGGGAGAGGAGTAGTCGGCACAAGCTGTGAGGCTGGGAGAGTTACTTGAGCGAGGGCGGATGCACTTCCCTGTAAAGGAGACTGAATGAAAGGTTAGGGGGACGGCAGAGGTATTCCAATTGCATTCCGAGGGGCTGTCCTCTGTGTTTTCTGAAAAGGAGAGGTTGGAGGCAACTGGTTCATACAGGGGGAAGGAGGTGGAGAGGCAAAGCCAACAAGAGGAGGTAAGATTGGGGTTGGAGGAATTCACTGAGGTGAAGGCCGCTTGGATAAGGCCGAGGAGGGGAGAGGAGTAGCGAGAGGGGGGTAGAGGAGGTCGGGGTGGTGGGGTTGGCGATGCATTGTTTGCAGCTGAGGTGCGGCTGGTTGGAGCTGAGGTGCGGCTGGAGGGCTGTGGAAAAAGGGGGTTCACTCGGACTGGGGTCCAGGCCCAGGTGTACTGTTGTCATCTGGTGCACCAGGTTGCGGAGACGACGGCGTTCTCATCTCGTTAGACGCGTGGTTGCTGGTGGCGGGCCGGATTGCCCTTCCTGGGATCCAGATTGGTTGTGCTGCATCATCTGGGAAAACACAAGCAAACCCGCGCCCCTGGGCGAGGAGTGGGGAGGGACCCTTCCAGGCATTATTCTCTGGGTCCTTCCAGTAAACCATCGGGGCCTGGGTGGGCCTATACGAGGGCCCCCAATGTTTATGTAGGGGCGAAAGTCCATCCTTATTGAATGTGAGTAGATTAAGGTGAATAAGGGCTGCTATGATAAGGTCCCCTGGAGTTGCCTGGGGGAGCATAGCCCTCTCTTTTTCAATTTGTATTTTTAAGCGGCGATGGACTGCTTCCACAATGGCTTGCCTCTGAGGATTATAGGGGACGCCGAAATGATGGGTGATGTTATATAACTGAAGAAAGGCCGCAAAGGAGGCACTGCGATAGGCAGGCCCATTGTCCGTTTTTAGGTCCCAGGGGACTCCCATGAAGAGAATTCCTTGTCTTAGGGCCTTGATACAGTGCTTGGCCGTTTCCCCGGCAAGGGGGACTGCATAACACATGGCCGAGAAGGCGTCAATTATTACATGCACATATTTGAGGCGTCCAAAGGACGGAACATGAGTTACATCCATTTGCCATCTAGAATTGGGTTTTAGGCCTCGTGGGTTGACTCCCTGAGGTTGCAGGGGGCCAAGCGGCGCAAAGGGCGCACAAATTGCACAATTGCGGACAAGATGTTTACAGGTATCTAGGGGGAGGCCACATAGATGATGTAACGACGTAGCCGAAAAGTGAAACCTAGAATGCAATAGCTTGGCCTGGTTAACAGCGTCTCCCGGAGGGGCTGCCGTGTGAGTTAGCATAGCTTGGGTATTCTGAGCTGAGACCGCTTGGTCTACTATACTATTGCCATTAGCCAGGGGCCCCGGAAGGCCTGAGTGACTACGAATGTGGCTAATGAACCAAGGATCCTGTCGATGCTCCAGGATGCTTCTGAGGTCAGAAAGCGTTTTATCAATGGCCGAGTCTCCCGGGAAAAAGGTGGAAAACGCGAGGACTCGGCAGACCTGATACGTGTAGAGGCTGTCTGTGAAAATGTTTACTGGGTGGTTGCAGTGGGCGTTTAGCGCGTATGACACTGCCAGAATTTCCCCCACTTGGACTGAATGAAGGTTAACATAACTGAATAGGCGGGGTTCAGGGTGGTCCTGGGAATAAGAGAGGAAGGCAAAACGGGTTTTGGAGGCGTCAGTGAAGACGGTAGTGGCACCCGGGATGGGTGCAGAGGAGGGGAAAGGATGGAAGGGGCTGCGGAAGGGAAGCTTGGCGAGCCCCTGTAACAGTCGATGGCTAGGATAATGACAGCTGAATTCCCCCTGAAATCCTTCTAAGAGGATTTCCATGTCTGGGTTATCACGTATAAGCAGGCGAGTTTGGCCTGCGTCCAGGGGCCAGATAATTTTTTCCGGCGGCTCTCCAAATACATGAACAGCCAGAGTGACTAGATCTGAAGCTAGGCTGATCCAAAGCCGCACTGCGGGGCAAATTTTTCTAAGCCGGCTCTTAGCAGGGTGCACTCAAAGTAGAGGGCCTGGCACGGGAGTGGGGGTAGGAGCAGCGCTGTCCTAAGGGTTGCCTTGAGGTGTAGAAGGCAGCCAGGGGTTATTTGCCGGCAGGGTGGGAGGGGCGGCGGCAGCTGCCGGTAGCGGCTCCGAAGGGGAGCTTGTCGAAGGGGGAGGTGGAAGTGGGAGGCTCCAAGCGTCGCAAGATGGCGGCGCGGTAGGCGTGGCCAAGACACAAGATGGCGGACCAGCCCCGCCCTGTGAAAGGGCGGGGTCCAAGGCACAAGATGGCGGACTAGCTCCACCCTGTGAAAGGGCGGGGCCTAAGGCACAAGATGGCGGACCAGCTCCGCCCTGTGAAAGGGCGGGGTCTAAGGCATAAGATGGCGGACTAGCTCCGCCCTGTGAAAGGGCGGGGCCTAAGGCATAAGATGGCGGACTAACTCCGCCCTGTGAAAGGGCGGGGCCTAAGGCGTAAGATGGCGGACTAACTCCGCCCTATGAAAGGGCAGGGCCTAAGGCGTAAGATGGCGGACTAGCTCCGCCCTGTGAAAGGGCGGGGCCGAAGGCATAAGATGGTGGACTAGCTCCGCCCTGTGAAAGGGCGGGGTAAAGCACATGTGGTTTCCGGCCCGGCTTAGGGCTGACGTCATCACTAGAGCACTTCCTCCCCTCAGTAGAAGAAGGAGGAAGTTCGCCATTTTGGAGCAGTCTGGGGGGGCGGTTGCAAAGAGGCACAGGGTGCCAAACAAAGAGAGAAAGACACAAAGGAGGACAGCAAAGTAATGGAGGGGAAGAGGGAGAGCGTTAGGAAGAATGGGGGTCATAGAAGAAAAGAAGGAGAGACAGCCGGGATAATGGGGGAAGGGAGGAGCGGCTCCGGAGCGGCGAGGGAGAGGCGGCCCCTAACGCGGAGCGGCGAGGGAGAGGCGGCCCCTAACGCGGAGCGGCGAGGGAAAAGCGGCTCCGGGAGCGGCGAAGGAGAGGCGGCCCTTACCTTGCAGGCGAGGAGAAGGGAAGCTGGAGAGGCGTCCGGGCGAGCGGGCGACCTGCTAAACCGTCGTGTGGAGAATTCCTCACACGGGGCACCAGTTGCGGTCGCGTTTGCTGCTTCGTGGGGGGGGGGCAGCCGGTTGCTGAACCCTCGGCTCTCGGCGTTGCTCTGAGGGTACCGGCGGCGGGGGCTCTTTCCCGGAGGCGAGGGCGAGGCGGGGGACTGGGCCCTAGTCCCCGGCGGAGGCGTGCAAGGAGGGCGGCGAAAAGGAGCAGGCGGGACACGGTTCTTTGAGGGTGTGGAAAACCAAGAGAGCGAGAGAGAGAGCTTTATTAGGGGAGAGCACCAGCTTATATTGGGTGATTAGGGGGCGGGGTAGCTGTAGAGGTCAAAGGCTTGGATTGGTTCAGAGAGGGTGCAGAGGTTGATAGACAGGGGGCGGGAGTTGTTCCGGTAACTGAGCATGCTCACTAGAGGTGGGGGAGTTGCTCTGGCAACGAGGAGTGTCCGAGCAGGACAAGGGGGTGGGGAAAAGGCGGTTCCCTCCGGCAAGCCCCCCCCAACAGTGGTATTTTGGGTGAGGAAATGGGGCCTGCCTCCGGCCTCACTTTCCCAGGCCCGGGGGGCTGTGGAGGGCGCTGTCGCCCGTGCCCACCACCCTCCCCAGGGGCGGATCCGGTCCCCTGGCCCAGGCCCGCCAAGTTGAAGCACGTAATCAGTGTCCCGCACTCATGGGTCCGTCCACCTTGCAGGTCAGCAGTTGCACCCTTGAGCTGGGTCCCGCTGGGGAGTGGGGATCTATTCTAGCTGCTTGAAGCCTGGAATTGAGTTGTGATGGCCCATGCATACATACATGCATTCATTCCTTCACCCAATAGCACTGAGCACCTCCTGTGTGCCAGGTACTGTGCTAGGCACTGAGGGATACAACTGCACAGAAGACAGCCAGGGCTTTGGACTTGAGTGGTCCCTCTGGCCCTGCCCTGCCCTGCTCCAGCCTGGTTCTGGCCAGTCCTTGCCCTTGATGGGGGCTTCTTGTCCTCTTGTCACAGTCTCCAGCTGGGGTCTTGCAGTGCCTGAAGGGATGTCCTCCAGTTTATCTGAATTTCAGTCTGTCCCTTGTGTGCCTTGTCTGATGGACACAGAAGCTGACTGTCTTCTGAGTTAAGGTGACCAGCTGTCCTTGTGTGCACGGAACAGAGAAGTGAGGGGTTCCCTGGATGCAGAACTTTCAGTTTTAGAACAGAGCCTGAGGGGTTTCCTGGATTGTGAGACTTTCAGTGCTGAGATTGGGAATGTCCTGGGCAAACTGGGACAAGTTGGTCACCCTAGGCCAGTTTTCCCAGTTGTGTCCCTGACAGGCTTGGTCTCCTTTTCCTCCCCACCCCCCAGTGCTTCTGGGGTTCGGCTACTAGACTACAAGAGCCTCGTCATAGCACTGGCCTGTCCTGGGCTTGATTGTCACGCTTGGAGCTGACTGCAGGATGCAAGTGCAGGGAACTTGGCTTAGCATGAAGGATCACCTTGGGTACGTCACGTAGCCTCCATGCTCAGTTCCTTCTGTTGTAAAATGGGAATAATTATCCCTGTCTCATGGCTTTGCAGAGGATTAAGTAAGATCAGGCATAAAGTGTCAGGTATGAACCTAAATGTGTGGACACAGCAAGATGTTGATAACGTATTAAGTGAAAAAAGCAAATGGCAGAACAGTAAGGGAAAATAAGTCTAAAGCCCGGTAGGAATCCAGATCAGGGTGGGGAGGGACAGGGTGGTGGGGGATGGCTGGCCTAGCAAAAGGGGAGCCTGGAAAGGTTGGAGGGGCCAGATCACATCAGCTTTATTGCTTCCTTAAGGCAGCAATGGGGAGCCATTGAAGGATTGTAAGCCAGGGAATGACCTGATCAGGTTTGAATTTGAGCAAGTCTCCTGGCTGCTGTGTGGATATAATGCTGGTCACACAGTAGCTACTCAAAAATCCCCCCTTCCTTAAGATTGTGGTGTTCTTTTTCCCCTATAGCCTGCCCAGTCCCTTCATCTTATTTATTTATTTGGCAAATAGTTATGAGCACACACAGAGTTAGGCCTGGGGGTTGACTCCTCTGGCAGGGGGCCAGGCCGCCCAGGCGCCTGTCTCTGGTAAAGCCAATCCAAGGCTGCCTGTGAGGTCCTGGCTGAGCTCTGGTGCCTCTGGCTCTCGGAGGCTGTTGCAGACGTGCCATGTGCTGAAGGGGCCTGGGTGGGGGACCCAGATCTGGACAGGCCCCCTCTCTTCCTTGGCCTGCAGTGGTTTTTACATCAGGTCATCTCTGGGCAGATGCTTTGCTAAGCATTGCTTCCGGGACTCTGGAACCCTCCCTGGCTTCTGAGGCCTCCTCTTCCCGGTTCGCAGTGCTGATTCCTGCTCCAGGACTTGCTACTGGGGTCAGGCCCGAGGACTGGGTGGGCGGAGTGGCAGCTCCAGCCTTGGTGGGGGCATGGGTACACTGGGAAGTCTTCTCTGGCCAGACAGACTGAAGGACTTGTGCCCTCTTCCTGGCACTGCCTGCCTGTTGGCCCCAAAGCCTGGCTCAGGCCCGTTAAGCTCGCAGGACACTCCTGCGAGCCCTGCACCTGCTGGTCATGAAGGGGAGTGTAAGCTTCAGTGAAATCTGTGGTCTCTGCCCAGCCCCTCCCCTGCATCCTCCCCTGCTGGGACCTGGTTCTGGTCCCACCAACTCCTCCCTTATTTCCATGGCCCCGACTTCAGTGCAGACCCGGGGTTTATACTCATCGCCCCCAGTATTTGAATCCACAGGCTCTACCTTCTTTTATTCCTTCTGCTGCCTTGAGTAAAACTTGCTGACCGGGATCTGTCCCCATTTCTGGTGGCTGGTGGTTGCCTAAGACAGCCAGTCTCTTGTGAGGGGTGGGTGTGGGTGTGGGTAGAGGGGGTGTTGGATTCGGTGGGCACCCCAGGGGTGGGCCAGATCATATGAGGGGCCCTGGCTTAGAGCCTGCTGTCTCTGACCTCTGGAGTCAGCCAGGGATGAGCCATGGGTCCTAATGGGATTTACCCAGCAGGACCACTTCTGGGGCATCCAGAAACTCCCGAGTTTAGTGTTAAGCCAAGTGGGGAGCCAGAGAGATGTGAGGCTGCCAGAGGTGAGAGCAGGTGACTAGAAAAAGGTGACACTGGGGAATTTTGTCAAATATTTGGCTCAAAAGCATCTTTTACCCTGGGAGATGATGCTGGAGTGACACTGTAGGGGGCCAACTCCAAAGCCCTTCTACCGAGCCCACCTGTAACAAAGGAAAAAGTCAGTACCCCTTTCTGAGAACCTGGTGAGAGAGTTGTAGCCATGGCGGAGAAAGCGGGGATGTGGCAGCTGAGAGAGGCACCTGGGAGAAATGCAGGGGTGGGCATCACTTTGAGATGAGACCCAGGAGAGTATGAGGTGGGCTTTGGGGTCCTGCAGGGGACAGGAGGGGCCCAGGGGCGGCTTGTTGCTAAGGAAAGAACCTGAATCACTGCGGAGAGCAGACAGGACTTGCCCTTCCCCAGACGCCCCACCTGCAGGCCACGCCCACCCCACCCGTGGCCACGCCCACCCCACCTGGCAGCCTTCAGCCCCTGCTGGGTGGCAGCCAGGGGGCGCTGCTGTGGACGTATTTCTATGGAATCACAGCCTGCCCTTTTCAGACAGAGTTTCATGCCTCATTAGGAAAGGGCAGAGAAGTCAGCATGGGTCCCTCTGATTCCAACGCTGAGGCTAATAAACCGCGGGGAGCCTCTCATTTCCTCATCTGGAAGGTCTTTTTTTTTTTTTTTTAAACAATTTCCTCACAAGTTTGCTCCGAGGATTAAACGAGATAAACTCCCACAAAGTGTCTGGCACATTGTCAGGTTCACAGGGATTCCAGAGCCACTGAGCTCCCAACTCCCAAGTTTGACTTAGAAACCTTGACCTTGCCTCCTGGCATCAAGGTCACATTTCTAATCAGCTGCTAGGCAAAGGTCACCTAGGTTGCCATCTGCTCTCCCCTGCCCAGCACCACAAACTTGCAATAGCTAAACACAAATGTTTGTGAATGTGCTGATGCTGGTAATAAATAGCAATATTTCACCTTTGTGGGGCTATTTTACAGTGTTTTCACATCGATTAGTCTAATTTAAGCTGCATTAAATCTTTCCTGGAACAAACACAAGGTATAAACTTTAAAACAAATCCACTAATACAATCTTTACAATAACTTGAATAGATATTATCTTTATTTTATAGATAAGAAAATATTTACTCAACCATAAAACTGGGTGTAGTCCTATGCTCCCCTTTTTTAATTAATCAATTAATTAATTTTTTACTGCAGGACTACCTTTTATTTTATTAAATTTTTTTATTAGTCCAGTTGTAGGTTTACAGAAAAATCACGAATAAAATACGGAGTTCCCATCTACCCCCAGTCCCTCCCCACGCTTTTCCTTATTATTAACATTTTGCATTAGTGCGGTACCTTTGTTATAACTGATGAACCAATATTATTATTATTGTATAATTAACGATAGTCCATAGCATACATTAGGGCTCATTCTTTGTGTTATACAGTTCTATGTTTTTTTTTTTTAAATTTTATTTTGGTAAAATAAATACAACATAAAGTTTCCCATTTTAACCACTTGCAAGTGTACATTTCAGTATACATTGTTAATTACATTCATAGTTCAGTACCAAAACTTTCCAAATACCCCTTACCCCCTCTCCTAGTTTCTCTCTGCAAGAACCAGGTTCTCCCCTCCCATCACCTCTGTCCCTGCTGGGCTTCATGGTTTTTCATTTGGAATGTTGCTTTAGTCTCTTTGCTGTCCTCCCTGCCTCCAGTTTTCCTCCCTCAGTCCTACTGTCCATAATAATTGTCTAAGAGTAAAAAATAATCAAGTCACTCCCCTGCTTAAAAAGACACAAACCAGTCCCAAGTGCCCCTGAATAAAGTCCAGATTCTCTATTGTGACACACCAGATCCTCCATGGCCTGGCACTTGACTAACTTTCCAGCATCATCTCTGATCACATCCTCCTTTGCATCTCACTGCTATTTTTTCAAATACATTAGGGTGGACCTTTTTGCTCAGCCTGCTAATAAACTGGTTTATTTATTTTATTATTGATATTTTTTGAAGTATGAGCTCTTGGAGCTTTTGAAAATGAACAAGTTCAGGTGTTTTCTATTTTCAAATTCATTAGTTTCTATTACCTTTAGTTATTCCTTCTGCCCCTCTGGTTAGAATTAGTTGGTTGTGTTGACTCCCTGTTCTGCTCCCTGCTCCCTGGTCCAGGTGGGCTCACCCCCTTAGCACCTAGGAGAAGAGTTCCTCGCTTGTTTTGACTCTAGGCTTTGCCTCCCCAGTGCCCGCTTCCTTCCACAGAACAAGGTGGGTGGGCATTTCTACCTGCACTGATTGACTAGAGTCAGCAGGGAGGAAGTCAGTTTGTAGTTCCCCAAATGTTTCAAAACCTACAAATCTGGTTTCACACATTTATAAAACCCTAAACACTCTCTCCTTTAATACTTTTATTACTCCAGTTAGGTTCCCACCTGTATCTCTCCTGGGAGTTTTCCACGCCACTTACCCTGAAACCGTGTTAGGCAGGCACTCCTGTTGTTTCTTTGAACTTGCTATTTTAAAACGGGGTCTGTTTGTGGTCCCAGGCAACCTTGTTGATACCTGTGGGATAATAATAAGATAACTCCAAATTCTATAGTAATACTTGTTTAAGTGTGCAAGAATGGATGAGCAAGATGTTTCCTGCAGCAGTATTTGTCATATCCAAAATTGGAAACAACCAAAACATCAATCCGTAGTGGTGTTGTTCAATACGTATGATGCATCCATACACTTGAATGTTATGTAGCCCTTGAGAGCAGCTTATATATGCTAATATGAAAAGTTACTATTTATATGATTAAGTGAAAAGAGTAAATTTTATGTAAAGTATGAAAGTAGGATTCCATTTCTCTAATCACTATAAGAAGTGATAATTACATACATATATATACTCTTGCTAATAGCCTAGAAAAAATTTGGAGGAATCTTCACCAATCTCCAACTCCAGTTGAGGGAGTGGTGGTGAAAATGGAATTACAGAAAACAAAGAACTCTTTCATCTAAATCACACATCACTTTTAAATTTACAAACAGGTATTACTTTTTTTTTTTAATCTTCATTTTATTGAGATATATTCATATACCACGCAGTCATACCAAACAAATCGTACTTTCGATTGTTCACAGTACCATTACATAGTTATACATTCATCACCTAAATCAATCCCTGACACCTTCATTAGCACACACACAAAAATAACAAGAATAATAATTAGAGTGAAAAAGAGCAACTGAAGTAAAAAAGGACACTGGGTACCTTTGTTTGTTTGTTTCCTTCTCCTATTTTTCTACTCATCCATCCCTAAACTAGACAAAGTGGAGTGTGGTCCTTATGGCTTTCCCAATCCCATTGTCACCCCTCATAAGCTACAGTTTTATACAACTGTCTTCGAGATTCATGGGTTCTGGGTTGTAGTTTGATAGTTTCAGGTATCCACCACCAGCTACCCCAATTCTTGATAACCTAAAAAGGGTTGTCTAAATTGTGCGTAAGAGTGCCCACCAGAGCGACCTCTCGGCTCCTTTTGGAATCTCTCTGCCACTGAAGCTTATTTCATTTCCTTTCACATCCCCCTTTTGGTCAAGAAGATGTTCTCCGTCCCACGATGCCAGGTCTACATTCCTCCCCGGGAGTCATATTCCACGTTGCCAGGGAGATTCACTCCCCTGGGTGTCTGATCCCACATAGTGGGGAGGGCAGTGATTTCACCTTTCAAGTTGGCTTAGCCAGAGAGAGAGGGCCACATCTGAGCAACAAAGAGGCATTCGGGAGGAGGCTCTTAGGCACAACCATAGGGAGGCCTAGCCTCTCCTTTGCAGCAACCGTCTTCCCAAGGGTAAAACCTGTGGTAGAAGGCTCAACCCATCAAACCACTAGCCCCCTATGTCTGTGGGCATGTTAGCAACCATCGAGGTGGGGTAGGCGAATACCCCTGCATTCTCCACAGGCTCCTCAAGAGGGCACTACATCTTTTTTTCCTTGTTTTTCTTTTTTTTTTTTTTTAACTTTCCCTTCTTTTTTTTTTTTTTTTTAATCATCATTTTATTGAGATATATTCACATACCACGCAGTCATACAAAACAAATTGTACTTTCGATTGTTTACACTACCATTACATAGTTGTACATTCATCACCTAAATCAATCCCTGACACCTTCATTAGCACACACACAAAAATAACAAGAATAATAATTAGAGTGAAAAAGAGCAATTGAAGTAAAAAAGAACACTAGGTACCTTTGTCTGTTTGTTTGCTTCCCCTACTTTTCTACACATCCATCCATAAACTAGACAAAGTGGAGTTTGGTCCTTATGGCATTCCCAATCCCACTGTCACCCCTCATAAGCTACATTTTTATACAACTGTCTTTGAGATTCATGGGTTCTGGGTTGTAGTTTAATAGTTTCAGGTATCCACCACCAGCTACCCCAATTCTTTAGAACCTAAAAAAGGTTGTCTAAAGTGTGTGTAAGAGTGCCCACCAGAGTGATCTCTCGGCTCGTTTTGGAATCTCTCTGCCACTGAAGCTTATTTCATTTCCTTTCACATCCCCCTTTTGGTCAAGAAGATGTTCTCCATCCCACGATGCCGGGTCTACATTCCTCCCCGGGAGTCATATTCCACGTTGCCAGGGAGATTCACTTCCCTGGGTGTCTGATCCCACGTAGGGGGGAGGGCAGTGATTTCACCTTTCAAGTTGGCTTAGCCAGAGAGAGAGGGCCACACCCGAGCCACAAAGAGGCATTCAGGAGGACACTCTTAGGCACAAATACAGGGAGGCCTAGCCTCTCCTTTGCAGCAACCGTCTTCCCAAGGGTAAAACTTATGGTAGAGGGCTCAACCCATCAAACCACCAGTCCCCTATGTCTGTGGTCATGTTAGCAACCATGGAGGTGGGGTAGGCGAATACCCCTGCATTCTCCACAGGCTCCTCAAGGGGGGTACTACATCTTTTTTTTTTTTTTTTCCTTGTTTGTCTTTTTTCTTTTCTTTTTTTTTTTTTTTTAACTTTCCCTTCTTTTTTAAATCAACTGTATGGAAAAAAAGTTAAAAAGAAAACAAACATACAATAAAAGAACATTTCAAAGAGACCATAACAAGGGAGTAAGAAAAAGACAACTAATCTAAGATAACTGCTTAACTTCCAACATGTTCCTACTTTACCCCAAGAAAGTTACCTAATATAGCAACATTTCTGTGAACTTGTTCCTACTATATCCATCAGAAATTAACAGACCATAGTCATTCCTGGGCATCCCCAGAACGTTAAATAGCTTATCTGTTCTTCTTGGATTATTGTTCCCCCTTCTTTAATTGCTCTCTATTGCTAGTTCCCCTACATTCTACATTATAAACCATTTGTTTTACATTTTTCAAAGTTCACATTAATGGTAGCATATAATATTTCTCTTTTTGTGCCTGGCTTATTTCGCTCAGCATTATGTCTTCAAGGTTCATCCATGTTGTCATATGTTTCACGGGATCGTTCCTTCTTACTGCCGCATAGTATTCCATCGTGTGTATATACCACATTTTATTTATCCACTCATCTGTTGAAGGACATCTGGGTTGTTTCCATCTCTTGGCAATTGTGAATAATGCTGCTGTGAACATTGGCGTGCAGATATCTGTTCGTGTCACTGCTTTCTGATCTTCTGGGTATATACCGAGAAGTGCAATCGCTGGATCGAATGGTAACTCTATATCTAGTTTTCTAAGGAACTGCCAGACTGACTTCCAGAGTGGCTGAACCATTATATAGTCCCACCAACAATGAATAAGAGTTCCAATTTCTCCACATCCCCTCCAGCATTTGTAGTTTCCTGTTTGTTTAATGGCAGCCATTCTAATCGGTGTTAGATGGTATCTCATTGTGGTCTTAATTTGCATCTCTCTAATAGCTAGTGAAGCTGAACATTTTTTCATGTGTTTCTTGGCCATTTGTATTTCCTCTTCAGAGAACTGTCTTTTCATATCTTTTGCCCATTTTATAATTGGGCTGTCTGTACTATTGTCATTGAGTTGTAGGATTTCTTTATATATGCAAGATATCAGTCTTTTGTCAGATACACGGTTTCCAAAAATTTTTTCCCATTGAGTTGGCTGCCTCTTTACCTTTTTGAGAAATTGCTTTGAGGTGCAGAAACTTCTAAGCTGGAGGAGTCCCCATTTATCTATTTTTTATTTTGTTGCTTGTGGTTTGGGTGTAAAGTCTAGGAAGTGGCCACCTAATACAAGGTCTTGAAGATGTTTTCCTACATTATCTTCTAGGAGTTTTATGGTACTTTCTTTTATATTGAGATCTTTGGTCCATTTTGAGTTAATTTTTGTGTAGGGGGTGAGGTAGGGGTCCTCTTTCATTCTTTTGGATATGGATATCCAACTCTCCCAGCCCCATTTGTTGAAAAGACCATTATGACTCAGTTCAGTGACTTTGGGGGCCTTATCAAAGATCAGTCGGCCATAGATCTGAGGGTCTATCTCTGAATTCTCAATTCGATTCCATTGATCTATATGTCTATCTTTGTGCCAGTACCATGCTGTTTTGGCAACTGTGGCTTTATAATAAGCTTCAAAGTCAGGGAGTGTAAGTCCTCCCACTTCGTTTTTCTTTTTTAGAGTGTCTTTAGCAATTTGAGGCATCTTCCCTTTCCAAATAAATTTGATAACTAGCTTTTCCAAGTCTGCAAAGTAGGTTGTTGGAATTTTGATTGGGATTGCATTGAATCTGTAGATGAGTTTGGGTAGAATTGACATCTTAATGACATTTAGCCTTCCTATCCATGAACATGGAATATTTTTCCATCTTTTAAGGTCCCCTTCTATTTCTTTTAGTAGAGTTATGTAGTTTTCTTTGTATAGGTCTTTTACATCTTTGGTTAAGTTTATTCCTAGGTACTTGATTTTTTTAGTTGCTATTGAAAATGGTATATTTTTCTTGAGTGTCTCTTCAGTTTGTTCATTTCTAGCATATAGAAACATTACTGACTTATGTGCATTAATCTTGTATCCCGCTACTTTGCTAAATTTGTTTATTAGCTCTAGTAGCTGTATCGTCGATTTCTCAGGGTTTTCTAGATATAAGATCATATCATCTGCAAACAATGACAGTTTTACTTCTTCTTTTCCAATTTGGATGCCTTTTATTTTTTTGTCTTGCCGGATTGCCCTGGCTAGCACTTCCAGCACAATGTTGAATAACAGTGGTGACAGCGGGCATCCTTGTCTTGTTCCTGATCTTAGAGGGAAGGCTTTCAGTCTCTCACCATTGAGTACTATGCTGGCTGTGGGTTTTTCATATATGCTCTTTATCATGTTGAGGAAGTTTCCTTCAATTCCTACCTTTTGAAGTGTTTTTATCAAAAAGGGATGTTGGATTTTGTCATATGCTTTTTCAGCATCTATTGAGGTGATCAATTGATTTTTCCCTTTTGACTTGTTAATGTGTTGTAATACATTGATTGCTTTTCTTATGTTGAACCATCCTTGCATGCCTGGAATGAACCCCACTTGGTCATGGTGTATGATTTTTTTAATGTGTCTTTGGATTCGATTTGCAAGTATTTTGTTGAGGATTTTTGCATGTATATTCATTAGGGAGATGGGCCGGTAGTTTTCCTTTTTTGTAGCATCTTTGCCTGGTTTTGGTATTAGATTGATGTTAGCTTCATAAAATGAGTTAGGTAGTGTTCCATTTTCTTCAATGTTTTGAAAGAGTTTGAGTAAGATTGGTGTCAGTTCTTTCTGGAAAGTTTGGTAGAATTCCCCTGTGAAGCCATCTGGCCCTGGGCATTTATTTGTGGGAAGATTTTTGATGACTGGATCTCTTTGCTTGTGATGGGTTGGTTGAGGTCTTCTATTTCTTCTCTGGTCAGTCTAGGTTGTTCATATGTTTCCAGGAAATTGTCCATTTCCTCTACATTATCCAGTTTGTTGCCATACAGTTGTTCATAATATCCTCTTATAATTTTTTTAATTTCTTCAGGATCTGCAGTTATGTCACCTTTTTCATTCATTATTTTGTTGATATGGGTCTTCTCTCTTTTTGATTTTGTCAGTCTAGCTAGGGGCTTGTCAATCTTGTTGATCTTCTCAAAGAACCAACTTTTGGTGATATTTATCCTCTCTATTGTTTTTTTGTTCTCTATGTCATTTATTTCTGCTTTAATCCTTGTTATTTCTTTTCTTCTACTTGGTTTAGGATTGGTTTGCTGTTCATTTTCTAGCTTCTTCAGTTCTTTGATTTTCAGTTCTTTGATTTTTCAGTTCTTTGATTTTTGATTTTTGATTTTTGATTTTTCAGTTCTTTGATTTTCAGTTCTTTGATTTTGATTTTCAGTTCTTTGATTTTGGCTCTTTCTTCCTTTTTAATATATGCATTTAGTGTTATAAATTTCCCCCTCAGCACTGCTTTTGCTGCATCCCATAGGTTTTGGTATGTTGTGTTCTCATTTTCATTCGTCTCTATATATTTAGCAATTTCTCTTGCTATTTCTTCTTTAACCCACTGATTGTTTAGGAGTGTGTTGTTTAACCTCCAGGTATTTGTGAATTTTCTAAGTCTCTGATGGTTATTGACTTCTAATTGTATTCCATTGTGGTCAGAGAATGTGCTTTGAATAATTTCAATCTTTTTAAATTTATTGAGGCTTGTTTTATGTCCCAGCATATGATCTATTCTGGAGAAAGTTCCGTGAGCACTAGAAAAGTATGTGTATCCTGGTGATTTGGGATGTAATGTCCTGTAGATGTCTGTTAAATCCAATTCATTTATCAGATTGTTTAGGTTTTCAATTTCCTTATTGGTCTTCTGTCTGGTTGATCTGTCTGTAGGAGAGAGTGATGTGTTGAAGTCTCCCACAATTATTGTGGAAACATCAATTGCTTCCTTTAGTTTTGCCAGTGTTTCTCTCATGTATTTTGTGGCACCTTGATTGGGTGCATAGACATTTACGATTGTTATTCCTTCTTGTTGAATTGCCCCTTTTATTAGTATGTAGTGGCCTTCTTTGTCTCTCAAAACATCCCTGCATTTAAAGTCTATTTTATCTGAGATTAATGTTGCTACACCTGCTTTCTTTTGGCTGTAGCTTGCATGAAATATTTTTTTCCATCCTTTCACTTTCAGTTTCTTTGTGTCCCTGTGTCTAAGATGAGTCTCTTGTATGCAACATATTGATGGTTCATTTTTTTTGATCCATTCTGTGAATCTATATCTTTTACTTGGGGAGTTTAATCCATTTACATTCAATGTTATAACCATGAAGGCATTTCTTGAATTGGCCGTCTTATCCTTTGGTTTATGTTTGTCATATTTTTCCCCTCTCTCTATTAATATCCTTTATTGTACCCATATTGAATCTCTTTAGTACTGAACCTTTCTCCAAGTCTCTCTGTCCTTTCTTTGTTTCTCTGTCTGTAGGGCTCCCTTTAGTATCTCCAGTAGGGCAGGTCTCTTGTTAGCAAATTCTCCCAGCATTTGGTTGTCTGTGAAAAATTTAAGCTCTCCCTCAAATTTGAAGGAGAGCTTTGCTGGATAAAGTATTCTTGGCTGGAAATTTTTCTCACTCAGAATTTTAAATATATCGTGCCGCTGCCTTCTCGCCTCCATGGTGGCTGCTGAGTAGTCACTACTTAGTCTTATGCTATTTCCTTTGTATGTGGTGAACTGCTTTTCTCTTGCTGCTTTCAGAACTTGCTCCTTCTCTTCTGTGTTTGACAGTGTGATCAGACTATGTCTCGCAGTGGGTTTATTTGGATTTATTCTATTTGGAGTTTGCTGAGCATTTATGATTTGTGTATGTATGTTGTTTAGAAGATTTGGGAAGTTTTCCCCAACAATTTCTTTGAATACTCTTCCTAGACCTTTACCCTTTTCTTCCCCTTCTTGGACACCAATGAGTCTTATATTTGGACGTTTCATATTATCTATCATATCCCTGAGGTCCATTTTGATTTTTTCAATTTTTTTCCCCATTCTTTCTTTTATGCTTTCATTTTCCATTCTGTCATCTTCCAGGTCACTGATTCGTTGTTCAACTTCCTCTAGTCTTGTACTATGAGTGTCCAGAATCTTTTTAATTTGGTCAACAGTTTCTTTAATTTCCATAAGATCATCCATTTTTTAAATTTAGTCTTGCAATGTCTTCTTTATGCTCTTCTAGGGTCTTCTTGATATCCTTTGTATCCCGTACTATGGTCTCATTGTTCATCTTTAGTTCTTTGAGTAGCTGCTCTAGGTGCTGTGTCTCTTCTGATCTTTTGATTTGGGTGCTTGGGCTTGGGTTATCCATATCGTCTGGTTTTTTCATATGCTTTATAATTTTCTGTTGTTTTTGTCCTCGTGGCATTTGCTGAACTTGATAGGGTTCTTTTAGGATTTGTAGACCAATTGAAGTCCTTATCTCTAATTTATCAGATCTACAGCTTCTGGAGTACACTTTCTCTAACTAACCAGCAGGTGGCATCCACGAGCCACCTGTTCTCCACAAGTCAGTTCTCCCCTGCTTATCCTTTTTGGTGAGTGGGAGAGTGAGTCTTGTGGGGTCCAATTGGTGTACCAAGCTTGCGTGTGTAGTTGGTGTTACCTGCCCTGTATATGGGGTGTGTTTTTGGGCAGTCAGGGAGGTGGGGTGGCTCTAACAATCAAATCTCCCTGGTGATCCTAGAGTTTTAAAGCTGCTGCAATAGTCTAATCCTTCAGTTCAGTCCTGCTACAGTTTGTCTCTGCCACTGAACCACAAGTCCTTGGTATTGGCGGATGGCTCCTGAGACTTGCAACTGGGCCCCTCTTCCAGGCTGTGCACCCCGGGTCCTCTGTTGAGGGTTGACTGTGCTATGTCACAGGTGAGTGCCATCCCCCCAGGGCGGTTCTGGGCTGCTGGGCTGTGTAGGGAGGCTCCCAGTCTGCTGAAATGATGGCTGAATGGGGCTTTGTTAATTCACACTGCTCCACCTTCCCAACTCTGGGACAATCAGCTGAGGTTGCAGGGAAGGCTAATGCCCACGCCCAGTTTTGTGGTGTGTGCCTGTTATTTGAAGCCCTTCCGTCACACTGGGTTGTCTGGGGCAGCTCTGGGCTATGGGGCTGGCAATGGGCAGGAGTGTTTCCTGTCCACCAGGATGATGGCTGTGAGCGGACACCCCCCTTTTCTTGGGAAGTTGTGGTGTTTAGTGAATTTTCTCAGCCACTGAATTATTGCCTTTTGTCTCAGAGCTCTCTTAGTTCTGCTCTTGTCTTGACCTGCCCAAATTGCAAGTCTTTGAAGCTTTCTCTATTGTGCTTCTTAGAGTAATTGTTTTAGAAAAAGAAAAAAGGATTAAAAAAAAGGGCCCTCCTCACAGATCTAATGGGCTATTGAAATGCTAAGAGACAAAGCAATTAGGGCCATTAAGGAAAGGTCCACAGGGCAGAGAGATCAGCTTTTCTTTGGGATTTGCATATGAGCCTCAGGGCCTGAGCTCTGCTCTTCCCCTTTCTATGTTCACCAGAACTCCCAAAATCCTCCGCTTTTATTTTGGAGTTTTTCGTGTTGTTTTTTCTATGCCTGTCTCCTCTCTGCTGGGCTGGCTGCTCTCAGATTCTCTGGTGTCTGGTCTCAGTCTATCTATGGTTGGAGTTTGGATCAGTAGAATGAGTTTCTGATAAGGGCTGCCACTGCAGTTCTCCCTTCTCCTTCCCGGAGCTGACAGCCCCTCCTCCCACGGGACTGAGCCTGGCAGGGAGGGGTGCGGGTCCCCTGGCCACAAAAACTTACAGATTTCGCTGATCTCAGCAGTTCCACGTTTTCATGAGTGTTGTATGAAGTATGCCCAAAGTCAGATTGCTCTGTGGTGTCCAGTCCATGCAGTTCCTGGCTTTCTACCTGCTTTCCTGGAGGAGTAACTAAAACATACAGCTGACCAGTCCGCCATCTTGCCCCGCCTCTCAGTATTACTTTTGTAATCAGGAAAAAGTTTAAAAATGTATCTTTGTCTTCTGTGATGTAATGCAAGCTGTTCTTAGAGAAAAATCCACTGCGTTCAATACTAGAATTACTGAGCAGAAAGAAAAGAAATAAACTGGCAGAGATTAAAATAAAGCATAAAACTAGTTTCACAGAGTTTAGGAATAAATGGAATAAGTAAAATGTAATTAAAGAAATAAAGCACAATTAAATGTACAAGGAGAAATGAAAGGACACAAGTTAGCTTTAACACCAACTGGAGCCAGAAACTTAGAGTTGGAAGGAAATCTACCTAGTCATGCTTCTTTGGAAAAAATATAGATTGAGCAACACCTGAAAGGAGCAACCAGTTCTTACAATTTTTGGAGCGTACAGTCTAGTACAATTTCAGTTTTGATTTCTGTTCTAGTTTGCTAATGCTGCTGGAATGCAAAACACCAGAAATGGATTGGCTTTTTTTTATTTGGTTACAAAGTGACAGTCTTAAGGCCATAAAGTATTCAAGGTAAGTCAACAACAATCAAGTACCTTCACTGGAGGATGGCCAATGGTGTCTGTTAGCTGGAAAGGCACAGGACTGACATCTGCTCCAAAGTTCTGGTTTCTAAATGGCTTTCTCCCAGGACATTCCTCTCTAGGATGCAGTTACTCAAAAATGTCACTCTTAGTTGCTCCTGTGGTGTTTGTCTTCTCTTAGCTTCTCTGGAGCAAGAGTCTGCTTTCGACGACCGTCTTCAAACTGTCTCTCATCTGCAGCTACTCTCTCAGCTTCTGTGCATTCTTCAAAGTGTCCCTCTTGGCTATAACTCCTCTTCAGAATGTCACTCTCAGCTGCACTGAGTTCTTTCTGTTTGTCAGCTCATTTATATGGCTCCAGTGACTTAATTTAGACCCACCCTGAATGGGTGGGGCAACATCTCCATGGAAATTATCCAATTAGAGTCATCACCCAGAGTTGGGTGGGGCACATCTCCACAGAAACACTCAAAGAATTACAATCTAATCAACACTGATACATCTGCCCACACAAGATTACATCAAAGATAGTGGCGTTTTGGAGGACATAATACATTCAAACCGGCACATTTTCTGTTTGAAATTAAAGTTGTTCCAGAGATGGTTTATTTTTTTAGTGACTTGGAGCTGTGCAACCGTCACCATAATCAATTTTTGAACAATTTTATCACCCTGAAGGAAATCCTGTACCCATGAGCAGTCCCTCCCTATTACCTGCCAGCCCAAGGCAAGCACTAATCCATTTTGTGTCTCCATACATTTGCTTGTTCTAGACATTTCATATAGATGGAACCATGTAACACGTGAACTTGTGTGGCTGGCTTTTTTCACTTAGCATACCTAATGTTTTCAAGGTTCATCCATGTGGCATGAACTGGTACTTCATTCCTTTTTATTGTCCTTTTTTTTATTTATACTTTCGTGTTAATTTTTAATAATTAGGTTGTTTTGCATTGTGTTTGAAAAATGTGTTATGTACTTTTGTGAATTTCCTAAGGAATTCTTTAGAATTAACTTTTGCAAATGCTTTGGGGGTAGTTAAAGAGAAAACGTCTTTTTTCCGAAGTTGTAGTGTTTATAACTTGTCAATTAGAATGGCCTTATCAATTTTGTTATCTAGATTTTGTATAATCCTCTTTTAATCCTCTTGATCTCTCATGGACTAAGAACTGTGTGCCTGTTTTAAAAAAGTTTTCCTTGTATTTACAGCAGTTTTTGCAATCTGTATTTTGATGGTATGTTATTCAGTGCTTAAAGTTTCAAGGTGTCTTTATTAGTCAGGGTTCTCAAGGGAAACAGGACCGACAGGAGATAAATACACATGCATGCACACACACACACATATATATATACCATGTAAATATTATGAGATTTTTATAAGAATTGTTTCATGTGACTGTGGGCATGGGCAAATCCAAATTCCATAGGGCAGGCCACAAGCTGGGAACTCTGATGAAGATTTTCAGTGAATTCCCCGGAGAAGCCTGCTGGCTGAAGTAGAGATGTAAATTTTCTCTTCTGCCTGCTGAAATCGTCATTTCTCCTTTTAAAGCTTTCAACTAATTGGATGAGACACCTCTCATTGTTGAAGGCATTCTCTTCAGTTGACTGTAGATGTAATCAGCCATAGATGCAACCAACTTACTGATGAGCTAAGTCCACCAAATATCCTGGCAGTAATAATCAGGCCAGTGCTTTCTTGACCAAACAACTGGACCATAACCTGCCCAAGTTGACACATGAACTTAATCATCACAGTGTCCATATTTTCATTGCGGAATAAAACTTTCATTATAAATTTGCCCCATTTGTCTAGTTTAATACCTTTTTATTTGAATTAATTTTTGATATAACTATCAAGAACATTAATTACTGTTTTAATATAACAGCTTTATTGAGATGTAATCTTTGCCAGTTTGAATGTATTGTGTCCCCCAAACGCCATTATCTTTGATATAGTCTTGTGGGGCAGACATTTTGGTGCTGATTAGATTTGCTTGGAATGTGCCCCACCCAGCTGTGGGTGATGACTCTGATGAGATATTCCCATGGAGGCATGGCCCCACCCATTTAGGGTGGGCCTTGATCAGTGGAGCCATGTAAATGAGCTGACTCAAAGAGAAGGAACTCAGTGCAGCTGTGAGTGATGTTTTGAAGAGGAGCAAGCTTGCTAGAGAGGAACATCCTGGGAGAAAGCCATTTTGAAACCAGAACTTTGGAGCAGATGCCAGCCACGTGCCTTCCCAGCTAACAGAGGTTTTCCGGACACCATTGGCCATCCTCCAGTGAAGGTACCCAATTACTGATGTGTTACCTTGGACATTTTATGGCCTTAAGACTGTAACTGCGTAGCCAAATAAACCCCCTTTTTATAAAAGCCAATCTGTCTCTGGTGTTTTGCATTCCGCAGCATTAGCATACTAGAACATGATCCATATACCATACAATTAACCCATTAAAGTGTACAATTTGATGGATTTTGGTATATTCATAGAGTTGTGCAACCATCACCATGATCAATTTTAGAACAATTTTATCACCCTGAAGGAAGCCCTGTACCCATGAGCAGTCCCTCCCTATTACCTGCCAGCCCAAGGCAAGCACTAATCCACTTTGTGTCTCCATACATTCACTTGTTCTTGACATTTCATATAGATGGAACCATACAACATGTGAGCTTTTGTGGCTGGCTTTTTTCACTTAGCATACCTAATGTTTTCAAGGTTCACCCATGTGGCATGAATTGGTACTTCATTCCTTTTTATTGTCAAATAATATTCCTTTGTATGGCTATAGCACATTTTATTTGTCCATTCATCAGTTGATGAACATTTGGGTTGTACCCATTTTTTGGGTATAATGAATAATGCTGCTGTTACATTTGAGTACATGTTTTTGCATGGACATATGTTTTCAATCTCTTGGGTATATACCTAGAGGTGAAATTGCTGGGTCATGTGGCAATTCTATTTTTAACCATTTGAGGGCTTATAAGACAGTCTCCCAAAGCAGTGGTACCATTTTACATTCTCATCAGCAGGGTTTGAGGATTCCAATTTCTCTCCATCCTCAACAACCCTTGCTTTTATCTGTCCTTTTGATTGTAACTATCCTGGTGTGGTGTGAAATGGCATCTCATTGTGGTGAAAGATATTAAGTAACTTTTCCTTGCTTATTGGCCATTCGTGTATCTTCTTTGGAGAAATGGCTATTCAGATCCTTTGCCCATTTTAAGAATTAGATTGTCTTTTTTATTGAATTGTAAAATTCTTTACATATTTGAGGTACAAGTCCCCTACCAGATACATGATTTGCAAATATTTTCTCCCATTTTGTGAGTTGTCTTTACTTTCTTGAATGTATCCATTGATGCACAAAATTTTTAATTTTGATGAAGTTCAGTTTCTCCATTCATTCTTTTGTCATTTGTGCTTTTGGTGCTGTATCTAAGGTTTTGCCTAGCCCAGGACCATGGAGATTTATTCGTCTGTTTTCTTTTCTTTCTTTTTTTCTTTAAAATTCTTTTTTTAATGCAATTTTATTGAGATATACTCACACACCATATAATCCGTCCAAAGTGTACAATCAACAGTACACTGTGTCATCATACAGTTATACATCCGTTGCCACAATCAATTGTTGAGCATTTTCATTACTCCAAAATAAAGAAAAAATATTAAAAATATTCCTCTGTTTTCTAATAAGAGGTTTATAGTTTTAGCATTGTATTTAGTTGTTCTTTGATCCCTTTTGAGTTATATTTTGTGTATGGTGGGAGGAAGGGGTCCAAATTTATTCTTTCTCAAGTGTGTATCTAGTTGTGTTAGCACTATTTGTTGAGAAGACTATTTTTTCTCCATTGAATTGTCCTGGCATCCTTACTGAAAATCAACTTACTGTAAATGTGAGAGTTTATTTCTGGATTCTCAATTCTATTTCATTAGTCTATGTGTCTGTCCTTGTGCCAGTATCACATGGTATTAATTATTGTAGCCTTGTAATAACTTTTGAAAACAGGAAGTATGAGTAGGTAACTTGGGTTCTATGCATTTCCATTGAATTTTAGGATCAGGCTTGTCAATTTCTCCAAAAATTCCAACTGGGTTTTTGATAAGGATTGCTTTGAATCTGTAAATCAATTTAGTGAGTACTGTCATCTTAACAGTAGTAAGTCTTCTGATCCATGAATGTAGGAGTTCTTTCATTTATTCAGATTTTCTTCAATTTCTTTCAATGTTGTATAGTTTTAATAATGTAAGTTTTGCCTCTCCTTTGCTAAATTTATTCCTAAGTGTTTTATTCTTTTAATGTTATTGCAAATGGAATTGTTTTCTTTATTTCATTTTTGGGTTGTTCATTGCTAGTGTATAGAAGTACAATTGATCTTTGTTGATCTTGTACTCTGCAACCTTATAGATTATATCATCTGCAAATATAGTTTTACCTCTTCCTTTCCAATCTGATGCTTTTTATTTTGTTTTCTTTCCTAATTACCCAGTATAGACCCTCCAGTACAATGTCAAATAGGACAACCTTTACTTGTTCCTGATCTTAGAGGGAATACATTCTATTTTTTACTGTTAACCAAGATGTGGGCTTTTTGTAGAGCACTTTTTCGAGTTGAGGAAGTTTCCTTCTAATCCTAGTTTATTGAGTGTTTTTATCATTAAGGGTGTTGGATTTTGTCAAATGCTTTTTCTGCATCTATTGGGATGATTGTTATTCTACTGATGTGGTATGTTACATTAATTAACTTTCAGATGTTAAACCAATGTTGTGATCCTGGGATAAATCCTACTTGGTTATAGTTTATCATTCCTTTTGTATGTTGCTGGATTCAATTTTCTAGTTGAGGATTCTCACATCTATATTCATAAATTTTCTTTTCTTGTGATGTCTTTGCCTAGTTTTGGTATCTGGGTAATACTGTTCTCATAGGATGAGTTGGGAAGTGTTCTCTTTTCCCCCCTAATTTTTGGAAGGGTTTGTGAAGAATTGGTTTTAATTATTCTCTAAACGAATGGTAAATTTCACAAACGGTACTATCTGGGCTTGAGTTTTCTTTGTGGAAAGTTTAAAAATGGCTAATTCAATCTCTTTATTGGTTATAGATCTATTCAGGGTTTCTATTTCTTCTTGAGTCAGTTTTGATAGTTTGTGTTTTTCTAGGAATTTATCCATTTCATGTAAGTTGTCTAATTTGTGTACAATTGTTCATAGTATTCCTTTATAATTCTTTTTCTTTCTGTGAGATCATTAGTAATGTCCCATGCTTCATTCTTCATTTTAGTATTTTGAGTCCTTTTCTCTCTCTCTCTTTTTGTATTTTAGCTAAAGATTTATCAATTATATTGATCTTTTCAAAAATCAAACTGTTTTTGGCCTTTGATCAGACCACCTGTGCTGGTTTGAATGTATTATGCCCCCCAGAATGCCATTATCTTTGATGCAATCTTGTGTGGGCAGATGTATCAATGTTGATTAGATTGTAATTCATTGAGTGTTTCCATGGAGATGCAACCCACCCAGCTGTGGGGGATGACTCTGATTGGATAATTTCCATGGAGGTGTGGCCCTGCTCATTCAGGGTGGGCCTTGATTAGTTTACTAGAGAACTATATAAGCTCAGAAAGAAGGAGCGAGCTTGCTACAGCCAGGAGGGACACTTTGAAGAATGCACAGGATCTGAGAGAGGAGCTGCAGATGAGAGACAGTTTGAAGACGGCCGCTGAAAGCAGACTTTTGCTCCAGAGAAGCTAAGAGAGGAAAAAGACCCCAAGAGCAACTAAGAGTGACATTTTTGAGTAACTACAGCCTAGAGAGGAATGTCCTGGGAGAAAGCCATTTTGAAACCAGAATTTGGAGCAGATGCCAGCCCTGTGCCTTTCCAGCTAACAGAGGTTCCGGACATTGGCCATCCTCCAGTGAAGGTACTTGATTGTTGTTGACTTACCTTGGACACTTTATGGCCTTAAGACTGTCACTTTGTAACCAAATAAATCCCCTTTATAAAAGCTGATCCATTTCTGGTGTTTTGTGAAAAGGCAGCATTAGCAAACTAGGACACCACCCTTTAGAGCCAAAAGAGTAATTTAATCTTTTACTTTTTTTTAGTGGACTTAATGTCTGGGTATGTTTTCTAGTTTCAGCTTTAACACTAATAACACTGAATGGATCTTTACTTTCTTTAGGCTTCAGTCTACCTCTTTGTAAAAATGATCCTCGATTGGTCACTAGGATCACATCAAGTAATAAAAGTCCCTCATGTACACACAAAGAGAATTTAATGTTTCTGAAATATAATGTTTCTGCAACTCAAATAGAAACTCTGTGTAATTTAAGTGTTAACTCCCATTTCCTATCCCCACCATAGTCCCTATACTCTAGTTTCTGATTCTATGAATTTGCTTATTCTGATTATTTTATATCAGTGATATCATAAATATTTGTCTTTTTGTGTCTGACTTTTTCACTCAACATGATATCTTCAAGGTTCATTCATGTTGTTGCATGTATCAGAACTTCATTCCTTTTTATGGCTGAATAATTTTCCATTGTATGTTTCCATTCATCTGTTGATGGACACTGGATTGCTTCCAACTTTTAGTAATTGTGAATAACATCACTATAAACATTGGTGTGTAAATATATGTTCCAGACCTTTCTTCCAATTCTTTTGGGTATATACCAGAAGTGAGATTTCCAGGTCACATGGTAAGTGTATACTTAACTTTCTGAGGACTTGTTGTTGAGTTGTAGAATTTCTTTATATATTCTGGATATTAAACCCTTATTTGATATGAGATTTCTGAATGTTTTCTCCCATTATGTAGGCTGTCTTTTATACTTTCATGTTAAAGTCCTTTGAGGCACAAAAGTTTTTTGTTTTTTTTTAAATTTTATTGAGATTGTTCACATACCCTACAATTATCCAGAGATTCAAAGCGTACAATCAGTTGCCCCTGGGTACCCTCATACAGCTGTGCATCCATCACCACACTAATTTTTGTTCAAATTTTAGAAACTTTTCATTACTCCAGACAAAAAATAAAGTGAAAGACAAAAAAAGAAAAAAAGAAAAGGAAACTCAAATCCTCCCATATACCTAACCAACCCCCCTCAATTGTTGACTCGTACTGTTGGTATAGTACATTTGTTATTGTTTATGAAAGAATGTTGAAATACTACTAACTGTAGTATATAGTTTGCAATAGGTATATATATTTTCCCTATATGCCCCTCTATTACTAACTTCTAATTGTATTGTCATACATTTGTTCTGGTTCATGGAAGAGATTTCCAATATTTGTACAGTTAATCATGGACATTGCCCACCATAGGATTCAGTTTTATACATTCCCATCTTTTGACCTCCAACTTTCCTTCTGGTGACATATATGACTCTGAGCTTTCCCTTTCCACCTCATTCACGCACCATTCAGCACTATTGGTTATTCTCACATCTTGCTACTGACGCTTCTGTTCATTTCCAAACATTTAAGTTCATCCTAGTTGAACATTCTCATACTAAGCAACCACTCCCCATTCTTCAGCCTTGTCTTATATCTTGGTACCTTATATTTCATGTCTATGAGTTTACATAGTTCCTATCAGTGAGACCCTGCAATATTTGTCCTTATGTGTCTGGCTTATTTCACTCAGTATATTGCCCTCGAGGTTTCTTCATCAACCCATTTTTTTTTTTCAGATGGTTTTGTTCACATGTCATACATTCCATCCTAAGTAAACAATCAATGGTTCTATGTATGGTCACATATTTATGTGTTTACCACCTTCACCACTATCTATATAAGGGCATCTACATTTCTTCCACAAGGCAGGACGGAGAGTCAAAGAAGGTAGAGAGGCAAAAGAAAAAGAAAAAAGAAAGAGGAAAAAATATGACAGCTAGGAAGCAGCAAAAGGAAAGATAACCTTAAATCAAAGTAAAGAGTCAGACAACACCACCAATGTCAAGTGTCTAACACGCCTCCCCTCTCCCCCCTTATCTGCATTTACCTTGGTATATCACCTTTGTTACATTAAAGGAAGCATAATACAATGATTCTGTTAGTTACAGTCTCTAGTTTACATTGACTGTATCCCTCCCCCAATGCCTCCCCATTTTTAACACCTTGCAAGGTTGAGATTTGCTTGTTCTCCCTCGTAAAAGAACATATTTGTACATTTTATCACAATTGTTGAACACTCTAGATTTCACCGAGTTACACAGTCCCAATCTTTATCTTTCCTCCTTTCTTCTGGTGTCTCACATGCTCCCCACCTTCCTCTCTCAACTGTATTCATAGTTATCTTTGTTCAGTGTACTTACATTGCTGTGCTACCATCTCCCAAAATTGTGTTCCAAACCACACACTCCTGTCTTCTCCTATCACTCTGTAGTGCTCCCTTTAGTATTTCCTGTAGGACAGGTGTCTTGTTCACAAAGTCTCTCATTGTCTGTTTGTCGGAAAATATTTTGAGCTCTCCCCCATATTTGAAGGATAGCTTTGCTGGATATAGTATTCATGGTTGGTGGTTTTTCTCTTTCAGTATCTTAAATATATCACACCACTTCCTTTTTGCCTCCATGGTTTCTGCTGAGAGATCCAGACATAGTCTTATTAAGCTTCCTTTGTATGTGATGGATTGCTTTTCTCTTGCTGCTTTCAGGATTCTCTCTTTGTCTTTGACGTTAGATAATCTGATTATTAAGTGTCTCGGCGTAGGCCTATTCATATCCCTTCTGTTTGGAGTACGCTGCGCTTCTTGGATCTGTAATTTTATGTCTTTCATAAGAGATGGGAAATTTTCATTGATTATTTCCTCTATTAGTGCTTCTGCCCCTTTTCCCTTCTCTTCTCCTTCTGGGACACCAATGATGCATAAATTCTTGTAGTTTGTTTCATCCTTAAGTTTCCGGAGACATTGCTCATATTTTTTCATTCTTTTCTCCATTTGCTCCTTTGCGTGTAGGCTTCCAGGTGTTTTGTTCTCTAGTTCCTGAGTGTTTTCTTCTGCCTCTTGAGATCTGCTGTTGCATGTTTCTATTGTGTCTTTCATCTCTTGTGTTGGGCCTTCATTTCCATAGATTCTGCTTGTTGTTTTTTTGAACTTTTGATTTCTGCCTTATGTATGCCCAGTGTTTTCTTTATATCCTTTATCTCTTTTGCCAAATCTTCTCTAAACTTTTTGAATTGATTTAGATTAGTTGTTTAAATTCCTGTATCTCAGTTGAAGTGTACATTTGTTCCTTTGACTGGGCCATAACTTCATTTTTCTTAGTGGAGGTTGTAGTTTTCTGTTGTCTAGGCATCTGACCTCCTAGGCCACCCCAATCAAGTTTTCCCAGATGAGAACAGGTTCAGGATATAGAATGAGGAACTATTCAGTATCCAGTTTCCCTGATGGTTTTTCTTAGAGGATTGATACACCCTGTGCTTTTCTCCCTGGCAGGTGCACCTGTCAGCCTGTCACCAGCTGGTGTAAGAGTGTGTGGAGCGTGGCTCTCCTCCCCCAGGCTTTGGGGTCTGGTTCCAGTAAGGCAGGCAGTAGAGCTGGGCCCATCCCTTTCCTCTTGGGAAGCTATGCCCCCTTCAGAGAGGTCATCTGCATATCAATAAGTTCTTTGTTTCTCTGACTCTGCTGGTCAAAGTGCTGCAATTTTAAAATGGCTGAGGCTTTCTTTACTGCAAAGTGCTGTTGGCTGAAAATGGCTGAGGCTTTCTCCACAGAGAGAGAAAGGCACAGAAAGCTCTCAGATTCACCCATCAGCCAGAGATAGCATCCGATCCTCTGGGCTCCCCATCCTGAGACAGCTATGTCCCCTGACTCTCCCAAGGTCAGTTGTCACCAAAAGCCTCTGTCTGCTTGTTGGGGATTTGCTGTCCGTATTGAGCAGTTAACATTAAAACCCCAGTTGGAGCTGGGCTGAGAGAGTGCTGTTCTCTGGCACTGTGAGGCTTCCATGAGGGAGGGGCTCTTGGCTCTCGGCGTGGGTCCGCAGTTTTTACTTACAGATTTTATGCTGCAATCTTGGGCATTCCTCCCAATTCAGGTTGGTGGATGATGAGTGGACAGTCATGTTTGTCTCCCCGCAGTTATTCCAGATTATTTATTAGTTTTTTGGTCATTTATGAATTGTTCCAGGGGGTCTAACAGTCTTCCACTCCTCTCTATGCCGCCATCTTAGCTCCTCCAAAAGTTTTTAATTTTGATGAGTTCCTGTTTTTTTTTTTTCATTGTTTGTACTTTGGGTGTAAAGTCTAAGAAGCCATTGCCTAACACAAGGTTCTGAAGATACTACCCTATGTTTTCTTCTCGGAGTTTTATAGTTCTGATTCTTATATTTAGATCTTTGATCCATTCTGAGTTGGTTTTTTAAAATTCAATTTTATTGAGATATATTCACAAACCATACAATCATCCACAGTGTACAATCAGTTGTTCACAGTACCACTATATAGTTGTGTATTCATCACCACAATCCATTTTTGAACATTTCCATTATCACAAAAAAAGTATAAGGATAGAAATAAAAGTAAAAAAGAACACTCAGAACATCTCATACCCCACACCCCTCCCTATCATTAATTTACTTTTTGTCCTCATTTTTTCTCATCTGTCCATACGCTGGATAAAGAGAGTGGGAGTCACAAGATTTTCACAATCACATGGTCACACAGTGTAAGTTATATAGTTATACAATTGTCTTCAAGAGTCAAGGCTACTGGGTTACTGTTCAATAGTTTCAGGTATTTCCTTCTAGCTATTCCAATACACTAAAAACTAAAATGGGATATTTATATAATGCATAAGAATAACTTCAGAATGACCTCTTGACTCTATTTGAAATCTCTTAGCCACTGAAACTTTATTTTTGTTTCATTTCTCTTCCCCCTTTTTGTCCAAGAAGTTCTTTCTCAATCCCATGATGCTGGGTCCAGGCTCATCCCCAGGAGTCATGTCCCACTTTGCCAGGGAGATTTACATCCCTGGGAGTCATGTCCTACATGGGGGAAGGCAGTGAGTTTACCTGCAGAGTTGGCTTAGAGAGAGAGGCCGCATCTAAGCAACAAAAGAGGTTCTGTGAGGATTACTCTTAGGCACAATTTTAAGTAGGCTTAGCCTCTCCTTTGCAGTAGCAAACTTCAGAAGAGCAATCCCCAAGATCAAAGGCTCGGCCTTCTAAATTGGTAGTCCCCAATGCTTGTGAGACTATCAGGAATTCCCCTGGTGGGGAAGTTTAATATTTTCACATTTTCCCCCAGTCACTCAAGGGGGCTTTGCAAATACATTTTTATTTTCTGCCCTAATTACTCTGGGATGTATCAGGGCTTCACACTAACTTGTACAAACCAAGCAGATTTCACTCCCTATTCAAAGTTCCACATAATTAAAGTGTTTGGATAAACTGACTGTACAAGTTAAATTAATATAGTGTGTAATAAAAATATAGATTTTTGCACCTAATAAACATCTCTTCCTTTGGTCTCACACAGAAGTTGAAGTTTTAAAACACCCTCAATATTGTCCTTTACCTTTTAGTCCGATTCACATTAGTCCAAACCAAGTCCATTTTGTTCATATCACTAATTAAAGTCTGATTTCTTTTTCAGACTCTTTAACATCTGCTGTATGGGGTAATGCTGACATTCATAGCTGCTGGACTCTGGCTCTGAGTCTTAGGTGTCACACAGGTACCCAAAGTTCCAGGGACCGACCAGGTTATACACAAAGAGCTCAGCATCTCAGAATTTTTCATCTGTGCTGTTTATCATATTTTCATCTGTGCCCTTCTATTCCTGGTTTCCTAAATGGTTTCATCAAGGAGTGGTGCTGGCTTTTGTCAAAAGCCTTTTCTGCATCAATGGAGATGATCAGGTGGTTTTTTGCCCTTTGTTCTGTTAATGTGGTATTACATTAATTGATTTTCTTATGTTGAGCCACCCTTGAATATCTTGGACAAATCCCACTTTATCATGATGTATAATTCTTTTAATGTGCTTTTGGATTCAGTTTGATAGTATTTTGATGGAGATTTTTGCATCTATATTCATAATGAATATTGTTCTGTAATTTCTTTTCTTGTGGTATCCTTGTCTGGTTTTGGTATGAGGGTGATGTTGGCCTCCTAGAATGAGTTCGGGAGTGTTTCCTCTTTTTCAGTTTTTTGGAAGAGTTTGAGCAGGATTGGTGTTAATTCTTCTTGGAATATTTGGTAAAATTCACCCATGAAACCATCTGGTCCTGGGCTTTTCTTTTGGGGGGGGTGGAGGTTTTTGATTACTGATTCAATTTCTTTAGTAGTTATTGGTTTGTTGAGATCTTCTGCTTCTTCTTGAGCAATGTAGGTAGTTTGTGTGTTTCTAGGGATTTGTCGATTTCATCTAGGTTATCTGATTTGTTGTTACATAGTTGTTCATAATATCCTCTTATGGTTCTGTGGGTGTGGTAGTAATGCCTCCCCCTTTCATTTCTTATTTTAGTTATTTGTGTCCTCTCTTGCTTTTTCTTTGTCAGTCCAGCTAAAGGTTTGTTGATTTTATTGAACTTAAAGGATCAACTTTTGGTTTTGTTGATTCTCTCTATTGCTTGTTTATGCTCTATGTCATTTATCTCCACTCTAATCTTTGTTATTTCCTTTCTTCTCACTTTGGATTTACTTTGTTCTTCTTTTTCAAGATCTTACAGTTTTGAAGTTAGGTCTCTGCTTTGAGATCTCTTTATTCTTTTTAAATGTAAGCATTTAGAGCTATAAATTTCCTTCTCAGCACTTCATTTGCTGCATTCTGTAAGTTTTGGAGTGTTGTATTTTCATTTTCATTTGCTTCAAGGTATTTCCTATGTTCCCTTCTGATTTCTTCTTTGGCCCAATTGTTGTTTAAGAGTACATTGTTTAATTTCTACATATTTGTGATTTTTTTTTTTCCAGTTCTACCTCTGTTATTGATTTCTAGCTTCATTTCATTGTGGTCAGAGAAGATACATTTCATGATTTCAATATATGTTTTTTTTATTTATTGAGACTTGTTTTGTGACCTAAAATATGGTCTATTTGGGAGAATGATCCATGTGCCACTGGAGAAGAATAAGTATTCTGCTGTTGTCGGATGAAGTGTTCTATATATTTCTGTTAGTTTTGGTTGGTTTAGAGATTTTTCAAGTCTTGTATTTCCATATTGATCTTCTGTCTAGATGTTCTATCCATTATGTAAAGTGGTGCATTGAAGTCTCCTACTATTAATTTAGAACCAACTATTTTTCTCCCTTCAAATATGTCAATATTTGCTTCATAAATTTTAGGACTCTGCTGTTAGGTGCAGATATATTTATAATTGTTATGTCTTCTTGTTGAATTGACCCCTTTATCAGTATATAATGACCTTCTTTGTCCCTCATAACAGTTTTTGACTTAAAGCCTATCTTATCTGATATTTAGTATAGGTACCCCAGCTCTGTTTGCATTACTACTTGCATGGTGTATATTTTTCCCATCTATCCACTTTCAACCTAATTATGGCTTTGAATTTAAGGCAAGTCTGTTGTAAACAGCATATAGTTGGATCTATGCCTTGTAATTTTTGATTGAATATCATACATCATATGTAGACCAGTAGAGACTAAGGTCAATAGTGCTTATACTTGTACATAGGCATGCTTCTTTTGTTAGGTCTTGGTATGAGCTGTTGAAGCTCTCTAGTCAGGACTTGAGCTGGGTTCAGGTTTTGTTGTATAATTTCCTCCAGTTCATCATAAGCTTCAAATTCCTCTAGGGGTAATCTGCCCTTTCCTTGTGCTTGGGGAGGAGACTGGGTGTCAGAGAATTTTTCTCACATTTAGAACTTCACCCTCAGTTTTCAGGTACTCTTAAATAAGTGCCTGCATTTCAGAAGAGGTTGGCCGCATGCTCTTGTCCTATCCCTAGGGGTAGACGTTGTTGCTTGTTACTTGATGCTAGGTTCATTGTAGTGGGCAGAGGGGTTCTCTGTATTCTTGGCCCAGCCTCTGCTCCAGGCAGGCCCTGTTTGCCTGGGCCTGCAGGTGGGGTTTCTTTAGCATTCCTGCCCCTCCTCTTTGTGGCAACCAAAGACTGCTTTGTGTCTGTGATTGCTCTTGGGTGGGAACTCCCTGCTCCTCCTCCAGAGATAGCAGACTTCTGTGTGGAATGAGTGTAGGTTCTTGGGTCCCAGGTGGTTCCCTCCCCTTCCCTAGAAGTAGAGGGCTTCTTCTTGTACCCTTTTCCCAAGTATCATGGGTCTTTACCTGTGCCCTGGGGTTTGCTGCCCCTCCCTTATCAGCATAAGGCCTTTGCTTTGTGTGAAATTGGCGCCCAGGTAGAGGGGTGGGTTTTCATGCAGCAGCTTCTAGTCACCTCCTGTAGGCCTGCACCTCTAGGGGAACCTCTGCAGTCTCCTGCCCTCCCACTGTCTTTCTCATGAGCACCTGGTGGTGGCCAAGTTCCTGTCGGTGGGTGTCAATTCTCTTTGTGTCTCAGGTCCCCAGTCCTTTAGAATAACATGCTGGGCCACACTTGACCTCCAACAATTTGCTAAGATTTTAGCTAATTTCTTCTTACCTGTATGTGTGCCTTCCTCCCTTGCTCTGCCACAGATGAACCAACCCTGGTGGCCCACCCCTCCTAGGAGGGACCTGTCCTCTTTGGAATTCAGGTTACTTGGTTGCCCTGTGACTTCTGCTCTCAGATGGGCTCAGGAAAAGTTATGACTTTGTATTTTAGCTGACATTTTCATCATTGTTAAGGTGGGAGCAAGGCTCTTTTTAGCTTTCTGCATCCTAGGTGGAAGAAGAAATGATTTATAATGCTTTTACTCTCTACTCATGTATTCGTTTTTTTATCAGGAAAATTTTTACCCTGACCATAAAGACTCTTTATGTAAACTAGCAAGTATAGAATTGCCTTAACTTTCCTCCATGCTTACACAGCACCACTGGGGGGTTAACTGTAGACTGTGGGCTGGAAGAGTGTCTGCTGATGTTTATCATACCTCTTCACCCAGTAGTTGCCTGGGGAGGGTTGGAAGGGATTGGCCAACTTCAGTTTAAAACCATTGACTTCCTAATCTATGGAGGGGCAATATGTTCCGAGGGGAGTGCTCAAGTTTCTTACTCAGCCATTCAGATGTCCATCTTCCAAGCTGGAGGATATTAGTATAACCCTTTAGAACTCTCTTCACTTGCTACTTACATTACTGTAACACAGAGTTTCTTAACCTTGTCCCTATTGGCATTTTGTGCCAGATAAATCTTTGTGGTGGTGGGCTGTCCTGTGCATTTTTTGGTCTTTAGCAGCACCTCTGTCCTCTACCTGCTAGATGTCAATAGCACCCTGCCCCACAGTTGTGATGACTAAAAACAGCTCCAGAATTTGCCAAATGTCCCTTGGGGAGGAGGACAAAATTGCCCCTGATTGAGATCCACTGCTGAAACAGGTACTGTCTAAATGAGTTTCTAGACTCCAAGCAAAAAAAATTTCAACCTTCCCTTTACCATCTGTAGCAAATGCTGTTGGTGGCCCTCCCAACCCTCCTTTCCTGGGGCTCCCACCTCCCAGCTATTGTGCATGTTCCTGCTAACAGCTCACAGCTGCTGCATTCTCCTGAGAATCACCCTTGGCTGAGGGGAGTTGCTATAGCCTCTAATTGCCGGAGAGGTAACATCCTTCCCCTGGGGTGGCCTGCAGGCAATGACTGACAAATGTAGGGTGCAAAAGGCACCCCTGTCTCAAGGTTGAACAGCTGTTTGGTGCTCTTCATGCTTCAGAGAGCCCTGTGGGATCAGGCTAAGGCTAACTTGAGGTTAGCACAGAATTTTGACTAATGTATCTTGCTTATAAATTTTACCTGAAAGCTCTCCCTCAAGAAAACATTTGCCCTCAAATCCCCATCTCAGACTTTGCTTTTAGGGACCCTTACCTAAGACCCCTGTTCTAGTTTGCTAATGCTGCAGATATGCAAAATACTAGAAATGGATTGGCTTTTATAAAGGGGGTTTATTTGGTTACAAAGTTAGAGTTCTATAGCCATAAAATGTCCAAACCAAGGCATAAACATGAGTATATCTTCACTGAAGAAAGGCCATTGGCATCTGGAAAACCTCCATTAGCTTGGAAGGCATGTGGCTAGTGTCTGCTTGCTCCCAGGTTGAGTTTCAAAATGGTTTCCCCCAAATGTCTCTGCATCAGCCTCTCAGGGCAAACTCTGGACTAGTATCTCCAAAGCATCAGCAAAGTCTGCTTTCAATGGCCATCTCCAAAATGTCTCTCTAAGCTGCAGCCACACTGAGCTCCTTCTGTCTTTTATAGGGCTCCTGTAAACTAATCAAGACCCATGCTGAATGGATGGGGCCACACCTCCCTGGAAATAATCTAATCAAAGGTATTACCCACAGTTGGGTGGGTCACATCTCCATGGAAACAACCTAATCCAAAGATTCCAACCTAAACAACACTAATATGTCTGCCCCAACAAGATTTCATTAAAGTACATGGCATTTTGGGGGACATAGTACATCCAAACTGGTCAACCCCTTTCCCTCCACCCTAGGGAATTTCTTCATACTCCAGGATTGGTCCACCCCTTTTCCAGCTCCCATCTCAGTTCTCTCCTTTCTCTTACTTTTCCAGTGGAGCATAATGGGGTAGACTGGCAAGGCCCAGACCAAGAACCATATAGACACTTTTCCTAGGCTCAAGAAAGGCTTTTTCTAAGCAGCAGAAACCAACAAGTTGCATTTTCTTATGCTGCTACATTAAATCCTTAATAACTCACTCTGTTTTATTAGAAAATCAAGTCTTTCTATAACCAGCTATTTTTATGTCTTTTATGAATTTTCTCTCCCTGTTCTTTACCAGTTTTTTTTTTTTTTTTTTTTCTTTTGGAATGCTCATTTTCCCTCTTATTTTTTGGGAAGAATTTTCAGTCTCTGAGTAATGGTAACCTTTTTGTTTGTAACATATGTTGAAAATATTTTTCCAAGTTTATTTATTGGTCAAACAGAAGGTTTACATTTTTGTGTAGTACAATCTGTCATTCTTTCCTGTTTGGCTTCTGTTCTTGGCATTATGTTTAAAAAATGCCTTCCCCACCCTGGAATTATAATCTATTTACCTAAATTTTCTTATGGTAGTTTTCTGGTTTCCCTTTTTATGTTTACATCTTTGATTCATCTGGATTTTATTTTGATGTAAGGAGTGAGATAGGTATCTAGCTTAATTTTTCCTTCAAAGAAATAGTAGGTTGAGGGAGGTCTAGCAAGGATGCTCGTCCTTCAGCAATTCCTGCGTCTTTGTTTCATGATGGTAGCAGCTCCGGCTTATCCCTGGGTGCTCCTTTTCACATCCTGCATCCTGAGGACCAGGCAGACACACAGCTTGGAGTGCACCTGAAGTGCACCCTGCTTGGGGTGACCAGCATCATTTTTCAAGAAGTGTACCAACATTGCATGAAGTCTGTAGGATACCTGGGTTTTGTTGGGCAAGCGACAGAGTGACTCCCAGCATCCTGCTTCCTTTCTCCTTGCAGCAAGGAGAGGCTAGAGGGCACATGCATTTCAGTGGGTAAGTTTCACAGAATTTTGTCAGCACCCTGATATTATTTATTTTTATATCGGTGTTTTTTCTGTCTCCCTCAATGCTGCAGCCTTGGAAACACCCTCTCCCCTGCCTCCTTCCCTGCCTTTACCAAAGCTCTTGCAGCCTTCTAGCACCTGTTCCCTGCCTCAGGTTGCAGGAGGAGTCTTCAGCTCTTCCACACATGGGGGTTGTGTGACACTCAGAGAGCAGAAGTGACTTAGCCATGGGCACACGGCAAGTTTGTGGCAGAACCACAGCTAAAGCTTGGGTGCTTTGACTCCTAAATCAAGGGTTTGTTCTACTATGTTCCACATTGATAGTGACTAAGACATGGATCCTGGAACAAGACAGTCTGAGTTCACGTTCCAGCTCTGCTTCTTATTAGCTATGTGAATTTAAGTAAGTTACTTTTCTTCTCTGAGCCCCATTTCCTTATCTGTAAAATGAGGATAAAATAGCACTTATCTCATATGGTTGTTGTGAGGATTATATGGAGAACTACATTGTAAGGCACTTAGAGCATTGCCTGCCAAGAGCAAGCACTATATAAGGTTAGCTATTTTTTTATCATGTGTTCTGGATACTATGCATGCATAAGTGTGAGGATTGGTCCTCTTGCTATGAGCATTTTGATGATTGAAAGAGTTTTGGGAAACATTTGTTCCCTAATTAAAAATGCATAATTGTTTGTGCAACTTCAAATGCTCTGAAAACAAATAATGATAATGATAATGATAATAATAATAGACACTGGCTATTTCAAATGCCATCTGGAAATATTGGGAGCAAGAGATGTGGGTCCACACTGTTTCCTTGACTACAAATTGCAAAAGCCTGGAGACCTCCTGAATAGATCTAATCAACACCACTCTTTGCTCAATCCTAAATGCAAATTGCAAAAGGAACTACATTGGAAAACCCCCAAGTGTATACACAGATGATTTCCAAAGTTTTATTTCCAGTCTCTACATTCAGCAAGAGGATGAAACACTTGGTAAGAAAGTGAGTGTTGTCCTGCTCCTTCAGTCCTGGTCAGAGTCTAGGGGTGAGGGAGCTGGGAAGGTGCACCTTTAGGGGCTGGAGGCTTCTCTGTTCATTTGTTCACATCCACTTGGCCTATTGATTGTTGAATAACTAATTCTTCAACACATTTCCTATTGTTTTCCTTTCATTTTGAAGTGTCCCTAAGTACTTCCCACCTTAAAGAATTGAATTTGTCACTGTTCTGGTTTGCTAAAGCTGCTGGAATGCAAAATACCAGAAATATATTGGCTTTTATAAATGGGGTTTAGTAGGTTACAAATTACAGTCCAAGGACATAGAAGTGTCCAAACTAAGGCATCAACAAGAGGATACCCTCACTGAAGAAAGGCTGATGGCGTCCGGAACACCTCTGTCATCTGGGAAGGCATTTAGCTGGCGTCTGCTGGTCCTGGGTTTTGGTTTCAAAATGGCTTTCTCCAAAATGTCCCTGGGATTCTGTCTCTCCCACCTTCTCTCTCTCAGCTCCCTTGTATCCCTATTTGTTCTCCCAGGGAGTTTCTCTCCAAGTATCTGGGGGTCCTCTCAGCTTCTCTGGAGCAAACTCTGGCCTTCATCTCTTAGCTTAGCATCTCCAAACATCTTTCTGTCTGCGTATCCAAGTGTTTCCAAGCATTTGGGTCTGTGTCGGCTTTTAGCTCCTCCCAGGGGCAAACTCTGGATTACATATCTTAGCTTCTCTCCAAAATGTCTCCCTCAGCTTCTCTGAGCTCTTTCTTTCCGTGAGCTTTCTTAAAGGACTCCAGTGGACTAATCAAGACCCACCCTGAATGGACAGGATCATACCTCCATGAAAATAATTTAATCAAAAGTCCCACCCACAATTGTGTGGGTCACATCTCTATGGAAACAATCTAATCAAAATGTCCCGCTGACAATAGGTCTGCCCCCATGATTGCATTAAAGAACATAGCCTCTCCTGGGGTACGTAACAGTTTCAAACAGCATGGTCGCTATTCTACATTAACATCACATTGTTGCTAAGAAAGAATCCATGCTTCTTGCTATCAGGTAAGGTCAGCTCAGGAAAGGCTCTGGTCTTTGTAGTGTATTAGAGACTAATTCCAAGGCAGCAACTGGTTCTCCCCCAGTTGGGGCAGGGAGGGATATTATGCAGGAGAGGCTGCCCCATCCTGGGACTGGAGGTGCCAGGAAGAAATTACATTGCCGATGTGTATTGTGATTGTGTAAAGTGTGAGTCCCCGGGTGAAGAGGTTGCTAAGGAGAGCTGATGCGAGCTGAAGGCTGGAAAGAAATGTGGGGTGTGGTTTGTGTACAACTAAAGACAACAGTTGGTAAAAGGGGAAATGATGAAAGAAAGGATAAAACTAGTGTCAGGCAGAAGGCCAAGGCTCCAGGACATCGTCTAGGGTTGACAAGACAGGGCAGGGTTCTAGCCGATGTGGCTCAAGAACCCTGCGTGTGTGTGGGTGCAGGGGGTAGCCTGGCTCAAGGATGCTGACTTAGAGAGCTCTTCCTTCCTTCCTTCTCCAAGACTTGCAGGTGATGGGCACTAGCTCTACCTGGGATTAGAACAATGGTTCTCAACCTGGAGTTCACCAAAGCGTCTGTGGATGGAATTCTGGGAGTCTCTGAATTTAGATGGGAAAAATTACACTTTTATTTTCACTAACATATCACTGAAATTTAACATTTCCTTCAATTATTGAATGTAGGTAACAAAATACAGTCCTATCAATGGTACTTATGACTTTGTTACCAATAAAAATCAGGTATAGGCAGAGCTTGCTTTTTTGTGCCTTGCAGATATGTGCTTTTTACAGATTGAAGGATCGTGGCAACCCTTCGTCGAGAAGTCTATTGGTGACATTTTTCCAACAGCATGTGCTCACTTCGTGTCTCTGTGTACATTTTAATTAAGGTGTGTACATTGTTCTTTAGACACAATGCTATTGCATACTTTAAACAATCACAATACACACTGGCAAGCTCCCGCCCATTTATAACAGGCAATGTAATTTCTTCCTGGCACCTCCAGTCCCAGGATGGGGCAGCCTCTCCTGCATAATATCCCTCCCTGCCCCAACTGGGGGAGAACCAGTTGCTGCCTTGGAATTAGTCTCTAATACACTACAAAGACCAGAGCCTTCCCTGAGCTGGAAATATATGTGTGCAATAGCATTGTGTCTAAAGGATATAGCGATTCATAGACCACCATGTAGTGTAAGCACAATGTCTACATGCACTGGGAAACCAAAATATTCATGTGACTCACTTTATTGCAATATTCACTTTATTGTGGTGGGCTGGGACTGAACCTGCAATCATCTCTGAGGTATGCCTGTATTTTTATTTCATGTGGTAGTTATTGTAGATATATCAAATATCATTCATGATCAGCATTACTTTGAAATTATGAAAGTTATTAGACCTGATCTTGTTATTTACTGCATTAATAAAAAAGCACATATATTCCTAGATCACATTTGGAAAGCATTTTGATAACTATATTCCAATACAGTTGGTTTCTTTTGTAATCCAATGTATTTTATTTTGTACATTTAAAAATATTATTCTGAGAAGCGATTCATGGGCTTCACCCGATTGTTAAAGAAGTCCTTGGACAAAAAAGGTCAAGAAACTTTGGAGTAGACAGTGTGGAAGAGGGTACATAGCTAGAGGAATTCTTAGCCTCTCTGCCTAGGAGGGGGCTTGTGGCCAAAGAGAAAAGCAAGAGAATGTTTTGGAAGTTACTGGGACCCGAGTGCCGGACTCTTGACCACTTGCTCCTGCAGTCTGTTTCTTGAGTGGTGCCCAGGTCTGCCTTGGATGGACCCGGGTCCCAGGAGCCATTGCTGAAGGCTGGTGGACCTAAGTCGGGGAAGATGAGCTGGGGAGGGGACACTGGCTACCTCATTGGTCCCATATTCTCCATTTGAGAAATGAATTGGCAGATCTGAGATAAGAGCTGGCTTTGCCTGACAGACTGTGTCAACTTGGACCAGCTGTGTAACTTCTGAGCCCCAGTTTCCCCATCCATGAAATGTTATTTGTTCAACTAGCATTGTTTAAGGTCCAAGCACCGTGTAGAAGGATGATACTTCTATAGCCATTGAGTGGATCAATTGAGATGCTGAAAGCACTTTGAAAATGGATGCTCTCATTAACAACTTTTTAAAAAAGCTATTATTATTATTATTAGTGTTATTATTGTTATCTATATCTATCTACTACTTAGTCAAGTTGCCCTCTGAAGAGGAGAGACTTGAGTCTTTCCTACAAGGATTCAGTCTTAGGGATTTGAAGCTCCAGCCAGTTGATCCTTCCAATCTTCCTGACATTGTAATACAAAGCGTCAGGACCAAAATTCAGTGATTTTTACCAGATGAGACCAGATTGGTTGGATTCAGTTAGAACTGTCGGCCTGGTTAACAGGCCGTGCATGGTTGTTTATGCACTAAGGTACCCTGATAATTAAACTCATTCAAAGTAATGATGATTGGTTACTTAAGAGGCCTGAATAATCATAAGTGAGGGCTGTCATTTGAATGTACGTAACACTGTTTGGTTTAGAAGTACAGCACAGTTTGTTGCAAGACAGGCAAAGAAAAAAAATCATGCATCAGAGGTGAAGCAAGAATATCAGGGCAAGTGGGGCAAAACCCTGCTGTGATCCAGAAGGTCCCCGAGGCTTCAGGATACCTTGGTCTCTTGGTAGAACACAAGAGGGCAAACCAATTTCTAAGACCCAGCAGTGTTCCAGCTGCCCCAGGGGTAGGTCCTCTGGGGATGAGATTCTAGGCCAGCTCTGAAGAGGACAACTTGTGCTGGACCCCACCTTTTACATTGTCTAACCTTCTGGTCGAGGCCACCAGTCCTACTTTTGGGGTTTTTGCAGCTGATCCCCTCTAGAACCTGTTCAGACATTCTCCCCTGTGTGGTTGTGGGCATGGAACAGTCTTCTCTAATTGTAGAAACAGCCAAAGGTGGTCCTAAAAAGTTTAAGATCTGGCACCAGACTCCTCAAATTCTACCTCTTCCATCTATTGGCTGGCTCTCCCTTGGCTATTTGCTTAGCTTCCCTGAGCCTCAGTTTCTCTATCAGCAAAATGGGGATAATCAGTAGCTAGTGTATCAAGTTTTCTGAAGACTAAGTGAGAGAATGCTTGTAAAGCACTTGGCATGATGCCTGCCCTACTGTAAGTGTGAGATCAGTGGTGGTGTTACCGGAGGATTGCTGTGAATGGAAGTGAACTCATTAGGCCCTGCCTGGTTGTATGCCTCCCCTCCCCACTTCTCCTCTGGCATCTCATCTTCTGCTTCTGTTGGCTCCCTCTCTCCATTCCTGGAAAAATTCTAGCCCTTGAGTTAAGAAACTTGGCTTGTGTTCTTCTCAGGAACAGAACAAGTGCTTGTCTGCTTATAGGATTTAGCAGGATTTTGATAGGAAAGTTCTTCACAATCTTGGGGCAGGTCAGGAAATGTCACCTTCTGACCTCAGTGGTTGGAAAATTAGCATAAGTAAGAGGGGTGGGGAGGGACTTGGCCATACCTCCCTGTGTTGACTGCCACTTCTTAAAGTGAAGGAACAGTTGTGTCAATTGTGAGTGGCATATTCTTGGATAAGTAGCTTAATCTTTCAGAGTCCAGAGCTGTTGTGCCTAAGACAGCTATATATCCACTACAAATTTCCATAGTGTGGTATTGTCACCAAGAGGTGTCTGTCTAGCCAGAAATTCCACTTCCCAGCCCATGTGCATCGAAGTGAGTTCATGTGAGTAGGTCCCACTGATGGGCGGTGGGTGGCAGGGATGCGTGGCACTTCGGAACTGAGGATTTTAAGAAGCTGATCGGGCTTTGTGCTCTCTTTCTGCCTCTGTGGGCTGGAGACAAAGGAATTTGAGGCCTGAGGGGATGGTGGAGCCACAAGATGGAAAGAGCCTAGGTCCCTAAACCAACATGTGCAGGAAAGCTGCCACCAATCTGGAGCACCTGCATTGGAATTTTAATAATTTCTATTGTGTAAAGCCATTAAAAATGTAGGGTTTATTTGGTACAGCAGCTAGTATTATTCTAACTAATAAAGCTCTCATATGTAAAATGGGTGTACTGGTGTGAAGTGCTCTACCACCTGGTTTCCAAATCCCTATTTGTTTGTTTATTCCTCTGTCCGTATTTAAAAAGAAATGTTTATGGAACACCAGTGAGACCCTGTTCCTGATGCTGGAGATATAGCAATGGACAAGACAGACAAGAACCTTGCTCTCTTTAGGAGCCTATATTCTGGTTGGGGGTGGAGTGGGAGAAGGCAAACGAATAAACCAGTAATTAAGGTAATTGTATAGAGTGTTAAGTGCTATGAAGAAAGCAAAACAGGGTGAGCGATAGAAAATGACAATGTTTTGATAGGATGCTCAGGAAAGACCTCCTTGAGGAGGTGATATTTGAGCTGGGACCTGGCTAGAGATAAGAATCATCTCCTGCCCCTCTTTTCACCTTGGCCTTGTCTCAGCCACATCCAATGACTTGGCCTGCTCCAGACAGACCATGAACTTCCCTGCCTCCATGCGATTCCTCATGCTGTGCTCCTCCCAGGAGCACTTTCCTTCTCCTGAGAACTGCTTGTCCTTGTAGACTCAACCCCCCCACCACTGGCCCTCGAGGAGATGGACTCCTCAGGCATAAACAATGCTCCCTTCTACTTGTGCTCCTGTCTCTATGACAGCTCAAGCTGTGCTGTATTCTATTTACTTTTTCATGCATCAGTGTCCTCCAGCAGTCTATGGCCTTTTGCTCATTTATCTTTGTATTCTGGAGTATTGCACAGTGTTAGGCACACAGCAGGTGCTTGCTGAATGTTTATGGAGTTGATTTGAATATAAAACTACAAAAAGTGATGGTTTGGTTCTGTCAGGAGCCTGCATAATGCATTGTATTTTGAAAGTGGCTTTTGTTTAGTCTCAGTGTCAAGAACACCAGCCCCTTTGACTGTGTACATATGGTGACTGAGCCAATTTCAATTAGTATGTGCATAAATACTCATATTTCTCAGACACAAGGCAGAGTCTCTTTGTTTGTTTCCTTTTTTTTTTTTTGTTTTTTTTTTTGTTTTTTTTTTTTCTGGTTGTAAACCATATCCTCTCTGGCTCCTAATGAGCCATTCTGACAGTCCTTCCTCAGATGGATGAAACAGCATAACAGCATCCCCTAGGTTCTTCCAAATGGGCCATGAGTTTTCAAGGAAATGGTAGGGGAGGTGAGCTCCATCTGTGGATGCCTGGACTTTGGTCTCCTTTCTTTGACTCGGGTTAATTGGCAACCAGTGATGCCTGGTTGAGGATAAGATCATATTTGCAAGTTTTTTCTTCTGTTAATGTTCCCTGGGGACTCTTGTTGCTGGAAAAAGTCGGGGCAGGGAAGAGAAGAGAGCTGGTGTCTCCCCCAGCCTTCTGCGTCAGGGTAAAACGAGACTTCAGTTACTGAAAATGAGAGGGAAAGTGGTTGTCTGCAACAAGAGGAAGTTAAGGCAGCCCCTGGGAAGGGGGAAGAGTGAGGGGAGTGTACTCAGAGATGATAAAGGGGTTGGGGAGAGACAAATGAGCAAAGCTATTTTGGATACTGGATTTGTCACAGGGTGGGGGGCAAAGAAGAGGCCTTGCACCTCTGAATGGGGGAATTGGGCAGGGGTGGAAAGCCCGTGTGTACCAGGATAGGGGAATGTGACAGGGAGGATTAGAGGATTCTTCAAATCAGCATTTTCTGCTTTGGGGTTCCAAAGGCTGATTTGCTCCCTTTAAATGGGAACCAGTTTCAGGAATGAATACAATGCATGAAGCAGACTCTCACGAGTATGGTTCTAAAGCTCCAGCTCTCAGCACTTCCGAGTGCTCAGTCACTGGGAACAGCAGTGCCGCTGGGAGTCCCAGGGGAGCCTGCTGGGGTGACTGCGCTTGGCTCCCTGTCCAGATCTCCTCTATCAGCATGTGCCCTTGTCATCCCTCAGCAAGTGGGAGCGCCATTGCTAAGGGCTTCCACCTAAGACCTGTCCTGAGAATTGCTCTTGACTGCCTGGAGCTACCTCACCTGGAGGTACCTGAAAGGTTCCACCCTGCCCAGCCTGCCACCCCCCAGATGTCAACAACTGACTTATGCAGAGGAAAAATGCCAGCCCCTTGCCTCAAGGCAGGCCAACCCTGTGGTGTCCAGAGTCCCTGTGACCAGGCCAAGATTAGACTCTATCCAAGACTCCAATCTTGTTGGGCTCTTTTGCTTCCCTCTCCTGATTCCCTCTCTCCCCTGCAGGTTTCTTCCAAGAACATTTCCTCAATATGTCATGCACCTCTGAATCCCTGTCTCAGGCTCTGTTTCCAGGAGACTCCCCCCAAGACTCCTACTATGTGCCAGGTGTCATAGCAGGTCTTCAAAACAATCCCCCGAGGAGGGAATGCATCCTTCCTGCCCCTCATTGCCCCTTGGCTGCAGAGGATGCCACTTCCAGGCTCCTCTGTTCCCCACTTGTTGTTTGTTAACCCAATTCGCCTGAGCCTGAGGTTCACTGGGCCACGTCTTGCTAGTGAGCAGGGTCACTGCGTGTCACCTCTCTGCTTTGCCTGACACTGGGAAGGTGAGACTGGCCGTCCTTGTCCACATGGCTGGTGGGTCTGTGAACTCAGGGTCTGCTCTGAAGACCTGGTCACCTAGCTTTCTTCCCACAGGTAAGCCTGAGCATATGTTGCCCAAGATTTAGATTCTGAGCGGGACACAGGAGGCCTCACTCGGACTTTGGGACTTGTGTGTGTTCTTCAGTCCCTTCCTTTCCCAGAGAGCTTTGCATTCAGATACTGTACGTGTGCTCAGCCATTAATTAAGCCAGGACTTTGCTTCTTTTCTGCCTACGGATCTTATATGATTGGTTCCTTGGCAGAAACCCAGAAGGGGAAGAGGAATGAGTGGTAGAGTTTAAACCCCTAACTACCCCAAACCTTGGGCAAACCCTACAAAGTAAATACAATGATTCCCATTTACCAGTGAAGGAACTGAGGCTTAGGAAGTTCAGATGGCCTGAGCACATAGTTGAGTATTGTCTGAACTGGGATTTGAACCTTGGATTGTCTGGATCCAAAGTTTGGGCTTTTCCCTCTACACCAGAGGTTGGCAGTCTATGGCTCATAGGCAAAGTCCTGCCCACTGCCTGTTTTTATAAATAAAGCCTCTGCTTGTATCATGTTATGGCTGTTTTTGTGCCAGAATGGCAGAGTTGAGTGGCTGTAGCAGAGGTCATATGGCTTACAAAGCCTAAAGTATTTTGTGGTCTTCACAGAAAATGTTTCCCCACACCCTGTGCTACATACACTGTGCTCCTTCAGTGGATGTTCCTTTATACTCCAAGGAGCCCAAGACGCTGAAGGGTGGAAAAATGCCTGGTCTTAAAATCAGAATATCTGGGTTCAAATTCTGGCTGTGCAACCTCAGTCAAATCATCTGTTCTCTCTTAGCCTGCATTTATTCATCTGTAAAGTGGAAATAAGATCAGCCATAGAGCAGTTTTGTTTTGAGGATCAAATAAAATAATAGCGATAATGATTGTATTCTTCTCCTAGGGCTTCCATTACTAATTGCCACAAACAATGTGGCTTAAAAAAACCAGAAATTTATTCTCTCATGGTTCTGGAGGTCAGAAGTCGGAGGTCACAGTGTCAGCAGGGCCGTGCACCTGCCGAGGGCTCCAGGGGAGGGTCCGGCTTCTGGTGGCTGCCCATACCCCTGGGTACACCGTGGCTTGCAACTTCATTGCTCCAACTCTGCCTGCATCGTCATGTAGCCTTCTCTGTGTGCCTCTCTGTGCTTCTGAAAAGGGACACCAGTCATGTCAGTGACCTCATCTTAACTTGATTCCATCTGCAAAGATCCTATTTCCAAATAAGGTCACATTCACAGAACCTGGATTAGGACTTTGATATATCTTTTTAGGGGACACAGTTCAACCCACAACAATGATTTTAGTTAAATGTTATTGAGTGCTGCTCTGTGCCAAGTCCTTTACCCGGGTTACCTCTTTTCATCTTGCCAGTGTCTGGCACACAGTAGAAATGCCTTCCATTGAATGAGCGAGGTAGGTGCTGGGGTGCCTGTTTCTCAGAAGCTGAAGCTGAGGCTCAGAGGAGTGATGGCTTTGCTGCCTGGGAAGGTGGGAGCTTCTGGACTCTGGACAGGCCGAGAGGAGAAGTGTTCTGAAGGGCAGAGTTCCCCTGCAGGAGGAAGGGCCTGTCTCCCCCAGAGAGGACTCGTGGTCTTTGGTCTGGTTTCCTCCAAAGCCAGCAAAGGTCATTTCCTCTCAGCTTCTCCTCCTTGGTGGAAATTCCAGTTTAATCAGTTGCTATTCTCTTCAACCCCCCTGCATTATCTAGCAACTGTGAGTGTCAGCAAACCCATCTTGCTTTTGTTGATGTGCATCAGGGAAACAAAGATCAACTACCTCAGAAAAGTGAACACTTGGGAGTCTAATTATGGGAATCCCTTGTTGTTTAGGTCCGTTTGTGTGAGTTTGAGCCACACAACAGGCCAACAGCACACTTGAGAACTTTTCTAGTTGGGGCACTGGTTTGACTGGTCACATGGGAAGATGTGGAACCGTCACTTTGCCTGCAGGGACAGATGAAGTCCTCTCTGCTCACCGGCTGTCCCTTAACTTTGTGGGCACGTGTGGATGGAATGAGTAGAATTCCTGAAAGCAGCTTTAGGAATTTCATAGCTTCAATGAGTAAAGAATTTCAGTTCTAGGACAAGGGAAATGAATCGAGTTGAATGGGGAAAGGTCACTGTCTTAGTTTGGCTTCCCCTGGAGGCAGTCTCTGCAGCATAGATCTGAAGGCAGGTGCTTTACTGGGGAGGATTCCAGGAAACACTGGAAGAAACACTGGGAAATGAGAAAGGGAACGGAGGAGGCCTCCACAGGTGCCCTATCAAGGAGATCACTACTGGGGGCAAGGGGAGCTCAACTCCACTGGGAAAACCCTAGGGCCAGAAGAGAACACTCAGTTCAGAGTTACCCCCTCAAAGGGTGAGGGGGCTGAGGTATTTACACACCAGCTCCCATCAGTTGTTGTTTGAGGTCTGGCACTTTTAGTTAGTTCTGTGGGCAGACCACATAGATGAAAGTTGGTCACATACCCTGAAATGGTAAGGCTTGAGGGGACATGGGTGGGGCCCCTATGGAATCTGCTGAAGTCAGACAACCTTGCTTCAGGCTGCAGATTCTCTTTCCTATTTGCTGTGTGACCTTGGGCAGGTTACTTAACTTCTCTAGTGTTACTTGTTGGATATGAAATGAGAGTACAAACTTCCCTAGGTGGTTTTGAAGATTAAGAAAGATAAAACATGTAGCACACCTACAGAGTGCCTGACACAGGGCAATCACTCAATAGATTTTAGCTATTATTATGAATAAACAGCGTATTAATTCCAGGCTGAAACTGAGGTGGGGGAACATTTAGACATCGGAGACTTTATGAAGGAAAATGGAGAAGAAACAATGACCCAATGCTATATCCAAGCACCATGTGATGCAGAATGAGATAATAAATAAAGCCCCAGGGAGCCAGTCCCTGCAGAAAGTGGGATGTTTAGAAAATGGCAAACAGAAGCTAGCCATGGAAGAAAAGGCAATGCCATCATTATGGAGAGTGTTCCAGGCCAGACTCAGCTCAAACATTCTTTTTTCTGCCTAAAATGTAGAGATCTCTAACTCCCCCACCCTCTGCTGACGGGGACTGTGGAGTCTCATTGCAGAACTCTACATGTGTTGCATGGAGCCAAAATGATAATATGGCACAGAAGTCCTCTACTTAAGAACTTCAAAGATATGAGCAAGTCACATCAAGGTGTCACCAGTGGACAGCACTGAAAGACAGCGTCACTCTAGGCCTGTATGTGCACGTGGACTTCTGAATTGTCCCACAGATTCTAGCTCGTTGGTAGGAGCACCCCAGTATGGTTGATGATGCCCATGTAGCTGAAGTCAAAAGCTTCTGTACTCATAGCCTGAACATATAGTGGCTATAAACTGACCAGTGTACTAGAGCCGACGGCCAAGATGATGGGAACCAGCTGGGATGCCGTTCATACGTTAGCAGGTAACATTTATTGAGGGTTTTCTATGTGCCAAGTCATGTGCAAAACACTTCACAGGATGATACCATTTTCCCATCACAACAGTTGGAGGGGGCAGCCGTGCCAGCATAGTCTGCACGCTCTCCTCTAGTGCATACTCAGACAACCTCTCTGCAACCAGTGGGTTTTCCAAAGGCTTCTCTGTGGACCCCTCACCCTCCACCCCACCCCGTGGCCCCCCTGGAGTCTGGCCTTCTGTAACAAGTCCCCAGGTGCATCTGAGTTGCAGGGCTGGGGATGTGGTAGGAGTTCTCTTTGCCAGGCTTTGGGCCCTGTTCTTTTTCCCTCGAAGAGCAAACATAACTGCACTAGGGAAGAACCACTGCCTCGTTATTACTGGCAAAGCCGAGAGACGGGGGAAGACCATTTTGTCTCTACGTTCAGCAACCCTCCCAGTGGTTAGCAGACAGCAGCATAATGACCAGCCAGTGTGAAACTGTGCAAATTGCCTCATAAATAACTCGTAATGCACAGGCAACACGGAGAGACATAGCTCATGGATAAATGACTTCCTGCCATTTCGGGGTATTAAACCAGGGCTAATCTGGACCTCGCCATGGGAATTCATTAACCGCTATGGGTTTCCCATGTACCTACCTGCTGGGATGCAGGCGCCTTGCTCGGCACTTCTCATGGTGTTGTGGTGGGGGCAACACTCTTCGGAGCAGGGCCATTAGGAGGGGGAAGCAGTACCTTTAACAAACAAGCCTGGTGTGAGCACTGTAGGAGCAATACATTGTCTCTAGGGAACTTGTTTTCTGAAGAAATCTCTTTGTGGGGCAGAGAAAAACATAATAACTACAGCTAACATTTCTTGGGTGTTTACTCTGTGTCAGGCACTGTGCTGTCTTCTTATATATTATGTAATGTGATCCCCCCAAAACTCCATTAAGTAGATATTATTGTTATTTGTCCTGTTTTTATAGAGGTAAAAAATAAAGCTCACAGAGGCTTAGCTTCTTGTCTTAGGTAACATAGCCAATACATGGTGAGTGTATTGGTCAGCTTTTGTTATGCTGTTGTAACAAATGGGCCCATAATTCTTGGTGGTTTAAAATGACTAGGGTTTTTCATTCCTATTTTATGTCATCCATGGATCAGCTTCTCTATTCTACGTGCCTTTATTCCTGGAACCGGGCTGAAGGAGCAGTCCCTATGTGGGACATGATATTCTCGTGGCAGGGGAAAAAAAGAAAAGGCAAGAAAACTGGTGAAACCAGCCATGGCTGTTAAAGCCTCAGCTTAGAACTGGCATACATCACTCTGCTCACATTTCATTGATCAGTGGAGGTCACTTATTCCTTTCAAATGGAGGCACTGCAATTAATAACAATGGTCAGGGATATTTAATTCTCTCACAGGGAGGGCAGAGAGTGTGGAATAATAATATAAACTGCCTAGGTGATTGAACCCAGATCTTTGTGCTTTTATATTTCGTACTTCATCAAATTTGGGGTTGGGAGACTTGGGTTTGGGTGGTAGCTCTGCACTGAGGAGCTGTGCGACTGAAGGCAATCCCCCTCTCCTCTCTGGGCTTCAGGGTCCTGCTTTTGGTTGGTTTCCCCCAGAAACAGAGCCTGAGACCAAAATCTGAGTGCAAGTTGCTTATTTGGGAGGTGAACCCGGGCAGCACTGGTGAGGAACTGAAGAGTAAGGCAGGACAAGGAAGGGAGTCCGTAAAGTGTGCCTTATCTCAGGTTATTCTCAGGGCAACAGGGCACAATTCTGCTGAGAAACTTTGGGGGAGATACACCTCAGGGTCATCCCACTTGGGAGGTGAGGAAGCTGTGGTATTTACCCACCATCTCTCTCTCAGTCCATCCTTGATTGAGGAGTATTTCTGGAGATGCACTGACCCTCCTACGGTTTGGTTTTCCCTATTTGGCTCAGATACGCTACTGCAGCCAGATAAAAGCCTTTGGGCAGAGTTGTTAGTATTTGCAGTAAGCATCCCTTGGTGTGCAGAGGTGAGCTCCAATTCCCATCTATAGAATGAGTAGGGTCCACTAGAACAGATATAAAGCCCCTCTACTTTTTGTCACCTGTGCCTACAGCCCTGTCTGGCAAGGGGCCAGGGCATCAGGAATCTGGTTGAGGGTGGGGATCGTGGGCATTTGTGTTTCCCCTCCGCACGTCTATGAAGCCACATGACCTCACCCTGCCCCCCCACTGGCCCTTCCTCTTCCTTTTCCACTGCATACAAATCCTCTGTTGCTTTGCAGGGTGCTTTGTCCACCTTCTGCCCTTCACAAACCTGGCTCTTCCCCAGGATGCTACAGCTCTCGTTGCCTGCAGGAGTGGAGGATGCTCTTTCTCCCACACACCAAGCTTTCCACGCGCACCAGGATGCAGCAGTAATGACATGCTTGCTTTCAACTGCCACTTGCAAATCAGGCCTCTCCCATTCTATGAAAAATGGCTTTTAGCTTTGAAGACTTGTCATTGGACTCTGCCACCCCCTTTTCTTCCATCTCTCATCATCGCCTAAATATCCTCCCGCTGTCTAAGCCAAGCCCTATTCACCTAAGTCCCTGGCTCCCAGCCCGCCTTACCTCTCTGTGCCATCACCCTGGGCCTCTTCCTTGTCTTCCAGGTGGACGTATTTCACACCTAGGTTCTTGCTCCAATGTCCCTGCCTGGTACAGGCACCTCCATCTCCCTCCAGGAAACTCAAAACCGCCTCTTCTTCAGGCCCCTGCTGCATTTCCCCCCACCCCAATTTCTGCCTTCCAGTCCATCTTTCATTCTTTCATCAAAACAATCTTTCTAAAATATGAGTGGGCAGAGAAGTAGCAAAGTTTAGTGGTTAAAATGGGGCTCCAGAGACAGGCTGTCTGGCTTTACATCCTGTGTCTGTCACTTATTAGTTGTGGGAACTTGGGCAAGTCACTTAACCTCTCTGTGCCTCAGTTTGCTCATCTGCTAGATGCGCCTACCTCCTATGGTTGTTGTGATGGTTAAATGAGTTAACAACTTTAAAGTGCTGAGGACAGAGCTTGGCATGATTACTGAATGACTATTTGTTAAATTGAATCTGATGGTGTCTTTTCCCAGCCTCAAAGCCCCACACCCCCAGTCAGCTCAGAGTCTAAGCTTTCCAGTCTGTTATTTGAGGCCCTGGTTAATTGACCGCTACCTCTCTCCCCAAAATCAACCTCTCAGGTTCTTTCCATGCCCAGTTTTGACTCATTTATGACTCAGCTTGTCATATCTCTGGGTCATTGCCTGCTATGTTGGATGCTGCCTTATCCACTTGCCCATCTCCTGCTGGCCTCTCAGGAGCCTCTCAGAATTTGCCTCCCTAGAAAGTGTTCCTGAGCCTACTTGGGTGGAGTTAATTGCCTTCCTCTTTGCTGGATGCTGCCCCTGTTTCAGGGCCAGAACTAGGGTGAGGTGAGTGGGGCACTTGCCTCAATTACAAAATTTAAGGGAGTATCAAAAAACTCAGAGATCAGGGTAGATAATATTCTAATGAAATGTTTAAAAAAATCAAAATGAGTGCAACACATCTAAGTTGAACAAAATATCCATATTTTAAATAAACCCAGGATCTAACCCAGCACTTGCAAGAGTCACCTCCCTCACCAAGGCCCTCTGATCTAGGCCTTGGTGAGTCTTGGGCCAGCCCACTAGAGGATGAAAAGACCATGTGAAGAAGAGCCCAGTTGCCTCCCGGAACACACCCTTGAGTAGTCTACATCCAGCTCACACCAAACATGTGAGAGAGCTGCCTAGATCAGCAGAGCCACGGCCTGACCCACAGCTGGCAGCAGACACATGAATGAAACCAACTGAGCCATAGAATTTGTGACAGATAATAAATGCTCATGTTTTAAACCACTGAGTTTGGGATGGTTTGTTACACAGTGGTAGCTAACTCATACAGTCCCTCTGACCATAGAGACTTTGAGCATGCTTTGCCTCTGCCTGGTGGGATTGCTCTCTCTTGACCCCCTTCATTCTTTAGACCTCAGCCTAAGTGTCACTGCTTCAGAGAGACTTCCCCTGACCTCCCTGACTAGGACCGAGCTCCCTCTTACAGGCTCTTATTCTTTGGTGCAACTCTCCTTCTTCACCCTTAACTACAGTTACAATTATGCATTTATTTATTTGATTGTTTGTCTGATGTCTGTCTCACCCACTAGATAGCACTCCACAAGGGCAAGAATTGTGCTGTTTTAGGTCTCCATTGTATCTTTTTTTTTTCCACTTTTTTCTTATGGCCACTGTTTATTAATTGATATGTAGAAATGGGAGAATTATAACTTAACAGTACAGAATCACTGAAGAAACATTGTCACTAATTATTTTTTACATTAATTCCAATGTTGAGAGCACAGTATTATTTATTAAGATGACTATATAAAATGTATGTATCCATTCCTATTTTCTTTTTTAACACAATTTTATTGAGATATATTCACATACCATACAATCATCTGAAGTGTACAATCAGTTGTTCACAGTATCATCATATAGTTGTGCATTCATTACCACAATCAACTTTTGAATATTTTCATTACTCCACAAAATAAAAATAAAAATAAAAATAAGAGTAAAAATTGAAGTAAAAAAGAACGCCCAAAACACCCCATACCCCTTCTCCCTAACTATCATACATTTAGTTTTTGCCCCCATTCTTCTACTCATCTGTCCACTGTCCATACACTGGATAAGAGGAGTGTCAGTCACTACGTTTCACAATCACATGGTCACACCATATAAGCTATGTAGTTATATGATCGTCTTCAAGAATCAAGAATACTGGATTGCAGTTCAGCAGTTTCAGATATTTCCTTCTGGCTATTCTAATACCATAGAAAATAAAAGGGATATCTATATAATGCGTAAGAATAACCTCTAGAAAGACCTCTCAACTCCGTTTGAAATCTCTCAGCCACTGAAACTTTGTTTCATTTCTCTTCCCACTTTTGGTTCAGAAGGCTTTCTCAGTCCTGTGATCCTGGGTCCAGGCTCATCCCCTGCAGTAATGTCCCACATTGTGAGGGAGATTTACACCGCTAGGAGTCACGTCCCATGTAGGAGGGAGGGCAGTGAGTTTACTTGCTAAGTGGGCTTAGAGAGAGAGGCCATGTCTAAGCAACAAAAGGGGTTCTCTGAGCAACAAAAAGAGCAACATAAGAGGGGTGACTCTTAGGCACAATTATAACCAGGCTTAGCCTCTCCTTTGCAGTAATAAGCTTCATAAGGGCAAGCCCCAAGATTGAGGGCTTGGCCTACTACATGGTAGTCCCCAATGCTTGCTAGAAAATCAGGAATTCCCCAGGTGGGAAAGTTTAATCTTTCCACATTTTCCCCCAGTCCCTCAAGGGGGCTTTGCAAATACTTTTCATTCTCTTCCCAAATTATCAGTGCTTCGAGCTAACTTGTACAAACTGATCAGATCATTCCTTATTCAAGGTTCCATGTAACTATGGTGTTTGAATAAACTGAGCATGTAAGTTAAATTATATACTGTGTTACAGAAAATATAGAGTTTGCATCTAATAAACATCTCTTTCTTTGGTCACACACAGAAGTTGATGTTTTGAAACACCATTAATATTGTCCTTTACCCTTTAGTTCGATTTACCTTAGTCCTAACCATGTCCATTTTGTTCCTGATCTCTTTTTCAGCTTCTTTAACAGTTGCTGTATGGGGTAATGATGACATTCATAGCTGCCAAACTCTGACTCTGAGTCTCAGGTGTCACACAGATACCGAAGTTCCAGGGACCAACAAGGTTATACACAAAGAGCTCAGCATCTCAGAATTTAGAAATAACCATTACAACTCAGGAATAGATGTGACTGCTGTAAGAGCTTACAATCTAGGAACTTTCACAATAAGTTTTCCTCTGATAACCTATGCTCTCTACATACTGTCCTCAAGGTCCATTCACCTAGTTGCATACCTTGCAACTTCATTCCTTCTTGCCGCTATTCAATATTCCGTTGTATGCATAACCACAGTTCACCATTCTGTTTATCAGTTGACGTACCCTTATGCCACTTCCATCCTCTGAAAATCATGAATACTGCCAGCATAAATACCACTGTCCAAATGTCCATTCGTATCCCTGCTCTCAGTTCTTCCAAGTATATACCCAATAACAGGGTTGCAGGACCATATGGCAACCCCATACTTAGCTTCCTGTGGAACCACCACACTGCCCTCCAGATGGGCTGCACCATTCTACTTCCCAACCTACAGTGAATAGGTACATCCCTCTCTCCACATTTTCTCCAGCATGTTTATCCCTCTGTTTATTTTTTAAACAGTTTTATTCACACACCATTACTTTCCAACCTAAATAAACAATCAGTGATTCCTGGTATAATCACAAGCATGTGTTCATCACCACAATCTATATGAGGACATTTCCATTTCTTCTGCAAAGAGGAAGAGGAGGAAAAAAAAGAAGAATAAAAAAATAAAAGAAGAAAAATAAAAATAAAATAAAATACAATGAAAAGGTCAGATGATGAACAACAATACCAAGAATCCCATCCTGTTCTCTTAAATCCCCCTCTTACAGATGTTTAGCTTTGGTATATTCCCTTTATTTTGATTAATGGAAGCATATTACAATATTACTGTTAACTATAGACTCTAGTTTGCATTGATTGTATTTTTCCCCCAGTGCCATCCAGTATTCAACACCTTGCAGTGTTGACATTCATTTGTTCTCCCTCAGGTAAAACATTCTGATATTAGTACATTTAATCATCATCATTGACCACTAGGTTTTGCTAAGTTACACAATTATAGTCTTTATCTTCTGTCTTTCCTTCTGGTGTCATACATGTCCCTAGCCTTCTTCTTTCAACCATACTCCACTCATCTTTATTCAGAGTACTTACAATATTGTGCTACCATCACACAGTATTGTGCTATCCGTTTCTGGATCTATACAATCAGTCCTGTTGAACATTCTGTACTCCTTCAGCCTCAAATACCTGATCTCTACCCTCTATCTCCTGATAACCTGTGTTCTCAACTTCAACTCTCAAAGTTCACTCATTAATGTTAATTCATATTAGTGAGACCATGCAGTATTTGTCCTTTTATTTCTGGCTAATTTCCTTCAATGTAATGTCTACTGTCTACCATTTTGTCTTTTGGATTTTATGTGTCATATCTTATTTTATTTTTATTTTTTCTCTCTCTTTTTACCCTTACTGATAGTCTTCATTTCTACACTCTTCTCCAAACCCCTCTCTCCTGTCTTTTCCTATCTGCCTGTAGTGCTCCCTTTGGTATGTCTTGTAGGGCAGGTATCTTGTTCACAAACTCTCTGTGTCTGTTTGTCTGAATATATTTTAAACTCTCTTCATTTTTGAAGGACACATTTGCCAGATATAGAATTCTTGGTTGGCAGTTTTTCTCTTTCACTATCTTAAATATATCATACCACTGCCTTCCTGCCTCCATCATTTACCTTATTGAGCTTCCCTTGTATGTGATGGATCATTTTTCTGCTTTCAGAATCTTTGTCTGTGACATTTGACAATCTGATTATTAAATGTCTCAGAGTAGGTCTATTCTGATCTGTTCTGTTTGAGGCATGCTGAGCTTCTTGGATCTATAATTTTATGTCTTTCTTAAGAGACGGGAAATTTTCAGTGATTATTTCCTCAGTTATTCTTTCTGCCCCTTTTCCATTCTCTTCTCCTTCTGGGACAGCCATGACATGTATATTCATGTGCTTCATACCGCTCACTTCTCTGAGATGCTGCTCACCATTCTTTTCCCTATCTGTTCTTTTGTATATGGGATTTCAGATGACTTGTCCTCTAGTTCATGAATCCTTTCTTCTGCCTCATCCAATATGCTGTTGTATATCTCCATTGTGTTTTTCATCTCTTCTATTGTGCCTTTCATTCCCAAAAGATCTGCCAATTGTTTTTTTTTCAAACTTTTGAGTACTTCCTTATGTTCACCCAATGTCTTTTTTATATCCTTCATCTCTTCTGCTGTATCTTCCCTCAACTCATTGATTTGATTTTTGAATTGATTTAGCACATTTGTTTGAACATCTTTAATTAGTTGTTTCAACTCCTGTATCTCATTTGAAGTGTAAGTTTGTTTCTATGACTGGCGCACATCTTCATTTTTTCTAGTGTGACTCATAATTTTTTGTTGTCTAGGCTTCTGGTTTTCTTGATTACCCCATTCACATTTTCCCAGACCAGATGAGCCCAGGTCTCAGGAGGAGGGTGCAATCAGTATCAAGTTGCTCTGTGAATGAGACCCAGAATATTGTCAGACTTTCCTGGAGGCCTCTAGACTGTGTTTTTCCAGTCCTGCCCAGCAGCTGGTGCTTGTCAGCCTGCTGCTCCGCACCAGCATAAAGAGGTGCAGTGCATTTAATTCTCAGCAGACTCTGTCCCTGCTGGAGACTGAGAGTGTGTCAGAAGCCAAGCTTAAGCTATTTTTGTTTTTTTTCCTCCAGGCTTGGGGTCTGAATTCTCTGAGGGAGGGCAGGCGCTTGAGCTGGGTCCCACCCCCTTTTCCTTAGGGAAAATGTGCCCTTTAGGGAATTATCTCCTTCACTTGACTTCTTCCTTTGTTCTCTTTTTTTAATTCATTTTTTTATTGTGAACTTTCACATATATATATAACAGTGATAACTCCACCCTTGCCTGGGTCAATGCTGACAATTCAAAATGCCTGAGGCTTTCTCTAATGAGCTAAAAAGGAAAAAAAAAAAAAAAAAAGAAATCCTCTTTTCAGAGCCAGTCCCCAACCCCCCAGCTTTGCCAGTCAAGAGCTGGAGTTGGTAACCAGTTCTGTGTGTCCCTTATTTTGGGACACAGCCCTTTTCCAGTACTCTGAGCCCTGCCAACTCCAAAAGCCTCTGCTTTTATTTATTTATTATTTTTTTCCCTCAGCTCTGCCTCCTCTCTGCGAGGAGAGACCTCAGGGTTCCTTTCTGACTTGTTCCAGGTTTGTCTGTGCTTGTAGCTTGTATTCAGTAGTCCAAATTTGTTACTTAAAACCGCAGTTGGAGTTTGGATGAGCTACCTTCCCTTGCTCCTAGTAGAAACCTCTTCTTATTCCCACAGGGAAGTGACTGCAAACCAGCCTCCCATGCTAGTCAGGGAGGGGTGCCAGCTCTGCAGTTTGGGGACTTTACTTAACAGTTCTTATGCTGAGATCTTGGCCATTCCATCCATTCCAGACTGGTGTATGATGTATGTCTGGTCACAGATGTCCCCCAAACAGTTGTTCCAGACTGTTTATTAGTTGGTCTGGCTATTTACCAGTTGCTCTAGAAGACTAACTAAATTCCACATCTCTGTATGCCACCATCTTGCCCTGCTTCCATTGTATCTTGACACATAGTAAGTGCTCATTAAATGTGTTGAGTGAATGAATAAATGAACAAATTTTTTTTTAATACAAAATTTGAAAGTGTCAACCAAGCTCCATTATTTCATGGCTTTCTATCCAGTAATATAACAGATAAAATAGACTCTGAATGCAAAAGGTAATGAGCCTCTCCCAGGGTCCCCTCCACCCCCATGCATTGTAAAGAACTCTCCTCTCTTCTCGTGAGCAGGCTGGACTCATTGATGTGAATGGCACCCCTTGGAGTTGAGCAGTGAATGGGCTATGTGGCTATAAACAGCAGCCCTGCCCTTGGGAGTTGAGGAAGTAAGTCTGGCTAAGCCAGTATCAGAGCAGAGCAGAGGGGATGTGACTTGAAAAGGGGAACAATTATGGATGGGGCAAAGTGGGGGTATTAGGAGGCCTCCTTGGGGCCCTCACTCTGGCTTACCTGGTCCCAGCCTCCCTAGCCCCTACTCTCCTTACCTGTGAAAGAAGCTCAGTAGCTGTCACCTCTGGTAAGTCCCCTCACTGTGGCCCTGGTGGCCCTGTGGGCCCCTCACGGAGCATGGGATCTGATACCTGGTTTCCTAACCTCTAAATGCCATGTTTCCTGACTCCTTCTTGTTTCTCAGTCTGGGAAGGCAACATAGGCTGAGACTGTGGACCTTTAAGCCGTGCTGCCCGGGTTCAAATCCCAGCACTGCCTCTTCATAGCTATATAACTTTGGGCAAGTAACTTAACCTCCCTGTGCTTCAGGTTACTCTCAGGAAAAATGAGCCCGTACCTATATCATAGGTTGTTCAAAGGATCAAACTGAGTTGGGGTGTGTTAAAGCACAAAAGTGCCTGTTACATGGGAAGTGCTATATCATTTTCTCTTCTTCTCCTCCAGTTTGGCTGACCTGGTACTTGATGCAAAACTGACAGCCCCAGCTCATCCAGCCAGGCCAAGCATCCTATTTTGTTTCTCATCAGGGAGCATTGTGCGGCTCCAGGCTATGTGTTGCATAAGCTCCCATCTCTGTTCTTTTAAGGGCTGGGTCTGAAGGAGAAATGTCCTTGGGCACTGTCTCCAAGCCAGTGAGATCTCTCTCCCTCCTTCACACACACACACACACACACACACACACACACACACACACACTCACACACACAGCCCACTTCAAGCCCACTCTCTCAGACTTTCGCTCCTTCTGCAGCCTCATCAGTGCTTTATTATAAAATCATTTTCCAGCTCTCTGTCCAAAGGTCATCCTAATTATAATCACCGCTGCAATTATGTCCAACTTCTCAGCCCCCCCAGCGAGGGGGTGGGAGCATTGCCTGCAGTAAGAGGCCCAATTCTGGGATGCCTTTCTTCCCTGCCTCTCCACTTGGAAACGACGTGGCTGACCCCCTGGAGGCATGGTGGTGGTCTTGGGCCTCGCCCTGCATGCTCAGAGATGCCTCCTTTGTCTGAGTCACCAGGGTCATGATTGCAACTCTCACTGGGTGCTCCCGGCCCGTGGTGGGCCTGCACTGAGGCTGGCGTTCACACCAGGCAGAGGATAATGCTTTTTCTCACATCCTTCTGTGATGCACTTTAGGTGTCTCTTCCACTTCTGACTCAAGTGCAGACTGCAGAAGTGAGAGATGAGGCAGGGCTTTTGACAGAGATGAGATCAGCATGCTCTGAGTTGAGATGATGGAATCACATGTGCCAAGTATTTCCCAGGGGTCTGCAGAGAGGGCTGTAATCACCAGGGACTTTCCAACTTGAAGAATTTGCCCATCTTGTTTGTTTCCCTATGGGCATGTGGGACCCGCGTGAGCTGATCTCATAAGAAACTCAGCTAGGAGCCAGCGACTGCTTGATTAATTTTTGGATGAGGAGAGATTTTTCCCCATGGCCAGAAGTCCAGACCCTTCATTCAAGATGCCCTCTTACAGTGGAGGGTTCCTGGGAGGCAAAATTAGCAATTTCTTGCTTGTATAGCTCGTTAATAATAATTGTTATCCATTAAGTGTTTCTCTGTGCCCATCTCTTCATGAGCATCATTTATTTTGTCCTAACAGCATTCCAATGAAGCAGGCTCTATTTTGACCCTGTTTTATAGTGGGGTGTGGGAACTAGAGCTTAGATCTTAGTCTAACATGTCTGAGATCACATATCTAGGGAGTGGCTGAGCTGGTATTTGAACCCAGCTTTGTCCGATGCCAGAGTTCTGGCAGATCATGGAATCAGATCATAGAGTGGTGGGTAGTGCAAGGGGGCTATTCATGGGGACTTTGAGAAGTCTGAGGGGTCACTTCTGCTTCCTAGTGGGATGTAGGTGTCCCTTGGGTAGTTTTTTTTGCTTGTGTGGTATTGCTTTTCTTTCCCTGGGGCCACTCAGAGAAGCCTCCTCCTAGCTCTAACCTTCTGGCCTCTTTGTAGACCACTCCTGTGGTTGGCAACCTCTAAGATATCCCCCCACCCCTGGGTATTCATGCCCTTGTGGAATCCCTGCCCCTTGAGATGGGGCCGGACCTAGTGACTGGCTTCTCATACACAGAATATGGCAAAAGTGATGGGCTGCCTCTTCCGAGATTAGGTTATGAGAAGAGACTGGCTTTCATCTTGGGAGTTCATTTTCTCTTGCTCTCTGTCTCACTTATTCCGAGGGAAACCAGCTGCCACGTTCTGCCCTGTGGAGACAAGCAAGGAACTGAATCCTGTGAATGAGCTTGGAAGTGGATCCTCCCCCAGTTGAGCCTTCAGATGAGACCACAGACTCAGCTGACAGTTGACTGCAGCCTCAGGAGAGGACCTGAAACAGAGCACCCAGCTAAGCTGGATTCTTGACCCACAAAACAGTGAGATGATGCATTTTTGTTGTTCTGAGATGCTAAGTATTAGAATAATTTGTTATACTGCAATAGATAACTTCAAATCTCCTAATGAGACTGAGGCAGCTGCAGTTTTTTCCTTGACCACCTTATAAGTTTGAGTAACTTTGATCATGGGAATGACCCAGGATGCTCCCAGGGTGTCCTCTGCCTAACCAGCCAAGACTGGTCAGAAGGATGGTTTGCAGAGCACCTGGGAAGGGAACCAACATCTGTCCTTCTGTGGTGATCCATGCCAGTCCAGGGCTCAGGCTCTCCTTCTCCTTCATATTCCACGAAGTTTACTGTACATGTCGGCACTTCCTCATGGATGCCCATATTTCATTTGCGGGGCACAGTGCTGGGGAGTCAGCAGAGTCCAACAGAGGCAGGGAGGGGGAGTGGACATGGCATGGGCAGGCTGCCCTGAGAGATGCTGGGACTGAAAGGTGGCTCTCTCAGGGGCCTGTGTATTTAGCAGGTGCCCTGGTGGTGAGGCCGTGGGAGCTTCTTCTGTGTCTGGAAAGTTCCATGCTGATGCCTTTAGTCCTGGGGCATACTTTCCACACCCCATGACTCTGACACAGTGTGGCTTCTAGGTCAAAGGTGGAAGTCTGGGTCAATGGCAATGTTAAGCCCCTCTGTGGGCTCTGACAACTTGGGAAGTCTCTACATCAGACCCCATCCCGCAACCAGAGGTAGAGTGGAGACAAGGGTAGGTGTATTGACTGCCATAACTTGCAGGGTCTCACCCAAATAGAGGGGAGACTTGGAAGGTCTAATTGTCTTTCAGCGGTGCTTATGGTCAAAGTAAGAGAAATACTCCGTGTGGCCGAGACTGTTCCCCAGTTTTTACTCCCAGATGGTTGTGACCTGGAATTTTGCAAATATTAAAAATGATTGTGATATTTAATCCTCATTATTAAGTGAGGGGGATTATTATTAGCCCCTTTTATAGAGGCATGGAGAGGTCTGAGTAACTTGTATAAGGTCACTGAGCCAGGAAGTGAGTAAACGGAGATTTGAATCCAATGTCTGGCTTGAACGTTGACTGCTTTGCTGCATTTATAATAGTGTTTCTACAAAGCCTCATTGTTTTGGTGTATTGGTGAGCTCATGATTTCTAATGATAGTAATGCACCTACTATGTGCCAGCATGATGTAGCACATGCATATTAATTTATTTAATCGTTGTCACCAGTCTCCATTACCACCAGGTAGGTAATAACAGGTCCATGCAGATGAAGAAATTATGACTTACAGAGGTTAAGTCACTTGCTTGCGGTCAATGCTAGTGAACAGCACAGCTGGGACCAAATTCAGGGTGTCTGACATAGAATACCCCCTCTCTTTTCCCTACACCAGCTGTTTCGACCTCACCTTGGTGGAAATAGAGAGGGAGTCTGTTGAGAGGCCTGCCATGACCCCACATTGCTGATTGATTGCAGTTGCTTTCCAGCAGCCCCTGGAGGTGCATGGTGGGCTCCGAGGCTGGAGGTCTGGGCATCCTGCCTGAGAGGGCACGTCCAACCCCCACGTGGGGGGCTGAGCTGCTTCTCTCTCCACTTTATTGATATGGAGTGAGTTGAAGGTTATTGCAATGAATAATAAATGAGCTATCATAGCAGAACCGATTATTCCGAAGTGTTACCGATGTTTGTGTTGATAAAAATGAATAAGCGGCTAAGTGTTTGCAGGGAATGGGAGAGAAAAGGCATAAAGAGGAAATTCATATGTGCCTCTGATAGTTAGAAACAATGAGTCTTGAAACACATGCAATCAAGAAATGGGATAAAGCAGCTTGGTGATTTGTTATGTAGGCAAAATAACAACAGAATCTTTCATCTCTGGCCATGTTGGCTGCACAGTGGTAATAGACATTGGCTTTGAACAGAGGAGATAAGAGAGCAGAGAAAAATAAAGTTCATAACAGTGAATGTACAAGTCAAATTGTTGCTTGGTTTTCTCATAGAGAGGCAGAAGACAGAGAGGGAGGACACGGATGCAGTCATTTCAGGGCTTCTCTGTGGACAGAGGAAGGAGACTGACAGGCTCTCAAACGGGGGGTGCTCCCAGGATTGGGGGCCAACATGGGAGGATCATGAACAAATTCAATGGAGGGGGTCAGTCACCCATGGGGAGCTCCTTTACACAGGTGACCCCAATCTAAGCTGTTCATGACTTTTTTTTTCCTAGTGAGACACATTCCCAGGTACTATTCCTGTCAAGCTGGCCATAACTCCTCTTTTTTTTTTTCCTATTCAAGCCTATTGCAGTGCAAAAAAGAGTGAGAAGCATGCGATGTCCATGTTTCTCAGGGTGCCAAGTTGCTGCAGGGCACCCCAGCAACTCAGAGAGGTGCTGAGGGACATTTTAAATATTTTGGGGGAAACTTGACATCCTCTGGACACTGCACCACTATCTCAAGGTAGCTACTACGTTCCTTTTGATGATGCTGTATATTTGCAAAGCCAGGTTTTCCGTTGTCGCTGTGATAAAGGTCAAGCATGTGTGATGTCTAAAGCAATGTGGACCCGGCAATGAGGGTGGTGGTGTCTGATCTGATTCCCAGGTTTGAGAAGTTGGGCATTGTTCAATAGACACCTACATCCCACTAGGAATTAATTGAAGAGTGAAATAAAACTGTAATTCTTCCTTTTGATTAATGTGTACTATTTTAAAAATCAGCTACTAAGTTTTAGGAGATAAATACTTATTAAGTTGTTTGGAACTAACTACTTAATAACACAATTGTCAGGCATTGCTTCTGGCCTAGAGGTCCCATGAAAAAACTGTGAGACACTAAGGATGCTGTGAACAGAGAAAGCTTGGGTACCTCTGTGTACTAGTTGGGGAACCACTGGCATATTCAAATTGGATAATTTGAAGAGAACCCTTTTCCAAGATGTGGGCAAGGTGTAGGAAACCCACAAGGCAAAGGACAATATCCTGGGGTTGGTTATGGGGTGGCCTGAAGGGGAGAGGGGAGGGAGGGTTCCCAGGCTTGGAGATAGAGTTGTGGGGAGGGGGCTGCCTGACAGTAGCTTTGAACATCAGTCAAGTAACATGGTGAACTCCTGCTTCCCCTTGATGGAAACCAGGAAAAGAAGTGCCCTGACCTCACCTTCTCCCTCCCTTCTAACTCCTGCAGGTGGTCCTCATTGGTCAAACCCAACCAGGAGCCAGAGGGAAGGAGACCCTGCATGTAACCATAGGGGTCAGCTTCTCTAACACAAAAGATGGTGGAGAAGGTTGGAGACTAGACCTAGAGGGGCAAATAGAAGCTTTTGTGTTGTTGTTGGTTTTTTTTGTCGTTGTTTTGTCCAATATATGCTATTACAGGGCTAAATTTGAATCTGCTTTTGTTTATAAAAATAAAAGTAAATACTTTTCAAAATTTTGGAATCAATAAAAACCATAACAAGCATTTATCAAACACTTTTCTATGTGCTCTGCTGAGTTTGGCAATTTACATGTATTATCTCTTTAATCCGTGAACAACCTTATCTAGTAGGTTCTATTGTTTGCTCCAAAATGGAGTGTGTAATAAATACAAGGTAGGGTTGTTGTGAGGAAGGGGAAATGCATTAAAGCAACTTCGAGTAGGCAAATCTTGTGGAACCATATGTGGAAAATATTTTTGATATAATTATTTTATAGAAAAAACTTTTCAATAGGGAAGAGTAAGTGCTGGCTAACCAATATAAGGATATCACTTCCCTTGGCAGTTGCATTTCCTAGTGGAAATTAATAAAATGGCATCTAGCCCTTGTAAGTTACATGTGTGCTGTCCAGTCTTCCAGAATTCATCCTGAGTTCTGAGTTCCTCATCCTGCAGTGCTGAGGCTCAGCCAGCATCGTGTTGTCCTTCCCAAGGATCTGCGTCTTGCAAAACTCAACCTAGAACACTGGCCTGTGCCTCACATACTGGTACCTCTTCCACAGAGTTGCCCCACAGGATTTTTTTTTTTTTTTAATCTTCATTTTATTGAGATATATTCACATACCACGCAGTCATACAAAACAAATCGTACATTCGATTGTTCACAGTACCATTACATAGTGGTACATTCATCACCTAAATCAATCCCTGACACCTTCATTAGCACACACACAAAAATAACAAGAATGATAATTAAAGTGAAAAAGAGCAATTGAAGTAAAAAAGAACACTGGGTACCTTTGTCTGTTTGTTTCCTTCCCCTATTTTTCTACTCATCCATCCATAAACTAGACAAAGTGGAGTGTGGTCCTTATGGCTTTCCCAATCCCATTGTCACCCCTCATAAGCTACATTTTTATACAACTGTCTTCGAGATTCATGGGTTCTGGGTTGTAGTTTGATAGTTTCAGGTATCCACCACCAGCTACCCCAATTCTTTAGAACCTAAAAAGGGTTGTCTAAATTGTGCGTAAGAGTGCCCACCAGAGTGACCTCTCGGCTCCTTTTGGAATCTCTCTGCCACTGAAGCTTATTTCATTTCCTTTCACATCCCCCTTTTGGTCAAGAAGATGTTCTCCGTCCCACGATGCCAGGTCTACATTCCTCCCCAGGAGTCATATTCCACGTTGCCAGGGAGATTCACTCCCCTGGGTGTCTGATCCCACGTAGTGGGGAGGGCAGTGATTTCACCTTTCAAGTTGGCTTAGCCAGAGAGAGAGGGCCACATCTGAGCAACAAAGAGGCGTTCGGGAGGAGGCTGTTAGGCACAACCATAGGGAGGCCTAGCCTCTCCTTTGCAGCAACCGTCTTCCCAAGGGTAAAACCTGTGGTAGAGGGCTCAACCCATCAAACCACCAGTCCCCTATGTCTGTGGTCATGTTAGCAACCATGGAGGTTGGGTAGGCGAATACCCCTGCATTCTCCACAGGCTCCTCAAGGGGGCACTGCATCTTTTTTTTTTCTTGTTTTTTTTTTTTTTTTTTTTTTAACTTTCCCTTCTTTTTTAAATCAACTGTATGAAAAAAAAGTTAAAAAGAAAACAAACATACAATAAAGGAACATTTCAAAGAGACCATAACAAGGGAGTAAGAAAAAGACAACTAACCTAAGATAACTGCTTAACTTCCAACATGTTCCTACTTTACCCCAAGAAAGTAACCTAAAATAGCAACAGTTCTGTGAACTTGTTCCTACTATATCCATCAGAAATTAACAGACCATAGTCATTCCTGGGCATCCCCAGAATGTTAAATACCTTATCTGTTCTTCTTGGATTATTGTTCCCCCTTCCTTAATTGCTCTCTATTGCTAGTTCCCCTACATTCTACATTATAAACCATTTGTTTTACATTTTTCAAAGTTCACATTAGTGGTAGCATATAATATTTCTCTTTTTGTGCCTGGCTTATTTCGCTCAGCATTATGTCTTCAAGGTTCCCACAGGTTTTTGATTCACTAGTGTGTGCATGAGTAAGAGTGATGTCTGGGATAAGTTTGCTCCTCAAACTACACTCCCAGGGAACCCTGAGCTGCCTGTGCTATTCAAATTCTTTCAATACCGAAAAATCATGTCACAATGGCCTTTTCCCAGCTCATCAATAACATCAAGTTTTGGGGATAGAACTTTCTCAATTTAAGATTTTTCTCCCATAAATTTTCTTTGAACAGAGCCAAAATTGAACGAACAATAAATATTAATGGGAAATTTAAAAATGTGAATTTTGAAGGAAGATTTTATGTATTGCTATTTTTTGAGATTCAGAAACTGGCATGCATATAATATAGTCATATTTTCTGCTAGTAAAATTGTTCCTGACTCATGTGACAGAATTAAGTACATCAATTTTTTCATGTGGTTATGCAGAAAGCATACTATCCCTTCTTGATGTCTGACTGAGTTTGAAAACAGTTTTGCTTGATAACTTGTGTATGGTATAAATGACGAATTTTAAGTTCTGGAAACTCGAATAGTATTAATATCATCATCACCATCATCATCATCATCATCATCATCATTGGTTCTTTTTTTTGTTTGTTTGTTTTTTATTTTTAGTATTATAAATTTTATTTGCTTTGAGTTTTTTTTTTTCATTTTTTTTGAGATTGTTCATATACCATACAATTATCCAAAGATCCAAAGTGTACAATCACTTGCCCCTGGGTACCCTCATACAGCTGTGCATCCATCACACTTAATTTTTGTTCAATTTTTAGAAACTTTTCATTACTCCAGACAAGAAATAAAGTGAAAGATGAAAAAAGAAAAAAAGAAAAGGAAACTCTAATCCTCCCCTATCCCTAACCAACCCCCCTCAATTGTTGACTCGTAGTATTGGTATAGTACATTTGTTACTGTTTATGAAAAAATGTTGAAATACTACTAACTGTAGTATATAGTTTGTAATAGGTATATAGTTCTTCCCTATATGCCCCTCTATTATTAACTTCTAATTGTATTGTCATACATTTGTTCTGGTTCATGAAGTGATTTCTAGTATTTGTACAGTTGATCATGGACATTGCCCACCACAGGATTCAGTTTTATACATACTCATCTTTTGACCTCCAACTTTCCTTCTGGTGACATATATGACTCTGAGCTTCCCCTTTCCACCTCATTCACACACCATTCGGCGCTGTTAGTTATTCTCACATCTTGCTACCAACACCCCTGTTCATTTCCAAACATTTAAGTTCATCCTAATCGAACATTCTGCTATACTAAGCAACCACTCCCCATTCTTAAGCCTCGTCCTATATCTTGGTACCTTATATTTCATGTCTATGAGTTTACATATTGTAATTAGTTCCTATCAGTGAGACCCTGCAATAATTGTCCTAATGTGTCTGGGTTATTTCACTCAGTATATTGCCATTGAGGTTTTGTCATCAACCCATTTTCTTTTTAATATGGTTTTGTTCACTCACCATACATTCCATCCCAGGTAAATAATCGATGGTTTTCTGCATGGTCATACATTTATGTGTTCACCACCTTCACCACTATCTATATAAGAGATTCTACATTTCTTCCACAAGGCAGGAGGGAGAGTCAAAGAAGGTAGAGAGGCAAAAGAAAGAGGAAAAAAAAAATGACAGCTAGGAAGCAGCAAAAGGAAAAAAAACCTTAAATCAAAGTAGAATAAAGAATCAGACAATACCACCAATGTCAAGTGTCTAACATGCCTCCCCTATCCCCCCCTCTTATCTGCATTCACCTTGGTATATCACCTTTGTTACATTAAAGGAAGCATAATACAATGATTCTATTAGTTACAGTCTCTAGTTTATGCTGATTGCATCCCTCCCCCAATGCCTCCCCATTTTTAACACCTTGCAAGGTTGACACTTGCTTGTTCTCCCTCGTAAAAGAACATATTTGTACATTTTATCACAATTGTTGAATACTCTAGATTTCACCAAGTTACACAGTCCCAGTCTTTATCTTTCCTCCTTTCTTCTGGTGTCTCACATGCTCCCCACCTTCCTCTCTCAACCGTATTCATAGTTACCTTTGTTCAGTGTACTTACATTGTTGTGCTACCATCTCCCCAAATTGTGTTCCAAACCACGCACCCTTGTCTTTTATCACCCTGTAGTGCTCCCTTTAGTATTTCCTGTAGGGCAGGTGTCTTGTTCACAAAGTCTCTCATTGTCTGTTTGTCAGAAAATATTTTGAGCTCTCACTCATATTTGAAGGACAGCTTTGCTGGATACAGGATTCTTGGTTGGTGGTTTTTCTCTTTCAGTATCTTAAATATATCACACCACTTCCTTCTTGCCTCCATGGTTTCTGCTGAGAGATCCGCACATAGTCTTATTAAGCTTCCTTTGTATGTAATGGATTGCTTTTCTCTTGCTGCTTTCAGGATTCTCTCTTTGTCTTTGACATTTGATAATCTGATTATTAAGTGTCTCGGCGTAGGCCTATTCATATCTCTTCTGTTTGGAGTATGCTGCGCTTCTTGGATCTGTAATTTTATGTCTTTCATAAGAGATGGGAAATTTTCATTAATTATTTCCTCTATTATTGCTTCTGCCCCCTTTCCCTTCTCTTCTCCTTCTGGGACACCAATGATATGTACATTATTGTACTTTGTTTCATCCTTGAGTTCCTGGAGACGTTGCTCATATTTTTTCATTCTTTTCTCCATCTGCTCCTTTGCATGTAGGCTTTCAGGTGCTTTGTTCTCTAGTTCCTGAGTGTTTTCTTCTGCCTCTTGAGATCTGCTGTTGTATGTTTCCATTGTGTCTTTCATCTCTTGTGTTGTGCCTTTCATTTCCATAGATTCTTCTAGTTGTTTTTTGAACTTTTGATTTCTGCCGTATACATGTCCAGTTCTTCCTTTACAGCCTCTATCTCTTTTGCAATATCTTCTCTAAACTTTTTGAATTGATTTAGCATTAGTTGTTTAAATTCCTGTATCTCAGTTGAAGGGTACGTTTGTTCCTTTGACTGGGCCATAACTTTGTTTTTCTTAGTGTAGGTTGTAATTTTCTGTTGTCTAGGCATGGTTTCCTTGGTTATCCAAATCAGGTTTTCCCAGACCAGAACAGGCTCAAGTCCCAGAGGGAAGAAATATTCAGTGTCTGGTTTCCCTGTGGGTGTGTCTTAGAAAATTGCTCCACTGTTTGATGCCTCGGGTCACTGTGCTTTTCTGCCCAGCAGGTGACGCCTGTTAGCCTATAATTCTTGACTGGTGTGAGGAGGTATGGCCGTGTTCCCCCATGCTCTGGGGTCTGGTTCTGAATGGAAAGGGCCCCATCCCTTTCCTCCTAGAGAAGACAGACCCCTCAGGTGGAGGTCATTAGCATTTCAATGGTCTCTCTCTCTGCTTGTGGTGTCTCCACCCTTCCCAGAGTCACAGCCCTGGAAACTGAAAATGACTGGGGCTTTCTCCACTGAGCCAAAAAAGAAACAGTCCCCTTCAGACCCAGTCCAAGGCAACCCTCCGGCTCTCCCAGGTCAGTTGTCACCCAAAGCCTCTGTCTGTTTTTTGGGGATGCGTACCTGTAGTGAGCAGTTCACACTCGCTACTTAAAACCCCAGTTGGAGCTCAGCTGAGCTATATTCGCTTGCTGGGAGAGAGCTTCTCTCTGGCACCACGAGGCTCCGCAGCTCGGGCTATGGGGGAGGGGGTCTCCTGACCTGGTTCCACAGGTTTTACTTACAGATTTTATGCTGTGTTCTCGGGCATTCCTCCCAATTCAGGTTGGTGTATGATGAGTGGATGGTCTCGTTTGTCCCCCCGCAGTTATTCTGGATTATTTACTAGTTGTTTCTGGTTTTTTGTAGTTGTTCCAGGGGGACTACTTAGCTTCCACTCCTCTCTATGCCGCCATCTTGCCCGAGTCTCTCCATCATTGGTTCTTAAAGTGAGGTCCCTGGACCAGCAGCATCAGTATGAGCTGGGAGCTCATTAGAAATGCAAATTGTCATGACTCGAGACCGACTGAATCAGAATCTCTGGGCACTGGGCCTAGCCATCTGTGTTTTAATTAAGGTTCCAGGTGAGAACCATTGCCTTAAGTAATCCTCACACAAACCACTGAAATAGGAGCCATTGTCCCCATTTCAGAACTGTGGACACAGAGGCTCAGAGGATGTAGTCCCACTGTTAGGTAGTGTATTAGTTAGGGTTCTCTAGGGAAACAGAATCAATGAGAGGTGTCTCTGATTATCAAATTGTTAAAGTGACTCACGCAACTGTGGATATGCACTAGTACAAATTCTCTAGAGCCGTCAACAAACTGTCAACTCCAAGGAAGATGTCCGATGAACTCCTCAGGAAACGAACTGGCAACTTCGACGAACTCCTCAGGAAATGCTTCACTGGGCAGCCGAAGAAGAGGTGAAGGTCCTCTATCTGTCTTGCTTATAAGTCTTCAACTGATTAATTGGATTAAATCCAGCCAATTATGTTCTCTCATTGTGGAAGACACGCCCTTTGGTGAGTCATCAGTCACGGCTACAGCCAATTGACTGATGATTTAATAAACCAGCCTGTTGGTTTATTAACCAGCCTCAAATGTCCTCACAGCAATTGTTAGGCCAGTGTTTGCTTGACCAGACAGCTGGGTTACCCGGCCAAGTTGACACATGAACCTAACCATCACAGGTAGCAAGGCTGGAGCATGGATTGAGTTCTTCCATCTCTAGGATGAAGACTTATCCCGGACATAACTCTTACTCATGCACACACTAGTGAATAAAAAAAACTGTTGGGCCACTCTATAGAAGGTGTGACAGTATGTGAGGCACAGTCGCCAGAACTCACCCTCTTAAGAAGACAAGGCTAACTGCAGGAAACACTTAGCAATCAAGTGCTAAGTAGCATCATTATCCTGTCACAGTATTTCAGAGATGGGGGAGGTCAGTGTGGGCTGGGCTCCATGTGCATGGTGCCCACTGGAGTTGTGCAAAGTGATTGCTGCGGGTTCCTGATCAACAATCTAAGGAAAGAGGCCAGTAGTTAGGTCTGGAAGGACAAGGAGGGTCTGGGTGGGTGGAGGAGGAGGAGGTCAATAGTCATTAGAAAATGGGCAAGAAGGGAGTGACTTTTAGATGGTGAAGTCAGGTTAGAGCTGAGCCAGCAAAAGCCTTGACTGAAAAATGAGTGTAGTGCGACTTCTTACTGCAAAAACAAGTGCAGTTTGGGCATCGACACCCAGTAATTGGGAGACCAATTCCATTCCACAATGAGGAGGCAGCCATGCCCCTCTCACTCCTTCCCCCATTTGCTACTAGACCAGGGGTTGGAAAACTTTTCTTTAAAGGGCCAGGCAATAAAATTTTTTAGACCGTATGGTTTCTGTTGCAAATACTCGCCTGTGCTGCTGGGTGAAAGAAGCCAAGAGAAATACTTAAATGAATGGGCATGGCTGTGTTGCAATAAAACTTTATTTATGGACACTGAAATTTGAATTTTATATGATTTTTACATGTCATAAAATATTATTCTTTTTTATTTTTTTCCCCAACCATTTAAAAGTGTAAAAACCTTGCTTTACTTAACAGGCTGTACTAAAACAGGTGGCCTGGATTTGGCCTGCGGCTGTAGTTTGCAGACCATCAGCCTCATGAGGGCAAAGAGAATCTGTTTTGTTCATTATTTGACACCCAGAACCTAGCACAGTGCCTAATACAGAATGGTTACTTAAAAAATACCTATTGAAAGAGTGAATGAATACGTGCATTCTCCTTTGTTTTCTCTCCTCTGCCTTTGTACAAAGAAAATATGAGGCAAGGGAGCTGAGAGGGAGTAATCAGAAGATATTTAATGTCTTCTCTTGTGTACATTTTAAGTAGGAATTAAAAAGCTTCTGATTTTTGAGAAAGGAATTATTAAATAGAAGTCTCCGGTAAGGGCTTTGGTTGTCAATCTGTTCGGAAGCTCTGAAATGCTAGACCCAGGGCTCAAACGTGCCAAGAATGTCTTTTAAACCTAAGAATGAATCCAGAATTATAAAGTTGTTTTTCTTAAACCCAGGGGAATTTTAATATTATCTTAAGCTTGATTGTTTATAGGCAAAAGTTAATAAAAATGTATTAAATTAGTACTTGGAAGTGTATGGCTTTAAATGTTTAAGTTGTGAATTACTTTTTAAGATATGGTAACTAGGTATGAGTAATTGGTGTTGGGGTGGGATTGGGGGCTTCTGTAAAATGTATTTTAGTCTGTACGTTCAAGCTGTAAAGGTGCAGTACCAGCGCCCTGTAAAACCCAGGCGTGGTCTGGGGATGGTGTGGGGTGGGGCGCATACCCAAGCTGAGCTTGGTATGAGCGTCTGGGGAACTCGTGATGCCAGTGAAGCATCTTCAATGCATCTGAGAAGTGTTTAAAAATGGGTTTCAAATGGTGATTATGCGCATGAGAAGAATAAACTGGAAGGTGCCTCAAAGGTTAGCTCTTCCTCCTGGGATAGGGGATGTGCCCTGACCCATCTATGTGAAGAGACTAACCCAATCCTGGCTCAGCAGATCCGAGCTGTGGATGCCCACAGCAAATTTGAGCTGCGTAGAACTTCCCACTGTCCAAGATCTTTCCTTTCTGGCTCATTTCTAACAATTATTAATATACTTTAACAAAGTCAATGAAGAATGTTTAGGTGTGTGATATTTTAGTTAGAAAGAGTTTAACCAAGCATTGTGTTTATGGGATTCCCTTTTGTTCCCAAGGGTAGAGGAAAAATTTTCGTCTTTGTCTCTAGCATCTATTTCCTCCTCCATTGCTAACAGCACGTTCCTACTCCTTCCATTGAGCTGAGGCTGCTTCCACATGACCTTGGCTTAGCCAGTCAAAGAGTTACACTGCCCTGGCCCTAGTGATTGGGTCAGGGTTGAGCAGTGACCAAGCTAGCTCCCAGGTCTTTGGCGACAGACTTTAAGTGGTGTTCTCCTTCTGCCGGGGGAGCTAAGCTACTAGACTGCTAATGCAAAACACCTCCTGATGGTCTTGCCGTGGCTGGGCATTTCTGTCAATTTCCTTTGCCTTGTGGGGCTTTTGCTACCTGATCTTTAAAGTGGTGGAAAATAATATCTATCACCATAGTGTTGCTTGTGGATTACATGCCAAATACTTAGGTGGTATTTGAAAAGCATTTCCATCTTCCCTTTCCTTCCCTCTTTCTTTCCCTCTTTCTCCTTTTTCTCTCCCTCCCTTCATTCCTCTTGCTCTCCTTTCCTCTCTTCTTCCCTCCCTTCCTTCCTTTCTCCCTCCTTTCTTCTCACCTTCATGCCTTTCTTCTTTCTTTTCCCCTTTCCTTCTTCCCTTCTTTCCTCTCTCTCTAGTTTCTTCTCTTTCTTCCTCCCCTACTGATCAAGACTGCCTTAACTTTCCCTTAGCTTGGCTAAATTCTAGGTAGGTTTCTCCTGACTTCAGGCTCCTGATCTCCCTCTCACTCCCACCGTTACACGTCAGGCCCCTGACAGGCGTCCAGCTCGAGAGCTCCAGGTGGTCTGATTACCACAAAGAAGAGCATTCCACACCAAGTGGTCCCAATTGCAGCCCCAATAATTCACTCACCTATCTTGGTGAAACCAAATGGCTCTAATTGCAACTGCATTAAATCAAATCAAACCCTCTCATCCTCTGGTGCTTTATCATTAACTCGTTTCAGCCCTTAAAAAGCCTGCTGCCCTTTGTTTCCATGGAGAACAGTTCAAACAGGGTGTCTGTTCTCTCTCCCCTGCTGTGACATTGTCTGGTACTGTTTTTTCTTTGATACTCCCTCCTTCCCTCCTTCCTTTCTTCCTCCCTCCCTCCCTCCCTCCCTTCTTTCCTTCCTCCCTTCTTTCCCCTCTTTCTCCCTCCTCTCATAGGACTGGGAGCTATCAGCTTAGAGGCTCCATGAAGGTGATATTTGCCAGGATGATGTGACCACGCAGAGCTGAGATAAGTGGAGGATGGAGGTTACAGGAGAAGATTTTGGTTAACCAGGAGGAAGAAATTTCTAACTTAATAGCTTTCCAATAAAGGCAAGAGCTTCTTAGAGAGGTGATGAGTTTCCAGTCCTGAGGACATCTAGCCAAGGATGGATGGCCATCTATCAGGGAAGCAACAGAGGGGACGACTTTGCAGGGGGCAGTTTGGATGAGGCTTCCAAGATGCCTTCTGGCTTGCAAACTCTGATCTAAGATTTGTTCAACTAATGTTGGGACAGGGTACTCCCTTCAAGCTGGATTGAGAAAGACATCAGGATAAAGTGAAGTAATGTTTCCCCATGGTGGTGGTTCCCAAACTTTTGAATGCATCAGCATAATCTAGAGGACTTGTTAACATATACATTGTTGGACTGCCCCATCAGAATTTTTGATTCAGTGAGTCTGGGATGGGGCCTAAGTATTTGCATTTCTAACAAGTTCCCAGGGGATGCTGAGGCTGCTGGTCCAGAGACCACATTTGAAGTACTATTGTCCCATGGGTTCGCTAATTTTATGAATGACAGCTGGAAATTCTTGAAAAAACCTCAGGCTAGGAGTTAGGAGACCTAAGTTCTAGTCCCGCACTTGCTTTCCATCCAGCTGTGAGTCCTTGGGCAAGTCCCCTACCCTTTCTGCGCCTCACTGTCCTCATCCCTAAAATGAGAAAAGTTAGACTAGATAGATCACTGATGTCCATCTTTTCAACACAACGGGCCTCCTTCAGTCAACTTTCTCTTGTGTGGGTGCCATGTTTTGAGAGATCATTTTTCCCCAGAAATACAGTGTGTGTTTAAATAATAGCCTCATTAGCCTAGCTTTTGTCAAATATCTGATTTTCCTTGGTCTTTTTGAAATAATGACAGTAGCTCAGGGATATCTGAGTTCATAACCAAGGAGTTAGATGATATTTAAGGTTTTCTCATAGTTCAAAATGTAACATTCCAAAATATTCAGGGTACAATGCCAAACCTTGAGTTAACTTTTGGAAGGGTGGCAAGCCTTGGCTCCCAGTGAGCTTGGTCCTTCCTTGGTTGTCGGGGATGCTATTGGGGAGCTTTCTGGCATCAGCTGGAAGTTTGACTAGGTGATCTCTGATGTCTCTTGTTCAGTTCTAAGACGTGGTTTTAGGCCCCCATGGCCTCTGCCCAGGCATGTTCTCCCTGAGAGCTGTTCGTTTTCTAAAGAGATGAATGAGTTAAATGAATTAATGAGTTTAGATGTTTCCAGAGTTGATTTTTTTCTTGTTAAACTGAATGAGTTCAGATGTGTCTTATGTTGATAAATATATCACCTATGCCTCACACACCCAGAAGGGATGGCTACTGAACATCTGGGCCTCCGTTAGCTATGGCAACCCTGCCAGTGCTGACTATCACCACCTCTGTACCCACATCTTTTCCAGCTGGTGAACTGTTAGCTTATGCTTAAAACATGTGTGAGCTTGATCGTTTGTATACAATGCTTGGAGCTGAACTGCTAACCTTCCTTTGGGGTGGGGAAGTGTCCCACTTTTTTGAATGTCTTTGTCACTTTCGGAGCATACACAACCAAATGTGTTTGTAAATTGGGCTGAATTTCAAAGATTTTCCCCACATGCTCAAGCTTTAAGATTATTTTTTATGCAAGTGTTTCCCAAGACTCTCCCATGCTCAATGTGAGGTTCCAAGAATACACCGTTTTGGCTCCCAAGTCCCTCCCAGTTGAGCAAGACAGTTAGTCTACAAACAGACAATTTAAGGGAAACACAGAAAGCTAAGCAGGGATTGATGAAGAAAATGACCTCCCTGGGGTTCCCAGGAAAGGCTGCTCTTCCCACTAGCCAAATTGCCTACTTTGGGGATGATACAAGCAAGGTAGGGCCTTCAAATGGGAAAAACCATTGATGTTGTAATGCTGGATTTTTGCAGGATGTGGTACTCACCAAGCAAAAGAGGGAGGGAGGCCTTCCTAGGAGAGGGAACAGCATATGCAAACCCCTGGTCTGTTTTGGACTGTTTACAAAGCTATGTGGTTAGAAGGAAATATCCTTGTTCTTAGGAAATGTACATGGCAGAATTAAGGGCTCCAGGAACATGATGTACACAACCTACACTCAAGCATTCAGAAAATGGATTGATATATAGCTAGACAGACAGACAGATAGATTGAATGGATAAAATAATATGGAAAATGTGACAAAATATTCCATTTGGTGGATCCTGGGTATCTGGGATGGTGGCATGCATGGATAGGGGCATGCTGGGGTTCTCTGAATGGGGTTTGTGTTATTTTTGTAAATGTCCTGTAAGTTTGAAAGTATTTGAAAGTTTTTTTTTTTTTTTTAATTATGTGGTTGGATATAGATGGAGGGTGGTGGTGGGTGGGTGTAGGGGTAGGAAATCGGAAAAGTCAAGGCCAGACTTCAAACTCTCTCTGGTGCCCTGCTATATAGCAGTAGTTCTCAAACTTGAGTGTGCATTGGAATTTCATAGAGTGCTACTATAACTTGAATTGCTGGGCCCCTCCCTTAGAATTTCTGATTCAGTAGGTCTTGGGTGGGGCCTGAAAAATAACATTTCTAGTAAGTTCCCTGATGATCCTGTTGATCTAGGACCTATTTTGAGAATCACTGCGATCGAGTTTGGATATATGGGCATTGGGTTACTCCTGAAAATTTTCTAAGCAAGAGTATGACAAAGTCAGACTTGTGTTTTGGAGGGAACATTCTGATAGAAATTGTGGAGACTATGTTGTCATGGGTAGTCGGGACAGGGAGGTCAGTTAGAGGATGGGTGAAGTGGTTGAAGCAACAGAAGATGAGGCTGGAACGAGGTGGGCTTAAGGGTGGCAGGAAAGGTGGTGCTGGGCTTTCAGCCTGGAATTTGGTTTCCGTGTTATCAGCCCCATGCTGGCGTTCAGCCCTCCTGCCTAGTGAGTCATTGTGCAGATGGCATCCTTGAGGCTGATTCCCGTGCCCGGTCCATCAGGGCTACACGAGGGCACAGTGCTGCCTCTCAGCGACAGGAAGTACATATTATTTTTAGCCAAATTCTGCAGGATGATCTATTGCAGTTTTCATTTTCCCAGCACATTTTATTTAATTTTATTAGGTCATTTAGCAAATAATTTAAATTTTCTGCTTAGATCAGAATTTCAGAAAGTAATGTACTGTTATACTGTTAATGAGTCCCCTAATAAGCTCCAGGAGAATGTGATTTGCAAATCATTCCCAAACATAACTGTCACTCAGCCTGGTTGCCTATTAGCACACTCCTCAGCTGTTCTCCCAGAGAGGGGCCGGAGATTCCTGGGAGACAAGTGTCTGTGGAAGGGGAAGGCAGCTCAGGGAGTCAGAGTGTATCTGGGTGCACAGCTGTGGCACCTGCTGTATTCTTGTTTCCCTCCATGGGCAGCTGGCTCATGATCTCAGTACTCAATGGCACACTGGGACCAAGACGTTGTAAGAGCCTGGCAGGTTGACCATGGAGGCATTCCGGGATTTCAGCTGCAGGACGGTGGTGGACAGAGCACCACGATGTGCCAGGAACTGGATTAGGACACTTTGTTTATTAATATTATTATTATTATTATTATTATTTTAAATTTTTATCACAATGTTTATTGATAGATACAAGTATATAAAATCAGGGCATGAACATGACTTGATAAATTAAGTAGACTTAATTTCAATACTATAATAAGAGGGACCAATTCAAATTCTCACCATTTGTTTCACACCCACAAAAAACCACTTCAAGGGCATTAATGATCTCTCAAAACTGATCAGTTTTGTGCAAGTAAACCATGTTTCTTTTAAAAAGACTTGTGCACTTGCCCAGGCTCAAGGATATTAAAATCTAGCACATAAAGCCCATTACTAGAGGTAGAAATACAGGCAATATACTATTACGGCAACAACCATCAATTACAATTAAGAATTTTTCTGTAACAACCAAATGGATAATCAAATATTGCAACAACTCAAGTATTACTGAGCAAAGTGCATTTCTACAGTATTCAGTGTTGCTATTCAGTTTTTTAACTTAAAACAGCCTATGATAACTGGCAGCAAAGAAGGTCCTTGCAATAGACTGCCTCTGCTCGAGAACTTATGATGTAATTATTGCATGCTGCTAATATACTATCTGAACATTAAAGATACTCCTAAAATATTTGATGGTAGACTATGATTAAGACATTATACTACAAAAAAACCTTACGCAGAAGGAAATCCTATTGACATGCTTCTGCTTTAAATATTGTGAGAACATTACAGCTGAATGAATTTTTGCAGTGGTTAGGTCAAATGCAGTTATATCATAGCAACAGTATGTTTTGCACAATTTAAGGCTTTGGCTGGTTCTTTAGTCAGCTTCTTTCTCCGATTCTTCTTCTTCAGCAGTTTCTAGCCAGGTTAGCCACTGATTCACCTGGAACAAAGCCTTGCCTTTTCCTGGAAACTCTTGGGTTATATTGTCTTTCCAAGCCAAGAAAGCTTCTTCTTCAATAATCTCCATGTCATAGAAATGGACAAAAAAGCGGAGTAACATGCCTTTTGGAAAGTTGCCATTGCAGCAGTGCACCTGAAGAGCATAGAGAGCACTGACTTGTAGATCAACATGATCATGAAGGAATTTCTGCATCACTGGCTTGAAAGAAAGAAGCAGTTGTTTTTCCTGCTCTAACTGTTCTTTGGAAGGAGCAGAGGAAGAATCTGTTTCATCACTGGGTGGGTTTACTTAATATTATTTTTAATACAATAGAACATTTATACCTTTTTTGGTAAAATATTTTATCAATAAACAATCATTTATATATTGCCTTTGGCTACTTTCCTGCTACAATAGAGTTGAGTAGTTTTCCACAAAGCTGAAATATTTGCTATCTAGCCCTTTACAGAAAAAGTTTGCAGACACCTAGGTTAGTACATGGATTCTTATACCTTTTAAAAATTTATTTATATACTAGGCATGTTTGTGGACTCTATTCATTTTGTACATAATTGAGACTGTACCATTATGCATTATTCTGTGACAGTTTTTTTTCTCTTGATTATATGTCTTGGCGACTATTTCATGGCAGAATGTGTAGTTATACTGCATTATTTTATTGATTTGTATTTTGTGGCTACATAGTAATCTATAATGCAAATGTCGTATGATTTATTTACTCTTTTTTGTATTTCAGTCAATTATCTTCTCTATTTTTAAAAATAACCTTTTGCAAAATAATACAGAAAGTTCCTGAGGGCTCTTCACCCAGTTTTTCCTAATGTCAACATCTCACTTTACCATGATATATTTGTTAAACCAATAAACCAACACTGGTACTATTTAAAAATTTTTAATTACACAAATAAGGTGTAAAAAAGTCTCCCTGTAAAATTAAAAATGGCACAGATTAAATTAAAGTTTCCTTTGATCTTCCAAACGAATCTCAGGACCCCTACCCTAGCCCCTGCCCCAACTCTCACGTGTTTGGTGTTGAGCTTCCAGGTTTTCTCCATGTATTCATTACCCACACAGACATGCACAGGTTATATTGGAAATGTAATGCTGCTTTGTGGTTTAGAAATATAAATAATGCTACGGTATGCATCTCATTCTTTCAACTTGTTTTTTTCCCTCTCAACAGGTCTTGGACATCTATTCAGGGTCATGTACAGAGATCTACCTCTTTCTTTTTAATTGTTGCATAGCTTCTCCATAACATGAATACAACAAGTCTATTTAGCCATTTTCTTTTGGATGGCCATTTAGGTTGTTTCTATTTTTTCATGATTACAAACAATGCTGCAATCAGCATCCTTGTACGTTCAGCCTTTTTTTTGCACGTGTGTAATTATTTTTTTTTGAAGGATAGATTCCTGTAATTAAAACCACTGGGTCAATGGGAATGTATGTGCATTTTTCTGTAGATAGTACCAAACTGTCCTCTAGAAATCTTTGCTAATGTATAAATCTCTATCACAGATTGCCTTTTTCTAATCATTGTCACCAACAACCATTATTTTATTTTTTGGCAGTCTGATAGTTGAGAAATGATATCTCATTGGTTTATTAATTTGCATCATCCTGGTTATTAGAGAAGTTAAGCATGTTTCTCTCCACATATTTACTGGTGAGGGGCGGCACATATTTTCCACCAATTACTCATCCCAGCAGCCATCTGAGAAAGGTACATTTCTTCCATTTTACAGATTAGGAAACTAAGGCTCACAGAATTGAAGTCACCTGTTTGAAGTCTTAAAGGGTGTGAGTGTTGGGGTTGGGATTCTGTGCGTGTTCTGAAGTAGAGGAATCTGGGAGAGGCTGGGATAGAGTTTTGGGGAAGGATGAGGCTGGTGTGGTGGGCTTAATACATCAGGCTGACATCATCTAAATGGCACCGGGCTCGGTGGCAGGAGGCATCTGCAGGACACGTGAGACTGAGGCTGTGTAGGAGTCAGATGTGGTGGCTGAGCTGAGAATCTGGCCTGGGCTGCCAGTTTGGTTCCGGAAAAGTCATTGACCCTTAAGGTTTAGGTTTTTTATGTATACTCTATCTTATTAAAAAATATATAATACAAGACAGATTTGGTCTCAAGAAGCGTTAATTCCCTGCTTTATGTCAGATATTGTTGTCTCCTGAGCTGAATTCTTTCCTCATCTGTACTACGGACCCGTGCCTCAGTATCCCTTCTGCATTCTAATTCCTGCCAGGTCTGGGTCTCTGAACTTCAGCCGCTTGGCTGGGTTCGGATGCTCAGTGGAAGGTCTTTGTGCCTGTATCTGTTGGCTGGGCTACGGCTCCATTCCTGGTCAACACCTCATGGATATCCTGTGTGCTCCTTTCTGATCGTGGATATTGTCTCTGAGAGGTCTCTGAGCACTGGGCTCCTTCGCTGTCATGGGGCATGTACAAACCACCTCAACCGAGCCTGCTGTTCCCACCATCTCTACTTTTCACCTCCTCTGCCTGTAGGGCTCTCACAGCCTCATCCCTGCACACATCACTGCTGGACACCCCTCTAAATGATTAGGAACACCTCTTTATGGCACTTTTCAGTGATGGTTGCCAACTCGAGTACAGATGAGAGCTGAGGCAGCCCCTCTCATGTTCCCTCCAACTTCCCCTGTAATGAGTCTTCCTGATTTTAAAGGTGCTGTTTCCTGGGTGGATAAAGGAAGACAAGATTTTTATCAAGGGACATGTCAGAGCATCACTGTTGCCTCCTGAGAGTTTTTGCTGAATATGTGCCTGTTTGTCACTTCTTGCCTTACTTGGAGCAGTGATTTTGCTGCCAGGAATGATCAAATCTCTTCTTGCTAAACTACTGCTAGAACAGATAGCTGGGAAGATGTCCCCCCTAACAGCTCATTACTATACAGATTCAAAAATGATTAGGGACAAGAGCTCTGCATGGGCACAAAGTGTTCTCAGGCTTGTCGGGGAGGGGGTGGGGAACAAATGGGAACCGTGGTCTTTGGCAGGCAATGCCAGGTGCTTTGTTCCTGAAACAAATGTCTTGGTGTGCCAGTAGTCTCCAGCAAAGCACTAGCAGGCTATTTGTGAGCTAACCCAGCAGTCGCTGGGCTGGTGGGCCCAGGTTCCCTGTTATTAATTGCTTTCTCTTGATTTTCACATGGAAAGGGAGTGAGGAATGTCTAGTTAGCCAATTCATTTTGACCATTTGCCATTCCATCACCAAACTGCAATAATTCCTGGTATTCTGACACATATGCAGCAGAGGAATCCTCCTGAGTTAATATTAGTGTCCAAGATAGAGTCATCATCAATTGTGCAGGTAAGAAGTAAGCTCTACGTGCATCTGGGTGCTGGCTGTGCATAGCTGTTCTTTCTTTTGGAGATCAGTGAATGCCTGTATACTGGCAGTAATCTGTTCTCTGTTGTCAAAATACCAAGTCACTGGGCCTGACTGCAGGAGATCTGGTTCCAGTCCCAGTTCCACTATTTTCTAGCCTTGTAACATTGGACAAGTCACAGAAGGACATTTCATAGAATTTGAACAGCTCATCTATGGCTAGCTACCTCTATGTCTGCTTTGCGTGCCCATTCTACCTCTGCTTGGATGTTTTCAAGGCTGGAGCATTCAATACTTCATGAGGAGGCTCTGTGCCATAGACTTGAGCAAGCAGAGTCTTGAATAGGAGGGAATATTATCTGAGATCCATTCACAAGAAGCAATCGAGTACCAGCTCTCACCTGGTCTGGACATCATGGAAGTCAGTAGAATGCCTAGTACAGTGTTTAACATAGTAGGGCCTCAATAAATGATAGCCAATATGGTAGCCTTGGTCCCATGTGCCAGGTCCAGTGTGACGTACTGTAGATTCTGGAATATGGACAGGAGGAAAGGTGGAAGGAGACCTGAGAGCACGAGGTGAGCAAGAGGTTGAACTCCCACTCTCAGTAGCTTCCACTTGTCCGTGTTCCCAGCAAAAGAAGCTAGATAGCTCACTATCTAGATCCCTGTGCACATCGTTTCTCCAGAAACCATTACAGCATTCAAATCTGGGTCCAGACCAGAATGATACTCAAGCTCAGGTCAAACTCATCAAGACACTGGCTTTGTGGAAGAGGTGGCACTGGACCATGTGATGGGCCATTTTGGGTTTTTTTGAACTCCAGTGAAGGAAACAGACTCTGATGGCCTCATATCTTACTCCACTCCATCCCACCCCATTTCTGTCCATGCTCTTCTTGAAGGACCAGATCCAGACTCCAGGGGAACTGATCATAGTGCTGAATTGGAAAGCCAGTGGAGCCTGATGTGGGGAGGCCAGAGGGAGAATCTGAAGGTTAGATAAGGGAAGCAAAACTTGTAGCTGGGAAACAAGGGCCCAGATCATGCGGGCAATTTACCAGAAGTTGTCAGAATTGAGAGCAGTTCAGGTCAAGCAGTTCAGGACTAAGGCAGTGAAGGGAGCATGGTTGAATTGGAGGCCACATTTTGTGCTCTGTGGGTGGGATTCTGGGTTTGCCTGGATGGTTATTGGCACCATGTGGAGATGGGAAATTTCATTTTATTCCACGCTTATTAGTTGGATTCAATTCTGTATGTTTCCAATGACCTCTTGGACATTGCTCCCTGAACATCCCATAGCCACTTCAATCTTACATCCCACTGGAATTCATTATTCCCTTCCTCACATTTCCTGTCTTGGTAGAGACTCTACCTGTCATCCAATCATCTAAAGCAGGAAACATTACCTTCCCTACCACTTACAATTTATCACCAAGTCTATTTTCCCTCCCAAATATTCTTTTAAAACTGTCTCTTGCCCTCCCTTATCACTCTAGTATTTCTCCTTTGGGGCACATCCACAGCCTCCAAGATTCCTCATCCCAAAACCTTTCTCTACCCAAACCTTTAACTTATCATTTCCCTGCCCAGAAGGAATCCTTGCTGTCTTCAGGGTAGTGCCCAGAGCTTGCATGACCTATGAGACCCTCCATGAGCAGCTGATGTATGTAGTCCTATCTCTCTTCACTTTCCCACAAGCACTCTTTGTTGTCACTATCATCATTGCTATGATTTATTGAGCACTTATTATAGCTATGATTTATTGAGCACTTATTATACTTGGGTCCTATGCAAGGGCTCTTCATGCATGATCTCACTGATTCCAAGAACCACCCCATCTGTAGCTCTGCCTCTGCCTGTGCTTTGACTACCACATGGAACTACCTCCTGCTTCCCCAGCTATGTGTTACCCCAACAATCTGTGTCATTTGGAAGGCAATACATTACATTACTAGACTTTGTATTAGACTTACTGTGGTTGAATCCTGACTCCTCCACTTGGAGTCTGGGTGACCTTGTTCATGCTATTTAAATTCTCAATATCTTGGTTTCCTCATCTGTAAAATGTGAATAATGTTAGTGGCTACCTCATCATGGAGCCCACCACGTAGGGTTCTGGTGAGGAATGAATGAGAAAATACCAGTGAAGTGCTTAGCATGGTGTCTAGCATAACTGAAGTACCAACAAATGCCAGGTGTGATTCCACATGCTCTTTATACCTGGCCTTCCTTCCAGATCTGTCCTATGCCACCCGATACCCATCTCACTGCTTGTTCTTCAAGAGCATTCCTTTTCCCTGGGGGCCTTCTGTGACCCCCAGAATGTGGGGATTAGGTTGGCAGAGGTGCCCTTCTCAATGGTCTCCCTGTGTCCTGAACTCACCTCCAACACAGCACTTATCTCCCTGGGGCAAGGTGGTTTTCTTGTCTCTCTAATGTTTGAGCCCCTTGAGGGCAGGGTCTGTCCTTGGCCGCCTGTGTGCCCAGGGGCTGAGCACAGAGTCTGACAGTGAGTACTCGGCAATGGACAGAAGGAACCAGGAAGCATTCACAGGCTCTCGGATAGAAGAGAAAAGCCAACCATGCCAGCTGTTTCATTGGGTGCGCTGTCTTACAGTCTGTGACATGACAGAAGTTAGAAGGCCTGTTACACCTCTGACCTCTTGACAAATATAATGTAGTTTTGGGGCTTTCTTTATCCTCGGTGCTCCCTACTTCCCCCAGCATTAGAGCCACATTTGCATACCACAGCCATGATCAAGTTAAAAGAATAGTGGAGTGAAACGAGCCAAAAACCAGGTCTCTTGGGCAATTTCCCCCTTGTAATGCAAGAACAGAATTATCCACGGAGTGATTGACAAATTAGAAGCACTTTGCACCTAATTTTAATGCATTTGGCTTCTTGAGAGGAGGAATATGTTAAACTTAAAATTATTCACCTTGCAGTAGCTTCTGTCTTTCAAATCAAAATCAATCTTCACGTGGGGTACTAAATCTTAAGGAAACAAATTGCTTTCTGTGGTACATTGCACTCTTTAAATGGCTCTATTTGGAGGGCCAGCTGAGCAAGTTAATTTCAGTGGCACAGCTGGCTGGCGATTGCGGAGTGGGCACTCTCCCCTGTCGTTGGAGAGAGCCCGTTCTGGTGCTCATTAACCACCCTTGGATTAAGCAACGGTGAGAATAATTGGCACATGCACTGGACCATGGGGTAGAAGTTAAAACGGAGTTTCAAGTTCCAAGTTGGTCTGTTGATATGCAAGATTGTGGACTTGGTCCTTGGAGCATCCTTTCCTCTCCTCTTCCCTCGCAGTGAATCTCAAATACGGCTGCTTTCTTAGTCCAGGGCCATATCATCCCTCTCGCCAACCATTATGGAAATCCACTCTTAGGAAGGGACCAAACTGACTCATTCCTGTGGAGGTGATCACAAATGATAAGAGCTTCAAGTATAATTTTATCCCCAATTTTTTTTTTTTAAGTTTCAAAAGAAGGTGAGCTGTAATATCTAATCTCTACTTAGGGAATTTTGGGGTATGTGGGACTTGCTGCTATCTGAAAGCTGCAAACTCTAGAATCATAACATGTTTGAGCTGGAAGGAAATGCAGGGATTTTTATAGTCTGGGGTTTCCACAGAAATTCCATTTCAGAATACTTAATAGGTATCTATTCTTTGCTTAAATCTCTTCAGTGATGGGGAATCCACTGCATTTCAAGACAGTCCTTTCCATTATTGGGTAGGTCTAATTTTTAAGAAATTGACCTTACTTTCAACTAAAATTGGTCTCCCTGAAACTTCCATCCATTAGATCCCTGAAGGTCAAATGTCTTCTGAATGAAAGTCCTTCACACATTTGAGGACAGCTTCCACGTCCTCTACCACATCCTCCACACATCTTCTCTTCTTTGAATTAAACACTTCCCTGTTCCTACAACTGTCCCCCTTGCTACAATAGCTTCCAGCTCTCTCTGGGTTCTGGCCATTTTTCTTGGGACATATTCCTATTTGTCCATGTCCTTCTTAAAAGGCAATTCATGCAATTTCTATTAATGTAGCTTGGCTTTGGGGAGGTTGTCTCTCATCCACGAAGCTGTGAAGCGGAGCCTCCCCATCCTGGAGCTGCGCAGACAGGCTTTCCTGGTCTCCCCGGCGGGATTTTGTCCTTATCCCTGTTAGGTTTCATTGGTCTAGTGCAGTCATCGTTCTCTGCCATCTGTGTCTGCCCCCTCCTCAGCAACTTGCCAGTCTTACCCTTGATGAGCTTTCTTCCTGCCCGTCTCTCTGATAAGATATGAAAGGCCATTAAGGATAATTTACTCAGTAGCAAGAGGTGGCAGCAGCAGCAATTTAAAAAAAATAACTTATTGGTTCCCTTATTTTAAAAGTTTATACTTATTTAAAGATATAGATAAACACAAAGAAAATAATCATCATTAAAAAGCCGGTTTTGTATATGTTCTTCCACGTACACAGTTTCCCAATGGGTTCATATCATATGATGTTGCCTTTTCATTTATTATAAATATTTTTCTGAGTTATTAAGCAATCTTTCACAAGACCATTTTTAATGCCTCCATTATACGAATATACTATAATTTCATTAATTCCCTAGTGTTGGGGATTTAGGTTGTTTTCTAATTTTTCCCTCTTGTGAATGATGCTGCTAGATTTTTGCACACATCCAAGATAAATTCCTGGAAGCAGAATTGCTGAGAGCAATGGATAGGCAAAGCTTTTGATACTCATTGCCAAATTACATTTCAGAAAGACTGTGCCATTTTCAGTGCACTATTTCATATTTAAACAGCAGCTTGTGGAAGACTGTTTCTGCAGTTTGTTTCAAGCAGAGTTCTTGTAGTATGGATGGCTTTTGGTAATAACATAATCATAGAGCAAAGCAGGCATAGGTTGGGAATCTCAAATTGGGGCAAGGTGAAGCTGGTGAAAAGCACAGAAGGAATGCAGGAGCAGAGCTAAAAGTCTAACTTTAAATTCTTGGTTTAAATATGTGTTTCTTTTCTCACTCCAGTTGTTAAAGAATATGCTCATTATTTTAGGCTGCCATTTTAAGAAATTTTATTTCTTTAAAGAATTAAAATGATGGGACTGTAACACGTAGCATCCTTTGAAATTTGTTCTATAGCTACTTGTTAAATTGTAATTTGAAAGCTATCACCTTTTTGTATATATGTTATATTTCACAAAAAGGAAATAACTGAAACTATGGTACTATAACTCATAACAACTTTGGAAATTTTCTATATAACTACTTGTTAAATCATACCTTGAAAGATATTAACTTTTTGAATATATGTTATATTTCACATTAAGGAAATAACTGAAACTGTGGAACTGTAACCTATAATATTCTTTGAAATTTGCTCTCTACTTGTTAAATTGCACTTGGAAATTTATCACTTCTATGTATGTATGTTATATTCTACAATAAAAATATGATGTAAAAGAAAAAAAACAGAAAAGAAAAAGCCCAGAGTCCTCAGAAGTGAAATTTGAAGATATCTTTCATACTCAAGCCACACGGTATAATTCACAATGATGTGATGACTATTTCAACCTTCCGACTCCTGCTCCTGAAAGCTTTGAGGAATTAGCCTGGAAGATTCACCTTGTTTATAATACATCAAAATATCTGGTCAATTTTACTCCAAAGAGGTACTAATTTCTGGTTGTATTTGTGGTAGTATCAGCTCAGATAGTGTTTGGAGTCTTGAAATATTGCATAGTTAAGTCCTCCAAACTGGAATCTGATTTTTTATTATTTTTTCAAAGATATAGAACACACTGATTCCAACTAAATATAGTGGGTCCAATTTCTCAAAGAATGAATATAAGGCAATCACACAGCTGCTGACTGTCAAAGGAAATGATGTTTCTCAAGTTCTAAAGGGCATCACTGAAATGTAAATCACTTCCTTAGATAAATACAAAACTACAAAATTCCATGGGGAAACAAATCTTTATTTTAGACATAAGACTTGGAAGATGTTTCTAATTTGTTGTCCATCTGACTACAGAGGCATTGCATAACAGCTGGGATTGCAGTTGGCTCCATCAACAGAAGCCAACCACGGTGGATTAACCACAGTGGGGCTTGTGCCTTCACGTAACAGGGAGTGCAGGGCTGGTGCAGCTGCTTGAAGAAGTTGCCAAAGATCCAGATACCTTCTCAGTTCCTGGTCTGTCATTCTCGCCATGAGACTTTTAACCTTATGGTTGTATGATGTCAAGAAGATGTGTGCCAGCCAAGTCTGTGCCTTTATATCAGAAAAATAAGAATCTGCTTCCATCTTATTGTCTCAGACAGGGTCTACATGGCCACCCCCAGCTGCAAAGGTTTCTGGAAATACTAGTATTTTCAAATCAAGGTTATGAATAAGAATGAAGGGGAAAGCATTAGCCTACGGAAGACTTGAAGTCCGAGCTTTAATCCCAGCCCCACTACTTGCAAGCTCTGCAAATCCTGGACAAGTCACCTTTTATCTTTGGCCTCTTTAGCCTTATCTATGAAATGATGGCATTGGCGGAAATGATCTCCAAGGGCTTTAGTGTGCTGGAGCTGGCTCATAACCACTCATGAGGACTATTGTGTGTCTTCCTATCTCTGTGTTCAGTGATGTCATGTTGGTAGCCCGAAACTGGCCTCAATGAGAGTATTTACACTATGAAAACTGGCAAACGCTGCCAATCAGGGCTTTCCTGTCCCCAAGCAGGTTGTTAAGCATTTACCACTGGCTCAGACGTCTTCCAGTGTTTACAGCCTCTGAATCTATCATTTCAATTTCTAAATCAGAGCTTTAAAAGGCAGTGAGACCTCACCTCAGATCCCTAATCCTTGCTTCCTGCTTTTCTACTTTGTCTCTGTGGGTCTCACTCACACCTCCTCTCCATTTTCTTCAATCCTTTCTGCTTTTCTTACCTTTTCCTGAGCTCTTTCTTTCAGTGACCATCTTATGAAATTTAGAAATAACTCTATGTGCTCTGAATAGATACCAAGCATTTGTGTTTCTGATTATAAAATGAGAGCGACATGTTTTTGATTTATATGTTAAAATAACAAACACTGCCCCTTTCTACCATAACACCTAAAGTTGATTTTTACTTAAGAATAACTCCCGAATTATTTTCTCAGTACATTTTTTTAATCATCAAAAACTACTCTTAATGGTCTATCAATCAGTAAGTCAATTAAGTACTTTTCCAATTTTGTTGAAAACACAGAATTGGAAACCATAACATACAAAAGGATTGGTTACCATCTCATTAGAGTCATTCATTTTTTAAGCAGTTTTACTGAGATATATTCACATATCATACAATACACCCAAAGTGTAAAATCAATGGCTTTTATTTTATTCACAGAGTTGTGCATTCGTCACCACAATCCATTTGAAAACCGTTTCATTACTCCCAAAAGAAAAACCCCAATCTCCTCAGTGGTCATCCCTCAATCCTTCTATCCTTCCCATCTCTACATAAATACTAATTTATTTCTGTTTCTGTAGAATTTTTTTTGCATTATATAGAAATGGAATCATTCAATATGTAGTACTTTGTGTCTGGTTTCTTTCAGTTAGCATAAATGTTTTTTAAAAATTATTATTTTTTAACTAGAGAAGTTGTAGGTTTACAGAAAAGTCATGTAAAAATTGCAGTGTTCCCATATACCCTTATTGTTCACTCATTCATTTTTTTGTGGCTTTTTAAAATTAAGCCTTTTACTTTGAGATAATTATAGATTAACATGCAGTTGGAAGAATTATACTGACAGAGTAGTAAGAATAACACAGAGGTAACAATTTGCAAAACTGTAGTCTCATATCACAAGGATATTGAAATGTCCTAGTGCATTTTAAATTTTCAATCATAGTTATGAATATGAAGGGAATAAGTGTGCTTTCCACTATTCAAGATGTCAAAGAAAAGAATGCACCAGTCAGTGTTTACGAGGCAAGAAAGACTTTACTGGCTATTCCAATAGGGGAAAGGGACTCAGGGAAAAACAGAGCAGGGGTTTTTAAGGGCTGAGGTGGGCCAATGGAAAATACCTGGGATGTTGGGGGTGGGGGTTGATCATTGCATTGGGGATGTGTGATTTACTGAGTTTGCAATTAGGGCCATTTGCTTCAGAACGTTTTCTTTGGCTGTGATTAGGCCACCTGGAGTCTGTAAGGACAGGGAGGGAGGAAGAAGGAGACATGACTACCCAGTTAGGAGCTTCTCAGGTGCCTGGAGAGTGTAAGGTGTAAGGTGGAAGGGAGGTCAGGGGTCTGGAGTCAGGAGAAGCCTGTCTAAAGTTTAGTTAAGCTGAAGGGAAATTCAGGCTGTCTTAGTCAAAGTTATAGAAACAATTATTAGGCTCAGAGCATACCCTAGGACCCCGGGCTCCAGCCAACTTCCTATTTTCCTTTCAGTCTATCCTCACTTTCTCTCTTCCCAGTATTTCCATAGCTGTTTTTTTTTTTCCTCAAGTAGAATGAAAAAAAAAAAAGTAAGTTCTACTATCTTGCTCCTCAAAAATGTGGTCCTGAGAATAGGCAGCATGGGCATCACCAGGGAGCTTGTTAAAAAAGCAGAATCTTGAGCTCTGCCCCAGCCCTACTGAGTCAGAATTTGCATTGTAACAAGCTCCTCAGGTGATTCATAAGCACATTAAAGTCTGAGAAGTGCTGGTGTGATAGAGTACTAGCCATCTTCTCAGCCAGACGTTTCCTTCTCTTGGGTCTCCTTAATGAGGTCTACCTACAGCTCTAGATACCCCCTTGCCCCAAGGAGCTTTGGCCAGTCCTATAGGGGTGGGCGTAGTCAGTAGGCCTAGATCACCACCATCTTGTTTCTGCTCTTCCTCCTCTCTTTGGGCCCAGGGAGTTTGTCAAAATAGAGGCTTTCCCTCCTTGGTACTGATCCATGCTCCGCTAAGCCCAGGATTCTGTCTCTGAAGGGGTAACTAAGACAGGAGCCCTGACTGCTTGTGCCAGTTCCCCTTGGCAGCAACCTCAGGTCTGGAAAAATCAGCCCCGTTCTTGCTTTGCCATTCGGGAATTGATCAAGTGCTCCTGACCCCAAGAAGTTGTCTCTTTTTCTAGTCTTCCTTTTTCTTATGCAAAGAATAAATGTTGGATGGTTACCTGCTTTGCCTCAAGTGCAGTACCCTTGCCTCAAGTGATCTTATTTGGGTAAGGTGGTTGTGCTGGTTTGAAGCTGTCATGTACCCCAGAAAAAGCCATGTTCTTTTGATCCACTCCTGTGGGTGCAGACCTATTGTGGGTGGGACCTCTTGATTAGGTTGATTCAATTGAGATGTGACCCACCTGAGGGCTTCTGATGTAACTGGTCAGGGATGCTGGGATAGGATTCCAGGGTACAGCCCAGGGTGGGGAGCACTGATCTGGTAACTCAGTAGGGTGTGTTAGTAGCAGCTCAGGACTCAGAGAAGGTATTCTTGGTTTGGATCTTGACTCTGGCACGTTGTTGCTTTATTTATTTATTTATTTATTTATTTATTTATTTATTTATTTATTTATTTTACAGCTTTATTGAGATATAATTCATTTCCCATACAACTCTGGTCCTTTTTTTGACTCCATGGCCCCACAAATATGGGGAACAAAGAGGGCTCTTTCTTCCCCATTCACCTCTCCTAATCCACTGTTGGTGATTACCCAGGTGAGGCAAGTAGATTTCAAAGCTCCCCAGGTGATTTCCAGTGTGCCACCATGTTTGGGACAGAGAAACTTTTCTCAGGCTTGGCTCTGTGGGCTCTAGGACCACATGTTTCTTTTCAGAGGCTGTGATCTACATGGAATCTAAAAGGATTGGCATGAAATTTTGATCAAAGCAATTACCTATATGCTTTTTCAGTGGAGGTTGTCTGAGGCATAGCAGTCAGAGAAATTGAACTGTCAGAAACTAATATAAGAATAATAAGGGAATATTTCTTCTTCATTGGACACCAAAGATGAATAGCAGGTAAAATAAAATTTTAAATTAAATTGAATATGTATATGACTACTTTTTTGTTAAAGGACTGTAACATGAATAATGAACATATTAAAAGGAGAAGACCAGACCCTCAATTTCTTTCAATAATGTTAGTGTTGTATTTCCTAGCTTGAATAAAACACATTTCATAAAACACCTACACAGTTCTGCAATGCATTATGGATGGCCTCTCTGGAGAAATCGTACATGCCTTTCAATTTTGACATAGTGGTATGGTAATAATAGAAGTCTTTGGCGTATAATTTGGCAGGCATTTGTATAATTCTTAGCTTTGCTGATTGAAAGCCAGGGCTTACCTCACCTGGGTACTCACCAGCAATGGATTAGGAGAGGTGAATGGGGAAGAAAGGACCCTCTTTGTTCCCCATATTTGTGGGGCTATGGAGTCAAAAGCTAAATGGAAATGTATTTGGAATTGTATCAGTTTGGATAGAGTTTTAGCTGCTCTAAGAGAAACCCAAAACAACAGTGGCTTAATAAGAGAGAAGCTTATTTCTCTCTCACATCCAAGTCCAAGCCAGTGTAGCTGCTCTGCTTTTTGCTAGTGTGCAGGGACCCAGGCTCCAACATTTGTTGCTCCACAATTCCTGGGGTATTGCCTTTCTCTGCAGGGTCCTCCCATGTCTGCTGTGGGAAGAGAGGAAGGAAATGACCTAGCTTGCTGCTCTCTTCTGAGGACAGGACCTGGAGGTTGCATTCATTATTTCTTCTTACATCCTACTGGTCAGAACGTAGCCATGTGACCACATATAGCTGCAAGGGAGGCTAGGAATTGTAACATTTATTTTGGTTGGCCAAATGCCGAGGTTCAGCAAAAATTAAGGAGGAACCACTGTGTGTTGAGTGCATAATGTGCCTTCAATTGCTCACGACGATCTCATGAGATGAGTATTCTAAACATTTACAGATGAAGAGGAAGTGACTCAGGGAGGTTAGGTAATTTTCCCAAAGCCACCCAGCTGACTGAGTTTCTACTATTCGGGAGTCTAGATTAGAGAATTACTAAATCCTACTGAGGTAGGAGGAGGGTCAGGAAGGGCTTCCCAGAGGATAGTGAGTTAGGTCTTTAAAGGGGCCACACCAAGGAGATGGGGGGGGCACTGGAGTTCAGGAAGAGGAAACAGCAAGTGCTAGGGGCAGGGACAAGCAGGGCCCTTCTACTGAGCTAAGAGAATTTTTGTAGGCTTGAAAGTTAGGGTGTGTGGGGAGCGATAGGTGATAAAGCAGAAGCTGCAGGTAAAAGCCAGGGAAGAAGAGCACTTTAAGGCTTTATGTAGGCAGTAGAGGGTCTTGATGGGCTTTCAGCTAGAATCAGGTGATCAGATTTGCCCTTCAGAAATTTGCTCTGGGGGCAAGGAGACCAGCTGGGGAATCCAAGTAAAGATCTAAGCAGGAGATGAACTAACCTCAACAGTGCGCATGGCAACTTGGGGACAGAGTTAGTCGATGTCAAAGAGACACAATTAGAGATCTGATTGAATGTGGTGGGTGATGGAGAGAGAGAATTACAGGACACCTCCTAGGATGGCCCCTATTATGTGGTGATTGGGTGATGATGGTTCTGTGCATGAAGAAATATTTTAGTTTCTCTCCAACTGCAAAAATAATAGTTCTAAACACCCTTATGGTAGGAGATTGTAAAATTGAGAAAATTATGGGAAATATAGGATGTGGAGACCAGGAAAGTGACAAACTTATGAAAGCCCTTATAAATACATTTTACCCTCACAGAATTAAAGAAATAGCCTTCCGAGTAAAGATGATGTCAATAATGTTTTTTACATTTTACATTAGCAAAATAGCAACAGTAGGTACTGTGCCATTAACTTCCATCTACATTGTCTCTGGAAATTTTCAGTACCGTCCTTCCCCACAGTTTCAATGGAAGACGTGAACCTTCGTTTCGCTCTCTTGAAGATAATAAGCATTCTAAGAGGCATTTTCTTTAGTGCCTGATCCTCCATCCAAGTGCTTAATGCCTTTCTGATTTTATGATTTGGGCTGCCTAAGTCACCCTATTTAAATCATGACTCAAAAGTAACTAACAGGTCACATACAAACTTGATCCAAAATTCTCAGCTGCAGGAGAGGCCTGGAGAAAGAAGTCCATCTGTATACACTGGACTTTTGAGTAAGGGGAGGTGGCTACAGGGAGGGAATTGCAATATTTCTAAGTCAGTCAGGTGGCCCCGGCTGTAATAGTAGGCAGAAATCTTCTGTTCCCCTCTTGGTCTTGTACTTCATCGGCTGCTTCTGTCCGCTTGACTCTCCCCTGTCCCGTCTTTCAACCAGATCTGGCTGGAGAAGGATGGGGATGGGAGAGAGGCCGCTTGAACCCCCTTCTTGGGGTCTCAGCTCCACATGCTGTTGTGGCCAAGCTGGCCCTGACCTTGTGTTCTAGCTGTGGTAAAGGCTCACCTGCCTTGTTTCTGGTAAGTAGGGACACATGACTGAAAGAGACCAGCTTGTGCTCTTCCATTTCCCAAATGCGTGACCCTGGGCCAGCTGTTTAACCACACAGGTTCAGTTTTCTTGGGGGATAATAACAGAGCCATAGTTGCAGAATTTTTATATAAGAGATGCTCAGGGAATTGGGGCTGGTGGATGAATCTTGGAGCTGCATTTGCATGGCTAACTCCCCATTTTTAGTTTCATTGTATATACAGATCAAATAAAAACACCAAAGTTTTCTAAAGATGCGTTTATTCACAGTTCCTATGAAATTAAGGAAAACTCAATTGCCCTTACCGAATAATGAGAAAAATAATCACATGAATTTATATAGCTAACTCCTCAAAATAGTGATGCTCATTTTGGCTTTATAATGGAATGATATATGGAAGAAATACAAAACATTCATTCTACCTTCAAGTGCTTCTCTGTAAAGAAAGGCCCAGGGAGGCTGAGGAGTTACAGCGGTGGGATTCTTCAGTTACAGCAGAGACTTCAGTGATCCTGGAGTAATCTCTTCTCTCTTTTTAAATTTATAACTAAATCAGTGATCAGTTTCTTCTGTCATCACCGTTGCTCCTCTGCAGGAATGTTTTTGTTAGTCTCAGGGAGGAAAAATACCTTTGATATACTATAGAAATAATTGGTAAAGCTGGGATGATACATCATGGCAGAGAGAGGTGAGTGTGGGGTGGGTGGTGGGTGGTGGGGGCAGATGAGTGGGTACTTCCTAACCCGTAGGGCTGTTAGAAGGAGGCAAGGAGATAATGCAAGTGAAATGTCTGACACGGTGCTTGGCACATAGTAGGGGCTCAGTAAATGCTACCTATGATTAGAATTATTTTTTCAAGAGCCATTCCTCATGTCATTCCCCAATTCAATTTAGTCTTCTCTCTTATTGAGGGAAGTAGATGGACCCAGGATTCTAAAACCCTGCATTCTTGACCAGTTTCCTAAGAAAGCATTCCAGACCCCCACTCTTGAAGATTTGCAATGTATCACTACATAATAAAGGCTCTGAGAAGTCCTGCAGGGGGAAAAACATGTTGACTTTTGGCTAATTCAGTGTTTTCCAAGTTATTCTGACCAAAAAACCATCTTTTATCTCTTATTATTTTCATGGACCACTTGTTAGCATTTTTTTTGGGGACAAGAGTTGTCCCTATGGAGAAATGACAATTTCATGCTCAGCAGTTCCTCAAGCTAGAGAATTCTACAGAATTAGTCACTGCAAACTTTTTAGGAGAAAAAGTCAGTCCTTTTTTCCTCATTAACCATATGAAAGTCACTGTACTTTGTCAGTAGTATTTTATGACAGATGAAGTGGCATATTCTGACTTGACCTTTGTCAGTGATTTTTGGCCCTGGAGGTCAAAGGGGAGGTGGGCTGGTGAGGTACCAGGCTAGGGACCGTCTTGGGATTCCTCGGCAATTGTCTTTGAATCGCCCTTCACACCTGATCAGAGCTGCAAAGTTACTCAGATTGATCTTCTTTGACCCTGACAGCAGCTGTTGAAGTAGGCAGGGTAGTCAATTATTGATCCCATCTCACACCAGGCGAAACTGAGGTGCCGAGAGGTGAAGCTGGTTGTTTAAGGCAAAAGAGCTAAAACTAGAACTCAAGTCTATTGATTCAATTTAATTCAGCAAGCATTTAATCATCACCTACTATGTGCCAGAGATTCTGTAGAGTTTAAAGAGACAGATGTGAATCAAAATAACAGTAGAGTGTGAAAAGTAATGGTAGACTCAGAGGGGACCAGAATGGTTGGGAAAGAACACCAATAAGAGATGGCTTATGAATTGGGTTTTGAAGGATAAATAAGAGGTTTTCCAAGGAAAACAAGTAGGGAAAACTGAGGCTATTTCTATAATGTAGATATAGTCCTCCTGGTCCTTATGGCAGGTAGCCAGGCCTTAAAGGATATTGGGGGTGGGTTTTTGAGTGTGCACACATGTGTGTGTGTCTAGGCTCTGAGAAGGCAAACTTCTGAGGATTTCCCCTTCATTCCTTTCTACTTACATTTGGAAAAAACTTGGAGGCATAAGTGCTTTGTGAGAGCCACGTCACATGGAAGCATGATGATGGATGAGAGAAATTAATCAATGTTGACTAAGAAATTCATCTATGAGGTTAAAGTTTAAAAGCTTTAATAAATCAAGTCTTAAATTTGGGATTGAATACTCGGCGAAAGGGACAGAATTCTAGCTTTGGGATGTGCACTGTTTCATTTAATTGACTGGGGGGAAGATCTTTTTCCTGGGGCCATTTTCAGTGAGTCCTGCAGTGTTTCAGTTCAAAGTTCCCTTTCCTTGATTAATATGATTTTCAGTGTTTTCCCGGTAATTCAGAACCAACGAGAAGCAATGATCTGGGAAACCACCTCCTCCAGTTCCCTTTGATAGGGTCTTCAGTGGAACAGAACAACTAATTACGGTTGGCACCCAAGGGATTGCTTTGAAAAATCAGCAGAAACAGCAGGAGCAGCCAGACGCCACCTTCACCTGGGCCTTCCTACAACACGGGAGGCTGTGTGGGGTCAGCACTGTGGAGCCAGACACACCTTGATTTGTCCTTGGAGAAACTGGCCCTGCTTTTGCAAGCACGTGTGGAAAGGTTCTTATCTAAAAGATGCCTCATGGGTGAAACCAGAAGGTCAAGGCAGAGGAAAAATGATCGGTGCATCTGGGATTATTAAAGGGTGATGTGTACAACCTGCAGTTGCTTGTGGATCTTTCTTTTTCTGCCCCCAAAAAGACAGGAGGGTCGGTACCAAGTGGCCTCCAGGTGCCATGGGTGGCAGCCGTGCTTTGTTTCTCTGTGGGTGGCAAGTATTCGGTGATGCCGGGAGGCAGCTGGGGACCAGGGAACTCCTGGGAGCTGGGCAGGAGCCTGGGAAGAGCTGCTTTTAATTAAAGCTCTCTCTGCTTCCTTGCAGCTGCTAAGAGGTCGGCTTCTGAGAATTCTGTCCTCTAGCTTCGTAGAAAGGACTGTCTGTCTTGGCTGGGCCTGAGAAATGTTTCTTTCTAACCACGTTTTCCTCCATATTCTTTGAATGGGGGATTAATTCAGCTTTTGAAGGAACCTAAGTTTCTTCTTATTGCCCTGGCCCTACCCACCAGCCTGTTCCCTGTGGCTACTCCACCCGGGTTCTGCACACATCTGCCTCCTGGGAGGCAGACCTCTATGGAGGGCCTCGGCTGACCCTCGGTCTCTGGTTGCATTTGACCAATGAGAGGAGATCAGATGGCAGGAAGGGAGAGATTCTGGTAGGTAGTCCCCACTCTCTCCCTGCACAGGTGCCAGGCCTCTGGCAGGAGCTGCTCCCCACTTCCATGTCTACTGCTTGCTGGGTGACCCCCTCTCTCTTGGCTCCAATTCCCACTGGCCTTCATTATCGCTTCCTCCCCTAGCAACAGCTTTCTGCTATTGTTGGTCTCTTTGTATCTTTCCAGTCACTATTCTCCCTTAAACCCCCCATCCCTTTGTGTAGTTGAGGTGGAATTCATATACAATTAACCATTTTAAAGTGTCCGATCTAGTGGCATTTACTGTAGTCAAAGGGTTGTGCAACCATCATCTCTCTTGAGTTTCAACATTTTTTCATCTCTCCAGAAAAGCACCCTGCACGCATTAAGTAATCTCTTCCTATTTTCTCCCCTTTCCCATCCCCTGCAACTACTAATCCTATTTTCCATCCCTATGGATTTGCCTATCCGGAACATTTCATATAAAAGGAATCTTACAATATGTGGTCTTTTGTGTCTAGCTTCTTTCACTTAGCATCATGTTTTCAAGGTTCATCTAAGTTGCAGCATGAGTACTTCATTCTTTTTTATGGCCCAATAATGTTCCATTGTGTGATATACCACAATCCCTTTAACTCTCAATTGTGTAAGTTGGTGGTTCTCAAAGTGTGGTCTGCAGACTAGCAGCATCAGCATCCTCTGGGAACTTGTTGGAAATGCAGATTCTCTGTCACTACCCCATCAAACTGTGGGAGTGGGGCCCAGCCATCCGGTTTTTAGCAAGCCCTCCAGGTGATGCTGGTGCATGCTCAAGTTTGAGGACCCCGGCTGTAAGAAGGCTCTTTATTAAGGGCTCTTTATTTGAACCACCTGGGGGTGAATTCATTTCCTTTGGGACTCTGACTGATACACCTTATTCCTCCCAGATGGGGTTGCTGAATCTGCTCCTTGTGTGTTTGGTTCTGGTTGCATTCTGACCAGGGTGGTGATGTCTCAGCAGCTTCAGTTCCAGAAGTAGACATGGATTACCTGGATTATCTCCTGCTGACAGGTATGCTTAGGGGAGCCTGGGGGCCTGCATTTGCCAAGACCCAGCCCCTCCACATAGAGAGCTAAGGAATTGGTCAGGGCATTAGCTCATGTTCAGGTCTCAGAGCCTGACCAGAGGTTGGATATGAAGCCCAGAGACAAAAGATGCTCATTCTTCAGAGACTAAAAGGAAGCCAGGGTGGGGGGATGGAGGTGGGGACCACTGACTGGTCAGAAAAACAGTCACCTCCTCCTGGAGAAACGTGTTCCTATGTTATGGATTATAATTCACAGAACAACAACTTCAGGTATTTTGGGTATCTGAGGGCCCAGCTGGATCAGGGCAGTGGGGCTTCCAGGTACATGATTGACCCCTCTCCTCACCTCTCCCTTCTGTGAGCATGTGTTCTCTTGGGAAGAGAGGGCTGTGAGTAAAAAATAATAACTTAAAGGGTGGCAGCCCTTAGAAATCCAAGCAATTCTGCTGTGGGACACCCCTCCCCGCCCCAGCAGGTGGAGCAAGTGAAGAAACGGAAGGGGCTTCCCTGCTGGCCGGGGGTGGTGGGCACACACGAAACCCAAAACAGCAAGGAAGCCCCAGTAGGTGAGCAGCAGGGCAGATGTGACCTGAGGGATGTCCAGATCAGCTGCCTAGATCAGAATGGCGGAGGAGGGCCAGGTGAGCATCTAGGATGACATGGGACCTTTTGTGAGATTCTCCTAGGACAGTATCAGAGAGGGAGGGAGAAATGTCAAGGAGTGTGTGTATGTGCGTGTGTGTGTGAGTGATGGGTGAGAGCAGTGGAACTCCTGGTTTCATTGGTGACCTCATTTATACCCTCCAACTGGTGAGGACTGGTGGACATTTGAATTATACATGAAATAATATATAAGCTCAGTAGTAATCAAAGAGGTTCAAGTTAAAACGAGAGTGAGATGTTTGTTTATCTGATTGGCAAATATTAAAAAGAATAATGTACTAATTAACATAATGCTAGTTGCTGTAACAAACACACTAAACATGTATAATATCCCAGAAATTAGAAGTTTTAGTTCTCTTTCAGAAAGTCCAAAATGGGCATTCCCAATTGGTGGGGAGTTCTCCCCCAATAGCTCAGGGGCCCAGGTTCCTTGTGGTTCTACCATCTTCAACTCATGCTGCCTATGGTCACCCAGAGTTACTTCCATTCCAGCCAGCCAGAAACGAGGAAGTGTATGGAGGGTAGGGCCCAAAGAGGATTTTTGGGCCAGGTTTGCTACCATTTCATTGGCTTGAATGCAAGTGTGCAAGTGCCAGAGAATTAACATATCCTGGGAGCAGTGGTTGACATGGACTGAAAGTGGGTATATTAATATGCCAGCTCTCTCCCACCTTGGGTGGGACAGCCTGAAAGCACATGTTCTAAACTGGCTCCCAGAGTTCCCCAGTGGGGCTACATTCATGTTGTCCAGAATGGAAACTTTATAACACACTCTCTATTGACTGTCTTCCTTTTCCTGTTTCACGTCTCCACTGCCCTACTGGTTCTTCCTGGGGTCACTCTCCCCACAAAAAAGAATCTACTTGCACTTGGTTGGGACCCAACCAAGACGCCATCTAGTTGGCCATTGTGAAGGAATGGCCAGTGTGGATATGGGTGAGAGAGTTAGGATTCAGTTAACACTTGTGTTGTCACCGCCCTCAACTGATCAGGGAGGAAGATCTTGAGAGCTATGGAAAGGATTGTTTGAGGAGTAAAGTGGGTTTCAATGGAATTTAATCCCGTGAAATAAGTGTCAGCTCTCAGCTACTTGGTGCAGGAAAGCACATGGTCCCGTTTGGGATTCACCTTGAATGTGTGTCTAACTTTGCTTGTTCTGGGTTGCTACCATAGTAACAAGAATAATTAACTTTAATGACTACATCTCTCTCTTTTTGCTCACCACCTCCCCCCACTCTAGTTCATTCTGGATTTGCTTTGAAGTATTTTAGTCATACGCCTATCTACCTTTCTCTGAATACTGATGTCTTCTTTTTGATCTTATCGGGCTGCTTGTTCCTGTTGTCTGAACCTACATTTCTGCCGTGATAAAGCACTTGCCTGTTTTTGCTCAGACTTTTAAATGGAGTTCAGCAATTTGGAAACACAGAAGTTACAGCAACTGGGGCCTTGTTGGGTCCCCTTTGTCAGCTGAGAACATCTGTTTGGCCGATGGGGGCATCTTGGTTTATTGCTGTCATCAGGAGCTGTCATTCAGAAGAACTGAGACCTGCATTTCCCACTGAGGTGCTGAATATTAAAAACCTTCATTTCCTACCAAAGGCTCAGCCCTATTCCACATTCTTTTTTCTTAAAGAACAAGAAAGTTCTCAATTTCAGTTCACAAGCATGTATTAAGTTCTAGGAGTCATTTAAGAATCAAACCACTGTTCTTTTTGATAGAAACCCCTCACCAAAAAGAGATTGAAATCATAGTTGTAGCAGGTTCTTGAGACGCTTTATGCTATATCCCTTTAGCCCACCTCATTTCAGGACCGCTGGGGAACTTGTGCTAGTGTCCCTCATTGAGGTTGTGCAGTGTCATCTGTCTGCTCTGTTTCCTCCAAAGCTTCTGAAGGCTGCTGGGCTCTGCTCAGGCACAGCCCCGAAGTGTGGGGAGAGTTAGAGTCCTCAGATGCAAACCTCAGCCAATGCGTGAGCCGAGCTGGTAGAGGAAGGCAAGCAGCCTCCTTCTGTCCCAAGGGCAATTCTGAAGCATGTTCTAAATGATTCCCTAAACGGTCCACAAAGGTCCGGAATCTTAATTGCCCACAGAGGTGGCCAACTTACTAATGTACCCTTTGCTAATTTTTCTGCCTTCCCAGTCATTTACCCCATACCCTCACTTCTTTTTCTTGGGATCCCTTTCAAAATAAACTACTTGCACTCAAGTACTTTTCACTCTGTCTGGGGGACCCTAACTAAGGCAAAAACAAGAGTGAATGTGGCTGAAAATAAAAGCCTTTCTGCTCCAGGCCTCTTTGATTTTTTTTTTTTTTTACCTGATTGATGCCTGTTGCAGTTTGGGTTCCATGAGCAGCAGACTATGAAATGGAAGATAGCATGCAGGAGATTGATTAGAGGATGCTTTTTGGATCAACACCTGTGGAGGGGAAGAGATGGAAGAAGGATGGGCTAGAGGGAGAAGTTGGGTGTGTTGCAACAAGGCATCTCTGAGGTTGAGACTGGAACCCTCTGCACTCCCTTTTCTATTCCCACTCTCAGTAAGCACCTCACTCTCACGGTCAACAATTGTTTGTGTGATCATGATCCCTAGGCCACAGTGCCAGCTCTGGTCTCTTATCTGGATGACTGCACCTTCATTCAATAACACTGGCTAAGTGGTAGGTGCCTGAAAATAAAAATGAGTCTGACATGATTCCTGACCTGGAGGAGCACATGGTCTCGTTGGGGTTGATGAGCACAGGAAAAGATCACTATAATATACCCTGACAAGCCTACGGAAATACAGGAATTAAGGCAGGCTGGGGTGATGGACATATTTTGGGCAAAGAGCCCAGATCACAGCACATAAATTGTGTCATCAGAAAACAGATCTGAAGTGTTACAGGATTTAGCCTCAAAGGAGATAAATGAGTTGCGTGTTGTCCACAGAACTTTTAGCATCTTCGGACCTTAGGGTCAGCTGGTCCGACTTTAGGCTGGGCTCCTCTCCACAGCATCCTTGCAAGGTAACCATCTCATCTCTCCTTGCCACCTCTAGTGCTGTATCTAGTGATGGTCTGTTCCCAGATTGGGGAGTGTGGAAAGGGGGAAAGCACTTTCTTTTGACTTTACTCATTGATTCCAGTTTCATCCAAGCATCTCTGCTTCTTTTCCGCACAGTAGCCTACCCATTTTGGCTGGCAATTTGCATATTCTCCTGAGCCTCCTCCAAACAAATCAATCCTGGTTCTGTTAGTTGTTCAGCAAATTACATCATGCAGTTCTATCAATTCTTCCTCCTAGATGTCTCCTTAATTTGGCTTCTTCTCTTTGTCTCCAGAATTAATTAACATGAAAAATAAAACAAAAAGCCAGAGAGTGATGTGGTAATTAGTGCCAATTACTCTATTTTGACTCTCCAACTTCCCTCACCTGGATGACTGCAGAAGTCTCCCAGCTGGCCTCTCTGCTTCCATTGTGCTCCTTCCAGTTCATTCTGTACTGCAGGCAGAGTGATCCTTCCAAGATGAAAACATGACCCTGCCACTTCCCTGTTTAAGGCCATTCAATGGATTCCGAGTGCTCCTCACATCAGGGACAAAATCCTTAACGTGGCCTTCAAAGTGTGCAATGTTTGGCCTTTCTAGTCAGCTCTCAGCGTTCCCCCCAGCAGCTGACATGCTAGCTTTTCAGAAAGTGCTATGCCACCTTGATTGGGCATACCTTCTCTGGTCCCCAGGTCTTCACCTGGGGTTCCTCTGGCCCACCTGGATAGCTTCTGCTCATTTTTCAGGCCTGATTGACAAGCCACTTCCTCTGGCTTCACCGAGAGGCTGCTTACCTCTCTTGGTTAGGGGTCTATGGTAGAGGTGTTTTTCTTTTCTTTGAGATATAACTTACATACGGTAAAGTGGGCCCTTTTTAAAGGTGACTTTACCATTTGCCACCCAGATCATGATATAAACCATCCCCAGAACCCAAAGGCTCCCTCATGTTTCTTTCAGTGGATACTTAAAAGTAACTGCTCTCCTGACCCGTATTACCGTAGGTTAGGTTTGCCGGCTTTTAAACTTCATATAAATGGAATCATACAGTAGTCACTCTTTTAAATCTGGCTCCCTACACTCATATGTTGTGGCAATAGCTCATTCTTTATTCTTTCCCGTGTGTTATTTCACTCTATGACTCATAGTATTAATATACTATGATTTATTTATCCATTCTATTCTCAAAGGACACTTCGGTTGTTTTCAGGTTGGGCATTTATGAATATTGCAGCCATGAACATTAGCGTGCATGTCTTTTGGTGAATGTATGCATTCAGGTTTTTTCTGATCCTGTGATAGACTTTATCATTTTTTTTCCCCCAAATATTTGCTGCCTATTCCTTCTGGTCTCCTCCCTTGCTGGGCCCTTCCTTGAAGGAGGATATTACTCCCCACCAAATTGCTCCCAGGGCTGGCCTTGTGACTTGCATTTTTTCCAGTGAAATGTGACAATAGGAATGTGTGGAAATAAACAAAGAGCACCCAAATGAGAACAAACAAAGCCTATTTATTCAGAATCACCCTCCATTATTTGCATTTGGCAGAAACTCAAAGGCAGGCAGAGGAGTGGGAAAGCTTTACGGTGGACGAAAGGAAAGACTTCAGGTGGGCCCTGACTGGAGGCTGTCAGCATGGGACAGTCGCAGGTGGGCTAACTAGAAATGGGGCATCCTATGAGACTGGTTAGAAGCATATTTGGCTTTCTCTGGTTGAGCCTCAGTTGGAAGAGAGGGGCACAAATTAGGGAAGCTGTCAGAAATTGATCAAGTCCTTGCTATTTTGTGCTGATTGTTACAGGGATTGTGGTTTAGCTTCCTGGAATGGTAGCCAGTGACCAGCTTCCTGCACCGAGTGCCACAGAGAGTGGGCCCGAGTCTCCTGGTCTGGTTACCGCTTGTGCTGGTTTGAATGTATTATGTCTCCCAGAAAAAGCCATATTCTTTGATGCAATCTTGTGGGGCAGACATATTAGTGGGGATTAAGTTGGAACGTTTGGACTAGGTTGTTTGCGAGGAAATGTGCCCTACCCAACTGTAGGTGAGTACTCTGATGAGATATTTCCATGGAGGCATGGCCCCACCCATTCAGGGTGGGCCTTGATCAGTGGAGGCATATAAATGAGCTGATGGCAGCTGTGAGTGACATTTTGAAGAGGAGCTACAGCCAAGAGGGACACTTTGAAGAAAGCACAGGAGCTGCAGATGAGAGACAGTTTGAAGACAGCTGTTGAAAGCAGACTCTTGCTCCGGAGAAGCTGGGAGAGGACAAATATCCCAAGAGCAACTAAGAGTTACATTTTTGAGGAACTGCAGCCTAGAGAGGAATGTCCTGGGAGAAAGCCATTTTGAAACCAGAACTTTGGCACAGACGCCAGCCACATGCCTTCCCAGCTAACAGAGGTTTCCTGGACACCATTGGCCATCCTCCAGTGAAGGTACCTGATTGCTAATGTGTTACCTTGGACACTTTATGGACTTAAGACTGTAACTGTGTAAGCAAATAAACCCCCTTTTATAAAAGCCAATCCATTTCTGGTGTTTTGCATTCTGGCAGCATTAGCAAACTAGAACACTGCTGATCGGGGTCAGAGTTTCTTGGTCATTTCCCATTGTATGTTCAGTTTCTCAAATGTAGGCCACTTCTTGTCAGAACTTTTAAGATCCATTGCATGGTTCTACCATGGCTCTTTCCCCTCTGATACGAGGTTGATATGGAGGCTGGTTCTCCAGTCTGGATCCATGAATGCAGGGGAAGTGGACACCGTCTGATCCAGTGGATATCAACGAGTGTGAGAACTAAACATTTATGGTTTAAGCAATTGGAATCTGTTTCTTTTTGTTACTATAGCAAAACTTAGAATAAGTTGACTGATACAAAGCCTCTCCCTTGAACTCCAATAGCACCCTATACTTCTTCTTTCATAAAATGTTACTGATTCCAATGAGGTGTGGTATAACTTTCCACCAATTTTGCCCTTTCTACCCAAACCTGTAAGTGTAGGGCCTATACATGTCTTGACCACCGTTGTAAACCCAGCACCTAGGATTTTGATGGGCAAATAGTGGGTTTTCAATGCATAGTTGTTTGATAGAAATGCCTTTGAACCTTTTGTTATTAATTTTATTGTCAAAAATGATTAGTTTTGTTGTCAGTTTTCCTAGGTGTCCTCCCCATAATGGGAGACCTGGAATGGAACACCACTTCCAAGTGTGGTCTGTTTAGTGAAATGAAGATACTCACTCTCACCTCCTTTCCTATGGACATGCTGCTCCTAATGATGTGGCTGAAAGTAGACTTAACTCTATTTGACAGTGACTTCACTGTTGACTTAAACTCTGGAAATTCTTCCTGTGGTGCTACTATTAATCCTCAGTTTCTCCATCCTGGATGTGGGTAGCACATCCATAACCCTGATGAACTTACTGATCCTCATGCTCCTCTATTTTTAAGTCCACTCTCTCACTTTTCTTGGGAACCTGAGTTTGTTTATTTTTACTATGCCTTCCTTACTGCTGTCTCATTTCCCATATCTGGTTCTTTTATCTCACTCTGTCCCCCGGTAACACCAAATTACTTTATTTCAAATCTTATCCCAAACCTCTGTTCACCTCTGATTGACATGGGCATTTATCAGCTTCCAGCAAATTGAACTTCAATGTACTGGAGTGTAAAAGTGCTGGAGTGAGAAATAGCTTGGTTGAAAATTAGCAGCTGTAATTTCTGGTATTTACCTCTTGTAACTTTTGATTTAGGGATCATATTTGAAGACTTTTTTTTTATTGATTTGTGATGTTCTTCATATATTCTGGGTATTAGTTCTTGGGTATATGCAGTATAAACAGTTTTTTCCCACTTTGTCTTGTCGTTTCACTTTATTTATGGCATCTTTTTTTTTTTTTCACAGAAATTTTAAATTTTTCAATTTTTCCTTGGTGGTTTGTGCTTTTAATCTATTGTTTAATTAAGAAACTCTTCCCAACCATGAGTTCATAAAGAAAGTACAGATTTTTACTAAGTTATTTTTACTTTTGATCTCTAAACTATCTGCAATATTTTATTACATATGGCATAAGGCAAGTGTATAATTTTATTTTTTTTTTCCATACAGAAAACAAATTGTTCCAAACCATTGAATGGCTACATGGATATGTAATGCTCTTGAATATTTGATTAATATACAGAGGTAGGTCTGCTTCTGTGCTCTCTATGCTGTTCCAGGGGACTATGGTTTTTTCCTGCATTAATATTGTACAGCCCCAGTTATCATAGCTGCTTAATATCTTTGTTATATAATAAGGTAAATTCCCCCCTTTTCTAGAATTGTCTTGGTATTCTTGGAATTTTGCTCTTCCATGTGAATTTTGGAATTAGCACAAGTTCCATGAAAATCCTATTTGGATTTTAGAATTGTACTGAATTTATAAATTAATTTGTGGAGAATTGGCATTTTATTATATGTCGTCTTCTAAGTTGCCATTTATTCAGATCTTCAAAAGTATAATGTTTTGTAATTTCTCCATCCTTTTTTTTTTTTTTTTTTGGTTAGATTTATTCCCATTTCCTTACTGATTTTGACTAATGTGAATGCTATGTTTTTTATGCCCTGTGTATTTTCTAATTGGTATATTTAATGTGTAAAAACTTGTTTTGCTTTTCTTAAAAAATATTGAGCTTAAATTAAGTAACCAAACTAAAATCTCTCACTTATTCTTGTACTTTTCCAGGGTAGCAATCATTATAGGCAATGAGGACAATTTTGCCTTTTACTTTCTAATCCTCATACCATATTTCCTACCCTCCCTTCCTCCCTTTTACTGAACAATAGAAGGGGTTACAACAAGGACCTGTGTGTTATTTCCAATTTTAATGGAAATTCTATTAAAGATTAAACATAAAGTAATAGTTTATTATAGTTTTTATCCTTATTTTAGTTGCTTTTTTAAGGTTAAAAAAACCCTATTTCTCATTTGCTAAAATTTCAGGAAAGGGTGTTGAATTCTATTGAATACTTTTTCCATAGCCACTGAGATAAAGATATATTTTTATCTTTTAGTATGTCAGTGTGTTACATCACATTGTCAATTTTTCTGACATGTAACCATCCTTGTATTCCTGGCATATATTCTGAGTGGGCATATTTTATAATTAAAAAAAAATTGGATCAGCTCTTTTGTTTAGGATATTAATATTACTAAGTGAAATTGATCTATATTTTTCTTTTCTTATACTATCTGTGGAAGGTTGTCTTATTGTTTGCGATTATTTAATTCTACTTTCCCTGTAAGAGGATTACATATTCTCAGTGTGACATGCCTCCCTGTAGACAGAATACACTTTTTTGCCCCTTTGTCAAGTTGGAACACACGACATGCCTGGACCACTATGTGCCAATGACTCCTTGTCAACCCCAAGCTGAAGCTTTAAGAGGCATTATTCTACTATCTCTCTGGATCTTTCTCTTAGCCACAAGAATGGGCATGTTTTACACAGGGGATATTCCCTTAGTTTCCCTCCACAAACCCCCTTGAGAAAACACATGAAACAGAGGTACAGCCTGACCTCAGCTGACCCTGCCCACATGTAATATGAGTGAGGAATAAAACCATGTTTTTGTAAGCCGTTGAGTTTTTTGGGTTTTCACCCCAGTAAAGATAAGTCATAAATCATCTATATCTGTTTTTAGAATCATGGTTAATATGACCTCATAAAACAGACTGGTATTATTCTCTCTTTCCTCTTCTTTGAAAGAATTTGTATAATACAGAAATATTCTATTCTGTTCCTTGAATGTTTGGTAAAACTTGATTGAAAAACTGTCTGAGTCTGGTGTTGTTTTTTTGGTGGAGCATTGTGACAAATGATTCAATTTTAAAAAAAGTTATTGATATATTCAGGTTTTCTATTTTTTTCCCTGAGTCATTTTTGGTAATTTATATTTTTATAGAAAAATTTTCATTGCATCTATGTTTTATGTCAGCATAAAGTTGTTTGTAACAATATCATATGATTAAAAAACAAACATTTGCTGTGCTTTAATTATGTTGTAATGAGAATTTACTTGTGCCTTCTCTATTTTTTCTTGATCAATCTTGTAATAAGTTTGTCTACATAATTAAATTTTCAAAGAACCAGCTTTTTAATCTTGTCAAGCCTCTATTTTCCCTTTTTCATTAATTTCTGCTCTTATTTTTATTTCCTTCCTTCAACTTTTTGAGTTTTCTTTCTAACTTGTAATGTGAATACATACTTCATTTATCCTCAATATTTCTTTTATTTATTAGGCTTAAAGATCTGGCTGCATATGGTAGAGACCCTAATTAATAGTGGCTTAAATAAGATGAAAGTTTATTTTTCTCATATGTGAAAAGTTAGGGGTAGGCAATCCAGGGCTGGTATAAGCTTTGGGGACTCAGGGTTCTATTTTGTGGTTGATAAGGTGTTGCCCTTGCCCACATCATGTCAGGTAATTAATCTTCAAGCCTGCATTCCAGCCAGCATGAAGGAAGAAGGGCTTCCCTCTTTGAGGATGTGACCTGGAAGTTACATGCATCACTTCTGCTTGTCCCTTACTGGCAAGAGTTCAGTCCCATGGCCACCCAGGAGAGGATAGAAAATGTAGTTTTTTTATTCTGAGAAGCCATATGTCCAACTAAAAATTAAGGGTTTTATTAGTATGGGAGGACAGGAAATGGATACTGGGGACACCTAGCAGTCCCTGTCCCTCCCCCACCCCCCACTTTGGTACCCAAGCATCCCTGTGTACTCATCTCTTAAACATCCCCACACCAAGGGAGAAAACTCGAGAGCTCCTGGCAGTTCTTGACCCCGGTACAAAATCAAGGGTCTCTGGGTAATGGACAGTCCTCTCCTTCAGGTCTAAATGTAAGATAAGCCTCTAATGTATTCAATATACAATGATGAAGTAGTAGCAGGAAAACAACAATAAAAAAATCCCATTTAGAGAGAGAAGGTGAAACATTCAACAGCTAGTGTTCCCTAATGATGATCAAATCTTACTGCCCATCTGGCAGGCTCTGATTCTCCCTCCTATAGGAACTCTTTAGCTCTTCATCCTTTGTGTTTCCTGATGTCTTAGATTTCCAGGGCTGCTAAAACAAATACCACAGCCTGGTTGGCTTAAACCACAGGGATTTATTGTCCAAGAGTTTTAGAGGCTAGATGTCCAAAATCAGACTATCAGTAGGCCATACTTTCCTGAAGTCTGTAGCATGCTGGTGGCAGCTTGCCGGCAATCCTTAACTCAGTCTCTGCCTCTGTCACATGGTCATCTCTCTCCTCATCTGTCTCCTCTGTCCGTGTCCAGGTTTACTTTGCTTAAAAGGCCTCTCGCCATATTGGATAAAGCCCACCCTCATTCAGTTGGACTTCACCTTACCTGCTAATGTCTTAGAAGATTCTATTTGCAAATGGGTTCACATGCACAAATTAGGACTTGAACAAGTCTTTGTGGGGCACATGATTCAATCCATGACACATAGCATTTCCCTTTGGATGTTCTTTCATGTCCTTTATTCTCCCTAGACACATTTGAAGTGGGCCTTGCAGAGTAGTTTCTCCTCGTAGACTCAAAAGCTTTTGGATCCCACTTTTTGCTGGTACATGTCAATCCAGTTCTTTGGCCAAATACCCACTGCCAGCTCTATTGTTTAGTAAAAGATTTTTGAGACTGAAGAAAATTCTTGTGTTATTTTTAAAAATTGGCTTCCGTGCCATGTTCTTTACCTCGTCTCTTAGTGGCAGCTAACTATTGGTATCTGAAACAAAAACTTAGGTGGGAAAGGCAATTCCATTAATCTAATAGTTTCCTCCAGGCTGGCTTCTATTTCCTGGCAAAAATCTTTTAAAAGAACATGCTAAGCCTGCCACTACAGGGCTATCACCTATAACAGCTGCATTTTGGGGGTATAGAAGCAATTGGCTTTGTCAACCCTGAAAAGCCCCAAATGACCAGACTCCTGGTCAATTTAGATTGTAAACCACAGGCGGAATGGGCTTCAGTGCTATATTCTCTTGTGTCTCTGTTAGCACATTGGCTAGTTTTATCTTGAATTTATATCTCTTCTGCAGGATTTTGCCAAAAGCCACGTGAAGCAAACACAGACCAACATTATATACAGCCTCAGGGAGCATGTGGCGTGCCTTCCAAGGCAGAGCAGTGCAGTTTTGCCACATCTTGCTCTTGCATAGCAAGGATTGCTAGCTTTCAAACCTGCAACATCTGAGTCAACGTTGCCTGCCACCTAGCCAGTACTCCAACATCACTTATATGTTTGTTGTGTTCAGCACTCCATTTTAAATCAGATTTGTGTGCAACAGAAACAGCGGCTTCCAAAATATAAATGTTAATTTCTCACGTAAAATATTAGAGGTAGGCAGTCCAGTCTCACAAGAAGGACACTCTGCTCCATGCAATACTTAGGGATGCAGGACGTGTCTTTTTGCTACACCATCCTTAGGGTGATATCCTTGTCCTTATGACACTAGAAGGACTGACACCTAAGGTAACCAATTTGTCCTGGGTTACCTGGGACTTTTGTGGTTTTAGCACTGAAAGCTGGCATCCTGGTGCTGAGCAAATTGGGATGGTTGGTCACCCTACTGCCACCATGTTTACATTCTAGTGGGCAAGAAGGAGAAAAGTGTCTAGAAAGACATGCCTTATCCCTTTGAGGACACAATGAGAAGGTTGCACATATTCTGTTCACAGCTCCTTGGCTAGAATGTCACCATACGGCCATATTAACTGCTAGGGAGGCTGGGAAATGTAGTCTTAATTTTGAGCAGCCATGTGCCTCGATGAAAATCAGAGGATTTATTATCATAGAAAAATGGGAGACTAGCTATTGAACTGCAGTTCCCAGTCTAAGCCACCTTTGTTTAATAATTCTTTAAGGCGAAACATTTTCTTTGCAGTCCTTTAGCTCTATCCTACAAGATTGATGTGATGGTTAAGTTCAAGTATCACCTGTGCTAGGTTATGGTGTCTTGTTGTTTGGTCAAGCAAGCACTGGCCTCATTGTTTCTGTGACGTAGTTCATGGATTTAAATCATCAGTTAGTTGATTGCATCTCTGGCTGATTACATCTACAATCAATAAAGGAGATTGCCTTCAGCAATGAGAGAAGTTTCATCTGATCAGTTGAAGTCCTTAAAGGGAGAACTGATGATTTCAGCAGTCAGAAGAATTTCTCTCTCTACTTCAGCCAGCCAGCTTCCCCTGGTAATTTGTCATCACCTTCTTTGGAGCTCCCAACTTGAGGCTTCTCCTGTGATTTCAATGTCACCACCAAGTTCCTGACCTCTGGCCTGCCCTATGGAATTGAGACTTGCCAATCCCCACAGTCGTGTTAGCCAAATCCTATAATACATCCCTTGTTATTTACGTACATATGAATATATATTTATATCCTGTCAGTTCTGTTTCTCTGGAGAACACTGACTAGTACAATCAGTATGCAGTATTTCCACTTCTCAGTTCTAAATATTTTGGAATTTATTGTTGTGATTTCCTCTATGTTCCATGGGTCATTTAAGAGTATTTTTAATCAACAGTGCTTTTGTTTTCAGTAGGAATTTTGTTGATTTCTAATTTAATTCTATCGTCATCACAAAATATGGTCATATGATAACAATTTTATGAAATTTGTTAAGACTGTCTTTGTAACTTAATACATGATCAGTTTTTTTGTAAATTTTCAGTACAAGATTAAAAATAATATATAGTCTCCATTGTTTGATGCAAGTTTAAAGTATAAGTGGTCACCAACATCTTGATCAAAATCCTGTATCTACATATATATATTTAAATGGGATTGCATAATAAATATTAACTTGCAAATTTCTTTTTAAAACTGTAATAATATATTATGGAAATATTTCCATGTAAATACATGGTGTATATGTACATCCTAAATTATTTTATCAGGATAAACTCCTCCTGTCAAATTGATCCTTCATGGACTATGCTTTTAAAAAGGCTTCTGCTAAATTATTGCATTGATTATCAATTGCTGCCCCAGAAAGTCCAAACCATTTTACCCCCTCCAGCCCCCTAGAACATTGCCCAGTTCCTGTGCCCTCTCAAGCACTGTGTATCATCCTATTTTTATCTTTGCTGATGGTCAATCTGCCTTCTTTTCTCATAAGAAGGTGGAAGCTTGGGGATGTAAAGCAATTGGCAAAATAAAGCAGAGGGAGTGCCAGGAATGGAGCCTGCATCTCATTTTTTGCCCAGGACTAGTCGTGCCCCCCTCTCTCCTTCACATTCCGAATTGTAAATTCTAGAATTCTTTTACTTTGTCCAGCAACAGCTGAGCTGGAATTTTCTGAAAGAGAGGTCCTTCTCCTGGGAGGTGAATCAGGCCTGCCTCATGAACCTATGACTCATCCAGGACACAGAGCTTGACAAATTTTGCAGCCAAATATGCTTTCTTAGCTGGAAGCTAGAGAACAATCAAGATGCAATTTCTGGTGTGTGGTTCAGCTGGGTCCTAGTAGCTCTGGTCTCTGCTGAGATGTTTTTTAGGACTGCCCCTCAGAAACCGGCAGCACTGGGTAAGTCTGTCAGTCCGTGGAGGCAAAGAGATGTGGCAACTTGAATGGAAGAAGCAAAGTAACAATTGAACATTTATACTTCTGATCCCATTTGAGCCTCGCAGTTACCCTGTAAGCTAAGAACGTCGATTATTCCCCTTTTATAGATGAGTACACTAAGGGTCAAAAAGGATAGGGAACTTATGTTAGTTTGTAAAACTAGGAGGCCTTACCTGACTCTTTTGACCACATGGCCTGCTGTTCCTGCCAGCCACTATCAATATTACTCTATTTCTTAACTGCACAGATCACAAATTGTAACTTTTGCCTTCTTTGTTTCCTTATTATGGTAGCCAGGATCAACATGTCCCCCTTGAGTCTCACCTTTGGGAATTCATGACAGTGTGTGGTCTCCTCCACATTGAATCATGCTGTCTGTGCGGCTAATAGAGTGTGGTAAAGGTGGTGATGCATGATTTCTGAGGCTGGGCCATAGAGGGCATCACAGCTTCTGCCTTTCTTGGGGAAGCCAGATGCTGTGCCATGGAGATGCTCAACCATGCCATGGAGAGGCCCATGTGAAGAGCAGCTGAGCCTCCTGCCAACAGCCAGCACCAACTTGCCAGCCACGTGAATGAGCCACCTGTAGGTGGATCTACCAGCCCAGTCAAGCCTTAGATGACCACGGCTCCAACTAACCCCGATCTGTAATCTCAGGGGAGTCCCCCAGCCAGAACGGCCCAGTCATGCCACTCCCAAATTCCTGGCCCAGAGAAAATGTGAGAGATAATAAATTTTTATTGTTGTTTGAAGCCACTAAGTTTTGGGGTAATTCATTATGAACAATCAATAGCTAAGGCACTTGTTTATCTATTTCCCCTTGTAGATGTAAACTCTGTGAGGGCAGGGCACATGTCTTCCTGATTCATCATTCTCACACCTAGGACAATGCCAAGCACCTAGCAGGAACTTATTGAGTGAATAAATGAATCAACGAAAGTGGTAGGGAGAGGATTAAAATCTTGGGGATCTCATTTCACCTCCTGGCCCTTTCCCACAGCACTGTATTGCCTCATTTCCTTTGCTGAGTTGAACCACACAGCCACCTAGGGGGTGGGCTTTTTCTTGTCGCCTACACAGCAATTCATAGTTAATTAAACCTTTGCATAAACAGAACAAGGGAGGATGTAAAAGTAATGAGCTGACAGCCCAGTGTGTATTATGTTGGGCTGAGAAGAGAATCTAATTTAGAGAAGAATTATGCACACATGGAAGAACAGTCCGTTAAAACAAACCAAATATCTGGGAAGAGATAAAACAAAAACAGATTCTGCAACCTGTGAAATAAATAGCAAAGCCACACACTTGGGGTGCTTTGGAATTCTCAGAGCTGAGACCTCATAATGAATGGGAGAGAGAAATGCTGGAGTGAAAAGCAGAAGTGTGGCCCCCTCAGTTCTTCTGTCTGGATTGCAAGATGTGTCTTGTTGGGGATAGCTCTTGTCCTATGATTGCTTTGCTCAAAATCTGCCTGTCTTTGTGAGGGGTTCCCCAGAAGGAGACCCTGAGCCAAGAATTCGAGTGCAAGCATTTTATTGGGAGGTATAAGGAACATGCTTAGGCAAGGAGGAAGATAATGCAGGGAAAGAAAAGCAGACAATGCAGCATGAGTTATTAAGGCATCTACCATGGTGGGCAACTGGAGCTTAATCCCATGGGGGGATCTCTGGGAGACCTTACAAATCGCATACCTCTGATTTATTCCAGTTAGAGAGTGTGGGAGCTGGAGTGCCTATACCTCCATACTCATCAGTCATTCGTTGAGAGCTGCTCCAGGAGTGTTGACTTTCAGGCTCTCCTGGCCAGGTGGGTGGGCAAAGTAGCAAACCCTGAAGGCAGGCCTCTGAAAAGATGCAGGTATGGGCATTGGAAGCAAGCTCGTGGGCAAAGAAGTGGTAAGGGGGCCCAGGGGTTTGTGGGCAGAGCCTTGAACAGAATCTGCTTACACCAGCCCTGGCTCCCATTTCTGAAGAAGTCGACAAATGTGGCTCCTGTTCCCCAGATTTCAAAGTCCTCTTTGGCTTCTTCATTATCCACCTCTGTCCCAGTATTGAATGAATCCCCATGTTCTGGCATATTTCCCTTTACCATCTTTTACATTCTGTCCATTCTCCTTGTCTTATTTCAGGTCTGAGTCATTTATTCACTCAACAAAGACTTATTTCCTGCCCACTGTATCCCAAGCACTGTGCTAGATGCTGGGGACACCGAGTGAACAAATATAAACGTGGAGGTCAGAGGCTGCTTTTCAGATTCCTTATTAACTCTTTAACATGCTCCCAGGAGAAATATCTTGTAGTGTGGGATTTTCCAAAACTCTCCACTGTATAAGTTCCCCAAAATTCATACAATAGGCATGGAAAATTCCAGGAGAGAACTAGCTCTTAAGTCTGCTGTTTTGCCCGGGGTATTGTAATAGCCAAACTTGGGGAAATCTGGTCTCTCCTTTTCCCTGTTCAGCTGCAGCCTGAGCCCTCTCCATTCTCTAATGCTGAAGTATTTATGACAAGGAGGCACCAATGAGCTAGTATCCTTCCAGGAACTTTGTAGGGTAGATCTCAAATTGGTCCTTTAAAATAAAGCCCAATTTATAATGATACCTGTCACTGCAGTGGCTTGAACATTTTTTTTTTTTTTATCTTTGGTGGTGGGGGGCATAGAAACATCTCTGACTTATACTAACATACTGAAACAGAAAATAAGAAAAACACAATCATGTTGAGTTGTTTAGAGACAAATTAACTCCCCAAGGAAGAAGACAGCGTTACGTCATTCACTCTCATTCAATGAACAAATATTTATCGCGTACCTGTTATGTGTCAGTTTCCATGCTAAGTCTGGAATATTAGCAATAAGTAAAGTGAGACGGCATTTGAGAGATCAACAGGGCCATATCACATAGGCTATGGTGAGGTATTTGGATCTTATTCTATTGAGAGTTTGTGGTTGGTTCATTGTATTAATGACCCCAGTTCTTCACCCCTCCTTGTATCTATCCATGACCATTGTCACGTAATCTAGTACTGCCTTTCCATTCTGACTTTGGGCTATGCCATGTAACTTGCTTTGGCCAATGGGATGTTAGCAAACAGGATTCAGGGAAAAAGCACTTGCATGATTGGGCTTGCTCACTCTTGCTCCTCTCCCTTGGCCATGAGAACATGCCTGGGCTAGCCTGCTGGAGGATAAGAACGATGGGCTAGAATTGCAGCAGTCCAGTTATCCCAGGTGAGCTCATCCTAGATCATATCATGTGCAGCTGATTTCCTAGAATATTGAGGGAGCCCAATCAAGATCAGCTGAGCCTGGTCTAATCGGCTGAATACCAAAAAGTTGTGAGCTACATAAATATTCATGGTTACAAGCCACTGAGGTTTCCTGATAGTTTGTTATCCAGCATTATTGATGTAATAGTTAACTGACAGATGGGAAACAATTGGAGGGTTTTAAGCAGGAGTATCAAGCACAGTGACTGGCACATAGAGAACTGTCAATAAATAATAGTTATATGAATGATGTTATACCTCCTACTTGGAAAAAAGTTACATACTGTGTTAGAGTACACTAGGCTGCAAATAGACCTAAATAACTAATGGTTCCTCATAATAGAATGCTTGTTTTCTTTTCCACTATTTTGAAATAATTTAAAATTTATAGAAAAGCTGCAATAATTGAACAAAGGATTTCTATATACCTTTAATCCATATTACCCAATGATTAATATTTTATATTTGCCTTATTTTCTTTCTCTCTCTGTATATTTATGTGCATTTGTTTATATACTTTTTCTTTTCTTTTTTTTTTTTTAATCTTCATTTTATTGAGATATATTCACATATCACACAGTCATACAAAACAAATCGTATTTTCGATTGTTTACAGTACCATTACATAGTGGTACATTCATCACCCAAATCAATCCCTGACACCTTCATTAGCACACACACAAAAATAACAAGAACAATAATTAGAGTGAAAAAGAGCAATTGAAGTAAAAAAGAACACTGGGTACCTTTGTCTGTTTGTTTCCTTCCCCTATTTTTCTACTCATCCATCCATAAACTAGACAAAGTGGAGTGTGGTCCTTATGGCTTTCCCAATCCCATTGTCACCCCTCATAAGCTACATTTTTATACAATTGTCTTCGAGATTCATGGGTTCTGGGTTGTAGTTTGATAGTTTCAGGTATCCAGCACCAGCTATCCCAATTCTTTAGAACCTAAAAAGGGTTGTCTAAAGTGTGCGTAAGAGTGCCCACCAGAGTGACCTCTCGGCTCCTTTTGGAATCTCTCTGCCACTGAAGCTTATTTCATTTCCTTTCATATCCCTCTTTTGGTCAAGAAGATGTTCTCCGTCCCAGGATGCCAGGTCTACATTCCTCCCCGGGAGTCATATTCCACGTTGCCAGGGAGATTCACTCCCCTGGGTGTCTGATCCCACGTAGGGGGGAGGGCAGTGGTTTCACCTTTCAAGTTGGCTTAGCCAGAGAGAGAGGGCCACATCTGAGCAAAAAAAGAGGCATTCGGGAGGAGGCTATTAGGCACAACCATAGGGAGGCCTAGCCTCTCCTTTGCAGCAACCGTCTTCCCAAGGGTAAAACCTGTGGTAGAGGGCTCAACCCATCAAACCACCAGTCCCCTATGTCTGTGGTCATGTTAGCAACCATGGAGGTGGAGTAGGCGAATACCCCTGCATTCTCCACAGGCTCCTCAAGGGGGCACTACATCTTTTTTTTTTCCTTGTTTTTCTTTTTCTTTTTTTTTTTTTTTTTTAACTTTCCCTTCTTTTTTAAATCAACTGTATGAAAAAAAAGTTAAAAAGAAAACAAACATACAATAAAAGAACATTTCAAAGAGACCATAACAAGGGAGTAAGAAAAAGACAACTAACCTAAGATAACTGCTTAACTTCCAACATGTTCCTACTTTACCCCAAGAAAGTTACCTAATATAGCAACATTTCTGTGAACTTGTTCCTACTGTATCCATCAGAAATTAACAGACCATAGTCATTTCTGGGCATCCCCAGAACGTTAAATAGCTTATCTGTTCTTCTTGGATTATTGTTCCCCCTTCCTTAATTGCTCTCTATTGCTAGTTCCCCTACATTCTACATTATAAACCATTTGTTTTACATTTTTCAAAGTTCACATTAGTGGTAGCATATAATATTTCTCTTTTTGTGCCTGGCTTATTTCGCTCAGCATTATGTCTTCAAGGTTCATCCATGTTGTCATATGTTTCACGAGATCGTTCCTTCTTACTGCCGCGTAGTATTCCATCGTGTGTATATACCACATTTTATTTATCCACTCATCTGTTGAAGGACATCTGGGTTGTTTCCATCTCTTGGCAATTGTGAATAATGCTGCTATGAACATTGGCGTGCAGATATCTGTTCGTGTCACTGCTTTCCGATCTTCCGGGTATATACCAAGAAGTGCAATCGCTGGATCGAATGGTAACTCTATATCTAGTTTTCTAAGGAACTGCCAGACTGACTTCCAGAGAGGCTGAACCATTATACAGTCCCACCAACAATGAATAAGAGTTCCAATTTCTCCACATCCCCTCCAGCATTTGTAGTTTCCTGCTTGTTTAATGGCAGCCATTCTAACCGGTGTTAGATGGTATCTCATTGTGGTCTTAATTTGCATCTCTCTAATAGCTAGTGAAGCTGAACATTTTTTCATGTGTTTCTTGGCCATTTGTATTTCCTCTTCAGAGAACTGTCTTTTCATATCTTTTGCCCATTTTATAATTGGGCTGTCTGTACTATTGTCATTGAGTTGTAGGATTTCTTTATATATGCAAGATATCAGTCTTTTGTCAGATACATGGTTTCCAAAAATGTTTTCCCATTGAGTTGGCTGCCTCTTTACCTTTTTGAGAAATTCCTTTGAGGTGCAGAAACTTCAAAGCTTGAGGAGTTCCCATTTATCTATTTTCTCTTTTGTTGCTTGTGCTTTGGGTGTAAAGTCTAGGAAGTGGCCGCCTAATACAAGGTCTTGAAGATGTTTTCCTACATTATCTTCTAGGAGTTTTATGGTACTTTCTTTTATATTGAGATCTTTGGTCCATTTTGAGTTAATTTTTGTGTAGGGGGTGAGGTAGGGGTCCTCTTTCATTCTTTTGGATATGGATAGCCAACTCTCCCAGCCCCATTTGTTGAAAAGACCATTATGACTCAGTTCAGTGACTTTGGGGGCCTTATCAAAGATCAGTCGGCCATAGATCTGAGGGTCTATCTCTGAATTCTCAATTCGATTCCATTGATCTATATGTCTATCTTTGTGCCAGTACCATGCTGTTTTGGCAACTGTGGCTTTATAATAAGCTTCAAAGTCAGGGAGTGTAAGTCCTCCCACTTCGTTTTTCTTTTTTAGAGTGTCTTTAGCAATTTGAGGCATCTTCCCTTTCCAAATAAATTTGATAACTAGCTTTTCCAAGTCTGCAAAGTAGGTTGTTGGAATTTTGATTGGGATTGCATTGAATGTGTAGATGAGTTTGGGTAGAATTGACATCTTAATGACATTTAGTCTTCCTATCCATGAACATGGAATATTTTTCCATCTTTTAAGGTCCCCTTCTATTTCTTTTAGTAGAGTTATGTAGTTTTCTTTGTATAGGTCTTTTACATCTTTGGTTAAGTTTATTCCTAGGTACTTGATTTTTTTAGTTGCTATTGAAAATGGTATCTTTTTCTTGAGTGTCTCTTCAGTTTGTTCATTTCTAGCATATAGAAACATTACTGACTTATGTGCATTAACCTTGTATCCCGCTACTTTGCTAAATTTGTTTATTAGCTCTAGTGGCTGTATCATCGATTTCTCAGGGTTTTCTAGATATAAGATCATATCATCTGCAAACAATGACAGTTTTACTTCTTCTTTTCCAATTTGGATGCCTTTTATTTCTTTGTCTTGCCGGATTGCCCTGGCTAGCCCTTCCAGCACAATGTTGAATAACAGTGGTGACAGCGGGCATCCTTGTCTTGTTCCTGATCTTAGAGGGAAGGCTTTCAGTCTCTCACCATTGAGTACTATGCTGGCTGTGGGTTTTTCATATATGCTCTTTATCATGTTGAGGAAGTTTCCTTCAATTCCTACCTTTTGAAGTGTTTTTATCAAAAAGGGATGTTGGATTTTGTCAAATGCTTTTTCAGCATCTATTGAGATGATCAATTGATTTTTCCCTTTTGACTTGTTAATGTGTTGTAATACATTGATTGATTTTCTTATGTTGAACCATCCTTGCATGCCTGGAATAAACCCCACTTGGTCATGGTGTATGATTTTTTTAATGTGTCTTTGGATTCGATTTGCAAGTATTTTGTTGAGGATGTTTGCATCTATATTCATTAGGGAGATTGGCCGGTAGTTTTCCTTTTTTGTAGCATCTTTGCCTGGTTTTGGTATTAGATTGATGTTAGCTTCATAAAATGAATTAGGTAGTGTTCCATTTTTTTTCAATGTTTTGAAAGAGTTTGAGTAAGATTGGTGTCAGTTCTTTCTGGAAAGTTTGGTAGAATTCCCCTGTGAAGCCATCTGGCCCTGGGCATTTATTTGTGGGAAGATTTTTGATGACTGATTGGATCTCTTTGCTTGTGATGGGTTGGTTGAGGTCTTCTATTTCTTCTCTGGTCAGTCTAGGTTGTTCATATGTTTCCAGGAAATTGTCCATTTCCTCTACATTATCCAGTTTGTTGCCATACAGTTGTTCATACTATCCTCTTATAATTTTTTTAATTTCTTCAGGATCTGCAGTTATGTCACCTTTTTCATTCATTATTTTGTTTATATGGGTCTTCTCTCTTTTTGATTTTGTCAGTCTAGCTAGGGGCTTGTCAATCTTGTTGATCTTCTCAAAGAACCAACTTTTGGTGATATTTATCCTCTCTATTGTTTTTTTGTTCTCTATGTCATTTATTTCTGCTTTAATCCTTGTTATTTCTTTTCTTGTACTTGGTTTAGGATTGGTTTGCTGTTCATTTTCTAGCTTCTTCAGTTGATCCATTAGTTCTTTGATTTTGGCTCTTCCTTCCTTTTTAATATATGCGTTTAGTGCTATAAATTTCCCCCTTAGCACTGCTTTTGCTGCATCCCATAGGTTTTGGTATGTTGTGTTCTCATTTTCATTCGTCTCTATATATTTAGCAATTTCTCTTGCTATTTCTTCTTTAACCCACTGATTGTTTAGGAGTGTGTTGTTTAACCTCCAGGTATTTGTGAATTTTCTAAGTCTCTGATGGTTATTGACTTCTAATTGTATTCCATTGTGGTCAAAGAATGTGCTTTGAATAATTTCAATCTTTTTAAATTTATTGAGGCTTGTTTTATGTCCCAGCATATGATCTATTCTGGAGAAAGTTCCATGAGCACTAGAAAAGTATGTGTATCCTGGTGATTTGGGATGTAATGTCCTGTATATGTCTGTTAAATCTAATTCATTATCAGATTGTTTAGGTTTTCAATTTCCTTATTGGTCTTCTGTCTGGTTGATCTACCTATAGGAGAGAGTGATGTGTTGAAGTCTCCCACAATTATTGTGGAAACATCAATTGCTTCCTTTAGTTTTTCCAGTGTTTCTCTCATGTATTTTGTGGCACCTTGATTGGGTGCATAGACATTTACGATTGTTATTTCTTCTTGCTGAATTGCCCCTTTTATTAGTATGTAGTGGCGTTCTTTGTCTCTCAAAACATCCCTGCATTTGAAGTCTATTTTATCTGAGATTAATATTGCTACACCTGCTTTCTTTTGGCTGTGGCTTGCATGAAATATTTTTTTCCATCCTTTCACTTTCAGTTTCTTTGTGTCCCTGTGTCTAAGATGAGTCTCTTGTATGCAACATATTGATGGTTCATTTTTTTGATCCATTCTGCGAATCTATATCTTTTAATTGGGGAGTTTAATCCATTTACATTCAATGTTATAACCGTGAAGGCATTTCTTGAATCAGCCATCTTATCCTTTGGTTTATGTTTGTCATATTTTTCCCCTCTGTCTATTAATATCCTTTATTGTACCCATACCGAATCTCTTTAGTACTGAACCTTTCTCCAAGTCTCTCTGTCCTTTCTTTGTTTCTCTGTCTGTAGGGCTCCCTTTAGTATCTCCAGTAGGGCAGGTCTCTTGTTAGCAAATTCTCTCAGCATTTGTTTGTCTGTGAAAAATTTAAGCTCTCCCTCAAATTTGAAGGAGAGCTTTGCTGGATAAAGTCTTCTTGGCTGGAAATTTTTCTCACTCAGAATTTTAAATATATCGTGCCACTGCCTTCTCGCCTCCATGGTGGCTGCTGAGTAGTGACTACTTAGTCTTATGCTGTTTCCTTTGTATGTGGTGAATTGCTTTTCTCTTGCTGCTTTCAGAACTTGCTCCTTCTCTTCTGTGTTTGACCGTGTGATCAGAATATGTCTCGGAGTGGGTTTATTTGGATTTATTCTATTTGGAGTTCGCTGAGCATTTATGATTTGTGTATTTATGTTGTTTAGAAGATTTGGGAAGTTTTCCCCAACAATTTCTTTGAATACTCTTCCTAGACCTTTACCCTTTTCTTCCCCTTCTGGGACACCAATGAGTCTCATATTTGGACGTTTCATATTATCTATCATATCCCTGAGGTCCATTTTGATTTTTTCAATTTTTTCCCCATTCTTTCTTTTATGCTTTCATTTTCCATTCTGTCATCTTCGAGGTCACTGATTCGTTGTTCAACTTCCTCTAGTCTTGTACTATGAGTGTCCAGAATCTTTTTAATTTGGTCAACAGTTTCTTTAATTTCCATAAGATCATCCATTTTTTTATTTAGTCTTGCAATGTCTTCTTTATGCTCTTCTAGGGTCTTCTTGATTTCCTTTGTCTCCCGTACTATGGTCTCATTGTTCATCTTTAGTTCTTTGAGTAGCTGCTCTAGGTGCTGTGTGTCTTCTGGTCTTTTGATTTGGGTGCTTGGGCTTGGGTTATCCATATTGTTTGGTTTTTTCATATGCTTTATAATTTTCTGTTGTTTTTGGCCTCATGGCATTTGCTGAACTTGATAGGGTTCTTTTAGGATTTGTAGACCAATTGAAGTCCTTATCTCTAATTTATCAGATCTACAGCTTCGTGGAGTACACTTTCTCTAACTAACCAGCAGGTGTCGTCCATGAGCCACCTGTTCTCCACAAGCCAGTTCTCCCCTGCTTAGCCTTTTTGGTGAGTGGGGGAGTGAGTCTTGTGGGGTCCAATTGGTGTACCAAGCTTGCGTGTGTAGTTGGTGTTGCTTGCCCTGTATATGGGGTGTGTTTCTGGGCAGTCAGGGAGAGGGGGTGGCTCTAACAATCAAATCTCCCTGGTGATCCTAGAGTTTTAAAGCTGCTGCAATAGTCTAATCCTTCAGTTCAGTCCTGCTACAGTTTGTCTCTGCCACTGACCCACAAGTCCTTGGTATTGGCGTATGGCTCCTGAGACTTGCAAGTGGGCCCCTCTTCCAGGCCGTGCACCCCGGGTCCTCTGTTGAGGGATGACTGTGCTATGTCACAGGTGAGTGCCGTCCCCCCAGGGCAGTTCTGGGCTGCTGGGCTGTGTAGGGAGGCTCCCAGTCTGCTGAAATGATGGCTGAATGGGGCTTTGTTAATTCACACTGCTCTACCTTCCCAGCTCTGGGACAATCAGCTGAGGTTGCAGGGAAGGCTAATGTCCACGCCCAGTTTTGTGGTGTGTGCCTGTTATTTGAAGCACTTCCGTCACACTGGGTTGTCTGGGGCAGTTCTGGGCTATGGGGCTGGCGATGGGCAGGAGTGTTTCCTGTCCACCAGGATGATGGTTGTGAGCGGACACCCCCCTTTTCTTGGGAAGTTGTGGTGTTTAGTGAATTTTCTCAGCCACTGGATTATTGCGTTTTGTCTCAGAGCTCTCCTAGTTCTGCTCTTGACTTGACCTGCCCAAATTGCAAGTCTTTGAAGCTTTCTGTATTTGGGTTTCTTAGAGTAATTGTTTTAGAAAAAGAAAAAAGGATTTAAAAAAAAAAAAAAAAAGGGCCATCCTCAGAGATCTAATGGGTTATTGAAATGCTAAGAGACAAAGCAACCAGGGCCATTAAGGAAAGGTCCACAGGGCAGAGAGATCAGCTTTTCTTCGGCATTTGCATATGCGCCTCAGGGCCTGAGCTCGGGCCTGGGCTCTGCCCTTCCCCTTTCTATGTTCACCAGAACTCCAAAAATCCTCCGCTTTTATTTTGGAGTTTTTCGTGTTGTTTTTTTTCTATGCCTGTCTCCTCTCTGCTGGGCTGGCTGCTCTCAGATTCTCTGGTGTCTGGTTTCAGTCTATCTATGGTTGGAGTTTGGATCAGTAGAATGAGTTTCTGATAAGGGCTGCCACTGCAGTTCTCCCTTCTCCTTCCCGGAGCTGACAGCCCCTCCTCCCACGGGACTGAGCCTGGCAGGGAGGGGCGCGGGTCCCCTGGCCGCAAAAACTTACAGATTTCACTGATCTCAGCAGTTCCACATTTTCATGAGTGTTGTATGAAGTATGCCCAAAGTCAGATTGCTCTGTGGTGTCCAGTCCACGCAGTTCCTGGCTTTCTACCTACTTTCCTGGAGGAGTAACTAAAACATACAGCTCACCAGTCTGCCATCTTGCCCCTCCTTATATACTTTTTCTAAAGCAGTTGAGAATAGGCTGCTGATATGATTCCAGTTACCCCTAAATACTTCAGTGTGTTTATCTTCCAATGACACTCTTTTACATAACTTAAGTTGAACTATAAAAATCAGGACATTAATATTGATATATTAATACTATCCAATTCACAGACACATTTAATCTTGCCAATTGCCCCAATAAAGTCCTTTATAAACACTCTTGCCTTTTTTTTTTTAACTTACCTGTCCTTTTTATCTTTTAGTTCAGTTTATGCAATAATTTGTATTTTTGAAAGAACTCGAGTTTACTGAATAAAAGACATTGTTTATGGTTCATAAAGCAATTAAAGCAAAATAAGTTGCTGAACGGGTAGCATTTAGTGAATTAAATAATATACACTTTCCAATAGATATACATTTATACATACAAACTGAAAAAGAAACTGCTTGTTTTAGGGCACTAAAGCAGATTTACATACAACAATCGATTCGTGGAAAAATACAGGAAAGTCTCTATGCGATCCCACCAGAGGTTTCCTTGATCTTAAGAAAACTACATTTTTTTAGAGGTTAAGGCTGTTAAGTTTACAGGAGCACAAACACCAAAACATTTTAAGTATAAGTGATTTTAAGGGATAAAAGTATGTTTTCTATTCTTGGCATAAATTTTAATTTTTTCCAGTGGAACCAAAACCTCCTGAACCCCTTTCAGTGACATTCAAAACTTGAACTTCCTCTATTTCTGGATAAAAAATGCGTTCACAAATCAGCTGTGCAATTCGATCTCCCTTTTTCACTTCAAACTTTTCTGTGCCAAAATCAAATAACACAACACTAACATTTCCTCTATAGTCTTCATCTATGACACCAGCTCCTACATCTATGAAGTGTTTTGCAGCCAAGCCGGAACGTGGAGCTACTCTTCCATAACATCCAGAAGGAAGGGCTATTTGAATGTCTGTTTTCACAGGGGCTTTCCCCACGGGTGGTCCTGTATAATCCTAGGCACTGTACAGGTCATAGCCTGCAGCCCACGCAGACCCCTTGGTTGGGGCTGTGGCGTGCTCCAAGAGCCGGGCAAAGCGGGTATGCATGCCCCCCACCTCCGTAGACCCGGCGTGCTTGCTGGGGGAGATGGTGGGGGTCTCTTCAGAGCAAGGCATGGCAGTGCAAGGAGGGAAAACCGGAGCCTAAGAGAGAGCAGAGAACTGAACCAAAGAAGCAGGATGAGGCCTGGAGCAGGGGAGACCAAATTCTCCACTCTTGCCTTTTTAGTCCAGGATTATGCAATACATTTAGTTGTCATGCCTCTTTGGTCTTCTGCAATCTGGAACAGTCCCTCAGTGTTTTTGTGTCTCTCATGACTGACATTTTTAAGTAATTCAGGCCAGATACTCCATAGAATGTCTCTTAATTTGGGTTTGTCTGTTATTTATTTATGGTTAAATTCTGGTTATACATCCACCTGCATATTAAAAACTATGAGTTGGCCCTGATATCTCCAATTCTATTCTGATTTCCAGTATTCCTCCTTCCATATTTGTTTCCCCCTTCTCCAACAGTGAGAAACCTGACTTCCATTATCCTCAGTGTAGTCATTTATTTTCTCAATTCCCCTGTATGTAACCAGTCTCCTGATTATGCTGACCATCTCCTTCACCAACCCCTTCACACTTGCCAATTTCATGGGCCATGTCCTCCCCCATTTCACAGTGTCCTCACTGTACCAGCTTCTCCCCCACTGCAGCCCCACAGTCAGGGTGAGCCCAGACCCCAAGCTCTCGGTGGCCATGCAGGCTGAGCACGCTCCAACCCTGATTCCAGGGTTGCTACTAGATACATATTTCTTGTTCATATAACAATCTGAGGCAGGTAAAGAGTTATATGGGATGGTGACAGAGGATCTGCTGCCTTTACCATGTGGCTGTTGAGTCACTAAAGTCATCTCCATCCCAGGCTGCTAGAAGGAGGAAAGAGCATGGAAGAGCACAGGTGGAACATTTCTCTGGAACACTCTGAAAGTGTTGTGCATCCCTTCTGCTCACATCCCATTGACTAGAACACACTTACATGGGCACACCAAACTGCAAGGGAGGCTGGGAAATGTAGTCTCTAGCTGTGTACTCAGGAAGAAATGCATTTACAAATTCCATCCATAGGCTGCCGGCATCTTTTCCTTTGTTGAGGGAAATTTTCCCCACTCTCAGGTCCCAGATTCTTTCCCATCTCATTCTTTTTCTCTGGGCGTTTACATGTATAGCTTAAATTCAACAGATAAAATTACAGGTAGCTTTCTCCCTCCCCACCCTGAACTTTCAAGTCCATGATCTTATTCCATTCAGAGACCCTCCACCTTTGCGACTGCTAGGATTTCAGGGTGGCCACTGTCAATTTTCACTGCAAACTTGCAACACGTTGCCTGTTACTGTCTCCTTCGACAGCAGAGGGTCTTTAATATGAAAAATCTCCCGTACCAGGGGGGCATACATTGAATGCTGTCTTCAGAGTGGCTTTTTAAAAACTCTCTCTTCCAGGTTTAGGAGGCATGAAGCAGTATTAAGCATATGGGGTCTGGGGTGTCACAGTGCTGTATCCAAATTCCAGCAACACTGCTTACTGGATGTGACCTTGAGTGACTTACTTCTCTCTTCTGAACTTTATTTGCTTGCCTATAAAAATCATGTCTACTTTATGGGGGTGTTGTGAGGGTTGGATAACATCATATGCATAAAATGCTCAGCACAGGGCTTGCTGCCTGCTAAGCACTGAGTTAAATGGTAGCAGTTGGAATTCTCTCTCCTTTTTTGGTCCACTTATTTCAATAAAGATGTTGGAATGTTCCACCCCCACAGTAAGCATCTCAATATGTTGTCTGGTCATAACGGATTAGAAATTATGCCAAAAGTTATATACCTGCCCCTGCCCAGGGGGCCAATGAGCTTGCACTCAGCTGAGGATGGGCAGGGACCTGCACCGGGCCACCCTCCTGTCTGAGCTTCACAGCTGCCACCATTTCATTCTCCAGCTGCAGAGCAGGGCCCCCCTGAACGGCCAGTCAGCAGAGATGAAGGCCTTCGAACCAAGCTTTGGGCGGTAAGGAGGCTCTCGTTGTGTCTCTACAGTACTAGCCGATTATAAGGTAGGCCTTTGAGGACGTGTGATAGGGCTCAGGCCAGGCATTGCCCCCCTGTTGGGCAGACAAATATCATCTGTCAGAGCTGGGCTCATGAAGTTCCTGAGGAAGCTGGAAAAACTCCCTCTGAACTGGGAGTTGAGCAGAGGTATGACAATCCAAACAGGTCCTCCTCTCCCACTGCCTCCTTAGGGACGGTGCCTGTGTCCCCTCCCTCCTCTTTAACCTGGGCTGCCGAGAGATAGGACTGGGAGTGTGTCAGCCCTGGCTGTCCTGTGCATAGGACATGCAGGCACTGGAAGTTTCCATGCACAGTCACATGTGGCCCACGAGACCTCCAGAGATCATGGGACAGATTGTCAGACCATCCACTGTTTAACTAGGCTGGCCTCCTCAAGTCTGAGTGGGGTAAAAGAAAGGGCACTGCATTTGGTCTTGGCTTAATGGTGTGGTTTGGGCTGATGACTCATCTCTCTCCCATGCTGGGGGCTTTTGTGCAGACAAAGCTGCAGACAAATTAACCCCGTAGGCTGACTTGAAATTGCCTTGGCCACAGACAGTTACATTGAGCTGAGTGCAAGGCCGGGTCTTGTTGCCTTGTGAACCTGACTGTGTTACTGTGGAAACCAGAACTCTGCTATCCCTCTTGCTCTCTGGGGTTAGGAATGTTCTCTGGGAATAGCGAGGCCAGGCCCGACTGGGAGTGGGGTGGGGTGGCTTTAGGCCTCTAGGCTTTAGCAGATGAGGGTAGGAGACGGGTTAGGGAAATCCCACTTCCTGGGGTGGGGCTGAGTCCCCATTCCCAGTTGGGCTCAGGGCTGAGTCCCCAGGAACTCTCCCTTTTGGAGACCTAGCCCCTGGGCTCTGCAGCTAGCTGGGACCAGAATAGAGTCTGGTATTCCCTAATTCGCTTTGCCAAGGAAACTCCTGGCAGAATGGGCTCCTGATTCTCTTAGGTCCTCAAGTCCCTGGAGAGCAAGGAGCAGTAGGGTTTTTGGGCTGTCAGCTAGTTCTGTCCTGACTTGTACAAACTTGGACCTCTCTGTACCCCAGTTCCCTTGCCTGAAAAATGGAAGAATGATGATAATACTATTCCCATTTACCTATTTACCTTACAAGGCTGCTGTGAAGGGGAAAATAAACACTGGCACGTGAAAACACTTTGTAAACTCTGCTGCCTTCAGAGCTGGGAGGCTTGGAGAATTTCCCCTTCCATGGAATAGTGGTTGGTGGTGCCCCTACTCCCACTGTGAATCCAGGTGGCTAATCTGGAACCCAAGTCTGGCTTGATGCATCCTTAGTCCCTTGTGTTCTCTATTTCTCTGTTATCTGTGGACCAACACCCCACTGCCAACTAAATGGTGAGCTCTGTCAGAGTTGGGGGTCACATCTCATTCACTTCTGCAGCTCAGAATCCTTCCGTCCTTTCCCCCCTGGGCCCTTTCTGATTCTTGGTAGGAATGCAATAATTATTACTTACATATACAGCATTTAAAAAATCTAACCATTTGTAATTATCTCAAAATATCTGGCCTTTTCTTGGGGGTGCGGGAGTGGTTCCTGGAAGCCGATCCTGAGACAAGGATTCAAAGACAAATAGTTTATTTAGGAGAAGAATCCCAGAAAACACCAGTAAGGGACTGGGGGAGTGAGACAGTAAATGGCAGACAGCAAGTAACCGCTGTGGGCAAGTGGAGCTGAACCCTGCCAGGGAACTTGGGGAGCCAGGGTCAAACATGCCTCAGTGCTATCCCACCAAGGAATGAGGGAGCTTGGCTATGTATCCCTCAGTGTCCGTCAGGTCCAGGGCTATTGAGGGGGACGTTAAGCCCCTGGAAGGGGCTGTAGTTCATAAACTTTGGTAAACCTCAGAAGCACTTGGGGCTTGTTAACAGTGCAGATGCAGGGGCTCCAAAGGGGGACGTCAACTTGGTAGGCCTGAGGGGAGGCCTGGAGCTCTGCATTTCCAACATGCTCTCTCCCACCCCCACAGGTGGTCATGAGGAACCCTCTTTACATCAAAGGGATTTGTCTTGAGTTCTTTGTTTTCTCTGTGTCTGCAGCAGGGGTTGGCAAACTTTTTTCTTAAGATAACAGATAGTAAAGTTTTTAGGCTTTGTGGGCTATTATAAGGTCACTGTCACAGCTGCTCAACTCTGCCTTTGCAGCGCAAAAGCAGTCATAAGTCATATGTGAACAAATGAGTGGGCAGTGCTCCAATAGATCTTTATTCACAAATACAGATGGGAGTGCAGATTGGGCTCGAGTCCTGGTTTGCCGACCCCTGATCTGGAGGACGGAATACAGGCTTCAGAATTAGACTCCAGTTTGCATCCCGGTCTTGCTGCCGGCCAGTGCTGTGATTCTAGGTGCATCCCTTAGTTTCTGAGCCTCAGGTTCCTCATCTTGAAAATGCAGATGATAATTTCCATCTCTCAGAGTTGTTGTGAGGATTAAATAGAATAGACATAGCTCCCACCATATTGAGGGGATTGAGCTGTGACAGATTTCTCTATGCCCCTTCTCCTCCATGCGTGGGGGCCCATGGCTGATTTGCCTGGTGGTAAATCACTGAGTGAACAAGGCTGGCTTTAAAAGCTTAGTCCTGTGTGACTCCTCATAGCTCTGATTCACTCCAGGGCAATGGGGAGACCCCTGGTCCAGGCCACTGGCTTTGGGATGAGTGGCAGGCAGAGCAGCCGCAGATGAAAGGGCCCCGACTGGGATCTGATGATGCCCAGAGCAAACTCCATGCTGTTCCACAGGAATCTCGACTTCTCATTTGGTTCTGAGTGACTTAGAAGTGTGGGAAACAGTGGCTGGTGACATGATTTACAGGGGCTGTGTAGTAAACACAAGCAGCTGCTTAGGAGAGTTATAATCTCCTGATAATCAAAACAGAAAGATTTCTCTGATGGGTTTTCATGTTGGATAAAGTTCTTAGCCCTATCATGAGAGCAAAGGCAATATCAGATTTCATGGGACTTTTTCTTATGCCCCACAGTGTAGGGAAGTGGCCAAATGTCAAAGTGCCGTTCAATAAAAGCAATTCTACGAAGGCCAAACCAATGCGATCTTTTCATTCTCTGATGCACCTTAATTCAGGGACAGAACCTAGAGTACCTGGAGGCATGGATGGGTGCTGTGGCCTTCAGACATTCCTCCACAGACACTGAGCTCTTGATGAGGACTGAGTGGCAGCGAGCTGGAGGTTGGTATTTGGGAAACAGCCACTCTATGAAGCTGACTGTGGGCAGAGCTGTGTGCATCTGACTGTCCACTAGGCTGGGGGCAGGCCTGGTGGCCTCTTACGAGATTGAAGAGCCTATGAAGGACCCATGCCTGAAGACAAAGCCACTCACCCCCTAATGAGGTGAGCCCAGGGCATGCCTCTGAGGAGAATCAAGGGTCTTATTTCACCCCTATAATTGTAGCCTAGAAGATTTTTTAAATGGGGCTTATTCAATGTCCAATTCAATCATAAAGGATTCCAAAACATCTAACTAAACAACATAACACTCCGGGGAAACTTACAAGAAAACTGGTTTTGAAATATGGCAATGTGTTGGGTTATATAAAGAAGATTTACTACATAGCAAGCCTCACCACAATTTTGTGTCTGATGTCAGCAACCATTTACTTAGCCCACAGTTCTGCAGGTTGGCCATCGGGGTAGGCCCCGCCGGGTGGTTCTGCCGGGCTGCGACACGTGTCGGCAGTTGACCACCAGCTTTACTGGGAGCTGGCTGCCCAGCGTGGCCAGTGGGTGGTTTGTCTTATTCTCATGGTTTCTCACCCTGCAGCAGGCTAACCTGGGCCGGCTCACTCAGTGTCTGGGTAGGGTTCTGAATGAGGAACTGCACAGGATTCTTGAGGTCTTGGCTTTGAATTGGCAGAACATCACTCTTGGCACATTCTTTTTTTTTTTTTAAATTAAATATTTTATTTTGAGATAATTGTAGATTCACATGCAGTTGTAGGAAATAATACAGAGAGTTCCAACGTGGCCTTTATTCAGTTCCCCCTACCCCATAGTAGCATCTTGCAAAACTGTAGGGCAGTAACACAGCTAGGACACTGACAGTGGTATAGCCAGCCCAGGGAACACTTCTGTCACCACACGGATTCATCATGTTGCCCTTTTATAGCCACACCCTCTTCCCTCCTCCTTACCTCTGGCAACCACCAATCCATTAGCCATTTCTCTAATGTTTGTCATTTTAAGGAAGTCAAACAGTATGCAGTTTTTGGGATTGGCTTTTTGTCTCTCATCCTAATTCTCTGGAGATTCACCCAGGTTGTTGCTTGTATCCATAGATTGTTCTTTTTAAAGACTGAGTAGTATTTCATGGTATGGATATACCACACAGTTTGTTTACCCATTCACCTATTGAAGGGGATCTGTGTTGTTTCCAGTTTGGTGCTGTTATGAATGAAGCATCTCTATATACCCGTGTACAGCTTTTTGCATGAACATAAGTTTTCATTTCTCCGGGAAAAATGCCCACAGTATAATTGCTTGATTATATGGTAGTTAAATGTTTTTTATTTTTTATTTTTAAGAAACTACCAATCTACTTTCCAGAGTGGCTGTACCATTTTTAACTTTTAAATTCCCTCCGGCAATGTGTGAGTGATCCAGTGTCTCTGCATCCTTGTTAACATTTGGTGTTGCCACCCAATAATGTGGATGTTAGATCTTTTGTTATAGTCCCACAAGTCCCTGGCATTCTGTTCTTTTTTTTAATTTTTATTTTTCACTGTTCATATTGTGTAATTGCTATTTTTATATTTTCCACTTCACTGATTTTTTCCTTTTATCTCGTCCATTCTGTTGTTGAGCCATCTATTCAGGTTTTTTTTTTCTAAATTTCAGTTGAGTTTCTCAGTTCTAAAATTTCCATTTGGTTCTTCATCTTTTATAATTTTGTGGAGACTTTCTAGTTTTTTTTTTTTCCTCTCTTTTTTTTTTTTTTGATTAAATTCAGTTTTATTGAAATACATTCACACACCATACAATCATCCATGATATACAATCCACTGTCCACAGTATGATAATATAGTTATGCGTTCATCACCACAATCTATCTCTGAACATTTTCCTTACATCAGAAAGAACTAGAACAAGAATAAAAAATAAAAGTGAAAAAAGAACACCCAAATCATCCCCCCATCCCACCCCGTTTGTCCTTTAGTTTTTATCCCCATTCCTCCACTCATCCATACACTAGATAAAGGGGGTGTGATCCACAAGGTCTTCACAATCACACTGTCACCCCTTGTAATCTACATTATCATATAATTGTCTTCAGGACTCCAGACTGCTGGGTTGGAGTTTGGTAGTTTCAGGTATTTACTTCTAGCTATTCCAATACATTAAAGCCTAAGAGGTGTTATCTATATAGTGCATAAGAATGTCCACCACAGTGACCTCTCGACTCCATTTGGAATCTCTCAGCCACTGAAACTATTTCGTCTCATTTTGCATCCCCCTTTTGGTCAAGAAGATACTCTCAGTCCCACGATGCCGGGTCCACATTCATCCCCGGGAGTCATACTCTGTGTTGCCAGGGAGATTTACACCCCTGGGAGTCGGGTCCCACGTAGGGGGGAGGGCAGCAAGTTCACCTGTTGAGATGGCTCAGTTAGAGAGAGAGAGGGCCACATCTGAGCAACAAAGAGGTACTCAGGGGGAGACTCTTAGGCACCATTACATACAACTTTAGACTCTCCTTTGTGGTAATGAGCTTCATAAGGGCAAGTCCCATGCTCGAGGGCTCAGCACATCAAACTGCCAGAGACTTTCTAGTTTTTTATTTGTTTCAAGCATGTTTGTCGTTGCTCTCTGAAGCATTTTTATGATGATTGCTTTAAAATTCTTAGATAAATCTAACACTTCTGTCATCTCTTTGTTGGCATCTATTGATTGTACTTTTTCTGTGTAAGATCTTCCTGATTTTTAGTAGAATGAGTGGTTTTCATTGAGTATTATGTTCTGAGGCCCTGTATCTTATTTAAACCTTTGGTTGCACTGGCTTTCTCTGATAGCCCTCCATCAGGGGAGGTGGGCATTGCCTCGTTAACAGCAGGTGGGAGTGGGAATGGGAAACCTTGGTTTCCATCAATATCTGAGTTTCTCTCCTACATTCTTTTGATTAATGCAAGTTGCCAGCCTGGATTCAAAGGGTGAAAAATTGACTCCACGCTTGATGGCAGAGCTTCAAAGTCACATTGAAAAAGGACACAAGCACAGGGAGGGAACTATTTTGGTTTCCTGCTTTAGTAATGTTAGTGGGTGGCTACCAAAAGGATGGCTTTGGATTGGGAATAGTTGATCCCAAGCTATTTCTTTTGTCGGTGATTTGATAACAGGGCACAGTTGTGTGATAGACTCTTTTAGCACTTGACAACAAAACCATGCTATCAGTTTATAAGAGAATGTTTGTTTTTCTTTTTTGCCTTCTACAGCCAGTAGACACATGTCTATCTTACCCAAAGGCAGCTTTAGATTACTGAAATACGAGTTAAAGAGAAACATGGCTAGAACATATCCTGTTTTGTTCCCCACTGAGAATTGAAATCTTACCTGTCAGCACTGTTGACCGTGACTTTCACATTGGTGTTAGGGGCTGATTGTACATGAGGAACAGTAGCCAGGGATCAGTACTGACCTAATGTAACCCATGACCAATTCCTATCTACAGAGGAAGGGGCAATAAAAACTGCAAACACTTATAGGTTGTCTTACCAGGTATCTGTACAAGGTGTTAAAGGGTATAACAATGGCCAGTACTGGAATAGCTGGGCTCAGTGATTACATCTCACATAGAATATTGGTTTGCAAAGATGAGAGGGACCCATACCTGCAAGGATGACAAAAATAAAGCTGACTGTTAACAGAACATTCTAATCAGGGCAGTCTTAAATACCTCTGTAGGTAAGAGATCTTCCACAAATTTTTTCAGAGCTTGAGACTTTAAATACATTTTATTTTGTGAGGGCATTTCAGAAGAAGCCAGGCAGAAAGAAGGCCTGGGTCACAAGTTCAAGGTACTTTTGTTTTTGAAGGAAAGCATGAACCACTATTTCAACTTCTGTGTCTCCTTGCATTGAAATCCTTGGGTCCTTATGACCTCGGCCCCTCTCTGTGGCCCACAAGGAACCCAATGATCCCCTTCTTTTCTGCTGTCCAAACTTACCTCTCACCTCTTGTCTATATGCATGCACTTCCATGAATGCTTTCTTATACTTTGGAATCTTTCCCCCCGTTTGTCTTCTCTGCTAAATTCCACTCACTTTCAAGACTCAGTTCATGATTCATGCTCTGATGAACAGTGACTCATTGACCATGTCCTCTGTGTCCATCCACCTTGATTTCCCATCATTGCTTTTAGATTGTGCACTTTTCCATTTCCAGGTCTGTGTCCCTTCTATGAAGTGAACACCTCTAGGGCAGGGATGGGGACTTCCCATGTCCCTAAGACATTTTCTCGAGTATCCATGGCTTTCATGGCCCTGATATAATTTCCTCTGCTGCAGGCCTGGACCTGCCGCTCTATGGGGTCCAGGAACTGTTCGTTATAGTGCCCCATCCCATCATGGACTTCATAGCCAGACTTCCTTCTGCCCCAACTCTGAGTCTGAAGAAGGGGCGTGCACCTTTTAACTTGTAGCAAAACCTTTGCACACATCTTTAATTACATATTTCAAATCAATTCCTAGAAGTGGAATTACCAGTTCAAAGTTACAGCTTTTGAAATGTATTGTCAAATTACCCTCTAGAGAAGTTATTCACTCCTTCCATTTCCTTGAACATTTGCTATTGCTGAATTTTATCATTTAAAAAACCTTTTACATGAAACTCAGAGCTAGAGCTCGGCAGATATGAATGTGAGTATTAGTGCATACAGCCACTGTCAAAAAAAAAAAAAAAAAGCTGAAAAAGAGCGCAGACTTCAGTTAGTGACATGAATGAAGCAGGTCTGGTTAAGACCAGGGCAAGCCAGGCCAAAGGATAAAGGTTGAAACTGATTGTGTTTTAAAACTTCAAATTTCATATGAGACCAAGGGAATAGATATCTATTTGGTACAGGATCTAAATTTTCTAAACGGTACAACTCTACAGTCGATTTGTTCAAACACCACAATTGCATGGAACTTTGAATAGGAAGTGAGATACGCTAGGTTGGTATAGGCTGGAGTGAAATAGTGACACATCCTAGAGTAATTTGGGCAGATAATAAAAAATATATTTACAGCCTCCCCCTCCCCAGCCCCGAGGATCTGGGGGAAGGTGCGGATGTGTTGGACATCCTCACCTGGACTGGTGTTGATATTGTCACAAACATTGGGACTGGCGGTTTGATGTGCTGAGCCCTCGAGCATGGGACTTGCCCTTAAGAAGCTCATTACCACAAAGGAGAGTCTAAAGTTGTATGTAATGGTGCCTAAGAGTCTCCCCCTGAGTACCTCTTTGTTGCTCAGATGTGGCCCTCTCTCTCTCTAACTGAGCCATCTCGACAAGTGAACTCGCTGCCCTCCCCCCTACGTGGGACCTGACTCCCAGGGGTGTAAATCTCCCTGGCAACGCAGAGTATGACTCCCGGGGATGAATGTGGACCCGGCATCATGGGACTGAGAGTATCTTCTTGACCAAAAGGGGGATGCAAAATGAGACGAAATAGTTTCAGTGGCTGAGAGATTCCAAATAGAGTCGAGAGGTCACTCTGGTGGACATTCTCATGCACTATATAGATAACACCTCTTAGGCTTTAATGTATTGGAATAGCTAGAAGTAAATACCTGAAACTACCAAACTCCAACCCAGCAGTCTGGAGTCCTGAAGACAATTATATAATAATGTAGATTACAAGGGGTGACAGTGTGATTGTGAAGACCTTGTGGATCACACCCCCTTTATCTAGTGTATGGATGAGTGGAGGAATGGGGATAAAAACTAAAGGACAAATGGGGTGGGATGGGGGGACGATTTGGGTGTTCTTTTTTCACTTTTATTTTTTATTCTTGTTCTGGTTCTTTCTGATGTAAGGAAAATGTTCAGAGACAGATTGTGGTGATGAATGCATAACTATGTTATCATACTGTGGACAGTGGATTGTATATCATGGATGACTGTATGGTGTGTGAATGTATTTCAATAAAACTGAATTTAATAAAATAAAAAAAAATTAAAACAAACAAACAAACAAACAAGCAAAAAAACCTTTTACAATTTGGTAGGCAAAACAATATGCTCTCTTATTGTTTCTTTACTCTGTCTATATACATTTTAATCCAGGCACTTATTTTTATGCCCTAAATTTCCATTCACAAGTCTTCCCACGGGGCCAACAAACATTTATGTAAATGCCTTCTTCTCACCATCTTATTTTTTCTGGACATCTCAGAGTTTCTTGAGGCAGGTATGAACAATGGGCCTCACACCAGGTTCAGTCCATGTGTCCAGCTCTGTTTTAATCCTCCACCCAATCCTGAGGTGTCATGAAATGCTGGAGGGCTCTATTACCCCCAGTGTTCACACATTTCTGGACACAGGTACTGGGGATTCCTTCTTGCCCTACAATTGTAATGCCTTGAGTCTGCTCTGGGCCAGGCTCTCTTGCCTTGTTTGGTATTAGGGGAAGATTAGAAGTGGCCTCCACAGGTGGCAAGCAGAGCAATAACTGGGAAAACAAGCAAGATCAATATCTAATCCTGTGCAGCCAGCCAACCTTTTCAAAGCCTCATCTGTATTGATTTCTGAGGGCGACACTCCCTTTCTTGGGTATTCAGTCCCTTTGCTCAGCAGGTGAACCAGAGAGCAGTACTTACTCCTGCTTTTGTAAGAGCAAAGATGGCTGCATAATTCTTAGCTGATGGAGGGGAGGGAGGCCTAGAGTGGTATCCTTTAGACCAAATTCTCTGTGCAGCAGCCTGGGTGACATGGGTATTCATCTGGTCTCATCCTTATTATGGATTGAAACTCACAAGTCCAGTGGGCAGAGAGATATGGCTTAGCAGCAACATGGTGGAGAAAAAAATTATTTTAATGGAAGAGAATGAACTTTATTGAACACTTACTGTAACTTCCAGTGACATAAGCATTATTTTCATTTTACAGTAGGAGAGAGTGTGGTTCAGGGAAGACAAGTTACTAACCCAAGATCATGCAGTTAATTTGAACCCAGATCTGAGGGACTACAAAGTCACTTAACAACACTATCCTACACACTCAATCTGAGGGCTCAAAATCTAACATCACATAGTCTAAAAACACTTGGATGAAACTGGTCAATCTGGGGCATTGCCAAGAAACTAGAGATGTATAATTTTGAGAAAAGGGGTCATATCATCAAATACCCAAAGGACTATAACATGAAAGAGAAGTTAGAATTTTTTCTGTTGTTCCAAAGGGTAAATGTAGGATGGGAGGATGGAAGTTCCAGGAAGGCAGATTATACCTCCATAGAAGGAAGGACTTTATAAGCAGTTGTAGATTTTCAACAAAGTAATGGATTGGTCTAAGAACTTCCCCATCCTGGAGACAAATTTTTGAATAAAAGTATTTCTGAGTATATTGGAGTGCCTGGTGAACTCTTAGTTCATCCTTCAAAACTCAGTGCACTCCCCCGCCCCAATGTGAGACATGACTTCCAGGGGTGTAAGCCTCCCTGGCAACGTGGGCCATGACTCCCAGGGATGACTCTGGCCTTGACATTGTGGGATTAACAATGCATTCTTGACCAGAAAGGGGAAGAGAAATGAAACAAAATAAAGTTTCAGTGGCTAAGAGATTTCAAATAGACTCAAGAGGTCATTCTGGAGGTTACTTTTATGCAAGCTTCAGCCAGATATTACAAATTGTCACAGTATGCCAAGCCCCAACCAACAGCATTCCTGAAAGCCCTAAAGAATACCTGGAGCTCTGAGACTTTATAAAAGCTTTACCTATTGAGTTAATTTTTATCAGAAACTTAAAGCCTCCAGATGGCTCCTATGCCAGATAAGCCCTGAAACCCAGAGGTACCAGTCTCTCTAAGCACATCAACCAGTTTCATTCCTCTACCCCATAATGTCAACACCCCTTTACAGCATGAAGAAGTTAGAATGGTCATTGCCGAGATGTCCCTGAAGATTGAGAGAATGATCAAATGAGAGGGAGGAGCTGTAACTGAGAAGTTAGGATTTAACAAGTGATTATGACTACTGACTCATTCTATGGATATTTATTTTTAGTTTCTAGTGTATTAGAATAGCCAGAAGGAAATACCTGACATTATTGAACTGTAATCCAGTAGTCTTGATCTTTGATAATGATTGTATAACTATATATAGCTTTCATCTTGTGACCGGGTGATTGTAAAAACCTTGTGACTGATACCCCCCTTATCCAGTGTATGGGTAGATGAATAATTAAAAAAGACATGCATGGAAAAAAACCCAAACAAACAACAGAAAAAACTCAGTGCAAATGCCATCCATCCACCCACCCATCTGTCCATTCACACATTCACCCCATCCATACACTCATCTACCCATCCATCCATCCAAAAGAATTGATTGAATGCTTACTATGTGCCAAGGAATGTGCTTGGGGATCCATGATGGACAACACACACACAATCCCTGTCCTCACGGAATTTCTGTTGTGGAGTGACTCTCCTCCCTGTGACTTTGTCTGACATGTGCCTACTCAGGACCTCTTAGTCAAGTCTCCCCTATACCCCCACTGCACCTGGTTTACATCTTTACTATAGTAGTCACCATCCCATATGTCAATATCTGTTTGAGCAGACCATGCCTGTTGCCTACACATTTCCCCCTGGGATTTTCCATGGTCATGCTTGCTTCCTGACTTCTAACTGGGCAGCTACAGCCCACTCTGCTGGCAAGTATGGCAGGTCAGAAGTGCCAGAGAAATACCACTCTCTGGGAGCAGACTTCAACCAGTGTCTAATTGGAGTTGGTGTATTAAATACCCCAGATCCCTCACCCTTCAGATGGGATAACTTAAGGTGTCTGCTCTTCACTGATACCCAGAGTTTCCCCATTTCATTGAGATCCACTTGCCTGGGGTGATAACTAGCTTGATAAGGCATCCTGCCTTGGCTGTCTTCCTTTCTCTGTCTCATGTCCCCTACTTCCCTACTGGAATTTCCTGAATTCACCTCCCAAATAAACTCTTTGCCCTTGAATCCTCTCAGTTGCTGCTTCTGAGGTAACACAGACTAAGGCACTGTTGATGGGTAGTAGATGTTAGATGGGAAAAACATCACATTAGAAAAAAGGTATTTATAGTGTAAGACAGTGTTTGTTGCATATATAGCATGCATTGGTATGAGATTTTTAGAGGTGATGGGGTAGTGTGTATTTTAGTTTAGTTAGTAATAAAATGTGTGTGCATTGAGAGCTTTCCTTTTCCCTTGCTGCCATCAAGAATGATAATCGCACCCAAGTTGATGAGGCGAGGCAGAACAGGGAATCAACATTTACTTCTGTGTCTGTCTGTCCCACATAGACTGTGAGCAATGAGGGGACGGTGATCATATTTTCTTCACCACCATAATTCATGGACCCATGAAAGACTTTGATTCAAAATAGGCAGCAGAAAATGAGGAATTGACTTGCAAATTCAAGTATTCTCTTTATGAGTTTCAGTTTTCACCACTATGTTTAATAACCACAATCACCACTACAAAAATTTACAGGTGATTTTCCATGGCCAGGCACTGTGATTGGTGCTCTGTATACATTTTCTCATTTAATTCTCCCAGCTTCTCTGCAATGTGGGCATTAAATCCTGTCGCAGATGCTGGTGATGCCCTAAGCCACCTCTGCTCGGCTCACCTGAGTTCACCGGCAGCTGTGAGTCTCATCAGACTAGCAGCTCTCCATCTCAGGCACCTCTTTCTCTTCTTCACTGCCTGAGGGTTTTATTTGCCACCACAGGAATTGATCTGTGGTAGAGAGAACCGCAATGTATAAGTAGTCAATGACCAACCTCAGGGGTAGCCCTCAACCAGTGGGGGATGGGAGGGGGAGGATAAATTTCTCTGGCCTCCCCGGCCTCCTGTAGGAAGTTTCTGGGGGCCCATTTTACACCATTTCTTAGAGCACCCCTTCGGGATTGAGCTCCAGTGGCTCACAGCAGAAACCTGCTTGTGAACACATCTTTAATTGACTTTTCTCCTTTCTCGTCTCACTTTCTCAACTTCTTCACTTGCCACAAAGAGTCACCTGCACCCAAGTCCTTATCTCAAGGTTTAGTTTGAGGAACCCAAGCTAAGACAACCATTGTTTTACAATAGAAAGAACTGACATTCAGAGAGGTCAAGTGACTTGATCCTGGTTGCTAAGTTAATAAGTGGTTGAAAATTTGAACCCCTATCTGTCTCTTCTGAGTATGATCATTCAGCTCTACTATGCCATATTTCAAAATATAGACAAAACTTGCATTCAACCACAATGGTAGTTTCCTTCCTTCACTCACAAGCACCTACTGCTTACTGGACTCTACTGTAGGGACTAGAAATAAAGGGAACTAGAAAAGGCAGTGTCCAGTTCTCCAGCATTTTAGAGTCTAGTATGCAGGCAGGTTGCAAGCACTCACAAATATTGTAAATAGAAAAAAAAAAAAGGCAACAGAGAGAGAGCCCATCAGAAATATTCCAGTTCAGTAACTCAAGAATGCAGTGAAAAGTCAATGGTATAATTATTAATCACCTCTACAAGAGCAATAACTTCATAATTATATTTTCATACATTCATTAATAAGTATTTAAAATTAATATTTCTATGCAATGGGGTTATAGCAAGGCAGTGTTAGTAGGTTCATTTTGTATTTAACTTTTAAAGATGTTAATTGACATTTAATAGTTTGGTAATTGATCTGTGTCATCTTAAATGATTTGTACAACCTTCAATGGAGGAAGGGAAAGCATTTCCGGAAACCTAGTGCGCCTTCAATGTTGAAATTTTGTGGCTTGTGATTAAAAATTGGGTCACTGTAAATTTTCACAAACAGCCTTCACTCTAGGGGAGAATATGCACCCTCACTTCTCCATGAGATGACATTAGGAGCCTCCAGGGGTTATCTTACTAGTCTTTCACAATGACCCTTCAGCTATCAGGTGGTATCTGTCACTTTCTTCCTTTCCTGTCTCAGGTCACTGTGTTGTCTCCCACCTCTGATGGTGCCCAAGGAGCATTCACATCACTGCATCAAAGCCCTGGACGCTGACACCCCCTGTGTGCTATGGGTGCTTCCGCCTGAGGACCCCTGGACAGCTTGCACCTTCTCCTGTGGTTGTCAAAGCAGCTGACAGCTTGGGCCTGTCTCCTGGAGGAGTCCTGGCTGCCTGCTCCTGACTGGCATGTGTCCAAAGAGATGGATGGGGATACCTGACAATATTTCCTACTTGGAGAGTGAACCCCACCTGTCTCCTCATTTGTAAAGTGGGGGTAGTAGTAGGATCCACCGTAAGGTCTATAGCAGACACTCTGTGTCCTGTCCATATCCCTGTGGCTCTTCCCATTTCTGTGCATACTTTCACTGCCAGCACCTGCATTTCTTTGCCTGAGGACCCTCTTTGGCTGCCAGAGACTGTTCAGCTCACAAGCATGGCAGCTGGAAAAGCCACGAAACTAGTGTCCTCTAGGAGCAGCTTTCAGACAATGACTAAAGGGATTTGGTGTATAAATATTCCCACTCCCTCAGTTATCGGCTGGTGTAACTCTGAGGTGTGTGTTCTACGCAGGGTCCCAGAGCTCCCCAGCAGTGTGATGCTCCAATTGCCCATGGTGATAACTGCACTCCGTTTATTGTCTTCCTTCTCTTCCTTGTCTCACTTCCCCATCCCCCCCACTACTGCTTTCTGCAATCACCTCCCAAATAAATGGCTTGTACTCAAATTCTTATCTCCGGTTCTGCTTCATCAGGAAGCCAAACAAATACATGGAGTTGTAAAGAGTGAATAACATAAAGCATGAATTGCAATTAGTGCAGTGTGTATACATATTTGTCACTCATTAACTATTTGTTGAATAAATAAATGGGTAAACCCAACTCTTTGAAATCTTGTAGTTTGATCTGTTATTATTTCTTTGAGGCCTCAGTTCTGCATTTTTTTGTGTCTTCAGGATGGATCTGAATTAAATTGCTGGAGCACTATATAAGATCATACAGAAGGAGCAAGCTGCCACAGCCAAGAGGGACACTTTGAAGAAAGCACAGGAGCTGCAGATGAGAGACAGTTTGAAGATGGCCGTTGAAAGAAGACTCTTGCTCCGAAGAAGCTAAGAGAGGACAAATACTCCAAGTGCAACTAAGAGTGACATTTCTGAGGAACTGCAACCTAGAGAGGAACATCCTGGGAGAAAGCCATTTTGAAACCAGAACTTTGGAGCAGACGCCAGCCATGTGCCGTCCCAGCTAACAGAGGTTTTCTGGACACCATTGGCCATCCTCCAGTGAAGGTACCCGATTGCTGATGTGTTACCTTGGACACTTTATGGCCTTAAGACTGTAACTGTGTAAGCAAATAAACCCCCTTTTATAAAAGCCAATCCATCTCTGGTGTTTTCCATTCCGGCAGCATTAGCAAACTAGAACAAGGTCATACACTGGATTATAGTGGACCTTAAATCCAATATGACTGTGCCCCTATAAGGAGGACACATGGAGACACACACAGGGAGAAGGCCACATGACGACAGAGGCAGAGAAGCAGCCACAAGCCAAGGAACGCCGAGGAGTGCTGCAATCACCAGACGCCAGAAGAGGCGAGGAAGGAGTCTTCCCTGGAGCCTTCTGAGGGGGAATGGCCCTCTCAACAACCTGGTCTCAGACTTTCAGTCTCCAGAACTCAGAGAGAATAAATTTGTCTTAAGCCACCAAGTTTTTGGTATGGCAGTCCTAGGAAGCTAAAACAGGGTCCTTTGGAAGCAGGGAGCCTGGGATAAGTGGCCCTCTTACACTTGTCCAATAATAGTCCTTGTTTTAAGTTCCTGGTTTATAGCCACACATTTAATTTCACTATTCCTTGCCTTTAATTCCAGGTCACCTCCCACTCTTCTTGACCCCTTGAATAAATTCAGCATAAACACCTCGTTGGAAAGACATATTATTAATAAAGTATAAAAGGGGAGGGGTCGCTGAGCATATCTGTTAGAGGATCACATGCTCCTGCTCTTTGAGTGGAAAGAGGCTGTACACAATTTTCCCTCTGAGCAGCTGCGTACTGAAAAATGCACAAAGGTTTGGTCTAGTCAGGAATGCTAAACACTTGTTTATCTGTCTCTCCATTCCACCCATCCATGGGGGAGAGAGACAAAACCATATATTCTGCTTTAGGAAATTAAAGCCACTCAGATTAGCATAAAATTCTTTAACATCAGGTGGTCTCAATAAAGCTATGCTCTCTCAATTTATTCCTACTCTTTTAAAACTAAACATGACCCTATCATTCAATGTTGATGTTCTTTAAACACAGTGATCCTTAGCAAAAGCTATAATGTTCTGGTGAAACTGACCAGATCCCACATATAGATTAGGTATGCCATGCCTTTCTCTCTTAATTTTATATTCCATGGCGATTTGGCTCCCAAATCATGAGCACACTGTCAGATTAGTGACCTCATTTCTCATCAGTGACAGCCTTAATGACACTCAAATATATCATTCACTTTTCCCCCATTCCAAAATATACCAACATTCTATATCATCATTCACCGAACTTGACTTACAGGCTATTTTTTTTTTTTTTTTTTTTATCATTCTCATTCTGTCCAGACAAGGCTGATAATTCATCTGGAACTTATATCCACAGAACTTCAATAATTATCAAATTTGGAGGAAAAATTAATTTTCGTCTTTTTTTTTTTTCCTATTTTAAGGGTGGTCAGTTTTTCTGAAATTCTTCTGTGATTTTTTAATTTTATTTTAAGATAGAACAGAATTTAGACCCAATTTAACTTTCAATCTATCGGTATGCTGTTAAAAGGATATGAATATAATTTCCAAGTTCAAATTAATTCCTAATTCATTAGAGTGTAGATTTAAAGAGTAGACACATACAGCTCTAATAAAAACAACAATTTTCCCTTGGCCCTATGCCAGCTCTTAAACTTTGCAAAGGCGTCACAGATGTCACCATTCTTCTCCTAGTCCCAGGTTCGCTTTCCCAAGTACAAGGGCACGGAGCAAGGCCCTGCAGCCTGGGCACCTCCCCCAGGAGCCTTCATTTCTTTCTCTGCTTTCTCCAGAGTCTCTATCTGAAACAAACACCTGCACCTTCTTTCTCTTTCCTGTTTGGGGAGTTTTCCATTCCTTCATACTCCTTGTGAAAGGACCAAGCAATACAGAAAAACATATATAGGGAAAAATCAAATTCCTTTCTAACACCACCCCTCCCACCCTAAACATCTACTTTTCTCCCTGGAGGAGAAGTGTTCATGTCCAAAATAGTCATCTTGATCCCACAAAGTTGTTTTTAATGACAACCTTGAACATTTTGGAGTCAGACACATCAGTATTTAAATTACTTATCATATAAAGGGTGTAGGATGTTTTGGGTTTTCTCTTATATTTTTATTTTTTATTTTTCTTTTTGGAGTAATGAAAATGTTCTAAAATTGAAAAAAAATTACCTTTCATATGGAAAGCATTTAGAACAGTGCCTAGCACATAGAAAATGCTATGTAAATATGAACTTTAATAATTATTATTTAATTCACTTTCAAGAGTTATGCAATCTAGGGCAAATGACTTAACTTCTCCTAGTCTTAATTCCTTGTCTGTGTTATGGGTATAAAATAGCTGTCGTGGAAATTAAATAAGATACAGTGGGTAACATGCCTGAACATTGAAGATGCTATTAGCTATTTCTCTATTGCAGTGCATTAAGGTTATTTCATTTTTAAACTAGAGTAGATGATGCTGTGATGAACATCTTTATGCATGTATTCCACATATTTCAGATTCTTTTCTTACTCTGGAATCTCAAAATTAGTATTTCTGGGTAATAATGTATAAATATTTCCATGGCTTTTGTTACATATGCCAGATGGCTTTCTTATCCTCATTTTTCAGAGTAACCCTGGGCCTTCAGGTTTCTTGATTACTAAGTGTTAGAAGGAAGGCCAGAGCCCAGAGCGTGCTGTATTTTGCCTCTTCTCACTCTTGTTCACGATACAATGCATGAGGCCATCTCCTCGAGGGCTGCTGCATAACGAATTACCCCTAAACTTACTATTGTAGAAACAACCACCATTTATAATTTATAGCTTTTGTGGGTCAGGGATCTGGGAGAGGCTTGGTGGGGTGGTTCTGGCTCATGATGTCCAAAGAGGTGGTGTCACCTTGAGGCTTGGCCAGGGCTGGAGAATCTGCTTCCAAGTCTTGCATGTGGTTGTTGGCAGTGGGCATTAGTCCTTCACCACGTGAGCCTCTTCTGAGGCTGCCCGGGTGTCCTCACCGCCTCGCAGCTGGCTTCCCCGAGAGTGAGCGATCCAAGAGAAAGAGCCAGAGCCCCAAACAGAAGGCACGGTCTTTTCTAACCTAATCTCAGAAGCAACATGCCCCCCTTTCTGCCATTGGTTGCATAGACCAATCTGGAACATGTGGGAGCGGACGACACAGGTACACAAAGGCAGGCAAACCAGGAGCTGGGGACCACTGGGGCCACGTGGAGGCTGCTGCCCCCGGGGTGGACTGTGGGCTCATAGTTCTATCTTCTTTGTGCCTCCCTCTCACCTCTTACTCCTTAGTCACAGTCTGCCTTGCTCCTTAACTGCTTTCTGACATGATCAGATATTTGTTAAGTACCCACCGTGTCTTAGGCACTGTGCTAGTTGCTTTCATACATATATGTAACCCTTACAACAACCATGTGAGATGAGTATTGTTACTCTTATAGAGACTATTTCTTCTTGTAGAGAAGAAAACTGAGACATAGATAATCAAAGTCATTTGTCAAAAGAAGATCATGCTGAAACCTAGAATCAGAGTTGAGGTTCAAACTCAGGACTGTGACTTCAGAATCATGTCCTTTCTACTACAATAAGGGACCATTTTGGCAGACGCTTGGTCTCTCTTACCAAGGTTTTAGCTTTGGAAGTACTAAGAGCCGACGTGCAGGAAACAGTTCCAAGCTGCCCCCCTTGCATGGAAATGACTGAGGCCCTTTCTGCCTGGCTGGTGTGAACACAGTGCAGAGAGCTGACAGTGCCCTGCATCCACTCAGGGCTAAAGGCACCTCTAGCAAGAAGTCCAAGGTCAATCCCAGGATGATTGGGAGAGCAATTCCAGCCTTTGGTGTGTGTTTTATTGAGCTCTGAAATCTCTTAATTCCTTTACTTTTTGGGGTGGTTTTGTTATCTGTGATTACCTGTGTGAAAGGTTACCTGTAACAGCAGCTCAGATTTAGCGCAGTGTCTCAGTCATTTCAGAATTAAGCAGGTCTCCCAGGGCTTCTCTGCCTGTCAGTTTTGATGGGATTTTCTTTTTTCTCTACTACCAGCTCCCAGAAAACTTTATTTTAAATTCCTGTAGCTTTCTGAAGGAACTACAAAAGAAAGGAGTTATTATTGCTATTTTTTTGATGAATTAAAAAAGTGTGGAGGAGTGGGGAGACCATGAGCATGCGTCTTTCAGATCTCCTGCTCCAGGGAGCATAATTGACCAGAGGCTCCAGCTGCCCCGCTCTGTCCATCACTATGCATGTGCCAAGGCTGCCCTCCCCAAGGCTGTGCCAGCCAACGACTGAGCGCAGCAGGAATCCAAAGCAGGCCCTCGGGATGCTTCTGATCAACTTCGGATTGAGGACTCCTGCAGACAGAATAACGACCCCAAAGATGTCCATGCCCTAATCCCTGGGACCTATGGATATATGACCTTACATGGCAAAAGGGAATTTAGATCGTAGATGGAATTAAAATTGCTAATCAGCTGGCCTTGAAATAGGGAGATTATCCTGGATTGCACAGGTGGACCCAATCTCATCACATGAGTCCTTAAAAGTGGAGAACCTTTCCCAGTTGTGGTAGAGAGGAATGCAAGGGTGGAAGACGTTTCAGAATCGCAATGTGAGAAAGACAAGACTTGCTTCCGCTGGCTTTGAAGATGGAGGAAGGGGCCGTGAGCCAAGGAATGTGGGTGGTCTCTAGAGAGTGGAAAAGGTGAGGAAACGGATTCTCCTCTAGGGTCTCTAGAAGGAAACACAGCCATGCAAAACCTCGATTTTAGCACAGTGAGACCATGTCAGCCTATGACCTACAGAATTATAATGTAACAGATTTGCATATTTTTAGCTGCTAAATTTGTGGTAATTCATAACAGCAGCAATAGAAAATGAGTACAGCTCCCCCTCAGCCTTGTGGAGAACTCCTTAGAACTGAATCCTACTCAACCCTCTTCCCTGCTCTCTGTCCTTCGCAGGTTTCAGAGCTGTTTTACGGGTCCCTCTCCAGCTCCTTCCCTAATTTCCTTTGTAGATGCTTCCCCAGTAAATCACTTGCACATTCAATTGCATCTCAGCATCTGTTCCTTTGAAGACACAACTAACTGAAGGATAACAAAGAAACCAATACAGTTAGAGTCGAATGAATTCTAGATCTGTGCTTGCTTGAAATGGGGCTAGTGTGAATGACGAACTGAATTTTTAATTTTAATTTATTTAAATTCAAAAAATCTCAATTTAGTTACTGAAATACTTTTAACTATGGTTGGAACAATTAGGGTATGTGAATTTCATGAACTCTAAATACAGATCAAGCATTTTTGATGAAAATTTGGTGTCTGCATTGGGATGTATTGTAAGTGTAAAATACACACTGGATTTCAAAGATGGAAAAAAGAACATAAAATATTTTATTAATGATTTTTTATATTGATTACATGTTAAAATGATACTATTTAAAATATTTTGGGTTAAATAAAATTATTAAGATTAATATCTCCTTGTCTCTTAAAAATGTGGCTACTAGAAAATTAAAATCATGTATATATTGCATAATAGGACAGTGCTGTTCTAGATGTTGCAATTATGCAAGGTAATAGCCAACATTTGTTGAGTGCTTACTATGTGCTAGATACATTATTGAAGGCTTTCAATGAATTATTTCATTTACTCCTCCAAACAGCCCTGTTTTACAGATAAGGAAAGCAAAGGTTAAGTGACATGTCCATGGTCATTCAATTACTAGGTAGAGCAGGTGAAATAAAATTCCTATCTGACTTACCCAGAGGCAGGCTGGGCACTCAGAACCAAATTATCTGGAAAAGGTGGAAGAAACCAGGCATGCCGAAGCCAGACTCCCGGGAGACATGAGCACTCTTTTAAAAATGCTTCAAAAACTGTCACGCGGGTGGAAAGATAAACTTGTTTCATGTGGTCCAAGGGGGAGAAGCTTGGTGATTCCCAAATCGGTATTTCCTGCCAACATCTTCCTTCTGAGCTCCGGCGTCATAAATCCGACTACCTTCTGGATTCATCTGTCCGCACATCTCACAGGCATTTCAACCGTAACATCGTCAAAGCTCATTTTGGTTTCTTTCCTTCAAAAATTTGTTCCACTGTTTGGGTTCCCAGACTCAGTAACTGGCATCACCATCCAGGCCATTTCCCAAGACAAGAATGTGGGCTCCATCATGGAATCTTCTCCCTCCTCTCATCCTTTGTCAAGTCTAAGTGTCTCCCATTTCTCTGTCCGTGTTAGTTGGCTATGACTGTGTAACAAATTTCTCCGAAACGCAGTGGCTTTAAACAACAACCTCCATGAGCTCATGGTTTCCGTGGAACGGTTTAGCTCCTTCTTCTCACAACCCTTCAACCGCGCTGTGAGCCAGGAGGGCGGTCGTCTCGGGATTCTGCTGGAGGGGGATCCGCTTCCTAGCTCACGCAGGTGGCTGATGGCAGCAGTCATTCCTCATGTTATTGGCCGAAGGATCCTTCTCTTCCTTGCCACGTGGAGCTTTCCATAGGGCTCACCTCGTGGCACCTGCCGTCCATGAGAGCGAGCGAGAGAGTGAGAGAGGGCAAGGCGGACGGAGGAGGGCGTCTTTCTGTAACCTAATCTCGAAAGCGACACCCCATCACTTTTGCTGAATTTTATTTGTTGGAAACAAGTCACTAGGTCCAGCCCACACTCAAGTGGGGAATTCCATGAATTCCAAGTGTGTGAACAGCAGGCAGTCGGATCCTCGGGAGCATCCTCGAAGCTGTCTGCCAACGTGTCCTAGCAATCACCGAGACCTCCGTGCTGTTGGTGGCTGCGGTCCACTCTTACTGCCGAAATGTCTTGGGCAACTGTTCCTCTGCGGCCCTCTTGCCCCTTTGCTGGTTCATCATCATCTTTCACCTGGACAATTGCAAAAGCCTCCCAGATGGTCTCTCTGCCTCCAGTCTTCCTTCTCCCCACCATGCCACATCTCAGGCTTTGTAGTATAGGTAAGAGTGACTCTGGTTTCAGGCTCGTCCATTAGGGTAGGAGGGGCAGTGACTCATTTGCAGGATGGTTCTAGTCCAGTAAATAAAGAGCCCCAGAGGGTTGTCCTGTGGTGATGAGTGGGAGAGAGGCAGGAACAAGGAATGTCCTAGCTAGTAGGAGGAATCTGAGGACCTGGGCTTCTGGAACAGGGGCTTGAAATACAGGCCCAAAGCAGAAGGCAGGGCTCTGGACGTGGCTGTTACGTAGTGGGTGAGGGGTTCAGGGTGGTGAAAGTGGGGCCCCAAGCTCCATTCTCAGAATGCCTTTCCTATGGCCGTGCCATGGAACCAGGCTTGGGCACCAGTTGTCAGGGCTGGGCCCTCCTCCTCCAGGCAGACTGTCAGGAGCCACTGAGTGACCACTCGGTTCACTCCGTTCTCATGAGCCCTTGGCATCGGCGTCTCTTCCATGCTTGCAAACTGCAGAGACAGAAAGCAGGGGTCTCCTGAGATCTCCTTAGGGCCATGAGAAATTTGCTTCTCTGGTGGGACGTGGCCTGCCAGATTAGACCATCCCTTTGAAACATAAAGGATTTGCCCTATTTTCAGAATGCACAGAGTAGTAAAGAGATCACAGGTTCTGGAGCAGGCAGCTCTGAGATGGACTCCCAGATCTGCTACTGATTAGCTGTGTATCCTTGGGTAGTTACTTAACCTCTCTGAGCCTCATCTCAGTCTACAAAATGAGGAGAGCAAGGCTTACCTCATGAAATAAACATCAGGAAATATTCATGGACACACACGGCACAATGTCTGACCCATGGTAGGACTCAAACCACGTTGTTTGGGAGCTATAGATAACACCTGTGGAGAGCCCCCCACAGTGGTGGTTCGTTCATCCACACAGGTGTTGTGGATCTAGTCCAGGTCTTCAGCGATGAGGAGCAGGAATCTGGCAGGGGAATCCACTGTCCATTCTTCACAGGTGTCTTTGGAGACACGCATGGCATGAATAATAGTAACAGCTGATATTTATTCCAAGTATCTTACTTGTGTTAACAACCATCACCAAAATGCTAGGAGGGAGGAATTATTGTTACAACCACTTTACATATGAGCAAACTGAAACTAGAGGGACTGAGTGACTTCCTCAAAGTCATTCAGGTATTGAGAGATGTTGGAGTCTGTGTTAAACATTGCAGGAAACTACCTCTCAACAACACAACTCTGTTCAGCTCTTGTCCCAACATGGGTTTAGATACTCAAAAACTCCTGTTGTCTTTACAGATGCAGAGTTAAACAGCCCCATCCAGGCCTACCTGGACAAGGAGGGCCATACATTCTATAGCATCAAGAGTCTGCAACTTAGAGTGAGCACAACCAGGTAAGCCATTGTCTTGGATTCTATGTTAAGTCTTGGATTAAGACTTGTTCCTGTCTGAAGGTGTTGTGTTATTCTAGCATGATTCATTGCATTGGTCAGATACTCAAAAACCATTGGCCTAATTGGTAAATTAATTTCACAACTATTGATCTCTTACTATGTGCTAGGTATTGTACAGCGGTGGGAAAACAAAGAGATCCCTACATTCTTGGACATGCTGAAAGTCTAGATGAAAGACTGAGGTTGCAGGAAGGCAGATTTCAATTCTGCACAATGAAAAGTTTTCTACCTCTCAGAGCTTTCCTTAAAAACAGTAGCTTTCCTATGGAGGGAGTGAGTTTCCTGTGCTTAGAGGTGTTCAAGCAAAGCCAGAATGGCCACTTGGTGGAGATGTTGTAGAGAGGATAAAATACCAGAGCATTGCTTGGAAGAGAAGGTTGCTCAAGTCCTTTCCAATCCTTAGAAATTAAAATTTAAGAGGAACTTGGATGCAGCAAACAAGATATAAATACAAGACAGCATCTTCTTAAAGCTTGTGGCTGCAAGTCAGTGTGAGGAAAGGGGGTGGTCACTGAATTTTCAGAAGCTGGGATTTGAAGGCACTGCTGATTTAGGATGGCGTGGTAGTGCAGCTCACATTTGAAGGCACCTCCTGCAGTTACAGAAATCACTCTTTGGAACAGACAAAGGACATGTTGCAGGCATCCTGCAGTTTGCAGCCTCGCTGGGGAAATCAGCATCCCAAGAATGGTTGTTACCCGCCACTTGGACAGGAAATGTCACAGACAAAGCCTTGTTTTTCTGCTGCAAGAATTAAAGTTCAGAGGCAGCTGCAAGGAAATCAATACCGAGCTGCTAAACCCTTAATGAACAACAGCAAAAGGCTGATAGTGTTGCCTAAAACATCTTTTTCAAAGCTGCTTGTCTGTGGTGAGAGTGTTAACAAGAATTGATTGAGTTCCTATGAGGTGTGGTTTCCAGGGTGCAGCTACAGGATATGGGGAAAAGTACATTGCATCTGGAAGCTGTTGCCACAGGTTCAAATCCTGGCTTGGCGGCTGAGTCATCTGGTTATCCTGGGGCTTGGGGATCTTATTATTTTGCCTATTTGCAACTACTCATCCCTTTTCTCCTCCTGGGTCCTCTGGCAAAGGATCAATAGCCAGATGGGAAACAAAGTCCCAACTCACACGATGTTGGGCAAGTGCCCAGGATCCCAATTCAAAGTCCTCCAGGAGACGCTGGGTTGGAGAAAGTGGCTCTGGCTGGTAGGTTTAACTGGGCTTCTTGCTTTCTAACCCCCTTTACTTAAATCTGAGTTTGTTTTACCAAACTTATAACTCTAGAGAGAGAATGAAGAACTTGGAAGAAGGGGGTGCAAATGGCATCTCAACACTGACCATCAGTGAAATGTGGCCCAGTAAATGCCATGCCCTCACCGATCCCATTAGCCTCTTCTCCCTCTGAGGGGCTGAAAGGGTGGGCAGCAGTCTCTTTCTTGAAGGCCTGGGCAGCAACCTGAAGGGTGGGGGAAAGGATGTTTCCTGTGAGCCATGACCTGCCTGACTTTCCAATTCTTTGGAGGGAGCAATTCCATTTACAAAGCGTTTTCACAAGTGGTATTTCATTTGATACAACCACCCTATAAAATGGGCACAAAGATTCTGCCCCGTTGAATTGCAGGGTGGATGTGAGAATCAAATGAAATAACACTTGTGAAAATGCTTTGTAAACCGAGTTACTCCCTTCAAACAAATGTGATGGTTTTATTTGCAACCCGAGGAGGTAGCCTGAGTGACAGAAGGAAAACTTACTAGTTTCTGTCATGAAAGAAGACTCACAGAACCTTCTTGCATCCTCACAGCATGTAGGCTGGCAGATATTAACACTCTTATCTTACAAATGAGGAAGCTAAAGTAGGGTGATCAACCATCCCAGTTTGCCCAGGATTGGGGGGTGGTTTCCCTGGGACATGGGACACTCATTGCTAGACCCAGGAAAGGTCCGTGCAAACTCAGACGAGTTGGCCACAGTAAAAGCCCAGGAAGATTGAGGAACTTGCTGGTAAGTAGCAGGGTCAGTTTTAGAACTTGGGTTAGACACCCCAGCACCCACAGTCTTTCTTGTACCCCTTTCTGCTTAAACTCAAGTTGGGCTGAGAAATGAGTGGATTGCATGGTTTGTCTGCCAATAATCAATATCACATTGATTATTAAACAGAGAACAGAAGGCCTCCCCTAAAAGAAAAAGCTGGGTTCCTTGCTGAGATGCCTGAGACCTTAACCCTCAAAAGTTCTTTTTTAAGGGTTTCCTTTAGAATGTCCACGTCGGAGACTGGCATGGATAAGGCCCTGCTTTATAAGCCAAGTGGCTCATTGGCTGGCCCCTTTATAGGGGTTGTTTTATCTCTATCAGTGGCTCTTCAAACTTTACGAGCCTGGGCAGCTTATTAAAAAGATACGTTTGAGGGGCCTGCCATCAGATATCCTGATTGGATGTGTCCTAAGAGGGGCTCTGGGATTGCATCCAAGAGACCCACTTTAATCATTCCATCCCTTCAGTCTCCCCGGAACTAGTGTAACAGCCAAGCCACCAGCCTCCTGGGCAAAACCTCCCTCCGTGACTTCCCTCGGCTCCTCAGTAAACTCAGGCTCTCTAGCCTGGCTGACAAGGTCCTCCAGGGTCTGTCCCCAGGGTCCCTTACAGACTCAGCGCCTGCCCCACTTGACCTCCCATTTGAACTCTGACAGCTGCGATCCTCTTTCCATACCCTGGCTCCTGCTTGCCCATCTGCTCCTTCCGTATCTTCAGGTATTCTCTGTCCCATCCCCTCAAGACTCAGTTCAGGTGCCCCCTCTTCCAGGAAGGCGCCCTGGCTTGTCTCCCACTTCCCACCCACTTCAGGTGTCCTCCTCCAGTGTTGTTCTAATGATCCACCAGGGTCTGCCTATTCCGCTGGACTCTGAGCTCCCAGAGGTCAGGGGCTGGTTCTATTCTCCTATTGATAGCAAGGACTCTCTATTTGCTCATTGAACCAGGGCTGGAGTGGGGGCTGGGGGCGGGGGGTTGCTGTTTACTTGGCGCTGCTCCGTGAGCTCCCATAAGCGCCTGACGCCGGGATTACCGACACTCCCGAGCACAATAGACGGTGTAACGAGGAGCTCAGCAATATTGCAGTCATCGGTTTCAATTGCTGTGGTGAGAAGGGATTAGGGAATAGCAAACTGACAACCTGGCTTATTCTTAGGGCTAAATTAGGAACAAGATTGGCATGCTGAGCAGGTCTGAGAGGGGGCGTATGTGAGAGGGAAATGTGCGTGTGTGTGTGTGTGTGTGTGTGTGTGTGTGTGTGTGTGTGTGTGTAGCTGCCGAGTTAAAGCTGGAGGACTTCAGGTTTGGAAATTCACGGTGGCTCCTTGCCAGAGAGGCCAGTGGGTTTTGAGTCCCATGCATTGGTAAGCTCCAGAGTGGCCGGAGCTTGTCTACTGCCATTGTGTCATTAGTGCCTGGTGTGGGGTCCGGCATGTAGAAGCAGCTCAATCAATATTTGTTGAGTGAGAGAATGAATGAATGGCCACTCTACAAACTGCTTTCTGCCCCTCCTTTCCACAGCTGCTTTCTGTCTACTCCACCCCAATCCTTTAAGCCAGCCAGCCTCTCTCCAGCCCCTGTCCTTGCTGGTCCAGGAAAGTGAGCGCCCGTTCATGTCCACCCTCTTCCCTGACTTTTTTTGCTCCAGAACTGCTTGGACTCTGGTCCCTTCTCTGCCCAGCACTGGGAAGAGGACCTGGATCTCTCCTCTGGCCCCAGACCCGGGGCCTTGCATATGTGTTACTTGGCATCGAGACCGGGGCTTGCCCACGTTCATGGGCTCGGCCTGTCCCTCTGCCCCCAGCACTCACCGTTATCTTGGGTCCTGTCCTGGCACTAGCTCAGGGTGATCTTCCATCTTTATTGGCTTCTTGGAGTGTCCCTGGCTAGGTCAGCCTTGCCCTGGTGATGAAAGACCAAGTCTTCTCGCAGCCACTGTCCCTGTGCCTCACTCAGTGCACCTGCCGTCTCCAGTGGCTTCTGCATCACCTTTCCCAGGGCAGAGTGAGCCAGACTCAAACCCACTGCTTGCCCGGGACCCAGGAGGACCCTCCTCTCTATGATGTCTGATGTTCCCAGAGAGTAGCAAAGTCCACATTTATATAAAAGTCTTGGATTTGGTTTTCCAAAGAGTCACAGACTTTCCAGAGTAGGATTCACCTCTGGTTGGACTGGACCAGAACTAGCCATTCTCGAGGAATTACAGTGACAATGAAGGCTGTGTGTGAGTGTGCATGTGTGTGGGATACATGGCATGTAAACGTGTATGAGGTGCAAATATGGTGTATCCATGTGTGCGTGATGTGTATTCACATTTGTGTGTACAGTGCATGCACTCTGTGTGTACCCAGTGGGTATACATGTGTTTGTGGTGTGTGAATGTGCTTAGTGTCCACGATCTGTATTCACATGTGTGGGGTTTGTACATAGAATGTATATATGCATGTGTGGTGTGCCTGGTGTGTATACACACGTGTGGTATATACTTGTGGGATATACATGGTGTGTATACACATGTGCATGTGTGGGGAGTACATGCTATGTTTCCATGTATGTGGAGTGCACAGCATGGATTCACATGTGGCATGCACATAGTTTACTAGTGTGTGTGTGCGTGAGCGTGCCTGAGGAGGGAGAGTTGCCTGCCTTTGGGAGAGCCTCCTGAGTCACTTCTGTGGGGCCAAGTCAGGCCCTGGCCCTGCAAGCCACGTGGGGTCCAGGCAGGGTGGGACAGCTGCCTCTCAGAGCAGTGTGAAGCAGAAATGACATGAAGGGCACGTGGGAGCTGTGGGCTCTGGTGGAGGAAATGCAGGGAGCCTCAAGATCAAGAAGCTGGAGAAAGTGTTGGAGTGATTGGTCAGTAAAGAGCAAGGGGCCTGTGGAGACAGAATGGCCTAGAACAAGGCCCTGGGCAAGGAGGTGCTGGCATCTCCCTTCTTGTAGCAGTGCGGGGTGGGTCGGCTGGTTGAAAGGACAGCCTCTGGGATGGGAACTTGGCCGCACCTTCCTCTGCTGGCCCCTGACCGTGAGCATTTATTAGTGTTCACACAGCCCTGCATGATGTGCAGGAGACACGGAGACAAATTGATATGGTCCTGGCTTGTGGAAATCAGTAAGGGACCTGAGATGCCAGGGGAGCCATGGTAGGGGTTGGAGTGGGGGGAGAAGGGGAAAGGAAAGGAGGGAGTCTTAGAGGGGGAGAGAGGAAGGGAGAGGTAGAGATTTCCAGGGCTGGGGGTACAAAGGATAGAACCCGTCCCTCTGCTTGGCTTGGGGAGGACGGGGGTCATAGAAATTACAAGACTGTATGCAATCTGTTCTCTCCCCATTTAAAAAATATTTCGTGTCTTTGAGTGATTATTAAAAGAAAGTGAATGTGGAGCCCCCTTCTAGGTCTGCCGGCTCCCCAACCCCCTTCCCACCCATCTTCCCCACTGTGGCTGGGAGACCTAGCCCCTAAATCTGTGCCTCCATTCTCTATAATGCTGATATCCAGTCCACCCCTAAATCCCAAAACTTCTGGGAGAGCTATATTAGGTCATTTGGGAGAGAAGAGCCTCCTCTCTTCTCCCCATAATTCAGTCTCTGAATTTTTGCCATGTTAGCAAATTTGATGGATGGTGGCAAACGCTTGAGGATAAAATACTGTAATCGGGAGAGTGTCCCCTCCCTCCCTCCCTCCTCCTCCATCCCTAGATCTGTTTCTCACCAGTTTCTGTGGACTCAGCAGATGGATGGATGGCTTTTGCTAACGCCCTGCTGGAGTGATGGAATGTGTGGCAGGAATAATCCTGCAGGCTCCCAAGTAAAAGAGGGATGGGAACAGGTCAGGGACGAGTAGGAACTGAGAGGGAGAGAGGGGACGAGTGCAAATCAAAGGGAACCTGGAGACTCCTGCTGGCCCCATCCACAGGGCTCCACCAGCCGTCAAGTCCTCTCTAATGCCTGGTGGTCTGGCCCAGGTACCAGGCTGCTCCCCCTCTCTCCTTCCTCTAGCACTGAGCCTTGTGGTGCCCCTGTTCTCATACCCTCCCTGGTTCCCCACTGCCCACCAGATCCTGAGCTAACCCTACAGTCTTGCATCAAAGACTTCCCATGCCACCACTCCATCTCTTGCCACCCCACTTTGAATACCTTTGCCATTGGCCAATTGTGCAAAGAGATATTCCTAAATGTGGCTTTTTGGCCTTCACTCAGTTGTTCTCTCCCCTGGATTGTCTTTTCCTCCTACCCCCCACCCCCCCATCTTGATCTTTGGAATCCTATCTGACCTTTAAGGCCCACCTTAGGTGTCCTCTTTGCCATGCTGACTTCGTAAGGCCTCCGGCTAGTGCCATTTTACCTGTTACAGCAATTACCACTCATGTGCGTGTCTGTCTCCCCATTAGACTGTTCTCCAGCCTACCCCCAAATCCCAATTTAGATTAATCACTGGGACTGTGAGCTTGTGAGGGTTCTTTTCTCTCCATGGTGGTCTGTCCTGTTTCATGTTTAACAAGTGTTCAATCAATGTATTGAGTTGAAATTTGTTGAATTAAAGTAATTGTGAATATCTTACCTGATAAGGCAAAGTTAACATTACAGCAGTTTGGTGCAGAGTGTAAACATGGGGAAAATTGGTATCTCAGTGGAGGAGAGTTGAGGATCTGTCATGTAGAGAATTTTTAACCACATTTTCTGAAGGCCTTTCTGTATCTGGGTATACATTTATGCTGGGTAGCAGCCCATCTCAAAATCTCAGTGGCATATAAAATAAACACCAGTTTTCTTGTCTACAGGTCAGCTAATCTTGGCTCCAGGCTGTGGTTGGGTTCAGGATGGTGTTTCCTCCTTCTTCTTGGACTAGTGGTTACCTGGAGCATTTCCTTCTTGTGGTGGATCCCAGGAGTGCCTGAGGCCAAGCCAAACCGTACAAGCACATTTGTGGCTCCTATTGTTCCATCTGCAATCCCATTGGCCAGAGCAAGTTGCATGGCCGAGCCCTGCCTCAGAGGGCTTAGGGAATAGACTCTGCTTTTGTAGTGGTGGGAACTGCAGAGCCAGAAGGCAAAAGGCCTGCAGGTACAATTTTAGTACAGGGAAGGAGTGAGGAATTGGAGATAACAATCCAATGTACCTTAGGTGGAAAAGCTTTAAAGGATAAAACGCCCCTCAGAACAGGTCCCGGAGCATAGGACATAAGGATGAGAGGCGGGTTTAGGGACAGTAGTACATGGTTTGGAATGGAAAGATCTGTATTCACATCCTTGATCAGAATGGCACTTAACCTTGTGTTCATGGTTAAACCCTTTAAACTCTCGAAACTTTACTTTCCTCAGTCACAAAATAGAGACAAAAGTACAGATAGTTATTGGGAGGATCAGTTGTGATCAAGCAGGTAAAATGCTTTGCTGGCTGAAATGTGAGACCTAAACAAAGAGCCCACATCATGGGGGAAGCTGATGGCAACAGCTGCTCCTAGTGGCCGGGTCAGCAAGTTTAAGAAGGTGAGAGAGGACTGTGCCAGCAGAATGCAGAAACTGGGTCCCAGTCAAGCCCTTGCCTTGGGGTTTTGAGTTCTCCAGCCCCAGCCAGCCTGGGGCTCAGCCCTAAGACATAGGCCTCCTGCACACTCTGAGCCCTGCGCCATCCCCTGTGCCCATCCCCGGCATCACCCAATCCACATGACCCAGTGGGGATGAGACCTCACAACATGGCTGTGAGATTCTGTGCTAGAAAGCAATAACACAATGCCAGGTACATAGCATGGGGTCGATACACGTTGATAACATTACAGCACAAAATAAAATGTTTACCAAATGCACACATCTGTTTCAGAGGTTTCCTCACTCAATAGAATTTACAGAAATGCAATCTGTTCATCTCTTGCAGGCATCTACCAGGATGCGGAAACTGCTTAGATTAACTTGTTCAATCCGTCAAAATGGTATTTATTAAAATGAGATTTTTACGTGCTGATCACATGAATATTCATAAATGCATGTTAGTACCCAAGCAGATAGCACTGCTTCTGCTTGCCCCTACCTAGCCAGGAGAAAACTTCATGTGACAACAAAACGGGGCCCATGCTATTTTCCTGATGGTGTGTTCGGATACCTTGGGGCAGGACTCTGCCGGGGAAGGGTTTTTCTAACAGGCAGCATGTGGCTGCTACTGCCTCCCCTACCGTCCTCTGCAGAGCTAGCTCATGGCCTACTTTCCTGCCATTCCAAAGCACAGTGCTGGCTTTATGCGTCAAACTCGCGTCCTTTTTCAGGAGAAAGAAATCAATTGCAATTGATTTGAAAATGTCAAACCTTATTAATGGCCAACTGTCACTCCCAGACAGATTATTTTGTGGATGGTGTAGATGTTTGATCTTATCAAGGCCCTCCGGCTCTGATAGACTATGGTGTCACCAGTCAATCCAGACATATTCTCCGAAGTCCCATTAGGGAGGGAGGTAGCATGGCCTAGGGGCTATGTGTGTAAGCTTGGGAGCCAGACTGCCTGGGTTTGAATCTGACTCCATTATTTAATTGCTGTGTGACCTTGGGAAAGTTATTTAACTTCTCTGAGACCCAGAGTCCTCATTCTACAGATTAGGATAGTAATAGGATACACTTCATAGGATTGTGAGAGCTGAATGATAACCTGTGTAGGTCACTTATAAAATGTGGAGACAGTTATAAGTGCACAATAAATATTAACCATGATTATTCATTTGCCTCTTTGCTAGACATTGACACACATATATCAGGCTAGTTGGAGAGACAAGGCACACCTAGGCACGTGGGGAAACTGATACATGGAAAGATTATGGTGTATGGAGTCTGAAGTGCTGGATTTGACTCAACCGTGCCATTCATTAGTTCTACAATTTTGAACCATTTCTCTGGAACTCAGTTTTTCCTTCTCTAAAATGGGGAAGAAAACCCCAGTGATTGATAAGCAGGCTTGTTATGTGTTTCTAGTTATGAAACTACTTTGAAACTAGAAATGCACAGTGCATGGGTTAGTAATTTTATTATACACACCCATGAGAAGGTCATTGTATGACACTGAGTAGTAAATGCTAAAGGCCAAATGTGTAGGATAGAGAAAGGTTCTGCATCGAGAGAGACACTTGGGGCAGGGATTATCATAAAAGACCCACAGAAAGTGTGGGATCGAGCTGGGCTCTGCGAAGGAATAAACTTTGAGTAGTCCAGAGAAGACTGCCTGGCGCACAGTAGGCTTAATTTATAGTAAACATGGGTGTAAGCTTTCTTGAGGCCTTGCTAGAGTCAAGGGAATTCTAGTGCAATTTTTCACACTTTGGGAAGAATCTGGTTTTAGTAGTTAGGTGTGACACCTGATCTGGATGTTGGGAACCTCTTGTTTTGAGTCATGGTGGGCCGGAGATGAAGCGAGAAGACAAGGTGGGGGCTGGTATAGTAGGTGAGGTGAGAAATGGCAGTTACCTGGGCTGGGATGTTAGCAGTGTCAGTGGAGAGAAGTGGACAGATGCAGGGTCTTTTTGGGAGGGAATGCTGTCAGGAGTGGCTGATTTATACATTCAGTTCATGAGGTCAGTTGTTCTAGGCTTTGGGGATAGAGTAGGAAACAAAACAAGGACAAATGTGCTTGTATAACTTAAGCACTAGTGGGAGATGGAATGCAGGGGAGGTAGAGGGTGGATGGGGGCTGATCCCAGACTTCCCCCTGAGGGGATGGTGGGCTGTGTGCTCCAGGATGGGGTCTGGAAGCCCTTCGTCACAGGTTGCCAAGGTGCATCTTCTTGCCTTGACGAGCCCAGTCCCTCTCCTACTTTGTGAGGCTCTGGATCCTCTCCTGGGTGTCTTGTGCATTCTGTGTTCTGCCATCTGCATTCTAGAGCTTGTGCCTTTGGGATCCTGGGGGTGAATTCTTGGTCCCTGTGTTTAGGTGCATAAGGTTATTTACATACAGAATATTTATTCACTGTGCCTGTACAGCTCCACGCAGATCTGCCTGGTGCTGGGCTTTAAGAAGAGTTCTTCTCTGTCATTCTACTCCACAAGGTATTGATCACGACCACTGAACTCCTTGCTCCTTTGCAGGGGAGGAAGGCCTCCTATCCTGCCCTATCTTTTGTAGCACGTGGCAGCTCCCCGGTTGAGTTCCCTTCAAAAGGTCCCAGTCGGACACGTGCCCAGCTTCCATTGCACTATCTGCATGCCATCATCAAAACGCTCCCTTCTCCATTCTCCTCCATAACCATGTCTTGCTGACCAGGGAATGTTGGACAAATTGACCTAAGAGAGGACAGAATTCTTGAGGAAAGCACAGCAGGGACGGGGGGTGGAGGCAGGAAATTGCTGGCAGAGTTTGGGGCCAGCCTGACGATGACAGTCTGCCTAAAGTCTATGTTTGGGATGCCCTTGGAGAAAGCTAGTGCTCTTTTGTGTGTCTAACACCAGTTGGTGAGCCACCTTCACCTCCCTGCTGGGAGAATAGGCAGAAGAAGGGTCTCAGAATTATAAACGATCCTAGTGAACATAATTTCAGCAATTACCGATGTTCGGTAATTATGCTAATGCTGATTCACAAAGGGCTGTTATTTGCTCAGCATGTTCTGTGCACATTATCTCTTTACCTGACTAACAGTGTTTTCTCACTGCAGTTATGGTTTGCTTGTCAAGTTAAATGATGTTTGCATCTTTGAGCTTGTCAAGACACTAGGATTAGAACTGAAGTTCTGTTCCCACCCCCATTACATGATTTTCTTGTGGGTCTCTTGTTGAGAAGGGAAGGAAATGGGAAAAAGTAAAAAGGAAGCAGAAAAGGGAACCCTGTAGACTGAGGGGGGAGTTATAGTTCAAAGAGGTTAAGTGGCTTGCACAGGGAGAGTGAGAGCTAGGATTTGTACCCTTATCTTTCCGATTCCAATTATGGTCTCTGGTCAAGTTAGCAAGGTGAAGAGCCTCCTGGCTCTCCTCCATCTGTAACACAACAGCACTGCTTTGCTTGGTTTGAAGTGGTCAGTGGCCATTCACAGTCTCTGCTTCAAGTTACGAGGGTGATTAGAGATCACCTAGGCCAGCGGTGTGCAAAGGGAGGCTCCAGACCAGCAGCCTCAGCATCACCTGGGAACTTGTTAGAAATGCAAATTCTCGGCCCAGCCCAGACCTAGGAATCAGAAATCCTTGGGGCAGGACCCAGGCCTCTGTGTTTTAACAAGCTCTGTAGGCGAATCACATTCTAGGCCCCTGATCTGCAGAGCGCGGTCCGCCAACCAGCACCAGCGGCAGCACCTGGGTGTCTGTTATCAAAACAGCATCGCAGGCCTCACCTGGACCCACCTAATAGGAGTCTGCAGTTTAACAGGATCCCCAGGTGATGTAGGCACAAGTTTGAGCATCACTTATTCCGGTTCAAATATTTCCATTTACAGCTGACACGAGGCAAAACTAGTTGGTGGATGTCCCACCAGTTGGTGACAGAACCAGACTGCACTGCATTTGTTATTACTAATTTTAATTGTGGGCTTACTGAGGTCACTCAGAGCTGGTACCTTTGTTGTCTCTCTGTTAATATGCTTTAAAGGGGGCTTACTAAGTGCCCAGCACTGGCCCCAGATTTTCCCATTTAATTCTTACCATATCCCTTTGAGGTAGGTAAAGGAGAAGTTCTTTTATCCAGAGTGGGTAGTTGGTCTGGTAATTGAAAATTCAATAAAGGCAGGAAATAATGTAAAATACATACATACTTTAAACATTTAGTTTTTTTTTTTTTTATTTTGACATAAATTCAAAGTTACATGAATAGTTGCAAAAACAATACTAGCCCCATGCACAGAATTCCATCGTACCCTGATCCCCCTCCCCCGATAGCTCAATCCACCCTTTAACGTGCTGTCACATCACTATTTCTTTCCCTCCCTCCCTCCCTCCCTATCTATCATCCATCATATATTTCTCTGTCTTCTGAACATATGAGAGCTAGCTGCACACATCCTTGAACATACACTATAATTCACGTATGTACTTCCCATGAACAAGAACATTCTTTTATGTACTTCCATTAAGCACAGCTAAGAAGTATAAGAGATTCAACAATGATACAATGCTTACATTCTTTATTTCCTTTTCCTTATGTCTCAACTGTGTCCCTTCAAACATTTAGTTTTAACCTAAACATATAAATGTATGTATGTTTGCCAATCTTTTGATGTGGTTGTCAATGTCTTTTTCTTGAGTATCAATCTTTCTTTCCTATTTCTTACTTTAAATTTACTCATCTTTTATGATACCTAGTTTGTGTTTCTTTAAAGCAGGCAAAAATGTAAGGTGTAAGGAAATCTGAGGATAGAATCTTTCTAGAATTTTTTTTCCAAAACCCTTAATTCTATAGAATTTTAAACAGTGGTTTGCCTTGTTCAATCTTTCCAAGGTATTCAACTCAGTTTTCATAGATACCCCGACTCATATATAATAATTAATTGAAGTCCATGATTACAGTAATAAGAATAACTGGCATAAACAGGCTTGCGACCAAGGCAAAAGTAAACAACCCGAGTATGAGAAGCACAAGTGATGGGTGTATTAAAGCAGAGCCTACGAGCACTGAACATTTGTGTGCTGTGGCCTCCACCCGTTAGCGTGTCTTACAGTGAGAATGGGGAATGTTGGTTAAACGGCAAACAGCTGAGATCTTAACCATGTTATTATTATCACTGTGAGGTTCAGAGAGGTTAAGGACTCTTCCCAATATCACACAGCTAGGAAGAGCTGAGCTGGGATGCAGACCCAATCAGAGCCCCTACCACACTCCCTGATTGTCTTTTTTTTTTTTTTCATACTTAAATTTTTTTTTCATTTTATTGAGATACATTCACATACCACGCAGTCATACAAAACACATCGTACATTCGATTGTTCACAGTACCATTACATAGTTGTACATTCATCACCTAAATCAATCCCTGACACCTTCATTAGCACACACACAAAAATAACAAGAATAATAATTAAAGTGAAAAAGAGCAATTGTAGTAAAAAAGAACACTGGGTACCTTTGTCTGTTTGTTTGTTTGTTTCCTCCCCCTATTTTTCTACTCATCCATCCATAAACTAGACAAAGGGGAGTGTGGTCCTTATAGCTTTCCCAATCCCATTGTCACCCCTCATAAGCTACATTTTTATACAATTGCCTTCGAGATTCATGGGTTCTGGGTTGTAGTTTGATAGTTTCAGGTATTCACCACCAGCTACCCCAATTCTTTAGAACCTAAAAAGGGTTGTCTATATTGTGCATAAGAGTGCCCACCAGAGTGACCTCTCGGCTCCTTTTGGAATCTCTCTGCCACTGAAGCTTATTTCATTTCCTTTCACATCCCCCTTTTGGTCAAGAAGATGTTCTCCGTCCCACGATGCCAGGTCTACATTCCTCCCCGGGAGTCATATTCCATGTTGCCAGGGAGATTCACTCCCCTGGGTGTCTGATCCCATGTAGAGGGGAGGGCAGTGATTTCACCTTTCAAGTTGGCTTAGTTAGAGAGAGAGAACCATATCTGAGCAACAAAGAGGCATTCGGGAGGAGGCTCTTAGGCACAATTGTAGGCACCCCATATCTAACACATCGTGTGTGAAGTGTTACACATCCAGGGATATACATTACGCTATGGACCAGGTTCTGGTGTCTGTGAACAATCGAATGTACGATTTGTTTTGTATGACTGCGTGGTATGTGAATATATCTCAATAAAACGAAAAAAAAAATTTAAGTATTAAAAAAAATTAATCAGTCCTTTTATCTTGAAAAAATTATAAATGCTTCTCTACTCCTCTTCTCCTGCACTCTCCCCACTTTTGTACTTTTTAGCGAGAGAACTTGGTGTTCCTGACATGAGGCCATTGAAATGGATGCATTAATTGATTTAGATGTCCAAGGGTCAATATTCTTTGACAAAACAGTGTTCAGTGCACTGTCTCACGATGGAGGACAGTTAATGGAGAAAATAACTGCAGAAAGGAGAATCAATTAAACTTGAAGTTTGGTTGAACCTCTTGAATACGTGTCCCAGGATAGTATGTAATTCCCTTCCCCCCACCATGTCCCCTTAGCACCCCATATGTAACACATCCTGTGTGAAGTGTTACACATCCAGGGATATACATTACGCTATGGACCAGGTTCTGGTGTCTTTTCTGGCCTCATCCCTTTCTGTGTGACTTTTTCCACGTTGTTTTACCTCTGTGCCCTATCTGTAAAATGAGAATGATAATAGCACCCATCTCCCAGTACGGTACCCGTCACACTGTACCCGTCACACTGTAAGTGCCCAATAAATTGGCAATAAATTGGCTGTGGCTGCTGTGTCCTCAGTCCCTCCTCCCTGGGGAAGTGGTGGAAGGCTCAATCGACGCTAAGGGAAAGCATTCTGTTTCAGCTCTTTAGGCCTCCATTTATTATCCTAGCCAGTGCCTAGAATACTGTAAGTGTTCAATCAGTATTTGTGGATAATTGAATAAATGAATCTTAGGTCAGTCTTTTTCACTGGTCTGCTTTGCATCTCATGATACAAATGTTACACAGGTTGTTTCCCTGTATCACAAACTTCTATAGTTTTGAAGAATTCTCAGTCTCCTCACCTGCAATTGCTTACAGTTCCTCATATCATCAAGTGCAGACTTTTTCTGAACTACATTTTAAAGGGGATCTTGTGTTCTCCTAACGTCCTTCTAAAATGCCTGCTGACAATTGCTTATAGAGATGGCAAACGGCTCACATGGCTGGCTGCGGTTTCGTTTCTGGGATCTGAGTGCTTTGTGATCTGCGGCCTATGGCTCTCAGCTGAGTCCCACTTTGGTTTTACAGCCCCTGGCTTATTGGCAGAAACAGTCACTTCTAGATTTGTCCTCAAATGGAAAAGTGTCAGCTCTGTGCAGGTGGTTGGGAAAGAGAGGAGGGTGTCATGTAGATGGCAAAGCAGAAGTAGGTGGCCTTGCAAAGCAGTCCTGGGGCAGATAAAGGAATCCAAGGCAAAGTAACCCAATGCCTTGTAACTGTGTTCCTGTGTCTTGAGGGAGTTTAGACCTGGAGTTGTCTGGGAGACGGCTGGGATGATGGAACCCGGGCTGGGAAACACCCCTGTGGGCCCGCAGCTCTTTTTATCTTAGGTGTTTGTGCTAAATGTCTTCCGGTTGCCACCTCCTCCCCCCAACTCTGCCCCAGACCCCCTCTTCACTGTTCTCCACCTTGCTCTTTTCCCAGAAGATTGACCCATGTGGATCACATCGACAGGCCCTTGTGCCCTGTGGCTTCAGCTGAAAGAGTGGGGTGTCCAGCCAATGGGGATCCCTGGCAGGAGATCGGAGGGACAGAGGAGAGTTTGGTCAGGATATTTATTCCCCTGGGGTAATGCAGGCTGTGTCCCTCAATTGAAGGTCAGTGTCCCTCTGAAGGGGGCCGCTCTAGGTGACTCTCTCCTTCCAGTTCCATCTGCCCCCCTCCCCTCATCATCTTGAGCCCAGAGAAGGTAACAACTGCACTGTTACTAATCCTGGGGAACTGTGCTGTCCTCATGATTTCCCTACCACCTGCCCACCCTTTTGTAAATGGTCCCTTTATCAAACCCTCTCTGAGTTATCTCAGCTGGAGAGGGTCTACCGCTTCACACTAGGACCCTGACTGTTACAGCCTCAAGTTGCTCTGCTTCTCTGGGAAGAGAGTGGTATCTGGGAGGGAAGAGCCATTAAGAGATAAAACAATACAACTGGGCATGCAAGAGAGCTGGTTGTAGTCACAAGCAATAGAAAACAATCCTGGCTAATTTAATCAGAAAAGGAATTTATTGATGGGTTACTGAGTAGCCCATAGAAAAACTTGAAAGGCTGGGGACCAGGCAGAAGGCTGAGGGTGGGGGTGGGGGCAGGGACCATAGAACATTCTGTGTAGGACGTGGCTGCTGGTTACTGATGCCTTTGATGAGACCCCTGTTGCTGTGGGGCATTATCAACTGGCTCTGCATATTTGCATCGCTTCTTTGGGGTTCAGGATCTCAGCTGGGAGCATCTGCTTGGCTGATACTAGGTCACATACAGCACTCTAATTGCCAGAGTGGGGTGGGGAAGTTAAAGCTGCTCTCTTTTCTCAGCTGGTTCCTGTTTAGACTAGAAATCTGTAGCAGACAAGGGGGGCAGGGGGTTGTCCATGGTTGGCTGCTTCTCTTTTTTCTCTCCTTCTCCTGCCCCCAGTAGTTGCCTCTATCTGGTGCAGGGATGGTCTTACTTAGTTGGTACTATCTTAACCTGTTGTTACTGTTCTCTGGGCCCAGCTGATGTCCAAAGCTGAGTCTTACTCTCCTTCACTGATTATTCCTCCGACTGCCCATCTGGTATCCCACCACTTCTGTTGGGTCCCATCTCCCTTCCAATCGTTCTCTTGGGAAAAATTCAAAATGACCCCAATATAGCACCCTTCCAAGCACAGCATAATTTTTTTTTCTCTTGGCATTTGTAGAAGGCCAAAAAGGTTTAATTTTAACAATCTCATACAGTTCTGCTTGCTTACAGTGGAGGTAAGTCGGTTGGTTTAAAGGTGCATGGTGTCTGGTAGCTAATTTTGATAAACACCTAGAGGTTTTGCCTTCTGGGCACTGACTACACAGTGGCTGGACTTGGTTTCATAAAGAACTGCACCCCTCCTGCCGCCCACCAACCAGGGGCACAGGCGCCAAAGTGGAGAAAGCCCAGGAGAAGAAATGGTTCTTTTGGGACAGGGTTTCTCCCAGAAAGGATTCTCAGAAGATACGGAGTTCCTGTGAAGTTCTTGTATATTCCTACCTTTTCCTAGAAAAAGAACAAAACTGTCTCATGATATTTAACACCTAAATTTTCTAATCGGTCTGGCTAAATTGACCATGTTTTATTTTACGGTTTGTGAGTCTTCATTCTGTTTCAGAGATTTCATTTGCCATTTTGAATACACCATTTTTCCTTTGCTGTGTCAGCCCATGTAATTAGGGCTGCTAGTTAATCTCAAGTCTTTTTCTCACTAAGAAACCCGGATAAATGTAAACAAGGTGAACTCCTACAGTGCAAGGCTCTGCTACATCTAATCAGAGTCACAGAGTCTGGCTTGCCATGTAGATAGGGAGACAGCCCTGTCCCGCGTGACTTTTTTTTTTTTTTTTTTTTTCCCCCTTTCCTGGGCTGTAAAAGGGCAAGACACAAGGTTTGGGAGAAGGACAGAGGAAAGATCATTTCCGTCCTCTCAAAGAAATAGATTTACATTCTTCTTTCTCTATGATGCTCAATTTTAGGAGAGATTTCTAAGATGTTAAAGGAGAATAAAGAAGTGAAATGCTAATTTTCTTGTGTAAATGCTTTTGGCATGGAACTTAAAATCATGTTAGTGTTAGAAAGCTTTGTGGCCTCTGCTTACTGGGCAGGACTTTCCCTTTTTCATCTATATATTTGGGGCCACAGATTATGTGGATAGAAGTCAAAGACATTCCTTGCATTTGTAACAAAATTTGCGTCTCATCTAAAATTCTTATTTTCTTCATCATTGTCATTGTCACCATCATCTTCATCCATAATCGCTTCATAAATCTTTATGCACATCTTTTGTTATTTTCTTTGGGTAGATTTTTAGAGGCAAAATGGTTGGCGAAAGGATATAAACTTAGTGCTTGCTTTGTCAGCACATATACTAAAATTAGATACAGAGAAGATTAGCGTGGCCACTGTGCAAGGATGACGTGCAAATTTATAAAGTATTCCATATTTTTTTTCTGTAAACCTACGTCTCCTCTAATAAAAAAACTAGGAAAAAAAAAACAAAACCCTGGCATATATGCAACAGTAGTGAGAGAATTTAACAGAATCCATCTCAACCCCAGTATTGAATGGGCAAAAATTCATCAACAATAAAGGGGGTCTGAAAAAAGAAAAAGGAAAAAAAAAAGGAGAAGCACTTAAAAATTATTTTAATGAAAAATTTCAAATTTGTTACAAAAGTCGAGAGGATTGGATTTTGAAAGTTTCCAATGTACATTCCCCAATTATTTCTGGGAAGTAGTCTCAATTTGCACCCCATGAGCAGTGTTTGAGAATACTCATATCCTGACTATCTAGATAGAGCACTGTACTTGAACTTTTTTTTTTGGTCAATTCAGTGGCTGAAGAATGGTGTCGCGTTACTGTTTTAATTTTCAATGATTTGATTACTAGGGAGAGTAAATATATTTTCATATATTTATTAGTCATTTGTCTTGTTTCGTGAATTTTCTATTCATTTACTCCATTCCATCGTCTACTGCTCCGTTTCTTGCTAATTTGTAAGGTCTTTAACTATTAAGGCTATTAACCCTTTGTCTGGCATGTGCATTGCAATTATTTTTCTGATTTGTCATTTGGTTTCCAATTTTCTTCACCGTGTTTCTTGGCATATTGAAATATTACACTTCTATATAGTTCGATCAATTTTTCACTTACAGTTTTTTCCTTTTATATTATGCTACAACTCTAACTTATATAAAATTTTACCTATGTTTTTATTTTAATAATTAAGTAGTTAGATTTCCTACCTTAAATCTTTAATACATCTGGCATTTTTTTATTGTGTTCATTGATCTTCCTGTCTAATGTTGTCAAGTACCCAAGTGGTTTAATAATTAAAACTTTATATAATGCTTTCCTTTTTGGCAATTTCTCCTTTCTCCAATTCATCCAGTCATTATTCCTCTCTTTTCAAAACTTCTTTTGGCTTCTCTCAGATGTTTATTCTAGCAGATACACTTTAGTTATAGTTTTTGGAATTTTTTCAATAGCTTGAAATTTATGATTGATTTGGAATAATTTCTATTTTTATTTGATTGAGTCTTGCCACTCAGTAACAGTGTATCTTTTTCCTTCTGGGGGGGAAGTGTTCTTATGTTAGAGCCTCAATAAAGTTTTGATGATTTCTTCACAAAAGTCTGGTTTGTTTTAATTAAATTCATTCTTAGATATTTCATATTTTTATTGCTATTGTGAATGGGATTGTTTTCTAGTTTCTTATTGGTTATGGCTTATTATGGGAAGTTTCTTGTTTTTTTTATATTTGTTTTGTAACCACTAAATTGAATCAATTGTTTTAATAGTTCTGATAATTTACAGTGATTGTCTTGGGCTTTCAAAGTAGAAATTGGCATCCTTTGCAATAATTATAATTTTGCATATTTTAAAAATATTATTTTCTCTTTCTTTTTTCCTTTCTCCCTCTCTTCTTCCCTCCCTTCTCTCTCTCTCTTCTCTGCTCCCTCTTTTCTCGTCCATTAGCAGCACATCTAGAACGATGTTAAATATTAAAGACCAACTTTGCTGTGCTCCCAAATAGAAATGTGTCATGTTTTCCACCTTTTTAATCTAAATTATATTAGATAATTGTGATGGTTGGTCTCATGTGTCAAACTTGCTTAGGCTCTATTACCAGTTAGTCAAACTCTAGTCTAGATGTTGCTGTGAAGGTATTTTGTAGATGTGGTTGACATCTAACATCACTTGACTTTAGGTAAAAGAGATTACCCTCGACAATGTGCATGGGCCCCATCCAATCAATTGAAGGCCTTAGGAACAAAAAAGAGGTTTGTTTTCTGGAGAAGAAATTCTGCCTCAAGACTGCAGCATAAAATTTCTGCCTGGGTTTCCAGTCTCCCAGCCTACCTACAGATTTCAGATTCAAGACTACACAATAATAACTCCTGTCTGAGTTTCCAGCCTGACCTGAGGTTTTCCTTTTTTCTTTTTGGTGTTAAGTGCTGCTATTTTTGCAATAGGGATTTTTGGTATTAAGATTTGCTAACTTGAAAAAATAGAAGAGATGATCTTTACATTATTTCTCGTGTTCTCCGGAAGAGTGTATTAAGATAACTATCTGCTATTTGGAAATTTAAGAGAACTCACCTGTCAAACTGCCTGTGTTCTGCTCTTTTTGTGGTGGTAATTCATCCTACCTGTATAATAGCTCCGCCTCGACTAAGAATGACCCCAGTACACACTGGCAGGCAGATGGTGGCTGTAATGTTCCGTGGGAGCTGCTCTCCTGGCTATAGCTGACTGAGCTTTTCTAGGATGTTTTGATTTGGGCCTAGGGAGTAAGAGAAGACCCCTTCTCATCAGGGGAGCCGTGGGATGAGGGATCAGGAATTACAGCTGAGACAGATTCTTGCCCTGTGAAGAAGGATGGAATAAAATCCAATACCCCGAGGAAAGCAGGAGAACCTTGGGGAGAAGAGTGAGGTCATGAGCATCTGGTTCCAGCCCCCCTAACACTCAGCTCTCATGAGCTCTCTCGTTCCCTCAGTGACATGGCTTGCCCTTTGTGCCGAGGTGGGTTTCTAATATTTCTGCTCATATGTCTTACACTATTCATGTTTGGCTGGAGTTTTCTCACTTCTCAAACATCCTTTAGGGAAAAAAAGAGGCATTCTTTGGAGATACTGCGGATTCAATTCCAGACTGCACAATAAAGCGAATATTGCAATAAAGCAAATCACACGAATAAATGTTTACATTATACAAGTGTGCAATAGCATTATGTCTAAAAGAACAATGTACATACCTTAGTAAAATGTGACACAAAGACATGTAGGGAGCACATGTTTTGAAAAATGGGGTCCTTAGACTTGCTCCACACTGAGTTGCCACAAACCTTCAATTTGTAAAATAATGTGATATCTGTGAAGCACAATAAGGTAAAGCACAATAAAACAAGGTATGCCTGTATAAATTACCAAAATTTATTTCAATGAGGTTTTCAAATTTATTAGCCTGGAATTATACCTAGTATTTTCTTACGGGTAAAAAGAAGTTCACCCATTATTGTGGAAAAATTCCCCAGACTTTTCCCAATTTCTTCTCATAGTTTATTCTGGAAACACTGCATTTCAAGGATTATATTATGAAAACAATTGTTTCAATGTGGCAAAAGGGTTGGGGGTTCATGAGTTTCAGCCCCACAGAGCTTCAGACCCATACTAAGTAATTTTCCTACAGAAATGTCAATAATAAAAGTTTATTTATTTTTATTTCTGTAGGTATATTTTGTTATGGTAAACTGAAAATGAAAAAATGATTTATCAGTATTGACAGAAACAATCCCAAATATCCCTTTATTTGCCCTTATATTCTCGTAAGCAGGTGCCTCCCATTCTCCTTAATCACCTTTGAACTTGACTTTATGCTTTTGCTTGCAGCACAGTTTTCAAAGGCTATCAGTTAAAAAAAAAAAAAAAAACCCCAAAAATAAAAAAGCCACTACAAATCCAGAAGCTGTGAGGATAAATAAAAGAGCACCTTCCTAGAATAATATTCAACTATTCAAACAAGGCTGTAGGTCTTCTTATGTCCAGATTCTATCTTGTCTAATTCTGAATTAAAAGCGATACTCTTAATATGTATCAGTTTTTGCTGCATAACAAATCAGTTGAAAATACAGTGCCTTACAATATCAACTATTTAACTCATGATTTTTGTGGCAATTTGGTTGTTTGGTTGGTTTCAGCTGGACGGTTCTTCGGGTCGTGGCTGGGTGGTCAGCTGCCAAATCAGCTGGTGGAGGAGGAGCTCAGCTGGGATGGCTTGTCTCGGCGCCACATGGTGTCTCATCCTTCAGGCCGACATGGACTTGCTCTCATGATGACAGCAGGGTTCTAGGAAGAGGGAGAGGAAGTGTGCAAGGTCTTTTGAGGCCCAGGCTTGAACTGGCCAAAGTCACTTCTGCCACATTCTGTTGGCAAAAGCAAGACAAAATAGACTCAATCTCTTATGAGAGGAGCTGACAAGGCGCATTGCAAAGGGGGTGGTTACAATGAAGGGTGGAGAATTCTGGGCAGTTTTGCAATTACTACATAATGCAAATTATATTCCGCAGTTAATCACCTGGTCACATCCTGTTTAGGATGGGAAACCTACGCTGTAGGAAAAATTATATGTATACTTTCATTTCCTTTATTAATCTAATGAAAAGTATGTGTGTTGGTTTTATTTTGCTTACCAAAAAATATGATTATGACTCAATTCTATTTTTTTTAGTTTTCTAAATCATTATTTTTGTTTATTGATTTTGTTTTTTTAAATTATGTGTGTTAAGGATATAGTAGATGTGCTGGTTTGGATGTATTATGTCCCCCAAAATGCCATTATCTTTGATGCAATCTTGTATGGGCAGAGGGATTTTAGCATTGATTAGATTGTAATTCTTTGAGTGTTTCCATGGAGATGCGACCCACCCAACTGTAGGTGATAACTCTGATTAGATAATTTCCATGGAGGCATGGCCCTGCACCTTCAGCATGGGCCTTGATTAGTTTACTAGAGCACTATATAAGCTGGGACAGAAGGAGCGAGCTTGCTACAGCCAAGAGGGACACTTTGAAGAATGCACAGGAAGGACTATCCTGGGAGAAAGCCATTTTGAAACCAGAACTCCAGAGCAGACTCTAGCCATGTGCCTTCCCAGCTAACAGAGGTTTTCTGGATGCCATTGGCCATCTTCCAGTGAAGGCACCCAATTGTTGATGACTTACCTTGGACATTTTATGGCCTTAAGACTGTTAACTTTGTAACCAAATAAACCCCCTTTATAAAAGCCGATCCATTTCTAGTATTTTGCAAAAAGGCAGCATTAGCAAACTAGAACAGTAGGCATTCAAGAGATATACGTTCAATAAGTTATCGCATGGTTTCTCTGATTTCCTGGAGTTTCTATTTTTGTTTGTAGCTAAGTTTGAGTTTTAGGTTTAGTGAATATTTTATATTCCTTAACATTTAATCTTAGGACGTGATTTTCTGCTTGAGTACAGCTTTGCCCTCATCTTGTAAGAATTTTTTAAAGTTTATTTTTATTTCTAGTTTTAATTTTTATAGTTTAATGATTTATCAAGAAACAAACATCTGGGTATATACCACCTGTATCAAGAAATAGATCATTGATGGCATTCTGGAAGTTGCCTTAGTGCCCTGTACCCAATTACTACCTTTCTTTCCCCAATAGAAGTAACCACTTTCTTGATTCCTTTCTTTTCTTTTGAATTTAGCCACTTATTCATGTGTCCCTAAACACTAGAGTTAAGTTTTGCCTGTTTTTTGAACTTTATATAACTGGAATAATACAGTTTCATTCTTGTCCATCTGGCTTATTTGGCTTCACAGTATGTTTGTGAGATTCATTTATGTCATGTAGCTATAGTTCACATATTTTAATTGCTCATTGTTTCACTGTATGAATATACTGCAATTTATTTCTTTATTCTATTGCATGAATATACCAAAATTCATTTATTCATTATATTACTAATGGGTTGTTTTGGTTAATGGGTGTCTCCAGTTTTAGGATTAATGAATTGATTATGGATAAATGGTTAAATAGTGTTAAATGGTTTGTTTGCAGTTTTTGGCTTTTATGAATTAGGCTACTATGAACATTCTTAAACATGTTTTTTGATGCACGTGTGCATGCATTGCTAGGAAAGAAATTGCTAGATCACAGGATATGAGTGTCTCTAAATTCAATGCTATAGTATCAAACTGTTTCTAAAGTGGCTATACCATATGCATTTCCACCAGTGGGTGGGAGAATTTCAAATGCATCATCCTTGTCACCGCCTTTGTATGGTCAGTCTTTTTATTTTTAGCCATCCTGGAAGATGTGTAATGTTATCTCGCTGTTGGAATTTGTATTTCCCTCATGGTTAATAAGACAGAGCATCATTTTACTTTCTTTTTTCCATTTGGACTTTCTCTTTAGGAAAGTTCCAGTTCAAGTCTCTTACCCATTTTTCTATTGGCTTGAATGTCTTTTTCTTATTGATTTGTAGGAGTTCTTTAAATATTCTCAATATGAACTCTTTGTGGGTTATATGGTTTGCTGTAACTTCTCTGAACCCTTTTCATGATCTTAATGGTATTTTTTGATGATTATAATTCATAATAACAATGTAGTCCAATTTATCCTTTTTTCATGTTTGTTTTACAATTTCCATGTGCAGTTTAAGAATCTTTCCCTCCCTTGAGGGTCTGTATTTACTTTTCAGCTTCAATAATTTCTGCTCTTTCTTATATTTTTTTCTTGCCCTTTCTTCAAGTTTAGTTTGCTATCCCTTTTCCAAATGCTTAATTTTCAGCCTGTATTTTTTCTAATACATGCATGGCTGTAGTTATATCCCTCAAATTTTGATATGTTTTATTTTTATTATGATTAACAGAAAAATATTTTCTCATTTACTTAGTGATTTCTTCTTTGATCCATGGGTTGTTTAGAAGTGTATTTCTTTCTGTTTTTTAATTTCCAAATATATGGGGATTTCCTTGCTATTATTTGTTCCTGATTTTTAGTTTAATTCCACTGTCATCAGAGACCTTACTTTGCATGATTTAAATCCCTTGAAATTTGCTGACACTTGCTTTAGTCCAGGCCATGGTCAATTTTTGTAATTAATGTTCTGTGTGTCCTTGCACATAAGTCTTTGTCTTATGTTCTTCGGGGAGAACATATGACTGTCAAATCTTCACAATGAAACTTGATTTTATCAATATAAAACAACCTTTACTGTCCCACTTGATTTTATTTTTGCCTTGAATTTACTGTATCTGATACGAATGTTGTGCTTATGCCTTTAAAAGTTGCATTTGGCTACACATTTGCCCTTTTTATGTGTAACATAAAAAGGGCATTTCATTTGTATCTCTTAAAAACTCTATAATTGAATTTTGTCTTTGACTCAATTTGAGAAATTTTGCCTTTTAACCATGGAATTTAACACATTGACATTTACTGTTAAAACCATTTGATATTGCTTCTTTGGTTTAGTTTTATGCTTTTTAGTTTTACGCCTTGTCTTTCTTTGAGTTATTTCACTATATAACTATATTTAGTTTGCATTTTTAAAATGTTATTTTGGATGATATGCTTTAATTAGAATTGTGTTTTTATTAAGGTTTTCAAAAGCTTTCTTTAAATGATGGTTTCTAAATTTTATAACCAAATGCGAAATTGCAGTTTTGAGTTTTTCTATTGAATACACAGAGTGAGCATGTTTTTATTCTCTTATCTTCAACTTCAGTTTTATTAACATAACCTAGTGTCTTACATCAGGTTATTCTTTTTAAAGAATAATTTTTGGCAATTGTTTTATAAACAGATTTGGGATTGATGCTGATTTAATTAGGGTGGTCAGGATGGGTCCATGGAGAAGATGAGCAGAGATGTGAAGGAGGTGAGGGAGTTGGCCTTAGGTGGACATTTTTTTGGTGCTAGCTCTGTTGAAGGTGTTTCCTCATTGCATCCCTGTGAACCAGCAGCAGGAGTCACCTGGAAAGAAGAAATAGGGGGACACCCAGCAGGAACTGCCCTGGAATACCCTACAAAGAGGCACTGAACACTTAAAGGGCAATCAGCCCTCAAGCATCTATTAGGGGAGCTTAGAGAGAGCAGCAGCGACCTTGCGGTGGACAGCAAGATGACATGAAGTTCTCTCGAGTGTGTCTGCACCTGTGGCAACTGCCCTGCAGGTAATGTGAGCCAGGGACAAAGGTGGCTGAATGCCAGAGGCTTGCCTGCAAGTTTCAGGAAAACATCTGGATATGTGCTTTCTTCTTAAAACCAGATGTGCCTGGGGAGGGTAGCCTGCAAGGTTATAGCCAGTAAAGCTCACTGTGCTTCTGGGAAGTCATGGGGAGGGATGCCTGAGGAGGGGTCAGGGGCAAGGTCAATCCTCTGTCAGGTAGCAGAAGCTGAGTGTATCATACATTCCTCTACAGTTGTGTTTTATTGGTCATTTCAATAGGACTTTGGGGACAGGGCAGGTGAATAGGGTGTTACGTCTCTGTGTTTGTGAAAGCCTTGTGCCTGGAGGTCCTTTGTTTCTTCCTGGCACACCTCCACGCTGGCTCTGTAAGGGAGCCATTGCCATGCTGGGCTCAGATGTGGGGCGAGGAGGTGGACTGGCAGAGAGTGCCACTGGCAGCAAGTCGGGCTGTCAGCGAGGCCCAGAGACTGGTGACCATGGTGGATCCAGGCTTGAGTAAGGAGAACAGTCTGGATTGGGAGTGTGTGTAGGAAACATGGTCAGGTACAAGCAGTGAATGAAAATTAGGTGCCTGTGCAGAGCCTGAAGCATAAGGCAGGTTTCAAAGTTTCAACCACAGGCTGAAGCACAGTCCGCGAAGTGGAAAGAGACTGTGAGATGTGGATTGAGGGCCGGTGTGTTTGTGTTTGAATGGGAAACCCAGGTCAGAGGCTGAAGACAAGAGCAGGGATGGAATTTGGATTCTGAGACACTTGCCCCAGCCAGGGGGTGAAGGTGGAGGTGAGGAGCATGGGTGGGAAGCTGGTTTCCATGGAGAGTGAAGGGACAGGGAGGAAAGCTATAGAAATTAACTCCATGACACAGAAAGTTCTCACACTTGCTGACCCCTCCACTACTCCCAGACTAGGTCAGGTCCCTAGTTCTGTCTTCTTATGTCTCCTGTACTTTTCCTTTATTACACTCATCACCATGATTAATGATGTCAGTATTTGCAGGGATTTATATAGTGTCTATCTCCCCACTAGACTGCAAGCTCCTTGAGGGCAGCCCCTGTGTCTGTCTCATTCACAATTGCACCTCTGGGGTTTATCATGGTGCCTGGCTCAAAGTAGGCACGAAGGACTAGAAGCTGGTGGCTAACACATATGGTGCTTATAACAGGCCGGGCATGTTATAATCTCAATTATTGAGAATGAATGAGTGAACGTGAGTAGTTATCAGCTGTTCTCCTGATTTAGAATGGGGACAGTATATTTAAAGGCCTTCGCACACTGGAGCACACCTGTGTTCTCAATAAATGATGGCACTTGTCATGTTATCAACTTTCTTTGCTGAATATGACAGCACTGTCTAAAGAACCATCGAAGACTGTATAGCAGAAGAAATTGCCTATTGCTGTCATTGCAATTCTGAGTGAAAGGGGGCAAGTTTGGTTTAGCCCCTTCTTCGTGTTTCATTCTTGTGGTTTGCTCCAGTTTTCTCTGACCCATCACACTATCTGATAGAAGATTCTCAGGGCCTGATCATTTTCAAATGTTTATTTGCCTCTCTGCTCGCTAAGCTGTTCATGCCTATTTGTCACCCAAACTAAAGAACAGGGCTGACTTGCCAGCAAATAGCTGACAGATGAGGTTGTGTAATGAGAAAATTAGAACTCCACGGCTCCCGTGCAAGCTTCGAGTCCGCCGTAATAGCTTGCAGCTTGCAGCAACTTGTGAGTGGAAGGGAGACCTGATTCCAAGAAGAAATATGATAATTGGAGGCCTGGGGGAGGCCAGGCAGCTTTGGCCAAATAGAAAATTACCTTTGGTTGCTCTGTTACTGTAATTCTGCAATTCCAATTATCACAAGGTGATAAAGCGTTTGACTGTGTTGTGTAACACCCTGTCTTGTACATGCCCGAATCCATTAAAGAAGTTTTAGTGAAATCATTATCCTTGTGATGCCTAATTATGGTTGATATTACTCCCAGGATCAGAGTAGGTCTAGTGAAATATAAGGAATTAAAAAAAAAACAACGTGCCAATTAATACAATATGTGAAAACCACTCCACACTGCTTCAGGATTCGGGCAAGCATTAGGTGTTTCCAAGGGGCAAAAGGAAACATAAATCAGAAAACGTCTTCTCTGGAAGGAGAAGATGGAGTAGGTATACCTAGACTCTGAAGCTGGTTATTGCTCAAGCAATAAATCTGCTTCTTAGCTTTCTGGTTGCCATGGCAGATAAAGAAACAAAAAGGTATGGAGTGTTCATTTCTTAACAATAGGCTGAACACAAATTTATCCACCCAAATGGCATTTTTCCTGCAACTTAATTCAAATCGGAATTTATCACTTGGATTCTGGTAGCTTCTTCCTTCTTTCTTTCGTTTATCCTCTCTCCTCCCCACCAATCCTTTTCCTCTCCTCCTCCTTCCCTTTAATTCATAGAAACAAAGTTTGGGTGAAAGTGGCTTTGGCATCAGCAAAGCTGTTCTTCCCCTTTCCCTCTGAGCCTCAATTTTCCCATCTGTAAAAATGGTGATGATGTTATTTCTCTAGTAGGGCAGCTTATGTAAGTGGTCATTCATCAGATATGTCTTTGTTGCCTTCTGTGTGCAGAACTGTGCATCTGTAAAGGATGTTGAGCATAATATGACATAGGCAACCTCAAATGTTTGTTACAGGAAGGCTGTGGAAGCTCTTTGATTTTTCAGTAGGTACCTTGAAACTGCCATAACTTTTAAAAACAGGTCAGCTTCTTTAAATCCGCTGATGCCCTACGCAGTGCCGGAGACGATCACGATGAGGACACACATTATATCACTTTACGTCTTAGTAAACACTTTGTTGTGCATTGTCATATTGAGACTCACAAGTTTGTCAAGTAGGCATTGTTCTCTCCATTTACACATGAGAAAACTGATGCTTTGAGAGGTTAATTGCCACTGAATCTGAGTTACCAGTAGCATTTAGGAAGTTAAGAATCTTCCTGTTTTCTCAAATATATGGTTTCATAACTATTATATAATTATTTTGGACATAATACTGGTTCTTGATCTTAAATTTGGAATTTATATCATTACATGCAACTTCCTAAACCCTCTGATTGCTATTATTTTTTATGACAAAGTATCACACATTTATGTAAAAAGTTGAACCAATACAAAGTCTATATGAAAAGTGCAAAGATGAAAGCCCCTTCACCTGTCCCTCTTTGCACCCTACTCACCAGGGATGATCGCTGTTCAGGATTTGGTGTTGTTCCAGTTTGCCAAAACTGCCATTATACAAAATACCAGAAATTGATTGGCTTTTATAAAGGGGATTTATTAGGTTAAAAATTTACAGTTCTAAGGCCAAAAAAGTGTCCAAACTAAGGCATCAACAAGAGGATACCTTCACTGAAGAAAGGCCAATGGCATCTGGAACACCTCTGTCAGCGGGAAGACATGTGGCTGGCATCTGCTGGTCCTTTGCTTATGGTTTCTGGTTTCAAAATGGCTTTCTCCAAAATATCTCTGGGCTTCTGTCTTTCTTAGCTTCTCTCTCTCTGCTTCTGTGCTTCCTTGCTTGTTCTCCCAGGGCATTTCTCTCTTGGTGTCTGGGGTGTCCTCTCTTAGCTTCTCTGGGGCAAACTCTGGGCTTAATCTCTTAGCTTAGCATCTCCAAATGTCTTTTGTTCTGCATCTCCAAGCATCTGGGTCTGTGTTGGCCCCTGAGCTCTCTTTTTTTTTTTTTTTTTTTTAATCATCATTTTATTGAGATATATTCACATACCACGCAGTCATACAAAACAAATTGTACTTTCGATTGTTTACAGTACCATTACATAGTTGTACATTCATCACCTAAATCAATCCCTGACACCTTCATTAGCACACACACAAAAATAACAAGAATAATAATTAGAGTGAAAAAGAGCAATTGAAGTAAAAAAGAACACTGGGTACCTTTGTCTGTTTGTTTCCTTCCCCTACTTTTCTACACATCCATCCATAAACTAGACAAAGTGGAGTTTGGTCCTTATGGCTTTCCCAATCCCATTGTCACCCCTCATAAGCTACATTTTTATACAACTGTCTTCGAGATTCATGGGTTCTGGGTTGTAGTTTGATAGTTTCAGGTATCCAGCACCAGCTACCCCAATTCTTTAGAACCTAAAAAGGGTTGTCTAAAGTGTGCGTAAGAGTGCCCACCAGAGTGATCTCTCGGCTCGTTTTGGAATCTCTCTGCCACTGAAGCTTATTTCATTTCCTTTCACATCCCCCTTTTGGTCAAGAAGATGTTCTCCGTCCCACGATGCCGGGTTTACATTCCTCCCCGGGAGTCATATTCCACGTTGCCAGGGAGATTCACTCCCCTGGGTGTCTGATCCCACGTAGGGGGGAGGGCAGTGATTTCACCTTTCAAGTTGGCTTAGCCAGAGAGAGAGGGCCACATTTGAGCAACAAAGAGGCATTCAGGAGGAGACTCTTAGGCACAAATATAGGGAGGCCTAGCCTCTCCTTTGCAGCAACCGTCTTCCCAAGGGTAAAACTTATGGTAGAGGGCTCAACCCATCAAACCACCAGTCCCCTATGTCTGTGGTCATGTTAGCAACCATGGAGGTGGGGTAGGCGAATACCCCTGCATTCTCCACAGGCTCCTCAAGGGGGCACTACATCTTTTTTTTTCCTTGTTTTTCTTTCTTTTTTTTTTTTTTTAACTTTCCCTTCCTTTTTAAATCAACTGTATAAAAAAAAAAGTTAAAAAGAAAACAAACATACAATAAAAGAACATTTCAAAGAGACCATAACAAGGGAGTAAGAAAAAGACAACTAACCTAAGATAACTGCTTAACTTCCAACATGTTCCTACATTACCCCAAGAAAGTTACATAATATAGCAACATTTCTGTGAACTTGTTCCTACTATATCCATCAGAAATTAACAGACCATAGTCATTTCTGGGCATCCCCAGAACATTAAATAGCTTATCTGTTCTTCTTGGATTATTGTTCCCCCTTCCTTAATTGCTCTCTACTGCTAGTTCCCCTACATTCTACATTATAAACCATTTGTTTTACATTTTTCAAAGTTCACATTACTGGTAGCATATAATATTTCTCTTTTTGTGCCTGGCTTATTTCGCTCAGCATTATGTCTTCAACGTTCATCCATGTTGTCATATGTTTCACCAGATCATTCCTTCTTACTGCCGCGTAGTATTCCATCGTGTGTATATACCACATTTTCTTTATCCACTCATCTGTTGAAGGACATTTGGGTTGTTTCCATTCAGCAATTGTGAATAATGCTGCTATGAACATTGGCGTGCAGATATCTGTTCGTGTCACTGCTTTCCGATCTTCCGGGTATATACCGAGAAGTGCAATCGCTGGATCGAATGGTAGCTCTATATCTAGTTTTCTAAGGAACCGCCAGACTGACTTCCAGAGTGGCTGAACCATTATACAGTCCCACCAACAATGAATAAGAGTTCCAATTTCTCCACATCCCCTCCAGCATTTGTAGTTTCCTGTTTGTTTAATGGCAGCCATTCTAACCGGTGTTAGATGGTATCTCATTGTGGTCTTAATTTGCATCTCTCTAATAGCTAGTGAAGCTGAACATTTTTTCATGTGTTTCTTGGCCATTTGTATTTCCTCTTCAGAGAACTGTCTTTTCATATCTTTTGCCCATTTTATAATTGGGCTGTCTGTACTATTGTCATTGAGTTGTAGGATTTCTTTGTATATGCAAGATATCAGTCTTTTGTCAGATACATGGTTTCCAAAAATTTTTTCCCATTGAGTTGGCTGCCTCTTTACCTTTTTGAGAAATTCCTTTGAGGTGCAGAAACTTCTAAGCTTGAGGAGTTCCCATTTATCTATTTTCTCTTTTGTTGCTTGTGCTTTGGGTGTAAAGTCTAGGAAGTGGCCGCCTAATACAAGGTCTTGAAGATGTTTTCCTACATTATCTTCTAGGAGTTTTATGGTACTTTCTTTTATATTGAGATCTTTGGTCCATTTTGAGTTAATTTTTGTGTAGGGGGTGAGGTAGGGGTCCTCTTTCATTCTTTTGGATATGGATATCCAACTCTCCCAGCCCCATTTGTTGAAAAGACCATTATGGCTCAGTTCAGTGACTTTGGGGGCCTTATCAAAGATCAGTCGGCCATAGATCTGAGGGTCTATCTCTGAATTCTCAATTCGATTCCATTGATCTATATGTCTATCTTTGTGCCAGTACCATGCTGTTTTGGCAACTGTGGCTTTATAATAAGCTTCAAAGTCAGGGAGTGTAAGTCCTCCCACTTCGTTTTTGTTTTTTAGAGTGTCTTTGGCAATTAGAGGCATCTTCCCTTTCCAAATAAATTTGATAACTAGCTTTTCCAAGTCTGCAAAGTAGGTTGTTGGAATTTTGATTGGGATTGCATTGAATCTGTAGATGAGTTTGGGTAGAATTGACATCTTGGTGACATTTAGCCTTCCTATCCATGAACATGGAATATTTTTCCATCTTTTAAGGTCCCCTTCTATTTCTTTTAGTAGAGTTATGTAGTTTTCTTTGTATAGGTCTTTTACATCTTTGGTTAAGTTTATTCCTAGGTACTTGATTTTTTTAGTTGCTATTGAAAATGGTATATTTTTCTTGAGTGTCTCTTCAGTTTGTTCATTTCTAGCATATAGAAACATTACTGACTTATGTGCATTAATCTTGTATCCCACTACTTTGCTAAATTTGTTGATTAGCTCTAGTAGCTGTATCGTCGATTTCTCAGGGTTTTCTAGATATAAGATCATATCATCTGCAAACAATGACAGTTTTACTTCTTCTTTTCCAATTTGGATGCCTTTTATTTCTTTGTCTTGCTGGATTGCCCTGGCTAGCACTTCCAGCACAATGTTGAATAACAGTGGTGACAGTGGGCATCCTTGTCTTGTTCCTGATCTTAGAGGGAAGGCTTTCAGTCTCACCATTGAGTACTATGCTGGCTGTGGGTTTTTCATATATGCTCTTTATCATGTTGAGGAAGTTTCCTTCAATTCCTACCTTTTGAAGTGATTTTATCAAATGCTTTTTCAGCATCTATTGAGATGATCAATTGATTTTTCCCTTTCGAGTTTTTAATGTGTTGTAATACATTGATTGTTTTTCTTATGTTGAACCATCCTTGCATGCCTGGAATGAACCCCACTTGGTCATGGTGTATGATTTTTTTAATGTGTCTTTGGATTCAATTTGCAAGTATTTTGTTGAGGATTTTTGCATCTATATTCATTAGGGAGATTGGCCGGTAGTTTTCCTTTTTTGTAGCATCTTTGCCTGGTTTTGGTATTAGATTGATGTTAGCTTCATCAAATGAGTTAGGTAGTGTTCCATTTTCTTCAATGTTTTGAAAGAGTTTGAGTAAGATTGGTGTCAGTTCTTTCTGGAAAGTTTGGTAGAATTCCCCTGTGAAGCCATCTGGCCCTGGGCATTTATTTGTGGGAAGATTTTTGATGACTGATTGGATCTCTTTGCTTGTGATGGGTTGGTTGAGGTCTTCTATTTCTTCTCTGGTCAGTCTAGGTTGTTCATATGTTTCCAGGAAATTGTCCATTTCTTCTACATTATCCAGTTTGTTGCCATACAGTTGTTCATAATATCCTCTTATAATTTTTTTAATTTCTTCAGGATCTGCAGTTATGTCACCTTTTTCATTCATTATTTTGTTTATATGGGTCTTCTCTCTTTTTGATTTTGTCAGTCTAGCTAGGGGCTTGTCAATCTTGTTGATCTTCTCAAAGAACCAACTTTTGGTGATATTTATCCTCTCTATTGTTTTTTTGTTCTCTATGTCATTTATTTCTGCTTTAATCCTTGTTATTTCTTTTCTTCTACTTGGTTTAGGATTGGTTTGCTGTTCATTTTCTAGCTTCTTCAGTTGATCCATTAGTTCTTTGATTTTGGCTCTTCCTTCCTTTTTAATATATGCGTTTAGTGCTATAAATTTCCCCCTTAGCACTGCTTTTGCTGCATCCCATAGGTTTTGGTATGTTGTGTTCTCATTTTCATTCGTCTCTATATATTTAGCAATTTCTCTTGCTATTTCTTCTTTAACCCACTGATTGTTTAGGAGTGTGTTGTTTAACCTCCAGGTATTTGTGAATTTTCTAAGTCTCTGATGGTTATTGACTTCTAATTGTATTCCATTGTGGTCAGAGAATGTGCTTTGAATAATTTCAATCTTTTTAAATTTATTGAGGCTTGTTTTATGTCCCAGCATATGATCTATTCTGGAGAAAGTTCCATGAGCACTAGAAAAGTATGTGTATCCTGGTGATTTGGGATGTAATGTCCTGTATATGTCTGTTAAATCTAATTCATTTATCAGATTGTTTAGGTTTTCAATTTCCTTATTGGTCTTCTGTCTGGTTGATCTACCTATAGGAGAGAGTGATGTGTTGAAGTCTCCCACAATTATTGTGGAAACATCAATTGCTTCCATTAGTTTTTCCAGTGTTTCTCTCATGTATTTTGTGGCACCTTGATTGGGTGCATAGACATTTATGATTGTTATTTCTTCTTGCTGAATTGCCCCTTTTATTAGTATGTAGTGGCGTTCTTTGTCTCTCAAAACATCCCTGCATTTGAAGTCTATTTTATCTGAGATTAATATTGCTACACCTGCTTTCTTTTGGCTGTAGCTTGCATGAAATATTTTTTTCCATCCTTTCACTTTCAGTTTCTTTGTGTCCCTGTGTCTAAGATGAGTCTCTTGTATGCAACATATTGATGGTTCATTTTTTTTGATCCATTCTGCAAATCTATATCTTTTAATTGGGGAGTTTAATCCATTTACATTCAACGTTAAAACCGTGAAGGCATTTCTTGAATCGGCCATCTTATCCTTTGGTTTATGTTTGCCATATTTTTCCCTCTCTCTATTAATATCCTTTATTGTACCCATACCGAATCTCTTTAGTACTGAACCTTTCTCCAAGTCTCTCTGTCCTGTCTTTGTTTCTCTGTCTGTAGGGCTCCCTTTAGTATCTCCAGTAGGGCAGGTCTCTTGTTAGCAAATTCTCTCAGCATTTGTTTGTCTGTGAAAAATTTAAGCTCTCCCTCAAATTTGAAGGAGAGCTTTGCTGGATAAAGTATTCTTGGCTGGAAATTTTTCTCACTCAGAATTTTAAATATATCGTGCCACTGCCTTCTCGCCTCCATGGTGGCTGCTGAGTAGTGACTACTTAGTCTTATGCTGTTTCCTTTGTATGTGGTGAATTGCTTTTCTCTTGCTGCTTTCAGAACTTGCTCCTTCTCTTCTGTGTTTGACAGTGTGATCAGTATATGTCTCGGAGTGGGTTTATTTGGATTTATTCTATTTGGAGTTAGCTGAGCATTTATGATTTGTGTATTTATGTTGTTTAGAAGATTTGGGAAGTTTTCCCCAACAATTTCTTTGAATACTCTTCCTAGACCTTTACTCTTTTCTTCCCCTTCTGGGACACCAATGAGTCTTATATTTGGATGTTTCATATTATCTATCATATCCCTGAGGTCCATTTTGATTTTTTCAATTTTTTTCCCCATTCTTTCTTTTATGCTTTCATTTTCCATTCTGTCTTCTTCCAGGTCACTGATTCGTTGTTCAACTTCCTCTAGTCTTGTACTATGAGTGTCCAGAATCTTTTTAATTTGGTCAACAGTTTCTTTAATTTCTATAAGATCATCCATTTTTTTATTTAGTCTTGCAATGTCTTCTTTATGCTCTTCTAGAGTCTTCTTGATTTCCTTCATATCCTGTACTATGGTCTCATTGTTCATCTTTAGTTCTTTGAGTAGCTGCTCTAGGTGCTGTGTCTCTTCTGATATTTTGATTTGGGTGCTTGGGCTTGGGTTATCCATATCGTCTGGTTTTTTCATATGCTTTATAATTTTCTGTTGTTTTTGGCCTCGTGGCATTTGCTGAACTTGATAGGGTTCTTTTAGGGTTTGTAGACCTATTGAAGTCCTTATCTCTAATTTATCAGATCTACAGCTTCGTGGAGTACACTTTCTCTAACTAACCAGCAGGTGGCGTCCACGAGCCACCTGTTCTCCACAAGCCAGTTCTCCCCTGCTTAGCCTTTTTGGTGAGTGGGGGAGTGAGTCTTGTGGGGCCCAACTGGTGTAACAAGCTTGCGTGTGTAGTTGGTGTTGCCTGCCCTGTATGTGGGGCGTGTTTCTGGGCAGTCAGGGAGGGGGGGTGGCCCTAACAATCAAATCTCCCTGATGATCCTAGAGTTTTAAAGCTCCTGCAATAGTCTAATCCTTCAGTTCAGTCCTGCCACAGTTTGTCTCTGCCACTGACCCACAAGTCTTTGGTATTGGCGTATGGCTCCTGAGACTTGCAAGTGGGCCCCTCTTCCAGGCTGTGCACCCCAGGTCCTCTGTTGAGGGATGACTGTGCTATGTCACAGGTGAGTGCCGTCCCCCCAGGGCAGTTCTGGGCTGCTGGGCTGTGTAGGGAGGCTCCCAGTCTGCTCAAATGATGGCTGAATGGGGCTTTGTTAATTCACACTGCTCCACCTTCCCAGCTCTGGGACTATCAGCTGAGGTTGCAGGGAAGGCTAATGTCCACGCCCAGTTTTGTGGTGTGTGCCTGTTATTTGAAGCACTTCCGTCACACTGGGTTGTCTGGGGCAGCTCTGGGCTATGGGGCTGGCGATGGGCAGGAGTGTTTCCTGTCCACCAGGATGGTGGCTGTGAGCGGACACCCCCCTTTTCTTGGGAAGTGTGGTGTTTAGTGAATTTTCTCAGCCACTGGATTATTGCCTTTTGTCTCAGAGCTCTCTTAGTTCTGCTCTTGACTTGATGTGCCCAAATTGCAATTCTTTGAAGCTTTCTGTATTGGGCTTCTTAGAGTAATTGTTTTAGAAAAAGAAAAAAAGGATTAAAAAAAAAAAAAAAAAAAAAGGGCCCTCCTCAGAGATCTAATGGGTTATTGAAATGCTAATAGACAAAGAAACCAGGGCCATTAAGGAAAGGTCCACAGGGCAGAGAGATCAGCTTTTCTTCAAGATTTGCATATGCACCTCAAGGCCTGAGCTCCGCCCTTCCCCTTTCTGTGTTCACCAGAACTCCAAAAATCCACTGCTTTTATTTTGGAGTTTTTCGTGTTATTTTTTTTTTCTATGCCTGTCTCCTCTCTGCTGGGCTGGCAGCTCTCAGATTCTCTGGTGTCTGGTCTCAGTCTATCTATGGTTGGAGTATGGATCAGTAGAATGAGTTTCCGATAAGAGCTGCCACTGCAGTTCTCCCTTCTCCTTCCCGGAGCTGGCAGCCCCTCCTCCCACGGGACTGAGCCTGGCAGGGAGGGGCGCGGGTCCCCTGGCCGCAAAAACTTACAGATTTCGCTGATCTCAGCAGTTCAACATTTTCATGAGTGTTGTATGAAGTATGCCCAAAGACAGATTGCTCTGTGGCGTCCAGTCCACGCAGTTCCTGGCTTTTTACCTACTTTCCTGGAGGAGTAACTAAAACTTACAGCTCACCAGTCTGCCATCTTGCCCCACCTCCCCCCTGAGCTCTCTTAAGGACTCCAGGAAACTAATCAAGACCCACCTTGAATGGGTGGGGTCACACCTCCATGGAAAAAACCTAATCAAAAGATCCCAGCCACAATAGGTCTTCCCCCACAAGTTTGCATTAAAGAACATGGCTTTTTGTAAGGTACATAAAGATTCAAACCAGCACAGATGTGTTTCTTTTCCGATTCTTTTTGTAGGCCCAAGAGTGATTCCCTTGTTTCTTCGCACATCTTTCTGGGAACAAACAGTTGAATACCTTAGGCAGGCTGGGGATTCTGCTAGGATTTGGAAACCATTTGACAGCATCATGAACCTAGAAATGCCAATCACCTCTCCCTACCTGATGGGCTTCCTGAGGGAGTTAGTGAGAGAAGCAGTCACCCAGCAGGAAATACAAAACTGCCTCATTAAGACTGGAGACAGTGAATAACACCTACCAATGCACTACTCTGGTTGAAGTTCAGTCTACCTCCCTCGTGGAAGCAGGGAGCAAAGAACCCCCATACTGTACACATTTTGACACAAACTCTCTGTGCATTAGCACCCGTGTCTGAGGTGTTGATTAGTTAAATGGGTGATACCTTCTCCCATTGGGAAAGCTAGGGAAGAGTGGTGAGAAGAAAGGCTTGTGGCATCTTCTTCCCCTGGGATCCTATAAACCAGGCCAGGTCTTGGGCAGGGTCAGTTCCTCTCCTTGCTCTCCAAGTCCCTTTCCCACATCCATGCAGCTCCCTCTTGCCTGAAAGCCCTGGAAATCCTAACCGGGGCATGCGCCAGCTCCAGCCTCCAATCCCCCACTTCTCTGGGCAGTTTCTCTCTGGACCTGTGCCTGATGGGGGGCTGGCCTCACACCCTTTAAAGACCCAGCTGCCCAGGGTGGTGGGGTGCTTTGGTATTGCCCCTTCTCTTGGCCTCATTTTCTTTCCAGGTTTGGGATTGGAATCTTTGAACTTTGCTGCTGGAAAGCAGACCAACTTGGGTTTTACTTCAGCAGAAGGAGATATGGAGGGTTAGACTGAGCTGGCTCGAAAAGGTTCTGCCATACATTGTCATAAAAGTCTTTTGGATCTGTTCTGGCAGTCACTCCCCATAAACCATCTTTTGGTGTCTTCACTGATGCCAGGCCCTGTGTGTGTGTATTAAGTGTATGTGTTGGAGGGTGGGGTGTTTATAGATAAGAGACAGGGTCTTTCCTCTCCCTCAAATCATTTCATTCATTCAGCATCCACTGAGTGTGTACTATGTGCCAGGAGCTGTGCAGTGAAGTGCTCAGGATGTAGTGGTGAAAAAAAGACCTCTCTCATGGTTCTTACATTCTAGTGGTGGGTAGAGACCCCTCCCTCCAAAAAGTTAGCATGCAAAATAATAAAATAAAATACAGGTTTTTAGCTGTTTATGCTCTAGATCCAAGGTATTTCAGCTTAGAAGTTTTATTCACATTTCTTGAGACAGTGTGGTATAGTTGGTGCATGAGCCGATCACTTTTCTCAATTGTAAATTGGAGATCCTAGCTTGAGCTGTCTTGAAAGAGGCCAGTCCCTGTGGAGGTTTGTTTCTAAAGACAGTGCTTAAGAGGAAAACTGAGTCTAGTCAAAATCCCCCTTAAAAAATCCCAAATCCCTTAAATCACCGACAAAGTCCAATATAAATAGTTTTCTGTATAATTATAAAATGTATAAACTTATAACAGGCAATAGCATGAGTAAGTGCATTACTTTGCAAAATATAATTTTATAGTACCATATTTGTAAATCTTCTCTTAAAGGTTAAATGATATGAAATTGCCAGTATATGGACATTTTCGACCTAAGGAATAGCGATTTCATATGGTTGACCTAATAAATTACTATTTTTCTCTTTTGCATTAAATAAATATTATTATGTGTGGAACTCCACTCTAACCTCAAAGGATGGCTCTGGAGATAGCTTTTTAGGGGTGATAGAAATATTCTAAAATTGGATTGTGGTATTGGTTGCATAGTTCTGTAAATTCACTAAAAATCATTAAATGATACACTTAAAACCGGTGCACTTTATGGTATGTAAATTATATCTTCATAAAGCTGCTTGGAAAAGAAAGGAAGGAGCTGGCTCAGGACCAGGCACATGGCGGGGGTCTGGGATCCAGCATTTCCCATTATCCCTGTGGCTGAGTGTCCCACAGCATCCCTTGCGGGTAAGTAAAGCCAGGTCTAGTCCTGTCTATAAGGACTGAGGCTCAGAAAGGTGAGGTGACTGGACCAAGGTCACACAGTGAGCACATGGCAGAGCTGGGGTGGAAACATCATCTGGGGCTCTAGGCTTGTTGCATTTCACACCCCCCACCTCCTGCCAGGCCCCCTGCTCCTCACTTGGCTCCATGTGGTCTGACACGGCTTGCTCCAAAGCACATTTTGGGGACTGAGCAGCCTGGGAGTGGGAAGCCTGTGGAAAATGGATTTACACAACTGCCTTCCTGAGCAGACCACTTTGGAAATCATTTGTGACCTGTAACTGACCGTGACGATACAAAAACTGGAACCTGAAAATCACAAACATCCTGGGTTATTAGATGGTGAAATTGCAGTTTCCCGTCAGCCTGCCGCTCCCTGACTTCTCGTTTTTGCTTTATGGGGCTGGAGCTCAGCAAATCCCTACAGTACACCCCATTCCTTTGCCATGGTGGGCTCTGACTACCTGGTTCCTCCCCTGGGGGGATGTGGCAAGAGCCCTGGTCCCTAGTTGGGTGAGCCCCTGAGGGGAGGAGAGAGAAGAGAAGCCCACATTTATCCAATCAGGTTCCACGGCTTCCCCATGAAGCTGCACCTCTGACCCCCACTCACTCAGCCTTCAGGGGCCTACAGGGCCCTCCTGGATCTGGCCCCAGGTCTTTCTCTGTCCTCATCACCCTACCTGACCCCATTCTCTAGAGCTCACTCTTGTTGTTCTAGCTCGTCTGACCTCCAGGAGTGTTCTTTCCCCAGACATCCTTGACACCAGCTCCTTCAAGCCTTTGCCCAGATGGCACTTGTCCAAAGAGGCCTACCCTGACCACCATATTTAAAATTGCAGCCCTCCCAGTTCCCCCAGGTTCCTGATTTCCCTACCCTGCCTTACTATTTTTTTCTCCACAGCACCGATTGCCTTCTGTTGCGACATACCTCATAACTTATTCCTCACATTTATTACGTATTGTCCCTCCTCCGCACTCTTAGGAGGCTATAAGAGGGCAGTGGTATTTTCTAACTGTTCACTGATATATCCTAAGTGCCAGGAAGAGGGCAAATCAACCCTCAATAGAGCTTTGTTATATTTATTTACTAACAGCTTTATTGATATATAATTCACCTACCATGCAATTCATCCAAAGTGTACTGTTTCATAGTTTTAGTGTATCCACAGAGTTGTGCAATCCATATCACGGTCAATTTTAGAACATTATTAGCACTCCCAAAGAAACCTCATACCCAGTATCAGTCACTCCCCATTTCCCTCCACCTCCCCCCACCAGCCCTAGGCAACCAATAATCTACTTTCTGTCCCTATAGATTTGCCTACTCTGCACATGTCACATAAATGGAGTCATACAATATGTGGTCCTTTGTGACACTTAGCATACTGTTTTCAAGTACCATCCACGTGGTAGCATGAATCAGTACTTCATTACTTTTATTGCCAAGTAATATTCTATCATATAGATATGCCACTTTTAATTTATTCATTAATCAGTTGATAGACATTTGGGTTGTTTTCACCTTTTGGCTATTATGAATAATGCTGCTATGAACATTCATATACAAGTTTTTGTGTGAATATATGTTTCCATTACTCCTGGGTATGTGCCTAGGCATGCGATTGCTGGGGTATGTGGTAACTCTGTACTTAACCTTTCGAGGAACTACCACACTGTTTTCCAAAATGGATGCACCATTTTATAATACCAGCAGCAATGTATGAGGGTCATATTATGCATTTTATTTTATTTTATTTTATTTTTTTTAATCTTCATTTTATTGAGATATATTCACATACCACGCAGTCATACAAAACAAATCGTACTTTCGATTGTTTACAGTACCATTACATAGTGGTACATTCATCACCTAAATCAATCCCTGACACCTTCATTAGCACACACACAAAAATAACAAGAATAATAGAGTGAAAAAGAGCAATTGAAGTAAAAAAGAACACTGGGTACCTTTGTCTGTTTGTTTCCTTCCCCTATTTTTCTACTCATCCATCCATAAACTAGACAAAGTGCAGTGTGGTCCTTATGGCTTTCCCAATCCCATTGTCACCCCTCATAAGCTACATTTTTATACAACTGTCTTCGAGATTCATGGGTTCTGGGTTGTAGTTTGATAGTTTCAGGTATCCAGCACCAGCTACCCCAATTCTTTAGAACCTAAAAAGGGTTGTCTAAAGTGTGCATAAGAGTGCCCACCAGAGTGACCTCTCGGCTCCTTTTGGAATCTCTCTGCCACTGAAGCTTATTTCATTTCCTTTCACATCCCCCTTTTGGTCAAGAAGATGTTCTCCGTCCCACAATGCCAGGTCTACATTCCTCCCCGGGAGTTGTATTCCACGTTGCCAGGGAGATTCACTCCCCTGGGTGTCTGATCCCACGTAGGGGGGAGGGCAGTGATTTCACCTTTCAAGTTGGCTTAGCTAGAGAGACAGGGCCACATCTGAGCAACAAAGAGGCATTCGGGAGGAGGCTCTTAGGCACAACCATAGGGAGTCCTAGCCTCTCCTTTGCAGCAACCGTCTTCCCAAGGGTAAAACCTGTGGTAGAGGGCTCAACCCATCAAACCACCAGTCCCCTATGTCTGTGGTCATGTTAGCAACCATGGAGGTGGGGTAGGCGAATACCCCTGCATTCTCCACAGGCTCCTCAAGGGGGCACTACATCTTTTTTTTCCCTTGTTTTTCTTTCTTTTTTTTTTTTTTTTAACTTTCCCTTCCTTTTTAAATCAACTGTATGAAAAAAAAAGTTAAAAAGAAAACAAACATACAATAAAAGAACATTTCAAAGAGACCATAACAAGGGAGTAAGAAAAAGACAACTAACCTAAGATAACTGCTTAACTTCCAACATGTTCCTACTTTACCCCAAGAAAGTTACCTAATACAGCAACATTTCCGTGAACTTGCTCCTACTATATCCATCAGAAATTAACAGACCATAGTCATTCCTGGGCATCCCCAGAACGTTAAATAGCTTATCTGTTCTTCTTGGATTATTGTTCCCCCTTCCTTAATTGCTCTCTATTGCTAGTTCCCCTACATTCTACATTATAAACCATTTGTTTTACATTTTTCAAAGTTCACATTAGTGGTAGCATACAATATTTCTCTTTCTGTGCCTGGCTTATTTCGCTCAGCATTATGTCTTCAAGGTTCATCCATGTTGTCATATGTTTCACGAGATCGTTCCTTCTTACTGCCGTGTAGTATTCCATCGTGTGTATATACCACATTTTATTTATCCACTCATCTGTTGAGGGACATTTGGGTTGTTTCCATCTCTTGGCAATTGTGAATAATGCTGCTATGAACATTGGCGTGCAGATATCTGTTCGTGTCACTGCTTTCCGACCTTCAGGGTATATACCGAGAAGTGCAATCGCTGGATCGAATGGTAACTCTTTATCTAGTTTTCTAAGGAACTGCCAGACTGACTTCCAGAGTGGCTGAACCATTATACAGTCCCACCAACAATGAATAAGAGTTCCAATTTCTCCACATCCCCTCCAGCATTTGTAGTTTCCTGTTTGTTTAATGGCAGCCATTCTAACCGGTGTTAGATGGTATCTCATTGTGGTCTTAATTTGCATCTCTCTAATAGCTAGTGAAGCTGAACATTTTTTCATGTGTTTCTTGGCCATTTGTATTTCCTCTTCAGAGAACTGTCTTTTCATATCTTTTGCCCATTTTATAATTGGGCTGTCTGTACTATTGTCATTGAGTTGTAGGATTTCTTTATATATGCAAGATATCAGTCTTTTGTCAGATACATGGTTTCCAAAAATTTTTTCCCATTGCGTTGGCTGCCTCTTTACCTTTTTGAGAAATTCCTTTGAGGTGCAGAAACTTCTAAGCTTGAGGAGTTCCCATTTATCTATTTTCTCTTTTGTTGCTTGTGCTTTGGGTGTAAAGTCTAGGAAGTGGCCGCCTAATACAAGGTCTTGAAGATGTTTTCCTACAATATCTTCTAGGAGTTTTATGGTACTTTCTTTTATATTGAGATCTTTGGTCCATTTTGAGTTAATTTTTGTGTAGGGTGTGAGGTAGGGGTCCTCTTTCATTCTTTTGGATATGGATATCCAACTCTCCCAGCCCCATTTGTTGAAAAGACCATTATGACTCAGTTCAGTGACTTTGGGGGCCTTATCAAAGATCAGTCGGCCATAGATCTGAGGGTCTGTCTCTGAATTCTCAATTCGATTCCATTAATCTATATGTCTATCTTTGTGCCAGTACCATGCTGTTTTGGCAACTGTGGCTTTATAATAAGCTTCAAAGTCAGGGAGTGTAAGTCCTCCCACTTGGTTTTTCTTTTTTAGAGTGTCTTTAGCAATTCGAGGCATCTTCCCTTTCCAAATAAATTTGATAACTAGCTTTTCCAAGTCTGCAAAGTAGGTTGTTGGAATTTTGATTGGGATTGCATTGAATGTGTAGATGAGTTTGGGTAGAATTGACATCTTAATGACATTTAGTCTTCCTATCCATGAACATGGAATATTTTTCCATCTTTTAAGGTCCCCTTCTATTTCTTTTAGTAGAGTTATGTAGTTTTCTTTGTATAGGTCTTTTACATCTTTGGTTAAGTTGATTCCTAGGTACTTGATTTTTTTAGTTGCTATTGAAAATGATATCTTTTTCTTGAGTGTCTCTTCAGTTTGTTCATTTCTAGCATATAGAAACATTACTGACTTATGTGCATTAATCTTGTATCCCGCTACTTTGCTAAATTTGTTTATTAGCTCTAGCAGCTGTATCGTCGATTTCTCAGAGTTTTCTAGATATTAGATCATATCATCTGCAAACAATGACAGTTTTACTTCTTCTTTTCCAATTTGGATGCCTTTTATTTCTTTGTCTTGCCGGATTGCTCTGGCTAGCACTTCCAGCACAATGTTGAATAACAGTGGTGACAGCGGGCATCCTTGTCTTGTTCCTGATCTTAGAGGGAAGGCTTTCAGTCTCTCACCATTGAGTACTATGCTGGCTGTGGGTTTTTCATATATGCTCTTTATCATGTTGAGGAAGTTTCCTTCAATTCCTACCTTTTGAAGTGTTTTTATCAAAAAGGGATGTTGGATTTTGTCAAATGCTTTTTCAGCATCTATTGGGATGATCAATTGATTTTTCCCTTTTGACTTGTTAATGTGTTGTAATACATTGATTGATTTTCTTATGTTGAACCATCCTTTCATGCCTGGAATAAGCCCAACTTGGTCATGGTGTATGATTTTTTTAATGTGTCTTTGGATTCGATTTGCAAGTATTTTGTTGAGGATTTTTGCATCTATATTCATTAGGGAGATTGGCCGGTAGTTTTCCTTTTTTGTAGCATCTTTGCCTGGTTTTGGTATTAGATTGATGTTAGCTTCGTAAAATGAGTTAGGTAATGTTCCATTTTCTTCAATGTTTTGAAAGAGTTTGAGTAAGATTGGTGTCAGTTCTTTCTGGAAAGTTTGGTAGAATTCCCCTGTGAAGCCATCTGGCCCTGGGCATTTATTTGTGGGAAGATTTTTGATGACTGATTGGATCTCTTTGCTTGTGATGGGTTGGTTGAGGTCTTCTACTTCTTCTCTGGTCAGTCTAGGTTGTTCATATGTTTCCAGGAAATTGTCCATTTCCTCTACATTATCCAGTTTGTTGCCATACAGTTGTTCATAGTATCCTCTTATAATTTTTTTAATTTCTTCAGGATCTGCAGTTATGTCACCTTTTTCATTCATTATTTTGTTTATATGGGTCTTCTCTCTTTTTGATTTTGTCAGTCTAGCTAGGGGCTTGTCAATCTTGTTGATCTTCTCAAAGAACCAACTTTTGGTGATATTTATCCTCTCTATTGTTTTTTTGTTCTCTATGTCATTTATTTCTGCTTTAATCCTTGTTATTTCTTTTCTTGTACTTGGTTTAGGATTGGTTTGCTGTTCATTTTCTAGCTTCTTCAGTTGATCCATTAGTTCTTTGATTTTGGCTCTTTCTTCCTTTTTAATATATGCGTTTAGTGCTATAAATTTCCCCCTCAGCACTGCTTTTGCTGCATCCCATAGGTTTTGGTATGTTGTGTTCTCATTTTCATTCGTCTCTATATATTTAGCAATTTCTCTTGCTATTTCTTCTTTAACCCACTGATTGTTTAGGAGTGTGTTGTTTAACCTCCAGGTATTTGTGAATTTTCTAAGTCTCTGATGGTTATTGACTTCTAATTGTATTCCATTGTGGTCAGAGAATGTGCTTTGAATAATTTCAATCTTTTTAAATTTATTGAGGCTTGTTTTATGTCCCAGCATATGATCTACTCTGGAGAAAGTTCCATGAGCACTTGTTGGGGACGATTAAGGTAGCATGTATAAAATCCACCCTCAGCGATGCCGGAGATTTGCAACATGACCGCTAGGGCTGATGCAATAGCGGCTTAAGTTGCCCTCAGCCTTCTACGGAAGTGATAGCCGTTTGCGCCTAAGATTCGCGCCTAGAGTGCTAGCTTTACTACCTGCCTTCTACCCCAGCAACAGTAGCCACCAATCCTGTGCTAGCCTTACATCTGCCATCCGCCCTAGCAACAGCAGCAGCCAATCCTAGACCGCCACCTGCCTTTGCAGCCACCAATCCTAGGCTGCCACCCGTTCGTACTAGCCACTCCCTCTACCTTAGAGTATATATACCCTGCCTCTTCAATAAAGTTTTGCAGCTTGATCAGAATCTTTGTCTTGCTGTCATTCCTCATGTCTCTTGTCCCATACCATTCCTCCCTCACAGGACTTGGAGCCTTCCGTTGAACGTCCCGCTGGCCGGGACAAGCACTAGAAAAGTATGTGTATCCTGGTGATTTGGGATGTAATGTCCTGTATATGTCTGTTAAATCTAATTCATTTATCAGATTGTTTAGGTTTTCAATTTCCTTATTGGTCTTCTGTCTGTTTGATCTATCTATAGGAGAGAGTGATGTGTTGAAGTCTCCCACAATTATTGTGGAAACATCAGTTGGTTCCTTTAGTTTTGCCAGTGTTTGTCTCATGTATTTTGTGGCACCTTGATTGGGTGCATAGACATTTACGATTGTTATTTCTTCTTGCTGAATTGTCCCTTTTATTAGTATGTAGTGGCCTTCTTTGTCTCTCAAAACATCCCTGCATTTGAAGTCTATTTTATCTGAGATTAATATTGCTACACCTGCTTTCTTTTGGCTGTAGCTTGCATGAAATATTTTTTTTCCATCCTTTCACTTTCAGTTTCTTTGTGTCCCTGTGTCTAAGATGAGTCTCTTGTATGCAACATATTGATGGTTCATTTTTTTTGATCCATTCTGCGAATCTATATCTTTTAATTGGGGAGTTTAATCCATTTACATTCAACGTTATAACCGTGAAGGCATTTCTTGAATCGGCCATCTTATCCTTTGGTTTATGTTTGTCATATTTTTCCCCTCTGTCTATTAATATCCTTTATTGTACCCATACCGAATCTCTTTAGTACTGAACCTTTCTCCAAGTCTCTCTGTCCTGTCTTTGTTTCTCTGTCTGTAGGGCTCCCTTTAGTATCTCCAGTAGGGCAGGTCTCTTGTTAGCATATTCTCTCAGCATTTGTTTGTCTGTGAAAAATTTAAGCTCTCCCTCAAATTTGAAGGAGAGCTTTGCTGGATAAAGTATTCTTGGCTGGAAATTTTTCTCACTCATAATTTTAAATATATCGTGCCACTGCCTTCTCGCCTCCATGGTGGCTGCTGAGTAGTGACTACTTAGTCTTATGCTGTTTCCTTTGTATGTGGTGAATTGCTTTTCTCTTGCTGCTTTCAGAACTTGCTCCTTCTCTTCTGTGTTTGACAGTGTGATCAGTATATGTCTCGGAGTGGGTTTATTTGGATTTATTCTATTTGGGGTTCGCTGAGCATTTATTATTTGTGTATTTATGTTGTTTAGAAGATTTGGGAAGTTTTCCCCAACAATTTCTTTGAATACTCTTCCTAGACCTTTACCCTTTTCTTCCCCTTCTGGAACACCAATGAGTCTTATATTTGGACGTTTCATATTATCTATCATATCCCTGAGGTCCATTTCGATTTTTTCAATTTTTTTCCCCATTCTTTCTTTTATGCTTTCATTTTCCCTTCTGTCATCTTCGAGGTCACTGATTCGTTGTTCAACTTCCTCTAGTCTTGTACTATGAGTGTCCAGAATCTTTTTAATTTGGTCAACAGTTTCTTTAATTTCCATAAGATCATCCATTTTTTTATTTAGTCTTGCAGTGTCTTCTTTATGCTCTTCTAGGGTCTTCTTGATTTCCTTTGTCTCCCGTACTATGGTCTCATTGTTCATCTTTAGTTCTTTGAGTAGCTGCTCTAGGTGCTGTGTCTCTTCTGGTCTTTTGATTTGGGTGCTTGGGCTTGGGTTATCCATATCGTCTGGTTTTTTCATATGCTTTATAATTTTCTGTTGTTTTTGGCCTCGTGGCATTTGCTGAACTTGATAGGGTTCTTTTAGGATTTGTAGACCAATTGAAGTCCTTATCTCTAATTTATCAGATCTACAGCTTCGTGGAGTACACTTTCTCTAACTAACCAGCAGGTGGCGTCCACGAGCCACCTGTTCTCCACAAGCCAGTTCTCCCCTGCTTAGCCTTTTTGGTGAGTGGGGGAGTGAGTCTTGTGGGGTCCAATTGGTGTACCAAGCTTGCGTGTGTAGTTGGTGTTGCCTGCCCTGTATATGGGGCGTGTTTCTGGTTAGTCAGGGAGGGGGGGGTGGCTCTAACAATCAAATCTCCCTGGTGATCCTAGAGTTTTAAAGCTGCTGCAATAGTCTAATCCTTCAGTTCAGTCCTGCCACAGTTTGTCTCTGCCACTGACCCACAAGTCCTTGGTATTGGCGTATGGCTCCTGAGACTTGCAAGTGGGCCCCTGTTCCAGGCCGTGCACCCCCTGGTCCTCTGTTGAGGGATGACTGTGCTATGTCACAGGTGAGTGCCGTCCCCCCAGGGCAGTTCTGGGCTGCTGGGCTGTGTAGGGAGGCTCCCAGTCTGCTGAAATGATGGCTGAATGGGGCTTTGTTAATTCACACTGCTCTACCTTCCCAACTCTGGGACAATCAGCTGAGGTTTCAGGGAAGGCTAATGTCCACGCCCAGTTTTGTGGTGTGTGCCTGTTATCTGAAGCACTTCCGTCACACTGGGTTGTCTGGGGCAATTCTGGGCTATGGGGCTGGCGATGGGCAGGAGTGTTTCCTGTCCACCAGGATGATGGCTGTGAGCGGACACCCCCCTTTTCTTGGGAAGTTGTGGTGTTTAGTGAATTTTCTCAGCCACTGGATTATTGCGTTTTGTCTCAGAGCTCTCCTAGTTCTGCTCTTGACTTGACCTGCCCAAATTGCAGGTCTTGAAGCTTTCTGTATTGGGCTTCTTAGAGTAATTGTTTTATAAAAAGAAAAAAGGATTAAAAAAAAAAAAAAAAAAAAAAGGGGGCCCTCCTCAGAGATCTAATGGGTTATTGAAATGCTAAGAGACAAAGAAACCAGGGCCATTAAGGAAAGGTCCACAGGGCAGAGAGATCAGCTTTTCTTCGGGATTTGCATATGCACCTCAGGGCCCGAGCTCGGGCCTGAGCTCTGCCCTTCCCCCTTCCACGCTCACCAGAACTCCAAAAATCCTCCGCTTTTATTTTGGAGTTTTTCGTGTTGTTTTTTTCCTATGCCTGTCTCCTCTCTGCTGGGCTGGCTGCTCTCAGATTCTCTGGTGTCTGGTCTCTGTCTATCTATGGTTGGAGTTTGGATCAGCAGAATGAGTTTCCAATAAGGGCTGCCACTGCAGTTCTCCCTTCTCCTTCCTGGAGCTGACAGCCCCTCCTCCCACGGGACTGAGCCTGGCAGGGAGGGGCGCAGGTCCCCTGGCCGCAAAAACTTACAGATTTCGCTGATCTCAGCAGTTCCACGTTTTCATGAGTGTTGTATGAAGTATGCCCAAAGTCAGATTGCTCTGTGGTGTCCAGTCCACGCAGTTCCTGGCTTTCTACCTCCTTTCTTGGAGGAGTAACTAAAACATACAGCTCACCAGTCTGCCATCTTGCCCCGCCTCCTGACCATGTGATGTCCATATTATGCATTTTAAAAGTGAAAATCTCGACTCTCAAGGAGATCCTAAATTGTACAAATATTATAATGTCATTCAAACATTTGTCTCGTATACTCCTTTCAGATAGCCTTTTAGGAGGTTCTATCTCATGACTACCTTCTTCTTTTCCCTTTGTTTTGTCTGCCTCCTCTTCACCCCATGGATGGGGGAGGGAGTCCTGCCCTGGGGTTCTGAGGATGGCTGAATGTAGATCCCAACATTGGACAGATGAGGTTGGCAAACACTGATTAGTCGCATAGACACACAGCCTGGTGAGGGGGGAGGACCCCACACACCATACAGGGGGTTGCACTCAAGAGTGGTGTGAAGCAGAAAGGACTATGGGAGGCAGGCTTTGTAGTAACAAGAGGATGAGGTATTCCCCCTGGTTCCTGTAGGAGGACATGGTTGGCTTATTTGAACAATTCTGCAGGCTGGCAGGGAAGTGAAACCCAGTAGGTTGAGGACCTGGTGGGGTACAGCTTGTCAGACTGCTGGGGGGAACTAGCCGGGTGGAGAGCCTTTCCTGCTGGATGGGGGGCCTATCTGACGAGAGCTGGAGCACTCACAGTTAGGCCCTTGGGACTCTGTAAGGCTCAAAGATGTCAGGGCAGCACATGAAATTTCAGCTCTTCCAATACACCCTCCTCTGTGTATTTGAGGCCCTCATCCCCTGCTGATCATAGACAAGTTTTGAAGGCAATCTTGGATGGTCTCAGATACAAAAGAAAGCCTGTGATTTTGATATTTTGAGAAACTAGCGTGAGCTCATCCTGCCCTCTGGCAGATGAGCTCTTTTGTGCTTTCTTCCTGCAGTGCAGTCCTGGTTGCAAATTATGAGTCTGCTCTTTTTTTCCCATACAACATATAGAGCAGCACTATTCATTAGAATAGAAATTCAGCACATAAAAGGTGTTCAGGTAGTAAGTTTTGAATGACCAGCTGAAGGATCACGGCAGGTGTCCTCAGACTTAGAATACCCCAAAATCTACTTCCTTCCAGGACTCTCCATTGTTCCTTTATAGCATCTCTGATAGCGTAGCAAACACTGTTGGTGCCATGCCCAGACGCCCCAGCACACCCTGGAGGTCATCTGTGGACAGTTCTGGTACCTGGTGGCAGCGTTCATACAGAAGGATAGTTGGCCTGCATGTGGGGCAGCCAGAATTTCTGTGGGCCAGTGGAGCAACTCAACTGATGAAGCTGGGAGTTCGTGGGTAAGCACCCCAGCTTGCTTGATCCTCAGGGGGAAACTCCTGAGGTGGAATCACAGTCTCTCAGAACCCCTGTGGGACTGAGCCCCAGCTGCACACTTTATTGGCTTACTTCCTTTCTCTGGCTCACTTCTCCACCTGCTTCTTTTGCTTCAGGGATTGTGTTGCAGATACACTAGTTGCACCTGAACCCTTGTATGGTGGGTTGAATTAGGTACCCAGAAAAACATATTCTTAATCTTAATCCATTTCTGTGGGTGTGAACCAGTTGTTAATAGGACCTTTGGAAGATGTTATTTTTAGTCAGGGTTTGGCCAACTGAATCAGGATGAGTCTTGATCCTATTACTGGAGGCCTCATAAGGAAATAGCCACAAAGAAGCAAGAAGCTGGTAGTCAACAGAACCCAGAAGAGAAAGGAGAAAGTGGCTGCCATGTGCATTGCCATGTGGCAGGAAAGCCAAGGACCCAAGGACCACCAGCAGCCAGCCCCCAGATCACCAGAGTCATTAGGAAGAAAGCATTGCCTTGCTGATGACTCAATTTCAGACTTCTCCTAGTCTCAGTAACTGTGAGCCAATGAACTCCTGTTGTTTAAGCCAAGCCATTATATGGCATTTTTTTTTTAGCAGCTGGGAAACTGAAACACCTTGTCTCAGTGTCTGCTGCTGGAGGAGCCCTTAGGATTTATGTCAATGGACTATCCTGATGGGCGGCAGGAGGCAGCTGCTGGTATTTCTGCCAGGCACTAGGCAGGGAGTGATGATCTGATTTGAATTGGCAACTTGGAGATCTGGAGGTGAGGTTAATCAACTTTGACTGGTGTTTTTAAGATGCAGAAGCCAGAGGGAAGATGGGTGGGACAATCCTGGGTGCTGGTGAGGGGGTGAAGCATAGTGAGGGAAAAGGAGCAGTGAAATGTCTAGACTTTTTGTATCGAGCACCTAACACAGGGGTCATGTAGCATGCCCCTGACCAGGACAGTGGGGCTGAGCTGTGGCCACTCTGATCAGAGGAAGACAGTCCAGGCACATGCGCTGAGGGTCCCGTGTGTCATCCCTACTCAGGGCTGGCTACCTAATTTGTGGTGTCCACTGCAAAATGCAAATGCAGGGCCCCAGCTGGAAAAATTATTATGAATTTCAAGGCAGTGACAGCTGAGCCTTAAACCAAGTGCTGCACCCTCCTGCACACGGAGCCCCATGGGCCTGCACAGGTCACACGCCCGTGACGCTGGCCCTCCCTGGATGCCTTAATTCCCCTGCAGAACCACATCTGTGTTGCTGATGGCCGCTCAGAAACATCCATGTAATCTGTGCTCTCCCAGGCCGGACCCTCCTCCCTGGTCCCTCTGCACTTTGGCATTTTGCTTTTATATTCTGCTCAGAGGAAAGGCTGTGAAACACAGCTGTGATACCTTCACCCTGTCCCCTGGCCTCAGAGGTCTTGGGGGACAAGACTGTGGTTGTGGTTTTTAAACCAGGGCCAGCAGGACCGCTCAGGGCTCTGGATGTGCAGCCGAGGGTGGGAGAGGCTGTGCTTCCTCTTACTCTAATTCCCATTTCAACACAGCAAACCCATTTTTATCTGTTTTGCATATATATTGAGCTTCCACATAAGATTTCATTTGAGGAAAAGTCTACTCCTAAGAAAAAAATACTTCTGGAAACTACTAGTCACAGAATTGAATGCAAACTTCTTAGCTCAGCATTCAGTGTTCTCAAAGATGTAAGGCCTGTGGGCAAGATCCAGCTCACCACTAAGAATAAGTTTTATAGTCTTAAATGGTTATATAAGTGCCTATGTGATTTCTTCAGTTTTGCCTCTGAAGACACACACTATCTGGCCTTTGAAGGAAATGTTTGTTAATCCTTGTTCTAGCTCCAACTTTCTTTTCCAGGCTGTTTTGCTAACGCTGCCAGAATGCAATATACCAGAAATGGATTGGCTTTTAACAAAGAGGGTTTATTAGTTCACAAATCTACAGTTCTAAGGTCATGAAAATGTCCTAATTAAGGCATCAACAGGATGATACCTTTTCTGAAGGAAAGCTGATGGCTCTGTCACATGGCCTGAGTCTGCTGGCCTCTCCTGGTTTTGGCTTCTGGTTTCTGTGGCTTTCTCCAAAATGTCTCTGGCTTCTGTCTTAGCTTCTCTCTGGGGGTCCTTCTTGCAGCTTCTGGGGCAAACTCTAGATTTCCTCTCTTAGCTTTTCTGAGTACTGTCCAAAATGTCTGTCTTTTACCCTTTCTTGGAGGACTCCAGCAAGGGGATAAGACTTACCTTGAATGGGCGGGGTCACATCTCCATGGAAACAACCCAATCAAAGGTCCCACCCGCAATAGGTCTGCCCACGAGATTGGATTAAAAGAACATATAGTCTTTTCTGGGGTGCATAACAGATTCGAACCAGCACACAGTCTTAATTCTCATGACTTTAGCCCACTTACCTAACAAACCTTGCCCATAAGAGGAGCTCATCAGATACAAAACTAGGGTTTGTTGTCCCAACATTGTTATTAGTATAAATAGCACCCTTTTAAACTTTTCCAGATATCTTGTTTGGGCAGTAGATTATATTGCCATACCATATAAAACTGACGAATGAATTGAATGGAAGATCAAAATCACCAGCAAAGTTTGTGATGAGTTATATTGTCTTTGATACTAAAGGCATTCCCCAAAGTGGTTCCAACTTCTGGCTGTTTGAGCTAATACCCCAAAATGACAAGCATTATCAAAAAGAATGGCCTTAAAAATAATTACTAGGCTTCTATTATGTATTTGATGAGTTTCTAGAACTAATGGCATCTTTGCTAGCTTAATTTTCTTAAAAGGATTTAACCAATCTATCTGATTTTTAAAAGCAGCATGAGGTATGTTAACGGAAACCCATGTTGGGACACAAATGTAATTTCATGCTCTGTAGTGAATATTTTGTTTAGAGAAAGGCTGTATTTAGGGGATGGGGGGAGGTGCTGTCCTTTCATCTGATATTCTAGGAAATGAACCATTTTGAGACTTTCTGTGCCTAAGAGCCCAGCATGGGTGTTTATCTGAAACGGGTCCAACTTTTAGAAGATGCTGGCTCCAAATGACCTGGATATTATCCAAATAAGTACTTTAAAATTCCCAGTTATAACTAACCGGCCATGAAGAATAACTCAATTTTGGATGGATCTAATTTTATTTATAAACAGGTGCCTACAGCTATCCTGAAGTTTAACATAATTTTAAAAGTTGAGGTGCCGAAACATACTTTTTAATATTCTCCCTGCCATCCTGTTTTTAAAATTCATTCAGCCAAGGAGCGTTTTTATGGATCATATATGCTTCCAGACTCTGGGTTAATCAACGTGGAGGGTGAAAAAGGAAAACCCAACCCATTCCCTGCCCTACGGTGACCTAGTACTTGTATTTAAAGCCACTCAGTGTCCTTGGAGATGTGACAAGGGCCTCAATTGCCAGACTGAGGGCTCTGAAATCTGGGAAACTGCTTATTGTTTCTTGTTGTGATAATTGCCATGAAGAAAAATAAAGCAGGGCAAAGGAATAGAGCATGATGGAAATGATGTATTTATATAAAGTGGTCCAGAAAGGCCTCTCTGGGGAGGTGACATCTAAGTGGAGACTTGAGGGAAGTGAGTCTATAAGGTCTTATAATATTTTTTATTTGTCATTCTTAATTATTTGTGCCAATGTATTTGGTATAGAGTCCTTGAACTCCCTCAAGGAGCCTCAGGTCTCCCAATATTAGGAGAAACCAGTTTTCTCTCAAGGCCCAAAGTAAAGAAATCCACGAACTGCATGAGAAGTTTCAGGTCCTAATAGGTCCATTGGCTGCCTTCTGCTATATTTGCAGAGCCCTCTCGTGTGGGTAAGTGAGGGAGAGGGTTGGGGAACTTCAGCCAAATGAGAGAGGAGCAGAGAAACACTAAGAGTAACCCTGGAATGTCGTGAGCAGCCTCTACGTGCTCCCTCTGACACTTGTTGAGTATTCGATTTGTGTCGGGCACTGTGTTAAAACCCTTTCATGCAGTAGCTCAGAGAATTCTCCCAAAATCCCACGAGAGAAGGAGAGGAATGATATTAACTGAGTGGAGCCAGAAGGGTTTAGAAGGCAGAGATGGTGGAAATGGGCCCCTGGCCTGTAAGCTGCCTGAGAGTACAGATTGTAATCTGTCTTGCTCGGGACTTAGCACAGGGCTTGGATAGTATCAATGCACCATAAATGTTTGTTGAATGAATGAATGAATGAATGAATGAATGAATAGCACAAGCAAAAGCATGGACACAGAAAACTAGGCATGTGTACCCTCCCATCTGTCTGGAGGCTGGAGTCTGATCTCCCCTCCCTGGTGAGGATGTGAGAGTGGAGCCTGGACCACACAGGTGAATGAGGAAGTATGACATGAGATCAAGCTGCAAAGCTACATTGGGACCTGGTGTGAGTACATGGTTTCTTTTCCATGGGCACATAAGAAGGCTTTATTTCCCAGCCTCCTTTGAGCTTAGTTTGGGGCCTTGTGACGATTCTGACTGATGGACTGAATGGGGATGGCTTCTGGTGGAGGCAATTAAGAAGACATATGCCTCCTCCAGTTCTCCCTTCTGCTGCACTGACTATGGAGGCCACATGTCAAAAGAGACAGAGCCACAGGTTGGAAACAGCCTGAATCCCTGAGTTACTGCCTGGAGACTGTTTGTGAGGGATAAATGAATCTTTGTTATATTAAATCACTGAGGTTTGGGGATTTGTAGGCTACTGCACATGTATGCTTTATATGCTATCCTATCCTGACTAATACAGAGTCAGATTGCCGAGGGCCTTGAAGGAAAACTAAGAAAGTCTAAGGACTTTTTTGTACGTAAAAAGCAACAACCCCCATGCCTGCCACCAGCAGGCCTCCTGTGCTCAGCTGGAGGAGGCCCATGGGAGCAGAGATGCCTGATTTTATCCCTGCAGTTGTGGCAGGTGATCCAGTGCCAAGAGAACACGAATCTCTATGTCCATTCAAAAGACATGAACCAGGAGGTGACTGCTGAGAAAGCCTTCCCTTCTTCTTCCTGATCAATTGGTCTTTGTGGCAGTCTAAGCATATTAGCTGGGCACCAGAAATGGTCTTGGCAAGAAGGCTTGATTAGAGAGACTAAAATATAAGCTCAGGGCTGGCTGTGAAATTTAAGTTGGGATGTTCAAAGTGGCTGAAATTGCACAGACAATGTGATTGTTGATAAAGAGGCATGCCTTACATTTTAAGATGCTGAGGATGGAGTAAACAAACAGGGGTTTAATTTAATCTCCAAATAGTGACTTTAAAAAGTAGGATCATACTTTAAACTATTCTGCTCCTTGATTTTTTGCACTCAGAAATCTGTCATGGACTTCCTTTCACTTCCTTCCACCTCATTCTCTTGAACCGATGCTTATTCTTGCATAGAATGGGTACACCATCTTTTCTTAAGGCATTCCCCTATTGATGAACCATTTTGTTTGACCCTGTTTTTTTAGTATTACAAATAAGGCTACAATGAACATCCTTTCACACATTCCCTTGAACACATGTCCAAGTGTTCCTGTAGTGACATTTCTGAGCCTTTTTCATTCTGATATGTACTGCCAAATTTCTTCCCTACAAGGTTGTGATAATTTACACTCCAAAGAACAGTGATTTTTAATGGATTGATTCTCCTGAGAAACTCAGCCTTGGCTTCATGGTCGGGTAAGGGGTGGAGCCGCAGGTCTTTGGAACACATGTTTGGCCCAACTCTTTTAATTTAACCTGCAGCTCAAGTCCTTTGCAAGAGTCCCATCCAACCCCCAGGTGCTCCCCCTTCCACAAAGCTCACATTTACGCCCTGAAAAATGGGAGGACTTAATCCAGTCTCTATCAGATCTAAATCAGAACATTTTTTCCCCTTTTGCCATTTTAAATTACCTCTCAGCTCAGCCCCAGACTGAGTAATTCAGAGTTAATGGGATATGAAAGTCATGGTCCGTGGCATGATTGCGGGTATGTAGCCAGCGGCAAGCAAGATTTATTCTCTTGGAACCCAACTGGGTTGAAAAGGGCAATGAATCAACAGGGCTGTTGCTAGCTCCCCTTCTGCTGCAAGATTCATTCCAGTTTATCAGCATAATCATCTTTGGCCCCAAGACTAGAAATAAACAGCCAAATCCGAGCCCCACTACGTGGTAAGAGGGAGAGACGCCTTTCTGAAATTCTTATCCTAGATTTGTTTGAACAGGGGGCTCCCTGTTACCTTCTAACTGAAATCCAGTGAGGAACATCAGTCTGCGTTTGCCCAAAACATAGGCTGGGATTCTGTGTCTGCAAACACTGACAGCCAGGGGCATCTGGTGTATCTGGGGTGGCGGTGTGAATAGGAATTTTAGAATCACGTGCTGATGCATGTTGTCCTGTGAACTGCATCTGGAGACATACTTCTCCCCAACGTGGTCACCCCTTTGTCCACTGTTTGGTTCTTCTTTGATTGCCATTCCACTGATTTCTGGTGACCGTTCTCATGCCGGTTTTGTGGTCATTCTCTGGACTTTCCTTGACGTTATGACTGACCCCATTCGTAACCACAATATGACATAGGGCTAAGGAGCAAAAGTCACAAACAGATCAATATCAGTAAAATCTTAAGAGGCCATAGTGTACGCACACACACTCAGAAACACCTTAAATGATAACGCAAAATATCAAGTGCTAACATTGGTTACTCACTCGGGCTTAAGCTAAGCTGCTTACAAGCATTGCCTCATTTAATCCCCCAAACCATTCTGTGATGTTGGCTTTACTGTTTACTCAGTTTTGCAAATGAGGACACTGAGGCTTGCACAGGTTATTAATGGCTTGCATGAGAGCATAGAACTAGTTAAGTAGCAGTGCCTGGTATGTGACCACAGAGCTCATGTTGCTTCCACGTAACTTGCAACAAACAATTCATTCACTCAAACACATATGTATACAGATATGCACATGCATAAACATTTAGATTAACACACACACACTGAGTCAGGGAGAGTGTTCAGCAAAGAACGAGTGACTTTGGCTTGTGATCCTTAATGAGAACAAAAGCCTGGATTCCTAGCCCCCTCCTCCTTGAAGCCTTCTCACCTTGCTTACTGTAGAAATTTTTATAGATTCAAAGATGTGACTAGCAGTTTTTGAATTGGGGGTGTTGCCTGGGAGGCTCCGAAGAATAAGCTTTAGTTTGGGGTCTGCACTCTGGTCATGCAAAGTTGTATGCCTGGTTTATTTCGGCTAGAGGAGCCTGGTCATCCCTGGGACAGATTCACATTAACTGAAGTTAGGATACTGAGCTACAATCCTGATGTAAAAGAAAGAAAGAAAAAAAGAAAAAAGAATCACCATTATAGGCATTTTCTCCCTGGGGTCAGATTCACATGGGAATGTACTGGGAGAGTCTGGTCTCAGATCAGGAGTGATAGTCCTGTGCTGTTTAAAGGCTCCAGGCTGAGATACATCCATCTTACAGTAGAGCTGGCCTAAGCATGGGACCAGAAGTCCCCACAGCCCACTGGCCATGGGCCCCTCTTCCTGGACAGGGCTGAGACAGGTCCAGTCAAGATCTGCCTCTGGGACAACGTGGTCTGGGCTGCTGCGGTTGTTCAGCCCCCCTTCTACTCAGCACCTTTTTTAGAGGCCTTAGCCCGTTTGATCAGGCTCTAGCCCTGACCCTCAGGCCTGGGCTCTAACTTCTGTTCACAGGCTTCTGCTCAGTTCCTCTGAGCCAGTTCCTGCTAATTTTCTGGATTTGATTCATACAGGGAGATCTTGTTTTCCCAGTTTTCAAGTTTTTAAGCTATTTGCCCTAGGCCCCAAGCATTGAACACAGTCATTACAGAAGAGGCTGTTGATGCGCCAGGACCACTGGCCAACCCTGGAGGTCACCTGCAGACAATTCCCATGCATACCAAAGGCTTCCAGCAATTTTTCTGCCTGAAGGTATTCTCCGGCCAAGGGAATATACTTAGTCCTCAAACAGGGCAGACCAGAAGAGCCGCATCCGGGAAGTGCTAGTGCCCTGGGACTACTCCCACTTTGTGGCCCCTCAGTGAGACGTTCAGTGGGTGTGAGCCACACAGTCCCTCCCAGGGGCCCTGGGGGTCCGAGCTCCAGCTGCCGACAGCGACAGCGGTAACCTGCACCCTTTAATGGCTCCCTTCCCTTCTTTGGCTCATTTCCCCACTCCCTCCTGTGCTTTCTGGGATCACCTCCCAAATAAACTACTTCCACCCAAATCCTTGTCTCAGGCTCTGCTTTTAGGAGAACCCAGGCTAAACAGCTACACTCCATCTTTACCCAGGAACAGTTTTCCATTGATCCCTGGTTCATCCATCATCCAGCCTCACCTTCCTCTTTAGACAACGTCCAGAAAGTACCAATCCCAGGGGTCAGAGCACGGCACTGAAGTCAGGCAGACACGAGGTCAAATCCTGACTAGGCCACTTACGATATGACCTCGGGCAAATTACTCTCTACACCTCATTAATCTTTTAAGCAATGATAATGATACATAACTTTCAGAGTTGTCAGGAAGGATCAATGAGAAAATGTATGTGAAGGGCTCAGTGCCGTGCTTGGCAATTAGTAGGTGCTTGATAAATACTAGGCAGGCCTCCACCTCCCTCCGAACTGAGGCTGGTTTCTCTGAGCCATGGTCAAGCATAGACTCCTCCCCTTCCTCCTCTTCCTCCTGGGGACTGATACTCAGGGCCTAGCCGTGTGGACAGAGCATAGGGCATGGTTGGGCCTACTAGGGGGATGGAGCAGTCAGGAGGGGCCCTGGCAATGTGGCCCCCTGCCCCCCAGCACATTTGGCAACTTTCCTTCTGCCTTCTGCTGACTCCCCTTCCTGGGGCCACTCACCATTTCCTACCGAAGCCCTGCGTTCCTCCACCACTGCACATTTGCTTACCCTGCTCCAACCACCTGCATTGGTTGGAATCCTGCTCAAGCTTTCATATTATGGTATAAACGAAGATGCACATCAGAACCACAGAACTTTTTCGAAACACACATGTCCAGAACTTACCCCCAGAAACTTTGATTTGAAAGGTCTGGTGTGGGGTGTGGGCATGTGTATTTTTAGAAAGCTCCTTAACCTGTGATGATATATATCCCTGGGGAAGAACTGCTGCCATCCAAAGAGCCCAAGTGATGGAGTCAAGCAGACTTGACTACTGTGTGCTGTTGGGCAATCTGCTTTGCTTCCCTCACCCTCAGTTTTCCCACCTGTAAAATGGGGATAATTATAATCCACTGTACCTAGCCCATATGGTTGCTCTGAGGACTAACTGAGATAACAGAGGTGATGCTCAGGAGACATTAGATCTACATTAAACCTTCCCTGTTCCCTGGCCAGAAGTAATCACTTCTTCCAGTTTTCCCAACTCGTAGTCCATACCTTTATTATGGCCCTTAGCACAGCGATCCTTCTATGGGGTTCAAGAAGTGTGTGTTAGTCGCTCCCACCCCCACCCGGGCCCTGAGCTGCTGAGGGCTGGGGAGCGGGCCCGGGGAGGCCAGGCTCGATTATCCGCCCTGTGTTCCCGCAGCACCTGGCGTCGTATCCCACACACAGCCTGTGCTCAATAAATTTTTGTTGAATTGAATATAAAACCATAAGAAACTAATGCATGTGGTTAAGTTAGGTGCCTGCATAATGCGTTTTTGAACAGGCTTTTGATTAGTCTTAGTGTCCAGGAAACAGTTTCCTACTGACAGTGCATTTGGAAATTGCCAGGAGGGCAATAAATATGCACATAAAATCTTGCCTTTCTAGGACCTGGACAGAATCTCTTTGTTTCCTGGGGCCTCTGGTTGCCAGGCACCCACAGATGCTGGGGTGAGCAGACCAAAGGGTGTCCTGAGGCTGCCTCTTCCTTCTGGACTTGTTGGGAACCCTTCTCACTCCATTTATAGGCCCCAGGGAGGCCTGCTCGCTAGGAGCTAGAACTGGCTCTCCAAAGAGCCTGGGATTCAGAGTTCCGCCCTCTCCTCTGGATGTGGGGCTCTCAGGTTGGGTTTTGAGACTTGGGCCCAGTCTCCTTCATGAGCCCTGACTCCATTGCACCTTTCCTTGCAGGCTGGAGCTCCTGGGGTGCCTCTATGCCTGAGGACTCTCTGGGCTGCTCTGTCTCCTGGGGAGCCAGGCTGCCAGGAGAGCCAGGGGCTGGGCTGCGAGGGGGCCTCCCAGGGCACAGGGGTCCTGCTAAGTGGCTCTGCAGGACCCGGGTCTGGGGGCCCAGGGCAGCCTATCCTACAGGAGACGAGTCCTGTTGCAGGGCAGAGGATGTATCCTGGCCCAGGGAGGCATGAGCATTATGGGGTTCTCCGCCACCCCTCAACTGTCTTTTATTTCTTTGTTGTTCTTTTAATAAACATATAATTTCTGTTCACTGGTTGGGGGTGGGAGGGAAGGTAGAAAATTAAAAAAAGCAAAAAGAGGGAAAAACACCCATAATTTCACAATCCCAAATTAACCACTGTTGCCATTTTGATATAGGTATCCATGCATGCATATGTATCTAATACATAATGCACACACACATACACATATTAGACACTGGCAAATACACAGTATATACAGGTATATATATATATATGTATACACACACACACACACGGATATATACATACACACATAGTTTACACAGGCATAGATGTATAATATACATGAGTATATATAAGTATATATATTAGTTATAAATTATATAAGTATATATAAATACATATATTGGTATATTATATATATGCACACACCCATATACATATAAATTTACCTAGGTCTATATAATATTCATAAGTGTGTAAATATACACCCATATTATACATAGTTATATATGCAGAATATACATATACTATACATAGGTATATAAGTATAATATATATTAAGTATATATACAATACATGGACATATTTATATACATAGATACATAATATATAGAAGAATATAATCTAATTTACATATTTATGCATAATATACCTAGATGTATATATTATATACATATTACATATAGGTATAAATTATCTACGTAAGTGTGTGTGTGTGTGTGTGTGTGTGTGTGTGTGTGTGTATTTAAACAACTGAATTGTATTGGTTTCTGAGTGTTCACTCTCCTTCCCAACATCATCAGAGTGGTTTTATGAAAATACCAGTCGATCACGTTCCTCCCCTGCTTAAAACTCTTCATCAGTTTCCCCCACCCACCCCCATTTTATTCTGGTTGAAGATCAAAATCCTTCAGCAGCTCTGCTCAGGTCTACCTTGCTGATCTACCCATACATGCTGACTCCTTCCCCCTCAGCTGACAACTCCACTCCAACCTTTGTTCACCCTTCTGGCCCCAACACCTGCCAGTCCTGCTCCCCACACACTGTGCCCGGATGATACCTACTCGTCCTTAGACATTACTTACTGAAAAAACCTTCACATGAAATTCAGTCCCCCTCCACAGCCTGCAGTTTTCTGCCAGAATACTCAGGCCTCTTTGGTATCTTTTTTCCCTGCTAGATAGATAGTAAGCCTGGTGAGTAGGGACCTGGCTAGTTTGTTTGCCACTGGATCTCCAGCCCCCACAGTGTCTGACCCTTTATGAACACTTGTTAAAGAGTGGATTACTATTCTATGTTTTATTTAAAAATTCACTTAGTCCACTGTGGACATCCTTCCATGTCAGGAAATGTGTATCTACATTATCGTCTGTAATTAGATCATAGTATTCCACCATGGGGTGTATCATAATTAATTTAACTAACCTATTGCTGGACAAAATGTTACTTCCAAATGTGTTGTTATAAACGGTGTTGGAATTGACATTCATGTGCAAACTTGTAACAAAATTGCCTGACAAAAGGATTGTACCAATTTATACTTCCATCAGTAATGCTCCAGTGTCTTCTTTCCACATTCACCTGAATAATAGGTATTAGTATTAAAAAATATTTTGTTTTGCCAGTTTGGTAGTCACGGTTCAAAGTTGCCTTTCTGTAATAACTAGGGAGATTTATTCATTCATTCTTTCATTGTACAGATACTTATTGAGAGTCCACTCTATCTTATTGGCAAAATGAATGTATTCTAAGGCCAGTAATCATACAGTTTTCTTTATCATGGCTCAACAATACATTTAAAATAAGGTTGGGCAAGTTTCCTCTCATTTTTCTTTAAAACAGCTTCCCAGTTATTTTAACATATTTATTATTGTAGATACACATTAGAACTATTTTGTCAAATACCTTTTGAAAAACCCTTAGTTTTTTTGGTTAGGAGTGCATGAAATTTATAGATTTGGAAAGAAATAAATATTTACCATGTTAAGTCCTCCCACCCAAAAGCATGTCATGGCTTTCCTTTTGATTTTTTTAAATGTCTCTTTAAAACAAGTATCTCAAATCCAACTGTCCAAAGATAAACATTGTTTAACCCTTGGCCAAACATCTTAGCGGACATTTTGAGGCATACGTATCAATATCAATATATAATTATTCCTCAGTGAGATGCACGTGCTCTTTTGTAAACTTGAAAAAAAACCCTCAATAACAAGTTGTGGATATCTTTCCATTTTAATAAAAGAATTCTACATCATCATTTAAAAATGGCTGCAATAGTGTTCCATTATACGGATGTAGCATTATTTAAATAGTCTGTCGTTGATGGATATTTAGTGTGTTTCCAAATTTTAATAATCATAACGATGAAAAATAAACATTTTGTACAAATATCTTTACACATGTTTTTGGTTATCTTTTTAGAATAAATTCCTAAAAATTTAGAAAGCTTGGTACATAAGGTACAGTGTTTTCTATTTTTAGGCATATTACCAAACTAGACTCCAGAAAGGTTGTATTGAATATACTCCGACCTGCAGCATTTAGGAAAGTTTGCATGCCAGGTGCCTTGCAACCTCCTGGGTATGTGACTCTTAAACCTTTGTCAACTTGAGAAGTGACTAGATATCATTTTTATTTGCATTTCTTTCACTACTGTTGAGGATCTGTTCATATGTTGTGGGCCACGTGAATTGTGTGTGTGTGTGTGTGTGTGTGTGTGTGTGTGTGTTTATGAATTGCCTGTTTACTTTGCTCTTCTTGATTTAATTTTAGATATTGAGCTTACCTTCAGGAATGCCCCTTCCCTCACCTTTCGTGGAGCCTGGGTTGTGGACGTTTCATTCAGAGATGTTTTGTCTTTATTGAGGTCTTAGAAAAATTTCGTATAGAATAACTTATTGGAGTTGACATCTTACACCACTCAAATACGTCAGCTTGGCCTCCACCCTGCATGGCACAGGCTTTGGGCTCCTCCTCGTGGGACCTTTGTGTTTTCAGGCAGATTCTCGGGTAGATGCAAGTTTCCTTACCCTCCCAGAGCAGGGGGCAGAGTTGTTCTTGTCCCCTTTCTACGAGGGAGCCTTTCTAGGGTGCTGATTTGAGGTAGGGTCTCAGTTCCGGTGCTCAGTTAGCAGGGACCCAAGGCCACATCTCCTGTCCCAAGGTTGGTGTGAAAATCCTGGCCCCTAGCCAGCAGGGCCCTGTGCCCTCCTCCTGGGCAATGACAGTGTCAACTCAAGCCCCTCCCATCTGGCTTTGAGCTCTTCTGTCTTTATTCTCAGTCTAGACATCTCCCTGTCTGTCAAGTGAAACCATATATTTTAAACATTTTAAAAATTCTTGCTCTCATGGATTTTTAGTGGCAGAGAGGGTTCTCTGTGTCAGCTCAGTCCACCTGTTGTTAGTACAAAATTTATTTTTTATATTGAGGACCTTTACTCTGTATTGTACATATTGCAAATATTTTGCCTGTTTTTAATTTTTAATTTTGGCCTTATATATGGTATTGATTGTGATAAGGGGGTTTTAAATTTTTATGTAAACTCATCTACCCACCTCCATACATTGTTTCTGGTTCTGGTTTTATGTTGGTATTATGTTTAGAAGGGTGTTTCCTCCCCAAGATTTAAAAACAAAAACAAAAACAACTATTTAATCATATTTTCTTCTAGTGCTTTTATTGTTTTTGCTTTTACATTAACATTGTTGATTCATCTGGAATTGATTTTGCTGTACTGTGGAGGTAGGGGTTCGGCTTTACCACCCCTCCCTGTGGCTAGTCAGTTGTCATGACACTATTTATTGAAAAGCTCATCAGTTATCTATTTTCACATACACTTGGTTTATTTATGAATTCTCACTGGTCTTTTACTAATTTAATTACAACACCTTGAAAAAAGCATTGTAGTACAACTAAGCTCCCCTTGTCACTGTCTCTCTCTCTCTCTCTTTTTTGCTCTTAAGGAAAATTTCTGACTATTCTCATGCCTCCCCCAAGATCAAATCCAGAGTGATTTAACTCAAAATCCATGGAAATATCATTGGGGTTTTCCACAAATTTATAGTTGGATAGAGACAATCTGCCTCATTTCCTAATTGTTTGCTCATAGGAAATCTGTCAAGTTTGGTAAAGTTGGGGGTGCAGACCCCAGCGTGAGGGGCTTTCTGAGCATGGTATTGCTTGAAGGTATTGCTTGATTGTTGGGTTCTCATTTTCCAACCTCTTGTGAACCCATCCCTTTATCCAGACTGGGCCCTGACGAGACTCTTCATCTGACGAAGCCACTGACCTGACCACCCACCACCTAAGTTGGAAACCTGGGGGGCGGGGGCAGCATTCTCAGTCTCCCGTTTCCCCACCCCCGTTATCTGCCTGTTCATGGAGGCCTGTGGATTCCAGCTCCTAAGCGGCCTCTAGTTGCCCCTCCTCCCCACCCCCACTGCCGCTGCCACGATTCTGGCCTCATCCTCCATCGTATGGATTCACTGCAGCCTCCTCACGGGCCTCCCTGCCTCCACCCTCCCACGGGACCACACAACTGCTGTGTTCCGACACATCGACACATGTTCTTCCCCAACTGAAACCCATTCCGTGGCTCCTTCATGGAGCTCGCCATCTAACGGTGGCAGCATTCATTTACCCACTCAACAAGGATTTATTATTAAGCAGCTCCTTATGCCAAGACCTTAGACCCTGGAGATGTGGCTTTGAACAAAGATAAAAGAATCCCTACCCATAGTCTGGGGTTGAGGGGAGACAAAATATAAACAAGTAAGTAATATTTAAAGAAGAAAATACAGCAGGAAAGGGGGCTAAGCCGTTCTGTGGGGAGGCTGTGGCATTTTTAACAGGACAGCCAGAGACGGTCTCCCTGCTGAGGGGTGTTTGAGCAGAGAGCCGGGGACGTGAGGGGCCCTCATGCAGCTTCTGGGTAGCGGTGTTCCAGGCTCAGGAACAGCCATGCCGAGGCCCAGACAGGGGCATGTTTGGGTGTTCTGGACACTGCAGGGAGGCCAGCGAGGCTGGAGGGAGGGGGCAGGAGGTATTAGTGGCCTGCAGGTACTGGGCCTCCCGGGCCGGTGTAACACCAGCTCCTACTGGGGGGAAAGGGGAGCTTGCTGAGTTTGAGCAGAGGAACGTCCTGCTTCGACATCATTACCTCAACTTAGGTTTTAGCAGGATGACTGTGAGGGAGAGTGGAATGCAGATGATTATACAAGTGACTGATTCATTACAAGTGTGGAGAGAGTGAGGAGGGAGAGCTCAGGCGATTTGGAGGGTACAACAGGAGGCCTTGACTCAGTCTGGGTGCAGGGGCAGGGCTCAGGTTGCATTTGGGCCTTGGGGCAAATGGGAACCATGGAAGGGATTTGAGCAGGGGCTGGAGCAGGTCGGCCTTGCCTGTCAATAGATCAGCTTTTTGCTCATAGCTGATTGCATTCCTGGCCAGGGGATGCTTCTGGAGGTTTCCTCTGGTGAGAAAGCCTGAGGCATTCAGCTGCCTGCAGGCCTGGGTGGAGAGGGCTTGCTGTGCTTGCCCAGCCTCCCAGGAGGAGGAGAGGGTGGGACCATCACTGGTGAGATGTGTCAGATACTCGAGGACCCTCACGGCTCTAATTGAAATCTTCTCTGTCACTGATCCATCAGGAGAGAGTCAGCTCTGTCCTTAAATGAAGCATTAGGTGGAAGCTTGCCAGTGCCTGGTGACAAATAATTTGGCACCTTAATAGCTCATCAACCCTCTCCACTGCTTCCTGGATCTTCTGGTTGGGCCTGAGCATCTAGGAGAGTCTGTGGAGGGCTTACAGCCTGGACCACGTGTGTGCAGCTGCTGCACAAGCCTCTCTGAGCCAGTCAGGGGTAGCAGACACAGACAGCATGCGCCATTTAGGTAATTCAAGGAGGAATTAGTAAAAGGGCGATTTACAAAGGTGAGGGTAAAGTATAGGGAAATCACAAGGCACAGTGCAATACCTGGGGCAAGTGACGGTGCTGCTCTCCCAGGTCCAAATGGAGGGGCAGGAGCAAGGAGCAGGCATGGGAGTTTGAGGGGAGAGGGTCTTGGAGAGCAGGCCGGGCAAGAGGAGCCAGCCCCAGGCAGCCTCGCAGAGATTCGACCACATGGTTGATTTTGGCTGATGGAATGAGAATGAATGCGATGTATCCCATATCCAACGGAAGCTTCAAGTGTGCCCAGGCGATTTGGCCAATCTTCTGCATTTCTGATTGGCCATGGGAAGATCGTGCTCCAGATACCTGCTTGCTGCCCCTTCATCTCCAAATGAGAGACATGTGGAAAAGACCCAAGCTCCATCCACAGCCCCAAGCAGAGCTGCCCCTGCTGAACTGTGTGCTGCGGGAGAGAAAGAAATGGTAAACCACTGAGATTTGGGGGTTGTTATCCAGTCTCATCACAGCAATAGCTGACAAACATGGTAGCTCTAACACTATTATTCCCATTTCCCATTGGTGAAGGACTGAAACACAGAAAGGTTAAATGGCTTGCTCCGGTCATAGTTGGTATGTGACAGAGTCTGCACTGGAATCCAGGAACTCACTTTTAGCCATTGTCTCCAGAAAAGCACATGCACTAGTACTTCACTCATAGGCTCAAAAGTGTTTCCAGCATCCCTGCTTAGCCCCTGGCCGGGCACCTGTAGTAGCTTCAGCTCTTGGAGGAGATGAGGAGACTATCAGAAATAAACAGCCAGTGAAAGCCTGTTTTCCAGTATCTAAAGCCTCAACCTTGAAACCTCAGCTGTGTTATCTATTGGCCTCTGTGGAGCACAGAAGAGGCAACCGGGTGCTTGGAAGAATGTAAACGCCATTCTGCAGCCTAGACTCACCAGGAAACCAGGCAGCCAGGCAGCGCCCTGCTTTCTTCTTTCCTCTCTGACCACAGAGGTGGGGCAACTTTAACAGCATTATGAATTTGTGCACATTTTTATGCATTCAGAGTTGGGATAAAATCTGTATACATGTCCATCCCTCAGTGTGTGGGGGAGGGGAGAGGGAGAGGCAGTTGCATCACAGAAGAATGTAGTTGGGGGACCGTGGGCTAGAGAGGCTTTGGAATCTGACAGTCCTGGGTTTAAATATGATACCCGCCCCCCTCCAAGTTTGACTTTGGACAAGTTTTGCCGCTGACCTGGGTGTTGGTTCCCTCATCTGAAAAATGGAGGAGGAGATAATACCTGAGTAAGAAATGAGATTGGCCTCAGTGACATAACGTATATAAAACATCTACCACCTTACAGAGGCTGAACCTTAGTGCCCTTTTTCCTTCTTATCCCCCCTTACAAACAGTGACTGCAAATTACAGATCAATCAATTTGGGGACTTCCTGTGAACTTTGCTGGCAGGTGGGAAACTGTCTGCACTCAGGAGACAAAAGCAGGAAAACACCCCATTATTGGTGTATAGTCCTCGGCCTCAGAACCAAAAGGCATTTGGAATACAGAAAAAAGAGCTTAAAACCAGGAGACGTTTGGACCTTGGTGCAAACTTTGCCTTTAATATTTACTAGCTCTGTGACTTGGATAATTACTTAAACTTTCTAAGCCTTGTTTATTTTCCTTTCTGTAAATGGGTATAATGCCTGTATCCTGTTTACCAATGTATTATCAGTTCTCAGCACAGTGCTTCACTAAGTGTCATGTGGATTGAATGGAATAACACACGAATAATTGCCCAGCACACAGTAAGCATTCAGTTACCACTGGTCCCCTTGGTGGTACTTTTGGTATGAAGGTAGAACTGGGAACTCAATAAATGATCAGTGAATTTTAGTTATTAGTATAGCAGCACACTCCAGTGAACTTTGATTATATTTTGAAGTAGCTTGAGGTCCAGAGTCAATAAATTGGCATAATTGCAGAGCGTGGCTTTGTTTGCCTTAAGAGGCATGACTGGCATCTTAGCACCGCCTATCCTGAATGTCTGCCTTGCTTCCTTCAACCTCAGGGCCTTTGCATTTTCTGTTCCTTTTGCTGTGAGTGCAAAGGTCATCATCATCATTGTTGTCGTTGTCATCATTGTCATCATCTTCATCTTTATGGCAATCATCATCAATGCCACTACCATAGTCATCCCCACTGCCCTCACCACTATCATCCTTAGAATGACCATCGTCATCATCACCATCATTATCACCATAACCACCACCACCACCATCAGCATCACAATCAGCATCATTGCAATCCTTACCACCACCACCACGGTGGCTATACCACTGTGTACACCACCTGGTACTGTATTGCTTCTGTAAATGCTGTGTCTTATGAAATTCTTACAACAAATCTGTAAGGAAAATACAATTACTATCTCCATTTTACAGACATACAAGTCAAAGTATATAAAGATGAAATAATTAGTCCCAAAGTCACCACTGGTAGGGACTTGATCCAAATCCAAGTAATATCTCTCCTTGGCCACTCTCTTGACCAGTGAATGGAATTTTCTTCTCACCACTCCTTACTCAGTTAATCCCCCTTTTGAATGCTTCACTCTTCAAATCTAGTCTAAATGTCACATCCTTAGAAGTCTTCCTTGACTGCCTTTATCACCACTGTGAAAATCCTTTTAAGTTTTCTTCACAAAATTTATCACAATGTATAATTTTACATTTATTTTTGTGTGCCATCTTATGACCTGTACCCAGCATGGAGATGGGCTCAGAGTAAGTGGTCCACAGTATTGCTGAATGAATGAATGAGCCCTGCCTCTATCCCTGGCCTGGCTATGGTCCCGCCCCTCAGTCCTCTGGTCTTTGAAGGTCAACTTCCTTTTTACAGCATCTTTCGGGGGCCCTCTGGGTTCCAGGTGGAGCAAGTGTCATCCTCCTGGGATCAGCATTAAATAGGTAAGGTGCTCCAAAAATGGTTCATAAACAGGGAGTGATTGACAGTGGGAAGGCTGGAGTGAGGAGAATCAGGTGGCAGGGAGATAAGGGTAAGGGCTGTTATAGTAAAAAGGCTTGGCAAAGAGACCATGGATGGAAGATCCTCAATGGCAGTGATGGCAGTGGGGACCAGAGTCAGGGACAAAGCTTAAAAATATTACAAGGCAGAAATGGCTGGACTTGGTATCTGGATGAAGGGAGCATACAGGTTTGGGTGTCGTCAGTAGTTCTAAGATTTCAACTTTGGAGGAAGGATAAAGGGTGGTGATGTCTATAGCCTCGGTGGGCATCCCAGTCTTATCCCCTGTAAAGGATGGGCTCTTTTATGCACAATTTACATATCCTGATCCCTCTATTTGGAATACCCTTTCCTTCCCATCTCCAACTGGCAAACTCCTACTCAGCCTTTAAGACACAGCTTAAAAGACTTCTCTGCTCTCCTCTCCCTCCTGGCTCTGGGCTGCCACATTTTGATCAATCTTTTCACAACCATGAGCCATAATGAGTTGCATCTCCCTCCCCTCTACCTCCCCCTCAGATAGGGACCCCCCCGCCAATACTTATACAACTCCTATAATGCTGCATGGTGACATGTGCTCTGTTAACTGCCAGAACCGCAACAGTGAGAGACAGAGGGGATGGGGGAGCAGGGAAGCTGGGCTCTGCTTGTTTGAAGACATCTTTAGCTGAGATCTGAGCCCTGCAGGAAGCAGAGCCTGCAGTCCTTAAGAGAGCAAACACCCCTCCTGTTCGTGGAGAGCTGAGACCTTCGGCCCATGATTTGTCATGAACGACTTGATTTTGTGACACACTGTAGTTCACCCTGTCTGAGTTTGGATTCATATCATTGTGTTACTCGTATGGAGTAAGAAGACCAGAAAGTGGGTTTAATAATAAAAGCCCACCCCCCCCCCCACAGATGGGTTTCTTTTCCTTAGCTGTGTTATTTATAGCCAAGATGAGAGCCCACATGTGCTGTTGGCCTCCAACGCACCATGGCTGTGAATGCTTCCCTAGTGGGGGAGTCCGTGGGGAGCTGGGTGTCAAGCCCTCCCATCCGATGACATCGTCCTTCTGGACTCTCCAGCACTGGCTGTGGTGATGAAAGGGTGGGTCCTGCACATCAGCTGAACACTGCCAGCTGCTTCCAACTTCAGCCCTGGGCCCTCTGGCCATCTTACCTCTGAGGAACTTCTGCTGGGACCCTGGAAACCTACCCACTGTCCACCCAGCTCTCCTTATAGTCCATATGTGCTCTTGGGCAAGGCACTCAGCCTCTCTATGTCTCAGTTCCCCCATCTGTAAAATGGGAATAGTGATAATAAATACCCATGTCACAGGATTGTGGTATAAAATGATGTAATAAATGTAAATTAGTTATAACAGTGCCTATCGCATAATAAGTACCACATGATGTTAGCAACTAATATTATTATTCTATTGTTATTATTGTTGTCATTTTAATTTTTTGTTTCCTAAATTAGGTCTTGACCTTGTTCTTCCAATCAGCCAGATCTTGGCAAGCCTGAGACCTTCTTTTTATTCAAGTCCCAGCTCCAACATCACATTCTCTGGAGGTTTTCCCTGATCACCAAACCCAAAGTAATTATGCCACCCTGCCACTCCCAAAGCTCTCTATCCATGATCCCAGAGCACTCACCAGAGCTTTGCAATTCTTATTTGTGTGCTTACTTAGTGTCTTTCTCCCCAGCCCTGGATGTAAGTTAGGAGGGCAGGCACTGGAAGGGTCCTGAAATAATTATTTGTTGACTATTTTCATCCTATGTCTTCTGCCTTGTCCTGGACCTCTCTCAGCTTGGTTCCAACAATCAGGTGGCAAATTTCTCCCTTTTCTGAACCCAACTCCTTCTTTCCCCTTCTCCCTGAAGACCAGCATTCTGACCCCGCAGAAGAGAAATCGAGACTGGGTGCAATTGATTTGATGTTCACCGCACTACTTCCCTTCCGCCCCTTGGTGGTGCCCTTGTTACACCTGTCTAGTGCATCCAGTGGCTCCTGCTCCCTCAGGACGGGCTGGAAATACATCATACTAAAATGTGAATGATTGATACAGACTTAAAGTACCACCTTCTCTCAAGAGATCAAAGCCTGCTCTTATTCTGCTTCTCCTCCTTACAGGGAAAGCTGTGACGATGGTAAAGGCATAAGAGGGTGAAGGTGCTGATCCCAATTCTCATTAGCCGTGAGATCCTAGACAAGCCCTTGGCATTCTCCAAGCCCTGGTATCATTATTTTTGAAATGCGCTGTTTCCCATGTGGGGTTGTTGTGAGCGCCTGAAAGTGCATTGTCTTTTACAAAGTGCTTACTGAGTAAGCTGTTAGCATCGTTTTCTGTAACAGAAAATAAGGAGAGAGACTGACGTGAGTGACAAGTTGAATCTGAACCAGCAGTGTTTCTCTGGGGACTCCCTGACTCCTGTCTCTCTATTCACCACTCACATTCTTGGACTGTCTGAGAGATGGCCACAGGGAACCCACTCTCCCTCTTCTCCTCCTCTGCCCCTGTGGCTTTGACAGGGAGCCCCAGGTCCCACCAATGATAGAGACGGGATGCTGACATCAGCTGTGTGCAGTGTCAAGCCAAGTCTCCCTTAGTTCTGAGGGCCTCTTCCTAGCCACTGGAGCCCACCCAGCCTTTTCCTTAACCACATCATCCGCTGTCTGGACCCCTGAAAGGCCTGAATTCTTTTTCTAGTTCTTCCTTCTGCTTGCTGGTCTAAGCTTAGCTACCCCGGTCTGAGCTCCTGCCCCCATCCACCAGCAACTCCTCTCAGTCGAGTTGGTTCCACCCCCAGGCGTCCCCCTTTTCCACCCCACGTCTAAAGCCTCTTCTGCTCATGTGCATCCACCGAGACCCTCGGAAAGGGCCATGGAACAGGGCAGGGGTCGGCACACTCAGGCCACACTCTCCGTGACGAAGGCAGAGTAACGCGCGGTTAGGTGGGTGTGCACTGGGTCCCAATGCTGGCTCTGGTGTTTACTAGCCCTTCGACCTTGAACAAGTTAACGTCACCTCATTGTGCCTCCATTTATTCAGTTGCAGAAGGAGGATGATCACCTGCGGGACACTGTTATCAAGTTCCGACTTGGTGGGCCTGGGCCAGGGGAACTGATCAGCCCCTAGGAAAGGTAGTGGGGCACGGGTGGTAGCGCCCTCCACGGCCCCCCGGGCCTGAGAAAGTGGAGCCGAATGCAGGCCCCATTTCCTCACCCCAAAGTACAACCGTTGGGGAGGGCTTGCCGGAGAAACCCCCCCCGTGCCTTACCCACACCCTCCACCCTCTTCGTTACCGGAGCAACTCCCGCCCCTTTTCAATCAACCTCCGCGCCCTCTCAGAACCAATCCAAGCCTTTAACCCCTACAGCTACCCCGCCCTCTAAACCGCCCGTTATAAGCTTGTACTCTCCTCTAATAAACTCTCTTGGCTTCTTCACCCTCAAAGAAACGTGTCCCGCCTGTTCCTTCTCGCTGCCCTCCACACCTTGCACGCCACCACCGGGGACCGGGCCCAGTCCCCCGCCTCGCCCTCACCTCCGGGAAAGAGCCCCCGCCGCCGGTACCCTCCGAGCAATCCCGAGAGCCTAGGATTTAGCAACCGGCCGCCACCCCCCCCAGACGAGTCAACTGCGACCGCAATCACCAAACCCACTACAAAGGGTTTTTGTGAGGTTTAAATGAATTTATTCAGGTAAAGCATCCAGAATGGCATCAAGAAGAGAGTAGTACTCAGTGAATGTTGGCTTTCTTATGCTTAAAATGAGTCACTCCTTCCTTTTTCACAAACCTCAGTCAAGGGTGATCTCAAATTTGAGGCGGATGCCCCAGGCAAGGCCCCTCTCTCCCTAGACCGTGCTTCTACTCCTCAGGGTATTTCCAAGAGAAGGATGCATAAGGAAGCTTAGTTTAATTCTTCACTCCTTCCTGTGTCCTTTCCATTTGCCTGACAGCTTTGTAGTTGCTCCCACTAAAGCCTATCTCTGCCCTTTGAGTTGGGACTTAGCCACGTGACTTATTTTGGCCCAAGGGAGGGTGAGCCAGTTCTGAATCTAGGCTGTAACACGCCCTGGGTGTTTGTGCTTTCCTTCTCATGCCTCTGCCATCATCATCAAAGGAGCATGCCCTGGCCAGCCAGGTGGTCCAAGGAAGATGAGAGGCACTGGAGACCATGGAGCAGGCCTGTGCCTAACCGTCCTCCCAGAGATACTCAGCCAAGCACTTCCCAGCCCAGCCAAGGCCCAGCAAGACCAGCAGAACCACTCCAACCAAACCAAAAATGCCTGAGCAGAATACACATGTTTTGCTGTATGCTAGTGAGATTTGTCGCTGGTTGGTAGGCAACAATAGCTGGCTGATACACCTGGTGAATTGTGGAGACTCGCCATTTTATTGTTGACTGGGCTTGAGCCCCCAATCCAAAGCAGGGAAGGCTGAGAACTGGGATGTTACATGTAGAACACCCTCTTTCCCTAAACTAGACTGAGGTAGACTGTCACTGTTGTCCTTTCTGTTGTCCTTACTGCCAATCACCTCTCACTCTCCACCTGTCTTGTTTCATGCTCAAACACAAACTTTAGCTCTCACTACACTACAGTTGCATGTAGGAAGGAGACATTAACCAGGAGCCTAATCTTTTACTCAGAAAGTGCTCCAGCCCTTGACATGTTTGAGGTCTGGAACTTGCTGTTCATCTGCACTCCTGGACTCCATCTCGTTTGGTTTCACACCTGGAGCATTTCATACTGATGATCTGATTTGGACCCAGCTCCCATCTGGCCCTTTTCCACTTTGATTTGCCTGGCTAGAGAGCACAGCACACCTGTTCCCAGCCGGGCTCCAGGACATGGCCCCCATCTACCTCCTTTGACTGGTATGGAGATTGTCAACCCACTCCCTGTAGCAGGACCATGAATAAACCAATTAAAGAGATACTGCAGTTTCTGTGATAGCATTTCTTACAGTTTGGCCTCTTCAAAGTCTTCACCAACTTTTTTTTTATTGCTTTAGCTCATTCTGTTCCCATTTGTTCCTCCAGTGATTCAAGCAAATGCAGCAAGCAAATTCTATGCAAGTGGACTCTGCTAATAGGGTTTGCAAAGATGTCATTGTGAAATGTCCAGGAATGCTTTCTAGTTCCTTGGGGAGAACTGTCTGGCTTCAGGGTACAAAATAATAGCGAAAAACTTCCAGATGCATCATCGGCTAAAATCTAGGGCTGCTGCTATGTGCCATCAACATTCCTCAGCTGCAAAAGCAGAGAGAAGCTCGGGATCCATCCTTTGCTATTTGACTCCTCCAAGTTCACATGCATGTGATTTACACTTAATAGTTGCTGCCTCTAACTTACTATTCTCAGCCTCTGGTTTTTGTTTGATTTCTAGCTGGAGCCCTCGAGTCCCTCCTCAGAGGTACCTTACACTTGCCTGTTACCACAGCTCCTGACGTTTGGTGAGAATCACAGGTGGTGTCTTACATGAGTACGTAACAGAAGCTCATGAGCACAGCAGACAGCTCTCCTTCCAGCTCATGGCACGTGACGCTCAGTAAATATTGGTGAGAGAGAATGATAATAATAACTGCTAATAATTTTTTGAGCTCTTGGTATGTGCCAGGCACCATAATGTTTATTTTTCACAGCACTCTGTAAGGGAGGTACTATTCTTATACTTATTTCACTAATGGGGAAACTGAGGCAAGGGAGACCCTCAGTAATTTATTGAGGATACGACAACTGATGAGAGATGGAGGCAGGATTTGAATCCAGGTCAAAACCTCTTCTCAAAACCACTGTGTCTTCAGAAGGCAGCAGGCAGCATGGATGGCAGGAGAATTGAAACTTTAAGACAGTTCAAGCCACAACCACAGAGTGAAAGGGGTGTCCTGGCACCGGGACCTCATCTCCAGAGGCTGCTGAGGATTGCTGGGGGCCTGGAGCCCAGTTCCCACGTCTGCTGCCTTCAGTCTGACCCTGGATCTCCATGTGGGGTTTGGCTCTCCATGAACCTGGCAGGGTGACTTTTTTTTTTTTTGGTTGCTTCTTGGTATCCTCTTTCCACCCTTCCCCACCCAGCTCTGAGCCTGGGCGCCTGGCTGTGTGGACTGCACCATTGGCTCCCTTCCCTCTGGCTTCCAGTTGGGTTCAGGCTGCTAGGACCAGCAGGAGCTCCAAGGGAAGGAGGAGAGTGAGGGTGGGATCTTTACTCCCCGGCCTCCCTCCCTGACTTTCCACAGGGTCTCAGCCGCGGCCCAGGGTCCCTTGCACATAGCGCTGTCTCTACAGGTTCCGGGAACTGCTCCCTCCCTAGCTCCTTCTGGGCTAGGTGGGTAACAGTGCCCCCCTCTCACAGCCATGAGGTTCTGCATTATCCTTTGAGGTTTTCTGACACCCTGACTGCAGCTTTGTAAATCATTCTTTATTTTATTATTTTGTCCTCAAATTATCCAGCTTGAGCACGTGATCTCATTTCTATCGGGATGCTGACTGCCATCCCTGCACTTGGGTTTTAGCCCTTTTGGATCTTTACATAACAAATCTTTGCCACATCCCTTGACTACCCCACCCCCACAGTTCCACTTTGGGGCTCCTTCCCTGTTCTTGGAGGTGCACTGCACTATGGAAAGAACATTGGCTTTCAGGTCAGTCTTGGGTTCCGATCCTAGCTCTGACAATTATTTTATGACTGTGAGGAAATTACTTAACTTTCTCATGACTCAGCTTTCTCCTCTGGGAAATGGGGATAATATTATTTCACAGTACGCGCTTCACAGTTTCATGAAAATCAAATGGCATCATGTATGTAAAGTCTTCAACCCCGTGTCTGGTATGTAAACATGGGTCTTCCTTGGTCTTCACTCTCCAGACCATCCATCCATTGCATCTGGCTCAGCCTCTTTTGTTGGGCGGCTCATCCTGGTCCTGCTCAAAGGCAGGGCAGATAGAACGACAGAGAGGAAGGGGCCAACTCCTGGCTGCCCGTGGGAGCAGGGGTGCAGACCCCAGAGGAGAGCAAAAAAGGCAATTCAAGGGCTCGATACAATGACACATGGAGAAGGGCAAGTGACTGCCCAAGGGGACCGTAGGGTGGTGACTTAATATTGGTCTTCACATTCAGTTCACATTTTATCAGCCAGCAATGATAAAAGTCAGTATTTCTGATATCCCCAGCCAGAGAACTCTCCACTCTAATGTCCTGGTCTAGTGACCAGATGTTCATGGTTCCCACTAAAATGGATAAAGGACACTCCCTTTACTTCCCTCTCGGCTTTCCATTGCATGATAGCGGAGCTCTGTCTCCACTGTGAGAAGACATCCCTCCCCCTGGGAGTTAGAAGGGCTTGGGTTGAAATTTAGATACACCTACACCTGGCTTGTGGATCTTGGTGGGGGGGTTTGACCACTCCAAACATCAATTCCTCATTCTCAAAATGGGGAAAATTATAACTATTCACCTATCTGGCTGGACTGATGGCTGAATCAGGGCCAGGTGATAAATGTGAATGAGGTGAGTATAATGTAGTGACTGCGAAGCTTTCAGCCCTAACCTAATCCCTATCTTTCCTTTACTCTCATTTCTGAGGAGGGTAGAGGAAACACAGACACTTACCGTTTTGTATTTCTTAAAACACATGAACAACCTCTTAAGTGTTATTATCCTTCTTCAGCTTTAGGATGAAATGCCTCTACCCCTTCTCCTCTCTCATCAAGCAGTGCATTTTTTGTTGAATTGTCACCATCAAGGACGCTCTTGGGTTCGTCTTCCCCACTCAGCCGTGTGCTCTGAGGGTGGGGGTCTGGGGAAGGGGGAGAGGTCTGGAGGATGTTTATTCTGGGCCCCACAGGGGCATCTTCTTGTGCCCTTCTACCATAGTCTTCACACTTGATTTGAGGACAGAATGGATTTTAGGAGGGAGAACTACAGACAATGAAGGGGAAGACTCCCTGGGAGAGCTAAGATTAATTTTTATCTCTAACTTTTATTATTCACCACTTATTTTCCTTAATTTGCAATATGAGAAGAAAAATGGTCTTTTTCATTTTTCAGTAGCAAGGCACATTATTACTTCATGGGTGTATGATCCAGTGTGTTCTTTTCTGAAGACAGGGTGACGGGAGAAGTTTCAAGCTTGCCCTTGGGTATTGGGCATCACTCAGAAAGCTTTCCCTCTGGTCAGCAATCTTTCACATGCTCTCACCTTCATGATATTAGCATTAAGCTTTCAAAGCTCAAAAATACAACTGGAATCATTCCCTTTCAATCACAATGACCCAAGCCCACCGATATGATTCCTGGCCATTTGATGGACCAGTGTTTCCCATCCCTGGCTGCCTGGTAGAATCACCTGTGGAGCTTTGAAAAAACATAGATGCCAGGATCCCACTCCCAGAGATTTTGACTCAGTTGATCTATGGTGGGGTCCAGGAACCTGAAGGTTGATAAAGGACCACAAGAGATTCTGATGAGCAGCCAGGGTCGAGAACCACAGAGTTGGATGATGGAAGGGTGAGGTGGGTTAGTTACTGCTGTCCAACAGTTTTACTGATATTCTCCCTGGAGAAATTTTAATTTAATGAGAAAATAACATAAAGCCACACTCAAGACAGCATGTAGCCAGAGGCTGAAGTTGGATGTCTATAATATAGGGGACAATAGACAACAGGGTCCAAGCACTGTTTTTTGTCTCAAATTAGTGTGATCTTGGGCAAGTCACTTTCCTTCTCTGACCTCAGGTTCCCAATCTGTAAAGTGGGAAGACTGGATGAAAGATTTCCTATGGGCCTTCCAGTGTTGATGCTCATCCTTGCTGAGTCTCTAGTGGGAACATGCCTCCATATTTAGTGGGGGAAGCCCAGTGCCCTCCTTCTGCACTAAGGGTTGCCAAAAGGAGTGGGTAGGGTTACTTAGGGAGGCAGAGGGAACTGGACTACAGACTTAGCCCTGGAGTGACTCCAGAATTGACAATAGGCTCTCAAATTTAAGTGCTTGTTGCCCTTCAGTGAGCCTCAAGAGTCATCGTGGACACTTGATTCTTGCAAGATGAGAGCACTTGCAATTCCAGATGCTGGCAGAGCAGACGCCTGACTTGGAAGATGAGGGTCCTCTTTCCTTAAAGGAGATGCCCACAGACATGAGTCAATAGAGGACAGAGGGTCCAGAGACTTGAGAACTAAACTCTAATGTTGTGATAAATTTGAATTATTAAACTCCCACACGGCAATATTAAGTGGTTCAAGTTTCAGCCCCAGCTTTGCCACTACCTGGCTTTGTGGACTCAGCCAAGTCAAGCTCCCTCTCTAAGACACAGTTTCATTTGCAAAGAAGGTGGAACTACACAATCACTCAGGGACCCTTCCTGCCTTGATATGATAAATGTGATCAAAACTTTGAAATTAATTGTTGAATAATCCATACTCTGAGGCTCCCCTTTCAAAAGGAAAAAGGCCAGCTGGAAAATGGCATAATTAAAATAGGAAAAGAAAACTCTCTCTCAAGAGGCTTCTGTTTCACAAAAAAAGCCAGCATGTCTGTGATATTCCAAGCGGCATATTACAATGACAGGGAAACATAGTAGATGTGCTGAGAGATGAGCAGCAAGTGGTAAGTGGAGGTGTTTGAAATAGAAAAGTCTATTTTAAAAGACAACTAATAAAGCTGGAGGAGGCAGCCCACGCTGAAGCACTCGGAGCCAGCATCATGCTGCCAAGACTAGTCTTGGCTGCTGAGCCCTGGGTCCAGGGACTGTCCTTGGACCCAACGTGTGAGCAAAAACGAAAGGAGCAAAGGCTGGAAGCAGGGGCAGGGTTTCTGTGAGAGGAGAGGGGCTCATGGGGAGGGGGCTCCAGGAAGGAGCTGCCTGTGGCTTGGACAGAGGAGACCAGCGCCCAGCCAGCTCCAGGCTAGGGGCCCGAGGAGCTCGGCCTGACCCCAGGTACACAGATGCTGGGAGGCAGCAAAAGTGCAGCAGTTAAGTGCAGGGACATCGGAGCTTGACTGCCTGGGTTTGAATTAAAGCTCCACCACCAACTAGCTGTGTGACCTTAGGCAAGCTACTTATCTCCTCTGTGTTTCATTTTCCTTAATCATAAATTGAATATTATTAGCTAATCATAGGGTTGCAGTGAGGATATGAGTTAATAATTGTGATGCACTTGGAACAGAACCTGGCTACACAGTACATTAGATATACCTCCACCTCCACCTCCATCTATCTATCTTTGTACCTATCTCTGTCATCTTTCTCACTATCTTTATCATCTCTCTCTTGATCTCTCTCTCAATCTCTCTCATCCCTCTCTATCTCTATCTCTATCATCTATCTTCCTATCTCTTTTTATTGATGTATACATAGATAAAGAAAATGTAGCCTATCAAATGGGTTCCACGTGCTTCTTGGGTTGAGGCCCAAGGCTCGTCACTGCCCTTGGTTTTCAATTAAATTACGACCCTCAGAAAGCCAACCTATGCTGATGCCACCCGGGCCCCAATGACCTCTCTCTGGTGTCTCAGCATCAGGCCAGATCTGTGGGAGAACCCCCTCAAACAGCCCCACACCACAGCCTGAGACTGCCCCAGCTCTCCAAGCCTCTCCCTGAGCCCCAAGCCCATGCACATAACCACCCAAAGAGAATCTCTACTGGGATGTCCACAGTAACTCTACTCATCATGTTCCCAAGTTAACTCGTGGCCCACACCATCCCAGTGAAGACTTTCCTTGGTTTCCTGTCTCTGTGACTGTCAGCAACAACCTCCTGGGAAGGCAGGCGGGAAATCCTTCACCCCCTCTCCCTTGCCCTGGACCTCGTTCCTCGACAACTCCCATCCAGCTTTACCTTGTCCATCTCTGCAGCCCCAGCAGTCTGGGATACCACTGACCAACGTTTGCTGGAAAGTTGAATGGATGAATAAATGTAGGCTGCTGCCTGAGTATAATAATACTAATGGCCAAGCATTTATTGAGTGCACCCTTCTAAGCACTAGACATATGCTAAGTCATCTAACCCTTATAGTAGGAGATCACTGAATATTTGTTGGATGAACAAAATGCACACATAAGGACATCAGGTCCTGGTCTCCAGTAGCTGGTTGTACCTCAATCCAGAGAGGAAGTTAGGATTTCCAGTACATTTCAGACATCGGGATAGAGCTTCTCCATCCCCTTAAAATCAATGGTATTTCCTAACTTTCAAAGCCATCTCAGAGCCAAGTCCTACTGGGCTGCATCTGGGCAGGCACTGAGCAGTTTCAGGGCTCTTTTTCCCCCCTGCTGGGAAGATGTAGAAGCTGCCTTTATTTTTCCTGCCACCCCAGGGGCTCTTGCTCACCATGAGCTTACTCCTGTGCAGCTCTACACAACACACTGTAAAAGGAAAATGATAATTAGAAGGAATGCTTGAGAAGGGGAACTTGGGTGGAAAAACACTTTAGTTAAATGAAGCAGTAAAGATTGCTTTAAATGAAGTGTTAGCCAAGCCTCCTTTTGAAAAGAGATGAGGAGATCACAAGGTGTGTTACTGCATCTGTGGATACCACCTCCCTGGGGCCTGGGGTCAGTCTGATCCCCTGGGGGCCAAATCTGAGTGGCCAATGAGACTGATGGTGTCGGCTCTGTCCCCTTCTGATCTCAACAGCCTGGGACCAAAGGGCCAGCCCAGCTGGGTGGAATTCAACAGTATTTTTTCCTTCTAACGACCTTCATGTGTACCCAGTACACCTGAGCAGGGGGGCTATGGGGGAGGCACAGGGTGGTCGGCCATGCATGGGCATCCCATCTCCCGCTTGCTTCTTCCGTTGTATTTATTATCATCTGAAACTGTATTTTTGTTTGTTTGTTTATTGCCTTATCCCCAACCAGACTATCAAGTCCATGGGATAAAGATTTTGTCTGTCTGCTTCACCTCTGTACCAGTGTCATGCACAGAGCTTGGCACATAGCAGGCCCTCTAGAATATTCCATGAGGGCAGAGACCTTGCTCCTTTCAGGGCTTCACAGCAGGGCCTCTAGAATACAAGCTTTAAGGAAGCAGGGACTTTGCCTCTTTGTTGCTATGTCTCCAGTATCAAGCATTCTACTGAACTCTCTAGAATAGGGGTCCATAGTTTTTCTTCTATAAAGAGCCAGATAGCAAATATTTTCATTTTGCAGGCAATACAGTCACTGTCACAAATACTCAACTCTGCTCTTGTAGCGTGAAAGCAGATGTAGATAGTATATCAACAAACAAATGAGTGTGACTGTGTTCCAATGAAACTTTATTTATGAAAAACAGGCTGGCCTGTAGACCGTAGCTTGCTGACTCCTGCTCTAGAATATAAGCTCCGTAAGATTTTTTTTTAAAATAAAAATAGCATATAGATCAGTGCCTGGCACATGGTAAGTATGCAATAAATAAATCGATGTTGAATGAATTAATGAGAGACTGAAGGTGGTTTTGGTCAACATCACCCAGTTGTTTGGGGATGTGATAGCTGTTGGTATCTTGGGCCACTGGACAGGGCACAGTCTCTGGAAGCAGATCCTGGAAGGCTCATTTGCACTGGTCTGATTGGATCATACCTCAAACATTGGTCCCAAACCTGGGAGTATATAGAATATGAAGAGGACAGAACTTGGGATGGGTCAGGGATCAGTGTCTTTGTCACATGGAGAATGGTGGAAGAAACTGGAGAGATTGAGCCTGGAGAAGAGGCTCCAGGAAAGAGACCTACTTTGCATGTAGGACTTTCATATGGGAGAAAAATTAGATCTTTCTAAGAAACCAGGTGGGTATTTCTAGAACTTGCTAATAGAACAGGCTAATACGAGCAGCCTAGTAAGAGAGTGAACTCTCAGTATACTGGGGAACATCCAAGCAGAAATGGGGATGCTGTGGGAGGGATTCACATATTGGATGGGGACAGGATTGGGCAGTGGTCAGGCTCCCCCGGCCCCAAGAACCACTCCCACGTGGCTGTCTCCTGCACTGATCCACAGACAACAGGTGGCGATTGCCCTTCAGATGGAACCAGACCTCTCAGCCTGGTACAGGAGGCCCCTCAGAACTGCTCCCAGCCAACTTCTGCCTCATTTCCCCTGTTCTCACCTCCTGTATCCTGGTCCCCTCCACTGAACATCATTTGGTGTTCCCCAAACTCAACATGTTTCACTTCTCCAAGCCTTCACACATGTAGTTCTTTCTTGGTTTAGATTCCCCCAGAAGTAGACCCTGAGGTGAAGATTCAAGTACAAGTAGTTTGTTTGGGGGATGGGAAATGAGATGGAAGGGAAGGTGACCAATCAAAGGTGTATTATGAAAGCAGTTACCATATGGTGATGGAGCTCCACCCACTGGGGGGTTTCTGGGAGCCAACATAGAACATACCTCACAGTTACCCCTTGCCCCCAACCCCCATAGCTTGTTGGTTGAGGACCATTTTGGGGGGGGGGTGTCAATACCTAGCACTTCCTGGCTTGCCACATAGGTAGAAAAAGTGAACTTTGGCAGGGGGAAAAAGCCCTCAGACAAAGAAGTACAGGTGCTGGTGGTTAGAAGCCCTGGGCTGATGCAGTCTAGGGTGAGGGGCTATGACATTTGCTAAAACTTCCTTCTGCAGGGAACTTTCCACCCCCTATGCCTGTTCTGACTTTGATTCCCCATCATGGTCACAAGAGCTGTTATTTTGGAATCCAGAGGGATATGGTGAGTCAAGAATTGCTTAGCTCCAGCTCAGGGTCAAACGTGGTCTTGGCTGGGCTAAAGGACAGTTCACATGGGTGTAACCCAAGTTGCTGGGCCTGGGAAATGGTTCAGGTTCACTTATTTGGGCAAAGGCATGTTGTCCATAACACAGTCTGTGTGTGCAGTAGGCACTGACACAGGCCTTTCTGGCCATTGAACCACCTGGTCCCAACCATTGCTACCAGGAAACAAATCTACCTACTCTGGGACCATTAACTTGGACCCTCATGGAGTCACCTTTAGACTGCATGATTTTGGCGACTGACTCTTCATAGGGGCCAGATCTTATGGTTAGTTTGGCTCCCAAGATTCACTCTTCCCAGCTTCTCCTCACTTCCCAGCTTTCTCCACTCTGAGTGGCAGAGTAAAGAGACAGGTTAGAAAGGAGGTTCACACTTTCCATGTGCATCAGTCCTTCATTCATTCACACATTCACTCAGGCAATAAATATCGAGTGCCTACCAGGAAGCAAATGAGAACCAAACAGATACCACCTCTGTCTTCATGGAGTTCATGCCTAGTGGAGAAGACAGACTTTAATCAAATAACCACACGCATATATAATTGCAAACTCTTTACTAAGTTAGCGTGGAGATCTGTAAACTGCTTGCTTCTTAACATTTCCCTCGGGAAAAGTCCCTTGGAGAAGACTCTTTCGGCCTTTTGCAAATCCTTCTGTGCAGCTTCATGGTAAAAGGCGGTGTATGATAGAGAGCAAAGGAGCCTGGTGAATGTGCTGTTCCTGGGTGGCCTGGTAATTATAGTTGGTGCATTATTAATAAGCAAACACTCCATCTCTTCCTCCCAGTTATGAACTGCAGCTTGGGTTGAATGCCGTTCAGCTTGGACCGTGAGCCCTGCATGCAAGACTTTGTCTTCCTGTTTAATGAAAGGTTTTATGAAATAGAAACCTGTTACCAGGGGCATGCAATTATTTCTGAAATCAGGAGAGCCCAACAGATCTTAGGAGGATGCCTGATGGCGGGAGGAGGTGCAGCTCAGCAGCAGAGCGGTGAGGCCATCCAGAAGGCTGGGGAAAAGGGAATAGCTGTGCTGTTTACCCTGGTTTAGGAAGGCCAATTGAAAACATGAGGGATGGAGCTGCCCCACTTATTTCTTAACATATTGGTTTTTCCCTTCCTTGTTGCCGTCAATTGCTTGCTATTTCTCAAGAGCACAATGTAGTATCAGCCACTTCCATAGGTGCCTTTTCCTTGGAAGGCAGTTGGCCCATTAACAGGAGGCAGCACACAGCTGGGGCAGCCTGGAGCCCTTGAGTCCATGATGTCCCCAAGGAAACTTGCCCACAGCAACCTCACTAGAGGCAGCATCCACACACAATGACACCTGGACAGAGCTCTGCCCTTGAGTAGATATGGGATGACTTTGGCAATGCAGAAGCCATTTGGATCCATTTGCAGACCATAAACTTTGCTTTCAGAGACTCAGAATTAAAAATAAAAATAAATTGAAGTCATTCGAATGTAAACAAGTTAAGGTGCCATTGAAAAGTGAAAATTACATGGGTTTTAAAGTGACCAAGGGCAAATTTCTTAACATCTCTGAGCCTGTGATTTCTCATAGGCAAATGTTCTCATCAACACATATTTAGGCTGAGATACAGCTTTAGGGGATGTGGACAGCATATTTTTAAGGATCAGGTGAAGGTAGGAATGGATAGGAGAAATATGCGTGGCACTTTGTCCCTCGGGGAGACATAGGATAGTGAAAGAAAGTTCTCCTTCAGGTAGGTCGAGAATCCTGGTCCCCAGGTAGGAAGGTTGGAAAAGACAAATTTGGAAACAGCACTCTGCAAGAGTCTCACTAGATACTTTAGTTCTTGGTCTTGGGGCAGGAAAGGGGAGGAAAGAGAGAAGGGAGCTCGTTTTTCCTGAGCACATACTGGGTACCATCATAAACATAAATGTATCACATTGAGTCCCATTGATCTAGCTGCAGAGAGATTATTGCTCCCATTTTACACAGATAATGAAACGGAGGCTCCAAAAGGGGAGTTAATGTGCTATCATATAGCTGGTAGATGGCAAAGCTGAGGTTCAAACCCAGATTTAACTGCTTCCAAAACCCACCCATGGTGTTTCCACCAAAGTGACACCTATACCCTCTCCAGATCTCCAGCCTCACAGAGCCTTTATTAGGTTAGGTCTGGTTGGGGAGGAATGTGTGTGAAGAGTAGACTACTATAGGGGATTGAGATGGGACAGGCATGGAGGGGTGCCTATCACCCACAGAGCTCTGGCATTTTCTCCATCCTCCCCTGGACAACATCACTCACATTTACTACTACTCTATATGTAGGCAATATCTAACTTAGCCTTTAGCACAGACCTCTCTGCCAAGCTCTAGGCCCAACTATCCAAATGCTTATTGGATATCTGCAATTGGATGGCCCACAGGCACCCAGAATCCAGTGTGTCCACACCCAAGTTCACCACCTCCTTCCTTCCCTACTCACCTGCTCTTCCTCCATTATTCTCGAATTCAGTGGATGTCTTCTGCTCAAACTGGTGCTCTCCATAACCCCTTGGTCAACAAGCCCAAGAAGACCTTTGCTCTAATTTCTCAATCATCTGGCTGTCCTCAGCTGCTTCCTCCTGCCATCTCTCCAGGTGGCATGGACACCTCATGCTAGGATTATTAAGTATTCTCTCCCCCAAACCCTAAAGGGTCTCTCTTCCCCCAGCCTCTCCATTCCCCAATCCATACTTTAACCTACTTTCAGTGCCACTGTGGAAATTGTAGCGTAGAGTTAGGCAGTGAAAGTGAATGAGCAGGACTTTATCAGTGAGAACTTGGGAACTGGGTATGTTGGCTAGACCCTTGCTGATGCACAAACCAGCAGCATCAGCATCATTTGGGAGCTTGTTAGAAATGCAGAATCTGAGGATGCACCTAATGAATCAGGACCTGCATTTTAATGAGATATATAAGTAATTCATATGTCATATTAAAGTTTGAGAAGCACCAAGATTAGGTGAACCACATGACAGAACTGCAAAGATGAGAAAGAATTAGATGTTTTCAGAGAAATATGGAGAGAATTATTTGACCAGAAGGGGATGGGAAAGTAAACAAAAATTTGACAGCTGGAATTCTGTGCAAAGCCCAGGTTGTTACTTTGTGCAAGTTAACTTCTCACAGTAACCCTAGAAGGTGTCGTAATCCCTGAGGTGCTAGAAGCACTTCCAAGGGCATTCATTATTGTGTGCATTTGAAGATGAGGAAATTGAGGCTTACACAGGTTAAATCATTTGCTCAAGTTCCCAACACTAGTGAGTAGTAGCGTTAGAACTTGAACTCAGACCTCTGAATGCCATTACGCCAGTCACCTGAGTTGAAGGGAGATAATCCCTCTCCCCATCATCAAGCTTCTACAGAGCTATGGTTCTCACACTTAAGCATGCATCAGAATCACTGGAGGGCTTGGGGATCACCAGGGTTTCTGATTCAGTAGGTGTGCTGGTTTGACTATCTTATGTCCCCCAAAATACCATTAACTTTGATGCAGTCTTGTGTGGGCAGGAAACGTATTGGTGTTGATTGGGTTGGAGACTTTTGATTGGATGTTTCCATGGAGATGTGTTCACTCAACTGTGGGTGAGCTCCTTCGTTGGATAATTTCCATGGGGGTGTGGCCCCGCCCATTCAGCATGGGCCTTGATTAGTTTACTGGAGCACTATATAAGCTCAGACAGAAGGAGCGAGCTTGCTACAGCCAAGAGGGATATTTTGAAGAACACACAGGAGCTGAGAGAGGAGCTTCAGCTTACAGAGACATTTTGGAGATGGCCTTTGAAAGCTGACTTTTGCTCTGGAGAAGCTAAGAGAGGACAAACACCCCAAAAGCAACTAAGAGTGACATTTTTGAGGAGGTGAAGCCTAGAGAGGAACATCCTGGGGGAAAACCATTTTGAAAAACAGAACTCTGGAGCAGACTCCAGCCACGTGCCTTCCCAGCTAACAGGTTTTCTGCACACCATTGGCCATCCTCCAGTGAAGGTACCCAATTGTCGATGTGTTACCTTGGACACTTTATGGCCTTAAGACTATGACTGTATAACCAAATAAACCCCCTTTATAAAAGCCAATCCATTTCTGGTGTTTTGCATTCCAGCAGCATTAGCAAACTAGAACAGATCTTGGGTGAGAACTGATAATCTGCATTTCCAACAAGTGCCCAGGCATTGCTGAGGCTGCTAGTCTGGGGTCCACACTTTGAGAACCACCGATGAAGAGAACTTCCCTTCCTGCTGCAAGGACTCGACCAAGGCCTCTCCTTCAGAGGCTTGATGGCCTGGGGTTGGGTGGGCAGGCTGACTCTCAGGAGGCTTTGATTAACACTGACATCTGCAGCCAGTAAGCAGAATGGATGCTATAAATGGGATGATGGTTCCACTCTACTTGTAGCAGAGCCAAGAGCATCAGGTCTGGGAATTCAAGGCCCAGGGCTGGACAGAGCCTCTTGCAAAAACTTTGGCTATTGCCTGGTTTCAGTCAATCCCCAGGTAGCCCTGGGTCTTTGCAGGCCTTTATCTCCCAGAAGGGAGGATCTTTTTCTCTTGTGAGGCCATTTGCAATAGAATGCACACACAGGAAGGCAATTTCAGTGGAGCAGTTGTTAAAACCCTCCTAATATGGCAATGTATTGGAGCTCCTTGGTTAATGTTTCAATGATTGGTTAATGTTTCAATGAATTTGTGACTCCTGAGCCCATATTATGATTTACTATAGACTCTAGAACTGCAGTATGTTAGGAAAGGAGGAGAAAGGAAATAAACATATATTGAATGTTTTATTACCTGCCATTGGCCTTTACAACTCATCTCAATTAATTCTCATAACTTTACAATGTAAACAATATCACCTCCCTTTTACATAGGTGCAGCTGGGGCTAGCAAAGGTATGTGAATTTTATGGGGTCACACAACCCCCAGGACTAGAAGGCAGGTCCATGCAGGCCCATGTACAGCCTTAACCCTATATAGTGTGCTTACTGTCTCAAGCTGGAAGGTTCTTGAGGAGCCTCCCACTCTATTCTCAGTTTATAGATGGGGAAACTGAGGCTCAAAGAGCAAAGGTGAAGCTACTTGGAGTTATGCAGTGGGGTGGAGGTAGAGATGGTTGAAGAACCCTCTGTCTTGACTCTAGGGCCAGCCATTGTCTACTGTATAAGCTGTTGTGGACCTTGGATTCCCCAAATATTCTTGAAGGACCATTTCTCACGAGTTCAAAAAAAATTTCAGGCCAACATATTAAGGTAACACACCATAAAAGTAAGACCCAACTATTATCACATACTACACTCAGGACACTGTACAGTCAAGTGGCCTGGATTGGCCCATTGCTTCCTTGCAGCAATGCTATGAGGGTTGCCCTATGCTCTATGACATGAGATGGGTATGGGGATAAGTTGTGGTCACTGGCCTTCTGGCTGATGCTGAGTCAAGTGAGGGAGACAAGCAAGCACTCAGAAAACTCTGTGTCTTTAAATTATTACAACAGTAAACCTTTGATGAGGGTTTGCTACATGCCAGGCACTCCACCAAGGTCCAAGCTTAGATACCTGGCATGACTTGCAAATGGAAGTGATTTCAAAAGAGCTGAGCACAGGCCGTTCTGATTCCTGAGCTAGTACTAGTGGTTGTCATAGCACACCACGTTGTGTGTGAGCCTGTATGCCCGTGCTGCACAAGCAGGAGCAACACCCTTGGCTGATGGAGAAAATGAAGGCCAAAGGCAGGAAAAAAATATTTAGCTGGTTTTTGAAGCACATTTCAGCAAAAGATGAAAAGTCCAGCCTTCAATGGGCCACACTCTGATGTACTAATTATAAGTTATTTCTTATCTGCTCATTAAAGCCAGACCTGCTTTAGGCAAACCTTGGTTAAATCTGTTCCACTTCCTTTATGCCCTTGGAAGGAGCACTGGCAGCATTTCATTTAAAAAGCATCCTGTAAGCTGCCTCTGAAGGCTTGCATTTTGCTGATTTGTCCCCCTCACTGCCTCATCATATCCCAGGCACCCCTTGGTCTTCTCACCTTCCCCTGGGTGGGAGCGGGCCTCTCCTCAATCAGTGATATGCTCCAGCTGGACCCTGCGTCCCCAACACTAAAGGCTCATTAAATGAGATAATGCATCCGGCATCACTTTAAAACCATAAAGGGGCACACAGATGTGAAGGGTTATTATTATGAGCCTTTCCTGTTAATGAGTATTAATGAGCTAAGGCAGCAGATTCCTAATGCTACAGGGACCTAATATTAACCATATGGAGGCCTAATATTCAGAGAATTATAATGAACTGGGAGAAGAGGCAGGAGAATAATTTGGATTCGAGTCCCTTCCTTTTTCTCAGTATCTTGACCGCAATCTGCACAAAGCTAAGTGGATATGTATTTATATAAGGGCTCATCTTTGTTCTTAGCTAATTGATTTAGAATACCTGCCCCCACATTAGTATGCATTTTTATGTCCTCTTGATAGGGTCCTCAATTTTCTCCATCTATTAAGAAACACCTCTAATTTGGGCTTTGGGAGGCATGGAAGCCGCAATTGAGAAGATACATCGGAACTGAAAATATTGCAAGTTTCTGGAAGTCAAGGAATGATTGGAGACACCTGCAGCCAGGATGACTTCACTGAGTTGAGACTTGAGCTATTCACAGAGACATTACACACAGCTGGTACAAAAGCCTGCAGTTAGGTGTAACATTGTTATTATCAAAGATGAGTCCCTGGCAGATTTATAAGCAGGTTTCCAAATCACGACAAGCCTTGAAGTGCATGTTATAAGTTTATGTCTTATTCTCTAGTCAGTGAGGAGCCACTGAAGTTTCTTGAGTAGGGGATTTTAATTCTGGCAGCTGACATTGGAAGAGTTATGTATAACAATTAGGAGGTTGTTCCAATCATGTAAGAGAGAATTGGTAAGGGGTCTGAACTGGACAGGGGCACTGGGAGTGGAAAAGAGGGGTCAGATCCTAGGAATTTTACATTGTTAGAATGGACAGGACTTGATGATTGATCAGCTATGGGGCATGAGGGAGAGTAAGGAGTCTAAGAGTCTAGGTGATGCCTGGATTTCTGGTTTAAGTTATTGGGTGGATGGAGTCAACCAAGATGGAAGTCGGAAGAGCTGTTTTAGGGGAAAAGAGGATGATACATAAATATGGAGCCACAGCCCTCATTCCATTAGTTGGCATGGCTGTTGGGGTCCAAGACTATTTTAAGATAATTCCCCTTTTAAATAATTGTAATTATTTGTGCTCCCAGAAACCCAGAACATGACAAAGCAGCATGCAATTTTAAAATTGGAAGGAACTTGAGAGATCTCTTAATCCAACTCCTTCATTCTACAGTTGAGAAAACTGAGTCTCAGGGAGGGGAAATGATGTAGTGAATTTATTATGGAACTAGAGTTGGCATCTGAACCTCTCCTTACCCCCATCATCCCTCAGACGTGAGCTCCTTCCCACTGCAGCCAAGAGGAAAAGGACAGAGCCTGTTTCAATTCAAATGCTTTACCAGAAAAGAGTTATACTTTGTCAAACTTCGTCTGGGGAGCTGAAATTTTCAAGCTTTGAATATATCTTATTTCCTTTTTAGAGAGTCCCATTTTGTAGAAATATTAGCACATAGACATAGGCTCCCAGAGAGAAAAAAGGGACCATGTGGATGGAGGTTTGGAGATTCAAGCAGAGAGTTGGGTGCCTTGGGGGAGGAGAAAAGGAGGTGTTACTAGGGAAAGATGGTGCTCTGGATCTGGCTTCTCTGAGAGGTGCTGAGAAAGGGGATATGGAATGGGAGAGAGAAAATGGATAGGGAACAAGGCAGGATAGGAGCAGCTGGGCTGGGGGTGCCGGTGGAGCGGGCCAGGCAAAGTCCTAAGATCTGTGACCGGAGACCTAGGAGCCAGACTCAGCCAGGACTCTGAGTGGCCCTGCCCTGTAACTGTGCTCACTAAAGTTGATACCTCCAGTGACAGGGAACTCACTCCCCTTATATCTATGTGTGTGAAACTCATTCTCTGATTGGTTGACAGGTATTCTTGAGGATGAGAAGAAATCTCTCATCTCTCTCACTGTGGCATAGGTTTTTTTGTTTTTTGTCATTTACATATGTCACTAGGCTAGTTATATCTTTCTGCAAGCCACCGTTGATAGTTTGGGACAGGATAAGGCCAACAACAAAACCAAAGCCAGGTGGCACCATCAGGGCCAGCTACAGAATTTGTGCGTTTGGCTTGAGGTGATGGGGAATTTTATCTCCCCTTCCCAAGGTACTTTGCACCAGCCACTCCAAGGGTTTGTAATTTTGGTGCCTGGGACGCACTCAGTTCCTGGATCGGGGGAGTGAGAGACTCCTGCCAAGATGCTTGCTGTGGTGCTGCCAGCCTGTGGCAGGGACAGCTGCAGCCTTGCTCTGCCCTGGGGCATCAACAGGTGAGCATCCCCATTGGCGGCTGGGGTGGCAGTGGACTGGGCCTCCCTGAGATGATGTGACCTGGTCACTCCCGGGTGGAGGGTGGCAGTGGGTGTGGATGGGGAGGGGAAGGTCAAGCAAGGCAAGATAGCAGGGTGGGGGGAACAGGCGGCATAGAACCTGTCCAAGGGAGGCAGACCCCTGGCATATTTTCCTTGTCTCATCAGGCACAAAACACAAATTCAAAGTTAAGATTATTCAACATTTCCAGATGGTGACCACACCATGTGGGGCTCTGAGCACCCAGCCTTGTGCAGATGCCCTGGAGGCTGTCCTGGAACCTGCCCTGCACACCATTAGGGACTGAGCTAATTGCTCATATATTAAGGTCATGTTTCTCCATATTATTCATCCAACACACACACACACACAGAATGAAAGAGGAAAAGCGAGCACATTCTTGTGTGATGTGCGAGAGAGAACCTAAATTTTCTTGTGTTTGCTCCATGTTTGTGAACTACACAGTCTAAGGACCTTCTCAGAGAAGGGAATGTGGTTTGTCGGCTTTGTCTTGGTCTTTGTAACACGTGGTGATGATTAACCACACTTCCAACAGTCGTGGCTCGGATGGATGGCAAGTCACAGGTTAGGTTCTCAAAGTGGTCCCTGGACCAGGAGCAGCAGCAGCAGCAGCACCTGGGAACTTCTAAGTCAGAAACTCCGCAGTGGGGCCCAGCAATTTCTCCCTCTCTCTCTCTCTCTCCTTTTAATTGAGATTGTTCACAAGCCATACAATTATCCAAAGATCCAAAGTGTGCAATCAATTGCCTCCGATACCCTCATACAGCTGTGCATGCGTCACCACAATTAATTTTTTTTAAATTTTTTAGAACATTTTCATTACTCCAGAAAAGAAATAAAGACCAAAAAAAGGAAACTCAAATCCTCCTAAACCCCTAACCACCCTTCCCTCCATTATTGACTCATAGTATTGGTATAGTACATTTGTTACTGTTGATGAAAGAAAGTTAAAATACTACCAACTGTAGTACACAGTTTGCAATAGGTATATATATTTCCCTATATGCCCCTTTATTATTAACTTCTAGTTATGTTGTCATACGTTTGTTCTAGTTCATGAAAGAGATTTCTAATATTTGTACAGTTAATCATGGACATTGTCCACCACAGGATTCACTGTTTTATACATTCCCATCTTTTAACCTCCAGCTTTCCTTCTGGTGACATACATGACTCTGAGCTTCCCCTTTCCACCACATGCACACACCATTCAGCACTGTTAGTTATTCTCACAATGTGCTACCATCACCTCTGTCCATTTCCAAACACTTAAGTTCAATCTAGTTGAACATTCTGATCATAATAAGCAACCGCTCCACATTCTTTAGCCTCATCTATATCCTGGTAACTTATATTTCATGTCTATGAGTTTACATATTATAATTAGTTTATATCAGTGAGAATATACAGTATTTGTCCTTATGTGTCTGACTTATTTCACTCAATATAGTGTCCTCAAGGTTTCTTCATCAACCCATTTTTTTTTAAGATGGCTTTCTTCACACACCATACATTCCATCCGAAGTAAACTATCAATGGTTCCCTGTATAGTCATGTATTCATGTATTCACCACCATCACCACTATCTATATAAGGACATCTCCATTTCTTCACAAAGAGGGAGGAAGAGTCAAAGAAGGAAGAGAGAAAAAAGAAAAAGAAAAAAGAAAGAGAGAAAAAAGAAAAAAAAAAAACATGACAGCTAGGAAGCAACAAAAGGAAAGATAGCATTAAACCAAAGTAGAATAAAGAGTCAGACAACATCACCAATGTCAAGAGTCCCATACCCCTCCTCTATGTCCCCCCCCCCAATATACATTTACTTGGTATATTGCCTTTGTTACATTAAAGGAAGCATAATACAATGTTTCTGTTAGCTATAGCCTCTAGTTTGCGTTGATTGTATTTTTCCCCCAATACCACCCTATTTTTAACACCTTGCAAGGTTGACATTCATTTGTTCTCCCTCATGTAAAAACATATTTGTACATTTTATCATAATTGTTGCGCACTCTAGGTTTCACTGAGTTACACAGTCCCAGTCTTTATCTTTCCTCTTTCCTACTGGTGTCCCACATGCTCCTAACCTTCCTCTTTCAACCATACTCACAGTCATCTTTGTTCAGTGTACTTACATTGCTGTGCTACCATCACCCAAAATTGTGTTCCAAACCTCTCACTCCTGTTTTTACTGTCTGTCTGCAGTGCTCCCTTTAGTATTTCCTGTAGAGAAGGTATCTTGTTCACAAACTCTCTCATTGCCTGTTTGTCAGAGAATATTTTAAACTCTCCCTCATATTTGAAGGACAGTTTTGCCAGATATAGGATTCTTGGTTGGCAGTTTTTCTCTTTCAGTACCTTAAATATATCACACCACTTCCTTCTTGCCTCCATGGTTTCTACTGAGAAATCCGCACATAGTCTTATCAAGCTTCCTTTGTATGTGATGGATTGCTTTTCTCTTGCTGCTTTCAGGATTCTCTCTTTGTCTTTGATGTCAGATAATCTGATCATTAAGTGTCTTGGCATAGGCCTATTCAGATCTATTCCAATTGGAGTACGCTGCACTTCTTGGATCTGTAATTTTATGTCTTTCATAAGAGATGGGAAATTTTCATTGCTTATTACCTCTCTTATTTTTTCTGCCCCTTTTCCCTTCTCTTCTCCTTCTGGGACACCCACAACCCATACATTCATTTGTTTCATGTTGTCATTCAATTCCCTGAGGCGTTGCTTATATTTTTCCATTCTTTTTCCCTATCTGTTTTTTTGTGTGTAGGATTTCAGGTGTCTTGTTCTCCAGTTCCTGAGTGTTTTCTTCTGCCTCTTGAGATCTGCTCTTGCATGTCTCTATTGTGTCTTTCATCCCTAGTGTTGTGCCTTTCATTTCCATAGATTCTGCCAGTTATTTTTTCGAACTTTCGATTTCTACCTTATGTTCACCCAATGTTTTCATTATATGCTTCATCTCTTTTGCCACATCTTCCCGGAACTTTTTGAATTGATTTAGCATTAGTTGTTTCAATTCCTGTATTTCACTTGAAGTGTAAGTTTGTTCCTTTGACTGGGCCATAACTTCGTTTTTCTTAGTGTAGGTTGTAGTTTTCTGTTGTCTAGGCATCTGGTTTCCTAGACCAGAATGGGCTCAGATCTCAGAAAGGGGAAATATTCAGTATCAGGTTTCCCTGAGGTTGTGTCTTACTGACACACTCTGTGGGGCCTCTGGTCACTGTGCTTTTCCTAACCTGCCCAGCAGGTGGCGTCTGTCAGCCTGTTGCTCCTGACTGGTGTAAGGAGGTGTGGCCCACTTAGTTTCTGTTTTGGCTGTTTTCCCCCAGGCTTTGGGGTCTGGTTCTGAATGGGAGGTTGGTAGTAGGGCTGGGCACCACATCCTTCCTCTTAGGGAAGATATACCCCGTAGGGAGTGATCCTTAGCATTTAAATAGGCTCTTTGTCTCTCTGACTCTGCTGTTTCCACCCTTGTCTGGGTCAGAGTACTGTGAATTAAAAATGGCTATGGCTTTCTCCACTGAGCTGCCCAGGTTCAGAGAGAGAAAAAGGTGCAGAAAGTCCCCCTTTGGCCAGTCCATGCCCCCAAAGCTTCACCCACCAGTCAGAGATAGCACCTTGTCCTCTGGGCTCCCCTCCCAGGACAGAGAAGTCCTCCGGCTCTTTAAGTTCAGTCATCACTAAAGACCTCTGTCTGCTTGTTGGGGATTTGTAGCTTGTATTGAGCAGTCCATGTTTGTCAATCAAAACCCCAGTTGGAGCTGGACTGAAGTATATTCGCTTGTTCAGAGAGTGCTGCTCTCTATCACAGCAAGGTTTTGCAGTTTGGGCTGCCGTTGGGGGAGGGGGCTCCCAGTTCAGGTCCGCAGTTTCTACTCACAGATTTTATGTTGCAATCTCAGGCATTGCTCCCAATCCAGGTTGGTGTATGATGTGTGGACAGTAACAGTTGTCCCCCATCAGTTATTCCAGATTATTTCCTAGTTGTTCATGGTTGTTTATTAGTTGTTCCAGGGGGACTAACTAACTTCCACTCCTCTCTATGCCTCCATCTTCTTCTGTCCCCAGCAATTTGTTTTTAACAAGCCCTCCAGATGATTCTAATAGGCTAATGTTTGAGAATTGCTGGGTCAGTGATTTGCAGAAACACCTTCTTTTTAACCTTGAAAATAAAAATTATGTGTAACAATATACAGTGAAGACCCACTCTTTCCAGGCTTTGTTTCCAATATGGAAATAAATATTTGTGTCTCCTGGTCTGGTTTTTCGGTGCTTTTCTTGTTTCCACTTTCCCAATGCTGCCAAAATCAAGGGCCCCATGACTTTCATTGGCCGAGCAGCTGGGTCAGGGCAGGGTGGAAGGTGCAGACTGGGGCCTCTGATGCTTCCTTTACCCACCAGAGCCTCCATTTCCTGGAAGGGGGTGACATATGTCCCACCCTCAGCTGTCTGAGCACTGTTCTCTTTGACCAGGACCCTGATATTCTACTTTGTCCCTGTCACCCATCAAGATTGCTCCATCAGCCTGTGTCAGTCCAGGTCCCAGCAGGAAACAGGTGGAACACCAGGCTGGCAATTGAAGAGAGTTTAATGAAGGGACTATTTTAAAGGGACAGGTCAAATTAGGGAAAAATGAGAAGAGCTAATGAAGCACTGAGGGTCTCTAGCAACAGTGGGAGCTGTTACCATTCCTAGGTTTGAAGAGTAAGGAGTGGGAACAGTCACCAGTACCCAAAAGAGAGCTGTAGCTTTAGGAGAGAGATATCTGACAGGAGCTGCGGCCTTGGGTAGAAGAACACAGACATGGCCAAATGTGTACAGGTGGGAGGGGGCCAGAAAATAAATACCTCATCTTTTCTCTACTTCTACCTTTCTCTCTCTTGCCTGAATCACTCATTGGCCAAACTCATCTAAAAGCTGAACAAGTGAGTTTGGTGATAGAACCCATAGAGATCATTCTCCTGGGATACGCAGCAGAGTAGAGAAGGGTAGAAAGGGGTGTGTGTGTGGCAGAGGTAGATGAATGGAGAACATCCAGCACAAGACCCAAGCACTATCCTTACCCTTTGCTTGATCTTCTTCTAAAATGAACCATGAAAGCCTATCCTGTTCTGAACAACTTTTGCAGCCCAGATTCTTTGAGGTTTTAGTTTGCCGTCCATTTAAAAAATTGTGATATAATTCACATACCATAGAATTCATCCTTTCAAAATGTGCAGTTCAATGGTTTTTGTTATATTCACAAGATTATGCAACCCTCGCCATTATCTAATTGTAGAACATTTTCCTTACCTCCAAAAGCAATCCCATACTCATTAGCAGTCACTCCCAATTCTCCTCTCCTCCCCGTCTTGTCAACCACTAGTTTACTTCTTGTCTCTATGGATTTGTCTGTTCTGGACATTTCATCTAAATGGAATCATACAATATGTGGCCTTTTGTGTCTGACTTCTTTCACTCAGCACAATGTTTTCAAGGTTTACCCAAGTTGAAGCATGAATCAAAATTTTCTTCCTTTTTTATCCCATTGTATGGATTCACCACAATTTGTTTATCCTTCATCAGCTGATCGACATTTGGGTTAACACTTTTTGGCTATTATGAATAATACTGCTATCCCTTTCCACTTTTGACAGTCAGTATCACTTTCACCAACCACTCTTGGTGATATGCCAAGTTCCCATCTTTGCTGGCTTTAAATCCCCCCTTCTCCCTAGTGCCACAAACGGTCAGAATTGGGGCTTTGAGTGCTGCTCCAAGTCATCTTCTGTCACAGCTTTATACCAATCTTTATCTGGATGTTCTGAAAGCTTCTTTAAGTTTCAAGGTGTGTGTGCAACCTTTTCTTGGCTATTAGGAACTCTGAGCTGATATGGTCAGTTTCCCTCAAGGCTCCTGTCACTTACACTTTGCCAGTCACTTCCTCCTTTCTGGTCATAATTAGAGCCAGAGAAGCAGCCCGCCCCCCCCCGGGAGTTGAAATAGTGAGGGACAGAAGCCAAGAACTTTTCAGATTCTCTGTCCTTAGTCAAATGAGACTGGCGGTAAGGGTGAGGTAAGGTAAGCCTCCCATCACTTCTGGAGTCGAACAGTACCAGCCCCATTGCCTGAACTCCTAGCAGTCCCTGCAGTCCTCTCCTTATTTTAGCCCAGAACCCCAAAGTTCAGCCCAGAGTCTTGATTCTGTCCCCTGACTTCCCTGAGAGCTACCACAGCCTGCCCACCCATGTGCCCAAATGCTAGCAACTCCAAATATTGCCTCTTTGCAATCCCCAGCTGTCATGTGTGCCTAACCCAACTCCAAATACTAACCATCTCTCTACTTGTATCACCACCTGTGTCCTTTTATCATTTTCTTTGGTTTGTTAATCCCTTGTGTGATAGAATAATGTACCACCCCACCCCAAGATATCTGTGCCCTAATCCCTGGAACTGTGAATATGTTACCTTACACACAATCTAGGAGGGAGTACGTCTTCTGGATAGACCCCTCAAAAGGACAGTGGTTTAAGGTGACCTGCCTCCCACCCCATTTAATGGGGGCATCTGGTACCAACCCACCCTTTTGAACTTAGAACTCCTGTTCCAGAATTACCAGAATATCCTTAATTCTCCACCAAGTTCCTCTTGAGAGGAGAATAATAACGCTCCCTAGAGAGCCATGATTTCTCTTCTCCCCAAGCTCTTGTCTCATGGAGAAGGCCCTCCTGAGTGTTAGCCAACACCACACTAGTTACCTACTGGAGCCGACATAGGAAGGAGATCTTCCGTGCTTTAAGAAAGTCTCTGGGTTGAAACAGGATTCCATGATAATTAACACCAAATGAACACATAGGCAGAGCTTGTCTTCCAAATTTGAAACCCACATTAGCTAATTAATTCTAATTAGAGGCTGACAGTTCCATGCAGCACAGTGAACATGTAATAGGTGGTCTTTTCATTTGTGTCGTGACAAGTTAATTAATGAAAATGGGCCTGGGGGACTTCTTTCCTTGGAAAAGGGTTTTGGTGGTGTGGGAAGGGCTATACCTTATGTGATAGCGCCAACAGAAGTCCATCCATTGACAATAATGTCTTTTTGCATTCCACATTATGCACTTTACAAACATGTGGTGAGCACCTACTTTGACTAGATGCTGAAGGAGACACACCCCTACTATTTAGGATCTCAAAGACTAGTGGGGGAGGCACAAATAAGCTGACAGAATGCAATGGCATCCTAGCCAAAGCAGTAAGACAAGATTAAAAAAATTACAAATAATAGAAAGGAAGTTTCAAAATGGCATGATTTGTATAATTCCACTTATATGACCATCTGGAAAAGGCAAACTATAGTACAGAGAACAGATCAGTTGTTGCCAGAGGTTGGGAATGGGAGATGGTGTTACCTGAAAAAGCAGCACAAAGGAATTGTTTGGAATTGTTCCGTATCCTGATTGTGGTGGTAGTTACATGAATCTATATATGTGTTAAAATTCATAGGCCTGTACACTTAAAAAGGAGTCAGTTTTCCTGTACGTTATTTTAAAAATTAAAAGCAAAGGAAAAAAATAGACTGCAGTTATGTGTATCAATATCTACACATCTCACGGGTTTTTTTGTCTTGTACCTAAATAGAAAGGTTTATTTGTCAGATTTTCTCATTGAACAGACTCACTAGTATCTATTTTTCAAGTAAAGATATTATGCTGGAAAAATTAATTAAATTTGCATAGCATGTATCCCCATAAACATGAAAAATGAGAATGCAATTCTTTTTTTCATGCTGTAAATTTTCTTTCAATGCAAATGTCACCCTAAAGGTCGATCGAGGAAGGGGATCCATTGAGTATCTGACTTTTTTGGTAATATAAAATGATAAGATGTCTTATTATCTTTTAATATATATAGATACCTTTAAATTGGTATTTCTAAAATAAGTAAAGACCATGATGCACTGATCCAGTATATTTTCACCATCTGAAGAGTATCAAACTGTGACATGGATGATTTATCAGTTGTCTTATTATCACCAACAAAGTGACCCACAATTAGATCTATAGAAGCGGTCTTTCTTTTACATTATTCCAATTTCAACTTGAAATAATAAACTACTTTTAAAAGAGCTTAAGAATTTTTCATGTGCTTAAGTCTAAATTTCATTCCTCTTAATGGAATTTAGACTCGAGAACATTTCTGGTTCAATTATAACTCATCAAATTTATAATTTTTAAAATCTAATTACATGTAAACTTAAGAACTCAGCATGGTTTTGAGTTAAAAATGAATTTGTTTTAGAATGCTTGAATTTACAGACTACTTTTTAAAACGTCTTTAAGAAAATAATCCTTAGCTAAATATGCAATATTTAAATATGCATAATATCATATTGTGTTTCTAATATGAAGTGCTTTTGAAGTAATGTAAAAAATAGTTGGAGTAAGGATTGTAAACTTTAATAATACCAAAATAAACAAATTAACATAAGAAAGCTAAATTTAGAGTCACAGGGAGAGATGGAGAGGCAAAACCCCCATGGCATTTGACTCTAATTCTATGGGTTCCTGAGGACCCTGGGTTTCGCGAGCTGCTTCAATATCCTTAAGATAAATTTGCAATATATGTCATGATTTGTAGCTGAGGTGGTATTCTATCTAGAAAATTCAGGAAACTCGGCTAAAAGTGGTTGATACTAATAAGAGAGTTCAATAACGTAACTGGATCTAGGATAAACATAAAGAAATAAAGTGTTTCTACTGATTAGAAATATGTAATTAGAAAATGTAATATAAATAAGGATCCCATTCATAATAGCAATGACATCAAGAAAAGATAAAATCTCTAGGAATTAACTAGAAATATGCCAGATTTCTATGAAGGCAATTATAAACTTTACTGAAGGCTATGAAGCAACCAAACTACTTGGAAAGACGTAGCACAGTCCTGGGTGGGAAGGGTCAATCTATGGCTTAAAATGTCAGTCCTTCCCAAGTTAATACCTAAACCCAATGCAATCTCAATCAAAATCTGCATGAATCAAAACATGGAAATGCGGAAGTGTATTCCTTGGGATGTAAGAACGGTAGATGCTTAGGTGGTGAGGAATGATGGGTTGTTACCGGGACCAGATGGTAAGAAACCTTGATTGCCAGATCAAGAAGATTGACCTCCATCTGGCAGCCAGTAAGAAGCTATTGAAGATTTTAATTTCATCCCCCAAAAGGTCAGATTTATGTTGTTGACACCTATCTTGGCTGATGTGGAGGATAGAGGAGGAAAGTGAGGTCAGAGGCAGGGTGCATGGTTAGCAGGCTGCTTCATGGCCTGGTCTAAAATGCCCTGCAACTTTCCTAACACAAAGGAGTTTCTCAGTGATTGTTCGTGCCCTTTGTTTCCCTTCCACATGCCTCCTCTTCCCCGAAGCAAACGTCCAGAGAAGAGATGAACTCCAGCAGTTGTCGTGAGAGTGGGTGGGCTATTTTCTGCAGACCTGGCATTCTAGCTCCTTAGTGTGGGCAGTGGGGAGAGGGTTCTTGAGGCAGATGCCAAGATTTGGAGTCTGGGGGCCTGAGTGGACAACAGTGACAATAAATGCCACCTTTTATTGAGCATTTACTGCACGTGTTTTTGCTATCGACATTTATCCTCACTTTCGCTCTGCGAGACAGGAACCAACATTATCTCCATTTTTTTTTCCAGAGGAGGCAACTGAGGCTCCAAGATATTAAGATTGGAGTTAACCTATGTCTCTGTCTCCCCCATCACTAATGTCTCGATGCCTGGCTCAGAGGATTCAGCAGTGTTTGCTGTATTGAGTCAAATGATCAGATGTTGCTTCTCTGAGCATTTACTCACTGTGGGTTTGGGCTGATGCCTCATCTTTATCAATAAATCCTCTCCCCACCCATAAATAAGTCACCATTTGGCAAGGAAGGCAGAGAAGGGTCTGGTAGGAGGGGTGGGGAGATGGGAGCAGGAAGGAAGGGGCTGAATAATGCAACTTGAAGGGTTTCTATAAATTAAGAACCACCCAGCTTGCCACTGACCCAGACGTCTTTATCATTTTGCTCCTCCACGCCCTGCCAGCCTGGCACAATAAAGCTTCCTGTCCATTGCAGATCTAATCATGCAGAACGTAAATCCCTCAGCAGCGGGGCAGCTGGGAGGGATGGGGTACCATCCGCAGGACTGTTCATTTTCATCTCCTGGCACATAATGGAATCAAGAATGCATGTCAGCTCACCAGAGCTGCTTTACTCCAAATTGTTAAATAAGCATCCCTGCTTCACCCTTCATCAGACTCATGAGGTGTTCCAAAGAAGGGGGCGGGAAACGAGCATTTATTGAATGCTTCCCACATGCTAGACAGTTTCCATGCAATTAAATCCTCTAAAGAACCTTGTGACACTGGTAGTAGTGTCCTCATTTTACACATGAGGCAACTGAGTCCTGGAGGAAAGTGACCTGAGATCACAGTCAGAGGTGAGGGTGGGTCTTGGAGCGGTGCATCTGTCTAATTTCAAATCCTACCCACCAAGCTATCTTTTTTGCAGTTATTAAATGTAGGAACTTCATATACCTTTTATGTAACTTTTTTGGGATTTCTGGTAGAGGCTTAAGGTTAGATTACCCTCCCTAATGTATTTTGATTGTGTCAGTTCATTAAACATTTCTCGGGGGTCTACTTCACTGCCACCCTGGCTTTGTTTTTTAAAACATAACGTGTCTGTCCACATTTCAGGCTAAACAGGGACAGTGTCCTGTCCTCTAATTTCTGCTCCCTTTCCTTCTCCTTGGTTCTTAGATTCCCTGGTTTATATTCTAGTTCATAATATCTTCCCTGCAATCCTCATTCTTGTTTTGGAAACCACACTTAACTCTTGCTCTCTGATTACACTTGTCCTGCCTCACCTACTTCTGGGTTTGTGCACCTGTCCTACTTTCAGACACTTGCATCTCCAGGTTAGGGACACACCTGCTGGTTTTGACTCACCCAGACCCACCTAATCAGATTAGATTCCCCTTTTCCTGGAAAGCAGGGGATTGAAGAGTCTGAAGTGACACTCTGGAGATGAGTGGCACCACTCTTGTCCCGGATTAGCATGGAGCCTGGTGAGAGATGAACACCCAATGACCCAAGTCATTGAAAAACAAGTCATAAGTAAACAGGTATAGAGTGAATTCCATAAACAATCTGAGGAGGTTGTGGTGAGGTGGAGGTGGTGGTAAAAAATAATGTGCGGTTCCTTAGGTCATAATAAATTGCAAAATTTCTGCCCACATCCAGTTCCTCTATTCCTATTAGCTTGTGAGCTGTTAGTTCCTGACAAATGAATTCATTGAAATGGGAACATTATTTTTTTAAGTTAATATAATTTTATTATTTATGTTATACAATTCAGGTCAACATCACAGAATGCTGAACCAGCAGTTGACTCCTTAGTAATCTTCTGGAATATAGGTGGTATGTTGGGAGAACAGCAGGATGCCAGCACAGGGCTGGGTTTGCCACCCCCTCCCCTCTTAAATGAATAAAGGACTAGGCTGGGAGACTGGGCAGCGGGGAAAGGCTGGAGTTAGGCTTTCGGGCTGGGGGTAGTTCAGCACTGACCTCTTTGGAGGCAAGGGTATAGATGGGATAAGTCTTGTCATCCCTTTGGTCAGGGGCACCATGGATCAAGGAGAAAAGCCTGAAAAGGGAGAAAGAAGTGGTTCTTCAAGGAACATGGATGGGACTTCCAGGCTGAGATGGCATGGTGGCGTCTAGCTGTGGCACTTGGTTTGCCTCTCCCCTCACTGCCTTCCTATGGCACTACGAAAAACCAGCAAACACTGCCCTTTTCAATAGCAGGGATTCTAGACTTTGGGAGGAAGTTTCACTTAGCCAAGCAACGATGACACTGTTGGGCAAGAGAACAGGAGATAGATGAGAGGAGATTTTCAATGAATGCCTGTCTACTTCCTACCTTAAAGACACAGGGTCTTCTCTGAACAAAAGGAGGGAAATGCCACTTAGGATATAGTTCTCCCTATTATTACCTTGATTTATTTACATACTGTGGGCTACAGTTTCTAAGAAATTAAAAAGTAGGAGGGGATCATGGCAAAAGAGATTGGGTACCAGGCTGTGAAGGCAGAAGGATGAAGGAATAGAGATACACAAAGAAATCTAAGATGGTTGGTTGTACTCTGGTTACTGTAGATGTTGATTCATTGCTTTTCACAAACAAAAGAAGAGCAGGCTGCGTAAAATTAGCCCAGAATAAATTTGCCTTCACTTGTTAAGAAGGTCAGGCTGTAATGTCAGCCTGTTATGGTCTGGAATAGACACAAGGAAAAGGATTATACCACTAGGAATCTGACTAGAGTCCATGCTTATTAATCAGCCTTCAGCTTAAGGTCTGGAAGTAGATTCTAACAGTAAACAAATGGTTAATAATAGAGATCAAGGAAGAACTGCCCAGAATATTTCCTGGCAACACACCCAAATAGGTCTCTCCTTTCTGAAGGATGAATAATAAGATAAACAAACAAAGGAACTCTGAAGATTTTCTGGGACATAAAAAGGGGAATATTGAATTCAGAGGAAAAGCAAACCTTCAAAAAAATATGCAACGGTAAACACAAGCTTTTACTAGGATGAGTCTTCTCTGTCTTTTCAATAAATATAGTGTCTGTGAAACAAGAAACAACAGACAAAATGGTAAGATTAAAAGGCTGGTTGAGTTGCGAGGAGAGATTATCTGAAATAAAGATCTTTAAGAAATATAAAATGCAATAGCATAATAAAACTTGTATTTGCATTAGAAGCAGTAAAGAAAAGAAATAACACTGCAGAAAATTGAATTGGTGTCATGGGACATGAGTTAAGAAGCTCTCCCTGGGTGGAGAGGAAAAGCCCAGAGAAGGAAGACAAATATCAAAGGGAAAGGTGTATAGAGGACGGAGACTGGAAATCCTGGGCTGATGGGACAGAGCGGGGAGGCAGAGTAAGAGAGCCCCGGGGATAGGGTCACCGAGAGGGAACTGGAACCACGGAGGGCCTGTCCAGCAGGAGTTGAAGCTGCAGAAGACAGCTGAGAGGAGGAGGCTGGAAACACCTTGGCTTCTTCCTGCTTCCCACCCACCTGTCTCCTGCCAGTGTCTCCCCCTGGCCAGATCTTGTCTGAAGCAGCTGACAGAGAACCTGAAGAGTTAGCCTGCAGGTCAGCCCCTCTGTGAAACAAAGCAAAGCAGGATAAGGGGAAAGGACCCCTATGAGGACAAACCCATAAAACCTAAAGGAAACATTTTGCAACAAAAAGCATAAGTCAAATATATTTGCTATATATGTGAAAGCCAAACATCAGCAATGACAGTGAATTGAACTATATTCAATTCCCTTATTAAAAGATAAGTAGCTTCAGATTTGGTTTAAAACACACTAAAGACCAATTATGGTTATTTACCAAAGCCTTACCTACAAAACAGAGGGAAAAACATTAAAAATAAAACTGACAACAGGAGTGACAATATCAGCAAAAGAAATGATGCAAGGCAAAAGTAATTATTAAAATACGGTGAGTCATTTTGTCACAAAGGGCAAAATTCACGTGGATGCCATGCCAGTAATTCACGGTTATTTCAGTGATTGTCAACCAGGATGGGGCAAAACTCCCAAAACATCATATCGAAGTTCTGCATCTCCTGATATTTTGGGGGTGTGGGGTGTGGGGAGAGATATTCTGTTTCCATACAGTCGAGAAACACTGTTTACGCTTGTGGGCATGTATCATATGTTAGGGCAACAAATAAAGAAACCAAAAACGTAACCAAGAGACAAACAAAACCAAAATCAGCACACAGGCTTTTGCAAAAGAAAGAAAATAATACTAATAATTACCAATATCAACAACTTTGATTTAATAAATTTAAGTTAATTTTGTATTCTGAAAATGAAAAAAAAATGTTCTTCACTGTTCATAGAGCATCTATTACAATTCGTCTGTACTGGTTTACAAAGAGAACTGATAGTCAAACTGATATCAGGAATGATTCTAGTTACATTCTCTGGTAAGAATGAAATAAAATTAAAACTAATAAAAAATGTTAATGAAAAATTCCAAACCCTTGAAGAATAAAAATACACATCTTCTGTATCTCTGAAGTCCAAGGAGATATCAAAACCACAATTATGCATTATTTGAAAATTAGGATACTGAGAACCCTGCATTTAAAAACTTATAGAAAGGCACTAAAAGTGTATTCAGAGGAAAATTATAGTATTTGATGTTTTCAATTTAAACAAGAAAGGAAGCATTAAAACAAAGAAATCCAAAACTAATCCAAAGAAATCAAGATGAAGAAAATAGTAACAATAAAATCAGAAATTAATTAGAAAATAGGAAAAAAGGAAAATTGATAAGTAAACACAAAATTTGACTTTTGAAAAGGACCATAAAATTAATAAGCTGGCAATTATAAATTAGAAAAAGAAAAAGCACAAATGCGTAATGTTAGGGCTGAGATAAAAGGAATTAAGCAAAGATCCTGAGGATATTTTATATTCTAAGAAAATGTTATAGACAACTTAATTCTAATATATTTGAAATTGTGTATGAAGTACATGAATTTAAGAGCAAATATGAATTACAGAAATGAACAAAGAATTAAAGCAATTGAGATTACTTCATTCAGAGGCTCTGTGCTGGTTTGGATGTATTATGTCCCCCAAAGCACCATTATCTTTGATGCAATCTTGTGTGGGCAGGAAACTGTATTGATGTTGATTGCTTTGGAGACTTTTGATTGGATGTTTCCATAGAGATGTGATCACTCAATTGTGGTGAGATCTTTCACTGGATAATTTCCATAGAGGTGTGGCCCAGCCCATTCAGCATGGGCCTTGATTAGTTTACTGGAGTACTGTATAAGCTCAGACAGAAGGAGCGAGCTTGCTACAGCCAAGAGGGACACTTTGAAGAATGCACAGGAGATGAGAGAGGAGCTGCAGATGCGAGACAGTTTGAAGACGGCCATTGAAAGCAGACTTTTGCTCCGGAGAAGCTAAGAGAAGAAAAACATCCCAAGAGCAACTGAGAGTGATATTTTTGAAGAACTGCAGCCTAGAGAGGAATGTCCTGGGAGAAAGCCATTTTGAGACCAGAACCCTGGAGAAATCGCCAGCCACGTGCCTTCTCAGCTAACAGAGGTTTTCCGGACACCGTTGGCCATCCTCCAGTGAAGGTACCTGATTGTTGATGACTTACCTTGGACACTTATGGCCTTACGACTGTAACTGTGTAACCAAATAAACCCCCTTTTATAAAAACCAATCCATTTCTGGTGTTTTGTGAAAAGGCAGCATTAGCAAACTAGAACAGGTACCATCACTTAGTTTATGAGGATATATTTTAGATTCAAACTTAGCTTGTTCTGTCAATTACTGTGTGCTCTTGGGCACAATACTCAGCTCTTTCAGTCTCAGTTTCCTTATTCATAAAACAAGGAGAGTGATCTCCCTCTTATGGTGTTTTTGTGAAGATCAGATTAAATCTTGCACCTGAAATGATGCACAAACTGGCCCTTCATAAGTGTTCAGTATGTGGTAGCCATTGACACTGAGCAGACATTGGAAAGAAGTTACCAAGTAATTTGGGTCCAGATGGATTTATGAATGCATTTCTTCATGCAATTTTTTGCATGTATAAGTCAATTAAAAAAAAAAACACATCTTAAATGTATTCCTTCCAACTTTTAAGCAAAGGTATTTTCTAAGTAATTTAGAAACACGGAGAAAACATAATATTTCCATTTGGCACACAGTGATAAAGATAGATGCAACAGTTCTAAATAAGACGATGGAAAGTTAAATCCACTCATGTAGTAAAAGGATGATATGCCATGACCAAGTAGGGTTTATTTTGGAAACACAAGCCAACTGAACATCTCTCAAGTGAACATCAGTGTTTTAGACACTTCATATGTATTAGATTAATTAGTGATCCCAGACTTCTATGTATTATTATTTTCATCATTTTATAGTTAAAGAAACTGAAGTTTGATAAGTTGGCCAAGGCCAAGGTACGCATAAGGGCTGAAATTCAACTCCAAGTCCAACTTATTCCAAAGCTTAAAAGTACATTCCACTATGTTATCCCGAGTCTGATTTAATAAATGTCAAACATTGCATTAGAAAATATTCATTGATGAACTGTCATTCCCAGTAGTTTCTCTTGTCTTTATTTAAAATTTTCCTGGAAGTTCTGGTCAAATTAAAAGGCATGGCTCAGACATCTTGACAGGTGAACTCGCTGCCCTCCCCTCTACGTGGGACCCAACTCCCAGGGGTGTAAATCTCCCTGGCAATGCAGAGTATGACTCCCGGGGATGAATGTGGACCCGGCATCGTGGGACTGAGAGTATCTTCTTGACCAAAATAGGGATGCAAAATGAGACGAAATAGTTTCAGTGGCTGAGAGATTCCAAATGGAGTCGAGAGGTCACTCTGGTGGACATTCTTATGCACTATATAGATAACACCTCTTAGGCTTTAATGTATTGGAATAGCTAGAAGTAAATACCTGAAACTACCAAACTCCAACCCAGCAGTCTGGAGTCCTGAAGACAATTATATAATAATGTAGATTACAAGGGGTGACAGTGTGATTGTGAAGACCTTGTGGATCACACCCCCTTTATCTAGTGTATGGATGAGTGGAGGAATGGGGATAAAAACTAAAGGACAAATGGGGTGGGATGGGGGGATGATTTGGGTGTTTTTTTTCACTTTTATTTTTTATTCTTGTTCTGGTTCTTTCTGATGTAAGGAAAATGTTCAGAGATAGATTGTGGTGGTGAGCGCATGGCTATGTTATCATACTGTGGACAGTGGATTGTATATCATGAATGATTGTATGGTGTGTGAATGTATTTCAATAAAACTGAATTTAATAAAAAAAAAGGCATGGCTCAGAAATAAAGCATGTAACAATGGAAAAGTAGTGTCAACAATATCTTTATTTGCAATGATATGATTATCTGCCTACCTTACTCTAGAAAATCAATTGACACTCTAAGAGTATTGATAATTTAGATTTGTAAGGTAATCAAACATTTAAGAAAATTAAAAATAGTTTTCTTATATATTAATAATAACCAGTTAGAAAATATAACGGAAAACAACTCAGATTCCCATTAGCAATGCAAATACAAAATACTAAATTTTGTACAGGATATACATAGAGAAAATGATAGTAATTAATTGGGAGATATAAACTAAGACTTGAATAAATGGGGAAACATACCATTTAACTGGTTTAAGAACAATATTATAAAGATGCCATTTCTTCCCAAATCAGTTTATAGGTTTGACTTAATTATATTCTAAATTTTGTTCTTGGGGTAGGGGGCAGTTTTGGAATTCAATGAGGTGATTTAAAAATGCATGTGGATGAATAAAAAGAAAATATATTTAATAACAAGTTTTCAGAGGAATTGGATGGATGAAAAACATTCACTAAATGTATTAATTGATTCTAAGACTTTCAGGAATATTAGACTGTGTATTTTAGAATGGAGGGAATATGGTAAGTTCAAATCCTTCAGGAATCCTTAAATTAAGACTTTTACTACAGCATGTACTTTCTCCCCATAAAATGCAGTAAAATTTAACTGAAATGTACATATTTTCTCTTCAGAGGCCTAATGATTCTATAAATGCGCACTTGAAGAAATGTTTAAAGTAATTGGTTTTTAAACCAGGAAACAGGCTCATAGCACATACTAAGAATTACAACAAGAGTAAGAAGCAACAGAGAACCACAAAACCATGCTGAGATGTGAATGGTGGTGGTTGGTTGGGCTTGACCTCCAGACGAAAGGACCACCTATCATCAAAGAGCAGGCGATTAGAATCCATGCCTCATCACAATTAAAACCTAATCCCTCATTGCCTTAGGTTGGGTCCCATAAAAGTAGAGCCTGAGATGAGAATTCTTGTGTAATTGATTAGTTGTAGGCAACTTCCAGGTGAAATCTCTAAGGGGCTGATTAAAACAGGACTGGGGAAGCGAAGACGTCAAAGATACAGGTTCAACTCAAGTCTAGCCTCCACTTGATTTCATAAGAAGCTCAAGTATGAACTGAGCCCTAGAGTTTTCTAGACTTGAGGCATGGGGGCTGGCCTTTTGTAATTTCATTGTGGTCAGTCTTTGGCTTCAAGGCCCCTGGGAGGGAACAAGATATCCCAGGCATCTCAGGAGGGGAAAGCTGCGAGCCATTTAGCGTTTGGCACTCGCACAGCAGGGGACGGGTGGTCCAGCCTGGTGGCATTTATTGCAATCATAGACCTTTAGTGTACCTTGTGGGTTAGTCTAAACTATGAATGATGGAATGATCTGTGCCAAATATGTACACTAGAGACAAAGAAAAAGGGACTAGAAGAGAACAGACCGAAATTTCGACATCAATTATTTCTTGGTGATGATGATTTTTAGTTTGTCCTTATACTTTAAACCGATGTCCACATGTGTGCATGCATATCAGAAAATCAGAAAAGAAAGTAGCAACAGCTCTGGGGGGTGGATTTGACCAGACAGACCTGGATGAGGGTCTGGCTTTGCCCCTTTTTGTGCAAATAACTTAGCCTGTTGGAGCCTCAGCTTTCTCTTTTGTAAAATGGGGCTACAGATGTGATACACAATAGTAGGCATTGTTGTTTGTCTGCTCAGAATCTGGCCCTCGTCCTGCCCCCATTTTTCTGATGTGGCACCCCTGCTTGCTTTGGAGAACGACCCCTGTCACACTCTGCATGGTTCTGATGGGAATCATAGTTATCTCCACACCCCAATGTCCATAGTGGACGGTATGTAACTCTACAGTATAATGAAAACGTAGCTGGTCTTTGTCTTCAGTTTCTGGGCAGCAACCTCTTAATCTTTGGAATTTCTTGTGATAGGAGTGTCTTTTGTTCTTTGGGGTAAGCCCCAAGGGCATACCTGATAGCTGCAGGGGTCAGGGGGAGGCTGGGGTTCAGCCAAGCCTGCAGCCACAGGTGGGGGCTGGCCACCCCAGAAAGACCCACCAGGTCATTAGAGGATTGAGGCTTTGAGCCACATCCTATCAGCCCACCTCCCTGACCTCGAGGAGGGGCAAGAGAAGGGGGTGTTGCTGCAGACTGAGCTCAGCCACTTGGGCATTAATTATATTGATCATGCTACTTAATAGAATCCCAAAAAACTTGGGGCACTTGAAGCTCCAGAAAACTTCCATAATTGAAAAAATACATCTCTGATCCAGGAGGGTGACACATCTTGACTCCACATGGAGAGGACATGGAAAGCCTGCATTTGAGACCTTCCCAGACCTCCCAGACCTCACCCTGTGCATCTTTTCTTTTGGCTGCTGCTTATTTGTATCCTTTTACTGTAATACTAAAATTGTAAGTGTAGTGCTTTCAATGAGTTCTATGAGTTGTTCTAGTGAATTATTGAACCCAAGAGTGTGGTGGGAACCCCAAATTTGTAGCCAGTTGGACAGAAGTGCAGGTGGCCTCCTTCCTCAAACTTGCTGCTGGTACCAGAAGGGCAATCCTCTGAAGGATTGCCCTGAACCTGTGGGTCCGGCCTGACTCCAGGAATAGTTGACTGAATTACTGCAGTATTTGTAATTGGTGTCAGAGGCTCTGCTGGAAGGTTCTGTAGAGGTTTTTTAAATTACCTTTACAATCCCAGACTCCGATAATCCCACAGTAAGAATTCCTCTCCAGAGTTTTCCAAATTGGAGGGCAAGTACATTCTCTTTTTCTTGGATCATGGGTTGTAAGACTGTGATACTGAACTTCCCAGGAACTGTTTTACCTGCTACATGGAGAAAGCTTTTCTGAATGGAGTACAATACTGAAAGCGGAGGTGGAGTCCTAGTAGCCAAGATTACTGTTTCTGGCCCTGTCTTATGGTCTGTGTCTCTGTGGCTATCCTTCCAGTAAACGTTTTTTTGTTTGTTTGTTTGTTTGTTTTTCTTAAGCTAGTTTGAGTTGGGTTTTTGTGACTTGGAACCGAGAGATCCCTGCTAATCCAAAGTGTATTGCTAGGATACTTGCAAATGTCATTTCCCTCCTCTGGGACACCTGCTGCCCACTAAATCTTTCTCCTCCCGTCCTTAGAGAGCTTCCTTTCTTTCTCACTCTTGTGCTTTTCCACCACACAATTTAGCTCTGACTTCCCTGTATGTCACAGGCTGTTAGGTCACATTATAAGCTTCTCTGTGGTTCCCCACATCACGTACAACAACACACGTCTACAGATTGTAAAAACCAGAATTTAAAGGGACCTTGGAATTCACCAAGTCATAGGAAGAAAGAAAGAAAGAAGTGAAAGTCAGTGAAAATGGAGAACCTGAGGTGCAGATTTATGCAGCTCCTCGCCCATGTTTGAAGCGTGGCCATAAGCCAATCTCTTCCCTTCCAGGCCAACGCTCTTGACCTTCTGCATTACATGGACACCAAATACTAAGACAAAATGAAAACCACACCAATAGGAGGATTATTTGTGTCTCAGTTGAGTTGTAAAATTGGGTGACAAGATAAAAGATGCAGGAGAATTTCTTGTTGCTGCTGTTGTTCTTTTTTTCTTTACTTTTAGTTTTCTAATTTCAGCCCCAATTTCCTTCCTAATGGTGCAATTAGAATCACTGGAGCCTAAGTGGAAACTGGAACTCATCTCGTTAGAAACAACTGCAAATCAAGGAGAGGCAAAGGAGAGCCTGGCTGACCTGTAACTGATTGTTGAAGCCGAACAGCTCTTATCTTTGAATCAAGCCATTTCTCCTATCTTTGAATCAAGCCATTGGCAAAGTCCCGAGGAGGTGGGTGGGCTCTGGCTGGGCTCTGAAAGCCCATAAACCTGGCATTGTTTCCAAAATGGGCTCTTATGATGGAGAGGACTGAGTGCTAGAGACTTCTCCTTGCCAGTCGGGGAGTCCTCACCTGGGGCCAAAAGGACGTCTGTCCCTGCCAGAGCGGCCACTCCCCGAGGTCAGCTGTCTCCATCAGAACATCTCTGTGGGATCCCGTAGGCACACCCAGGCCTGAGTTTGTTGACTCATTACTTCTAAATCATGCTGAGTCTGGTCACAGGGAGAAAGATAAAAAAACAAAAAGTTTTCCGTAGCTGCATTCAAACTGCTCAGGAACTGTTGGAGGAATTAGGCAACTTGTAAGAGGCTTAATTGAACCCTGAGAAGTGTATGGTGTAGGAGAAAGAGCAAGGGCTTTGGAAGCAGACAGAGCAGGGATACTGGGAGTCCCTCCTGACTGACCTCAAGAAAGTTGCTTAACCTCTCTGAGTCTGTTTTGTGCTATAAAAATAAGAAGACTAACGTTACAGGAAGCAGCATGTTCTGCAACCTGATGACTCGGAAGTGCTGGACTCTGTTGCTTTTAGACCTTGAACAGCATGTTTGTCAGGAGCAAAGACCCAGATAAGATAATCAAGTTCAGCCCAAATCACAGCAACCAAAGAGGGGTGCAGATAATCAGGGCCCATCTCTCCACAGGTAGCAGCCCTTCAGTTTTTGTTCTGGAGTCCTCCCAGTACACTCCCATTCTTTTAGAGGTCCTGGTTCTCCTCTAAGAGAAATCAGCGGTTGCCCTATTATCTACTAAAGCCTCTTCTTGCTTGTCTGTGACCCCTTTATTTGAAACTGGCTGCCACAGAGTCCTTAAGGACCTGCCAGTTTCTTCCCTTTTCCCCCTGCCCTTCCCTTCCCCCATCCATCTTTACCCCAATGCCTCCCTGAGGTCCAAATGCTTCATTGTTTTTTTTTTTAATTAAATTCAGTTTTATTGAAATATATTCACATACCACAAAATCATCCATGGTGTACAATCAACTGTTCACAGTACCATCATATAGTTGTTCATTCATCACCACAATCTATTTCTGAACATTTTCCTTACATCAGAAAGAATCAGAATAGGAATAAAAAATAAAAGTAAAAAAGAACACCCAAACCACCCCCCTATCCCACCCTATTTTTTATTTAGTTTTTGTCCCCATTTTCTACTCATCCATCCATACACTAGATAAAGGGGGTGTGATCCACAAGTTTTTCACAATCACACTGTCACCCCTTGTAATCTACATTGTTATACAATTGTCTTCAGGAGTCCAGACTGCTGGGTGGGAGTTTGGTAGTTTCAGGTATTTACTTCTAGCTATTCCAATACATTAAAACCTAAGAGGTTTTATCCATATAGTGCATAAGAATGTCCACCAGAGCGACCTCTTGACTCCATTTGAAATCTCTCAGCCACTGAAACTTTATTTTGTTTCATCTCGTATCCCCCTTTTGGTCAAGAAGATATTCTCAATCCCACGATGCCAGGTCCTGATTCATCCCCGGGAGTCATATCCCACATTGCCAGGGAGATTTACACCCCGGGGAGTCGGGTCTCATGTAGTGGGGAGGGCAGTGAGTTCACCTGCCGAGGTGGCTCAGTTAGAGAGAGAGGGGGCCACATCTGAGCAACAAAGAGGTACTCAGGGGAGACTCTTAGGCACAATTATATGCAAGTTTAGCTTCTCCTTTGCAGTAACGAGCTTCATAAGGGCAAGTCCCATGATGGAGGGCTTGGCACTTCAAACCGCCAGTCCCAATGTTTGTGACATCAACACCAGTCCAGGTGAGGAAATCCAACACTACTGCACCTTCCCCAGCTCCTTGGGGCTTGGGGGAGGCTGCAAATATATTTTTTATTCTCTGCCCAAATTACTTTGGGATGTGTCACTATTTCACTCTAAACTATGCTAACCTACCATATTTCACTTCCTATTCAAAGTTCCATGTAATTGTGGTGTTTAAACAAACCAACTGTAGAGTCATACTATTTAGAAAATATAAATCCTGCACCAAATAGACATCTCTTCCCTTGGTCTCACATGGAAGTTGAAGTTTTAAAACACAGTCAATTTTGACCTTTACCCTTTGGCCCTGTTTGCCCTAGTCTTAACCAGATTTGCTTCATTCATATCTCTAATTGAAGTCTGGGCTCTTTTTCAGCCATTTTCTTTTTTTTTTTAAACAGTTGCTGTATGCACTAATACTAACATTTATATCTGCCGAGCTCTAGCTCTGGATTTCAGGTGTCACAGAGATACCCATTGTTCCAGAAACCAATCAGGTTATACACTAACGGATCAGCATATCAAAGTTTGGAGATAACCATTACAATTCAGGAATAGATTTGACTTCTGTAAGAGTTTACAATCTAGGGACCATTACAATAATCACTCCCCTCTTAAGACTGTATTCTAAGATTCAATTCTGAGTTTACGCATTGTAGTTAGTCCATATTGGTGAGGCATTGTAGTGTTTGCCTTTATTTGTGGCGCACTTCACTCAAAATGCTGTGTACAGGATCCATTCACCTCGTTGTGTGTCTCACAGCTTCACTCCTTCTCGTAGTTGCTCAATATTCCATTGTATGCACACACCACAGTTCACCAATCTGTTCCTCAGTCTATGTACCCTCAGGCCACCTCCACCCATTGCAAATCATGAATACTGCTTCCATAAACACCAGTGTACAAATGTCTATTCATGTCTCTGCTCTCAGATCTTTCAATGACATACCCCATAATGAGGCTGCAGGACCTTATGAACCCCACATACTTAGCTTTTTGTGGAACCACCACACTGACCTTCAGAAAGGTACACCATTCTGCCTGCTCATCAACAGTAGATAGGTACATCCCTCTCTCCAAGTTTCCTCCAAAACTTTTACTTCTCTATATATATTTTTTTCCAACAATTTTATAGAGTTATATTCACATACCATACATTTATCCACAGTATACAGTCAGTCGTTCATGGTATCATCATAAAGTTATGCATTTATCACCACAATCAGCACTTGAACATATTGATTACTAAAAAAAGTTGTGTTTTTTTTTAGCAAATAATAAAAAAGATGATAAAAAGAAAGATAGCATGTCATACAATACAATATAATAGTAAGGACAGAAAACAACATCACTACCAAGAATTCCATATCCCTCCCCTATATCTCCCCTCATACACACTTAACATTGGCATATTGCCTTTGTTACATTTAATGGGAGCATATTACAATGTTACTGTTGACCATAGACTACAGTTTGCTATGATTATGTTTTTTCCCAAATACCATCCCTTTTTCAACACTGCATGGTTGATATTCATTTGTTCTCCCACATGCAAAAACATTTTTGTATTTGTACATTTAGTAACAGTCATCGGCCATTCCAGTTTTTGCCAAGTTCCACAGTCCCAGTCTTTATCATCTGTCTTTACCTCTGGTGTCATACATTCTCCTATCCCACCTCTTTCAGCTTTACTCACAGACATCTCTGTTCGGTGTACTTACAATGCTGTGCTACCATCACATGGTATTATGCTATCTATTTCTGGATCTATACAATCAATCCTGCTAAACATTCTGTAGTCCTTCAGCAGCAAATGCCCTATCTCTACGCTCTTTCTATCTCCTGGTAGCCTGTGTTGTCAGCTTTTAACTCTCAAAGTTTGTTCATTAATGTTTGTTCATATTAGTGAGACCATACAGTATTTGTCCTTTTGTTTCTGGCTAACTTCACTCAACATAATGTCCTCAAGGTTCATCCATGTTATTATATGATCCATGTCTTTGTTCTGTCTTACAGCTGCATAATATTCCATCATGTGCATATACCAGTTTGTTTATCCACTCATCCGTTGATGGACATTTGGGCTGTTTCCATCTCTTGGCAATTGTGAATAATGCTGCAATAAACATCGGTTTACAAATGTCTGTTTGTGTCTTAAGTTTCAGTTCCTCTGAGTATATACCTAGCAATGGAATAGCTGGGTCATATGGCAAATCTATACTTAGCTTCCTGAAGAACCTCTACACTGTCTTCCAGAGTGGTTGCACTATTCTACGTTCCCACCAACAATGAGTAAGTGTGCCTCTTTCTCCACATCCTCTCCAGCACTTGTAATTTTCTGTTTTTTGGATAATGGCCATTCTGGTAGGTATGAGATGATATCTTATTGTGGGTTTGATTTGCATTTCCATGATAGCCAGTGAGGTTGAGCATTTTTTCATATGTTTTTGAGCCATTTGTATTTCCTCTTCAGAAAAGTGTCTGTCCATGTCTTTTGCCCATTTTTTAATTGGATTGTTTGTCTTTCTGTTGTTTAGTTGTAGGATCCCTTTATATATTCAGAATATTAAAGCCTTATCTGATATGTGGTTTCCAAATATCATCTCCCATTGTGTAGGTTGCCTTTTTACTTTTCTGACAAAGTCCTTTGATGTACAAAAGTGTTAGATTTTGAGGTGACCCCATTTGTCTATTTGTTCTTTGGTTGCTTGTGCCTTGGGTGTGAGGTCTAGGAAACCACTTCCTATCGCAAGATCTCTAAGATATTGCCCTACATTTTCTTCTAAGAGCCTTATGATCTTGGTGCTAATGTTTAGGTCTTTGATCCACTTTGAGTTAATTTTTGTATAAGGTGTGAGACAGGTGTCCTCTTTCATTCTTTTGGAAATGGATATCCAGCTCTCCAAACACCATTTATTGAAGAGGCTGCTCTGTCCCAGCTGCTTTGGCTTGACTGCCTTATCAAAGATCAATTGTCCGTAAATGCAAAGGTCTACTTTTGAACACTCAATTCGATTCCTTTGGTCAGTATATCTATCTTTATGCCATTACCAGGCTTTTTTGAGCACTGTAGATTTCTAATATGTTTCAAAGTCAGGTAGTGTGAGACCTCCCACTTCGTTCCTCTTTCCCCAGATATTTTTGGCTATTTGGGGCACCTTGCCCTTCCAAATAAATTTGGCTATTGGTTTTTCTATTTCTGTAAAATAAGTTGTTGGGATTTTAATTGGTATTGCATTGAATCTATAATCACTTTAGGTGAAATTGCCATCTTAACTATATTTAGTCTTCCAATCCATGAACATGGTATGTTCTTCCATTTTTTAAGGTCCTGTTTGATTTCTTTTAGCATTTCTTATAGTTTTCTGTGTAAAGGTCTTTTGTGTCTTTGGTTAAGTTTATTCCTAAATACTTGATTCTTTTGATTGCTATTGTAAATGGAATTTTTTTCTTGATTTCCTCCTCTTGTTGCACATTACTTATGTATAGGAACACTACAGATTTTTGTGTGTTGATCTTGTAGCCTGCCACTTTGCTGTATTCGTTGACTAGTTCTAGTAGCTTTGCTGTAGATTTTTCTGGATTTTATGTATATAGAATCATGTCATCTGCAAATAGTGTAAGTTTTACTTCTTCCTCTCCAATTTGGATGCCTTTTATTTCTTTTTCTTGCCTGATTGCTCTAGCTACAACTTCCAGCACAATGTTGAATAACAATGGTGACAATGGGCATCCCTGTCTTGTTCCTGATCTTAGAGGGAAAGCTTTCAGTCTCCCCCCATTGAGTATGATGTCAGCTGTGGGTTTTTTATGTACTGCCTCCATCGTATTGAAAAAGTTCTCTTCTATTCCTATTCTTTGAAGTGTTTTCATCAGGAACAGATGTTAAATTTTGTCAAATGCCTTTTCTGCATCAATTGAAATGATCATGTGGTTCTTCTGCTTTGAATTATTGATGTGGTGTATTACATTAATTGATTTTCTTGTGTTGAACCAGCCTTGCATACCTGGAATAAATCCCACCTGGTTGTGGTGTGTAATTCTTTTAATGTGATGCTGGATTCAATTTACAAGTATTTTGTTGAGGATTTTTGCATCTATATTCATTAAAGAGATTGGTTTATAATTTTCTTTTTTTTTGTAGTATCTTTTTCTGATTTTGGTGTTAAGGTGATGTTGGCTTCATAGAATGAGTTAGGTAGCTTTCCCTCTTATTCAATTTTTTTGAAGAGTTTGAGCAGGAATGGTACTAATTCTTTCTTGAACGCTTGGTAGAATTCACATGTGAATCCATCTGGTCCTGGGCTTTTCCTTTTTGGGAACTTTTTGATGACTGACTCAATGTCTTTACTTGTGATTGGCTTGTTGAGGTCATCTATTTCTTCTTGGGTCAATGTTGGTTGTTTACGCTTTTTTAGGAAGTTGTCCATTTCATCTAAGTTGTCTAGTTTATTAGCATATAGCTGCTCATAGTATCTTCTCATTATCTCCTTAATTTCTGCAGATTGAGTAGTTATGTTTCCTTTCCCATTTCTGATTGCATTTATTTGCATCTGCTCTCTGTTTTTTTGTTAGTCTAGCCAGTGGTCCATCAATTTTATTGATTTTCTCAAAGAACCAACTTCTGGTTTTATTGATTCTCTCTATTGTTTTCCTGTTCTCAATTGCATTTATTTCTGCTCTAATCTTTGTTATTTCTTCCCTTCTGTCTGCTTTGGGGTTAGTTTGCTGTTATTTCTCTAATTCCTCCAGGTGAACAGTTAATTCTTCAATTTTTGCTCTCTCTTCTCTTTTAATATAGGCATTTAGGGCAATAAATTTCTCTCTCAGCACCGCCTTTGCTGCATCCCATAAGGTTTGATATATTGTGTTTTCATTGTCATTTGCCTCAAGGTATTTACTAATTTCTCTTGTAATTTCTTACTTTACCCACTGGTTTTGTAAGAGGGTGTTGTTTAGCCTCCATATGTTTGTGAATTTTATGACCTTCTGCCTTTTATTTATTTCCAGCTTCATTCCATTATTGTCTGAGAAAATGTTTTGTATAATATCAATATTTTTAAATTTGTTGAGACTTGCTTTGTGACCCAACATGTGATCTATCCTAGAGAATGTTCCATGAGCACTTGAGAAAAAAGTATATCCTGCTGTTTTTTGATGTAATGTTCTATAAATATCTGTCAAGATGTTCTATCCATTGACAAGAGTGGTATATTGAAGTCTCCAACTATTATTGTGGAAGTGTCTACTTCTCCTTTCAGTGATCTCAGTGTTTGCCTCATGAATTTTGGGGCATTCTGGTTTTGTGCATAAATATTTATGATTGTTATGTTTTCTTGGTGAATTGACCCTTTTATTAATATATAGTGTCCTTCTTTGTCTCTTTTAATTGTTTTACTTTTGAAGTCTAATTTGTCTGATATTAATATAGCTACTCCCACTTTTTTCTGGTTGTTGTTTGCATGAAATATCTTTTTCCAACCTTTCACTTTCAGTCTATGTTTGTCCTTGTGTCTAAAGTGAGTTTCTTGTAGACAGCATATAGATGGGTCCTATTTTTTTAATCCATTCTACCAGTGTTCTAGTTTGCTAATGCTGCAGAATGCAAAACACCAGAGATGGACAGGCTTTTATAAAACGGGGGTTTATTTCACTACACAGTTACAGTCTTAAGGCCACAAAGCATCCAAGGTAACACCTCAGGAATCAGGTACCTTCACCGGAGGACGGCCAGTGGTGTTCGGAAAACCTCTGTTAGCTGGGAAGGCAGCTGGCATCTGCTCCAAAGCTCCGGCCTCAAAACGGCTTTCTCCCAGGACGTTCCTTTCTAGCAAGCTTGCTTCTCTTCAAAACATCACTCCCAGCTGCACTCTGTTCTGTCTTTTTGAGTCAGCATGCTTTATATGGCTCCACTGATCAAGGCCCACCCTGAATGGGTGGGGTCACACCTCCATAGGAGTATCCCACCGAAGTCACCACCCACAGCTGGGTGGGGCACATTCCAAGCAAATCTAACCAGCACCAAAACGTCTGTCCCACAAGACCACAAAGATAATGGCATTTGGGGGACACAATACATTCAAACCGGCACAACCAGTATGTCTTTTTATTGGGGAGTTTAATCCATTTACATTTAGTGTTATTACTGTAAGGGCAGTATTTTCTTCTACCATTTTGTCTTTTTGGATTTTATGTGTCATATCTTATTTTTTCTCTCTCTCCATTTACCTTTCCTAATAATCTTCATTTCTGCACTCTTCTCCAACTCTCTCTCTCGTCTTTTCCTATCCAGCTGCAGCACTCCCTTTAGTATTTCTTGTAGCACCGGTCTCTTATTCACAAACTCTCTCAGTGTCTTTTTGTCTGAAAATGTTTTAATCTCTCCCTCATTTTTGAAGGACAGTTTTGCCGGATATAGAATTCTTGGTTGGCAGTTTTTCTCCTTCAGTATCTTAAATACATCATGCCACTGTCTTCTCACCTCCATGGTTTCTGCGGAGAAATCTGTACAGTCTTATCGAGCTTCCCTTGTATGTGATGCATTGCTTTTCTTTCTGCTTTCAGAATTCTCTCTTTGTCTTTGACATTGTACAATCTATCAGTAAGTGTCTTGGAGTAGGTCTATTGGGATCTATTCTGTTTGGGGTATGCTGCACTTCTTGAATCTGTAATTTTCTGTCTTTCATAAGAGTTGGGAAATTTTCAGTGACTATTTCTTCTATTATTCTTACTGCCCCTTTCCCCCTCTCTTCTCTTTCTGGGATACCCATAATACGTGTATTTGTGAGTTTCATGTTGTCACTCAGCTCCCTAAGACCCTGCTCTTATTTTTCTATTTTTCACCATCTGTTCTTTTGTGTGTATGAATTCAAATGTCTTGTCTTCCAGTTCACTGATCCTTTCTTCTGTCTGTTCAAATCTACTGTTGCGTCCCTCCATTGTGTTTTCATCTCCTCCATTGTGGCCTTCATTCCCATCAGTTCTGCCATTTGTTTATTCAAGTTTATGAATTCTTCTTTATGGTCATCCAGTGTCTTCTTTATATCCTTCAGCTCTTTTGCTTTATCTTCCTTCAGTTTATTGAATTGATTTAGCATTAGTTGCTTCAACTCCTGTATCTTGGTTGAACTATTAGTTTGTTCCTTTGGCTGGTCCATATTTTCATGTTTCCTAGTATGGCTTGTTATCTTAAGTTGTCTAGGCATCTGATTTTCTTGATTAGTTTATTCTGGAGCTCATTTTCTCTCTTTTACCTAGAGGTTTCTTGTTGGTTGGCTTTGCTCTCTGACCTCTGTTGTTCAGTTCAACTTATTCTAGACCTCTAACCTAGGTTCTATTTAGTTGATCAGAATTTTTCACCTCTTGTTTTTCTGTTTCTTGCCCTGCCTCTATGTAGCCTTTTTGTGAGAGGGTCTCCTTAGATATGGTCAACCCCAGTCAGATTTTCCCAGTCTAAAGAGGCCAAGGTCTCAGGAGGAGGGTATGGAGATTTCCTGAGAATGATACCCTCCTATGAGGCCTCTAGCATTGGTGCTTTTCCTCTCCTGTCTGGCAGGTGGCACTTGCCAGCCTGAGCTCCCCCACCAGTGTAAGGAGGTATGGAACCTTTAGTTCTCCTGGTGACTCTGATCCTGTCAGGGGTGTGGCTTACTGAAGCAGGAATCTGAATTCTGGCCCCTGGGGTCTGAGTTCCCAGAAGGAGGGCTGCCAGTTGAGCTGGACCTCCCTTCACTCTCCCAATCCTAGGAACTCCAGTTGTCTCTCAGGGGCACTATTCCCTTCTCCCCTCTCCTCTTTGGGGCAACTCCAGCTAAATTCCTTGGTCAACCCGAGTTGCCAGTTAAAGATGGGGGTGGAGACCTTCTTCAGAAGTGAATAATATTTGCTGCGATCTCAGCTTTTCCTCTGATTCCAAACTTGTGTCTGATGTGTGATTGGTTACTGGAGACCCCAAAAACACTGTTTCATATAGTTCTTGGGTAATTACTGGATGCTCTAGAGGAGAGACAAAATTCTGCACCTCACCACTCCACCATCTTGCCCCACCTCCCCCAAATGTTCATTTTTAATTTTTAAGAAGCATTCCAAATACATGCACAAAAAGTAAAGAAAACAACAAACATCTATGGCCTCACCACCAAGGTATAAAATTTGTGCACGTTTTTTACCTTCCTCATCTCCTCCCCTGGCCACCTTCCTCAGAGGTAACCAGAACCCTGAAGTTATTCTGCATCATTTTCTCCCATGTGTTTGTACTTCTATCCACATTTATGCATCCATTAATAGTATACACTACTGTTAATTTGCATTTCAAAAATTTACATATTTGGCATCGTACTATAGATATTGGTTAAAACTTTCTTTTGTTCACTCAACATTGTATTTTTCAGATTTATCAATTTTGCTTACTCTTTTGCTTTAAATGTTCAAAGAATGTTTAGGTTATTTTCCATTCTTCTCTATTCTGTAAATTGTGGCAGTGAATACTGAATATAAAGGTGGTAGCCCCAGGCTAGACATCTAAAAGTCGAAGCTGTATTGCATGGTATGTAAATCTTCACCTGTACTGAGTGTTGCTAGACACTCAAAAGAGGTGGAACCATCAGCACTGTAACAGAGTTTACATTGCTACATCTTCAACAGTACTTGAGGTTATCAAACTTCCAAAATTTACAAAGCTAATGGGTATCAAATTGTGCTGTTTTCCTTTTTAAATTAGCATTCCTCGGTTTACTGGTAAGGTTGAGTTTCTTTTTATGTTTCTTGATGTTAGGTTTCTGCTTCTGTGACTTGTTATTTATATTCATTTTCTAGTTTTATATCATCCACTTGTCTTGTTTTATTAATTCTGGATTCTAATTATCAGTTATATGAGTTGCAGATATATCCTCCCAAGCTTTTACCTTTATTTATAGTGTGTTTTTGCATCTTGTTTTAGAATTAATTTTTTGTAGAATGTTTTAAAAAAATGTTTATGACCCTTTTATTCTTAATGATTTTAAAAACTACATCATCTGATATTCATATAACCCATCAACTTTCTTTTTCTTTGTATTTACTTGGAGTGTCTTTTTCCATCCCTTATTTTCAACTTTTCGGTGTCCTTCTGTTTTAAATATATCAATCATAAATACTTTATATCTGCATTAAATGTAAAAATCCAGTTAGAGTGTCTCTGATTTTGAACTGTTGTGTTTTGTCTGTGGATACTTGTTGTCCTTACTGAAATGTTTGTATTTATTGCTATCATTTTGTTTCTTCAATTTACTGTGCAGCGTCTTTGCTTTCTTGTTTCCTCCTTTCCCTCTGTATGTTAGAATAAGTTGTCTTTATTACTTTTTTCCACTTTTTGTAGTTATCCCTAGTTCTCCTCCTTTAAGTGGTTACCTTTACATTTTTAGTGTGCATTCTTGACTTAACATTAGTCAAGACTAACAGTAATCAAAGTTGCATTTTCCTCCCATGGGATACAATGCCCTGGGTATGCTTTGCTTGGATCATCCCTCCTGTCTTGGAATTTCAGTGCCACTTTTTAATACCTTCACATTTTATCATCACCACCATCATCATTGCTATGATTTTTATTTCATATACCCATTGCTGGTTTAGATTTATCCACGTTTTCACCAATTTCTTTTCTCTTGTTTCTTGAATTTCCCTTCTTCCTTTTTCTTCGAATTTTTCTTTTATTTGATCGCATCTTTTGTTAGTTCCTTCACTGACACATTGGTATCATGAGTGGGGAGATCTGAGTTCCTGGCTCTAGGTCCTATGTGGCCTCCCCTGCCCTGGTCCCCTCCACTGCTGGGCAGCTCCGGACCATCTCTTACTTCCCACCTGATCTGTAGTCCCTCTCAATTCTGACAGCTGAAGAGTTTTCTTTCTTTCCGTTAAGCTCAGTTGTCTTTTAAAGCTAGTGATATGTTATCTCTTTTCTTTTAATGGACTCAGCAGGACAGCTCTGGGAACATTCGACATGGTTTTAGTGTCTTTACATCAGAAGAAACAGGAAATACAAATATATACAGAATAACTCCATTTCACATTTATAGAACATATCAGTGACTCCCTCCCAATATTTATGTCACCATAAAATGTAAAATGTAAATGACTAAGTTTTTAATTCTTAGTTTTTTACTGCTTGTGAATTTATATATCAATCTTTTCAATTTATTTTATGTTTTTAAAATTACAGAACCCATACTGGTTATACAAAGAAGAAACTAATTATATCCCAGCCATTCTCCAAGTCCCTGCCCGCCTGCCAAGATAACCATCATTGCCTGCCTGGTGAGTATCCCTTCTTGCTGTTTTCCTGTGCAAAAAACATACATAAACATAGATACACAAATACAGTATGTTTTTTTATCTGTTTATTTAATCAAAATAGACTCTGCAACTTGCTGTATTCAATCAAGAGTATTTCTTTCCCCAGAATTCCTAAGCATTGTTAGCTTGGGGGTTGTCAGATTATCTTAACCCACCATTTTGCAGAACCCTGAGTCACCCATTTGCTTTCCACCTTTATGGCTTCTGATCTCGTGCTAACTCTCCCATCTCTAGCTTTACCTTTTGGACTTGAACCTTAGCACTATTTTCCAGGTTAGTGTTTTTCCCATGATCCACCAAAAACTCAGGGTCAAACATCCACTGATAGAAAAACAGAGCAAGGGAGAGCTTGTAAGCATCTACTCTTGTAGCAAAGGTCCGAGGCTTATTTTGGCCACTACAGGGTCACCAGGCTGCAAGGTGACACCAGGCCTAGGAAAAATATAATTTTGAAACCTGGCATATTTGGCTAAACTGTCTGTGACTGTTCTGGGTAAAGACTGCAGGACCTCTTTGTCCAAGAATCAGTCTAGGACAGCAGGTACTCTGGCTGAACATCAAAATTACCTGGAAAAGTTTTAAAAACACCTATTTCTAGCCCCAATCCTTAGCAATTCTGATTCAATTAGTCTGAATTGGATTCTGGGCATTAGTATGAATTGATTCTAACATTTAGCCAGTGTGGAGACAGGACAAGACAAAGGCGGGCATATTGTGGCTCTCCATTGGAGAGCATCCCTTTGGAACTGCTGGTTCTCAACCCAACCCTTAGAGACATCTGGGTTTAGCCATGGTGTGGTGGCAAGAGCTCTGGATTGGAGTTAGAAGACCTAGGGTCCCAACCCAACTTGTTACTTATTTGATGTGTGACGTTGAACAAACATTTTCCCTCTCTGATCTCTGTTTTCTCATCTGTAAACCTGGAGATTATGACTCATGTTTCACACAGTGATTGTTAGGATCAAAAGATAAAATGTTCTTGCAAGTATTTTTTTGGAAGTTGTAAGGTTCTACAGAAATATTGAGCATAAGGTCTCTTTTAGGTCTAAGATTTGTTGGTTCTCTAAATAAACCATTGACCTTTTCCATCATGTAGATCTGTGAATCTGGTAAAAGAAAAATATACACATTATTCTGAGTGTTTAGATTTTCTGAAATGCCTCCTTCAAAAGCTCTCAGAGGCCAGTAAATTAGATCAGATTTAGCAAAGTGACTTAAATAATGAAGGTAATTATCCAGGTCAGTCTGTCCCTTAGATTATTTCTCCCTAGAAATATCCAAATACTTTAATTCAAGAGCAATTTTGAATTAAAATGATCTCCACTGTTGATGCACCTCCCCTTTTCTTTCTCCTAATATAAAGGAGGAATTTCTAAAAGAGAGTTCAGACCTTGGAGTGAGGGTCTGTACGAAGTGGTATAAGTGCAGAGAGTAAACTTGCCTTTTTAAATGGTTTCGTCTCCTAGTCGATCTATTTCAATATTATGAAAGAGACTAAAAGCCCATAAAAATTTAAATATCATTATGAGAATGCTGTATTTTGACATACCATATAATTTTAACACACCAAATATTTTTTAGAGTAACAATTATATTCTTCACTGAGGCATAAGATCACCTGTCTGCGTGCGGATATTTCTTCAGGGGTTGTTGCCGTAGTAGCGTTTAGACTATGGGATTAGACAGCACTCGGGGAGGGGGTCCTTCCCAAGCTGGAAGCTGTCTAGCATTATCAGCATCTTCTCAACTGGGAGGAAATTAATTACTGAAAATGAAGTCTGGTAATTTCTCTGTTTTTATTAAAGAGATTTCATCTCTGGCTCTTGTTATCTATGTAAATTTCTTCCACCATTCCCTTAAAAAATTTAAAGAACTCAACAGAAACAAATGGTACATTTGTCTTCTTTCACAAGTCAAGTCACAGTTGTAAATTAGCCTTAAGATAAGTGGACAAAGCTGTCAGGGCATCCTTGTCTTCAGAGATAGGTGTATATCATCAAGGAATCCATCTCCTACCCCTCCCCTTGTCAGCATCCTGGCTCTGCATGGGTGAGCTGTTAAGGTGACTTAATTTTGTCCAGGGAGTTTAGACATGGCCCTGTTCTGTCCTTAGTCAAACTGGAAAGACATCAAAGAATGGCAGCTACATCCTCTTTGTATCATCAGAAAACCTCAGAATGGATGATCCTATTTTCTCTCTCGCCTTTGTGGAGGAAACACTCTTTTGAGCCACTGCCATGTGCCACTCCCCACACTGTGTCAGGGGCTGACGTAGCTCACCTCTATTAATCTCCGTGCGCCTGTGTAGGGTGGATGTTGCCAGGCCTGCTTTACTGATGAGGGGACTGAGGTTTAGAGACAATATGTAGCTCGACTGAAGTTACCTGGCCGACAACTAGAGGAGTGGGGTGTGTGTGACTCCATAGCCCGTGTTTTACTTCCTCCACGAGGTAAGAAGAGTGTCTTTTCTGAGCCAAAATTGCAGATGCTAGATTTGCATTAGGTGGAAAGGGTATGAAGTATTTGTAATTGGGGTTTTCTTAACAATCCAGGAAGTAGATGAGGTCTGATTCTGCCCTTGCTTCATTTCCTAGTCTTTGGCTTTCTCGGCTGCTGTTGGTTGGGTCTAAAATGGGTCCCACCTGCAAGCTCAAGGCAAATTTGATTGCAAAGGTGAATGTTAGTGGGAACACCTGACTGAAAGAGCAAGAAAATGAGCAGGCAATGGCATGCTCCTTTCCACCTGGAGACTATGGTTGTCATAAATTCAAATTTGATTGATATGATTGATTAATTAATTCAATAAACATTTACCAAGCACCTACCGTAATACATATATATTGAAAGTGCTATGGAGAGAGTGGTGAACAAGACAGAAATCTTTACATTTATAGGGTATAAGACCCACTGACAGATGTCATGAGGATAAAAACACAATACTTGTCCTCAAAGATTTTACAATCAAGTTGAAGAATCAAACATGTGATCAGTTAACTTGATTTGCAGGTAATGAAACTAAGTGCTAGAGGCCCAGGCAAATGGCTGGGGGAGCACAGAATAGAATGGTGAAAGGTGGCGGTTAATTTTCATAGTGGAGGTGCAGAAAATTGGTTGGAGCTATGTCCTAAACCGTGGGAATGGAGACAGGAAAAGTGTTTCAGAGTCTGCTACAGAAGGTCTGGAGACCCCTTAAGGGAGGTACAAGCATAATCCTAATGTGTTCTAGGGTTCCAAATAGACCAGACTCCCATGGTGCCATATTCCCAGGAGCAATCTAGCATGAAAATTAATGACGAGTGTTTCAGGTCTATACTCAATCTCTTATGGAAGTGCCAAAGATGGAAGACATTATTATTGCAGAAAAAACACCATAAAAAATTCCTCTCTCCAGACCACTGCCTTTACTATTCTCCCTCTGCACAGGAGGCAGGTGCCAAATTCTCATCCTTGTATTCAGCTCTCAACTCTTTAAACTCTCCCTGAAATCCAGCTCACAAGGCTTTTCTATCTTCCCCTCTTTCCAGCCATACCTTCTTAGCCCTGTTTGTTTTAGCCTCTCTGACTTCTATTAGTAGTCTCTTGTGCTAACCTCTCATTCAGACTCCCCACAACAAAGATGAGCTTAGGGATCTTCTCAGAAAGCAAGACTTGTATTTCCTTAGAATCCGGAGGGAGAATGGACAATTGTCAATAGTTATATATTAGCAATAACTTTTGCCCTTATTATATGGACACTGTGCAAATTACTTTGTTCAGGGTCATCTTTCAACTGAATCCCAGATACTGGGAGTGTATGCATAGTTGTCTCCCAGGAATTCTGGCTCTGAGGGAAGAGGCCTTCAATCCTGGTATTTTGCAACAGGTTTCCCATGTTCACAGGCCCAGCTCACTTGAGTTCTCTGGGGCCCATTCTGGAGGTGTAAATGGCTTTCCTCAACTGTTGACTTGATTTTCATCCACTCTGGACCTCAAAGAAGGCTAGAATAAGGTCACTTTCCATTTTAGGGTGGGTGACACTAGCTGCCATAAGAAATAAATACCCATATTTCAATGGCTTAGCACAGTAAAAGTTTATTTCTCCCTCCCCACCTTCCAATGCCATGTTTCTGGTTGGCAGGTATCTTTCTAGCATGTGGAAATCCAAGGGTGCAGGAGGCTCTGCTGTCACTGATCCATGTCTCCCAAGGTCACCCTCCGGCTCACTTCTATTCCAGTCCACCTGAAGGGAGACAGAGCATGGAGGAGCACAAGTGGGTTTTATGGGCAAGGCCAGGACGTGGCATGTGTGCTCAGGTTCCACTGGCTAAATTCAGAGACATGGTGGCTTTGGCCGGGTTTGCAACAGCAGGCCCTGAGGTTGGGATTAATGTGCAGGTGACTTATTTAGGGAATGCTCCCAGGAAAAACCAGTAAGGAGGCAGGACTGGGAAGGGAAGATGAGATTGGCAAGTACGGTTATAATTTCAGACCAATTCCAAGATCTGGAGGGTAAGTTACACCTTAGAGTATGTCCCACCTCAAGGCAAGGGATCTAGGATTTCATACTCTGGTTACAGGCTGCCCCAAGGGAAAGTAAAGTCCTGGGCATTTCTGATTTTCCGTAAATGCATCTATTAGCCAAGGATGAGCCTCAGAAAAGAGTTTCAGGTGCCAGTCCTTGGAATCAAAGCCCTTTGAAACAGGAGGATGGGCACAGAGAAATAGCAAATGGAAGCCAAACATGGGTCGTGCCCACTACAGAAGGTTACACTTACTCGCCAAAGACACTGGGAAATGTAATCTAGCTGTGTGCAAAGGTGGGAGGAACAGGGATTGGGTGTGGATAGGGAGGGTGGATGTCTCCATGTATTGTAAGTGAAATAAAAATTGTACTAACTTAGCTCCTGTCTATAGTGACAGCAACTTCCAGAATAAATGCTATCATCACCTACTGCTTTTAGTTTAGTCTGCCATGTGGTCTGCTAATTTGGTGAACTTGAAGAGCTTTCTGGGCCTGGGAGCATGGGACCAGGGAAGGGTTCAGGCTCCCACAGCCAATGGGACAGAGCCCAGCGTCTTGTTCTGGTTCTTACCGACCTCCTTGGCTTCACTTCCTACCAAGCCCCTCACACGCTCAATAGTCCAGCCATTCCTGAGCACACCTGTGGCTCCTGTTTCAAGGGACTCCTCCATTCTGACTGGAAAGCCAACCGCCTGCCTTGTGACCAGGTGAACCTCTCTTCATCCTTCAAAGCCCAGATCAGATGTCGCTTTCTCTAAATACACTTTCCCAAGCCTGCACAGATGGGTGACTTGGAAACAGAAATACTAAGAATATTACTATTTAATGAGCATGTACTCTGCACTTTATATAAATGATCTTACTCAGTTTCACACTAACCTTGAAAAGGATTAACCTTAATCTTTCCCCAATTCACATATGAGGAAACAGGTGGCTAGGGGAGAGGTTGGGCAGTTAAATTGTATGGCAGTACTCTGCTAGGGAGTGGTTGGTGAATAATCCAGAATATGATTATATTTATTTTTAGGGTATCATCAGAATGAAAATGCTATATACATACATATGCATACACATATATACATATACATACACACACACATATATATATATACACATCTATATGGAGAGAGAGAGAAGTTGAGGACCCACAAGGGGGTACACAGACCTGAAAAACACTTTCCTGGCACATTGTCTTCCTCTCTTTCACCAAGCTCACCATCTCTCTTACTGTCTTTCCTGGTGTCTCTCTCTCTCTCTTTCTCTGCTGTTTCTCTCTCTCTTTCACTTCCCCCTTCCCTCTCCCTTTCTTTTGTGACTAAAATGCCTGCATGGACCTTTAATCAAATCCTCAGCAAGGCAGGCTGTGTCATTGGCTCTAGTTTCTGCAGAGAAACAGCTTGTTTAAATCTCAAGCCAGACCCTGTCCCCTTCCTTGGGCCTGGGTAATGGATGGAGGCAATTAAGTCCCGTGCGCCTCCATTAGGCCCTGCCAGCCCCAGGTACTGGCAGCCTCTCTGCGGGGCTGGTTAATTATGAGCGTCACAGCAAGGGTGAGAGCCCCCTGGCTGGCCTGGTTGCAGAGCTGCGCACCAGGCCTCTGAGCTGCCTGGGTTTGGCACTGTTCCAGGGGGGGCTTGTTTGGCTTGGTCCCTACCCTGGGGCCTTGTACCTCCAGAGCCTTGTTCTGCCTTGTCTAGGGGACCTCATGTCCATGTCAGGGCACCCACAAGCTGCGAGCACTTTTCTTATGACCAGGAATTTGAGTTCTGGAGCCCGAGTGCCTGGCCTCAGCTCCTGGGTCTACCAATTTACTAGCTGGGTGAACTTGGGCAAAGACTCAACCTCTGTACTTAAGTTTCCTCATATGTAGAATGGGGACAATAATAGGACCTGCCTCATAGGGTTGTTGTGAGGATAAAATATTTTTCAGGAAAGGACTCAGCCCATGGCTTGGCAGGTAAGGGCTCAATATTATCATGTGTGCTGTGTATATCACCTTGGTCAGTCCCCACAATCAACCTGTAAGGTGGAAGGAGTAAGTCTATCTTACAGATGAGGAAACAGAGGCTCAGGCATGTGGAAGACAGAGCTGGAAAGGCAGAGATCCAGGATTGGGGCTGAAGGCCTCTGACTCCAAGGTCAGCCCTCCTCCTGCTGTCCTCAGCTGGGTTCCTTCTGGCCACCCTTCCCCTTTGCCTTGTGGAGCTAGGACTGCCACCTGGCTCCTTTGCCTCTGAACTTAGGTTCCTGCCCACTCCATACAGGGCATGAAATCACATGGCCTTGGGAGTGAACTGGCAGGCCCGAGGCCACAGCCCTGGTAAGGGTGGTGTCACGAACCGGGCACTCAGAGCCCCCGACTCCTCACCCAGGCTCTGCTACCAACTTTCTCTGTCACCTTGACCTCCCCTCTCTGGGCCTCAGAGTCCCTGTATAGAAAATTGCCTTTGCAGACATCTGTTTATCCTGCAGAAATACTTAAGCGCTTGTGTGGAGATAAATGCTCTATGAGTGCTTAATGCCACCTCCCTTGTAATAGTGAAAAATTGGAAACAATCTAACTATCTATCAAACGATAGTAGCAAATAACAATAATGAAGGGGAACTATGTGTACTGACATGGGAATGAGATGAATAGCAAAAGCAAGTGACAGAATCGTATGTATAGTATGATCCTATTTATTTAAATAAAATGATCCCTAAACGCTACATACGTCTGTGTACATCTAGGGAAAGGCATAACAAAAGATCTAGAAGGCTACATATCAGACTGCTATTAATAGTTATTTTGGGGAGAAGAAAGGGATGGGGGTGATGGTTAATGGGGGCTTTCACTTTTTATTTTATATATTTTGGCATACCTTTAATTTTTATGATATTGCATTAATATATTACTTGTTCAATTAATTTTTCTGCTTTTGGTAACAAGGAAGGAGCAGGGTCCAAGGGTCCTCGGCTCTGACCACGACCTGTAGTTCCTAGCAACTCTCCCCCATCCTGTTTCTGAGAGCGCCTGGGGCAGTAACAAGGCTTCTGAACGCTCTTCCCAGGGACCCCGGCTCCACTTGATTGGCTCCTGTGGGGCCTGGGGGAGGAGTCTGAGGGGCTGGAACTTGATTGGCTCCTGCGGGCCTGGGGGAGGAGTCTGAGGGCCGGAACAGACCAGGGGCCTCTCAGGCTTTTACCTTCCGGCCCTTCAAGTGTGGTGGGTTTGGAATCGGTGCTGGCTGGTTGAGGAGTCGGAGCAACCCAGCCCAGAGTCTGAGGTGTCGGCCAGATTACTTTGTCTTCCCTGATCTCCAGCAGCTCTTCTGCAGGGATTCCGCAGAGGGCTGCAGGGGCCCAAGCTCCGGGAGGAAAATGGCCGAAAGAGAAACTTAGAGGAGGGAGTAGCTCTGTCAGTCGGTGTTGCCGGGTGATCTCAGTTCACAGGGAAACCCTGCTGGACTTCAGAAAAATCCATTGATTTCCGCTCTGTTTCACTTTGACCTCTCCTTTACCAAATTTTATTGAAGTTGTTTTCAGTATTGTAGAGCTTAGAAGAGTCTCCAGAGAAATGGTCTACTAAGGAGTATCTTAAAATATGTGGTGGAATGATTTTCTAATAACCCCTCAAGTTAGTAAACGGGGGACACTCTGGCCCTTTATTTCATGCAGTTCTCAGAGTATGTTTACATTTGTCCCAAGAATAATTTTCTTCGTTGTGGGGTGTGGTGGCGCCTAAGGGACCTTTAAGGAAGAGAGAAGTAGAAGACCTGGGAAAAACAGACACCGGGCTGTCAATATGCTGAAGGGGGGAGGCAATGGGTGAAAGCATTTTGAAAGCCTCAGCACAGTGACACGTCACACTAGACCTCGCTGCACAGCTTGCTGTCTCTAGTCTCCAGAGTTTTCTCTTTCCCTCCTTCTTTCTCCCCACCTTTCTTCTTTTCTGTAACTTTCCCCCTTTTTTAATTCTGTGTTTGTCTTGCTCCTCTTCTCTCTGGGTCTCCTCTTTCCCAGTCAGCCCCAGGCTGCCTGTCATCTGTTTCTTCCCCCTCCCTTCTCTCAGCCTCTTCCCTCACTCTTTTCCCCTCCACCTTAACTTGTTATGATTCGAAAACTGAAAACATTTACATCCTTGCTAAATTTTTTGAAATAGTATTTTATGTTTCTGTTCTGAATTAAAGGCAGAGGAAATGGAAATTTCAGATTTCATTCTGAGTTCCAAAGGAAATTACAACCCAAACAAACCAGTCCTGAACTAAGATGCTTTCTTTATGGGAAACTTGATTGACGTTTTTTGAAGGGGTGGTGGCATCAGGGGCCCTTGATAAAGAGAGTTCCTGTAACCTTTGGGAATGTTACAGTTTTAATTTTGACTCTGGTTTTGGATCTTGATTAATTTAATGATTATATATTGAAGGCACTGCAGAAATGTAATTAAGTGGAATTACCTCTGTGGATCTGTGTGGTTCTCTTTTCCTTTTAGAATGTTCCAGTGGGTAAAACAGAGACAGAACTGGTCCTAGAGTTGGGAAATAATGGGTTTAATCCCTAGGTCAGTCATTTACTAGTTGTGTGATTCTGGACAGTTCACCCTCTCTGAGGCTCTATTTCCTTATATGTAGGATGAATCAATAAAGCCATTTTGCAGGCTTGCGATGCGAAGTAAGGAAAGTTATATGAAAATGTATGACTCCTCCTAGGAATTTAATAAATGTGATTAACCATCTTTCTCTCAAGGCCCTCGGCACATCCCTCATCCCATCTGGACATGTGGGCCTACACAGGTTTCTGGGGTCTTTGAGAGCATCCCCTGGGCAGGGGTCAGGACAAATATAAGAGACCAAAACACAGACCATCCTGCAAAACTCGGTTGAAGTGTAAACTCCTTCCAGAAGGTGGTTTGGGGGGGTCTCCTTTGCCCCCTCCCTTACCGTGACTTGGTTTCCTGTGTCCTCCCCGGGCATGGATGGGGTCTTGTTCATCCTGCATCCTTGATGCAGAGCAGAGTCCACTGGGAGCCCACAGGAAACGTGGGATGAGCCCTTTTTAAGCCTGGTGCAGTGTTGAACACTGTACACCTTCACATATACTGTCTCATCACAACCTCCTAACTGTATGAGGTGGCCGCTATTATTCTCATTTTGTAGACAAAGAAACTAAGTCTCATAGGGGTTAAGCAGTTTGCCCAATATCACACACCTGGTAATTGGCAGCGACAGATTTTGAACCCAGGCATTCTACCCACAGAGCTCATGTTTGTCACCACTATCTTATGCAGCAGAGAAAATGAGAGAGTGAATAAATAGACCAACAAACTAATGAGCATGGGGCCTGGCAGGGACCACTCAGGACTTAGTGATATAATTAACTTCAGTTTGAACTTGGTCATAGTGAAGTTATACTGGCCTGAGAGACCAAATCCTCAACACTTCCCCTCTTCTCCAGTAAGAGTTGAATGCTCTTAAATCCCTTACGTGTCTTGAAAGATACAAATACAGAGAAATAAATAATGCAATAGCTTCTTTCCCTTGGATTTGAGGCTTTGCAGTCATAATTCTGCCCCACAGCCAGCAAATTCTGGGGGAAGGAGGGGTGAAGTGGCTTTTTAAATAGTCTGAAATAAATTCCCCAGGATAATTACTGACCAGAGTAAATTCCATAAATTTGATTTAATTGGCACCAGGCAAATGAAATAGGGAAGGAAAGCATTCTTCTCCTTAAAGTCATTGGGGGTGTCTCAGAGGCGGAAGCTGGGAATATCAGGATAATAGAGAAGCCGGCAGCAGTCTCCAGACAAACCTAATGTTCAAGGAGGGAGAATCCATTTACTGAGTTTCTTATAGGTGCCAGATGCTGTGCTGGAAGCTTACACATATAATCAAATGCAGTTTGTATGACAGACTTGAGAGGCAGGTATTTTTGGCTATTGTATCTGTTAGCTATTGTTGGGTGACAAACCACTTGACAACTCAGTATCTTAAAACAATGATTTATTATCACTTACCCATCTATGGATTAGCTGGGGCTTGACTGGTCCAAGCTGGACTGGATTGGGATAGATGTGCTGCTCACTGCAAGTCTGCGTGTTGGCTGGTGTGGCTCTGGGCCTCATGTCCCCTTCTCCTCCAGTTATCAGTTGGCTAGCCAGAATACGTTTGCCCAACCAGAACATGTTTGTCCAGGTTGGTGGCACTTCCACTCATATATGATCAGCCAAACAAGCTTTCTGGCCAATCAGAAGCAAAGGGCAGGGAAATAAACTTGACCAATGATGAGGACTTGGCAAGGGTGAATGCAGAAAGGGGTAAAGAATTGAGGACAATAATTCATTGCACCATAGGTATTAATTCCATTGTGTAGATAGGGAATATGAATTCAGAGAGGTTCAAAAATTTGTCTCAATCACACAGCTAGTAGATATAGAGGAGAGCTTCCAATCCAAGATTCTTGGGTACTGAAACCATACTCTCCCTCCACAAGTGCCTATTTTTTGATTATTAAAAAGAGCTCTCTGAATCTCAACTTCAGAAGGCCACTAAGCTCCTTCCCCAACACCAATCCATGTGCTCCAGTGTCCTGAAATTCATCTCTTAGATGAGTGGAAAGTTGACAAACTTTGAGATCCATTTAGATTTCGATCTTCTATCCTTCAAACCTTAGCCTTTTCTAGATTCTTTGCTGGTGAAACCAAAGTAAGCAACCATCTCTGCTGCCCCTTCCCTTACTTTATTGAAACTTCCACTGACAGAGCCCACCAAGTAGTCCTCCCTCTGGATTTCCTCCTACACAGGATGTAATGCCTCCCTAGGGCCCACTCTAGGCTCTGCTGTGATTCCCAGAGTGGTCTGGCATCTTGAAACCCCTGCCATGAGATGGGCTTACTGAATCCAGCTGTAGGGAATTGAAGACTCACATGTGAGAGTGTGGCAGGCCTCATTTGGTTCCAGCAGCTTCTGTCCTGGCTTCCTGCCTCAAGTAAATTAGGGAACATGCAATGCATGGAGAACTATTAGCATCTGTGAGCAAACTGCCAGGGCTTAAAAGTATTTTGCTGTTCACCATGTTGAAAGCATGGGATTGGTGTGACAATTCACAAAAACTCACCAGGGAACTCGCTAAGACTTTTGGATGGTGCTTTGCAGCTTATAGGTTCCTGTCACACAGCCAATTTCTGCTCTGTGGGATTGAAGAAGCAGGATTCTTGTGTTCATTCTACAGATGATGAAACAGAGGCTCAGAAGGCATTTCCTATTTCATGGTCAGAGAATGGCACTGAAAGAGGATACAGGACTGTGGGCTTCTGAATTATTTTTCTCCTTTCATTTGTCCTTCCAACAAATACATTTTGATCAATTTATCAAATTAAAGTTCTTGGGGGCCCAGAGAGGAAATGACAGGGTTATGTCTTTGAGGAGATTGCAGTCATGTATATGAGTATGTGAGTGTTTGGTGAGGGCAAAGGGAGTCCAAGAATAAGGATGATGGAAGACAAGAAGTACTATCCATCCATCCATCCATTAAGCAAATATATATTGAAGTCCCAACTATGCCACAGGCACTCTGCTTGGTACTAGATACATAAGAGTAAAGCAGATATGGTCCCTGTCCTGTCTAGAACATGAGATAGTTATTAAAGAAGTAAACAAGCAATGAAGCCCATAATTACAAATTGTAATAACAGCTATTAATCCAGCAAATAAAAAAAAAATGAGGTAGAACAATGAGCTTGGGTAAGGCAATTAGAAAAGACTTCTCTGAAGATGTGACATTAAAGCTAAGACCTGAAGGGTGAGAAACCACCTGGCTAACAGGATAGGCTAAGGGTGTTCCAGGCAAAGAAAATAGCATATGTAAAGGGCCTGAGGCCAGAAGGAGCTTGGCATGTTGGAGGAACTGCAAAAGGGCTCAGGTGGCTGAAGAAAAGTGAGTGAGGGGAGAGTAACTGCAGGTGAGGTAAAAAAAAGGTAGGCAGAGCCAGATAGACTACTAGAAGGAGTGTGTCCTTTGTACAGTTAGGTTCTTGACAGAGAACCTAGCACAAAGTAGGTAGCCATATGTGAATGTCTTAGATTGCATGCTCCAGAAGCAGACCTTGAGACATGGATGTGAGTGCAAGCAGTGTATTTGGGCTGTGATCCCAGGAAGCACCAGTACGTGAGTGGGGAAAAAGGCAAGGGAAGATAGGAAGCCGATAAAGGGTGAAGTAGTGAGCCGGTGACTGCTGTGGGCAACATGGGCTCAATCCTTCAGGATATCTCCAGAAGACAGTGTAGGTCACATCTCAGGATTATTCTTACTGGGAGGTGAAGGAGCTGGAGGTATTTATCCATCAGTTGCCATCAGTCATTGGTTGAAGGCTGCTCCTGGGGGTGAGAGACATGAGTTGTGACATTTTCAATGTGCCCAGTGGGGCCAAGCATGCTTGGGGGTCAGAGAAAACCTGCAGACAAAAAGTCACAGGTGTTTTCAGTTGGAAGCCATGAGGTTTATGAGCACGGGAATGGTGAGTACTGAGGCACGGTAGATGGAGCATTTGCAGTGTCTGCCACAGTGGGCATCCAACACTCCTCCTATAAGCCACAAGTGTGTACTGGGGATGGGGAAGGGGGCAAAGGAAAGAGGAGATGCCAAGGATGATTGCCCTACACCGGCCATAGCCCGGGGATAGTGTTTTTGTCTTCACTGGTGGCCGGTGCCTCTCAGTTCTCTGGGAGGTTAAGGAAAGCGCCCCCGGCTGTTTCTTTTTAGTGATGGGACTGCTCTTCTCTGACTCAGCCCCAATAAACTGTGGGGCCAAAGACATCCTATTTCATGGGGGTCTCACACCTGGCAGCACTTGAACCTTTGCCTCTGTCCCTGTTCTAGTTTGCTAATGCTGCGGAATGCAAAACACCAGAGATGGATTGGCTTTTATAAAAAGGGGGTTTATTTGGCTACACAGTTACAGTCTTAAGGCCATAAAGTGTCCAAGATAACACATCAGTAATCAGGTACCTTCACCGGAGGATGGCCAATGGCGTCCGGAAAACCTCTGTTAGCTGGGAAGGCATGTGGCTGGTGTCTGCTCCAAAGTTCTGGTTTCAAAATGGCTTTCTCCTAGGACGCTCCTCTCTAGCAAGCTTGCTCCTCTTCAAAACGTCACTCATAGCTGCACTGAGTTCCGTCTTCCTGAGTCAGCACGTTTATATGGCTCCACTGATCAAGGCCCACCCTGAATGGGTGGGGCCACACCTCCATGGAAATATCCCATCAGTTATCATCTACAGTTGGGTGGGGTGCATCTCCATGCAAACAACCTAATCCAAACATTCCAACTTAATCCCCACTATTATGTCTGCCCCACAAAATTGCATCAAAGAATATGGCTTTTTCTGGGGGACATAGTACATTCAAACCAGCACAGTTCCCTAGACATATCCTTTGCCTCTTAGCAGCAACCAAAGTTCGAGGAGGGGACTGGAAAGGGCTCACTTTCTAAGGAAATCTGCTTTACTCTTATATACCTAGATGCTTTCAGAAGCACATTCAAAATAAGAACTTGTGTTCTTTATAGGTTTCTAGCAATTATGAGTAAAATCACAGCCCCCCCGACTCCATACGCAATAAAATCACCATTGCTGAATTTGTTTTTATAGCTCATGAAAGGCTAGCTAATGAATGATCTCATTTGTTCTCCACAGTGACCCAACAAGGCAAATAATACTATTAGTTCCATTTAACAGATGAAGGAGCGAAGGTTGAGGAAAAATTATGTGCCTTGACCCAAAGCACAGGAATGGAGAATTGCAGACACTCTGTAAGGGCTTTTCTTCTGTTGACAGAGTCAGCTCTTTATCTTGGGGACACCTCAACATTTTAAATTTGAAAATGATATCTCATACAGTATTATTTATAATAGGGATATTGGAAACTACCTATCTGTACAACAATAGGGGATCAATGTCAAATAGCCACTGCATCTGAGAACATTGAGAAATATGAGCACAGCTGGATAAATGTAAAGAAAGCAGCTTACACAATTGTCCTGTAAATTGGGGTTGGCAAGCATTTTCTGGAAAGGGCCAGATAGAAAATATTTGCAGGCCAAACAGTTTCTGTCACAACAACTCAACTCTACCATTGTAATGCAAAAACAGCCATAGATGATTTGCAAACGAATAGACAGGGCTGTGTGCCAATAAAACTTTATTTACAAAGTCAGGGGTAGGGCCAGATTTGCTCTCCAGGCAGTAGTTTACTCACCTCTGTTGTAGCAAAGACATTATAGAGCCGATATTACTGTTCCCGCCACTAGATGGCGCCCCTCCATTAGTGAGGCGAAATGGAGGCTGGGCCGCTTTACTGTGGGTGGGGAGTGGGGGAAGGAGTGAAATATGGTGGAAATGTCTGTAGGGGGTTGGGAGCAGAGAAAAGATCCTCGGGACAGTTCAAATGACGGAAAGCATGCATACACACACATGCACACACACTAACAGTTCAAGACAGCAGTGTGCAGGTATATGTTTAACAATGGACCCTGCAGAAGGAAAATAAACCCTGCAACTGTAGCATCTGTTGATTTCCTCTGTGAAATACTCATATCATGGCTGATTTCAGGCCACTAATGTAACATCAATCTGCCTGTAAATTTCCTAATATTGCATAATAGAGTTTTATGAGTCTGTTCACCTGGTGAGTTTGGTGAAAAATAACAGCAACAATAATAATTACTAACATTTATTAAGCAATTAACACCATGCAGACACTCTGCTAACTGTTTTCCATACAGTATCTCATTTTCCAGTTCTCCCAACTGTGCTACAGGTACAATGATCAGCTCTACTTTGAGGGTGAGCAGATTGAGGCTTAGAGAATCTGGATAATTGGCTCAAGCTCACACGACTGAAAAGTGCCATCACCAGGATTCAGCTCTTGCAGCTGGACTCCCAAGGTCCAGCACTTAACTGCGTGGCCTCTGCTGTGGCTGGGCAGAGTGTATGACAGCTAAGGAGCCAGGTTCAAGAAGTGGAATAATTCTCCTAAGGAAGGGCAGCTAGTTGCTGGTCATGTTAGGACTGGAACCCAGCTCTCCCTGACTCCAGTGACTGTTCTTTCCAAGTGCCAAGGAACTGCAGAGTTAGCTGAGGTTACCAGTTATTCCCAGAGAAGATGAGTTTGAGGAGGGATTTGAAGGAGGAGAGGAGCCCAAGTGAACAGAGGGGAGAGGGCATGTACTCTTACTGAGGTGGATGCATACCCAAAGGGGAGGTGTAGGAATAAACAGAAGTGATCTGAGGGATTGTGAGTAGGTTTTCTTGGTTGGATCATAAAGTGAGTTGGAATGATGAGGAAAAGTGAGAAAGCCCAGGTAGAGCAGGGTCTGGATTTGAATGGCTAAGTTATAGGGAGACATGTGCCATGTTTCCAAATAGGAGAAGGCATGGCACTGTGGGGAGCTACAGCCAGAGAAGCTGATGGGGACTGGACTCAGAGTTGACCACTGGGACTGTATCAAGACATGAGGTCCAGTGTCTTGCCTGGGATAAAATGATGATGGAGCAGCAAACGTTCTCTTTCCATCCAGTCTGCTTCTACTTTGCTGATGGGATTTCCAGGCTACTTCGGGTATTGCATGTAATGGAAAGGGCATTGGTCTTGAAATGGGAAATGTGGGCTCAAGCTTCAGTTCTGCCCATTACTGTTTGTGTGACCTTGGGTAACTCCCCTAATCTCTCTGAGCTTACATGTCCTCCTCTGTAAAACCCAACTAATCATATCTGCCATAAAGATACTACAAATAAAGTAATGAGTGTTAAGACATCTAGTCTGGTGCCTGGCACACAGTTGGAACTCTAGCAATCTTTGTTCATTCATTCATTCCCAAACACTGATATATTAGGGAGAGGCCCCAGCAGTGTTTGCATGATCTTTGTGATAAGCCCAAGCCTTCGAGATGTTCAGGAATCTTGGTCCAGGCCATCTCTGTCTCTGAACTCTCTCCACCCAGGGGTTGACTGAGCATAAACTATGAGGAGAAATGAAGCCAGGCAGGCCTTAGCTTCCAAGCTTTGAGCCTGGTTAAAAGAAGCATAAGAAATAAAGTTATGTATGTAGGCACATTTTTCACCCGAAGGCTAGAAAATCATGATCATAAATATCAGAAAAGTTGAACTCACATCTAGCTGCCAGTTGTTGTGTTGCAGGTTTAGAGCCCATGGTTCTATGGGACAGCAAAGAACTGTATGTTCCAGTTCCACTAAACTGTCCACCATGGTGAGATCTAGGACCTCATTTATTCAGAAGTTACTTGCTCAGTAACTTCAGTTCTCTGTACTACACATCATAACCAAGAAAGAAACAAGTTACATTCCTCCTCCTCACACCAGCACACACATACACACTCATGTTAGTGGCAAAAATGGATGTCATCAAATCCATGAATTCCCAATGCATCAATAAATTTACCCATAGAGGAGGATCTCAGTTCTTCATTCAGAGCACACTTAGTCTTGATAAAATAAAATTTTGAGAATGGTTATCAGGTTTTCCACCTCAGAGGAGATTAGAAGTAATGAATTAGAAGGAGTAGTGGGTACAAATGCCCTGTAAGCAAATTCATTGAAAGTTGCAGGAAGGATCATCTGATTGTTTGATATTGGAGGGAGAAGACAACAAAGCAATTTCAGAAGTGGAATGTTTGGAGATGTTTAGTGTAGGAGCAAATAGCCCTCCATACCCTCTTGGGTCTTGGATATCACTCTATCTGAGCAGGATCATTCATGCTCATAGCAAGCTCATCCAAATCGGTAGGAAAAATTTAAATGATGCTTAAGAAGGCAGGGTATTGGACAATTCATTTTAGAAAGATTTCTCTCCAATGTGTTTTATTGTTTTTTTTTTTTTTTTAGTTGACCCTGAAAGAGTTATTTGCTGTCATATGGAAGTGTTATATTCATGGAAAAATTCCTCCACTGATAGGGTCGGATGACTGGGGCACTTCTGTGGAGTATTCAGTTCATTTTGCGTTAAAGGTGACGACTACAGTGTAAAGCAGTCCTTTATCTCATCTGCTTTAAAGCTCTATATCCTCATTTCTTGGTTGTGGGATTTGAAGCTCAAATTCATTTCCACTTCCTCTTCTCCCTTTATGAATGTGTAGACTTTGGTTTCAGGCTGCATCTTCTCAGACTAAGGCAGTTTGATTCTAAAAGTCTATTCTTTCCCGTGGGGCACCCATGGGCTCACCCTCCACCCGCCACCCCTTTCCAGCTGTGAAGCTGCCGTACGTGGACCCGTTCCCATGTCCTCTCTGAAGGTTTCTCTGAAGCTCCATCCTTTGCCCAAGTGAGTTAATGACTCTCTGCTATGTGTCTCTTCTCATATTTTTATCATTGTCTGTGATCTTCCTCCAAGAGAGAGAAAGTTCTTCAAAGAAAACACCATATTTATCCAGACTGGTCCCTCTGGAATTTAGGAGTGTGTCTGTGGCAGCCATGTAGGTGTGCCACTTTCTTCAGGACAGCCTGCTGAGGTGGACTGGCAGCTTCAGGCTTGTGTCTTTGGATCCCCCGTGACATTCCGGCTGCGGCCGAGCTGCTCCTGGCTGCTTTCAGCCAGAGGCCGAGCACTGCAGGATTACCAGCCGACCAGCCGTGCCATTCCCACCCGATGCTCCTCCAAAGAGCGCCTTTGCCCGGGGATTCTCCATTGGCCTGGTGGAGACTCTGTCAGAACTGCGTTGTGGTCTGGATTCTGCCTTCCCCGTCCTGCCTTCTGTCGCTCACAGGTTTCCATCCTGCCTCTCTGCCTGAGGGCTCTCCCCACCCACTCTTGCTCCCTTTATTCAGCATTTCCCCCAGTACTGCCCCACACATCCAATCCCACCTTGGCATCTGCTTCTCAGAGAACCCAAACCCACACTGTGTCTGACACAGAGTAGGTTCCCTCAGACTTCTTGAATTGAATTGATAGTGGCTTTTTTGGTTACCAGATCCAGGCTTTAATGGATCATCTCTTCCATATGGAGATTCTGTAATTAGCGTGGGTCACCACGCAACACCCACCAATGTCTTCTTAAATAAGACTGAACCATCTGGGTGACTCGAGAGTCTTGCCATGAGCACTGTTAATCATGTGGGGATACACAGATCCCCTCAGGAATGACGGAGATGTTTGAGCTTTTTTGCACTTGGATGAATGGTCCCAGGTGGCTGCACTATTTGTTATTGTGTCTGTTTTTTTTAATAATTTTATTTTTCTGTTCCTGTCTTTGCTTTCAGTGTTTTTAAATGCTAGAATGGGGAGGGCCTTTAAAGCTACTCATCAGCAGATTGCCACAGAGCACACAACCACCAGGCATGGGTGGGTGCTGGGAATCCAGGGTTAGATAAGAAAAGGTCCTTCCCCTCAAGGTGGGAGCAAGTTTCAGCTTCTCCTTTTACAGATGACAAGCCCATTAGACAAGTGCTTCTCAGCAGAGCCATCATGAAAAGGAAAATGTAAGAAGTTAATAAATACATAGTGGCAGTGAAGGGTTTCCTCAAGAGGGCAGGTGTGGATCCATCCTGAATCGTTATAGAACCTTCTGGGCCTCATGTCCAATTCTAAGACAATTCTTGATGGCCTAGAATCACCTGCAAACACAACACTTACAGGCAGGTCAAGATTTCTGTCACAAATCAACATCCTCAAAAAGATCAACAAGGGCCTCAGACTCGCAGCGGGAACACATTATTCATTTAACTGTTGATTTACCCTTATGAGGGAATACGAAATGTGAGTAACTTGAGAATGATGCCCGGCATCAGCTTGGAGGAGTGTCCATCCTCCTGCCTGGCACAGAGGACTTGGGGTCTGGAGATGTGGACTGCCTCCCACCTCCATCACTTTTGTCCCTGGACAGGGCATATAAGCTCTTTATACTTCAGTTGTCTGCAAAATTGGATAATAATAAATACTACCTCATTGTGGTGGTGTGAGGAATCAATTAGTCTATATATGAAAGAATTCTGCAAACAATTCAGCACCACATAAGGGTAATCCTGGATGGTAATTATTAATTTTATTCTGCCACATCCCTTTGATGAGATCCTTAATTAATTAGTTAATTAATTCATCCACCATCCATCCATTCATTTTTGCTTTCTTTCAACAAGCATCTTTATAGCACTATGTGTCAGGCATTGGTCTAAGCACATTATAAATCTTCACAATAACACTCTGAAATATGTATCCTATTATTACTACAATTTTGCAGATGATGAAGGTGAGGTAAGAGAAGTTCTTTAACTTTCCCAATGCTACTCGTCCAGTAAATGGCAGACCTGGGATTATAATCCATTGCAATCTGGCACCACAGACCATGTGATTAACCACTACGCTAAGGGGCAGAATGTTTTGGCTTCCTTCAAACTGGAATTTGACTCAGTGAAGTAGGGTTGGAAGAAGAGAGAGAAAAAGAGGGAAATAAGACAAAGAGGTGTAACTCAGGAGGAAAAATAAAAGGGTGAGGAAGGGCAGGTCTTCATAGGAGGGGGCACAAGGTAGGGGGAGAGCAGGGAGGCCAGAAAAGCTATGGTCCCCCTAAAACATAGCTGGGTAGGGAGCCTCCTACAAGAAGACAGGCCCTGCATTTGGTGAGCTGGAAGAGAATGCGAAGAGAGCTCTTGGGCCAACAAGCCTAATCCAAGGAGAGCTGGTGTGAGCATGTTATTCTCCACGAAGGTGAAGAGGTCGTGGGTCCCCAGGCTGGTCCAGGTAACGGAGTGCTGCTCGAGGTGCAGGGAAGGGGCTTTTCCAAAGGGCTCGGCCACTCATCCCTTGTTGACTGAGCACCTAGTACATGTCACACTCTGGGAAACTATATAGGAAGACATTGTCCCGCCCTCAAGATATGCACAGTCTGGAGCTGGAGAAAGAAAGATAAATGAAAAAGGGCAATGTCTTAATCATGACAAGTGATCGTGTGGCAGGCAAGTTCCACGATTGCTCTAGTGACTGCCGCCTCCTGGGCTTCATGCCTTTGTGTGACCCCCTCCTCCTGGTCTTATGGACTCTTATTGACTCGCTTCTGATGAATAAAACATGGCAGAAGTCACAGGATGTCAATTCTGACATTAGGTTGTTGTTTTTTTTTTCATTTTATTTATTTATTTATTTATTTATTTATTTTTAAATTTATTTAAAAATTTTATATACAAGCTAGGATGATCTGTTGTAATCAAATGATTCGGCTATTTTTTTTTTTTTTTTTACAAAACAAATCGTACATTCGATTGTTCACAGTACCATTACATAGTTGTACATTCATCACCTAAATCAATCCCTGACACCTTCATTAGCGCACACACACAAAAATAACAAGAATAATAATTAAAGTGAAAAAGAGCAACTGAAGTAAAAAAGAACACTGAGTACCTTTGTCTGTTTGTTTCCTTCCCCTATTTTTCTATTCATCCATCCATAAACTAGACAAAGTGGAGTGTGGTCCTTATGGCTTTCCCAATCCCATTGTCACCCCTCATAAGCTACATTTTTATACAACTGTCTTCGAGATTCATGGGTTCTGGGTTGTAGTTTGATAGTTTCAGGTATCCACCACCAGCTACCCCAATTCATTAGAACCTAAAAAGGGTTGTCTAAATTGTGTGTAAGAGTGCCCAGCAGAGTGACCTCTCGGCTCCTTTTGGAATCTCTCTGCCACTGAAGCTTATTTCATTTCCCTTCACATCCCCCTTTTGGTCAAGAAGATGTTCTCCGTCCCACGATGCCAGGTCTACATTCCTCCCCGGGAGTCATATTCCACGTTGCCAGGGAGATTCACTCCCCTGGGTGTCTGATCCCACGTAGGGGGGAGGGCAGTGATTTCACCTTTCAAGTTGGCTTAGCTAGAGAGAGACGGCCACATCTGAGCAACAAAGAGGCATTCGGGAGGAGGCTCTTAGGCACAATTATAGGGAGGCCTAGCCTCTCCTTTGCAGCAACCATCTTCCCAAGGGTAAAACCTATGGTAGAGGGCTCAACCCATCAAACCACCAGTCCCCTATGACATTAGGTTTGAAAAAGACTGTGCCCTCAATCGTGGTCCTCCCCATCCCTGCTCTCCCTTCCTCTGGGTGCCCGGTGTTGAGGGAAGGACGTGGCCATGCTGTGAGCAGACCTATGTCTCCAAGGAGCAGTGAGGACTGAGGCCCTCAGTGTGACAGCCCATGAGGGAACAAAGCCGGGCACCCCCTGTGAGTGAGGCTGGAAGAGGGTCCTTTGGCCTCAGTTGAGGCCTGAGAAGATTGCAGACTCGGCCGGCAGCTCGACAACTCCAGGAAAGGCTTTTAGCAGAAGCTCCAGCTAAGCTGCTCTCAGATTCCTGACTCACAGGAACTGTGAGATAACACATAGTTGTTATTTAGTCTGCTAAATTTGGGGTAATTTGTTACACAGCAATAGAGAATGAATACATGGCAGCACAAAAGCTTTTCCAGAATACAGGAAGTTATAGTTAAATTGAGATTTAAAACTGCAGATGTATGCCAAGTGGAGAAAGGGATTCTGAAGGGTGGAGCGGTCATAGAGGCCAGGTGGACCTGGCTAGAATGTAGGGGAGGGAGGTCTGTTTGGGTGGCTGGGGCAGGGGTGGGAGACGAGGCTGAAGCAGCCAGTGGCTAGGTTATGAATAATTGTATATAATGGGCTAAGGTGTTTTTACTACAAAATCAGATATTTCCCTATATAAGCATTCTCCAGAGATATTGGCAGGCGATCTGAATGAGAAGATACAAGAAGGCTAATCTGCAAAATCCCTGGGACACTGAACCCTTTAAGCTTATAAATTTAGCAGGCGTCACTGCAATTGATTTCAAGGCTACAGTTCTCTCTGCTTTGGGGGTTTTTACTTTCTTCCTCTAATCATCCTTTATTGTCATTATTGATGTAATAAAATGCAGTACATGTAGCGTATTGCATGATTATAGGGCTCACTGAAGGCTTATTGGACAACGTGCTCCACCCACAGTCTCAGCTCTACACCTGGAGGGGTCCTTGGGGAGCCGCTGTACTTCCCACCGTGCATGTGGACGATAGGGTCTGCAGTGGTCCCTTGCTCTAGTTCTCACAGCCTGTAAAAGGCTCCTGCCCCACTTGCTGCCTAGTAAAGGTTGTAAGGTGGTGGTTAAGAGGGCACAGAGGCCTGGGTTCAAATCCTGACTCTCAGCACTATTTGTGAGAACTTGGATAAACTACTTAACCTCCCTGAGGCACAATTTCTACATGTATAGAACTGGGGTAAGAGCAGTGCCAACATCAGAGGTTACGGTGTGGATTAAAGGAGGTGATGTGTGTGGGAGGTCTGATACAGGCCAGGAATATTGGTTACTATAACTTGTGATGCTTTAGAGCATTCTTTCCCATTCAAACTCAATTTCTCTGTCTCGCCTTTTTCCTGTTGCTGACTCTAGAGTGATGGTGTGTATTAATTGTGACTCTAAATCCCAATTATGGTCCCAGAACCTTATCAATACCAACCCATAAAAGGTACTTCTCTCTGCATATTATCATAATCATTAACGTACCAGATCTACTAATTATCTATTGCTGCATAACAAATTATCCCAAAACTTAGTGACTTAAAGCAATGTGCGTGTATTATCTCACAGTTTCTGTGGGTCAGGAACCTGGGCACAACTTAGCTGGCCCTTTCCTTCAGAGCCTCTCACAAGGCTTCAAAGTGTTGGCTGAGGCCGTGGTCTCAGCTGAAGGTTGACTGGGAGGGATCCCTTCTAAGCTGAGTCATGCGGTTGTCATCAGGATTCATTTCTCCAAAGGCTGTTGGTTTGAAGGCCTCAGCTCCTTGTTGGCTGTGAACTGGAGGCCACCCTCAGTTCCTTGCCATGTGGGCCACTCCAGCTTGCTTCCTCGGAGCAAGCTGACATGAGCCAGTGAGAGAGCGCCAATAAGAGAGAGTCACTGTACTTTGTAACCTGCTCTCAGAAGTGACATCCCACCACTTTTTCCATACTATATTCATTAAAATAATGTCACTAGATCCAGCCCATCCTCAAGGGGCAGGGATGGCACAAGAATGTAAATACCAGACAGTGTCACCAAAGATCAAGGGGCCATATCAGAACTACCACACCGGGTTACTGTCCACCCATATGTAAAACCTACAGCCAGACAGGTGGAGGTGCAGTTGGCACAGACACCAATGCCAACATATTGGGGTTCGCTGAGGACAAAAGCCCTCAGATCAATGGTTCTTGCTGCTGTGGCAGGGTCCGTGCTGTCTCTTGATCTCCTGACACTTGAAGAATGAGTCTCTGGCCAGAGGTTCTGAACCTTGCTGTGTCAAGAGTCCTCATGCAGAGGCGCATCTAGACAGATGGCACTGAGAGCTGCCAGGGAGAGACCCTTGCAGCACTGGCTAGGGGCTAAACCTATGGCCTTCTATCCAAACCCTGACCTGCCCAATCATGCAGATGCTGTGCGTGTTCATGGGACACGTCACTAGATAGATTAGAAAATTTTATATTGTTGTGTTGAAAAATTCTACAAGTATAAATTATTTGAAAAGGCTACTTGTGGCTGATTTCCACTTCTTATATCAAAGCAGGTGGAGTAAGTATAATGAAGTTCACTCTAGGGTCTTAACCTCTTCTGGAACTTTGACGCTGACCATTTTCTCCATTGAGGATCTGTGGTCACACACCTGCCTAGCCCATAGCCCATCACTGGTTCCTTGAATCCAAGCCTGGTCAGAGCTTTAGGACACTGGTGGGGAGAGTCTGGAGTTGTCTCAGAGTTGGGAGTTCACTGAGAGGGAGTGACCTTGGATTCCAAAACAGAGTTGGGAGGACAAATGGAGTCCTGACCACCCAGATGCCATAGCAAGTGTCAAGCCCAAGTGTGTCTCTCAAGAGGTCTGTGTTTTGTTGTGAGAGGCCAGTTAAGTCCACGTTTAAGTTTTCATTCAGCCTTGCCCCCTGCTCCCCTCTCCTCTGGGGTAGGACAGGGGGACACAAGTAGGCACCAGTAGCATCTGCTGTACCTCCTTGTTTGGTCAGCAAGCTCTTTAATAAAACTCTTAGCTGAGATTTGTTGAGAGGTTGCTATGTGTCAGGCACCCATATGTTCTTACCCAGTTTTCATGACCACAGTGGTAATTATTGTTGGTCCCACTTGAGAGATGGGGAATGGAGGCTCAGAGAAGTTACATAACTTGTCCGGCCTGTTGAGTGGCAGAGCTGGCATCCTTCCTGGGTGTGCCTGACTTCACAGCCAGTGCTCATTCCACACTGTTGCACCTCAGCTGTGCTTAGCAAATAAGATGATGGCTGGGTTTAAAAGTCAATAGCAGCAGGGATCCTGGAGACCACTGAAAAGAGCAGCACTAGAAGATCAAGGCCTGGAATAGACAAAGGCTGGGTGAGTATTGAAAGGCAAGGAAGCGGGAGAATAGAAAGTCCAGGTGGCATGTCCAGTCAAAGAGACTGCAGCCTGAGCCAGCCCCGTTGACGCAGTGAGTTGTCTGTAACCCCAGTTACATCCAGAGGTACTTGCAAGTCGGCTGAAAGAGGTTTTTAAAGAATCCATCAAAAGGAAGAGGCCATAAAGAGTAAGCAGGACCCCCAGATCTCCATTTGGGGGTGACTAGGGGTTGGCAAGTATGGAATTGCAGTTATGGGGCCCCATGCCAGAGCTGAAAGGACCTCCCTTACTTAGATCAGTTGACCAAAATGGTGTACCATGCACCTCTACCAAAAGGAAGAGGTTTCTCATCTTGAGCCCCTGTTCCCCCTGGGCAGACCACACTTATAGTGGATGTGAAGCAGTGCCCCTGGTCTGTGAGCAACACCCAACAGCACTGTAGAGGGGTGGAGGTGGCTGCTGCAGGCTGGGAGGGGCATGAGGGCAGAAACTGGCAAGATGTGGCCATGACTGCCAGGAATGTCAAACTAGAGAGGATGCTCTGGCTGTGTGCCCCCAGGAGAGTTCCTTGGCCTCTCTGTTCTGCTGTTCCCCATCTTTGATACGCACAGTGGAGTGAGATGGCTAAATGTTCTGATTTTGGGATGTTGTGATGTGCTGATAGATGGTGGAAGGACACTGGGTACTATCTGACCCTGCACCAAGCAAAATCTTTCCTGTTCTCTTTGTGGAAAAGATGGAGGTACGTGGCTTGGAGGAGTGTTGAGGTTTGGGTGTTTATGGTTTGATTAAACTCATCTGCATGCCTCAGGCCTGATGCCAGATAAGAGGCAGGTGTATATTCTTGAGGTGAGGGAGGTGTGGTCCCTGTCTTCCAGGAGGGGAGTGGGCCGCGGGCATTTATGGAGCATTCGCTTTGTGCCAGGGGCTGTTCTAAGCACTCTGCCTGCGTTAACTAGCAATATCATCGCCACACCTCGTGTGGTAGACATATTCTCATTCTCCTTTTTAAAGCAGGAAATTCAGGCACAGAAAGGAAGAGTAGCTTGTCTGAGGTCACACAACAAGAAAGTTGTAGAACTAGGGACTGGATCCAGATAGTCTAACTCCAAAGAACTTTGGAGAACACCCTCGTAAACTCTTTTGGATAATACTTCAGCAACAGTCACTGAGCGATTATTGTGCACCAGGCACTGTGCTAGATGAGTTGAGTTATAAATGTGCTCTTTCATCTGCTTTCATCCCCCCACCCCCGCCCCAGCAACTTGGGAGGTGGATATTATCTTCATTTTCTGAATAAGGAGACAGGCTCAGACAGGTCAAGTGGCTCTTTCAAGGTCACAGAGCTCGTGTGCTGGGGCCCTGGGCTGGAATACAGGTTGCACTTACAAATGCAGGAGAAGGAAACAGCTCAAAGTACACCCCAGACTGTTAAGGATTCCCACCAAAGTACCAAGCGTGATGAAGAAATGCAAGGGATCGAAGCCAACTTGGGGGGCATGGGAGGGACCCTTGGAGAAGACGGGCTTTGACCAGGGCCTGGAAGGGTGGGTAAAGTGGAATGGGGGGAAGGGCATCTGAGTGGGGGTAGATCCACACGGCAGGCGAGCGGTGGGCAGATTCAGGAAACAGCAAGACGAGTGGGAGCGGGAGGGTGAGCAGGCTGAGGAAGAAGCACAGGGAGCCTCGGGTTCCCGGGGTGGGGGGGATCCTGGACCTCCTGGGAGTCGGTGAGCACCATGGGGGTCTTGGGCAGGGAGGCCTGCGGGAGTCCCTTGTTCCCTCACCCTGATCTCAAGTCCTGTTTGTGGGGTGCAGCATAGGATTGTTTTTAAAATTATTTTTATCAACTGCCAGTGACTTGGTTTGCCTGGAAACAGGCTGCCTAGGGGTTTCCTTTGCTCTCAGAACACAGTTGCAGAGAGATTGCTGGTTGCTTGGTAATGTTCAAAGGGCTTCATTCTTCAAGGGAAAAGACCCCACAGGAGCTGCCTTCCAACCCAGCCAGGGAGGCAGAAGGGACGGGCTGTGTGGACAGGGACAGCCTCCCCCCTTTGTAGGAGGGGCCCCTGGAAGGGACACCACGGCACGTCCTTGTCCTTGGTCGCCCGGCTGGAGGCGGAGGACGGCGGATTGCTGGGGTCTTTCCTGGGTGGCACAGGCTGGCTTGGGATCTGCTTATCTGGACTTGTTTAAAGTGGATGAAGTCTCCTCCTGGCTCTCCTCTGGTTGCAATCACTGACGGGCTGCCGTGGAGAGATTCCAATCTGTGCGATGACTCTGGGGGTCTGGGCCTCCCCCAAAGTGCGCCTGAGAATGCCTGTACATATTCCTATCTGGACTTGGAGGGAAAGCAGTCAGGCTAGTTTTATGGTTCACAATAAGATGTCACCAAGATATTTTAAGAAATGAGTACAAATATATATAAATTGAGAACTCAGTTTCTCAGCAATAACCTGTATTTAGCGTGTTTGGAAGGAAAACAGCCTAAATTGTGGGCAAGTGTGATGATCAAGATCTGACATAAATACATCAACAAAGACTAAATGCAGACGCAGAAATCAGGAGAGGCCTCTCGCAGGCGGCAGGGCTGTCCCCCTGCTGCCCTTTGCCTGGCGGAGCTGTGGGAACATATGGGGGTGGGGGTGGGGGTGAGGGTGGGGGTGGGTGGGGGTGGGTGGGTGAGGCCCAGTGGGCTGAATCTCTCCACACAGCAGGCAGAGCCTTAGTTGCTGGACCTTGGGGCCTGGAGTCACCAGGAAGAGGAGGATTCGGGTGCAGTGTTGCAGAGGCTGAGCAGAGCCTCTCTGCCTGGGGCTAGGACGTTCCCAGGGGATGGGGCTGCAGATTTGGTTAAACAAGGGCTTGTTCTTGTGCTTCCTGGCTAAACTCAAGCCTTAGTCCTCTTGGCATCTCCCAGTGACCTCGGCCTTGGTCTGGGTTGGTTTTCTCCCTTCTGTTCCTCTAACCAAGACTGTCTGCTGTTCACCAATGCCCAGTCCTGGTAAACCACCCAGAAGGACTGACCCTTCATGCCTCTGTTTTTGTCTTCTCCACCCAGCTCTGTGACTTTCTGGGTGTAAATGATACTTGATCTGGTTCATAGCAATTCCTGAGTATTGATTGTTGTGATCTGCCAAAGAGAAGTCCCAGGAAAATAATTGTTGCTGTGAACCAGGACCACGATGCTGGGCACAGTGGATGTTTCTGTCCACCCCGGGAAGGTCACAGGTTAATTGGGAGCACCAGGAAGGTGCTGTTTTCTCTACCCCCCAGAAAATCCTCAGTTCTTGGGCTGGTTTTTATTTTCTTCTCTTTTAATATCTCTTGTCTAGACTTCCAGGAGCCTAATGATACATTGCATTGTTCAGCACTTTAAAATGTATTTGATAAACACTTTCACATCTATTAGAGGGCATTGGTTAAAACATAAACTTCGAAGGCGTGCTGTCTAAATTCAAATTGTGGTTCTGCCCTCTCAGGCTGTAAAACTTGAGCAACTCACTCACTCTTTCTGGACTCAGTTTTCTCATAAAATGGGAGCAATAATTTACCTACTTTCTAGAGTTGTTACATATAAGATAATATATGTAAAGTGCTTATAATGAAGTCTACGCATGGTAGTCCTATATGTGATTCCTACTATTACTACTAATTATTATTAATTTACTCTCACGGCCAATTGTTTAGGTTGACGTTACAAGCCAGATTACCCTGGCTCCCAGTTCTTTCCTGCTCCAAGCCCTAAAAGGTCACCCCCAGGCATCTGGAGGGTTCAGGTGCCGTCTCACCTGCCTTTAGCCTCAAGTCCAGCCCCGGGGAAACACTGTCCTCAGAGGCACATCTGCTGGTGACTGAAAATCCCCATCAGTCCCACCAGGCACTGGGGTGCTGCTGTGGCTTCTAGGTATTATTTCCCCTTCCTCTGCTCATTGAGGTCTAGTAGGTCTCCCAGGATCACCTGGGGGGAGCCCAGAGCCTCCAAGTTGCAGAGTGACCCAGAGTAGAGTGGGGAGACTGGCTCACTGCCCTTTGCTTTCCACTCTTGGCACAGGACTCTGCCCTTCCATCCCCCAATGAAAACTCACTCTGCCGAACACCAGTGAGCAACAGACTTTACTGAAGATTGGACCAAGGGGATGGTTTCATTGTACAACATCAGCAAACCATCTGAGAAATTAAACACTTTAGCATATGAGGATTCTCTTCCCCTTTACCCTTCCCTCAGGCAGCCCTCAGCCCTGATCCTCCTTCCTCTTCCAACTTTGTTCTTCAGAATCCTCTCTCCCTTTTGCAGAACTCCTGGAATCCAGCTCCCTTCACCCTCCAGCAGGCAACTCTGAGCTGCTCTTCAGCCGGCAGGCGCCTCCATATAACAAGCTCTCCTATGAGCTGCTGAGAAGTTAAGGGTTTCTTTGTAGGTTACATGCGCCGTGGCTACCTGCCTGGGTCCCTGCCCACCTCACCCACCAGCCCCACAGCATCAGTGTCTTCAGCTCTATTTGATTCTGGCTACGTTTCCAACTCACAAAAACTTGTGCTGCAGAGATGCCCATGGTGTGGTGCCATGTGCCTCTCGGGAAGGGGCCACCCCCCACATTGCCATTGTCTCTACCACAGACCTGCCATGCTTCCAGCTGTAGTGACCCATTCAGAATATCCTGCAGTGACAGCACAGCCTCCTCCTTTAAGTCCAGCCCACCCAGTGTGGGCTTTCAGGAAGGTTACCCCAACTCACCATCTCTTAAAGAGATCCATGGGGAGGCACAGGCTTTCAGGGGGGACACAGGGTCTGATAACATGTGGCACCGAGCGGGGCCTGGGTGTTGGCTTGTCTGGCTGGATCCGGTTACTAGACTCTGATTCTTAGAGGGCGCGCCACAGACCACCTGTGTCTGAGTCACCTGGGAACGTGTGGAAAATAGAAAAGCCTGAGCTCTCCTAACCTCAAGAGGTAGGGATGAGGAATCTGAATTTTTAATAGAGGCCCTAGGTAATGCTTCTAAGGTTTGAGATCCTCTGCTCTAGACTGTAGGTTCCATTTGGACAGGGACCTTAATTAGATACTCAGGCAGACAATGAACACATACACATTTAATGGATAAATGCAGACAACCCAAGCTGTGGTGGACCCCATTAGTTCTCACCAACATCTAGTTCCCCTCTTCTCTCTGCTGGACAATATAGGAAGATTTCATTTCCCGATTCCCTTGGAGTTAGCTGAGACCATGCAATCATTTTTGGCTAATGGGCCATAAGTAGAAATAAATTGTATTACTTCTGGGCCAAAGAATGCAAGGTCAGGGATGGGTCCTCCAAGCTCTTCTCTCCCCTTTCTGTGGTGACCATGGAGGCCATGTCTTCCCAATGGTTCTCTGAGTGACTGTGTGGAGCAGAGCCCCTTGCTGAGCCACTGTGGACGTGGAATGCATGGAAGAAATAAACATTTGCTACATTAAGTCACTAAGATTTCAGGATTCGTTTGTTATCCCAGCATAACCTGACATTAACCTTACTAACATGCAAGCCAAGTTCATCTTAATGAGATTTGCTTAAAGCCCTACTAACAGTTGCTGGTGAAACATGATCTGACTGCAGTGGACAGGGATAGGGCTACGGTGAGACAAAAACGGAATCTGGGGTGCAAAATTTGAGGAGGTGCTCACTCTCAGGTCCGTGCAAGCACAGCCCCAACCCATTAATCTAAGCGTTACTAGGGCAACTCCTACTTTTTAAAGGAACAAATAAAAATGGTTTGTGATCTACCCCTCCTTGAGGCAACAAAGAGTTGCTAAGACCTGCATGCTGGGGGCTTGGCACTGGGGATGGAGGGGCTTATAGACTGTCCTTGTCCTCCAGGACATCACAGTCAAACAAGGAGGCAATTAAGGACAACATGGTGGGGTTGGTTCTGCAAGGGAGAGATGAGCCAAGAGCTGGGAGCCAAGATGAGGCTGAGGCCAACTCAGCTTGGGCTCTGTGGGCAGCTCCGCACCCCCAGCAGACTGGCCTGAGGACTGCTGGGAAAACACCCAACACAGCAGCACCTCATACATGTGTTTGGAGAAGGATTGTGTACTCACAATGGATGACATTTGTTCAGATGCCCAGGATGGCTAATAACCTGGTAACTGGGATTTTATAACTATTCAGACCCAGATTCGGTCTGGTTTCCAGAGAAGCTGGTTCCAGGCACCCACCAATCGAGAGAACATGCACCAGGCACCGGGCACAATGCCCAGTGCACAGGAAGCACTTCGGTGGGTTCGTCTTCCTTCACTTCTACTGGCCCGAGTTGGGTCGTGGAAGGGGTCCAAGGGAGGGGAGAGGAAGGAAACTCTAATGCCGAAGTTGATGATACTTATAATAATAATATGCATTGAGGACCTCAGCTCTGCAGGGCATGGGTCTAAACATTTTGTCTGTAAGAACGTACTTAACCCTCACAGAAACCCCCTGAGGGAGGTACTTGGATTTGTTTCCTGTTGCTGCTGTGATAAGTGACCCCAAACGTAGTAGCTGAAGACAAAGCAATTTTTTGTCTTCTTGTTCTGGAGGTCAGAAGTTCAACCTGGATCTCAGTGGGCTACAATCAAGGCATCCACTGGTCAGTGTTCTTTTCTCGAGGCCCTAGGGAAGACCCACTTCCTTGCTTTTTCCACGTTCTAGAATTCACCTGCACTTCTTGGCTTGTGGACTCTTTCCTGCATCTTCAAAGCCAACAGCATTGAGCTGAGTCTTTCTCACGCTGCTGTCTCTATCGTTCTTGTCTACATCCCCCTCTGCATTTTAAGGACGCTCGTGATTACACTGCGCCCACCTGTGCCACCCAGGCTACTCTCCCTTTCTTAAGGTCAGCTAGTGAGCAACCAGGTAACCTAACAAACTCACAAGTTCCAGAAATTTCAATATGGACGTCTTTGGGGTTCGTTATTTTGCCTACCATAGAACTGTTAATAAAGGGATTGTTGTTAAAGCAAAGACAAGCACCACCACTGTGACAGGAAGAGTGAACAGTGAGTTTACTTATTCACCAGCCAAGGTAAGACATGCTGGGGAGGAAATCCGCCGAGTGGCTTTGTGCTCAAGGGTGGGGGGAGTCAGGGGGTTTTATGTGCCAGGAAAGGGAGGTTCACTGTGATTATGCTAATTAAGAATTGCGGCTCACATTCTGAATTGGATGGTGTTTTAGTTTCCTTGGCTCAAGCAAATACGGTGAAATGGGTTGGGTTAAGCAGTGGGAATTTATTGGCTCATGGTTTTCAGGCTGGGAAAACGTCCAAATCAAAGCATCATCAAGGTGGTACCTTCTCCATGAAGACAGTGGCGTTCCGGGGCTGGCTGCCCGCGATCCTCCTCCTTAGCTTTCCTGCCCCACGGTAACGCACATGGCGACCGCTCCTGGCCTCTCCCTTCCCTTCTGGGTTCCATTGTTCTCAGCTTCTGGCTGCTCCTCTGTGGTTTTCTCTCCATCAGGAGATGGTTTAAGACCCATCCTGATTGAGGTGGGTCACACCTTAACTGAAGTAACCTCATCAGAAGGTCCTACTTACAATGGGTTCACACCCACAGGATGGATTAAGTTTAAGAACATGTTTTTCTGGGGTATATACAGCTTCAAACCACCAGATGGAATGAGCCCATTGGTCAGAACATGGTCAGTTAAAATAAATCTCATTGTTTATTGGTCAAGAGTCTTCCATTAGGTCTAGGGAGGGGCTCCTTTTCTGGAGTCATTCAAAGTCTGTAGATGTTTATCAGCTTCAGCTGGTGAGAAGAAGTACTCAGTGCTTCTCCCGGTGGAAAGTTCTTTGACACTATTATTGTTCCTGATTTACAGTCAAGGAAACTGAGGCTTAGAGAGGCTAAGAGATCTGTCCAAGATCACATCACTTGTGAATTGTAGAGCTAGTATTCAAGCCTGAGCCCTTGGAAGCCAAATCTCACTTCTCAACCACATCACTCCCCTCCCTGAGACTGAGGACCTGGTGGGCAATGGCCTCCAGTGTCCACCCAAGTGATGGGCAGAGGCTACAAGTGGAGAGTTCAGCCCTGGCCACTTCCTGGGGGTCAGGGGGCTCAAGTGGGGGAAATAAATGAACATCCCTGCCAGGAGTTTTGGGAAAATACATTTCTCGAGTGAACCGGGACATTTCTAGATGAAACTCAACAACCATCAGGCAGAGGCTCTTGCAGCAGAAAACATGATCAGCTTCTGACATTAACCCCAGGGCAGGAAGGAGCAGCTCATTAAGCTCTGGCAGGGATGCTGACAGCCACAGATGTGAGAGCATGTTTATAAACGACTTACAGTGGGGACCAGTGACACCTCATTTCTGGCACCCATCGAGGGCCCGTTCTCCCCTCTTTATCTCCCACCATCAGTCTTCCAGTGAGGAGCCCATAATTAGGACTCGTATTGACTCCTGATCAATTCATTTTGTTAGGCCAGAGAATAGCACTGCTGGTTATGTGTACACGTCCAAAAGGTTGGGTTGTTGCATGAAACTGTCTTGTGCGTGTACTGGGGGGAGAGGGAGGGATGTGGGATTCCTGGCTCTGCCTGCAGCCAGGGGAGCTTGCCTAAGGGACTCATTCCTCTCTGATTCAGTTCCTCAGCTCCTCATGGGCTGCCATGGCAGCTGGGGCCAGCCATCCCCGAGATGATCCGCAACAATTTATACCATCTTTCATGTATCACAAAATTGTCAGCTGCGTTCACTGAGAGCCTCCTGTGAGCCGGGCACTGTGCTGTGTCGTGTGATTTAATTCTTGCATCAGCCCTGCAAAGTTTCTCCAATGGGGAAATGGAGGCTTAGTGTAGTAAGGTAACTTGCTCGGGGTCAAGACAGTCCCACAGTAATTTGTGAGGTTGCCTTAAATATACAACACACTTGTCTGTGAGGTTGCCTTAAATTCATAATATCGTTCAAGCCAGAAGTGGAAAAAGACTCCTGCTGCAGCTCATTGAGTGACACTGCCATGTCTAAAGAAAGACTGTCATTAGCTGGGGGTGGAGTGGGGTTTTAGGATCAATTCCAATCATAGCAAATAGGAAGCCCTGTAGGCAAAATTGGTTGAGGATTTGTGCCACCCCTTGGGGGAGCTGCCTGGGACAGCAGAAAGCTTGTCTGCTCCTGAAGCAAGTGCCTCTTTCTTTGGAGACTTTCTACCAGGCTTTCTCCAGTTGGCCATCACACATACTGATGATGGCATACTGGTTACACAGCCAGCTCCACTTGCACTGAGCCCATAGCCACGCAACCATTGTCTGGTGACAAAGTTGCCTTCCATGCAGATTCTCTATGAGAAGATAATGGCTAATTAATCCACTGCACTTCTCATGGTGAGTTTAAATGTTGGCATTTGGGCATATCCATCAGCTTCTTATAAGCTTGGTGTGTGTGAATGTAGCCCCAATGGATGGCTGTACCCTTTACTTCTGGACAAGGAGAAGATCCTGAAACTTGGAGCTACAACCAAATACTTCGCTTGGATGGGTTCTTTTGGGAGATTTGTCCAACAACTTTTCTAGGTGGTACTGGATCCTCATGGCCCAGCCAAAAACCTATGGCCATTCCCTCCTTGTATTGGGATAAGGTAGGACTTGATATTTCATCTGCTGACTCTGGGTCCAGTACGCTCCCTGATCCCCCATCACCTGTCTGGTCTTGGCCTCCTAATGCAGATACTAAGTAGGTCAGGCTCTGTATGTATGGGGATGGAGGTGGAGATGAGGGCGTCAAGAGTTTCTCTTGTCCATGTGACCGTGGCTTGGGAAAACAACAGGAATTGGGCTCTTTGATCTGCCTGCTGGGCTTCATGGTTGAAGCTCAGATTTTCAACTAATTCCTGGCTCCTCTCTGCAGGGAGCAGCTCAGAAGGTGGGCAGGGCCAGAAGGTTCTTTATTTCAGGTCCTGAAGGAGGAGAGGAAAGGACCAGGATGAACCCTTGGCCAGTTCTGTTCGTAATAAAGCTCATGCATGATGCTCTTCTTATGGAAAGGTCAGTTTTCCTGAATCTGAGGAGAAGCCCAGATGTAGGCTCAGAATCTGGCTCTGTCCTGTGGTAGTTTTAAAACATGCCTGCAAATTCTTTTATGCTCCTCTCACTGATAGGTAGGGGTTATGTCTCCTCTCCTTGAATCTGGGTTGACCGTAATCACTGATTGACACACAGAATAGGACAGAAGTGATGCTATGTGTGCTAGGTCATAAGAGGTGATACAGCTTCCTCCTGGTTCTCTTGGGACATTCACATTTGAAACCCTTAGCCACTGTGCGAGAATATTGAGGCTTCCATGGTGTGGGGAAGCCCAGTGCACATGACCGTGGGTATGTGTTCTGGCCAGCGGCCCCTGCTGAGGTCCCCGTGCACAGCCAGCACCACTGCAAGGATGTGAGTAAAGATGTCTCAAGATGATACCAGCTTCTAGCTATTGAGTCACCCCAGCTTTTTTCTTTCCAGCTAAAGCCCCAGATGCCGAGGAGTACAGAAAAGTCGTCTTGCCTTTGCCCTGTCTTAATTCCTGACCCACAGAATACAGGAGTATAATAAAATGGCCATTTTATGCCACTAGACTTTAGGGTGGTTTGTTACACAGTAAAATATAGCTGCTGGTAAGTGACTAAATGGAATTGAATTAGATCCTTAACTTCTTTGTACCAAACATGGGGATGATGGTGCCCGCCTCTTGGGGTACGTGTGTGACAATGCATATCGAAGCTGCTGACACAGCGTAGGTGCGCAGCAAATCACGGTTCCCTGCCCTTCCAGAAAGCCCTCTCACGTCTCCTGGTCTCCCTTCAGGGAGCATGGGTCTTTACTGCCAAGTTGGAAGGAAGGTTTTACATGGGCGCCACTGCCTGTTTCTCATTAAAATCATAAAAACCCTCTGTTAGCACCTTGATAATTTCTTCCAGGTTGACCCCTTAAAGAAAATTGAAGCTAATTCTGTAAAACAAAACTTCTTCTTCTTTTTAAATCAGTGCTGAGGGCATCACTGCAGCCACAACACAAAAATAACAAAGTTCCCCCACTCTTTAGGGCAGTGGTTCTCAAAATGTGTTCTGAAGCTCTGGGGGAGCTTGCAGAAACCATGGACTCCTTGGCACTACTGTGGAGTAAGTATTTTTGTGAGCATCAGCCCAGAAATCTAAATTTTTAGCAAGCACCCCAACCTGTTAGATTTTTGAGAGCCCAAGGGAATGCTAGATATATGTGGTAGATCTTCTCATTACACGGAAAGGAAAGCTGAGGCGGGCTCCGAGAGGGGTTGGGGTTGGCAGCACTCTGCTGGGTTGATGGGGGAGCAGTAGCAGAGCTCAGGCAGATGCTCCTTGTGAGATGCTCCCTTGGGTCCCTCATCATAACTCAGGTACCTCAGTGTCCGCCTAAGCCTGCAGATAGGCAGCCGCATTCCAGCTGTGCCCGCACGGAGTCCCACCCCCATCTGCACACCCGGCCATCATTCTCGTTTTTCCTTACACTCCTGAGAGCCCTCTTTGGACTCCTCTTTTGACTCCCAGTTTGTGGGTTCTCAGTGATATCCCTTTGCAATTGCTGGACATTAGCAACTGCCTCTTGAGTGAGTGGAATCTCCCATTTTTAGTATCTCGAGGGTGGGGTTTCTTGCTTATAAGCAGGCCTGCAACCTGGGATTTTTCAGCTCATTCTGGGCACTTGATCTCCTCCAAAGAATAGGGAGGTAGAATTTACAAATGCTTACTAATTAGACACTGTTTCAAACTCTTTATATAGCTACCCCCACTTTCAGATTCAAAGACTAAAACCCAGAAAGGTTAAATAACTTGCTCAAGGTCACCAAACATGTAAAGGACAGAACCTGGCTTTGAACTCAGGCATCTGGCTCAGTCCCTGCTCTCTGCCACCTGCTCCCCCAGCCTGTGAGCCCTGCACACACTGTGTGGGACCATCTCCCCCGCTGGACCATGTGATCCCAGGGCTTTAGCCTCAGCCAACTGTTTTCTGTATCCCCAACACATAACACAAACAGCCTGTAACTGTTCCTTGTGAAGGAATATGTCTGTCTCAAGGTGTGAGCCAAAGTGTAGCTTCAGTTTCAACAGGAAATGTTCAGGGCGGCCACAGGAGCACGGATGGGAGCACGAGGATTCGCTCACTGTCCTGCGGAAGGGGGTCGAGTGTGGGGAAGTTCGCACACACTCGGCCTGCCTAGAGGGGGACCATTGGGTGCTGCCGTGATAGTGACTGAGTCTCCATGCCCCTGAGGGGGACACACTGGCTTTTAGATATGTCAAAAGCAGGGCCAGGAGCTGTGGGTGATCCCAGAAAACAAATTTATGAAAATTGCACTCCCTGCTGAGAAACATTGGCTCAACTGGGAAGAGAAGCCTGGCATCAGCACTACCTGGTGAGAACTAAATGGGAGAAAGATGGCTCCTGGAGCCTCTATAAATGCATTACCCAGGAGAAGCCTAAAGATTATTTACAAGATGCTGAGAGATGGACCGGTCCTCTCTCAGCAGCCCTGGGGGACCATCAGGACTGGTGTGGGCCTGTAGTCTGTGTCCTTGTCACTCACTCTGGCCAGAGGAGCAAAATGGGCATAGCCTGGATTCTTCCCCAAGCTCTAAAAATAGGATACAGCGTCAGCTGATTCCTTTCAGAGGCATGTGGCGGGGAGAGGGGCTGCAGGAGGATGCATTACCACCGTCTTAGTTGGGTTTCTGCAGGAGCAGAACCTGAGACAAGGAATTGGATGCTTGTGGTTTATTTGGGTGGTGATCCAAGGAAGTATTAGAAGGAAATGGGGGAGATGAGACAGGCAAGGAAAAGAATTACAGGAATTCTCTTCTGCTTTGTTTTTGAGGGGTATGACATCCAATTACAATTGCACCAGCCTCAATCAATGGATTCTTGTGGCCATAAATGCTTGCAGAGCCTGGGCGGGTTCCCCAGCAAGGATGACAGGGTGACATGAGGGGCAGGAGACAGCCTGAGACCAGCACCTGCCCAGATGTCAGACCCTCACCGGGGTGGTGTTAAAACACCTGATTTGGGGGAGCAAGGGAGATGGAGGCAGGGGATGGCAGAGCCCTAACTACTGAGATCACAGTCTGGGTTTCTGTCCAGGCCTGTCATTGGTGTGTATGTACAGATATAATTAAAATTGGTCTAGATACCCACATCAAAACTAGTCACAGTTTTTCCTGGAAGTAGAGCAAAATTGCAGAGAGCTGTTCTCAAGATTGAGTGACCTGATGCTGTCTATTTGAGAGCTCCACATTACTCCTGTGGATCTGTTCAATCTGGAGTTTCCCTGAGGCCTGGTGCCATTAGCTGGTTGGACAGAGTGCATTGACTGATGGGTGTGTGTGTGTTTCAAGTCATTTTTAGGTAATGCAAAGCTGCCTGACCTCTTGGCGCTGATGGTAACTTGCTTCACGGCATCAAAGGTGGCATACCCTGGTGGAGATGGAAAGACAAGCAGACGCCAGGCCTGGCATGGACAGTTTCATTGGGGATGCCTGCTCATTGGAGCAGCCCCAGGCTCGTGCATGCCCGGCTACGTGCTCTGGGACCCCCAGGCTTGGGAACCCTGGCATCCTAAGTGGACTCTGCTGGGCCCTGCCTAGTTTGAGCACAGGGCAGATGGCAGACTTACATTCGACCTGTTTTCACAGGCTCCAGAGAATAACTGATGAGCGAATGGCTGCTTTCATAGCCACCGATGCCAGGATGGCCTCTTGTCCCCACAGAAAACCTGTGGGCCCAAGTTCAGTCATCCTACTGTATATTTTTTTGTGTTCTGGAGAATTTGGAGCTTTGAAGATCTGCCCATTAGCCTGCTTCCCTCTTCCCTCTTTCCCCTTGTACACCTGCTTTAGGGCATCAAGGCAAGCCTCTGACAGAGGAGCAGGGAGTGTGAGCCTTGAAAAATAAGGAGCTACAGATCATCTCTTTGTGTACTCTCTGCTCCCACCTCACCAGGACTTTGGCTGAAAAGACCTGGAGTTTGGTTCTCAGCTGGGTCTCAACCTCACCTTGGTCCTCATCTTGCAGGTGTCCCCCCCACACCTGGCAGTGCTACCCTATATTTCCAAAGTTTCTCTGTATAGGCCAATCCTGGACTCCTGGAGGTTGGTTGTCTCTTTCTTGCCTCTAATACAATGGTCAGTAATCAAGTGTTCTTCTGTACGGAACAAACAGTCCCAGGACCAGATTTGCCTTACCCTAGTCACTTGCTGGAATCACCTATAAATTAGAGCAGGAGTCAGTAAACTTTCTGTAAAGAACCACATAGTAAGTATTTTAGGCTTTGTGGGACATGTGCTCTCTGTTGCAAAGACTCAACTCTGCTGTTATAGTGGGAAAGCAGCCATAGACAATATATAAATGGATAGGTGTGGCTGTGTTCCAATAAAATGTTATTTACAAAAATAGGCAGTGCACTGGATTTGGCTTGAGGATTAGAGTTTGTCAACCCCTGAATGACAGCATGGGCCCTGAGCATCATTACATTGGTTGCAATCATTTACTGAGTGCATTTTAAGTATCCAGAGGTTCTGATTTTGTGGCTCTTGAGTTGGACTCACAAATTTTTATCTTTGACAGCTCCCTGGATAATTATGAAGTGCAGCCAGGTGTGGGAGCTGGTGTTCTGGGTCATCCCTTAGTACCGAGGAGAAAATGACAACACTATTGGATCAGTGACAAGGCCAGGACCAGAACGCTGTCTCATCTTCTTCCCAGATCAGGAACCCTTGTATTTTCCCATTATACCAGTTTGTATATATTGTGTCCCCCAGAAAAAGCCATGTTCTTTGATGCCGTCTTGTGGGGGCAGACATATTAGTTTTGATTAAGCTGGAACGTTTGGATTAGGTTGTTTCCATGGAGATGAGCCCCACCCAACTGTGGGTGATAACTCTGATTGGATGATTTCCATGGGGGTGTGGCCCTGCCCATTCAGCATGGGCCTTGATTAGTTCACTGGAGCCCTATATAAGCTCAGACAGAAGGAGCGAGCTTGCACAGCCAAGAGGGACACTTTGAAGAATGCACAGGAGCTGAGAGAGGAGCTGTAGCTTACAGAGCAACATTTTGGAGATGGCCTTTGAAAGCAGACTTTTGCTCCAAAGAAGCTAAGAGAGGACAAATGCCCCAAGAGCAACTAAGAGTGACATTTTTGAGGAGCTGCAGCCTAAAGAGGAATGTCCTGGGAGAAAGCCATTTTGAAACCAGAACTGTGGAGCAGTCATCAGCCACATGCCTTCCCTGCTAACAGAGGTCTTCCGGATGCCCTTGGCCATCCTCCAGTGAAGGTACCTGATTGTTGATGTGTTCCACTGGATACTTTATGGCCTTAAGACTGTAACTGGGTAAGCAAATAACCCCCTTTATAAAAGCCGATCTGTTTCTGGTATTTTGCATTCTGGCAGCATTAGCAAACTGGAACACCCATGTTGCTTCTGCCTGTCCATCTGGGGACCTCTGGGGACCTGCCCTGGAATACCAGAGGTGTGGTGAGTTCAGATGTGGGCATCAATGAACACTGATGAGACATATGTCAGCTCATCGGTCTTCCCTTGCCTTTAGCTCAGGAGGAGCTGCCCACTGAAGAGTTAAGCCTAGAGATGGGAGCATTAACTAGTCACAGAGAGGAAAGCTTGGAGCTCCCCAGAGTGGACATGAGGGATGGCCACACCTTGAAAACGATCCATCTCCTTGGTCCTATGTCTTTGACAAATTGACCTATTAGTAGAAGCCATCTTCAACTTGAATCCATTTACTCTCTTATTCTTTCACTCATCTATTTAGTTTTTTGTTCATATATTCAATTAGCATTTATTTAGCACTTATTAGAGCCAGCTTTTGTTCTGGCATCTGGGAAATGTAGCTGAGTCAGATATGATACTTGTCTTCACTTTTTTATGATTCCTGTGGCCAAGGAAATAAGTGCATTAAGTGATGAGGAGAAAGAGGGGTCAAAATTTCATCAGAATTAGGGATTGGTTTGACGCAGGAATCCAGGCTGAGTCAGAAGTCAATCTGGAACTTGGGGCCAGAGGTGAGTTTATAGTTGAGAAGACTGGTGAAGACTGGTGAAGAATGGTGAAGGTTACTAGACCACATAGGCCCATTACCTGAGCTCCAAGAGGGACCTTGAAGATGGGTAGACATCTTGGGTGGTCTTTCTCATGACCCAAAACATTAATCTCCATTATGATGGACTCATTCCCAGGCAACAGGGCCTGGCAACCTTGGATGAGGAGGGGAGGGCATAGGAGTCTAGAGTATCCTCTCATCTTCTTATTAGTGTTCTACATTCATGGTGTGGGTGGGTGGGTAGAGAGGTAAACTGCTTAGGGAGACCTGTTTTTGTAGAAATGGCTGTATTGTTTTAGGGTGAGAGCCATTGTAAGATTTAAATATCAGCTCATATTAAGAATGAGTCAGACTTCCTAAGCAGAAAGATGTTTTTCCCTTTACAGAGAGTAATTTCATAAAAAGGAATTGCTAAGCCGTCACCTAAACTGAATGTTTTTTCATGTTAAACTCGTAGAATGTCAGAGCTGGGGGATCCCCCAGGGATTATTCTGGTTAGTTGTCTTTAAATTGTGCTCTCTGGAATCTTCTGTTTCTCTAGTGGTGCTCGTGGAGATGCTCAGGTAGAGGTGTGAGGGGCCCTCCCCCCTTTTTTTGGTCTAACAGATCTACGTAGTTAGAAGAGGGGCATACTGCTCCACTTCCCTTCCCCACCTTCTACCCACTCCTCAACTTCCATACCCATTTCTCTCTCTCCCACCTTGTACAGTTTTGGCATAAGCATTCCTGCCCACCCAGAAAGGCCTGCCCACTCTGCACTGGTGTTTGGGGTGTGTTCACCAGAAGGGAGGCAGGTAAGAGGGTATGCAGAATAGGTGCCTTCCTGTGCAGTGGTCGTAGCATCCTTCTCATGGACAACTGAAGTCTGTCTCTGTATCCCCCCCTGCCCAAAACTGCAGAAAAGGAATTGTTTTAAAGAAGAGTCCCTGCATGCAAGCTACATGGCTTTGCCTGAGTATTTCAGTGAGAAGGTGTGTTGAAGGTGTAGGCACAGATGCGACTCAGCATCCCCACCTTCCATTCATCCCCAACCCGAAACAAATATAAGAGCATTTCCAAATGGCACCCAAACCTTTGGAAAATGTTTCCTAATTTTTTGTGATTCCTCCTCTTTCAGGTTGGATCAGGAACTGGTTTGATCATCTCTTCCCATTCTTGTTTTAAATTTGTGCATTCTTTTGATGGCTTAATCCTTTGCTGACTGTGTCAAGTGCTGGGAATGTGGATATTAGGGAGACTCGATTCCCATCTTCAAGATTCTCAGAGTTTAGGGCAGCAGGCAAGAGATAGAGAGCTGAGCAGAGCTGTGAGAGCTTAAACAGCAAGATAAGCAGAGTTTTTGTTTTTCGAAGAGCAAACCAAAAGGATTCAGATGCCTGAGCTCCGGGGGCACCATTTACATAAATTACGATGAGCGTGGTGCCCCCTGGAGGTGGGCAGGGCAACCAACCCTGACAAGCACTGTCCCTCCCGCTTCTCTTCCCCTGGCCTCACCACGCATTTGTATTCCTTGCATGACTTCTGGAGCTGATGCCAGGGCTTAGAGAAAGGAATGACCATGGGGGGCTATGCAAAATGGGAAGTCTTTGAGAGGAACAGGAGGTAAAGCAGTTCAGAAAGAAAAGAACATTTGGAGCAGGAGGAGCTGTCAAAGGCCTGGAAACAAACTAGACCAAAGCACATCCTGTTCTTAGTCCTCAGTAGAACCAGAAAGGGCATAAAAGTGGGAGAGTAAATCTGAGGAGGGCAGTTGGTCATTGTTTATTCCCCTGTTCTCCTATATGGGAGATCAGTTGATCATTCCTGATCTAAGTGTGGGTGGGTTTGTGCCCCACATGCTGTCTTCCAGAACATTCTGCTCTACTCCATTTCTCAGTTCTCCAACAATGCTGTTTACCATCTCTTTGAGGTCCTGTTGCTCTTGGAAGCTTATTGTTTCTCTCGTTCTTATTGAAGTTCTAATTGTTTTGAGAGGAATTGAGGTTGGTTTGACCTGATTTGGGCTTTTAGAAGCCAATAAGGATGTTTCCCTTCAGATATTTAGCAGTAATTGTCTTATGAAGTGCTCTCAAGTCCACACTCAGAGAATAAGCCTATAATTTCTATTCAAACAGCTTCTAATGAGATGAAGCTTTCATCAGCTTCTGGAGCCAAGTTAGGCTGTGGAAAAATATATTTCCGATCTCCTGGTCCTTGGACAAACTTAAAATATGCATTGGATATGCTTTGGAGTATCATGGAGTCATGGAAATAGACAACTGAGATACAGTGGAGGGTATGGGGGGGTGCATGAGAATTTGGGGAAGCTTTATTTCTGCATGATTTACCTAATCAAAAAACATTTGTGAAACACCCACTGTATGAGTACACCAGGGCTGTGCTCTGTGTGGGCATCAAAGGATGAATAAGAACTGAATTTTGTGCTGTAAGAATGCATAGTTCTGTAAGGACATGAGTGTATGTGGTGTGTGGTGTGATTATGCATGCCTTTTGTGGTACACAGACAACTACATGGACAAAGTGATGACGTGTGTAGGGTGACCATATAATTTATCACCTGAATTGGGACCCCTTTGGGATGAGTGGTAAACCGTGGGCAATGGGAAAAACTGGGACCTTCCTAGGCAAATCAAGACATACGTTCACCCTATATAGTGGCTGGCACAGGGAAGAACAGAGGACCTCCTGGAGAAGGTCCCTCTGGATCTTCCAAATGGCCTCTCTGAAATGAGCCTTCCAGCTCAGCCATCTCTTCCTTGACTGTCCCCACAAGGTCAAATCCCTCTCATACACTCTCATAGCACCATAGATCTCTCCTTCCAAGCACTTACTCTTGTGGTGGCTTTATATTCATTGTGTGATCATTCCATTATATATCTACCTCTCTCACACCCTGAAGACAGGGACCATCTATGATGGTCTTATTCACCGCAGTATCCCCAGCATCTGAAATGATGGATATTCTATAAATATTGAAAGGGTGAATGGGCTGCATCTTGAAGATGCCATCCTACTTAGCCAGGTGACTAGGCACCTGAAGAAAGATGGAGAAGAGTGGAAGAAACTGGAGCCAGTGAGTGTTCTGGCAAGGACCATGGTGGTGTGAGGCCTGGCAATGGGATAGTGTTCATGGGAGGTGAAAATAGCTCAGGGTGCTGGCTTACAGCTACACACTGGTGATTTGGGGGTGGGTGGGGAGGGGACTGAGAAGAGGGGAGGCCACATCTTGATGGGTTTGTTGGGTCTATGAGCCACACTGAGGACTCTGACCTGGATCTGCCTCACCTTTCTTTTCCTGTGTAGGATTTGATTAAATGAACTCCAAGATATCTGCAGCTAGTTCTTCCTTTTGGTCCTTTCACTGATCTGATTAATTGCTTAAGGAAAGTGCTTAATTTGTACCTACATTTTTATGGTCCTGATCTGGATCAAGAGTTGCCTCAGTTTTGGAAAAGATAAATAACTAGGAAACCTCACAAAAGAGATGCTAGGGTTAATTACAGAAAATGTGTGGCTACACTAGATTTATACATGACTTTGGAAACCGAGTCACAGCGATGGCCTTTCTGTCCTGCTGATCTCAGGGGAAAGGGCCTACTGCAATCCCTGTGACCTCAGGAGGGCCGCTTCTCTCTGATTCCTCAGGTGCTAACTGGGTGGCTGAAGGGCACTTTCTCACTGGGAGTTCATAGGCTTATTAAGCCTGCCTTAGAAAAATGCTGTCTTCTATTTCTCTTCATCTGTAGGTATTTTGTTAAGGTGTGCTCCTTTTCCCCCTCCTGATAATGTTCTCTCAGATCAAGATGTGACATATCCATCCCTTGGGCCCCTGGAGCCTCACGGGCTCCATAACCCTTCATCTTCCCCTTTTGGAAAGTATGGGTAGCCCCACAAAGGGGCGCTAAGTCAGGTCACCTTGTCCGGAAGCCACGGAGCTGTTTCCTTACGTGCTTGATTTCGTTCCTCGCAAGCTCAGCTCTTCTCACGTCTTCCGGGCCCCCCACCAGGCCAAAAATTGCACCAGATAACAGCTCCCAAGTCACCTCCCTGCTCTCCCCCCTCACCATCTCAGCTGACAGAGTCTGTAAAGGAAATGAGAACACAGGCTCCTTTCCAGCGGTAGCGACAAGAATTTGCTAATTAAAATGAAAAGCCTCAGTTCCCTGGATCAGGAAGGAGGCCTCTGAGAGGCACCTAGAGGAAATCTTTCTCCAGATTAAATGGCCTTCCAGCTGGGCCCTGGTGGAGCCAGACATCCTTCTCCTGGCAGGGGGCTGGAAGTGGGTTCCCAGGCCTGCTCCAGACAAGCCTAATGAGGCCTCAGACCCATTTCTGTCTTCCTGGGTCCTGCAGCCTCACCCGGGTTCATGTATTCTTCAGAGATTCGGTAAATCCAGAGGGCCTTGGGGTCATCTAGTCAAGTGGTTCTCAACCCCAGCTGCACTTTAGGGTCACCTGCACCCAGGTGCCCAGGCTCCTCCCAAGACAATTAAAAAGGAATCACTGGAGATGGGGCCTGGGCATATGTATTTTGTAAAAATGTCTCACATGCTAATGCTGCCTGAGGAGTGGGAATAGCCTCATTTCTGGGTGAGGACTCTGATGGCCAGAGAGGGAGATGCAGTTGTCCCAGCCCACATAGCAAGGTAGTGGCAGAGCCCAGCCTCCTGACTTGCTGCCCAGGGCTTTCTCCCCATCCTGCTCTCCTCACAGGGCCATGTGGGGAACAGCTAAGATGAGCGGCAGATAGAAAGGGGCCCAGCCCCAGAGCCTGAGGCCTGATGGTATTGGTGTCTCTGAACATGTTTGGAGGGCTGGCAGGAGGCCTGCCAGCAGGGGTCTCTTTGCATGAGGACTGAGGAGCCTCATGGGAAATGTTCACCCTAAGGGAAAAGTGGGATGAGATTTCTGAAGGTGGTCTAAGGACAAACAGCAGGTATAAGAATGGAGAGAAGCAGTGGAGGCAGCTGACATATAGTGACATATTTCATTAGGTGGCATGCTTATGAGATTGCTAATTTCTGACCATTTTTGACCTACAAAAATGGCAGTTTCGTATGATTCAACATAATTGTTCTACCAGCAATAAGGAAGAGATGAGACAAAGGAGGCTCAGAGAAGCTAAGTGACTGCCATAGGGGCAGATTTGAATTTAGGTGTGTCTGGTTCAAAGTCTTTTAGCTGTTACAACGTACTGCCTCTCCTCTCTCTTGCCTTTGCCTAAGAGGTGAAATCTGGGGCAGCTAAAGAAAGGAATTGGAAACTTTCCTAATAGGGAGAAAAGGGAGGCCTGTCTGGGGATGCTGGTCTCTGGTTTATTCACTTACACTTCGTTTTTAATCATTATTATGGTTTCAGGTAACATCCTTGACCCCAGTAACCCTTCTTATTCTTGGGCAATTTGCTGAGACCTCAGTTTTCCCACACGTTGAGTGGGAGGTATGATGTTGGAGGGCCCTTATTTCCTTAATTCTGATAGTGTAATAAAAATAATAACACACATTTGCAAAGCATTTCATAGCTTCCCAAAGTATCTTTCCATTTATTGTTTGGTTTGACACTCTCTACAACCTGATGAGATGGAGATTAGTATCACCACATTTTAGATGTAGCAACTGAGGCCCAAAGAGACCTTAGGCAATTGTTCAAATCGTACAACTTGTTTAGTGATTGATCCAGAACTAAAGTTCAAGGTCCTTGACTCCATGGCATGAGAGACTTTCTACCGGAGCAGGCTGGAAATGAAAAAGAGAAAGCCTGATTTGGGAGGCTGGAATATAGAATGGACCTCCACGGATCCAAGTCTCCTTTCTTTTATTACATGGAAATTGGTGGGTTTATTACTTGGGGCAAGGAGGAAGGGATTTTTACTTGGCTTTCTTTCCATGGCTGCCTTGCCTCTTAGACCCCTACTCTGCCACCATTTCAACCTCCCCAATCTTCTGCAGAAGAAGGTTCATGCCCATGAAGTTCCTTGTGTTTTACTTTAAGGTGACTCTATTTGTGAAAGCCAGCAGGGCAAAATGGTTCGGAACACAGACGGCCTGGATTTGAATCCCAGCTCTGGCATTTACCAACTGGGTGACCTGAGAAATTTACTTAACCTGTCTTGCCTCAGTTTCCCCACATTTAAAATGGAGATGGTGCTTATATTAGAGGGTTTCAAGGAGGATTAAATGAGTTAATTGTAAGTACCTGCATTAGTGAAGATGCACAGTAGTAACCAATAAATTCCTAAGTCCCAGTGGCTTAACACAACAAAAGTTTATTTTTCACTTATGCAGAGTCTGATGGGGGTCAGCTAACTCTCCAGGGCCTTCCAGGTGAAACTCAGTGATTCAGATTCCTTTCCTTTGGTAAAGCACCTTGATCTGTGGTTTCCAGTGTCTCCAAGCTAGGAGAGGAGGGACCTTCTCTTAAATGCCTCAAACTGAAAGTAATGTATAGCACCCTTCAGCCAGAAATAGTCACATGGGCCCAGTATAATGACAAAGGAGCCTGGGAAATTCAGGACTATTTGGTGAATACCTCTGTCTCTGCCAGTGTATATACTTGTCTGTTAAATATAAAGTAAATATTACTTTTTATAAAGTCTAATTTTTTTATGTATTGACAGTTTAATCTTACTGAAATCTCGCATTTTATTCTGATTTATTATTTCTTTATTCTCATTTTAAAAATTTGTATCACTTCTTATTTGTATGCTTTTCATTAATTTCTCTGTTTTTATAACAACCAATACATATGCTTTGGCAGGGACAGTGGGAGTAGATTGATCCCTAGCAACATCTGGTGGTGGTGGGGGCTGCTGTTCCTTCTAGCGGAGTAGGCACTCCTTTAGTTTCCTTTGATGTCCCTTGCCTCTGTAGCCACCCTCTTAGTTCCCTTGGCTGAATCTTCCATTTCTTTCAAAAATCTTACCCTTGGATACTTATGGGACCCACAGTTCCTATCCACGGAGCTGTGATTCTCCCCAGTAGTTGCACACTTGAGTTACGGGGAAGGGGCTGCTTGCTGACATCTCCTGCAGGTCTGACACAAGGAGTTGTATGTTTTAAAAAGCCAGTCTCTGATACATGCAGCTTTGCTTTTGAGGCAAACAAGCCGTGCCATTAGCAAGCCACAACCCTGGAGGGCTGGCTGATTGGCAGTGGTCCCATGCAGTGAAGTGTCCTGGCTCAGTCCTGGTGAAGAACCAGATGGTGCTGACTTTCCTGTATGCCCCCACAGGTGGGCAGCACTATCCAGCACCCTGGACTCTGCTTCCTGAGTTACCCACCTCCCACCTCAGTAGGCACCAGGAGGATTGCCTTGGGGGGTTGGTACCCTGTGAAAAGTGTTAAACAGCAGTCCTGCAGAAAGGGATAGTCCATGTGATTTTTTTGAATGGAGTCAGCTGGTTCGCCAAGTATATTTGTCAGGAGCATTTACCTGGGACTGGCCTGGAATTCTAAAATACAAGAAAAAGGGCAGGGGCGGGGGGCTCACTCCCCTGCAGAGTAGGGGCCTGGAGGCCTCCTGGGAAAGAAAGAATCAGGGCTCGGGTGGTTGGCTCTAGGTCCATCTCCCTAAAGGTTGATAGATACCTTTTCCAGGATCTTGGGAGGAGTTTCATTAATTTGCAGAATTGAGGCCCTGATGACAGTGTGTCCAATATCACGTGTGTCTTTGCTTGTCCCCCTCCTGTGATCTCTAGGGGTCCAGGCAGATCTCTTGAGCACCCCGAGAGGGAGGCCTCTCCCCTCTCTCTGGATTGGACTCAGGTCCTTCTCTTGCCTATTGCCCACACCTCCTGTTTTTGGCAAATTTCCTAATGGCTGATGCTCTCACTTCCAGGGTAGAAAACATGCAGTCTCCCTTTCCTGCTGCAGGAACCAGTTAGTAACATGTAACTTTGGGTCAGTTGAGCTGGACTTGGGAGTCCGGTGAACTGCTTCTTCAGGAGTTGTGGCCTTGGCAGGTGTTCTAGTTTGCTAATGCTGATGCAATGCAAAACACCAAAAATGGATTGACCTTTATAAAGGGGGTTTATTTGGTTACACAGTTACAGTCTTAAGGCCATAAAGTGTCCAAGGTAACACATCAGCAATCGGGTACCTTCACTGGAGGATGGCCAATGGCTTCCGGTAAACCTCTGTTAGCTGGGAAGGCACGTGGCTGGCATCTGCTCCAGAGTTCTGGTTTCAAAATGGCTTTCTCCCAGGATGTTCCTCTCTAGGCTGCAGTTCCTCCAAAATGTCACTCTTAGGTGCTCTTGGGGCGTTTGTCCTCTCTTAGCTTCTCCAGAGCAAAAGTCTGCTTTCAACGGCCATTTTCAAACTGTCTCTCATCTGTAGCTCCTCTCTTCTCAGCTCCTGTGCGTTCTTCAAAGTGTCCCTCTTGGCTGTAGCTTCTCTTCAAAATGTCACTCTCAGCTGCTCTGAGTTCCTTCTGTTTGTCAGGTCATTTATATGGCTCCAGTGATTTAGTTTAGAACCACCCTGAATGGGTGGGGTAACACCTCCATGGAAATTATCCAATCAGAGTCATCACCCACAGTTGGGTGGGGCTCATTTCCATGCAAACAAAGAATTACAATCTAATCAACACTGATACGTCTGCCCACACAAGATTACATCAAAAATAATGGCGTTTTGTGGGGACATAATACATTCAAACTGGCACAGCAGGTAACCGGGACTACTCCTCCAAATCCAGTGAAGTCTCTGGAGTATGCACCTCAGAGACAAAGCACTTGTTCTAGACTTATCTCGTTGAGGTTGCCAATGTATAAACCCCAAGGAGTTGGCCTAAAAATAGATTTTAAATATTAACTTTTTTCCCCAAGAGACCTGGATTTTAGAATGTTCATTTCCACATATACAGAGTTTCAGATTTCTTATTTCTCCCATGACGGACGTAAAGGAAAGTTGGCCACCATTTTCCTTTCTGTTAAAATGTATATAATTTGACTCTTTAGCTCTTATGACCAGGACATTTTGTCTTGCTGCTTCCGACAAGCAGGCCATGAGTTGCCTTAGCACATTTCCCCTCCAAAGGCACCCACAGTCTGTTTGGACATATGGTGCGTCTCTAAGGCTCTTTAACTTGTGCTTATTCCACGACCCTGGGGCAGCAGTAGTCCTCTCTGGAGAAATGGATGCCAGAGCTGTCTGTGTGTCCCTTGGGGCCCTACTTGGAGCCATTAGTGATGGCTGATTGCTCTCCAAGGCCACTCTTGGAGAGACAGATGTATTTGCCTCTAAGGAAAATTCCTCACCCAGCTTCTTATTTTGTGCAGAACCTGCTTGAGCTGATTGGTAGAATACAGGATAATTCCTGGAAGAAGCTTTTCCCGTCTTTTCAGCCCAGAGATGAGCAACAGAGATTATATTAAAGTTTGTCCTTATTTACTTATACTTACTTTCATCTTCAGGTTGGATATTCTCAAACAGGTAGAGCCATTCCCACCCCCCCCCCCACCCCCCCACTTGTTTTTTTCTGGGAAGAGCTGTCCTGGAGCCCATCTGATGTCACGGTTCCCTGGTGAAGTGAAAGGGATGAGTAGTAAAACAGAACAAAGAATTTTCCATTTCTGTTGGGGAAGGGGTTGGGGATTGGGAATGGTGGCCAAAGAGGACTAACTTTATTGATAATGTTCTGATTATTTTACAGGAGAAAGTATTCATGTATCACTTGTGTAATTAAAATTAACCAAAAGAATAACATGAACACTTTGGATCTTAAACACCAACATAAAAGGATGCACTGGATATAATAAATGCAATGAATTGAACTAAACCCAATAGACAATAAAAACTCTGCTTTGGTGATTGGTAAGAGAGAAGTTTTTCCTCTCATTTTCTCTTGCCTTCGATCAATGTACACTTGATCATATCAGACTAGCTTTATCCAAATTGCATCTTGGCAACGGTGAACCTGGTTTTTCTAATATCTGTCATGACTAGAAATCTAGAAGAACTGATCAGACTGTATTCCTGCATTGGTATTATATAATTTTAATTTTTGTAGCTTATTTGAAAAATAGTTATTCTCATATTTGTTTATATTTTTCAGATAAACTTTAGAATGATTTTGTCAAGTTGCCTGCTAAAAGACTCATATGGATTTTGACTGAAACTGCACTAAATTTATTCTCTTAATTTTGGTAGAATTGCCATTTTAACTACAGCAATTCTTCTCATACATCTCTTAATTTATCCCAATCTTCTTTAAGGTCCTGAGATAGAGTTTTGTAGTTTTCTTTCTGCTGGCCCTGCTCGTCTCTTCAGTTTATTCCTGGCTTATTTTTTTGTATTTTGTGCTGCTATTGTGAATGCAGTCTTTCTTTCCCATTATGCTTTCAACCAGATAATTGATGCTATATTTGTGAATTCATTAATTAACTCATTAGTTCATTCAACAAATATGAATAGGAAAGCTATTTATTTTGCATACTTATTTTATAACCTGTGCCTTTATAGAATTTTCTTATCAATCTTAATAGGTTGGGATTATTAGACATACATCTTTGATTGTGATGATTTTGAACTTTTGCTTATGAAAATAATTGTGGTGGTTTAAAACCACGTATGCAAATTATTTGTTATTCTTTCTATAAAGAGGAGGCGGTTTATGTTCTCGCCTCTTGAATCAGGGCCAATCTCAGTGAATCCTTTGTAACCAATAGAATCCAACAGAAGTGAGGTGTGTCACTTTAGAGATTAGGTTGGAAGAGGTCAAGTAGTTCCCTCCAGGATCTCTTGGACTCTCACTCTGGGGGAAGCCAGGGGCTGTGTAACGAGTCTGATGACCCTGAAACCTCCATGCTGGAGGGGCCACATGTACATACTTTAGTTGACAGCTCAACTGAGCTCCCAGCCCACAGCCAGCAGCTACAGCAGCCACGTGAGGGAGCCATCTGGACGTCCAGCCCAGCCACGCCTTAGAGATGCCTACAGCCCTAGCCAATATCTGTCTGTAACCACACGCGAGACCCCACACGAGAACTGCCCAGCTGAACTCTTCCTGAATTTCTGACCCACAAAGCAGGAACAAAATGAAAATTGTGGCTTGGAGCTAATTTGTTGCATAGCAGTGGTAACCAGAACAGTAATTTCTGTTTTTCTTTCCTGATTGCATTAGCTGGAACTTGCAAAAATACGAAATAATAGCAGTGATACAGACATTCATGACTTTAACGGAAATACACCCAGACTCTTACGTTATACAATAGATTGGGTATTTATATTAGGCAAGGAACCCTAAACACTCCGTGGCTAAATACCACAAAGGTTTATTTCTCATTCACATGAAATTCTGTGGGTATTCCAGGGGGTGGTTCCATGTTCCAGGCCATTGGAGGCTCCAGGATCCTTGCACCTTCACCGTCTGGAACACAGGGTCTCTTTGGTTGATGAGGCAAAGAAAGTGCTGGAAGGTCTCCCACCAGCAATCAAATACTGCAGCACAGAACTGGTGCACATTATTTCTGCTCAAGCTCTTTTGCCAGAACTTGTCACATGGCCCACCTAACTTCAAGGACAGCAGGAAGGTATCATCTTCTTTTATGTCTAGATAGAGTGGAGAAGTAAATATGGGTGAACTCTAGTAATGCCTACCACATACAATTTTAACTTATGTCAGTCAAGTACCCTACAATTGCTGGTTTACTGAGGTGATTGTATTGGATCAGATTGGATATTAAATGTTATCAGATGCTTTTTCAGGATTAAGAGGATTATGTCTTTCTCCATTGTACTTTAGATTTTCTCATATTGAAACATTTTTGAATTCCTGAGACATTGGGTACTTGGCCATGTTATTCATTCGTTTTAAAACTGCTAAAGATAATCATTAATATAAAGTAAAAATCTTTGCATTTATAAATGTGACTGGTCTAGACACTTAGGGGTGTGTGTGTGTGTCTCTGTATGTGTGTATTTACTGTGTCAAATTTGACATCAGTGCCATTTTAGTTTCCTGATATAAATTGGGAAGATTTTTCTTATCTGTAGTTTTGGAATAGTATATACAACTTAGGAACTACTCATTGGTTAAAAGTTTGATCAAGGTCACCCATAAAACTATCTGTTCTTGTATCTTTTAGGGAAGATTTAACAATTTTAAAATGTTTTTTCTTTGATAATTGGTCTATTCAGGTTTTCTGTTTCTTGAGCCAATTTTGGTAATATTCATACATTTCCAAAATCATCCACTTGATCAAGATTTTAAAATTTACTCGCCAGAGTTGTTCATAATATCCTTTTAGAATGCTGTGTAATTTCCTCATTCATCATTATTTCTCTTTCCTGTTTCCTAATTTTGGGTATTTGTGTTTTATCTTGATTAGACTTGTCAGCAATTTGTTAGACGTGACAAAAAAAGTTCTTGGATTTAGTTATCCAATCTAGTATTTTTCTGCATTTGTTTTCATTGTAAAATTTCTCCCTTTTTCTGACAGTGACTTCATTTCCTAGGCAGGCACTTTGATTCCTCAACGTGAACCCCTGCTGTTGAACTCCTGCCCCTTTTCCTGCGTCTGGTGATGTTTTCCCGTTTGTTCATCCTTACCCGGGGAGTTCTGAGCTTGCTCAGGGTTGGGAGTCATGGTGGGGGCTGCCAGAGAGCATGAAGGAGGGACCAAAAAGTGCTGTTGTTTGTTCTCTGCTAGCTCAGAAATCCAGAGATGCCTGCTCAGTGAGGGCAGGGGGCTTAGCCAGAGCTGGGACATGCAGTGCGGGAGCTTCCTTGACCCTGAAGAGGTTTATATCTGCATTTAGTGTTGGCTGCCCCCCCAACCCTCATCTATTCCTGGCCTTGTTCCCCCCGTTAGAAGTTAGTTGCCCACGGCTTTGACTGGAGCCAGGTCCTGCTAAGAGGATGTTGCGAGTCAGTACCTCTGTAAGCTCTCGACCCTGTGTGTGGGTCCTGGATCCAGATCCTCCCTGTCCCCAGGGGCCAAGCACCCCCTCGGAGCTAAGATTCATAACAGGGCTCCTGTGGGGCCACGTATGGTCCTCCTACCTGTCTGCTGGGCAAGCTCACCTCTATTTTCAGCAGAAATAGGGGATGGCAGGACTCCTGTCCCCAAATCAGAGTAGCAAATTAGCATCATGACACATGGGATGAACCAAGGACATGAACACAATTCCTTTCATATGAATCAAATCCATTTTCGTCCTTGGATCTAAGCTTAACTGGACAGTGGGCAGCCCTCCATGGGCATTGGTGGAGTCTCCTTCTCAGATCAACGGCTGGAGGGTGGAGCATTGTGCATAGGTCTAAGCACAGTTTCCCAGCTTGGGTTCCCCCCAAAGCAAAGCCTGAGGCAGTGTTTTATTTGGGAATGTGATTCCAGGGAGTAATGAGTGTGGGGAGCATAAATCAGAGAAGGAGGGAGGCCAAGGCAATTTAAGGTTGTGCTATGGAGTTGGCTACTCCTATGTGAGCCTGGTTGCTTGTCTGGGGACCATTTGGAAAGTTACATGAAATATAGCTCAGAATTGCCTCCAGAGGAAACAAAGGAGGGAGAAGTTTGCCCATGGGTTCCAGCCTCCTATTGGTCAAAGGTTGCCCCATGGGGTGTTAACTCCCTGCACTTCCGGGGTGTAGACATGAATGCTGGGTGGGTGCCGGTGGGCATCTTGGGCTGTAGCATGACATGGGACAGGAAGGGAGAGGGAGGGGAAGCACCCTGGGCTGTCCCTGCTTGGAAATACCACGGCCATGGATGAGATGAAAGGTGAGGTCAACAGCCTTTGGAGTGGTACAAACAGGTGTCTGCTTCACTGGATTCTGTACACATTGAACACACAATGTGCTCCCTTCTCTCCCTGCCTCTCTCTGGCAAATAAATTAACCAACCCCTAGGAGGGACATGTCTCCGTGGGGAATGAATCTCCCTGTTGATGTGGATGCATGAAACCTACAGACCCCAGCATGCATTTCTACAATATGTTCTCTGCTAGTCCCATTCCCAATGAGGTAGGTGTTCTTTCATGTCGTTTCGTCTCCCAGGAGAGAGAAGTGGACAACTGACTACTGTTCTGAGTGTGTACAGATCCCCTGGAGCAACCACCTGGGAGGGCTGAGCTACTTCCTTATCTACATGGTTTAGGTAGCAAAAAATGGTTCAGCACCAACCACTGATAAGAATTCTCATTTCAGCTCCTTGTGTCTTGTAATCAATGGAAATTCCTTCTGGATTCACCCAGTGGTTTGGCTGCCAGGTGGGTTCACAGGTTTCTAGCTTTTTCTGTAGGAAAAGTACCTGTAGGTAGTTAAGTGGAAAGTGGGGTGAGATGGAGTTGAGGATCCCCTTCACCAATCATCATCTTCACCTGGAACCAGGTTTGCTTTTTGGCTCTGCCCAGCCCCACCTCCACAGAGGGATGGATTCATCTTCTATTGAAGCACATGAAACTAAGATTTGCCATTGTTCAGAAGACGTTAATGTTCTCCCTGGATCAGTTGGCTCTTAAAGCAGGTTCCAAATCCAACCAGCAACTTAGAATAGCTGCTTTGCTGGTAATTATCTAGGAAAAAAGCCTCCAGCTCATGTGCACTCAGAGAGGAGAAACTGTGTGTGACGCTGAGGCTGTATAATACTCAAGATTCTGCAAAAATACTCTTGTTAAGGCTTCACTGAGTAGTTCTATGGCCTGAGGGCATCGGCCTTCAGGAAGGGAAATGTGTTGTGTTCTCCCAAGGATGCTGTTGAAGCCATTATTTGTTAAATGGGCCCACGGAAAAATTATTTCTAACCTCTGTAGCAGAAATAGTTCTATTAATACTGAGCAACTGGTTTACTTTTACTTTTTGGATACTGAATTTTCTAATTGAATGTGTTCTTCTTTTTGGGTGGATACAAGGATGAGCAGTGCCAAGTGTTTGAACCTTTGGGGTTTGATCTCATTGCTGGCTTCAACTTATTTATCTGCCCTCGTTTTCTTGTGTTCTGGTCTCCTCACCCACCCCTCCCATTGCTTTCTTTTTGTTTTTTCATAATTGCCTTTTCTAGGTATGAAATTAATATAAAATTTAGAAAATGTAGAAAATTATAAAGAAGAACAATTACTTGTGTTTCCTCTGATGGGAGAGAATCACTGCTAATATACTAGGACGGTCTTTCATACATTTATGCATCCAATTAATTTTATCTTTCTATATACCAAATTTCTCTGTCTCTCTATTTATCTATCTGTGCACTCCAGACATCTTTGAAGAACTAGTTAAGCATCTTTCTAACCCCCATGGCATGGGTTGTGGTAGCTGAAGCTTTCCTCATTTTCTACTTATTTCCCATGCTCTTCTCTGTCTCTTATGTTTCAGTTTGTGGGTACCATGTCTCTACTCCATGTCAATGGAGACTCCAGACTCAGTCCCTTTACTAGATTCCAAGAGAAAACCACTGAAGTCAACCCCTTGTAAAGTCTAGTTAAGTTTCCTAAATATTAGGTGGTCATAAATTTTCCAGAATTAACCAAGAGTTATCCCCCCACCCCCCATGTCACGGTTTCCTCTGCTCTTCTCCCTGACCCCTTCTTTTACAATGTCAAACCCTGCCAGAGGAAATCAAATCTCCCTTCTTGCTTCCTGCATGGGATTTGGTGACCAACTTCTGTACTTGGGCAGACCTTGGGAGCCTCACCACCCATTCCTTGGGTGATGCATAAAGTGTTTCTTCTAGAGCAGCATAAATGTCCTCATGAGTCTGCGGGCTTCTAGTTCCCTTGGAGTTATGGTGGAAAGCTTGAACTCCTGGAATTAGAGGAAGATCTTAAGTCAAACCAGAGTCACCCATCGGAATCTAATCAAGATGCTCCTAGGCTGACGTGGACCCACAAGTCCTGGTCCAGCCACAGTGGTTGGCCGGGCTAGGACTCACTTTGGCGATCAGCAGGCATATAGAGAACTGTGCCACTCCTGTCAGTTCCCAGGGCTAGAGGACACAGGTATATGGGGCCTCTCCTTTTTCTGGGAATAGCTTCCTGTGCATCACTATGAGAAGATCTGAGTCTGAAGTATGTCCCCACACTAGCTTAACCTTAGGTTTAGGAGTACTCTAAAAGTATCAAGAACAATATATTTATTTAAGTGTATTTCCAGGGAAACATAGCCACAGTGTGTTAAGTGAAAAGGAGCAGGTTTCTGAATATATATAGGTTGATGCCATTTATGTAGAAAATGTATGTATGTTTACATATGCATAGAAAGTTCTGGAATGGCATAAGATTATTATTAACAAGTATCTTTGACAAGTGGGGACTTACACCTTGTGCCTTGAACAATTTCGTATTCAGTTCTTTGAAATGAGTATATGCTACTTTCATAATAACAATTTAAAAGATATTTCCATTTCAGGGAAAAATGTATCTTAAAGTATTTTTGTTATTAGGAGTTATGAGATTTTCCCTTTTTTCTAATTTTCTTTTTCCAATGTCATCTATTTCGTTTATGGCCAAAGAATAAGTACTGCAGGCATAGCAAGTCAGAGAGAGATTAACGTGTCCAAGGACAAAGGGACGAAGATGTCTAGCTGCCTGGGCACCAGTTTCCCCACTCAGGACCCAAAGTAGGCAGCGCGTGTTCTCTAGGGTCTGTGGCTTGAGGGCTGGGGTGGGCACTGCATCTAGGTCCCTCAGGCTGAAGAACCCTGCCAGGATTCCCAAGGCTGAAAGAAAACAAAATGAATCCTGTGGCCTCTGCTTATATCTGGCTATGTACAAAGAATTCGGGAACCAGCAAACTCCACGGAGTCAGTTCCAGCTGTTTTGTTCTGCTCATTGGCAAGTAGAGAGCACATGAATTCAACTCAGAGGTTCACAACTTGATACTCCAGCCTGAGAACTGGTTTATCCTCTTGGGTCCAGTATTGTCCCTCTTTAAAAGCAACATCATTTAAAACAGTTCTTGCCTAACTTCAGCGTGCATTGTCATCACCTGGGGCACTTGCTGAGCATGTGTTAAGATCTCTGGGACCCATCCTGGCCTGTTGAATCAGATGCAACCTATTTGGACGTTTCCCAGGTGAGCCGATGTAGGTGCCCATGGACCACACTCGGAGAAATGGAGGGTTAAGACTGCATCTGGCACTACTGGCCTGGCACCTGATATTTGCTTTTCTTGGAAAATTGAGAGGTAGGGTCTATGTTAAGAGGCAGAATATATTTCCCTGCCCCTTGACTTTGAGTCTGGTTATTTAACCATGTTTGTCCATGGGATGTTGCGGATGATTCAAGCAAAGGCTTGGCAAAACACTTATGTAATTGGTCTTTCTCTCTCATGCACCTGATATTGCTTGGAGAAGTATATGCCTAAGCTAGTTTGCTGTCCTGCTCCTGAGACAAGACACAACAGAGCAAAGCTGTACCAGCTGAGTTATCCCAGCCAAGCCAGGCCTCGAGTAGAGCCCTCAACCAACACATGAGTGAATCCAGCTGAGATTTCTTGCGCTTAGCCTAGATCAGTCAAGTTCCAGCTGACTTCCATATGCATGAGCTATAACAATAAAGGACTGTTATATTAGGTCATGGAGTTTTGGGTTGGTTTATTATGTAGCAATAGCTAACATACACCCAGGCAGCTGGTTAGTATATAGACCCTGAACTTCTGGTTCAGTAGAAGCCTAAAATTCTGCGTGTTTAGCAAACTTCCCAAGTGATTCTGATGCCAGTGCTCTATGGACCACACTCGAGAAACACTGCTTTAGACCCAACCCTTTTGCTAGTTTACTATGCAATCACGGGAAATTCATTACTATTTCTGAGCCTCAACTTTCTTATCTGCGAAGAGGGAATAATATGTATTTCCTGTGTAGTTGCAAGGATTAAATGAATGTAAATGTGAAGAAACCTAGCCATTAATAGTTTTTTTTTACCCACCTCCTTTTCCTTCTTCAACTTGTTCCCACCCTACCCCTACCCAACCTCAGGAAGACACCAGTGCGAATATCTTAGGAAAACATGAATCTCAGGGTCACAGCTTTATTGTATAGATTTTCAACACAGCCATATTACAAACATTGTCAGGGAACATTTACAAGAATAAATAAGATGGACTTGCAGGTGTAAAAAGATTACACGTCACTGTAATGTACAGTCAAAAAATATATCTGATATTCATTGACCCGACATTATTCACTTCAGCTCTTTTAAGCTAGAATTGGAAAGGACAAGGAAAAAAAAAGAACAACGACAGCACAGTGCTGGCTTTTTGAAGTTGATTTATTTTGTTTTCTCTTCTCGTACGTGCTTTATCTATCAAACACCCAAACTGTACAAGTGCAGGCCATTGAGATTCATGGAGGAGGCTGAAAACGGTGTGGAGACTTTGGTCTCATGCAATATCATATGCCCAGGGGATACGAAAATGCCTCTCTGGAGTTCAGTGGGAAACCTCATGATGTCTCCTTGAGGGCCATGAGGATGTCCAGTATCCAAGGCAATAGCAGAGGCTCTGACTCTGTGCCTTTCATTGTTTAGTAGGATGTAGGGTGAAAAGAGAAGATAGAAAAGTGCTTTTGAGTCTGATTGCTGTATGGGTTAGCCTGCATTAACCTGGGCTAGCCCAGGATCCATCTGGAGATGAAACCTATGTACTGGGAATGATTATAATCATGTGTCAACTGATTCATTGTGCTTTTGCTTTTTCAATCTGCTCCTGCAGGCCTCAAGTGGGGTGTGGGGGTAGAATTAACCTCTACAGATAATGTGTATGGTGAGCAATGCTCTGCTCGGGGTCCTGTTCAGAGCTTTACTGCTTCTGACTGTCACTGATGTCCCTCTTGGCCATGGGTCTGAATTAAGGTTGCTCTCATCAGAGATGCTAGTGGCACCAGGCCTGTGGGAAAGCAGCTGTTCTCACTGGGCCTGTTGGGTGATGACCAGCCTGGATGAGCCCTGGATTTGTGACCAGAGCAGTGTCTTGGCCTGTGTGACAGGGAGACTTGGACAGGAGAGCAGGGCCTTCTTGCCATTCCCCACCTGCTTGGCTTTGAACCTTGCAGATATGAATGGGTTAAACCATGGCCCCCAGTCCATAAGATCTTACCTTTCCAGGGTAGAAGTGATTTAAAAAGTCATCTCAATAATGCTCCTTCTTCCCTTTAAAGAGACACCTGGCTTCTGCTGGACATCTCCTGACATGAGGAGCTCATCAGCTATTAAGTTTCACTCCCTGGTCCTAGTTCTACTCTCAGGAGTGGCCTGGGACTAGCAAACTGTGCTTGAATTTGTCCAATAATCCGTAAACCTTTGGAGGATATGGACTCTAGTATTCTTCCTAAGCCGTCTGAAGCCTGGTTTTTACCTGGGATGACACCACTCTGCCCTCTGATCTTCCAGACTGCTCCTGGGGCTTTGACCCAAGGAACACCTTACATAATAAATCTCCCATGGGAGAGACAGGGGTAGGGTGGGACACTGAGAGTTTTTCAAAGCATCACATAGGAGGTCTGATGATTTATATTCATAAACCCCAAAGCACCAAAATACTTGTGTAGGGATTCAATTTTGCAAATTTGGCATGCTGCTTCCCATTCCCCTTGTCCCCCCAAATCCAAGAGACCCCCTCACCCAGGAATGATGAACTGCGCTGTTTACCCCAAGCTCTGAGCTTTCATACCGAGACATTTCTGTCCAACACTTTAAGCCCTCCACACTCTCAATCTCTTAACATTCCAACCAAGAGTCAGCATCCAGATTCCACCACCCACAGCATCTCTCAGATGCAGAAGGAAACCCTCAGTGATCCAGCCCAAACAGCTCTTCCCATTAGACTCTCTTCCATACTGAGTCCTTCCATATTTCTTATATGAGCCCCAACGGGCTACCACCAAGCTCCTCTTGGGGACCCAACATTCATGGGTAGATTTCAGGGGGGAAATGTGGCCCCTTTGATGACCTTTTCCCACCTCTTCTGGAGGTGGGCAGGAGGGATGCAAGAGAGGGCCTTGGTATCTTCAAGACAGTTGTAAAGCCAGAGCTACAGTGCAGTCCATCCCTGGTTATGAATGAACTGGAGGACACTCTGCACATGTGCACAATTATGGCTTAGACATCTTTCCTGTGCTTCTGAGGATCAGATCATGGCCCTTCAATAAGTGTCAGAGGAAACTGGAGCTGGAACAGCCCCCCACTCTCCACCACTGACCCCTTTCCCTGTTGTTCAGAGAGTATAAGACCTGAAATGCAAATTCTTACTCAGTGAACACAAGACCCTACATTATATCACTTCTAGATATGTGTAGATGGAGAAACCTCCAAGAAGAAGCCTTTGCATGGGTGGCACTTAAGGCCGAATCAGCCGGTCTCCTACAGTTTGGTGTTCTTTGCCTATTTCCCTGTTTTATTTGGCTGTGAGGTGGAGTTGATGTCAGAGGCAGAGATGGAGCTCAGACCAGTAGGATGGTAGGGAAGGCAAGTCAGAGGTTTGGGATGGCATGACCATCCATGTGACTCATGTCTTAACTTCTGCCCTGTCCTACCACTTGGGTCAGCCCAGTCAAATCGACTGACCTTATGGCTATGCCCTGCTGATGCTTTCCCTTGGGCTCACACATATCTTCCATGACATTACTCCTGACTCAGCTTGGTGCTGATGGCCTGTCTGCTCAGCTAGGATTGGCCAGCTGCAGGCTAAGGAAGGGCAGCTGTCTTCATTCTGTTTGCTTCCCTGTCTCTGGCTCTGGGTGGGCAGTCACTCCTGCAGAGATGACATGATGAGCGCCTGGCTGCTCCTCCCTTCCTGAGCCTCATTTCTGTTGTCTGCAGCAGCCTTGCTAGTCTGACACCTCTCTGCGCTCTACAGGGTTCACACCAGAGCTGAGGAAATGTGGATCTTGGTGAGAACACACAGCAGGAGCTAGTGTGGTAGTGAAGGGAATGGCTGATGAATAAATATGATTGGTCAGAGGGAAAATCATCTTTTCCCCCGACTCCAAGATTTGTTCCAAAGCAGCACCTTTGCTCCAGGTGGTTCTCATCAGAACCTTCACCCACCCCCTGTCCTGCAGTGTCATGGAAGTGACCACTTTGTCCATCCTTGGTTCTCATTATCTCTGCTGGGTCCCAATTTCCTGGCCTTGTTTTCCTGTTTCCCTGCCCAAAGTCCTCCAAATTCAACCTTCTCTCTCTACTTTTCTCACATCTTTTTTTTTTTTTTTTTTTTTTGCATTAATTGGTTGGGCAAGGTTCTATAGCCAAGAAATGTAAGGACTTGGATTTTAACCAAAGCCTGAGCTCTTTGTACACAACCACATAGCTCGCCAAAGGTTGAGCTGTGCCCTAGTAATCTGTGCTTCCTGGACCCTCCAGAGCTCTGCATGTTGTAGAAACCCAGTAAATGTGAGTGGCTGAGTTAAAGTGAGGAGGCTTCCTGACCCCAGCACCTCATGTGAAGCATGTCCCCCAACTGCACCTGGACAAGGACACTACCTTACAGAAGCCCCAGCATTCAGGAATCTGCTGAATGAGGCTATGTCCAGCTTCTCCATTTCCTTTAGGGTTTTACAGGCTCAGCCTTCACCATGCCACATAGGCAAGTCTTCAACATTCTAGCCTGTGCCAGTGGGTCCCCTCCAACACCCCACTAGAGGAGACCTGAGTTGAGGTTAACCCATGAGCAGTAAGGTCAGGATATCCGTACACTGAAGGATCTGCCTAGGGGAAAGTGAGCTGGTCTTGAGTTTGAGTCTGGACTTGGCCTCAGAAGGACGCAGCATGGCCAGCCCTGTGTCTCAGACTAGGTTATAATTCCCCAGGGCACATCACAGTGAACTGAGGGTATCAAAGCCATAGGAGGGATAAGGTACATGGTTTTTACAAGATATTTATATAGTCATATTAAAACAAATCAGACTATCTGAAGGGAGTGGAATGCAAATATTCCATGAATTGTTAAAATAAAACATGAGACTCTGAAGAAATTTTAAGCTTACTATTATCTTCTTTGGGCTTTACCCAGATCCACTGAGTTACCTGTTTCACTCTAGTCTCTGCTGCTAAGGATAAATAATCCTGTGGGACAATCTGAGACAGTGGTGGGAAAAATATTCTTTGAAGTCAGAAAAAACACAGCTTAAATCCTGGCTGACTCATTAGTTATATGACTGTGGGCAAGTGGTTCCGCCCCTCTGAGCCTCACTTTCCTCATCTGTAAAATGGTGACAATCACAAACCCTACCTAGAATTTGGTGAACTGACATGTGAGGCTCCCCAGGACAGGGTCTGCTGGCTTCACACGAAGGCTGACATCTGGCAGGCCTCTATTCAGGCCACACCTGCAAAGAGGATCAGCACTAAAGACAAAGTGATCCCTTCTGTCCTCACAAAAGGAGGCCTGCTGTGGCCAGCTGGAGCCCAGAGGCCCCTGGCTGGCTCAGGATCTTCCCACCATAAAGGGTGAGAGGATACAGTGTCAGGGTACAGTTCGGATATATCCTGATACCATATAGACCATAAACACATGCAGGTTGGGATGGTTCCTGGCTTATTAATTCCTTGCATTTTTTCCAGATATGGTCCATATCCAGGAGGCAAGACCCAGAGGAAGCTGTGTTCCAATTCAGGGCACTCCCTGTATAGCTGCTGTTGGGGAGATTCAGAGGGCATTAATACTACTTTCCTCTGTGACATGAAAGGATGAGTCTACCCTGTAACTGGGGAGAGGTGGGAGACTACCCCAGAGAAGGTGGTGTTGGCTCAAGAGATTCCCTGGGCAAGGGGCCAGGTCTGAGTTCCTGGGTGCCAGTGCCCCCTCTCATCCAAGCCCTGCCTCTTATTTGCCACGTGGGATCTTAGGAATGGAGTTCCTAACCATGAGCCTATTTCTTCTTGTGTAAACTGGCCTAGGCCTGTTCACTGTCCTGCCTTCCTTGGAGGATGGTTGGGTTGTGAGAAGATGGGGGGATGAGCTGGGGGAATCATCTTCGGCCCTTGCTGGGCTACCCCGCCATGGCCTGAGTTTTTACAATGAAGTCATATTTTAAATTCCTCCCGTTTGAAATTATAGAAGCCACTGTCATTCTTCTCTATCAGGCTGTTCACCCTTTCCTGAGCAGAATAAATCCTAGGATTTGTGTTTAGCAGCCTCCTCTGTACCCCCCCCGTCCCCCATCTCATCTGGGTGAGACAACATCTGAGAACATAGTGCACCAGAGGCCCTGCTGCAGGCTCCTTGCAGGCCGAGGGAAGGGCAGCTAGGGCTGCAGGCTGGAGCCAGGGGAAGGCAGCAGGACCAGCAGGGGCTGAGTCCTGGGGACCTGCTCAAACACACCCGGGAAGAGGCCCATCAAAGGCAAAAAGCCAGTTAGTCCTGGGGTTCCTTTACCTTTGTTTACTTTGAGATGCTTCCTTTGAACCTCCAAAGTAACAGCCCTTCCTTGATCAAGTCTGGTACCCACAGGCTTCCAGACAGGTCCAGAGCCCACCCAAGGGGAGCACCTTCCACCGTCCCCTTTCATGTCCTGTGCCCTGTGGGCCTGGCAGCCTGGCTTGGTGACCCCATTCCATCATAGGGCAGAGACTCGGTTTCTCACCGAGTCTCACGATCCACTACATATCTTGTTCCAGCAACACAATAATGAGCAGACAGACAAACAGATGTGATATTAAAGAGTACACAGCTAAGAGGATGTTTCACAGTGTCTGATGAAAGAAAAAGAGGCTGTCCCACTGGCCCCAGAGGGAGCCTTCTCCAAAACAGAGCTAAGCACATCAGTCGAAAGCTCCCCTGGTTCCTTGGTGCCTTTTGGGCAAGGTCCAGACCACTAAGCCAAGCATTCATCTCCCTGAGCCTGGCTCGTCTCCTGCCCACCCCTCACCCTGCTTTGCTCCAGCTGGGCTGACCTCACACCATGCACTGCCCACCTTCTTCACATCTCTTTGCCATTGCACCTGCTGATGCCTTGGCTTGAATTTCCTTTTCTTCCTTTTTCTACTTAAGATCAAGTGAGGATGGATGTTACCACCCTTAAGAAGCCTTAGACAGAGTTAGCTTCTCATGCTTGCAGGCTCATAGAACACCTATGCAGTCCATGACTTTTGCACTGTGGTTTCACTTTGTCTGTTTTCTCCAGTGAGCTTTTGAAGGAAAAACAGTGCCTTATTGAATTCTGTGCTCCTCATATCTTATATGGGGCTAGACCAGCCTCCAAGATGGGGCTTCCTAGATTCCAGGCCACCCAGAGGCTCTCAGATATTGTACGTGAGCACCAGCTAGAGACCAAGGCAGAGAGGGTGTCCCTGGCTGGCAGAACTTACAGCCTGAGGAAACAGGCTAAGAGATTCTGGCTAAGAAATTAGATGAGGCTTGCTTTCCTGGAGAGCCAGGAATGAATTACTAAAATATATCTGAGATTCTAGGCTTCCTAGGAGAACTGATATTAGGAAGAATTAAATTTCCATTTGTGGAGGTCTCTGCTCAGAAGTCTTGGGCTTTATTTTTCCCTCCATAAAATAATTGCTTGGCTGGGAAAGGATGAAGGAAACAGTATAAACAAGTCTCATTACAGTTACCTGCCTTTTTGGAACCCAGAATTTCATCACTGAGGGAAGGGGCTTCAGTTTTTTCACTGTAAAACAGAGATGATAGCAAGTTAACAGCTCTCTCATGGGGGTTCTAAGATTATATGAAATGCTGTATGGGAGGTGCAAACCATGATCCTGGGCATAAACAGATGATTAGCAATGTCGGCTCCCTTTCATTGTCTCACCCTTACTTTGGGCAAGATCCCAGAACCCCAGGCCTGATCCCTGTGGCCTACTATTTTAAAGCAAAGTATACTTGATCCATAAAGGCCGTTTTCAAGATGGCAGCTGGTTTTCTTTAGGGAGGAGTTGAATTTAGAGATCAAAGATTATGTGGAAAGCTGGTGCTCTATCTGCCCCAGAAACCACAGACACCTCTTCAGACTGGCCCATCTTTTCCTAGCTTAGTGGCTGTGCTGTTCCAGGGTGGGACCTTTTAAGGACAATGTCAAGAAAATAACGGGCCTGAGAGATCTGTCTTATAGCTACACATTCAAACTTTTTTTTCTTTCTTTTTGTTTTTTTGACATTAGAGACTATGATTTTATACCCCTTAAAAGAAAGTTCTTTTCACATACACTTTGAAAAATAATCACATCTTATTTTGTTTGTCCCTCCCCAAAGAAACCATCACCCAAGAGATACGGGGTTTCCATCACGTGAGTCAGCCAGAGCCTGGCCCCATGGAGGTGGCCCCTCTTTACAAACACAAGGAGGAGCAGCAAAGTTCCCTTTAGTTCCACTCCCTCCCTACTGACCACAAAAGCACAGAGAAAACCTAGATCGAAGAATGCTGTGGACTCTGAGGTCAAGGCCTGGGCTGGGGGATGGGTACAGAATGGTAGTGGGCCAAGCCCCATGCGGGTTGGGTGTGGGCCACAGAGAGGATGGGGGCCTCCGCTGTGGCCTAGGGAGCTCCTAAGGCCACAGTGATGCACACTGGCAGGTGTCTGATGCCAGAGGTCCCCAAAGGAGAAATCAGGGAGCAGCAGACCAGGGACCCCAAGACCCCCAATCTTTCCCACCATAGCATGGAGGAGTAGAACACGACCCCCCCCACTCCTAAAGAGAAGTAGGGCAGGGGAAGTACTGCTGGGCCTCTCACCCCCCAGCACCTGTGCAGTCGGCTTGTCATAAGATTCACAAAATCGAAAAGAACAAATGCAAGAGGTCTGAGAACTGAAAGTCCAGGGGCCTTGCTTGTGGGTGCATTTCTGCTTGGGCCTGTGGCTGTGGCTGTCGGGTGTGGAAGGGAAGCCTGGGCCTTTCAAAGCAGCATCTCCCACAGCTACAGAAGGTGCAGAGCCTGCCCTGGAGTGTGGGGCCACCCAGTCTTCTCCTTGGAGGTGGGCAGAGGTGCCGCCTTTCAGCCCCCGTGCCCAGTCCCGGCCAGTCACAGGAAAGGGGGCTTGGCCGCAGCAGCCTCTGGTCTCTGGCAGGTTCCCCATCCCATTGGGCTAAAAGGAGCTTAAATATTCCAGCGCCACCTCGTATACAAATTTATACTGTTCCTGAGTAGACAGGGAGAAGAGGAGACAAAAGAGAAAAATGAAAGGGAAAGAAAATTGCATTTAATTTAGAGATTCAGATTTTGGAGAAAATGTCATCTACATACAGACTATAAAGTCAACTCAAAATCATCCATGTGGTTATGAATACCCAGGCATCCTTGAAAGTTCTGCCTGCTATCTGCTTCTTTCTAAGCCATCTTGGATGCCCAGTTGGGACTGTTCTTTTTCTTGTTACTGTTTTGTGCACCTGTGCTTCTCAAAATGTAATGTGTGTACAAAGCACCCAGGGACATTTTTAAAATGCAGATTCGGATTCAGTAAGTTTGGAGTGGGGCTCAAGATCCTGCATTTCTAACAACCTCCCAGGTGCTGCTGATGTGGCCAGTCTGCAGAACACACTTAAGTGGGAGCCCACCTTGAGCAGCCTACAGATTTCTGTATTCGATGTCCTTGTTGGTGGTCTGACTCTACCATGGCACCATGTCTTATCATCTGTGATTCTGCCCCCCCATCTCTTTACCATCCCTTTCTCCACAATATCCTAATTCAATGCTTCCTACAGTAAAAATGAGCAGAAGTTAATTAGAATAGGATTGGATTGGACTGAAAATATAATTCACACTACTAATCCATTAACTCTTCTCCTAAGAGAATTAACGACATCTCCTTAAGCAATGGGCAGAAAGTAAAGCAACGTAGGTGGAACCGATCACATTTGGACTGCCCTGTAAGAAAGACAGGTTGATGGTGCTGGAAGGAGGACAAGCAGGGCAGATGACAGCATGTGCAAAGGGCCTAGACTGTGGCTGACATGCAGTGGGTCTCTAATAGGTACCCAGCCACTGACTCTTTTTTACTGTTTGCTGTCATTCTCTTCAGGTCCAGGGAACCACAGTCAGCCCCCAGCTGTTGGAGACCAGAGTTCTCGGGACACTCACCAGGTTCTCCACCATGTTGGATTTGTTGTTACGCAGCGTTTTCACGATGTGGAATACATCAATGATGTTTTGCTGCTGGATCATCTCACACACGCTGCAGATGGCACAGAAAGTTCCACTGCGGCCGCCCCCATTTCTGAATGCAGAGAAAAGAAGTGAACCAGAGTCCTGGGTACCCGCCAAGCACCTGCTGAGCCTAGAGCCAAATCAGCAATTGTGGGGAGAAGCAGACCTGGAAAATGCAGGGTGAGGCTATGGGGAAAGCCCAGAGGTTATGACGAGAGCCCCCTCTGTGCCATCAACCTTGCTGTGACTTTGGGCAAGTCACTTGCCCTATAGGAGCCTCAAGTTCCCCATTCATGTAATGAAGGGGTTGGATTACTGACCTGTTTAGTTCAATTAGCTTGATGCTTCCTTGGTTCTCTGAGGCATGTTGAGCACACTGGCTCAAGCCCCCGAGGCAGGTAGGCATGGGGTCTTTGACATATCCTCAGCTATGTGTTGTGCCTGCATCCTTGTCCAGAGGGATGCTCTGGGGCCATGTATACATCCAACAAAGAGAATGGAAGTTTCCAGGCAATTTTCCTACTAGTTTTCTCAACCTTCACTGAAGCCAGAAATACCAGAGACATCTTTTTTAGCCTAAAGCCAGTCAGCCCAAGTGTCAGCGGTTGAAGTTGGCCTGGCAGGGTGAATGCTGAAATTACTAATTGGTGGTACAGGTACTTGTTGGGAAAGTCAGAGAGCTTAAAGGAGGTTAAGCGTGTAAACCCAGTTTTAAGCAAGGTCCTTATGATCTGGAGTACAGGGATAGAGGATCCTTGTCAGGGCCATCCCTCTGCCACTCCTCTCTGATGTTCCATAAGTTGTCTTCATGGAAACACCCCTCCAACTCTTTATAGAAAGTCCCGTTAGGAATTGGCCTGATTTGGAACTCCTGGGCGTGTTGCCAAAAGCAACTAATGATTTCATGTAATGGTCTGTGTCTAAAGAACATCTGGTTGGAAACTAAGGCACTCAGTTGAGCTCTCAGATGTATTCTCTACATGACTTTCAACGTCCAGATGTTTCAAGTGCAGGCAGTTGCCCTCCACCTTTGAGCCGGCGCCTGCATTCTAGCATCTGCTGTGATGTCACTAGCCCTCAAGGATGCCAAGGCCCTGTTGGTAGAAGGACACCCCCTCTGCCTTCCTCTGACTCAGTGCAACTGGGGGGACTGGACACAAAAGGTACCCTGCAAATAGAGTAGGTAAAAAACAAGCACATAACAGAGTAGGAAGGCTCCTCCAGGAAGGAGGATTCTGGGCATCTCAGGCCCCAGGCAGTGAGACCCCAAGGAGAGGAGTGTGGCGCTTGGTGGGTGGTGCGGGCACCTGAGCACATGGGAGGGTGCTGGAGGGAGTGGGGATTAGGAGGGAACCAGCTTCCAGTTCCTGGGATGTGGGCAGAGTCAACCTGGCTTGTTACCCACTAATCTGACTGGGAGCTCCTCCCAGCATCTCCCTGGATTCCAGTCCAAGATTTGGATCCATTGGGAGGGGAGGAGTGTTGCAAGCAACGGCCGTTAGGCTGTGTGTGTGTGTGTGTGCGTGTGCGTGTGCGTGCGTGCACACACTTAACCTCCTTTAAGCTCTGACTTTCCTGACATAGTCCCGTACCACAAATTTGAAAGAGGGAGACAATAGGCTAGTTTTGAAATGGCTGAACTCAATTCTGAGGTCAGTGGGATGTTATTAATGCCTCCACCGGTTCTGGAAATATGTATTCTGAAAAAGGGAAGACTTCATTTCATAGAGCCCTGAACATGACATTTTTAAAGAGGGAGGCCTTCTCAATCATCCCTCCCCAAATCGTTACAAATTCTAATAAGCAATGTGAATTATTGTGAATTATTTATTCCATACATAGATGTTATGGCTGCAGATTTGTTTCAGGTTGAAATCTCTACAAAATCCTTCTCTGACGTCATGTTATACTCACATGGTAGACTTTGTAACACTCTTCTGCTATTTTAAGTAATTACATTTATAACATTTGCCTATTTGATACAACACCATTGTTGGCTTCTACCATGGTAGACAGACTGTGTTTATCTTCTAAATATTTTATGCCAAAACACAATGGGGTCTAAAGATCATCTAATTCAACAGACCCATTGGAAAGGGGAGGAAACTGAGGCTCACAAAGTTAAGTGGCTTTCTTGATGTTGCACAGGTCAGCTCCAGCCCTGACCTCCACTCTGGCACGGTGACATCAGGTCCCACTTGAGGGAATGCCTGTGCCCTGGCCATGCTGAGTCCAGGAGAGAAGGTGATGCCTCTGGGCACCCAGTACTGGGTATAGACACAGCCGGCCCTGAGCACACCGTGCCCCTGGCAAGGCCCCAGGGCTCTCCCCAGCCACCTGTGGACCCCTCAGGGCAGGGTTATCCCCTCATGCTACCCAGATCTCTGTGTTCCCATTAAGTCCACAGTAAGAGATGCCCCAGGGGGCAGACATGGTGGACGAGAACTTTGGCTTCCTCAGAGGCTGGGTGGGTTAATGGATGGCACAGTGAGTTGGAGCCCGGTGGACCCGGATTCAAATTGTAGCTCCCCTCTTAACTACCTGCTCCCTTGCCCTCTCTCTCTACCTCAGTTTCTCACTGCAGAATATCTACCTCACAGAGGGAATCAGGTGATTCATATAAAATGTCTGCATCAAGCTGAATCAGTGCATTCCCTTTTCTTCTTCCTCTTTGGGAAATGATGGAGGAGGCTCTGGTCAGTGAAACCCACTTTGTCCCGAGCTTTCTTGTGACTATCAGGGCATGTCACACCTCCTATTGCAGAGGGGGGGCTCATGTCCCCATTGGGACCATGGGGTAGCAGTCTGTCCCCATGTTTGTGCAAAGGTCACCAGCTTGGCATCAAAAGGCTGTATGTCCTATCATAATAGTTCAGGGCAACACAGTGGCACCCCCGTACATTAAAGGATTAAAGTTCCTTTTATTACACCCCCAGTGTCTTTAAAGGATGTTGAGATTAGGTATTGCAGGGCATGGGTTAGGACTGGTGCATGTGGCCAGCTGCACCCCAAGGATGCCCTATCGCCCATCACCCCATTGCCTTGGGGACACCTCTGTAATACTCACAGACAGTGGACCACGGTGCGGCCCTCCCTCCCATCGTACTGCTCCTGCCACTTCTCCAGCCGACGGACCACTTTGAGCAGAGAGCGCTTGGAGGGGGGCGTGTCCCGGTAGGCGGGCCAGCCGATGTACTGGAGGTGCTGGACTATACGATACCCATCCTGTGGCTGGGAACAGAGAGGCTGTTAGGACCGTTCTGCTGGGGATGATTGGCAATGCAAGCCCCACAGGTATCTTGGGCTGCAGCATTGTCATGGAAGACAGAATAAATGTGGTATCTCATGGGGAAATAAAGACCATCTCTGCATTTACCTCTGTACCTTTCTGCATACTGATTCACCTGTGATGAGCTAGAAAACTCTACCTGGAAAACTTCTACTTTGTTTTCAAAACCCAACTCAAATGTCACTTTCTCTAGGCAAGCCTTCCCTGACTACCAGGCAGAGTTCTCTCTCCCTAAGGCTTGTATGTCTGAGCATTTCTCATCTTCCCATTAGGCAGTGGACTCTGAGAGCAGGGACTGAGTTGCGTTCATTCTGGGCTCCCCAGTGCCAAGCCCACTTCTGTTTGCTTTGGTTAGCTGCCATTTTGTAGAGTCTTCATCTGCCCCTCTCCCACCAAAACCCCTGCCTATACCCAGCCAGGGAATTTCCTCAGGGAAGCAACTAACTGGATCCCATCAAAGGCGGCATCAAGTCATGCCAGAACAGTGCAGCACCACGGGGGAGGAGCTAATTTCTGAGAAGTTTTGTCTACATGGCAGCAAGTGCGTCAGGAAACAGGCAGATGGCAGGCTGTGTGTTGGAGTCGTTCCTGGATTTGGAGCCGGAATCGGCAAAGGCATCACATTCCCCAGGAAGTGATTTTCGGGAGATAACAACACAGCCTCGTGGGCAGCCCAGCGGGATCTCCTCCCCGCAGCCTCCATCTCACAGGGGGAGAGGCTGGGAAGCACTGGTGGCCGCGCACTCACCCGAGCCATGTTACAGATGCGGAATATTCTGTGGATGATGTCCTCGTCGATGTCTGCAGAGACGAACTCCACCTGGATGGGCCCGTAGCACCCAGAGGTCTTCTCGGGCCAGTACTGCATACAGAGCTGGGGCAAGGAAAGAGGTCACAGAGAGAGGCTGAGGCCAAGAGGGAGACGTCAGACTCATTTACCAACAGGACTTGCTTATTGCCAGCAGGACACATTAGCTAGAAAGGTACAGTATTTCTGTGGGAAATCAGACTCATCGTCCCTGTTGAGGAGCCCACTTTTTTGGTTGCCTAAATGTCATGGTCCTGGGCTTACAATCTTTGCTATGCTGATTTCAAACCATTTGTTAAGCTTGCTGGACCTCAGGTTCCTTATCTGTAAAATGGGGACAATAATAGATACCTTGAAGGGCTGCTCCAGGATTGAATAGAACATTCTGATGATGGAGCAAGTACAATCACATTTCCTTTTCACCAACATGAATCACGGCAAACTCTTCCCCATTCCAGGAAAGCCTTTAAAATGTTCATTTTATGATCAGATCATGAGTGGTTTTCCAAAAAAGTCTTTTGCATCAGACAGGCTCGCGTCCAAATCCAGGCTCTGCTACTTATTAGCTGTGTGACCTGGGGCTCAGTGTTCTCACCTGGGAAGTGGAGATAATTATGCTTACCTTGCACCAAAAGGTAATGGATCGTGATGTTGAGAGATCTTGCCTAGGATCCTTCCTGTTTTCTGGAATTGGGAATTAGAACTTACAGCTGAGAGCAAAAGGTGAGGGTTTGTTCCCCAGACTAAGACAGTAGGTCCCAACTAGAGGCTATTTGGACCCTGAGAGGACATTTGGAAACGTCTGGAAACCATTTTTGTTTTTCCTATCTGGGGAGGTGGCTGCTGGCATCTAGAGAGAGTAGAGGCCAGGGATGCTGCTAAACATCCTACAATGCACAGAACAGCACCCCGCCCCCCACCCCGGAGAAGTATCCAGCCCAAAATATTGATAGTGCGGAGACTGAGAAACCCTGCTGTAAGGTCCTAAATTGTTCCTTAAACTCATGGGTGTCATCAAGAAGGAGAGCTGGATATCTCATTCCCCCTGATCTGTTGTGTCACCGGATGACTTGAGTTTGCAAGAACTCTGGAGTAGGGGATGGGGAGTGTGGTGTAGACAGGTGCAAAGTATGCCCCCTCAAATTCTGGTTCCCAAGGAAAAAGCAGATGGATCCTGTCCAGGTCTACAGGCCCCAGAACTGGGGCACAGAGGAGAGCTAAGATTGAGCTGCAGGCTTGCTGGGGACCAATGCAGACCATGAGTTAGAAAGAACCTTCCATCTGGGGGTTGCCCAGAAGGCAAAGCCGAGGCTCACAAAGACCCACAGTGTCCTCAGAGATCAGTTTGCGATTGAGACTTTCATCTGTGGGGCCTGCTGTGGCCACCCCCTCCAGGCACGCAGACAAGGAGCTAGGTTGATAGAGGTAACCCACAGAAAGGGGTGGCTTCCTCTCAGCCACCGATGATGCAGAGTTTCATGAAAGGGAATTATTGCTCTCTTTTTTGTTGAAAGAGAACAACCAACTCACCCTGGGAAGTCAGATGAGAAAACTATTCTCTCCTTTCTCCAGAACCAGAGCCAGAAGGGAAGAGCAGGGAGGAGGGGGGCAGAGGAGGGAGTAGGAGAGAGAAAAACCCATGTCCCCCACATTCCTAGCCACAGGACCCAAAATTCTAGCTTAGGGATAATAATAATCACCTTACAGTAGGGGATGGCTTACTATGACTCACAGGCCAAATCCAGCCAGCTGCCTGTTTTGTAAATAAAGTTTTATTGGAACAGATCACACGTTCATTTACATGTTGTCTACAGTCATTTTCCTGCTTCAAGAGCAGAGTTCAGTAATTGATACAGAGGCAATTTATCCTGCAAAACCTAAAATATTTCCTATCTGGTCCTTTACAGAAAAAAATTGCTAACCCCTGCCCTAAAGAGTTGTTCTGAGAATAAATGAGATAATGCATGTAAATGAAGCCCTTAGCACAGTGCCAGGCGTGGAAAAAGCACTCACTGAACTCCAGCTATTCATGTCATTATTAAACCCATCAATGCTTAAAAAAATACCAGCAATGTAATAATAGCTAACAAATATAAATTTGAAGGGTTCTTCTTATCATCTATGTTAAATGGCAAAGACATGGGAGGTTAAGTTTTATAATGCAACAGGGCTTCACTTTCCTGCCGTCTCCATAGGAGATTAATTATTAAGAAAGGTGATGTGCGGGGCTGGCGGGGGGTGGTGGGGTGGTCACAGGGGCCTCCGTGGCTGGACAGGCATCTGCTGAGCCGTGCAATAACGACAAATCCACTATTTGAACTTCATTTCTCTTTGCCATTGGCTCTTTCCCCTTGTAGCCTTCACAGTGACAAGAGGCTGGTACAGATAAGTCCGTGGTTGGCTGAAGAAATCAGAATTAATCAGAACTGGCCATTTAGAAAAATAATTGCCTTTATCACCTGCATTGAATTTAGTCTTGCCAGAGTGGGGCTGTGATTCTGAGGTCCAAGCATCCGAGGCATCAGGGAAAGTGTATTACCCCCAATATTTTCAGTCTGGAGAAAATGTGGAATGGCTTGTCTCTTTTAATAAGATTTCTAGACCAATTTCTCAAGCTAATAGGTTCTACCATGCCTCAAATATTTGGGGACACTTCTCTGCATTTGATTTTCCGGGTCACTCTCCCACAATGTCCAGAGGGCTGATGAAGGTTGTAGGGTCCTTTGAATCCTAAGTCAGAGCCATCCTTTCACTTGGGTTCCCTAATTTGTGAGGCCACACCAGAGCAGACCGGGTGACATTCAGCCCAGTGATGCGTGGGCAGACGCGGTGTTGGAGCTGCCACGGATGAGCGGGGTCTCCCGCAGCCCAGAGGCTGCCCGCAATCTAGCTGTGGGAGATGGGTTTGAGAAGGGGGCTGAAGCCAAATGCTGCATTTCCAGTGACCTTTGGGGCTCTGAAATGATCCTCTTCAACAAGAAATGTCCTCTATGCTTTAGTTCAAAGCGGTCTTGGTAAACAGAATCTCATGTGTTGGCTGTGCCTCAGTGGCTGCACTGTGTGCATTTAGTCTGTGTATGCAGCGAAGCAAAAGGTGGGATAAAGCAGTGGGGCGCCTGCTTTAGGGCCCTGGGTTTTAACTTCCCCGGGTAAAGGTGTAGATGGCTGTGAATTTTAATGTGTCTACTTTACACAGGAAGCTGTATCTAGTGAGCACCCGATAAAATGAACTATGATAACTAGGCAGTGTGGGAGAGGGTTATTCAAAACAAGAAGGTAAAGTGGAGGGTTTTTTTTTCTCCCTACACTTAGAAGCCCTTATGACAGTTTCTCTTTAGGATTATACCCAGAGTTGGGGAAGCAGGGGGGGACAGGTAGCATCTGGATTTGGGGATACTCGTTTGCATGTCAAAGGAGAGACACCTGTGGGTTGTTTTTGAGCAGAGCCCAGAAAGTAAAAGGGGAAGATAAGGAGGGTAGTAGGAGCAAGGAAAGGGTCATGTGGCCCTTTCACAACCTCCTAAATGTCAGTGATTTGCATGTACAAGGCTCAGGGTACAGGGATTTCTTGTGGAACCCAATGAGGAACCTCGCTTTGCTCCATGACTGACACAGAGATGGAACAGGGACCACTTCTGTGAGCTAGACCACGGGCACATCAGCATCAGCAGTGGATATAAATCTTGGGGAGGGGATGTAGTGGGTTGGATACACCCCCCTCCCCTTCATGTCCACCCAGGACTTCAGAATGTGACCCTCTTTGGAAATAGGACCTCTGCAGATGGCCTCCAAGTCCAAAATCACTGGTGTCTCGAGAAGAGGGAAGAAGGCCATGTGATGACAGTGAGTAGAGTGATGCAGCTGCAAGCCGAGGAACTCCAGGGATGGCCACAGCCAGCAGAAGCCGGAAGCAGCAGGGGAAGTCTCTCCTGGAGCCTGCAGAGGGAGCACGGACTTGCCAACACATTGACTTCAAACATCTATCCTCTACAACTATGAGAGGACTCATTTTAGGGCACTCAGTTTTTGGCACTTCGCTGTGGCAGCCCTGGGAAACTACACAGGGGACTAAAGGTCCTGAAAATGGGGGTTCAGGGAAGCCCACTTGGCTCCCTAAGACCAGGAGACCCCAGCTGACCTTGGGGTCACACGCTCAATATGTCCTTGGAATTTCCTTCCTTTGTGGAAACTTTTTGAAGTTGCGTCTCTAAGGAGAGAGTCCAAGTCTTCAGCCTCGTGTGTGGACCACATGGCCTCGTTCCTGGTACTCCCCGTCTCCCCTTCCTTTCCCAGCAGTCTGGGCAGGGGTGCTGCTGCCAGCCCGGAGGGTGTCACCACTGCAGACACCCATAGGGAGTGGTGGGGAGCGCACCCGGGGGGGGGATGTTGGTCCAGCTGTTGCTATGATTTTGAAAAGGCCATGCTTCTTCCAGAAAAGCAGAGGAGCTTTAGCCTTTCACTGGCAGAACGAGTTAAATCAAGCAAAACTCCGTGAAGCCCGGGTGGCGCCTGCAACAGCTGCCGTATGTTATTCCGCCTGGAGGTCTCCGTGGTGCCTGGGCCAAGGAAAGATGCCCTTCGGGGGTGCAAGTTCACGGGTGAAAGATCACAACGGCAGAGGGGGCCTCCCTCCAACATCTTTTGTGTTGCTGATAGAATCAGAAAGCTTGTGAGTCACTGGCATCAACAAGCTCAGATGAGTTCGATGAAAACTAGCATCTGGGCCTATTTGTGGAATAAACACACCTTCGTATGCTTTTCGTTAATTAAAAAATACTTTGAAAAGATGGAAATTATCAGAAATTAAGGACTCTACTTTTCAAGGCCCCTGTGATCCAGAGGGGGAAATCAATACCAGGCCACTGAAATGTGAAGTGAACTAGAATTTTTAAGAGAGAACTATAAGAGCCACTTCAACTGGTTTTAAAATTCGGATCAAGGATCATATAATTCCATTCAAAAGACTCGATAAAGAGGAAAAGTATATAATCGGCTTTTACATTGTGGCCAGTTAAGGAAGAGGACTGGGTGAAGTGGTGAGTGGGAAGCAAGGGACACAGGACATGGGGCAGTAATCAAAGCACAATCTTCTCCAGTCATCATCTCAACAGCCCCCCAGATGAGGAAGGCAATTCTCAACCAGTGGGGTGGAAACTTACCACCATGACAGCTGCACTTGAGCCTGTTTCTGGGCAGGGAAGGCAGGGTGGGAGTTTAGGAAAATTCCTAGGGGAGAGTGTGGGGAGGGTGGGGTAGAAGCAAAGGCAAAGGCCTAGGGCACAAGAGAAACAGGTACTAAAGAGGCAGCTAAATTTTTCAGTATAAGAAAGGAACAGCTTTTGGGGAGGGGTTGGAGAGCTGAAAGAAGGGGGTGGGAGAATAGGTGGAGAGAGGAAGAAAGTGGTTTGGGCAACAGGTAGGGGAAGATGTGCTGTCACTGGCCATGGGTGAGCAGGCGAGATGGGGGTTAAGGATGCAGATGTGTGATGCGCAAACTTAAGTCATGGGGTGTGAACCCCACCTTGTCCCATGCCTCTGCAAAGCCTGAGGTGGAACTCAGAGTGAACAGGAAAATGAGACCCCCTTGGAATTTCCAGAAATCTTGGGAGTGGGCATTGGGCTTCCCAGAGGTTGGGGAGTAGGGAACACAGCCATTTTAATTTAAATCGTCAAAGATAGAGTGAACTTGGCTGACACCAGGGCTACAATAAAGTCACAGACAACAACATCCAGACTGGAGAAGGTAAGACTGTGGCTCAAGGCAACACAAGTAAGAGGCAAGGCTAGAACTTGAACTCAGATCACTCGATCCCAGACTTCTTATTCTACCATTCCCCCCAAGATTCCACTGTGGGTAGAGACAGAGACATAGCCCCCAGTAAAATCAGGCCTGGGGCTTGCTGAGACGCAGACTTGGGCGTTCTGGGTATTTTGCTAGCATGTTAGGCTGTTTTCACAAGCTGAGTTAAAATAGGGGATATCAACACTTGCTATTTGCCCTGCAGGCACAATGAGAGGAAAAGACCTCTCTGAAATATCACCCCCACTTTTCTCTGGGAGGATGGAGAGCTTGCCTCTCTCATTTCCAGAAGCTCAGTGGGAATTCATCACTCCTTTGGCCTAGTCCCCGGTCCCACCCACTCTCACCTTTCCACCTGGCTTTGCAGCCCTTGAACTCTCAGGCTCTCCATGGTGCGAGACTCTCCACTGGGCAGTGCCACTTTTATGTGAGCTGTGGGTGTTTGCTTGTTTTAAAGTGAGGAAACATTCCTTCCTGCTTTATGCAGCCAGGTGCCAACACATCAGTCACTATCAGGCACTGGGGCCCTGTTGCTTAAATGAGGGCAAAAATCCTCACCATCCCTCCCAGGGGGCTCTGGGCCCGAGTTGGTGAAGTGCCAAGTGACCTAGGGCCTATCCCACCCCCTGCCCGGGCCTCAGCTTCCTGATTTGCAAAATGAGGTGAAGTGGCTCGGGGTCAGATCAGTGGATTCCCCAGTGGAGTCCATCGAACCAGCAGGAGAAGACATGAGCTATTTATAGTCTTCTGAGCTGACGGGAGATCTGTTTGTTGCCCTGGAGTGGAGGATACCAAGTCTTGGGTTTTGGGCTAGAATTTGAGCATCTTATTGTGGTAGTTCTGCATGTGATCTGCAGATCAGATGCTCTTTAGAGCAGTTATTTTTATGGAAGAAATATGAGAAGATTAGCTAATTATTAATTAGTAAATACAGTTTGGGAAATAAAAGCTTTCAAAATAGTGGCTCTGTGGAGGAAAGACATGGGAAATATTAAAAGGTTATAATTATAATTATGTACTCGCTAAGATTTAAGCAGGGTAAAGGGGGCTCCCTACTCAGAAACTCAGGGGATACTCCAAGCATAGCCAATATAACAAGTGAACAGAATATTCCAGGAAAGCTGAAGCCCTGGTATTTATTATGTGGAGGCAACCACAGCGAGGCTGGGTGTCACTGACCCCGGAACCTGACTCCAGGCAGATGGGGTGGTATGTGGTGGTCCCCCCACTTGGTTCCTCCATAGCTGCCCACAGAGCTCCAGGGCCACGGGACATCCCCCGGACACTGGCTCTTCTGTCCCTTCTGCTTCCTGGTTAGCTGCTTCCTCTTGTGTCAGTTGTGGTTCAGGTCCTCTACCTGGCATTTACTCCCCATGGGCACTGGCCTATCCACAGTGCCCATGAAGATGGAGGAGCCCTTGTTTATGCTGGTGAGCTTAGTTAAAAGGTCTTTCTGATAAGCAAGAGAAACCAAAGTATTATTTGCTAGAGGTCCTAGTTCTAGGATTTTGCCCTACTAATCTGACTATAGGACGTTGGAGTCCTAAAGTGCCAGAAAAATCTCCAAAGTGGAATACAGTTGCTTTGTGAGTCTTCATCTTGAACCCCCACTGATCATAATTGGCTTTCAACAGCAGCCACTGTGGAGAATGGAAGAATATTTGTGGCTGGGGATGGCTGATTGAATGAAGTAGTGTAGGATTCTGAGCAGAGACAGACAGATTTGGACAGGAGCACAAGAAAATAAAGCACTTTGAGAGTGCACATCCTCCCCTTGTTCTTATTTTGCTGCAACTTACAGGTAGACCTGCCACAACCCCCAACACAAGGCCCTGACGGTGCCCGGCCAAACCCAGGATGTGGCCTTGGTCCTCTCGGCACGTACTGCAGGCCTGTCCTTATCGTGGTGCTGCCTTGGCACAGGCAAGCCGGCAGACAAATGCTGATGCCACTTCAAAGCACCGCCCCTCCAGGTGCCGAGGGCGGCTTTTCTGATGCTCACGCTGTGTCATTGTTTATTTTCGTGAGGCGCCCAGCTGCTGTGGTGATGGTATTTATATCAATAAGTGCTCTCTTCATCTGCCGATTTCAGGGGACACTTGCCAGCTGCATATGGGAGCCAACCTCAGGGCACTTATGTTTTTGCATTTAGAGACTCAGTTCTCCAAGGCTGGATCAACATCTGGGGCTGAAAGATCCTCATTCACCCAGGACCCACCCAGGAAGAGGGAGCTATAGCCAATGACCTTGACCTTTGCTTCTCTATATGTCCCAAAGTGAGGTTCTCTGACACTCCTCCTTTGTGCCTGAGCTCTGGCTTTGCAAAAAGGGAACAGCAAACAGGCTTTTACAGGTCCTTCTTCACTCATGGGCTTGCAGAGCAGAGTTCACTGTTTTACTTTTTCAGGCAAAGGAATACGGCAGGGTGCCTTCTGGCCCTGGAATTCTCCCGGTTCTATGGGAATCTGTATTTTCAGTTATCTCAATCGCCAACCTTACATTTTTCAGTCCTCCTTGATTTCCCATCTTAATCTCACATTCTATATTCAATCTGCCAGGATATTTTGTTGGCTCCACCTTCAAGAGATCCAGAATCCACCCCATGGCTACCAGCTGGTTCGAGCCACCATGGCCTGTCACCCGGTCATTGCAGTGGCTTCCTCTCTGCTCTTTCCACCTCACTCTTAGCAACTTCGCCACCCCCTCCCACACCAACAGTCTATTCTCAAAACAGCAGCCAGCAGGATCCCTTGAACAAGAAGTCAAATCATATCGCTTCTCTGTTCAAAACCCGTCAGTGGCTCCCCATTTCTGTCTGAGTAAAACCCCAAGTGGTTCCGCTGACCACCAGGGCGGGTCCTCCACGACTTGGCCCTATTACGTCTCCGACCCCACCTCCTGCTGCTCTCCTGTTCACTCTGCTCCAGGCACGGTGGCCTCAAGTGCACTGGGTTTGCGCCCCCCACGGGGCCTCTGCACAGGTCGTTCCCTCTGCCTGGGACATAGTCACACGGCTCGCTCTCTCACCCCCTTCAAGTCCTTGCCCAGATGTTACTTCTCACTGAAGCCTCTTGATCACCCTGTTCAAACAGCATCCTGTGTCCCAGCCTCAGCCTTCCCGACCTCCATTCACCTGCCCTCGAAGGACTTGTCACCTTCTAATGCACAATTAAGTACATTAGAGTGTTTGTTGTGTATCATTTCTCTCTCCCCATTTAGAACAGGAATTGTGTGAGAATTAGGTATTTCTTTCGTCTGTCTTGTTCATCGATGCATTCCAGCACCTAGGATAGCGCCTGGCAAATAGCAGATGCTCAGCAAATATGGGTTGAATGAATGAACCAAAACTCTCCTGAATGTCTCTCAACGGAACATCCCAGTCATGCTCAATTTCACCTACTACTACCCTGCTCCTCTCTCCACCTTCCTGAGTCCTCTCCTGCATCTCTTCCCGCCCTCTCCAACTGCATCTCAGGATGCCTGACTCCCCAGTCTGGAAACCTTGCAACCATCCGTGACTTTCCCTCCTTAGTCACCTTGCACATCCAGCTGCTCCCCGAACCTTGTCATCTTCACTTCTGGAAACATTTTCATGTCCACCTCCAGTTCTCCTGCCTCCCGGCCACTTCCCCAGTTCAGGCCAATACCTTTATTTTCTGCACATTTGCAACATTCTCCTCCCCAGTTTTCTGGTTCCCAGGCTTTTTTTGTAGTCTCTCCTCCTCACTGCCCCCCCCCCCCGGACTCAGTTTTCTAACAGGCTGTGTCACCACACTGCTTAAACTCGCCAATATCTGTTGTCCATTTACAGCAGGTATTTTCAAACTGTGCTCCTAGGAACCCTAGGGGTTCCACAAAGGTACCTGAATGACTACACTCCAAGAGACACCAGTAGGAGTCAAAAAACCAGAATGGGTTGGAGCCCCAGACCCCCAACTCCTGCCCCAATGCCAGCAGTTCTTAATTATCTGTTTCCTATATTGGACTTGCATGAAAGCTTTTATTGGAAAAAAAGATTCCATTGCTCACAAAGTAAAAGTCTGAAACTTACCACACTACAGGACAAGTCCTAGTTTCTTAGCCTTGCATCTGAGGCCCTTTGCAAGTGGGGCCCTGCTGCATTTCCCAGGCTCACCACCCCCTTTTCCTCCTTACTCACCCCAAGGCCCAGCCACAGTGGGACAGAAGCTATTCTGCAAACAAACCTACACACATCACCCCAGCTTGCCTTTGCCCCTGCTATTACTCTGCTTGGCATGATCTTCCCCAGCTAATTCACCTCCCACACCCTCAAATTTCATCCTTCTTTAAGGCCAAAGTCACCTTCTTTTTGAAGTCTTCTCTTACCCTGTGGGCAGAAATAATTGCTCCCTGCTCCCAGCTAGCACAGCACTTTGCTGCTGACCTCTATTAGAGCACTGCCATCCGAGGTGGGGACAATTTGCTCATACATCTCTGTAGCAAGAAAGTGAGCTCCTGGAGGGCTGGGACTACAGCTCAGATCCATTTTTTTTATTCCCATACAAGGCCAGTACTCACACAGGGGTGTGTTGAATGGCTCTGAGTTTCCTTCATGGCACTGAAAGGACCTCTTTTCAAAAATGTGAAGATCATTCTCACCTCCTGCCCCCAGAACGGCTGCCCTGCTGTGGGGGAGAGGGCTCCAGAAACTGTCCTGTGATTTGTGTCCCGTGTCGAGCTGCTGGTAAAGGGATGTGCTGTAGGCACGTGGTGCTTGGAGCTCTCAGACCCAGAGGGGCCAAGGCATGAAGCCCGTTGGGACACAGGGGCTGACTGGGAGAAGCCAGGGCTGGCTGGGGAGGTCAGTGGGAAAAGGGTCCAAGGTTCAAGCCCCAGCTCTGTCAGTGTGGGTTGCATCGCAGAGGGGCTACGACTGGTGGATGTGGCCAGGAATCAGGGCATACTTCAGGGTTGGAGAGACACAGAGTTGAGGGAGGTAGCCTCCAGGCTCGGTGAGCGCTACATGATTAGGAGCAAGACTCCAACCAGCCCTCTGGGGGATGGAGCCACAGGCCCTGGGGGAGCTGGACAGAGCCCAGAGGCTGGGCAAGTCATTGCATTGCTGGAACTGGCTTTGCGTTGCCTGGAGCTCCCATCGGACTGAGACCAGCAGTGGCCTCACTGTCAAGGACCTCAAGGGCACAGGTCTAGGTCTAGGGCATGGCTCCTCCGACCCACCAGAGCCCACCTAGGACAGCGGGCAGGCCCTCCTACCTGGGCAGTGTCCATCTCATTCAGCATCACCACAGAGGAGCAGTTATAATCGAACACCAGCCTCCAGAAGTCCGCCACGGTGTTAGGTAGAGGGTGCTGGGTGACCACGAAGGCAGCAGGCTGCTTGTGGCTCTGACAAAGGAACAAGACAGCTTTGTAACATCCACATCAATCAGTGGCATTCTGATGATGATGAGGCCCGAGAGACTGACAGAGCCCCCACCCCGCACCCCCACCCCGAGCCTGCCAAATAGATCACACAAAGCACCTGACTGTTCTGTTATCTCCTGGTGGCCTGGCAGCAAAGGGGACCTTCTCATAATGGACTCATTTTCCTCCAAACTAAGACATTTCATTAGGAAAGTGTCACTCGGATGGGGATTATCCAAATAAATTATTTATGCCTGGGAACTCAGGAAATAATAATCATTAGAATACGAAGTGGAAGATTCCAGATGCAGATTTACTTCTTTGGTATTCAAAGCATCCCTTGGGTTAGAATGGATCCTCTGAGTCCTTGAGCTCACAGTGCTGGGGGAGTCTTGGGCTGGCCTTAGGCAAAGAGCTTCCTCAAGTGGCTTCTGCAGGTGACTCACTCCTGTCTCAAGCCTGGAATTAGGGCCACGCTGGCCTGGCATCGGGGAGACACAGTGAGGCAATGGGGCAGTGGAAGGTGTTCACGTGGTGCTCTCAGGCAGATCTGAGATTCAAGCCCTTGCTTTGCCACTTGTATGAGCCATCCATCCACCCATCTTTTCATTCATTCAAGCATCATTTGTACCTTGAATTTTTCTATTTTTGGTGTTAAGAACTGGCAACAGTCAGATGTGTTATCTGTAAAATGAGAATCATAACGCCCCAAAGATGTTTGTCGTACTGATTAGGTAAGATTTGCATGTGAAAAGACCAGTCAAGGAGGAGCCGGACTGTGAGCCCATTGCCAGGGTGAAACACCCCGACTTAGTTCTTCATCCCTGGCACCGGCATTGCAACTGCACACACCAGGCACTCAGAGCACATCCGGCCAATAAATGAACAAATTCAGTCCCATGTTACAGATGGGGAAACTGAGACCTAAAGAAAATGGCCTGTGCAAATCAGGACTACCTCTGAAGCTTTGACTGGGTCCTATTTGCCACACTACCCTGTGAGGAGGTGTTTGGAGAGACTGGGGAGCTTCTCCACTTTACCCGTTGTTTGTGAAACTTGAGAAATATCCATGTTTTCAACAAGCTTTTTCTGGAGATGGTTCCTGTGGGAGTTACAACTGTTTCCAGTGGAGTCACAAGTCAGCAGAAAGATGGAAACAGAAAACAGGCAATGGGTGGGAGGGAAGAGGGGCTGGCCCATCCAAACCAGACCCAGACACTGGCAGAACACAGGACAATGCCTTGTAGAGGCCATGTGTACCCTAGGGCCTGTCTTCTGAGGCCTTCTCCTGGCCAATGGAAAGGGTCAAGGAGCAGTCTGGAAGGGCAGAGCTCTGGAGGTGCAGACAGCATGGTCTTTGAGCCATTTCCAGACAAGGAGGAGAATCTAGGCTTTGGAGTTTGGATCCTTGGCTCTACCATTTCTGAGCTAGTTGACCTCAAGCAAGTCATGGAAACACCCTGACCCTCAGTAGCTCATCTGGAAAATGGGATAATAATATCCAAATGCAAAACACGGTGGTACAAGTCCAGGCCCGACACACTGCCCAACGCTCAATGAATGTTAGTTTTCTTTCCTTTTCCCCTGTCTCTGTGATAAATGCTCTATTAGGCCAGCACGCATGACAGAGCCTTATCTGAAAATATGTTTGAGATCCGTGCTCCTGCTGGGTTTTAGAGATCAGCTGGCAATCCATTTCATGGATAACATCATCCTTTACCAGGGGAAACATTAAAAATTAACCCAGAGGACTTCATAGTTTTTTGCTAGGAGCAAAGCTGCTATGGTTACCAGATAATGCACAGACTGAGCTGGAATACAGATAAGGACTCTTTTTTTCTTTTTTTTTTTTTTTTTTGTAAAAAAGGCAAAAAGCCCCAGTGATAGCTCACAGGAAAAATGTCCTGTGGACAAAGAGAATACAATCAGCATCAGAGCTTGGCGGAGGCATTTGACTTCAGGCAGCGTCTAACCTACTAAGTAGAGGCCAGGAGAGTGTGTGATCCTTGCTTGGCCACCGAAGTGGGGACAAAGCCAGGGGAACTTGGAAGTGTGGGTGTATCCCCAAACCCCATCTCTCACCACACACACACACACACACACACACAGAGGCACATGCACACATGCACACATTCACATACATGCACACACAGGTACACACATATGTACACACCCACCAGTACATGTATACACATGCATGCACACATGTACACAGGTTTCGCATTGACCTTGAAAGATTCTGAGATAAAGCCAGAGATTTCCCCAACCTCCAGCTATTTGACATGACCAAGGCAAGACTCCTTGTTTCTGGACCCAGTTCTAGGGTATTCATGGAAGACCTGGGCATTCTATGGGCAGAGGCCAGGGCAGGCCCCTACAGAGCTGAGATGCTTCCAACACCTAGGACCCTGGGGGAGAAAGCTCAGGAGGATCCGAGACAGAGATGAAATTGGTCTTGGCCCCAGGAGAAAGTACCCCGTATTCCTGCTTGTTCTGAGTGAGATGGGAGTCCCATGTGAACTGGATGGACATGACCTTGGATATAGGTTGGGAAAATCTGGAGGAGCTCATCCCCAATCAGGCAACAGCTTTCTTGGTCCTGAGCCTAAGGAGGCAAGGTGTCTGTGTCTAACTGGATCAAGTAAACCATGGGGAAGCTCAAGGTATGAATTTTAAGAGCGTGAACTAGGAGTCCTGGGTTCCAGCTCTGCCTCTAGCTCCCTAGGTGACCTTGAGCAAATCTCTTTTCCTTTCTGGCCTCAGTTTCCTTTGCTGACAAGTGGATGGATGAGACTAGATGATCCATGGCTCCTACAAGCTATAGATGTCTCTCTATCCCTAAGATGAAGAAATGATTCCTGGAAGCAACTGGAGGACCGAGGGGAGAAGCATGCAAGTCAGGAGCATGTCAGAGACATAGACCCCTAGCCCTGCACCAGGTCAGGGTGGGAGTGCCCCTCTGGGACCTGATGTTGAGAAGATTGTGCTTCTTATGCAGGACCAGGAGTCAGTGCCCCTAACAAAGAGGTCAGGAACCTGGTCAAGATTCTGGGGCATGGTGCCAGGCTCCCCTCCATGGTCCCTTTGCTGCCTTTCATCACTTGTCCAATAACTATGTCCTGTGCACCTACTATGTGCCAGCCTTGCTCTTGCCTCTGCTCCGGAGCTATCTGGGAACTGGCCTGGGAGTCTGTGGAGGGCAGAACCTGTGTCTGCACTGTCTTTGTGTTCTCAGGGCCCAGGCCAAGGCCTGGCATATAAAACGTTTCCTGAACTGAACTTGATAAGAAAATAAGCTCTGTGGGAGATGAGAAGTGGACTGGGGCAGGCTGTAGCCTTGTTGTGGTATTATGGGAGACACCTTAGGCTTTGGGTCTTTTCCTTCTGGACTCTATGTGAGCAAAGGAGCCAAGAGCACAGCTTGTATCCAGGTGTGGACCAGACTCTGTATGGGGAGCAAAGGTCCTTGAGGTCAGCATGGAGGGGGCAGCAGAATCAGAAGCAAGTTGGGACTGGCTGGTAGGGGCAGTCAGGGCCCTGGGTCCCACCACCCTCCACGTTGGGAAGAAGCCTTTCCCTGGAACGCCAGCCAGGAGCCTTCCCTGCCAGGGCTCAGCTTACGTCCATCAGAGCCGCATTGATGTAGTTGCTGGACTCTCCGTCCACTGAGATGAGGAAGGGTAGGCAGCGGTCCAGGGGCAGGACGTCCATGCTCCGATTCTTGTCATGGTTACGGGGCAGAAGCCCGATGCTGCAGTCCTCGGGCCGGACACGTGGCGTCACGATGTTGAGGGTCTGGGAGGCACAAGGGCAGAGAGAGGGGGCATGGCTCAGATGGCTGCCCCTGAACACAGGAGCCCGTGATGTTCCAAACTCAGTCCCAATTCCTTTAGCTCCACCCTCTAGCCTGGGCCTCTGGGCCCTTTCCCAGAACTCCTGCCTGGGCCTCATTCCTCTTACTGGTGATGCTCTGCAGTCACCTGCTCACTGCCCAGGCCCTGTGAGCTGAGAGCCTCTGCCAGGGGCATGCGACACCTCCAAGATGCCAAGGCAGCAGGGGCAGCGTGCCCATACATAGGCTCCGACACAGGCTCCAACACCTGCAAACCATTGGAGCTAAGTTGTTCACCTCAGCAGGTGCAGCATTAAAGGGTGGGCCGGCCAGAAGCTCACAGGGTGGGGAGTGGGGGTACGGAGTCCATAATGAGTGTTAAACAAAACTTGAAGTGTCATAGAATGAAGCATACAAATTTACCAGCACTTCTCCCAGAGAGAGAGCTGTTTGAGGATGGAAGGATGCTTCGATAAGCTGCTCAGGATGGCTGAGAGCTTCCCAGGGACAAGCTCTAGTGGGTCTGAAAAATCGCAGGGCTTGTGTTCTGCAGACCAAGGCTTGCAAGCTTGAGGCTGGAGCTGAACTGGCCCAGCCAACAGTGGAGATGTTATGTGCAGCCACCATGAGTTCCTGTCCTCCATCCTTCCCTCTTGTTCCTACTCCAAATGCATAAATAAAATGTGCTTGAAGGGGCACTAAGGCATTGGCCTGGCTGGGGTATCTGTGTCTGTGCAACTATGGAGCCAGCAGTTGCCCCTCAAGTCCTGGCTTCCTTGCTTTCCTCTGCCTGTTTCTTCCGTTGCCCAGGTATGATCCTGGTACTGGCCTTGGGATGATGGGCTGGACTCTGGTTTTGCCTTGCTCAATGGTTCACATCCAAAGCTGCCGCAGTTCTGCCCCTCCAGCCACCAGGTGTGCATCTGCCATGCCTGAGCTGTGCTCTAGGAAGGTGCTTCTCAGTTAAATGCACGCACAAATCACCCAGACACCTCAGTACATTGCAGATTCTCATTAAGTAGGTCTGGGTGGGGCTCAAGATTCTGCATTTCTCACAAGCTCCCAGGTGAAGCCAGGGCTGGTGGTCCCTGGACCACCCTTTTTACCCCTGGGTGTATAAACGTGTCTCCATCCACAACCTGGGCAAGAATTAAATAAGACCTCAGTGCAAAAAATATTCAGTCACAGTTAAATGACAGCAATCACTGAGTGATTGGTTAATAGTTGCTCATGGATGTACAATTTATGCTCTAGAATTCATTCTGCTGCTGCCTAGAGCTGCAGACACTGAAAATGTGCAGACCTGTCAGTTCTCACAAAGAAAGCCCCCATGGGTGCTGAGCACCACTGAAGTTGGCTGGGACACAGAGCCTGGAATTTGCTCTTACCTGAAATTCGTCTTTGATTTGGCTGGAGTTGGTCTGGGGGTCCAGCCTGCTGATACTGTAGTAGAGAGAGCGGAACTCACACACAGGGATGGCGGTGTTGCCGCAGAGGCACGCCTCCAGGATGGCGTCGTGCACAAACACGTACTGCTCCTGCGAAGTCAAGGACAGAGGGGGTGGGTACCAGCTTAGAACAGTCATCTGGGAGCTTGTTTTCCACATCTATCCGTGTGGCTGTGAAGAATGGGCACGACTGATATCACAGAATCATTACTTCTTATCCTCTAGCCCGAAGGACCCTGTTTCCGTGTTTCACAGCGATCGCCTGAGCTTTGGTGACTTTTTATCCCTAGGATAAGACTGAATGGCAAGAGTCATAGATAAAAAATAGAAACTAGGGGCACACTGCTGCAGGTGCCTTGGTACCTCGGCCACCTGACCCCAGCTTTCACCTTCAAGTGTGGAAGGCGGCTTACTGCAAATACCTGAGATTCTCTGCTGAGGTTTCCTTTCTCGTCCCAGAAGCACACCTGGGCTATGTGCAGGGCAAGTCAGCAGAGCCGAAGAGTTAATGTCCCTGGAGGTAGCCTTCAGCCACTGGCAGAAGGTGAGCCTGGGGACAAAGACCTCAGTCCCCTCTCCCCTGAGGGGGATAACTTGGAGGTGCATGTTCCACAGTCTCCCATAGCTCCCTAGCAGATCTGAGCTCCAGTTGTCTGCAGTGTTACACAGCTTGACAAAGTCCCTTTAGTGGTCTCCTTACCTTCTCTCTCTCACTTCCCTGCTCACCAACCACTGTGTCTTGGGATTATCTTCCAAATAAACTACCTGCACTCACTCCTTGTCTCAAGGTCCACTGGTAAAACACCTGCCTCGCCCTCTCCCTGTCAGCTCTTTGCACAGGCTCTTCTCAACTCCTGGAACAGCATCCCCCTCTTCCTATGCCTTCAATGTCTCATTCCCTCTGGAAAATCTCCCTTAAATCCACCAGAAGTTGTTGCCATTCCTTCTAGGCCTTTAATCAGTTTGTTGAGTGACCATTTCCTCATCTCCCTGTGAAGTGCTTCTCCAACGGCATCATGATCATCTATTTTAATGTCTGGCTCCTCCATCAGACAGCAAGGACCAAGGTCTCTAACCAGCCAGCTAGCCTGCCTTCTGCATGCATGAACCTGGGTACAGATAAAGCCACCCCTTCTGCTTCAGTCCCAGCCTCACCAAGAAGCCTGAAGATGGACCCATGTGAATTAGCCCAGAGGCCACAGCAGGGCCCTTTGTGTATAAACTCTAAAAGGGGGTATTTGCTGCTGCAGAGCCAGGAGTGACTGGCCATGCCAGCAGCCAGGGCTGATTTCCCTTGGCAGGGCTGAAGGAAGCCACTCCTGATCTGCTCCAGCTCTGACTAGCTGGGCACCCACGGTCTCCACTAGAAGCAGGAGATGGGCATGTTACAGAGATGACAAACCAAGAGCTTAGAGCAGTGGGGTAGGCAGAAAACACTTCTCAGTGAGTGAGTGTTGTACACAGGAAAGTGTGGGCCTTGGGATCAGATGGACCTGCATTCAAATCTAGTTCTACCACTGTCTGGCTATGAGCCCCAGGGGACAGTTTCTCAGTTTCTTCTTCTGCACAACGGTGAGACTAATAGGGGCCACCCAGAGGGATGTTGTGAGGAGTGGACAGGAACTACGACTATAAAGAACCTGGAGTGATATCATGCACATCGTGGTGAACAGTAAAAATGAACCCTCTCCCATTTCCCTTGGGTCTTGGGCTCTCTAACCAGCCTGGCATTTAGCTCAGGTTTGGATACATAGTAGGTACCAAAACAGTCCTTGACACTCAAGAGATGCTAGTTCTTCCCTGTCCCTCTCTTCTCCTTCAACCAAGCTGGAAATACTAGTCCAAGAATACTTGAAAGTTGCCATTTGCCATGTTTGGATACTCTCAGTGATGGGGAACTCACCACCTTTCATCATTGGTGGAAGGCCCTGCACCATAGACCCTTACAGTTGCCAGGGACTTCCTAGTTTCTGTGGGTGGCCTCACCACCTTCCTCTTCTCCCATACCTATGTCTTCTCTGTAGGATGCCCACACTCATCGGTCTCTATTCTATGGTGCTTCTCCATGGCCAGGGCTGTGGGTGGCCAGCATCTCGCCACCCCATCCCACCTCACCCAGGACTCACCTCCGTCTGCACCAGGTTGACCCTTTGGGCCCGAAGCTCACGCACGCAGTTGAAGATGTCCACCACCCCCTCGTTCTCGGCCATGTCAAGCATGGTGTCGATGGCGATGAAGCAGCCGGTCCTCCCAGCTCCGGCGCTGGAAGAGAAGGTGTGGTCGGCGTTAGGGACCCTGGGAGGCCCCTCCCACTCAGCCCTGACCCCCGGGGCACTGCGGAGAGGCCGTCCAATGCAGACATCGGACAGTGCAAGCTGAATCCCAGCTCTCCCTGGGCTCTCTCCTTTGTTAAATGGGAGAGTAACGCTTGTCTTTGTGAGCTTGTTTTTATCTACTTATCTAACAAACACTTATTTAGTATGTACAGTGTGCCAGACATGATTCTAACTGCTTTACAAATGTCACTAATAGGTCATTGTGAGATTTCTCACTCCATTTTATAGGTGAGAAAACCGAGGCATAGATAGTCCCTTGCCTGAGGTCACCAGCTGGTAAGAGGTAGTGCTCGGACTTTCTCCCAGGCAGTCTGGCTCCAGAGCCCGCACTTAACTATTTCCTCTCTTAACACTATCCATGGCATATAACGCAGGCTTAGACATTATTCATGCATGCACTTTCTTCATCTGATGGATAAAGACAACCCGTCACCATGGAATAAAGCAAGTGCATGGTGCCTGGACCATTGTAGATGCTCGACAGACATGTCTTTCCTCCTTCCCTCCCCTCCTTCCTACTTGCCTCCTTCTTCCACCCCCATCTTCTTTAGCAGAAGGGTTGAAGAGTGGAAGCAAGGAAAGAGAAGGAAGAGAGAGAATAGAGAGGAGGTTAGTGAGAAGGTAGGAACCAGAGCCCCTGAGCTGTTCCAAAGGCAGAGAGTGGATCCTGGGGTCCCCTGTGCAAAGCCTTGGATTTGCTCCACCTGCACCTGTTTCCCTGGGATCATCATTCAGTGAACAACTGCCAGCCCCAAGACCCCCAGCAGGTCCCGAGTCCTGGTGCCAACTCTGTTTCTGACCACTGGCGGATTCCTTGGGGAGAATCTCAGACAAAGAACAAAATAGCAGAAAAATTCAACAAAACTTTCTGGACTGGGGCCAGCGCTTTCCAGATTTGTGCTGGATTCTAAAATCATGATGCTGACCCAGAGACAAATAGAACATTTGCCTTCAGTGCGTACAGTTTTGGAAATTAAGGCCAGGCCGACTGTCCAGGGGACACACTTTAGCTGCATTTTCACATCTTATCTCTCTCACCAAACAGCCAGTATCTGACAATGTGGAAATCAAAGGAAATGCAAAGTGGTGGGAGAGGAAAGAAAAGCAATACTTGCTGATCACAAATCCAAGAAATATGGATCAGTAGGGACAACCCTCCACAATGATCTGGGAAGTTCGTGCAAAACAGTCTTCTTGCATAGTAAAATTTCATAGTTTGCATTGAGTGGAGTCTGACTTATATTTGTGTCAGAACACCTCTCCCTACTACAACACAACCCCCCCAAGCAGGACTCAGCAGACAGGGCCTCAGCACCTAGGAGGGGGTGCACAGTATCTACTCATCCACCCCCTCCCTGAAATTTCACCCTCAATACATTTTAGGGGAAATCACCAGCCCGACTTGGTTTTGCATCTTGGATCCACACCAGTGCACAGTGGCTTGGCCTCTGTGAGTGTGTCTTCTCGCATGTGCAATGTGCCTCCTTCTCAGGGCTCTTGTGAGGAGGGAGCTGTGCTCATTTCAGTGGTGCACAGTACACACGTGGCATTTGGGGTCAGACCTCCTGGGATCAAATCCTGGCTCTACCATCTACTGGCTATGCTCAGTCTGTCTGGATTTCAATACCCTCATCCATGAAATGAGGTTGATAATAAATAGACCTACCTAGTAGCATTAATGGCACGATGCATGTAAGTTGTGTGAAATTACATTTAAAAGAATAATGCTTATAAATTGCTTAGCCAGATGCCTGGTAACAGCAAATTCTCAATGAACGGTTGCTACTTATATTCAACAAACATTTCTTAGGCACCTACTGTCTACTAGATGCTGGGATTCGGATGGCATATGAAGATGAGTAACGCATGGTCCCTGTCATGAAGGATTAATAGTCTGGGGGTGGTCAGCATTAAGGGGCAGGGAATAATATTTGTAAGTGCCTATGATATGCCAGCAATTCTCTTAGGCACTTAGTATGTGTTATCCAACCCACTTCCTCTCCAGGTTAAATTTTCAGAACAGCCCAGGGGTGGGTACCACCCTGCTCAGGTGCATCGAGCTGCCATGCTGTGGAGATGGGTGCGAGGCCATCATGCAGCACGGGGCAGAGCATAGGGTCTGGGTGATGTTGGCCTTTGCCTCCCTTTCTCCTCTACCTCTGATCTGGCTGCAATTTGGGATCTAGGGCTCTATGGTCCTTGGATTGTTATGAGATATAAGGTAGAGAATATATGCAAATAAAGTAGAGGATATTTGCAAAATGACTAGAGGGACCAAGAGCCGTGGTATGTTTTACCTCCTAATCCACAGTGGCCCCATCTGTGAAATGGGGGTTCTAATTCTCACCGCCCTGGGCGGGGAGGGTGAATGTGATGCTGTGTGAGAGCTGGGCTGGCTGTCCAGGGAGGACAAGGCCCTCTCGGGGTTAATAGGTATTTTAGGACCAAGTGATTGTGTGATTGTGAATAGCGGTTCACTCTCGCCTACTCCCTTGACTGGCGCAGACACAACCAGGGCAGGGATACAACTCGAGGGTCTACGAAGGGGGGCTGGGCCCAAGGTCGCGCTGCAAATGAGGGGCTTTAGGAAAGAGGGAGCCCCCAGGCCAGCCAGTCTTCAGGTCTGGATGTCCACCCACCTCCAGTTCTTGATGTCCTTGACAGGACCGTTCCTCTCCATTTAGGATGATTCAAAGATGTGCCACTCGGCCCCAGTGTGACTTTATAGGTCAGAGCTGAAAATATCTCTTCTCCCCAATAAGGTGAAATCTGCCACTGCCCATTTGCTCTCTACTCAGGATGCTGCAGGCCAGTAATTGATTTTTAAAACAATAGAAATGAAGAGAAGCACATTTTGACGTAGGCAGCCTGCTCGTGGCTCAGAGCTGAGGGATAGTGACTGGAGAAAAGCAGGTTAAATATCCCAGCTCCATCATTTTATACCTGTGTGACCCTGAAGGAGTATTTAACTTCTTGGCACCTCGATTTTCTCATCTCTTAAATGGGAGTAATTACAATGCCTACATCTCAAGGCTGGGTGACAAGAAAAGGACGTAAGTTTGGCCAAGTGTACGTGGCAGATGTAGCAGACGCTACAGGGCCTGGTCCATATCCCCTGCGCCTTTACCATTTCAGAACAACCGTGAATGCTATCCTATTACTGCTTCTGCTGCTGCTGCTGCTGTTAGATCTCGAGGCCGGCCCCCCAGAAGGGGCTGGGCACAGGGCATCCAGGCCTGGGGACCTTGACAGCAAAGTTAAGGGCCATGGGAGAAGACAGCCACCTCTCAGTGAGACAGCAGCGCTGCAGAAGGGAACTTTTGAGGAGAGGAGGGGGCTCTGGCTTACCTGCAGTGGACCACGATGGGCCCGGCTTCGGGCGGGTTGAGGAACTTGACCTGGCGGACAAAGCCCAGTAGGCCGGTGGCGTAGCAGGGGACGCCGTGATCAGGCCAGCTGGTGAAGTGGAAGAGGCGCAGCTCTCGGATCTCGTGGTAGCCTTTCTGAGGAGGGAACGGGTCTTTGTTCCTCCATCTGCTCCCCCACATACCTCACTCCCTCAGCAGCCATGGGGAGCCTCAGCTGTGCCCCTAGAAGCCAGTCCCCTGGCTGTCCAGGGAGGACAAGGCCCTCTCAGGGCTAATAGGTATTTCAGGACCAAGTGATCATGTGATTGGTAACATCTGGGAGATGCAGAATTAGATAAAGTGAAACAGATTTCTTTCCTGCAGGACTTCTCAGAGGCTTTACTGTGCTAATATACATTCTGAATTCCCAAGAGAGCTACACAACACCCACAGTGTTTCCCAAACATATTTGCCCAGGGAACCCTCTTTTGCCAAGTAGCTCATGAGACTTGGTTTCAGACGAACAGACTATGAGAAGTGTTTGTCTTAAGAACAAAGTTCAAATTGTTTACAGTGGAGAATGTGGCCTTTTGGTGCCTGAAATCTGGTGCCTTCTGGTTTTCCATCTTATCTATGATGGTCCTCATAGCTCCAAACTTCAAAAAAAGTGAACAGAACTCTTATTTGACTCTTATGAAAGAATTATAAGATGCGGAACAAATGACAGAGCTTCCCTGACTGATGGGGGCTGTGGGGCCCAGAGCTCTGACTGGTGCCTCCTGCCTCTCACCACCCCTCATATAGGCACACTGCCGGCCAAATTGTGCTTCTCGGACAGTTCCAAGGCTGGGTTACTCCTCTGGGCCTTTGCTTGTGCAGGTCTTTGACCTACTTTCTTCTACTAGCCAGTCTCCTGCAGATATGTAGAAAGCACCAAACAGGAACAATCTGTTTGACTGTTCATTCCTTCAGTTAAAATATATTCATGGAGAGTTGCCTGTGCCAAGCCTTGTGCTAGGTGCTAGGAAGGTGGAGAAACAAAGCCACAGCCCTTGTCCCTGGAGCACCGGGAGGCAGACTTATAAGCAGATAATTCTACTAAAGTGCATAAAGCAGTGGCAGGTAAGATGACCTGGCAAAAGGACAAATCAGAGAAAGCTTCCTGGAGGAGGTGATGCCTGACTTGCATCTTGCAACATGCTAATAGTGAAAATAATAGCTACCATTTATTAAGCATTTACTATGTGTCAGCCATTCTTCTGAATACTTGAATGTACCAATTCATTTAATCTTCATTTCCATTCTCATATTAATATCTCCACTTTATGGATGAGGAAACAGGTTCAGAGAGGCTAAGTAATGCACAGCTAGTAAGGTGTGAAGCTACAATTTGAACCCTGGCTGCCTGGCTTCACAGTCTGCACTCCTACTCTTTACAATACACTGCTTTGCATCACCCAGTGGAAGAAACTGAGGGAATCCTAGGCAGGGGCAGCAGGGACAAAGGCATGGGGGCAGGGATTAGCGTGCTGTGTGCAGAGAATCACAAACATCCAGTGCAGCTCCGGGGGATGGTGGGAGACAGGCAGTGGCAGACAACGGGACTGGGTGTGGAGAACGGGTGGGTGCCGCATCCTTGAAGGCCGGGGATCCCATGTGAAGGACATTGGACTTGATCTCATCAGCACTTGGAAGCTCCAGAAAGATTCCCCAGATGGCTTCACAGAAGGGGAAGGGCATCATTAGACTTGCATTTTGGAGGGATTATGCCACCTGCCACCTGAAGGATGGATTTGGGTGGGTGCTGTGGGATTGTTGCCCACCCAGATCCCCTTTACCGGGTCAGTGCAACCAGCCCCAGCTACTCTCAGTGGTGGCTACAAAGAGCTCACAGTTACCCCTTCTACAGAGAACTGGGGGGCAGCAGGCATTCACCGACTGACATGGGAGTTAGGGTGACCAACTGCTCAGGACTGAGGAGGGTCTCAGGACACAGGACTTCCAGGGCTAACACCAGGACTGTCCTGGGCAAACCAGTGGGGTACAGAAGGCCTCTTGCCTCGAGGTGGGACCGACTCTGGTGAGATTCATGCTGCAGAGCTCCCCACGGGATCCAGCTGAAGCAGGTCTCCAGCTGAGACCACCTCCTTGCTCAGCTCCTTCCCCTGCCCCGTCCTATTTCCCTCACCCTCTGCATTTGAGAGCACCCCCTCAACTCATCATCAAGTGCACCCTAAACCTTGCCTCAGGCTCAGCTTCTGGGGAGCCCAAACCAAGAAAGGAGCAAGACTGGAGTCAGAGAGCCCCGTTAGGGCTGCTGAGGAAGCCCCGGCGGGAGACCTGGGTCGAGGCCGAGATGGACGAGCTGGAGTGAGAGGGGAGACACAGCATCAGGAAAACTTGGATTTTTTTTTTTTTTTCACTCCATCCCCCAGGTCAACCCAGCCCCAAGAAGCCTTGTTAGAGCGTCATCACTTTGGCTATACTATTTATCAAGGATCTTCTCCATTGAATGGGACTGTGCTTTCTTCCAGGGCAGAGACACTTCCTGCTTATTTCTGGGTCCCTGGCTCAGCAACTGATTTTGAGCTTGTCACCTAAAAAGCGTCTGTTTTTTTTTGACAATTTTAAAAAACCTAAATGTGCCTTTTGTGTGCCTGTGTACTGCGGTGACACTGGCTAAATCAGGTTAATCCCCAAAGGCTGTCGGGATCTCTTAAGGGCACCTCCCCAGGGGTAGTAGCTTCCCTGTGATTGTTTAAAAGAAAAACAAAAAGATAACTCAAGACTGGACAGTAACTCCTTGACAGGCTGTGCCGACTGCAATTCTCCACACCTTCCCGGCCCGGGGTCAGGGTCCCAAGGTGGGCCACCACATCTGCAGGCACTCCCCCCACTCCCCTCACTCCTGGGCTCTGACCACGTATATGGCAGATGTGACTGGGGTTCTACCTGGCCCTCTTTATCAGGGTGGTGCACCCAGGCCCCGACTGCCAGGAGGGTTAGCTGCTAGTGACTCCAGAGATGGGCCCTCGGCTGCCAGGTGCTGGCTCACCCTGGAGGTTTTCCCCACCCCTAGGGCCACCACACCTGGCCCTTTTGCCTCATGAGGTGGCAGACACCCCCAGAGCATGTTTTATGCTCCAGAGGCCCCTGTGGGTCTAGACTGTAGCTGACACGCAGCCCTTGCACCGCACCTTCCCCTTCCTCCCCTGCTCCCTCCTGCTCACACCCTCTTATGAGTCTCTCCTGAGAGCTGTTCCTCCAACATCACACGTACCCTAATCCTTGCCTCAGGCTCTGCTTCTAAGGGACCTGCCCTAGAACAACATCCACATGCCCTATGGCCCAGGCAGGTAAACAGCACCCTGCTGCTTTCCCTCCTCTGGTGGAGGCAGCCCACCTGCCTCCTGACCACTTCACCTGAGTCACAGGTGCAGGCCTTCAGGAGCACGGGGACTGGGGTGAGGGGCCGGGAGCAAGCAGTAGGTCCTGCACCACAGCCCTGCACGTGCACAGGTCCACACGGCAGCCTGCTTTGGCCCTCATAACAACCTGTCCAAATCCCAAGGACACGGTCTCAAAGCCTCCCAGTCCCCAGAGCTCTTGCATCCTCATGTCCATGGCCACTAGCTCCATGAACTTGGATGCTTTTAGAAAATGGCAGCTATGGTGTAGTGGAAGGGGCCACGGGCTTGGGGTCAGGGACCAAATGTGAATCCTGGTTCTACCATCTTCTAGCTGGGAAACATTGGACAAATGAACTAACCTCTCTGTACCTTCGTTTCTTCATCTGTAAAATGGGGATAATAATAGTACCCACCTCATGGGGTTACTGGGACGATTAAATGAATTACTTTATGCAAAGCACTTCAAAAAGCACTTGGTTTAGTTTAATAAATGCTCAATAAATGTTAGCTATCATTAAAATAATAAATTATTTACTTATTTATAAAGTTAATTAAAAATAAATAAAATATAAACAATAAAGAAAAATAAAAAACAAAAACTATATAATAATGATTGTATAATTAAATTGTAAATGTAATAATCATTATTCTTTGCAATCTCCTTTTTGTTCATCAGGCTCCTGCCACCCTGTCTTCCTTTTACTGTCTACACCAGCTTCTCAACCTCGGCACTGCTGGTATTTGGGCTGGGTAATTCTCTGTTGTGGCAACTGGCCTGGGCACTGTAGGATGTAGAGTGGCATCCCTGGCCTCTACCCACTAGATACCAGTAGCATCTCCCTATCCCCCAGCTGTGACAATCAAAAATGTCTCCAGACATTGCCAAATGTCCCCTGGGGGACAAAATTGCCCCCACTTGAGAATCACTGGCCTGGAACATTCTGAGACCTTTTTCTTCCTCCAGACTTTTGCCTGTTCCTTTTCCTCTGCCTGTGGTAGCATCCCCCCCACTCTTCCCTCATCTGGCTCCTTCCCATCCTTCATTCTCTGCCTGGATGCCTCTTCCTGGGGGGCACTGACCACCCGCTCTGACCACCGCATCTTCAGGTGACTTCTCTCTCCACCCCTTGCATGGTTCTTTCCTGACATTTACCCCAATGTGTAATGATTTCATTTATCTGTCTGTTGACTCCTGTTTGTCCTTCCCGCTGAAGCAGGACCCGTGTCTGACTTGCTCATCTACCCTGGCAGTGAGAACAGGGCTGGGCACAGAGCAGACCCTTGGGGACCATGTGCTGCTGAATGTACAAACCAGCTGTCCCACTGGACAGGTGGCCACAGCCACGGAGAAGCTTACCTTCTGGACCGTGAAGGTGCGAATGACGTATTCTGCCAGGGGCTCTGTTTCAATCAGGGTGACTTTAATGTCTCCGTAGACCTCAGTGTCATCTGGCCAATATCGCACACATTTCACCTGTGGTCAAGTGAGAGACAGAGAAGGGATGGAGACAAGGGCATATGAGCATAGCAGGTGGCTGAGAATGAGCAGCTACCTCATCTGCACTTCCCGTTCAAACAAACCCAAGGGTGACTTTGGTGGAATTTCAGTCCAAGGGGGTCTCAGCTGACCAGGGATCAGCAAACTGCATGGGGTCAAGCTCACTCGCTAGAGGAACTGGAGCTACTGGAAACAATGATGGTACCTTCTTTTGCCAAGTCCTTATAATTTTCAAATCCATTATCACACTAAGTGATCAAATAGAACTATGTGAGATAGGCACATACACTATCCCCATTGTACAGATGGAAACAATACCCAAGTTTGGAGGTTTGGTGACTTGTGCAAGGTCACAAGGCCAATTTTCTACCTTAGACTGAGTCCTCTTTCTGCTATATCTGGTGAGAGTAGCTGACTGTTATCAGCTGAGCAGAGATCAGAATAAAAGAAGGGAAACAGTGAGGAGGTGAAAGCAGAAGGGGCTGGGAGAGGGACATTATTAAGAGGAGGTGCTTGGAGGCTGGAAGGAGAAAGGCTCTTGTTTGGGAAAAGGATGGAAGGAGCTGGGCTCAAAGGGAAGACTTTGCAACTCCTCCCTGCCCTGCCAGTCGGTGCAGATGCTCCAGACAAGCCATCCCACACTGGACCCTCTAGGTTTCAATCCTCAGGAGGAAAAAGAGATGGTTTTCCCCTTAAAAGAACAAAAGCATTACCATTCCGGGGGACGCCGCGCGGCCTAGAGTGGCATTTCCCACAGTGTGTTCCGCTGGGTGCTAATAGGTATTAGGTAAAAACAAGAAACAAAACAAACAAAAAAGGTTTTGTGGTCAAATGAGTTTGGGAAATGCTGGATTAAACAAAGTTAAACAGGCCGCTTTGCTACAGGGCTACTCAGCTCCTTTAATGTGCTAATGCTAATGTGTTTTCCGACTCTCCAAAAGGGGCATAGAGTAGACAGCATTTCCCAAACGTATTTAACCATGGAACCCTCTTCTCACTAAGGATCCTGCAGACTAGCATCCCATGGAACCCACTTTGGGAAACACTGACTCTTGTGCAATAAGCTTTGGAGTCAAATGGATTCAATGCCTGGCTCTAACACTCAGTAACCGTGTAGCTTCTGGAAAGTGATGAAACCTCTCTGAGCTTCTGTCTCCTGCTAAAATAATGATGGCTAACAGTTACAGATTGCTTGCCATATTTCAAGCACTGTTCTAAGAATGCTTTGCATCTATTTTTTAATTACCTGTCACCACAATCTTATGTAGTAGATATTATTCTTAGCCCCAGTTTACAGATGAGGAATCTGAAGCTCAAGGAGGCTAAGAAAATTGCCTAAGGGTCAATGGTTAGTAAGAGAGGAAGGCATGTCAATAATTACTGGAAAAATTACCTCGTAAAATTGAGATAACATGAGACACGCATGTTAAGCCTTTAGCACAGTGCCTGGTTCATAGAAGGAGTTCACTGAGAGACTGCTCTCCTGTTCCTTCCCCAAATCCAATTTGGATTCACAGTCTATCCATCAAGGGAACCAGTCTCCAATGCAGGATATTTGTAGGACAGGCTGAAATTTGCCTCTGACTTCTTGAATTTTGGGATGGCCTTTTTTTGTCCATGGTAGTTGCTGTGCCCTGGGTCCAAGCCCGAGCCCTTGGGGGCAGGGCTGAGTGGAGGGACCGTGGCACTGCAATGAGGGTCAAGGGTCAGAGATTGTGCCAGGTTCTGGCTGCGTGGCTTCAGGGAAGTCGCTCCACCCCTCTGGGTCTGTTTCCTCATCTCTAAAACAGGGGAATGGACCTGATAAGAGTGGACTCATGATTAAGTCTCTCCTGGCCCTAAATATGTATTAGGCCATGAGTTATCCACCCACTGATACTGGATTATGAGGGGCCATTTGGATTCTCCCTTTCTCATCACCATGGAGGCTGGAACTCTTTTTCTTTATGGATTTTCTGGTTCTTGCCAAGACAAGAACCTACCTGCCCACTCTTTACTAATCATATGATTAGTAGAGAGGCTCTCTTAATTCTAGGGAACTGTGCAAGCTGCCTGCAAACCCAGCAACCCAACCCCCGCCCCACACAATGCCACGGCTTCCAAGTAGGCAAAAGCAAGCAGGGAATGGCTGCCCTGGTTCTAAGTCCTAGGATATAGCTAAGGACTCCATAGGAAAGAGTCTACATAGAGAAGTGAGGGAGACGGAGTCCTGAGCCCTGACAAATATCAACATTTAGAGGTCAGGGGTGAAAGAGTGACCAGCAAAATGTCAAATGCTGGTATAGGCTGTAAGATGACAGAAAAGTGGCTACTGGATTTGTCAACACGAGGGATGTTAGTGATACTGACAATATCACGACTGATGACGTGCAGGGAGTAGCAAGGTGGGAGTGGGTAGAAGAGAATGGGAATGAAGACATCCAGCCTGCATGTGAGTCTTTAAAGTTTGGCAGAAAAATGGGGACTAGAGAATACCTTCTGTTCCCCTGTTTTGTCTTTTAAAGATGGAATGAACTGAGCATGTTTGTGCACTGAGGGGAACAATCTAGCAATTCGGAAGAGATTTGTTTTTCAAGTGAGGGGGGAAAATGAGAAAATTCTTGAGCAGGATATGTGAGTCAAGTCACTAGACCTGCCTTTGAAAGGGCAGAGACAGTCCTTCCTTAGGATTAGGTTAAGCTATGAGAAACTGCCAATATTTGACCATTTTTGGTCAAAAACCCATAGCAGTTTCCTACGGTTCAACCTGATAACAGAGGGGAAGAATGAGAAGATGGTCATAGATACAAGAAGGATTGCACCTCTGTGGGGGGAAGATGAAGGCATTCCATCTGATGACTTCCATTTCCTCAAAATATATGAGATGACATCATCAACGAAGAGTGAGGGTGAGAAAAGAGATGAAGGGAATTTGAAAGTAGAAGCCATTCATTGAATGTCAAAAGGAATGATGGTTTCTCCCTGAGAGGTTGCAGTGAGGGTGAAATATTGAATAGGAGGCACTTAGCACAATGCACGGAACAGAGAAGATGCTCAACAGTGCAGTTACAACAACTTCCACCTCTGTACCTGCAGGACGGGCTTACCCTGCCCACTTCCACGAGGTTCGTGACCATGACGATGCTGGCTGAGTTCTCCTGCCAAATCATTCTCCAAAAGTCCTTCACTGTCTCCTGCATTGGACCTGCCAACAGAAGAGGTGGTAGAGTCAGAGACTGCATGTGCAAGGAAGCAACCAAGAGGCCTCTTCCTCCTGGTTAGTCAAGACTCCATATAGGGAGTGAGGCCAGGCGATCCCAGCCAGCCACACTTATAGGGTCTAACAGATTTTAAAAATGGACTCCAGAACTTCAACCAGAGACAGGAAGGATATTGGCATTGGGAGGGTGAAGGGGCAGAAATCTGCCAGGAGCCAGATTCTGAGAGCACAAACAGCAGACACTGGTTTTGAGCTTGACAAATAGTAGAGGCATTCATCTGGAGCTCAAACTGAAAGGAGAAAAAAAAAAGACGAGGAATGGGAGATAGGATCTGACAGTCCAAAGCAATTTCCTTGGAAAAGAGGTTGGACAATTTATACTCTCTTTCAATGTCCTGGACTTTCATCATTTAAAAAATTACAGCAGTCTTACATGTGTTTCATATAAAATATATAATATCCTGACTATCATTTTTAAGTATTATATCTATTGTATGCATTTTCTCATACCCTTTAAATATTTTTATCAAGCATGGTATTTTTCATAGCTGCATAATACTCTTTAATGTGGAGGTACCATGCTTTATTTAATCAATCTCTCAAGTTTTGGGCACTGTAGATTTTTTTCACTTTTTTCTATTGTAGATAACACTGTGAATAATATCATTGTCCATATATATAATTATCCACAGGATTTCTTCCCGGAAGGGCTTGAAAGGTATGATGTTTAAGTCTTCTGATAACATATTGCCAAATTGTTTTCTGGGGCATGCACCCACCCAGGAGATAAGGTCCCCATCAGCTACAGCACAGGATGGTAGATGCTGATGGAACGTGCCTGAAATGGATGTTTTTGGTCTACTCTGCTGGGGGCTCTCTCTCCTGACTTTTTCTTAATGATATCCCCTTCCTAAAGCGGAACTTGTCACCTCCTCCCCTGCCAAACAAACAGCCCTAGCACTCTGTGACTTCTTAGTCCATGGAAGCTCATTCTTCCAATGAAGAGCTGGGGACCTTGATGTAAAAGAAACGTTGGGATGACAGATACAAGAGCGATGACACCAAGCCTTGCTACAGTTATTTCCCAGAGAGCCCTCTTCCCTGGAGCCCTGGGGGTGTCTCCTAGGCCCCCGGTGGCCAGAGGAGGACACTTACCTTGAGTTGCAATGTAGTGCCGTGGCCGGTGGTACCCCTGGATGAGAGGAGAAAAGCACAGTGAGGGGACGCCCCTCAGAGCCTACAAACAGCACAGTATTCATAATTATGCTCTCCAAGCTTTGGTTTCTTCATAGGTAAAATGGGAATGCATTAGGTATTTCCCAGAGTAGTGGCAAAGATTAACTAGGATAATGCATGTAAAGTGCTTAGTAACTTACTAAATGTTTGTTATTATTAAGATAGTTACTTGTGAGGTGCCCAAGCTTGCCTTGGGAGCCAGTGAAACTGGGAGCAAAAATAGGGTGGGCATCACTATGCGCATGTACCCGGAAAGGGGTGGAAAATGAGCTTTCAGGTTTTTGGGAGACACCAACCACCAAATAGTCTTTCCTTAGTGTGATGGTTAGGTTCATGTGTCAACTTGGTCAGGTGATGGTACCCAGGTGTCTGGTCAAGTAAGCACTGGCCTAACCGTTACTGCAAGGACATTTGTGGCTGGTTAATAAACAGGAAGGCTGGTTTATGGAATCACCAGTCAATTGGCTTCAGCTATGGCTGATTACATCAATGAAGGGCATGTCTTCCACAGTGAGAGAATTCAGTCAGCTGTATTCAATCCAATCAGCTGAAGACTTGTGTGTGAGACAGATACAGGACCTTTACTTCTCCTTTGGCTGACCAGCAAAGCGTTTCCTGAGTTCATTGGAGTTGCCAGTTCACCGCCTGAGGAGTTCATCAAACACCTTCACCAGAGTTGCCAGTTTGCTGCCTGTCCTACGGAATTTGGACTCGTGCATCCCCACAGTTGTGTGAGACACTTTTATAAAATCTTTTATTTAGATATCTCTTGTTGATTCTGTTTCCCCAGAGAACCCTAACTAATACACCGACTCACTCATATATGCAGAAGGTTGGGCAAGACCCTGCAGGGCAGCAGAGAGAGGGAACAATTCCATTGTTGGCTCCTTGCATTAGTAACAATGAGAAGAAGAATCTTGGAAAGGGACGCTGCATTGCTTTTCTGTGCTTTGTTCACTTGGAAGGACCCGGGGAGGTGTGACCTGGGAGAACTATAAAGTCACTTTCTGATTCAAGAACCAGTTTCTGATTGCCTTGCACATTTCAGCGTGCTCTGATTGGCCCTGCTGTGCTCGGTTTTGGGGTCACCTGTGTGCTCCATAATCTTAATTGCTGGGGAAGAGGTTGAATATGACCCACTTTTTTTTTTTTTTTGCCTGGACATAGCATACGTTGTTACAAAGAGCAAGTGTATTATAGTGGGTGGGAGTTTGAGTTTTGGAGACAAGCAGAGCTGTACTTAGTACAGGACATCAAACTTAATTAGTATTTATTGAATGGATAAATAAGTGGATGAATGAATGGATGACTAAAAAAATACACAGATGCCAATGATGGAGGCTATTGGTGGACAGGTTGTTGACAGATGTACCTAGGGAAGGGTTCTCTGAGAAGGTGGCTGAAAATTGAGCAGTAACTTGAATGGAGTGAGAGCAAACCACTTGGATATATGGGGACAGGCCCAGCTGGCAGAGGCAGTGGCCAGTGCTAAGGCCTCTGGAAGGAAGCATAGTTGCTGTTTCTGAAGAAGAACCAGCAAGCCAGTGAGCAATGGGGAGATGGGAAGGATATGTGGAAATATTTGCTGCAGAGATGAAATGGTAGGAACAGGGATATTGAGATGCTCAAACTAGGTTTAAGATGCTCGTTCAACCACTATCTCCTCAGAATACATCTCTGGCCTCTTTGAGTCACATCCTTATGGCTGCTCCACAAAGCCCCATGTCTTCTCCTTGGTAACCTTTATCCTGGTTACATATTTCCCTTTATTCATGTTATTATTTTGTTGATTTCTGTAAGCTTCCCAAAGGCAGAGCCCACCTCCACCTCATCCACTTTTGTATTTCCAGTGCCTTGTAGATAGTAGGTGCCCAATTAACACCCTTGATTGACTCTTGAATGAAGGAGTGAACAAATGAATGAATAAAATAGTGACCCCAAGGCATCTAACTCCACAACTGAAATGTGAAATTCCTGGTCAGAATTTCATCTTGTTGACTTTCAAGGACATTGTAATCTTCCAAACCACAATTTACACCAGAGAGTCTTTCATCTTCCTGCCCATGCGTAAAGGGGGTACCCCAATCTACCCCAAAGATGGATTCATGCATGTCTTCCACCAAACACCCTTTGTTGAAAACTGTTCCCAGCACTGGGAATATGGAGAAAAGTGCCAGGATCCATGGCCCAGGAGAAGATAAGTTGAATGCCCCTGGCTGTGTTCCCAGCACATAGAAGACTGCCTGGATTTATCACCCCTGGTAAATAGGTATTGAATGAATGAATGCATGCATGCTGTGTGCCTGTCCCCACACTAGATCTGACAGAGACCCTCCCTGGTCTCCAAGAATCTGTAGAGTCCCCAGAGAGAAAACATTCTAATCATGAGACTCCTCGGCACTGGAGATAAAAGGAAATGTACTGCTCAGTTGGGGAGTCCCTGGGGATTTGCCAAGAGCTGGTGTAGAAAACTTCCTAACCTCAAAAGAACTTTCAGTTCATTTAAGTCCCACCTACACGGCACGCAGATATACTGCAAACCAGCACCGGGCCTGCCTCCATCTGTCTCTGAGCAATGGGAAACAGGTTTGTATCCAAAAGGCATTTATCTCACTCTGCACTCATGCATCTGTTACTTACTGGGGACCCAGATACGATATTTATTTCCAGGCTGGTAATTTATAACAGATTCAAGTGGCCAATACATTCTCGGGTGTGCAAACAAACTAGTCGGCGAATGGTTCAGACAGTAGCAGAACCATAGCCTACGGCGGCACAGGCAGGGCTGGCCCCATTCAGCTCATTATCCAAATGCAGTCATTTTAATGAATCGTCAAGTCCCAATTATGGATAGATGATTCTAGCATGGGCAGTTAGCTCTTTGGAGAGCTAGGGAGGATTCTGGCTGAGGTGGAAGCAAGAGCCCAGGGATGAGGATCTAGATAGTGCTCTAGGGTGTGTCTTGCCAGGAAACCCCATAGAGACCCCAGGGATTTTTCACTTTGCTGGAATAATGTGATGCTGCCACCCACCACATAGAGGTAACGCTGTGTCAGGCAGTGCTGGGCTGGGTTTCTTCCCTTTGTCCCTCCTTTTAATCTCTCTCTTCCCTTTCATGCTGCGATCTGTGCCCTGGGAGGCTGACCCGTATGGACAATGCCCTCTGGCTTCCAGTTGGGTTTGACCAGTGGGGGGAAGAGACAGGAGCTCAAAGGCCCGGAGGAGAGTGAGTTTGGGGCCTTTGTTCTTCTAGGTCCCTTCCTGCTGTGTCGCTCTACCAAAGGCCAAGGGTGATAAGAGCTCCCTGCTAGAGTGCACTTATTTTTGGGTTCCCTTGACCCTGCCCACCCCTTTATTAAACTCTCCTTGGTTACTCCATTTGAGTGAACCTCTGTTTCCTACTGGGTCCCCAACAGATACTTTACATAGGTTATCACATTCCTATGGTGTGGTGTTATCATCCCATTTTACAGGTATCAGAACGACTAGGTAATTTACCGAGATCACAAAGCTAGTAAGCAGAAAGGCTGAATTCTTGACTTTGGTCTTATTAGCCATTTCCGCTAATCACTAAGATCCAGCCCCAGAGTTCAATATCCCTTATTAGGACAGCATCTAGCAGAGGTTGTTTGGCCTGTCTGCACAACTTACTTCATAAAGAGAGAGAGAGAGTTTGTTGTCGTCCCAGGTGGGCAGAGAATTGAATTCTAGGTGTGTGACCCTGGGCAAGGCTTTTAACCTCTGACCCTTGGTTTCATATCTTTAAATGCTCACAAAATGCATTGTAATGATAGAACATGGTAGGACATAATAGAAATGGGATATGTTAGTTATTGATATTGGTGTTGTAGAGATTTGCTTGCATTTAATGCAATTTCAAAGTACAGCTTCGTTCTGACTGCAGCCAGACACGCACCCAACCTTGGGTTGGGTGTTTATCTAGGAAAGTGACCTTCTCTGGGGATTTCTGTTCAGATGACAAATTCCAGAGACAGCAACTTGGGCCAGCAGACTCCATGGCACTCGAGGCTGCCACATCCACCCAGACACCGAGAGGGTCAAGGAAGAAAGACTGGAAGTAACTCAATCTGGTTCAACACATGCAGACCAAGTCCCCACTGTGTGCTGGGTACAAGGTCATGTCCAGGACACTGGACCAGGACTCGTTGAGGTCTGGTTCCTCTCCTGGTCATGCTGCTGACCAGCTGCCTGACTTGGACATGCATTGTAACCTCTCTAAACCTTAACTTCTCCATATGGAAAGGGGGGTGATAACACCTATCCTGAAGGGTTATTGAGAATCTTGATAAACTGACTCATTTAAAGCCACCCAACATAGGGCCTAAGACTCAGCAAGAGGAAGTTACCGTTGTCATTGCTTTACTGCTAGTATTAAAGGCAGAGCCCATGTTGGGGAGGCACGCCTGATGCAAACTTCTGCTCCCCCCTCCTTCATCTCCTAGCTGTGTGGTCCTGGATAAGTTACATAACTTCAAGAGCCTCAGCTTCCTCAACAGGGAATGGGAAGTAATGGCACTTACCTTGGGAGGCCGTGCTGGTACATGAGAGGTGATCAATAATTCTTAGGTGATTATAAATCTCTCTTCCCTGGCTGACTCTTACGCATCCTCTAAGACTGCACTGAGGCATCACCTCCTCCAGGAAGCCTTCACTGACCACCCCACCCCTGTGCCTAACCCTAGGCTTCATTTTTCCTTTCTGCTCCCACAGCCCCTACTCTGTGAGGATCTCTTTTCTTATCTGACACCCTCACCAGACTCTGAGTCCTTTTTGGGTCAGGGACCTGGTCTTAAGGGTCTTTTTATCTCTAGCTTGCAGTGGAGGGTCTGCTCACTGTCTGCGAAATGAGTGCTAGATGAATGAGGGAAAGGCTGAAGGTGTGGAAGGGCAAATGCTTGGAGTGCATTGGTCCGGACTAGAAACAAGCTCTTAAGAACTGGTCAATACCTTGTGAACTTTCCAAGAAGGGTCATGGTGGCAGAGATGGTCTGTTTTGACCTCTGCTGTAACTTCAGGCCCAATGCTGACCACGCAGCAAGTGTGCGTGCTGGCCATGGTCCAGGTGGGGAAACGGAAACCACTCTTGGTGTTTCAGATGGAGGGAATGCAGTGCAGGGAGTTGCTTATACAGGTGACGGAGGAGCTGAGATGCCAAACAGGGAACAGTGGGCAGCCCAGGAATTAGCAACAATAGCAGGGGGCTACAATTACCCCTAGAACTAGCAGAATGATGGGAGTAAGAGAAGTTACCAGAGCCTAGGAGCTGGGGCCACCTGGCAGAAGCTGTCTGGTGGAAGCTGAAACCACAGAGAGGACACAACCACATCTGGAGCTGCTACCCATGGGAGACAGAAAGAAGAAGTATGCTGGCTTCCTCCTTCCTTTCCCCATGCAGTCTCCTATCAGTGCCTCCCAAGGGGGGACACTCCAGGCAGAAGCTGGCAGGAGAAATGCAGCCTGCAGGGGTCCTAACCCTCTCCCCCTGCCTTCCCTTGACACACACAGACACACACAGACACACACACACACATACACACACTGCAGAGCAGAGCAAGTGAAGGCCAAGGAATGGATCCAGGAGCAACAGGCAAATGGCCAGAATGGGGTTCAGTAAATACTTGTTGAATTAATAGATCATGTGGCTCATCCAAGATTATGGGGATTTCACAAAGCATGACGCTGTGATGTTCTCTCTAACTGGTGACCCACCAATACATTTGGGAGTCAGAAGGCCCCCATGGAGTTCTGAGCCTTTCCTTGAGGCCCTTGGGCTCCTTCTCAGGTATTGGCTCTGGGTCAGTTGCACTGGCATGTCCATCCAGCCCTAGTGGTCATGCCCTCCCTTTGCAAACTCTCTCACTTCATGCACAACTCTCTACTTCGTGGCTCCTGCTTGATTCAGTCCCTTCCTTAGCAGTCTTTGGAATACTGAATCAGCCTCTTTCCTAATTGGTTGTCCTCATTCCAGGCTCTTTTTCGCCTGATCTATCTTACCCTTGATGGCAGATAAATCCTCCTCAAAGCTCACCTCTGAACTGGTCGCCTCTTTGATCAAAAACTTTCAAAAGCTTCCTCTTCCCTATCACCCTAAGACTGACCATCTAAATACTAAGGATCACAGCCCCAACCTTATTTTCCACCATCTATTCCCCATTACATAGTCCCTGCGTCCCTCAAACCAAGCTGTTACGTATTATCTGCTTGCACTGTGCTCTCTAACCAGAGGCCCTCTTCCCTCTTTGATTTCTAAATTCTTCCTGTGTTTGAAGTTTTGGTTCACATCACATTTGCAGTCCTGATGGAAAAAGTGTTTTCTTTCCACCTCTGAATCCCTGCAGCCTTTTATCTGAACTTATGACACTTACCACTTTCTAGTTTGCCCTGGAATTATTGATGTGCACAACTCATCTCCTGGCTAAGGTTTTCGAGGGTAGGAGGGAGGCATTTTTAGCTATAAGGTTTCCAGAGCATCCAGCATCCAGTGGTGCTATTAAATTTCTGTTACATGAATGCCTATACCTTCAAAGGAATGAATGAATGGACAAGTATACAAATGAATAAATGTGTGGATGAATGATACTGCAGTGGCCTGGGGTCCCCACAGAGCTGGTTGCTCCAGCCAGTATGAAAGAGGATCAACTTGGGTTACACTGGTTACACAAGTCAGCAAAGATGCAGACCACTCTCAACATGTTCTGGAAGGGCCACTGTGCCAGTCTGTATATATTATGTCCCCCAGAAAAAGCCATATTCTTTAATGCAATCTTGTAGGGGCAGAGGTATTAGTGTTGATTAGCTTGGAATCTTCTGACTGAGTGTTTCCATGGAGATGTGACCCACCCAACTGTGAGTGACACCTTTGATTAGGGTGTGACCTGTTAATTGAATGTTTCCATGGAAATGTGGCCCCGCCCCTTCAGGGTGGGTCTTGATTAGTTCACTGGAGTCCTAAGAGCTCACAAACAGAGGGACCTCAGAGCAACTGAGGGTGACATTTTGGAGATAGCTGCAGCTAAGAGACATTTTGGAGAATGACATTTTGAAACACAACCTGGGAGCAAAGGAAGAAGATGCCAGCCACGTGCCTTCCCAGACAACAGAAGTGTTCCAGACACCATAGGCCATTCTGTGACAGTACCTTATTGTTGACATCTTAGCTTGGACACTTTTATGGCTTTAAGACTGTAACTTTGTAACCAAATAAACCCCCTTTATAAAAGCCAATCCATTTCTGATGTCTTGCGTAACAGCAGTATTAGCAAACCAGAACAGCCACCTTCCTGGAAAAAGGGTGGGGGACAGCCACAGACCTAGAGCCAGCTGCAGCCACCCCCAGATCCCAGCTGCCCAGCGCCATCCCGACACTCACGTCAATGTAGTTAGCGTTGATATAGTCCGAGTGTGGGTCTCCATCCAGCACCAGCAGCCTCACTCGGGAATGGTCATCTGTAGACAGAGCAGAAAACAAGGGGACTGTTGATAAATGGCTTCCGGATGGGAGCCAGCAATACCCTCCTCTATGCCAAGTATCATGCTACATTTGCACAAACTACCTCATTTAACCCTCAGTACCACACTCAGTTATTCTCAGCTCAAAGAGGTTACCATGCCTTAAAAACAACCTGTGTCACTTCATGCCCACTAGGATAGCTACTAAAAAAAAACAAAAACAAAAAATGGAAAACAACAAGTGTTGTTGAAGATATGGAGAAATTGGAACTCTTGTGCATGGCTAGTAGAAATATAAAGTGGTGCAGTAGTTGTAGAAAACAGTTTGTCAGTTTCTCAAAAAGTTAAACAGAATCATCATACGACCTGATAATTCATCTCTTAGGTATATATGTCAAAGAATTGAAAACCGGGCTCAAATAGATGCCCCAATGTTCACAGCAGCTTTGTTCACAATAGCTAAAAGGTGGAAGCATTTATGTTTATCGACATAAGTGGATAGACAAAATGTGGTATATACATGCACTAGAATACCATTCAGCCTTAAAAAGGAATGAAGTCCTGATACATGTGACGACATGGATGAACTCTTGGCAACGTTTATGGTATGTGAAATAAGCCAGACACAAAAGTTCAAATAGTGCATGATTCCACTTATGTGGAATCTCTAGAATAAGCAAATTCACAGAGACAGAAGGTCGATTAGAGGTTACCAGGGGCTGGGAGAGAGGGAATGGGAGTTACCTCTGAACGGGTGCAGAGTTTCTGTTTGGGGTGATGAAAAAGCTTTAGCAATGGAAGGGTGGTGATGGTAGCACGGCATCGTAAAAGTAATCAATAAATTGTCCACTTAAAAATGGTTAAAATGGCAAATTTTATGCTCCATATGTTAGCACAATTAAAAAAAAGAAGACCTTTAAGTGCTGCTTTTCTTTTTCCTTTCTTTTTCCAGCTTACCTGTCTGATTCTGGTTTTGTCATTAACTACCTGGGTGAGTCCTAGTGATTTCTTTAGTAAAATGGCAGATGAAAATACCTTCTTGAGAGGGACAATGACAAAGAGTCCATGAAAATATTCGGAGCATGTTATGTGCTGAATCTGACTTAAAATGCTCCATTTTCATGCTTGCTTAAAACAGCAAATTTATCTATTTTCTACACGTGCCCAAATTGCTGTTCTTTGGCCCCTTCAAGTAGTGTTGCAAATTGACTGTCAGCCACAGAAATGTTATCAATACTATCATTAAAGTGAGCTGACTAAATCATTATAAAAGGGGTCATCAATAACTAAAAATCACATTATAAAGAATACCTTTTCAAACACAATCCAGGCATAAACAAGATTTGCAAGTTTTAGTCCATGGTGCATTTACTTCAAATAACACCAAACAAAAGCCATTAAAGAAAGGTGGTATAGCAGAAGAATCAGGATAATCCTCGTCAATTAATTAAGGTGCACTCTGACACACAGAGAGAAGCATGCAAATGGTGGTGCAAGACATGGAGCACCCTAGTTGAAGGAGGGTCACTGCACACACATCACTGCATAGTTGCTGTGCCCACTGGCCAGTTCACCTTACTCTGGGGCAGTGGTGCAGTCCCCAGAGAGCTGTGGGCATCCCCAAGGGTCCTGGGGGGGTCAGGGAAGTTAGGTCAGTGTATCCTACTAGACTGATAGGGTACTTTGCAGTTTGCAAAGCATATATATTGTTACTAACTGAAGCCTCCTTGAGGGCAGGGACATTATCTGTCTTGGTCCCTGTTCTGTCCCCTCCACCTCCTAAGGGGCCTGGCAGGTGGCAGGTACTCAGTAAGTACTTGCTGAGTGTGTAAATGTGTCACTTCATTGAATTCTCACAAGAATTCTGTGAGAGAAGCAGGATGGGTTCTGTTGACCTCTGTTACAAATGAGGAAACTGAGGCTCACAAAGACTGCCTGGCCACACGGCCAGTGAATGATGGTGCTTGGAGAATGAGGTTCTCTTAACTGTGAGTTCACACACTCCCGTTTCCACAGAGGGGTCTGAGCAGGAAAACAGAAACCACTTCAATCACACACAGTAGAGGGAATTAATGATAGAGAATAAATTACCTGTGTGGTGAAAGAGTTGAGCTGTCAAACAGAGTAGAGTGGAGTAACTCAGATCAGCAGAAACGGGGAGACACTACCTCCCCTGGGGCTGGGGGGACAGGGGAGGGGGTGAGATTATCAGAACCTGGAAGTTGGGGCCTCTTGGTGGAAAGTGGAGTCACAGTGGGGCTCTGGTGGGAGCTGGAACCAAGGAGGAGATTCCCTCGCTGCTAAAGAAGGCGTCTGCGACTGAGGTGGATGGGGAGAAATACTTTGGCTTCTCTCTTTCTCCTGCCTTTGAGTCTCCCACTGGTGCCTCTCACTGGTCAACCCCAGCCAGGTGTCAGCTGACCAGCTGACGAGAGAGCCTGGGAAATGCTGTCCACGGGCTCAGTTCCTCGTGATATGGAATAGAGCAGGAGAAGGCAAGGAGTGGGTCTGATGACAAATAGGCCCAGGACTGGCACTGGATACCACCTCATAGTCATTCATTCATTCAAGAAACATCCGTTGAGTATCTGCCATGAGTCATGCACTATGATAGAAATGAGATAAATGGAGGCCAGGTTTCTTGCTCATTGTGGGGGAGATTTTCAGTGGAAGAAACTAGAGGCAGTGGGGTATGTGGTATCTTCCCATTTTGCAGATGAGCAAAATGAGCCTCAGAAAAGTTAAAGAAGTTTCCTAAGTTCCAAGGCCCATGCATGGCCGAGTGGGGATTAGAGCCCGGGTCCCCCAGACAGGAGCCCCCGCTCCGCTCACTCAGGGCACCACGAGCATCTCACAGGTTCTACTTCTGCAGTCTGCAAACGGCTGGTCCCCAGCTCCCACGGTCCTCTAGCATCAGAGTGGGGCTTCCTGGGGGGACATTCCAACCCCTAAGCTAGGAGTTCTCAGACAAGGCTCAGCCCTCGCCCTGTACCCAAGGGGTCAGGCCTTGTTACCAGCAGATACAGAAGCTGTGAGCCTGAAAAAAGTGGAATTGCATATTGCATTTTCACTCCATGATCTCAGTAATGACTTATTGATTCAAAAATCTCCTTTATTTCTTGACTTATGCCTGCCCCTGGAGTCCATAGCACTGGAAAGATGAAAGAGTATTTTGCTTAATATAAAATAAAACTTAAAAATCTGAAAGCAAAAACTAGGAAAAACAAGACAAAAAAAACCAAACTTGTTTCTTTTCATTGAATATTCTTAAAGGCAAAAGGTGCCTGTAACCACCAGATGATGGTGTCTGCCAATTATCCCTTCATCTAATCTTAAGCTCACATTTCCTGGGCACCTATTAAGTACCACAGTAGCTGAAGGACAAACCAAGTGTTTCAGATGTGACACTTGTGCTTAAGGAGTTTGTAAAGTTAGTAGGGAGACAGATACATAGAAGTGGAACTTCAAGTTCTAGCAAGTGTTCAAATGGAGAGCTTTGTGAAGTGCCGTGTGAATGAGGAATGAAAAGTAAGGCTTGATCAGTGGGCAAGGAGGGAGAGCCTTTCCATCAGAAGGAATGGTGAAGTGAAGGCCCATCCTGGAAAAGGAAGCACGATGGGCAGCTGCATTTGCTGCCCTGTGGATACAGAGTGTGAGGAGAGTAGCACTGGGAGAGGAGACAGAGGTAGAGAGGGCTCTTCATGCCATATTAAGGCTTACGGTCCTGGGCTCTGCAAGGCATTCAAAGACAGTCTCCCTTTTCTGGGACCATGGAAGACTGTTTTAGTATGAAATGACCCAGAACCATCCCAAGTGAGCTAACTTCTGGCATATTTTTCAAATATGTGATTGTGAAGTAGAGATACGGGTCAGGTTTGGGTTCAAATCCTAGTTCCACCACTTGGAAAATTAGTTCATCTCTCTTAGCCTTGGTTTCCTTAGCAAAATGAAGCCAATACTATACGGTTCTCAGAATTTGGGGAGGATTAAATGAGAAAATTCAGGTATAAAAAGTTCTAAGATGGTGCCTGGTACACAGCAGGTGCTTTAAAAATGGTGGTTCTGGGCTGGAGGTGAGGCAGATGGAGAGCTGATGGCTGTAGATGCTCAGAAACTTAGCACTCCCCATGTGTCCTTCTTCTGTACCAAATATAAATCCATCTGTCTGCAGAGGCCAAGAGCTACTGTGTGAGTTCATTAAAGGGTGGAATTCACCTGAAAGTTCACCAGAAAGGCATCGCAAGGAGTAGCAGTGTCCTCATGGTTTATTTATCCCTTGTGAACGATGATAATATGGTTCTGCGTCCCCTTCTTCTTCTAACTTTATATAATTAGAAGGATAAAAAATTGTGTTTACCCACGCGCACATGGAGAAAGATGGGGTGGCGGGCGGCGTGAAGCAGTTTATACGAGGTAATTTACAAGCAGCCCAGAACGTTCATTATGCTCTATCTACATTTTGCAAGCTTGAAAAACAGCTAATTTGGTGCTCCTCATTTGATATTCAAGACCAGGAGAGGAGTTAAGCAGAGTCATCTGGAGGAGAAGCAAACTCTACAAGGGTGAGGTAAGAGGGAGCTGCACACATCTCCCTCCCCCTGGCTCCCAGCTGAGGGGGCAGATGGGCAAGAACTGGCTCGTGGGGAGGACAGGATTGGTGGCCGCAGGAAGAGGGATACACAACTACAGAGACGTGTAAGTCCAAGACCACAGAACACAACTCTAGGGGAAAAGAAATATCATCCTTCTGGAATTGATCTGCTCCTTGTAGCTTTAGGACAAAGATCAGTAGTGTGTCAGTAAATGTTTAACAAATAGCTCTCTGGGGGAAAAAGGCCATGATCTGTAACACCTGCCGATTTCTGTGGTGTAAATAATCCCATCATGGCTGACTGCAAGCTTCCAGCGTGGCACCAACCGGCTCACAAGATTCCTAAAAATTTAACAATCTGCTCTTGTGAGCTTCAATACACCACTGATGGAGGCCACACCCTTACCCCAGCCCTGATGCCTTGCATGATTTGATGGTTTGGGGCCCACTACCCTCTCCAGGCTCATGCCCTGCCCCCCTCCACTGCTCTGATCACTGGGGCTTCCTTCAGTTGCTCAAATGCACTCTGCTTCCTCTGACCCAGGGCCTTTGCATACACAAAGGAACACCCCAGTCCCCTTCTCATACTTTAGTTCTCGGCTCAATGTCCTTTCCATGGGAGGCTTCTACGATCTCCCCACCCGACTCCTTAGAGCTCCCTGCACTTTTCTTCAGAGCTCTTCTAAGAGTTATATTTCTGTGATTGTCTAACTAACCTGTGGCTTGCCATTACATGCTAAGGGAGGGTCCTCCTCAACAGTGGCACACAGCAGGTGCCCAATAACTATCTGTTCAACGAATTTAATTCATGTTTGTGTCTGAAGGGCCAAGAATTGGAAAGGGGCAGGGGCTTCCTTGCTTAAGACTGTACAGTTGATTAGGCAACATGGGTCTGGGACCCAAGGTTCTTTACACAAGACTGGCAGTTTGCCTGGATCCTGCACTCAAAGCCTTCCTCTCCCCACAGCTGACCCCTCACCCCACCTGCAGGCCTAGCCTGTCCTCCCTCAAGATTGGCAGCCAATTATTGCCTTCAGCAGGAGGGAGGTAGGGGATTGGGTGGACTCTGAAGGCAGACCTGAGGACTGCCACAGCTTAACAATATCACCTGGTTCCTTGAACCTCGATTTACCCAATTACAACATCTAAATTGTATCTACCTTTGCAGATTTGCTGCAAGGATTAAAGGAGGTAAGATATGAAAGCAACTGGTACATTGTTAGATGTAAATTTAGTTTTATTACACTAGACGACTGGTTCTCAAAGTGTGGTCCCTAGACTAATAGCATCAGCAACACCTGGGAGCTTGTTAGAACTCGCAGATTCCTTGACCCCAGCCCAGATCCACTGAATCAGAATCTCTAGGATGGGGCTTAGCAATGTGTATTTCAACAAGTGCTCCAGGTGATTCTGATGCACACTCGAGTTTGAGAATCTCTGCAGAACAATGTCCAGTTATTTAGCATTTCGGTGCCCTTATATTTTACTTCAATCTGTCTTGGGAAAGAACAGAAGGTCTTACTGGAACTGGGCCATGAGGCTAGAGTATCCTTTGTGTGAGGTACAAGAATTCACCTGTATTGAGCCTGTAAGATAGATGTACCAGGCACTATTCTAGAAGACCTACGGGTACCATCTTTGATTCTAATAGTAATCCAGTGAGGTATGTATTGTCACCTCCACTGCATGGATGAGAAGCTCAAGGCTCCAAGAAGTATACTATCTCAGGAGAAGGTAAAAGGTTGAATGTTTCATTATTGAGGGGTGGGGTCCTTACCCCCTTCTGGAATCCCAAGATCCATTGCTTCCACATCAGTCCTCTCCATCCTTGCCCCCACCCCCCCAATCTCCTCTGACCCCAACGTGGGTCCACAGGCTCATCCAGAGGAAATGACTCAGTTTCCTCCTTTGTGCAGTTTTAACTCCAAAATAAACCACAACTCCTCCTCCCTTCCTCCATCATCAAAGGTATCCCAATAAATCAGTCTTCTCAAGTCACATCCACTTAAGGAGAGAATCACTTCAGAGAGGTGAGGCTGGGGAGAGAATATCATTTGGATACATGATGTTCTTTCCCCCTATTTTCTGAGCCCTGAAGAGCGTAAAGAAAACATGCAGTTTTTCAGAGAAAAGAGATTGACTCATTATAATGAATTGTGGAGCTGAAAAATCATTTCCCAGAAGTACCGGAAATATTAATGCCATCATCTCGCAAGAGCCGATAGGGAGGGGGCAGATAATTCTGCTGAGACTGCTTGGGAACCCCACTGAAGCTAAAGGTCTGTGCATTCAATCTTGATTGAATTACCATTAGCAAGAGAGAGGGTGGCCTGGGCATGAGACAAGATGCCCACATTCTGTGCCCCCCCTTTCTCTGCCAGATCCATATCTGGTGGAAGTTGGACAGCTCCCTTCTGCAGGGCCCCATGAGGAGCTGCTCCAATGTATGAAACATTTTGAGGGGCAAGGGGGACAGGAGCCTTAAGGGTAGAGGGGCTGAGCACTGAGAGAGTTAGAGAGATCGTGGCCCCTCTGAGGAACTTAGTGTATCATCTCAGCTTGCTGTCCAGCCAATGCCTCCCTGAGGAAGGGAGAAAGGTTGCTCATTTTGATTCCCTCAGAAGCAGGACCTGAAATAAGGACTTGAGTGCAGATATTTGATTTGGGGAGTGATCACCAGAAACACTAGGAGGGGAGTGGGAGGTGAGACAGAGAAAGAAAAAATCCAATAACGGTGTGCCAGCAAGGAGGTTAATACTGTGGACAGCTGGGCTTGATCCTGCCAGGGGACTTTAGAAGATCAAGCACATCCCAGTGATTCCACCCAAGGTGGGAGGGAGCTGGGGTATTTGTGGACCTGCTCCACTGGGCCCCTGGTTGAGGGCTGTTCCTGGGACTTTGCATTTTCTAGCACTTCTTGCCTGCCCTGCAAGCAGGCAGAGAGGGCTCCCAGGGTCAGAACAAGGCAGCAGGAAAGGAGACACAAGTGTTGGCAGTTGGCATTAGAGCCAGCGGGTACAGAAGGGGTGGATATGGCAAGGCACTGATGTTGTTTGCACCAGGAGAGGTTTGTGGAGTAGAGACAGCAAAGGAGGATGGAGGTGCAGAGTCAGAAACACCAAATAAGATACCCACTCTGTCACCCTCACCCCTATCTCTGCCCCCCAGGAATCAACAGAGAAACCTGCTTCAAGGAAGAGTCTCTGGGCTTGTTTCTGAGAACAGAGGTGAGTTCCTTGCTGGGGGTGGGGTCCCTTGGGCACACTTTGGCCCCACCTCCTCCTGGAAGAGAACAGCCTCTCTGAAAAGCTCATCCTGGTGTACAATCTGTTCTGAGGTCTGGGCCCTTAGCACGTTCTCACCCCACCACCCACTGCCACCTGCTCACCCCCCAAGAGCCAGGAAGTGGCTGGATGCAGAGAGGACTCCTTGGTAGGGAGCATGTGACATTCTAGGAGGCAAGAGACCAAGGCCCAATCACAGCTGTCCAACAGACTTGCGGTGTGACGTTGGGCGGGATGCTCAACTTCTCGGGACCATTGCTCATCCGTGGGATTCAAAGAGGTTATAACCCAAGTCTCATCCAGGTTTAAAAGTCTGTGATTCAAGGGACCACACCAGATTCAGATTCAATATTCATTCATCTTAACTTGGCCTCTCTGCACTGAGAGCTACCTAGAAACATACTACAGATGCAGAAACTGAGGGACAGAGAGATGAAGTGACCACGCTAAAGGTCGTGCAGAAGGTGAACAGCAGAACTGGGATTCGAACCCAGGGCTGCCTGATCCCATGCCTAATACTCCAATGCACCTGAGCCCCAGCCCAGTGGCTTTTCCTAGGCCAGTAGGAAAGTAGTCTCAGAAAATGTCCTGTTTATCTTGTTTGCCTTCTAAGCACCCTCTTCACCCTTCTCCATTTTATTCTTTAAATTCAGGAGGCTGATCTCTGCAGACACAAGCAGAGGTTCTTAAATGCATCAGCATCACCTGGATGCTGTATTTTAATACAGGTTTACAATACTGATACAATAGGTCTGGGATGGAGCCTGGGAATTAGCATTTCTAGGAAGATCCCAGGTGGTGCTGATGTCCCTGGTTCAGGGACCACACTTGGAGAACCAACAGACTATGTCAACAGCCTCCCTTGTCCTCTGGCTTCTAGCTGGGTTCAAACAATGCGAAGCACAGGGAGATGACTGGCTGGAGGGGAGAATGTGGCAGAGGCCCTTCTTCCTTCTGCTCCCTTCACTGGGGCACCAGCCCTCGCCACAGTCTGTCTGCCTCCAGGTCCCGTAACCTCTCCGTAGTGCAGCCCAGTGGCCTGGGGTGGTGACAGTCCCTGCGTACTGCACTATGCCTTGTAGTCTCCCCACACCAACCTTCGTACAGAATTTCTTGATTACACTCTCCTCAATTTACCAGTTTGAGTTGAGCCATCTGTTTTCTGCTGGGACCCCCACCGATCCACCAGCCAAGAGCCTCATTTTATAAAATACGCAAAATCTTGGATCACTTCCTCTGCCTCAGTGTAATTTCCTTCTTGTCAGTGCAGGAAGCGCCCTCTAGAACTTTCCATCTTGGGAATGCTTTGGCAATCTTGAAATTTCCCCTTGTTAACAACCTCTGCCCTAGAGCTGCTTCTTATATCCCCCATTCATCTCCTCCCCTTTCACTTCCTTCCCATTTCCATTCCCTGGAAAGGCACTGACTCTATTGCTAAATTCTAAATAGAAATGGAAGAAAGGGGTTATTTAGCCAAAGTTTTCCATTGTTTCATTTTAGGAGTGCCCTCCCTCCTACTCTCCCCCTTTCATCTTCTCTGTTCTCCCTGGCCTGGGCCTTTGTCCTCCACCCCAGCCTCTCCGTGCTCTGGGTTCCTTAAGATGCTAATCACACCCGGTTTCTTCTGGCGCCAAGAATGTTTCTATTTATCAAGCCATGGCAGGCTTTGCCTTTGGGAGGGACACATACAAGGGCAGGAACCCTTTCCATTCCTCAGAGCTGATTCTCTTTTACCTTTCTCAGTTCACTTCCAAGATTTTGTTTGTTTGCTTTTTGGTCGCCGTTCATGCTTTGCACTGCTTTCGGAACACACTGGTTACCTGGCTCTGTCTCGTTTTGTGCTGTGTGCAGACTCCTTCCAGCCCCGATTTGTTACAGAATTATTGACCCTTAAATTAGAAAGGAGATTTGGGTTTGTTTAAACCCATCCAGGTGGTATCATTAAGGGGTTTGGCTCCCCTCTGCCTTCATTTGTGCATCCCCAGAACTAGATGTGAGGATTCCAGGGCAACTAGTTTCTACAGGGAGGGCAAGGGGGCGGGAACCCCCGCAGGGGAGGGCAGAAGGGAGACAGGGAGCAGAAGAGGGCAGCCAGTTACTGTCCCCTAATCCCCACGGGAACTCTGGGTACAGGTGTAGAACACACACCTGGGAGGAAGGGCGAGGGAGTTGGGGTCTTCAGTGGTTGAGGGCTTCTTCTGGGGGCGTTAATCCCTCGGTATTTGCCAGATGCCTTGTGCAGGGCAGAGCGTCTTCCCCAGCTTTGAACAAAGTTCTCAGGCAAAAAGAAGCGGACAGGGCAGGACTAGGGTGAGGCAGGTGAGGTGCCTAGGGTTCAACATTTAAGGAGGTGCTTGCTCTCAGGGTCGTGCGAGCGCAAGATCAGCACCTGAGAGTGGGCACCACCTTAAATGTTGGCTGTATGCCTCACTCGCCTCATCCTAATGCCAGCCCTGGGTGTGACGCTATTTCCTGTGTGTTGCTGCACGATGAAGGGGTGAGGCCAAAGCATGCGGGTCGGACCCCAAAAGCACCTGCTACACCTCCCGGTGATGGCAGTCTCATCCCCTTCACCATTTTTCCTTGCTTCCTGGAATTCCGTCTTCTCAGAAGCAGCTCTAAGAGAATAGATTGCTCTTCTCCTCTACCACGTCCCAACTCTCTACTCTCTTCATTCGGGTTCAATATATTCTTTCTTACTGGAATAGCATCACGCCAAGTGTCATCTCAGTCCATCGTTCCTGGGTGTTCTCGCTCTTATCTGGGAGGCCAGAGGGCAAAGACCTTCAGGGTCTCATGGAGAGGACAGGTTGGGGCTTTCCCACAATCAGTCCAGCTTTACCGAGCGCCAACCATATGCCAGGTTTGGGGAGACAGACGTGAAATGCAGTCATGGTCCTGTTGTCGCAGAGCACCCATCCTAGTGAGGGAGGCTCACAGTCAAAAGTGGTCATCCCAATGCTTCTCAAATCACCCTGATGACCAGGGCTAAGGGGAAGACACAGCCTGTGCTCAAGGAGTGAACAATGGGGATTTGGCCAAATTTGAAGGGTCAGAGAAATCTGAAGAATAGGGAGACCTGTAGGGCAAAGAGAGGAGGGAAGGACACCTGTGCAAAGGCCGTGTGACACGGAAGAGCATGGGTGGCGTGAGGGATGGATTAAGGCCAGCGGGGCTTAACTGAGGACACTGTCATGGGGAGGACGGGGTGTGAGATGAGCCAGGAGAGGAGGCTGAGGGCCTGTGAATAAGAACCCTAGAGTGAAAGGAAGCCATTTGAAGGGTTTTCAATAGGAACATAACATGATCCAATTCACGTTTTCAAACAGTCCTGCTGGCTTCTGTCAAGAATCAGATAGGTTATAAGTTTGGACCAGGAAGGAGTCTGGGCAGAGTCCAGGTGAGAGATGAGGCTTAGATGAGCAAGGTGAGCAGTGGCAGGCTTGGAGAGAGATGTGATTGGGCTCTGACCCTCAGGCCCAATCAGCTTTGGCCTTGCTACCTGATATACTGATAATTGACCAGATATACTGGTCCCTTAGGGAGTCGGACCTCTTCACTGGTATCTAGTTATTTTTTTTTTCTTATCTTCACAACCTTTCTAGGAGGAAGACATTATTCCCCTTTTACAGTGGTTTCCCAAGGTCGCAGAGCCTACAATTTAGTGGATGCTAGCTGAACTCACGTTGTGATAGGGAGAATGAACAAATAGCCAGATATTTTAGAGCACGGCACACACAGTGCTTGAGCCAGTCAGAGCGAGCAGCACCTATGGCCATGGTGGGAGCTCCCTGGGAGCAGGGACTGCATCTCTCCACGCCCAGCATGAGGAGGCCCATGTGTCATGGGTCTTAATAAGTGTTTGCTGACTGTTTGAACATCTCTTCTGATGCTTCATTTGCAAGAAATCTTGCTGTCTGCATTACTATCTTCCAAGAGCCAAATTATATATTTTCTGATTAGTTCCACCATTCATAGCCCATTCCTAAATCTGCACAGGAAACAGCTAAGCTAAAACTTCTGCCTCTTTCTTCCTTTCCAAGCTGGCTCTATCTTACTCTGAGTTTTTTCTTAGGCAATGTCTAGACATTTTAAACAAAACAAAGCAAAACACTGAATTGGTGCTAGAGATAATTGCCATTCAGGCTCTCCCCATCCCACATTTTTATTTGTGAAACTGGCTTACCCTGAGAGATGAGACCAAGGACTGTTACCCACCCAGTTGATGAGATGTCAAAAGGTCCTTCTTGGCTACACTAAGTCAAATTGTTGAGGCTCCTGTGGGCTTTTGTTCTAATAAGAACATGTGCTCAGCATTTTGTATGAAAAGACTTTGTCCTCTCTCTATGTGGATTTGTAGCCTGCACATACCAACATTTTATGCACACATACAGGAAGATGAAGGCCACTGTGATGGTGTTTCTTCCTCTCCTCCCAGAACCGAGCACCACACATGGGGCACACAGGCAAGTCAGGCCTCATCACCTCTTGCTGGGACTATGGCAGTCGTTGCCACACCATTCCCTCTGCCTCTAGCCTCTCCCAATCGAATCTGCCCTCCATACTAGGCAGCCTAGTCATTGCTCTAAAGTGGACATCTGAGCATGTCTCCCACTCTGGCTTGTTCTGTGCCCCCACATGGGTGTACAGTGAACACTAGTTAAAATAAGGTGGGAAGATATATCCATCCTGCTTATCACTGACCCCAAGGAAGTAACTCCATGGCTAAGAGTAATGTTGTGCCAGGCACTGTGCTAAAGGCTTTATGTACCTTTTTTCAGTGACCCTATTTCCATTGTTGTTACTATTTTAAAGATGAGGAAACTGAAGCTTAGAGAGGTCGGGTAACTTGCTCAGGGCCCCAAAGCTGGGAGAGGCTGGAGACCTAACTGTCTGACTCCTAAGGGCTCTAACCACTGAACAACACTGGCTTCATCAAATCACTTTTTATAGGCAGGGTCCACGGGAATGGTAAAGCTCATTGTTGAGCAAGAGGCAACTTTCCATCCTGCCTTAGCTCAGCACAAGAATATGCTTTCCTCCTGCAAGCTCAGTGCCACAAAATGCCCCAGAGCCTGTCCAGGGGTGGGGTCTGGCAGAAGTTGGGTTGTCATAAATCCTCTCTCTTGTGTGGCCAGCATGGCCTTGGGCACCATTGAGCCCCTGGCTTGGTCACCCTGCCCTACAACCCTCAGGCTTATGCCAGGGATTCTGGCTCCTTCTGAGCATCACTCTTTGCCTGGGACCCCACCTTCCTGGAGGACTGTTATTTCTTTCCTAGGTTTCCTTGAACCCTTCCCTCATGGGCTGGACTTTGCTCCCTGCCACAATTGCTGCCAAGGTCCCTCTCTGAATCAGAGGAACTGCTGAGAGCACGGTGCTTCCGTCTCATCGGTGGGGCCTTCTCTATGAGTGCGCGTTTAGCTGGGCTTCCTCCTGTACTGAGGAATTCTTAAGCTAGTAATGCCAAGTGCTCCCCTCAGAGTCTTCATGGATCTCCTCTGCCTGGACCCAGCTCCCCAGCTGCCCGCTGTGGCTGAGATCAGTCTTGTTCTACCATCCAGGCCTGCTATGAGGGGAGGTTGAAATAAAGCTCCCAGCTAGCTATATGGACCCCAAACTGGAAACATCAAGATTATTCTGACCCAGGTAAAGAATAGTAATAGCTTCTTTTTCCTTATATTCCCAAAGCCTGGACCTCAGGGCCTCCCAGAAGGGCACTTACAGGATATGATGTTCCCATATCGATTCTTATTGCGGTTTTCATCCTCCTTGGCAGTGTCCCATGAAGCCGTCTGTCCCTCTGGTAAAGCCTGGAAAGCAAGGGCAGAAATGATTAGTGTGTCCTGAAGTAGGAATTTTATACAGGTGTAGAGAAGCCAATGAGGAGAATGAGACTTGCTGTGGTGGGACATGGTATAAAGGGCTGTGTGTCCTTGAATGGGGTCTGGGGTAAACACAGAGTTGGCTCCTCCAAGGACTATCTTGTTCATTGAGTCAAATGTTGTTGATGTCTTCTGTGTGTCGTGAGCTCACAGTCTGGTCCAGTAGGTGACTCATTCATTCATTTATTCAACAGATACTGACTCCATAATACGTGCTAGGCACTGTACTAGGGATACAGAGGACCAGACAGACAACATCCCATTGAGCTTCAAGTTGATTAGAAGATGCAGCAACTAAACAAATGTATAATTTTGGATAGTGAGAAATGCAATGAAGAAAGTAAAACAGGTTAAAGGGATGATTATAGAGGATGAAAATTGTTTCAGATTACATAGTCTAGGAGGACTTCTCTGAGAAGGTAACACTTATATCAATTCCTGAATGATGAGAGAGAGCCAGTTGTGCTAAGCAGCAGCAGGAAGTGCTTTCCAGGCAGAACGAACAGCAGGTGCAAAGGTCATTGGGTGGGAACCAAATGACCCTATTCAAGGCCTAAGGTAAAGCAGCAGAAAGAGGGTGATGGAAGCATCTGGAAAAGCTGGGAGAAGAAGGATTCTATAAGACCTCATGATAATGGGTATTATTCTAAGTGTGATAGGAAACTGTTGGAGGGTTTTGAGCAAGAGAGTCACTTGATCTTATTTTTGTTTGACAAAGATCAAAGGTCATATGAAGCACAGGCTTTAAAAGGGCCAGGAAGGAATCAGGGAGGCTAGTTAGGAAAATGTTACAATAGACCAGGCAAGAGGTGATGGTACCTGGGACCTTTGGACAGGGGTGGTGGCAGTGCTGGTGGTAAGCAATTATTTTCAGGATGCTCAGTTGAATATTGTTTTGGTTTTGGTTTCCCCAGAAGCAGACTCCGAGATAATACTTGAGGACCAGTGGTTTACTTTAGAGGTAATCCCAAGGAGCATGGGTAGGAGAGTGGAAGAAATGGGACATCTAGGGAACAGGGACAATCTGGGGTACATTAATGAGCAACTGGGCTTAATCCCATGGGCACATCTCATGTGGCATAGTTGTCCCACCAGAGGATAAGGGAGTTGGGGTACTTCAATCACCAGTTCCCGTTGGTCAGTGGTTGAGGGCAACTCCTGGGAACTTCCCGGCATTTCTGCCATGCTCTACAGGCGGAGTGCCTATTCTTCCACATTGAGGAAGTGCTCAGGCAAAAAGTCACAGGTGTTTATAGGAGGGAGCCACTAGTGGGATGTCAGCAGAGCACTGTACATACAGCCTATGCAGGAAAGAGAAGGATGGAAGCTGACGCCTAGATGGTTGGCTTGAAGAACTGAGTGGAGAGGGTTGTCATTTACTGAGGAGATGATGTCTGGGGAAGAAACAGAATTGCGGAGACAGGAATTAAGTGCTGTGTTCTGGACATGTTAAGTGCTTAGAATAGTGCCTGGCACTTACTGAGTATTATGTGCTTCTTAACATGGTCAAAATAATGATCATACTTATAACAATAATAATAGAAGCCAAATCTGAGATGCCTTTAAGCTGAGATGTTGAGATGGGTCCAGAGCTTAAGGAAATGGGAGTCATCAGTTTAAGAGGATGGCAGTCAAGGATAAATCAGACAAATAAAGAAATGTGTGGAATGATTTAACAGAGTTATGGAAATCCGGGGGTATGAGGCATTTCTAGCAGTGGGGACAGCATTATAGAAGCAGCAAAAGCATGAAGGTCAGGCCACAATTTGATCATCATCTCTACTTTGCTCTGGTATAACAGATGTAATTCCCTGCGCATTGCCTTGTGTACTGCTTGTAGGACTGGATTTGCAACATCTTCAGTCTACACAGCTCCCCATCAGCAGCAGTGCAGGGGAGAGGAGCTTCCCAGCCCCTGCATCCACCAGGCCTGTCTCTGCTCAGATACTCCCCAGTGGGTTCCTCCTAAGCCAGGAGTGGTCTGTAACCTGGTCAGGAGAAACTGAGCCATGCAGCAGGCCATGGTTGACCAGCAGGCAGGGCCATCGTCTATTAAAAAGCCAGTGTCCATGCCTGGTACCCTTTTGCTTGCTTCTGGTCTCCCATGTTTTAACTTGACCTGGGTGGGTCTTCTTCTTGAGCAGGGGCCAGCAAACTTTTTTGGTGGAGGGCCAGAGAGAAACAGTTTAGGCTCTGTGGGTTGCAATTACTCAGCTCTACTGCTGTAATGTGAAAGTAGCCATGGACAATGTGCAAACAAATGGGCGTGGCTTTGTCCCCAAAAAACTTTATTTACAAAAACAGGTGTTAGGCTGGTGTTAGCCTGCAGCCATATTTCATCAACCTTTCTTCAAAGAGCAGGACCATATTCTCATATTCTCACCTCTCAGTGGTTAGATAGAATTGGTGTCCATTCTGCTGTCTTAGCCATTCTGGATTCTCTGGAGAGGGGCTGGGAGACCCTTGCCTGGGCATCCCGGGCTAAAGCATGTTCTCCAACTTAGGTTTTCCCAGAGCTTTAGATTGGGGTGAATGGTGCCTTCCCAGCCCTTAAAGGATCAGAATTTTGTTCTTTGTGTATCCAACACCCTTAGACAGGCATCCTGTGGGGAAAACTGAAGAGGGGCTAGGCTTTGGGCACCAATCTCTGCCCTAAATCTGGGAATGGAGATAGGAAAATGTTCATTTTGCAAATGTGGAGCTTGTCTGGCATTCTCCTCTTCCCCCTCCTCTTGTTGCTGCTCCTCATTATATGCAACCACCACCCGGCCTAGACCATCGCCAGTAGCGAATAGTTCCTACTTCTTCAGGTAACTCTCAGAACTCAGACTCCAGCCCCTGCCTCATCCTCCCATGCCAACAAAGCAGCTCCAGCTCTCTCAGGCAACTTGCCAGGTTTATATATCCTTGATCCCCTGCGCTGGAGGAGCAGGCATGTCTCAGTGGGGGCACAGGACCTCTCCGTGCTCAAGCTGGGGCTGTACTTTCTACCCAAATCCCTTTGTGATAAAAGCAAACTGCTTATGCAAGCATACCCCCAAGAGTATTGTGAAGTCAAGATTAGGATATCCCATGTGTTTTCACACTAATTTTTTGAAAAAAAAAAAAAATCTTTTGAGTACCTGCTATGTGCTTGGATTTGGGTTACAGTTAGCTTCAGGTTTCCTTTATGGCTGCATGTTAGAATCATCTGGGGAGGCTTTAAAACTCCCAAAGCCAAGGCCACAGCCAAAATCACATAAAGCAGAGTCTACGGAGATGGGGTGCAGGCATCAAAGTTTTTAAAACTTCCTAAATAATTCTAATGCGCAGCCACGATTCTTGCAGTATAGTGAATTTACCTGAAGAAAGAGCTTACCATGAGTCTGCTTGCTGGCTTTTCTTGCTTTGGGTTTGTCCCCTCCAGTCCATTCACCACTCTAATCAGATCTTTCTAGAATGTGTGTAAGACCCCATTACTCCCCTTTCCATTGCCTTCAGGATGAATTCCAAACCCTTTAATAATACAAAGCCCTTCATGATTTTGCTCCATATGTCCCTAAATTGTCCCCTCAATTCTTGCCCTTATATCTGTATTTCAATGATAAGAAACTAAATGAAGTGCCCTAGACAATGTCAGGTATTTCAGATTTCTGAGACTTTACACATGCTGTTCCCTCTTCCTGAAATTCCCTTCTGGATGTCTGCCTGGAAAACTGCTCCTGATCCTCAAAACCCAGTTCCAGCATCTTCTCCTTTGTGAATCCCTCCATGTTCGCCTTCCCACCACCCCACTGCATCTCCAGGGAGTCAGTAACTTCCTCTATGGTTACACGGGCTTCTCTGCATCTAATAATTTGAACTTGGCCACGGGTTCCTGGAGGGAAAGAGTAGCTGCTTATTCATATTTGTGCCTCCAGAACCCAAAAATGGATTTGAACTTCATATCCATTTGAATCACCCCTTTTGGATGAATAAGTGAAATAATCAGTGAACAAGGCAGCTTCTGTGCATATAGAAGGCAAATATCCTGGAATCTAGCAGGTGAAAGTGACCTTGAAAATCACGTGGTCTCCTTCTTCCTCCCACCATGCCTTCCAGAGAGCTGATAAGCTGATCTGTGGCATCTATCACTTGAATACCCTCAGTAATAGAGAGCTCCCTTCAAAGCTTCTGCTGCATTTTTGCACCGCTCACTGGATGGTTTTTTCTTTAATCAGCTTCTCTGTCCTTGGCCTTCGCCCTGCCCCATGGAGCCCCACAGCCTAAGTGCGCACTCTCTGTCCTGTGACACTGTAGAGATTTAACGAGGTCCCAGTCATGCCCACCGTTCTTAAATGGCAGTTTGGGGTCCTCTCAGCGTTGAGGCCATGCTCTTCAGGAAATACCCCAGCAGGCAGATGTCCCTTGCAAATCCCAAGCCAACTAAACAGTCTTGTTGAGACCAAGTGAGTGACACTTCTCTATGGGAAACCACACAGTTCCCTGCCACGAAACCCTGGGAGCCCCTGTCTCCCCCTAGTGAGGATGAAGGAGACCGTGTGGGCTTGGGGGCTGGGATGATGCTGACAAAAGGCAGAGGAGGCAGCACCTAATAGAGCGGTAATGACCCCCTAATTGGGAGTCTTTGAGTACACATCCATTTCCCATTTTAGGGAGCTGCAATCAAACAGGGGATAATGTCTTGAAGAAAAAAATAAGTAGGGGTGAAAGTCCCGAAAGGGAGACTCATCTCCATCTTCAAAGTGAGTGAGCCGAGGGCATTATTTTTACATTAGTGGCTAGTTACAGTAGATTGACCAGGGAATGGTGGTGGTCATTAGGAGCTAATCACATTCTTTTGAAGCCAAAATTGCCATTGCATTATATTCATCCATTATCAGTCTCCACTTTCCTTTCCTCATTCTATCCTCTTCAGAGTGCTGAGGTCTATTTTTATCCTCCTTTCTGAGTGGGGAAATGTTTCCCACTCTTCAGCAATGTTGCTTTTCTAAGGCAGTCACTTTTCAGTTTTAAAAGCTATATTTAGGGATGTCCTCATCCGTGGATGACTGAACTATGGTATTCATAGAAGCCCCAAAAGTCAGGTCTTGAAGGTTTTTCTGAGAAAATTATTGCCTCATTTTACAGATCAGCAAAGTGAGGTCCAGAGACAGGCAGTAATTTGCTCAGGTTTACATAAAAGTGAGTGAGTGAGTCCTCCCACCCTCCTCCCTCCCTTCTTTGCTGATCATCTGGATGCTGGGCACTGTGCCAGGCCCTAGAGATGCTAGCAATGGACACGACAGGCAAGACCCCTGCTCTTAGGAAGTTTGTGTTCTATTGGGGTGGGGTGGGGTTGGGGGAAGGGGAAGTACAGACATTAAACAAGGACACAAACAAGATAATTAATGATTATAATAATTGCAATGAAGGCAATAAACAGGGTGCTGGGATAGACAGAATCACAGGGTGCTGGGATAGACAGAATCTGGGGCAAGGGGCCACTTTAGATAGGGTAGATGGGGCATAACTCGTGGAAAAGGTGACAGTTGAGGCAGAGAAAAGCAGCCCCTATCTTCGAGGAGATGGAGGTATGCGTTCTTCCTCATTGCAACAGGTAATCAACCCAACTTGTTCAACGACAGGTGTGTTCCTGCTGGCCTCCAGCTGACACATTGGAGCTGAAAATTAAATGATGAACAGAAGTCAGCCTTGCCAAGGGCTGGGGGAAGAATGTTCCAGGCTGAGAGAACATGTGAAGAGGCAAGTGAAGAGGCCCTGAGTTGGAATGTGCTTGGTGAGTTCTAGCTAGAACTTGAAGGGAGGCTCCGCTAGAACAGGGGAGAGTGATACATAACGTGGATGTGTGTGGTTCAGCCAAAGTCTTGTAGATCACAGTCAAGAATGAGGGTTTTATTCTAATTCAGTAGAAATGCTTTGGACACATTTTAGGAGGGGGAGGCTGGGCCAGTGCCAGCATCATGATAAATGGCTGACAGCACTTGTCACCAGCATTTTCTCTTCATCCTTGTTGACAGGTTTCATAGATTTTAGAATACAGTTATTGTCTGGTGCCTGCCCCAGACTAGCTCTCCCTGTGGTTGCAAACCACTCACTCATGAAGCTGAGGCCCCCTGGTGCCAATGGGAGGCTCAGATCACATGACCACAAGTCACAGGCTTCCCATGCTCTGCTGTGCTAACTCAGTCAGCCCAAAGGACTGTGCACCCTACCTCAGTTTCCCCACTTGATCCTTTAATTCCCAGCCAGAACTGAGAGTTGTCCCTGACCTGATGCCTGCTTGGCTGATTTCTACTCCTACCTGTTGGTTTGGTCCAACTGAGCAAGAGGGTCCTGTATGAAGCTCACCATACTTCTTTGGACACTGTTCTTTGCACCGAAGCCTTTTTGAATTATGCAAAAATAGTGAGACATCGGAACATAAGGCTCCCAAGAACAGCTCCTCCTCCACTCCAAGGCTGAGAGTGTCCTGTTCCATTTTGCTTACCTGTTCACCCTTCTATGCTCAGCAAATTCTGTCGGCTCTGATGCCTTCCCTCCCTCCCCTGGACTTGACTGTATCCCTGGAAATAATTGGATATGATATGCCCTGGGGTGCAGCAAAGCCAGGGCCAGGGATTGCTGACAAGGCAGTTCCTGGCTGGTGCTTCAGGGCCCAGCTGAGGGCCCTCTCCATCATCAGTGCAGCCCATCTGGGTTTCCCCCTTCCCTACCCACCACCATAGGCTCCTGATGCAGGGAAGAGTCCGGATGTACTCATCAAGGAGGCACCATTTTACCTGGGCCTTTCATTCTTTATTCTGTAAAGGAATAACTCTTGCACTCTACCTCTGTGCCTGACACTCTGTTAGGTGATGTGCACGAGTCAGGAAAAAGGCCGGGTTTTAAAAAGGCAGACGGGCTAAAGGGTTTGAATATTTTTACTGTAAATAATCTGACCACTCCAAGTCTTGAGTTATTTTTGTGAAACTAAGCTAATAATATATCCCTCGGGTTAAGGGCAGGGTAAGGATTTGACTACAAAGGGCAGCACGAAGGAACTTACTAGGTGATGGATGCCCACGTATCCTATCGTGTGGGTTTTTTCATAACTCCATGCACTTGTTAAAACTCACCATAAAAATGAATTCTACAGCACGTAAACTAAACGTGAAGCAATAACGCACCCCACAGAGATTTGTAGTGAATACCTGAGGTAGTGCCTGCACCACTGGCACAAGCCTGGGTGTGACAGGTGCTCAGAGCTCTTCCATCCCACTCCTTCCCAAGGATACAATAGTGAGGCCCCTTGGCCACTCCCAGGATTCACTCTGTGCCCCCTTTTGATTAGAAACACCCATCATTTATTATCACAAGAACAAAGGTGGAGGCTTCCAGCAACATCCATGCTGGTTTGCCTCAGAACAAGGGGTTCCTGGGATGCAGGACTTTTTGTTGTCAAACTGGGCTAGTCCTGGGCTAACTGGGACAAGCTTAGGCACAGGTGAGCAATAGTGTGCAGGGACTGGGATAGACTTTCATGAGCTGTTGGGGAGCCTAAGGCCTAGTCTTGGTTTTGGTTCACGGGGTCAGTAACCCCCCTCGTTTATTGGAGTCCATGGCCAGCTGTTGGGTGGCAAGGCCACCAAGGAAGGCTGTTCAGGTTGTGCACAACACAAGAGCACCACATTCAAGGGGGTGCCATGCATCTGGTAGACATTATAAATTTCTGTATATTTAATGAATATGTTCTGGAAGAAGACAATCATGTATCTTGACGGGGCACCTTTTGCTAATTCACTCGAAGGTGTTGTATTGTAATGGTGGTCTTGGCACGGTCCAGGCTTTCCACAAATGCCTTCTGTTGTGCTGAAAAGCAAACATCTTAGGGATTACAAATGGGACAGAAAAGGCAAAAAGGGATAACTAATGGCATCTTCTCAGAACGGCATCAGGAGAGCAAATATTATTGCACACCATGTCACTAAATGGACAGAAATTTATGAGTTCCGCTGGTGAAGCTAAGTGGAAAATCAGATCACAGCAAGATGTGGGTATTTGTGACAACAGCTTTGATGAAGGCAGAAGAGTTGAGCGTGTGCCTGCATGTAGAGTCAAAAAGCTCTTTTTAAAAGGCCTGATTAAAAGCCATGAGGTCTTTATTGTATGACAGATTTTAGGTCCGGGCTTCTCTAACTTTGGTAGGTATCAGAATGACTTAGGGAATTTGGTAAAATACAGATGCCCAGGACCTATCCTTTGTTAATGAGCCTGGGCCTCAGGGTTCTAGCGGTTCTAGCTCTCCAGGTGAATCTGACACAGATTATAGTTTAAGCACCACTATTTTAGCCAGTAAGGTAAATGGGAACAAGTTCTTAGGGAGGACCCAACTTAAAATGCACAGTGAGATACACCTATAGACTTCTCACAGATGTGAAGGTCTTTCTGCACTGGTTTCTTCTTTAAGAAGTGCTGCCTTTTTTTCTGGATAGACTATTCTTGATCACTGAAGGTTTTCACCAGGACTCTGCAATCCAATTCAGTTAATATTTATCTACTATTTCCAGGAGCCTCAGGGAAGGGACCCAAGTAAGACCCTGCAGCTACCTTCAAGAAGCCTACAGTTTAATGGGCACGCTCACCCCAGTCTATCTCTTTTCTTCCCAGTCCTGAGTCACCTTGAATGGTTGAGGGAACTCCTTCTACTCAACCCTGAGTCACAGACTTCCAGTGCCCACTATACACTCTATCCATCCCCATGCATGAGTGCACTGGTGGCTGTCTCTGGGCCAACAGCTCTGCCCCAAACTTGAGGGTAGCTAGGGTGAAGGGGCAAACTGTCAGAGGCCAAGGTTATTATCCTGCTCATTCTCTTCAGGAAAACTGTGCAGATGCTGTAATATTCCTATTGATCTCCTCAACCAGTTTAATTTCTATTTCTCTTTTCCTAGGCAGGCATCTTTAGTTCCCCTCCAAAAGCTCATCTGCAGGATCTCAATTCTTTTATGTTTCCAAGCCTTCACATATATGGTTCCCTCTGGTACACATGCCTTTCCTCTACCCAGTCGCCTCTGCTTTTCTTCAACTCAGTATCCCATTTTTTTGGTAATGCTTCCAATTGCTCTTGGCAGCTATACTGACAATAAAACAGAAATAAACCACCACCACCACATAAAGCTGCCCTCACCCTGTACTGCCCTTACTAATATGTCCCCAAAGCTTTTTAACTAGAGTTTTTTTTTTTTTTTTTCAAGTAATTACGTGATGTGGTAAAGCCATGTGCTTCCTTTAAAGCAGGGGCTTTGTTGTATTTAGCTTTCTAATGCTCTCTGATGCTTAGCACAGTGCGAGGTACACAGTAGAAACTTAATAGGTATTTCTGACCAATCTAGTGCTTATAAAGTAGAAGCATTTACTATCAGACTTTGGGGGTCCATGCCAACTATGCAGTCAATATTTCACAGAAGAGGAAGCTGGGACCACAGAGGGAAGGCTCTGGCTCAGGACCACCCAGCGTACTAGGGGCAGACTGAGAATCAGGTCTTGGCTTTCAGCTAAGGGAATATTGTTCACTTGGTTCAGGGGAGTGTTTCAGTATTAAACACTGAATTTATGAGTGGAAAAATAAAAATAGGCCAAAGAGAAAGGAAAGAGTTAATATTCTCTCCCACATGAGCTCTTTCCTGCTGTAAAAACTTTTATGTCTAAAATCATAGGGTTTACTGATGCCTTTTGGTCACACCCTGCAAATGGCTCATTATTTCCCTTATTTTAGTCCAGTGGGGGTGGACTGGAATGAGCAGGCGGAGCCCAGGCTTTCCTGTTTTGGTCACTATGTGCTCCCAGAGTTGAAGAACAATCCTGGGTTCCCCTTTCATTATGTGGGCCATGAATTCCCTGTACCTTCACTCAGAACCTCTTTCATCTGCAAAATTAGGAGCTGGCTGAGAACCTCTCTGGGGTCCCCTCCACTGGGATGTTCTAGTGACTGTTTCTAACCCAGGAGAAAAAGTTGTGGGAGAGGCAGAGGATGAGCCTGCAGGTGGCTCTGATCAGAGAAGGGGACCCGTGGGATGGCCTGAAGCATCCATCTCCATGGTTATGTCCTGCCAGGAAGCTGGGTGCTGCATCACCCACAGACGACTAACAGAAAGACAGCAACACTGGCCTCCGCCAATGAAAGCCAAGCCTGCCCAGAGCTGGAAAATGAACAAATGCTTGCTCTTCATTAGGCTGCATCAAAGTCCCCACAGCTGTTCCTTGTTGCCTTAAATAGTCTTAATGGCTCTGTAATAACCAGATACCTTCTGGTCACCCTAGTGGGCTCCTCCCATTTATTACGATGACAGGCTGCCCGGATCAGATTGCAAGTAAGATGCTTCCCTTCCTTCTCTCCATCACAGAGGCAGCTCTTCCTCCTCTTCCTCATCTTTCCCAAACCTGCTACTCTTGGACCATGGGGGCTGGTGTTTGAGAGGACACAGACAACCCTGCACCCCAGCAAGCATCTGGCGGCATTCACGGCTAAGCTTGGGGGGTTTAATGTTTTGTTACTGGGGAATGTGGGAGAGTCTGGGGGCAAGTGGTGGGGAGGGACTCTGTGGCTGGTCCAAGATCACGTGCAGAAGCCCCTGGGCCCTAACGTGGCTGTGTTCCATCAGCTGAGGGCACAGCACTTGTCTTCAGAGTCATCAGGTGTACCCAGCAGCCAACAGAGCAGGTGAAGTGATGGGTCTGCGGGCACAAGCAGGGACTCTGGACTCCATAGATGAGTGGTTCTCAACCTTAAATGTACATTGTAATTCCCCGGAGAGCTTAAAAAACCCAGTGCCTGGGTCCCACCCCTAGGGATTCTGATTTAATTGGTCTGATTTAATTGGTCTAATTTAATTGGTCTGAAGTATGGCCTGGGCATTGGGTTTTGTTTAAAAACTTCTCCAGGTAATTCTAATGTGCAGCCAAGATTGGAAGCTCTTCATAGAGGCCCAGATGTGTACAACAGGTCAAGTTGATTTGCCTTAGGCATCGTTGAGTTCTTAGGTGTCTAAGGTCCCTAGCCACTCAGGGTTGCTAGGACCTCAGACAAAACTACGGGGGTAGTGGCCCCAGAGGGTGGGTCCTATGGGACTGTCAGTGGGAGGAAAGCCCAGCTGGGAAGTTTCCCCTCCCAGGCCTGGCCATTCGGTTCCTCCTGAGATGCCTAGAATATCAGTGGCAGAAGGGCTCTTTGGATTGTGTTGACAAATCTCTTGTCCTCATTGCATAAGTAGGGAAAGGGGGGCCAGAGAGGGGGAGTGATCTGCCCAAGGTCACCCAGATAATTAATGAAGGGCAGGACTTGAGTCCCAGCATTCTGTCTCTCAATCCAGGACAATCCATACATTACTTCAAGTAATTGAACTTAAAATATGTATTGAGAGACTCAAGTTTCAATGCCAAAGAGAACAAACTGATTTTATGGTTCTACACGCAGATAGTGTGTGTGTATGGGGAGGGGGCTTGTCTGGTCTCTAGGCCCCGTCTCCTGGTTCAGCCAGTCCTGTCTTTTCCCTGATTTACTGACCTAGCTATCTACCTGCCAGACAGTTACATCTAAAATGCAGATCCAGTTAAAAAAAAAAAATTACCTACTTAAACTCTTCAATGGCTTCTTGTGGTCCCTGGAATAAAATATAAACTCCTTAGCCCCCACCTGCCCCTGCTGACAATTTCAGCCCCATCTCCCTCCATGCCCTTTCCCTTATTTTATGCTCCCAAAGTACCAATTGTTTCTGATTCTCCTGAGACCTGCTGTGCACATCTCCATGCCATAACTGATGCTAATTTCTCTACCTGAACACCCTTCCCTTCTTTCATTCCTATTCCTCAATCTCTGATTTAGGCTTTATCTTTTCCAGAAGGCCATTGGCCATCCATCCTCAGGCTAGGCTCAGTGCTCCCAACCCTCAAGGGTTCCCACAGCACTTTGGGTAAACACCTACTGTTATATTTTGCCAAGATATTAAAATTATTAGTTATATGTCTGTCTCTAATAACAGGCTGTAAATTCCTCAGAAGACTGGGCTCTGTCTATTTTACCTCTTCAGTTCGAGAGCCCACCAAAATGCCTGACCCACGGAAAATGCTCAAAAGTCGTCTTAAAGTTGAAATTCCACAAGGCTCAGTCCTTGGTCCTTGTCTGTATCTAAACTCATTTGATTGGTGGCCTTCTACAGTCTTGTGGCTTTAATTTCACCCATATTCCCATGACTCCAAAATTCCAGACTCATATACCCAACTTCCTCCCCGTCATCCCCACTAAGATGTTCCACATGCTCTTCTAGAACTTTGCAATGGCTTCTCTCCCTCACCAAGCGATGGAATCTACCCTAGCATCTGGGTATACTTTGCTTGCTTATAAACCAACAGAGCTCTGAGCCACCATGTAGGAAGTCAGCTGTCCTGAGGCCACCAGGCTGTGAAGAACAGGCCACCTGAAGGGCCCACGTGTAGGTGTTCCAGCTGACAGCGGGCATCAACTGCCAAATGTGTGTGAAGATGCCTTCAGGTGCTTTCAGCCCCCAGCCGTGGAGTCTTCCCAGTCAAGGCCCCCGAGATCATGGAACAGAAGCAGACTATCCCTGCTGTGCCCTGTCCAAATTCCCAGCCCAAGTCACTGAGCACAACAAATTGGTTGTTTTTTTGTCACTAAGATGTGTGGTTGTTTGTAACATGGGGCAAACAGTATTTCTCACTAAAATATGACATTTTGCAGTTTACTTATTTTTAAGCCTATTGTTTATTTCCTATATCCTGTGCTGGAATTTAAGCTTCCCAAGGGCAGGGATCTTTGTCAGTTTTGTTCACTGATGTATCCCAAATGCCTAGAATAGTCCTTGACAATAGTAAATAATAAATATTTACTGAACAAATGAGTGATTGTAGAACTGAATTGAATTTTAGAAGACAGCTTGCTATAGCCAAGAGGTCCCTTAAATACCAACTTGTCAAACCCACTCATTCATATGGAAAAAACTGAGCAGAATCGAGGAGTGACAAAGCACGCTGGTGTGAGAGTGGGACTGAAGGCCCAGGAGACTTATCCCCACAATGGATAATAGGATGCTGAGTCTTCCAGCAGATCTGTGACTCTTAGCTCAAGATAAAGATTCTAGAGTCACATGAACCTTGATGATCAAAGCAATATCCAACTATATTCTGGTAAAATGGACTAGCACTTTATGGGAAGACTTTCATTAAGTAGTGTTTTCCAATTAACCTTTGTTAATCAGCAAATGCTGTTAACTAGAAGCTAAATATTGCAGTTAACTGATTAATATAATTTGAACTAATTGAGGGCAAGGCTAGCCTGAGTTAGAGATATTTTTGGATCAGGTACAATAATGCTTTTCATTATAAAAGCAGTTCATTTCCATGCTAGAAAGTTTGGAAAATGTAGAAAGGTACAAAGAAGAAAATTTTTTAAAATTAATCCACATTCTACCACACAAGGATGAACACTTCAAAAGATTTATCATTCAAAACAGACTGGAAGGAAAGGCACCGTTTGTATTTCTGTTTTGAAATTTTAGATGGCAAGTTCTTAAAACAGTGTTTCTTAGCCTTCACCGTTCATCTTTCTTTCCAAATCACATATCTCCCTTAATGTTATTTGAAACTTTAAAATGAATTAGATATCATGACAAACAGCTTATTAAACAATCATGATTTTGAATATGCCTTTACAAACAACATGTGCTCTCCTGATGTTTCTTCCCTGTGCTGGTTTGAATGTATTATGTCCCCCAGAAAAAGCCATATTCTTTGATGCAATCTTGTGGGGCAAGCATAATAGTGGGGATTAAGTTGGAATGTTTGGATTAGGTTGTTTGCATGGAGATGTGCCCCACCCAGCTGTGGGAGGTGACTCTGGTGGGATACTCCCATGGAGGTGTGGCCCCACCCATTTGGGGTGGGCCTTGATCAGTGGAGCCATATAAAACATGCTGACTCAGACTAAACGGAGTGCAGCTGTGAGTGACGTTTTGAAGAGGAGCAAGCTTGCTAGAGAGGAACGTCCTGGGAGAAAGCCATTTTGAAACCAGAACTTTGGAGGAGACACCAGCCACGTGCCTTCCCAGCTAACAGAGGTTTTCCGGACGCCATTTGCCATCCTCCAGTGAAGGTACCTAATTACTGATGTGTTACCTTGGACACTTTATGGCCTTAAGACTGTAACTGTATAGCCAAATAAACCCCCTTTTTATGAAAGCCAATCCATCTCTGGTGTTTTGCATTCCGCAGCATTAGCAAACTAGAACATTCCCCAAACAGACGTGTATGTGTGTGTAACTGCATGTGTGTGCACGGTCATGCTCACACACATACATATCTGTGTACATATCTGTGGACAGTGTTTAAAGCATTGGGACTAGTCAACCTCCTGGTTTTACTTATGGAGGAAACAAGACCGAGGGATGGGAGGTGATGAGGTCAACTGAGGCCTCCTGTGACCTCTTTCAACCCTTATCTCAGCATCTACCCAGGATGTATCGACTGAGTTGCTATTTTACTTAGACCATATTTGAAATTAACTGTGGATAGTCTTGAGCTGGTAATTACTCACATCCAATGACATCAACATTTTTGTCCTTATAACTGTCAAATATGCCGCTGGCCACCATGTTTTACACTATCATAAAGTTTTAGGATCAGACAGAATGGTAGAAATCACCTTATCCAAACTCTTCATTCAACAAATGAAGAATTTTAAAACTGAAGTAGCATAATGACATGTTAAGATCATAGAGTTTGCTATATTGGAATCCAGCTGTCTGGGCCCCCAGTTAAGCACAATTTTCATGACTTTACACAACTTCTAAAATATTGCTTTGTAAGCTCTTTCTCTGAATATAGCCTGAAGATAAACTTAGTCTGCTTTATCAAGAAATCCAAATGTGTGGAGTCTGAGTCAATAAGTTTTCATACACAGTGAAACTGAACCTAGCATATCTGGGGCACTCACTTCATATGGAAAAGCAAACAAAACCAGTGTATGCAACTCAGAGCCTGGCACACGGTAGATGCTCAACAGATATTTTGGGAAGGAAGGAGGGGAGGGCGAGAGGGGAAGGGGAAAGTGCAGAAAGAAATGCTTGTTTCTAAAGCTGGCTGCGGCTGGCTGCAGGCACGCACGGGGAAGGCTGTGGAACTCCTCTTGGGGAATGAGCTGCTCTTTGGTTTAGGAAAACATCTTAATGAGTTCTTCCTTCTGTGTTACTTTATGTTTGTAAAAGGTGAGGCCTAATGGGCATGGTCGGAAACAAAAAGGAGTGAGACAAAGAAAGCTAAATTATGCACAGTAAAGAAAAAAGGATTTTGGAGTCCTTTTCCTGGCTGCTGGAAAAGGAATAGGTTTGGGGACAAAGTTAAGAACCTCTGGGAAGAGAGTGGGTAGAGACCCGGCAGGAGGTGCCTCAGCAATGTGGAAGGTTCAAGAACTTGTAAGAGCAGTAGTGCTATATTAAGGCACTTCCTCTAACTTGCTGCACTCCTCCTCTCTACTTCCAGATCTTATGTAACAACTGCTGCCCCAAATCCCTTGTATTAAAGATGGTTTGGGGAGGAAAGGAAGACATGTCCAATTCAGGTGTGAGGAGAAGGGGCAGAGAGAGGCCAGCTGTCACTGAAAGTGAGATATGGAGTTGGGGTGAGGGGTTGAGAACACAATGGTAGCATAAAAGTCTGGGGCAGGAGGTGACCAGGGGCAAGCAGACCTCTCAGAAATCACTGGCAGGGGAGGTAGGCTGGATTTTCCACAATATGTGGGATGGGGCCTGAGCTTTTCTACCTTGATATTGAAAGATGTGACTCCACAAGGGTAGAAACTCTTGGGATAACATAACTGGGCTATGAAAGAAAGAGAGAGAGAGGGAAGGAAGAAGGGAGGAAAAAAAGGAGGGATAAGAATCTTTTTAGTATGGTGCTTCTCAAATTTAATACATACAGATCACCTAAAGTTCTTGCTAAAGTGCAAGTTTGGGTTCAGTAGGTCTGGGGAGCTGCCCGAGATGTTATATTTCCGACAAGCTCCTGGGTGAGGCTGAAGCTGCTGGTCCGTGGCCCACAGTTTGAGTAGCAAGGCTTTCTTTCGCACACAAGTAAGTCTCTGAACCCATCAGCAGGTTTCCTTCCAGGCTGGTCTCTTACCTCGTACTCCTCCTTGAACCCATAGCCCTGGCCTCTCTTCATCTGAGTGATGTGCTGGAGCAGGTCGGCCACCCTGATGGCTGGCTGGAACTGGTCCCGGGGGTAGCTCATCTCCACGGGGTCGCAGGTCCGGTAGGGGTGAGTCTGGATGGTGAGGGTGGGCTGGGACAACTCCCCACGGCTGCCATCTGCTTCAAAGAGAAGGAAGCAGAACAGACCATCACCCACACGCTCTGTTCTTTGAGCTCTGTGCCTTCCCCCAGGATGGGCTGAGAAGGGTAGAGCAACTAATTTGGGACTTAGTTGATTCAGGACACTGCGAGACAGAGAGATGAGACACACTGCTTCTCTGGCATGGCTGTAATGGGAGATATAAAAATAAAACAAACCAACCAGGGAACAAAATAACCCTTAGTTCCTTTCTATTTCAAGGGTGCATATTGATGGAGCAAAGACAAAGTTCTGGGTTGGCTGTCATCCCCTGCCTGTCTCAGCCCTTCCCTATGGCTTTTTGGGAGGTCTTGGCCAATCTCAGCCAATCCCAGAGGCCAGACAGGCTAAATATTGGGAGCACCTGCCTGTCTAGGCAGTAGGGAGTCTGGAAATAGTCTCTGACGCCTGCTTACAGATGAGGAGATCCTCAGGTCCCTGAAGATGAGAGCCACATGTCTGCTTCTTGTCCATTTGTTTGGATTCCTGTGACCTGGTTTCTCTATGATCTGGTTTCTTCTGGGTTCTCTAGTGGGAAGAATTGGAGCCAGGCTTGCACCCTCCTTCTCCCCTCAGCAGGTGGCAGTGACCAAGACCCTCCCAGATCTTCTCTCTCTTTCTCTGTGGACTGCAACACTGACCACCTTCTGCCTACTGCCTCATTTCCCCACCACTGCTCAGCAGGAGCATCACTCTGAACCCAACTTACAGGTGAGGAAACCTGAACCTCTCACCTCAGTCCTGTCACTTCCCTTCTGCCTTATCTCCTTCCTAAAATCTCTCTCTCATATAAGGTTTGTATCATCCTCTGATGAGAATGTTTATAACCAATATGCTGCTCTAACCTGCCTTCTGTTAGTTTGGCCACTCTGGAAGCTGACGCCTGCTCAGATTGGCTTGAATTCCTTTCTTCCCATAGGACCAGTAAAACCAATTTCTTGCCCTACCTCCTCCCTGCCAGGGATATATTGTCAGTCTTTCAGGGCCCATTTATTTTCCCCAGAACCATCTAGACTTGGTTCCCCAACCTCTTTCCAAAGACAATGAGAAGTCCATGCTGTCGACCACCCAGTCTGTGACATGCACAAGATGGGAACTGACAGATTTGGTACATCACCCAGACGTGTTCAGGCACTGTAAGCTGCCAATGCACCACTTGGCCTGTGCAATATTCATTCTCTCAGAAGCTTAGCACATGTTCCTGTTTTCTGAAACATGTCTTTTCAAAATCCATGTTCTCTTTAGCTTGTTTGTCTCTCATGTCACAATAATATATCAGACATAGATTCTGATGTGAAAGAAACTCGACTCCATGTGACAGCAGGCAGCAAGACCGTTTCTAGTAAGGTAAGGACAGCAGAAGGGAACAGTTGGCCTGAATGCTTTCTAGGAAGACCAACTTGTCCCAATTTGTCTGGGGCTTTCCTGGTTTTAGTACCAGATGCACTACTTCCTGGGAACCCCCTCAGTCCCATGCAAACAGGGATGGATGGTCACCCTAATGCTTTCACCTGTGTCTAGGGACTGGGGGATACTCTCCTCATTTTTCCACCTCTCTGCCAGTCCTGTCCTCCAAGGGATATGATTGGTCTGAACCTGAGACACTGACTGGGGTCATACCTTACCAGTGGTGGGGTTACTGTATGGACAGTGTGGTCTCCCGATTCATTGTTAGTGATTGTACCGAGGCAGAGCCTGGTCACTGCCGACAGAAAGATCGAGAGAATATAGATTTATGCACAGGGAGGAAGGGCCGAGGAGAGATATTACCAAAACCTTCCTGACTGCTTACTTTTTCTCTTGGGATTTTAGGTTATATTTTAGGCTGACATTACTTACATGTAGTTCTTGTCAAATGTGGGAGCTGCCTCCTTTCTCCATTGCACCCTTGTGATCATGAGCTAGACTTACTGAGAACCCACTGTGTGCCAGGGACCCTGGTAGGCACTGGCAGTTCAGAGAGAAATACAGATCGCACCCTTATTCCACCATGAGAGTCTAGTAGGGAAGGCAGACAAGAAGAACCATCTGACACAAGAAAACAGGTGGCTGAGAGGCCAAGGCACATTTAGGTAAGAGGAAGGAGGCCGATGTGGAGTGAAGGCTGTGGGTGGGAATGTGATGGCGGCAAAGCTGTTAAGAGATGGTGTGAGGCAGATACAGAAAGTCTGGCAATGTGTTAGAATCTTAAAGACTGTGTGAATCTGTTGAAGGGCTTTACGAAGAATCCCTTTCTTTAAAGACTCACACCATTTCTTGTAGGTGTCCCAGCTGTCATGGATATAAGGTGTCCTTCCAGTGAACATCACTCCTGTGATGGTGTGGTGGGGTTGGGGATGGAGAGGAAAGGAGGACTTGAATTTTCCTCTCTAGATGCTGCACTCTAGGATTCCCAGGAGAGGTCAGAGTCAATGCCCAAAGCCCTGTGAGGGTTTCCCACTTAACCCAGCATCACACATGGGAACAGACACCTTCAGAGTCCCATGTTCTCCCAAAGGACCTGGGGCATGGGCTGCATGGGAGACAGGCTGCCTGGCAAAGGCAGGCTTCTTGGAATGGGCACCTGGCATTTTTTGTGAGATGCCAAGTGTTTCCAAAACCAAATAACTATCAATATGGATGTTTTCCCTCAACACATTGCTAGACAGACTGTAAACTTAGTGTCAGCAAAACCAACACTGAAATGGAAAATAAATACATTTGCAATTTAACAACTTGTATTGTTGAAACACTTGTAATGTCAATGCCAGTGCTAATGATGCTTTGAGGACTTGGAACCAAGGGATTTTTAAGGTTTATTAATTCAACTAGTTGGAGTCCCTTTTCCAGTGTCTCTTACCTCACCTATTCCCTTATTAACCTCCGATAATGCTGAAGTGATGCCTTTTATCACACCCCATTTCACCAGACGCACTATACTTAATTTTCCATCATTAGGTTTAATGAAAACCCAATTTCACAACTCACTTCTCTCAGGAATCTACAAGTAACGTTACGTTTTTATCAGACCCAATTAAAAAATGTTATGATGTTCCTATTCAAGAGGGAGCCTTAAAACTAATGTGCGATACTGCTGCTAATTCAACAAGGGCGCTGGAACTCATATGCTGCTTGTAAAATGGAACTCAAACCAGCTGGCCCAGGGAGAGAACATTTTTCATTTTTCTCCTCACCAGACCCTTAATTTTCATGCCACTTCAACTTCTCATTTATGGGTCTTGCATGTTTATTTATCACATAATAATATTTTGGATTTCTTTCACAGTTTTTATGTACTGTTGCCCAAGTCTCCGAATTCCACTGCAACGACTCACTGCCTGCAAGGGGACTGTGGGGTGGGCAGAGGGATTTTGAGGATGTGTACGAGATCCGGGGTCACCACCGTCCCCTCTGACTCACTCTTTCCTGTCTCTCTGCCAGCTCCTCTTCCCTCTTTAGCCTACTAAGTGTGGTTCTTCTTTGGTGATCTGTCTTTGGCCTCTTCTCTCCTTTTTTTTTTTTTCTTTAAATCCCCGCTTCCTCTAATGCCAGCCACATATTTCCAATCACTTGCTGGGAATTGCTACTCCAACTGTTCAACAAGGATTTTTTTTTTTTTTTTTACAGTACCAGGATCTGTATCTCTTTATTGACTATGGTGGAGTTGAGACATGTTGAGTGAAAAATAGTTGTTGATAAACTACGAAGAATGAGAGAAAAAGCGTGACACATTTTAGAAAATGGTATGCAAACAACAACCAAATACACAGATTGCAGGTAAGAAAGTGCTTAGCACTGTGGCTGTCACATCAGTGGGTATTCAGAAAATGTTAGTGTCCACCCCACTTCTTCCTTCTGCATGGGAGGGAGATGGACCAGAAACAGAAGGTCACAGGTTATTGAAATGCCTCAGCCAGGTTACATTTTGGTGCAGCCAGAGGTTATATTGAGCACTCAAGCAGGAGTCTGTGTCTCCAACTGTGACTTCACTTTGTTTGGCTCTTTCCTATTCTGTTGTGCCCAAGGTCCACTTATAGTATAGTTACAAAATCTGTTTATGTTGATTGCATTTGTTTTATTAGCCAGAGAGTATGCCAAGCACTTTATATAAAACATATCATGTCATCCCTGTGCAGCTTTCAGAGGCTGATACTCAGAGGTCATTTGTTCAAGGTCATCCAGTTAGTTACTGGTGGAGCCTGGATTGGAACTCACATTTTTTTTTTTTTAAATCTTCATTTTATTGAGATATATTCACATACCACGCAGTCATACAAAACAAATCATACATTCGATTGTTCACAGTACCATTACATAGTTGTACATTCATCACCTAAATCAATCCCTGACACCTTCATTAGCACACACACAAAAATAACAAGAATAATAATTAAAGTGAAAAAGAGCAATTGAAGTAAAAAAGAACACTGGGTACCTTTGTCTGTTTGTTTCCTTCCCCTATTTTTCTACTCATCCATCCATAAACTAGACAAAGGGGAGTGTGGTCCTTATGGCTTTCCCAATCCCATTGTCACCCCTCATAAGCTACAGTTTTATACAATTGTCTTCGAGATTCATGGGTTCTGGGTTGTAGTTTGATAGTTTCAGATATCTACCACCAGCTACCCCAATTCTTTAGAACCTAAAAAGGGTTGTCTAAAGTGTGCGTAAGAGTGCCCACCAGAGTGACCACTTGGCTCCTTTCGGAATTTCTCTGCCACTGAAGCTTATTTCATTTCCTTTCACATCCCCCTTTTGGTCAAGAAGATGTTCTCCATCCCACGATGCTGGGTCTACATTCCTCCCTGGGAGTCATATTCCACGTTGCTAGGGAGATTCACTCCCCTGGGTGTCTGATCCCACATAGTGGGGAGGGCAGTGATTTCACCTTTCAAGTTGGCTTAGCTAGAGAGAGAGGGCCACATCTGAGCAACAAAGAGGCATTCGGGAGGAGGCTCTTAGGCACAATTATAGGGAGGCCTAGCCTCTCCTTTGCAGCAACAGTCTTCCCAAGGGTAAATCCTGTGGTAGAGGGCTCAACCCATCAAACCACCAGTCCCCTATGTCTGTGGTCATGTTAGCAACCATCGAGGTGGGGTAGGCCAATACCCCTGCATTCTCCACAGGCTCCTCAAGGGGTCTCTACATATTTTTTTCCTTGTTTTTTTTTTAACTTTTTTTTTTAAATCAACTGCATGAAAAATAAAAAAATAAAAAAAAAACAAAACAAAAAAAATTAAAAAAAAAACATACAATAAAAGAACATTTCAAAGAGACCATAACAAGAGAGTAAGAAAAAGAGAATTAACCTAAGATAACTACTTTACTTCTAACATGTTCCTACTCTACCCCAAGAAAGTTACCTAATATAGCAACATTTCTGTGAACTTGGTCCTACTATACCCATCAGAAATTAACAGACCATAGTCATTCCCAGGCATTCCCAGAACGTTAAATTTACTCATGATAGCTTATCTGTTCTTCTTGGATTATATTTCCCCCTTCCTTAATTGCTCTCTATTGATAGTTCCCCTGCATTCTACATTATAAACCATTTGTTTTACATTTTTCAAAGTTCACATTAGAGGTTGCATATAATATTTCTCTTTTTGTGCCTGGCTTATTTCGCTCAGCATTATGTCTTCAAGGTTCATCCATGTTGTCATATGTTTCACGAGATTGTTCCTTCTTACTGCCGCGTAGTATTCCATCGTGTGTATACATCACATTTCATTTATCCACTCATCTGCTGAAGGACATTTGGATTGTTTCCATCTCTTGGCATTTGTGAATAATGCTGCTATGAACATTGGCGTGCAGATATCTGTTCGTATCTCTGCTTTCAGATCTTCCGGGTATATACCGAGAAGTGCAATCGCTGGATTGAAGGGTAACTCTATATCTAGTTTTCTAAGGAACTGCCAGACTGACTTCCAGAGTGGCTGAACCATTATACAGCCCCACCAACAATGAATAAGAGTTCTAATTTCTCCACATCCCCTCCAGCATTTGTAGTTTCCTGTTTGTTTAATGGCAGCCATTCTAATTGGTGTGAGATGGTATCTCATTGTGGTCTTAATTTGCATCTCTCTAATAGCTAGTGAAGCTGAACATTTTTTCATGTGTTTCTTGGCCCTTTGTATTTCCTCTTCAGACAACTGTCTTTTCATATCTTTTGCCCATTTTATAATTGGGCTGTCTGTACTATTGTCATTGAGTTGTAGGATTTCTTTATATATGCAAGATATCAGTCTTTTGTCAGATACATGGTTTCCAAAAATTTTTTCCCATTGAGTTGGCTGCCTCTTTACCTTTTTGAGAAATTCCTTTGAGGTGCAGAAACTTCTAAGCTTGAGGAATTCCCATTTCTCTATTTTTTCTTTTGTTGCTTGTGCTTTGGGTGTAAAGTCTTGGAAGTGTCCACCTAATACAAGGTCTTGAAGATGTTTTCCTACATTATCTTCTAGGAGTTTTATGGTACTTTCTTTTATATTGAGATCTTTGGTCCATTTTGAGTTAATTTTTGTGTAGGGGGTGATGTAGGGGTCCTCTTTCATTCTTTTGGATATGGATATCCAACTCTCCCAGCCCCATTTGTTGAAAAGACCATTATGACCCAGTTCAGTGACTTTGGGGGCCTTATCAAAGATCAGTCGGCCATAGATATGGGGGTCTATCTCCGAATTCTCAATCCAATTCCATTGATCTATATGTCTTTGTGCCAGTACCATGCTGTTTTGGCAACTGTGGCTTTATAATAAGCTTCAAAGTCAGGGAGTGTAAGTCCTCCCACTTGGTTTTTCTTTTTTAGAGCGTCTTTAGCAATTTGAGGTATCTTCCCTTTCCAAATAAATTTGATAACTAGCTTTTCCAAGTCTGCAAAGTAGGTTGTTGGAATTTTGCATTGAATCTGTAGATGAGTTTGGGTAGAATTGACATCTTAATGACATTTAGCCTTCCTATCCATGAACATGGAATATTTTTCCATCTTTTAAGGTCCCCTTCTATTTCTTTTAGTAGAGTTATGTAGTTTTCTTTGTATAGGTCTTTTACATCTTTGGTTAAGTTGATTCCTAGGTACTTGATTTTTTTAGTTGCTATTGAAAATGGTATCTTTTTCTTGAGTGTCTCTTCAGTTTGTTCATTTCTAGCATATAGGAACATTACTGACTTATGTGCATTAATCGTGTATCCCGCTACTTTGCTAAATTTGTTTATTAGCTCTAGTAGCTGTATCGTTGATTTCTCGGGGTTTTCCAGATATAAGATCATATCATCTGCAAACAATGACAGATTTACTTCTCCTTTTCCAATTTGGATGCCTTTTATTTCTTTGTCTTGCCGGATTGCCCTGGCTAGCACTTCCAGCACAATGTTGAATAACAGTGGTGATAACAGGCATCCTTGTCTTGTTCCTGATCTTAGAGGGAAGGCTTTCAGTGTCTCATCATTGAATACTATGCTGGCTGTGAGTTTTTCATACATGGTCTTTATCATATTGAGGAAGTTTCCTTCAATTCCTACCTTTTGAAGTGTTTTTATCAAAAACGGATGTTGGATTTTGTCAAACGCTTTTTCAGCATCTATTGAGATGATCATTTGATTTTTCCCTTTCGAATTGTTAATGTGTTATAATACATTGATTGATTTTCTTATGCTGAACCATCCTTGCATGCCTGGAATGAACCCCACTTGGTCATGGTGTATGATTTTTTTAATGTGTATTTGAATTCGATTTGCAAGTATTTTGTTGAGGATGTTTGCATCTATATTCATTAGGGAGATTGGCCGGTAGTTTTCCTTTTTTGTAGCATCTTTGCCTGGTTTTGGTATTAGATTGATGTTAGCTTCATAAAATGAGTTAGGTAGTGTTCCATTTTCTTCAATGTTTTGAAAGAGTTTAAGTAAGATTGGTGTCAGTTCTTTCTGGAAAGTTTGGTAGAATTCCCCTGTGAAGCCATCTGGCCCTGGGCATTTATTTGTGGGAAGATTTTTGATGACTGATTGGATCTCTTTGCTTGTGATGGGTTGGTTGAGGTCTTCTGTTTCTTCTCTGGTCAGTCTAGGTTGTTCATATGTTTCCAGGAAATTTTCCATTTCTTCTACATTATCCAGTTTATGCCATACAGTTGTTCATAGTATCCTCTTATAATTTTTTTAATTTCTTCAGTTATGTCACCCTTTTCATTCATTATTTTGTTTATATGGTCTTCTCTCTTTTTGATTTTGTCAGTCTAGCTAGGGGCTTGTCAATCTTGTTGATCTTCTCAAAGAACCAACTTTTGGTGATATTTATCCTCTCTACTGTTTTTTTGTTCTCTATGTCATTTATTTCTGCTTTAATCCTTGTTATTTCTTTTCTTCTACTTGGTTTAGGATTGGTTTGCTGTTCATTTTCTAACTTCTTTAGTTGATCCATTTGTTCTTTGATTTTGGTTCTTTCTTCCTTTTTAATATATGGGTTTAGTGGTATAAATTTCCCCTTCAGTACTGCTTTTGCTGCATCCCATAGGTTTTGGCATGTTGTGCCCTCATTTTCATTAGTCTCTATATATTTAGCAATTTCTCTTGCTATTTCTTCTTTAACCCACTGATTATTTAGGAGTGTGTTGTTTAACCTCCAGGTATTTGTGAATTTTCTAAGTCTCTGATGGTTATTGACTTCTAATTGTATTCCATTGTGGTCAGAGGATGTGCTTTGAATAATTTCAATCTTTTTAAATTTATTTAGCCATGTTTTATGTCCCAGCATATGATCTATTCTGGAGAAAGTTCCATGAGCACTAGAGAAGTATGTGTAGCCTGGTGATTTGGGATGTAATGTTCTATATATGTCTGTTAAATCTAATTCATTTATCAGATTGTTTAGGTTTTCAATTTCCTTATTGGTCTTCTGTCTGGTTGATCTATCTATAGGAGAGAGTGATGTGTTGAAGTCTCCCACAATTATTGTGGAAACATCAATTGCTTCCTTTAGTTTTGCCAGTGTTTCTCTCACGTATTTTGTGGCACCTTGATTGGGTGCATAAACATTTATGATTGTTATTTCTTCTTGTTGAATTGCCCCTTTTATTAGTATGTAGTAGCCTTCTTTGTCTCTCAAAACATCCCTGCATTTAAAGTCTATTTTATCTGAGATTGATATTGCTACACCTGCTTTCTTTTGGCTGTAGCTTGCATGAAATATTTTTTTCCATCCTTTCACTTTCAATTTCTTTGTGTCCCTGTGTCTAAGATGAGTCTCTTGTATGCAACATATTGATGGTTCATTTTTTTTTAATCCATTCTGTGTGTCTGTATCTTTTAATTGGGGAATTTAATCCATTTACATTCAATGTTATAACTGTGAAGGCATTTCTTGAATCAGCCATCTTATCCTTTGGTTTATGTTTGTCATATATATTTTTCCCCTCTCTCTATTAATATCCTTTAATGTACCCATACCGAATCTCTTTAGTACTGAACCTTTCTCCAAGTCTCTCTGTCCTTTCTTTGTTTCTCTGTCTGTAGGGCTCCCTTTAGTATCTCCAGTAGGGCAGGTCTCTTGTTAGCAAAATCCTCTCAGCATTTGTTTGTCTGTGAAGAATTTAAGCTCCCCCTCAAATTTGAAGGAGAGCTTTGCTGGATAAAGTATTCTTGGTTGGAAATTTTTCTCACTCAGAATTTTAAATATATCGTGCCACTGCCTTCTTGCCTCCATGGTGGCTGCTGAGTAGTCACTGCTTAGTCTTATGCTGTTTCCTTTGTATGTGGTGAACTGCTTTTCTCTTGCTGCTTTCAGAACTTGCTCCTTCTCTTCCATATTTGACAATGTGATCAGACTATGTCTCGGAGTGGGTTTATTTGTATTTATTCTATTTGGAGTTCGCTGGGCATTTATGATTTGTGTATTTATGGTGTTTAGAAAATTTGGGAAGTTTTCCCCAACAATTTCTTTGAATACTCTTCCTAGACCTTTACCCTTTTCTTCCCGTTCTTGAACACCAATGACTCTTATATTTGGATGTTTTATATTATCTATCATATCCCTGAGGTCCATTTCGATTTTTTAAATTTTTTTTCCCCATTCTTTCTTTTGTGTTTTCATTTTCCATTCTGTCATCTTCCAGGTCACTGATTCATTGTTCAACTTCCTCTAGTCTTGTGCTATGAGTATCCAGAATCTTTTTAATTAGGTCCACGGTTTCTTTAATTTCCATAAGATCATCTATTTTTTTATTTAGTCTTGCAGTGTCTTCTTTATGCTCTTCTAGGGTCTTCTTGATCTCCTTTGTATCCTGTACTATGGTCTCATTGTTCATCATTAGTTCTTTGATTAGTTGCTCTAGGGACTGTGTCTCTTCTGATCTTGTGATTTGGGTGTTTGGGCTTGGGTTATCCACATCGTCTGGTTTTTTCATATGCTTTAGAATTTTCTGTTGTTTTTGGCCTCTTGGCATTTGCTTAACTTGATAGGGTTCTTTTAGGATTTGTAGACCAATTGAAGTCCTTATCTCTAATTTATCAGATCTACAGCTTCGTGGAGTACACTTTCTCTAACCAGCAGGTGGCGTCCACGAGCCACCTGTTCTCCACAAGCCAGTTCTCCCCTGCTTTGCCTTTGTGGTGAGTGGGGGAGTGAGTCTTGTGGGGTCCAATTGGTGTACCAAGCTTGCGTGTGTAGTTGGTGTTGCCCGCCCTGTACATGGGGCGTGTGTCTGGGCGGTCAGGGAGGGGGCGTGGCTCTAACAATCAAATCTCCCTGGTGTTCCTGGAGTTTTAAAGCTGCTGCAATAGTCTAATCCTTCAGTTCAGTCCTGCCACAGTTTGTCTCTGCCACTGACCCACAAGTCCTTGGTATTGGAGTATGGCTCCTGAGACTTGCTAGTGGGTCCCTCTTCCAGGCCGTGCACCCCCTGGTCCTCTGTTGAAGGATGACTGTGCTGTGTCACAGGTCAGTGCCGTTCCCCCAGGGCAGTTCTGGGCTGCTGGGCTGTGTAGGGAGGCTCCCAGTCTGCTGAAATGATGGCTGAATGGGGCTTTGTTAATTCACACTGCTCCACCTTCCCAACTCTGGGACAATCAGCTGAGGTTGCAGGGAAGGCTAATGTCCACGCCCAGTTTTGTGGTGTGTGTGTGTTATTTGAAGCACTTCCGTCACACTGGGTTGTCTGGGGCAGCTCTGGGCTATGGGGCTGGCGACGGGCAGGAGTGTTTCCTGTCCACCAGGATGATGGCTGTGAGCGGACACCCCCCTTTTCTTGGGAGGTTGTGGTGTTTAGTGAATTTTCTCAGCCACTGTATTATTGCCTTTTGTCTCAGAGCTCTCTTAGTTCTGTTTTTGTCTTGACCTGCCCAAATTGCAAGTCTTTGAGGCTTTCTGTATTGGGCTTCGTGGAGTAATTGTTTTAGAAACAGAAAAAAAAATATAAAAAAAAAAAAAAAAAGCCCTCCTCACAGATCTAATGGGTTATTGAAATGCTAAGAGACAAACCAATTAGCACCATTAAGGAAAGATCCAGGGGGCAGAGAGATCAGTTTTTCTTCGGGATTTGCATATGAGCCTCAGGGCCTGAGCTCTGCCCTTCCCCTTTCTATGTTCATCAGAACTCCAAAAATCCTCCACTTTTATTTTGGAGTTTTTCTTGCTCTTTTTTGCTATGCCTGTCTCCTTTCTGCTGGGCTGGCTGCTCTCAGAGTCTCTGGTGTCTGGTCTCAGTCTATCTATGGTTGGAGTTTGGATCAGTAGAATGAGTTTCTGATAAGAGCTGCCACTGCAGTTCTCCCTTCTCCTTCCCAGCGCTGACGGCCCCTCCTCCCACGGGACTGAGCCTGGCAGGGAGGGGTGCGGGTCCCTTGGCCGCAAAAACTTACAGATTTCACTTATCTCAGCAGTTCGACGTGTTCATGAGCAAGCATTGTATGAAGTATGCCCAAAGTCAGATTGCTCTGTGGTGTCCAGTCCACGCAGTTCCTAGTTTTATACCTACTTCCCTGAGGAGTAACTAAAACATACACCTCACCAATCCACCATCTTGCCACAATTCCTCAGCAAGGATTTAAACACTGGGTCGGATACTGAGTAACACGGAGACTGGACAAAGGTGTGTTCAGAGAGAGAGAAGCACACCACAGCCGTTGCAGGAAGGGGGAAGCAGAGATAAAGTGTGCATGAACAGTATAACAAAGGTAGATGGGCCAAAGATGTCCTGCAGAGTTAGCCTCCACAGAAACATTTCCCAAACCTAAGGTATTCAGGGACCCCCGTTGTGGCTGTGCAATAACTATGTACAATCTGTAACAGCTCTGTCCAATGGAACTTTCTGCACTGATGGAAAGGGTCTATGTCTATGCTGTCCAATATGGCAGCCACCAACCACACGTTGCTACTGACCATGTGACTTGTGGCTACTGTGGCTGAGGAACCGAGTTTTTAATTTTGTGTAATTTTAATTAATTAAAATTTAAATAGCCACATGTGGTTAGTGACTACTATATAGGGCGATGCAGAGATAGAAAAAGGGAGAGAGCCCTGGAGTTACACAGTGCGGACAAGAGGTCTAGAGCAGTGCTCTCTGTGGAAATAACATGTGAGCCACATCTGTAATTTTACATTTCTCATAGCAACATTAAATAAAGTAAAAAAGAAGAGGTGAAATTAATTTCAATAATACATTTTATTTAACCTGATATATCCAAAATATTATTTCAATATATAATCAGTATAAAAATTATTAATGATATATTTTACATTCTTTATTTGTGCTGAGGTTTCAAAATCCAGCATGTGTTTTACACTTAATAGAGCACTTCAGTTCAGACTTGCCATATTTCAACTGCCAAACAGCCAATGGGACTAGTGGCTATTGTTATATACAGCACAAGTGTACAAAGATTGATCTAGAGCCAGAGAAAATTCTAAAGAGAACTGAAGTAGAGCAAGAATGAACTCTAAAAAGACATTAATCTAGAGTTAGAGCTTTCTAGAACAGGACTGTCCAGTTGAACTTTTTGCCCTGATGGAAGCATTCTTTAGTCACACTATATTTGCACTATGGCAACCGCTAGCCATGTGTGGATACTGGACACTTGAAATGTGGCTAGTGTGACTGAGTAAGTGAATTTGTAATTAATTTAATTTTAATTAATTGAAATTTAAATAGCCACATGTGCAAATAGCTACTGTATTGGACAGTGTAGATCTAGACAATCATATCTTCAATTTATTTTCTTTAAATCGACTTTCCATCATTTCTTTTTACTTTGCCTCATTATGAATGATAATGAAAAATGAAATAATGGGTGGGATATGCTACTTTTAAGTTCTAGTGCTCAAGAAAATGTTATATAAGTATTTAAGAAATGGCCGGTCCATATACCATAAGAAGACCCAATCCACATGCGGAGAAATGCCGAGTGTCTGGGTCCTAGGATTGGACAGCAAGGAGCTTGAATGCTTAAGCAACCAGTTATGGGCTGTATGATCTTGGCCAAGTGATAAATCCTTCTGAACCTCAGTTTCTTTATTTATAATACAGGGAAAATAAAAGTTGTAAGAATTTAAAGAGATAGTTATTACTAAGTGCTTGGTATAGTGCCTGGCACCTGGCAAGCAGTTAAAAAAAAAAAAAAAGCTCTTCTGAGGATGCTGTCTATGGTGTCCTGTTGGGGACATGAGATTTCACCAACTGGGGAGGGCACCTGGGAAGACCTCTAGGGCTCTTCCTTATCTCTTCTCTCCTTTCCTTCATGACACACTCTAAAGCCATCTATTTTACTCCATTCCCACGGTCATTGCCCTGGCTCAGGGCCTGACCTCAGGACGAGTGGCTCTTTCTGCTTTTATAGTTCTCTTTCTCTTAACACAGCTTTGATCATGTTGTTCTTGGCAAAAGCCTCCATGGAGTCAGGACAAAATTTTCCTAACTTGCCAACCAAAGTCCTGTGGCTTCTGATACCAGCATCTACCTCTTGTTTCATCTATCACAATCCCTCTAAATCCATGCGCCCTTTAGGGCAGGAGAGGAGGAGATGGGTAAATATTTAGAGCCTCCATAGTGAGAGGGGAGAGTCTCTGAGATAAGGATTAAGTTTCAAAGTCTGCATGAAGATGAAAACTTTGTATTGTCAACATTTCTTAAAAATCTCTGAAATTGTACACAATCACCTTTCAAATCATTTGACATAAGCAATTTTCCCTCCAGAATTGGAAGAGATTGCAATTTCTTTAGTGAATCATTAGATGAAGTAGTTGACTTGTATTTAGCAGCCATGTTATAAGAAAAATATGTTCTGTATTTCTGAGTTTTAGACTCATGGTAGGATAGATGCTTAAGATGTGTGATCCCTGAGGACATCAGATTTACATCTCCCCCCCCTTCCCATCTCCTATTCACTCAGGAACATGCTCCCACTAAATGTAATGGCCAATGGACTTGCCTTCTCTCTCTTTCATATTTTTGACCAAATGCATAGAGTTGAACTTGCAAAACTAATAGCAGGTAGAATCCCACTCCACTGTGTCGGGTTCTATGGAACTGAAATAAACATCATACAATTGGCAATTGACACTGATATACTATGTTACTTCAGATAAAACAAACCCACTTGCCTGAAGGATAGAAAAGAAATGGTTCATCTTTTCCCATTTTCTTTTCCAGGCTCACAGAATGAAATACCCTAGCAACCAAATTCTGTGAGTGGGGCATCTCAAAGGTGACCAAGTACTTTCTCCTCCTTAATCCCGTTCACTGGAGGCACTGACATGACAAAGACAAAGGGAATGGATAAAGATCTTCATACCCCAGGAAGCAGATTCAGTGGTTGGAAAACAAAATGTGATGGGAACAGTCACAGGGGAAATGCCTTCTGGATAGAAAAAAATCAGTCCTCTTTTTGGGATGCATGAACATGAAAAGATAAACAACATCATTAGCCATTAGAAAAATGCAAATCAAAACCACAATGAGATATCATTTCATACACTCTTGGATGGCTACCATTAAAAAAAAAAAACAGAAAAAAGATAAGTATTGGAAAGGATGTGGAGAAATAAGAATACTCATACATTGCTGGTGGGAATGTAAAATTGTGCAGTCGCTCTGGAAACCAGTTTAGTGATTCCTCAGAAAGTTAAGTATAGCATTACCATATGACCTGACAACCCCGCTTTTAGGCATATACCCAGAAGAACTGAAAACATGGACTTGAACAGATATTTATTTGCTTACCGATTTTCATAGTGGCATTATTCACAATTCCCAAAAGATGGAAGCAACCCATATGAATGGATAAACAAAATGTGGTATTATATATTCAATGGAATATTATTCCACCTTAAAAAGAAATGAAGTTCTGATACATGCAACAACAGGGATGAAACTTGAAAAATCATATTGAGCGAAATAAGCCAGACACAAAATGACAAATATTCTGTGATCACACTGATATGAAATAAATAAGCATACGTACAGAATCAGATACTAGAATACAGGTTATCAGGGGCTGGGCTGGGAATAGGGAATGGGGAGTTAATGCTTAATTTGTACGGAATTTCTGTTTGGGGTGATGGAAAATTTTGCTGATGTTTGGTGGTGATGGTAGCATATTATTGAGAATGTAATTAACAGCATTGAATTATATATATGAATGTGGTTTAAAAGGGACATTTTAGGTTGTATATATGTTATTGAATAAAAATTAAAGAAAAAACCCATAGGACTGTACAACACAAAAAGTGAACCCTAATGTAAATTATGAACTACAGCTAATAGTATAATTATTATAATATTGTTTCATTAATTGTAACAAAAATTACCACACTAAAGCAAAGTGTTAATAATAGGGAAAACTGAGTGTATGGGGAAGGGTATATGGAAACTGTATTTTCTGCATGATTTTTTCTGTAAACCTACACTTTTTCTAACTATTAAAAAAACACAATGAACTATAAAAAGAATCCTTAAAGAGAAATTAGGTAACAATTATAAATAAATCTCAATTTTATCAACAAAAACCAGGAACTGGGTGACTAACATATCTCTAGAAGTAAAAGTATATCTATTTCTTCACTTTTAATAATGAACAATCAACACATACTGTTTATTCTTGATGCTCTTAGTTAAAGGCTGTAATTTCAAGAATGTGTGTGCACATGTGTGCTGTGGGTGTGTTATGTGCATATATTTAAATTATAGGTATCAATTAGTAAAATTAAAATAATGGTATATAGCTTTCAAATAAAAGCAGAAAACAAAACAAAGAAAACCCTGAACTGCTCACCTGTGTGGATCTGGGGTCCCCATTTATATGACGTGTGTGACAGAGGAACTGAAAACCTGTAGGTCAGTATAAAAACCATTGTACTACAACTGAAAATCTCACTGTCCTGGCAAGCAAATGCAATACCACTCTATTCAGGTATTTTCATAATCCAAGACACATTAATTCCCACAAGAATAAAACCACCCCACTAAAGATGAACACTCAGTAGAAAAATGAAATATAAAGAATGGCAAACCACTTGAGGAAGCTAATCCCTATAAGAGAGAGTCAGCAAACACGATACACGGAAAAATACAGCTCCAGAGAACTAAAAATAATAAAATAAAAAAAGAGACCATAAAGTAAATACATTTAGATTGATTAAAGAGAAAAGAAAGAACTGGGAACTGCAACAATAATGGAACACATCATAGAAAAAGAACTGATGGGTTTGAAAAATACAAATTCAACTTCTAAGACTGAAAAACGTGTTCACTGAAAATATAAAGAGGGTAAATAAACAGAAGGACAGAAATTGATGTAACTTAATAGAAGTTAAAGATACAATAGAGAAACAGAAGAAAAGCAAAAGCTGGTTGTTTCCTTTGAAAACACCAATAAACTAGACAAACCACCGCCAGAAATGATTAAGAAATAAAAGACACAAATAAACCACTTTGTGAATGCTAGAAATCGGTAGAGCATTTTCAAGCTTGGACTGGTGAATGAGTAAATGACCAAGGAAACTGAAGCACCCAGTCTCTGATGGGCATGGCCAAGGCCAGAAGCTACTTGTCAGTCCAACCATAGCACCAACATTTTTTTTTTAAGTTTTATTTTGAGGTAATTCATATGCAAGTGTAAGAAATAATATAGGCAGGTCCTGTATCCTCATCACCCAGCTCTCCCAATGGTGACAACTTGCATAACTATAGTATAGCATCACAATTAGGAAATTAACTTTGATATGTCCCACTGACCTTTTTCAGATTTCACTAGTTTTACCTGCAGTCATTGTGTGTGTGTGCATGTGCACGTGCGTGTATTTAGTTTATGAAATTTTATCACATGTAGATTCGTGTGACCCCACCACAGCCAAGACGGAGAACACGTTTCATTGTTTGTAGTTCCTTTGTGCTACAAAATACCAGTTGTTGAATTACTTTCTTGTCTTTATGCTGAGGACTAGATACTGGAATCTGAGTGAATCAGAACAATAAAAAAGTGCCTCTCAGTGAAACCCCAAAGTCTGCCAGAGTCTCACAAACTGGAGCCCCACCTTTCATGACACCCTTAAAATCCAGGGGTCCATAGAACCAGCATATGTGGCACACATGTTGCGCACTGTTCAACTTTAGAGGATGCCATTTGTGGCAACCCGTGGCCTGAGCAAAACAGTCCTGCAGATCTTTGGGGCACAGCAGTCTGCATGACCTAGGCAGCTATATGTTTAACCTATTGTCTTTGTAAGCTAGTAAAGAGAAAAAGGGTAAACTGACCTTAAAATGTAACTTTATGGGAAGCAGGCAGGAAGTGAGAGGCTCTTAGTTTCACAAAAAGAGCAAAATGTAATTGTTCAAGTGTTATTCTAGTCCTTCCTATACCACTCCTCAGGTCAGAGTGACCTGTTCCTGTATCTATGCTCTCCCACCCTTAGGAATGTCTTTGTCTTAAACCCTTATAAAAGGCTTTCTGTCCTCTTTGCATCACTGGGTCCTCTTCCCTGCGAATGCGATGCCTGCCCAGCCTGAGAGAGCCGTCATGATCTCTCCATGACTTCTCACCCTGTAAACAAGCCCTGAATAAAAGTTCATGTATCAGAAAATGCTCGTTGTCTTCTTCGGCCTTTGGACTGGCATGGCCCTCTCAGGCTGCGATACCATTCCTGCAGACTGTGATGGTTCTGCTCTTAGGGACCCTGTACTTTCAGCAAAAAGTCATCAGTCTTCCTTGTTTAAGTGACTAGTGGTTGGGGTTGTTGTTTGCATTTCAGATAAATCATAAAGTAGAAAGTTTCACACATCTGATCTAGAGTGGAAGGAATAACCCAATTGTTTGTATGTGGAGTTAAGGCTCTTAGAGCTGAGTGAGAGTTAGGAAAGGAGACCTGTGTTCAGAGTCTCTACTGTGGGCCAAGAGTGAACTGGATGTGTGTGTATGTGTGGGTGTGCATGTGTGTGTACTGGCAGGCACATGGGTTTTCCCCACCCCTGCTCCAACCAGAGCTAAATGGCTTTTTATCTGCTTTATGAAATGGACTTCTAGGTATGATTTGTTTTCAGATTTCACTAGTTTTACCTGTGGTCACATGAATCAACTTGTGATAAAATTTCATAGAAGAAAGGGTGTCACCACTTAATGAAGAAACCATTGTTTTTTTGACTTTTTGTCACAATTCATGAAAATCAGTGGGAAAACAGTGAAAGTATGGATACCAGTGTTCCAAAGCATAGGTTTTATCAACTTCATACAACTGACACAAAAAGGAAGATCTTTGGGTATGCCAGATTTAGCAAAAATAGGATGCTCTTTTGTCTTAACCTTTTTAACTGAGTAATCAGACTAGGAATTAAGAGGTGCATGTGTGGAATCCTGAAAATATATTGTTGAAACACAAAGGGGAAGGGATATAATTCTGGACTTTTAAAATCTGTTAGCTTACAGAACCCTTCTTATAATGTGCAAGTCTATTACCTAATTCTTGCACATTCACCATTGAGTTGTACTTTCAGAGACACATGTTTGAAAGGAGTGGATTGCCTGAATTTTGACAACCAGAAAAATACCCCATAAATGGACAAAGAGATATAGTCCTAAAGAATTTTGTAAGTTGATTATAAAGCACAATACAAACACTGGTTGATGATGAATGGATTCCTGGGGAATGTATTACTTATCAGAAGAGATGTGAAGTATGTTAAGTTAGGGAGAAACTGTAAGGTTAATTAATGTTAAAATATTAATATTATTGTGAGGTTACTTAAGATTATCAGTAAGAGGTTTTGTTTAAACAGGATATTCCCAAGAACTTAGAAGAACATGTCTTGGTTAATAAGTTACTTAAGGCAGAAATAATAAAAACAAATAAAACAGTTTGTTATTTTTTGAAGTGAAAAAGAAAAAAAATGCCATGGCTTCTGCATGGCATTTTTGTGTTGCTGAAGGGCAACAGCCAGCATAAATAAAACCAGGTTGCTCTGGTTTGCTAATGCTGCCAGGATGCAAAACACCAGAAATGGATTGCTTTTATAAAAGGGGGTTTATTTGGTTACACAGTTATAGTCTTAAGGCCATAAAGTGTCCAAGGTAAGTCATCAACAATCTGGTACCTTCACCGGAGGATGGCCAATGGCACCTGGCAAACCTCTGTTAGCTGGAAAGGCACATGGCTGGCGACTTCTCCAGAGTCTGGTTTCAAAATGGCTTTCTCCCAGGATGTTCCTCTCTAGGCCGCAGCTCCTCTTCAAAATGTCACTCTTAGTTGCTCTTGTGGTGTTTGTCTTCTCTTAGCTTCTCTGGAGCAAGAATCTGTTTTCAACTGCCTTCTTCAAACTGTCTTTCATCTGCAGCTCCTCTCTCAGTTCCTGTGCATTCTTCAAAGTGTCCCTGTTGGCTGTAGCAAGCTCTCTCCTTCTGTCTGAGCTTATATAGTGCTCTAGTAAACTAATAAAGGCCATGCTGAATGGGTGGGGCCACACCTCCATGGAAATCATTCAATCAGAGTTATCATCTGCAGTTGGGCAGGTCGCATCTCCATGGAAACAACCTAATCCAAATGTTCCAACTTAAACAACACTAACATGTTTGCCCCCACAAGATTGCCTCAAAGAACATGGCTTTTTCTGGAGGACATAATACATTCAAACCAGTACACAGGTATTGATAGGTCCTTGCTGACTCACCTGTACCCATTTCAAAACAATCACTTAAAGGAAAACCTGGGCTATAGATGATAAATGCATTCTCAAAGAGGTACATTGAGTTGGCTGAGAGTACTACCAATTGGGGCAGTCTTCAGCCTTGAAAATTCTGGAGTGGTTGAGGAGTCTGATATAAAGAGGGAAGGAGTGATTCCAAAGTAGAAAGACTGAGAGATTTAATCCATATTTTTGAAGACATGGAAGTGGTGGAAAGTATACAGACTTTAGACATAAATAGACCTGAGTGTCTACCACTTACTGGCTGTATGACTTAGGGCAAGTTACTTAACCTCTCTGAACCACAGTTTCCACAAAAGCTTTATGGCTGGTGCCTCTGAAAGTTGAATATAGAAAGGGAAAAGAAAACAGTCTGATTTTGAATTGTTAGAAGCTCAGCACATCAGAACTTAATACAACAGAGGAAGAACAGATGGTCCTTCTCTCCATGTCTGGTACCCACATAAGTGCTACCCACTTCTTTCCCCATAATGGCTGAAGCAGCTTCCTCATGTCTCCTTGGATCCCCTCTTGCTTCTCCATGTTTGTTCTTCACCATGAGGCTTGAACAATATTTAAAAGCCCAAAGTTGCTGAGCTTGTCACCTCTTGCTGAAAACTTTCTTTGGCTGCCCACTGCCCTTTGGTTTCGTTCCAAATATTGAACGTGGCTTCAAGGCAGACCTAGCTCCTGCCTCTCCCATCTGCCTCATCTGGTGTCTCTCTATCCTTCATTCGCTGAGCTGCACCCACACCATCCACCTCACCACGTTGTTGCCCACCTGAGAATCAGCATATGACATTCTAGTCTCCTGGATCGGTTAACCTTCCCTCAACCTTCCAAGGCCAAACTGTCTCTTATTCATTCTTCAGAACTCATCTCAAAAGTCACTTCCTCTTCTAAAATAGACAAAGCTGATCTATGGTAGGAAAAAGAAGCATCAGAACTGTGATTACCTGTTGGGTGGTGTGGGGCAGGGACTGGCTGGGAATGGGCATGAGGAAATTTCCCAGGGTGTCTGTATAGTGAAAGGGGTTTGGGTTGCACAGGTGTGTATGCACTTGATGGAACTTAGGAAATGGAAAGCTTAAGGTTTGTGCATTTCATTGTATGCAAATTTGACTTCAAAGGAAATAGCAGAACTGTAAATAAATATTGAGCCTGAGTTAATATGTAGGGTGCAATATTGAGGGGGGGAGGAAATGCATTGATGTTGGAAATTTCCTTTGAAATGCATAAAAAATCAACATGGATGGAGGGATGGATAGAAAGGAAGTACGATAAAATAAAAACAGTAAAATGTTAATGGTAGAATTTAGGTGGTAAGTTGATGGGTCTTCAATGAAAGAAATCTTTCAACTTTTCTGAATGGTTGAAGCATTGAGGAAGGCAACACTGACTTTCCACATCCCTACCTGAGAATGCCATGTTATAGCCTAACAATGTCATCTTCATGAATTATGATAGTGATTTACAATTAATATTGAAATTATTTAATACATGTGTCCTTCCCTGGTCCGTGAGCTCCATGAAGTCAGATGCCGTATCTGTGTTGTTCACCACGGTTTCTCTAGGACCTCGTGATAGCTCAGTAAATACTCATTTGTTTGGCAGGTGCACATGGCTCTCTGAAATCCATCCCCTCTCTTACTGATAAACACAGTGCCTGTGTGTTTTCAAGGTCCATCTCTCATGCCTTCCGATTTCTGTGGTGAGAGTAGCAGTATCTTCGTTTCCTGCCTCAGTTCCATTAGCCTTGGTGAGTGTAGGGAGTGATAAGCCACATTTGCTCAAAATACATTTCTTCCCCAGATGCGCTTCTGATTATTTTCATTACACCCACTGTGCTTCTCTCAGGACTGAGACAGTCCATTTCACCGAGACTCCAGATTGGGCTGACCATGAGTTGAAGTTTTTTGTTGGCTCCAGGGTTAAGCTCCCACTGACAACAATCAGCATTTTGCTTTGCATATGTATTGCAACACCTGAGGACCCATACATTTATAGGAAAAGGTGTGATGGAAGGAAAAAGCCTCAAATAATGACTCACACTGCAAAACACCAGCTTGTCTTATGTCCTCTCTCTCATGCATCAAAACTGTAATAAGATAAAGGTATGCAAAAATAGTCATAAAACAATCCTTAGCTAAATTAGAAAAACTCAATTCTGACAGGTTTTACGATCTTCATCCTCACAGGTGACTTTGTCTTTTGTTGATGTGCAAGAAAGAGAAAATGAAATGACTAAACTTGTCTGGGAGAGGAAAGTTAAATGTGCAACAGATGTTTGAAATGAATTTGCCATTGGACTGGGTGGATAGAAAACTCCTTCCCCTATTTCAATCCATGCCCTGGATACTTAGGCTGAGTTTGTGGAGATAAACAAAAACAAAAACAAACAAAAACTCCACAAGGACAACAGAAAAGAAAAACAATGGAATAGAAAGAATAAAGAATACATTTGTGAGTTTAAGACTTGGGTTTCATCCTATTCTACCACTAAATTTATGGGTGGTCTTGCATAATAAACTTCACCTCAATGATCTTAACTTTAAAATTAGGGAGTTGGATTAGACTGATGCTTCTCAAACTTCAATGTTCATATCTGGGAGCTTTTGAAATACATACTCTGTTTCAATTATCTGGAGTATGACCTGAGAGTCTGCATATATAACAAACTCCCAGGTGATACTGACATTTCTGATCCACGGACCACACTTAGAGTAACAAGGGATTTGATGGCTCTAAGGGCACTACCAGTTAAGAAACACACTTGGTTCTTCAATGTTCCTAGAGGGGCTTATGAAAAAGCAAATCCTGTCCTTTCTGCTCTTAGTGAATGAATGATGTAGTATGGCTTAGTATTGTGCAAAACAAATAAAAAATTGCAAGCAACCGAAGTGGATACCTTTACTCTAGGAAGTTAACACTCTCCTAAGACAAGAACTCATAAAGCATTGTGTCCCCAGCAAGGTTCAGCCCGGCAGACCCTGGCTGCTAAACCATGGGAGTTGATCCCTGAAATGCCAATCTACTTTGTTTTATGTAGTGGAGATCCCAAATCCTGGTGCTGCACAAGAGTCACTCAGGGAGCATGTCAGACATAGATTCCTTGGCCTATACCCTGGATATGAGGGTTTAGAAGCTTTAGGGTGGCGTCTGTGGGTGTATATGTTTAATAACCTCTCTAGCCTGTTAGGGAGCCACTGTTCTCACCATTTTATGGGGAGCAGGGCAGTGACTGGGGATCAGTAAGGGGGAATTTGGACTCAATGCCTGATTGAAAACATGGTAAAGAAAATCAGTCCTTCAAATCTTTGCACCAGCCTCTCCAGAATGCCAATGCCTTCTCTTGGTAATGAAAGAAGGTATACAGGTCACAAGAGAATCACTCTCCTAGGGCTGTGGCCTCTAAATAGTTGGCCTTGTGGGGTGTCAAAGCTTTGAGGATTCCTGACAGTTGCAATGAGCAGTCTGGGCTATAGTTCAGATTATTCTTGTCTATTGAAAGGCATTAGAAGAAGGGGTCAAATCCTGGCTCCACTACTGATCAACCAAAAAGTTTTGGGCAAATCATATAACATCTCACAGGTTAAGACCTGTGTTAGTTATCCATCACTGTATAACAAATTTCTCCAAAACTTAGCAGCTTAAAATAATCATCTATTATCTCATAGTTTCTGTAGGTCAAACTGGGCACAGCTTAGCAGGGTACCTCTGGCCCATGGTCTTCCAAGCTCAACCTGTGAGGGTGGTTATGATCTCATCTGAAGGCTCAACTACAGAATTCAATTCCAAACCATGCACATGACTGTTGGAAATTCACTTTCTCATGGACGATTGGCCTAAGGCCTCAGTTCCTTCCCAAAAGTTGGCTAGAGACCTTCCTCAGTTCCTTTGCAAAGGGTCCTATCCAGAGGGCAGCTCATGTCAAGGCAGGTGTCTTTCCACAGAGAGAGAAGAGAGAGAGAGAGAGAGAGAGAGAGAGAGGAAAAGAGAGAGAGAGAGAGGGAAAGAGAGAGAGGGAAAGAGAGAGAGAGAGAGGGAGAGAGAGAGAGAGAGAGGGAAAGAGAGAGAGAGAGGGAAAGAGAGAGAGAGAGAGGGAAAGAGAGAGAAAGAGCAAGAAAGATAGAGATAGAGATAGATATTGAGGTCAAGATGGAAGCCACAGTCTTTTTATAACCTAATCTCAAAAGTGATATCCCATCTCTTTTGCCATATTCTGTTCATTGGAAGCCAGTCACTGGGTGCAGCCCACATCTAAGGCAAGGGGATGGTATAAAGGATGAGGGATCACTGGGGGCCATCTTAGAGGTTGCCAACCCCAAACCCTAATACAACTCCACAATGTTTTTTTGTATGAGTCCAAAGAGATAATGTCAGTGAAAGAGCATTAATAGACTTCACAGCAATATACACACATGAGAGCATAGTATAATAATTCATTCAAACGGGTCCAATCAAAACTCTCCAGATACATTTACTTAGCTTTGCCAAGTGTTCTGGGCCATTTAGTTGGTGAAAGTTCTTTGATTCATGAAAGGCTATAAACTACCCTCTCTACACCTTTCCAAAGAGTTCTCCTTCATCTTATATTTTCTACATCTGAGATTTCAAGGAAAATAAATGGTTTAATTTTCCTTACAACATGAATTGCCAATGACAACAATATTTAATCATTAAAGAGTTAACAATGTACTCTGAATTGCTTTGCTCTGATAAAAAAATTCATTCCCTAAGTAAATGAATTAGACACATAATTGACAGTCAATTCCAGCAATAAAGCACTAATTAAATGATTTGCTAAGTAAAAAGTGCAATGTGATGAATTTGCTAAAAACTGGTTTAACTAATACATTTTCATGCTAAATAAATGACTTGGAATGGTGACTAAATACTCACCATGTTTAGAGTTGGTTGAAAAAGCAGTGATGCTTTCAGAAAACAATGACAAAAGTGACTGTGCCAGCTGACATAATTAATAAATTACAATGAGCTTTGTGTTAAAGCAGGGGCCAAGTGAATGAGCCTGAGTGGGATGGATGTACTAAATCCTGGAGGCCCAGGGAAATCGCCATGGTCACAGCATGGGTGACTAGACTAAACAAGACCTGAGAATAGTCTGGTATAGTCAGACTGGAGATACTTGACCATTTACTGCAGAACCCACTAACAGGCAAGTGGAAACAGGTTCATTGCTAGACCTCCCACGCTAAAGGAGGCCAGAATCTGTATGAAGGTGAGATCCTAGAATCAATGGTTCTAAGGAGAGATTCCTGAAGATAGAAGGGTGTGTTTTTCATGGATCATGGAGGTCAAAGATTACATGATCTACTCTGGGTTTTAGAAGCCTGGCATGGCAGTGGAGACAGTTATTAAAAGTCTTTGTCCTTTGGAAGCATCTTAGATTAAACACATTTGCAATAGTTCCTTCTGGAAGGATCTGGATTCAGAGAAGTCCATGCTCTTCATGGGCTTCACTGGTTTGGAAGTGCAAGTTCTGTGCAACAAGTAAGATGCAAACTTTTCATCATCAAAACCTTCTTCTCTGGACCCTGATGACTGGAACACAAGCTCTCCATCCTTGCCATTCTTTGAACATACCAGGTACTCTCTTACCTTAGGACCCTTTGACAGAAACATTTCTTCCCCTACCTGGCTTTTTCAGGTCTTTGGTGAAACATCATCTTCTGTAAAGCTTCAATCCCCTATTGTTTATCACTCTCAAACCAACTTACTCTGTTCCTTTTTTTTTCATAGCACTTATCACTTTCTAGCATCCCATAGAGTTTACTTATTATTTACTGTCCATTGTTTGTTTTGTGTCTCTTTATAATCTCTGATCCCTCTAGAATGTAAGTCCATGGGGTCAGGAACATTTTCAGCTGCATTAACTGACAAAGCATAAGAGCCTATAACACTGTCTGACTTATTAACTAGGTGCTCAAAAATCATTATTTAATGAATAAATATCAGTACAGTTTCGAAGCTTTGTGATGTTATAACCACTGAAATGAATAGCGCAACCATAGAGATAAGTGGAGTAAGAAACAGCCTCTATCATGGGATTCAGAAACCACCGCCCAAACGTGCCATCCCTCAGTGATTTCAGAAGTGTCCACATAGCTCACATAATTTTGGAGGGAGTAAACGGTAGGATCACGTGCAAGAGAAAGATTAGGTTTGAATTCCAGCTCTGCCATTTACTAGCTATGTGACCTGAGCAAATTACTTAATCTCTTTGAATCTCAATTCTCAACACTTGTGAAAGAAAACTAGTAATAATGATAATCACCTCATATATTGTGAGGATCAAATGATAAAACTTATGTACAATATACAGCATAGAGCATAGCACATGTTAGGACTCAACATATGATAGTTTCTCATTTCCCCTTTAAAGAAAATGAGGAATATCCCTTTATACTTAAGAGCAAGTTTGAGTTATTGGATTATGCCCAACATTGGAAAGACCCACAAGGGAATAAAGCTGGAGAATGGTAAGCTATGATTGCAGGCAGAGAGGGGAAGGAAAAAAGTTTAGAAGATCAGTGCACTCTCTGGAGGAGAGAGGGTGTTATGTTTGGAGGGGTTTTCACAAGGATAGGGGCAGTAGGGACCACAGGGTGGTTCTAAAGAGATTTCCTTCTGGTTCCCAGGGTTCACTGAGTGGTGGATTCCAAGGAAACCAGCATTTGATGATGAAGACTTTTGGACTAATGATTAGGACAAAGATACCAGGATTAAGACTTTCTAAGAAGTAGAGGGGCTAAGTGTAGCCTCTACATCTCACCCAGACTATTGCAATGATCTTGATCATCTGCATACTTGCAGGTTATTGTTCTTCCAGAAATGCACAAGAACAGTTGATTGAATATTGAATAGTTAAATGTGAATCATTATGATCCATCTTGATTGCAATATTAACATAACGATTCATTCAACAAATACTGAAGAAGCATCTCTCTTACGCCAAGCTCCATGCTAGGCTCCAGAGATACAGTGGGAGTCAAAACAGATGAGGTTTCTGCCCAGTGGAGTTTACCATCTAATAAAGAAGGTGGATGTAAACCTAAAAATCCCTTAAATGAATAAACATGATGTTGGTGATATATGCTAATATGTGCTATTAGAAAAATTGTGGGCATTGTTTAGATTGGAATCAGGGAACCGCAAAAGAAGGTGACATGAAATGATAGATATGAAGGATAAATAGGGGTTAAACAATTAATGATGGAGGGGAAACATGTTTTGGGAAGAAGGAACAGAATTTTGGAAGCCATGATGTTGGAAGATGCTTAGTGTTGTCAAAGAATAGAATAAAGTCAATATTATTAGACAGTAACGAGCAAGACAGAGAGTGACCAGACATGATACTAAAGAGGTAGACAGGAGTCAAACCATTCTGGGCCTTGCAAGTCACGAGATGCATTTTAGCTTCATTCTGTGGGCAATGGGGAACCAGTTATAGGTTTTTAGTTGGGAAGTGGCATGGTGAGATTTACATTTTGAAGTTGCAGAACAGGCTAGACAAGCAATTATTGTATAAGTAAAATATAACAATGACATTGAGTTATTAGGTAAACCTCTGCTTATGGATCAATTTGAAAGGAGAGTGACAGGGCAGAATGAGAAGGGTTACAGAGAGAGTGCCCAGGGATGAGTTTTCTAAGTGTATGTACTTGCTAAAGCACAGCTGACTGAAGACTCAGTGCAGGACCATGTAGGTGTTCCGCAGCAGAAGCAGAAGTGACTCTGCTAGCTGAAATGACTCTCTGGCTTTCTAGGCTTCTGTAACATCTGTAGATCAGAGGGAATTTCAAAGACTCTGAAGATGAAAGGGGTTTTCACCTTGGAAAAACTGAACTGGCCCAATGAGACATTAACTGAATAAGGACACTCATTTCAAAATCAAACGTCCAAATATTTTCTAGGAATCAAACCCCCAAAATATTGATTGATCAGGAAAATATGGAGCAAGCAGAAAGATCTAATCAACATGCTTGGACTTAAAAACAGTCCCAAGAATGGAATGCTAAGGGCATCCTCTCACCACCTTCTGCTGCATTACAAAGTTGGCCAACATCGGTTGGGTTGTAGAGACTGTTAATTCTGCAAGGTATATGGGTGTGTGTATGTGGGTGTGAAATAAAATCTGTACTTCGTTCTAAAGTCTAATATACGCAGAAATAATACCTACTTTTTATTAGTCTCATCCAATCTCACTTCGATACATTCTGCCCACTGCCATGAGGATGATCTTTCTAAAATCGATCTTGCCTCCCCATTACTTAAAATCTATGTTAGCTCCTTGCAGAAAACACAATAAAGTTCAAAATCTAGTATTTGAGGGCCTTTACCCTTCCAGGTTCATCCATCACCATTTAACTCCACGGAGTTAAAATGCCAAACACTACAGAGAGGTCAAACCACTCATAGTTGCAAGTCCAAGGGCAAAGAGTAAAGGGCAGTCTGACCTCAAGGAGGACCCACACCACAGACAGAGTCACAGTCTGTCTCCTGCCCTTCCCATTCTCACTCAAGCTCTAGGGAAAAGATAACATTATTGATGTCTTTTGGACTCTGTATTTTAGGGAATCAATTTATACTCATAAGGAAGTATGAGTATTCAGATTCAGAAAATCTTCAGAGACCTTGATAAACTATGTAACTAGTAATTGCAGAATTATCACTCTAACCAAAGTAGAGAATGGACATTTGGAAAATATTTTATTAGCCAATCAGAATTTCTCACAACCTTTTGCCCCTGTACATGTATTCTCTCCTTTTGTAATAGTGTGGTAGGTTGTCTCGAAGACGATCACACTAATTCCTCTCTTTCTCGTATACATGTGCCATATATCCTATTGAGAGGTAGAGTCATTTTCTCTACCCCCTTGAATCTAGGGTGGCCCATGACAGCTTTTAACAATCATATACAGCAGAAGTTATGAAATGCCAGTTCTTGATCTAGTTTTTAAGAGGATCCTTGCTTCTGGCTTTCTTGGAACATTTGCTCTGGGGGAAGCCAGTCATCATGCAAGAAGTCTGATTACTGTGAGTCTGCCATGTTAAGAGGGGGCCTGTATGGAGAGAGAACAATGCCAGCTAGCCCCAGATGCTCTAGTCAGTTCAGGCCAATGGTCAGACATGAGAAAAAAAGGGGCCTTCTTGGGCATTACAGTCTGAGCAGGTGACACCTGAGAACAAGGGCCCTAGGAGAGGCCATTCAAGTCACCAGCTGAAGACCCTCATTGCCAAGCAGATGCAAGCTGTCCCTGTTGTGCCCTGTCCAAATTCTTGGCCCAAAGAATTTTGAGTAAAGTACAATGGTTGCTGCTTTACGTCACAAACTTTTGATGTGGTGTGTTACACCAAAACAAAGAGCAATAACATGTTTCTCCTTTTCTGCTTCAGCAAACTTCTACCACTCTTCTTTTAAAATTCAACTCCTCCATGATGTTTTCCTTGAGTCCATCATAAAGCAGCCCAAGGAACACATTTTCATTTCTTACTGATATTCTATCAACTTATCCTAGTCTCCTTTCACCTAGAAAACCATCATGGTCCAAACCCCTTCCTTTTTACCTAATGAATTTCAATAACTAAGGAACCATCTTGGCTCCTAGGACACACGGTGTGGGGAAGCCAGCGCCAGTTGATAATCAGATTAATTGGAGTCTTGTTATAGGTGTCCATTGCCTTCCAGCACGTGGCCAGGTAACCGATGCTCCCAAGGCTTCTTGTGACGCCATCCAGGCAATAGAGGACCACACTCTACTGTTACATCTGTTTCCCGTTTTTAAAAAAAATTTCTTGCTTCTTCCATTGGTATAGCCAGTTAGCAGCCCATCTGAGTCTTTGCCTATTTTTATATGTAGGCCAAAGTCCACCAGCTGATATCCTTCCCTGCTCTCATGATTGGAAAAGTGTTGTATCACATTCCCAGACCAGCCAATGGTTGACTACACGATGCTATTTTGAGTTGCAGCTCCCAGTTTTTTTCGGAAAACATAAAAAGGAACTTGTAAAATTTCCTACAGAGTTGGCAGACTGGGGATTGGTGGGAGAGTTGGGAGAGATGCTAAGGCCTGGGTATCATAGGTCTTAGAGAGAAGCTAAGGCCTGGATAACATCCTTTGATTCCTTTCTCTGCCTGTACTCAGTTCTGGATGCTGAAAACAGAGAAACAGGATAGGACAAGCAGTACATGGGTCAGTTCTACCAGGCTTCCCAAATATTCCTTTTTATTCTGCATGAGTATATAGGATTGCTATGCCTGATTTCTATCCATCCATCCATCCATCTATTTATATACCCATTCAATTCAGTAAGATTTCTGGGTATCTATTCTGTGCCATACACTCTGCTATATCCTGGGGGATACAGTAGTTGGCAAAACATAAATTGTCCTCCCCTCCTGGAGTTTGTCATCAACGAGAGGGGTCAGACCTTAAACAATCATATTTGCAAACTGAGGTCAGTGCTGAGAGAAAAGAGGAATCCAATCTGGTCTGGGAGAAGAGGGGCAAGAGAGGAAGTCATGTGTGAGTCAAGATCGGAAGGATAGTTAGGGGAGGAACGTGAGGACAGCCAGTGCTCTAGATGAGAGGTTGGCAAACATTTATGTAAAGGGCCAGGGAGTAAATAGTTTGGCTTTTGTGGGCCAGAAGGTCTCTGTTACAACTATCCAACCCTGCTGTTGTGACACAGAAGCAGCTACAGACAATATGTAAACAAATGAGCATGACTGTGTTCCAATAAAACTTTATTGACGAAAACAGGCAGTGGGCTGGATTTGGCCTATGCACCATGGTTTGTCTACCCCTGCTCTAAATAGTGCAATGGGATGGACAAAGGCTCTACGGTGGAAGCAGCATGGAAAAGGTGAAGCACTGACAGAAGACGGTAGTGTGGCTGGAGCTCACAGAGCAAGGGGCAGTGAGATGGGAGAGACTGTGGGAGGCAAGACCTTTAAGTAGAGTCAGGATAGGTACACTGGTCTTTAGCTTAAGAGCAATCAGAAGCCATAGACTTGTTTTAATGAGTGGAGGGATGAGGCATCATGGTCAGATTTGCCTTGAATAGATTCCCCAATCATCTTGAAGAAAATAGCTCAGAGAATGTCAAGGATAGATAATGAAGATTATTTTGAGATGACAGATGATGGGACACGGACAAGGATGGGAGTAGTGGGTGTGGAGAAAAATAGACGGGTTCTAGATATATCGAAGATGTAGTATAATTTAAACTTGGTGTTGAATCAGATATGGGGGATGAGGGAAAACATGTTAATATTAATCAATATTGTGTCTCTGCTGAATGAATCCTTGCTCTTAAGTCTAACACTTCTCCTCTTGTTTCAGTGCCAAGGAACTGAAATTTTATTTTTGTTTTCAACCTCCATCTAATTAGGAAGTCACCTCACATAGCTGACAAGATGAGGAGTAAGTCATGTGAATGGGACAGCTCCCCTCACCTGAAACCCCTTTTCCGGCAGCATTTGCACCTACCTCTATTGGATGTATCACTCTGTATAACCATGTCTGCGTTTCCTATCACATCACAGGCTTTTGAGGGTACAGAAGGATTTTTTCCTTGTATGTGTCACTACCACCTCGTATTTTGGTTGGGGCGTCATTCCCTCACTTGACTTTGGTACACTTCGGAGGTGGATATAGGCTTGATATGGATTAGATGTCTGGTGGTGTGGGAAGTTCCCCTAGTTTAGTTGAGAGCATCCAGCCAAAAGTCAGCCAGTGCTAAGTGACTAAACATCTTGGCACCTCCCATCAAATAGACGTGGGAGAACAGTCAGAGAATGATGAAGATGGCAATGCAGGGACAGGGGACTTTGCCTGTCCTTGGCCCTCTCTTCTTTTATTCCATTTCTTTAGTTGCCACTTTTGAAAGATTCCCCCTCTCCAAACCTCTGCTTCCATTCTTTTACTTGCTGCCCACCTCTGTGGGCAACAGAGCAATCTTCCACCTGAACGAGAAGTCAGGTAGGCTCCTCCAGCTTTGCATTGGAATCAACCCTATGGCTCTCCCATTAACTTTCCAAGGTATGTAGATAGGTCTACTCCCAAGCACTAATATACAAAACCAAACTTCATGCTCTTGTCAGAAAATTCTACTTCGGATATTGAGATCCTATCACAAGGCAGGCTAAGTAGACAATCTATGGGGCCACCTAATTTATCAACTCTTTCACACATTCTGCGTTCCATCCCAGGATCCAGGTAGAAGACCAGAAGTTCTGCACTTGGGCCACATTAACTGCTACTTTCAGAGTCTCCCACTTTAGCATTAAGCCCTCAGCTTTAATTGACTGTTTTTCCATAAATACTCCTTTGTGTAAGTTTGGTTTGAAGTTCTGGCTCTTCCACTAACTTGTGGAGTGACCTGTGGGTCTCAGTTTCCTTATTCATGGTGGTCTTTCCATCGCCATGTATACATACAATGAAGCAAACATTTATATCTCCAGGCCAGACTCCTCCACTAAACTCCAGGCCCACAGACCCAACTATCTGCTGAAATCTCTTCAATGACTCAATGGCACCTCAAACCTAACCCACCTGGATCTAAATCTAAACTCCTGCTCTTCTGCTCCAAATATGGCCTCTTCCTGTGCTCATTACCTCATTTAATGTCATTGCCACCCACCTAGAGTGAGTATAAGCAGAGAAGAGTTTTAAGGACTAAGCCTGAGACACTTTAAAGGTGAGAGGTTGGGAACAAGAGGAGGAACAACAAAAAAATACGTGAAGAAACGGCTGGGGAGGAAGGAGAGCGGAAGCCAAGCCAAACAAAGAAAGTATTTCAAGGAGGGACACCTAATAGGTCAATCACACAAACACAGGTTTCTTGGTAGCTGTGTGACCTAGAGAAAATTACCTAGGTTCTCTGAGCCTCAGTTTCCTTAACCTGCCTTATGGAGTTATTGAGAAGATGAAATGATGCATGTAAAGCACTTTGTCCAGTAATTACTCACAAAATATTATCTAGTAGAATTATTAACTTTGTTTTTAAGTGATCAAGGCTGCAGCTCTGAGCTGAAGGAAAAAAAATGGCTTCTAGGCTCAGTTTATTCTGCTTCCTAGCAACTATATATTTACATTTTCAACATCATGTCTTTATCCCTGATTAACAAGCACTTTCTAAGTGCCCTGTTGTAATGCAAGACCACCTGTAAGGTGTAGAGACCAATTTTATTTTTTTCTCAAAATGTAGTAGTCTAGCATAAATTGTCAAAAGCAACTTCAGCTTTGTAGCTTTACAAAGTCCCTTCAAAAGGGTATTGAGAAGGGACTGGCTAGGCTAGCCCATGATGACAGTTACGGTCTTGTAGCTGGTAAAATGCTGTCGTTACTAATCTGCAACAGAAAGATGAATCTATACACTTCAAGGAGAATATGAGGCCAGGTTCCAAATGGGTTACTTTCCTTGGAAAGCAAATTTTAGTTGGCCACAAATATAAGGCCCTTCCCAGGCAGGTTTCACTCCTGTTCCAGCCTCATCTCTGGCCATTTGCCCTCTACAGACATTACTTGGTGCCCCGTTTTCTGAACCCATGGTGCCCACCAGGCCTCCACGACCACCGTCTTCTCGCACCTCCTTCAAATCAAAATCCATCTCCCTACATATTATTCTCTAACTTAGTTGCCGGAATGAATCACTTGCTGAATCTGCAATCAGTGTTCCTGGGACACTATACATACCTTTTCTCTATCACTCATCACATTTATTGAAACTAATTCATTTACAAGTCTCCTCTTGGAGGGCAGTGATATCCTTGAAGGCAGAGACCATGTCTTATTTATCTTTACAATCCCTTCAATGCTTGGTATATAGACGACATTCAATGAATATTTAAAGGAACACCTAAGCTACACCCATAAACAGGAGATGAAAAGTATAATTCAATTTAAGAAGGTTCTATTTATGCAGAAATTGTATTGAGGGTCTACAGAAAATATGAGGAAACAAACCATTATCGACTGTACTTCATTTCTCTGAATGAGACCATGGGGCAAGGACTTGAGTGTTCAGAGCCCCGTATCTAGGCCGGGTTCTGCTGGGGACTCAATGGTGACCTTGAGCAATCCCTCTGGGACTCATTTCTTCATCTATAAGATGAGAGAGTCAGATAAGATGACATCTAAGGCGATCTTTAGTTTTCAAAGTCTAGTACTTTTTGACTCCAATATCATTCTCAGACACTTGTCTTAATTTAACTCCTTAGTGTTTGTGATGGACAATTTGTCTACTTCCTCAGGACCACTTAAATTTCCATATTGCACTTGCAAGGAGCAAACAATTCCATTCAATTTCGGGTTGCCAGGAACTTAATAACTGTGTCCTTTAATCTTTCAGCCAAGCGGATGATTGCAAAATATTCAATAATCCCTGTAAAATACTCAATAAAACTGGAGGTGGCAAGCTTGTAATATTCAATCCTTCTCCTAGATTCAATTTAATCTTGGAGAAACCAGAAAATATAATTGTCCCTGCAAACAGAATTTCATGCATTTTTTATTTCTGTTCACGATGTTCTGTTGAGCTCTTGGTTTCACTGTGTGACTCATCATGGCTTTTCTTTGTAAATTTCCACTCGTTCCTTCCTGACTCGTAGATTGTCACTGTTCAGACAAAATGAAAGCCCCAGAGATGGTGGGATAGGAACTCTGAGTTTGGTGTGATCTCACAGTTATAGATGGGCTTTTGCATCTTCCCAAGTCCACGGCCCTCCCAAGGTGAACTTAGAGCCTTTCTCTCCCAGAATGTCTGTAACGCTACTATTATCAGAGACAACTTAGCACATGGAGGACAAGGGAGTTGGAGTGTCTGACAGTCCTGGGTTTTACCTGCAGCTGGTGGGTCTCAACTCAAATCTGGAACACCTGGAGAGCTGGTTATTGATTCAACAGGTCTGGAGTGGGAGCCTGAGAATTTGCTTCTGAGGAACATGCTTTGAGAATCACCGCTTTGAGTCAATGACTTAATAAATGACTTTGAGTCAATGTCTTTATAAATAAGGGACTTCAGTTCCCTTATTTATAAAATGGGGGTGATAATATCTACTTCACAGGAGGCAGTATATGTAGTGGAATGGTCTTGGCTATGAGCTTAGGGCTATCAGACAGACTTGAGTTTGAGTTCCAGCCTTGCCATTTAAAGCTGTGAAGCCTTAGGCAACTTCCTTACAGTTTTTGAGCCTCAGTTTCCACACTTATAAATTATCAGGGACAATCATAATATTTGCTTAATCCTTACAGCATGCCAATGAGATAAGATACTGCATCTAAAGCACTCAGCATGAAAATTGGCAATATACTTAATACTAAAGAGGTAATAAATAGTATTATGACATTAACAATCTAATAATTATTACATTTGGAGGTCCCAAGCTGCGAAGATTTGGCTGACTCAACAGAACTCAAAAAATATCTTGGTAGACTAGGAAAACAACACAGACAAAATGTAGGATCCTTCACATGGGTTCAAAAAATCATCTTCTCCTGGACTGAATGAGGCAACCCTAGCAGTAAGCAACAACCTCTTATTAGATAGACATGTGAAGGACACTTGGAGGTTAATTCAAATGTGAGCAGAGTATTCTGAATCCAGATTTGGAACCCAGAGTGGGGGTGGTGGCAGGTCTGCTGAATTTCCAGTGACTCAGCCCAATGTAGAGGGCCATGTTGATCTTGGAAACCACACACTCTGTGGACAGGGACCAAATGGAGACAGAGGGGCCCATCAGGATTTGGAACAAATTGGAAAACAAAAATCTATCTTGAAGAAGGCTGACGGATAATGTAGAGGCCACTTAGCTGAAGTATTTAAAACTGGGGGGGGGGGGGGGTGGGGAGAGTGCTGCAGGAAAATAAAGACTGATCCAATTACCCTACATGCACCAGAAGGCAAACTACAGCCAGTGCTTGGTTGCTGACCAATTGCTACTTGTGTGTAAGAAAAGGAATGGATGGATGGATGGATGGATGAAGTTACAGGGAACAGACTTCAGCTTAGTGGAAAACAGAATTTACTAATAGAAGAGTTGGAACCAGGTGTGGGCTTGGAGCCAGATTTTGGTTTGAACTCTAGCTCTATCACTTCATTCAGTCATACATTCAAACAAATGCTCAATGGGCATCTGATGGGCCAGAGAGGTGGCCAATGGTCAGACTATGGAGAGCCCAGGGAGCCACATTTAGGGTTTTAGCCTTTACTTTAAGGACAAGGAGCCACTGAAGAGTTTTAAGTAGAAGGGCAGGTCAAGCTTGGGTACCACAAAGATGTGACACCAGGAATGTACCTAAGAACTTAAGTGTCATCAGGATAATTCCTACTTGGTTGCACTACTTTGAGGATTAGAGATAACACGTGGACAGCATCTATCAAAATGACTGCCCCAGAGAAGGTTCAGAACAAAGAGAAGGTGCCATTATTAATCCTTAACATCATATATCATTAAGGCTATTGATTCCCTAGAGAAGGCCAAGGTCAGAACAATCTTCCCGGAGACCCATTTCTCCAGCTGGTTCACCATGACCCTAAAAAGGTTAAGGAAGCTTCCCATGGAGTTTAACATAACCTGAGCTATCCCTCACCACATTTTAAAAATCATCTGTCTTCTCTGTTCAAATTGCTTTAGTTACATAAAATATTCCTAAAATAATCAGACTAAAATGTCGCCTGGCTCTTTCCTCTGCCCATCTCATCTCTGCTGAACTTAGGCATTCCCTGACCTGCCTGCAAAGGAACCCCTTTATGTCCCAATCAAGATCGTGGGCTGAAGGGCAGGGAGGACATTGGTTTCAGGGCCCACACTCCTCAGCAGCAGCAAATAGCTCCTGCGGCTACTGTGGCTGCCCCCTGGCATGATTTGCTCACACTGCGGCTCTTTGTTCGGGCTGCAACTGCAGTCCCTGATGCACTGTGCAAAGACGCTCTTTGCCGGACGGACCACGTATCTCCCCCACCTGGCTGCGAGCCCTCCCTGGACCGGCCACTCCTGGCTCGTCTCTCTCTATTAACTATCCAGGGCTTGGTACAGCTCAGGATGGACCCACCTGGTGGGACAATTCCCACAGAACCTGCCAGTGACAGACTCCACTTGGTGGCTGAGATCCCGCGGCAGGAGATTCTGGCTCTGAAGTGAATAGTGAGTGAGGAAGCAGGACAAGGCACTGTCCGGAGGGCTATTTCACCTTGCTCTCTTTTGCCTCTTTCGCTCAGCTGGTGGTGGAGAGAAAACCATAGGTTCCAGGGAAGTCGATGGTGCTTGGCTTTGAAAGTAGATCAGGTTTTGGAGTCTGGGTCTCGCTATCTGTCATGTGACTTCAGGGAGACATTTTAATCCCTCAGTGCTCCAGTTCCCTCTACTGTAAAATGGGCTTGGTAATGAAATGTCAGCCATACAGAGTTACCATGAGGATGGACCAAAATGCTAGATATCATGTTCATCCCAGAGCCTGGCACCACGCAGGACTCTGGGCACTTCCTGCCAGTGTCCAGCCCAGCCCTCCCTGCAGGGAACAGCTGTGAGCAGCAGCTTCCGCACTTGTGGTAGGAAAGCCGGTTGCCCCATCAGCAGGAGAGTGGAGTTCTCCCTCTCTCCCAGCAGCCAGTGGCCTCACTCCAGTGAGATTAGCAACAGGTGGGCTCCCGACCAGGGTACAGGGGGAGCATGCAGATTCTGGAGTCAGATATCCCTATTTGGCTTCCAATGCTATCTCTACCATTTCCTCTTTGAGTGACTCTGGGCCAGAATAAACCTATCTTATGGTGCAGGAATCAGGATCCATTACGGAAGCATTTTGCAAAAGAACTTTGTAAACTATGAACAACTTACAAGCAGAGAGATGTTTATTACTTACGAGATGAGGCCCCATATTATTAATCTTTGTCACTACTCTCCTCCCCAAAATGTGCTCCAGGACTCAGTACATGGTTGGGCATGTGCTAAGTGCTGAGAAAATGGCCTTAAATCTCACCTCCAAGTGCTCAACCATGCCTGCTTCCTTACATGGCAGACAGCGTGATGGCCCAGGGTTTGATGACTTTAGAGATGGATTGCCTTCACCTATCAGATATGGAACAATGCAATGGAATGAAAGCAGAGAACTGAAGACAGAGTTAGCTGATGACACTTGGTGGGTGAGCATCAGCTACCATTATGGAAGGGTTTGACGGCCAAGTCCCCATATAGTAAATTCAATAGGCATTTGTTTTGGAGCATTTTTTGGTTTAGACTGAAAATGACAAGGAGACACTATGAACAAAAGAGATAAAGAAGACAGTTTAAGCATGCATATAAAGAGAAAACACCAGAAGAAAGACCCGGAAAACGATCCTAGTGAGCAAAAGATCTCAGGAAAAAATAGCAATCAAGTACACAGGGCAGTAAGATCAAACTCAGATTGCTTAATAAAAGCTTGCATTTCTTCAAACTGAAAACAATGCATATTGTTTGTCTCTGAAGTGTGACATGCACTTCTTTTTCAAGAATGCCAAAGCACTCCAGCTCAACAGCCCATACCTGACAAATCCCCATCACCCTCAGTCCCGGAGGTCAGTGTCCCTATTCAGTTTGGGAGGCTTGCTTGAATGGATGTTGCAGAACTTAGCAATTGCTTGGAATAGAAAACCCCAGGAAAAAAAAAACCTACACAAGGAGAGGCAGAATTTGAATTAGTCAAGGGCCCACATGTTCAATGAAATAATTGCTCAGGTGAATTCTTCTGTAATCTTTTCTGATGTGACAACTAGTCTTGTCTCAATTCTTCCCCAACATTTTGCACATAATCTTAGTGCCTTTTAGAGCTGCCAATGCATAAGCCAGACAGTCACTTCTCTAATGCCATGAAAATAGATTCAATTTTACATACATCAGGGTGATTTCAGAAGCAATTTCTACATCTCCAGTGTAAGCATTACCTACATTTTTTTCCCCTCACATCTCATCTGAGTGATTCCACAGGGCATTTTAAAAGGTATCTGATGTGTCTAGGGCATTCAAAAGAATTCCCAGAGTATATTTGTTGCTGCAGCTTGAGGACATCAGATGTACAGATAGACTCCTAACATATTCATTGATTCAAACAAATGCAAAATTTCTTTATAACTGAGTAAGGAATTCAGTTGAAATTTTGATTCCTGGTTTTTCAGAAGTAATATCATTAAAATGAATATATATATACATGTGTATGTACATGTGCATATATTTCTGTGTCTATATGTGCATGTAAAAATATAACAGCACAATACACACACATATCAATCGTTTGGAAAGACTATCTCTGGCCTTTAAAACATATTTCACTGAATATGCTTCTTCTTTCTCCCTGGTTGGCTAAACTACCTGTCTTGGCGTTTTCATGTCAGAGTCTAAGTCTGGCCCATGGAGAAAACAGGGGGTGATGTTTTCCTTTGAAACCCAAGAAATCTGTGTTGCCCAGTTTTTCTCTTGATATCAGAAAATTTGAGACCAAATTACCTACAATTTCCAGGTCACACCAATTGCCACAGATTTCTGACTGTAATCTTTTTGACATTCAGAGTCCTCCCCATGGCAGTTTTACAAATGGAAAAAGGTGTGCAGAAGAGGCCTTCGCTGGCCTGTATAGGAAATGTCTTGGACAAATGGGGAACCACTTGGCCACCATTTTCCACCAGAGATTTGCAAATGAACTTCCTTGCCCCTGGGCCAAAAGAAGCAGAGCCAGTGACAAATTAGTGCAGCCAAAGGCTCTGCAAGCTCAGTATGAGAGACCTTTGGAATCTCCTTTCTTTCTTTAAGGACAAACCAAGCCAATTTCCTGGTCAGTCCCTTTTCTGCCTCTCCTGGTCTATGTCAATATCCCCTTTTCTTGGTTCATATGGAATGTATGAATCAATGATTCACCTGGGTTGAGAATGCAAAAAGAACTGGCTTTGCAGGTAGGCAGACTGCAAACCTGCCCTGCTTTCTGAGAAAAAACAAAGCTAAATATCTGTTCGTAAAAATATGTGCCTTTGGACTTGGACTTTAAAAGCTATTACCTAACCTTAAGAAATGCTCAAAGTTAGCATCACCAATAATGGACAAAGTGTTATTATATGTGTTTTGACAGGATGCAAGGGGAAATAAACAACATCACACTATGCAGTATTATTGCCAAAATGTTTAACCTGAATGCAATAATGATGAAAAACGTCAGTATCCTGAAAGACAAAAGAAAGGTGGGAGGGCTGTTCTAGTCAAAAGGAGATGAAGCGGCATGTCCAAATGCAATGTAAGCACCTTAATTGGATCCTGGAATTTAAAAAAAAAAAAAACAACACAAAATGATAAAGAACATTTGGGGGCCACCAAGGAAATTTGGAATATTAGATATTTTTGAAACAAGTTTATATTTCCTGGGTAAGATAATTTTATTGTGGTTATGTAGAATAGCTGTCCTAGTTCTTAGGAAATAGATGAGGAAGTCTCTGGAAATAGTGTCATGATGTCTGCAACTGACTTTTAAATAGTTCTGAAAAAATGTAATATATGTATATATATATATATATATATAGAGAGAGAGAGAGAGAGAGATCGCGCTCAAAAGTGCAAATCTTGCAAAACATTAATAATCAGTGAATCTAGGTGAAGGGTATATGAGTATTCATTTTACTCTTCTTTCAACTTTTCTATGGGTTTTAAACCAATCTCTCCTCCCCAAGGCAGCACATCAATATTTTTAAAAAGCTATTGCCTCCCTCAAATTTCCGTATGCTTAACCAGGGCTCCCATATGACCCCTTACTTTTACAAAATCCATGTTCCTGAGTCCCTGCCCACCCCTCATCCCACAGGAGACTTTGATTCAGTGGGTAAGAGGTGAGATCCCGATATGTCTATTTTGCACACACACACACACACATCCTTATGGGTTCTGTGGTGCACTGGAGATGAGGATTCATGGACTTGAGTTACTCTCAGATCCTGGATCCATCGGGAAGGAGCCATGTGGCTGCAGAGAGGTCTGCCAAACTCACTGAGCCTTGGATTCCTTACCGGTACCATGGGAACAATCCTATTAAACACCTCATGAGGCTGCAGGGATGAAATGAGAGATGGTGCCTGCAACCTAGAAGGGGTCACTCTATATCGGATTCCTTTCCTCCTCCATCCTCTCCTAGACCCACATCATCCTAAGCTGATCAGATCTAAAGTGATTTTTACACATGTGGTTTTTGCTGTTTGCAATTTACACAGTTTGTAGAGGAAGTTTGGCTCATATTCTTTGAGATTTCCTGTGTTCCCCAACAGTTGGAGCAGAAGTTGGGGAATCTGGCCTTTTAATTAAATCCAGGAAAATAACTGGCTTAAGGCATGATTGAAAGATAAAAACAGTCTTTGGGTTCAACTTTGGATGAGGGTTAACCCTGAAATGCTGGCCACTGGTACTAGCGTGGGATCCTGTATTAACACTGCAGGAGGACTTAGGGACCCTTAACTAAAGTCCACTTGGAACGCTTGCTGTAGCTTGGAACTAGCCAAGGTTTGGGAGGCATAGGTTCCAGATCTGGACATGTCACTCATCATCCATGGGACTTTGGAGAAGTCACTTCCTAAGCACTCAAAATGGAGTTGGTAATAATCCATGACTCACCTACCTTACACAGTTTGTGTGAAATAGTTTTGAAGTCTATAACGCACTTAGTTCATTATTGCATATTTTCCTCCTTTTACTCCTCCTCCTTCTCCACTTCCTCCCCCTCTTCTTCTTCTTTTTTTTTTTTTTTTTTTTTTTTTAACTTGTTTCTACATCCACAGACAGTTAGGATGACCTGTACCCATGTCTTTGCCAGGGGTCTTCATACCAGACCATCCCAGGGAAGCATCCTCCAAATACTTTGGAGCTGTTATGTACTCAGAAAAGGTCATGTTCTTTTAATCCATTCTTGTGGGTGCAAACTTGTTGTGCGTGGGACCTTTTGATTAAGTTGTTTCAACCGAGATGTGACCCAGCCCATTCAAGGTGGGTCTTAATCTGTTACTGGAGTCCTTTATGAGAGGATAAAAGGCAGAGCCTTTTGGAGACAGCTCAGGGAGAGAAATGCCCTGGAGATGCTAACAGAGGACCCACAGATGCTCACAGAGAAAGTCACTGGAATAAGAAGCTGAAAGCAACAAAACCCGGGAGCAAAGGACCAGCAGACATTGGCCATGTGCCTTGGTATCTGACACAGGAACCCTGGATGACAGCAGCCTTTCTTCAGAGAAGATGTCCTCTTGTTGATGCCTTAATTTGCACATTTTCAGTCTTAGAATTGTAACTTAATAAATCCCCATTGTTAAAAGCCAACACATTTCTGGCATGTTGCATTTTGGCAGTTTTAGCAAACACATCCCGACCACGTGCCCTACCCTGCGAAGGGTCTGCAGAAGAGGAAGCAGAACCAAGCTCAAGGCTGCTGGATCACAGATTCCCCCACCCCATTTAGTTGGCTCAACTTACTGAATCCATTCACATCTTGAGAACTAGAGGAGAAGCCTTCCTCATTGCGACTCGTGCTGAGCTTGGTGGTGGGTTTATCAGCTGAGGCCACGGGTCCCATTTCCCTCTGGGCTCCACTCTGTGTCTCCTTCTGCTTCTTGGCCAGCTTCCTTTGGGACATGTGCAAGGGGAGAAATCACAGTCAGATGCAGTCAGTTGCATTAAAGCATTGGGAAGATAAGATGGCCCTCCTTCCCCACCCTTCATCCTCACCTTCTTAACCTGTATCATTCCTCAGAAACAGAGTCAAGATGGGCCCTCCAATGCCAGGGTGGAATAAGTATAAGTTCTCCTGAAACCATCAATGGTTTCCACTTACTCAGAAACATGAGACCCATCCTGCCTCATCCCCAACAGTGGGAGTGGGCTATACTTGAGCTTAAAGTAGGAAATCAGTGAGACTGCATGATGCTTCCATTACCCTTCTTTGAAAGGGAAGAAGAGACCAGATTAGGGTTTCTTTTTCCATAATTCCAAGAAAGACTGAAAATGGAGTTTGGCTTTTCTCAGCAACCCACCTTGTAAAATGAACCCACCAAAAATGGTAGATTGAAGCCAGAGCTGGTGGTTGGCAATGGGTGAAGGTGAAGGTTAGTTTGTTTTATAGCTCTAAAGGAGAAAGGTTAAACCTAAATTTGATGCATAGCTATTCCTGTTTGGATAATAGAACCTCAGAACCAGATGGGAATTTATAATAGGGTATAGCAGTGGTTCTCAAACTTTGGTGTAAATTAGACTCGTCTGGAGAGCTAAAGAAACACACAGAAGCACACAGGCTCATTGAAATAGGAAGTTTGATTCTGACACTGACCACTGGAAGTTAAAACCATCAGTTCTGGCATTAGGCAGAAGTGAGTTCATATTCTGTTTACTTCTCCTGCTAGCTGCATGACCCTGGCAAATTTCCTTAACTGCTTTAAATCCTGAACTATTCATCTGTGTACTATGGCAAATAACAGCACAGACCTCCTTGGGTTATGTGGGATTAAATGAGATAATGCATGAAACACATGGAGCACAGAGGCTGGCACAGAGTGAGCATTCAACACATGGCAGCCGCTGTTCTTGTTTTTATGTCATTGCCATCTAGTCCCCTACATTCCATGTCTGACTCCGCTCTCTGACAGTCCCACCTGTGACAGCCCATCTCCCTCTGGATTCTATCAAGTGATGGAGACTTGACCTCTCACCAGGGATCTGGATGGTTAGAAAGTTCTTCTTTACATGGATTTGAAATCTACTTCCCTTGAATTTTAACTGATCAGAGATATGACAATATGATTAATGCCTCTAGCATATGACAGTTATTCAAATATTTCTAAAAAGCCATATAGTCCCTCTAAGTCTTCTCAATATTTATTCAGCTAAATATAATGATCAAATTCCTATTATATGAAGAGATATGGGCTATGCATTAAATTCCTTGAGAGTAAATTCCTTCAGGTCTCTTCTTCCTTTCCTCAGAGGACTTGGTTTCAAATCCAATCTTGGTCACTCCTATGTCAACAGGGAAAGAGTAGATATACCAGAGAGATCAAATTCAGTCAATGCAGGGAATAATTTTCCAAAATTTATCTGATCATGGGATAGACAGTTTCAAGAGGCAATGTCAGAGAAGGTATTCAAGATAAAGGATGAAACCAGACTTATTGGGCATATTTGAGTTTCATAGTATCCTCCTTAAAGTATGGGTCCCATGATCTATGTGTCGAGCATACAGAAGAATGATAGACGGCACATTCAAATGAGGATAATTTGAGCAGGACTTATTTTTAAAAGGACTATTGACAAGGTTGTAGGGAAACCCAAGGTATAACGCGGTGTAATACACTGACAGAAGAGCTGCTCCCACCTGTGAGTCCTGAGGGATAAGCGGAAGAAGCAGTTACCAGAGCCCCAAAGGAGAGTGTTGCGGAGAGGAGGCCACACGGAGAGAAGCACCGGCCCTGTCTTGGACACAAAGAGCCCTAGACAACCTCACAGGGAAAGAACCAGAGGCAACAACCCCCCGACTTCACCCTCCATTCTCCTGATCTCCTGCAGCAGCTCTCCATTGGCTGAACCCACGTAGAAGCCAGAGACAAAGGATCCCTCGGAGGGAGTGTCCATAGACCACCCTTGGGAGGCAGACAGCTGAGTGGAGAAGGGTGGACATGGAATCTGGACCAGGAATCCAGTCCAAGAGGAGAGGCACCTTCACCTCCCTCACTTTGGACATAACCCTTCAAACACAGCCTAAAATGGGATTTTTGTTTGTTTGTTTTTCACTGGCCTGGGGAGTGAAGGACACTCAGGACAAGGAGTGCATCTTTCGGTGACGATCTTGTGGCCACCGGCATAGTGTTCAACTAGTGGAACTATTCCAGGCAGACAGAAAAGCAACCAGGAATGGCGAACCACGGCTTGTCTCCCCACCAGCAGGCAATCAGACGGGGGCAAGCAGAATCAAGGAAAGAGAAATGAGTAATTCTGCTGCTGCTGACATTTCAAAATTTTATTCTTCATTTATTATCAAAAAGAAAAGTGTTTAAAAATGTATATGTGACCTTCTTAATCATAAATTTGAAAAGATATACAGCAGATTTTTTGCCTCCATCCAAGCTCTGCTCACATTACCCCAGCAGGAAATGAAAGGAAACCCGATAAGAGAGTTAACTTTAAAACTATAAATGAATATGTATCAGAGGCTTTGATATTTCCTTGGGGACACCACTCCCAAACACTCTCATTCCTTTCAGGGTAAAATAATATGGAAGGGGTTGTCTTGGGCACAAATCACTGCTTTCCGAAGGAATAATAATACAAAAAGGTTGCACTACTTCTATGAAAAATGGCGTTTTACAGATATGTTTGGGTAGCTCTGACTGCCTGGATAAAAAAAAAAAATGAAACATTAAGCTTCTTGAAAACATATAGATATTTAAAAATTGGAAAACTAAACGACTTGCAAAAAATCAGATATATGACATCCTTAGTATTTAGTCTATGGCTGATGGTTACTACTTAATCATGGTGACAATAACAACAAAATTAATTTAAATGTATATGTGTATATATATGTATGAATTTTGGCAATAGGTAAACATAGCTACAGGGTGGAAGTGGAGGTGATGTAGAAGGAAATAAGACAAAGCCACAGTTTGGGGATTGTCTCTATTATATTAGAATTCAAAATTTAAATAATGAAAACTCTCTTAGTAATTCAAGGAAATTGATAAGCATTTCCATTGTCAAAGAGTTCAATTTATCCCCTCCCCCTGCCCAATTTTTTTCCCTTAAGAAGAGAAAATCCAAACCTGTGAGTAGGGCATGCAGAACCCTCAAGCTATGGCTCCAGGCTTCATCTCCAGCCTCGTCTTCCACACATATCTCCTTTTAAGACCCCCACCCCCCGCCCCTGCCATTCCTCAACATTCCTCAACACTCCCTCTTCCTTTGTGCTGCCATCCTTCTCCCCGGACATCTCCATCTCCTCCTTCAAGGCTCAATTCAAATGTCTCCTCTCCTTTGCAGCTTCCCTTTCCTCCCCAGGACAAAATTGGAGTTTTCTCCTCTTGCCTGACTCATCCATTGAACAAATATTAATTGAGCACCTACACTTACCATTCTCTGCTAGAAAGTTAAGAAGACCTGGTGTGACAAAAAGACATGACCCTGATCCTCACGGAGCACAAAGATGAATGGCCAAGGCAGGCATTAAGCATGTGTGTGTCCGTGTGTGTGTGTGTGTGTGTGTGTGTGTGTGTGTGTCAACTGTCAAGAAGGAGAAATACCTGGTGCTATGAGAGATAATAGCTGGTTTGGTCCCAGCCAGGAGAGGAGGGGAGGCTGTGGTGATGTGTCAGCTGAGCCTGTGTCTAGTCATACTGCAGCGATTCACCTTTCTCACCCTGGAGGGCAAGAACCATTTGGAGAAGGGCTTTTCACTTCTTGCACCCACTCCAATTTCTTGCTGAGTGTCTGGCACAGAGCCGGTGCTCAATAAATTTATTACACAAATTGAGATTTAAAAGTCTACAATTTGAAGTGTAGAGAAGATTGTCATCCTACTCTGTGTGCAAATTATAACCACTTTCAAAGAAGATAAGTACAAGAGAAGAGAAAGAAAAACTGCATAGTTTTTTACTTGGAATATTTGTATGAATATTTTTTGGCTACAGCTTAGCATACCCTTTCTGTAGCCTTGACAGAACTCTTGAATGTTTGCAGAATTAATGGAAAGTTCACAGAAGTCAGAGATGTTTTCCCCCAGAGCTCAAAGAGCATCCAGAAGAATAGAATGCAAAAAATAAAAATAATAAAAAAAACAACAACTCATGAACTAGTCACAACACACGTGACCATCACAGAATTCCTGGGCTCCTCAGAGCCTTCAAGACCCGAGTACTCTCCTGAGCTTGGAATATTTTCTCCTGTTCGGGATTCTTTCCAATTGGGTCACCCAATTTCACCAGCAGGGGGTACCACAAGCTGGTAAAAAGAGAGGCTGCATAAATTTGCTTATTCCTCTTTGGGGATATTTCCAGAGCTGAAGAATGTTTTAAGACAGAGCAACCTGAAGTTTACTGTTTCTGACAGGTAGGGATGATGTGATGTGGCTGCAGCTCTTGGCATTCTTTGCTTTACAGATTGCTCTGAGGTCTTGCTGACCTTTGCTTGTCAATGGAGCGAGGGGTGGGTGGCAGGCGATGGCCTGTAAGCCCTGGGATTTATTCTGAGCACCACTCTATGACGGAGAGTGGCAGGTGGGATGTCTGTGGGGAGAGGGATGAAGCTCCGGGAAGGGTTCTCAACTCTTGTTAAGAGATGTGTCTGAAAGAACCAGGGATGTTTCTCATGGAGAGGGAAAACTCAGGTTCGCTCTCTTCACACATCTGACGTCTGGCTCTGGGTGGCCCAAGGAGGCAGAATTCGGTTCAGGTTGGCTTGATACAAGGAAGAAATTTCTAGCAAACAGAACTGCTTCAGTCTCTTTCGCAAGCATCTAAGGCCTGAATTGTCCTTCCTATTTTTTTACTCCTTGGCAACCTTCTCTTTACCTTTGAAGGCCCAACTGAAATGGTCTCTACTCTTCTTAGAAATCTTCACCTCCTCTTCAGGCAAAATGAGTAGTTTCTTCCTCATTGCTCATTAGTTTATTCAACAAATATTCAATGAGCACCTACTTTGTACCAGTGGCTGTTCGATGGAAGGGGGCCACGATGTGAAAAGGCAGACATGACCCTGCCCTAAATAGGCTTTTTGAAGTAATGAGCTCCCCATCATTGGAGGAGTTCAAGTAGAGACTGGAAAATCACTTGGAAAAGAGGAGGTGGGGGTTACAAACACCTGGATTCCACAAAGCCTTTTGAATCTGTTCTGGTCTCCTGTCCCCACCCAGTTGTGGAGTGGGGGTGCCCTTTAGGGGGTTCCTCCTAGGGTTTTTCTCTGTATGTGAAGATCTGTGTCCACTCTCCCAGGGAGACACTGATCAGGATGAGGATCTTCCCCATGGGGCTCTCCCCCTGGCCTATCTGCCAATGGCATCTCTGGGCAGACTTTCCCAGGATACCCCAAAGATCAGAACCCCAGAGTCAGAGAGATGTCTCAGTCCATAGGAGGCGGACAGAGGGAACACACAGCAGGCCCCATTGCTAGTCAACACTGGCATCCCACTCTCTGCAGCCAGGATGTTCTGCATTGACACGATCAGATCTTACTAAAGTTACACAGGGAAACTGCAGGTCACCTGGCATCATCTTCTCATTTTACAGAAGCAGCAGCTGAGGACTGAACAGGGGCAGGGCTCAGCCAAGGCACAAGCACGTTGGTTGAAGCCCGGGACCCAAAGCCCTGCTTTCTGCCTGCCAGCTCAGGGCACCTGTCCCAATATTCCTCTACTTTTCTTCTGGGGATGAGACTGGAAATGCAAATCTAGTTCACGGAACCCATGTGAACCCATGTTTCTAGCCACATATAGATAAAGCAAAACCACATCGGTCCAAACTCCCCTAACTCTGAATTACTGTAACTGAGGCTGAGGCTGGACAAAACTACTCAATTGTGTAAGTGAGGGTCAGGAAATATTCAGGATTTAAAGGAGAACACACCAGACAGCTTTCTCTTACATCAGGAGGCAGGATGGCATGGCAGTTAACACATGGGCTTTGGTGCCAGACAGCCTGGCATCAAAACTTGGCTGCATCTCATGCTAGCTGTGTGAGCTCTTGCAAGTTGCTCATCCCACTGTGTGTCAGTTTCCTCATGTCTGTAGAACACAGGTAACAGTTGTACTCCCCTTGTAAGGTGGAAGACAGGATTAAATGCTTTGTTGCTTGCAAAGCATTTTGCACAATTCATGGTCCACAGTAAGCGCTTAATGAAATGCTCCCTGGTATTACAGTCATTTAAATACAAGAAATTGCCATGCTAATATAAATAATCTCATTATTTATTAAACATGGATTCTTTAAAGCAGATACCCTGAAGAATGGCTTTTCTCTAAAACATTACTTAATGTATTCCAGAGCCATGCTTCCCAACCTTGGCAGCATAAATCAACCAGGTGCTTTGAAGATTACTGATGAGATTCTTGTTTAATTGATCTGGGGTGCAGCCTGGGCATTTGGGTTTTTCGAAGCTCCTCAGGTGATTATGATGTGCCACCAAGCTTGAGCCCACTGATGTAGATTGGTGGTTCCAAGTGTGGTCCTGGGATCAGCAGCCTTGGCTTCACCTGGAGCGTATTAGATATGCAGTTTCTCTGGCCCCACTTTGACCTGTTCAATCAGAAACTCCAGATGATTAACAAGCCCTCCAGGCAATTTTAATGCATGCTAAAGTTTGAGAACTACTGATACAGTGGAGCCTCCCTTCAGTTGGTGGAAATTAGGGAAGAGTCCCATATCAGGTTTTCTTAGTGGAAGTTGGGGGTCGGGAGTTAGAAATCTTGGATGCCAGGCTCAGGCTCAGTCTTCCAATCTCTGATCAAGTTGCCACAGACGTACCCTTTTCACTACAGGGTAGAGTTGACATCTGAGGGCCATGGCAAAGGCTGGTGTTTCTCAAGTGACCATGAAAATGCTAAGTCCTAAATTTATTTCATTTACTTATTAAATGTTTATTTGCACTTATTATGAGTGAGGCACAATTCTACGCTTTTACAAACACAGAGAATTAACTCTTTCAATTCTTATGAGGTCAGTGACTTACTGTTGCCATTTTGCAGATGAAAGAGTAAAGCAGAGACAGTTGCAGGAACTCGCTGCAAGTCACCAAGGCTTAGGAGATGGAACTGGGATTCAAACCCAGGTAACGAACCTTCTCCACTGTACACCCATGTGCCCCCCTTTACTTAGCTCTCAGCCCAGGGGTCCCAGAGGGCTTCCCTCTCACAAGCCTGCACCTGCCTCCTCTCACCCTCTTCCAACCCAGACCTTCAAGCCCCACCTGCGACCCTCCTGCTTGCTGGTTTTCAGCCCCCTGTGGCTGTCTCCTCGCTACACGGTAAATACGTGGGCAGGGTCCACGTTGGCTCTGTTCACTAGCCATTCCCCGGGGTCTTGTGCATTTTATGGCACAGGCAGGTACTCAGTAAAAACCTGTTGAATTAATGTTATTAACAGATGATCACACATCCTTCAGGGTCTACCCTCATGAATTGCTTCTTTCAGGAAGCTGTTTGTGACCTCTCCATTATAGGACATACTTATGTCTGTTTTGTACCTAGTCATTTGCCTGCCCGCTCTCATCATCTTCCATAATAATCAAGGCACATTAGCTCTTATTTGTATTTTCTCTAGCACCTAGTATAGCACTTGGCACTATGTGGTAAAGCTTTAAAAATGCTAATTGAATGACTGAATGAATGAACATTTTTCATTCCTTGATTGTTGCTCTGTCCCCAATTTGCGCTTTCCCATGACTTGCTCCTGACAACTTTAATATATTTCTTCACAAGGTCCTACTTGCTCTACTTTAAGTTGGCCCGTTTCCGTGGGATGGTGCCTGGCAGTAGGTCTCAAACTTGAGCATGCATCAGAACCACTTGGAGGGTGTGTTAACACACGGATTGCTGGACCCCATCCCCAGAGTTACTGAGTCAGTATATGAGTAGGGCCTGAAATTGTGCATGTCTAACTAGTTCCCAGGAGCTGCTGGGGACTCTGGTCCATGGAATGTCACCCCACCCCCCACCCCCAGGGCAGGCCTCCCATTTCTCTGCTCTTTCCTCCAGCAGTCACCTCGAATCTCAATCCCATCCTCAGCTCCACCCCATTCCTTTCAAAACTGTCAATGAACATAATACCACATATTCTTTAACCCAGGATTCTTACATACCAGGGCTTCTCAACCTCAGCATGATTGACATTTTGAACTGGGTAATTCTTTATTGTGGGGGTCTGCTCCTGTGCATTGTGGGATGTTTAGCCACATCCTTGGCCTCTACCCACTGGAAGCCAGTAGTCCCTTCTTTCCTAGTCATAACAATCAAAAATGTCTCCAGACATAGTTCGATGTCTCAGTGGGGGTGGGGGTGAAGAGGGTGGGTGGGGGGGTATAAACTGCTCCTGATTTAGAACCACTGGTACGTACATATGAATGTCATTGTTTAACATTTAGTGGCTACCTATATCTCCAAAATGTCTCTAATCTTACAACAACACTACAAGGTGGTGATCAATTTTTTGTTTTATAGATAAGGGATCTGGGGGCCTAGAAGGGATAATCCTAAACTCACAAAAAAGTTAAAGGGAACTGGTGGTATCTGAGCACCAACTCTTCAGCCTGCAGAGCCCTGCTCTCTCCCTCACCCTGCTCTGCCGTTTCTCTTTAATAGCAAACAATTAGTTACAGCTGCGTAAATGTCTAACAATATGGGACTGGCTCAGTACATTATGGTGTATCTCCTGGATGGAATATTATGCAGCTGTTAAAATGATGGACTGCCATTAAAAATGAAAACTAGGTAACAACATGGAAAAATGCTAACTGGATTATAATAAGTTATAAAACTAGAAAATAAAATGGTGTCTACATTGTGATTACAACTATGAGAAAGAACATCTGTGTGTGGATGGCTGATGCGTTAAGTTGAAAGTACTAAGGATGATTTCCCTTTCTGTTTGAGATCCATTATTATCATCAGAACGTCTCTGCAATCTTATTTTTAAGTAGTAACGGTAATCATGAAATTCAAAATGTTAAGTTTGTCACAGGTCCTTCTTCCACTTGAATTGAGTGGAAATAAAGCTTCTAAGCACTTTGAGTAGGGTGGGGGCTTGATATACCCTTACTTCTCCCCCACCCCCCAGAGAGCATTGTGGTGCTCGTGTTTCTGAACAAGGGACCCCTAACCCTGAACTGACCAGTTTCTCCCAAACATAGCACTTGGAAGTGCAGAAGAAAATGGCTCCGAAGGGCGGTGTGGCCCCCTCAGGGAGCTGGTGCTGCTAGGAACATGCAGTCTGCAAGTTGCAGATGCGTCTGTCTGTCAGAGGTACCGAGCGGTGCCCTGGTCTCATGCATTATGCATCACGGGTGGCCTGGCATCCTGGCCGGGCTGTGCGGGAGAAGTCTTGCATAAGGAACATCTGATGAACTGATTGGGATGTCAAAATGTCATTAAGGATAAATTAATGGATGTGTTACTTTGGCTGTAAGAGGCAGTGCCAGCAAGACAACAGGCAGCCGGCGGGCTGTTCTGCAGCCCAAGACAGACGGCGTTTGCAATGGAGATTCATGGTCTTTATGCAACCTGAGGTGCTTTGCAGGGAGAAGAATAAACAGAAATGCTCCAGCACTTAAACGCTGTAAAATCACAAGCATGAGATAAATTAATTAGCGTACACTAGGAAGGCGGCTGGTCTATCTGCACTCCTGGGGAAAGCTAGAATGGATGGCACTGGGCTAGAGATGATGGGCCCAACACCAGGCTCCTAAAGAAAGTGATTGAATTTAATGTGCAATCATAAACTGGAGCTGATGGAAAGATAAGTCTGGTCTGTGTTTGTTTTTTCAGGGATACCATTTCTGCCTGCTGCTTCAGGCTCTTTGTGCCCGTGAGTCAAAGGTCTGAGGGAACTGGGGAGAACTGGAAACTGCTGCCACCTGCTCATAATGCTATGGGGGTATACTGAAGTATCTCAACCCAGGGGCCCGTGGCTCAGGGAAGCCTGAGTTCCCCTGTGGCATCCTAGACAAGAGGTGGGCCATTCTCCTAGGATGGGAAGCTCACTCCCTCACCTTCAGCCTGGTTCACTGTTAGACAACCATTGTTAGAAGGTTCTTCATTAGGCTGATCTAGCATCTTCCTCCTTGCAACTTAACAACAACAATAGTTAATGCTTACTGAGCACTTTCTAGGTGCCGGCACTGTGCTCTGGCCAAATGACAGCCTTAAGTTGGGTGGTTGTGGTTCAGTTTCCCACATGGATGCCATCATGTGGCAGAGGCTGGAGGATTTGCTTCTAAGCTCCCTCCTGTGGGTGTCTGCAGTTCTTCTTCACACGGGCTACTCCACAGGTATTCTAGTTTGCTAACGCTTCACTGCAGGATGGCCAATGACGTTGAGAAAAGCTCTGTTAGCTGGGAAGGCATGTGGCTGGCTTCTGCTGCAAGTTTTGGTTTCAAAATGGCTTTCTACCAGGATGTTCCTCTCTAGGCTGCAGCTCCTCTTCAAAATGTCACTCTCAGCTGCTCTTGGGGCATTTGTCCTCTCAGCTTCTCTGGAGTAAGAGTCTGCTTTCAATGGCCATCTTTAAACTGTCATCTGCAGCTCCTCTCTCAGCTTCTGTGCGTTCTTCAGAGTGTCTCTCTTGGCTGTACCAAGCTCGCTCCTTCTGTCTGAGCTTATATAGTGCTCTAATAAACTAACCAAGACCCATGCTGAATGAGTGGGGCCACACCTTCACGGAAACTGTCCAATCAGAGTTATCACCCACAGTTGGTGGAGCGCATTTCCATGGAAACAACCTAATCCAAACGTTCCAACTTAATCCCCACTAATATGTGTGCCCCCACAAGATTGCATCAAAGAACTTGGCTTTTTCTGGGGACATAATATATACACACTGGCATAACAGGGTTGTCTTATATCATCCCCACTTTACAGTGTGGGAAACTGAAGATCAGAGAGAGTAAGAGACATGCTCAAGGTCACAGAGCTGGTATATGCCTGAGCCAGAATTCCAACCCAGGGCTGCCTGAAGCCAGGGCCTGACATTTAACCATCACATAATTCTGAGTGCAGTAACCTCCGCTCATTGAATGGAACCTAGGTTTTAGAGCAACACAGAATATGACAAGGGAAGACAGGTGGGAACCAACATTCTAAACACTGTGCTAAACACCTGGCCTGGGCGAGTCTAACCCTCTTTTCATATGACAGCACTTTCATGCCATTAGTTATTATTCCCCAACTGAGATTTTCTTGTCTTTTTTTTTTTTAGTTCTATTGCACATTAGTTTTTTCAATATACAAAAATCAGTTGCATTTCGATATACTAACAATGAACAATGAGAATATGAAATTTTAAAAAAGTATTATTTACAATAGCACAAAAAATGAAACATTCAGGCATAAATCCAACCAAGTGTGCATGAGACCTGCAGGCTGAAAACTACAGAAGTTTAATGGATAAATCGAGGAAGGACCCACACAATGAGCATGCCACACCATATTCATAGGCCAAAGACTCAGCATTGTTGTTACGATGTCAGTTCTCGCCACATCTATCAATGGATTTAACACAAGCCCAATCAAAACCCAGCATGATTTCTTGTAGATATCAACAAGCTGACTTTAAAATGCCATTGTACTTTTATTTTTTTAAAAAAAGGCTCTGAACTTCACTGTCCAGAAAATGAAACCTGAAACTTGTCATGTCAACTATCATAATCTTCTGCATACATTTTTAGAATAGAGCTATTTCTAGATGTCTTGTATGGCTGAATTTGAATAAAATCCTCTCCATGGCACAATCCTTTTATAAGTCAGAATAGAGGAAAACATATTAAGACAAAAGTTTACTCTGTAAAGTTAAAGTGGGACACAAGATGCCTGTTTCAAATAACAACAAAACAACCTGAACCCTATCCTCTCTAAAATCTTTGCCCTTATTTCTCCAACTACGATTATAAATTTCATACCAATTGTAAAAGGATGAATGATCTTGCTTCTTTTTTTTCCTTGTCCCATTTATACAGGAAGTGTATTTAAAGGAATGGAGCGGTTGGTACAGGTTTGTTTTCCCCTTGTAATTCAGGGCAATGGTTATGCAACTTTCAGGTAAGGACCAGCTTTGGACCCTGCTTATCACATATTCCACCTGGTCTCAGAACCATAAAACAGCCCTCCCCCCCCGGGGCAGAAGCTGGAGTCCTGGCCAGTTCTCCTGCAGTGTAAGGTAGACTCTTCCAAGAATTCTTGCCACCCTCAAATCCGTGATAAGATCACAGCACTAGTAATTGTCAACTTTCTGCTCCATGGATTTCTTTCCTCATAGCATCTGTAACCCTGGGCAATTTGCTGAGACTTTGTTTCCTTAGAGTTAAAATGATACTTCTTCATTGGAGTGACGTGAAGATTTCATGAGACAAAATATATGCAAAATACTCAGACATTTACCCAATAATAATGACAACGTACTGAACACCTACTATGTGCCAGCCATAGAACCGGATGTTGTACATGTGTTGTATTAAGTTATCCTGCTAAATCTCTGCAGCAATCTTCCAAATTTGGAATACTGACCTTGATTTATACATGAGGAAAAAGAGGCTCAGAGAAGTTGTTTTAGAAAGTGGTAAAGTCCAACTCCAATCCATGTTCTTTTTGCTACAATACTGCTTCTTGGAATTGGGTATTATTTTCCTCCCCATTCACAGCCATTCAATAAGTGCTGTCTAATGCCCTTACGTAATGGCAGATGAGATTATAGAAATATAATTTATTGAGCAACTTGTCCTCAGCCTAGCTGGCTAGAAAACAGTTGCACAGTGATAAGTTGATGCATACACTTGACTTTGGATCAGCCACGGATCTCCAGAGAAAACCTTAGATCCATACTTTTGTGTTTGGTTTGCGGTACAAAGCAAAGGTAAGAAGAAAGAATCATATGAGATCCCATACCAATCAAACCCGAGCTTAGATTTTTCACTGAAAGTTCCCTCCTAGTCAGTAGAAACCCAAATCATAAATAATGAGGGGAAGAAAAATAAAATAAAGCATAAGGACTCTCTTAGTTTTTCTCCATTTTTAAAAAAGCACATTGTCACTAAGCTGTTTTCCAAAACAAAACAATCCTTCTTTAGTTTTAAAGTTCAGTTTGTTTTATAACCCTAATAAAGCTATTTTTTCACTCTTTACAAAAATCAAGTCTCTCAGTAAAAGCAGGGGATTGACCACACTAATCTTTCAATTTCTCCACTTAAAAAAAGGGGAGGGGGTTATAATATATACAGCAATTCCCACCCTCTTAGAATCTCTGCAGTGATTTAAAGTCACTAGAATGAAAAATTGCTCTGGAAATCAACTCAGCTCCATTGCTATCTGAGAAAGGAAGAGGCCAATGGTTTTTTATGCCTGTAAAAAGCAGATTTCATAGATGGAAATTTTGGGCTCCTTGAGGTTTCACTGATGAAGAGAATGCTTCTGAACAAACATTTCCCAGGAGATGCCCTTATCATTCCTATCAGCAGGAATAGGAGCCAGGAGGAGGTTTTTCCCCTATATCTACCCAATTGATCACAGGGACAAATTTGTAAAGTTTATGAGTTACCATCTACATTTACCCTACTTTATTCTATTTTACCAAACTCTCCCTACATTTAATCGATATCTGGTGGTAATGATCTCGCTCACTTTCTCTACCACTCCCAACTGCTGCTATGTTCTTACTCGGCTCCACAATTTAATGAATGACAACAGTTATCTTGGCAAATTATACATAATTTAATCTCTTAAGGCAATCCCATTGAAATGAGCACTATTATCCCCATTTTACAGATGAGAAAATGGAAACTCAGAAAGCTTAGGCTACATAGCTGCTAAGTAGTGGAACTGGAATTCATTTATTTCCCCTCCTTCCTCCTTTCCTTACTTCTTTTTCTCTCTCCTAAAAGTTTTTCCCTAGCATGCCACCTATATAGTTATTAATACATATTAACATATTATAATAATATATGACATACATATTTTAAGTATATACTATGTATGTGTGTGTGTGTATGTGTATAATTTCAACTGTCATTGCTTTAAGGAAACAATTTATACCTATCTTATACCAAGCACTGTGTTAGAACCTTTACACCCAATCTCATTTTTCCTCAAAGCAGCATCAGTGGTCCCTTCCTTAGTTATGTCTTCACTGAGCCTCTTTCATGCCTTCATAACATTATTCTACAACTACTTGTTAACATACCCAAATCCCCCTTTAAGGGGTGAGGTCTTTGAAAAGGGGTATTTCTTCTAAATCCTTGTATCCTTGACATCTAGCTCAGTGCCTGGCACAAAGAAATTGTTCAATAAGTGTTTACTAATGAAAGAATAGGCCATTCAAAATCACAGCTGTTCTAAAACGTGGGTGTTAGTACTCCCATTTTACAGATGAGAAAGAAGTTGAGATGGAGTTAAGTGACACACCTAAAACTGTGGAGCCAGAGTGCTGAGGGCTCTCTCCTGCAGAGCACAGTCATCTGTCTAATATCTTGCTAAATAGCTTCAAGCCTAACCAGACAACTAGGCAATAAGTGGGAAAGCACTTTGGAAGAGATAAAGCTCTGTAGACCAACAAGATGCAATCATTATCAGCAGCAACAGCATGTCAAGGCTTAACTAAAGCACTGCCTTCCATTAAAAGCACTATGCTGAAACACTTAGGCATTTTCCAGTTTGTGCATCTCAGGATTCTATCTTTGCTACAGCCCTAGCAGCGAGTCATTCTCACATTGGGGATGCTTGTTGAAGGTGGTGCTTTGGGGATGTAAACCCTTGGCCTTCCCTGGAGACACACAGCAAAGGAGCTCTGTGGCTGAGTACATCCAACCCTGGACCCTGGCTCTCTCCTCTGGCTGGTTTGGCAAAAGTCTTACTATGGCCCTCTCCGTGGTATACTTTGAACTCCTCAGGCAGGAGCTCTGTTTTGCAGATGCCAGCAGCCCTGGCATCCAGCAGAGGCACAGGTGAGCAGCAGATGCTTGTGAATGAATGGTTGCCCAAGGAAGGACTTTTTAAAGTTTCTTTATCAGCAGCAGGGAACAAAGTAACCATCCCAATTCGTTGATATTAAAAGTGTCCACAGAAAATCGGGCATGTATGTATGATCAGGGGAGGGGTACACTACATGCTCAAACCCACTTTTCTTGAGTGGCCAAAATGAAGAAAAGGCAATCGGAATGTCACAAGTTGGGTCCTCCAAGAATCAGACTCTGAGAACGAGACTGACATGCAGGAGATGTATTAGGGGGGAGCTTCTGGGATCAACACCTGGGGAAAAGGAGGGAAGTTGAGCCACCATGTAGTCCCAGCAATGGCCTCAGCCAACCTTAAGGGAAGCTCTGAAGCTAGGATGACTTTTATATCCCTGCATCAATCAACTACTGGATGTGGGTTGCTCTGGGAAGAGGAGTGATTCTGGGACACTGTCTACAGCTGCACAATCCCTGCAGGGGGCTGTCAGCTGAGGGCTGTCTTCCAGCAGCCATCCCAGCACCTGGAGGAGTAAAGCCTTCAGTTCCTGAGGGGGGATCTGGAGAGCACATCTCAGCGTCCACCACAGAAGTTTTCTTTCCAACCACATTTGAGTAGATCACCCCTCTCTGTCAGCAGAGAATCCTCCACATTCTTCCTCTTACCTGCTTTCCAAAGTTCAAATGCGCCTACAGAGTAGAAACATTTAGAACCACAGACAGAACTTTCTAAGCCTCAAGAGATAACTAATACATGATTGGGAGTGTCCTAAAAACTTAAGTATAAACATCTTTTCCTACCTCTGGAGGTGTTATGCACATTTGTATTTTCCCTGATTGGGATGACAAGCCTCTGAAGCATAAATTTGCTCTGTTTGATATTTGTGACTGACGTGCTTAGTCTCTAACCCAATGGAGTAAAACAATAAAGCAGCCATTTAGTCACAATCCCTATCCAAATCTATCTGTACACATGGTGATATAGCCCAGTGCATTTATATCTATCTCGCCATGATAGCATTCATTAATTTTATGCATTTATAATTGTGACCTGCAAGCTTAAATACAACATTTCTAAGCCTAAAACCAATATAAAACTGTACAAAGATAGGTGATCTGGAACTCCCACCATCAGCATATGCCACAAGAAATTAAAATAGGTATTAACTAACTTCTACCAAATGGAATAATATAACTTAATGGGAGATAAACCAAAATTGGGGGTATCAACCTCACACATACACCCACCCGCATGCATTCATTCATGTAATAACAATCTTATGATGCCTGATTTGTTCTGGGCACTGAGCTAGACATCGGGAAATGAAAAATGAGTAATACACAGACCTTGTTTACAAGGAGATAGATGTGCAAATACATCAAGGGCAGGATAACCTGATAAGGGTTCCTGAATGAGTGAGTTAGTGAAAGAAACAAGAAGGCAAGAACAAATTAAGAGCTCAGTACTGTGGATATGGTCTGCAGATGTTGCGGAGGGCCATCCAAGTACGAGAACAGCAGTGCTCCCTTTTTAGAGATATTGGACCTTTACAGGAACAAAGGGGTGTGTGTGGACAGGCACCCCAGGAAGAGGGCACTGCAGGTACAAAGGTGCAGCACTGAAAATGGGACAGTTACTTTGGGGTGATACAAGGATGTCAGGAGAGCAGTTCTGAAAGTCAGCATGCATCATCATAATATGAGGTGCTTGTTAAAAGGGTAGATTCCCAGGCCACACTTTCAAAGAGACTGAGCAGATCAGGGGGGTGGGGGTGGTTGGGACTGGGAATCAAGATTCTCATAGAGGTCCTCCCTTGGCCAAATAGCAGCAGTGATGGTGACCTTTTGTGATTTCCCTTTGTGGTAACGCCTTAGCTTTTCACCTGTCAACATGATGTTTACTGCCAGCTTTTGGTTAATTGATATTTACCAGCTCTAAATATTTTCCTTATATTCCTATTTTTAACTTTTTTTAATTTAAAGTGGCTGATGAATTACATAAAATGCTTTTTGAGCATCTCTTGATATCATTTTATTTCCTCTTTAAATGTGTTGAGGCGATGATATCTGACTTGCAAAAGCTGGTGATATGAAAAGGTGTGTATGCATCTAGGGAAAAGAGGCAGCCTTTTCTTTTGATGGAGGACTTACCATGTGCTAGGCATCTTACAAACATTATATTATTGAATCCTTGCAAGACCTCTCTGAGATATGCGTTTTTAAATCTCTCTTTTACGTATCAGGAAACTAAAAGTCAGAAAAAGTTAAGTGGCTTGTCCAAGGTCACACAGATGCTATAACAGGAGCAACATTTGCTTTAAATTCACAGAAGCAAGGAGGGTACAGGGCCTGGAGTTATTCTAAAAATGGATGTTGTTATTATTTTTTTTAAGAACAGGTCATTTCCCTGTTGACTTTAGCTGTTATTTCAGAGCATTTTAATTTCACCTTAGTTAATTCATTCCACATATATTTGCTGTGGACACTTTGTGTATGTTAAGGGTACCATGGGGAACAAATGCAATGAACAAGAAGCATCCTTAAGACACATTTGCTCTTATTCATGACACAGAGTAACTGCACTGAGAATTCACAGATAGAAGCCATCCCTGCAGGTGGAGAGAATCAGGGAAGACTTCTTGTAGGAGGCAGTGTTTGATATAGACCTTGGAGAATGGCATAAGATTTGAATATGCTGAAATGGAGAGAGATAGGGATGGTTATGGGAAAAGTCCAGGAGTCCCGTGGAATATTTGCAGAGAGGGACTAGCTCAGGTCACTATCTTCTGTCTCTGTGATACTCGTACAAGGCATCTGTCCAGGGTTAAGTGAAGCAGTTAAGTGCTTTTTCTGGCCAAAACCATTGGTAAACATCTTAGTGCTTTTTCAAGAACTACTACATTGACATGTCTCTGTTTGAAGCAATTACTGCACCCATCACACACTTGGAGGTAAATTAGCATGTGAACACATGCTAACTCTCATGAGCTATGTTCGCTTGTTTCCATGTTGTCTCTGGCTGCTTTTGTGTTACAACAGCAGACTTGAGTGGTTGCATACGGTCTGCAAAGCCAAAAATATTTATTATTTGGCTTTTTCCAGAAGTCCTGGTCTTGGGTAAGGGACCTTTCAATGTGTAAGAGTCCATCAGAACCATTTTGATTTGCAGAGAAAAAAATCCTCTGCTCCTCCCCTGTCCACACTTTATAACCTCTCTCTCTTATTTATTTATTCACCTTAGCTCTTACAATTACATAACATATTATTTATTTTTCTTATCTATCTTATTTATTTTCTATTTCCTCTACTAAGAAGGTCCACTGGGACTTGGTACAGTGCTTCCCAACACTAATGTGTACACAAGTCCCCAGGAGGTCTTATTAAAGTGCAGATTCTGACTCAGGGGGTCTGGGAAGGGGCCTGAGATGCTGGTACATGGACTTCATAGCAAGAGCTTAAGGATCTGAACCTAGGGGAGTGGAGTTCTCAATCTCTTTCTCCACATCCTCTCCAGCACTTGTCATTTTCTGTTTTTTGGATAATGGCCATTCTGGTAGGTGTGAGATGATATCTCATTGTGGTTTTGATTTGCATTTCCTTAATAGCCAGTGAAGTTGAGCATTTTTTCATATGCTTTTGAGCCATTTGTATTTCCTCTTCAGAAAAATGTCTGTTCATGTCTTTTGCCCATTTTTTAATTGGATTGTTTGTCTTTCTGTTATTGAGATGCAGGATTGCTTTATATATTCGGGATATTAAACCCTTATCTGATATGTGGTTTCCAAATATCATCTCCCATTGTGTAGGTTGCCTTTTGACTTTTCTGGCAAAGTCCTTTGATGTACAAAAGTGTTTAATTTTGAGGAGATCCCATTTGTCTATTTGTTCTTTGGTTGCTCGTGCCTTGGGTGTGAGGTCTAAGAAACCACCTCCTTTCACAAGATCTCTAAGATACTGTCCTACATTTTCTTCTAAGAGTTTTATGGTCTTGGTGCTAATGTTTAGGTCTTTGATCCACTTTGAGTTAATTTTGGAATAAGGTGTGAGATGGACATCCTCTTTCATTCTTTTGGAAATGGATATCCAGTTCTCCAAACACCATTTATTGAACAGGCTGCTCTTTCCCAGTTGCTTTGGCTTCACTGCCTTATCAAAGATCAGTTGTCCATAGATGTGAGGGTCTACTTCTGAACACTCAATTCGATTCCATTGATCAGTATATCTGTCCTTATGCCAGTACCATGCTGTTTTGAGCACTGTAGCTTTGTAATATGCTTCAAAGTCAGGTAGTGTGAGACCTCCCACTTCATTCCTCTTTCTCAAGACATTTTTGGCTATTCGGGGCACCTTACCCTTCCAAATAAATTTAGTTATTGGTTTTTCTATTTCTTTAAAGTAAGTTGTTGGGATTTGAATTGGTATTGCATTGAATCTGTAAATCAGTTTAGGTAAAATTGCCATCTTAACTATATTTAGTCTTCCAATCCATGAACATGGTATGTTCTTTCCATTTTTTCAGGTCTGTTCAATTTCTTTTAGCAGTTTCTTATAGTTTTCGATGTAAAGGTCTTTTGTGTCCTTGGTTAAGTTTATTCCTAAATACTTGATTCTTTTGGTTGCTATTGTAAATGGGATTTTTTTCTTGATTTCCTCCTCTTGTTGCAAGAGTTCTCAATCTCGAGTTCATGGAAACCATCTTTTCCATGTGGTTCCCTCCTCTTCATCTCCACGCACCCCAGTCTCAGTCCTGTGGTCTTGCAAGACCTGCCTCCCCTCCCCTGTCAGGCTGCTCCCTGCACCTGTGCCTCCAGACCTTCCCTGCCATAGCCACCTCCACCTCCAGCATGTTCAGGGTCTGCCTTCTGCACAAGTTCTTCCACTTTACCAGTTAAAGTGCGCAGGACTTTCTGATCCTTCAAGTGGCCAATCTCATGTTTCTCCTCTGACGTCAAGTGCCCAGTGGTTAAAAAGGGTGCTCTCCCTCATGGCTGTCATGCAGGCTGGCTTTCTCCCCCATTCCCCATGGCCTGTACAGGTGACTGCTAATGGCTGAATGTCACGATCTTGCCCATGTCCTCCTCTTCTGTCCATCCTCCCAGCATCTGTTATTGCCAACCAACTCATCCTTCCTCATTGGACTTCTCCCTTCCTCTCTATTTGTTTCCAGTTCCTCTCCTCCTCTGAGTCTTTAACTGCGGTCAGTCCCTGGGCCTCAGCCCTTAGCTCTCTCTGTTCTCCATCTACTCTTTCCTCAGGCCTGATTTCATTCACCTCATGCTCTCAACCACCACCTGTCAGAGGAAGTCTTCAAGCACCCTTTCCCCTCCCATGGGAAATTTTGGCTTGGGACATCCCCAGTCCATCATATCTAGAGTCATACTCATCTTCTTTGCTACAAACCATTTCTCTCCCCGGAGGTCTCTATTTCCAAGATAATCCACTCTCTACTCCATCCACTGCTGGGATGGCTTTGGAAGAATAACACCTTCTCTGCACTCATTTCCTTCTCATTAAATAGGGACAATGGTGCCTGCAGACTGGACTGTTATAAGGACTCATTGAGCTAATCCGTGAATGAAGCACTTGGCAGGGGGTGGTAATGCCTCTCCTCCCCTCTGGTCCACATGGTTTCACCCACCTTATCTGTTCAGTCCTCTTAACTCTAGGAGATGGTTCATATCCTTTCACAGGATCTTGGTGGAGACTGGCAAAGGGAATAAGGCTCAAGAAAAAATCTAACCATGAGTCTTCTCTATAAAGGGCAGAATATCACAGAGTATTACTCTACAGTGATATACAAAATATGACACAGGTGCTTTTGGGTGTGGTGAATAAAAAACCATGAATATTATTATGGAAACTCCATGTCCCATCCAGATGCTTTTGCATCCCGCTGCTAGCCTGAGTTTCACTCTCTGGAGACCTGGACCTGTGACCTAGAACTCCAAGTCTGCAACAATCGAAAGGGCCTTGTTTATCATTGTGCCATGGTCTATATGCACTTGCACATTCTATCTTGCATACTCCCACACTGTTCACCTTTGATTTTTCCAGTGTCTGGCAAAGCACATGGTATCCAGTAGCTATCCAAAGACAGCCATATGTACACTGGATACCAGACAGAGCGGGTGAGATGCCCAGAGGGTGTGACGGGTCATTGCAGCACATCCTTCTGCCCTTCAGGAGCTCCCAAGTCATTGCACCTTACGTTTTCTTCATGGCAAATATCACAATCTGTAATTATCTTATTTCTTGTTCACTTGGTTATTGCCTTGTGGCCTGATTAGAATGTATGCTTCATAAGGGCAGACGTTATAAAGGTTGATTTTCTGCCCTATCTCCAGGGTCTGGCATGCTGCTGGACTCCGAGAAGGTATTCAGTTACCATTTAATAAGTGAAAGAATGAAGACTCTTTGGTCCCAGTTTTGTTGAGTTGGATCAAAATGGTCCTAGTGATTTGCTATGCCTGCAGAAGCCCTGAAAGGATTAGTAGCTGAGGCCAGGAGGCAGGTCTTGTGACCACAGAAACTATCATGCCCTGGGACTGTGACCTCTCTGTGTTCCATCCCATGGTCTTCTGAGGCTGCTTCAAAGGCTGCCAAGCCTCTAATAATCCTGGAGTCTCCATCAGTACAACAGCTCTTCCTCACTCTCAAGGCTCTTTGACGGTCATTAATTCCCATGCAGAGTGGACTCAACAGATGCTCCTTCCATTTTGCAATGGCGGACTCTGGCCCATGGTCCACCTCCCTTCTTTTCCCACCCCCAGCTCCATACTACACAAGAGGTCTAGCATACATGTGTGTGCACAGCCAGCCTTCATGTCCAAACTCCATCCACCCCTTCTGCAAACAGCTGACCTTCAGCCACACCCCAGACATAAGGGCCTTCCTGCAGGCTTGGGACTGTTTAAGCAGGGAATTCTAGGGTCCTGGGTATCCAGAACATGTTCTAGGAGGGGAATGCCCATTCCCTTGGCTCCATGGACTCCTTGTCCTGTGGTGTGGGATATGCAGCTAGAGGAGCACCAGAGTGAGGCCCTAGTTGCTTGGAACTACAAGTGGTATTCTAGAAGGTTTAATCATTTGCTGAAGGTCACATGGCATGTAGACAGCAGAACTGGCACTCCAGCTGAGGTTCCCTCCCTTCCAGGCCCTGTTCTTATCCCTCCATAGCATGCCCGCACCTACTGTGGAACACTGATGCTATAAGAACTCCTGGCAGGCCAAACCCAAAACACACCCTATTGCTCCATACCTCCATGACTTGGCAGAAGCTATTCCCTCTGCTCAGAATTCTTATTTCTCCAGCATTGGGTAAAGGCATCTGTAAATATGCTGATAACTATGTCTTGCTTCATTAAAAAGTTAGTCACTTTTTAAGTTAGTCAACTAAGTGCTCATATACCATGGAATGTATAGGTATTTCCCTGCTGATATTTCAGTTATTTGATTTTATGCTAGACTCTAAGAGAGGCTTGAGTACCACGAGGACTGGGCTCAAGGTCCTAGTTTCTCTACATCCACAGTGTCTGGAACACAATGTGCATGTTCAATGCATGTTTGTTAAATGAATGAAAGAATAAACAAATGAAGGATGTTCTCTAGTACTCCCAGCATTGTTGGTGGGAGTCCACTGATTCCATGAGGGTGATGGTACTAGAATCTTCTCTTCTTGTTGCCTGGGCCCAAAGACCTATGGAGCCAAGCACTGAGCAGAGAGTATGGGCAGCTTTTGCTGGCTCCATTTTCATCTGTGGAGGCTTTAGAAGATGATCACTGATGGATATGGCCTCTCCCACAAAGCTGTTTGCCAGAGGTGGGGGAAGTATACTTTATAAGGAGCCAGATGCTCTAAGTTTTAATCACACTGTTTTGCTAACTGGGGTGTGATGAGTCTACATAATCTGGACCTCCATTTCCAAACCTGGAAAATGTATATTAAAAATGTGGGACTAATTCAGTGGTTTTCTAACTTTTTATCTCCAAGGATCTGTTCTATGGAGAGTTTCTCCTTTACCCTCAAGTTTTGAAAATGTCTACTTTAATAATGAAAAGAATAACCACCTTTATTTAGTAGGTGAAAACAAATTGATAGGCAATGAGCCATATATAACTCCCAATGAAATGCACTGATAACATGAGATAACTAATGTTGAACACCCAACTGAGATAATTCCAGCCCAAGGCAAAGAACTTGGATGTTTCCATCACCTGTCAAGCTGGTTTAGTTAAAGTCATGATTCCTTATAGACTTTCTGAAAGAGTGGAAACAGCCAATGAATTCCTTTGAGCGCCTAGGACTACCAGTTCCCCAAGTAGGCAAAAATGGACTCTGAAGTTGCTGAATCTGTGATTCTGTTGTATGTATGCAAGTCCTGAAGGAGGATTGGGTCCACCTCTTACTGGAATTGGGGAATTCCTAACTAGAAGATTACCCTCACAAAGGAGATACAGTCCTTCATGTCTCCAAAAATAGAAAAAAGAAATCTAAGATGGCAGAAACATAACAGATATGAACAATGACAGTGCATTTTAAAATGGAAAACATCTGCACAAAATACAGATGACTTAGACAGAAGTGGATATGAGAAACCAACAGACGGTTGGTGCAGAAAATGCATGCTATAGGTTCCTTTACAGGGTACGAAGCAAAGTTAACCCCGGCTCGATACTTACAAGTAATAGGAGTAGGAATAAGCATTTCTTCTATATATTGATGGGCAGTCAGATGAAGGAAATGTCCAAAAAGGGGGGAAAAGAAAACACAAACAAACAAGAATTAGATTTATATGAAATCTTGATTCTTAGAAATGCACATAGTATTTCAGCATCTCGAAGCTAAAGGAGACGCAAGTTTCTCTACTAACCATCTTTACTGAGAATCAGACACTTTTAGTAGTGGAAGAAATGAGAGAAATCTCCCCTGTGATGGGGAAACTCACCACCTCACACAGGGGTAGTCTAGTCTCACATGGGCTATTTTAGTTGTTTGAAAGTTCTTCCTTACTGGCAAGTAAAACTAGATTCCTTGTAATTACGGCTTTTCAGTCTTGGATCAGCTTATTAGTACTCCTACTCCTCCACTCTCCCATGTGCCAGTGCTTCTATGATCTAAGGAAAACCATAATGACTACCTTTTCTATTTCAGACCAAATCCTGTTAGAATCTATTTATGTTCAGGCCAAGAGCATGGAAATTGTGTAGTCAGCGTCTAAGATTCGCCCCCTCCCGCAATGATCCACAATTCCCAGTGTTCACACTCATGTACAGTGCCTCCTCACACTGAATCCGGACTGGCCCTGGTGACCAATACAAGGCCGCTAGGTTCTGGATCTTTCAAGGCCAGGTCAAAAAGAAGCATTGTAGCTCTGCCTGGGTCTCTTGGAACTCTCTCTCTTGGAATCCTGAGCCTCCGTGTGAGAAGTCCAACTGTCCTGGGGATACCACATGAAGAGGCCCCGAGACTATATGAAGAGAAAAAGCTGTCCAGCCAGCCCCAGCTGTTGCAGCCCCAGCTGTTCACGTCATCCCAACTGAGACACCTGATGTCGTGGAACAGAGACAAGTCATTCTCATCAAGCCTTGTCCAAAGGGCAGAGTCATGAGCAAAATAAATAACCACTGTTCTTTTAAGCCACTGTTTTTTTTCTAACACAGCAGTGGATAACCAGAACAAAATTTAAACATCACCATGAAAGAGCAATGCACCAAGAGGGAGGAGTTCTAACCTTCAAATTGAACAAACTCTAAGTGGAATAAACTGTTTGTGCCTCTGTTTCCTCATCTGTGCCTTAAGTGGGTTCAATTAGACCAGCAGTTTTCAACTGTGTTCCCAGGAGCTCTGAGGCTGCAGAGCAGCCCCACTGTGATGGGGGAGGGGAAAACAAGCAGGTGGGTTGCTGCTCCCCACTCTCCACCGCAGACACAGCTTCTCCATTTTTTAAATTTAATTCAGTTTCATTGAGATATATTCACATACCATACAATGATCCATGGTGTACAATTAGCTGTTCACAGTACCGTCATATAGTTGTGCATTCATCACCCCAATCTATTTTTGAACATTTTCCTTATACCAGAAAGAATCAGAATCAGAATAAAAATTAAAGATAAAAAAGAACACCCAATCATTCCCCACCCCATCCCACCCTATTTTTCATTTAGTTTTTGTCCCCATTTTTCTACTCATCCATCCATACACTGGATAAAGGGAGTGTGATCCACAAGGTTTTCACAATCACACTGTCACCCCTTGTAATCTACATTTTATACAATCGTCTTCAAGAGTCAAGGCTGCTGGGTTGGAGTTTGGTAGTCTCAGGTATTTACTTCTAGCTATTCCAGTACATTAAAACCTAAAAAGTATTATCTATATAGTGCGTAAGAATGTCCACCAGAGGGACCTCTCGACTCCATTTGAAATTTCTTAGCCACTGAAGCTTTATTTTGTTTCATTTTGCATCCCTCTTTTGGTCAAGAAGATGTTCTCAATCCCACGATGCTGGGTCCAGATTCATTCCTGGGAATCATATCCTGAGTTGCCGGGAAGATTTACACACCTGGGAGTCAGGTCCCATGTAGGGGGGAGGGCAGTGAGATCACCTGCTGATGTGGTTCAGCTAGAGAGAGAGGGCCACATCTGAGCACCAAAGAGGCCCTCAGGAGGAGACTCTTAGGCACAATTATAAGCAGGTTTAGTCTCTCCTTTGCAGTGACAAGCCTCATAGGGACAAGCCCCAAGACAGAGGGCTCAGTATGTCACACCTTCTCCATTTTTATCTATTTTATGAATTGGAGTTACATTTAAGATTTCAGATGACAAAGAATTCCACTGTCCAAAAGAACGCTTGAAAAATCACTGCCATCAATGTCTTTCTAATGCCCCTTCTAGATCTTGGCTTCTGAGCAATCAAAAAAAAAAAATCAAATAAGTCCATAACACTCCCTTTGTTATAACTTTTCTTATTTTATAGGAAAATAAATAGGAATGCTTTTATTTCACATCAGATTTAGCTTCACTGACAATAAGCAATACACTTGTGGAATGAGAAAAAACTGCTGAATAATTTAGGTCCCCAAATATCCATCCAAGTAGGCAAGAATAGTTTCCTTCCCTCTTGAGTTATTTGGTTAATTGCAACCATTATTCAGTTTTCTTGGCATGCAGAGATACAGTTTTTATATCAGCAGATGTGGGAACATGTCCTTAGTCCAAGATTTCCCCCTATCAATAGGGAGTGGCCAAAGTCCTCAAGGCAAGGCCATCTTAGGCTTTCTCTCATTTATTTGCAGAGCTCAACCCAGAAGAAAAGTGACTCTGGGATATAAGAAGCCTGGAGCTGGGGAAACTGAGCCACAGTGCAACAAGATCTGGCCACCCAGGAAGCTGTTTAATATCCTGGACCAAACAAACAGTGGCTCTAGATGATGAAAGACAACAAAAAAGTTGGCACTGTGATGGGTGGAAATTGAAGGAGCCCAGAGCAAATCATCAAATCCCCTTCACCAGCCATACAGGATGGCAGTGCAAGGAGACCGTTCCTCTTCTTCATTGCTGAGCCTTCAGTCCAGTGTCTGGACATGTGATTCCTTAGGAGCAGAAAGCTCAGGATCCATTGGATTAAGACTTACAGATACCCATGTTCTCCATACTGCCAAGAAAATTGGTCTGAGAACCAAGGGGCAAGCATTCTAATCCCAGCTCTGTTACTTGTTCTCCATGACATCTTGGGAAAGTCGGTCCCTCCCTCTGGAATTGTTTCCTGATCCATGCACTAATGTGGAGGGCATAGATGATGACCAGCTCAAACAGCTTTGAGGAGTAGAAATACAAAGAGCCTTAGCATCCTAGCACCACCACTTAGTAACTGCCTGTATTGAACAAGTCACTAAACATCTCTGAGTCTCCGTTCTTCCACCTCAAGTTGGTGAAAATAATTACCTATCTCCAAGAGTCACTGTGGGCAGCAGTACTAGATTATATGAATCTAAATTATATATGTATATGGATTGTATATAATGTGTAGAGTATTTATATGAATTATGTTAATCTAGGTTAATATTAGATTGTATTAATCTAAACACCTGGAATATAGTAGAGATCAATAAAAGGTGGTTTCCAACCCCACCTCATCCTCTCTGCCCTTTCAGGAATAAGGTTTACTGCTTCTCACTCTGGTCACCAGGAACAAAGTGTTTGTCCCTTTAGGAATATAAAAAATAAAACAATAAGATACTTTATTATAAGAACAAATCCTTATGCAGCACTTACTTGACACCAGGCATTGTTTTTGGCTCCAAATATACATTAACTCATTTATTCCTCATCATTGACCTAACAGATAGATATTATTACCCTTAATTACAGATGAGGAAACTGGGAACTTGCCTAAGATCACACAGCTGGTAACTGGGTTTGAACCCCAGCAACATGCTCTAAAGTTCATGCTCTTGACCACTATCAGATACTGTGTTTGAGGAAGGGAGAATACAGATGTATTTTGAGTGAGCATTGAGATGTCACATGCCTAATCCTCTCCAAAACCCTGTGGAGCAGGCATTATTCTTCTCATTCTCAGTTGAGGCCCTGTAAGAATCTAAAAGGTGACTTCTTGCTAGGTAAAAGGTTGTGTGCATTTTTGGACCAATCGCATTGCCTTCTGAGCCAAAAGCCTCCTTACTGTTGGTAGCCACCTCCTCTCGGGTTCCATGCTGCATGAACATCCCTGACCTTCTCCTCTGTTCTTAACCTTGAGGAGTCACCTCTGCATGTGGTTTCTCCTCACCACAACACACCTCCTTCTTCATCTCCAAACCACAGACTTCCTCTTCCAAGGAGCTTTTGTGAGTTATCCTGGATATGAGCAAAAGCCAGTGCCTCCCTCACCCAGCTGAGCAAAAGCCAGTGCCTCCCTCACCCAGCTTCAAGGAAACTCCAGAAAGATGGTAATCAATACACTTCTATCAATTGAATATCTTTTCCCAATTACACTGCAGTCTTCCAGGGCAAGGACCACGGTTCTTCACTCTGTGATCAAAGCACACAGTATACATGTGTGTTTTCTCTAAGCTTTGAAGAAGATTTACTGAAGGTCTAAATTTACAAGGATGCAGTGGTGTTGCAAGTAACAGATTGCCTGGGACCAAAAATCCTAGGCAGGAAGACAGCTGTGCTTACAAAGAAACAACAACCCTAAACTTAATAAATCACATACTGTGGAGCCTTTTTTCAGCTGGCCGACAAGACTGACTTCAGGCAAGTTTCTCTTTGTTCCATACCATTTAAACAGGACTAAGTTGTCTACCTAACCATTCATTTGACCATCCACATGTCCATCTAGCTCATAAACTCACCTACCTATTTATCCATCCTCCTGACAATCCATCCCTCCACCTACACATCCATCTATCTAGCCCATAAACCAGCCCACCCATCCATCTATTCGACAATCCGTCAATCCAGCCGTCCAACTAACCCATGTACCCCCCCCTTATCTCTCCATCCATCCACTCATCCACCCATCCACTCAACAATCCATCCATCATCTGCTCATCAATCTTTCCATCCTTAATTCAGCAAAAGTTTCTTGAGGGCCTACTATATACCTGTCTCTGTCAAGTACTGCCAATGCAGAAAGACAAATGAGACCCCGATCCTTCCCATAAATCTGATGGGAGAGCCAGACAAGAAAATTACAAAACAGATGATAATAGCTACCATCTAAACAATGAGACTTCACTTGTATACCACATGCTGATCTAAGTATTCCTGACCCTCTGTCTCTTCTGCCAATGTTATGTGGACTATTTTATTTAATCCTCATGATAACTCTATGAGACTTTGTTATTCTGTTTTATAGATGAGGAAGAGGAGTCTCAGAGAATTTAAGTGACTTGCCCAAGTTCACATAGTTGGTAAGCAGCATAGCAGGGATTAGAATTTAGGGAGTCTGACTTAGATGGCCTGAATTATAACCCTTATGATATATTGTCTCTTGAGTGATGGGACAACACACATACCTGGGGCTGGGGTGGGGAGAGGTAAGGTGGTCCAGAATCTATGATGCCAGAGTTGTAAGGTCAGGAAGCAGTCAGATAGAGTTGGGTGAAAGAAGAGTATTTTCAGGAAGATGGAACTGTGTGTTTATGGAATGGGTGAGAAGATCAGGGAGGTGGCAATGTCAAGATGTTGACAGAGCCTAGTTCCCAGAGAGTTTAAGGAGTTTAGCTCAGCCCTGCAAGGGTCCTGGAGAGTGTCTGAGGAGCCAAGTGGCCAGATTATGTATTCTAGATGGATGATTCTGGCAGGAGTGTTAAGGGAAAGTGGGAGGAGAGAGAGATTTGGGTCATGGAGACAAGTGAGGAAGCTACAGCAAGAGTCCAGGCAAGAGATTTTGCCGAGTAGAGGAGGTGGGTTCCCTCCCCTGAAGTGGCAAAGTGGATGGAGAAGAGGTGAATTCAAAAGGTGATTAAGGCACAAAATCATTTGGTAATTAAATGTGAGGACATTGAAGAGGACTTCTGAATGTGTAGCTTGAGTGGCTGACCAAGGAGAGGGATTAACTTTTTAGGGTATAGAGTAAGGAACAGTTTAGAATGGGATGGACAAAACAAGATGTCACGTATAGTTTGGGTTGCTTTCCCGCCTCAATGAACTACTCAAAATTGTGTCATTTTTGGAGTCTATGTTTCATTTTTGAATCATTTCTCTCGGTCCAGTGTGGAGGTTGGGTGGGAGGGGTAAGATCAGAGTCAAGAAGGGCAGTGAGGAAACTTGTACAATAAAACTATTAAGACCTGCACCAGGGAAGAGAGAGAGAGAGGAGGAGGAGATGTGACAAAGAGAAGGTACCTTAAGGTGCAGGTTCAGAAGAATCCTGGGTTATGGAATCTCAGCTGTTGGCTGATGGGGTAGAAGGAAGCTACAGCAAGTGCCACTGAGATGGGGCTACAAGACTGGGAAGAGTTTGGGGGTGGGTGGGTAGGTGATGAGTTTAACTTTGACTGTGAAGTACCTGAGGGATTGTCAAGGTAGATGTCCAGAGGCAGATGATACAGGGCAGTGGAGATCAAGAAAGAGAAGGCTGAAGCAGAAGACATCCCACCCTTCCTCCCTCCTACCCCCCAGGCCATTTTCAAATTCAGGCCAACAAAACTATCACCACCAGGTGATGTGATCAATACACAGTTGAAGACCTATGCATATGGCACAGTGGCTACATGCAGAGGTGAATCTTTAGATCTTGTAGGAGCCTTGTGGGAAGACTTCATTGAGGAGATAAAACCTGGGGGTCCTACATGCAAGTACTTGGTGCTGAGGACTAGAAAGGGGTAGGAACTTCCTAGGTGAAGAGAATCATCAGGACATTTCATTCAAGGGAACAGCATGCACTAAAGCAGAGGATAGTGAAATTGGGAAAAACAAGCACAGGGAGGAAAAGTGGTACCTAAACTTGGGTCACCTGTTTTCTAGACCAAGATTTGCTTATTTTCTATCATTCCACATGGACTGATAGATTAGAAGTTAGCAGCATGGACTCTGGAGCCACACAGCCTGGGTTTGCATCTCAACTCTGCCAAAGACCTTGGCCAAGTCATGTAACCTTTTTGAAACTCAGTTTCCTCGTCTCAAAAACAGTACCAACAATTCTATCCTACTTTGATTATTATGAGGACTAAATCACAATATGGCAGCAGTTAAATGAAATATTAACAAATTAGCTGGATCAGTGTGTAAATATTGATGTGGTACTGCCTTTAGCTTATTAGCAGTGAGTTTGGAGTTGCCTTGGTGTCATGTGTGAGATGGATGTCCTTATTGATATTGTGCACTGTAATTCCTCAGGCAGGTACCAGGAGCAAAGCCTGTCCCAACCAATAGCTCATTTGAGCTTCAGAATAGCTCCTTGAGATTGGCTGCATCTCAAAGATGAGAAAGAAAAGGTTGGGATTGGTTAATTTCTTCCCCAAGATTAATGGCATGAAAACAGGCTGGAGACATTAAGATCCAGTTTCTTTCTTTTTTTTTTTTTTTTAATACCAAGTCCATAGCTTGAAGTTTCTGTGTCAATTAGAATGGGAGATACTAGAGGGCAGAGACCATGTCTGGATCACCTCTGTGTTCCCACCGCAGACGCTGGGAGAACAAGAATGGAAAGGAGGCATGGAGATGCTGGGAGTCCTGGGGCCCTGGCAGTCTGCTGAGGTCCCTATAGCACCAATGGCTAATGTATCTCACTACTCTAGAGTCCACAGACAGTGTCAGCAGGATGCAGACATTGGCCCGTGTTTTCCAATCCTAAATAACTTCTCTTGGCTAACAGAGACAAGAACATAAACATGCACAGGGCCTACTGGAAATCACAGAGACTGAAAATACACCCAGAAATGCACGTATATCTCAAAGTAGATTCCCATATATCAGACTCAAGACGCTCCAAGTACAGAAAGTTGAGACTGGGCATGGAGAAACTGGGCAGGTGGAGAAGATGGGGCAGAGAGGGGGGTGGTGGCATGTGAGGTGAGTGTATTTGAAGATATCTCCCTAAAGGCTGTGTAGTTCTCTCTTGAAAAGTAAGAAGGGATGGAGAGGTTGATATAGGATGCAGACATGTCCTGGGAGTGTAGATTTGACCAAGAATCCTGCTTAACCTGGTGCTGGTGCTTCCCCTTGCAGAAGGGCAAGGCTATGCCTTAAGCCTTGAGGAACCATGCTCAGACTCCAGGGAGTGTGCCTCAAGGCATAAAACCAGACTATGTGAAAAGTGTGGACACATGCACATATGTCCACTCCCATCCACACAAACGTGAAAGTGTAGAACTCCCTGCATGAGAGTGGTTAATAAACAACTTCAATCACAAGGAACTTGAGCTTTCCCCCTTAATTTACATTGAAGGCACTCAGTGCCCTGATACGTTGAGCCGAGGAACCACAGGGATGGCCTAGTAACACCTTGACTGCCCACCCCTCTGGAGGAGAACAACACTTCTAAGGGGAGGAGGCAAGGGTGGAAATGGCCAGGACTGGAGTGCTGAGGCAGTGAGGAGGGTCTCCTTCTCTATTTCAGGACCCAAATGATATTCATGAAAACAGCACCTATTCTACTATACAAAGGCATGAGAAACCCATTCTAGAACACTCTGAGGCCTAGACATGATTAATAAATCCAGGAGAAAGAGTTATTATTCGTGACAGCTTAAAGATGGCTATCTGGCAGTGAGTTTGGCTAAAACCACACAAGTTATTAACTCTATCCCGGGAGGGGCTGTAGGTTCCCTTCTCATAACACTCCTGTACTCCTGTATTATCTCCATCTGACCACGAGGCTGGTCCCACATTCAAGGAAGCCCAGTCTAAGCAGCCAAGGGTAATTAACAAATAATTCTAAACATTAACCTGCTTCTTTTGTAAACAATGAGGGAATCCCATGTGAATTGCTCCCAAAACATCACATTCCTTTCTGCAGCCTTTCATTTTTCAAGAACCACCCTCTTCCCCCATTACACACAAAAAAGCAAAAATCCAAACAACAACAAAAAAACCAAGCAACAACAACAGCAAAAAAAAAAACACCGTTTAAGGCTTTGCTGATGATTTTTTTGTCCTCTCTCTTTCTACTCTCCTCTCTTTCTCTATGTCTTCTGCATATAAATTGATTAAGCTTTTCTCATTAAGCTCTTCCCTTCCTCCTCTGTCTCTATTCCATTCTCTCCCTGCTTTCTAGTTCTTCATTACAAAATGAAACTCCTAACAGGAAGAGAAAGACTCTTTGGAGAATGGCAAGGAAGCCCAACTGCCAAAGAGGGCATCCCCTTCAGAGACAGAAGCTGGGGCCATCCTATGTGTACCAGAAATACCTGTGGCCACAGATTTAGAGACTTTGAGCCATTTGAATGAATTAAGAGCAGAGAAAACAGGGAGCCATCATGCCCTTGCCAATGGAAGGCAGGGAGAAGACCTAGGCAAGCTCAAGCCAGTGGAGGGGATGCAGAAGGTGTCCAACTTCTGAGAGCTCCTGACCCGGAACTGTAGGTGAGCATGGCATGTTCAGCCTCGCTGTGTCAACCAGCCTAATACTTTGGGGTCTGTTTTCTTTTAATAAGACTTCTTTTTAGGTAGCTGTGGACAGTAAGTTATTGATAGCAGACTCAACAGATCAATGAAGTTTCCTCCGTATTTATATATGGGGCTGAGGTCACAAGAGGTGAAGTAGCTCACCAAGCCTTTCACCATCCTTGGGGGCATGTGTAGACACAGGAAGACTTTGTACATTAGTGGAAGAAGTGAAAATTTGTTCCGTTTCTCTCTTCCTCCCCTTTTCTCCTCTCCTCTCCTTTATCAACTAGGTTAGTGAAATGTCTTACTTTCTATGAAAGATATTGTATTATATAAACACGGATCAGCACCTTTCTCCCTCCCCTCCTCCCCTCCCTCCCTGACCCCGACATCTGGTTTTGGCCTCTTGGGGAGAAATGTTGATCACAGTGACTCATGTTGGTTGGGTCTGACAGGTGGTTTTGACATAGGTGAGTGATAACGAAGATATGCAGAAGAGGTTTAAACACACAAAAGACTCACTTTATACTTGTTCCCATCCTGGAAACAGAAAGCTCTTCCCTCCCTTCTGAAGAGTCACACATTTCAGAAATAGCTGTTGAGAAGGAAGTGAAATTTCTTCACAAGCTCACAGACGATGGTGACGTGGGTTAAGCTAGGCTTTAGAAAGAGCAAAATTGGAATTGTGTATCTGACTTACAAAGAATGAGAAAATTTTCAGGTTGATCAAAGAGGTATTTGAAGCTATGAAATTGGTTACTCTTTTTGGGTAGACATTCCCAAACTCACCTCGGCCTCTAATGCTTCCAAGACTCTAAGAAAGGTGACAATGATCTTATATGTGCAATAAGCTGACTGCCCCCAGAGAAATCAAAACTCACATTCTACTTCATAGAATAGCAGCTGACCAGTCACTAAGAACTAAAATAGAGCTGTTTTTTTCCCCTCAGAGGATGATGATGATATGATGATGCAATGTTGTCTTTGGCCCTTTGAGGGCTCTGAACCCCGATATTGACATCTCCCTTCTCCCTAGCCTCTCCAACCAGAAAATCAACAACTGAATGAGAACCTTAACGCGTTAAGCCATTCTACTGGGGGCCTGAGAAAAAGAGTGATCCTATTAGACAAAAGAAGTCAATAAATAACATATTCCTAACAATAAGATGCCCTGGTCAGAGAGAGCATTGGCTGATCCAAAACACAAGAGACGGGATCATTCTAGTGCCTAAAGTCTAAGAAGAAAATGCTAACTGCATGTGTAGTGGGAACCTCACTATCTCTGAATCCCTGATAGTTGAAAATAGGGCCATTGCTTCTTTGTTTTGTTTAACTTTCTGCATTTACTTCCTGGGGCTCCTAAGGGAGAAGCTGGAATTGTCTTTGGGCATTCAGTTTGTTTTGGTGAGAAGTTTTCCTCTTGCAGAGGGAAGGCAAGTCCCTGGCCCTTGTTCTTGGGGTTTGCCCTAAACTCTAAGAGTAACTAAATCCAGAAGCTTCAAACTGACATGTTAAGTAGTTGTTTAATAATGTAAAATCTCCTGCCATTGGGGGCAGGGCATGTTGCTACACATAGTATTATAATGTGGATGGATGTTTTGTTTGCTCTGGCAGACTGGGGAGTGGGGAAGTGGAGACCAGGGTTGGGATCTGGTGTTGAGATTGAGGCAACAGGAGAGAGGTTACTCTACTGTAGTAGAAGATGGGCAGGAGGCACGGCAACATGGCGGTATTCCAGGCGCTAATGAAAAGTGGCCAGTAGGACTCCTGTTTAGAGGAATAGCTAATGAACCTTAGGGACAGTGAGAGCTGATATTCATCCTTAGTATCTCCTTTCCCTCCCTGTATTCCCTTGTGTTCTCCTCAAGCCTCGTGAACATCTGCTAAACAGTAGATGCCAGTGTAGTGAATCTTGGGGGTGAACTGGGGACTCGGCATCCTTCCTTTCATGGGCAATGCAGTCTGGAGGAAACACATGCAATATGAGAAAACTGTTAGTTTGTCAGAGGTGCCTGGGGAGATACCCTGCTGAGAGATGACAAGCAGCAACAACCCAGCTGGGGAGGGTTTGCAGAACGTGGAGTAGGAAGCAGATTTCCCTGGAGATCTGCACCATTTGGAGCTTTATCCGTCTCATGCAGAGGGCACCTAGGCATTCTGCTGCTACTTGACCATTGAAAGGAACGGGAAATCCAGCATGAATGGAGGTGAGAAGGGCGATGCCTTCATTTCCTGCATCTGTATTCAGGGACCCAGAAGGGCTTCCACCTAGGTGGGGCTCCACAGCTGTCTTGATGACATGATGGATCACAACAGAGCAGTTAACCCCGAGAAGACTAATTTCCCGGTACATGGACTTCCATGGCACATCAGGGTGACCCAACTGTAGCGATCACCAGCTCCATAAGAAATTGGCCATCTCAGGGCCACTCACCAAGCAGGCAACAAACACCCTCTGACACCAACACCCACCAAGCATTTTAGGATCCCAGCAATCATATCAGAAGGTTCCCCACTGGACAGTGGTCAGCAGAATGATGACCTTACCGCCTGGCAGGGTTGGGGACACGGGGTTGGCGGAGTCTGCAGGGCAGTGGCAGAGACTCACCTCCTTTTGATGGTGAGCATCACACCAAGGAGAATGATGATGAACATGAGAAGGCCAGCAATGACGCCTGCCATCTTCACGGTGTTGTCCACCTGCTTCTCTGGCTCCACAGTGTTAGAATTCTGGGTGGAGGCACCTTGGAGGGAAAAAGATGAAGAGAAAGAAGATGTTGTAAAGGCTCACACACGTGACTAAGCAACAATCACAATGACAACAGCTCCCATTACTGAGAGCTAACTATATGTGCCAGCACTCTGCAAAGAGCATTACATGCATTGCCCCATTTAATCCTCTCAAGGATTAATCCTTGTGAAGTCAGATTATTATTCTACCCTTTCTGCAGATGAAGAAACTAGAGGTACAGAGAAATTAGATGGGTTGTTCCAAGGTTATGTAACTGCCATGTTATAATCCTTACCTCCAGCAGGACCAAGTGGGGGATTTGGTCCCCCAACCTGCCTTGTCCCTAAGATCAGACCACATATCTACAGTTCAGTTCTTGGGTTCATGGAGTTATTTCTAACCCTACTGTATTCTTTCAGGTAAATGCTGAAAATAACTATGTTAAAGTTCCCCAATTAAAGTCACTGGGATTTTAACAATAAAATGTTAAGGTTTTTGTTTCGTACCTTACAAGAAGTAAATGGTAAGGTAGAAATTTTGTCTATTAAAGGGGATCACCTTGGGTTCAGGAAACACTTAGATCTGATTAGCTCCATACCTGAAATATCGACACAGAGTAGGCAGGTGCTATGTGCCCCACCGGAGGCTAATTCCCTGACTGAATTCCAGGGAGAGGAAAGCAGGGAAATGGGCAGCTACTACATTTTCAGCCTGAGCTGGTTGGTTTTATGGATCTGGCTTGGCTAATCCTCACAAACATTCTGAAAGGCACCTACTGACTTTCCCATTTTATGCATAAGGGAACCAAGGGAACTTTCTAAAAGTCTCATGACTGATCAGGGTCAGGGCCAGGATTCTTAGTCTAAGTCTCTATGGTTGGAAACCTTGACTTCAGCTTTCAAATTTCCCAGTCCCTCAATCCTTCCCCCCAAAACAGCCATGGAGATACTGGTTGCAAATGAATGCTGTAGCAAATGAATGCTGAGCCAAAGTCTACCTCCTCATGCTGTGTACGAGGGATCAGAGGCAACTTCTCTTTTCAGGTATCTGTGTGGACACTTCTGGAGAATTTTTTGGGGGTTATCAGTACCCTAAGTGAATTTCCTCCTGCTACCCCCATATTCCCAATGGTACCACATTTATGTGAGGCAGCTAAAAGCCCAAAGCATCCTCTTCCTGACCCACATCTACTTTTCTGCCACATTAGTACCAGCTCATCCTTCATCAGCCAATGTAACTTCTCTGGCTATCTGTGCCCCTGGGAGAGTTTTCTCTCTCTTTTCTCTAAGTGCTGACAATGCTTTGCATCACTTTACACAGACTCACAGTATCTCTTACCACAATCTACCAATATTATTAGGTATTTGTTTTCACATCCTTCAGTGGTCTGAAAGCTCCTCAGGGGTGAGACTATGCCTCGTTTATGTTTGCTTCTCCATGCTAGCACAGAGCCTGGCTTATAAAAATGTTTTCTAAATGTTTGTGGTTTTTCAGTCTTAGCTAAAAGCATGACGTCTGACCCACACAAATTTGTTCTCATTGTTCTCCTCTTTCAGCCATGTGTTCATAGTACTCAGCTGAGTCCTGAATTTAAGGAATGCTAATGCCTACAAAGCTATGATTCTGATCCCCAAATTCACTGATGCTTAAGAACATCTGCACCAGCTCTGCAGCACATTGAGGCACCTCCCCCCTAACCGCACCCCCCCCACCATCTTCTCACTTAATAGTATTGAGCGTTCTATCAGAGCACTTTTCACAAACTCTGTGTTAACTCAGATAAGTTGGGTTTAGTTAGTCAAGTCTCCCTAGTGAGAATGGCAATCCTCAAGAAGAAGGATTGAGTCCTCTTCATCTCTCTAATGCCAGTGTATGGCACAGGGCTGCCTTGGAGGCTTAACAGCTGATTACTGAATGATATAAAGGTGAATGAACCATAGGTACTTGCTTCAGGTATTCACTCAATCCTTCATTCATTTTCTAAAGGCAAGACCAGCTCACCAGATCCCAGGGCTGCCTGAGCAGGCTCTGCCATGCTACAGCCTAGAGAATTCCCAGGGGAATTAGCCAGCCACCACTTTGGCAGAGATGGTCTGGCATTCAGATTTGGGGTTGCTTCCAAGCAGCCCAATTCCCCAGTTTGGAGACACGATTTCCAAAATACGGCCTACCATTTGCCAAGTATAGAGGAAGCTGAGTGCCTCAGACTATAATTTCCTCAACTTGACAAAGCTTTTTCATTTGAGTAAGGAGGAACATTTGTCTCTGGAACATTTACTCACTAATATAGCTAAACTTTACCAAGTGCTTGCTACAAGATCCTATTCTAGACACTTTACCAAGTGTTATACTTTAGAAAGGTAAAATGGGCCTCTGGAGGGGCTCCTGTTACCCTAGGACACTGTTATTAGGTTGACCTAATGAGATTCACACTTCAATCCTTCAAAAAATCATCACTCAGACACCCAGGAGAGTGAATCTCCCTGGCAACATGGAATATGACTCCTGGGGAGGAATGCAGACCCGGTATCATGGGATGAAGAACATCTCCTTGACCAAAAGGGGGAAGTGAAAGGAAATGAAATAAGCTTCAGTGGCAGAGAGATTCCAAAAGGAGCCGAGAGGTCACTCTGGTGGGCACTCTTATGCACAATATAGACAACCCTTTTTCGGTTCTAATGAATTGGGGTAGCTGGTGGTAGATACCTGAAACTATCAAATTACAACCCAGAACTCATGAATCTTGAAGACGATTGTATAAAACTGTAGCTTATGAGGGGTGACAATGGGATTGGGAAAGCCATATGGACCACACTCCTCTTTGTCTAGTTTATGGATGGATGAGTAGAAAAATGGGGGAAGGAAAAAAACAAACAAACAAAGGCACCCACTGTTCTTTTTTACTTTAATTGCTCTTTTTCACTTTAATTATTATTCTTGTTATTTTTGTGTGTGTGGTAATGAAGGTGTCAGGGATTGATTTTGGTGATGAATGCACAACTATGTAATGGTACTGTGAACAATCTAATACATGGTATGTGAATATATCTCAATAAAATGAATTAAAAAAAAAAAATCATCACTGAACGCCTGCTCCGTACCAGGCATTTGGTGATACAGTGGTGAGCAAAAGCAGGAACAGTTCCTGCCCTTAAGGAGTCTACAGTTAGCAGTGGGGTAGGGCTAGAGCAATGTAGTAAATAAGTTAAGGATCAAAAATAATAAGTTTCCAACTGTAATAAGGAATAGAACAGAGAGGTGCATGCTATGGATTGAATTGTGTCCCCCAAAAAGATATGTGCAAATCCTAACCCTGGTCCTGGGAATGTGACCTTATTTGGAAATAGGGTCTTTGAAGATGAAGCCAAAATATGACTGGTGTCCTTATAAGAAGGGGAACATTGGAAACAGACGGACATGAGGGGAGAGAATGCCACAGATTGCTGGCAAGCCACTGTCAGAAGCCAGGAGAGAGGCAGGGAACAGCTTCTTCCCTGCAGGCTTCGTAGGCAGCATTGCCCTGCTGACACCTCGGTTTCATACATCTACCCTCCAGAACTGTGAGGCAATAAATTCCTGTCGTTTAAACCACCCAGTCTGTGGCATTTCGTTATGGCCAGCCCTAGGAAACTAACACAGTGCATAACGCATTGAAAGTGCATTTCAGGAATATGAATCCAGTAGGAGAGGTCTAGGAAGGCTTCTGGAAGTAAGTGATCCCAGGGGTGAGCTCTCAGGAAATACAGGCTGTAATTAGGCAACAGGGAGTGGGAGGAGCTTGTGGGAGCAGCAGAGGAAACAGCATGGGCTAAGGTTTCATGATGGGGCTGAAAGCCTGGCGCTTTCGAGACAGGAAAGAAATGCACTGTAACAAGTGTGAAAATGCAAGGAGAGCATGGCAAGAGAGAAGCTGGAGAGGGCAGCAGGGACCAGTCCATGCTGGACACTATAGGTCACAATGAGGGTTTCTGTTCTTTAGCCCAAGAAACAGAGAGCTATTTAAGTGTTGTCCATGGAGCAGTGACATGGTTGGATTGGTATTTCCAACAGATCACTCCTGCTTCAATGTGGAGTCAAAGTGAATTAGGGAGATGAGTTTTGAGGCCATTGTAGGTATTCAGGTGGGAGATAATGGTTGGTTGGACCCAAGTGATAGCATTGGAGATAGAGAGATGAGATGAAATAGATAAAACAGATATTTACCTGTAGTAGACATAAATGAAACCTGTTAATGGATTAGATAAGGTAAATAAGAGAAAGAGGACTGTCAAGGATGACCAAAATCTCTGGTTTGCATCACTGGGTAGATGATGGTGCTATTTATGGATTTAAGAAACAATGGAAAAAGAATAGTTTTGGCGGGAAGTTGTATGTTTAGGGCAATTTGAGCTTAGGAGATACTCAATAAATGCAGGCTGTTAAAAATGCAGATCTGGAGCTCTGAAATGAGGTCTGAGCTGGAGGTAAAAACGTGCAAATCCTATGCATATAGATGGGATTGGAGGCATGGAGGTTGATGAAGTCCCCCAGGGAAAGAATGAAGACTGAAAGGAGAAGCTGCCCTAGAATAGAGGCTTGAGGGTCTGCAATATTTAGTAACCAGGTAGAGGATGATAAAATTGCATAAGAGAGAGAGGAGTAACCAGACAGGTAGGAAGAAAACCAAGCAAAATGTAGTGTCCTGGAGCCAAGAGAAGAAAGTATTTCAAGAAGGAGGGAATGATCAACTGTTTGGCAAACACTGCTCCTAGGGTAGAATCAAGCTCCATACCTGAAGGAAAGTGAAGATCTTGGATGAATATTTGAAAACCTTTCCCAGAAGAATTCTAAGATATTCATAAACAGAAGCATCTACAGTCATCACTATGAACTGATAATGCAACATACTTAAGGGGCACAGAGGAACATCCAGGGGGTTCAAGGAGACCTACAGAGAGCACCCAGTGTTCCAGATAAATTCAGTGAGTCCAGTCAGCAGGCACCAGGGCTGAAATCACAGACTCTACGCAGAGAGGTTATTATAGTGAGTCAGGCTTGGCTAGTCTGACCAGCTTTCAGACACAGGAACATGAGTATGTCCTGGGACATGGCAAATCCAACTTCTACTTCAGCTCTCTTCAGGGGAATTGGCTCTAATCCTGAGGGATTTGTACCCTTATTCGTAAAGTGTGCCGGCAGTGTTGGAAGGGTGATACAGGTTTAGAGGATCTTCCACATGTGGTTCCTACACCAGAGAGGAGAAAAGAAGGGTGGATACAGAGAATCGGATAGTCCTGCTCCTGTTTTACAGTCAGGAGTGTGTCTATGGAGGCTCAAATCCGAAGTGGTCATTGGAGCTGGATGTGATAGGAGTTCTGAGAAAGCACATCAGGGTTTGCTAATGATGGGACCACCTAGCAATGTGATGGGCTACCTCAGGGAGGTACTGAGCTCCTCATCAAGCAGAAGCCGGATTACAACATTTTTAATTTTAGCTTAAATTTATTGATCAATTACCATGTACCAAGCAATATGCCAAATACTTTCATGTATGATGTCATTTAAATGTCACAAAATTAGACACAGGAGATAATGGTTTTAATTTCTCATTTTCCCTTTTATATATATTAGGAAACTTCACCAAGAGGTGAAGTGACTTGTCCAAGGGCATACAATGTGCGTGAGTTACAGAGCTGGGATTCTGTGGGGGGCCTCACACCCTTACCACTACAACAAATTGCCCTTGGCTTATTGGAGTTTTTGGTAAGCAAATGTCAGAACTGGATCTAGATAGAAGGTTTTCAGAGAGGTATAACTAGATGTCATTCAATGAGATGGCAACTGGATTACTTTTATCCTCAGCCCACCCTTCTCATGAGAGTCAGACTTAGTGTCAGTCTCTGTATCTAAAAAGTTCTGTCTCTGGCCCTGGGTAACTTCTGTTTCCTAAGTAGAGACTTGGAAGTCTGAGAACTAGGAGAAGGGAGAAGGATTCGGATGTGTCCTCTTCATCTCTTTCCTCCACTGGGAGTCAATTCGAGAGTAGTCCAAGTAAATCAGAATTGGCAACCAGGCACCAGGTGGCAAATTTAGCCAATTGGAGAAGCTTCAAGGCTCTATTTGAGTCCCCTGTGTGATGCAGTCATCAAAACAATCTTGTGGACTCAGCCTGCACTGGGAGGAGACTACTGTCTCTAACGTGAAGCTGCCAGCCTGACCCTATACCCTAGCCAGCTGTGCCCTCCCTGGCTCTGAGAACCCCCAAAGGCTGAGTCAGTACTGCCAGAGCAGGTGATGCTGCCCCTGCCCTCCACCCTGTCCATGAAAGCTGTAACGGCTTAGAATTCAGTCCTCTCCTAGCTCTAGCCCAGTATCCACATCTGGTTCCCAATGGGTGACCTGACTACTCTTGTATCTGGAAACCCAGAGCCCTAGGCACAGCAGCTCACCTCTTGAAGTCTGCCTCTCCTCCACCAATATTGGCTCCATCTGTAGGGCCCAGATACCATGTGCAGGTCCCCTAGTGCCCCTTCCCTTGGTACCAAACAACCATCCCAGGTGACTTTTCACAAGGACTCCTGAGGCTCAACAAAGGGAGTGCTGCTCTGCTTTACTTGGCCCTGGTCAGACCACTCTGGTGAGTCTTATCCATTTGTGGCCCCCAACCCCTGAGAGGGGCCACTAGGGCAACGGAAGGTAGAGAGGCTTGCTACCAAAAGTTTGGTCCAATGATCAAAAGCATCAGCATTAACTGGGAGCTTATTAAAAATGCAGAATCTCAGGCCCCACCTCCGACCTACTGAACCAGCATTTGCATTTTAACAAGGTGTCCAAGTGATTTTGAGTGCCCATTACAGTCTGCAGAGCATTAATTTAGGAGTGGCCAAAGGAAATGGGATTTTTCATCCTAAAGAAGAGAAAATTCAGTGAGACCTAATTCTTGCCCTCAGGTAGCTGAAGGGTCATTGTGGAAGATGGAGTAGATATGGCTTCTTTAATTTCAAAGGTCAGAGCTAATAACAATGGGTAGAAGTGACAAGGGATAGAGTAGAGGCCAACATAAGCAAAGATTTTAATGTGGAAGAGCTATCCAAGTGAGGCTAGGGCCCATTTAAATGTAAAAAGAGTTCATTTGAATGTAGCATTATGATGTAGAGAGAGCATGACCACAGTCATGGGTCTCAAGCCCTATTGCAGTTGCTTGTTCTCACCTCCTTGGTTGCTTAATGCAGCCCTCAATGCCTTGCTCTTAAGGGCTGCTGAACTTTCTCCTCTGTCTACACCTTGCCTCCCTACCTCAACTCAGGGCCTGTTAACTCCAGTGATACCCACACTCTGGGTGAAAGAAATCCTCCCTGTCATCTTTAAAGCCATGGCATCACCATAGGGTCTATCTCCACCCCCACTGCCAAGTTACCTGCCCAGGCACGGGAATCTATCACCAACAATGACAGAGGCTGTCTGGGAACTTAGTATGATTTCCATCAAGAGAAGGAACGTGATCTCTCATACGTCTTTTCATGTTGAGATGCTATGGTTTTATAAGACCGGCCAAAAGCAAAATGGGTTTTCAAACCAGAAATTAATGTTAGCATCCAGACTGCATCACTAACTGGTTGTGTGACCTTGAGCAAATGTGTTAATCACAATGAGAGTTGATGTCCTCATTCGTAAGATAGGGAGGAAATGTCAACTTCACAGGGGTTTTCTAAGGATTAAATGTAATAATAGAGGTGAAAATGCTTGACAAACTCTGAGGAACTGCTCACCCATGTGGCATAATGATGACGTGAGCTCGGAGTTGGTAGCAAATGTGGTAGCAGGCTTTTTTGTGCCTCTAAGCAGTAGGTGCCAGAGGCCTGGGGAAAGCCACCCCACAACCTGCTGCCCAAGTTTATCCAATCCTTAGGATAAAGGCAGGCAGAGCCCCCAGAGTGATTCATTTAACTTTCCTCTTATAGGCAAGGCCTGTATCAGGCTTATGTCTGGATGACTTAATGGCAGCAATAACATAATTTGGCAACAAGGGATTAATGATTCATTCTCAAAGTGCTCTCGCTGACTATGGGCCCAATTCTATAGCTTTACTTCAGAGAATTTCCCCTGTAAAGATATGGAGCAAAAATAGAAGCCACAGATAAAGAACATCTAATTGCAATTGATAAAACCAAGTAAATCCCAGTGGCCGCATAACCCTGGCTGGTGATCCTTGCTGACGGGAAAGAGAAGAAGCTGGCTCTCCGGGACACGATTCCTGCACTTTTTAAAACACACAGTTGCCTCTCAGCTATCCAAGGGCATATTATTCCTCAGTGTGGCTTATTGGAGGCAAATCTCACTGCGCTGGCAGTTCAACCCAGTCTACTTAACGACGTCCTTTGTTGAAGAGTTTCTCTGTCTTTACTGCGGCGTTGCATTTATCTGGCACCCAGTAGAGAAAACCTTTGAAACCCTGACTCTGTGCCAGTGAAGGTTTTAAGCATCGCAGGCATCTCTGATTGTGGGGAGGTTTGCCAAGAGGAGACAACAGGGAAAAGGTGAGGAAGCTGGGCAAATACCAGGTTCTTCTAAAGTCAGGTATGCACTGCATACTGTCTTGATTTTGCTGGAAGCAAATTCTCAGAATGGTAGGCTGTTTTTAAGATGGAACTGAAGTTCAAGATAGCAAAGAAGCTGGTAGGAAAGCATCTGGATGCTTCATTAGGTTCAAGCCTCTAGACTTTACAAATTAATCCCAAGGCATTGAGAAAATTTGTAATTGTGATCATGAGCTACTTTGGCAGTCTTTGAGGAATGAAATTGTAGCAAACAGGAGGGGTGAGAGAAGCCTGGGGAGAAACAAATGCTGCTGCTGAATTATTTTAATGGAAAAACGTGGATTCCAGATATTTTACACTAGCATATGTGATATTGATGCATGAAAAAATATAGAGACTGGATGACTCAATTGAACTTTTTTCTTACTACTTCATAAAGAAAGGAATAATCACTGGAAACCAGCGAAGTTTCTGCATCTGGCAGCATCCAACCAGAAAGCGAAAGCATTTCAGATACTTAAAAAGGAATTTACTAGAGAATTGGTCACGCAGGGATCAGAAGAGGATGGTGAGGCAACCCAGAAAGTAGCAACAGCCATTACCCATCCCAGACCGGGGAGACAAAGGGAGATGGTGAAGTTATCAGACCCTAGAGATCAAGGTCACCCAAGAGAAGCTGGAACTCTGGCAGACTGTCCAGGGGGAACTGGACCCATGGAAGAGAAAGTCACTACTAAAGAAGGGGCAGGAGGCCAACAGAGAAGGAAGGCTTCTCCCTTTCTCCTGCCCTCCCATCACTAATCTGTGCTTCTCACTGACCAAACCCAGAAAGCTTTTGACATGGAAACCCAGGAAACACAGTCTGCAGGTATTACCTGCATCTCCCAGCAGTGCAGGGGAAGAGTGAAGGATGGATGTGAGGCCGAATAGGCCAACGACTAGCATGGGCTTCCTATGAACAAGTGATGCTCGGCTCACCTCCTTGAGGCTTTTGAGAGAGTCCCTGGACTTTTAAATTAGGGGGAACACCCAGTACTGTCTGCTGAGTTCAGCGAAGTCAAGGCCAAGCTGCAGAATTGTGGCCAGCTTTTAGGACAGCCAAGTGTTAAACTGGGTTGTATTCAGAGGATGGTAACAGAAGGATTATGATAACTGACCACATATGAAAAAAGTAAAACTGTTTACAATCAAGAGTTAATACATATTTATGAATTTGGCTACCATCTAGGCTGCTGTTTTTAGCACTTCACAAATATTACCTCCTTTAACTTCACTACAGCCCTATGAAGTATGTTCTGAAATCATCCCTATTTCAGAGATGGGGAAACTGAGGCTGAGACAGTATAACAGTAGGAATACGGAGCCCATTCTGTCTACTCTGCCACTTTCTAATAAATAGGAGAAGAGATTGTACAGCAGAGAAATCTGGTTGTCTCAAATATCTAGAATAAAGAAGCAGACTGGCATTTAGGGGATCTAGAATCTTACCTTGACAAGACAGATGAAAGCATCTTTGTATTTATACCTGTCCTGATTGAGTTCACACCTGCTGTATGAAGCAGTTTCATTTCATACCCACCTTTCTTAAAGATTACCTCCTCTCATGCCTTCACACTAACATATAATATTCAGATGTCTAAGGGATTGACGAATACGCCATGTGAATCTTATTATATAGGCCAAATTATACAGACTGCTCAAATGATATTTAAACTTGACCTTTTTAACTTAAGTTCCCTCATTCTTTTTACTTTTCTTGTATATCACCCATCATCTCAAAGACCTTAATACAGTGAGTTTACTTTTATTGATCTTTTGGCTTTCTGTGTAATATCTTTCTTGATATTTATCAACCAAAGAATTCCATATAATTCCATAGGGAGATAAGTCTTGCTCAAGTTTAGGTGATGTTTTGTGCTTTAATTCCAATACTATTTCACTGATCTCACTCTAATATTTTAAATTGCTGACTATCTCCCCCATATCTCAGAACCAGTGCCTCTCACTAGATCCAGTTGATAATGGAGAACTTGAAAAGGATTATTCGATCATTCTTCCCAGTGAAATCACCTAGGATATTTCTCAAGTAATAAATAAATTGCCTCAAATCATCATATGACAGTAATTGCTTTTAGCAAAGATTGAACTCAGAGTCAATGTCAAGTAGCTGGAAATAACTACAGAGATATAGGTTTTTCAAAGATGGCTCTACCATTGATATAAAAAACTGTTTAATAAGTACTGAGTTAAGTCTAATATCCTAGACTCCCTCAATATTACCCAGCCAGTCCTAAGAGGTTGGAAGTGACTTCTTCACAGCCTATATTATTAAAACTGCTAAATATTGCTGACTTAAAGTCACCCTCTTTTTTAGCCTTAAATGCAGGTTAGCACCCTGTGATAGGGGAATAGCTTTAATTAATTGCTTGAAAGCACTCCGGCCACTTAAATGAATTGTTCCTCAAGTGCTGATTCTGCTCTGTCCTGAGTATCTCCTGGATCTGTGTTTCCAGGTGGACCTTGCTTTCCACATTAAATGCTCTGTGTGGATCAAATTCAAATTCATTTGGGCTACATACAGTAGGAAAGTTGGCAAATAAGACCCCTGTGGTTACTCTCTTCTGGTTTCAAGAAAACTCTTTTGTTCTAAAATGTTCTCTTTTCATCTGTTCAGAATTTTGACAGTCACTGTCATTATTTACGCGCCCCTTGTAAGGCATGCATGTTCAAGGACTTCACCACTGAGGAGCAGAGAAGCCCTTTACAACCCCTGATGACCTCAACTGCTCTCGTGGCCAGGAAAGGTGCATAGCACAAGTGCCACCACCAGAACCCAGCTGGTTGTTAGAGATAGAACCAACTAGGATCTTCAGCTATGGCTAGAATTGGGTGGGTACAAGGCTGTATAAGAAACCAGGATGGGGGGCAGTTTGTAGAAAGGGTTTGGTGTCAGGTCAAGAACAGGACATGGCTGAGGTCAAATCTAAAGGGGGAGCTGAAGTCAGATTGTGGTGGGAGGTTAGGAGTGGTCAGCAGGTCAGTCTGTGTCCATGGTGAGGGGTGGTGCTTTGTCTTCGGTCAGAAATAAAATTTAGCCTATGGCCGTGGTCCTAGACAAAGCTAGGACTTCCACATAGCTGAACCCATTACCTTGGCTTCAACAGCACCAATTCAATCTTTGAGCAAAGAGAAAATATCCCAGATACTGCCTAATGTGAGTGATGCTGGGATTACAATGATGATGGCAGGTACAGCAAGGTTCTGGGAAAGGGGGATGATTAAGAGACAATCCCTGCTGCCTGGGAGCTCACTATATAGTGGGAGAGAGAAGTGTGCAAACCAAAACCCAAAACTCAGCATGATGGGTGCTAACACAGACATATGTGCAGAGGATATGCATGACTCTGCTAAGGCACAATTAGACAACAAACTTGATTTCCAGTCATGTCATCAATGGCATGGGGCAAAATTGCAAGAATCCCTGAAGCCATCCAGTGGCTTCCTCTCTCCATCACCACCCTGGCTGTGTGTGGTCCAGAGAGGGACTGCCCTGATGATGAGGATGAAGAGGCTGAGGCAGCTCAGGGCCATCATGACTGGCTCTCTGCTCACAGAATCTGCGCTTTGAGCCCGGGAGCCAGCCCAGGGGACTCCAAGCTGCTCAGCTGTGGAGGAGAGGAGCACCCACATCGGTGCTGGGGATTAAGGGTTTAGACTGAAGAGCAGATGCAACAGAGGAGAACACACACTTCTTTGGATGCCCTGCAACAAAATGATAGTCCCTTTAGACTTTCTCTGACAGCCTTATGAGAGTGGGCACGGTCACACTGAGCTGGTTTTGATTCTTCCCGTGGAGTTAAGACCAGTCCTGGAGCAGCTGTGGAACAAAAGAAGCCTTCTCAGGAGCAGTGAGTGTAGAGATGAGCATAAAAGCCAACCAGGGATGGTCTACAGGTCAAATGCTCCCACGGCACAGAGGAGAGGTCGCCACGGCTTTGTGCGTGAGGCTGGGGCCAAAGCCAGGGCGGGACCAGCAGCAGATGCTAAGACTATTTGCACGGAGAAGGCAGAAGCAAGAAGAGGAGGGTCAGAGCCACAGAGTGGAGGCTGGCCTTGGGCCAACTGCAGAACACAGCAAATAAGGAGACCCACGGGATAGACAAGGTGGGCCAAAAAGGTTCTCCGGGGTGGCAGTTCTTGGCCTTGTGCTCCTGGAAGCCTGTCCACTGTAAAGGCACAGTTCTTGAGGGTGGAGCCCTCCCCAAAGCCCTAGATCACTCTGTTTCCAGGTGAAGCTCACAGTTGATCCAAGCAGCCTGGGAAGGGGCTGCAAACAGAAGGGAGGGCTTAGCATTTCACTAAGAAAAATGCAAATGTTAATAGGGGTCAGGGCCAAATGGCAATGATGCTGACAGAGAGATGGGAGATTTTACCTTGGTCCTGGAGTGAGCAGAACATGAGGCTTCTGGAAGGGCAAAATGTCCTGACTTCATTTGTCTTATAGCACAGCAGGGTGAACCAGGGACTGAGGTGTCCCTAAGGCTCTTAGAACATTATTTTTTTCCAGCTGACTCTGGCCAAATTGATCCCCCCCACAGGGGGACTGCAGGACCTGATCCAGAGGGGCAGGAGGGGGGAGGAGAAGCAAAGGTCTGCCCAGCTGGGGCAGCTTTGTGCAAATCACACCTTTGGACATGCAGTTTGCAGCAAGCACTGGAGTGCCTCGAAAGGAGAGCCAGCACAGGAGTGACTGAGGAATCTATAGGAAGGATTAGTGGAACAATGAGTGGGATCAGAGAGAGGAGCCGGTAAACACGCAGCACGAATTCAGATTAGTGCAACTAAACCGAGCGAGGGCAATAAAACCAGCAGCGAGAGTGGCATCGATTTGTTGCAATTCCAGCCAAATCCACCATGATCATGTTTTCTTTCTTCTAGCCTTTGCCCCTTGGCTTTTGGAAGCAGAAACACTGAATCATTGAGTTCTGTACTAAAAGCTGATCTATCTCCCTCCCCAAAGGATGGATGAAAAAGCAGCTCTGCTATTAGTGGGAGACCATAGAGGGTAGAATCTGAGGACTAGAGGTTGGAGGGGCTGCTGCTGATCACACTGGCACACTCAGAGTCCTGGGAAAGGGTCTCCCTGTGACTGCCTAGGCTTCCTGCCCCCAGCCTTATCTTTCTTGAGCCTGCCTCATGTGAGGCCTGGCATTGGGCTCAGCAGGGCTGGTCCCAACAGATCTGAGGGTGCCCTACTCAAAGGCTCTGGAGAACCAGTCTCCAGGAAGCTTGGCAGGTGGGGTTGCATGGAGATCAAATATTGGATTGAAAACTGTTGCTCAGTGACTCACAATCAGCCTAACAAAACTGCAGAGAATAAGCAGGGTAAGGGCTTGAACCATCACAAGGGTGGAAGCAGAGGGTGAAGTGTGGTAGCCTCTCCTCCAGGCAGTTTCCCAGGGGATGGCCGGAAGGAGCTGGGTATACCATGCCCAGCACATGCTCTATCAGTGTTAATTATTTGCTCATGTATTAGTTCATTCATGCATAAGTTCAGGTGAATAAGCACTATTCATGTGCTGGGCACAGGGTAAGAGTTGACAGAACAAACAGCTCCAATCCAATGTGCTTATGATGTAAGCTCCTGGCATCTCTAGAACTTTCACTCTGGGCTGAGGAGGGGTCCTCTGTGATGACTGGCCTGGCCAGTTGACCATTTCCTGTAGGTGCAACCTAAGATAGAGAGGTCAGGGAAGGCTTTGCAGAGACCAAGCTGTCTGAACTTGATCCTAGAGGGTAAGTATGGTAAACCATGGAGTAAGATCATGGAGGGGGATATGGGAAGGTAGGTACAGCTTACATAATCAGTGTGAACGTGACACAGGATGCTCAAGGGGAAATAAAGTTAGAGAGATGGAGAGGGGAGAGGGGCTAGACACTACTTAAGGAACATTACCCTAAAGTGCAGGGAGCCTCGGGAGCATTTTAAGCATCCTTGTTTTGGATGATCTCTCCGGCTGCGGTGGGAGTCTAGATTGGAATGGAAGCTGATAGGCAGACAGGGAGGCCAGTTTGGAAGCTGTTGCACTAATCAGGGCCAGACTGAGTCTTGAACATCGGCAGTGGCAGTGAGAAGAAGGGGGAGAGTCCAGAGAGATTTTGAGCCAGAATTGGTCAGATTGGTGACTAATGGGATACTGAAGATGGGGAGAGAGGGAAGTCAAAGATGCTACTGGGTTTTGAGTCTGAATTTAATGGAAGTCTGAATAGAATCAGAGGTCTAAGAAGAAAATCCCAGGAGAGTAAAAGGTGCAGTGAGATACTCAGTCATGTTGCTCACTGCTTAGATGTTTGTTTTGTAGGAAGCATAAACATTCACCTGCTAACAAGAGAACACCCCACAGGGGGTGTGACTCCCCCAGAAAGACACCTCCGTCTTCTGCATTGTTTACTGATTTAATTGTGATGTTGGCAACAGAAAATGGCAGCCAGAATGATGTACCAATAGCCTTTGTGTCTGTTGAGCTTTGAACATCTATTGTAAGACTACTGAAAACGATGGTGTGGCAGGGCACTCGATCACATACTAGAGACAGGAAAAGCCAGGCTCTGTCCCTGCTCTGGAGAGCCACCTCTGCAGCCTCCGGAGCAGTCCAATAGCAGAGCCAAGGAGGAATCCTTTGGAGAGCCCAGCCTGGCTCCTGAGTGTTACTAGCTTCCCCGCCCTCTAGTGGGTAGTCCCTGGCCCTAATCTCTAGGAACAGTCCTGGTCTCTACTCTGGGAACAGTCAAGGCCTTTGGCCTGGGGGGTGGGTGGGGATGGAGAAACCCCCAGGGCAAAGGCTCAGGGGCCTCAGCAGCTAGTCCACTCAGCTTTCAGTCCTGCCCTTGCCGCGGGCTATCACAGGGCCTGCAGCTGTGACTACTAGCTGCTGCGTTCAGCCTCCCACTTTGTACCCCAGTTCTCTACTGAACCCTGTTTGGCACCTCAGGACTCCCAGGTCTGAGGCCTTGGTGGGCTCTTACCACCTCCCCTCCCCGTAGTTTCTCAGGAACTGGATCTCTGGCCTGGCCACTTGCCTGAATCTCACCAATCACCAGCTTGCCTGTCTGCCTGTCTGCCTCCTCTCTAGACCTCAGTTTCCCCACCTGTAAAATAGGTTTAGGGTAATAATAAGGATAGCACAATTCTAAACACTAAAAGTGTGTAACTTCATTTATTCCTCTCAACAACTGGCTATTAATAGTCCTGCCATTATGCAGGTAAAGAAATGAGCAATTTATGTAACCTCCACATCCCACAGTTAGTAAGTTACATGACTTCTGACATACAGTCTTGAACCTCTTTGCTATGGCACATATGGTCTTTCCACTGTTTGGCACATATCCGTTCAATAAATGTTGGCTTTGGGCACAAAGAATGGAGAGTAAGATTAAAGACTGTCCAGAGAAACTTTTGCCCCAATCCTGGCTTCATCATTAACTAGTTGTGTGATTTTTAATCTTCTGGGCCTCTGTTTCCTCCTCTGTAAGACGAGAATAATAGTAGGATCCTCACTTGGTGGAGTTGTTGGGAAGTTTAAGTGAGTTGATAATGTGAAATGCTCTGCACTTCTCTGGCATGTAGGAAGTATACGACACACGTTCGCTGTTTGATTGCTCTTCTCATCATCTTGCTTGGCATCCCTGAGGCCATCATCCCCCAGAGCTGCTGCTTCTCTCCAGCCCATCTGGAGAGCCCACTGCCTGTTTTCTTCCATCTCTGCCCCGCAGGTACGGCCCATCCTGATGAGCCTCTCCCAGGGAGCTTCATCTGGTTCTCCTGCCTCCAGCCCCTGTTCTCACACCTTCCATCATGTCCTGCCAGAAGGCACTACCTCCCTGGGGAGGGCCACTGAGGTCCCACAGTGTCCAGGCCCCCCCAAGGCCACCAGGCACCCTGCTGCACCAGTAGGGTGGACATAGTGAAGCTGCCATGTGCTTCACTGCCCCACAGCTGTGTCCCAAAGGCTCAGGTTTCTACTTGGGTCTAGGTTTTACAAGATGGGTTTGAGAAAGTTGCTTTAGAGGCAGTTGCCAAGCAGTCCCAGGGAATGTATTATAGCATGAATCCTGTTGCTGCATCAAGGCCCTGACTTAAAGAATTTCCAGGAAAATAACAATAGAGAGTTGTAACAAGGAGCCCTGAAGTGCCCAGGGAAGAAATAAAGGAGGGTTGGGGGGGGGGGGGGGAAGGTTTGTATCTGGCAGCTTCTCAAACCAGGAGCTCTGCTAGGCTTGTATGCACTTTCTCTATTAAGCCTCACCACTATCGAGCCCAGCAGTGCAGGGGCTCACCCTGATTATTTCAGAGATGAGGAAACCGAGGCTCAGAAAGGCTGAGCAATTTGCCCAAGTTCCCCCAGTTTTTCAGGACTGGCCCAATCCCTTCTCCTTGAGGGGAACTGACAAGGGGCACAGGGCACTGTGGCCAGGTCTGCCCCTGAGGTTGGGGCCAGAGCAAGGCTGTCTGGCTATCCTTTGGTGCATCCACTCTGGCCTCCAAACTGGACGCTGCCAGTCCCTGGTGGGGCTAGAAGCCCAGACCACCCCCTTGCAGCCTTGCTGAGCCACAGGAGGGGTTCAGAAGAGGCACTTGGTTCTGCAGTCTTGGGCCCAGGGTGGATGGAGTCCTCTCAGGTGAAATGTTAATTAACAATTCACTGGTCTGCTGTAGCTTCACGTCAATAGAAAAACACCCAGAACTAGCTATGAGAAGCTTTTCCCTTGTTGTTCTCAGTGGAAGTAAATGAATAAAGAGGATTGAACATTTAGTGAACCTCTACTCTCTCTCTATACAGCTCTCTTGACCAACTAGGGACAAAGGAGATTGACATTTTTTACCTCTAGACCCTCACTGTCCAAAACGGTGGCCCCTAGCCACACGTGGTTATAGGGTACTTCAAGGTGTGGCTATTGTGACTGAGTACTTATATTTTAAATTTTATTTTATTTCAATTATTTGAAATTGAAGAACTGGAGTGACGGAAAGTATGTTTTCCTGCTAAACAAAATTTTATCTTTTAAGGATTATATTTCATCTTAGCTGTTGAAAATTTGGCATCCAAACTGAGATGTGCTGTAAGCATGAAATACACTCCAGATTTCAGACTTAGTAAACAAATGAAAAAAGAGAATATAAAATATGTCTCATTAGTAATTTTTTTAATATTGATTACATATTGACATAATATTTTGGATGTATTGGGCTAGATAAAATATATTATTAAAATTAATTTCACTGCTCCTTTTAACTTTTTAACTGTGACTACTAGAAAAATTTTAATTACATACATGGCTCAGATTTTATTTCTATTTGTCAGTACAGATCTAAAAGTTCACAATGGGTTGATTTTGCCCCCAGCCCCATCCCAGGGGACATTTGTCAGAGTTTGGAGATACATTTGGTTGTTACAACTAGGGAATGAGGTGCTAGTGGCATCGAGTGGGCAGAGGCCAGGGATTCTGCTAAACACCCTGTAATGAGACCCCACCCCTCACCCCCACAATGAAGAGTTGTTTGGCCCCTAATGTCAGTAGCGCTGGGTTGAGAAACCTGGCTCTAGGGCGTGAAGTCCTTGAAGGAAAGGTCCGAATCCGGGAGGCCTGAAGACCTCATTGGGATTAGATGGACACGATTACAGATGGTTCCCACGTCTCCAGATGAAGAGAATGAGGCCGAGAGAAGAGAAGTAACTTGCCCGGGATCCCCTGGCCGCCAGGCGGCTGCGCTGAGCGCTGAACCCAGAAGGCCAGCGGGACCTGCTAGTAACGTGGCTCCGTGGCTTGCGGTGGGGCTGGCACAAGGCGAGGCTGCCGAGCTTACAGCCTAATGTCCCCATCGCTCAGAGGCTGGCCGTCATTATTTACATCGGCCGTTATTGCTTCCAGGGGCTGAGCATTAACCAAAACGCCATCGAGAGGGACGGCCTGCTCAGAAACCCTGAACGAAGCTGAGGAGCGCGGCAGCAAATGGAACACAGTGAAATAAACCTGTCAGGGGAGGAACATTCAGACGCCTGGGAAGGTAAGAGGTAAGAACAAATGTGCCCGATACGGGATTGGCTCTGTTAAAAGAAAACATTATCTAACTGTTCCACTTGATACAGGCCGAAGAACCACGGCCCAGCAGAAATGGAGCCCCTCACGCATGCACGGGGGAGGTGTTGTTTCTCAAGAAATCGGGCGTGGGCTCAGCGGTAAGTGTCACTTTCCTCTCACTGTGACAGGGGGTCCATCGGCAGCTCCTGCCTCCCTTTGGGGTGGGGGAGGGGACTGGCCCTGGTGAAGGCCTACTGTGTGCTCATCCTGTGCAGGGCACATTCTAGGTTATTGAATTTAATCCTGAATATGTCTCTCTGAAGTAAGATGGACAATTAGGTTTGCAGGTGAAATAAGGTAACGTAACTTGCTTGAGGTCATACAACCACAGGTGAAATTCCTGAGGTATTAGTGCTGGGCCATGGTGGTCGATGGCAGGGACAAAACTCGGCTGTAGCAGATGCTATTGGGCTTCTCCCAGATTCCTTTACCGGACAGGTGCACCCAATCTCCAGCTGCCATGGGTGCTGGCTGCTGGGGAAGTGCCCTCAGGCAAAGGGGGAGCCACCTCCCCAGGAAGTTAGGTGCCTCCTGAAGCAGCCCACAGCCAGGGGCTGATCCACAGACGTGCAAATGGCTGGCCTCTCACCTCAAGGTGGGACCAACCCTGTGGTACAGTTCATACCTCGCAGCTTCTTTGGGATCAGACTGAGGCAAGTCTCCAGCTGAGACCCCATCTTTGCTTGGCCCCTTCCCCTGCCCTATTCAGCCTCCCTCACTTCCCTTCTTCTGATAATACTCCTCAAGGCATCATTTGCACAAGAATCCCCTTCTCAGGTTTTGTGTCTAGGAACCCAGGTTAAGACGTTCATTAACAGCAATGTTTCTGAATTTTGGAAGGGGTGGACATGCTTGAACTGTGAAGGCACTGGTTCAAGATATAACTTCCTGCTGCCCTCCTTTCCCTTCCAGGATAAATGAACCTCTCAGGGCCTGGTAGGGGGGAGGCCATTGTCTGGGCAACTGACTTTGAGAGAACTGATAGTTGAAGGTTGGAAATCTCCAAGAAACTTCCCGTTGACTGGAAAGGGCCCCTGTGGTAAAGAGATCTACAGTCAGCAGGGCCTCGTTTGTCTCTAGACCCAAGGCCTGATGGTGGGCATCAGCCTCTGACATGGATGAGCTCTGCACCTTAACCTTTGAATCATGGCAGATTTTTATGTAAAATGAGTCAGATCTGAAATGTGCTTGAGGGAAGGGGCTGGTGGTCACTGCAAACAAATATCTACTCTATACTGGGCACTTCCATGTCAGCTACTTTCACATTCATTATTTTGTTTAGTCTTAGAATATAACTCCAGAGGCCTCTGCATGTGCAGAGTCTACAAGGCAAATGGTGCCCCCTAAAGGTAGGCAGTATTTTCCTACTTAGATAAGAAAAGTGGGGTTCATCAAGTTTAAAGGACTCGTCCAGGGCAAATGGCAGACTTTTGATCAAACATCTACTCACTTCCTAAGCACAGGTTAGTAGGGTCTTTTTCCTTAACCTCAGACCACAGCCCAGTTGTCACTTCCCATGGAAGCCCTCCCTTAGTGTAGTTTGAACACCACACACCTATCCTTGTAGCACTATGCACAGTTGCAGTTGTATGTTTATTTATGTGCTTTTTGACTAATGGTTGTTTCCCCTCTTGGAAAAGTATAGGAGCATGTCTTATTTTGTTCAATATTATATCTTTCATTGTCTATAACTGCCTGGCACAGAGTAAGTGCTTAGTAAGAACAAGTATGATGGATGGATGGATGGACGGACAGATGAGGACAGATAGCTGGGTGGGTGGACAGATGGATAGGTGGATGGGTGGATGGATGGGGTGGAGGGACTGCTAGTTCCTTTCTGGTGCACCTAGCCTGGAGGACCCACTGGGCATGGGCTACTCTCACTCCCCTCCCACCCGCCCAGGGCTCTGGTGATCACCTGTGGTGAGGAGGCAGAGTGGAGTCCCCGGGGTCACCTGGGAGCTGCCCATTGGTGCTGACCACAAGGAAGCCAGTCCCCAGGCAGCATGCAGAAGAGAAGGAGAGAAAGAAACATGTGAAAATGTGCAGCATGGTGAACAAAACTGCAATTCTGTGGCTCTAAAGAGCTCACAGTAAACAGCAAAAGAACATCATGATCTAACGAAACAGGGCCTAAAATAGATTTTTAAAAAATGAAACAAGAGTAAGAGTCACCATTTATAAAGCATCTACAACATCCCAGGTACTTTGCCAGGTGCTTCACATACAATGTCTCCAAGACTTAAAACAACCTGGAAAGGTCAGTGTTATTATAAATAAGCCTGCCTTTCCACCCAAGCATCTTCTACCCTAGTCTTCCATTTTTTGGTGAACAGCCATCATCACCCATGCAGTTGCTTAGTCTAGACATCTGCAAATCACCCTTTACTCCTCCTTTTTTCTGACCTCCTAATTCTAATCAATCACAGCATCTTATTATTCTACTCCTGAAAAGGAGGACGCTGTACCTCCTTGTCCCATTTCTTTATCAGATAGCTCTAATCACTGTATGTTTCATGTGGATTATTTGAGCAGCCTCCCATCTGGTCTCCCTGCCTCTGATCCATTCTCTACCCTTCAGTTGAAATGCCTCAGGAGCACAGCCACCACCATTCTCACCCTAATCCCTTAACCCAGCTCAGTGATGACTTCCCTGCCTGCTTGTCTCATCTCTCTCTGCTCTCATTGCCACACTCTCTGCTTTGTCCCAAGCATAACAAACTACTTTCCATTATCCACAGTCCCCCTACCTTCTTGCCTCTTCACCTGGCTGACAATTGCTCATAGTTCAGGAGTCAGCTTAGAACTCCGTCCCTCTATGGAGTCTTTAGAGTCTCACTTAGTTGGGGACATCTGTTTGTCCTCTGTCTTCCCATAACACGCTAGTTTTCCCTTATCATAGCAATAACCTCACCATATTATAAGTGGCTCCCATCCCCCCAAATCTGAAATCTTCTTAAGGGCAAGACTGTGTTTCCTTCACTGGTGCATACTTATGGCCTGGCATTGCACCTAGAACATGGTAGGTACTTGGTGAATATTTTTTGAATGAATGAAGGAATGAATGGTAAATCAGAGAATTTATCTAACTTGCTCAAGGTCACAAAACTAGTGACTGGCAGAAGAAGTATTCAATCTCTGGCGTCTTGACTTTAATGCTCTGGCACTTTCTAATCCACCATGTGCCTCTCTAAAGAAAACAATACAAAGAGTGGAAGGGTCTCATGCTTGGTCAAAGGTTTCAAGTTTCTCTAATGATTCGTCAACATAACTGCAGAAAGTCCTTATGCAAAATGGAAGGGTAGGCAGGGCAGTCTAGACCGACCAATAGATAAGAAACACATCATTTCATAACTGAAAACAAATGGCAAGTTTGATCAGCAGTCATGAAGTAATATCAAACTTGACCGTCAGTCAAATGTAATGTTAATACTTCTCCCTGATAGTTATAGGGAGTTTTGCCATTTTCAAAGTATGTTCTAAGTTGCAATGAGCAAACTATGGCCCTTGGGCCAAAACCAGTCCGCCCCTCGCCGCCTGTTTTTTTTGTATGGTCTATGAGCTAAGAATGGTTTTTACATTTTTGAAGGCTGGAATGAAGTCAAACGAAGAATAATACTTTGTGACATGTGAAAAGTGCATAAAATTCAAATTTCAGTGTTTACAGATAAAGTTTTATCGGAACACAGCCACACTCATTCTTACACATATTGTCTTTGGCTGCTCTTGTGCTACACTGGCAAAGTTGATTAGTTGTGACACAGATCATATGGTCAAAAAAGCCAAAAATATTTACTATCTGGCCTTTTACAGAAAAAGTCTGCCAACCCCTCTAAGTGGCTATTTTTGTGAATCTTTTTTCAACATTGTGAGAAGGCACGACATAGACTATTGGCTTGCATGTCAGAAAAAGGAAGACTTGAGAGAAGAGATGACTCATAGCTTCACACCTGGTTTCCTTCTGCAGCAGCCTCCTAACTCTTCTCCATTCTGGAGCCTCCTCCCCACCTCAGATTCCCTTCTTTCATCCCTTTTCTATGCTACAACTAGAGTGGCCTTCCTGAAAAAGACAACTTGCTTAAGTACCTACAAGGGTTCCATGGTCTCATGACAGTGTTCTCACTATATACCTTGCTTGTCACTTCAGTTCACCTCAGACCACCCCTGGCCTCATCTGGTTACACCAACCATCCTAGCCATCGTTCCTTTGCCTGTCTCCTCTCTAGTTCAGCCGCATGTTCTCTTGCCTTCAATGATTTGCACAAACTACTTCCTCAGCCTTGAACACCCACCTGCCTTACTCTCCAACCTTGTTCAACATGATAACTGGTACTCTTCTTTCAAAACTTGTCTCTATGACCATATATTCTGAGAAAGTCTCCTCTAAACTGATTTGCTTCCTTTCTCTGTCCTCCCACGGCATCCTGAATTCACCATCATAAAAGCCCTTATCATACCATATTGATATAATATATTTATTTTTGGCTCTATCACTAGCTAGTATTTGTTGAGTAATTAATATAAGCCAGGCATTGCACTAAGCACTTTATCATGCATTAGTTCATTAAATTCTTACATTAGACCCACGAAGGACAAGTGGTAATATTATCACTGTTTATAGACAGGGAAACAGACACAGAGCAGTTAAATACCTTCTAGAACAAAAAAATCTGTCCAAATCCAAAGGCAATGTTCTTAACCTCTAGGGAATGAGGGACCCACATTTTAATAGCAAGTTGCACTCAGCAAGGTTTTTATTGAAAACTGAATGAATAAATGAAACTCTGATTCAGTTTTTTCCCAGTTACTGGTGTGTGCAAACTCGGAAAAGTACATACATTTCTGTTTCAGTTTCTTGATCTATCAAATGGGGATAATAAGTATTTCATGAAGCTATCTTTAGGACCTAAATGGAAAAACAGTAAGGCGTTGATTTGCTTGGTAGGTCCAAATAAGGTACCTCCCCAGCTATGCTCCAGAGCTACATCCCATGCTCTGCCCAGCGGTAATGCTCAGCTGCCACGGGTAGGAGCAGAGCTGGACAGGGAGGGAGGGAGGTTTTCCCAGTGAGTAGAGTAGCAAAAGATGAGTGACATAGCATTGGTCTCAGCAAGACTCAAAGAGGAGGACAAATAGTAAAACGTCTTATAGAGATCATGTTAGAGGTGACTAGTGTTCACCTGTGTCTGGTGCACCTCTCCTTAGGCATCTGAAAGATTCCCAGCAACATGCAGTTAGGCTGTGACGTATGACTAATTTTTGCCAAGGGCATGTAAGTGGAAGTGGCATGAGTCTTTGTCCAAGTTGAGGCATTTAAGATCTAGTTACTGCTTCCATGTTTTCTCTTCCCCCACTGCGGGGGTCCTTTGAGGCCACATACATTCTAGATGGCATAGCAACAAATACACTTTGTGGTATTAGGTTGCTGAAATTTGTGTATTAATTTGTTGTTGCAGCAAAGCATCTCCTATTGCAACTGATCCAAATGGGAAAAAGATGGAGGCTCTTGCTTTTTCCTCTATCACCTGGTCCCCACCATATGGCCTCCTTGCTGGAGGACTTGTGAGCCCTCTCTTGTCATAATTTATGGGCCACATTCAGCATATTTATATATATCAACCATTAATGAAAGCATTGAGAGACCATCTAAAGAAGGTGGTCAGAATACCGAGTACCTCAGACTTCCTTAAAGCAATGAGTATTGAGTGCAGAAAGATGCTGATGGGCTAAATATGACACTAGAGCAGTCAACACTGAAGATAAGCTAATGCTGTAGTCTGTTAGCTTTATTATGTTGTGGAAGTGAAAGGAACTGAGGGCTCCCTAAGCCATTTCACTTCATGTTCCAAGAAACTAGCTTGGACACTGCAAAAGAAAGGCCAAAGGCTCACCAAACCATAAAAATATTATTATCAATCATTACTGGAAAAGAGGCATGGGAAAGCTTTAACAAATAGAAGTCAGGGGATTCTAACAGTGGCCCATGGAATCTCACCCAGTCTATGGTATTGACAAGATTCACAACGGTGTCATAGAGAAGCCATGAGATTTGGAGTCAGATCTGAGTTACAATCCCGAGGGACCTCAAGCTCTTTATTTAACCTTTCTGAGCCTGTACCACCTCAATTCTTGAGTAAGAGCAATAATGATGACCACTGATTTTTTTAGTGCTTAATAGGTAGCATGCTTTACTTGTATCATCTCATTGTAATCTCAAGTCAACACACACAACCTTGTGACTGGCACAAAAATAGATTAATTTTTGCTAGTTCCTTTATTCCCCCCATTCCACTGAGACCCCATTAGAGAAATCACCAATGGCGCTTCATTCTCTTTATTTCTAACTCATGTCTGTAGCCTTCCCTGATCCTTGATTTTAAGAAGGCCTCTCTTTCCCTCTGTAAGATGCAACTTCTTTGCAACAACAGATTTTGAGCTAAAGTCGACTCATGTGTTTTAAGTTATGAGGAGACAATTCTCATTCCTAGTTTAGAGGGATGGATTGGGGCTCTCCAGGGACATACCTGAAGGACAGGAGTTGGTCTTGGGCCTTTATTTTTCGAGACCCTATTCTACTGTCTTTTGTCTTCCTCAATAAGATGTAGAGAAGGTATGTGTTTGTGTTTGGTGGGGAGGGGTGACTGGAGGGCTGGTGGTGATGGTGGTAGTGAGCAAATCTAGAGAGTTAAGGGTAGGGGAAGGACAGAGGAAGAGAGAGATGTGACAGCTGATGTAGCAAGAAAAATATTAAAGGAAGGGATGGTATATTTAAAGGCCATCTTTAGGTTATTATATTATAACATAATCTTGTTTCTCTATCTCACCACAGAATCTTCAGGAAAATCCATATTTTTCTACTGGAATGTTAGAACTCAGAAGACACTTGGGTGAGGGCAGAGGGGGCCAAAGATCAAGGAGACCTTGTTACATTCAGGTTATTTGGAGGACCCCCAGCTTGGAAAATTTATTTAATTGGTCTTGGCCACGGAAGAAAAGCATTGCCTGCCTCCCCCATCCCCACTTCTGCCAACCCCCAAACACACACACTGGGCTTTACTCCTCTGAAAGTCCGGCAGGATTTCCAAAGACTGAACAACACAACCACCAAGGGTTTTCCAATGGACTGGCTCACTTATAGTCTTGCCTCAGAAGTGATCCTTTATTATGGTCTCTTCCCCCAGCTGCCACAAGCTAGATTTGAGCAGCATGTGGTCCTGAGTCCCTCCTGAAATTGCTGAGCAGATGATGGGGAGGAAAAGACAGTGATACAGGCAAAGTCCAGCAAATGGATGAGCAAACTCGTCTCCACAGTTCATAAAAATGTATTATTGCTCTGCAGGATCTCATCTAAACATAATGACCTATAGATGAAAAGGTCAAGTGTTTTAAGCTGAGGCCAGCATCATTCTTGTCCCCTCTAAGTTTCAGCCTTTGAATCTATCCTGAGTCCATCTGATAAATTCCTGATGACGGGGATTGTATGAGGGGAAGGGACTGGAGTCTGGGCTGTGGTTTCCTTCCTTAGAGAACAGGAGGGAGAGAGGACGGACATGTGCTTAGGAGGTCCAGGTCTCACCTCAGAGAATCAAGGTCCAGGAAAAAGGAAGGAAGGGAATCCAAATTATTTATCGTCTATTAGATTCTTAACATTTACACACATTATCTCAAATATCAATGGAAGGGACTAATAATCCAAGGTTTAAAAGAGGTTAAGAGGCTTGTCCAATGTCAGACAGTTAAGGTTTGGAGGCAGTATTTGAATCCACAAGTCTCTGATGTCAAACCTTTCCCCCATTATTTCATGTAACCTCTAAGGAAGCTTTAAGTGAGATAGAACCTTCCAGAGAAAAAATGGATCAGTCTGGGTGGGGAGGGGCAGTCAGGCAATGGGCATGTCCTGTCTGAGAGCAAACATTTCCTACATCCATGTGGCCTCTCATGCCACCAGTGGCATGTTATCCCATGGATAAGAAGCTGAGAGCACATTGCTCCCCTCAGCCCCAGTCTTGGGATCTGTAAATTGAGGGCATCTCAATGGAGAATGGATACTTATTGTTCCTGCCAGTCCCCACAGGGGTGAGAATCCATTATGGAGAGAGAAGAGAGAAATGTTGGACAAAACGCTTTACCTTCAGGCTTAGCACTTATAAAAAGAAGCCCCATTTACAGAAGACCACTGCCCACGCCTCTGGCCTGTTACCACTGGGACAATGGTTTCAGTCTCTCAGTACTGCTGGGCAGCTTGGAGCTATTGGCAACCTGGCCCCTCGTCTCACACTTCATTATTCCGGAGTTCAGCTTTCTGCACCTACTCCAAGGGGGTTGTTTTAATGGGATCGTTAGAGAGTGTTTACTAGATTAAAACTGTGGCTGTCTTTGCAAAGCAACTCTGCAAATGGCTTTATGGGTTTCCGGATTTATTTTGTCTCAATGACTCAACTCAGTTTGCAAATCAAATCAAAGCTGATTTTTCTAACTGCCACTCTGGGCACACCCAGCGGGAGGCTGCAGAGCCAGCTGTGTTTCCTGAGGGGCTGGCGCAAGAGATGGGAGAGCTGCTGGCTGCCTACAAACAGAGCAGCCCCAATGGGAGGTGGGGGCAAGCATGCACCTGCCTGACCTTACCTGTGGAGGGGAGGCAGGTCAGAGGAAGTGAATTTTATCTTCCGGAAGGTGAAAAAGCAGATATGATCTAGTGGCTTTAAGGATTGATGGGAAGAAATGAACGAGACCCAATTTGGACTCAAGATATTGAAGCTCTCTCCAAAGTGTCCAAAGGTAGAAGGAACTCCCTGGGGCAGTGGTGAGGCCCCTGCATCCCACCAGAGGCTGGCTGGCCTGTCCATCAGTGGGCATTGTAGATCACACGGATGTTCTTCTACCTCTATCACTTTTGCTCCTACCTTCCAAGAGAACCCTCCTGACATGTAGCTTGTATTTGAAAAAAAAAAATGAGGCCATGGAAGAATAGCTACCAGATAGCTGTCCATGCACCCATCCTTTCCTTTCACCCTCCCTCTCTCCCTCCATCCATTTGTTCGCTCGATGTGTATTTACTGAGCACCAGCGTATGTTAGGATCTGGTGATATGACAGTGTTCAAAATAAGCATGATCCTCACACTTACGTCACTTAGAGTGTAGCTGTGAGATAAACATTAATCATGTAAGCAAATAAAAATATATATTTGCAAGTTGTGATGAAGGAAAAGCTGTGAAGAAAAATTGCAGGGTATAATGACAGTGAAAAATCTTGGCTATGTACCTTACACTGGAAGTCAGAAAAGTTCTATCTGAGGAAGGGAGGTTTAAGTTGCAGTATGAAAGATACACACCTGTTAAACAGACACATGTAGTGGGTAGAGCATTCTAGGCAGAGGGGACAGGACGAGCAAAGGCCCCAAGTTTGAAAATAACTAGATGTACGTAAAAAAATAGAAAGAAGACCAATGTGCTGGAGGATAGGGAATGAGAGGATGAAATCCTGGGTGAGACTGGAAGTATAGTGTGGGCTAGATCATGCAGGCCAGTCTGGCAGGGACAGGATCTGTGTGCAAGAGAAAGTGGCAAAGTGAACCGATGGGTACATGGAATGAGTTGGGGGAAGAATTAGGAGAATCAGTGGAACTTGGATGGATCTGGACATCAGTTGCTTGGAGAGGAATTGGCTACTATGGTGCCAGGATTGAGCTTTTAGGACAGAGGCCATTTTCCTCTTGGCCTTCTCTGTCCCAGCCAGAAGGGCATGAATTGAGGGGTTTGGGTATCTCTTTCAGCATCTGCAGCCTGGGACATCTTCCATCAGAAGTGGTCCATCTTCCATGAAAAGTGTTGTTTTATCTCCCACTTGAACCTTCAGCACCTTCAAAGTCTAATTGCCCCACCCCGAGCTCCCACACGCTCCAGTTTCTCTAGGATCACTTTTGAGCATGCTCAGCTTGTATCTTCAACTTGCTTTCTTCATTGAGTCCATCCCTCATCTTCCCAATGTAGGGAAAACATTGCTTAAAGGGCTAAGTGTCCTCTTCCCTGACTACTTGCCCTTTCTCACAGTTACTGTTTTAATTAGAAGAATAAAACCTAATTTTTAAATTGATCTTTCTTTTCTCTGACTTTCTACTGCTCTCCTTCAGAATCTGAACAACAGTTTTTTTTTTCTCCAAACCAAAACTTGATGTTATTTTGCCCATTGGCTTAAGTTTTCTCTCTACAGCTCTGAGCAGACCTATCCCCAGGGCTGGAATGGGCCCAGCAAAGGAATTTTGAAATTTTCTTTTGGCCTTTGGATTTGAAGCAATTCTATTAGGTTCTTGCTACTCCTCAACACCAGGATATAATATATCATCTGGAGAGTAAGAACCCTGCAGTAGATGGTGTGGATGCCTCCACAGATCCCCCTTTCCAGGTTGGGGCACCATCCCCACCTGCTTCAAGTGCTGCAGCGAAGGTCTTTAGCCTGTGATTTTCTCCAGGGATTTTTGTCCTTGACAGAGGGATGCCACTTCCTCTGGAGCTACCTGGGAGATTACAGGGCAGGGGAGGGGGAGTACAAATCACTGACTGTTGTGGGGGTTACAAAACCTGATCTTGCCTCAAGGCAGGACAACTCTGGAGAAATTTACACTCGATCCTTAATATGGTCTAAACTTGATTTTAGCTGACAATAAATTCTTGCTAAGCCCTTCCTATCCCCCTCTCACTTCCCTCTCCCCCATATAGATTTTCTTCTGTGAGCCCTCCCTGGGTACATCCCATGCATATGAATCCTGCCTCTACAGAACCTGTGCTAAGACAGCCTCCAGTAGCCTTTACCTGTCCATTGATGGACTCCACTTCTTGACTGTGGTTGAACCCCACATCCCCTGTCAAAGTAAATGACAGTCCTCTATGTCCCCAGTCAAATTAAATGACAGCCAATCCTTGGCTCTGAAACAAGGTAAAGAGGAATGCCAATCTGGAGTAGTGCCCACAAGTCCCCCCCAAGAATGAAAAAGACTGCCTTCGAGGCTTTTGAGGTGAGTGTGTTTGGATCCCAGAATCAACCTGCTACCAGCAAATACCAAATGCCAACCCCAACCTGAGGTTCTGCCCTGGCCCCAGAAGCAAATACTGCCCCCAACTCATACCTCAATCTGCTCATTATTTCCTCTCTAAACATGGGGAACTGACTCCACATGGGGCTTAGGCCAAGGGGTACTTCTGTTCTCAGTTTGAGGTCCTGAGTCAAACATCTCATCTTACCCTTGCTTGGGGAGCTAAGGAGTTCCCAGTGTTAGTTAAGAAGGTGGGTGATGGGGAGCCCCGAGGCCTCCAAGGCTGCAGCACTCCCAGGGCAGCAGGGCCCAGATGATGCCCAGGAACACGCATCATTACCGCTGGAGTCTTTGCCACCATGACTACTTCAGCCCCAGCTCAGCACATTTCACTTCTTTTTGGAAGCATTTATCACAATCACACCTATACTATTATTTGGTATAATCTTTGACTCCATGTCTGTTTCACACTAGACTGAGTTCTCTGCGGAGAGGAGCCATGCCTGCTGGTTCACGACTATATCCTCCGTATCTAACGAGGCACCCGGATCACAGATGCTCAATAATGAGTCATCAACAATAATAATAACATTTTTTTTCCAAAATATTCTACAGTTAATAAATACTTTTATATATATTATGTCATTTGATCCCAAATGCAACAGTGTGCTGGGGCCTGCTGGCTCCTGCTTGCTACAGCAATTATTAACATCCACTAAGTTTTTGTGAGCTCATTGTCAAGCCATTGGTAACTTGAAATCAGATGTGGTGGGAGAATTTACCCACCAGGAATTGACAAAGGCTTGACCAAGGGGAGGAGACACTAATCAAAGGGTTTCCCTCCCTTTGCTTGTTTCTGCCTTCACTGAGTGTCGCTATCTGATGGGGTGTGGAGAGGCTGGCTCCTTGGATGGTGGTGGATTGGCATTCTGGAGTATGCAGCTCTCTGCCCTGTCACAAGTGCTCCTGGAGCTGCATTTTCTGGGCTGGGTGATGGTCCTCACTGAATCAGAATCAGCAGGACACTGACTGGCCGAGCCGTGCCCGGGCTTGGCCAGCAGGGCAATCGTCTTCATTCGTGCGTTCACATCCTTTCACCCACCCACGTGCTGCCTCGCACGGCCCACTTCCCACACAAAGGAAGGTTGTAACCTAAAGGTTAAACGAGAGGAAAAACCTTGTGCTAAGCTTTTCTGCCCTAGCTCTTTACATATCACACCAAGCCCCCTGCAGATCAGAAGTGTGACTCTGCAGAGGCCTAACATGGTGGGTTTTTACCCAAGAGGACTGTGGATCCTGAAATTGCCAGGAAAGGTAAAATTTTAAATATTCTCTCCAATTGTCCCTTGCCTGTCAGATCACAGGTTTCTAGTTCTCAGTTCAGAAAATACAGCCCACCAGACCACACTATCAGAGGGCTTATGTCCCAGGGGTGTCCCTAGAATCCCACATACCACACGGAGGGCAGAACAATCGTGTTAACCCACGCCTCGTCTGGGGATCAGAAGCTAGAAGGGTGCCTTGGAGCACTGTCACGGTGAAGAAGGTCACTGCAGCCCACGGAAGCGCTCCCTCCCTCTCCCTGTTGTCAGCATTAACTGGATGCTGTGGCAGGCAGCTGTCGTCCTCGCCGTCTAGCCCCCGGGGCTGCCCGATGGATGGTGTTGTTCCTTCTAGATTATCAGTTTACTTCAGTGCAAAAGTCTGCCAAGGTCCGTGATCTGTGTCACTTTTACTTGTAGGCCATCAATTCTCCTTCCCTCACAAAGAGTATTTTATCTCTTTTCTTCCAATAGCCTGAGTTCCTGAGAGAGAACAAGGTAGGGATGTGCCTACCCCTCACGACTTACGTGAACTCAGGGTGAGCGGTTAGTCACAGGCAGCCCTCAGTGCTTCCCTTCCTCCCACATCTTCCCTCTTGTGCCTCCGTGTTGATCCGATGGTCTCCAAGGTTATGAAAGTCATGAGTCTTGGTGCCTGTTTTGTCAAATAGCTGCAGCTATTCTGTCTCTCCCATTTGTGTGTTTTCCTGTGTGTGTGTGTGTATTCACACACAGACAAACGTACATGCATCCATACATACTCAAGTCACTGCCTTCGTCTATAGTTTATACCTAAGATTATACATCTTCTTACATTTACAATTTTCAGCTCCTTGGAAGCAACCTATGAGGCTACGTGTGCTGTCAATAAATGCAGTGAATGGAATTGCCCAATTTTTGTGTATGTCTGTGGGCGGCTGTTAAAAATATCAATGCTATAACAAAAAGATAAACCAGATTTCTAACCATTCAACCATGTAATAGGTTAAATGGTAACAAACCATTCATTGATTGATTTTTTTTTAAAGTAATAAACAGAAACATGTACCAACTGAAAGAGTCAGGCAATTCAATTATAATTAGGAAAACAAAAGTGATGAGCCTGAACAATGCTGCCTTAGTTTTTGGGATAAATGTTGAAAATGCCAACAACATAACAATGTAGTGTTTTGTTTTTTCATTATTAAAGGCACCAACACTAATCATCTCACTTTTGAAAGACATGTATCAATTGAATAAAGTACAAAACCCAGATGATGGGTCTAATGGACATGCTTAAAGAAATATACTCACATAAACATAGACCCAAATACAATGGAAATATATAGCAGAAGATTATTTGAGTAAAGTATATATTCACTCTCCACTGAGTAATGTACTTGTCTGTTTGTACATCCATCCATCCAACCATCCAACCATCCATCCATCCATCCATCCATTCATCTACCCACCCATCTATCCATCCAACAAATATGTTGAGTTCTTACTATGTTCAGATGCTATGCTATTACTATATACTGTGGGATATATGTTCTACATGCAAATGACCCTAAGGAAAATAACAAGTCTTTCTTGTTGATTTTGGGATTGCTGCCTAATCTTTCCCTGTGTGGCTCAAGGGAGAAATACTTAAATGGTTGTAGACAAACAAAGATATGCCAACATACCTTTCGTAGCCAGACGAACACAGTTGATTTTGGTTTCCTGTAAATAACAAAAAAGAAGATTCTGGTTAGTTTCTTGTGAGTTTGGTTCATTATATAAAGAAAAAAAAACATTTATTTTTCTATATATATATTTGCACATATTTTTAAATTATAATTTTAAATTTGTCTTTTTCATTTTTTTCCCACTGAAATTACCTTTTAATTCTATTTCTTCCTTTCTTCTCAGATAATGTACATATTTTGTTTCATATCAGATACTGCCAAGCATAGAATAACTTTAACAAAAGTGCTTAGTGGGTATGTTGTGGCATGCCATGTGCTTCATTCAGTTGCATGGGTTAGCAGATGGTACCAAGAGCATCCTTGGGAAACCTTGTTACAAGGAATATAATGCATCTTCATGCACAGACCGAAATAGAAGCACACTTGGCAAAAGCCCAATCAATATAAACTTATCAGAATCAAACTGCAAAGTTTATGTTCAAAAGTCACTTTGGCCCTGACATCTCTGGTGGTCCTCACTGTCCTCGTGGATAACGGTGTACATGTGTCTGTGCGGCAATAGAGTCTTTGCTGGATGAAATATTTAGTTATTGTTGGTGGGACCCAAAGTGGACACAATCTATAAATTTGTGCTCTTGTTAGGTATGCAGAGTAGTTACAGAAGAGTGTCTTAGAAAGAGGTATCTTCCTAGCATACTTTATTGGGATTTATTTCCTAAGAGGTCCTGGAGCCAGTTAAAAATTCCAGTTGACAAAACTATACCATCAGCAACAGTCTGAATGCAGAGTAGCAATGAAAACAAAAGGCAAAGATTGCAAATGTATGAGTCACCAAGCCAAAAAAACTTTTAAGAATCCAATGCTTATCTTTTTGATGCTTAGTCATAAGGAACCACTGCATCTTGAAGGCACTAATGCTATTCAGGATGGAAAAGGTGGCTAGGCTTTAGCCAAACTTCAGTGGCTAAAAACAAAATAGGTTTATTTTCCACTCAAACTACATGTCCAATGTAGGTGCATGACCAGGTCAATGAGTGGGGTGCTAGTTGAGAGATTCTCTACTCATTGTAGTCATTCAGAGACTAAGGTCCATATCTTTTAACACAAAGCTTCAAGGTTCACTTAAGCAGGGTAGGAGAAGGCTGAAGAGTCAAGTGTTAACAACCAAATGCTTTGGATCTGAAACGACACTTTCACTTCCATTTCATTTAATTGGCTAGAACCAGTCCCATGGCTTTATCTAACTTCAGTGAGGTGGGGAATGGAATCCTCCATGTACCCAAAAGTAAAGAAGAAATGGTCACGTCTATGACAGAACCTATTCCATCTACACACACCTATGAATGTTAGAAATTGTCATGTCTATGAGACCCACGTATGACTCCCCCATAATTATCGCCAATGGTTTTGATTCTGTTCCTCAGGCTGCTTAGAAAGTCTGTCCTTGCTTGTTCAGGAAATATTTCTGGATATTGAAAGATGGTTCTCAAGTTCTGCCAATATTATTCTTCTTCAACAATTCTCATATGATGAAAGTTCAAGTCTTTTGAACCATTGTGGCTACTTATCCTAGGACATCCTTTAGTTTGTCCCTCTAAATGTTCAGTAGCTAGAACAGGAAGCAACATTTAACATGCAAAATTGCCAACATATGACTTAGCTAGAGCATCACCATTTTTCCTGCTTACACTGGCTTCTAGTAACAGAGCCAACATCCCAGTTTTTTCAGCAATCACAGTAAGAGTACCATCAGTTCCCCCACACGATTCCACCCCCCACCCCCCAAATCTTTGCCATAAGTCTGCTTCTACTTATGTAAATGGGGTTGTATTTCTGGAACCCAAGTAAAAAGTCTTACATTTATCACTGTTGACTTTCATCTTCTTTCATTGATCCAATTGCAAATTCCTGGACATTATTTTTCTAACTTCATTGAGATCATTACTATAAACGGAGATGGGAAAATGCCGAGGGTAGAGCATGATAGCATGTACCAGACTCCTTCTTCCAGGCTGGCATTCATCTGTTCATCAGAATCTTTGGTTTGGTTATCTAACTTATTACCAATTTCCCCAACTGCTTATGTACTCACATCCTACTTCTGCATTTTTCCACACACAAACAAAAAAGAATAGGATCAAATTAATTTTAGACAGTGATATTCTGAGTATTGCATTTCCTCAATCTATCAGCCTGAGAACTTTCTCAAAGAAAGAAGGTTGGGTTAACATGACTTGTTCTTTGGAACAAGGGTTTCCTTTTATTTCCTTTTTATGCTGAAAGTGGTGCTTTTCAACATAAACATTTTATTTTATAAAATGGAATACACACAAATGTTAAAAAGTATTCATATGAGGTGTTCATATGAAATTTTAAGTATGGCATATTTCAAGAAAAAAGTTTTTTGTTAAAAAATAACATACCCAGAAGACGGAAAGAAGGAAAAATGACAAAGAAAATACATAAAAATAAAGTAGAACTCTAAGTGTAATACCAAAAAGCCTAAGTCACAAATAAGTTAAGGCTTGCAAATGATGATAAAGGTGAGCAAACAAGCTTTTCTCTTTTCACATTTAGAGAAAGAGTAGGATTGTTCAGCTTCTGTTGGCTTCCATTTCTGTGAATTGGTTTAAATGGCTAATGAAACAAAAACTGAGGTGATTAAGGTTAAAGAAAGTGTGACTTCCAAAGAAGTCAAGTAGAGCTGCAAAGGGTCAGGCAGAGCCACAGTGACTGTCATCCAGAAATTGTGTGGAGTGAGAGGGGTGCCAAGAGCCTAGAGACTGTCAGAAGGAACTGTAATTTTATATTAATACAAAGAAAAAAACACAGGAAACTTGCCCATCTGTCTGATTCTTGAATATAGCAGTGGACAAGGTTGGGATGAGACCGCCCTTGTTGGGAGTGCTTTGTCATTATGTATTTAGCCTGCGACTCAATTCTAATCTGTTCATCTAAGAATCTATTCTCATGGAATAACCTTAAATGTAGAAGAGGCAATATATCTGTCTAACCAAGAATGGTGAAGTTAAGCTGTGGTCTATCCTCACAGTGGAATATTATAAACAGTTAATAAAACTCATTATGAGGATCATGTAAGAACACGGATTAAAAGTGCCCAAAGATAAAATTAAATGAATAAAGCAAAGTACAATTTTTTTTTATTACAAATCCAGGAATATAAACTAACATGCAAACCTAAGCACTTCAAAATAATGTCCTGAAGGAAATATGCCATGTAATTGTCGTGTAGTTGATTTAAAGTGCAGACAATAAGGCAATCTTAAATATAGTTAGACGGATTTTTCACAAAGCGAACATACCCCTATGACCAGCATGCACATAAAAATGCAACATAACCAGCAACTCAGAAACCTCCTTCATGTTCCCTCTGGGGCACTTTCTCCCTGCAAAGGTGAACACTAACCTGCCTCTTAGGGCAACGTTCTCTTTAAAACATAGTCACATTGAAGAGAATCCTAGATAGCTGTGATGGTTTATCCCGTTGCCTTCTCTTGCTCACTCGGTAATTTGTGTGGATTTGCTAATCCTCCTTAGAATCCATGGTTTCATGCATAAAAACAGCTATTTCTGGGAACCCCTCCACCCCACACCTTTAGAAGTCTGCTTTCTGTAATCTAGAATACACATCCAATGACACTTCACTGTTCCTGGCTTCACAAACACAATGCTGACATATTGGCTTTATCCTAAATTCCTGGCATCTTTAATTCCCTAGCCAATTTATCTTTGTTGGTTAGAATTAGGTACAGAGTGACACAGTCCTGAGTCCCTCTCTTGACCATCTAGTTCACTGAATTGTCAGCAAATCAGGACCAGGCTGGACCCGGACCCTCTCATGTGGGAGGGAAGGCCAGTGTGCAGATATCAAAGTCCCCGTTCAGTTCAGTAAACATGCAGTGAATCCCTTCTTTGTGCTAAGATTGTATAATGCTTCTGGGAAAGGAAGAAAATTTGGTGTGCTTTCTGTTTTATTTCTACTATACCCTTCTTCTAGGTCTATAATATGTGCTAGGACTGTGCAATAGAATTTCATTTCCCCATCATTTTAACCTCACTTACATCCCACTTCCACTCCAGACTTGCAAATCTGCACTCAGGTATATATCTGTTAGCCAAACTACCTTGGGGTAGAGTATATTGTCCTAACTAGGGTGATTCCATTGAGAGCTGTTTCTCTTCAAGTCTCTGCCACTGCTGTGCAATATTGAGCAAGTCACTGCCCCTTGCTGTGGCTCACTTTTTTCCACCAATCAAATCACAGAGAAAAGGGTAGACTAGTCCACTTTGGTAGAGTAGGCAGTTCGTGCCAAGGCTACTTCAATTCTCAAATGCTAAGTCTAGTTTCATCCCCTGGCAATAGTCCTGTTCTTTCAGTACTCTGTCTTCACAACTACATGCCAACCCAGCCCATAAAGCCCATAACAAACAGCTTTTTTTTTTTTAAAGCTACCAGCTACATTATTTTCCAGATGTCTTACACCTGGACCTACTTATGGCTTTCAGTTCTAGACCAGGCCAGGTCTGACTTATCCATCCATCTATACCTCAATACATCCATCAATCATCCATCTGTCCATCCATCCATCCACCTATCTATCTGTCCATCCATTCTTCACTATTTACTCAAATTATAGAATGTCTATTTTACTGAGGGGCTCACAGTATAGTGTCCAAGGCAGCAAGAGTTTCAGTCACAACTGTTTATCATCCAGAAGAGGTTTAGTTGAGTTGTACTGCCAACCTGATAAAGAAGCCATAGGCACCTGATATAGATGCAATTCTTACTCTACTGCCCCAGTAGACTGTGCTATTTAATAGGATAGGAATTTAGCCCTGACTTCATAGTTTCCAAATAGTTTTCTAATTACCCTAACTTGTGTCTTGGTCTTTTCTAAGACTGGGCTGCCCCAGTTAGGATGGGATTTAGTCCTGGCACCATAGTCTTTCCATAGTTTACCTAGATACCTTGGCTTATGCCTTAATCTTTCTCTAAGACTGGGCTGGAAGCTTGATAGCCCACCTAACTCTTTGTTTATGTATTAATTCAGTCACCCATTCAACAAGTATTTGTTGAATGATCACCATATGCCAGGTATTGTACAGGTTACTGGGGTTTCTAGGGTGAGTAAAATAGACATAGTTACCCTGCCCTCATGGAGCATGTAAGTCTGTGTAAGAGACAAACATTATACAGCTGTTCTCATGAATAAATATCTAATTATAAGTTGGGATAAATGCTATGAGAGAGATGTGTAAACAAGAGGATGTAGGGTGTGAGTAAGAAGGGAGATATCTAGTATCTTGAGCATGAACCATTTAAACTAAGACCTGGAAGATAAATAGGAGTTAGACATATGAAGTGTCAAGGTGTTCAAGACTCAGGAACAGCATGTGCAAAGGCTTGGACACTAGTGGGAAAATGCATGGTGCAACTGAAGACATAAAGAAGTCTTACAGGCTGCCTCATAATGACTGACTTAGAGCATAATTTGAGCTAAATCTAGAGACATAAGCTGGTAGATCCTTGTAGACTGTGTAGAGTTTTGGTCTGTAATCTGAAAACCGGAAGCTAACAAAGAATATTAGGCAGGAGGAATAAAATTTTCAGATAAAAGTTTTTAAAATGAAGAGGCTGTTGTAAGGAGACTAGACTAATGGTGCAAGAGAAATTAATTGGTCGGGGGAGGGTGGTGGTATAATTCAGCCAAGAGATAATGGTGGTTTGAACCAGGAGAGATCCTGCCCCAAACTTGCCCACCCTTGGAAAGCATTTGTTTTGGCTCTGCCTGACATCAGAGACCTTCTACCACCCCATCCCACTCCATGCTTGTGGATCCATCCGGAGTTTTAGTATTGACACCTTCTGGGTCCTTACTTGGTCTCAGCACAATATTGAGTCTACCTAGCCTCTGTGCAGCCCAATTCCATTGGCTGTCCTCCATTTCACTGATCCCTGAGCTGTTGTTTGTCCTCAGTGTGGCTCACCCACTTATAATGTGTCAGTCCCTGAGAGAAACACTAAAGAAAAAATTTTTAAAAGTAGAGTCTTTTTTTCTTAAACTACCTACTTTACATATTTTATTTCTTTTCATTCTTATAAGAAGCCTACAAGGTGAACACTATAATGCCCCCTTTTTTTTAATGTACCCTGTTCCAAGGTACAGAGTTAGTAAGCTGGATTAAGATACAAAATAAGCTTTAAGCAAGGAGCCTTCTTTTCTGAAGCATCTGAAAGCAAACAAACCATGGCCACTGAGGTCAGATCCATGGCTTCCTTGGCTTGTTCTGCAGAAACACAGTGACACTGGAGCACAGCTTTATTTTGAGAAGTAGGCTAAGCAGTTTGTGATATAAATAAACTATTCTATTTTGACCTGAAATAGGACTCCGTACAATCAAAAGGCCAGTAATGGAAAAGGGAAGCAAATAGGCTCTGGAAACTTTGAGCAGCCAAGACCATTAGAACTAGGTGACATGGCAGGTTTATCCTCTGGGAAAAATGAGTGAGGAAAGTGTTTTAAGGGGTGACATGGTCCAAGTAGTATTTGAGTCCTAACTCACTAACAAAGAAAAGAAAAGAGAAGAAAAGAAAAGAAAAGAAAAGAAAAGAAAAGAAAAGAAAAGAAAAAGAAACTGCAAGATGAAGTCTCAGGCTTCAAGGTAGCTGGCTAGTGGTGACACACTCTTCTGGCTGACAGGTGCTCAATATCAACCTTATGAGATCTCTCTGGAAGACACTAGACTCTGCTTCAGGCAATAGCCAGTGCCCCATACCAGACTCTAAGGAAGGAAGCCTCCAAATAACAAGCAAGGCCTTTCAGAGGACTTACAATCAAGTTCAAACTCTGAACATATTCTCTCTAAATGCTGACTCCATTGCCTTATTTCACCAACTCTCTGGAGCTTACTTCAATGAGATTGCTATCATCAAGATCTTCAGAGTCTTTCGTATGGTTAACTCTAATAGTCCTTTGTCTGACACCATCTTCCTTCATCCCTCATCAACATTAGTTGCAACTGATTACTCCCTCTTCGACACATTCTCTCCTTTAGTTTTTGGGTCACTCCTCTCTCTGTTTTTCTCATTATCTGTTACTTCTTTCCTTCCTCCCTCTCTCTCTCCCTCCCTCCCTCCCTCTCTCTTGCTCTCTCTTTCTCTCTTTCTTTCTTTCTTTCTTTCTAGGTCTTTATCTTCTGCTTGAGCTCCAAACGTTGGAGTGGCCTGAGGCTTGGTTGTAAGTCCTCTTCTATATGTCTCCTATAGAATTACATTCAATCACAAGACTTTAAATATTAAGTCCTTATGACTCCCACATTTCTATTTCTAGTCATGGTATTACTGAGCTCCAGGCTCATATATCCATCTGTCTACTTGAACTCTTCATAGTCAAACATGCAAACCTTCAAAAGAGAATTCTGCCCCCGCTACCCCCTCTAGGCCTTAGCCACCACCAGTTTTCTCCATTTTAGTAAATGCCACTATTGTCTACTCGGTTGATTAAGTAAAAATCCTTGGAGTCATCCTTGATTCTTCCAGTTCCATCTCCAAACCAGTCTGCTATCAATTCTTCTTGGCTCTGAGTAGACAAAGAAAATGGTAACCACTTTACACCAATTATCCTTACATAGGAAAACAAGAAGAAACAGCAAAACTGCACAAAATCCACAACCTCAGTATAATTAAAATATAGACAATGCTCAAAACTTCATATTCCCTGCTAGTAGAAAAATAAATTGACCCAGAATGAAATATTTCTATGTCTTTGTAGAGAGCAAGGGATATATGAAAAAACAATGTGGAAGAGAGAAGAGGTGAGCATGTAGAGGGTATAAGACTGCTCTAAAATGATCTCCAGATAAAAAGTCTATTATATTACATATGAAAATGCTGAAAAATATTCCTTGTAGATCAAAGCAATGAATCCTTGAATCCAGGAAGGAAGGAGCCAAATCAAGTTACAAAGAAAACACAAAATGAAAATCAAAACATCCCAACTGATGAAAATACACTCCCCTAAGAAAACAATCATGCAACAGAAGAAAACTGTAACATAACACTCCAAATTGAATTAAATATCCTCTAACAACTTTGAATTAGAAATGCAAAAGTTAAAAACTGAAATGTAGGAAAAAAATCAGGAAAAAATAAACAATGTTGATTTAACTCAGGAAAAAATGAAAGAAAAAGACAAACTCACCTCAGAAATGAATATTAAAGTACAAGGTGCCCAAGGAAAATTTAATAAGGGGCATTGAGGAAAGAGAGACAAACAGAATGTAAATGAGATAAAGAAAAAAGTAACAAGGGTCAGTGAGTGAAAGGGAAGACAAAGAAGATCTAATACATTATAATTAGAATTCCTCAGAAGACAGATGAAACAATTGGATAGGCAAAGATTTATAACAGTAACCCAAGAAAAATTTCTGAAAATGAAAGACCTAGGCCTATATATTGAAGGTACCCATGGAATTCTGAGGGGAAACTGACCTGAAAAGATCAATTCCAAGATATGGCCTAATAAAACCATTAATCTTAAAAACAAATTCTTAAGGCCTCCAGGTAAAAAGATCAAATAATTCACAAGGGCAAGAAAATTTTTGGCTATCATGAGATTTCTCAAAAGCAACATACAAGTTAAAGAAACAATGGGGAAGTATTCAAGAAGCTCAAAATAAAAAAAGTATGAACCAAGGATTTTCTAGATAGTCAAGTGTCTTTCAGATATCAAAACTCTAGAAAAATAGCTTTAAACATTCAAGAACTCAGGGAATACTCTACCTATGATTCTTTCTTGAGGAATCTACCAGAAAGTAAGCTTCATCCAGCAGGAAGATGACTAGGAAAACTTAAAAACCAAAAGACTGATGGTAAGCATATACTATACTTAATTATAAAACTAAAATTAAAAAAAAAAGTGGAGACAAAGTAGAATATAGAAGTGTTACACTTTTTGACAATGTAAAAATAATGAAACTAAAACCTCAGAGAGGGAAGAAATAGGGAAATAGGAGAGTAGAAAGTTCCTTGATTGCTGTACAGGCAATAGGTGAAAGTTAGTGGATATAATCAAATCTGACAAACCAGAGAGGGAAAGGTTAAACAAGAAAGAGGGGATTAAAGGTACCTATTAGAACAAAAATACAAACCTTCCAAAATGCCGAAAGAAATTTTAAAATTTAAGATTAAAGAAAACACATCAGCAAGTATTACAAAATTAACATAGTAATTATAAAGAATATGACAGAGTTGAAACCAAACCTATCAGTCATATCAGCAAATGTTAATGGATTTAACTTGCATATCAAATGAAACATATTTCATTTTGGCTCACAAAAAAAGACCCAACTATCTGCTGTATAAAAAAGTCACACCTAAAGCAAAGTAGTTCAGAAAGGCAACAATAAAGGGTGGGAGAAGCTTTAGGTGGCAAACAAAAAACAAATCAAGCAGTAGCAGTGATCCTGATATTAGACAAAGTAGAATACAACTTAAAAAGCATGAAATATGACAAGGAGACTTTTTAATGCAAAAAACTACAATTAACGAGGGCCACATAACAGGTATGAAAATCTATGAAACAAAAAATCACAATAACCACCTTTATGAAGCAGAAACAATAGGAGATGCAAGAATAATAGGAGACTACTGTCAGAATAAGGTCAAGTGGACAAGAAAATAAGCAAGGCTAGGGAAGATCTAAATCAGTAAGGCAGACTTGTGGATACTTATACCGTACAATCTCATGACAGAGAAAAGCCTTCTTCCTCATGAGCTTTATGAAACATTCACAAAATTGACCATTTATTTGCTAGTTAAGAAAGTATCAGTATATTCTCTAAGGTAGAAGTAGTATAAGCAACAGTCCATGATTGCAATGCAATAAAATGAGAAATTAAGGATTTTTTTAAAAAAACAGGTCTTTTCACTCATGAATTTCCAAAATAACTTCTCTTGAACAACTCCCAGGTGTAAGAGGAAGTTCTAGTAAAAAATCTAAATATTTCTAAAACAAATATAATGATAACTCTACATGTCAATATCTATGAGAAACATTTAAAGCAGTGACCAGATGAAAGTATATCAGTAAAATGAAAGAACAAAAAAAAAATGAATTAAATTTCTAGCACAAAAATCTAGAAAAGGAACAAAAAAAAAAAAAACCTAAAATGCACACAGAAGAGAATAATAAAGATAAAAGTAGAAATTATTGAGGCAGAGAAGAGAAAAACAATAGCTCTAATTAAAACATCCAAACCCCTGTTTTTTTGTTTTTTTGTTTTTTTTTACTTAACAAAATAGATAAATCACTAACTTAAGGGAAAAAGAAAGAGGGGGAACACAAATATATAAAACAGGAAGTGGCAAGGGTATGTAACCATTGAGATAGAAGAAATTAAAAAAATAGGAAACTACTTTGCAGACCTCTGGAAATAATTTTGGAAAGTTATATGGAATCAATAATTTTTAAGAAAATACGGCTTATAAAAAGTGACCCTATAAGAGATAGGAATTTAGACCGATTTCCATAAAAGTAACAAAGTTATCAAGAAATTACCCTATTAAAAAGCACACCAGGCCCAGGTATTTTCACAGGGGATTTCTACCAAACCTTTAAAGAAAAAATAATACCAAGGTTTGATAAATTGTTCCACAGCATGGGAAATGAAGGAAAACTTTCTAATTCTTTTGATAAGACAAGAATAAAATGGATACCTAAACTTGATAATGACAGTACCAAAAAATAAATAAAAAGGGAAAATCACAGGATGATTATACTTTTGAATATGTAAAACTACTAGATAATGGTACAGGTGAACAGAATCCAACACAGAATTGAGAAAAATAAAATGCCATGACCAAGTGGAAAGTATGTCAGAAATGGAAGGTTGGTTCAATGTTAGGAAATCCATTCATTTAGTATACCATATTAATCTATCAAAAGAGAAAAATCATATGATTCTCTCTAGCAGTGATCAAAATGCATTTAACAATATTTTCAACACCCATTCCTAACTAAAAGGAAAACTCAAAAAAAATAGGAATTGATGAATGCCTTTATAACTTGATAAAACATATATACCAGTGTCCTAAAACCAGCATCTTACTTAATAGGGATCCAATAAAGGCATTCCACTAAGATCAAGAATCAGGCATGGGTGCCCTCTATCTGCACTACTATTTTACATTGTACTGGAGGTATTAGCCAGTGCAACTGGACAAGAGAAATCAGAGGCATACAAATTGGAAAAGAAAATGTTAACTATTTCTGTTTACAGAGGTTTTAATAGCATATCTGAAAAACCCTAAAACAATGAATGAATTCAGGAAGGTAGCAGGATATAAGATTGACATATAAAATCAATAGTCTCCATATGTACAATCAGTAACCAGTTAGAGGACATAATGGTAGAAAAAACCCATTTACAATGTTGCCAAATATTAAATACTTGGGAATAAATTTAACAAGAATGTGCAAAACCTATATGAGGAAAACTTTGCATTGCCCCTGAAAGATGCAAAAATAGACATGTACAAATAAAGATATCTCCTGTTCTCAACTAGGACGCTGGAACAGCTAGATATACATTTGGGGAAAAATAAAAGATAAAATTAGGTCCATACTTCACATGACACACACCAATAAACTCCAAACATGAGAAATTTAAATGTAAAAATTAAAACTGTACAAGTGCTAGAGAAAACATGGTTGAATTCCTTTATAACCTGGGTCTAGAGAATGACTTTTTAGCTATGATTCAAAATCTGGATGCAATAAAAGAAAAGCAAAAGTAATACATTTGACTACACCTTTTTTTTTTTTTTTTTTTTTTTTTTTGGTGTGGCAAAAACTCAAGAAGCAAAGTCAAAAGTTAAATAACAATCTGGAAAAAATCCAACATGTATCCCAAATAAAGGGTTAATACCCCTGATATATAAAGAACTACTTAAATTTGAGGAGGAAGATAAAACACCTGAGAGGAAATTTTGCAAAAGACATAAACAGATACTTTACAAAATTATACAAAAATATCCCTTAAATTTGTGAAAAGATTTCAACTTCATTTATAAGAGAAAGGAAATAGAAATTATATTGAAACATCATTTCTTTCCTATCAGTATGACAAAAATTGAAGTTTGACCACACAATTGGTGAGGCCATGGAGAAACAGTCTGATACATGGCAGAAAGAATTGCAAATTGTTTAGATACTTATGGAAGGGAATTTAGCAATATCTAGCAAAACTACGTATGTGTCATTTCTTGACTCAACAATTCCTTTTCTAGGAATTTATTCTGAAGATACACCTCCGTTATTTTACAATGAAAATATAAATGCACAATTCCTTTATTGCTGCAGTGTTTGCACTAGAAAAATACTGGCAAAAACTATATGTTCATACAGAAGCCTGATTGAATAAATGAAGGTATAGCACATAATGGGGTACTACACAGTTGTAGAAAGGAATAAGGTAGACCTCTATTAACTAATATTAGGTGATTTCCAGGTATCTATAGTATGTTATTCTTTCTGCATAAAAAAACAAAAATAAGAAACTAATGAGATTGGTTACCCAAAGGGGGTAGTGGGAATGGGTTAAAAGGAATGGTATGTAGTTTTTTTGTAGAGCTTGGGTTTTAGAACCATGTTGTAATGTTTTACAAATTCAAAACAAACAATAAAGTATGGGGGTAAAAAAAAAAAACCAAAAACACCCTGAAGTTGGCAAAAAGGCAAACGAACCTAACTCTATTTCAGATAAATGAAATAACCATTCCCTAGTGTAAGAAAAATAACCAAACCAAGTAACTTGTGAACACAATATTTTGACCCTTAGTTAATGGGTTTGTTTTTTGAAGTGGTATAGGTTAGCGATACTGAAAATACTTCCCAGGCATTCTGGGTAGAAGAAACAGGTGAACCTATAGAGAATAATGAAAGTCAGGCTTCTCACTATCAGAAAAGGGAGTTGGAAATATGACAAAGGGGAAGGCTATAATGGAGTACTACATTATACTCAACATATACTGATGTTGGGTTGTGTTTAGAGGTATCATTATGAACTCTTGGTTTTTAACCTAGAGATAGATAGATAGACAGACAGATATTAGACAGACAGACAGACAGACATGAGAAAATATATAGATAGTGTCTTGTGTTTTTGTTCCCTGAGAGAGCCTAGAAGCAAAGATACCCATTAGCAATGTACACACTAATTCCCAGATCTTCATTGCTAAGTACCAGTCTCCACAAAAAGGAATAGGGAAATAACGAGCAAGATGTATCAAAAAGAAAGAAAGTTCTCAAAGAATGATGAAGACGTGTCAGGAGGACATGAGAACCAACTTGAAGGGGCTGCCATTAGCCAAATCTGGGATAATTTGAGCATAAAAATAGTGATGCCATTGGGTAAGTCTTTACTAATATAAATAAATGGATACATTAAAAAGAGAGGAGAAAGGAGTTTGTTCTCATAATAGATGTCAACTAATAAATGCAAAAGGAATGATGTAATTAGAAAATCATCATTTGGCAAACAGTGATAATTGATTAGGCAAGAAGCATCAATGGGTGCTAAAACTAGAGGCTGAAAGTTAGATGAGAACCAGTATGTTTGCATGGCCTAGAAACATCCCTACCAAATAGTCATACATTAAAAGGAAAAAAATGTAACTTTATGGTGAAGATGAACTTGGTAGACAGCAGGTTAAGTGATCAATGTTAATATCACCAATAATTGGAAAAATTGATATTATGAGCCTTCTGCTACCAAGCACTGAGAAGAAGTCAACTTCACTTTTGTAGTATTCCTGCCAAAAATGCATAACTTGAATCTAATCCATGAGGAAACCTCAGACAAACCCAACTTGAGGGACATTATGCAAAATTACTGGACCATATTATTCAAAAGAGTCAACGTCCTGAAAGCCAAGGAAAGACTGAGGAACTGCTTCTGATATACCTACTCTAACGAGAATGACAACTAAATGCAACATATGATCCTAGACTGGTTCCTGGATCAGATTTTTTTTTTTTTTTAATTTAAAGGACATTATTGAGACATTTGAATAGTTTTGTATATTAGCACTACATCGACATTAATTTCCTGTTAACTGTATTATGGTTCTATAGGAAATGCACGTGTTTGAAACTTTCTGTATTAACGAGTCTTTTAAAGAGGGGAGAAAACACATATTTTTATATATCCTGAATATATCATATTCTCTTGTTAAGACCATTACCATCCTCATCCAAACCATTGTCATCTCTTGCCTGGATGACTGCAATAGCTTCCTGACCACTGTACTTGCAACCTTTCTTCAACCCTGTAATTAATTCCCTCCCCTCATTAGCTGGAATCATCTTTTAAATACCTAAGTCAGATCACACCACTCCCTGTTTAAAACTCTTCAATGGCTTCCCAGTGGACTGTGGATAAAATCCCATCTCCTCCCCTTGACCTCATTTCCCTGCACGAGCAAAGGCTGCTGTCTTCTCTGTCTTGTGTCTTACCACCACTCTCCCTCTCCGTGTTATCTTGCTAATGATCCCCGAAGATGCCAAACATTTCATCCTCAGGGCTCTTGCACTTGCTGTTCCCTCTGCCTGGAATGCCTTGACTTGACATCTCTAGCTTACTGGTACCTCCTCATCATTCTAGTTCTCTCGTATGTCACCTCCTCAGAGATGCCTTCCCTGGTGATTCCATTCAATTGCCACACTCTCCAGTCACCCTTTATCACTTCACTCTTTGCTAGTATCACATATCACCATATGAAATTGTTGTCTGTTTACTCATTGTCAATTTCCGCACTCCCTAGGAATGTGGAAGCAGGAGACTTGCCTATCCCTTTCACTGATGGAGTGGTGCCTAGAACATAGTAAATATGCCATAAACAAAAGAATGAAGTTAGACATGCAAATTCTAGTTTTGTTTCTCATTGGTCGGGTGACCTTGGGTAAATTCCCTGGGTAAATTCCTTTGGCAAGTCCCTTAGTCTTTCCAAGTCACAATTTCTTCATGTGTAGAATGGGAGCAATGTTTAATACACACATCTCACTAGGGTTGAACAAAATTTTGCATTCAAATTATTATTCATCTATGAAAAGGAATGAAGTATTGATACATGCCACAACATGAAGGACCCTTGTAAACAACAGGCTAGGCCAGACACAAAAGGTCCCATATTGTATTATCTCATTTATATGCAGTGTCCATACTAGGTAAATCCACAAAGAAAGAAATAGATTAGTGGTTGCCAGGGGCTGGGGAAGGGGTAGTGACAGCTCACAGGTACACATTTTTTGGGGAATGATGAAAACGCTCTGGAATTAGAAGTGGTGATGGTTGTACAATCTTGTGAATATATTAAAAACCACTGAAGTGTGCACTTAAAAAAAGAGTGCCTGGAAGCAGCAAAGTAAAATGAATGGCTGTATTACTATAACAACTTGATATTGGGATTATTGCCAAGATCATTTTCCCTGTCTTCACTAGAGGAAATTCCAAGCTTTTAGCATGGCATGCATGGGCCCCCTTTATCTGATTTCTGACTCTCTCCATATCCCAGGAACCAGCCCCATCGAATCTCCCCACATATATCATGGAGTTCCCAATCTTGGGGCCACTCTGCCCAAGTGCTCCCTTTGCAGGACACAGGCCTCTGCTTCACCGTCTGCCTGGAAAATACCCACTTATCTTTCAAGATTCTGCTCAACTGTCAGCTTGTCTATGAGACTTTTCCCGAGTCCCTCTGCCCCCTCCATCTCCTGGCTTTCGGCTCTACACCGTATGTGTTCCTCCACTGTGATTCCTGATACAGGTTATTGTACACATTTATTTTCATGACTGTCCAGTCAACTGGATTGTAGGACCCCTCAAGGGCAGAGACTCCATCTTAATTATCTGTGTATCCCCCTCACTGTCACAGAGCAATCTCTTAATAAATGACTTGGATTTTCATCCTCATCACTATCTCCAAACAGAGGAGAGTGTGACCACAGACAACACAATCTGGCAGGGTTCAAAGGTGCAGGTGGGTGTTGGAGACTGAGTTCAAGCCCTGGTTCTGACCTTGGGCAAATTACTTGCCCACTCTGGATTTGTTTCTTTTTCTGCAAAAAATCAGGGGACTGGACAATTTTTTTTCTCCCTTTCAATGCTACATTTCATGCTTCCCATTCCTCAGCACCAGGCATTTGAGGCTGGGAAGCAGTTGTAAAAATCATCCCCTAATTGGGATGTCAGAAGGGTGGTTCCTCTGGGCCTCATGGAGAGGGGCTTAGACTTCCCACCAGGGGCTGGCGACTCCCACGTCTGAACCAGCGGAAGCCAGAGCTGTCCTTCACACCTCCCCGCACAGCTCTTATCTGACCTTAATGATCCCTGCTCTCTGTGAGCAATTCTTTGAGCTGTAATTACTAATTGATGTTTGTAAAGTCTCTGAAATTCTCAGATGACAGATGTAATCAAAGGCCAATTTATTATGATAATTGTTATTAGTACAGGCCCTTATTATTTATCAATGTTAACAGCAGTGCCAGCAGGTGTTTCAAGATTGAGTGGGACTGTAGCTGGCCCTGTCTGGTGGGAGAAAAATCAAGTGTGGATGTACGGGGAATCTGAAGTCTTTAGGGATCCCTGATGGCAACAGTCCTCCTGGATTCCTCTTTGAAGCCAATTTGTGGGGCTATGACTTAACATGGAACAGGACACTGAATGCACAGGACTGCCTAACTCATCTTTACATGCACAGGTTCAAACCCAGCTCAGTCTCTTGCTGCTGTTACGTGCTTCAGGAAATCATAGCCTCTCTGAGCCTCGACTTGCTGGTCTGTAAAATGAACATACATGTGGTCTCCACTTACACCTGCTGTGGTTGGAGAATGGGTTTGAGGCAAGCAAGTGCTGATGGAGGAAAACTAGTTAGGAGGCAGCTGCAGTTGCCCAAGCAAGAGTGGGTGAGCGGGACTAGGCTGTAGCCTGGTGGAGTGGAGTCGAGAGAATTAGAATGTAGAACAAAGAGGACTTGGGGATGATTGGATGTAGAGGTGTGATGTCTTAGGCAATCCAGAATTTAATGGAATGGGAAAGACTTAGGAATATTTTTGGAGGGGAAGAATGAACCACTCAGTTTTAAACGAATCATTGCCTACTCTGCATCATCTCTGGCAGGTTTGGTTCATGTGAATCTTGTCAACTCTGTTGCCCCATAAATTGAGTTTATGGCTTTGCAAAGTTGAGAGCCATGCTGTAAAAGCCAGAACTTGACCACTTGTCTGCTTGTTCCTCTGTAAGTACCACATTCCCAGCCTTCCTTTGAAATCTCACTCTCGCCTTCAGGCAGCCTGTGGCCAACTGATGTTGCTGCACACCCTGGACTCCACTGATTTTGTGCCTCCTCCTGTACCCTGCTCACAGAATATTCACATTTGATCCATTGGTTAAAAAGTCTGTGCTACCTTGTGGATCACACTCCCTTTATCTAGGGTATGGATGGATGAGTAGAAAAATGGGGATAAAAACTAAATGACAAATAGGGTGGGATGGGGGGGATGGTTTGGGTGTTCTTTTTTTACTTTAATTTTTTATCCTTAATCTGATTCTTTCTGATGTAAGGAAAATCTTCAGAAATAGATAGTGGTGATGAATGCATAACTATATGATCATACTGTGAACAGTTTATTGTATACCATGGGTGATTGTATGGTATGTGAATATATTTCAATAAAACTGAATTAAAAAATGATGATACAAATGAAGGAAGAAATAATAAACACCTATAACGAGTCTTGATTCATATCATATATTGCAATTTGTTGTCAGGTATCTATACATCTTATTCTGAATATACATATTTAAATAAATATATATATTTGCAAAAAAAAAAGTCTGTGCTCCCTTAGATTTTGCTTGTCCTTTTCTTAGTGAACCTCAACACTCTTCCCCATATATATCACCTGAAATATTTTAATGATGATTGCTGAAATTAATTGAGTGTTTATTGCATGCCAAGCGCTGATAAGCATTTGTTCATGCATCTTCTCATTTAATTTTTACAAACAATCTTAAAAAGTTAATACTAAAGGCACCAACATTTTCCAGATAAGAAAGGAGATTCAGAGAGCTTAAATCCCTCACTAATGTCACATAACTGATTAGTGTCAAGCCACACAATAGGAAAGATCCTTTGCTAGGCATACTCATCAAAAATCTGGGGCGAATCAAACTTTGAAATACATTCATATATGAGACTTGATAGTATTAATTCCCTCTTAGAGCATAAGAAACAGAATACTTGGGTACAAATGGATTCATTAAAATCCAGTTTAATACCTTATCCTCAGATTTCATTGACATGATGTAGAAGGGGCTACTTTTGAAGGTTTCTGCAGAAGTGTTCTTGATATTGGCTGGCATCTCTTCAGTGCCCCTTATGTAAGGGTATATGTGATAAATCTCCTAGTGTCTCTCATGAAAAGCATGTATGCTCCTTTCTATCAAGTAAGAGAAGTTATGCAAACCTGCCACATACTCCTTTTTTGCCTTGGCTTCCAAGAAGCTCAAGGGGTGCATATAATGCTCCATTTTATTAAATATCTTTACTAGATCTCTGGCTTAATGAAATGACAACCTTTATTGTACTATCAGATTCTTCAGTTCATTTTAAAACTTTATGTCTATGTGTATATGTATATATATACACATACATATTCACATTAGCAACTATATCTTCACTTGAAAGGTGCCTAGGAGTTTGCAAAGAATTCTCACATGTTGTTTCCTTCCTACAAAGACTCCAGTGAGTTTGGGAGGGCACATTTCATTCCTATTTGACATTTGGGGAAACTGAGGTTCATCAAACAAGAACTCAACTCTCAGAGCTGAGAAATGGCAGATCTCATTCTTAAACCCATGGATCCAGTTTGCAGATTCAGAGGTTTCCCCATTTGTTGGCTAGTTTGGCTGAGTTTGCAGGGATTTTCAGTTTGGGAGGGACATAACAGGGGCAGAGTTACCCTACTATTTCCATGACCCTTTTTGGAACTTGTGTCTGGAGCACTGATGTCTCAAGGCTCATGATAGAGGCCCCAAAGAGGAGAGAGGAGAAGGGAATAGTGCCCCTGGGAGACAACTGGAATTCTGAGGATTGGGAGAGTGGAGGGAGGCCCAGCTCAACTGGCAGTCCTCCTTCTGGGAATTCAGACCCCAGGGGCTGGAATTCAGATTCCAGCTTCAGTCAGCCACGCCCCTGACAGGATCAGAGTCACCAGGAGAACTAAAGCTCCATACCTCCTTACACTGGTGGGGGAGCTGCGGGCTGGCCAGCGCCACCTGCTGGACAGGAGAGGAAAAGCACCAATTCTAAAGGCCTCATAGGAGGGTCTCATTCTCAGGAAAACTCCATACCCTCCCAATGAGACCTGGGCCTCACTAGACTGGGAAAATCTGACTAGGGTCGACCACATCTGAGGAGACCCACTCACAAAAAGGTTACATAGAGGCAGAGCAAGAAACAGAAAAAACAAGAGGGGAAAAATTCCGATCAACGAAATAGAACCTAAGTTAGAGGTCTAGAATAAGTTGAACTGAATAACAGAGGCCAGAAAACAAAGCCAACCAACAAGAAAACCACTAAGTAAAAGACAGAAAACAAGCTCCAAAATAAACTAATCAAGAGAATCAGATGCCTAGACAACTTAAGATAACAAGCCATACCAGGAAACACGAAAACATGGACCAGCCAAAGGAACAAACTAATAGCTCAGCTGAGACACAGGAGTGGAGGCAACTAATGCTAAATAAATTTGATGAAATGAAGGAAGATATAGCAAAAGAGCTGAAGGATATAAAGAAGACACTGGCTGACCATAAAGAAGAATTCATAAACTTAAAAAAAACAAATGGCAGAACTCATGGGAATGAAGGCCACAATGGAGGAGATGAAAAACACAATGGAGGGACACAACAGTAGATTTGAACAGGCAGAAGAAAGGATCAGTGAACTGGAAGACAGGTCATTCGAATTCATACACACAAAAGAACAGATGGTGAAAAAAAATGGAAAAATATGAGCAGGGTCTTAGGGAGCTGAGTGACAACATGAAACGCACAAATATACGTGTTATGGGTATCCCAGAAGGAGAAGAGAGGGGAAAAGGGGCAGAAAGAGTAATAGAAGACATATTCACTGAAAATTTCCCAACTCTTATAAAAGACAGAAAATTAGAGATTCAAGAAGTACAACGTACCCCAAATAGAATAGATCCCAATAGACCTACTCAAGGCTCATGATGACAAGATTGCATATTATCTGTCAACATTTGGACAACCTTCATTTCCTTTTCCAAATGAATTTAAAGTATTTTTGCTTGGGAAGGGAAGTGTTCTTAGTCCCTAAGGTCTCGTACCATGGTAATAAAATTTGTAGGAAGTGTAACTGAGTGAAAAAATAAATTAGCAACCTGGGAGAACTCATCTTGGTATTTGCACAAGGTGACACTCGGGAATTTCTCTTTCATTGGGAGAGAGAAGTTTGGGCTCCAACAGGGGACCAATAGAAGGTCAGAACTTTTATGCCTGCAATAAGACTCAAATGGTGTAAAGGGGACTTGGTTGTAGATATGCCCATGGAGAAGGGTGAATTCCTAGGAGGCAAAATAAACTGAGGACTGGGAAGAAGGTCTAGGCAGGTAAATGGGCCATAGGACTCAGGTTCTGGTGACATACAAGAACCAGGAGGGGGCATTAACCAGACCAAGGTTTTCCAGAGTAGTTATAGGAAGGTTGTGATAACCCTAAATTTTCAAATACAAGTCCACTCCTCTCCATTTCCATAGGGCTGGTACAGAGTTAATAAAATCCAGAAATATGTTCCTAACATAGAACCATGGTGTCTAGTCAGCAAAAGATGTCGGGGCCTTTGGGTCACAGTTTGTTAGTTGGCCCAGCCCCTAATGAATGGGACAGATCTAAAGCATTCTGAGTTCCCTCAACCATGGTGCATTCTAGAATTGGAAGAACCACTGTCTTTCAAAGTGGAAAAAATCACATATGCAGTATCCGACATTTCTTGCCATATCTCCTTGGAGGTAAAGAGAGGTAAAGAGAGGAAGCTGTTACTAAAATCTCTATGATGTAACTGAGAATTCAGGAGATTCAAGGGTGCTTCTGTCAGTTCAACCATCCATCAATGGAAATAGAGCCATTTTGTTTGTGAGTTCAATCAAGGAAATAGTGCAAGTGATAACACATTGCTTAGTGTCTGGAACAGAGCAGGTGCTCAATATTAGAAAGTTCTAAGGATCTGTCATAGGAACTTCAACAGTGGGTCTGAGTATTACGAAAATTTGAAAGGAAAGCTTAGGATGGGAAAGTGTGGTGGTCATTAGGGATATTCACAAAAAGCCCAAATGTACTCCCTCATTCCTTTTGAAGCCTCGGCCAATGGAATATGAAAGTATCATGTATCCTTAGTGTGTAGAAACTTTTAGAGCCATGCCCTGTTTGCTGCAATTCTCTTTCTCTGCCTTGGTCATCATGGAATCATGTGTGAAGATGGACCTTACATTAGCCTGAGCCCCTAGGTGACTATGAGCAGCAGAGACCTTCTGATGACCCATTTTAGCAGGGGTAAAAAATGATTTTTTTCTGATAACCCACTGAGATTTTGTGATTGTTTGTCATTATAGCATAGCTCAAATTATGCTACCCAATCTTATAAACCCCCTGATGCGCTATCCATGACACAAGCTGCCATGAGATCTCTTGTATGGTCTTAACTCCCAACTACCTGAACCAGGAGCTCCCACATCTCCTCATTCTCTGGTCCATCTGAGCTTTTCTCATGTGACATGGGACTTCACAAATAGTCACTGAACTAATTAGGGAGTCAGGAAAAGGGGTTGGGAGGGGCAGGATCATACCCAAAAGACAAAATCCACTGTGGCAAAAGATTCAACAGAGACAGATGTCAGGTTTGAAACTATGTGTGAAAAGTTAAACAAAGAGGAATAAAGAGGTTATAAAATAATTTTATCATGGGTATGTCAAGGCAGTCAACAGCTGAGACACAGGCATGGGTCTTGAGGTTCTTCAGAGTTAGAAGGACATGTACTTCCAGGTGAGTCTATTGGACAAATCTGTATATGGTAGGTGGGAATGTTGCAGTCTCCTCCCAGGAGAGGAGTCTCAAGGAAAACAGCAAAAGAAAGGGGAAATAGAATAAGACCATACAAGAGATCTCATGGCAGCTTGTGTCATGGATAACCCATCAGGGGGTTTTATTTCAATTTTATAATGAAATTATTATTATTCTTTCAATTTTATAATGAAGAAAACTGAGACTCAAAGACAATGAGCAACAACGAGCAAATGCTCCAAGTTTTGTGGAGGTAGACCATCAAACACACTATAGATCTTGAGATTCTGGGTACCATGTTCCAGTTCACAAAGCTGGAAAGAGCCAGAATGCAAAGCCAAGTCTGTCTGATCCCCAACTCTCTGTTCTTTCCATCCCACCATGACGATGCCAGGAAAGAAAACCCATCTGTGTGTAAGCGTCCTTTTAACAGTGCTTGGGCACAACTAAATATAATTTCCTCCAATTCACTCAGAGACATAGTATTTCCCTAACCCATCCCTATCCAGATCATCCCAACTATTATAATATGATTATACTGCAAACATGGCGAACCTTTCAACATAGCATCTGACTTCCAACTTCTCTCAAGGGGCAACTGAGTTCAGGAGCTGGAAGTGAAGGAGAAAGAGAACAATCATCCTTCTACTTCCCACTCTCTTGTTTAGCTCAAGATTTGCCGAAGGCATCATACAGGTAAATTAGCCTCTGCAAGATGAAAAGGATATGGCAAGGAAAGTTTTCCCTATGTATAAATAGAATACACACAAAAACATTGCCCAACAAAAGGTGGCTTCTGATGGATATTTGCATGAATTCACCACACATGTTTTGCATCAACCACTAATTATGGTCCTTTCAACTTCACAATCATGGCTAATGGTGGTGGGAGTGCAGAGAACAGTAGATTCAGCAGACCTCATTCTGGGACTAGTGGGAAAGAAACAATGCAAAACCGTGCCCACCCACTGTTTATAACTGAGACAGCTACTCTGGGTACCATTTGAACAGTTTAGAGGAAATCAAGGCCTCCCAGGGGTCTGAAGCTTAGGAAATGAAGCATCTGGAGGAAAGTCTACTAAGATGAAAGGAAGGACTTTTAGGGCTCATCTGGCCATGGTGAAAATGGCTGAGAACCATCTCTCTCCTGCTACACTGAATGGAAATTCAGACTGTATTGACATTTCTCACTTAATCCTCAAAATGATCATGTGAAGTATGCATTATTATTATTTCAATTTTATAATGAGGAAAACTGAAACTCAACGACAACGAGCAACAGTTCTTGCCCTTATTCACTCATTAATTTATTGATTCATCAAATGATTATCAGGTATCTACTATGTGGTATGTATTGTGCTCAGCATGGAGGATCCAGCAGCAGACAGGACAGAGTTCCTAACTCCTGAAATTCTCAGTCTAGTGAGGGAGGAATGCACTACATGAAAACATGTGTAATTAAAAATTACACCCTGTATCATAAAGAAAAAGACCAGGTTAATGTGAAAGTATTAGATAAAATGGTTGGGATGTTCTTAGAGGATGTGACATTGTAGCTGAGGCCTGAAAAATGAGAAGGCACTAGTAATGCAGAGAATGAGGAAAGAGAGATGCAGGTAAAACAACAGCTTGTGTGAAGACCCTGAAGTGAGAAAAATACTTTGGAGTGTTTGAGAAATAATGTCATAGGAAATGTTCAAGACAGTATAGGTAGTTAAGTTGTAACAGGTTTGGCCTTACTATATCTGAAGCATAGTGTTCTGGTCATCCCTTTTTAAGGAGGACATTAGCAAAAATTGTGCCCATCAGAGAAGAGAGTAAACAGGATGAAAGAGATCTGAAAATTATGCCATGTGAGAAAGAAAAGTCATAATTCCATGTTAAACCTCAGTGAGAAATGATTTGGCTGGCCAAGGTGGGTAGTTACTTCTGACATATGTCTCCAAAAGACTGATGTGGGAGAGAAAGATTTGATTTGTGCAAATCAATACAAGTGACCAAGAGGAGACAGTTAAGGATACAGAATTTGGCTTTATCTAAGGAAGAAAGTTCTACTAATTTTACCTGTTCCTTACGTAATAGAATCAACTCCCTTTCCCTCCAGAGAACTGCGGAGCTCAAGCAAAGGCTTTATACTGCCCTGCCACCAACGCTTTGCTGGGGATTTCTTTGTTGGATTCTAGTACAGAGTAAATGAGAAATCAAATTTTATCCAACTCTAAGTTGCTATAGATCTATAATATAGCTGTATCCAAAATAAATGCCTACAATATGGCCTGATTCTCAAGGTAGACAGGTGCCAAGCATCCAGCACTGACAGCAATGGTCCAATACAAGGGACTGTGGCTGTTAACTGTAGGAGAGCAGCAATGGGTGAATGTAGATGCTACTGATCAGGCCAGAATGCCCAAGGCAAGTGCCTGGAAACAGCTCACACTTCAAGAAAAGGTCTGCAGTGGCTCCGAGCACAATGCCTCACAGTGCACATCGTTCTTGAACTGACATCTTAGTGTTTAGTGCTTCTAGGGCTGGGTTAAAACCCTCCACATTCATAGATCACTCCGAGTTTACAAAGTGCCTTTACCCTCTTTCCAATAATATTCAACATGGATTGAGTGACCTACATGTTCCTAACTAACAGTTAATTATTTGACATATTATTTCACTTCATTATCTTGCTTACTTTTGGTTTCTCCCCATTAGAATGTAGACTCTATGAGAGGAAGGATTTTTGTCTGTTTGGCTCATTGCTCTATTCCCAGTGTCCAGAAAAGTGCCTCACTTACTAGATGTTTCATTCATTCATCAGTCAATCAGATCAAACTCGTTAATGGCTTGCTTAAAGTCACACGGCTCCCGGAGATTTGTACCGAGGCAGTCTGATTGTAGAGGCTGAATACTTAGCCACACTGCTAAATTGTCACCCCAGCCTTAATGTTTATAGAATAAAGGTATCTGGACCCTAAAGTTCTCTTTCCCTGTTCTGACTGAAACTTGCAGGCAAGCTGGGGAGAATGGAACTGACTGATAGTAAATTATTCAACTAGGCCCACAACCATCCTGCAACAAACGGCCATTTTTACTTTCCTTTAATTTGCTTTAGTTTAATATAATTTTGCCCCATCATTTGTTTGTAATATTTTAGTGATATGAGTTTGTGGAAATCTGGGTTTTGGGGTTTTTTTTTGGCCCAAGTATTCTACCCCCCTCCTTTAAAGAGAGGAGCAAAGCCCTGCTTTTTTGTCTCCCCATCAAATCTATTGTTTTTTTTCTTTTTTTCTTTTTGTCTTCTAGCTTGCTTTACAGTAGCTGCTTTTCATATTTATTGATCGTTTCCTTTGTTTTCTTCTCTTTTCTATGTAGATTGTTGTGGGTTTTTTGGCTTTTTTTTGAATGATGGATTGGAAGGCTGGATTTATGTTTAAAAAACTATGCTTTTAAAAAATTCTCTGTATCAAAAAGAAACAAAAAAAACCAACAAAAAACCAGTAGTTATTTATTTCCACCTATCTAGAAAAGAAAATTAGCAGATTTTTACTTATTCTCATCAATCCTCAATTCTTTCCCAATTTTTGTTGACAGAATAGTAAATTGTAGACCCAGATCACAATTGTTAATTTTTCACGTTATACTTCATCTCTTTAAGTAATTATTTTTTACATTAACCTTCTGTTTTGTAACACATTTAGAGCAATTATTTAGCATTAATGCTACGTTTAATTAGTTTCAGTGCTCAGTGTGGGTCCTTTTATTCCATTTTTCTCCATTTGTGACTTTTTTATTTTGATTCATTGCTCAGTCAATTGCTCTCTGAATGATTTATTAGAAGCAGGGCACGGGAGAACTCCTGGATACTGAGGATATTTTTCTGATGCATTCACCCAGGAACAACAACTTGATTGATAAGGAATTTGTGGGTTATAACATTTTCTCCTCAAAAATCGTCCAGGCTTAACTGCATTGTCCATTGGCCTTTATGCTCTGGGGAATTCCGAGAGAGGCCAGGCAGAGATTTGCTAGACTCAGGGTGGCTTTTCTGCTCTTACAACCCTTTCACCCAACTCTTTTCAGCAAAAAATTAATATTAAATACAGTGATTTGAAGCTGTGGGTAGTTTTTTGCTTGCCAGAAAAATACAGCTGCCTGAGTGCCCCGCTCCCACAGGTCTTCCTCTCTCAGTTGCTGAGAGGCCACCTGCACGCCCAGGATACCTGGCATGAGCACCCATCTGAGTGCATTCCTGACTGTGTTTCACTCACGGAAAGCTGGGTTCCAAAATGGGAGTTCACGTAGCGTGGCATGGAATGGCCTTGTTCGTCCCAGAAGCAGTTTCAGATGTGGCAGCTTCAGTGGGGGGTGGCTGCTTCTTGATGGCAAAACCCCATGTCTTGAGGAGGGGGTCCACAGTGTGATGTTTGAGGAGCAAAACCTCCTGTTTGTTCTCCTGCCTCATGAACTGTTCTGCTCAGGGCCCAGCCATGTTAGGGAAATTCCTTCTGGGGTCTGTTTGCCAGTTTCTTGAGTTCTATATGCTTGGTCTCTCGCTAAGTGGAGAATGTGGTGGAAACTGAATTGAGGGCAGTAACGTCTTCCTCATCCCAGCCTGGAAACCGAGCGGCACCTCTAGATGTGTTGTCCGGAGCAGGGAAAGCAACACCTTCTCAGAGAGTTGTGAGGAACCAATAACCTGGCCAGCCTGGGAGGTGGAGAAGCAAGACTTCAAGATGGGCTCTCCGCTGCCTCTGCCCATTTTTATATCTTCCTCCTCTGCACGTCACAGGAAAGACCAGGTGAACAGGTGGGAGGCAGTCTGGCAGCTTCTCTTTGTAGTTTTATACTCTCTGAGGAGTGCTGCTTGAATCGGTAATAAATGCAGAACTGAAATACCAATGTGGAATTTAAATGGGTATGTGGCCACTCTAAATGTTAATTAGTTCCTCATTCCAGCTTTCTCGTAAACAGTGACTGCCACCAACAGACTAAACTCCCTACCTTGGCCACCCAGAGTCTGCACAGTCTGTTCCCCACATACTTCACCAAATCTTGCTTTTGTCTCAGCCTCCCCTTCTCCAGCAAGCCTCCTACATCCCTAGTACACTGTAGGACATGGCACAGGCCAAACTCCCTTACACTTCTATAAGCTCTCGGAGGGCATTTTCTAAATAATCTTCATATGGACCACAGAGCCTGGCATATGTCAGTGTTCTTTATATGTTTGTTGAGTGAAAAATGGCAATCTGGACTATGTCTGCAAAAGCATCCAAATGGCAAATACAGATGTATGTCGTAAGAGGAATTACAGACGTTTCATTTCTAGAAAAAAAACAAATGTCTAGATGGATGTATTCAGATAGAGGGGAAGTAGAGGTTAGAAAAGATCGTGATCTTTGTGTAACTGAAAGAATACCACTTGATGGGGAGAGTACTAGGCTTTATGGGGCCCTAACAATGGGTGGAAGCTATGAGAAAAGAGATTTTCAAACTTGGTGCAATAAAAAGCTTTCTTAGAGTCACGGCTCACCAAAGATCAGCAAAGCTGCCTTAGAAGTAAATTTCCTGTCACTGGAGGTATTCAAGAATACGCCCTAACACCAGTTTACTGTGATGTTGTGATGTTGATTCAGGCACTGTTTTGTATCTGTAGGGGGTGGGGGGAGTAGGTATTGGATAACCTTTAAGGTCCTTTCCAGCTGTGTGATTTTTTGATGTTGCGAATGACACCACTCCTTGATCAAAGAAATATTTTACACAAAGATAGTGGCCCTGACTTTGGGAAAAAAATTTTTTTTCTCATATGACTAATGGTATTCACTATCAACTAAAATATGCATAGTGAATGCTATGAAGTTGATAGTTTTCATAATATTATTTTATATCATTTATATCATTATATGATATATTATTATAAAATTATTATTATAGATGAAGAAACTAAGAATCAGCAAGTCACGTGACTTGCCCAAGGGGAAGCATGTTTTCTGTATTCTAAAGCTGGAGAGCATGAGGGATGGACAAACTTTCTGTAAATGGCCAGATAGTAAATATTTTTGGCTTGGTGGGCCATAGTCTCTGTCACAACAAAGCAACTTTTGGGTTATAGTGCAAAATCAGGTATAGGCAATATGTAAATGAATGGCCTTGGCTGTGTCCCAAGAAAATGTTATTTACACAAACAGACATGGAATTGGACTTGGTCCAAGGGCCTTAGTTTGCTGGCCTCTGCTCTAATGTCATATGCCACCTTCTTACTTGAGAAAGGGGAAAACAAAAACAAAGGAATGGCCTCCATACTTACTCCGTTCGCTTTGCTGAGTGCCTGGAAGTAGATGCTGTAGCTTTTCAGGGGGGAGAGAGGAGGGTTCCAGTAGCCATTGTATGTCTTGTTGTCACCTACTGTAAATGGCTGCGTGACAGGCAGGTTGGCAGGCTTCAACTCAGCAGCAAAGTAGTGTAGGGAATCGAGGCTCGAGGCATTCCGATAGCTCACAGGCACCGAGAAGCACTCAACTATGTCTGCGGCCCTCCGTGACTTCTGAAGTCGCTCCTCCTTGACAACCAGCTGATAAACACTGGACAGGAGAGAAAAGAGGCAGATGATACAAGCTTGTTAGCTCTCAGGGCATCAATACAACTTCCCCCTATCTGAATACATCATCATCATTTCTGTTTATAACTCAAATTCCCTCCTGAGCTTTAGTCTTACAAACCCACTCATTTCTAGAAGGCCATTTCCACTTTGATGTCCCAAAGCAAGGTCATACTGGTTCAAAACTCACCTCAGCCCCAACCCTACAAACTTACTTGCATTTATTTCTTTAGTGAAGTTACCATCATCCACCAAATGGCCAGATTGTGAATCTAGGGATCATCTTCAAAATTCCTACCTGCTTAGTTCTTATTCAACACCTTTAATCAGCAAGCCATGTTGACTTACCTCGGCAATACCACCCTGCCCCTCTCTCTTCTCCACCCACTGATAACGCCTGGGTTGGGCACTTCTCCACTTCTTACCTGGACTCTCCTGGTCTATTTGCCTCTAATTTATCTGATCCAATTAATTGGTAAATCCACTAATCTTCCTAATTATGCAATCTTATCCCTCTTCAAAATCTTTCATGGGTTCCTTATTATCCAATGTACACAATCTGAACCCCTCATGCTGGCATTTGAGGCCATCTGTGGCTGGCTTCCACTCTAACTTTCAGAAGTTCTTCTCATTATGCATTCCACATTCCAGCTGCCCCAGACTCCATGCTATCATACAAACCTCCTTTGGATCCCATCCCACACCATCTCCTGCTCCTGCTTCCTCCACCTCTGCCTGCAGAGGCTTTTCCTTAAATGCTGAGAGTATCTTTCACTTCCTCTATGAAGCCTGTTCAGATCCCCCCAGTCTGTAAAAAATTTCCCACTCCTCCATTCCCCTGCAGCCTACTAATCTGTTTAAGATTTCAATAACATGAACAAGACTTGCTGGCTAGACTGTGACCCTTTGGAAAGTGGGATTTGTGGCTTAGTCATCTCTGCACAACTCCCCCCTGCCCCTATGCAAAATGCCCAGGAGGATGCCTGACATCCAGCAAGTGATCAAGGAACGCTTGTTCAAGTGAATCAAATTGAATTGGATTAAAGTTGAAAGCAAGCATGAAACCAAACCTGACTGGATGCAGAAACCCTAATAAAGATAAACAGTGATTCCCCTGAGCTCCTATCTAGTGATCTCATATCATTCTCTTCAACTTAGAAGGATGAAAGACGTTGCTAGTGTGTGAATAAGGATGGACGAGACTTGATTGGATACCAACTGTATGACAAATGTGTGGGAGGCTCTTTGTAAAAAAATATTTAGAAGTTTGTAAATTTGGATAGCATTTTTCCAATATCTTGAAATGTCCACATTTTGTACTTTTCTGTAATATATGCTGTTCTTTTAGAAAACTTTATTGCATAGATATCTGGGACCCATGATCCAAGACCAAAGACCAATGAGAGGCATTTCCCAAAGAGCCCACAGGCAACTTCTGTGAGTTAATGAGGCAGTTGTAGCAATGCTCCAAACCAATGATTTAAAAATGGCATAGTGAACTAGTGCATGGTTTATAACAATGGGACATGGTGGGAGCTAAAAGCTTTCAGTCAGATAGTCCATCTGAAGACGTGGTAAAGAAGCACATCTTGGGTGGAGAGAGAGGCAGAGGACTATTTCATTAGGAAGAAAAAGGCTATGGAGGTACTGTCCGAGGGAAATGTGACACATTCCAAATGACAAGTCTTCCCTTGAATCTCCTTTAACATAAGAATGGTCAACCATGCAAATGGGACCATTGTATGCTGCCCTCAGATGAGTGTGACATATGAGTGGGGTGAAGACAGCTCAATGCATATCAGACAGGGCTCGAATTAATGAGGGTCAATTATTCATGGGACCCTGATGTGTGAGGAGAAAGGGCAAAGGGTAAGAAAGAGCAAAGGAGTGACAGCACAGAGCAGACAACCTCGTGGGTTCTCCTGCTGAAGAAAGCAATGGCACCTAAGAATCCTTTGCATTGGGTTTGTGGCACTAAATTTATCCAGCCTTCAAGCCCTCCTCACCAGGTGGGAGGGGACATTAGCCTCATCGCCAGTAGCAGGGGATGGAGAGTGCTGTGGGTCCCCACTTTCCCTTGAGGCCCAGTTTATCCTTTATCACCACTTGGGTTGATCCTGTCTACATGACAAGACCTCAGTCCAACCCTCTCATCCTACCCCGGAATCCTGCTGTCATCCTTGCCCTCCAAACTGGGGCCCCACAGCCTTGGGACTTCCCTGGGGCTAGATACCACTCCTAGATCACTTTCTATTGTCCACCCTCCTATAAGGGGATGGATCAAGAAGAGTCACAAGGCTGACCTCAAGTACTATCTATGGCTGGCATGAGGTTGTGCAATTGTGGGCAGCCAAGCAGATGGGTCCTTGCAGGGCTCTGAACCCTTGAATGCTGCTAAGGCTTACCCATGGAGGGAGCACAGCATCTCTATAGGGGTCAGACTGTAACCCATCCACCTTCTCCTCCCTGCCAATCTGATTGTTGAGTGTCCACTAGTCAATTCAACCAAATTCAATGGCCAGACTGTAGATGAGGATATTGAGACTAAGAGAGGTGAAGTGACTGTGAGTGTCAGACTGCAGCAGACACAGGAACCTGGACTTCTGATTCACAGTTCAGCACCCTTTCTTTTTCTCTGTCTTCCTCCTTTTCCCATAAAATAACAAAGCATACTTTACTCGGCAGCCTAAATTGCTTAGCTCCTTCTTGCCCAGCCTCATCTGAAATCACAAAGAATAGCGAAGGTATTTTTGGATTAAACATTGCAGGCAACTTATGGCTCACATACAATTGGGATTAATGTGCCAAAGTATACCCAGCAACTCCCTGAAGCCCACTGTGCCTGCAGCTTGTCCATTCAGAGGCAAATCTGCAACTGCAGCCAGAAAGATGTAAACCATTTTGTCATATAAATCTGTTTTTCAGTGGATCCAGCCTCTCTGAAAACCCAGAGAACTTGATTAAGGAGGAGGAGAGAAGAAACAGCAATTGTAAGCCATGTGACTTTCCTTTCCCTGACACATACACTTCAGGGAAGGATGGGGCAAGGAAACAAGAAACTGGGTATTCTTTTTGTTTCTTGTAGTAATTTCATTCTCTTGATCATTCTTTTGAAAATACATTTATTTTAGAGCATGCTTTTTTTCTGGTTGCTAGCAACGATAAAATCATACCTAAATGAGAATAACCCCACAAAAGTCATATCTTCAGCTCAAAGGAAGCGGTTGCAATAAACTATTCAGGATCATTTGTAAAGAGAAGAGACATTTTTCAGTAGAAAAATCCTGGCAGCACGAGAGAAGAGTAACTTAAGATGCTCACCTCACCACAAACAGTATTTACTCACACATTTCCTCCTCCTGTAAAACTCTGTTTCTCTCAGAAAGAAGATGGACCTTTATGACCATTTTCTTTAGAAAACTTTGTCCTGAGGGTCTGCTCTTGCAGGCCCCTGAAAGGTATGCTGTACTCTCACCCCAGCTCGTTCACAATAAAGTGGCTGCTGCAAGGTCAAGGAGAATTTTATGTTCTCCCACCTCCCTGGCTTTGGTTTCCTCATTCTGAAGCCCACCTTTGATGACCATCATTCATCTTCTTTGCTACAGTGACAGCATCCACTCCCTCCACCACCCAACTTCTCGGATCCATGCTTGCCAGCAACCTCCAGCTTTGGTCCACTCTTTAGTTTCAGCATCTCCTGCCATATGAAGCAAGAACACTCTGCTCTGGTCCCAGGCCCCCGGGCCCCCAGCCTGCAGAAGACAGTTGCCCTCAGATGCCTTTAGGAGCAAAGCCTGCAGGGTTTCCTCTGAATGGCCTTAGAAAACCCTGCCCCTTGGTCCTCTTCTTCCCCTGAATCCTCTAATGGTTTAGATTATGGCTTGTTCTCTGATGAGGCACCACTGAGGGGGCCCAGGAACCTGTCAGAGCCATCCACCTGTCATTAACATCCTAGGTTGAGGGAGTATGTCTCTAGCCTGGGACTGTACCCACTGACAATGAAGAAGCCAGATGACAGACAGAGGATATGCTTTAGCTTATGGGTGAAAATTGCCTGATTTCAGCAAGGGGCATATTTTAGCCCATGTTTTCCCAGGAAGAGGCATGTCTTATGTCAGGTTATTCTGGAACGAGACTCTGAACCAAGGTTGTAATGCAAATGATATATCAAGGAAACCAGAAAGGGAGTGAAAGACACAGGAGAGAAAAGGGGAGGCTGCCAAGCCAGGGTGTGATTTCAGGCAAAGAAGCAGCATCAGCCTGATCCCAAAGGGAACTCTGGAGAATAAATTGTACCTGAGAGTTGGTTTCATCTCAAGCCAAGACTTTTGAACTTCTCACACCAATCAGTTATTGGTTATGGGCTGCTCCAGAGACACAGAACACCCAGACACTGCCAGCTCTGTGTGTGGGACAGGCAAGGTGGTTCTGGAAGCCCAGTGGGAACCTTCTGAAGAAAGCCAGAGCTGAGAGCCACTCACAACAAAGCATACAGAAGTTGCATGAAAGGGAAAATGAGGGATCTGGGTGGGCTCCAACAGTGTCTCCTACAGAGTTTTGACCAATGGCCACATGGGACATACATAAATGCAGAGACCCATTTAGGAAACATATTTCTTCAACTTTTATTTCCAGCCCCACTCAGCTGAAGGACATGGTGGCTTCCCACTAATCACAGTGTCTTCTCCATCTCTGATTCTTCAAGTAACGGCAGGGAACAGTCATTCAGAAATGTAGGGGGTTGCCGCAGGTCACTGGTTCTCAACTCTGTCTGCAAATTAGAATCGCCTAGGAAATATTTTAAAATGCTTATTCCTTGGCCCCACAACAGACCAACTGAATTAGAATCTCTAGGGTAAGTCCCTAGTATCAGTACTTTTAAAAATAATGCTCTCTAGATTGTTCTAATGTGCAGGTATGAAATCACAAACCTAGATGAGTCTGATATTTTTGCCTTTGCCCCAGCAGGGGAATTCCCTTCCAATATTCCCAATCCCCTTAAAAATCACTGATTTGCATTATTCAAAATCCATCAAAGCATTAATTCACAATTACCAGCATTCCTGAATCATTGTCTATCACATTTCCCGATTTATTTCTTCCATAGCTTTCTTCACAATCAAAACATGTCTTGCTTGATGCTTGTTTTTGGTTTACTGCCTGCCCACTAATAGGCCAGGAGCTCCATGAAGGCTTAGGTCTCGTGGTCCAGTTCTTTGCTGCAACCCCAGCTTCTAATTCTGTGCCAAACACAAATCAATTGTTCCCTAAGAACTTACTGAATAAGTGAATTCACAAAACTTTTAAAATGTCTATTCACATTAAATTCTCCCAACATGCCTTTCCATATGTTGTTCCATCCCCCCAAGATGCCTTTTCCCTTCTTCCCCTTGAAAGCTTCTCATCCAATCTAGACCTGCTTCAAGTGTTATCCTTTCTGAGGAGCCTCTCCGGACTTTCAAACCGGAGCTAGTTTCTCCTCCTCTGTTCCATACTTCTTTCATAGCCCCCACTGCTGCATATTGCGAGGATTGCTTCACTCACCAGAAAATGTTTATTGAGCACTTACTATTTACCAGGCACTATGCTCAGCTGATTCCATGCATTGTTTTATTTGAACCCCACAATAATGCTAAGAGGTGTGGACTGTCAGTTCCTTCTGACAAAATAAGAAAGCTGATGGAAAGAGAGGCTAACAATCTTGCCCAGCATCACACAACTATTTGAGCAATGGAGCTAGGGTGTGAACACAGGCAGTGTGACCCCTGAACTCTCAGTCTTAACCACAAGACTGCACTGCTTTTTAGCACACCACGACTGAGCTACCATCTCTAGCTTACTCCACCAAATACGTCGCCTTTTTAAAAATTATTTTTATGTCAAGGAAAACACTTAATAAAATTTAGAATGTGGAGAAAAAGGGAAAAAAGAAAGACTTTCAACATCTAACCACTCTAATGCAATCATCAATTAAATTTTGGTAAATTTTCTACCATTTTTTTTCCTTGTGTAAGAATAAACTTCTGATTTGATATTGGAAATCAATGGGGAAAAGCCTTCCTTTTATAGTTAATCACCTCACAACCAACTTCGTAGGTGTACACATATAATTTTAATATTATATACAAAAGGCTCCCAATATCACATATCTTCAACTATTCCAAGAGATCTAGTGACCTAGTAGTAAATGTGTCAACTAAGAAGCTTTCAATTTTGGTGCTGCTGGGAATAGGCAAAGGTGCACGGTCTTACTTCAGACACATTGATCAAGGGTTACCTGGTTCACTGAAACTTCTCCCAAAAGGCTACCTGACTGAGTAATCTATAGGAACCTGTAGATCTTGGCTGGCCATGGCCCTGGGAGTGACCTACAGGAACACAGGCAAATGCATTCCCCATTGAGGTTGGCTTGACCTCGTTCTCTCTCATGCAATCTCTATACTTCATAAGGTCAATATAGTTTCCCAAGTTGGTAGGGAGATTCTTTGTCTCTGCATTTTTCTAGATTATCCTGCTATTCCCAGCTAAGCAGGAAAGCCAGGTAGAAAGGTCCTGGATAGTAACAGTTGGCAGCAAGATTGATTCATATATAGATAGTAATACCTCTAGGCATCAGAAGAAGGTTACCTGACAGCAAGTAGTCTCTTTAATAAAGAAAGGACTTACACAACTCATTTTCAGTGGATTTTAAATAAAGCTGATTAAAAGACAATATTAACATTTATAAATCTGGTTTCTAATCCACAGTCTGCTGAGACTTAGCTGTGTGACCTTGGGCAAGTCACTTAATCTTGCAAGAGGACACACTCATGGCCCATCTCAGACCCTCTTTCCGGTTTTACGTGTCCATCCCCCAGCTTCTGGGTGATTTGCTGTAACTGGGTGATTTCTTTGAGGACGGCCCCAAAACTACTGGAGACCCTTTGCGTGTAAAGAGGCCTAGAAACTTAAGTTCTGCCCCTTCCCCATAACCTACCCCCAGCCAGCATTTGCATGTGATTCCTGGGGCAGAAGTGAGAAAACAAATCCTGCTCCTTTGCCTCAAGGAGGACAAATTCAAAGTGTAATTCACTCTCCAGAGGTCTCCACAGGATCATATCCTTGTTTAGATTCTTTGCCTTCCCTTTCTCACTTCCCTCTGTCCCTTATTGGTTTCTCCTGGGAGTATCCCTTAATAAATCAATTGCATTCAAATTCTTGGCCCAAGGTCTGCTTCTGGGAGAACCCAACCAAAAATAAGGTCTATATTCCTCATTTCCTCATATTTAAAAATTATTGGGTGGCACTTCTTGAATGTCAGCAAATTAGCTCCCAAAAGCTATGATTAAACCGAACAAAATTAGCAACAGCAACCATTTCAGGACTCTGGAATTTGACCAAAGATGTACAACAAATTGAGAAGAATTTACTCAAGTAAAACCACTTTATTTTGGATAAAGACAGTGGAATTCTGCAATGTTTTATCTTGGCATTGTTCTCATTCCTCTCAGCTCAGTCAACATGGTCATTCTACCAGGTGGGCAAAGTCATGAAAACTAGTAGCTTTATGCTAGAGGGAGCTGGCATGATTTGGAACAGAACATAGGAAATCCCCACACCCCTGGGTGTTATAAAAAGTTGCAATTGTGGTGGCAAATGAACCAGGGAGCCCCCCAGTGCAGTTAGTCAGAAGTTATGATCCTGGTTGCTACAAGTCAACAGACCAACCAGAGATATAACAGGGAAATATATGGAACGAGACAGCCACAATGGCCTTAAATAACAGAGTTTTAGTTAGCCTAGGGATCAAAAATGAAATCACAAGGGAAATTATCAAATGTTTTATCTGAATGAAAATGAAAACACAACACATCAAAATTTATGGGATGTAGCTAAAATAGGGATTGGAGGAAATTTGATAGTTTTAAACACCTCTATTAGAAAATTTTAACAAAAGATTCCAAATCAACAACCGAAGATTCAATCTTAAGAAAGCAGAAAAATAAGAGAAAACTAAACCCAAAGCTAAAAGGAGGAAAAAAAAAAAAAAGAGTAAATATTATGGTGGCAATCAATGCAATAGGAAACATGAAAACAAGAATGGAAAATCAATGAAAACAAAAGTTAGTTTTTGGAAAAGCTCAACACAATTGCCAGACCTTTACCTAGACTAAGAGAAAACCAGGTAAAGCACAAACTAACAAAATCAGGAATGAAAGAGGGGACGTCACTCCCAATATTACAGAAATTAAAAGGTTTATAAGGGGATACTATGAAAAACTTTATGCCCCAAAAACTTGACTTAGATGAAATGGACAAATTCCTAAAACTGTACAACCCACCAAAACTGACTCATGAAAAAATAGAAAATTTCAATAGATCTATACAATTAATAAAAATGAATTAGTAATTAAAATTCTCCCTACAAGGAAATCCCAGGCCCAGATGACTTCTCTAGTGAAGTCTATCAAATATTTAATGAATAAATAGTTCCAATTTTTCACAAACTTATCCAGAAAATATCAGGCAAGGGAACACAACCTGACTCATTCTGTGAGGCCTTGATATCAAAACTAGAGAAAGAAACTACAGTAAGAGAAAACTACAGATCATTTACCTCATGAATATAGATACAAAAATATTTAATCAAAGATTAGCAGATCAATCTGGAACCATATAAAAAAGATTATACATCATAACTAAGTGAAACTTATCCTAAGAATGCAAGGTTGGTTTAATATCCAAAAATCAATTAATGATTTGTATATACTGTAATACAGTATACTAATAGAATAGAGGACAGAAAACACATAATTATCTCAATGTACTCAGTAAAAGTATTTGGTAAAATCCAATACAATTTATGATAAAAATTCCCAATATATAACCAGGAATAGAAAGGACTTTCTCAACCTGATAAAAACCGTCTATGAAACAAAGCTAACATCAATCTCAAGGATAAGAGGTTGAATGTTTTCTTCCGAAGATCAGGAAAAAGGCAACTATGTCTGTTCAGTGTTGTACTGCAAAAATTAGAATAAATAAATTAATTAGTTAACTAAAGGCACTCACATTGAACAAAAAGAAATAAACTATTTACCAATTTTACTGCTTTACTATGACATCATCCTGTATATTAAAAAATCCTGAAGAACACAGACACACACAGACACACACACAGACACACACACAGACACACACACACACACACACACACGACTAGAACTAATAAACAAATTCAACAAGGTCACAAGATATAAGATCAATATAAAAAAGTCAATTGTGTTTCTATCATTAGCAAAGAACAATATGAAAATAAAACTAATCAAACAATTGGATTCACAATAGCAAAAAATAATACTTAGGAATAACTTAAACAAAAGACATGCAAGACATACATTGAATGGTACAAAAATCATCGCTGAAATAAGAAGATACTAATAAATGGAGAGACACTCCATATTTATGGATTGAAAAATTCAATATTGTTAAGATGACAATTCTCTTCAAATTTATCTATAAATTTAATGGAATCCCTGGAGGCTTTTGCAAAACCTAACAAACTGATTGTAAAATATATGTGGAAATGCAAAGATTCATATTATATAAAACAATTTTGAAAAGTAAGGACAAAATTGGAGAACTTACACTTCCTGATTTAATAACTTATGGTAAATCAATACAGTGTGCTGCTGGCATAAGGGCAAACATATAGATCAATGAAAGAGAACCGAGGGTTCAGGAATAAACACTTACATTTATGGTCACTTGATTTTTGACAAAGATGTCAAGCAATTCAATGGGAAAATAGTATTTTCAACAAATAGTGCTTGGTAGATCGAATATTCACATGCAAAAAGATGAAATTAAATCTCTCTCTTAAATGATACACAAGAATTAACGTAAAATGGATCATGGTCCTAAATATAAGAGCTAAAGCTAGAAGAAAACATGGGAGAGAATTTTTGTTATTTTGGATTAGGAAAAGAGTGTGAAGATAAAACACCAAAAGCACGATCCATTAACAAATAGTAAGGATAAATTGAATGTCAAGTTTTTTTTTTTTAATTGGCCTTCAGAACCACCATTAAGCAAGTGAAAAGACACGCCACAGGCTGAGAGAAAAATATTTGCAGAACATACATATGCTAAGACTGATCCCCAAAATACATGATGAAACCTTACAACTCAATAATAAGACAGACAACCCAATTAACAAGTGGGAAAAATATTTCACTAGACATTTCACCAAAGATGTTAAATGAATGGCATAAGCTCATGTAAAGATGTTCAACATTGTTCATCATTAGGGAAATAAACATTAAAACCACAATGAGAAACCACTACTCACCTATACACATCACTACAAACCTATCTATAATAAAAAATGACACAGTAACAAGTGTCAGAAGGGATGTGGAAAAATTAGAAACATCATATATTATAGCTGGGAAGGTAAAATGGTGCAGCCACTTTGGAAAACAGTCTGGCAGTTTCTTAAAGTGGTAAATATAGACTTAACATGAACTCAGTCATTTGTGTCTTAAGTATCTACTAAAGATAAATGAAAAGTATGTCCACACGAAGACTTGTATAAAAATCTTCATAGCAGCATTATTTATAATAGACAAAGTTTGGAAGCAAGCCAAATGTCCACTAACTGGTAAATGGATAAACAGTATGTGGTTTATTCATGTAATGGATTATTATTCATCAATGAAAGAAACTAATGATAAAATACGCAGCATGGATGAAATTAAAAAAAACATGATAAATAAGAGTAGCCAGGTACAAAATACTACATATTGTATGATTCCATTCATGTGAAATGTCAAGAAAAGTGGCCTTAATAGAAACAAAAGGCAGAGATTAGTGTTGTTTGGGCTGGAAGTAGAAACAGGGATAACTGTAAGTGGAAACAAGGGATCTTTAGGGTGTGATGAAAAGGTTCTAAAATGCTATTGCGGTGATGAATGCACAACTCTATAAATTTACCGAAAATCATTCAATTGTATTCTTAAAATGGGTAAATTTTATGGTATGTAAATCATACCTCAATAGAGCTGTAAAAGAAATGAGGGAAATGGACTGAATAAGCGTGAATGTTCCTTCTCCCTTCAAAACTCTATGCTTATAGCATTCTACTACGCACAAATTTTAATATAAAAATGTTATGATAAACCATTGGCATTATTGTCCAAGATGCATTAAGAAACAAGTGTGAGTTTTGTAATCCCCAATAGAATCTAGCTTTGCAATTACTTTCCCTGCATTAAAGGTCACTGGGAACTCTTGAACTGAAATTTACAATGATATGTCTTACTTAGCTAACCTTTATACCCAGCCTATGGGAATTCCCATTTTTATTCACCATTTGCCTAGTCAAAATAACCCGTAAAGGAGGCAAGGAAATGGTAGGTGGGGAGTAGGGGATGCACTTGGCAGTTTAGGATCCGGGTATGTAGGTGTGGGACTTCGTTCAGCATGAGATTATCCATGTGACCTCCTTCTCCCTCTGTCTATTTTTCATCATCCATCCATTTATTCATCAGACATGTACTGAGTGACTAGAGTGGAGCAAGTTTGAATGTCACATGGCCTCTGGTCTCTGAGAGTTCAGAACGGAGATGAAGAGACAGACACTTAGTATTCACCACAATCTGATGTCAGGAAGGATTGGGAAAGGAGGAGAGTTCACAGGGCAGCATGAGACTAAATGAAATGATGTGTCTAAAAAGTGCTTTCCATAGAGTAAAGTGTTCTATAAAAGCTTGCTGCAGACATCCCAGGATTGCCGCATGCATTTTCATTACAGTGTTATCAAATTAGACAACAAAGAACCTTGTTTTCCATTTGGACCCTTCCCTTGTGATTGAATTGCACTTGAATTTAATAAAAATAGATTTGTGTAGAAATGTAGAGGAAGAAATATATGTTGTGCAAAGGAACCATACAATTCTACAATTCATCTGAATTCAAGGAAGTTTTACTTATTTTCAAATGAAAGCAAAAGCAAAAAAAAGAAACAAAAGCCTTATCGGGAGAAACCAGATAACCATCTGCTGAAGACTAGAGCTTTATAGACACTTCTCTGATGTTTGGAAGTATACGTAGCCTTTGTTGAATGTTTACTGGGGTTGAGGCAAATTTTAAATACAAATAAGGAATACCTGGCTATTGCCCCCAAGTATTTCATCTCAGTCGTGAGTCTTCTCTTCCATAATGCCACGCATCTAATCCACAAATAATTCCTCTGGTTCTCGTTTCAGTGTATATCCAGAATCTGACCACTTTTCATCACCACCACAGTTACTTCTGGGCCAAGCACCCATCGTGTCTTGAATGGATTATTGCAAAGCTTCTCAGCTACCCTTGTTGCTTCCACCCTTGCCACTGACGGTCTATTCTCAGTGGCCAGGATGACCCTTTAAAAACATAACTCAGGTCACAATGCTCTTCTGCTCAGGGCCATCCTTTGGGCCCCATGTTACTTAGCGTAAAAGGCAAAAGCTTTACAATGTCCATATGACCCTCTTTGTGACCTCTCTGACCTCATCCCTCTTCACTGTTCCTTGAACACCCTCCTCATCGCTAGGCCCTGGCACGTGCCATCCCCATGCCGGGCCTGCTCTCCTTTTGTGAGTTCTTACCTGATCATTGCGTTTAAAACAGCAATCTCACTTGCAACATGTACCCTGTGGTGCTTCCTTGCTTAATTTTTATACATGTCATTTGTCACCAGCTAACACACTGTGTTTGTGTGTGTCTGCACATGTGCATGCCTAAGAGGTTAAGCCACTTTAAGAGAGGACTCTAAGCACTGCAAATGTCAACCTTCCTTTGGGAAAAAGCAACTGAATAGATACCGGGCCAGTGAGGTGATATTTGGGTAGATAACCTTGATTTGGTGACCTTTTCTAAAACAGCACTGAACGAACAAACAAGTTTGAGGTTTCAATCCTGGCTCTAGCACTTGTTAGTTCTGTCTGACAGGCTGAGCGCATCACTTTACCTCCAGAATCTTCCATCTAAACTGGGATAATTCTTGCCAATGCAATAAGACACAAAACAGACGAGATATATACATTTTAGAAAGGAAAGCAATTCATCATCATTTGATGATAATATGACTGTGACCTAATATATCCAAGAGAATCAACTGACTTTTAAAATTAATAAAAGAATTCAGTCAAGTGGTTTGATAGAAGATACAGATAAATAAACTATACACCACGAATAACAAGCTAGAAGATGTAATGGGAAAATCTTTTTAGAAAAGAGTCCTTTAAAAATAGCTAAGAATAAAACAAATGAGAGATGTGCAGGACTGACAGGGAAGGGTTAAAAAAACTATACTGAGTGATATAAATGAATGTCTCCAACCCCTATCACAGGGATTGGCAGAATGGGTATTAAATAACTGTGCTAAACTTAAGATGAATAAATGGATGGAATTGCCCTGGTCCTGGGTGAAAGCAGAGAATATTGCAAAGATGTCGATTCTTGTCAAATGGAAATATTGTTTCCATTGGGAACAAGCAAATGATAATATGGGGCCATGTAGGTGATATCTGGGAGCCCTGGAGATGTAGGTGACCTTGGTTTGGCAATTCCAATAATAATTTCAGTGGCACTGTTTGTTTAAAATAGAAAGGATAGTTAAGAACTTTGCTTTTTTAACAAGAGGAATATAAATATAAGATCTTACTCTGTATGATAAACCACATTGTATTCCAATGAATTAAAATTTATTTGTCAAAAATTTTAAGAATGCCTGTGGTAATCTAATGCAATGTGTGATACTTAATTGGATCTCAGTTGAATTTTATAAAGCATTAAAGGACAATTATATGGGGCATTTGAATATGGGCTGCATATTAGATAATGATGGTATTATATCAATTTTAAATAACCTGAGTGTGATGATTTTATTATGGCTATGGAGGAGACTGACCTTTTTCCTAACAGATACAAGCTGAAGTATTTAAAAATGTCATGATTACTATGACTAGTCCTCAAATGTTTTAACAACCATTTGAGAGAAGAGATCGAGACTGACAGATAAAGTAAATATGACAACAGTTACAACTAGTAAATCCTGGAGAAGAGTATATGGATATTTATTATACCATTTTTACAACAGTCTGTAGGTTTGAAATTTTTCAAAACACCTTTAGGGTGGAGAATATCTTTTTAAACTTAACAATAGAAAAATTCACGAAAGACAAAAAAAGATAGATGTGTCTGTGTGAAAATTTGAAATGTCTGAGTACAAGAAAAACACATTAAAAAGCTATTCCCAGAAAATATGACAGAGAATCAAACAATATTGTAACATCTCACAGTGGGTATAGAGCATAACTTGATAAGGGACACCCAAAAAATCAACAATCCTCTAGATAAGTAAAGGTATAGACTGCATTTTCTGAATACAGTAAAATAGAACTCAAAATTATTAAACCAAAATTCTAAACAAATAAAACCCAACTAGGGAAAAGAAGAACTTTCCTAAATAACTCTCCTATCAAACAGCAAAGCAAAATCATAATTTCATTCTCTTTAGAAACCATTATGATGAGAACAGTGATGTTTAAAGCTTATGGGATAGGACCAAACCTGTTTTCAGAATCAGATAAGCCTTTGTTACTAAACAGAAAAGAATGACAATAAATTAATTAAGCATTCCTTAAAAAGAAAATTAGAATAAACAATACTAGAGCCAGATGGCTTATCCAATGAAATCTTTCAATCATTCAAGAACAGATAATTCCCATGATATATAAATAATTGTATAAGACAGAAAAAGAAAAAGCGAGAAAGCATCTCAAATTGTGGCAAATTATTCCTCTAATATACAATTAAATTGATTCCCCCTAAGCAGGTTATTTACCCTGGATACATGGATTTAATAATAGAAAATCTGGGAATATATTACCTAAATAAACCCAAGTAGAAAACCAATATGATCATATCAATAGATGCCAAAAAAATTTGATAAAATTTAACACTCATTTCTGATTTAAAAAGAACAAAAATACTTTTCTTTATCATGTTTTAAAAATACCTGTTTTCAAACCTACAACTGACATTGTCCATAAGAAAATTCCTGGGGTCCTAATCTTTGAGAATGGAGGTAAGAGTCAGACAGGTTCACTATCAGTGTTATTTAGCAACATTGGCCAGGAAATTCTAACCAGTGCAACAAGACATAAAACCAAAATAAGAGCTACTGCAACTAGAAAGGAGGACACAAAATTATCATTATTCACCGATGATGTGATTATTAGATTCATAAACCAAGATAATAAAATTTAATTAAGGAAACTAACAATGGGTATCAGTAAAGAGGATGGATCACACACACACACACACACACACACACACACACACACATACACACACAGCTTCCCTAAATACCAGTAAAAACTAGTTAGCAACATAATGGGGGAAATACAGGAGAAGATACCACAAGCTTAAAATTAGCAAGGAACAACTTTATCAAGGTAGCTATGGAAAGAATCTACATGAAAGAATCTACATAGTTTTCCTGAGAAATAGTAAAGACTCAAACAAATGGAGAGGCTTGCCCTCTCAGTTTGGAAAACTCATTGTTAATACGAACATTTCAGATTGAGTAATAGTTTAATGCAATCTAAATCAATTCCACTGGGGATTATTTAGGGGACATGATAAAGGGATTTTAAAGCTCACATAAGTGGGTGAAAAGAGCTAAGAACATTCTGAACAGGAATCATTAGGAGGACAAGATATTAAAATGTTTCGTAAAGCTATAGTTAAACTGGGTGGTGCATACCTAGAGATCCATAGACAATGTAACAATGAGGGGAACCCGGGAATAGAGTGGGACACACACGCATGGGTGACACGGCATTGCAACTCCATAGAACTGGAAGGAGTATTCAGTAAGTGGTGTAGGGAAATGTGTTAATTATTTGGAGAAATAAAACAATAAGTGCCCCCCCCCAAATCATCAAAATAATAAGAGCTATCATGATATGTGGCAAATGTAGGATGCAATATTTTAAAGGACGGTCAAAATATGTAAAACTAGTTCTCAATTTGTTAAAGAAAAATGGAAAAAAGTGCCCCAAATGTTAATAAGGTGGATTAAAGATTTCTTTTTTCCTCTCTTTGATTTTCCTATTAGTTCTACAGGAAGCATGTGCTATTTTTGTGATGAATATATATTAAACTTCATTTAAATAAATCAACTATCCCAGTATTGTGACGAGGATCAAAGATGAGTAGAAACATGGAAACACTTTGAAAATGCTTTTAATAATATTGATAGCTGTGGTATATTTTTAATTGATGGCTGTATTTCTGCACATGGATGATATGGCATAAACCATTACTAACATACTTCTGCCTTGCTGAGTAATGTTGACTTTTTAATATCTATCAAATTCCCTATCTGTCTTTAGAGGCATTGTTTTCTAAGTCCGTGCTTAAAAGTACAATCTCAATAAAGCAAAGATTCAGTAGTAGAAGCAGGAGAGTTTACTCAGTTTACAATTAGCACTGACCAACGCTCATTTAAACAATAACTTTAAAACAGTTTATGTACAGCCAGCTAGTGAAGAGTGTCCAAAACAGAGTGCCCACTAACAGTGGCCAGGAGAGCAGAACGCTGTAGGGCCTTGGCACTCAGGGTGGTCCACGGACCCGTGGCATCGCCATCACCTGGAAATTTCCTGGAAATGCAGAATCTCAGGCCCCACTCCAGACCTACTGAATCAGAATTTGCATTTTAACAAGAATCCAGGTCATTCATTTACACATGAAATTTTGAGATGTGAAAAAGAACACTCTGTGGAACTGGAAAAATGTTCTTTTTTTCCTTTTAAATAAATATTCTGGAGCATTTTCTGTTCCCCAGGGGAGAGTCAGGCTGTTTCCGCCGCCCCGGGCCTTCCAGTGCTGCCTGTTAGATCCCAGAAGAAGAAACTAACATGTAGAAGGAGTTTCTAACCCAGGGGCCCCACAGCTTATCTCACAAGAAACAGGTGCCCCATAAACTAAAGAAGGAAGGCTGTTCAAAGCTGTTCAAGGCTGTTCCAGCCACAGCGACGCCTCAAAGGCGGGTAAGGCAAGGTCAGATATGTCCATAAGATGAACAACCAAAAAGGCCTGCTCTCCCTAGCTAGATAACGCAGCTGCTTTCCTAAAAAGAATATTGTCTCAGAACTCTACCAACCAATCAGCCCAAAACTAGATAGGCACTTACCCAGTCGAGGCACAGAACACCACAGCAGACACCCTTCCCAATGTGGGTTCCTTTTTTTGTTAAGTAATGCTGCTCTCAGATAGAGAGCGGGAGTCACTATCTTTTTCTTCTTTTCTGCTGGCTCCCACCTGCTTTCTTCCTCTAATAAATCTTAAACTTTATACTTAAACTTTGACTTGCTGCGCTGTGTGGATTCTTGAACGGCTCCCAACCTAACACTGCCTGCTTCCAAGGCTGTCCTGGGAGCAAGTCCTTTACCCTCCTGCCAAGTCCTCAGGTGAAATGTTGTTGTTTCTTCAAGTCACCTTATGTGGTGAGAGGATCAAAGAAAGAAAATAAAGTTGAACAAGACTAGCTTCAATAGGGAGTCAGGCTCCAAACGTCATGGTTAAAACCCATAGTTTTTTACATAGGCTTTTTACAGAGGAAGATGCTACTGCAGTTGTTTCTAGGATGCTTCGGTGTCTACTTGCAACAAAGACATTTGCTTTAAGAAAAGGAAAGTGTCAGTTGAAACTCCTGAGCGTCCTTTTGTAAGACCACCTGAAATCAATTATCCCCAAAAAGACCTAAGCTCAAAGAAGGTAAGTGGGATAATTGTTAATTAAGCTTTAAATTAATCATAATAGCTGGAATATTAGTGCCAGATAGGGAAAATAAATGCTATAGAAGAGTTATAACTCCAATTAAAACATTTTTCCGATGGGAAAACGTAGCCCACTGATGAGGTTGTTGGCAGCAAAGCAGTGAACTGAAATCACCCATGTGCAGAAAATTGCAGGTGCTGGGTCCCTGCCCAAAATCAGAATTGCTTGGGGTGCTAATTAGATTTGTAAATTCCAGGGCCCCATGATGAATCTCTGGATGTGGGGTCTGGGACTATGAAATTTGAAAGAGCTTGTCAAAAAATTCTTATATACACTAAATTTGAGAGACCCTCCTCTGAAAGCCTTGCCCTGAATTTGTGCTATCCAGTAAAATACTCATGGAAGCCTCTTGGTCTCAAGGTTTGGCTGGGGGTGGGGAGGAAGTTTGGAAGCTTTCGTCAATAAAAGCCCTCATACGGCCACCTCCTGTGGTCATAATGTTATAGTAAAAGTGCAGGATATAGGATAAATATGAACAACTGTTGTGAGCCACGTTAATTCAGCATTTGAGGCATAATGGTGCAATCATCTAATCCAGCAGTTCTCAAAGTGTGGTGGACTGGAGTTTCCTAGACCCCTTCAGTAAATCTGCAATATCCAACTATTGTAATAGCAATATGAAGACTTCGTCCTTTTTTCACTATTTTGATGTTTATATTAAGTGCAAAAGCAATGGGGAGTAAAACTTCTACCTTAGCATGAATCAGGCAGTTTTACCTAACTGTACTTGTCATTGTATTCTTTACCACCACACACTTGCTGTAAAAAAGAAAAAAATCCAGTTTCACTTAAAATTGTCTTTGATGAAGCAGTAAAAGTGTTCATTTTATTACATCTTGACCCTTAGGTCTTTTTAATTTTCATGTGACACAATGGGAAGTGTGTATAAAACACTTATGTTTACGAAGTACTACAGTTTCTTAAGGAAAAACATTTGTATGACTGAGTTGCAGGCTCCACTAGCCACATTTTTTCATGAAGCGCCATTTTGTCTTGAAAGAATGCCTGACAGACAAATTAATTATTCAGATTTGGATATTTGATATAGCTAGATGGATAAACGAAGTCTTCCTGTCACTTTCAGGAAAACTGGTAGTATTTGTCATCAATGACATAATTGGGATTCCAAGAGAAAATCAGAATTTGGAAAACTTGTAACCACCACTGTGTGTCTGATAGCTTCCCAAAACTTAAAAACTTTTCTGATGAAGTTGGTGGTGATATTAGCAAATGTGATTTTTTGATATTGTATAAAGAAATGTTTCAACATTTGGAAGATTTTCATACCTCAGTGAACTAATATTTTCCAAATGACCAGTGCAAAATGTTACAAAGTCATGTGCAGATAAAATATCCATTCAAAGTACAAGATAGACGGATAGATTTTATTGTAACAGAGTATGAAAAGTTTACTGATATGGTTTCACGGCAAATAAACTTTAAGGGACTACCACTCAGAGTTTTGGTGTAGTATCAAAGAAAAATAGCCATAATTACCTGAAAAGTCTATAAATATTCCTCATTTTTCAATTGTATATCTTTGTGAGGCTGGATTTTCTTTTTTACACTTCAATCAAAACAACTCATGGCAACATTTTTTTTAATATTAATTTTATTGAGATATATTCACATACCACGCAGTCATACAAAACAAATCGTATATTAGATTGTTCACAGTACCATTACATAGTTGTACATTCATCACCCAAATCAATCCCTGACACCTTCATTAGCACACACAAAAATAAAAGAATAATAAAGTAAAAAAGAGCAATTAAAGTAAAAAGGAACACTGGGTGCCGTTGTCTGTTTCCTTCTCCCATTTTTCTACTCATCCATCCATAAACTAGACAAAGGCGAGTGTGGTCCTTATGGCTTTCCCAATCCCCTTGTCACCCCTCATAAGCTACATTTTTATATAATTGTCTTCAAGATTCATGGGTTCTGGGTTGTAGTTTGATAGTTTCAGGTATCCACCACCAGCTACCCCAATTCATTAGAACCTAAAAAGGGTTGTCTAAAGTGTGCGTAAGAGTGCCCACCAGAGTGACCTCTCGGCTCCTTTTGGAATCTCTCTGCCTCTGAAGCTTATTTCATTTCCTTTCATTTCCCCCTTTTGGTCAAGAAGATGTTCTCCATACCACAATGCCAGGTCTACATTCCTCCCCGGGAGTCATATTCCACGTTGCCAGGGAGATTCACTCCCCTGGGTGTCTGATCCCATGTAGCGGGGAGGGCAGTGATTTCACCTTTCAAGTTGGCTTAGCTAGAGAGAGAGGGCCACATCTGAGTAACAAAGAGGCATTCGGGAGGAGGCTCTTAGGCGCAATTACAGGGAGGCCTAGCCTCTCCTTTGCAGCAACAGTCTTCCCAAGGGCAAGTCCTGTGGTGGAGGGCTCAACCCATCAAACCACCAGTCCCTATGTCTGCGAGCACATTAGCAACCATCGAGGTGGGGCAGGCCAATACCCCTGCCTTCTCCATCAGCTCCTCAAGGGGGCTCTGCATATTTTTCCTTGTTTTTTTTTTTTTAAAAAACTTTTTTTTTTAAATCAACTGTATAAAAAATAAAAAAATAAAAAAAATTTAAAAAAACATACAATAAAAGAACATTTCAAAGAGACCATAACAAGGGAGTAAGAAAAAGACAACTAACCTAAGATAACTACTTTACTTCCAACATGTTCCTACTCTACCCCAAGAAAGTAACCTAATATAGCAACATTTCTGTGAACTTGTTCCTACTATACCCATCAGAAATTAACAGACCATAGTCCTTCCTGGGCATTCCCAGAACGTTAAATTTACCCACGATAGCTTATCTGTTCTTATTGGATTATCATTCCCCCTTCCTTAATTGCTCTCTATCGCTAGTTCCCCTACATTCTACATTATAAACCATTTGTTTTACATTTTTCAAAGTTCATATTAGTGGTAGCATATAATATTTCTCTTTCTCTGCCTGGCTTATTTCACTCAGCATTATGACTCCAAGGTTCATTCATGTTGTCATATGTTTCACGACATCATTCCTTCTTACTGCCGCGTAGTATTCCATCATGTGTATATACCACATTTTATTTATCCACATCTGCTGAAGGACATTTGGATTGTTTCCATCTCTTGGCATTTGTGAATAATGCTGCTATGAACATTGGCGTGCAGATATCTGTTCGTGTCTCTGCTTTCCGCTCTTCCGGGTATATACCGAGAAGTGCAATCGCTGGATTGAAGGGTAACTCTATATCTAGTTTTCTAAGGAAGTGCCAGACTGACTTCCAGAGTGGCTGAACCATTATACAGCCCCACCAACAATGAATAAGAGTTCCAATTTCTCCACCTTCCCTCTAGCATTTGTAGTTTCCTGTTTGTTTAATGGCAGCCATTCTAACTGGTGTGAGATGGTATCTCATTGTGGTCTTAATTTGCATCTCTCTAATAGCTAGTGAAGCTGAACATTTTTTCATGTGTTTCTTGGCCATTTGTATTTCCTCTTCAGAGAACTGTCTTTTCTTATCTTTCGTCCATTTTATAATTGGGCTGTCTGTACTATTGTCATTGAATTGTAAGATTTCGTTATATATGCAAGATATCAGTCTTTTGTCAGATACATGGTTTCCAAAAATTTTTTCCCATTGAGTTGGCTGCCTCTTTACCTTTTTGAGAAATTCCTTTGAGGTACAGAAACTTCTAAGCTTGAGGAGTTCCCATTTATTTTTTCTTTTGTTGCTTGTGCTTTGGGTGTAAAGTCTAGGAAGTGGACATGGCAACATTTTAAGTGCAGAAACAGATATGAGAATCCAAATGCCTTCAATTAAGTCAGACAGTAAAAAGATCTGCAAAGATATGAAATAACATATCTCTTCTTTCTCACTTTTTTGTTTTGGAAAATACAGTTATTTTAAGTAAAAATATTTTATTTATGTTAACATGTAATGGGTTTATTATTCTTAAATGAATGAAAATATTTAAAAAATATTTAGCTGTAAATTTAATACAGTAAATATTGACTGAGAAAACCCATGTGAACAAAATCTCTTTGAGGCCTTATCAATTTTTAAAAGTTGTGAAATGGCCTTGATACCAAAAGCTTTGAGAATTGCTTATCTAATTATACATTTTAGAAAAACAAAATAAGGCCTCCAGATCCCTATAGGTCAGGGTTTCTCAATCTTGGTACTACTGATATTTTGAGCTGGATAATTCTTCCTTGTGGAGAGCTATGCTATGCACTGTGGGATGTTACATTGAATCCCTGGCCTCTATCCACTAATTAGACGTTATTAGCACACCCGTCCCCACCTTCCCCCCAATTCTACCAACCCAAAATATCTCCAGACCTTGCCAAATGTCTCCTGGGGACAAAATTATCCCAATTGAGAGCCACTGCAATAGGTAAATAGGAACAAGATATAAAAAGACAATTTGCAAAAGAAGAAATGCCAATAATATAAAAATACATGGAAAAATATTCTGCCTTGCTAGTAAGCCAAGAAATGCAAATCAAAATGACATTATACTACCATTGAAAACCATTAAATTAACAAAGTAAATGTAAATTATAACGTGCCTTCTTGGCAAGGATGTGGTGGAACTGGCAGGATTCTAGAAATTCTGGAAGCATTGTCAATTTAGTCATTTTATTTGGGAAAAATAATTTGGCAATGGCTCACAAGACTCAAACATTTTTTTGTGACTTAGGATTAGAAAGAACATAGACTATGGAAACAGCATTACATTTGAATTTTGGCTCGGAATCTTACCAGTTGTGTGACATTGCTTAATTTATTTAAATAACTTAATTCATAAAAACTGAGACAATAATGTCTCCAATAATGACTTCTGTGAGTTCTGGATTAGATAATAATGTAAGTAAACTTCTAGTTTAAAATAGAAGATATAATACATGCCATTTATCCTCTCCTGAGATCCTGCTTAAATGACAGTAAAAGATGAAAACACGGGTAAGTCCACAAGGAAAAAGAGAACAGAGAAGGGTCATCATTGGATGAGACATTTCAACAAAATCCTGAAAGTCTGAAAATGGTTAGAGGAGAGGTACCTGGTGTGCAAGCCAAAGACAGCCAAACTGTGAAGGGATGTGCGTAAGAATAATTGATTTGCCCCACAGATCTCAAGAGAGACCCAGATCTTGGGGCAATGGGGTTTGGACAGTGTGGAAGTGAAATCTAGGCTGAAAGCAGGAGTGTTGATCACAAGTCTGTGCAGGAGAACATCAAACTTTTGGCCATGGGCAGCCCCTACGCCTCAGGCAGGAGATTAGGAGTTTCATCTGGAGAAGCTGAATGCCTCCACCCAAAGCAACAACCAAAACAAAAACAGCACTGCAGCCAACTTTCTGAACACTGCAGGTTTAAATAACGACAACTTGAGACTTACTGGTCAGGAGAGAAGCGCTTCCAACAGGAAAGAAAGTGGCCGAAACAAATTACTTCAGAGGAAACAGAGATGAGGCATGAGTCAGGAAAGCCCTTTGCTCCCCAAATCAAAACAGTGTCCTCAGAAAGGTCTGAGAAATGAATACTTCTAGAAACGAGAAGCGGATGCTATGAGAAAGTAATTCAGAGAAGAGGAAATAGTTCTTAAAAGGAAATAATACATCATCATCATCATCATCATCATCATAATACAGGGGTTGGACTTTTTCTAGAAAATAGAGTGAAAAAGACAAAAAGAAAAAAATGGAAGAAAACAGAGGATTTAATAGTAAACCTGAAATGATAGCGCTTTATAGGGGGAAAATGTATGATTAGTAAAATAAAGATATTGCCTGAAGAAAATAAAAGAATTGTACAATCTACGATGAATTAAAGACAAAACTGTGGAAGAAAGGGAGAAAAATCAGAGGTAGTATAAGATAGTGATTAAGATTCCAGACTTGAAACCAGACTGTCTATGATCAAATCCCAGATCAGCCACTTACTAGCCTGTGATTTGGGGCAAGTTATTTAATCATTCAATGACTCAGTTTCCTTATCTGTAAAATAGGGTTAATAATAGTCCTTCCCTCATAGGATTCTGATGAGAATTCGAGTTAAAATATTTAAAGTACTTAAAATCCTGACTGCACAGTGAACATTAAGTTAATTATATAATACTATAATAAAAATAGTATGCCACTTGGCTGTGAAATAACCTACTTTTGTAGAATTATAAAATTAGCCATTGTGTATTTATTTAACTAAACATAGTGGTACTTGGGAAAATGGAGGGGAGGTATTAGATGATTTAAGACAGTCAGATTTTCATCTATCATAGCAGGATGTTGATAAATAATATCTGCAATCAATAACTTTAAAATAGCACATTATGTAGAGATACTTCCAATTCCCAAAAGAAATGGCAAAGAATTAAATTGCAGTTGCCTCTGGGGCATAGGACTGGGGAGTTGTAAAAGGTGGGGCAAGGAATGGTTTGACTGTTTGATTTTCCACCTATATACATTTGTTACCTTGAGATTTTTTAATTAAAGAATGAAAAAGGTTAACAGATATGAATTGGCAGTCAGCGCCTGGCATATAAGAGTAAGCACTCAGTCCATTTTAGTTCCCTTTTATTCATTTCAGTAATTCCACTCTTGGAGATTTTTCCCATTTAAAGATACAAACCACAAGAAAAACATGAATAAATATGTTTATTGCTGCGTTATTTGTGACAACAAATAACGGGAAATGACCCATATTTTCTTGGGAACAGCTGAGAATTATACCAAAAACTTGATGGAATGCTATACACCAAAAATGTAAGTTTTTTGTTTCAGATGGCTATGGATTGGTTAAAACAGACCACATACACACACACAGTCAGTCCCTGAGGTGTTCAGACTAGGAAACAGGAATCTGAGAGAACCCAGATGTCCCGACAGAGGAGGAGCAGATGTAACATGTCTCAAGGCAGCTTTCTCTGCATCCCCCCACCCCCACCCCGAGTCCCTAATAGGGGGCTCAAAGCTGCCAAGGTCACTGTGCAAAGAGAGTTTCTTTCCCAAACTAGAGTTTCTTTTTTAGCTGTGGCACTGTCTTTCATGCTTTGAGTTCACATCACTATTCAGGAAGAAGGTATAGTAGCAATCCATGTCATTAATAGAAATTATTATAGATATTTAGCTCCCTCCTCCCCCTTCTCCAATCAGATGGCATTAGCGAAATCACACCTCACCTGGAAGTTGCTCCCAGCTGAGGCTCAGCCTCCAGCTCTACAATGCCTCACATAACCCATTTCTGAGCAAAGGTAGGCATGAAAGCTATATAACAATAGGAAAAAATTGACAAGCCCTCTGGGATATAGGCTGGGAAAACCAGTTTCTCTGAACCTCAGTTTTCTCATCTGAGAAAAGGGGATCACAATTCCTACTTCCGCATGATGTTGTGAGTGTAAAATGAAATGGCGTTTGGGAAGCAGCAGCCATAGGTTCCACTCCATACAGGAGCTCAACAAAGCTCAGCTGGATTTGACTTTGGGGAGCTGTGACCCACTCCTTAGAAAAGCGCTGCTCAAACTCAAGCATGAATCAGAATTACCTGGAGAATTTGTTAAAATTTAGATTCCTAGGCCTCAATCCCAGAGTTCCTGATTTCAGAAGCCTGGGGGTAGGGCCTGAGCCTTTGCATGTCTACCCAGTTCTCTGGTGATGCTGACAGGACCAGACTTTGAGAACCAGTATCCTGCAAGATCAAAATTCTAAGAAAACCAGCTGGGATAAAGTTTGAGACTTTGGAGAGGGAAAAGAAAGGTAGGTAGGGAAACTTGTCTAAGGTTTCCTCATCTGTCCTTGGTCCCAGTACCCACTCTGTGTGCCGGGTGGATCCAACTCCCCATCCCTCCCATACTCCCTTCCAAGGTTCTGCCAGGCTCCCGACCTGGACCAACCATTCCTTGTCAACCTCCTGAATGGAAAGATGACAACCATTTCATTTCTGCCCAGGGCCTCCGTGCTGTTGCAGAGACCACCTTTTAGGTTCCAAGAAATTATGCACTCGTTATGGAGGAAATTAACACCTCACAGCAAACTATAATTAGGAATTCTTCAATTCAGTTTATGTTTTTTCAATTAAGCACTCTATAATTTTAATCATGGGAGCATTAACATGTTTCTGTAATTTATATACCTGTGGTATAATTAAGCCTGGGAAACACATTGCTCTAGACCTGAATGGTAGTGACTGTTTCCCTTCACACTTGCAGTATTACAGGTCCCTGCTGGAGAGATGGTGTCATTTCCAGAGGAGCTCTTGGTGAGGCCAGTGACAAAACTCCTGGCTTTGGAAATGAGATGGCTGTTGTAGACCATGTGAATATATGGCCCGTGCACAGTTATCTGCATCCCAAAGCTTCAACTCCAATTGCAACTTTTAAAACATTCCCACCATTGGAAAATGCTTTGGACAACTGTTCTTGGAAACTAATTTCAATTAAGCAGGAACAGGGTGTCCTGGCAGGGAAGACATTATCTGAGAGTCGTGGGAAGCAGATGGCTTTGAATTGAAGAACTTGAACAATAGGGTGAAACTTAGCTTGGATTGGAACCAAACTCCTTTAAAAAAAAAAAAAAAACAACATTGACTCCTCTTCCCACTTTCTCTAATTCTGCTCCTCTTTCATAATCTCAGCTCTGCCTTTTAGCCAGAAAGCAGGGCCTGAATCCTATGTGCAAGGTAGTTCTCTTGGGAGTCTGAGCAGTTCTGCCAAGCCAAGGAATTCAGAGGCACAATGAAAGTTTTTGTGCTTATTCATACTGAACCTCTGAACTTTCTGAAGGTTAAAAACCTTCATTTTTTTTTTCCTCTTCTTCCTGCTCTCCCCACAATAGCAAATTCAGATTTGCTGACTGCAATAAAAAGAAAAAGAACATAATCAAAACTGGCCCGGGGGACAATGCAGACAGATTCCAACCCAGCTGAGTGACGCACCCATATTGCTGCAGCATTTTGGCACTCAATATATTTTGTCTGATCTAAGAAAATATGAACTTTTTATAGAGTGAAAGTTGGAAATGGATTTGTATTTCCCAGGCTGCTCTAGCCTTCCACAAAAGAATACAGATTTGTTCAGATTCTGATGCTCAGCCTCTCCAAACATCCATCTTCTACCTAAGCCCCAACATCTGCACAGAACTGATATATTCGGATATGCTATCAGCATGCAACAACGCATCATGAATTATTTCAGACACCAGTCATTGTCATCATCATAAGAAAATAGGGGTGTTTTTTTTTTTAACCCCCACATGGACAGGGATAGAGAAATAGGCTGGCAGTGATCCTAGTTAGGCTCTTATGAGAGAAAACTGATTATTCTCATGCTGAAACATACACCAAACGAGATGCAGGAGTTCTGAAGCTGTAAACCCAACAGGGGCAACTCCACAGTAAAATGTAAAATAATTGCTTCCCCATATTATGAGAATGAACAAGTATTGGCACTGTACAAGAAAATAACCTGGTTCCCTGTAAAGGCTCTTTTCTCCATACCTGAGGTCACCTGAAGGCTAAACTGGTAGTAGTCAAATGGTGGTCCAAGATCAGCAGCATCAACATTATCTGGGAGCTTATACAAAATGCGGATTCTCAGTCTCCATCCTGGAATTTCTGGGGATGGGTGGGAATCTGCATGTTTAGCTCTCCCAGTGATCTGATGTTTACTAAAGTTTGAAAACCTCAGGGTTTGACCAGTCCTTGGACTTTATCTCCCGTGAGGGTGATGGCATGGAATTTTGGAAGTCTAGTTCGGTAGGCCAGGGTCTCAGCAGCAAGTCAGTCCGGCCATAGGTCTCACGCTGGCTTTTGTGTCTTACATCTTATGCCCATGTCTGAGCCTCCATTTTATTCCTTATTTCCCATGACAGGATCCCTTGTCTTTACCTCTAGCACCAAATGCTGGAATTAACAGCCTCCTTGAAACAGGGGCCCTGCCCCCTTGCTATCAGCCCTCCTCATGTCTACAGCAATGCTATGCCATAGAACCTTCTGTGGGATGGAAATACTGCCCAATATAGTAGCCACTAGACGTATACAGCCATTGAGTACTTGAAATGTGGCTAGTGCAACTAATGAACTAAAGTTTTACTTTTAATTAATTTAAAAAGTATGTATCTGTAAGTAGCTAGTGGCTACTGTATTGGACAGCGTAGGTCTAAAGTCTTGCCTTTGAATCTTTGCTACATGACTGGGGCTCTTACCTCCTGCCCTGGCCATGAATACTTACTTTATAAACTTAAAAGCTTTATAAATTGCTTAGTAAGCCTATGCTTAAGTGGTTATGCACTAAACAGAAAACCCCAAGCGGCTGAAGACAGGAAAGAAAAAGGAGGGGTTGCACTGTGAGGGGGTAAGCACAGATTTCTTCTGCAAAGTGGCAGAGACTCTAACCTTTAAGTTATTCTTTTCCTTCCAAAACCTGGGGCTGTCAGGATCATCTCTCTCATTGCTGCCAAGAGGAGGCAACTCCTGAGCAGCCCCAGGCAGCTGGCGCAGGTGTTGTGCAGAATGCTTTTTTGGATGAGAGCAAACCTCCTTGGATTCTAACATGGCACAGATCCATGCACTAGCCCAGAAAAACATCAATAGATCAGGCTATAGAAATGCACTTGATGGAGCAGGCTTGAAAGTCTGACCTTTGGGCAGATGTAGGCAGAGAGACTGAGAACCCTCAGATAGCAACCGCGCGAGATTTGAGACAATGCAGTGAGGCAAACTGTCATGGGAAGTAAAAGACAGCAGAAAAAGTTGGAGAAAGAATGAGAACCAGGAGAAGGCACCTTGCAAAGTCACTCTTGCTCTTGCTAAGGGTTTCACTGGTTCCCCAGGGAGGAAGGATTAGCCTTATAAGAACTATATCACTTAAGACACCCCTTCAATTCATGGTCTGCCTCTTTATTCCTTGAAATACTTGGCTGCAGTGACCTTGAATCCAGTACAACCTTCCCATCATTACCACCAACATGGTCACAATCAGAGCCATATAACCCCATAGAAGGGCTCCATTACTGAAGCCTTATCTATTACCATCTTACTCTCTGAAAACCACCTCCAGCTTTCTGAGCCTATGGCTGCTTTGTACATGCTATACAAATTTTCAACAGCATTGATATCCCCTGGCCTTCAATATCTCTGTTTTCTGCAGAGCAGCCTTCATGTATTTTATTTATTTTAAATCAAGCCTGGACCTCACGGTTGATTTTCAATCACTTTGTTGACATCTGCATTTTATATTTCCACTGTCCTGAATCAACCTATGCATCTTTCTTCTTTTCTCAATATTCTAGTTGCTTGGAGCTCTTAGATAAAATATTCCAAAAAATGTTGATCATTCCTTTTTATTTTCCTTAACCATTCTTCCTTTAGTGTTCATGACACTAAAGGACATGACAGTTTGCCTCACTGCAAACTCGCTCACTGTGAGTGCCCTGGTTTTCCTTCAACCTCTTTATCCAGTTCTTTTCCATCTCCTGTGATTCCCTGATGGAGTTTCGTAGAGCTCTGTCCTGTTACTCGTCTCTTTTAATCTAAGATCTCCCCGGACAAGGTCATTCACTCCTGTCATGCTTTCAAATACCACCTGGATGCTGATTATTCCCAAATCTAAAATGTCTGCTCAAATGCCTCTCTAGCTCTCCAGACTTCTGGAATTTAAATAGTCCCTAAGGTAGGAGGTGAATATGACGACCACACTCTCCTTTCCCTGATGCCGTAACAGTCCTTGTCTCCATCTCTCCAGATGGCAGACGGTCCAAAATAGAACACTCGCTCGGTCTTCATGTTCTGTCGACTGCTCCATTTAAAATATTCCTCCCCAAACACCTGTTTTTGCTCCTTGGTTTGAGCCTGAGAAATCGAATCCAGAGTCCTTCAACAACAGAGCCAATTCTTGGTAAGCTGGGTTGTTAGGGGGCTTATAAGAAGGGGACCTGCAATGCAATTAGAGTGAGCTGAAGCAAATGCAACCCCCCCCCCCAAATTATTTGGGTTTCCCACTTCTTCCCTCCTGTTTTCCTGAATGATCATTTTAAGTGCAGCTCTCTGACACACCTACTGGGCTGACCCTCTCCTCCTTGGGTAGTTTCATTGGCGGTAGTTATAGTTCCCTCTAGGCACCTCGTTAAATCCTTGGGACAAACAACTCATGGGCACTACAGTATCATTAGTCAGCACTACAGTATCATCAGTCCCATTTTGTTTTTTGTTTTTTGTTTTTTTTTTTTTTTTTGGTTGCTTCTTCTGGTATTTGAACCCTCTTCTTTTCCAGCATGCTTTTAGGCTTGCCTATGTGAGTGCTGACCGCTGAGAACTGATCTTGGAATTGTAGCAAGGAATGAGAACAGCATGGTGGTATCACTTGCACAGCCAAATCTTCTTGTGGTTTAGGTGGGAGTGTCTCTTGCCCACCCACCCACAACCAAAGTAGGGCACTTAGCATTCCTTATCTTGTGACTCTGGCACAGGGGACCCAGAAATCTGGGGAAGTAAGGGAAACAAATGATGTTTGGAGAGAGAGCTTCTAAATGTAATTGCAGTTTCTTATCTCTTCTGAAGTGGACTGAGACTCACAAAATCCTCAGGCTGCTCTGTGTTAATAAATCCTCTAGATTTTTATTTCTCCTTCCTAATTGGATACTATTATAGCTGGTGTCAGAGAATCCGATGGTAATGATTCCAGTTTTGCTTGCTGCACCTCCGTGGACTGGCAAAACCCTCCTGTGATTGTGTTCGAGCGCTCCCACTCTGGGCTTCATGGTTATTAAAGGAAATCTGGAGGAAATTTGGCAACGTTTCCTTTCCTTCCCATTAAAGTTTTTTCTTTCTTTAAAAGTTGGCTAGGTCTCCAGTTTGTACTGTAGCTAATCACTGTGCATTTCAGAATCTACAGTCTTAACTAGCTGTACCTGTCAAATGCAAAAGGATTATGAATTCTCATCGGGAATGAAGAGAACTTGCAGTGGCCTTTAGAAGCCATTCACCAGTTACACTGTCTGCCATGCCCTTAGCCCTCCAAACTGGGGCTGCAGCACGTGTGTACCACAACCCAAGCAGCCCAAAGGAATGAAGGTTACATGTCCTGACTGATCTTGTAGGAAGTCCTGCAGATTGTCCTGAGCATGCGCGTGAAGCCCACATCAGATCCCAGCCCTGTCCTTACTAACAGTGATTCCTCAGATACCCAGTTGGTCCCTATGCCATCGTCACCCAACCTCTGGCCTCTCTGGATAAAAGGTGTCCTTCCAGATTCTGCTCTCCCCTCAGAATTCTCTGGCCCAGAGAAAGGCACCATCCTCCAGCCCACTCACCAAAGCCAGAAACCTGGGAGTCATCTTGGACAATGATGGTTTCTTCTCACTTCCCACCAACCAGCTCCATAAAGAAGTCATCATCCAGGGCTTGTCAATTTATTACCTCCAGTCTTAGATTCCTAGGGACTGCTGTTGAAAAAGTACCACAAGCTGGGTGTGTGAAAGGTACTGTCTCACATTCCGCAGGCTGGAAGTCCAAAATTAAGGTGTCAGCAGGGACAAGGGAAGAATCTGTTCCATGCCTTTTCTAGCTTCTGGTGGTTTGCTGGCCATCCATGCCATTCTCTCCTCTGACTGTCGGTCTCTACCACATGGCCATCTTCTCTCTGTCTGTCTGTGTCCAAATTTCCTCTCCTGATATATTGGATGAAGGCCCTCCCTAATGCAATTTGGTCTCCTGTTAACTAACATTTCCAAAGATCCTATTTCCAAATAGTATTACATTTATGGAATCAGGTATTGGGACTTGGACATATCTTTTTGGGAGACACAATTCAACCTCTAACACCTCCTAAAAGTTTTCTCTCCATCATCACAACCACACTAATTTGGGTCACCTTCATTTCTCATCTGGACAACTAAACTGCCCCCACTGGTCTCTCAGAATCACTCATGTCCTCTGTGATCTGTTTTCCACACCAAGGAGGATCATATATTTTGCTTGTTTAATACCATTTCTTGATTTTTCATTGCTCTTAGCATATAAATCCTTAATATGGCTATAACAAAGCCCTGTGTGATATGGCCTTTGCACATCCAATCCCACCATGTGCCAGTCTCCCCTGCATTTGCTCCCCACTCTCATCCTACTGGCCTCCTTCCAGGTCCTCTAACATCACCTCTGACTCCTCAGTCTGAATCTGATCCCTCTATTAGGGAAAAGAGTGAGACACCGAAAGAGGAAAACCCAGTAAAGTGTGCATTGATAAGCTGGCTACTACTGTGGCCAACTGGGGCTCAATCCCAGGATTCTGAAGTCCAGTGGACAGGTCTCAGTGACTGATTGGTGCGAAGGTGAGAGGAGGGTGAGTGAAGGACATCTCTGAGGAAGCCAGCTGGGAATCCGGGGGAGGGTCTGCAGCAGAACTTGGGGCTCTGCCCCCAGCCTCACTTCAGGGACTATATTACAGTGATTAATTCATGGCCAAGTGACTTTCTTTTGAAGGTTACTACAGATACATCAGCATGACAGGTGGGGTGTGAGGGAAGAAGACGCGCTGCATTCGAGTCGGAGCTGGATATTAGATTCTAGTCACTATTTGATTGATCTTTTAAGCAATTCTGGGAATCTGTCACTTAAAAACCAATAAATCTTTGGAGGCCTGGGGAAAGCAATGCAAAAGCAATAAATCTCCATTGTGGAGTATTAAAAAATAGACCAAGCTGCCGAGGTGGTTTGGCTGGAGGGATAAGGGTGTGGGAGCCCCTCACAGCAATCCCTCCTTCTGCCCCTGCTCCCCTCTCTGCACACCCGATTCTATCAGGCAGAGTTAGACCCATGGGGTGTCAAAGGAGCAGCAAGATGCAGAGCAGGGGCTGGAGTTTGGCTCAGCCAGGGTCTGAGAATTGCTGGAATAAGATGGGAAGAACAGGCCTAACTTGGTGGGGCATGGAGGCTGTGGATTTGAATCTGCATGCTAACAGGGAGCTCCAAGAGACCTACTGGGGTTCACGAGGTACGGGCAGGACCCACACAATCTCGGGTTGGAGGACCCCTGAGAAGTTGACCTGCCCACCCTCGCCCTTCATTGATGGAGCTTCACTCTACAGTATCCCCACCCACCAAAGGGCTACCCAGTCATCACATGACATCACAGGCACGGGGAACCCAGGACCTCCCGCGGGAGCAATGAACTCAGAGTTGGGAATCTGGGTGCACGTACTGGCCCTACTTCTAACGCGCTCTGTGACCTTAGGCCGATCATTTATCATCTTGGACTTCAGTTTCCTCCTCTGCAGTGGAGACGGTTCTTCCCAACTGACATACCCACCAGGTGAAAGTGGGGGTCAAACTATACAGTGAAAGTAAAGAAAGTATTAACAGTAAAATATGATTGTGGCAAAATAGAATGAGACTGTCCTACATATGCCTTTCATCTTTGACCCAATGCATTTAGTGAGTTTTTGAGTGGTGTGGTCACAAAGTGTCTTCAGCTCCTGTACATCCTGCTTCCTCCAATGAGCAGGACTCCACATTTTCTGGGTTTTGCTCATCCCAACAGTCAACACCTCCGTCAATCAATACAGTCACTGTCCCTGCTGCCTTCATATTGTATTATTTGTTTTTACTGGTTTCATTATTTTGTTTGCTTATTGCTTAGTGCCTCCCTACCCCCATACACATTTATACTGACTGGATGGTAAACCCCAGGAGGTAATGGTGTGTCTATCTTGTTTACTGATATATCTCTAATGCTTAGCTTAGTTCCCAGAACATAGCAAATGCTCAAAAAATATTTGTTGAGTGACCTAATGGCCAACTGCCTCGCATAAGAGCATCACAGTTCCCAGGGTTCAAGGAGAAAGAGGGTTAAGTCTGAAGTCTTTTGTAATGTTGCCATTGCTGTCCCTGCATTTGTCCTGAAAATCTGGCTGAGTGGCATCGATCAGTTGCTTCTACTTCTTGACAAATGTCCAAGCAACAGTCTGGAAATAATCCCAAAGACTGAGTGTACCACCCACTATCGGTGATCCAGAACCTTGGGAAGAAAATCAGCCAGACATTTCCAGGCACCAAGCATTGCCCCTTTGAGCAGTGACATTTATTTTAATATTTTTGGATGGAAATGTCACCAAAATATATCATGTACATCTTTCTCTGAGGGAGATAGTATAGTATAGTGAAATGAGTGCTGGTTTTGTGTCAGCTGAACTGGGTTTAAATTCTACCTGTACCATTTACTTGCTTTGTGGCCTGAGTCAACTCAGCCTCTGTTTATGTCAACTTTTGTATCTGCAAAATGGGGACACTGTTAGAGTGAGATAGAGATCATGCTATGTACAATGACAGGCACACAGCAAGTGTTTGCTTATTACATAGAAACTAGTAGTAGGCTCTTTTAGCTTGAAGACACAGAACCTAAATCCGCTTTTTTGGGTGAACCAGGACTGACCAATGAAAACCCATGGCCATAGGGTCTGCTGCATGAAGACCTTCTTGTGGCTTCAGTCGCTGTCTCTGCTTTGTAGAGTTTTCCTCTTCCTTTGCTCCCTGCCAAATGTCATTTCTCATTGCTGCTGGGGAACTTCCATCCCAGTCTCCTTCCTAATTTACTACAGTCTAAGGATGCATGAGTTTGTTAAAGAGATGTGCAAATGAAGAGTATATAGGCTCACAGTGAAAATACAAGGGGATTCTATTTGTGGAACTGGAAAAGCTTTCCCATGCACATTGGTTTGTGTTGCTCAGAGGATCCCTTTGCTGGAGGAGACAGAGCTGGGTCCTAGAGTCAGGCAGACCTGGGTGTGAATTCCGGCTCCATCACTTATGGCTCTATGATTTTGAACTTTAGTTTCCTCATTCCTAAAAGGGAGACATAACTATTCATAGATTGTTTAGGACTGAATTCTCAGAACATAGTAGTGCTCAATAAACAAAAATGGTGATAATTACTCCCATCTGATTTCATCTTGCTTCTGATGCTTTCTTAGAAGTTCACAGACACATAGCCTGATGGTTGTCTGATCCTCTGTGAAAAAATTAGCTTTATCCCACTACTGGGAAAGACACAAATTATTTATTTCTCAGTACAATTCTAAATAATTTTTATGAACAATACGCCAGTGCCCAAAAGAAATTAGAGGTGCTTCAGGAAAAAGCAAAGCACTTCCCTCCCACCATGGAATCAAGGTCTCAAATAACTTTGGAAATTTTAACAGGAAGGAAACAGGCAACTCTGTGACTTTGAAGTGGGACAGATTTTCAAAAATGGTTTTGAATAGAATCTTCAAAGTTCCACAGGTCAGAAGCAAAGTTAATGTAGGAAATAACTCTGTGAAGAGCTGCCTGCCTTGCTTGGCTACTTCCATATTTTACTCATCTTCTGTGGAATAGTTATTGTCTATTCTTTCCAGATAAGGAGAACTGAGGCTCAGAGAAATTAAGCATCTTTTTAAGGTCATGCTAGAGCAGGATTTGATCCCAGGGACACAGCCTGCAAATGCAAATTCTTTCTTTTGTGCCACATAGCAGCCAGAAGACTGTGGGGAGCTGGACTGAATCCACACTCACCCTGAAGCCACACAGAGGAATGCCAGTCTGATAATATCCCCTTGCTGATGGTTTTTCAGGCTTACAATAATAAAGGGGATAGTTGGGTCTACTATAAAGGCCACAGGCTTTGGCTCAGATCTGGGATTTTCTCCTGGAACAGTTGCTAACTTGCTGTGCAACCTTGGACATGCTGCTTCCCTTCCCTGGGCCTCACTTTTGCCATCTGGGAAACCTTAGATTTTTGAAACATATAATGTTGCTATACAAAAGACATGAGACCTGTAAAATGAAGTATGTCTTTGTTGGCTAACAAAGAATACATAATTTGGCACCTGGGGGGCCTGCATTCAAACTTGGCTTTCTCAATTAGTGTCTGGGTGCCCTTGGGCATTTCTGAGCCTCAGTTTCTTCATCTGAAAATTAGGATAATAACATCTCACAGAGTTAGAGAAATAATTAAATGACAATGTTGCATAAGAGCAATAGGAAGAAAAGCAGGCATTTAATAACTGTTTGACTCAGGAGTCTCCATCTTTTTTGGCTCATCACAGGTAAGAGAGTCTTAGAACAACTCATGTGTAGCTTACAAGGCAAAAGCTCCATGGCCAGGTGTCCCACAAATACTACACATACCTGTTGCAAGGTCTGAAGACTTGCCTGGCCATTTCTTAGGGTGGAGCATTTCCAAAGACTTCAGAATAGACTGGAAAATTGCTGGTAAGGTTGGATCCAAGATGGAGAGCAGATATTGAGACCATCACAACAGCCTCCTTCCTGGCTGGTCTGTTAGCATCCAGTGTGTGGCACTGTGTGGGACTCTCCAGTGGCTCCCCACTGCTTCTGGTACAAGCCTGAGCTACTTAAACATGGCCCCATTCTCCTCCCACCACTCCTGCCTTGACCTTTAGACTACAGCAACTTTTACCACTCATGGTTATCCTCATTACAGCAGGCTACTTCTCTCCTCCATACTTTTGCTCATGTTGAACCCTCTTCTTACACTTTGGTGAAATCATTTAAGATACATCTCAGCATCACCTTCTCTGAGCTTTCACAATGACCTAGGCATAGCTCCGTAAGGTTGCACTGCATTTTAACTATTCATGTTTCTGTCTCCCTAACTAGAGTTTGACATTTTTTGGGACACGACTTATTCATAGGTAGTTCGCTACCATATCCCTAAGCATTTAAATGGCATCTGACACAGAGTAGATGCTCAATAAATATTTGTTGGATGAATGGAATGAATGGATGAGTCAATCAGTTCACCCTCTCTGCCCCCATTCCCTCTCCCATGCCTGGTGCAAAAGGTACTCAATGCTTGCTGAGCTGAACTGAGCCAATCTGATGGCTGTTCCACCCAACACTTGTCTTCATGTCAAGGGGACCATAACCTGCTGGCGCTCTGAGAAAAATCTGAAGTCAGTGTAGGAGCTGCTTCTCTTGTGCCTTGTTTAAAGGAGATGCCCACCCTCAGAGACCTGTATACCCACTCCCTGCCCTGGGTCAGCTTAGCTTCTGAGATGCTAACACACTGAACTCCAGCAGCCTCTTGTTAAACTTAGCTATGTGATCCTGACTGTGAGCTCCTGTGGAACAACAGGACTTTAAGGTCCTAGATTGGACCAGAACCAGTGTCATGTCCCGGATTGATCACTGAGCAGGTTGTTCTGAAAATTCAGCAAGTCTGTCTGTTTATTACTAGTGGCCAAACATGGAAAGGTGATCTTGCTGGAAGACTGGTTTCCAGGTCCCATTCTCATCCCATCACTCCTGTCTTGACCTTTAGGCTATAGCAACTTTAACCATTCATGGTGGTTAGACTTCATCCGTCTAAATTTACTATCAGGTGTTTTCCAAAAAGTTCTCTCCCAGCTCTCCTGAGATTCCCATCAGCATGTTCCCTCTGCTCCAGCCCCAATACTCCTTTGAGGGGTGAGAAGCTCCCAGCTCGTGGCCCCCTCTGAACTATGCTTGGGGCAGCTGGCCCTCATCTCCCCAGGAAGCCCTGCTCCTGGCAATGCCAGTGACATGATTCAGTTGGATGCATGTGGGGTGCAGAGAATGAAACCTGCAGACTCCAAATCAAGAACCCCTCCTTACCTGACAGGGGCTCCCCGGGACTGAGCAGGCTTCAGCATCACCGTGATGGTCGTGTCCGTTTCATTCAATGGGGTGTCGGTATCATACTCAGGCATCGATGGGGCTGAGCAGAGAACAGAGAGAGTTGGTGAGTTTGGTATAAGTCCCCAAACTGCTCACCACCTCCCCTTGGTGCCATTCTTAAAGACATTGTGGATACTAGAGGAGGGAGTGTGGAAAGCCTCCCAGGCTTCTCAGCAAGATGCCTTGACTTCCAGCCTGTCTGTAGGTTCCTTTAGGATGCAATAGACTCAGGGGGAGGGTGGTAATGATATGGCCAGTAACCCCCATAATCAAAAGGTCCCACATCAAATGAACAAACACAGGACATAAAACTATTTAACAGACATGAAAACATAGTCAACCTTGATAAACATATTTAAAAAGCAAATTATAGGAGTGATGAATTAGTTCCTCTCTGCTGTGTAGGTGCGTGTGTGTGTGTTTTCTTTAGGAGACCACCTCTGTCATACCCAACTGATAGGAGAGTGACTAAGTTTAATCCTTTTGGTAATTTAGCCATTTATATTAAGCATTACTAAAGCCCACATCCCTTTTATTGAATACTCAGTATTTCAATTTCTAGAATTTAATCCTAAAGTTATAACCTGAACTAATTCCATATTGTGTTTATTGAAGTGTTATTTTATAAAAACATGGAGATACCCAATATATCCAACCACAGGGGACTGTTTATTTAAATTACTGTCCATTCACTTAACAGAACAATATGGAGAAGGCAATGTAGCAGCATGGGGATTACTTATGGTAAAAGGATAAGTGAAAACATTAAGCTACAAAAACACCATAGGTTGCTGTCTTTGCAACTTATGTATGTCTACAGACAAAAACTGCATAGTTGTCCCATTTTTGAAAAACGGAAACTGTAAGGATGGTTTTGAGATAATCTTGCTGCAGTGCTGTGTAGTGGTAGAGGGGGCCCAACTGATGAAGGAAAGTTGCAGTCTTGGACTACATGGCTCAGTATCATCATTCATTCATTCATTCATTCATTCACTCAAGCAGACATTTCAGGAGAACTTGTGTTCTGTCCTGCACTGCCAAAGGGAATATTCCTAAAATTAAGTCACCTTTTTACAAACCAATTTGTATGCACAAAAAGTACTATTTATTACAACCCTGTGGTAAAGTATTTGGTGAAGCACTAATTAATATATAATTTTATACTTTAGGCATTTCACAGATTGTGTTTTCTTCATGTGGCCTCTAATGGTAACACAGTAGGGACTGCATTGTCTTAATTGCTCCAATGACACACAGTAACTGTTAATTCAGCCCCTTCCACTCCCAGGAAAATTAGGAATGGGAAAAAACAACTCTCTGTCTTTCCTTTTCTAAGAGAGATACCTGAAATTTTGGTGGCGATCCGAGTGGTGACAGGAGGCCCAAAGCCCTTCGCTGTGCTGGCCTTGATGGTGAAGGAGTAGGTGGTCCCTGGATACAGACCCACAAAGAGGTGGTGGGTTTCATTCCGGAGCTTGAACACTTTTCCCCTCTGGTTGGAGAGGTCAGCACTCGGGTCCAGTGAGCCAATAGCCTTGTAGTTGATCTGTACAACAAGCCAGCAAACAAAGAGATAAACACCTGCTCACGTGGAGGAACAGCAGGGGGTAGTGGGAAGGAGAAGGCATGTGAGCTCAATCAGCACATTCTGCTGAGCTGCCAGTTATGGGCCACGTGACAGATTCTCCACTCCCCCGACACTCCACTGCGGACACTATGGGGCAGTGCCACCCGACAGAAACTTAATGTGCACTACGTTTATAATGAAATTTTTCTGGTAGACATATTAAAAAGATTTAAAATAGAAAGGAAATTTTAATAATATATTTTGTTGAACCCAGTGCATCCAAAATATTATCATTTCAACATGTAATCAATATAAAAAAGCAGAGATATATTTTACCTTGTTTATTCATATTAAGCTTTCAAATCCACTATGTGATTTTACCCTTACAGCACATCTCGATTTGGACAAACCACATTTAAAAGTGTAGTTGTCCTGCATGGCTACTGCCTACTGCATTGGAAAGACAGCTGTAGAGCAGTGTCAGGAGGTGGCACCCGATCAGAAACATCTGGAAGCTTTGTTAAAAATGCAGATCCTGTGTCCCATATACTACACTCATAGATTGCACTTGCTTTCTTATATATCATCTCATTTGTCTTCCCCAAACCCTTGTGGGCATCAGGATGGTTATTCCCATTTTGCTGATGAAGCAACTGAGGCTACACTATAAGCAACTTGCTCTGAGTTGGCACTTTTCAAACTATCTTTGGTGAAGATCCAGTTTTGGTTGTTCTAATTGATTGCAGACAGAAAACAATATAAAGATCCCATCACACAGAACTCATCATGGGGGTCTGCCAGTAACCAAACTGCAATAGGAGGCAGCCACTGATCGTGCCCAGGTGTCCCGGCAGTACCAAGTTACTGTAAAAGTTTCTAAGTGCCCACTCTCCATTTCTGTACTTGCTGTGACCAGTAACAAACAACTATCAGATTGGCACTGGTCCCCACGGACCACACTTTGGCTACCATGTCTAAATTACACAGTTATTAAGTGGTGAACATGGGATTTTTTTTTAAAATGTAGCTTGTCCCACTAAAAATTTTTTATTGAAGTATAATATACATGCAAAAAGGTATACAGCTCAATGAATTTTCACAAACTGGACACGAACTTGTAATCAGCACTCAAATAAAGAAATGGACTTTCCCCTTGTGCCCCCTTCCAGTCCCTATCCCACCCCCACCCCACCCCAGCAAGGATAACCTCTATCCTGACTTCTGACGCATAGACGAGTTTTGCCTGGTTTTGAACTCTTTACCTATGGAATCATACAACACATACTCTTTTATATCTGGGTCCTTTGGCTCCACATTATATTTGTGAGATTCTTCCAGGTTGTGGCATGTAGTTGAAGATCATGCATTCTTGTGGTGACTCAGTGCTCTGTATTCTATGCCACACTGCCTCGCCTAAGACACCTTTCATTAATTGAAGAATCTGTTCATTCATCCACTTACACGTGTATTCCCAAGGTTCCTTCTGTACCCCTGTATTCCAGGCCCAGCCTTGTGTGCTGCTGGGGGCTCCGAAATGAACACAAGCCAGGCCCTGCCCTCGAATGGCTTCTATCCTAAAGAGAGGTCAGCCAGCTTCCCTCTACATTATGTTCCATCAACAATGTCCCGTAATTGACAGGGCAGCCCAACCCAGCAGAAAAGGAATGCATCAACTTTATTTCAAGAACATTTAAAAAAAGGAATTTGCTCCTTCTGGCAATAGCACTGAAAGTTCTTTGGAAAGAGGCGAGTGCTCTCTTATTTAGCGGTGGCACAATGCTTGATGCTACATGCAGAGGTAACTTTCACATTCCCAGAGGAGAAAGGCAGATGTTATTGGGAGCAGAATGAGCCCAAGAGGAGAAACCCTTGAAGTTGATAGATTTGAGCATTTTGCAGGGAGACCCTGAGGACGCATGTCCCTCCTGTAGGTTCCTGGCCAGTGGCTTTAAGTTGCACTGGTATACCTGTCCACTGCGTTCCTTCTGGTCACCCCACCCACACAAGCCTTCTCAGAGGCAAGGCCTGTGAGCCTCTACCTCTCTCTGCTTGAAGCCTTTTTCCACAGGTGCTTGGCAAGACGCACGCAGCCCTGCAACCCTCAACGAGGGACTAGGGGGAGTCACTGCCTAAATCCCCCAACCCTGCTTCCCAGTTTCCTGGGGAATCACTGGCTTGAAGACATCCCTACTCACGGCTAGCTACTTTTCCATTCTCTTCCCCATTCCCTAACTTTTGACTGGTATTTCCTAAACCTCTCATTCTGCTCAAATGTTTACCCTCGTCTTAGGGTCTCCTTCCGAAAAACTATGAACTAAGACAGAGTGGACAGGGAGGTATTTCAGAAGACAACTGAATTAATACCTGAAGGATGGTACAGAGTTAGAGCAAAAGAGTAGTGTTCTAGGCAGAGGGACAAAGGCCTGAGCTAGAAGAGGCTCAGGAGAAATCAGAAAAGTCTAGTGTGTCTGGAGAGTGGCCAGCCAATGGGGGTGAGTGGAGCTTTCCGTGTGCCACCATGATCCCAGCTTTCCAGTGCCAGGAGAAGGGAGATGCCCAGACAGCTCTGCCCACGGCAGTTAACCCTGTGCACCAGTGGAGGAGATGTGGCCATGCATCCCTTGGAAATTCCATCTGAGTGCACTGGCCTGGGCTGGTTGCAACTGCATTGATATACAGACCCTGGGAGGTAAAAATCATGCCTCATTTACTAGCCAATTCCTTTCCTGCATTCCAAATCCAATCTAAAAATGCGTCTATTTCCACCGAGCTGTCAATATAATATACCGGGCTCCCCTGCTCTCCTAACCTTTCCTGGTGTAACAGGATCCTCACTTACTTGTAATGAAACACCATGAATAAATCAACATATGTTAATATAGCATGTCTTCAATTTTTCATGAAGGGCCTCACCAAATCTAATTCCCACTGCTTTGTCAGAAACAGTCTTTGAAAAATTTAACTTGCAAGTTTTATGAAGTTAGTGGGGGACCAGGGTGGGGAGGGGAAGAAGGAAGTTGAGAAAAATGGAATGGGATGAAGCTGTGGCCATAAAACACATAATGCAAATTGAAGCTCTGCTTGGAAGCAGAGAAAAAGGAAGACTGTTGGAATGGCAAACAAAAAATTAAGGGTTGGTGGGGAAAGGGTATGGAGCTGCACATCAGCCCTGGGCTCCGGAGTTTGGTTGTGCTTTGGCTGTAACAAAGTTCTCGTGGGCAGCCCCTTTCTCCTCTGGCTGCTGTTGATGGGATCCCCACCAGATGCCAGAGCCAGAACTTCCTAATGAAGGTCCAGTCAGATCACTGCTGTGCTTAGAACCAAAAGAACAATGGTTTCCCAGGTTTCCCATAGCTCTTGGGATTAAGATCAAACCCTTTTCTTGGCCTAAAGGACACTGCATAAGCTGAAATCTGCTGACCTCTTTGGCCACTCCATCCTCTCTCTTGGACCCCAGGCATTCTTTCAGTAAATGTAGAGAGCCATGGTCCCTCTTGCCACAGGGCCTTTGCACCAGCTATTCTGTCAGCTTCCCATGCCTTCCCTTTACCTAGTTAATGCTCTTTACTTCTAGACCTCAGTTAAAATGACAGTTTTATGAATATCTTCTCTGAAGTCCAGGTTCTCTTATTTTATGTTCCCAGAATCATGTACCTCTCCTTTGCACCACTGATTTTATGTTTAACCATGCAAGTATTTCATGAGTGAGTCTTTCTGCTAGCCTAGGGGTCAGCAAAGTACAATCTCTGAGCCAAACCTGGCCCACCATCTAGTTTTATTGGAAGACAGCTATACTTACCTGTTTACATATAGTCTATGGCTGTTTTTGCACTAGAATAGCAGAGTTGAGAAGTTGTGATAGAGAACCTATGGCTTATGTAGCCTAAAATATTTACTCTCCGGCTCTTTACAGAAAAAGTTTGCTAACTCCTTTACTAGACTTTAAGCTCCAGGTGAGCAAATAATTTAATCTGCTTTTGTTCAATATTTCATCCCCTTGCCCAGGGTTGTATGTTATATATAAACATATGATTAAACTAGCTGTGTGGCTTGAGCAATTTGCTTAACCTCTCTGAGCCTCGGCTTCTTCAAGGGTAAAATAGTAATTCTAATATCAAGTTCTGTTTTAATTTACATTGCATGGTGATTCCAACTTCTTTGCTTCTGGAAGCCACCCTCTTTGTTTAAGAATTAGGCTCCATGGAGTCCGTGAGTGACTTTGGCTTCTGCACCAAAGTTCCAGTTGCAATGGATAAGGGGACATTCTTGGGAAGACCAGGCAGCCCCTCCACCCTGGGCTGAAGAGGAGGAGGCAAGAGAAGCAGGGAGAATAGAAGCAAACAATTTCTCTCCGAGGGCTCCATCAAGAAGGCCGTATTTGCTTCTTGACCATGCTGGTATTGAATCCTGCTGTGCCCCAAGCACTGGGCTACGTATGGAACCACATCGGTTCCTTTCTCAGATAAAGAACATGACAGTGTTCTTGTCCTAGGGGTGAGATGTGTATGGGGGTTAAGGAAAGACAGGAGACAACTTAGGGATGAGAAACGTGGCCGGGACTCAGAATCAGGTGAGTGGAAGACGCATTCATGACAAAAGCACCATTTTGGAGCCCTCATCATATGCCAGGAAATTTGAGGGGGGCCTCATATAAAAACTATCCCATTTTATCTTCAAAATACTGTTATGGGTTTGTAATGGTTATTCCCATTCCACAGCTGCAGAAACTGGGGTTAAGAGAGGCTTCACCAGGCAAAGTGTGAACTGGGGTGGGGACAGTCATGAAGCATGCTGGAAGGACAGGAGTAACCCACAATTCATGAAATGCTCTCTGCTGCCTCAACTTCACCATGACCTCCTCTCTCCACTGGGATGTGAATGGGGGTGCTATGACCCGGCAGAGGGCTTTGATGAGTGTATCCTAAAATGAGGATGCCCTGGCAGGACCAGGGGATTCTTCAAAGAGAGGACCCCAAATTGAGGAAACCCATAACAGCATCAGCTGCCAGTAATGACAGTGCTAGCTGGGTCAAGACCTGCCTGCCCACACCGAGGCCCTCCAGAAGCATCTCTATAGCTTAGCATGCTTTCCTCTCGCTACAACACTGGGTCTTCATCCTAAACCTTTTGGGGGTCCAGTGCCCTAAGTTATCCATCCCATGTGCTTGTCTTTTTCCCAGTGGTTTCCATTACATACTCTGGAGGTCTCAATATGCTGGAGTTTAACAAGGTCACAGGTAAAGTAGATCAACATGGTCAAGTCACTGAATAAAGGGTTAAATTCCTTTTTTTTTTTTCTTTAGGTAAGCTCAAAACAAATGGTTAAAACACTTTCCCCTTTGATCAGCTGTAAAAGTGTCACAGGCATGGTCTTTGCCATCACAGCGACCCCAGAAGCAAAGAGTCCTAAAGGAGATCAGCTCAAGGTAATCACTTCATGTTAGCAAGTGCAGTGTCGGTTCTTTGGTTTCCTGAGAATTTAAAAATACAGCATGAACCCACATTCCTTCTGAAGAGGAGTGTGAAGGCACAGACATCTGTGACACAGATGTCAATGAATTCAGGGCCGTGGTGGCCTTTTACCTACAGGGTTGAGGACTGCAATAACAGACAAATGATTAAGACGGACACTCATACTGACGTTCCTGGTGTTTCTAACACGGTTGAAGCAGGGACAGGGTGCAGGGGCCGGCTACTTTGTGCAAAGACAGCTACTGCTTGTGCTTCTGTTGAGCTTTAATCATTCAAATCAACAGCTGCTCACGAAGCACCCACTCTGTGCCAGTGTCTGTGCTGGGCCCTGGGGATACAGAGAGGAGAAGACAGTACCTGACTGGGGACAAACACAGGCATTAATGCATATTACAGAGAACACAGATCTGGGAGTTAACAGGTCTGCCAGAGAGTGGGGACAGCCTCCCGGTGTAGCTGAGAAACCCTTGGGCTAGGTAGTCGTTTTTGGTTCTCAGGAGCATCTGAGGAAACCGATCAATCTCCAGGACAAGGAAGCCTTACCATAGGGTGTTAAGGTGTAAACCAGGTAAAGGGCTGGGAGAGGGGTGGGAGGGAGTGGTTCCAATAAGAAAGAGAGTGATGGGAGAGATGGCTGGGAGATGTTCTTGGGCAGGGCCACTGCTGGCCTGTGGAGCACTTTGTGCAAATTAGAAAAACATAACTTTCTGGGCAGATGCAGTGCCCCCTCAATTGCCCCCACCAGGTACTCCAGTGAGCTGAGGGTGCCTTTGTGAGAAGAAAAAGATATGCCTTCCTTAGTGCCTACTCATATTTCTCCTGACAGAGTCCGAAGCTTAGTGGATTTTATCCCTTGGTGGTGTCTCTTTGTACAGTGTGCAACCATGCAACAGTACATAACAGCCCTGCTCTGGGGTCAGATCATGGAAGCCTTTAATGGGATACTAAAGGGCTTAGATTTCATCCTGAGGGTACTACAGAGCCATTAAAGGGAATGGTAGCTGTCAGTAATATACAGGATTCATGCTCGTGTTTGCGAACAGTACTGAGGAAAGTATGGTTTACGGAGGAGGCAGCTTCAGCGTTAGAAACGCGTATTTGTTGGCCCATCTCACACCTACTGATCAGAATGTCCGGGGTGGGGGCAGGAATCTGCACTTTTACAAGTTCTCCAGTTGATTCTCACGCACGCAGAATTTGGAGAAGCACATTATCTGGCATGCAGATGGAGGAAGGAACTGACTGAAGGAACAACACAGGGGCCCCTTTGGAGGGTCTGGCAAGTGACACGGAAGTCCTGGTTCAGACTGGAAGCTGAGGGGATGGAGAGGAGGGAGTGAGTCTGGGAGCTATTGAGTCTGGCTGAAGAAGGATGAGGTCCCAGAAATGTAGGAATAAGAAGGGATCAATACATAGACCAGGCCTGAAGGTGGATGAGCCTTTCAAGGCTGGAAACCATTGAGAGAGACCTGCAGAATGTCTTTACTGGCCTGCCCGTTCTGATGCTGCTGACAACGGGGGAGGGGAGATCATTAGATTTCAGTGTTGCAGAAGCTGTTTTGAAACTCAGATCCTCTACTTCTGAAGAGTGAAGTGACCAGGCTACATTTTGTAACCGTACCAGCCAAAGTGCTCTGCTGGATGGAGCTGCAAGGCTCCTACACAGGGGTCTGTGAGACTCCTCTGATTCCCAAAGCAGGGTCAGAGGCCCTGCCCGGGCCTTGGTTTGCTGCGTCAGGGCCACCAGCATAGGGGAAGGATGCTGTGATTGCCGGGCATGATGGTCCAGTTGCTCTCCTGCAGGGAGGTTGTTCCAGTCTTGCGTTGATTCCTTTGGTTTCCACTGTTCAAGCAGGTGTTGCAGAAGGGGCAGTCGGCTTTTTTGCCCAACATGGCTTTTTTATTTCGCATCAATACCCTGTTTTCTGACTTCAGCTGGTTTCCTGGTGGCTCTGGGACCAAACACTAGGAATCATAAGCTCAGAATCCAGCTGGCCAGAGTCCTCAGAACTCACCATCCAGCCCTGAGACAGCACGGATGGCCAGAGGGTGATAATGCTGAGAACTAATATTTATTGAGGGCTCACCACGTGCCCTACTTTCTTCTCTAACTCCCCCACCCCGCAGCTCCCAGATAGACTCCAGGCTAATGTGTCCCTGCGGGCAGATGCTCCTTCCACCAGGACCTCGGACCCTCGCATCCTTTATCAACGGGCTGCTTCCCAGTCTCCTCCTCTCCCCTCCCTGCCCCACATGGGAGGGATATTCTGACAATTTCACTCTTTCAAACAGCTCTGACTTTCAAAGGACGCCATTCTGATGGCTCTAAGCTCTTTCTTTCTAAGCTGTCGTAATGCAGCTTAATAATATGAAGCTTAAACCTCCATTCAGCTTTTAATCGCATGCCAGGGTGTCCTGGGTGCTATGATTTTGTTATTTTCACAGAAACCTTCTTACTTAATGAGTCTGTCTCCCGATATTCCCAAATGCTTTTAGTCGGCATTGCATTACTTCTTGGTTTTCTAAATGTAAGCTGCTTGCCTTTCAACTTTATACTCAGCTGATTTCTGTTCTGCTAAGTTTAACCTGGTTATGTTGCTAAGTTGCATGACCAAATCCTCTCCAGTGGGCATTGGGCATGGGATGCAAGAGAAGTTGAATAATCCCATGACCCAGCTCCATGGGAGCTTGCAGCCATGCCAACGGCCTTTCTGGCGGAGACATCCTGGGGAGATCCTTGATGGAGGGGAAGGCCTGGGTTCTGTTTATATGTTGCTATATCTGCCAAGTGCCTAGCCTGGCACTGAAGTAGGAGTCAATAAGATTTACTGAATAAATGAGGATTAAGAATGGGAATGCAACAAAGTCTGAATGTGGTACAGCTGGGATTTGAAATGAGGTCGCTCTGATGCCAAAGCCCAGCATTTTCCAGCCTACCCTGCTGCCTTGCCCTTGGCCTGCTGTGCATTTATGCATGTGACAGTGGCTAGTGGGAGGATGCACTGAGGGTGCCTGTGGGTGGCTTCCAGAGGGTCCGTCTGGGTCTACCTCCTCCCAGGAGGGACTTGGCGAGCATCCCTGGCAGCTGGGTCCATGCCTGTCTGGCCCAGAGTTGGCACTCAATAACTGTATATTTAAAAATTAATGAGGCCTGAGGCGGGGCAAGATGGCGGCATACAGAGGAGTGGAAGCTAAGTAGTCCCCCTGGAACAACTACAAAAAAACAGAAACAACTAGTAAATAATCCAGAATAACTGCAGGGGGACAAACGAGACCATCCACTCATCATACACCAACCTGAATTGGGAGGAATGCCCGAGAACACAGCATAAAATCTGTAAGTAAAACCTGTGGATCCAAGTCGTGAGACCCCCCTCCCCCATAGCCCGAGCTGCACAGCCTCATGGTGCCAGAGAGAAGCTCTCTCCCAGCAACCGAATATAGCTCAGCTGAGCTCCAACTGGGGTTTTAAGTAGCGAGTGTGAACTGCTCACTACAGGTACGCATCCCCAAAAAGCAGACAGAGGCTTTGGGTGACGACTGACCTTGGAGAGCCAGAGGGTCGCCTTGGACTGGGTCTGAAGGGGACTATCTGTTTCTTTTTTGGCTCAGTGGAGAAAGCCCCAGTCATTTTCAGTTTCCAGGGCTGTGACTCAGGGAAGGGAGGAGACACCACAAGCAGAGAGAGAGACCACTGAAATGCTAATGACCTCCACCTGGGGGGTCTGTCTTCTCTAGGAGGAAAGGGGTGGGGCCCTTTCCATTCAGAACCAGACCCCAGAGCCTGGGGGAACACGGCCATACCTCCTCACACCAGTCAAGAATTATAGGCCAACAGGCGTCACCTGCTGGGCAGAAAAGCACAGTGACCTGAGGCATCAAAGGGTGGAGCAATTTTCTAAGACACACCTGCAGGGAAACCAGATACTGAATATTTCTTCCCTCTGGGACCTGAGCCTGTTCTGGTCTGGGAAAATCTGATTTGGATAACCAAGGAAACCATGCCTAGACAACAGAAAATTACAACCTACACTAAGAAAAACAAAGTTATGGCCCAGTCAAAGGAACAAATGTACACTTCAACTGAGATACAGGAATTAAAACAACTAATGCTAAATCAATTCAAAAAGTTTAGAGAAGATATTGCAAAAGAGATAGAGGCTGTAAAGGAAACACTGGGCATATATACAGCAGAAATCAAAAGTTCAAAAAAGCAACTAGTAGAATCTACAGAAATCAAAGGCACAACACAAGAGATGAAATACACAATGGAAACATACAACAGCAGATCTCAAGAGGCAGAAGAAAACACTCAGGAACTGGAGAACAAAACACCTGAAAGCCTACACGCAAAGGAGCAGATGGAGAAAAGAATGAAAAAATATGAGCAACGTCTCTGGGAACTCAAGGATGAAACAAAGTACAATAATGTACGTATCATTGGTGTCCCAGAAGGAGAAGAGAAGGGAAAGGGGGCAGAAGCAATAATAGAGGAAATAATTAATGAAAATTTCCCATCTCTTATGAAAGGCATAAAAGTACAGATCCACGAAGCGCAGCGTACTCCAAACAGAAGAGATATGAATAGGCCTATGCCGAGACACTTAATAATCAGATTATCAAATGTCAAAGACAAAGAGAGAATCCTGAAAGCAGCAAGAGAAAAGCAATCCATTACATACAAAGGAAGCTTAATAAGACTATGTGTGGATCTCTCAGCAGAAACCATGGAGGCAAGAAGGAAGTGGTGTGATATATTTAAGATACTGAAAGACAAAAACCGCCAACCCAGAATCCTATATCCAGCAAAGCTGTCCTTCAAATATGAGGGAGAGCTCAAAATATTTTTTGACAGACAATGAGAGACTTTGTGAACAAGACACCTGCCCTACAGGAAATACTAAAGGGAGCATGGGTGATAGAAGACAGGAGTGCGTGGTTTGGAAAACAATTTTGGGAGATGGTAGCACAACAATGTAAGTACACTGAACAAAGGTAACTGTGGAGAGCCGTCTCCCGGGACGGGCATAGCGCATGCGCTGTAAACCTGCTCCAAAGTCCCCCCGCCCATCAAGTGGTGCCAAGATGGCGCCCACATCCTGCTTCCGGCTTCTGATGTATGTAACCACCCGCTGTATTCACCAATCATGCTTGTGTGCGTGACGTTAGCCCATTGGATACACGCAAGGTTTATAAGAAAGTTCCCGGGCAAAGCTCGGGGAGACAGCCCACAAGGAGCCGTACCTGACGGCCGCATCGAGGTTGTTCTCCCCCGAGGTGTCTCGCCCCGGGTGGAACCTGTAAAGATGATGATTGCCTAGTCCCATTAAAAGTTTATCTGCTTTACCACCGCGAGTCCTGAGTGATCACAAGTGCTCCGGGTAAGACGTTGTCCGCACCCTCTCTCCCCTTATCTCTCTGGTCCCCATCGCCGGCCGACCGAGGACTCGAGGCGGGGCGGGGCGGCGCCGGACAAGTGGTGGCCCGTACGGGGAACTTCGAACCCGCAACCTCATTTGCGTTCCCCTCGCCCCGACGGAGACGTGCTCCCGGGATCCGTGGTTTGACCTCCGCGACTGATCACCGCGAGAAGGTAAGCACCCCCTTTCCATACGAGGACTAGGGCCCGTGGGCGTTCAGGTAGCCCCGGGGACTCGGAAGAGCTCTCCGAGTGATTACAAGACAGTGCCGGCTGCAAGCATGGGGCAGTCCGGGAGTTCACCCCTATTAACCCCCTTAAAGACCCTTTTGAAACAGCGGGGTATCTCAATTAAGAGAAGTTCTCTCCAGCGATTTCTTGATGATGTGGCCACTTTTGCCCCCTGGTTTCCTTGTTCTGGCAGCCTTAATCTGCCCTCTTGGATGAAACTTGGTCGTGATATAGACCGAGCGCGCCAAACGGGTGTCTGTTTGGACCCGATTCTAGTCCTTATATGGGAGACTGTTAAGGGCCATATCGCTCCCTCCACGTCACAGTGGAAAGGCCCTGACCCGGTGCTCGGCTGGGCCGGAGGCTCTGTTTGTGTTTTTCCCCAGGAACCAGGACGTCAACCAGTGTGGGTTCCGGAAAGACTGGTGGGAACCGTGGCATCACCTGGGGAGGCCGGGGAGCAGCTGTCAGAAACGCCAACGAATATACGGCCTGGGCCATTGGACCAAGCCTCCGGCCTTCAGGGACTTGAGAACATTAGGAAATTGAAGCCTGTTAGTTTCGACCTTTCCACACTGGGCGAGACTGTAAAAAATCTGTGGGACCAAGTCACCTCTTGGTTCTCTTGGCCCAATTTGACTAATTGGATTCTCTTGATGGTGGGACTATTGGTGGGATTAGTCATTGTTAAATCTTTGCTAGAACGCCTGTTTCAAGCGCGGCAGTACCGTGTTACCACTATGATGGCTATGTCCTCCACCTTTGATACCCCCAACAGCTACCATTCTGATGGCCATACCCCATCCTGGCCGCCTCGGGCGGGGCACTCGGGAGCGAGGTTTGTAGCTAAGCGCGCAGCTATGTCCCGGGTATAACGGGCGACGCCAGCAGTCATAATTTTTGTCTCAGGTAGGTCCCTAAGGCAGAGTCATAGTTGTGGCCAGACTTGACTCTAGCCAATGCATAGGGACGCCTAGTGACGCCTCCGACTCTGGTTAATGCTATCCCTGCCCCCGCCTTTGTCCCCCAGTTGCAAGGCAAAGCACTGCAGGGAGAGTCATGTTGTTTCCAGCTCACGGACTCTCCTGTCTCCATATGAGGTGAGCATTCTGGTCGGTGCTAGAGGCTCCGCCGCTAAATGGCTGAGACCTAGTCCAGACTCCCCAAAGCACCGGAACAAATTGTGAGCCATCTGGGTTCACGGGAGCACACTCATCACTGGGGACACTGGGTCGATATAAATAATAAAGGGGGAGATGTGGAGAGCCGTCTCCCGGGACGGGCATAGCGCATGTGCTGTAAACCTGCTCCAAAGTCCCCCCGCCCATCAAGTGGTGCCAAGATGGCGCCCACATCCTGCTTCCGGCTTCTGATGTATGTAACCACCCGCTGTATTCACCAATCATGCTTGTGTGCGTGACGTTAGCCCATTGGATACACGCAAGGTTTATAAGAAAGTTCCCGGGCAAAGCTCGGGGAGACAGCCCACAAGGAGCCGTACCTGACGGCCGCATCGAGGTTGTTCTCCCCCGAGGTGTCTCGCCCCGGGTGGAACCTGTAAAGATGATGATTGCCTAGTCCCATTAAAAGTTTATCTGCTTTACCACCGCGAGTCCTGAGTGATCACAAGTGCTCCGGGTAAGACGTTGTCCGCACCCTCTCTCCCCTTATCTCTCTGGTCCCCATCGCCGGCCGACCGAGGACTCGAGGCGGGGCGGGGCGGCGCCGGACAGGTAACTATGAATACAGTTGAGAGAGGAAGGTGGGGAGCATGTGAGACACCACAAGAAAGGAGGAAAGATAAAGACTGGGACTGTGTAACTTGGTGAAATCTAGAGTATTCAACAACTGTGATAAAATGTACAAATATGTTCTTTTACAAGGGAGAACAAGCAAATGTCAACCTTGATGGGGAGGCATTGGGGGAGGGATGCAATCAGCATAAACTAGAGACTGTAACTAATAGAATCATTGTATTATGCTTCCTTTAATGTAACAAAGGTGATATATCAAGGTAAATGCAGATAAGAGGGAGGAATAGGGGAGGCATGTTAGAAACTTGACATTGGTGGTATTGTCTGATTCTTTATTCTACTTTGATTTAAGGTTATTTTTCCTTTTGCTGCTTCCTAGCTGTCATTTTTTTCCCTCTTTCTTTTGCCTCTCTACCTTCTTTGACTCTCCCTCCTGCCTTGTGGAAGAAATGTAGATGCCCTTATATAGATAGTGGTGAAGGTGGTGAACACATAAATGTATGACCATGCAGAGAACCATCGATTATTTACTTGGGATGGAATGTATGGTGAGTGAACAAAACCATATTAAAAAAAAATGGGTTGATGACAAAACCTCAAGGGCAATATACTCAGTGAAATAAGCCAGACACATAAGGACAATTATTGCAGGGTCTCACTGATAGGAATTAATTATAATATGTAAACTCATAGACATGAAATATAAGGTAACAAGATAGAGGACGAGGCTTAAGAATGGGGAGTGGTTGCTTAGTATGAGCAGAATGTTCAATTAGGATGAACTTAAATGTTTGGAAATGAACAGGGGTGTTGGTAGCAAGATGTGAGAATAACTAACAGTGCCGAATGGTGTGTGAATGAGGTGGAAAGGGGAAGCTCAGAGTCATATATGTCACCAGAAGGAAAGTTAGAGATCAAAAGATGGGTATGTATAAAACTGAATCCTATGGTGGGCAATGTCCATGATCAACTGTACAAATACTAGAAATCGCTTCCATGAACCAGAACAAATGTATGACAATACAATTAGAAGTTAACAATAGAGGGGCATATAGGGAAGAACTATATACCTATTACAAACTATATACTACAGTTAGTAGTATTTCAACATTTTTTTCATAAACAGTAACAAATGTACTATACCAATACTACGAGTCAACAATTGAGGGGGGTTGGTTAGGGATAGGGGAGGATTAGAGTTTCCTTTTCTTTTTTTCTTTTTTCATCTTTCACTTTATTTCTTGTCTGGAGTAATGAAAAGTTTCTAAAAATTGAACAAAAATTAAGTGTGATGGATGCACAGCTGTATGAGGGTACCCAGGGGCAAGTGATTGTACACTTTGGATCTTTGGATAATTGTATGGTATCTGAACAATCTCAATAAAAATGAAAAAAAAAAAAAAAAGTGCTGGGGATGAACCTGGACCCGGAATTGTGGGATTGAGAAAATCTTGACCAAAAGGGGGAAGCAAAATGAAACAAAATAAAGTTTCAGTGGCTGAGAGATCTTAAGTGGAGTTCAGAGGTGACTCTGGAGGGTATGCTTATGTGCTACATAGATAACCCTTTTTAGGTTTTAGTGTATTGGAATAGCTAGAAGGAAATATCTCAAACTGTCGAACTGCACCCCAGTAGCCTTGATTCTTGAAGACGATTGTATAACTATGTACCTTACATGGTGTGATGGTATGATTGTGAAAACCCTGTGGCTCGCACTCCCTTTCTCCAGGGTATGGATGGATGAGTAGAAAAATGGGGACCAAAACTAAATAAAAAATAGGATGGAATGGGGAGGATGGAATGGTTTGGGTGTTCTTTTTTACTTTCATTCTTTATTCTTATTGTGATTTTTTCTGATATAAGGAAAATGTCCAAAAATAGATTGGGGTGATGAATGCACAGCTATATGATGGTACTGTGAACAGCTGACTGTACACCATGGATGATTGTATGGTATATGAATATATCTCAATAAAACTGAATAAAACTAAAAAAAAAAAAAGTAAAAGGAATAGTTGAGATAAATTTCAATGGCATATTTTGTTTAACCCAATATATTCAAATATTATCAACATGTAATCAATATAAAAATTGTTAATCAGAAAAAAAAAAAATTAATGAGGCCCAAATTGGCAAAGCTCTTGTTCTCTTGTCCTGACTTTCCAAATGCGTATGAGTAGAAAGTCCCTTCAGTGCTCTACCCATTTTCAGTGGTTTCTGAAAAACCTCCTCCCATCACGATATGGAGTCTTTGTCCCCTCCTCTTGAGTCCAGGTGTTCTTGTGCTGCTTTGACCAATGGAATGTGTCAGAAGTGACACTGTATGGCTTCCTCCTTGTCCGCTGGGACCTGCCATGCTGCAGCCCGAGCTGCTGTGTCAGTTGTCTGACTGCCCTGAGCTAAGACGGCCATGTCGTGAGGAAGCACAGACCACCTGGAGAGGCCATGGGAGGAGGTGCTGGTCAGTCCAGTCTTTGAGTCACACCTTTCCAGGCACCAGAGTATGAGTAAGGAAGCTTCCAGAAGCTTCCAGTTCTCAGCTGTCTAGTCATCCCCAGCCATTTGAGTCTTCTCAAATGGACATCATGGAGCTGAAACAAGCCCTCTCTCCTGTGCCCTTTAAATCCCCAACCCATGGAATCTGTAAACAAAATAAAATAGTTCTTTTAAGCCACTAAAGTGTGGGGTGGCTTGTTACATGGCAATAGTAACTAGAACACCACTTGTTCATCAGACAAGAATTTCTTGAGAGCATGGATAACACTGCATTTACTTTTGGATCCCAATAAATGCATGATGCCTTCTTAACCAAGTGTTTAAAGTTAATATCACCAGTAATGAGACATATCAACACCATGTGCCTCCTGGTTAGATGCTCTGAGAAAGGCATGTCACTTACGATCTCGATCTAATCATGAGAAAACATCAGACAAACCAAAACTAAAGGAGAGTCTACAAAATAACTGACCAACACTTGTTAAAAGTGCCAAGACCATTAAAGACAAAGCAAGACAGAGGAGCTGTCCTAGATTGGTGGAGACCAAGAAGTAATGACATCTAAATGCCATGTGGGATCCTGGATTAGGCTCTGGATCAGGAAAAGGATGTTAGTGGGAAAGCAAGTGAAATTCAAATAACATATGTAGATTAGTTTATAGCTTTGTATAAATTTAATTTCAGCATATCAATAATTGTACTATGGTTAGATAAATACCCATATTAGGGGAAGCTGGGTAATGTATATATGAGAACTCTCTGAACTAATTTTGCAACTTATCTGTATGTCTAAAATTATTTTAAAAGTAAAAAAAAGTGTGCTAAATCACACTGGCTATGCTCGAATCATGGACCTGCAAGGACAGAAGCCAAAAGCTCAATCCTCTGCTTCACCCAGTAATTATAACAATACGAGTGAATATTTATCGCCACTCACTATTTGCCAAGTGCCATGCTAAAGCATTTTACATGCATTACTCATCTAATCATCACAAGTTTATAGGCAAGTGCCATTATAATCCCCGCTTTACAGATGAGGAAACTGAGGCTTAGGGAAGGTAAATAGGAAGCAGAACCAGCTTGGAACCTGGGCAGAGTGATGCTAGAATCCACCTGCCTAACCTCTGTGCTCTGGGCTGCCATCAAGAGTGGGCCATCTTGCTTCCAGGTACTGGGAAACCAGAAAGTCTGCTTTGGGAAAGCATCACTCACAAGAGAGGGGACCAGCGGTGATCTGGGGACCATTTGTCAAAGAATCAGCTAGAACAAGAGGACAAGATCCGAGTTCTGAGGGTCAGGGAGAAGTCCTGGTTAGAGAGTTGGGTATATGGTGGCCAAAGTTTGGTGGAATGGTATGGAAGTAAATTTGGAGGGATGGGAGATGAGCAGGCCTGCTGCTGGGCTGCGTTTTTCTCAAGCACCCCAGAAGGTTTCTCCTTCCTGCTTGGCACTTCCCTGCCTCCTTATCAGAGGCAAAGACAGGGGGCAGATTCAAGGGGCCTTTCAGAGGAGGAATCCATTGATCACATAATCATGTATTCTGGCCCAGCAGGGAGCTGAAGGCTGAAGTATCACTCTTACACTTCCTTTCCATTCAGCGTTTTTCTCATGAAATTAAAATGGAATAGATTTTCTCCCCCACTAAATCAGGCATTAGCAAAGAAATAAGATGGTAGGCATATCGGAGATCTGAGCATCGGTTCAACCCCACAGAGCAACGTTTGTAGGATATTTTATTAGCCCCTATTTATTATGGAAAGGTTTTGTGAAAGCCTATTTTTTTCTGGTTCTATCTCCTTTTTCCCACAAGACATGAAAGCTTTTGTTTTCCTCCCTTCTTGGTTAAAGTTATCATTTATTCCAACACTCTCCTCTGCTGCTCCCTAGATAAATGTTCTCTCTCTTTCTCTCCTTACCCCTGTGGCATTTCCCCAGAAGCAGACATGGCAGGTGGTCTTGCTATGTAAGTTACTGCCATTTCTTGTGAAATGGGTCTTCAGGGAGCCTACCCCCTCCTATTCTACGGTGACCCCAGGCTCACAGCTGGATCCAACCCCACAGGTGGAGAGAGTTTTGTTTCTCCATTTGCAAGCAGGCTCGGAATTGTTGAGAGGCAGGCCTGCGATCACACAGTGAGCGGGTCACGTCAGAGGAGGCAGCTATGGGGTAACAAAAGGCACGGGCAGCACGTCAGAAGATTGCCCACCAGAACCAGAATGCATGCAAGCCACATTTGGGATTTCATATTTTCCAGGTGCCACATTTTAAAAAGTAAAAGGAAACAGGTGACATTACTTTAGGAATATGTTTTAACCCAATATATCCACAATGTTATTATTTCAAGATAATAACATGCTAAGTGCTTGAAATCTGGTGCATATTTTCCACTTACTGCACATCTTGATTTGGACTGGCCACATTTCCAGTGCTCACTAGCCCCACATAGCTAGTAAGTAGAGAGTGCTGATTTGGACCAGGGCTTCTTAACATTTTTATTATTTTCTTCATTATCATAATCGAAGAAGGCTATTTAGACATTTTCTCCCTAAGTACTGCCCACAAGAAATTTTAATTCCACAGAGATACCATAGGGCTGAATATGTTCTGCATGCATAACTGTCCTTTATAAATAGATTTTCTCAACCCTCTCCAACGAAGAACCAATTTTCACCTCTTGGGGGCGATATCACTCCCGTTAAGAATGCACAGTCTGGAGCGAAGGCAACTTTGAACCTCGGGCTCTTACCTGTAAAATGAGGATTACTGAGTGGACAAAATGAGGCAGTTTTTGTGGGAAAGCATCTGGTCGTGTTGAGTGTGGTACCGAGACTGGGAACTCAGTGACTTGCTGCTTCTAAAACTCTTCCTGCAGCATCTAGAGGGACACTGCCCAGCGTCAGGTCCGGTCTGCAGCCTGCAGGCAGTTGCCAGGAGGCTTGCGCTGTTGATCCCTGCCTCCCTCCTGCCCCAGGGGACTTTCCAAAGCTGTCGCAGGGCAGAATCAGGGCCCTGTCCTCCAGCCTGGCCACATCTCCGCCCAGGACAGCATGGACCTCACAGACCACAGCCTCCATCCCCACTCCCCTTTGGGCATCTAATTGACACTCTTGTGGGACAGCTCAGGTCACCTGACACCCAGACCACCTCATCCCCTGGGTGGGTGCCCCTGGTAGAGGCGGGTGCCCACACTTGTTATCTCTGCAGAAACACATGTTTCATGTCCTTCCAGTCTGTCCCAGATCTGGGAGGTTTCTAACTGTGGCTAAGGTGGCATTTCCCCCTTTTGAAAAATCCACTCCCTCTGTGGATAAACATACATATCAGATGCCCTGTTCTGCAGAGAGTCTTGCACATGCTTTCGTTCCCAGCCTTCCCCTTCCTACTGGCCACTGCTGTCTCTGTCCAATTCTTCCTTCTGTCCCACCTGAGTAACACATGCCCCTGGAGGCAAAGCCAAGGTTCGTACAGGAATTGGCCAGAATGTCTTTGGAGACAGGGACCTCAGTCTGTCTCACCCACCGTGCAGTTTTGCCTGTGGGCAGTGAAAGCAGATGGGTGCTGGAACTGGACGAGCCTGCCCTCCACTCTCAGCTACTCCAGTGATCCCACTGACACTAAGTGGCACATGTGAATGGGCCTTATGGCAAAGGCTGTAGGTTTGGTGTCCTAAGCAGGGGGTGGCAGAATGAGACCCAGGCAGTAAACAGTCTGATTACCTGGTCTTGCCTCATTAGGTACCCACAGTAAGGAAAAGCCGAGCTGCAAACTGGGAAGGAAAATGCCTCTTTCTTTTTTGCCTCATAGTAAAGTGTACTTCATTGATTCTTAAGATGCATTTCTTTATAGATATAACCCCTTCCCCACCTTTTATTTGGAAGGGAGTACAGAATACAAAGCAATTGTTTTGAATTTTATCAGTAAAGACTCAAGTAGAACAAAAGGAAGAACTTTCATATTATGAAAGATGTAACATCCTAGAGTTGACCTTGGGCACCCAGGGCTGGTTTTCAGCTATGATGCTTAGCAGCTGGGTGCCCTCCAACAAGATTCTGTTTCATCATCCAGAAAAAAGGGTTTGTTGTGAAGTTGAAATGTTTTCAGGTGGATGAGAGGCCTTGGAAATGAAATGCTCAGGACTTAGTAGGGCATCTGGTGTTTTAAACTCAGAACTGAATTGAAAACACCAGAGAGCATCTTTGAGGGTATTTGGAGGAAATCATGGACTCATTCAACTTGATACAAATATTTATTGACAAGTAATAGAATCAGCCGTTACTTCTGGCATGTAAGATACGTCAATGAACAAACCAATAAAGGTCCTTGTCCTCCAGATGACCTTCGAGTTTCGAGGATGGTGGAGAGAGGGGAGACAATGATAATAAATACAGTAAATAATAAATAATCTGCTAGCTGAGGATAAATACTATAGAAAATAAAACAGCAGAGCAGGTGAGGGGTACAGGAGTTCTGGGGGAGAGTGATGCAGGTTGCACTATTCAACAGGTTGGTCAGGTTCATTGAGAAAGTGAAATGTGAGCAAGGACCGTACAGAGGGGAAGGAGGTGGCTAAGTGGAGATCTACGAGAAGAGCTTTCCAGGAAGAGGAAACAGCTTGAGGAAAGACCCTGAATTGGGGTGATGCCTAGTTTATCTGAGGAACAGCAGAGAGGCCAGTGTGGCTGCAGCCTGGTGAGCAAAGGGGAGAAGAGTGGAAAATGGGGTCAGAGGGTGAACATGAGCCACTGTAAGTTATAAACTACATTGGAGATCTGATGGAGAGAACTGGCTGGAGAGACTCGACAATTTGTCCTTAAAGGTGACTAATAGCTCTGCTCCAACTCAGGCCAGGGAAGCAGGGGCCCATGATTTCCCAGGACTCCTTTGCAAGTATCTGGGCCCCTGTGGGGTGGTGGAGCAGATAGGTGATTGCAGCCCACACTGAGCTTTGCCTCTGGATGGCTTCTCATGGCCAAACTGTTTAGCTTAATCTCCCACCAGGGACCTTTGAGGGTCCCTGCTGGCTGAATGGGGAGTGGCTGGGGCTATGGACTAGGCCCTGGGCAGGAAAAATGAACACTAATCCAGGGTGTTGGGGAGGGGTCCAAGAAGATGACCACTGCCCTCCCAGCATGGCCTTCTCTAAGCTGAACCTCAGGGGTGTGGAACTTGATTTGAAGATGCCAAAGCTATTACAAGAAGTGCTCTTTGAGGAGGAGAGGCCCCACAGCTTTTCCAGGAGTGGGCTCAGGTTTTAGCCTCCCAGGGGACTCTGAGATCTTGAAATGCATAGCTCTTCAAGTAGAAGGGTTGGGGGCTTCAGAGACAAGCATAATGTTGCACTTGTCAACTAGAGCAACAGAAACTCTTTATGATGTCCACATCCGGACCTGGAACTCAGGACACTCATACAGATGCAGAGCTCACAAATCCCTTAAGTGTGGAGAAGGCAAGTGGAGACTCCCTCCTCAGTTTGTTCAAGCTACACAACTAAAAGGTGCTGGACATTTCATGTGTGAGGTGAAAGGAATCATGCCATTGATTTGGCTGAAGACTTCTTCATTGTAAAATACCAAAATTTGCATGAAGGACATTTGTTAATGTAATAGCAATTGAAATACTCTGATGTGTTCTGAATATAAACATAGAAATGACCTCAAGGAGACCTGCTCTTAATGTCTTCTTGTCCTATACTGTGGTACTGGGTTCATTGTTGGCCATGGATGGGCTGATGCAGCAGCTCAGACATAGTGCCTTGGGCTGCCTGACCTGTAGGGGGGTGGACTTTGCATCAGTAATTGCCTCTCTGAATCTGGCTTTCTTTCAATGACAAATACTATAGAGTCCAGGTGTTTGTATCCCAAGAAGGAAGAATTCAGGAACCATGAGGACATGGCTCTCAAACAAAAAGGACCCATAGAGGAGGGATGTCTTCCCTGTCTCCAAATCTGGATGACCCTGGAGAGTTTTAATGGTGTCCAGTGCCCCCTCCACTCTGAATCTATGTGTTAAAAGCTACCTTCTCTATTTTCTGAAACACAGTTGCCATTTCTGAGTCACTGGGACCATGGACACATCTGCCAATTTGCCTCCAGTTGCTAAGAGGGTAGAGAACTGTACTAAGCTAAAGGTGGGTGGGTTGGAGCTAAAAGGCCTAGAAGTGGTGGTGACCAGTGCTAATGCCACTGAAGGCTGAAGACACACACACTTTGAAGAAGTTGGCAGGAAAACTAAGAGCCAAGAGATAAGAAAATTCAGTGTGCAGAGAGGAGGAAGGAGCAAAGACCATGGAAAAGAGAAGGAACGAGAGAAACCTGGGTATTTGACTTCCCAATTACATGTCTTGTCTCCATGACACTAAGTAATTTTTCTTCTGCTGCCTAGGATTGTCTGTAAAGCCAATCTGAGCTATTTTGAGGGATTTTGTTTCTTAAAAAGCAAATTTCCCTGATGATAACACCTCACCTAAATAATCACCTCATTTGGATCCTCATTACTTTCCTTGCTGCTTCCTCAGCAAACAGCCAAAAGGTACTGACTCCTCGGCTTAGCAGCTGGCTTCCTGTCCCTTCCTCTCTCTGTGTCCATGATTCAATCTTCCCTGTTCCCCAAAGTTCTGCACCCTGCCCTCCTATCAGCCACAGATTCGCCCAAAATGCAGACTACAAGCCACATTAATTCAAGCGGGCACCCGGCGCTCCCCAGGGCTGCACAGTTTGTCCAGGAAGTGGAACTGAATGTTGATGCCTCCATTCCACTGCTGTGTAACTTCCTGGGGGAAACAGCCCAGGAAGCAGCTGTGTGGGCTGATAAGGGCGTCTCTGCCTTGTCAGAATCCATGGGCACCAGCTCCAGATAAGCCCACAACAGGGAACAGCAGCTCAACCACACTGCCAGGGAACGGTGCCTGTGCCAGGTGTTGTCTTCCCCTTGAGCCACACAGTACACACATCGTGCCACCCAGCCTGGCCATCTCCACAGGGGCGGGCATTCCCATCAGGAGGCAGGCTGGCTCTCTCCCCGCTGTAGCCAAGAACAAGACTAGCTCCTACTCACCCCCTTCTCAAAGCCAGGAGGCAGCTTTCTGCAGTAGTTAAGAATGTGGGCTCTGCCACTTCCCAGCTATGAGACTTTGAGAAAATTGCTGAGTTCTCCAGGTGTTAAGTGGGGGTGTTCTAGTTTGCTAATGCTGCAGAATGCAAAACACCAGAGATGGACTGGCTTTTATAAAAAGGGGGTTTATTTGGCTATACAGTTACAGTCTTAAGGCCATAAAGTGTCCAAGGTAACACATCAGTAATCAAGTACCTTCACTGGAGGATGGCAAATGGTGTCCGGAAAACCTCTGTTAGCTGGGAAGGCACGTGGTTGGCGTCTGCTCCAAAGTTCTGGTTTCAAAATGGCCTTCTCCCAGGACATTCCTCTCTAGCAGGCTTGCTTCTCTTCAAAACATCACTCACAGCTGCACTCTGTTTAGTCTCTTTGAGTCAGCATGTTTTATATGGCTCCACTGATCAAGGCCCACCCCTGAATGGGCGGGGCAACACCTCCATGGGAACATCTCATCAAAATTATCATTACCCACAGCTGGGTGGGGCACATTCCAAGCAAATCTCTGCCCCACAAGACCACAAAGATAATGGCATTTGGGGGACACAATACATTCAAACCGGCACAGGGGGCAATGGAAGTCCCTGTCTCATAGGCCTGGATGAGGACCAGTAGAGGAACAAAGCCCCTAGGACAGTGCCTGAGACATAGTAAGCACTCGGTACATGGTATCTATTGATTATTGATAAAACATTAAAGCCCTTCGATGGGTTTACTTTGCTCTTAGGATAAAAACATCTATAATGCAGCCTACAGATGCTGCATGGGCCGGCTCTGCTGTCTCTCCCACACCATCTCACTGACCACTCAGCTCCTTGTTTTTGTGCTGGGACCACACTGGCCTCCTCACTCCCCCTGGTACTGACCCTGCCTCTCTCACTTCAAGGCAGGTGACCATGTGGTTCCCTCTGCATAGCAATCTCTTCCAGCCCCTCTTTGTCTGGTTAACACCTTCTCTTTCTTCAGTTCTTGGCTCTATTGCAATTTCTACAGGGAAGCCTCTGCCCAAGTCCAATATGCCAAGATTGGCTCTTAAAGAACCAGACCCACCACTTGCACAATTCTAGGGAAAATTAATCACACTGTATCCAAGTGGATGGTGCCACCTAGGGTTGTACAAAGCCGCAGCCCTGCAGAGCACCTATGAACAAAACTTCACAGATAGGGGTGGGGGTTGAACAAGAGGTGAGAATGGACTGATTGGGGGCTGGGATCTGTACCATTTGATGGTGAGGGTATCAGCACATTAAAGACACTATTATTTGACATTTTTTTTGTGTGTGAGTGACTCAGGGTCTAACCACTGATGACTCAGTCTTATATCCCACATCACTTCCTCTAACATCCTTCCACTATAGTCATAATATCTACAGCAAAGGTGCCTCTCATTCCACCAAGAAAACACAATTGATACCTTTCTCCAGATATTCCCTCCATAGCTACGTTTGAAGAAAATCTTCACAATCCCTATCACATGTGCAATTTTACATTTATTTGCTTGCTTTTCTCATTAATATCACCACAACCAAAAATAGGCACCGTGTCTGCTATGTTCACTGCAATATCCCTAGCATCTAGGTCACAGTATAGACCTTTAATAAATATTTATTTAATGAATGAATAAACCTCAGTTTTAGTGCTGAGGGCTGTCCTCAAGCACCAAATCAACAAACCCATTGCCTAACACCCTACCTTGATATCATATGTCCAGACCAGCCTGTGGGTCAATGGAAGGAGTGTGAGGAGTCTCAACTACACTGGCTAGTAAGTTCCAGAATCAGTCTTTTCAACAAGGAAGGCATTGCCAGTTGTGTCCAGGTGAGCTGCTAGACGTTATCTTTCCTATCCCTGCCCACATGAACTGGGGGCAAGACTGGGATCCCTCAGAAGTTGGGAGGTTGTCTGGTACCAGAGTTCCAAGTTTGTTGGTCTAGAATGCACCCACAACAAAATAAAAAAATAAAAATAAAAATAATAATAAAAAAACAAAATAGAATGCACCCAGGTCGTCATCAAAGACCAAGGGCATTTTAGCAAGCCCCACCACCTCTGGGATTTGGAAGCAGCTAATCTTCAGGCCGTTGGGGTGGAGGGAGAGTAATAAAGTAAGTCTCTAGCAGGAGACTCTTAAGTTTGTTTGCATCCCTGAGAATCCAAAATGTAAGGATGGAAAAGAGAGCCCACCCTTCAGAGATGACGGGCTCCTGCAGACCATGGCTCTATTTCTGATTGAAGAGGGACAATTTGGCACTGCAAGGGGGTTGTTAAGGAAATAGGAACTCTGGGCTGGAGAGTGACTAAGATCAAAAGAAGACATGATTTGCTTAATTTTGATAAAGAATCCTTAATTCAATGGAGAGGATGTCAATGTGGAGTATAAAGAAAAAGAAGTCAGTCTTACCAGAAGAAAGGACAGTAAGTCTCAGACATGACAGGGAATAAGGACGACACTCACATTTTGTTGACCTACTATGAGCCTGGGTTATGCTAGGAACCTGGCATACACTGTATTATTTAATTTGCAGAGCAACACAATGAAATAAGTGTTACTCTTCCAATTTTACTGCTGAGGAGACAGGCTCAGAGAGGGCCCGTGACTTACTCAAGGTCACAGAGCTAGTGGTACACTGCCTGGCTGGACCCTGGCTCCTGTCCAAAGGGTGACAGGCTTGTCTGTGTCACAGGAGGACGCATTCTGAGGACAGAGTTACAGAACAATCATCTCATAAATATTCATTTTTATCCTTATTTTCATGCAGGTGCTTACAATTTCTAAATATTTAGATTTTCATTTGTAAACTGACAAGATCCTGTCATTGACAAGAACTCCAAGAGGGAATAAAACTAACTCCTTTGTGATTGTTACGTCCCCAAATGACTTGTGTGTTGTGCCAGTGCTTCTAGAAGCCTTGATGCTCAAACTGGCCAGTGGCAGCAACCTCAGATTTGAACCTGATGATGCCATTATTAATTTGCAGGAGCAATAATAGAAATTATGGACATATGTATAGAGCTCTGCTATTTACAAAGTACATACCTCACTTGATTCTGACCACACCTCCATGTGGCAGACAGAACAGGTGTTACACCATTTCACAGAATGCATGGAGGAGAGGAAAGTTGTTTAAATGCACAACTAGGAAGGGGAAGATCAGATCTCACCTGTGCAGCTTCTGATTCCAAGTCCAGTGCTTATTGCACTATTGCACCCTACCTTTCGTGAAACTCAGGGTGGAACATTCACCAATAAGACCTGTACCAGGAACTACAAGCCAAGGATGATGGGAAGACCACCTAAAAACACGAGCCATGTGGGGTGCAGGAAGAATTCCGAGCTGAGGCCAGAGGGGCACCCCAAGGATGGTGGTGATGGGTCAGTGGCTCTCCCCCAGGACCAGGACCAGGAAAAGGCAAGTAAGGAGCCCAGGGCCCAAAATTATAGGTTCTTACCTCCCTAAATTCTGCACTCTGGGTGCCTTGCTTGCCTCACTCTAGACCCCCACATCTGAAAAAGAATGTAGTGACCCCAGGGGGTCTTCAACCCCTGTCCTGCTCGAGGGAAACCCAGCAGCTTCCCTGGATGGGAAGCTCTGCTGCATGAGCCCTGCCCCATCAGTCTCCCTCCCACTATCAGTTTCTTTTCCTTCATAAACCTGATAGAAGCATGGTCTGCTCGGCTCTAAGATTCAAAAGAGGGTCAGGGTGAGCCCTAGACAAAGAGAAGCCTCACTCTTATGAAGTCAAGTACAAACTAAATGAAATCATAAAAATAATTAGAAGTAAATAAAGGTGGCTAGTTGTTTGAGCTTTGGTCTGGACTTTTTTGAAACTACAAGTAAATGAAGAAAACGAACCTTAAAAAAACAAAGTGCTGGAGTTTGAAATCATGTTTTAAAATGCCAAAATCTATTCAAATGGAGTCAAGAGGTCACTCTGCTGGACATTCTTACACACTATATAGATAACACTTTTTAGGTTTTAATATATTGGAATAGCTGGAAGTAAATATCTGAAACTACCAAACTCCAACCCAGTAGCCTGGACTCTTGAAGACAACTGTGAAACAATGTAGCTTACAAGAGGTGACAGTATGATTGTGAAAACCTTGTGGATCGCACTCCCTTTATCCAGTGTATGGATGGATGAGTAGAAAATTGGGGACAAAACCTAAACGAAAAATAGGGTGGGATGGGGGGGTGATTTGGGTTTTCTTTTTTATTTTTATTGTTTTTTCTTATTCTGATTCTTTCTGATGTTAGGAAAATTTTCAAAAATAGATTGGGGTGATGAATGCACAGCTATATCATGGTACTGTGAACAGCTGATTATATACCATGGATGATTGTATAGTATGTGAATATATCTCAATAAAACTGAATTTGAAAAAATGCCAAAATCTACACTAAATAATATTAAAAAGGAAACAACATAATGGGAAACACATAAATACATGTGGCAGAGAAAGCCAATATCCTTATTATAAAAAAAATTCTGACAAATCAATAAAAAGAGAAAAAATGTTAAATTACATGAGCAGAAAATTCATGTAGATACTTATCCCCAATGGGAAGAAAGGGGGGTTCAACGTCACTAAAAATTAAGTACATTCCAATTAAAATAAAATATCTAGGTTTGCTTTTCAAAGCAGTAAAAGGAATTTAAAATGGTGATTCAGAGTATTGCTAGAATGAGGGTAAATGGGCAGTTTCCAGCATTGCTGGCTGATCTCTTTGCTGGAAGTCTCCTACAGGAAGTCAGTTATACCAGACCCTGACATGGAGAGCAAAGCCCTAAGAAAACAAATCACAGACCAGCATATCAATTTTAAAAGGATAATATACCACTGCCCAGGAGAATATACTTCAGAAATTCAAGGATTATTACAATTAAGATTCTACTACCATAATTCATCTTATGCATTGGTCGAAATTCATCTCGAAAGATGTCAACATGTATTTGACAAAATTCAGCTTCAATTTCTGAAGAAAAAACAATGTATCTGTGATCCAGGAAAAAAGAGAGCTTTCTTACCAGGAGTAGAAAATCATGGATTGTATGCATGTACTGAGCCTCCAGCATGTGCCAGGGGATACTGGAGATCAGGCAAAGTCCTGCGCTCATGGAGCTTACATTCTAGTGGGGGAGACAAGTGGTAACAAGTAAACAGCTAAATACAAAATTTTAAAATAGGAAGTGAATGATGGATGCTGGGTGAGAGGTTAGAGAATATTCAACAGTCAATTTCATATCTAGGGGTGAAAGACTCCGGACAGTTTCATTAAGCCAAAAGCCAAGAAGGGGTGTCTGCTCAGACCACTATTGTTCAATGTTGCTTAAGATGTAAGCAATTAGAAATAAGCAAACAAACAAACAACAACAACAAATAAAGCAACATCTGAGGGTGTAAAGATTACAAAATTCTGCAGGGAAAATACGTGAAAGCTTTACAAATTAAGCTAGCCCCAGCACCCAACAACTGAATTTTGCCAACAGCAAATTATCACAATGGCTGGGGGAAATTGCATCCTCAATTACACTAGAAAATTGTGATGAACAGGGCTGAAAAGATCCTAGACTGTCAGGTGGAAGATGGAAAGCTCCCACCGAGCCAGGGAGAAATAACAACCCCAAGCTCCCAGAGCAGAAGCAGAGGCATTGTAAAGTTGATTCCATGCAAAACTGTCACGGAAATGTCATCAGGAAAGAATCTTCCTCACACTGACTGACCCGCACTGCACTCTTAGGAGCCTCACATTGAGGAATACTCTTTTCCCAGGAGAACTTCTCTGAAAAACGCATCCTCTCCAGGCCACAGCTGGTTGCACCTTGTGACAGTGATCAATGGCTCCATTATGTAGACTCGTCCGGCCACCTGCCTGTACCAGGCGTGCCAGGGTGCTTCCAGCCACGACATGGCAGCCTCTCTGAGAAGTTCACAACCGAACCCTACCCCTCACCCCCGAGAACCCTCACCTTTGGCTAACGCCTTGTGAAAGGGAGGTTTTAGGAGGTGTGCTGGGTAAGTGCCCAGCCTTTGGTGTTGGACAGACAATGGCCCTGTACCTGGCAAGAACTGGGAGCCGAAAGCTCCCGAGCAGATGTGGGCAAGGAATTCCAGACCGAAGGAACATCCCGAGGAAAGTTTGAAGAATGGTGAGAAACTGTGTGCAGTGGAGTCCGGGGAGGGGAGGCGGACTGAATGACAAGTGGTGTGAAAGAAGGGAGCCGACTCCGTCTCTGTGTTCATGCAAAAGAAAGTTTTATTCTACTCATTCCTACAGGTTTTTATAGCATACAAGGTAGTTTCCTACGTGACTGTTTTCAGGTATTTCAGGGAGGGTGCATTTTTTTCTAAAGCCATAAGGGGTGACTGCATGTCTTTGATCTCAAGGGACAATCTCTTTGGGGCTGGACGGGAGACAGCAGGAGCAGGAGACAGGAGCATGGAAGGAGCCCGGCGATTTTACCCTTATCTAAATTGGTGCCTGCCTTCAGGCATGCAAAGCTTTGGCCTTCTCCCAGCCTGGTGCCTGCCTTCAGGCTCCCAAAGCTTAGATGGCGGCCTCCCTACATAACCTATCAAGCCAGGGAACCTTCCGTGTCTCCACACAGCGGGAGTCGGAGAGTGAAGGGCCTTGAAAGGCAGGACCAGGAGGGATTCAAGGTTTACAAGAGAAGCAGTGGGAAGCCAACTCTGGACTTCAGCCAGACTGTGATACTAGCATCTTTTCTTTTTAAAAGAAAGAACATGTTGATAGTTTGGATCTGCATAGAAGGAAGACATAGAGCAAGACAGGGAGAGAGTCTGCCAGCTGCTTGTCTCTGAGTTCATTTTGCAATTACCTTCTTCCTTTGATAACTCGGCCGAATGCCATTTTTACCACTGCTTTTCCTTCTCGACAAGACCCCTCATTTCATTGTGCAGGAGAACATGGAGAGAGAGAGAGAGACAGAGACAGAGAGAGAGAGACAGAGAGATAGATTCCAAGAGCATTAACTACAAATCCCTCCCCTGTGCTTGAACAGCCTTCACCAGAAACACTGGCAGGCAATAGGAGTCATGTGCTGGGAGTTGCTGCTGGTGGGAGACAGGAAAGCAAAGGAGAAATGCCCATGAGCCTGGGTGGACCTGGGGCTCGCCAGTGCTCAGGAAAGAGGCTCCCTGCAGAAATCCTCAGGCATGGGCCTGCCGTGGAATTCAAGTCTAGTGTTCTTTCCACATATGGTTTATTCTTAGGGGGACGAGATGCCCAAGCAAAAATCCTCTGGGCAGACAATGGTACACTATCCCTCATTATACTTCTACAACACACACACACACACAGACACCAGTTTATTTTTAACATCAACAGATATTTTTCCATGAGTTCATGTACAAAAGCCACACGATTCCCTTCAGACCCCTGCCCTTCATAACACCTGTATCTTGCTCTGCACAAAAAGGGGGCTTCGGTAACAGCTTGCTGTTCACACCCGTGGTTCTGAGCCATTTTTTCCTGACCCAAATGGGAACAGTGGTATCCACTCTGTTTCATAAAGACTTATAAGATTACAGGTCAGGATGGATTTGTGAGCATATTCTAGACCTGTGCTTTGCTTGCCCTAAAGTGCAACCAATTCAGACTCTGATTCAGTAGATCTGAGGTAGGACCTGAGGTTCTGCATTTCTAACACATTCCCAGATGACACTGATCTTCTTGGACCATGGGCCACGCTTGGCATAGTGAGGTTCTATACAACAATAGGCTCTCAGATGCAAGCCATTTGTATGAGTTTGAAAGTTCCACTGGACTTGCAATAAACCACTAGATCTAAAATCCTTGTCAGCTTTGCGATTGTAGCTAGCCATTTTCTAGCTCCCCATCTCTAAATAATGTCTGTAAAAGACAAAGCATCATGTCTAGGACTGGGGTAATAAATATTGGTGGCTTTGGAGGAGAGGAAGGAAGAGGTAGAAGGGGAGAAAGAAGAAGCTGGCATGGAGTCTTGCTATTAATTGTAATAATTTGTAATCATAACAATACAGGAAGAACCAGGAACAATTGTATTGCATATCCCATGGCAGCATCAGAAGAATGGCAGCAGTAAAAACAGAGCCAGCATAACTAACAGCACAGCAGTGACACTAGGGCTACCACCGATAGCAGTACTGGTAATGTCAGGAGGAGATGTTGCATTTCACACTGGCTAAGAGTCCAGACTACGGAGTCAAACGACCCGAATTTAAATCCTCGGTCTTCTACCTCCTACTTGTGAGACCTCAGGAAATTCACATCATGTCTGTGTCTTAGTTTACTTGTCTGTAAAATGGGGATACAAATGTAATGGTACCTAGCTTGTAGGGTGGATTTGATGATTAAATGAGTCAGTATAGGTATAGAGGACGGGAAAAGGGGCCAGACTCTTGGAGACAGGTTGTGAGTTATTCTGTATACAAAGAAGGCTGCTAAGGTAGACTCCCTTTCTCCACGTCTGCAGCAATGTTGCTGCACTATGGTGGGAGGAATTATACTTAGCTCAGACAGGGAAGGCATTCCTTACTTCCTGCCTTGGAAGCCTGTCCTGTGGGATCTCAGGACAGGGCTATGGGGCCTCAACAGGGCAGCCAGGAAGCTGCAGGCTCAGCCAGGGCACACTGCCTCTTGCCTTGGCTGAGAAGAAGCAAAGGGAAGGAAAGTCATTATACACATGAAGTATTAGCCAATGTCCTTTTGCTCTCTTGGAATATGTCCTTTCTCTCTACCCCCTATTCAAAAAAGGTAATCAATTTTGCATTTATTCATTGGTTCAAGGGACAGGGTAGAAATCATCTTCATTTATTTAGTTATTCATAAAGATTCCCCCCACTATGGGAAGTGGGAGGAAGGCATGAGCTCTCCATCCGTATTTTCCTCCAATATTCTGCTTGTGGCAGAGGAGTTTGGGCCATGCAGACAAGGGAAGACTCTTGCTCTGATTTTCCTGCCATGAGCTGAGCATCAGGGAAGATAAAAGTGGAAGACGCCTTTTAGTAGAACTGACAATTGATGAAATGAAGTGTATGTTGCGCAGCTTCAAGTACCCAGGCAGCACAGTGTGAGAGAAAAATGCAAGATACTTGATGGGAGAGGCTGTTGTGTCCCTGGTGCCTAGAACAGGGGTAGGTGCAGTAGATACAGAACAAACATCTATTGAATATATTAGGAGACTTAGATTCCTGTCCCAGCCCTGATGCTAGTTTGCTATATGACTCAGAGCAGGTCACACCCTTTTCTTGGCTTCAATTCCTTCAGCTGTTGAAGGAGGACATTGGATTGCAAGGTATTGAAGATCATTTCAAACTATGATATTTTCTCTCCTGATGCCTTATTACATTTTACATTGTAACTTGAAATTCTCTTTTTTGTTAATCATTCATTTGCTTATTTCCTGTCTCCCCCACTAGACTGGAAGCTCCATGTGAGGATGTACCTTGCCATCTTGCTCAACCCTGTATTCTCAACACTTAGCACAAAGCTACTCCCATCTCCTTGCAGTAAATGCCTATTGAATGAAAGAAGCAACAGATGAGCTCTAATTTCTGATGACCAGAGGAGGCAGTATAGTGCAGTGGGTTCTAGGTTCTATGGGTTCTAGGCTCAGGCTGCCTCTGTTTGAATCTCAATCCCACCACTTACCTGCTGGGTGACCTGCTGCGAGTTGCCTAACTCCCTGAGGCTCAATTTCCTCATGTAGAATGGCAATACTAATGGTATCCACCCATAGGATTGTGGAAAGATTAAATGTGATAATTCCTGCAAAACTCTTAGAAGAGTCCTGGCATATAGTAAGAACTCGGTACTTGCAAGCTATTATCATAACAGGACTGTAATCATTTAACAATTATCAAGGTCATTTAGAGGAAAAAGAAATTCCTTGTGCCTGCAGACATGAGTTGACAGGTGCACCATCAAGTCCACCTGCTCTAGCAGTCTCCATGGTGACCACTCTCCACTTTGGGCTTCTCTTATGCCACCCACACCTCCATGACTGCATTCAGAACCCCTTGCTGGCTGTATAATGCGTCTACCTTTACCTCTGCCTGTAGACTCTAATCTCTTCAGTGTGTCAGACCTCCCTCCTCTTATGTCCAACCATTCCTCCCCCCTCTTTATGTTCTAGTCATGTGCCTCTGTGCCTTGGCATATGCTGTTCCTTCTGTCTGTAGCACACTTCCCACTTTTCTCCAACTGTCCAACTCCTAGTCATTGTTCAAGATTCAGGTCAGGCTTCCTCTTCTGAAGGAAGGGTTTCCTGAATCTCCAGGCAGGTGAAACAAATGGCAAAGTAATATTCATTTCTCTATAGAAATGTGGAAATCCCGAATATCTCAAGACAGAAAATGATAACAAAGAAGCTCTAGTGGGAATGCTTTGGCATAGCTCAGCGGACTATGACACCCCTATCGCACCATCTTATGGGAGATCTAGAACCAACAGACCCAAATTTAGGGCACCCACAGCCTTGCTCCCCAAAGTCTCTCAATTATGCCATTCCTAGAGTAGTCTGAATTTGCATGGGCAGCTAGAGTTCGCACTCTTGCTCTCCCTATTCTCCATGTTTCTAAACAGGAATTAATATGCTGGGTACTTCCTGTCTTGGCCTTGGCCCTGGCTGGGTGATTGGTAAAGTGAAACAGCCTGGCAGAGGCTTGATGTCCCTAAACTGCAATTTCAAGGTAATTTGAACTCCGTTCCTCTTGGGAATAGATGGAAAAGCTAAAGTCTCCTCAAATCAGTGTGCGGAACTCAATGAAGAATTAAGGTCAATTTGCCTTGTTCCAAAGCCCATATAAGACCAGCAAAATAATCAATTTCACAATTCTGTAAGCTGATCGGAGCATTATTACAAAGTCAGCCAGAGCATTCTGTCTGGGTTTTGAAAGGGCCTCTTGCAGAGGGACATAAAGTGTATGGTATCTGTCTATCATAGCACTTCCACCAAAATCAAGGCCTCCAACCCCCTAAGGCTTGGTTCCTTGCTTTCCTGAGTTCTAGCATCAATCCTGCCCAAGGCCTGTAGGATGAATGTGTATGGTCAGTGGTCCACTAAGGACTTAAGCCCAACTTCAGTAGGTAGACTTTGGACTAGACTGCTACTACAGGCTGACTAATGGAACCTTTAGACTTTAATGCTGCCCTCTGCTTGTCTCCTGCCTCAGTTTCCCCCCCCCCCCCCACTCTACAGCTCCCTGCTGTACCTGGATCCCTGCCCTGAATCATTCTGCCACCTCCTCCAAGTGATGGAGCGCTGTCTAAAGTGACTGATCTCCTGGCCCTGAGATGCAATAGGCACTGATGAGGAGGCTGAGAAGAGATCAGATTTAGCCCACAGCTACCATGCCACCTTGGGCACTGAACAACCGCCCCTCTCTCCTTGAACTCTTCACTTCTCTTATCTCAAGCCTGCCTAAGCTGGTTGGTTCCAGATGGTTCCCCTTCCCATATGCCCCTGGGTTGAGGGTCTGTGAAACTGGGAACAGACACCTGGGGTACTGGTACAGAGCATAGGTTTCCCTCCTGGACATCAATCCACAGTGGGAAAGGGTAAGTGGGCGCAGGACAAGCTGTAGCAAAGCTCCAGGAAAAGGTGGGGGAGGGTGGGAGTATGAGCCCACTTCGCTCTAGGCTCTGGTATTGCCTCTTGAAGCACCTGTTATGCTCCCACCTTGAGTTCATTTGTTGTCTGGTCCCTAAGGGGCTGATTCATTTTGATATTAGAGGTCATTACATTGGCTGGCTCATAGGAGGGGCTTTTGCCCCTAGACATCCCCTCTTTTCCTGGCACCCACCTCCATGAAGCTGTCCACCTGGCCCAGAGAATCTGTCCTTCTGAAAGTCAACCCTTACATCCCAGTTCCAAGACTGCTTCATCTTATCCACAAGGACCAGTGGGAGATTTTGCCAAGTGACTTACTTTTAGGGACCCAGAAGCAGTCTGCCATGAGCGTACAAAGGCCCCATTGTAGGATGCTCCGTCCATGATCCCTTTGAAGTTAGATGTGGCAAAATGGCCTGCTTTGACTGATGAAATGTGAGCAGAAGTGGCTTGTTATATCCAGGCAGAAGCTTAGGAGCCAGAGCCTAATTTATCATTTCCTCTTTTCCCTAGCCTGATGACAGGCAATGCGTTGGGTCCCAGTGAGCGGCTCTGCCCCCTTGATGACTCATGATAGATGTGTAGTTTACCCAAGAAATAAACTTTTGATGTTTCAATCATGTAGTATGGGTGAGAGAAAAACTTTTCATATTTTGATGTTTAAAATTTGACATTTGGTGTTTTGTTTGTTAATATAGTGTAACCTAGCCTCACCTGACTGACACAGTGCTCAACAAAAGCTTCAGGGAGAGTGACAGGAAGGGAGGGAGTGGGGCAAAAGAAGGAGAGAAGGAGAGAGAGAGGGATGGAGGGAGAGAGGGAGGAAGGAAGGAAGGAAGGAGGAAAGGAAAGGAAGGAGGGAGGGAGGGTGGGAGGGAAGAAAGAGGAAGAAGTAAGTAATTAGATTTGTCCTCCATTCTCTGGGGCTCAGCTACCAACTGACATAGTTGGGAACTAGCATTCCTCTTTACTTGGCTCCCTTCAATTTCCAACACTCTGAGAACCTGAGACTCAGAAAAAAATCCATGACTTATTTTTGCACTGAAGGAAATTCTATGCTCCCAAATCTATTGTGTATCAAGGCAATATTGATGAAGAAAGGTGGCAGAGAAATGAGGCAAGAAACAAAGCAATTGTGACGTTTTTGGTAATATATCCAAGCCATAAAGATTTCATTAGATTCCTTAACACATTGCTAATGAAAAATAAGGCCTTTCCTCTTTTACCTACTTTCTGAACATTAGAATCAACTTGGCTTTCCAAGCTTTGCAACCCATTTACATTAATTAGAAAGTTCCATATTAAGGAAAGCTTTTAATGGGCTGTTATTGCAGATGATTTCACTGGCGAGCTGCATTGTTCTGTTTAATAGCACATAAAATGGTATCTATAGAGGAGACTTTGATAAAATTGAAGTTTTGATGGACTCTGGGGCCGAGCTGACCCTTTCTGGGATGCTAAGGTTTAGAGAAATTCTCCTCCTGGGGGAAATGACTCTTCTCTATCCTTGGATTAGAGCTGTTTCTAAAGTGCCCAAATGCTTCTTACCCCAGGAGAAGTCCACACTGCCTCCTGCCTGGTGAGCCATTTGTAGACTGCTTCCGGACACCTGGCAAAATATTTCAGGGGTTTTTATGGACAAGCTGGAGTGGTCTGAGACTGGGATCTAAGGGGCAGATTGTAGGAGGACAGATTGCCTGGGCCTCGTGGAGAGGTCATGGAGGTGAGTCCTAGCACTGTCCAGGAAAAGAGGGAGATAGGTTTTTGGAAATGTCTAGGGACAAAGGTGAGACCACAAAATACTTGAACCATAACAAATTGGTATTTCTGGATTTTAGAAAGAAGTTGCAAAGAGCGGACAAGACAAACAAAAGAACGTTTATAGATTATAGGAATCAACAGTACATAGAGAGAGCAGGCTGGGGGTGAGGGGCAATGGGGGTATCATCCCAGGTACAGGAGGAGCTAGAATGTGGGGGCAGGGCACCCACGTGAAGACCTGCAGGATAGCAATTGCTATTCCAGTTGTTTCTGTACCCATCCACGTCATGATCCTCATAAGCGCCACCATGTCTCTTGTAGGTTTTCCTTGGCCTAGGCTTCTAGCTACATATTGCTGATGGGATCCCCTACCTACCCCTTTAGTACTGATTCAGGAGGCAGTGTGGTATGGGTTTTAGGAATTTAAGCACTGGAATCAGTTATGTCTGGGTTCAAATCCCAGCTCTCCTGCTCAAAACAACTGTGCATTCATGGCCAAATCAGTTAATATCTCTGAACTTCAGTTTCCTCAACGAAAAATGCATCTGCAGCATAGGGTTGTTGGAAGGATTAGGCAAAGTTACGCACATGAGGCAATTCCTGGGATCTAAAATGTGTTCAGTACATGTGAGTAGGTGTAAGTATACTTAATTAAATCTGAGTGCTTTATTTCTAGGATACTGGCAATTTGGACAGAGCACAGAACATCTGAACTACAGCCATTCTGAAGGCTAAAGGGGCAGCAATAGAGAGAGAGATGGACCTGAGTGGCCCATGGATGATGCCTTCAGCAGAGATTTTCAAGGTTGGACACTCTGGCTTCCTTGGCGCCTCGACTGGATGGTATGATCTGGGATTCACATGACTGTGGGCAGCACCAGAAGTTCACATAGTTTTCTTCCTGGCAGGTTGGTAGAAGGACACTGTTAGCAGAGATAACCCCAGGGCAGCTTCTTGCACTTCTGGGAGGACCAGTGGATGGCTGAACAGTTGGGCCCAGCGAGCCCAGTGAGTCCAGGGAGGGAGGGCAGCCTGTCTTGAGTCTTTGATCCTGACATCCCTATGTGATATGAACACCACGACATGTCTATGTGACAAAGAGAGGGATACAAGAGGTGCAGGAGAAAAAAACTGGGAAGGATGGAGGATCCTGTGAATGACAGAAGCAGGTTTTAAAGGAGTCTGTGCCAGCTGTTTAATACATGTTCACTGTTTTTGAAAGTGTTAGAATATATGGGATTAATAAATGTTTACCAGGTAAAGGGAGGAAGCAGCACCTGCATGGGCGAGTGAGATAAGGCTGCTGGATGTCAGAGCACTCTATGGGATAGAATCAGTGCCGAGGTTAGGAGAGTTTGTGCTACAGCAAAGGAAGGTCCAGGACTGGGCTCAGAGGGAAGGGGTTTATAGGCCTTCAAGAGATGAACAGTTAATTCCCTCAGTCAGGCCCTCCAAGTGGTGGATAGAGCTGAATCCCGACGTTTTAAAATATCTTTATTTTACACTGCTTTGGAGACCCCAGGAGGGCCATGATTACCTGGGAAGGAGTCCTGGAGTAGTAGATGGAAGGAAGAGAGGGAAGGAAGAAGGGAAGAGAAGGGAGGGGAGGGAGGGAGGGAGGAAGTCAATCATGGGCTGATATGAATACAATTTCAAATAATGCCACATGAATTCTTTCTTGATTACATACTCCTCCAAGTAGAGGAGGCATTATAGGACAGTGGTTGCACACATATGCTCTGGAATCAGATGGACCTAATCCAGATTTTGCCTCTGTAGACCTCACAGAGTTGTGTCAAGAATTAAATGAGAGAGAACTCTTAAAATTCTTAAAGCAGTATTGGGTATATACTAAAAATTCAATAATGCTAGCTGCTATTATTGTTATAATAGGAAAATATGGGAATAAATACAGGCAAATTTTGTTTGGTCCTCTTCTTACCACAATAGCATGTTTAGGGACGAAGGTCCACCATGCTATCAGGATACATTGAGGGCCTTGGGTCTAGTTATAGGCATTGCCCTGGAAAGCCACAGCAGATCCCGAGTAGGGGGATAATGTGGCGAGAGCCTTGGACATCATGTGACCCAAGGAATAATTGGAAGAATTCTCTGAGGAGAGGCCATTTTGTTGCTACACAATCTTGGTTGTATTCTAGTAATCAGATGGCAGCGTGCTGATGAATAATCATACATAGTCCTTCAAAGGAGGATCACTGGATTGAAGGGATAGAGTAGTAGAAATGACAATAAAAACAGAAGGTTGAATTATCCAGGTTTCCATGACCCAGCCCTGGGCCTGACACAGAATACACGGTCAAAATCAAGTTCTTCCCCACAATGTCATGAGCTCCCATCACTCTGGGGATTCAAACTAAATCTGGGTTCATTCATCAAATGTTTATGGAACATGGACCAGTATAGGCTCAGTGATAATAGCTGGGAATACAAATATTAAGACGCACCTCTTGCTTTTCTAGTAATTCACATAAACAAATACTTACATCAATGAAGTATGACACAGGCCAGGGTTAGAAAAGTGGACAAGATTGGGTCAAAGCCAAGAGGTAATGGAGAGGGGAGAGAGACAAGCAGGAAGTGAGAAGATGCTCTGGAAAGTGGCTGGAATCTGAGGATGAATCAGTATTGGGATTCTGATGAGTAGACAAGAGTGAGAGGAGGAATGAATGAATTTCTATCCAAGGAAACATCTAAAACAGCCCGGTGCGATAAAAGAGCCTGCAGCCTTCAGGACTCTGTTGGCGGTTTGACATTGCTAGAGCACAGGGGTGGAAAGGTGGGTCCTAAGAGCCTTGAGGTTGGAGGGCAAGCCAGAATCCTCTTTTGGAGTCTGAATTTTAAGAGACTGTAGGAGTAATAAAAGGGATTAAGCATCAGGAGTGACATGGTCAGATTTAGTGTTTGGCTACAGCTGTCTAATTGGAGAACTATTACAAGAATCTAAGAAAGAAGCTATGGTGGCCTGACACATGGAAGTAAAATGGAGGGAATGTGGTGATCCTTTAGATTTAGAGGGCAGAGCTGATGACAAGGTAGCTCCCAGGTTTCTAGAGGACAATCATTTAGGGATGCCTAAGAGGAGGTGAACTAGATAACCTAAAGGAAAAAGGGAACTTGCATTTATTAGACATCTACTGCACATTGCTATAATCTTACGTATCTTCATAATGACCTTGCAAAGTAAAAATTACTATCTTAATTACAAATGATAAAACTGAAACTGTTTTATGTGTCCGAGATTATAGAGCTAAAGCCAAACTTGACCCCAAAGTGCATGAATTCCAAAAGCATGCTTTTCCCACCAGATCCTCTAAGTTCCCTTTTTTTACTCCGATTTCAGGATTTTAAACACCCAAGCTAATTCTTGCTTGTTCAAAAGTGAAACAGGGGAGGCGGGGCAAGATGGTGGATTGGTGAGGTGTATGTTTTAGTTACTCCTCCAGGGAAGTAGGTAGAAAGCCAGGAACTGCGTGGACTGGACACCACAGAGCAATCTGACTTTGGGCATACTTCATACAACACTCATGAAAACGTGGAACTGCTGAGATCAGCGAAATCTGTAAGTTTTTGTGGCCAGAGGACCTGCACCCCTCCCTGCCAGGCTCAGTCCCGTGGGAGGAGGGGCCATCACCTCCGGGAAGGAGAAGGGAGAAATGCAGTGGCAGCTCTTATTGGAAACTCATTCTACTGATCCAGACTCCAACCATTGATAGACTGAGACCAGACACCAGAGAATCTGAGAGCAGCCAGCCCAGCAGAGAGGAGACAGGCATAGCAAAAAAAACCAGCAAGACAAACTCAAAAATAAAAGCAGATGCTTTTTGGAGTTCTGGTGAACATAGAAAGGGGAAGGGCAGAGCTCAGGCCTGGCAGGCTCATTTGCAAAACCCAAAGAAAAACTGATCTCTCTGCCCTCTGGGTCTTTCCTCAATAGCCCTAATTGCTTTGTCTCTTAGCATTTCAATAACGCATTAGATCTGCCCAGAGGGCCCTTTTTTTTTTTCCTCTTTTTTTTAAATCTTTTTTTTCATTTTCTAAAACAATTACTCTAAGAAGCCCAATACAGAAAGCCTCAAAGACTTGCAATTTGGGCAGGTCAAGACAAGAGCAGAACTGAGAGCTCTGAGACAAAAGGCAATAATCCAGTGGCTGAGAAAATTTACTAAACACCACAACTTCCCAAGAAAAGGGGGGCATCCTCTCACAGCCATTATCCTGGTGGACAGGAAACACTCCTGCCCGTCACCGGCCCCATAGCCCAGAGCTGCCCCAGACAACCCAGTGTGACGGAAGTGCTTCAAATAACATGCATACACAACAAAATTGGGCGTGGACATTAGCCTTCCCTGCACCCTCAGCTGGTTGTCCCAGACTTGGGAAGGTGGGGCAGTGGGAATTAACAAGCCCCATTCAGACATCATTTCAGCAGACTGGGAGCCTCCCTAAACAGACCTCCAGCCCAGAACCACCCTGGGGGAGGGCACTCACCTGTGACGTAGCACAGTCATCCCTCAACAGAGGACCAGGGGGTGCAAGGCCTGGAAGAGGGACCCATTCACAAGTCTCAGGGGCCACACGCCAATACCAAGGACTTGTGGGTCAGTGGCAGAGACAAACTGTGGCAGGACTGAACTGAAGGATTAGACTATTGCAGCAGCTTTAAAACTCCAGGAACACAAGGGAGATTTGGTTGTTAGAGCCGTCCCCCTCCCTGACCTCCCAGACACACGCCCCTTATACAGGGCGGGCAACACCAACTACACACTCAAGCTTGGTACACCAACTGGACCCCACAAGACTTACTTCCCCACTCACCAAAGAGGCAAAGCAGGGGAGAACTGCCTTGAGGGGAACGGGTGGCTCGCGGACACCACCTGCTGGTTAGTCACAGAAAGTGTACTCCACGAAGCTGTAGACCTGACAAATGAGACATAAGGTTTTCAATTGGTCTACAAATCCTAAAAGAACCCTACCAAGTTAAGCAAATGCCAAGAGGCCAAAAACAACAGAAAAATTTTAAAGCATATGAAGAAACCAGAAGATATGGATGACCCAAGCCCAAGCACCCAAATCAAAAGATCAGAAGAAATACAGTACTTAGAGCAACTAATTAAAGAACTAAAGATGAATGATGAGACCATGGCATGGGATATAAAGGACATCAAGAAGAGCATGGAACAGGATATAAAGGACATCAAGAAGACCCTAGAAGAGCATAAAGAAGACATTGCAAGACTAAATAAAAAAATAGATGATCTTATGGAACTTAAAGAAACTGTTGACCAAATTAAAAAGATTCTGGATACTCATAGTATAAGACTAGAGGAAGCTGAACAATGAATCAGTGACCTGGAAGATGACAGAACAGAAAATGAAAGCACAAAAGAAAGAATGGGGAAAAAAATCGAAAAAATCGAAATGGACCTCAGGGATTTGATAGATAATATAAAACGTCCAAATATAAGAGTCATTGGTGTTCCAGAAGGAGAAGAAAAGGGTAAAGATCTAGGAAGAGTATTCAAAGAAATTGTTGGGGAAAACTTCCCAAATCTTCTAAACAACATCAATACACAAATCATAAATGCCCGGCGAACTCCAAATAGAATAAATCCAAATAAACCCACTCCGAGACATATTCTGATCACACTGTCAAATACAGAAGAGAAGGAGAAAGTTCTGAAAGCAGCAAGAGAAAAACAATTCACCACATACTAAGGAAACAGCATAAGACTAAGTAGTGACTACTCAGCAGCCACCATGGAGGCGAGAAGGCAGTGGCACGATATATTTAAAATTCTGAGTGAGAAAAATTTCCAACCCAGAATACTTTATCCAGCAAAGCTCTCCTTCAAATTTGAGGGAGAGCTTAAATTTTTCACAGAAAAACAAATGCTGAGAGAATTTGCTAACAAGAGACCTGCCCTACTGGAGATACTAAAGGGAGCCCTACAGACAGAGAAACAAAGAAAGGAGAGAGAGACATGGAGAAAGGTTCAGTACTAAAGAGATTTGGTATGGGTACATTAAAGGATATTAATAGAGAGAGGGAAAAATATATACGACAAACATAAGCCAAAGGATAAGATGGCTGATTCAAGAAATGCCTTCATGGTTATAACGTTGAATGTAAATGGATTAAACTCACCAATTAAAAGGTATAGATTTTCAGAATGGATTAAAAAAAATGAACCATAAATATGCTGCATACAAGGGACTCATCTTAGACACAGGGACACAAAGAAATTAAAAGTGAAAGGATGGAAAAAAATATTTCATGCCAGCTACAGCCAAAATAAAGCAGGTGTAGCAATATTAATCTCCGATAAAATAGACTTTAAATGCAGGGATGTTTTGAGAGACAAAGAAGGTCACTACATACTAATAAAAGGGGCAATTCAACAAGAAGAAATAACAATCATAAATGTCTATGCACTCAATCAAGGTGCCACAAAATACGCGAGAGAAACACTGGCAAAACTAAAGGAAGCAATTGATGTTTCCACAATAATTGTGGGAGACTTCAACACATCACTCTCTCCTATAGATAGATCAACCAGACAGAAGACCAATAAGGAAATTGAAAACCTAAACAATCTGATAAATGAATTGGATTTAACAGACATATATAGAACATTACATCCCCAATCACCAGGATACACATACTTCTCTAGTGCTCACGGGACTTTCTCATAAGACAAGCCTCAATAAATTTAAAAAGATTGAAATTATTCAAAGCACATTCTCTGACCACAATGGAATACAATTAGAAGTCAATAACCATCAGAGACTTAGAAAATTCACAAATACCTGGAGGTTAAACAACACACTCCTAAACAATCAGTGGGTTAAAGAAGAAATAGCAAGAGAAATTGCTAAATATATATAGATGAATGAAAATGAGAACACAACATACCAAAACCTATGGGATGCAGCAAAAGCGGTACTGAGGGGGAAATTTATAGCACTAAACGCATATATTAAAAAGGAAGAAAGAGCCAAAATCAAAGAACTAATGGATCAACTGAAGAAGCTAGAAAATGAACAGCAAACCAATCCTAAACCAAGTAGAAGAAAAGAAATAACAAGGATTAAAGCAGAAATAAATGACATAGAGAACAAAAAAAAAAACAATAGAGAGGATAAATAACACCAAAAGTTGGTTCTTTGAGAAGATCAACAAGATTGACAAGCCCCTAGCTAGACTGACAAAATCAAAAAGAGAGAAGACCCATATAAACAAAATAAGGAATGAGAAAGGTGACATTACTGCAGATCCCGTGGAAATTAAAAAAATTATAAGAGGGTACTATGAAGAACTGTATGGCAACAAACTGGATAACGTAGAGGAAATGGACAATTTCCTGGAAACATATGAACAACCTAGACTGACCAGAGTAGAAACAGAAGACCTCAACCAACCAATCACAATCAAAGAGATCCAATCAGTCATCAAAAAGCTTCCCACAAATAAATGCCCAGGGCCAGATGGCTTCACAGGGGAATTCTACCAAACTTTCCAGAAAGAACTGACACCAATCTTACTTAAACTCTTTCAAAACATTGAAGAAAATGGAATACAACCTAACTCATTTTATGAAGCTAACATCAGTCTAATACCAAAACCAGGCAAAGATGCTACAAGAAAGGAAAACTACCGGCCAATCTCCCTAATGAATACAGATGCAAAAATCCTCAACAAACTACTTGCAAATCAAATCCAAAGACACATTAAAAAAATCATACACCATGACCAAGTGGGGTTCATTCCAGGCATGCAAGGATGGTTCAACATAAGCAAATCAATCAATGTATTACAACACATTAACAAATCAAAAGGGAAAAATCAAATGATCATCTCAATAGATGCTGAAAAAGCATTCAACGAAATCCAACATCCCTTTTTGATAAAAACACTTCAAAAGGTAGGAATTGAAGGAAACTTCCTCAATATGATAAAGACCATATATGAAAAACCCACAGCCAGCATAGTACTCAATGGTGAGAGACTGAAAGCCTTCCCCCTAAGATCAGGAACAAGACAAGGATGCCCGCTATCACCACTGTTATTCAACATTGTGCTAGAAGTGCTAGCCAGGGCAAATTGGCAAGACAAAGGAATAAAAGGCATCCAAATTGGAAAGGAAGAAGTAAAACTGTCATTGTTTGCAGATGATATGATCTTATATCTGGAAAACCCCGAGAAATCGATGATACAGCTACTAGAGCTAATAAACAAATTTAGCAAAGTAGCAGGATACAAGATTAATGCACACAAGTTAATAATGTTTTTATATGCTAGAAATGAACAAACTGAAGAGACACTCAAGAAAAAGATACCATTTTCAATAGCAACTGAAAAATTCAAGTACCTAGGAATAAACTTAACCAAAGATGTAAAAGACCTATACAAAGAAAACTACACAACTCTATTAAAAGAAATAGAAGGGGACCTTAAAAGATGGAAAAATATTCCATGTTCATGGATAGGAAGGCTAAATGTCATTAAGATGTCAATTCTACCCAAACTCATCTATAGATTCAATGCAATCCCAATCAAAATTCCATCAACCTACTTTGCAGACTTGGAAAAGCTAGTTATCAAATTTATTTGGAAAGGGAAGATGCCTTGAATTGCTAAAGACACTCTAAAAAAGAAAAACCAAGCGGGAGGACTTACACTCCCTGACTTTGAAGCTTATTATAAAGCCACAGTTGTCAAAACAGCATGTTACTGGCACAAAGATAGACATATAGATCAATGGAATCGAATTGAGAATTTGGAGAAAGACCCCCAGATCTATGGCCGACTGATCTTTCATAAGGCCCCCAAAGTCAATGAACTGGGTCATAAAGGTCTTTTCAACAAATGGGGCTGAGAGAGTTGGATATCCATATCCAAAAGAATGAAAGAGGACCCCTACCTCACACCCTACACAAAAATTAACTCAAAATGGACCAAAGATCTCAATATAAAAGAAAGCACCATAAAACTCCTAGAAGATAATGTAGGAAAACATCTTCAAGACCTTGTATTAGGCGGCCACTTCCTAGACTTTACAGCCAAAGCACAAGCAACAACAAAAAAAATAGAGAAATGGGAACTCCTCAAGCTTAGAAGTTTCTGTACCTTAAAGGAATTTCTCAAAAAGGTAAAGAGGCAGACAACTCAATTGGAAAAAATTTTTGGAAACCATGTATCTGACAAAAGACTGATATGTTGCATATATAAAGAAATCCTACAACTCAATGACGATAGTACAGACAGGCCAATTATAAAATGGGCAAAAGATATGAAAAGACAGTTGTCTCAAGAGGAAATACAAATGGCCAAGAAACACATGAAAAAATGTTCAGCTTCACTAGCTATTAGAGAGATGCAAATTAAGACCACAATGAGATACCATCTCACACCAATTAGAATGGCTGCCATTAAACAAACAGAAAACTACAAATGCTGGAGGGGATGTGGAGAAATTGGAACTCTTATTCATTGTTGGTGGGACTGTATAATGGTTCAGCCACTCTGGAAGTCAGTCTGGCAGTTCCTTAGAAAACTAGATATAGAGATACCCTTCGATCCAGCGATTGCACTTCTCGGTATATACCCGGAAGATTGGAGAGCGGTGACATGAACAGATATCTGCACGCCAATGTTCATAGCAGCATTATTCACAATTGCCAAGAGATGGAAACAACCCAAATGTCCTTCAACAGATGACTGGATAAATAAAATGTGGTATATACACACGATGGAATACTACACGGCAGTAAGAAGGAACGATGTTGTGAAACATATGACAACATGGATGAACCTTGAAGACATAATGCTGAGTGAAATAAGCCAGGCACAGAACGACAAATATTATATGCTACCACTAATGTGAACTTTGAAAAATGTAAAACGAATGGTTTATAATGTAGAATGTTGGGGAACTAGCGATAGAGAGCAATTAAGGAAGGGGGAACAATAATCCAAGAAGAACAGATAAGCTATCATGGGTAAATTTAATGTTCTGGGAATGCCCAGGAATGACTATGGTCTGTTAATTTCTGATGGGTGTAGTAGGACCAAGTTCACAGAAATGTTGCTATATTAGGTTACTTTCTTGGGGTAGAGTAAGAAAACGTTGGAAGTAAAGTAGTTATCTTAGGTTAGTCGTCTTTTTCTTACTCCCTTGTTATGGTCTCTTTGAAATGTTATTTTATTGTATGTTTATTTTTTATTTTTTTATTTTTTATTTTATTTTTTATTTTTCATACAGTTGAGTTAGAAAATAAAAAAGTTAAAAAAAAAAATACAAGGAAAAAAATATGCAGAGTCCCCTTGAGGAGCCTGTGGAGAATGCAGGGGTATTCGCCTACTCCACCTCCATGGTTGCTAACATGACCACAGACATAGGGGACTGGTGGTTTGATGGGTTGAGCCCTCTACCACAGGACTTGCCCTTGGGAAGACGGTTGCTGCAAAGGAGAGGCTAGGCCTCCCTATAATTGTGCCTAAGAGCCTCCTCCCGAATGCCTCTTTGTTGTTCAGATGTGGCCCTCTCTCTCTAGCTAAGCCAACGTGAAAGGTGAAATCACTGCCCTCTCCCCTACGTGGGATCTGACACCCAGAGGAGTGAATCTCCCTGGCAATGTGGAATATGACTCCCGGGGAGGAATGTAGACCTGGCATCGTGGGACGGAGAACATCTTCTTGACCAAAAGGGGGATGTGAAAGGAAATGAAATAAGCTTCAGTGGCAGAGAGATTCCTAAAGGAGCCGAGAGGTCACTCTGGTGGGCACTCTTATGCACAATATAGAAAACCCTTTTTAGGTTCTAATGAATTGGCGTAGCTGGTGGTGGATACCTGAAACTATCAAACTACAACCCAGAACTCATGAATCTTGAAGACAATTGTATAAAAATGTGGCTTATGAAGGGGGACAGTGGGATTGGGGGGGGGCATAGGGATCACACTCCCGTTTGTCTAGTTTGTGGATGGATGAGTGGAAAGTTGGGGGAAGGAAACAAACAAACAAACAAACAGACAAGGGCGCCCAGTGTTCTTTTCTACTTTAGTTGCTCCTTTTCACTTTAATTATTGTTCTGGTAATTTTTGTGTGTGTGGTAATGAGGGTGTCGGGGATTGATTTTGGTAATGAATGTACAACTACATAATGGTACTGTAAACAATCAAATGTATGATTTGTTTTGTATGACTGTGTGGTATGTGAATATATCTCAATAAAATGAATAATAAAAAAAAAGTGAAACAGGGCAAGTCTTGGTGGAGACAATCTGACTTTATACTCAGACTGGTTATATACTTTCTCCACATTAAACATATTCATACAGAGGATAAGCAGTACCTATAAATATCTTTCCAATAAAGTGAGGCCATGTACTTCAGAGTGATAATACCTGCTTCAGGCAGTGATATAAACCAGCAGGCCAAAGGCCAAACAACTTTATCCAGCCCAGAGATTCAATAAGTTAAAATACATTTTGGAAGAGAGCTTCAGGCCAGACCTGTTTATTCCTTGGCAATTATGTGGAGACACCTTATTCAGCATCAGCACACTGGCTACCAGGTGAGAATTTCTGCTTAAAGGGGCACTAACAAGACACACTGGCAAGAGTTTGATCTCTGTTTAAGTTGGAGAATTAGAATTTGGCAACCAGGGTTTTTTTTTTTTTTCTGTTTTATTTTATTATATGGAAATATCTGTCAACAAAAATGATATAAGTATCATTGATATACTTGTTCTTTCTTTGGAAATGCACCCCTCCCTTGAAAACGTTTCATTTGGAAACTTGCTCTAGGGCAGTGGTTCTTAGCCAGGGGAGATATTGCCCTTCAGGAGACATTTGGCAATGTCTGGAGACATTTTTGCCTGTAAATAATTTTGCCACACTTGGGAGGGGAGAATTTAGTGGGTAGAGGCCAGCGATGCTGCTAACCATCCCCAAATACACAGGACAGCCCTGCAACAAAGAATTAACCAGACCAAAATGTCAATAGTGCTGAGGTTGAGAAACCCTGCTATAGATCCTTCCCTGATTCTCAGACTAAGTTCAGTCCCCATGATAAACATTTTCATAGCAACTTAAACTCATCCTTCACAGCACTTCTCACATTTTACAATGATCTATTTGTGTGAATATTCATCTAATTGCTTTCTCCCCTACCGGGCTGAGAACTCTAGGAGGGCAAACAAGTGTCCTTCCCATTGTAGCCCCAGCAGCTAACACTGTGCCTGGTACACAGGAGGTGATCAACAAAGAGTCGGTGAAAGAATGAACGCATAATGAAAGATGGAATGCGATCACTTGGTGTGTTATGCCTCTGAGATTATCCACATCTCCACTACTTCAGCTGGAACAATTAATTGAACAGCATAAATTGATTAATTAGTTGATTAGTCAATTAATTGTAAAGTGTAAGCCAGGAATCATTGTGCAGCCAGCCTCCAAGATGGTCCCTCCGACGCCCAGCACCTAGCATGCATGCCCTCCCTCCTCATTGTGACTTCTCCCCTCTTTCCTGGATCATGCACTGTGGTCACAGCCCTCTGACATGTTGTGAAGAGGCCTCCATTATGAGGAGCTGAGGCCTCCTGCCAACAGCCGTGCGAGGGAGCTGCTTTAGAAGAAGATCCTCTGACTCCAGCTGACATCTGAACTGCAATCTTGAGAGCGACCCTGAGCCAGGAATCGAAGATTCCTGACCCTCAGAAATTCTGTGAGCAGGAAATGTTTATTGTTTTACAAAGAAAAAAATAATAATAAGCCAAGAGCAGGGCATTCTCCAGTGTTGACTGGGGCATCACCATGCGGAGTAAGAACTTGGGGAGTCAGGCCTGATTCTGAAAACTACTTTTGTTTAGATTTAGTCCTACATTATAGTTGACCCTGAGCAAGTTACTTAGCTGAGTTATTGTCATCATTTTAAAGATAAATGCTCACTTTTAAGGGTCACATTTAGAATTAAATTGAATAATATGTAGTGGGATGTGTTGTGGATAAATTTGTTTTTTGGAGGGAAGTAGGAAGGAGGTTACCGTGAACTCTTGAAATAAGAATTAAAAGGCAAATGTTTTCTCTTTAACTGTGAGTTCTGAGTTCCCTCACCCCAGGGTGGAATTAAGTGTTTGCTTTGCAGCCCCCTTAACAACACCTCACAGAGAAGGGGCTGAGACTTTTGTTGATTCAGGGGGAATTGGAGGGGATGTAGCTTCACCTGAACACAAGAGGAGAAGCCTGGGAGGCTGGAGGAGGGTTCCTGCGTTGCAAGGACAGACACCGGATCCCCTGCTGGAGGATGGAGACAGTCCGAGCACCCAGCACAGCTGCCACAGGGAGAGCCCAGCCAGTGTCCTCGATGCAGAGTGTGGTGAGGTGGGGGTGGATGCCACCAGCAAAGCGTCTGGGGTACCTCAGAGGCAACCCAGAAGGAATTAAGACCGGAGGGCCCTCTTGGATCTTCCTGCAGTGGGTGAGTCAGCCTGGGGTTCTTTTAAATCCCTAAATGCCAGGAAGAGGGGAAGGCAACCAGGACTGTTCTTGGATGATGCGCCATCCACTCTGCCGGGTGCTGAGATGACTCCTTCATTCAGAGAAGTAGAAGAAACTTGATTTGTCTTACCCTGTGTGTCACTAAGCAAGTCATATAAGCTGAAAACAAATCTGAAGTCCCTGACACACAGGTTAAATGCCACTGGGTTTCTTTTTCTTTAAGATGGTGGGATGTAAGCAAGGTTGGTGAAGAACTCCTAACTGTCTGAGGCCCCACACATGCCAACCACAGATGCCAGGGCCCTGCCAGGCTCCTCCTTCCCTTCCCACCAGGATGGGCGATGGCCCCAGAGGCGCACGCTGCCCTCACCACCACCAGTGTCCTAGTCTGCCCACCTGCCCCTTGCAGTCCTGTGCTTCCCAGTTGGGTTCCAGCCCACCCATTTCAGCTGATTCCAACAGAGACCCCCTTAAGCCCGTTCAGTTCTAACAGACAAACATTCTTTCCTCACCTTTTCTCAGACTTTACATGAAAATGTCTTTGTTACCTCCCCCTCTTCAAGCTGGGAGTCACCTAAGGACCTCAAAGGACTCTTAGCATATATTAAGGAAAAGAAAAAAAACAAAACAAAACATGTTTTGATAGCAAGAGACAGGTTGACATTTCTTCTGGTGGAGGGTGTTTATTTTACTAATATTTTCTTCTGATGCATTTTCAAAAAAAAATCTACTTTATTTTTCTTGCCTTAACTTAGATATTTATCTTAAAAAAATAACTGCCATTTTGTGGTACAGTTGACTTGACATGGCTTAGTAAAAGGTGAGGGGCTCAGAGTCGGAAAGAAATAGGTTTGGTTTCCAGAAGAAATTGCAACATAATTACAGCGGTTTAGTTCTGTCCATATCTCCAGAGAATCAGGGATTTACAATATATCTTTAGGAAAAAAGTCTGCCTGCGTCCGGGAATCTGGGAGGGGGTACCATGTACATGCAAGACACTCTGAAGAACGTTCCTAAGGTAGATGCAGAGGGAATAGGATTGAAAGGGACCTGAATGGCCAGTTCTGCTACAAAGCTTAGTTTGAAAATGCAAACGTGTTTCAATATGATTGAAATATTAGGGAACAATTTGAGCACAATGTCAATTTCGTGCTTGCTATGTGTAGGTGAGAAACACTAGGTGAATACAGAAAACTGCACCCAGCTGAACTGAACTGCATGGAAGTACATAAAATACACACACCTCAAACATCTACCTGTCCCCTCAGGGCACCGTGTGTTAAGAGCCACACACACATTCATCTGGTGTAAAACATTTCTGCTGATTTCTGAAAACCTTTCACCATTTCACAGTATCTCATGAGCCACAGTCTTTCTGATGCCCACTTTCAAAGCAAACTTAAAGTCTTTTGCAAGGTAAAGTGCCACATTTATCAAAGCATTTATATCTTTCTTAACATTTAATGTATAAAACTCTACTACCTTTTTTAAAGGTTCCTATGCTGTTGCTTTTTAATGTCACTGGCAAAGTAGTAAATGCTATGTCCCTGACCCCTTTCTGCCCATTAGCCCTGTGGTTTTTGTTGTGCATTTTCACATACCACAGTGAGTTTTAGGTATGTGTATGCCCTAGGATGCCAGAACTGACAGTATTCCCAAGTGCCAGGGAAGTTAAAGGGGTCAATATCAATAGAATCCCGCCAGAATGAACAAGGAAGACTTGGGCTATGGATAAAACCTACAGAATGCCCCACAGGGCAGAAAGGCTCCCACCTGACTAAGCAGGAGGGGAAAAATATACCAAGTCTGTGAAGATATCACAAGTCTTTTATTATTATTATTATTATTTTGATTACACTATCCAAAGTTGGAATAAGGGCATGAAAACGGGTACAAGGTTAGCAGTAAATTTCCTTAAAATTGCCCTTAAAAACCATAAAGATTATTATCCTTACGTTGCTAGCAGAAGACACACGTATTGTCTATGTAATATCCATCTCCCTGTCTCCCCTTCCTTCATCTATTCTGGCAAAGATTGATACGACCAGGTATCTACCCTTCTCTGTTTGGGCCTGGATACCCTGTTCCCATTTCAGAGATAAACACTGAATAATCTCAGCCAATGCTGATAACTGTTTTCCTTTACCAATGATTGATTTCTTGTGACCAAGTTCTGGCCCATGAATGTGAGGGAAATTTTACTTTGTGCTAATGGGAACATTTACTCATGTATACAAACATACTCTTAAGAAGGGGTATTGTCACGTCCACATGTGAAGTGTGAGATCTTGGCAGCTATGATGACAGCCTGCCTGAGGGACAAAGCTGATGGATGGAAGTTGACAGAGTATAAAAATCTGGGCCCACAATAATGTTTTTGAAATGATTAATTAAGCAATTCTGAAGCTTAGGATATCTTAGCATGTCTTGTTATATGACAATACATTTTCCATATTGTTTAAGCCATTTTGAGTTGACTTTTCTGTAGCCAAAAGTATCTTGATTATGCCATTCAGTTAGCAATGCTAATTTCAAAAGAAAGAGAATGTAAAATATGAGCTGATGTTGATATAATGGAAAATTCATTGAACTATTATTGATAATAATGTACAAAAGAAAAACCTTAAGGTCTGAGATTAAGAGATTGTTATATAGGTTGAGTCCATTTTATAGCACTCTATGAAACCATTAAAATTGTGATAATATAAATGCATTGATAATGGAAAATTTTCAAAATGTTCTTGACCCTCTTACTTTATTAAACTAACATTCTACAAACCTTAACTCTGATAATTGTCCAACTTTTCCACCTACACCTTTTCAGTCTCCTGAACGTGAACCATGCTAACTAGTCTCACTGTGACTCCCATCCACTAACCTCAAGCGGTCCTTCAGTAGTTCCTGGCGACCTTCTCCATTTCCTTATCCAGCCTCTTTCCCAAACTCCCGAACTATTTTCTACTTTATAGAGTCTCTTCAAACCTCCAACACCCCCATGTACTCCTCTCTCTTAGCTGCTCACTCTGCTTCCAACTTCACTGAGAAAATGGAAGTTCCATGGCTCTAACCAGGACCTATGCCAACTTATCTGCCTCAACCTCATACTCTCTGCCTCCCCGTTTCTATGGAGGGACACTCTATGCCTTATCTAAGGCCAGCTCTTCCACATATGTGTGGGACCCCATCTCATCCAACCAGAAGACACTGAAACAGCAACATCCAATCTCTTTTGTATTAATTTTTCCTTTTCCACTGAATCATTCCCATCAGCTGTAATATCTCTTCCATCTTTAAAAATACATAATGCCCTCACCACCTTCTGACCATGGAGCACCTCCAGCTCTCATGTCATCTCTCTGCCTCCTTCTATACTTACTCTATCCAATCCCTCTTGTTCTGTTTTCCCTTGAACCTACTTAAATCAGATTTCAGTACCCACCATTCTGTGGTACCTGCTCAAGTAACAACCTCCCTATTGTTGAATCCAATGGTCAATTCGCAGTCTTTATCTTGCCTGAACTATCAATAGCATTTGACACAACTGATCACTCTCTCCTTCAAATATTTTATTTTCTTGGCTTCCTGGATCCCACTCTCTCTTGCATTTCCTCCTACCTCATTGGTCGATCCTTCTCAGTCTCATTTGCTGATTCTGCCTCATCTTCCCCAGCTCCAAATTCCAAGTGTCCCAAGGCTCAGTCCTGGGACCTCTCTAATCTATCTATACTAATTCCCTATGATCCTCCAGTTTCAGAGCTGAAAATTCCATTGACAGGCTCACTCCCCAGTTAACATCTCCACCCTGGACTTCAACCATAAACTCCAGACTGGTATGTCCAACTGCCTATTTGAGATCTCATCCCAAATATCTAAATTTCCCAAACCTAAATCCTAATCATTTCCCTGAAAACTCCTCCTCCCACTGTCTTTCCCATTGCAGTTAATGGCAATTTCATTGTTCTCTCTCCTTGGAGTCCTCCTTGATTCCTCTCTTTCACATCTCAAATGTACATGTGAAATATATGTAGAATTCTACCACTTCTCATCATGCTATCCTACCTGGGTCTAAGTCTCCATCCTCTTTCACCTGTTTTATTGCAGTTGCCTCCTAACTGCTATCCCTGCTCCTACCCTTGCCCTCCTTCAGTCAATTCTCAGCAGAGTAGTGATCCTTTTATACAACAAATCAAATCTTTTCTTCCACTCTTTCTCCACTCACTCTGTTCCAACCATACTGGTCTTATTATTCTTGGAATATGCCGGCCATGCTCCTCCACGAGGAGTTTTGTTATTTTCTGCTTTTCTGCCTGGAATAGTCTTCCTCTGGATGGACATTCGCCCTCCATTAGGTCTCAGTTCAAATGCCACCTTTGCATCCAGACCTTCCCTCATCACTACATTTAAAATAAATCCTCCCTACACATATACCCCTCTATCCTCTTTACTCTGATTTATTTCTTCCTGTAATTTCATTGCCATCTGATATACTGTATATTTAATTTTTTGTTTATTATCTGTCTCTCTCCATCAGAGTGTAAGCTCCATGAGAACAGGGATTTTATCTGTTTTTCCACTGGTGCCTAGAACATCTGAGAAAGTAGAGTTTGGAGAATGTAGTTAACTTGCTCCATTCTACATAACTAGAAAATAGCAAAGGTAGGAGTTGACTCAGTTTTCTTCTGGTTTGAAGGCTATACTCTGGTTTGATGGTATACTGCATCAAGGTGTGTGTGTGTATTCCCACAATAAATTGTAAAAAAAATTAAAGTTTACATATATTAAAGGATGATGCCCTTAATGAAACAATAGGAAAATAGAAAAATAGCCAGTAGTCATGCACAAATCTGATTAGCCTCATGGTTAGTAAAATTAAAGTAAATTAAAAGTGAGATATTCTTTTTTTATAATCCTATTGGCCAAAAAATTAAGCACTAATATGCATAATGTGCTAACAAAATGATCATTTATGTGTAGGCAGATACATGTGTAAGCATTTTCATCATGAAATTGATTATAACAGTGAAAAATTATCCAGTAGAAGGAGTGGTTAACTAAATTATGCACATCTAAACGATGGAGTCTTATGTAGTCATTAAAATGATGTAAAAGATTATTTAATGAGAAATGAAAATGATGAGTGTGTTATTACATGAAAAATTCAGGGTACAAAATAGCATGTACAGTAGAATTTCAATTGTGTATCAACAAGAACAAAAAATTTTGTATATATCTTGATTTGAATATCAAATTTCTGCAAAGGGACATGGACATAGGGAATTGCAATTTATTGAAGGCCATTATTGTAGAACTTTAAGAAACTAAAAGATTAACTATTTGTTCAGCAAATAGTTAATTACTCAATTAACTATAGTTGAAATAGTCAAATTATTCAATTTTTTTCCCAATTCAATGGATCTTCTCAAGATCCTCTCTTGAGCCTGGTATAGGTTTGTCTCTGGATTTAGTTGTCTTGGCTTTTCTAGGGACTGGTGAGGTGGGTCCACCATGGCTTTATTATGTATAAATGACACAGCAGGCTCATAATTGTAACTTATTATAAGAGCAGATAGTTACAGCAATGATGTAATATTGAGTGATCATGAGTTAGTGTCTAGGGAGGAGTTATCCTGAGTATAAAGAGGTTTCTAATATTTGGGTTGCTCCAAGGATTCATGCCTGAGTCCTGGGATAAGAAGGATGGGGGACAATTTTTGTTATTTTAATTGATAATGGACCTGATAATGTCAGCAGCATTGGTCTCAGTATTCAGTCTGTCAACCATCTCCCTTGGCAGACAGAGAAGACCTTGCCCCCATGAACAGCAGCAGTGCTGGTCTAGACACCAAATTACATTAGTGTCAGTGCCCTCCAAGGACATCCAAGATCATCCTTTGGCAGTAGGAACTGTGGCACCCTCAGATGCCATCGCCCATCTAACTGCAGCTTTTGGCTTGGGCGGTGATATGAGAAGCCACCCCCGATGCCAATGCAGAGCTATCTGGTAGCCAAGAAGTCTAGATGGCAGTTCACGAAAGCATCAGGAGCACCTGGGGTATTTTACAATTACATAGGTTCCTGGAGCTCACTAAGGATTCTGATTTTAACAGGATGGGTCTGGGGTGGGACCACTTAATTTGTAATTTTATAAATCCTACCCAGGAAATTCATATGCTTGACCAGGTTTTGGAATATCTGAACTAGACACAAGATATTCTGAGGGCCTGGATGAGTTTTGAGGAATAATGAAGAGAAGCTGATTTTTCCCTAGCCCTTGTGTATGTAGCCATATTGCTTTGAGACTGTCGCTATGACATGGGAGATATGGGATGTATTTAGTGATTAGTCTTGGACAGGTATTGCAACAATATGGGTTAAATACAATTCTGTAGGTTCCTGGTCACCATTTACATCACTTTACACCCTTGAAAATCCATTGTGATTGTCCAATATTTAGTTTAAAAAATGAATTCAGCAATATCACCTTTTGTAATTGAGGATGGACTGTAATTTGGTTGCCTTAGCAACAAATTAGATTGAATATTAACAGTTGAATCTTGATGGGCATTCCAGGCAGACAAGAACACACACCTATCAGTACCATGCACCTCAGTGTTTGATGGCTGATGTGTCTTTCACCCAAGTCAGCACTATGGACATTTCCAGAGCTGGCTCAAGTCTTTCTCTTAAAAAAGAGACAGCAGTGTGGATTAAAACTGATCAGTGACTTTCAAATCATAGCTGTTCTACTATCTAATTCAGTGCAATTGTTGTTAAAATCATATGGGATTTCAAAATGGCTTCTTTTCTCTAAGCAAACATTACTCTGAGACTGGCACACTGATTGATTGATTCAAATAATTCTTTATTGAGAATTCATGTTTTTGGCCAGACCCTCTGCTAGGTCATGAGGATTCAAGTATGGCTGTCTGAATTTCACCTTCAAAGAGCTTGAGCCTGGGAGGGGAGAAGGTATTGAAATCACTGCTCTGTGCTATGAGAAGGAAAATGTAAAGGTATTTGTGAAACTGGAGGCTCTCAGGGGAGCCCAGAGGGTGAGCCTGGAGGAGGAGGGGACTATCCCTCCCTGAGTGGGTCAGGATAGACCAGTTGCTGGATAAGGGAGACTTATTCTGCAAGTGGTCTTTCTTTCAGAAAGAATTGCATTTGCAAAGGCTAGAAGGCTGGCAGCTTATGGTGCGTTCAGGGCACACAAACAGCCTGGCACGTTCAGGCCTGAGAAGAGAAAAAGAGGGGCCTTGTAAGATACACTAGGTGCTTGGGCTTCAGGGAACAGGTACTACTGAGGGTGCCTGAGCAGGTACCATGACCAATCAAGTGCACACTTTATGAAGATGCCTGGTGGCAACCTTGGGGATGAATTAAAGGAAGGCAACAAAGCAGCTGTGGGGAAATTTCTGGAGGTGGAGCAAGAGATTGGGTTTTTAAAGGAGGAGCCTATAGTGTGGAGAAGGAAGGAGTATTTAGTGGCCCTTGGTGTGGGATTTGAGGAAGGAGGTGGAGTCCCACATGCCTCCAGATTTCTGGCTTAGGAGAGGTGAGTCAACCTTTCTACCGGGATAGGGATACAGGAGCAGAAGCAATTTTGAAAAGCAGATTGGTCAACTCAGATTTCAATTTGGAACACTAAAAAAAAAAAAAAAAAAAAGTCAAAATGGTAAAAAAAAAAAATCAATCTTTATTTTTTTTAAACCTCTCTATTAGGGTTGTCATCTTAATGCATTGCAGGCTTCATGTCTCAGAAGCATATTGATTTACTCCCTTTTTCCCTTGCTCTGCCTACCATCCCTTTTGAATATCCCCTGACAAAACAAGGTGTACGGGAAGTTGTGACAAATCAAGCTATCGTTTAATGTAAACCTTGGCAGTGCAACAGCGAGCTACATAAGCGGAGAGAGTGATAAATAGTGGTGATAATGTTATTTATATCATATTCTGTAGTTTTTAAAATGCTTCCAACCAATCTGTCTCACTGTAATAACAAGCCTGAGGAAAATACATGTATTGTTTTAACCACCATTTTACAGATGTTTCAAACACAGACACACATGCATACACAGACATGCACACCCATACAAAGTAATACAAAGGTGGCTGGGAGCAGTGGAAGGAGAACTAGACCTGAGTAAGAGCCAGATTCAAACACCATCTCTGCAGAGGATGCCTCCTACGTGAACTCGGAGGATTCATTGTTCTCTCTGAGCCTCAGGTGCCTCTGCTGTGAGGACCCTGTGCCATAATGGGTGAGCCCTGCTCTGGCTTAACCAAAGGATGTTCAAATCTCAGGTATCATTACTGCTGATCACTAGATAGTGGAAGCAAATCTTTGGAACAAGCCCTAGCCATTGGAATGGTCCATTTCAGTGTTACTTTTTAAGATCATATATAAAATATTTCATAATTGGCTGGAGGCAGCAAGGGGTGTCTTTGATATCTAGTGCCTCCTATCGGCCCCGCTGGTCACAGTTGGTGGACACCCAGCCCATTTGGGGACAATCAGATCCATTATCCTGGGAATTTTGAATTGGGTCACTCTGATTCTAATCAGGCTAAGATCTGTCATAAGGTGTGGAGTGGCACATTCTGCCATGTGAAGGGGGAAGCAGAGAAGGGCAATCAGTAGAGAGAATGAAGCAGGTTTGCAGAGAAAGCAGAGGGGCCCTGGAGAGAAAGAGAGAGAAAGACCTAGAGAGACAGAGCCAGCTACTGCCTCAGTTTCTCTTGTGGGGTTGGGTTCCTCAAAGCTATTCTGACTTGAGATTTGCACTATCCTTGTATCTTTCCAGCAAATTACCCTCTCTTGATTAAGCCAGGTAGAGTGGGTTTCTATTACTTGTAACCAACCAAGCCTGGGCTAAAACAGATGAGGGTCTATTTTCAGATAATTGGGCCCAAGAGGATGGAGGCAAGCACATAACCAACATATTTGTGGAAAATGTAAAGAAATCTACATGCTCATTCTCAGAGAGATGCTCTGTTTGCTCAGGTAGGATAGAGCAGTGAAGAAAAAAAAGAAAGAATCTGTGAAAGCCTAGAGACCTCAGTATTAAGCCAGTTCTGAAAGGGATTGGGTCTGACCCAATGACCTACTTCCAATAATATGCAGCTTTTTAGAGTCAGACAGAGAATGAAGATATGACAGTCCCAGAGAGAGAGAGAGCACATAAGAGAATAGGGGATTCAATAGTCTGGTTTCCAACTAATGCAAAAAAGATAATAATACACAGAGTGTGGCATAAGGCATTTAATCTTAAGGAATTTGTAGAGTTGGCAAGAAAATCTGCTTGCAACTCAGACTGCCTTGTGTCTTGGCACTATTGGGAGGGGTGTGTGTGTGTGTGTGCTTGTATGTGTTCATGCATGATTATGTGGGTATTTCAAGGCATGCAATAACCTTTGACTTCATGAACAGTTAAAAAAGACAACCATGACAATGAAACCAATTTTAAAAAGAGGTTCTGTTCCATTTTTCTAAATGCAATTCTTATGGTACAGAATTTGGAAAATACATAAAATAAGAGAAAAAACAGTCTTGGTCCTATTACCGAAGAAAGCCACTGTAAATATTTTCATGTGTTTCCCCCCTCTTTTCCTTTTTCCTATTCATTTTCATATAGCCAGAGTAATTCTGGATATACAATTTTGTATTTTGCTTTTATCACTTACATTATTACATAATCCCGTGTCCACCTTTCCTGAGCCTTCTCATAAGCATTCTTAGTGGTTTGATAATATTTCATCATGTGTGTGTGCCATCATCTGCCCAAACATTTCTCTATTTCTTGATATTTCAGTAGTTTCATTGTTTTTTTTCCCCAATTGTAAATGATACCACAAAGATTAACTTTGTGAGCACCGGTGGTTTTTGTTTTAAACATTTGCTTGACCTACATGGGTAAGGGTATCATGGATAACTACTTCCTTCAAGTGTTCACAGATGGTTAGTTTTACTAGCCACATGTGAATGGTAGGTGACATCATTTGAGGATGATCATTTTAGGACCCAAGGGATTAAAAAAAAATAATCTCAGAGTTAAACTTTAATATTAGAGGGATTAAGTTCTTTCTGAATTGAAGATTTTTTGTTTTTAAATGCTTCCTTTAATATGCAAACATCTTAAGTGATTCCTTGGGATAGGATACCCTGTTCTATGACCAGATGCATAAACAAAGTCCTGCAGAAAGGCATTTGGGGCTGGGCAGCCATGGATCTCAGCCCTCCCACCACCATTCCCCTCCTCACATTGGTCCCCACCTCACTCGCTCATTGTAGTGACACTTTAAACCTCCTGGTCCAGCCCCATCCAAGCCAGCTGGACTGGACCAGGTGATTTATCCTCATCAATTGATGGTGATGGGGGTTTTCCTGCTGTCTTTCGTGCTGGGGAGAAACTGGGCTCTTTAGGCACCACTGAATGGTAGTCCACCCCATCAGCCCTCTTGGGGACTCAATTTCCAACAAAGGTTCCAGTTTTCCAAACTCATTTTGAAACCTCACCCTGAGCCCCAGACTAATAGGCCTCCTCCCCGACCCAAATTCAGTGCTATTCTCCACTTGAGGACAAGATGTGGTAGAGGCTGCCAGATGCTCACCAAACCCAATTCTTCTTCTGGGTATACAGCTCAACAAAACCTGCTTTGCTGTTCTAGGTGGCCATGTGCCTGAGTTCTGGGTAATGCAAAGTGTATTGTACACCCCACTTCCAGGCCTGGCTCATAAAATACCCTGTGCATTCCACCACTCTCTCCGTCTTCCCTTGTCTGCCACCCAGAGACAGTGGAGGGCTGGAAAGCCTTGAAGGATGATGGAGACACCAAATAGAAAGAACCTGGGTACTTGAATGGCGGAGTGGAGAAGACTTCATTCATCACCACCCTGCTTCCAGCATTCATTGACCTGGTGTGGAAATGAAAAAGTCTCCACCGTGCAAAGCCACTGAGATTGGGATTTATTTGTGCTAGCAGTTAACATAGTATTCAAGAGTCGCCCACCTGACTGCAAAGAAAATATGGTCAAAATGCATAATAAGAAAATATTATGTACAACTCTATGGCAACAAATTGGAAAATTTGGACTTGAGTTATTGTTTGTATTCCATCTAAGTTTACCACCTCCTTTCAACCAGAATTCTTTGGCAGGAATTGTCTTTTATTTTGCCATTATTTTCAATTCTTTTTTTTTTTTTTTTGTCTATATTAGATCATCTATTCTGGAGGTCTTGAATAGAAGTAATTTGGTCACAGGGCACTTGGAGGATGTGATGCCAGGGAAAGAACCCAGGCTCACCATATTCAAGTTTTATGACTTTGGACAAGGCCACTCTCTTCTCTTGTCCTAAGTTTCCCCATTGGTAAAATTGTGAGACTTAAGAATTCTTTTAGCCCTAACATTTTATTGAGTTGAAAAAATTACAAGCAACATGGAACTTTCAAATATAAGTATTGAAATAACCATTTGAAATTGATACCTTGAAAAATATAAAGTATAAGCAACATGGACGCCAAACATGTAAAACAAAACTACCTGAAAATGTTATGTGATATACACAAGTGAAGTGTGAGATTTCATTGTACTTTTTCCAGAATTTGAGAGATAACTGAAATAAAAATAAGATACAAATAGAGCTTCAAATTAAATAAAATAACATATGTGTATATATATAATATATATTTATACATATACACATATAATACATCATGCAGCACACTTAAGCACTTAAAGAACTTGAAGTACTACAAATAGAGAATGTACAATCTTATGTCCTCGGGATGTATGTAAAAATTGATAGCCTACCTGGCTAAACAGAAAATCATCATAAATTCCATTAAAGGAGCTAGTTTATAGGACACATTTTCTAATCATAATCTAATTAAATTACAAACTCAATTTCTTGGAAGTTAATAAACTTTATCCTAAATACCCAACCATGGATCAAGGCAGAAGATTCAAATGGAAATTATAAATCACCTAGAAAGTAATAAAGAAACTAAAAGAGAGACAATTTCATGCCAAAATACATAGATATAGCTAAAGCCATACTCAAAGTAAAATGATCTAGGTATTTCAACTTTACAATTTAGAAAAAAGAAACAAAATAAACTAAAAGAAATTAGAAGAATATTAGTGCTGAAATAATGACATAAAAAGGAAAAAATATATAAATCACATCCAACGCTGACCCTTAAAAAAATAAATGCATTGGTAAAGCAAGTAAAAATAGAGTATAATATAAAATATTAGAAAAGAGAAAGGCAATGCACCATAACTAGGAAAGAGTTAATGCATTAGAAGGGATTAATATTTATAACTCTGTAGCAACAACTTTGAAAATCTAGAGTGATGATGTTTGAGGAAAAGAAGCAAGGATTCAACCGTAGAGTAGAAAAATTTGATGAGATGTACAACTATGGAATAGTTTGACAGTTATCTAAAAATCTTTTATTAAGAACACGTCAGGTCTTAATGCAAAAATAATTCAGATAATGCAAAAAATAAAAACAGAGATCATTCTCACTTAGGAAAACAGATGAAAAATTTAAAATAAATGGAATGGATCAAAAGGATAAACCATGACTAAGCAAAGATTATTCCAGGGATGGTTCATCCTTAGCAAATACATCAAGATAATGTATTACAACCAGAAATTAATGGGAAAAGCCATATGGTTGTATCAACAGATCCTGTAGAGACATCTGTTATTGTGCCACCCAGTATTTGTTTTCCCTTGTTTCCGTGACTGAAACCAAAGATTTCCCCTGGGGAAGCACCTGCTCCTCAACTCTCCGCGGATGTGCACTGGGTGGGCGTCGCCCTGGGATCAAGAATGAGCTTTTGATCTAAGCCTGAACCAATCAGCGTATTGCATTTCCTCTGGTCCTGGTGATTGGTCGAGCCTACGATCCTGGCCTAGTCAGTGAGATCCAATAAGGTAATTTCTGGGAATCCTGAGACTACCTACCAATGTTTCCCCACCGGATTTGAAGCTAAACGGGTGTGAGTTTTACGGTTGCTGCAGAGGGTGAGGAGACCCAACGTCCTGGTGACACAGATTGAGTCCCCTGCAGTCGTGGCCTTCCCTCATCCCTGGCGTTTTCAGTTATAAAAGCTAATACATTCACATGTTGCTTAAGCCAATATAGTTCGGTTTTCTGGCATTTGTCACATAAGGAATCTTCATTGATATATATGCCAAGATACATTTGATAAAATTCAGCAGGCATTCCTAATGAAAACTTTCAAAATAGGAATGATGGGCACTGCTTAAATATAATACAAGGCTCTAAATTCAGCAAACCAAATATTTCAAGGTAAAACATTGAATTCTGTTCCTTTAAAATCATGAACAAGACAGATATGCCTGCCATCTCCATTTCTATTTAATATTGTTCTGGGGATTTTAGCCTTTGCAGTTAGTAAAGAAATGAAATAACCATAAAATATTGAAAAAGATGGGGCAAAATTGAATCTCTCTGCAAATCTAGCATTTGTAAACTCAAAAAAACTTGTGAGACTAATTTAAAAAAGACTATTGAATTTATGCAGGGGTTGCTAATTTGGCTAAAATCAATAGCTTTACCTCCTAATAGCAAAAATCAGAAACCAAAAAAATTCCATTCATAATAGAGACTAGAATAACAGGAAACAAGTAAAAAACATGTATTTGTTGGGAATGGATATGGGCTTACATTAAAAAAGCAAATATACAGTGAACTTTATTGAAGGACATAAAAGCATGGCCTGAACAAATAGAAAGAAATACTACACTTATGAATAAGAAAACTCAATATTATAAATACGCTAATCTTTTCAAAACCAATACAGAAATGAAACAGAATTCCAATCAGATTCTTTATGACTTTAATAAAATTAACTACAAAAAATAACTTTCAGGCTTAAATGGAAGACCATGTATCTAAGAAAACCAAGAAAACTAGAAAAAGAGGGGTGATCACCATTTCTCTTTATTAACCTTACAATGAAGTCACTGTAAATAAAATAGTATATTATTGATTTAGAGACAGATGTTAATTCAATAGAACAGAACAGAAATTCCAGAACTAAGTCCAATTTTTATCAGTACACAATAAGTGACAAGGGTTGAATTTTAATTCAGTGGACTCACAAATATATTCTAGCTCATAAAGTTTGGTTAATACGAAAATGAACTTAGGGGAAAAAAAACTATTCTGTTGTTTAAAAAAAAAACGGAAATAAGTTTAGGAAATCTGCAAGGCATATCAAATAAATATCTCTCCAAAAATAACTAATCCCTCCTTTAGATAGGAAACTGAACTCTGTATCAAACTCAGCCTGAAATATTTTCCTGCCCAGAGAAAAGTTAAATCTGATAACAGATCAATTTGTCTTACAATACAATAATAAAATTATAAGGAAAAAGACAATCTAACTGTTAGACCATTAAATCTTAGTTTTTGTTAACCTGAAATGGAGTTATACCATCACATTTTAAAAGCTGGAATAAAATCAGGAATGACGTCAAATTCAAAATAGTAATTGTACAAACTTATATAATAACAGTTTCTTGTATCATAAAAGTACTAGCAGATTGTCGGAAGGCTAAATATTCGAAAGGTGAAGCAGCCTTAAAGAATTTATGACTGTATTTTATTTTGTTTTCTGATTTAGTTTGGAAGGAAATGTTAATGTAAGAGAACTAAGATAATTCAAGTTAGTATATTGTTGGTCCCTCCAGGGCATGATTTGGCATAGCCATGGGTCAAATCAAGCCTGCCTTCTGTTTTTGTAAATAAAATTTTATTGGAACACTACCATGCCCATTTGTTACAAATTGTCTATGGCTGTTTTCACACCACCTACTAGGGTTAAAAGAAAAGCTGTTTAATTCTAAAAACTGTGCAAACTCAGTCTGTGAGAGCAACTCAAAAGAATTTAGAAAGAGACCACACAAGAAGGAACAAAGAAAAGCCCACACCATTGGAAAATTAAAAAAAAATCCAATCGAAATTTTCATGCGTATAAGAAATCAAAATCATGGTTTGTTCTAGACATTTTAGAAAAGAACAATTAAATATTATGCTTCATATAAAAACTTAGGCAATACTGCTAATATTTCATGTTTCATTACAGGCAGAAACAGTGAAAATAAATATAAATTATTGAAAGCATTTAAATCAAGAAATTGGAGGATGTATTGGTGAGAAGATGGCAGAGTAGGAAGCTCCAGGAATCAGTCCTTCTGTCAAAACAAACTATTGAACTGGAGGAACTGTCCGAATAAACTATTTTGAAACTCCAGAGTCTAGTGGAACACTGTGCAGCATCCGGGGAGGATCAGGTAAATCTGTAAATACCTGTGAATTTCATGCTCCCTACAGCAGCTAGAAACCCCTATCCCCCAGCCTCATGGCCAGCTGCAGTAGGGACTGCAGCCTGGGCTCCTGGAGCAGCTTGCTAATGCCAGGATAGGACATAAAGATCCAGTCCTCCATACTGGGAGTCTGTGGTCTGCTTGTGGATCACTGCTTTTGATTATCTTACTTCAGATTGCTGGGTGTGGGGGGGAGGTGGCAGCTCTAGAGGCAGCCATTGTTCCAACCCACTTCAGGCAAAGGCGGCAGAGGAATCTTAAAGACAGTAACCTTCCTTAAAAAATATGGAAAACAGTTAAAGAGCTGCATTAACTGGGCAAGTGGTGACTTAAGAAAACTCAATTTCAAAAGCCACAGAAGCAGCTCCTGGCTCCCTTGCTAGCTCCTCCCCTATCCCTCCCTGAATGGTGGAGCCGGTTTGCACTCCCTCTCCCTGTTCCCGAGGGAGCAGGAGTGGCTGCCCGGTGCACATTGGGGTGCACGTAGGTCAGTGCCTATCTACCAGTAGAAGTCTGAGGGACTGAGCTGGGGGACTTGTCTCTGCATTTTATGCATGATTTTTCTGTAAACCATAACCTTCTCTTAAAAAAAATGGGAAAAGAAAAATTGGGAAAAAAATACAACATAAAATTGTGAGGTTAAGTAGAAGGAAGATTTTACAAATTGAAAATTAACAAAAAAGTATATTGAAAAATAACTTTGTTTGAATTTGTTGGAAAGCAAACCAACTATGAAAATCAAAATATATATTTAAAAAAACCACTCAAAAATAGAGCTGAAAAATACATAAAACTGATACAACTGAAAAGAGAAACAGTCAGATGTACAATTATGGTTGGAAACGTCAACACTCCTTTCCCAGGAATTGATAGAACAGGTAGAAAGAAAATCAGGAAGACTAAAGAAGAACTGAGAAAAATCATAAACCAACTTGACCTAATTAACTTTTATAGTACAGTCTACACAAGACCAGCAAAAGTATATTCTTTTTAAATGTGCCTTGCACATTCACCAAGTGAGGCCATATATTGGGCTGAAAAATGGAATCTTGACAAATTCAAAATAACTGAAACCATATAAAGTATGGTTTCTTACCACAACAGAATTAAAGTAAAAATCAACTACAGATATCTGAAAATTCCCACAAAATTTATAATCCCTTCTAAGTAACCTATCTGTCAAAAAATAAATCACCAGAGAAGTTAAAAGCTATTGAATTGAATGAGAATGAAAACACAGCATAAAAATACATGGAATGCAGCTAAAGCAGTGCTTAGAGGGAAATTAATAGCATTAAAGTGCTTATATTAGAAAATAAGGAAGTACTCATATCAATAATTTGTTTCCACCTTAAGAAACTAGAAAAATAGGGCAAATTAAATATAAAGAAAGCATTCAGAAGGAAATCATAAAGAGCCGAAACCAAAGAAATTGAAAACATAAAGCCAGTAGGGAAAATTAATGAAATCAAAAGCTGGATCTTTGAAAAAATCAATACAATTGACACATTTCTAGCCCAATTAATCACAAGAAAAAGAGAGAAGACACAAAATATTAAGAAGGAGAGAAAGGATGTCACTACAGATTTTAGACACATTAAAGTGGAAAAGGAGGATATTATGAAAACCTTTATGCAAAGAAATTGGCTAACACAGATAAAAGAAACAAATTATTTGAAAGACATAAATTACCAAAGTCACTGAAGAAGAATTAGATAACTTGAATAACCCTATACCCATTTTTAAAAATTGAATTTGTTTTACAGAGACAGAAAGTAGAATAGAGGTTACCTGGGAAAAGGGGGAGTGGGATAAGGGGGCAGTTTACTTGGTGGGTATAGAGTATTTGTAAATAAAACTTAATTAAAAAAAATAAGGGAATAAAAAATAACAAGCATTTTTGAAATGCCAGAAAACTAAACTTGTAATTTAAAGGCCTTACCATCAAAAAAATTCCATGTCCACATGGCCTTACTAGGAAAAAAACAACAAACAGTAATGAAGAAATAATACCAATTCTGCACAAATTCTTTCACAAAACAGAAAATATTTCCCAAGTTATTAAATGAAAACTGTATTTCACTGATACTGAAACCTAACTGAGAAATCATACCAAAAGACCAATATCCTTTATGAAAATAGATGAAAAGGTCTTTTAGAAATATTATCAAGTTGAATTCAGCAGTACATTAAAAAAAATACATCATGACTACATGGGTTTTATCCCAGATATGAAATGATGGGCCAACATTTGAAAATCAATGCAATTTACCACGTCAAAACCTAAAAAAGAAAAAGCATATGATCAACTGAATAGTTGCGGAATTCTAAAGGATCTGCAAAAACTTCTAGAATTTAAAAATGAGTCTAGCAAGTTTGCAGAAAGCAAAGTTAATATACAAAAATCATTTGTGATTCTTTATATTAGAAATGAACAAGTGGGAGTGAAGATTAATATGCCATTTACAGTGCCATCAAACACATGAAATAAAAAACAATAAATATATTAAGATAGATGTAAAATTTTTGTGTGGAAAATTATGAAGTGTTGATAAGAGAAATTAAAGATCTAAAAAATTGGAGCAATACAGCTCCAAAAATCAAGAAGGTTTGTGTATCAAAAAGGCTCAATATTGTTAAGACATCATTTCTCCTGAAATCAATACATAGAGCCCACAAAATTCCAATCAAAATTCCAACAGGCCTAATTTTTAGAAATTGGCAAGTTTTTCTAAAATGGAAATGGAAAGGCAAAAGATCTAGAATAGCCAAAGCAATTCTGAAAAAGAAGAATAAAATTGGAGGACTTACACTATATGATTCCAAGCTACACTCTAAAGCTACTCTAATCAAGACAGTGTGGTATTGGTGTAATGACAAACATAGTGTCAATGGAATATAACAGAGAGTCAAAAATAGATCCACATATATATGGTTAATTGATTTTCGATAAAGATTCCAAGGTAATTCAAGGGAAAGGATAGTCTTTTAAATAAATGATGTGGGATAATGGGAAATCCATATGCAAAAAAAAAAAAAAAAAATGAGCCTCCACCCATACTTCACACCATATACAATAATCAACTTGAAATGGATAGACCTAAATGTACAACCTAAAACTATAAAACTTTTAAAACAATACATAGAGAAAAATTTTGTGACCTTTGGGAAAGCCAAGATTTTCTAGATAGCACAAAACATACAAAAAATTGGCTAATTGGATTTCATCAGATTTGAAAACTCCTGCTCTTCAAAAGACACAGTTAAGAGAATAAAGAGACACTACAGACTGGGAAAAAATAATTGCAAAACCCATGTTTGATAAATGATTTGTTTTCAGAATACATCTTTAAAACTTTCAGAATTCAATAATAGGAAGACAAACAACCCAATTTTAAAAATGGACAAACAATTTGAACACTTTATCAAAGACTATATATGGAAGGCAAATAAGCACATGAAAGATACTCACCACTAGTCATTAGGGAAAGATCACAATGATATCTTACCATTCACCCACTTACCCACTACTATGGCCAAAAACAAAACAATAGAAAATAAAATACAAAGTCTTGATGAGGATACATGACTGGAACTCTTATATCCTGCTGTTAGGAATGCAAAATGGTACAGCACATTGGAAAATAGATTGGCAGTTTCCTATGAAGTTATACATACATTTACATATGATCCAGCAAACCCAAACCTGGATAAATAAATTCCAATCCTGGGAAAAATGGAAATACATGTCTCCATAAAGACCTACAAACACACATTTATAGCAGCTTTATTTATGATACCTAAAACTGGAAACAACTCATTATCCATCCATCAATGGATAAGCAAACTCAGAAAAAAAAGGCACGAACTACTGATACGTGCAACTACATGGACATATTTTAAAAGCATTTTGCTTCACGGAAGAAACCAGACTCAAAAGCTGCATACTGTGGGAGTCCATTTAAGTGACATTCCAGAAATGGCAAAACTGTAGGAACAGAAATAAGATCAGTGGTTGCCAAGGTCTGGGGGTGCAGAGGGAACTGACTACAAAGGTGGATGGGGAAACAGTTTTGGATGATGGAAATATTCTATATCTTGATTGTGGTGGTAGTTACCCAATTGTACATATTTGTCAAAATTCATTAAATTGACCTCCTGAAAGGGCAACTTTTATTACATGTAAATAATAACTTAATAAAGCCTGAATATTTTTTTAAAAAATCACAAAACTATTTATGAGAAAGGGCAAATAATTATTAACAAAGATGAAATTTAATGATATAGCACAATATTTTTTCCCAACTCTACTGCTAATTGCTTGAGAACCTGGATGAATTTCCAGGAAATTAGAAATTAACACATTTGCCTGAAAGAAGATGGAAAACTGAAATAAACCAATAACTGTGAAATAAATTAAAGCAAACAAGTGACTTGTGCACCCTTCCTCTCCATCCTAAAGCACCACAATATCTAGTCTTATGGGAGAATATTTTCAGCCCAAGGAACAGGTAATTCCTACATCAATGAAGCAGTCCTAAGCCACAGAAAAGGAAAGAAAGTTAGCAATTCCTTTTTAAAGTTAGTCTAACACACAAAGCAAAACTTTATAAAGAAAGGCTCAAAAATCCCCAAGCCTAACATATATGAATATTGATGCAAAATTCTAAATTAAATAAAACCCACCTAGAGGCCCATTAAAATAATTCTACACTGTGATGAAATGAGGTTTCTTTCAGCTGTGCAAGCTGGTGCACTAATAGGAAATATATACTCAGTCATTATCATATTAAGAGGTCAAAGAGAAAATCATCCAATCATTTCTCATCCCACTTCTTGATATCTCCCCGCAGATCTCACATACTGACCCCACAGGTCAATTGGTCTCTGCTCCGATGGCATCCCCTCCGAATAGCATTCCAAGGTATCTCCTTTAACATTTTGCCTCTTTTTCCAGCCCAACAGCCTCATCTTTTTTCTATGAGGGTGGAGATTTTGTTTACTGCCTACAGTAATGCCTGGCATACAGATGGTGCTCAATAAATATTTGTTGGATGAATGTCAATACATAACTAATGAGGCTTTTAATGAAATTCAGCCTCCATCCCTGATAAACGCCCTGGTAAACTGGAATTAATGGCTACGTTTTAACATGATAAAAGAGAGAGATGCTCATATCCAAATTGTGTTTCCTGTTTAATGGTAAAATAATCCAAGTGTTTCCATTAAAGCCAGAACAAGACCAGGATATCCTCTATTCCAGACATAACTGCCAAAGCAATTAAACAAGTGGTTGAAATAAAAGGTATGCATGCTGTTAAAAAGGAGGTAAAACATTATTATTATTTTTAAGTAAGCTTTGGAAAATCAGCTGAAATCATATTAGGAAAAAAATAGAAGAATTTACTAAGGTGGCCAATTACAAAATTAATATAAAAGCTCATAAAGTCATTATATACAACAAACGGAAAATGAATGGAAGTAAGGATTAGTTAGAAAATATAACGCAAGAAAAATTCTGTGCATGAAAGTCACCAAAGGAAAAAAATCTAGGAACAAGCTTAACTAGAAATGTGAAGTACCCATGTGAATAAAGCTATGCAATTCTATTCAGAATAAAAGATTATATAGAATCATAACTTGCTCTTGGATAAGAAATGCAATATTGTAAAGGTGCCAATTCTTCCTAAATTAATCTATAAATTCAATGCAAGTACCATATGAATTCAATAGAGATTCTATTGCAACTTAACAAAATTCTCTACCACTTATCTGGAAAAATATGTCAGACTATCCAGGAAGCTTTTGATAAAGAGAAGGGAGGACAGGTATATCAGACATTGGAAATGTGTTGTGAAACTAGAGAAGTTAAAACCGTATGGTAATAGTGCAGGAACAGACCAAAGACAATGCCACAGAATAGAGTCCAGAAATACAACTGAAAATAAATATGAATTCAGTGTAAAGGGACAGAGTAGAGCCTAACTGCTAAATGTTTGGGCTCTGGGTTCAAATCTTTGCAGTACCTCTTGTAACTGTGGGACCACGGGCAAGTCATTTAAATCTTTCTGGAAAGTAAGCTTCTCCTGTATAGTGGATGAAAAATGAAACAATAGTAACTACCTCAGATGCTGTGGATATATTAAGTGAAATAATGTATTAAAAATAAACAGCATATGGCCTAACATTTAATAAATGTTCCAAAAATGTTAGGATATTTTTAGTAAAGAAAATATAAATTATGCAATTACTAGCCATGCGACCACTAGCTAACTATTTGGGTATTTTGGACAAACTGCACAATTGGGAGAGTGATGCATGCATGATGATGTTCATATCCACAGTTGTTTGTAATGGTGAAACATAAATCCACATGATGAAGTAAAATATGATAGGTACATATTCAGTGCACTTAGTGCAATGCAGTATTCAGAAGTCAATAAAGATGAGCACAGGAGATCTCCATACATTGACATAGAAAGATATTCCTAATAGTCTGTTGAGTAAAGACAAGTGGATTATAGGGTAACATGTATATAACATAAACTGCAATGTATAATTGAGTTCATAAATCTAAATGCCTTTTTTTCCCAACCTTATCCAAGCCCAGTATTTATATTTGAAAATCCCCTCTTCTTCACTACCTTGTTCAGTTCCCTGTCCCCAGCCCCTAGACCCACTGGTCTATTTGCTGCCTCTGACTTAAATAGAAGAAATTTCTTGCAACCTGGCCCACATATAATTCATGACTGATTCTGGCTGTATCTACTTTGTCAGCTTTTGATCCACTTGATATAGAGGTAATTGTGTTATCTGTATTAGAGTAACAGTGTCCAATAATAGGGGAATGGGTAAGTAAATGAGGGTCCATCAACTTGATGAAATATTACAGTCACTGAATAAGATAATGATAAAGACTAGAAACATGAAAAAAGTTTTTTGACATAAATCTTAGTGGAAGAATGTGTTATCACAAAGTACCTACAATATATTAATAACTATGAAAAAAACTCTGGATGAGGATAAGGACTTAAACAGCTTGATTTGTTGGGCTGTGGGATGATGGGTATGTTTATTCTTTCATTTAGAGTCTTAGGGATATAGTTGTAAAGGTACTTCAACTATAGTAAAAAAGAAAACAAAAGATCACCAAAGTGTACAGTATACCACAGTGTACAACAGAAGTTGCAGAGAAGACAGTAGGCAAACTGTCAGCAAGCAAATGGCCCAGTCTCGAAGCTCTACTTTGTCCTGATGGAGAATTGGACATCCTCTATTACAGTGTGTAGTCTTATATTTTTTAATGAAGCTCAAATTCATATTGGCAATTCCCAGTAAATCTTACCAATCACTGGGTAGGACAGAAACCCCAAGGAAGACAGCTCCACATGCCAGGCCTTCCACGATCTGGCCTTCTTTGATCTTACCCAACCAACCTCCTGCTGCCAATTTCCCAAATACGCTGTGCTCCTCCTTATGGAGATTCCTTCCTATTTCATGGAAATCCTTGTTTTTTCTTCCATGAAAATACTTAAAGGGGCTATCTTTTAACCCTTCTGTTTTTGAACTAATAAAACACTTGGTCATTCTCCAAAGAGAAAGCTGATTCCTTTGACGCACTTCCAGAGTTTGCATTGTCTAGAATGCACTATGTCTCAGGATGCCATGTGGAGCCCAGAATCTTGGAGAATGACAGCTTCCCTGGTCCTGCATCCCCAGCATCGAGTGTATGGACTGGAGCACCTCAGGGGAGCCAGGCTTCCAGGCCATTGCACCTGGGAACGTAAAGGCCAGGGTGACCTCTAGCAGTGCGGTTTCAAGGAGTGATGGCAGCCGAAGTCCAAGATGCAGTGTATTGAGGAGGGGGACCAGGGGGAGTCAGCCAGTGGAAACTAACCTTCCTGGAAATTTTAGGGATAAAATAAAAAGAAAATAACAGCTGGATAAAAATAAGAAAACAACAATGAAAACAATAGACAAGCTGATGTCTATTATATTTAAGGAGCTCTTTTATATTTTATGGCAAGCATTAACTTCTGCCCCATGACACCGAATTGGAAGAAACTGTGAAGGTAAGGAAACTTGACTTTATTGATCCCCTACAATGTTTCAGGACTTGTTACACATAAACTCCTTTAATCCTCACAGCTATTTAGAACAGGCATTCCTATTCCCATTGTACAAACGAAAAGGAAATTTGGCTGTTGAGCACTGGAAATGTAGCTACTCCAGATTGGAATGTGCCCTGAGTGGAAAATACACACTGGATTTCAAACTCTTAGTATGAAACAAAAAATACAAACTATCTCATCAATATTTTCATATTGATTACACATTAAAATGATATTATTTGAGATATATTGGGTTAAATACAATATATTGTTAAAATTAATGTCACCTGTTTCTTTTTAGTTTTTTTTTCATGGCTACTGGAAAATTTCAAATTACACAAAATCTAGCCAAGTCCTTCCCCTTAGCTCTCGCCTCGACAGTGCAAACTACAAGTTAGAAAACAATGTTTCAGAAATAACATAAAAATGGTTAGCAAATACATAGGGAAAAAATTAACCTAGCCAGCAAATGTTAATGCACTGTGGGTAGCAGATAAATGAAAGACAAGAGGAGTGTGGCAATCAGCTTGCCTTCAGAAGCAAAGTCCATAAGGGATCAGAACAGAGGCATGCAAATTGCCCCCACACAGAAGTGGGCCCCCAGGCTATGAGAGCAGACTGAGCCCAGGCATTCAGTGTGGAAGGCACTGCAGCCCAGAAAGGGGGAGGGGTCTGCCAGTGCGAGTGCTGCTCCATGCAGAGCCCCCCCTCCTCCCCCAGGTGTGGGCCGCGTCATATCCCTGCCCCATCCATGGAGACGCTCTCCTGGCTGCAGGACACTGCTCATCTGGCCCTGGGGTGGGGGTGGGGGGCTTAGGGGGAGGTGCAGGTCATTAAAACCTCAATCATCCGACTCCCCTTGCCTTTGCTGAGCACTCACCAAGCTGCCTCTCATTATAACTACATCATCAGCTCCAGGATGAGAGACTTGTGTCTGCCTGGTTCACTGATGTCCCTAGAATTGTACCCAGCGTGTGGTAAGTGTTCAATAAATACTGGACACATGGACAAGCAAATGAATGAATGAATCTGACTTCCGATGAGGCTCTAGAGAGGGCATGTGAGGGCTATAATGAGGATTTTTTCACTGTGGCCACACGTGTGTCTTTTGTGTGTCAGTGTTGCAACATGCTACAGGTGCATCTTGCCCATGTGTGGCAAATGCAGAGGTCATGCTGGGCGGGCCAGGCCTAGAATAGAGCCCCAGCCCAGCTGCACCTGTGCTTGCACCTGGTTGGCCTGACCACAAGGAAAACCGCAAGGAGCGGAGGAGGGCAGAGCCCCCAGGTGCCTGTGTGCCCGGGGCTGCAGGGGAGGGCCAGGTGTTTTGAAGAAAAAGTACTTACAGCTTCCCTATTTGAGTACCTCTCTGGGTCAGACTCCTTCCTCCCAGACACTGGCCTCTCCGGCCCTGAGACCCCGCTTCCCCCTCTGTTCCATGTGGTTTTAGTGCTAATGTCGGAGACCCCTGGAGCTTGGAGTGGGATGAGAAACCTTCCAGGGCCTCTCTCCCCTTTGCCTCTTTTCTTTCCCCTTCTCCTCAGCGTTCCTTTCCTCCCAGCCTCCCCTTCCAGTTCCTTTCCTGGCAGTGGAGGGTCAGCTGAGGACCGAGGGAGCAGAGCAGGTAAGAGGCCAGCTGGATCTCAGTTGGGGCAGGGGGTGGGTTGGCAAAGCAGACAAATCCCTCTCGCTGCCTCCTGGTGGGGAGGGGTGCCTTGTAGGACAAGTGCCTGGCTGGACAGGGAGCTGCTAGCTCCTCTGCTCCCTCCACACAGGTTGTGCAAATCTGAGTATGGCTGTGTAAAATGCGATTATGCCCATGTCCCCATGGAGGGTGGGGGGCGGGGGGAGTGGTTGCCTCACTGTCTCTGGAGGGAAGCACAACAGCAGGCCTGGGTATTGTAAGGTGCGGTGGGAGGAAGGGTGCTCCTGGGGAAAGGTGACCATCTGAGCAACTGTGGCCCTCTGTCTGCTGGGGCAGGTGCAGACTGGGTCTGGAAGAGAGCCTGGGTTAGGAGTTGCTGGGTGTGCATGTTTTCGACTATTATAGGTGACTCAGTTACCAGTGGGTATAATTTTGATGATAAAAAGTGAGCTGTGTCATCATGGGAGTATATTTAGCTGAGGCCTGAGGATGATCCATTGTCATCCCTGGAGTTTGGGGTTGTCCCGGCTGGGAAAGAAGTGCTAGTTTCCTCTTGGGTCAGTGTCTGAGCCTTTGTGCTTCATTCTGATCTGTTCAATTTCCCTGCTTCCCCCACACCTGCAGACGCTTCTTTGTTCTGCTTATAAACAAAATGTATGTTTGTTAGTGTAGAAAACACCCCCACACGGAGCAAGAAAAAACAGGGAGAGAAAGTAACTTGCCACCATTCTCTGCATCTCTGGGCTAATCATTGCTGATGTTCTGGTGTGTTCTTTCTCTTTCCCTGTTATGCTTATGTCACAAAGAGATTCACCTCACCTCGATGTCCAGCGTTGCTTGTTGCTCGCGAATCTGAGCAGGTGGACTCGTTTCTGATGTAGGAAACACTGAGGGATTTCCCCATAGTCCCACAATTTGGGGTCAATTACCTTATCTTGCTCCCAGATTACAAAGGCCCTTAATAATGTGGCAGTAAACAAGTCTGGGCCCACCCCCTACCTGGGATGCGTCTGGCCCCTGTAGGCGTTGCAGGAGTGAGTGGGGGGCTGGGGATTGCTAAGGCCGAGAGCCGAGCAGCTGGGGAGGAGGCCCTGGCACTGGCTGAAGTCACCCACAGGCCATGCTTGGACCATGGTGAGAGAAGACACTCTGGGGAGGAATTTACAGCTACTTTTTGATAAGCTTGAAAGACCCAAACCTGCCTCAGGCCACAACTCACCTAGAGTCAGATCACAAACTTGTCTGTCCTTGGTAGACCCAAAACTCCCCCTTGTTTTCTGATTCTCCTTGGAGTAAGGTAGACCCCTGAACACACATGCAGAAAGGGAAAGATCAAATTACAGCCTGTTTTCCTGGAAAATGAGGTACACAACCTGCCATTCTCTTCAAGACACGTCTACATGTGGTATTTCTAGCAGGCTCCTCCACCTTCTCCCTGTTCTCAAAGAAGTTGCCATCACTGAACTAAAGGCAGTTTTCCAGCCCCTTCATCCTTCAGGGCCAAGGCGACTCGTATGTGACACGTGGAAGGTGCCCTGTTAAACGGCCTAGAACGCTGGCCCGCTACCCGGTGTGTTCGCGCAGAGGTGAAAGACGGTCTCTGGCTCTTTCCAGGCTCACCTGAGCTGGATTCAAGCTGGTGATGGCACCTTATTCAGTAAGGCTCCGAGTAAATTATGTGCACTGGGGGGTGGTGGGATGAAGGGGCTTGGGAGTGTGCTCAGGCTCCCCTCACTTGCTTTGAGGGGTTTCAGGCAGGGGAGTGACGTGGACGAACCCGAGCTTTAAAAACCCCACTCTCGCTGCTCCCTGGAGCAAGCATGGGGCAAGTGTGGAAGCAGGAAGTTGGGAGGTAACTGTAGTTGGTGCAAGAGGTGCTGGCCTGAGGTAGTAAGAATGACAGGACCCAAGCAGGCAGCCTTCAGAATATCTTGGAAAGTAGCACTTTGAACACTTGCTGGTGGATACTGTGTGTGTTTGGGGGAGCAGAGTGTGAAAAGAAGATCAGAGATGTGTCAATTTCCACGCCAGGTACTTTCACACTAACTTCTTTTCTGCATAGTAGCAAATTTGCCAGAGTCATCCTCATTCTCCCCATTTACAGGTGAGGAATTGGGCCCCAAGCAAGGAACTGCACATCACCTGGGGCCTTGTGGCAAAGTTAGGCTGGGTCTCCTATTTGCATGGTTCATAGTCCACTGTCCCCTCTACCGCCTCCTCAGAGGGACCCTCACTCTCTCGCTCTGGGCCTTACTCTGTGCCCCGGACCCCTCCCCCGTCAGCCTCCTTGCAGCCGAGGCCTCTGGGCCTCCAGCCCCTTAGCTCAGAGCTGGGTGGATGGCTGGCAGGATGAATCTCTAAAGGGCATGGTCTAGAAAAACATCAGTGGCTGTGTTCTTTGACACCAGATTCATAATTCTGGAAACTTACCTAAAAGAAATAGTCTAGATATAGGAAAAACCATATGTATGAAGATGTTCATTCAATCTTCATTTATAATAGTGAAATAACGGGGACTGTGGGAATGTCACATGCCTCAGCACCACTAATGGGATGTTATACAGCCATTAAAATCCTAATGTAACTGATACAATTTTAGGTAGGGGGAAAAGCATTTAAAAACCTAAAGATGCAATAACTGCAATTGTATAAAATTTCATATGCATATAGACAGGGATGAGAAGGAAACATAGAAAAAGAAAACGTGAGAATCTGGGTAACTGCCGTCACTTTCTTTTTCTGTTACTATTAGTACATCTTATATGTAGAAACAAGTAACTTTTTGGAGAAAATTTAAAGTCTTTGATAAATTTCAACATAACCGCCCCCTGTGGGTCTCTGCCAAACTAACCACACATTATAGAGATGAAGATGGGATAATCACAAGTGTTTGTCCCTGAGAACACTTCCTTTGCTGCTGTATCAGTGACTTTGGACACTCAAGCTCTTCCAAACCTCAACAAAGAGAATCTGGCTTTTCTCAGTGGGAATCTAGTGTCACAGGTGCACTTTCTCTGTGCAAACAAATACTCCCAATTTAGTGATAGAAACTTACAACCAGGATCATAGCTTTCAAGGTTACACCAAGGGCAGGACTCCTGTGGGTCAGAATATATATTTCCCAACAATGGCTTCCCAAGCCCCGGGCAGAAAACACCAGGGCTGGTAATGGATGGCTCACACCTCCTCCTTCCACTGGAGCTGAGCAGTGCTGGTCTGATGGGATTTGCAGGGTGGGAAAGGGGAAATTCTGCATCTTGAAAGCCTCAAAGAGCAAGCAAGATCTGCTCAGTGCCTAATTTGGGGATGATTTTCTCATTTACACATGTGAGTGAGGTTCTGGCGTGATTAACTCATGTCACTGGAAGTCAGCGTCTGTGGGGACGGATGTGGCAGCCTTCATATCACAACAAGTGCAGCTCAACTGTAGCAAATTGCAGTGCTCCTGGGCATTGTGAAATAGACTTGGCCATTGCAGCCGAAGGTGGGATTTTTTCAGGTGAGGACACAAATAGAAAACAGTCGTGAGCAACATCTTTCTTCCTAAGATAAGAATCCAAGAGGGAATGTAGTACATCAAGATACTCACAGGGAGATGGTTCTGGTAAGAATCCTAAGTTAGAGAAGTGCATATCTGATATGCACATGGAAGAGGATGGATTTAGGCAAATGGACAAGGACTAGAAAAGAACGTGTCTGTCTCTGACACTAAGGAAATGACTGCTTCAGCTGGAATTGGATAGGTCAATTCCTGGGGTGGTGGTGGCAGCGGCGGCAGTGGAGAAAAAGCCCAAATTCATGCATCTGTTGAGCATCTCTAGGTGCTAGGTGCTATTCTGGGTGCTGGGGGTATATTTGTGAATCAGGCCCTCTCCTTGCCTTGAAGTCTAGTGTGACACACATACACAACATGATGTAGTAACTGCAATGACAAGTATACTCAAGATTGTTGCACAGGGAAATGGCATAAATAAGCTGGAGGAGGTGAGAGGAAATCTTGCAAAAAGAGACAATGGTTGCTGTGACTGAGCTGAGCACTATCCTAGCACACAGGAGGAAGGTGAGGGAGGGGGACTCTGAAGGCAAGGCATCATCATATGCCAAGTGCAGAGGTGAAGAGCAGACTCCATGGGAAGCTGCCCATAAGCAGCTGGTGCAGCTGGAACATGGCTCAGAAAGGCAGCTGAAGAGGTCATGGGGCCAGGGAGCATCCCGGGGCTGCACTGGAGAGCTTAGGCCATTCTGCTGGTGAAAGGCTGTCCGTGTTTGCTGGGACTGTGTGTGGAGATTGGATCTTGGGGGACAGGTGACCAAGGGCAGGAAGATCCAGGGTGGCTGGAGGAAGAGTCCTAGAGAAGCTGAGATGCCAACTAGGGGTGGGGAGGAGTCTAGAGAGATTTCCAGCAGTGGCTTTCCAGTCTGGCTGCACAATGGATTCCTCTGTGGCTCCATTTGTAAGTATTTTCTGGCCTCACTCGTGAAGTTTTTCTCAGTGGCTTTAGGGAAGACCTGGCCTCCCTCTCTTGGACACATCACTGAATTTGAAAGCTCAAGTAGGTTTGAAACCTGCTGTCTTGGAATGTAAACATCTCTTGTTCTCCCTTCTCCTTTTCTTTCCTTTTTAATAACTGTCTATTTAAACATGTAATATATGGCAAGAATTTTGTTCAGGTTAAAAAGTACAACAGAAATTGAAAACTAAAGATGACCTTAGTGGTCATTGAAAGTCAACTTTGTAAACCCCCAAGCGTAACTCTTGGGATGCCTCACGCCCCAGGGTTCCATAGACTTCAGTTTGAGAAACACTGCCTTGAGTGTCAGCTGTCATTTAGAGGCTGGACTTGCTCCACTGTGCTTGAAACCATAAATCAAACTTGGTTGTTGGGCCTTTCTGTCAGCATTTTGATTTTAATATCAGTCATCCAGGTGGTCCAGGACAAGCTTGCCTGTTTTCTTCCTTGCTCTGTCACCCTCTTTCAGCATACTGACTGGATGTAGTGGTGATAACAGGGGTCTGTCAGAGTCCCAGCAGGAAACATGGATAACTCAAGGAGAGGTTTAATAGTCGCTATTTATAAGCCATGGGCTGGGTGAGGGAAACAAGGTATGGTGCAGGGGGTGGGGGTGGTGGTGGTGTGGTGGGGTATGTGGAGGAAGGAGCAGTTCCCAGGATCCACAAGGCCACCTTGCAGGGAGCTGTGCTCTTCCCGGGGGGGGGGGGGTGGGGGGTGGGGTGAGGTGGGGAGCTGGAGCAGGAAAGATCCTTCCCTCACTTTTCTGTCTTCCTCCTTCCTTCTCTTGTCTGGCCTTCTTGTGGCTGAAAAGAAGGCAGTAATGTCTGAGATTCAGCTCCTGAATCTCCAGGAAAAAGTCTGGGAAGGGTGGAGAGACGATTGGAGGAAGGGAGGAAGGTACCAGCACAATTGCCATTCATGGAAGACCCACCATAGGCCGGGTCCTGGGAAGGGAACAGTGAACAAAGGGTGTTCTCGTGAGTCTAAGAATCGAGTCTAGTTGTAGATTGAGGCAGAAACCTAGTACCGGGCAACAAGTGCTATTATAAGAGATGAAGTAGGAACCCCTAATCTGTCTGGCTCAATGGGATGAAGCATCCCTGGCAGGATCCTTGAATGGGATGCTGAAGGATACGTAGACTTTAAATGCAAGAAGTGTGGGGAAAGGCTCCATAGACGGCAGAAGGGAGCAAGGGGCGTGCAGCGTGTGTAGTCGTAATGTGAAGCCTGTGGACTTGGAGTACAGGTATAAAACAGAAAATGCTGAGAAGGCCAACGGGCTGTGTCATTCCTGGAGGGACCTGATGGTCAAGCTAAAGAGAAGTTTATATCTTCTCTGAGAGCCACTAGGAGCCGAAGCTGGGTTGTTTTTTTTTTTTTTTTTTTTGACAGTGATTGGTCAAATTTGTGTTTCAGCACAATTATTCTGGTCACCTCAAGGAAGGACTATTGATCTGACCCTGGCCTGTGAGAAAGGACAGCTAGCCCACCAGATCCAAGTGGGCAGGGGAGGAATTCCACTGCAGGGCAGAGAAGTCCGGAGGTAGTACAGACCATGGGGTAGGGAGAGGTTCTGGGGAATGTTCCAGCTTGACAAAAGATGACTTAGGGCAGTGCTTGGGAAACTCCAGTGAGCACTGGTAACACCTGGGGTCTTGTAAAAGAGCAGATGTCGTCTCAGCTGGTTTGGAGGAGGACTTGAGCTATGACATTTCTGAGGAGCCCCTGGATGATGATGATGCTGGTCCACAGACTACACTTTTAGGGGGAAGGCCTCTGAGCCCCACTGCTTCAGCCTTCTCCTCTGCAGATGAGCAAACTGAGGCCCTGGAAGGCTGTAGCCAGCCCGTATCGTAGAGTAAGCTGGTGGTAGAGCTGGTAGGAACCTGGCTCTGAGTCTTCCAGTTCAGAGTTCTTGTGGGGTCCCCAGACCCTCTAAGTGATTATTGAGGGCCAGGCACTCTACTCTGTAGTTAAATGCAAAGGAGAGGAGTGAACAAGGAGTTGATGAGGCAAGAGTGTTTCCAGCGTTCATGTCCTTGGAGACTACAAATGGATCTGCCAACATGTGATGAGCTCTTCACACATCAGCCAGCTCTTACGGTATCATGAAAGCTGACATAAATCTCTGGTGTGCTGCCAAGGGCCTACTTCCCAGATACAGTGATTGGCATAAAAACTCAACACAAGACTCAAAACACACACTCACACTGGTGCAATCCATTTGGAGAGCAATTTGGCAAAATGTATCAAGAGTTACAGAAGTGTTCATTCTCTTCAACCCTGTAATTTCACACGGGGGAATGTCAACATCTAATACAAAAATACACCAAATAGAGGAGAAAGAGAACCAGTGATGACATTGCATGGCTACTGGGTGGCTATGATTGTGACATATCTCAAATCCTTATAACACTCTAGAATTATATATTTGACTATCAGTCCCCTAACACTTTTTATTTGAAAAAGTAAAGTAACTCAATACCAGGGAGGTTAATTTGTCCAAAGGTCACCCATCTAGGCAATATTAGTTCTGGACTCAAATCCTGATTCTATCCAATCTAAAGGCCACATTCTTTCCACAATGATAAAACACCATATACACGAAGACCATCATGGTATTATCAGAAATACAGAGAACATAGAAAAACATGTAGAAGAATGAATAAGTTAGGATCTATACATTCACTGAAAAATTATGCAGGCATTAAAAAAGACAAACTGTTCTGTGGTGCTATAAAGTCATGACTGTGCTAAAGTTCTTAATGAAAAATTGTAGCCAATTTTATATAATTATGGTTATATAAAAGATACATGCATATTAACAAAGATAAAATATGAGGCAAAATCATTGTGCTGGGAAATATTCTTTTCCTTCTGAGATCCAAATTTTCGGTAACATTGTATTGTTAAAAACTGGATTGAGAAAGCTAAGATTACAGAAAAGTTTGCATAACAAACATACGTGTGTTGTGAGGAGAGTGCACAGAGCTGCTTATGTATACGAGATCCTTAAGGGAAGTTCTGCTACAGTCTCATAGCAATGACACTGTTCCTGTTGTCCTCCAACTCTACTTTTCAGTCATGGGGAATCTCTAGATGACTTGTTCTCCTGAAGACTTGTCTACCTCTAGCATCTTTCTCAGGAAGGTCTCTAGAGCATCGCTCCCTTCTTCTGTGTAAGAACACAGGTAAACATCAATAAAAAGAATTGCCTTGCAGAACTTCAGATAATATGCTTACATTGATGGTGGAGAAGGATGAAGAAGGCAGTTAAGCATCACAGTTGATAATGTGGCTGATACTGGAAATGAAGGGCTAGCATTCTAGACCAGGGTTCATAGGACCAGTTTCTGGGGGCCCCAGGGAGAGCATAAGTGTGTCTTGTTAGGACTAGGGCAGAGAGCTGAGAGAGGAGGCTGTTGCCAAGTCCATTCTTAGCTCCCATCTTTCCTAGGCTCTCCTAGACAGAATCTCCATGGTCTCCCTGAAGGCCAAGCCCTGCCTTGGGCTAAGAGTACAGCAACAGCTTCAACTAGAATAGTCTTGCTATCCAGTAGCCCAGAGAAAATTATAGCTACCTATGTACCTAATGCATCCCTTCCTGGCACTTAATGGGACCATTTTGTACAAGGCGGCTTCTCTGTAGTGTTTCCCCTAACATAGAACTTGGACACATTCTCTGTACCTCCACACACTCACTAGGGCTTTGCTATAAATAGACTGATCCTCAGAAATCCTGGGCCTACTGCATGTTTTCATTTCTGGCACTTCCTGTCCCTTTGACTTCCATGAGAACATCCCTGAAATGAGAGCAACTCTGATACTGACATGTCTGGATCTTGCTTTAGTCCACAGGCAAATGGGTACCCTGCTGCCCAGTGGGTGCTACAGTCTCTTGGAAGTTTCTCCAGAACCTTAGACTGGCTGCTTCATCTTCCTGTTGATGCCTAATGCTGAGGCCCCTTGCAGGCACTGTGACAGAGCCCACTAAGACTAGAACTATTGTGAAAAAGGTGTGGAACCCAAACATGCTCAGAGCACAGAAAAAATACCCAGATACTGCAAAGACAGATTCAGTAGGACAAGTGATAGTGAGTGCAGAGCTGTGCTCATCCCCACATCAGTGTCCTAAGAGCAAGCCAGGGGTGATGAACAGGCTTTGTCTTGAGTGGAAACTCCTTTTGAGGTGCTGGGTGCTGTGACAAGAGGGATTCTGAGGCCATGTCGGAGTTCAATGGAAAAACATGTCCTGATTGAGCACTGATGTCTATTGGAATGATATTAGGGAAGAGTAGAGGGACCCGCTGCCCAATATTCACCTCCCTTTGTTAAGAAATAAGTAAACACACTTAAGTTTCAATCAAGGAAGAAATATGACCACCTTTTCTAACAGCAGGTTTATAGATTTCCATCCATATTTGTATGCATTGTTCTACTCCCCTCCCTTAGATCTAGTTTTGTTGAACAAAGAACTATTTTGAGCACAATCAATGGAAGGCAGGTAAATGCCTCTGCTTGCTACTAACAAATCTGTTGAGAGAAAAAAGCAATAGTTCAAACTTTACCAACCAGCTGTTTGAAGAGATCCAGGTCACTCTGATCTCCCCAAGTTGTCTTAAGTTCTAGACAATAGTTCTTAAGATCAATAAATATGTCCCAAAATAGTGATAAGAAATTAAACGTGGCTTACTTGCTCAGGGGAGCACAGCCATTCAATGGTACAGTTAAGTAGATTACATAGAAACAGGAAAATGTTTGCAAAAAACTGACTCTTCACTCTGTCAGTGTGACCTATAACATGTGAGGATGTCACAGATGGACAAGGACTAGAAAATAAACCCATATGAAATGGTTGGTGTGTGAGGGAGTGCAAATAGGGTTTACTTTTCACGCCTACATTCAGAAGTTATGTAACACTGTTATAGTCACTAACGTCAACAAAGAGGAAATTTTTAAGATTCACTAGCAATTATCAGGAAGTGGATATGTAAATATTACAGCTTTTGCTTTAACCTTAAATGAATGAATTGTATTCCCAATTTGAATGAATGAATATTTGAGTGTCTACTTTGTGCCAATTTTTGCTCTAGGAACTAGGAACATAGCTGTGAATCAAGTTCCCTAGCTTTAAGAAGTTTATATATTAGCAGCTGGGCTCTGTGAGTGTTAAATGTAAACTCATTGGTCAATGGAACGTCATGTTATCTATTGTAGATGATTGTAGATTTGGGACATAATGTTGATTTGTATACAGTCATACTGGATAATATCTCTGAATTAAATGATGCCCAAACAATGAATGAATAAGTAAATACAAAAGAGGTCAACACATGGACCAATGAGGAAAATTTCATGAAACTAGGAGTAAGCTTAATCCAATTCTGGGCAAAGTGGTTGGTCAAGCAGAAAGAGCCCTCTGAGTGTATCTGGTCCAACTTCCCAGGTCATAGATGTGGAAACTGAGAGCCATGCTTGGGAAGTGACTTATTCAAATGCATTACTGAGCTAGGGCACCTGAATTTTATAATTGTGCAATTCACGAATTGACTTGGAATGATCCACTTATCTTAGCGTGCTGAAAATGAAAGAGACCTAGCAAGTAGTGATCGTTTTTATGACATTTGTTTTGAAGGGTTCTGAAGACCTGGTTTTTGTTTATTTTTGGAATCCATAATGAGGTAGGCAAGGGCCTGTACTTGGATGTCAGTCTTTAGGAACTATTTTTCTCTTGGTGAAGATGCAAGAAAATGGAGCCAAAGAAAAGGGGCCCACTGGTTCAGGGGGGAGGGATGTAGAGACACTGCCGTCTCCTCACTCCAGTTAAAAGATAATTACTAAATCACAGTTTGAATTTTGTCCCCCAGAAACTGCAGGATGGAAGTTCTAAATTCCCTGATAATAGATGAAAGCCTGGAAACACCCTTTATGTGGGTCCCAAACACGGAGCTGTTCTGTCCAAAACAGGCCAGTTAAAAGCAGTGAATTCATGCTGTATTGTCCAGACCAGGTGGAATTCCAACAGAAGTAACACGGTAAAACATCCGAGATGAAAAGGGAACAACTTGTGATATTTAAAGAGACACTTTGCAGCTTAAACACTGCCTTTGGGCATAGCTTAGTGAAAAGACCACACCAGCCAGAGAGAGGGTTCCCTCTCTAGTTTTGCGGCTGCGTGGACGGGGGATCCTCTACAAAGGCCTCTGGGTAAACAGTGCATCAAAGCTCAGTTCCCCCCCCATCTAAGGAACATGAAAGAGAGCCCACGCTGTGCCAAATGCAGAACTAACTTTTCGCTTCCTTCCCTTCTCTCGCTTAGGACAGCTATAAATGCATAGGATTAAATTTAACCAGGATTTTTTTTTTAAATCCAAACTTCACTGAAAGCTCTGGAGAATTATGACAGAAATTCTTATGAAACAGCTGGGAGCCTATTGAAATGATGAAATTTCTCTGGTGACATTTGAACAGCACATAGAGGAGGTGACCTGGAGTCCCTCCAGAATAGGAGACCAGACCTCATCCATGCCTCTGTCTCCTGCAATTAATGCTCCAGTGCAACAGCATTTCTGAAGATGCAATGTGGGAAGCTGGGTACGGTCCAGGGTTGTACACTTCACGCACAGGCACCAACAAACGCATAAATAGGTATCTGCACACACATCCCAATGTACAACTCATAAACTCACAAACATACATGCTCACACAGGCACACACCAAGACAAACACTTATTTCCATGTGCCCACTGCAGGAAGACTTGCCAAAGAGCAGCCCCCCACCCTTTTCCTAAAGCTGAAATGAATGATTAATGTCTATGATGAATCTTATTACCAGGGGAACATGACCTGCTCTGCTTTTGGTAACAGTCCTATGCATCTGTTGATTCTCCACTGTCACACTGTCTTGTTCCATCACAAATACGTGTACTGTAATAGGAGAAAAAAAAAAAAAAAACACCCCGGGGCAAATGTATCAACATTCCTGATGTTTCACAAATAGAGGACAGGCAGCTCTGAAGCACCCACACACACAAATGCAACTTACATCAGAACACAACTTCCTTTCCTTCCCAAACTCAAGAAATCATCCTTTTCAGTTCAGAGCCATTTCTGTTGAAACACTTGTCAGTCCCTGTCAGCCAGCAGGCCTGTGTGTGGCAGCCACTCAGGGATGCCTGCGTTTTTCCATGTCTCTGGAAAGGAAACATCCTGTGGAGGTTGAGTGATGAGCTGAGGGCCAGGAAAAATGGCTTGCAGACATCCCAGAGCCCTGACTTTTAAGATTTAGGGAAGGCCTCCGGGCAAATCTATTAAGTTTTTTTTTTTTGTGTGTGTATATCTTTTTTTCCCCCCATCTCACAAAATGACAGAACCACCGTCCACTATATGGGAGAGGGGAGAAGACTTGAAAGGTAGTGTCTGGTTGGTTCTGGCACAAGAGTTGCAAGATGCCATTTGTAAAACACAAAGGGATGTTGACAGATTAATGCTGTCCTATGTGTCTTCAATTACTCCACAAACTGTTTAGCAACCTCTGGGGAATAAAAGGCCAATGCTTCTTGAATTTAAGCCTTAAAAAAAAACAAAAAAAAAAAAAAAAAACTGCCTCTGCATGATAGGGTTGTCGGTAGTCTAACATCAGAGGTAGATTCTGGCAGAGTGAGGGTGAGATGGGGAAGGGCCGGCACCCAGCTCTGCTGGTGGGCATTTGGCTAGGATACCACATCAGAGAGAGTGGACGACTGGATGCGCTTTGGGTAGTGTTGTTTCTCATCCCTGGCTGTACAGTAGAATTCCTTGAGGAGCTTTTAAACAAATGTGGGTAAAACCCACCCTCCGGAGATTCTAACTTATTTGGACTTCAGTGAAACCCAAGCATCCACCCACCCGTCTATCCATCTGTCTATATAGTGTTTAAGGTTTTCCAGGTGATTCCAATCTTTAGCCTGACTGGAGAACCACTAATTAGTTAGGCAAAAATATCATTACTCCTTGTTAAGATAAAACACAAATCTACACATTCATGTGAGGAATACTTGGGCACATACTGCCTACGAGCCACCATTTAGGGCCTTGAAACAAAAACGAGCAAATATGGTCCAATGCCCTCAAGGGCCTAGAGGTCCACTCGGGGACTGGATGATACTAAAGGATACAAAAAATAAGTACAGACTGAAAATGGTGTGACATGCTGAGAGAGAAAGCAGAGGGGAACCACTTTGGGTGAAGTGGACAGTAAAGGGGAGAAGCCTCTTGGAGGTGGAGAATGGGAAGGAACCAGCTGTGCGGAGGATAAAGTGAAGAGGGTCACAGGCAGAAGGAACGACATTCACAAAGTATGTGGGCTGGAAAGATCTGGGTGAGCTTCAGAAAATGCTAGAAAGCCGGGGGGCAGTAAGCAAACAATGGAAGAAGGGTGGAGATGAAGTTAGAGGCAGGCAGGAGCCAGGCCCCTCTGGTATCCTGAAACTAAGATGAAGCTGGAGCAGAGAAGTAACATGATAAGATTTACTGATGAAGTTGCTGCTGTGTGGAGAAAGGGGATGGGGGCCGGGAGTCAATTAAGAGGGCTCAGGCCAGGGCGTGATGGAGGTGGAGCTATTATTTGGTGATAGCTGGGGGGACACAGATAACTCTCAGATTTCTGGCATGAACAATTAAAAAGAAACAAGTGCTTTTATCCTAGCTACCAGGCTGGCTCCAGTTATACCCAATAGCAGCCTGCATTATGTAAATTATATATTCTAATTAATGTTGATCTAGTTTGAATTATGCAAATTCTTGCCTTGGACCATGTTAGTCACTCTCCAGCTGATCCTTTCCCGCCCATGCTACCTCCTGCCCATCTGGACCTCATCGGTTCTTCCCTATTGCTCCTCCATGCTCCAGAATCACAGATATGTCTGGGACAGAGAGCCCAACCAGGCCTTGTGGCCATGCTAAAGGATAGAAGGAGGTATGTGCTCATCCATCATTCTGGGCCTCTCCCTTTGAGAGCCTGCTCAGAAGCTTTTCCACGCAGCCTGTCCCCCTCTCTCCATCAATGTGTGTGTATGCTCCAGTCCCACTTAGAACATGCACCCAGCCTTCTCACGCTATGCTCTGATGGAATGTTGATTCATGGGACTTGTTCCAGTTTGCTGAAGCTGCTGTTATGCAAAATACCAGAAATGGATTGTCTTTTATAAAGGGGATTATTAGATTACAAATTTATAGTTCTAAGGCCATACAAGTGTCCAAACTAAGGCGTTAACCAGAGGACACCGTCACTAAAGAAAGGTTGATGGCATCTGGAACACCTGTCAGCTGGGAAGCATGTGGCTGGTGTCTGCTGGTCCTTTGTTCCTGGGTTCTAGTTTTGAAATGGCTGTCTCCAAAACGTCTCTGGGCTTCTGTCTCTGTTAGCTTCTCCCAGCTCCTGTGCATCTTCGCTTGTCCTCCCGGGGTGTTTTCTAAGCATCTGGTGGTCCTCTCTTAGCATCTCTGGGGCAAACTCGCTTAGCTTACCATCTCCAAACATCTTCGTGTCCACACATACAAGTGTCTGGGTCTGTGTCAGCTCTTAGATTATCCCAGGGGCAAATTCTGGATTAGATATCTTAGCTTCTTTCCAAAATGTCTCTCTCAGCTTCTCTGCGCTCCTTCTTTCTGTGAGCTCTCTTAAAGTACTCCAGTGAACTAATCACTGGATGGGTGGGGTCGCATCTCCATGGAAATAATTTAACCAAAGTTCTGACCCATAGTTGGGGGGTTACATCTCCATGGAAACATTCAATCAAAAGGTTCCACCCAACAAGACTGGATTAAAAGATCATGGCTCTTCTGGGGTCCGTAACAGTTTGAAACCGGCACAGGGTCCCTGCTCTTTGTTCAGATTGAATCTGACCATCTGTATGCTGGGAAAATACTGACCACCCTCCAACCTATTATACCTCTTAAAGGTGCTCCCACACAGGAATGTTGCCTTGTTTTCATTTAGGCAAAGTCTGTGTTTTATTTAACAGTGAGCGCCAGGCCCCTAGAATAGCTTGCAAGATAAATGTCAATCAACTCCAGCATAATCAAGATACCCATTCCTGCCTCATTAGGGTCTTCTCATTCCCTTTAAGCTTCTCAGATTTATACACTGTAATTAGAAACCTGGTGATTTTGACTGCTAAACAGAAAAGCTTACTGGGAAGCTTCACATGTCTGAATTTTAAATATTTTCACACTTCGTTAACCCAGTTGCTAGTATAACATCTTCTGGTCCAATTTCTTCACACTGCGTGATTTTTATTTTTGGACAGAGATGAGAACAATTAATTGAACTGAAACACATATTGATTACTGTTTTTCATGAACTCTGAACAGCTTGTTCTAAATGATTTTATTGAAGAGTTTTTAGACAACTATTTGGCTGGATTGTTCTCCCTGGTGACCTCATTCAGACTATAAGTGCCTGCCTGCAGTTGTGAGGGTCCATGTTTTTGGTGAGTTGTTGTTCATGGGAGCTGAGTCAGAATGGAAGAGAACACATCCTCCTCCTTCCTGTTCAGGCCCTGGTTGGGGAACCCTGATATCTCATTCAAATGAAGAGCAGGACTCTGGAAGAGTCTCATGCTAAAGGCATGATTTCCATAATGCTGGTGAAAATACTCTGCATGATGGACCCCACTTTATTCCTCAGCTCATTCATTGACCGCAAGGTCTGCAGTGAGCAGAGCTTTCCAGGCCAGCTGATAACCCCTAGCTCTCCCTACTGCTCCCTTGCATAGGATAGTTTTGGTCCTTTCTCAAAAGGCATTGAAGAACATTCCAGACAAAGAGCAAGCCTGTGCCAAGGCGTCAGGGAAATGGTAGACTTGGGATGTTAGAAACAGGAGGAGGCCTTTGTGGCTGCAAGCCATCTATGGAGACATGAGGCATGAGGTGGGCCTGGAGAGGGGTGCAGGGTCCTCAACGTGGAAAAAGCTCATAGATGATGGTGATGCAACAGGTGTCCCAGATGCAATGGGACACTACTATGGTGTAAAGCAAGGGAGTGATGTGGGATGCTATGCACTCTAGAGGGATCACCTGGGCTACTGGGCAGAGAATTGACTGGGGGAATCCAGGGTGCAGGGAGACCAGGTAAGAGACTAGAGCAGAGTTGCCCAGGAGAACAGTTGAGAGAGGTCAGGTATTGGGTGGCCTGGGATGCAGACAGAGGGAGACAGAGACAATATAAATACTGTTGCTTGGGGAAAAATAATCTGAGGCCACAGCTGAGTGAGAGAATGTGCAAGTCAAACCTCCTGGAAAAGAAGTGCCATTAGCAAATCTCTGCATCCCTGGGCCTGTGAAGTGCTATAATTGTGTTAAGAGGCCGGAATATCCCAGAACTGAGGCTTTGGAGGTGGGATGGGTGGGCCCTAATTATGCTCTAACTGCACTCTTACAGCCCTGCAGGAGCAGTATTGTTGGCCCTACTGTGAATATGAGGAAGTTGAGTTTTTTAGTTTTCATAAGTTACCCAAGGTCCCATGGCAAGAAGGTGGAAAAGCTGGGCTTCTAACTCACGTCTGTATGATTCTAAAGCTGTTGTGTATAAACTATATCACATTTATGCCTGCAGTTGAGTTATACCCCAGAAGGGAGGCCAGTTCCATAGAGGTTGGGCACATCTCCTTATCTATAGGACCAGAAATCCAAAGTAGATATAGATTGTGGAGTTCTAGAGTGTTTCTTAGACCAGTGCTTCTCAAACTTGAACGTGCACATAAACTATCTGGGGACCTTGTTAAAAATACAGATTTTGATTCAGTGGAGCTGGACTGGACCTGAGATTCTGCATTCCTGACATGCCCCAGGGGATGCTGCTCCTGCTGGTTTGATGCTGAGGCCTTTACTGTTACCTTTGTTATGGAAGTGGCCCAGGGGTGCAGTCTATTTCCCACTAAAGGGCAAATCCCTGAAGATCTGAGGCCATGCTCTAATTCATCCTTATACTTCTTACCACAGCTGATATCAGGCCGGCTTCAGTGGGGTCTGATAAATAACCTGAGTTCCCACTTCAGTGGACAGGGAGAGAAGTTGTGGCTGCTGCAGAATGAGGCTGTTCTACAGCCCTTGGGTGGCAACAGGGTCAGGGTTAGACTACCATCCCGGAGTCAGGATGGGCCCAGACTTGGACCATTGGTGGCTCCAGGTAGCTCATCATGGTAAGGAGGGTGTCAAAGCTGGGGTTCGCAGCAGGAAAGAGGCAGAAGTGACAAAGCTTTCACATCTTTGGCCTGGATACAAGGCTTCCCAATAAACAGCTTGAGCCCGCATTGCAATGTCAGTAGATGATGGCAATGCCCGTGTCTCCTGGTGTACTTCCCAGATGTCTCTAAGGTGCTTGTGTCCCTATATAGCACATTATCCACACAATAATCAGGGTGCTCTTTTGAGAATGTAAATCTGATTTCTTCATTCCTCTACTTAAAACCCTATCTGAGACTCAATAAAAGTTTCACTCACTAAGTTTATTCTTCAGAAACTTAAATCTTTCAGACAACTCTTATGCCAGCTAAATTCCAAAACCCAGAGGCAGTAGCCTCTTCAAGTACATCAACCAGATGTGTTCCCTGTTCTCATAAAGTCAACACCCCGTATCAACAAGAACAGGTTAGGGTGGTCACTGCCTAGACATCCCTGAAGATTGGGAAAGTGATTGAACTAGAGGAAGGGGTAGCAACAGAGAAGATGGAATTTAACAAAGGATTATGAATGCTGAATCTCTATATAATTTTCTTTTTCTTAGTTGCTAGGGTATTAGAATAGCTAGAAGGAAAGAATTGAAATGTTGGAACTGTAACCCATAGAATCCTTTGAAATTTGTTCTATAGCTGCTTGTCAAATTGTAATTTGAAAGCTATCACTTTTTTGTATATATATTTCACAATAAGTAAATAACTGAAACTATGGTACTGAAACTCATAACAACTTTGGAAATTTCATATATATATAACTACTTGTTAAATCATACTTTGAAAGATAATTTTTTTTGTATATATATTTCACAATAAGGAAATAACTGAAACTGGAGCTATAACCCATAATATTCTTTGAAATTTGTTCTCTAACTACTTGTTAAATTGCACTTGGAAAGTTAGCACTTCTATGTTTATATGTTATATTCTACAATTAAAAAAAAAAAGAAAAAAAAAGACCTTCCAGGGCTTTTCATGCCTCTTTGCCAAGTCTAGGAGCTGTAAGCTGCCCCTGATCCCTGTGGTTACCACATGGTCTCATCACTGTTCTCCAGGTTCCCTGAGCTTCAGCCCCTCTAGCCTCTTTTCTATTCTTCAAACATGCCAAGCTTGTTCCCCCCTCAGGGCCTTTGCAGTAGCTGTTTATCCTTTGTGGCATCATTGCTTTACCTTTGAAGACTCTGGTCACTGGCAAGGTTTAAGTTTCTCTTTTGGTTCTTAACTAGTTGAAGCCTGAAAAGGGACCTGGTGCCTAGACATAGAATGAGACTTTCTCAAAGCCACTCAGATTTTGGGGTCGGGGCAGAATTGTGCAAGGATGGACCCAGAGGTGTGGCTTGGCCTAACGGGGAAGGACATGTCAACTTAACATAGTATTTGGATTTGCCGTGTTTAACAATATTTACATAGTCCTGATAAGAAAAAGGAAAGAAGAAAAGAAAATAGTTTTTTTTGTTTTTGTTTTTTTTTTTTTTTTCAGTTTGACTTTGTGTCCTCCTAGACACAACCTTGGACTTGGCAAACAGTCTCGGCTACCTCTTCAATTTGTGTTATCCTATTTTTCTTTGTAATGAAATTTGCTTTTTTGAGGCCAGAAGGGGGTGATTTGTAATTTATGGATTTCTCTGTAGAAATTACAAGCAGAACCTAATTCTAAAAATCAAATTGGTTTCATTCAATTAAATCTGGAAATTGCCTCATAAATGCATAAGCTGATATAAATGTCTTTAAAAGCAAGGGAGGCAAGGGTCTCCTGCTTACAGCCTGGGGCAGGATTGGGTTGAGCCCAGTGTGCAGCGGACTCCCTCTCTCTTTCCTCAGGATGACATGCTCTCCTGTCAACTGCTGAAACTTTCTGAAGAGTAGTGTGGTCTAGAGCAGGGCTTCTCAAACTTTAGTTCCCATGTGAATCATCTGGGATCTTGTTAAAATGTACATTCCCATTCAGTAGGTCTGGAGTGGAGCCTGGGATGCTGCATTTCTAACCAGCTCCCAGGGGATACTGATGTTTCTGGTCTGGGGACTGCACTGAGTTAGGAACAAGGGGCGAGACAACATCAACTGAATTCAGGAGACATGAATTTGTCACCTTGGCTATATGACTTTGTTCTTTTCACTACATCTCTCTGGTCTCAACTTTCTCATTTTTATGTAATGATAAGAGCTAATACTTATTATATTGTTTATAGATATCAAATGCTGTTTTAAGCATGTATTTAATTTTAGCTTCACAGAAAACTGACAAGACAAATTCTAGTATTATCCTGATTTTTCAGATGGGAAACCTAAGTTTCTGAGAGGTTACCTGATAAACCTACCCAAGACTGTGCAAGTAAGTAGTCAGTCTAGGGTTCATATCTAGGCTGTCTGGCCCTCAAATCAACAATTACCTACTTGGGCCTCACTATCATGTTTATGTTCAAAGTACAGTGACCTAAGCCCACCGCCTCCCTAGTTCCCTTCACAACATCTCCACCTTCTCCCCCCCACCCCCAAATTTTGGCATATTCCCAAAAGGTAGCCTCAAATGCTTACAAATAAGCCAGCCCATTGCCATCTTCTGGCTCTAGACCTTTGTAACTATAGCTGCATAGCACTCAAGAAGCTTCTTGAAGGTGGCTCATCGCAGCTGTTTCCAGTGAAGTCCATCATGGGAATGCCAACATCCTTGCATCTGGTCTTTGAAAAGCCACAAAGCCCTGAGTTCACACAGATATAAGGAGGAGGGCATGTTCTCCCAGTCTGGACCCAGCTTTGCACCTACAGCTCCAGAGAAACTGCTATAGAATTCTGCCTCATTGTTGGGGAGCTATGCTTGGGTTATTGAGACAAGGCCTTTTCTGAAGGTGGTTTCCCAAGTGCTGTGTGCATGCTGGTTAGTCTTCTCCTCTCTCTGAGAGCCACCCAGGTCTCTCCAGAGAAGTTCAGGGTCCAACGGGTTAGTCTTCAGTACTTCTCCCTCATCAAGTACACCTTGACTTTCCTTCCCAGAGCTCACCCTCCCTTATGGGGGGTTATTCTTCCCCAAGTCCACTCTTGAGAGGTTTAAGTTTCTTCATGAGCACTCATTGGCTTATGCTCCCCACCCCATGTGCTCAAACTGAATGTCTTACTCACAATTGTGTCTGCACCCTTGTTCTCCCTCCATCTCTTTCTTCTTATCATGAAATAGCAATAAAGGATTTTGCAGCCCAGCCCAGTGCATAATCCTATTAGGGGAAAAATGTAATGCTCCTAAAACAAAAGTCTGTGCAGAGAGATGACTACCGCCTTCCATATGCTCATCTGGAGAACTGTGCCAAGCTCCCTGCAGTTTCCAAAATGGACATGTTAGATAGCTCTTTCTGAGGCATGCTTGGGTTAGTGAGACAAGGCCTTTTCTGAAGGTGTTTTCCCAAGTGCCGTGTGCATGCTGGTTAGTCTTCTCCTCTCTCTGAGAGCCACCCAGGTCTCTCCAGAGAGGTTCTGGGTCCAACAGGTTAGTCTTCAGTTCTTCTCCCTCATCAAGTACACCTTGACTTTCCTTCCCAGAGCTCACCCTCCCTTGGGGTTATTCTTCCCCAAGTCCACTCTTGAGAGGTTTAAGTTTCTTCATAAGCACTCATTGCCTTATGCTCCCCACCCCATGTGCCTGTAGCACGTGTTTCAGCCTGGGATGCTTATGACTTTTCTCTCCTTGGACTCCCTACAGCAACCCTGAAGCAGCAATTACCACCTTCATTTTACAGATGAGGCAACTGAGGCTTGGGGAGAGGAGGAACCTGCAAAAGATCACTTGAGACTATTGTAGAGCAGGATACGAGGCTACACTTTTCCAGCTTCAGCATCCAGGCCCTTTCTTTCTCATGGCTGTGTTTTTCTGTTCGTATCCTATATTGCAATCTCATGGTGTCTCAGAAGATAAAGGTTGGGGAGATGGTCATCTTGTCACCTCCCCATACTTGAATCTTAGCTCTCTAAGCCTGCTTATTAGAATTTTGTGTTTTTTACAATGGTCTTCTATAGAGTTTGTTCTGGATCTGTAAGTTTTCAGAAAGCCACGTTGTGTTGGCTTGAGAGGTACATTGCTGACTGAGGATGCTCTGCTCCATCTCTGACATGACAAGATCTTGCTAATGCTTAGGGGTGGGTTGGGCCTTGGACGCATCACCTGAGATGACAAAATATTCCTTGGCCACAGAGCAATTTAAAGCTCAAGAACCCTGTACCCTAGGGTAGAGAATGGTATTGAGATTCTTTTCAAAGCCTAGGGACTGATGTGGGTGGAGCAGGCAGTACATGAGCATCAGTTTCCCAGATGAATTATAACAACTCTTTCCCAGGCCTGGCTCTCTCTGCTATACCAGGACAATCTAACTCCCTGAGTTCTGACTCCTTTGCTAAAGAGATCAATAACCACCATAATCACCTAAATGCATGGTGTGTCCAGAGTTCTTTGTTTTGGGGAATATCAGCACAGCATGACTGCATGTTCTTGTGTTTTCTTTCCATTGTATGGTTAGAAGCCTCTTGGGAAGTTGTCTCACTCACCATTAAACTCGCCAGGAGCTGCTACACAGTAGATATTCATCAACCTTAGGCTGAAGTGAGTTGAATAAATTCAAGCTAAGCCAATTAATGCAGTGAAAGGGGCATCCTTACCTCATAGAGCGTGATGACCCCATTGGTCTCATTGGGAGGTTTCCACTGGATGTAGATCTTCTCTTCAAAGGGTCCCCCTTGGATGGATTCTAGAGGAACAGCTCCTGGAACTACATAAGGAAAAGGTGATAAATTTGACGTCACTGTCCATCTCACTTCTCCAGCCCTGTTGCCCTAAAACAGGTGCCTGTAAAGGGTCAAGATAGCATATATTTCAGGCTTTGTGGACCATATGGTCTCTGTCCCAACTATTTAACTCTGCCCTTGGAGCACAGAAGGAGCCATAAACAATACATAAATTAGTGGGCATGGCTGTGTGCCAGTAAGAGTTGATTCCCAAAACCAGGCTGCAGTTTGATGACCCTGTCCTGGAAGGCAGAGAGCATCTCATCTGCAGATGTCTATTCCTGGACTACTTCTGATCAGGGCAGGGAAGACAACAGATCACAACCCTACCAACAGATGGGAATCTGGATTAGGCCTGTATTTTAGGATTGTTTCTAGGGAATACAAAGTGAGTTTCCTTAGCCCTCTGGGTACTATGGTTTTCCTAACCCTGTCAAGTTTCCCCAGTTCTAGAAAGTACTTCCTCGGTTTCCTGACTAATTCTTGAACACAATAGGAACTATGTGCCTTTAAACCCCAATGCACTTAAATTAAGCCTGTCTGGCTCCAAGGAGACAGCTTGCTGTCATTCCAGTGTGTGTCTGGTGCCTGGCACGTGGTGTGTGCTTAATAACTATTTGCTGTTTGGATGAATAGGTGAATGCGTGATCTATGCCAGCATTCTGTCCTAATGAGCATGGCCTTTCCCGGGGCTGCTTTTGTAGCCAGGTCAGTCTTCCTGCTAGCATCTTCTGCTGGAATCCACCATCATTACAACAGCCTGGAAGATGCTGAACCATAAAATGTCCCCAAATTTCCAGTTAAAACCCCCTGGGGAATTATGATTCATGTAAATCATTACTGGGCCTATTTATATTTTTGGCATTATAAAAGCAGGCACTTTTACTAAGCACTTACTCTTTGATCAGAATTTTACATACATTATTTCATTTAAGCCACAAAATGGCTCTGTTTGGGATGTACTATCTTCTTTGTGCTGATAAGGGAACTGAGGCTGAGAGAATTAAACAGCTTGCTCAAGGTCATACAGCTCTTATGTTGTAAAAGGGGAACTGAACACCTGTCTGTGAGCTTCAAAGCATATACACTTAATCACCATGCTATGCCTCTCTAGATATAGCTGTGGCCATATGTTGCAATCAGTTCACTATTGTTAAATTAAAATATATTTAGTTTTTCTCATTATGGACATGATATACAGAACTTGTTGAATATTAAGAATATATAAAAAGTTTAAAATAAGAAACAAAATTACTCATAATCCCTGTACCCAAAGATATTTTTCCAGAATTTTTATGCCTATGCATGTCTGTTTTTTATTTTTGAAAACTTAACTCATACTCTACATAGTCTGTTGAGACCTTCCTTTATCCCTAAACAAATTTCAGGCTTTTGATTTTTTAATCCTTGAATGTTCTTTGGGGCCATGTATTTTAATAGATGCCTAAAGGGGGATGTGCTTTGTTATAATCACCAGTCCTTTATTATTGGGCATTAAAGTTTATTTGAATTTTTCATGATTACAAGTAATACTGCGGACAGAATCCTTGTAAATAAGTATTTGCATGCAACTCTATTGATATCACTAAGATAAATTCCTAGAAATCAACTTACTGGGCCAAAGAAGAGGAACTATTACTTTTAAGACTTAAGACACATGTTGATAAATTGCCTCCTGGAAAGTATGCACCATTCTGGGCTCTCCAACATAAGACTATGCCTACTCCCAGTCCTTGCCAACACATAAAAAACTGTGTGTGTGTGTGTGTGTGTGTATTTCTTCTAGAATACTGGAGAGGGCAATCTTCCAGTTTAATTGGCCATTTGCATTGATTCTCTTTTGAACATGCTCTCTACACCCTGTGCTCTTTCCCTGTGCTTCACTTCTGTTCATCTTTGCCTTATGGGCTTGTAGCTGTAATCTGTTTTTAAGGGCATAAGCCTTGTTGCACAGGCTGCAAATATTTTTGCTAGTTTTTCATTAGCATTTTTAATCTTTTAGGTATGTAGATTCTTTTAAGTAGTCAGATCTTTTAATGTTTTCTATTATCCATTCATCCTTTCCACAAATATTCATTGAGTACTTTCTATGATCAAAGAACTGTGATGGACACTAGAGATACCCTAGCAAAAAAAAGCATGATGTAGCTGGATTCTTGTTAAAGCTTGCATTCTGGAAAGGGAGACAGACTTTGAATAACTAATTATACCCATAATTAACTTGTTAAAGTTATCAGGGTTCTGAGGTAGAATACAAGGTACCAGGAAAATCTAGTCTAGCAAGTCAGGATGTGAAGTGGCAAATAAGATAGTGTCAACAGATAACTAGAAGGTACTAGGGAAAAAGCAGGGAGAGGGTGTTGAAATATGTGCATAGCTTCATAAGGTTAAGAGTGGAGGAAGAAAAACCAATTAGGAGGCTGCTGCAATCATCCTGGAGAGAGGATGGTAGCCTGATCGCAGGGTGATGGCAGTGGAGAAGAGGAGTGGATGAGTGAGAGACCCGGAGATGCTAAACCAACATGACATGGTGGTGATAAGTAAGAGTGAAAGAGATCGAAGATGTCAAGGAGGACTCCAGCTCTTCTCTTTTGTACAACTCGGGGGATCAGAGTGTTGCTCACGGAGAAGGGGACTTAGAGGCTGACTGGCTTTGGAGAGGAAGCTGGTGAGTTCAGTTTTTGTCATACTCCATTTGAGGTGTATGTCACACATCCTATCCAGGTGATCTCAAATAGTAATTGGATACATGTGACTAGGGCCAATGTTTGGAAACTGAAACCAGGCACGGGGAATAGATCTTGTAGGAGAGGGTAGGGAAGAAGAAAAACAAACCAGGTCCAGGGCTAAGATCAGAGGAACCCTAATCTTAACAATTAGGAGGCAAAAAAAAAAAGCCTGGGAGATCAGGAGGCAGTGTTCAGAAAGGCAATGGGAAAACCAGAGGAAGGGGAGCTGTCATTCTAGCTGCCAAGGGAGGAGAGAGATTCAAGATGGGGCAGGTTAACAAAGCGACAGATATGACTGAGAAGTCAAGTCAGAGGCAGCCGTAAAAACTGCCCACTGAACTGAGGGTCTTGAAGGAAACCCGTGAGGTGAGCAATAGTGGTGTGGGAGAACCTTATTGCCATCCCAGAGCAGTTTGAGAAGAGAATGGAAGGTGAGGGACTTGCTGAGACAAGTTAATAATTTTGTCTGTAAAGGGGAGGAAAATGGAAGGAAGTAGCCGGAAGGCAACACAGAGCCAAGGTAAGGACAGAATGTATGACAGGTTTGAAGACAAGGAGGGAAAAAGTAAAGAAGAGGTAAGAGGTGGGGGATTGGGAAAGACGGTGTGTGTGTGTGTTTTAACTGACAGGGGCATAGTCTTGAGAAGGCAGGGGCTAGAGTGGGTGGAGAGAAGGCATCTTTCCCTCTCTGAGATAAGAGGAAGAAAATGTGCAGATTACGCCAAGTTGCAGCTTTAGAGGGGCGAGTTGATGTGGGTCTATTTTCTTGAAGTGAGATAAAACCAGTGACCAAAATTTCAGTGGAGGAGTTGTAGTAATTTGGGGAGAGTAGAGAACTTCTAATCGTGGAGAAGTAAAAAGTGAGCTAACTAGAGAGACTCAGAAGCTACTCATTAAGGATGGTCTGTCTGATGAGGGCCTGACCCCAAACATGGAGCTGGTAGCTCTAGACCAGCTAGTCTTCCCCTTTAATTCCACATTTAGAGCACCCCCCCTTTCTCACCTCCAGATGAGAATAATAGTCACCTGCATTTTATTTGTTTTGATTTATTCCAATCTTTGTCTTTTTACATTTGATACTTTGATCCATTTGGAATTTATTTTGCATATTATACAAAGTAGAAGTCTAACTGCAAATGTTTATTTTCTTAAGACAATTGACTGGTCAAAACTTCCCACAGTGATTTAATATGGCATTTTACCACCATATTACTAAATTATTTGCTATCTTGGTATATTTTGGGCTTTCTATTTCATTTCATTGAGACTTCAGCTTCTATTCCAATAGAATCCCTCTGTTATATTTATATAACACATTTTAATGTGTGGTAGAACAAGTCCTTCTCTTTCACTCTTCTTCTTTTGCAAAGATTTCTAGGCTGTCACCACCCATTTATCCTTCCAGAAGAATTTTGGAATAGTTTTATACAACTTCAGAAATGTTTTATCAGAATTTTCACTGCAGTTGCATTGTTGGGGTAAATGAACATCTTTTTATAACAATGAGTCTTCCTTCCCAGAATTATTGTATAAGTCTTCAATTATTGTTTTTTTATGTCCCTCAGTTAAAATATTTTAAAAAAACATCTTAGTAACTTTATCCCTAGGACTTTATTACTTTTGTTGATATTTTTGCATTATATATTGTCTTGTATGGCATGTAAAGATTAAAGTACATGAAATATATGTACAGTTTTAAGAATGATGTCATGTACATACATGTACCCACTCTCCAGCCTAAGAAATAAAACATTACCATTGAAGCACCCTATGTGCCTTTCATTATTGGTTTATTCTCCCTCATTTAAAGCAAAATTCTGAATTTTTTATTAATCTATCCTGAGTTTTATATCTTTATTCTTATTTATAATTATAAATATGTGGATATATCCCAAGGGAATATATCATTTAGTTTTTCCTGGTTTTCTTTATATATACATGGAATTGAGCAAGTGAACTGTATGAATTTTGCATTTGTCACTCAACATTGTTTTGAGATTCACCTATGTTGATGCATATAGTTCTATTTCATCCATTTTTATTTTGTGACTATAATAAGTAAATAGTCTTATTTATTTCACCATTCCATTATAGATGGACATTAGAATTTCAAGTTGAGGCTATCAATGAGCACTGTTCTGTGAATATTTTTGTACATTATCTTGAGCATACACAATATTTCATTCAAGTATTCCTAGGAATAGGTGAGGCAGACTGAAGGGTATACCTGTCTTCAGCTTTACTGAATAATATCATTGTTTTCCAAAGTGGTAGTGGTAGTATTTATATACCCCATTCATGTTCTGAAAGTCCGTGTTTCTCTACATCCTCACAAACACTTGGTGTTAACAGACTTCTAAATTCTAGACCACCTGGTAAATGTAAACTGATATTTTGTTGAGGTTTTATTTGCATTTGCCTATTTACTAAAGCAGCTGAACATCTCTTAACGTTTATTGGAATTCATAGACATTTTCTTACTGATTTGAGGAGGTTCTTCGTATATTCTTATTACTGATCTTTTATTGGCTCTATGAGTTATAAAACCTCATGTGTTACACAACTCTTCTCTTGATTTGTCCTCCTTTGGATAAAGATCAATTCTTAATTTTAACATAGTCAAATTTGTCAGAGTTTTTATTTTTTTGTGGGCAGAGAGAGACAGACTTAGTAGTAGACACTGTTGGTGCCCCAACCATATCCTACCTACTTCTGAAACTATCTCAAACACTGAAGCTCAGGGGTGATGATGGGATGATGATGATTTCCAACCCCTTGTACACTGATACTATTACACTATTTCAATAAAAATTAATTACTAGGAAAGCAAAACTTTAAAAAATGCAAAATACAAGCATTTCCTTTAAAAATATTTACTGTCTATTTCTGTACTTATCTTGTCATGGATCAGAAATAGAGTTCATGATTTTGTCCTGGTCCACAGACAATGGTTTGAGTGACACTGTTCTAATCCCAGTTAGGCACGAAGTAATTTGTTTGATTACACACCTTGCTTTGCCTTCCTCCTACCCATCTCACTTCCTTCTCTCTTACCTGTATGTCTTGGGATCATCTACTAAATAAACTACTTGCAGTTGAATCCTTATCTCAGGGACTGCTTCTGAATGAACCCAAACACGAGAGTCTTATTTAGGAAATACTTTCCATACCCTGAGGTCACAAGAATATTTTCTTAAATTTTTTTTTGAAGCTTTAAATTTATGCCTTTTAATAAATGTCTTCAACCCATCTGCAGTTGTGTTTTCATGTACAGTGTGAGGTAGGGATCCAATCTCAATTCTTCCTCTCATATAAATGTACCAATTATTGGGGGAAAAATGCTTTTGATTACTCAATTGATCTGCCACGTTACCTTTGCCTTTTACCACACTTCCACGTATGTGGTTCTCTTGTACGTATCTAGGTTCTCTCATTTTCATTTTTTCTATTAGACTATCTCTGTGTCAATACTATACCTTCTAAAAATTAACAGATTTATAAGTCATGATATCTGGTACAGTAAGATCTGTAACTTTGTATTTCATGTTCAGGACTGTCTCAGCTATTCTTGTCTTTTAATCTTGTATATACATTTTAGGAACAGCTTGCAAATTTTCAAAAAAAGTATATTGGAATTGCATGAGTTAGAGAGCAACTGGGAGAAAATTTGTATTTATAATACTATGTCTTCCCATCCATAAACATAGTCTGTCTTGTATTTAGGTCTTCTTTGCCTTTCAGTGCTTTACACATGTATATCTTGAAATCTTTTGTTAGATTTATTCCTAATATCTTGTTTTTTATTGCTAATGTAAATGGTATCTTAAGATACAACATACTTGTTAGGTGAATAGAAATGCAGTTGACATTTTAATGCTGACTTCTTTGGCAATCATGCTTTATTCTCTTATTAATTCTAATAATTTGCATGCAGATTTCTTTGGGTTAGCTGTGTAGATAATTGTAGCATCTGCAGTTAATAATAGTTTTGTTGTTTCCCAATCTTTTAACTCTTTATTTTATTTTCTTGTCTTCAAATAGGGCTACCAATACAATATTTAATGGAAATAATTCTAAGTATCTGTATTTTAAAGATCATATTTTATTTCATCCTTGAGTATGGCATTTCTTTCTTGTAGTTATCCTTTATCAGGTTAAGAAGGTCCTTTTTATTTCTGGTCTACAATCATGGCTGAGCTTTAACTGATGCTTTTTTCTGTATATATTGTAATAATGTATGTTCTTTTTCCTCTCTTAGTGTGTTAATATAGTGAATTACATGAATGGATTTACATTAGTAAATCCAATATTTTCTGAAATCAATTTTTCTGTATTTGGAGACATTGCTGGATTGCATGCTAATATTTTGTTTGGGATATTTCCATCTAATTTTTTTTCTTATGTAAGCCACTTTGGTTTGATATCAAGGTTATACTGGCATCATATAATGAGAAGCAGTATGCCCCCTCTTTTCCCAGCTTCAAAAGTGTATATGTAAGATTAGGATTACCAGTTCCTTGAACATTTGTCTGGTATTATCTTTGTTGGAAAATTTTAAACTATTCTATTTCTCTATTTGTTGTAGAGCTATTTATGGTTTTTTTTTCCTTGTCAGTTTTCTTAATTTATATTTTGTCAAGAATGTGTCCATTTCACTAAACTTTAAATTTATTAGTAAAAATTTGTATAATATCCTCATTTTATCTTTCTGCACCTTTTTGTGAAATAATCATTACACAAACACACAGAGGAAATGTACAAGCTCATTAATTTACTAATAGTCAACTTCATACTCCCCAAAGATTACCACTCTCCTAATAGTGTAGCACTAATGACCCTGCTTTTCTTTATAGGTTTTACTCCTTAAACATACATCCCTAAGCACTATTGTTTTCGGGTGGGCAAGCTTTTTAAACTTTAAATAAATGGAATCTCACAGTGTGTATTATTTTGTACTTGCTTTCTTTTGTACAAATGTTTGTGAGATTCACATTTCATGTGACAGTAGTTCATTCATTTTTTCTGTTGTATTCCATTATTTTTTCATTGTAATGTTGCTGGGTGGTTTATAATTTTCAGTTACTGTGAATAATGCTGTTGGAACATTCTGGGACATGTCACTTGAAGCACATGTACACAAGTTTTATTGGGTATATACCCAATTGTAGAATTACTGGTCCATAAAGGATGAATATTTTCAAATATTAAAAAATAGTGCTGAGCTCTTCCTAAAGATCAATCTGAGAGAAATAATGCCTTTAAAATATCATCATCCATTCCATAAGCATGTCCTGTCGCAGCATTTATTTTGATATTTTTATTGAAAATGCGCATTAATTTTTCTTTAAAGTGTTCTTGTTTCTTGCTTTTTAAGGCACATTTGCTTTGGATTATCATATTAGTCCCCTTTAAGAAGAATGAAAATAGTTTTCCATCTGTCCATTAACCTTTCTTTATGCAACTTCTAAGAGGTGGCCTGTGATGGTCTTAAGTTTGGTGAGTTGAGATGGGTTCTGCTAGTGATTTCCTGAGTCCCTGTTTTAAATAATTGCACCCCAGGGCAAAAGGGAAGCACTTAGATAAGCTCATCCATTACTTGGCCAGATAAGAAGTCTGCCTGCCGTGGGGGCTGGGGAAGGGAGATAACCGGGGGTGGGGGGGTGGGGGGGGGTTGGGGGTGGCGGGGGTGGGTGGGAATCCTCTCTGAAGAGAGATGGCTTTGGTAGTGTTTGCTGGGCAGCCTGAAGCCGGTGGGAGCACTTTGCCTTCCTTTGACTGGAGTGTCTCTTCCCAGTGACAGCTTTTCATTAAATCCCTGTCCTTTCCTTACTTACCATAAGGATCCGCACTTAAAGATATCTACAGTTTTGAGACCTCCCTACCAACCCATTCCCATCTGCCTGCCCACCAGCTCCGTGACCCTCCCTTGCCATCAGCCCTGGTCAGTCAGAGCTTCAGGGTATGAATGCAGCTAGGCTTGGAAGCTCCTTCCTCTTGTGCCCTGGTGAGTGTGAGTGTGAGTGTGTGTGTGTGCGCGTCTTTCCAGTGTAGAGTCACAGGTCAGGCATCACCTTCCTTGGCCCCTGCATTAATTCCTTCTAGTGTATATACAGCATTCTTCTTTAGTATTCGAAGTAGGTTGAAAAGTGTTTTTCTACATGTTTAGGGGAGGACGGAAGGTAGTCCAACAAAGGTGATCAGATAGCCATCTTGAATCAAAAACTGGTATTTTCACACTTGGACCCATAAAGCTGAAGCACTTAGTGACTAAGATAGAGGTAAACTGCCTGGGTTTGAGTCCTGCTCTCACCACTTACTTGCTGTATGACTTTGGGCAAGTTGATTTAACTTTTCTGTGCCTCAGTGTCCTTATTTTTAAATGGGAATAAAAATAATACCTTCTCTATAGGTTGATGAGGGTTTCAATATATTATGTGACGCACTTAGCCAAGTCTGGCACAAAGCAGATCCCTGTGTAAACGTCTGCCCCACCCGCCTTCTGCTCACCCTCCGTTCTCTGAGAACTGCTCTAGTGTGGCCTAGAGATCGCCAGTTTGATTTTTTTTTTTTTTTTTTTTTTTGCAGAGCCAAGTAAGGCTGTTATTATTTGAGGGTGCCCTTGCCATTCTTTCTGAATGGCACTCTATTGCTTAGCATAGAAGCCATATCTTCTCATAGCTTACTGAGGATATTAAATGTCTTTCTACAGTCTTCTTCTGATATCTATGGTAAATAAGTTTTAAATCTATTTTGTCTCTGAGGATTCAGGATTCATTCATTCCATAAAATATTTATTGTGTTCCTATGCTCTACCTGGCACTGTTCTAAGTACTTGGGAAATAGCAGTAAACAAAATGGAGAAAAAATTCTAGATTTGCAGAGTGCATTCTGATAGAAGACAGATAATAAAAGGTATACTGAAACAGGCAGCATCTCAGATGATAAATGCTAAGGAGGTACATGAATCAGGGAAGACAGACATGGAGTGTGGAGCTGGAAGGGTTCCAGCTCTTAACAGAATTGGTCAGGGACGGTCTCCCTGAAAGGTGACATTTGAATAAGAGTCAAAGAAGAAAAGTCCTGTTTATTTGAGGGACCATCATTCTAGTCATGGGGAATGGCAGATGCAAAGGCCCCGAGGCAGGGAAATCCCTGATGTGATTGAGGAACAGCAAGAAAAGGGGACTGCAGTCAAGTAGTGAGGCAAAGGCAGAAGGACAGGAGGTCAGAGAGAAGACCAAAGCCCTGGTCACAAGGGCCTGGTGAGCCATCATCATGACTCGGGCTTTGGGCTCAGTGATGTGAGAAGCCACTGAAGGGTGCTGAGCAGATCACAACTGTGACTTGCCTCGTGGTCATTCTGGCTGCCGTGTTGAGAGCCCCGGGCTGAAGCTGAAGGCCTTGTAGGAGATGCTGCAGTGACCTGGTTGGAGATCAGAGGCTTTGACCAAAGACCTAGCAGTAGAGGCTGTGAGCTGTGGAAACGGTGAAGTTCCTGATATGTTTAGAAGGTTGAGCCGAGAAGATGTGTTGATGAATCAGATGTGGGGTGTGAGCAGGGCTGCCTCTTTGTACAAAGCCAGGGGGGCACCAGTCACAAAGGATACAAGGTAAAGGGTGTTCCCTGGAGTTGTGCAATCCAAGGAACTTGTGGTGCAACAAAAACGAGGCGTTGAGGTGTTTGGCTTGAGCCACTAATAAAGCAGAGTAGCCATTCACAGATGGAGAAGATTGTGGGAAGAATGAGTTTGATGGTTGAGGAATGATCAGAAACTCAGCTTTGGACATGTTTAATATGAGAGGCCTATTAGCGATCCAGGTGGAGAAGTTGAATAGGCAGTTGGATAAATGACTCTGGAAAGCTGGGGAAAGGCATGGCCTGGAGACATCAATTGGGGGAATTATCAGCATATGGATGGCTTTTGAAGGCCAGAAACCAGATGCAGGAGTCAGGGGAATGAGTGTGGATCAAGGGTCCAACTACAGCCTGAAGGCCAAATCCAACCAGCTGCCTGATGTTGTAAATAAAATTTTATTGGAACACTGCCATGCCCATTGGTTAGTATATTATTCCTGTCTGCTTTTGTCCTTTAACGGTAGAGTTGAGTAGGCTGCCACAGAGAGAGCCTGGTCTGCAAAGCCTGTTGTGGCCAGTAAGGGCCATTAAAAGACCAAGGAGGAGAAGCCACTGAGGTAGGAGAAAACCTGAATTGTGGAGTGTTCTGAAGGCCAAGTGCAAACATTGTTTTAAGGAGGAATTGATAACTAGCAGTGTCAAAGACTGTCAGTTGGTTAAGTAGCAAGACCTAACTCTGAGGGCTAACAACTGGATTCAGCAGTGGGAAGGTCATGAGTGACTTTCAAAGTACTGTTTTGGTGGGATGGTAGGGATCAGAGTTGCTTTGGTTGAGTGGGTTCAGGAGAGACTAGGAGGGAAAAAATGTATGTATAGAGTAGACAGTAGTTGGAGGAGAAAGTAGGGCTAGGTGGCTTATTTATTTATAGATGAGAGAAATACAGATTGTGTGCAAAGTGAAAAAATGTTCTGTCATAGAGGAGAAATTTGTTGTAGGGTAGAAGAAACAATTGCTAGAGCAATGTCCTTGAATAAGGAAAAGGAAATAGGATTTGGCGCATTAAGTAGCGAGATTGGCCTTAATTTAGAAAACAAATTGCTCAACCATAGAAACAGGAGGGAAGGCAGGGTATGTGGACGCAATTGAGGGTGATGAGGGCTTGAGGAAGTCTCTTCTTTGAATGACTTCATGTTTTTTGGTGAAACAGACAACAAGGTTGTCAACCGAGTGTGAGAAGAGGGTGAAAGTGCTGGAGGCCTGAAAACAGGGAAAAAATATTCTCCAGGAGAGTAGGGGCTGAAAGGGCCAGGGAAATAGCATTATGATGGGGCATCTTTAGGGACCTGCTCTAGTAAATGCTTATGGCTTTAAAGTGAAAGTGGGGCAGCATGGTGGGCTGCAGGTAGCTCCAGAGAGGAAGACCCAGGATAGAGAATGAGATGTGACCCGGGTTGTGATCTTGCCCCTGAGAACATGGAATGAGAGGGGGGCCTGGAGTTGCGGGTATGCAAGGGAGTGGCCAGAATGATTGGCCATGGAATCTCAGGTGGGTGGAGAAGGGGGTGAGGGCCTTGGACAGGTAGCCAGGGCCTGGTGGGGCTGGATTCTGGGAGCTACAGGATTGGAAGGAGTGAGCTGAAACAAGAGGAGAAGTGGTCAGTGAGAGGTTTGAAATTGAAATAACAGAGGTGTTGTAGGATATTTAAAAGTGATCCCTTGCCCATGACTCATAGGAATTGTTCATAGATCCCTTGTTTTTTGCTAGTTACACACTCTTGAATCAAAGCTGACCACTATGTCTGATGTTGGCCACACACCACTTAGCACAATTCTTGGCAGAGAGTAAGTTAAGTGCTTTACATACAGATTTTCATGTACTACACCTTAAAGAGGTTGATGGTATTATCGTCCCTTCTTTACAAATGGGGGCAGTAAAGTGTAAAGAATGCAGGTAAATTCCTGAAGTTGGCATAAAAAAAATAATGAATGAAGCCTGGATATAGCCCAGATCCTTCTGTTTCCAAAGCATTTTCTGAATCACCCCTTTCTTCCATAATGTTGTAGACACATGGGTTCAGCGAGGCTGAAAGGCTGCCTCACCTCCTGTTAGTGGCAAAGCTAGGAAGTCTAAGCCCCAGGCCAAGGCTCTTTCCGCCCCACACATTCCACCATTATTTAGGTCAAGAGATCCTTGTCAATGAAGTAGACTTACCCAGTTTTATCAAATGGAAGTATCTCTTTTGTCTTTACTCTCATTGTGAAAATACTTTTTTTATCTTCTAATTCTGTGTGACTTTCCCCCTCTTTTTCTTTCCAATTCTTTAAAGAATTCACATTTTCCCTTTCCACAATTTCATTTCTTCTGTCTAACAGCACGGAACTTTCCATCCTTTTGACAGAATTCTACAACAAAGGTTAATTACTTTATAATTTCATTCTCTTAAAAAAAGCACACAAAAAACTGTTAATTTTAACTGTGCTTCTTGTCAGTAGGTTCATGTAAATTCACTGTAATTAAACCAGATGTTTTCTTGTGCCTTAAAGTCAGGTGGTAATTTAAGGGAAATTTTCAGTTCAATGTAAAGGGAGGTCAGAATGTTATCGAGGGATGTCCTTCTGTCTCTCCTCTCCTCCTTTCTCTTCTCCTTCCCTCCCCTTCTCTTCTTTCCTGTCCTGTCTTCCGTTTCCCTAATCTAAAAGTGGAGTTAGTGAGGAATTTTGAGGGTAGCTGTGAGAGGTAAGGCAGCAGCCTATAGCACATCACGGAGGCCGTCAAGGTCAACAGAAGTTTCCCTTTCTGCCTGTCTTGTCCAGGCCGTTTTTTTGTTTGTTTGTTTTTTGTTTTTTGCCTCTCCATTCCAGGTACTTATTGGTTAGTTCTTTGTTCCTGTTCATTATAAAGAGTCTCAGAGCCAACTTGAGACAAATTTAAATAAGTTGAGAGTTGTTTAGAGGCCACCAGAGTCTGTGAGTCTTGTGGCAAGAAGGCAGAGAGATTTAGACAATTTCATTCTGCTCATATTTTCTGGTCTTGTTGGTAGAAAAATACTTTTTCCAGATAAATCTTTATATATTAAGATGTCAAATATAGACTTTTAATGGAACTCTACTATGGTATGCTAGTAAATGTTTCACAACTAGCTCCTGGGGGTGGAGAGCTCTAATTTGTTTGCAGATTTTTATGGGGTAAATAATCCCATCATGGCCAATTTCAAGCCATGAACATTATATCACTGAGTTCAGAGGTGGGAAGAGATGTGAATAATTAGCACTAGAAAGCTAGTGCGAGCCGGCTTTGAATCTAGCTAAAACACATTGTACGTAGTCCCGCCTTCTTAAACAATGTACATAAATGGGGCCCTGTGGTATCATGAAAGGGGCATGGACTCTGATGTCAGATATTCAACAAATAGTTAATGAGCACGTACTATGTGCCAGACACTGTTCTTGGTGTTGGGAAAATACAGCTGTGAAACCTCCACCCTCATGAAGCCTACATTCCTGATGGAGGGACAGACAATAAACTAAAAAATAAATACAGCCTTTCAGATGATATATGCTATGGAGAAAAGTAAGTCAAAGAAGAACATTAGGGAAGCTTGGCCAGGTATAGGATTATACATAAAGTGGTCAGGAAAGCCTCACAGGTAAGACTGGGGATCTTTCATTGGCTCTGCTATTTGCTAACTTGGTGGCCTCGGATCTTTCTTCCCTGCAACTTGATCAATAGCATCTACATCACGGTGTTTGGGGATTGACTGTAGGAACATAGAATGTCAGCACAATGCCCAGCTCATAGTAGGCATTCAGAAAACCTAACTGTGTTTCTCTCTACCATTTATGGCATCTCCAGGTCATCTTTGAAACATTGAAAATGTACTGAACTTAAGTGATTCCTGCAGGACTTACTGAGGTGTGCACAGCTCTTTGGCTCTACCTGCTGCCTTGCTGCTCTCGCCATTATACATTTCTTCTCACCTGACTTGTATTCAGGTTTCACTCACCACATTTTGTTGTTAAACGTGTACCTATCTCTAAAAACACAATGCCTCCTTTTAGCTTACTGTGAGCTGAGAAATCAGATGATTAGTCTTGTTAGAAATGTATGTAAAATAGATACTCTTTCCCCAGGGTATGGCAGTCTTCCCTACAATTAAAGGACATGAGCTTTTTAAGCATAATCTATTATATTAGATGAAATAATGTCTTGCATATGATCATATTAAATATCAATGATATTAATATGTGTTCTTATTATAATCAATTATATTTTATATAATCGTATATTATATGGGAGTTTAAATTTCCTTCGTGTAAACAGGGATGACAGTAATGGTTGATCTTTCAGCTTTGGCATTAAGGTTAAATGAGTCTACATAGCTGGTACAAATGCAAAATGATACAGATGTTAAGGAAGGATATTTTCCAACTTTTATCAAACTGCATAGGCATTTACCCTTTGACCCCAATAATCCCATTTTTAGGAATTTATCCTGAAGATGTATCTCCACAAATACTAAGTAACATGATGCATAAAGTATTCATTGCAGTATTTGCAATAGCAAATACTGGAATTAGCCTATGTGTTCATAGGACACTGGTTGAATAATCTATGGTACATCCACATGCTCAAGTATCAGGCAACTGTAAAAAAGAATGAAGATGATCTCCACAGACTATGGAGTAATCTCCAAGATGTATTCAAACAAAGAAAACAAGATATAAAGTGCGTGAGTGTGTACATAAAACTACTTTATCAAAAAAAGAAATAAGAATATTATTTCCTATTTGAAAATGTACTATAGGAAAGATAACTCTGAAATGAATGAAAAATGGTTACCTATCAAGGTGTGGATAGGAACAGAGTGAAGGAGATAGGTAGGGATGGTGGCAATATTTCTCTGGATGTACCTTTTTATATAGTTTTGACTTTTGAACCATAAAACTGTTTTACCTATTTAAAAACAGTGAAATTCAATAAAAAGAAAAGGATGGGGTGGGGGAGGCAAGCCCTAAAATAGAAGCAAATGAATCTAATTGGATAACAAATTGATACTGTAACCATACAGAGAAAAGAAGTAAATTCTGTAATTTTTGAATACAGGATAGGGACTATATACCCTCAGTAAGACAGAGTCTAAGGACAGAAAAAAAACTGAAAAGAAGTCTTTAACCTAATCTACTAGCTTTATTGCTTGTGGTGTAGTTCTGAAACTATTTTGTGAGTATTGTACGATGGAGCAAATTAAAAAAAAAAAAATATGTGGGTGAGAACCAGAGTTCTCACTGTGGGAGAGGGGAGGGATATGTATGGAATGAAGGAAAGTGCACAAGAATCCTGAGGTGTTGGGTTTGAATCAGTATGAGCTCCTGATTTAAACCAGATAAATTATATCCCCAGCTCCACCTACTTAAAGACCCTAGAGGCAACAAGGCCCCAATGGGCACACCTGAGATGTTTATCTTAGTGCCAAAATACCATTCCTTCCGGAAAGCAATCAAAATCCCTAGGCTGGAGCAGGAACATTACAAGGACAGTCTGAAATATTTTTTTATGCCAGAAAGCAAGGAAGACTAGGATGTATCAAAAGGACCTAGGAGCCGGCTTGAAGGGACTCCCACTGGCTATATTGGGGACAATTTTAGCATCAAAAAGAATATTGATAGTAATGGATTTTATTACACTGAATAAAAAAAAACCTATGAGTCCATTGGACACTAAAACAGGGGAGTGTGGATGAGGGAAAAGCTCTTTTATAAAGAAGAAAGCCGGTTAATAAGTATAGAGAGAATGACAGATTAAAAAATCATCCTTTTATAAACACTAATGTAACACTTGAGTCAAGTGAGGATTATCAAGGAGTGCTAAAACCATTGGGTGAAATATTATTGGGGAATAGTATATTCACACAATTCTCAAAGTATCACTCCACAGGTTAGCTATGGGTTTACAAAGGACAAAAGGTACCACATTTACAGTAATGGGACTGGATGATCTCATCTCATCCAAGTGATCAAATACAGACCATCACCAAGAGATGGTCTCTCTGACATTATGTACCTGTTGACATAATACAGTAAGAAATATACATCACCATCCATTCAGTATTTTTGCCAAAAAGGTCTCACATTCTGGGTTTTGTCACATAGAATCGGGTTTAACCTTAGCGGAAATGTGAACATGGACTGTATATTGGATTACTTTAAAGTTAATATGAAATTTGTATGGTTTTGCAGATATCTAAGCAAGTGTCCTAATTCTTAGGTCATATTGCTGAAGGGTTGGGGTTCTGCAACTTGCTCTCAAATAGAAACATATTGTGTATATGTGTGTGTTTAGAGGTTTAGAGGTCTTCTTTGTACTCATATTCCAGTTTTTCTTTAGCTTTGAAACATTCCAAAATCAAATCGCAGGAGAATGGAGAACATGAGTAACTGCATATACTACACCCAGCTTGGGGTCTGGCCTGGTACAGATGCTCAATAATTATAGCCAACTTGAGATCACTGTCAACATTGTTCTCATCTTTCAAGATCTCGTGTAGTCAATCTCACAGTCTTGGCTGTGACCTGGATAAACACGGAGAAGTAACCACTAAGTGAGCTGTGGTTCTGTCTGGGTCCTTTATTTTTCCTTTTTCCATGAGAACCTAAACTTGTAGTCTCCTATCAACAGCTGCTTCCCAGATGAATCCAGGGGGGCTCCGTGGCCTTGAGCTTCTCTTCCCAGCAGCAGATTAGTGCATAGGCTCTTAAAAGGCACTGGGGAGCTGAGATTGCAAATCCTACAGATTCCCCAGAAGCCAATTTTGTAGGACTGATGAAAGCAGCATGAATCCCCTGGCTCATCCAAGCGGTTGCTCTTTGCCTCCCTGGTGGGAGTTACAGTTAATTGGCTAGAGCTGTGCTCCGGGTACAGCTTGTCCTTGAGGTGAATGAGTTCCTCAGCACACAGAAATGGTGCCACCCACCTCTGGAGAAGAACAGAACCTCAACTTGGCAAACAGAAGGTGCCTGCACTCTTCTGAGACCTTCCTTCTGTCCAGTGATTCCTGAGGTGCGGACGCAGTACAGCCACAGGATCTGGGCTGGTGTACCACTGGGGTGTTTTTAATATGGTAATATCCACACATCTCAACAGAGTAAGAACTGATGTTTTATTAATCATGTTTAAATAAAATCTAATTTCAAAGCATCACTGCTCTCACATTGTTTTGATAAAGGCTTGGTGATTTCTTTCTTCCTGGTGACCAGGAGGTGAAAGGGATGTTTGGGGAGCTGTCGAGGCAACCCTGGAAGGTGGGACTCAGTATTTGCTGTTGCACATGTAGGAAATCATCAAAAAAAGCAGCCCAAGGTGGGCAGAGCATCTTGGGGGAAATGCCCTGCACTGCTTCTTGGTCAAACCAAATAGTGCTATCTGAGTTTGGAATGTACTGTCTGGTTTTCCACACCAGCTCCCTCTGTCCAACAACTGGTGTTACCCTGTGAACTCTTGTCACTGAACTGTCCTTCTTGCCTCTGACTCTGCTTCTCCAGTAAGGCACTGAGCACACCCCACCACTCCTTGAGAGTCTATTGTGTTTTCTACAGTCACTTTGGGTGGATCTCTAGCGGTCCAAAGAGGTTTTGTAGAGCAGCTAGGTGATTTTTGCGTTGCTTGTGTGAGAAGTCACTTTTGTCAAGGAATGGTTTGTGATGTTAGTGCAAATGTAATAGATAAAATTAGTGAAAGCTTGGTCTGTCAGACATTATTCTAATTTCTTTGTATACCATCCCTTTGAATCCTTAAAATAACCGATGAAGTAGATAGTATTAACTCCATTTTATAGATGAGAAAATCAAAGCACAGGGGTTTAGCAACTTGTCCCAGGAGTGTTTGGCTCCTGTCTGCCTTCTCAAACAGTGTGTTATACTCCCTGCTGAAGGAAGAGGCTATACATTTCTGAAACATTAGAGCCAGATTTTATGGCAAGATCAGGCAGCTTTATCAGAGGCCAAACCCCGAGTCACAGCTCCCAGGTCCTAATCTGAAAGCAGAATGAAGCCAAGATGGGACACCCAAGCTCCTTTGTTGGATGGGGATGAGTTCATGGGAAGCAGAGCATTCAGATGGAGACAATGGGGTGGGTGGAGAGCTGTACCCACAGAGGATTGAGGTTCTTTGCAAGCTCGGGAAGGTGGAGAGAGACAAGGCAATAGAGGCTGGGTCCCTCCTGCTGCTGCTACCTCCAGAGGTGACATGAAGCATGATACTCAAGGTTGCGGAGGGGGTTGATGTAAGGGTGAGTTAGAAGGGGGTCAGGGATGGGGTGTCATAAAGCGGGTGTTGAAAACTCTCAGGTCTAGGATGGGATTCATGGGAAGTGAGAATTGGGGTGGGGTGGGGGGAGGATGGCATCCTTCTATTTCCTCGTGGGAAAATTGCAGCTGAGGATGTGGGTCTGGACTCAACCCGAGTCCACAAGTTAGGCTCCTTAGAACCTACTTGTGTGCCACAAGAAGGAATTACCATGGTGGAGGCTCTGCCCTGAGGATCCAGAAGTTAATCTGGGTCAAGTGGGGTATTTGCCCATGCAGCTGATGATCACAGTGCTATGCCCAGGTCCGCTGATTCCTTTATACAATTTTTGTGCCTGTCTACCCTTTGCCTACATGTTCAGAGAGCCAAAAGTTCCTGAGATTTCATTTCTCCACTCCAGCCCCTAATAATTGACATCTCCCTTCCCTCAGACTTGGAAAATCTCTGACGCACAGTATAACCCACCTTGCAGAGTTCTCCTGCAGGTTTAGGTTGCAGCTACCCTTTGCTGGACTTGGCCTGAGGTCATAACTTTGCCTGCCTCTTCTCCTTCCCTGTCCTGCTTCCCCTACTCCCTTCCCAGTCTCCCCTTGGAGAACTTCCTTAATCAAACACTTGCACACAAATCCTTATCTCCGAGTCTGATTCTGGGAACTAAAAATACCCCACAAAGCCAGGGGCAGCCTGGCTAGAGGAAGAATCCAAATTCAACCATGGAGGAGAAGTGTTTCCTAGATGAATCTAGACCCAGCAAATTCCATCCCATAAATGCGCTACCTGCTTTGGTGGAGTTACCTACAAATTGCCATGGGACTCTGGGAAGGAACATCTAAGTCTGCTTGGAGCATTCAGGGAAAGCTTCCTGAAAGAAGGAACATTTGACGCAAGACGTGAAGGATGAGTGGAGTTTGTCCTGCAAACATGGCAGGAGAGGTCATTCCGAAAAGAGGCTGCAGGGGTAAGGACAGAGAGGCAGAAGTCAAGTGTTGTGGGAAATAGAAGTGGTTCTATATTTCTGGGTTAGTGGGAGATAAACTTCAGGAGGCAGAATCAACAGAACTTTGTGGGATGTAGAGGTGGGGTGGGAGAAATGGAGGCATCTAAGCCAACATTCAAGTCTCCGTCTTGAGATACTAAATGCTACTCGTTGAGATGAAGAGTGGGAGGGGAGACGGTATAGAAGAGAGTGGTTAGTTTTGATACTTTGAGATGCCTGGAAGACATCCAGGTATACATTTGATTCTGGGAGCATCCATTGTGTAAGCTAAGCTCACTGTATGTATTTTCTGACTTTAATTCCTACAGAATCTGACTGTCTCCCAAACTGACATGCTTCAACAATATGATTTACTCTTTCTCTTTTGGGAACAGTCAGTGTGGTGAACATCCAGGGCACAGAAGGTGGCATCAAGTGAGAAGAGGGGTGGGATACAGAAGAGGAAACTTGAGCATGCATGTGTGGCAGCACTGCTGTTGTCTATGGGAACAGTGGCCCCCGCAGTTGTGCAATGCACAGCCTGAGTGGTCCCTGAAGACCTCGGAAAAGACGCATATTTAAAGAGGGAGATTAAAGACAGAAGACTTAAAACCATTGGACAGGCAAAGCCCCATGAACAGGTTCAACATTCCCCATTCCCAGGTAAGCTCACCATCCTCCTCCGTCTGCACCACCAGCTCCTCGCTCTCCATCCGGCCCTCGGGGTTGGACAGCAGGAGCCGCAGGCGGATGGTCATGAAGGGGCGCAGGCCCCGGAGGGTGTAGTGGGAGGAGGTCTGGATGACCTCCTCCGCCTCGTACTGCTGCTGGTTGAACACGTACTGGTACTGCACCGTGAGGTTGTAGCTGTGGCAGCGGGTCACTGCGTAGCCGAAGGGTTCCCACTGCAGGGTCAGCTGCCGGGCTCGGATGTCCACAATCTCCACGTTCTGTGGGCCATGTACTGGGTCTGCAAGACAGATATACAGGGCTCTTAGGGGGCTTTCAGGATGTGGGTGTCCCCAGGTGGGCAACGGTCTGCTGGAAATGGGAGAACAGTATCTCAACCACTTGACTACTGCCTTCCTGATTTCTTGCCACCTGCAGCTGACATTTTTCTTTAAACCAATCTCCTTTTTCTTATTTGTATACGTGCATCTTAAAGGAAACACAATGCTTTATAAAGAGAAAACCCAGATCACTTGCCATAAATAAATGTTATCCATACAAATAAAGGCAAGACTTGTGGTTGCCCAGGGGCTGGGGGAGAGGAGGGAATAGGGAGTGGCTTCTTAATGGATGTGGGGTTTCCTTTAGGGGTGATGAAAATATTTTGGAACTCAATAGACGTGGCAGTTGCACAGCATTAGGCATGTAATAAATGTCACCAAATTGTTCACTTTAAAATGGTTAACTTTGTTATATGACTTGATCGCAAAATTGTGTAAAAAAAAATTTGAACACAAAATTGTCAGGTTTGAAAGGCTCATCAAGATACCACCAAATGCACCTTGGGTACCACCAAACAGCACCCACACAACACTTTGGGGATAACTTTTTTAGAGCTCTGCACTGCCTCCTTGTGTCTAATCCGGCCGCATCTTCTCCCCTTGGGAGATCAGCCTCCCCACTCCAGTTCTCAGTCCCGAGGTGTGCAAAATGGAAGTGGAGCCGCTGTCCTGACTTGCAGCTCCCAGCCTACCCAAGTGGTCACCATGACCTGCTTACTCCGCCTTGGAATTTTCCCTCCTTTCACTGACAACACAGGTCACCACCTCA